>NW_026535782.1:22345000-27345000 GCF_028551555.1 Melozone crissalis | reverse complement strand
AAAGTGGACAGGTGGAGCTTCCTTTCAAGAATTTTCAAGCAAACATTGCTTTTTAAAATTTTAATTTTATCATGCCTTGTATTAAAATCTGCTTCTATAAATGTATTATTTAAAATACTCTGGTGAATTCTCATCAGTGAACGTGTTCCTATTATCCAAGTGAAAAGAGATCTTTGGGTATGTAGTAAGACTTTCCTCTGGGATTCCAGACAATACACAGACACAAGTGGTTTCCTGATTGCACTTATTCACGTACCCAGTGATGAGGTGGCTGTCCCAGCTGGTGGAACTTCAGAAGAATTAGTCTCCTGATAATTTTAATATAATGTTGCACAAATGTTTACAATTCCTCAGATTCCTTGCATGGTACTCTTCCCCATTAAGACACAACCTCGAGAGGATGCTGGAGTAGGTGTATCATAGCAAAATCTCTTATTTGGCCCAGACTATTCCCATGGGAAACATAAAGAATAAAAAGTTATTTAAAAGGGGAAAAAAAAGCTTGGCCTGGAGAAATAAGGGAAACCCATGTGTATGGGTCCCTTATTCTAATTTGAAGTGGAAAATACCAGTCAGGAGATACATATGCACATATATATATATATATAATGTATGTATGTATGTGTGTATCTCCAAGTAAAATGAGCTGTCTGATTTGAAGGGTCACTGCTCAGATTGTGATTTCTTTATTCAAAACTTAATGTAGGCAAGCGCTAATTACCAAAAATGAGCTTTGTTTTAGGTGGTATCTCCTTGTTGCTGACCTTGTGCAGTCCCTCCTAGTAAGGTGGAAAAAGGGGAGCTCAAGGGTAACCTCTTTCCATCCAGGTAGTAAAAGAGAAGAGAATTCTTTCTTTCTATTCTTTAACAGGGAGTGAGGAATTTAACTATTAGAGGAACATTGAGAATCCAGAGAGTCTAGAGAAGGACCTGAGACTATAAGCATCTTTTATTAGAGCATACAAACACGTGATGGTTCAGGCCTCCCCTCATCTTTTAAGACAATGCAAAATGTTCTGTTTTCAGCCCTGTTTCTCAGCATAAAGAATGCAATAAAGAAGTCTCTGTGATCAATCTAATGTTTGTTATAGCATTTCTAATGTACGTAAACTTTATTTAAAGGATTTTATTAATTGAAGAATAATTCTTCAAAAAGGTTCTTTGCAATATCCGTATTTATGGAAGCATTACCTTTAGAATTGTGATCTATTTTATGTCTTCTTATGAACTACGAAGAAGATTGCTTTATATTCAGTTTTTAGTCAATGTGTACCTTTAATGGATTAAATATGCACCTAAGAACTGGTTCTTCTTTCCAGATTAAGTAAGATCCTCAAGACCAGTGTTCATCAATAATCCCCATAAATGGTAAAAGCTGTAAACTCACAGTTATAATTAGATCAGGTATATTTTTTGTTGTTGTTAAAAAGGAAATAGCCCTGTTGCCAAGACTGTCAGTTATAACAATGCAAAAGCCAAAGAAAATATTAACATTTTCACTGTACTTTGTTACTGGACAATGGGAATACTTTTCCTTTATATTAGGAAATCCCAGTAGGCTCTCCCAGAAGTATGTCTGAATCTAAATTGCTACCCATTTCTCAAGCAAAGGTAGCCTAAACAGGTTTGGAGGGATTCATTGCACAGCTCTTCTGTGGATTTCTAAATGGTTTTCAAAAGATTGGATTTGCAATACATGCACTCAGAGCCACCTGTTTTAGGGACTGCCTTTTTCCGTGGAATAAATTGCTAGTCGTGGTCAGAAGAGGTGCTTGTGTGGAGGGGTTTTGTGACAGGTCTAACAGGATGTTTTCCTTGAGAAGTGATGTGGCGCTGGGAACTGATTTTCTCCCACAGTATGGCGCAGGCCCCAGGGAAATGGGATAGGCATATGAGCCAGAACCCTCCTGTAGGGTCCAGCTGGGAGCAGCCACCATGGTGTGCCCACTTGCCAGACTATCACAGCTCTGAATTTGGGTGTGAGTGCTGGTATGGCTGACTGGGACCCCAGTACCATGCAAGCTGTGCCACGAGGCACAGAGCACTACTAGTAGTCTGTGCATGTACCACTAACCCATCATTCTTTGCTTAGGATGCTACTTCCCTTCTGCCTACCTTCTAGAACAACTAGCAGAATCATACCCCACCCACTTCCCTGTGCCAACAGAAATTGTCCCCATCTGCCCCTAGAGGCAGCCAGACACCCACTGCTGACTCACTGTTACCATCTGCAGGTCTGGGCAGCAAAGCTCTTGCTGCCACCCACCCATCACCTAAGCTGAAATAGGCTTGTGAACAAAATGACACAATGTGAGATTCACCTATTCCACTGGGTGGTCTTGTGTCTTGGACATTATTTCTTTATGCTTTGCTGAGTGGCAGGGGAGTGACTGGAGTAATTTCTATTCATGTAGACTGACATGATAGAAATAGTGTAATTTAAAATAAAATTACTGAAGCGTCTGCTGACATGTATGAGGTTCAACGAGGTGAAATGCCAAGTCCTGCCCTTGGGTCACAAAAACCCCTTGCAACTCCACAGTCTGGGGCAAAGTGGCTAGGAATCTGCCCAGTGGAAAAGGATGTGGAGGTGCTGGTCAATGGGAGCTGCACATGGCCCAGCTGGCCAGGAGGGCCAATGGCATGCTGCTCTGTGTCAGGAATAATGTGGTCAGCAGGATCAGGGCAGTGACTGTCCCCCTTCACTCAGCACTGGTGAGGCCACACCTCAAGTCCTGTGTCCAGTTCTAGGCCCCCCCACTACAAAAAGGACATTGAGGTGCTGGAGCATGTCCAGAGAAGGGAAATGAAGCTGAGGAAGGAGCACAAGTCCTTTGAAAGGGTGATGAGGAAGCTGGGAATCTATAGCCTGGAGAAAAGGAGACTCAAAGGAGACCTTATTGCTCTCTACAACAACATCAGAGGGGGTCAACCTCTTCTCCCAAGCCATCAGGAACAGATAAGGGAAAATGGCTTCAAGCTGCACCAGATTCAGGGTGGAAGTTAGGGAGAATTGTTTCACTGAAAAGGTTGTCAAGAATGGGAATGGGCTTTCCAGGGACATGGTGGAGTCACCATCCCTGTAAGTGTTCGAGAAACAATTGGACATGGCACTTAATTTTGCTCAATCGAAGGTTGGACTCACCAATCTTGGAGGTCTTTTCCAACCTTAATGATTCTGTGTTTCTACAGAGGAAAGCATTCCCCCAACAGTAGCATTTGCCTCACAGATGCTATAAGATGATGTCTGTATTATAATAATATGTGGTATTACTGTAAAAGGGACAGTTGTATCTTAACAACCAGTGTTCAGAGAGATGTATAGTCACACTCTCCCAGCAGTTCTTCTGCAGATGAGAACTGCACACAACCAAGCAGAGTTTCAGCAGAAAAACTGGAACCACTGGATAATAGATTACCCAGTAAATAGTTAATCATTGGCATATGGGATGTTACAAATGGGCAAGGTGTAGAGTTGCATACTGATCTGGCAGGATGGCTGTTAGGAGAGACTTGAGACAATCTTATGTTATGTTTGTCTATATCCAAGCATGATAAAGTAATGAAGAGTTCAAAGAACTTCCTTGTAAACACACCTTAATGGAGAACCAATAATCTGCAGAGGTAGGAATCTCACTGGTGTTCTCACATCTCTATCTGTGCATAGCTGCCTGGTAAAGGCTGACTGAGCTGGGTATCTGTAGTCCAGCTCATCCAGCTGAATCTGTCAGTCTTATAGGACTGATTGCTGCTTAGTAAACACAAAAGCTTTGATAAATGCCTATAACTTTGTGTTTAGTCATCACAGTTTGCAGGCCATGGATTTTTTGCAATCAATATGCCTAAAGTTAAGGGTCAAGTAGATAATATTTGATTGATGGGTTGAAAATTCATAAAAAGCCAGGTGTCTTAAGTATTGTTTTAAGAAAGCCTCAAAAAGAAAAGGGCTCATACCAAGCCCCATACAAGTATGATCTATTTTTATTTTCATGGCTCAAAGTTGTTATTGAATCCAACTTTATTTTCCTGTAGAGATGGAAATGTTATGAATTTTATAGTCCTGCAAGAGATGTATGGCGTTTCCAAACGGCCCCTTTTAAGTCTATGACCATTCCTTCTCCTCAGACACAGATAATTTATTGTGGTTTATTGCCTCTCCCTTCCCTTCTACCTGGCATAAGACATTGTCTAATGTCTTGGTAGTCCCAATGTTTATACTGCCTTTCAATTATTTCTGCTGTTTTTATAAAATATTCCTGCTCCATTATGTATATTTATATGTATATTTAATTTCAGTAAATTCTTAAACATGCACCTGACATAACTCTGAATTTATTTCACACTGTTATGTATATCAGTTAGAAATATATGCTCTGTACTTTCTTCTGTGAAATATTTCTTCTTTACCAAGATACCACTTTCGCATTTTACATTCGTAACAATAAAGTAGCATATAGGGAGTTGTTTCTTCTTCTAAGAATAATTCAAATAGTTGCCCCCATCACACATTTTTGCAGCATAGGTTGTTAGATTGGAGAAGTAGGATGTCCTTGGTTTTCCATCTGCTCAGTGGTACCAGTGAAACTAGTCTTGCAGTCTTTGCATGCCCTAATCCATCAGTGGCTGTAGAGAAAGTCAGGGTGCATGGATAACTCAGGAACAGCTTCATGAGTATGGGATTTACAGTAACACAGCTCTCATATAACCATTGAATTATTTTCTGATGCAGACGAGGATCCAACGTCTCACTGACTTTGGATATGAGCAGCTTGGGAAGTGTTGAACCTTTCGTTGCTGTGCCAACCCCACGAGAAAAAGTAGCGATGGAATACCTGCAGTCAGCTGGCCGCGTCCTGACTCGGCAGCAGCTTCGAGAGGCAGTGGCATGTTCTCATTTGCTTCAGACAGAATTCATGGTGAGTGTTGTAGTGTGTTGTAATATCCTGTTTTAAACTTCCGGGTCCCTTCCCCAGGTGTGCCAAAACCCCTCTTCCCCTTCCCCCCTCGCCCCCTGCTGGGCTGTCAATCAGGTTTAACATTCCAGCAAGGTGCTGTGTGGTTCGTCACTTTCAAAGGATGCCCCTCAGGCCCAGAGGTCATTGGCCTGTCTAGGTGTCATCCTCCCCTGAGACCCCGCCCCTCTCACCTGGTTGGTGGCTCACCTGTCCCCTCCCCCTGCCCCGGGAGCTTAAAAAGGTAATCAGACCATGCGGTCGACATTCTGTTGGAGCTGTTCCCAAGATTCAGACCTGTGTGACCATGGAATAAAGCTCTGGATATTAAACCCTCCAGCAGAATCCATCTCCTTTTTCTCTTCACCATCGCCTGAAGCCTTCTGTCCTGAGGTAAACGGAGTTCCTAACAAGCCTGGACTTGTTCAGTGCCCAGCTGCAATCTCCAGCCAGCTAAAGGTATCTCTGGGGTGATTACACCACAGTTGCTGCCTTTGGCCTAGCAGCAAGGGTCAGACTGGCCCAGGCACAATCTAACTGGTAATATTGGGATTCGTATTCCAATAGGTGAGTTTAACAACACACTTGAAATGAGGATTTTTGACATAAGTGGCACAACAGGAACTGTGAGGAAAAAATATTCGGGGAACACCTTAAAGTCAAGGTACAAATTGTTTCCAAAAGGCAGATTAGATAGTTTCAAGAGGGTGTTTTATGTTTTTGCACTAAAGACAGAAAAGTCAGTCAGTTATATCCATGGACAATAGAGATCCCTCTTGGTCTGAAGTCCCATCATAGATGGGCTAAGTATTATTATAGAACTACAGTGCAAACAGTCAGAACTGTAACATTGTGACAGTTTCAGAGAGATCTTAAAGACTATGAAAACACAGTCAGAGGTGAAGATTTTGTTTATTCCCTTGTAAACACCATGTATGTTTGCAATTTGAGCACTAAATTTTTAGTCACTGTAAATTATTTTTTGGAGCAGATAGGGACACCCACAGTCCCTGTCCAAAAGGGACTTTTTTCCCAAGGTCCAAAATACCTTTAACAAGCATGCCATACAGCAGCCTAATATACTCAAAACAAAAATCCCTGAAGTGTTTCACAAGTGTCACATTACTTTAAGAAGACCTGAAAAAGTCTGGTATTGCCAAACACTCAGATGAAAAAAGTTGTCAGAAAAAAAGGAGACCTTTTTTACAAGGGAAATAGAAAAGAGCTTTAACTGAAGCCACTTGAATGTGAAAGCTGAGTAAGGCAGGACAAAAAAAGGTTTTGAATTTAAAAAAAATCATAACTTCATGTTTAAATATGTCAAAAGCATGAAGCTTACTAAAGAATACAAAGATCAATTGATGATTAAAATGGTATAAAAGTGATTTGGGGAAGTTGAACCAGCAGGTGAGGAGTGACTCCATTATTTGCATCTGCATCGACCTAAGAAGAACTTTGGAAATTTCCTTCATCTGTGGCAGGGATAGGCTCAAGCAGATCACTAGAAGTTCTGTCTGATATTGAAGCATTAGTGGAAGGGATTCTATAACAAGTCGATAAAATTAATAAAAGTAAGGTAATAGTCACCCATGAATCCTAAAGGAGTCCAGATATGCACTTATTGATGTATTAACTGGAGAGGTGTAATGTAGCAGTTGTGCTTCAGCAGCTGAGGAATCAGAGGGCCAAAGGTAGCAATTTTTCAGAAGGGGCTCCAGAATTGATCCAGAGAACTGTATGTCTAGAAATCTGATGTCTAAATCAGAGAAACTGTAAGGAATTAAAATTAAACATGCCAGAGCATGTGACCCTTTAGGTTTCATTTCGTTTCCAGTCTGTGCGTGTGAATAAACAGATGAGTGCCATTGTACTCTAAAAATAGCTTTTCATTATGAATAATTGCATCCTATGGAGCAGCCTTTTCAATTACCTTCAAAAGCCGAAGTTTTTATTAAAAGCCATTTGCTTAAGAAAAGTAAATCCCTCAGTTCTTCTACCAAAACGTGGACAGACAGTGTACACGAAAAATTACAATCATCCAACATATTTTTATCACCAGTTATTCCATAGGTTCTCTGCCATTCTGCTGCTTAGGCAGGAAAGACAGAAGAAATAACTTCATCATGCCTCAGCCTCCCATGTTAGGAGACAGTTTGTACAGACAAATTGGCACTTCATAGAATCCTGCTTACCCAAATTGTCCTGCACAGCAGTTGTGCACAGCTTTGGGGAGACAGAGGCACATTTTATTTGTCCCTCAAGGGGGCACAACATGGCTTTGGCCATTCAGTGTTTCCACAGGGTTTTATTGAAGAGGTCATGACTCGTCTATTCTGTTTTAAACAGTCTTTTAAAATGTGTTTTAAGATGAAGCTGTTGAACAGTATCTGTTTACTATGTTCCTTGCTACAGATAATAGCTCAGCAGGAACTTGAGGCATGCAAAGAACGCAGTATATAACCCTCAGCCATTCTGCTCACACAGCTCATTTTAACTAGCTCAAGAAGTACAGTAAGGCGGTCTTCTGGAGACTAGAATTATTGAAGAACTTCCAAATGTGAAAGAAGTGGAGAAATGTTTGAAGTTTTCAGTGGAAAATTAAAACATGAGCAGTTTCAGGTTATTTTTAGTTCTTCAATTTTTTTAATTAACAATTAAAGGGGCATTACTTAATTAAAGGGTATATTTGGTTGGGAGAATATACCTGTTTTGCAAGGAGGAAGAAACATAATTTGCCCAGCATATATGTTTTCTTTAGTAGCCTGAGTTGCTACTCTTCAAAGGATAGAATATCTGAAGTGGGCAACAGAAGATAAAATTCATTTCCAAAACACCCAAATGTCAAAAAATACAGTCCTGCATGGGAAAGTGCCTGATCAATAAATCTAAAAAATTATATCCTCAAAAATAAGAGGGATGAGTATAATGAATACCTGCCTGAATTTTCCTAAATTTTGCCACATTTTCTTGAATGCTTTTAGAGATCCAAATCATATCTCTTCAAGTGTATAAATTGCATTTAAAACTTAATGTGAGCCAGAATAGCTGCTATGAGAAGGCATCACTCAGAGAGGGAAACCAGCCCATGAACAATATGCATATGCATCTATAATTGCATGCAAGTGGCTGAGCATGGGAATGTGTGCAGTTTATGCATTATTTGCAATTTTTAAATTAAATACATATGTTTAATAAAATAATTATATATATATATTGCCTATACAGCTACTGAGTTTGTATACTAGTTTGCACATGTTCCTGCTATTTGCAGTCTGCTGGGTTTATTTGCTCCCCTTGTTAGCAGGAATGTTATCACCATATTATCCTGATCTTTTTCTTCTGGAATAATCTCTTTTTTCTCACAGCCAGTTTCAGAATAAGTGACTTGTCTGTGGCTGTGATCCACGGTGTATTGTCAGATTTCTGTCTGTGCCCTTGGACTCACAAGTACTTACTACTGGGAGGAGACCACTGATTAGAAAGTGTTTACAGGATGTAAGTGATTAATGTTATTAATGGTCCCGCTTGGCCCAAAGAAATATGTTTCTGTTTTCAACTCGGTGGCGTTTTTGCATCTGTCAGTAACTCACCAAATGATGAGCTATTAAAAAGTTTCAGCAGGCATAATGAGGGAGACAGCCACACATCTGGAAGACCCTCACCGACCACCATCACTTGGGCAGGCAGAGGACTCTTCCTCACGCATTTTTTCCAGTCTCTGTCGATGACAGACAGAGATCTCATTAAGTACAAGCTTGGTGTCTTGCTCTCCCTCACTTGGTGCATAGTTCAGCACAGAAACCTTTCAGAGGCCATGTACTGGTGGTGTTTGTACTAAGCCAGAACTGAGCGAGGGAAGCTCTAGGTCAGCCAGTTGGAACAAGACTCAAGGTCCAAGGGAAGTCTCAGAGGTCACCATTGGGAAGCAGTAGAAGTCAGAGGTGAACATGAGGAGGGTATGGGAGCTCATTTTGTAGTTTTGTGCATGAGGAAGCAGCATTAGACGCAGGACAGAGGTGAGATGGTTTGACCTGAACAGTGGGGATGAGGTTTATGCAAGAATGAAGTCTTAAAAAATGAGAAGATTCTGAACTTAGGATAGCCATCATATGGATGGCAGTACAGTGATCAGAAAAAGGATTGGAGGATTGGGTGAAGTACCTGCAAGGAAGGTGTGTCTTGGCAGTAACACTTTGGCTGGCCTGACACAGCAAGTCGTTCTTTTGAGGAGCCAGCTGAAGACCAAGAAGAGATCAAGGAAGAAACTGAGTGAGGGAGAGAGGAAGAGTAAAGAAGGTCCATGAAATGCATGGGCATAAGGCAGAGAAGGTAGAAAAATAAAATCGAAACAGCTGCAACCTCACATAAGAAGATGTTCAGAAGCCAAGCTGGGAAGTGGAGAATCACAGCATTTCAATATGAGCCATCTAAATTTTACTTAACTTTGCCATCTCTTCAAACAGCAAAGTGAGAGAGTAGCTTCTTTCCCTGTTTGGTGAACCTATGTAAAAGTCTGCTGTTGGGTATCTGCTTGACAAGCTGTTAGAGACCTCATCCCTGTTCCTTTAAAAAAAATCCCTGCAGAGGTTGGTCATGCTGGGCAGGACCAGAGCTTATGTTGAAGGACAGGGACCAGGAATCTCTGCTGTACCAAAGTACTGGTAGGCCTGCACCTCTAGAGTAGAAACCAGCTCATTTTTGGAGAAAATCCTTGAGTAAATTTTCCAGTGATGCAAGTCAACAAATTCTCCTCAGGTTCCTAAGAGGCAATTATGTAATATGCCGCTGTCTCCTAGGCTAAATATCCCAGGCCAGCATGATGTTTCCAGGTCTCTAGTTATGACTGTTCTTTTAAGTAGAAGTATTAATTTACTGAAGATCAAATTCCAGCTTACTCTAAGACAATTTAAATAATAGTGGCCCAAAAGAAATCAGCATAAAAATGAAGATTTTAGTAAACTGAAGCATTTTTAATGTGATTTTGCCAGATTATTTTAGTTGGTAAAACATCCCCCACAATCATGAAACAAAAAAAAAAAAAAAAACAACCACTGAATGTTTGAATGTTTCCTCCTGCCATTTTAAAAGGGTTGGTTTTATTCAACTGTAGAAACATTGTTTCAGGACCTCAAAATCAAAATTGTTCTTACTCTCTCTTTAACCAAGTTCAGCATTTTGTTCAATGCAAATTTTGATTTTTACTTTTCATGCTGACAAACAGTTTGAAAAATAGGAACTTTAAGTTTATGAGGAGTTTATAATTTGTGTATTTTTGAAACTTAAAGGAAACTGTCACATTAGTTACCTACACATGCAATGTAAATCAGTCACTAACAGATGAAAATGAGAAGGAAAAGAAATAGCTTCAGATTTTTATTACTTTTGAGTCTGAGTGCAAAAGGGTAAGGCATCTCATTCTAGTAGTTTAAATAAAAGGCAAATGAGGTCTTTGAATTTCATTGGTAAGGGCTTAGCACAAAATTTTTTAAAAGTTTGCCATATATTAATTTCTATTATTTGCCATTATATCTAATTATTTATGAAGTTCCTGCCCCAATTATGTAAAGTATTGCTCTTTTTTGCCACAGCACTATACTTTTGAACTCCTATTTTCTGGAACTATAGTGCATTTTAACCTTGGTCTTAATCCCATAAAAACTTTTTTTTAAATAATTCATCAGAAGTGTTCCTTGGAAGTCACCCCTTCAGTATGCAGCTCCCTGTGTTTATCAAAGGAAGGGTGTTGACAGTCTTGAGGTGGGAACCACTTTTATTCTTAATAACTTTGATGTGAAGAGACAGTTGTGTAACAGCAGATGGCCTTCTGGTGATAATTTCCTGCATGGCTCCTTTGGAAACATCAGTCTGATTTAATTTATTTTTTATAGGAAATACCAATGAATTTTGTGGATCCCAAAGAAATTGACATCCCGAGTCATGGAACTAAAAACCGCTATAAAACAATTTTGCCAAGTAAGTGAGCTAGCCCGTGGTTTCCTACTATGACATTTATTCCTGCTTTGAGAACATATTGCTGTGAAAATCTAACTGTCTTTATATTTGCTTGATGTGAACCCATTCATACTTGTATTTATAATCCATGTAGAAAGATAACAGAAGCCCAGTGCTGTAGGACTGGCAAATGCAGAACTCTCACTGGAAGCCTTAGTAGGTACACAGCTTGGCAGCCACATGCCACGTGCTGCAGGGCAAGCCTGGCTTATGCTGGTTTTCTCTGAAAGGCAACTCAGGCAGATGGGACAGTGAGGTCTGCCATGCTTTGCAGTAGCTCCTCATCGCAGCCCAAACCATCCTGCAGTCACTGAATTCTTTCTGGCTGGGTCAAGATACTTGGGACTGAAAAAAACCAGACTACAAAAAGCAAGTGCAACCTATCTTGTCTTTTAGTCAGCTTCCATCTTTAAAGGTCCTCTGGTGATTGCTTTTTTCCTTCTCCATGCACTAAACTCTCTTTACAGAAATGTCTTTACATTCCTGATGCAGTGCTGCTTCTTCATTGCTCTTAACTTGTTACTGCCTTGCTATACTTCTTCTGTATTTTCATTGTATATATTTTCATATAGCATTGCTTTGTTATAATTGAAAAGGTAATTGAAAACTTTTCAGTGGAATAGTTTTCCTTCAAAATACACATTTCTCTGAAATGCAGCTATTTTCATAACGTTGGTGGATAATAAGATATTCCATTTCACTTTTATTAAACATTTTGTTTTGTGTTCTGTTTCAGAATAGGTTGCAGAAGTTTTTACATTACACTAAATATAGACATGAATAGTTGAGGTTTTATCATTTTTGGCATCACCAAAGTGAAAAAGTTCTGTGATTCAAACTATTACAGAACACTCCCACATAAAAATGTAAATCCCTTACTTAGGTTTGGAAGGAAGAATACTTTTAAAATCACAGCATATCCTATCAACTAGAAATTTGCTTTCTAAACCTCTCTGGAATATCCTTGCAGGCCTGTGTTATATGTTAGTCATTCAAATTCACACATCTTCTTATGAGGTCTCTCTCACCAAAACTGAAAACATCATCATTTGTTCATATCACACCAAGGCCTTGCAGTCAGACTAATGAAAACTGATGGCCTTCAGCATGTAGATTAATCTCAGAAATGTGATACGTAGCTGGGAAAGAAGCTTGTGTGGAATCCTTGCTTCTCTTCAGTCTGCAGTAATATTTTCACTGTGCTCAAGGTTAGTTTATCTATTTCAGCCAAAAGCTCTGTGTATCTGAGTCCAGTCAAGAAAGATTGAAGGCAATTAAAGTCAGAAGGTAACCAAATGCAAGTTAGATGCCAACAATCAGACAATTCAGCATCCCTTAGAGTCTGGCCCAGTGTCAACAGGATGTACGCAGAGGGTGAAATCCTGACCCCCTTGATAACAGCAGGACTTTTGCCATCAGCTGCAGTGGAGACAAGATATCACCAGCCCCCTCTGCCTGGCTGGCAGATTTTTGGAAGGAGTTCTCCCTTCCCATAGCATCTCATGTCCAGGGTGCCCCAGCCAACATCAGGTTCACCTCCAGCAACGCCTTGCAAGTGCAATGAGTCCAGTTTCACTGTAGCATGTGTTTTGAATTGGGACATGACAGCTGGGCCGTGCTCCATGCAGATGAGCTTTGAGAACTGGCGTGCCTGTGTGTCCTTACCTCCAGTTAGCTGGGATGTGCCACTATGGCACATTTTCAACCCAAGCACACTGCTGGTGTGCACCACAGCTGCCCACTGACAGGCACTTTGTAACCATCCTTGACAGAAATCAGAAGGTTTGGTGTGTGTTAGCACCAGGTTTTTCAAAGAAGATATTTTGAGGATTGAGGCACATGCTCATAATAAATATTCGTGCACCCCACACCCAGTCTGAGAGAGTTTGGAAATGATTTGAGTGATTAAATAAAGCAGCTTTCCTGGTTTCCTGCTCAGATGATATCAACCCTCTGCTTTGTACACCCGCATCAGCTTTTCCATTCCCAGCACTGGGTGCGTCTCCTGAATCAGGGCACCTGTGATGACAAGTGACATGCTAAAAATGCCCAGTCCTGCCAGCTCCACCCTCTGTGCTGCAGTAGATATTCTCATTTTCTAAGAGATAATTCCATGACAGGGTGCATGAGGGCAGGTTTATGTTAGCAGATACCACCCAGCCAGACACACTCATGTGAAATACAACTAATGCCTATTGAAAATCATTCTATATGGAAAACTAAAAAGTACAGGAGATGTTACACTTCTATGACAGATGTTTCAGTTGCAGTGTAACATAGCCAACGCTCTTATGCAAGCACCAGGATGCCGCTTTAAGTTCTCTAATGTTAAGTGCATTACAATAATATTCTAATTCAACTACTGAGGGGCCAGTGTGGGATCAGAGTTGAGAGGCTAAGCAGTTCCCTCAGATCAGTATTTCTCCGTCCTTCTTCCTGACTGTGACCCCACCCATAGCTCCTGCTAAACCCTGCTCTGTATCTTTAGCTGCATTCCCTCTGCCACCAATCTACAGTATTTCTCACACCCTCTGAGCAGGTTTCCAGTCCTGCACACAGATTTCCCAGTCTCTCACCACAGCCACATTCCTGTGGCAAAATAGCAGCCCTGCTGCTCATTCCTCATCCTCTTACTCTGCATCTTCACCTTTGCCTGCTTGTCTCCTGCAGCCCCCACTACGTCCTTGTAGCAGGACCTCAGCTTCCTACTATCTTCTATATCTCCTGCTACTTCTTCAGCCCTACATATTTCCTACTTCCTGTCTCACTTGTCCATCTCAGACCAGAAGCAAAATTCTTGTGGTATTTCAGAGTATGCATGGACTTTTGCTTACAAAGGAGCAAGTCGTTTAACGCTATTCTGTGGGCATCTTTGTATGTGCAACACATCCATTAGTTTACCATACCCTGTCCCTCTCTGAAAATTAACCTGAAGTCAAAAGGCTGTATGAAAACACCCTGGGCGGAGCAGCAGATTCACACTAACATGAAGATAGAAACCACTTAGGGGGTCAGACCCAGAAGCCCACAATCTGTGGCTTGTGCTAACACTCGCTCTGACATTCCTCTAAAGACAAGGAGAAGGTTAAATCATATGATCAAAGCACTTTATTATGAAAGCATATAAACAGATGCTGGAAAACTATTCTCCTGATGCTGAAATTTTTGAGCTCCCTTTTACTCCCCAGTCCTGACTACTAACAGTCATATTTGCTCCAGTTCTGCTCCCTAATGAAAGCACCAATGGAGTTCATGGAGTGAATGATCCTCCAGTACCCATGGCATGGCAGGAGGCTGTCCAGCACTGCTACCATATAACCCTGCCTGTTCCCTGCACCAGCCACTCTCATGGAGGCAAGTTACATTCCCTTTAACACCCTCCTATGCCTCCAACATTATGAATTCAGTACAACATTAATTTGTTAAAGGTGGAGTTAGAAGAAGCACCTTCTAGTCCACTGAGAGAACTATCCCAGACTTCCTAGATACATGGGAAAAAACAGCAGTGATTTTGCCTCAGTTAAAACTATAGAAGACATATTTTATTAGTAATTATAAGTATTTAGCAGCACCAGTGCATTTTCAGACACTTTATAGACATTGATGAATTCAACCTTGTAGTCAACATCTGTCTTTCTGCTGTAGCTTCAGACTCCAAGACTTTGCCATCCTTAAGGATAAGATTATTATGTCCAAGGTATTTGTCATTCAGGAGGAAGCTAATTACTTCCATTTGTGTCTGATGATTGCCTAGTGGTCTGGATCTCTAGCATTGCTCAGGCTTTCCTCTTCTCAGGGCTCAGTTTACAGCACTTGCCTATTTCATAACTGATCATGACTGTTAATTTATAAAAGATTCCTGTTCGGAAGCAGTGTTTGTTTCATTGATTGGAGTTGGAAGGAGGTCTCAGAAATTGTGAAGCTGCTCCCTAGTAACAGAGGCATTTATCTCAAGCCATGGCAATTAAACTGGATGTTGGGTCTGCTTGGAAGAGGTTTTTTAAGGTAGGGGTCAAGCAACACAAGAATCAGAGGCATTGTGTGAGCTAGAGGAAGCGGGTGTTTTTTCAAGGCCACGTAGCCTGAGGCATTTGTGGAAGTGGCTAATAACCACTCTGTGCTGAAAAGAAATGAGAGGTTTCCTGTCCTCATATTGTTAAAGGAAAAAAAAGCTCTAAGTGAAAAAAGTTAGGAAAACTAGTGCAAAGATATTTTAACACAAGTTAATTAGGGTTCACGTGGTGCTATTAACCACAGAAGATAAGACTTCCATGTGCAGAACTTGAAGTCATGCAGTCATTTGCATATTTTAAGAAACATACTTTCAAAACATTATCCTGGGTTCTACAAAGCCTCCACTCCTGTCCAAGGTGCTCCCATGACCTCCAGTGGGAAAAGGACATAAAGTATGTTTGGGATCATCCCTTCTCTTCCTTTGATTTGGAAAGGTTTTATCATGTTCTTAGGAAGAGGATGAAAAGTCACAAAAGAAATCCAGAAGCAACTCTGAAAATACTAGGTTTTGCTGCAGCATATGTATTTTTATCAGTTCTATATTTTTTGTGTAAACAGCAGGACCACACACTAAACAGTGTTTTTTATCTCTTTCCAGCTCAGTGCCCCCATATGTATCTTTAAATGCATTGCCTAGATTGCACTCAGCAGAGGAGCTATCCAGAGACTATTTCCAAACTGATGTGTCTGTATACTGTCAGAAAACATTGCTGATTACAACTAAGTATTTAAGCAAATTGCCAGAAGAAAAGATTTTTTTCAGCATGGAAATATTTCAGTATCATGTTTTTAGTGGTAGAATATTTTTTTCAGAAAAAGTGTGAAGAAAGTCAAGTGCATCCCTAGAAAGCCCCAACATAGGCATCTTGCTCTCTGCCTGCTTCCCCCTTTCTGTTACATTTTTTACTTGAGAATATGCTGCTTTAAGCATCCAAGACTGAAGGAAAGAAGAGTGTGATGAAAAATGTTCCTCTACTTTGGCATTGTGTCTCTAGTCCAGTACACATGAATGGTCACAAATTGTATCAGATGAGGACACAGGACTGAAGGGAAGAATATGGATTATCTAGCCAAGCTCCTTACAGTCAACCTTAAGTGGTATAAAAGATGTATATTTTATTTCATCCCAGGCAGAAGAATCTTTTCTTAATTTAAATCCAACTGTCCAGTGCAGTCACTGAACACTACAGTTTCTGATGAAAGTACCAAAGTTCAAAGAGCTGGGTGTGATTATGAGCCACTGTGCAATGATAGGACACAGGTTTCAGAGACAGCACGGGCAGACCCAACCTTACTGGGCATTGCCTGGGCCTCACAGTGTTGCTTCAGTGCCCTCAGCTCGCTGAGGTGGTTCTGCACAGCCCAGCACTGTGCAGTACAGGGCTGCCTTAGTTACATGGCATGATCCTTTGCAGAGGGAAGTATTTGGTGTGTAATTCTTTACTGCTTGACAGCCCCAAATAAGTTTTTTTTCCTTCAGAAAGTCTTTGATTCTCTTTAGGAATCTTCTAACTATGGGTTTTCTTATTAATTTCCATCTTCCTTGTGCTCTTAGATCCTCTAAGCAGAGTGTATTTGAAACCAAAAAATCCATCTGACTCCTTGAGTACCTACATAAATGCTAACTACATTAGGGTAAGTAATTGTACACTCTTCATGTACTTTTGAGAAAATATTTTATTTGCCGTGTGAATAGCTGGGTTTGCCGAGGTGCCATTTATTTTATTCTTACCATCTTCATTGATAATTCCAGATCTTTTTGTCTGCATATGTGTGATAGAAGTAGTTTCATAAGCCATTTCTAACAAAGAGCACAAAGTCATGAATGTACAGAAATGGTTTTAATTAAAAAATTACCAAGTAGTTTATAAAAAACATTAAGAAACACATGCATTACTGTTTACTTTTGTATTTACTGTTTCATATTGACCTACTGCCTTACAGTAAAGAGGGCTACCTTTAAATAGTGACAGATACCAGTACTTTCAAGATACCAATTGATAGTCCTGAAATTACAGTTAAGTAATTAAATAAATACTGTAACAAGTTTGTGAAAATGTACAAAACCAGACATGTTAAATATTCACATGTGCCCACAACACAGCCATTCCCATTTTACTCCCTGTACTGGTCACATGACACAATGACATAACCAGCATGAATCCTGATCAAAAGCAGTATTTCTAGGTGTCAGGTGAGCTATAGTCCTTGATCACACACACAGACACACACACCTGCACACAGAGCTTTCTTGAACTCATGAAGAATATATGCTAAATAGACTACAAAAGACTAATTCAGTCATATTTTAGGAGTGTAATCCTCTACCTACAAAATTAAATGTTTTCTATAGAGTTATTATCCAGACCCTCCACTGGAATAAAAGTAATAGTGCAATGAAAATTTGGCCACAGAGCTCTACAATGATGTTGCTTCTTTAATTATAACGTGTAGGTACACAGCACCATGCCCCTTACCCTGCCTCACTTTGCATCCTGTACTTTCATCATTTCTTATGAAGACATCATCATGTAAGTAAGCAGAGTGGTTCTATTTGGACAGCAGTGACATCGTGTCCAAGAGCCAGGCCATATGTTGAGTCCTCTGAGGTCTCCCTTTTTCCTATGCCAGCCCCCTTCACTCTCACATATGGTGATTCCTCCTGCTACTAACACCAGTTGAACTGTCAGCAACTGTGGAAAAAAATGCAACCCAGCAATGAAATGAAATTTAACATCCATGTATACAAAATCCTTGGGCTTGCTGGGATCCTGACAGACCTGGCACGGACAAAGTATGTTCAGGCAGATTGGTGAGTGGCTGGAGGACAGTTTGTGCCAGCCCAGGATTGTCCCACTGGTTCATGCAATGAGTAGCAGCTGTCATGAAGAAAGGCTCCCAAAAGGAAGACCCAAGGCCAGAGGCTCCCACACCACCTCATGCTGTTTTCCATTCACTCATTCCCTTCAGACATTGCCAGGCTCTTTCCTGCATTACTGTTGGGCACCCTATCACTGCACAAAACCATGACTTCTCCTTTTCTTGAAAAAAATAAGAAGATATGTCTTGTTTTTTCCATTTCTTCTTGTCTTTCTCTCTCTTCTGCTTCCTCACTGTTTTTCTGACCTTTCTTTGACTTCCTGAACATCATGTGTGTCTTGGAACTCCCTATACTCCCTGTATATGTTGTCCTTCCTACAAAGTTTCATAAAGCCTCTTCTTCTTTAGAAAACAGGTATAGGAGAGTCTTTGTAGATATGAGTTTTAGAGTTCTTCTTTTCTTTCCTGTGGCTTATTGACTATAAACTAGCTTGAAAACACTGCTGCAATTTAAATTATAGATTAAAGTACCACTGGATGAGGAAAGTCCCAGTAACTTGAAGAAGGGAGTTATCTAAAAGAAGCCAAATAAGCAGGGAAATTTGAGAGGAATTGTTGTATCCTCAGGAGTTCATCAGATTGGTTTCCAGAGAAAAAACTGTTCTACTGAAAAATTTCTGATCTGCTCTACTTTTAGTTGTAACTTCTTTCAGTTAATTTTTTTTTCAGGTTAATTTTTCTGCCCCTTCTGCTCTTTTATTCACCTGCAATATAGATTGATCACATGAATTTAAAGTAAATGCTTTTGTGTCTGTTTCTAAACTAGGGATATGGAGGTAAAGAGAAGGCTTTCATTGCAACTCAGGGACCCATGATTAATACCGTGAATGATTTCTGGCAGATGGTTTGGCAAGAAGACAGCCCTGTCATTGTTATGATCACAAAGCTGAAAGAAAAAAATGAGGTATGACAACTGGCAAAATTGAGAAATTATTCCTGTGGCTGCATGCTATGGAAGGGACTTTAGAAGATATAGAAGGAAGCTAGCAGATAACTGGTTCTTAAATAATCTGTTAATAAGAAATGTGAAAAATAATGAGGGTAGCCAAGTACATCAAGTGTAATAGCATAGCCATTGTAAGACATTATGTATTACAAAAAAGAATTCCATTTTCTAGATCCATGCTGTTGGGTTCCTTACTTTTTAAGAAACACCTCATTTATCTGTTGGTCACCTCTGTACTTTGTTTTTACGTTCTGGTATATAAAGACTAGATGGTTAATGTTGTGCTTAGCAGGTTTTTTTTTGACATGGCTGAAGTTTGCACTTTGCTGTAATGTCAGGGATTTAATCCATTCTCAATGTTACAAATCTTCTGGACCATCCCAGAAATACACTTTGGGCTCCCAGATGGCAACACCACAGAGGAACTTGGACAGAATTGAAATAATACTCTTTACCTTGGTATCAATTAGACTTGACAATTTTATTTTAGTGGCTAATGGCCAACTAACTGCCTGTTATGCATTCCATGGCTTTTGCATCAATTCCAAACTATATCTTCAATATTTTTATTAAGTAATCATGTAAATTTTTGTCAGGCTTTCTTTGATAGTGCCAGTGCCCATATTTCTGACTACCAAAAATTACAAAAAAAAATCACTCTCCCATGCAGAAGGCCAATAAAAAAACCTGTTCTGGAGACTGAATGCTAAAGAAGTGGTTTACAGGGCTTGTGGGCAAGAGAGAGTCAGAAATAAAGGAGATGGACTTTCTTCTTGAGTCCAGACTTAGTAATGATTCCCAGCTCCAGGTAGGTGCCTCAATCACGTCTCAGCACACAGCCACCTAAGCACCAGGGCTGTATTTCCCCTGCTACACTCACACCCCTGCTATTCAAACTCAGGTGCATGATGGTAGAGCAGCAGTTTATTCAGGCAAAGTTTCTGGTCTGAGTGATCAAGAACCAAGAGTCTGAGTGCATTCCCAGGGCTCAAACTCACTGCTCCATTTAAATATGAACTCAGTAGACATAGTCTTCTTTTTTTGCCCTTGATTGTTGCTTTCCTCTTTCTCAGCATGAGTTTGGACTTCTAACATGAACTTAAAATCCAGGGGATTTTAAAAAACTGTATATGAAAAGTAGGTGGGTCCTGTAAAATGTCCCAAGACCGATTCCCAAACCAGGTGCCATTTTGCACTAGACTGTTCAAAGAGGTGTTCAGAATCCCACATTTAGGATTCATCATGAAAGCATAGCAATCGACCAAGCTAATAAACCAAAAGAGTAAGTATTTCACTGAGGAAATGCTGACTGTTTAAACACTCACATCTGACACTGTGTAAGAAGAATGACTTGAAAGAAGTGTCCAGTGGTTTTCATCATGTCAGGAAGCTCTGTGTTTACCTGAGTTACGCAGGCTCTAGGCACTGGTGTTTATAGGCATTGTTGTGCCTGGCAGTGGTAATTTCCTCCACATAGAAAGGGTGAGGAATCTCAAGTTGTTCCCAGGCTATATAGAGAGGCTGTGTTTGTGCAAGCTGTCCTATCTAGAAACCTTAGGAGCTCTCCCACTGTCAGCATGTTCCTCTTGATACCTTGCTTGCCATTGAAAAGAAAGCAAACTCTTACTGGCCTTGCTCAGCATATTCTCTTCACTGCTAAAATATTTGCCCTCTATAGAGAAGGCAAAATCAGATCTTATTTAGCATAGTAACACTTGGTATTTTTTCCTTTCTGGGGTCTGCTTTATTTCCATCATTTTCAGGGAGGTACATCTGCAGTATACAGACATACAAGTACCTTCATATCTGCAAGCATATTTATCCACTCATCGACATTCACTCGTGAACAAATAAACCACCATACCTGACTCTTGTGTATAGGCTGTATTCCTCAGTAGGTGTAACACCACTCAGCCTTCATTTGAACTATGATGTAGTGTAATGTATGAAGTAATGTATAATAAAGGACCTCTCAAATGAGAGACACATGAAAAACCTTAATCTCAACAATAAATTAATTTATTTTGCATTAAAAAATTATTTGGGACATTAGTGTCCTAGTTCAATATATTGATGTAACAAATTTGGATTAGTGATGGGAATTGTGTGAAATTATGATGTATAAAGGTTACTATAGGATTACTTCCATGTATCAGATGAAAAAATGGTTTAGACTTGCTGTGGTAAGTATGAGTTTTTGCAAGATTGATTAAGAAATGAGTACAGAGTGCTGAGAAAAATATTTCAGCTGTAGAAAGGAAACATGCAGAATTTGTAAAACCTGTCCCCAAAACTGCAGAATGTCTGAACAAATTGAAAATCTCCCTGTGCAAGGAGAGTCCAGAGCAAAGGAGCTTCTGCCCGAATAACTGGTGATAAACTTGGAAACTAGGCCATGATTTTGGAGTTACTATGAGGAAAAACACATCTCATCTAGTGATTGAGGTACCCTTTGTGGTCACTGAAGAGCAGTAGTCACCTCCAGAGGATGATCCATCCCATTTTGAGAGAATGAGATAAATCACTAAGTGAAGGTGACCATCTCTAATTCTGTACTAATATTCTAGGGCACAATCTTCCAAAGCTTTACACACAGGGCACATACAATTTTCATATATTACTGAGTTTAGTCAGAACAACTGAGCAGTGGAATTTAGATAAATTCATGAGATGTAAGAATGTCACAGACAAATATATATATATATATAATTTCATAGAGAAATTTATAGACTTCTGTTGTATAAGCTGATTTTTGTCATTGACCTATGTACTACATCAATTATAAGCATTTATTCTGCCTTCAAATGTTACTAGCAACATTACCTGTTAAACAGGAAACATATTTTGGAAAGTGTAAGTAAAGAATCTTGTACAGCCTTCTGCAAGAATAGAGAACTAATACTGCCTGATGCATCAAATTACTCTGATAATGCAAATCTCGTTAGTAATTAGATAATCTAGTAATTATCTAGGACAATCCTGTTAACTCACTGTTTAAAGCTCATGCTACATTTCATGTAACATTTTTTCCCAGTTGGTCTATATATGGTCCACATATATACAGCCAAGTAGATTTTGGAATTCAGAAATCCTACCTTTTACAGACTTCACATAAACCTCCTTGAAGTCAACTTATTAGTTGAGTATTGGTACCATATACAGGTTTTCAAAAAACTTGTGAAGATTTGGTGCTAACTGTGAGGATTTCAGTATACGAAGGCAAATCCTGCAAGCCTCCTTAAAGTGTACCTCTCATGCTTGAGTTAGTAGTGACAGTAAATAGAGGGCAGGAGTAAAAGGGATTCTGGAATTGAAGCTTTGCTGTTATTATTCCTTCCTGTTTTGTTATTGGTACCTTTAAGGTATAAATTTACAGGCATAGCTATATGGAGAAATACCCCAGAAGCAGAGTTGAAGTTAAACTCCGCAGAGTTGAAGTTAAACTGCACAAATATTTGAGAATTTTTAACTAATTTTGTTCAGGGTCCAAATGCAGAGAATGTAAAGGCACTAAACACCACGTCACCTGGGGCAGCCTCCCTCCATTTGGCCGAGCTGGGGACCAAGCTGCAGTAGGCACAGTTCTGGCAAGTTGAAAACATTGCCTGTGATAAATCACAGGTGCCAGCCCCAGACCATGGCAGGGCCAGATCCCACTCAGTTATGGAGATCCACCTCAGGAGCAGTCCCATGAGGCTTGGCACCCAGGGGGCATGGCATAGGGCATGCCAGGAGACAGGAGAGGGAATGGAAGGAAGCCCAAGCCTACAGCCCTGTCACAGGGGGGAACGGAAAAGGCTGAAATCAATTAAAAGTCATGTGAGAGAATGTTTCTTGTATAAACTTCCTGTTTGTCAGGGAATGTTTAGTTGGGGGTGGGGAGGGGCCATGTTTGGTTGTTTCTGATAAATACTGTGTGCAGTGAGTTTTTACTGCTTGCACACATGAAGCTGGACACCAGACACTTCATCCACTATATCGGATATTTGAAAAGGTTTAAAATGTTCCTACCAGAGAAAATTTTTCTTTTATGTACAAGTAACAGCTAGAGGCAGTTTACTTTTTTTTGTTATGGTCCTGAGATTTTGTATATTCTTTTATGTATATATAATAATTTCTCACTCCTACTACCATCTTTTTTTCCCTTTTTTCAGTTAAGTTTCAAAAATATGTTCTTTCCCCACTCCTTAGAAGTGCTTGCATCAGCTTACCCCACCTGTATTTTCAAGGCTATTTTTAAAGCAGCAACAAGCAGTATTTTTAAAGGATGCACAGCAACAGTGTTAAAAATAATCCATTGTATCTCACTAAATGTAGACAGACTGTTAAATGAAAGTTATTTTAATGAACAGCCACATTTCATTGTCCACCCAGCGCAAGTTGCCAATTCCAGTTCTGGGAAAGAGTCAAGAAAAACACTCCTTTGGAGTGCCTGAAGGTTTTGTAGTGAGCATTTCATGCTCACATTTATCAAGAAGTCTCAGGAGTTTACTCAACTATTGTTGATTGTCAGGGCACAATTGTGTATTTAGACTTTTCTTTTTCCCATATTAGCACTGAAAACTACACTCCCAGGGAGGGGCATGAACTGCAGATCTGGCAGATGATAGTAACTCTATGTGTCACATGGGTAGACTGTGGAACTTGTGAACACTCTTTTTCATACAAATTTCTGAGTATTTTATTGCCATTCTTGATCTCTTCGTGGAGACAGCAAATTTAGGATGTTCGAGTAGTTCTGCAAAAGACAGGATTTGAACGAAGCCAGTCAGAAGGGCCAGCATTATTTCAGGAAATGTGGCTTTCACACACCTTATACTATTAAGGTAATGAGCATCTATTTTTAGAAAAGCATTTATACAACTGAGGTGATTCAGTTCAATCCACTATTGGGGTATCAGGTAGCAACTTAAATATCACACCTGGTGATAAAGCCTTGCATTCCACTGATTGTTTTTCTGGATAATTTTTAACAGTATTTACTGAAAGTTATGCTTTATGGCAATTAATTATATTAAAGGCATTGTTTCGTTTTGCTGCATAATGTAGGCTACTATCTATCTACATGTATACCAGTTGCTTCAGCAAGAGTTTATGAGGAAATACAAACAAGGTCTTTCTGGGATTCCTATTATTGTAGAACTGTTCTCTTGGGGTTTGGGGCTTGTTTGTTTGTTTGTTTTCTTATGTGGTTGGTTGGTTGGGTTTTTATACCTGTGTGTTGGATATTAAAATAGGTTTCCTTTAAATGTTGGGGAGTCTTTTTATTTAATGAATGAGTTGGACTGGGCAGCATTATTTCAGAAAATGTGAAATATTTTCTTAAGGGAATAAGCATCCATTTCTAGAGAAGTATTTATACAACAGAGGTATTTGCTTTCATATAGCCTCTGGAGATACTCTAATTTAAATGAATAGTGAAGAATATAAGCAAACTATTGAAGGAGAAAGTAAAATTATTTGCCTTTTAAGTACCATTTTTCATCTCCTTTTTAGTAGAAGTTTGTCAGATAAATTGCTGATATAGTGTAAAACTATTGATTCCTTAAGAATTCTGCATAAAATTTTGTGTAGCTCTAGCAAGACTGAAGAATTTTTTTCACACCAATTTCCAGTAAGTTATATAGTAAAACAACTCAGGATCTTCAAAATAATTTAACATACACATTAAGGCAAATTGAGTTTAGTGAGATCTAAAGACACATTTAAATGCTTTCTTGTATCAGGGCCCAGGAGAGTAAATAGGATAAAAGGTCTTGTGAGCAGAGGACAAAATCTCGATCTCTTGCTTAGAAGGAAATCCCATTTGGGAAGACAAAACTTCAAAAGTTGAATTTTAGAGTTTTCTAGGAAAAAAAAACTCTTTAATTTTGAATGTGGAAAACAATTCCTATAACTGAACTTCACTTAGCTTTTAACAATAAAGACAGCTGTGCAAATTGTTCTGTGGAAGAGATCTATACTGTAAAACTCAGATCCTGAAAACCAGGCCTAAGTCATTCAGTAAAAACTCTGCAAAATATAGGAGCACTCCTGACATGAATAACACTTCAGTTGAATTAATCTGAATTTTGCAGAAAAACACATTCTGTGTGAAAATTAGATATGAATATGGCTCCAGGATTCAGTTTGTTGATGATATTGATGATTGCTTTCCAGAAATGTGTGCTTTATTGGCCAGAAAAAAGAGGAATCTATGGGAAGGTTGAAGTTCTTGTTAACAGTGTTCAAGAATGCAAAAACTACACTGTCCGTCAGCTTACAATAAAGGTAATTATCTGCATCTGAGAAACCTCATTCACAATGCTCTCTTTTCTTTATTGTTAAATGAAGTTAGAGTGTTGGCTTTTTTAAAGGATATAAAGTTTTGCAGGAGGAGCTATGAAGCTGCAAGGTAGGGTTGAGGCCAAAGTACTGGAATACTTATTGTATTGCCACTTTGTATGACTCTGGCAATAAAAAAGGCTTCAAAAAAGAGTGCAAGTTTCATTTTCTTGAACTGCATTTGTTTTGAGGCCCTTTTAGCATCGCCAGGGCAAAGTAAAAGGATTTTAGTTAATGACAAAACTATCATAGCATCGTTCTAAAGAAAGATATACTGCTCATGTTGTGTGCTGAGTGCAACTACAACATATCTGAGAAGCTAAAAAGAAGTATATAAAGAAATCTTCATGCTTTCCTGGTTCTCACTAAACATAAATTGTGGAAAATAAGACAGATGCTCCTCTTCTGAGTTAGCTCCCCTATTACACTCTCATGCTATCAGATTGACCTGCTGCTCCTGATAGAGCATTACAATAAATAATGTATTGGGAAAATTTGTGTAATGTTTCAGCTCCAGCATTGAGAAGTGAGGAGAAATTATATCATCCAGTACTAATTACCCTAGCCCATATTTAGCCCCTCGTTGAAGTAAGTGGTAGCAGACTCTTTTGGAGAGAATAACTGAACAAATTGGGATATCTTGTTATTCTAGAAGGACAGTTCTTCTACATCTTTAACTTCAATACTCTTGTAATTTTAGTATCAGAACATTATAATGACCTTTAAAGACAGAAAAACATGATAATTTAGACATTCAGAAGCCCACATCAAGCTATCCTCTCTAGATGTTGTTGCTGATACAACACAGACATCTGACAATTCTCAATTGACAATATACTCATGAAGTCAGTAGCCAGATGAACAGAACTTACACAGCTGGAAAAGTCAGTAGTCATAAAATAGAATTAAGACAGCTGGAAAAACAGCCAAATTTTCAGGTGCACAAACTCTTCTTATAATTGTGTGTCTGGATGCACATCAGTTACATCCTCCAAGTCTAATATAAAGAATTGTTTAATCTCTCTTAACATTTTTACTGCCTTTTTACCATAACAGTGTAAGAAATAAAAAGAATACAGTTGTTCATATAAAGTCTTGGTGTTCTTTGCAGCAAGGGAGTCAGTCCCGCAGCGTGAAGCACTACTGGTACACGTCCTGGCCAGACCACAAAACCCCCGACAGCGCCCAGCCTCTGCTGCAGCTCATGCTGGACGTGGAACAGGACAGGCTGGAATCCCTGGACAGAGGGCCTGTCGTTGTGCACTGCAGGTAATTGGCCAGCCCTTCTCTTTAGTGACTGCCTAAAGCAAGGCTGCAGCAAATTGCAGCAAATAGCCCCCCTGAAGAATGTGTTTGGGGAAAAACAAAATTCCCCAGTTCCTCCTCATGTTAATTGACTTTTTTAGTGACCAGTAGGCAAAGCATATTGCAGAGCAAGTCACTTTTGAGGAGCAAGAATCAGGTACAAATTTGGAGACCAAAACACATCAGTACTGCAATTTGTGAGCATTTTCACAAAAGCAGTTGGTTGGATATTCAAGAGCAAAGTGCTATTCAGTACTCAAGAATAGAGCTTTAATCACAAAAATTATAATGCACCAGAGGATGACCTTCTAATAATTCGAGTTTAATTCTATTTTATTGCTTTATATTGATTCATTACCCCATGTTGCAATTTAAATAATAGGAAGTAGCACTGGATTTGTTATATTGGTGGAAAGAAGTAGATGAAGCAAAACAGAAAGTAAAAAAGAAAATCAGTGTTTTCTCACTTGGTTTGTCTCATAACAGTGATGACACATCTCTTACAGTCAGGATAATACTTCTTTCTTTTTCCTAGAAGTACATTAAATCAGGACTTTTCATATTCAACAACTTTCCAGTTCCATATTTAGGAGATTTAGAGAAATGGAAGACACATTTGAACCACCCATAATTTTTGAAAACTAGAATGTGATGAATAAGCAACTTTCCCAAATTTTATGCAGCTGTATTTATCAGGGATTGTCGTTTCCCTAACAATGCAGAAATCTGTGGATAGCTGTTGAGATTGCCCTTTTTCTAGTACAGATCTTCAGTAATGAAGGTCTTCAAAAGAATGGGATGTCTGTCTGAGATGAGTGATATGACAGTAAGGTCTGTAAGCATGGGCAGCAATTTATTCATGATTAAAGAGAGATATCATCTCAATTGTGATTAAGATATCATCCCAGTTGTGATTAAAATTCATGGTTCTTCAGTCACAGCTCAGCTATCTATATGTTCACTGTGGTCTACAAATCTCACACTCCATTTTCCAGTCAGACAGTTTCTTCCCTTTTTGTCTGAGTGAAGTCATGGACCCAAAATTAGTTTTTAATATTTTCCGCCAATTTTCCTGCCATTTAGCATGAAAGCCATGAGGTGCACTGCATTCTACATTACTTAAGCAAGAAACAGAGTGGGGCAGAGATTCTCAAAATTGTTGAGGCCTCTGGGACTAAAATAAATGCCAAAGTGGCTGTTTCCCAGCAGGCATCAAGAAAAACCTGGGGAGCTATGGCACCAAGTCCTTCACCATCCTGCAGAATCACAGGAGAGACAGTTAACTTCATCAGCATGGGTCTAGGTCCTTTTTGCCTCCATGGTTAGAGGTATGGTTAGCAGAACCCCTGTATGCTTTGAGGACTTTAAACATGAATTTTAATAACTAATAATAAAATAAACACTAATAATAATAAAATAAACACTACTGAATTATGGCTTTAGCTTGGTTTCTCCTCCTTTTCAGTACATATCTCCATAATTTGCTTGGACTGGGCCTGAGAATACTCAGATTTTGTAGTGCTAATGAAACTTGGTTTTCTTACCATACACTTGTATGCAATGCGAAAAAATGTAAGCCTCACAATACCCACAGCTGGACTGCAGGAACAGTGCACACTTTTATTTCTCTCTATGAAAGTGAGCTGAGAAGTCATCCTTGCTAGACATGCACCCAGGAACTGTGGGTCGTAGCAATTCCAAGTTTCTTTTTTTTTTTCTATTTTCATAGCTATTTAGTGTTTTTCATGTAGTTCCTGTATCTGTGAACTTCATTCTCCTTTTAAATTTTGCCTTTTTTTCAGTGCTGGTATAGGAAGAACTGGATGTTTTATTGCCACAGCCATTGGTTGTCAGCAGTTAAAGGAAGAGGGAGTTGTAGATGCATTGAGCATTGTCTGCCAGCTACGAATGGATCGGTGAGTTCCAGAAGAACCACAAATCAGTCAATGATTCTGAAATAATTACCAAAATGATTTGGTAATGATCAGTAATTATTCTATAGTGATTCTGAAAACATTTTCACAGTTGAATGTTACTGGCTGCCATTGCTTTTGCTGACTTTCACAACCACATTAACTGAATAATCAAGGTAACATATGCATTTAGGTCCTGAATAAGGAATCATATTGTCTTCTGGGTGAAACTTCCATTGAATGAAATGACAACCCTGTAGTTGCTGGGCACTTGCCACTTCTCTTTTCCCCCACTAAAATTTTCTGCTTGCTGTCTGCATCATCCCATTGGGACATAAGAGAGGTGAGACAATCTGGAGACAAGGGATTTTCTTTGAGCCTGGATTGACAAAGAAATGCAGGCTCACTGAATGTGTAGCTTCTATGAGCAGTGGAGAAAGACAAATCTGGTGTTGTTGCTATTTCATCAGCTGTGCTGGGGGCCTTTTGAATTGAGTTGGCAAATTTACTCAGCCTAAGAAAATACCAAGGCATTTGTTCCAGACTTTTCTGAAGTCAGATCAATTCCCTGACTGAATTCACAGCTTGGGAGCAGGAACAGTGTAAGCCAGCATTGTTGCAGAGTGCTTTGTTTTGTGAAACCATGACTGAAGAGGGATTTGTGTTTTGAAGGAGGATGTGGGTATTGTGCACAGTGGAAACTGTTGGTTGGGTTGTACTTTTCTTTCTTCTTCTGCTTGGAGAAACAGGATTTTGTATAAAGTAAATAAACAGAACTGTACCAAGAATAGAGGAGTCTCCTCTTCTGCAGTAGGTACAGTTCATATAATCTCCTTGCAAGTATCTTAACTGCTTCTGACACGTGTGTCTTCTTTAAATGAAAAAATACATAGGGTGCAAATGCTGAAAAATAGCTTAGGTCAAAGGGTTAATACAGAATTTTTCATGTTGTGAAAAGCTCTGAAAGGTACTGGAACTATGAAGTGCAGAAGGATCAGAATCCATATAGTTGACTGTATTTATGGATTATCTCCTCTGCCTTCCCCTCCCATATGGCTTCATCATACTAGACATTGTAATATGAGCTTTACAGGGCGACATGAACTGCTCAGAGTGTAAAATTCTCCAAGGGGAGTTATTGACCTAAAAATCTCAGCAACAAAATAAGAAGGAATAGCTGAGAGGAAAATGCTTACTCTGTTTTAAATTACCAACTGCAAATTTCCAAACCTCTTTTCTGAATATCTATCTGTCTTATTGAGAAAGGTTTGAAGTGTTCTTCCCCATTTTAGTATTTCTATTAGGAAAAAATCTTTTTCTTATTGCTTTTACAATCCATTATAGAGAAGTGAAAGCAAACTCTGGTCTCAGCTGCCTCTTTTAACATCCCTATTTCAGACATAAAAAAACAACCCAGATTTTCAGCATTATTAACTGACAACACAATTTTATTGAGTGGATCTGCCTAATGAACTTTCTTTTACATATTAGTATCCTAGATAAACTTGGAAAGAGAATGGAAATCTGACCCAAATATAACATTCATAACAGCAATTTCCATGACACAAAGCTTGTTATAAGAATTGTTAAATATTGTGATTTGTACATTTCTGTATTTTTTCAAGTTTCAGGCTGTATAGACAATGGAGATCTTGCTTCACATTCGCAGGCATTGCCTGAGACAAAGAGTATGTCTCTGTTTTAATTTTTAAAGACATTTCTTTGGATAAAACTCAGTAACCAAAACCTGTCTTTTCTTTTCTTGTTGTTTTTTTTTTTCCCAATTGGCCATATTGCAGAATGGATCTCACTGGCCAGGCAGTCAGTTTATAGTCATGATTATTAAGGCAAAGCTTAGCAGCCCCTAAGACTACAGTAGCCACTGCCTGCCCTATCAGATCATGTGTCCATAAAGTGGCCAAGAGTCACTGTTACATGGACAAAGCTCAATGAGACTGGCCTCCCCTGCTGTCACAGTCCTGACATGGTGGTCATTGGCAGGTGATGTGTGAGAGAGGGTCATTACACGTGTCATGAAGCTGGCAAAATGAACTTATAACCTACGAGACCTGGCTGCAAGAGCTGGCTGTGGCCGTCGTGGTGTTGCACTGGCAGCATGGCCAATGTTAGCAGTGGGGTACAGTCATGAGCAGAGCAGGATCAGTGCTGAGGCTGTCTTCCTCATTTATGCTGGCCAGCAGTTTTTTTCTTCATGCATCACATTGCACTCAAGAAAAACCCCAAAAAACCCCACCAAAACCAAAAAGAGATTAGGATGGTTTTATCTGACCACCTGGGATCCAGGAACCTGGCTAGGAGGTACGCTGAGTATTTTATCCCTGATATCCTATCTCCACTGAGTTCCTGGCCACTCAGAGCTGTGTCTTCCAAACACAAGTTACTACTGGAATGAACACACTCAAGGATGTCCACTCTCATGTGGAGTTTTTATCACATGGGTCCGTGACCACATTTCTGCCAAAGTGAATCGAGCAATAGGAAAAAGAAAAGAGCCGACTCGAGAGACTCACAAGTAATGTTGTAGTGACTTACCAATGCATTCCTATTGCCCAGCATGTTCAATAAAAACCAAACAAGCACCCAGACAAATTGCATATGGTGGCAAAAAGTTATGCTGGAAAATAGTTTAATTAATGCCCCATGTAACTCTCCCTGGAAACAGAGTTTTAAATAAGTACTCCAGCAGGGATTGAGACAGGACAGAGCTGTTCCTAGGCAGGGTAGGTCCAGGTACCACTTCCTTCTTAGCTGTTTAGTGTAATTTAAGGGGTGAATGGATCTGACAGTAATATGAGAAAATGGACAATCCACTCAAAATATTGGCCCAGGATGTAAATACAGCCATGGTCTGTGTGAATTTGTAAAAAGACAGACCCACAGGTCTGCTCAGCTTGCTTTTTTTTCCCAGTTCATTTTTTATATTTTGCAACAGAAACAGGAAATGTTTAATGTGAGGCATCTTCAAGACTTACTGTGACATCGAGAAACTTTGCACATTCTTAACCTTAAAGGCACATTCTTGGAATGACATCCGATAACTTTGCTCTTGGCTCCTCAGACAGGATGAAAAGAGTTTCCAGTGTGCGTCAATTCATTGTTTAAGTGTTTTGACTAATGGCCTCAGGTTAAAAAAAATAATCCCAAACCCTGCATCACATTAATTCTGGAGCAGACTGCATGCAGCTGCACTAGCAGCAAGCCAGAGGGCAGGGTAAAGGACCTTTTATGCACTCATTGCTACCCGAGCAAAGATGGTCACAATCCCTGAGCCCTCAGGATAGCAGGGTCTGTTTCTTCCAAGCAACAGCCCAAAGAGTCTCAGAGGCAGAGAGCCCAGCAGCTCACAGAGTAGCTGGCAGTGCAGGCTAGCAAATAGACAAAGGGTGCACACCCACAGGTGCTGTAGTTGTGGCCACATCCCTTCTGGACACTAGGGACACAGGAGAGGAAACCTCCCTCCTTGAGCAAATTTCCTCCTGAAACGCTCATCCACACAGACATTTCCACAAACCAATGTCTTGGGATCACAGATAATTCCCTGCTACTAAATGTGAGCCTTGCATGAGAATGAAGGTAAGAAGGACTTGGGATATTGATAGATGAAAAACTGACCAGGAGCTGGCAGTGTGCACTTAGAGCCCAGAAAAGCAAGTGTATCTTGGGCTGCATCTAAAGCAGCATGGCCAGCAAGTCCAGGGAGGGGATTCTGCCCCTCTGCTCTGCTCTGTGAGACCCCACCTGGAACCCTGCATCCAGCTCTGGGGTCCCCAGGGACAAAAAAGGCATGGGCCTGCTACAGTGGATCCAGAGAAGGGACATGAAAATGGTCAGAGGGACAGAACACCTCTCCTATGAAGAAAGTCTGAGAGAGGTGGGGCTGTTCATCCTTGAGAAGGATCTGGGGACATGTTTTTGCTGCATTTCAATATGAAAGGGAGCTTATAATAAAGACAGAGAAAGCCTTACTACCAGGGTCTGTAATAATAGGACAAGAGATAATGACTTTAAACTTAGAGAGAGTAAATTCAGATCAGATATTAGGAAGAAATTCTTTACCTTCCCATCCCTAGAAGTGTTTAAAGCCAGGTTGGATAGGGCTCTGAGCAAGCTCATCTTATGGGAAGATACCCCTGCCCATGGCAGGGGGTTTGGAAGTAGGTACTCTTTAAGGTCCCTACCAATCCAAACCATTTTGTGGTACTGTGGCTCAATAAATCCTGTGTATAATGGCACTGACAAGGCTAAGTAGTCTAAACTTCTGAGTAAGACTCCTATGCCCTTCAGCTGGCAGAGATATGGACTCTTTGCCCATACAAGGTTCAGAAGCATCATAACCCCTGAACTGTGCCTGCTAACACGGGGCAGACACCGTGGTGCTGGGCTCAGCCCCCTCTGACACACGCTTTCCTGGGGTTTTTTAGCACTGAAGAGGAAGGAGCAAGGATCACAACCACAAACAGCCTAGTGTAGCCAAAATTGTTTTAAACTGCCCTTTCTGCTAAGTCCTTTTCTCTGGATGTGTTCCCTTCCCCCACCCCTTGCGCACAGCAGATCTAACCTGGGAAGTGCACTCCCTTAGAGAACATCTTGGGGGAGCATCGATGAGGAAGGCAGGGAGGGAAGCTGTTTGGGAAGGGGCTGCGTGGGCAGAGCAGGATGCAGCAGCAAGGAGGAAGGAAGGAGACTAGGCAGCACAGAGGACCAGAGCAAAGCCCTCCCATCACCTTTAGTATCTTTGCTGCATCTCCAGGCAGGGGACAAGCACAGAGGAAAGCAGCTGAAGGCAAAAGGCAGCCAAGAGTTATGAATTTGTGGATGTCTTTTTTGGCAAAACTACGAGTGCTTCATTTTGGGCTGGATGGGACCATTTAATAGCCTGTGATTTTCTTCCTAGGAATAGCATATCATAAATAGCCATGTGGCTCACCAAAAGGTGTTCTATATTTGCCTGATCTCATTGGAGGAACACAGACTGCTGCTCATTTGCTTAAAGAAGTACATACTATTTTAATTATGATTTTCCTGCCATAGCCATTTAGCCATCCAGAAGCACTGAAGAAAATAAAAGGACCTTGTGGTTGTAGATAACCTTCTCTAATACTGAAGGACAATACTTGTTGTGGAAGTTTTACCATTTTTCAAATAGCTTGGTATATCAGTACTACATTTGTTGTTAGGGATCTCATGAGATTTTCAGACCTGCTCCTGCAAGATATCTGGTTTCCAACAGTGCTCTGGATCCAAATACCTCACAAATTTAAATGTTTTAATGAACTGAAGCCAGACGTGGCATGTATCTTAATGTCTTCATTCTCACTAAGGCCATTTGGTCTTTCATCATCCCAAAGGTAACTAGCTGCTCCAGGGTGCACTGAGGATGAACCAAGGGCTTGTTTCTAAAAGCAGAGTATATAGCTTTGAATACCCTGGCAGATGAGATAATAGAAGTGGTATAAAGTAAACTTGAGGCCTTGCTCCATGAGAAGGGAGACCTTGAGTGAGTACCTCAGTGTTGACAGAAAGAGTTTCACTTTAATTTCAGAGCTAAATGGTAACACTTCTATCCCACCTACCTCCTGTAGGACATCTCCTTCCTATCGCACTGTAACCAGCACTGGAGATGTGGGACTTGATCCTCATACTTAGACCTGAAGAATTAATTGTTACCTGGTGAATGTATAAGAAGTAGGCATTTAATCCAAGCTGGCTGCAACTAGTTCTTTTTATGGTTAAGTTCAACTCTCTTGCATTGTTGGTGGTGAAATGATTCACCGCTGTAAAATTTTGTAGGTGGTGGCTGTTCGGACAGGATGCATTGTAGGCGTTAGAAAGAGGACAGGAAGAGCTGTTCTCTGCACAGGCCATCTGCAGGTCACAGAAGGTTACATTTTTAGTGAAGGACAAAAAATGAAAGGCCAGATTCTGTATACTTCCTTGCTCCATCAGTGGTAATGCTGCATCCATGTATCTGGCCTTCCTTGCCCAAGTGTTTGAGTGAAATTCTCTTTGAATATACTGAATTTGAAATCTAGGTTTTAACACTGTAGATTCCACATGTTTTCTTCTCTAATTCTTACTGGGAATTCTTCATGTTGGGCATGTGCTGGATGCCATAAGCTGTGAAGAAAGTAATTCTGCTTTGACAAGTATCTCCCACTTACTCAAGCAAATTGTAAATCAAAAACTGAGAAAAGGGCTTGTGGGGGTCATGGGGCTGGCAGGAGCTGGAGGGTGTTGCATTCTTAAAAAATAAGATTCCAGTGCAGTTTGTTTCCTTTCCAGGGGTGGAATGGTTCAGACCAGCGAGCAGTATGAATTTGTGCACCATGCACTGAGTCTGTATGAAAGCAGACTTTCTGCAGAAGCTGTCCAGTGAAGCCGAAGAGGGTAAAACCAAATGTCAATCTCTTGAGGTAATTTGTTTCATTACCTACCAGCAGCTTCTTCAAGAAGTTTACTGCAGTGGGAAAGACGGCTTTGAGGCCAACTTCTGATAGGATTATGGATGGTTTGGCAAAAGCACAGAGATTGCTGGACCCTCACTATGTATGAATGTATTGCGAGCTTCCCAAAAATGATTTATAAAGAAGGTACTGTACTGAAATTACACATGGATTCTGTGTATGTGTCTAAAGGTGGGTTTAATTCTGTAATGCTGATATCTGCCATATGGAATGTATGTATGTGCTACTGCTGCAGTCAGATGGACATTGGGACTTCTACAGAAGAAATGTTTAACAAGTGTATAAAAGCTTTGACGTTTGCAAACTGTCTTGTGAATGGACTGTCAACTGTACTGTAAAGTGCTATTACTGATTATGTGGTGAGCTTGTTTCTTGGCCACATAATATTCTTGCTGCTAAAATTGCAAGTGTTCAACTATGGATTAAAAAAAGGAGATAATAAAAAAATCTTAAAATCTTGTTTTTGAAAATATTCAAAAGCAGTTAATATTTTATATGGAAATATATGTTCTTCATCCTATTAACTATTAAATGTGTACTTACTGTAGGTCTTACAGAGCAGTTGCAGAGCACAATGTCTGTTATTCAGTGTGTATTTACCCTAAACTGTTGATTGTCTTAGAACATGCTTCTGCTACAGACCTGAATCCAGTGTATTTGTAAATTGTGTAAGTCATTCTACTTTTAAAAGAAACTTTGTAGCATATATTAAATGGTAAGGATTTTAAATCTTTGTCTGTCTTTTATTGACACAGAAATTTTTGCATATGTTGTTTATCTGCTCTATTTCTTTCAGTAAGAGATAGATGCCTTTAGTGATACGGACTCTTCCATGACAGGTTATACAAGAAAGAAAATGCTGCTATGACTGTTTCCTTTATTGCTCAGTAAAAGTTTGTTTTTAAGAGATATGCGAAGTTGGCATTATGGCTTACAGCACTGGGAAGTCTGTTTACAGGGTGTAATGAGTTTTTAATGCAGTGATGTTGACTTTGCTTCATACTGCTAATAAATTACCCTTAATATAAAATATCAACTGAAGTCTCTGTTCTTGCTTAGAGTAGTTAATGCACACACACTCTTGTACCCCTATAAACAGGCTCAGTCCAGCACAATTTGGACAGCCTCCACCATGGCTTCAGACCACTTGGGAACCAATCTAGAGGGCACAGGCAATCCCCAGCTGACATGGAGCAAGGTGCACCACCTGATGGAAAGGCAAACCCAGCATCACTTGATTCCTCAGGGGGAGTTTCTGTAAGACCTGGTACAGATGCCAGAGCTTTGCCTCCTCCTCTTCCTCTTCCTCCCCAACCTCCACTTGGCTTTTAGAACTTGTAGAGTTAGAAATATATTGAGATCTTGCTTGATTGTGTACAGTTACAAAAAATACATGTTTTTCCTTGGATAATATAGAACATACTTAGTCAGCACCATCCAGGTGACCTGTAGATTTGTAATAGTTCACATGCAACACATTACACAAAAGTATGATCCCCTTTCTTTTAGTCTAACGAGATTCAATAAAATCTCTTTTAATTTCCCAGGTGCTTGAAAACTTCTCTTTTGCTTGTATTTTTCCAAAATAAATCAACTAGTAAACTGAAGAATCATATTAAAAGGACAAAGTACTGTAAAACCCCCCAAAACAATTGAATAGAAGGAAGTGCTCGTCACTGACTTTTTCCCCCGTGAAGGCACATTTCCTTCCTAGCCTTCGCTTCACTTATCTGAGGTGGGTTTTTTTAAGAGAAGCATGGGGAGTTGCTAGAGGGAAAATGGATTCTTTATTTCACGTCCTGGTTTCTACCTGTCTTGCCTTGACAATCTCAGGTAAGTGTCTCTCCCCACTTCCCCTCTGCTGAATTGCTCTTTCTGCCACTGAGCAGAGCCCTCCGGCACAGCCGGTGACTTAAAAAAACCGAGTCACCTCTTCTCTGGGCTTCATACCAGAGGAATGAGGGCAGGGCCAACACAGCCCATTCTGTTTAGATTCCTTTCCAAAGGAAAATAAACTGCCTTCTTTGCTGGAAATACATCTTTTTTTTAAGAAGATCTTCTGATAGACAATCCAGGAGCTGAGTTTTTGGGACAAATGCTTCAGACAGGAGATGCCTGTCTTTTATTCATACTTTATGAAACTTCAGAGACAAGAACTTTCTATAATGCTTAGTTAGAAAATTCCCAGGTCTGTAAAAACAGGGGAATGACAATATCAATTGAGGGAAATTAATACACATTTGGTTTAGCACTTGGTAACTAATGGGGCTGGAAATGTTTGAGTAACTGAGATTAAAAACAAAGAAAAACCTAAACATGATATGGCAGGGAGGCTGCATTTGAAATAACCAGTTCTGTGTTCTGTAACAAGTATGCGTTTTGCATTGGTAGCTTTGTGGGGTTTTGATTAATGCACCGTAATTTTCTTCATTTGAGTAGCTGGTGTTGATCTTTAAGTGTGGTGACACAGAGAGCTAATCTTACGTGAATTGGAATGGTCACAAAGCTAACAGCTAGAGACTTTGGAATAAATCCAGTAAAACAGATGTGCTTCCTACCAGTAAAGAACCTCCATTCCTGTAACACAGGCATTGAGAGATTCATCAATTTATGAATATCCTCCTACGTTTCCCTCAGAAACATCATGAATTTTACTAAAACAACTTTTAGGCAGTAAATTATATTTTTAAAAGTCTGTGTTGTAAAACTGAAACAGAGACTGAGAATTCATGTGGACATGTTTGCTTTCCAGCAGGGGAAATGAGGGACTGATGTTTGAATTTAATAGTTCTTGGATTTCTTTTATATCCAGTTTAATTTTTTCTTATTTTTATGTATAATGAAGGTCAAGATAACCTTGCCACAATAGCTTGGGGTTTTGAATTTTCATTATTTATGTTACCAGCACATGCATCGCGTGGGTGTTGTGTTTGGAGGGTTTTTTAAAAATAGGTTCAACTTATGGAAGTTTCATGAAAAGTTCAACACACAGAAAGTGAGAAGAGAAATTTATTTGCTGATGTATTTTAAATCATTGATAATTTGCTTTTTTTCAAGTAAATGTGTACATCAATCGTGTTTTTCTGGAATTTTCCTTTTCCAGAAGGGTTTCTGATTATCCATGTCCAGAAACAGCAGTGTCTTTCAGAAAAGAGAGGAGTCATTATGGAAAAGTGCAATATGACTGACCTGAACCAGAAGTGGCAGTGGATGGCAGATGACAGGCTTCTCCATGTGAAGTCTGCCCAGTGCCTGAGCATCTCCACACGCTCTGCTCTGTCGTCTCGCAGCATCACCGTTGATTGTCCCCAGGCAGTCAGGTGGAATTGCCACGAGGATGGGCTCCTGAAGGTGGCCAACAGCTCCCTTTTCCTCACAAAACAAGGTCAGAAGGTCATGGCCAAGCGGAGTAAAAAATACCTTCATACATGGATGCAGCTAAAAGCCAGCGAGACGGGAAAGCCTGTTTATGTAAATCTGTGCTCAAAGCAAGGTGAGTTATTCCTTCAAGAAAATATCCTGGGAGTTTTGGTAACAAAAATGTCTCTGTTATGCTAACTCAAATCTGAAAAATTATGATATTTTATTCATACAGAAGAATGTTTTTCACAGTTGAAAAGCATTTTGAGAACTATTAAAGAACAGCTGAAATGAGTGCTGTCTTTCTCACAACTGGTGAAGTTTTTAATCTACTTTATATTTTCAGGATGTCTCTCATTTTGTCTACTCCCAATCTTTGGATCAATGAGCTTATATGTAACCTCAGCTCACTATTAGTGTGTCATTTCCTTTTTCCATTTCTAAACTATGGATACTGATTCCTAGTACTTTTCAAAAATGTAGATGCAAAGTTCTCCTCCCCATTCATTTTATCATACAAATACAGATCCAATCTGTCAAGAGCAAAAAGACATCTGAAAATCAAACACAATTCTTTCTCTGATTAACCTAAATGCATTATTAGAACAGTCATGGCTTACACATTTGCATGTTTACTCAGTGTAATTTTGCTCTTAGATGCCACATACATGAGAGCACTCAAAATCCTGAGAATAATGAACTGAATTGAAAGTCTCAGAAATTCTTGGAATAGTACCTTGAAATGCAAAGGTCTGTGCACATACCTACAGATATACCTACAGTATATCTGTGCAGTAGTGGGTTTCCATATCTGTGACAAAATGGAAGGTACAGTGGTTGGAATACTGCTTGATAATGCTTTCTTCAATGTCCCGTTGTTGATCTTTCCTGGCAAAGATGTTGATATTATTCTGGTGCAGTATTAAGCAATTCTTCACAGTAAATAAGAACAACCTACAGGCATCTTTTAGTGTTAACTCGTCTTCACAGGGTTAAAAAAAAAAGTTTTATGACTCAAAACTGTTTCATATGTCCAAGTTTTCAGAATGTTTAAACCAAATCCTCATTCTTTCTAAACTCCTAGTTATTGTAAGGCAGGGTACCATTTTTCAGCAAATTTGCACTTGCAGAACTCTGCTCATAGGACCAGGACTACTCACCTGAGTGGAGGCATGAAAGGATAGCTTGCAGAACCAGGGAATGGAAAAGTGGCCATGATACTATCCCAGCCCTCACATATATGTTAGAGATTAAAAAGGCAAAATCATTTGAAGTCCTGTGGGATGCAAATGGCTTGCATATTCAAAGACACTATGAATAGTTCAGATGAGGTGCACAGGTAGTGTTATTTCCTTTGGATGGAGTGTGGCCTAACAAAGTTAAAGTAACCTTACACACTTTTCTTAATCATCCCCAGAGGAGAAGCAATTTAAGACCAATAAGTACTAAGACAATTGTCATGAGATATTAAAGCACCTTCTCATTTTTTACTGTGTTCAGTTCTTAAATGAATTTGCCTTGATTTTCCGGCCTGTAAATCCTTTCTAAGAGTGTTACTTACCTTATTTTTGACAGCTCTGGGAAGCTCTGCTGAAAAACCAACAAAATATTGTAATCCTCAATATCCAACTAAGAATTTTAGGAATATAAGAAGCTCATAAAGTGGAAGTACTGTTAAGAGATTAATTTTCCAAATAGTAGTAAGTACTGTGATAACAATATCTAATGCCCCCAGTTCTGGTCATGGCATCCATATGCATGTGAAAATCTTCAATGCTAAATGTGTAAAATTAGTCTTCCAAGAACATCTATCTGCTTTCAGTAGAAGCAGAAGTGGATCAGCCTAAAATAGCATATTTTGTCTATATTTAGCTAAGGTAGTAAAAATTGAGCAAAATCTTTGGAGCTGAAATGGCTGCAAGTTTTTCTACTCCTGACTAAGACCACATTTTGCTATAATTTACCCTCTATTTTCACAGTACTCATAAAAAGAGTTCTCTTTTTGCATGGGACTAGCTCACTGAATTGCACCCAAACATCACCCCAGATAGAGTAGAAGCTCCAAACCCAATAACTGAACTACCTTTTATTCTGGACCTTACTCAAACATCAAACATTATTCTTCTGGGCCTGGGGAAAATCTGAACTTGGATTTGGATTTGGATTTCAAATCATCCATCTGAGATGTGTTTGGATTTACATGTTTTGTGACAGTCCTGACCTAAATGACTGTTTGTGGAAACCAGGATCAATTTGGGAATGTAACCCTCTCTGCTCACTCAGAGGTAATTCCAAATCTAGCAGCACACAGTCCTTCTCACACGAACTCATGTTTGAATCTGGCCTCCAGCTGAGATAGCTAACATGAAGAATGGTCGTAAGGTATTAATATCCCTTGAGAAAGTAAGACTTCATTTCCCACCAAATTCATGAGGACATTGTGGGCAGAGAGAGAAAAATCTCTGTAATGCTAAAGCCTTCTGTTTACCAGCCCACTGTTGGGTTCAGAGCTTCTCTAAGCTCAGAAACCAGGAGAAGGAACAGGAATGGAAACAGGCAAGAGGAAAAGATGGGGCAGTTGAAGAGGTAGAAGGCAGGATGACTGAAAAAGAACAAAGAATGTTGCATGTAAATAACACTTGTGGAACAAATGTCCACCATTAATGCTGACAGACTAACACTGATGTCACTTCTGAACTGCTTAGTAATTCTTCCAAGCTTATTTTGTTCTGGGTAGGTTAATTTCAATAAAATATCCAATTAAGAACAGATGCAATGCTATGTGGCATCTTGAATACTACCAGCAAACCTCAAAACCACTGCTGACCAAAAATTATTCACTAAGCAGGGAATTACTTCAAATGAGTAGACACAAGGCCAAGCTGTATGCTGCAGTTATGCACTGAGCTCTAGAAACTGTCACACAGGCTCTAGAGCAGTCTGGATACAGAAGGTGACAGTAACTGTTTTGTAATATGATGTTCTTCATTGCATTTCTCTTCTATCATATCATACATGATAGGGACAACCCTAGAGCTGTGGATATCAAGGCATTCAAAAAAAGTAGCTGATTTTGTGGAGGGTTTACTTACAGCTGTGTGCCAAGCACTGAAGAACCATAGTGGAATCTACAAAGATATAAAACATATTGGATAAGGAATTCAAATAACAACTAGAACATCTTTCTATCTCTTGTTTGTTTCCAGCCTGAAATAGACAAAATACCGGATACGAGGTATGAGCTGAAGTCTGATGTGCCATCTGATGTTCATGCTGTTCCTTCCCCCTTTTCTAGCCTCAGTTCTTATCTGGGATCATTTCTTTCACATAAGCTTCTCTCTTCCCCTTATGCCCCTTTCAGTTTAGCTGCTTCATAATCAGAACTTCAGCTAATTAAGTTCGCATCCACTGCTGATGCTTCAGTGGCTGAGATGGAGCACAGAAGAGACCAGAGCAGTGCACACTCCAAGCGTGCTCTGAGCCACTGGAGCAGCAGTAGCAACTGCAGAACATGGCAAGGGAAGACACAGGCTTCTTCTTGGGACTCTTGGGAAGGTGGAAAAGCACCAAAGAAAGATGGCAGAAGCACAGAAAAGGGAGAAACGCTTACCTATTTTTGAAATAATGCAAATTAAATATCTTTAGGCTTTAAGCTTTCCACACTTTTAGTGTTTGTAGATACTGCAATAATCCATACATAAGTTCACTACGAGTTGTAATTTTTTGTGTGTGAAACTTTTACAATTTTCTTCAGGATAAATTAGAACAGTGATAAACAATATTTTCATTCCACCTTTAAGTTGACCCAAAATAGTTTTTCCTAAAATACATTTACTGAAATTCATTTTAATCTCTCCAAGTTATTTTATAGGGTTTTCTAAGCATAAGATTTTGCTAACACATATGTGAACCCATGAAATATCAAAAATTACTTGAATCTTCTTTCTTGGGTCAAAGAAATACACGGCTAACCACTTCTGCTGAGCTTCACCTAGTTAAGGAGAGGCATCAATGTCAGATCCTTGGACATAATTTCAAGACTGTACAAAATCCAATAGTATACTGATGGAAGCTCAGAGATAAATATGGGTTTAGATTTTCTAAAAATAAAGGGAGAAATCTGCAATGTAGCCTAGGTCCTTGTGTTTTGTAAATTTTTAAAGCCTCAATGAGGCATAGCACAAAGAATATAGAACAAAACCAGCTCAGTTACTTTCATAGGGGAAAAAAATGGAACAATAGGCACAGCTTCCCAGAGCAATCAGGCATGTCCTGCTTTATGATTTTGTCTGCTAGTGCTAACAACTTTACTGGTATTTTTCATTATTACATTCTCTCTATTTTGTGTGGACCTTCATGTGGGTTTGAACTTTCAGGTGTCTAAATGTAGGTGTCTGAAGGAAGGGATTGTTTCACTTACCTCAACAAGGTGCTTTTTGTCATTTGAGATGCTCCACAGTATTCCACATGATCTCTGGCTGCCAGCCCAGAAAGACACGGGTCTCTCATAAGTGTTATGAGAGCCTGGGCAGATGCCTCAGGTGCCCCAGGGCAGTTCAGATTCCACTAGGTTTAGGCAGCTGAACCAAGACCTAGGTGTCTATGTAATTCCTGCATAGCTGAGCTCTCTTCAGTAGAGGTGTAATCCATGGAGTTAGTGGAATCTAGATGCCCCTTCCAGTGACCAAAAATCCACTTCAGGGTAAGCTGGAACTACTCATAGTGTCAGAAATAGGGGTGGTACAGCAATGGTGTTGTTATCATAGTTATATGGATGTTCTGCTACCACTGATGCTGAAAGAACCTTTCAGTGGCTACTTCAGCATTTCAAAAACAAGCAAGTAAAACAGCAGCTCAGGATTAGACTGGAGTTTGGAGACATTCAACCTCTCTGACATAAGATACAAATGATACTAACTTCTACAACATCCAAATAAAGGAAGAAAAAATTTTTAAGCAGCACAGATGTTGCAGGTTTTAAAAGTCACGTTGAATGGGAAAGTAAGGACATTCAAAGAATTTTGTTTTTCTTTCATACTCCAACATACAACAGAAATCTGAATTATGCTTCTTTTATTTACAAGTAGTTAGGTAAAAAGATAATTCATTTTGTCCTGCACATAAAGAGATCTTTAACAACCCCTTCTTGTTTCAAGTCTTGCAGAGAGTTAGATGCAGTTTTATGGAGTATTTTGTATCTCATACACTAAATATCTGATTCAATTATGTTTCACTATCAGTTCAGCCTTACTTTTCTGAAACTACGCTCTAATAGAGTAGGCAGATCAGTACAATGTGAGCTATTTCAGAAAGCTGCACTGTGCCAGCTCAGCTAAGGCTGAAAGCACCACTGTAGGGTTCTCAGCTCTTGACAACTAACCAGCACTTTTGCTGTTCCTACATGGAAATGTATGGCAGTCCCTTCCTTGTCAGCAGCCTGCTGCTGTGTGGGTGAATGGGGTTTGCAGTACACTCCATGGATGAAATATGCACTTAGTCAGAACATCATCATTTCTCCTGGGTGTGCTACTGATTATTACAATATTATGTTCACACACTGTATATCATGCAGCTACTAGCGATCAACATCAGTGTCAGTGCTGCTGTCCTGTTCCCAAGAACAGTTTTATGATCGATTTCCAAAGATGCTTCTGGAACAATGCTAAACACATCTGAAAAATAGCAGTGTTGAGATTTCTGTGTACTTCACAAATGTCCAGAGAGGAGGTGAGTTTTTTCTGGTTAAAAAATTTGGAACTCAAGTTGTGTAGAAATGTGCTACATGGGCCTTATAATATGCAATTTTCTTTTTTAAGTACTACTGAAAAAGGGATGTGAGGGTCCTTATGCTAGGATCACAATAGTGGCTTTACTTATAATATAAACATGAATTCTGACTTTCTTAAAGTGGGTAACAGATATGAACCCCATTAGTCAGTCCACTGTAGGATATATGGAAAACACTGGTACATATATCTGAAGTTCCAGTGTGGCATAGTTCTGTACACAAGTCACTTCTACCCACAGGTTACAGGTAACAGACTGAAACCAGTATTTTCTGGGAAAGATCCTTTAGCTCGAAACCCAGAATAGCCTGAAGCTTATTAACATGAAAGGTTGGGTCATGCAGTGACCAAATGCTTGTTCATGGGATCTCTGTGGGATGGTGGAACTTTTCTGAGGACCAAGTGTTTTGCTTCCAGGACTGTTGAGCTCTCCCCTCAGCTCCTGCACCAAGAATGCCAGTTATTCCCTGGCTGCTGAGTCCCATAAATGTCACTGGCAGCACCAGCTTCCTTTTATGGAGGAGCAGCTTTCCTAAAGCACAATTGCACTGGAATGCAAATGCCTTCCTGCTGGAATCACTGCTATTTTTCTGTAAATTAAGCTAAGATTTTTTTGTGTGTGTGTTTTCATGTTGGGTGTGTAAATATATACTTAGAAACCCAAATGTGTGAGGTTTTTCTCTAAGAGATTGCTGACTGCAGACATAGCCTCTTTTTGCTGTCTTTCTATCAATGAGTTCTACTTCCTGCTGAAGTAGGAGAGAGATATCTCAGAGACATCTGACAGGCATAGAGCTCTTTCCAAGTCCTTGGGGCTAGGATTTTTAGTTGTCTGCTGTAGACTTTCAGAGACCCACAACAAATGGGATATCTCCAGGAACAATGACTGTCATGGAATCTACACTAAGTCTGGACTTTTGTCAGCTAATGGGTTTGTTGCAGCACCTGATGTCAGCTTGAGCACAAGGTTCCTGTCCTTCTGGTGGGGACCATGAAGGTATGTGACATGGGACCACAGCAGACTCTGCACCTCAGGCTCTCTGCAGGGGGTTATGCAAAAGCAGCAGCATGAAGATGATCATGCAGAGTTGGATGAGACCTGAGGTTTTGATGAAACCCTTCGCACAAGTGTAAGAGAGAAGAATGAGATCTGTAGTATTGTTTTCACTGCCTTGATTTGGAAAAATATTTCATCAACATTTCTTGTAATTTAATACAGACTTGGATTTTTTTTTTTTCCAGAGAAGCACAATTAGATAAAAGGAAAGGAAATATCTCCTCTGGATACCAACCCATTCCAGTAAACTACTACTTTTCAAGAAGTTCCAGAACCATGTACCAGATGAACACATTGTGCTGTCAAGCACAGCAAACACTTGTATGGAAATGTTTCCTACTAGAGTTTTACAATCTCACTTTTCTGTGCAAATCAGAGTGCTGCAAATTTCTTTACATAAACATGTTAACATATATATTTACACATACAAAAACTTGATAATGTTGATTTTGTGGAAGCTCACCCACTGCTCCTTTGGGTAAGAGGTAATCACACCTTGCCCAGCTAAGACATCATAATTGCACACCAATTAATTGCATTTGAAAGCTTCTACTGCAATTTAACCCAGTCACTACTTTGTTTTTAAAGGATTTGTGAGCTAAAATTGTTATAAATGGCAACCAGCCCAGTGGCTCAGCAGCAAAACAAGGTTCTGTGATGCTGGAGACCCCAGTTCAAGGACAGACAAAATGTCTTGGGCATTGAGCCAACACACGCTAGCTGTGCTACAGCAATGGCCGGGCAGCTTTTTGTGAGAAGGGGCCAGTGAGTAATTCCAATAGTTTAGCTGAAATGTGATGCTACCAGATGTAGAGGCCACCACAGCTTGAACCCTGCCCTCACTGCCACAAAGAAAGGATATTAAATACATACCAATGGGGAGGAAGAGCCATGAAAATGTGGAGGAAAAATGTGTAGTAAAATCTTTCCTGAGCTCTAATTGCAACTTTGGCTTTCTCTGAAGGATACGTGACTAAAAAAGCGAACCCACTGCCATATTTACAGATACTTTAGTTGAGGGATAGATCATTAACTGAGCCTTGGGAAGGCAGCAGTCATGGACTAGCATGGGGTCAGCACAGGACTGATTTTAGAAAGCAAGAGAAATGTTCATGTGGGCACAAGGAACTTGAACACATACGTTGAGAAAAAAATTGTCTTGAAAAAATTATCTTGAAAAATTGTACTGAACAAAGTCTTGTTTTAAACTTACACCAACAAAAGGCAGAAGTGAATCTGGCCCATGCACTTAGAAAGGAGGTGAGAGGGCTGACAATATGACTATGTGCCATTTGATAGATACAAGTAAGTGGAAAAGTTGCAAATGAAAAAAACTGTGCCATTAATGGCAAAGTACAAACTTTCTCTTCCTTTTGGAATCACTGACAGACTATATTTAAAATGAATGGTATGAGTGTTCAGGGATATTATTTTTTTCTGATTGTGTTTCTGAGGCTTTGGTATTGATGCAAAAACACGTTTGCATTGAAAACAGAAAACCGATAGAACTGACAGGTGTACTTGGAACTACTTGGAAGTTGTATCAGCCACATTTATTGATCTAATTAATTGTTTATAAAAATGTTAAGGTGATTTTAATAATTTTCCTTTGTTTGTTTTAGATCTCCAAGATGCAGACACTTCTGTGTGGAGTACTAGAACTACATACTCCTCTTCAAGTGCTATTACTTCTAGGCCTGAAAATGTGTTGAAGAGTAGCACAGAGATGTTCATCAGAAATGTGACTGAACACTTCAGTAAAAATCCCATTGAAAACCTCTACTTTGACTTGAAATCTGCAGTAACAGAGAAAGCCTGGATTCAAACAACCACTCTTCAGTACTCTAGCACTACAGAAGAGGTAAGACAGAAGAATTACTGATTTTTATAAAGCCTGCTCCACTCTGTGGAGCCTGATAGCTATTACAAGTGGGCTTAAAAAACAACAAACCAAAACCTGCAACAAACTATACAAAGGACTAAGCTTTGTTCTTTTCCTGGTGGAATGCTTTGTTTTGATGTTCATGCTGACAGTGTCCTTTGCTAGAAGCATAGCTGCAGAAAAATTCTGCCTCTTCCGTACAGCCCAGTCCTGGTGCAAATGTTGCATTGGGAGAAGTACAAGGGAAATTATCAGGATATGTGAGAAGCAATGGAAAGCTCCTGGATGTGGCAGGACCCACAGAAGCCTGGATATCTGCTCTCAGTGACTCAGGCTCTGGTATTGATTGTTGTATGATGTGAGGGTCTAGCTCTAATTACATGCTAAGAATTACAGTATGCAATGCCCTTATTTACAGATGATTACATATATTGTTTACAGATCAAAGCAAGAGAAATCCAAATGCTTTAACTGGCCTCGAAAGGAACCCTGGCCTTGGCCATGGTCAGCTTATCTACTGGCTGATAGGCAGAGTGGAAACACACAGACACTTCTTGGTCTCTGCTCTGCCCGGCCACAAACTGCCCTGGCAGAGAAGGTGAATGGGGCTGCCTGCCCAGCTGTAGAAGGAGCACATGGCAGGCCATTTGCTCCAAATCAATTTCCAGTCTTCCTTTTCTGCAAGACTCAGTTCAGTAATGCGAGAACAAATCTGGAATCACCACTGGCAAAATGTGTACAGGCAGTTAGAACTAAAACATGCAGGACATTCATTACTGGTCCCTGTACCACTATTATCACGTAGTGGTTTAGAACTGAAAATCCCTAAATTCCCTGTGGCTTATCTTCCAGGGGACCACACTACACTCAGTGTATTGGGGCAGGCAAACATGCTTCAGTTACTACTTTTTGTTGAAGTGGATAAGACTAAGAAATGTATTTTATGTTTGGGAAGGCTGTGGACAGTGTCAGGGTCCACAAACTTAATGGATTATGGACCCCAACACTGCTGTTCTGATGCTGACAAGGGAAAGGGACTGAGCCAAGGATGGGCACACTGCACCCCTTTCCATGGCTGATGCAGTTCTTTCTAAATATCATCTTTCTGGCTCAGTGCATGCAGGCTGAGCTTGTTTCCTCATGCCCTCTGTTCATTTGCATTCCTCCTGCACAGAATACTTGTTCTTTCCAAATGGAGATGTCCTATAAAAACAAGTATTACCCAAATTGCCTCCAACACTACTACTACATAATCCTGCCAAAGCAAGAGAAATGGCACCATTTTAACAGAAACTACTGCCTCTTGTATTTCTACCCCACTTGTTCCTGAATCACAACATTTGCACTGAACAAGCTGCTTAGGTCAAAACTTTCAAACCAGAATTCTGATGATAAGCTGTCTAAGTATATCTATGAGAAAAAAATCAGCAGTCGCTTTCTCTTGTAACCTCCAACTGTCTCTGGACATTTGAATCTAGATATACCAATTTAGACACAGAAACTTAAAATCTTTGGCCTCCCTCTCTGTTTTCCAGTCTTCAGAGTAGAGTTAAAAACATTTTTGTCAAGCTTCAGGGATGTTTAAAGGATTAATTGGATTTAACACAATACTTTGAAAACACATACACTAAGTGCTGAGTATTGTTGTGAGGAAGACAATACCTTCTATGAAGTGCATTTGCCCAGGCTGAGGCCTCTTGTTTGCAGAAGTAAAGCCATGTTGTTATTTGGCTGTGCACATACCCATTTTGGGGGGGACAATAGTGACATTTCAATTGAACAAAATGTTTGGTTTAGGGCTGCCTTGGATTTCAAGTAAAACTGCAGCTTGCACTTTGAATCCATGACAAAAGCTATGCAAAGCCCATTTCCTCTTGATTAGAGAGACAGAGAGGTTGGTGTTAAAAAAAAAAAAAAGTCAGGAAACCTTGGGAAAGTGTCTGAAAGGGACTTTGGGGCCTGCTATTAGAGACACGTCCGGCAACTCCCAAAACTCACTTCCAGTTCTTTTTTCAGTTTAATTAGTTTCTTGGCTTGCCACACAGGTCAGTAAGTGTTAAAGGCTGTGTGACTGCTGATTTACTAAAAGCCCATTTATTCAATACTAGTCTGGAAATAATTACTTGTGGCATTATGTTGGCTATTCTATATAAATATATTGCCACCAGTGACTGATGAACCCCTCATGTTTTATTCTAGGGCTGGCATAGACATCTGTGTCAGACCTTACCCATGTAGCAACTTTTTCTGGATAACATACAGAAGGAGCAAAAACCTGTAATAAACCAGTACTTTCCTACCAATACGGAAAAGTAAATATTTTATAATATCAAGAATAAGAGTAAGAAAGTATAGGAACTTCTGAATTATGAGCACTTCTGAGAAACAGTAATATAATTTTCTTCCACAATTTATCTTATGCTAGCTAGAAGAGACAAACAGTTATTTATGTCCAAAAGTCTTTAAATTTTACTTGTGGTAGTTTCCATTTTTTTCCTGGATTTTATGTTTGCAGTGTTGATTATGCTTCATTTTCCTTTTACTTATTACACCTACTTTAAAAAACTTATATCTAAATATACAAATTATATCTTCCCTGGAAGTTCAGGTCTTGGATGTTTTCAAAAATCCCTAGAATAATGTGAGCTCCTTTTCAAGAAAAGGCAGGTTACCCTGAATGTTTTAATTTTCAGAGAGGGTTTTGAAGTAATCCAAACATCCCAATAAGCCTTCAGATTTGTACTTCTCCAGTGCTGGAAAAGTATTGGTGTGGTTTATGCTGTTAAGCCCAAAAATCACAATCACCTAAAGAAGAAATCACACTGTAAAACTCTCACCTTAAATGATTACAAGACATCTATGTCATTTTAGTCCTAGTTTAGGTCTAAGAAACACACCTTGTGTTTCCTATCAATGGTATGATTATCCCTGTGTTAGCTCTTTGGGGTTTGGTTCCTCCTTCTGTCTGAAGTACGTAAAACATCTCTTCCAAAGGAGATCCTCTCTGGCATAACAACCAACACAGATTTATGTTGTCACTTAAGGCAACATAAAGTTATTAACTACCCTCAGCTTTGCAAAGTACAGCACAACACTTTCAGTACCACGTCCCCAGGACCAGGTATAGAGCTCCACTGGGACAGATGAAGTTTTCTGTAGGGGCAGGTACCACTTTTGAGTGCTCAGACCTTTGATTTCAGAACAGAAGGACAGCTAAGGTTTTTCAGATATGTATATCTTGTTAGACAGGCTAGTGCCCAGAAAAATCCTAGAGCAGCAGCTGCCCTAAAAGGCAGACTAATGTTTGTAGAACAGTAGAACCTTTTTCTCCATCAAAGAGGGCAAAAGTGGTACAGATGGTGTTGAATTTGCTTGAGGTACTGCTTTTAGAAGTTAAAATCCCACACACATAATGCAGTACAGAAAGATGCAGAAATATACTATTCCCATTGAAGAAAGTAAATGTCCATTTCCTCCTCTTTTGTGCACCCCCAAATTCACTCTGTGGCTGCTATTTTGTATTTGAATATTTGAAGGTGCAAAAATGCTTCTGTCTACACTCCTTGCCTGTCTGCCCATGTACACACTGACATGCAAGTTCTCAGAGGCTGAAATGTAAGCAAGAAGGAAATGGGTATGCATGACAGAAATGGAAAGTTTTCATTTAGGCAGTAGCCAACTCAGAGCTGCACACAGCTTTATTAGTGCAGTCTGAAAACAGGGAGACTTTTTTGCTTTCCATGGCGTGTGTAATTTTAGCTTGGGAGTTATTCAGGGGATGTGGGAAGGAATTGTTTCGAGGACACAAGTTGAAACAGAAAACGGAGATGACTTGGCCTCTCCCACAGGCTCTGCTGCTGCAGGCAGGAGCTCAGCTGGGCTCTCCTGGATGCAAGGCCCTGCTGCAGTGCCACATGGCCAGCGAGAGAATGGAGCCCTTGGTGCTCTATGGTTAACCCTTAAAAACATCTGAGTTTGGGACACAGCAGCTGGAGTGGTGGGTCACTGATGGCTGAGGCCAAAAAGAGGAGGGTGGGCCAGGAGGAGGGATGGCTGTGAAGGGTGGCAGGTGTGAGGAGAGCAAGCTTGCAAGGTGAGGTGGCCGTGGAATGAAGCAAGAATGAGGCGAGATGTCCAAGAGGAGTGGCAGGCAAGAGGAGAAGGAGCCACAGGAGACAAGGTGGCCGTGAGGCAAGGCAGGCAAGAGGCAAGGTGGGAATGAGGCAAGGTCAGCATGAGACAAGGCAGCTGCGAGGTGGGGCAGAGGCAAGAAGACATTGTGAGGCGATGCAGCATGAGACAAGGCAAGGCAGCGCCCGGTGAGGTGCAGCCAGCGGCACCGCTGAAGGGCCCCGTGCGCCGGGGAACGCTTGGGAAGACAAGACACAGGGGGAAACCGACATGAGGAGGAAGCAGCGAGGAAGGAAGAGAGGTGGGGTGGGAGAGGAGCCGGCAGGAAGGTGGGATCCTTAAGGAGAGAGGGGCGGCACCCCGGGGCCGGTCGCCTGCCCGGTGGGCGGCAGGTCCCGAGTCGCCGAGCTTCGCCCCCCGCAGCGAGACGCGAGGAAATCGCCTCTTGATTGCGGAAGTCGGCGGGAAGGGCTCCGGGAGAGTCAGCCCGGGTCAGAATGGCAGCGTGGGAAGCGGCGGCCGCCTCCCCCGCCTCCTCCGCTCCTCCTCAGCCGCGGGCGGGCAGCCCCCCCACCCCACGCCGGTGTCAGGGAGGCGGCTCGGCGGCCGGGGCAGCCCCGAGCGCATGCAGCAGGCGGGCGGCCCGGCACAGGGCTCGGAGCCCGGCGGGGAGCGGGGGCCCCCGGGGCCCGCCGCCGCCACTTCGCTGCTTCGGATACCCCCACCCCAACCCCGCCGTCCCTTCCCCCTTTCCCCTCCCCGCGAGGGATTTTGGCGTTAAAAAGTGTCGGCGATGCTGAGCTATGGAGCAGGATTCGCCCTGTGGACGGCGCTGGCCCTGACCAAGGTGAGCGGCCGGGAGGAGGGGGGCGGTGTAGGGCCGTCCCTCGCAGGTCGCAGGCGAGCCTGGGGGACACGGGCAGGTTCGCCCCGCAGCGGCACAGCGCGGGGACGGGGCTGGGGGCTGAGCCCGGGGTACCGGCGGGTCTCTCAGAGCTCTCCCCGCTCTCCGCAGGCCGCGCCGGAGCAGGCGGCGGGATGCAGCGCCAACCTGACGGAGCGGAGCGTCGCCGGGCAGAGCGTTCGGCTGCGCTGGAGCGCCGCGGGCCGCGCCTGCAACTTCAGCCTGAGCGGGCGCTCCGAGGACGGGGAGGCGGCCGGCTGCCAGCCCGCCCCCGCGGGCAACGGCACCTACGGCTGCACCCTGCGGGACCTGCAGGCCGGCACCTGGTACCACCTGCGCATCGAGCCGCTCGCCGGCGGCGAGGCTCTCAACATCTCCCTGCAGACAGGTGGGGGCGCGGGCGCGGCAGGTGCGCGGGGAGGGACGCCGGGCTTTTCCTTTTCCTCCTCTTGCTTCGGCCGGCTCCAAGAGGAGGAGGAGAGCTATGCATTTACAGCTACTGCAAGTGGATAGTGTTTGCTGAACATAGCAGCCCAGCGCTTGAGTTCTCTTTAGCCCACTGCCAGAAGTTACTCCTGCCGACAGTTAACCCAGCAGGCTTGAAACAAGAAGATGCTGTGAGGATATTAAGTTAAAAAATAAGTTTTTGTCGTAGTAGCCCATAACATCCTTCGTGCTCATGCAAATACATTGTTGTCATAGTTCCTCAGCTGACAGTTTATTTACTGTGTTTAAAATGCAATCTATTTCATAGCAGGTAAGCCTTCTTTAAGGGTAACATACTGTTTCAGCCCGTTTCCATACTTTGGTTCTGTCTAGCCAGAGACTAAAAGTCAGAAAGTAAGGCTGAAACTTCCTTCTTATATGTTTTTCTTGGGTATCACCAGTGAGGTATTATGATATGCAGTTGTGTACAGAGCACTTCCAGTGACACATCCATGACTGGCTGTAAAAATGGTCCAGCAGCCTGACAGAGGGCTGCCAAGGAAAGCCCCCCTTCTGCATTTGTGGGCATGTGAACAATTCAGCTGTGAAGCAATGGATGACATTGAATGACAACAGCTGCAGTGGCACAACTGGCCTCTTTCTAGGCTCTAGTTGTGCTTTGTGAGGATGATAAAATATAACACTGTTCGACCTCTTAAAGGTAGTAGTTCAAGACCCAAAACAAAGATGTCTTAAATAAAGTCCATCATTAAATGCCTCTCTGATTTGCTCCTAAGGTTCATTTTAGAGAGGTACTTAATATTAGTATTGAAGATTACAGCAGCCAAGTACTTCATAATTACCTGTTCAGAGGTGTTGCTTTCTGACGGAACCTTTTTCCTGCATTAACCATACAAATGCACTAAATATTCTCCATTAATTTTCTGTGGTAACTCAAGTTTAAAAAAATCCATTGACAAGTCTGCTGGTGTCATAGCTGTACACTAAGCACAAGTCATGTCGGTAAAAATGAGTAATAGTTTCTATGCAGACAGTGATTTAAATTTGTTGTGCATCATGCTGATTGTGTTTAATATTGATATTGATGACTTGTAATGTGAAAATTGGAATAATTGATCAACCATTATCAGAGAGGCAGGTATAAATCACCATAATTTCTGTATAGTAAAGTTCTATTATTGAACACTTGCATAGAAGGTGAGAAGATACCACTTTAGAGCACATTTTGATTAATGCTGTACCATTAACACAGAAGCTTGTACATGCCATTTATGACTTTTTTTATCACTGAATAGATTTTTCCAGGCTCTATGATGAAAGTGATTGGAAAGAGCTGATCATTAGAATCATATTATGTAGCTGATATCAAAGTGAAAAGTCTGATAAAAGTTTAAGTTGAAATACTGATAATTGGTATACCATAGTTTAAATGAGGTTTACATTTGGATTTTGGATAGCAGAGATCAGTCAAAAGCATGAAATAAAAATCGAGGAGCCATGAATGTTTCCTGCAGAGAGATGCTGAGATTGCTCTGTGGTTCTTTGCTTTCCTTGAGTTGAATTGCTTGATGGTGTTCAAAATACACAATTAGCCCCAATTTTTTTTTCCTAAAGAATTTTTCTAAATTATGCCTGTGAACAACCCATGTTGTATTGTCCATACTGAACTTTTCAATGCAGAATGAGGGAGGATTATTCCTCTTATGTTTCCACTAGGGGCAGCATTTTAAACCAGTTTCATGGAAGCTCTTTTTCACCTGTTCTTTGTAACTTAATGACAGTAGTTTTAGTTTACTATCTAGTAAGCCTGAATGTCCATAGGCATGTGTTCCTGGAAATTGTCCTGTGAATATGGATGTATAAGCAGTCTTTCCATCCATATTGTAAACAAAATTTCTGCCAATTTCACTGGCAGTGGAACTGAGTTATCATGGGCCATCTAAAACCACAACGTCTGACCTTGGTCAGTGATGTTCCCTTCCTGAGCTCTTTTTCTAAGGAAGATGGGCTAAGCTGTCCAATGAAGGTGCTTTCTCCACTGGTTATCAAAGAAGGCTAGGTTAAACCAGAAAGCTGAAGTGTAGTTGGTTGAAATGAAAGAAATCCCATCTCATGTGTTTTATTTTTGCAAAATGATGTTTGAACATCTGTATTGTCTTGACAAAATAAATACACATGAGAAAGTGTGAGAAAGTTACAGGTTTGTTTGTATACCTAGATCACAAACTACCTTTTTGCTCATATTCAATCCTGTAAAAATCTTTGTGTGCCAGTTCTGAGTTTAGTTTTCATGAAGTTTCTTATACAAAGTACTGGAGTAGCTAAGCACATAAAATCCAAAACATTTGGTTAAATTTTGAGTGTGATCTTTTCTGACGGGGAACTCATGGTGAAAGCAATGAATAATGCATGCCACAGTTGCAGTGGTAATGTAAAAGGTTGGAGAGGACCATATTGGCCTTTTGAGTATATAATGTCACATTAAAATCATGGTCTATGTTGTTTGCAAGTTTCATAGTCTGATTGAATAATTGTGCAGCTCGAGAAGATTCCATAAACTCTCAAGTAACACCAGATTCCCTTGTGAATCTTTTCTTGGAGAAGCAGCTTCTATTTCACTTGTGGACACATAGATCTTAAGTCTAATGATGTATGAAATAGTGGTACAAGAATCCACACTAATCCTCTAAAGTGACTTTTTTTACTCAAGAAATTTTGGTCTGAGGGTTGTAAATTTAAAACAACAAGTATTTAATCCTGTAGAGCAGAACTAAAATAGGTCATCCAAAATGATGGAAAATCTAGTCACATATGCACTTCATAAGCCATGTATACATAGGCATGGAAATGCACACAGTGGGGACATTTGTGCTATTTTGGTAGAATAGGAAAGGAAGAAAAAGCTGATAACACATTTATCAGCTCTTAACTACAGATAAATTTTCCACTGCAAAACTGAGATTACAGATGTCAGTAGGCACAAGTATGCATATTTACTTCATATTAATATTTACAATTTGTTGGGGTTTTTCTAAGTTATTTATATATATGCAAATTAAAGAGCACATAAAACCATACAACTAGTCAGCATGCTGCTGACATTGTAAAGCTGGGATATGCACCTGTCAGTCCTTTCATGTCATATTGTTTTCTCAATAAAACTATTTCTGTGATTAAGAATTGATGTACTGCAAAAGATGGTAGGATTTTGTCTTTCCCAATTATAAGTAAGATACATTTTAAGTTCTCAAATCTCCAAATGTCTGTGCACAGTATAACTATATTTCAGTGAATGATTAGGTCTAGGTAAAAATAGTAGTATATTAATAGATCCTAAATTACAGTTAAATTTATAAATTTCAATTCAGAATTGAAATGCAGATTTGAGATACTGGTCTAGAGAGCTATGGAATACAATTTTGCAACTACCCCACTTTCAACTATGTCTTCTAAAATAGACTTATAAATGCCATTTTCAGAATCTTAGTCTACAAAAATATTGCAGTGCTGTATTATGTTACTATCCAATTCAAGCCTCCTGTACAGAGAGTGCTATAAATAATTTTTTGTTAGAAAATCCATTAAATATTTGAATGAAAAGAAGATAAAATTCTGTCTTCCAAGACACAACTGTTAGAGTGGTTTTTCATTGCAACATGTAACTCTTTAAGTGCCAGAAGCATACCCAGGCCATGTGTTCACTCCTGTAAATTTGAAGTTATTTGGGACAGATTTGATTTATTAGCTGTCTGTAGGAAAAACATGTGACATGGCTCTAACTATAGGCTGTATAATCCTATCATCTGTAATCATGTAATGGTTGTGATCATCATTTCAAAGGCAGAGTACCAGAAGAAAATAAATAACCGTATTATAAAGGTTCTCTAAGTCGTGTATCATCCCAAAGAAATGGATATTTGTGCTTAGTAAAGACAATGAAATCAACCCTCTTTACTTAATCTTCAGAAAAGTCTTTATGAAGTAGGTTACTGTTTTATGAGGAGGGAAAGGTAGGAAAAAATATGGTAGGAAGATAACTGAGACTAGCAGGAATTCCCCGTTACTAAGTCCTGGGCTCATTCCTCCCAGCTGTTTTTGTTTTCTCCTGCATAAGGCAGGTGTGTTTCTGTGCTTACAGGCTGTATCTGGGAGTCGTGTCACTGGAGTTTGACATAGCCGTATCTGTAAATTGGATCTGCAGCAGCTGTGCAGAGAAAGCATATCCTCTTCCCCAGAAGTGAAAATGGAGTTGCAATATAATTCCAAGACCATTAAGTCTCTGGAAGATGCCTTTGTAGACCAGGGGACGTTAATTTGTATAGTGTCAAATGGTATAAAAATATCTTGATAAAAAGATTTTATTTCTGTGATATATCGGTGTTGTACCATTGCCAACAGAGAATTGTCTAACAATGTAAATGGTTTTTTAAGTGTTTGTTTCCATCCAGGGTTCTTTCAGCCCAGGCACTTCCCAGTCTCATTGTTCCTTTGTTCTAGCGGATGTACAAAGCACTGAGTGTTTTGTTTTCTGGACCAGATAGATTAGATAAAGTCTGAATTTCTGAACTTCACCTTCTAGGCACGCAACTTTCTTCTTTGCTCATGCACCTTAGAAGACAGATTACCCAGGACAGTAAAAGTGCTTCTAAAAATGCAGATATCTTTTTTGTCAAATTTGGCAAATAATACAGATGACAATGGTGATTACTTTTGCAGGACTAAAGAACAGTCGACCTTGTCCTAAGTTAGTCAGAAAGGGTTAAACTTCTTGATAGTTATCATGACTCTTCTCTCAATGTCAGTCAAATTAAAACTTTTTCAGTTGGCTGTGCATCTGACCATATATAGTGCTGGAATTTATTTCTGACTTCCAAAGTCTGACCTTTCGGATTAGAACAATTGCCTTCAAGGAACAAGATTATACCCCCACTATTCACTTTTGCCAACATAATAGTCTTTACTGGCTTAGTATATATTATAGGTGGAGCTGGTAGTCAAGCCTATTGTTAAGATTTCCTGACACTTTTCATTAAAGCCTCATGTTTCAGTTGCTGTAACTGGGTGAAGTTTTAACTATTTGGCCTGAAGTTTGATGTGCTTGGTCTTTAATGTTACTTTCTTCTTTTTCAGATTTAAGCAGACTTACTTTGGCCTTTAAGAAAGCGGTCAAGAAAAGATAGTTACTTTTATTGATTGATTTTGTAAATCAATTTGTTTAGTTTTCATCTCTTTTTCTGAAGAGCACTAACATCTTTGTGGTCCAAAGGAATAATTTGAATTTAAGCAGAGACCTAGGTTCAAAGGGACACAGTGCTTTCCGAGCCACAGAGAGGTTGAGTTGGAGGGGACCTCTGGAGGTCATCTGGTCCAAGCACCTGGCTCAAGCAGGGCCACCTGGATCTGGTTGCCCAGGACCATGTCCAGTCAGTTTTTGATTGTTTCCGAGGAAGGAGATGCTTCCTTGACATTCCTAATGTATTTGATTGACAAAGTATGCCACCAAAACATGGCACTACTCTGTTCTCAGCAGAGCTTTGTAGGAAGTGATTAAACCTTCCACATCATCCAGAATTTGAAGAAAAAGCAGCTTGAAGGCTGCTAAGGCTCTCCTACTTACGTATTTGTAGGTGGGAGGTAGGTTCAACTTCATCCTTGCAGCCTTTACATTGCATTTTTAACTTATGTGATTGACATTGTTATGTCTTCTTTGTTCAGGGAAACAAGCAGCAATGACTGTATTGGAAAAATAGTCTGGGTCTTCTGTATTTGAGATGCTGTTCATACAGAGACCACAGTTCTCAGCCTGGATGCACCTTGCACTCCTGGTCTGATGCTAGGAAAGAGTAGCACAGAGTGTACTCTTGTGGTAGGCAAATTTATTCCTAAATTGTTGGGAAACTTTAACATCACAACTTATGAAGGCTCGATTTCACTGCTTTGGGTTGTTTCATCATATCTTCTTGATAAGCATTTGCTTAACCTTACTGGAAGACATAAATGTCAATACCATAGTACATCAACATGGAGTACATTTTATGTGGTTTGCATGAAGTCTTGTGAGTGAGGAAACCTGGAGTATAAAATCAACCAGATTCTTTAGGTTTGGTCAATTTCTCTTTCCTTTAGAGTGTATCTTATTTCACAGGTGATTTTACTGGAGAGTTTCTTAATAAACAACATAATGAATGTTGAGAGTTTCAGAGAAGTAAGCCCAATATTAGTTCCTTAGGGTATATCCAATGTACTGTTTGGGTGTTTTTTAATTTTTATGAACAGAACTACAGCAGAGGAGAAGCATGTTGTATCAGAATCTGTTTGAAGTTGTTGAAGGTAATACTAAAAACAAAAGATTATTGCCCTTAAAATTGTATAAATGCTCATACCCTGAACAGACAAAGTGTTTAGGGTGAGTGCTAGGAAATGAAAGCTGTTGCTGCCATCTATAAAGCTACAGTACACTGAGGCACTGAGTATAATTTACTGGGTTTACATGTTTGCTATTTCTTACTAAAGTTGTTACAATTTTACTATCAGCAGATTTCCAAGTTTGCAATATATGTCCACAGTGGAAGTGTTTTGCTATGTGCATGTCTGTGTGAGTGTGTGCAAATACATACAAGTAATATTTCTGAATTCTTCAAGACTCTCTTGTAGACTGGCTTCAATGTACAATGTTTATAAATAGAAAGAAAAAGCTTTTTGAAAAGTATTGGCAGCATGATGATGATAAAGGGAGAGTTTTGGAAGATTTCTTGTGCTGCTGTGTAAAATTTCAGACAATCCCAAAGCAAGAAAGGGTTTATGTTTTCTGGGGTTTTTTTTCCTAACTGCAGATCCCTTGCCACCGTCTCGTTTGGAAATTATTAAGGAAAAAACTACACTCACAAGCTTGCAGGTTCAATGGGATCCTTCCTCAGGAAAGGTGGACATGTACAACCTAGTATTACTTGATCGTGATAATAAAAAGATACAAGAAGTCTCCATACCAGGAAGAATTTCAAAAACAGAAAATACATTTTCCAGTCTCATTCCTGGGAATAAATACATCATTGTCCTCAGTGCCATTGCTGGAAATAAGACTACCCCAGAACTTCATATAAGTGGATCCACTGGTAGGACTTTTCCTGTAGTTCATCTAAATAAACCACTTACAGTATTCTGTACTTCTGCATTTTGAAATTAACAATTTGGTATAATTCTTCTACATGGTGCTATAAATATATATATATATATATGTATATATATACATATACATATATATTTATGAATTATCTATTATTTCTACTTATTTATAAGTAGAAATAAATATGAATCTCTGACTGACATAAAGAATTGTTTGCTAAGAATAGAGTCTCATTTTTATTGTATATTTGGGGTTGGGTTTTCAGTAACCCTGAAGAAACCTAACATATTCCAAGATTAAATCTATTAAAAATTGCTGAAATGGTAGAGATAACCATTAGGCCTTAAGCATGTGTCCTTTTTATACCAACAGTGCCATCTCCTGTGAAAAATATTCAGGTCAGTGTCAAGACAGACACTATCCACGTTTCGTGGTCTCCTGGCTCTGGACATGTGGATCATTACAGGCTGCTGTTGCTGGATAATCGTGTGCCAGTTCATGAGATTCACCAGGAAGGCTCCCTTACCTCCTACACCTTTTTAGGACTTACAGCAGGCCACCTGTATAACCTCTCTATCATAACCCAGGCTGCAGGATTGGAGAGCAGCAGTTTTCAAACAATCAGGACAGGTATGATTTCAGAATTCACCACAACAAAACAAGATGTTAAGGCCATAACCTAATGGCATTATAGGACATATTTCAGAATAATATGTGATTTGTGTTCCAAGTTAGAGACACCATAAGCTTATTTAATTCCCTAAGTTACCACTGCAACAACTTAGAGGCTGAAATGAAAGTAGGAAAAGTGTGAAAGGGAAGCAGAAAAAAAAATGTAAAGTCGGTTAAGAATTGTAATATCAAATGGTGGTTTGGGTTCTTTGGGGTTTTTGTTTGCCTATTTGGTGGGTTTGATATGGGTTTTTGGGGATTATCAAGATTTTTTTCGTTTCACAAAGAAATACTGATTCAAAGAACTAGAGTTACAGAAATTTTTTTTAGGAACATTTTTCGGGCTGGAGTTCTGTGGTCATAGAGATAATGATAAGATGACATCCTACTGCAGTCCAATAGTTAAAACACTTGTGTAGGGAAAAAAAGGGTCATGCCTTTGCTCTCCTTAATTTCTGGGAAGAGTAAGATGCAATTTCTTTTACAGAAATCTTATCAAATGTGGTGGTTTTGCATGGGAGGCATTTAGGGAAGTGATTTTGGAAAGTGATGTGCGCTGTGACCAGTCTTCACTGTTCAGCAAAATCATTCATACTCCATTTCATATAACTATTCAAAATCAAAACTTAACTATGGGAGTTTGGGAGGCAGCAGGTCTTATATGTTTTGTGGTAGTTATATTTTATTCTCTTTCTTTTCTTTTTTTAGCCCCAGCTGAAGTCTTAGATTTGATGGTGACTAACGATGGCAGTTTAGATGCTTTAAAAGTTAAGTGGAGAAGACCTTCAGGATACCTCAATTTCTATAATATCACTCTATCTCATCTTGGATCAGTTAAAGAAGTCAAAAGTGTGCAGCCACCAGTCACAGAGACACAGTTTGACAGGCTGACTCCAGGACGTCTGTATCAGGTTACTGCCCGCACAATCAGTGGTGAGCTGTTCACCGATCGGAGGGCAGCTGGGAGGACATGTAAGTCTTCTGCTTCAGTAAGAACATTGTAACTAATTTTTGCCTACACTGGCCTTGTAGCAAATCATTGTAAGAGACAAAATTATTTGGATTCCAGGCAAAATGAGATTAAGAGCACAATACTTTTCAGGAATACCCCCTGCTGACTCTGTGGCAACAGTTAATCTGAGGGCCAAAAGCAGCTCCCGCATATCTTGGGAGCAGGCAACAGTGGTGAATTTTTTTTGGACCTTTTAGTTGAGTGAGTCTGTTATAAAACTGTTGCATACTACTGCACTTTGACCAAATTTGTTGTCTTGAATTCAGCTCAGCATACCACATAAACTGATTTACATTATGGGGAAGTGCGCATGTAGTCAAATTATTAACAGTCTTTAAAGTAATTTTGCAAGGTCTAGTCTTGTTCCTTCTTCCAGACAAATCCAGAAACCGAAAAAGATTACGTCTCAGATTTCTTTGCTATAAAGAGTGTGGATTAACAAAGGCATGTGGCAGCTGAGATAGAGCTGAGTTATGAGTTTTTTATCTTCTTTCAGAAGTAATAATTTTCTTTCAGGTATCTTTTGTATGAGTTCTGAACCTGAAAAATTGAAAAATCCTTCATCATTCTCCTACAGCATTACTGACCCTAGAGGTGTGTCATCTCTTCCACACCAGCCTAGCCTGAGCAAAAGTTAGATGGTAAAAAATAAGGTCAAACTCAGTGAAGAATGCATACATAAATTTCTAGTAGACTCAGAGCCCAAAGGGAGAAAATGTGTGTGTAGGAGAGCAGATTATTTGTTTTAGTACATATCTGTTGTCTACAATTAAACATCTCATGTGAAAATCACATCCTTGACATACCTGGCTGATACCCCATTCTCAGTGCAGGCTGGAAGAGCCCTAGAAGTCTTTCATGTCCAGAAGGTACAAAGCTGGACTGGTTTATATGCATGTCTGTTTTTTTTGTTTAGCCTACCATTAAAGTCCTGTAAGATTACCATTTCAATCTAAAGGGAGAACTTCAGGATCTCATTTAACAGCACTGATCCCCAGCTTTGTGACCTAGACCCCGTGCTTTCAAAGTTTGGGATTACAAATCCTATTTCCAAGGACGATGATCATAAGCAATTCCTTCCTTTATCACAGACATCAAGAGTTTTGAAAACAGTGACTCCAGCAGAAGCTTTGTGGAGCAGAGATAAATTCATAAGTCCAGACTGATAGGTCTACAGATGCTGAAGGGATTAGGCTCTTGGGGTCCCTCTGTAATTCATAGAGAGAGCAAGGTCCCCAAGAACATAATACACATTGCTGTGTATTGAGAGGGTGCAGCAGAACCAGGCTGTATGTTTAGTAAGAAATACAGACATCTCAGAGGCTGAAACTTTGTGCCATTAGGGTATAATGATGCCCAGTCAGCCTGACAAGGCTGAACTTTATCTGTTGTGATGTAAGTTCATCTGTGCTTCCTAATAATACACTGTGTGCTTTTATCCACTCACTCAGAAATTGAAACACATTTCCCATATTCACTGGCATATGGGAGTTCTAGGTCTGATAGCCAGCTATGCCCATGGGAAGTGAAACTGGTGAGTATTTTGTGATGCTAGTAAAGAGGCTTCAATTCTCTGCTACTAATTGATCTTACTGATCAATTTAATATTAACTAAGCTAGATAAAGCATAAGAACATGATGCTAGCCTTGTAGTTATATAGCTAATACTTGTGGATGGTCTCAGGGCTCCAGTGCTGATCTCTGAGTATCTTAATATGAATCTTACAGGTATCCTGTCCTCAGGGTCTGCATCTGCCCTCTAATCTCTGCTTGGTCTGGCTAATATTTAATTATTCCATGAAAATCAGAAATCTTCAGTGGTCCAATGTGACCTGCAGGAGCATACAGTTAGTCAGGAGAAGGTTAGGCTTATAAATTCAGGATCCTTGAAGTACAGGACAGGATGGAGTGGATGCTTTAATAGACCAGTATCTTAACCTCAGTGCCTTTTACAGTTGGGAGGAATTAGGGCATACAAGGTGGAAGAAGCTATTTTTGTGAAAGAAGCCATTAGGCTTTGCATTTCTGCTGCTGGTATCTTGGGCTGATAGAAATTGAAGTTTGAATGTTATCGGCGAAAAATTGATAGTTTGTAAGTGAGCTTAAGTGCAGGAAACAACAGGGACCCTGACTGAAAACTGCAAGGGGCATCCAAGAAGTGTACGGGGTGCCCTAAGGTGGGTTGCCCATTTCTGATATCAGAAACCAGCAGGAAAATAAGTGTGTGGTTTTTGTGGGGAAGAGTAAAAATTGTCTTTAAAATGAAAGCCAACCTTTGCGGCAAGCTAACTCACATTGCTCTAGCTAGTCCAAGCGCTCGTACAATAGCTGTGCTGTGAGACAGGTTTTGCCAGTACATTTACATCTCACCAGAAATTCCCCACTTCAGAATTGCTTTTTCTCTTTCTCCAGTTCCCCAGAAAGTTTTGGAGCTGCAGGCCGGTGCTAGCGGCTGGCCGCGGTCTCTGCGAGTGACCTGGGTGCCCCCTGCGGGAGACTGGGAGAGGTACCACCTGCTCCTGTGGAACCGCTCAGCCCTGGTGCTCAACGCCACCCTCGGCAAGGACAGCACCGAGTACCTCATCCGTGATGCGAGCCTCATCCCAGGGAGAGAGTACGGCGTGGAAGTCATTGTGGAGAGCGGCGATTTGCAGAGCAAGACCAGTTGCACGGGAAGAACAGGTCAGCATGATTGGCCAGGCGCTGTGAGAGTGCAAAGTGTTCAGCTCTGTGAGCAATGGAAGAGTACTTGGGAATCCACAAATTAATTTTGAATTAACAGTGAATTAATTAATTAATTCACTGTTAATTCAGTAAAAAGGAGCTTCCTTTGTAAACTACAGAGATAATTTTAGCAGTTCTGTGAAAACTTCTGGGATTACTTTTGTAGTAAATGTTTTGTTAGTGAAAGCTATGGGAACTATATCACAATTCTGTCATGACTCAGGTGTCACATTACATGTTCATTTCAGTGCTATATTTTATAGCTAATTGTAGGGCACCCTACAGTCTTAAAGAAAGCACTCTAGGCCTTACTGTATTGTTCATCAGTATATTTCCTTGCCAGTCTGTGTAAAGAATATTAACCATATGGTGAAGGTGTATCTTAGTATGGCTGTCCTTTAACACCTCAGTTCTTGTTTTTGTGCTCCATAAAGAAAATGGGTTAGTCTGTTCAAGTCTTTGTTTCCAAAGGAAATCCATATACCCTGCAGAGACATGAGTGGAATTCTTTTGCAGTGTATTAGTCAAAGCCACATCTGATTTGCTTCAATCTTAAAAAAATAATTCTTATATAATTGTTAGAATTTCTGCTCAGTGAATGCAGAATAAGTGCAATTCAGAGGAAAGGAAGACTTAGAGTAGGGATAACAGGCAAGGCTCAAGGCTAACTTGACTGAAAAATGTCAGATAGGGGAGTGCCATTCTACTTTATCCTCACCCTTCCTGGGGTCTGCCTTTTCTACTATACCCTTACCTGTCATTCCCCAAGAACTTAATTTTGTTAATTTTGCGTAACAGCAAGACCATTAGAAGCTACAGAACTGAAACTTTCTCTGACTTGTAGCAAACTTGATCAGAGCAAGATACAGTCTCATCTTCCTTACTTTGACATATGTTGCAAGTAATTTAACTTTATGGTGTTACTTTTAATTGACTCAGCTAAGAGATTAAGAGTTGGACCCAATGATTTTAGAGGTCTTTTCCAACCTAAGCAATTCTGTGATTAGAACATGATCCATTTAATAATATCCAGCAGTGGGTATATCATGACTCTGTTTGACCCACAGTGAGGTGCATGATGTGTCTGTTATGAAGTACAGGTATTAGGCCCTGTGTGTCAGTTTTCTCTGACATTAACCCACAGACTTGGAAAGTGAGTTTTATTTCAATGTGGCAGGGACAAAATCAGATCAGGGACTATATTGTGCAAGACATGCTTGCTGGGTATGCAGGCACAGACACACATGAACACACAGAGAAATTCACTGATCAGATTCTTTCTTTTATGCCCCTGTGAGTTTGAAGTGTCTCTCAGCTTGACTTAGGTATAAATCAATGCAAAATCAATGTCACTCTGACCCTATAATTTGCATCCTTGTTTGTTAGAAGTACATTGTTGTAGGTCTTATTTATAGTACAAATGTCTTATATCCCTATTCAGTGCCCAGAGTTCAAGAGGAAGTTTGCTGACTTCCCTGCACTTCCATTTGCACTAAAATATATATCCTGGTGTAAGTTTAAACCTAAGCATTACAGCCATAGTGCATTGCTGAAGTCTGCTGGTAACAGTCCTTCACTGGAAGAGGGTCACAAATACTAGAGTTGTAAGAATGGCTTCCTAGAAAAAGTAAAGAATCTCCTCTTGATTGCAGATACTCTGCTGCTGTCACATTTCTGTCTTACAGAACACATTTCTTACAAACTTGAGATAGGGCATATGTGCTCCCCACATAGTTCTGTTCTTGTTGTCATATCTGTGTGCTTTCCCAGCTCCAGAGCCTGTTCTCCAGCTCCGTGTGAAGCATGCTAATGAAACTTCACTTAGTGTGATGTGGATGACCCCTGTTGCAGAATGGGACAGCTATGTGGTTTCCCTGGAAGTCAGTGAGCTCCCTATTGTAAAAAAAGGACTTGCAAAAGAAGCTAAGGAATTCACTTTCACTGAATTGATACCTGGAAGGAAATATACAGCAATCATCACTACCATTAGTGGGACTTTAAGCAACTGGACTTCAGTAGAAGGAAGAACAGGTATTATTTTGTCAAACTGTTTTAATCTTTACTTCTGTCAACCATAAACAATTTTCTTTTTGCTTTGCAGTGGACTTAATTAACTCGGTGTCTAAATCTCAAAAGTCTTGATCTTATGTTTGTTTCCTCAGTAAAAAAGTTACATGTCTGAGTCTCTAATTTCTGACTGTCAGTTATCTTGCTGTATTTATTTAAGACTTTTGGAAAATAGATGTGTAATTCCTGGCAAAACAGTTTTCTGAAATATTATGTCATATCTAGTCAATCTACATTAGCACAAGATTCCATTTAAGAAGAGCCATTTTCATTGTGTATTTTCAGGAGGGTCATTTCCTTGATGCAAAGCATCCATCATCTAGGAAAAACAGAAACATCACCACACAGGAAAATATTACTTTAGGGGGAACATTCCAAGGTTGACAGACACAAGGTCACATATGTGAACTTGAAGATGTGTTTCTAATCTTTTTGCTCTTCTGATTTCAGAATATGTGTTTGTTACTGAGGATGATGACTGTGTCACAAGGAAGGTCCCATTCTTACCCCCTGCAGGGAGCTGATTTCGTGTACGCGTGCAAGTTTTAAACCATACTAGTTGCTTTAGTCTGCTTAAGCACTGACTTAAACATTCTCCAGTGCAAGCAAAGTTTTAAAATGTAGCTCTGGCCTTGCACAGCACAGGGAAAAAAAAGCTGCTTGTGTTTGAATCGAAGCATTCCTAGGATTGATGGTGGTCCTTACTTAAATTTTATAACTCCTTCCAAGGCCTGAGAAGTTTAGCTTATATTCTGTTTCTCTGTTATGTTATTAGATAGCTGGAATTTCACTTCCATCTGACTTATACCCCTTTAGGGGACCTATTCAGCCATAAAGGTGCCACTTCACTAGTATGAGTCAATGCTTGAAAACACATCAGGCACTGATTGTGTGTCAATATTACATTCAAATTGAGTTATAAAGAACAAACATTATTTGGCTAGAACACAGGTTTTAATAAGTGTTCCAAACCTCTGAATCTTCCTTGCAGCAGGACGGCTTAGTAGGCTTAAAAATACTGCTGTAAACATGACAGAAGTAGGTCTTACTTGCAAAGAGCACTGAAATGAGCATTTAGCACAGAAATATGGCATTTTAGTGTCTTGTTGGAGCTAACTATATTATGAGAACATTTTAAAACTGGAAGGATTTTTGATTGAGTTTTTGATCAACTTTGCTTTTTCTTCAGCTTTGTGCCTAACTTTCTAGCTTTTGTTAATGATTACTAAACCAGTACTATGTGTGCAAAAAGGCTGATAAAAAACAAGAGTGGAAGAGTGCATTCACATTTTATAAAGTTAGAGTCTTCTTTATTTCAGTTGTGCTTGGTCATGTAAAAAGAAATCTTTAGAAGTAATTGTAGTTCCTTGCTTTGACCAAATATTGTCAAACCAAATTAAAAAAGAGGATTGGGGGTGAAATTTGTGCTACATATTACATTCCTTTGTTATTTCTTGAGCTTTTTGGTCTTGCTAAGTTTATGAGCTTATGCTTAGATAAATGTTATGTTTGTTTAACAATTCATCTTTGGATGCTATAAAAGTTGTTGTCCTGCAGATCTTCTTGCATAAAAAGTTAAACCATAACCCTGCATTTCCATTATCCTCAAAATTAAAGGGTCTGACACAGCATAGATGACTGTGCCTGAGGTATTCTTCAAACAAGTTTGCCATTTATTAGAAATTAAAGATTGGGAATGGGAGAGGAAAGGGAAAATTAAAGGCGCAGACTATATTTGAAGTAGTCATCAAAAACCCTGAATGATTTCCTAAATGGATGGCTTTTATTTAAAGGTATTTATAAAATGCCATCTCTTTCAGTTCCTGGATCTTGAATAATTTTTATCTGTCTGAGAAAAGTTGTGCTAAAGGCTGAAAGACCTTTCTGTGTCTTAGTTAGTTTCCCATAGACCACATCCCAGACAGGAAGCAGTCCCCAGTTAAAGTATTTTTAGTCCTGTTGAGTCTGGCTGCAAATTGGAATGTTCTTTTGATGCACTTCCTCAGTGTGACTAAACTTGTGTTCTTTGGGGGATTCTGTTTTGTTTTATTTTGTTTCTCCTCAGTAACAGTATGACGATTTCCTTTTCAGTGCCAGCCCAAGTGACAGGTCTGACTGTGTCAAGTCAGGGATCAACCAACAGCTTGTTCACCAACTGGACAAGAGCACTGGGAGATGTAGACTCATACCAAGTGCTACTGATTCATGAGAATGTTGTCATTAAAAATGAAACTGTCCCCAGTGAAACTACCAGATATAATTTCTATGCCCTGAAACCTGGAGGACTCTATTCAGTTGTTGTCACCACTGTCAGTGGAGGGATATCTTCAAGGCAAACAATTGCAGAGGAAAGAACAGGTAAAAAGGAAAACACTCCAGCACGCTTTTTGATAGTTGAATTTATCTAAGAGAATGGTCTTGTGTTTAAGCCACTACACTGAGAATTCAGAAAAACAGGAGTTTCATCCGTACAGCTCCGATATGTGCACACTGTCTGTGCAGATTTGTGTAACTATAGCTTTAGAGAGCTAACTGCTCTCACTACAGTGGGAACTCTACAGCAGGATCACTCTGTAACAAAGACAAAAATATGCCCTGAGAGTAATGAACAACTGTCTGGGCAAATCACTCCTTGGAAGGAACTTTCTTGTTCCATTGGCTATGTGGTGGTGGTGTAGTATGATTGCTCCTTACTTATGTGTGCCAAGAACCTGCCTAAAGGTGATAGGGTGAATTTGTGTCTCAGTTTCTCACAACTCATTCTTTTTCTTTAATCCAGCATCAAAGAATGTCCACCAGGGCTAATTAGTTATTATGAGGTCCTTCTGTACTTCCTAAACAAGATTTACTGTTGCATCAAATTCTTTAGGTTTAAAGAGTCATGAAATGTAATACTAGTTCTGTGGATATTTAGAGGGAAAATTTGGCAACATAGTGCAATTTTACCCATTATGCGAATTTGGCAAAGGCATTTTGCAGTTTTCTGCAATGTTCTCCTTGAAAATCACTATTTTCAGGTGAAAAGGCAAAACAAGCCTGAAAAAAAATGGAGTAGGATAATACTAAAAGGCTTAGAGTAGAGTAGTTATTTTGTAAAAGCGGGGAGGTGGTGGGGGGCGGGGCGGGGTTTGACTCTGCCAGCTGTTGGCCAGCCCCTCTGCTGAGATAAGTTCAGTGCAGCAGAGTCCATTTAAAATTTGGAAGTTCATTATGTCTAAGTTCTGTCCCTGTAAAAACTGAATTTTGTACCTGAGTGATGATAGTTCTGGCAATGTGAAGCCTTTGAGCTCACCTTGCTGGCTTGAAAAACAAGTGACATTCATGTTTTGTCCACTAGGCGTCAGAAAACCCACTGGAAAGGAAACATTCAGCTCTGGGCCTCAGCCTCTTACCAGCCTCGCCAGTTATTGTCGTTACTGAGGAATGGCAATTTGATAGGATAACTCAGCTTCTAGGATTTTAGAAGTGCTGGGATCAGGCCACCAAGGACAATTTCCTCCACTGTATTTAAAAAAGGAGATGAATGTTGCTGAGAGGCAGTCAGTGCAGAACTTCTCACGAGTCCCAGACTTCTTATTTTGCAGGGGATGGCATTACAGGGATACTCACAACAATAAGAATTGGCTAGTAAATGCTTTTTTTTTGTTTTGTTTTTTCCTCTTTATTGCACAGTTCCTTCCAGTGTGACTGGAGTAACAGTAAATAACTCAGGTCGGAGTGACTACCTCAGTGTTTCTTGGCTGCCAGCTTCTGGAGATGTAGACAGTTATTTGGTAACACTCTCTCATGATGACAAGATTGTTCAGACTCTCACCATTTCCAAATCATTCAGTGAATGCTCCTTCAGCAGCCTTACTCCTGGGACACTTTACGATGTGATGATAACCACCAAGAGTGGAAAGTATGAAAACTATTCCCTCAGCCAGGAACGAACAGGTAAAGAGAGGCTCTGGGCAAGTACAGTCACTGTAAGCATTTTTATGTTGGTAATGGCTGATGTATAGCCATTTCCAATGATTTATCAATATCTGACCAAACTGGGATGGATGACTAGGGATTGGAGGGTCAAGCCATAAAATTACAGCTTTATGGGCCTAGTTTTATTCTTATGCCCCTGTTGCTCCTTTATTTCATGCAAAAATGCTTTAGCATGAATGAAGGTAATGTCAGTCCTTATGAGTCAACAGAAACAATGTGTCAATTGTGGCTCAAATTTGTTGTCCTGCCCTTAATGCCTCTATGTGGCCCTTCAAGTATATCCTGCAGAGCATCTCCTCAGAAAGTTACTCAGGCACTGAAAGAGCAGAAAAGGATAGGCTAATTAGTAAAATATTAGTGCCGTGTTAAAATAATGAGTAACATCCATGTCAGTTGGTTTTGGTAATGTAACACACGTCTATGGTTTTGGTCATGCAATTTTCAAGGATATTATAACAAGAATAGAGAAATCTCAGAAAAGGATGCAGTAATGGTGGAGAACCTTTTAAAACTTTCTCAAAAGTGGAAAAAATTGAAACTTTACCCTTGGTAGACCAGTAGAACAAATGAAAGATTGTAAGGGGTGTTAAAATAACAAAGAGTATCAAGTTAGTGCAATTTTAGTCTTCTCATGGTCTAAGTGAAAATCCAAGGAACAGCCACAAAAGGACAAGAACCAAATTTTGGATCAGTGTTTGTCTGCGGAACTCACTACACTTACAAAAACGGAGCAAGTTCCATAAGACCAAAAATTAGAAAGGCAAACCATTTTATTGTCATAAGATGTAAAGCAGCCTGGAAAGTGCAGATACTACTTTATTACTTAAAATTACTTAAACTTTATTACTTAAATTACTTTAAAAAATTGTTGGTTTTCTGCAACTTCCTCACAAAAGTCTAGTAACTACCACAAATACAGCTCTCTGCCCCAACTCTGGTAACTTCAGGAAGTTTCTGCTCTTTTTTTTTTTTTTCTTTCAGTCCCTTCTAGTGTCCAGGGACTTACTGTCAGCAATTCAGCCAGAAGTGACTACTTGAAGGTGTCCTGGTTACATGCATCTGGATATTTTGATAATTATGAAGTGACCATCAGGAACAACAATGATTTCATCCAAACAAAAAGTGTCCCAAAGGATGAAAATGAATGTGTGTTCACCAGTCTGGTCCCAGGGAGGCAGTACAGTGTCACGGTCAGCACAAGGAGTGGGAAATACGAAACTAGTGAAAGAGTCTATGGCAGAACAAGTAAGTAAGCACCCTGGAAAGATTCTGAGAAAAACCAGAGTATTTTTTTTATTTACCATACCCAGGAACAAAAATCTCATATGATTTTTAACATAAAATGTTGACTGTGACTCTTTGAATGTGTATTATTTCAAATAATACAAGAAGGCAGTATTTAGTTTATTACCAGTGTTTAAGTTACAAACAAACAAAAAGGGAGAGACCTGGACTGTTAAATTGGGAAGCAAATCCTGAAACATTAAAAGCCAAAAAAACCAGTTGTACAGTTTTCCACATGAGCTCAGTATTTATCATTAATTTATGCCAGAATGTACTAAACAGTTTTCTCTGGTCATGGAAATATATAGGACAGAAGATAGACTAGACCTCAGTGTATTCAAATTACCCCAGGCACTGGAATTGGAGAGCATGGGGCAAGAGAGGTAAGGTGGCTAGCTGGGAGCCAGCAGGGAGCTGGGTGCAATCTTCACCTTGCACCATATATGAGTTAAGAAGCCATGCTGAGAAACTCAGTGTATTAACAAAGATGTAGCATGGGGCAAAAATAACTCACCTGTGTCTGGCACAAGTTGGAAACTGGATTGTGGTGCTGCCTCACACAGATGGATTGCCTTGACTTGGCACTAGCTCAGGCCTCTTTTCTCTGTCTTTGTTGTACATGCAGATCTTACTCAGTTTTTGCTGGCTAGGTGAACACCCTGCAGGCTCCATTATTATTTATTTATTATTTTTATGCTGATAAATTGTGGACATCTGTTCAGAAATGGGGCCTTCCAGTGTTAGATGGGGTGTAAACTACCCAAATAAGTGCAATCTACTGCTTTCTCAAGGGAACTGCGTGAAGAATTGTAGCTCAGAAGCATGACTTCAGAGCTGCTAGCTTTTTGCTGTGATCTGTTAGTAAATACTGAGAAGTTTCTCGTTTTTCTTCTCACTTCTTCAGTGCCAGAGTCAGTGAAGGAACTGACTCTTAGTAACAGAAGCACAGAAGATCTGCAGGTAACTTGGTCAAAGGCTGAGGGGGATGTTGATAAGTATGAGATTCAGCTCCTCTTCAATGATATGAAGATCTTCCCACCCATTTTCCTTGGGAACACCATTGAGGAGTATTGGTTCACAGCTCTGACTCCAGGACGTCTATACAAAATTCTTGTTTTGACCATCAGTGGAGATGCACAGCGTGCTACTTTCATAGAAGGCCTGACAAGTAAGAAATAATGTGGTATTTAAAATGCGTTTAGGCTTTTCTAGAATGAACCACTCAAAATCAAGGATGAGCCATGATTATATTCAAGCTTATGTAACACTGGCTCAGAGTCATTGAAAATCACACTAGCCAACACCCATGCTTAATAAAAAAGTGTCGCATTTACTAACACTTGATTGTTGGCAGACAATCTGATTTGTATTGAGATGTCAGCATTTAGGTTTCTGCTATTCCCATGCATGCCAGTTGTTTGCTTAGTGTCTCTAGTTAAATCACTTACTTATTTTACACCTCTGTTTACCTACCTGAAGTGAATGATTGAGATAATGATGGAGAAATTACTAACTGAGGGTACCTAAAGAGCCTTCATTTTTTGAGGTGATTTTAAGGCATCACATGGACAAGAGGGAGATTATACATAGAACTGTGTTTCTAATAATCCCACACAAATGTTTACAACTTTACTTGTGTTTACCCATGAATGACATTATTTGTACCTGTAAATGATCTTTCTCTTTTGAATCACTTTTTTGTGGCCATAAAATAGGTAGAAATTAGGAGGCCTGAGTCAAACAGGAAATTTGTGAGCAGGTGCCTTTTTGTTCCCTGTTTTTTTCCAGTTCCAAGCAAGGTCCGAAACATTCATGTGTCACCTAATGGCATGACAAACAGTCTGAAAGTGAGCTGGACCCCTGGAGGTGGAGATGTTGATTCCTACACAGTGACTATATTTCAACAAAGCCATCAACTTGATTCTCAGAGTGTCTCCAAGCACATCTCTGAGCACATGTTTCACAAGTTGGAAGCTGGGGAGCAGTACCGGGTGGTGGTGCGATCTAACAGTGGCACCTTGCACAACAGCTTAGCAGCTTTTGGGAGAACAAGTATGTTTTTCTTGAGACGACGAGAAAGTTGCATTTTATCTTCCCAGAGGCTGACCCTTGTTTGATAACATTTAATAATTTTTGTGAATGTACCATAGGGCATGGGGACATTCACACTCATGGGAAGTTTTTATCTCAAAGCATGAGTCATGATGTTGGCATGGGTCTGTTAATACCAGTGAGATGTGTCATTTCAGTAGCTTTACCTGGGTGAATGTGCATGGAATTCTAGTCCAGCCCAGTCTCTTCCTTCATAGGATGAATGCAGTTCCACCCCTCTCATTTCCTATGCCTGTACCCATCTGGCACATACATCCACTCCATGTAGGCAATTATTGTGTCCTAGCCAAGCCTATTGCATGGTCAAGGCTTGTTAGACAACATATTGCCCTAGTGTCCAGGGTGTCAGAACATACAAAACAATGCAATACCTTGTTTTTCATGTATTCTCTCTCTTTAGCACTTGCATTTGTTATCTATGGCCTTGACTTTTGTGCAGCAGCTGCTGGCTAACATTTTCTATTTTGGGCTACTACTTTGCACCAATTTACCACTTCTTTATTTTTCATATTCCTTTCCTAACTGTTTCAGTCAGCTCATTTCACTCTCCTTCTCCATCTTTTCATGATAGTCTGTATATATCTGTTGCTTCTCCATTCCCGGTTCAGATCCATGATACTCTGTAACTTCATCTGTTTGAATTTATGTCTAGGAGTTAGTTGTTTGCATAAACATATGCACAGACATTTCTTTCCCACAAGTGAACCTGAAAATGTATAGAGTTATGTTCTGTTAATTACTTTATTCAGATTTGTGTATTGAATGGTCTGTATTTCACCTGGTAATATCCTGCCTTTAATTGTTGCTTCCAGTTCCAGCCTCTGTCCAGGAATTATTAGCCCATCACGCATACAGCAGTCATTCCTTGTTAGTGACCTGGCAGAAAGCTCCTGGTGTAGCCGAAAGATATGACATTCTGCTCTTGAATGAGCAAGGAATCCTCCTGAGTAACAAATCAGAGCCAGCTACTGCCAAACAACACAAATTTGAAGATTTACTAGCTGGCAAGAAGTATAAAATACAAGTTTTGACAGTCAGTGGTGGACTCTTCAGTAAGCGTGCAGAAACTGTTGGCCGAACAGGTAATTAGAACATCTTGGTTTACTTATGTTTCCCTCAGTCAGATATCATTAAATACATGAACCATCTATATATTTTGATTCTACAAAGATTCTGGTAAGGTACAGACTCTGGATGTTTATGCATCATTTTTCCTAATACATGCTTTGTATGTGAATCTGAACTTCATTATCATAATAATGTGACCATGGTTCATAATAAGGATATTAAATCAAAATGCTGAATGCTTCCCTCTGTCTTTTGTGGATATACCTGAATGCTTTATTGTCATCAAGTTTTTAATTCACAGTCTCAAGGTTCTTAGTGTGGGATTTTATGCGAATACACACTTCTAAACTCAAGGCCAAGTCTTGCTTGCAGTCTTTACTGATTTATAGCTTCTTGTAGAAGCTAATGGACAGTTCTCTGTAAGCATGGTCTAGAGAATCAGGCCTTCTGGGAAATAAAAATACTGTATTGGGGAGAATCAGTGTCATTTCATAAATGCTTTCCTCTTGTTTTTGATAGTTGCTGTTGATATTTCTTAACAAACTACTTGTGGCTTAATTGAAATGTGTTACAGCCATGAGTTTATTAAAGGTTCAGCTTAGTGCCTAGACTCTGATATTTACTCTTACCTTCTTTTCAGTTCCAGCAGCTGTTACAAATCTGAAAGTCACAGAGAACACCACTGACCGACTGTCCTTCAGCTGGACCACCTCTCAAGGGGAGCTTGATTCATATGACATCTTCCTGTACAATCCAGACAAGTCCCTTCATGACAGAATTTCAGGAGGGCAGCATCTCCAGCAGTGTTCATTCCAGAACCTGCGTCAAGGCAGGATGTATCGAATGGTGATTGTTACACACAGTGGAGACCTCACTAATGAGTCATCTGTCTATGGAAGAACAGGCAAGGACATCTAAGAAAACTATCTGCCACCAGTGGTGCTCATGGGGGATACCAGTGAACTGGTCTGAGTCTGATGCTCATACTAGATTAGAGCAACTATTAAAAGTATCCAAATTGGCTCTTATTTGTAAAAGCATTAGATATATAAAAAGATAAATTCTGAATTATGTAGTTACAGCAGGAAAAATGAAGTGAAGAGCCCTGTTCCCAGGAGCTCATGTCAGAAGAAAGACATCCCAGTGTATGCTCCCTAAGCAGGAAAATGGCTGTCTCCCATCCTAAAAGCAATATTGGCCTGAGTGGATAAAGCAAAAAGCGAAACAAGTAGGGTTAATGGGATAGCCAATCTACCAGAGAAATAAAACTTGTTTCTCATGGGAAGCTCTGGCTGCAGCTCTGTGCTTGTTCAGCCACATGTGGGAAGCAGTTTTCTAAGCAGCTCTAGCAGCTGTGGCATTCTGTGAAACCTTTCTTTATTCTCCTGCGGCACCATATAGGAGCCCATCTGTGGGACTATGTCTGCACAGTGGTACAGTTTTTCAGCTACCTCAGAAATGGGTGGTTCCAAATACTAACTAGGATAAAGCTGCTTAACATTTGCAAAACTATCCACTATAACCATTGCAACCTCTTTTGGTAACAGTGGCAGTTCAAAACAATAAAGGAAGCTACTGAGATATGCTTTATGCTTTTCAGCCAGCTGTGGTGGCTGTCTAGTTTATAAAATGACTATCATTACAGGACAAATACAAGGTCTGCTTGACCTTTTTGCTTCTTCCTATCCAAAGGATGTTCTACATAAAGTAATATTCATTCCACCTTTTTTTCAGTACCAGCCCCAGTTGTTGGTCTCAAGGCATCCAACCGAAACATGACAGACAGTCTGTGGTTCACTTGGAGTCCAGCAGCAGGAGATGTTGACTTCTATGAGCTGAATCTTTACAACCCAAATGGGACACAGAAAGAAACTGAGCAAATGAAAGAGCTGGAAGAGTGGCATTTCCAGGGGCTCATTCCTGGCAGAAAGTATACTTTGGTTGTGGTGACTCACAGTGGTGAGCTAACCAACACAGCAAATGCTGAAGGAAGAACAGGTATGGGATTTTTTTTTAGTCCCATCTGTTTGAATTAATTAGTTCACAACTATGCAACAGACCTGTTCTGAGAGAGGATTTACTATAAGAGTCATTGAAGGTATAAAGATGAAGGATAACCTTAAGAGCATTAAAACAATAGAATGTGAAAGAAAAACAGTCAGCGCTGTTTTTCTTTCAAAGGCTCAGGAATATGTCACAACTGTGAAAGTCACCATCATCAGCACAGGTGCAGTAACTGCTGTGTATATGAGATAATACAAACTACTTTGTGATGCATGAAGAAAATAATACGTTTCATTTTATTTGTCTTGTGTAAAAATTTGTTAAGAATTTCTTTTTCTTCTCTCCTTTTTTCCCCCCTTTCTGCATAGCACCCAGCCCTCCTAACACTGTGTCATTTACCGATGTTGCAAACACTTCTTTATCAATCACTTGGCTGGGTCCTCCAGACTGGACAGACTATGATGATTTTGAGGTGCAGTGGCTTCCAAAGGATCCCCTCACAGTATTCAATCCCTACAGCAGCAGCAAATCCAAAGTACGCATCATCTATGGCCTGCGACCAGGGAGGCTCTATGAGTTCAGTGTCAGAACTGTCAGTGGCAACAGCTGGAAGACATACAGCCAGTCACAGTCTGCAACTGTGAGAACAAGTAAGTAAAAATTTCCCTTGCACCCTAGCACTCAGCTGAAGAAGATGCAAAACTGTAAAATATTACCAATTCCTTCTGCAATCAGTAATTTACATTAATAAATTCATGAATGACAGTGATGAATTCAGCTAGATTCTAAGCTCTTGCTGTGTGCAAGGTCAGCTGTTTATAGACTGATAATGGACATACATTTATAATCACATCCAGAGTCAAGCTGTTTGGTTGCAGAGCCTGAATCACTCAGTTTCAGGGGTAAAATAAGGCTGAATATCCAAACTTCTCTGGTGGTAGTATATTGAAATAATCATGTTTCTGAATGATAAGACAGGAAGGATGAAAGAAACTGTGCTGTACTAGATTTGAAACTGGAAACAGTGTCTCACTGCTCTGCATTTCTGCCCATGTCTGTGAATCTGTTTCAACTCTAGCTGTCTCTAGCAACTTCAGTAAAAGACTGATTTGAAAAAGTGACATGAAATTGTAAAAATAACTGAGTTGTGGCAAATCCTCATGTTATTTGGGGTGGGATTCTGCTCTAAATTGACATCTATGTTTAGTAAGCTATATACTCTTTAATACAGCATAATAATTAAATTTTCTCCTGTACTTAATCACTTAAATGTAGATGCCTGCCATCTGAGACTGAAATACTGTCTTTGTTACAGGTTACATGATATAAATGGTGCTCCCATATTACATGGATGAAGCATATTTCCATGTTATGTTTTAGTAATATGGACACATCACATGCTGCCCAGGAAACCAGATCAGTCATGAGATGACAGTATCAGTATTTACTGATATAAGTGACCACATGAAGCCTCCAAATAAGTTGTAACAACTTTACAACTTTCTAGAAATCCATTTCTTTGTGGTGTTGCTGTTCATGTTAAGACTTCATCAAGTAGGACTGAAGTCTTTTCCTTGTTTTCAGAATTAATTACTAGATCTGATTTCAGATGGCTAAAATGAGTTAGACAGCATTACATAATAATCAGGCAGCACACATTTGTGGGTTAACTGGGAATTCTGAGTTCCAGCCTCCTGTTCTGATCTGATGGTTGATGCAGAATCTAGGAGCTGTAGTGTGAGCAGAGAGTCTGTGACACCTGTCCCTTTTCCCACTGAGTTTCAACTTCTCAACATTTCTCTAGAGCCAGACAAGATACAAAGCCTCCACTGTCGGCCCCAAACCTCTACTGCCATCGCGTGTTCCTGGACTCCTCCTGATTCTGACTTTGATGGCTATAGCGTTGAGTGCAAGAAGATGGACACCCGTGAAGTGGAATTTTCTAAAAGGATAGAAAAAGACAAATCTCTACTAAATATTATGACCCTTGTTCCCCACAAGCGATACCTGGTGTCCATCAAGGTGCATTCTGCAGACATGACGAGTGAAGTGGTTGAAGACAGCACCATCACGATGATTGATCGTAAGTGCAACTCAGAGTTGCCCTGAAGACAGGCACTGAGCAGCAATAAGCAATTGCTCGTGTTACTTAGACAGTAAAAGGAGTTCTGAACTCCACAATTGCCACTGTGTGGAGTGGTGGCCAAAGTAGACTGAACCCATTCTTTGGTCTCTGTTGTGACAGACCATGCAGGATTTTGACTATATTGCCTCTCATTACATTGCCAGACCCAATTATTTGGCTCATTCATTAAATATAGCCTGAGAAACATAAATACTTTGTCCTCATCATCACATGCCTTGTTTTCATCAGTTGTCTTCATGCTTGCTTCTTAGCTTTCTGCATCTGGCCATCTGTACCCCTTATTGATGGTAGCCATCCTCAGCACAAATATCCATCAATAAGGACATTGGATTGTAGTACCACATTCTCTTTTGGCATCTATAGACTCTTCTGAGGTGCTACCTGGCCAAATCACCTGCAGGACTTTTACCTGAGGGAGGATCCAGATATCTATAGCATGTGCTTTGAAATAAATTCTTCCATTTCTCTACCCATAGGCTGCTGAGTGGAATGTATCAGTAGCATCTGCTGGTACCTCTGCACTGCCAGGCATCACTGCAGTCAACAGCCTGCCACTGCTGACCCTAGAGCTGCCCCAGATTTTACACTACATCAGGATTCAGTGGCACAGCACAATGCAGAGGCCTGCACTGTTCCAGGGCTAAACTTAAAAATGAGAGGACAGCCAGGAGTCCTATATTCAGGGATGCCTCTGTAGCTGCTTTTTAAAAGCCACGTTTGTGTGAAATGCTAGGTCATAAAAATTATGTTTGCTTTGGGAGCTATTGAGCTAAGCTAGAGTTCAGTCACCAAACTGCCTTCTCCTTTGCCCCTCAGTTGCCTTTTAATCTCCTTCCTCTATCACAAAGGATACTACAAATCCAGATGTAAGACCTAGTTATTCATGTCATAAGAGGTGAGACTGAGTCCTGCTTGAAGGTTTGCTGATCATGTTTATTCTTATTTGGTTTATGTTCATGTTTGTTTATTGTCACTTACTTGTTTTGAACACTGTGCTCTCCCAGACCTTGGTTAACACTGGAGGCCCTACCTTAAGGGAACAAAAAAAATTGCAGATAGACTTCATAGATGTAAGAGGTCTAGCTAAAAAGCATATAAATGTGTGAATTTTTGGATCTTTTGGCATTCTAAAAGCTTTTGAAATTTAGCCTTCTGCTTACAGTTTTTATATGTTTCCCATATGTGCAATATAGTTTCAATACTACAGAATTTTAAAAGAATCAGTAATGTAGATCCTTAAAATCCCCACCTTTGCTGCACTTTCTTCCCTGTGAACTTCACTTTCCAATTTACTTCTACTGTGTCAATGTTCAAAGTATAGTTTTGTATCATACAAAGAACATTCCCTATGGAAATTCCGCAGTCAGTCTAGGAAATGGTACTCTGTAGTTGAGTGTTCTCTCTGGCTAACCCTGGCTGTTCCTCTGGAAAAGAAAGCAGAAATATATATGCTTGAAATAGGTAATGTCTATAGTGAGTATGTTAAGTGGCTTCCAAATGCTTGGCTTAAAACTGTGTTGTTTTCAGCAGCTACAATTTCTGCTTTCATAGGCTTGACATGACTTTAATGCATTTCCATGTGGGCTTCTGCAGGAATTCATACTGAGGAGGTGTCACTCCTATTATGGTGAACACACTGCTGGCTTGTTTCATCTTCTGGCAGTTTCACTGTGGGAGGTGAAGACACTTTCTTGATTGCAAAGAGAGTAGAATCAGAGACTTAGGTCCAGGCAACCAAGATTTATTACAAATTGCATTTTCCTTATTAGGTCTAGCTCACAAGTACATAGGTAATGTTTTTTCTCTATTTTGTATTTATTTTTTATTTATTTAATTGTTCAGGTCCTCCTCAGCCACCTCCAGATGTACGAGTGAACAAAAAAGAGGTGCTGATTACCAAATCCTCCATCAACTTTACTTTTAACTGCAGCTGGTTTAGTGATACTAATGGAGCTGTGAAGTACTTTACTGTGGTTGTGAGGGAGGCTGATGGTAAGTGTCATGATTTGATGCTATTCTCTCCATAGCCAATAAAATTTCCATGGGGAAGTACATCCCTATCACTGCACAGCAACAGGGTTTCTCCTCATCTAATGGCTGAGTGTCATACAGGTTTTGGATCTGTACTTCCTCCTTAGCCTGAGGATGTAGAGAGTGCTATTCTCAGAGAGTCTGTAGCAACTACAGAGCTCAGAGAGAAGCAGTACTCAAGATTACACTGTCATGTATGTTCAGACAATTGTTGTAGTCGAAGGCTTATGTTGGTTGCCATTGCCAGTGAACACAGATCCATGCCTTGCTGTGCACAGATTTTGAAAGGTAGTTTAGATGTTAGGTGTGAACACTAAAAGGCAACTCCTTTGGAGAGAAGTCACAGGTCTGCCAGGTGATGTCTGCTAACTGAAGAAAATGACTTTGCATGCAGCACTATAAAGCAGAACAGAAGTGGTCCTTGTGACATGCATGTGAATCTCCCTTTCTACAGCTGACCTATTGTTGAGATGTGTGTCTGGCAAATCAGATACATGTCTCAACAGTTTATACCTTGTTTTTAGAAGTGGCTTCATTTACTGGCATGCCAGGACATATTTTGTGACCTTTATGAAAGTTTCATAATCTCTCTGTCCATCAGCCCTTAGGAAAAAAAAACAGATAATATTTCCACTGTCTGCTTTGTTATGTTTGGGCAAACTATAAAGCTCTTTGAGAAGGACTACTCATTGCCATAGCTTTGCCTATCTGAGTCTCTTCCAGTATTGTGAATTTACATTTAGGGGGTCCCTGCAATTTCCTACTGTAGTTTTTCTCTATATACAGTAGAGTTGTCAGTTTATGGGGTTTTTTACTACTTTTTGAAATAGCTAGTAGTAGGATCCAGGAATCTGGATCACAAAAACTCCCTACAACAGCACAGGAAAAAAGTCATAGCAATTGACCTGTGCATGCCTATTGCAGCAAAAGTTGCATGGAGGACTTGTGAGGAAATCTGCCTAAAAAATAATAGAAAGGTTGGTACTAGAAACAAGGTACCCTAACCATTGTAGCTTTGTATTCATGAGGTAGCCTCCAAGAAATAGAAAATTGGATAAGAACGTGTCTGTCAAGAGCTTGAGCCTATAAACCTCATCACATTAATGGCTATGGCATCTAAACCTTCTGTCTTTCTCTGCACATGGCGTAGGCAGTGAAGGACCAAAGCCCGATGAGCAACACCCGTTACCCTCCTACCTGGACTACAAACACAATGATTCTATACGCATCTACCAGACAAATTATTTTGCCAGTAGCTGTGCTGAAAACCCTGACAGTGACTACAAGATCTTTGACATTAAGCTTGGAGGAGAAATGGAAAATCTGGGAGGAAAGTGTGATCCAGATCACCAGAAATTCTGTGATGGACCTCTAAAGCCTCGAACTGCATACAGGTTAGACTCATATTGGTAGTTGTGCTCTTATATTAGGCTTGGTGTCATCTGGATGCCTCATCCACTTGAGCTTCAGTAGATTAGTGACTGCATTGTTCACAATGTTCTTTGTGTTTCACTGCAAATTTATGAAAGCTTTATTATCCATGGCCCTATTCCATAGGTAAGAACCAGTCATCCACTAGCATGGGAATGATATGATTAATTATGCACAAAACTCTGTGTAGTGAAGAGGTTTATTTATTTACATCAACTTGCTGGGAAGCTCTCCTATTGCTGCTCAACATTTCTTTGGAAAGACTGAAGACAATTGGCTAAGTTAAGGCAAGAAGAAGGCAAGCATGCTTCACTCAGTCTGGCAGAACTACCCCACTTGTTCTTTTGGAACAAGCTAGAAAAACCTGGAGGCCATTCTATCCTGTGGCACCATTCTCAGGCTCCAGAGCTAGGTCCAGGTTAGCTGTAGGATGTAGAAGAGGATGACTGCCAAGACCAGCCTCAGCAGTTACACTGGCTGTGAGACCAAACATGAGCTCCAGTGTGGCTCAGTGACACCCCCCACCACAGGCAAATACTGTCCCAAGAGACCTGCAAGCTGCTCCCTGAAAAGCCACATGGACAGAAGGCACATGCCAAGGAGTGCCCATGATGAGCTGAGTGCCTCTCAGCTTCTTCATCATCATTTAAAACAGTGCTCGCCTACTGTAGGCTGCTCTCATTAGGGCACATTTCCCAAAACTTCAGTCTGGGAAATACCCACATTACCAGGAGAACAAAGAGGACTATAACATTTATCCATTAGCACAGTCGTGCCCAGCCAAGTGAAGGGAAAGTGTGTCCCTCCTGAGAAGCATTTCTGAGTCCTCTCTCCTCTGCAGCTTCTGCTAGTCCTGCCTTTAGACATGGTCAGGCTGTGTGTGCTTGCAGCCAGAGCCCATCTGTTACCTCTGCCAGGGTACCTCAGGGCCCTCCACCTGTACTGGCTGTAGTCCCCCATATTTAACTCAGGGATCAGTATTATTAATTAGGTAGAAGACTGATTAACTCAGGTGTCTATATTAAGAATTATCTGTGGTCAGTGGAAAGGTTTTCCTTGTCTCAAAGGGGCAAATGAGTTTTTACTTTTCTGCTGTTGATTCTGAACATCTGATGAGCCATTTTTTCCTGTATTTTCTAGAATCAGCATACGAGCTTTTACTCAGCTTTTCAGTGAAGACCCAAAGGAACTTCCTAAACCGCTCTTTGCAGACACCTTCTTCTCTTTACCGATCACTACAGAGGCAGGTTGGTTTCAGGCTGGTATCCGTGACTGTGTCATGTGATTACATATTGTGCCTAAGAGTACTCTGGCATCTAGAGCTATTTGTAAGGAGTGGAACAAAGCTTGTTGTGCGTGTCCTGAGAGCTACTCTGACAGGAAACTGACTTGGCTTATCTACCTCTACTGGAAAATTCAGCGGACTGCTTGACAGAGCTGCTGAAAGTAGAGAAAAGGAAAAATGCTCAGTGAGGCTATCACCAAGAAAGCTTCTAACTGCAAGAGAACCACTCCCATGTAATGGAGTTTTTGCTTTCTTTTACTGTGGTTGGGAGTGAAAAATTTTGTTTAATGGTTTGAAAAAATGAGGACAGAAGATCAAGGCCAGGTTTTAGCTGAGTGTTTTAATGCCTTAGATTTCCTTATATTTAGCCATTTTCTTTAGCTGATAATAACAGAACCTCTGAAAGTTATTGATTCTCTGATTCCTTTGATCCTTTCCTCAAGATACATAAATACACTGTTTTGTTCTAGAGCCTCTCTTTGGAGTTATTGAAGGTGTGAGTGCTGGCTTGTTTCTGATTGTGATGTTGGTGGCTGTCACTGCTTTATTTGTCTGCAGACAAAAAGTTGGGTAAGCTGACTCCCTTTGTCAGTCTCCGTTATTGAAGTCATGTCAAATTAAATTCATTTAAGTTATACAATTTATAAGGCTTAGCTAAAAATTGGATGGATGCACTGAACTGTTCAACAGATAAAATCTATGTTCCCCCAAATTTTGTACACACTAAGTATACAAATAATGACTTGCATATTAAGGAATCTATATATTCTTAATTCAAATGGTGTCAGAATTATGTCATAGAGGATCCTTGTAACTTTTAGTTTGCAGTAGGAGTCTGAATAGTTCTGAATAAAAAATGGTTTATCATTCAAACCTTTATCTTCTGGGAAAAAATGTCTTTTGTCAAAAAATGAAGTGTTTCAGATTAATTGCATCTGCATTGTAGATGGGAAGATTTTGAAACTGTTCATTTAGACTTTATCATTTCAATTAAAAAATACTGACATGTGGCATTACCTCAGTGTCCAAAATATTAGCTCAAATTTTGCTTCTCATTTTTTTGTCAGTTATAGTTGTATGTTTCACATTATAGATGAATCTTAAATAGTGAACTTACATATTTTTAAAAAATTAAATACTGTATGTTGACTGAAAAAATCTTTATCCATTTAAACTATTTTGCATGACTGAGAAATGTGAAATTCTTTGTAGTTTCTGAAATTAGAAAAAAACCTCAACATTTCCAGTGCATGGGAAACACTGCAAGTCTGAAATTTAGTTCTTTTACTGATACAAAATTAAGTTGATATGTTTTTGAATTTGTCAGAATTTCAGATTGAAACAAAATCTATTTTCTGACTAGTCATGGCTTTTAGCCAAAATGGATAAACTTCATTATAGAATGCGGTTTCTTGTTGTGAGTTATATACCCAGTAGGATGGCAGTAATGCTGCTATGGTTTTCCCACATCAGACGTAAAGAGAAAGTGTTCTCTAAGGGAGATGTCTTGAAGGAGGAGATGGCAGCAAAAAGATGAAAGGCAAGACTAGCTGTGTGCAGTGAGTACCACTTCTGTGGCTTTCCCAGAGCCTGCTGTGGTTATGCCACTCACTCCTGCCATGAATGTGGGCATCTGCTACAGGCCTGGTCTGCAGAGTGGATGTGCTGGAAGCTGTAGACCTTTTACAGCTCTGCAAATCTACCTCCATGTCCCTCTACATGTAGAGAATCAACTGATTTAGGGTCCATCTTAGCACACGGCACCCTCCTTAATGATGGACTGGGCTGTGAGTGTTTCAACAAGAAAACTCTGAGCCTGAGCTAAGAGCAGTGTCACAGGATCAGAGCCAAAATTCAAAACACACTGGAAAATGGTAAACTGGAAAAAAAGAAATTTAAGAAAGTATAACTTATGTCATTGCCAGCACTTACCAGTTTCAAAACTTAATGATATAACAGAATATCTTCTTTCTGTTCCAGCAATGGCCATGAGAGACCTACAGCGAGGCTGAACATTCGCAGAGACAGGCCACTGTCAGTCCATTTGAACTTGGGCCAAAAAGGGTAATGTAAAAAGTTTGGTTTTTTAACATAGCATTGTGGTTGAACAGAGCCATCTGATCACTTACTGATGAAGTGTTTCTTTTTGTTTTGAAATAATTTCCAGATACCGGAAAACTTCCAGGTAAAAAGAAAAAAATAATACCTAAAACCTTCTTGGTAGCCAACTGGATAAATTATGACTGTGATTCATCCTGTGATTTTCTTCCTCCTGTTGAATATTTCAGTCCGATCAAAGTCAGTCACTTTGAAGCACACTTCACCAAACTTCAAGCAGACTCCAACTACCTTCTGTCCAAGGAGTATGAGGTGGGATCCTAACCTAGGCAAAAGACTTGCTTTGTGAAGGGACAGGCTGACTGAGTCAACTGGTTAATGTATTATAAAGGCCTGCATTTGTTTGTATTATTTACACAAATCCAAAAAAGATGGAGCATTTCATTTGAACTCCACTTGTCCATGTGCAGAAATCAACTCTTCATTTGGCATGTTCTGGTTGGCAGCCTCTGCCTGATACTTGTCTGGCTGAGATTAGGAGCATTTGTTTGTATGGCACATCTGTGGGATAAAGTATGGAAGGTACCCACCAGCCATGCACTTGCTTTAAAACAGTATGATTACCTATGTAATTTCAGTTTGTTTTTTTATAAAAAAGCACCTGTTTTCTGTCTATGGCCTTTGAGAGCTGATGAACACTATTTCCCTTTGTGTTGTCTTGTCCTTTAATTATTTTCACCTCACATTTTATTCCCATTCCTTTTTTGCAGGACTTGAAAGATGTGGGTCGAAACCAGACATGTGACATAGCACTTCTGCCAGAGAACAGAGGGAAAAATCGATACAATAATATATTGCCCTGTGAGTTTTAGCTTTGGTTGTGTAATATTGCATCACACTAGCTATTTTTCACTTCTTTTTCAGCAAGCCTAGTGGAAAAGAGTGCAGCCAATCCCTTTCCTCCTTTCTGTCCAAGATGAAATATCTGTGCCAGCTCAGGTTCTTGTGCTAGGAGGCAGATGATGCATGGCCCTGAATGGCTTCACACAGACCAGTAATTTAATTTCACACTAGAGGTGTAATGACTAGCATTCAGTCCAGGGAGAAAAAGCTCCAGCTATTAGGGACATTCAGTCACTGCTGATAACAAGGATAGTAGAAATAACAGTAGGGATTTTTACATACAGAGTATCATCCATTCAGTGCTCTTTGACAGCCTTGCCAAATCTTTGTTCTTCAGTGTACACTAAACCTACTATACAATATAGAGCTAGTGTGATTCTGCATGGTAAGATGTGTAAGTTAACCTTGTTCCTCTCAGGCAAGACCCGTCTGTTGTTGAGAGTTTCCCCCTTTAATCTCCTACCTGTCATTTTGGAGGTAGAACATTGAGGAGGAACACCACATAACTCACTGCTCCACATCCCCACTAATGGATGTGGCATGTGCTGGCAGCACAGTCTCTCCTGTGTCCTGCCTGCTCATGCCAGCAATGACACCTGACTGAGATCCAACATGGCATTATCTCATGAATCAGTGTCCTGGCACCTCAGGCACTATATGTTTCTGTACAGAGGGCCCTTCACCTACAGAAGATGTTTGGCCTGCTCAGCATTAGCTCAGAACACCACTGAAGTGCAACTCTTCTTTCAAGGGCAGAGCTGGGCACTACTTCCCAGTACAGCATACTGCTGTTAGGACCAAAGGAGGATGCTATTTTGGCCCTTTTGTTGTCATAACAAATCCTATGCAGCTCAGCAGAGGAAATTTTGTATATTTACTGCATCCTTCTTACCCATCTATCTACTAGTCTCTGGAGCACTCCACAGCACTCACAGATTAAAGAGGCAGTAAAACCAGCAGTTATTCCTTATAAATTAGCTCTTCATATAAAATCTTGTAATAGTGCTGGCAGTCCTTTCACCAACACATTTCTGTAAGTGCTGAGAGAGACTGAAAATCAAGACCTAGCCCTAAGCCTCTTGTAATCAATTTCTTGCTAGATGATACATCAAGAGTGAAGCTTTCCAATGTGGATGATGACCCTTGCTCAGACTACATTAATGCAAGCTACATACCAGTAAGTGACTCAAGGGTGGTGTTTTACAATCCTCCCTCCAGTGGTTTGGGTTTTTTTCTGTCATCTAAAATTGAATATAAAGCTGGATGGTTAAGGCTCCCCCCCGCTTCCTTGATTCACTTGAGCTAAAAAAATAAGAACTCATTTTGTGGGTGTGCTGAAAGACTGTGGCTGACTACCATTAAGTTAACTGTGAGTGATTTACCCAGCACTTAAGGACACTTTCTAGCATTGCTATAGTTATGTAAGATAGCAAGTCTAATTGGCCAAGGACATATTTTTAAAGGTCGCTGGTTTTATACAGTGTCCACAACAATTGTAGCTATCGCTGCAGGTGGCATCCTCACTGTAGAGCTGTAGCTCATCCTGACAGCATTGGCACCTTGCAGGGTGACAAAACTGGCTGAAATTAAATTAATGCCCTTTGCCAAAGAGTTATGATTGATAATAACAGTGGCTTTAGCGATCCAGATTTCAAGCCAGAACTCAGCTACTTTATTAAAAATGATAAATAAAACAAAAGCCCCTAGCAGTTTTAAAATTGCTTGAGACTGTGCTGAACACAAAAGAGCAATGGAAAGCTTTGACTGTCATGAAATGGACAGTATTTAGATAAACTTCCACCATCTCTTCCTACTCTCTGTTCCAATCAGTCATTTGCTTTCGGGTCCAGTGCGACAATTTAGCTTTCAAAACTATTGTCCCAGGAAGGGTTGCTGCAGAGCCCTGTCTGCAATCCCAAGCCTTATTCAGTTGTTAGAAGATTTTTTTTTCTGCCCTTTTGGAAACTAATGGAGTTCTCTTTATTTGCAGGGCAATAATTTCCGCAGGGAATACATAGCAACTCAGGGCCCTTTGCCTGGAACCAAAGATGAGTTCTGGAAGATGGCATGGGAGCAAAATGTTCACAATATTGTCATGGTAACCCAGTGTGTTGAGAAGGGCCGGGTAAGCAGTGACTCTTCTTTGTTATTTATGTCTGTTTTAACATCTATTAAAAGGTTTTGCTTCTTATTTTCATCACACTAAAGCCAAAAAGAACCCAGTCAAGGAGATACACAGCATGAAAGAAAAGGTGTAATATAAAGACTGGAGACAGATGAAGGCTGTGAAATGAGGGTACACAGACTGTCTCAAGATCATGCAGCATGTCAATGCTAGAAGTAGGAACAGAGCTCAGTGCTTCTGGTCCCCAATCCAGGACTTTGTTCGCTAGACAATTCTCTTCAGCATGCAGAAGGACAACCACCAACAAAAAGTGCCTGTTTATCACATCAACTCTGATCAACTTCTACTTTAAATACAAGCTCTGGAGAGCAAATGTTGATCAGTAAATACATCAAATTATCTCTGAGATATAAGCCCTGATGGAGTTAGCAAAGAGACCACTCATGCACTTAAAGCTCTTCCTGAATGCAGGTGTAGCATACCTCCCCAGGTATGACCATGTCCTGTCCCTTTGTAAGACAGTGACTAGATCTGTAAGAAGATTAAACAAACTTGAATTAGTGATCCTCTGGTAGCACATATAGGGTCAGTTGCCCTCAGCTTACCGTTTTTTTCCTGAGGAGAGGATGAAAGCCAACCCAGAATAGGATGTGTATCCTTCTGCATCTCACTGGTTCCAAGTGGGACCTTACTGCCATGTCTTAGCAAGAGGTGAGCAAGGGACACTGGAGGCATGGCTCTCATCCAAACAGAGATTTAAGAAGTGTTGGCACAGAAAATATGCTCTATAAGAAGGCATCAGTGAAGTGCTTCTCATTCCCTCCATCACAAATGAATTATGAGAACTTCCACTTCCCACCCCCATGCTAACCCATTCCCATGCCAGACCCTGCTTATTGACATGGCAGAGAGTTACATCTCTCTCTGAATTCAGCTGCTGCCTTTCTTCCTTCATCCTCAGGCCCAAGAGGTCTGGAGTCTGCTCCTGCCAGTGCAGGATGGTGGCATTGTTTGTAGCTATTTTGACCACTAAATCTGTCTTTCCTTGTGTCCCTGCAGGTAAAGTGTGATCAATACTGGCCCCATGACCAGGATTCCTTGTACTATGGAGACCTGATTGTTGAGATGCTGTCTGAATCAGTGCTCCCAGAGTGGACAATACGAGAATTTAAAATCTGCAGTGTATGTTTGCATTTTTTTCTTTCCTGATTAATTGGCTTAAAACACTTGCAAGGCTAAATTAGGAAGGTTTATTCTGCTGTACCATAGCTGCATCATGCCTGACTCCCCTCTGGTGGAAGCTGCAGCATTTTCTCTGTGGGTACCTGTTCTATGTGTCCCTTCCTGTCTTGCCCTGATGACCCGCACTTTTGAATCCCAACAGGAAGAGCAGCTTGACTCAACGAGGCTCATTCGTCACTTCCACTACACTGTATGGCCGGATCATGGTGTGCCAGAGACCACCCAATCCCTGATCCAGTTTGTCAGAACTGTAAGAGATTATATCAACAGGACCCCAGACACAGGACCAACTATTGTACACTGCAGGTATGTGCAGCAGCAAAACGTCAGTGGGACTGAGCCCTTGTGCCTACCCTTGGGAATATCCCAAATCTTCATCCCTGTTAGACTGTGGGCAGCTGCAGAATCTGAGGGATAGCTGATGGTCTTAAGTTTCCACATACATCAGAGCAGTATTGCCAGGGCACATGCATTCACCCACAACCTCACCCTGGAGATGGCTCAAAAATTATTCTTAGGGAACCACTCTGTGTCTCTGTGGTACCACTGCAGAGCATGAAAGTGTCAGCAGCTGCCACTGCTCATCAGCTTTTGCATTCTTAAATTGCCCACATGCCACTGTTGTGGCCCATCATTGGAATCACAAAGGGGTGTTTAAAAGGTAAGATATACCAGGGGTGAATCTGACTGTGTGTGGATGTTGAGACTAGCTGACAGATCCATCCTTCCCCTGTTCTGACTGAGATTCCCTTTTCCTACTGCCTTTTCATGCTCTTCTGCTTTTTCCATCCCTGGCAGTCACAGGACTGCAGTTTTCTCTCAGTTCTGTGGTCCACCACTACACTTGCATAAAAAAATTGCAAAATTGAACTGCCTGATCTGTTTCCGCTGGCCAGATAACTGCAGCAGAGTATAGGGCTACAGAGGGAGAAAGAGTGCAATTGGTGCTGTATCTTCTGATAAAGCCATATGTTCACTGGTAGTACCTGATTGTAGTATCTGAGCCCTCCACCATTATATGGGCTGAGGCCTGTGTCTTACATGACCCTGCCTGTGTCTGCCTGGACAGCATGTGCTGCAGCATGTCAGATGTCTGCTGTGTCCCACAGCTGCATCTCTGAAGAGAAGAGGTTTCAAAGTTAGAGTCAGGTGCAGTCTTTCAGTGTATCTCAATGACTGGGTTAATCCAAAGCAGAAAGCAGTGCAGGCAGTAGCAGAGATACCTCTACCATTACTATCCTTTCTTCCTTCCTAAATAAATTCCCTTATAAACTGGTTTAAAGACCCAAAGATGCCATTTGAACAACTTGCTTTTCACCCTGGAGATCTGAACTTCACAAAAGTGTCACATGAAGATAGTGAATGCTTTGATCCATCTGCTTTTAAATCTTTTGGTTTGTTTTCTTTTTCAGTGCTGGTGTTGGCAGGACTGGCACATTCATTGCACTGGACCGAATTCTGCAGCAGCTGGATTCGAAGGACACTGTTGACATTTATGCAGCAGTCCATGATCTAAGACTTCACCGTGTTCACATGGTTCAGACAGAGGTAAGGTTTGGATAGCCTGCTATGCAGCAGCAACAGCTACAGTATGTAATCATCAGTCTCATCTTAAAGGCTCTCAAAGCACTTTGCACTTACTCCACTGTGAAATATGAGTTAAATGTATTTTAGCTCTGTGAGAATTTCCAGTTCAAGTCTTTTTCCATTGGCTCTCTTAGAGAAGGTCCAAACCATAACAAGTTGCAGTTATGCTTCCTGTAGATTTCTCCTTTTTTTTGCCCAGGCCCATGATCACCCCAGCAGCATTATGCATCAGGCACTTAACAGCTCACAGTTCCTTCACTGCAGAGTCCAGTAAATGAGCTTTAAGTGGAGATAGGTCCTTCAGGGATGGGTTTGGAAGACAAGCCTAAACCAGACAGATAGGTTGGAAAGAGGAATGCAGGACAGAGAAAATTAGATGTATGCAATTTTAAAACTCTGGCCACTGTGACCTTGTGCCTTTGCAGTTTATGTTTTATTGAGCTGTTCTGTCATTTTCATTACAATGATTTTGGAAAGTTGACTGGCATTCTCCTAACATACTATGGAAAAGCAAGTACATTTGTACTCTAAGTTTAGAAAAAGTAAATGTTTTGTATTTCTTTCGTGCTTTTAAAATGGCAAGAAAATCATGTTATACTGATAGGAGCTAAACATTTAGGAGCTGATTTAATAAAGGTGTTCACTTGTGGAGTTACTCTGTACATTTTCCTTGTGAACCGTTAATAGAAGAATGAGAACAAGTTTGATGTGTCTGCCTGGCTTGATACTAATGGAGCTCTTTGCTGCAATTTGGAAACCAATGTGTCAGTGACAGTGTTTTCTGATAGACTAAATGTCTCATATGGGTATAAAGAGAGGCCCAGCTGGCAACACAAAACCAAGGGGCTCGTGGAGATATCTTAATTGCAGAAGACCTTCTTTTGGAGAGGAGACAGGTTCCCAGTCTAGTCTCTGCATCTTCAGAGACAGATCCTCCTACATTCCCCATCATCTGTAGTCTGCAAAGGCAGACAGACATCTCAGGAGGATGGCTCTTTTTCCCTAGCTGGAAAAAAGAAGCAACAACCTCAAGAGCCTAAATTTGACTTATAAACAACTAAAGTTGTGTGATACAAAACCTGCCTTTGGCATGAGCTTGGCATGACATCTGAGTCAAAAGGCAGCTAGATCCACACAAAAGTCGAAGGCCACAGTACCATCATACTTGGCAGTATTCAGTCACAGGAAACCAGCAGCAACAAAACAATGCCTCTGCCTCAGACTTGGCTCAACCTTGTCTAAGACAAGGGACTGGAGGTGGAGACAGGCAAGGGAAAACTCTGTGCATCAGCTCAAAAGGCAGCATGCTACAGCAGCAGTAACCATTCCAGTTGAAAAATGGTCTTTGCCTAAAGAAGTCTCCATGCTTGGCCAACTTTCCATCGTGTTGGTGGTGGGGTGCAGGGTTCAGCTCTGCAGAGAGAGCAGCTGCATATGCATAAAGGCAGATGTCCTCACTTTCCCAGAGCCAGAGCACTGAGAGAAAGACACAGAGCAACAGCCAAAGATGTGAGGGGAAAAAATTCATACACTTATTGGAGAAATTATGTTTTTGAGATAATGTTAAAAAGGTACGCCTTGATATATAAACATGCTCAGCCTGACTTTTGAGTACCATGTTGCACTAATTGAAAGACTATTATGACCTATGTCATAAACCACAAAGAGTAGCAAAGCATGAAAGTTTAATATTGTATTCTGTCAAGATAGTTTGGTGAGTAATCAACAGTCAATAACATGCTGACCCTCCTTACTTTGGTTATGAATGTCATCTCAGCTCTATTCTATGAAAGGCACTCTTCAGAAAATACTGTCCTTTGCTGTATAGTCAGAATCAATCTTAGAACTTATGCTGGATCTGAAAAAAAATAGTGTTTTCAGAGATTTTTCAGATTTTTTTCAGAGATTTAGGTTTCTCACAGTTGTCTGAAATATTTATATGTTATTGTAAAATTCTGTGGAAAATATTTCTTTTCAGAACAAAAAGAAAAATCAAAAATTGTTTGTCTTTCCTGTATGCTTCCCTGTGCATATTAATTATTCTGTACATACTTTATACCAAAGCATTCAGAAGCAGTAGCTATCCAACACAGCACCATGTGAAATTGCACTGAAACCTAAAGCTTTCACTAATGGCATAATCTTTCAAAACATACTGTGTTCATTTATATTTCACTGGTATTATTTCTAGAGAGGTGATCACAAAAGTTTATTCTATAACTAGTGTGAAAAGGAGATTAATTTTAGAATTGTATTTTAATTTTTAATACCACCTTTGATTTTTTGAGGGAGTTAGCTTGTAATGATTTTTCACAGTACATAAAATTAAGTTACAAAATTCCTCAGTGTCTTAAAAACAAATCTTTTGCAGTGTCAATATGTGTATCTACATCAATGTGTGAGAGATGTGTTAAGAGCCAGAAAACTTCGCAGTGAACAAGAAAATCCCTTATTTCCAATTTATGAAAATGTGAATCCAGAGTATCACAGAGGTAACTGCAAGTTTATCAAATTGTAAAATGTTTCAAATGTAGTAGCTCACTGACAGTGTAATTGAGGGGGAATTGTGCTATTCTTAACCGTTGATATTTCTTTACTTCCTGGACCATCATTTGTTCTCTCTGCTCTTTTCATTCTTGCAGTTGTGTCTTTATTTTCTCCATTAGTAGTCATTATAGCATCACTTCCTGCTCCTGCCTTACCTTTATGCTGTCACTATCCATAAGCAACTGAGAGTGCTGACAGCACTCACTGGGCTCTTCTGCCATTCATGGAGTTCAATTTCTGTCTGCATCACCCTCATCTGCTGTTGACAATATAGGCAGCCTTGGGAGAGTTCCCATCTGCTTTGACTGGAAAATGTAAGTGTCCCAGGCTGTGCTCTTTCTTTCTCCCCAGACTCCCCTTCCTTGTAGGCTCCTTTTCCTAGCCTGTATCCAGTCCCTTGCTGATAAGAGTGGCAGGAGTAGCAAACCTGGCACTAGCGCTGCCCTTCACCTCCTGGGTCCATGGCCAGAGCAACAGTGTGGAGAAGCTGTAAGCAGTGGTGACCTTGTGCCTTGGTGGAGCTGATTCCTAAAGGATGTAGAAGTTTTTAGGGTCAAGACAGAAGGATCTCAGTAGTTCCACAAATTTGGACATTAGGAATTAAGATTATATCATAAGAAATCCCCATAATTTTCTTGATCTAGCCTGTAGAAATCAGAGTTGTCATAGACAGAACAGGCTTGGAGGAGACCAAGAACTGAAACATCCAGGTTTCACACATTGAGAGACCAAGCAGAGGTGGGATCTGAACTTTAGCTGTAGCATCCATCACAGCCACTGCTGTTCCCACACAGCCACCTCTCCGAGCACTGCTGAATCTGTGTTGGTTTACTTTTTCTAATCTCATTTTTCCTTGCTTTCAGATGCTGTTTATTCAAGGCACTAAGAATGTTAGAGATACCTGCTTTTGTGAGCATATTTGTTAACTAGGGGTTTTGTTTTGGATTTTTTATGTATGTATTTCATGCACCAGAAAGGTGCCAGACCTTTTGGATGAGACTGTGTATAATTTATTGGTCTGGTGATTTTTTTAAAGATATATAATTTAAATGTAATAGATATTAATGTATATAATTGTATTTTGGCATTGTGTAAATATGTATTTTTTCTATATTGTTTATATTAATATTATGCTTCAGATAATACTATTTTTTTCCTTATCACAGTTTTTATAAACTGTTCTACATAAACTATTTTAAGTTGTATGGCTAACAGGACTGCTGCGTTTGGGGCGCTATTGGCATGACACGGAAAAAGTCCTATACAGAGAACCTCATTTTTAAAAAATATTTCAGTGTTTGTGAGATGAAATAAGCTATTATTAAGCAAGGGAACAGTAGTCCTGTGTAGCAGTTACAATGCTACTCTACACTTTAAAGTTACTGCTTTTCATCTGACAAAAATGGGAGTAACCCATATCACAGTGGCATACCTTTTACAGAACTCATTAACAACCGACCAAAACAGGGTTCACCTCACTAGAAGCAACTGTTTCAGTCTAGTGTGACATAGTAGAAAAATATCAAACAACATACCTGCAGTGAAGTCTAGCAGATCTTTCTCTGACCACATACTCTGGGGGGAGACAGGTCACATACTGGTTTCTTTACACTGGTTTAAGAGAGCAGAATCAGACCACAACTTGTGTCTGTGCACTTTCATGTGTGTAAAATTTTTATTAAGAAAGGTGTTCAAAGACACTCCTCAGACATTTGTGTTAACAAACCTGTGAGGATGTGATGTCTGGCAACTTCCATAGCTCATCAGAAACAATGCTGTACCACGAGAGCTAAAAAAGTAGAGAGATGGCAAACATTGAAGCAAAGACATGTAAAGGTATATATATCCCACAGTTTACTCAACTGGAGTGAAGCTGCACTTTGCCCCAAGTGTTGGTATCTTTCAAATGCCACTTGGTTTCACAGTGGGACAATTTGGCCCCAGCATGTCTCCATAGAAAGAGTTCTCCATTGGAATGTTACATGATGTCACTACCACAGGGGCAGCTAGAATGGAAAAAAGCTCATCAGGGAATGTAGGCTGGCAGGGCTGTCCTGATCATAGAATCATCTTATGTTTTGGGTTGGAAGAGACATTAAAGATCATCTAGTTCCAACCTCCATGCCCCAGGAAGGAGCTCATTGCTGAAAACATGTTTAAAATTCAAAACATATCAACTTAATTTTGTATCAATAAAAGAACTGAATGAAGCAAGAAGTACAATCAAAGAGCACTTACCAGGTACCCTGCGCAGCCAAGTGGATTGTGCACAGCCTCTCTCTCCTTTACAAAGAGGCATCTCATTCAAGGGTCTAAACACTCTGTTCAGCTATTACTTATCTTTATAAAATGCTCCTCAAACAAATAGTGAAAAGCCAGTACACAGTTCATCTCCACCACGAAAAGAAGGAAGGGCTTCATAGTTCTTCTTTCATATATCTACCCATACCTTTCATAGAGAAAACGTAGCATGTTGCTGAAGACAAGTGCCTAAATTCCACTTCTGTTTTGGAGAAAAATAAATATTTCTGAAGGCCTTCTGAGAATCAGTAAGTAAACTGAGTTAACAGCCTAACTGAGGAACTCCTGTGCCACAGCAGGACTGTGCATATCCATGTTACTCCACTCTTCCTACTCCGTCCGGAATGTTATCCTTTCTTGACCAAATACCTTCAGATGCCACAGAAGCCACCCTTCAAATCTGCTGTCACAGCTGCTCAGAACATGTAATCTTGGTCATTCTTTTTAGGTGTTTCTGAATGAAAATACTGCTCATCTCTCCTGCACATCCTCTTTGGTACCACACAAACCTCAAAATTCACCACCCTTAATGGAAACCAAAGAAGAAGGTAACTAGCTTTAGGGTGGAAGACATTTTCACAGAGGAAAGCCTAAGCAAAACCACAAAGAAATGAGCACATTTTCTGCAGATGCCTTCTTTTCTCTATTTCTTTTGCTAGATGGCTAGGTTAGCAAGCAAGGACAAACAAGCTTTGGTAGCTTTAGATCAATTGTTGATAGGGCTTGTAACTTCTGCACTTAAGGTATGGTGAAAACTGCTGTTGTGTTACATGCACTGCATTTGGTCCTTTCTTTTTTGCAGGGGTAGCTGAGGAACGAAGATCACCATGTTAGTTACCAGCAGTACAATTACACTGTTAACACACACCAAGTGTACCCTATAAATTACCTCACACTCTATATCACCACGTCATTTTCTAATGCTGAGGGAAGTGGAGCTCACTCAATGCTAAATGATCTGAGGGCAAAAGTCTGATTGTATGCTCTGTATGTGTGTTGTTCATTTTCAGAGACACACATCATTCTGCAGTTTATTTTATCATTCTCAGCTCCCTTGTCTGCAGCTGCAGAGTTTGTATATGTGTACCCAAAATTATGTCATAGCAGACAGCTAGTTTCATCTTTTCTCTCAGCTAATAATGGACACTGTTCATAAGCCTCTTCCTCCTCATCACTTCATAACATGACAGCTGACCTTAAACACTCTGGCACAATGCTCTTGAGCAGCTTTACATTTCTGCCCAAGTAGGTCACACCTGAGACTGTATACACACGTTATTGCTCTGGTTCTGCTCTCTAGCCAATTCTGCCCATATGAAACCAGTGTAAATCCACTGAGAAAAAATAAAAAAGTATCTATGTAGCATTTTTTTTAATATACAACACCTACTTATCAGTATAAGTTGTTATATTTATTGTGCCTCTAAGCTGAATAACAGGACTGATGGGAAATTGTTAATGTAAGAAAAATAGATTTGAGGGAGCTCAAGGAAAAAGACATCTTTTGAATGTCCTTGATGATGTTCAGAATTCCCTTCTTGATGTTTCCCAATAATAATGTTACAAAGCAAAGCTAGTGTTGTTGCTGATCCATAAGCTAAGATTTGCACACTTGGAGCCCATCCTTTGAATCTCTGCATGATCCACAAAGCTACCTGAGTACTTTCATGAAAGTCAACTGGAATGCTTGCCTGAAGAAAAAATTGTTCTACTTCTGAAGCACTTGCAGGGTTGGGCTTTTAGGTTAATTCAAATTTTTGTATTGAAAGTTATTTAATAATGAAAAAATTGTAATAAATATTTTTTTAATCTGTGCAATAAAATTACAAGATCCACTAGCAATTGTAGGGAAAAAATAGATTTTACATAGCTGGAGTTGATAAATGATATTTTTTGTTACTAATGGAACACAAAAGTGGGTGAGAGAAATAGGCATACTGTGAAGATGTCCAAAAGTGCAACTTTATACATTTTTCTCTGCTGCTATAGTTATTTAGCAATAAATAATGCCTAAAATGCCAGAAATATTATTTTGTGCCATAATATGCAATGAATTTCCTTCCAATTGTAGAACAGAGAAAAGAAAATGTGTGAGCTTTAAGTTTATGTAATGTATTGTATATGGTTATTTACTCTTTGAAAGCACAAAGTTAAACACTAGACAGATAGGAGTACATGAGCACTTAGCTGTGCTCCTCAGCCTGAGATTTAATATATGGACTAGAGGGATGAGAACAACAGGCATCAAATCAATCTATCAGCATCTCTCTCCAAGGCCACAGAACAGAGAAATGCATCTGACACTCAGAGATACAGCCTACCACAGCCACAGCTTCATGCCCAAGGAGTGCCTTGGCAGGTGCTTAACATTTATTCAGATTTCTTTCAGTACTTCTGACATACAGTTTCTGTAAATAAAATGCAATATAGAGTGATCACCACTCCCTTCATTGCCCTGTCACAGATGTCTGGACTCTGGAGCTGTGAGCTCTGGGGCCTGTAATCTCAGGGTGCTGTAACTTTGAATTGAAATGAGTGCTCACCCCAGTATTTGAACAACTTGCTGTAGACCCCATGCCCTCAATTGTCTCCCTCACACTGACAAAATCAAACTCCTGACCTGTTGGGAGCACCTCTGTGGCCAAAGCAAACTGGTTTGTTATCAGTGATCTCACAGATCAACAGCTGGTTCAAACTGGGACTTTTTGTTTTAAGGCTTGCAGGAAATGCTGGAGACTAGGGACCAGCTAATTGAGAAAAAACTGTGGAACTGGAACACACACAGTGTCAGCAAAGCAGGTAGTCTAATATTCACTACAGTTTACTTGTTTCTTGGTTTGTTTGAAAGCTAGAGAAATACTGTAAGTAACATTAGGAAGCTAAATATATATTGCTCTAGAGCAGGGCAGTATACTATAGTGAAAACCCCACCACTTAGAAATTTGGCTAGCCATAAATTCTTTGCCAGTTCTTGGAGTAAAGAGTCTGAAAAACATCTTCAGTATTTATTCCATGCTCATATGCAATATAATTACTTATAATTGTGTTCCTAACAAACACTGGGTGAACACAGAACTGTGCTACTATTGTCAATTTAATTTATGCATTTAAGTATATTTTTATATTTTTAGCTACAGTCAACAAATCAAATATATTTGAGTGTATTTTACACATTTTTAGAAATACCCATGAATAAAACATTCATTTTAAAAAATCATATTCTTGTATTCTCTTTGACTGCCTTTTCATTATGGATTTTATTGTCTGCTGCTCAGAGGAAAGGTCAGAAGGAAGTCTGATTTCAATTGAGACAGTCTTCAGAGAGCATTAAGTTCATCAGAAGCCTCAGCCTGCTGGGGGAAAAGAGGCTCTGCTGTTGCCCACTGGCCAGATTAGTGCCCATGTGGAAAGATACCACTGCCTGCCCCTCAAGGACTTGAGCCATGCTTTTTAACAAACGTATTTCTTCTCCTCCTGCTCTCCAAAGGTCTTAAAAACCAATAGCATAACTGTCCTTGTGGGGTCACAGTGCTTGGCAGTAGTGTGTTTGCTGCTAATGCTCTCACTTACACCTTATTGGTCATCAGAAGTGTTTAAGACAAGTTTACTTCAAAGAAAGGATGATTTATTGATGTGTACTGTGAACTATTTGCTGAGGGGATGTGTAGCAAAGGTGGAGGGAGTTGTGAGATTTTTTTCTTCGTGATATAAAAGTTTATCTCTGAGTTCTGCTCTGTCCTGAAACCAATGTAGACACAAAAGAGAAGTGAAAAAGATAAAATAATGTACAGTAAACATCTCCCCACAAGAAAAACAAAGCAAACATTGCAGACAAGGATAGATAAGAATCTTTTGACAAGGTACAGCAAGGAAACTAAAGAGTCTCTTCCAGTTCAACAAGATCACAGTGGTTGATTCCTGTTAAAATATCCCCAGAATCTAGTTTTTAACTTTGATATTTTTACGTGCACTTGATTTGTACCTGGGCTTCATGCCTATGAGCTGGTGGTTTTGTCTGATAAAGTCAGCTCCTGTACCCTAATCTCAGTTCTATGTCTGTTGAATAAAGCAACTATCAGTTGCTTTATTATGCCCCAGAAATAGCTGCTTAGACATCTTATGGCAGGCAGGACATGTCAGTGCTGGTGTATCAGCAGATACCACAAGTTAAAATTTCAGATGTTACTAGCCAAGGCTTTGCACATCACTCTGGTACAATACCACTCCCAACCTGTGAAAAAAACAAAAAACAACAACAACAAAAACACCACAGGAGAAAAAGAGGAGGAAAAAAGCATTTCAGTTAATTTGTGGAGATGTTCTAAAAGCAGGAAGCCCTTCTCCTGTTGCCAGGGTCAGTGCTCTGTGGGGCTGGGGGATGCTCTGCAGGCTGGGAGGGAGCTGTGGCGTGGCTGGGCTGGATTGGTCACCGAGCCACCCATGGGCCCCCCCTGGAACTGACCTGCTGTTGGTTCTCCTCAGGCCACAGCTGCAGCTTCTTGTGGTCTGGCTCCTGCAGGTGCCAGGCATCCTCTTTATATCCCAGCTGGGTGCTTCCTGTACCGTGCAGAACCTCACTGCAATGAGCAGCTTTCCTTGGGGTGAGAGATGGTCCCAGCTCCCAGAGATCTGGAGTGTCAGCAGCATGGAGCAGGCACAAAGGCACCTTGGTCCAAGAGGGCAAAGCATTTTATAGACCTCAAAGCCTTTAAGTCTCCAGGGAAAACATCACCTCAGCACCAACAGCTTTGCTGTTGAGAGGTCCTGGGGCCCCCAAAAGAGGCTAAAATTCCCCTGAAGGCTCTCACTGACCAGCCAGGGTCCCCACTGTCAGCTCAGGGAGGGTATGCTCCAAGCCCAATTGCAGGCTGCCCTCCCCACCCCTCCTGACTCAAATTCCCAGTCAGAAAGGGTGGCAGAAGCAGGTCCTAGCCAACAGAGTGCTCCAGGTGGTGCACACAGCTTCAGGGAGGGAGGGCACTGTGAGGGAGCCCATCTGAGATTCAGCACTGGTGTGAGCGGTGTGTGGCCCCGCCATGCTGAGGCCTTCAGTCGCTGAGCTGTGGGGCTGCAGCACGTGGTGGGGACTGCAGAGACACGTGATGGGGACACACCAGATCCACCAGTGCCCCATACCAAGGCTGACAGGGATCTGTACATTCCAGGGGCCCAGAGCATGAGCCAAGATCAGTGCCAAGAGGGCAACAGCCCATGGCCTTGTGCAGCAGCCGAATGTCAGGCTCCAAGCACCGCTGGCAAGTCTTATAGCTGCTTGGCCAGACATCATTGTACACAGCTTTTTGCACACTCATGCCAAAACCCCTGTCAAATTACACAGTGTCCTTGCTTGCCTTTGGTGGTTGCTTGTTGATGTGCCAAACCAAACCAGTAGCAGGTGGAGCATCTGCTTCTTACCAAGGATAAAGGCAGAGATTTCTCATCTTCCCGACATCCGTGAGGCCACACAACCTTGTTCGCAGAGGTGTGAGCTCTGCAGAGAGCTGCAATTTTAGTCCTCTCAGGACAAGAAGGGGCCCAAACCTGGATATTTCTGCCCCTGCAAATATTAACCCATTTTTCAAAAAGAGGAATTGTTCTTTCCAAAGGACAGGGCAGGTATAAAGGGGTGAGATGAGTGAACCCCTCCTGGGGATCCATGTCTCCCAGCAGCCCTTTTTAGAAGGTTGGATTTCATGGATGTTTTCTATGTATCTGTCTAGGCTAGGCTGGCTTCCACAAAGCATTAAAACTATCCAAGTTTTACTAAGCAGTGCCTAAGTGCATCCTCATTCATAGGTCCGAAACTTGGGCAGAAGAAAGCTGAATATGAGGCTAGTATAATACCATCACAAAACTCCTTTGGTGGGTTACCAGGAGTACAAATTTGGCTTTGATCTAGTACTTTTTTCTTTCTTTCGAAATCCTGTCTCCAATTCTAGCTCAGAAAATTTTACTTTGGAAACTTAGTAATAGTTTTGAAAATTAACTCTTTCCACTATATCACAAAATCTCTCCCAGACCTGTTGGATACATGGGATAAATGTATCTGGTTTTTGTCCAGATCGAGCTTGAGGCTGTAGCGTGGCCAGCACAGGGAGAAAGCCCTCCAATTCTGTTTTCCATACCACAGAGAGTAAAGAATCTTGAATTTAAAGAAGAGAGTAGGGGCATTCTGGATAAGAACACTCAAACATCCTGGAAAATCGAATAGAGACCATATGGCCCGTAGTAAAGCTACCCAAATAGCTTGGTATGAATGGAGCTCCACTGTAAAAACACAGAATAAAAATAATTTGATGCAGAAAGCAAAGTGAAGATGTTCAGAATGCTCCACACATCTTAGCTAGGGAGAAAATGTTGTACAAATAAAAGACAGAAAGGTCCATGTGTTAATTGGGGGCATTCCTCCTGCCTGTCAATGACTAAAGTTGCAGTAATGAAACCACTAGGAGAAAAAGATGGATAGCTGCAAAGGCAATAAAGAGATATATAATGTCCAAAGCATCAAACATCAGAAAATATATGCTCAAGACACCAGACATGATAAATGCCAGCATCCTGTTGTCTTATCATTGGATCTAAAAGACACCTGGAGCCAAATTATTTGTGAGAATCCAACTTTGAAAGAATGAACTGTCAGACAACTGGAATTAATTAACGCCCAACAGTTCTGTGCTAGAAAGGTTGGAGAGTACTACAAATATCCAAGGAGCTTGTTTCTTTACACATCATGCCAATTAGATCTGGTCAGGCTGTGACAAATTTTCTGTAAACATTCTGGTGAGCAAGAAAGTCCCCCAGCATCCTCCACCAGCTCCTAGGGTGAAATCTTGCCTCTAAATGCCAGAGCTTTCAATTACAAAATTGGAGAAGGGAAAAACCAAAAATAAGTGCTAGTGTCAGGTATGTATTTCATATCCTTGCCCTGGCAATATTCTTCACTATGGATTTGTGTTTACTTTGCTGGGATTAGATCTAAACATCTCATTGCGCTGAGTCCATGAAAGAAAAAGAAGACAAGACAGAAAAGATTTTGAGTGAATTTTTCTGTTCTTGTCTAAGGAAGATCCATCCATTTCAGTGGGGGAAAACACCAAAGACCTCCAACAGTATTGTGGTGACATCTTTTATTTATTTCCCCTTCTCTGAAAAAAAGCCTGTGGAGGACCATATGGTGTGATCACAGGGACAGTCTCTGCTGTGCTCTGAGCAGGGGGCTGAGCTGAGGAGCTCACACAGTGCAGGAGCACTCTCACCTCTCCATGAGGTCCTTGCACCTGGGGGGCTCATCTCTCCTTCTTCATGCAGCCTCCCCAGGGAAAGCCACCCTGGAATTCTCTGTGTGGGGTGCTGCTGTCCCCAAGGAAGTGGCTCTCTCCCACCTCCTCCTTTCCATCCCCTGTGCTGCCCACTTGTTCCCACATCTCTCTGCGTGTTGCCTTTCAGTGCAGCAGACTGGGGAAGTGACCTGTGTTAAAATTACCTTGTCATAAACAAAACCAAATAGCTATTTTTAATCTCCCCAGTTTGTTCCAGGGGAGAGAGTCAGAGGTTTTTTTGCAGCCATGGGCTCACAGGACATGAGTTGTCAGACATCATTCTCTTTGTTTCTCAGACTTTTCCCACTCCCTTTCCCACTCCCCTTTGGCTGCTCTGGCCAAACAAGATCTGCCACTCACAAGTCCCTCCCAGCTGTCCCCAGAAAATGGGGACAGCTCCAACTCACCTCAGCCCCCAGACTACCACCTATCCCCATGGGGAACAGGAATGATGGGTTTGAAAAAAGGCTATTCCAACACTGACTTTCCCATAAGTGCAAGTATGACCAATGGCTGGGTACCAGCCTCAAAGAGGAAGGGACCTGAGGAAGTGAAGGAAAAGCTCTGGTTAGCAGCAGGAGGATGAACCCTGGTTCATGCCCTGTGTTATGCCAAGCATACGAAAGCCCAGCATGGTGAGACTTTGTTCCCTGCCTCAACCTTCTCCAGGGAGATAGGGAAACAGAGCCTTGTTAATGTGACCAGGTCCCCTTTGCCCCTGAAGTGCCACTTTACATCTTCTAGTACCCACACACCGAAAGGGAGAATTGAATGCAGAGGCTTCACAAACAAATTTCTCATTTTTCTCCATATCCTCCCCCCTGTAGTTCTTATCTTCAGTAATTAAATTATGCAGCTGAGGAAAGTGATTTGGAAAACAGATGGCATGCAAGATGCTAGAGAAAACAGTGGTGCATTTTAAACCTTACAGCAGAGACACAGACAGATTTGGGAGGTATATGGGCCTTGAAGTAATTGAACTTCAAAGGCTGCTTGTGCACTGACCTTTAAGCAAAAAGAATGGCCCTTCAGCCTTCAACTTGATACTCACCATTAAGTATCCAAATCAAGCTTTTCCATGACAATTGTGGCTGGTCTAATCTGCCATAGAATGTGGTGTGACCTGACCAGGTCTTTGGTAACTGACAATGGTAGGAAATGTGGGATCTGGGCAAGATGGAGCCCCGAAGCAAGCATTTCAGCCTGGCACAAGTCTGAAATGTAAGGGGAAAAGACACCAAAAAGAAGAGAACTTTAATCTGTGTGAGGCTCTAAGCCCCTTGTCCCCCTGTCTTCCTTACATTTAAGACCACAGCGAGCAAGGCTGGGTGAGGACCAGCTGGCACAGCTGCTGGCAGCACAAATGCCATGTCCCCAGACATGCTGGATGTCCCCAGACATGCTGGAGGAGCACTGTGTGGTGGGAGCCCACTGCAGCAGGTCCAGCAGGACAGAATTGGAGCTCCTCTGCCACCACAACGGAGGAAAGGGGTTCACCAATGACATTTACCTCTGGATCTGCATTAAAAGCATCTTCACTCAACACATAGGTGGTAAAAGAGCTTGCTCCAGCTTGTGTTGGATGGGGCTATGGCCTCTGTCCAGGAAAATGGCAGAGTCATCAGATCCCACCCTCTGAATGGTGGAGGTCGCCTTGTAATGGAATCCGTCACAGGAGGAGCTGGGGAGCCCTGCAGCTGTTTCCACTGCTGAACACATTTCCACTCAAAGCTGGAGGTAATTCTCAGGGAGATTAATAAATCAAACATAAAAACTTTAAACCACCCAGATAAATAATGGCAGATGTTTAGGGATGGCATAACAGGCGCAAGCATGAGTTATGCAGTGCCTGCAGTTCAAAGAAAATGAGTTCAAACTGCGAGGGCATTGTTCAGAGGAGCAGTAAGGGGTAAAGCAACGGGGGAGGGAGGAAAAGGGAAGAAAAAGGAGGCAAAGCTGTCTCCCTTCCCTCAGATGTGTGAGTACCAACCCCTGCCAACATGGAGAGCCACATCTTCATTGCCAAGCTAGGATCCAGTGGAAGCAGCAGCAAGCACTGGCACTCTCACAGCCTGGCCTGCACAGCCGCCTTCCCCAGAGCACTCTAGGCACTTAACTGGGCTGCTGATGTGCAGAAACACTGAATTGCTCCACAAAACCTGCATCTCCCACAGGTGCTCCCAGCAAGGGATGGGAACTGGGCTAGTCTCTGAGGCAGGGGTGGAGGAACCATGTCCCCTGCAGTTCATATCTGTCTCTGTTTCAGTATCCAGCCCTTCATATAAAATCTAACCTCTGCATATAGCAGTTTAGCTTCTTGTAAAAAATTCTGGCTTCCTGGGGTTGGGAGGGGACCCAACTCCAACTAATAACTCTACTGCCAGCCCTCTTCCTCATCCAAGGACAGAGTACATTTTTACATGATACATTTGCCAGAAATTTACTCTTATGAAAGAGGAAGCAAATGCTTCACTGTCAACAAGACTGCAGCTCTTATGTGTTTGGTTTTGTTTTGGTTTTGTTTTGTTTTGTTTTCTCAAAAGATAGCGTTTAAACATAGGGGGACAAATTATCAGAACACTTTTGAACTACATAATGAGTATTGCTAATAGCCACTCTTGACTTGGCAGCACAGTCTTCAAGGTTATTTAGCAAAGCACAGAATGTACATCAAGCAAAATAAAAAGTTCGTTTTAATATGTCTTTGCAAAATAAATTTTAAAGTAATCAATTTGGCTTTTCATTTTTAATTTTGTCTTTTTGTTTTGGCTATCAATAAAAACAACCTTGAAAATGTAACATAAGAAGTGTTAGAGAGGAGTGATGGAAGAACAACAAAACAAGGAGGAATGCAAGTTGGTACAGAATGTCTTTGATCATTACAAAGCTAATTATTGAGAAAGACAGCTCAGTGTGCATGAATGCAGAATAATGATGAGTTGGGTAAATGCTTACTGCACAAAACATATGTATTTGTGTGCCTGGAGAGAGAGTGCCTAACAAGGAAGCAACAGAGGGAAATCAAAGCATGTGTGCATCACTCCAACAGCAGGATGCAGGGAAGGAGGAACTTCCAGTCCATCTGACTTTGAGGCACAGTTAGTGCTGCAATGAGCTTCCACTTTGCAGTAGTTGTTCTAGTCCTACAAAAGGGACTGTAAATCTGTGTAGGTGCTACAAACAAAAACCACCAATTTCCACAAGGTTTCAATATAGGCCAAGGCATAATTTAAAAACTGACTTGAAATATGGAGTATTGCCTAAACCATTTTCAATTTTGCTTTGCTTGGCATAGCAGGAATTCTGTGGGCACGCATGCACGTCCTGTCAGTGAGGTAGACAGGTTACTGGCCAGTAGATTGTGTGCGTGAATAAATGGCTTATGCCCAAAGTAAGTCTGGAGGAAAAGCCCCCCTAGCCCCAAACCTGTTGATACTGACCCCAGTGAACATTGAGGTGCTCACCCCAGCAAGGTCCTGCTTGCTGCATCCAGCTGTGCAAACTTCCTTCCCCTGACAGGAGAAAGGCAGGGGTTCTCTGATCGTGCATGGGTTTGCAGCAGAACTGTGCTGCAAAGATCAGCACGATGGTCCTGATGCTGCACTGGCAGAGCTTGAAGCTGGCAGTAGAAGTTGCTACTCTGCTTTACCTAGACCCAGACAGAATGGGGCTATTTCCGTTGGGTTCTGCCTGCTTCACATCCTTCCTCAGGCACCAAAACCCATCCAAATTGCTGTAAACAATCCTATGCAACACTGCTCTCAACTTCCCAGAAATTTCAACACAACAAAGAATGGGAAATACATTTCTCTGAGCAAAACAGGTGAAAAAAATAGGTTGAAACAGGTTAAAAAAACACGGTACCACCACATGTCCCCAAAATGTCACCTAGTGACAGCTACTGGAGAAAAGGCTGCAGTTTCAGACCTAAAACATCAGCTGCATGCCATCAAAACCCAGAGTTAGCTAGCACCAGTGTGTTGTTAGCAGCCTATCAGAAGGCTTTACAGTCACAGTTTTGCTTGCTGAGATGTTTCCTCTCACCAAAACATTTGGTCTGTACCTTTTATCTTTATTTATTACCTTATATTTTCCAAGAAATAGACAAGACATTTTATTATTCTGCTAGTAGTCTTAGTTCCTAATATTTGTTATTGAATCACCTGCCCATCAAACTGAAGCTCATAAATCTCCTGATCTGGCATATTTTAAAAAATGCAATTAATATGCCCTTTATCTTGCCATTTAATATCATGAAAAAAAAGTTATGAGACACGTCATCCCACACCTGTACTTGGAAGCTCACTCCTCATTATTGCTTCGTGCTGACAATTCTGCAGCCCATTTTCAGTCTCCTCTCTGTTGTTGCCAGCCTGAACTAAATTAACTTCATCAATAAGATCTTGAGATAATACTTTAAATGCTCCTCATGATGTATTGCTTCTCGTACATGTCTCCATTAGCAAAAAAGCAGGGAAGTTCACAGGACACTATTTATGTTTAATACAGCAGAATCATTTACTGCCTGGGATTCACTTACCCAGATACTTGCAGATTCATAACATATGCTTTGTATTTTTTATAAGGACTTAAAATTATTCCATCAAAAGCAAAAAACCCTAGCTAACTCTATCATTTCCATATATTTTTTCCTTTTGTATCAGATCCATTTTTTATGAATTTTCAGAAAAAACTAGTAACGATATAGGTTACCTGCTGTTTAGGTGTGTGCTGTTGTATATTTGGTCCTTCCAAACTACTCTCCCCCTGCCTGAGAACAGATTTCTTGGAATTTTCACAGTAATTTTTTAATTGTCTCGAACACTATTCTTCAGAGGAATAGTGCAGAGATGTATAGTTCAGCCCTTTGGATTCCATGGAAGATGCCATTCTTTGCCAACCCCATGTCCCTTCTGATGTTCCAGATTTCCTTAGGTGGGAGCTGTCTCCCTGATGCCCCTGGGTGATGCTCCCTCCCCACAGCCCCACACCCTGGCAGTGCTCCTGATATCCAGGCCCCTGGCAAACCCCAGGAATTACATCCTAGAGATGTTTTGGATGGACACAGCAGGGCAGAGAGGGTGGCTGCCCTGCTCTCTCCTGTGGGTACCACGAGACAAACCAGCCTAATGCAAGAGGGGAAAGGAAATGATTCTGCTGCTGGGGTCCAAATTGAAGTATTTTGTCCAGAAACCCTCAGCTGCTGAACAAGCAATTATGTGAAAGATCTTACGGTTGATTTTTTTTCCAACTGCTTTTAGCAAATGGCAATTGGCATGCAAATAAAAACAAGGATAGAACTTCTGCTAGTTGAAACATTATGAACAAGTTATGTGATTAAAAGTAAAGCTTGAGCTCCATTAGCTCATTAAATTAAATTACAGTGTTTGCTTTTCTTTAATGCAGTGTCAGAAGTGGTAGTGAATTTCTGGGAGGGTTATTTTCGATTGATTGCAATGTGCTGTTTGGAGACTGTGTACTCTAGGTGTGTATGCAATTTTACAGCCATGCCAACACACTTTATAATATAATTTTACATGCAAATTACAGCTATGTAGTGTAATAAGCTATTCTTTTTTCTTTTTACCGCATCTCCAGCCATGCACCCAATGCACACAGAGGGATTTTTTGGCTTACCAGACTTCAAACCATTAGACCACCAAGGAGCTGTGAATTAGCCCAGTGGAGGCAATGGCAGCACTTGGGCTTGCTACAAAACCAGAGGGGAAATTGCACAGCCTCTCAAACACCAAACTGTGGGGCTGATTCATTCAGTGGGTCTGTGACCTGACAAGGCAGCATGATTAATTGCACACAAATTCCCTCAGAGGTTTTCCTGCTCATGCTTTCTGCAGCAAAGATTGTTAGCTTGACAGATCAGCATAGCAGCCTCTTAAGATGCCAGAAAGGGAAGAGGTTGGTTTCTGATTGAAAGTTAATGGAGCAACAGCAGCTGTTCCACGCTGAGGGGGAAAAAAGCCCCAAACCAAACAGGCTTTGATTCTCAAAGAAAACCACACATGGGAATAAGCTGATTTTTCGATAACTCTGGCTATGGGATTTCTGTCAGGGATTGAAAGACCATATTTGCATGATATAATAGGCATCATAATTAGAAATTCAGCTGTGCTTTCTCTCATCTGATTATTGAAATATAAGCCATGGCATGAGTGTTTTTCTTTTTGATTAAACACTGTTTTAGGTGTCTCCTCTTCCACCTGTTTGTTCTTGATTCTTTGGCCATTTAGTCTAAAGTTTGCAGAAGCCCTGATTTGGTGGGCAGCTCCTGTATTTGCAGTGCTGAGCAAAGATGCTTGCACAGCTCCTCTCTCCTGCTCACAGGCAATCCACACTGTCCTGCTGTCAGACCAGCCCCACTGCCAATTTTAAAGTTGTCATTTTCCAAGCAAGCCTTAGCAAATTGCATTAGACACTTCCTCAGGAATACTGAAGCCCTACCACTTTATCTGTTAAAAGGTTTTAAACATTGACCAATGTTTCTCCTTCTGCATTTCCCAGCTGGGCTCGATGGGATAACACACACTAGATGGATGCTTTCGTGCAGTGTGTGAAACGAGCTGAGCTGTGTGGCAGCCCTCTGAGGACATCCCTGCTCCTGTGGGCACGACACCACAGCCTGGCCCAGCCAGGAGGGCTCCCAGGAAGCAAACTGCAGGCAGGGACACCGCATGTGGCAGCACCAGGGCTGGGGTGGGCACAGCAGGCTGTGCCAGGCAGCAGATGCGTGGAGAGATCTGTGCGCTCTCACCTCGCAGATGTCTTTGTTCTGTTCTAGGACAAATCCCTCAAAACACACTTGGAAGTGCAAGCCTGGAAACTGAGACCTTGCAACCTCCCCACTGCCCTTCCCAACATGCATCCCCTCTGCAGCACCTGCTGAAGAGCTGAGCTGAAAACAGTCCTTCAAATCCAGCACTCTGTGCTGGACCCCTGCCAAAGGGCTCCGTTTGTAGCAGAGATTAAGGGTAAAGATCTTCCAAAATGCCCCTGGATTCTCCCATGCATCCCTCATCTGTCTGAGTTTGAATTAAGCTGTTCATTCAACAGCTATATTTTCTAACTTTGTGAAATCTTGTCTGTCACTGGCAACACAGAAACACATAGGCAGGGAAAAGGCAACCGAAAATGCTTCTATCACTACAACTTTTAAAATGAGAGTAAGAAACTAACAGAGAGAGATACGGCATAAGCAAATTGATTTAATTGCACTACATGAAAGAGAAGGCAGGTCTTACTGAAGCAGAGCAGTAAGACAGCATGCCAGAACAAAATTCCTCAAAGCAATGGCATATAAATATTGAATAAAATGCAAAAGCCAACTCTGCAGATGGCTTTGGGAAAAGCAGCTGCTCTGGCTGCAAGTATGTTTCAGAGCACACACTACAAAACTTGGAAATCTGCAAAGCCAAGGAGTGAATAATCCACTAGAGGGAAATCCCCAGCTTCCACAATCAAGTACAGGGATTACAAAAACATTTCTAAATCACTGAGGGATGGGATGAGACAGAAGACTGAATGTTAGGATTTTGAGTTTTCCCCTTAGCATCCCATACTGCCATGCCAGGCTTATTCCTATTGCTGGTCTTTGGATACCAGTTTTGGTATTTAACTTCGGGTGTTAATCTCTCAGCAAAACAATATAATATCATCTCTGTAGCCATTACTTTCTTCCAGAGGCCTTTGCAAAAGGCATTTCCAACAGATTTAAATATATGATTGCCAATCAAGTGAGCTGCATCCACTCAATTTGCTTCTTGCCTTTTGGTCAGAGAACCAGCTGTAGGACTCATTCACAAAAGCTTCTGGAGCAAAGAAAGAGAGGATTTTGTTAATCTGGATTTGGGAGCCCCAAGCTACTGGTTTAAAATTTCCTGATGAATCTGTGTCACCCTGTATTTCCTTCTCCCTTGGGAAAACAAAGGACAAATGTATGTAGAAAATCAGGCTTATTCCTCTTGACTGTAAGAAGCTACCAAGGAGAAATAAATTAAGAGAATTTGGCATCATGCTACTCAGATAACCAAATCACCCCACACCTGCAGCTTTATGTGATTTGCAGAGTGGCAAGCAAGTTATATATATATATATATATATATATATATATATATATATATATATGTACATATATATATATATATATATGTATATATATAAAACAGCAGCCAAACCCCCAGGTCAGACCCACAATGCAGTGTTTCTGTGGGTTGCTGAGGCAAGAGAATCGTGGTGGATGCAAACAAGGCCACAAGAGAGAGACAAGAGTGAAACAAAACACAGTGTCCTTTCCAGGACAGCTATTTCAGAAGCTTGCAGGCTTTCCTCTGAGAGGCTGAGAGCTCACAACCTCTCTGCACCCAGGATATCCAGCACTATTCTTTTCAGTAGGCTGAGACAGAAGGTACTAGTGTGAGCTGGACAGCAGGCCCCTTCAAAGTGGTGATGTTTAACACAAAGAATTGGAAATTTTTCTTACAAGAGGTCTTTTTCATCTGCAGGACTGGAGGTGCTTGAACATGTGCAACCAATGCCAACTGCATCTTTCATACAGAGTAATGTGCCAAGAAGATCAAGTTCCTACCCCTACAAACGCATTTCCTTAACTTGCTTTGAGGGAACAGCTATCCCAGCGTGGACTGGGACCAGAGGGCACCCCAAAAGTCACACAGCAAGTAAAAAGGGAAGCAGCAAATGACCTCCAGTCACTCTGCTGCCCTTGCCATGCATCAGCCTCGTCACTGGGCACCACACTGTGTACAAGAGGTCTTATGGAAATCAGTTCTAAAACACACAAGACAATTAATCTGAAAAGGACACTGAGCAATACAAGCAGGTTTGTCATCATGCCTTGTGCCAGCTAAGCTTTCAGCCTTTCAAATCTAGCACTATTCTCATCCTCAGGAAATATTTCTGCTATGTGTTAAAATCACAACGAACCTCAAGGTATTTACACATAATACTAAGAATATCAGAGATTAGTATAATGCACAGTATGTTTAGAATTGCAGAATTGTTAATGTAGATTAAAGTGCTTTGCCAGTAATCACTCACTTTCCCGACCCAGCCACATGGCATTTCCATTTGCTGCCCTCCAGCATGGCCAAGCTGCACAGCAGGTGCCGGGGGCCCTGTGGGGCAATGACAAATGCCATGGGACTGCTCTGGCCCCAGCCCCCGGCTGCAGCAGGGTAAATGTGCTCTGGGAGACTGCCAGGACCATGGAGCTCTCTGTGCTGAGCCAGTGGCCTAGAGCTGGTGCTCCCATCACACACAGCCAGGGGTGGGGCAAGCAGGGGAAGCAGACCCAGCAAGACTCCATGCCCACAGTGCTGTGTGTCTTCTGGAGCATCCCCTCAGAGGCAGCCTCCATGGAACTGGGGAGACTGGGATGGGCAGCTCAGCAGCAAACACCCACAGCCCTACAGGAGCTGCTGTCCCTCTCTGGTGCTGTGAGTCACACCAGGGACACACAGACTCCCCTCAGCAAGCACTCAGGCACTCACTGGTTGGGCAGGATGCTGGCAAAACACACTCCTGTAAAACCACCGCTGTAAAATCCCTGCTCCTTACAGCATCACTCATGAAGAGGGTGTCTGAGAGAGGACGAGAAAAACTCTAGGACTGAATACCACTGAGGCAATAAAGGTAGATCCAGTATTTAATCATCTTTTCCAATAGCTGTTTCATTTTTTTAAGAAGTATTTCTGAGAGATTTCTACATTTCATCACAGTGAATGGGTGATGATGAAAGATTTTGTCTAGACAGAAGGTAAAGTTTGAACTTCAAAATTAAGTTCTATACAGTGGGAAAAAAACCTAACCAGCACAATGCTACGTTTGCCTTAAAGCATTAAAAAGAAAAAGAAAAAAAGGAAAAAAAAAGAAAACCCCCAAAAGTTAAAACCCCCAAAACAATAAAATTTTATTATTTTAGAAATATGTTCTATCTAAAGTAAATATTTTAAATATTTCATATTAAACATTAGCAAAGATCGCTTTGTGGAGATGAAAGCAACATCATCAGGGAGTTTCATAAACTGTCTCAGTTTCTGGGCAGCTGCTCTTCAGCACTAACAGCACACAGCATATTTGGTGCAGTGTAGATTTCTCTTTGTTTTTGGTAGAATATACTTATTTAGTGCCATAGCAGAAGAAGCAATTAGCAGGCATTTCACGGGGCAATCTCCCAAGAGCAGTCCTGAGACAAGAGCTACTCCACCACAGATCAGACCCTGGCAGGAGATGCAGCTGGGTGCCCCACAGAGCTGCAGGTGTGTCAGGCTGCCCCACCTCAGACCTTCTTGCGGGTTTCTCTTTTCCACAAGCAGCCTTGCCACTCACAAATGCTTCTTCTTTTTTATTGCCTCTGCCCTGATAGCCAAGCTCTTGGCACAGATGGTCAGGACCACGATGAGGACTCCGACCAGCAAAGTCACCACGGGCCAGAGGAAGCAGTGCAAGAGAACAGTCTCATCATGGGTGCGCTTCAGCATCACGTCATCCGGCCTGGGAAACGGGGAACAGAAGATGGAGAAAAGATAAATCAACATAATATTGTCAATTCATCAGTGAGAGCCATCTAACATGGTAAGAGTAAAGGTGATTTATTTGCCAAAGTGCTAGAAAATGATTAAGTGGATTATTTCGTTCACTGCTTGCATTTGCCTTTTTATCACCAGCACTTATGGCAGACTGGGAGAGCTTTCCACTTGCAGTGTTTACAGGCTAACAAGTTCATTTGGATAAAGAGAGAAAAAGAAAGTGTTGGTGCTCTAGATCTTCCAGCAAATGTGGTCATCACAAGCAGCCATGAGAGATGCAGTATCACACTGACTGTGGATTGCAAAACCACTCTGGCAAAAACATAATACCAGGCAGCATTTATACATATCTACCTCAAATACTATCAGGCCCCATGAAATGATTTAAACAGTAATTAAAGCTTCACTTTTAGCTTTGAGCACTGGTGTGTCCATGGGGCTCCATGGAGGCTCCGGATGGAGCAAGCCCAGGCTGTGGTCTGGCTCTGGGCAGGGGGCTGGTCCCTGTGCTCAGCACTGGCTCAGGGTAGCCCAGCTGCACTGGCAGGCTGCAGGAAATCCATCCCCACCAGGACCACAGCCTGCCCGGGTGGCCAGGGCTCCCAGGTCAGCTCCTTCCCAGCAGTGGCTGTTTCAGCCATAGGCTGGGATTTGGGGCTGCACACAGCAGGGCCTCAGTAGACTGGAGCTGGCTCCTACAGAGACAATTTGGCAAGACTCCCACAAAGCTCTGAACCTCCTTGCCTCCAGCAGCAGCATCTAATACACACTCATGGTGAGGTCTGTGACAGGTTTATGCACTTCCAAAGGGAAACGAAGGAAGGAGGAGAATTGAGGTGGAAGAATCTTGAGACATTTGGAAATTTAGCTGTGCCACATGTCTAAAAGACTTGCTGTCTATCTGCCTCTTCCAAGTCTGGGAGGTTGTTGGCAAAATGTGATGGCAGATTTTTCTCAGCTCTGGCTCTTTCTGCTCTCCCTTGCAGTTTAATAGTTATTAAATCGATCTCGTGGCATTTGCACTTTGCTCTTGCTTTCCCATCTACAGCCAGAGACACGCAGTCTGCTGGAAAACTATCTGCAAAGGAGAGGAAGAGAACTTTCTCCAACTAGAAAAATATCAATAGTCTTGACTCACGTTGGTCCTCACTCACACTGAGCACTCCCATCACTTGTTGCTTCACCAATGCCACCCAACATTTCTTGGAGCAACAAACCTCACAGCCTAAAATCCTGGCAAACCAGGCCCATCCAGCAATGTCCTGGGAATCAAGGTCTCCTAACATGGTGGCACATGGGAGCAGATCGCTGCTCAATGACTGTGCTGTCTCTCCCATGATAGCTCTGTCCTGATCAGAAAGGAGCCCCAAGGAAGAATTCTCTGTTGAGGAAAAAGAAGGAACTCTTCTTCTTCACTGAGAAATTGAATGGAGAAGCTTGCAAGTCCACAGAGTTTTATCCATCCTTAAGGAGCTACTGGAGCCAGACTGCCAAGCTACACTTGATGCCAGATTTAATTACTCCTGCATTTGCATTTGGGGGTCTCTCACCCAAATTGCTGAGTGAAGAATCCTCTGCACTGTGCCAGCCTGAAAGTCCCCAAGGCCAGCACCATTCATCTCTCTTTGTTTCTGTAGTAAGGAGCAGAATAAAACTCTGATTGTGAGCAGCTCAGCTATATAAAATTGGAAATTCAGCAGCATAAAAAGATAGCAAAAGAATCCCAGATGTATTCAGTAGTGGAATGTATGAATTCTGCACAACCAAAATCCTCCAGATATGTAAGCAGGCACAGGTGGAGAATATACATTGAATAAAGCAGTATTAACTTCATGGGTGCAAACTCACCAAACTGTGCACCTGAACAGAGAAATCCTCTCACAAGAGGCATAAGCCTGCTCCCCACAGTTACTGAATCATCACCTGTAACAACAGAGTGCTAATTGGCAAGGAGGCCATAAGTTGGCAACACTCATTCTTCACAGCTCTGAACTTATTATTTCAAGTATTTTTTTAAGCAGATGTTAGTTAAAAAATAAGGGACAATCAAAAACCTAGAAAATTGGATTCAATTAAAGGAAAGAAAGTGTGATTGGGGAAAGTAACATATCTTTTAGACTGAATCTTAAATGTTTTGAAAAACATAGATACCAAAGGTACCAGTGATGGATGTCAAACACTCATTATAGATATGACAATGACTTAGTAATTTAAAAGACTTTCCCTTTTAGAAAAGAGTCAAAGACAAAGCCTTTAAGTAAGTTTTGAGCTGAGGTTTGGGTTTAGATGGGTATTACTGCTATTTTTAAGTACAGCAAGAGTCCCTGCACACTGGAGTGGCCTCACCTTGATTCCTGTGTGCAATTTTGGGTGCCACAATGTAAGAAAGATATTAAGATGTTGGACAGCATCCAAAGGAGGGATATGAGGATGGTGAAGGACCTTGAGGGGAAGCTGTACGAGTAGTGGCTGGGGTCACTGTTCAGTGTGGAGAAGAGAAGATTGAGGGGAGACCTCATTGCAGTTACTGCCTCACAAGGGGAAGAGCAGGGGCAGGCACTGATCCCTTCTCTGTGGTGCCAGTGACAGAGCCCAAGGGAATGGCCTGAAGCTTTGTCAGGGGAGGTTCAGGTTGGGTATTAGAAAAATGTTCTTCATCCACAGGGGGGCTGGGCACTGGAACAGGCTCTGCAGGGCAGTGGTCACAGCACCAATACTGTCTGAGTTCCAGAAGCATTTGGACAATGCTCTTGGGCACATGGAGTGACTCTGGGAATGGTACTGTGCAGGGCCAGTGGCTGTATTGGATGATCCTTGTGAGTGCCTTCCAATTCAGAGTATTCTGTGATTCTGCAGCACTTGAAGCACAGTAATATAACTGCTTTGGGTTTGCTTGGCAAAGCTAGTAGTTTTGACTTTTCATGCTACCTTTTTAAAGGTGGTCTGCCTGCTCCCACAGTCTGAAGGCTTGTTGTTTTACTTGGAAACAGAAAAGGAAAGGCTCTGTCCCCAGAGGAAGACTTCTCATGGTAAAGACCTGTCCTTGCTGGAGAGCCTAAGAGCATCACTCCCCTGGTGCTGAGGCAGTGATGTTGAACCCAAAGAAGGTACACCATGCCTAGAAACATATTTCTTTTCCCTATAAAAATCAGCTGATACAATTAAATTTGTTGCCTTGCTCCTGTAATACAGTGTCTTCAATAAACCCATCTTTGCTCTGTGACTTTCTACAGTACTTCAGTTCAAAGATGTTGGCAGAGGGGTTGTGCATATTCACCCTAAGCACAATTATTGGCAGTCTCTTCCTTCTGGCAATGCTGCCATTCAGGTTTCCAGTAAATGTAAAGCCTCTTGAGGAGATGCACCCAAAATCCTAACACCAGTTATCCATGCATAAAACAACAGCAGAGGAAAGAAAGAGATCTAGTGGGACAAAAGGGGGAAACCCTGCAGTGATTGCAAGCCATGCTCAGGCATTCAGAGCTGGCTCTTGCTGCCAGCAGTGATGGCCACTGTGCAGCACCTCCTCTGCCCAGCAGCTGTCCCAGGGTGAAACAACAAACAAACTGAAAAAAACACCCCTGAAGAAGCCTTTGCCTTACCCCTGAAAACACAGCTTTCCCTTTCACTGAACAGGCAAGGAGGAAGGAATTTTGTTTTCATTGCTAAGAGGTGAGACCAGGACTTATTTTTAGCAGGACTTTGAGCTCAGGGCTAGACCCTTGTGGAGCTTTGAGCAGGGCTAACTGGATTAGTTGCATTATGCAACACATCCCTGTTAGGTTCTGCCAGGTAGCTCAGGCACCAAATAAAACAGGCCTCCATCAGAGCCTGCAGAGCAATTACTGAACATCATGGGGAGAATTGCAGGGCAGGGATTACCAAAATGTCATGCAGGACCAAAAGCACATAAACATTTCATCACTTATGAACCAAACTGTGAACCTAATGTCGCAGAACAATGGCTGACAGAGGTGGAGGTGCTGGATAGGGAAACCTTACAAATATCTTTGTATTCAAACAATCTGGATTTAAAGATGGGTGAAATACACTGACTTTTTCCCCCACAGATAATCACATCCCTTTGCTCTGACAAGCAGTCATTTTTTCCCTTATTGTTGCAAGATGCAGAGATCCTCAGCTGGATGGCTGCATGCAGAGGCAGCACAGTGTCTTACTGACAGTCAAGCCCTTTCCCCCTCAGGCCCAGGCACTGCTCCACAGGTGGAGGGAATTAATTTAGAAAACTGTGAAGTAACAGAGCAAATCAAGATTTATGTTCCAACATTTTATGGATGAGCAGCCTTGCTACCTGAGCACCCTTGGCTTGCACACATAATTATTCTGAGATAAGTGGGAACCCTGCAGGGCACCCCAACAACACACAGGTTGTCACTAATCACTTGACAGGGTTTGCTCTTCAAATCTCTGATGAATTGCGTACAGCATCCTGCAGCAAACACAGAGGAGGTTAAAGCATGGCTGGCTCGTCTGCTGTGCCACAGCAAAGGAAACACAGAGTGTTCTTGTGTATGGGACAAACCCAGAGCTAACAAACAATAATGCCATAGAAATCAGCCACTAATAAGAAATGACTTGACACAGGTTGCTCTGCCTGTCTCTGCATGGCACGAGACAATGAGGTCTCAGCTCCTGGCAATCTTAGCTTCTCTCTTTGTTGTTCTTGTCATGGATGTCAATGGCACCTGGAGCACGAAGGAATAAAGTGACAGGATCTTCCCCATCCTGCCTGTTCCCACAGGCCTCCCACTTTAGGGCATGCAGCTGTGGCCCCTGTTTGCATGAGGCTGTGACTGCAGACTGCTGGGACACTTGGGTGTGAGACTCAGAACACCAAAGCCCCAGAGCTCAGCTCCTTCTCAAACCTTTGGCAGCAGCCTGAGAACTTCATCTGGATTTGTCCTTTATTTTAGAGTCTGAAACCAACTGAAGGCTGGTTTCTGCTGTGCTGGGCTTCCTTCAGCCTGGGGTCTCATGATGCCAACAGAGAGGCACCTTCACCAGAGATCCAGAAAAGCAACTTGAACATGCAGCTTGAGCCCCTTGTCCCAAAGCTTGTCAGAGAAGAGTGCAACACTGAAGTTAAGTGCCTACAGTGCAAAGCAAAACCTCACTCTTCAGTAAAGCACTGACCTCCAAGATAAGCTGTACTTTGGTTCCCTAAGACAAATGTCAGGCAGCTAATTTTGCTGGGCAGTTTGATTTACAGTAACTAAGAATGGTTGAAATTGCCAAGTCTGCTTGTCATCCCTTTTGCAGAAGTTTGAACAGTGAGAACGGCACCTCATTTTTTTTCATCTTTCCAAAGTAACCTGTTGAACCCACCAAACTGAAAGGGAGAAATTACCCAACAGTGCACTCTGCATGCAGCAACAGTTCTGACAATGAAAATTAAATAAACTCGATGAAGAGGAGAAGATGTTCTTTCATTGCCTGCATATTTAAGTAGAATTTTATTCTGCTGTTTCAAAAGAGGGAGTATTAACACTACAAACAGTACATTCTCTAAGGAACTATTTACTATACATTTTATACAGACTGACAGAGAACAGTTAGCTTATTCACACAGTGAAAAAATACTCTCAGAAAACATGCACACTTCTATTTTGAAGGGAACAGATTTCTCCCTCTTTGTTGTGGTTTCTTTTCACTGCTTTTCAGGCTGCTTAGTCATCATTGCTCTAAAAGTATACCCAGCAAGCACATTCCCAGTCAGCAGAACTTATGTCCCAAAGCTCATTGCTATCTCCAGAAGAAAATAGATGGTGTACACATTTCAGCTTAGACTATCTTCTAGTATCTCTGGCAGCAAGCCTCTCTCATCCTGTGTATGAATTGCTGCATGATCAGCAAAAGGCAGTGTTTCAGGGCAGCCGTTGTGCTGGCAAGAACTTTTAGCAGTATAGGATTCAGCACCTTCAGGGAAAAAAACCCTTCCTGAGTGCTGCACAATTTCTCAGTGCCAGCTTACATAAATGTCAGATGCTAGGCAGAAAGAAAAGCTTTGTCTTTGCTACACCAAAATGTAATTGAGAATTAGCTCCCATAGCTCTGGACACCTACCACCCTCCACTCCTCTAGAGGAGAGAAATAAACATCTCTGGGCATCTAACCTGTATCAGGCATTTACTTTGGGGTAAGGTAAAAGGCTCCTATTTCTCTCCACTGACTAAAAAAAAAAAAATCACACAGTTACCTTTTACACCATCCTTCCCACACCAGTTTAGATGTAGGTATCCTAGCCATGACTTCTCCTGCAGACAATCCCATGTTTCTGACTCTCCTGCTCACTTGGGCAGTGGCTGCTGCAAGTCCCAGTTCTCAGGACTACAAGGAACAGGCAACACCTGCCTGCCCAGACAAACCAGAATCATAACTTGGCTGCTGGTCACCAGATCCAAGCTTTGGCACCTTGAGGACCAGAGGACTCCCAAGAAGGTCCCTGAAAGGTCTGATGCCATCACTCAGAGTGCCCTGAGTTTTAACCTCTGCATGCTGTAAGCAATGTTTCTTTCCCCTCTAAAGGAAAAAGTTTTGCTATAAAGTTTTTGTGGTGTCCCTCTGCAAAGACTTAACCAGGGACAACAAACTCATCCTGGGCATGCTGGCTGTGTCTATTCTCTTCAAGGAGACAATTGTTATAGCCAGCCTAGGACAAAGCTGAAGCCCCCAAGGCACTGAGCAGGACACTCACAGTGAGTCAGGCATTTCTCCACCTGCCATCCCTTTTCCTCCTGATTGTCTTTCTGAACTGAAATATCTGGTGCCAACACTCCCAGACTGAGCCCTGAATTGCTCCTGAAAGCCATGAGCTATTCCCTCATCTATTTACCTTTCCAGTGTGTGTGGGACAGGACTAACCTCCTCCTGCAGCCACAGGACCTTTTCTTTCCTGGCAGATCACACAGAAAGAGACAGGAAAAAGCACTCCCTTCCCTTTCTGTTTACTGGAGGAAGGAAACCACACGTCATACACATAAAGTCACATCAACACTGGCAGCAAAAGTAAGAACTGAAACAGAAGGGGAGATGCTTTAGGTTACAACTTTCTACTCTACAAGCACATATGAAACCTGGCAGTTCTGTTGCTGTTTATTTATATCTGATCCATTAACCCTCTAGGAACACAATTGCTGAGTTATTTTGTCATATTTACTGATCTCTCCTTTTCTTCCATGAACACAATAGGGTTTCTTTCCTGTGGAGGAAAGGAATGTTTAATATCCACACCAGAAATCTGCCACCTGAGTGTTAAGAACCAAGAGCTGAGCATGCAGCTGAGCTACCTGCAGATCTCGCCCTCAGATATCTGCTTGAAAGCCCAGAGGGCAAGGGAGATTCCTCCCCTGGCTTGGTGCCCTTGGGACTGGGCTTTCAGAGGCTCCCCTATGGGTCACACACCCACTTTTTGCTATAAAAATTGCCTGTTTTAAGGAAAACTTTTCTCAGTGTTTTATATTTTTACTTCAAGTGGTAAAAATACTCCTTTCTTTTCTGGGTAGCTTTTCATCAGTAGAGCTGTGCCGCAAAGTTCTGCACTGAGCTCTGTGTGATAAAGCAGATTGCCCTGGAGGGGGTCTCTGTGTGTGTGCACATATGCACGCATTTATAGGTTGTTCAAACAGAACCAGTGGACAGCTGTGAAGCAGATGCATAAGCACTCCTGCCCAGCCAAAAGGAGATTACTCACCTCAAGTGCTGGTTAAAGTAGCATGTGAATGGTTGAGATCCCACTTTCTCTTTCCAGTATTTCTGCTTGTACGTGACGTTCTCAGAGTTCTCCTGATCATCTCTTGCACAGGGAGGGATGTATGAGCACTGCCAAGACACATTGCAAAACAGGGTTACTGCTGTGCTCAGGAACTCAGGGCATTGCTTCTCTGCCTTTTCCTCATGATACCAACATGACTGAAATTGACTGAGAATGACAAACAAAAGCCCTAAAGAAACAGAAAAGAAATACCTGCTGAACTTCACTTCAATTGCTAACTATTCTGTGCCCGTACTGGAAAAGAATATAGTAGCATTCAGAAAGAAAAGAAAGACTTTGCCATGTTTGTTCCACTCTTAAACCAAACCACCTCATAATATCTTGGAGTTTGGCATGATGAATGTGAAAATGATAACTTCATTTTGATGTATTCCTAGCCAGCTGCATGGATTGGATTTTAATAACTTCCTATTTTCAGTGAGGCACGCAATCAGAAGTTTAGTTAAGTATCATGCTAATAAATATCCCAAAGAGTCCAGCAAGCTTTCCCAGAGGATGGGATATCTGGCTGATGTCCACTGATATAAGAAGGTATTTTTCTACTGTGTACAACACACAGAAAGAAGAAAAAGGGCTCACAGCCCTGCTTCAGCAGAAAGGTTCAGCATCTGCTTCTGCTGTACAGAAAGAAGTCAAGGAGAGCTGAGCATGCAGCTGAGCTACCTCCAGATCCCACCCTCAGTCATCTGCATCAAAGCCCAGAGAGCAAGGGAGATTCCTCCCCTGCCTTGGTGCCCTTGGGACTGGGCTTTCAGAGGCTCCCCTATGGGTCAGACACAGACACCCACACCCACATTCCTTGTTTCCAAGTCTCTGCCACACCACCCTTAAGTCCTATCCACAGGCAGTTAACCAACAGAAAGCAAACAGTGCCCTGAATCAAGTGTCAGCCTATCAGAGTCCAGGGTCCAAGCACAATCCCTCTCATTTTTCCCAGGCATCCACACAGGAGATCATGACAGGAGCTGTTGAACCACACTGAGTGACAGAGCTTGGCTGACCCTCCCATAACACAGAGGATTTTCTCCCTGCAGGACATACAGACACCAAGCAAACTGAACACACTGAATTTTAATTCCTTTGAAACTGGGAGCTGCAAACAGAAAAAAAGTGTGATTGGGAAGGCAGCTAAAAGCCTCCTGCTTAGGAAGGATGAGGAAGCAGAAGTGTTGTCATCTGATTGCAAAGCTCCCATACCTTCTCGGTGATTTCTCATGGGCATCTCCTCACAGCACCGACTCCTTCTTCACAGCTCAGCCAACAAACTCCAACTCTCTCCTCACCCAGGTAACCCACTCTTCTATAGCACTCATCATTGCTGGACACAGCTGTGGCCTGTAAGGGGCAGGTCTGTTCCTAATTTCTAGTAATTAGTACAGCTGCAGCTCCTCAGGGGTGAGATTGCCTTCTGCACGATCTTTATTTTCTTACATTCTATCCCCCCACACAGAAGGTGAAGGGTGTGGGAAGCCCCTAAAGGGGGCCCACAACTGATCACAACATTAATTTCTCCTGTGTCCTGAAGGCAGGAATAGCAAGGAGAGCCCTCTCTGATGTGAGCATGAAGTTCACCATGGCTCACTGTGCCTGGCAAGTGCTTCCTCTCCTTCTGCTGAGGTTTCACAGGGGCTTACCTTGCCCCCAGCTGCACACTGTACCTAAGATGTACAGACCTGCAAGACCATGTTCACCATACAACAGCTTGAAGATTTTCCATTCCAAGGGCAAGGGAGAAATCTCAGGATTTTATTCCCCTGATCATGTAAAATCTGACCACTTCTGTCAGCTCCTGCAATCGCTGCCAGTGTTTTGTGTGCTTCAGAATGAAAGAATCTGCAAGGTCTTCCTTGCTGCTTCCAGACTGAAACCTACCTTTGCACGTGCAAGGATCTTCATTTTCACATAGACTCCTGGCTGGTGTTGCCATGGCACAGAGCTCCCTTTAGCTCCCTGTTCACAGGACCCTGAACAGGGGTTGTCCCACTGCTGATGATGGAGGACAGAAATGAGGGCAACCCCACTCTACTTCAGAGACCAGAATGCAGGGCTTATCACATACTGTTATTGCCATCTCAGATAATATTCCTTGGTCAGCAGAATTTTTGGTTTGGTTGTCCACTTTGGAAGCATCAAACCCTTTTTCCTCCACACTCCCAGTGCACAAACAATTTGTGCAGCAGCTGGGCAGAGTCAGCAAATTTGGCACAAAGACACCTGAGAGCTCTGCTGGCTCTGCTCTGACCCTGCCAGCCCCAATGTGCTGCACCTTCCCAGCTGCTCCCCTGCTCCCTGCTTGGCCCGGGCCCCAGCCCTTCCAACACCCTCCACTCTGAGGTTTTCCTGTAGGGAACTTTCCCTGCCCTGGGAATGGCACCAAACCCCACGGGCTGTGCACTCACTGCCTCCATCTGACAGTAATCACACTCTGCTCTTCCCAGCCCCAGCTTGTGGGCAGCCCCCAGATTTTAGGGGCTCCAGAAAGAGCTCCCAAACCAGACACTATTTAGGCAGCACACAAAATGCATAACTAGACAAACCAGCTAAGTACCAATAGAGATTATTTTGCCTAAATGCACCCAGCTATCTCAAAGCTCCTATTCCTGTGTTCCTGGCTCCTGTGCACATATTTCCTCTGTCCTCTGAAATGTTTCCTCTTCCTGGCTGAGCCTGCTGCTGTCCTCTGCTATGAAAGAGCAGCCAGTGCCCCATGAGTCCTGGTTAAACTTTCTCTGGATCCTTCAGAGACCTTCCACCCCACAAAATATCACTTCAATCCTTCACAAAGTTCATAACCTGGTGAGTTGTTGGCTAGCCCCATGCTGAGTTTCAGGCTTCAAAACAACAGAGAGGTCTCTTTTCCCAAGAGATATCCCTCTGAACAGACAAGTGTCAAGCTTTAGCAGTCTCCCAGGACATTTCATCACAGAGAGTTTCATGTTTTTTCCCACCAGTCCCCATGCTGTTAGCTCAATATAAGAAATTGAGTTGTTCAGGGCAGGGATTTTTCTTGGTTTGGAAGATGTAAAGGGGCCCACAGAGTTTCTCTGGGCAGCACTTCTGTGTTTTCCTGTGCCAAAGCAAAGCAGTGTATAGGAGTGTTGCCAGTGCCTACAGGAGGGACCCCCGGAAGGTGGGCACAACAGTGAATGTTTTCCATAACTCAAACTTCACATCATTTTTTGCACACATAATCCCAGCTGACAGAAACCATCTGGATACATTTCTATCTCTTCCTCTTTATCTCCATGTGGAAAACACAAAGGAGACACCTGCGGTCTTGCATAAATTGACGTGGCCTCTCTGATTCTGCCTGTTGAGGATTAACAGTCCTGAGGAGAGGAATGGTCCCTGCCCAAATATGAATCCCAGGGGCCACCCTGAAACATCAACTCCATATGACAAAGGCCTTGAGCCCCAGAAAGCACCCAAGATGCAATCCCAGAGTGAGCACTGTCAGCTGCTGCACAAACACTGGAGCTTGTTTGCCTCCCCAGGATGCCAGCACTGTCCCCACAATCCAAGGTGATTTTTGTCCCTTTCTGACCCACACAGGGGCTGGATCTCTCTTCATACTTCTAGGGCACTTTGCTCTGCCACATCTATCACCCTCCAAAGCAGATCCAGCAGGCAGATAAAAGGGAATCTTGTCCTCACAAATTGTGCTGCTGTGACTTGATGGATGGATGTGAAATAATTTCCACTTTGGCAATAGGCAGTTTCTGAAACATTAAATCTGTAGTCCTCCCATGCAAGACATGGCAGGAAATACTGACATCAAAACATAAATGAATGCCAACTGAAAGCAAGCTGGGACACCAGTGAAAAGGTCAGTTAATAGCCAAAACATCTTTACGCCAAGGTTTTGTAGGATTTGTATCTGTGTTTGCTGCTGGATGCTCCCACTTCAGTCTCTGCAGGTGCCTGGAAAGATTCCTGGTACATCTGAGCACTTAATGAGGGCAGATATTCTTCCATATCACAGAGAAAGAGCAGATGCATGAACTCTTGACTATGGTTTAAGTTCCAGGTTGAATTTCTTGCTTTTCAAAGATCAATTCTTGCCTAATTCAGTCACGTTTTTAATTAAAAAAAAAACAGACTTGACAGACTACAAGTCAAAGAAAGTTTCAAATGTGAAGAGACATTCCAGCCCAAAGTAGAAGCAGTTCAGCCCAACAGAAGACAAAGTAATTCAGGAGCAAGACTTCGAAGTCAGTTTCCAAGTGAGCTGTGGAGGAGCATCCTGCTGGCTCCTGGTGAGCTGTGGGGCAGAGCCTGTGCCATTTGTTTGGTGGGGCACAGCCTTACCACACCTGCTGGAGTGGAGATCACCTGCAGCCCATGGTGAACCCCCACCACAGCAAAGGGATCCCAAAGGAGGTGGTGGCTTTGAGGGAAGCCCACATGGGAGCAGGGTCCTGGCAGCACCTGTGCTCCTGGGGAGAGAGGAGCCCATGCTGGAGCGCTTCATACAGAACTACAGCCTGTGGGAAGGACCCACGCTGGAGAAGGTGATGCAGGACTGTCTCCTGCGGGAGAGACCCCACCCTGGAACAGGGAAAGAGTGTGAACAGGGGGGAGTGCAAATGTGTGATGAACTGACCACAGCCCACATTCCCTCTGTGCTGGTGGGAAGGAGGAGGTAAAGAAAATCAGGAGTGAAGTTAAGCTCTGGAGGAAAAGATGGGCAGGGGAAAGGCATTTTTATATTTGATTTTATTTATGCAGTACCCTTCTCTGATTTAATTGGCAATAAACCTGATTAATTTCCCTGAGTCAAGTACATTTTTCCCATGATGATAAAGGATGGATGATCTCTCCCTGTCCTTATCTCAACCCACAAGCCTTTCATTATATTTTCTCTCCCTTGTCCACCTGAGGAGTGATAGAGCAGCTTAGGGGGGACCTGAAGTCCAGCCAGGGTCAACCCACCGCAGCGAGCAGTAGATGAGCTTCTCCTAACTCTGTGTGTGTCTCCATGCACTCCTGGGTTACCTTCACGGCGTGGAGGGGAGGAAGGGCTGCCACAGCCATCCCACTGGGCAGGGCAGAGCAGGTAGGCTCGCTCCATTAGTACAGAAATGGCCCCTCCCAGCTGAGGGTCCTGAGGGAAATGGAGCTGAGCACCATGCCTGGCTTTCACCTGCATCTGTCAGTGCAAATCATCATCATAATCATCATCAGCACAGCCCACCAGCACAACCCATGACCCCTCTCAGAGGCTGGAGGCAGGGAGTGGTGCCCAGGTGAGACAAGTTGGTTATAGGGTTTATCCATGGCCCCTGGGCCCACTTCCAGAGGAATTGCTTGGCAGCCTCTGCAGAGTTTGCCTGTCCCAGGTACCAGCCCAAACACAGATCTGAATGCTTCACCAGACAGAGGCTCCAGACACTCACAAAGTTATTGTCAAGTTGTACTTTGTCATGAAACCTCCTCTGCCACAGGCCATATTTAAGAGAGTCCAAAAATTAAGCCCAAGTCTATTTAGAGGTGTGCAGAAGAGATGGCTGCACATCATCCTGTCATGTGGAGCCATTACACAGAGAAGCACGACAGGGGCACGGGCAGGAGTGGAGAGCAGACAAGAGGCAGCAGCTGCTGTTTGCTCCTTGTCTGGGGACAAGGAGGGCGAGAACCAGGTCCCCTCTGCACAGCTGCCAACATCTGCCTTACCAGCCACTCCCCTAAAAGTTTCCTTGGCAAAACAGAGGGCAACTCCTTCTAACCCTACACTTAACTGCAGATGTAGAAAGGAAATGTCTAAAAAGCCAGAGAGCTGACATTTTCAGCAGCTGCCATACTCCCCTGGGCCTGGTCCCTGTGCATGACCAACGTACCCCATGGCCGGAGAGGAGCAGTGACAAATTGACTTTGGAATTAATCCTGCTCAAGCCTTATCTCAGAGATTATTATTGCTATCAAGGCAGCTGAAGAAAGGCTACAGTCACTCCAATGAATTTCTTCCTCTGAGACAGCAATCAGAAAAAAAAAAAAAGGAAATCCACAGATCACTCAGACTGAACACAAATGTAATCATGTTCAGTGCTTTATATATACATTCCTGGATTATCTCTGACCCAGCTATATAATCTTTTAAGAGCTAAAATGAATCCTGGGCTGTACAATGATGTGATTATCTTAGAAAGCAAGAGAAGAAAAAAAAATTCTTTTTCCTGCATCTAGAAAAATATTTTTCCTCACTGGAACAGTCATTCATATCTGTGATATGTTTATATGTCAGCCTGCTCTACTACAGAAAGTAGAAGATTTTTAATCAAATACCCTGGGGATTTTTGGGTGGAGTGAAGCTACCAACTGATTTTTTATTGTTGTGTGTTGTAAGGAGCCTGAACTATGCCCTTTCAACACTATTGATTTACAGGGAAAAATTGCTACCCCACAAAGAGAAGCACCTAAGCAGAAAGTAAAATTTAAAAAATGTTCAAAAAAAATTGGTCTTCTTCTTCCCTTCTAACTAGTGAGAACTGATTAACATGTTGTATGTATGTCTGATTAACATGTTGTATGTATGTCTAAATGCATGAACACAAGGAGGCATAGTGCAAAATGTGATGGGAACCGGAAGGGTTAAACAGATCTCTAAGTGTTTGTTCATCACTACCTACAGGATCCTGAACATTAAATCCTGCAGGTTCCTACTCTGTGCCTCTGGCTAATGTGTTCCAGCATAAAATCCTGAAAGCTTTCAAAGACAGCAAGACTTGAAATCAAAAATTAAAGGAGGGCGTAAGTGTTTGGCTCCACAGGCATTGAAGTAGGGAAAAAGGGGAAAACCAAAGAAACAGATGCAGACTTCAATCCCTTACAAAGGTATTTTTTCCTGAAGTGACCTAACCAACTTTTCTTCTTATTTTGTTTTTTGTTTTACATAAGCTTCTCAAAGTAGGAAAAATAATTAGAGTACATTTTTTTTCTACACAGTTTTCCACTGAGATAAATTCAATTACTACCAAAGAATACAGTTACATCAAAAAAATGCATCCTTTCTGCTTGGTCACATCTGGTAAATCAGATTTAATCCTCAGCAATCAATATCCCAGGGTAAACAGCCCACATCTAGAGATGCAAGGTGGAAGGTAAAGAAAACAGATTATATTTGTAAAAGCAAGAAAGTACCACACACTGCCAACAGCCCTGTTTTCTTATGTAGAGTTAACATGAAATTAATTGTAAATAAAAATAGTTTTCTGAGTGACATTTACAGGCATTACTTCTGAAGCTCGGAGTGCCTGCCTGCAATTGCAATTCAGCCAGGTGCAATCCTTCTCTTCCCACCACACTTCCAGAAAGGCAGAAGAAAATAAGATCAAGAAGTAAGAACAGAGCAAAGCCCTTGGACTACCAGAAGGACAGTGTGGTCACGGTCCGGTTTGAGAGCTGCTGCTGAGCCTGCAGGGCTGCCAGAGCTGCTGAGCCCAGGCACTGTGGTGGCAATCAGCCCTCACCTCCCCCTTCCCATCTCCCAGCTCCATCCTTGCTGGACATGGCCACAGCAGGGCCACAGGGCCGAGCTCGGGGACAGCCACGCTGCACCCTCTGCAGAGCCACGTCATCGTTACCCCCACTCAAAGGGCGACTTTTCTCCTGCATTTTGCCAACTTCCCCCTGCCCGCCTGCAGATGGAGAGGTGTTCAGAGGAGTCCTGCAGCTCAGCCAGCTAGGGCACTCCTGGCACAGCTGTGCCACCACAGCCCCCTGCACAGGGGGCCTGGCAGCAGCGCTCCCAGGAAAAGGCCTGCAAAGCTCCCTCACAGGCCAGCACTTCCTCTGCTTTGTGATCAGGCTCCATCCAGCACTGCAGCTCCAATCACTCATCACTTCTGAGCGGTGCCAACAATTTAATCCAAATCCTGCCAGATTTACCATCCTGCTGCTTACTCTGCTGATTTTTACCCTCACCACCCTTCCAAGCTGCCAAGGGGGAAAAAGCAACCCTCAAACCCCAAGTGTGAAACTTAACCTGCCTTCCAAGGGATGGAGCACACCAGCACAAGTATGACTGAGGAGACGTGAGGCTGCACATCTCAGCTGGACACCCAAGCATGCTTCCCAGCCCCTGCATCGTGCTGAGCATGGCCCTTGGCACTATCTGGCATCCACATCTCAGTCAAAGAGCTGAAATTTCCTTCTCCAATACACTCCTAATTTCAAGTTCTTTCAGGAGTAGGAGCATTCCGACATATTTGTGTTTTTCTTCTTCAAACTCCTTAATAAGATCTCCTCCACTCAGGTGTGTGCTGTCAAAAGCCATCTTTACCCAGCATAAAAAGAAGAAGGAGAAGGCAGAGTAACTGCCTTTAAAGAAAGAGAAAGCACAAGTCACACATTTGCCTTCCCCAGTTTGCTGGAAGATGCAACTTTCGCGAATTCTTCGTTTTGTCCCTTTTCGTGCGGGTGATGGAGGAGTTTAAGAACCAAAACAGCCCGGGGGAAACTTTTGTTTTGGCGCAGCCCCTTCCCCAGCGCCCCGCCAGCAGCAGTTCCATCACCGAGTCTCCGTGCGCTTTGGGCAGCGGCGCTGCCAGGTCCCCATGCAGCGGCACCGAGCGCTGCCCGGACGGACAGACAGACAGACAGACCGCCCCGTCGGCAGCAGCAGCTTCTGCTCCTCTCCCGGGGCGTCCCGGGCTCCGGCGGGCCGGGAGCGGCACAGGAGCCTCCGCTGTTGTCCCTGCGCCGCCACCCGGGGGCTGCGCTCCGGACGCGGGCGGGACGGACGGGATGGGGATGGCAGCGAAGTATGAGAGTGTGAGAGTCTGTGTGTGTGTGTATGTATCATACTTAGTATAGTATATAGTACAGCGCAATACACTATATAGTACATTATACAATATAGAGAGCATGTTATATGCTATATAGATATATATATATATGCATGTCTATGCTATATAGAATCACAAACATCCCGAATTGAAAGGCACCCACTGAGATCATCAAGACCTTCTTCTGGCCCTTTACCGGACAGCCCCAAGAGTCACACCATGTGTTTGACAGCAAACGCTTCTTGAACTCTGTCAGCTTTGGCACTGTGACCACTTCCCTGGGGAGCCTGTTCCAGTGCCCAACCACCCTCTGGGTGAAGAACCTTTTCCTAGTATCGAGCCTAAACCTTCCCTGAGATGATATAGATATAAACACAACATATAAATATAGATGTACAGTGCATGTTTATAGATACACTCTGTAGAGATACACTACTTTTTGCTGAGCAACAAGCAGAGCGGAATTTCGGACGGATGCTCCCCACTTCACTTACGACCCCTCACATCTAGAAGAGAAATCCGCGCACGGAACAGAGGGCGGGAGCGGGAGCGGTGAAGGGGCACCGAGCGCGGCGGGACCACCGCCCGCATTGAGCGAGAGGAGGGAGCCCGCGGGTCTCACCTTGGGGTTGGTGCGCAGCTGCCGCTCGTCCTCATGGAGCAGGGCGGGCGCGGAGGAGCGGGAGGTGCGGACCAGCACCTGCAGGCAGGGGTAGCGGGCGGTGCCGCGGCAGGCGGCCCCGCAGGAGAAGGTGCAGGCGAAGCGCTCCCCCAGCTGCCGCACCGCCAGCACCGTGCAGTTGGCGGAGCCGCCGCCGCCCCGCTCCTGCAGCGCCGGGCGAAGCCAGCAGCAGCCCAAACCCAGGAGGGAGAGCAAGCCGGCGGCGATGAGGAGGAAACCCAGCCGCATGCTCTTGTCCTCCGCCTCCGTGTACTCGTAAGCCGCCCGGCTCCTCGCCATCGCCCGGCCGCCGCTGGCATCCGCCGCCGGGCATCAGCCTCTGCCATCGGCTAAAGCCGCCGCCGCTCCCCGCCTCCCTCCCCGCCTCCTCCGAGGCTGACTGTGCGTGTAACCAGCACGGAAAAAAAAAAGATATATAAATAAAATGCAAATTTAATCCCGTCTGACCTAATTCAGGGCCCTCCGGGGGTGGAAAGGGACAGATTGCAGCGGGATTATCTGACCCCGGAGATTTGCTGTGCGGAGCGCTAGTCCGGATTAATACTGGGTACCATCATGCAATGTACAACATCTAGAAGAGGGTGGGTGGGGTCCTTTGGGCGCATTGTGGCCCCCCTCTAAGGCAACACTGGCTTGGTTAAATCCTGGAGATCTTGTGTGAAGTCCGGTTTAGTACCCCCAAGGCATCAAAGTCTGCAAGGTCTCTATGAGTAGAGGAGGAAACTAATCTCAAATTGAAGAAATTAAATAGCTAGTAAAGCTACTGAACAAGTCAGTAAATATTCAGTAGCTTTACTGAATATTTCAGTAAAAATACTGAAATATTCAGTAAAGCTACTGAAACTATTAAAGTGGGAAGGCATCTTCTATTTTTACCTTATTAATTAAGAAGGGACATAATGGAAATTGGCAAAATGTTAACATTTTTGGGTTGCAGGGTAAAGTATTCTGGCCAGCCCCAAAACCAGCATCTGCACAGCAGGGACAGAGATAACAGACAAGATGATAGCCATCACACACAGGAACTGCTTTGAACAGGAAGGTATTGACCTTTGAAGGTTCACCCTAAGAAGTGCTCTCTTCCAAGCAGGATTGCAAGAAAAGCCGCTGATTCAAGAAAATATATTTATTTGGCAAATAAAGTTTGGTTATTACCCAGCATTTCCCATTGTGGCAACACAAGTGCTTTGGTGCCAAAGTACCGTAGCAATTCTTATAGTTCTATTCTGTCATCTTTATCACAGGCAATTAGGTAGAACAAAATGTGAGCCCAGAGCTGATACCTGAACTTGATGACACAGCAGAGAAGAAGGCATAGAAACACAGAAAAAGTTCGGGAAATAGCACTTTCCTTTTTCAATCTCTTTCCCACTGCAGAGTGCAACGTCAAACTTTTATAAATGAAGCTGATCCATAGGTTCTCCAAATGGACTATTAAGCAAGGTTTGGCAGGAAGGCTATTAAGAGTCCACGCTGTGCCATGAATATAGATGGATGTAAATATTGTCCTTGCTTGCACAAGTGCACTACCACACTCCTCTCAAGCCAGCTGCTTTGCAGTAGCCTGCCCTGATTATCAAAGGGTTTCTGGAAAAGTATACCAGCTCTGAGCCAGAATTATGGTTTTTTACTTAAACCTCCTATAGGTGTTTATACTAGAAACTCAACTCCTCTTGCTTAGTCCTTAGCTCTGTTCATTCATACCCATCATCAGGTTTTGCTGCCAGCACTTGTGGTAACAGCAGTCTCTAATGGTAGAGGCTTACTGCATAGAGTTTTCATAATATAAAAAATAACATTATAATCAGGTTGATTGGTCACTTACCACCTGAAAGAGAAGCTCCAGCTCTGCTTTCCCAGTGTTAGTGAGCTGCAGCTTCTTTATGTCTTACCTTCTGAACAGCTGGCCTTCCATACTCGGTCCAACTCCCTGCAGCCCCTTGTACATCAGGCGCTGTCAGGCGGAAATTCAGGCAACAGCTCACTGGGTGACAGAGTCCTCCTGTGTGCATCCAATCCCTACATCCTCCACAGCTGGGGAGAGGCTGAAGCTGTATTTTAACTGGGAATGGCCTTAGCATTCACCAGGTGATCTCATAGATTTTGAACTTTTCTGCACAAATGACTCAGTCAAGACTCAAAGTCTATTTGGATCAATTGGAAGAGAAAAATGATCATCAATGCCTGATCATTGTAGCAGAGTGAAGGGGGCCTGTTGTGAAGATTTTAGCTCTGCTGTCACCTGCCGAGGGCAGGAGGGGGGATGCTGGCTCCAGGACCCTGGCTGCACCAGGAGCCACCAGGGCTGAGAAAGCCAGCATACAAAATTCAGCGTCTGTATGAAAATCTCAACAGCAGAAGAAGAGATCCTGCTCTTTTGGGCCCCAAGGGACAGCCTTACCTGTGGCCAGCTGCAGCTGACCCACCTGCAGTGGGTACGGGCAGTGCTGAGAACACCTGTGCCTTGGTGGGGCAGCTGCAGGCTGGGCAGGCACAGGGCAGCTCTGCCACCGCACCCACCAGGCCGCTCATGGGGCCGGGCTCACAGCGCCCCGCTCCCGTTCCCTTGCACAAGCCCGGTGCTGCTCCGTGGGATGCTGCCTCTCCCGGGAAGGGAACTGCCTTTTCCAAAAGCAAATGTTTATATAAAACAACAGAATGCCTTTATAAAACCAATACTGTGATGTGCACCAGAAAGTCAACGGGCCTTCCCAGGGAAGAGAGATCTCTGGAACCACCAAAGCCACCCTTTAGTCAAGAATGAGTTTAGAGAGCACTGAAGGGTTTCCACAGAGGTTCATCAATGCCTGCACCAGAGCAGCTCTGGGACACCTGCCTTCCTTTGGCTCCTCATCAGGACTGTTTACAGCTGATGCAGGATGGCCCAATCATGACAACTGGCTACTTCACTGGATTGTTTGCTAAACCACAGGGAGTTCAAAAGGTGATTTTACAGAAAATTATGTTGGTAGTTTCATCAGGAAAAAACTTGACATATACCCACATATATTAGCTCTTTAGTACCAAGAAGACAATATGAAATACAAATGAGAAACTGAAGCCTAGAAAAAAACCACACAAACTTGGTTCACATCTGCGAATCCAGAAGTGAACTGAATCAGTAACAGTCATGGCTATTGTTCAATGTGCTTTAACATTACTTTCAAAAATAAAAAGTTCACCTCTAACACTAAAGTGGTTTTAAGGAGTAAAGGTACTGAAAATATTAAAGCCAAAATTTCAAAGTAGGTTATCCAGCTGCATTTCCTCAGGTCTTTTTAATGTACTGGAAGCTTTCAGATTTATGGAAACGAGAGCATGCATGCTTATCACAGAGAAAAAAAAATTAATTCAGATACTATATACGAAAATAAAAGCATCAGCCGTCAATCCAGACTAACTTCTTAGTCCACTCTGCACTATCAGAATTCAACTTCTACTAGCAATAATTTTGGCCAGTGGCAAATTTTGAGGGACACAATGAAAAGGTACTTGAAAACTAAGCACAGTGAAATTTGGCTTGAAAAGAATTGTTATATTTAGGACCTTAAACCAAAAGCACTGTCTAGCTATCCCATGCTTAGGATGGCAGCTGTGCATTTAGAGGCTTTTCTTGAGTGTGACAGATAGCAACCAGTTTTTCCTTTTTGTTTCATTCAATGTCCAGCCATGGAAGGATTTTAAAATGGAAGTTACAAGGAATTGGGTGGGGGGGAAAGTTACTTTTAAGTGACTAGTAACTTTAAACAGTATTATTTAGAAGATGGACAGCCTTCTTCCATGGCCATGGCCATTGAGGAGCCACTCAGGACCAAGATGATGACCCCACAGACCTCTCTTTCCCAGCACTGCCTAGGTCATGCCAAAGATTCTTTCTTGTCTCTTCATGGTCAACAGAAACAGTCTGTCAAGACTGCAAAAATCTTGCATCTGACCACAACACACAAATTCTTATTTGGGTACATTCTCCCTTTTTTCATGGAAACTGTAAAACGGAATCAGACCAGTACAAGAAGTACTGGCTGGGGGTCAGAGAGGATTTCAGGCCTGCCATGCAGCCAAGTGATATAATCATACATCCTTGCACTGCAGAAATGCTACACAGCCAGGAGGGAGTGGTGTGCTCAGCTGTGAATCCCAACACAGGTGCAGCTGACACTTCACAGAAGGTCACAGTCATATGAAAAATATTTTTACCCATGTGAGTACCTGCAGGCTTCCCTGGGTTACTTGGATCTTGAATTAGATTAATCAAGCCCATGAAGGTTCTCAGGTGCTCATGTGTTTGTGGCACCAGACCACTAAGGTGGAGGAGATGGAGTGCAGGGTGGTTTTTGTTTATTTCTACGCAGCTCAGTGGAGCATCCTTATCCTTTTCCTTCAGGACACTCTGGTACCCTTGATTTTTCCACAAGCAGGGTGGTTTGAGTACCAACTGTTGAAATACGAAGTATCTTCTGCAATAGTGGGTGTAATCAAATCAGTGAAACTGCTGTTAAACCTTGGAAGTTGAAGGTAGTGGATTTGCAGAGAAAGTGGAGCTAACTATTCAATGAAGATTTTTAAACAATATGCAACAAGGACTATGAGAGCATGTTGGACACGCCAGAAATAGGAATATTTTTTTCCAAGAACACTGGGTTTTCTACCCAGAACTTACCTTGCACACTGTTGTACAAAACTAGTTATGGGGAAAAACACCCACCTCAAATTTAAAAACAGGCTTCTAGTATATTCCTATTTATAGTGTTAGTGTAATGTAAAAACATATTAAATAAGCCTCAGACCTTAATTGTCAGTCTGAAAATCTGCAGGGCAATTCAGTCACCCATTTGCCACATGAGTATGGTAGATGAGGGCTGAGGTATTCTTCCTTTCAGTAAAAAACGCAGTATGTTCTTTTTTTTAGTTTTTAAAATTAATATGGTATCAGTTAAGAAATCGCTTCAACCTTACACCTTGTTTTCTCTTTATATCTGTTTCTCTTGCTTCAACCCACAGTGTAATATGAAATTAAGTCACAGATTTTAAAGTCTCCATACATACTTATTTAACTGATAAAGGAGAGCCATACTGTTCTCCCACCTGGAAGCAGCAAAGCACCAGTTCTGTGCTCACCGGTGAGAAGTTTCCCAAAACTCAGGCATTTCAGATTTCTGAAACACTGGGCAGTTGAAAACAACTGTAACATCAAGTATTTTTTGGGAGAACTTAGGTTCCCAATTTCAGCTTAACTGTTTTTAGAAGTGTCATAGGTACTTAGTATTTTAATGCAGCTGATCTTACTCCCTCTACCATATGTTGTTAATTTCCATAAACATGAGAAATAATGACATTTGATTTGAAGAAGGAAATATCACTTCAGGAATCCTTAGCAAAAAAAAAAAATCCCAAAAAACCCAACAAAAAACCAACCTAAAAACTCAGGTCATAATGAACCTGACAGTAAAAAAATGTAACATTAATTGTAGCGGGAACAATATGCTTTTGGAAAATTATAATTCTGAAAATTTATAAATTTATATTTGGATAATCAAATATATGTTTGAATCTGCTCTGGTTTGAGAAACAGAACAAGCCACAATCTTTTTCAGCTGTGTTAATTATATGGATTATAACCATTCTCTTCTTTCAAGCTGGGAAAACTTTGCTTTAATAATAGAAAAAAAAATATAATCAACAGAATAATATTTTTATGTTTACCATCTTAAAATAGATATTAAAAAATTCAGAATTGAAGATTCGCCATATACCTGATACAGAACCACAGCAAGGCCACTAATGGTCCAATTTCCAAGCATAATTCAAATACATGCAAAACAAGCTGCTTTTGCACTACATAGAAAAATAGGTTAAAATGGAAAAAAAAATTCCAGGATTCACTAACATGTCTTGCTTTGGTAATTTCAGGTATTTTTCAATGATCTGCATCACCAGAGGCAACTCAATAAGAAGTGGCAATAATATCTAGAAAAAGAAAACCATTCCAACAGTTCAGATTTTTCTTTCTCCGCTCAGAACAGTTACAGTTTTCAGAAACAGTCTATGTTCATGTTTATTTGCATCTAGAAGTTCAAGTAATAGCAATCACCAAATGAAATGTATTTCTGTTTTAAGTGGGAAAACACCAATATGGAAATAAGCTGTGATCAGCTCTAACCCAAGCTTCTCCCAAGTGATGAATTCTTGAAGCATCTTCCTATTATTTGACATGGTACCCACCCATCTTTCTAAAAATTATTTGCTATTATAAAGAGGGGATCTGAAACCAAGGTTAACCAAAGTTTTTAGCCGTGGAAACTTTACTGTGGAAAAGAATATGAAATTCTCATAAATTTACTTGTCAGCAGCAAAAAGACTCTTCAAGTGTCTTAACCACTGTACAGCTCGATAGTTTTAATACTTCAATTTTTTTTCCATTTTTCATTGTTGAAGAAATAATTTCACAATCTCAAATCAAAGTCAACACTGCAGTGAGGAGAGCTTTTCTACTTTATTACAAAGAGAAGAAGCCTTTATGTGGTCAGAAAATACAAGATTGATCTTTTTTTTTTCTCTTCCTATGAAACGCTGCTGTTCAAACAGCCAGAGTGAATTGTCTCAGTTCACTTCTTTAAGTCCCATCACATTCACTTGGGTATGGATGTCCTTGGCTGCTGAAAATCTGGCCCTTTAGTGCACAGGGCGACAAAGTAGTCCCCTGACCAGCAGTTCCAGAATGTCCCGTTTTCATATATTGCATCCATGCACACCTCCTAAAAATGAGGTACAGCAGGGCAAACATTTTCCAAAATAGATGTCATATATATAATATATACACATTCGTACATACATACCTTTATTCATGTGATGTCCAAAAATTTAAAAAAAATGTACACATTTATTACAAAATCGTAACAAAGACTGGACAGTGTTTTGCTCATTCTGGAAAGATGAAGCTCAGTAATACACAACCCTGGAAACTAACCAGAGACTGTGGCAATATCTTTCTTCTAAACAGTCAGATATTCTTGCATTAAGCTTGGCGAAAACTGCCTTTCAAAGACAGAAGGGGAAGTAAAATGAAGGAAGCAAACCTTGCTCATCTTTCCAAATGAAATACGAGAAGGATCTTCACATAAAAATGCACAAACATTTTTTATTACCAATAGTGCTACAATGAACAATGCAAATTTTGTTGTCTAATTTTTTGTCTTTTTTCTTTTTTTTTGTTTTTACATTTTGGAAAACTAAGTGGTAAACTTTTGTCAGTGTACTCGCTTGTCTTTACAGACCCAAGCTTGTCTGCTGGCAAAAAAGGAAACAAAAACAAAAATTCAGACCCTGCTCAAACTAAAGAAAAACAATTACAAATTTAGTTGTTGGGCAGCACATAATTAGTAAGGCAGGACCTCAAATGGTGACCCTTCGCATGAGCCAATTGCCAGATCCTCAAGGAATTAAAACCAGGATGCCTGAGCCACATCAGTTCTGCAGTTATGTTGAGTATTGTGCTGAGACAGCCATACCCCAAGAAAAGGGAAGTCTTTAGAAGGCTTGCTGAGCAGGGTTGTAGTTGAAGGTTGATGGCAGATGAGGCCTTTCTTCTAATTTGTCATATTCCAGGTGGAACTCCTACAATTAAAAAAAGAGAAAAAAAGACAAACTCTTTTAAAACAATGTATCATTTACCTGTGAACACCTAGTCTACCAGGCATACTTGAAAAGCACAAATACAGAGGGGATCATGTACTAACTTATCCTAAGGCAAAACCACATGACTTTGCTACCTTGAATTCCATATTTTAAGAAGAAAAAAGTATATATTACAACAATCCTAAGCCTTTACACCCACAACATGCAGACTTCTCTTATTCTTTTGAATGCTACATGACTCTCAGAACCCCTGTTATAATCTCAAACAATTTTATATATGCACATACACAAAACACAAATACACAGTCACAGCATGAGCTGAATTATAAACACAAGCTGTCTTTCAAAGAGACAGAGTACAGAGGCTTATTCTGGATGAACTAAAGTTTGGGAATATTTTTGTGTCATACTACCAGACCAAATAGCTTCATGAAGCACCAGGGGAGGTTCAGGATGGACATGAGGGAGGTGTTCCAGAAACAACTGGACTTAGTGCTAAGGTCTGTTTGACATGGTGGTGATCAGTCAAAGGCTGGATTTGATCTTAGAGGTCTCTTCTAACCTAAATGATTCTGTGAAAATGTCCAGGTACAAAGTACTGAGACCCACTTAAGCCAAAATTCATAGAAATATTCCTCCATATTTCATACTCATATTTACACCCTAGGCCCACCAAATCTGAAATATTATATTCTTCAGACCCTTTAAGCAGTTTAATTGTGTCTCATCCCATTTAATCTTCATTCAAGAAACAGGGTAAGCAGAAGTTTCAGAAGTGTTTTTTAGGGGTACTTCTTGGTAATTCAACAACAACAACTTTGGACATGCACAGAAAATTATTTTATCTAACTTGGTGGAGAACCTCAGCAGAACAACCTTTGTATCTGCAAAGCAAACTTAGCCCACTATTTTCACACAGAGATGAAAACACATGAGCAATGAAGAGATTATTTTAGAACACTCTCTAAAGTGATTAAATAGTATAATACTTCAGTACATGTAAATCTGCATTAAATCAATGCAAGAACAGAAATAAAATCTAGGAAATCCAACTCTTATAACTCTCTTCTTTCAAGGCAAAACAAGGTCCATTTAGCATAAAAAGAACATTCAGCATGGCAAAGAAACAAAGTAGAGGAAAATGCGAAGCATTGTGCACTCCCCTGAGAATGCTATCCCTAAAACTGGAAAACCCTAGCAAAAACTATACAGCCATCTGTACTGAAATGCTGCACATCTGCTTCATTTCTAGTTCCCAGCTCTCTACTCCAGCCAAAGATTTTTTGTTGTTGGGTTTTGTTTGGTTGGTTGGTTTTTGGGGGTACTTTATTTATTTAGGTGTTGTGTTTGTTTGTTTGAGCTTTTTTAGGTCATATATACACAAGTGAATTACTTCTGGCATTCCTAATAAAAACTGCATGCCAGTTGGTGCATGCTGTCTTTTTGGGCAGATACACATAGGCTGAGACTGAAGAGATTGGGTAAGAAGCAAGATCAAGGGGTACAAATCCATACGTGTACTTTGGTGTCAAAGGCTGGATTAGGCTGGGTGGATCTCAGGGGGCCTACAGGAAGGGTGGAGAGGGACTTTTTGCAAGGGCACAGGACAAAGGGAAGTGGCTTTAAGCTGAAGAATGGCAGCATTTAGACTGAGTACTAGAAATAAATTCTTCACTATGAGGGTGGCAAGGCACTGGAACAGGCTACCCAGAAAAGCTGCGGCTACCCCATCCCTGAAGTGTTTAAGACCAGGTTGGATGGGGCTTTGAGCAACCTGGTCTAGTGGAAGGTGTTCTTGTCCATGGTACAGGGGTTTAACTAGATGGTCTTTAATGTTTTTCCAACCTAATCATTCTATGATTCAATGATCTCCAGTAATTCTGCAGTCATTTTATAATAGTAAAGATACCACTCAAGCTTTCTCTGCCTTTCATGGCTGTCAAAGTCTCTTTCTTTCACATAACCATGGAAGGGCCAATAGATACTATCCATCTATGGTCAACTTCAATCAGTTAACTGAGCTTCCACAAGCTCTGAAATGCCTTCAAAATGACCCTTGGCAAATTGCTAATTAAACCAGTAAGATACAGTAAGTATCAGAAACCAGAGAGTATCAGTATCCTAAAAAAAGGTTTTCCAAAGTTAAGGCTGTTGTGAGCCTCTACTGGCAGTGGGAGCTGCTAATAAGGTGTCTGTAAAAAAGCTCAGGGGGCTGAGCAATCCTTTGTGTCCCACAAACTGGAAGTCCCTCCTTCAGAAGGAGTATGTTTCCCTATCAAATTTTCTCTACAAGTATGTGAGTTCGTATTTCAAACTGTCATTGACTGTTAAAATAAACAGGCTGAAAACAGCCTTGATTTGCATCCCAGTGTCAGTAAAGCTCAAATTCAATATTCAGTAGCACGTAGGAACACCTGAAGTTCTGCCTGACAATACCTAAAAAAGACTTCACTGACCAGTATTTCTGGAAACTAAAAGCCAATTATTTATTACATAGGGGAAAATACTTACAGGTACACTTTATGTTTTTGCTTTTGCCACTGTAGTTTAGGATGTCAACAGCAGCAGTGGTATTATTTAACATAAACAGATATGAAAAAACCTAAAAAATCCCACTTATCCATTGATAAATGTGCTAAATTGCTTTCTTTTCCACATGGAGGTAAGAATTAAAACTTAAATACCCTTTATTAACCAGAAATAATGAGTACTGAATGTGTGTGAAAACTTACAGCTTGTGTGACACTAAATAAATTGTTCTATGCAAACAAAATAATCACCTCTCATGTCATTGTGAAAACCTATTTGATAGCAAAGTACATGAGTCTGTACATGTACAAACAGTAACAGGCAAGGATACTTAAGGTAGGAGAGGATTGCTTAGGATGATCCATAGCAGTTATAGAGCAAAACTAAACAAAAAAAGTTACCAGAATAGGCCTGAGGACAAAATATTCTGGATTGTTTAAGTCCACGAGAGCAGAGTAAAAATTCCATGGCTAGCTTAAAAATTCCCAATGGGACTTAAAAGTAGCATTTATACTGACTTAAAGATGGATGCAAAGACCCACTTTAGGGGCTGAACTAAAATACTATGCCACATCTTTACTGGAATAATAAATTTAACTTTCTAGTAATTATAACAGAAATTATTATTTCAATTAATACTGATCTTGACAGGATAGGGAATAATTTAGTCTAGACAACAACCCTGACAAGCAAATAAACACTTAAAAATTTAATTTCCTCTCCCATGAAGAATTCCATGTTTTAGAACTACATCATCAATGTAAAATGGTTTTACAATCTTGGACTCTAAATTAATTCTCCTTACTGAAAAGTAAGAAGAAAATTCAAGCCGCTTACTTCAGACAACTTAAGTCAGGATTTCAGTAAGTGTGCAATTGCAGAAAGCACTTTTGGTGTCAGAGGTACTTCCCCTCCTCTCTCATGTCTCCTCAACAGCAGCAAACTATAGCCAAAACCTCAGCCAAAAAAAAAAAAAAAATCAGTGTCTTTAACCTCAGCATGTCTTTAACCTAGGGCATCTTCACATGCCCTAGGATGTGGAAAGTATGTAACAAACATGTGTAATCAGAATTTTTCTGCTTTTTATTTTGCATTTAAGGTGAATTTGAAGTTTATCACTCATATTTTTTTTTCACTTTTTACTACCATGTATCAAATCAGAATTAATTTTATTTCCTAGTAGTTCAGGAATTCTCATTACTCTGCTACTTTGCTTCTATTACCCATTAAGAACATAAAAGTAGAGCCTACAGTTTAATAAAAAAGATAAAAATATTACTTGATTTTTCTTGAAAGAAGTTATTCAGCCTTCTTTGCTTTTGTTATAACCAGTCCAGAACACTAAATCTACTAAATCACAACTGGTTTATGTTTTTAAAAATGTAAGTTTTAAGATTTAGTTGTGCTACCTAAAGTAAACTGCTGTATTTCAGTGCAGCAATATTTCCCACTGCAGTGTAATTTAAAATAGGGACAATAAATACATAAGCTCATAATGCAAAATACACTATTTCTACAAAGCACAGCACATTAGGGTATGTGCTGCCCTATATTTGAGCATCTACACTAGAACAAGAACCAAATTTATAAAGCACCTTGAAAAATAATTGAATATGCACACATGAGACAGTAATTTATGAGCAAGTATTCCTGTACACCAGCTTCAATGAAGGACTAGTGAAACTGTTCAGCAGCAATTATTATTGTGGCCTTCTAAGGCACTGATATTCCCAGCATCCACTAATAATGTAACAGTTACAATAAGAGATTGCAATTTATCAGAATTCTCTTTTCCAGTTCCTTATAGGTCTAATTTCCTGAAATATTTATGAATTACTTCTGCATTTGTTAGGAAAAAAACTACTTTGCTGTACTTTTCTTTGCATCCAAAGCAACACGGTGTTACCAAGTATTGCTGTTCTTGTTAGGGTGAGTCTGCATTAGTCCTCCTCAGAGGAAATGTGCACTATAGAAATTAATACCACAGGTAACATTACCATGGAATGCTAAGATCACATGACATGTACCTAAGTTCTTATTTATTTATCAAAGGTGAAAATGTCACAGAATTAATTCTAGTATGCAACTCATTTTCCATGCAACAAAAATCTCAGTTTCCCCCAAAATCATACTCTAGCTACCTGTGACCAATGGCCAATTTGCCTGCTCAAAGTTAAATAAAAATTTCAAAATAATATTCCAGTTCAATTTTTTACATTATGGAATACACAAGCCTAGAAGACAAGATATTATTGCTTCTTATGGACATTGGGGGAGAATAAATAAAATAATCACATTCATTGTTGCAATACCACTACAAGTACAAAACTTTAGAAAATACTATCTCTCTTCTTACTAGCTGTCAATCGGTTCTTACTGCTGGGGAATTACTTTCAGCATGCAAATAAAAAGAAGAGAATCTATGTAGACCTTGTGAAAAACCATTCAGAGAACAGTAGTGTTCCTGTCTCTCCATATCTCAGGAATGCCCAGCAGGAGGATGGAGTGTACATCACTCAAGCACTGGATCCTGAGTTTCAGAATAGCACTCAAGATTCCAAACAGAGACAATACTGTCCTAGAGTAATGCTAAGCATCAAATAGCAGCTGCATACATTTACCACAGATAGAAAAAGGAGACACTGAAGAGGTTATTATTACCCTTATACAATGGGTATTATCTTTTTCCTCCTAGTAAAAAGAAATGCTGTGTGTCCACACAAACTAAAACGGCAATTCCACTGACATGTGAAACTACACAAGGCTTGTTGCTTGTAAATAAACAGAACACATTCATTTGACTCCAGAAAAGAAATCTATCCTTTCTAAAGGTAATTACATCCCCTCTGATGATCTTAGGCAATAATAAATTAGCTTCAAACAGCATCTTGGGGAATCCAAGGAAGTATACCATGCAGCAAATGAGTACTTCAAGTAGAAACAAATGGTTTCCTTCTGTTTGTGTTTTCTTATTGAGGCGTGGCACTTTTGTTTGGAAATTTTGGAATTACCTTGCACTTAGGAAAACCTTTAATAGCAGGGCTCACCATTAAACCTGTCAGTTACAGACTCCTGGGTTTTCCAGTAGCAGTAGAAAGTCAGCAGAAGCAAGGAGTCACACGTACAATTGGATAAAGAATCTCCTGTACCCTTCAGGGCAACTGGAATGTTGATTCTTGAGGGGACTTTGCACAAACTATGCCAAATTACTGGGTGGAGGGGGGAAGGAAATAAAAATATCATGTAACTAGTTCATGTCTAGATGCCAAGTGGCAGTATAGACAGAGGAGGACACTGAACTTTATTCTCTTTAAAATAGGTGTTTATAAACACATCAACAGACATGTAACTATTTCATGCAATGTTCCCTAATCTCCAAATGAAATGCATTTTCAGCGAACAATTCATAAGTTGGGCTGCAGGTGAAAAGATTTCTTATTCTATGAAATACCTAAGCCTGTGGAACCACAAAACATAGTTACAACATGCTGGAATCACATCTATTAAGTTCAAGGCTTCAAGGTTAATCTGATTTGATCTGTTGTTTTTTAGAGAAAAGAAGAGTGTGATACAGTATCTACAGATGGTCTGACATAAAACATTATGGACAGAATGGGACCAACAGATCATGACGGTTGGGGAGGGAAAAAGCTATAGCTTTCTGATTTTTTAATGCCTCTTGGTCTACAGGATAGAAAACAAGCATCATGGAAATATGCCTCCTCCTTAGAAGAAGTTATTTATTTCAAAGAACTCTGATTTTCAAACAACAGAGCATGGAATTCCCGGGTATGGTTAAGGAGAGATTGTACCCAAAAACCAAAAAAGCGTTCCCTGCACCCATCCAACATCCATTTTAAATTCCTAAGTGAGGTGTGATAGCATCCTATTTCATTTTCTAAAACAAAGTAAAAAAATGTTTGCAAGTGCAATTTCTAAAATGCCAAATAATGCTTTCCACTCAACTCTATGCTGTGAGAAGAGCTTTCAATTTTAACAAAACTCCTAAAAGAAGTCCTATGTCCTTCTACCTCCCAAAGAAAAGTGGAAATAAGAGAGACAGCTCCTTATTTTCCACAAGCAGGGCAGTGTTTTAGACAACCTTATTTCTCTCAGACATCAGAAATTAAGGCAATGAACCTATATAACAGGAGAAGAAAAAGTCAGATATCTTTGTGAAGATTTTTGTGTTTTACTCTTGTTGTTGTAAAAATACACAGTTCACAGTGTATTTAAAGTATCTACACAAAGGAAAAGAGATACCTTAGCTACTTTCCTCCAGTTAAGACAGTCAAAGAAGTAATATGTTCCCCTCTCGTACGTATTGGTTTTCATTGTTGGCTCCATGCCGGGTGCCCTGGTGATCCATACTCGTTCTTCTTTGTGGTATCTCCAATCCCGGTTAAATCTTTCATTTGTAACAGAAAGGAAAAGTAATTCTTAGTGTGAGTTATCTGAAACTGACTTAATAAACTAACTTTATGGGTTTCAATCTTTACTATACAATGCACTCAAATCCCAAACAAAATTTCTCCAACATGGTTAAACCTGTGATTTCATACCTCTTCCATACAGTTCTTATACCTCAAACTAAAATACATAAGAAAGTTCAAGTCTGGTAGGTTCTACCAGCAAACTCTTTTTATGAGTATTTACTTGGTTCTGATTTGGTTGATGACAGGCAAGTTACACATTCAATAATGACTGGCACCTGCCATATTTTCCACAGTGCTTCATAATGCAAAATACATGAGATGGGCCTTTGATTTCCACTATACAAATGTAAAAAAACTCTGTACAAAATGACACCAAGGTTGGAGGAGGTATTTTAAAAAAGCTTTACCGTTCGAGATTTACTAAGCTTCCTGCTTTCAATGTCTAACTTGTTGGGTGTTCTGGTTTTTGTTTTGGTTTTTTTTTTTTTAACATCTGCCATTTCATTATTGCAATAGCTTAACTCATATAAGACTGACAAAATAGTTTGAACGTACAGCTCTACTGCTGCTAATAGCTGTAATACATCTCCTCCATTCATGTAATAGAGATAAAACAGGAGATCTTCTCCATATCGGCCAAGTTTTATTGCAGCCAGCTGCAAAAGATTGAAGAAAATGAGGATGAAAAATCACAATAGACAAATGTTTTAAAACACACTACCCCACTTAAATAACATAAGAATACATCCAGAACTTCCATCCTTCTATTCTAAGTGTGTTGAAAATGATATTCTAATACAACAGGAGTAATAATTATTAAAACAATTAATTTTTCTCCACTTTTAGTTAGCCTTTCCAAGTTAGAGGTTACAATAGAAAAATAGAGATGTAACAAACGAACAAGACAGAATTTTCTCCCTGTTAAGTGCGTATTCCCATCTACATATTTTATTTCAAAAAAATCAAAACCACAACTTCTGCATGTATATGTTCCCTTCACACCCTATTAAGTAACACTACTAAAATTTCTTATGCTATTTTTCAATGATCCCTTCAAACAGTTGAAAGAAAATATATCTCAAAAAATTCCTTTTCATGTAGATATGGAATGCAACAGATAAATGAGAACACAATTCTGATCTTATCTCAAGAAGAAATATCTCAATTTAATTTGCCATTTGAACTCTATCACAAAAAAATTCAACTTCACATGAAGGGCAAACTCTTAAACACGCGTTGTGCTTTTTAGCTATTCTTTTGCATGTCCATTCTCTTTTTGTAGGATATAATGGGTGCTCAGTGTGTCACATCAGCCTGTTAACTCAACACTGCTTCTAGAAAGATTGAGGACATGCACAAAATGCACTGACTTTGAACACCTATCTGAAAAGAAATTTAGAAAATTACTGGTAATAAATTAACAAAAAATGCACTCACACACACACACACGTACTCACCTTATCCCTAATGTGAATGTTAGTTAAGTATTCAGATGGAACATGGAAGTCTAAAAAAGAATCGGAATTGATGCAACTATTAAGACATGTAAATGAATATAATTTGCAAATATTAATACTGAATTTAATAGTTATTTCTCTCTTACCTATGTCTTGAGGTCGACAAGGTGATGATGCCCATGGGGATGCAAATTTGGGATAAAGATTTCTGAAGAAAAAAGAAAAGCATAAATTAATAAAAATTAGCCTCCAAACCAACCAACCAACCAACCAACCCTTCCATAATCAATTTCACAAACCTAAGAGCTATATCACACAACCAAATCCTCAGCTGGGGTGAGAAGATAAAAGGAAACTTTCCTAAAGCAGTCACATTTATTATTTTTCTTTTTAATATGCAGAGCAATGTTGCATTTAAACTGCTATTGGAAACTACAGGGTCAAAATTTTCTTCTAAATCTATCTTTCCTTCAGGTTGGGTGCCAGAGGTCCCAACCTTTTTCAGGTATCCAGTGTTATTATGCAGGGTTTCAACTTAACTAGGAACAGTTGTCACAACCCTGGTGGGTTCTGATTTATTAGCCTACAACGTAAAAGGGGAGGAAAAATTTGTTCTGGCAGGTTGCTATTTAAAACTAACCAGTAAAGATTTTACTCTTCCTCAATACGGGAGTTAGAAAGGATAATTTAAGCCACTAGCAATAAATACAAAATTCTAAAATTTTGTTTCTAAAAGAACATTAGTTTCTAAGTTTTTATGTCACATAGGTATTTTTACCAACCAAGCTACCACACAGGGCAGAAACATTTGCCTTTTCATATGTGACATAGTTTTAGTTTTTCCAACAACAATCCACAGAGCAAGGGAAGAACATTTAACATAAGGAGAGATGGCAGACCAGACACTGAGGTCTACATGGGCTGCTTGCAAAGCTTTTTTGCAGCATGAAGTAAAACCAGCTTTATAGTATATAAACTGTCTGCATCAAATGTTAGCTCCTATCCTCTCCATCCAAGAATCTAAATACACTATGTACAGTAATTAAATACTAAAAATACAGTTATTTACGGCATAGCTGCTAAGAAAAGCAGAATAATAAGGAGCCATTTTTCCTGTGCTTGATATCCACATTCATCAAGCTTCCCTGATTACGTACAGCTCCATATAAATTTATGAAAGATGGAAACTATGTGTGTACGCTGTCTGGTCTTTGTTTTTTTTAATATATTATGTGCAGACCTTAAAATATATATAGTACTCTGTCTATAAGGCTAACACTATATAAATCTGTGATAAAACAAAAAGGTGTGAGATTTTCATCTGAAAGAGCACCAGAAATTAATTTTTTTTTCACAACTGCAGTCATCTGAAAGACACTAGTTTTGTCTAAACTGATCTGAGTTCCTTCAGTAATTAGTGTAAAAATAAAGGTACCCTGGGTTGGCTGGTTATTCATCTCCCCTAAGTCTAAAGCACTCCTTCTAGCATTTGTGCAGTCACTAACTACTTTCCTCCCCACTGCCTCTATTGCAAACCTAGATGACTAAACTAGTTTATTTAGGTGAACTGAGTCACTGGAAGTCAACTACTTTCATTTAAACTAATCTTCAGTGCAGCCTAACACTACAGGTGTTCTGTTCATCATTACACTATATAAATCTAATTTATCCCCAAACTGCTGAGAGTTAAGTGTAAATATCCCCAAGGAATATTATTATTAGAAAAGGAATGTATACATTACATTTATAAACAATATACTGTCAATTCCTTGAAAAAAGTCCTAAAGAAGTTAGGAGAATAAACAAAGCCAGGTTTACTGAAAGCTTGCCCTGAAGCACAATTCTCTTTGTTATGAAAATTTTATTTTATTGTCATTACATTTTCAAATGTTATTTGGCAAACCAGCTTGCGGGTTTAATAGCTGAGTGGACCAAGTGAACGGACTATGAATGACAGCATAATAAAACCAAACGTGAAGACAGGATTAAATCCCAGAAACTTACTCAGGAGAGTTGAGATTGAGACCTAGTGTTGTTAAATCACTTCCTAATGCAAGATGTACCATTCCTGGATCTGTCTCTGCTGCCCTGATGAATGTTAACAAGCCAATCATTCCAAACTGGTCCGTCACCATCCCTTGAGGAATGTTGGTAACCCGACCTGCGAAAGAACAACAAATTAATTTTCTCTTTTTAAGAAGTAGAGGAATCAACAAGGTAATCTAAATGACTGTCAAAACTTTTAAAGCAGAAAAAGTGGAATGACACATACCATCAGGTAACACCTGGATCCCTTTTTTCTGCTGGTTGTTGTTTTGCGTAGTTGAACTTTTATCTCCAGGAAACTTGGGCCCATCTGTGCTGGATGATGTTTTGCCTGATGTACTCAAATTCTATTAAAGATAATTTGCAGAGTTGGTATGATGGAAAAAAAACCAAAATGGAAATATTTATTTCCCATATCTTTTCAGTCAAGCACTCTAAGCCAGTACATCAAGTCACTTCAATAAATGCCATCAAGCTGAAGCCCCTGAGTTCTGCTGACAAACCTTATGTAGTATTGAATCATTTTCCAAAGTATACCTGTCATACAGAACTACCATTAATAGGCTAAAAGTTTGCAGTCTACAAGAATAAATTATTTTACACTCGAGTTGGAATACACAGTCGATATCCCAAGTGCCTGTGACTAGAGGTTCCTTGGCTCACCACATCATGGATATTCCCCATAGTCCTGCTCCTGCATAACACTCCATGACACAGTAACAGATAATACTTAAGCCAAATTCAGGTGCAAGTAACATACAACTGGCACATTTGCAGCTATCAGGAAAGACATATAAACATTATATCTGATATAAACACTATGCCAGACACACTGTGTCTGGCAAGAAAACAGACTATGCTCCAGGAATCTACCTACTGACAAAATATATTTGCCATGTGTATAATTTCTAACTCTTTCATAGTCTTTATAACAAGTCTACAGTTACAGAATTAATCACATTTACTCTCCCCTCTCCTTACTGTACACAGTACTAATCCTATCAGAACATTTTCCTCATTATAAAACTGCCCACAACACTTGGGGGCGGGGCCAGACTTCCTCATGTCTCTCTTTTTGAGCAGTTCATTTTTCAGTTCTTACATGAGTTTGTAGTCATGTCTACTACTTATTCAGTAATTATGGCACTGTCATTAACATATTATTTGCAATTAGAAGTAATAAACCAATCAGTAAGTAGAAACTAGCTCACTGTTTGCATATAATACCATTTTTTTTTATTACAAAGTTTTCAGAGTAAACAATGAAGAACAGCCCACAATCTTATGCTCTCAGCTATATATCTAATGGACAGTAATTATGCCAATACTTAAGATATCATGTACCTCACTAGTCTACAATATAGTCATCAATGCTCTCTATTAAGAGAGTTTGTTCCCTCTGATTCCACATCTCCATTAAGCATTTCACCTTAAAGAGATATTGTACCACCTAACTTTTAAAGGACTGGACAACTTTGAAGAAAAATCTTAAAATGTGTAGATAACTACTACTGATGAGAGGCATCAGTAGCAAAAAGATGAGCTACAGTTGATAGAAAAAAAATTACAAATTATAAACTTAAAAAATATTACCAATTCTCAAAAATAAGTTTTGACGTGTCCAAGCAGGGCGACTGTTTGGACCAAAAACCTTACTGAGAAATTCCATTTACATAATCACATTTTAAATGCTGCTTATACAAAATCTCTCATTAATTTAGAAGGGAAAAACTGAAAAAATCTCTTATTGCAAATATAATCACTGACCATTTCAAAATATAATCACCAAAAGAAATATGAACACTGAAAATAAGAGAAGATTTAAGGTTTGCTTACAGATTTATTGTCGTCATTACTCGATGTTGGATCTTTGTAGCTGGAGCCTGGTAATGCTGGAAAATCTTCATTGTGTATTGAAAAGTCCTGGGACTGCTCACTTGCTGGTTTTGTTACCATCCCAACTATCATCAAAATGAAAGCAAGAATAATATTAAATGACTGCTAAGTAAAAACGCTTTCTTCTGCTGATCTTGCTTACTGTCCATTTTCATTACGCGCAAGCTGTACAGCGATGACTTAAGGAACAGGTAAAGCAAAACAAAGCGTATTCATTCAAAACATCCACACATATTAGACTAAAGCCTCTTATTTAAGTGTGAGCTGAGACACACTCTGGGTTAAGTTCATAGGCACATCCACTGCACCTGTTTCGCACATCTAAATAATCAAATCATCTTTACAGGCATTGTTAAAGCTGTATTTGGGTAAATCCACTGATAAGGATGTACTGCTTTTAGAAGTATAATACATTTTTTCTCCATCCCCAAAGTACATGAAGAATTTTTTTTGCATAATCTCTTCAGAAGCATGTATTCTCAAAGGACAACCAGCTAACTTGCAGCAGAATATGTTAACAATTAAATACTTGCCTGTGACATGAAGGTGACTCCTACTTTCAGTGTAAAAACTGAAAACATTTAGCCTGTAACTCTCAGTGCTCTGATCCTAACTTTAAAAAAGCAGCCCAGTCACATAGGAACATGGATTCTGACAACTGAACAGGAACTTGTTTTTAATGCCAGTTCAAACCAAACCAAACAAGCCACCACATCACACATCCAAGGGTGACTAGACTTTGCTGAGACATAATTCAGTGATTTGGTTGCAAAGGACACTGCACTAGAAGAACAGAAGACAGAAGGAAGTCTAGGTCCTGGTTTTTGAAGATTCTTAGTAGATGGATAGGACTAAAATGGTTCCGTAGATGACAACACATGACTTTCTTCAGTGTTCTGGAATTAGAGATCAATGTTTCTTTATTTAAGGAAATAAACCAACATTGAGTTAATTGTTTCTGCTGTTCAGCCTTTTCATCCAGAGTTATTACAATTTCTTCCACTGGATGAATAAAATTGATAATGAATTAACTTTAATGGATATTCTTATTCCATCTAAAAGCTATTTGAAGTACAATTTTCCTGAATAATTAAGCATGAGGAAAGTAGGTCTCTGCTCTGTTTTGAGCTTGCTCTTTCTTGTCCACAACCAGAAGTGCTCTCCTTATTTTGTGCTGGAAGACAACATCCAAAGTATTCACATTTTCATTTTTTGACTGCTTCTACCTCCATACTCAACTGCTGCACTAAGCAGATGCTCAGGGTAGCTCTTTGGAGAACTGTATTTCGTGGTTTATCATGCAGTCATGCAATAGCTATGCTAGCACCAAAATTGGGAAATGGTGTAAGCAAAAGAACAATTACAGACATTTTTATGCTGCAGTGCTGTTTAATACTGAATTCAAGCTCCCTGCTGGAAGTGCATCTGTGTGGATCTCCCTCCTATCTTCTATCAGTTTTTCACATACTGTCTTCTTTTTCCAGAGCTGGAACTAGATTGTCCTTAGGGTTCCTTCCCATCCAAGCCATTTTATGTTGGACAAAATCATACATAAGCCTCAAGCTGTACTAAGTCTCCATTCATGCTTGGTTTTGAGTGTCATTATGTGGGGAAGTCACTTTTCCCCCATGTTTAACAATTCAGTTTAATTTGCTTAACTCTTTCTCACAGCTATCTTATGCAGAGGGCCCTGGTTATGCCAAATCCATGCAGCTACTTTCTCTTGATAATGTGGTATCTCTTTTGTCCAACTGAAGTTGGAGCTATCTCTGAAGAACACTAATGTTTTATAGCTGGAAAACACTAAGTTATTTTTGGTTCAAAATTTGACAAGTGTCACAAAAATAACTTATGGTTATAAAAGCAACTTTTCACAAGAGCTGATGCAACATGCGTAACAAAATCTACTAAAGCAGTAACAAAAAGAAGGTTTTGTACCTCACGCTAAGCTTACCTGAATTTTTTCAAGACCCAAATAGTAAGATTTGTATCCACCTAAAGGTTTTTCCTTTTATTATTTTTTTAACCTGTACAGCAAGAATTATATGACACATACTTGGAATCTGAGTGATAATAATTGATGCTTACAGGTTATTTTTTGAAATCTGACACTCATCATAAGGGTGACACTGAACAGTACAACAGCAAATACTATCAAATAAACAGTGAAAGTTTACAGTACGTTTACAGCTTATGACTTTTTACACAGTAACACCTCTACTAATAAAACACTATTCCTGCAAGTTGCTACTCAGACATCAACAGCTCTTGTCTATATGTAATTTGAATAAAACCTATTGCCTAAGAAATTTCTAGAGTGAGCAGCCTCAGAGCAATCATACTATACAAACCAAAAACCCCAACAATCCCTATTGACAGTAAAACTAGAACACACGTGTTCTAGTACTTATGAACAGGAGTCTCCAATCACAGGTATCAATTATTCATTTTTAAAAATGAGTCTTAGCAGCTCACATGTCTGGCATTTTTGAAAAGACTGTCTATAATCTTATGAACAGCTACAGGTGAATCAAGCAAATTTCATTTCATTCAGAGAGCTTTCAAAAGTTTGGTCTTACCATAGGGTGCCCTTCCAGCTAAAGGGTTTATTAATGGAGTTGGATTGCCACTTCCTTCCCTTCTGTTTCTGTCTGCTAGTGCTGGAAAATCTGAGAGGTCCAGTCCTGTCACATTTTCACTTCCATCTACAACAAAAACAGGTATTCTTAACTCCCTTATGTATTTTTGTCAGAGACTTCATTATGAGCAAGATAAATGTAGGAAGTATTTTCTTTCAAGTTGATATTTTTTCTCATTCAAGTAATTATTACATATAACTACAGCCTTTGTGTTACAAGATGACCCTAAAGAGCATCAGGATGTTTGAAGTTTGCTTTCAAACGACAGATAAGTAGCATTTAGTAAAGCCTACTCCACTTGAATTAAAGTCTGTACATGCAGAATACAGGCAAACTACCAAAATTCCAGTTCTAGAATAGGTATTGAAATTTGTCTTAAATCTGTTTTAAGTTTGAAGAATTATCAAGAAGAAATTTGAGAGAATAACCCATATTAGCAGCAGCATCAAAGAGCTCTATTGTCCTTAGATAAGGTAAGATAAAGCTGAAGCAGCTGAAAAGCCAATGCAGTGCAAATTACATGGGAACACTTTTTGATTTGCAGCAGGAAATGCTACAGAGGTGAGGCCAGAGCTGCAGCTCTATAAAAATGTCACAATGTCCTAGGGAATGCCCAAACCATTCCACTCTTGTGACATCACCAGCACCTCAGGTTGCTTCATATACGCAGCCACATACAGAAACAACAGCACACATCAACCTAAATCATTTACGGACAAAGATATTTTCCCCTCTCTAGTTCATTAAATTCAGGTGAAGAAGTAATTTCCAGAGAGAAATCACAACTTAAACAACTAACTGAAAGGATTACATGACAATTCAGCTGCTCAAAAGGAGTTTGAGATTAAAAAAAAAATGCTTTCACACTGCTTTTACATGCCTAATGTTTTCATAGAATATGGATAAATCTTCTCCAATACCCTTTTCAAGTTCAAGAGCTGTTTTGTATTTCTAACTGAATAAGTATAATCTACAGGGAGGTGACATACAGCAAATATACAACAGAACTACTTTCACTTTGTCTTTGAAAGTTTTAAAATCCACTGCTATAAAGCAGTACCAGTTACCTAGCACTGCTTTTGGAGCAGGGTTTCTATGGAACATCTGAAAATTGTTAGAACGTTGCACTGCAACAGAACAAAATATTATTAATTAGTCTTATTTAAAAAAAAACTCTGCTGTAGTTTAAGGTCAACATTAAAGAGAGTAAACTCACCCGTTCCATTAAAAATGTTACTTGATAAGGAGTTATTCATTCCAAATGCCTGATTTCTGTTCATCCCAAATCCAGACATACTGTGAAAAAAATCCAGAAAGTCAGACAAAAGGATATATATACTTTGTATTTCTAGTGGAAAAAATTAAGGGGAGAAAAAAAATTGAAATTATTTCAAGCCTAAACAACCCATATTAGCCTAAACTTGGTTTTTAATTATTTTCTGAAAACAATGAGCAGCAGTATCAGGCACTGCTTAATCAGGTCAACTGGAATGACTTCAAAACAACTTAGTTTTTTAATAGCCATTGTGTACTAAGACATCTCTCAACAAACAAGTTATGACTAACATGATCATTACTCAATAATTTCATACACAAAAATCAAGCCGCATTAAATGCAGTAGTTAAAAGTCAGGCTGCAATCCATACACAGGCAGGTGGGAAGCTGGGTCATGACAAAGACCAAGTTTGTCACGACTCATTTATAAGCTGAACAGTTATGGTGTGCAATCATGGCCATGTACACATGGCATTACTGTGAGCAGAAGGATGGTCTCTGTCATACAAGGACATGAGCTAAAGGTTCATAAAGTCAAGCAAAAATGTTTGAAAAAATCTAAGTATCATGTAGGACTACTGTGGTTGCACAGACAACTTCACAAATAATCCATTTCATCCTGTTGAGAAGTCCAAAGTTAGGCCCCCTGCTAAGTGAAATTCTGAATGTCTGCCCTGTGGAAAATCACAACATCCACTTCTCCCTGAAACAGGATAGAAGGTGATATTTTGGAAGTTTCCATAAATAAAAATATGAAAAGGTTCCCTAGTGGAAATTTTACGAATGCAAACTTTTTACAGTTACAAATCTGAAGCATTTAACTCTAATTTGAAACACCTTCAAAAGCTTCACATTCAAAAATCTAGCCTAAAAACTTTCATTGCTCCAACTAAAAAACTATTTAGAAAATGCTTCTTTGCAAGTCACATAATTCATGCACCTGACAAGCAAATGCCATAAATTCTTTTCCCCAAGAGTAATTTCAAAATTTTGTTAAACACCTTAATTAGCCATTGGACATGTATACTACTATACTTCGACAGGTTAATAAACTGTGGAGTAAGAGCCAGTCATTGTTTCAGAGAAATTTCCTTCTCAGTTTGTAAAACTCGTAGCTTATTGAAAGTGAGCAATGCAAAGAGTAAAAGATGAGCCTTTTAATTCAAAAGTTCCTACACACAGGGATTTCATTATCTACCCTACAGCTGAATACTATTTGAACAGTACTTTCTATACATGTATCAATATCCAATATCATTGTCCTCTGCACACAGTTTTTAAGTATATTACTATTTCATCTGTTTGTGATCTCAAATTTCAAAAATACTTTAAAATATATTATCTTTTAAAATTATCAGCTCTACTTGCCACTAGACAGGACAGAAAAGGCAAATTTACTGTAATGAGAGGCAAGATACAAAGTCTTTTCATGCTTCATGACCACAAACTGCTATTAGGGGATCACTATTTGCTGTGCTTGAGAACAGTATCTGTTATATGTATATATCAATGTGAAACTACAAAACGAAACAATCTGATCAAATATCAGATAACTGTGATGTTTGTCTTCACTTTCCTTTATCTATTTTGTAAAATATGCGATGGGGTTAGAGGTGGCACCTGACCACCATGAGCTTGTTTATGCTCCATCTAACAGTCACTCCTCTAAGGAAGGGCCTGAAGGAAGAAAAAGGACTTCACTGGGAGCACAGAGATCATGAGGTAATGGAACTGAGCTTTAAAAGCAGCCAGCCATGCTAAGCTGTGACTACGCACATTAAATAATTAGAACTAAGTCAGTGCTTACTACAAGTTTATCAATATGAATGAAGCATAAACAGAGGACTGTAACACTGTTAAAAAGCCTAATGATTTGTGATGTTAGTATCCTGCCCCAAGTTAGAAAAAGAGAAAAAGCTATTGAGAAACTTTTGGCATCCAAATGAGCACTAAATCCTTAAATTAATGGCAAGCCACTATTTTCTGCATTATTTAAAGAAATACCAGATCCTTACTGTGTCCTAATCAGTTTACTTCCCTTCTAGAATAACTATCATATTTTTAAATTCTGCCTTACTTCTTCCCAAAGTCCCAGATGAACAATTTTAAAACACATGCATATGCTGAAAATTTAAGGTATGTTTCAAAAATAACCTTGGGAATACATGAGCAACATCACTTACTTTAAAGTGGATGCAGCAGAAGTTCAATAGTCAGGAAAAGAACTTAGCTTAAAGGCCTCAAAGACCTTACATGAATATTACAAGGAGCTTCCAAGTTTATTGCCCAGACATGAGTACATGGCACAGGTTTCAAGATTTATTCTAATGGATAAAAATTACATTTCCAGAGCAGCATGTCTCTGGCTGTACAGGGACGGTTCAATTAAAGAGCCTTACCTGTTCACAGTAAAAGGTTGTCGAGAGGGTTGCTGCTTTGGCATACATATTATGCTTGGAGAGCTTCTGTTAGGGCTGCCTAACCCTGAACTGCTCATGCTGTTTGTCCTGCTGGGAATTCCAATGCCCTGACCAACCTGGGAGTGGTTCATCATATTCCTAGGATTCATAGGCAATATCCCCCTGAAAAAGAAAAACCATCCACAGAGATGAATCTGTACAACAGTATTTGGCTACTCATTTACATTACTAATGCAGGATGGACTCCAAGCTGTTGCAATTTAATTTGTGCTTAGTGACCAAACACTGTGTTTGGATTACTCTCTATAATTAATGCAGTTCTGGATTTCTTCAGAAATACCAAATGACCTATTACATGCTAATCAAGTCCTTCATCAGGTTTACATAAATACTTAAGTATTATACATATGAAAAGGTGTTACAGCTCTTTTCTAATGAGCACTTCAGACCTACTATCTTTATATTCTCATGCAGTGTATGACACCATAGCAAAGTTTTAACTGCACAATCAAATAACTACCTCTTACATTCTGAAGCAGAATTTGCCAGCAATTTGTCCTTTACATACAAAAATAAAATACTGTCTTACAGTAAACGCTTACTTTTTTTTATGGTATTATTTCCCTAACAAAGTAAGTGGTCCATAGACACTACTTTTCCTCTTTTTAAATTTATCAGACTGTAAAGTATGAGGCAAAATATGCAGAACATTTAACAAGAGCTCTGCAGAAAGACACAATGGCAGAAATATCAGCTATTGATAAATACCTGCTCGGAGATGGAGGCGTGTGAAGTGACATTGTTGGTACCCCTGTTGTTGGCGTTACGTGGCTCGGTAACTGAGTGCCTTGTGATAAGCTGCGATTTAACTGAGGGGTATTGTTGCTCATTCCCCTCATTGGAAGGCCTAGTGCACCTATTGAAAAAAAATTCAGAGGGGTGGAGATACAGAGCAATCAGGAACAAGGTCTTCTCCATCAGGTATAGATGGAAACAATTTTTGCTGACAACGTACAAAAGGAGTGTAAAGACTGAAGGAAAGTGCAGTGTAAAAACTACGTCCTTGTTTGGATAGAAGAAACTCAACTATCAAATTTAGGGCTATATCTGTTTAACTTTGGAATGGCTCTTTGAGGAATTTCTCTGAAGTCACAAAACTTTGCTTCCTTTGAGACATATACTGTAGATGAAGGATTGAATTTTGAGTTTTTCAATAAGGACACGAAATTCTACAATTTATCTCAGAAGGCGGCAGCATTTTAGGAAAATCAGTAACTGCACTCAAGAAATATGCTAATTACTCTTGAATAAATAAGTATTTGAACAGTATTTAGAACACTGATTTGTCTTGCTAAAAATTAAGCAAATCTCTGATAAAAAAATGAAAGTGATGGATCTTTAATTAACAATAACACTGCTTTTAGGACAACAAAAGCAACATTTGAGGCCAATTCTCTCTTTACATAAAGTTGCTTCTTTATAGCAACAGTACTTCAGTGTCTGTGATCAAGTTTGACCTTATCAGAAAAGAAAGCAAGCAGAATTTTAACACCTCTCTTTCAGCATTTAAAAACATACAGAATGTATAGAAAATGCTATTGATCCCATTGTTAAATCGAAACAATCGTGTGTGACCGAATAAAGCAAGCACTTCAGTGAGGTACAACTGAGAACGGCAGAAAATAACCAGTTACTGCCCTGTTTCAAAATGCCCAAACGTTTTTCATCATTCTCATGTCACTTTTCTGTGTTAAGTAGTTTCAGAATTATGTTCAAAGACAAGAAAAGTCATTTAGTGCAAGATGGCAATAATAACAAAGCATATAAAAAACGATGGCTGTGACAGTTCCTACTGCTTTGGCATAAGGCTGCTGAGGCAGACTGACAGAACTCAAAATCTTATCTTGCAGACCAAACAAAAGAAAATTCTGATGGATTAGCACTCTCCCATGGTAGAACACCCCAGCAGAAGAGCTGAATATGACAATGCATAACGTGGTTAAATACTAAGAATGCAAAGAACAGACACAGCATATGCTCAAAGTATCATCGTGGACAAAGTCTGAAGAAATGTCCCAGTCATTCAATTTTTGCACTGTAAGAACTGCAGTCTGTGTCCTACCCTACAATTTGCAAATCCAGGGAGTTTGCAATAAAACTCAAGTGTATAACACTCAGATTTATCTCTATACATTCAGATTAAGAGGTAGTGTGACTTGCTATAAGAAGCATCCTAACATTTCATTAAATGTTGATTGCATCAGTGTTCACTGTAAATATTTTGGCAATTTCCTGCATCAGAATAATTTCAATGAGCATAAATATGTATTATAAATAATATTTCATGTTGATTAAAAATTACATGGGATTTTAAAAATAAAATGGTATAGAAAAAATACATACGCTTCCAAACTAGATACAGCACACCAAAAAAAACACAATAAGGATATTCAACCTAATTTTGTGCAAGCATTCGTTTTAGCAAAGCCACTTTTAGACTGATGGTTATTTCTTCTTACTGGCTTTCTTTAAGCTAGATTTTTTTACTGATGAGGGTTGTTACAGTGAAGTAGAACCATACTGCCAGCAAGGAGAGGCAGTTGAAATACTCACTGTAAGAAGAAAAAAAACCTCAAACCCTCTTTTCTTACACTTTCTTTTTCCAGTTTTCTAACTGAGACAAGATCTATATGGGTTATGTTGAAGGCAGAATGCAATGAAATGGCAGATTTCCTTACTACTGATCAAGTTTACTGGTCAAGGTTACATTGATGCTGCAATATGACATCTTGCTTAATGACTGACAGCTACCAATCCTTAAAAGTGCATAGGCACTATCAGCTTTGTTTTTCCTAAAGAGTATTTTAATTGTTAACTATGACTTCAACAAAAAAGTTTCTTGACCCTTTTTCTCAAGATCTGGTAGAAACTGACACCTGATAATATTTACTTTCAAGGTCGTAGGCATGTATGTCTCCATGTCACAGAGATTACATCCTAGGCACAGCAACCAACTGAATGAAAAGCCAAGTTGATTAAAAAGATGACCTTAAAAAATAAACAACAAATGACTGTGACAAGCAGAATGAATATACTTTTTCAGTATCTGTATACAGTAAAGTCTGAAAGGTTCAACAGTGCCAAAATCAGCACCTATAAGACAAGAGCCAAACATGACTCTAAGAAAGGCTAGAAGCTGCTCATATAAATCTCAGCAGCATAATAAAATGGCAGTTTATACTACAGGGTCACTCTTCAACAACCACAGAGAGGGGAAAAAACCTTCCAAAAAACCAACGCCACCAAAAACAAACAAAAAAACCACCCCAAAACGCCACTGTGTTTTTTAAACCATTTGAAGAAAGCCAAAAGAAGTTGGAAGGCCATGCATCTAGCAAACAAAGCTTTTAGTTTGACTAGATAAAAAAGTTCAGATTCTCTAAAGTACTCTGAAGACACTTTTTCTTGGAATCTGACTCAGATGCACTTAGCAAGACAGCAGAACACATTTAAAAGCACTGTAGTGACACGGGACAGATGACATTCACAACCAGTTTTACTTGTGGAACAGTATCTAACTCAGGTATTCTGAGACACTGCCTGACTGCACCTCTCAGTTACCAGGAGGTTCAGTTCTCAATGCTGGCCCTAAGTTAGGTGGTCCTTGAGGGAGCATTACACTGTGACTGTCACTCTATAGCTCTTCTATTACAACAGTGTCCATAGGAGTGGCAGACACATGACATTGTCAAGGAAAGAAAAAAACAGTGATGCAGAAAGCAATAATCTTAATGGCATAGCTCTTTGCCAAATGCAAGTTGCCAAACATGTACACAAGATTTACTGTGCTCCTGTAGAGCATGAAATATCAGTTATGTTTAATGTATAATTTCCTTCTATTCCTTACATAGTTTTCTGAACTAGGCTCATTTTAGCTCAGCTTTCTTTATGCTTTCCTTCAGAGAGTCTGTTAAGTCACAGAAATTTTTTATAGTATGATTGCATTTGGATATTTAGCAGTTATAAAGTGACAATATAATATTTTGCTAAATACTAAATACACTAAACACTGCAAAAAATGCATATGAAGCAAAGCAAAAATATATCTTAAAATAATTGTATGTAAGGAGACATACTGTCATTTTTACACAATCACCAGAAAACAAAGCCATCTGCATGTTCCTGAGTGTCAAACTGTAATATATTTAGCATAAAATAAACGTATTATTAACAAAAAGAATTCTTACTTTGTTGCCCGTATAAACTTGCCCCAAACTGAGACAGCTGACCTGATGTTGATGGTGATGCCAGCATCTAAAATGTAAGAAGAATAAGAGGTTATTAAAGACATAAAGATATTGTGCTATCTTGCTCTGGAGGTTGACAACACAATGTTACGCCAAGAAAACCAAAACAACCGAAAACTTGTTCAGAGTCATGAAAAATTTTAGAAACTCCCCAAAATATCTGCACAGTAACACCTGTAGCAGTATATTACACATCAATAAAAATGTGTGACTTTACCTGTATAAACACAGATTTTACTTGCAACAAAGACCACAGAAGATCTAAAAGCTTTCAGGTTTTCTACCCATGCATCCAGAAGAGCATCGTTACAGAAAAAAGAAATACTCATTTACTTAAATCAGAGGTCTTTTTCCACTGCAAAACACACCTCATACAACCATATCCTTTCCTGCTCAACAAAGGGGTGCTTCATATTGTCATTCACAATATGATTGGCTAGGTAGCAGCAGGTATATACGAACAGATATGAACTTTAGGTAAGACTCTAATGTTAAAATTATAATATATTGCCCTAAGAGCTGGCTTCATGCTTGTACATAGATATGAACAGGACCTACAAATGTCAGAAGCAATATTTCCTGCTCTACCATGCCCACTTTAGAGAAATCAGGTATTACCAAGAAAGAAGGAAACTAATGTAGGCACTTGACACTAGATTTCCAGCCATTGTTCGAAGAGGAAAAGAATAAGCTGTTCTCCATGCTTCCAAAGAAATGTAAGGTATTAATAACTTTGAGAAACAGGACATATACTTAAACACTTGGGAAAAAACCCCTTTGTAATCTTAAAGGAAGTTAAATATTGGAACATACATCCCTGCTTTTGCTGATCAGCTGTTCACCAACACTAGGTACAGCTGACTGTCCCCCTGCAGCAAGAAGTTATTAGCTGACCTAATCCCTCCATCCACAACAGAACACGCTATTTCTACTTAGTAACACAAGGGCAAATAGCTGCTTGTTTAGTCAATTAGTCTGGACTTGGACTAAATTTCAGGATGGTTTCAAGGAAAAAAATGTCTGGATTCTTAGACATAAGGCAACTTCAAGGGTTTTCAGCTTAAGAGTAAAGATTTCAAATCAAAATAACTTTACTGTGATAACTGCAAACTGCTTTGTTGATATAATCTAGGCAGATGTAAAATTCAAACAAACTTATAAACCAAATCTGCTAGTTGTCCATACCGGGGCCAAATCCAGATGGTAGAAATGAGAAAGAAGACAGGCAGGGTAAGTCACTAAGTATCAAAAGTAGCATTCATATCTGTAAGTCACAAAGTATTTATGGGGTTTTTTGTATATATACAAAAGACATGATAAAAGAAATTACAGCAGGCAATTACCGTAGAGCATCAGAAAATATATCAGAATCTAACTCAGCATACATTTTACACATATTGAGAAAAAAGTGCAGGTATTTGACAGTAAGCAACTACAGGAACAACCATCCACACATACAAAGAAGTTTGAAATAGCAAGACAAGCAAGATCTTTCTCAGTGAAGAACTAACTGTGAACAGAAACCCACTTTAAGTAACACCCAGTGGCTTCAGCTCAGGTTCACAGGCCATATCTACATCAGCAAGTGATGCAGACGGAGGGAAATAAATTTGTAAAAAAAAAAAAAAGTTGGTTCTGGGGGCCTACCAGCTGCTGTATGCTTTCCTAAACTAAACCACTTGATGCCATGGACTAGATGTCCATTAGTGAGTGGCACATGTCCAGCGCAGTGCTGCAGCATCTCTTCCAACCTGTTTTCATTCAGAAGGAATAAAATTCACTCACACTTAATAATGCTTTACAACACGAACCAGAGAATGCTGAAGTAGGGACACATGGGAGACAAGATTTCAAAAGCACACTTTCCCCACCACCCCAAGATAACAAATGTTAGCTTGATGTTCATTAAACACTGATAAAACAAGCTGACATAGTAGTTTTTAAGAAAGGAAAGACAAAGTGAAATGGTGAGGTTCAAAAAACAACATTCAAGTTTGACAAGTTGGAAAATCCTAGCAACATGTTGCAAGGTGTGAAATATTGTTATTCTATAGGAAAAAATAAGAGGCAGAAAGTCATAAGACACCTTCTGAGACAATGATAAAGGCACACAAGTTCAAAAATAAAAGTCAACACACCAGACACTGAGCTAGAAACATCAATCAAAAAGTACCACCAGCTTTGGGACAGATAAGCAAAACAGCTAAGCCAAAAAGGAATATCCCATAAGCACAGCTGCTCAGGGAATTAAAAAATTGCTGTGGTGGCATATGATGTAATAAGCAGAACACGGTACAGACCTCAGCATAAAGTCTTTTATTTTTAATGTTAACTTGGGGTAAAAATCCCAATAATTAGAAAACTCCTAAGAAGCAATAGATTACTTTAAAGAGAGAAAAAAGAATCCCACCTCTTGTACAATGAGTACTACTTGATTTTTAAAATTCAATTAAAAGCAGTAGCAAATAAAATTTATATTGAACACTGCTTATTAGAAAGAGGATTTTCTTTTGAAACATTGCAAAGTAGGTCACATCTATTGTGCCACTTACTTTTACATGAAAAGTTAATTGCAAAATGACTTGTAGAGAAACCTTTATAGAAAATCATAATAAAGGCCAAGTGTTGAATTCAGTAAGTCTGATAATTTAATGTCATAACATACTTAGAACATCAAAGATAACAAGCCTCAAGAAATAAATCAATAAAAATCCTGTGGATCTGTTCCAGGCAGATTAAATGCAGCATTTCTCAAATCTTATGGACCAGGAATATGCTGCATGGATATCTCATTTCATCTCTACTTTATTAAACATCTTTTTCTGTCATATCTAAGTAAGGATCAGTTTAAAATTGTCTTGGTTTTTTATTATTTCCATACAATTTAGATCAGCAACAAAAATTAAATTCAGCAAAACCTTAACCTCTATTACCAGAACCTTGACTTGCATTCAAAGCCTCTGAGTCACTATTATAGTCTACTCAAGCTTGGTCCAGCAAAGATAATGAAGATTCAAGATGAATGGTATTAGTAGTACTAAAAACATTTCTTCTGGCACTTTGCAATCATTATTTCATCTGACTGGGCTACTTGCCACACATAATATATATATTATTATTATGCCACACAGAATATATAACAACTCTACAAGAGCATACTGGCAACTGTGACTGGTAGTCACTTGAATTTCTTTTTGTCTACAATGGCCAAAAGTCATAACCTTAATAAAAACCAAAGCAGACTAAGCCTCAAGGTGACTAAAGCCTCTTCCAGTTGCTAAGACCTATTACGCTTTACCCAATTACGTTACAATCTTAGGGAAAACCCACTCAGAATTACATTTGCAACAACCTAGATCAATTTGTAAGTGGTTAACAGCCACAAAACCCAGCATGGGATTTCTGCTTCTATTCCAAAGTTGTGTCACTGAACTAGGCAGATTTTTTTTTCTATTAGCCTTCCCAACGTTGCTATTACAAGACAGAGACGGCCTATGACTTGCCTCTCCCATGGGACAGGGGGACTACTGGGCAAAAAAGACCTTGTGTAACATGAAGGCTGCACTTTATTTTGCAGGATACAGGAAAGACCAACACTCAGTACTGGCAGGTTGATGACACTCAAGACATGGACATCATTTTACTCACACGTCTCAAACAGTGACTGCAATTTTGATTGTGGAAGATTATGCATCTAAACTCAAACCAACTGATGATCCAAATTATCAATTCTGCCCAATTTTGCTGGACTGGTCCACACCAAGCACCAATAAGCTGCAAGGGGCTCTCAGACAATTCCCTATCCCTAGTACTGAGAGATTTTTCTGTAACTACTTTCATTACTCTTGATCAGTTTACTGCAGGAAATTAATTTCAGATTGTCAACAAATCTAAAAAAACACCAGCACCAAGAAATGTTCAAATTTGCCAGAAGTGTGAAGAAAACACTGCACTTTACAGCCGTCTCGGGAGGGTGCAGAACACAGGAGCAGAGGGGCAGTGGGAGGAGGCCCTGCAAAGCCCCAGCTCAGCCTGGGGACAGCTGCCTGGGCCAGCACTGCCACGGCAGCACACGTCAGCAGGGTGGCACCCAGAAAACTCAGAAAACAATTCTGTGAAGGCTGCTACGTAACACAGTTATAGCCCAAAGCTACTTTTTAAACATGAAGCAAGCCTAGCTAAAGTATATTGATAAAGCACTACAAAGTCAACTCCTAGAAGCAAAATGTGTTAGAATAAGCAAGTTTGTGAGAAGTATCTGGCCTGATAAATGGTGGGATTCTCACAGATGCAAACATCAGCATAATTTTGTATTTACACTACTTTATTTCTGGTATCTGCCATCTGTGCTGCACTATTTATTAACAACTTCTGACCCACACAGCCTCAAAAGAAGTGTTATACTGACGTAAAAACCAGTAGTAAAACAAGTCAAGAAATAACAGATAAAAATACTAGACTCTGGCAGTTTTTTAGTAGTGTTATTAGTCTTCCTCGTTACACCACCTTCTAATATAGCACCCACAACAGTCCCATATTACAAGAAAGTATTTCCAAATCTCAGTATCATAAAACAATGAAAACCTTGTATACATATATAAATACAGGTTATTATCTGCCAGTGAAAATTATTACTGATGTAAATAATTTGTGAAATATAAACTCAAATACAATACTGCAAAATAAATGAAATTTTATTCAGTCTTTCATATTTCATAATTTCTGATTGGTTGTGATCTTTTGCCTCCAGCAGCACTTGGAGAGCCCAAGGAGGTAGGACCACACTTCTGATGGCAGCAATATCTCAATATCTTAGAGACAAGATGCTACTTTTGAATGACAATGACACTGTTAACATGGCTACCCAAGTAAAAACAAATTCTCCCTGTGTAGAGACATTAAATCGTCTGATAGTACAGTTTATCAGTGAGCCAAATGACTACTGAAAGCTCACTGAAAGATGCTATAAAAAAGCCAAAGAAATTGAGAACTAGGCCAACAAAGCAAATATTTTACACCAATTAAATAACCAGCTGCATACAAAAAAAACAAAACCAAAATGCCCACCCCTGAGCTCATAAACCATCAATATTACAAAACAGCATGTTCAATGAAATGAGTTATTGGGTAAGAAACCATAATCCTCCCCTTCTAGAAAATGCACATGATTTTATGCATGGAATTAATCTAGTTAAAAGGCCTCACTTCAAAAGCTAGAATTGACATATAAAAATTATTATACATTGTGAAGTGGAGATGCAGTAAAATAAAGCTTCTAGATGAAGCTAAGATGAAAATCAGGAAAGTATAGAACACCTACCACAGTCATTCAATTATTCTATAAAAAGCCTAAATACAAACAGAATCATAATGAAAATTATACTACAGTCATCAACAGTAAAATTAGTTTCCTTGTGACATAATTCCAAATTGTAAAGGGATGTAAACTAACTTACATTTGGACATTTTTCAGACACATATTTGCACACTGTGTGAAATAGTATAAAAACACACTTTTGTCTCTAAGCAAAATTAATTTATGATGTATTGTCTTATTTGATAAATCCGTTCATGTGCAAATTCATAGGTGACACAGTAAAGGGTACATTTTGTATTTGAAACTTTTTGTTCTTTCAGCATACTGTATAACTTTCTTATGAAAATGCACACTCTAGGCAGAACGATTATAGGCCCTGAAAGAGAACTGCATTAAAACACAAAGCTCCTGAAATTGTTACTAATCTCATTCCCTGCCAATCCTTCCAAGTATTTTTCCACTTTTGCCACTATCAATTGCATTGCAATTTCCATACATTTTAAGTTTGTTTCTTTCCAATAGGGTTTTCATTTGTTTGTTCTTGGTTTTTTCCTTTTGTTGGTTGTTAGGGTGGTTTTTTTTTAAAAACATTATTGTGTACTCATTAATATATGCAAGGAATGTTTAATCACTCTTCTGAAAGGTGAAAAGTAACTCTTATTGCTTTGTAGCTCACACTTCAAAGAGTGAAGCCTAAGTCATGTTTCACAAAGCAAGCAAGGCAAACCAACTCACTATTCAGTCAAATCTACAAGAATGCTTACATGCAAAGTAATGCATGTGAAAATATTCATTTGCCATTTATAATTAAGACATTAATCTATTTCTCAAAATAAACTTTAGGGTTTTTTCTCCCTCCACAAATGGATCAAAACAATTCAGACAATTACAAGTTAGGCTAATGTACAGTATCTCTATTCAGCCAAGCAGCATTAGTGTGAATGCTACAACTGCTCCTGACACAAGGGGGTTTCATGGGAATTCTTAAATACATACAAGTCCATATGAAGCATCTGATGTAAAATTATGACTAAGGCAAGAAAGATACCTTAGGAAACATGATACCATAGGTTTCCTCAGAATTCTGAAATAACAGCATTAAAAAGCCAGCAATTCATCTGGATCAATGAGGTTCAGCAGCCTTAAAGTCAAAGTTGTCTCCAGAAAACTGACTAAACTCTTACACACTTAGTTTCCAAAACTTAGCAAGATTCTGGATCTCAATCATGATGGCAAGCTAAACCTTCAGGGTTTTCTCTCTTGTAAAAGTACCACCTCCTTGTAAGGCCAAGTATTTCAAAACACAGTAAAAGTAAAGGTTCTAGGAGTTTAATAGAATCACAGTAAGAGGCCTTTGACCACCCTTTGTTGTATCAGCATCACTGAAATCTGCCTTCGTGCAACTGTCTCATGACAGAGGAACCCCTGAATTTCATCCACCACAGACATGCTTCAGCTCAAGATGGAAGAAACCTTTGGAAAGCAGGCTCCCAGAATCAACAATCCATTTTTCTGTACACAATATCCAAATCTGGGGACTCCCTAGTGCTAGGGAGTTACACAAACAATTGTAATGAGACAAATCAACTCTTCAAGCTAAATCTCACCTGCTACAATTAAAAACACAAATCAGAAGTATTACTACCACCTCACTGCAAGCATTTTATTATCTGTTGAGCAACTGGAAAAGAAAATGAACAGTGAAGGTCTGGGCCAAGACTTGAAAAAAATATTAATTGAAAAAATCTCCTAAGTTTTCTGATTGGGTAGACCTTCATTAAAATGCACGTGTGTCTACTGTCAGATTTATGGCTACAAAACAGAAGGTGACCTTATCTCACACTCTCAAGTACACATTTTCAGTAGGTTGGACTAAATTGGTCAAACCTTGTGGAGCCCTTCTTACATTCTCATACATGAGAAATCAAAGAAGTTCAGATTGAATTGGTCCAATCTTTTCTCAAAGCTCATCTGCATTTTTGTTTTTTTCATTTAACAACTGTAGTTTCAGAAATACATGAGCACCATGAGTTACCAATTTCTACAGTTCTCTATTCAAATAAAAAGACATGTATCCATGTCCTGAAAGTTATTTTGCTGAGTGCACAGACAGCTCAATTAAGTTTGTGAAATTAGCAACAAGTAAGCTCTGCAATTGTTTGGCAGGTGCTCAGTCCATCATCTTATCAATTTATATTAAAAGGATCCCACTTGTTGCCAGCAAAAAGTTACACTATTTTCTTAACCCGTTCTTTGTTCTGTAAGTACTGTAAAATACCTAATTCATTTCCCAAAGGATTATTAACCTGCTTATAATTCACGGACCAAGTGCAGAAAGATTCAGACAGAGCATTCATGCATATACTCTATTTCTCTCCCCTACTTAGCTCAGCAAGCATGTGATGATTCAAGTCAAAGCAACTTATTCAGTAAAAAAAAAAAGCCTATAGATGGCTTGAACAAGATGTAATCTCATCTAAGGAACCATAATTGTGGGCCTAAAATAACTTATCCAATCTGTATCTGTATGATCTTGAAAGGACTTGTGTTTGTGAGTAACAGGCAACTTTTGCATTTCAACTACCGTATTAGTCCTGTTTATTTACAACTGCTTTCTCTAGTGAAACAATAGGTAAATTAAAAGAAAACTTTTATCTCTTAGCTACACAGAGGCTGAAATAAAAGTAACATGTCCAAAATTATTTGCTGCTAGTTCTTTCCCCATGTCAAAAATATTTGAAATTTAGGACAGGATTTAGCTTGACTTTACTGTAAAAATAAAGTGAAAAGTAAGTTTTGAAGTTTATACAAAGGCTTGCAGTAATAGCCTTTACTCTAAATTTTAGAAGGATTTCACCATTCCCTATGTTCCCCCATTCCTGTACTCCCCAGCTTTGAGTACACCTACACACAAGCAGCAACAGTTCCTTGGAAAGCAGCAACTCTCAAGATGAGAATCACTAAAATTTCAACAAAATGAAAACGAGAAATACCTAGCTATATCCAGTATAAGGGCAAATATTAAACAAGCTTTAGCCCTTGCTGAAAAACAGAATTTAGTGAGTCTATTCACAGAAGCTTCCACCAAAACCATTCTATTTCAGTTGGAAGAACTCTAGAAAATAAATGAAGCATAAATGAAGGACTCTGCATTCATATCTACATATCATACACTGGAGAGAAAAAAATTACATTTCAGTATTTTTATAGGTCAGTTGCAAATGCCTACCACATTAATTGTATCTGCTTTCAGTAAAGACATAAATGGAGCTGAAGTTGAAAAAGGAAGAATAACAAACTGCAGTAAAATTGCACCTTGTTTAGATAATATAAGAGTAATTTGCTTCTTTGCCCGATATGTCTTCTGCCTTTATTTTATTACCATAGTAGATGTGAAGACAGAAAGATTCAAAGTGCTTCAAGATCTAAAACGCTGGAATTTTCCCCCAGGTGTTCATAAAACTGGATCTAGGTTTTGAACATTAGTCTTTATTAGCTTACTTGGAAAAACTTCTGAGCAATTTTATTTTAGCCTGTCAATACAGAGTCAATATATTTATTTTACTTTCATATACACTTTTAGCTGAATTCTAGTTGAAAGACTATTTGAAAACATGGTTATTTTCAAGAGGCAAAGGTTTACAAAGCTGCGCAAGAAGTTGGAAACTTAAGAGAATGTAACAACCTTTCCAAACCTCCTTATCTACTGTGAGCCAAGTGAAAGAGCAAATGGAACATGTAATACACAGTATGCATTTAGCTATACCTGAGTGATCAACGGTGTACAGTCAATATTATTGCCATAAATTTATTTGTATAAACTTATAAAAAAGTCAGAATAGCATATAACAGTTTAAAATTTCTTAAGCATAAACTCTGAAAGTTGTAATGGTCAACAGTTAAGCTCCAGGACTTGGGGAACCTTAAAATAATTTAGAAATAAAATTTTAAAAAGCTTTTGCAAATCCACTCTTCTATTTCCTGTTGGAATGACATCATTCTTCTGCCAACTACAGGCTTCTATGCCCCATTTTGGCCACTTCTCCCACAGGCCTTCAAGATTTCTCATTTGTCATTCCTGGTGTATGGAACACCCACCTTCTTCCTCTTGAAGTGCCATTCTAAGATCCACTTCTGCAACTCTACCTACAGAAAAAGTAGGCAACTAAAACATTCATTCACTGTGTCAACGATGTGACAAGCCATCAGCTTTCACTGTGTATGCTGTGCAGCATAGCATTTACCTCACTTTATCTTTCTTACTACACCATAATGATTTCACCCTCAGTGCATCAAATCTAAAAGTAGGGATTTAATGTACCAAAATCACTTTGGAAAAATTCTCTCTATTGTTTTTGAGTGCTAGCTGCACCTCTCGGTGACCACAGAAAGGATGTAATTCCACACTAAAAATATTCCACTGTGCCTATGTGCATCTGTGGTACATGACAATGTGTAATCAACATAAAGAGAAAAGAGCAGCCCATTTAGTTTTGTTTACACTCTACTACATTTTCATCCTTTGCTGGCTCTTTATCAATTTATGAAACTGAATTGGAAAGCTGCATTTATGCTTTTTTTAAAATTTCATTTTGTCTGAAAAAGCCTTCTACTCTCTAAACCTATTTCCTTCTCTTTGAAAATCTAAATTAAAATTCAGCTAAGAGTCTGTAGGAAATGCTTCTCTTGACACAGGCCAAGGTCTATCAAGACTATGTTCACAACTGCTATTAACCATATTTCTAGACAGTCTTGGAGGCAGACTTGAAGCATTTTCACCTTCTTAAAAATTTGAATGGAATTGTTTTTTTTTTTAAATTAGGAAGGATGTGTTGCCTACACGTATCAAATACAAGCCTACCATGAGATTATATTACTGACCTGCAGGTGACATGAACTTCAAGCCACACTTTCAAGTCCTCCATGTATTTCTTCATGCTACTTCATGTAAAAGTGACATACTTTACTGCCTAATATATTTATCTTTGGTAAGAAGCAGCAGAGCTTCACTAATGTCAATGCAGTTCTAACATACAATTTGTCATTAATGAGTGGAAAAAATGTTTAGGAATTGCTAGTTTTGCAACTGTGTGGCATTCCAAATAGGAGAAATACATAACTTAGATTACTTCAGTAAACAAACTGCACAAAGCATTTTCATCAGAAACTAAAAATGGCTGAAGATGTAAAACGCAAAACCACAACAAAAAACCTGAAGACCCTGCACAGGAGCACAAGATGTAATCAATAACCCAATTTAAATTACAAACACAATGCTTCAAGATGAAAAAAAAAAAAACCCACAAAACAACACTAGCAAGTATATGGCTGAAGTTTACGTGAATAAATTCACCGAAATTAAAGCACTTGCTGCTGGAAATGTACAGCTTAAAGCTAAATGAAGATCTTCCTCACATACATTCCACATATTGAAACTATCTCAGTACTGAAAGGAGAAAAAATAAGCTTATTCAACTTACATCTTTTTCTGACCGATGTGGGAACATCGATGATTGGCTGTAGTACATGTTCTCATCATGGTAGTCACCATCAACCCCCTCTACAAACTTCTTCCTTGAAGCACCAAACATGCTGTTTGTCACCTAAATAAGAAGAAAATGTATTATACACCATATATTATTTGGTTTGTTACATAGTTGGTATATATTTTAAATACATATCGGTAGAAGGATGGTTAAAACCCATTTCTAAATATCTGAAAATTCCTCTTAAAAATACTTTCCATATATTGCCAGCGTAATGGTGCTTTCAAGATGGATTTTCATGTGACGAACTCATATTCCAGAAACAACTGGGGTGGGGAAAGGGGACATATTTACATTTTTTGGAAGGGTGTTGTTATGTTTATTTTACACTCAAGCTTACTTAAAATTACAACATGTCAGAAAATAAAAGAGCAAACTTCCTTAGTTTTCCTCTCCTCAGGTAAACATTCAGCCTAAAACGAAATAATTAAGAATATTCTTTAGAGCCCAGTCACCTTAAAAGAAATAGCAAAAATAAAAGAGAGAAGAAAAAAGAAAGATCTGTGAAATCTTCCATATCTCATCACCAGAAAACCAGCTTTCAACTTGACCCCACTCAGATCCATGATAACTAAGAGAAGACTGAGCTTAACCACACTCAACAACTTCATCCCAGACTGGCAAAGTTACTGCAGACAGCCCACAAAAACCCACTAGGCTTTATTTTACCCTTACTCCCAGGATCACACATGCACACAGTGCTGCTAAGTCAGGAAATGGAAGCCAGAGAAACAGCAGCCACACAGCTGGTCACAGAACCTTAATTCATTAGAAAATTCAATCCTGCAGCAGGGTCACACAATGTCACTAAAGCATCCCCTGCACACAGTGTGTACTTCTCTACCTCTCATTTGATCACCTGGCTATGAAGCTCTGGCCCAGCACGGCGCGCGCTAACCAAGCCCTGTTTTAACCACCCAGGTTAATGTTCAAACCAGCCAAGTGGCACATGCAGGTCAGCACAGAGCAACTTCCCAGCTTCTTGTACCACATGGGGAGACTGGAGAGAGTGCAATCCAACAGGGTGATAATCAACCCTGAGCTACTGCCCTACAGAACTTATCTTCACAAGGATCTTTATAATCTCGAAAGGTAAGGAAGCTAAGGTAGAGTTCACTTATGAAATGCTCTGAACCTTAAAATTTACTGTCTTCACTACAGCATTAGACAAACTTAAAAACATAAGATTTCAAACTTCTTTAAAAAAAAAAAAAAATCAGTCTGCATTACCTTAGGCTCATGCTTGAAACTGAAGTTTCAAAATATTTATTTTGGTTGGCTTCAAGAAGAGTTACTTTCAGCCAGAAATCCTCTTGACAGAAATCCCTGCTGACACAAAATTACTGTGATATTCCTCACAGTATGGCTTATTCAAATTTCACCTTTACTGATGAAGATTTCCAAGCTGTATTTAAATAACATGGCTGTTCCTAGACTGGTAACAATCAAGCCCCATGGTTTCAAAGTCATAGTACTTTTGATTAACAGTAGTCAACACCTGGGATGCATTTAATACAGCTATACCCCACAGAATGATCTCAAAACATTTGGCTAAACAAGAGTCTGCTGCACTACTCCTACAAGAGGATTTCAGATATTCAGACTACTGATATTCCAGAACAAATGTAAAATCTGTTACAAATATGTGAAGGATGGCATGTAAAGATACTACATACCTTCCCCAGATGAAACTTGTCTTTTATGTTTTTTACAAAATATGTGCAAATATAAGGTCCCCAAGTGCTAGAATGCAATCAGCTGACTTTCACACTTATAGTGAAGCTTTCATTACACTGTAAGCATATCCCACTGTGTTAATCCCCTTACAATGCAATTATCACCTACCAGATGGGATGGAGCATTTAACAGGCTAAGGGGATTATCTTGTCCTTTGCTCTGCCTGAGTAAAGTGCAGAGAGATGAGCAGTTGCCTTTAACTGCAGTAAAAAAGATAGTGAAATGCTCTGGCAAAGCTATCTTCAGCAATAGAGAAGCTGGAGTCTCACCCAACTACTGCTCCTGAGAAGCAGAAAAGCAGCTTTACACAAGTCCCAAAGAATTCTTTGGTACTCCTTTAACAATACCTGGGATAAGTAAAGGATTATTTTTTGTCACATAACCTTCTCTTGTGATACATCATCAGAATAGCAACTGAATTGCGATAGAAAGCAAGTCCCTGATGCATATGTGGTACTGTACTAAAGTAATAAGAAACCCTGAGCTACAATACAGGAGCTATATAAGGGGGAAAAACTATTGTCTTTGACCCAGCAGATTTTGATCTTATTTCTTCAAAGGATTACACATGGCTGGCTACATATGTACTGTAAAGATCTCTAAGTCAGTGGGTCAGACCTCTCAAAATATATGTCTATAGCTGCTCCAAGAAAGTATGTCCAAATGTAGTCTTTCTACTGAAAAGTTGAAAAATATTTTAAATTCCCCACTAAATTCAAACTTTCTAAAATATTATTTTCTATACTGAAAATCATAAATGACAGTGGCGCAAAAAACTAATCAAGACTACTCCCTGAAGACTGATGAAGTACAATGATACTAATATGGAGTCTGACAAGGGCATGGTTATAAAGAAAGAAAATGAAGAAAACTTCTAATAATTAGATAAATATTGGTTTTTTTATTGGAAATCCATATTTCTACATGACACCTAACAGAACTGTGCTGATGAACTCCAGAGAAAACACAGCAGGCTGCAGCTCTAGGGAAGAGTTCAGGAAGGCTGAGGAGCCTGCAGTGCTCCTGTCTGCTACCCAGCTGCATCACTGCACCCAAGTATCCTGAAGACCTTCGAAGACTTTTTGCTGACACTTCCTCACAACAGCTTTTTTGTATGTGATTTTGTGTTGGTCAAAGCTGCCAAGCAAAGCAGTCGCATGCAGTGTTCAAGCTGTCCAAACTCCCACTGAGGGAAGTGGTGCAGGCAGGGGAGGGCATTCTGGCAAGCACCCAAAGGATTCATGTTAGGCACTCCTAACATGATTCCACTCCACTAGAAAAAGCTGTCTCCTGCTCTTGGGGTGAACCACAGCACAGATCACAACAGAGAAATGTGGTGGTACAATTACCAACACTATCCAGCCCTGTCACAAAACTAACAGCAGAGTAACATGAGGCAAGCTGCTAAAAACCAGTAACAGAAAGAGCAGGAACTGGGATTAGAGACTTGAACTGCAGCTGCTGTAGCCAGGTTGCTTACTTTGTGCTCATTCTGAAGCTAAAACCAGCAGCCAATTTACCTACTTCCCAATAGTCACTGGTGACAGTGAACGGCTGGCAGACTTCTGAATCAGAGCACTTATCCCCATGCAGACTTTTATATTACAGCAGGTTTATGCAATGACAGTGTCATACTGCTGCCAGGTTAGCAGCAGGCACCTTCCAATCCATGGTAACTTATTCCAGGATTCACTAACACGCTCATTAGTCACTCATGCTACAAGCATATGCAGAGATATTGGAAAAACACTGTTGTGGTACTCTTTGTAAGAAGGTGTGAGAATAACTGGGTCTGTGCCAAATGCAGACAGATCTGCAGATGGAACTTAGTTGCTTATTTCCTAGGACAAGAAGCCACTGAGAAACCTCATACACAGACTGACAGATCGCTGCCCAATCAGCTATGAAAGTAAATACAGCAGAGTTCATGAAGCCCTTACAAACAGATCTTAAACCCTTTGGAAATTAACAGTGATCAGAAGTTTTCGACTTTCAGGTACAGGTCTAAATTGGTGAGGTGAAGAGAGGTAGAAATCAGCCTTTATATTTCAGTTCCTCTTTCATATATATCCATATACACATGCCAACACAATCTCACAGAAGTGGTATGCCAACTGCATGACAATTTTATTACACACAGAATTCTTGTCTCTCAGACTAATGTCATGATTCCCCTCTCCTAATCCTCTAAGTACTTTCTTTGCTACTGTGGGAACTCAGTTCTCCATTGCACAAGACACACTGGCAGTATAACCATTCATTAAAAATGTAAAAACGGTGCACTTAGGTCAATTCATTCTTTAGCGTAATGTTGCAAAAGTACTTACAACTCCCACTGATAGTCCCATGCAAAATATTATTAGAAAATATTCAAGGTGACAGAGGAAAGAAAGGGAAGGAGCTACATATTAGGGTGGAGTTAAGAGAACTAACCTAATACATGGCCACAAACCACATTGTCCACTTCTGATCAAGTGAACACATGCACTTCCTTCAAAGCATGGGCTGCACGTGGCTCAGGGCAACCCTTGGTATCAACAGAGGCTGGGGGATGAACAGATCGAGAGCAGCCCTGCCAAAAGGGCTTGGGTGTGTTGGTGAATGAGAGGCTGGACATGTGGCAGCAGTGTGCACTCAAAGACCAGAACACCCACTGGATCTTGGCAATCCAAAGCAGCGTGGGCAGCAGGGCGAGGGAGGGGATTCTGTCCCTCTGCTCTGCTTTGGTGAGACCCCACTTGGAGAGCTGCATCCAGCTCTGGAGTTCCCAGCATGGGAAGGACATCACCCTAATGGAATGAATCCACCAAAGGGCCACCAAGATGACTGCAGGGATGGAGCACCTCTCCTATGAGGAAAGGCAGAGAGAAATGAGATTATTTAGCCTGGAAAAGAGAAGTTTTGAGGGTATTTTATTTGTGGCCTTCCAGTACCTGAAGGGAGCCACACAAAAAATATGAATCATGTACTGACAGGACAAGAAGGAAATTATTTTAAACTGACAGCAAGCAGGTTTAGGTTAATGTTATGAAGAAATTCCTTACTGTGAGGGTAATAAGGCACTGGCACAATGAGGCTGCCCAGAGAAGTTGTGGATGCCCCATCCCCAGTTTTCAGGTTGGATGGGGCTGTGAGCAACCTGGTCTAATGAAAAGTATCTCTGCCACGGCAGGGATCTGGAAACAGATTATCTTTAAGGCCCTTTCCAGTCTAGCCATTCTGTGATTCTATGTTTAGAACTTACAACTTCAAGCTAATGTTCATCAAGCAAAATGCAGTCAGAAACCTGGTAAGACCTTTAAATTCTTCTGTGGAACATTTCCTAACAACAGGAGAACTTGAAGCACTGTACAAATCTTATGAACTTGAAGGATCTAATAACCAGTTTGCTGTGGTCACTGACCTTTATACTTCAGCTGGGAAAATAACCCAAAACAACAATCAGTACTTATTTTAAAGAAGATATAAAGAGAAGTATTTTAAATTGGGAGGAATACTGCAGTATAGCATAATTCAGCACACAAAAATGTCTCACCAACAACTGAAAAATATCTTATTGAAACTCAATTTTTATGAAAATCTACTAAAAATTGTCTTAAGCTGCAAGAAAATCTTAAAAATTTACTTATAAAGTCGTTCTATGATTGTGTATCAATGTTAGTTTAACATCCTGAAGCAAATTATTAAAAAATGAAAACTAATTATATTTTTTGTTTTGCCATATTACTATAGGCAGTGCCTACAGAGCACTCACTCACACCATTAACATAGCCAAATCTAAACTAAGATGATACTATAAAATTGCAGAGGAGAATGAAAACTTTTAATTTTCCATAGAGTAGAAAAACCAACATTGAATTACAACTGATGAAACTCATCATCTTTGTGAGATTAAAACTATACACAGTAATACAAGCTGGGAAAAAAAAGAGAAACCCTTTTAGGAATTCTAGCAGTATCTTCCCTTTCCTGCCTCTCCCGTGACTACAGTGTTTGTCAACAGGCACACTATCATTACATGGAAGCAATTAAAAGTTGTAATCTCAGTTTGATGTTACAGAGCTTCTACCCAATTATCTACTATTGCTGCTGATGCTGCTGCCTAGGTATTAACAAGCAAAGGCAATAATTTACTGTATTTCTTGTCTGTCACAAATCACTGTTTTCACAGAAGATGACATACTTACACATGGGAAGGATCTACAAAAGTGACCCTTATTGAGAATTTTAGTGAGAAATAAGAGTCTCTCAAAATGTCTATCAAAAATCACATGAAACACAAAATGAGCCCGCAATTTAAGTGAAAATACAGAAGTTGGAATTCCATCAGTTGGTTTGCTAGCATAAATTAAATTTATAGCAAAAACTACTACAGTTTATGGTCCTATTTCTTGCCAAAGATAATTCCTATTTAACTTAAAGTGGAACTGATATACAATAGAATATATATTACCAAGTTGCTAAATGCAAAAAACCTTCCAAATCCCAAACCTTTAGCGATAAGTTAAAGCTATTACAAAATATATATGAAAAGTACACTGATAGAAATGGATTTCATTTTCTACACGCAAGACAAAACAAAACCAGAAGTGGAGATCCTCTGTTTTCTCATTTCATAATTGCAGTTTGTCTACTTCTTCAAGGTGAATGATAACCTCTACCAGAACACTGTATGATAATGCTATGATAACAAACAACAACTTTGTAGTACCAAAAGAACATCATCATGGCAAACCGAGTATTTCACTATATTTCTTTCAAAAGCTACACTACAACTGTGAATCTATGCTGCATCCAAACTATATCCAAGAAATGGCAGTCCCTAACATCAAACAAGCCACAGAAATTCTCCTGAACAAGATCAACATGCTAACTGTTGTTAATCATCTTTAACTCTTACAAAATAAACATTTTAAAACACTCCTGAAATAGCATAGGAGGAATAGGAAAAAATTATCCTACATTAAAATAAGAATAATCCAACATTGAAATTACTAAAGCTGAACTGGAAAATTGTGAGTATAAGAAACTCCACTTTGTCTTGTAACATGGTTGACACCATGTCCATCCTGGGAAAAAGTCTTGCAGGTTGTCCTCCTGGTACAGACACAACACTTGAAATATATTAGCAACCAACAGCAGTTTGGGATATGACTTCTCTTTAAGCTGGATGCCTTTTATGGGTTTGATCAATGAGTTATACTCATAGGGAAAAGAATCTTCTGATAGACCATTCGAACGAAATCCAAACACATAAAACACATACACTTCTGCAAATCTGCTGCTGCCTTTCTTGTATTTTCAAATACAAGAAAGGCAGCAGCAGATTTGCAGAAGTGACAAGGGCAAACAAACTCACACTCCATCTAGAGCAGTCTGGGGAGAAATCAGGATGATGCCACATGCATTCCACCTTAGTCAATGACAGGAGCTGAGAAGGAGGAGTGTGTGTCCTCTGCAGACATGGCAATGAAATCACAAGTCCTGACTACTGCACACATCTGCACACCCACACACACACTGTAAAATACACAGCTGTATTTTCTTGTCAAGGCCATGGTTTAAGGAATATTGTCCATTGGGAACAATGACTACTTCTCTGATATTATTATAAAAATAAACCTTTCCTACAAAAACTGGTACTTGGTTAATGTAGGAATGGGTGACTCTCACAAGAAATTCAGCTGTAAAGTCGGTAGATAAATAACCAAAAAAACCTCAGGACTCCATTTCAGAAAGATAATTAAATGTCTTCAAATACCCTTACAATAAGCTTATTACTGCAGTGACACTTTTCCTGGCTGCTCAGAAATTTATTTTGTGAGTTCCTCTCAATCACTATTTTACATCTCAGCCATAATAAAAAACTGACATTGGCAGGTATCAGAATGGCACCTTCCTACTGTCTTTTGCTTGATAACCTTTGACTCATCCCATTATGTAATTCAGAAACACAGTGGTTGAAAACTACTTGCAGTTTGAACTAAAAATTGATTTTGTAATTGAAAAAATTGCAGTTTGCCATATGAGCTGTATTAGTGCTTTTAAGTATTTCACCGTTGACACAACAAGTTTAGTTGTTTTTCAGCAATTTTCCTTTTGTAACAAATCAGAATAAGATAACCTCTTATTCAGCAAGTTCATCTATTTGAATTTTATTTCCAGTTTCATACCTGGGCTTGCCTTTTTTTGTTGCTTTGTGGCACATTCTTCTAAAAATGAAATAAAAAGACAATTTATTCAATTAGAAATTCTAGATCTACTCAGATACCCTCTGGAGACTTCCTTAATAGAGCACATACAATCGTAAAGCCCAGCTTTAGAAGATCAGAAAATCCCTAATACATTAAGTTCTTCAGATATAACAAAATGCTACCATTTCCTCCAGGCCCCAAAGAAAGAAGTTGGAATGTGGAATTTTCTTAAACACTGTGATCCTCAGAGCAAATTGATAAACATGCAACTTCTGTGTTCAGCAAAATTCTGTTGCAGCCAAGTGTGCATATGGCCAAACTCACATGATGCATGTGCAGTCTGAAAGCTGAAAGGATTAAGGTAACTGCAGAAATGAACCCATAAAGTAAAATTACACTAAGCACATGCACATTGTTCTGAATTACTTAGAAATGTAACCGATTCTATAAATTTCTCATGGAAGCAAAAAAGGAAATTGTGACCAAAGTCAATAGTTTAAAGAAGTTTACAATTCCTACTCTAAAAACTCCTTTCTGTATGAAGTAAGTCATAGAACTGGTTATAAGTAACTTCAGCTGAAAATTCAAACAGGGATGCCAGATGAGGCAAAGCATATAGAGGGCATAAGAAGCTTGTGTCTCAAAAAAGTTGCTCCATCTTGTACTGGCAATAGAAAAATGGATTTTAACAGGGACATACCAATCTGACCTCAGAGTAGTGGTCCTCTCTTCAGGTAAGCAGTGCCCCTCTGCTAGAATGCACTAGAACAGGGCAGTTGCTCAATACATGTTTTGTGACACGTGTATGGGCACGTAGCAGAGCAAAGATTCTTAAGGGACATAAATGCACTCCTGTGAAGGGAGGTAAGCAGGTTAAGTGATAATCAGACAGGCCATAAGCCAAGTTTGGAATTCCAGCATCTTAACTCACTGAATCCCCAGACAGGTCAAATATGTTCAAAAATACAAAGAGAAATACAGGATGACTTCTGATAAAAAGCTCGGAACAGTTCTGAGAGAAGAAAAACACTTTAAAGACTTTTCCTTCATCACTGGTATTTAACAGTCATCATGTATTTAATAAAAAAATACTTTTTAATAGCAATTATAACAGAAGCTAACTAAGTAAGATTAAATACTTTGGAGTCCAGTTTCACAATTAATAGAGCTGCAGTGCTGAAGTATTTTTTCTCTATCAACTGTTACAGCTTTGATATCAGCATGACACACTTTGCCACCTCTGATGCTTTGTATCACTCACAGCTGCTCAAAAATATTTTCCACAAACAACAGACAACTCAAGACAATGCAAAAATAGACCAACACAGCTTAAACTGGAAAACGAACCAGGTCCTCATCTACTCCAAGCCAGCACTATAGTCTGACTTCTGAAGCAGAGGTAACTGCTCCCAGTATCAAAGAAATGATACAAAGGTTCCATTATAGGGAGCTGCTCAAAAACCTTTTATGTTGATGAATCCTCTAAGAAGCTATCAAAACAAAAGAAAACCCCTGGTGGAGCAACACAGAAACACTTACACTGAAATCAGAATCTGCCAAATCAGAAATGTTTACAAGGAAAGCTAGTGGTGAGGAAAGAGGAAACAACACTCCCAGATTTTAGGGAGGCTGTACCCCTCCAGGGGATCAAAAGTGAAAATGGCCTGCATCAAGGACACTGCCAGGGCAGGAGGTGGCAACACGGGATGGGAGTGGATGGAAACATGAAGGTCAGCTGGGCCTCACAGGCAAGGGAAGATGGTTACAAGGGCATGGTTGAAATGCTTGTCAGTGAGCAAGTATTTTACCACATCACCATTACCACACGCCTGCTCTATTGCTGCAAGAGTGCTTTTTCCCATTTCTCTTAACCTTGCTGAGGTCCCTTACAGGACACCTAAGCCAAGCTGACAGAGTTTCATCTGCTAAGTGCCTCCAGCTATCTCTGTAGTCACTACTTCACATACTGTTCAAGCAGTATTTAACACTTCCTACACACCCAAATCAGCTTTCTAGATCTGTATTCCTACAAAATAATAAGTCTTATTAGATGGTGTTTGTCACACAAGTATGCTGCATCTGTTCACTGAACCCTGTTTTCTGTTGGTTGATTTACTGTTTAAAAACTTTTGTACTATATATCACACATACAGATGAAAGCCTGTAAACCAAATGAAAAAACAAACTCTGAAGTGTTAATTCAATTTTGGTTCATAATTGCATGATTTAGGTGTTTTCATCATGCCAAATCTCATTTATTGTATGAGAAGAATAAAAGATTAAAAATTAAACAACAGGGCTCCTTTGACTTATTTGCTTTCAGCTGATACTCTCAGCCAGGAGGCTAGATTTCTGCATCTGTGCTTCAGCTAAAAGGGAAACCATTGCCCCAGCTGGGACATTTCCACAAAAATTTTCTTCTTTCCAGGAATATTGCAGTTATCTTTTTTTTCTTTTTTTTTTTTTTGGCACAGCACCAATTCCACTAATTTTTTATGACAGCTGCACTGCCTTCCTTTTTCTTTCTGGATAGAGTCAAAACTTTCATGTTTGGTTAATCTAAAATACTGTATTTTAAATAAGCCCTGGTTCCCTGGGCATTTCCTGCAGTTAAGCACTGTACAGTGAGATGTGCAGCATGATTAACAAAGTAAGAACAGAATATTTTTTTCTTTCATTACTCTGATGGAGTTTGTTGACATTAAATAAATCAGTACTACTACAGACCCATTTCTACTCCAGCTTCTGCCAAGGTGAGGGGTGGGGGAAGGTGTATTGTTGGTGGCTTTGGGTGTGGGAGGGCTTCTAGTAGAGGGAGCACAAGGTAGATAAATCTTAACTGAATAAGAGAGCCACTACTTTTTTACCTTCTATCAGTACATTCATTTATAAAGTTTTTAATGTAAGCTGCTAACCATTTCTTTGAAACACCTCAGGAAAGAGGTAATAACAGTACTTTTAATTTAAGTTGAATTTTAAGAAATACAGGCCTCCCTTTGGTTAGCGCTTTTTTTTTTTTCCTCCTGGAGGTATTTTAAAAATAGAAATAGCTGAGAATATTTCAGGCCAAAAAATTTATTCTGCACACACAGCACATCAAACATCTTGTCTTACATTAAAATACAACTGGAAAATTCAAAACATCAAGTGTGTTTAATATATTGAATGCTTGAAGGAAAAGAAGTATTTATGAGCTGCCACAACCTCCTGGCAGCATACTTGCCTCTCAGTGACTCTCCTTCTCCAGACTAATGTTATGGTCTGCAAAAGCAGAAACACTTCCCAGGAGCGCAGACATGCTGAAGTTAAATTCATTTATGGGTTTTTGGAGTGTCCTTCTAAAACATACGTACGAGTCTGTGACTCTTCAGGGCAAATGAAAAAATCCAAGTCAAAATTACAAACTTTTACCCCTCTGGTTATTTATTTACCGTGCTTTTTATTAAATGAAACTCTTCAGATGCTTCCTAAGTATTCCAGGGCCTGTTTCTTGCAACCTTCTGATTACACAGCCAGACTATGTTGTGATTACAGCTATACCAGGTTCAGACACAAAATAAAGCATGACAAAACAACTTTGAATGTTTTCACATCATATCTGAAGTACAAGGCCAAACCAGTCTTAAAAAGAATTTGCTGATCTTTTAAAAAAGATAATGGGAAGGTACCGGAATTATTTAAGACTTTAAATTTCTGAACTGCAATTCCTCATAATTTTTATTATTCGATACTACTCCACAGTGGAAAAGATAAATTGTACATAGACTGAGCTCCCTACAACACTATCACAAATGCAATCAACAAGTAGAATTAAGGAAGTGGTAAATGCACCTATCATGCCTTTCCACTGTACTAATCTTGCACATGTTTAATTTCAACCTCTCCAATCATTCTGTTGTCCATTAAAGCTGTCAAAAATTAAATCAGACTAGCTATGCACCCTCTCTATGCACATGGACTTTAGTCAGATTTCCATATTGTAAAAATCTGGCTTTATGCTGTAAACTTTGTTCAAATATCAGAAACTGAAATAACACACCAGTTTTAAATTAAAAGCAACTCTTCTTGGAATGGACAGACTTTACACCACAACATTTTAAAACAGAGCTATCTCAAATTGGCAGTCTAAGCTCAGACTGCAAATGTTGCTGAGACCTGGCCCAAGCCCCAGACGTGGGATGGTCCCCTCCATCTCATACCTTCCTCACAGTTTCTGAGACAGTAGCTGTATGCAGTGCCCCAAAACAGAACAGCAACATTTAGTGCCTCAACAGCCTCCTAAAACAACCAACAGGGCACTGCTTTCCATTATTCTGGTCACACTCCCATAAAAAAAGAGTACTTTTAATTGTGACTTCTCAATCTTCAGCTAATGTATACACTTTACTCAAGAGTTCCTAGTTCTGATTTCACAAAATTCAGAAGTTATCCTGACCAGCAACATTACTTCACTTTCATCTAAACTTGCAATAGCAAAACACTCAAATGAATTTTCGTCTCAACATATTTTACCAGTATTGCAGATGGAGAAAGCAGAAGATTTAAATCACTACACCATGATCTGATGCCAAATTCTTTGAAGTATACTCAGAGTCAGCCAAGTCCTGAAAGAAGTTCTTGCTTCTTGAGTGATACAATCCCTTTCCTGCCCTCTCCAGCCTCCACAATTTTGAAACAGAATCTTAGAAGATTTTAAAAAAAAATTGTTCCAGATATAAATCTTGTTCAGGAAAGATAAAAAGTAATTTCTTTATAATATTTTCAAAGTCTAAATGAATACAGTAAAGTCATGAATATGTCTTTCTCTTAGCATCAGGCTGGCAAGAATATGGAGGGTGATACATTTCATCATGGACCAATATACCAGATAACTGGAGGCAGCTACATGTTGCATAAGTTTATAGTTATTCTTAATTTAAACAAAATACCACCCAGATACTGCAGCTCTCTTTAAGTGACTGAAGTGTACACTAACTAGCTCTCAAAAACTGCAAATGTCAAAAGTGTTTACAAATATTGAAGTATCCTTTGTGTTTGATCTCCTTCAATACTGTCACTTTTTAAAAAATCATTTATGTATCTCTGTGGTGTCATAAGTTTTTTCTGTTAAATATATTTCTTGCAGCTTTTGTTAACCCTTCCCCCTTTTTAAAAGGGAACTTACCCAAATGCTTATTGCTATGAAGAATAATGTTCCCAGAGGCAGCACAAATGAACAGCCTATAGAGCAAGCACAGTGCACAATCTGTAACTCCCCAAACCTAGTCATACACAAAAAAGCATGTTTTCCTAGCTCTGACCAGAATTTATCTTCAAACTAGTTCAGAAATGGCAATATTATTAACATCTACAAGTAGCATAAAAGAGCCAAAACCATCTATTTCATATAGTGACTGGATATCTATCACACATCTAAATCTTTTTGCTGATTAACCAAAAAAACTGTGACAAGACTATAAGACTATATCACCCACATCTAATTGAAATGCAGAAAAAGAATCAGTCACAAACACATGATTTTTTTAAAAAGAATCTGAACTTAAACAGCTACCTAACAAATTCTAATGCACACAAACCAGTTCCTCCAATGCTGGAGATTGCTGGAAAGGAGGATCTACTACTTCTAAAGTACTAACATGAATTATTTTAAGCAACTGCAAAGAAAAGTCTAGATGATTCAATAAATTAAACACCTAACAAAAGCTTTAAAAGCAGAACAAGGAAAACCAGATATACTACAGATAGCTGGTAGAATGCCATTCACTTAACTCTCAAAACATTTTTTGAGAATAAGGTTATTTAGGATACTTTAAAATTAGTTAAAAGGTGACAATAAATCAGTTACAGGGAAGGTGGAATACAAACACATAACCACCATCTACTACAGGCTGCAACTACAAAATTTTAATAAGCAAGCTTTTTGGATTTTGAAGTGACAGAGGGAAACCTTCTATACATTCAGTGGACAATTCTTACATTAAGAATATAATTTTTATACTAAGGCTTTGAATACAAAAAATTTGTGTTTCATAATGGAAGATTTACTACAGTGGGAATCATCACAGAGCATAATTTTCACAAGGCATAGTTTAACAGCAGTGAAGTCTACTGTCACAGTCCTGCTCCTGGCTGCCTCCTTAAGTTTTCAGCCAGCTGTGTTCTTGGCCCAGCTGTGGTTACAGCCATGGTTACACTATGCCATAGCAGGTGGGACAATGTAATAGCCACAGCCTCAATTTACAGTATCTTAACACCCAAGAAAGTGTATCAGAAGATCAAGGCAAGCACTCTGTTGTCCATTTTCACTTTATCAAAAGGATGAATTTTTGTATGATGGAAAACACTATTAAGCAAGATTGTCTGTGATGGTGAAATTGAACTAGGGTGACCAATGAAGTTGCTATCCTAAATTTCTCCATCATGCCTGCTCCACAAGGGCTGCTGCTGACAAGCTGCAAACACAAGTAGCAACTGAAGTACCACCGATTTACTTCTGGTAGGTTACACTGAATTTCACACAGGCCTTGCTACAATACCTTGTCCAACCATCCCTACAGCAAGTACAGAAACCTCTGGGACAGGAGCACGAGCACAGATGAGGGGAACAACCACATGCACCACTCCATTTCTCCAGCACAGGGTGTCAGTCAGCACCCAGCACCTGGGCATGGTTTTCTTTATCTGCTCAATTGCCTTTCCACTGGGAAAAAATGACAATAAAACCCTAATAAATCCATGGGTACTAGAAGATCTTAACTATTGTCACCTGTACGCTTCTCACATAACATCAAACATTAACCCCCAGCCTAAATTTTCAATTGAAAAGAACAAAATATTGACCAATGCCTGTTAATTAATGATTCAAAAACACTAAAGGAAAACAATCTGTCAGCAAGCCATGAAGAGCATACAGAGAAAAGATGCATCATCTGAAGAGCCTTTTTTTGTTAATAAAGATAAATTTGCTAAACTTTAGATTAAATGCTTAGATAGCTAGTGTGGGCATGCATAGCCCTAGTTAAGCAGATAAAATTAACGAGCTATAAATTTTCTTTTAAAAAGGACTTACATTTTTACTGTCTTAAAAAAGTTTCTACATTTCAGGTTATTCATGAAAAATTAATTCTATGAAGACTTCCTCTATACTATGGCTTTGTGCACTTTGAAAGTATTCTCTGAATCCTTTGTGTACTCATTCCTCTGGGATTCCTGTGAAGTCTATAGTCAGATTAATTGACAAAAGACTGAAATGAAAAACTTTTTGTTTTCTAGAAAGTGCATCCTTGGTTAGTTCTAATTTTCTCCTTTTGTTATTGTTTTCCAGTTTAACAGCCTTCTTTCTTAAAATGCTGGTAAATTTCAGAGGAAAAATTATTTCAAATATCAATTATTTAAAGTGATCCAACAAACAAGGAAGAAAAGCTGTGACTTAGCCTAGTTAGGAGAAAGACAGGAGCCCCTCTGGGAAGTTTGTGACTTCTAATACTTATCTGATCTTCTACTCTGTATTGATGTTTCTGAATTTCTTCTCATCAAGAGCAAAGTATGCATGCGGTTCTCTACAGCAATTTTCCAATCCTTTTACATAAACATTACTAAATTTTATAAGTGGCCTTGCACTTTAACATAAAGTAGAACTTTACAGTTTGCTTCCTCTTTCCCATGTATGTTCATAGGGACAAACATCTCTCTGAATCAGGGGCTCTGAAATACAACTTTCTCATTCCTGTTCAAATCAACAAAGGATTTAATACTAACAAAAATCTACATCTGAAAACGTTCTTACAAAAGCATCCCTCAATTTTAAGCCGTGTTTCCTTTAAAAGTACCTACTTTTAAAGGAAGCAAAGCATTCAGTCTTGGATAACAGGCTTCTGTAAAATTCCTTGGTATAAAAAGTGCTAGACTGGAAATGAGAGACAACATGGACAGAGAAGTACTCAACCAAAGAAGGTTTCTTTTACAAGGCAAATTCATTAAAATGCTTTAGAAAGAACAAAGCTGAAGATCACTCTCAATAAATGAATGACTTTTCATCTGTGGATCCAGTTTTTCAAAACAGGTCTGTCTGGTACTGCTTCATGAAGTATCAGATCTAGTCCAAATTTAAATAAGCTGAATCATATCCCATGGGGCTCTCAAGCTCTGCTAGTCCTTATTCCTCCTACCCTGGTACCTGCATGTGTGTCAAGCACTACTGGCTTTAAGAAGGGACCCTACTGCCTGGTTCAGAATATATAAATTCATGAACAAGAACACTCATCTGCCTTCCTTATCACAGCAACTAAGTCAGTCATGACAACTTCTGTCATCCTGATACCAAGGATATCTGGAACTACAACTTTTCAAACTCCTGGTTACCAGTATGCACATATCATTGCTGCATAGCTCTCACCTGCATAGGGAACTGCAATTCCACACCACAGGATTCTCTGGTCTCAGCCTAAGCACTGCAAGAGAGACTGAGGAGAAACCAACTGCCACAAAAATAATTTCAGAAGCTACTGGTGAAAGCCACAGTCCCTAATGGTAAACTACCTACCCAGCCTTGCTCTAAGAAAGCCAAAACAATCTGGAGACTACCTTGGATGCAAAAGGAACACACTGATAAATTACCCTGAGGAACAAGAAACTAACCTGTGCCAACTGAGCATAACAAACAATACATGACAACAGAGAGGAAAAATTCTTCAAAATCACTTCTGGGACTTTCCAGAGTGTATCATTAAAATCAAACACATATTGCCAAAATGTAAAACACAGTTATCACAAAAGCAAGCTATTCTTGAGGTTTTGACTCTTCTGCTCATCTTAGCTTAATGAATCCTAAGCACGTCATGACATGTTCCTGGGAACGTGACCATGCTACTTTCAAATGCAATTTGGCAAAACCCCAAAGCTAACTCATCTGGTTTTAACTTCATGCTTTATCACATTCACTTTTTTTCCCAGTAATTTGTCAGCTTTTACTAACCCCCAGAGTCCAGTCCACCAAATTCCTCCCTAATTCACAAGAATGTAACAAATTTTACATTTAAAATGGCATAATACCCAATTTAGAAACGTCACCTCCTTCCTACTCTATGTTTAGGCATAAATATCAAAACTGGCTACACAGCATAGCACCACAGTTTGAGACGTGCAATAAAAAACACAGCCACTGAAATTCTACTTATTGATGTTAAAATAAAAAACAGTCCTGAAACTGAACCTTTCATCTTCAAAGATGATTTTACTGAATTAAATGCAATGCTATCTTAAAGTATTTCAAATCATTATTAACAATATACATTTCTGTATAAGCAAGACCAAAGACTCGTAGATCTTTTTAGCCTTTGCCATTTCAGCTGAAGGAACACTAGGGCTTCCAAAAAATGTTTGTGTGTAAAGCAGACTGTTAATATGAAGGATTTTTTTTTTTAAGGGGATAAATAAAACATGTTTCTTATTCATATTCCAAAATGCAGAACTCAACCACTCTCTGTGTGGTAAAGCTGCTGCAAATTTACAATCACAGAACCCTGACTAACTTTTGTTATGATTACAGACTGCAGTAAATGATACTGAAGTGTAACAACTATTGCACTATGTTTCAATGCACTCAATGTAGTAAAACCCCATCCAACAAAAACTAAAGATGCTAAAACACTTTATAAATTAGCAATGTTCAAATTTGGGAAGACTATCACTTTGGGAACACTGTGTTTACAAAACTTAAAGAAAAGTATTTGCAAAAATTTTTGAAGTACAGGTAGACTTTTAAAAATTTCTCTTGACCACTCAAATGCATCAACATTTCTTGTCACTTTTTAATAAAAACTGAAAAGGGGAACACATTAATACACTTCAAAGCCAGTTCCTTCAACACATCATTGTTGAATCTACTACCTAAATACTTTAAAACCCAAAATCTTACATTTTGAGACCCAATCCCATTCCCTTAGAATAAGGTTCCCCTCAAAGAACCTTAAGCACACTAAAAATCACAATGTACCTACACACTGTACTTTTGCCCATTAATTTTTTGTGTCTGCTCAGGTAAGCAAATTTTGACCAGTGACCACTTCCTGTAAATGAAGTAGATAATAAAACATTATTAGTAAAATGTACTGTTATCTTCCAACCTTCTTACAAGTCCTATTGTTCCATAAATAGGAAAAAATAATTTGAAAACATTTTATATACTGAAAATAAAATGAAAATAAACTAAAAAGGTTCTGAGTAGTTTTAAAGCAAAATCCAAATGCCATAAAAAAGCAACAACCACACTCAAACTAAAGCAGGAGTCATTAACTAGAGGAATTTCATTTTTAAAACAAAACTATTACTCGTTCAAAGATTTAGGAAAAAAAGATGGATCAGCAGTAAGTGCTGGGGTCTTTTTTCCCAGAGAAAAAAAAAAATTAAAGGCTGCAGAGATCTAGATCTATAGTATCTAGAGACCCTTTCTCTAAACACAAAGCCATAAATGCCTTTACCCTGTACAGACAAGTTATTCTAGTAATACAGATTTGCCTTATAAGAATACCACATAAGAAATCACAAATGGCCCTGAAGTTATTTTTAACTGTGCGTAATTTATTCTCTGTTAACCTCAACAGAGCTTGAATACTGACAACTCTTTCTATTATCTACCTTACAGGGAACTTTTCCTTCTTACAAAAAGACAGAAATGCTTCCAAACCCAGTGCTTGTGACAGCGAAAGATCAAGTTCAAATTCATGAACCAATAGTTTTCAGAGATGACTGGAAAGACAAAACCAGAAGCTGAAAGCACAAATTCCCTATTTCCAAATCCAAAGGAGAAAAATAAGAAGCAGCAAAACCACCCCCTAAAGAAAACTTAGTTTATTGAGAAAATAAATGGAAAGAAAAAAAAAATTAAAAACAAACAAACAGAAAACAAAAGATCACCAAAAAGCAATGGGGAAAGCAGATGGTGACCTTTCAGGGTCTAGAGAAGGATCCTGCTGTTGCACACAATCACAAAGTTGTAACTTGTTTTTCACCAGGAAGCCAAAGAGCACATCCACACTGTAAGAGTAATGCCCAGAAGAGGCATAACACAACCAGGTGTTGGTCCTGCAGCTGCATGGTAGAACTCCACCAAATGTTTTGCATCATCGCTTCTCACAATACTTTCCTACAGTTCCCTACCTCAGAAAAGTGGCAACATTTCAAGCTACATTTGCTAAGTAATTTGGACATACTTATTCTGCAAAATTTTTTAAGCCATTCACCCAAAAGCCTTCAGTGAAATCATTCCCGAAGCACTGACACTGTAGGGGACCTATTCATGGAGGCTACCACCAAACAGAGCCTAGAAGAAAGCCTGAAAAAAGAAACCAAGCTGCCCAGGTCCTCAGCAGTCAGCCTTGTGGTCCCTGAGCCATTGAAGCACAGCCCCAGGTCCAGTGCACCATGCAACACAACCCAGTTTGGCAATGGTGGGGCAACGGGAGGAAGGAAAGCAGGGCAGGCTGTTGTCTCCAGTGTCTGCACACACTGTACAGCACACTCGGCCTCATCACATCCAGCAAAGACACAGAGGATAGTAGGCAAGCTGCTGTCTTCCTCCTTCCACTTAAAAAGGCTGCAAAGTCAACATACACCACCAAAAAGCCAGCAGAAAGCTTCAGATGCCTCTGGCCCTGCAAGTGAACCTGGTCTCCCGAGCTACATAACCAGATAATCCAGAGACACTCTCCCTGCACCAGCAGTAGCAAAGAGCAGTACTGCTGCCCAAAGCAAGTAGGACTTGGCACTGCTGGATACAAGGATGTGTCTGACAGCTGGCTCTTCATCTGACAAAATGGAGGTGGTATCAAATACTGTGGAAAACCCACAGGCTTCTTTTTTTGAGGAAGAGATTTCTATAATAACTTCATTGGCTATAAAAAGTACGATTTACACCACCTAAGCCTTACAGAAACAATCCTGCCTGGAAAGGGACTGGATCTTTCAGGAGCTTCAACGTGTAGGACAAAACTTCGCAGCTTGCTCAACTCCCTTCTGGGTAGATTCTGTATTCACCTCACACTCCCTAATGCTGCTTTCTTTACTTGCCTTAAAATGTTATGATTTTGATTCTAGCATCCCTAAGTGCTTCTTCTAACACTGTAGTCATGAAGGCTACTACATTTATTTATTACATTAAGTTCAGACTTGCACTACATGGAATGGCTTCTGTCAACAAGTCTTATAAACCTACTGATGGAAGCATGCACATTGCTGGCATGCAAGTAATAACAAAGTCGTAAGAGAAATTGGAGAGAAAGGGTTATATTGTTTTCCTGATCAGATATGACAAACTTAATCACAGCATAGGCAATTGGTATCAGGGTATAATCCCTGAAGTGTCATAATTCCAACACAAGACTAGATTGCTCCTTTGCCTTTCAAAAAGGCAAAGGGCTTGGGTTGCAAAGCCTCTCTAGGCAGTGCCACCGTGGGAGCTGGGTTTCACTCAGCTCCTCCTTCTCCTCTCTTTACAGCATCAAACTACAAAAAACAGCCTTTTGTTTAGTTACAATGAAAGAAAGACATCTTACACCATTACAATGTGAACTTTACCAGAACTATTAAAACAGTATTGCTGAAATTCCACAACACTCCAGTCTCATCATCCCTAAGAAAGGGATTGATAAAGCATGAGTGGGATCCTCAAGTACTCAAGTACCTTTGGGTACTCAAGTAACAAAATAGGCAAGACTTGAGAGCACTATAGCCAAACCAAATTGGAAATAACCTTTTCAATGAGAAAATGTCGATCTTCATTGTTTTGTTCCATATGTAAATAACGTTATATTAAGAAGAGAACATGCTTATCCAAATATTACTCTATTTCACCTCTATGAACACAAACTCTATTCTCATTAAAATCACCCTAATTTCACCTAATTTTCTGTGTTTTATAGGAAATGAGAATTCTTCAGCCCAAAGGCTGTGCAACAAACAGTATTCTTCCCTTCCAAATTAGATGTTAATTTGATTAAAAATTTTGCAGGAAATGTAGCAAATAGATATCTCACACTGAAGAGGAGCAGTTGCTGCCATACCCTGCATGGTAGTTTCTGGCTTTCAGTTCTCCAGAAGGTAGGAGCCAGTATCTACTGGGTAACAACACCATTAAATGGCTCTCAAACTCATAAGAGTCCTTATATAATCTCCCTGAGGAACCTATCCCCAGCATCTGACCACACCTATCCGAATACTATCCAGCTTCCTAAAAATGCTTTTATTCAAAGCTTTATAACAATATTGTCAATTCCACTTCCCTCTCACTTTCCTGTTGCACAGCTCCAGTTCTTCTTCTCTGCATTTCGGGTCCAAATTGCTAGAACCACTCCTTTTTAGTCCTTGTAACAGTTAATATACTTCTTTAAGTACAATGTTCCATGTGAGGTCCTAACACTGTTGAACACAGCCGCAGTATTTCACTAGTGTTTGGACACAGGCACTCCTATGAATACATCCCAACACGGGGTCAGTTTCCCTCTTTCCCTCAACAACATACTGCAGGTTTGAATGTCTTACTGCTCAGTGCAAGCACTACCTCCTTTCCTGCTAACTGAGCAGTATTCCTTATCATATATTTGTACTGTTTGGCATTTCTGTATTTGCCTTTTTGTGCAAAGTGTGTACATTTACTTTCTATTCTATCTGTCAATAATTCAGGACAAGTAGTGTCAAGTACAAGCCTCAAGAAAATGCATATGAAACCTGAAATTTCCTACAATTGCACAGTGAAATATTCATAGTACAGTTTTCCAAACAACTTACAGAAGCTTCAGTCTATGACACACCTTAACTAAGCTATGTAGACTGTACCAGTGTATGCCAGAATCTCTTGTTGAAATACACAGGATCGATTGCTTCTCTACTCAAATATCCTGCTCCACCACTGGAGAACACACGGTTGTTTCAGCACAGTTTGGTTTTGTACAAAACCTTTCAAAATAAGCTTCAAGAGAAACACCCAATCAGACTCCATCTGCAACCTAAGTTTAGGCTTTAGCTTTCAAACCCTAAGTTACTCACCCTCCATTTTAACAAGGCTGAGAAAAAACATTACTAGGGGTTTAAAAATCTTAACAATAACATTACAAAAAGAAACAAAGAAACAAACAAAAAAAAACCCAAAAAAGAAAACATACACAAAGAACAATCTTATTTAAGAAGAAAGTAAGACAGAGTAGAGGTCACAGAAAATAAATAAAAATCTGTGAAAAATAAAAAGAAAAAAATTACTATTAATATTAGATTTGAGAGAAAAAAAAGAAAATAAAATATTTTCTTAAAGAACAGCTTCTCTTCCTCCCTCCCCCATTTGATTTTCAGAAAATCTATGCAGTATTCACATTGGCAAGTCCCACTTTGAACCTCAGACCATACAGTTTGGACAAGTGTCTCAATCCAAAGAAATCTCAGTTAAAAAAATATACCAAAACACACACAATATGGGCCAGAAAAACTGAAAAGCGTTCCTTCAAGCATTCCAAACTTTAATACAGATTAATGCAAAGCTAAACCAAAAATGCTTCTGACATGAAAACCTTAGGTTACACAGAGCAAAGACAACAGTAAGTATTTCACTACTGGAAAGATTTCATTATTTAATTTTGAAATTCCAGTAAAAAATCCAGTCAAAACAGTGTTTATACTGAAGCACATTAAAATATGCATGTCATTTTGCAAAATTTCCTCTATGTTAAACTCAGATACAGCTTCTTACAGTCTGCTTCTATTTGAGATATATTAGTTTAATATTTGTATTTTTCTGTCTGCATTTTTCCCTGTAGAAAAATTACTTTGAAAGATGTTTTCTCTGTAGCCTCAGACTCAATTGTCTTGATGGACAATTTCATTATTTTTAATTTTGATTTGCATTTGCCATAGTTGAATATTAATTTCATTACAGCATTGTTCTTTAAATTCAAATATTCTTACACTGCTTTGACTTTACACACCTGAAAACCTTCATCTGATCAGTGATCCTAATCCAAACTACTTCAGGTCTTTTTCAGGAAAAAACTGTCCAGAGAATTTTTATTTTTTTTTTTACTTACAGAGAAATAGCACTGTCCTCCTCTGTCTACTAATGCATAAATTAAAAAAAAAAAAAAAAAAAAAAAAAAAGAGGTTTCTCTAGGTAATAAGGCCCTTTTGTATGCTCCACCAAACCAACCAAGTCTGCAGTACAGGTTCTTTGCCAGTAATTGAAGAACTCAGAAACAGCTGCATTAAGAATCGTGCTTTCAAAAGCAACACCTACGTTTAACAGGCAAGAGAAGCGTCAGGGACAGAATCGCTCCTGGAGTGACCTCAAGCCACTGCCTATAGCAGATTTCTGACGAGGCAGGTGAATCACATTTCAAACTTGTTAGAAGCAGTAAAGCATAAGTGAGGCAGACCTAGTCACTGCATCTACTGGAGCATACTTCACATTTCCTCTGATCTTACTGATTGGAACAAAGCCAATAATGCTAAATTTGTCACACCAGAATTCTAATGGCTCATGCTAAAGAGAATAAGATCATTTTATCTGTCACACAGATATGCAACTAGCATTTAAAATGAGTAACTGAACAGCCACGCACAACAAAATAAAACAGTGTTTACCACTTATTATATTTATTTAGAGCTCATTTACTTATTCTTTCCCATATTCTATTTCAACTGCATCTTACACTCACCTAAGACAGCCCTACATTGACATTAGTTTCTCAGGATGCAGCACCTGAAGCCTGAAGTAGAACAGGCATCAATCAACTGCTCTTAGGACAATCAAAAATTATTTATAAACTGCTCAAATGTGCAGAGTTTTGGCAAGAGCACAAAATAACTACACAAAAGACAGTTAACAGAAAGCAAATATTAAGCATAAAAGACCAGTAATTCTGAATGATCTTTTACTACAGACATAACCACTATTAAGTGGGAGACAGCTCTCAAAGCAGAACCACCACGACTTTGCAGACAAGTTCACCTCCTAGACTCGACTTAGTAAGTAGAGATGCACAGAAATATCCAAGTTAATCTTCTAACTATGCAGGTAAAATTAAGTAGGGAGAAAAAACTTGGAGTTTGTCCTAGCATCAGTTTCCCCTTTAACCACTTCATGAAATAAAATCACTGTTGTCTTTTCTTTGCATAGTAAATTCAAATTACAACAACGGTTTCCATTCAGAAAGAGTCATCATCTGATAATTATGAAGAAAAATAATGCAGGATTATGAATTACTAGCCTTGACATATTAATGGAGAGATAATCCTAAAACATGCACATGTCTATATACTTTTCTGTCAAGTATCCTTGTAAACAAAAATGAACCCTCTCTACTTGGTGCCTTACCTTACAACCACATTCTTGTTCACTTGCATCACAGAGACAACCTAACAATCCCAGCAGAACATTCTCACTTCACCAGACTTAAGGGACAGGGGAATAACAATCCATAGATCAAGATATAAACAACACATACACACGTGTGTGTACATACAGATCTCAATAAAAAGGTCTCCCAACCAACTACAGATGTCAAAAGCTTTACTAACTGGCAGGATTTTTTTTTTTTTAAATTAAATATAAAACTCTTATAATGTAAGCTTTCTTTTATTCCTCCTGTCCTGAAAAGATCACAAAGAGCAATGGAAGAGTATTCAAATTCATAAAACCTAAGATAATATTCAGTTTCTGGCAAATCATATTCCCATTCAACTGCATTTCTCAACTGCTTCCTTCAAAATTCTTCATTAGCCTGTATGACTTGACAACTCCTTTTGATCTTCCACTTTTAATTCCTCCACATACTGGACCTCTGACAAGATAACTAAAATCAACACCTCTTATCTGTGCACACAGTCATGTCTTTCTCTGTACTTGGGAGAGCATATACACTGAAGATTTCATCCAGGCAGTGAATTTCCAATGGAAAGACTACTTATTTTTAATAAAGATGACTAAAAAATTACAAAACATTCATTTAATTAGATTTCAGTCTGCTAAATGGATAAAAAGGGGCAAGTAAATGTCACCACAAAAACTCATAAAAATACAGCACTGCAAAGACACTGACTTGGTCCCCACTGCACAGATGCAACAGAGGTTCCTTACAAGGAGGAGTGGTAAAAATGAACACCAGTAGTCTTCTTAGACAATACACTAGCAAGAAAATCTTAATGTATTGTACAGGGAAAAGCATGGAAAGTAGCTAATTGACATCACTGTAATACTGAGCCATTTCCAGTGCTTAAATAACCCAAAATGAGAATAAACATGCAGATGAAAGCAACTTCACATGGGAATGGTAAAAGAAAAAATTAAAAAGAAAAAAAGTAGTAACTCTGGTTTGGGCCAACATAAGTAAGTGTTTACAATGTCAGTAAAACGACACAATTTTCTGTTGATGCTACCCACTTCTGTGGTCTCATCCCTCTTCTGTGAACTTGGAAATTACAGCTACCCAAACCATTATGCTGTTTTATAGTGTTTTTCTTCTCAAGAAGGATATTTCACGATATCCATTTACTATTTAAATCCCAAATTTTAATTAAAGAAATATTAGACCCAAATTATCCTAAATCCGGAAGACATTAACTGCTGGAACGATGAAAATGAAAAAATATCTTCAGCCTTCCAACAATAGGTGGAAGCAAGTCCAAACAGGAGCATGGATATTATTCAAAAGAGCAAAAAACTTTCTCACTGGTCTAAGGCAAACCTTGACCCTGCTGTGCTAAGGTGCTCAAATCACAACACACACCATTTCAGCACAATCATAAACTGAAATTGATATTTCAAGAACTATTCTCTGAATGCATAAGAGAGATAACAGCTCTATCTGTAGATGTCTACCTCACAGGTCAAAACCTCCCACTCAGGATCCAAGTCATGAAGTGACTGAGGCTTCTGCTAAGGTACTCAAAACATCCAGAGTACAACGAAAAGCAAAGTCAATCCCTGACGTGTTAAATTATTTTGTCTTGATGAACATCACGTGACTTTACAGCATTTCCTTCAATACTGCTATACTGTAGTGATATATATCATCACTGTCACCCAAAGACAGCAACTTCTTAGTCCTTCCATTTCACTTACCAGCTATAGAAAAATGATGTAACATTTCTGTTTCTCTGGAATGGACAACTCTAAGTGCAAGACCTGTGAATCCCATCGTAGATTAAGTAAAACTAACACTAATTACACTTTACACTGGAAGGAGAAAGTTGTTTTGAAAACAACCCTAAGGACCTTAATCCAGGTAGCAGGACAAATTACTCCAGTCAGCTGTATCCAACTTAATAGGACATAGGCAAAATTTCTGGGCACTGAGTCTAAAGTTTAGTCTTCTATTGAGAAGAAAAGGGAAAAAAAAAAAATGCTTCAAGTCAACAATACAGTTTCTTGAATCTCAGTTAAGAGAACCCTATTTTATTCCCATTGAAGGAGACATCATCACCATACCTTAGCGCCACAAAGAAGCCAATCAATCAGGTATTTTACTCTTAGCAGATCTGCATCACTAAAAAAATACAGATACTTCCTCTGTGATGCTCACTTCCATATTTCCATTGCAGTGTCTTGAAATCAAGAGAGACACCAATTAATTTCCCAAGTGGCCAAGGGAATGGCCAGTCACAAAGACTGAAGGAAAAGGGAGGAGAAGATGAATGGTTCAGAATAAAATTATTTCATCTTTCTCCTCCTTTTTGATATTAGAAAAACGGGCAATAAAAAATTCTCTCTCTCTGTAGTGCAATAAAATTTTAAACAATAAAATTCCACAGTGACTCCAGAAAGATAAAGGTAGTGACAAACTGTAGGACATGTATGAAAGGTAGGACTTGTGGCTAAGTGCATCAAGAACAGGAGAGAGAGAGTTTGTTGTGGGTTTGGCTTGGTTGTCTGGTTGGTTCTCTGGGTTTTTTTCACTTCAGAGAAAGAAAACTGCTGGCAGGGTGGACAAAATGGGCAATATGAACCTGCTGGGACACCTACAGTCACAGCAAACAGAGTGAATACAAATGGGGCATTAAAGCTAGAGGTGAAGCTTATAAAGCCTTCAACTGTGACTATTTTTCTTCATGTCTGAAAAGAAAGTGAGGAAAAGCTGAAGCCAAGGTTTCCAAGAAGTGTAAAAGTCACCTTATTTGGGAAAAAAAGCCCCTAAAAAAGAAAGGATGCTGTCAGCTAGAAAACCTGTCAACATGAGACCATCTGTTTTCAGGTCAAACAACGCAGGCAGATCCTCTACAACAGATACAAGTGCTTTGGCAAAACATATTCCTGCCTACCCCTAAACTCTATTAAAATTTCTCTGACTGTGTCAAGAGAGCCAGACATGAAGGCAACACCAAGAATATCTCCCTAGAAGGCTAGAACTCCTGACATTTCTTTCCTACAGCCAAGAAAACAGAAACCAGCAGTGAAGCAGAGCTGGGCTTCAGCCATACCTGCAGGTAAGAACAATCTAGCTACCGCATAGCATCTGTGAGGTCGCAGGACGCATCCCTTCCCTTTTCTGTTTCTAGTACACAGGCCATTGCCATGCCTTCAGCTAAATCCTGGAAGCAAAGCCATTATCCTACTAACACCTAGGGGTTGTGCTCTCTCTGATAGACAAAGATGACTGCAGACCTGTATTGTTTTATGAAGTTACTTCATTCCCAGATGATGTGGGAAAGAGAGATCCACCATCATGCCCCACAAATCCGCATCCTGGAGCACATGCTCAGACAAGTTAAATAAGCAAGCATCCTCTCATCTGCTATTGAGAAGTTTTTTCACCTTGCCACCATCTTTTGGCCCTGTCCTACAATACACAGAGCTCGAAAAGATCACAAAGTCACTAACACAAATGCCAATGACAAGTAGGGCAAGTAGATTTAAAGGCCAGAAACTCCAAGTAAAAAACCGCACAGCTCAGGGAAAAACAAAAACAGCCAAGTGTTGTCATTCAACAGGGGAGGGCACCAAGAATACTCCAGCTATATACCACTTACAAATAGAAGAAGTCTCTAATTCAAATAGCTGTGAGCATACAAGGATCTCTGTGTGAACACCTACATGACTCATACCTCAAAGGTAAAGGAATCTTCACATCTGTTAAAAACCTGCAAAAATAATTTTTTGTTTGTTTAGTATAGTTAAAGGAGTATTACATTCAATTAGATGTTTGGGCAAATAAGTTAACAGGGTAACTAAGTATTTGTCCAGCTGTTTTATGCAGTATCTAAGCTCCAGCTTTAGAGCACATGCAGCCTTTGGCACAACGTGTGCAGAAACAGAGCCGAGACAGTTCCAACAGCAACAACCCAGCCCCTGGACACTGGGAGTTCAGCACACACCAACAGCACTCATCTGGGCACATCTGCAATATTCCTGCTTTTTTGTTTGAAACTGGTCAGTACACACCATTGCAGCTAAACCAATTCATACACTGAAACTGAATTTCACTCTATTTCATCTAATAGATTCTCCAAGTTTTCTCCCACTTAATTCCTCAAACATCATTTATTTATGTGGAGCTATAAGCACATGTCTGGGCTAGTCTAATCCAGTCAGCTACTGATGCAGATCCATTTTGTTTAATTTATTCAAACAACACAGCCCAGACATGGGTGTATCTTTTTTCTCCAATTGTTCCATTTAACTCAACACCACAGTACATAACCCCATGTATGTTTCAAGAATTTTATCCACTGATGGTTAAGTGGATGTTAAGATAACTCCAAATGCCCTTATTTTTAGATTGTCAGTAGAGCAACTTTACAGTAATGCAGTAACAATATCAGAGCAAAATAAAATTGCAATTAATGATAAACAGCTACATATCTCTTAAGTAGGACTCAGGAATACAAAAGGTAAGGAGATATGCCTTCACCCTCAATATACACATACTCTGTATGTGTACTCTGTACTTCTCATACTCTGTAGAGAATCAAGAACACATGACTTCACTAAATAACCCTCATGAACTTTATTAAACCATGAAACAGTGGTTTATGCTCTTGTCAGCCCTGCTGGCAAACAAATACCAAACCATTGAGGAAAGTTAATTCAAAATATCATTAGCCTTTTTGCTTGTTTGGCTTGAGAGCACTTTGCAGATCACTGGTTTCCTTCTTACAGCCCCTTTGTGGTGTATCTGTGGACGCTGCGCTCTGCTCATGCACTCCCATCTGCCCAGACCAACCAGTGTACAAGGGCAACAACCCCGGCCCTGGAGAGACAGCAGACAGCACAAGGTGCTCCAGGAGAACAGAGTAGCAAGATACCTTTGCTGACTAGCAAAGGTTTCTGCAGCAAATTGTACATCAGCAAGGGGGAAAAATAAGTGTATTTGAATGAATAAAAAAGGCCTCATGGTAAAGTACTCAAAATACGTTACTGGAAAAGATCAACTTAAAACAAATGAGCAGTGCCCTTTCAATCACTCTTCTACTTTATTTTTACACAACACACTCTAAGTGGAAATGCCATATACACAACGAGCCTCACTGAAGTCAAATCAGAAACTCATGAGTTAAATCAAGCTATGTTTAGTTAGGGATTGGAGTCAGCCCCTTCCCCAAAGCAAGTGCTTTTACACACAGGGAATTTTACTGATACCAACAGGGCACAGACCATTTTAAATTAGGGTCTGAAAATAAAGCTGTAACCATATTCCTTTTTGTAAGGAGGGAAAGAGGATTGCAGAAGGGACTTTCACCTTTCCCTTTGTTTTTCCCTCCTCTTGCTTTAAACAGACAGCAAGGGAGAAAAATTCAAGGAGAAAGATATAAAAAAAGCACACCAGTATATATATCTGCCCATAATAACATATCCTTAATACGGGAATTTCAAAAAGGTTGGGTTACACATTAAATATCACAGCACAGTCTCTTATAACTGAATGTTTAACTGAAAACTGTCTTTGGCCAAGTACACTAACAATTTAGACTCAACTGCTTATATTTAGACACGGTTAACAGATAAAACAATTTATTCTTTGCAGAGCACGTGTACTTCTCAATCAAAATTACAAAAATCTAGCTGCATTTAACACCGAAAGTAAGCCTATAATTACTCCTTCCAGGGCCCATCCAGATTTTACACTCATTTAATAAGATGGAGCAAGATAGTACTGACAATTAAGCAAACTGCACATCTCTTGCAGCTGATTAGTGTCCAGGTTACTTTGCTTTTGATCAGAAAACACCTTTCTATTCCTGATTGGTAAATCCAAAGTACCTAGAAAAAACATGAAGTTTATTCATTTTGTCTCTCATAAACCTGCTCAGTTCTCAAGTCAGTAAATGATTCAGCCTTTTGCTCTTTAAATTGGAATAGCTAAATGGCAAACTCTTTGGGTCTAATTATTGATTGTTTCAGTATTGTCTATGCTACCCCACTCTCAATTTCTAGATGGACCAGAACAGTAATTGCACTCACTAGTTTGTAAGGCGCTAGTAACATTCAGATGGCAGCTAAAGAAAAAAATTCTCTTTAATGTAAGCACAGATACATCTGAAAGTACAATGAGCTTGTAATTAAAACTGTGTCATTACACAGGCACTCATAAATGCAGCTAAACTGAGCACTCCTTTATTTTACAATATATTAAGAATCATTCCTTTAAAGTAAGATACACTAGAACATTTAAGACTAAGTCAAATTTCATTATTACAAATGTTACTATGTATGCTAAATCCTTCTTCTGCAGTATTAAGCATCTGAAAATGAGCACCCAGAGATTATCTTGATTATACACAATTAAAAGATATGTATCATCCAAAAGTACCCAAAAATGCTCCAAAGTCAAGGCTAGTGATCATGATAGTTACATAGATTTAAATATAAAAATACATAGTATTTTTAGGAAGTTTTCCCAATAGTTTAATTGCCAGCTACTTCACATTCCAATACTTCTTGCTACCTATTTGACAGCTTCTGTCCCTTAAAAAAAAGCTCTGTAACAATACAATAACAAAACAAGTATTCAAAACCATTCCATAGCAAATCAATTAAAAAATAATGCTGGTATAATCTCTGTTCTTATACGTATCAGGAGTCTGAGTATGTTTTAAGTTACAATATCAACATGCAAAACATTTTTGAAAGTTCAGCACACTCTTCAAACAAAAAAGAATAACAGAACAAATTGAAAGATTTGAAAAAAGCATAACATAACAGTTAATGTTTAATAAAGAATATGATCAAACAATAGGTCTCTTCTTGAGTTAGCTTTTAGTTGACTCGAACATGTACATCTATATTAAATTTTTGCTCATTTTGACAAGAACATAAAGAGAAACTGAGGCCAGGGAAAAAACCCCAAAGGTCTCAGACAGTACCATTTAAACACTGAGAGCAACAGATTGCTAATACTGTAAGCCCCATTGTCCCTAAGACTGGGAATGAGAATTAACATGACAAGAGCTATTTTTTCTTCCTTTGCATATTATTGAAGAATCTCTAAAGCTAAAATTCTGCACTGAATTTATTTTTAGTACTGGACAGATCTTAACCAATTGAGTATAGTAACACAAACAAAAGTTACAGGGAATTGTTAGCATATTTTGCAACTATGCAGAAGAGCAAATCCCAGGTTTATACACTTTACTGAAAAGCACGAGTTCCCTCCTTCATTCCCTCACTATGGATAGAATGCAAAGAATGCAGCTTCTGTCTCCATTTAAAGTTTGACAAGTGAGACAAACAGAACTTACTATAAAAACTGCTATTCTTAGTAAAATAAATTCTGTAAGTCTACTATAAGGGATACTCAGCCTATAGCAGCCAAAAGCACAACTTAGGACTTGCTACCACAGAAGTCTGGCTCCTGGAAACAGACACACTTGAAGACAAAAGGAAATTTGATTGTTGGGAAAGCATCAGAAAACTACCTTTGGATAAGACAGGCATAGAGCTAAAATATGAAGAAAACCAAACTAAAAAAAACCCCCAAAATAAAACAGAGAGGCATGTAAGATGGCAGATTTGAAAATTTTCCTCCACATAGCTTAATTTTGCCATAACTCATTTTTCAAATTCATCCCAACAGAACTGTTCTATTTTGGGTTAGTAGCTTACTAAGTGATATTTGTAAAAAGCTGAACTTAGTCGGAAAATGGTGTGCAAAAGAACTATGCATGCTCAAACAGAAAAAGCCATCCTACATAGAAAGAATTTCGGATTTCACCTCAACTCAGCCAATTTCCAGGGGATACTCCGTGAAATATCACACCATGAGCAGACCAAAAACAACTTAGTTCAATGACACGTTTAAATTAATTGCCAAGATCTTGCTCCATCTATGAAATACTCCCATCTGTGACCTCCAAAACCTCATTCTGTGAGAACCTCCAAGAACAGTGATAGCTTCCTAGATCATGCTTAATCTGGAGAAAAGCACAGCAAACTACCTGAAATATCTCTTTAGAAACTTGTTCATCTTTTCCGGATGTAGCAGCTCTCTTTAACTCAGCTGCATTGCTGGAAATCAGAGATAATTGTTAGAGCCTAAGGCAGGGCTTGCAAGCCGGTCTAGCAAGGAACAGTTAAAAATTACTTTCCTCATTTATCAGAGGAGGCTCTGCCAACCAACTTCTGCATTGGTTCTCACAGCAACTTTCTAGCCAGTTTACTGACTGGCCAGATCTCCTGGGTTTGTTTAGCTGCTCACTTCCCTCTCATACAGGTACCTGTGCTGGCAGACCATTGTTTGCCAGGAAGCATTTATGAATGCAGAGACAAAAGGAAGCACAAAGCTTTTTCTGCTGGTAATGATCATAAATAGCTTGCTCAGACATGGCTGTATCAGAGCCATTGCTCTGCAGCTGATATTTCACTCAGAAGGCTGACACCAAGAATATGTTTATATTGTTCTTCCATGATCTCTGTCTAGGGGAAACCAACATCTTGCATAAATGGTTTCTGTGTCTTGCTTCCAAAAGAGAAAATGTGACACTGTTCTGAACAGTCCACATTGTCCAAAAACTCAATTTCCACAATTTTTCTAAAATCTCTCCATCTAATGTTTTTTGCTTCTGCGATGGGTTGACCTTGGCTGGATACCAGGTGCCCACCAAGCTGCTCTATCACTCTCCCCTCCCACATGCACAGGGGAAAGAAAGACAGAAAACAACTCCAGAGGTAAGTTTACTTCCTAAACCAAAACCAGAAGTTTGCACACGCAGAAGTACAGAGGAAAACAAAAGGTTAACTCTCCACTTCCCCTCAGCAAGCCACTTCCCAGGAAGGAGGGCCTCAGCACCTGTAGCAACTGCTGCAGAAGGCAAACTTTGTAAAATAACAAATACCACCCCCCTTCCTCCTCTTTGTCTTAGCTTTTACATCACAACTGACTTCATATGGTATACAACGTCCTTTGGTTATTTTGGGTCAGCTGGCCTAGCTGTGTCCCCTCCCAGGATTTTGCCCACCCCCAGCCTACTGATGTGGGGGAAATGTTGGAGATACAGCTCTGATGCTGTGCCAGAGCTGCTCAGCTGTAGCCAAAACAGTGGTGTGTTATCAATCCCTTTCTAGCCACTGATGCAAAGCACAGCACTGTGAGGGCTGCTGTGGGAAAATGAATTCATTTCAGCCAAACCCACTACAACTGCCTGCAGAAAACACCTTTTGCAGGCTATGAATGATTAACACCAGCATTCTCAAGATACGACAGATAAGTAAAAATAATTCTAAGAGACACAACTTATCCCTCTCTGCCCTTGGTGAGCTGCAAGACCAGCTGCAAGGAATCAGAGCGACCACATAAATGAAGAAAAGGTTAATAATCATAACTTCTACTTTATAAGCCCTTAAACAGCTTTCAAGGGGCACCCTCCTCACAGTCTTTAATGGTATCTGTTTATCAACTACTTGTACCTTCCAGGACACTGAAAGCCAAAAGATTCTGAATCTGTTCTCCCGCTCCTAATTCGGAATCACTGGATCTGGACATTTACTTTTCACAACAACCCTATGGCAAGTTCCTTGAAGTGAGGAAAGCTAGACTTAATGCCTAAGTAATGTCTGTGTTAACCCTTAACAAAGACCTTATTTACTTAATGGGCTAACAGAGACATTAGAGACAAGACCTTATTTAGAATGTCCATCAGGTCATTTTAAACATCCAAATAATCCAAAGTGTTCACTTAACAAAGGCCTACTTTGAAACAAATAGAAGACAGTACTCTCTGTCTCCTATCTGGACATAAGCTAAAGATATTTTTAAATGGATATCATGCTTTTAATTTTGATGCATTTCCCATAAGAACGTTCTGTAAGGAAGATGTTCACTGAGAATTGCTCACTTAATTATGCAAAAAAAAAAATTGCACCATATCCACAATCTCAAGTTATATTATCCCTCAAAACTAATCTATATGTAAAAATCTAAACTGTCCAATTTTGGAATATATACCTGATGGTATATCACTTTAGAGCTTGCAACTCATATTTGCAAATTAAGAGTAAACATATAAACTCTTCACTAAAGAATTAGCAAAAATCGAAAAAATATCCAGAAATCTCAATACTTCTCTCTAAGAGGATGAAGACATATATAAATACACACAAAAGGAATCTTCACAACTAAATTTATTAACTACAATATTGAGAAACTATTGGTTTTAATGCTGGACATGAAATCCAGCAAGGCTGACACTAAATAAAACAGGAAATTCACCTTTTAAAAGAACAGACCCTTCGAGAATTTTCAAAACCACATGAAACATAAGTTAAAAGTTTTAAATGAAGTATGAAAGAGTGTCATGATCTTTTCTAATTGGTTTAGTTAGGTAAAAGCCCAAATGAAAGAAATTGTGTCAGTGTTTTACTCATTTGAAGCACACCATAATTAACATGTGTCAGTTACATGATGTACATGGGAGCAATGTATGTCTGCTGCCCTCATGGATGCTCCCTTAACCATTTATGTATCTGTCTCTTTACAGAAAAAAATATTTTTCCATTGCATTTCTTAATTATCCAGAACTCTTTTTTTAAAAAAAAAAATTAAAGTAATTGTTTATAAGCAAGTCCACCAGTTTATGTAGGCCCATCAGTATCAAGTGTATTTTTACAGCTAGAAAGCCTAATAGACATTTTAAAGAACAAAAACACCAGAAAGATAAATTAACACTGTTAAAACTCAGTGATTCTTAAGTACATTACATACTTGAAAAAAAATACAATAAAAAAAGCAATGAAAAAGCTGGAGAAAAATGTAGCCTGATTCTGAACTTTGTTAGGACAGAATGGTGGCAAGTACTGCAGCTCACATTTTAAGGAGGTTTTTATAAGCAAAGTCTGTACCTTGAGTTAACTTCATACTGTCAGCACGGTGGCCCAGTAGGGATCTTTTCATAATAGATCTCAAGAGAAGTGCACAATTAGAGAGGACACTGAGCCATTGAGCAAAAATTACATATTGCAAACTTTTTATTATGAATGTTCTACTCCTAATCCAATTTATACTGTTCCGATTCATTAAAAAGAAAAAATCCACATGAAACCATAACTTAAACACATTTTTTAGTCAGAACTGGTAATCATTAATACTTGCATCTGAAAGGAGAAGCATACACTGAGACAGCAAAAGCAACACCGCACATCCTTATAAAATTATACATCAAAAAAATTATCACATCTCTCAACCAAAAGAATCTAAATAAATTTTCTGAAGTACAAACTCTGACTCTGTCAGACAAAGAAGTTTGAAAAGGAAAGATTCCAGGGGCACTGTGCCTAAAAAGCAGGCAGTAAGCAGTCTGTGAAGTAAACAAACCATAATTCAATACAGGCCCCTCACCAAGAAGGACAAGGACCACAACACAGAGAGGACAGAGTGGCAGAGAAGAAAATGTGAGTCCAGAACTGATCCCTAACAGGACAATATGCTAACCATTGTCCCATTTGAAATCTTGATAATCACTACTCACACAGACACATAGAGGCAGTCTTCAAAACATGCATAATCCCAGAGGGATCCTACTGACTCTACACTGTTGCATGGGGTTTGGTTTTGGATTTTTGTGGGGTTTTTTAAAGATTATTCAAAGGTTTTTCAATCATTATTATACTGTAATTGCTACACTGACACCAGGTTTATCAGGGTTCTTATGCCTTAGCACAGGTCTAGCAGTTCTACTCCCTATTTATATGGGAAGATTTTTACCAAAACCTTGGGTTACATGCAGAAAACAAGACCTGCATAATAAGGAAAAAATATCCCTATCTGGAAATTGAAGCATAAAAAGAGGAAGTTCAGCAACTCACCATGTCAGCAACCCACGCATTTAAGTCCATCCTAGTGAAAATCCCCAATTATTATTTGCAGCATATCTGCACAACATAAAGCCTGGCTATAAGTGTATTGCCACAAGCACAGTCTGAAGAGGACAAGGGTACAGCAACATTGACAGTGTCCCTGTGACCTGTTATACACATTGCCCTAACACAGGTACTCTTTCAGTTATGCACATTCTATCACAGAGCAAATGCCCACTTCTGCTGTATGCATGCACTGTCAAGGACACTCAAGCTCTTGTACATCTTTACCTGGTCTTGCAGAGGCCTACATGCCTACATATTAGCCAGCTGAAGTCAGAAGACTCAACAGCAATAAAACAAAGTGCAGAAAGATATGTGGGATAAATCTGGATCTTATAGCTGACACTCAAAGACTTACAACTGAGTCTGGGTATTAAGTCTCACTTGTAAAACACAAAGTGGAAAAAATGAGTCATATATTCCTTAAATAAACATCTTTACTATTTTCATAATAGTTTTAATGCAGGTGAACACACCAAATAAAACTAAAATCTTCACCTCACCTGAAAACATCCACTCTTGTAACAGTTTCACTTTTAATTGCTTCACCCTATTTCTCATGACATTACTCTCCTATACCCTTACAACAAAGTATCTTCATTTACAATACAGTGGTAGTCATTTCTTAACCATGAAGTTACAGCTAACTGCTTTCCAATCAATTTCTAAAAATATCAATAATCTTCCTATAGACACAACTTATCTCCTAAAGTGACACTTTATTTCAGAAAAGAAAATGTTAAAAAAATCAAGAGCACAAAAATACTTTTTCTAAGCATTTAACTCCTGAGCCATTTTCGAAAGAAATCTTGGGCAGATAGTCCCCTTTGAAAATTCTGTATTTTAAAGTTGGGATTTCTGAACAAAATCCTATAATTTGAAGTTTAAGCCAACATTTCTAAACTAAGGAATTTTCAAAACATTTTCTACAGTTGTTCTTATGCTTCATGTTCAGAACAGCACAATAAATTGCATGCACATGAAATGCACTTTAATCTGGGCCTTGTTTAAAAATGCCTTCAAATGCACTACTTTGGAAGAAGAAAAAGCTATGAAAACATACTGATTCAGTTTTATTAAATTAAGACCAACTTAACTTGTTACAGAAAGCACAGGCAGTAATATTGCATTGTATAGCAGTAGTCATTAAGACCCCATATTCTTTCACTTGCCCAAACTACAGAGTGCATAAGCCTTTTAGGACCAAACACAACCTTTAACCATCTTTCGGGCAAACTGATCAAATTTATTCTTTTTTAGAGCAGCTAAGATAGTTCAGTGTTTTTCAACAGAAAAACACTCCCCTCCAGCTGAAAACATTTTAAAAATCTGTTCTGTTGGGATGCTCTAGTACTTGAATGCTGTGCAACAGTGACAAGTTCAGTCCGTTCTTGTCTTAGGAAACCACTGTGTAGCACCACAATGAAGAGCTGCTCAATCCACCTCAGCTGCAAGGCTGTGCACGGCCGTGCTCACGGGCTGCACTGAGACCGTGCAGGCTCTCTCTGATCTCAACACATTTCCCCTTCGTGCACAGGACTGCTGGGCCTGCTGTGGATGCAAGCTCAGCCACGAGACAGCTAAGGAGCTGCCATCCTAGCACTGAGAAATGCTTGGCATTGTCTTAAATACCAGTTGGGTGCTACCAGGAGAATAGCTAGAACACAGAGGAGGAGGAAACCAGAAGAGGAATTGGAGTTCAGAACAGGAACAGAGAGATTGCAGAACAAAGAGATTGCAGAAAGAAAAAGACAGATGTGTTAGGTTCTGATGGGTAGGAAGAGAGCCCCAAAGACTCAGACACTACAGCATGCAGAGCCTCAGATCCTGGACCCATCCCTTCTGGATTTTCCCATTCTTTTGTTCAATGGACCACGAACCACCGTCAAGATCTCCTTCTATCCTCTTCTAATTAATGACACAGAAACTACAGAGAGAAAACATGTCTAGCTAAGATGTTTAAATGCCACATATGTAAACTAATTTTATGTCTGTCCATAAAGGTTTGTATTTTCTTTTATTTTTTAACAACGCTGAGGGAGCCACACACAGATTTTTACAAGTGCCTTCTGCTTGAAATATTTCATGAGTCTATGGAGAAGCATTAACCATTCACAGCTCCAAATTAAATGAAGGTATTTATGTTATGAAATCCTAAGCCAGTGTCTCCATTTCTCTATTTGTAATGCATCGCTGTCATTTCAGTGAGGCAATATAAAAATGTAATTTTTCAAAAACATATTATAAAGCACTTCCATGAAACTATAATGAAGAAATTGGAGAGAAAGCATTAATCCTGTATTTGCCTATAATTTTGGATAGCATGATCTGAAAAACAGGATTAAAAAAGAAAAACCGCAGTGTGAGAACACCATGAAACCTCTCTGACCAATGAGACCAGAGTGCTCTGGGGAAAATATTATTTGATCAAAAAAACTGTGTAACAGTGACATGTATATGGAACCTGAGTTAAGATGGGAAAGAAAGCCTTCATTCCAGCATTCCTTGAATTCAGACTCCCTTGAGTTTGCAATTTTAATGGCCACTGAAGCAGGGTTTTATGTACTGAGGGAGGGGTTTGTTTGCAAGAAAACTTCAAACACTCATTTAAACAGTGACCTATATCCCTCTCAGTTTATGAACTGAAAATTACACAAGTTTGACATCACAAGACAAAAACTAAGCATCAGGAAGAATAATGAGGTGACCCAAAACATCACTTTTCAATCTTAAATTGCAGGAGAAGAAATGAAACGCAGCAAAAAGAACTGATGAAAGAGTAAGAAAAGCACAAAAAACCCCAAACAAAAACAAACCAACAAACCATAACAATACCTAAGCCAAAAAAAAGAGAGGCATTCTGGGAGTACAGGAGATAAAAAAAGGCTACCTGGAGTGTCTTGCACTTACCTAAACCCCTGTCTTCAGACAAAACTTTAGTTCTCAGAATAACATGCCTATATTAACACTGGAAAGCCTTCATGACTTGATGGAACAGAGCTGCTCCTCTCCAGGTTGATGTGCTAACCCAACTCAAAGGTTCTCACAATAAATGAAAAAAATTTTAAACTTCTAATAGTTAAGATTTTAAAGCATATTCTATATTAAAGAACAAATAAGTGAAGAATATGACCATATCAGCAGTGTTGCATAGATTTCTATCACTTCAAACCTCAAATTTAGATTAGATTCTCATAACAGATGCGTAATTACAAGGTATCACTAGGAGTCCCATTCTTACTCAAGGGACACATTTCATTAGTAATCTTGCCTTTTATAATTCTGATTTTTTGCCCATTTTACTTTACCAGTTTGGCAGTTTCCACAGAAGTCAGACTGCTGTCAGGAGCAGGACCTGGCAACATTTCCCAGGAATGACAAGGCCTTGCTGTGGAACCCATTCTATTAGCAGCTGTCTATCTTGTTTTAAGATAGCACTCTTACCACCCATATCCCTACCACCACTGGAATCTCACCTCTGAGAGGAAAACAGAGAAGAGAAAGAAAGAAAAGAAAGAATGATGCTGTGGGCAGAAGCGTGGCAGTTGCATTCATACAGAAGAAACACACCACGAAAGGGAACTCAGTATTGCAAACCAAGGCAAAATTTGATACGTCTTCTGGGTTTGACGCTACAAAGCATGAGGGCAACGGATTAAGCAAGACTATTTTCACTTTTTTTCTTGTTTCAGTATTAGCTTAACACTGACAACTGAATTATTTTGAATGATCTTCATGCATAACAATTTCAGAAGCTTACCTTCTAAGCAAAATCTGTCATTCTCTGTGGTCTTATGCACTTTTTTATTTTCCAGTAAAAACAGTCACAGATACTTTAGAGTGTCACTACAATTATTAGTGACTACGAGTTTTCACAGAAAACATGTTCACTGCCAAAATATTCATATCTCAGAAGGATCAAAACATACCCACACAGTTTTATGGCATGCCATGGCAAGAGCAACATTACAGGGATGTGAGCTCATTCTGACCCTGTATTAATCAATAAAATAGACCATCCATTCACTCTATAAGCTGCAAGTCAAGAAGGTAGATATTGAATAAACCTCACATAAAACTATAAAGTTTTGCGTAATTAGACAGGAAAGGGAGGTTATGCCATCTTCCACAAAACTCTGAAGCTTTTAATAAATAGTAAGTTATATGATGAGTGAGGGATAAACACACTAATTTCACAAATAGAATTTATATTAACAGGACAATTAAGTAAAACTTTACTGTTTAACGTAAAGTGTGTACTGATTCTCCACACCAAAATAAATGGCACATTCTTTTCATGAAACTCTTCTCACTCAACAACCCCCTATGAACCTGGTGAAACCAATGTTTTCCTGACACAGCCCTACTCAAATCAGGCCAAGAAGGCTCAGTGCAGGACCTACTTCATGTTAGCAGTCTTCTCTTAGCAGTGAACAAACAGATGACAGACAGCTGTGGCGAGCAAACTCTGGGATACACGCTTTAAAAAAAAAAAAAGGACTGGCACAAAAATGCTGAAATACACAACCAATACATTATTCTTGCATTTGGCTCCCTGGACACCTACTCAAGAAAAAGAGGAAATAATACCAGAAAGAACAGAACATATTTGCTATTTCTTCTCTACAAGCACAGTGTTAATGACAGGCTAGGTCTGGGCTGACAGACCAGGGACAGAAGAACATGGCATGGTCTGCACACCAGAGGCTCCTCCCTCCCTTGCCCACCTTCTCCCTGCCTATCAGAGGGGCATGCCTGCTCCACCAGGGCCCAGAAACAGTCTCAGCCTTTCCATGCAAAGAACAAAACCCACACATGTAGAAATGGCACACATCTAACTACCTGTATATGAGCTGTTTGCCTTTGTTAGGATAGACAAAGGCAACACATACTTTGCCAAGGGTAACCGTAACACTGAAGCTTGGGCTTCTGGTGTCATAAATATCAAGCTTTACATTTTCAGTCTTACCAGATTTTACCTCCATGGTTGACCAAAGGAAGTCTGAGGGCTGACAGTGCTTCCCAGCACCAAAGTTATGGCCTAGATGTTGCTAGAAAATTAAATAATTTGAATTGTTCAGATAAAACAATTATTAAAAGCATCTACAAACATCTCACTTATTGTTAAAGATGCAACCTAATCAAGAGATTACCTGTTTGTTTAGTTTTACAAATATCTATTTCTTCAGATCCCTTTGAATTCATTCTTCACTGAAGTACCAGATCTCTCAGGGAAAGAGAGATTTTGTACAGTGAAGCACTTGGGATGTCTGTAAACAGCACTATAGAAAATTAACTTCTAGAGTGACTCTAAGAGAATAAAGAATGGTTGCCTCTGTTTTGGCCTCAGACTTTGAGATGAACTTTCAGTCCTCTACTCTGAAATTTCAGCTGGGCCTCTAACATAAAAGCATAGCATCTGCTTCAAGCAGTGGTGAAAAATGAGAACCAAGTTACTCAGATAAAGCTGTAACTCTTGGTAAATTTGATTTCTGTTCCTTATTTACATATGACAAGTTTGCTCTGTACAGGTGTCATCCTATCAGCAAGACATGATGCATTTTATCATCTAATATGTTATTTGCAGTCTGAATTCAAAAAAAGCATGAGAAAAGCCACATTAAAGAGATCAAAACATTGCTAAGACTACAGCAAGAGTTGTACAAAACCTAAGAGAATAGTGTAATTTGATCATAAATGTCACCCTTCTTTTCAAGATTTTGAGTTTGCCCTCAAAGCTGCTTTAATATGATTAACATCTCGTTTTCATGTCTGCAGCATCCACAGACTTTCAGAACTCTTCCAGTTGCAGTGCAGAGCCAAATGAAGTTGAGAGCTCTGAGAAGGTGCACATACCCATGAGCAGGAATCCACAGAGCTTCTTTAGGGAAACAAATCTCTACTGAACTATGTAGTACCTTTCCAACTGTTGTTTTGCTCAATTATGCAGAGGAGAAACATACTTCACCATGCAAACAAGGTCCCTGATATTCCTAAAACTACTAGTCATTCCTTAAACAAAGCTACTCTTTGCCCATAGACACTGACAGAGAAAGTGTTTCAGATGTAAATACCCACAATCAAAAATCATGTAGGATGTGTTCCACTTCATACCAGTGGGGATGAAGCCTCTAGGTGCTAACAATACAAGATGTGTTACATAAGACTGTGCACTTATTTTTAGAAGCACATTACAAAATTAAGTACTGCACTGGAATCTGTTGCAGAGCCATGGACAGTTGCATCAATAGGCACAAAGAACAACTGCTCAGCTGGAGCTGAATATTAGGTTCAATTCAGACTGAAGCTCTCTCCTGACAGTCCCAAAAATACTGAACCATCTGAGACTATAAAGTTCAACTTACATTCAGTAGATACACAAAAAACAAACCAAAACACAAAAGCCCTACTAATCATAAAGACCTTTGTTATGAGTAGAAGAATTAATAAAAATTAGTTTCTTAAAGATTTGTTCTGCTTCTTAATACTTGAACCATGATAACCCTCAACTTCCTTATTTCCACATCTCTTTGTGACTTTCCCCCCACTTCAGGGAAAAGCTGTGGTGCGGACACTCAAAGTCTGCCTGTGTTTACAAGATGCTTAACCAGCTGCCATCCTAGCAAATACATACCTGTAGGCCATGTCTATTTCTTTTACAAGAAGTTGCACTAATCTGAAATTCCTTCCTTCACCTAGACACAATTTTATGAGGTCTGTAGGACCACATTTCCAATCTTAATTTCTCCTTCTGAGTTCTGTTTCCACATAGAAGCATATTTATACAAACTCAGTTAAATGCTTAACTTTTGAGTTAACCCGAAGTTGGATTATCTATATATATCTGACTTATTTTATATTTTTATGTTTCTTACAAACATAAATTAATCCATGAAGCACATTCTACTATCAACAGTTTATTCATTTACTACCACCAACCGTTTGCTCACTTGCAGCCTCAGTTACTCCTCTCCAGGCCCTCTCCTAAGTACATTAACACAAGGGCCTGTGAAGTACCTTTAGTCTACTAAGTTTTAAAATACACTGCTCAAAATGGTTTTGCTTTAATAACTGGACTCAGCAGATGCAGGCATTCATTAGTATAGAAAAGGCCAGCAGCTGGACACTGGAGTACATTGTTAAGGGGAAGTTAAAGATGTCTGCTCTTAGTGAGTCACTCCTGGTTACCAACCTACGCTTGGCCATCCCAGTTTGCAAGACTTGTTATAAACTCTTGCTATAAAATCTAATTCAGACTAGTGTAAAATTTAATCTACCCTGTGTACTGCAAAAGAACTGCCAGTAGCTTTAAAAAAATAATTTAAACTAGTTATATGTCTTTCAGAGACAATAAAAGATTAGGATCACAGCTAATATTGAGAGTTTGCAATTCCTAATTAAAATACTAATCCCAATGAAAATACTACTTGCCATCAACCATATACTGCCGGTATTCACAACATACACTGACCTAAGCTTAGCTCAAAAGAGCACCAAACTTCTGAAAACTAAATTTATCCTTGCAAGAAATTTTGAAAGTCCCTGTTCCATCATCGATGTCTCACAACATTTATGTTCTTGCCTAATTAAACTTCCAGGAGATTGGGGGAAACAAAACATATATTTATTGTCCAAAACATATCATCCTGAAATTTCCAAAACCAAAACACAAAACACACACAAGAGAAAACTCAAAAAACCCCAACAAGCAAAAAAAAAAAAAAAAAATTTAACTCCATACCACAGTAGCAAAGGAACCTGAATTCCAGAATTTACTTTGACTTCCACCATGAGATAAAAAGTGATACTGACTTACTCTCATGTGTAATGCTGATCTTGATCAATTTCATCTTACTGGAAATGTGCATCCACATCCAGAAAATAAGTCAACAAATTAAGATTTCAACATAAAGTACCTTAAGTACCTTTCTACTTTATGATAGTGCTTTCGACATGTTAGGAAAAGTATCAAGATCAGTACCAGCACTGCAATAAATAATCAAACATCTCATTAGAAAGATTTTTTGAGTCAAGCAGTTTTACAGATGGACACAGTATTACACGGTACTTTAACATTAAGAATTGCTCATCATCTTGTCAGTCTTTCCAAAGTTGACATTGCTCACAGCTGATTTCTATTTGAAAACCTTTCAGATTCCCACTTCTCCACATAACAATACATGGTACAAATATTCAAGAGATTACATTCTTCTGTACGTTTTTAGCTTACTTGGTCATTACATAAAATACGTGCTTCACGGCTATTTTCCTGTTTTATAACTTTTTCAAAAAATAATTATTTATATGCAACAAGTACTTTCTCACAAACCTCATCACTATTGAATGGTGAAAGACTTCAAGCATATACCCAAACAAGTCCCCTACACAGCAGAGCAACAGAAGGAAGACTGGCAGACATTTTTTCCACCATTATAATTCTCTGGCAACATTTCCTTTGCAAGAATAGTTTTCATGATTCAAATAAAAAATGCCTACAAGGAATAGTCATTCTGCCCCAAACAATGCAAGGTTTTCATAAGCTGGAAGGGGAAAAATACTATTCCAGTGAAGCTCAAAGCAAAAACTCACAGTGATGTAGACAGTAAGACAAGTAGAGTTCACTGACACAAGCATTAGTTGCTCATTTTACACCACGACAGGCATTTTCTGACAACCCTTTTACAGAAAAGACAATATATGATATTACATTATCAATGTCTGTGTTACAAAGACAGCTTTAGAAAAACTTGCTTGCCAAGACATTGCCTACAAATCTAAATGTTAACATTTTAAAATTAAAAATAGTTGGCCATAATAAGTCCAACTGCCTCTTTTTGGTGCATAAAAACCGCCTCCTATTGTTTCCAAATGCACACATATTTAGATTCAATGCAAATGGCAATGCCATTCTGAAACCTGTAAGGACAGACCAGACCTACTGAACTTGGTATAGGGCCATTTTGGGGGGCTGACATTGTTTTTGCTAACCATATGTACTAACTGCTACTGGCATGTGGCTCCACAGGAGTCCTGAAGCAGGCAAGTGAAACACAGGAAACCATTATCCCCTTACTGCAGACTAGAACTTGGCCATGAACTGGTTAAATGACCTACCCAGAGTAACCCACTGCAGCAGGTAACTCACACAGAAAGCATGGCCCAACTCAGCCCACTGGATTACTGTCTGCTCAGCAATAGCAATGCAAAGTAAGAGTTCCTATTTTATGTACCACAAATACAGCAGCCTTTTATACCTGTTTTCAGTTTAATAAACTACATCTTTTGATGAATAACTTGACCACAGCAAACTATATTCAAACATAATTGATCGATCTCAAGCACATAAAAAATCTGAAAGCAAGATTTTAAAAATGCTTCTGAAGTTCAATAAACCAAAAAAAAAAAAAGGAAAAAAATCCCAAGTGACATGGGGTGAAAACTAATACTTAAAAAATATCACCCCATAAATTATCCCAAATCAAAAGGGAAACAGGAAGAAACAATGGTTTACTTATTACTGAATTTCTGATTAACAACTCTTACATTTCAATTTAACAAGAGAGAGATGTGTCTGAAAAAAAGTCTTCATTATAATAAAATTTTAACCTACCAGCATAATTTGAAAGGAATCCTCCTAGGAAATGTAGAGTTGTGAAATTATACGTACTAGCACTGCAAAAAGCAATCAGATGGCAGAGTAACCAAGACAGGGGGAAAAATAATGCACACTTTTCTGTAATGTTACTGATAACCAGGGCTACAGCAAGACAAATTAAGGGTTCTCAGTAACCCCTTTGGACAAGAACCACTTACACCTTGACTTGGAGCCCATTACACAACCAGAGCAGAAGATGAGCTAGTGCACACCACCACAACAAACATATTCTATTTTATTAGAGTATTAAAAATGAAAGATAAAATATATATTATAAGCAATATGAACATTTTATGGCTGGGTTTTGGGGGTTTTTGTTAGGTTTTTTCTTCATTTTTGCACAAAAACACAAAAATATTTTCAATCCTACATAAGAATCTCTTGTTGATGAGCACAGACCATGCTTGGTATATACACACCTGCTCCAAAAATCAAAATAATTCCACAAGGACAACTTAAATATCCTACTGTGCAGTATTTTCATTTGACACAATTCTTGCTATGCTGTTATAATGCTCAATAAAAGCATAATTAGCTGTCAAAATACACCATCCATCCTGAAAACTCATGCACAAAGTTAACCATCAGCATGTAAGCAGGTGCTTTTGAGTCAAGGAGACTACACACAAATTTCAGGTGTTCATAGGCTCAGGTGTTCTTTTCCAGGAACTTGGGTCAGGAGACCAACAGGACACACACAAAGATAGCACCTATGTACTAAAGCATTTCTGGAAAGAAAAAAAAAAAAAAGAGGGAAAAAAAGGCCAATTCTACTCAGGAAAAACAACTGAAACAAGTTAAATTGAATTGTTCAGTGCAGTGCAACTGAGACATAAATTTAAAGCAAATATATTAGCAGATTGCTGCTGTATAGCAGAACGCTCACACACTTTTTTTTTTACTTATTTATGTCTCAAAAGCTCAGATAAAGCAAATTTAACCTAACTTCAACTTCTATGCTTTTACCAATCCTTGAAATTTACATACACACTGTATTAAGAGTAATTTTAAATGAGAAAAACTGGCTCATTTACAGAGCAATCATTTAAATCTGTTGTAAAAATACTGATTTGACTTCCTAAGGTACTGTACTTCTATAGAAACTGGTAAAGGGCTTTCTATTTAAGCTAACATTTATAAACATGTACAAGAAATGTGGCAAATACTCTGCCATGAATTTAGGAATTTTTATTTTTTTCTTTTTAATAACACATTTTTAAGGCACCTTTTATTCAAGCAAATTATAGCTTTAAGACAAGACATAATTTTAAAAGTTAGATACAGGGGTCTACTTCCTTTTGAATAAAATTCTATACTTGGTGCACTTTCTATACTACCTCACAGGAAAACAAGCCATTCAATATTTTGCTTTAGCTTCCAGATAAAGTCAGAAAGCCAGGTGACAGAAAGCTCTGCTTTAATTCAATTGTGGTGCATTTTTAAGTTCTATACACTTCCTGAGTTCATAAAAAGATGAAGGTGGAAGATATGTTTGAATAAACAAAGTTATGATACAAGGCCCCTTTAAAACCATAATGAGGTTACAACTTAGCAATTACAACACTACAGACCTTGCATTAACGTGAATATTTGGGTAATTTTTAAGAAAGCTACAACAAAGACTTAAAAAGCAATAAAGTTCCTGATTTCAAAGCTAATCTCTATCCAAATAGAAATGCACTTAGAAATATAAAAATTAACCAGAAATACTTTCTGAGATGTATTGGTCCGCTGCAGGCACACAGAATTCTCATATGAAGTGACTGAGGTAAAGACCAAAATTTTCAGGTGGAAACAGACACTTATGGGAAAATGTTTTAGCATCAAACTTCAGGACACACTAACTGTCCTATTTTTTCCACTAAATGACAATTATCTAAAACTAGATTCTGTTAAAGAGAATTCAAATCTTTTTTTTCATATAAATTTCTGGGGTTTCTTTATTCTCCATTTTAGCCAAGGGCTTTTCTTTCATTTCTTGATAGAACTGACACACAAATGGGTTGCAATAACAATGACTACTTTGACAGCAATATTAAGTTTCTAGAGGAGATGTGTAGACAAGGTTTATCTACGACTACTCTCTTAGCTTTATCAACGGCTTCCTGAAAATGAAACGGAAATACACTCGCAAGTCAAGTCACTCAGCTCTTGATAGGTGAGTATTCAAATCCCTTTCTAAAATCAGAAGCAGTCAACACCTTGAAGTTTAGCATACCAGCTGAATACTCAACATAAAGAACAGTGGAACTGGGGGACAAAAAGAAGAGGAAAACAAGGTATGGGACAGATACATCATGTTCAAGTTCACAAAACTTGATCCTGTGAGCCATGTTCTACTAATGTGTCATTTTAAGAGAGCTCAAAGTACATCAACACATACACAACAATTCCTCCAGATCAAAGGAAGACACCTTTGCAATATAAACTTCTACAATTACTTTGCTCTTGCAGGTCTTCACAAGTCTTAACAGTTTGAAACAAATCCAAGTTTCCCAAAATATAAAGTTTTCCAATAACAGATATGACAACAGGTTTGATCATCTATTTTTCCCCAGCAGAAGAGTTAAGACTAGCAGCCAGTCACCAGCACCAGATGCTGCTGGCGTTCGGGCACACAGGAGTGTCTCCTTCACACACTCAAGCCACACAAACATATATATTTATGAAAGATACACAGAAAGTTCTTCTCCTCCCCTGGGGATAAAACAGTGCAAAGGTGGAAACAACTTTTTCCCTGACAAAAGAGACAGCAGAAATTAAACATGCTTGTGTGAGGTTTGAATAGGCAGCAGAAGCAAATACCACCTTACACATGCATATTTTAATTTTCCCACACTACAGAGCCTCCAAAACAAAGTTACTTGTAACTTCAACAACAAAAACCCACCCTAAAACCGAGAATACCCACTAGCTGGTATCTTGTTTTCACCAGGAGCATACATACGCTAACCAAACTGCTAACTCTGACACCTGCATCTTTCCCCACTGCCCTACTGTCCCTCTCTTATCCCTAACTTGTCACCCAGTGCCACCTCCTCTCCCAGCACGGGTCAGGTTCACGCCACAGCCTGTCATCGCCGCCCAGGCGGGCAGGGCAAGGCTGATTCCTTCCTCCGGCGACCGCCTCTATCCCTTTCAAGTTTGTTTTACAGACACGTCCGAGGGAAAGCCAGAACCTGTTTACACACCGCCTTAACCACCGCCAGGAGGAGAGTGAAACAGGCGCAGGCAGAAAAAAAAAAAAAAAAGAAAAGAAAAAAGAAAATAATTTTTCCCCCGAAGGCCAGCCAGCAGCACCCCCGTCTCACCCCCTTTCTGCGCCCGGGGCCCGCGGTGCAGGCCGCACGGCCGCTCGGCGGAGCGCGGGGCCGCCGCAGCCCCGGCCGTGGGCGGCAGGTTCCGCTGCCCCGGCGCCGGGCCCGGGCAAGGCGGCGGGCGGGGGCCGTGCGGCCCCGCGGGGCCGGGCTCGGAGAGACGGAGGAGGCCTGGGAGCAGCCGGCGGGACGGCGGCGGGAAGAAGCCGTTCGGGCGGGCCGGGCGGGCCGAGCGGGCCGCAGGGCGAGCTGCCAACGGCGGCCGCAGGGATGCGGGGCCCAAACACCGCCGGGCCGCGGCCTCGCCCGGCCCCGGAGCGGCACCCGGGGGCCGCCGCCGCCCGCGGCCGCGGAGGAGGGAAGGGGGCGGCGGGCCGGGCCGGGCCTGTGGCTGCGCCCCCGGCTCGGGCGCCGCGCGTCCCCCCCGCTCCCCCTCGGAGACAAAAGCAAACGGAAACCCGGTGGGGCGGTCCCAGGTCCACCGAGCCCCGCCGAGGGCCGCGCCGCCGCCCGGGCCTCCCGCATCGGGCCGCGGCCGAGAGGGCGGCGAGGCCCGGGTCGACGGCGGGGCCGGGGAGGGGCGGCCGGGGCCGGACTCACCGCATGAATTTTCTTGTCCCGCGAATCCAAGATGGCTGAGTATCCAGCACGGAGGATGCTGGGGGAGCAACCTTTACCCTCTGACCCGGCCGCCGCCGTGACCCCGCCGCCGCTCGTCCCGGCCGCCAGCGCCGAGGGGCGGGGGCAGCGCCGCCGCACCGCCCGCAACGGCCCGGCCCTGCGCAGGGGCTGAGCGGGACCGGAGGGAGGGGAGGAGGAAGGAGCAGCGAGGCTCCCTCGGCTGCGCTCCCTCCGCCTCCCGCGGGATTCGCGGCCCAGCGCTGGGGGCAGGGCCCGCAGGCCGCGGGGCTGCCGGATGCTGCCGCTCACCGCCGGCCCCGCCGAGACGCTGCTGGCCGGGGGCGCGCCCGGCCCAGATGCCGTTCTCTGAGGGGAGAGGGCGGCGCGCAGGCCTGGAGCGCCGGGCCGTGGGGCTGAGCGGGGTCAGGGCGCAGCGGGGCTCCCGATCCTCCCTCGCCCCGCACCCTCGGGCTGCCGGGGCCGCTGCAGACCCGGCCCGGGTGGACGCGCTCCCGTGGGAAGCGCCCCAGCTTCCAGAGGGGGCGTCCCATCCCCCGTGGCCCTGCTCTGACAACTCCCTTTGGATTCCAGAGGGCAGAAGGAACGGCCTGGCCTCTCTGTCATCCTGGGGAGGTTCTAGGTCAGGAACGACCCGACGATGGGATAAATTGGGTCAAGGTTCCTGTTTTCTCTGCAGTGTGATAGCAGTGGATAGACAGGTCCAGCTATCCACTGGGTGTGTTAATAAAGTGGAAAAGCATTTACAAGATGACCCATGTGGATTTTTAATTTATCGACCCTCAAAACCTGTGTGTTATAGCAGTGGCTTGAATACAGCAAGCGCTGATGCACAAAACACTCATGCAAATAATCCCTTTGAATTCAATGAAACTGTCAATGGTTAAAAGCTAAGCCTGTGCACAAGTGTTTACAGGATGATGTCCAACATCATTGTGAACTGGCTGCTCTGCTCCATCAAAAACCCCCAATGGCACTGACACCTTAGTTTGGTTGTAAAATCATCATAAAGTTTAAAATTTCAAGCAAAGAGATGAGCAGAAATAGCATGTTTCTTTCAATAGTTTCACACGTGTGCTTTCTTCTCGGGATTGATTTTGAACCTCCAAATTGAATTTAGAATTACTGAAGAATTCAGCAAGTTACATAACACTAATATTTTATATTACTACAGTAATACAGTACTACAGTAACATGTCTGCCAACATAAATATGTTTTGAAGATAAAAGAGCAGTCTTCCATTTAAGCCAGGAGACCAGTTTCTTAATGCCACCAGCTGTAGTTGTGTGATGAGCATGGCTGCTGTGTCATTGAAATGAAATGTGTATATACACCATCCAGGAAAGCACTGCATTTTATTATTCAATCATAAACCTTTCCTTTGTGACAAATTCATGCATTTGCTAGAATCAAACCAAAAGTGACATGCTGTTTATAGTATGAGCTTCTGGACCACTTTTGTTGTTCAGTCTGAAAAATCAAACATTTCCTCTTTTACCACAAATCAAATATAGGAGTTGTACTTTTAGACTGAAAAATGCAATCAATGTAATTAACCTTCAGTGTTATTAAATAAGTGTTTAGATAGTCTGATTCTTTTATATCTGTTTATAAACACTTTGCTTCATTATATTTCATTTCACACTTTAGTGATCTGAGTTTCTTTTTTAAAAGCTGATTTTCATTCCATTTTCCCAAAGAGAAGTCATTTAAGACAATTCCCAACAACATGATGCAAGTAAACTAAGAACCTGATATTGTCATTGCATCTACATGGTCTGATCTCTCTGTTTATTACAAAATTACAGTTTACATGCAAATAAATTAGCATTTATAGGACAAGAAGCTTGAATAGCTTAACAGAGCTAGTAATGGGGAAGAAAGTGTGTTATATTGTGTTAGACTGGTTAGCTTAGTATAAACAACATAACTAGCACTCACAATATGTGTGATTTAAATTGTGATTTAAATTTTGTTAATTGAAAAAATCTAACCTGTCCTTCTGCCTAAGTCTGTGTTTTGTTGAGGAAGTTCATTACTCAAGCTGTAGTAACTGTGTATTCTACTTCCTCTTTTTTTTTTCTTAAAGAAAGTGAAAGCATTTAGTGTTTTAATGTGTAAAAATAACATCCAGGGCTACCAACAAAGAAGGTGTATTGCCAAGTATGTGTTCATGTATTTGCTGCTTTCAGTCTTGACTCAGTACATTTTGCTACAAAGGTGAGGCCTGTTTCCCATAGTTGCATCTGCTTAATTGAAGAAGTGCCCTGAGCTCATGTAACACAAGGACTGCTAATTTGTGTGGACAGTCCTAATCCATTTTGAACCATGTATGGTACAGTTTTACCTCCTTTTTTAAGTCTTTGTCTACCAACTGATATGCATCTGTTATTTTTAATCTCATTTAATCAATGTTCTCTTACTATTGACTTATTACACAGGCTAGGCTGATACACATCCATCTTCAATCAGTGTAAGAATGCCTGTAGGAGTCAATCTGAAAACTTTTGTCTGTAGCAGCACAGGTGAAGGAACTAGAAAGCAGGATTACAGAAAACCTGTCCTGCAGTCAATAATCCTCGTGGTGCCACTGACACAGCCTTCCACCTGAAGTTCCTGAGAGCTGGGCCCTGAATGTGTGTTTTCTGAAGCACTCACAACACTTGTCTGCCAGCCCTGTGCACTCCTTGGCCAATGCTTCTGCCAATACCTACAGAAGGATAAAAGCCTACAGCACTTTGCTGGCAAGTTTGGGAAGAGGTCAACAAGAGAGTCAGGTGTGCTTAGAATGCCCAAATGCTTTATGGATCTCAGTGTTCATTGGGAATTCTCTGCAGTTTTTATGAGGCTTAGCTGCAGAGAGTTTGTCAGTGCTCAGTGACTCAAAGCATCACCAACAGATGTGGGCAATGCAGTCGCAGAAGTGGGAGAAATTGCCCAGAGTATGTGTAGGGCAGGGTTAGGCTGTTCCACTTCTCCAAAACATGAAATTAAATTAATCATAGTAAGGTCACCGTCCTCAGTTGTGAGTGGAGGCAGAACATGGTAAATTAGCAACCTTCTAAGCAATTTTTAAACAGAACAAAAAGTTAATTGGAATGCAGCAGGGGTCTTTCTTTCTCCCGCCTATGTATTGTCACCATATTCTTCAGGAAAAACAAATACAGTGCAATCACCTAGAGCAAGAGTTGGCAGCTTTTCAGCAGTGGTGAAACAAGGTTGTATTTTTCTTTCCCAGATTACGGATTAAGTCCCTTGGAAGAAACAACTTGAATTGCAAAGTGTGTTTGATCAGCTAAAACAGTGAAATACTGCTTTGGCAGAAAGCAGAGGTTTCTGTTTTCTGCTGGGCTTACAAATGTGAGTGTGAGACTCATGACTTTGAAGCTGCAGCTTCTCCCTAATGTCTTTCTTACTTAATGATGTTCAAAAGTCTCTCTATAGCTTCCTTTGGAAGGTTGTAGAGTTACAGCACTGCACTGCATTAATCATTGCCCTAGAAGAACATGGCAGATTTTTTTCATTAGTAGAGCCTATTTGATTTTTTTAAATATTTCTATAACAGAAGGATAAAGGTATGTCAAAATGTACACCAAATCTAATGTTAGAGATCTCACCACAGAGAGGTGTTGACAACACTTTTTTTTCAATAATAAAAGTACTGAGACCTCACATTTTCTTAGTGTATTTACTCATAGTTCTCAACTATTACACTGAAATTGAGCACAAAATATTTAGATTTGTGCATACTTGGTTAGTTAGTTTGACTTTTGCAATTAGCTTCCGGTTGCTAGTGTATTTAGGAAAGGTAAGGGAAGGATCAGTTGTTTCCATGGCACTGTCCTTATCTATCCTTTCACTCCTACAGGGGATTTCCAGGGATGGCTGCTGGCAAGGGAAGCCCTAGAAGTGCAGCTCAATTACTATTTTAGCATTAAAATGCATCACAAGGTATCCACACAGATGGCTTCTCATCTGCTGGATTTGTAGTTTCCAGGAGGGAATATTGGGAGCAGAAGTATCTTTATCTCAGTCTTTCATATTTTTACTACCAGGGAACCCTTTCTCAGCCTTCTGCTCCAGTGCCTTCAGTGTCTGATTTAGTGCTAATTATAACAGAGTATCAGGGGGAAAAAAATACCAAATTTAAAAAGAAGTCTGCCAATTCTGGAAAGTAATGTGACCCCAAAGAGGAGATAAAATGTAGCATTTTCCCAAAATAAGATGCTTCACATTGCTGTATAGCAACTAAGAAGTCTGCCAGAGTGCTAGTAAATGAGAGGATAAATCAAGAATTAGAGATAGCAGTTTCAAGTGTCTATTCAGACAAAGAGAAGAATAATGATGCAGATGGAAATATGTTTTCCATGGGAGAGAAGCATTAGAGACACAAGCTAGTGCCAGAGTAGGTGCTGACTGACATTCCTGAACAACATTATCCCCAAAGAGATGGGAGTTATGGCAGTGGGGAAAGAGAAACCCTTCTTATGTTAGTTCTCAAGATTGCAGTCAGCTGGTGCTCATTGGAGAGCTGCCTGGTCAGAAGTGCTGTTTCTCTTTTGAAACAATTGAATCATGGAATCATAGAATTGCTTAAGTTGGAAAACGCCTTTAAGATCAGAAAGTCTAATTGTTAACCCAGTACTTCCAGGTTCATCTCTAACCTGTGTCCCCAAGTGCCACCTTCTCACATTCTTTGAACACTTCCATGGACAGTAATGCCATCATTTTCCCTGGGCAGCCTGTTCCAATTCCTGACCGGATTTTCAGCAAAGAAATTTTTCATAACACCCCATCTAAACCTCCCTTGTTGCAACTCAAGGCCATTTCCTCTTGTGCTGGTGCATGTTACCTGGGAGAAGAGACCAATCCCCATCTGGCTACAAACTTCTTCCAGGCAGTTGTAGAGAGGAGTGAGGTCTCCCTTAAGCTGCCAGGTTGTTTATCCAGCTTAAACAACCCAAGCTCTATCAACTGCTGCTTATCAGCAATTTTGTCTTCAAACCCTCCCTCAGGTCTGTTGCCCTTCTCTAGACATGCTCTAGAGCCTTAAGGTCCTTCTTGCAGCGAGGGGCCCAGAACTGAGCACAGGATTCAGGGTGTGTCTCCACCAGTGCCAGTCAGTACAGGGGACAGTCACTGCCCTGGTCCTGCTGGCCTCACTATTGCTGATACAGGCCAGGATGCCACCTTCTTGGCCATCCAGGCACACACTGGCTCATGTTCAGCCAGCTGTTGATCCAGGACCTTTTCTGATGACCAGTTTTGCAGCCTCTCTGCTCCCAGCCCGTAGCACTGCATGGGGTGGTTGTGCAGAACCCGGCACTTTGCCTTGTTGAATCTCCTGCAATTGGCCTTGGCCCATTGATCCAGCTTGTCCAAATCCTCTGCAGAGCCTTCCTACCCTCCAGCAGATCAACTCTCCCACCCAACTTAGTGTCCTCTGTAAACTAACTGCAAGTACATTCAATTCCCTCTTTCAGACCATTAATAAAGATGTTAAACAGAACTGGCTCCCGTACTGAGGCCTAAAGGACATCACTTGTGATCATGTCAAAAGACAGGCAATGTTTTATTTCAGGTGTTGGGGTCTCCTTGGCATGACTTTTCCATGTGACTAACTGTTGTAGTTGCAATGAATGTGACCCACATAGGGCATTCTCTCCATCAAGCTGCATTGTCTATTGAAAGAAACATAAGCTTAAGTGCTTAAGATGGTTATAATTAAAAGTTAAGCTGGGAATATTTTTCAAAAATGATGGGCAAATATATAATATAACCAGCAGCCTGAGGAAAGCCATCACAGTATATAAGGCAAAAGAATGATTTGTTTCCCTTATGACAGGTCTTGACTGGGAAAGGGAACAGCCTGGGGGGCTGGAAAGTGCTGAATTCTAGTTCTTGCTTTTTGACAGTTTTTCAAGATTGACAGTCAGACCTATTTCCAAAAATGTGCTCTCCTCTGAATAAGTGTTAATGAGCCAACAAATGAACTCTCAGTACACCAGCTGACAATAGTCTGCCATCCCACCAGAAGCCAGAGGACTCCAGTATCACTGTCCCACTGGGCAGCACGATGAGCCCATGACCCTTGCCCTGTTGAAAGCTTTGATGGGATGCTGATCATCACATGGGATGGCTCTGAATGAACATCAGCAGAGGTCTGGGGTATCTTGCGTTCATATCCATAAGGGCTGAAACCCAGATTCTGAGTTCAGAGCTGTTGCTTACCTCCTTAGCCAATTCAAGCAGCAACATCTTGCTAGGCTGATGAGAGAGGGAATTTCCTGCATCAAAGCTGGTCTCTGTCTGCAGCTAGCACGCTGAATTGTATTATGTTCTATTCTGGCGTACATAAACCCAAACCCTGGCATCTCTGGGAAACTCCAGTCGCCATTGCCATCACAGGGCTGAGACTGAGCCTTTCCAGCTGGGCAACACCACTGCATCATGGATTATAGTGTTCTCTAATGGAGCAACAGCAGCTACCTTTGACCTCTCATTCACCTTTGTTACACTGCTCAACAAGATATATAAGTATGTGCACATCGCATTTCAGGACCCTCCAAAAGTTTCCTAGGCCTGAGTTTTGCTGCAGTTGATTGGGTGCTGGTGTTTTATAAATCTGTCCCAGATACCTTGGATACCAGCATGATTCTCTATTCTAGTCCCATTCAGGACCATAAATTCAGACTTTCATTTACCATGAACCCAAGCGATTTGTGAAGTCTCGTGATACAGAAATTCAGATGTAAATATTGCATGCAGAAATATTTGAACGTCTCACACTTCTTCCCATTCCAATCCTGCTCATCATTTTCAGTAGTCTTAGTGGAAGAACTGCTCACATCTGAGAGCAAAGGAGTTGCTCTGCACATGGAGATCAACCGATGAAGGCAGTTTGCTGCTTCCTCAGTCAGCCATGTCTCAGGAGAAGTAAGCAGAATTTTAAATTCAGCGGCCTGCCATGCTCCCATCACCACCAGCAGAGCCCAGGGTTCATATTGCAGCCATGCTCCTTGCCTAGCTCTGCTTATTGCTTGGATTGGCACTGAAGAAAGTGGCAGCATCTTCAGAGATGAAGATCCAAAGAGATCTTCTCTTTCTCCCTTTGTCTCTCCTCCTCTCCTTCTCTTTCTCTCTCTATTTATCTCTTTCTCTCATCTTGCTGTCTCTTAGAGATCACATGCACAGTGATATAAATATTCCTGCAGTAAGCAGCAAATCCTTCTAGTTCAAGAGACTGACCTCACTCCAGCTGTGACTCTTGTGCAAACAAACTGCTGTGCCTGTTGGGGACCCCTACAGAATTTGGTGCAGGCCTGAAACACATGGCTCATATTGTGTAAAACTTATGGCTATGATATCTGCATCCAGGATGTTTCCTGCTTCACTGTGGATTGTGACAGCTGGAAAACGAAACACCAAAGCCCCATTTCTGCAGCAGTTTCTCAGGTGGTGCCTGCCTGGGCACAGGGACAGGCACACATGCTTTCCCTTCTGACCAAGCAATGGAGCAAGGCTGGTTCCCACTGGTAACTGAAGGGACAAAGTATCACAGTGTCACGTACTGGCAGGAGCCCTGTAGCTCATATACACAAATATATTTTACTTTTTAAATTTTCTTTTGATGTTAAGTCAGGTGAACTTGAAAGCTAGGGACAGACTTCATCTCACCACCTTTAGCTGTCTGAGAAGGAAGTGCCTGATCCAAGCCATTAATCCAGTCTTCCTGCAAGTCAGTGGGGAGACAGGGGAATTTTTACTCCTTCTGCTGCCTCCTGAGGGTGGGTGTCCCTCCTGTGATCTGGCATAGGTGGGACATGTGGCACTTGGATGGCTGGTGCTAGCTGGAAGAAATTGTACAGTCCATTTCCTCAAATTAAAAGCCTAAATATTACTTTTTCTGTGTACTCAGGAAGTGTTTCCTGAAAAATAAATTTGTGCACAAATATAAAGATCTGTTGCTCAGGCCTGTGTTAGGAAGGTATGCACAAAGGTCTCTCTTTTGTACACATGGTAAAATATATGGTGAAATGTTATATTGGCATAAGAAAATCAGAAATTATTGAATTTAGTAGAAAGATCCTAGATATAAAATAATGTAATCCTGATGTCTATTCCTAAAAAAAAAAAAAAAAGAAAAAACCAAAAAACCTCAAAAGGATCCTGCCTTTCTCAGGGCTGGAAAATTCAACTCAACTGCAGGAAAACAATTTCTTAACATGAAATTGTTATTAACTTCTTAAAATGTAGGCATCAGCTCTAACAATCAGTGTTTTCATATTGATTCTGTTATGTCTGGGTTTTTAGTATGAAGGCACATTTATTTTAAATTACAAACTCCAGAGATCAAGGTTCTAGTGTTATAAATACATAGCTGGACAATCTTTCCCGAGTGCTTACTGTCAAAACAGACAAGACAGAAATGGAGGAGAAGATGAAAAAGGACTGAAGTGGCTTGCTAAAAGTCATGTAACAATATCCTCTATCAAGCTCCAATGAGGAGGTAAAGCTGCTCACTGGGACTTCAAATGGACTGGATTATCCTACAGTTAGCTTGGCCTTTCCAGTTCAAGTGTTCCCTTGGGATAAAGACAGTATGACAAATCACAGTTTTATTCAAACATGGAATACCATGAGCAAGAATTTTATTCTTTTTAGTATTGTTAGAATGGCAAAAGATACAAAAAGATTTTGTGAGGAATAGTTATGGTTGCCACATCCTTGTTAGCAATCTGTACTAGCACCCAGGTAAACTACTAGTCAAAGGCTGATGAGTATGATTTATTTTTTTTTTAAGTGTACAAATATGAGATAATCTGAGATATCTTCAGTGGACCAGATATAATCTGGCCCTATGCCATATACCCCACTCAGCCTCCAATGTTTCTTTATTGAGGACATTTATGGATATTTCTCATGCTCAACCAGTAAAAGGATAGTTGGTACTCTGAGCCCTGAAAACAATCGAGGTTTGGTCAGAAAATAAATCTGACTTCATCATTCCCAATATTGTTTCTCAAAGAAAGTGGTCTTTCTTCTGTTGGTTTACATTTGCTTAGAAAAATGTAAATGGAATAATTTTGTGGCAGCAGGCTTTGTGCCAAATCAAGAGCCCAGCTTCATGCCAGACCATGTACTGTTCATCCTTCAGCCATTGACATAAAATCAGGAAAAGCTTAGAACTGGCTCTGTGTGGGTCAGCAAGCCCATTCTGGGGGCACCAGAGTGTGCAGTGATCCAGCCATGTGTAGGTCCAGCATGAGCACCATGGCATCACAGCCTGAGGGTAGACAGCCATGTCTTGGGCTGCTTTTTTCATCCCACAGCTAGTCACATTGCAAACTGACAAAAGGCTGCTTAGCCCAGGAACCCTGATAATCACATCTCTGTGCTCATCTAACAAAGTTGTGTTGTTTTCAGGGAGGATGAGCTGTGGGAGAGGCCTCACATCTGTCTGCAAAACATCAAGTGGACCTGCCCTGGGAGCACTGCCTTGCATCGCTCTGCTGGGCAGGAGGCACCAGGAAATTTGGCCTTTGTGCTTCTTCCCCCTTTTCTTGGGGGAAACACATGAGTCAGCCATCATAGCAACCTCTGGGCTACTTGAGGGGGCATTGCTCTCTCCTCTGGTGCAGGTGTGGAGTTTGCTGTCCCATCAGCCACTCAAGCAGCATCTGGAGCCATCACTTCCAGTTGTTGAACCAACAAAGCAAAAAAAAGGGAGTGAATTGTGGGACATTCATACCAGAATTGTCTGGATCTGAACTGAAACTTAAACCCTGATTGCTAGGCATTAATCTCTGCTGGTTTATCTCTTCATGAGTGAATTCACATTTACCTAAGGAGTTTTATAGACACCCTTGCAATTCCCCTTCATAAACAGGATTTGGGAAGACAAGATTCAGTATTATTATAGGTATGATCACTGTTACAGTTGCTAATTACCTGTGGAAGATTTGTGTTTAACGGAGCCCAGGTTGCAGTGTGTTCGGTCAGGACCTGCCCTGAAAGGTTCCCTGGACAGCTCTCAGCTGCTGTGGAGCCAGGGTTATCATTTTTCAGCAAAGCCTGGGGCAGATCACTTGCAACCTGCCCCCAGAAGCAGCCTGTTCTCTCTCTTTCTCCACATGGTTGCTCTGTTGCAAGGGTCCATCCTCAACTTTTACATCCATTATCTGTTGCCATTGCAAATAAAATAAATGCATGATTCAATGAAATTTTCAGTAGTTATCAGCAAATAAATATCTTGAGTCTTGTGTCAAGTGACTTCTGTGTCTTGGCCTCACAGTAGTTTCCGTAGAAGATGTTCCTGATACAATAGATAAAATTAAGTTGGAGGAAGGAACTAACCCTAGTCATAAAAATGTATCTTTACATTTTTCTTACCACTGCTGAACATTTTCATAAGTTTAATCATGTCTAATGCATTAAAAATTTATTATTTGTAACATATAATTAAAATCCCCGTGGTATAATATAGCTATAATTTGTACAAATTAATCTGGAAAAGTGCAAACAGTGATGTTTTTGTTTGCAATGTTGCCAAATATTTTGCATTTTATCACAGTATGGGGAAAAGAAAAGCTATTGAATTGCTTTAGAATAATTCCTCATTTGTATTCTCCAAACTGGGCAAACAGTCTTTCACTTCTTTTATAAGAGCACTGAGGCTTTACCCACCCACAGAAAGGAAGATAGATAACTAAGAATTATGTGTTAAGGCTGTGTCACATGCATGTGTGTCGTGTGTGTGGATACTGTACTGTTACAGTTCTCTGGAGAGAAACAAAGAATTTGTGGATCCTACTTTCTAAACCCATCTCCTGGGATGGAAATAAAAGCTCACTAGTCATCCTTGATGCTGCATATCACATTACTTTCTTTTTCTTTTGGGTTTCTTGAGACAAAGAGATGCTTAGTTATAATTTCCACACAAACATTCCCTCCCTGAAATTCTGGTATAACAATTAACTGGAAAAAAATGGTAAAACCAAAATATTTTTTAAAGGCATTCTGATTTCTCTTGTCTGCAAGATATAGCTGGCATTTGCACTCATTGGCCAACAGACATACTTCTCAAGTGCATGTTCTTGCTTATTTTAGACTGTGAACTTTTCCAGAGGGGATATACCCTGATTATTTTATGTCAGTGGTGGAAGTATTGAAACACTACTTCTACACCAAACTAAAATTGCCAGAAAAATGAAATCCATTTCACATACAGAAGGAAACAAAGTGCCATAACACAACAAAAATATCAGAGATATTCACCTCCCTGTATCAGTTCTACTGTAGATATATTGATATTTTGTTTATAGCTTACATATAAAAATATTTTTCTGTTTACCTCCTCAAAGGAGTGACCCAAAGTGATTTTCTTTTCACATCTTATAAAAGAAACATTTTTCATCCGTTGGTACTCTCTAAATCATATATTCAACATGGAGTTATTCCAAACCTACCTTTCAAAATGAAATTCTGATATTGCATGAAATGCCTGCAGAGTGTCATAAGCTGACACAAAAGCCCACGCTGGACATCCACTGTGTGTGCCTAGGTGCTGTGAGCCAGCACTGACCTGTGTGGCTGCCAGCCTCTCCTGGGCTGGGGAGCCCACAGCAGTGCTCTGCCACTGTCCCTTCCTGGGCTGGGGAACCCACAGCAGTGCTCTGCCACTGTCCCTTCAGGCCCCTCCCTGGATGCCTGTGTCAGTGTAGATAGTAAAGGTCTATGATATATACATCTCCATATCATGATCTCCTAACTGTGAGTGGGATGTAGCTATGGTGAGCAGCACTGGAGCAGTGATAACCACTGAATACACCCTATTGGTTTGGTTTGTGTTGTCCCCGAATCCAAATCTTGTGGATACACTTATTCTGAATTGAATATGTTCAACTGAATTTCATTTTAAGCAGCATAAGAAATTTAGCATATAAATCTCTGCTTGATTTCCCCACTGCATTTTAGTGTTATTTGGGATTTAGGTCAGTAAATTTTTATTGTTCATGACACCATTTGTCATACCTCCTCCCCCTCATTCTGGGATTCCCTTCTAGGTTACTCTCTTTATCTCCTCAGGGACTCTTTCTTTCTCTCTCCCTCTGGCTTTTGACGATTTCTTCAGCTCCATTTGGTTCATCAGTGGAAAAGGGCATTCTTGCCCATAAACCTCTCTCTTTTAGACTGTTCTCAATTTTTCAAATTTTGGCAAGCACTTTGCTAGCCTGGATGCTTTTTTGGACCTTTGTTTTGTATTCCCTGCTTGGTATATTCTGCATTCTACACTTGCCTCCTTCCAGCACTTTCTTTAGCATCCACCTTCTCTTCTCAGTGTGAAGTCTGAATGACCTTTTTAGCTCCTATTTACTCTTTTGCATGACAGAATTTTTATAGGCCTTTAGCTATGCTGCTGCTGTCAGAGGGAAGGTGTAGTACACATATTTCTTCAGTGCCATCGGAGCACACCGATACATCAGGGATTGTACTTGTACCCCACCATGCCAAAACAAGCTTTGTCATCTGGGAACCCCACCTTGGAGTCAAGTGCTTTTTTCCAGCAATGGCACATCATGGAGGATCACCTCCAAGGCCAAGGATGTGGCAGCCATGACTGTTGACCATGAAATCTCTCCCTGTGGAAGGCAGCGACGGCCGGAGTGCAGCTCCAGGCCCCCGGGTGCTGCTGTCATGCACTCCAGCTCTCCCCAGCCTTGGCCTTGATGCAGTCATGCCTTGGTGTCACACGTGAAATTGCATCATAGAAGTGAGAAGGATTGCAGCTAAAAAAGTGCTTGGATCAGAGAAAAGTCTGGCATTGCTGTCAGTAGCTACACACACATGAGTCTGGCAGCCCAGGACGTGCAATACTTAGAGGAGCACAATTCTCTGGAAATTATTCACCCCTTTAGCCACTCCTCTTGCAAAAGGAGACTGGGAAAAGACAGAATAATAAAGACATAATCCACAGTAGGTGGCTCCTTTACTTCTTTCTGTCTGAAAGGACTGTGACAGGAGTATTGGGTCTAAGTAACTGCAGCCTTGCTCAATAACAAAGCAGTTTTTTCCTGGAAATGCATTTTATACACCTCTGTTTCAAACTCTAGTGACCCTCCTAGTCAGATGGAAATACAACATTCATGTTTAAAAGGTAGATAAAAGATTTTGCTTTCCTGAAACATCCTTTTAATTATGAAAAAACTGGGTGACATTTTTCCTTGAAAGATGTTTTTATGTAGATATTTTGGTTTGAAAGAAGAAAAATGTTCAAAAACCTGATCAAAATTCAGATGCTAGTCATCCTCTAGTGTGAAGAATTCAAACGGGATTTCTAATCTGATGCTTCTAAAATCCAAATAATCTTACAGCCTGAAAACCCTCCCACAAACAAAACCCCTGCCCAAACCTTCCTTGCAAATAATTGTTTCCTCTTTGTTCATTTAAAAACTCAGTCCAGCCATTTCTCACATGCAGCCATTAAACTCCTATTTAAAATTTTTGGGATAATCTGCTTCTGGCCTGGAGTGACAGAAACGTGCTCCTCTGTCAATGTGCCCCCCTCGTTACTACCCTCAGTCTAAAACCTTTAGCCAAGCTCATTGGCACCGACAACTTGCAGGTGTGATGCTGCTGACCCCGGTGCTGCTGCTCCTGGGATGAAGTCAGCCAGATCCTGGCATGGCTGTGCTGCTTTTCATCTGTTCATGTGGCATCCAGCCCACTGGCAAGGGTTTGTGCCAGCCTTAGCCACCGACCAGTGCCATAATGTGGGCATGGATAACTCTGTCCCCATCACTGCATCCAGGCAGCTGGGCCATGGGGCTGTTTGGGCACACAGGCATTGGAGGATGCCTGGTACCCCTCCACAAACAGCAGCTTTTGGGATTACAAAAAGCCTTTGCTCACCCTAGCTGCTACTGAGCCCTGAAGGAAGCTGGGAGCAGCATTTGGGAGGGCACTGGTCCCAGCTCTGCAGGTGGCAGCCACTGGAGCCAGGGCCACATCCCACTGGTGTGCCAAGGCTTGATGCCACCACAGGGCAATGTGGCAAGCTGGTATGTTACACTGCTTCCTTAGGAACCTGGCAGTGTGAAATACAGGAGCGTTTGCTACATTGATCCTTTGAAAGCAGAGGGAAGCTTTGAGATGTTATAGGTAGAAAAAGCACTATTGCTGTGTGTAAAGCTGGTTTTATAAAAGAGAAAGGGGTTATTGTAGCCTTGCAGTCCATGAAAAACCTGAGAAAGGCCATAAGGTCCTGAGCACCATTTTGCATCCTGCAGCTGTTCAGACCCACCTCTTCAGAAACGTAAAAACACACTAGTAAATGCTTCACTGTGTCCCTCCTCTAACAGAAAACAAGTTCTTTAACAACTAAATATCTTCTAAATATCTTCTGTATCTTCTAGCAAGATACAGAAAATTCATATGTAAGAGTGTTGTACTGGAAGATGCACAAGATGTATCTGTATATTTTTTCAGACATTCAGTAAAACTCTTAAGAGCAGTCCAAGTGACCCAGACTTATCCATCTTGCATTGATGGACAATCAACCTAAGTACCCATGTTTGTTTTCTTGTTTGTTTTCTGAAATGTTTTTATCCTGTGTTGTCAGTACTTGAAAATAACTTGCAAAATAGAGCTTGAGAATGTTAGATTGGTTTTTGATTGGTTCAGAAACATGATAATGGCCAGCTTGTCAGATAACTGATTTGCAATGAATAATCTAGTTTTAATCAGCTGAAGTTTTAATATATTATATCTTTCACTAATCAATCTCACTTAGCATATGGGGAATCAAGATAAATTCATCCTTTTGATTAGGAAATCAAAAGCCTTTATATGCATATTGGTTGATGGCAGGTCTCATAAAAGCACACCACCAAACTGCTGATGTTTCAGGAATTCTGTCTCACATAGTGCAATTCGTTGATTATGCAAGGTGTTTTTCATCAGGAGATTAAATTCTGCAAGGATGCCTGATGCCAGCACAGCAGCACCTCTGGCCATGCTCTGTGACTCCTTTAGACATCGGGGGTCACTGCTCTGTGCACCCAGGACGGGGTTTGGAGGGACAAGGCCAAGGTCACACAGCACCTCATGGCAGGCTCTCGTTCTTCAGGGGCCCTTAAAGGGTTTGGTGCCTTTTCAAACAAGGAGATTTAAGATCTTCAGGAGAACATGATCCACGTCTGGTAGGAGATGCAGAAGCAAAAATTTTATAGTATGTTACTACTAGAAATACCAGCTTTTAGAGAAGCATCTTTCCCTTAACAATGTGCTACTGTATCTTGTGTTTTCTGAGTAGCCAGACTAGAGAGGGTGGAGCAATTGTTAAAAACATTAGCACAGGAAACAAATCGCCCACTTATATTAAAAATTAATTTAAATAGTTTAAAAAAATAAATGAAACATTACATTTAAAAGTAGCATTAAAAAAGTAAAAAAGTAAAACTCAAAACCTTTAGCTAAATGGAAAAAAGTGAGAGATTGTTTGTTGTGTTAGGTCCTCCCCTGAAGGAGTGTGTATTATTTAGGAGTAGCTTCTTTGGGGCACGTTTTGCTTCCTGTAAGGGCTCGGCCTTTTTAATTTCCAGTTTACTTTGTAAGTGAACCAATTCTTCCTTGTAGTAATCCTTTAATAGATTAAAAAAAAAAAAAAAAGGAAAGAGAAAAGGAAACATTTTACAATTTTTGTCCTGCGGTGGATCATAGTTAGATACCCATAGTCTAAAGTGTATGATGATTTATCATAAGTAATATTTATAATTATACTGATAGTGGCTGCAGTGTACTGAAAATGCTGTCCTGGGTTTTCATTGCTTGAGAACCTGAGCAGTTGCTCATCCTTATCAAAAAAAGAAAAAAAAAAAAAAAGAAAAAAAAAAAAAGGAAGAAGTGTAAAAAGGACTACAGGTGTAGTCAAACTCAAACTCCAGAGTAACAGCTGAGCAATCTCCATGATAATTTTCCCTCATGGTGATGACATCTCTTGCTTCCACCGTCCCAAGAAATCAGAAGTGAGATGAGGTCACTGTCAGCTTGCATGGGAGACCTAAATTGCTGGAGCAGAGGTGTTGAGAGCAGCAGTGCAGGTGACTCATTATGTGACACATTTCCTTCTGAGTCACTGCAGAATCAATGCCCTGTCAGGATGCTGAGAGCATCAACAGCGGCTGTCTCCATCTCCTGCAACCAACAAAAAGTCTCTTGTTGACAGTGAGGTTCTTCAGCACTCACTGGCTGACCAAGAGAGAAAACAGAGGGGAATTGCAGAATTTCTCTCTAACAGGAGCACCCCTCTGAGAACAGAGTGTCTTTATTCTCTGCACTGTGCTTTGGTCCCTGGGGGTCTCTGGTGCTGGCAGCCCACAGCAGGGGCTTGTGGTCAACACCCATTCTGCAACAACCTGGGGACATGCAGTAGGCACCTTCCATCAGGATTAAATCCTGGCATCTGCTGAATTTTGCTCTGAGTTTTTTCAGTATTGAAGCTCTGACATTTAGTTATATTATGTCATAGATATAATATAACTAAATATATCTGTGAAATATTTAATAATGGCAAGGGCAGTGCAATTCACTGGTATGAACAAAGAAGGGCTGTAACTCAGACCTCTGTACACAAGAACAATCTTCCCAGGTCTAAAAAAATAAAATTCCACAGTACACTTCTTTGGTGATATAAACACTGAAATGGATATTTACTGGTAGCCAACCAAAAATACTCAATGATGCACAAAAATATATATTTAAATTAATATTTAAAGCAAATTTTTTCAAGCAACAAAAAAATCAGTGTTTTAGTAAATACCTATCATAGTAGTGTTTTAAGCATGATGCTCCAAAATCTGGTACAAGGAAATGCTTGCAGAAAGAGGTGATATTTTTGTTAAATATCTGCAAAAACTAGGAGAAACTTTTAAGCACACAGCATCTCCATCAGCTCTGGCAAAAAGGGGTCAAAAAACCCAGGCTAGAAATCTGGTTTTTTTATATAATATTGTTAGAGTGAGGTAAGAACTGTTTGTCTGACAGTATGTTCATTTAATTCAGCTAATTTGATAAATGTGTTATGCCTACCTACACACTTCATAGTAAAAAGTGAAATGGAAGCCATTGCACATCTCATTGTTTACTTTATTTTAAGGGCAATAACATAAGATCACATGGCTTACACTGATAAACCTGCCTTTCTTGACTTTCCTTAGCTATGTCATGATGCCTTCAGGATAAAATTCAATGTACTATATTTAAAATGAAAGTAAACACAAGCATCCTGTCTGCAGAATTAAGCAGGAATTTGATGCTGCTTAGACAATGCTTTGTTTTGTAGGTGGATAGGTGACAATAAGAACATGAACTGTGAGCTCTGTGCTTTAAACTTATGTCTTAAATAGTGAGAATTATTAGGAGTACATCAGGTAATGCAGTTTCCTTATGTGAAAGATTTTTTTGCATTTTAAAGGTGTAGTACTTCACATTGCTATGTGTCTGAACTCAGCAGATTAGGGCCCATGAAGAATCTCAGAAAAAGCAGTTAGTTTCAGCTATTCAATGGAGATATTCTGGTCAGTCAATGAGCTAGTAATCAGTATTAAAAAAAATTACATTATGAGATCTTATTTAAGACTTTTATGTCATCTCTTATTTTGTTTAAATTGAAACACTCCTGAAAAATATTTATATTTTAATGACAGAATACAGTTCAGCCAAAATGCTTTTGAACAGCTTTCACAGGCTATGCAAAAAAAAAAAAAAAAAAAAAAAAAAAAAAAAAAAAAAAAAAAAAAAAAAAAAAAAATTGCAGAAATCAGCAATTTCAGCTTGAGGAACAGCTTGCCTTTTTATTCAGTAATCAAGAAACACAGATAAGCTGCACACAATATAACCTGACACTGGGACATAATTCCCTGTTGTATTACCTTTGAAGTATTCAGTAAATTATTATCTCTTTTTTTTCAGTAAGATGAAAGTAAAATTTTTTCCAAAATGGGAAATCCCCTGTAGGTGGCAATTTGGACTTCATTCATTCCTCAAGTAATTGCTTTCAACTTCTGAGGACTCAGTTTCAGTAACAATCAGTGCCCTGCACTTGCAGAAGGACTCGATGATGCTGACACGCATCTCTGAGTAAAGAGCCTGCTGTGTCAAAGGCACAAGGAGGTGTTTTGCAGATGCCATTTATTCCTGGTGGCGGTCAGTGAGGTGCACACCGCAGTAAATCTCACGGAGGTGCGCTGCAGCGATGGCTGAGCTGCGGAGCACGGCAACCGCACGGGTTTGGGTGTCTGCAGTGTCTGAGCCCTCTAGTGGCCCTCTCGGTGCTGTGCTGGCCACCAGCGATGCCGTCCGTGTGCTCAGAGGGCTTCTCGCAGCGAGCTGGGCTGGTGTCTGTGTCCTGCTTGTGACACGGTACCGTGCTGCTGGTGCTTCCCTGCGCATCCCTCCCGGCGGCTGGCAGGGCGCACAGCCCGATGCTGCTGTGCCCATCACGGCTGCCGCTGTCCTCCATGGGTGTCCAGGCCTGTCAGCAGCTAAGGGCGTGTTCTTCCTCAAATTACGGTGGGCATCCGTGCTGAGCAGGCATCCCGGTGGCCTCACCGCCTCCTTCCACACTGCTTTCCCTCCAGGAGGAAGGTGGGAGGGACACGCTTTGGTGATAGCAGAGATGAGGCTGGAGGTACAAGGGCAAACCAGGGTGGCTTTTGGGCTTTCCAGCTTGGTTCTAAGTTTGAACCAACATGACCACAGCTTCTAGCTGCTGAATCATGTCAACTGCCTCAAAACTACTCATTTGTCTGTCCTTAATCATTTCTGGCCAAATGATTAGCTCTTTTTCCTGTTCCTTGGGCGTCTTGAAACTAGAAACTGCCTGAATACTTTTCCCCGTGTGCGTAAAACAATTTCTGAGACTCCCTACCCAATTGTTTATAAATAATTCTGGTCCCCTGTAATTACCACATTATAATGGGATGTATTAGTGAGATAATTTCAGGCATGCTGCCAGCACTTTGCATCCCATCACAAGGATCTCTTACAGTGCCTCCTCATGAAAGTTACTACAAAATAAATCTTCGTTCTGCTAATGCCGTGACAGCACATGTTAAAGCATGGGAATGACAAATACACACACCTCATCATGCATCACTTGATAAACATGGCTAAATTTGGCTGTCCCTGGCACAATAGATAGACAGGGACAATCTATTGTCCCTGGCACAATAGATAGGCACAATAGAGCTTGGTGGCAACACCTTGGTGATATCACAGAAAACCTTTAATGAGCCCACGTTCAGGGCATCAGTGAAGGTTCAGCAAAGACAGAGCAGAGTTTAAAAATTTGAAAATGGAAAATGTCATCTGTCATGTCAGATTTAAGGGTCTAATTGCCAAGTGAGAACATGGAGCATGGCTGACTGAGTAGGACATCCTGGGAGGACACCAGAGGATATTCATGGACACTGCCTTCCCTGCCCGCTGCTGCCTGACCACACTAGGTCCAGGTGCTTGTGCTGACCATACCGTGCTGAGTCCTGGGACAAAATGTCCATCCACATCTGGCCCAGGACACCTTCCCTGGTCCTCAAAGAGAAAAAAAACATCCACAGTTAATCACTTGCATGGCACAGGCCAAGTAAAGCTGTACATTGCCTCTGCAGGTCTGCATACTAAACAGAGAAAATTTTTTTCCCATTAAGGTTTGTAAAAGCAAATGCTACAAGCATTTCATGCTGATACATACAGCATTTCCAGCAAATATATATAACTAAGCTTTTTGCCTTCCCACTACTTTCACTTTATTCTGTCTTTTTCTATCTTTATAAAGCAGAATTTGAAAAAAAAAATAGAGGGGTATTTTTCCCCTCCTCTCCAACTTAAGTCCTATTTTTTCCTAGTAAAAATTTTGCAATCAATATTTAACCAATCTGTAAATGTTTCTGAAGTTCTTCATGAAGAGAGTAGCAATTCTGCTATTGTAATGTAGTTCAGATAAAGTAGTTCATCCCACAAACAAAAGTCAGCAATGTTAATGCATTGTAACAGATATGACATGGTGATGTATTTTCCTGAAAATCTGAAAGACCTTTAAAATACTAGATCACAGTTTTCAGCTGCATTGTTGTTAGTGTTTTGTAAACTGTAGAAAATTGCTTGACTAAGCCACATAAAACTCAAGTATCCAGAGTATCAATCAAGGGATTTTATTTGGTCATGTCTTTCTTAGCTTCAAAATTATTTTCTTCTTCAGTGGATTTTGTGGAAGCAAGAGCTTTATGGTGCAAATCTGTATCTGTATTTGAATTTCACACTAAACACTGCAATTATATACAGTAAAATTAATATTCATAATCTGGTCTCTCCATGGTGAACATGCTCATCTTAAAGTAAACTTTACTATGAGTGACCTGATAAAATTTGTGTACAGGAGTATAGGCTTTCTGGAATGTCTGGAGTAGTATGTGATTGAGTGCAGCTGATGGGATTGTATCAAAACCAATTAAAGCCTGGGAAATTTTCTGCTGGATTTCATAGTAGAAAATAGCAATGGAACAGTGCTCCAAGTTCAGATGAATGGGGAGACTAAAAATGTGGGATCCAACCAAATAACCTTTGCAGTTGTAAAGACAGAAGTGACTCACAGATTTTGTCTTCTGAAACCTGGCCAGTCAATCCGTTTTTATTATAATTACTTTGACCTGCTGAATGCATTATACAGGGAATTACTTGTCAACATTTCATACTCTGTAGATTATTTTCGTTAAAAACCACAGATTTTAGCTAGTTCATAAGTACTGACAAAAATAATTTTTAAAGTATAATTAGTATTGCTTTTGGCAAAAGACTCTGTAGATGCAGTGCTGCATCCTCTATTACCTTATATGTAACTGGTTTTACAAAAGAAATCTGATTTAATAAACTCAGGCAGAAACAGCAGCAAACAACCCTCATAAAATATAAAGAAATAATTTTCCCTCTAAATTATACATTCAAATCACACCACAGTACATAGTGGTCTTGCATGTTTAATGAAAATAAAAATTTCAACAAGTTCCAGATACCACTGGTGAATAAAATACAAGTATTTTCACATATCCATCTAGCTGGATTCATGAAAGCCATAAGCTACATGTACAGAGCTCCTGCAGGTACACTATTGTTGAATTCCAGGTGATTACAGCACAGACAGGTCTTCCAGCCCGTCACATCCAATGCCTAGCATGTTATACTGGAGATGCCCCTTTCAATAGGGATACACCGGCTTAAGTGGTCTGACAGAGGCACAACATTACCAAAATGGCTTTGAGGAATTTCTGGAGAATAACCCAAAGTGCCTTTTTAGGGAGTAAGCCAGGCCAGCCAGAGCAGGAACAAACATTCCTTATCTATCTCCTTAGAGGAGAGCCAGAAGGTAAAGCACCTCAGGGGTGTATATAGCTGTGGTGACCCTCTTGCCCCGCTCCTGGGAAGTCTGGCTGCTTGATTCCCTCTCTGAAATGCCTGTACACCAACCCACACAGCCCAGGGAATAAACAGGAATAAGCAGGGACCTCCATGTGCTCGCAGTGCCACGACCTCACTGCAGTTACAGGGACATGGTGGCATAGTTCCCAGCATGGGAGTGCTGTCATGGATGGCTACAGACTTTGTAGGTGAGACAGGACAGCAAGACAGAGTGGTGGAGCTATTCCTTATGTGAGAGAGCAATTGGAATGTGTGGAGCACTGCCTTGAGGTGGATGAAGAATGAGTCAAGAGCTTATGGGTAAGAATTAAGAGGCAGGCACCCACTGCTGTGGGTGTTAGCTGCAGGTCACCCAGTCATGAGAGGAAATTGATGAGACATTGAGTTTGCCAAGTGAATCACAGTGTTTGCCTGTGTGTGACAAAGACTGATCAGTGAGGTACCCATGTCACCATGGCTCATTTTGTCATGGAAGGGATTCTCTTCAGATATCATTAAAGTCTAGAATGCCTCAGTGTTAACCTCTGTTAAGGCCATTTTGTGCCCTGTGACCCTCCTGATCCTAACTCCACAAAGTTAAAAAGCTTGTCACCTCCAAATGTGAGCTTTGCCATCTTTTGTTAAGGTTCACAAGAATGGCAGGGCAGAGCAGATGCTGTGGAGAGGCTAACCTGCATCAGCAAGCAATAGGGTGTTTGTTTAATCCGCATTGCTTTTTTTCCTTCTACAGTCATGTAAAATCTTATGTTTTGCTCTCTTATTAATATATTTGTCTAATCCTTCATGGATACAATCTGAAATGGATTATAAAGAAGTGGTGGTGGTAACAAAATGCTTATTTTGCAATGATGAAGTAATTTGTCCTTCCATGGATGGAGCTATATTGTTTTCTACTAATCCTTTTTAGCTCCAATACCTTCTCAGTAGTTGGATGTTTCATGGATTTAGCCTTGAACTCTCACAAAAATGGCAAAAAGTAAAACAAAAGTAACACCCAGCTTCCTAGAGGTCTCCCACAAATTGTCTTTTCAAGATTATTGCATTAGCACAGCAGATTAGCTTGATAGATTGAATATAATGCGCTCTCATTTTAGCTAATACTGCTTCACCAAAGGGGCTAACAAACTTAATTCTATGCAGGCCAGGATTACCTGGCAGAGTCACTGAGTACTTTTGTGTGCTTACAGATAGGATGAAACAGATTGACTCTCCTCTTTGCTCTCCTTGCATTACTTTGTTAGGAATTGCCTCTCCTAGGACTTACACCTACGGTCTTCGCTGTTGGCTTGAGGCTGTGGTGAGGTCTCACCCCTGGAGGGGTTTGCCAGCCAGGTCCAGTAGCTGAAGGCACACCAAAACAAGCAAACAAACACGTTCTAGCTACATCTCCAGCCAGTCCCTTGCTGCCAGCACCTGCACAGGGTGCAGTGGCCACTGGCAGGACACCGTGCCAAGAAGGGAAGCACTTCTCCAGGACCTTGCCCACACACTGGGGCCCTTGCCCTCCTCACTCTGAGCCCATCTCATGGCTTCTGAGCTCCCAGGGGGTATTTGCAGCTTGTACCTGCTTTGCTGAAGGACAGAAACCCCCTTGGGGCCAGGGCCAGGCCATCTCCGGGTGTGTCCTGTGTCTGTCACACCCTAAGGTCAGTGAGCAGCCCCCAGTGCAGACATCCTGCAGTTGCTCCGGGAGATATTGCACTGCATGGGTAACCTCACCTTTACAGCGCAGGAGACAGTCACAGCTTAGCAGGGAAACACTGAGGCTGTGACAAGATGCAAGAGCCAAATCCATCTGGGAAACCATAAATAACAAGGCAGTCACAGCATGAGTCGCAGGGCTATAGTTTACCCAACCTGCAGCAAAGCAGAAACCAGTGTGTGAGTAACCTTCCTTTAAAAGACAAACAGACTCTAGACCTTCTCATCACCTTAATTATATGGTGGCTACCAACAGTGAAGACAAACAGCTCTTTTTTTATGCGTGTGTTTGGTTTTTGTTTGGGGTTTGTGTGTGTGTGTGTGCTCATCATTACTATGACCATGCTGTGGAGCCTCATGCATTTCAAAGGCCTTCTCTGCTAATGGAGACTGGAGTGGCCATAGCAAGGCTTCTTTGAAAAAGAAATTCTAGCAGTGAAAAACTTCTGTAGCTTGCTGCTGGCTTCAAACAATCTCCACAGTGTTAAAATGCGAGAGAGGACATGAAAGAGGAAATTCAGGCCACAAGAAGAGACTAATGGGAGATCAAATTGCATATCCAGAGAAAGTCCTTTATGTGACGCTGAGGATAAGTGACAAAAGGAGTTTCATTCTCAGGGAGTTTAAATTATTAATATCCTTGTAAAGAGGTCACTGTAAGGTCTTTTCTACTCTCAGAAATAGTAAAAAACATGTCAAATGCAAGAAAGTACTGGAGAGAAAAATAATTATTACAATCTAAGTGGGATGGCACAGCAATCTCACTGGGAAGGAAGAAAATTCTTCATTAAGAGCTAAGTCTTACAACACCTAAACATTTTTCTCTGGATACTTTTGTCCATGGACTTTAACTTGCTTTATCAAAGGTTTTTTCCTTGGTTCCCCTATTTTACCAAGGAGGGATCTTAAATAAATTGAACAGCTGAAAAGATTTTGAGCAGGTGATCATAGTTTCCTTTACCCACATCTCTGCAGCATGACTCTTAAAACTTGTAGAGGATCACAGACCCCATCTGATTAATTTGTTTTGGAAGAGCATGAGCAGTACTGGTGTAACCAAAATCACTCCAAGTAACAGTAGAAGAGCCTTAAATAATAAGCATAAGTCACAGTTCAGCTTGGCAGCCCATCCCAGGGAATATGTGCCAGGCATTAGGTCTAATTGAGCCATTTCGGGTGGAGGAGAAAAACCAAACCAACAAAAAAACCCCTAACACATGCAATGGCAAAACTAAGAATCTAAGTGAATGTTGAAATCTGACTCTGTCTATCTGAAAATAGTCTGTCCTACAACACTAATGCTGCTTTGTATAACTGACAGCAGGAACATCGAGCAGATCTGAAGTGTGACTGTTTCTGAGACTATTCAGTGTTCCTATACTTTGGCTGCTCTCCCTTTCTGAGCTGCCTGACAGATCTTTGGGATGGACAACCTCTGCAAACATACCTCAGGCTGGACCGTGCAATAAGGGTGCTGCTGGTCAGGTTCCTGGAGCCAGATCGAAACCACACTGAGCAACAGTATGTATCCTCCATTACACACTCATTATTCAACTTTGCTCAAAAATAGCAGTGATTAGACTTTGCATCAACAGCATTTATGTTTGATCATGCATTGTCTCTCTTTGCTACTTTTAGTTTCTATCAGGTCAGGCAATGCTTGTGTTCCCACAGCCAGGCTGGAAACATGAACTTTCTGTCATGTGCATGGGTTAACTTAGCTCCAGCCTGCAGACGTGCCTGGGCAAGACTGAAGCTGTGCTTCTCCAGGCTCCAGCATTAATTCAGTATTAATGAGTAAAGGATGCCAGGATCCCTGACTTCTGCAGGCCAGCCTAAGAACTAAGCACCAGGGAAAGAGTTGTGTTCAACCCTGAGAGCTTGTCTCTCCAAGCAGTTTGATCAACACATACGCTTTTCCAAATGACATTTTGTTCTCATGGACAGTTTGAGGCGCTGACAGCCAGCTTTGCCCATCAATACACCCTGTGTGAGGAGAGCAAGGGTGCTGCCCTGGCAGCCTGCCCAAAGCCCGTTGTGCTGCCATTTGCCTCAAGGAGGAGGTGTGGAAGTTTCCACGCACTTCATGGTGAGCCTGCAGTGGAGACATGGTGGCACAAGGATTGGGAGACCTGCCAGGGAGCAGGGTGGATGCAGGCAGTGGTAGGAAGCTGGGTGAAGGGGGTGCAAGGGGGAAGTCAGGGAGCAGAGCTACAGGAACAGCTGGAGGCTAAAGAAAGGTATGGTTTCCAGCGTCTTTTTGCAAACTTTAAAATGGATAAGGCAAAGCCTATCCTAGACTAGCCCAGGCAATATACACACATGTCACACATGTCCAACAGCTTCTTTACACCTACTTCTTTGCATCATTGTCATAAGCCAAACACAAATATAAGCTTTGCATTTCAGAGTTTTAATCTCTGACATGCTCTATGTTGATTTTTCCTACTGGAAGAAACTACCTCATCTCCTGTGAGTTTGCCTTCACAAGTCTCCCTTTTAAAAAGGAGAGAAAGTTCGCATACAGAATTATTTTTCAAGTTTATGTATAGAGGTTTATTATTATAATTGAAACTCTCCTGGCACCACTAATAAATATAATAGTTTCTATGTTGTGATGCCTGTACACCAATTTATCTTCTTGGAATGCTGTGTTGTTGCAGGGAGTTCCCAGGATCAAAGTCCAGCCTGTACAAAGACATTATCTGATCGCCTTCACACTAGTGCCTGAAATAAAAATTTAATACTACGGGAAAAGAATGCAGCAATTCCTGCTGTAAAACTTTTTTTCATAACACTGGCCAACATATACGGCATTTTAAGTGCTGGTTAACATGCCATGTACACTAGTTGATTCCAGCTGTTGCAAGTAACCCGATACGTCCTGCTGAGGAGCAGATCCAAGAAAAATGCAGATGCTGCCAGATGCTGGAAGTCCATATTAGGAGAAGTACTGCCCTGTCCTTCTGCATCAGCTGTGTGTATGCATCTTCCTGCTAGGACAAACTTTTGCTTGCTTATCCATTTATGAGTCAGTCCATTGTGAGTTCTGATTCATTTGTCCAGGAGAATGCTCTGGTCTCTCAATTTTGGTAAAGGAAGTGAGCCTTACTTTTATGTATCTGAAGGTGAGGATGTTACATTTTGTAGGATCTATAAATGTAGCTCATGTTGACAGCAATCAATACATTTCCATATAGCAGACTGTTCCATTAATATGCATGAAAATGTGTATGCACGCTGGCAAAAATATAGATGGTTTTGGGGTTTTTTGTAAATGTAACAGATCCACATATATCATTAATACAGTCAGAAGGAAAGACAATACTTTTGGTTAAATACAAAAACATGAGAGTGGTCCAGATGTAAATTGGTATTTTAACGAGGCAATTGCTATTTCCTTCTGCCATCTCCAGTATCTTAATTTTTTTATTCTTGTCATTCTCTAGTGACAGTAGATACACATGGCAGTATTTGCAATGTGGCTGGATAGACAAGTACCATGGAAAGAAAAAATATTAGTTTTTCATCTGTACATATATGTTTCCTCCAACTTTTAAACCATTTTCCCAACACTTGTTTTTTCTACCTGTTTGTAAAACACCTTTGAAATTATTTGGGATAGGGATATATAACAACAAAAATACAAAGTTAAAAACAAAGCTAAAGATTTTTCTCACATGTTACTCAAGGCTGTTAGGAGACTTCTTGAAAATAAATATTTAGTGAATGTACTTTCTGTATACCCACAGAAATTGACTTCTTTTTCGTGTAAATTTGAAAATCAAATAGTGGCTTTTTAAATTTAGCTTAGAGTAAACTCTGCTTTTCTTGTTTGAATTTACCAAGAGGTTTTGGGATATATGTTTTATTGATGCTATTTTCACTGATTTTCATATTTGGAGATTTTTGCATGTATTTCTTTTGTGAGGAGAAGAGGAAGCTGACCTCTGCAAATGACACTGTTAAATTTTTTTAATTTCACCTATGCTTTAAGAAGTAAGTGAGAAAAATACTGCATTCAATACTCAGAAACTTTTGAGGGCTTTGCAATGAATCACTGCAAGTTAGGAAATTCTTAACAGAGGCTCAGCCATATGAGCCAACTTCACTCAAATCCTGAGAGTAATTTATTTAGAGATTTTAGGTTATTGTAGGTCTGTTCACTCCTGGCTACCAAACATAGCATCCTCCCAGAGATGAAATGTAGAAAAGACACTTGGAAAATGGTAACTGGAAGTTTCTGCTGGCAACTTCAGTCTGACTCTTCACCACAGAACACACAAACCTCGTGATGGATTAATTGACCTCCTATCAGTCACAAGAGAGGACAAGAAGCAGAGAGCACCACAGTGCTACATCCATGCAGTGTCTAAGTCCTGTTTGCCAATCGGTTAAAGACTAATATTTTTGCCTGCAATATCATCCTTTATGTAGTGCTTGCTTTTGATGGAAGATTTCAACACTAGCTGAGTTTATTGATTTTCCTGTCCATCACACTTAAGTCCAAAATATTACTTTTGGATGCAGTATTAAGTGACCTTTGGTGTGGTGTGGCCTTGAAGGACCACACTCAAATTTTCTACATTAAGATCTAGTTCCTGACATTGCTTTCTGAGATAAAATAGTTCCCATTCTCCCCAAATGAACTTAAGACTCCACAAATTATTTTAATTTGTAATTTAAATTCATAAGAAGTAAGTAAAAAGAAGAAAGATGTATCTGTATACACCACCAGTGTGGAGAGTAACACGAGAAAAAATAAATGCTAACTTTGACTGATCATTGGGGGCTTTTTTCCTCAAGAAAGAGACTGGTTTTTTGACAATTCTGTAAACTAATTTGTTGATTATCTGCATATTCTTCAGTGAACAATTCAAAATATTAAGGATCTGTTAGTTCAGTGGCTCAGATTCATCTCACCTATTTCAGTGTCTGGGCATGTTCAATCGTCAGAAAGGGACATAGGCATCTTCCTGTTGGCTTATTAGTCCACTGAAAATTTCTGCATCAGCTGTTAAGGAAATCAAGGTGAATACATGCTTCACTTCAGCAGATGTCTCATTGCAACAAGATGCAGTTTGCACCAGTGAGCCTGCAGTCATACACACGAGAGCAGGGCTTGGCACTGCATGGATATGGTATCAAACCATAAGAAAGGCACCCAAATTCATCCAGCAGGAAACCTCACAGTACTTAAAATGCTAATTAAATTACATGTTGAAGTCAAATATCTTTACCACTGCAAGGGAAAGGTTTATGATATTGTTGTACAAGGACTGCTAAGTATAGATAGTCTTACTAAAATAGGATTCATTAATAATCATGAGTAACAAATGAGACTAAAAAGCAATGAGTTTTTGTTGCAACATTGCACTTAGTGAAGCTATTAGACCACTCACTGCAGTGAAAGGCCATGTCTTGCTGCTGCAGCAGCAGTACATTTGGATACAGATCAAACAGCTCTGCAAGTAGCACAGTTAGAAGCTCCAGTTTACAAGTCCTAATTCACAGGAAGTCATAATTAAAACCAATCCTTATCCACAATTTGTCTATTCCTTGCTTAAAATTAAAATAATATTTTATGTACCTGAATAAGCTCTAAGAACTATAGATGACTTACCTCCAGTGCCATGTGGCTCCTTTCTCATTCTAGCCCCCTTACCCTTACCTTTTTCTCTCCTAGATCTTCTGAGGAGACCTTTAGCCCAATTTGGGCTAAGAAGGGCTTTACATCAGCATTACATCAATGTGCTTTCACTCTCTTCCATTTTATCTAGGCAACTGAGAGCACTACAGAGTGCTGAGGGCCAGATGCTTATGTAACCCCAACCAGGTGGTCTATATCACCTTAACTCTTGGAGCATGTTAATGGAGTCAGTGGGACCACTCTACAGGAAGGCTGCGGTTTTTGTTTGAGAATATGCAAGAACTTGGCTTCTGTGATTGCACAAGAGGTGCATGTAAAGCACATTTTAATGTAATGATAATTTGACAAATGTTGACTCCTGCTGATAGAGCTGCTAATTATATGCTGCAACCGTGCTACTAGATCAGAGGGATTAATACGTGGCATTCATAAAAATTCCTATTTTTATGGATATCATGCATTAATTCAGTAATTCTTCATACATTCCTGTAGTCCAGTGAAACACAGAAATACTGGATTACCAAGGGCCTATAAAGCAACATGAGTGTTTATGGAGCTCCATCCTTTTAAGGCCATCTTCACTGCCACTTTTTGTTTTGCTTTGGTATTTACATTTTCAGTGCAAGAGCAGGATTTCAACTCTTCTGCTGTGAAAAATAATGCAGTGCTTATTGCATGTAAATTTGACACCTGAACAGAGAGCTCAAGCCCTCTTCCTCCAAGGTGTTCCTTAACTGCAAGAACTGCCTCCAAAAGGAGAGGGATAATTCAGGCTACACATCCATTTACTACTCAGTCCTATAACTGGGATTACAGACAAGGTTGTAGTTCTTGGTCATTTTTGTGATGCATCCAAATGTTCCTGGGGAATTATGCTGCCAGGACCAGAGTCACTTGCAAGCACCAATTAATAAAGACCTGGGTGAATTTCAGTCTACTGCCCGCAGAGAGCTGAATGAGTCTGTAAATATCTGAGATCCTCAAGACATCCAGATTGTGAGAAACGCTCTTCATATATTAATGAAAAGTTTCCAAGTGCTTAATCTTGTGGAACTTCAATTTTCTTGCTGCTGTACTTTTAATACAAACTATCATTGGTGATCTGTCTCATGGATGCTTCAGGCTCTGATACATCTTTGAGAAGACTCTTCATTTTTCTACAAGTCAGCTCCTAGTCCTGTAATGGCAATTTCCACCATAGCAGGTGCCACTGGCTGCAGGATAACAATGTTTTTATAGCATAGACACATGGCCTCATTCTCCTTTCCTCTAGGATCACCATACAGATGGCAGGTAGCTTCTCTGGAGTTAGAAGAAAGCTGTAAGTGCAGAACAGCTGCAAGTAAGCACAGAAGCCAAGGCCCTGCAGAGGAGTAATTTTTAGTGTTCATTGTGACAAATGTGAGCCTGAAAGTTGCCTCCCTGATGCCACACATCCAGTAGGCTCAGGTCAGGACCCTGCTGAGGTGAAGGCATGTTTACTTAAAGAGAAGTGATCCTTACAGAATGAATACTGGATGAATACTGGTCTTCTCTAGACTTTTTTTTTTTTTTTTTTTTTTGCCAGCTCTTCCATTTTCCCAGACCTCTCCAATCTGAAGGCTTTCTGCCTGGGGAAATGGAGAGCTTCACAGCATGAGTCAGCCTCAGGGGCAATTTTAGCTTGATGCAGTGACATAAGCACAGTCTAAACTGAAATATTTGGAAATCACCATAAAGGGCACATGAAGGGATAATCCCTCCTTCTTTTCATATGCTCCTAAGAGACTCTTTGGCAGGGCTCCCACAAGGCTGTGGCAGCAGGCAAGCAGAGTCTGGCCAGCAAACATCACATATTAAGGAAACAATTAATCTTCATTCCAAATTATCCACCATTACTGACTGCATACATGTGCACAGTAATTAATCCCCTTTCTTGCTGAGGAACTGATTCACTGCAATTTAACTCAAATTTCTCCAGCCACTTTTGCTGCCCTCAGCAGCTTTGCAGGGGCTTTCTCCTGATCACACTCGTCTTTTTCTCCTCCTGATGCAAGATGCAAAAGTGAGAGTGGAGGTTCAAATACTATCCCAGAATAATCCCTTATTGAATAAGGTAAATATATAATCATCCAGTTGAAAAAAGTTTGTTTAGAGAGGATGTAATTAGTTTCTGTATCTCATGGTATGTTGATACATTAGACAAAAATATGAACAATGCAGACACATCACAAGAAAAGCCGTTAAAAAACCTATGGAGTGACTTTCTCCCTGTTTTCATTTAGATGAGTAAATCTTTCTTACATTCAATCATGTGTGATGATGGAACGTGGATTTGGATCAACTTCTCCTCTTGAACAGCTTAAAATAATCCAGACTTAAACTGATGTTGCTTATGTATTGTTGTATTCCAGGTAATCATCTACCCCACAGGTGTGAGATGCAAAGACAACTTTTACAATGTTTGGTGTTCTTTACAATTATAGCTATCCTAACAAGAATGTAAGACTGGGAATTGTTACCTTGACATTATTTATTTGGCTGCTTTTTTGTAAACTGAGGTGGAAATCTATGAAAAAAATGTATTTGGTCCATGTGTTCATTTCATTTCTACTATTTTTAAGTCAAAATTTGAAGTCTTGTTTTGATACATTTTACCAGAAATCATTGTAGAACTAATGTCTGATTAGAGTAAAACATTTCTATCAACTAATTACTTTATAATTCAAAGTATGATTGCCAAAAATGGAGGAGTCTCTTCCAAAATTAGAAAAATCTCAGTAATTCCTCTGTGCAGAATACAGTTAGCACAAAGTAATTTCTACAAACAGTCCTAAAAGTATTACAGCTTAACAGTTGGATGTATCCAAAATATAGACAAGGAGGTCCACACAATTAAAGATTCCAGCTTTTTCCTTTAATACTCTCAGTGGCATTTGCATAATTAAGCAAAGTGGTTGCAATATTAAGAAATGCCACCTGGGGAGGGATTGCTCTGAGCTTGCACTCTCCTGTTTCTACCTCACAATACAGTTTTACACATAACAGCTTACATGTAGTCAACCCAAATAACAGTTTTATGCTGATATCCACTACTAATACTAGGTTAATTATGAAGCCAAAATAGGGGCATGCACGTGCTGCCTTGGGGTCTGCAATGTCCTGAGAGGAATTTTTGTCATTCAACTGTTAAGGGAAGTGCATGCTGAGGTTTTGCATTTCCTAGTTTTTTTTCCCAGAACATACTTTTTTGGAAAACTTCTATCTTCTTTTATCTCTAAATACTATCTTCTATTTTGACTAAATAATTATCCTAAATTAACTGTTGCTAAGCTTTTCAGCCTAACTGTTCTGTTATTACTATGCAAGCATTAAACTAAAATCCAGTCTCATCTGTCCTCAAACTGTTTTTTTCCAAATGCTTTCAGCTTTGTAAGAAAGGAAAAACAGTATTAAAAACATCTTTAAAATGAACAGGATTGGGGGAGTTCCTGTATTTTTTTGAATAGTTTTGTCAGTAAACTGAAAAACCTGTCATATCACAGTTGCCTTAAGTCATGAAAGAAGAAATAATTTTAGCAGTGCAACTTAAGGGAAGGAAAGCAAAACATCTAAAACATTGAAAGAAAACCAGTAACCTAATCTCGCCTAACCCTTCTTCTATTTATCTGTATTCACCAAGTGGATTATTTGGAATTATGCTGAATATGTTCAGATAGCTGGGGTTTAGCTGGTATGGGATTTAGCAGGAACATCCATCATGCTTCGTTTCCTGTCTGGGAGAAGCTCACTGTAAACATTCACAAAGTATGGGCAAAATATAGCTTAGACTGAGCTGCCTTTGTAGAGCAACACAAAGCCGCTGCACAAAGAAAGGCACGGCGAGAACAGCCCTGAGTAAGTCAGCTCCTTGTTTGAAGCCTGCAGATCATGTTGTACATGAGCAAACTAGCCACCCTTGATCTCACATTGGCTTCACTGCCTCTAAAAGTCTTTGGTGAGTTACTATTGTTTGCTTCTGGAATGTGGGAGAAAAACACTTTAGTGCATGATTAAACTAGCTCCAGACAGCTAAGCTGGACTCTTGGACAAAGGTCCTGTTTGGGTTCTCATCATCTCAAAGCTGAGGTGTAGAAACCTAGAGCACTGGGAATATTTCTGTCTGCTCTGGGATGCCCTGACCCCCAAAGGAGCACTGACTTTGACCCTCATTCATGGAGAAAGTTTCCTAGACTTCAAGACAGACTGGAATCCACAAAAGTGTGAAATAGATTACTGAGAGTAGTGTAGGTATATCACTTGGTGAGAAATTTAGGGTTTGGGATTTTTAGTATGTTGTGGATGGAAGCAAAATGGAGGGCACAGGGTGTCATTCTGGGTTTCTTCTTCATGCTTCTTCTTCCTTCTTCTTCATGGGTCTGGGTGGCATTTTGTATTTGGGCAGAAAAGTCCACATTGCAGCTCTTTGGGATCAGTTATTGGGTTAAAAGGGAAAATAATGTAGGTGTCAGTTCTTAATTGGATAGTTTAGCTTTAAAAGACCTTGTAACAAGAGATTGTTACCCATTTTGTGCCTTCTACTGAAAAGCTGCTGAATTCACATTAGTGAGACTGTTTTACTGATAAGAAAAAATAAACACCTGAGTCTGAACATGAACTACCGTCTCAAGTGCCTTCAGTGCAGACCCGGCGAAACCAATGACCGGTCCCCTGACCCTGAGGTTTCATGGAAGGCTCCTGTTTGGCCTTGGCAGAGCAGGGCGGCACACAGCATTCTCCTTGCTGCTCTCCTCAGCAGCACCTCCCTTTCCTCCCTCTCCTGCAGCACAGGATGCTTGTCCTTCCTGATGCAGCTTCCCAGTGGTTATTCCACTTCCCTAGCTCTACTGCTCCTTCACTCCCTGACAAATTTTCCTTTCCCTTTAGGTATCAGGAGGGGATCCTCTTTTTCCTCTCAACCTTTGTCACTAATTTTCAAACCAGGCTCTTTGTGTGCACTTTCCTGCTTGCAGGATGTTCCCTATAACCTCCCCTGGATCTACCTTGTCATCCTTTTATGGTCCCTTCCTTCACCCTCTGCCTGGCTTTGATAGCAGCAGCAGCAGACTTGGTGGCAGGCGTGTTGCAAATGTTCTGTGGTTCGTTGCCTCTCTGCAGAAAAAAACCAGAACAAACTTTCTGCAAATGAAACATTCCTCACAGAGGAGGGCTTCAGGGAGCATGTATTTTTTACCTGGAGCGACATGGAGATTTATAGTATATTTAGTAGCAATGGCTCCCTTCAGAGTCAGGAATACCCTGCCTAGAGATACCAGGGATCAGCTCATTCTCACTGCTTCTGAGGGATGGCCAGGGAATCTTTTTTCCATCTCCTGAGGTCGCTCAGACCTTCAGGAGGCTCCCAGCATATGGGCAGGCTGCCTGGGCATCACATGAGCTCCGGGAAGCAGTCACAGCCCTCTTGGACAATAACTGCCTGTGAATAATGGATCACCCCAGCCAGGCATGCTGGGGATATATTATTCAAATGGCTGCAATGCCCAAAAAAGAAAAAGCCACGCTTGGATTCTGTATAATCACAGGATAGCAGTCGACCTCCGAACACACGGGTGGCTGCTTTCCTGGCACCACACGTCTGGTAAAAGAATGCCAGGCTTGCAAGCCTTAATTAGTACTTAATAAACTGAAAAGGTGTAATTTACACTGCTCATTTACCTCTAGAGACTTATTCTTCTTGCTGCCTCTGTGCCTTTCCAGACTTCAGGCCTTCCTCTTTCCTTCTGCTCTCAACAGCAGAATACAATGGCATCTCTAAGCTGGGCGAGACAGTTTGTTTATTATGGTTGGTAACACTGTTCTTGCAGCTAGCAAGCTAAGCCAAAATCACATGTCTTTTTATATATAACACTCAGCTGAATCGATTCAGGGGCTGTATCTCAGCAAAAGGTGCAATGCTGTGAGAGAAGTATCCTCCAGTAGCACAGAGTCCTCCCAACAAAATGAGTCTGCATTTGTCTGTGTTTAACCCGACATGAACATGGTCTTTAGACACTTCCTGTAATTATTTCAAATTGTTACATCTGTCCAGAGAAATACAGTCCATGGCTAAGGGCTGGTTATATTCTAGTTGTTACATAAAGTTAGAAGACTCAGAACTTACAGTCTGACTCTGGCGGTGCCCTTTTCACAGCTTCACCAGAGCTGGCAACTTGTGTGTCTCCTCTCCTTAAATGCAGGTTGTGCATACAAAAGTAGGTCATACATGCATACACATCTCTGCAGTCCCTCCTGAATGCCAGAAAACTCAGTAATTTCCATTTGCTCTGCAAAGGAAATGCCTGGGATGATAAATCCTAGCTCGCAATCCTTTTGTAAAACGGGACACCAGTCACCAAGCAAGGGGCATTGAAAAAACTATTTACTCAGCCACAGACAGCAAAACTGTGTCCTTATGTCCAGGGAAAGTATGAAGAGGTTTATTTTGAATGATAAAAAAAAGAGAAGCTGCTAAATGTAATTGCAAGAAAATTAATGTGGAGAGCAGTTTTATAATATATGTGAAAGCTTAAAAACAACATAGGAATTTTCTTTCTGTCCCAGAACTGACATTTTCTAAAAAACTATTATAAAGTACACTTATTCTGATACTACAGCAATTCTACCTTTTTTAAGAAATTAATTAATGCACTTTTATCTCTAAATACTGACTTTTACTCAGCCTTAATAGTGCCCCTAAATTAACTATCATTAAGCTTTTCAGCCTTGTCATTCTTTTCATGTTACCATGTAAGCATAAAACTACCCAGCCCTTTCAGCTGACCTTCAAAAAATGAAGCAGTATTTCAGACAAAGACCTTGAAAATCACAGTCAAAGCTCTTGTTGACTTTAGCAGTGCCAAGGTTTCATGCAGATGTTCTCTAATACAATGCCTTTGTGAGTCTATGAAGGCACTGATTATGGGTAGCAAGGTACATGCTGATGACCTCCAGCTGAGATGCCAATCCTTGCACAGTGGATTTCAGCCTGTTGGCAATGGATTTGTATTCCATGGTTGTCTTTTAACCCATATGTACCTGTGGACAGAAGGCCAAAATCCTGATCCCCACTGGAACAGCACAGACCCATATCTGAAGGACAGGTTCAGCAAATGGCAGGAATTGCTGGTGTGCAGCCTCAAGGCTCAGTCTTTGTACACCACAAAAAGTGATATGAAGCTGTCTTTCCCACTAATTTTTTAGTGCTGGCTCCTGGAGACATGGCTGTGATGTCTTCAAAAACCACAACATGATTTAAGAGTCTAAGTCTCCTTAGGTTTCACTCCTGGAAGTCTTGAAACACCTCCAAGTATTGCACAGAGGTTTTTCCCAATTAGTTGCCAGAATTTAATGCATCAAAGGAATGCTGAATTAGAGATTATTCACATATTAAAAGGTATCTGAGCTGATATCTGCCTCTCATAGGCCAATGCTGATCCTTCAGCAATGCTTCTGGGATCTGAGTGCTGGCTCATGCAGACTTACTTTTCTGACCTGTATATATGAAAACACAGATGGTTCTGTATAAAACCAAATCAAAAAGTTGCAAGGTTGCCTTTCAAAGTCTTCTGCCATATCCAGGTACTGTAGAATCCCCTGTGCAGCCCAGTCTGCCCACAGAAACAAGTCAGCAGGGCTCCCAGGGCTCAATGCTGACTGAAGGATGTCGAGGTCTGTGCTGGGTCTGGTGATGGGTCTGGTGCTGGGAAAGCTCCTCTGGTCCCCAGTGCTCATGGAGGTGTCATAGCTCATGTAGCAGGGGAGGCAAGTTCGCAAAACAACCATCAGGTGGCCACAAAAGGAAATTTTTAATATGGACCTTTGATGGAAGAGAAAGAAAAACTGAGCCCTGAGCTTCCAAACTGAGAACTGAACTGAGATAAAAGAGAAAGGGCTTCATGGAAGTTTAATTAATTAATTAATTTGCAATACATTCCATTATTTAAAACATCAATTACCTTCCTGCTAAATTAAGCTGCATCAGTGGCTCTGTTTAAATCTGCCTACCGTAGTAAAATTCCATTTTCTGATCACTCTCCTACCCTGCAAAGGGAGCCACTCTGGTGAGGTGAAACTTTGATCTCAAAAAATAGTAAGTAGGCATAAATACTTTGGTTATAACCATCTCATTTAGAAACTCAGTGCCTTCAGAACAATAACAGTGTTTTGATCCGTGATATATTTGAGGAAGAGGATGAAATATTCATCCTAGTGGCTTGTATCTATTGAATGACTTAGGCATGTTGATTTTTGGTACAAGGTAAGTACTACCGTCAGAGCCTTGTATCTTTTAGTTAAGTTGACTGTGGAGACATTTTCCTCTTTATTACATCTCAATTGGTTCTTTTTTGTGTCTTTTTTTCTTTATTTCTTTTTTTTTTTAGCAGAAACCTTGCAGGATTTTTTCAACGTGTCCTCCAGGTTTGCTTTTGTTCCAGAATTGCCTATTAGTTAATGAACAAAGTTTAACAACACTTGTTAACCTCACTTCAGCCCACTAAGCTTTGAAAGTAATAAAATATAACGTTGTGTTATGAATTTAAAAACATCTGAGGATTGTTTGCAGTCAATGCCAAGATATTTATTCTAAATATATGATGAACTAAATTGATTTATATTTTTTATTCTTTCTACTTTAAAAAAGCCAAACAGAAAAAAAACCACACCTCCCTATTGCTCTAGTTCAGACAAGTAGTTTCTAGTTTAGAATATAAAAATAATCAATAAAAAGCTAAAAAAAAATCATTAATGGAGAATAACAGAAAATGTTGGTTCTCCTATGACTGTCTTTAGAAATTATATATAAAATTAAATATTCCTAGTTTTGAACATTCAGCTGTGTTTGACTGCCAACAGTGCTCACTCCCACCTGGAATATTTCACACAGTAGTCACTTTGGAGTGCTGTGAGGAGCAGAATTGCCTTTATGGAAAACTGTACAAAACAAACAGATTTCAGCACAGATCAAAAAATAGTGATGGGGGAGCTCAGGTAGGGAAGTGATTGCAGTGGTTTTGCTCTCTGGGGCAAGTCAGCTGTGTTTGTGCAGAGGATCCTCTTAACAACAAGGAAAGTGGAGGCGGTGTTAAGAAGAGACCTGCCCTCCCCTTCCCTTGAATTTCAAGGTTTAAAAAACAAAAGGAAGTATTTTCTGGTGCTTCTGTGAGCCCTAGTTATGAAAAGGCATCCAAGATTTTGCTTCTGTGGACATTTCTCACTCCCTAAGGTAGGTCTGGTGTCTGTTCTAGGACAGTACCTGACCATTTTGGCATCTTTGAAGCACAGAGGATCACAAGGACACTCTGAGGGAGAAGATGCTGATAGGCAAGTGAAATCCATGTCCACAGTTTTATTCCTATGCTAACAGTAGCTCAAACATTTCCCTCAGACTCCGGCCTCCCACTCCTGCTCCCCATCACCTTCTCAGTTGTGCCTCTCCAGCAGGTTTCAGAGCCACGGGTAAAATGATATCAGATGGTGGATTCACAATAGAAGCAAGCCTGCATGAGAAGAGGGAGGGCTTTTTTTTCCACCTGGAGCAGTTCCCTGGTCGCACTCCTTGCTCAGCCCCACAAACAGAGGTGGCAGCTTGTCACCAGGACAGTCAGGGAAGGAGGGCCTGAAGCTGACATTGAGACTGAGGAATGGGAAGGAGGAATCAACTGTACATGATATCCACATTTTTCAGGCTGCACTGAGACTCTCCTGGCTGAAAGCAAGATGGCTTTACTTTGCTTTGTTGGAAGTCTAGTGAACATTTGTGTGCCTCAGCTTGCTGTGATTTAATGAGGTATTTTACACATTTACCTCTAGTTAATGCAGAATAATTTCCTGAGGAGGTACCTATACATGAGGTTACTTTGCAAAGGGAACCCCTGAGCATTCCCGTGTGTGCAGTCCAACCATGTAATGCAAATCTCCTGCTCCCAGAGATGTCCCAAAGCCCTGCAGCAGGGCATGGGCTGCTCCCAGCCTCTCCCCCAGCCCCTGGGTGTCCATTCTTCTCCTACATGGGGTCCATGGGTGCAGGAGAGAAGGGCAATCCCAGAGGATGTGTGGGGATTAGGATTTGCACCCTCTCCACCCACTTTGTTCTCCCTCTGGCACCCTATCAGGGGACAGACTGCTTGGCAGAGACAAAAGAAAAATTCCTGGCCCAGGAACAATTTGGCCCCCTGCAATATCTCATGGAGGAAATTACTTTGTTGTAACTTTGTCAGTACCAAATGAATTCACCATAATTATTGCATTCAGTGTGAATCCCAGTGGAAGCAATAATGATTTTCAGTTTATTCAAAAAGGTTGCTATTTTCCCTGACAAAAAAATTATGATCTAAAAATATCTGATGTGTTCCTCATTACTTTAGTGACTGTAATGATATGTTTGGAAGAAACACCAATTTTCCTGTCTACTGCTTTTGACACAACAACAATTAGTCATAAGCAATGAAAAAAAGACATTAGTTAAGAAGTGGTAAGAAATACACAATGTTTCTGTATTCATAGCTATTGGGTTATTATTTGGTTACATTAGTCTAACTCATTTTGTAGAATCAGGGATTTAGAAATCACACCCTGTGAAATTCAAACCTGTTGATTGTAGAGGCAAAAGAATTGTATCTCATTGGTATAATCCTTCCAGAGGGAAAAGGCACTTTGGTAACAGCCAAGTATCACATCATGTAGTGAAAATAACAGTGCAGTTTTCAGAAAACCAAGCTAGGCTTAGGATGCTAGTGTTTGTCTAATTATATAGAGAGAGAATATAATCACTTGATGTTATCTCTGTGCCTTGTCCCTAATTTTGGCTGCTATATCTCTAGTTATTCAAGTGAATATACAGAAAAGTATATTTTTAAATGCCCTCCTTAACCATTTACTTTATCAATGTTTGTTGGCATGTTTGTTGGTCACTTCTTTTATTCATCTATTTGATAAAACATTAAAAAAATTTATGAAAATGGTCTATTAATATTTCAGAAACTTAAAACCACTTCACTATGACAACTCTACTGCATCAATTTTGCCCCCTATTTTCCCCTTTTTCACTCTTCCCAAGTCCTTTCCCCTCCAGACACTGCCCTTTCAACTATTCCCTTCTCACAGGTTATCTTACCCTTGCTTTCCAATGGTGCAGCATTTCCCATGAATCCATCCTCATGAGCAATGTATGGGGGAAGAATCTCCAACTTCTCAGTCAGTCCTTATCCAGAGGGTAGGTTCATTCTCCAGAGCCAACACCTGTGTCAGCGACACACATCACCCTTGTCACACAGACTGGCTCTCTCAGACTGAGCTGCATCTTTCTCTGAGCCGCAGCTTTTCCTAGCACCATGTGCTCATGATACAATTATGAATTTACTGCCTGTTAAATATAAATCCAATGTGGTTTGGAAGTCTAGATTGTCACGGCTGCCATCTATACTCCACATATGAGGGGTGGTGGCTGAGGTCTGAGGCTCTCTGAAGGTCCAGGATGAAGGTTTTACTGCTTTCTTGGAATTTGGAGCCTTCTTATGTAATGATGGGACATGGGTTAGGCTACATATGCTCCCCCCCCCCCCCCCCCTGTTAAAAGAAATTCCAAATCTGGCTGCTCCCAAACAGGATATTCATCTGGGCATGAGCTACAGCTACGTGGTTAAGATACATTGTCATGGGCTCAGCACAGGCAGCTCTGACAAGAGCTGAGGTTTGGCTCTTGTGAAAGTCAAAAGGAAATTTGCCTCTTTCTCAATGCAGAACCAGGTTCTACCACAGCATGAGGCTATTTCTCTGTTTGTTTCTTTTTCTTTCAAAGTTAGATAATTTCCTTCTCCCACTTTTTCATTTCTTACTATTTCTGGTAGACTGGGAAATCTCATTTTGGCAATTTTTTTATTGTGAACAGAGAAGAAATGGTTTTTGTTTCATTACTGCTCACTCTGCAAAAATTTGGTTTCTGCTGTGTTCCTTGCCTGCCAGTTTCCAATTACACAAAAAGATACACTATTAAAACATAGAATAACTTGCACTACTTGCACTTTTCTGAACCCTACTGCTTATAGGAGTGATTTAAACAACACCTACTGCATCAGCTAAACAACTGGGTCTTATTTTCTACAGATAATGGGGATCATCTGTTATTAATGAAGCTTAATTTATTCACCTCATTTTCCTTGCCGAGTTTGCTCAGCAACAGACCCCAAACAAGAAAATGAGCACAGAAAGATTTTTTAAATGACAGCCCAAGCTCTCCAAGACAGAGGCTATGCAAATGCTGCCATGGTAAGACAAGCCCACTTTGAGGCCTCTTGTTCACCAAGTCCCCCTGAGAGTGTCTTGCCTCTGATGCACGGGGTCCAGTGAGTCCCAGCAGAGCTGATGTCCAGCAGTGCTGCAGCTGCACCCACTGACTCTTCCTCTGCCCTTTCTCAGAGGGTCTTGGGGCAGAGTCTAGGTTTTAAATGGCACCAAAAGTAGGAAAACTCACTAAAATGGAGAACTATCTCCACATCTCTTTGAATTAGCCTTTGAAATGCTTTACAAAGTGTCACACCCAGTGACTATTAAAGAGCTGATTTATTGTTCAAAACTCATTTTGGTTTACTCACAGAATTGCTAGCTTCTCATATGAAGCAGATACATAGGACTATAGATCATGAAATTAACGTATATGAAAGTTTCCAGGTCTCCTAAGCCCCTCCCTTGCTTATAAATTTCTTTGAAATTAAAAAAACACAAGCCTCTAATTATATGGAACAAACCCTGTGAACAAGGAGCCTTACCATCAGAAAGAAATTTTCACCCATCATCTGTTCTATGCTGGTATTCCCATGCAAAATCTTTATCTGCACACTTTCTAAGGCATCTTCCTTTCGCATGACTTCCCAAAGTCTTCAAGTACCAGGAGCCCAGGACAATATGATTTCCTGTGAGTTCTTCGGTTTTAATGCGCTCCCTACTGAAATGCAGAACTGTTGGAATATCTGTAATAACACCACAAATCATGAAATATTTGCTTTAAGATATGCAATGAGAAAATCTTATATTTATTAAATTCATCAACAGCTCAGACTATTTCACACATGGCCCCAAATCTGGATTGTACTTTGAGAGAGGCATAATATGTGTTTGAAGGAGAGCTCTCTACTGGCACTAACTGAATTTAACAAACAGTTTGCAAATCATTTATCAGGTACTAAATAAGTTCCAGGTGCCCAGAGAAACCTCTGGTCAAAGGCAGAAGAGTGATTTCTGCATCTCTGTGGGTAAACAAGTGATCTCACATCCATAAGCTGCCACTGCTGTGGATACTACTGTTAATTTTCACTAATTTGGAAAATCAAGTCAGCTGTGTAAATCCTTCATGATCAGTGCATCCAGGGTCATCACTTATGTTCAAGAAGCTCACCAGCCTTCAAAAGTAAAACTAGCTGCCTTTTAGAAGGATGGAGATGGCTTAGTGGATGAGGTAAAGTTGTACCATTCTCTCATTTGTCAGAGCATATTAGGGTATTTCTGAAGTTTTACACTGCCTACATCCTTTCCTGATCCTGTGGGCAGCATGACAGACCCCAGGGGCACAGATGGTGAGCCACAGGAGGTACATGGCTCCCTGTGCCCCTCCTTGCTGCTGCAGAGCAGTGCTGGCCATATCTTAGCTGCAAATGAAGAAAATTGATGGTTGCCATAAATGACACTGCCAACCCTGGGGGCTGTTCCAGCAGTGCTGAGGGCTGCCACCTTGGAGTGAATGCCAAAATGCCAGCCCCCAGGCAGGGGGGGCAAATGCAGTAGCCATGTGTCCCCTGGGGGCTTCCTGATGCAGGAGATATCTTCAAAGAGGAAGATGAACCGCATTAAGGGCTGATTTGCATGTCAGTCACTCATACCACTACTTCAGACCTAGTGATCTCCTTCTTTGAAAATATCAGTTGCTACTGAAAATAATAAATGGAAGCTTATGCATCCCAAGCAGCTAATGCTCATAAAGAGATCACATAGCATAAAAGGGGTTGCCAAGGAAAAGATGCACCCATTTGAAGTTTTGGCAACAGCCAGAGTCCAGAGTCCATGATTTGCTTAAAATTAGCCTCAAGGGCAGTTGAGAGCAGTTCCATACATCCCATGTCACATGTCAAAATTTCATTGCCTAAAATGGAAATGGTTCATAAATCACAAGGCAGTGCAAGAGCATGCCAGGCAGGGGACCATTAACTGCATATTAGAAGAACTAATCTTTTTTACAAGCAAGTTTACTGGAGCTACTGTAACCAGAAGGGGGAAAAAGAAATTCTTTGTACTGTCCTTGGAACTATTTGCCTTCATATGTCCTGCCCTCAGAAGCCTCTGAGTTTCCCTCACAGTGTAATATTTCATTCTCCTTAGCAGCTGGAAGGTCGGTGTTCAATTTGTTAATGCACAAGGTGCAGAATCAGTGACAGCTGCATCTGTGCCTGACCAAGGGCATGGCATAAGCAGGCAAATGCTACATAGAGCATGTTTCACTTGCTAAGGCAATGGCATTTTTGTTGTACTTCAAGCCTTTCACTACTGAGCCTCAAAATAACTCTATCTGTTGGGCTTGCTGCACCAAGGATTGAGGATTATATCATGTGCAGGTCAGATGTCTCTCTAGGAAAATATGGGTTAGTTATGAATGATGAAATGCACTAGATTGTCCACTGTATGTGAGTGTATGCCTACCTGAGCCTGTATATTTTGTGCAATACTATAAAACCTGGTTTTGCAGATAGAGCTGTCGACTCTGAGTACTTGTGCTTCTGCATGGGAGGAGACCTGACGTAACTAACTTATATGTCAACACAGAGGCATGTGCATGCCTGTAAACTTGAAATACAGAATAATCATCTACACACACAGTCTCAGACAGGACTAAAAGCCTGCAGACATTTCAGGATTGACAGCATGCCAGACTCTCCGGAGAGCTGGTTTGGTGGAGGGTTTGGTTTTTCTGAAACTTGTAAAACAAGAATTCCCAGGAGGCAGCCAGTCTGCAGGCAATTGGGGGGATACCAGTACCTCTGCTGGGGGCTCCACTTTCACTGAGGCTGGGTGCAGCCCATCAGGCATGGGTGGTGTCACACGGGCTGCTGCACGTGGCACAGGAGGAGCACCCCAAACTGCTGCCTGAGCTCCTACTGCAGGGCCCACTGGAGGGTTTTCAGCATCATTTTTGTGTGCAGACCAGCCAAGGGCTGCATACCTCCATACTGTGCCTGGGAGGAGCATCTTGTTACACTTGGGGAAAAAGAAATCTCTGTCTTCCAGCAGATTTAAAATTTTCCCTGTCATTAAGACCCAATAAAACTGTTAGCACCTCCTCAGATATCCTATTTTCTCATGCCATCTTTTAGGTGTGCTCTATGGGCTTCCCTGTTTAGTACATGCAGGATACATTTTAAGAGCCTCATTAATTATTTTGGGTACAGCAAAAGGAAGCAAACTCCTGGCTTTGGAGGGAGGTTAATGTGGCACCAGCTCCACAAATGGGTATCCTGGACCTCAGCCCAATTCTCTGTCCTTCTCAGTCTCCCGCACACTTAGGTATGATTTCCAGGTAGGCAGCTGGAGCATGGGAGACAAGGGACTCGCTGGAGCTGCTGTCCAGGGCCAGGGAGATACCTGGGGATCCTGAGGTGCCTCCAGTGCTGAGTGCTTGCCTTGGGGCTGGAGGGCACCCTGGGGCTCCTGCCCTGCCTGTGCAGAGCTTGGGTTCCACGGAGAACATGGAGAGCCCAGAGGCGATGCAGGATCGTGAGCAGGTGAGGCTGGAGAAAGTGCAGTGAGCACAGAGAGGACATCTCTGCGCACAGCGTTTGTAGGAGGCAAAGGGAGCTCCTGCAGAATCAATCCCACTGGGTTTATCAGACTGCCTGCTCACATCCTTGCGGGTTTGTTCCACTTTTTCAAATTCTGCACTTTCTTTTGAGGTTTATTGCTCCAAAAGGATAAATACTAGAGAGACAAGATTTTACAAAACTTATCCCAGCAATGTTCCAGTATAAGAACTTTCTCCTTTCTTTCCTTGGCACTGCAAAGACATGCATAAATTTAATTACATCTATTTATTTTGCATTAGCATATCCCTTCTCCCTTTGTCAAATCACTATGCATTGGATTCTTAGTTTAGGATTTCTTCTATTTCAGAAATTAGCACAGAAAAGATCATACTTTCAGGGGGGAGGGGGCACTGGAATTATCTTAGAAAAAAAGAGCACAAGCCCGTTTTTGCAGATAATTTTCCCTTTTGGAAGTTTTTCTGGTTTCTATCACTTGGAAATTAAATGTTTTTATTAACAAGTGGAATTTGGGCAGGTTTCAGAAAAAAATATAGGGGGGGGTATATTTTTTTATTACTTTTCCTCAAACCTGTTGAAAACAATTGACATAACAAGCTACTTAAGCTCTCAGATTGCATCAATCTCAAAAGGAATAAGATATCTAAGAGCTAGACATCTAAATAGCTTAACTAATTGCCTCCTGACAGAGAGACTTTGTGGAACAAGCCATTCAGCCCACACAGTTGTCTTCCTTACCTTCAGAGAATACCATTACAGCTGTCAAAGTGCTCCTAGACCTGAGATAAGGATTAGTTGAGGATAAAGAGATTGCTAAATATCTTGATTTTTGTCCATAGGTCTAATGTGAATCTCTGCTTTCCACAAGCTTTTTTTTTGGTAGAGAATTAATTAGCCTAGAGCTAGAACATCAGATGCAATATTGGTATCTTCCCCAGCTGCTGAAGGCATATTTAAAAATACAATATGTGTCTGAAAACCACAGCTAACTAAAGTGTTGTTGTAGTTAATTATATATTAAGAATCTTATTCTCAGGGACAAGCAGAGTCTGGTTTAAATTAGCATGTTGTCTGATAATTAAGAAATTTGCTACAATAACAACAACACAACTACTCAAAACCAAAATTATAAAATTAACTTTGGGAAAAAGTTTTGACTGTCTCCTGAGGTCATTAATTAGAGTAATTATGTCACAAATATTCTATTAAGTTAGTGGCAGTGTAAACAAAGAAATAGATACTGAAGGTGAGCAGAGGCTGTATGTGAAAGGAAGGCATCTTAATGACAAGTAGACTATGAATACACATGGACATAATAATCAGTGTGTACCTCATGCATTTTCAGTAATCTTAAACTTCTGTGTGTATGATATAGCTAGAACTGTTATTGACTCCAATGGTTTCAAATGAAAGGCATCATGACTAAATTCTGTGTGGATGTGGAGAGGAGGAATTAAGTTTTAGGATTTAGCAAATCTGGTTCTATGACCACAATATTTCCTCTGGCCTCCCATCGTGGAATGTATTTACATTTCTGTTTTTCAATCTCTTATGCCACAGACATGACAGGCCTCGAAGGCCATTCCAGGTTGGTTTTCTCTCCTCTTAGCTTATTTCTGCATCCATTTTTGGAAGGGAGAGTGTTCCCATGGTGCTTCAGTTACATACATATTACCTAATATAAAAATGTGTTTAAATTCTTTTAATGAGTTTTTTAAAATTTGCCCTGATTTTTACTAATCAAATTATTTGGAATTGAAGTTCCTCCCTTCATGTAACAGGCACAGCAGGAGAGTGTGGATCTAAGATCTGCTCAGCATGGGACCATAAGTTATTATCTCTATGGTCATGAAGGCCAATGTGCAACCATATTTCTAATTCTCTAATGCTGATTTACATCAGTGTTTTAAATGGAAGGACGTGTGAGAAGGAAAACCATGCACTTTTGGGAAAAAGATGCTGTCCTCTCTTTCTGCTGTTTAAGCTGTGTCCCTTTATTTCTTTTGTGCTTTTTATGTGTGACATTTATGCCAAGTGCTTCAGATTTATCTTCTTTGAGGATGGCCTTGGTGCATTTTACCACACACTTGTGGCAAGGGTTATAGGGTTTGAATATATGCACCAGGAAGCTAATATTAAAAAATAAATTACTTTGTACTGTAAGGAGTTCTGCACCTCAGGGCTGTTCATCAGGATGGATGGAGCAGAGGATTCATTTCAGGAGACAGACATAACCCAGGTCTTTCAATACAATTCCTGTGGATGCATCTCTCAAACACACATTTGCCAAACGAACTTCCTTGAGTAAACACCAACTTCATCCTCCTAATTACCCTGCAAAATTCATATGCACTCGCTCAATATTTGCAAATGATCTCCTTGCAGCAGAGTCCTTTCCCTTTTTTCTTTTTCTTTCTGAACTGCACACACACGCTTTGTGGCCCATAAGAATGTGTACGCTGAAAAGAAATTTAAACACCAGCTGGCCCGAGCCTACACACATTAGAAGAGAGCTGCAGTTTACTCAGCTGAATTCATTTCCCAGCAGTATATTTAAGGGTAGAATGTAATTTCAAGGTCTAATGGCTGATAAAGTTAAGGTGCACATGGGAGAAACAAAAGGTGCTGTCATTGCTGCAGATGATTCCAGTGCAGATCCATTCCCATACATTCCTGTCCTGAAATGGTTCTCTTCAAACCCATGGCATACTCAGCCATGTTCCCCAGGGAGCACAGGGGCTGCAGGGGAGCCAGGAGGGACAGTGGGGTGTGGGAAGGAGACAAGTGGGTGAAGGCACTGGCAGCCTGTGACTGGAGGACAGGGGGGCAAATGGGAGGAAAGAGCTTTTGGGCAGGGGGTAAGGCACAGAAAACACCCTTTTGGACACAGCTGGAAGGAGAAAAGAGACAAGGAGCAGGATCAGAGGGATGTGAAAAGACAGGGATTACCAGCTGTGTATAGCCTGTGATCCTGTTCCTGCAGGGAGGACAACCCCCAGATGACAGACAGTTGACTCAGCCTGAAAAGCCACCATCACCTGATGGCCTCACTGCATTCAAACTGTCCTCCCTTCCAAGGGGACCAGCTAGCTCCTCATTGCCAAAACCCCTCTGAAGATCGGTTTAAAAATAAAGGTCTGCTCTTTTTTTTTTTTGTACTTTTCTTTCATGAGAACTCCTGTTCTCACTTATGATTAAAGCTGGGAGCTGAGCAGATGTCAAGACAAAAGAAAGGCTTTATTAGGAATATTTTCTTCAGTAGAGCTGGAAAAGCACGTTTTGGGCAGTTCTAGCCCAAACCATCCACATTTTACTGAGCTGAACTATGAGAGCTTTCAGACACAATGGCCAAAGAAAATACCTTATCTTTGTGTATTTATCAAGAATGGGAATTTAGATTATGAAGAGTGGTTCAATTTGACCATAGGAAAGAAAATAAGACCAGTACTGAAACACCAGGGAAAGCTGCACTTACATCACAAATGTGAAGGGCCAAACCCATGCTGGGATGTTGGGACAGATACTAAAGGAGATCCTGGTGCCTAAAGGGGAATGTGGCACCTTAACCCCAAACCTGATCTCAGCTGAACTTCTAGGCACCTTATCTGCTACTAGAAAGCTCTCCTGCTCCCACCATTTAACCCATTGAAGCTTCTTCCTTCAGTGAAAAAAAATAAAATTTAGGAGTTCATGCCCAATGGCACAGCCCATGGACAAAAAAGGCATCTCTGGATGCCTTCTCCAGGTCAGCCTTCCAGTGTCCCAGCAGACATCCCTGTCCCCCCCACAGCCCAGTGCCCACAGTGCCTGGGGGAAGCTGGCAGAGAGACACAGAACCAGTCCCTTTTGGGAGCATGACCAGAGCAGTGTGTCACGAGGGTAAATAAAGACCAGAAAGAAAGAAGCAGAGCCATCCCTGTGTGCAAAGAGGAGCCACCCCAGCGGGAGGGAGCAGCCACTGCAAAGACACCAGCACAGAGCCACCCTGTGCTGCAAATCCCCAGTGCTGGGGCTGCTCAGGCTGATCCAGGGGGTAGGAATGTATGAACAGAGTGCTGTGCTGCACATCCTCTGCATGGCTGTCCGGGGGAGAAAGTCTCTGGAAAGGTTGTGTCGTACACGCCCCAGGCCAGAGTGCCGCGGCTGTGCAAAGAGCCTGTCAGAGCTATGAACCATCACATCAAGCAAATGAATGTTAATCTCTGCTCAGAGAGGGTTTCAGATGCTGTTGCACAGGGCTGGAGGTGGCAGGGCTCCTGTTTAACCTGGGCAGAGAGCAGCCGAGGGGGGCTACTGAGCAGAGGAAGCAGCAGATGCAGATTCAACAGCAGATAAAATAACTGGACCAGCAAATTCACCCTGAATGTTTTCTGCACTGAGCCAGCCACAAAGCCTTGTATTAAAGAAACAAATCAGACCTAGGAAAGACAAAAAAATTAAACCCAGAAAAGCAGTGCTGCTGATACATAAAGGAAAGCCAGGGACTGGAACTGAGAGGTTTGCTGCACGTTCACCTGGGCACCTCTCAATGGGCCTGAGAGGTGGAGAGGAACAGGAGTGCTGTCAGCAGGTGCCCTGCACCCAGCAGCACAGACAGGGCTGCCCTGGCCAAATGGCCAGGGTAGGGCTGAGAGAGCCCCTTTTCCCTCTCAGCAGGGCAGGGGAAGATGTTGCTTCTAAGCATTTGTCTGCCCCACCAACAGCCAGAGCTTCAGCCTGGCTGCTCAGCCTCTCAAAGCATTCCCCTGCAAATCTGGGCTAGCACAGCAAGGCACCAATAGCCTGAAATGTCTAGGAACAGCACCAAAAATGGGACCTGAGGCCTCCCTCTGAGCAGAGGGATTTGGGTGGGACAGATGAAGAAAAACTGGCAAAGATTAATTTTGCACAGAATGTTGTAGAAAACATGGATTTAAAACCAGTTCTCCCTCTCTGCAGAAGCATTTCTCATTCACATAAAAAGGGTTGTGATTAAAATCACATTCATAAATTAAAAAATGGGCAACTTGCTAATCCTCACTCTAAAAGGGAGGGAAAGCAATTCTGAAGGGAAAAAAAGAAAATTAATTAAGTTATAAAACAAGATAGTGGCAGCTGGTGGCAGCTTAGGACAGTCTGGCAGCTCATCCGCCCAAAATCCTCCGGTGAAATGGAGATGTCTGTCCAGGCACCCTGGCCTTGCTGCTGCACTCAGAGACCTTTGCTGCCTGCCTGCCCTCCATCTGCCAGGCTTCTCTCTGCACAGAGGTGAAGCTTATTTGTGTTGCCTTATTTTTTGAGCTCTCCCTTGCACTCCCCTGCCTTTGTCTTCTGTGGGGTTTCTCAGCTCTGCAGCTAGGTAAGGTAAAGCACTTATTCTCTGCTACTGAGATTCACAATTAGGCGCTGTAATACTACAAACAGTCAATCAGAACAGACTGTCTGAAAAAGGTCATTAAAATGTTGGATTTAAAAGAAAAAGAAAATAGCTCTGAAAAAACTCATTAAAAAGTCATTATTAGGTAGAACTGCCATAGCAGAAGGAGGTGGGTGTTTGGGTAATGGACCTTGCACATGCACAGAAGGACCTCCTGGTGATGCCATTATGATGCCAGATTACAGTGGCTAATCAATTTCAGTGCCAATCTATGGAGACCCCATTGAGTTACAGAAATAAAGCAAGGTTCTGCTGTGCAGACGTCCCTCTACTTATTACAAAAGTAAGAAAAGGAATAGACATACATTGCTATGGTTTTATTCTGCACCAGAGGTAGTCTCATGAAGAGAACCTCCCACCTTTCTCAGGGTTCCTGTGTGCCAGCTGTCAAAGGGTGCTGCAAAAGAGCATGTGCTCTCAGTACAGAGCACACAGCAACAGCACATGCTGGGCAGGATGTCTCAGTAAGGGACAATACACCTAAACACACTGAGGCATTTTTAGTCTACCATCAGCAGATGGATAGGTGCATAGAAAAGAAACATATATTTTCCTAATAAAAAATTCTTGCCCCAATAAATACTGATCTGGCTTCACCAGTAAACAAATGTTTTGAGTGTTTGGTGTAGCCTCTACCCTGTCCTTATGAGGAGACAGCTACACCTGGTGAACTGCAAGGAGTCTGACTATATTTTGCGAGAGAGAAGAAAACCCCAGCATTTCCTTACCCTGCTCACAGTAGCTTCCATCCAGTAGGGACCTGTAGCCAAAGAATGTGATAAAATCTCTTAATTTTTGTTTTAAACCAAAATGTTTGTTGCCCATAAAGTCACAGTTGTATTTAATGCAAGTAAAGCCTTTTGATTTCCCTCCCATTCAGCTGTGGAGGTAGATGGAGGGAATGGAGGGCCCTGGAGACCTGCAATTTCAAGGTCAGAATCTGAGCCAGTGTGTGATGCTCCCAGCTGTGACCCTGCTGTCTGCTCTGAAAATGCTCTCATGTATGTGAAGTAAAATATCTTTGATCAAGGTGTGCAAGTGCCTGGTCTCAAAAATTCCCAAATCAGTAAAAGATAAGGTAACATAGAACCCTTTTCTTTCCTGCCCTGCCACTGAGGGTGCCCTGCTCCATGCACATGTGGCAGCCCTGGCACAGCAGCAGGAAGCCCAGTGTTGCAGGCTGTGTGCACCTGGAATTTTTTTCTGGCCAACATCTGTTTCCTATTAGCCTGTAACAGAGAGTTCACATCTATTTTACAGAAAACCAGTAACCATAGCATCATGGTAGCTGGAATAGAGTCTACTAAAAATATCCACTTTCAGGACAAAAAGACTGAATCTTCTTTTGTTTTCAATTTCCAGCCAGCTGTAGTCATCAAGATAAATACTGTGCAAAGCTCAGGCAGGTTTACTGTTGTACACAGAGAAACTCATTATGCCATCCTCCAGTTCACAGGGACATTTCTCTATCCATTTTCAAACCTTCTGGCATATTCACAGGAAAGGTCACCATAAACAGGTTGCTCAGTCACCTGTGTTGCAGTGACCTAAATCCTTATGCCTGCTGGCAGCCACATTGCTGAACTTCTTTAGCAAGAATTTAGGGTAAAGGACCTCACTTCTTGCTGGGTTTGTCTGGGAGAGGCTTCCTCTGGGCTTCAGAAGTATTTAATGTGCTCATAGAGGTAAACAGTGTCCAAGGTAGGAGCTACCAAACTGGACATAAAGTACAGGCTGTTGTTCTGCTTTTAAACATATTTCTAATATGCCAATAATAGTGTAACTAAATGTGTAATTAGAGTGGAGCCAAGCTTCTCAGAGCATAACTTTCTAATTTAGCTTTGACCATAGCCCAAAATAGCCACATGCAGGCAAAGCACCACTTGAGGAGAAAACCTTTCCTCAGAGCACTTTCCTGAGAGCAGCCCAGCCCAGGTGGCTCAAAGGGAGGGCTGGCCTTTTGCCAGGGTTTGTCTTGTTCTTGGATGAATTCCCAGAGTAACTTCAGGAAACTTCCTGGACCTTCTGCATTAAAAAACACCTTTTGCTATGAAAGGTTAAGCCTTAAAATACCACTGGGGAACAGATATTGGAAGCACTTGGCATTACAGGCCAGTAATTGCTGGCCCAAGGAGGAGGAAGACTGAATGGCCCTAAGACATAGCACCTCTCCTTGCATTTCCTTGGGCCCCTTTCTCTTCATTTACAACAAAGGAGCCCATAGTGCAAAGTTAAGATAGATTACTTCAATTTCCTCTGCAATACACAGGCTATTCAGTGAACTGGTGGGCAAAAGTGTGACTTCAGTCAAGGGTACCAATGTGGACAAGCTGTGCTTGGATTTGCATGGAATCTACTCATCTACCACAACTGCAGTGTGGAGCTGCTTGTGTGGACCTGACTGCTGTATTCAGGCCAGAACAACCACCAGCTTAAGCTTTTGACACTCGTTTCTTCAGGGAGGAGAGCATCACTGCAGGAAGGCTTGCTGGGTTTGTTGAGACCAGTCTATCAAAGGATTCCTCACCAAAGGGTGCAATAACACAAAACCTCAGATATGGCTTCAGATCCCACTGTAATTTTTACCTGCATTAGCTTTGGTTGCTGTTAAATATTAAGAAAAGAAGCAATAAAGGGGAACTGCCTTCATGCCCTTAGGGGTGCAGGTGTGGAATGAACATGATTAGCACATAAAGGGGACTCTAGATGCAAATGCAGGCCTATATTTATTTACTGTTACTGTGGAACCCTATATGCCATATCAATACTTAAAATTTAAGAATTAAATTCTTAAAATTTTAAGAATTTAGAAAATCACCCTAGGCATAAAAACACCAGGACAGTCTGTTAGAATTAATTACATTATTGACAAAATTAATTGTTTACATTATAGTTTGAAGATTTTAGTTAATCTCAACTCAGGCTTTTAGGGCTTTTTGTGCTATCAAGGAAGAAATCTAGATACAGTAATATAAACATGGCCCATAGAGCTAGGCTGAAAGACATGTGGAGGATCATGTAGCTGATCCTTGGCTCTGATGGCTGGATTCTGTGCTCCATAAATCACTTCTGCCAGATGTTGGTTTGGCCAGTTCTTAAATATCTGCAGACATCTTTGCAGAGATGCCATAATTGCAATTTATTCCCATTTGACAGAAATGCTAAGTCTGAATGAAGAATGGATGGGATAGTCCAGAAGAAACAGCAGAAGAATGGCAGGGGTTAATAGCACCTTTCTTAGCAGGTCATCAGAATCCCATGTGCAAGGAGTTTCTCCAGACATCAGGTGCAGGAGCACAAGAAGATACCTAACACAGGGGACTGCCTACGAGCAGACTCAGAAGAGTCATTCAGAGGTGATCCTCTTAATGCAATCCAGGGGAATGGCTGCAAAGGGTGGCTCATGCAGAGACATCCCATTACCAGGCAAGAGAAAAAAACCAGGTGACACAGTGGGCTAGGCTTGTGTGCTGAGCACCTCCCATCCAGCATCACTTGCACACTCAGGGCAAGATCTGGGGTTTGTCATCACAGCAGAAAAAAGAAATCACATTAACACGTATGACAGCTAATGATAACAAATGTATTGACATTAAATTCAGCACTTGAAGCACTTGAAGTCCACACAATCAGGTCCCTGTGATGTCAAGGTAGATATACGTGCTGTGAAATGAAACTCAAAACGATTAAATTAATGGCAACTGAATCTCTGGCACGTGAATATTTGCCATCAGACAGTATCCAGGAAATGGGCAGTTTTAGCAAGCTTAATTTATCAAGAAAACCATAACCTGAGGACTAATATTTTCGTTATTCTATTATTCACATAATGAGATTACATATGGAATAGGCATGATCTTCAGTCACACACGTTCTATGGCTTTGCAAGCAGAGGCTCCTGCAGTGCTCTCAGCCTCCTTCTTTCAACCTCCTTCTTTGCAAAGGCACCTTTTCTAGTTTGGAGGAGTCTCACTAACCTGATGTAGAAGATGGAACTGTGGTGCTGTAAAGTATCCTTGCTCCTTACCATCAGGCACTGATCCAAAGTGAGTGCCAAAATCACAGTGATGGGCACTTAATTTTCTACTGCTGTGAGTAAATCTAGATGTTCAGGAAAATGTTCTTAATTGCTGATGGGTTTTGCTGCATTTATGGGTTTTGTACCCCTGCTGAAAATGAAAGTCCAGCCTCTCAAATAAAGGCAACTCTGTTTTCACCCATATCAGGCTTGGTGCCTGCAAGTTTACAAACTAGGGTAACAATAGACTGGAGCATAACACCTTACCTCATTTACTTTCACTTGGTTCCTTTAGGCCACAAATGTCTGCATTATTAGTCCAACAATTTTATGGGTTTACAACGTCCTTTATGAGCTGCTAATTACTTGACTGTGCTGAACTGTTGTAGGCTGTGGTATTTTGTATAACACTGCCAGTGCATTGCTGTGAGCTTTGCAGCACAGCCCAGCTCCCAGCCTCAGCTTAGCAAAGCTACTTGACCAGGTGGCTGCAGTCCGAGGTCAGCCCTGGGTGCATCCTTTCCTTGATGCATTCTTCCCTGGATGCATCTGTCATGGCCCAGCATCCATCCATGGCAGCCTCCTTATGTCTCTACACAGGAGGCTTCCCAGCTCTGGCACTAAACCATCTCCTATTAGACAGCCAAGCTATAATTACATCTGGGTCAGAAGGCATAAACTAACAAGTTTTACTTGGAAACAATAATTGGGAAAAGAAGCAATAACTAAGCTGAGATAATAATTTGGGACCCATTTTGCCCTCCTGAGAAGGCTTTTCACAGATTCTTATTACTACAGGAATTAATATAAAACCCATGTCCTGAAGGGTATGCAAAATAAATTGTGCTAAGAAAATGGGCATAACCAGAAAAATAGGTAATAAATTCTGAATTCTCAGATGAACACACTGGAGTGGGAATATGAAGCAGCAGTCTGAGGGTTGCTGTAACATCTGGGGAATTTGGCTGTTCTGGTAGGAAAGAAAATTTTCCCTTTTCCAGATCCTTGGGAGACAAGACACCAATTTGATCATCCATTTTTTATTGCATTCAGTGCTATTTCTGAACTCTTGCTAATTACATTGGCTAGTTGTTACACCCTTAAAGAAGCCCATTGTGAGATGCAGCCAGGTGTCTAAGCACTGGCTGTCACACACTACATCACAAGATACTTGAGGAAGGCAGTTTTTGTTCCATAATTTTGGAACTTCTTGTAGTTCAAGCAGATGCCTAACTGAATTAGATTGTCAGTGACTGAGCTGCAGCCATGACACATATTTATAAAAGCAGTGCCAGGAGGCCAGCAAGAGGGAAAGAGGGTCATAATGGGATTACTGACTGTTTGGCCTGACCTCCTGTGTGATGGATGCCAGTCAGTCATTCCTGTGTGCAGGCCATTTCTGATATTTGTGCTACAAGACATAAATTTGGTCTAATGAGTAACAAACAAATGTGGAAATGAGACTTTCCAGGGAAAAGCTTCAGACTGCCAAGCTTTTCACTCATGGCAGCTGTCTGAGCTCTGAACATACCTGCTGCAGACCATGTGTTCCTCTGGGCTTTTCAGCACACCTACCTTGGCTTCAGAGACACAAGGTGGGGAGAGTGGGTGGTCACACCAGGTGTGCAAAACTGCACTGTGGTACCACTTGTGTGACTCTGTGCAAGAAAATGAGTCCCAAATAAATGGTGCCATCCAGAGGGTGCCACAGAGACCAAGTGCTTCAGTAGGCTGTACCAAGGAGAAGCCCTTTGACATTTGATATGCTGCAGGAAGGTCGTGGTGAGCACACCCTGGCCCTGGCCTGGGAACAAAGTGGAGAAGTCTTTCAAATTCCAGGCTAAGGAGAGAACACTTAGGGAAAACTGTGAGCTCTACCATTTCTGAGACAGGCTAGCTTCAGGTATGTTTCCAGAAATTTCCCTTTCTCAAAGGAGTTGCAATGCCAGGCACAAGATCCTCTCCCTGCTTTGTTAGGGAGGTAAACAAGATGTCAGCAGATCAAAGTGAAGTGGTTGGTCTGTCTCCTTTGCTGTGGCTGTAAAACAAGGCAGTACAGGTTGTGTCTGTGAGCTGCAGAGAGGGGTAGCAGCTGCTCAGCTGTGGTGGCTCCTGGCCTGCAAATAGGTCAAGCACGACAGAGGATCAGACAGCAAAGAGCAGAGGAGACTCTTCTCCTTCATGCTTTCGTAAACCCAAGGGTCAGTCTCAGCCTAGGGAGAGGCTGTCTGGGGAAAGAATAACAGGAGAAGGAGGATGGGGCTGAGCGGGCCAGAGATGAACTTTTCTAGGAATGGGGAAAAAGCCATAAATATATAAAATGTGGAAGGTCATGAAAAGGAGAGCACAAAGCAGGAAAAGCCTGGGCATGGGTGGTCCTGGGGAAGTCCAGGGAGACGGAGCATTTACGAGCACAAAACAAGTTCTATTCCTAGTACAGTGTATTACAAACATGTACATTTTCTTTAATGGATTTTAGGTTAAGCAAGGTATATCTAAAGCATGTTGAGCATATTGCCTGAGGTGAGCAAACTCCTCTGATGCTCCACCAAGGATGTAACATCTTTCTAGCATCTGGTTTTGTGCCTGTGTCTCCTTGTGAGCTGTTCCTTGGTCTGCTCAGTTCTCTTCTGGGCAGGGCAGGCAAAGCTCACATGAGACCGTGAGCACCAAGAGCCACTGGGGTCTCCCAGGTGGGCTGTGCCTGGTGCACAGATGGGCTGCATTAACCCCTGCTGATGATCTTTGGATGGAATTGCCTATGAAATGAGGTAAAGATCTGTATACATGCATACCTAACAGCCCACATCAAGACATGGTGTCCTACAAACCCTTCCCAGGCTGAGAGGACTGTGCTGCAAACCATTCATGTTCACATTAAAAATAAAAGGTTAATTAATCACCCACATAGTTGGGATTATGAAGCAATCCACAGATAACATTATTTAAGACCAGTAAGCTAGGTTTGGCATACTTCTCCCATTTTTTAATAGAGGTTCACAGAGGTCTGTCTTTCTAGCAAAGCTCTGACAGAGGCAAAACACCCAAATGTTCCTGACATGAGAAGGAAACTTCTTGTGGTCACCAGCGTGAGGTCAGATCCTGGTACAGTGCAGCCTCTTTCAGTCTTCCCAATGTTCCTTTCAAAATACTGATACCACTGTGTTCCCAGAAAATATCAAAAGATCAACACATAAATGGCTGCAACAAACAATACTTCTTGTTCTCACGCAGTTCTTCTCCCTCCAGGGCTACAGATAATTTAATGGGAGAATTGGTTATTTCAAAATGAACTGTTCATTATGGTATTTTCATTGACAGTTCACTGAAACTGTCAGCTCTTCTCGCTCTAATTGCTTTTGATCAACAAATGAAAAACATGCACCCTTAAAAGAAAATTATTTTGATGCAGCTGGAACAGCTCCCTCTTTAAAGAGACTGATGTGGCAAAGAGCAAGCAACAGAAAATGATGAGAAAATAAAGGAGGAAAAAATTGACACATTTTCCCAAACAATCACTTGTTACTTCAGTATTTCTGCAGTCAAATGCAGTTGCTCCTAGGGAAAACTTTCCATGTCCTTCAGCAGCCTCTGCCAGAAGAATAATTTATTTGGATTGGCTCCTGCAGGCGCTCAAGAAAAAGCCAATTCTCGAGTATTTATAGGGGAGCAAGTGGTTGGCTTGTGTAGCATGAGTCAGGTTTCTCACTGGTGCCATTCAATCAAGCTACAGAAGTTAACTTGGGTAGACAGTCTAGTAAAACCTGCCAGAGAATACCCATAATTGAATATAGGCTACAACACTAGTCATGGCAGAAACAGCAGCAATGTAATCTTAAACTCTGGTGGAAAGTATGATCTATTAACAGTCAGAGTTTAATGGATTTCTGTAAAACACCTTGCATAAAAAACCTGGTTGCTCATTGCCTGCCCTTGGTAACTCATTAAACTTTACTGCATCACACAGAAAACTGACTGAAGCCACAGTCCTTTAAAAACTCAACAGAATTTTGTTTCTGTTTAGTTCACTTCTCTTTCCCAAATAACAAAGTATGTAAGAGAGAAAATAAAATCCTGAATTCCAGTCATTACACAGCAGGCCTTGCACATTCAGAAAAGACACAGGAAAGCCCCCAAACTCTGGAGAGCCACCAGGTCACACTTTCCTGGGACTCTGGGGTGGTCAGAGAACTGTTGCCCCACAGAGTGCTCCCCTGCATGAGGCAGGATGGGCATTCAAGGCCAGGTGTCACCTCTCCTGCTCATCTGTGGCATTCACTGCCCCAGCACTGTCAGCCCTTCCTGGCTCCCCTGCTGCACCCTCCACTCAAAGCAGTGCTGTGTGGGACCCACCTGAGCCCTGTCCTTCCTCCTGGCTCCAGGCACCAGCTCCCTCTCTAGGGCCAGAAGCATCAGGCTCCAGGAAAAGCCCCTGCCAGAGACCTGGAGGGAGATTTCCAAGAGTGTGATGCTGATGAGAGTCCCCGTTTGGTTCCTAGCCACAAGAGTTAGATCTGGTCTATGAGCTCAATAAAAATAAAGCAGCAAGACCAACTGCTGGCCACCTCTGGGACGGGTGTCAGCATGCTCCCTGAGAAGGACCTGGCTGCACACCAGGCAGCAAACTCATCCTGGTGCTCCTTTCTTCTAACAAGGGCCTTGATTGTTAAACATGTAAGGTTGGAATTGATTTAATTTGTTTTGAAAACCTCTGTAGCATACATTCCCTCCTAGCCAAAATGGTCACCCGTGGGATTTCAGCAGAATATGTGCTGAAATCACTCAGCCCTTCCAGGAACTGAATCACTCTTATTTGTGTACCTAATCATGGCTTTAAAAGCTTGACTTGTAACATGCTGGTTTGAAAAATACAGTCACCTCCTTCCTGATTGTACACAGCAGACATGGAAAAATAAAAATTATTTTAAAATGTCCCTTAACCTGAAAGAACTTGTTTCGAAAGCCAAACCAGCATCTCCTGGGAGCACATGGAGAATACCTGTGTTTAGATGCAAGAGATAAACTGACCAGCTGTAAGACAGGGAGGATGGGAAGAGACCTTGATTTATTATGTCAAACCCAAGCTTCATGTGGAATTTCAGTCCCAATATAGTCCTCTATTATGAATAGCTGGTACTCAGGCACACAAAAGCTTTTGAACTGAAGACTCCAAAATAGCAGAGGGAAAGCAAGAGTATCCATCACCTCCCTGATAGCCTCTGCCAGCTCCATCTACCCATTTTTATAAAAAATGTTCACCTTGCACATCTAGTGCAATTTAGAAAATCACACTAGGCTTCATGTGCTCACATTTCCCTCATGACCTTGAAGAAGACAGGATGAAAAACCAGGGCTTTTACTATGCCTTTGCAGCCCTGCCTTTGCCCAGCCTGTAATGATCAAACCAGGGAAGTTTTAGATTGGATATTAGCAAAAATCTACTGAAAGGGTTGTCAAGCATTGGAACAGGCTGCCCAGGGAAGTGGTTGACTCCCCATTCCTGGAGGTATTTAAACCTGTGTGGATGTGGCACTTGGTGACATTGTCTAGTGGAGGGTTTATTGTTGGCAATGATTTTAAAGGCCTTTTCCAGCCTAAATAATTCTATGATTCTGCAAGAGTAACACCTGCAAGAGGCTGCAGAGCCCACATGCTGTATGTAATCCTGAAACAATATCAAACTTTTTTGCTTTCTGACATTTTTTCCTCCTTGCTCTATATTTCCCTAGAAACCTCACAGTCAAGTTTATTCTAATTTTGCCCTTTCTTCTGTCAGGTTATTTTTACTCCTGCATTCTTACTGTAGCTTGAAATTAATGCAGCCTTTTTATTTATATATCAGCCTCCTCAATGATGTATGCACAGTTTGAGGAGAGATATAATTACAGGCTGCTGTGGAAGAGCACAACAGGCTGGTGTCATTACATCCCAGGCAAACTTCAGCTTTGTTTGAAATTCATGGCATATTGGATTTTTTAAAAAATATATTTGATCTGAATGTCATTCTCTAGACCTGATAATAATCTAAATCAGATCAGGACACAGGCAGTTTCCCTGTGCAGCATCAGAAATCACAGAAAAAGGGGCTGAGAGAACAGGTCCCTGCTGCCTGACCATCAGGGTAGTCCTTCATCCAGGGATTTCTGAGCCCAAATAAGGACTGAGGTAGTTTTGATTAATACTTTAATTAAAAGCACTCCAGACAAACACATCTAAAACTAAGAAACTGAGGTACAAAATTAATGAGAAAAACTGAGGTCCCCTTTGCAATGACCCCACTCTTGGATTTGTAATGTATTGTCAAACTGTGAATAAATCACTTCTTGCCAAAAAAAAAAAAGAAAAGTAAACCTTGCACTGCTATTTGAGAGAAGAGGTTTAGCTGTGACCCACTGGAGCCAGCCATGGCTGTGTATTTCATATGGTGAGGATTGCAAATGAGGAGAAAACCAGGGGACATTTCACCTGGAGACTCTGACCTAAAGCAGCTGCTAAACAGCAATAAGAAGAGGTATAAAAGAGAAGAAGGATTAAAACTTTCTAGTGTATTTCTAATGGCTCTTGCTGGGGTATCTTGCTGTGACCTATAAATGTTTATATAGACAAAATAGTAATAAAATTAATATGTTTTTATTTTTTAAATAAAGCTCACCTCACCTTATCAATTCCCCCAAGGGTACTGTGGTCGAGATTAAGTCTGGCTGAAAAATGGCTTTCTTATGCTATGAAACCCCAGAGTTTCTTAATCTCAGGGTGTTTCTCCAAAAAAGAGAAGGTGAAGGGAAGCCTACAGAAAATACCAGAGGACAAGGCAGAAGAGAAAAAAAAAATCTCCAATTTTCAAAACCTTCTTTATATACTAAATAGAGCTTCATCCTTGGATGTTGTATATCTTTACCTTACAAGAGAGACTGGGGTTTAAACAACAGAGATTTAGCCTTTGGATCTGTCATTTCTATTCTTGGCTAAATTCAATTCCCACTGAAGAATATTTTTTGAATCTCCTTAATTTGTTCTTTGTATAAATGGCATATATAATAGGGATGAAGGCAGGGAAAAAATGAAACAGTTGCTTATGAAAATGGGACATTTTAATTAAATTTAAACATCATGGTACTTTGTATTATTTAAGTAAGCCAGCACTTTTTGTTTAACGTTACTATGAGATGGTTTTTCCCTTAAATAAATTTTGCATTCCAGTCCAGGTATCAAACCAGAATTATTCTAAGCATTCTCAATGAACACTCTGGCCAGTGGGACACTGCACAACCTTGTGGCCTAAAGACCTTTGTAAGCTGGTAAATTGGGATGGCACTTGTTTTACCAAGGTGTAGGCCAGATTAGTCTGATCTGATCATGGAGGCTTCCTCCTCTGGCAAAGGGGAAAGAGAGCATCTCCAAATGGCAGACCATCTCCTTAAGGGTTTCAGATTTGCAGGTCAAATAGCCTTCTGTGGGTGCCTCTCTGCCTGCTCTGAGCATGGAGCAGGAAATAGAAGAGTGCTTTTGACATCTGTACTTGCTAATAGATGAATAAAAATAGAGAGATGACCTCATGCTTTAGATCAAGCCTTTAATTTACTAGCTTTGGCACAAGCTGTTGCACTAATTACTAGGAATTACTCCCACATTTCAGGGGGAAAAACCGAACAAAACAAAAATAGAAATAGTAGAATGCGTGGCACTTCAAAAATTCCTGTCCCAGGTAAGCAGTTTTATATAAAATGGAAGATGAGAAACCAATTTAAAATGAAAGGGAGGGGGGAATTATCTCTGCAGCCTGTACAGTTTCAATCTCATAAGAAACTAACTATAGTTGGTTTGGTTCTATTTTGAAAGGTATATAAAAACATCTCAAAAGGAAATCTCATTACACTATGACAACAGTAAAAACATTTTTTAGTTGACCAGTGGAGCAATTCTAGAGAAATACCTTTGAAAGTCCTGAACAGAAAAACAAGTGGATGGATTTCCTTACTTTTATGCAAAAACCTCACTGGACAGGTTTGGTTGGGAACAGGGGGAGGCTTAGCTCTGCAGACCTCTCCATTTAGCAGGAGGGGGGACCTGTGTCACACTGTGTGCACTCCCACATATTCATCAGTCATCTAGAGAAAAAAAGTTTGAAGATGGACTTTCCTGGATGGCACCAAAAGGCACTGGAAACCCCTAAGTAACCGAGGGGGGGCACAGTGCAATGCTTGAGACTAAAACCAAGGAGTGAGGGACCTCTGACTTGATGCATTCTTCTGATGATGCCAAAGTAAGTGCTCCTCGGGTCTGAAACAAGATTCAGCCTTTCCAGATCACTGCAAAGGCCCAAGTGATTTCTCCAGTGAACATCAAGAAGAAGGAGCTTATTGGCCACAGACACATGAGGGCTGTAACCCTGCCCTGCCTTGGCAGATCAGTCACGTACCCCATGGCCCCTCACCAAAAGCCCCTTTGTTTCTTGAGGGCTGAGTATTGGATTTCACCAGCATCTCAGCCCAAAATCTCTCTACATGTTTCATTTCTTTTCTCTTACAAGGCAGAACAAAAAATACAGCAGTGTTAGTCCCTAGCTAGCTGTCAAACAAATGCACAATTACATATTTGAAGTGGAGATGGGGAACATTAAGGCTACTCTAATTATAAAACCACCCTACTCATTACTGAAACCTGCCATCACAAAAAAAAAAAAAAGCTGTATTTCAATGGGATATTTTGTTAAATGGTAATACTGTGATAGTGATATGATTACTGCAAAGGCTGTATAATTGGATGGTTTAGGATATGCAGAACTTTTGAAATACATTGGGCTTGTTCCTTTTACTAAGATTGCTAACACTTTCTTTCAAGTCTTTCATTTTACATTAATGAATTCATTTTACAAAATCCCCTCTTATGCTAGTACTAGAAGGAAAGTCAGTTGGGCCAATTTGCTTTCTGCGTACTGTTTGTTAATGCACATCCTTCCACATGTCCCTGCATTCATCTCCACTCTAGCTGAAAAAATCTATTTTTTCTGTTGTATTTCCCGGAGATCTTTTCCTGCTCTCATTAATTTTTATTGCCTGGTCCAGACCACTCTCTGCTCTGCTAAACAACAGGCAAACAGAACAGAAATCATGTTCCTAGTAAAGTGGACAGCAAATTCCTCGAAAGGAAAAATAATAACCTCATGTAATTTTTTTTCCACTCTGTCCCTTACACAGTCCGGCACTTGTGTTGTTTTTTTTTAAATCACTAACTACATCAGCTGGGGGGGTTTCTGTGTTCTGTCATCAGACACATCTAGCTTTTTCCCTCTATCCCATCTGCAAATTAATCCAGCATCCCCTGGGGTAAATTCATTGTTCAAATCATTCCTGTCAGCAGCTTGTGAAGGTCTTGGCTGGCTCACCAGTGCAAACACTGATCCCAGACTTTGTCACCTCAGCTGGGACACAGCTGCTCAGTGCCATGCCAGGCTGAGTCCTGTCCCATGGCAGGCCACCCATGGCACAAACAGACAGCAAATTTTGTCTCTCAGCAAGAGGTAGGGTTAGGGCTTGCTCTCATTCATCATCCAAGAGGGACAGAAATACTTTTTTACTCCACTGCATGCTGTAACCTGAAAGGGTTGTGCTTCCCCCTAACACACACCAAAAAAAAAAACCCTTAGTTAATTTCTGCCTGCTCTAAGGGGAAATAGCTGGTGCCAATGAATTATAAATTGAGTATTTGCATATTTTCTTTTTTTTTTCTTTTCTAAGTTAAATATTTGGTGTCATTCACCAACTATAGATATGTTGTCTTATCAGCCCTTTTTGAGATGATTTATACTCTGAGCAAAGAACTCCATGGCTCACCTACAGAAGGTGGGAGTGCTGGCCTGCTGAACAGTGCCAATTTCAAAACCAATTATTTCCTTTCTCTTTTGATTAGAAGAAAAAGGTGGCAAAATCTGTTTGCTTTGCCTATTGCCTACCTCCTCTCTTTGAGCCAAGTTATTTCCACGATCCATTCAAGGCATCAGAGCTAGTCAGTTTAATGGAAACCCTTCCCTCTGAGCTCACAGAAAGGACACAGCCTCAGCTCCTGAGGAGCTCTTCCCCTTGGAAGTGTGGAGACATGGTGACCACTGAGAGATTGGACTCACTTCAAGCCTCAAAGCATTGGCTCTGTGTGACAGACCCTCAGCAGCCTTATGGGAAAAGTAATCCTGCCTGGCTGGCTGAGTGCAAAACTGACAGAAAAAATACTATTGTCCATTTTTTGGTTTTAATCTGAATACCACTGAGGTGAAGCTCAACTGAACAACATATAGGGTTGGCCTCAAGTAACTATGTAGAATAAGAAAAATTGTTCTCACTGGGATTTTTAGGTTACAGGAGCTATTTCAGTGCTTTTACAAGATTGTAAGGATAGTATTTGAGAATAATTAATTTTCTAGTTTATCCACAGAGTGCTTGAGTAGAAATAATTGTGTTTTACAGTGCTTGAGAGAATCCAGGAAGCAGTTCAATGTCAACTTTTCTGCTGAGACAATTCAATCTTGCAGATTAAATACTGATAAACGTACTAAAGATACATAGCTCTTGGTAAATGCTAAAGCTTATCATACTGTGAGTGTAATTTTGATGATGAGTACTTTGCCACTAATTCAAAACAACACCTGTCATTGTGTTTGAAGTAGGCAAAGTGCTGAAATGACAGTGCTGGAAGCTGTGCTCCTTTATTCAGAGATGCCTTACAGAGACACAAGTGCAATATCAGCTCCTGCAAACCAACTCATCTTCGTGTTTCCATATCTGTGGAAAGGCTGTGGCTTTCAGAGCATGAAAAAATCTCTTTGCTCATCCCTGATCTCTCTACCAAAATGGGGAGCAGCAGAGTGCTTCTACAATACCAGTTTTTGCAAGCAGCTTCCTTAAGTGTGGTTGAATAACGCACAGAATAACATCCATGATATCATGTCCCTCTGTGACAGCTGTTGGGGAAAACTAAGAGGCAGCAACCTTTTCTCCTAACCTGCGCAGAGGATGGTTCATTCACTGCACTTTCATGCTCTGCCTCTCCAAAATCCTGCTTGTTAGGCATCCCTGTATCACCTGAAACCTTCCTTAATGATACAACTAATTTCTCTGTTCCTTTGTATCAGCCACTATATCCCTTTCATATTCATCTTGACCAATGAAAACATAAAAGTTAGCTTGCCTTAGAAGACTTGTCAAAGGACGCATACCAAGAGCCAGTGAGCTACAGCATCCAATTCCACTGCCTTTGCATCCACATCAGATCAGCCAGGGGTTTGCCATGCTCCTCAGTGCTGGAGCACATCCTCATCCAGCCCTGGAAGGAGAGCAGGGTGGGCACAGGAGGGCTCCCATCTCACACTCACACCCCAAGGATCTGCCCTGGGCAGGGCTGGTGGAGCCCTGCACATCCTCTGCCCTCAGCCTGGGGCGGTGTCACTGCTCACACCAGCCAAGAGCTCCACGGTTTTCATCATTCGTGTGACCAACACTAATTTACTGCTTAATTGCATCTCAGGGAGAAGCATCTTCCTCCTGACAGAAAATATTACTGATATCAGATGTGGCTAGCACTGGCAGGGGTGCAGAAATCTATGCTTGAACTAAGACATTATCAGAGCAGACTGTCTTCCCTTCTTCTATTTTAAATAATACATTGTTATTAAAAGAATTTAGTAATCACAAGTTTAAATACAAAGCAACAATTGTAGATTAATTAAAAGGCACACGATTAATCATTTTGAAGATTAATAACTTTGCAACTAATTTTATGTTTCATAATTCCTGTTCTCCAATATTGTTTGCAAAAGTCAATGGCAATTAAGTAACCTTATACCATTCAGTCAAAACTAAAAGAGCTTTGGACATTTGATTCTATCTGTTAACAACTCTATTAAACAAAATAGCCAAAGCCCCAACTACATTTCTGTAACAAAACTTCTTGAGGACAGTTTCTGTCCCCAGCTCCTTGCAAAATGAGAATGAGTTAGAAGAAGCCAGATTTCTCCTGAGGGACAAAGGAGGTCACCTCTGTCACATGAGAATGCTCCAGGATATTGTGATAAGATGCTGGTCATGTCTACGGGCCTTCACCCAGCCTCAACCTCTCCAGAGGTGAACAATGATCTCCCAGCCTCTGCTGCAGAAAAATAATTCCCAGTAGGCCATTATACTCTGTGCACTGAGGTTCAAAGCCAAAAAGCTCCATTAAAAATAATAAATCTGAAGTCAAAGAGAAGAGGAGAAATAAGATGTCATGGCCAGTAAAAGGATACATCAACTAAAACTGTCACTTAGGGGACTTTGAAATAGCAAATTAAAATACTTCTGGAACACAAGCAGGCAAATGTAATACCAGCTAACAATAAAATTTGCAACATCTGAGCAGTAATTCCAACAGTCAACATCTGGAAACCATCTGTCCTCGTACTTACCTTTGCCTGCTGAAGCACCTGATGGACAATTAGAAGTGTCTGGGGGGGCTCATGGCTCTGCTGCTGGGCTGAAGAACTCCATGGTCACCTCACATACTTCCCATTCACAGGGCTGGAGCTGCAGTCTCACCAGGAGCACCTGAAGATGAGGATGCAGAGACCCCCTGCCCACCCAGTCAGAAATTGCCCCTCACCCATACAGTAAAATCCCAGTACTGGGAGTACTGGGGACCATGTAGCAGGCAACAAGCCTAGTAATAGATGCATGCAGGAAAACAACTTTAAAAAGCACTGTAGGATTGAAAGTCTTCCCTAAAAAATGCAGGATGTCAGCCTTAGTTGCTTAGCATTACAACTGAAATGTGCTTATAAATATGTCATATTTTTGTAGCACTCAGAAACCTTGGGAGCATTAGACAGTCCTCAGGACACTTTCCCTAAAATGAAACCTACAAAAATGTTTTCATTTTCCTCTACACACTGGGGAAAAAGATAAAAGCTCTATTGATACTCAGGCATCACACATAGGCCAAGGGGAACATATGGGCAACATGTTATTACAGCATTTATGGGCATTTTTCCCAGCAACATTGACCAGTACGGAACATAGGATGCTGACCTAGGTGTGGGCCTGGGATTATCCTGGAAGGCAGCTCCTACATCCACAAAACAGTGACAACCGCCCATTACTGAGAATCTCTCACAGACATCTGTTAATTATTTTATGACACACAAAGCCAAGAGAGAACACATACCAGGGAAAGTGCTTCCCCAGTGGCAGTTTATGGCCCCACCCTGCAGGCAGAGACAACCACATTGCACTGATAACAACCAGAACCTCCAGGTAATGAATCTTCAGGACTGCCATGAGTTAAATGTAGTACATCCTCCCCAGTTTCCAAGGGTGGTGGAATTTGGGGTGTCCTTTCTTGGTGTTCCTTTCTGCCTAAGGAAAACACCACCTCCTTTCAGCGTGGGCTTGGCACCTCAGTCATGCCCATGTCGTGTTCCCATAGTCACTCAGGCAGGGCTGGGGGTGCTGCTGCCACACAGGGGGTCAGATCAGCTCATGGGTCTGACCAGGCATTAACCTCAGCCCACTCATTTGATGTATCAGGTCTCAGTGTGTTCTCAACCTGCACCAATGTACCCCTCAGTGGCACCCTAGTGCAGCTACTGACACCCACAGAGGGGAGTGCTAGGTGGAAAGGGCAGACCCAGCCATACCCTGCACTCTAAACTCAGCTTAAGCACATCAAGGTAGATTTGTGAAGATGGTTATTGGAGAAGGTGGTTGTACTGCCACTTGGCGTGTCTCAGTAGCATTCTCTACACTGATCTGAGTAACCAGTTAAATATGACCTCATTGTTTCTGTGATGAAAACTTAACATTTTATGAATTTGAAACAAAAGCACTAAATCACTAAGAACAAGCACCACACAAGTGCACTTGGCTGAAAGTTAGGTGCATTGGCTGCCAGTGAATTTTAGTTTGTGTCTGTGTACGCATACTTATTATGCTTTTGTTTATAAAGTATGCAAGGATATCTGGAGGCAATATTTTAAGCAGAGGGCACAAGGCACATTCAAAAGTCAGACTTGAAAATAGGATTTAATTGTATTTTTTAACTTATTTGATTATGTCATCATCAAAAAAATCAAGGTTGGGATTGTTTCGATTAACTGACCTAAACCTTTTCTTCTGTGTGTATTTTAAGGACATATTAAGGAACAACTATCATTAGTCAAACTTTTGGCAATATATATGATCTAATTATTAATTGAGTCAAAATACAGATTAAATAACATTGATTAAGACATCTTTTCCAAGCCTTGTTTTCTCTCACCCCTGAAATAAGTATAAACACATAGCTGTCTGTCTCATCTCTGGAGGGAGATTTACTTAATATTTCTCATTCGGAAAATGTCTATGTCCCTATTTATATTATGATTTTTCACCTGATTATTCCATATTATTTCAGAGTTATCATACCCTGCCTGGATGCATGTTTGGTAGTCCACCATTTCAAGGATATGCAAATGATTAAAAGTTTATTTTCACAAAGTGTGTGGAGTGGTTTTCTCTGCTAAATACCAAAACAATATTCAATTGGGAGAATTGAGCTTGTGAAGGAGATGTTAAGGCAATGTCAAAGATCTTTCAGGAAGACGGAACTTCTATGCAATAACAACATGGTTGGATTAACTTTACAACAAAAGGAAATTAGACAGGATTTCTACAGAGTCAGTTTTGTTATTCTAGCTAACAATATGATTAACATTGAATGAATAGTAAAGGCCTCATTCATGCTTCGCTTAGCCCAAATTAATGTGACTGATTACCCAGCCTCTCTGTACTGGCAGAAATTCCCGTGTCTCCAAGGCTCATTTATCCAGAAAGTCTCACTTCTAAGGGAGTTGACCGCAGGTAGAAAAAAAAACAATAGCTGAAGCCTTTGAAACTTTTGCACTTCATTGCCTTTTCCTCTGGACAACCAGTTCCACCTTCATGTGGAGGTAAAAGTCTACAGCCCCAAAGACCCAGCTGGGCTCCCTTGTAGACATGCAGTTTGACAGTAACTTCAGGAACTGGTCCTTTCTCAGGGACATTCATTTTATTCTTAAATTATTCCCATGCTCCACATTGCCAATGCTCCCCTGCTCCACACTGCCAACCAGACCATCCTAGACAGAGGCTGCTTGCCCTTGCTGAGGAGCATCTCTGACTCCCCAAGGTGCCATGAATTAAAGCTGCTGCTGTATAACCCCTTTCTCCCAAGCACCTGACGAACCTGAGAAGATCTTATGGACTGTGAAAATTACAATATGCACATCAAATGCTGTTTGTGTTCGCAGTGAAAAAACAAGTCAGCACAGGCTGACATCAATGTCAGCATGATGAAGGCTGCAGAAAAAAACCTAAGCTGTAGATTTATCCTCAGAGGCAGGAAACCAGGCAGGAGCAGTTAACTCCCATCCGTCCTGCTGCCACTGCCCCATCGCATCAGTAATACTGGAGCAATCCACTGCCTAAGCGTAATCAACATGAAGAGCCTTGACTTTGTCTTCTCCTCATCCTCGCCTAAGAACAGCACAGATGAAAACTGGAGGCAGTGAAAACAGGACACGTGCATAAGCAGGCAATATTCTCCTCAGGCAGCTCACATACTCCTTACATTATCCCTCAAAATGCCTTCCACATTCCACCAGAGGAGCCTGACTTTCACAAATGCACAGAATGACTTGCAAGACTGAGTGCCTTTTGTGGTTTCAAGACCTGCTGGTGCTTGAATCCAACACTCACCCCCACCCCCATAAAAAGCCTTCAGCTGGATTTCCAGAGCTGGACTGAATGGAGAACTGAATCCTGGCTTTATCCTTGTGCATTCATGGCTGACTCAAAGAGAATCCACTAGGGATGTAATGGCATTGCCAGGGTTCTCACTGGGGTATTGGCACTGACCAGTGGGGATCTTACTGGCTACCCTTCAACTTCTGTCTCTTTAATCACCAAGAAAAGGGCCATACTCTCTTAAATGGCACTAATTCTCCTGCTGAACAGAGTGCAAGGCAGTGCAGTGCTGCATTAGGGGCAGAGTCTGAGTGCAACCTGGAGAACACAAAATGGGAGCAAAACCATGGAGTCAAACCAGCTGCAGCTTACTTGGCTTCTGCTACTGGCAAGGCACTGGGAGGACAGCAGCTGAAGATGGCACCTGGCAGCCAGAGGAAGATAGAGAAATGTGGGAAGAGGAGGACTGAAGAATGCTCTAATGGTCTGCGGGTGGGAGAGGAAGAAAACAGGTTGCTAAGAGTAAAAATCCAGAGGAAACTCTGACACACCTAGGGGCGTCACATTATATTGTCACAATACTTCCATTTTTAAAGGCACTGAAAGTTGAATGCCCTACATAGTATAAGGAAGTTTATCCAAACTAGACAATAGGGTATGGATCCTACCACTGGTAAAGTGAAGGCAGCACCTCCTTTTTAATTGCAGTTGCCCAACAAGAGTGCCTGAAGGAAACTAATTCTGGTACTAGTCATTCAGTAAATTACTCTGAATGCAATTCTTAACACTATAAGCCAGGTAAATCTGCTGTGTTACTTCAGATAGACAAAATCCAAACCCAATCTCATACCAAGGCTTGACATTAAACCATTTACTGCTGACTGTGAAACACATGCACATCTTGAAGTCTTTTGATCTTTTAGAATGGGTGACAGAAACTTCTCTTTGCAACACGTTCCATACTGAAATGATCTGGCTGTGGTGCCATGACTCTAAACACTGGCATGTGCTGCAGACAATTTGACTCACAGAAAAAAAGCTTTACTCCTTTACACTGGTCACTGGTTTGAGCAGTGGAAACCACCATTTTGGTCCATTTTCACAAACTCACATGAGAAGAACAGGAAGAATTACTGAATATCTTCTCTAAATCACATGCAGTTGTCACTACTGGTAGCTCCTGCATGACAGTGTCTGTGTCTCCTGAAGGTCTTCCTGGCATCTGCAATGCACATGTCACTGGCAACCAGAACCAAACCAAACCCTCTTTGAGTCCTCTAAGACGAACAAGAGAAGAATGGGAAAGTATCCCAATATTCTTCCTGGGAAAACTCTACAGAGGCTTAGTTTTTATCACCATCATGGAGACTATGTCTGTGAAAATAAGCAAAACAAAAAAAGGAAAAGGTTTGTCCAAGAACATGCATGTAATTTTCACAGCAGAGTAAGTCCTTGAGCCATGCAAAGGACTGAACTGTGATAAAGCTAGGTGATACAACCCAATTTTTCAGCTCTACATGCTCTAAATATTTAACATCTAGCAACATTTATGCATACTCCCAAAAGTAAAATGAGCATTATGATACATATACATGTCTGTTTGACTCATGCCTGGGAAAAAAAAATATTTGTACATTAAATTGGAAAGCCCCATAGTCCAGAATATGGTTCCAGTATGAAAACAATTAAAAGAAAACTGCACTCCAATAGACTGTATTGTTGAAGTTTGTCCTTAGCTGAAAGCAAATCCATGTTTAATTTTAAAGATTTGTCATTAGGACATGTATATGTAGTAGTCTGAGCAACAGACAGGAAAGGTGATCAGGTTTTGTTACTTTTTCTGGTGTTGCTTTTTTCTTGGTAGTTAATCCATCTACAAACTTAACTCTTTGTACAAAAGGTTTTGTAGAACTTACTGATTTCATGCTCTTGAAGATTATCGTGACAGAGCCAGTAACACAGAGCATTGTTTTGATGATGGCAGTGATGTTGAAAATCAGTAAGATAACCATTTCCCTTCCTGAAAGAACACACAGCTTTTATGAGCATTTCTAGAAACAAAATAATAACAGTAATATGGCATTTGAGAAGAATGCAGAATTCTTTCAGAATAACACTAAAGGACACTTAAAGCATGTTGAGATGCTGGAGCATGTCCAGAGAAGGACAAGGCTAGTGAAACAAGCCTTGAGGCTCCAAGGCTGGAGCGCATGTCCTGTGAGGAGCCTCTGAGGGAGCTGGGGTTGTTTAGCCTGAAGAAGAGGAGGGTCAGGGGATATCTTACCACTCTCTACACCCACCTGACAGGAGGTTGTATCCAGGTGGGAGTTGGTCTCTTCTCCCAGGCAACCAGCAAGACAACAGGACAAGAGGACAGAGTCTTAAGCCGCACCACGGGAGGTTTACGTTGAAGATCAGGAAGAAATTCTTCACAGAAAGGGTGACTGGAATGTGCTGTCCAGGGAGGTGGTGGAGTCATCATCCCTGGAGGTGTTTAAGGAAAGACTGGATATGGCACTCAGTGCCATGGTCTTGTTGACAGGTCGTGTGAGGTCATAGGTTGGACTTGATGATCTCAAAGATCTTTTCTAACCTCATTGATTCTGTGATTCTGTGGGTTTGGGGAGAACAAAGAAAGGACTCAAGTAGGATCCATATGGGATTAATTACACAACAGGACAATATACAGAAATACATCTGCACACTGCATTACATACTATCTTTTTCTAAATGAAGCAAGTTTCCCTGCTCTCTCATACGCATACAATTTTCCAGACTTGTTATTACAAGGACAGAAGACATTTAGGTAACTATGCCAGGAAATCCCTTGGGAAGGATGAAAAGCAGGAGCTCTCTCTGCAGGGCCTCCTGCCTGGAGCCCTTTGATGTCAGCCACATGTCCCTGCTGGGCAGCAGGCAGGTACTGCACACAATGGCCCTGTGCCAGTCCCACTGTGCATCTGTGGCTCCTGGCAGGGAAAGCTGTCATTCCCAGGCAGGAAAACCTCCTCTGCATGCCAGGGGAACAAAAGAGAATCACTCCTGGCAGGATGCGGCACAGGGATTGTTCAAGCACAGCGGATCCAGGTATCAGTTTGCAGAGTCAGAGACTGAAAAACTGAGAAGGCAAACATGACTGGGAGGAGGAAGGGGGACAAACAGATACAGAGGGATCTCCTCCCTTGCAAGCCAAATATGCTGCTTTTGGCAAAAACATAATTAAGATTTAATTAATTACTAGGTAAGAACAATCTTAGAATCCCTAAAGGAAAACCCTGAGTTGTTCAGCAGGAATAAACCACCAAATTAATTTTTGTCAGCACTTGCATAATCCAGGCTAAGGCAGAACTAACATTAGACTTCAAATTCCCTGTAGAGCAAATCTTTGCCTTATCCTGGACAGGATTAAATAACCATGAACATGCTCAGTTGTGGTATTACAAACAAATAAGTTTTCTGGTAAAATAAACATGGAATAGGTTTTATTGAACTTATTTGATAAACCAGAACAGGCAACAAACTCAGAAGGGCTGCCACTGAACACAACCTTGCAGCTTCACTCTGAGATGGACAGGGAGACACATTGAATGACAAGTGAGAACATCTGGCTTCCATGACCAGCAAATTCTTTTCCCCACAGCCTCAATTTCTCCTCCAGAAAGATGTAAGGTACTGTGTTTTCCATGTTTTTGCTGAGGACAGAACAACAGAGTAAGGCACGTTTGTCTGCTTGGCTGATGTCACATAACATTCAAACCAAAATCTTTCAACAGTCTTAAGAGACAGAGGGACTCCCTATCGAGCTGCATGTGCCTTCCAAACTTGGGCAACAGGGACTCTGTTCTAGTGTTTCATCACCTCTTCATAAAGACCCTCTTCCTCCCCTCTTTAGTTTAAAACCATTACACCTTGTCCTGTCAGTTTGTCCCCATCTTCCTTATTAGCCCTCTATAGGTATTGCAGAGCTGCAATTAGGTCTCCCTGGACTTTGGAGGCTTCTTTTGTCCCAGATGAACAACTCCAGCTCTCTCAGCTGTTCCTCATAGCAGAGCAGCTCCAGTCATCTGATCATTTTCATGGCTGTAGTCTCAACTTCCTCTAACAGGACCCCAGTGTTGCAGGTGGGATCTCACCATACAGAGCAGAACAGGGGCAGAATGCCTTCCCTGGCCCTGCTGGCTATGCTTCTTTGGATGCAGTCCAGGATAGATTTGGCTTTTGGGGCTTTGGGCACACATTGTTTGCCCATATCCCACCTCTCATCCACCAGCCCCCCACAAGCCCTTCTCCACAGGGCTGCTCTCAATCCCTTCATCCATCTGCTTCTATTGGTACCAGGGTAATCATGGCAGTCAAATAAACACAAGCAGCAAAGAGTAAAGAAGTTTTATAAGAAGCTGCACACACATGTAAGCAGGAAAGGATCATGAAACTTGGGACACCTCATAATACAAACTTGTAAATACTTCACCAGCAAGTGAAGCTGTTTTGGCTTGCATAAGAGCAAAACTGGCTGCCACTGCTTCAGGCATGAAATATTGCTTGTGGATCCAAGCCCATGTCTGTCAGATCAGTTGATACAGCTGGAAAACACAGACACAATAGCTGCCCTGACCCCCAAGCCTCACCTTGCTCACATTCACTGTGGCGAAGCTCAGTGAGGTTCCAAGAACCAGGCACATGGGCCTGCCAGGACTTGCAGGGCAGCCATGGGACCTGGGCAATTCTAATGCCCCTGTGTCACAGATGACACCCCACTCCAGAGACAAAATAGTCCTGCCAGCCTGAGGGCTGCTCTGGACCAAAGCACCATAGCTATTTGTGAGGACCAGGCTTGGACAGGGAGTGTTGACATTCCCTCCCCAGGGACACACCAGGCTGCTCAGCAGCAGCTTGTCTAGCTCAAGCCTGCCATCTGCACCCTGTGTGTGTAAATATGCCCTTTGCAGCTGTGCAGCCCCTCTGGATGTTTCACTGACCTATATTCCCACATGTACTCCTCACAGAGCAGCACCAGTGCTCTGCAAGCACCATTTCTTCCCCACATCACAGCAGCTTCCCACTGTGCCCACCCATCACCTTGAACACAGCAAAAAGGACCACTTCCAGCACGACCTCAGGTCTCTGACAAAAGCACAGCTCTTTGGCTGAGAATTTAGGCATCACCACAGCTCTGACACACTCCCCAAAGGGGTTGGAGAGATGAAGCTGCACAGCACAGTTCACCAGATGCAGCTGTGTCTGAACAGCAGCGGGCCAGTATGTCAGGCACTGCAGGAGCTCACTGAACAGGCCCATTAGCCAGAAAAATAGGGCACTCTGCCAATTAAATTATTAACCTCCGGGCGCATTTGCATGCATCGAACATACTCAGCTTTTCCAGTTTTACTCCTTTTGCTACACTCAGTGACCCATACATGTCACAGCACTCTATGTGGCTAGGAAAACATTTTTATAACGTTTTGTAAGTGAAGAATAGCAGACACTAACTCCTGCAGAATATCTTATGGCAAGTCAAGGGAAGAGCCTGGAGAAACGCCTCCTGACTCACCATACAGTGCTCTGTCCATCACATCACGTTACAGTGTAGGGACATTGCTGGGTCTCACACATGCTCATAAAGTTGTACAACTACAAACAAACGTAGGTAAGTATGAAATCTTAAATCATGTGGGATTTTTACCTAAGTAAATCGTCTCGGTTTTCTGTTCAGCTTCTTACATGGATGAAGTAGTATGCGTCTTAAACCCTTCATCAGTCTCACTTTAAAAAGTGCGAAGATCTTGCATTTCAAAATCTGTAAAAAAAAAAAAAATTAAAAAATAGATAAAATAGATTAAAAAATAAAAAAATTAAAATAAAAAACTAAAAGAAAATTTAAAATAAAAATAAAATAAAAATAATTTTTAAAAATAACATTTAAAAAATTTAAAAATAATAGAAACATTTTTAAAATTAAAAATAAAATTTAAAAACTAATAAAATAAATATAAATAAATAAATTTTAAAAACAGAAATTATTAAATTAAAATTTAAATTAATGAAAAAATTAAAAATTTAAAAATTAAAATAAATAAAAAAATAAAAATAAATAAATTATAATAAATAATTTAAAAATACATTAAAAAGTAAAAAAATTAAAAATAAAAATAAAAATTCAAAAAAGTAAAAAATAAATTTGAAAAGTAAAAACAAAAAATAAAAAAAATAAAAGTAAAAATTTTAGAAATAGAAAACCCCTAAATAAATAAATAAAACAAATTTAAAACAATTTTTAAAAATTTTAAAATTAAAATAAATAAATAAATGAAAAATAAAAATAAATTTAAGAATTTTTTAATTTTTAAAAAAAATTATAAATTAAAAAATATTTTTAAAAATGTAATTGTTCAACTTGCATGGTACTTTTTCCCTTTCCTTTCTGCTCTGAAGCAAATGCATGCTTCCAATCAATGGCACTCTGGGCTCTGTTGCATGGGGTAAATCACCCTGAAGTGCTATCAAAATGCACAACAGCAACACAGGCTCCAGGGGCATTATTAGATCCTCTGACTACATTTATGGTCACAAATTTTTGACTATAGTTACAGCTGAAATAGTGACATTCTTTCATTCCTCAGGTCAAACTAATTCATATTTTAAGCATCTCAAAACTTCTAAAATCATGTAATCATTTAAATCTCAGCCATGGGTGTTTTTTCCCCTAAGTTTGCATAGGGGATGTACAGACATAAGCATGCTGGGGAAAGCTCTGCAGCAGGGAAACTCCTAAGTACAGCTCCCACTGGTTTTCAATGGGAATTATGCCCTTCAGTCCCACAAATGCTTTTGAACACTTACGCCACAATGCCCATCTTTCTTTGCAAGCTCCATGCCGAGCAGCACTGCCCTTTGGCAGAATGTCTGACTGCCCTCCTGATGTAATGCAAATAGAGAAGTGAAAGAGAGAGACAAAACCAACCTTACTTCAAATCACAGAGCAGGGTTGTCCGTATTAATCAGTTCAAAATAAGAATATCAAAGAGCGTTTTCTGTAAGTTGATATATTTGACAGGGCATTTTGAGAGGCTCAGGGATGCAGAAACAACTTTTGTATAGTCAGAACAAAAGCAGCAGACAAAACCAGGTGTTAAAAAGCCTCTAACACTGCAGAGGCTCCCTTAGTGAAGTCTGTTTTGATTATCATATTTTAAATTCACGCAGCTGTTAGGTGAAGAGCATCTTAGCCATATGCTCTAGCACCATCTAGCTTGTGCCTAAGGTACTTTCCCCTCAAGTAGGGAAATGGTAAATTTGTCATCAATGTGTCATTTCCTTTAAGTATGACTGTCTGTGCTTCAGGTATTTTAGTTATTTTGACATTATAATCCAAATGAAAGCAAAGGTAATGAGTACAAAGCAGCCTCATACATTAAAGAGGCCCCTTCATAGATAAATTCCTTCAGATGCATCTCTTTCCATCTGTCAGTTTATCTGTTCCCTCTTTTCTGGGCTTCAGTCCTGCCAAAAATACACGTGTGTTAGATATTTCTAAAGTTTACACTTCAAATTTTGTTTGCCCAAACAAGGTTCCTTAGAGGAACTCATTAAGAAAAGCAACAAAGAACGTGTCAAATAACACAACAACAATTCTTATTAACAAAGGAAAAAGCACCAACAACATTGAAAACAGAGAAGAGCTGCTGTTCCTCACAGGCAAGGCTGAGGGTCAGTATTGGGAATGGCTTTTCCCATGGAGGATTGAGGTGGCTCCCAGTGGCCCTTGTGCCCCACAGAAGTCACCTTGATGCGCTCTCTGTCTCAGAGCTCAGATGCAAGCAATGCAAGCAAGAAGAAAAACTCCAATGAACCACTTAATGGTGTGTAAACTGACGTTTAGCTTGGAAAATGATACGTGATTGCATTCAATACTCGGGCTGACATAAGCTGTCCTGCCCAGATTCCCAAAAGTGAAACTCATACTTAGAGAAACTGTGATAAGGACCACCATTAACCTGCAGTGGAGGTCAGAAGACCTCTCCTAAGGAGTCAAGAGGGCTGTTCTTCTTTCCCTAATCCTTGATGGAAATGTTAGGAGAGTTTTTACAAGTTCTGAGGGCTCACTAGTTACACTGCTCATCAGCAATATTTGTAGAGACCTCACTAAAATTTTGGAGGGGGCTTCTAGCCGGCGTGTCTACTTCTCCCTGGAAAGCACCACGGAGCTGAACACTCAATCTTATGGCACAGGTTTACACTGCAGCAGAGTTTAACAGAGGATGAGGCTTGCAGACAGCTGTGTGCAGTGCCACTGGGGGAGGTCATATTGAACTGGTGCTCATGTTATCTCCCTGCTGAACGAGAGCAGACAGAACCTAATGCACTGTGTCTGCCATGGCAGCCCCGGGGAGCAGTCTCAGCTCCTCCACTGCAAAGGACTTTGGCAAAAAGCAGATGGGGCAGGCATTGATTTGGGTATTGTTTCCATTTTTGCTGAGCCAAAGCTTCAGGGAGGAACTCAGCTGGTTAGTTTTCCTGTCAGCAGCTTCATGACTAAATTAGCTAGTGAGTTACAAAGTGGTGATGCCAAAAGTGCAGCAACGCAGGGAGCCTGGTCACGAGCAGGTGTATCTGGAGACCAAGCAAAACCCTATTCTTGTGCCAAAGCTGCACGTAGCTTTATGTGTTTATGTGAAAATCCCTTAAGGCTGTCACACAGCTTTCAGCTTAATTTTGCAAACATGATAAGTCTCCAAGACTTGAGCCTTTCTAATACAAGGCGATGAAAAACACAGGAACCAGGCTCAGCAGGGACATTGCCCTTCAGAGGGATTTAGAGATCCCCAGCTCAGCACTACGCCAGGGCAAACCACTTCCAAGCACCGCATTTTCCTGCCTGCAGGTTACAATATGCTCACGGAGGCAGAAAGCTCATTACCGGCCCCAATCTAGAGGCCATCCTGCCTGGCTCGGTGTCGGCACGACCCGCCCGTGCCGCCGTGTCCGGGGACAAGGGCCCTGGGAGCGCCTCCAGCCCCGGGAGCTGCCGGGGAGCGCGGACACAGGGACGGAGGGCGCGGCTCTGCGCCGCGTTTGGCAGCACGCAGGGATTTCACAGAGGATGCTCCATCTGTCACCGCGCTCTGCTGCAGAGCTTGACCTCGCTAGCACTAAGGAAGCCCCAGCAGATTAACATTTAATGATGCTTTCAGTATCAGCCCTTGTAGTTTTTCATCTCTCAGAGGGCAGACGCGGAAGAGAAAGAAAATCGTATGCCATGTACAGCATATGGGTCTTCTTTCAGCCATCTGCTTTAGAATGCTTGACTTTGACAGATTCCAATTTTTTAAATTATTTCTACTTTGAAAAAAAAATTCTACATATATCTTATTCCAGAAACAGAGCATTTTTGCTTCTTGTATACCCAGACCATTTTTGTTTAGATTTGTATAACCATCATACCTAATTCAGTTTAAATAAGTAAACACAGGGGATATGGTTCTTGATAGCTGTCTGAACAGAAGCAAGGAAACTAAACCTTGCCAAGACAGATGGATTAAATGAGATCCCCCATGTCACTCTTTGTTGTCTTGAAAAACACATATAACCACAAAATTTAATGCAAAAATAAATCCATAAGGGACAGTAAAGTGAATCAGAAACACAGTTTCCATTCTCTTTGTTAAGCACTTCTTTTTTTTTTTTTTTTTTTTTTTTTTTTTTTTTTTTTTTTGTATTTTCTGCTTGTGAAGTGTCCAGCTTGTGCCCTGTGCCCAGGAGCAGGTGCAGACAAAGCACCTGGAGTTCTGCTATATGTTCCCAGAGGCCCATCAGTGCTGCCCGGAGCACAGGCTGAAGTCAATAAGATCATCACAAGCACAGAAAATGTCAGAAAAACAAAACTGTGGTATGAAAGTTCACAAAGTACATATTTGGTAGCATGGCTGGTATAGTATTATAGTAAAGTACAGGTTAGTATTTGTAGGAAATAATGACCTGAAAGAGGGATTTACATGAGAAAGTGTAGGGACAAAAGTGATGGAGAAACATAAAAGCCAGCAGAGAGATCCCAAGCCCATTGAACATTTCGGGAAGATAAAGGTAAGAATTTCAATTTTGGGATTATAGTTACCAAGAGACAAGTCAGTAGTCAGATCCTTAAAGGAAGTAGATCACACAGGAAAGTGAAAAAACAACTGGCAAGAGGATAATTGGTACTGCTTCAGCCATGGTACTGTAGGGGAGAGCTAGATAGGAACACAAGAGGCTACAGGGGGAGAGAAGGAACTGAATACCACTACAGTCACTTCTGAAGCCAGAGCCCAGCTGTTATGTGCACTTTAGTAAAGAGAATATCTGAGATGGCAAAAGTCCAGTGAAACTAAGTGCTGTGCAGTCATGAGGGTAAAAACAAGGCTATTAACCTGTTCCATGCAATAGCTTTCATAGTTTGTTTTTTAAGTAGTGCCCATGAGGCTTCAGAGGCCAGCCAAGCAATGCTCACCAGCACCCGACTAGCAGTGAGGTTACCTCAACATGTTGTTAGTGCAAGTTTTTTTGCCTGGATAAATCAGAAAACTATTATCACTTCCTAAAAATATTGACCAAAGTAAATTGGGAAGACAGTCACTTTTTGCAGCAGCCAAGACCATCCAAAGGAAGAAAAAGAAATTGTTTCTTAAAGTTTAAAATTGCAAAATCATAAGGTTGCAGCAGACTCCCAAGCAGCCTAGAAACTGAGAATCATGAGTTTGCAGAAAGGGTGCCCAATAAAGGCTTACAACACCTGCAATAATGTAGAGAACAATTCCATTCACAGATAGAGCTGGTGCTCAGCTGCCCAAGTCACAGCAGATCTGGTTCAGAGGAAACTTCATTCACCCTGGTATCTGGCAGGCCATGGCTGCAGCTATTTCATGTCTTCCTGGCCCATCTCTGTCCTACTCTTCTGTAGGGTAGATACCCCTGCACTGGTGAGAGACATGCTGAGCTGAAGCATATCATTCCTCAGAGTGAAAGAAAACCTTCTAGAAAAATCTGGGACCTAGACTCTTCAACCTGCACATCTCACATCCCCTTGCTAAAGCTCAAAGCAGATAGCAATGGTACAAAATCCAAAAGGAAATTTACTCTGAGTAGTAAAAATGGGTGTTTGCAGTTAAATGCAACTAGAGGAATAAAAGAGTAAAGCCTAACACAAAACTGAACCACCTGCAGCAAAACCCTGAAGTATTAGTATTAGTAGGCACTGTTTATGAGCATCATCACAATGTGTTCTTTCTGCCCCAAAGGTATGCACTGACACAGTCCCCAGCAGCAAGAGAGCAGGGAAGGGAAGAGTGCAGCAAAGCCCTGAAAGCACATCTGTCTCCCTGTGCAACATTCTCAGAGTAACACCCTTAAGTGTAGGGTCTTGGTCCATGCATGGGTGGACCAAGACCCTACACTTAACTATTAACCATATAACCTTTATAACCACCACTAGATGTAAAGATATCCAAACACATCAGCAAGAATATTCAGTCTCTAATTAACACTGTGAGAATTCAGAAAATATAGATCATGTTTAGCTACTGCCTCATTTTGTTAACAAGAGATAATTGAAAAAATATGTGCTAAAGTGATTGCCTAATCACCACATCAAATTTGTTAAAAATTCAATTTGCTGTGATCAAATAGTTTTTTACAAAAAAGCAACAACACACAGAGCACATTACTTGTTTGGGGCCTATCTCACCAAGTCTCAACTAGCATCCTTTGTGCAATGACTTTTACAGAGGAAGGAAGATCAAAACAATGTCCCAGCAGCTTTTGGGCTAATTTTGGGCGTATCCTTCCTGCTGCTCCATCACTTCCAGTTTGAGAATTGCTCATGTCCCTTTGCTGTGCATCCGGAAGAACCTCTCATAGTCCCCCTTGCAGCACAACCCTGACCCTAACCATCCTCCCTCTGTCATCAAGGAAAAGGTCGTGAGGGTCCACAGGAAAAGCTTACACGACTCTGTCCCTCCAAAATGCAGGATTAGGCCGACTGACAACAAAAGTCTCTGTCACCTTCACCCCCCCAATGATATTCTCTTAATCTAGGTTTTCAGTGAGAAAATGTGTCATCCAAATGCGTAACAAATTATTTGTAAGTCATTTACCAAAGAGCTTTGTTCCAAATTCATGTCAAGCTCTGCAGATATAACAAAGTAGTCAGGACACAACTTATTTTAGGAATCAGCAATATGCTTTAGGCAGAAATCTCAACTTGCAAATATTGCATTCTGGCCCAGCAGATTTCCTTCTTGATAGACCATGACCTGGTCTATCATAATTCCAGGGCAAAACCATGAAGATTAATAAAAAGCAGAAAAAGGATTTTAATCAACACAGCCAGCTGGTCTGTGGTTTGGATTATGTTGTAGAAGGCAAAGTGTAACATTAAGATCAAATGAAAAATGCAAAGCACTGATTACCCTGCAGACTACCTACCAGCTAAATTAACATTAAACTCATATTTGCAAATCCTGTGCTTATATTACTGCATGTAGGCAATTGTGATACATTTAACATCAACCAGAAATTTTTAAATCTGCCTTTAAAATAATGAGTTTTGTTTCAAATTCTGTTCATAGAAGTCAGTTTCCACCAGTTACTAAGAATATGACCTATTTTAGATCTCATCCTTTAAAAGTATTGAGATGAGTTCCTTTTCTGGAGGGGGTAAAGCAGGACACAGGATGTCTGGAAAGCAGCAAATGAGGGATGAGGAGAGGGAGCCTGCTTAAAAGCCAGGAGCAGGAAGATGAAGGCTTAATCAATAGAGGGGCATGCAGCCAAAGGATGGGATTTCTGGTCTGCAGAGGAGCAGCTCTGGGTGCCTGGGAGAAGGTGCCTCCTCCAGGACACAGACCAAGAGAGGCATCAGAGGCTGCAGCCTGACCACTGCTCCTCATCAGCAGATGCAGGCTGCTGCCAGCTGCTGTGGGGTGGAGGGAGAAGGGGGGAAACAAGCTGGCTGGACCCTGGCCAAGGAACAACAAAAGGCTTGTGTGCCATCCCCACATCGTCCTGCCCCGCTGGCCACCCAGCCCGCAGAGCACCATAGCAACCAGAGCTAAAATTGGGTCAGGACTGCCAGTGCAAAAGCTGCTATTTGAATATAGGCTTGGCACTGAAAATGTTCGCTCATGTGCTGTTTTGACAGAAAACATGCTGTTTGTGAAGCTGAAGAGGGGAGAGGAAACTGCTTATGAGGAAATCAGTGTCCAAAGTGCTGTGAGTGCATGACTTTTTTTACTGGCACTATACCTGGACAAGACACACTAGGACTAACTGAAGTGCCATTACACATCTTGAATTTCACTGAGGTTCCAGGCAATACCCACAGTGCCCTGGGTGCATCAGCCAGGCTGCTCCTGACCACCTGCCAGCATGGCCCAGAAAAAAAGCAGGAGGGGAAGCAAGTCACTGGACAAATATATGTGATCTAGGACTGGGACATACTTATGCTTTGGCCTTTCCTCAGAAAGCACAGTTTTCTGCTAAATGCATGACTCATAGCCAGCAACTGCCACTCCAGGTATTATGTGATGGTTTGCAGATGTTAATTAAAATTATTCTAATATGTCCATATTAGAAGAATTTCACAAGTACTATGCATGCATAAGTATATGGTGTGGAAGTGTAACAGTGAAAACATATTCTTTCAATTACTTGATCTCCACCATACAGAAAAAAACATTTCATACTTTTTCTGGAGAAATATTTCTGTAGCTTAAGAAAGATATTGAATTAACATGGCAGAATCCAAGCATTCAAGCTGAAAAGCTAAATCTAGACCTAGCGCACTCCTCACTGGGCCTGATTTTTCTGAAGTGCAGATCACATGGTTTTAACAAAACAGGACCTGTTTGATTAGTACAAGGCATACATAATCCTGACACATCTGAGCATCTCAGTGTGACTGATTCATTTACCCGTACAACACTGACTCACTTCCAAATCCTCTCCCCCTTCATGAAGTAAAAACACAATTAGCAAAGTTTTATTAGTGAGCAATGGAGGCATGAAGGCTTCATCAGTGGTCCCAAGTCTACAGAAGAGCAGGACTGCATCCCAGCCTCCTTGTGCCACAGATGTTATCCAAAGCTTTGGAGATATGAACTAAAACTTCCCAGATATCCTGTTTCAAAAAGAAGCATCTCCCTTGAGAAACCTGGGAGACATTACTCAAGATTCTTTTGTCTGGAATGAACTAAATCCTGGCTTTTAACCCAACATCAAATTCACAAGCTGATATGATCGGCTTCACTATTCTGCTTACTAATAATTTTAAGGTGTTGACCAATTACAATCAAATTTGACAAAGGCTCAGCCAAATTATGTTTCTTTAGGATGCAAGAAAATCTGAAGCCAGGAAGCTGAAAAATACAAAACTTGTGCCCACAGAAAGAAACAGGAACAATTGAATATTTCCAAAGGCAAGTAAGAAATCCCTGTGTGAGGGAGCATCCAGTTATACACCATCAGTGTGAGAAAAGCTCAAATCAAAGCCAATCCTTCCTTTTGCCTTGTCCAACATGTAGGGAACATGGGAGGAAGCAAACATCTTGAGGAGGAGCAATCTACAAAAGCCAGCAGAGCAGCTGGGATTTTAGCAGTGACAGACTATCAGTGATACAGGACACAAATCTGAAACACATTATTTCTCTGTAGCACAATTTATCTGGGACATTAATGGAATTACTCCAAGATGAAAGCAAGATCAGTAAATGATTCCTTACCATGAGTTTCCATCAGTTGTTCAAACTTCCAAGTATACTATAATGTCACATATAAAAGCCATGTCTTCAGATAAAGCTACATATCATATAAAAGTCTTACAGCACTGCAACTGAAAAATAATTATTAATTTTTTGTGTATTTTGAAAGTAGTTTCTATACTTAAAATGAACTGGCTTATTTAAAACATACTGTAGCACTCAAAATCAAGTTTGCATTTTGCAGATACATTGGCCCAGGTTCTGTGCAACAGATTTGTAGTTCAAGAAGTCAGTGACTCCTGAGTGAGGGACTTCTTGTACTGTGAGCAGAATTTAACCCAACAGCAAATCTTAATGAAAGTATTTTTCCGATTTTATAAAGCAATCTAAAATCCTAGAAAAATGTAGACAACCAGGACTTAATAAAAAGCTCACACCCAGGTTCTCTTTCAGACCTGTGCTGTGCAGGACTGCAAACCCAGTTTTGGGATTGCTAACTTCTCAGGTTGGGCTCACATCCTCTCCCCAGGCAGCCTCCTCACTACCTACCAGGCATCTTCTGAACAAAAGAGTCACTCGAACTGAGCTGCGGTAAGAGACCAAAATGCCTCTTTGCTCACAGCTGTCCACAGATGTGCCAAAGGCCACCAGCAATTCCAGCTGCAAACTCACACCTCAGAAACGCTCATTCTGCTCCTCTGCCTTGTCCTTGATTTCCATGAAGTGGCCATGCAGGATTTTCTGCCTTTTCTTGGCTCAATGCACTGGGCTTTGAAGTGATCTCTGGCTCTTACTTCAAATGCTGCTGCCACTGCTAGATCAAACTCAGAAAAAGCACAGTGAAGTAATCTGTGTTAGAGTCAAGTAAAAACATGAAGTGCCACATCATGTTCTTGGTATGCACAGCATGGTTTGAAAGCCAGATCAGATGGCACAAGATCACCCCATTCTAGCCCTGCATTTGACTTCTGCAACTTACAGCTGTGACTTTCACCCAGCCTGGCAATTTGCCTTGCCTCAGCTCCCTCTTAAATTAGGCAGACATGTTCCAGTGATGGATATCTGAAGGTCTCTTACAACCACATTGTGGTAAAAATAGATAAGGGAAAGAGAATTTCCTGTTCCAAGTAAAATTTACATAAATCATTAATAATTCATTATTCAGCATTCACAAAAATTCTTTCAACTTAGAATGACCACTATTAAAAAATGTTGTAATTTTGTTACTGAGGACACAGAAATGGAAAAAAAAAAAAAAAAAACCAAACCAAAAAAGCAACAGACCTATTTATTTGGAAAGGTCAATCTATACTTCCTTTGTTGGTAGAGGATGGAAAATGCTGCTGGTCATATTTTCCCTGTGGTATTCTTTTCTCTGGTAGTTCTAGTTGTCACCAGTCCAGTGCTGTCAAGATGAGTTTCACTTCCCCAAACACAGTTAAGTGAAGGCTTGGCAGTTAGGTGAGTGAGAATAATTTCTAGAGTTTCTATATTTCCAGTCCAAAATGGATCAAAATCTGGTCATGAAGGTCAGTCACTCCCTGGGTTTCTGGTGGGGCTGTGTCACAGCCTAACCCCAGTAAGCAGCTAAACATCACCCAGTCACGGTTCTTTAAACACCAAGTATTTAATTTCTGCTAGGTCTTCCCTAGCTTTTGCCAAGATTGATATTTTTTATCTCAGATGTGATAGAACACAGCCTTCATACAGCCACACCTTAAACCTGAATGAAATCTTCAACAGTACTTTGCTACAAACAAATGACAGGACTAGAGAACAAGTTGGAAATTCTTAAATGGGCAAACTGATGTGTAATTAAATCACCACAAGCTTTTTAAGAAAGAAAATAGTTGCTATCCCACATGCACCTCACCCTAGACTAATTACAGAAAGCCTTTTAAAGACAGGAAACACTTAAGAGTTTATATTCTCCTGCAGTGCTCTGAGCCACTGGGAAGGGGATTACAATCCAGAATAGTGTGATGAAAACCAGGTGGGCCTAAAATGTAGAGTTTCTGTTCAAAATGCACATGTTATCATCTGTGACAAGTTGACTCTACCCTCAAGTATGGACTACAAAAAATTAAAGGCACAAATTTCTGATTATTTTGTATCTAGGGTCCCAACACCAGTTAGTCTCTGGAATATTATAGAACACTGGTTAGCACCACAAATTCTTTCCAGGAAAAAAAAAGGTCCACACCACAGAAAAACCCTTACACCTACATGGTCAAACAAATGAGTTATTTAAGGAAAAGAAGCCAGACATTGCAATTGACCCCAACTAAGCACATGCATCTAAAAAAAAATTCACTGAGAAGGAGATTCTTAAAGGAAATCCCAAAAGAGCGACAAAAGAAATGCCAAATCAAGGCAGAGAAACAAATTAAACTCTCCCATCACATTGTCAGGCAATAAATATATAATTAAGGCACACTGGTGTTTACAAAGACTGTGGCAAGGTCTTTTTTAGACATTAATTTTTCTTCCTAATGTTTCCCTTTCACTGCTAAATAATTTCATTCAGAGGACACTTTTTCAAATGTAGCTTTCACATCATAAATCTTTAAAAGCCTACAGTCAGTCTAGTATATTTACTTTCTCTTCTCTACACAAAAAAGGATTGATCTAAACATACCCTACAACACTATTTACACTTTAGCTGATTATTATATCTCATTTCTTTCTGAGCAACTAATGTAAAATTTCATTAGAATAGCTCTTCCTTAAAAATGTATTTCCAAAATATAAATAGAAAGAATTTTCCCATGCAGGTGTGTATACATATGCAACGTAGAAAGCCATGAAGGCAAGACATTCTTCTTTTCAATATTTCTATTCTTTTATCAATCTAACACAAATCACAAACACCAAGAAAAAATATGACCTGAATTTAGTAGTAAATAGTTCATTCCTGTTTGAGAGGGGGGAAAAAAACTCATTGAAATAGCAGTAGCATTGTTAAATCACACAGCTGTGGTGGTAATGATGGGACTGCTTTCTGAAATGGAAACATTAGACAACTGAACTGTCCTGTTGTTCCCTAACTTACACTTATTTTAGAGGGCATTTGCAGAGTGCTACATTTCTCTTTTAGAGTTTTGGTTGGTTTTGGTTCTGTTAGCAAAAAAAGAAATGGATTTATATCTAAAAAAGGGCAGCAGATAATAAAAGAAGGTGCATGCCTATAGGACAGAAGCAGGTTTCCTTATTACAAAGGAATAATATTTTTTTAAAAAGTAATTTAATCATCTTCCCATTTTCTGAAAACTTAAGGGCATTTCAGCTCAGCTGTTCCTACCCATTTTCTCTTGTCTGCTGTACATACAATATCATATAACTTCTCTATGATCCATACAATAATTTTATTTACACACCTGTAGCAGGATGCTCTGTCTGGGATGCAGTGAAGATTTGAGCAATGCAACATTTCAAAGCTATCACTGGTGAACTGAGAGGAGGTGTCATGCTGCTTTTGCTGCTAAATTACACAAAACCAAATCTGACTCATCAATTCCAAAGTTAAACATCCTGATAGCGAGGTGAAGGTGTGGCAGATATGTAAAGTATCCTTATCTAAAGATGCTGAGCTGACACAGCTGACTTCACCATAATCATATGGAGACATATGGCTGACAGTGAGCCACTTTATACTATAAGAGTACCACTTATATATACTATAAAAGTGCCAAATGACAAGGATTTCTAGCACACTCCTTCTTGGAGCGTGTGTGGAGATTCCTCCTTTGGGTGGGATGCCTCTTAAGGTGAGCTAAAGATGTTTGCCCACAATCATTGGTATGGGTGAGTAACATTGATCTCTACTCAATAATTGTTTCTTTTTTGATGACTTTAATACTGTTGCTTTAATATAATATATTATCATATACTATACTAGCAGTGTTAGCTTTCATACCATGTAGTAATTCTGATTAAGATCTTTTTGTCTAATCATTTATTGTAATAAATCATTCATTTTGATGCATCTGGCTTGCTATCCTTAATTCTGCATGACAAAATTGTACAAAGGTTCAATCACACATGTATAATTCCTTAGACTTAAACCATTAAACAAGTCTGGGGCTAAGATTGGATCCAACCACATCCAGACTCCTCTCTGAGGAGTTTAGAAAACCAGAGGTCATTCTGTACCCTGTGAGTCAATGGGAAGGCTTCTCTAATAAGCTTTGAAGCTCCCACTCCACCCACAACAACATCATATACTCCATTACCTCGTGTCTTTTTAGAAACAGTTTCTGGAACTGCAGAGCTATGGTTGTTGTTAACACTTTATTTTTCTACTTTTTTTTTTTAATTTAAAAGTGAAAAAACCCAAGAAAGTCCCATACAACCCAGAAAGAGATTTAAAAAATATCCAGGATTATTTTCACATCTCTTTTTCATATTAAGCATTTCCTCATCTTTTCCACAAAGAACAGAATATTTGGCAACATTTTAATTACACTGCCGATAAAAGTAGAAGTAATAATCAGTAAAAAACATTCCAGCAAAGTAACGGTCTGTTGAGCAGCTAGCAAAACCCTGCAAAAGAAAAATAAAGGAGGTTGATAGAGGAACTTCTTTCAGTTCAAGTGCTATTTGTCTTTTGCGACGTTGCAATTTGCAAAGGCTTACCGGCACGGCCACGCGGAAAGAGTACGCGCTGTCATACAGCTTAGCTACGGGGAGAGCCCAAATGTGCTGCCGTCCCTAGGGGACAAATGAGACACAGATCAGATAACCTCATTCCAGGGGAAACTGGAGAGAAGGTCAGACTCTGGAAATGTTTCATTGACAAATGCAGCGCAAGGTAATTATGATATCGAGACGTGATAACTACAGGCAAATGTATTTAAAGATCAAGTGCTGACTTTAAACCCTGCAAATGTGGTTTACTCTGATCAGCTCCACATGGAGGAGAACTGGCAGGCATCTGACTCCCAGCGACACTCAGCTGGCTGTGAAATAATGGATTCCCTCACTCATTTTCTAAGCAAATCTCCCAAAAATAGGGATTGTTCCTGACAGGTGGCCCAAGAGCTTTAATTTGTAATACTAGCAAATGGCAGTTCTGCTGATTTTGGGACAGGAACTTTAGCAGTGCTCAGAAGACAGAATTTCCTCCATATATTCTAAAGATATGGGTAGAGTCTTCAGTCACTATTTCAAAAGCAGATACCTGCAAGGTTTCATGCTATTTTTTATTACAGTGTTCTGCCATGCAAAAGTGAAACAACATATTTTGTACCTGAAATGTTTATGCTAAATTGAATGAAACAAAATTCAGTCCTCACCTCTCTTTCACCTAATGATCCATGGTAATTTATATTTCTAGTGTCTCAACTCCTTCATCTTTCTCTCCTCACTTCACTTTCTGACACATCCTCTCTGCTGGAGACAATATGTTCACATGACAAAACTTATGCGGGACTGGTGAGTCCAAATGATTGCTGTTCTGCCTTTTGGTAAGGGAATAAGCCTTCCCATCCCTAGAAAAATCCTCTTAAAAGAAACCTCTCCAACTAGGAAGCATTTCTATTCTGAGTCACATCAAATCTGAAAGCTCGCTGCTGCTGGAGGCTAGTTAGCTTTAGTCTTTTGACGTGGATTTCAGGTTGACACAGGAAATCTCTTTGACCAGTTTTGTCAGTAAGCTTCAAGGACATTTCTGCATTGTTAAACTCTCTAAGTCTGACTTAATTTCAATTCTGTTGAAATTACAGCAGACAGGTGAAAACTTGGAAAATCTGAGCTTTCGGATGACTATGCTACTGTTACAAAGAAGCCTGAAACTTTATGCAAAGACATTTGAAAAGTTGAGCAAAAAGTCAGCTGGAGGTATCTCAAGTGCTGTAATCTGACTAAGCACAAAAAACCAAAAAACAAACAAACAAAAACAATTAAAAACATGTTATGTATGGGACCAAAGATCAGAATTCTGAAGACGCTTCTCCAGAAGAACTTGGAAATTACTTCCAAATTCAGAGATGCTTCTGCTACAATGTGTTCAGAAATGCTATTATCATTGCTTCTGCCTTTCCTACTGTTTTAGCCAGAATAGACATTTCGAAACAAACATTGACAAATGGGGGCCTTGAAGGAGGCCTGTATGTTCAGGGAACCTGAAGAAAGTTTAAAGCCTTCATCAATTTATTGGAGGTGCTTCAAGATTTGCAAGACCTCGTCACTAAATATTTTTTATTGGGAAAAGCCAACCTGTTTCACCAGGGAGGGAATCCAGAGAATGACACATAAACAATTTTGCTTTTAAAATGAAGAATTTTCCCTAAGGGATTTACCTTTAAGCTCCTGTTCACACAGAAATAAAGCAGAACACTACCATTGTTACCAGCAAATTCTAGACTTTAAAACTGGAATTAATTACGCATAAAATAATAATAGAAGCCATAAAGTAGATGAGAGGTTGGAGGACTCTCCTAAAGCTCTGAGTGATAAATTATTCCCATTTTTCTGGAGTTATAATGAGTTGTAGTGGTGGCTTTGGCTGAAGTAGAATCAAAACTGTCCTTTCAGAGAATTATTGGACAGGTTTTTATAAAAGTCAGCAGAAAGCTGACTCCAACAAAAAGACTGCATCTCATTATGGTCATGCCAAAGCCAGCCATGACTGACAGACTCAAAGTACCAGCGTTTGGATTTCTAGTACTTCAACAAAGATCAGAATTTTGCAGCCATTAATTTCATAACAATTTTTCCCAAACCCCAGAGTATTGCTATACAAGTCTTACCTGTGTGGTTTCTTGGAAATTCTTCCTACTGTTTTGGCTGGAAGAATAATGGGAGCAATAATTTCCAAATGTGACTTTGCAGAGAAATATAATTAATGGTTCTGTGGTGCTTCAAGAAACAGAGAAAAATAAGGATAAATGACTTTATTAAAAATAAAATCAGTTGCTCCCAAACCACAAACCAATATTCAAAATACAGTCATACTCGGTGAAACTCTGAATATGATGTATTAATCCCTACATGAGAGTGCTATACTATTGAATTATAATGGCATGCATTTAAAAGACAAATTTTCAGTGGCTGTACAAAACAAGTAGACACTTCAGGGGTACTGTTATATTTCATCTTATTTGAAAAATGCAGATGTTTACAGGGATAACATTGAAGATCAAAAGACTGGACAAGTCCTTTGTTGCAGACATGGAAGTCATGAGCTGTTGTGAAGCAGATTGTTTGGCAGCTGTTCTGGTTAGTGCTGGCCTTTCTCAGAATAAAACTCCAAATTAAATTACTTGTTCCCTCTGGGAGGACATGGTGGAGGTGGGCTTTTGAGGAGAAAAAGCTGCTGAAAGGAATAAGTCTGCTGCTTTTCCCTGCTGTAAGTCGCAATTTTATGCAGCACCAGAAGTTCCTGCACAAGAACCCCCCTTTCACAGTGTTGGCACAACAGGCCCAAAGAAGGCACTCTCTGGAGTTACTCATGTTATGTTCCTAATAATGTTTCTCTACAACAAAAGAAAACTCTGATCCCTAGGCCAGAGACCACAATCCTGCCAACACAGACATATGTGTCTGTCCAAATGCTTATTAGGAGTGAAGCTCAAGACTTCTGGATTTCAATACCTGCAACATCACGTGAAGTCTTCCTTGAGCTGAGAGTGGTATTGGACCTATGCAACAGCAAGGAATCTACCCAAAAGGTCTACATTAACAATTTAGTTGTGCACTACATTTTTCCCACTCCTCTGAACAGGATGGATTTGTGTAGCAATAAGCATCAGGCAAGAATTTCTATCAAATGAAGAACCACCATTGTCTTTTGCATGTATTCCTTTTAATTGTACTTACTTTATTTCCAGTGAGATTTCTACATCCATGGGCGTGTATTTGTTAATAGGAATAACATAGCTGTAGTTTCCAGAGCTGAAAAAGGATGTATTAATACACATGGGATTTTGATATACACAATATCTTCCCCAAAACATGGAAATTACATTTAAATTTAAACAGAAAAAAACATTAAAAGGTGTCAAAGACTACTGCATCCGAGAGGAAATAACTGTGAGCAGAAGCCAGCCAGGCAGCCAGCCACAATAATGGTCTTTTATCCTACTATAGCAAAATAAACCAATTATTTTTATTATTTTATTAAATAATAAAATAATAATTATTAAAAATTCTCCTACCTGCACTGCAGATTTTTACTACAATAGCGGTTGTCAATGCTTTGCTGAGTTTGCAAAATCTGTATGGAACTGATTGTTGTATCAATCCCTAAAAATATTAAGAATAATAATTTTTTTCTTGATTATTTCTGAAATAATGGAGAAGAGCATAGTAAAACTGCAGTTAGTCTACTGCCTTGATTGCCGCTACAGGACTTGCTCCAGGTCCAAATTAGCACTTGCTTAAAAGCCTCTGGTTGATTACCATCATTCTGCCATTGCAGATAAGAACCTTGTTCAGTTTGCAAGGATGAATATCCTGGGAACCTAACATTGCATCACTTTCTTTTGCACAGATGTTGAAGGCTACTTTGATGGCAACCCAAGTAAAACTCAAATGTGTCAATATTCATTTTCATGTACTAGAAGTCATACCCATTCAAGTTACCATAAAGTTGAAAAACCTCATCTTTGTTGAGAGGAATAATATGGAATAAAACAAAACTTTTTTCTAATTCCCTGTGGAAGAAAATTACCCAACTTAAATGAAAATCATAATTTCTTCATATAATGTTGCCTTGAACTTGCAAGAACTTTGTTTTTTGCAAGAGATTTGTAATATACTGCAGATAGATGATGAATATAGCCATGGTTTTTCCCTTAGGTAGACACCATGTGTCTGAGAGTGCTGTCCAAATCCTTGCTGAACTCATCTGAGGTGTGTGTACACATGCAAAAAATCAGAAGGGGAATGATTTTTTCCCAGATCATCCCACTGGGGCACATCCCGGCAACAAGCAGAATCTGTGTTCTATTCCTCACCTGCTTTAAGTGCATGGTCTAGATGTCTAAGTCTAGATGTTTTATCATCCAAATATTGCCTATTCTTTAATCAAACATTTATTTAAAAAACCCAAAACCAAAAACAACCAAGCCTTAAAACAGAGGATCCACATAAACCGAAAAGACACAAGGCATAATCCTGCTCATACTGAATGAATGCCAGAGCATGCTGTTATAACATATGTAGTCAGCAGATACTCATCTTTACATAAAAGAATCAATATTTTCAGCCCAGACTGGGTCTGACAGCAGTGCACAGTCACTAAAAGGGGAACCTGAAATCAAGCCAAACTTTCTGTGTCAAGGAACTTAATTTCATGTCCTCTGAAGGCAGTGTTAGGATCTGAAGGTAGGTATGGCCCCTTTGAGCAGCTGACATTTTAATCCCTTAGGTGAGATGAGGCAAACCCCAAGCACTTCCTTCACACTGTATCATGAGTTTTCTGCACATGAATATCACATTCATATCCTTAAGCACAAGATTTTAGCTCCTGTCAAGGAAAATGCCACTTGTCATTTTATTGTATCTGAAGACAAGCCTAAGAACTCTCTAGAGAGGGCAGTCAGAATGTCTATAAAAATCTAATGAAGATGTAAGAATAAACTGAAAATTATAGTGAATCACAGGTTTCCTGTTGATCACAGGAACTAGACTCACAAGTGGTAATTCTCTATAATGATGAATTACAACTGAAACTTCCCTAAATTCCAGAAGCACAATTCAAAGCCTAAAAGTAGATCTTGAAAGCTATACAAGTAAACTTTTATTTTTTCATTTAAATATAGAACTTACAGTCATTTCCAAGATCAGGTCTTCCATGAAGTTTATTGATGGAATCTCGTTTGGGTAACATGTCACTTTTGTTTTCTGTGAAAGGGTGAACATACAAACATCACCAAAATCAGCCTTGCACAATTGTAACAGCAAAGTATATTCCAAAGTATACCATACATAACCAGAAGATAATTTTGTTAATTATCTCTTGAATAGATATGCATAACCATGAGAGAGATCTTTAAAGTACAAAGCACCTCCATTCAGAAGAAGATATACACAGTTAAAATAAGTTTGCAGATAACAAGAAACAAGTTTTTGAAATCTACAGAATATCAAAAACATTTCCAAACCATAGCCTAATAGAAAAGACTTCATCACACACAGAGAACATCACCAATTTCTATAACAGAGAGCCAAGCTGAAAGTCAATATGCAGCCAGGCACTTCAGGACAAATCTGAACATAAAGCCACATCTTTCTTATTAGTGAGAAAATCGTGTTAGGAATTATAGGCATCTGGTATGCCTATAATTCCTAAATACAGGCTGTATTTAGGCATCTGGTATGCCTAAATACAGGCTGAGGGAACAACTTAGATTTTTGAATGTGTGTTGTAAAGATACTGAGGACTGAGCCAGTACTTCAGAGAGAGGATGCATAACCAAACTTTAAAAGCTAATACATGTCTCTAACAGCATGATCACCATGTTCACTGATATCACCTCTGTAACTCCAAACATGGAACTAGGCTGTGTAATATAAGCTGATGACTTCTGGTTTTAATTGTTATTCTATTAATTTGCTCAACACTTGCCTAGAAAAGTGAATTTAGAAGATCTTTTGAAAAACCATCATATAGTACAACCTGGGGAAGGCAAATGGCCCTTCAGGCCCTTGGGAAATGGTTTAATGCTATTCCTGTGCCTCTACACAGCTTGCCAGCTAAGAATCTGTTCAGACATGTTACCAGGAAACTGGCACTGGGAAATCCTGATATTGCCTAAACTAACATGCTCCATCGAATGTCATTTCTAGAATACCAAAATATTCCATTACTATGTTTTCCAAAGGAAATTTTCTGATTTCAGAATGACTGTCTCATGATAGGAAGCAGGGATCAAAATGCATTATTACTGAGATTGAAGCGAGACAGCTGGATTGACCTTTTTTTTTTCTTATTCACTCCAGATTTGGATTTCATTTCAGTACTGGGAAATAAGAGAATACAGACTTTTCTCATGCTAGTAGGTTACCAAGAGCATAGAGCAACATTAAGAAATGGAATCCAAGGGCCCAGAAGCAATGTAATACAAAATCATCTTTGGGACTTTAATCTGTCTTGTGTTTTTTATAAAACTCTCATACTGCTGCCAGCTATTCCTTGAATTCATTTCCTATTTACTAACTCATCATACAGATCTACAGGTTCTGCCAGATGTGGTGGTAACTGCTGCATTTAGCAGTCATCTGCTGTCCCATTTCATTGTACAGTTCCACACACGTAGTAAAATGGCTACTGAACACATGCAATCACTTATACAGTACAGTCATCTTGGGGCAGATCTAATGAAAGCCTGTTCATTCTCTCATTCCTCCCTTTAATTCACAAACTAATAGTCACACATTCATTTTCTCCTGACTTCTCTTAATAGTGCAGTTATGCTAGCAATGCATTAAACACTGTAATTTTGTATTTTCATTAACAAAGAGCTATTCTGTAGAAAACTTATATCCCCTAGTGGAGGTAAAAGATTGCTCTATGTAGACAAAATAGTTCAGCCCATGCAAGTGTTGTTAGGAATATTTATTAAAACTTGAAATTTGTAAACACTTAAAATTGTGATTCTTTTGCAGGTGTTGGAAGAAGGCATTAAGCAGTATCAGAATTTTGTACAAAAACCAGGCCAAAGACAGATTTACTTCACTAAGATTTTAGACCAAGTCGGTAACCAGCATAGAACTTTATTTTCACTTGGGTTTTTACTCATCATAGAATTACCATTTCTTTGTTCTTTCAGATATTGCAATCTAAATTTTGAATACAAGGTGCCAATTGAGAACACCAAGAACTACCACAAAGCACCACAGCAACCTTCAATAAATTGTAAATAAAATTCCACTCTTTCACATATAATAACACTGAGGGCTTTCTCAAAGGCCCATGTGGGCTGTGAAGATCCAATTCGATAACAAATATAGAACTACAAGCATGGCAAGAATATAATGAGAAAAACCATCATCTTCAGATAAGATTAAGAAAAACTCATCCAATAAATGCAGTATCTTTTTTTTTCCCCTCAAATACTCTATGGTTTTAATTCAAGTGAGTGTTAATATTCCATAAGCAGCGTGGGAAAAATCTACTGATGGTTTCTCATGGTGGTGGTACTTTACTATGAATCTGTTAACTGCCCTCTGAAGGCAATAAATGGGAATGCCTGAGGCTGACCAAAGTCCAGCAGGAGCTCCCACCAACCTTTTATGGTGCAGGGAGGGACACTGGGGAGAAACAACAAGTAAGGACGGCTCCTGGTTATTGGTGGCACTTAACATTAAGGGGAGAGCAGTGAGCACTAATGGCATGGCAGCAGAGAGCAGAAAAGGCCCAAACACTGAAGGGTATTCACATTCCTCAATTCCACTGAAAACAATGGAATTTCTGCAGCCTAAATCCTCCAGAGAAATCAGTTAAAAGAAAATATGAGGAAAAAAGGTCACATTAAGCTAGGTGACATAAAGATGTGCTGAGTTTTTGTTTAATAATTTTTCTCTTGCTTATGAATGCTTTTGCTTCTACTTGAGCTTTCCAAACAGCCTTTTCATCAACAGCTCTGGGATGCAAAGGATTAGGAGCTACAATGAATGCAGTAGTCTGCACCCACAGGATTCAAGTACTGCATGTGGAGCAGGAAAAGGTCTGTAGTAAATCCTAAATTAGTATTTAATTTAATTGCAATTTCAAACAGCTCTACCTTTCCATGAATCAGACTAATCAGCTGATTCTAAAGCATCCACTTTTTATCATGATTATTCTCCATATTTAATGCTTAGCCTTTTTTCTGAAAACATTTTCCTTTTCATTTGTCTTGGCTACAGCTACATTAAACAGCTTGTTGGTTTTCCTTCTGTTTGGATTTCATATTGACATTGTTACCTTCCTTCTGGGAATATATTCAGGTTCATTAAACTTGTGCAGAACTGAAATCTTTCAGTAGCATGTGTACTGTGCTGATTTTTCACTCTTGGATCCCCTCTTAATGCTATTTGGAGCACAAAACCTTGAGAAGGTAATGCTTTGTGTTTATTCTTATCTTCTCTTTCCACCTAATATCAGAAGCAGCCAGCTGAGGACAGAAGGTTTTCATATTTCATTTTCATCCATCTACAATTCCCTCATTTATAAATGAGATTAATGTCTTCTTAATTAATCAACACTCTTTCAGGCTTCAGAGCAATACAAATCACTCAGGTATGACCTCTTGAAAGCCGTGCTGGGTTTTATCTACCACAGGGCTTACTGCAGCACTGATCACAAGAATCACAAGGGCCACTCAATACAGCTTGTCTGCAGAGTACAGAATGGCCAGTGGGCGAGTCCCACTGAAACAGTTCATGCTCACAGTGTCACAGCAATTGCTAAAGCCTGCCCTGGCAGACATTTGTACTTCAGAGGCTGAACTGCATCCAGCCCCAGTTTCACTTCACTTTGTCAACTGTGCAAGAATTGCTCCCAAGGCCAAGATAGGAAGGGTGTGAAAGCTGGTTTAGTAGCATTAACACTTGCTTCCAGACACTGGATGTGTTAAGGACTGGGAGAGAGGAATATAGATTCCCACAAGTTATTAATACCTTTATGCATTAACCCTTTCTTATAAATATTGTAAAAGTTGTAAACAATGCGTCTTCTCAGACACTATAATAATCAGAGTTTTAACTGTAAGTTTTATGTTTCCAGGAAGCTGGCATTCTGTCTCTGCCCATGGAAAAGATGTAGTACCACCACATTGTGACACAATTCCATTTTTTGGGGGGTTTCGCATCTGTCAATCAATTCTCTACTACCCCTAATCAACTCACATCCACCCATAGCCAAAGGTCAATTAAATGGATGAGTGATTTTCCAGTTCACATCAAATCATTTACCAAGAATGGCCAGGAAAAACAGTGACAGCAGACAAGACATCTTAGGGCCCCGAATTCTTAAGGGTAACCAGACTGGATTTTTCAAAAACATATTGACTGCAGTGATGATTAGTTATATCAAGATTTTTTAAATCCTCTGGAATAAGCTCTTTTGTAGAAAGCTAACTACCTTTAAAGATTCTTGCCCCTTTCCCCACACTTTCCATAAAGTCTCTGCTCAAATTATATAGAATTATATTTTCAACTTACGTTTTTCCTTTGCATTATTCTTTTCATAGCTTAGAGATTTGACTTTTGGTTGGTGAATTGGACAACAATAGACCTTGTCACAAGGTAAAATGCCACAGAAATTCACTTCAGGGATCCTGCTGATGGGCTGTGTGGTCTGAGAAGCTGTGCTCTCACTCTGTAATGCTAAAAAAAAAGCAAACAACAACAACAAAAAAACCAAAATATAATTCCCACAAAGGCTGCATACTGGCATTTTATAATAGCCAATTATGTGTATGCAGACCAGCAGAGAGACAGTACCTGCTGTGGTAGTAGAGGGAGAGACTGGAACAGGACTTGAGGTGCTGCTGAGGAAGAAAAACAATTCATTAAGAAATGGACATTAGAGCTGAGGACCAAAACAAATTGATCCACAGTCTATTACTGATTCCACTAATTTGAATTCACTAATGGTAATTTAACTACTTGCCTGTAAACTGGATGTTTTTCAAAACGTCTGTCATGAACGCTAAGTAAATAGAGGCTCCATATTGTCAAAGCACTGTAGAAAGAGAATTGTTCTGTAGATTTACATCCATCTTTTATGCAACACAATAGGAATAACACCTTGACAGCATTGTGGGGAAATGCAGTCATGCAAGTATTAACTATCTGATCACTTTCCCTTCAGAGGGAAAAATTTCAGCTGAATTTAATGGGGTTTAGATCAGATACTTTTATACAGTATTGTGTTCATTATACTTGTATTCAACACAAAATACAGCCACTTTCCAACCTAAATAGAATTACACCACCAGTTCAAAGTACTCAGGTCACAAAGAGATTGATTGTAAGCCACAAGTTTTTGGACTGGAGACAGAAAATGGCAATCTCAGGAGTCCAGAGCATACTTTCCTTTCCATAAGTCCAATGTCACAAGCTGAACTTCCAGTCACATAACTGCCCACCACAGTGGGAACAGTTTCAACTTCATTTCACACAACAGAATCACTCTGTACATCAGAAATTGTACTTAGGCACAGAATGATTGTATAAAACATGCAGAGTCCAGTTTAGCACCTGTAGTACAAGTCACTGAGGTAGACTCAAGGTGCACCATACATTGTGACATGGAGAGAGATCAGTTGTGTGTCCATCCCTTGAGTACCTTACTTTTATACAATGGTTTCAACTTTACAATGCTACCAAGGATATTAATTGTTAATTTTAATACATTGTGTTCTTCAAGTAGGAAGGGAAAAGAAGATGAAAAAGTGCTATATCCTTTCAGATAGGTAGAAAGGGGAAAGGAGAAACAAGTCAAATTCTTGCTAATTAATTTTTACCATAGTGCCATAATAGCAATCAAAGCTATTATAGTCACCCGGAAAATCTTCATGGAGCAAGATTCTTTGGTCTTTGATAAACAAACCTATGGTAAAAAAAAGAGTTTGGTTAATTCAAGTGGCACATATCTAAGGAACTACTAGTAGATTAAGAAATAGTACACTCTGTTGACTTTGCATCACCCTTGTTTCTTTTCTGATCCCCCTTATATAGGGGGCAACATCTACAGAGAAAAACTTCAGCAATTAAAATGTCCCTAAGACTTTCAGTGCACTGTGCATTGTTGATAGTTTGGGGGCACAAACATTGTAGAAGAAGAAAGGATAGATAAAAAATAACAGCTCCTTGTCCTTTGTTCCTGCAATTTTTCATACTTTTGAAATATTTCAAAATCAAATAAATAGCTCAGTAAGTGTCCAGAACTAATAGCTCAGCAGCTTTCAGTATGTGCTCAGACCACGTTAAAGCAGGACTGGTACAAATACAGAAGAAAGGCACTTTCCAAACAAGTAGGACAAACTTAGGTGATGGAGCATTTGACTGTCATTATGGTATAAAGCACATTTGACCTATTATTTTCTCTTGCTCTTTAGCATTGGCAAAAGCAAAGTAGGCAAATGAGCATTGGTTCATATTAAAGTACAGGGCTTGGCACCCTAGGACGTCTGTCTTGAAAAAGGTCAATATATGTATTCACTCATATGATTCCTTTGAAAAGGGGCATCCACTTCCCATACCACGATACAGGCAAGGAAAGTGAAAGCAAATCACAGTGAATGACTCAGACAAGGATTTCATTTCACTCACCTTCCTGGATTTTACTGGGACTGATTTTATTGATGGCAACAGACTATTAGCTCGACTATACCTGCTACAAGAGACAAGATCTCTTTAACATTCAAATGCTTCAGCAAGTAATTAATGAAGAAAAGACATTTTTAATGTGTTCATGTCACTTGCTTTTGCAATTTTAACATTTATAAAGGGAAAGGCAGAAGTGTCAGCAGATTCATTTTCAAGGATAAAGGTTCCAGTTAACTCATTCAGGTGAATGCTCTTAAATGCTACATTTGATTTGGGAAGAAAGAAAACTTGGGAAATTGCTTAGAAACAGGAAAAACTCATCACTTCCACTGAAGCATCAGTGAAGATTCTTTCTTGCAGAAGAAGCTCTGCAGATTTTCTTTAGAAGCAATTTCCAAGTCTCAGAGCTGTAACTGGACATAATCTACCCTTTACTTTATGCAAGTAAAGCTATTACAAAAATTACTGCAATTTAACAGCCATTTCAAAGATTAATTTCATGAGTGACTAAAAACAATTTGAGACATTTGGGATCTTTTGCACGACTTAAATATTGGAAAATAGCTGAACCCTACTGTCAAGGTAAATTGGTTTTCACTTCTATCACTTTAGAGATCACTTTAACAACTTGTGTGACAATGATTAGAGAACATCCCAGGCAGAGGTACCTGACTTTGCTCTCTTCACTGACTGTTGACTTTAAACTGTTGATCCGTTTCTGCCTGGCCAGTTTCCTATTCCACTGTTCCAATTCTTCTATTCTGACTTCAAGATTGTTTGTTAGTTTACAAAGCTGCTTTACAGCACCAACATTCTCCATAAAGATCTGATCCTGAGAAGAATACAATGACAAAATTAGTAGATACATAGTATATTCATCTATCAGGTGTAACAAGCAGAAATTAGTGCAGAATTCACCTATATAAACACAAGTTATCTCACTGTAGATGGGATGCATGTATGACCAGAAAACCCTTTTGCTAGACATTTAATTTGCAGTAAATTGAAAATGAGAACTTGCAGAAAAATTTGAAGCTAAAGGGCTTTTTGTACCAAGAATTTAAACTGTATTTTACCTTCATACCATGTTGGAACCTTAAAACTGTTCCAACAGACATCTACTACTTGATTGTCAGTGCTTTAGCTGAACATAGATTTTAGAATCCCTTAGCAAAATGTACATCCAACCCAACCATCTTCCTACCGCATTAGGTAGGCTCAGACAAATCAGAGTTTCTATCCATGTTTTACACATAATATTAATCACACAGAGATAAGTGACACAGATTAAAAACCAAACCAGATATCAAGCTGTGATTGTGTAAAATTTTGCTCTCCCCTTCAGCCTCTCCAGTCTCTTACAGGAATCTTGTAGGTTCTAATACTATGATCATCTCTGCAATTAAAACAGTTTAGACACCCTCCATTTACTTATTCTGGAAATTTTACCCAGGAAAAGCTTCTTATTCTCCTACCCCTTCTTATCATCTAGGTATCAATCTGCTGCTGGAAATGCCCTCAGTATAATCATCCAGATAGCATTTTATCCATTTCTGAGTCAAAAATGGTTACTGATCCACTGCAGGAGAATAGTATAAGAGTACTTTGTTTGCTGTGTGTGAAAGAATGGCTTTCTCATTCTAAAGTCCAACCAGACTGGTGCCATTGGATGAAGCTATTACTGCAGTTAATGTTGCTGTGTTCCAGTCAAGTCAAGTTATGCAGAAGATGAAAGTAGTTTTGCCTTTCACATTGTAAAAGCCATGCACACCTTTCTTTTAAAGGTGACTGTGTTCCACAAAATCAGACAGCATTTCATGCAATCAGAGTCAGAGAACACTATCAGTGGCAAATCACAAGCTTCCCTATTGCCAGAATACCAAGAGCCCATTTAAATAAAAAGTGACTTCAAAATAATCTCTTGTACCTAGAACTGTGAAATCACTTATATGGATGCTTGTATCAATGATACACAGCAGCTACCCTTTCCAATGTCTTCAAATCAAGCATGAATTGCTCCAACTAGCTGAGAAAATTGCTCTTCTCACAAAGTGAAGGAACACTCTATTTGAAGGAAAAAACCTGATCAGAGTTTTACTGCCCCTCTAGTGACAAAGTACTGAGCACAGTGTGACTGAGAAGAAAAGATTCTGTCTCAAAAAAAACAAATTGCATATAGTTGAGACATTTCTCTAGAAAGCAGCAGACCCTGGTTCAAATGTAATGTAATCAATTAGTTTTACAGAGATCAACAGCTACAACCTGACAAAGAGACACAACACCAGCCAACACCCTACTTATCGTATATAAACTTGGAATATGAGATAACAAAGTTCAAGGTCTCATCACCTGCCAAACTGAAAAAAAAAAGAAAATGAAGCACTGTCCATTTTCTATTCAAGCTGCTGAGCTATTCTGGAGCTGGGAGCTTCAGAAATTTAAATCAGATGTTCCACCTGAACAAGAAATGTTACAAATCCCTGCATTCAATATACATCTTAAACTGTTAGACACAGATCTCTCTTGATCCTGTCACCCCAAAGGTAATGGAATTGACCTTCATATGCTCTACCACAACTGTTAGGAGAAAGAGGAGAAAGAACAGATTCACCTGACCATATTAAAACACCAAAGTGCCTGTGAAGTAATCTCAGACCCAGATCTAGACAGGTAGTCAAGAAAATGATAAGCAGCAAGTAAGCCATTGCTGTAACAATCCACTCCTGCTTGGGCCACATACACAGCAGAATCACACCCTACAGGCATGAATAGAAAGTAGACATTCTCCATTTGTAGATCACATTCCTGGAAGCACTGGCAAGCACCCTCCAGAGACCCAAGGTGCAGAGAAGAAAGGGAACATGATGGGCGCAAATGGCAGTGCTGTGAGGCACTGCTCGAGTTGGTGTTTTGTGTGATATTTCAGCTAGGAAGAGATATGAATCAAAAGCTCAATTCTCCAACCTAAACTTCTGCCAGGTGAAAAACCAGGCTACCCCAAAGAAATTTTGGAGGCATTCAAAAATGCAAATGATGCTACAGGTGTCATACCATATAATTGGAAGGCCTAAAGGGCAAAATTAACTTGGAGTCACCTACCAACATTGCCCTTCTACTAGCATAGAAATCAACTACAGGCTGGAACCCTGACCAAATAGAGCAAATTTTCTAAAAGTCTCCTTTTCCACAGTATCTCCAGAAGTACTCCTTCCACAGCTTTATTCAAGGTATCTAATTCATACTTCTTTTATATGGAATACAACCTAGAAGGTTTAATTTAAATTATTTATAGCCTATCAAAAGATGACAAGTGACATGCAATTTTTTTGTAGATATTTTCTCCAAGTTTGGTGGTGTACACCTGTGTTTTCTATAGAAAAATGAAAGAATGCATTATGATAATGAATGCAGGATTGTGTTCATGGTATCATCCAGACAAGACAAGGTCACCTTTCTCTAAAACCTCTCTCTTCTCACCATCAGCTGCAAGTGGGAAAAAGCTGGGAAATGGTCTTTGGCATGAACCAGCACTCAGCAGAGGGGCTGCCTTCAGATAAGTGCTGTCTGCAGCCTTGTGTGACTGGACTCTGTGACTGACAGTCCCTTGCAGTTGTATTTCCACAGGAAAAGGAGGAGAAGAGAGCACAGGACAATACCTCAGCAGTGTTTCCAGCCTATGAGCATGGTAACTATTTTGTGTACCATTTCATAGCATATGATTTTGAACCTATAAAAAGCATTTCAGATTGCCAAAAAAAAACCCACACACAGAGCTAGCACTTGGATTTGGTATGTAGAGGTTATACCAGGATTAGAGTCAGGAAGTTTTTATTTAACAAATTGAATGCCATCATTGCTTATTCACTTGTGGAATGCTTAATTAACTGAAATGCTTAAGCACAAAATAATGTTTTGGAGTACCACTTGTTGAACCAATGCTATGAAATCACTATCCACTTCGATTCAGAAAAGTTAGGGCTTTTGCTTTTTAACTGTATGTGTATATAGTATTGTAATCAGTTTTTAATATAGATACTTCTTGTTATTAAAAGATTCAGCCCTTACTAACAGCTGGTGGTTCAGTTTTTTCTCAATGATTCACTGAACACCATTTCTGTAACACATGTGGGGGGCTACAGCTTTTTGTGGGGCACAGCAAGTGTTCACAGCTCCCCATAGGAAAGAACAGTCCAAATACACATCCCCACTTTCTCCCTCAAGACGATACCTTGTCAACCATGAGGAAGTTTTCTATTTTTTCACCATCATCACAAGCAACATCTCCAACTTCTCTAACAGCTTCAGGTAAAAGACTCTTCACTTCCTGGGCTATTATTCCTGTTCAGGATGTCAGAAAACCTAATGTCAGGAAACACACTGGCATACCTGCTGACCATTCTAAAAACTACAGGCAAAGCAAAAAAAACTAGAATTTCTCTGTGGTAAGAAAATCCAGGGTTTCTGGTTTTTTTCTCCATTCCACAAAAAAAACCCCAGGAGCCTTTAGAATTCTCATTTTTCTGCAGAAAGAATGAAATAGTTTGTAAGCACATACTTCATTCTCATTAAACTTCTGGAAAATAAACTTCCCATCTTTAAGAATTGAAAGAGACATTATAAAATTACAAGCAATACCTAATTTTGGCATTTTTACGCCACAAGAGATACACAACAGTGGGAAATTGCAGTAAACTAAAAAATGAGGATGAAATAGCAGGATATTAAAAGACACTATGGCCCAATAAATATCAGTAGGTGTTAATGAAAAATGGGAAGAGAGTTGATTTTATACCTGTTTCATGGGTATCTTTTATTCCCATAACAGATGCAAATTCAGGCTTGTAGTCATATTCCACCAGCCTCATTTGTGTTATTCTTTTCAACTGCTCATTTGTGTCGACCTAGTTGGAAAAATACCAAGATTTGAGTGTTGAAACATTAAGCATGGCATCTAGGACACCACTGAGAGAGCAACTGGCCTGACACAGTCATTTGGCCAATCATCACATAGAAAAATACAGACAATCTTCCCATTCCCCTCTACCAGAGCGCCATTTGCATTTGTACTGCCAGTTACACCTCTGTTTGACAACTCCCAGCTTCCACAGAGAGCCTTCTCCAAAGTCTGTAGGTGATGGCTCTCAGAGCACAACGGCACATCTACCCTCTTTAGGTCAGCATTTCAGCACAGCCAGGATACAAGAGCTGCTCTGTCAGGACCCGGGACATCCTTCTGGCTGTCCTGAGCAGCCAAGACTCCTGTCAGCCCAAAATGCCTGTGGTTTTGATTACGACCCGTGGAGCAAGTTACCAGCCTTAGATGAAGATCTGCAGGCCACAAAAAATTAAGTAGAATGATAGTGAATTTATCATAAGGTGAAAAAGTAGATTTTGGGGTTTTCTAGAATGGAGGTTCAGGGGGCAAGATGGAGGGATCTGGGTGCGTCCAGCCTTTCTCCTTCTTCTTGGCCTCCATCTTCTGCTGTGATGTTGGCACTTTTAGATTGGTTTAGAGTAGAAGCTCACTGTCTAACATAGGTGATACATATTGGAAAATAATTGTAAACATTGTATACATAGTTTTTAGTATAAAAAGATAACACTGCCCCAGGGGCAGGCAGAATGCCTCTGACTGTTGTGCTGAGTGAACCTTGGCAGGACAGGAGAAAGAATTTTATAGATAAGATACAATAAACAATCTTGAGGCCAAGAAATGAAGAGCCCTGACTCTTTCTTCAAGCCCTGGGCTGGGAAAAGAGACTTTCCAACTTTTCTCAGGGTCACTCTGACCAGCGAGAGATCCCGACAGCTCCGCGTGTGGGAACAGGGATCCATCCCCGGTGCTGCAGAGCGCACAGAGGTGCCCTAAAGGCTGCCCTGCCTCACCTCGCGGATGTTCTGCTTGGCTCGGCTGTCAGAGGGGTGCATGACTCTGCCCATCACTTTGGCGTTCCCGCAGACCACCAGCGCTTCGTCCGGCATGTCTGTGTTAATCCCCACGCGGCCGTGATACGCTATGGTCTCTGGAGCGGCTCCTCGCTGCCACTGCACATCGCTGTCGTGCTCAAACTGCCCTGGGTTGGATGCCTGCAAGGAAATGTTTTAATTAAAGATACAGTATAGCATAGATGCACTAGTGTTCATTCTATTAGAAATACAGGGAAAATGAAAGGTCAAATCTTAAAAATTGAAATTGTATTCAAGAAGTTTTTAATACACTAACAGAAAAAAACAGAGTGGAGTTATTGCTAAGAGTTTCTGCTCACAATGCACCAGCCTCGTGCTTTTTTCCCTTGAATTCTAATTTATTAGCACCTTCAGCTAAATTGGCAATGTCCAAAGCTTTCCAAATTTTAATTTTAACATTATACCACATAACCATTCTTTATCTACCACTAAATTTTAGCTGAGACTGGAAATCAGAAAAAGAGAAAGAAAGGCAGAGATTAAACACATATGATTAATAAAATCCTCTGTAATGTTTTAAATTATTGAAAATTTCATGTCATACTGAAAATTTCATGTCAACGAAACTTTTAAAGAACACCAATAAAACAATAGAATGAGTATAACAAGAAAAGGCATTTTATTCCAATAGTTCATTTTGGGTTGTTTGTTGTTCTGGGTTTGTTTTTTTTTTTTAATTTGAATTCAGGCCAACAATCATGATAAAAAGAAGCCAGGCTTTCACAAGGCTTTGCCAGCTACAAGGCCTGGCACTGTGTACTCACCACTGTTTGTCACAATTAGAGCATGATCTGATAAGCCTGACAAGCACCACTCAGCTGGTAGCTTTGTTGTGTTGGAGTGTATAAAGGGCCAGAAGATGAGCTGCTTTTCCTCACAGTGCACTTGCATGGCTTTGCCACTTTAAGGTAGCCAGTGGCTCATTTACTCTACCCTGCCACTGAAGTCCTGTTAGACAGCTAGAAAATTTCTTTTTTTCCCTTCTCTCCTTCCTGTCGGTATTTTCACCATTTCAGACCTGTCCCTCTTGATCTTTCTGACTTACTGCCTTCTTTTTCCTCTGTTTGAAATAGTGGCCAGGTTTGAAAAATTTCATTCCATGAATTCCTGTTCAAAACATGTTTCACATGCATTGAAGGAAACCTCTTCATTGAAATTTCAAAATAATCTAATATTAGAAATTGTGGGAAAACGTAAATTTCTAAATCTTACATAAAAATATATGTCTTGTAAAGTAACAAGAATGAGACCATTGTGAGAATTCAACAGTGTCCCCAAATTATTAATGATGTGATATCTGTAACACTGTCAGATCTGGAAAAAGAAAATCAGATGAAAACAGGATTGTGGAAATTAATAGACAAATAAAGGAAAATAACTATATATGCAGGAATGATGCAAACACACTGCTTCAGCATCCAGCTGAAGCAAAAACACCACAGCAGCAGCCAGGATGATAAAACTTCTCAGCCATGCAGAAAACTGCTGAACTCCACACTGTTTTCAAGGTCTCTTCACAGCTCCACCCAGAAAGGAGCTCCAGGCCATAACACCCCCCAAAACCTAGCTATAACTACAGAAAGAGAGTTTATGGCACAAGAGGAGGCTCAGATGAAGGAGCCAGGACTGAAACCATCTGAAAGTGCCCATCCTCCTTTGGAAACCCCTGAGCAACACCCCACATGCTGGAAATTTGCCTTTTTGCTCTCCCCAGACCCAAATGCTTAATCAGACCATAGTTGTAAGCCTAGGCAGATGATGGGCTGCCAAAAAGGATGCAAGCAAGGCCTGCACAAAACAATGCCAGGACTAAGAGCTTTTGACAGCCCTCAAATTTCTTTAGAAGCATCTTCCCAGCTCCACTTAATACACCAGAGCTTTTGGTCTTGCTTGACTCCAAGCCAAAATGCTAAGCCTGTTCCTCTCCATAGGCCAAGGGCTAGAAAGAGTCCATGCAAACAAGAAGCAGCTCTTAAACAGACCCACATGAAAAAGTTCAGTGGACTGCAATCTTCCAGAGGCCCTCTCCATCTTTTGCAGCCCCACCACATGGCACCTTACATATTTCCCATCTTTCTAAGCAGTAAACTTAATACTCACTCTAGAAATAACTATCACTCCAGACTATGCCCAGTTCAAACGTTAGCCACCACCCACTGATGACAAGAAAAAGGGGCCAGGACTGAAAGCTTTCAGAAGCCCCCACCTTCACTTGGCAGTCACCTTGCAATCCCACTTATTTTGGGAGTCTGTGTTTTCTCTCCTAATTCCAATTCTCCATAGCTCTTGTTACACTACAGATCTGGGGTTTTTCTCTTTTCTGAGTCTAACTGTAGGCTAAAGCTGAGCACTAAAAGAAAAAATTTCTGTGAACCAGGCAAGTGAAAAATAACAGTTAAGAGGAAAAGATATTATTCTTTCTTTTGCTAATTTGAATCCTATATTACTACCATCAAATTGAGAGGTGGGACACTGTGGAAACACAGTGCAAAAGTGAAGCCTTGGGTCTTAAACTTCCTAGAGCTGCTTGACCTTCTTTCCTTCATTTCTTTTTCCTTCTCATCTTCCTTGGAAACTGAAGACTCTAGCTAATGAAAGCTTTTACAAAATTCCTGGGAAGTGAAGTAAATTGTTTCACTGCAAATAAAAAAAAGTCTGGAAAAATCAAGATATTTTGTATTGGAGCTTGTAACAAGCTTTATTTTAAAATCATTCTATAGCACTACTTATAATATTTTTCATTTCTGATAATTAAATTATAACATACTCATACAATATGCCATTGTAGATTTTTTTCCTCAATCTTTTTTACTCAGTGGTAATTTTATCCCCAAGAATCATGACCCCTCAATCTCCGGGGAATATCAAAACAGTAAATACTTTTACATGAAAGCAATAGAAATTTATACCTACCCTCACAATGATTTTTTCAGAGACATTTGCAGATAGTAAGTAAAACTGGTCCTGAGATACAGCATACAGTCCAACCACCAGCATGAAGTATCTAATTTAAAATTGATTTAATCAAGACAATAATTGAAGTAAATCTTTCTCACAGAAAAAAATGTTTTAAATACAGCTGTTATTATTGATACAGAAAAAGACAATGTTTTTTAAATGTGTTTCTTTCAATATAAAATAAAAAATATTTCCTTCACTCTTAAGAAATATGTTCTTACAAACCCCACAATCACTACAAATTAGCAAAGAATACAATAATTTAAATTAACAAATTTAAGTAATGAAGCTTCAAAGATGAAAGCCTTTCCTGCCTCAGAAGAAAATGGTCATTATTTGGGATTTTTTGCTTCCTGATTTTGTAAGCCATTATTCTAGCTATGATTTCCTGAAACTATCTCTAACCATGAGGATAAAATTAGGAGTATTTTATTGGCATATCATTCTGTGACTACAGAGAAAGAGGCTTTTAAGAACATACCAAGTGTTACAAAAGTATTACAGAATTGGGAAAAAACCACAGATCTGATAGCAGAGATTTTTCACAAACATTGGCTCCTTTCTAAAGCAGACCTTCTCTTTTCTACTTCTAACACACAGCTAGCTATAGCAATACCTCTGATCAGGATTAGGTTTCCCCTTTTTTCTCATATTATTTGCTGTTGTTTCACTGAAATGCAGCCGTCCCAGAGTTACTTTAGTTATCTGGTCCCCTGGCAGATCAACTCTAAAACAGAAAAGAAAACAAGATCAAGGAAGTTAATATTTGGAGATCAGAAGAACAAACATTGATTCTGCCAGTGAGTTAAAAGCTCAAGAATGGCAGAGCTCCAGAGAGATGCTGCATGAGTGTTTCTGAGAGGTACTCCCCCTTAAAAAGCACTGCAAATGTATCTCATGCTCATATAGGGCAGGAACATTCTGCCATTTTTTTAATACTGAAAATTCATCTGTCATACAGCTCTAAGCAGTGTAAAAGAGTGTTTCTAGATGAATATAAATATTTTGGATAGCCATACTTAACACACCTGTAAAGCTATTGAAAATTTCTCTTAATGAATTGTGACCAGCTATATATTACTACTGTGATTTTATGTGTGCAACCACAATGAAATCTGGATAAAAATCAGAAAACTGGCTTAGAGCTACTGTAAGATTTCAAGAAACAACTACTTCATATTTCAAACCAATCATTCACATTGAAACAAAATGGAATAATTTTCTCAAAAATCTTACTTTACAGGAGGAAAAGTTTTTTTGCTTCGATCTGATTGAGACTGTTCAATAGCAATTGTTTCATTTGGAGCTTCCACCTATAAAACAAACATGATTTTCAAAAATGACAAGAATATAAATTTTTTAAACACATAAAAATTGAAATAGACATTAATAGGCAAATTGTGCCTAAAACAGTGAAAATGCATTCATTTCTAATGGAATGACATAGAAATCAATAGAGGAACTGACTGCTGATCAATTGATAATTGACATCTAATCTGAAGGCCCAAGTCTTTCTGCAGATGTAGTTTGAAAGAGGAAAAAAAAATGAAAGGAAAGTGCATTAATTTACAAAAGAAAAAAATGCTTTCTGAATCCAGACTGTTATTAGCTCATTCCATGCTCAAGCATAAGTGCAGATATTCTATGTGAGAATAGAACCTACATAAGGTTGTTAGATGTTCTTGGTCAAAAAATTACCAAGAAAAGAGTTCACTTCAATTATTTACCTCATTACATGGATAATTAAAAGTAATAATCTCAAAGAGAAGACACACTTGCCTTAATTCCATAAGCTTTCAAGTAATACTTTTCTATTGGTTTCCTCCCCTGCTGAGTTTTGACATATTTTGGATGTCCAGTGATTCTAATATGAACTGTGATTTGGAAATGATTTTTCTTTTGGCACACAAAGGCATCATCTGTTGTTGAAAAATTAAATCCTTTATCTGTGACAATGTGATATCCTACAGCAGGTCTACAAAAACAAGGAGAAGAATGGCAACTTTAAGTACTGACATACTTAAATGATATCTTGAGCTCCTTTCCATCGGATTTTTAGTGACAAACCTGGACTAAAAATACAATGTTACAATCACCAGTTCTACAGTATTTTCTTCTTAGACTGTCAAAGGTATAAAATGTCTCCTAATTCTAGTCTGAAATCCAAATGTTTGGAAACTAGAGGTTGAGAGGTTTGCATAATCCTCAATTACAAACCTGATATAAAGGAACTCTGTGCACCTAAGAGCACAAACCAACCTTTAGTGTATTCAATCATTCATTACAACAGTGCTACAAACCACAGTCTGCAGCTAGTGCTCCAGACAACAATGAGCTAATGAGCCAGCAAGACTCCCCACTTTTTGTTTGGGGAGTGGGAATTTTTGCTGTGGGAATTTGCTGTTTACAAATTCCCACAGCAAGTGCTTCTGTAGAAGCTTCTGGGATTCCAATGAGGCTTTACTTAAGCTAAAAGAAAAGCCATCAGTACCAACCCTACAGTCTGACTTCAAGTTGTCCATCCTACTCTGGCTAAAGCAACTCTATTTTATTTCTTCAAAGGGCAATTTTTCACCCAAAGAGAAAGAGAATTGTGTGTCTGTGATTCACAGTAAAGGAAAGGTATCAAAAGATCTTTCTATTAGAGACAGCGAACTCACCATCCCAACAATGCTTCTAGTCCTCTGACTTAAGTGATGGATAATTCTGAAATAACTACATGGCAAGGTTCTCTTATATAGACATTGGCTTTTTTTGTTAATGAAAGTTTGATTATGATAATCTTGTGTGATGCTACTGAGAACCTCTCATTAACACAACTACTGAAGATGGATTTTCATTACTCTTCTATTATTATTTGAAAAAGTCAAAATGTACAGACTTCATAGGATATATACAGACCTTATTATTGTTTTATAAATTATGAACAGAAGTCCCCTTTCAAACAACTATTGATTACCTGGGATAGGGAATAAAGAGAAGACTACTTTGGAATTACCTTGCAACTACCTCAAAACTACTAAGTTATGTGTTACTTCATATTTAAAATTATAATGAAGATTCCTACCATCTCCTCAAATCATCACTATTAAAGAAGTAAAACTTACTGAGTTTTTCCTACAATGGGTATTTTTTAATTTATTTATATAGGAAATAGTAGGGAAGAAGTAGTTTTTCACATTTAGGTGTCAGCAAGGTCATTAGCTGATATTCTTTATGCAATTTCAGACTATTTTCCTACACACAGGCAAACAGCTTGAGAAGCAAAATTACAAATGCCCACATCTCCACAAGTTGCAATGTTTGGACCAATGGCTCCCAAAGAGCAATTTCATATTATAACTTTCTGAGCGTGTCATTTATAGTAAATAAGAACAAACATATATTTTATTCCTAGTCCACAAAGAATGATGAGTCAAACCAAGCAGGACATCGAAATTTGGAATAATTTTTATGTTGTAATAGATATTCCTGTCACACAAGCATCCCTACTAGAAATATGCTTCAAATTCCTCTTTCTATTCAGAATTTAAGTCTTCAGACACCTTTGGGACAGAGCACTACCAATATCAGGGGCCAAGAATGTGCCAAGCAGACAAAATGAATGGCAGAATTAATGGTAGAGTAACCTTTCCTAATTAATCCACCTCAGCTAACAGCATTTTTGTTGTGAAAATGAAATAACTAAAATGTTCAAGTACTGCATGAATAAAATGGAAAATAAGAATTAACCTGAGAAATACCCTTCAAATGGGTACAGCAATTTGAAGGCATGGAATCAATTCATCTACACTAAGGAATGAGAAGCATGTGAGTGTTTTGAGGCCAACAGAATACAGGATCCCTACTCAGAAAATCTGTGCAATGTGCTGTATTTACAGTGCATCTTGGAACAACAGCACTGCCATTGACCTCGCTTAGAAGAAATACTGACTTCCTCTGCAAATAACACCTTAGTCCCCTCTCACAATAATGACAACAGAGTGTGTATTGGGATATTCTATTGCTAAGCATCACAAAATCTTTGTTCACAAAGAAATGTGTCTGGAACCTTAATTTTAGGTGTATGGGAAGCAACAAGTAACTGGGTAGTGGCAGAACAGCAATCCCCCACCATCAGCACACAGCCCTCATGCAGTCATTGACTGAAAGTGCAACCAGGAGTTGGAAGCCTTCATTTAGAGTGAATGCTTATATCACAAATTCCACTGGAGGTTTCTGGGTCCATCCAGCTCCCAAGGAGTGTAAAGGTCTGCTCTCCTGTCGTGTCAATCACAACCTGAGGAGAAGGGTTGGGTGGGGCATAGTAAGATGTGCAATGCCCCTATATCCCTGTGCGAACAGGGAACATCAGTGTCCAGCAATGACACTGATACACGCCCAGATCCCATGAGACATTTTGGCAGGTTAGGCGAGAGGAGCATTAAAATTTACTGTGCTATGTAAGTCCTATGTAGACAGTGACAAATATTTTGCACCAATCCTGAACAACTAACCAGATGTTGTAGAAGAGGGTTAATTTGTTAAAAGGGTTCATATGCTAAATATTAGAATGGAAAAAATCAGGGATGTAAAGTGAATTTGGAATTACCTTTTCCAGATCATGTGCCAAGAAAAAAATTATTTACAGTTTGATTAACACAGCAAAAATCTAAATCTTTGACTGAACAGTTGCATGTCACCCACATATCTATAATTATTAAGACTTAAGTTGTATGAGCCCAGAAGTAGTACTGATAACTTCTAATGTTTTCCTTTAATATTTTAGGCCACTAGAGGGAAAAGTGCCATATGCTTTGTAATTACTTGCCCCAATGCATTTGACAAAATAAACAAAAGTTACCAGGCATCTTAACTCACTTTTCATTTGCCTCTAAATCCCTAAAGGGAAATCAGAAAAACTGGCATTAATTTCAACCAGTGTTTCAAGTTCAATTTGTCTGATATAACTGCAAGTTCATATTTCATCATACCTGTTATACTTCTTTCTCTGTTCTTATTTCCAATAAGAACAAGGGATGCCAAATGTATCATTTATTCCTACAAAACTACAACAGATAAAAAAGGGGGGGGAAAAGGCAGAGGAAACTATTTTTTTTTCAAGTGCAAACATCAGTGCTTACAGTTTTTCATAATTAGAGTCAAATAAGGTGCTCCACTGAGTAGTTTGATATGGTTGCCATGTAAGAGCTTGACAGCATTTTTCCAAAGCTGTATTCTGTCCATCACTGTCATATTCTTGCACTTCAGCAGCATAGTCCTTTACAGTTGCTGTAGAGAGATAGCGATAATTCAGTTATTTCTTTTGGGACTAGCAAAAAATCCTGCACAGACATTTTTACAAATATATTTACATAAATGCACATATATATAAATCACAAATGCATTGCATATATATTTAAATGTGATTAACCTTTGCAGTTATTCCACAAAATTGTGTTATATTCTCTTGCTTTAGGAAATAAATTTTTCAGCCTTCCTGATTTGCAAAACAAATGTTTGATTGACATGACAAGTAGTACTTTCTATTTTTTATTCTCTCCAAAAGGATGAATAGTTTCCTTCAGGGGAAGGGGAGAGCAGGAAGAGAACGAAAGCTTAGAATTCTACTGTACACCTGCAACACTGCAAGAAGCAATAAAGTAAAATAATTTGTTTCCCATTCCCTCTACCACAAGTTTGAATTGAAGAATATACTACAGGAGGAACAGTTTTCCAATAGCAAGCACATTCACCACTACGTCTGGTCAATCTCCTGACTGCTTTCTGCCTAGACATCAGAGAATTCTTTGATAGACAGGGTCAAACCCAATTCTCTGAGATATTATACATTTTATGAAGACAGAGGAGAATGTGATAAGAGAGACAGATAAATAGAGTGCAGTAAGGATAGAAGAAAATCTGCCATTGAGCATATAACTAAGATCCATCCACAGCCAGCGACAGCACAGTAAAAGAGTCTTCAGAATCACTTCAGGCCCAAGCTTCATTTGCAAGTCCCTGCTTCTGACATACAGCAAAGACAGATAGATAGATAGACAGACAGACAGATAGATAGAAAAACACCACAGTAAAGAAATTCTCACCTCACTTCTAAATTATCCCCATGCCATTTTCACCCATATCTCTGTTCTTTTTCCAATGCATGTGTCAGTGAGATTTTATTAAGAACGACACCCAAAGAAAGCTTGTTTCAAAGCTATATATTTCAGTATTAAAAATAGCAAGAGCAATTTCAGATATAGAAGTGTCTGCTTGTCTTCTATTTTCAGCAGTTCACTTAGAGGACTAGCCACAATCACGAAACACTGATTAAACAGAATCAAAAATCTTTAAACAAAAATATCAAAGAAAAAGCAACTTACTAAATCCAGTTGATACTTATTAAACGTGTTCCAAAAGATTGATTTAATCCTGACAAATAACTTACTCTGAAGAAATAACAAGCCACTCAGATTTTTCACTAACAGACATGGGTAAAATTCCTCAGGTAAATTGGTCATTACAAACTGTTCATTCAGAGAGAGCCTCACACTTCACAGAAGCTCATTCCTTTCTGTACATACCTAATAAGGTTTTTTGTATCAATCAGTATGAGCTTATGTTTTTATCTTGATAAAACAATGAACGAAAGCAATATGGGCAAGGTGGGAAAGAGCAGGCTGCTTTTACCAAGCTTGCTTATGCACACACTTTGTAGAAAACAAAACATGGAGTGAAGGAGATAATGGGAAATGGCAATTTCTTTGCTCATCCACCCCACTAATTCCCTGTTCAGCTGACCCAAAATTGTTTATTTGGCCAGTCAAGTTAGCGCCAAGCAAAGTAAGCCAAATATATTACCATCTCTGTAGTGGAGGTTCGCATATGGAAACAGGCAGAATGTTCTATCAAGAAAAGCCTCAGGAAACATGAACCTCTAATGCTCTTTTCTCTTGGCCAAATAGAAATAAATCCTGGTTCTCCAAAAAGGTAAATTCCTCCAAACTGGGTAGTGGAGTACAGACCAATAATACCATTACATTTTCTGAGCCAGCAGGAGCTGGGCTCCTCAAGTATTCACTCGTCTATGGCATAAAACACTAAATTTCCTCTTCACACACTTGCTCACCTTGTCTGGAATCCTGAGACTGCACTAGAGAATCAATCCCATCTGCTAGTAATTGGGAAAGCTTCCTTTTTTTGCTTGATGCTGCAGAAATACTTTTGTGAAAACACATGTTCCATTACTCCTTTATAAGTTTAAACATAGATATTACAGAATCATAACAAAAGAACACCCAGGTACCTCTTGTCTCATTATAACTGCACTGTCATGCAAATTCTGATTTGCTGAGGGAGGAGACTGTTGGTGGGTTTTTAAAACAGAATTATCCAATTTTTTCCTTCCAAAATATCTTCTTTTTTTATTTCACATGAATAAAGAAGTTGATTCAATTTTAAAATTTATACAGTGCATCGGTGGCAGGGTTTTAGTTTTGTGACATTTGCATTAAAATTACAGATTTTATCTTGAATAATTTTCCTTTTTTCTAGTTAATGTTAAAGTACCAGAACATTTAAAATAATTGAGCATGCAGAACACATTGGTGGGTTAATATGGCACATAGTATACAATTGCTGCTTCACTTGCTTACATAGATATGAAAACTCCTTTCTCTTATGTTATTTCTTAGAAGACTTACAAGATCCTCATGCACAAATCTCTACAACAAGTATTGAAAATATTTTTATAATAATTTTATAATATTTTCAATATTTTTATAATCCAGTTATGAAAAACCCATTGATTTCTCATTAGCTTTCTATTGTTTTAAAAATTGAAATGCACTACTACTTACAATCTAAACCTCAATCAAGGTATTTTAAAGAACCCCCAACAACAAGTGTCTCAAAAATGTCTAAACACTGCCATCCTGTGGAAAATCCTGCACCCACAGGGACTTAAAACCAGTCTTAAAGCAGTTATACTGGTTTTTGCATGTCTCACCCCTTGCATAAAAGCTCTATCATTTACCCAGAAATCTGAGATGCATTAGGCTGGAAGTATGAATAATTAAAACCCGAACAGCTGGAGGATGTGGAATGATTCCATGGAGGCACAGCATTTTCTGTCTTCAGGCAGCAGCCTTGGGAGATGATGCAAGGATACCCCGTGGCACTGGGGTCAGGGTAGGTCTCCATGAACCTGCAGGGAAGCTTGCTGGGTGCCCTGACAGATGGGCATGGGAGAGGAGGCTGCAGCCCACTGGGCCACACAGCATCACACCATGGGGCTGAGAGAAATAAACAGACAACATAAGAACAAGGAAAAGGAGCTGGAGATCTTCCTACAGGCTTGGGAGAGGCCAAATTCATTCACCTACTTTGTAGCTGTGGTGGGGAACACGGTTCTGAGCCAGAGTCCGGTGGGGAGTCTGGCAACTGGCTTTGCCTGGGGATGAAAAAGAAATTTTAATTTCTTCTGGAACAAGACACAGAAAACAACAACAACAAATGCTGAAAGCAAGTGGAGGGGGACCACCAGGCTACTGACAAGGGTCATCAGGAAGCATTGCTCACCATGTTTGCTGCCCCTTACAGGAGAAATGTCACCTACCCTTCATCAGACCATCTCCTGTGGCTCTCTGCCGTGAAGGAAGACCCAATCCCCATCCCTTCTCACCCAAATCCCCCCTTCACAACCTGCTCATTTCAATCCTCCTTCCCATGAGTGGTTCTTCAGGCATGTCAGTGACTCCAGGTGACTCCAGGCATGTCAGTGACTCTCAACATATGGCCCTCACAAGGGATTTAAGCCCCATTCTCTCTAAACTAATGGTTAAAAATCTGTGGCATCTTCATGTCTCTTAAGGAAGAGAAAATCCTATGCCATCTTGCTGCCATTCAGAGGAACTACAGAGGCTTCCTCTGTTACAATTAGGAGTAGATGGAGGTTCAAGAAATGAATTCTCAATCCTTTCCTATGAATTGTCAGCTCAAACACTGCTCTGAAGCCTGATCTGAAACACAAGTCTTAAGGTGCTTGTTAGGCTAAAATTGCAGCAGCAGAGGAAGGATAACAAAAATCTAATGAGAAACAGCTCCTGTACCAAAGCTGAGTGTTCTCTCAGAAGCTGAATAAAATAAAATTCCTTGAAGAGACACCCTCATATGTATAAAAGGCATGATCACACACACAGAGCAAATATCTTCAAGCATCAATGGAAAATTTTCACTCTATTGTTTCTACTGCAGGTTTTATATTTCTCAGTTTGGATAGAATTAAAGAGAGCAGTTTCATTTTTGGCTATTGCCTATTACTTTTGACATCCGCTTGAGTATTTCTTAATGGTATTGCTACTGGTCTTCTAACATGTTATGTCCACAACCCTGCATTTTGGGTTAGCTTCAACCACATGGCTCCTCTTTAAAAATCAATTTTAAAATTCCACATTAGAATATTCTTTAAATTCCTTCAAAATAGATTCTCTGATGCTTTTAAATATCATGACTACAACACTCTAAACCTTGTTTTCAACTTTGAATAGTTAGTAAATGTTTCTTTTTTCTTTTCCCTGCGCGATATTAGATCCATATATACTGAATTCCAATTTGCTTTGTAAAATTTTAAAAGATATATACATAAAAGTCTAAAACTTCCCTTCTGCACATTCAGTTCATATTCTGGCTTCAAATGTTGCCTTGGTACTTGATTTCTGCTTTAAGGTACATTATTTCAGTAAAATAGAGAGAGATGCTTCTAGGAGAAAGTACTTATGAAGTAAAGAGGTAGTAGGGATATATCTCCAAGTTAGAATTTTACTGAAACTGATACTGTGCTTTTTGAAGGAAAAGAAAATAATCTGTAGTTTAAATGATTCTACATTACAAACATAGTATATCAATGAAATGCCCACTCAGCAAAGGACATGGCAACCCTTTTTCTCCTTTCACCGATAATGTGGAAGGTATCACTGTGGCAAAAGATGAGGAAATCACATGGTGCTTCACATGTAATGTAAGAGAAGAATAAATGTAATGCTGAGGCCCTTTCTGATGCAAGATGATCTTTAATGGAAATTTCAAGGTACATCCAAGACCTTGGTGGTAACACCACCCTTTTCATTGCACATGGCATTATGGAGTTTTGCATTTTGTATGTATACATGGAGGCTTTTAATATTTTTCTCCTTTGAAGTATTTTGACATGTCCCTTTATGATATTTTATTCTGTTTATGCACAAATATTCTGCACTACAGACAAATGCTTAAAAATTTGACCTGTACAGATCTAATGATTCAGTAAATGTTCTTAATCCCATAAGTAACAAAATAGAACTCTAGTGTAAGTGTAAAATCTTGTTCAGCCTTGAAAACATAATAGTTTTACAGATGGTTTTCTTGCATGTAAGTACTTTGTAGCACTCTAACTATAATATCTAACTTAATAGCATATATATATACACATTTACATTTTGGATATACTTTATGTATAAAAACAAAATAATAGCACTTTTAAATTGTCATACAGGAGTTCAATAATCTTGTTAACCTAAAACACATTTAGTCACTCTAAAAATAAAAGTTATGGATATTTACATACAATCTTCTCTTCATTCTTCTTTACTTTAATACTGTGGGCAAAGAGAATCAATTCATTATTCATTATTTAGAGCAGGTAGGAGCCTATTTGGCTCACTTTAAGTAAACCTGCTGCTGAATCTGTCTAGAATGAAAACTTCAATGTTCAATTATTTTTAAAACATCCCTTCTTGCTCTGCTTCTTGGCAAGTGCGAGTGTCACCCTATTAATAGTATTTTGCCTTGAACAACAATCATCTGACAGTTGTCTAGATGAAAGATTTGGTGTTTAAGTCTTTGATAGATGTATACTACATAATTTTCCACCCCAGACCATAAGCCTTCACACTATGTATCCTTTGATAGTTTTAGTCTCAAAAGTGACTGATGGACAGTTTCTGTTCTAACTAAGAATTAGGGTGAAAACAGTAGCTCTGCTTCCTTCAAACTGGGGGACTTCTGTTATTCTCTCAATTTACTATAGAGTAGTCTCACTTTTATCACTTATTCTGTACATAAACAGTAAATTAGCACTTAAAGTACGTTAAAGTAACAGCTCTGCATTTAATGTCACAATTAGCTTGACAGTTGTGAATCAACTCAGACTTTATTATCACTCATTCCATTGAACAAGAAGACTACCATATTTCCATTACTGGCGGTAGTTCATTTATTCTAAGTCCTCCTATGCAGCTTCAAGAACCTATGCCAAGATAGGCACAATCCTCTTGAAACTCAGATTGCATCATGGCATAGATAAATTGTTTTTATCTACTAATAAAACAATTCAAGAGCTGTGGCTAAGGAGAGGAAGTACATTTTGCTATAATACTTACAAAGTTCCAAACTCTACGTCACTACTAATGAATTCTTCCAACAGGCTTGTATCCACCATGGGATTTTCCAAGGCTCCATGGACATCTTGCCCTAAGGTTAAAAGTAAAAAAGGCAGAAATTCAGAAGGCATTGTCAGTGTTTTAGAATAAGTGATGCTACCAATGGTCCTACACAAAGGAAAACAAAATCTGTCCTGTCTCATGTAACAAAAGTGTTATTCTTCTGGTTTAGTTACTCTGGGAAAAAGGATGATGAGAAATGCAGAGTAATTAACAATGTGCAGGGGCACTGCAGATGACAGTGCAGCACCAGGCAAACACCACGGAATGCATGGCATTAAGGCTTCAGGGAATTACTACAGTAGGAGGATGAACAACCCCAGTCTACAACTGAGAAAAAGGGTTTTGAAGATAGTTTCCAACTTCTTTACATTGAGGTCTAAACAGTTTTTTGGATTGAAGCTCAGATATTACACAGATCCACTTGGTGCATTAGTACTCGCAGGTACTGCAATGAATTTCTGATCTAAAATCCCATTTGAAAATCCACCATCTGAGTTTTAATAAAGCCCAAATAAAGCTTTTAAAATGTTGGATTGGTAGCTTCCTTTTATTGTAAAAATATCAGCCCACTAACATGTTAAATGTATTAGCGAATAGAAAAGTTCAGTACTTTGTCCTGTGTTGCTTAGTAACTGCAGGCTATAAACAGATTTTATGATTATAAAGTTTCCGGAATTCATGACAACTTTTGTAGAAAGTCAACGGGCACTCATTAAAAAACCCAGCCATGCAGCCCTACTCTGCAGGCTCCCCACCTCTGCAGCAAGCCTTCCATAAATACAGGTGTGGCCAGTCAGAATGCAAACAAGATAAGGGCCTTGACATTCCTGCTTGAGCTGCAAGTGCTTCTGTCCCAACTCACACACGACAAAATGGACCAGCCCACACAGTCACAGATGCGAGGCTCAGCCTGGAGTCTGACACCAACCATGTCCCCCCAGCTCGGCAGCAGCATGTGAAAACACAAAAGGTTAATCTCTGCCTCTGAGCCAAGGAGTAGTCACTGCCTTTGGTGCATTTGGTGTCTTCTCACTGTACTACCTTGCAAAGGACACTTACCCTAATATATCTTCAGTTCCTTCTCTGGTGTCTTTGTCTGATACTGTTCCTTCTTGATCCAGTGTTTAGAAAGGACATTCATGCAAGCAGAATCTAAAAATCCACCACCTTGCACAGGATTCCCTCAATACATAAATCCACATTGCTACTAAACATTTCCCAAATTGCTTTGTGGTTGTAGATTAATCTAGATATTGTTTGCTTGTTGGTGTTGTAGCCTTAATTTTGTCTGCCTTTCACTGGGGGATAGCAACCTGGAGGTGCACTACTGATAGATCCTTGCATCTCAATTTATTGATGATGTAAACAAAACTGTCCCACGCACACCAGAGAACAGATTCAATAGGTGCAGCTTATCTCAGCAAACCTGGAACATACAAATTCTGGAAGCAGCAGCAGATCGCTTTGCAAAACCAGCTAGAGAGTGCAAAAGAGATTGGGCTTCCTTAGCAGCCTTCCTCAAACCTGTTGGATTCTCATCCTTTCATTCTTCATGTCTGAATGTAGGGTCCCCCTACCTAGAATTATAAACCTTTTCCTTTTACTAACATAGTCCACAGGAAAATGATTCTCTTCTCCTTCTTTTACCCCACCTATTTTTCCTGTTCAAACCACCAAACCCTCATGAAGAATGATATACTTTGATTACTAACTTGAGGCCAGAAGTCAAATACAAAATGTTTTTCCTGTACCATACAACTAAGAATCCTTTATTTTGACCAAGATCAGAGACAGGTTCTTTTGAATCAAAGAATACAGCTCTAAATCAAATATGGACAAGGCTTTTCAAGTGGACATCCCACAGTTCAGAGAGTAGCTCTGTTGCTAAGTGATGATAACAGAAATATCTATAATTTCTGCTTAATCTCCCCACTTTGCATGAACAGCTAAATGGTGAGGAAGAGAATGAAAGAATAAGCAGTGCTGGGAGAGGAAGGAAGTACACACCAGGAAGACAGGCCACCACTAATGAATGTTTGTGACGCAAGTACACGGAAGAGTGGGGACATTTTGCTGCCCTGTAGAACTCTGTTAATGTACTTTCCAGGTCAGCGGCATCACGTACTAGCATCTGTTTCAGCAGAGGAGGACCTCTTGGATCATATGCAAATTTATTTTAAATGGTGGCATCCATTTCACAGGCATTTGATCACAGTAAGAACTTACAGATATGGGCACCATGCAAGACAGTCACTCGCCTGTTACATGCTTGTGAAAGCAGGGAACTAACTGTGTGTATGTGGCAGGACAAGCCCTGCGGTGAGGCCTCTGGGAAACACAACCATGTGCCTGACTAAGAGCTGCTGGAGGATATGTGGAGTCAGCAGCCTCAATCATCAGCTTGGCTCTGCTTGCAGTTTAGTTTATGCTGCAATATGCCCAGAAGTCTCTGGAAGAGTCTGCACTGAGTGACACATTCAACTTTGGTGTCACTGTGCAGAGGACTACCAGCTACCCAACCAACAGATGAAGATGAAAGGACAAAGCAGTGCCATGGCAGGGGGTTCACACACAGATGTTTGCAGAACACACACTGCAGTCACAGCATGCATATGATTATATATTTTTCTCATTTCTTCATAAGCTTGATACTTCTGTTGTTTTGTCCCCAAGTCTAAAACCTGCCAGTAGTACCACTGTCTTCTGTTTCCTGTCCATTCTCACCTAGCCTGTCCCTAATACCCAGCCACAGGCTCCCAAGGAGAAATATGAATTTCAGCCTATTAATTTGGCAGTTACTCTTTGGCAGACATCCCCTTCTTTCCTCCAGACATGAGGCTCTCATCACCTGGCTCCTCAGCTTGACTCTATGGCCCTGTGACCAAGTCTCAATCCCTGAAAAACCTACCTTGATCAATTCTCTGAATACTTTCATGTAGCCTGATGTATATCTGCATTTAAATCAGCTACCTCCTTTTCACTGGTATCTAAATGGAAAGTGAAGGATGGGGGACAGAGAAATAGTCTTGACTAAAAATCAATACTAAATTAATAATTTTGTGACATTAGAAGAGGATGCCAGGAAGCTCCTGGCCAAGTCCAGCTATCCATAGTAAGATCAGTGTTAAAATATCACCTACTTTACACATGAAACAATCTTTATATACCAGCTTAAGGGGTAAAAACAGCACAGAGAACATGGTCAGTGTTCAGCAATGCTTGTTGAACAGAAAAATTCAAGCTTGCTACAAAGCCTTGCAACTTGAGGGATATGTTTCTGCTTGAGAAATAATAACTGATTTCCAGCTTAAGACACTTTACCATGAAATAAGTATTTTTTTACAAAAAGAGGTTTCAGCACTTTATGAGTTCCACTGTCCAGGCTTAACGGCCCAGCTGAACCTCACTGACTGACACTGAGGTAAGTATTACTTATAGGGCTTATAGGCCCTTCTTTCATGGTAATGGACTCCAAGATTTGTTGGCATTAAAATTGTGTACAAAAGTCCAGCTCAATATGACTGGAACAGACCTGCTGTCATTGACACAAGCTGCAGAGCTACAGGTTATAAGTATAAACCAGCTGCAGCCACCCAGGAAGTATCACAGCCTAGGTTATACAACTTCAGGAGGACATGTTACTCCAAATTGTAAGGAGCGAGTTTGTCTTAAGATACACTTTTTTTCCCCAAAGTAACATTTTCTATAGAAAAAAAATCTTACCATCAATATTTTATATATTTCATTTCATCTTTTATTCCTGTTCCAAACTCTCATCCTTAAAATTATATGTGGCATCCCTGAGGTTTTAGTGTTTTGTATTTTAAGGGCATGTTTCTTCAGTGGCTTCATTATTTACCACAAACTCTAACCCATGTTCCATGTTACCCATGCAGAAGTATGAGTATAGAGAGAGAGCTGATGATTCTACTAAGGAAGAGATTTCTTTGGATCACAGACAAAACACATGCATTTCAGACACCTCAGAGTACCTTACAACAGAAAAGACCAAGTTCAACCATAACTAGGTTGACCTTCTACCAGATCTCTCTCATTGATAACATCAGCAAGAACAGATTGTTCTGCCACACACAGGTGGAAGAGCTAATCAGGAGCTCTGACCTTCCCTTGACAAATAGGAACTTACAGACTCTAAAATGCAGAATGTTTTAATTATAAATATTCATTTCAACAAGAGTAATAGGAAAAAAACTTGCATCAAAGATGAGATCTCTAATGTGCAAGTGAAATGAAACAGAAAAAAAGTGAAAACTTCCCAGCAACACTAGACAAAAGCCATTTACTTGAATGAGAAAAAGCCATGGTCAAATCCCAGAGTCATATCTAATCTAAAAGTTCTGTCAACTATACAAAGAAGTGATTGCCAGGAAAACAAACATTATCTCACTTTCCTTGAGAAAAAAATCCTGTTTCAGGCTGTCCCCTCACAAAACAGCAGATGCAATTTTGTCTTACTAGTGAGTGTCTAAACCAATATGGAGCGTAAGGAGCTAAAGCACAAGGCAGAGGGGACTCTTTTCGTTCATGAATTTCAAATAATTTTACCAAGCAGATCTACAGATTCTTTAACTGCCAGCTGATGTGTTTGTATGCCAAAACTGAACAACTGAGGAACCCTAGCACCATTCTCCACTTGATATCACAAGATCCAGTTTTTCTTAGCCATGAAAAACATGTTCTAACATTGCTATGACTAATCACTGAGACCACCAAATCAACACTAGCAATTTAGGACTCTTGCTTCATGAGGTTTTGCCTCATTGAGGTGTTACAAAGCCAGCCCACAAGTTGTAGTGCTAAGCTGCAGAGATGCCACTACTTGAAACTGACTTTGTGCTCAGAAAACACAACCTCTGCTTCAAAAGAGGGCTAACCACCTCTCTACTTCAGCTTGCTCCCTTTTCAGACTTACCTATGGTTTACAAAAGCAAGAGAGCCTACTCCATACTGAATGAATGATTGGCTATTGCAGCCTTGACACATATCCGTGTCCAGATAATGAAATTCAGCCATCTAACAACATCACTGTGTGCTCTATGGCCTCAGCAGACCTCTGTCCCATTCTAATGGAACACAGCACAACCACATATTATGGAAGGGCCATCACATCCCAAGATGTTTTGTTTTTCCTGTAATTAAAAGGAATCAACAGGGCTTCTCCCCCTGGCACACACTACCAAAAGACCTTCTAAAAAAGAGTTGAAGTAATAATTACATAATTTAAAATTGTAATTCTCATTAAAGAACTTATACAGCTAAAATCCTTGCCACACCTTCTACCATCAAAGTATCATTGTCACAAAAGTCAGAAAACAGAATCTAACCTATACTTCCCTAGAAAGTCATGTTTTCCAAAAGAATTCCTTAAAAATGTGCTTTTTTGTAATATAATTTGTATTCAACACTATTTAGATATTTAACTGGTATGCAATGAAACAGTTGGAAAAAAAAAATGGAAAAAAAAATTCATTATAAAAACAAGTATTATACTGCTGAAAGCAAAGCCAAAAATGTTTGTTAGCCTTTCAACTCCATGACGTAAACTAAACTTAAGGAACATGGTATGAATTTCCTACCACCTAAAAACAACACATTTGCTTGCTAGCAGCTCTACATTGTAGCTCACCCATTTAAATTTCTTGGCTTAAATATGTTTCTTTGATCAATTTTTTAATATCTTAGCTTGAAATTAAAATTTTAAAGTTACAGTTGCCACCTCTCACCCAGGCCAACAGAGGGGCAGGGAAAAGAATAACACAGAAAGCAAATCACAAGAGTGATTTTCCCAAGTAATTAACTTGGTAGTTTCCCAAGGTACTTTGAGATCAGTGAATACCTGCATTTGAAAACAAATACAGCTTGGAATAGGACAGTCGACATATTAAAAACAAAAAGCAAGCTGGAGAGAGAGAAAAAAATAGTAAACAAAACAAAAGTAAAAAGCCTTTGAACACATTATCAGAGATAATAATAATAAATAATAAAATAAAATAAATATAATAAATAATAATAAAAATGCAGTTTTATTATGGAATCTATTAGGAAGTGAATTGTGTAGTAAGAGAAAATTATGAAACTAATTGGACCAGCTTGAATTGAAAATGTCTTGGAGAAAAAGGCAGGACAGATGATCCCAGCCAAAAGACAAAAATATCCAGGTTTAACTCCTCAGAAGGGTCCTGAGGATACTGACACAATTAACATTTTACCAGTTACAATCAGGCCATTTCAGTTGGTGGAAAGAAAACCCTCTTTACCTGACATGCCAAAACTGAGGAGAAAGTGAGATCTCTAACCACATGAAAATCACTAAGATTTCAGAAGTGTTACACACTGCAATGAGCCATACTGCAGATTTTGCTGGGTGTGCCTTTCCTTTGGTATTCTGGCCAGAGCACAAAGAAAAAGGCACTGCAGCACATCTGTACTATTTGTAATCATTCTGGTACTGTCTTCCACAATAACTTAGTGTAAACACAGCTTTGGGTTTCAGAGCACTTTTTCTTCCTCCTTTCTTCCTCAGTTACCCCCAAACAATTACTGGTTTTGCTGACACTAAAAATTGTTAAGGCTTCTCTTGAAACTAGTCTTACCTTCAAAGAACTGCTGCAAGGCCTCATTTTCTCCCACCACATCCATGAAAAGCCAGTAGAAGTGTTTTGCTTTCCTACTACTTGAAGAGCTCCCACTGGGACAAATGTAGTCTCCTCCAGATGATTATGAATATGCCAAGGAATACGTCATGATTTTGTCAGGGATTTCAATGACTCTGTCTCAGCTGATTTCATTCCCCTGTAACTAGATTCAGGGTTATACTTAGGCTTTATGTAAAGGACTTAAACTACAAAAAAGGAGAATCTAACAAGGCTTTTGAGGCAAGATGATATGGGTTCTAGCCTGTCAGTAAGTCTAATGTTCTCGTTTTAAGGACCTTTGGTCCCAGTACTAATTACACATGCGCAAAAAATGCAGCAATAAAAATTACTTATCTTGTCTTTGTACTTTCACATAGGTCATGTAATTAGTACTGCCAATAGAAGCGATAGTAATCAAAAATGCAAGAGCAAAGCCATCACTGGTAGGGAAGTAGAACTTCTATGCAGTTACTATTATAAAAAAAACTAAATCACACATTAGCCTGTTTGTCTAAGGTAACACTGGAAAACATATGGGAAAGCAGAACACGGAACAAAGCTCTTTTAAGGCTAGCAGCAAACTCTACTACACTTTCTCTTAGTTCATCTTTAAACACTGAAAACTGCCCATTCTGTCACCATTAAGCAAACAGGAGTGAAATACTCAAGTGTTTTGAGCAGACATCAAAAAAAGGCATTTGTTTATGAACAGTTGTTCCAATGAAGTCTGACATTATGACATTTTTGGAAGTAATTATATTCATTACACAAATAGTTGTCCAATTTTTACAAGCCCCAGGCACTCACAGTGACACAGGCTTCTCATGATAAACTGCTCATGTGAAAAATATAGAAAATAATTTTGGATTAGGACATGAAGACAGAAGTCAGTCAGCATTTACAAGATGTTGATGTAATTGAGTCAGTCATTACTACTGAGATGCACTACATGGGGTACACCTTTGTACAAGAAAACCACCTCAGCATAGTACATTTTAGATACCAACATGTATAAAAAGGCCCCTTCTCTCTGCTTAACTATGCAACAGGATTTTGTTTTATAGTAAGTCCAAATGGTAGCTACTGGCTACCATTTGCCTACTGTTCGCTAATGATGGAACCCATTCTATCTCATTATCTAAACTAAGGATTAACAAGCATTTAGGAAGCATTTATGAGCCTAACATAAAAAATTAATACCAATAAACAAAGCTTGCTTTCTAAGACTGAGTAAAGCCAGACTTCCTTAGCATTATTGAATGGATAAACAATCCTTTAACAACTGCTGGTAGAATTATTCCAGGTTTCTACAACAGCAAGTAGTAGGCAGTGATGCGAGTATTCCCTCAGTACTAAAATTGCCCAGGTTGGACCTACATACTCCATTACTAATAATATCTAGGTTCAGTTGTTTGTTTTTATCTTAGCATTGAAATGTCTGGTCAAAGCCAACACTTGCAAAGTGTTTTCATGTATATACAAGCAACACAAGCATTGTATTAAATTTCACTGCCCATTCTATTGACTCTTATTAAAGCAGAGAACATTGCAGCAAGACAATGACAAACAGTGTTGGTTTTGTTCAACACCAAAGAGATCCACTGAGACGATTCTTGTTAGAGAAAAAAACTGTATAAAGCTCACCTTCTAGTCAGTTTACCTGTCAAAGTTTTAATCTTGTGTGCAACTGATAAATAGTTGCCAGGACTGAGATCCAATGTTTTTCCAAAAAGGCAAGTCCCGTTCATACCCACAACCATGTTCCTTGTAACATCATAACTGTCTGCTTTCAGCTGAGACAATGGCCAGGAAAAAAATGACCAAATGACCACTTCAAGTGCCAAAGAAACACTTCCAACAGAAAAAGCATCTCTTAAGAAGGCAGGATCCTTTTTGGGGGTTCTCTGACACCATTTTTTTCCCACACACAAATTGTAACATTATATGGAAATTATCATCAGCATGCTAAAGAAACCACATAATGGAAATTTCTGAGTTTCAAGAACAACTATGGGGGAAATTATGTATAAGACATTGAAAACTGGAAATCCCAGAAGACTGGGGGGAAAAAAGCTAACTTAAAGGAATGAAAAAATTCTAGTGAAAGAAAATTAGAAGGAAATAAAAAGTTTTTAGCAGTCACATATGGGTAAAAATAGATTTCTAACCAAAAAGCAAACAAGATTATTTTATTGTTCCTTCATATTTGAGAAGCACCCTTCCCTAAAGAGAAGATACTCAGGTTTATTGTGCTGTGACTCTTCACTATGTTTCTCTTCCTACATACATATTTTTAAAAATTGCAAGTATAGGAAAGCAGCACTTCAAACAATTCCATGTTCTCCCAGCTGTCTGTTAACTGTAATGGCATACATGCATAGAGAGCTACTAAACACTACAATGAAGAAAATACCAGGCATTTATAAAGGTGATTTTATGAAGAGCAAATATTTTGGAGTGTCCTACTGGGGAGGTTCACATTCTACATCACAAAGAACAGAAGACAGAGATTGTTTCAGATTAACACTTTAATCAGAAGATTTGTTTTTAAATGTAAATTACAATCACTAATACACCTGCAAGTGCTTACCACATTTGTTCAACTAAGTATTATATGTACGCATATACAGCATAGGTCAGTTTAAAACAATCACAGTACTTCTTAGTGCCATCTGCAAATGGAAAAAGATCTTGGACCCACTTTGTGGAAATAAATATCAAGTGACAAAAAGAGGTTCAGCAATTTTAGTTATGTATATTCAATGAAGTTCATGCACGCGCAAGAGTAAAAAGTTTTAGAGCTCTTCCTTGTAATAGCCAAGTTTTGCTAGTGACATCTCTCGTCTCAGCTGCATAACTTCCCAGAACATCTGATCCACTAAAAAAGACAGAAATATTATTAAATATACCAAATTCACGTTTTATTTCAACTGATGTATTCAGGCTGCCTTACTCTACATAAATTACAGGGAACTTCATAACAAACATCTGGTAAAACCAACATTAGTATGTGTAAAGGCAAATTGTATTCGGTTATGACAAAATTTGTTCAAGCACATATTCTAAACATTGTAAATGAGAGTCCTATGAAAAATTCCTCACATTTTAGTTATCTTTAAAATGGAGAACAGAACTATATCTTGTCAGCTTCAATTAATTGCAGCTTCTTATTTAAGCTTCCCTGCCCCTTGACTCATTTTCTGTGAAACTAAATGACTACAAAAAGAAAAAAGTAGAGCTCACTGAATAAGAATTGTTTCAAAGAATCTGCAATTTTACCTTTTATAATCCTTCTTGCTCCCTTTTTTCCTATAGTAATCTACTAGCAACAATAAATTGGGTAGGAAAAACGCTTTTTTCTTATCTCATCTGTATCTTTCTAAATGTGATAAGCCTAATTCATAGCCTAAGCTTCTAGTTGTCACAGCAATACAAATCAAAATCATGGGGTAAATAATTATTCAAGACAAAATTTCCATGCAGTCAAGAGCGTGATGTAGAATGTCTACAAATATCATAAACCTGAACAACAAGCACAAGGTCTTCCCTACAATAGTTCAAAAACACTTTTGCATAAGTGACTTCTGTCTTAAAAATTATATAGTGCATTAGTAGAAATGTATGCAGCACATTATACAGACAATTATGATGAGTGCCTACATTCTTGCGAATGTATTGTTGAAATCCTTACATAAAGTTAGAAATGCAAATGCTATGTTCTAGTGGTAAAGATGATAACTGAGCTGAAACAACAAACTTTGGGGTTTTGTTTAGAATCTTCTTGGGAAGAATAAATCAGTCTGATAATGTTGAAAATATTTCCTTATATGATGTAAAAAACCCATTAATTTAGGGTTTTTTAATCTCAATAGCAAAGTAAATATTTTTTAGTTGAAACTTCACAAGTCCTTTTGGTCAAAGTAACAGCCTTTTGACTACAAACCATATTAAAACTTAAATAACACATTTTCAAGATGTTCAGTGATGCTAGTAAATTAGTAAAAATTATCACCATCTGAAGGTTTTATTAAACATAATTAAGTATAGTAAATAGCTGAATTTCTGGTGAATTCCATGACCCTTTAACATCGAAAATTAACAGCATTATTTTTTGTAATTAAGTCTATCTATCACCTCAGGAGTACTTCAGGTTAGAAATATTTGGGTGTAGCTAAAATCCTGAGCTCTTGAAATTTGGAAACATCAGGAAGAGATGACTATAGGTGAGGTAGGAAAGCAGGGCTAATTCTAGCCAAATTCTTGATGGAGGAAATCCACAGACACTTGAAAACTGGAATAATGAAATGCACAGACATCCATAAATATTACAATGTTAACTGGTTTACTTTACTTCCAAAAATGCAACTGAGCTAAAAAAAAATTTACATTTTCACAGTGAAAGCAAATATTTTCATTTACTATTGACATGGGGCTAATGACACTTTTTCCACTATCTGTGCTCAGTGCTTCTGGAAGCCTGAGTGATATGACCCGTTTCAAAAAAATTTGGACTGAAAGCTGTTCAGCAATATTCTTTGACCTGGACAGGAAATACAATTGAATCAACTGTGTGCAGTTTAAACACAGGTAAAATGGTCTTGAAAATGAAGGCAAAGTTCTGCCTCCAACATGCAATATATTTCTGAATTCCAGAATCAAGTAACTAGGTGTACTGAGTATGTTTTCACAAACGTCTTTCTTCATATGGACAGATCAGAACCACATAGCCCAGCTAAGCAAATTTCTGAATTACTGTGCAGAAACAGTTTAAATAAGCAGTTGTTGGATATGATGTTCTGACACGACCAAAGCAACTGGGTAACAGAGGTAGGGAACCCCCCCAAGCCACAGCCTGAGGCAATGGCAGCAAAAATCACATTTCTCTTTTGGGGCGGAGGGTGATCAAGCCTTACATTTATAACCAGAGACCTAATCAGGATTTGGCCATGCCACTGCAATGACCTCAATTCTCACCTGCACTCAGATGAATGATTACAGGTTTTCTGTATATATAAAAGGTTACCTGTTTACATTTTGCAATTTCACCCAAAATATTGCCTTTCTTGCCAGTTCCCCCTGAAAAAACAGTCTGACAAGAACAGCTGCCTTAACTGCCACTGCACAATACCAGAAGACATACTAAGACACCAAGCTAAAGAAAAAATGGTCCAGATCAAACCAAACTGAAGTTTTTTGCACTGAAAATACCTCCACATTTTGTGACAGGAATTTGATTTTTGACCACTGTGTGGAAAAACTGTGACTAACTCCCCTAGTTAGATTTTATTTTAACATTGCTTACTGCATAAGGGGTTTTTAAATGAACCAAAAATCAATGTATTATAATTTGCTGTTTTAAAAAAGAACTTTATTGGAGAGTGAAATATCAACATATTCTCAAAATTACAACTGTGACTAACTGAAAATTACAACTGTGACTAACTGATAACCTGTAATGTCATAGATTGCAACTCTGTTACACAGAGAGCAACTTTTAGGAACAGGCATTATATAAATGTCTCTTCATATAGGTCAAATATAATTTTTTATACTCACCATCTTGCTGCTTCAACAGTCCTTGCTGGATGTATCGAATATATGTAAAGAAGTTACACACAGAAGTGATCTAAACTCATAAAAATAATGGTGGTTAATGTAATTTTGTATAGAGGCATGGAAAAATAGTTAAATAACTACTATATAAAATTAAAAAATTGTAAATCTACTTACCCTGTAACGACAGAAAGGAGAAATGTAGTAATAACTGCTTGAATCTCCTAATTTGATTCTATGCTTGCATGACTTACTTTGTCCACTGAGAGCACATTTCCTACAAATATAAAGGTCACATGATTAAATAAACCAATCTGACATTAATGTCTAAACACATGCATGTGTTTATGGTGCCAATGTAACTGCTTCATATTGGCACAGATAGATGAGTGTCTACTTCATTTTACAAGCTGCAATTATTACATTATGTTGTCAATTATTTCAGTCCCACAAGGTCTAATTTCATTTCAATATTGGTGCATTATGATGCTTTTCTTGAATTCTAAAACTTTCTTCAGCTCTGGGAAAGCACTTCCATATTCACTAATTTAAATTGGCTTGACAACTCTGGCACAGTGGGATTTCTTTAATTAACTCTTGATATGTCAAATAAACATTTTTAAAAGTATCAGTTGATGCCAACAGTTGAACAGATTTTTTCAAAGTTATGCTTGATATTGTATTTCATCCTAAAAAAAAAAAATCAGCCTCAAAGAAGAGCAGACAATTCTCTGAGATGCATTTTAAATCCAGTTTTGCATTTATGCCCAAACTGAAATCATATTTTACATTCAGAGTATAAAATCTTCTGGGACAAAGGAAAATGGGCTGTCTGGTAGTAATTCTTTCTGTTACCATTACAAAAAGTGAGAGTAAAATAATTAAATTTGCTTCTGGTGTATTGCAACTATGCAGTATTCAGAAAAGGTCATTAGTCACCACAAACTCTTCCCCAAAAAGAAACAAGTTAGGAAACCAATGAATTTTTAAAGATGAGAAGAATTTGATTTATTCTGAATGTCTGTATTACAGCCTCTCAGATGAATTGGGTTGTCATGGCAACCACTGTTTCATTAATTTTAAAAGCTGCTGGCTCTTCTTTCTCCCATTTCTACCTCATGAAACTGGGGAGTCTAAGAACAAGCTGCCTTTCAAAAGTGAAACAAAAATTACTAAGCTTCTGTGGTTCTGAATAGTGGCTCATAGGCTTTTTTAAATTGCCTGCAACTGGTGCAACTGGTCCACAAAACCATGTAAAACAGGAGAAAATGGAAGTGTGTATACAATTTTTCATAGCAATTTATGAGGACTAACATCAGTTCATTGATACAAGAAATCCTAAAGTAGCTGAAGCAAGCTGGATCACAATTTCAGTCTAGCTTTTGTCAGAAGACAAACTTTCAGTGCTAGGAAAATAAAACTCCTTTTTTCTCCTGGTTACATAATTGCCTTCTCTGTGTTGTCTTCCATGACAGCAGTGAAAGCTGAGGGCTCCTGCTGGTGACTCAGTTCTGTGCTGTACAGCACACACAGCTCAGCACTTTGTTCCCCTTGGGCACAATGATGTGAATCTTCTGGGGAAACCCAGCTGCCTTTTGTTACAGCAGCACTCCCTACACACCATCACAGTTACCATTCACTAACTTCTGTGTATTCAGAACCTTTCTGTACTACTATCACAGCTTTCTGTCCTCCACCCCTCACTATGCTATTTGGGCTGTTACTCACTATTTTATGCATCTTTTTACCTCCACACAAATGTACAACAAAATGCAAAGGTGCAACAAAATGACTTCTTTAAAAACATTACTCTAGCTTTTGTTATTTTTTTCAGTTTTTCTATATTAAGTCACCCATTTAAGCTGATAGTTTCAATTAAAAAAGCATTTTGCACCATATAAAAATAAAAACATGAAACTGCTATGATGATTCCTGTTTCCCGTTCAGTGCCAGTAATAACATATAAGGCAAAGCACAACTACTGTAAAATTACACTTAAATACCACAGATTCCTTACCTATTACTTATCTACAAGCAGCAGCACAGAAGTTTTTGTTGGTACAGAAGAGTTGGAAAAGGGAGAGAAGAATTTGCCTGACCTTTTGGTATATGTAAAATAAGTAAATTACAACTTGTGCATTGTCATCCCAAAACATGAATCTCTATCGTGCCAAATATATAAGGATTTTCTAAGTTCTGATTTAAAAGTTATCCTACACTGGAGAAAACAAGTTAAAAATCTCCAGAAATTTCTGAATGATGCAGTTGAGTCTCCCATCTGGGTTAAGTATTTCATCACATCAAGATGTGGCAAAGTTGCTTGAACCACAATGATTTCAAATCCATTTGTCAGTTGTTTTCTGATGACACGTGATTTGTTTCAGTGGTTTCTGACTGTTTCCAGGTTCTCTACTGCTTTCATGGAACACAGATTACAGTGGCAGATCTTGGATAGGAATTCCCTACTCCTTGACTAGCTCCATTACTGGTGTAGGCCCTTCTGATGAGTGTGTTCTAGTGACAGGAGGAAGTTGAAAAAAATTTGAATGGTTGAACTTTGCAGACTAGAAGGGATCAAAGACTAAGTCATAAAAGACACAAAACAAATTTTCATTTTATACAGCTTCTTTAAAGAGAAAATAAATAATTTTGAGATGCGTCAGTTGTAGTTTCTCTTACAGTCAGAGGAAAAACAATTAAAAAGCAATGGCAATAAGAAAGAAAGAAATCTTAAGAGTCAGATGAAAACATTCTTATGAAAGGTTTCTATTATAAAATTGAGCTCTCTCAAATCAAATATTACACAGTAAATTGTCAACTTGTCCAAAATACTTCCAACAGAATGGTCAAGTCTTTCTCAAGATTTGGAAGGCTTCAGATTAATATCTAAACTGACCTTGCTTTCTTACTCCAAACATCCACTAAGGCATCCTACAACCCCTTTCCTTCTCCACATAATCAAAGCCTCAGTGCCTCAGGCAAGTCCCTCCTACCCAATTTCAATGTTTGTATCAGCACCTGACAAGTCTTGCTTCACATTTCTCTAGGACCATTCCAGAATTTCTAAAATAACCTTCCTTCCTGTCATTCAAGCATACTTCCTAAGTATTTTAGATTTCAGCTCTCACCCATCTTCATTCCCACTTACACTCCTCCTGCTCAAATTCAGAGGATCAACTCTCTCTATATTTCTCAAATATTTCAGCTACCTTTGTTAGTGTCCTACGTATGTCCTGAATTTTTTATGCCACAAGTACTCCAGATGTCATAAACCCAGCCTGTACTATTTCAATACCTATTCCTTTCATGATGCTTTCCAGCTGAGAGCCCCCAGCTCAAAGCCATCTGGTTTAAGTGTCAGAATGCCCTTCTCCAAAGAGGTGAATGTTACTTTCAGGGTCAATGCATCAAAACAAGTAAAAGTCAAGCTCTCCCCAGATGATAAGGTTTGTTCTATATTAGGGGATTTTTTTAAAGTTTCATTTATTAGTTGCTTACTTTCCCCCAAAATTTGTAACAACAATTTTGAAGTCCTAGATTTTTAGGGAATTAAATTTAAGATACACAAATTTGACTGAGGTAATCAGTTGATAGCAGTTTTCTCAAGCCAAGAGAACTCAAATGAGTCAAGAGTATCTCCCTGTGTCAGCTCAACATACTTTGGTCCCCCACATTCAACTGCAGAAGCTTTCACGAATCGAACAGGTTGCAAGCCAACAGGTTCAATGCTCAGAGTGTTGTTTTCAACAGCTTCCAGAACAGCTGAGGCCAACTGCAAGAGAAATTTAGAAAGCAGTTAAAAACAGCTCTGCTTCATCCATTGCCTCAAAGCAGTGACATATTTCTTATTCTGGAAAGTTAAGAACACAGGGGAGAAAAAAAAAAATCAACCCACCAAACAAAAATTCTATTACAAATAAGATTTCGCTTTTACCATGAGCAAGAGGTCCCATTTCCAGGCTCATGTTTAAATTCTGCCCTACAAATAACCCTGCCTTCCCTGAGGCAACCTAACTTCCTTTGCAGCCAGGAATGTAGTAAAACACTAACTGTATTTCAGCCTTTCCTCATACACCCAAATAGCACACATATTTATATATGCTGTGCTCTTGTCAGAGACTGAATATCACACAAATTTTATTTTTAAAAAATGGTCTGATTTTATTGTGCTCTATGAAAAATACAAAATTATGCTCCATACATCTTTATCTTAAATAAAACAAGGAAATGTTATGTCACTGTTTTCAGCTGAAGATAGGTCTAGCAAGGTGTTCAAAGAAGTAAGACTGAACAATATATAGAAAAGCCAGTTGCAACTTTCAAACACTAGCCTACTTAAACTTTGCTCAGGTTTTTTTATGTTCACTCCTTACAAGCAATCATAAGACACTGGAAATGTGACCATTTTGCTTGGTTGGACTGAACATTTGTCCAAGACCACTGTTTCAAGTAATAGCCATTACTTGATTTAAAAAAAGTTGCAACTTACATTACTAATGAAATAATTTTGTGCCAAGGTTCTTTCCTACTAAGTAATTAAGGTATTTTTTTCTAGTGCACTTTAATTATTTTAAGACCAGAATGTTACTATTAAAGTAGTTCATATGAAATACTCTTTCTGCCAAAAGCAGAACACTACACGTACACACAAGAGGCTACTGAGAGTTAATGTAATACTTCAACCATTCACACAGCTGCACTTTCAATTATTCAAAAACACAATACATGTGTAATTTACTGCTTGGTTTAACTGCACACTAGCATCAATAGCCAAGTAAAACAGAAGTTGGTCACTACACACAGCTTTTGGAAACAATAAATGGTGTAACTGACAAGTGCTAGAAGCCTCATTCTTCCCTTAAAAGGCAATACAAATCTACAGTACTTATATTACCAATGAAGAACACATTCCAAAATTAAGTTGCTGCAAAAGACAACAGGATGGCCTACTTACATATACTGCAGAAGCAATTTAATTCCCATAGTAACCAAGTAAATTTTTAGTGGGAGAGGTTCATATGATGCTGTACACCAACCATAACAAACTGGTATACAATTGACTAAAAGACTGCATGTGCTTACACCAGCAAGAAACAGTAGATGAAAAGCATGGGAAAAGAACATAACATCCCCTGAAAACAACACATGAACATTATGAAGAAAATGTAGGGTTTTCTATGTGAGGTGTTTAATTTTATTGGGAAAGAATATCAATACTTAGGACTTTAAAATGTCTTGTTCTGATTTTAATAAAGACCTACGAATATGCTCCCTTTTCCTACTGACAGGTACTACAAGCACAGCCTATAAATGGTGCTTAAGGACAAAAACTCAGTAAAGCAGTTGGATCTGCAATCAGTTCCATGTTATTCCCAGGATAGGTGAAACTCCAGTATTTCCTCTGTATGGGTGAGTGTGTGGGAATAACACAAGGAAAAAAGCCTCCTAATTTGATTCCTTTAAAACCATATTCACCAACTTCCCCTGTTGAATTTTAAATCCCTAAGCCTAATTCTTGTAACTCAAACCTCTCTTCAAGAAAAGGCCCAGACTACGCTTGCAGTCTGCTTTGACTGATATGAGAGAAGATCAGTCCACAAAATTAAGTATCTTTGTGTCTACTGCCTCCTATATAAACAAGACATAGAATACAATTTTTACACTCTATTTGAAGTATCAGGAAGCAAACTTCCATCCATTCCAACAAAGATCAGATTCCAACAGACAGGCATAACATTTGAAGAAGTAGACATAAAAAGGCTATATCTGGAAGAGCACAAATGGAATAGAATAGTGAAGAAAAAAAAATGGTCAAACTTTAGGACTTCACTGTAAATTGTCACAGACTAATGAAACAAAAATGGTTAAACTTCAAATTGAAAACAATATAATAGTCTTTTGGTTCCATGTAACATATTTAAGGGGAAGATATCAGTGAGCACATTTTGACCATTTCCATTACCTCACTTTTGGAGAAAGTTAAACATGGAAAAATATCTTCCCGATAAATTTTGTCCAAGAAAGGACATGTTCTGTCCATAGTAGGCTCATCCTTCCAAGACCTGAAGTCATTGTACAGAGACAGGTCAGCCTAGAACACACAAAAATTCACATATTTTAGTAACGTAATTATCACACTAGTGTTGATCATTTGCAAACATCCACAGGTAAATAATAAGCATCAAAATGCTTTCTATTGTAATGGAAAAATTGAAAGAATGTGATGTGTAAATTGAAAGAATGCTATCATGGTTCAGCTACGAGTACCTTCTTCAATCCACTTTCCTAGGCCTGTAAATTCAAGTAAATCAAAACATATGATTTTCAATACGCAGAGATAATGCATTAACTGGTTACCACTGCACACTACCACTACAAGCTAATGACCTTTCCCCCATTTCCTAAGCTTACAGACAGCTTTGAAATACTTAGGAAAAGCCAGAAAGCAGTTTCCATCTTCATACATTTTCCTTAAGTACTTTAGTTCACCTCCATTTATGTAAGTTAAGAAAAGCAGAGAAATTCAAAGAAAACAACTGCAATCTTACATGTTCATGCTGCTTCTGACTCCAATTTGCTGCTATCCAAACACTAAAAGAAAACAGACTAACACACTGAATATCCTAAGAAAAGAGGAAGTCAAAGTTCAACTCAGTTAAAAGTACATTGTTATTCTTCACTTGTCCTCTTTATGCTAAAACTCTCTCCTACACCTCCCTACAACAGAAAGGCAATGATGGTTGCTGGGAATGATTTCTGAGCCCGCTCCCCCAACAGCTCCTCTAGGCAAAGAGGAAATGCTAAAATTACCTATTAAATCATGCTCAGAAGAACTGTATTCTGTGCTAGGAAAAGATAATTGTATCTTCTTTGAAAACACCCTGTTTTGTCATCTCGAGGCTGAGATCAGCTAGCTGCGGGATGGCACCTACCCAGTGTGGTGCTCCAGAGATGGGTACTAAGTTGTTCTTAAAAATCTGTTTGCATTATGGGGCAGTCTGTCCCACAGGTTTGCTATCCACTAACAGCTCGAGCACACTGAGGTGCTCCCAGAGCACATCATCTGCTTTAGGGTTACTTGGGAAAAGACCTTTCATGGGCTCCAAGCAGAGTGGGGGTGAGTGCTTCTGACACGTGCTCCTAATCCAACATATGAAACCAACTCCAGTCCCAAAGGGATGTGCAGCACCAGCCCCAGACTGGTTTGGACATTCTGCTTCAGCACCTTCAGTCTGCTCAACTACAGCAGGCTATACTCCTAAAACTAAAACTATTGAATGGATGTACACTGCAGGAGAAAGACAAGCCAGGATGTGAATCTAAAATTTTGTACAATTAAAGAAAAGACAGATAAGATAGCGAAATGGGGAAATAGCACATACTAAAAGTTGATTTTTAATCCTATTTAAAAGAACAGTATGGTGCTTTGAACCAACCTCAGTCTCTTTTTCATTCCCCCTGCATCACCCCTCCAGAGCTCTCAGTACTTTGCCATTCTCTTACATATATGCTTTGGGGAGTTCTTTTCATCATTTGCAGGGGTTTTTGGTTAAACTTTTTTCTTTTATTTCCTTGAAAAATAGCTTACAAAAATTAAACTGGAAATTTTGTTTTTCATTAGAGCCACTTGCATTATGCTCAGGTACAATCAGGAACAACTATCTTAATTAAGCTAATCCATAATTGTTCTGGTTGCTAAGCCACCAACTTCGTGGTACAAGTGCAATTCAATAGGTGTAACTTGCTCCCCAAAGGAACATTTCCCATAACTTAAACCCATCTCAGGTCTGGCTTTAAAATTAATACAATCAAGAGATACCAGCAGAAAAATATCCCTTTTTTACTTGTACTCTAGAATTCTAAAAATTAAGATGCATTTCTTATCAACTTGCTTATTTTCTATATTTACTCAATTTTACCTAAACCAACAGTTTATAAGAAGCTGCCTTGAGAAGAATTGTTCAGTGACCACAGCCTGATGATCTTAATTTTCAATCTACAATGTGTGATATGTGTGTATCTCCTCCCTGCCTTTATATATGCTTTCACTAGATCCCAGTTTTGATTATCTGAAATTAAATATACAATCAAATGTAATAACAATTCCAGTTAATTTTTTTTATGCTTTCATTACAGTAAAAATGACATCAGCAAAATATCTCAGCTCTTTGAAAAACTGTGATGCATTTATCAACATTTCTGGTGAGGCAGATACCTGTCTGCTTGAGATCTGTGCAGCTCATTTCAATCTTTTTAATACTGAAATTTATCAGACATGTTTATTTATCTAGAGCTTACTACCACATACTAGGAAATATTTCTCTGGGATGTTGGCAGCTTTCTAGCCCCACTGCAATTAAGGGTGGACAGTGACTCTCGTGGCTCTGTCTACATTCCACAAAGAAATCTGAGAGCTGACCATATTTACACCCAGCTCCATCCCACAACTCAAAGCTCTAGGTGGTAGACTCTGCAGAAGGGTCCAAATCTATTGGCTCAGGGCCAATACACAGCCCTGAGCAAGGGTACCCTTGACCCCCTTAGAAGTCAAGTCGCTCAGAATCAGAAGAATAAGATCCAAAAAGTAACAACTCAGTGGCATGAACAAGCAAGAAGGGGACTGAACTAGGGTTCCAGACCCAAACTCCAAGAAATGCAAAAAATTTACCTTAGAGCAGCCACAAATAAAGCCAGTAAACAAAATGCCAAAGCACCAGATAACAGGAAAGGCTGGGAAGGCATGTATCCCCTGCTTGGAACAATGTCCTAGCTATCATGCCAAAGGTATTCTTGCCTTTTTTCACCCCATTCTACATTCCATTAAATACTCTCACTCAGAAGAGAAATAAAAATACTCAAGTCCCAGTGGGTGGAAAGCCAATGTGCTTTTTAGTGATTCCCTGGGCTGTCAGTGGTAGAAAAAGTCACCAATTTGAGCAGCCTTAGGCAGCCTTGAAGTGTCTCCTTATGCAGCCAACAAAAAGGTGAATTAACTAAAGAAAAGCATCAGGCAGGCTGGTTCTTCTGCAGCATGTGCTCCACAATCACCACCTTCTCTCCATGAGAAACTGTGGCAAAACAGATTTTTCTGGTCTCTTGCTCTTGCCCAACACTAAAAAATTTCATTGAGTCATGACCTCAGTGTGATGCTTACAAAGTAATTAGATTCCATTCCAGTTCTCCCCTTTTCTGAAGGGCAACAAGGATTCAGTTTTAGTAAGGAAAAATCCTTGATACCACTGAAAGTGGGCAAGTAGGTTGTAAATAATCTGATTTTTTTTGAGTATGAAACATCAACTAGAAGATGCCTTAATTTTCTAGTAAAATATTTCCATAGTAACTTTCTAGTAAAATTTTTCTATAGTAAAATGGTGCCCAATACAAATGCAATTAATGGCAAAATGAAGTGTAAGGATCCAGTCAGCATATCACCTGTCTGACAATAGCCAGCAGCCACAGAGCTGGCTGAAGAGACATCTGAGGGGAAGGATAGTGATGTGTACTCTATGACAGTCTCAAAACTTCTAGCAGTCTGCAGCTAAAGAAGCTTTCCAAGCCAAATGTCATACCTATCTTCTATATATCTTGAGAGGCTTTTTTTTGTCACTTTCCATGACACTTTTGAACGTATTTTTAATCTTATTTCCTCATGAAAATATTTCATTAAGTACTGACTAAATTATTTTCTTTTTAGGTTCCAGAGTTTTCATTAATTCATTAATAAGTGTTCATCATTCATCTTCTCCATGTCACCTGAGATTGCAGAGATTTTTCTTCTACCTCAAGTATCTCTACACAGAAATCTTTCCATCAGGTTGGCCATCTATGTTACACTTTGAGCTATTTTCAGTGTCCCTTCTGGGATGAATATATCATAGCTGCATGTACAGAAACAGTCTTACTACATGTTTATAGAGCAGTACAATACTATATTTTGTTATTTATTCCTTTCCTAAAAACTCTTAACTCTCTGTACGCCTTTGATCATCACTGAACACTGAGGTGGGGTTTTCAGACAATGATCAACAAGGACACTAGGTTTTTTTCCAGCACAATGTAGCTCTTTCCAAGAGCTTTCTTTTCCAAGAGCAAGCTTGCTATTTGCATTTTTTTCCTAAATGCCTCATTTCTCATTTATTGATTTTAGGATTTCATCTGCTGTTTTACTAACCATCCAATAAAAGAAGCTCCTTCTCCACACTTTGGTCAATTTTTGCTACTACCATTCCAAGTACCAACCCCCTGCCACATTATTTCCCTAATTTCAGTGACGTGAGTAGATTTAAAAAACAAGCAAACAAACCAGCCAAAAAAAACCAACCAAACAAAAAAAACTCCAATCCACACAAAAAACCCCAAAAACGGATAGGACTCAGCATTCCAGTGACGTAGCACCTGTTCTCTAATAAATGACTGATTTCATCTTTTCCCTGGCCTCTTTCACCCACTACTGATCTATAAAATAACTCTTCCTCTTTTCTATGACAGTTTATACAACCTTTATGAAAGTTTATGAACTTTCAGTGATGGATTTCATGAAGTTCACCAGGACCTATCATTTAGTTATATTGTTTGGTTTATTGTTTAGGGGTTTTAAATCACCAGTTAAAATTTTTAATGCAATTTCAGTATTTGAAATCTTATCTCATCTTCCCTTAATGATTTAAAGGTAAATCAGACTTGGAAAAATCACCTCCTATTGGTATGTAAGGAAAGTTCTTTCATTAATGAAAAATATCTCTAAGATAATAAGCATTAAATGAAGATTTAAGATATACTCTATTTATTGTGAGTAAAACAAAACAATAAAGCCAGTTTATCAGCAAAAAGAGAAAGATCCTTGTACATTACCTCTTTACAGTCTTTTACAATTGGCTGCATCATGGTAAGGTCCTGATGACTGCCACCCATAGCACTGCTTGTACTCTTGTTCCTTGCATGGCCTTTCTTAAAAGCAGTTCTTCCACCAGACTGGAATTCCTTAGTTGGAGATGTTGGTGAAGTAGACAGTACTAGTGTTTTCAATGCTGCTACTTCAGCCTGGAGGACATCAATCTTCACAGGGCAAGGGGCAATAAAGTCATTAACAAACAAAAAATAGATTAGTTTATAAATATGTTAAATCAATTAAAAACACCCCCCACTATCTCGTTGCAAATCAAAACTTCATCTTCCAACAGTACTAACAGATACCCAGGCAATTGCACACTGTAGTAGCACTGGCTTCCTATGCACCTTGCTGGCTGACATGACACTGAAACACCGTGTCCGTGGGTGTTCGCTAACAGTATGTCAAGCAACACAAAACAATTGAGTATACATTCTAAAAATGCATACAGGTAATCCTCTACCTATAGCTTTATGATTCACACTTCAGATTTAAAACCATGTGAACACACAAAGCAAACAAGCTGGGAAAAAACTCACCTTTCCTTGTGCTTCTTTTAACTGTTTTTCTGCTGCAGCTTGTTTGACATTTGCTTCTTTAACCATTTTGTGTGCTTCCTATAAAAGATGTTTAGCTAGTGTAAATGCTTCACACAAATTTATGAAAAATCCAACAACTAATAACATACTTTTGCTTCATGAAGACTACTTGTGACTATTAAGATGTGCAATAGTCTGAAACCAAATAGCTACGTTTAAAAAAAAATCCCTACAAATCTGTGATTTTTGATTCATCATTGGCCAACTAAGGTTCTCCTTGGTCAAGAGCCCAAATTCAGAAATTCAACAACTCCACCTACCCCACTCCAGCAGGAACAATACCTGTCATGAACACCAGGCTCCAGTCACGCTCCGGTGGCTGACAAGTTCCTTGACCCCCAAGAGAAAGACTCAACCAGTAGCAACAAAAGCAACATAGGCACAGTAGCACATTCAAAAGAACTTCTCCCTTGTTGTAGCCACAATAACCAGTTTCAGACAACTGTAAATTTTGGCATGAAGGAACCAGTCAAACAACTATGAAGTCTAAATTCTTGCCATCAATCAAAAAGACAAAACAACAGCATAAAAACACTTCATTATTTAATAAACATTTTTTAAGTAGAATGGAAAAAGCGCTAATAAAACAATCCAAGTAAAGAAACAAGGCTAAGCCAATAAAGCATAAAAGGACTGAGGGTTTTTCCAATGTCCTTTTACCTCATAACTCTAAGCCTTTTGTCTGTATAATGTATTTGTTTAGGCTCTGATCCAGCAATTTGTGCCTATGATCAAATTACTGTTCTCACGTGGTACTTACTGAAGGCCACAAAAATGGAAATATCAGAGCCAGCAACCAAATTACTTGGGATAGGATCCTTTTCATATCTGTAAAGCGCCTAGCACATCTGGACACTATATAAATAAAACAAAAAAGTTCATACATTGTCATACCAAAAGATCTGGCTCCCACTAGCATACAACACAGTTGTATAGTATGGGTTTGTCAAATTCTCATATGTAACAAGACACATGCAAGAATGGGAACATACACATTTATACAATGTGTACAAATACATTTAACATTGACCATGCAGTTTCTGCTCAGTGATGGATCTTTGAAAGCAAAGCATGTCACTGTGCTATTACAGAGTAATAATGTAATATATGCACCCAGCTGTGCAAAACAAGTCTCAATCCTCCACTGGGATGCAACAATTTAAGCCCTAGCATATCCATTTATATGGCTGCTGAAATTAGTGGGACTCAAAATTAAACATGAATTCAAGGACTACAGAGCCCAATGCCAAAAAATCAATAAACCTCACCACTGTGTCTTGTTAGAGCCTCTAAGTGAAATGAAATCACAAAAGAAAACTTAGGGAAACATGCCTATAACAGTCTGGACAATTCAAACTCAAACTATTATTACTAATAAACTGTATTTCAAATATATTTTTAACAAAGTGACACACTGTTCTAAGCAATGCAATGTCATAAATAAAAAATGTCGCCAATAATTTTCCTTTTATTCCTCCACAGTTAAAATACCTGCCCAACAGTTTCCTCCCCCCAGCACACACAAGTATTTCTACTATAAAATACCCTTCCACTCTTCTATTTCTTTTTTTACACAAAGGAACTGCTTAATATTATAAGTAACTTTGCTCTACCAGGATGTACTTTGTAATTTGATTTGTGAATGTTTAATAGCACTTTTATGCAACATCGTAGGCTTAAACACTGCTTCTAAAACATAACTAATGTTGTATCTTTATGCATATGCTGAAAGATGCCAATACTTACAATTCAGTAAATGTATAAATCATCCATGGATTATGAAATGTATTCTGACAGCTAAAGATACCACAATTTAGGCCCAAAGCATTCCTATATATATTCTTAAGATAAAATGAGAACTGATCCTACTTCAAGTTATGGATTTAGCATTTTATTTCTGTGTAATACAATCTCACAATCTTTGCTGGTACTACTGCCTTTTCCTCAAATGCAAGGTCCCACTGAAAGTTCTGGCTTCTCACTTGGTAACCAGGTTTCATCCTGGTGCATCACTCAGCAGTAATGCTTCTTTTGAAGCCTGTGGGTGTAGCATGCTGCCAGAGCCAAAATTCAGAAGCTGAATGCATGGTTAAGTTATGTACTTGCTACCTCCATTCATCTGGAACGAGGTTATTTTTTTGTTTAGTCACCATGGCAACCCCAAATTTAGCTCTTATCTAGATAGCCTTATTGTCAGACAGAGAAGCTGTCTCAAAATAGTTATGCCAAAAAATAAGCTGATTTATTTCCCTTATTTTCTTCATTTTGTGTCTAGGCAGATTGACAAGCTCAATACGGTGTCTCGAATCTAACTGAAAAGTCTGCTGCTTTCTCTTAAGCCTCTACTTCCACACACCCAAGTCTTCAGGACACAAATCCTTTTATGCACTTATTGCAGAAAAATTCAGCATACAATACACTGGTTCTACATAAAACATCTGGCTCAGCTTCCCTTAAGTATATCACATGGAAGACTCCAACAAACCTCAAACAGACTAGCTGTAAGTTCTTCCAATTCCTGTCCAAGTTGATCTCGCACTTTAGAAAGCCTTTCACATTCTTCATCTTTTAACTTCAGCTCCTATGGAAAATTGAAAGTTATTTATTCTGACTTAGAGTAGTAATTTGGCCTTTTAAAGCTAATACCACAAGAGAGGGGGGACAAAAAAATTAAAGCAAATAATCAGAGGAGCATAAAACCTTTGCTACACAAAGCCTTTCAAAATAGTCATCATAACACTAAAAGCAATTAAATTAATGCTATGCATTTATATCTGTTTCTTCCTGCTGTACAGAATTATACCAGGGCAATCTAATGTATACCTAAGCTAAACACCAACACTTCCACTTTTTTTTCCCCTGGAAGTATAAAAGGCTGTATTCACATAAAATATAGATCAAATTAATTATTGGGACAGACAGAACACCAGTTCATCTACCCATTCCTAAAATATGTTTAAAGTAAGCCTTTTAAAAAAAATTAAAAAAATTAAAAAGCACTGGCTCAGAACAGTCTGCAATTCTACACAAATCTTAAAACATATTTTACTATAAATACTGTCTTCCAAATATCTCTTTACAATACTTCTAAAATTGTTCTTTAATTATATCCTTGCCCTTGTTTATGCAGATTTAGAAATAAAATTAAAGCAACTTTATGAAATTCAAAATGTTAGTGTCCACCCCACTAAAATCTGAGTGAATATCTGACCATACCCATTCTTACAGTAATATTTTAACACAGATTTGGCACTAAAATAGTGACATATGCCCAATCTCATCCATACTGAGGATAAAGTGGGGTACTTTGCGGAGAAGTAGAAAAAGGCTGACAAGAAATTTGAAAGAAAGTTCTTCTCCCCTTCTGTATCCATTAAACCCTGGGATCTTGCAGAAAGAGAAAGATGCAGAGATAAAGTAAAAGAAAGAAAAGTAGCCAATTCTGACCTTTCAAACTCTTTTTGGCCCTAGCTCCCTTCTCATCCCCATCCATCTCCTCTTTTTCCACTTCTCCCTGCCAAGAAAGGTATTACACTGCCACCGTTCCTGAAATGCAAGACCAAAGACTGTCACTAGTAGGTTAAAGATTTCAAATACAATCTAGCAATGATTTGCTCCTAAAACCTCCACAAGCCAGTAAAAAATAGCTGCCTTCAGAAAACTATGGGAGGTCAGTCATGAGAGAGTCATAAAAAAAGGCCCAAATTGCAGCTTCTTTTGTGTTTTTGGAAGGTGGTTAGTATTTCCTTCAAAGTCTTCATGATTGAAGTAATGTCGCATACAACTATGTGGGAAACTGCATTTTGCTTTGTAGCATGCTGGTATTAGGTCTTGCACTCAATTTCGGCAGCGAAATTGGCAATAGACTTTTATGTAAGGTGAAGGTTCCTGTTTGACTTCAGGTCTTAGACTGGACAAGAGTTTAGGGACTCTTCTAGAATTATTTAGTATCAAAGGCATTATTCTATCCTTCTTTTATTTGATTTTAACTTTGGACATTTTGATTGATTTTTAGTCTAGTTTTTTTGTCATTTGGATTTTTTGCTTCAATTTGCAACTATTTTGAGAGGTACCACTTAAATGATGGGGATTTTCCCAAACTTGGTATTTCTCAAATTCTATGCAAATATTACTTGCTAGCTACTACTCTGCACACAGTGACCTATCTCTTTCTCAAAAAAAAAAACCCAAAAGGCAGCAGGAAAATAGCTACAGATGAGGCATGAGAAGGAGAAATGAATACAAAAAACTAAACAAAAAAAAAAGAAAAAAGAAAGACTCTAAAAAAAAACACGGGGGCAAAATTTAATTATTTTGTGTTGGTTTAAAGTATTTTCCATATAAAGTACGGTTCTTAATCAGGAAAAAAGATTCTGATGCAAAATGCTTGAAGCTCAAAAAAGAGTTGAAACTTTTCCTATAAATGCAGAGGAAACATCAACATTTCTTTTGGCTTACTTCCCTGATTTATAAGAACAATGCTATATATCTCTTAGAAGCAGTTTGTATCAATATTCAGGTAAAGGGTTGTCAAACTAGCAATTCAAGTAAAACAACCCCAGGTTCACCTACCACTACTGATACACTACTTACTTTAAACAGTTACATTTTGCCTGCAACTGGAAAGATCAGGAGAGATTAGATTAAAATTTAGGCAGATGAGTAAAGTTTCTCAACAAAAAGACAACATCAGGCAGTCTACTCCTCATGGCTGCTTAGCTGGATTTATCAAACACTACACAAGTTTCCATGACACGATTCAAGAGCAGCATAATGAAAGACATTTTTGTCAAGCAAATTTAGGTTCAGGGTTTTTAGGCAAGGCAGAAATGAAGAGTGTCCAAAGCAAAAAGCTTAGCAGTTATCAGAAACATTACTACTGCCTGTGACTTAAAGGCATTACTGGAGACTTCCCAGCCATACCCAATAAAGAAGCAGAAAAGACAGCTCTGTGTGCTAGACTAACCATTCATGCTGCAGTCCTTTACACATTACTGTTCTGAAAAAGTAACTACATGATGAGGAACTATTATAAAGCACACTACAAACACACTTACAGAAGGCAAGAAAAATTTAACTTCAAGAGAAAAAACCTTACAGTTAAAAAAAAGTCTCTATCAAAGGGTCATATTGTTGCTTATTTCTCTTTGATCTTCTCAGATTATGGAGTGGGTATTTAAAAACAACTGTGAGATAAGAATTGCAAATTACTGCTTCAAAACAATTCACACTTTACATCCTAGGAAGAAAATCATCCTACATGTAACTCAGCAATTTAACCAAGTCAGAACTAGACGCATAATACCAAGGAAAGAACATTTTCTATAGATATCACCTCAATTCTGAACTGTGGGATATTGCTGAACTGTGAAGTTGTCAAAGAAGTATTTATATTAAACGCACTCCTATTTGACTGGTCTTGACTCAGCACACAAGTTAAAAAAGCTACATAAAAATCAGTCCTTTGCAACCAGATTCACAAGGGAGTGATCTGATGTGACAGAAGATCCAGAATCTCCTTTCAAACTTAGCATAATTTCACAAGCTACTGAATTATCTTATGGTGTGGGTAAAGATGTTTCCATTTTGCTTTCATGTAGTCTTCTTTCTACTCGCCTGAGAAAATTTCACTGCCTACAATGCACTGCAATGGCACAAGAGGTGTGGAAACTTTCATCAAAGACAGCCAGAAACTGCTAGAACACCTTCAGAGAACCAAGACACCTTTAACCATCACAAGCCTGTGGCCTTACAATTCAACTGGAAATTGATTTTAGAAAAGATTGAAAGCATATGTTTCAGTACAGTTCTAACACACCCTCATTTTTATTGTTAACTTATAAGAAAACAGCAGAAATTTTAAAACGCTGAATAGTACTGTATAGTACTACTGGAATTCCTGGGTAGTTATTGTGAAACTGTTTATTATTAATCCATGCAGATTTTAAAACATCATGTTTTACAGCAGATCTGAAGACATGAGATTTGTTGTAACACTGTTTGTTTCTGAGATGAAAAATGCATACAGAAATTGAAGCCTTTGAAAGAAAATTCTAAATTTGAGAATCAGGCTCTCAAACTATATTGAGATTTACAGTACATTCTGTACTATCACCGCTTTCACAAGAATTACTGTATTATGGGAAAACAAATCAATTTTACTCTACTAGGAAAATATTATTCATTCACATTTTACTACAGAAAGTCAAATATGGTTTTACTTGTTACTAATTATACAGTTCTTACTCTAAAAGATCATGGGAATCATGGAAACCAAACATGTTACCATCACCTCTGGCAGACTGCTCTTTCCTCATCAAAGAGGGCTAAAACATCAGTTTCTTTGACATGGAAATAATTTTGGGTCAGATCACACAAAAATTCAAGAAAATGATGACCATGAAATGCTAAAGCTCAGAAACTACAGGTAAGCTACCTAAAACACATGCAGTATGCTGGTTAACTCGGAGGAAAAGCAAAAGGTATTCCCTTGCAAGACTCCACTAAATTTGTGTTCCCAACAAATACCATGTATGAAATGTATACAGTGATGTATCAAAATACCATCCCTACTCTCTGGAGACTATCTGCATGTGCTTGACCTACAGTCCATAACCACAGTGACAGAGCTCAATGCAACATGGAAAATATATGGAAAATACAGATGCATAGAGACATGAGGACATAAGGTCCCAGGCATTACAATCACTGAGTCTCTTAACACCTTCTCCATTCCCTGATGCTGCTTTAGAAGATTAGTGAAACAAGAAGGGTTCAGATGATCTAAAGCAAACATTCATCTCCACTTTTAGAACATAGCCAGAAATTACCACTTCATGAAAAAATAAGCAAAAAATTATCTGAATAGTTTTAGAGATTGAAAAAAATCTGTCATTTTAATTAAGAGAGCATTTTAAAGCAAACATAAAATCATAAATGCCCCATTAGTACAGAATTCAGCACTGCTGTTAACCTCTGACCCAGCCTTCGCTCCCAATCTTATGACATGATCTGATGCTGCAACTAATCTAGATTGAAGTAGAAAGTATATTTTTCTCTCATCAAGACACAAACTTTTGAAAGACTTTTTTTAACAATCTTGCCAGCAACATCTTTCATTTTAAGAAGTCTATAGTCTTAAGAAATCCAAGGCACACACAAAGCAGGAAAAAAATAATACTTATTGTATTACTATTACTGAATAATTTATTCAGGAACCATATTGAAATGCCTAACAAATACATAGCATACATGCATTATCTAATATTAAAAAAACTGACAGCACTTTAAGAAAGAAGTTGCATTCCAAGCAAAGGGAAAAAATTAGTGGATCCCTAAACTTTAAAGTTTCATTTTCCTTTCTAGTTCCCTTTCTGATCACAACTGCAACAAATTCAAAACAATCTTTAATGTCCAGTACAATAGCACACAGTTTGAGCAGGAAATTTGGAACAAATGAAAAATGCAAAACAGCAAATTTGCATTTACTTTGTTCTCTGTAGCCTGTAAAGCTTCCAGGCTCAACAAGCTTCAAGTGCAAATTGTAATTCTCTTTTTTCTCACTAGTAAACAGCTCAGAGAATTACAGAGAATTTAAAGCCATTACACAAAAGACAACCAGTTATACAAAGATACTACCTATTCATTACATCCCTAGAGGGCTTGAACTGAGCTCTCATCAACAGAAGTGAGTGTGCTTGGAAACAGAAGTTTAAAGATTGCATGACACATGAATATCACAGAGAGGATACAGCACTATGTGAACAGCCATGAGTTTTGGAGGAAAGATACCAGAGATGAGTTAGGGATGGGAAAAAGTAGTCCTCATGCAGGAAGAGGAAGAAAGTGGGTATAATGGAAGGAAGAGGTTTATGGTTGTAGAGTCTGTACAGACCCCTGCCACGACTAAGCAATTCTGAAACAGTGCAAGTTTAGAAAGACAAGCAAAGCAAGTTACCTCTCCAGTATAACACTGGTAAGAATCACATGAAGAATTGAGAATTAGCAAGAACTCTGACATCAACAGTCGCAAGTTAGTGCTGAATTGCTTCTGTTAAGACCACACAAAGAGCTTGAAAACATATAACATGCAGTTAAGTATGTCCTAGCAGCCTTCATGCCACTTCCTTAAGAACAGCCTTAACAAATCTTACAGTGAAATAGGAAACATTTCCATCTTTAAGAGACAAAGTGGTATACATTGGAATAAGATTTTTAGATCATTCCAAGCTATCAGCAGCAGATCCAAGTTGTGGTTCTCAAGTACATGAGCTGTAATTTCATGCACTGTAAAGAAGAGCTTTTCTAAAGTCTGGATGTTAATTTGTTCTTATTTTCGAGGGTTCCAAGTTTAACTGCTAGGATTATATATTCACATGCAAGATCCTCAAGTTTAGCTCAGGTAAATGTTTTCTTTCAGTGGCCAAAAGCTAAGCAAACACACACATTAGCAAAGGAAGCCACTACTCAGCAATACAACAACAGAAAAGGCAATGTCTGAATCCATAGTTAAGGTTCGCTATGACAGTAATGATGACTGCATCCAACAAGATAAGGTAACAAACAGAGGGTAGCAAGTTCAAACACAAGATGAGCTTAAACCTAAACAAGAATGGAGTCACCTGGAGAAGGAGAAAGGGCACAGATACAAATAGCACAACATCTACTCAAAAACTTAAGCACAGAGAAATGTTAAAATGATAAATAATGGTTTTGCATTTATATAGCACCATCCATCCAAACAAGACAAAGCGCTTTACAAATATTAATGAATTGAGACACAGTGTCTTCAAAGGCATCCATATTCAATTTGAAGTGTAGTGTAACAGAACTCTAAAGAACATCAGAGGCATTTTTACTGCTTCTTTCCTATGCAAGCATTCCCCTATGAAACACTTCTGTTTCTAAAGCATTTATAAATTCCATGACACATGCTACACTTTTAAACTCTAGAGGAAAGAAGACTCAAAAGGTATATAATCAGTGTCTATAAACACTTATTCAGTAACAACAGAATGACAGAAAACCACTCCTATTCTCAAATGTCAGAATGAAGGAAAGCCTACATTTCAAAAAGAGGGTGTGTTTAACCAGATATTGCAGCAAAAGCTTCCGTGGTTAAGTAGCAGCAGCAGCACTAGAAAAAAAAACATTATCAAAGAATAATTCTAAGACATCAGTACTGTCTTAGAAAAGTAGTTAGAAAATTTTACATAAAATAACTACATCACAATAAATCTAGAAGAAATAAGCAGACTTCAAATGCACCTTCTGGCCTATCTATCGTTCTGCAATATTAGAACCACTTTGAAGAGAGAAAAAGAGGGAGGAAACAAGACAACGAACCTTACCCTCTGAGCTTTTGCAAGTTCTTCTTTCAATCGCTCATAGCCCTTTTCTCTTACTTCCAGTACAGATGGGCTCCGTAAGTGAGATAAACTGTCTGTACTCAACCCAAAAATATCTTCATTTCCTTCAGCAACATCTGCTACTGTAGTACCCTGCAATAGCTCTCTCTCCACGTTATTGCTCTCCTTCCTGGCATTACTGTGATTGAATGACCCACTCTGGGGTCCAGAGGTAGAACAAAGTACTGCGTCGGGAACATTGATGCTGTAAAGAGAGCAATATCATTTTTATTTATATAATACATTAAGAGTAAGTATTTTAGAAGTGGCAGTAGTGCTGTTGAATATATAATTATGGACACAATATTGCAACATTGTAAATAATATTAAAACTATCTTTAATGATGCAAATAGTTTATATGCAACAGACATCAACAATTTAAAGAAAAGGACACTTGGCATTTACCTGACACCTGATACTTCTCCACAATTCAGTTGTCTGGGAGATGAATAAACAGGTTGTGTAGGAAGGTCAGAAACATTCAATGCATTGGGCTGGATTGGTGTGGACACAACAGAAGGATGTGGTCGGTAGATTACACTGGGTGAGGTAGTTTGTTCCTGAGTCCCTGGCTCATTTACGCCAAGAAGATCTGGTGTAGTAGGCGAAGCGAGGTTCACTTCATGAAAGCCTTCCAAGGGATCACTGGCCATAATAAAAGCCTCATTATATGAATCCCTAAATGAAATAATCACATTATCAGAAAGCAAACAGGAAATACTTAAATATATCTGACAGCTATTTGAATTTTAAATACGTTCACTCAAATAGGTTCAGAATGCTTTGTGATAGAATAGAAACTGTGAACTACTCCAGCAAAAGTACAAACCTCAACCACCAAAAATGTTTTTTCCCACCCATTGTACTGCTAAGTCCATAAGATCTAACAGCAGACTCTGTTATCCCATCTAAATGGGATGATGAAATCAAGAACATACTCTACATCATAAAACAATGTCATTCTTAATATAATCTAGAGCTGTTTCATATCAAAACAAATATATTTCGTTCATGAAAGAGGGGCAGATCTGGGAATCAGTGAAGAAAAGAAAAAATTTTAAATGTAAAACTTCCAATTTTCATCTCAATGAAGCAAATAATCTAGGACAGAAATCAGTGAACCTTTAAATAAATTACAGTCCATAGTGGTTTTGGCTCAATTACACATCTGATCTTTGAACAGTTAACTGAAATGACAGACTTTGCTGATAAGATTTCTCATGAAGTATGATGGTATATATTTCATACATCCCATGATTAAGTGAACAGACAATTGTGAACAAGTATACCAAAAATATATTATAGGTTAAAAGTACTATGAATTGGCAATTCCACTGACAATCTTTCAATTTATTTTTTAATTACTATGGTTTTCATAAAATCAACATAAAACATGTACAACACATGATTTTTACAAGTCCTTCTTCCCAGAAATTTCTCAGAGATTACAAAAATCTTTGCATAATTCAAAACTGTATGTTGGAAGGAGTATGAAGAAATTTGTGAAGGAATTACTTAGCACTGATTATTCACTGCAAAAAAACTCCACCCTTTCCACGTTGCATAAATACAGAAGACAGAAAGTGCTCAAAAAGTTATCTAATGTGCAAAAAAAATCTAAACAAAATAATACATATTTTACAGAGAAAGTTGCCTGGATCCTACACTTGAAAAGACAAGGCTGGAAGAAGAAAGACAATGGTCATAACCATGAAGAGAGGATGCCGTCACCTTACATGTACATCCACTTCCTTAGCTACTTCACAACACACACAGGAAGACATCAAGAACAGAACCCCAAAATTACATATGAAGTAAAGTTTTAGTTAAATTAAGACTTTCTGGTCACCATAAACACAAAGAACACCACTCAAAACTGTTCTGCATCTCAAGGATTGTGGTGTGTATACACCAGTGTGAAACACAGAGCTTTGCCACATCAGCAGGTACATGTGGGAGAAATTCAACCATTCAGACAGCAAGAATATGTTAATTGCTCAAAAAAAAGGAAAGGTAAAAAATAAAAGAAAAAATTCACCCCCCTCTAAGAAACTTAAGAGACAAAAAGGACCCTACATGAACAAAAAGGAATGGTTTTGTTTCGGGCTCCTTTTCTGCAGAAAACTTTATGCAGAAATTTTTTTTATTTTGAACTATCAAGAGCAGTTGCACAAATATGATTTACGCAGAAAAACACTTTGTGCTTTGAAGCTTTCCTATAACAGACATTAAAAGCATATTTTTGAGTAACTTTGGCAAATATTGCTGTTTGTTTCCCCTACAGTTCTTAACTATTAGAAGCTATGCTCTATATGATGATAAAGCCTGTTAAGAAGACAAATTAAAATGAAGCAACTGACACAGCTACAGGACATTTCTTCAAAGTTTAATTTCAAGAATGTTTTCAGCTCTACAATGCAATTATTACATAATTGTTTACATTTAATAAACTAAAATACTTTATAGTTCATCACACCAGCTGAAAAATATCCAAGTCGCAGATCTCAAAGTCAGGGTCACATCTACACAAACATCAGCAGATGCGACCCTGACTTTGAGATGTTCCCACCACTGTCCTCTTCTTTAACCAAGCCAGCCACACCCAGCACCACTATACTGGCAACAATACCAACCTGCCACTTAAAATTCTCAATTTTTTGATTCCAGTCTTCACAAAAGACACAGGCTCTGAACATGGATGTGGAAGGGCTGTCTGGATGCCTTGTCTTTTCCACAGCACCTAGGAAAGTGCACCCAAATCCACAAAACAGAAGCAGAAACTGAGACCCACCTGAGACTAAAACAGCAACACACTTTTGCCACATACTCCCTGCTGTTGACTAGTTTCTATTTCAAGTTTGAAAGATGTTAGTCATTGCTAGTTATTCTTAAAACTCACAGTCTGCCTTGATATTCAGTAGAGATATCATGGAACTTCATATCACCACTGGCTGAACTTTGCTATGCAAGGCTTTTTTCAAAAACCTTTTTTTTTAAAAATACCACTTAGCCTTTTCAAAGAATAAAAAAAGGCTCAAGAAAAGCTTATTTATTGTTTTTTCATTTATTTTACTGTTTCTGTACAAATATTAAGGCTGTCTGTTTGGAGCAAATACTTTACACAGAATAAGCAACAGGTTAAAAGACGCACCATTCCATATACCTGGGATAACTGACACAAATTTGTCTGTATTCTGAAGCACAGAAGGACATGCTGGCTCACATAAAGAAAAAAACAATTGAAAGCCTACTTATTATCTTTCAAATATTCAAATGCACTTCTAACTGTCCCTCTGGACCATCACATCAATTTACCCTGACAAAATAAACTCAGGGGATGGATGGGAGGAATCTATCCTACCTACATGGTCCCACTCCTCTGAGAAATGTTCCACTCAGTTCTTTTTTTACGGCTTTTCCACCTCATCTGTCTGTATCCTGCAGTATTTTTAACAGTAAAAAAAAAAAAAAAAGAGCCCAAACCTAAAAGATTAGGATATTTACAAGACTATCACTTAGCTTATACATTAAATATTGACCTCAGCCTAAGCAGTAAATAAATCCATGCATAACTTCTCAGCCATCCAAAAACAAGCTCTTTCTGATACAGGAAGTTTTAAAAGTTATATAAGTTATTCCTGGAAGAGCTGAAAATAAAGTCCTTCAGCTATATTTTTCCCATAGCCTGTCAAATGGGCATTCATAAGCAAACCATCTGTGTAAAACACTTTCCAGTCACAACTTTTTTCTTTCCTATGATTACTTCTCACTAGGCAGAAGCTGGGTACACCACCCAGACAAGAGAAAGGAGCCCCAATTAAGTATCTCAGTTTCAAGACTCACCAACGCCATAATGAAGACACGTTACACATTCATGAAACCAAACATAGATGCAAAAAGAATCATATTTTCATTTTAATTAACTTGGTTTGAGAGTCTTTGTTAACAGAACAGCATTCTTTGAATGTGGTTGTAAAACTAAAAGCTCTCTCTTGGGAAAGAACTTTTCAAAGCAGTGGTAACCAAAAGGAGAAGAATTAAAAATGTACATTAAATTTCAGTGTCATTAAAGATCAGAGGCTTCCTAGAGGCTTGCAGGAAGGATTCATGTTATTGACTACAGCCTTGCTGTGAAGGAACACGAAGCAAATGGTAAGCTGAGAGCTTCACTAGGAGCCAAGCTGACTGTGTGCAAAAAAACCACACACTGTTGACACAGCACTCCTTAGTAGTAATTCTGCTACTGTGAACAAAAGCTGATATTCTGACATTTCAGGGCAGGACACATGTTAAATAAAATAATTAATTTTCTTAGTAATTCTTCTACTACATTAATATAAGGTGAAGGCTTGGAATCACATTAGTGCCTACCAAATATGATTATTTTTTTCTAAGGTGATACTATGCAATTAGCATCACATAAAAATGTCAAGTACTGTAATAAATCAGGATGAAACAACAAAATAATTCATTTCCTTATGCTTTCATCTGGAAATAATGCAAATTTGGAGGGAGCTGACAAATGTCACTTTTTATTACCTCTTCACTGCCACACCTGCACTGCTGACGAACCACAGCTTCATGAGGAAACTATGCTCATATCTGTTAGTTTGTCTAATAGTAACTAAAATGTACTACAAAGAAACCAGTTCAACAACAGTTGGTTTAACACTTCCTAAAGCTTCTAACAGAAATTGAGAAACACAAACATTTTTAACAGCAGTCAAATCATAATACTTAATTTTTTCTGTTTTAACTCTAAGAGAGGTTTAACTTCTTGTCTGAACCAAAGCACTCAATAACTAAATACTAAAAAGCCTCCTGAAAGGCAGTAATTTATTAAGGTTTGTTTCCTTTTGAAAAAAAATTGTTGAAAATCACCTACCACAAACTCTGGAGTTTGTCTTTCATAGATTGCTTTTGAATACCAGACACTTCGAAGATAACAACTCTGAACAATCTCCTGACCGCTATAGTGCATTTAAAAGCAATGCCAACACCAAACATTTCACACATCAGTAATCTCATTTTCAGCTTTAACAGTAAAAGAGTACAATCATAACAGAATGGCTACCTGCTCGAGTAGGAAGAAAAAAAAAAACCCTAAAGGAAAAAGTTAACACCTCTAAACATTTACACCAAGAGCAAATTCTAGTTAGTATTCATCAAAAGAATGTGCCCATTAGCCAGTGTGGTTTAACCTCCCCGCAGCAGGCCTTTAGTATGGAACTGAGTCTCAAAGACTTCATTTATTACACTCCAACACCTGCTTCAGCTGATCTGAGAGGGGTCTGGAAAGTGGATTTTTCCTCAAAACAACTGCCATTAGCCCACCACTGAGCCTGCATTCTTCTCAGTCAGTTTAGGGGGAAAAATTTTGAAATATGTAGCATTACCAAGCCTGGAATGTAATATGTTTTAAACTCTAAAGAACTCAGTAGGGAATTAAAAACAGTGGATTAATGAACACCTTTTAAAGAAACAGTTCAGTTAAGTACTGCTACTTCAAATCTATCAGATGCAAATAGGTGGTTTCAAATTTAAATTGCTGTAAGACATCTACGGGCAATAATTTCAAGTTCAAAACTAATTCAATTACATCTATCCGGTATAAGAAATTCCAGAGAGTTGGACACAGGAAAAAGTGTGGGAGATTTTCTTCCTAAACTGTTTTGTATTTAAGCTTAGCCAGAGATTTCAAGTAAGTTTAAATACCATTATCAATGCCAGTTGGTTGCATGAACACAATTCAAGATTTGGCATAGGAATTCCTTTAAGGTTTGCAAAAAATAAATTCCCAGTCCTAAAATCTTGCAATTGTGACAGAAATTTCTTCTCCAGGAACCCAAAACAAAGCTTTTTCTTTTATTTGGTTTTTTTGAGCTGGTAAGATATGAGAGAAAAGAAAGCACTGGACTATTCCAGTCTTTACATATTCTACTTTTATTTTATTTTCAAGTGACCCCACACTATGCATTTACCAACAAATGATAAAATAGGCAAGACAGTAAATGGAAGGTAAGGTGTAAGTTCAGCAAGTTTACAGAATGTAACAGCTAGCAGAAACACACTTGGTTTAATGTGAGAATATTTTTCTACTGCATTCCCTCTACTGTTGCCATAGAATACTATGTGGGTCTCACTTTATGCATTGAAAACACTATTTTGCACTGTTTTAAAAGAAACACACTCTACTTGATAGCAGGATTTTATGAAGTTACAAGGATTTTTGTTGTGATGAACTGATGATTAAAAAAATCTCATTCAAAAACTTTTTTTTAGGTGTATCTTCAACTAGAAAATTAGAGGTACAGACAGCAAGTGTCTCTCTTACAGAAACCAGCAGCACACAAGATTCAATGACCTATATTTATGAAGTGCTTGTGAAACTTATAAATAAACATGGTTGAGAGGCTGGGAGATAGTACACCTCTTACTAGAGTGAAAAGCCAGTGCTTTGCAAAGGCAAAGAATACCACGAACTTTCATTGTAAACAAACATTCAAAGAATGTTGTTCTGTTAACAGAGAGTCTCAAACCAAGTTAATTAAAATGAAAATATCATTCTCTTTGCAGTTCCTGTTCTTTTTAAAGCTGAGCCTTGTTCTGCCTTATCTTGGAAACAATTTCACAAGCCCATCTCAGGTTTAAACCTGATCACAATGACTGTAGTGTCATTCTTGCCAAGACTTGGACCTAAAGATCCTCTCGTTTTCAGTTAACACTGAAAATATTCAGTAAGTAAACTTGAACTTCAGCAAAATTACCATGAATTTCCTGACATTGTACCTGCAAATGCATTTAAAGAAATATTTTCTTAATTTATTAAAAAATGTTTAGTGGATTAGTGCTAATAAAGTCTCTAATACAAGTCTTGACAGGTTACAGTAAGACAATATTTTACATGGCATATTAAAAAGGGTCTTAAAAATAAAAATCCAAAGTACACATCTCCTTTCTGAGAAAATCCATAAACCTAAGTGGAACAGTGAGTGACCATCTCATTTGGTATTTTACATGAATTTTTAAACCAAATCAATAACAGCTATGAAGAAAGCTGCAGTCTATAATCAAAATGCTTCTTGTGACTGTTCTGTTCTCCTATGGAAAAAAAATTGTCCTTTTAAATATAGCATAACAAAATGGATATTCCAGTCGCAGCTGTGAGGTGCACTCCCATTTGTTATTTATTAAAAGCATAATGAGAACAGTAAATTATTTATCCTTCTTTGCTCACTAGGTAACACTAACCAAGCACAACGGATGAATGACTGCCAAGAGACAAATACAGAAGGCCAAACTTTAACCCTTCCAAAAACTCATTTAACAGATCTATAATAGAAACAACAATAAAAATATTAAAGCAACTAGATTTCAGGTTTTGCCCTACAGTGAGGAATACAAATATTTGAACAGATGGTAGCTGCCAATACAGACTTCTAGTCTGAATAACCTTACATCTGCTTCAAAAGAGAAGCTGATAATTTCAGTTATAGCAAGTCTATACAAGAATAATTATTTTATCTATTTAGACAACTATTTTTGAGACTTCCTAAGAACATGCTTAAAAAGGAATGCAGCAAACAAAGCAACCAACATAACACTTAGTATATTATCTGCAAACAAAACAGACCACACTTTCAAACTCATGAAAACACTGTAGCTTTTTGTCAGCAAGACAAACTCTGACAGTATCACTAAAGCTTGGTCACTGTGTTCTCTTACTTCCAAAGCCCTGCGACCCTCGGGGAATTACTGGAGCATCAGCACTCTGGCAGCACAAATTTCTGCACAGCTCATCGCTTGAAGTCAACTTGGACCAAAATTTACTTTCTGAGCCTTACTATCCAACTCAACTACATTAGAAATTAAGGCAAAGTCAAACATGCTACCTAACTACTTCAGCTTACAAGACCAGTTATCGGCGACTTAAGTACGGCCCTCAAAATCGCTCGACAAACCATAAAGAAAACAACAAAAGCTACAGGCGAGCGCAGCCCCCCTGCCCCACAGCGCAGAACGCCGCTCCGCTCCCTGCCCAGGCTGCTCTGGCACCCCTCGAGGGGGGCGAAACCTGCGAACCGCAAAAGGGGCCCTGCCCGGCCCTGCCCCGCTTCTCTCTCTGCCCCTTTCGGCGCTCTCCCCGATCCGCACCTGCCGCCCCGCCGGCCGAGAGCTGTGGCGGCGGAGGCGAAGCGTTCAGCGTTCGGCACCAGCTCAGCTTCTCCCCGCATCCCTCCTGCGCTCGCCTCGGTCACCGCCGCCGGGCCGCCCTTCCCCTCGGGCCCCGCACAGGCGCGACCCGGGGAGCCCGGCAGCTGCTCCGACCCGCCGGCCCCGGGTACGCCACGGCTCTTTGTCCGCCGCCGCTGCCACCCCAGGAGCAGGTGCTCCCGGCACTTCCCGGGGAGATCCCTGGGAAGTACTTTTGCCCAGTTTTGCCTTCGACCGCGGCTGGACTCGGGGACAAGCGCATCCCTGCCACCGACAGCCCCTTCCGCGCCCACGCAAGCCCCGACGGATCCGGGGACGCCCTCCCGCCGCAGACGGGCGCAGCGGCATGGCCCGGGCCGTCACCCGTCCCCACGTTCTTCCGGGCAGAGTCCCACAGCCGCCACAGCCAGCCCGCGCCCGGGCACGGCGCCCCGGCTAGGAGCAGCGCTCCCGGCGGCGCCTGCTCCGCCCGCCTGGCCACAGGCTCCCGGAGACGCGTCGGCGGGCAGGTGCAGCACTACGAGCGGGGAGCCACAGCCCGGGCAGCCACCCCACGCTCCCACTGGCGGAGCCGGAGCCGGGGCTGGGGCCGGGGCCGCGCAGCCCCCGCCGCACGTACCTGCCGAGCCTCGAGAGAGGAGCGACCGCCGCCGCCGCCGCGTCCCCCCAGCCGACCTGCGGGGCCGGGCCGCGCATGCGCGGCGCGGCGCAGCGCCCGCAGCGGGGCGGGGGGGGGGGCAGGTGTGCGCGGCCCCGCTGCCGCCCCCTAGCGGCGGGGCGGGGGTGACGGAACGGGGGTGAGCTCCGTGAGGGGAGCGGGGCGGGGGCAGAGAGCGAAGGGCCCGGGCCGCGGGGCCTCCGCTCCTCACCGCGCCCCAGAGTTAAACACTGGAACATCGCTGCTCCTCAGGGACAGGCGAGCACACGACTGTCAGACTCTGAGTGTTCTGTTGCCCCGAAAAACACAAGGAAGTTAATAATTCTGTGTTTGATGGTATGCAGCAACAAAGGCACGGGATTACACAACTGAAAATGAGAAAATGAAAAATATGCCAGGTGGTTATCCAGCAATTTTCATTCATGGGGCATGCTCTGCTCCAAATCCGTTTCCAAGCCTCTCTAATGTATTTATAATTCCATAATTAAAGACTGAACTGTACACACAAAATTTCTGAAATTAGGCCATGTATAGAGCTATAAAAGGCCTCACTTGCTAGGGAGAGGTGTTTTTCCAGCCCCAGCAGTTTGATTAAGAGCAATTACTGCTATGCCTCACCTGGGCTCGCCTCAAGCTGTCCCCATTGCCACCCTGACACAAGCATGGTACTTAGCGCACTTAAAGTCCTGGTCTGTACTGTTCTGTTTGTCCTGTGTCTTAGAGGTGATAGACAAATGTTATAAAGCTGCTATAAATAAGACTCCATTTCACTGTCTGATTACAGTGCCAAAAATGACAGCAGTATTAGCTGGACCATGTACTTTCCTTGCTTTTAGTGCAGCTGAACTGAATTGTGCGCTGCATGGTGAGGAACTTGAGCAAAAACTAAGGTAAACAAGACCTTGTCCCATTCTTCAGTTAAGGAATCTAGGCCGCATTCCGGTCAATAATTGAAACTTTAATTATCTTGACAGCTTTCCACTGAATGTGAAAGAATCCTGCTTGACCAGTCCTGCAGGATATAGCCACAGACAAATAATGTTCTCTGTGGCACATTCCTCATGGCATCCACCAAGAAAAAAGTTCATTGAGAACAAAAGATTATGACAAAGGTGATGTCCAAAGGCAAATGTATCAATGCCATTCCTCATAAAGTAAAAATACAGCACCTATAAATACTCATATCTTCTAAATTATTTTCCAGTATGTAAATCTACATGGACTACAATGGGGCTCAGGCACAAAAATGGCTACAGAAAGTCTTCATCTATACCTTTTCTGGAAGTAATCTGAAAACCAAGAAACCAAAGTGCCAGAAGTGGAATATTCAAACAGCAGTATAACTTAAAGTTTGTTATAAAACCCCAGAAGAGCAGAGCTGTTCAGTATAAGGACCTTGAACTTTAAATTATTTAATTTGCAAATATTGACATGAGGTAGAATCCAGGCAGTGCTGTCAGAATACAGGTTTGACAAATTAGAAGACTCATCAGAAATTTATTAAAAACACTATTGCAAAAGAGAGACAAGTGGAATCATAAGTTGAAAACAACATATTAAGACATAATAAACCAACAAGAGTCTATAATTAGGATCTGTAATCCTATAGTTCTTAATCCTGTACAATGACTGTGCTTGGCATGACAGTCTGCTGTCTTAACCAGATTAGACATCTTGCATTTCAAGAAATAAAAGCAATACAGTTCCAAAGACATTTAACTGCTAAAATTAATCACCAACACATTTATTTTGTCAAAGTACTCCTGAATTTTGCTGTAATACTTTAAAGAGTCAGGCAGCAACAAACCACAGAAAACATAATTTACATGGTTAAAATTAAAAGCTAAAATAAATTGAATAAATAAATTGAATTAAATCCAGAGTCATAAATAAGAGAAGGAGTCTTTTGTGTGGGGCTGGGGGAAGAGAAAAAGATATTTTAAAAGAGTATTTTTATGCAGCCCTTTGCTCCTTCCTGAGCTGCACATCAGTGTCAGGGCAGAGCTGCTCCTCCAGGCATCATGAACTGAGAGCCAAGGTCACCAATGAGGGCACAGCCAAGGGCAGAGCCAGGTGGCTTTGCCATACGCCAGTGACCATCACCCAAGGTGAGATGTCAAATCAAGCCCAGGACGCATTCAGGAAGTCTTGTCAGGAAAAGCAGGAGGCAGTACTGCAGACATGTGTGACCTGTGTGCAGACCTCCACCTGTAGTGTAGGTCCGAGGCTCATCCAAGGAAGAATCATCTAAGACTCACACAAGACAGTATGGTTTGGCTGTTTGTTTTGAGCTCCATATTGTGGTCAAATGCCCCAGATCAGAAATTCCCATTCTCCAGCTAGATAGAACGGCTGGAGCAATGTATATACTAAAAACTGAGTCTTGACTGAGTCTTGTGTAGATTCTCTCCAGTCGTACTAATGGAAGGTGTGATAAAAATCACTGCAAACAGTTCCTGCACTGCACAGAGTCCTCCTGAGCTGCAGCTCTGTCTGTCAATGTCTTCTGTCACATTTGAACCATCTGGGAGACTCTATCTTCAAATGTGGTTGTTTCCTTTACTAATAGTTACAGTCCACTCATCCTAAGAAATCTGTTTCAGGGAGGAGAAAACAGAAGAGACAGGGCTCTCTGTTGAAGGCCAGGATTGCTGCAGGAGTTCAGAAAAAACAAGTGTGTAGTTTTTCTTTGATCTGAATTTAGTTAAAGTTTCTCATCTCCACACAGAAGCACAAATGCCAGCTAATGTAATTTTTCCCCCTACAAGTTGGGATGAGTTAAAGAAAGAGATAGTTGTTCTCTTTGTAGAAGATGTTTAAGTGTTTAGTAGGGGAGGATGTCCCAGCAATGTCATGGATAAATAAAACAAATAAAATTTGAAATTTCACTTTCTACTTGCCTATAGTACTTCTTACTTGTTTATTTTATTACTTTTTTAATATTGAATGAACTGTACTTATTAACTGTACTTATTTTTTGTCAAGATGTTACAAAACAATAAACTCAAGAAAGGCAAAGGATAAATGTATTAATAGCAGTCACACATGCATTGAAACCCCATAGTACAATGAAAAAAAAACCCAAAGAATGGTCCACTATATACAAAAAAAGGTACAGAGACTGTAAGTCTAACCTATTTTAGAAATTCTCCCCCCATTTCTACTAGCTCAGCTGAACCAGTGCTAGCCGTGCTGGAAACTGTAGTTCCCCACTCAGGCATACTTCTTCAGTGTTTAGCTAACCATTTTGAAAGCAAATCCAAATGGTACATTAGCATAAATAAGGTTTCAGCTTATTGGAGCTCTAAAACTTCTCTTTATGCTGCCCTTCCTGTCCAACTAACAAAACGTTAAAACTGGTGAGATCTGTGTTATTTTACAAATCTACCCACTAAAAAAAGGCCCAGAATAACAGAAAACAAGCAGGATTGATATTAACTGCTCCTGAAGCTCTTTCCCAAAACTTCCAATGGTGAAAGACAGAACAGCCTCCCTAAGCAGTACATTCCAGTGCACAACTAACCTTGGAGTTACAAGTATCTTCCAAAGTCTAACCTCATCTCCTGTGCTGCAGTATAGAGGATGTAACGAGCTTATCTCAGTGAATACAGGAAGCAGAATTCAGGGCATTTGATAGTATCACTTATATCCTCAGTTTCACCAAAGAATAAACAATTATTTTAATCTTTCCTCGAAGGTGATGTTTTTTAGACCTCCAATTATTTTTATTGTTCTTGCTGGGTATCTTCCTGTGGGTCTTTATCAGAACAGTGCTCAATTCCAGGCACAGCACTCCCGCTGGGGTCTGATGAGCACTGACTTCAAGATATCACACATCTGCTTATACATCCCACCAAAGATCCTTTGTTTTTTCTCTTCTGGCAGGAGAACACTGCTTAACCAGGTCTTCTCCAGCTTGTGTATAACCTCACTAGTGAATTTTCTTCTATGTCCATTGATTCTTACTGAATTCTAATCTTGTTCTGAAAAAAGTTTAAGATCTTTCACGTCTTGCAGATTTGATGATAAGTGCACTGTCTATTCCATCAGCCAAGTCATTAAATAAAATACTGCATGTTATCAGCTCCAGAATGATCCTCTGAGCTGAGATGCTCCTCTTGAAAAATTGACCTTCTAAAAACATGGTTTGAGCAGGGTTTTCATACCCATCTTGTAATTTTTTTACAGTAGTTTATGCTGGACAGCATGCCTCTCCCTTTCTTATGAGATGTCACAGGAGGGAATTTCAAAAGCCTTAGCAAACTCTGTCTGTATCACATATATTGATTCTTTCCTATTTGTCTTCAAATGATGTGCTCAAATCATGCAAGAAATATGTTGCAGCATCAAAACCTCAAACTGTTTATAGTCTTCACCCCTGTTACCAATGTTATCACCTCTGTTGTCCATGCACTAAATTAATGTAGAAACAAGAACTTAAAATTACACATAAAAAGGAAATACTCATTAAAGCTCTGTATTCATTAATTGAAAGTCAAGGCTTGAATACTAAAAAATATTAACTTGGCAAATAAATTCTTTTATACACACCATATATCTATACACAACTGGCAGAATAATAAAACAATGGCACATTCTTTACTGATTAAAAAAAAAAAAACAAACAATGTTAAGGGAATACACAGAAAACAGCCTAACCAAGGAATGTAGAAATTAATAAAAATATTCATTCTTCATTAACTATTAAAATGGCAAGGATTAAAAAGAAATTTCTCCTTCAGGCACGTTAGATTACAATTGCCCACTTTGACTGTAAGACTGATTCTGCAAACAAGCTGCCAAACTAGACAGATTCTACTGTTGAATATGAAATAATAATGCCTCTACATTTTTTTGAAGATGCTTATAAACTTAGCAATACTAAATAGAAGAAACATAACAACTGAAATGGGCTTACCATCTTATGTAAGAACTGACATGTGGCTTCGTTTATCTTTAGAAGCAAGCCAGGGACGGATTCAAAGTGTGATTAAAAATAGTACAACGTGTTCATCCCTAGCTGGAAGACAGCAGAGATACCAAACCTGAACTCAGAAATCAGAAAATAAAAATACAAAATAGATTTTCACATGAAAGTTACCTTTCCAAAAATCCAAACAAACTTTTAGCCCCAACAAACCTGTTGTTAAAACTCAAGAATTCTTTTACTTGATGAGACTCCAAAAACAGCTCCACAAATACTGAAAATAGAAGCAGTGAAAGGCACCAGGGAAGAACTCAGGAATCCTGTGTTTTCTTCACAAGCCTGCTTTGGACCTTGGTACCTTCCCTGTGCTTTATTTTTTCCATCTTCAAATGAAATTCATGAAACTTCTTCCTCCTTCCCCATAACACGTACGTGATAAATTTTAAATACTTTTTCAAAGGTCTTCATTCTTTCATACTGAAGTTACTGTGAAAATGGAATATGTGGCTTTAATGAGCTGGTTTTTCTTTATTTTGCTCAACAACACAGAGATTCAAAATCAGGCTTCAGTCAAGCCTGACAGTTATTGCTGAGTTGTGCTCTATGAGCGCTATGAGGTGAAGCTGATCTTATGGAGAAGTTTCTACAGGTACCAACCATTTACCTGTGTGATAGAAGTACCATTTTATTCACCTTCTGTTTAGAGTTACCTAGTTGGTATGGGCATCGCTCCACTGGGCATAGGAATGTGTCCCAGCTTAGAGTGGCCTTTTCTTCTCCTTGTCTTCTCTCTTCTCAAGAACATCACACTCATGATGCCAAGGCTCTGCAAGTTCAGTGCAGGAGAGAGGCATTTCTGAAAAGTAATCTGAGTTCTTTACTCAGTAGATGGTAAAAAATGCTTAAGTAGTATTGAAACTAGAGCAGTTTCAGTTGCACAAAATAAAGGGATTACTGTTACACTTCCCAAAGTGACCTTAAAAGTGCTAGGCCTCCCGGGAGTTTAGTCTCCAGTATCATATACATCTCTGTTACCTTGATTGGAAATGTTCTCTCACACTCACCGTGGTAGGAAACATTTTCTGTCACCTCATTAAAATAGTCAAAGCATGGATTTACCCAGAGGAGAGTGAAGGATAAATTCCCCAGCTAGCACCATTCCATGCCTGTGCATGTTCTGGGCCAGGCACTGGCTCAGCAGCAGCACAGCAAGCAGAGGGTTTGTTTCATCTGCTCTTAGCAAACTGATTGAACCTCATGTCTGGGGAAACAACGAGGCTTTAGGTGCTGTTCAGGCAGTTTTTCTAAGTGAAAAGGTGCAGAGAGCAGAGAATGAGAGGATTTGTTGAAATTCAGGTGGAAATGATCAGACTTGCTGTTGATAGAAAAAGGTTAGTTGTTTATCTCTCTTGGTTCACTAAACATGCTATTCTTTTTCCTGCATGCTACATGATCTTTTTACACTCTTTCTGGTTTTTTCCCTCTTAAGCAATATCTAAAAAGTGAACAAATGAAGTTCTGAGGGAAATGTGTGGCATTGAACTGTGCGAGGGAGGAAAGCCAGAGTTTGCTTTAATACAGGACTGGCAGGACCAACTGGCTGATGGAGGAAAGTCCTCAGTTTCATCCTTTTCATGTGTATATTACTGCTGCTTTGAACACCAGAATGTATTATTAGGGTTCTTTGAAATAAAACTAATTAAATAAGATAAAACTCATGTGAGTTGTTCCCTTTACAGAAAGAAATTAATGATGGTTAGCCATCTCAATGTAATCATTTTTTATCACAAACACCAATAATCCTGTCCTCACAAATACAGCAACAATTCCAAATTCTTTCCAGGCAATAAATAACACAAAAGAACTCACCTTTTCTAGACACATTTCCCAGGAAATGTTTTTCTGTTCTTAGTTGCTTTCTTGTTCTTGGAATCTCTTCTGTCTTATCTTTCCCTTTGTCTCTCATACAAGCACTGACAAATATACTCTGACAAATCTCTCTGCCCAGGAGACAACTCAAGAAAATCCTCCATCCTTACAAATACCATTTGCATTTGCCGGTACCATGACTCTAAATTTTGGGTTGAGGTCCCTTTAATTTGAACAGAGGAAATGAAGGGTGTACTTTCTCCAATCAGTTGCCACACGGTTTAACCACACCTCTAGCAGTGTTATATAGGATGAATTGCTCCGCAGTTTTGTATCACTCATCACTGCATGGTGTTATTATGTTAAATAGTGCACTAATCTGGATCATCATTCTTGTAGGTGGATTTTCATAAACATAAACCAAAATATAATCCTATGAAGAATTTCTCCAAATATGCAAGGCTGTCCTTGTCAAATGGTAGAAGCAGAATGTCTCAGTTGTAGTGTTATGTGTATTGTCCATTTTTACATACTATTTTTATTGTTGTTTTATTGTTGTTATTATATTTCCATGCAGGGTACATGGGTCATCATTTGCTATTCTGAGATGTAACATCTCTCACTGAAAACCTAGGCCATTAAGCCATAAAGAGCATGAGTTTATGTGGCTTCCAGTGATACCTCAAAAATCTTGACTAAGAGCACAGAAATGCCTATTGAGCAAACAATGATGCATTATTAACTCTAATATTAATATATTAGGTGAATATTTGTGGTGCAAAATAAACATTTAAATGGGAGAAAATATTTGTCTTTCTCTAATTTAACTCCCTTAGAAAGGCAAGAGATATAAGTATTAAGTGCATATTATGAAGCACAGACTATCAACTATCAGTACTCTTCAATGTCCACAACAATACAAAATTTTGTTAACATAAATTCTTCATTAAAAAGAAATTACAGTTTTGCAGCATCAGCATGTTAAAAAAAAGAATGATTATGCAAATGGCTGTGCAATCAGCTGCATTTTTAGGTAAGTAAAGAAATTGTCTAATATCTAACATTTGATAATGTGCAAGAAGTTTTAAAACCCTGGTTACATTGCAAAGTACACTGACACTTCAGAATAGCCAGTTCATAGAGCAAGATCAAGCACCTCTCCTTCTGTGATTGCCTTTTAACCATTTAGCTTTCACTTAAACTGTGCTAGCACGTATTAAATAACCTACCCAGATTGTTTCAGATGTACATGATATGGAGCACTTTGGACACGCAAGTCTAAAGTCATGAGAAAGCTCTCCCAGTCAATCCAGGCCCTGGCTTTTGAATCCAGTTTCTGGACACCTTATTCCTGGGTGCCTTGTTGATCTCATCTTCTGTCTGATGAGTCCCATGGTGACATCGTGTGTCTGTGCCTTTTGCCAATAAAAGGATTGTTGAGGCTGATAAGAGTCACAGTAATAATATTTCTAATAGCAAACTCAGCACTGCTGCATAACAAATGATGTTTATTTCATTACAAGGAAGTTGCAAAGCATAGTATTTTTGATTGCAGTTTTACAGTACTCAGAGAATTAATCTGTCAGGACAGCAGGCTTTATCCTGCAGACAAATTCATTTGTAATCCTCTCAAGTATTCTACCATGTGACTTCAGGAGATAAAAGAGCCGCCTTTAAAGTATATTTCCATAACCCACATTGAGTGATGCTAAGTACAGTGGTATCTCTCCCACTAGATTAACTTTTAATTATTGCAATTTCTCTCATGAAAGAGACTGTTAGATAGCACAGCAAGTCTCTACACAGTCATTCTATGGGCAGAGGACATTTTATGTTAATTTACTGATTTATTTAAGACAGGAATTCCAGCAGCAAGTGACAGTAAGTAGAAAAGTATAGCAAAACTGAATATATTCTCATTTGTGAAAATCTGACAGCGGATTCTTTAATGCTGCTCCCTTCCCAACACTTAAATTATTCACTTCCTTTCAATAAGAAAATTCTTTCATGTTGTTCAGATCATATTTTAGCCTATTTTTTATGGCATTTCTTTCGATATTGGCATTATGTGATGTTACAGATACTGAAGTGCTTGCTCGAAGCTTCACTAGCACATGATATGTATTGATGTCTCTTCCAGAAATCTTCCAGTATAAATGGGCACAAAAATCAAGAGAAAAGAGAAGTCAAAATCATAAATATATTAAATAAGTTTTATTTGCTAGATTTCTATCTGTTACACTCAGCTGTCTTGTTAAACATCCATGGATGATACTAGCAGAAACCTGTCTAGTTACACAGTGCTAAAATGTTTTTGTCTCTTGTGTGTGTTCAAAATACATCAAGAGAAAATGAATGCAAAATACACCATTATCAGTGATCATTAGTAGAACTGCATGTAGAAAGGGACTTCTGAAAACTTATTTTTGTAGATGAATGTAGATGAAACTACATTTCCCTAGAAGGAAACAGAGGAAGAGAGGTAAAAACATTGCCTATCTTTGGAAATATCCGACAAGGAAATAGGGACACCTTAGAGATAAAAAAAGGAGTACTTCCTACAGAACCAGTCCTGATGGAGCAACACAGATGGAAACCTGTATTTATTTCTGCCTCTGAAAACACGGGAGCTCTAAATCTCATGTCTTCTGCAAAACAGCTCAGAGCCAGTAGAGCCATCTCAGCCACTCCAATCTGCAGGAATACTGAAGAGTCGCCAGGAAAACCACCTGACACCCCCTGACACATAGAGGTGCTATTATTTACCGCTCAGTAAGACCAGCAAACTATTATGCTCAGCAAAGAAAAATGTTTTAGGTCTAAGTAATAATTTTCCCAGTGACCTTAAAATATCCCTGTTGTTAAGAATTTTCCTTGCGCAGGGCAGTCTCTGTAATAGGATCAGGCAGTATGTTTCTCCATGCCAAGTCACTGAATGCTAAAATGATTTGTCATCTTTCGCCACAGGCCACTGCCTGACACACACATGCCACAGTCTAATATCTCGCCTGCTTTGACATCAAAGTGTCTTTCTTCGGCCATTAACAACAAGAAGAAAGGTAAACAATGGCAGAAACTTCCATTCTTTCTGGGAGAGTTTTAATTAAATAAAAGGCCTCAAATAGCTTAATGTGACTAAGGCAGGGGGGGAAATGTTTCATCATAAAATGAATTAAATCTATAAATCTCGCTTATCCTCTTCCCCTGCATTTTTTTAAATTTACTTCACAGTCACATTATTTCATTCTCTGCTGAAGTTTATGACATTATATGGTATCTCCTGGGCTTTCGCAGTCTATCACCTTTTACAGCTCACTCTTAATGCCATAGGTCATAAAAGACAGAGCTCATCTCATTTTACAAAGGGGAAAAGGGAAAGAAGTTCTATGCAAAACCTCCAGTTGCAGAAGGATTTTCACGTGCTGAAATATACAGTTGTGAATAGGTCCACTGAGGCTTTTCCTAGCAGCAACTCTGCCTGTTTTGAGGGATGAGTGATTTCTACAGCATGCCCTAGAGACCTGATTTCCCAAATCAAATCAGCAAAGCAGAAATGCAACAAATGCTGTGGTCCACGGCGGGACCAAGGTGCAGCTGGGGAACATTTTCAGGTTTGGTGGGGTTGTCTCTGGTCTTCCTGTTTAGACGTAGGTAATCAGTGCTATTCATTGATGTGTCTTCACAGGGCCGTGTTAGAGACACGCCACTTTTCAAGACAAGTCTCAGAACAAAAAACTCACTTCTTGTCCATCCCATTTTGGAGGAAATAAAATGCAAAAAAACTGTATGTGCCAGCCAAAACCATTGCAAGATTCTTCATTCAAATGAAAGAGGTCCTTCCGATGGCAAGTGGCGTTATAATTATAGACTAGAAAAGAGCAAGATCAGCAGCTGCTGCTGCTGCTGCTGCTTGCGTTTGTTCCCTGTGTAACTGACAGGACAGAGTACTTGGCAAAAACAGACTTCCAGAAGTGGAAAGACATTTTAACCCCTGTTCTTGTCAGTCCACTCCTCTCAGGGCTCGGCAGCAGCAACCCCTTGCTTCAGGTTAAGGGAAGAGCAAGGTGATTTTTGCAGATCTGAAGGGGACTTGGTTAAGGACATCTGAGAAAGAGGAAGGGTCCAGGATTTGCCTTCGGGCTTGGATTGCTGAATCAAAATAGCAGGTCAGTGGATACAGCGTAAGCTTAATATGTTTTTATACTTGGCTTAACTCAAATCTCACTTTCTCTTCTATGCCGTAAACTAAAACGTAAGGTGAACAATGACAAGGGGTAAGTCTGCATAGAGGTACTATTTATTTATATATTCTGTAAAGAGCCTTTCATGGTCAGTTAGGAAACATTGATGGCTGTTATTTTGTATTGTGGTTTGTCTCTGAATCCTAATGCATCCAGAAGTTCTAAGCCAGGCAAAAATCACATTTACAATTGGGTTCAATATTGACAGAGAGGACACACTTATATTTTTAGCTGTTTATGTCCAAGGTCTTCTAATGATCTTTGCAAAAGTGGAATAATATATAACTCTCATTTCGTTTGTGCTTGAGAGAGTTTCAGAAAGGAAATAAACACTGAGTAAAAAAAAAAAGCAGCATCATAGATATTAGTCAAGGTCTCTGCAGGCATCAAATGGGCATAACTTGTGTTATGTCCTCAAAACTCACAAATCCATACCAGCAAAAAGCCTAACCCTATATCTGCTAATGAATTTAAGGGCAGCATGATAATTAGGAATGTTTTTCATTACACTGGTGCCTGTGGTATCTGATCTAATGTACTCTGTCCTTCTTCAGCCCTGGCCAAAAGAGTGCTTAGGAAGGAATGTGCTGGGGGGCATCATTATGCTTTGCTCTTCCTGTCCATCTCAGTTTTAGCTTTTTAATTTCCTGTGGCCATAAGTAATGTAGGAAGGACTCTCTGCCAACATGCTGCCCATGAACCAAGGGCTTGGGACCACTCTGCAAGAGCCAGAGTCAGCCCAAGGCTTTACTCCAAAACCTCCTGTTGCAAGGGGAGGCCATACCTAAATGGTTGTTGTTGTCAGAAAAAAAAAATAATAAACCACAAATGCAGATTTAAATTTGTGTTTCCTGTGTTGAGAAATCTAACCAGACAAAAGCAAAGCTGTCTTTCATAGCTTTGTATAGTCAAAACTGTTCTGCAATTACCTAATCTGACCTAATGTATACTTTAAAACTTTGAATTATGTTATCCTGAAGTCCCTATATGAACCCAATGATAAATGTTTAGGAAAGCATTTACTTAGCAAGAGGATAAAACAGAGCATACAATAGGCAAGGAAAGGAAACCAAGGCACCAAATTTCTGTAACAGTCCCACTTTTCTTTGCCCCATTTCAGAGGAAGAAAGAATAAGAAGGGGCATCTAGTGTCTTCCAAGAATTTCTGTTCAGAGTCAAGGGCATTGAGTAAGGTGCTAAGAGATGGCTGGACTGTGATTAAATGAAATATAGTTGCTACAAGCAGACAAATTGCATTTGGTGGATAAAAATGTTCTCCCAGTCTAATGCATGTGGAAATATTCCTTATCTTGATTCCTGTTATTACTACAGCACTGCATTTGTGGCCAAAACCAATCTACTAGGCCTTGCAAGACAGGATTTGCTTCAGGTCTGTAGGGAAGGTAGACCCACTTTGTCCAGCTTAGCTACTGACCAGTTTTTGGCACTTTCCACTTTCTGATAGCTGGGAGACGGAATCTTTCCTGAACCTCCAATGCAGAAACTGAGAGTCATGTTTTTGACACTAATGGCTGCCTTTCTGCAGAGCTCCAGAAGCTCCAAGGGCGTTGCAAGCAATCTTTTTTCATCTGTGGCCCACAACAGATGCCCAGATACCAGGAGAGAGCAGCAGAACCCCTCAGCCCCTGCCTGTCTCAGTTATGTGAATTCTTCCCAAAGGTCATCTTCTGTACTACAATTTGCCCTCAGCTTAAAGATCCTAAACAAGAGGGTGACTGTCTAGTCCCCTGTTCTGATATTTGGCTGCCCCTACAGTTAGCAGGCTATGTTTTGTTTCATCCTGCATTTGTCTAACTTCATCCTCTGATTGTAGCCCTGTGTTGTGCTGAGGGTCTGGGTTCCTGCCAAGCTACAAGCCCTCCCACTATCAGACATCTTTCCTAGATCCAAGTCCCTGCTGGAGATTTCCTACTGGCGATTTCCATTACAAAGTGGATATTAATGGGGAGATAGAGGCACACTTGTTGGTGGCATGGCTTAGGCACATACTCCACACATCAATGGGCAAGATCTAAAGGCTCCTACAATAGTTCCAGGAAACACAGTATATTTTTAAGCATATCCTTTTTCCCCATTCCTCCCAGCCACAGATTTCTTTCATTGTTCATAAAGTCCCACTTTTGCGGGAGAATGGACATCTTTGCCTCCATTTTCTTAAGTATTGCATCCTAGTCATAAGATTTTTAGCAGACAGGACTGCATTTCCATGCATGCCAGTCAGACAAGTTGGCTCTTGCATTGAACTTCTTAGAGTACAACAATGACAACAAAAAATTTAAAGGTCTGTGCCAAGGCTCAGGAAAAGAAAAAGTACCATCTGGATTCTAAAGACCAAAACCCATGCTTTTTTTTTTTAAGAAAGAAAAAAAAAACCAACACAAAAAATAATCTTCATCTCCATGCTGTCAAATATCGAGCAATCGTTCTGCAGAGGAAAAGAGGCAGCCTGTCAGCAATACAAGGCTTATAGTGTCTTTTCCCTGCTGAGTCCCTTGGTGACTAAAATAAAAACTGGCACATTTACAGGTGAATTTTAATGGCTTACATTATGCTCTGCATCAGAGACACAGCCAAGATGCACAAAATATTTTCATCTATTAACTAGGAGTTCAGGTTTTTCTCCCCCATCCCCCCAATAAATTTGCTACAGTGGCATCACAAAAATATAGACAAGAATAATATTTGTGATACACAGTAACTTTCTTGAGATTTTGTGATTGTCTTAATTACTCTCTTTCTCGCATGCTGTATAAAACTGTTTTCATTCGCATTTGGAGCTAGGATTTGTTTTGTAAGCATATGAAAGTTCCTGCAGCATCTCCCTGCACTGGGTGAGCAAGTACCAAAACCAGCACAAAGTATTTACCTGTGTATTTTCAGTTGTACTTTAATTACACTGTGTCTCACACTACCTACCTGAGCAGCCTTAGGGCTTGTTTTGCATGGCCATGCAATGCTGAAGTATTGAGGAGCAGTCTAGCTGCCAAGGGGAGAAATAACAGCATTCCCCAGCTGAGTTCAGCTGCTGTCATAACTGTTAATGAAAGAGGCAGTCCCCAAACCTCATTTGTTTTTTCAATGATTATAATTACCACGGCCAACTAAAAATACTGGCTGGGGATGTACCTGCATTTGTGGAATTTAGCTTCACTGCTGTAACCAAGAAGTTGAAAATTTTGAAAAAAATGTCAAGCAAATTTGTTCCCTATTCTTTGCTCACACTAGAGTGGAGCAAACTGAGTGTAAGCAGAGACTGCAGAGGTGTAATATGTCCCAGCCACTGCCACCCAGAAAAGTGGCCACATTCAGTGCTAGCTGCTGGGTTTGGGTGGTCATTGACATAAAGCCCAAATACAGCCTCGCACCAGTCAATCTGCAGGTCTCAACAGGGCTTGTAACTGCAAGATTTTTATTTTTCCCTCTCTCTAGATATATGAATACAAACACCACGTATTTATGTATACATATTTTATATGTTTAAATTTACATGTATATCCATGTATCTATCTATACAAGGGTGCATTCAGGTTAGGATACGCTGTCTAAAATGCTGTTGGTGTCCTGCTTCTCTTCTACTGTTTCTAGGCCCAGCCTACCACGACGATGACAGTCACTTATTCCAGCAAAGTAGCAAATGCCACTTTCTTTGGATTTCACAGATTACTCCTAAGGTGGAAAGGCAGCATCTACAAATTGCTGTACAGAGAATTTATTGTTTTTGCTACTCTTTACACAGCGATAAGTGTATTATACAGGTACACTCTTTCCAATTCACATCTCATTAAATGTTATGCTGAAGTTTCAGACTTCCTGGAGTTAGGCTGATGAATGATGGGGGGAGGTTACTCTTTACTTATTATCTTTTCCTTGGACATTTTCCAATGTGCTTACCTTTCCATGTTTACTTTAAGGTTCCAGAGGAAATGCGTAGCGTGTCAATACCATTTATCATATTCAGCTGATTGTACTTTTAACCTAGCATTGAGCAACCATCCTACTGAAGTTAGACTAAATAAAAATTAAGAGCAAGCTTAGGTTATATAGCTTTTGTCATTCTGACATTGAGCTGTCAGTTGTGAGAGCGCCTCCCTGCCTTAGATCAAAGGTATAGACCTTTTGTTCTCCCTGCAGAACTCTGTCTTTGGTTGCTCAGTGAGAATTTAACAACACTGAGAGAATCATTTTGGAGTGAAGTTATATAGCCAAGAAAAGCAAAGTTTTTCTTCAAGCTAGGAAGGCATGCAAACTTGATTTTTAAGCTTGCAAAGAACCAAGTAAAACTGCATGGAAGCCAGACACTGTTATTATCTGCGTGTCACCCAGCACCTGGCACGAACATATTACAAGAATAATTGCTTTTTTCACCAAGGTGTGAATTATACTCCGTATGACAGATGCAATGCATCAATTAGTACAGTGAAACTTTTAATTGATGAAGTACATTACACAGAAGTATCAAAATTATGGTTCAGTTCTTACTGTGATCTCTAATTAGATCCCTGGTTTTTATTGGAAGCAAGGAGAAAATGAGCTTCAGTTTTTCTCTGATTAATCGCTATTTTTTGTTCAGTAATCTATACCTGTAAACAAAGAAAGAAAATTATAGCATTAATATGTAAAGGAACACCAAAGTCTCACAGATATTTAAATTAATCTAGTTTAATTGAAATGTCAGGCAATTGAAGACCATGGTAAATACACCACAGAAAGCTTTCTACATGTGCTCCAGTTTATTGCACAATTGTAAGCAAAACCCACCAAATATTTGTTATATGTTCCATTTATAAGAAGTCAAAAAATAACTCACCTATACAAATAAAAAAAAATTATACTGAAGCTCATTGTATGTCATTAGACTCCTTTTCCTGTGGGCAGAATCTACTACTGTGGCCCACTTGGTATCATTTGGTGAATATTTTCCTGATTGCAAAATACAGTTGTATTTTAATCTTGTGGAAAAGAAAAATGTCATAGGAGTAAGAATTAAAAAACTGTTGCAACAATGTAACATTTTCAAATCAGAGGAATTTTATTGGTAATCTTTTGCAATTCAAGCAGACCTGAGCATTTCCATTAAGTACCACTCTGGAAAAGGAGATTAAGCTCTGCTTGCAGACTTAGAGCTTGCTGTCATCTTTGGTCTGTATGGGACAGCAAAATTTTCCAGACATATTGATCTAATTAGTAGTACCATTCAGATTAGTCCTGAGAAAAAAACTACAAAAACCAGGGAATAATACTGTTGCTTCCTCCAGCTTCTTTAATACTTGCCAAAAGTGTTCGGACCTTTCCCTTTAAGAATTTGCTTGAAGGCATTAGCCAAGGTTGCTCCCCAGTGTACATATCTGATTATTTATACATGCTTGCACTTAGTAGCTAGTGCCAGAATATTGTGGAAGGACAGATACATTTTATTTTTGCTGCAGATTTTTTCTTACAGGTAGCCAAAAACGGTTCTTTGAAAAATTATCAATTTACTGTGACAAATATGCTGAACAAATCCCAGTAACTTTTGTGCTTGGTAAGTACCAGTTAAATGTGAAATTATTCTTCAACTATGTCTCTGTTCAGGCATTTTGTGAATGTTGGTGCATGGAAGCATTTCAGAGCTGAGGGGCATGTGGGAGGTTAGAGGTTCACAATTGTCATCTGTTTCCAACAGCAACAGGACTTCTCAAGTTCAAATTGCTTTTGTCACATCAACGTTTAAGCTCATGTTTTTAATATACTAACAAAAAAGGTTTCCATATATCTAGATCATGCCCACTTACACTGATACCTTGTACGTGATCTCCCAATGAAATAAATTTTCCCTGAGTTTCACTACACAAGAGGAAATTTGGAAATTCATGGGTATGAGATACTCAGCTGGAATGTACTGTTACATTGCAATGTCCATTAAATAATTAGTATTTATTGCATCCTGGGTTTTGACATGGGTTACTGCATTTATTCTGGGAAATATAGCAGCTTAGTGATATGAACAACACTCTGCAAACTAAAATTAAAGTAACTGGACTTTTTTTTCCCTTTTAACCCTCAGGGTTCTATGTAACTTTGGTGGTGAATCGCTGGTGGAACCAGTTTGTGAACTTGCCTTGGCCAGATCGCCTGATGCTGCTCATCTCCAGCTGCGTGCAGGGCAGAGATGAGTACGGGCGCTTGCTGAGGAGGACTCTCATGCGTTATGTGAATTTAACATCCCTGCTGATCTTTCGCTCTGTCAGCACAGCTGTGTACAAAAGGTTCCCCACCATGGACCATGTGGTTGGAGCAGGTACTGCCCTTTGCCTCCCCAAAATTGCTTTCCTTTCTCTCACAAGTGGGGGCTCAGGGAGGGAAGGAGCCAGCCTCATTTTTTCTTTCCTGTGGCCCCATGTATGCCTTGTACTAACCCACCTCAGAGCAACCACCTTTTTGTTAGTGATTTAGATGATATAACCCTAAGAGTGCATCTTTAATGTTCTTAAAGTCTTTAGCAACACTATAGAAATCAAACTAGTTTGACAGTCTTATGTGAATCTGCTTTCAGACTCCATGGAGGGGCCTGCCTCAAACACTCAGGCATATGGAACATCCTCTAAAGTACAAAAAACTCAAAGTTGCAATATAGTATGATGTAGTACGACAAATGGTGACTTGTTATATGGCATTGCCCCAATGTCTGGGGTATAACTTGGTCTGGTGTATGAGAGGCTGATCTCTGTAGGCACTTCACAAGTACAGCTTTATCCCAATTTTTATTCAAGTAGACTGCATTTTTAATAGATTGCACATTTTAAGTGTTGTGATTTACTTAAAAAACTCCTCAGCCCCAAGGGTTTTTTCTTTGTATTGAAAAACTTACTTTAAACTTAGTTTTTTCAATGATAACTAAACTAAGTATTAAATATGTCTTTGCTTTCTGTTTCTTTCAATAACACAGTGAGTGTAATGATGGTGAAGAGAGCTCAGTCGTGTAACACTTTAATTGTCTCTCAAGAACTGAATGCTCAGTATTTAAAGGCAAGGTGTGGCACTGTGCCTTCTGACTGGCATGGTCAGTGGCAGAGGCAGAACAGCAATGCAAAGACGTGGGGATCTGTTCCAAATAGAAGTCATGTTTTCTACTTACTGTCTTGAATTTCTTAAAATTATTTCTTTGGCAGAGATTAGTAAGCAAAGTTTTAGCAAGTTAAAATATGCAGTGTACTATACATATACACATTTCAAATATGTGAGAGAAGCTTTAGATATTAAAAAAAATGCCAGGCAGAATGCACCAATCTTACTTAAAAAAAACCCCAAACCATTTAGTAGAATTCATTGAATTTTAAAGCTCTCCTCCTTGTGCAGTGCAACAAAACTGTTTACCTGAGCCAGTGAGAGGTCAAGGAAGTTTCTGTCACTGTCCCCAGCAATCTGCTTCTATTATGCACTGGAAAATTACAACATTTCCAGGCAGCTAATCCAGCTCTGCCTCCCTATTGCTAAAGACAATCTGTTCCAAAGAGACAGAATGTCACAGCATCGTACCAAAATTGTAGACTGGAAAGCAAGTTTTGATTGTTGGTTTTTTTAACAGTGAAAAATCTTCTACTATAAACTGTGTATATAAGTATAGACAGTGGAGTCAGCTCTGCATTCTGGCACTTTTTTTTGGTAGGTTTTAATTCATATTGTGCTACAGAGCTTTTATTGATGCAGTATTGAGCTTTTCAGGGTACATTTTGCTCCTGTTAATATCCATGACTTAGACAATACTCTGCAATCATCCCCTCCCTAGCTCCCTGTGGCATGGCATATCAGACTGCATGGGAAGGAGACATTTAATATGAATATGAGCAGCACAAACCTGATACTTACAGCACAGTCATCATTGAAACAACTTATGATGATTTTGCATTTTGCTGTCAAACTGTGAACTGCTGTGACATAACTATTGCTACACACTTCTCTTTTCAGCAAATGAACTGCTTAAATTCATAGATTTTAAATTTGAGAACAGTGCCACAATGATCTAGTCTGACTCATCCATAACACAAAGCACAGAAGCAGCATCCTTTATCATGCTGCAGTTTCTGACTGAGCTGTAATACCTTCTAGGAATGTAATCAGCCTAGATTTAAAATTTGGATGCATGTACTGAAGACTACACTGCATCCTAGGTGACCAGACATTCACAACAGTAAACTTGCTGTTGAAGAGTGACAACTTATTCTCAGCCTGAACTTACACAGTGCTATCTTCTATTCACTGGACTTTGTAAAAGTTTGGGTCCTTCTTTATTTTTAATTAGAAGAAAGCATATTGTTTCCCTCAATAGCTACCTGTTAGCAGACTGCATAAAGGCTTGAATGAAACTGAGGAGCTGCACCAACTGCAGGCTCTTTCTATAGGATACAGTCTTGAGTGCTGGACCTTCCCTCTGACTCTTTTTCATGTTTTAACACTCTTTGTGGAGCTGTAGACAGTAGGTCCATGTGGATTCACTCCTTTATGGTGCTGACTGCTGGTGCACACATGCTGTAAGTGTCAAATGCCCAGCAGCTGTCCTGAGCACAGCAATCGTGTTGGCTGCAAGGTGCAAGGGGCAAGCTGGAACTGTTAAAAACAGAGTAATGAGTGAGCAGCTGAACAGAGAGCACCCCAAAAGAGCTGATGGGAAACACTGAAGAGAAACATGAGGTGCGAGCTCAGCAACAGGAGTATCTATGGGTGGCTGAAGAGTGCAGCCCCAAATCCTCTACTGGAAGGAAGCACCTGAATTAATCCTTCCCCACATAACACAGAAGCAGAAAATGAAACTTTTATCTACTTGATCATGATCCTTCTTTTCAAACCACTAGTATTAAAAATATTTAATATGAATTACCTGAACCAGTCTTGTCTCAAGCCATTGAGTTTTGACAGGGGAACTGAATACTCTTTGAATCACTCAAGGGAGAGCATGAGTGATTTTGTCCCAGTCAGGCTTGTGTTCTCATCAATAATTTTCCTGTAATATCTCTTTGGCTGACAATGTGATACTGCTCACATTAGTATCCTTTGATTGTTTATTGATTGCTGTCCATGTCACTCTTCTGAAACTTTCACAAGGATTCAGTGCCCTGTCATTCCTTAGGTCATCCTTCTCATGGTCCTGGCACAATGTTTGACAAATATTTCCCATTTTCTGGAGCTACTTCAGTCTTCCAATGCTTGTCAAAACCAGTATTCTTGTTTATAGAGTTTCTTGGTTAATTCTTTGAATACTTCTAAATAAGAATAGAATGACCATATTTAGAAACCATGTAATTTTAATAACTGAAATTTTATATCCTCCCTTATATTTAATGGAATATAAAGTGTTTCCTTACCACTGCAATAACAGTGAGCTATTCTTAAGTGCATGTTGTCTGTATTGCCAGCAGTAAGAGCAATCCAGAATTAGTATTTTCTGCAATAAGAATAGTAGACATTATTAATATTAATAAAATAGAATATTTAATCAATATTAACACAAAACTTCAATGCCAATTTGAACTTTATAATTTAAAAAATCAGATTTTGTTGAGCTTTCTGAACAGAAGGTGCCCAATTTCAGTGGAAAGCTGAACTGATCCTTGCTGTTCTTTGTGACCCATTCAGGCTGAGTCTTTCCAGAGCCTCCAAGTGACTTGCATCCAGTGTTTACTCCAGACTCAATTTTTTGTTTTTCTGTCTATCTGTTTCAGCCTGACAGACGTTTTCCTGTCCTGTAATAAGCAGACTGGCTGGACAAAAACTAAAAGCAGCCTGAAAGACTGAGTTTTAGGAATCAGGAGCCATGATTAGCAGGTTAATTTGTCTGGTTGCCTGATTATTTCAGTGAAGTTAATTATGAGAAATGCAAAATGCCCAGGGAACTTTAAAAAGCTTTATCTTATTCTGTTCTGAAATTCTATGATACTGCATGAGTACTGTCTCTTGCTGCTGTATATTTCCTCTTCCACAGTGTTTTCTGTCCTGTCCTTGCCTTTCTTCTCAGTAGTTGCAGTATTTCATACCTCCTGTGTAGTCTTGTTCCAACTGTACAATAGTGACATTTTCCTCAAAAAGAGAATATTTAAGATCACTGTATTTAGCAAATCTCCTTTTACTTAATTCACATTTCTATGCACCCCAATTGAGTTTATAATATTTATTTGTTTGCTGTGTCATGTGTCATTAGCAATGTTAGCCATAATGGACATATTCTTAGTTACTCATTGGAGTCTACTGTCAATTCTCTTACTGAATTTTCAGCATTCAGACTTGTAATTGGTTGGCTGGGCCCCCTGTTTTGGGGCTGTCATGTTACTAACTTTGTCTTGTTTCAGAGCTAATGTCAATACAACAAAAGAAGCTTTATACCCACATGATAGATGTCACATACCTGAGCAAAAACTAAGATCCTTCAAACATGACAATTGCCCCGATGCCAGAAAATACAGGATTTGGAGAAAGGAAAATGTGAATTTTCTGAGGTTGTTTTTGTCAAAGCCTGGGTGGGAGGAGGACAGCAGAGCAGAGCTTTCTTCCCCAGAGGGGTAGAGGTGCTGCTCCAAAAGGCAGCTGCTCCCTTGCCAGTCCCAGGCAGAGATTGGCTCTGGTGCAGGATTTGTCACACACAGCCCCGGCTCCCTGGTTATGTGACCTTGGACTTGCTTGCAGCGGGGGGAAGCAGGGCTTCACAAGGCAGGAGAGCTCTTCAGGAAACCTAAAACCTTCCCAGCTCCCCAGCAAGGCAAATTGCCAGGCAGAGAGCATCTTCAGCTTGCAGCCCCACAGCATGTCACCTGGCCCAGTGTCCCCTTAGCAGCGGGATTTCTGTGCTTGATTCCCTCTTCATCACTTTGCATGCCTTCATAGCCCCAAAGAAAACATCAAACCATCTGTCAGGGAAGTGTTTCACTGGCAGAAGGCACACACTCTGTTGAGCTTTGTTTCATGCATGCACTTGTATCCTCTGTTGCTTGCTCACTGCTTTGCAGATGCAACAAAAAATTATCAGAATCAGAAGGTCATGTAACTGCCCTTACAATATGTCCAAATGCTTCTGAAAGCTATCATTGGTGAAAAATGTGTCTTGACTGATATGTCCAGTTCCTTATTTTTCTGAAAGAAGCATATGAAACTAGAGAGTAATTTGTACAATTCTTAGTATTCTATGTATCTACTATCTGTCAGCAGTTAGATATAAGAACACAATAATAATAAATTATTGCCCATATTGGCAAAGAGGAATTTAGCATAGGTAATTAATGCAAAAAGAAGTTCTTTCAAGCAAGATCTGTCCTGAATTTTTTTAAGAGGAGGTTACTAGTTGAATTATAAGTTGTGTTTATCAGAGTTCTTTGCAAATAATACATAAACAGATAAAAACATATTCCAAATGTATAGAATCATGGAATAGCATAGAATAAATGAAGGTTGCTTTGTTTTTTTGGTAAATAGGTTTTATGACAAAATATGAAAGAAAACTTTTTGATGATCTTAAGTCTCCCCACCTGAAATACTGGGTCCCATTTGTCTGGTTTGGAAATTTGGCATCAAAGGCACGAAAGGAGGGAAGAATTCGAGACAGTGTGGATCTGCAGACACTGATGAATGTAAGTAAAAAAAGGAAATCTAGAAAAAACTAATCTATTGTTTTTGAAATTGCTATGGTGCGTTTCACTTACATAATTGGTTTTATTTAGTATGCACAGATCTCCTGTGTCATCTAAATGACCTTACTCAGGATTTATCCCGCTTTTCTTTGTGTACCAATGCACACTTAAACACACAGCAGCATTCACTGGGATTCTTTTTAATATGACTAAGAAGGTATTGCAAAAAGCAAAAAATTGATAAGTAAAAAATTATTGTAACATCACTCTAAATTTATACTTTTCCCATTGCTTAAAATATGAGAAATGAGAATAATTTGGCATTTTGAAGATTTTATTATCAGCTTCAGAGAAGATAATCTCCCTGAATATTTCATTATGTGGTAAAATATCATTTTTATGATGTAATATAATCTCTTTCATGTATCACTACACTGTGAATAAAACAGAAGCAGAAGATGAATTGTGAAGAAATACGAAGCATACTAAGCACTTCAACTCCATAAAGTCAATATTCAAATGGGGTGCTGGGTACAGTTATAGTATCAATTTATATATACTTTACCTTCTTTTCTCCCTGTCCTTTTATATGTGCAAAAATAAACTGCAACAAAATATTTACAATTCAGAATTGTATCCCATGCAATTTAATTTGTTGTGGTTTCTTGTTGGTTGGGTTTTTTTCTTTTTGCCTTTTAGGAGATGAATAAGTACCGGTCTTGGTGTAGCCTTTTGTTTGGTTATGACTGGGTTGGAATTCCACTGGTCTATACCCAGGTACTGAGCTATTATCCTGTAGAAAGTTCAAACCACAATTTCCATAAAAGGGGGGTTGTTACAAAACATTCATTATATAAAACATTCATAATCCCAGCCTGAGTCTCTGAGATACTGAGCACTGGTTCACTTGCACAGGATCATGGAGGCCTGGCTAACTGTTTAAGGCATATTTAATGCAGAGATGTTTTGAAGATCTTGCGTAATTTGGAAGAGGGGAGGGAAGCACTGAAACGTTCTTCTGTTTCCTGAGTGTTCTTCCTGGCCGTAATTATTCCTGTGGCCTCTGTACTTGCAATATCTCCTACAGGTTTATAAATTAGATGGCAAAAGGCAGACAAAGGCCTTTGGGTGTGGGTTGCCCTGTGCATAAGGTTGTATTGGTTCATTATTTCAATGAAGTTCTGTTCTTTGCAGGTTGTTACTCTTGCAGTCTATACCTTTTTCTTTGCCTGCCTGATAGGGCGTCAATTTTTGGATACTGACCAAGGGTACCAGGGACATGACTTAGATATTTACATTCCAATCTTCACACTGCTGCAGTTCTTCTTCTATGCAGGATGGCTCAAGGTAAGCTGGCTTTCTCCCTGGGGGGCAGGTCAAGGTGTCAGATCTGTGACACACGTGTAAAATCCCCAATGAATACTGAAGTTACACTAGAGGTGAACTCAGCCTGAAGTGCTCTGTGGTCATATAGAAATATCATGCAATGCATTTTTAATTCCACCTGACAGACCATATGGTAAGAAATGGTGGTGAATCTGAAAGAGCCCATTTTAGTAGCACCAATGCCACCACAACTCCAAGGGAGTATTACTCCCACAAGGTCTCAGGACTTGAATTATATAGTGACAGAAAAGAGAATTAAAAAACCCTTTCTCCCACTCCATTCTGCAGTGGGAAACTATGGCTGCAGACTTGGCATCACCTGAAAGGGACTGAATGATAATTTCTTTTTATGATCAAAGCTGGAAGTATCTGCTGTTAACCTCATCAGATGCAGGCAATTGAAGGTCCCCAGTTCCAGAAGGCTATGAAAGAGTGTCAGACAATATTGGCTAGAAACCCACTGCATAAAAATGTTCATTAAGAAGAAGAGTTGTAGAGGAATTGGATGCTGCCCATCAGCCTGTTGATGACTGCTAGCTAACATATCACAGTCAATCTGATCGTTGAGTAATTAAGCCACATACCTCAAGGTGGTTCTCTCCTCTGAAACAGACTTGCTGGAAAAAAATTTTCATTGGGGTCCATGTCCATTAGATTTCCTTCTGTGTTTATCAATCATGGATAGAAACATAGAGCTAACTTTTCTGTTAGAATATAATTTTTCTGTTAGAATATAGATTGAACACAGTTGGTCATATACATGCCTTCCCACAGCCAACTCTGAAGGGCAGAGTGGAGAAAACAGCACACCAAGCTGGCAGATTGTGAGGAAAAGTAAAGTGTGTGCAGGACAAGCTACTCTAGTGTTGTGTCCTAGGAAATGAGGGGGAAAGGGATTTTGCTGCATAGGGACCAGCCTGGATGGGAGCAGGACAAAGAAGAAGGGAGGCTGTACAGTGAAAGCAGCAACTTCTGAAGAAAAGTGAGGCTTTATCTGTAGGCAGTGTCTTCCCATTAAGCTAGAGGGTTAAAAACTGTAAGCTGTTCCTCTTGACTGCCCTGCTGGTGCCCCTGAAATGGGTTTTCCTTCTTCAGCACCCAAGGATGTTTATAGCATCTCCTCCTATAGTTAGGCTCAGAGCTTCCAGCCAACTCCTGACTGTGGCAGGTATGAGATGCCATTGTAACTGAAAAATATTCTGCATAAGGAAATGAAAGAGAGAAGAAGAAGTTTTTGAATGTTAATTTAATATCAGCAGAATTTCCTCAGACTGGGGGTTCATCCAAACCTTCAGTGCCCCGAGTCAGGATATTTTTGTCTTGAAGGTTACAGCCAGTTTCCTGCTGAGAGTGTTGGACTTTGGCTGCCAGGCACCAAAAAGGGCCCTGAGGTATTGACTTCCAGTAACTTGGCAATTCCTCAGAAATAATGGGTAAGCTGAGCTCATTCCTTGGCCTCAAGCCTGGTCTGTTATACCTATAATAAAGGGCCAAAGTTTCCCATTACATGAGACCCTTCTAAATCCCCATTTTCTTTACAGGGACAGATGAACTGCCCAAATACAGAGTTTAGTTGTCCATCACTATGTTATTTTCTGGAGAATAAAGTCATGTCTCACATGCCAGGATGAGGTCAGCAAAAAAAAAAAAACCACCACCACTATTTGCTCTGTCCCAGTCCTCACTTTTTTAAGCTCATTTGATAGGTTTTATGGTGGACTTTTAGGTGGTGGTCCACTGGCATACATGAAGCTGATCCATGTCTTCCCTGGAGAGCCACAACACAGACTGTGTTCTGGTTCCTCCCTTTTGCAGCACTTTCATAGCTGTACCCAGAATTTAACGCCATGTGAATGAGTGTGAGCAGAGGTGACCCCTGTGTCCTTTCGTTGCTCCCACCTTACAGGTGCTTTTGTAGTGTTAATCTACTCAGCAGTTCTTTTGTTGTGTGCCCATGCTGGCCTGGGAGGTGATGGCCTCAGAGAGCCAGCAAGTGCTTATCCACAGGTACAGCCTAGAGGCACACAGGGGAAATATGCAGGGAGCAGCTGCCTGACAGCTGTAAGTTATTTAGACATAGCTGTCCATGGTGAGGTTAATGAACAGGACTGTTTAATCATACAGTTGCTTTACCCATATCCACATTAAACCAAGGACCTACTGCTGCTCCTGTGCATGGCCCTGGTGATCACAAGGAAGTCTTGGAAGGGTTATCAAGAATGCCATCAGCTTCAAAACCAGGGCTTAAAAAGATAAAAAGAAGGAGAAAAGAATGGAGGGGAGAGGATATTTAATGTCAGTGTACCAAGAAACTAGGAAATAGAGAAGCACTCTGAATTTCCTAAACTTTTTTTTTTCTATTTAACCTTTTTTTTCCCCCTCCATCAGCAGTATGGTGCTTACTCTACACACAATGTACTTTAGTAATCATGGAGTGGGGGGCAGTCTCTGTGGACTTTTTCACTGGATTTGGGGAGCCAGAGAGAGTACCTTTCCAGACTAGCTCCCAGACTAAGATACCTCACCACAAATGTGTCTGAGCTCACTGTTTGATTGTGTCCTCCATGGGATGAGCTTCTGCCCTGCAGTTTAACCACTTCAGGTACACAAACCCAAGCCAGCAGGCTGAATTAAAGACAGGTTCTGTCTCTGGGATTTGGCTAGCATGATGCAGAGTTAACTTGAGTCAAGTTTTTTGTATGCTGCTTTTCCTCAAAAGCCCTGGAAGGTTGCCATTGGGGTTAATGCTGATAAAGAAGTAGGGGCTGAGGGCTGAGGTGGAGAGATGAGCCCTGCTCCCTCCAGCAGACTCCAGCTGCAAGGCTTGGGAATACTGACCCCATGGACTGGTGGACTGTTGCAGACAACAGCTCAATAACAGAGCCTCTAGCTGCTAAACCATTCCTTTAAATGAGCCAAAGCCAACAGTAAGGAAAGGTAATGACTATTGGATGTGACAATTACCTTGGCCCAGACATGTCTCAGTTCCCAGCAGGCCAGCAGTGACAATTGTGATTGACACACCAGCGAGGCACAGAGATATGAATCTATAGTGAAAGCAAGCTGCTCCTTGGCTAGGCTGGCAGAACAATCACACAGGAGCTCAAGCTGTGATTGCAAGTGACAGGCAGGGAGAGAGAGAAAAATCCAACCCTACTTTCTCTGCAGCAGTAGTCCTGACATGGCATGCCAACCTCTCTTCACTGTCTCGTTTTCTTTCCAGGTTGCTGAACAACTCATTAATCCGTTTGGAGAAGATGATGATGATTTTGAAACTAACTGGTGCATCGATAGAAATTTACAGGTTGCTGTTGTTTTTTCTCCTTCTAGCTTTACTCTACCATAGGTTATCATTACATCTAATGCTATGTCTTAAACTGAGGAATAAATCAGGGCAACAAGTGCTAGCAAAACATATTCTTTCCCTGAAGGATCACCTGTGGCTGTGATCCACAGAGTTTGCTTTCACAACCTAATTCATTGTGATTTTGGTATTTGGCCTTTACAATGCCTGACTAAACATGCAAACAGCTGACCTTAAATTATAAAACCACTCTGCTTGGAAAAACATGTAATGTAGGTCAATCCTGCAAAATCCAAAATTCATTCCCACATAGATAAGAACAAATTTTGGTAATCTGAATGTCTCGTGATTAAAATATTGTATATGAACCTTCCTTTAAAGAGAAAGGCAGCAAAAATAGTAAAAACACTAAGCAGGGCCCTGAACTAATAAGCAGGGCCAGTAGTGTGACTCATGTTGGGATATTGCTGTCACCCACAGCAGTATCTGTGGTCAGCACAGGAGCCAGTGTCCCCAGTCACAGGGGCTGTGAGATGACAAGGGTACAGTTTTACCCCTGATTCCCAAAGAGCCCTGGCTGTTTTGCTGTCAAGGAGCTCAGAGACATGAGGAGGTCCCACAGCACCTTGCTGCTCCCCCTGCACAGAGCCAAGCACAGGGCTGGCTGAGCTGCTGTCGGACTCCAGGAAACCACATCCCAGAGTTAGGGGGAGCAAGGGCCACATAAACCACCAAACTAAGCAAAGGAACCAGAGTAAGCCATGCAGGTATGTGCAAGAATGGGAAAGGACTTCACATGGACAAAGATGCTCTCTGGCTTAGCACCATGTCAGGATACTCATGCTACTGTGCCTTAGAGCCTGTTGTGTAAAATTTATTAGAAGAGTGTTCACATACTTCATTTGGAATGTCTTAAAACAGCAACGAAGCCTATCAGAAAGATTCTTGACCTCTGGACACTCCAAGGAGCACATGTGTAATACTTTACACAGATTTTCCATAGCACATAAGGATCCCATCTAACTCATTATACGTGTGGGAGGGACTTCAATCTGGCACAAATATCTTTGCAGTCCAGAAGATTCAAGTTATGATAAAATTTATTCTCTTAGGAGTATAGGCAGATATAGGGGGTTTATTTTGTAATACTGAGTCTCTCCTGATGCCCAGGCCATCATACACAGCTTATGTTAAAGGGTTTCTGAAAGAAATGTTGACCCAGGGAGTATAAAGTAGACTATTTCATATACTCCACTATGTTGAAAGTGATATGATTTATGCAAAAAAAATTTAAGGTTTCACTTCTGGCTGTGGATGAGATGCACATGAACTTGCCAAGGATGGAGAAAGATATTTACTGGAATGATACCTCTGCCCGCCCACCCTACACAAAAGCAGCTGCTGATTACTGTATTCCTTCCTTTCTTGGATCAACTATTGAAATGGGGTGAGTGGCACTAAGGGTCCTTAATGCCATCAGAAAGGTCACCACCCCCACAGCCTGCATTGGCTGGCAGACAGCCAGTGCAGGGATGTGGGCTCTGATGATACTTCCAGCGGAAAAGGTGGAAATGAGAAAAGCAATTAAGAGGGAGTGGACAGGCTGGTGATGGTGGGAGGGTGTCTCCAGTGGTCCATGTGTTCATCCAAGCTGTGCATGCATATCTTAAATTGTATAATCAATAAATAGAGTGTATTTGCAGGGAGAGTTTGTTGATAGTCTCTGAATATGTATGTTGATAGTCTCTGAGCACAGGATGATACCTGAAGACAGTGACTGGCTTATCTTAAAGATACTTGCTTTTCTACTGCTTCTTCATGCATCCCCAATTAGCAAAGCAGCTATTCCTTTGCTCATTTGGTTAGCAGATGACACTTGAAATCAGTCCAGATTTTTGTGAAGATCAACAACAAATCATCTTAAATATTTTATGACTTTTTATTGACTAATAATCCTGGCATGGAAGTTGAAATGGTCCGATTTTGTGAAGGTATTTATTTGCAGAGATCAGCAAAGAACAATGGTTACAAAGAATAGAGGGTACGGGATTGCCCCCTGTTGTCAGGATCTATATGAGGAATCTGTGACAGGCCAGTTAGCTTGGAAGCTGTTAGTTTAAATACTTGTGACATGCTGTAATACAGACTGATCAATAAGCGTAAATACCATCCTGACTGACAAAATACCAGGCAAGTAGATGTTCTCATGTGAAAACCTTTTTAAAAACTTTACAGAAGACATTTTTTTAACTTTAAAAAATATCTCAAGATATTTATAATTTTCCCATCGTTTCCCACCTTTATAAAAATAAAATGTCTTTAATTTTTTGTTTAATTTGGCTTTAAAATTGTGGTTTTCTCATTTTTTTTCTTCTTATTTTTTCATTTTTGCATGCATTCTACTACAAAGGACAATGGTTTTATCACACACAGCCTTTTTAGAGGTTATTTCCTTCTGGAAAAAATATAAAATGGCAAAAAGAAAGGTAAAGAAGGAAATAAAAAACTAAAGGAGAAAAATTCATAGAATATAATTTATTTTAAGGTAATTTCTAGGGGGAACAGGTGGCAAAGAAGAAACATCATTAAGTCTGCAAACAATTTTTTAATAAAAAAGTACTTCACACAAAAAACTTAAGGAAGGAGAAAATGAGAAATAGCTCCCTGATAGCTCCTGTGGAATGCAAACAGCTCTGATGTGTTGACTTTTTATTAATTATCTTCTCATGTGAACCGTTTCTTTGTTCATATTTCAAAAAATTATGGATAACTCTTATGCAAACTTCAAAAACAAGCTCTAAAAATTCTTCCAAGTCCAAAGCAATTATATAAAACTTGAGCCAAAACCCAAAGTCTTCTCCAGCCACCTCAAGCTAACATCTGGAACAAGTTGCCTAAAGAGGTGGCAGGTGTCCCATTCCTGTAAACACTCAAGGCCAGGCTGGATGGGGCCATGAGTGACCTGATCTAGTTGAAGGTGTCCCTGCTCATCACAGGGAGGCTGGATTAGCTGCCTTTAAAGGTCCCTTCCAACATAAACTATTCTATGATAATCACAAATGATAGATGAAGTTCCTCTGTCCCTCCAGGTTGGAGCTGCCTGCCTGTGCTCCATGCCTCAGATTTGGCCCACGCCCCTTTGCCATTCTTGTCCTTAGGACAAGTAACTGGGCCAGTTTGGCTTGCCCAGACTGCACTGTCAGTGACGTGCACTGAATTCACTGGCATGTGCAGCAATAGTTGCTCTCATGAAGCACCAAGCCTGTGCAGGAGAAGAGTACCAGGTACAAGTGAGACCTTCAGACACACTGTCATGCCCCAGAAGTAAGTGAGATTTGGCCATCTGAGTAATTTCAACCTTTTTTGAAACTGTTGTCCTCTGCTTCCAGCAGTAGCTTTTTCACTGTTGCTATTTTTCTTGAAGGATTCTCCTGAAAAAGTAACTACAGCACTGAGTAGGGTTCCTTTCTCCCCTTTCCCTCACCCTGAGCACAAGCCTAACCGTGTTAGAAGGTTAGGCCTAAGAAGGCTGCAGCTCAAATATGAAATGGTGCCAGATGCCTGGCTGGATGCCCTCCCAGCCTGTCTGTAGGGGAAGAGACATCTGGATGTGGGGAGTTCTTTGTGTGATCTGACTGATTTAAAGGCACAGACACTCTTTCCTGGCATCCTCATCTTTTTCTTCCTTCTCTTTAGGGACACACCCGGGCCTTGGTTCCTATGTCTTGGGTCCTATGTCTGAGACAGAGGGATAAATGTGTATTGATGCTTCCTATATTTAAGTGACATGTACTACCTGGCTTTACTTGGCAGGCTGGCTGATACCGAGTTTCTCTATGGGGAAGAGTGGCCTTGGGAAGAGGAGAAACACCAGAGACAGTATTCAGTCTTGAGAAGAGTCAAGAGGTTTCTCAGTGTCCATGAGGGTCCTTCATACCCCACTCACCAGCGCTACAGCCGGCAGACGAGTGAGAATTCGGTGTTTTTCCCAGCAGACGAAAAAGGGCACATCAGACGGCTGCAGGAGATGCACACAAGAGGGAGGCACTCCACCTTAAGCTTCAAGAGGAAACATGAAGGAGTTAGCAGAAGTAACAGACTTCATGGTAGCCGAGAGCTAGGACCCATAACAGAAACCTCCAGGAGCGAGGCACAGTTTGGTGACAGTGACACCTCATCTGACACAGCCAGGCCAGTTCCTGAGGTCATTGTTTCTGAAGCCCAGGAGATTAAACCTGATGTGCTGGACAAACCAGAGCTCCCAACAGAGCGCTCTGCAAGCATGCCAGAAGAGAAGCTCCAAAGGATCATAGCTGAGACAAATGTGGCTCTTCTGAACCAACACTTTTTCCCCCCAGAAATGACTCCATACCTCTCAAGTTCAGAGGTGCATCAGTCACTTCCTAGTGTGATAGGAGAGCCCAAACATGAGCCCCAGGTTAGTAACATAGCTGGTCTCATAACAGACCATGAGAGAAACCTTCAGCGATGGAGTTTACCAAGCTTCCATAGTCCTAGTACAGCATCAAATGCTGATGATGATCCACCTTCAACAGATTCTGGGACAACTTCACCACAAAGGACATTGAGTGATGGAAAAAATGGTACTTCTGCTTGTGCTCCACAAACATTTGAGATGCAGGACTTATGGGAAAACCTGGACAGTAAAGAAACAGCCATAGTAGAATTTTCTAATGAGGAGAGTGAAAGAAAACTTTGACCATTCTTCCTCTGGGTTTGACTGAACTTTTTGTCTTCTCTTGAACGTGGTTCTCACACAAATTTGCTGAAAGTGCAGAAGGGCAGACTCAGTACTCAGACAAGTTATGAACAAAATGCAACAGAGGATTTGGGCACCTAAATAGGAGGCCTTGTGGTGACATATTTTAAGCCTCTTGGTCACTGGCTTGAAATCTGTGACCCTGTGGGAAATACATTTACAGAGAGTACTGGGAGCCTCAGGATGTATATGGCAGTGAGCTGTGCAGACACAACTAGAGGAAACACTAAGGTTTTCAGAAGAGTGGGTATGGTTCTGTCTACTTTGGATATACACTGAACTCTGCTGCCTTTGTCTGCTCCGTCAGCTTAAAGTTCATGACATCCCAGTAAGATCCACCAACAGTTTTGGTTTCTACTCAGGTGGCTCAAAGGCAAGATGTGGGCTCAGTTCCTCTCTCAGCCTGGAGAGATTCAGCCCATCATCTCTCACTGCCTGGAGGAACACTTGAAAAATCAGGCCTCACATTTGTGTAGGACAGTATTCTGCCCCACGCCTGATGAAGCTATGCCACTAAAGAGTAGATAAAAGGATTAAATGTTTAATTTCATTTTAAGTAATGGAAGGTGCAAAATAGCTGATGAGCTGGGCATGGTATGTCTGAGCCCTGGAGCACATATGTGGCATGCCCAGTGACAGTTCATTGTAAAATGAGGCTCCCAGGCAGCTTCCCTAGGGATGACAGGGCAGCAGCACTCTCTCAAGAGGTGATGGAGCTGAAGGTGCAACTAAGCCTAAGACTCCACTCTTGTGGCACTCTTCAGCTGGAAGTGCACAGGCTGTAGTCATCCCAGGCAGACAACAGTGACCCATGACTCCTACCAAAACTGGTCTCCACTTCCGAAACCTCTCCCTCATTCCCATGCTAACCAGATGTACCACACACTTTCTTAATTAACCCAAACCTAAGTCAGCATTAGGTGGCTCCTGCTGCTCCAGAGATGACCAAGCCACCTCCCCAAACCTGCTGGTAGTAACCTGGCCTTTCAGCTATCACTCCTGCAAAAGAAGTCTCAAAGAAGGCCAGGAAAGCAGCCACAGCTCCTTGGGTTTAGCTCTCAGCCATGTTTACAAAAGTGCAGTCTGGAGCGTGTTGCCAGCGTTCTCCCATCAGTGAGTAGAGGACAGACAAGGGAGAGACAAGGTAGCTCAGGGACTGAAAGGACAGAGAAGGGGTGACCAAAAGTTATGAGTCTGCAACAACCAGCAAAAGCAGTATGGACTGCATGGACAGCAAGTCCACCAGCTCTCTTGCTCAGAAGGCTGCGCTTCAAAAAACAAACCAGCCTCTCTGCCATAGTAACTGGTAACACCAGTGGCTCCTGGGAGACTTTAGGACTCTCTGGACCTGGGAAGGGAATGAACAGACCTGCGGGCTCCTGCTCCTACAGCCAACAGCTTAGGTGAGGAGCCCTTCTAGCTGGTATCACATCCAGCAGCACCCTATCTCATCTGGGTAGGCTTTGAAAAAAAATCAACTGCCCTCCCCACTTGTACTTCTTCCAGCTTTATTTCAGCCTGGAAATTGGCTCCTGCTGCTGTTTGTTAGGCACAGTCTGAGCAGAGCCATGCTCTCAAACCCTCCAAAGACACTAGACAACAACACGTTTGTTTGTCCCGTCAGTTCAGGAAGCAGAGGACACCTGGCCCAAGGAAGCACTGTTTAAACTCATATTATGTGAATTCCAGCTATGCAGGAAAGCCATGCACAGATTTGCCAGGCACCTATGGAAGGACTTCTTCACACCATGAGATGAGGTGACACTGGTGTCTGACAGCAGCTTATTGAAATTTGATCACAGTTTGGAGTCAGGCGTTCCGGTGCAACCTCACACTTGCCACTCCACAAGTCTTCAGGCAATTAAGGTTGCTATGTTTAGGTTTGACCAACAAAATGAGAAACTCTGTGGAGTGAAATTATACAGCAATAAACAGCACCTTAGCCTAGCAGTCCAATTTTCTGAATGGCCCTTATGCAGGTTGTGGAAGCATTCCCTTTTTTGCTCCTGATTCCCTCTTTCTTGTAGCTGAAGCCACACTTTTCAATTCAATGTTTCTCAATCTAATTGCCTCTGCAGCTGTCAAGGAACTTAATTTACCAATGTGCTTAAATAATAATAAATGACTAATTTTAAGTACAAATAATAAATTTTAAGGACAGCCAGACAGCTCCAGTCACACAGTTACAAAGAAAGTAAAAGTAACTGCTGCTTTCCTCTATAGCACTTTTGTCAGAAGAGCAGTACAAGTTTCTGGGGAGTTTGGCCAGACATGTGTAAGAAGGGTTTTCAGCAGCTGTGAAGGAAGCCTGGCCCACAATCTAACTCTCTCCTCACAGTACATCAGCTTGAGGAGCTGTGCTTCACTCTGTACAGGAACTTAAACCAGAAATTAGAGATGACTCTCAAGTGTCCACCACAAATCTGCACTGAGAGTCCTGTCCCACCATACCTGCTCTCTCCAATCCTTCACACAGCTTTCACCAGGGCTTAAGGTATTGGACCAAAATGCTCTTTGTTCCCAACTCAGACATCAGCTTGTTTCATCCCAGCACTGCTAAGCGTGAAAAGCCTTCCCAGCTTCTCATCATCAAGCTCTGCTCATCTTCTTCTCAGCCTGGCTGCTGCCCAGGAGGCACACTGCTGCTTTCCACCAGAACATCATCACACCTCTAATCAGCAATGATTTTGCTACCTCTCCCACTCGCTCTGCCAGCACTCCCCAGCCCTGCAACAGTGTTCATTATTTGATGGAGGCTGAGGGTGCCACACAGCAGCCATTAGGTAGGTAAGAGCTTAATTAGAAATTACAGCTCTGAAGTCATGCAATGCAATCTATAACACAACCCAGTGGGGCAGCTCCAGGTCAGCTACAGCATTCTGTTCATTGCTTCTAAAGAAGCTAGCGCTGGGATGAGTTACCAGAAAAATTTCCTCTTGTCATTTAGCCTGTTATCTCATTTTGGCAAACATCAGCGTAATCTGATTTGTATTAAACTGTCTTTTGGGATTATGTGCTCTCTTACGCACTTCTCTCAGTAAGCTGTTTGCCTTAGCATGGTAAATGGAGTATTTTGGCAAACCCAACAATCTGCAATCCATGTTCACAGGTATTAGCAATCCTGAATTATTGCATGAATAAAGGCACTTTGAGACACACCATCGTCCTGGTTTTACTGAACTCAAGAAGAGTTTGACCTGACATGCAAATCAACTTGATGTCTACCAGGAACAGCAAGGCACAGAAGCTGGCAAAGTTGGACAAGGATAGCACAGGGCCAGGATAGATGAGTAGGTCAGGGCAACAGTTTGCTCCAATCAGATGGTGTTAATCTTGAGCAAGATCAGATATATCAGAACAAAGAGAGGACTAACCCCTGTGCATGCTGCCTGACTTTCCACCTGTTTCTAGGATGTGTTCCCACTCTGTGCTGGAATTCATAGAGCCAAGATGTCAGTGCTGGGAATGACTGGCTGTGGGGACATGTCCCAACACCCTGAAAATCTTCTGTTGTAAATAACAGATCTCTAACTCTGCAAACTCATATTTATGGAACACATACATACTGTATGTACAATGGAAATGTACCAGAGTGTTAAGTATGCTGCGTAGTAGAGAAAACAAAAATACCCTGCTGCTGTTAAATGGGGGATGGGGCTTTATAGATGTTTGTTTGTCTTGGCTCATGACCAAACAAATGACATTTTCTAGACAAATAAGTTAGCTCATGGTCAATCCACTGTTTAAGAGTGACATGGACAAAGGGGAATCAAGGCAAGATTGGCCTGAAATACAGGTTAACTTCACACAGCTCAGTCTCATCTGCAGAAAGAGACAGCTGGCAGCAGAGTCTCTTTTGCTAGAGGTTGATAGCCTGGATGCCAAATGTGTAACACAATGTGGCTACAAATAGAGAGTCATGGAAACAGGCACCAGGGAGAAAGATTATTTCATATTGGAAGGCAAGATCAGTATTTAGAGATACCTGCAGGAAAACCGTCCTGTTTTTGTAATACTTATTGAGTCTTACAACTGAAAACTTAAAATCTAGGGGCTGTGATTCCACCAAGGCCAACAACGGATATTGCCTTTGGTCTGTGCCAGGCACATCCAGACAGACAGACAGCAGAAAGTGCCTAGGGCCACCAACCTCTGTTCCAGGGACCACCCTGGGGTCAGTCTCCACCTGCCCATGGCTCTGCCCTGCTGGGAAGGTGCCCATGCCCATGGCTGGGACTGCAGACATTTGCAGGCTTTAGGAAGATACAAGCAGCCCCAACATGCCAACACACTTCTTATCCTCCAGGACAGAGAGCAACCTGAATTTTCAATTGTTGTTCCACCCTCGACTCCCCTTCCTCCCAGCACTGGAACCACTGTAAAGAAACAGAAAATGTAACTGAAACAGCACTAAGGTAAAGCAGATTTTGTTTGGACAAGTTTTATTCATGTGTATGGGGTTTAGCAAACAAATAACTCAATGGGTAGAATTTAGGTGACTCTTTTGCCAAATCAGCACAGCTACCTGTGGCTGTTCCATCTGAAACTCCTGCCACTGCTGACAAGAAGTGGCTGAGCAAGGGGCAGTAGATGTGTAGTGCTGGTGAGCGGGTCCCATAACTCATCTGAGGGGGAGGAACACTGGTATCCCTTTGCACAGGCTGCACTCTGGGTTTCTAATGTGAATGGATGCTGCTCCAGCTGCTCACACTGCCCAGGGGGAGAGGAGTCAGGCACTAAATGCAGCATCTGACCTAAGGCACAGACATCAAATGCTGAGACCCAAAAAGGAGAATTATCAAGGTATTATGAATCCCAGGGGAAAAGCAGGTCTGAGAGGTGGCGTAAGGAGCAGGAAACTGTGCAAGGAACAGTAGCTGAAATTAGTGGTGATGCCACACAGGCATCAGTCAAATTCCCTTTCATATAAGCTGGTTGGAGCAAGCTAATTTAAAGAGAATTTCCATGGCACTCAGGAAATAAAGTTGAACAAAACCTAAACCATGGAAAATCCTGATGGAAAGGAAAGCTGTAGGAAATGAGGTGGAAACTAGTGCACAAGAAGAAAAAAAGCCAGACCAGGCACGATTAGGATTAGTTTTGCCCACACACAGCTGCTGTCTTTTCAGCCTGGCACAGTTCAGCATTTTTATTCTTCCTGATCTTTTGCAAATCTGAGTGCTGACTGGCTCTGCTGCTTTATCCTGAGAGCTGTAGTGTCCATGAGTTACTCAGGAAAAATTGTTTCACTGATGTAAACATATAAATATTTAACCAAACTATATCATCTGGGACAAGGATCACTGCAAAGTCCTTAAAACTTAGAGAGGAACAACACAATGTGCATTTAGGTCCAGAGTTGCAGTAAAAGCTCTTCTTCACACATGTGTTAAAGATCATTACATTAACTTAAGACAGAATAAATGCTATTACAGCTTAGTAGTAATCCTTTCTGTGAACAGCTTTTGCAAATCCCACTCTGTCATTCCCACGGTCAAAAATACAGTAAAACGCAGACATGAAGACATCTCCTAAAATCCAGAGCGAGCCCGTGCGAGTGGGGATGTCGAGAGACTGAAAGCCACTCATGCAGAAGGTTTGGTCATCAATAGACTCCTGGAAGGGAAAGCACATGTGCCTGCAGCAGCCTGCTCCATGCCCAGCTCAGGGAGTGAGTGAGGAGCAGGCTGCTGCTGACACTCACCTTTATGATGTACTGCTCTGCTGCCAGCCTGTACTCGCGGTGTCCGATCGTGAAGCTTATGTGAGGCAAGCTCGACAGCCTTCTGCAGTCTACGAGAAACTGGACACAATGCACTGACTGAGATGGGATTGCTTTGTCTTTCTTCAAGTATTGCTCTTGGATTCAAGGCTTTTGGAGTAGGTAATAGTGAATTTACTACAGAGAAACAGCATCAGGCTGGCTTACAGCCTAACAGTGCCCTCCAGCTTTCGTGTACTCGGTCAAACCAGCCCAGCACCCCAGACCACTGCACCCTAGGGACCCCGGGCTGATGAAAATCCTTGCAAGTCCCAAAAGAAAGGAGGTGAAGGGGCTCTGATATCCTCCCTGTGCAACTCAAAGGCAAAACTAAGCATGTGAACCCCAGCCAGCCTACATCAGCAAGGTCTGCTGAGCAAAAGTTCTCCAATGCTCTGGCCTTGACAGGGCAGAGGGAGCTGCTCAAGCCACAGAGGGAGCACCCTGTGGGTGCAGTTCACCCCAGGTCCTCCCACATACCATCACTTTAGGGGGAAAATAGCTAGTGAGGAACACAGCGCTTTGTGCTTTTACTTTGCCCTGGAGTGGGATTTAAAGAGTTGAAGGACTAAACTCTGGCACGATCATTAATGTACATAAATAACATATTCAGTTACAGTAACAGAGAACATAATGTCCTGGCCTTTCTAGTTATTTCATAAAACAACTGTTGTGGGAAACAGAACTGTAGAATGCTCCAAGTCCCAGAGGAACCTTTGTTGTAAACTGTAGTTTTTTAAGTCACTTTTTAGAGGCTTCCTAGAAGGAAAAACCTGCTTTTTGCTGTTTTTCAATCTATTTTATGAAAACATAACCCTACATCTTGTGCACACTTACCAACTGTCATACCATTAGAACAAAACAAATCATGGGACAAGGGTACAAAAAGCCAGTAAAATGATTTGTAGGATACAAGAAGCAAGACATAATTCTTTTACATAGCTATTACAGAATAGTACATCCAGAACAAATCAATCCTTGCTGAAAAGAGATAGAAGTTCTGGTAAAACCCAGGGTGGATACACTCACTTTTACTGGGATAAATTTGAGTCAATATGTGCAGTCTGTCTGTGATTGCTAAAAATCTGTCTCAGAAACTCCTATTTTCAGGATGTTTTTTTGTGAAATCTGAGATACCAGATGAATGTTCTCAGGTCAGCACTGGTGTATATATGAACCTACACAGCAATGACCCATTCCTTGTTTGTATTAGGCTGGTATAAGTACATTGGAAATACATATTTTATCTGTGTTCATTAGCATGAACCACTATAAAATCAACTTGTTATCACAGCATACTCTTTGGCACGTATCTAAAAAGTTGAACAAAATCAAGATTAAAGGTTTGATTGAGAAACAATCAGGAGCCTCAGGAGCTACACAGAGGTCACTGCAAGTCCTCCTCTTAAAAATGAAAGTGAGTTAAGAGTCCACTTTAGTCTGCCCTTTGTCCAGTGCACTGGGCACTTGCAATACTCTTTATTTTCTTCCAAGAGTAGCTTTGGGTCAGGATCAAGACAAACTGAGATTAGCTCAGTTGGTTTGAACATGATGCTAAAAACATCAAGGCCATGGGTTGCATTCCTGTACAAGCCACTCCTGAGAGATGGACTTGATGATCCTTGTGGGTCTCTTCCAATTCAGAATATTCTGTGAAATGCAAAGTTAACAAAAGCCACACAGGGTTTGTTAAAAAAGTTAACAAAAACTCAGTTTTGCTTGAGCACTGGAGCTGTGGCAATGTGCTGGTGACCTGTGGGAGCCAGCCAAGGGCCAGCAATAGGCATGGTAAAATAAACTGGGTGTAAAATAAACTGCTCTTTCCCTGAAGGCAGGACAGGAAGGAGTGGGGAGGAGTGTCAGCAAGGGAGATGCAGGAGGCAGCAGCAGGGAAGAAAGGAAAACCAGGAAAGGGTCAGTGGGGTAAGGTTCAGGAGAAAGAGTAAGAGCCAGCAAGACTTGTCCTGTACCCTGCAAGGAGCCAGCATTGTGAGTGACACTGACGTGCATCTCTCCCAGGAGCTCTGGCATGACACCAACTGCTGACAGTGAGGGGCCCTGTCAGTGAAGCCACTGTGGGGCTGTCATTAAAATACCATTCCTGACATGGCGGGCCATCAGCACCAAATCCCTCCTGGCTTGGGAGAGCCAACAGCTAGAGCTGGGACCTCAAAAAGACTCCAAGCTTCCAAAAGAAAATTATCTCTCATGCAGAGTACAGATCCATTCCTCAGTTCCCATTATTTCCTTACACACCAGTATAGAAGATAAAGTGAACGTTTAGGAAAAGGACTGGGACAAGGCATATAGGTCAAAAGCAGCTTGGCTCAGAGCTCAGTGCTGTCCTGGAAACAAGGCCTTCGCTGGCACCTGTCCAAGCCATCATTTCTGTTATTTTTCAACCCTTTGCATCATGTACCAGTTTCTCTTCCTCTCTAGCTGTTTTCTGCTGCACAGTTTTTACCTCTCCAGTATTTGATGGGCTTGCCCCAATATATGCCTGCAATCGCCTGATTTGTGAAGAGGGGCCGGTGATAAGAGAAGTGCCCGAGTCAACGATGGCCTCGCAGCCATGGGAGCAAAATGCCACCCGGCCCTGGATCTTTATACTGCAAATGAAAAAAGAAAAAAGAGCAGCTTTAAGCAAATGGCATGTACACTGTGACTGAAACACTGTATTATTGCTAGCTAAAGTATCAGAATATGACTGCAGTTAATCCCAGACAACAAGTGACAGGACAAGAGGAAATGGCCTCAAGTTGCACCACGGTAGATTTAGATTTGATATTAGGAAAAATTTCTTCACAGTAAGCATTGTAAAGTGTTGGAACAGGCTGCCCAGGGAAGTGGTAGGGTCACCATCCCTGGAAGCTTTCAAAAGATGTGTGAATGTGGTGCTGGACGACATGGTTTAGTGATGTACTTGGTTGTGGTGCTGGATTGACAGTTGTACTCAATGATCTTAAAGATCTTTTCCAATCCTAATGATTCTGTGTTTCTGTAATTAAAACTAGCTGCCAACCTTTGCTAAAGACAAGAATGTCTGTGGATCCACTTTTCTCTCTTGAGAATCCTACAACTCTAACCATGTTCTTCCTGCTGATGAATTTGTCCTCACCCCCAGGTATGTGTTCTCATCAATTTAGGCAGAGTGCTAGAGGTGGGACAAAGGAACACTGGCTACTTTGACCAAAGTTAGCAGGACAGATGAAAGCAGGACCCAGAGCTGGATTCTATTCCTGGGTGCCTTAACCTCTTAACTGAACAGTCCACCAAGACTCACCTTGACCACTGGTGTATCATATTAAAACATACTAACATGCTCTCCCAGATACCAGCCACCCAGGTCACAGCAGGTTTACAGAACTAACAAACCCCAATCTCATCCTAGTGAACCCCTCTTTCAGGGGCTAGAACGCTGCAGCTGAGCCCTCCTGCTCCTGTGCCACCAGGTGTTTCTGTCTCTGGGGGTTTAGCTAGGGAGGTGAATTTCACCAGGTTTTTTATACATACATACATACATACATACAGACAGACAGACAGACATACATACATACTTGTTCATGTGTATTTGCCAGTAGCTTTTCTCAGTGACTGGGACCCAGTGGATTGAACCTTTGTAGAGAGAATGGTCTATTCCCCCCAGAATCAACTCACCGCCGTTCTCGGTGTCGTCTCCTCTGAAAGCAGAAAACAGGTTAACACAGGCATGGGAGCGTGCCAGTATGCACAATGAGATCACACTTAAAAAGCAGAAGTCAAATCACAGCCCTTTCTCAATTCAGATATGATGGCTGAAAGGGATTACTACTAAATTGTCACTGTATGTTTTCCAACTCATACCCTCCAAAAAACCTCTGAGAAGACTTAATGTGTACACCAAGGTAGGCATGGGGAGCAAGCTGAGCCAGTTGCTGCTCTCAGCTCAGAGGAAACACTAAAGAAATAGGTGGAGTTGCAGCTGGGTCCAGATTAGGGAACAGTATTTTTCTGAACTGTGGCTATTTGCGTGTAGCACAGCACTTCTGCTCATCTGCTTGGGCCAGAGGGAAACCTCTGGCAACTGACATGGTGAGTCTGAGCCGAGAACTTTTCTTTTATTTATGACCCGCTCCAACAAGAATAAATCTCTGTCCAAAAAGTCGTGGTCTTCTTCATAACATTTTTTTTTTCTTTTCATGCTATAATCTTCAATGTCAAATTGAAAACAAAGAAACAACACAAAGAATCAAAAAAATTGGGGGGAATGTCTTTCTAGGGTTGAAGCTTTATACAGATGCACAGTTGTTTCTATCAACAGTTAAAATAGATTTACTTCTTTTTTTAGCAGTGTTATTTTAAAGACAGACCTTTTCAGATAGAAAGAGAAGACTGGTTCCTCTACCAGCTGCTGGTTCATGATGCTGTCAAACACAGGCAGAGCGTTGCCCACTGCTAAGGAGGGGTAGCCTAAGCCCAGAACACCATCAAAGTGGGCAAGGACAAAAGTTGTTCCTGGCTCGAACACTGACTCGCCAAAGTCCTGTCCCTTGATGGAGATGTTACTTATCTGTTTAGTAAAAAAAAAGAGAAAACCATCAACCAAGCAAAGAAAAACCACAACTGACAGTAATGACACCACCAATAACAAGAAATTAGCCATATTTCTGATCCATATCAATGCATTCATTCAGTTTATAAAGCCTGGCTATCTTTGTGTGGCTTGCATCAACATAGCACCTGTCCATTTGGCAGGTAGGCAGCACTGATTCCTTAGAATGCCTTAATTATGTGGCTGCTTCTTCATTAGCCCAGAAGAGGATCCAAGAAGACAAGCAGAAATGAAAAATAAAATGTGATGCATTTGTGTTAGTAGCCCAAAGCTGAAGCAGAACCCACACCTCTCAGCTTGGTGGGACCTCACCCTGCCCTTGCCTAAACCAGGGAAGGTTTTCCGTGGTAAGGAAACTGAAGTGCCCTGCAAACAGCTGATGTGGAGGCTGACAGCCATTTTTGGTGGCTCACCTGGACACTCACCTGCAGTGTGTCTCTGCCAGCAATGCCCAGAAGCTGTCCTGAGCCATACTGCAGGGAGAAGGCTTCCCCTCCATGCTCATATGAATCTGACTTGAAGGACTTAAATTTCTGGTGTACCCCTACACAAAAAAAAATGACATCTCTTCACTGAGGGGAGGTCCTGGCAACCCACCCACTCCCCAATGCAGAACAAGATGAGATGTAGGAGAATGAGATTTTTCCTTCTCTCAAGAGAAAAGTGCTGAAGAAGTACTGCAGGCACCTCAGTTCCCCTGCAGACATACCAGTTTTTCTGTACCTGAGAGGTAATTTTGCATTTTAGAGAAAAACTAGAACAGAAATGGGCATTTCCACCTTTGTTGGCAGGTCTCCCAGGTCTATTTTCACACCTTTTACCTCGTGGTGAGTGCAGAGGGACTCTGGGCTGTTGCAGCCGCTGCCTGCCCTGGCTGCAGAGTGCCATGAGGGACAGAGCAGCAAACTGCGGAGAGGAGAGGAGCTGTGAGGGATGCTCTAAACCCTCCCTTGCAGATCCCTGCTGCAGGCAAGCATTTGGGAAAGGAGAACTGGGGAAGGTCTCTGCAGCCACGTCAAGAGAGGGGCCAGGGAGAGCACCATTTCTTACGGCAGGCCTCGCTGATGCAGTAGGCGGACGGGACCCAGAAGTTGGAGGAGCCGGTGTCGAAGACGACGGTGAAGCTCTGTGGCGGTGTCCCCACGCTCACCACCCCGTAGTACTGAGCCTGCGGGAGGAATGAGGCCCTAAGCCCCCGCAGCCTCCCGCCGGCTGCTCTGAGGAAGAGCCGGGATCAGGAGCATCCCACAGCGCTCCCTCAGGGCCTTCTGTGCAATTCCATTGAAACGGGAAGGCAGTCACACGGAGCGTGTCTGGAGCATGATGGAGTCATTCCCCTCTTAGCCCTCACAGCAACCACCTTCATAGGATATGTCCTACCATGAGGCCAAATGTCATTCTGAGGAGCTATAGTAATGACCAACCTATTCTCAGCAATCACCTACATTGGACAAACACTAGTTGAATGAGCCTGAGGTGGATTCTCTGTTGATAACCCCACATTAACTCGATTCTTTGCCCTTTGCTTCCTCCTCCCATTCGTCATCGTAGGCCTCACACTCGTCCATCTCACCTTCCTCCACGAAACAGGATCAAACAACCACTAGGCATCCCCTCAGACTGCGACAAAATCCTGGCAGATCCTAGGGGGTCAAATCCGTATTCGTATGGGGGTAGTTTTTCTGAGTCGGGTGTTATTTGGGCGAGTCAAAAGTTTAGTGCAGTTAAGAGGATGCTTAGGGTTAGTGATAGGGCCAGTATGAATAGGATTATGTTTATTACACTTCTCTGGGTTTAAACCAGATTCTAAGGACTGGAAGTCAAACGTAATTAGTGTACTAGAAGAGTAAGATCCTCATCAGTAGACAGAAATGTAGAGGAATAATCATACGACGTCTACGCAGCAGCTTTGAGCAGCAGGTTTTACTGCAGCTGAATGAATGTGTGGCATTTGTAAAGCCTTTTAAGCAAATATTCAGCTGGGTTCCCTATGGAGTCAGCAAATCCTCTTGCGCTGGCTTCAGAGGTGGCAAGGTCACCCTCAAGATGAAACTCTCACATGACCACACAGACTTTCAGGCTATTCCTTACTGATGTCAATAAGAAAACAATGTTGCAAAGTCAGGACGGCCTGACTCTGCCAGCTTCAGAGGGCTCTGACCAGGGGCACAAACACTGTCTTATGTGGCTGCCCTTTTTCCTTGTAATTAGCAACTATTGTAGCAAGTCAAAAACTATTGTGCTGCACAAACTGTGCCTGATGTACTGGACAAAGTTCAGCCAGCAGATGAAGAAACCACTGACCATCCCTGGATACCAATTGAGACTGAGATAATCTGTGAACACGTGAATGCTGGAGTGAAGTGCTTATCCACATCCCGAATACAAGTGTCTGAGTGCTCCTATCTGGCCCTGGAAGAGCACTTCAGCATTAAGAGACCTATTTTTAGGAAGAGGTATTTCTGGAATTCAACCACAGATAGAAAAGCAATAGCTAGTGCCAAACTTTTTTCAGTAATACAAGTATTTGAATATGTACCTTCAAGTGCACAGTTGTTAATTAATAAACTGATGTTTCTGACCCCAGAATAAGCAGTCTGAATGACACAATCTTGAAAGGGCAAGCAAGCATGCCATTTAAGAGAATATCCAACTATACAGTAGGATTCTATTTCTTCCTGCATTAAACAAACCTAAGTGATGTTCATCAAAAAAAAAAACAAAACACATACAACCAGAAACGCCACATACACACTGCAATAAAACCTTTCCTGGTGCTACCTGAATATGCTGGGGAAGTGGGATTTGCTTTGCTGTTTTGAGATTCTCATTTATCCCTCTTTGAAATAAGCTTTAGAGCAGGTTGAAGTGTTTCAGTGTCCTTTGTTCATTTTCACATACTTGTTTCTTTATTCTTTATGGCCTTCAAGTGTCAGTAAGTTCTTGCTGAATGAATTTGGCCTTCCCTTTGATTCCATTCCCTGTTCAGGTGAAGACTTCACAACATTTCTGCAGCTTAGTTTCCCTTCAGATAAGCATAGCAGAAAAACCAAATGAAACAGAAAACAGAGACCATCCAAATGGACAAAATTCTAAAACCAGGAAAGACAGCTTACAAAATGGTACACCTGCTGACTTGCCTGTCTGATATCCAGAGAAATTAACATTTTTTCCTTTTTCAGTTTAGATGGTAAATCCTCCAAGGTCAGTCTCCAATATTTAATACATATTAAACTCCAGAGATAAAAGCAGAAAAAAAACCAAACCTCTACTTAAGTCTTTGTCATCACCGATTTTTGATTCCACCTGATCAAATAAATGAGATTTGGGGGATTTTTTTATAAGACAGCAGCATCCAAGAGTCTGGTAAATAGAACATGACTAATGAAGCAATCAGATTCTGTTGTGAAAAACCCTGTAGTTTGCCAAGACTGATACAGGCAAACCTCCCATATTTCTTTGGGGACCCAACCAAGTCCACTACAGACCTGTAAAAAAGTAAAACTTGTCACAGGACTACCACTGCTACTCTACATCAGCTTTCTACTCAGGTCCCATGCTATCCTAGATCTAGACATGCTTTATTTTGCAGATTGCAACCTGTTTTTTTATGATCTAATATTTATAGCATAAAGCAACAAGACACCACAAGCTCTATAATTTCATTGACAGACTAGATTTGAAATGTGCTGGGAAAAGAACCCTGCCTCCAATAGAATGATGAGTCCTAATGATTGCATTACCAAAACTGTACTTACATTCATGTAATCATACAGCCTTTCTGAAGCAGTTCCTACTGATAAAGCAATATCTGCAGGGAAACAATGCAGATACCTCCGGGCAAAAACATCAGGGTGGTGATTCCTCCAAAATTCCTCTAATTCTCCCTTTTCCTTCAGCTGTTTCTTGATAGATTTGAATCGAATCAAAGGGATTCTATGCAAATAAAATAAACACACAAAAAAACCTGATTGTCCTTTCTAGAACTGTCATATACTCCATCTATTAAAAAAAAAGGTTTCTTTTTTGAGACCTCAAGTAGCAACAAGCACATGTAACCCATGAAGCCAGCTGAGATGTGTGCCAGTGAAGGCAAAAGAGTTTTCTTACCGTTCCACAGCCACGATGAGCGGGATGTAAACCACTGCCAACAGTATTGTCCTCATGGCTCCAAGAGGTTCAGAGTCTAATGACTCCTTTGCTCACAAATCCCTTTTTTATGGCCTGCTGTCAGCTGAGGGCTGCTCGCCAGGTCAATCAATCGCAGGAGGTCAGTGCTTTGGCAGAAAACTGATTCATTTACCCTCAGACTGGTTTGTGCAAATAGTGATGTCCAGTGGAGCTACTCAGATAACCAGGGCACAGTCTAGACCAAACAGACATTTAATCAACAATCCTTGATGTCTTTTACATAAATATCATTCATGGGTTGAGCTTGGTTCCTGCTAGAATGAGAAAGAGGAAGCTGTCCAAGCACTTGCTGCTTTTCAAGCTTGCTTTAGTGAGATGTTGCTCAGAAGTGCTCAATGCAGAGAAAGAGGACAAAATATACTATACATCCATTTCCCTTTTGCAGGAGACATTTCAGCAAGGCCGAGAAGACATTTGGTGGGCTTGTGACAAGTCACCTCCTAACAGCTGAAGTTTAATTCCCTATCTGTGAGAGAGTTCCAGTCTAAACAAAAATGTGCCATGCCATAAAATGGATCTTCAAAGTAAAAAACACAACAGTACAATACAGCAACATACAGTAAACACCAGCAATAATTTTGCACACATTTCAGCAAGACATTTGGAAGAGCTCTCTTGGATTTATTTTTGGGCAAATTTCCTGGGGTTAGTGGCTCCCACCCCTGCAGGCGGGTTCAAGTCTAGCCTGCAGAGAAATAATGGTGTCAAAAAGGGGCTGATTTGGCAGAGCACAACCCCCAGCCTGTCAGCTGCCCAGGAGGAAGCAGAGCACTTGCAAGACTTTTTGAAACTTTCCTCTGCAGAAGAAAGAGCAGTAAGCAACCACATACTGCAGCCTAGCATATACTAAAGCTAACTTTGAATAATCAGCCATTTTTGTTCAAAAGGCTGTGGTAGGATGCTGGGAAAAGAGCAACCACTTTTTTTTCTTCACAACACACCATGTATTTAAAATAAACTGCTCAGTATGCAAAGGTGAACTGGAACTAAGGAATTCTCCCAAAAGAGAGCAGATGTGCAACAGCACAGCAAGGAGTGAATGTCAAAGGACACAGAGGAGGCAGGAGTTATCATCTTCTGCTCCAGCAGCAATGTCAAGAAAAAATAGCAGAAAAACCCAATCACACAGCATTTGTGAGCCAAGAAGGGGTCTAAATGTCCATCACAGACTTCAAATAAATACAAAGCAAACAAAAATTGCTCCTTTAAGTCAGTTCCCTTGCTATGTCAGACTGAGTATGGGGTATGAAAGCCTTAAAATCATTACGTTTAGAGCTCTATTTATTAGTTGCCCCAGATTTTGAAATACAGTTTGCTTTTTCCAGCGTACATCCAAAATTGTAAGGACTAAAAAAACACAGCAAAGGCTGAGCCTGGTGTCATTACACAGCAGCAGGCAGAGCTTTGGAACTGAAAAAGCACCAGCATCTCTATTATAATATCTTGCTTCAAAACATAACAGAATCTCAAAAATGCTTATTTTCTGTTGATTTCTATTTTATTCTAATTTTTTTTCAATTATATATCTCTGAGTAATATTCCCCACTTCTCCTGAACTCAGAGGTTTTACACAAGTTATCAGCAAATGATCACATTTTCCGCCCCACAGTCATGCCAGCCACTGAGCTGCAAGAGCTGGGTGCTGGAAATGGGAATGGTGAGCAAAGATTTGTGAAATCTAGAAAGAAAAGGCATTTCTCAAGGAGCCCCCACCTGTCACTTGATGCACAGCAGAGCAGATGTCATGCCCTTGGGTAGGGCAGTGCTGCTTTGACAAGAGCAAGACAATGTCTGTGCCGAGTGCCTTTATCACTTGAACTTTTCCTCAAATGCTACAAATGCTTCTGGGAAGTCGATCATGTTCCTGTTGGAGGGCACCACGGTGACTTTGAAGACATGAAGCTTTCAAAACACCGCCTGGGTCTACTGTGAGGACTGCCTTTGCCTTAGTGGCTGATTCTCAGAAAGAACACAATTGTTCATTTTACTGCAAGTGTAGTCCTTTATTAATCCATACAGAGGTTATTCTTTCCCAAATTCTCTGATCTCACTCTATGTTCCAAGCAGACATTAATTTAGCTAACAGAGGTACAAAATGCAGCAACAAAAGGTCATTGTGACCTTTTTTGATAAGCTGGAATAATGATTAAACTACAGTGCAGAGGATCCCTAAGAAATAGTTATGTGCAGCTTAAAAGTTCCATTAAGGAGAAATAATTCAAGTAGGAAAAAAAAATCCATATCCATATCTGCAGACTTAGTACTTTGCTAAGTTATTTGTCTACATATGGATTATTGAGAAAAAATATGCCTAAACTATACCATTAATATATTCTTAGCTATGCTCTTGTGTTATTATGATTAGTAGGTTATCTGAAAAAATCTGTCTAAAAGACAAGGCTTTGCTGTGGATGTCTATTCATTATTAATTATGCCAAATGCATTTGGTTTTCCACAGCTTTATTCTATAGTGCCTTAAGGGGAGGGACACTCGCCTTCAAAAGGTGCCACGGCTGTTTAGAAATGAAAACAAATACAACAATCTGCTGACACATTCCCCACAGTGGTCCTCTGACAGGCCACAGAGCATCAAAGCAGTAAAGAAGTGTCTAAAAGGAGATTCTGATGCAGTGCAAACTGGCTTCTTGCTTCTGGGATGCCACAGACAGCACATCCCACCATCAGAGAGGGAACTTTCAGGCCCTCTATTCCACAGCACCACCACAGATGACTGTGCCATCATCTTTGTTCTCCAGGCTTGATGCCCTGCCCAGCTTCTCCATCTAAAACTGATTTTATGGCACTCAGGTCCCAGCACTGACTGCTCTCTGTCCTGTTGCAGTACTGTTCCCCAGGTGCCCTATTGTTCTCCTCCATACATTTCATAGCATCACTGCTGCATAGCACAGCCACTCATCTTGTGGGGAAAAGGCTCATAAACATCCTATAGCCTATACCCAATTGATAGCTAAGAGCTGCTTTACATTTGAAAGCAAGTGATAGTAGAAAGCTCTACATAACTAGATTTGACCAGAAATCCAGAGGCCACCTTAAGTGGTTCTTCAATTTTCTGTTGGCTCTGCTTTTCGTTTTTCAAGAGTGTGTGGCTCTCAGCAGTCACAGATTCTGGCAGTATAGCACCTAATACCCCAAAACCAATTGCAGATTGTTCAAAGAAAGTATACTCCCTAAATAATGGTAAGTGTGGGAAATTACAGCAGTGAGCTGTAGATATCAAAGCAAAGAGCCAAGTGGTGAAAAGGCTATTTTACCTTAAAACACTCTGCCAGCTTTCACAACCAAAGTTCACGGCAGAGCTATGGCCAACACACGGGCAGAACAACCACAGAATAGGTTGGGTTGGAAGGAATATTAAGGATCATATAGTTCTAACCTCCCTGACGTGGGTAGAGACAAATGAGTACCCTGGGAAAATAGCAGAAGCTCAGCATTTCAAACTATGCAGAGGTTCCTATACATGGGTATGCTCCCAGAAATTAGTACTGAACAGCAAAATGGATGATGATGCGACTAGAGCAGTTTACACTGTCACATCTAAATAGCCATAACTTTTCAAAATCAGACTTACTTCATTCATAACAAGTGAGAATCTTGATGGAATCCATGGGAGTTTCTTGACAGGTTTTGGTACAGACACAGGAACTGCAGTAGCACAGTTGGAAAGCAGAGGGAGAACAACCTTGGCAATTTGTGATAGCATATTACACTGAGATTCAGACAAGGAGTAAAACAATGTAATGAAAAAGGCCCTACAGACAAGAAGTAAAATGTAATGAAAAAGGCCCTACACAATCAAGAGTGCCAGAGGCTATAATAAATACCATTAAATTAGGAACATAAACAGTAGAACTGCTCAAGATAGCAGTTTGCCAAGTATTTGTGTTAAAGCTTTAAGGTAAGTACTGGGGTGGCAAATTACACTCTGAAATCCATGTACTTGGTGCCTTTCAAAATACATGCCTGAAAATGCCACCCATCTTGAAAGTCAGTCAAGTCTTAACAGGTATTTTAAACAACAATTTGATTATATGCAATATCTCTGCTGAAAGTTTCATGAAAGTTAAATATCTAAGCTTAAAACTTCAATCTGCTGTGGTGTTTGCTTTCTCAAGCCCATCCTTGCTGCCTGCATTGGCTACACAGACAGCACAGCTGCAGCAAGAAGTGAGGGACCAGGTGTGACCCTAATTTTGTCTGGGGCAAAATCAGAGAACATTTACAGTGTGCGAGAGGAGGAAAGAAGGAATGCTTTCAGGGGGAGGGCGAGCATGTGGGAGTGTGGGTGAGAGAGGGAGACCTGGGCCCTGAGTCGTCCTGCCTATAATCCCCGTCACCAAACACTCATTCAGTTATCAGAAGCATTTCAGAGCCCTCGAGATTAATGGCTGGTGCCATGTAAACAGAGCCTTATATTGGGAAGAACGAGTTACCAACAAGCCAGTGTGCAGAGGGAGACCGAGGCAGCCTCCTGTCCCTCGCAGTCCCAGCCATCCCGAGATGGGCAACAGTTTGAAAGCCATACTTGCTTTTGTGCCCTCTAACAAGTGCCAGAAGTACCTCCTAGAAGACCTAGAAGAGATGCCAGTGGATAAAATGGTCGATCTGAGTGGCAGGCAGATGAGACGGCTGCCTGTGCACATCTGCTCTTTTAGGGAATTGGTTAAGCTGTACCTGAGTGACAACAACCTGAACCATCTGCCCCCCGAGCTGGAGCAGCTGCAGAACCTGCAGATCTTGGCACTGGACTTCAACAACTTCAAAGCACTGCCCCTAGTTGTGTGCACGCTGAAGCAGCTGTGCATCCTCTACCTGGGCAACAACAAGCTGTGCAGCCTGCCCCTGGAGCTCCGACTCCTGCAGAACCTGAAGACGCTGTGGATCGAGTCCAACTGCCTGCAGTACCTGCCCGAGGTGGTGTGCGAGCTCAGCCTGCTCAAGACGCTGCACGCGGGCTCCAACGCCCTGCGTGGGCTCCCCCGGCAGCTGCAGGGCCTGCAGGAGCTGCGCACCATCTGGCTCTCGGGGAACCTGCTGTCCGAGTTCCCGCCCGTGCTCCTGGACATGCCCTTCCTCGAGGTCATCGACGTGGATCGCAATTCCATCCGCTTCTTCCCCAGCCTCGCTCACCTGCCCGGCCTGAAGCTGGTGATCTACGACCACAACCCCTGCAGGAACGCGCCCAAGGTGGCCAAAGGGGTGCGCAGGGTGGGCAGATGGTCAGAGGAGAGCCCGGAGCCCCGCAAGCGATCGGGGGCGGTGATAGATATCGCGCTGGACGAGAAGCCATTGCTACCTCCTGCCGCCAAGGCCGAGCCCGACGCCGAGCCCTGCTGACGCTCAGCTGCCCCTTCTGGCCAAGGTGGCAGCGCACTCCCGCCGCCGCCCAACCTCTACCTCTCCCTTGCTTGCTGGTGTCCAGGGAGCACCACACCGCACGGCAATCTCAGGAGTACGTGCACCAGCTTGGAGATAATGTGACAGCACAACTCTTGTACAGACACCTCTTTGTCTTTGTGCAGCACCCAGCACCCTCCCTAGAACAGACTCCTGTGTCCCACACTGGGACCACACAGAGTTCACAACAGAGATAAGACTCAGTTTAGATGTTTGCCATGGGCGGATTGCATGGAGCACATACGGACTTGCTGCTCCTCACCCATGGGCTCACTCTTCTCCCTGCCACCTTCTTGAGGTGTCCCAGCTCAGCTGAAACCCGCTGCTCAATGTGATCCCCACAGCTCTAAAGCAGCACTGGTCTCAAATTACTTTATCTGAAACACAGCAATACCTTGAAGGCTTCCCTGTCTGCTGAGTGGGAAGTGGTAGCAGAGTCCCGGCTGCACTATCAAGAAAACAGCACATACGTACAGGGGGCTCTCCTCTTTCTTCCTGCAAAATTTGTGACAACTGTTTCATCATTGCTGAGCAGTATTCAAATGATAGTGAGGAAAGCTGTAGGCTTTGGTGCTGGGTTTTGTTACTGACAGCACTGCCTCTAAGGACAGCTGTAAAGGAAAAGTTTTCATGCAGGAGCAAAGAAGAAAATCAAAGCCTGACTAAAAAGGAAAAGCCACAGGAGCTGCAAAGGTAAAGTTGCATGAATAAAATCCAGGCCTGTGAGCTGTCACTATAAGCTTGCACATAATCTGACGAGACAAACTTTACTCAGATGATTTCAGCTGGGTATTTCTCAAGCTTGCAACTTGGAGCAGTTCAGATCCCCTAAAAATGCACTTTTTTCCTAAGCTTTGCTTTAAGTGAGTAACAGAAATCTGGCTCAAAGTGACATTTTAAACTTTAGACTCCATAGCATGGTTGAATTAGGTGACAGGTTTTTTAACAAGGATGGAAAGCCCTTGGTGGCACACTCTTTGAGTCTGTCTCACCAGCACAGCCCGCAGAAGCAGCAGTTGACTTCCCAGAAAAGGTCTGATTCCATGCCAGTTCGTGACTGTTTAACGTCATCTACATGCTTGAAAAATTATCTGGAAATACACAGACTCTGCTAGCACTTGTTGTCTTGTAAAATGAAGTCCCAAATTTGCATCTGGCTGGCACCCACGTAGTGTGCTCCTGGTGAAATTAAATAAAAGTATACTAGCAGCTTGCCAAGTTAAAAAGTCCTTCTTTGGAATTAACAGCAAATTCTTTATCTAATCTTGTTCCAACAATTTCTTCCTACAAAAAGGAAAGCAGGACATGAGTTAGGGGTGCTATTCTAATATCCAAAGTCAATATTTTATACCCCACGGAACTGAGCTGGTACTGTATTTATCTGAGGGGATGGGGAAGAGCATGCTTTCACTGGCTTATCAATGGTCTGTGTTTCACAAAGCACTCACCACACAGCACTGTCACTTCTGGAGAGCTGAAGTCTCTGTCAAGAGTTAGGGGAGGATTCTGTAAGCATCTCATTTTAAGAAATCTAAGGCAGAAAAACCTTTGCACACATATTTGCTTACTTCAGCTTAATCTTTCTGCTTTGGCAGACTTGCCCTGCTGTTTGTACATTTGCAAGGGCCAGAAGGTCACAAGGCCTGTGGGCACCATTCTGGGCCCCCACACAGACAGGGCCCCTGCCTGTCTGTGCTCACACTCCTCACAGGTCTGCATGCAGACAGCTGCAGGCATCACAGGCTTCCTTCCAGCCTAGTCACAAAGAAACCTGCCCAGTCGAGAAACACGTTGCCTTTGCAGCAACTAATAGAATAGGAAAGTGAATATGAAGACAGGATTCAACAGACATGAAAGGGGTGGGGCAGAGGGCAGGATGTGAACATTATGGAGCCTGGCCTATTTTCTGCTAAGTGTCCACAATTTTAGGTGTTTGTCAAGTCAGCCCAATACTTTACAGATCAACACGCAGACTGTTTAGTCCAGAATGTTGCTCTCTCTCCCAAACTGCATGATCCTCTCAACTCTCCTGAGCAAAATGTAAAATTTGTGGTGTAAAAAGCTGTAAGATCACTTAGTCATAGTTCTGGGCATTGACTGAGGTTCCTTGTCCCCTCACTCTCTTCCATCATGAAAAAAAAGAGTAATGCTCTGTATCACTGGAAAAAGATACCATCTAACTGCAGAGCCTATTTCTAGGACCCCAGCTCAAAACCTATGCAGCCAGGACTGGAACACACCACTCATACTAACACAGCAGGTCAACACAAACCAGCAAGCCACAAGGGCTTAGTCACACCCGAAGCAGCCGAGGCCTGAGGCTGTGCACCACAGCTCTCCTCATGGATCTGCCCTTCCTGGTTCTACACAAAGAAATACAACTTTGGGGAATCTGAATTTTTCTTTTTTTATTACTGTGTATTTTAAGTGGAACCTGGAAGGAACAGAATGAATAGGGTTGTATAAAACCCCTGGTTTATACACCCCTGAAAGTGAATTCTTCCACACAACACACAAAAGCTCCAGTAAGTAAAAACCAACTGAAGACAGTGCCATTGATGGAGATCTGTTTGTCTCAAGCTTCTGTTCCATAACCTCACAAAAACTAGACCATTAAAAAAAATTACTAGGTGAGATCTGGTCCACACATCCTCAGGTACTGAAGAAAATTTAACAGGGGCGATGGTCTGGTACACGTTTTCTGGGGAGAAAAAGAAAAATCAGAAAATTCCCACCACACTGATGCCTATCAGCCCCTCCTCACCCACTCCCATTTTTAATCTTTAGTTACTGTTTCATGTTCAGGGACAGCTTTATCTCACAGCACAAAAAACAGTACCACCTCAAAGCTAACACACCACCCATGACCATGCTAAAAAAAAATCTTTTGATTCAAAAAGCAGTGAAAACTACCTGGTAGCAGGCCCACCTGCCTATGAGTGGCAATTCTTCTCAAACCTTTTAAGAAACATGTTTCTGTTTTAGCTGCAGATTCTACCTCGGGAGCAGCTGGACATTTCACTATAATTCTTGCCAAAAGCAAAAAGAAAGCATGATCCCTTACATTTTGGTCAGCCACTTGTGCAGATGTTTAGTGGTGACCCAGGATTAACTAGGCATTACTCAGGCACGGCAATTTAAGTTTGCTGATGGCTCTAAAGGCCTGATGATACTGCCAATGCAGTAAAATTATCTAATATGAACACCAGCATGTCACATGTCAGGTTCCCTTTCAAGTACAGCATTTTTAGACCAAGACTTTTCTGCACCCTTCCTCTTCCACAGAAGGAGGTTTACTTTACACCCCTGTGACTGACCATGCAGATACTCTGCCCATACCTTGGTGCTGCTTTAATGATGTCATCTACGCGAAGAATCATTTCTGCTGCTTCAGCGGCACTCAGCAACACTTGTCTCTTGACCTGGAAACTTTCTGTTACTCCCAAAACTGACATGTCCCCAATGACACCCTCTTTCATATCTGGAAGAAGAAACACATTAGGAGGCGTTTTTTTGGTTTTTTTAACTCAGCTTTTTTTTAAGGAAATTACAAGAAGCTGAGAGCACAGTAACTTACCTGCTCAAATGAACTACACTGATAGTTAGGGAAGTATTAAATAAAGTCTTCTACCTCAAGAGTCCTGATCAAAGTCTAATGTTGCAATTACATATGAGCACTTGATGATAATAACTTTATACACTGTGATGAGGAGACAAGATCCCAAGAGGACTCTCAGCACTATGTCCTTAGGTACATTAACTTCAGGGTTCTTCTCTACCACTCTGTGGTGGTTGTTCAGTTGGCTTTTTTGCGGGGGTGGGGGAAGGGGCAAAAGGAAGGATGTTTGGTTCTTCTGGGTTTTTAACTGGTTGCTGGTTTTAAAACAATGACTTTATTTTTAAGCTTCCTATAACTAGACTCAGTGTAAGGGAAGTGTTTTTTAGAGGTGAAAACCATGCATTTAAGAAATGAAGGTTTTCACTCTACTGTCAAAAGCCTGGTAGAACAAAAGGAATATCGTGCTGTACACAAAGTTCTATGCAAGGCAAACAAACCAACATACTCGGCTCTCCTTGCTGAATATATGTGACAGACATACATGAACAACTTTAATGAGCCCAAAGGACCTGGCCAAACAGCAATTCAAACACAGAAGTAAAACTCATCCCCTTACCCAGTCCATAAGTAGTCTTCCCTTCACTATGAGCAGCTCTGAGCTGAGCAACCAAATCAGCACTGTCATAGCCAGCATTATCAGCTATTATTGTTGGGATCTAAGGGGATAAACACAGGTTGTTTTTCATTAACATATGATTGTTAGCAAACATGAAACATACTTGGATGTTATCAGTTTACAACTGAATTTCAAGAAGATGCTTCAGAAACATGCCAGATGATCTGTTTACTGTGATAACTAAAAGACCCAAACTACCTCTCTAAGAATTTCAAGACTCTGTTGTAAGGAAGTACCTATGAGGACAGAAGCATGTTAGCAATTTGTACGCTCATTTTACATGGACAGAAGTAAAAAACCAATCTTGTCATTTTATCATTTCAGACTACAACTGGAGAAATGTTTTCATTTAAAAAGCACAAGTCTGCTGGTAAGCATTAGCCACCTGACCATTCTGTTCACTGTTTCCATGACAGCAGTGCAAACTCACATGCACTGACTGAAGAGATAATGCCAAGTGTTACTATGCACTTGAATTTATTTTTCTTGGGAGAAAGGTTTTCCCTAATTCAAATTGCAGAAAGTAATTTTTTTCTCAAACTGACAGTCTGTTTTCACAATTCTATTAATGTTTCTTGTGACACACTCATTTCCTACTAAGATGCAATCTCCAATGCAAGACCAGAAATTTGTAGCAAGTACTAGAGTATGAATACACTCAAACAGCACTAGAGCATCAATGGAACAAAAGGGCTGCTCTTTTCTAAATCAGCTGTCAGCTACCTAAGATGAGACTTTTATGTGCTATTTCTGCAGCACTTCTAACCAGCAGGTAAGGTGAGCAATAACCATTTAGAGGAGGGTTAGCATATGAACATGTACAAGCCTGTAACATGCAGAATTATTAAAACACCAGTACTTTTTTCCTAAGATAAAAAACCAATTTCTCCCTTTGTTTATCCAAGATGTGCTGCTAAAACTTTACTTCTTTACTTTGGACAACCAAAATTTTTTTAAAGTGAAGCAAATATCTGATGTCACAAGTTAGTAAACTTCATGAAACTTTGTGTCTTAGCCCAGCAATATGATTAAATAAACCTACCATTCGTAAAGCCTTAGCAAAGGACTCCATTGCAACAGACTCTTTGCCAGGTGTTCTGACAGCAAGTTCTGCAACAGCGTTAGCCATCAGCATCTCTGAACAACCTATTCAGTGAAGACACACAGATGTTACACATCCAACCTTCAGTAATACCAAAGTATGACAGGTACAAAGAGTCTGATATTCACCTCCACCATACACAGTTCTTGTGTCCTTCACAGTCTGGGCCAGGACACAGAGAGCATCATGCAGAGACCTCTCTGCTTCATCCAGAATCTGCTGGGTGGCTCCACGCAAAACTATGGTGCAAGCTTCACCTAGAAAGCACACATGTAAAAGGATTAAAAAGAGAAACCAGGACACAAAATGGGCTATCACAAAGCATTTACAATGGTTCTGCTATCACTGGAGTCAAGTTCTGTATTACTTAATTTTGGGAACAAAAGCAAACACGATGACATTTCAAAGACAGAATGAAATTATGTGCACAGTGCTATTGCTTTGGTTCCACAACACCTTATTTAATTTAAGAGAAAATTAATATTGTCTCAAAACTCCTTAGAAATTAGAGCATTGGCATTTACTAGAACAAGCTCTTTAAGTATGACACATTGCTACTTTTCTTGTCAACTGAATTTCCAAAAGCAGAAACCTGGGTTCCCATCCTTAAAAATGATTATATGTTCGTTTATGTAACACAAAACGTCCACAGTTTCAACCATGAAATTGTGCAGGACTTTTACTGAAAAGCAAGGCTTTAATAGAAACAGTTACATAAATCATTACAGAATTCCTATGCATTACTGGCAACTGAACAGCACTAGCAGAGGGTTAACATAAATGTTACAATACACCATTAGTGATAAAACACTTACCCATTGCTACTCCAGAGAAATGAATGAGTTTATCTTCTCCAATCATGACTTCTTCAATGAGCTTGCAGCTTCCTAGTTTTACTAGCTCAGGGTGATCAAAGGTTGAAGCAATTTCACCACCTGCAAGTGTAAGATCATAAAGAAATCAGAGCTCACAATGAAAGCATCCTTCCAGGCAAAGTCTCACCAAGGGCAGGGGGCGGGGGGGTTAGAAAAAAAGTCTTCATAATTGCCCCCAAATAAATTTAAACTAAAATTACTGATAAGCCAAGACTGTCTCATGTCAGCATGTGGTACCAGAAAATATCAACCAATGCTGATAAATCCTTAACACACCTGTTTTGTTTCACATCACATGGACTAAAATGCTTGTGAGCTGTGTCTGATAACAGAATAAACACTCATTTTTGCTAGCATTAAAATATCAGTATGTTTCAAGTTTTCACAGTATTTACTGATTATTTATAAAATACTAAATGAAGTCTCTTATGCTTTAAAACTTGAGCTTGTGACAGTATTCCTTTTGCCTGCCTGATGATGGCTGAGAACCACCATTCTCCTGCATGGCAAGTCTCATTCCATGCTGCAGCAGCAATACTGTGCAGGATCTGTAAACTGCTGTATCATAAACAAAACAAGCACTACAACGACCAAAATGTCTTTGAACACAACATCATTCTAGTTCTTGTTCCAGTTCTTTCCTCTTCCTATTAGAAAACTCTTTACATGCATGCATTCCCCATGTGTGCTCAATAAGCCCACAGTAGCTTGCAGCACTGTGTAGTTGCAGCATCACAAGAAAAACCAAGACTTGGAGCAGAGTTTGTGTATATTAAAAATCGTCCTTTTTTCAGCTATACTATTCAAGCCAGAGTGGTCTGATAAGGCCCATTTGCTCTGCATACAAGTCTGCTTTCAATTTGTTCCAGAATGTAAGCAGTGTTCTCAATCACACGTTTCCAGGGTCAATGTGCCTATTGACACTTATATGCAGTCACTACTTCAGTTTTGCTAAGATAAGCAAGTCAGTGTCTTTTCCTTTCTCCTGCAAAGCAAATTCATCCTCCTGATCACTTTCAAAATCACCTATGATGTCCCAGTTAACTATCTATTACTTCAGCAATGAGAATTATCTGTAGCATTCCAGAGGTCTCATTTCCATTAGTTACGAAAATCACATTTATGCTGACCACTACCCAAAATATCCAGGTTGTTGAGGTTATTTGAGATCCACCTCAATTCAAAAACCCAGGCCCACATTTTTAACAAAGGATGACTCCTTAGTCTTCTCTATCATTACAGTCAAACAACAGCCACTTAAACCAATTGTTATCACAGAATAAAGTACTGTTAGTATTAACTTGTGGAATTATTCTTTCTGTTGCTAAATTTCATCTTTTCTTTAGAAAACAAACATCAAAATCTTATCAAGCAGGAACTTAACTGAAAATATTTTTAAAATATGAAAGAAGGTTACCAACTGGCACTAACTTGCTAAATTGTTTCCCATGTTTTGCATTATGATCCTTTATTCACAGATGCTGAGGAAGTATGTTTAAGTAAGTTTAATGTTTACTAATGATCAGACAAATAATGTGCCCCTCCAAGTTTCATACAACCAAATACTCTGCACACCTGTGACAAGAGCCAGACGTTCTACACCTGCAAAGTCTGCATGTTCAATAGCCATGACACCAGCAGCTCCAAAGAGATGTTCAGGGTAGTTGTAGATCAGCTGCCTAAAATTACAACACATCCCACCATCACACACAGAACAAACCTTTGAAAATAACACAGTAACAAAAGACACCAGCTTCTCAGTAGCATGGACACAGGACAGATTTCTGAAAGCTACCAAAGCAGTCAATGGATGAGGCATCTGCCACACATGGAGTTTTACACAACACAGAAGCAAACGTAGGGACAGGAAAACATGCAAAGCTAAGGAAAAAAAAAATCAAACTATGTTTTTTGAAATATCCTTTCTCTGAAGAAACACTATCACACTAAGCACAGGCAGCCATATGCTTTAAGGTCTTAGTCCTTTGATCCTAAGTGCCTGCTGGGCACTTAACTGCCTATTCTAGCAGAATGAACTAGAACAACATGGAAAGTAATGTAACTCTCCCTTTTTCCTAAGGAATACATACCTGTTAATAAAGCAATTTATTCCATGTTTAAGAATACGATCCACTTTCTCCTTCATCTTTTCTTTTTCTGCCTGTTCTATTTCTGCCACTTTTGCTGTGGAGTCCACTCTAACACGAGAGCCAAAAATCTATATCAAAGAGAAAAGAGCTCAGTCTCAAAATTCCATTTACAAAAACACAGTTTCTCAACAGTAGTTCTGTCACATACCTTAATCTTGTCTGTATCCATACCAGTATTTGCAATAAGAATCTTTGCATTTTCAATTCTTTTTGGCTGATTTACACCAATCTTCTTGTCAAGCAGAAAGCCTGTAGTAACAGAAAGGCCTTGTAAAACTTCAAATTAAAAAAGGAGAGCAATTACTAGTTATTACAAAATCCCCCATCTTTAGTATTCAATTTAATAATAACATAACAGTGTTTCATACAACACATTTACATAGATATGCAACCTTTAGCAGCTTTGTTTCCCAAGTGCATACACAATCAACTCTCAAAGACTTACCTTCATCTAAGTAGGAATCAGCCAAACTTCCACCAAGTTTCTTAATGACATGGATAGCCTCCAAATTACCAGAACCTTTCAACCTAAGAACAGCTTCTACAGCTAGCTTGACAAAGTGATCCTTGTGGTGAGTAAGTAATTTTGAAGAAAGAGTTGTTCCCGCGATGTTCATCAAATCTTCACGGAACTTCACTTCATCATTACTAAAATAAAGACAGCTCAGTTAAAGTGGAGAGTCTGAAAGCCTTAACTACCACCAGCTCCCACCATGAGTCTTTGCCCACTTCTTCAAGCCTGTATCTCTATATGTACCATATTTTCTTTTGAGGAATGCTGCACAGAATCCCTCCACTGTCCCAGAACACAATCTTCCACTTGAAATACAAATTTTGTTAGGAGAATTTTTGCATTCAGCTTTAGAAAGTTTGTGCTCTCAAAGTGCTGGGCATGGGAAATAGTTATATTTAAAATGTGAGTACAAAATCTGAAGTAACAGCTCAGATCTTTGTTCCAGGGAGCAAATTACAGCTTATATTTCATTTCTGCACAAAATTACATAAGTAATTTTGAAGCTTCTTTAACTCATCAGAAAAAATACCCAATATTTTTTTCTCAACTGTTAAAATTCAGGAACTCAGCCTTCACACTGCTTTAAAAAGAGTGAAGAATTTACCAATGGACTGTAATTTGCACTGATGTTTTGATCTTGAGTAGTTTTTTATATAAAGTTACAGCAAATGGGCATTACTAACCCATGATCCACAGCTGCTTTCAAAAGCGCCTCTCTTGAAGCCTTTGTGGCTGCTCTCCAGCCTGCAATGATGGTCTGAGGATGAATCTTCCTTGCAATCAGTAATTCTGCCTCCTATTTAAATGAAATCAATAATTATTTCCCCCCCTAAAAAGTATAGTGACACTAACTAGAAAAGACATGTTCATTTATGGATGCAATTTAAAATGTAATTGAAAAAAGCTATCTTTATTTTTCTGTGGAACTTGGCAAGCTGATAGATCATTCCTTAAGATGCTCTTGATCCCAGTTACTGGCCCTGAGATGATCAGACTTTCTGACACAGCTCTGCAAGGAAGAATTATTCATTTCTCAAATCTCTTTCACAGTAATTTCAGGTTTAGAATTTGGCAGTGTAAATTCTTCCACAAGCATAAAATCCATACAGAGTTTAAATGAACAGTATGAATTCAGGCCTTGAGCAAAGAACAGAATTTAGCAGATTTTTTTCCTATGGAAATGGATTTCAGAGGACTGAGATTCAGAACTAAGCAGTGCTTTAGACTGCTCAGTGCAATAACCAGAAAGTGAGCAGTAAGAGTCAACTTAAAATACTTGAGAGTTTATAAAAAATAATATAAGGAGTAGTAGTCCAAAATACCGCTAAAAAAAATGATGTAGGAGGCTGGTTTTTTTGCCCCCTATCAATTTCACCAGCAACAGAGCAAGCTACTCCTTTCTATGCTATGGGAGCCCTTTACAAAGACAGGATAACACCCCTCCTACTGGAGGCACCACAGAAGTACAGTGACAAACATCTGAAAAAACAGAACACATCACCCTCAGTAATTCAGCTGCCAACACTGTGACAGATGTAGTTCCATCGCCCACTTCGTCATCTTGAACCTTTGACATATCTGAAGAAGGAAAAGACATTATTAATGCTATTTTTCTCATCCATTAATTTGGACAAAGAAACAGATCTTACTCTTTGTGTAAAGAGGGAACTCTAAAAAAACCCCAGAAAAACAAGAGATGCAAACAAAACTTGGCATCCTCCAAACTCCTGCTCTTTATTTGTAACCAGTTTCAGCCTGGTGATGGTCAGGATGCTGCCCTGTGTTCCCCATCCTAACACTGGTTATCAAAAGGACAGCTGGATAGAAGCTCTAAGGTACAGATACAGGATCAGAGACCATCATAACCAGGTCTGCTGCATGAACTGCTGATAAACTGGGCCACAGCAAACACAGAATCATTAGGAAACCTGACACCAAATAGATCAGGCTCCTGCTTGTCACCAGCAGTGGACCAGTGGCACAGTAGGACAGTCACTCACAACAGTAAACTCTGTACAGAAGTACAGTGCCCACTGAGTGCCAGAGATTTAAATCTGGGAGAAACACAGTGAACCTCTGCTGCTGCACAGAATTCTGTTCCAAATTTTCCCACTGCAAAACGAGGGGTATACAGCTGTCTTTTGTCCCTTCTGACTCCTGGGACAAAGCAGGGTTAAGGGAAAAGAAGATAAAAAAACAGTTTTGAAGAGCAGCACACACCGTAATTTTACTTTTGCAGAATGCCACACCTCTTGCAGTACCCTGCCCTTCTTACTTCAGGATTTCTGCTCCCCCTCCCTTCAATTTTTCACAGTATTTCAACAACACTTTTCTAAGAACAAATAAAAACACCACAACAGAGTTACAAATTAAGAAATATTGAGCCTTTAAGAACTCACCAACCAAGACCTTGGCAGCAGGATTATCAACTCCAATGGCTTTCAGGATGGTTGCACCATCGTTGGTAACTGTGACAGAGCTGTCTCTCCCGGTACTTAAAAGAATCTTGTCCTACAAGATGTGAGATTTAGCATACTGCTTGAAAAGGCACTGTGACTATTAAAGCTAAATTAATGGGCATGACTACCCATGCAGGTGTCTTACCATGCCTTTAGGGCCCAGGGTGCTCTTGACTAGGTCACCAATGGCAATGGCACCAACAAAGGATGACTGAAATGAAAATAAATATACCGCAGGGAACAATTTATTTCTACTCTAGTACAAGAATTACACACTATCACATAGCTTTCAATATTTTAACCAACCCTTCCACCTCTTTCATGGAGGCTTAACTGAACTTAAGGCAAGTTTCTTAACTGCTAAATTTTGATAACCAGCTCAAATATACCTAAACCTCCCAGAAACCATAAATCTGTCTCAAAGCCAGAAGAAATGCCACCAATCTTCTGAGCTCCAGTAAAGTACTTTGATTTTGACAATGAAGAGTTTCTCTAATTTTTAATATTAACAAAACTCCCTTCTGATCACAGACATGCAACAAGAAAAGTCAGTTACAGACAGAAGTTCCATATCACAATATAGTGAAAGTATTTTTAGTAATAGAAAAGACAAAGTTTAATTACCTCAAGTATTACCAGGTTCTTAGAGAATTAAACTTACCAACCGAGCTGTTTCTGCCTTCTCTTCATCTGCACCTGCCTTGAAAATGTTCACAGGAGCAAGGGAAATGGATGCCTAAAACACAGTTAATGTAAGAATATTGTTTTAGCTTCAATAAAACTATGTGTTCTAAAAGCAAATCCCCAACCCTAACAGCTTAAACAATGTTTTTTTATATAAAATTACTTCCATACCCCATTTTGTTGTGATAACAGATATATTTAAGAAATAGCCATGTCGCAGCGCAGTGCAGGACTCCAAGGCCGAGCGCAGCCGCGGGCACGCTGCAGCGCACACCAGGCCGGACCAGCCCATCCCTTCATGGCCGTGCGAGCGCTGCTGCTCTGCCCGCCCGCCAGCCGGCCCTTCCCCACAGCAGCCACAGCCAGCAGAGCCAGAACAAGTCTATTTACTGCCCAATGCCTTCAGCGTTTTGATACCTGAGCCGAACCCGCCCTTTTTTTTTTTCTTTTTTTTTCATATCAATGCAAATTAATCATAGCGGTAACCACTACACGCCTTTAAGGACCAATATCTGCAGAGCCCGCAAGGCCTTAAATGAAGAAGGATCAAATACCCGCACACAGCTACCACAGCTCTCAGAGTCGCCCCGCCCCGGCTCCAGAACCTTCGGGGCCGCCCCAGCCCCCGGCACAGCGCGGGGAAACGCAGGGCGCGGCCTCCAGGCCTCGCCATCCATCCCGCCCGCCCGCCCGCCCGCCCGCGTGGAGCGCAGCCCCGCCGGCCCCGCCGCACCCCGGCCCGGCCCGGCCGCCGCCGCCCGCCGCTCACCATGGTGCCGGTGCCGCCGGGAGCCGCCCGCCCTCCTTCAGCACAGAGCCACCGCCGCGCCGCAGCCCCACGAGCTCCCCCGGAATGGCGTCACTGCGGCCGCCACTTCCGGCGCGCGCGGCCTGCTGGGAGCCGCAGTCCGGCCCCGCGCCCGCCGCCCTCAGCGGCTGCGCCTCCGCCCCTCGGGCCGGACTGGGCTCTGCGCCCCAGAGCCCTGAGGGAGGGAAATTCCGTACGCTGGAACGGGCTGCCCGCAGAAAGCGTGCGTGCCCCATCCCTGGCAGTGCCCAGGGCCAGGCTGGATGGGACCCTGAGCATCCTGGCCGAGGGGAAGGTGTCCCCGCCCATGGCAGGGGGTTTGGAGCTAGGGGATTGTTCAGGTCCCTTCCAACCCAAAGCCATTCTATGATGCTGCGGTTCTGTGATACTCCTGGAGGTCAGTTCTCAGGTCAAAAGCATTTTTAGTCACTGCTTGTGGCCTCTAGCGCGCTTGCCAGCCCATCCCCGATGGCGGCTGTTAGGCCTCGGCTCCAGTGACAAGTCATGAACAGGAGATGCCCAGCACAATCCCACTCCATACGCTGCAATTCATACGGAAAAATTGGTGACTGTTCCCCTGGCAGCTTTGCCAGTGTGAGACTACACTTAAACTTTGCTTTGTCGCTGCTTTTCCTCTACACAAAGCCTGTTACCTGGTCATACAAAGAAAAAAACCCAAACCCAACCTGTATTATTTTGTATGACTCATCCTCAAGAATTGATTCCAGCTCATATCTCTCTTCTTGCTGCTAGGTACTAAACTCTTGGGATACATGGAACGTTGTTTGTTGTAGATTCAAACTGGCCAGAGACAGAAATCCATCCCAATGGAGACAGCAAAAAAAGAACATGACTAAAACTCTGCCAACTCTCACCTGTATTGCTAATTTTGTCAATACCTGGTTAGTATTAGTTCTTGAGTATGTTAGGCCTTTCATCCTGTTTTCTTCACAGAGTTAGATACACTTCCCTCCACAACCCTGTTCTAAAACTAGACTACTAATTTAATTTAAATACCTAATTTTCATCATAGTTACACCAAAAACTATTTCAGTGTTGGCAAGGGCAAATAATACAACTAAAACAATGGAAGCAGCTTCTCTCAGAATCACAGCTTTCATAAAGATGTGCACTGACGTAATAATTCATTTTAATTCACGTTTGCTGCTACTGTGGTGAGTTGGGAAAAAAAATATTATAAAATGCTTCAGACTTATCCAAGTTATGGCCTTTGAAAGATCCAATGCTCACAGAAAAACTACAGCAAATTAGTGAATTGGGTTTAAGGGGCTTTTGACCATTGCTAAGTCATGCTTTACAAAGTGTAAAGGCAGTGACACCAGACTAGGAAGAACACAGCAGCAGTGCTGGTTCTCCTCTCCCAGCTGTGCCATGCCCTCACCCCTCTTGGGCCAAGGGCAATTTTCCAAGCTGCACCGTATGTGAAGAAAAAAAGGCCTCGTTTAAAAAAAAAAAAAAATCACAATCTGCACGCATGACAAAGGTGTGACAGAAAACCAGCAGAAATGAAACAAAGTCTTGGAGATGAATTTACAGACTTCAGAGCACTGTGATCTGTTTTGGGGTTTTTTTTACTACTGAGCAATGAGTGGAATAGGGAGGCAGGGAGGAGAGCAGAAAGAGGTACATGAAGCAACGATTTAAAGAAAAGCAAAAAAGATTATACAAACAAAACAACACAGTGACACTAACACTGCAAACTACTGAAGTAACCCACAGACAACTTTTAATGTAAAATCAATAGTTTATTGCCATGCTACAATTTTTTTTTTCCAAATGAAGTTGGCACTGGTAAGGGGAAAAATGTACATAACACATTTTTTAAAAATGCACATTTGGTAAGCTTTCTCTATAACAACAGTTTAAAAGAAGTGAAATTATTATTTTTTTAAGATTAATGTGGAATGGCATAAAAATACACTCTTTCTGCATAGTATAAGAAATACGGAATGTTTGTAAAAACAAATTCACTGAACAGGGAAAATTACTTGAAATTTTATAAACAATTTGGCAATGGTACTCCCACTGTTTAGACTTTTTTATATAAAAGAAATAAAAATCTAGAAAGCTACCTTTATACAAAGTTGCTATATTTATGCCTTTAAGTAGGAAAAAACATTTTATAATGCAAATTAGGACATACAATAATCTTACAATATGATACAATGTAATGACAAGAAAGGAACATACAACATAAGATTTTGGCCTTTGTAGAAATGTCTATTTCTGCATTTAATAAATGCATTTGTGGCACACTGGTGACTACTGTATCACTCCTACCAGTCAGCTTGGACGCTAGTGCGGTGCGTTTGGCCGGGACACAGACGCTTGCCAGGAGACCAAAGGTGATGCTGCAGTGAAGCCAGATGTGAGAAAGGCAACGTGCCTGCTGGTCCAGCCATCTGGACTGTGGGACACCATACAACACTCTTTCCTCTCATACCAGAGCATTTCTTATACATTCAGGTATTACGTACCAAAGTCTTACAAGTGAGAACATCCGTGTTTGTGATTTGGCAAAATTTCAAAATACAAAGTTAGTACCAAATATATAATATATTATATATAAAATGTGGGTGTATGATATACACACATATTCCAATGCAAAAAAAACCTGCATTATTATGGAGTTAAATTCGCTGACATCCATTCCTAAATAACATTACCATTAAAAAACAGGTGTAATCATCATCTTTCACATGTTTTAGAATCACTTCCTCTTTCATACACAACAGTTAAAGCAATATATATGCAACTATGACTAAGAAATCAAAATTCCCATAATTATCTGAACTCTGACCACAACAAATAGGATTTGGTTTTCAGTACATGTAATTAAATATATTTATACTTTTACATCCTTTTAGACCATTCCTGAAGAACTTGACCAAGCAGGTCCTCAGGTGTAACAGAGCTGTTACACCAGCAGTACTTGATCTTGCAGGAGCATATCCAGTGGCCCTTGAAGTCAACAGGAATCATTTCTTTGTCTTCAAAGGACACTGCATGCAGACCGAACAAGCTCTGGAAGGGTCACCCCACTAACAAGGAAGATTTCCTGATGACATCAAAGCTCCTTGTCAGACTTCCTTTCCAGGTGCCAAGGGGCAGGAGCGGAGCAAAGGATGCTCTGGGCTCCCTGGGTCACTTGGCAGGCAGTGCTGGGGACAGCCATGCACAGCCCCAGCACCAGGGACTGGCAGGGGCACCTTTCACACTAAGGCTTCTCAGGGAAAGCAGGGAGCTGCTTCCCACACTCCTCACTTGGCAATTCGGTCACTACAGGTCTCAGACAGGAGCTCTGGCTGGGACCCCAAGGCATTTAGTACTTTGTAGACACAGAGGAAGATGGTCCCTGTTCTGAAGGGCTTGAGCATATTTTTTTTTGATAATTTTTACATAATCTCCTTTCTATATACACATATTTGCTACATAAAATAGAATTACGCCAAAGTAATGGATATAGCGGAAAACATTGTCACAATATATGTGTATTACCACACTAAATAATTACTAAAACTGCAAGAAAAATTTCAAAAATGCCCTTCATAACGTATAAAAATATAGAAATGTCCAACACTTGTTTCATCGACCTTATTTCTCATATTCTATTTCTACCTGTACACCTACATACTTCCAAACAAAATACTGCGTTAATCTGGAGTAAACACCGTGTTAGGAAAATATCCTCATAAGACATCTGACAGACTTACTCACATACCTTACAGCGCAGCACAAGAAATAATGTATACATGGTCAGAGTTGCAGATGCTAAGTTGCTCTTTTTTTTTCTTCTGATTCACTCATCTTGTCCAAAAGAGGAAGTAATTCCTAAAGATTGTGAAAGAACCTCAACATGACTTCCTTTTTCATAATCTTCTGTAAGAAGGACATCAGCAAACCTGACTCCAACTTAACGCAGTTTTTTGTGGTGGAATTTCTTCTGGATTTTTTTTTTCCTGGAGTGTATATGAATTAAAAATAAAGATATAATAAATGAACTTAAGTTTATATTAAGTAAATACTGTCAAATATAAATGCCTGAATTGCTACCTCAAGGAAGAGATGGGAAAGATCATATCATTAAATTCCAAAAACACCTAACTCTATCTATCACAATGAAGGACCAGACTCCTCTAGGGAAATAGGAGAATTTCAGATTTAAGTCCACTACTAGTTTCTACTCCATTAGTTTCATCTTCTTTGCAGCCATTAAATAAATTAGTACAGTGCAGAAATGGAATTTCACCATGGATCTCACCTTGCATGAAGCAAGGAATACTGCTTAAAAACAGACGTCCAAATCAGATACATCATTGTATGCTCAAACTACTAACATGAAGCAGAATTTCCACTCTTACTTCACCCACAGTGAATAAGAACAATCTGTTCTCTCTTGAATCCCTCTCATTGAGAAGCGGGTAAATATAAAACAAAAACAAGAACAACCAGATTTTGAGCCAATGCACAGTGTTATAAAACCAGCAAAATCAACTGCTGATCTGTCACTTATAAAAAGCAGCCCTGTTTTGACATTGGTTTGGAATTTGTACACTTTACACATTTCCATGATCCTTTTTACACCCAAGCCCTAGTCAGAGGTGCAAACACACACAAATATCCAGACATCAAGTGGGGGGGAGCGGTGGGGGGAAGGACATTTTATCAATTTATTATATGAAACTTCTACTTCAACACTTACATTTTCTATAAAAGCTCTGAAGACATTAATAGGAATAGTGCTTCAATGCACATCATCAGATTCAACCCCTGTTAAATTCAGAACATACTTATTGGGGGAAACAAAAGATGTTCTAATGAGTGTCATGGTTTTCAAAATGGCCTTTTTCAATATTGTTTTAGGAAGTTAGCAAAAAACACCACAAAAATTAAAACAATTGGTCCTCCTTCTGGCATGATTTTGAGGGAAAGTTTATTTTCCTGACATAACAATGGAATAAATTCTCATTCCCTGTATTTCTAGCACAGTATTATGTACTTTTGGTCACTTTTCTGTTTTCTTTAACAACTCAGCTTCCTTGTTTAAAAGATACAGTAACGTATGTCTTTCTCAAATCATTGCACTAAAGGAATACCCACAGTTAAAGGTTTCCCCTTGTTAAATGTGTTTGAAGGGCAGCAATGGACTGCACATTATGGATGAAAAGTAGAATTGGATGGAAATGCTACCATTTTTACAGGACCTAGTTTATGTAAACTTAACATGCCACATTTACTAAAGAAAATGGTTACATATTTCTAGTTTCTCAGTCTATACACCTGTGGGCCCAAAATAAATATGATCTAAATACCATGGAGAGATTTCAGCTGAAACCTGAATCCTAGATTACAGACACTAAATCTAACATCACAGCCTTTAAAAGAGACTGAATTGAAAAAATATTTACCAAGTCTCAAAGGGTAAAGTGCATTGCAACTGCATCTACTTCAAGGGGCAGAAAATAAGGAATGCTAAAGATGAGTAGTGTGGGTGACAGGGACTACCCAGCATGTTTGGAGTGTACACAAAACAAGAAAGCATTATCCCACCTGTGAAACCTAACAGGTTAAAAAGTAGTTCTGGAAAATATGTCATCAGACTTCTTAATATAATTAAGGCTACAGACAGTTGAAATTTCAGTATGTTCTCCATTCTGGGAACCAGAGCTAAGAAAACATTGTGAAACTTGCAACAATGTAAAAAATTTGCTCAGACCATTCTTTTTAGCTGAGACTACTCAGAATAATGCATAGGACAGTGCACTGGAACTAAGGAGGGATATGGCTGGTTGTTGAAACTTCAGCAGGTCACTTATGATCTACCCAAAGCCTCTGCTTCCCTATTTAGTAGTTAAGAATATTATTACTTCCCTGCCTCACAGGTGTGTTTTAAGGGTCCAGTTAATTAGTCCAAACTATACAGATGAGGACCATATATTGCTAAGCAGCTAGCTAGATCAAACAGGTTTGCCTCAAAACACATGCAGCTCACAAATTTAAGTGAGCTATATGCTAAGAACAATAATCACACCAATATTATTAACCCAGCAAGTGTTTTGCAATACATGGTAATTTCTCTTCGGTACAGACCAGGAGGTCCATAAGGTGAGGCAATGGCAAAGATGTGAGGGAGCAGTTACAGAATCACAGAATCAGCAGGCTTGGAAAAGACCCCTGAGATCACTGAAGCCAACCTATGGCCAAACACCACCTTGTCAACAAGACCACAGCACCAACTGCCATGTCCAGTCTTTCCTTAAACACCTCCAGGGACAGTGACTCCACCACCTCCCAGGGCAGCATATTCCAATGCCTAATGAGCCTTTCTGTGAAGAAGTTCTTGCTAACATCTACCTGGCACAGCTTAAGCCTATGTCCTCTTGTCCTGTTGCTGGCTGACTGGGAGAAGAGACCACTGCCCTACCAGGCTACAACCTTTAAAATGCCTGGCTCTAGGTAGTCTTTACCTTCTTCAGTACCAAGGTCTCCTCACAAGTCAGTGAGTCTATCACAAGAGTATGCAGAAGCTGACCATTAAATAATTAATAAGGTTTTTTCTAAAAAAATCTCTTTTAAGTTCCTCACAATGGTCTCAATGACTCTCATCTTTTACTTCAGCAAATTATGTTTTTTGTCCATCTGGTATTTCAGTACCATACAGTTTGTAAAGAATAATGAAAGCCAGAGTGAAAAGGTGGCCTGATGCCACCTATTGGTACGGCAAGAGACATATTTCAGGTGCTGCTACTACTGCTGCCACTACTAAATGAGAGAAGACCAAAGAAAAACGTTGTAGGAACAGAAATACACACCAATTTAAAAGACAGAAAATAATTGTAGTTCGATTTTTATAAAACTTCAATTCAAATATTGCATGGAGACCCTTAAAGCTTTTTCAGATCTCCAAATGGCTTTTCTTGCACGTTTTTCCTCACAGTTCAAGGGTTATTTTACATCATACCAGCTCACACAAGTGTCAGTTCCTTTGCAATCACAGGCTCAAGAGCAATCTCTTCTGCTGCTAGTACCAAGGTGCATCTGCAATACTGCCAGAATTCTAAGATTATTCAGACTATTAATAAACAAAACAGAAAAAAAAAAGTCTAAGGGTGCCTCTGGCATATTCAACAAACAACATTCTACCTGGATGTACCTGTAACACTGAGCAGCCATCATTGTAACCAAATTCACCAACTGCAAAAGGAAAACAAGTATGCTCACAGATAATACTACCTTCAGATAATTTACTACGTATCTTTTTAAATTAAAGTACATTATCACCTATGGATGCACATTGCTAGAACGTACAACCTCCTATAAAGAACTATCAAGTCCAGTACCCTGCCTCCTATGTAACCTGTGTTTGATGCTTTAGAGGAAGACAATAACTGCATAATAAACCTTTCCAGTTGTGCAATAATGCATGCTGCTGGAGAGCTGGGATATTTCTGTCAGGCATAAAAAAGTAGAACACTGGACGAAGACAACCATTTGACCTTCAAGAGTCTTGCTTTGTCAAAGGCAGAGAGTAAGACAAACACATAGATGATCATGGACAATTAAAGCTATGTACAAAATTTTGAATTTTAAAACAAGACATTATGGAACAAAAAAAAAGGAAACACACAAATGCAAAGAAAAGAAGGCACACTGAACCAAGAAATGACAAGAGAGCCTTAATTCATACAGCCCACCTGTGAATTCCTTCACAAAAACCCCCAAAACTCTAATGAGATAAAATTTTCAGATTTCAGAGGGAATTTGATATGTCACTTGTAATTCTATTCCAACGGAAGGAGCTTAAGGTTGGTTTTTGATGTGTTTATAGCTCTGATCAACAACCATCAATGGGACCTCTCAAATATCACACAAGTTAAGAAAACTGTCAGGAATCAGAGGCCTTCTTGCCCACAGACAAAAAAGGTGTAGTGTTTATATTCCTTGAGATGAACCAATATATCTTGTGTATGTCAAACTGAGTGAATTAACATATTACACACAATTCATTCTGGAGGAACCACTTCAAGGAGGAATGAACGTCAGATATGTATATTGAAAGATTAGGTTTACCTGCTAATAATGCACATATCAAGAGGCTTTAAAAAATGTTATAAATGCCATTAATGAGTATAGGCACCAGACCAGAATATTTATAAATTCAAAACTGGCATGTCACTCAGACTCTAATCAATTAAAGAGGCACTGTGAAAGGTGGTGATGCTGCTATGCAGTAATTACTTCTACTGTAGAATGAAATAGTTACCTAAAATGATACTTGCTCTACATTAATTCCCTTTAGTAAGACAAGTACATGAAGTATGCAGAAAAAGTTCTATTAGTCTATAAAAGGCGTTAGTGTTAAGAAATGCAAAGTACTCGCATCTTCAATTTTATAAACTTCACAAAAGGTGCAAATGATTCAATGCTCCCCAGGCTCACATGGGCAGGTCAGTACTGTTATGTCTAGTTTTCCTAGAAGTACCGTCATCTCGGGGCAGTGCTTTTTGCAAGCTCGACATAGCAGCAGTTCTTTCAATGTCTATCACAGCATACAGCTCTGTGCGCCTGGTTGGAGTCTGCGGAAGTGGAGTGGTGGGGGTTTTTGGAGTCTGAGGGTTGTCAGAGTCACTACCACCTTCCAAGTCAACCTGTATGTAGTTGAGCTGCCTGTGTTCTAAACTTGGACGCCTAATGTCAAAGTTAAAGACTGTTGGGGTGCAGTCCCGACGTCGTGTAAATTCTACTTTATGAGCACTTGCTGGTACTGTTACATTCTCTGTATTGACATAGTTATGCATTAGATCTAGGTTATTGTGGTAGCCATTCAGAGACGGGGTCTTTGGTCCTAAACTGTCATCTTCATCTCTGCTCAGCTTCCGGGCTTCCCAAACAGGAGGCAAGGATGGCAAGTTCTCGTAGTTCAGCAGCGCAGTTCTCCTCTGAGCAGAGTTGTTAATGTTCTGGGTGTCTGAGGTACTGGTTGATGTCAAGCGACCTCTCCTGACCCCTGAGGCACTAGGGATTGATAACCTATTTATATTTTCATACACCAATTTATTACCAGATGGCGTCTCTCTACGTTCATCACTGTCGTACCCAGTGTCCCATTCAGTGTTGTTTGTGCTGCTGCCACTGACTTGATCTCTCCCAAGTTGTTCCAGTTTCTCTCTTTCCATTAACTGCCTTTGAACAGGTGTTGGTCCTAAAACAAACTTCACTCCTTCGGGCTCCAGGAGAACCTGAGCATCTCTGTCATCGGTACACATCTGATCTTCTTTCGCTTTAGTTGTTTCAGTGTTTGAAAGCTTTGATTCCAGTGGCACATGCACACTTGATCGATTTTTTCTTTCCTCTTGTACACCAGTAGTGTTTACGTAAGTGTGCACCTAAAAGGCAAAGAAAAAAGAAGAAATTCAAACACTATTGTGCCTTCCCCTCCCCCTCCAAATTTATTAGCTTCTTAACTCCCAACTCTTCTAATCTAAATACCTGAAAAGCAAAACTTGTGTTGGCAGGTGTTTAAGAGCAAAAGTCACCTCTCCTGCATTTTGCTGAACTGTAGTCAGTCTTAGGTTTTTTCCCTGAAATTTTGTTATTATTTATGTTAATGTTCCTCTAATGAAAAAAACAGAATTTATATCTTACACTGATAATTATTTTTATTTGATGTTTTATCTCAATTGTGCTCTAGTTCTAGAGTTTGGCTCTAATCAAGGCCACCTTGGCTGCTCCAGCCTAGCTCATAACTATACCTGGGCAGATCACCGAGAGGTCTACTTTGTTGTCCCTTACCAGTGACCAGCAATTACTTTAGCTAAGTTTATGTTCATAACTTCCACACTGCAAGGAAATCTACTGTCCATACAAGGAAAAAAAAACCAAACAAAAAGAAAACCACAGAGAGACCTAAGAAAACCCTCGGTCTCCTGCCTTGTGTACTATTCCAGGAACAAAAAGAGAGGTCGAGGTCTACAGGAAGAACTATCCATTTTTTCTTCAAGAGCCAACAGCCTCCTAAGAACAGGGACTCGTAGAAAAATATACAATTCCATATGAAGTGTGGCACTCAAAGCTAAAAAGAAGGAGGAGTTGGCACCGTATGTCACTAAGAAAGGCAGAGATACCCTCCTAGATTATATCCCTCCAATTTCCACAGTGGATCGATACAAGGCTGAATAGAAAAGACTGGATTCCTTCTCTAAATTTTAATTCTGTCTGGATATCCAAACAGCAAAAGTAGTACTTTACAGCAGCAGTCTTGTAGCTTGCCAACCTCTCTGTCAAGCTCCGCTAGCTGAAGTGTCATTTACCAGATCACCTGACTCCGCCACTGTTTTTTTAAACTCCCTGACTATTCAGTAACTCCAACGATAACACCTGAGCTCTTCTGTGAGGGCTCCTCACAAATCCTTTCCCACAAGACAGTTCACAGCCCTCTGCTCTGGCAACCTTCTCTGGTTTCCAAAACTGTTTCTTGTCACACATGAAAGTCTTCCTAAACCACATAACATTTATAAATTTGACTGTCATTTTCATCAGCAACCTGAATGATGAGAGAAGTTTTCAGTTGCCAGTTTTCAGTCTTTCCAGACTGGCAGGGTTTTCACTGAGAGGGATCTCTAGAGCCTAGAGAACCAACCTCATAGAAACCTTATGAAGTTCAGCAACAGCAATTAGAAGATCCAGTGCTTGGTATGAAACAATACCAACAGTACAGGCCAGATACCAACTGATTGAAAACAGCCTTGCAGCAAAACTTCAGGGATCCAGGTGGATGGTAAGCTGAATATGAGTCATCAGTCTGCTCTTGGAGCAATCAAAACCAAACATACACTGGTTTGTGCTAGCAATAGCACAGCCAGTAAGTTAAGGAAAGTCACTATTACCATCAATTCAGCTCTCACAAGACTGAACCTGAGCTCCAGAGTACACGACGGACAGCACCAATCTGAGGCTGGTGCATTGGAGGGCCATGACTAGAGCTGGAGCACATGACATACAAGGAGAAGCTGAGGACACCATCTTAGTTCCATTTTAAGAGAATGCAGGGAACCACCTAATAGCTATTTTCAACTACCTAAAAGAGAAAGCAAAAACATAGCCAGACCTTTTTTGGGGATGTTTAGCAAAAGGCCAACATTAGATGTAACAGGCAAAAATCTGATAACATTAGAGAGACATTAGAGAGAAATGATTTCACAACAGCAGTGGTGAAACACTGGAACACATGGCTCAGATTCTGTGGAATCCCCTTGCCCATAGTATTCAAAATATGGCCAGGACAATGGTCTGTGCAGCTTTCTCTAACTTAAAACTTTGATATAGAGACTGGAGGTCCCTTCTAATGCAAATTATTCCATGACTTCTATTTGGCAAATAGAAGACTTACATATAAAGAAGCTTTTTGACCAGGATCTCTCATTATAATGTACAATTACCCATGTTTAAAAATAGTTACTGAAATTTTTGGAAAGAGTATATATAATGCAAATGCATACCTTCTCTATCTTTTTTTAATATAAAATATAAATTCCTCAGCAAGCCATTCTACAAAGTATCATTTTGAAGAGGCAAGGCAAACACTTTTCTGAGGCAGTTAAAATACTGTAGGAATACTTTACACCTGATACTGAAACGCAAGTGAAAGCCAACAGAACAATCATTAGGAAAATCTGAAGGAATGTAGAAGCTCAGTTGTACAAAGGGAAAAGAACACCCACTTGCTCCTCTGCTACAAGTAAAGGATGCGTTGATTCTTCACCGACAGAGGGCAGGCGTGCGCTGCCGACAGAAGGGTGTCTGCTGGAAGGGTGTGATGAAGCATCTCCAAAAGATGGGTATCTGGGATAGCCGTTGGGTAAACTTTGTGCATTGAATCCAGGAGCTGGTTCAATTAGAAAACAGCCAAAACCATATTAAAATAGAACATTTTACTGTATATGAATAAGATACTTTACATCTTAAGTTTAATTTTCAAAAGAAAAAGTAAAATATGTAAAACAATATTAAGTATTCACAAAGCTCAATTTTGCTTGGAGGAAGGAAATGGAAAACAGAACAGCATCCCAGTATTTACCAGAACACATTTATGAAGCAGCCACTGAAAACTAGGTGTATTACACACCCAGTAAACTCCCTCCAACTTCTCTTTCCACAACTAACATCTCCCCCTGACAAACAGAGACTCCTTTATCTAAGCTTCCATTTCTCTGAAATCATCAATAAACTGGAATTCCTAGTTTCAAATATCAAGCCATCTCCCTGAGATTTCAAAAATACCAGAAAATTTTAGATAAATACTTCACTCATCCCACTCAGAGCAGAAGAAAGATTCCAAACCAACTGCACATGTGATTTAAACAGTATTTTTTCCCCTAATCAAAAATTTGAAATCTTGCCCAGCATTAACATTTCTCTGAAATGCTACAGAGAAAGCATGTTGACATATCGTAAAGCAATTCAATAGGTGTATTCATAAGTGTTCTTATGCAACAATTAAGTTCCCAAAACTTACTTCTTGAAGATAATCCTCAGCAAGTACCTTGAGAGAATGCATTACTACCTCTTAGCTTTAAATTAGCCTTCTTTTTAATTACTTAAAGATTAAATTCAAATCAAATGCTATTTTCAGCTAACTAAATTACATTCAGGTATGTCATCTGACAGTAGGACCATACTTACTGGTAGGTGTTCGAGGGGTTCTTGGTACTTCCAACTCAGTTTGATGATTATTCCTTTCTACTACTGGTTCTTCTACCACATTTATGCTGTTATTCTGCATTATCTCTTGTAACATGTTAAATAACTCTTCTGCCCGGGCGCACTTAAAGGCAAAGATTCCTATAAATACATCCAAAAGAAAAATCAAAACCCTGTAACTCAGAAACAGGCCTTACAATATATATAACTTGCAAGGAATAGAACTGGAATCCTCATAATGAAAACCTGTTAAAGAAGCAAAAGTGTTACAAAATTTTTATTGCACCAAAACACACAAAATTACTGTGACAACCTTTAAGGTGGTAATCTAATAGAAGAATAAGGTTCCCATGCACCAAAAGTTAAATAAGAACAGAAAACCAATTCAGTTAGGAGCAAAAATAAGTTTTGAGTGCTAAATGAGGAGAAAAAACCAAGTTGGTTTTTGGGTTTTTTTTAAAGCTAATAAAAAGGATACCTGTTAAATAAATATGCATTGAAATACATTAAATGAAACTACAGAGGTGCTACAAAGTTGTATTTCCTAAATCAGATTTCTATTAAACTACCACAAAAATAAGATACCTGCACAACAGAAAAAGGATTTAAACACTGGATATAAATTCAGTTTCTTTAAGAAGACTAAAATGAAAAGCTAGTAAGACAAACTGTGTGAAACAGACAGTAACAAACTAATTGCTTTAGGCTAAAGGATAGACACAGAACACAAAGTTAGCAGCAATACCGTGTATTTTGCGTGTGTATTGTGCCACTTTGCCTTTGAACAGCAGGGAGTGTCCCAACTTACCCTCACCAGCAAAGGCGCAGCTTTGGATTATTCTTCCATTGAAAGCATGAAGTTAAAGTTGACACGCTTGTTAAACGTGGGTGCAGGTGCTCATTTTTTAAAGTGAGTATTACAATCTTAAAACACTCTTTACTGAAAAGTACCTACCTATATAGCCACTTCTGCAAGTGCAGTTATGTGAATATGCTGGCAATCACTACCGTCATATATTTATCTAGGGATGCAGAGCTGTGACAGATCAGAACCACCAGAAATGCTTCACATGGCAGAAGTTCACAAAACCCCAGCTGGGAATACACCAAATGGGCTACGAGGAACAATGCTCAGCTATTAATATGCAGCTGCTGCACTGAATAAGCTTCATGTTTGCAACACTGCAGCTACAGAACTTCTACTACTCTATGTCCCTGACCCCTAATCCAGCCATGTACAATAGATCATGTGTAATATTTTGTATATTTCTGAACATTCACACTGGATATTTGAATCTTAATGAACAAAATCCAGAATTTTTTAAAACTCTAGGTTCACAAACTTTAAAAAGTTTCTGAGAAATTCAGCTGCCTTTAAATACATTCATATTAAATACAATGTGAACTGTCACACAACATGGTGACATACCAACTTCTCCAGGTTTTAAATCCTGAATTATCTGTTAGATGTGGTCCAAAGACATGTCTGCAAGGTTTTTAATACCTAGCACAAACTCAATGTTTCACCATCATTGCTGCTCACAGCTTAACAACAGAAATAACTTGATATTAAAGGAAAAACAGAAACAAGAATACTGACTAATGTAAGAAGTTGCTGGGCAGTATTCAGGGAATTCTCAAATGAAAACCTTGGTCATCCCATGAAGTGAAGATGAAGTTTCGCAACTGTGCCCACAAAACCCACTGTAGGTCTCAGGAACAATGTTCCATTGCAAAAGGGCAGCAGAGAACATTTTCTGCCAGATTTCTTTCTTCCCAATATTCACAAGATTTTAGTATTACATAAGGTAGGCAAGAAACAAAAGAGGGAGGAAAGGGTTGCAGCTTACACAGCCTGCTTAATCTTGTTTATAAAAAAAAAGGAAAAAATTAGAAGGAAAGTGGAGAAGTCAATTAGACTTGGTGTAAGATTTTGCAGACTTGCTAATAGACTGTAGAGAACAACCTTCAAATTAGTATTTCAATTAAGTATTTTAAGTATCTGTTTTCAATGTTCAGAAGAAACAGTAAATTCAACTGCAAAACACATTAAAGTTATTATCTTCAAAACAAAGTTTATTACTAAGAATTATGAAAATTTAGTTTAGTATGGAGTATATTTCAATGTTTGAAAATATCTCCATTTCTCATTAGGAGATGAACTGAGAGTGCCTTTTAAACTCCCATTAAAAAAAAAAACTTTTCTTCCTTTACCTTTGCTTGGACAATGAATATTGACTAGGTTTATATGTGATCCAATTCTTTAATCTTTCTGACTTTTTAACAGTAAAATTAAAAAACAAAACCTGTGATTTCTCAATGTCTAAAATTATTGATAAGAACACTGGTAAATGCCAAAAATCCAGAAGAACATTGGAACTTAACTTCACAACATATGAATGCATAAGAATCCCAAGCACACACAGCTATTTCACAGTACGAAGATGCAAAACAAGGCTGAGAGCTCAACAGAAACAGCTCAGTCCCTCAGGGACTGCTGCAGGGAAGAGAGAAATATTCTCAGAGGGAGCCAACCTTGGCCAAGGCAGGCATGCTCTGGCTACTGGAAAGGTAACCATCTTTTTCTGACGAAAGCCACTCAAAAAATAACTGAGCATAGCTGAAGTATACACACCTCATACAAAACCATCAAAATTTGAGAATTATGTCACTGATATTAATGAAAGTGGTATTTGCTTTAGGAAGAGGATGAAACACCAGTGCATTACTGAAGACAATAATAAGCTGGGGCCATCCTGTTCATATCAGTGCTCCAGGCTCTTAAAACCTTAAAAATAGAGAATTTGTTGAATTCTGAGGGCATTCCTTCAGAGTTTCAGATTCTACTGCCTCTCCCAGAGGTCAAGTCAACCTCTGAGGCAGGAGAATTTCCCTGTCAAACCCACCTCCTAAGTTGACCAAAAGAATACTCACATAGAACCTTGAAGTCCTCCAGACCTACAAATGCCAAAAAACACGTGCAACTCAAATCCTAATTTTACCAGAAGACCATTCCTCATAAGGTAATTTTTGTTCAATAAACCACATTCACATACAGAACTATAGCCTTTATAACTCTTGCCAAAGGACTGGAAAATATCTTCCAACATCAAATAAACTTGCAAGAAGCTTTATATACAAAATTTCCACATACCTTGTCCAGTTTGACACCTTCGACCGCTTTCAAAAGAGAAAAGATTTGAGTCATAGCCGTAGCGACGGAGACAGAGGTAGTGCCATTTGACAGAGTCCCTTTTACGGGTGTACAAAACTAGTTCTGTATCTGTAAGTTCCATTATGCCAGAACCCAGTTCATTACCATCATCATCCACATTAATAACCTATAAAAAAGAAGTTAAAAAGCATTAGGTAATTACTCTTTTGAGAAACAACACCATTTTTAATAATCTTAATGCCTGGCTGGTAGACTTCATCTGTGCTATCGTATTAGTTACAATCCTTGAAGTGAATGTTTAAAAAAAACAAAAAAACAACTTCATATACTAGTTTCTGTGCTATCCTAACCCAGAATTTAGAAAATTAAAATAATACTCATTTAAAAACAATACAAATGAGGCTGCCTAACATTACTGTAAAATCTGATGAGAAATTTAAAGTAGAAGAGATTTGTAAGTTAAATATTTTTTTAAACTGGCTTTATGTACATATTCTAGTATTCCCACGTGGATAAGGCATACCTCAGATAATGGAATCTTTCAGAGCCCCATTTCTGAAAAAAAATATTTGCTTTGTCATATAACTCTGCTTACAGTTGGGAAAAGGAATGAGAAAGGGTAAGTGGCTCCAAGATAAAGCTTCCCTCACATACATGTATAGCCTCGCACTGCGATGAATCAGCCAACAGTTTTAGACATTTTGTTGCCTTTTTAAAGTCAACAAATAATTCAAATACCTTATAGTTATCTTGTGTGAAAAAATGTATATAAAGCTAAACTCCTACTCTTTCTGCTTTTAGGCCAGTTTTGAGGTCATCTGCATCCTTTAGAGAATTTGGACAATATATATGTCCCCTCTATTTTACCTTACAATGCTGCTTTTAGTAGGATTCTTTCTTAATCAATAAAAAAGTTACTGAAAAAATCCCTACGGAATTAATGTGACTCCTTAAAAAATACATTTTCAACTTGAAATCTAGTTAATTGAAAAGAATTAGGAATCATTTCATCTGCCTGTGAGGCTTATGCCCATTTTCCTCATTTTGCAGATTACATTCCTTCATCTCTCCCTCCCCTACCCCCCCGCTATACAAACAATAGAGAAATTCTACAAGGAGAAAAATAGGAACTAGTTACATAAAGTGATGCATAAAGAGCAAGAAAACAGAAATATATTTTATCCTTCAGCTTTCTTAACTGATAATATTAAATATTTCCAGAAATTCCCATGGCTTTAAAGCTCATTTTATGGTTGCCCTAAGGCAACACATGAATCAGTTTTCACTATGGAAGCATTACATTCCTTTGTCAACTCACAGAGACAGTTTGGAGCACAGAAGCAAATCTGACTTGTGTGACCTATGCAAAGGCATGTTGACTTACAGTCACTGACTTCAGCTGCTTCATGCTCAACATGTCAAGCACATGAACGAGTGTTCACAGGCTTATAAATTCCAGAGATTTTTGAGACAAAAGGGCACCTAGAAATAACATTTCTCCACATAAAGGACAAAAGTTTTCAAAATGTATAATCAGTAGCGACCTTCAAGTCAAATCAGCAGTCCTAAAATTTTCTATTGATGATTCCACATTCAGGTTCATAATCACACTTCCCCAAAAGCTACTGATTCCCTTATGCTAAAGACTCCTTTCCTAATGTAACCTTCCATAGGCAACACTCCTTACTTGGGCTCTACCAACTGAAATGGAGACGGATGAAAATCACAAGCTTCTTCTCTTTCCTGAAGATCCAAACTGTCCTAACAAGCCTACCCTGTCTAGGGAATTCCTGTCACTGCTGAGAAGAGAGGGTTTCTCAAAGGCACAAGAGAAACCTGTAGCCACAGGCACCTGCAACTGCAGTGTTTCAGGTGTTCAGAAATTTGCACTCCATTTTCATTACTTTTTTTTTAATCACAGACGTGGTCTGTAAGAAAACAGCAAAGTAGTTCACAGCACATCACACCAGCTGCATACCTTAAACTTGTTTCGGTGGTTATCTGGGACAGTTTCTTTATCTGGACAGCTACAACAGCTACCCATGACTTCTTCAGAAGACCATCTGATCTCTAAAGTGAAAAAAAAACCAACAAAATTATCATTTAGTTGAAGTAAAAAACGAAGTATCATCAACAAACAAGCCAATGCAAATTACTCTGACATACAAGTCTTCATGATGAATCTTCCAGTCGCATTTAATAAAAAAGTCAATGTAGATACTACAGATATGATGGTTAATTTGGATTTGACAGTAAGGAGTGGCAACACAAAGCTGTTAAAGTCCTACCAGTAACTCACCTTGAGGTTACTACCAAACAGACTCATTTGATTTGTCACCTTAATTCCCATGGCAGCAGCTTGGGGGAAAACAAAAACCCAACCACTTACTGTGCAAGATTTTAATTTCCTAAACCAGGCAGCTCCCTAGGTTCCAGTTCCACCTAAATGAGCACTCCCTGGCTCAGGAGCACAGCACTAGAGACACCCCTAGAAGCCCTGGGCTGTAGCAGGTTACCAAGCACCAGCAAAGCCCATATGGCTGCCCAGGCTTTGGCAGCCCCGGGTTCCAGGAGGGGTTCCAGGCCTGCAGGCAGCCCTCTGCTGGCAGCTATGCAGTGAGGCTCTGTGCTTCCAATTCAGAATTTCCCATATGGCAGTGTATATCAAAGACATGCGAAGGAAAAAAACCCACATTCAACACAAATATTTTAAAACTTGGGGTTTCTTTCCTTATTTCTGTTAAGTTCTATTTGGATTAAATTGTGTTACACATTCGTTTTAAAACAGTAAAAGGTGGTAACACTGAAGAGCATGGCTAAAGTAATGAAACAAAAAAACCACCTCGGTATTTTTGGTATTTTCATTTAAAGACTTCTGTGTGTATGGCAAAACTTTCACAAAACAGTTTAATAAAATGTTCACAGAACAAAGTCTCGCAACTTGCTGTTTCATCCTCTACCACCATGAAAAAGGGGTTAAGTCTCACATTTCTTAAATACAAGAAAGTCTGACAAAAGAAAACTTAACCCATATACATAATTTTTATACTGGATAAGAATTAAAATTTCCACTACACAAATGAAAAATCCTGGAAGAGAACTATATTAAGTCAACAAGAGATACAACACTAGAAATCGAGAAGAATGAAGACAGTATGGACTGATAAGTTTTCCTGACTAGAGGGAAAAAAATCCTATGTTATCATCTTAAGAAAATCATGACTTGGTTTCTAGATAGACATTTGTATTAGCATGCAGCAGTAGTATTCATGTAGCTCCTTACTCTGAAAAGGGGTAAGATGCAAAGAATACAATGAAGAGCAGTTAACTTTTCCACTTTGTTTTCATCAGAAAAGCCACTCAAAAGAGACTCCTACTCTAGAGACTGTATAAATCAGCCACCAAGAATCCCCTGCAGAGGTAACAATACTGCTCCAATTAATCCAGTGATAAAGAGGCAAAGTACCAGACACCTATTCAAAATCATGATTCTTTAATGTCATTTCTGTCCATAACATGAAAACATGCATTATATTGACAAAGATTTTTTTCCCCAACTCAAAATAAAACCAGGCATTGCTCGTTTGCTTCTACTGCTGCAGAGAGAAGCTATGCTACACACAAACTTTTTTTTTTCTTTTTCCATTGTGAAGTTTTGAAAATTTTATAGTGGTAGTAAGAGCAGTAGTAGTTGTTCTTTCTTTTCTGCTGAGAAAGGGAGATACAGGTAGTAACACCAGATCCTGGTTCCTTCCCTGGCACCCCTCAGTGCCTCACTACAGCAATGTTCAGATGTCCTTGTCAGCCTGCTGCCACGGTGCTGTTTACCCTGGGAATCCCCTGCTATGAGGAGCAACAGGTGACAACAGCCTCAGGGCAGATTAACAGGGAATACTCTGCTCCATACAATGTAGTGGCATATGCCTCAAGCAGCCTTAATAAATATGCATGCACTTAATAAAGCCCAGACTTAGACCTCCTCAAATGTTTTTTGTAGTGAAAACAGAACTACATAGCTGCATGCTGTTAGTATCAGACTTTCTATGCATTCAGCATGAAACAACTGACCAAGTCTGTTGAATACAGGTGCTGGTCCTTTAAAAAAACTTAAAAAAAAACCAACCCAGAACTTAAAATGCAAAGCACTTTGGAGAAAAAAAAAAAATCACTAGAGTTGCAAGAAGAAAGCTGTAGTATATTGTGTATATCAAGATTTTTGAAGCACAGCCTCTGTACCTCAGGAACAACAAAGAAAGGGTATGTAATCAATAATCATACAAGCTTGTTATTTTGTCTCAAGTATGCTCTAATATTAATATTTCAGAAAACCAAGAACTGAAATGCTGCTTCAAAGGAGAGATGTGAACAAAGGCTAGGAGGAAGAAATTAAACAGCTAGGGAACTGGCAGAATTAAAAATCACTCACCTAGATTTGGCCATTAATATTCCCAGCCTCTGCTGCAGCATCAGGGCTTCTGTCATACTCAAAGTGTCATGCTGTCTTGTCACAGAACTAATCATTGGACCTAGAACTAGAAGGGTAAATAAAAATAACATTTTTTCTCTTGTTTTTGAGATGACAGTTAGTAAACTAAGAAAAAGACATGCTTTTGTTTATAATTATTCTGCAAGTATTATGTCAAGCAAGGTCATCACGATGTTTTAGATAAGACTGAGCTCAGAGTTGCCCTGACATTTCAATGCTATGGAAGAAATTAATCCGGCACTCCTTTCTGCAATGCAGCCTGTCACACTGGGGAGTCCATTCATTCTCCACTCACTGCACAGCCAGTTCAGTGTGGAAATGACAGATGTGAAGCTCCCGTTATCCTCAGTGCATACCAACCCAACCCAAACCACAGCAGACAAACAGAAGAACATGTACAACACACTCTATTTAACTCCCTCCTGCTTATCCTACTGAACATACACAAATGCTGACTTGTATGGCTAACACATCACCCTTTCTCTGCTTCCCTCATGATTCTTGCTCCATGACACTAACCATAAATTGCTTGCTTTTACTTCCCCACCCCCTGGATTATTCTCACACTAGCTATCCACTCACATCTAAGACTTAAAGCTAACTGCTTCTTCCATCATGCTAACAGCTGGCAGTCTCTCTTCTCAGTTTGTAAAATTGCCAAACAAGCACTTGATGTTTCCTTTGATGCTGCTTATTAAACTCAATAAAAGGGCTAATTTCTCACAATAATACTTGATTATTATGTCTATGCAAACTTCTTTCAGACCACTGCAGCTTTGCTTACACATTTTTTACTGCAATTCTTTGCATTCATCAGCTGTCCCCAGTCTTGCCCCTGGATTAAAAGCATCTTGGCAAACCAAAGCTCTCTGCGTTTTTGCATAACATCACATGTAATGTAGTCCTAATTTCCTTCCAGGTCCTAGGCATGATTCCATCAGTTGCAGAACTCTCTTACTTGTGAAGGGATTGTGCAAGAGATTACCAGAAATTCAACACTGGCAAATGCAAAAATAACACTCCTAGCAAAGGAGCTCTATCTGTTAGGAAAGATCAGTCACATAATCATGCTGTCCAATGGAAACTCTAGCTGGACAGCTATCATAAAGCAAATGAAACATAACTGTTTGGAAAGACTTAAAAGTGCCAAAGCAAAAATACAATTCTACTGTGTGAATCCATAGTAGTAATGTATGCCATCAGGGCTCCCCTGTCAAAAAACACAGAGTAAAAGCAGAAATATGCTACTTAGACAACTCAGCCTGAAAAAAGGAGCACACAGAGCATGAGTACAGAATTATAGGTGACAAACAGAAGATAAATAAAGCACAACTATTTTCCAAATGTAACTATTAGGGAACAGCAGTTGACATTATTAAGGGGGGGTTCAAACACATAAAAGTTCTTTCTTGCACTGTAGCTAAGCAGATCTGCAATGTCTTGTGGGAATGAGTTCCAAAATGTTAAAGATTCAGAAAGTAAATAGGATAGATGCAAGCTCCACAAAGAACTTTTAAACTCACGGATGTCATATCTTGCTCAAAAAGTCTCTAAGGTACAGATGCTTAGAAGGGTCTTAAGGAACAATCATAAAATGTTCCTTCTTACTACTCCCTTCCCTATAGATTTACTATTGGCTCTCAGAATTTACTATATACTGTCAGAAATAAGACACTGGACAAACTGATACTTCAAGTGCGACCCAATAAAGCCATTCTGATTAACATATATGGATGATCAACTCAAATTTGTGAGTGCTCTGCAATAAGACATTAAAAAAAGGAAATCATTAACAACTTATACTTAACTTGAAACTAAACCCTAGATTTCACAAAGGTACCAAAAGGTAAAGTTATTGAACTGCTTGACAGAGATGTATTTTTGCATATAGTTGTGTACCTATCCCTCTGCAAGGTCAAGTTTTGGTTATGGGATGACCCTACCCAATCTAGCTGGTATTATTAAACTGTGGTTTCAGTCAGGTTAGATTTCTGCTGGCTTAGCATACCAAACCAGCTAGCAGAGTGTACAGCACGTGCCAGAGCCAGCTGGGGACAGAATCACAGCCTTAGTCACATCCACCCAGTTTTCAGAAAAATTAGCCACTTTACTAACTACTGGGATTGAAGTTTACCAAATCCCCTACTAAAATTTTCAGAAGAAGCAAATGGAAAGAGGGGGCAGAAAACCTGACCCACTCACTCCAGTGAAATCTTAGGAGGTAGTCATTAGAAAAATAATTAAAATAAAATGTTCATAGGCAAGCTATCCTAATGCAGGTATGTTTGCACTGGTCTTTACCTTGGTATTTTTCTAGCACAGTTTTAAACCTTTTACATGGTTTGGCTACCTAAAGCAGAGTAGCCTATTTCAGTTACCTAAGAATGATTCTTAAACAATCTAAACAGAGTTTTGTAATTGATTAAATAAAGCACACAAACTTGCAGCACCTAACTTCTTTTAAATGTAAAGCAATAACAAAATTCTCCAAACAGTTGCTTCCAAGTTGGCTGTTTATTCAGTTCGGGACTTTTTAAAATTTTCCCAGATTGCAAAATATTTACCCAAACTTAAATATACAAGAAGTAGACATTTCCACAGTCACAACCCTAAGTTATGTCTACAATGTCAAATTTAGTAGCTGTAATTTCCCACTCACAAAGCATGAGTGATGGCTGGGTGCAGTTCTGCAAGGAGGGGGAAAGGCATGGAGGGTATCTTCTGCTTATCCCTAACACATTCATTACTGCATTGCCAGGTAAAAATCCCAGGCAAGAGAAACCAGGACCAACACTCATCTCAACCTTGTTAATGGGAGTGAAAGGAAGGAACTGCTGTAACTTCACTAAGATTTATTACTTGGCTTTGTGAAGTAAAACGTGGCTCTTTCCCTCACAGATTAAGCAAGGCCAACAAGTTATGCTAATCTCTCACAAGTCGAGGAAGACAAGGCATCAGTGTAAACAAGAGTAGATACTTTAAAAAGAACAACACAGTCAAAAGCTTGCAGATATTCTAACACTTGCAATTCTGCAGTCTCTCCAGGCTGGCAATGATGAGAACAAGGCATGTATTCCCCTCGCACAAGAAAGGCCACACGGACATGCTGCTATCCTACTCCTCATTTGCTCAAAGTCACTCCATTCAAGTCAGCTCATGGTTGCAAAGCTGATCTAAAAGCTGATTTCAACTTAGTCCTGAGTTCTCTGGTTGCAGAATCGAACATTACCTTCAGGAGATATTTTCTGTACGCATAAATTCCTCTCACAAACCTCCTAAAAATCAGGCAGAGAAAAAACCCCAAACCACAGCACACCTCAGAAGAGGCAGGGAGAAGCAAGGGTGCCTTGTCTATTAACCCATCTTTTGCACAGTCTTTTCAAATGAAAAAGCGACCTTCCAAAGCACTAGCTTGCCACAGTGCTAGGCCCTCTGCTATGTCTTTCCATTTAGTCATGTCATATGTCATTCCATTTAGAGTCCAAACATTGGCTGTCTAAACTACATCTAAACTAGACAATAGGAGTAAATATCACAAATAATGTGCTAGACAATTGAACACACTGAAAGAGGCAAAACTAACTTGGATAACTTCCTCCCAAAGTTCAAAATTCCTGGCCCTCAAGAATTTGGATGTTGACGTTTCTAGAGGGATTCAGAAAAGTATCCCAAATTTAGTATTACAGCAAGCATCAGCACACCTGCCCATCCTGCAATCTCACATTCAAATTGCAAATACTTGAAGAAATCACAGCCAAATCCCTACAGATACATTCTAACTCATTTTCTCATCTCCAGTTCTGAGCAATTGTTGATGTCAATGGTTTTTCTACAGCAGGTGACAATTTCACCTGGAAAGTGTTGTCTCAGAGATTAAATTGAAACTGAGAGTATAAATCTGAATATTTCAGGTTATTGATAGAAAATTTCTAAGTAACTCATTACATGCTCTCCTCATGAAGCAGAGTAGTCACTACAGCAAAGCGCCTTTCAGCTTTCCACACAAAAGAAACTTTGCATAAAAGTGTAAGACAGCAGACAAATAAGATAAACCAATTTCACATATAAGAAAGATGTTATTTAGCAAGACAATTACTGTTTTATTGACATGCTATTCGTTTCAGAATATAGATGAAGGATGCTGAATGATAGTGCAGTCAGTCTTTTGAATTTTGCTGGTAGCTGAAAACTGCCCATTTCACAACTGGCTAATGCAACCAACTAAATGGATAACCTCTGTACCAAATGTGATATACCCTAGGTCTTTAGAGTTGTGATGTAATCCATGCTGGCAAATTCTAGATGATTTAAGAAACCTGGTGTCCTACTCAGACTTAAAATAACCTATACTTTGACCTTCTGTTTATTTTGGCTAGCACATCTTCACTGCCACGAAGCCAAGTTTTTCAATTGGAAACAAAATGTTTCTGGTACACGGGACTCCCACGTAGCAGACCTCACATGTACATAAAAGATGAAGCACCAAAATAATGCTAGTAATTATTGAGTGTGGCCTTAAAATCCAAGAGCTTTATTTCCCCAATGGTCAAAATAAGAACTTCTTGGCTTTATAATTACCAAAAAGAAAAAAAGTAACATCTGTACATCAGCAAAGATTGACTTGAATGTTTGGAGTCACAACAGACAAAAGAGGTGCCAAAGCTGGAATGCTGGCCCATGGAAACACAGGGGTTTAATGGCATATGAATGTTCAGAAGAGCAGGGAGAAACTCCATGAGAAATACAGCAAAATAAGCACAAAATGTTCTCCTTGCCTGCCCACCATCATTCAAATCTACTCATCTTCTTTCAGGTGTTCTGGAAGGCTCTTGCCTTGCACAGTCTAACAAACATTGCAGCAATGTAACAACAATTCACACCCAAGAAGCAAATGCGTTTTGGGGAGAAGGAGGTTTAAAAGTAAAGCAAACTGAACCAGGGTCAGACATAGTCCTTGCCCTTCATCCACCTGGCAACAATTACTAAGAAAATTAATATTGAAGGTGCCTCAGTACCTTAGAAGGATGAAAAAAGCAGTACTAACAAACCATAGCAGAGTTAAAAACTACAATGAAGGAGATCCAAGAAGAAACTAAACATGCTGAGAAATAGTTTGGTGCCGCTGGCTGCAATTAGGAAAAACAAAGTACTAAGGGTTGAGGTGAAGCAGCAAAATCTAGTTTATAACTTTGCTTATGCTAACAGGTGGAGTTTTCACTCAATATTTTCATTAAATGAGCATGTTGTCAGACTTATGATCAAAACACAGCAATAAATGTACACCCCTTTTCTCTCTTTAGCCCTTTCCAAAAAAAAAAAAAAAAAAAACAAAAAAACAAAAACAAAACAACAAAACTGACATAACCCAAGCTAAACTGTAAAAGCTTTCTGGCTCCAATGAAAACAAAATTATTGCAACCACACACCAGCTTGAGCAGACCAGCTTGCCATTTCAGTGCAGTGCCCTCAGAGCCTCTTTGAACACGCCCTGAGGAGGCTGATGCAGGATCTCGCCCTCTCAGCAGCAGAACTCGCCCTCTCAGCAGCATTCCTTTGCAGCACCTTCTGCTGCTGCCAACTGCCTGCTCCTCAAACTCACAGGAGACTTTTTTTTTCTTACTCCTGCTTTTCAACACTCAGATCACCTCACAACTTGACCTATTTTGCTGTGTATGTTTCCATATATTTGGATTCAAAATGAACAACTTTTTATTTCATATTTATTAGAGCCATATAAAAATAGCCAATATCATTTAATAAAACTAAAATTGAATAAAATGAAACACTGGAGCCTTGTTGTTTGTTTAAATACAGAACTAGCAACTGATCTTGAAGAGTCATTATGCAAAAATTTGAAATGGTATGCTACTATTAAATTAATTCTTTACAGTTCTCTTTAAAAGTGATCATTTCAGCAAAATGCTCAAATTTAGGTGAGATAGTTAAACGTTTGCAGGAACACTGGTCAACAGTAATTCCTTTAAAAAACCACATGCTCATTCTGACAGAAAAGCTTTTATATTCACCACAATTACCACAGAAGTGAAGATTAAAGACCAGGTCAAGTAGCTGAGCTCAGATGAGCAGAGAGAGAACTGCAGCAGGCAGCAATGTTGTGCCAACCCTAAATACTTCATGGCGCTTAAGACCAATTTACATAACACCAATCCTACACCTCTCCACTTTGCTCTAGCATCACATTCTAAGAACTGCTTTCCCTAATCCTGAGATGTGGTACCCCCATACTTAGGCCTGTCCCAATGCAATATAAAGGGTAATCACACATTTCATTCAGGTACTAGGTTGGTACAAGTGCTCTATTCAACAAGTGCACACAGACACACATAGCCTTAAAAAGGAGTTTCAAATTTTCACCTCAGTGCATTTTGAAAACTCTAGGTTTTTAATGATCATGAACAACCTCAGTGCATTTTGAAAACTCTAGGTCTTTAATGAACATGAATCTTGAACAGGAGCACAAACGCTGTTTGCTTCACCATCCCCATTTGTCCCTCTGAGGATGTGGGACATCGTTGCTTGTTCTACTCTTTAATCACACTCCAAAAAATGATCCTCTTACAACAAACTTCCAGAGAAACAAGACTTATGTTTTACTTGGTATCATTTTTAAAACAACTTACACACATGCAAATATTTTCCCATTTCCTAGTAAAACAATTTCTCCAGATCCACACCACCATACTGTTTCCTGTGAATGTCTGTCAAATTAACTGCATCCTTTTAAAAGAAATACCAGAACACCAAACTCCAAACCATGACATTAGGTTAAACAGGCAAGCATTATAAATTATTTTATTCTTGGAAAATCTGAATCTCTTTTAAAACATCCTCTAAGAAATAGCATATACTGAAAGCATCATTTTTACACAACAATAAACCCGCAGAAATGGGACTGAAGTTTTAAGAGCTGTGCTATGGAAATGCTTTTTGGATACAGGATCAAGGAGTAAGGCAAGGAGATGGGAAAATACAGTGGAAGGCTACAATAATTAAGTAATGGGGCCAAGGAAGAAGAGAGAATCTAGCTTAATTCTTGAAAAGGAAGCCTGACTTGAAATTGTTTAAATAGTGAGTCAGTTCTCCAATATTTAACCACAAATGCCTTGTACAACTTGAGGCCTGCTACTCTTGCCAAGTCTTCAAAAGCCAGTGAAGTGCCAAATCTTGTCATTAAGTAAATGGCATTGAGTTTATATTTTGCCATATTTTAATCCTTGAAATATTGTTTGTTCAAACATTTCAGGAAGGGTTAAGTTCTGCTTTCATGTTTTTGACATGTTTTACACACAATTTTCTAATACATTAATAGAAACTACTCTGGAAAGCCTATGAGGTCTTTGTTACCGAAATCTTAAGCAGATTCAGCAAGAAGTTATCAAAGGTGAGACCATGCCACTGTGTTTTATTAAAATAAATAAATAAACAAACACAGTTTGTATATCGTTTTAGTACGTATTCTCCATACATGCCCTTCTTCCTCTATCCATTGCTTCCACCATCAGCAAGTTCTTAGCACTTGGATACAGGGAATCTGGCCTTACCTGAACATCAAGCTTTTATATATGGTTTTTATTTCTTGGAAAACTTACAACCGAATCCTCCCAAGATCTCATTAAAGCTATTAAAAAATAGCTTGCCTTCTTTAATGACCACTTTTCCATTTTCCACACAGAACTCTTCCCATCACTTCTGAAAGGCTCACAATTTTCTTAGTTCTGTTTACATATCTCCTCATGTGCTTCTCATACATTTTTTTCTTCCCACTTTAAGGAGACACTCTAATAATCATTTAAACTTACCTACCCTGTGGCCCCATATCACTACATAAAAGGGAAAGATTAACAACAGCTAGTCAAATCTCTAAATCAAAACTATGCAGGTTGGTCACTGAAACAAAATCCACAGTCTTAGGATATCTTTTGTCACCACTGAAATGCATCTGCCAAAAAGCAAGTTTAATTTAAATTTATTTTCTTTGTATTCACAGTGAGGAAGAGCATAAAAACATTTAGTTAATGTAGCTGATTTGCTACATCATGGTAACTTGATTGAGTAGATGTCTGTCTGTGCTTTGGGCTACACCAACTCATTAAAATTCTGATTATTAGGATGTGCATGGCAGATTTAAGTAAAACCCAATTATAATCACATTTTTGAATCCACACTAAAACTCCAAATCCTTTTGCATATGGAAAATAAACTGATTTATAGCTAGCATGAACAAGCTTGCCCTTGCCCATCCATTTTGTTAGCATCTGATGGCTATATTGAATGCCCATTTTCTCTCATAAAGAATTAATTCTAGAAACTGCTGAAGATGCCAAAACTTTACTACCATTACTAACCATGACATCATCAAAGCAAAACCCACAGCACTCTTTGAAAATGCTATCTATAAATTACACAACAGGGTCTTGTCTTTACTTGGGACTGAAGTCTCCAAAAGGAAGTCTCCTTCCACAGTGGAAAACATATACATTTGAAGCTAGGGGGGCCAGCATGTGTACAGTATTCTACATTAATTCTTCATATTTATATGATTCTCTCACAAATCACTACTGAAACTGATCACACTCTGTGACAGCATATGCCAGCCATGCTATTTAATGGATAATGAAGTAATACCACTTGGCAGAGATCATTAGCTTATAAGGTCCAAACAGTAGCTCTGCTGGTAATTTTCTATTATTAAACTTCAAAAAGGCCTTGCAAGCAAGAAACTAAAACAAATGGAATTCTGAAGCTCTGAAAACCCTGCAGACCTGCATGAGAGTTGTTGATTCTGAGGCAGTATTGGCTAAAGCAGACAAGTTGTCTCCTTTATGAAGAGTCCCTATTCATAAGTCAGCCACCATCTCCTAAACCAGCAACCCTCAAAATGAAGCTCACAATCTCAAGGTTCATTTCATCTTCCCATCCCTCTTTTTCTCTCCTGCAGTTCAAGCAGCTCTTTGCAGGAGGCAACGGAGAATTGCAATGGGATAAATTGACTTATGTTCCTCCTCCAGCTAATACATCTCTACCTATATGTACGTAAAATACCATTTATTTCTACTGAGAAATAAAATACAAAATAATAACAAAATCCCATAGCCGCCTGAATTCCAGCTGTCTCAGGTTTTCCTTTACAGAAATATTTTTTCAGTTATCCATCACTTCCAAACATCAGCAGGTCACTCATAACTACTCATTGTTTTCCTTGCTCAGCTATTTTTTTTAACCTGGACCAGCTTCCTGATCAGGTTCACCACATGAACAGTCAAACACAAGTCAGGGGCTGGCACTGTTTACACCGACAGCACCACAAAGAGAAATGCTCTTTGAAACCCTGCCTACAGATACATCTTTGTAGTTACTTATTCCATGTTCCAGTTAAGTAATCAGCCAAATCTTACTGTCCATTAAAAGTCACAGAAAACCTGAAACAAAGGGCAGAATAAAGAAGAATTCAGATTTAGGCAGGTTCTGTTAAACAGAATAATTAAAAGTTATGGTTCTGACCAATCCACGGGACATGGAACTTAATTCTAAAGCAGTTCCAGCAAGCAAAATGGATACCACTCCAGTACAACAATTTTCCAGAAGAGGACAGGTAAGTTTAGTTAGATAGTTCATTCAGCCAACTTGCTGTTTCAGAGTATTAGAAGTCTGCCCAAAAAGGACACAAAATCCAGCCATCTGCAGATGCTGAAAGTACAGCCCTTTGTGGGTAAAAACTCTGCAGTCTCTAGCAAACCAGCACCACTTGTTTAAAAACATGAAATGTAATATGACTTGGCACAAATCCCATTTAAATAGCAAACCCATAAAGCTTGCTGGCACTTACTTAGAAAGGAGTGGAAAGAAAACAAAATCTATTCTAATTCCCTCAATTCTAAGAACTAGATTCGTATTTTAAATGTAGTATTTATACATGACTCAACATCTTAAACTAGACTTCAAGTACAGAGGAATGCAAGCTGAAAACCAAATCCAACAGATAACTGGCTCACTAAGCCCCTTCTAAATTGACTCTCTAGGTGAAAACTCAAAGCAGCAACATATATAAGTACTGATTTCCTTTGTTATATTTCTCTACTCCAGCTTATTAGCACTTCTGCAGTGAATATATATTTTACCAGCTTTTTTTGAAATAAGGGAAATTGCTTCTTACCATTGTTAATATTCAAAATTGTGTAAAGTAGTTACAGCATCTTCTCATTCCCTATAGCACATTTCAACTGCTCAGAGAAGTCCAAGGAATGATACACAAAAAGCCTAAACCAGCTAAACTGAACTACCACTGTCCACAGAAGAGATTGGCTTTCACTAGTATAAGTAGTAAGTAGTTGTTATAGTACTATAACAAAATACAGTTTTATTGTGTGAAGAAATGCAGTTATTTTTCAGGTGCTCTCTTGTGTGTAAGAGACATGGGATATTTCCAGATTCCTGAGCTGTTTTGTCTTAAACAAGTTCTATGATTAGAAGTTACAGTTAATAAATATTTACACAAAAAATTATTGGCTACATGGAAAAAAAAAGTTTACACTTTAGTAAACTTAGTTTACGCTCAAGATGAGATAACTTGATAGAATGTTTGAAAATGAAAAAACCTTTTAAACCATTAATTAGAGAAACTACCAAATAATTAAACACAGAATAAATACATGATAATTAATGTCTGCAGTAAGATGACAAGAAAACTGGTGGAGCTTTGATGTCTTGAGCTCCAAGATCAAGGTTAAAAAACTTTCTGGAATACATAATTAGGTAGAAAGTTAACAGGTTGCAATAAACGGGTGAGATGTAGTATCCTATCAGAACACAAAGGAGTCAAGATAGGTTCATGCATGCTAGTCTTAAGCAACTTATAATAAAGAATAAACACTGGCATTAAAAAATCCAACCAAACAAGAAAAAACCCCTTTCTCCAATACTTATTGATTTTCAAAAGCAGTTTCAGAATAAAAGCTACATTTGAACTTTGTGCTGAAATATTCCTGGCAAGAGCTAAATTCTAGCATAACACCATGTGACATACTAGACTAACATAAATTACAGAAGCAATTACTGAGGACCTTAAAAAAATGGAACCATGGAAATAAAACCAATAAACACCAATATTTTGAAAGTATGTGGATGTTTGGATGAAAATGACAATGTTTGCTACGTAGCAAAGCTACAAAGTCTGAAATGTAAACTTTAAGGTTTCATTAATGTAACTGGTACTGTTAATTTTTTATAATTACTTACTTTGGTATATTTTATAATGACTTTCACATATTCATTAAAGGAGAAAATGCCACTGGACTCTCTAAGAGAAGGTTTTCCAATAGCAAACAGTACAGGTAAGATTTTTATATGACAACTGATTCATAAAACATGATTACTGAACAGAGTGTTCGTTCCTTTTCTGTCTACCTCAGTTACTTTTTCCTGTCTTTTCTATAGCATTTCATCTCCACATACACCTCTGCTGGAAAACACCCTGAAAATAACAACTGACCCTTTTGTACCAACCTAAGGGGATTCAGTAAATCAGAAGGGTGATCAGTATTAATCACCACACTGCCAGTTATTTTGTCCAGTGGAGACAGCATGGGATGGAGCCAGGTGACAGGACCAGAGGCAACTAAGGCCAGGACTTTTTGTTTCCAGGACACCAAAAAGAATCTCTGTACAGCTCACTGATGGTCTTTCCTATGCTGTTGAGAGGTTTTCTTTCTGTTACAGTCCTCATCTCAATTCCTTGCACCCTCTCTTCTCAGGAAACCTCATCTCAAGTTATCTGCCTCTTCCTCCATTTCCTTTGTTCAGCTCATCCCTAGCTCATATTTGGGAATTTGCTAGCACCATTGCTGTCAATCTACAATCACTTATATAATGTAGTTTTCTTGTTTTGCATGCCTGTCTTACCCATTTAGACTGTACTCTAAAATACAGTCGGTAATACCTGCCCTAATATTTACACTGCAGCTACCACAGGAGATGTGACTGCAGCTGATCATTACACACAGTGTAATAGACACAAACACTCTCAAGTCCAGCATCAGCTCCTTTGCAGGAAAAGCTCTACCAGTCTAAACTGGTGCCCTTTTCATGGCACAGCTATCTTGCTTTTGTCTGTTCCCACACAATGAAAATATTCTGCATCCAAGAACTGGCAATGAGCAGATTCATTTCAACTCTGTTAAAGCTGGTATGCATATAACACAGTGTAAGTACCTTGTGCTTCATCCTATATTTGTGTACAAGTTATGAGGGGGTTTTGTGTGCAATTCCACACTTACAGAGGTATTACCTGATATTGTACTGCTTACAAGCTTTCTAATCCTAAACCATGAAGACACCAAACACAATTTGATTGCTACAGGCTTCTAAAAGGGAAAGTGTACAGTTTGTCAGTAAACTTAGCTTAAACAATGCTTCCTAAGAAACTACAGCAACACCTTATTTATGGTCAGCACAGTGATGACAAATCCACTTTTTAATTTTTATCTTTAAAAACTTTCTCTGCAATAGTTCAAGAGACAAGGGAAGAAAACATTATGGTGGAAGACCTTGAAATAAAGAAACTTTCAAGACATGCAGTACCAATTAGCTTACTTTTCTTACAAAAACTGTGTTCTTGGAGATAATACAGCTAGCAAGTCCAAAGGTCCATATTTAGGAAACACAAACATGTCCTCAACATTTTTAATGTTACATATTAATAGTATTTAAAATATTTTCTGTAACTATTTTTAGAGTCTTGCTTATACATACTAAGGTGACAGAGGCACCCTGTCACAAAGTTTCATCTTTCCCTTAAACTCTGAAAGCTGTATAAAAGAAAGCCTATGTGGCAAAGAGAAAAGGCGAGTGAATAGACCATGTACCCGTCAACATTTTTTGCCTGGCAAAAAAAGTTGAGCCCTTATCAGTATGGATTACACTGTAAATGACCAGTGAAAACTCTAATGAATAGTCTTTAGGAGGACTTATTTCTACCAAATGCACAAAAATTATCTCATCAATCTGCCCAAGTGGTCCAACAAACTTGCAATTTTGGATATAGGCATGTTTGGAAACACACTGGCAAGTATACTTGACTAGCTAAAAAAACTTTGATCATTACTTGTATTGAAATATCCATTAATTACCTACTCCCAAAACACACAGAATTACTCCATTTAACAGCCTCTAAAGCAAGAAGTTCAATCTTTACCCAAACTACACAATAAACTAGCAGAAGGATGTGATCATTTGTACTCATCAGCACGGTGATACAGATGCAGAGTCCCTGAGCATGTAGTTTCTCTTTTCCAAAGCTTTACTACACAGCAGAAGCCCAGGTTTCCAAGTGTCACTGGTTTTAATCAGGGCAGATTTTACATGTGGTCTCACCATACATAATCCAGTATTTGCTCTCCTAACTCTGGAATAGCTTGTTGGTCTTCACTTCATAAAAAGGAATAGCCCCTTTGAGTTTTCTATAAACTTCAAGGCACCAACTGCCCGCCTGTGCCTCCATCTCACCACTGCTACTGCTGCCTGTGCTAGCTAGATAAATCCTGCCACCTCTAGATATCAACATAGATCTCCAAAAGGTTGTACCAGATCTATGAGAGCTAAGAGAAAGATTTTGCACTAAGATACAGTTCCCTCAAACCACCACTTAAAAACAACCAGGCAAATTAACAACAGCTCAGCCATGTTTATCACACTCTGCATTTTCCCATAAAAAATTACATATGAACTACATATGAATTACAACATGAACTATTAAAGAATGCCATTAAAATTTAAATGTATTTTCCATGTCATCCCTTAAATTTATTCCTTAAAGTATTTTCCAAGTCATTCCTTAAATGCCACATCTTCAAATACCAGAAAATGATGCTTCCAAATTCAAAATACTGAAGTGGTCTTGCTTATTTAGTCTATCCAGAAAAAGACAGGAGTACAAATAGCAAAGCCAGCTGTTGTTAATAACATCTAATTAACACCACAAGGTTCCTACTGATTCACAGCAACCCCAGAAACCTGGAGTTTCTGGTGTTTCCATACAACAGGATAGATAGGATGTTTCTGGGAAGAACACAAAAAATAAGTGAACAGCTGTGTCTAATAACGTCACCCACAGTCAGTAAAGCTACAAGTTAACATTAAAAAATTAAGTTTCTTGTAGTAATGTTTCAATCATTCTGAATTTAAAAGTCAGGAGAAATCCCAAATAACTGTGCATTTTAATATATTCTGCACATCTAAGGACAATACTAATTTAGGCAAAATGTACCCAAAAGTCCAATTATTTTGCAGGTAGCAACAAGTACTTAACATGAAAAGGAAATACAAAGGTTAAAAGAAAAGTGTGTGTTTTCTACTCCTATAAGCTCATGTTAATAAGGGCCATCTTTTATGCCAAAGGTTTGAACATTACAATTTTCAAACAGTTGAAACTGTGAAAGCTCTTTGGACCTTATACTCAAGATTAAAGTTAAACTTCTACAAGTTTTGAGTTTCTTTTAAATATTCTCTTTCATAATTAAAAAAAGAAGATCCCACACATGACCTTAAATGTGTCCAAGAAGCCATATTTAAGTACATGTGATACAGGAATGAACAGGAGGTAGGAAGAAGGACATTAAAAAATTCCATAAACAGAAAAAATCAGTTGCATTCTACTGAATATAATTTTCATTATAAGAAGTACTTTAACCACAGTGCTTGATTTTAGTCACATAAAGAGAGTAACTTAGGGTGACAGTACAATTTTAAAAGGAGAAAAAAAAGGCCAAAATAGTAAATATTGGTAATCAAAAAGTTGTGTAACACTCACTAGAGATTAAGCTAGGCTGTTCTATAAATTTTTATACTGCCAACCTCTGCTTGCTTGCCTGAAAAAAACCCCTAGTTTCTTACTACTGTTGTGAAATCACAGGGAAGTCCAAATGACTCAATACTAATATTTACATACCTATGTCCTACTCCACTTCTTCTTTATATGTTGACACTGAAGCCCAAAAATGCCAAAAATAATTATTTTTAAAATTTGTAATTTTCTCTACTGCAGTTATGTCTACTAGAACTGACATAATAAGAAGTAAGAGGTAATAACAAAACCCATCTCTTTCAAAACCAGTTCTATGTTTCTAACAAGGGTGTATCATTTCCTCACATGCATAGAAAATAGCTGTATTTTTATGAAGTAGTGTCATTGTGAGGTGGAATTTATTAAATTAACTGCTTTTCTTTCTCAGAATGCTATTTTGTGTTTCCCTCAGCTAATCTAAAGGTGACAGCAGCTGAAAGACATGATCTTTCCTGCTCTGGCCATATTCTAATCAGCCAGACAAGCTTCAATCCCAACTCCTGCACTGGTCCTGCAGACCAAATGACCACACTGTGACCAGTGCCAACTAAAGGAAGGCTGGACCATGATGCCTAAGCAGAAATCAGATCCTTATTTTTTCACAGCAGGTCACACTTCAGCCATCTTAAAGCCCTCATGAAAATAAAGCTTCATTATAATCTAAGATGATACTATTGGAATTTGCTAAAATAAATTAACCTGTGTATCACTTCTACAGAGCCCTACAGAAAATCTAAGGGAAAAGGAACCGCTCTGTAGCCTCTGAAATTGCTCTCTTTTAACATAGGTTATGCAAAGCTAAGCTCATATAAAGGCAAAGTTATGTGCAAAGTGTAAATCTGTTTAAAATTTGGGAAGAGTTCTATACATACAAAGTACAGTATTTCAGTTGCAACATCATAAATTGTACTGATAAGGCTTATTAAATCTAGACTTACACATACAGCTTCTTGGTATTCTACAACTTCTAACAGTGCTATTTCTAACTTCCATTTACATTGTAAGTGTCAAAAATTCTGCACAAATACAGCTTCAAAAATTCCTAAATATTCAAGAAAAGGATTAGTAACAATTTAGCCAGTACAGATTTTGTTTTCTTACAGAAGTGCACTTAATTTTGCATTTTGTTTAACATAATAACACAAAACCTCACTTAAGTGCACAAGTTAAGATTAAGCTCCTGACAGTTAAGCTGTTTCAGCTGACTGATGGAAGTCATTCCCATCATTTCTCAAGAAGTCATATACGGATATCAAGTTTTAAATTATACTTTACATAAACACTTAGCATGAAACCTCTGGAAGTTTGTAATTTTCTAAACCTGATCACTAGAGTATTCAGCAAGCACAGCTACAAACTGAAAGATTTTTGTTCTCTCATCTGCAAAAGATAAATAGGAGAAAAATTAATTCAGAACAAGAAAAAACTTTAAGCCTTCACATTTCACATCTGATTTCTAATGACAGTGCAAGATAAATTATTTGCTTTCACCTTACACTTACTGCTGCCCTAGTTTACTGAATATCAGTTTAAAAACTTATTCTACTTGACTTTTAACTTTCAAGTTAAAAGGATATCTTTGAAATTATAACTATGTATTGTCTGAAAATATTTTGGCACTGGCACAGAATCTGCAAAGAATAGCCCAAGCTTTAACTTAATTATCCTTTTACAAGAACTGTGGTTTGAGAAAATACAACAACGTCGTAAACATAATAATCACTAAGAGTAATTGCCTTTGGCAGTAATGTCCCAAAGCAAGTTTGGATGTCCAAGATAAACCATGATTCCTATTCTTTCTCTATGTACTTTTCAGTTAATATAAAAATTCAAAAGCAAATGAAAATGGTGTGTCTAACACTGTATAAGCAAACAAAACACAAGTTTCTGTCAGAGCAACACATTACCATCAATAAATAATGAAATCAGTCAACAAGAGTATGTTACAGAAACTGCAACCCAACAATAAAATCTGCAAAAGTTACATTATTTTCTAGAACAGAAACAGAAAGGAACTGATGGAAGTTTAGATGTAGTTACAGAAGCAGTGTGAAATAATCATTATGCTACTTACAGTGTACTTTAATCCCAGACACACTATCCACTTACTGCAACCCCTTCATATATACTGGAAGACACCCAAAAGCACAAAAACCACTTATCCCTGCCTAAAAATATTGCAGGTATTTTGAAAGTAATTTAGAACTAAGAAACATGATAATTAGCTAATGTTAAGACCGTAGAACACCATAATTCAAATTCATTATGTAACAGGCAAGATTAGGATAAATTAAAGCAAGCACACAAAATTCCTGAAAAACAAGCTTCTTCCAACTGATTTCAAGTCTCTTTTCTTTATCAGTTCCCATACAATTCCCTGTGCTGATTCACTGCCTTACCTTATCTTGCCCAGCTCCTACAACTTCTGTTTTAACCCACCAACCTTTAGGCTGCTCACCTGTGCAAAACACTGCAAGTTTTCACAAGTCCAGTTCTACATCTGAATTGGATGTATTCCCTCTAATAGCTGATCATTAAAAGAAGTTAATTATTACTGTGTTTGTAAACATATGGGCTTTGATACCACTGTACAACAGCAAGTAAATTACTTGACTCTGAACATTTTCAATATTAGTAAACTAACATCCCTACACTCCTTTGTAAATTCCAACCCATTTATGTTGACTATCTGAATATGCAGCTCAATTTCTGTTACCCCCTAAACTACAGCAGGAGAAGACTGTTCAGTTTAGTTGGAAGTCAATACTGTTTAACAAGGGACTTTTAATCTATATTGTTTCAGTCATCCTATATACACCTGTAATGTCTCAAGTGAGAGGGATGCAAAATATAGTGCAGCAGGGAAAAGAAGCAGTTAGAGAACCACAACAAGATTATATTCATACCTTGCTTCTGCTGTGCCAGCAAGTAAAAGCCTGTAGTATGATGCAAGGAGGGCTGCTGTCAAACTCTGAAAGCTGCCTAGTGCTGCAGGCCGATACAAATTCTCCTACTGCAGCAGTGACTTTTGCAGGCAGCCCTATTACACCTTCAAACAGGACCACGAGCATGTTAACTCTGCCCTTTCTAGCAACCCCACACAACAGCAGCATGAATCAATTAACCCCAGTGGTGGAATTTTTCTGTTATTCAACCTAAATTGCATTAATACTTGACTGCTGAGGCAATACATTCTGCCTATTACATTCACCGAACTACGACCAAACTGGATAGGACAAATTTGTATGGGTGTGTTAATGCCATTTTTGTAACTTACTATGTATTGAAGCAAGAGCTGAGTAGTTTAACCTAGGCTTCCTTCATGGTCATCAGATAGCCTAGGGAACCAGAAGCAATCACAGGATTCTAAGAACTCAGTCTGCTACTTGTGTGGTACTGTACATGACTCATTTGAGAGTTTCCCTAGGGAATCTTCTAAAGTGGACACTTATCAGAAGTCTCATTACATTTTTAAGTGTTTAAAATCTCTGCCAAGTCACTACTATAGACTTATGCCATCAATTGTGAAATATGACCTTGGCTGAAGCACATCTAGTAGCTTGTTAGTTAAAAAAAAGTACTAAAATAGATTTATAAATAATGCTTAAAATCCATATGAAAAGCTGCAATGCACCAGAAAACCCGCTAGAACAACTCATTACATTAGGCACAGGTCTAATGTGTGCCTGTGAATGCATACACTTCATAAAGAAGCATTTACAGTTCTCTTAGAAATAAAATGAAGTTCTGGGAAGTAGCAACCACCATCACCAAAAAGCCAGCAGATAAATTCACTGTACTCACTGTGCCAGACCCCCACCAAAATCCCCACCTTATTCAGGAGACAAACACTGAGCCACTCACGAATCAGCTGCTAAACTGCTGCAGCTTACACACAGCCTCTTAAAGCAAACAAACAAAAAATACCATAAGGCCATACTGTAAACTCATTTACAGTTTAACCATGTGTGTGCAAGAGGATTGCAAAACAAACTACAGAAAAAAGTGCACTACCTGCCCCCAGATATGCCACCAATATTTCTGACTTAAAAATCCAAACCTACTGATTTCCAGTTTAACTGTTATCACTTCACCCTAGGGTACAGCTGCTGGGCAGAACTGTGCTATTCAAAAAAATTAAAAATATAGTTCAAGAAAGGGGAATGATCTACTCACTGTGCATCTGCACCAGTACAAAACTTTCAAATCTTGGAAATAAAGTCTTTCTATTAAATGTTAAAAAAAAAAAAGGCAAAGTATCTGGTCCCAAATTATACAATATTTAGCAATGATCAAAGGAAATACAGCTTCTAGATTTCTATGATGTTTGCCAAATTTCCATTTAACAATGGTTTTACTTTCACCACTAACATAAGAGTAATATATTCACAAATACAGTTTTGAAACCCAAAAAAAGTTTATTTGAACTCTGTTATTAGGATTAGTCTACCAGCAGCTTGGCAAATAGCTTTTAACATACAAAATTTAACATCAAACATTTTTGGTTACAATTTTTGGTAACAATTTTAATTGCATTTTATTCTTAACTCCAGACTTGTATTTCATAGACAACACTCCCTTATTCTTTCTAGTTTTATGTTCTTTTTACCTGTCACTATGTAGTCACAATTTCCTGCAACTACCCACTTCAAAACAGTTCATTCACACTGGAAGGTAATCAGAGATGTGACTCCACTGAAATAGTCTGGTATTGGAATTAATTCATAGAAAGCCCTTGCAATGAACGTCAACCAAGATCTCTCAGAAATCACTGTCAGACCACAATATTTACTGTTAGACATACTACGTAAATAATCCACTCTTAGTGTTCACCACTGCTGGACTTTATTATTCCATCATCAGAAGTTTTCTGTGATACTTCCTTGTTTGAAGTCATCATTATGGAAGGTACATTTCCCTGGTACAGCACACTCAATAAATGATATTTCATACAGAATAAACCTAAAGTGTAACTACTTTAAAAGCTCACTAATACAGTATGATAGGACACTGCTCACTTTAGAAGTCAGCACCAATGAAATAGTACCACTGCATCCAGTCACCAGTGCAAGAGCTGTCTGACACATCACATAACAACTGATTCCATCTCTAGATATCAGCATAAAGTATCTCCTGGTAGTCACCATTTAATCACTTATTTAGAGCTTTCCCCAGAGTACACCACTGATTATTAACTACCTTAGCCTGTCCTCAAGGCCTCAGCTGAACATGTTTCTTCTCTTCAGACATCATCCTACAACTTTAAAAAAAATGCTTCCTATGGAGAGCTAATAACCAGTAAAGCTAAACTGATATGGTAATGGCACAATGAAACCTTCAGAGAGGTAGTTTTAATTTGATACTACTGACAACGTTTAACTGCTTTTCACCTTGATATGAAACTATTTTAAAACCATACCATTTACAATTAGTAAGTTACAAATCAAATTCTATACTACAGCTGAAATAAGAAATACAAACGCTTCAAGAGGAGTAAATTTATATTTAGCAGACATACATGAAGTTGTGCTGTATGGGACTAGTGAATAGGGACTTAACAGAATAATGAACTCTAAAGCAGAAAGAAATAAATATTTATTAAGCAAATGTACTGACACTTAGGGACGAAAATCATTGTAAAAGAAAACACATTTGTGAAGGTCAGACGATAAACATAACACTGTAGGCAGAGAAAATCCAAGACAAATAACTTGAACTTTAGATTCTGAAGAGCACTTTGCTACACTTTACTAGTAGAAATATTTCAAGACCTAAGTGGCCATAAGTATCTAAAAATAAGAGTCATAATGTACACTTAAACCCGAAGAGTCCTACAGAAACTAGAAGCTTATCTAAGTTTCTGGTATATGTTGTACCTCTGAGACAACACACACATTGCTCTAGAACTAAAGAGCCACAGGACAAGCTGGAAATACCCTCCAAAGCTCTGTTATCAGAAAAAGTTCTGAAACTTAGGGAGGGAGAATCTAAGTGCTGCACAACAAAGGTTCACCTCTCTACTAGAAAAAAAAAAAAAAAAAAAAAAGGAGGAGAAGAAAATACAAAGAAACAAAATAGCTTGTCTGAGGTCTATGTAGCACCTTCCCTTTTTCATTTCCTCTATACATTCTTTTCTAGTCCAACAATTTTTAGGAATGGAGTAGCAGGACTGACCTATTGGCATGTATTACTCAGAATTTCTCTAACTACAGGGACAACAATATTGTTAATATAATACTAAAGAAATACCACAAAGTTCAAACTTAGGGAACAATTTATTGGAGTGGATTTAATATTAGCTTGTTTGCTCTTTTTAAGATCTAAAAAGTCTTAACTAAATACCTTTTAACAACAAAAATTAACATAATGGCATCCTTCCTAGCCAAACTGCAAGCACAGAAGAAGCTCTTTCAGGAACTGAATACCATCACCTAAAACCTGTACAGCAAATGAAGAAAGAGATAGCTATCAGAGAGATAAGAAGGCAAGCATTCACATTCATATTGAGATCTGAATATCTGTCAATTAAATGCTTTTTGTAGCCTAAAGCACTGGACAATTATTTAAGAATTTAAGTCTTTGTCCAGTCTGGCTGCACAAATACTGTATAGTCTGACAGGAAACATCCAGCTTACTTTAGTATTAACCTGAGAGAATTAACACTAACTCTCACTGTCCTAGTCCTTTCACATTTATGGCAAAACAAATTGATCACCAGCACTACATTCTCAATTTCAAGCTACAAAAGTCTACTCAGCAGATTTTAAGAGAAGAAAACATAAGGCAGCTGCCATGACACAGAAGAAATTCACAACAATTTAACTATACTATACTAAAACATCTCTAAAACACATACAGCAAGCTATACATTAAAATTTATTATTTTACCTACTATAACTTGTTTACTTTTTCATTATATTACCAGCCAAAAAGCCTCAAATTACAAGTAGCCATAGCAATTTACCTTTCTCCAAAATAAATCCCCAAAAAAAATCACAAGCAAAATGCAAAACACAAGCCACAGAAACCTTGGGACCAAAGTTTCATGACACATGAAAAAATATTTAAGAGTGACTTGGCTTTCCTTACTTACAAAAAAAAAAAGTATTACTTCTGTTAACACTTGCATTAGTTCTACAATAAGTCAAGTATATGACATAGCACTTAATACTACTCTGATTGCCAGTTTAATTCAATTCTTATATTATTTCAATAAAAGCTGCAGATTATATCTGCCTCACCAAAGAAACCTGCAAAGTGCAGAAAACAATATTTACTAACTGAAATCACATTTGATACTAAATGTCCACAAAATATGACACTGTATTTATTCACACAACAGATTCTAAAGCATGCCACTGGGGTACTTTACTCCAAAGTAAAATCACTGGCCAAATTAATCACATTTAAAAGACGTACAGCAATATACATTTCCCAAGTACCTATAAGAAAAGATCTACAGGTAACATGTATCCCTGCATGCTTACATAGTTTAAAATGTTATTTATCTGTATAAGCAAAGAGACAAGAAACTCTAATATCCAAGAAGAAAAGTCAGAGGCAGAGTCATTTTCTCTTGTAATAGTATTAACATGTATAATATCTCAGAAGTTTTGTAAATCAAAGTATATGACATGAAACATGCATAAAGACGGGGGGGGGGGGGTGGGGGGAAGAAAAATACAGATTCAAGTGCCAAAAGTAGCAAGGAAAAGGACTATGATGCAGAAATATGAGACATGGGTCTTCCAATCCAAAGACAATAAGCGAGCTTTAATTAGCTGAGGAAAGTAACAGACTACTGAAAAATTGTAGCAGCTGTATTTTGAACAGATTGCACAGATAGGAATATCAGCAGATGGAGAAGGGGCTTGAAGTACTCCAGATGGCAGATACAGAAACTTCATTTGCAAAGACAGAAAAAGAAAATGTGGTCTTGAAAATGTTATTTGGACAAGGAAGGAGTGTATTAATAAACATGACTGTGGACTCAAGGAAAAGGAGAAGAAGAAAGGGCTACTCCCAAACAAGTGCCTCCCTGGGTGAGGGAGGATTAGTACACTGTCAGTAGCATTGCAAATGGCAGGCAAATGAGTTAAGTTTGAGAGAGAAGATAAAGAGCTCTGAAACATTCAAAATATTTATGATGATTAAAAACACTTAAATGAAATGCAGGACTGAATGAAGACACATAAAGAGCCACAAAACTCTACAAACCTTACAGCAACCGAAATATATGAGATGCAGAGATTTCTAAGAATGTTGCACGCTTTGGGGTCAGTGGGAAGAGGGTACAGATGTGGGAAGATGCTTGCAGCAAGCAGCACCACAAAGGCAGGAGAGGGTCAAGGCTGTGACAGCCAGGCAAGTTTTCCTACATCACACATCCTCTCATTCCCACAAACCTAAAACAGCTTAGTTATGCATTTTATAAAAAGTCCAACTACACTTTGAAAATTTAAATAATTTTTAATTGTATTAATGGACCACCTGACAGATGTACAACAGCAACTACCTTCAATTACAATTTTTGTGGTGATTTAAAAGCAAGACTTTATTTTATTTAAACTAAAATTTGTGTTTTAACTACATGCTTCAATCAGTGTGGAGTTACTGAAAAATACAGACAGCTACAAAGTAGTCTAATACCCTCTACTTGTAATGGTTGCCTGAAAAGGCTAAACTTGTTGAGTGACATCAAAGGGAAAAAAGGTCCCCTTATGTTTCATTAAGATTTTTCTTAAAACAACAACTGTGCTTTAAAGGAGTAATTCAAATAGATTTTTAAAAAAGAAATAAATAACAAGCCCTACAACAAATGCTAAGATGTCAGAAGAATCTTAACATACTTCCCTGAAGAAGTAGCCCTCCCTGTGTTTGCTTGGTATCTTAATTTGCCTTGGGTTTCAAAACCCCGGGCTTGCCAAGAGCTATTCCATTCAAAACCTCAGGAATTCCATTACTAGTTTTCAGCTAAATTAAAGGAAAATAGAAGCATTCAATGCATGGCAAAAGTATGCACAAAGTGTTTGTTGATACTCATAAATAGACTGAAAAATTTAGCCATGTCTGAAGGATAACTGCTGCATAGTCAACTCAGTTAGGCTCTGCCATGCTGCTAAGCAAAAAGCTACTGCTGTCAGTTCAGACAAGCTCAGCATAAGATTGATACATTGCTACCAAGATTGAACACAGCACCAGATCATTCATTTCTCACTTCATGTTTAAACAGAAACCAAATTTGCATTTCTGCAGGAGAAAAAAAGGACAGAGTGAGAGTTCCCTCTTTAAAGCAACTGCTTCAACATCTCCATTAGGGAAAAAATGTCTCACTATCCTAAAGCATGGCAAAATCAGTCAGCTCTCCACCCTGTCAAACATCTTGCAAGTAATGAAATAAAGACATTTCATCTCAGAAATTCATCTAGTATTGTGCTGATTAATATCTTTCCAATGTCCACACAATTGGGCCTCTTTCAAGTCATGATATTTTATGATTCTCAGCAAGCAGTATTACTACAATCACATTTGCCCAATAAATAATGGTAAGAATGAAATGTCCCCACCTGCATATTGTGCCAGCTGTCAGTCATACTATCACACAAGAAAGTAATATCCCTGTGCAAAGCATTGAAGAAAACCTTCATGAAAGACAAATGCTTCACCTGTGTCAAGAAGTGCAATCCCAGCAGATACAAACCAGTATGCAGTTTAACTTCTCTGGCAGTAGTTACAGGAGAACAGTGAAAATATCAACACCCTATTTTAAACTGCAGCTCTCATGAGAGATCAAAGATCTGTATCTTGCATTAAAACACAGGAATCCGGGTATATGGGATAGAGAGTTTATTTTACCCTTCGAAAGGCAGGAAATTAAAGCAACTTTTGACCATTGAGTCAGCAGCACCCAGTTCAGATCAGGGTTTGCAGTAACCATCATCACTGCGAGAGTGGCAGCAGCACCTCAATCCTGCCAGGAACAAAATCACTACAAAGAAAAGCCAAGGAAAAGAGTCAGTTCTTCAGACTGACAACATGGGGCTCTAGTCTATCCTGCTTTGGGCATACATACAGGAAAACTATCACTGTCTCAGATATGCCAACTGCCCATAGTATTTCACATTTGCTACAAGCACACACAAAACGGTATTTGTGAATGAGATTTTTCTCAACAGAAAAATAACAAACACACATACAAGAAAAAGGTAAAGAGCAAGATATGCTTGAGCATCGTTTCTGTAAGATACACATTTATCATAAATAAGGGAAAGAAAAAGATAAGCTTAAAACCTACATTTGGGGTATTTTTTAAAATCCTGGTCCAAAAATGTACCAACACAGAGGTGTTTCTATCTACAGCCGAAACAGGACTTAAACATCTATTAAAAAAACCCAAAAAACACAAAACCAAACAATAGCAAAATAAAAATAAACAAATCCCCAGTTCTGTGAGAAGAAACAGCAGGTCTAGTAACTGGCTGATTCTAGAAGCTGAAGTAAATAAAGGCCACCTAGCATGGTCAGATATGATTGCAATGCCATGCAACCCAATGATTTTACATTTGCAGTGCCTGAGAGGAACACACTGCCTAACACAGATACTAGTACTACTTTGTTGACTGAGATTCAAGCAAAAAGTTCAGGGATTACCCCAGACTGCCTGAGAAGTCAGTGACAGATTGCATATCACTCCTGTGACAAGGAGCTTCTCATCTCACTACCCCACATATGGACATAAAAGCATTTTAGGAAAAGAACAAAATAAAACACGAAATTAAAGCACTCTAAGACATGAGAGGGAATCACAATGCCATTTCCACTAATTAGAAAAGAACGCATATAGTCAGTCCCAAGCATGCAATAATCATGAATTTTTATTGTATAAACATCAGAAATAAGTTATTAGTTCTTTTTATTTAAGCCAAGAGGTGATTATTTCTGTTGTCATTTGAAGCTTGAGGGGAAAAACCAAATTGTGGAGAATCCCATAGTTGCAGGAAGAGGGAACTCAAAAAAGAGTGAACTAAATTTGCCATCATGATTGTTGCCACCCTGCCAGATACAGGGAAGATGAAGCTTTGAAAAGTACCCTGTAGTTGGAGAATACATGACATACATAGTCAGACATTTGTATGCACACATATTTATATGAGAAAGCACCACACACCTGTTTATCACCAGTTCAAGTTAAAAAAAAATCATCACATCTAGCACTGATTACACAGAAGGGCCAACAACAAAAGATGATGTTTAAGAAGAGAAAACTGAAAGTCTATTACAACTGCTGTTCTACAACTCATACACAACCAAAATACCATTTGCATGCTCTACATGAAATTGCACATCTCTGAACAGCAGCTTTCAGCCAACAGTTCCTCAAATCCTTTTGATAAAAAACAGTAGCAGATAAAAATAAAACCTGTTACATTTTTACAGAAAATGTTACTTAGGAGCTGCAGATAGGTCATCTCTTCCAGCAGTAGCTACTGCTCAGTTAGTCATCACCACTGAGCAAAGAGAGACTACCACCCATACAGACTTGCAACAGAGTGAATCATGTAAGAGCACACTTATCCACTTTGGGAAAAATTAATCAAGGTAACTGACCAGTGAAGGTAGGCTGAGCTAATACTGTCCATTTAATGGCTGGTTATGCCTAAAGCATCTAACACTGCATTTGGCTTCTCTAGTGGAAAGGATTATTACACCTGGTAAACTACGGCACACAAGAGGAGACAAATGGATGGGGGACACTCTATCTACAATTTTCAAAGATATAGAGGAGAAGAAAAGAGATAAAAATCAATGCCTATCCATATCCTGAAACATTAACTACAAGCTCTATGATAGGCTGAACGAGACAGATTATGAAAACCACTAACCATTACAGTTACTTAGGAAGAGAAGTCACGGACTGCCACCCCAGAAACTGTGTGAGTTATAATTTCTATCTCACATCAGCCTCATAATTTTCATGGATTTATTCTGTCTCTTTAGCTACTTGTTATTGCAAACTACACTGCCATTTTCTTAGTGGACACTGATCACTAGCTCTCCTTATTTAACTCTTTTAAATTTAAAAATTCAATATACATGCCAAAGAAATTCATTTGTGCAGTAATTTGATGAGCACCAGTTGTATGAAACAATAGGTACCAAACAATTTTTTTTAATTGGTTACTATACAAAAGGCCATATTCCTCCAAAGCACAGAATGAAATCAGACACACACTACCCTGATTTAAGGGGTCTTAGATGCAAATATTCCCATGAACCATATCCAAATGATGTCTTGAAACCCTTAATGCTGTACCATCTTAACTTCACAGAATTAGGCCAGTATCAAATATACTTTAAACTGGCATCGTGTGTCACTGTCACCAAAAGAAACAGACACACCCTGCTCCCCTTACTGCTTGCTTCCATCCCCATCTCTGCACCAGCACAAATGTTTGTGCAGCAAACTGATCCAGCTCCAAGCGAACCCTTCCCTGCCCGCCCTTCCCCCAGGTTAGCTCAATCCTCAGCCCAGCTCACCACACAACCATACAAGTATTTCCTGCACAAAGGAGGAAGCAGCAGAGCAGGGTGGAAGCAAACAGGACCGTGTTTTTCAATGGTGGAGCTGGTCTGTGCCAGCTGTGTGCCAGTGCAAAGCAGCAGCAGCAGGTCGAAGGCTGGAGTCCTGCAACACCAACAGACCTGTCTGCACCAGCCTCCCAGCTCCTGCCCTTCCTCCCTGGGATCCCACTCCTCTGCTCACACAGCCACTGACAGCTGTGCAACTGCTGGGTGAGCTGGTTCAGGGTGCCAAGTCAACTGAAAAATAATTCTAACAAGAAAAAAAAAAGTTGCGAATTTTTAGCCAGTACAGGTTCGTGAACCAGCTCCCAGTGCAATCCTTACCAGCACAAGGAAGGAAGAGAAGGAAGGAGTGGGGAAGGTGGGAGGTCCAATTTTTGTCAGCTTGGGATGCTGTGGAAACACTCAGACACCACCACATTTTAAATTTCAACTTGCCTGCACAGCTGAACGTGACTATTTTAATCAAATTTTTCCAAAGATTAAACCTTATTCCAACCTTTGCAGGAGCCTAAGCAGCCACAGTCTCCTTGGGCACAAGAAGCAAGAAGTGAGGCCAGTTCACCACCACTTTTTAACCACTTTTACCCTTCATATTCAATACAACAAAGAGGGAGCATTCGTTCCTCTAACTTAATGATAGTTTTACCAGATAATTGTTTTAAACATCACTGATTAAGTGACCTCAGCTATTTGCATAAGAGCATACATGGAATAAAACAACTGCAGTCATGTTAAGTATTATCTTAACCACAGTTTAGTACTTACAAGGAATTTAAATGGTTCTGGTGATTTAAGTCATCTAACAAACCTCTCCACTCAGGAGTGAATTTCATCCATTGTTCAGAAAGTTGTTTTGGTTAAACTACAAGTCCCAGTGATCACAGAAATTAACAAAATCAATTTCAATGAGGGCATAATCAGACACCTAATAAACATGGATGTAGTTACTTTCAGGCTAACTTTTGAACGTAAGTAGGAATACAGACTGTTAGCAACAATCTTTTTAATTTATAAACAATGGGATTTATAACTGAATTGTTAAATTTAGCAGAGAACTATTTCCATGCAAAGTCAATGTACGTTTATGTTCATCCAGTTAACAAAGAAAAGAAATATAATCATATCAATTCAAGAGATAAGACCTAGCAACATTACAGCTCAAGAACTGAAGTGCAGAATCAGATGCTTTTTCCTGAAAACCAGTTTTCCCAACTGCCATACATTATATTTTCCCAGTTAATGAAACTCTCTTACAAAGCTAGATTCTTCCACAGACTACAGTAGCATTTTATAAAATAACTGATCTTCTCCTTAACAGAAATTTCTTGTATGACAAAAAAGTGTTCCAAAGTACTCTGCCTATAAAAATTTTAGAGAAGTAAGAACAGTTCATTTTTACTACAATTCACCACCAACACTTGAGAGAAGACACTGAACTGGAAAGTGAGCAAAAGCCTGAAAAGCTATTTAACCATATATTCATACAGCTGCTGGGACACTGTTTCAACATGCATTTTCAAAGCATTCTTGACATGGAAGTAAATAAACTCAGGGACTCTCTGTCAAGGAATAAGGTTCTTAATTTTGTTCCCTTCAGTGGAGCTAGAAGTTGGACCTGAACTGGTGACTTATACTAATACAGGTTTCCTTTCAAGCAGGCATAGACAGGTGTGCTGTTCAAATGCACTTGCTAACCAAGGAAAACAGACAATGGATTTCCCTGGCAGTTCTGCTGATTTCAACAAAAAACCAGAATGCTTATTTGATCTGAACCCATATATCTTAATACCAAGCCACTTTTAACAGAGTAATAAATCTTTAAAAATTAATTTTTCATTTTTCTAAATACAAATACACTGTAGAATTAGCAGAACAGATTAAATGACAGGTTCATGACGCAGAATTACTGCTAATGTTAACACCATCTAAGATACACTCGGAAAACTCGTTTTGCTCATTACGCTGAACATCACTTTGTCACTAAGCCTTAAAGTTAAACAGAATCCAGGAATATTTAAAAGTCACAAATAAAATGCTTGTTAAAAATATTAGTATCAAACCACAGTTGGCAATTTTTTCAAAAAACTTACTAAAATCTATCTTGATTTCTACACTATTTCTTCATTGCAATAATAACATTACTTTCAACTCACAATCCAACAACATCCCTAGGGACTTCTAATTATGATTATCACATCTTATGCAATGACTTTGAGCAAGATGCAGTGACCAGGAAGACAAAAAAATATGTATTTTTCTTCCAAAATTTCAAGTTTAGATGAGCACTCAAGCCAAATCAGCGCTGAGACACCTTTTGACGTCAGTGTGTCTTCAGATCCATCCTTGCTACATTTACAGGTGGCGATATGTCAGAGGAAGGGCAGTTTAAAACGCCGAGGAAGTGAGCTCGGTATGGCTTTCATTCATATGCACAGCACCCCTTCCAGAGCCGGCAGGATCCCCTCCCCTGGCAGGCTCTGTCTGCCGTCCCAAGCCCTGACCCGACTGAGCTCTCTGTTAGTCCCGGGGCTCGCACCTCGAACGCCCCCGGCTTTGCTCAGACGGGGAATAGCAAACGTACTTATCTTGGCAGGCATCTGACGGACACACCTGACCTAGAGGAAGGTGCGAGGGCTTGACAGGTGACACCAGATGGAACACCAGCATCAGACACGCCGAGCACCGAGGAGGCGGTCACGCAGCCGGGACCGCTCCCCGCGCCAGACCTGCCTCCAGACAGCCACAGCAGGGACAAATTTATCTCCTCCTCTTTTGTTTCTAAACTCGCACTCGGCTCGTCCACCTCCGCTCCCGCCCCAGCCCCAGAGCAAGGCAGCGATCCCCCTCCGTGCCCGGCCTTCCCCGCCCAGACACAGCCCCGGGCCGGAGCCCCCCGTGCCCGTGGGGGCCAAGCCGCCACCGAGCTCCCTCGCCCGGACTCGCAGGGGAGGAGAAGCGGCTCCTACCGCGGGGCACGTCCCAGCCCGGCTCCCGCGGGAGGAGCCCACACAAGGGGCTGCTCCGGGGCCCCACTGGGAGGGGGCGGCAGCGGAGCCGGCCGGGCACCCCGCTGGAAGGAGCCGGGGAAGGGGCGAGGAGCAGCACCCACCTGGGCCATGAGCCCCGCGCTGGCCGCCGCGCCGGGCCGCCTGTGACGGGCGAGACGGCGGCCCCGCGTCGGGCCGGGGCACGGCTGCGCCTCCGACCGCGGCAGCGACAGGGCCGCGCTCTGGGCCGGACCCTGCCCGGCTCCGCTTCCGGAGCGCGGCACGATCGCCTTCCGGGGCAGCGCCGGGGGAGCCGCGGGGCGGGCGGGGCGGCGGTGCTGGCAGCAGCACCAGCACCGGCGCCGGCATCGGCACCGGCACCGCCCGGGCGGCGGGGCGGCCGCGGGGCTGCGCCGGGAGCGGCGCGGGGGCCGGCGGAGGGAGGCGGCCGCGAAGCGTGTCTTACTGGTTCCTCAGGTTTTAAAAAAAACCATTAAAGCTGTAATTGCACGCAGAGCTCTGGGAAGAGTTGGCTCGGCTTGCCCTGACTGTCGTAGCACTCGGTATCACGCTGTTACTTTGGGCGCTGCCGCGGTGGCCCCTCACCTGCAGCCGTCGGAGCTGGGCTGCGTTAGTAGGGTTGCACTGCATGCCACTGAACGCAAGGGCTGGCTCTGTGCACATCAAAACAAAGATACGGCACAATTGATGCGGGAAACAGGAACCAGCGGAGATGCCACACCTGTGCAGGTGTGTGGAAACGCTTAACACTCCTGTCAGCCACTGCAGAAAAACCCACACGTTTGTTCGTGCTCTCGCTACCTCCGTGTCACCGTGTCTGTTCCCTCTTCACAGCCCGATGCCTGTGACAGGTCTTGGACCAGAAGACACTGTGATCTACAATGAATCTTGAATGTGTAGGTTTTGTCCCAACATACACAGAAACACACTGCTCACAGTCAGAGCAGCCTGCATGAAATTCAGCTTTGTCTCTTCTTGCTCTCCACCTCCTTTGGCCGTAGTCGAACTTCTGAACTCTTCACCAAACAATGCCTTGCTCCAAGTTGCTTCACAGAACAGTTCTGTCTATGTCTCTGACTTTCTCAGGAGTTGTGCACCTTCACTTTTGACTCTGTTTCAGTCAGCTCATGATAAGGAGAATAGAAAGTGTTGCTCTCACAGTTGCTCACTTTCTTCCCTTCCCTGGACAGTTACTGCTTTGTAGAAGAAATGTTGAAAGTAAATGGATCACAGTACTCCACCATCCTAAGATTCATTTAATCTGTAGGTTGTGTGAGAGCTGAAAAAGCTGAAGTCTATGCAGAAATTTTCTTCAGATGGACATGCTAGAAAGGTGATATAGTATATATAATACCTAGAAGGAAAAGGGTGGAGAGAGCACAACTGTGGTTTAGCATTTCTACCAATGCAGCTGTTGGCTCCTGTGCATGTGAGTCAGGGCCCAGAGGACGAGATGGATAAAGCAGAGCAAATGGGAATTTCCTATATCTGAGTCGTATCTATAATAGGTGAAGTCATGTAGCAAACACTGTCATCTAACATACAGTATGTGCTCATATGCCATGAACATGATATACAATGGGCTGCAAAGCAATAGGCTGTTCTTAAACATCTGCAGGATTCCTTGTGACCTTCAGGTCACAGGACTTGCCTTAAAGTCTGTTCAGATGCACTTGTTGATCCCCATCTGTGAGTGCACATAAGTATTGTGCCTTGCATTTAATCCCTAGTCTTTTCAGCAGTGTCTGGATGAGCAAGGAACAAAGTTTTGATGTGTCTCTTCTTCTGGGTCGTTTATTTATTTTCTCCTCTCTCTAGCCTTCACCACCCCTTCACCAGTTCATTTAAATTGCTGCGCTTAAATTATGTCAGGATTTGTATTAAATTAGGATAGCACAGTGTCTCTTTGACAGTCAAGTTCAACATCTTCATCAAAGGTGAAGTGCTGTGTTTGTTCATGTGTGAAATTGGTCATCCTTACTGTTTACCTGAGTGTTACTTTACCTAGCTCACTCAGATTTACTGACAGAGCAATTCAGTATTTCGATACTGGAGCTGCACTTGGTGGCTGTTCTAGATCTTTCTCCAGCATTTTCTTGCTTCTTGAGACCTTGCTGTGTTGCATTCGTGGTGGGAATTTTTGTTCTGTTGTTGCTCCTTCTCATTCTCACTACATAGATGTCTTGGATCCATGACATGTTTGTTGCTGCTGCTATCTAGAATCATTTCTGTCATCCCAAAATGAGATTATTGCAGCTCTGTCCAGATGCTGCATCAATTACAAGTCTTTCAAAGATTAGATAACTGCTTCCAGACTTCTGTAAATTATGAATTTTTATTGCTTTAAGTCCTTTGATAACATCGTCATTTCTATTAGATCTTGCTAAGCTTTCCTTATGTCAGCTTTGAAGTCAAAAGCTCTCTGTTGTTTCACTATAGCTCACTATTCTCTCTTTTTAAAAATTAGGTGCTTCTACCATCTTTAAAGCTTTTCCATAAATATTTCATCTGTAGATAAAATTTGTAAAATTATTATTTGGTAACTAAACTTTTCAAATTGTTTGCTTCAGCATTTCTTTATATGGTATTATACAGCTACTATAGGGTGTGCTAAATGCATGGCTTTTCTGAGGCAACAGAATTTTAAAATTAGGTTGTATAAGTATTTTTGAAAGATTCTTAGTCTTTTAAGAGGAAATAAATTTGAACTGCATCTGATATAAGATAGATTGTATTTCCAGAAGTTCTTATTGCACTGTCTTAATGTATTTCAGTGTTGATTCAGTGAGACCACTCTTGTTCCAGATCCTGAATTCTTACAAGATGATACCTGACATGTTTTGGTGCCTTTTATAATGAAATTTGGACTCTGCAGATCAAGTGCTTTTGCCCTTGGCCTGTGTTGATTTAGGCAGTATTCAATTCTGTAGGCAGGACCACAGTCCAGTCACATGCATTTTAACAACAGGTTTTTTCCCCTGCACTGGTGAGGCCTTGCCTTGAGTCCTGTGCCTGTTCTGGGCCCCTGACTGCAAGGAAGGCATTGAGGTGCTGGAGTTTGTCCAGAGAAGGGCAACGGAGCTGGGGAGTGCTCCAGAGGGTAAGTCATATGAGGGGCAGCTGAGGGAGCTGAGGGTGTTTAGCCTGGAAAAAAGGGGACTCAGGAGAGACCTTATTGTTCTCCACAGCTACCTGAAAAGAGGCTGTAGTAAGGTGGGAGTCATCCTCTTTTCCCATGCAGCTGGCAGCAGGACAAGAGGAAATGGCCTCAAGCTCCACCAGGGGAGGTTCAGGTTGGACATCAGGAAGAATTTTTTCATGGAAAGAGTTGCTAAACATTGGAATGGGCCAGCCAGGGAAGGTGGTGGAGTCACCAATGCTGGAGGTGTTCAAGAAGCAGCTGCTCTTTGTGCTATAGACAAGGTGGTGATTTGCTGCAGGTTGGACTCAGTGATCTTAGGGGTCTTTTCCAACCTAATTGAGTCTGTGATTTATCTGCTTAAAATAGCGTTTTCCTATTTATTTTATATTCTTTCTTAATATCTGTACCTGACAAAGAGAGGACTCTTGGGGAATGGAATGCCAGATTCTGCATACTGTTTCTGCAGTTTCCTTTCACATGCTGTTCAGAGATTCATGGCAACAAACTTCTCAAAGCCATGAAGTGGAGATTTATATCTCTTTTTTCCAAGAACTTTGGAACTTTTTGCGTTTCATGTGTAGCTTGTCTTATCCTCAGGGAAGTCTTTTCTGACCGGTATGAGACATGTCTACACCAGCACAAAGCCTGGATGTGTTTTTGGAGATGAATATGGACTCAGATCCTTAATTTTCAACTATAACTTCTACTCTTGCAGTGAATATAGGGGAGTATACAGTTTCTCTTAAAAATGAAATCATAGCAACAGCCTCATGACAAATCACAGAAGTTTGCAGTTGCTCTGTTTTGTAATACAGAAGGCCTTTGCTATTCCTGTAGGCACCACCTAACCCAGCTATAGGTGAGGGCTGTTCTATAAACACTCTTTCCTGGTTTATGGCTGCTGTGAAAGCATGTTTCTGGTTGAAATGCAGTGCAGAAGCTTGTGCACTTTCTCTGCTACCTACAGTAATTGTATTCTGACACACACTTTCCAAAATCCATTTGACACTAACAAACCCTTCTTTTTAAAAATTAAAACCCACACATTCAGACTATGAAAGCATTTCAGAAGCTGGAAAACAAATTTACAAAGGGAGAAAGTTGGACTTAGTGTGCTAGCTGAACAGAGTAACTCCAGTCACATCACATTCTGCGTCCCCTCATGTGTGGCATGTTAAATAGAATAACCCTTTGTATATCACATCAAGAAGTTTTTGTTTTCACAACCAAACAAACCCCCTGCATACAGTAAGGGCCATACGGGAGCTACTTATAGCCAGATCCTGCCCTTCTTATGAAAGCACACCTCTACAGTACAGTTAATATTTGGGGGTTTTTTTCAGAAGGAAGTGCAAGGTTGAGCTAGTTAAAACTAGTAGTTTACTGCTTCATTGAGTATTGTCATTAGTTCTGATTTCACTTAAAAGTGAAAAGAAAGTGTAAATCCAACAGTAAATAAAGGTGTCTTGCAGTTGAACATTCTAATTCCCATAGTGATTTTTTTCCTGAAATGACTGCTGGAATATGACAAACTTTCTGCTCTCACAGGGAAAAGTGGAGCAGACCTGGTCATTCAGGAGTTCTCCAGATGGCTGTTTGTATTGTAATTTGGTTTTCCTCAGTTTTATAAATTGTCTTGTCCTTGTACAAATAAACCATTGACAAGGTTAAAGGATCCATGTGTTCTAAGTAATATTCTATGAAGGACAGGGTGGTTGTGACAGTTGGTCAGTAAACTTTTAAAGATAATACAATGAGTTGCAAAAATGTAATTTTAAACTTAGGTATCTCCTCTGAAATACCTAGTCTGAGCTTGCTGTCTGAGGTACTATGTGGTTTATTCTTAGAGATGCTAGATGTTTGGTCCTTTATCATTTGAATATTGAGAGCCTGAAAAACATCATTGAAAGTGAAGCTGCTTTTTGGGCCTCACAGGTATATATACAGTATATATAATTCAGTTCTTCTCACAAGTTAATGTTCTGCGTAACCAAATTGAACTGGTTTCATTTTCCTAAAAAAGGCTGTCATATGCAGTTCCTGTAACTTCTTGGTGATTGTTTCCCTGGAGAACCATCAGTTTGTTGAATGTACACACGTCTGTTTCCAGGTTATTACGCCTGCAATAAACAAGTGGGATATAAATCTAATTAAGGGCCCCAGAACTGTGTACACTTGACTGTGTGCTATGTACAAAACAGTGTCCAAAGAACACCATCACAATGGCAGACTTTCACAAATAGGCAACTTGTGCAGCTGTGTTTTTGACTTCCTTGTGGGCACCAAGTATGATAGAATTAGGTTGCCTATCATACAGCATTTTTCTATTCTGTGCCTTTTGGGGGACAGAATAGAGGCCTCTCACAGGAGGAAACAGCTGGTTATTTTAAATCTCTGCATGCAGCAAGTGCCCTTTGCCTTATTCATTTAATGAGTAAATACTTAGATATTCTTAGGGCATTTGTCATTTTGTTAGTTGATACTTCATTATCATTAGTGGAATTATGTCTGTGCTTCTTTGGCAAGAGAAGCAATAGACTTTCATTTTGCTTACAAGGAAATGTGGGTTAAGTCTGCAGCAGGTCTTGGTACTGCACAGGTCAGATTTGTGGCAGTGAACATTGAATAACCTTGCTACTGGGTGAATTCAATTGCATCTGGTTCTCTGTTCTCCAGGTTTCCTATGTGGTATGTGAGGGAAGCAATTGCACAAACAGGATCACTAGGGATCCACTCTGAAAAGGATGCTGGCTAAACTTTTCACTGTGAAACGACATCTATGTGGCTGAAGTCACAGTGGCTGGGGAATAGTGCTGAATAATCTTGGCAAGTGCTGGGCTTGTGTCAGCTGTGCTCCATGAGCCAGTATTACAACTGCTATTGGAAAACTTGTGGGTGGACTGTGCACCTTTGTCTCAGCCATGACAGTGCTAATTCAGGAATGTTCAGTCAAGTCCACACTGCAAGTTCACAGCCAGGACACTGACAAACACTCCATTCTGCCAACACAGCAAGCATTTCAGCGTTTCAGTGCAGAGGCAGAGCAGGCAGGCAAGTACAGATGCAAAACTTACAAGTGTGTCCTTCAAAATCTTCAAAATAACAGAGTTGGAAGGACCTGCTTGCTCCACTTGGAGTTCATGTTAGTGAACTTTTTTTTGGTAGACACCTTTTATGCAGAATGTGCATATTCAAGGCTGAGAGAAGCCATCCTGTCCTTTTCCTGTAGTTCAGTGATTAGAAAGCCTGAAATTAACCTGTGGGAGATGGGGGTTTCATTTCATCCTCAATCTGTGAACTTATAAATTAGTGTTTTTCACACTAATTTATAAGTTCACAGATTTCCACAGAGTGTGCTACAGCCATTATAGAGTTATTATAGCTTCCTTCAGCTCTGAAATCAATCCACTGAAATTGTTTAATTGATCATGTGGGCTGGACTTTTAGGAATAGAATTAGCTTGCTGGAAGGTACATGTGAAAGTGGTCAGAGATGGTTTGGGAACATTACCAAAGAAAGAATTTATGGAATGCAAGCACCTTCATAGCTGGCAAACAACTGAGTGAGAATTTTTGAGACAGTCACTTCAGATTTAAGGAACATAAGTGTTCGTTTTCAGCATCTGAGCCCTCTTGTTGGAATAGTTAACAAGACTTGTCTCAGGTCATACAAGCTCACCACTGACAGAGAGGTGGAGTGAGGCTTTAGCATACAGACAAATACGTCAGACTGTGGAAAAGTCAACATAGGTTTTCGTAGATAGAGAAGCTTTGTCATAATTATGAAGTTCTTTGACAAAATCAACAAACTGATAAACCAGGGTGATACATTCATTGTAGTGATTTCAAAAGAGCCTCTGGCACCATCTCTCAGCCATGCTGCTAAGGAGTACTGGCTGTCACAGGCTAGGAAGGAAGCCTCTCCTGTGAATTAGTAACTACCTGAAAGAGAAGGGTTAACAAGGTAGCAATAAATAGTCATTTTTTACAATGTGGGAGAGTAGATTGTACTCCCACAGGGATTCATGCCGGGACCTGCACTAGTTAGCATACTCAGAAATGGTCTTGGAAAGAGACTTGAGTAAAAGCAGCAGCACAGTTTGCTGCTGATGCAAAATCCTGTGCAGTAGTCCACTACAAAGCTGACAGCAAGGAGCTTCAAAAGGATCTCCCTCTGCTGAACAGCGTAGGTGTTGGACTAGAAGTGGAAATTTGGTCTCTAAATGTAAAGTAATGCGAGCAAAACAGATAAAGGAAATAAAAGCAAAGCAGTGCATCACCAGCTAGTAAAATGAATGGAATACAGTGGCCTTTGGTTCTGGTTTTCCCTAGCCAATGATTTACAAAAAGCTGAATATGTATCAAAAATGATTGTGCTGTACTGACCTATTCTCTCTACCCTTCACTGTTTAGTCCTGGTCATTAAGTCCAGAAGTGATACTTGTGTAGCCTGATGCAGTATGGCCATTTGGCAGCTAATATAGGACAGACACACTGAGATGGTCAGAGGGCTGGGAAAATGGTGTATTGCTTCAAGGAGGCAGCTTGAAGCTCTCATGGAAAAATGTGCCAGATTCTTCTCAGAGGGGCACCGTGATAAGCTGAGAGAGAATGGACACATCCTGCTAAGTTCTGCTTAGATTCAGAGATTTATTTATTTCTCTTTATTGTTCTCTTTCTCCCTTTCAGTCTCTCTCTCTCTCTTTCTGTCTTTCTTTCTATCCTGAAGGTGGTCAAATATCGTAAGATGCTGCCAAGAGAGGCATGTGATCTCCTTGTAGAGAGATACCCAGAGTCTGACTAGACATGTTCCTGAGCAATCTGGGCTGGCTGGCCCCACTTTGGGCAGTAGCCTGTCCTAAGTGGCCTCCAGAGGCCCATTGCAACCTCTGGCTTCTGGCTTCTTCTGGTGGGTTCTTACCACGTGCTTGTGCCCTAACTATACATTACTTCAGATGGCATATTCATGACAGAAGTGGAATGTATTTGCTCCAGCTTAACAACTACATATTAAAACTCAGTTCAAGAACACTGTGGGGTTAAGACCCTTTGGATTTGGCATGAACAAAGCAAGAGTGAGCTATGGTGCTTTCTGTCTAGTGGCTTGACAAAGTATTAAAGTACTTTGTAAAATGTCAACAAGAGGAATTGATTGTCAGGGTGCAGCTATAGCAGGAGTCAATAAGTGGTACTGTTGTTTGTCCATTCTTAAGGTTTTTACTTCCAATGTCTTCTTTAAACAAATGACATAATTCATTTGTCAGACACTGAGTGATGGGGAAGAGTTAACCTGGCATAGCACGTGCTGCCATGTGACACAAAGTGTTTGTATAGGTACATATTCTCTGGATCAAACCTGTCTCCAGCAAGAGAGTCAGTAAAAAGATGTTCTTCACCCTGGTATGTCTAACTGGGGTCAGTGCTTCTTAGTACTCGGGCTAAGATCTTTGAAAGGTGAGATAATGCTGTTTGTGGCTGACTGCTTCTGTTCAACACCTGGAACGCGTGGCATGAACAAACAATTCAGACTACAGCAACAGCCAAAACTGCCAATCACTGTTTTCTCCTGTAATAAGAACTTTTATTTGTAAGCTGAAGATCCTGCCACAGCTCAGCGACTTAGCAACTGTGTATTCATCAGCAATACTTATGGAATAAGCTGAGTCCTATAGTTTTAAAGAACAAATGTACTTCAACTTAATTACAGTAAGGCCTGAATAAAAATTAAAGGGTTTGCATGTTTGTTAGTCTGTATGTGGGTAGAAAGACAGTGAGGTTAAGATAATAGTCTCAAAAATGTATTCTCAGAAAACATTTAAAACCACAGCAGGGTGTGATTGTATGCAAATAAGTATTTTTGCAATAGCAGATTAAACACCTTATGGAATTTGTATGGAAAATTGCATGCTTGTACTTGATGCAAAGTATGATTAAGCACCAGTGTGTGGAGTTTTTGCCTTTGGTCAAAAATTAAGGCAGATTTAAATCAATCAATGGTTTTTTCAGTCTTTTCACAGTGTATAAGTTATGAATGGTATCTACTAGAGAGAAAACACAACTTTCTCCTTGGGTCTGCATTGTTACAAGTATATATCCTACTATGGTTTCCAATCAGTAAATGCAGGGCAGTAGCAGAAAGTCTGGTGATAACATGGCAACATGGCAACAGGATCTGAGACAGTGAGGGAAGAAAACTGGCAAATGGATGTAAACTTTTATCTTACTGTATGTTTTTTGCATCAGCTTACAGACAGCTTTTCATGAATGGGTGAATGAAGCATTTCAGGTTCCAGGACTACATTTAAATAAACTTCTTTCATGTTCAAAGATTGTTAAAATGACGCTCAGGCAACCCAGTACCTTTAGGGGCAGCAGGTACCTTCTCAAAAAGATATCCTTAGCTGTAGTGGAAAGACCTGCATTGTCACAGATCATCTCTGCTCTACTTGGTCATTTGCATAGCTAAGGGACATTAAAATAGTCTTCAGTGTTAACTTCTAATCTACATTACATACCAGAGTTGTGTATCTGCCTTCCTGAAACTCCTTTCTCTTACACACAAATTAGCTGCAATGCAATGAGAGTGATACCATGGCTTTTCCTAGAAAATTGCCCTTTGCTATGCTCAGGAAGAAGTTTAAAGGAACATTTAAAATTGCAACCTGAATTTTGTTCTCCTAGAAGTGATAGAACTGATTTAGCAAAATCAGATACGATGGTGATTGTTTTAATCCTGTTTTTCCCATCTTAGTAGAAAAAATAAAATTCATTACTTCAAATTAACTTTTATATAAATAGTGACATAAATTGGACTCACTGCAGTTTCTCTGGGATGGATATAGTACTTCAGGAAAAACATAAAAGCTTCTCTGAAGAAGTCAAATTATCATGTTGAGAAACAGTAAAACACACTCTCTCTTTTCCAAAACAATTCTGCCTACTCAGCAGTAAATCTACAGAGGGAACTCAAGCTCACACTGGCAGGATTACGCTTCTGCCTCTTAATCATAATTTGTTAGTGAAAGCAGTGGTCAAAGGAAGTGCAAGGTCAGCTGTTCTGAGCACTGGTGGAGCAGGCTTCACTCTCCCTCATGCATGTGCTGTTATCCCACAGGCTCCAAAATCACATCTGGACGGGAGCAGATGAGTAGATAACTGAGCATTGTGATTTTTACAGACAGGTGACCACTGGAGCACTGAAAGGTATCACCTACCCTCCTCTGAAAGGGTCTCAGCCCTGCTTAGGGAAGGGCTCAGTTTTTGAAGCTGTTGCTGAAGTACTGGTCATACCCCGATGTTTTAAGAGAATAAAAGCATAAATGGCAGGGTTTTTTTAATTTCTCCCCATCATATTAGGAGTGGGCTTCTTCAGGAAAAAAAGAAACTAATTATCATGTGGGCAGAAACCACCAAGTGAAGGTAATGGGCCATCCAAAGTGATGAACCACTCCGAGCCCTTCAAAAAACAACTTGAAGTTAGAGTTGAGACAGCCAATGTAAAAGTCTGTGGAAATAACTTTGGGCATGTTCCCTCAGAAGAGGCAAAGAAGAAAAAAAGGTGACTTGTGGCAAAGCAGAATTATTGGTACTGAAATGTAAAGCTGTTTTTACACTGCCTCGTTTTGCAGCCAGCATATTATTTCTCTCTTTTAGGACTGCCTAAGTTCACACGTAAGCCAGTGGAAGCAAACTACATAATTTCTTGAAACAAGGGAAATAAAAGCAGACTTGTTAATGTAATGATATTTTAAGCAATAATTATTTCAAGCAGAAATAATTAGATTTCCCTTCAGTAGCATATAATAGCTTACATTTTAAGGCAATTTAGGGACAAAATCAAAATATATACCAACATTATTTCCTCATGCAGAAACAAGTACGGGGAAGAGTCTGAAGGACAGAGACCGAGGAAGCCTTGCTCATAAGATTTTTCCTGAAGCAGTTTGGTTCAGGTGGGACTAACTAACTCTATTAATAGAGATTTGCCCAGTTGTGTTTGTTATTCCCCACTGCTTCACTGCTTGTGGGAGGAGGGAATAATGACAGAACAGTTTTTTCTTTAATAAAGCATTTTTTAAAAAAGTTTTGTGTTTACATCAAAGAACCCCAAAGAAACAGGCCTTCAAGATGAAGTGAAAAGGTGAAGAACTTCCTGCCTCTTGGGGAAGTTCATTGCGCTGTTGAGGAAATTTCTGCCCCTTGTGTTAGAGAGCTTCATTATGTCAGGAGAGCCAAACTGGTAACTGTGGGCCATAGATGCTCTCTGGATGGGCTTTTCCTTCTCTCTCTGCCACACTCTTGGCCTTTCCTGAGATGTTCAATTGGTTGCTGTTTGTGTCAGAGCTCAGGGTAGACTGCATATCCTGGTTTTAAATGAGACCCACTCGTCAGTGCAGACCACTGTGAAGCAGCCTGAAGTATTTGGGGTTTTTGTTCTGCTTTCAGAATTGGTGGGTACGGAAATTTTGGCAAAGTATGAAGCAAGATGCTGAGAGTTTTTGTTCTTAAGGGTTTTTTTCTCAAGGCTACTTAATTCTGTAGCAAACGTGCACCCACTTCAACCTTCAAGTAGCCTTTTTGCTACACATTGCAAATTTTCAGAATATTTTTGCTCTTTTTCAATCTGTCCTTTTTTAAAGCCATAACAACATTTTTCATGCAAGTGACTTACTGGAATACTACTTTTAAAATAAAATAAGTCTGATTTGTTAAAGATGGTGAATTCATAGACAGCAGTTGCTTCTCTTACCCACCATAGTCAGACTGGGTTGTGCTGCCACAGGATGAGAACTGTACTGTCCTGAATGCTTCTTCAGATCAAAGTGGATGAAGGGTATAATTTTAGAGCTGAAAGACATTGCTTACATTTTGAGTAAAGAAGTGCAATTTATCATACCACCCATCCTATATTGCCCATTCAGATTGCAGGCCTTCAGGCCTGGAACTCTGCCTGTGCATTTTACATGTGCAATATTCTCAGGATACAACATAAATAATAATATATCATCAGTGAAGGGAATAGCCCAGTGGAGCAATCCACAACTGAGTGAACCTTTCAGATATTGTGGAACAGCGCCAGCATTACTTCAAAAACATTTCTTTTTTCACAAAGTCAGTCAAATGCCTAAATTAAAATCCCACTCAATTGCTTTGGTCTTATCAGATAAAGTATCTATGTGTTCATTTAATATGCCTCTCATGCATTTTATCTTTGTGCTTCATTTAAATATGAGAAGCAAACACATTTTATATAGTTGTTATTCTCCAATTACTACAAAAGCTTCTTGGAATCTTTGATCATGAGAATGTTATTTCAAATCCAGTTCTGCTTCACAATTACAAAGTGTCTTCACTGAAGTTAGTTTGGATGCAATTCTGACTCCAGTAGAGTAAACCACAGTCAGTCCTCAAAAAACCAGGTATGACTATGGAGCAGTAAAGAGATCAGAATGAACCCAAATAACTGAGTTGATTTATGGGGTGGTGGGGTTTTTTAGACAGAAATTCCAACCAAAGCTGTAATGGTAACAAGAATCTGATGTGAAACGCCAATGATTTAGCATTACATGGCATTTACAAAACACTATTATTAAAATACAGTAGATCAGCAAATTTTATTTTTTTGTATCATGGATACTAGGATAGAAGTTCAGCCCCAGAGTTTTGGTTTCTTAGGGGTATTTTTACACAAGGCCAGAGAGAAGAGATGCAGGTATATAATGGCTGCTAACCAAGCTCAACGCCCTGGAGTGCACATTCAATGATCACAATGTATTCTGAGCTGTCACACAAACTGTCTCTAGATTTAAGTAAGACTGAAGCCAGCACTCTACAGCATCAGTGTCAGATAAAGCTCAGGAAGCAGCAGCAGCAAAACAAATTACACTGCTTTTTGTCTTACAGATTGTTTCTCAGTTTTTATTGAGTGGTGAAGTAGCTGTAGCATAGAACTGAGGATGGAACTTACAGATGGCAAATCTTTTAGCAAATGTGTAAAATACAATGCAAAAAATATTTTTACTGCAAAGTCAACAATAGGGCATGCAGTAGCAATGGCTAGGTGACAAACTGACAAGTGTTTTGTTTAAATTGGTGTTTAAATTTGTGCATAGCGCGTCTTCAGATTTCCAAAAGCCTTAGCTTAATACCTGTAAAGTCTTAACTATCATGAAATATAAAACATCACTGAAGTGTCCTTTCTACTATTAAAATGAGGCTTTTTCATTTACTGATTTATTACCTTCATTCACCAGAGGTCCGATTGAAATTCAGTCACTTCACAGGGATCGAAGGTCAGGTTTATTTAGTGAAGGACCAAGCATTTCCATCTCCAAACACAGAGGCCCAGCAATTGCAAGTGTTTAGTACCATATGGAGTCAGATTCACAGAAAATACTGTGAACAAAGTATTTTCAGACAGTGAATCCATGAAGAGTTTTACTGCTTTTCCATTTTAAAATACACATACTCTGTTAGCCAGTTCCAAAAAGCAATGATTTTGTTTCTGTCTTTTATCCCTGAGGGAAAAATGAATACTGGAAAGAATTCACAGCCTTAGAAAAGTATCTTCTTTGTTCTCAGCAAAATGCACAAGGACTAGGACTAATTTCTTATTTACTAATAAAAACCAAGCAAAACTCCCAACACAGTTTAGTTTAAATTCAGCCAGACTGTGTTTGATATTTGAAGTTGTAGACTCCTGACTACTAAATCCAAGTGAATCTCTCAGGATGCAGCACTAGCAGACCCATCAGTGATGGGACACCCCAGGAGTACGAAGCACCACCCAAGAGGAGCAGCCTTGTGGCTGGTGACTTGCAGGCCTGGCAGCTGAGCACACACCAAATCAGCCGTGCCCTCTGACATGGCCCACGATTTTCTGTCCTGATCCCAGGCAATGCCCATCATTGATCTTCATCCAACACTGCACCTCCTGGCTGCTGCTGCTAAGGACTATGCAAAGAAGATTCAGAACAGCCACAAAGCTTTGCAAAGCAGCAGATGCTTGGTTCATTTTAAAAAATGTGCAGCGGGTGCTGGAGTTTGGTCTGTCTAGTTTAGTGCTGTGTCTTTCTTCACCATGCAAACATACTTAACCTGTAGCAAGAAGGAAAAGAAAAACCAGTTCCAGTTGTCCAATATATGTATATATACAGATATTTATTCTACAATCACTAAAAGGGTGTATAACTTCCAAAGGTAACAGGAAAATAATTCCATCTAATTTAGACTTATGTATTTACTAAGGATGCTACTCTTTCCTGAGATGATTTTTTTTTTCAGCTTGAAAAAAACCATTCCATTTGTTTCCTCTAATGCCCTAACCACTACATGAGGTTATGCTTTTTCTTGCCTGTTCCCTGCCCAGTCTCAGAGAAGTCCTGCAGGGCTGACTGTCCACAGCTCACTGAGGGCAGCAGCACAGCAGAGTACTCTCATGATCTCATGGTGAAGAACTAAAACTCAGTGATGCAGTTTTCCTCAGGAATATTTAGCTTACCAAGTAAATGCTTCACCTACTACATAATCTTCCATAAAGAAACCAGGAAATAACATCAAAAGTTAACTGCAAGCTCCTCAAACATAACTTCTCAACACTCTCCTTTTTACCTCCTCAGAGTTCAGGTGGATTGAGACCTGAATAGAGCTTTAGGTGGAACACAGTTATCACTCTACTCAGGACAGTAATAAAAACAAAATAACCTGGATTAATTCTTATTTTAAAAACACAGAGATGCTTTTTTAACATTCTAGATCAGAGATTAAATAAAATGTTCAATTTGAAAAATGCTGGTTTGTAGACTGAAAAAAAGTGAGATTTGCCTGACATTGCAGAATTAAGATATTAAGAAGAAAATAAGATATTGGTCCCTTCAGGTGAAAAATTTGCAAAGCAGAAGCCAGTAGTAGATCAGATTAAATTTGTTTTCTGTCCTAAAGTACAGAATTCCCCACAAGTGTGGGGGAATGAACACTAATATAACAAATGAACACCTTAAAAATACAGTCATTATTAGGGGCAGAGTAGGACAAATCCTGTATATTGCAATGAATGAAGTTATTTTTGTGGCCTAATCATTGACATTCAAGGGATTTTTCCTATGAAAATCAAGATGTAAATTTTAATTCTGGATATGTATTAGCTATTTGCGTGGGCAAGACTGTTTCACTAGAAACTTACATGACTTCACCTGCTAGCTTAAAACATTTTTAAATGGAAATAGTATGAATGTATCCTAAGTGAATGTTACATAAATCCCTACTGAATATATATAACACATTAATTTCTCATTGATGCTATTCTTTTCTGCCATCCTAATTCTCTTTTTTCCCCCCTCTTAGGTGAAACTCTTCTTCCCTGCAGTATGCAGGAAAATTAAAGTTCCAACACACTTGGAAGCCAAAGGTTCATTTGTAGTATTCATTAAGCAGTAAGCAGCCAAAGAAGTGTATTAACTTTATCAACATTGACTTGATAAAACAACAAAAGTAATTACTTTTACTGGTGTAAAATCCTGCAATTGAGTGCAAGCAAAGAATGCAGTCCAGTAGAGTGCCTGAGTTATGTTTCATGCACTCATATTGTCACACAATCTTGGCCTGAAAAAGAAAAAAAAAAAAAGAAAACAACTAAGAGCAACCCACTGCACACTTGGTTTGTTGACAAGGCTGCTGAACAGTTCTTTAACATGCAAGAGATCATTTGGTCACCTCTACAGAAACAAATACAGGTGTTCTCATCAGATGACCAAGTCTCAAAGCAAATGAGATTAACCAAAGATGTCACAGATCTACGAAAATCCCAGTAATTAAACTGTTGTAGAGACTGGAGAATATTTTGGGCATACCTGCCACCTGGTGTTTGGAAAACATCATGTCTGAAAACAACCTGAAATGCTCTTAAATCTGTATTCTCATTAAGACACAAACACACATTGATGTATTTTATATGGATGAAATGCATAAGCAGCAAAAGGTTGGTGTAATTACCAGCATCTATCTAGAAAGAAAATGAAGACAGTGCTTTAATGGTTCTTCCAGCTCCATCTCTACAAAAATTCTTTAACTGGATCTACACATCTCCTGTCAGATAATGGCACTCTGGTGAGAAACATCCTGAGCAACAGCCTTACAGTACTTCACAGTCTGACTGTAAACTGCAGCATGCCAAACCCAAAGAACTGACTTATATGAGATGGAGCTGGGTAGGAAAAGGGCTAGTGATATATAGTACTGGGTACTGAGTAATGAATCATTGTCTGAAATTACTGCGATGAGTATTAATTTGTCTTACCTAAAACAATTAAAATGCCCAAGTCTTAATAGTGGAAGTGGCAATGACACTAATAGTTTTGCATACTTGATATTGATGCTCACTGGTAAAACTCAAAACATTAAGCATGTAAACTGAGATAAACCATGTTTATCTTTACCTAGCAAAAGGTTACTTCAAGTGGTGGCTAAAACTTTAGAGCAGGCAACTGAACAAATCCCTGTGCAATTCAGTGATATCAAACTGTACTTATAGCACATTGAGATTTTTGTCTCCTCCTCTGCAAAGCAAGATTTAAATATAACTGTGTTTCCCAATGATAACTCAGGATGAAGCCACAGTCTAAGGTCAGTCTCAGCAATATAAACAGCATTTAAGTTTGCACCCTGGCAAGCACAAACTGGAACTATTTTTCTGGAATCACATCTTCGTAGGGCAGCCAAAAATGAAGCCAAGTGTAGCATTTGGGTTTGTCTTTTTCTTCAAGGCAATGGAGGTCAAATGCAACTGTGTCCTGAGGTGCCCCACTCCACCTCAGTTCTAATGACTTTGAAAATGATACGTACTAGAAGATCAGCACTGTAAATTTACTGTGTACACACACACTCCTGGCTGTTTGCATCAATAACTTTCAGCTGCAGCACACATGGGAACAAACATAACCTCTCAACTAGGTGGGATCCACGCAGCTCTTGAGGATGGCTGGGCATGGCCAGGAGCTGGATTCAATCCCTGTGGGTCCCATCCAACTCAGGATACTCTGTGACTGAGCCTATGATTAATTGCCATTAACTTCTCCTGGAATTTAGTTACTGTCTAATACATGGCTCAGTTGCTTTCTCAGCACCTGAAAAAAGTGTTTTCTAATGAAAACACAGATCCTAACACAGAACTTTGTAAAGCACAAGGTGCTCTTCCTGTTGTATATTGACTGACTACTCAGCAGACAGCTGTGTTAGCAAATTAGAACTATTTTCTTATTTTTGAGAGAGGAGTCTAATGACTCTTCTAGGATCTTTGCAGAGAGTGCAAAGGAGAAGAAAAAAAGATTACAAAAAGTTGAAAGAAAAACTGAAGAAAAAAAGACCACTAACTCCAAACAGAAATTACATCTGTGGTCTAGTATGCTGATGGCTACTAGCAGTGGAGCCAAGATCATTGCTCCTGTATCCTAGGAAACTAGGCTGTTTATTGGATGTAAACAAAAAAAAAAAAAAAAAAAAAAAAATTCAGGCTCCCACAAAGAGTTGGATTGAAAAGGTACATCTCCATTATTTTTTGGTCAGTTCAAGTCTGTTTGAGCAGACCTGTTCATGTTAGCCACAGCTTCTGCAGAACCTCCTTAATACTCCATTTGAGTTGGTCATCATTACTATTATTTTAACTATTATTTTAACTGACAAATATGAAAATAATAATGTTGTATACACCAAAAATTGTGCTTTCCATTCCCATTTTTATTTCAGCATGCACAACATACTGTGGCTCATGCAAGTCTTATTCTCAGTGCACAGCTCTGAACATGGCACTCTTCTTCAGCTGCTGCTTAAAAGGAAATTGGCTACTGAATAAAGAAACCAAAGCACTTAGGTAGCCAAAAATTGACAAATTTGGATATTCTGCACTGCTAGGAAGGATCTGTCTGGATACCACAGTACAAGGTGCTCCTCAACCTATGTGTATGCATAACACCATAAACCAAGAATGCCAAGTAGCTGTTCTTAATGAAAACCCTAAGTCTACATACTGAGTGATGAAACTTTCACTTTACCAAGCCATGTAAAAGCCCATCAATCATCAGTTGTTTCAAATATGAAGAAAGGAGTGCTTTTTTCTTAAAGGATTGATGAGATCAGGTAGATTTTTCGGGGAAACTCTTGCAAGTGACTTAAGAATTACGTGGCAAGGCTTTGGCAGTGAGGGGGCTGTAGGGGTGGCTTCTGTGAGGAGCTGCCAGGAGCTTCCCCTGTGTCCACCAGTGCCAGACAGCTCCAGGATGGACCTGCCACTGGCCACGGCTGAGCCCAACAGGTTGCTGATTTAAAAAGGGGAAAAAAAACCTGCTTGGGCAGGGGGAACAGGAGCAGAGAGAGTGAGAATGTGTGAGGAACAACTCTGCAGGCACCATGGACAGTGAGGAAGGAGATGCTCCAGGTGCTGGAGCAGAGATCCACCTGCAGCCTGCAGAACAGCACACACCAGAGCAAAGGGATGCCCAAAGGAGCCTCTGATCCCGTGGGAAGCCTGCATTGGACCAGCTCCTGTGGCCCCTTGGAAAGGAGCCCACACTGGAACAGGTTTGCTGGCAGGACTTGTGACCTCATGAGGGACTTCATGCTTTGTGAAGAAATGTAGCCTGTGAGGAGCTCTCCAATTGGAGGAATTAATGGAAGACTGCCTCTTGTGGGAGGGACACCAGGCTGGAACAGGGAAGAGTGAGAGGAGGAAGTGGCAGAGACAATATTTGATGAAGTGAGTGTAGTAGAGTACAAATACAAAACAAAATCCTACAAAACAGTACTGGAATAATTTGCTGCTTCTGAGCATAGCCGGTAGCATTGATACATTTGTATGTGTTAAAGCAGCTTTGGGGCTAGAAACTCCTACCTGTGGATATACAAGTTATTTAAAATCCTGTTTTCAGAAAGTGTTTTCATTGTGCTGTAACAGAGAGACATGCCAAAAATCTCTGTAACCACACTTAAATAACTTGCATACCTTTGTATTTCAACCTCTGCCTGAAATCAGAGTATGCTACTTACAGTAGCTTCCTTACAGATGTTGAAGCCCACAGCTGGACAGAGACAAAAAACATTAAAATAAAAAACTGCATATTTTATTTTTAGCTTTAAAGATGCATGTCTAAACAATCAGTAGAAAAAAAAAGTAAAAAAAGTAAACACCAGCATTTTGTAAAATCACATTGAACTAATACAAGACTTAATACAAAGTTTTCATACACGACTCAAATGCAGTTTTCAAAGAAAAAGTAGTCTGGTCTTCAAGACCACTTCCACTTGAAAAAAATCGTTAAGTACCCACAGATTTTAACTATAAAACAAGGATACATTCTTTCTTTTTTCTTCCATTTATGGAGTTGATTGCCACAAACTTCAATCATTTGTCAGTGAAATTCTCATAGTCTCAGTTACAGAACTGAAGAGAACTCATACAATTCCATGACTGAAATCTTTCCATTTTCAGTACACACTCAAGTCAGCACTTGTCACATATCCTTAGACTGATCATCTTCTTCAAGTTTTCTGATTTCATTCTTTAAACAGTTGATGGTTTCACGACTTGCTTTTAGTCTTTCTTTAAGCTCAGCAATTTCAAAACTAGTCTTCTTTTTGGCAGCTTCAAGCTTCTCCCTCGTTTTTACTTCAAGATCTGCAACTGTGGCAGTGATAAAGAAAAAAAGTATATTTTAAGTGCCATGAAATTTGCTTTTTTTTTTTTAACTGAAATAGTAATTTGGATAGCATTGGTCCTGAAAGGAAAAATCTGTTTCTGTTAGCTTTAGAAATTCAATGCTTGTAATCAAAATGGTATCCACATAAGAATCTGGATTTAAAAAAAAAAAAAAAAGTTCGTTTTGCAGCCTCATTCATCCCTCAGCCCATCAGTTTTGTAGATAGCTATACAATTAATAAAATAATTTTCTACATTCTTTTTTAAAGATTAGGTGAAGAAAATAAAATCCGACATGGTGACAGCAAATACATGGGAAATTATAGAGAACTATGAATACGTGGTGCCCAGCGACAGCACGCAAGGCCACAGGCACAAACAAACGTGGGAGGTTCCCTGTGAACATCAGGAAACTTTTCCTGTGAAAGTGACCAAGTGGTGGCACAGGTTGCCCAGAAAGGTTGTGGAATCCCCATCACTGGACACATTTAGAAGCCATCTGGATACAGTCCTGGGAAGCCAGCTGTAGGTGGCCCTGCTAGGGCAGGGGATGGACATGATGCACCCAGAGGTCCTTTCAAGCCTCCACTATTCTGGGTTTCCTTCTCCATGTAACTGTAATCATTTTCTATCTCTCACTGGAGTTTAATTCTACAGATCTGAAAGTTTCAGTTATGCTGCCCTGCTTTAATGAATATCTGACATCAAGTACCTATTTTTTACTATTTTTACATTCACAGGTTTTAGGACAAAGATGGTAAAGCCAACAAGTCAATGAAGGCTGTGGAATTCACTCATATCCCATACACTACATAGCTGTGGGCAGTGGTAAATATCTGCTTCATTACTACATCTTAAGGAAGTATTTATACAAAAAAACCACACTGAAAGTTTCTACCTACTGTCTGGAGAAATATCAAAAAAATTTAAATGAAAAAAGTTTAAATTTGGATGTTTTTATCCATCATATTATTAAACATTTTCTAAACAAAAACTGTAACATGTAACAATAACAAAAAGCCACCTCAAGCCTGGCTGAACTGAGGCAGGAAATACAAGTAGCTCACATATCCACAGAGCTAAGCAGACATAAGGCAAATAGCAACCCTAACTTTGAAGAGCTTCAAATTCATAATCACTCGCCATTCTTAGCTCTGCTGGCCAAAAACTACATGACATTTGTTGCTGGGTGAACAGAAGGCCAGGTGGGGTGGACTGCAATGGATTAATGTTTGTAATCAATAGGGCAGGATTTTGGCTCAATAAATACTACATCTTCTACTCTCAGAAAGCAAATAACAGATGAAATACAGAAGATCAGAACATAAATAATCACTAAATGCATTACAACTCAGGAACCAATGGATCTTTAATTTAGTTTCCTTAATTCCCTTAATATTTTTGCTTATATTTGGAAACAAATTGGATAAAAAGGACACAAAAACCATTACGCTGTACTTAAGGAGTATGTTTGAAATTACCTACATACATAGTTAAAGAAGTAGAAGGGAAAAAAGAGCTTTCAGACACTACTCTTTATCCACAAAGAGTTGCTGCTTTGACTGAAAAATCACTAACTGTTCTGTACTTCAGGCCTTCAAGTGTGACCTTTGCTTGCAGTGCTGAACAGAACTGTACCATAAGGTGGCCTTCATTTACCCTCTGTTTTAATTAATTTCAAAGATGTCAGACTAGGTGTAGTTCATGCCATCACTCTTCATACCAATTCTAATTCCTTTTTTTTTAGAGCCATAGGGATAAGAAAAGTTTTTAGGTAAATATTACTACCCTTGCAAAAGCTGAAGTTAAATTTAATGCAAAATTACCACCTTTTTGCAGCATGCAAATCCATTGTACTGTTACAGCCCCCCCAAAAAATACATTAAAAGCAAATCAAACTATTGTTATTTCTAAAGTTTAAAATATTTTAATTTTCAACTTACACTCTGTTTCATGTTTATAAGCACCTAGTGTTAGCTGACGAGACGTTGTTAACAGCTGCTGCATCATTGCAGTAGGATCTTGAAATATCTAATGAAGGAGAAAAATACATGGTATCACTAATACTCTTCAAAATAAAGTGAGGATTACATTAGAAATGTTCATACCATTTCATCATAGAATTCAGAAACTACAGTTTTCTTCCCCAGGATGGCATTGGTATCCGACTGAAAAAGCTTCAGCAAGTGATATAAAGTTACCTATTCAAAAGACAGAATTTTATTAGCTTAAAAATTGTAGCGAAATAAAAAACTTGTTCTACATATCAACAAGTAGTATTTGTTCCTACAAAATAACTGTATAAGACTTAAAAATGTTTTAGGAATGCAAATATAAATGTCATATAGCTTCAGCAGAATTGCTTTGAATTTAATGTTAACTTTTAAAACATGCCAACTATCTAAAGGTCTCTTGAGACTTTAAAAATGTCTGGGAAAGTGGTTTAGGACTGGTATATAAAAAATACTAATACCACCATTTCCAAATGGGTGATTTAATTCAAATTGACTTTCTCAATCAGTTAGAAAGTGCTTTCTGTGACCTTATCCTCTATTGTTGAGAAACTGAAGCACCAGGGAGGCTGTGAATCGCCTTTCACTGAAATCTCTCTTTCTGGGGTTACTCTTCCATCCTTGCCCTGCAAATGGCAGGGTGGGGAGAGGACTGGCACCCTCTGTGCAGCCCTGAGGAGCCACTGGCCACCTGGCCTGGGAAGGGCACACACAGCCCACGCTTCTCCCCTTCCACACACAGGCCCAGGAGCTGTGGTGGAACAGAGCAGCACCCGACTCCCCTTGGGACCTCCTGGAAAGGAAGGACGTGACAGGCTCCCAAACTGCCTTCCAAGAACAGCAGCAAAGAAAAACACCCAACCAACCTTAGGACAGCTTGGTCAAGCTGTGAATGGAATTAATAAAAGTCAGGGTGCTACCGAGCCCAACAGCACAGGAAACCTGTTGTTACCAATCGCCACACATTCCAGAAAAACATGAAATTCAGTTCCACTCTCATTCAGCAAAAAATGGATTAAAAAAAGGATTGTTCATGTGACAGAAGGAAGTCAATTATTCCCAAAATAAACATCCTTTTACCTAAAATAGAGTAATCAAGTTTCCTACTAGATCTGAATACACAAACCTACAAGATATGGCTAAAACACAGGAATGAAAGAAAGAAATTAATTCCAGCACTTTACACAACTACAGAGTTTTTTAACCTGGTCTTAGGCAGAGATTTATGCTAGTATAGTAGCCCTGCTGCTTTTTGACTGATTTTGATCTGACAGAAAAAAAAAATACTTAAATATCCTAGAACTTGGAAGCTCTGTGGAAGAGAAATCCTCAGTGTGTGCTCAACCCAGGTAATGTGCAATATGTGGTCACAAGTTAGTAAATATCAGAGAAGCCAAGCACAGGAAAAGCAGCCATGAATACCAGGAGTGTAGCATAGAAAGAAGAAAATGTGACCAATCCTTAAATTATCTTCTACAAGAAGAGACTTTTATTACAATAAGACTTATTTTGTCCAGCAATTTCCTAGAGCTGTCAGCCACCATAATTAATTATTTAAGCTTTGTTAAAACTTCAATGTACTTACAGGTCTTTCATTTGGATCAATGAAAAATATCTTAATGATTATTTCAAATTCACCCCAGCCTGTTTCGGTGATTTCATATGGTGGTTTGGTAACAACTGCAATAGGCAACACAGAAGTGTTAACACCATGATAAAGGCAGAACAAACACCCAATTCTAGGAACAACTGCTGAAATGCAAAACCCACCTCTTAAAGGATTACCGTAGCTTTCATGCAACTTGAACTGAATTTTTTTCACATATGCAGACATGTCCTAAAACAGAAACATTGTTATTTCTGATTATTATTATTTCAGCACACCAAGCTACTATTCAGTCATCTATCCTATGTGCCTACATTCTTTCTGATTTTAAATAGTATTTCTTCTGACTTTAAGCACAGAAGGAAAGCAAAGCGGTAAATCTAAAAATTAGTTCTTGCACACAGTTCTCTTTCAGTGTTTCATCCCCATGAATGTTCTCCAGTCTTCCCCTACACTGGAAAGATCACTCCAAAAAACGGAAGCATGCCTTTTCCATGGTTTTCCTTTTTGGAAACCCACCAGCCTCTGTGTTTTCTCAGCTTACAGCCAAAGACCCTCCTGCCCTTTCCTCTAATCCCGGCTTTTCAAACCCCCACGTCCCGGTGCTGCTCGGCAGGGAAAGATCTCTAACATCCCGGAGCGCAACCCTTACCCCAAGGCCATCACCACTAAGGCATGGCCCAGGTGCCACATCCACAGGCGTTTTGCACATTTCCGTGGATGGCAGCTCCCGCTTTCCCAGCCCGCCTGTTCCAAAACCGGGCCAGGCTTTCGGGGAAGCGGCTCTGCCGTACCTCGTTCCGGTACGGCTTCACGTACACCGTCCACTGGTGAGTGTGGCCATCCTCCTCTCTCTTCTTCCCAAAATACCGCGCGACGTTGCCGTACACGATCGGCTTCACGATGGTAACGCCCTAAAGAAAGGAGCACAAGCGGACAGGGCGCGTTGAGAGGCGCTGCCGTACCGCGCCGACCCCCGCGGCCCGAGCCCCGCCGCGGCCGCACCTTCACCCTGCCGCCGGAGTCAGGCCCGAACTCTGCCATTCTCTTGAACATATTGCCCGGGGGCGCCGCCCGCCGCCGCCGCCGCCCGCGCCCGCCCCGCCCGGCCCCGCCGCCGCTCCCGCCGCCGCCGCCGCCGCCGCCCCGCGACCGCCATCCCCCGCGGCTTCCGGGGCGGAGCCGCGCCGCTGCCGCCGCCGGCCGGGGCGGAACGGAGCGCCCAGGAGCGGGGCCGGCCTGCGCCGCGGGAAAGGCGCGCGTCCCTGGACGGGACCCCAAAGGCGCCCCGGTTCCACGCCCTGCACAGGGACACCTTCCGCTACACCGGGGGGCTCAAAGCCTCATCAGCCTGGCCTTGGAACGCTGCCAGTGATGGGGCATCCACGGCTGCCCCAGCAACCTTTTCTAGTGCCTCAGCACCCTCACAGGGAAGAATTTCTTCCCAATATCAATTTAAAATCTGTCCTCTTTCATTTTTAAATCATTCCCCTCGGCCTGCCACTACATGCCTTTGCAAAAAGTCCCCCTCCAGCTCTCTCACAGGCCCCCGTAGGTAGGGGAAGCCTGCTCCGAGGCCTCCTCCAGGCTGACCGCAGCTCTCTGAGGAGATGACTCTGAGGGGGTTGTTGCTTTGCGGAGCTGCTCCGCTCCTCAGCTGCACCCTCTGGTCAGCCCAGCTCTATCTGTCCCCGTGATGGACTGGAGAGCTCGCTGGACTCCTCTGGGGAGCAGCAGCCAGACCCTGCCTGCAAACCATTTTCCAGAGCATCCCCCTGCCCCTCCCGTGGCCATCCAATGCCTGTGACATGCTGGGACTCCTGGCAGACAAGAACACAGTGAACATCGTGCTTAACCCTCTCTCAGAAGGTAAAATTTCCTACCCTCTTGCTTGTATGAACTAGATTGTGTGAACAGCACTGCTCAGCTCTGAAATGTTACAGCTGTTTTCATTAAAGCAAGTTGGCAAGACTGGCAGCTGGGCCAGTCTTTTACAAGTGCTCAAGCTCTGTCTTCAAAGAAAAATTTTCTGAGGTTAATCTAACTTCTAATTGGCTTCTGTGGAAGACTCTTTATTCCAGTAACAAGATGAACAAGAAGGGGAATGGTGCAGTTCCTGATCTAAAGAAACCTTGTCCTTTCGACCATTTCTGCTTTAGTTTTTAAAGACAGAGGAGTAACCAACCTTTGTTAATGTGTCAGAAAGAGAACGGGATTTAAGAGCATCAAAAACTCAGAAGCTATCATACAAACCCTGTTAAGACCCCATCTGGAAAAGAGTGCACTTTTCTGTTACAAGTCTATACTAAAATGGGTTGGGTTGGGAGGAGCCTTAAAGACCATCTCGATCTCGCCCTCTCCCTGCTGTGGGCAGGGACACCTTCCACCAGAGCAGCCTGCTCAGAGTCCCATGCAACACTTCCAGGGCTGGGGCATCCAGAACTTCTCTGGGTAACCCATTCCAGTACCTTACCACCCTCATAGCAGAACATTTCTTAATACCTAGTGTTTCATCTCCTCTTATAGGAAAAAAAAAAACCAAACAAACCTGGAAGGCTAATACACAAGAACACGGCAAATTGGTGTCAACACCATGTGCCCTAAAGAAGGCTAGAGCCTCCTTAAACAAATTTGTCAAAATAAAGGTAGAGAAAATATTAACTAGCTGTTGCAAATGCCTTAGGGGGTTGGGGGTTAAGTAATATGGGAAGGGAAATAACAAGAGGGTGAGCAGTATCAGCACAAAAATGAGATTAATATAAACTAACCAAGAAACAACTCAGGCAGCAATTTGCTTTTGTAACCCCTGGAGCATGGGAGGAGCAGGACACTCGTCCTGTAAGAAGTGCAGGAGCAAACACCCCAGACAGACCCTATGAGATTTTAAGATAAAGCAAGGAAGAACTTAAATGATGCAGATGCCTGCCCCAGGACAAGACTGAGCTTCATATCTCAGGCAGCATTTTCCAGTTTTTCTTGCTATTTTGCTTTCTTGTGTGGCCTTGCAATGGAAGGCTAAAACACACCCACACCATTCCCAACCTATTTTTACTCTAAGTATGGCCAATCGTAGAGATATAGGTTGATTGAAATAATTAAATTCCTTTTTTAAACCTGATACAAAGATTTGTTCACCAAAAGAATGGTTAATGGATTTATTATCTAAACATTCACAGGCCTGAATGTTATTACCAAGATGGAAGCACATTTAAGAAAAGAAGTGGCAGAACTGGAGAAACTGGCACTGGACATGTACTCTGTGCCAACTGAAATAAAGGAAATAATCTCAAATGCAGAAAGTTTCAACACACTTACTGAATTTCAGAGTCAGATTGTGAGTGTGGAGGAAAACCTTTGTTAGAACATGTGGAATGAGAAGAATCTGCATAACAAGATGACATAGGAAAGACTGGAGATGGATGGGATTGTTTGAACTAGACCACGTTAAGCAGGTTCCTGGCTGTAGCAAAGGGCTGGCAGCACCCTGAAGAATCTAAGTGCTGAAATCTGCTTCTAGCAAGCTGGTTTTGGGAGCTGCTGTACATGATGTGCCTCCATGCTCTAACTGTTGAGCCCAGCCTGTGTCCAAGCGTGCAGCTTAGGTGAAGTTTTTTCATATGCTACTGTTGTGAAAGGAAAGAGCCACATACTGGGAGCTGGCTGCTCCTCAGAACTGAGCCCTTTACCTGCCAGCTGTCCTCAGATGGCACACACAACACTGTGATACTGGCATACACAACAAATAAATAAAGAACAACTTCCAACTCCAGATTCTCAGCAAAATTACCAGGTTCCTTGGCATCTTTACCCAGGTCAGGTCATTCCAAGATTTAATTCCAAAATTGTGAAGGTTTAATTTTCCTTTTTTTTTTCAAGTTCAAAAGACATGTTTACATTTTTATTCTTTGTAAGGGGATTACATACAATCTCACAGGAGTTGACCTTGCAGAAGTGTCACGTGGGACTTTGCTCAAACTTCTTCCAATCCTGGAAAGGACAAACTGTGTGGGCAAAAAGGCCACCTGTCCCAAGGATCAAGTGCTGCTGGAGGGAGCACAAACCTGGCTACAGTAAGGAATGATATACCATCATCTCTCTCACTAACCCTGTTTTAACAGACTATTAATTTAATTTGATGGTAATGTGGTTTTGACAAGTTGCTACTTTTTCCCCTAAATAAAGTTGCATTTTTAGAAACCTTCCCTTCTTCAGTACCCAAGTGCCCCACAATTAGAAATCTGAAGTAGCTATTGCTGTAATTATAACCAAAAAAGGGAGACGATATCGTAGAGGTTTTAATTTTCTTTCTAAATTCTTTTTGAGTAAAAGGCATAAAACTAATTTTAAAATATGATAAATTACATAACTAAATGGAACAGGCAGGGGATAACCAGGAATTAAGAGAGGCACAGTAGGAATCCTACATGAGAAGATAAGGTTGTTTTTTGAAGTATCATACTGTTACCACTGTGAAATTAACACCAGGAAAATTTTCCTGGACTCCTGCTGAGATGGAAGCCAGCAAGCAGATAGCTTTAATCTTATAGAGAATTTATTCTTACATAGAGAGGCTCAAAATGCAGCTTTTAAGAGCTGCTGATAAAACATTGGCCTTCTCTGACTTTTTTTTATTCAAAGTACTTTATGTACTCAAAAAAAGAACCCACCGAACACCTTAGACATTATTTTTAACAGTATCTTCTGCAGGGTTCTGTTAGCCATTCTACACTATTCACCATTTTCAATACCCTTACACTACAGGTCTTGGAGAAAGTAGGGGCTATGCTTCATCTTGCTAAATCCAGCCTAAATCACTTTCAGGAAAGTGAGAATTGCAGTTTTAATTACATAAAGGCTCCAATTAACTTTTTGAGGTGGGAGCCCAAGTTCCTTACAACTTGACCCATGAATAAGGATTCTGTTTGGCATGAATGGTCTCCTTTTCTATCCCCTCCCACCAGTGTGGAGCTATAACACATTCAAGCAGAGCCATATATTTTTTAAGAGAAGCACAGGCTGCAGATTGTAAAAGGTGGCAAAGGTAGCTGCCTGTCAAAAGAAGTAAATGGCTACAGGGAAATGGGACACCAGCAAGCCTCAGAAATCAGATTTAAGTATAAGAGTAACCATTCTGAAATGCAGCAGCTCCATAGAGCTCACTGCTCCTTCAGAGGCAAATGCTGCCTGCTCCACAGGGGAACCCACCCGTCTTCAGAAGGGTTTTAGAGATGCATTCCACTACAGGCAACATTTTATCTCCCTGTGTGGACAGTATCTTTTCCCAGTGTCTTAGCACCAAAGAAAGGCTTCTAAACCTTAAAGTATTTCAGTAGCAGTGCATCATATAGGGAAACACACAGAGGAAATTTAAAAACAGTGCACTCAAAAGGCATTCAGACAACAAACAGGGATTTGGATTTTTTTATGAGATGTCAAGGCAAGGAAAATAGAGGTTGTTTATTTTGTGGAAAAGCAAAGTAAAAAGTGACTGCTATCTTCTTAAATTTAGGACAGTTGAGGATTACTACACCTCGTTCTGCTGACAATGCAGACACAATTAATGAGATTATTAATTAAGTGAATAGAAGTGGGGGTTTTGTTGCCACTAGATGGCAGAAAGAACCCTTTTACACTCTGATCACATCTACACCATTTTGAACATACCCTTACAGGACACCTAGGGGCCTATCTTCACCACTAAGATGCCGGATAAAAGAAAAAATCTACTCAATGACTGCCAGTGCTAAGTAGATTAAAGTAGTTTTGGAAAAAATGTTCAACAATATATAATTTTTAAAACCCTGTATAATTTTAAAGACCCTGTTTACACTGGGTCCTTTCTGTAAAGCTGAGAAGCCTTGTTTGCAAAGAAATTAATTTTACTTCCCACTTACACCAAGTGCACAGGATTTACAAGACTTCCAGCAGTACGATGGGAAGCAAAGTGCTAAAAATTTTCTGCAAATTGTTCACAAGAGATGCATAAACAGGTTCAGATTGAATTAATTGAAAGGAATAGCAATCTTCTAACTGCAGCAAAGAGCTCTGTTTCTACTGGGCTGCATTTGTTTTTGACACTCTCTCGAGGAACAGAAAGAATGGAGAAAAAAGCTAGCATATTTTTGATCAGTTCCTTGAACACCATACACTTTTATGCTTCAGCATTAAGAGCATAAGCTGATCTGCATCTGTTTTCTATAATATTACACATTATGTTACACTGTGTCACTTCTCTGATTCACTTCAGGCTCAAACTTAGTAATTAAAAATCTGTCCAGCAGAAGAGCTGAACTGCACCAGCCCTACACTCTCACTCATCCCAAGGACAGCACTGCATCTCTCAAGCTTGCAACATCCTTGACATACGTGCTTCATTCCCCAGCTGTCACTCCACAGCACAGCTTCTACACCTTTCACAAAACCCTCCTTTCTCCTCCAGGCTAAGAAAGGAAATAGATTCCCATCTTGCTCTCACTTTGGTCTCTGTTGTCTCTTTTGTAGATCTCCCAGCAAGTTACTTTTCCTGGATGCAGAGCAGACTTATCATCTCCCCATTCCCAGCCATTTACTTACATTTTATAGAAGCCATCACTTGTTTTTGTATCTTCCAAGAGATAAAATAGCTAAAAATTCAATGTGACAGGTAAGTTTTCCTCCTTATGCAGTTCCAGTTCATCTGTCCATCTATTGTGTAACAAAGTCTCCTGAGCAGCTGCAGCCTTACCTATACTCATAGAACATGAATGTGCATTAAGTCATAAATTCTTCACTATGTCTGGAGTAATCTCTGTTGTTAGTCAAGATACATGCAGAAAGCAGTATCATGCTTTAAGAACTTTAGGATGTGCTAAAACCATTGTCAGAAGTGTTGAGTGTGCAGACTATATTCCTTTAACAAATATGCTATGCTGACCAGGAGGTTATCTTTACAAAAATGCTAACTGGGCAAAACTTTCTCAATTGACCACTTTATATCTAGGACCATGATACTGCAGGCCTTCCAGGGGACTCGGCTAAATCCCAATGCAAAACAGAGGTCCTGGCCCCTAAATTATTAAACCAGTTTTTCCTCACCTTGTGTGTTGTGATTTGTTTTAGTCATCCAGAATTTCGGGGTACAGACACTCGGGTGCCTGCACCCGAACTTCATGTAATAATGTTTGTAAAAAAGGCATCTTTGTGATCATGAACTACACACATACCTCTGTCTTCCTTTACTCAGTCTGCACTGAACAAATGTACCTTTTCTAGCTTCATAGACTTTGCTCTGCTAATTTGGGTGTTTGATTTGCTTTCTGCTGCTCCGCTCTTTTGCAGCTTACCATTTTTCCTGGACAAGCTGCAGTATTATTAAACTGTCTGAATGATGAACCAGGAGAAAATTAAAAGACAGAGAACAGCACTAATACTCCAAACCTGAGCATCTCTTTCCAGCCCAAACAAGGGTTAAAAAGACACTTCCAACTCCTTGCTCAGTGCTTGCTTCCCTGAAGGTGCTCAAGATGTCTCACTTCCATAGAGACAATATTTAAAACTAAAACCTCTCTCTGATCAGTAACTCCTGTACTGACAGTAAACAAAGCAAAATGCCAGCTTTGCAAGAGAAGAAACTTCAGTAGTGCTTTCAGTGAGGCTGGTGCAGAAGAGTCACAGCAGCAAAAGGGAAGACTTCTTTCTGTAAAAACATCTGGAGAACTCAGCTGTCCCACTGCCTGGGATGCAAAACCCTCAGCAGGTATGCACAGGAACTGCAGAGCTTCCTCACAGAAAAAGTTTCTACAGTCCAGTAGTCTCCCTTCAAATGCTGTTAGTGTAACAACAGAGGGCTCACAGAACTATTTTAGGCTCCCCTGCCAAACCTCACAAATGCCTTCCACCTCCCTCTCCTCCCACATAACTAACAGTCAATATAAGGGCCACACAGTGAGGTTACTCTGCTAACTGCTGCCATGTTCAGGAACAGGTTTATCCTGGTGCGGGTGATTTTGGGTTTTTGGCATTTTTATTTTGCTTCCAACTGTCAGAGGATGTAACAGATGGGAAGAATTAACTTTCTTTGCTGAGGTGGCAAAGAGGAGGCTTCTGCACCAGACTCCACATTGCTAAGCACTGGGGACTCTCCAGTCGGAGAGAAACAAGCAAAAACAATAATCTGAAGCCTGGATTCCACCAGGATCTCTCCCTCCAGCTCATCTAGGTCTCTGGGACTTTCAATCTGCAACAGTTATTAAGAAGATCCTGAAAGAAGTTGGAGGGAAGCTTCTTACAAGCAGAATTAAGCAAGAACATTTTCCTAGTCAGCATTATCAAATTATTTCTATGTCTACAACTCAAAGGATATTTTCCCTAGAGAACTCTCATGGAAGAAAACAAACCCCATACTAGTTACATTACTTTCCCCATTCTCCAATACCATTTCAAAGCATACCTTGATGGTCCTGCATCCTGGTTAGTTGACCTACGCTTGAACACCTCCACAATGAACTCGTCCACGTACTACTGAATCCTCACTGTGTTTACCTTAGAGTATACATCCCCTGTTTTGGGGGACAGGATGCTTTACACTTGTCTCACATTTCAGCAATAGGAACTGCTGAACACCCTAACCTGGAGGAAAATTGCAGGAAGATACTTTCAAAATCAAGAGTTCACAATGATTTCCCCCTCTGCTCTTAACCCAGAGGAAAGCCTGGAGTCCCCTAACCCCACCAGCCACAGCCCAACACCATTTCCATCTCTGTCCAAATTTTCACATGGTCATTGAAACCAGGCTACAACACATAATCACATTAAGAACTCAGGTTGTTACGGTGAATTCTGACACAGTACAGTAAACTCAGTGGCCAAGCTGGCTTTGCTATCCTATGGTTTGCTATTTGGACAAATAATGTCTGAGCCCTTTAGAGCAAGTGAATGCTCTTTCCATTACTGTCGGTTTGGAGCGATGCCCCAAAAAATTCAGGTTAATTTTCCAATGAACATTTTGTTTTCTCTAAAGAGACCTGTACAGTTCCACATTGGGTTTAAACACAGTCATGAACGTTTTGTTCTTCCAAGCCAATTAGATTAAAGTTTTTACCTTTTTTTTGAAACTCTGATTTTTTTCTGACAGGAACACCAGCGTTGTCACATAATCTTACCACTGTCAAATGAGAGAGTCCATGGCTCCAAACATTACTATACTGATGTTTGAGTCTGAAAATGTAATTTTAAGAGACTGAAATTGCTTTATGTACATGCTTATTTTATTCCCTTTAGTTACCAGACTTCATGTGGGGGCACTGTATTTTACAGAAAAATAAGGTTAGCCTAAAAAAAAAAGTCTGCACTACTCACTGGTTGTAAACTCTAAAAAGTCCAGATAAGGATAAGAGCTAGTATAAACTATTTCTAGATTCAGAAGTAATTACAGCATAGAATCTAGCTGTAAGTATCTTAGAATGTCCACCCTCCAAATTTTAATGTCTGAAAATTTGAGAAGTCTGACAATAATGAGAATTGTGAAGAAATTAGACAAGCTGAAATGAAGACAGACAAAAGTATTTTTTCATATAAAAATGGTCTTTATTTCTTCAATACAAGGTAAACTACTATTGCAGTTTAAGACCAACACAAAAGTTGGACAGCAAATTGCTTAACAGTCTCCTAAAGGCTGAAAAAAAGAAACCTATGAAAGCTAAAAGTTGTGCAATATTTCAAGTATAACATCTAAAAAAATGTAATTATCCCTAAATTTACAGATTATTTAAGTACCTCTGCTGAAAATGTATTGAAATCCACATTTGCTAGGATACCATCTTACCTTGCAGAGAAATAGAGGTCTCCAAAAACAGCAGTATTCAACAGACTCTTTGGCCTGCCAGCATCAGGGAACTGTTTACTATATATATAAAATCCTTTGGAGTCAGGCATTCTGACAGGCATCCATTTCCTTACATTTTGCAATGCAATTCTGCATTCCACCTTGGACAACCCCCTCCTGTATTTCAAACAATTTCTTGAATATTTACTCATATATCCTTGTGCAAAGCAGGAACCAGGAAATGGAATGGTACAGGAAGACAATACAGCCTTTTGTTTAGAAAGTCAGCAGTGCTGGTAATCATCATAAAAATGTTAGAGTTTACCAAATAGGAATGTATTTCACCTTCAAAACACTTGGCTTTTTTTTTTCCTTTCTGTATTATTTTAAAAAAGGACAACTGCAGTAGTAAGGAATATGAATTTGCAACCACTTGTATTTATAAAAGCACACACATTCCTCATTTTCTTACATATGAAGATCAAAGGAATGTCTGTTTCATAATGTGATAATAATATGCACAGTTTAAAATACTTTCTATTACAAAATACTGTGTAGAAGAGGGTGAGGCTGAAGTCTATTGAATATACTCTAAAATGTTATTACTGAAATTATGTAAAAATCACATTACATGGTACGAATAGATAGGAATTTTTACAACTTAAATGCTCCATTCCATCAGGATCAAAAGTATATGTTTACTATTTTCAAGAGACTTCTGTAAAATTAGTGTATTTTGAAGATTTAAGCACAGGCATATGCATCATCCCAGAACCCATTGCAATCACTGGGGCTACAGAAAGGGTTCATGAATTAACAAACGTATTATATATAAATGGAATAAGGAGCTTTATTGCATTTTGTCCAACATGGGGGAAAACAAATCCCATACGAACATCAAACTGATGAGCTTCTATAGCCCAAACTGCTCCTTAGTAAATTTATCCTCTATAGCTAAATGGGAATCTAAAAATACATGGGATGTCAGACCTTAATAGGGTATGGGGAAGAAAGGGGAGGAAGGCAAAACAAGTACAAAACCAAGAAAACCCCAACTCAACGCCCCCATCCACCCCAAGCTAGTCTGAAGTATTAATTGCAAGGCATCATAATTGCAAGAGACAGTATTTCTGCATAAACATCACGATTCATCAGCATGCTGCAACCATTATGTTCAAGACCTGTGCAGTCAATTACCAAAATAATTTGAATCTCAACTGAATCTACATTGTTTCTATATTACAATCCTTATTTTAGAAAGAATTCAAATTAATTCATATTTTTATATGGACACTGGCCTGCACTTTCCTTCTCTAAAATCTTGAAGAGTTTATATTTCAATGCAGAAGCAATTTAGTGTCTCAGATCTCTGAAGAGTACCAGTCCTAAATGTGCATGTGTTATATTTAAATCTACATGACTGACAGTATCTTAACGAGCATTGTATCAGGAAATTTAAGGCTGTATCTCAGTTCACACAAGAACCAAAGACAATTTTAACAGGCTATGTATAAAATTCTATAAATAAAAATGGGAGCAATGTCTGTTTAACCTGTACACAAAGAGCAAGTGGATAAGGAAAGAAAATCAGGAATTAGGTATTTCTACAAAGAATGCCATGTATTTTACTAGAAACACAGATGACAAGTATATACAACATTTAAATCTCCAATTATCCACATACAACTAGGAAAAAAAACCATTTACAAGGGTTTGGGTATGCAACTAAACAATCAGGTAAAAAAATACAGTTAGAAAAACTAAGCCTCACCAACTTCAAAGGAACAAAACGAGAAAGTACTCAGTCCATAAAGAAAAAAGCTAATTTCTAAACTTAATAAAAATATCTTGTTTAACACAAAAAACAACAGCTATCCAAGCTTATAAGCCACACTGTAAATAAAAATCTGAAGTTCTGACAAACATTTTCCAAAATGCCATCAGAACAAAAAATATTGGCACAGAAAGCAAAAAAGGAATGAGGGAAAAAAGAAAGACTGTACAGTTTTCAAAATGCTATGTTGTTCTTCTTAAGTACTTTGACCTGTCAAAATGCATAATCCTGTAAAAATTTTACTTTAAAAAAACCACCCTCTACTTCTAAAAAATAAACCACCAAAACAAAGTCTGTTGGTAAAGCACCACCACCCCTAAGTCACTACTTGTTAGTTTTGTCTTTCAAGATAAAGGACATGGCCTTTAGATAATATTTTCAATGTTACTTATAAACTCAATATTTGAAAAAAATTAAGTATTTCCTCAGAGATGATTTCATCCTTTCATCAGCAAAAGGAAATGAAATACAACTGAATGAATATTAAACAGCAGTAGCCATCACGGCATCACCACCATTCAGCAAGTTTCCAAACTGCCATTTCCTGCACGTGCACAGAAAATTGCAGGAACCTTTAGTAAACCAAGACTTGGTAAAAATTCTACTACAGATCCAGTTACACATGATGTACATTAGGCATATTCCTTTTTGGTGTTTATCAGGGTCTTTGGATTTTTTCTGTACATTTTTTTGTTTTATTAAAAAAAAAAAAAATCTAACAAAGGAAGCTCACTACAACAAGAGTGTATTACCTAAAATGCAACACAGTACATTTATCTGTTAAAACTAAGAATCTGGAGAACAGGCAGAAATAATGGGCTTCATACAGGGATCTCATCTCTCAGGTCACAATGGTCATTCTGTTTAACTTACATTATTTACCCCCTGCTATTCTTTCCCTGCTATTTCCATTGCCAGCAATGGAAATATGTGAGTGAGAAATGACAATCTATGTGAAAAGAGCAACAGTCTCAAATCTATTTCAATGTGGACTAAAATATCAGTTCCTACATAAAATGCTTGTAACGTTACTTTTATTTTAAAATTTCATATATCTACGCAATGGAACACTACTTACCTGCTGCTTTTCCAGTACTAGCTATTCCCCATTTAACTGCTACAGGCAGGTAATTTCTTCCTTAAAGTTATTACACACAGTAGTAAACAATGTTTTTAAGTAAAGAAAACGAAGTTAACAGTACTGTTTGTAACCAATACCTATTCACAAAAAAAGCAAGAAGTGATTCATGACTTGCTTGATACAACTTTCAGTTTTACAAAATATTTAAAGGCAGTTTTCATTTTCAAACAGGATTAAACAAACACGTGAAATATCTTCCCAGAAGCAAATAGTTCAATTAACACCAGTGATCCCATGCGTGAGGAACTGAGGTACACAGTTTAAGAAAAAAAGAAAAAGGGGCGAGTCTGAAGCTGTAGCCAAGTCCAAAAGCATCAACCTGGCTGCAGGAAACCTGGTTCAATAGTAGGTGCCAAAAATATTAGAGCATTTCAGGCTTATGCAAAACTTTAGCAGTTGCACAAGCTACTGGTCCCAACTCAGTAAAGCATAAAAATCACTCACATATGCAAATACAATACTTAAAGCATATGTTTACATTTCTTGAAATCTATGAAATATAAGCACATGCTTTATACGCTCTGGAAAACCAAACAGATTTAAATGCTTTCCTGAACAGGGTAACATTTTAAGTCAGCTGTAAAATCTTCAGAATTGGTAAAAAAGAAATCAAGAGGCTTCTAAGAGTTGCCTCTTAAAGCCATCTGAGGTCTTGAAACTTAACTTAAAACATTAAGTGCAGCTATTTGAACGAGTGACAACTCCAAGAGTGTGTCTGTTACATAACATTTTACAACAGACTAAAAGTGAGCCTTTGTGCAAGGCTGACGGAAACGAAGCTTTTGCAGCTTTTATGAAATTTGCTTGCATTTGACACTTGATGAAATTTAAAACAAATTCTTTAATTTGATGCCTACTTTCACTGAGTGCTCCATTAATTTGTTTTTAGGTAAATTTACAAAACCTCATCTGACAAATTTAATCAGTGCCATTTTTTGCTAAAAACATTTTAAATATTGCCCACTGGTGAACAAGGACATACAAATGTACCTTCTCTTCTATATGCACGTGTGAATAAACCCCAAAGTATTAAGAAAATACCAAACCCATGAAGTCATAAAAATGGTAACATCTTGTTTCTTCTGGCACATTTCTAATATACAACTATGTACAGACTGCTACAGCCTTGGGGGTGGACAGGGAACACACACAAGCACTATTACTATAAAACTGTAAACAACTGCAGGATTTTGGGTGTTTTAAACCTAACCTTTCTACCCCTTATTATGGGCAGTTTAAGTTCATATGAACAGTTTAAGTTTATATTAACTCTAGTGTCAATCAGGATCAAGGCTGTATGAGAGATAAAATTTTCAGTGTGCTAAAAATCACAGACCTGGGACTATCTCACCTCAGAACAACCGACCACAGAGAGCTGCAGTTTTTACAGTTTTATAAGTCAATTAGCAAATTCACAAGCCACCTAGGTAAACACTGCTAAAAAGCAAAACAGAATTAAAGGTTTCACGTAACCACCTATTTTTGTATCAAAATTGAGTGGGAGAGCGCAACATTAGTATGTTTAACTCGCTGAATCCAAGATTAGGTTGAGGCATAGGCAAGAACTATTGCGATGTTTCTGAAGACAGCATCAACGTTTTCATTGTAACATTATCTTTAAATATTGCTGAACACATGACTTTCCCTGAGGTGTAAACATCAAATAACTTGAACAGCTTTACACATCAGCCCCATTAAACAGTTTATTACAACACTACATCTACTGTAATCAGTGGTGCTGTGTACAGACATTATATGAACAGTTTAACATGAACAAACTACTATAAAAACAAGCATTTACTTGACTTTTTTCAATTGCTTGCACATTATAATTGCCAAATGTATATAACCAGTAATAAAGTTGCAAAAGCTATAAGGTTTAAATCACACAGGTTTCCCTCAAATAAAACAGTTAAGCAACATAAAAAAGTAAAAGAGCTACTGGTTACCATGTATGCAGATTTGCTTTATTCAGATCTATTCCTGTTCATATTATCCATGAATCCTTACAGGCTCAGTTCAATCACATGAAGCAAACTGCTGGACAAGCATCTTTCCTTGAAGAATGTATCTTGTCTTGCACGCTGTTCCTCTTCCTTCAGCTGTAATGTGTCAAAATTTGTGATGTAGATTTTGCTACTCCCCAAAACACACAGAAAATTGTTGGCTTATCTATACACACACAACTCGTGCATCTACTTCACTGTGATGTTAACTAACATAAAACACCCAGAAGCAGTAGCTACTCATTTGAAGTTGTTTTCTAATACAGTAATTAAAAATAAGATTAATGCTGTTGAACAACGAAGTTGAAAGAATATAAACTTCACAGTTAAAGTATTGATGATAAAGAAATAACTACTGCTTCTGTGTCTGACTGCCAAATTTATATAGAACACTTCCTAAAGTATGCATTCTGCAAGAGTAACTGAACAAGAATTTAAAGTAATTTTACCACAATTAAATTTTTACATTTTTACCTGCCCACTTACATAAGTTTTAAGATGGCTTGACATTTAAGTAATTAATTGATTATATAATGAAGTGGATGGCTCACAGCTCAGTAACATTTAAAAGCACACAGAATCTGACACCAGTACTTCAAAAGACTAGTGGCAAGCTGGATGGGGTTCACATCTAAAAATACACACTTGCAGTTATGCACAAGAACCCACTTTTCAATTAATACAATGTAGATTTGCAGGTTTCCTCACCTCCTTGCCTTGAAAAAACCCCAAGCCCTACTTTCTGCTCTCATTTATTTTGGCAAATCAGGGAACCACACAATTCAAAGTTAATTACTGTAAGAGTTCACAAAATACTTGGGAGAGTATAATTTCATACACTGGATTTCAGTTGAATTCCATTACAAAACAATTAGCTACCTTAATTTCATTAATAATTCACAATTTCAACACTCAATTTCAAAATAGTTTCAATCAAGTTCTTTTAAAAACCCAACACATTAAATTATTCATCTGAAAACCAAGGCATTTAGAGAAGCAATTTCATGAACATGCAACAGTACACAGCTGTCAAATATTCTTCTATTAGTACAATACTTTCAAAGCTGGGAAAACTAAGTATGCAATTTTTCTTCATTTCCTCAAAATGACTGTTAACAATAACTTTTAAAAATTCCAAAGTATAACCAAGTATATCCTATACACTATAGTATGCACATAAACTAACCCTGATCAGTAAGTGAAATGTCTTCTCTTATTAACAGATTTTGTTCCCAGGTCCTGAATGCATCAACAACTACTTTTGGGGAAGTTCCTTCCCCAGAGGCCAGTGTTTCCATGGGAGTTATGTCTTTCTGAAATTAATTAGTAGCAAAGTGACAAGGTGCTACCTCCACAAGAAAAACACGTTCGGAGCTGTGAGCTAAGTTAGCACAAACAGACAGGAGAGAATCTCAGTTTTCTAGTGGAGAAAGTCAGTACTTGACAGCTGTGAGACTGCACATCAGAATTTGCTGCTCTCATCATACAATTGCTGCAGCCAGAATTATGGATCTTGATTATGTCTATGGCAACAGTTAACAGATCCAAAGTGCCCTATATATGATTTAATACTACCATAAGAAAGCTTCAGTTCCTGGGAATAATTTGCTATATCTGTAAAGGTACTTATGGATCTACAGGAACTCTAAAGAATGCACAATAAAGTGAATTTAGGACTAATGCTTTTTGGTATAGGGCTTTTAAGATGGCCAGCACCACACTGAGCCTTAATTTTTAAAAACATGACCAACTAAAATCCAAAGTAGCGTACATTTCAGTTCTAAGTATTCTGCCACTGTATCTTGGCAAAACTGGAAACACCTGTGGTTCCAAAAAGAAATAAATCTGTATGGATTATACCTGCATGCTCAGCCTTTTTCAGTATTCCACAAGCAAGTAGAATATTGAAGAAACAAAAAACTTTTTAAAAAATTAAATCTCTAGTCAGTATTTCTTGGCATCTTTTCCATCTGCCTCAAGCTCATACATAAGCTATCTGTCCCAAGCATGTGTTAGATTTGTACAATTTAACAGACAGCAATCAGTTTCTCAGCATTTCTAACAAAATTTACCAACTCTATCCAAATTTCAGACTTAGGTGTTGAATGGAAATTTTGTGGTTTAAAAGTTAGGGGTTTATGCCAGAACATTGCACAAATGAAATCCCAGAACTTGAGTGATCAAACATTTCTATATTTATGCAAGATGCAACTTGAGCACTTTTTTACCCACAAAAACAAATTCTTACAACAAAACCCCAGTAATTTCTTATATATATATATATATATATATCAACAGCATCTTGCAATAGCAGCTCTAATTTTTCCCTTAAATTCCAATTATCCAAACATTCACATAAAAGCTTTAAACAGCCTTTAAAAGTTTGAAAATTCTACAGCAATTTTAAAGCTGTATATACATACAACCCTCAAGTTTTATTATAGTAGTTTATTTTCAGAGATTGGATTTCAATCTCACATGTCACATTTCAGTAAAATGCACAAGATACATTTGTTATTATATCCTAGACACTCCTATGAATTACTTCATGTAATTCTCCTTTATTTTATTCTATACATGAAGAAAAAGAAATATACAAACAAAAAATCCCAGAGAAAATACCAGCTTAAAAGCCAAAAATTTCTTTTTAATTTAACCTACATCCCAGAACATCACAAAATACCCCAGATATTCTGATGCTTTAGCTGTAACATAGTGAGCAAGAAGGAATTTCAAGCTTGACTTTCTATTTATCTTTCAGCATGTAAGCACAGAGACTCATGTGGTTCTGTTCACTGTACAGGTACAGACTATTTAATCAGCACTAGCATCTTCTCACATTTGTTGCCTGTTACCCCCTCTTATTTTGAGTGTACTTACCTGCTGCCTTTGCTCAGTCTTAGTGTATAATTTAAGATCAACACAACAACAATTTCATGGCTGTATATCAATTTTACATGGGGGAAAATCCTCCTAAACTAACTTAATTTGTCAGGTATCTTTCTTCTATTATCCCAGCCTATCTATTCATCAAAACTAACTGATGAACAGAGAGGTGCGTTCAGAAAATTCAATCTTTAGTTTACAGGTTAAAAAGATATTAATTATTGGCAAGTATTTTTCACATTCATATATGAGTTAGAGACAAAAAGGTAGCTCGAGCTGCCACATGTGTCTCTTCTTTATTTTTGGTAAAAAGAAATCTTAGTTCTCAAACCACAATGAGCAAAAGTAACAAAGTGATTTTTTTTCATTCTTTGAAGAACATTGGCAAACCAACATTTTCACTACTGTATTTCATACGCGTAAAAGTTTCTTGGGGAACTTTTCACACAGATGAAATTTGTCAAAACTAATGAATTCACAAATAAAGAAGCCCAGGATATGAGGAAAAAAAATATAAGTGTGTCTACAGACACCCCAGAAGTCAGTAAAATTACAGCAACATATTTATGGAAAAAAGTAATAAAAGTTATTCATTTGAAAATAAGTAGCATAAGATATTCTGTTCATTTTTTAAATCCTCGTTTCACCCTCAAGAAAATCAATTTATCACTGAACATTAATAGACAAACTCTGTATTTCTGCAAAGCACCAGAGTAATAGTTAAAACAGATTTTAAGAAGCACATAAACCAGTGGCACTGCTTGCCTCTATTCATGTTATGCTGGATTGCAAATACTGAATCAGATGCACAAAGCATCATTTCTCTGGTGAATGCTAAATACAGAAGAATAGTTCCAGCCCCACATAAAACACACAGTTAAGAAAAAAAAAAAATAAATTAGGTAAACAATATTAATAATAGTTCAACACTGAGACCTGATATAATTCTAGACAGGTATATATACCCAGGTCTTGAACAATGTTACCACATGATTCACTTAATATTAACTGGAACCTTATTATTAAAATAGCCTATTAAAAGCAAGCATTTGCCAATTCATTCCAAGTTTTCTTAAAAGGCTAATTTCATACTTCACTTGATGTTTAAGTGGTTATTAGCACAGTTACAGAACCGTTCCAACTTTGAGAAGCAAAAATATAAAGAATACTATGTACTATGTAAGCTATCAGTACCACTTCCCCTCCTACTAACACAAAAAAATCCAACCATGTTATTTCTTCAATCACTCTAAAGCTGAAAGTAATTTCAGAGTGATCTGAGAGCAGAAGAAGCATACAAGCCTCAAACTTCAAATTATTTTGCTTACAGTGGTTTGAGAGCAGAAAAATCAGAGAATAAACAAGAAATATGGAGTACAAAGTCTACATACATATCAACTGTTACAATGCTGTGGTTTCGTCTTTGCAATTCAATCCAAATCCAGTTTAAATAGGAAATAATCAACCCAGTAACAAAAACATAAAATGAAAAACTTAACATTCAGCAGTTATAGAAATTCAGACAGATTAAGATTGGGACAATGTATCAGCTAGAAATACATTATTGATTCTCAGTTAAAAAAAAATTCTGCCTAACAAGTCAGGACTCATGCTGATGAAGTTACATTACTATTCTGTTTGTACACATTAATTCTGCTAAATATCGTTCTATTGGGTTCTCAGTTTCTTTGATTTATACAGGTTAGACACTTGTCTTAAATCCATTGTTCTCTTTTATTATTTAAAAAAATAATATCTTTTATAATTATATTTGCTTTCTATGAGCAAAGGCAAGATGTTCCAAAGAAGCATTCAGTTTATAGTAATTCAGGAGAATGGGTTGTCAATATACATGAAGTTTTACTCAAGTGAAGGCACAAAAATCTTGCAACAATTTGATTTTAAATCATGAAGTGTACAAACAGAAGTGTAAATACCTGATATGGTACAACTAAACTTTTTAAAGTTTTGCTGTTATAAACATATTTTGTAAGTTATTCCAATTTAAGCGATCTCTATAAATGTAATACAGAACAAACAGATTTCACTGTTCACAAAAGTTTTCACAATGGACCCTCAGAATCCTTCTGAACTAGACGTGTAACATTTTGGAAAAAATGCCAGTACAGTAGCACAGTCATGACTATAGGTACACAATAAAGGAGAAATATAAGTGCCATTCATAGGGTGCAGGCACAGAGGCAACTTCATGTTTTCTGGCAAAACACAGTAATATGGGGAATAACTCGTTTCAGCACTGTTGATATTTATTAAATGACTGAGTGTTAAATCAGTTTATGAATATTATTCAATGTAAAAAATGAAACAAAAAATGTATGGGAACATACATCTTAGTGAAAATGAAACATACAAACCAGGAGATAACTGTATTTCTTTTATACGTGCGTGTGTGTGTATAAATATATAAAAACAAAACTACAATAAAGCTCTTCTTCATTAAGACAGAAACAAGACAAACTGTTTACAACTTGACTTAAAAAAATACCAAATGCTTTACTTTACATGTAGTATACTAAATTTGGCATTTAAATCAATTCTTAGGACCTATTTTCTTTGCACAAGGGAATCTTACCAAGTCCCCCTTTTGAAAGAAAAGAGAAATCCCAGCACACAACAAAGCTGAAGGATCTTGCAAATATAAAGCCCACCTGAACTGAGACTGAAATCACAGCCTCAGTGCAAATTATGCTTCAGAAATTATAAAATGCAACCTAATGCTGTTTGACATATATTGTTGGGATAAGAGTAGGAAATCTGTACTTGGCACAGTAAATCTGGATCTATGTGCATAACACTAAATACACAAAAATCAAAGCTAGATCAGTAAATTATGCCAAGGATCTTTCATTTTTCATTCCAGGCTATTAGCCATTTTTAGTATGCTTTACTCATCTCCACCAGAAGGAAAACACTCCGGAAATGTATCCATTACTCAGCTCAATGGTTACCTCTATTAGTAACAACTATTTGCAAATATCAAAAATATGCAGCTACTATAAAAGGCAAAAACCCAGTTCAACAAAAGGAATTACATTTACTTTTGTTATACCTGTATTTTTACATTCTCTTATTTTACAATTAAGAACCAGAGTTGACATTTTTACTAAATTCCAGAAATATTTCTACCAATCCATTTTTAATGGCAAAAAGTAGCACTAACAGAAATATACTGCCAACTTTATTTCAGCTGCCATGTTTCACCTTCCTATTTAAGCCTTTGATTCCTTCTTTAAGTCTGTTATTTCTTTTTGTGTCCCCTGCTGGTACATGAACCTGAGACAACATCCCACTTAACTCTCAACACACTTAGAGCATTTACTACCATAATTTGTTCTCTCCCAGAGGAGTGGCAGTGACACAGAAAGCCTGACTGAAAAACTAACATTTAACACATACAGAACTGTATTTTCACTTAGGACTATACTACATTTTATTTGACTTTTGTAAGTTTTGCTCTGTAACATCTATAAATGAACTCCCATGAATAAAAAACACATGTAAATCAGGAAACTAAATCTGAAGTTAAATGTAAGAAATGGAAGCTGGGCAGACGGGCATGTCTACAGACTTCAATTTCAGTGCAGATGCAGTGGAAGTTCTTTCAAGAAGAGAAAAGGCCACTGGAGAGCCATTACTAGGTAGGGTTGTTTTTTTTTCCAATTGTCAAATATAAGGAATCATGGGAATTAGGAATCAACCCTAAAAATGGTACATTATATAATGTCAACACTTCTATGTATTTTAAAGCAGTGCATTGAAAAAAATCATTGTTTAGTGTGCTACTCTAGCTGTCTAGACATTTGATGCATACAAGACTTCAGATACATGAAATAAAATAGCATGTTAGTTTGTGAACAACCAGAAAAGAATTCTAGTGTTACATATTTGTTTAATAGTCTTCAGAAAATGACTTTACTACCAGAAGGGGGATGGACTGAAAAATCAGGGTGGTGGGCAGCAACTGGTAATAAATTTTACTGAAGGTTAATACCTGGATTTAGCTAGAAAGCAGAAGATACTGACAGGTCACATTTCATAACATAAAGAGCAAAATCTGGTTATATTTCCTGAATTTGACTAAAACTCACCAGGAAAAAAAATAAAACAAAAGCAACACAAAACAAAACAACAAAACCCACAAAATCACCACCGCACCTGTGCAAGGACAACTGTATGGACACTGAAATAATCCACACAGAATCTATGAAGGGCTAAGTGCTACAGTCTTTACAGAAGTATAATTTAAAATACAAAATTAGTATTTTTAAATACAATTAAGAAATGAAACTGTAAAACTCATAGAATCTTTCAAGATTACAAAGAGAACAGTCTGACTTCTTGCCTTTTTAAGAAGTGGTTCAATCACGTTTCATAAAAACTGAGAACACTATTATCAGCCAAAATAAGAGAAGTGGCATGCAGAATGTAGAAGATAATTGCACAAATACCTGCTCCCTCCCAAGATGAGTTAATTACCTGTTATTACTTACCTATGTTCATGTCAGGTGCTGCAAGAAGAAAGTGATTCAGTACATACTGAAGGATATTTAAATCCAGACATGAATAGTATAAATAAATCTAGAGTGGTTATTTTAGTAAGTCGGTGAAGCTCAAGACGACAAAAGAAATGCTCACCTTCTTTAACGGTGACGATATTCTCTCTCTCTGTCCCGTTCTCTGTCACGATCTCTGTCACGATCGCGGTGCCTCTCCCTCTCCCGGCTCCTTTCCCGGTAATAGTCATCGTGACGGTCTCTACTACGTGATTTGTGCCGCCTACTTTTTTCTCGTGACCTACTGTGGTCCCTCTCTCTGGATCGCTCACGTCTTCTAAAAGAAATTACTTCATTAATTTTTTTCTTCAAAATATTTGCCACCCCCATGCCGGTTTTGTACTCTGCTTACGAGTATGAATTTGATCACAAATAGGTATAAGGGTAAGATCTGTTCATTGTGATGCAGGTATGTTTTTGTATATAACATTAAAGGTGCCTGGTACAAACAGTGGTGGCTAAGAACTCAGTTACAGGTAGTAAGGGGCTCCCACTTTCTAATGTAGCAAGGAAAAGTCAAAGTACATACTCAGAATGGAGGATGACTGAAATCAGCTGGGGGAAATGCACCACATATCAAACGATCACTACAACATGGCTGTTAATCTGCATATGGAAAATATGGGCCAAAACCACTAAGTAAAACTAAGAGTTAAACTGAAGCTAATCAGATCAATTTTGAAAAGAGGGTTAATTAAAAGGCAGCTTTCCTAGGTTCAGGAAATCTTTATTTGGTTCCTTCACACATTTCCTATGCAACTCAGCAAATCACTGACTTCTTACAAGCCTAGATTCTTCTCTGTAAACTAGTCCTGCACCACACCGTCTCTTTTCTAAGTAAGAGCAGATGGAAGAGGAAAGTTTTACCTGGATCCAGAACCATAAGACTTGGACTCAATTCCATGAAGGCAGTCCTGAAGAGAGCTAATAAGTACTTTGCAGCGATCATCTGCAGATACTTTGGACTGTTTGATTAAGGAAATCGCAGTTACCAAGGTCTCTATAGCACTTCCATAGTCCCCTGAAAACGACGTAAGATCAAGATCAGAAAGTTATGCAAATTAAAACAGATTTTTATCTGTAACAGTATTACCATTTTGCATCTAGACAATTTACTGTAACACCAAATATTAAAATACTGTCCTGATCAGTACTCAGAAGGTTTTCTTAGAAACTAACAGAAGCACAGTACAAAATCAGTCATAAGTTGTATCTACATTCAGCATTCTACCAGGAAAATGTGGCTTCAGCCCTTTCAGATTCCTAATTTTTAAAAAACCCTATAAATTCTTTTCAGTTGTGTAGAATAACAAACACATTGAGTTTTACTAACCAGCACTGGCATCTGATACAGCTCTTGAAATGGCACTGCTTGAGATTGCCCTATTTCTATTCATGATTTCTTCAAATTCTGCTTCACTTAAAGGTGTCCTCGCAGCATCCATTTCTCTGCAAGCAATAAAACTAGTATTTAAAATGTTAAGGCAAACTTCAGAAGCTATCATTGCAATTTCAACAATCCAAGTTTGCAATTTTAAGCAGTGACAAACAGAAAAGAAAGCAGGATCTGGGTTTGGTTTTGGTTTTTGTTAAGGACCATCGTTACAATACAAAATCCTGAAAGCTTAAAAAAAAAAAAAAAAAAATACCCCAACAAACCAACCAAACAAAAAACCCCAAAGAAACAATTAAGACAGACTTTTTTTTTTGGTTCACCCCATCTATTTCAAACATTCGGCAGCACTTAATATTGTGCTTGACAAATATTTACAATTTTCGCAAAATCCTTGCAGGTACATAAATAGATATTCCCAACTGAATGGATGTGGAAATACATGTACATAGGCAATGCAGCTTTGAGCAAAATTAGAGAAAATTTTCATAACAGTACTGGAATCAGAACTATATGATCCTGTTTCCCAGATCTTAACTAAGACCAGAATGCTGTAACTTTTGAAAAACATATAGAGTTATCATCTTTAAAACACTCAATTTTCTGAATGATAGGTCAGCATTTTACAGCAATTTTTTTTCTTAAATTTCTGGTCAAGTTTAAGGTACTCCAATTTAATCTCCCTACTAGTCACAGTAAGGAGGAAGCAATAAAGCAGAATCCTTGTGCTCATTACACTTCAATTATCAGCTACCTATACAGGGTTTGCAAAGTAACAGAAGTAAACCTAAATTTTCCCAAAAGTTTTGCAGTGTCCTATTAGCCAGTCTCTGTGTCACATAGAAAATTTGGAGAAATGTGTTAAGAGATAAATGCTGAGACTGTCAAACTGGCCCACTGCTTGATATTTCTAGAACAGTGTTAGTTCTTCTGGTAGAAAGAAAATGCAGAATAATAAGCAATGCTATCCTCTTAATTGCAAGAAGTGGAACAAGATCCTATAGCCAGTTTAGCATAAGAGGAAATGTCTAAAAATTCATACCTCCCTGAGTTTTGAGTATTATTTTTCGTGTGCCTCCCATAGAATGGAATATGTAATTTTTCTCTTATGGACATGTTATTTCCAGTGAAACGCCTATGATATATAATTAATGACAATTTAAATAGTTATGGATGATAGCTTCAACATTATTAATGAAAATACTGGACAGTAAGTTATACTGTCCTATTCCCACTCCTTCCCTCCCCAGACATTCTATAAACTGCAGACAACCTTGATTTAGTCCATCAAAAAACACCCAACACCTTATACTCATATATTTTAGGCAATTAAGCCAAATGCTTGGATTTCTAGAGGGTTTTTTTTGTATGAACATCACATGTACACAAATGCTTGGGGGTTTTAAACTTTGCAGTAAAAAAAGAATCAAAGCACAGTATCTTTGCAGGAAACATTTTAAGCCAGAAAAGTGTGTCTCATGCTAGCAGTAAAATTATTACTGAAAAATTCAAATCTAACTATGTAAAATCGTCTCTTAGAATTTATGCCAAAATTTTTGACAAATACAAATATGGTGAAAATCAAGAAACAGCAGCAAGACAGAGATGCTTGAAATCACAGATGAAAAAGATGTTTCAAACAAGATGTGAAAAACTTGACAAGTCAAGTCAGGGACTTAAGAACTCTGTCACAGATAGGATTAACCACAGGAAAAGCCACTGCTACAAACACAGCAAGATTGCACCAAATGAGCAGAAACATCTTGATAGGAAAGGAAGGTAAAAGTCTTGCAGTAAATTCACAACTGGCTTTTAAGACAAACACTAAATTTTAATTAAATTCTGAAGAAAAAAGGGACAAGCAACACTGCTGAAAGATGAAAATGGTATGACCTCAACATATGCACATATTCAAAAAGGAAAACTCCAGAGCATTCTTAAAAGGCAGCCTGCAAAGCACCATGATACAGGTAAAAGTCAGAATTTCAAGTTAAGACAGAAGCACAACTAGAAGCTGCTGCATAAGAAATGATATATAAGTTTACATGTAGAACACATGGAATGATGACACTGCCAATACAGCGAAGACAAACAGTTCAGAGCTGAAAAGGGAAGTGAGATTACTGGTGTTGCATTTCAGGATTTTCCTCCTGCTGCAAATATGTTTCTCAGATTTAATCCCTCGGAGAAGTTAAAAGGGGCAAACTGCAAGATCTGTGGGATCCTTTCTGGCCCTACTTCTAATTGTTCCTAACATTTGCATTAAAAGGGAAAAAAATCAAATGCTTCCAACAAGAGGAGTAAAATCTGCTACCCAAACACATTAGACAAAAAGAACTCACCTTCCAGGTGGCCCATAGTCACCTCTGTCATATGGTGGAGGTCGGCCATATGGGTCTGTCGGAGGCGGGCCCCGGCTGTCTGAAGTGGGTATGCCACTATTGGCAGGTGGGGGGAAGAAAGCCGGATTCACATGTGGTGCTGGTGGTGGAGCACCTGGCGGTGGCCCAGGGAGATGTGGAGGAGGAGCAAGAGTCAGGGGTGGCCCAAGAGGGCCAGGTGGACGAGGGGGAAATGGACCCGGAGGTGGAGGTGGACCCTGCTGAGGTGGTGGTGGACCTGGTGGTGGCCCATAGCCTGGAACTGGTGGTGGAGGGCCTGGAGGAAGTGGCCCAAGTGGAGGCTGACCAAAAGGCTGTCCTGGAAACAGAACTGGTGGTGGTGGACGATCACCACGATTAGGAGGTCCAGCTAATGGAGGTGGGAGGACCTGACCAGGTGGTGGAGGGCCTGGTGGGCCTGGTGGGCCAGGAGGACCTAAGGGTGGACGTGGGGGAGTTTGTCCAGCTAAAATAAAAACAAACAAAAAACAACAAACAAATAAAATTGAGTGAATAAATACAAAGAAATAAAATTCTTCCTTTTTTTTTCCCCCAAAAAACAATTACAAAAAAGAAACCAACCCTTCCTCCCTGAACACTGTGCAACATGTATGTCCAAGATATTAATACTCCTGCTTTGGGTCCAGTAGCTTAGAAAATTTTTAGCTTATCTGTATCTATTGAAACTAAACATCCAGAGATATTTAAAAAGAACAACATTAACTTGTACACTGACAACTCCCTTCCTCAAATCACTTAATCACCAGCTGTTGTTTCCAAAACCCACAAGAAGATTACGAAAGCTAGAAAACATTACATCTTACTGCAGCTAGTCATTCATGTGGGGCTTAAGATAAAATACATATAAAAAATATGGGAGAAGCTGTATTGGAGAAAGTAATGTAATTGCAGTATCCAAACATTCCTTTAGATTCTCAGCTGTTTTTTCAATTTGACTATGTCCCTTGGACTGTTGGTAGACAATCTATTACTGAATGACATTTACTAAAAAGCATGTCAGCTGAAAAAAGAACTTCATGGCAGTGCAAACCTAACTGTTTAATGTATTTCCTCTATATCAGGTACCTAACTAAACATGAAGATCTCCTCTTCAAATTTCTGGTGTTTCGAGTGCCTACTAACTGACCACTCAGTGGGCATGAATCAAAGCTGAATTTCTGATCACATGCAAACTTGTACTACAATAAGGAAATCAGTTACTTTACACTCCTCAACACAGGCAATTCTGAGCACATATAGCAAATCACAAAACTCAACTACCCTACACTGAAGTCAAATCTACTTGCTAATGTATATTGACATAGTGTAAATAATGTATCTAAAAAAGCTCTTGCCTTGCTATCAAATTCACTAGGTCCAACTTCCTGTTGAATATCAACAAATGAACAGTCAAGTCCTACAATCTAGCTGTAAACACTGATTATGGCTCATTACTGAACTGCCTTGATCTTAATCATTTCCCAAATAAGTATGCCATATTGAAACACATGTAAGACTGGAACTCCATATATGCACAATTGTACCTGGGAAAGGTGGTGGTGGTCCTCCTGGCCCTGCCGGTCCAGGGAATCTGTCTCCACCTGGAATGGCACCTGGAAAGCGGCCCCGACCTCTGTTACTAGGTGGAAATGCTGCTCGTGAGCTTCCTCCTGGGGGACCAGCTTTACCTTCCCCAGACATCTGGCCAGACTGTGTGGCTGCAATGGCAAAGCAAAAGTGTCATTACATCGATCAAAATAGGCTGAAGTATTTCAACCCCTGACCTGAAGTTTTACGCAGTGCTAAAGCGAGACCTTATGAGCACCAACTTGCTCCCTGTACCCAAAGCCAATGCATTTGGGAAGGAAAACATTCTTCGCTAAAATATTAAGCCTCACACTAAAGGAAGAGGATTGGAGAGACTGCCACTCCTTCCTTCCATGAAGCCCAACACCACACTGAGAAACACAAGACATGGTGCTAAAGTACAGCATGGAACCTCTCTTCCCCATTCTATCATAAATACAGATAGTCCACATATTAGAATTTAGTCCAGTTTGTCTACAAATGTTCAATTTCTAAATGCTCTTGAGCTTTTTTTTTTATAATTATGTCCACAGGAAATTGAGAAAACATCCACAGCTGTTAAGACAAGAGTTGCACGAAGCTGCAACCCTCTGTCAGAATGCAGCAGCTCTTCAGTGTATGAAGTGATTTCTTTACACAAAGATAGAAGTTCATTTACCTGCACCTAAGTGTTTTATGGCTATTTTAAACTGTGTAAAAATTACAACATGCTGGGCTAAAAACCTGCCATTCTACTTTTTCTGCTTTTCCAAGACAGCACTTAAGAAAAGCTTACTTTTCCTTGACTGCATTTCAAATTGACTCAGAAACTGTTTATTACATGGAGTTACAACAGGATTCTGCCCATGCAATTCTCTTTTAGGCAACAAATCCATCAGCTTTTTGGAGGATGCTTCCGATCCCACACCCACAAGGGCAAACCTGAAAGGAAACAAAAACAGTTACACCACAATTTGTTAATTTTCTGACATCCTGACATCTCATGAAAAAGATTACACACAGTAAGCAAAGGAATACTTGACAACTAGACACCAACAATGTCTCACAGGTCTTAGTCCAGTTTTCAGAACAGGTAAAATAATTTATTCTAGGACATAAAAGAAGGAAACAAAACAGCAAGTACAGGATGCATCAAAGTTTATCCCAACAAAGGCAGCTTTTTGGCAGAGAATTAATAGACTACATAATGAATTCATATGATGAAGTTATTAAGCATACACTCATACACTGTGCTCATTGCTGCCAAAGATGCAGAAAGGCACATTCATGCAGTGAAATTTAGGTTGTCAGTGAAAAATGGGCTCAAGCACTTACTTTAAATAGCTAATAGAAAATAAAGATGTAAAGAAAGATAGAATAATGAAGGCTGGGGGAACAGCATTTACACTGAAGAAAAACAAACATCACCACCACACCAAAAAAAACCATTTAGAAATAGTCTTATATGAAGATCATCAATGAGCTTCAACTCACAAAATAATGAGACACACAGTACCATCACAAAAATTTATACCTGAAACTTAAGTCACTAGAATGAAATTGTATGGCAAATCATTTCTGGATCAATAAGCTAAGATGAGCAGTTCAAAGATTGACAATTATGAAAATTGAGAACTCCTTCCTCTCCCAAACTTCAGTCCACATGCAGAAAAAAACAAGTTCTTACCCTTTAGACTGGCCATTAGCACGATTTTCAAAAAATTTTATCTCCAAAATGTCATTTACCCCCAGTGAATGAACTGCTTCAGTTAAGTCTTCATCTGTTGTCCACTGAAAAATATTTTTAATATTCAGCTATGAGAGCTTATCTAAAACACCAGGCAAAGGGCAACTAAATTTTCCATGGATTTTTGAGTGTGTGTGTGTGTAATTGATGCAGAGGAATATTTTATTCATCCTGTCAATATATTCTGACTCTTGGAGCAGTCATTTTCATTTTACAATTCAACAATTAGTTCAGCTAATTCACACACATTTTGCTGATTCCATTCATGTACTTCACGATGGGACAACTGAAGTCAGTCAGGTCCTTTACTTACCTATTAGCTCCTGAAGTACTGTAATAACTAATGAAAAAAACACCCACAGTAAGAAATTATCAGAAATGAAAAAAATTAATTTATTAAATTTATCTTTTAAAATAGAATTTTGCATATGTAGGCCCTGAAGAACTTGATTTCATGTAACCAGATAAAAGCTCAACTTAATTCAGCACTGACCAGTCCTTGCACTGTTTGCTTTACTGCAATTGATTTTAAAGTACTTTCATTCTAATAAAAGTAATTTTCCTAAGGGCACCTACAGTTCAGTGAGTTATCATAAACCTGTTCTTCTTGGACAGAGAAATAAGCCTCAAGACAAGTACCTGAAAAACAGTTATGCTGAAAGAGTCACTGCCGATGGAAATGGCCTGGAAAAATGTGAAAAGTAATTTCAAGAAAATCCCAGAGCAACCTCTTTTTAAACTAAAACCTTCAGCAAGAGTTCAGGAAAAATCTGGCCTGTTTAGCAACCTTGAAATGCTAACAGGCATGAAGTATTTAACAGTTTAAAATTGTTCTCTTCTTTCATTTGGTTCTCTGAAAACCTTAAGAACACAGTAGCACAAATATACTTTCATAACAGTTAAAATGTGACAGAAACTCTCAAGTTTATATTTACTGAAGACTTTCATGATTTTTAAGACATCATGACAGCTCCACACAGGCTCTCTGAATTTCAGGTAAAAAGAAAAATGATCTCACAACCACAAATGAAAACGGAAGAAAATCAAACCAACAACAAAAACAACTGGGTTGTGATACACATAATATTTCAAATAAAACATTTTAAAGCAAAAAATTTTACAAGTAGTTACATCCATAATTAAAATTCCTGTCTACAACTAAACAGCAGTAAGATACTTACCCAAGTGAGATTTCCAATGTACAAGGCAATTCTCTTTCCAGTATAGGTATAGACAACATTTGGTGCAGCTCCTTTACCTACATCATCCCCAACAGATGGTGGAAGAGAATCCATGTAATCACGATCCTCTGGAGCATCTCCATTATTTGCAGATGGAGAAATTACATCATCATACAAATCAATCTGATCATGCCCACCATATTCAGCCTCCTAAAATAAAAAAGACATCTTGATTATAATTAATATTACTTTTAAAACTTATTGAAGCAAAAGTTGTGATAACTGCCATGTTCCAGAGACACAGTAAGTCTGATCAACCACCTACAGAACATCCCTGTTGAAAAGCTAAGCACCAGTTTCCTCTACATCAAAACATATAAAATTCTTATGACACTTACTACATTCTAAACCTATGTGGAAAAAAATACTTCTGGCCACTGTTCTCCATGCCAATACTTTTGCCCTTGTAATATAAGCAGAAATCAAAAAATCTACAAACCCTACTCCTGGAATTGTATACATCAGAATGCAGAAGTTTCATGCTTTAATCCCAGATTGCAACTAAGTACCAGACAATTGCTTACTCACTTCTCCCTCCTCAAACACTCCATGGGACAGATGAGAAAAATCAGAAAAAAATAAAATTTGTGGGATAAGAAAAGTTTCAAAACTGAAATAAACTGCCTGTCCCTGAGCAGTGATCAGCCTCTTCCACCCAACTCCCACCAGTTTATGTACTGGGCACGGTGCTCTTCCACCTGATGCATTCCTACAATATAGCAGGACCCATCAATAAACTAAGTATATTGCATCTCATTTTGTGGTAGTTTATTATATAATGGGGTCCCTCAGCACGTGTTACCTCCTCCTCTGGTGACATTCTGACATCTTTGTCTTTTAGACAGTCCATGATTATTTCCAAGATTCTTGGGCAACTGGGATATCCTATTTGAGCTCATTATATGGTCACCGCAACCCATTTATTTCACGTAGCACCAGCTGCACGATGTGAAGACCACCCCCCTTTGAACATGCAGCCCAGCCCTGGCAGCCACTGGGGAGCTGGAGGAGCTGTGCTTCAGCACCAATCCCTTCCAAAACAGCTCCTTGATTGGACTCAAGTATCTCTTTCAGCAGGAGTATAGGAGGCCCCAGACAGTCAGTCTCCCCAGGTCCATAACAGAGGGCTGGACATGGCCTGGAGTTTCTCCTGGTGCTTTCTATCAGACACTATATTGCAGTTAGGGCCATTTGCCCTGGCTGCAATATAGAGCACTTTTTTACATCTTGCCCTGCCCAGACTGGTCTGGGGGCTGCTGCATGAACTATGTAACATTTAATTTGTTCAAAAGCTTTTTGTTGCTCAGGGCCTCATTTGAAATCATTCTTCTTCCAGGTCATTTGATAGAGAGGGCTTACTTACAAATAGACTGCAATCTGGAATATGTGCATTCTCCAAAAACCCACAACACCTAAGAAAGCTTGGGTTTGATTCTTACTAGCTGGTGGAGACATTGCTGCTGTTTTGTTGATCACATCCATTGGCATCTGACAACATTCATCTTGCCATTTTATTCCTAGAAACTCAATATCCCATGCAGGTCCCTTGACCTTACTATGTTTTATGGTAAAAACAGCTTTTAGAATAATTTGGACTATTTTCTTCCCTTTCTCAAAAACTACTGCTGCTGTATGGGCCCACATGATGATATTAGCAATGCATTGCAGGTGTTCCAAAGCTTCACCCTTCACCCTGTTCTAATGCAGTCTGGATCAGTCCATAGAATTGGCAGCGCTGTGTTTCCACCCCTGGGGCACTGGATTCCAGGTCTACTGGACATTCCTTTAAGTGGAAGTAAATTGTGGCCTGTCAAAGCTATTGAGGCACATTAGCAACGTCAGCTGTTGCAAACCACTTGGCAGCTTTTGACTGCAGCTCATATGGGAGTTCCAGCATGCCCAGTACAGCAGTACTCAGCCACAGTGTGACTTCATTCAGGCCACCATAGCTCACTGTGGTTCCCTGTTATCCAGGCCATATGGTCCTGCTGATCACTGCTGGATTTTCCAGCTGATAAATCAGCCTGTGAATGGGAATCATGGAGTCTCATTGCTGCAATGCTGCTGCTGGTGCAACGCCATGGTAGTGACCAGCACCTGTTCTCTGACCTTCAGCAAGCCCAACAGAAGTGTCCTCTGAGAGAACAGGCAAGGCAGGCAGCTGCTTGGCTTCCTCCACCTCCAAAGCAGTGGTACTGAACACCCACCTTTGGGTCCTTGAAATACCCTCTCCTAAGGCAGTCTGTGCCAGGGATGCACAGAACATTCAGGCCAGACACAGACACGGCTTCTGCCACACGTTCCCGGTCCGGCTCACTTCAGCCTCCAGTTTCGTCAGCTGTTGGGTTCCCCTCTCTCTCCAGAAACAGAAATAAGTTCTGCCCCTGCAGAGCTGGATGGCATTGGGGTACCCTGTGCACTAGAGTCTTCCACTCTTGTGGGCCTGATGTGCCAGGCCACAGGATCCCTACACTCCTGCAAACCCAGCATATGAAAATGGCATGCTTGGACAAGCTGCCACAAGGATCACATGCACTGGAATTCTTCTGGGTCTGTGGGTGACTGCACACTGTCTGGGTCATAACAAAGGCACTGGATACCTCTGTGGTGGCCCTGGGTGACAGGGAGCATCTTCCTTGAAGGGATGTCTTTCCTTCACACTCCACAGGAGTCACCTCCCAAAGGCTGAGGCCCTTTGCCAATCACCTTGTCCATGCCCCCTTCCTTACAAGGTGATCCCAGCTGCCTGATTTCCTTACCCTGATTCCAAGCTACCAGCCCTGTTCCCCAGCATCCCTGCAGTCAGGTGATCACCTGGGTTATGGCTGAAATCTCTTTGCATATCCCACAGCTCTCTCAGGGATGGGGACTGAGTGGTTCCCTCTTGTTCCACCTCTTCCTCCTGCTCTTGTGAGGTCCCTGCTTTGTTCTCCTTTGCTAAACAAACTCCCTTGTGTCCATTTCTCCTGGTGGGAAGGGGTGACTAATGCCAGCAGGGCTGGTGCTCTGGGGCAGCTGCATCACCCACTGCAAGGGTGTGAGCACCTGCAGCACCTGCCACAAAGGCCTGAGTAGCCACAGTGCCTGTCACAGGGTTTGAGTAGCTGTAAAGAGCTGTCTAACCCTAACCAAGACCTGGCACACAATCATGATTCCTGGCAACAGAGCCACGTTTCAACCTCCCAAGGATATTAAAAATTTTCAAGAGCTATTGTCATTAGTCTGGCAGAGGAGGGGAAGATGTAGGATCATGGCTCCTCCACAGGTTAAGTCTCAGAAGATGAAAGGTAAAAGGTGTAATCATTAATAGTTTGCACATTAGATAGATCACTCACAAAGTACAAAGATGACAGCAGAACTGAGTACAAGTAACAAATTACTTTCACAACCAGCAATTCTGTAGTATCATATGCTAGTGCTCACAAGATCATCAAATGCCTTGGGTTAGAAGAAACCTTAAAAATCATCTAGTTACAAGTCCCCTGCTGTGGGCAGGAATATCTTCCACTAGACCAGACCGCTCATGTTAAAACACAACAACATCAGACCAGTTCCCACAGGTGAAAAACAACACAACAGGAAGCACACACTGGAAGTAAGGAGTTAAAGGATGGAGCTCTGATAATAAGCAGAACAACTGCTTGAGAGTTGAGTGCATAAAATCAACATTGTGTCCAACAACTATTAAACTAATTAAGAAATGCTTAAAGCAATTTTGTTCTAGCATGTTCTGGTCAGATTTGTTGTTTTCTCAACCTGTCAAGCCCCATGATGGGTGATCAAAAAAGGGCTATTGTACTTTAACTCCAGCTGGTAACTAAGTACCACACAGACATTCCCTCACTCCACCCCCCAAACTCTGTGGAACAGGGGAAGAGAATATGTGAAAAGGTAAAACCCGTGGATTGAGACTGGAACTGTTTAATAACTGAAATAAAGTAAAATATAAAAAGAATAATGGCGATGATGAAAAAGACAACAAAAAGGGATGAAATAATGCACAAGCCAGTCAAGTGAGGCATAACGACTGATGCTCACCACATGCTGACCAATGCCCAGTCCATCCACAAGCAGCAATTGCCCCTCTGAGCCAACTTCCCTCAGCTCCCTGTGCTCTCATACCTTGCTGCAGAACAGAAACTGCCTCCACCAGGTTTTGGTATCAGAGATATTTCAGCAACCACTCTGAATTTGTATCCAGAAACTCCCAGAAGCATCCTGGACAGAATAGTTCAAGGTACCATACATGGCAGCTAGAGATAACCAAACTGGACTCCACAAAACACAGGCCACACAGGTGGAAATGCTTGCTGTAAACCCAAGATATGCACAACCATGATCAGAAGATCCACCGTCTTAAAAATATAAAAATATTATCAAGTAATGCTCATACAGGGAAAGTGTAACTAAAACAAATAATATAATTGGAAAAAAAAAAACCAACAGGTAAACTGAATTTTGGCATTGTGAATCAAGTGCATTTAATCCTCAGAAAACTGCATTGTCCCAATAAACTTCAAAAGAAAAATCTCTCTCTAAAGGTAAGCTTATCACAAATAAATTAAGGGTTTCATATTTCACCTAGTCTATCCAGTTCTCAGTTTGATTCCTCCTACCATCATAACTAATGAAATCAGGTACACAGAACTGCCTGAGACAGGCCCAAACACGACATCTTACAGCTAGATTAAGGTTGATGACACAGGGCAATTAAGGAAATCCTCTGCTAAATGTACGTAACTCTAGTCATCTATGCAAATGAATGATTACTTCAGGGAAGTAGAACTTAGTCTTGGTAGACACATGCAAAACACAATTACCAAACTTACAACAGATGTATGTACACTAACCAATCTCTCTGAGGTCAACATTGCCAAAACACCAGAGTGGGCAGCAGTCCACAGCTCTGCTGCAACAAGAAAGTCCTTTGAAACAGATCATTTGTATCACACAGGCTTTCAGGTCTCCGTCAGTGGAGAGAGAGAATTATTAAGGCAGCAGAGTCTGCATGTAATTGGGAGGGGGCAGGGCAGGCCCAAGAGCACCAGCGTCTTCATTTAAATAAATAAGGACACAAGAGAAAACCTGATATTGTTCACTAGAATTTCTTCTCACATCATGCTGGTTTTGCATCCAGCATGGAATTCATTCACTTACCAATCTGTCAGCAAAGTGCGTGCTTTGATGATTAAGAATGATCCGAACCAGCAACTCCAAGTGTAAACAGAAGAGAGCTGTCCTGGTGGATGTTGCACACGATGCAACAACCCTTTCTCTTTCATACCTGTTCTGTGAAACTTACCTAAACACACCCTTCCTTCCCAGATGCAAAAGAGGGAAAAAAGGACAGGAAGTGTTACTTCCCTGGTCTCAGCTATTTAAACAAATACTCTGCCTGTATCAGGAACCAGTTCTGACCTCTTCCAACTTTCTTAGTTACAAGAAGAACATCAAGCATGAAGAGAAATTATTTCTTCTCACTTACTGTAACTCACCATCTTGCAGATAAACATGCTAAGAAACAAAGTGAGCACTGCTGTTCTGGCCCCCTCTAAAACCAAATCAGACAGCAATGCATTTCCAAAGCCTAAGTTTTAACTAGACCACAGTCTGAAATACTTCATCATAAAATCGGGACTGAATTCCACATTCTGTGCTGATAGGTGGTACTGGGTGAAACATTCCCATATGAAAGCCATGAACACAATGAACTTCACTGTCCAGAAGGGACAAACTTAACATGTTATTTCTTATTTGGAACTTAGTGGTCATGCTTCCCTGAGCTGCAGAGAACCACTTACTTCCTTTACAAGTGCTGTTTTGGAAATGGCTTTTGTTGTTATGTAAAATTTCTTTAAGCTGTCCATACATCTGTTAGACTTGCCTTTTCTGCAGAACTTTGTCCAATTTAAGCATTAAACACTAACTGACACCTCCAAAAACACATTTAAAAATCAGCGAGGTAAATAAAGTTTCATTAAAAATATTTACTGTTGCTTCTGGGGAAAAAAAAAAAACTTAACTATCCAACTTTCCCCTTACTGTTTTTTTCACTCAAGTTACCATATTTTAACAAGTTAAACACATAAAAATCTTTCTGGTCTTGATTAACTGCCTGAACATAGAAACTGGAACATTAACAAAAAAGGAGGTCTTTGATACTTCTAAAGTAGCAAACTGCCTATGGCAGAAGTGGACAAGTTTGTTAGACCACAGGATTCACATTTCCTCTACAGGCCCAAATGCTCTTGGCCCCACAAACGGCACAGCACTAAAACTGAAGCAACCTGATCCCTTGTAACTAAAAATTACATAGTAATTACAGAGTTACAAAGAACAACTAAACAGCCACAAGTAGTCAAAAATACAAACAAAACATACTGTAGTATCACTGTTCACATTAAAACAAAGTGAAGAGGTGCCAGATAAGAAGGTCTGAAGTTTTTTTGCAGTTTGATATTTACCAATATACAGAAGTTACATCTTCCCAGGGCCCCTTTCAGCAGAACTGACAAAATGCATATGCCATCACACATTGTGGACATATTTTATAACACATGCAGATCTGCCAGCTTATGTTTTTTCTGACCAGGACAGCCCTACTGAGCAGAAATTTATTATACCACAAGGTGTCCATCCCCTCTCATGATAAGACACCTGTCTTTCTGATATAAAGGCTGTTCTTAAAAACTGGCTTTAACTGGCCACTAAATGCTAGCTTGTATTAATTATCACACACAAACATATTCCTTTGTGTTACAGATTTGAGGATGGTAACTAACACATTCTTAAGACACTGCAGTTTTCAGATAATTACCCTCTTAACTGCTATTCCATCTAAATCAGTTTTATTATCCAGTTACAAAATACAAAGAGAAGTCTTTCATCTCTAATTTGTTAGCATTTAAATATCAAAATAGAACACTAGAGGCATGTTTAGACATATCCACAATGCAACTACCCAAGTTTACTCACTAAGAGTATAAACAAAGCAAGCACCTTTTCCACAGCATTAAAATATGATATGCTTAAATTCTTTTGCATCCTCTTTCTGATCAGAAAGATTTTTACATGTGTACAATAAAAGTTTTTACTGTTTAACTACATACATGGAAGGGACAAAGACATGTGGGAAAAAGCCCTCCAAGCATGAAAATGCAAAGCTGATCAGAGCATCAGGGAACTTCCTAACACATGGTCAAATTTTCATGACCATAAAAAAGCAACCCAGTTTGTTGGGCAAACTGGCAGGCAGCCTCAAGTCAGACCCAAACTGGCCTCCTACACAGGCTCCTTATTATCTCTGCACCACACAGCAATATTCTCGGGTTTTGTGTATAAAACCACACCCTAATATTTCCTAAAGCATCCCAAACTTACTGAGGGTGCTCTGCCCTTGAGAGAAGGCCATCCCCAGCTACTGGTGCGCAGGTAACAACTCTAACAAGCATCACAGACCTCCCTCTCCTGCAGAGCAAGATGTGCAACATGGAGGGAGGTGCTAAAGGTAAAACAGTCCATGCAATACCTATTTCTAACAGGGCACAAGCAATGCATGCAGGAAGTACTGCATTTATGAGGCTGTCATCTCAAAATGAGATTTTAAATAAATAGATAAGACTGCTGGGTGGAGAAGTCAGCTTAGAAAAAAAAAATGAAAAATTACTCAACCAAGTTCTCCAAGAAAAAGAGAAAAAAAAAGGAAACCACAATTTAAAAAAAAAAATGTATTTGGTCAGAGCCAAATTGACTAAAGCTGTTAGCCCAAGGACAAAAAATAATATTTTGATGAACAGTAAGTTAATAAACGAGTAAGAGGCAACAATGACAGACAATGAGCTTCAGTTGGAATATGAAAGATGCATTTTCACTCAAAACATCCAATATCAAGTTAGTCAGCTCATTGTAACCAACACTAAATACAACCCAAGACAGTTTACAGCTGTCATGCATCTTAGCCAGCTTGCAAACCCATGGCTCTGTGGTCTTTATTTCACCTTTATAACCTATGGTTCATTTAGCACTAATCAAGCAGAACCTTATCTTCCCTCTGCTTGGAAAAAAGGCATTTAAAACATCCCAGAATGGCCTCAAGGATGAGTCCCTTGAGGTGTAGAACAGGACAAAACAAACAAGGGAGATTTATCCAGTCCCAAGTCCTAAATGAAGGGTTAACTCCAGATGCAAACACAAGTCTTGTCCCAGCTTGGGTATAAATACAGTTATGTACTGCATACATAAGAACCGCAAACTCCACAGTACATTTTTCAGTCCCTGTTACTGCCAAAACCAGTGGAAAGGGTTCTATACTCCAATTTAAAAAAATATTATTAAGTGGCATTACTGTAGAGCAACAAAATCAAAAAACAAATTCATTTAAGAGATAAAGACAGTTTATTTTACAAATATGGTGTTTGTAAAATGTTCTCTACATAACCAAATTAATAATGCAAATTACTTTCTCCCTTTTTTTATTTGTCATCTTCACACATCCACAGAATTATGTTCCATCTTATCAATTTAAGCTGTCAGCTTCAAATCAGGAACAGCATTTCATGAATTAAAGTTTCTATGCACCTTTTCTCAATTATGTCAGAACTAAGAGGCAGTAACTAATACAACTGGCCTTCTTTTATATATGACAGAAGGAAATGGGAGAGTTCAGAGGCATCAATCTCTTACAGCAGAACTTTTATCTTGTCTCAAGACTTGCTCAGTTCAACAATATTACTTTAAATAGAAAGTCACAGAAATGAAATTTGGAAAAGAACAAACAGCAATTTTTGGGGGTGTGTGACAGAGAAAAAAAACACAGAAGAAAACCCCCTCAAACAAACAAACAAACAAACCCCTCAAATTCAAGCTGATGGAAAAAGGGCCCTAGCCTCTTCTCACCTTTCTGCCCTATATTTTGCAAGATTTATGAACTGGAACAACAGACTGCAGAAATGCAAACCCGAGAGGGAATCAAATGGGCTGAGTACAGGGAAAAAAGCAAAAGGTTTCCCTGCCTGCTGGATTAAGCTAAACTAAATTATAACAAGACTCTCTTCACCCATACCACCGTGGTTATAGAGAATACCAACAGTAATGATGACCTGAGTATACCAGGACCGAGTGAGTGAAACAGATCATCCCCATCACTTTTGTTCCAGCACTATCTCTTTACACTATATTTACAGCACATAACTATTCTACTCTGAGGGCTTCTGCACACACGAAATTATACAAACAATACCAGATTCAAGTGAGGGGTTTTTTCCCTGAAAAATCTGTTTTGTTATCGGTTTTATATAGAATCGACTAAAACAAATTCAAGTTATCACAGAATCTCAAAAAACGAACTCTTCTGCTGAATGATGTCTGTCCTAGAGTTCATTCCTGTTTAAACTCATACAGTGGGTCTTCAACTGTAAGGGAGAAACCTTCACATGCACACAAGCTAAGAGCAAATCAGCACTTTCCATCATCTCCTTTTAGCATGGCATTCTTTCATAGTATACCTTTATGAGATTATTAATACTTAGAATTACTGTATTAATCGATATCTGAAGAAATAGTCTTCTGAGAAAGCTACAAGTTGCTAAGAAAGTTACATACTACCTGTGAATTCCAAAGCCATTACTTATTTCCCAGTTTTCTGCAGGGCATACAGCTGGGTCCCGTAGGTACGTGAAAGTGCAGTTGTTCCCGGTTATTTATGCTCTGGGGCAGGAACAAAGCAATCTGGGGCAACTCAACCTGGAGAAGTGCAGCACTGGCTAACAGGACAGATGGTGTGCAAAACTGATACAAACACCGGGTTTCGGTACGAAAAGTTGGCACACGGCTATTTGGTAAAGATACGGGGCAGAAAAAAGGAGAAAAAACTAGAAAAGTGGAAAAACTAGAAAACTACTTATAATCCAGTGAAGTTGTTTATTTCATCTATATTTCCTCAACGAATATGATTCGTCCTCTAAAAAAGGCTTGCGCCACTTTTTAAAATGGACGACAATAACAAGCAAGAAAAACAAACAAACAAAAAAGAAAATATAAGAAGCTGGATAGTTTCTCCAGCGATGCAGAATAAAGCCGCACGAGTTCCGCCTCCCCCGCAAGCGCGGCCGAGAAGCAGCCGCCGCTCGGCGGCTTTTGATTCATCTGCGAACAATGGCAGCGCTTCCCCTCGGCCGCCGGCGGGAAGGGGCCGCTCTCCCCGCCGCATCCGGGAAGGTCCCGTCCGCCGAGCGGGCACGGGAGAGCCCTCTGGGGCGGCCCCTGAGAAGGGAAGGCCGAGAGGGAGGAACGCTGGTAAGGACCGAAAAGCGAGGGTAGGAAGGAAGGAAGGCGCTCGGCCCCCCCGCCGGCAGCGGCCGCCTCTCAGCGCCAGGCGCGCTCTCCGCCCAGCCGGGCCCGCCGCCGGCACCCGCGGCCCGGGCGTGAGGCCGCGCCCGCCCCGGCCCTGCGCAGGCCCGCGCTCGGCGGCGGCGGGAGCGCCCGAACAATGGCGGCGGCGCGGCCGCCGCGCTGAGGGCCCTGCAGGCGGCGCGGCTGCGAAGGCGGGCGAGGGCGGGGAGCGCGGCGGAGAGGCCGCGCCCGCCGGCCGCGCGTACCTGGTTGAACTCCTCGCCCACATCGGCGTAGATGTCGATGTGGTCCACGCCGTCCGCCATGGTCCCACCCGGGGCCGCCGCCAGCCGCGCCCGGCTCCCGAGCCGCCGCCGGGAGGGGGAGGGAGCGGGGAGGCGGAGCGTGGCGTCACTTCCGCGGCGGCGCAGCGGCGCTTCCGCCGCCGGCGGGCAGCGGGCAGCGGGCCGCTCCTGCCGCTCCTGCCGCCCCGCCCCGCCCTGCCCCGCCCGCCGGGGCCGGCTCGCGCCTGGGACCGGCCGGCCCGTCCTGCTCTGTGCCGTGCCGTGCCGTGCCGTGCCGGGCGGTGCGGTCCGTGCCGGCGCTGCGGAGCACAGGCTCGTGTGCCGCGCACAGTCCCAGCGCGCTGGGTGCTCAGCAGCCAAGGACCAAGGCTGAAACATGAGCACCGCGCTGCGCCTTCAAAGAGGGCAGCGCTGGGCTCCGGCGCGCAGTAAAATGCGCGGAAAGAACACAGAACAGGCACACGCCGAACTGCATTTAGCCAGGGCTATACGGTGCCGCTGCAGAGCTCTCTTTTTAACATCACAAAGTGAAGATAATTAGTGTCAAATCAAGCGGTGTTCTTTTTTCGGTGTTAGGTTTTTTGTTTGTTTGTTTTTGTTGTGTATTCAGAGCTGTTAGGGTTCCAAGACAGCTTCAAATTAATTTTGAATGAATGCTCTGTTACCCAAATCTATGTTCAAGCTCCAGGTGATTTTTAGAAACAACATCTCCTGGTATATGAAGCGCAGTGCACATAATGCTCTACATAATAGGTTTTGTTCTGCTTTGTACATTATGTTCCACGTCCAAAAATAAACCTGCTTTTTATACTTTATCGCAAGCTGACAATAAGAAGCCTGTGCTTCTCAGACTGAATCAAAATAATGTTAAAACATCATTGCAATGAATAAAAGTGTTATTTTTAGCTTGACTCAAGTTTCTTGTTTCATGCCTGGAAGTGCTTCACAGTGTGTGGATCAGCATCCAAAGTGTACTGGCTTCATCTTGGGTCCTGGGCCTGTGTGCAGATCATCTCTGTCTATCTTGCAATCCCACACTGCTGTGCCCATGGAAAAGAAATATGAACAGACCAAAAAATAGCTAAAAAATTAGAGATCCAAAACAAAGGATGTATTGTGCAGCTCGCCTGCTGACAGTCTAGATATATTTCAGGTATGGAGATGCTTGGGTTATTCCTGGTGTTCTTATCTATCTTGTGACATGATGAATTTATCAACTGCAGATCTTGTGTCATTCCTGCTGTAAATTCCAGAAGAGAGAAATACTATATTTAAGGGTTTTTTATTGGAGTTTCTAGGTTAAACAAACTTGCAGGTTGTGAGCTCTTTGGTAAAGTTCAGTGTCACCTGAAAAAAAATATTTTAGAGGTGGTAGTTAGGAACAAAAAAACAAGACATATTTATTGAACTTCTACTGTTAGTTCCAGTTATGATTGATACTACTACATTTGATCACAGGTTAGAAGTACATCTTCACATCTATGAATGCACAAGTTGCTGGTGAATGAAATGATTGATTGGTTTTGCAAGGAGAATCCACTCTTCTGGATTTCTCCCAGTCCATGCAGATAAAGTATTGAGATCTGATTGGGTTCACATACTTGCCTAGTGGTGAACTGATTTAGTAACTAGTCTTCTAGAGAATAAAGTGAAGCACTGTGACAGTTACCACTTCTGGACATGCTGAATAAAGTTGCTGAAATCAAGAAGTGCCTTGCTGTTCTAATGATCAGATTAAAAAATAACAGCAGATAGTAGGTCATATGCAATGGAATGTTTTGTGTGCTCCTGAGTATTACCCATAGATAGTTTAAATGGGCAAGGAAATGAAATGTGAATGAAAAAGTCATCATCCTCACCTCAGAACCACCTCAAGGATTACCACTGGCATTTAAAAGATCCCGTCTGGGGCCTTTGAAGAGGCAGGAGAAGACATCAGAAACTGCTGTGCTCATTGTGATAATGAAGGATGATCAGTGAAGCCCGGACCCCCGTATGCTGTTTCATCCTCAGGGAGCTTTTCCACTTTGGAGCCTTCTTAAATAGTTTGACTTGCTAGATTTATTGTCCACAGTCATTTACAGAGTATATTATGATAATTTTTATTCTTGTATGTGTATTACTGAGCAAATCCTGTAGGCAGTGTAGGAGACTAAATATTATGCAAGCTGTTCTATTTATTTGCTGTTGTGTTTTCATTCTTTCCATGAGTAGACTTACTAAATATGTCTTCCTGTTTCTTGTGGTCATCAATAGCTTCTTTGTGAATTACTGTGCCTCAAGGGAGCAACTTCAGAGTTGATCTACTCCAGTGAAAATATTAATGCTTTATGTATTGTACACATTTAAATTATTTAGACAAAATGTTGCTGTCCTTCACGCCGTAAAATTCAGGAGGCTGAGGTGAAGCATGGCTGGAAACAGAAATGTGATCATGAGAGAAAGAATTTTTGGCAGTACAGCATGGTCTTGGATAAGTGTCCTCATAAGTTTTGTTGGGGCAGCAGGAGCCCCCATGAAGTACTCATTAAGTAATTGCACACCTTCCAAAGCCTCAGCCCACCACAGGAACAAATGGCAGCAGATGAACTGGTGTCTTCCTTCAGTTCTTCTTTCACACCGTGGGATGTTCTGTCACTTGATGATGACAGCTGGACCTCCTTAATAGCAAAAGAAGAGGGAAAAGGGACTGTAACAGTTCTACATAAGAAAGTAGCCTACATGTCCCTCTTTCTCGTGGATACACGAAAATCTATTTATTTGTATATTGTTCCTTTGGTCTCTTGTGCTGTTAATGGTGCAAATTCAGATATAATCCTCATTTTGAACATAAAAGCAGCAGCTGGTTCTCTGAGGATCTTGTGACACACATCTTGTTAGCTTAGAGAACTCTCCATACCTTCCTCTTCAAAGCATTTCAGACCATTTTCTATTAGGATGTTCCTGCTGCAGGACAAAGGGGAGGAGAGCTATTTTCCCAGCCCTTTTTATTGTATGTGATTATCTCAAAAATATTTAAATATATTACTTCAGTTAAGAGTAGCAGAACCAGTTTCAATATAACAGTGCTTTTTAAACATTAACCTATTTTTGCCAATACCAACATGGCAAAAATATATATTTATATTTTGAAAAATAAATTTATGTAGAATTCACCTGAGGAATCAAGACTGAGAATGGTGCAGGAACTTTCAAATGGACTTTCATTTCAATATCAGCATAAACTCTTCATGCAGTAATGTTATAGGCAACAAAGTGAAAAGCTAAGCTATATAAAAGGGCTGTGTTAATCAGGATAGTACTCAAAATCAGAGGAGACCTCAGCTTAGTTGAGAAATGTAATGTTTGTTTTGTTATATAAGCTTATGTCCTAGCTATGTCAGTCCAACTGCAATGAATATGTTTTGTTTCTTTACTTGTAGTCCTGAAAGCTTTGATCTTTCCAAATCCTCTTGGAGGCACTCTACAGGCCCTTTTATTGTTTTTCCCCCAGTAAAATATCCAAATGGTGAATGTCTGTACACTCTAAGCTATAATAAATTGTTTTTTTTTCCACTGAAATGCTTTCATATATAAAATTCCGCAGACAGAAAGTGGGAAAAATTGTTATATTCTAAATGAGATGGCAAATAGGCACAAATCTGCATATTTGCTTTCAGAGGCCAAAATTTCAGGTTTTGTTAACTCTTGTGTAACTGCAGGCTGACATGAAAAGAGACAATTGTGTTCCCAACAAAGGTAGCAACAGGCTGTGCTGGGAAAGAGGGAATATTACCTCATCTTTTGGTTGCAGCTCACAGTTAGATTGGATTAAGTGTAATATAAAACTGCATCCAGAGGGCATCTACAAGAACTCCTACTGACAGAGCTATTGTAGGAAAATAGCTGGCATTATTCATTGCTTGCTCAGAGTTGTCTTTTTATAGGTATTCAATTGTTTTGGGATCATACATGTGAGCATTGTGCTCCATCTTTTTTCCCCTCAGTAAGTGTCTGTCAGCCTGCTGATTCTCTTGGTTCAACTGTTCACTCCCTGGTTCAGAGCCAGGTTGAAAATTATTGTTAATCAGGATATGATTTGCAAATGGTATGCACATTCTAACCCTCAAGGCAGAAAAGTTTATTAGAGAAGGTAAGTATAGTGCAAAAGGTGATAATAAATTCAATTGCCTCATTTGAATCCACTTTCATATGAGCTGCTAATCAGAGGGCTCAGTTACCTTCAGAAAAAGTATGAAATTGAATTTCCAGCTTAATATCACATCCTATTTTTTGATAGCTTCACATTCCCTTGTTTAAAAACCTGTCTCTAAAATTTCATTTCTACCCTTAAGATTGTCACTAATCTATTTTTCCCTTTTGCACTTCAGTTCCGCTTCTGAATTGCTTGAAACCTCCTAAACTTGTTAATGGCTTTAAACACATCTTTCTTTCTCTGAATTGGCTGTATGCATATGCAAATAAAGGAACAGTACCACGAAGACCACTTTAGGATGTTCTTTGATATTTCAAAGAATTTAAGCTCAAAGATAACTTTGTTACATAGTTTCCGTTTACTTCTGATACCAGGAGTCACTCTGAATTTGGATAAAATCTTCACTGTTCACTCATGCATTGTGCATGCCTTAGTGCTTTGAGCACAGGCTGGCACAAGTCTGTTCTCCAGGCTTCCTCTTTGTCAAGCTGAGCTATTTAGAGATAGAGTTTCAGAAAAGAGAACCCTACTCCATAATATTCAGGTTTGGTCTTTTTTAAACTTGAACACTTCCAGATTTCAGGAGGGGTAGTATCCGTCATTACTGTGTTATAAATAAGCAGAATGAGTCTGGAACTGGAATTATTCAAAGAGCAGGCCAACATTGTCACTCTGGCCCTGATCCACGTCCCTGCAGCTTTGCTGAGCCATGTTCACATGAGCACTTGGCAAGGGTCTCAGAGGACATGCCTCTGCCTGTGCCCTCCCTCTGTGAGCTGCGGGGACAGGATAGCAGGTCCCAGCCCCTATCCCACTGCTGGATTGCACCAGAAAAGCTGAGTGTCTCATTTGTGGCACCAAGATTTTGAGAGAGGCGGTCCCATTTGTGCCACTGACATTTCCAGGAGTGGCTGTGCTGGGGTGTGGCAGGGAGGTGCCGTGGGGTGGGCTGTGCCAGGTACCTTTGCAGAAGTGCTGCAGGGAACAGGGATCTCTCTCATCTGCAGCTTTCATAGGGACCATCGTGCCTGCAGAGGCAGCAGAGAGGAACAGAGGGTCGGGTTTTCCTTCCAGCAATCCCTAGGAGTGCCAGGAACATGAGGCTGCACAGGTAGCAAGGGGTTTGGTCTTGAGGATACTGCAGAATAAATAACCATTGTAAGTCCCATGGCAGCTTCTTTCTGCTCTACAAATCAGGGACTCACCCCAGAGGAGGAGCCATCACCATAAAACAATTGTGTGTGCACTGATTGCAGTTGTTACAGAACAGAGGCTTAGATTTAAACACCACAAAGGGAAGCAAATAAGCAGAATATGAATTGATGAAAGCCATGTGCACTGTTGGGCTGATACCACCAGGCTTACTGTCAGAATACTTGGATGTCATACAGCAAAGTCATGGTTTCCCAGGCCATTCTCAAGGACTGCTTCAGCATTGTTTTCATGGATCTGAATAGAACATCCTTTTGCTGTTAACAGCTTAGTGGCAGAAAAGTATTCCTTATTCTCAGCAAGGTTAGTTCTTTAGGAATTTTAAGAGTATCTTAGGAATAAAAAATTTGCATGTGTGATAATTAACTTCTGGCATAGAAGATCTCATTCTGAATTAACACAAGTTCATTTTGAGTTACAGAAAATACACAAAATACTCATAAATACTTAGCATTTTCCCAACACGTTAAATCGGAACTAATTATATAATTTACAAGTGCTATGATTTATTCATTAACTCTCTCTCTGTGAGTTAGTTAAGAGTACCATGACACTTATTTTAATCAAAAGGAGACATTTGAGCTCAGATTTCCAAAGTACCTATTGAATTTGTGAGAATCAGACATCTAGAATGTCAGTCATTGCAGTACCAGCAGTAGTCAGGAAACACTGGTGAAGTTTAGCATCTTTTTGTACTTGAGTTGCTCAAAATCAATGGGCATTTTAAAAAATATTGTTTTTCTCTTCCTGCAGGTGTGAGGTCACAAGATATCATTACTAAAGAAAAAAAAAAAACTAGAAAATTTCAGAATTAGTGGAAGAACACCTCAATCAATGAAAACATTCACCAAAAAAAAAGTAATTTGACTAATTTAAAATGCAAGTAACTAAATATAAACTCCTGGTTTCTGCCTGGAATCCATTTGGGATAACTGAAGAGGAGCAAACTAGGAGAACAGTTGGGAATCTATTAGAAGGAAGATCTCATCCTAATATTAATCTGATACTTTATTGCAAGAGAAAATAAACAGTTCCTATTATTGTAATCTTGTTTCATATGTGTGTCTTTATTCCTTTTCTTTATTTTCAAGTAGGAGTATATAATTTTATTATGAATTGAACACATATATATGAGGAGCAATGGAGAAATTCACAGACAAAAATAAAAGAAATTGTATCTGTGTTTCAGGTAGGAGTTATGTCTCTGACATTTTGCATTGAATTAAAAATCAGACATGAAAAGATAAAAAAAGAGAAAAAAAAAAGCAAGACATATCAGAAAATATGGGATTTGTCAGCTAGATATAAAAAGGCTGTAATGGTAGTTTCTATGGCAACTAAAAATGAATGGCTCTGAAGATAAACTCAGTAATATTTTTTAGCAGAGGCAGTAAGGTTGCTGTCTACTGCCACACACCCCAAATAATATTCTCTGCCCCAAGGTTGAACATGTAAAGATTCAGTATCACCAACATATAATTTCACACAGATGAACTGCAGCAGCTTTTAGTTGGCAGGATTTCATCCCTGGAAGAGACTCAATTGCTCTGCCCTGAGCAGTAAACAGAGCTCAGATTTACTGAAACTAGGTGATTTATTTTCTGAACTGATGCTCACCAGTGCTCACCCATCTTTTACATTTCCCAAAGCCAGCTCAGCAGTTTTTAACTCCTTGGAATGACGTACTCTTTCTTTAATATGAGTTTATTACACATCATTACTGTGGGATTCACAGCACCCTTCCAAGAGTGCTCCAAGCACTCAAGTCAAGACTGCCACCGGAGGAAGGGGAGCTGGCCTTCTGCAACCCCTCCTCCTCTGCCTGCACCTTCCCTGTGTGCACCCTGTGTGCAGTGGCTGGCTCATGACACAGTTTAATCCTGAGCACCCCTGACTGGGCGGGAGAGATAAAACTTTGTTAATTCTGGGTCCCTCTATCCTATTATCAATGCCCTCCCTGGCTGTGGTATTGCAGAGCGTGCCACACATGCTCACTGTCTCATGCAATAGAAAACCTCTCCTGGGAAGCTGCAACGTGGCCATCCCATTCTTTCAGACTCTTTGAACTGAGGAAAAGCAGGCACAAGAGCAGTTATGACTTGGGGCCACAAAAGTACTATGTGTGAGCTGTTCAAGGGCCAGGGATTTGTGGGGAGGAAGGAGATGTTCTCCAGAGGGGACCAGCTGTAAAGAAAGTAGCTGCAAGTCCCCCTGCACTGCTTGGCACTCTCTCAATTAGCAGTAAAGTCCTGGCTTGTGTAGACTGTGGTGAACTGGGTCACAGCAGTGATCTAACTCAAAATGGTGAAAAGAATAAAGCTGACATGAGGCTTTAGGGTCCTTTGTGTGACTAGGTGGGAGTGGTGGGGGCTGCAGACACAAGGGTCTGGAAAGGGCAGGGTGACTTCTCTCAGTGGTGATTCTGGTTTATGGTTCCAAACAATAGTGAAAATAAGGCCTTGCTTAGCACCTTAGCTTGTCTGTTTGGTTGAAGTTTTGTTGGGCTTTTTTCCCTCAGAAGTTCTGGTGAACTGGCTATAGCCAGTGAAAAACTATTTTTATTTTTCCTTCAGGTGCATGTGCTATAAACACGTTGAACAGAGGACTTTCAAACAGGAGTGCCTTCAAGCAGTAACATATTTCACACCAGCTTACTAAAAAGCCCAGTGTCAAACCAGCTGATATGGAATTAAATCCTTAGGGGAAGCCCCATCTGAGACACAACCAACTTGCATCAGTCTTTATAGGAGATGACCTCTCAGTGAACTACAGCACCATGGGTTTTATTAAGGTCTGTTTTCCATTGCTCAGTAAAACTCCCAACATTTACGTTCACAATACAAGTGAAAAGGAGGAGGGTGCACAATGCAGTTCACTGGAAAGAGGGAATTAACCAGCTGTAAATCTCTGCAGCCTTTGCAGTGCCACTGTCAGCTGCCAAAAGCTCTGAGGAATCAGCAGGAAGGGCAGGCTGGTTTGGAGAAGTAGAGAACAAAGAGAAGGGAGCCCCATCAGTCTAAGACACAAAGCAGTATAGTCTTGCATTAAATTTGATGTTTGGTGATGCAATCAGGCACATTTTGGATGTGAATTCTCCTGACTTTATTTGGAAGCAAAGGTGTTGAGAAAATATGAAATACCATTTGGCTGCAGGTTCAGTAAATTAGTAGATGTGATCTAGAGTATGAAGAGAAATCATTAAAATTATGATTATCATACAAAACCTCACTTTTCAGGGTCATAATTTCTTTCTTTGCATCTAGAAAACTAAAGCCTGATACAGAAATAGTGCTAGCACCTTTTATTTCATTCTAGTATGTGATGTATTTACGCATTTGCATGAGAGTCTCTGGAACATAATTGTCTCTGATTTAATAAACATGTAGAAAAATTAGATGATTGCATATCATTGATTACTCTGCAGGGCTGTCCAGACTATGGCAGCACAATGAACATGGGCAGCAAAATCTGAGCTGTGTGTGTACTGCACCAGTCCTAAGAGCTGGTTATATCCCAGTCATGATACCAACATGCCTGAAAGATCTCTGAAAACTGCTTTCTCTCTGCCTTTATCTTGCTTGAATCAGAGGAACTGTCTCTGACTAACATCTGTCCTTTCAGTGTGTTCCAGTTATCTACAAAATGACAAGGTTTCCATGCCCAGTTCTGTCTTTGAGATTGCAATGTGAATGTACTGGGATATTTAATGTATGCTCATTGTATGGAGCACTGGGATTCCTGTGTATGGAAATCTACAGCTTTGCATTCCTGCTCTGGCAGATGGGCACAAAATTCGACTTTGTGGCCTCTCTTTTGATAGGAAGGTATTTAAGATTAGCAGAAAGTACATTCAGTGGAGTACAGAAAAAAGCCTTCTGTTTGGCCATCCTGAGCTCTGAAGCAAGATTTACACACCCTCAAAAATCTTCATTGTAGTTTATATGTCTGTCCTAACACTGTATTCTAACTTTTCTGTTTTAACTCTGAATGTCCTTCCATTTATATTCATATATGATATGACTTTGAGTGCTTGTAAACTCATAGATTGATTTGATTACAGTTCCAGTGGAATATAAATGAGAAATAAGCTCAGGAGAGGGAAAGTTTAGAATAGATCTGGACTCTCTGTATCCATTACTACAGTAGATGGCACTGTAACTTAAGTCAAATGAGTAAGTCATGTGGACTGTGGATCTCACAAACCTCTAAATAGTATTCTTTAAGCAATTTTAAAGAGCACTCCAACATGGAGTAAGGATCAGGCTTTTGGCATGTATCTGTGTTGTGGCTGAATTCTGGTTTTAGATTTTTCAGGTCAAATTGTTTCCTTAGGAAAACTCTGAATCATGCATTTACATAACAGTTTTTTCCATCTGCTTGCATTTTTCAACTCAGACCGTTTTTTGTTACTTTTAATACATCACTTGAAAACACATGCATCTTGTTTTCTTTATTAACTTCTGTTACAATTTTGGGCTGTTACCAACAACATACAACATGATGATCTAAACTTGCTATCTTGTTATTACTGACTGAAACAGTCATGTCTTGCTGGAAATTGTGAGGATAACATCCTGGAAAGATACTGCAAGCACTTGGCATTTACACATTAATAGGACTTATCTGATCTAGAATTGTATATCTGACTCTATATCCCTGATACTGGATCCCAAAATTGTTTACAGATTGGGCTCTCATAATATCCCAGGAGGTAGGAGAGCAATTTTATTTATATTTCTAAATAGAAAATGAAAGAGGAGACCAGATAACTTCACCTCATTCACACAGGGACTGTGTTAGAGAGGAGACTTGCATTATATATGGAATGTATCTTAGATATACATAGAGCATATTTTGGTCCTGCATATCATATTTGAAGAAAACTGTGCACTTTCCTCTACACTATTATTTAGGTTATTCAGATGTTTTACAGAATGAAGGCTTGGTGTAAAGTGATTGTTGCTGTTAAGCCATATATACTTTGGAAAAGCCTTAATGTTTGATATCCAAAATAAAGATTGTTAGACCAACCTAAGGCATTTGTAGCTGTTACTAAACCTCTTTCTTGTTACTGATCTTTTTTTCTGGTGTATTGAGAAAAATCACAGAGCTGTAAATAAATCACAATTCTCTAGCTTGATAATATATTTAAAAGACAAGCTGAATCTATCCAAGGGGCAGAGGAAGAATTCCACAAGAAAGTATAAGAGATGTAAATCTTCCCATGATGTATCATTTTATTGTCCAGTGTACACAGAAATACAGCTGTGGCAGCTACTGCATTCCATCAGGGTCATCACTTTCTTCAAGATAATTTTAGTTTTCTATGGCCCTTTGTTTCTTCACTAATACAGAGGCAAGATAAAACCAGATCTTGAGGTGTAAGTTTTTTTCCTAGTGTTCAAAATGAAATGCAGAAAGGACTCCAGTATGTTTTACCACATTTAGTTGGCGTCTGTATGTCTGTGTTCATCAAACAATTATGCTGCTGATAGTATTTCCTATAATGCAAGGGCATGGTTTTTTCTAGTATAACAAAATGAATTTTAAGACAAAAACAACTAAATCTGAAAGTCAGGGAGAACAAGATATTGCTGTCTTAGGAGTACTATTAATTTGGCAAAGACTCACAAAGCCTTTCCAAAAGCTGAATCTTCTGTGATTCATTTGCACTGGGGTACACCAGATTGCCAGAAAGAAAGCGGAGAGCCCGCTTCCATGAGGAGAACGAAAATCCTCAGAACTGTTACTCATAATGTATTTTTTGCTGAAGACTGATTTATTTTTTCCTACCTTGACACATAAACAATCACAAAGGAAACCTCAAATGAGCAACTATTCATAATTGAGACATAATTTGACACAGAAAACAACAGGGGCTGGATAAGATAAATAGTTGAAACAGTAAAAGAATTAATTTAGATAAGTACAAACTGCAGGCATGGATTTTGTTCCAAAAAGAGCAGTTACCAAGGACTATTTTAAAATAAAAGATTGCAATGAAAATCTTGAAGGAAAATATGTCCACTGTAGTTTCACAGTGTCATATACTTCATATTTAAAATCTTTGCATAATTATTGGTAATAGTCTTCCAAGCAAGATTAAGTTAATTAACCTTCAGAGGAACCTTACTCACTCCATTGACAGGGGGCTCCTGAAATAGATGTTTTAATTCAAACAGTGTGAATGTTCTTCTTGGGTTGCTATAATTTTTAAAATATATTTCATTTAAACATTACATATGTAACTTGTTTATCAGATGGTAGTTACATCACTAAACTACAAAGATTTAATAAAAGTATAAAAATACTTAGCTCCAGGGTACTGCTTTAACTCCGAATGTTTATAGTTTATTCTAAGCCATTAATATACATAATTGAAAGAATAATCTTGAAAATATATTTTTATAATAGTGGTTGTATTAATTTTATAGTCATAATTATACTTTTCATCTGACCATAACAGATTTACAAATAAAACAAGCTTGCCATGTATGTACTGAATCTCTGTTTGATTCTACTGTGCCAGAACTTATATTAAGTTTTTTATTTCTTCTGCAAGTCCTGTGAGGTTATGAAAAGACTTGTAAAAGAATTCTTCAGTACCAACTCCATATGGGTAGGCAGTGTAACTCTCTGCTTTTGATCCCTTGAAGATTCTGGGGTGTCTCAGACTAACAATTCTGCTTATGGAAAAATTCATTTTAACTTGATTATATCACATTTTAAACACATTATTTGCACGTATCTTTTCTAGCCCTTGAAAACTTGCATTACAGTTTACATCTTAAACAAGAAATTAATGGAGAGAGTGCCTATCCCTGCTCTTAGATCTTCAGCTTTTTCTTCATTTGATGCTGGAAAAAATGTGTCCTTTATACTTCTTTTGCAGGAATGGAACACCTATGCAAAACTGGAATAAAATTGAAGCCTTATGTTTTAAAATGTTTCCTAAGAGATTTGTGTACTGAGCTGCTGTACATTCTCGCTCAGTTATAATCTGATAATTAGTGAAAATTTTTACCTATATGATCAAGGAAACATGGCCAACAGACCAAAATGATAATTCTTTGCTTTCCTATTATGGGGAACACATTTTCATATACAGTCATGTTCATATACAATCCATATACATATTTCTTAATCTAGGACTATTATTTTTCTTTTGTAAAGTAGGAGAAATTCTAAATGTTTTATAAATTGCGTTTAGTGCCCTTACCATAAATAGTAGTTTTATAATAATTCTTTGATTTCACATATTACCTGATAAGTGACCATATTGACCATGACTCACAAGGGATTTACTGGTGGTTTTTATTAATTTTTCTTTAATTTTTGTGGGAAGTTCAACATTTAAGTACTCAGGAAGTTACTGTTTTCTTGTGGGCATGTTGATATGCTATGACAAATTTAACAGCCGTATGCCAAATGAAGCACATTCACATAATAGAAAAGCTTAAGGAAGTAGGAGGGAAGACTTCAATGTAACACTTTCATTTGGAGATGGCAGTAATGGGTAATCACATGGGGGTTTTGCTTTTGTAATGCTTGGTGCTGTGCCAAAGCTATCAGAGTTTTCAACTGTTTTTTTACCCAACTTCTCAAGCATCTCCCAAGCCCTCAGCAAACTCTTTATCCTTAATCGAAAACAACTCATTGCCTGTAATTTCTGAAAGGAGAGAAAATATCAAAATATTTATCTTAGAAACAAAATATTGGATCAAACTGTGTCCTGTAGATAATTTGTTGGGACAAAAGGAAACTTGGCTGGAAAGGGGGGTGATTATGTAAAAAAGATTTATGACTTATACAGTTCTCTGCACTGGAGTCAAATCTCCAAGTAAATGACATTTCTTCAGGTTCTATCTTATATTGTGTCATTTTAGTGTCTGTGTGGATGAAAGTGGGAGGAACATTAGGGAGGTATAAAACAGCAGACCTTTCTGTTTGCTTTCAAATATCTTAGGGAATGCTTTACCAACCTAAAAAATAGGTGTCAGTTTTTAATTGTTTGCTGGATCTCAGAATAGGCTAAGCATGAGATAAACAGATAAGGAGTCTAAAAAACCCCTAGAAACTAATATAATCCTTCTGGTGGTTCGGCAGCAGCTTTCGAAATTCATGCAAACCTCAGGGAACAAAAGATGATAGACACAAATGGTTGATTAAATCTAACAGGGGAGTAAAAAGGCCACTTGTGCAGGAGATAGGCAATACCTCTCCCAGTTGGAACAGAGTGCTTGAGTTTCTCAAATGAGCTTGAGCTTTTGTTGTGTTCATGCTCACAAGGGAATGCTTAATGTGGATAATCTCTCTAATCACTGTGCAATCTGAAAGTTTATTTTCTCTGGAAAGGGCACTGCAAAAGCTCATGAGACAGGATGAAAAGGGTGTGAACTCTGAGTAGATGTAAACTGAGGGGCTAGAAATATCCTGTCCTTGTAGGGCAGTGGAAAGGAGCAGAAAATGATGGACTATTAACCTGAGACCAACAGGTAATACAGCAAACCTGTTACAGGAGGCATGGAAAGCTTTGTAAGGGAATCAGTGGGAGCCGTCTGCTCTGTGCATGGCTGGCAACAGAGACTCAGGACAGCAACAAACAGTATTGAACTGAGGGAGGGAAGATATCACCAGATGTTTTTTCTCCTCTCTTGCATTCATCATTCTTTTGTCTGTTGGGATTTCCCTTTGGTTTATAGCCTGCACTTCCACCCTTCTGTGTGTGAACAGGTACACTCTACTCTAAAAGCATTCTTAGTCCCATATACTGGGAGTTTGCAATTATGATAACTGCAGAGACTGGAAATGTTTTCCCTATGTATTCCAGGGTGGGTGGGAAGGAAAGGTAACTTTAATGTGTATTTTCAAAGATACTTTGCATCTTTGCATCTCTGCATTTCTTAGTTGGAATAGTTAAAATTAATACTGTAACTTCAAGGAAAACAAGGATATTGGATGGATTTCATTGGTTTACACAACCAGGATTTATAATGTAGCAGTGTGTAGATTATTTAATATTTATCCCCAAAGCCACTGAAAAAAAATATTTTACATCTCTCTAACTACCCACTACATAGTCCTAGAATCCCAGGATTACTCAATAACTGGAACTGGAAGACATGTCAGGAAGTGTGCAGCCCAGGGGCTGCTCCAAGCAACATGAGCCATGAGTTCATAAAAGGTTACTCAGGGGTTGTTCCATTGAGTCTTGAAAACTTTGAAAGATGGAGGCTGCCCAGCATCTCTGGAAAATCTGTTCTGTTGTTTGGCTTCCCTCAGTGTGAGAAATGCGTGTGCCTATACTGCTGTGTGTGGAGTTTGTGAGGAAATGTTTGGTAGCAGGGGGGCTACAGGGGTGGTTTCTTTAAGGAACTGCCAGCAGCTCCCTCTGTGTCCAACAGAGTCAGTGTCAGCCCACTCCAGGATGCACTCACTGCTGACCAAGGCTGAGCCCATCAGTGACAGCAGCTTTGACATTATGTGTTTAAGGAGGGGAAAGGAGTAACTGCATGGGAGCAATTGCAGTGAGAGCACAGAGGAGCCTGAATGCATGAGAGAAACAGCTCTGCAGACATCGAGGTCAGAGAAGATGGATGGTGAGGAGGTGCTCCAGGCACAGAAGCAGGTTCCCCTGCAGCCTGTGGTGCAGCCCATGGTGATGCAGCTGTGCCCCTGCAGCCCATGGAGGGCCATGGTGGAACAGAAATGCACCTGCAGCCTGTGGATGACCCCACACCAGAGTAGGTGGATGCCCAAAGGAGGGTGTGAACCCATGGGGATCATGCAGTTCACAAAGAACTGCAGCCTGTTTCTCATTATCCTACTCTGGTTTGTTTGTTAGTAAATTTAATAAATTAGGAAAAGTCAAGCCTGTTTTGCCTGTGACAGTAATGAGTGAAGGATCTCTCCCTTATCCCTATCCATGAGCCTGGGGAGGGGAGTGATGGAGCGGCTTCAGTGGGCACCTGACATCCAGCCATGGTCAACCTGCCACATGGTGTATGCCAGTGAGCTAGTGTTGTGTTCAGGAAGACACACAGGTCTGAAGCATACAAGGCTTCATGTGGATACTTCAAAATATTCATACCAAGATTCCTGATTTATGTCTTTGAGCTGTTGTGTGAGTGTATAAGTATATATACTTGTGGAAGGATGCAGAGAAGGCAGAGGACTGCTGGTTAAACAAAGTGCCTCAAAAATGTCCAGCTGGCCAACACCCAGATCAGATTAATGTCTAAGAAAAGGCTGTAATCTGTACATTCAGGTGAGTATTTTATGATATGTAATACAAGAAACATCTGTGGCTCCAGCCAGCTTCTTGTGAAAGGAAGTTCTTATTGCAAAGCTGTCATAGCAGTCTAATGCTAATCTTTGTATTTAATGGAAATTTCAAGAAAAGGAGAACACTGAACAGTTTTTATCCTCTGGGGCTGGGAAGTGATGTGAATTGCAACCCTCCAAAACCCCAGAGACCCAGAACGTGATGATTCACGGGAGTAGTATAAAAATAGGGGGATTAAAATAGTAAAAGTTCTTTTTGTTGGTATGCTAGTTTAGGTCCATATAGTTCACATTTTCTGGCTACACAGGCCTGAAACATTTTGAAAAATGCAACTACTTAAAAATCATATAAATAGCAACTGAGGCCATTGTATAATCCCATAAAACTATGAACTCGGTTTTATACTGATGAACAGGGTTGTGACACTGTAAAAGGGCCCTGGTAAGAGTCAGGCTCAGGAATTCTATTCCACCCAGATCAATACCTTCTACAGGAGGATGATAATTAAACCCACAAAAGCTAGGGCATGAGTTTCTGCTTTTTATTAACAGGAATCTCAGCTGAGAATAAAGCTGATGATTTTGTTTGAAACACTGAATTCCTGATCCTGCTGTACAGACCATCCCTCTTTCCCAATTCATGTAAAAGGGCCAGCATGAGAAGATGGATGGGTCTGACATGGACCTGCTACCCTGCACACCCTGAGAGCTTGCCTGACATCAGTGCTGTGTGCTGCAACTCTAGTCTGTCCTTGAAATGCCCTTTGCACTGTGGTTTCATGGGGTTACTGGAAAACGGTCCTACAGATGTTTTCCTTAGTGCCTGTCTGTGCTCCAGAAACCATCTCAGTTACAGAGTGTTAAGGACTCTTCCAAAATGCTTTTTTTTTCAGGGTGTAAAGGCTTTAGGGTGCCAGTGAAGATCTTGTGACAAAGCAAATCCTGACATCCTTCTTCAGATGTCATTTAGATTTGACTTAGTCGAAACTCCCACTGATTTCACTGAGCCATTTGAGATTTGGCACCAGACATTAGCACATTGCAATCAGCTGTGAAAGCAGCAACAGAGCTGAATCCCATAGAGTAACATCAGAGTAACATACATTATTTCCATCCAAGTAAAAAGGTCTTCCGTGACTTCCTTTTCTGGCCAAATCTAAATCTAAACACATTATTCATCTGTGCACAAGTCTGTTTGCTTTCCAGGCCAAAATGCACTAGAAAAACAGGAAATAAGATATAAAACTAGGTTGCTCTGCTCTGTTAATTTGTCAAAGCCACAAAATGTGTTTTTCATTAGCTTTCAAGTATGGGGTGAAATGTTTAGTGCATCTGTCTACCCATCCATCCATCCATCCATCCATGCATCTTATTTTTTCTGAGCAGAGCAAAAGTTCAGCACAGTTTTCAGCTATATGGCTTAGAATCTTTTGTTTAGAGAAAGCAACTGACACCAAAATTTTGATTGCATTTTGATCTTAGGAATTAGTTTGTCCTTGTGAAATGGGAGCAAAACAGAGTCAAGAAACTCATGTTTAAATATTTGGATCTGTTGGTGCCAGTCTCATTGGTTCAGGAGGCAAAGTCCTTCCTAAATGCCTTCCTAAGGGCAGCTGAGAGCAAAGGGGGAAAAAAAGAAAAATCTCATCAATTTCCAAGTGCACTGCATTACTCCCTAGAAAACAGTGTTCACCCTTTCCACACCCCCTAACTTGCCAAACCTCCATGCAGTGAGACCCTCCTATATCTCTTAATCTACTGACTGGGTTTTTAGAACTGAATGAAATTATTTGGTGACTGATGACTTTTGGTAGACTCTTAGAGAGGTTGTACAGATATGTGTACTGCATTTAAACCTTGGAAACTGTGGCAACTTTGGCAGCCTGTGCTGAAAATAGAACTCCAAAAATTCAACATTGCTGTTTAATTTTGTAAACTCCAGAATTGTATGGATGTGGGAAATGCTCATCACCAAGCCTCAATACACCCAAACACTCCAATTTTAAACAAATAATTTTACTAGAAATACATGGTGGTGTTTCACTTACACATCTATGTTCACTGTGTTTTTAAGGACTGTATGTGAGAGATCAGAAAGTTCCATTTACTTGTAAGTATATTAATTCTAACTATAGACCTAGGCAACTCTAATTCAAGTTTTCCTCTTAATTTAGTTGTCAACTGTGTGTTGCTAAATACCATACACTCCAAAGAGTGTCCAAAAATCTTAAGCAATTCCACTATTCTTCACAGAAGCAGAGTTTCAAGATAGAACCCAGGACCAAAGCCAAAATATGTCCCAAATTGTACCTAATTTCTGTGGCAGGAACACAGTCTTTCAGTTGTAATTAGAATGAGTTCAAATGTGGTGTTGTACTTTGCCCTGGATTTTTTTCAAATCTGAACCATCATCTATTGAAGATCACATCTGTTCCTAAGGCTGGAAGATCACCAGATCATGTGAAGAACTTTGATATTCACAGTGGACTATGAACACCCTCACCCAAAATTGTTACCCTTCAGACCAGGGCTCAGATATAAGCTCAGCTGGGAGGCCTCTGAATCCTTGACTTTTCAAAGGTTCTGAAGGTTCAGCCTCTGGACATTTGCAGGAACACTTCAATTTTGACAGGGATCAGCAATTTGTTTTCTGTCTCATGCATGAACTGCTTGTGCCTCACCAGAACTCAGAAACAAGAGTTTCTGTGCTGAGCTGTGTCTGGGGCTCTGCTCTCAAAGCCCCTCTCTCATGCACCAGTAGGCACAGTCTTGGCTGCTGTTTCCACTTGAATCATGGTGACACCATCACCCTTTTCCACAGGATTGCCCCAGAGTTGCAGCTCTCTCCTTTGCCTGGGAGCATTAACAAACTCCTATTTCACTTCTCTTTTAGAGACTGCCTAACCACTAATCTGTGACTTACTCCACCTTCCAGTTGAGTCTGTGTCCTATGAATATAAGAATTAATCATTTCTGATGCCTGAGAAAATACCCAGACAGAGCCTGGCTTTGTGGGCAGGATGCAACTTGTCTGTCTCTCGGCTGTACATGAGCAACACAGGAGCCATAACAAGGCCAGTATGGGAAGGAAGGGAACCTGCCCTGGGGGCAGCTCCTGTGACACTGGACAGAGACCAGCTCTTACCAGCTGCTCTTTTCCAGACAGTGGCTGAGACATGCCACTGGCAGCAGTGGGACAGCTGCAGAAAGCTGGGAAGAAGGACACTGGGGGGGTGTGGGAGGGTGGGGGGTGGGCACCAGCACCAGCTGGAGGCAGCTGGAAGGGGCTATAAAGAGACAGAAAGCATATCAGAGGAATGAGTGTGCCCACCTTCCTCCCCATCCTCTGTGACAAACACAACAGCGTGGCTGGACCGGCTGGCTAGGGAGGAAGGATTTCAGAGTCTTGCATGTCAAAGAAGGCAGCACTGGTGAAAGCCACTTGCTGTGGCATTGATTAAACCACAAACAGCTTCTGGGAGCAGTTACTGGAGCTGAGGTGGATGCCCACCTGGGCAGCACTCACCCTTTCCACCACCATTTTTGCTACACTTGGATGTTTCCTGCACCACTGGGTGCTGAGCATGCTGTGCAAACACATCCACGCTTTCCAGGAGTGCTCCCTAACTGAGGATATGTCTGGCCATTATGTTGTCTCTGTGATTTATCATTTTCCAAACTGAATACCCTCATCAACATCCTTGTGTTCTCAGTGAGATGTTATGTGCTGGGGGAGGCTTCATCAGGGTTCTCCTTCCACATTTCTCATTACAGGCAGCCTCTTTCTTTCTCCCATGCAAAGCAAAGGTTCAACTATCAGGGGAAAAGTCTAACTTCTGGGACAATTTGTAAACTTTTGCAGCAAAAAGCACGCACAATTAAGTCCAGTGACTGATTCTTTATTACAGACTTTTCACTCCAGGTTCATGCATGGGAGGTCTGGATTCATGTGGTGCATGAAAGTGAGCAAAGGAGCTTAGAGAATAAGGGATTAAATCAAAGGGAGGGCTTGGTGGGGGAAACCGTGGGAGGGAAGAGCATGTGGGAAGAAAGAAGGAAGAAAGGGGAGGTAGGAAGGTACAGGCAGTGGAAGAATAGAAATAGGTTAGTGGGTGATTGTACAGATGGTGTGAATCATCATGCGATCTCTTCTTCCACTCTGTTGACTGCTGGAGCTATCATTTAACATTTTTTCATGATGTCTTACTGAAAATAGAAGTAACTCTCCTGTTTCCAGAAGGTGAACTGTTGAAAGTTAAAGACTAGGAACCAGTAGTTTTTTGGAAGAGATGCAGCTTCTTAGTGATCTGAAAGTAGAGATGAACTGGAAACTTCATTAAGAAGTTTATGTCCTTGCCACCTGGCAGATTTCCTACTTTTTAAAGAGGTGATTAGAGTTCCGTAATGTGTTTTGCTAAATTGCAGGAAATTATTATTTTTAATGTGGCATCCCCAAAAGAATTCTTCTGACTGAGTTTTATTTTTTCACTCTCATAATTTGAGATGTGTAAATATCAGTACGTGGTATTTGCAATTGGAGCCAAGTGCAGAATTTTCCTGATTTAAATTCACCATCTACTAGGCATCTGAGCACTTTTGTAAGGAACAGGAAGACAAGCTTCAAGGATTTGTCTTTCCTTGTGGGCTGCAGGACTTGGCTAGTTCAGAGGATATATCTGTCTGAAGACTTTTCTGGATCTGGGCAGGGAACTCTCGTACTTAATTTTCCACCACAAATATCCCCCTTGAGGTTCATTTGTCTGTCCCAGTAGTGTTGCCAAGAAGAACCAATTGAAGTAACATCTAACAGCAGTGTTGGACACTGTGCTTTTAATTTCCAAAGTGACTACAGTAATTTTTTTCAGCTGAGCCTTGCTGCTCTTGTTGGCATCCATCTTGTTAGAAATGATGACTCCTCATTCTTCTTGTTGATGGTATTTTCAAGTGTTGAGGCACCAGCTGTTCCAGTTTGGAGGCTTTAGATGAAATCTCTGGAGGTAAATGGGTGTCCAGAGCCATCTGACCCTGGCAGGATACATCTCTCAAGGCCACACAGCCCACCTGGAGTCCCTCCAGCCGCGCATCGAACAGAAGGCGGTTTTATTTTGCTTCGGCTGCCAAGCGTAGCAGCTGCCCAAAGGCAGGTTTTACTATGTGATTGTATAATTTCCTATACATTATCATTTAGAGGAAGCTCTCTTGACCTCAGTTTTGGTGATGACCACCAGGGTCATGTCAGGCAGAGGAAAAAGCCCCATCAACTAGATTACCACGACTGTGTCCATAACACAGCCATGTGTTAGGAGGAGCTCTGTATGTACACTACAGGTAGATCACCAGGCAAAGCTCCTGTACAAACCAAAACAAGTCAAGCCCACCCAGGTACTGCTGATAAGGCAGAGCAGAAACAGCCTCCACAGTCTTTGTGTGTTAGATTTACCTCCGTGACTTTGGAATGAAGAGTTCTGGAAACCAAAGAGATGTGTGATCACAGAAGCACAGTTCATGGCATATTTCCAAATAAAACCAGAAGAATCATCACATTAGAGCGTTTAAATTATTTACATCTTCTTCATCAAGTTGGTTTCTCTAAGAATGCATTTCATCTGTATCTCATTTAAAAAGGATAAATAACCTATAGTCATGACTGGATGGATAATGTTGCGTGGGCAACATTCTCATGACTCCAACATCAGCCTGTAGAACTGCTGTAATCCAGACCTGGAATGGTTCACTGAGCAACAACAGGCCCTGACTTTGTTCTTGCTTTTTAAACCTGATTGCAAATCCCTTTTTTATTTTTTCCTGAATGCTGTTCATCATACCATTAAGACTGGAAATCTTAATTAATTTATCAGTTATAATTTATCTCCAGGGAACAGTTTCATGCTGTGAAATTTATTTCCAGGGAACAGTTTCACAGTTATGCCTGCTGTCAGAACATTTCAAACTGGAGATGTATCAACTAAAATCATATTGTATATTCCTCATAACTGTGTGTGTTGTGACAAAAAAATAGAAGAGAAAGATTTATTGGAAGGAGATTGCCAGATGCTGTCCAGAGAGAAGAGAAAGCCATTAGCTCTGAACTGGGTGAGTCCCTGTTCTTTACCAAGCCAGTAAATTCCAGGCATTGTATCAAATGTTGCATGTGTATTTGAAAGTTTGAGAGGGAGACAATTAATAATAAAATATCTTAACTGGATGGGGATAGAATTACCTTCAAAAGAGCGTTTGGGGGTTTTTGTCAAATAAAAGCACATCTCATTTTATATATATATATATATATATATATACACACACATAAAAAGATCTTCAGCACTCTAATTATATGTTAAAAATATGTCCTTCATAATTTATGGAGACTGTGAGTTTTAGAAATCTGTTTCCCTTTTATGCCCTTGCTACTGCTGGAATAACCTAGAAACTTTGAGTTCCTAGGTAACAGCCAGGTAGCAATCAGCTAGTGGTCAGTGCACGTAGCTCATATCAAAGATCAGGCTTGCTCCTGAGCTGACCAGGCTGCTGTGTCTTCCACTAAACACACAGACCTTTCAGGACAAGAAAATTAATTTTCTGCTCTCTCTTCTTGGAGTAAAAGGCACAAAAGAGGGAAACTTTGCAAGAAACTACCAACAGGAATATGGAAAGCTATACCAGCCTGGAGAAATATGAGCATGTAAAAGAAAACCTCCAGAGAAAGGAATTATCTATACAGACTCATACAAAGAGTCTGCCTGAGGCATTAGCAATAAAAATTTAATCACTGTTAAGTGTTCACCATTCTAGTGGAATTTTGGGGTGAAAAGTGAACAAGAAGTTCTTGGAAGCTGCTGCATATTAGGATCTTTTTTATTATTAACTGCCAGATATTCACTTATCCAACAGTATGATGAAGAAATCTGGATGCAATACATCTATTCTGATCTCAAAAAAAAGAAAAAAGAGGTAGATGAAAGAAAGAGAAGCATTTACTTTTATTGGGGTCTCTTTTTTTAATCTTTTCATTTGCTGATTCATTTTTGTATTCATGGAACCTGTAACATGACTTCCAAAAATTTTGGAAGAAAAAGAGAGCAAAAAAGTTGCTAGCAACTTTAAGCAATTAAAATGAGGGATTCAAAGCAAGCAAATCTGAGAGCTATCACAATAAAAAAAATGTTCAGGCTCAATGACAGTAGTGTTATGAAAATCTTATATATATTTTCAATTACATATGTGAAATACATGCATAAAAGAGATCTGAGAGAAGTGTGTACATCAGCTGCACAACAGCCAGTGGAGAGAATTTAAAATGAGAACCCAAATAAGCACTGTTGATTTTGAAGTGGTTAAGAGCTGAGAGATCTGTGGAGATAGCACTATGAAAAAGAAAAGGTGAATCAGTTAGTTTTAGAAGTGCTTATTATGGTAAAAAGTACTTGGTGTAGCATCATGTGTAGTTTTGTAGCGTTGAGGTTAGAAAAGAAAGTCACTTTGTACAGGGCAATACTGGCGATATTTTAAAATGTTTATGGGAGGAAACTGATGGAAAGGAAATATATGATCAAAGCCACAGGCTGTGTATTTTGGAGAGTTTTTTGAGATTTGGTTGTTAAGTTGGTTAGGTTTCTTGTTTTGTTTCTCCCTTTTATTTTTTGGCTAAAAGAGCCTAATGGTTATTAGAAACATACAACAATAGTAGAAGAAAAGTGTGTTGCCATTGGGGTCATACAAATGAGAACTGACTTGCTCACTCAGGGTGTGGTAACCCAAAATAGGTACTGTTTTAAACTTGTTTATCTGTCAAGATAAATTAGAGCGAGAGAAAACTTTCTGGATGGTTTTACTATCCAGATATTGCTGTCCTAAATTGCAAATCAGTGTAGAATATCTGTCAAGTTCCACACCTACAGCTGCCAGATGATTGCTTGTATTTTAATTCAATCATATGTGGCTTTATAGATTGTTTAGAAGTGGATGAGTAGTGTAGGCCAACCTTGCAATGCAAAAAGTGACCAAAATGTCTGTATTTGTAGTATAATCTCCATGATGGATCATGATTACAGTTACAATAATCATAGAAATGACCACCAAAATCCATCAGCTAAAGGCAGTTGTGTGTTAACTTTAAACTAATGCCTTTAATTACCTGCTCAGCTACTGAGGTACATGCTAAAACATCCTGCCTTTACTGGATTCATCAGCTAGGTAGCTTTCCAGAAATTACAAATTACTTATATTGCAGCCATGGTGGGAATCCCTGGAATCTCTCCTAAAGGTGGCTTCCCACGGCTGCAGGCATTTTCAAATTGAGCTTTTTCTTTTATTTTAATTGTGACAATGACTTTGTTAACTGTGCAAGTTGCTTTGACGATAAAAATGAAATGCTTGGCAAGAGGAGCAGTTGATTTTGGCACACCTTAGCTCGGCGTGACGGGCCATCCGCAGGTCAGCAGCTGTCACTGCAGCACCGGGCAGGAAACAGCAGGAAACTCCCAGGAGATCCTCGGCTCAGCCCTCATCAGAAGCTTTTATCTAAAATGATGTTTGCAATGTCCTTTCTGAAGGGGAAGCTTTGGTTGCCCTCACTAATACTCTGTGTAATGTCAGAAATGCTGCCTGCTGTCAGACAGGGGATGGGGAGCCAGGTGTCATGGGCTCTCCTTGCACTGGTTTCTCTTGGAGTCACAGACTTTCCTCATCATCCTTGCTTTTCACAGCACCACGTTTGTGATGCAACAGGACAGATCTTGTAGAAATTTCCCTTCAAATGAAAAAAAAAAGACTCTAAGGCCAAATTCATGTGTACCAGAATGGAAAGGCAGTGATGGTGGGAAACAGCATCACAAAGCATATAGTCAGAGCAATGGAAACAAAACTGCAGTGTCCCAGACCTCAGAGCAGTCCAGATAGCATCAGTGAAAGGACAAGATTGGCTTGGAGTGATGTGCATCCCAGAAAGACAGGACAAAAGCCCTACTGTAGCTTATTTCTGTGAGCACAGAGCGCTAACACAGTAACAGCTCGTGCCAGAAGGCAATGGTGCTGTGTTGGTGGCTTACAGGCAATATTAAATTGTTCAGAACATAGATAAATACTCCTGCAAAACAGAGTGATTTTGGAAAGTGATGGGTAAGGGAGCCTGATGTGTCAGTCCTCTCAGGAAATTTGTTCAAAAGGCTGTCTAGAGAGTCCTTGTCATTGCAAAGATGTGCAGTACCTAGGATCAGCTTGAGGCAGCCCACAAGCCACCAGAGACAGAGATGAGTATTTTTTGATGAGGGACAGCTGTCATGTGACTCTTCCCTCAATGTGTTCATTATTCAGACTCATTTGCACCATCATTTGCAAGAGCCTGATGTTCCCAAGTTATCTTCAGCAGTCTCAGCATGACATAAGAGTGGATTCAACAATGTTTCACAGGAAATTTGAAGGGCCACCTTAACCTTTTGTGTCAGGACCTTATCCTGTACTACTGGCAAAATAGTCTTCTCAATTGTAACAACACTTTTTGGCAATTGCAACAATATTTGAAAACTAATAAATCCTCCTGAAAGATATGCTCACACATTTTAAATCCCTGTCTGCATTTTTCTTTCTTTGCCTTACTGTATCATTTGTGGAGCTACAGTAACATCAGCAGAGCTACAGCATTTATTACAGAATGAAGTTCAGAGTACCTGTAAGAAAAGACCAAATTGACTACACAGCAGTTTAGACAAAAAGCAGAATTTTCAGCACCCCACACAGGGCTGTAGTAAACATACTCTCTTTTTCTGTGTTGGTTTGCAGGACGTAACCACAGAGTCACTATGTGCTTCTTGTGTATTAAAATTTAGTGTCTCATTTTCCTAAAGCATTGGGAAGGTAATTTTGAAATGTTCATAAAACATGTGTTTTAAGTGAACAGAGGAATTTTGATCTTTGCTTAAATCTACAGGTTGAAAGAGTCAAAGGTGAAACAAGGCTGATTCAAACTCTGTTCTGTGCCCTGCAGCAGCCTTACACTAGCAGGATAAGCAGTTTATTTGATGATTCAATTTAAAGTCTTTTCTAACTGTAATAAAGTGACAGTATCATTCTGTGATAGGAGAGTTTGTCATAGGAAATTTTAATGAAAGACTATTTTGTTCTGCCTTTACTATTTGTAAAATCTGTCAATTTACATCATGCACAGCCTGAGTGTATTAAATAGAGATGAATCTAAGGTTCCATTTTTTTAGTCTAAGTAGGATTTATTGAGTTTGTCCTTTTTACAGAGAAAAGAATGAGTCAAGATAGCCAGTTCCAAGAATGCATTTAGTCTCAGGGTCTGAATTCCATGACTTACAAAAAAATTTGGTATATTTGCTTTGGGTTTTAATATTCTAATATTTTTCCTTCATTAGTAATTAAGTATTTTTACTTTAGTGTCCTGATATTGTCATTTCTCCACATACATCCAGCCATTTTTTATATTCTACTATTTAATATAAATACTTTTTACTCTGAGTATCTCCTTCTTTATGAAACCTATTCTCAATCTGTTTCAATTTACTTCAGGCCTTACATAAGTGTTTCTATGTCTCAGGAACTTGAGGGCTCTTGCTTTCATTTATGGAAACTTGAATTTGACCAACTGCTTTCTTTGCAAATAAGGAATAAATAACAACAAGGAGCTTAGGTCATTAGTCATGAACCATGACATTAGAGGGTGACACTTCACAGGACAGAACACTTGTTCCTTGTTTTGGATTTTTTCATATGGAAAACTAGATTAAAAGTCCCTTCACTAAAAAAGTATCATAGAAAGTTAAAGTGTCCCTGCAGCTTTTTCCTGGTTTTTCCTTCACACTCCACAGGAGTCACCTCCCAAAGGCTGAGGCCCTTTGCCAATCACCTTGTCCATGCCCCCTTCCTTACAAGGTGATCCCAGCTGCCTGATTTCCCTACCCTGATTCCAAGCTACCAGCCGTGTTCCCCAGCATCCCAGCAGTCAGGTGATCACCTGGGTTATGGCTGAAATCTCTTTGCATATCCCACAGCTCTCTCAGGGATAGGGACTGAGTGGTTCCCTCTTGTTCCACCTCTTCCTCCTGCTCTTGTGAGGGCCCTGCTTTGTTCTCCTTTGCTAAACAAACTCCCTTGTGTCCATTTCTCCTGGTGGGAAGGAGTGACTGATACCAGCAGCACTGGTTCTCTGGGGCAGCTGCAGGGCCTGGGCCAGGGTTGGAGCAGCTGCAGAGCCTCTCACTGCCATCAAATCCAGATTCTTTTCCCTTGGGGACCCTGAATTAGTGTTGAACTGGGCCCATGGGCCAGGGCCCAGCACACTGCAGTGATTTGTGTCTCTCTGGAACTGCCAGGCTGGTGGCATCCTCTTCCAAGTATTTTCCTATTTTTTTCTGAATCCTACACTTGTTCAGGGGGACGTTCCAAAATGCTGGAGGTACCCAGTGTCCTAGGCACTTGCCCACACTATCCCACAGCCCATCCACTCAGACCTGTCCCATCTCAGAGCAGATCTCTGGGGAGTTTTCTTAAGTAGGTGTTCAACAAGACCTGGAGCACAGTCAGAAGACACAGCAATGAAACTGTGCTGGTTTGAACATCCCAAGGATATTTGACATTTGCAAGAGCTGTAGTAACTAGCCTGGAGGAGAAGGGAGGTGAGAGGAGGTCTCCCCCATGGAGTATGTCCCTCACAGTGGGAAGAAGAGGAGAATAGGTAAAAAGGTAAGACTTGTGCATTGAGGGAGCAGGTAGTAATTGCAATGAGGTAAAAGATGATGATGATGATGATGATGATAGTGATGGAAAGGAAGATAAGAAGTGAGAGAGGAATAAATCCCAAGAAAGACAAGTGATGCAGAGTGCAATTTCTCAGCACCCACTGAGCAGTGCCCAGCCAGTCCCCCAGCAGTGATGAGCCCTGCTTGTCCAAATTCCCCCCACCCTATATACTGAACAAGACACTCTGTGGTGTGGAATACCCCTTTGAGCAGTTCAGGTCAGCTGTCCGGGCCATGCTCCCTCTGGCTCCTTGTGCACCTCCTCACCGGCAGAGCATGGGAAGCTGGAAAGTCCTTGACTTAAGGCAGGCACTCAGAAACTACTAGAACACCATTGTGGAATCAACAATATTCTCATACTAAATCCCAACCACAGCACTGTACCAGCTACTACTTGGACATGGTCTTTGCAGAATGCCAAATGATAGTAGGCATATTATCTGCAGCCCAATCAATAGATCGCTGCCAAATGTATGAAAAATGCTGATTTATTACTTTTGCACACTCTTCAATTACTCTATATACATAAATGACAACATAGGACAATGCAAAACTGAGTCTAGAATCTTGGATGGAACAAAAGAAAAATCATTTCCAGTTCTTTAATTCTCAAATTCTCATGGATCATCTCTGTTTTAATACAAAGCTATGCAAACTCTACAGAAGGCAGACATTTCCAGAACAGTAGATGCCCCAATATGAAAGTTCCCAAGCCTATTCCATCTCCTATGAGACAGTTCACATCATCTTAACTGTGATTGAAATCAAGACAACCTTGGCATAAGTTTAAAGTTGTTGAACATATGGTTGTGTGATTTACTGGCTCAGATTCTCTATTTACAGCTGGGTAAAGGCTGGACAACACATAAAGATAGAGATCTTTTTTGTAATCCTAGATCTAGACAAAAGTACCAGAATTACCAAGAGTAATTAGGACAATGCTGGTTGGAGAGGAAGAAATAAATTTTGGTTCTTTATAAGGAATCACGTCCTAGATATAAATTTACTCAAGGGATAATATATTTTGTGTTTTCACATGCAGTGAAAAGAAATAATTCTTTGTTTAAAGACAAAGACAGAAGTTGGATAAAGTGGTCACATATTTTGGTTACATTTAGTCTACAAGGCCAAATTTAAAGGTCCAATCTCAAAAATTATGACTCTAAGGGAACCAAGAAAAATTTTAAAACTGAGTTTAAGTTAATATAACATACATCATAGGATCAGGAGATGATGCAAGTTCTGTTGACTCAGATTCTCCTTTACATTTAGTCTAGTCTTTAAAATTATAGTAAAAAGAAGAACTCTCTTCAGTTCACATGAGAACTGGCTAACATTCCAGTCCTATAAAACATCTGTCTGTCACCATGAATCTAAGATCTGTACCATGACTCTGTAAACCAGCAATCACATTAAGCTTATACTGTAATACATTTGTAATTGTGATGGTTACTTTGCAATAATGCCAAATCCTGAAGCACAACAGACCTATGAATATTAGGACAAGGTGAAATAATTTATGTTCAAAGACAGCAAATATGGGAAATGTAAATTTTTTAATGATCAAATATCTATATCCATGGCAATCCATGGAAAGGTTTGTAATATAGAGTGGAATTTGAAGTATCAGCCAGTAACAGGATAGTTTAAAATATCAAATACTTCTCTCAACAGTTCAATCATATCAGACTCCCATGAACTTAGGTTTGCATGGGAGCAGTCCAAAGGAGAGGCTCAAAAAAGCTACTCTCTGTATAATGAAAAGAGCAGATCAAGGCTCCATAGATATGCATTAAAAACCCTGTAGGATGAACAATAATTAAAATTATATGAACAACAATCAACTACCAAAAAGGTTTTGTCAGTCTATGCAGTTCATGCAATATTCAGCCTTGCTATCTGTTATGGGGATTTGAATACATGCCTTGAAATGAGGATATCTTTCAAGTTATCTTAATTTAGAGATCTCCTTCAGGGTCTCTGGTGAATTAATGTTTTTCTTGTGTATTTTCAGGCTTCCTGTGTGTGAGACTGCCAACAAGGATTACTAATGCAAATTACATGAAACTACTTTTTCTTAAACACTTGAAATCCTCATTCCCATTACAGAATTTTATATTATATTTACAGAGCCATATACTAGCAAAATAAAAATTGAGATATTGAACCCCATTGAAGATTTGTCTCCTTCTGTATCTGGTACAGGAAATTGCTCCAGCCTGGGAATTGCTCAGATGTCAGTTTGGTGCCTGATGACTCTGCTCCAGCCTGCTGTAATGTATGTTGTTTTGAAACATCCATACCAAAGATGTGCCAAGAACACTAAAGTGTCTCTTATCCTATATATCTTCTCTGTGTGTGGATTTGGCAGGAAAGGTTGCTGAGGGGTTAATTTTAGGGAAGAGTTATTGTAAAAAAACATTTATTTTTTCATGATCTAGTTTAAGTATAAAGCAAGAAAACTCTCAAAAGTATTTGCAAATAAATAACATTGGAAGTTCAATTATATACAAATTCAGTGAACCAAGACAAAATTAAGGCTTACCTGGTCTTTCTTGCTTCATATAAAACCTTGTCTACTTTTATAGCTTTCTAAAAATCCTGTAAAAGATTAACTAGCAGGGAAAAAATTCTCTGCTGTCCACAAGACAACTTTCTTCATCCTGACTTTGGATTTTCTGATTAAGATATTCATGACCTCAAATAAACTACCTTCTAATACTGAGTAATGGAAGATCCTTGCTGTACAGGTTGTGTCTTGATAAGTGCTGCTCTTTAGCTAGCTTCCCTAGCCACCATGGGAGCAGCTTTTCTTTCACTTACAAGCATTGTGAATGAAAGTTATTATTTCCAGTGCTCTTTTATGCAGGCTGTTGTGTCTGTAAATACTGTCTGGATCAAGACAACATTAATAAGGTTTATGTCTTGACAGTCATCTGGGAAGGCTCATGTGGCTGGAGGAACTATTCTTATATTATCATCATTTTCTAGACCAAACAGGCCATGGTATCAGACTATGGATAGCAGAGGCTTCAATATCTGTTAGAGGGTTCTTTTTCTCAAATTTCAGTTTAATTGGCATTACAAGACTGCTTGACAAGCACTAATTATTCTAGAGTTACGTTCAGCATTAATATTCCCATGTCATTAGTGGGGGAGGAGAGTGACAGCACTTCAAGTATCTCTAGGGAACAAGCCATTGCCAGGAGAGAGGCAGAGCACAGCAGTCTCTCTCTCATAAGCTCAGCTTGTTCTTCCAGAGACCCTCTTTCGACCTGTGGCATCCCACATGTGCCTCCCCTTAGCCAGCAGTGCAGCCTCAGCTCACTCTCCCTCTCCAGGAGCCACCTGGCTCCTGGCTCTTGTGCTCCCCCAGCAAAGGCCAGCGCCTGCATGGATTGGGCAGCTGAGCCAGGCGAAAACAGGGATCCTTTCAGTGGTCTGTGTGTTTGGGTTAGCTTCCAGATGCACCAATTCCCCAATCCCACTGACCACACAGCTGCTCCAGGGCTCACACTGGCAAAAGAGAGGCAGCAGGGCAGCCTCTCTCAGACACAGCTCCGTTTTAGGTTACTTTAGGCTGGTTACAAAACAACACCCATATCTTCAGAGAAATGGAGCCTACACAGAGCCATATGGCTTCATAAATGACAGTCTAACCAGCGCACAGCCAGTACAGATTAACCCAAGAATTCTTGCCATCTGCTTTTGCTGCGGTCAAACAAGTGGCATGTTTGTTTATTGCACCACTAAACATTCATTTTTAAATAGCCAATCAGCAAATCTATAGCTATTGTATATCTGGAAAGCTCCCCTTTCATTTCGTTCCCAAAAGAAAAAGGTTAGTGCCAAACATCATAACATGCACTTTTCACTGAGATTTCAGTGCACACTGTTTACTCAGTTGTCTGTGTAGAGGCCCATTATGCATAAATCAGTGCAGAGAAATAAAGGATTGGTTTATTACACAATGAAATTTTCTAAAAAGGATCCTAATTTCCTGTTCAAGAAATTGCACCATTGTTTACTTGAAACACATATGCTAAATAGCCTGGAGGAATTTTGACTTTAGGAGACAGACTTGCCATCGTTATAAGTAAGAGTGTTGCATTGCTCATGACAATGGCAATTAAAACATATTTTGATTTGAAGGTAATTAGCAAAAATGGCAAAACGCTATTTCAAAGCTTGACAAATTTTCCAAATAGCTAAGGCTCAAATGAGTCCAGTTCTTGGGATAATTTTCAGATTGCTCAGAAGTATTGCTTAACATCTACAAGAAATCAGCTAAGAAGAATCTCTGTAAATTCCATGGTATTAACCGCAATGCATTTCATATACAAATTAGCAGACCTGACAAGATGCTATGTCAACATCTTAAATCCCTCAAATTTTGTAACCCTGAGGTCAGATTAGCAAGATGTTAGTGAGCAGAAAGACTACTCTCAGTCCTTTTCCTTATGAACTCACCTGCAAAATCTTCTCAATTGCTTTTTCTCAACCACACTATCTGCAATTCTTCCACTTCCAGGCTACTCTCACCTCTATGGACATTTCCTCATCTTCCTTCTTTTTACTTCCCTGAGATGCATCTGTGCCACTCAACCCTTCTGGCTTTCCTATCCTTAGTACCGTGCCCTTGCCTACCCAGGGACATGTGATTCCTCAGGTGTTCTGCTGTTCCAAGGATAATTTATTATCAAATTACATCTAATTCTGTGTGGACTGTTGAAAGGACAAGTATAAGCCAATTTAAGAGGAGGAAGATAAAGCTGAAAAGTGCTACAATTGCGTTACAATACCCAAGACACAGCACTCAAGACCTTTGTCTTCAATGAGATCATGTTTCCACTTTCAAGCCCCTGTGGAGCAGAACAGACCTGTTCTACCATAGCACATGACAGCACGTTGTCATACAGTAGCTCAAAATCTCTGCTGTGTGCAGATCCTGCTGTTTGCAAGATGGGATGAGTGAGAGGACTGCCAGGCAGCTGGTTGTGGTTCCAGATTCTCCAGTGCTTGTCTGGACAGCTCTAAACAGTACCAGCTGCTAATAGTTCCCCTTGGGATCATTTTCTAATTGCAGATTACGAGACACAGCAGGGCATCCCTTTCTTCTCCAGGGGTAATTCTTATGCTGGGATGGAGGGGGAGGAAATTTATGAACCAAATATACTGAGAACTGTCAGCGTGGTAGAGACAACTAATTAGTTGGTGAATATTTGAGAGATTTCTGATATTTTAGTGCTCTTTCTTACAGGGAATCTATCTTTCGTCATACTAATAATATCAGCCTGTTAATTCACCAGTACAGATATTATACATCAGAATGGTTTCATTGATGTTTATTCAGGTGATTTGTATCTGGGTTTATGCTAATCCAGGGCTGTGCTGCCTTATCAAGTTGATATGTCTGTGTCCTCACTTGTCTGGACTCACTTGAGAATTGTGATTTTCCCCCAGAGAAATCTGATTGTCAGGTCCTTAATGTTACATCAATGTAGAGAACATGTAGCTGTAGTCTGTATTCCTAGGACATGATTTCAGATGAAAGTTACAACAGCAGTGGTGATTCTTAAAAACTTAATCTTTGTTAGTGACGTCTTTTTGGATTTCTAGCCAAAAATATTTTGACACTCAGTTATAATGTGATGCACCTATTTTTTCTCACTGATCTTTGGAAAGTGCAGGAATCCTGCATGAAAGATGTCAAAACCCTGATTAAGATTTCAAACTCCAAGGCCTCCTCAGTGAATGGCTCGCCAAAGCCGCAAAATTTTCCAGAAGATTCTTTTGCTGCCGTTACCCATCTCATCGGCGCCGATGAAGCGTCGGCGCTGGGTGGTGCCCAACACTCTGCGAGAGGAGCTGCCGGTACCTGTTGCTGGGGCAGGAATTTCTGCGCCTGTCACTAGAGGGCAACGCAGCCGCTCCCCGCACCGCGCCGGGGAGCCTGGCCCTGCGGACACCTCACATAAAAAAGATTTGCGGGTTTTTCTCCGCAAATCCCACGCTCAGGCGCTAACCTAAATAATACCAGTTGCATACTTCTGGATGGACGGTCCGGAATGACGCTGAGAGGAGAATGATGCTTCCTAAAGCAGGAGGAGTTGGCTTCTGTGCGTGTCAGCTCCTCAGGAGGGTCACTGCCCGCTGCTGACAACAGCTGCGGTCACCTTCGGACACGCAGTCCCTGACTTTGAGCTACTGGTGCTAACAGGAGATTTACTGCTGGTTTAGTTTCACTCAAAGCAGGATTTGATCTTTGGTACTGACTTTTACCCACAACTGTGTCTACCAGAATATTACTAGCCCAGGCTGGCTAAAACTGACCTTGTGAAAAGCGATTCAAGTTTATCTTTGAATTTTGTGCAGGCTGGGGGAAAAAAAAAAGTTTTTGATTCTGTCACATGTAACTCAAATATTGCCAAAGAGCCTGGCTTGTCTTGACTCGCAAGTGCCTGGCACAGAAACAATCTATCATTTTGAACACTCCTATATGCAGTAATGTTCTCATTTAACCATGACTGTGCTGGCTACGTGTGAGGGTGGTGTAATTTCCAAATGAGATAACGCTGTGCGATTACCCAGCATCAAACCTGAAAACCTGAAATAACCTCAGTTATTTCACTGAGGTTTTTACACCCCTTGTGATTTTTACTGCCTTGCCAACACCCTACTCTGTCTCAAAGTTAGAGTTCTCTGATTTCATGTGATTATCTTGGGAAGGTTTCCAGGTAGGTTTATGTGGGATTACCACCTGAGTGTATTTTCTTCCCTGCTTACTCAAGTGGTGTGACCAGATCATCACTGAAGGAGCCTATAAATATGTATATTGTAGCCAAATAAAATATGAAGCTCACATACTCGACTTCTTCCTCCTGCTTCCCTGGAGACATGTTTGCAGTGTAACCCCACAGTTTCTCCCTCATTTCACATAGTAGGTAACTATAACCAAAATCAACTATTAACTTTATATTTTTTTACAGAATGTAAAAGACATCCATATTTAAGTCTCACAAGAATTTTGTTTTGTGAATAAGAGAGAGAGGGTCTTGTCAAGTTAAAAAAGTTAAAATGAGGTGGAGTCAGTGTATGGGAGAAAGGCTCTGGGTCTGTCCCCTCCCTCAGAATACCATACTGGAAGGAACCCAATCCAGCAGAAATATAATATTACACATCTCTTTCAATCAAGTAGCCTTATAATTTGCATACATCCCTTGTTGTATGTTATATATGATTTGGAAGTCCTTCCCATGAACTAAGTGAGGTCTGGATGTGGACATCTTGCATCTTTAGATATATGTTCCTCTGGTACATTGGGATACTACAGATAGTTGCATAAAAATATAATTTCAAGCTTTTTTTCTTAAAACTTCATGGTAAAAGAAAAAAGGTACTTATAAATTTAACAGTAACTTTTTGTTTAACAAGGACTTTTGTTAAATATAGTGTCTTCTATTTGGAATACAGCACTTGTTATTTGAGGTTGGCTCATAGGTTCATTTCCTTTAGCATCCTTTTCTGACATTAACCAGCATAGTAAATTTCAGAAGAGAGCAGATGAAATCCCACTGGTGGTTATAACTTTTTTCTCAGTAAAATTGTACAGAATTTACAAGTAGCTGCATTCTAATACTCAGCTATATCCATATTCATATTTTAAAATAAATGCAGACACTATCCTAATTTTTGTTGCTGGAAGCCAGCTTAACATTCTTTCTCTTAGTTCTTTTCAATCTTCAAGACAACAAAAGGTGCTGAAAGAGCCTTTGTGGTGAATTCCAAGACCAAGATATCCCCAAGGCAATGTGGTTAGCGCAGAACCAAGAAAAGCACTTAATTCTGTAGATAGAATCCAGTCCTTTTAGTAAGCAAATACAAGCCTATTAAAAACCCATCTTTAAACAAAAAAGCCAAAGCAAAAATAGCGCAAGGTGGAAATTTAGTTGGATTTACAGATAAATTCTCTCACGGCTTATGCAGCAGGCTTTGTCTCTGGGTCCCCCAGGCGCTGCCGTTCTGATCACACGCCACGACCACACAGGTGCTGAGGAGGAGCTTGGATTTTATTGTGAATCAGAACAACACCAAAAGTCAGAACGTGAACGTTCACACCCCTTCCCGGGTCGTTGTTTGGGGTTTTTTAATCCCTACAGACACCGCTCACCCCCTCCGGTGATAAACGAGGGAAAAGCAGCAGGGGCTGATGCGGGGAGGGCCGCGCCTGACGGGAGCCGAGCCCCGCGCAGGTGGGAGCTCCGGCGAGGCGGGAGCGAGGGAGGGGACGAGCGACACGGGGCGGGAGGGGTGTCTGTCCGTGCCCGGGCCGCGCCCCGACCCCTGGGCGGGCCGGGGCAGCTGAGTGGATGGAGGGCGCGTCACTCAGGGCAGGGCAGGGCGAGCGGGGATGGCGGCCCCCGCCCGGCGCGGCGCGGCACAGCCCCGGCGGCAGCGGCGGCAGCATGCGGGCGGCGGCCGCGGTACGGCGGGCACCACCTGCTCCGGCGGGACGGGGACGGGGACGGGGACGGGGGGAGGGAAGGAAGGAAGGAAGGCGGGAAGGCTCTTCACGGGCTGGCCGCTGCCCCGGCGGTGCCCGCGGAGAGAGCTTCATCTGTCTGTCCCTAGGACGCGGTGGGCATCCTCATCCTCTGCCTGGCTTCTGCGGCGGCCGCGCTGGACTTCAAGTACCACCACACTGAGGAGCTGGAGGAGTTCCTGAGGGGGGTGCACGCCGCGCACCCCTCCCTCACCCACCTGCACAGCATCGGCCGCTCGGTGCAAGGTAAGCGCGCTGGGACGGGAGGAGAGACGCTTTTTGTTCTAACTAATTCGGGGCAGGTGTGGGTGAAGGTGGCGTTTCGTGGCTGCTTGCTGGCGGCGGGGCTGCTCTAACCAACCTCTGTGAAGTTTCGTGTTCCTCTTGCTTAAGCGTGAATAACACACTCTGGCTGAAGCATCGTGCGTGTCATCAGGGTTAAAGTTCTGCCAACACTTATGTTTCTGAGAATTGGAAACGTCCTGAGTGGCAATTTCAGAAAGAGGGCTGTCTTTATGGAGCGTAGAACGAGTGGGACCCCTTTGCCAAGTGCCCATTCTGGGAAGAACTATAATTAAAGAAGTGTGTTTCCTACTTGTGGTTGTGTTAAAAATACCTCCTGATACAAGCTCCTGTGCTGTAGATGAAGAATAGGATTTCAGTCTCAAATGTTACAGGAGAATGTACTGAAATCAGTAATTACTTTTCTGACCTTATATTGATATTTTAATTTATCCCCCTGTGATTTCTTACCATAAATTTGGGGAGAAGTGGCTAATTTTTCAAAAGAGATTTAAAAGATTAAAGTCCGTATGCAAATAAACACTATTGTACATTTTTTTTAATTCTAAGAAAACAAACAAACAAAAAACCCCCCAAACTGCTTTACTAGATTTCAGTTCAAGAAACTAAATCACTCTAAGAGCTATAAAACAAGATAGAAAATCCATTCTCTAGAAACATCATCTGTTCCTCTAATCCCATTTCGTACCACTGGAAGGAGACATTTGTAGCATCTATTATCAAATCTACACTTGTGATTTAAAAAAATAAAAATCTGTATTCTTCTTGCTAGATGATCATGAGCACATTTTCATGGCTTCTCACTTGTTTTACTATGTATCTCAAAGTAGAAGAGGAATCTTAAAGTTATTTCAACTGTGTTGGTTTTGGTTTCATCAAAGGCAGAATTAGATTGGATTATGTTATTCATCCATGCAAGAGGTTAATTCCTTTAAGTACAGTTCCCTCCAGTGCAAACTAGCAATTATCCACATCCTCATTTTCATACCTTTAGAGAACTTAGCTAACATTGTGATGATAGGAATAGATTATGACTTTTCTGCCAGGAACTCAGCTGGCTTATCTTTGTGCGGGTAGGCAGAAACCTTTCATTCAACCTGGGAGATTGGAACTTTGGCTTTTACATATCTAGATACCTGAAAGCTGATAACGTGAGGTGTTCAACTTGTCTGAGTTCCACCAGCATGAAAACTGGAAAATCATCATCTCTTGGTTGTGATTGAGCAATGCACGGAAACATCATTCAGATTTTGATATATTGCCTTCTGCTTTGCCAGACTCTGAGAATTGTGTGGGCTCTCCTTGTTATTATTCTCAGTGCCACGTAAAGCAGAATGGCAGTGAAAAATGCGTAGTGCTCCTCTAGTCTTTCAGTTTTTTCTAAAAGTTAAGAGATTTCTACCTTTGTTGAGAAATGAGCCTTCAGAGTCATCTGCAATATGGCAGGGGACAGTACTGAATTAGGGTCTAATTTGGGGGGGGGTTTTTGCTCATGCTAAAAGAAAGTTTTATGATAACAGTGGTTATAGAATTCTGGTGAAAATGAAGTTTCAGTTTTGGTCCATGGGTTGAAGTTCTGTTCCTCTATTCTCAGTTAAGCTGCTGCAAGCAAGGCTGTCTGTGCGTGCACACGCCTGTGTGGGTTTACTAGTGTTGTTTTCCTACCAGTTAGCTAAACCATGGTTGCAAAATGTACTTCTTGATGATGAGAAACAAAAATTAATTTAAGTACTATAAAACTGAGATCAATGTGATGTAGTAAGTTGATAGTCCTGATATGAAAATTCTTGGTGATGAATACAATATCCCATGGATCAAAGTAACACCTATAAAGTCAACAGACATTATTTTACTATTATCATGAATGGCTATTGTTGCCATTTTATTTGTTAATCTCTGCCAAATTTTATATAATAATCTAGTATTTTATACTGCCATCTAGACTTGGATTATGAAGAATGTGAAGTAAAGGCTTGACTTCTGGTCAGTGTGTGTAGATTCAGAGCTCTGCAAGGATGTAAAAATCCAGCTCTTAGAAGTTGTGGAGGGTGATAGGGACCTGTGTATTACCACTTCAGAAAGTGATCATATGTAGTTCTTTAAGAGAAGTATCTAGACACTCTTCATGTCAGAAGCCTCACCTGCATCTGAGGCAGATCATAAAGTAATTTAGGTCTGGAGGCTATCTAGTCTGAGCTCCTGTTCAAAGCCAGGCTCACTTGAAAGTTAATTATGGTGCTCAGGGCCCTCTCCACTCTACTTCTGAATATCTGCAAGGGTGGAGGTTCCACAGAGTCTCTAGGTACCTGAGCCACCTTGCAGCCCTTCAGCTGCACAGCTGCAACCCAGCCAGTCTGCAGTCTGTACCTGCATGGGATGATTTTCTTGAGTTGATAATCCATACATGGGGTTCTTTGGTTCCAGGTGCAGGATTTTGCATTTATCTCGGTCAAATTCCATGAGTTTGCTGTCAAGAAATTCCTTCAGTTTACCAGGGGCCCTCTGAATGGCAGCCTTGGCCCTGATGAAGATATTAAACAGCATCAGCCCCAGTACTGACCCTTGAGGATGCTGCTAATAATCTGCTGCCTCTTGAACCACCAGTTGTTCAGTCCAGTCAGCTTCTAGCCTACTTTACTGTAATCTAATCCATAATCCCATAATCCCATATCCATAATCCCAGTTTGTTTACAGAGACACCATGAGGGTGACTGGACACTGGAACAGGCTGCTCAGGGAGCATCCTTAGAGATATTTAACATCTGTCTGAACTCAGTCCTGGGCAGCTGGCTGTAGGTGGCCCTGCTTAAGGAGAGGAGTGGGACCAGGTGACCTCCAGAGGTCCCATGCAATTCCTGAATCTGTGATTCTGTTGAAAGCCTTGCTAAGGTCAAGACTAAAGAAATAGGGTGCTTTGCTCCCTCTCACTGTCAGTCATTTCTGCATAAAACCCAAACAGTCAAATGTGATTTGTTAGGGATAAATCTGAGGTGAGATTTACATAATGTGTTTATTTGATGCATGTAGACTGTAATAGCAGTGTGCACAGCAGAGTGTGTACCAAGATCCTCAATGGAAAACAAATGGAAAGACGCCCAATTTGTTTTGTAGTGGTTTACATCACCATATAGAAATTTTCCCCTGCCAGATTACTAGGAGCACCTCTGCCAAGTTACTGAAAACAATGTGTTCTGGACTGGCAAAGGCCTGTTCAGTCTCCAGATCTGATTTGGAAGCTATGATATTTAGTTATGTATCTCATCTGCTAAGCTGTTATCCTTACATGAGGGGTGAAAGGAGCTTAAAAGATGGAGCTCATTGGCTGACAAAACTGAGTGTTACCTTTTGGTCTAATTTAGTTGGTATCATCACATCCCTCGAGATTTGTAGGTAGTTTGGTCTGTGAGAAACTGATAGTCTTAGCAGAGATGTGTGATGGCTCAAAAAACATCTTAATTCTTTTACATTGTTTCAGGTGTGTTGTTGAATAAAGTTATAAAAGCTTTTTGTCAGGAGTTCAGTTTTCTGGTATATCCAATATCCAACCTCAGAACAGAGTGTTCGCTCTATAGTAATAGAGGAACCTGCAGGGCTGCATCAGTCTGGGATGGGAGAATGGGACCTGGTGTAATCATATTAACCCATCCTGCCTAATGCCACCCCAGTGAGAAACAGACTGACTCTTCAGCAAGCAAATCATAGAGTGCATTACCAAAAGGAAAATAGTCAATGTACGTGTATGATCTGTGGCTTTTCGTTGTTCAAGTTACAGTGCTGTTGTTATTCTTTGAAAAGAAAATGAGGGTGCTGGGAAGCTGACTTAAGGATTCTAACTGAACTGATGACCTCCTTAGGAGGACAAAAACAGCCAGGTATTGGAAGAATAGAGTAACTTCTGTAGTGGATCCACACTCTAAAAAGCCTTTTCAGATACACTCTGGATTGAGATAAAGTGATAGCATGCTAATTACAGCTTGGTTTAGATCTAGGTTTTCTGGAGGCCAGTCTGCATCTTTAGAATTCCAGTCAACTTTGGGACAGTTGTAAACATCCTCAGGTCAGATTCTGCTCACTGAGGGAAAGGTTGTGTATGGTTAAAGTACCCTGTCTTTACTTAATGAAGTTTCAAAGTTGACTTTGTATATTAGTGTCCCTTTGGCAGGTTTCATCACTGGAGAGACAAAAACTAAAAGAAACTGACCAGATTTTGTTCTGGTTCCACTAGAAATTCTCAGAAATACCTTGCAAAAGAGCTGTCCTGAAAGCTTCTTTGGTTGAGAGCTATGTGGCTTAGTCATCCAAATCTGACGCTTAGTGAACACCAATACTCAGTTGCTCTCTCTGTTGCCCTTGGACAGACACATTCTGTCCATTAATCTTAAACACTTGGCTAACTTTGGGGGGAATTTTTTGGTTTTGAAGTAGTGAGTCTTGCTTATTAGCATTTTGCTGTCCCTGCTGTGTGAACAGGAGAGGCTGAAATGTGCAGGGGGTGTGTGTGTGTTTGCTGTGGGGTTTGTAGCTCAGGAGTGCAGGACTGGCCCGTGGCTGCGTGCGTGGGTGGTGCTGTGGGCTGCAGGGAAGGTGTGCTCAGCAGGGCTCCCACAGGCCAGGTTTCCCAGCGATAAGGTGCCTGTTGGAGCACTTTGTCCCCTTCCTGCCTGCATTCATGTGTTTTTCTCCTTGGGAAACAGGAGGGAACGAGCATGCCCAGGTTTCCATCTGATAAGCAGCTGTGACTTTGGCAGTAGGGCGTGCTAGGGATTGGGACTCAGGTAGTGCTGTATGCAACAAGTGCCTGATAAGAGAGTCAGTAGAAAACCTGGGCACTTAACCTGTCCATCATTGCTCACCAGCATCAGTGGAATGTGTGCCCAAGGTGTGCCAGAGGTCAGCTCAGACCTCCTGACCCCTCTGACACTGTGCTGTTGATACCCTCAGGCATTCATGGGTGCCTGATACTTTAGGCATTTATGGTGACCAGGGGAGTGCTGATTTAAGGTTCACTGCACTTCAGTGAAAATATTTAATAATAAAAGGCCAGGTATTGTGTTTGTCTCATCTACACATAAATAGTATGTGTATGTAGCTGGGAACTCATTTTAAGTTATTTATTGTGACACAGTATGGAAGAAGCCTGAGTTACTGCAATGCTACTGTAAAGCGCATTGTAAATTCTATTGAATTTACATTACAGACTTTTATGTTCTGGATGTTTTTACTTTTTTTAAAGTACTAGAAAACAAGTTTTACTGCTGGGGAAAACAAAGCTGAAATACGTTACCCATAAAATGTTTGTTTTATTGTTTCATTGGGAATTATTTTTGGGTTGGCTCAAGGGTTCTGGCAGTGCATAAAAATAGAATGGGAAGGTTTTATACAGCCCACTGTACTTCAAGGTGAATTTCTTGGTGTTACCCATTATTAAATGCTAGTGCCAGTGTTTTTAAAAGTAGGAAGAAAAATGAAAGGTAACAGAGAGAATTCTTTTTGTCTTAAAAATAAACAAATTACCTGGATGAAAAATCCATAGCAAGTGTGTTGTCTTTAAAGACTATATTGCAGTTATTTTTTCTGTGGTTACATTATGCAAGGTATATTTGTGTTGAGGATTGTTACCTTAGGTTTGTTCCATTTGACTGCTGCAGATTACTTTCCTCCTGTCTCCAGTCCTTGATAATGTCTCTTCTTCCTTTCCCTCCTCCTTATCCCCACCCCACAAATTTCCTTACAGGCTTGTCATGCAAGCATGGTGTGTACAGATGATATAAACATCGAGGCTTTTCAAAGTTTGTTTTTAGAAACAAGAATGAATGAGGCATTTTCCACTCTGGGGGCCCCATGATGCAAATAATACTAAAGTTGCTTAGCTCCAGTCCAGAATTCCATGTAAAAATGGGCATTCTAAAACTTACTGTGATAGTTAAATTCTTATCCATGCTTGTGAATTTTTTTGCCTGTTATGGGTCACGTGTTCTTTCATGTCTCTCCTCATAACCATCTTGTTCTTGTCTTTGACAGTATGTGTGCCATATAAATGCATGTTAATAAGATTTTAAGTAGGTTTACATGTTCATTTTAGTATTGCAAAGGTGTTTGGGTTCACAGATGGGCTTGATATTAATAGCCTTATAGTCTTTATTTGCAGCACATAATGTCCCTCACTGTGATGGGAAGGGGAAATAAAACAGGAGGAGTACTGGCTCCTTCGTGGTTTATCTAGTGAAAACTAAATCATGACTTTAAAAACAAGAAATATTAACTTGTATTCTTAAGTCTTCAGCTCCAAACTGAGCTTTGCTCTAAATCATGTGTTTAAATAGAAGTCACCATTACTATATTAGCTTTAGATTTTATTTGTCCTAACTGAAGCTAAAAATTCTTTAAATGCTGAAATATAGATTCATATACATTATCTGACTGCATCCTCTAGCAGTTTGACTGCTGTGGTGAGACTCAAGTAGTTTGTGTGCAATCAGTCCTCCAACAGCCAAGGACTAAGATTTTATCTGATGATAACAGACCTAACTTTTCCTTCCTGTCAGTACAGCTATGCTTTTTATATGGGTCATTTATAAAAAGCATATAGTTTGGTCAGCATCAGATGTTTAAAAGATTGATAAGCTCAGACATTCCTCTTGGAGATGCAGTCACTGACTCTGCATTCCTATTCTCTTGCAGTGAAAGTAAAATTATTTGCTTAAGTTTTCTCTTCTTTACACTTGCTGTGAATTGGTCAATCATTTTTGTCCTGCCTTCTATGATCTCTCCTACTTAAATACACTTCTTTCAGAAAATTTTGGAGGAAAGTTTGTTCATTTGTTTTTTTCCTGTGGAACATGCTGCATCAGAGATTTCTGTCCCAGCTTAAATAAATAAATAAAGTGTGAGGGGAATCTATCCTAGCAACATAGATCAAACATTTCTCATATATAAACTGTTATCTAGTACTGAAGTTTTAATGTTGTAACTTCTAAATGGAAAGATCTGATCTGTTTAGAAAAAGTACAATGTTCACATGAGTAGCATTTATTTAGAATCAGCCTTTTGAGAAAAATCTCTGTTCTCCTGCTTCCTCTCTAGCTTTTGCTTTGCAGTTGTCTGGTTGCAGCATATATGTGTCAGCCTTTTTTTCAGAGCAATAAAAGTCTTAGGGCTGCAACCATCCTGTTTCCCATCAGCAAGACTTTGCAGCTTTCTGTGTTTGTTTAGAGACAGGCAGAATTGACTACTGGATATTGTTACTCACACCAGTGAAGTTAGCAATGCTCTGGAGCTTGTGTAACACAGAATCAGGAAATCCAGCTGGTGGATGCAGTATCCATATCCCTTTCTGGTGTTGAGGAAGTAAATGTGTAAGATATTTTATGTTTGAGGGTTTTGTTTGTTTTAAAACCTAAGTAAGATATAGAACTCAGGGTACTAACAATGGTGCACAATGGACATAAATGAATGGGTTTTGCCCCTCACTTGTTGTAGGATTCTGCATTCTGGAGCATTGTGCATTCATTTTTAGCCCTGTAAATGAAATGTGATCCTAATCACAAGCTTACTTAAAGAACAAAAAACTCTCATCTTGTGTCTGAGTTTTACCCAGATGGTCAATTTGTCTGCATTCTCCTTTTAGCTTGAGAAGAGCTTAGTAACACATCCCTCCTACCCCACTTCAGACAATGAGACTTTTTAGTAGAAAAGTGTTTCTGGTGCCTTTCCATTCACTTCCCACAAAAGAAGAAGAGCAGTGTGCCCTGCATCCCTTCTGCCCAGCCTTTCTGCCTTGGACCTCTGGCTGTGGGTCCTTGAAGGAACCAGTCTTGCTTATTTTCAGGGCTACCTAATTAAAGGTTTGCTGTGTGTAGCTATGGCATATTGTGTTCACATAAGCACATGGAGACCTACTTATGATACATTAATTAATTGTTTGCAAGACTTCTTACAGTGAAGCATTTTGTTCATTAGACAGTCATTCTGCACATGTTTTTGTGTAGAAGAGAGATCTGAATGTGCATGTGATTTCTAAACTTTCTGGAAGTTCTGCTTTTGGATCTTTTTATTAATTAGAAGATTAATTTTAAGAAGTGGACATGGAAAAACATAATGCATTGGACTGGCTGTAGATCTCTTCCCCTCACAGCTGAGAGAGCACCCTCCTTGTAAAACTGTTCACTCTTATAAGCTGTGCAGTGGCTCAAATGGGAGAAAGAGGGTAGAGGATGTTTCTAAGCAGATGATTCTGCAGTTTGATATCTAGGACTTACTTGTTATGGGAAAGGTCAGACCATGGCAGTCAGAGGCAGTTAATTAAATTACTGTAGCTGCTACGTAACGTGCTGAGCTCACAGTGGATCTAGGACAGTTGAGTTACATTTCCTGTTTGTCCCTGGCCAGTGTGTTCTGCATCCATGGCCTTGCAGTTACCTGGGGCGTTTAAACAGAGCTTGAGCACATCTGAAGAAGTAACATTTATCCTAAATCTAAAATAAAAGCAAATTCTGTTCTCAATAAGAAATGTACTCCTACTGTGTCCATTATTCCGTTTTCCAAAGAGCAGCTAGAGAAAATTAGGGGAATAAGGTAGGCACAGATGCCTTCCCTGCTCTGCACTTCAGCAGTGTGCAGGCAGGATGGTTCTGATGAAGCATTTTTCCTGATTGTGGAAAAATAGAGTACAAAGCTTGCTTTGATACACAATTGCATTAGGCTAATCTCAAGAATAAACAAAGACCATCATAATGTGTTTGTTCAAGAGACTAAGGACCAAATTACTCTGCTTGTAGGTGGTAGCACAGCCTGATCCTTGGTTGCTGCCTTGTGTCTTTGTTTCCTTTCCTGAAAGCCGCTTGCTAGTGTTTCTAGAGACATTTGTTACCTGGTTTAGGAGAGAATCTGGAAATGCTGGTCAGACTAATGTAGCTTGTTAACTAAACCAGAAACAGATGATCATGGCACAGACTGGATTAGTTTTTAAAAATTTATCTAGTCTCCATTTTTCCCCCTTTATTGAGTTAAAAGGGTGGGGGGAGCTACTCAGTGTCTGGATTTGTAGGAGTCTGCTTGTCAGTGTTGAGATGTGTATGGTTTTGAGCTTCCTGTTCTTGAGGCAAACACAATGTCTGAGATCTGACAAGGATTTTTATGGGTGTAGCAAGTCTCTTGGTGAGGTACTTCAGTGAACTCAAATCCTCAAAGTGCACCAGTAACTTCTCAGCCACATATGAGCCACAACCTGTAGAGTGCTCCTTCTGTTACCTTCAAGTGGCAGAAATAGTTCTGCATCCTCTGTCTCTGGTGGTCAAAGTGTAGGCTAAACAAAACTATTGAATCTGGATAAATTGCACTTTAAAACAAACAACCCCCTGTCCCTTATGACCAGCTTGTGTTACAAAAATCACTTTATTCATGATGATCCAATGGTACTATTGGTAATATTTATTACTGTCAAATATACAATAGCTTTTCTGAAAATTACTAGATGCATACCAGTTTCATAACTTTCTCAGAATATAACATACACCTTTTTAGAACTAGGTTTAAAAACCCTGTGATGATAGAAACAACAGTTGGTGAAAAGGGAAAAATAATCTATTTGGTTTCTGGGTGTAAATATGAGCCCAGTTAGTGTTAATAGTAAAAAATAGCCTGCTCAGACTTCTCATCTTCTTAGTAAGCAATGCAGAGTAAGGTTAGTATATCTTAATTTAAAACCAGTATTCCCTCTGCGTTTTCTTTGTCTTTTACAAATTTATTTTTATTTCTTGATTTTTTTTTCAAATAACCTGTAAGCTACTATTGTAGAGACTGTGTTCTGCATTGGCAATTTTTCATTTTTGTATAAAGAGTGTGTTCAACTTGATTATGAGAACTGGAAATGGTACAGTGATGACTCACATGTACATAGGAAAGAAAGGGTTGCTGTTCTCATAAGATCCAAGTCTTGTGAAAGTGTCCAAAGCAGCTATGGATCCCAATCAACCAAAGATTTAGTTAAACGTTTAGGAAGATAAGCAAGCATGTGAACCATGAATTGTTTTGACTCCCTTCCCTTCTCAAGTGCTTTGGATACAAATAAACAGTATCTAGTGTTTTTTAGAATCATTTTTATTCCTTGTCATGTTTATTCCTTCAGTGCTGTTTATATGGTGCTGACTCTAATTTAGAGTGACTGGTGTTATCTCTTGGAGTAGATAGGAGCTGATTAAGTAGTGGGAAATTGATATTTCTATTTACTTTTTGCCAAGAGAGAGTGCCTTAAGTCTGTAACAAGGGGTCTGTGGAAGAGGCCAGAAGTATTAAGTTTAGCAGGGGCCCCCACATAGTGACTCAATGGCTGTCAGTGGATATAGCCAGTGACAAATAATAAACCTGTAGCCAAATGTTACCTTGGGTGCTTTTGCCTTTTTTTCTGCTTACTAAGCACCATGCTGAATATTGCCAGACACACCTGGTTGATGTATGTGATTGATCTGTATCTTTATTCTTTAAAATAACTTGAAGACTTATATTTAAAGTGTTCTAGCTCTTCTTGGCATATCAACTTTGTTCATTACTAATGCCAGTGCTACTGCAGGCCAAGTCTTTAGCTAATCCATTCTGTCTCAGTATACCTGAAAGTAAAGAAAAATGCTCACAAAAGACTTTGATGTTCAGTTGTTCTTACAGATGTTTGTCTGATTTCAGCTTCAGGTATGTAGCTTATTTTGGCAGTGTTTTACTCGGTCTGGCTAGATTAAAATCACATATTTGTTCATATTTTTAAGGCAATACTGCTACATCAGTCATTCTGATTAACCATTTCCGGTTATACAAGTAACGTACTGGTACTTCAAATTCTCTTAGAATCTAAATCAAGCCATGTGTGGTTTTGGGCAGTCACCTTGCAGAAGAAAAGTTCCCAAATGGCATTAGATTTTCCATCTTGAATTGGTAATGACAAATCAGAGTGCCTGAGGGCAAGGGTGCTGCTGATGGTAGTTTAGCAAAAGGAATTACTCCTGAAGTCCTTCATTAGCTGTGGTAGTGTTTTGCTGGAAGACAATGTTGCCCTGAGGAGGCTCATCCGCCTGGAGAAGAGAATGCTTAGGGTGGAATCTTGTCACAGAATTCTAGCACTTGAAGGGTGGCTATAAAGAGGATGGATCCTCTCTCTTCTCAAGAAGCCATGTGCAAAGAAGCAAAGGGCACAAGTTGCACTATGAGAGGTTTCATCTCAACAGAAGAAAATTTTGTACAGTGAGAATCCTTCACTGGAATGACTTCCCTAGAAATGAGGTGAAGTCCTTCCCACTGGAGGTTTTAAAGATGCAATTGAACAAAGTGCTAAATAATCTTATCTAGGTTTCCTTTCCCATGTAGGGTTGGTCCAGATGATCTCTTCCTTCTAACCTGGGCTGTTCAATGATTCTGAGATCAGTTCTATGATTTAATTCCGTTGGGACCTTGCATTCTAATGAGAGTTAATCTCTCTTCCCCTCCTCTCTGTCCTGCACCTTTCTAGGTGTGGGCTGCCTCAACACAGAGCAGCATTACAGCAATTCCTGCCCATGAAGCCAGTGTGCAACTCAAGGCCAACCCAGGAGGACTGTAGCCAGTCTATTGCTTTTTCTTGGTCAAAGTGGTCCTCCCTGCAAACTCTAGAATCAGTACTCTAGCCTGACTGCTACTGACAGCGGGTCTGAGCCATTCCCCAGTCATTTCAATTCATTTTCTAGACATAACTTTCTTTGAGATTAGGAGTTTTTCATAAATGAAGCTGTGAAAAACAAAGTGAAGAAAAGCAGAAATAAAATTCAGAACAAAAACAGGGAGCACAATCCAGATTCTAACATCTACACATTGATTTGATTTCTTTCCCAGTAGATCTGGAGGTCAGTTTCAATTCTTCATTTTAATTATCAGGTTTTGTACATCTGTAGAATATGACACTACGTTGTGAACTAGTGGCAATGCTAGAAAACTTTTTAAAAAATTAAAACGGCTTCTCATTCTAGTAGAAGCTGTGTGGTCTGGCTCTGCTCCAATACAAGTCTTGTTACTTGTCCTGAGACACAGAGTTAGAAACACAGGTTTGTCTTCATCACTTGAAATATAGTTCACTAATTAGTTGACGTCAGCTTTGCTTTGGCAATTTGGCAGTGAGAAATGGCTTTTCAAAGCACGAGAGGAAGCTTAGCTGTTCCCTTCAGGTACCAAACCAGAGTTATCTAGGCTTTGCTGATTAAAGGAAACCATCCATATGCTGAATCTTTTTACATGCAGTTAATTACAGCCGTATGGAAAGAAATCTTACATCATCCCTCCCAGATACACTATCCAGTACTGCAGGCTGAGCAGACCCAGGAATGTATTTTAATTGTTAATGGAAGGTTTAGTACTTCTTACAAGCTGGAAATGCCAGGAAATAATTGGTATCTCAGTTCATGGGAGTGTTTATCGTGTGGATGGCCCTCACACAAACTAAACAGTCTGAACACTAATGCAGGAACAACCAATTTGCATCAGTACTTAATGTTAGTCTATACTTAGCTCTTCCTTGTGTTTCCCATGAGTGCAATCCACAGTGAGAGCAGCAGGAACAAGTACTGCTGATGACAAGACACTGGAAGTACTATTTTTTTTAGTTTGGTATCAGAATACGCTATTATTTGTAGAAAATCTTAAGTGATGGAAACATCTAGAGCACTTTATCTCTGCGTGGACTCTTTGCTTGAGTGTGTATGGTGAGCTGCACGTTGTAGGTTTGCAGCAGCCGCCTTTGGGCTGGGCTGTGGCAGAAAGGCTGCAGTCACTGCTGTGAGCAGGTGTGCTCCTCCTGGTGCAGAAGCCCACATGGCAGCTGGCACCAAGGAGGGATGTCTGAACTTGCCTTCCAAAAGAGGGAATGGGAGCTGGGAAGCAGGCCTTAGAGGGCATAAGGGCAAAGAATCATAGGAGCATTCTGGAAGGACTCCTTGGTAATTCATTGCAAGTTGCCCCAGGATACAGCTATAGAGAGAATGACACATTGCAGAGTTGGAAAATTGAGGTTGTTGTCCACACTTGATTATGAATAACAGTTTTTTCACTACCAGGATTGTTTTCAGTTCCAAACATATGCTACTGCAGCAAGATTTGTCATCTGTTTTTGCAGAGCTGCAGGATGGTTGAGATTAGAGGGGCTCTGGAGGTTTTGGAAGGGAGAAGGGCTAGGGTGAGAGATTTGTGTGTTCTCTTTCTTTCATTTTTGAAGAATAATGTGATTAAAAGTTAGTGTCTTTGGGTTCTCCACTCTGCAACTTGTTTAGGCTTACAGAAATCAAACTTTTTTTGAGACAGTGGCTCTACATACAACAAGGCCAAATAACTAGCTTTCTTTCTTACCAAATCAGTTGCCACAAAATTATTTTTAAAAGTATGATTGCTTGCTCACATTGTCCTTTAATGAAAGAGTCAGTAGCATCGTCTCACAGCTTTGTGCATGGCGTGGTTACAGGGGTTGAACCACGTCTTCAAGAGCAGCTGTGAAACCAGGGGATACTGAGATCACTCTTGGTTGAATCTCTCAGCACTGTCTTGCTGCTTCTTGGTCCTAAGACTCTGATTCTGTTAACTGAGAATTTAGTTTGGCAACCACTGTCTTCAGTTTTGCCTCTCTTACAACAGTTTCAGTGCATCATCATCCAGTGTTGCTTTGTCCACTTCAAGTTTTTCTCCCATTCCCAAAGCCATGACCCTTGTGGTAGAGCTGCTGCGAGCCAGTTGCACAGCTGGAAAAGAAAACAAAAATGCTGTGGCATGTGCATGACTACAGTGGTCGTGTCTTTGGGAATGGGAAGCTGATACCTTCCAGAGTTTGTTTTTAGTGCAGATTTGATGACCCACAAAGCCTTAGGAAATAGGGCTTTTTATAGCACTGCATGTAGCAGTTCCTGTGTTCTGTCTGTCCTGCCAGCAGCAGTGGTGGCTGGGCTCCTCTCAGGCAGGCTGTGGGTCCCAACAGGACCTGTGTGGAGCTGGGGGCAGCTGCCACCCTGCAGGGCCTGGGCACTGGCAATCTTTAGCCTGTCACTGCCATTATCAAGTCCAGTTTCATTGCTGCCATCTGCTGAAACGTGAGTTTTCCACCTCACTGAGCAGACTAATGGGAAGCACAGGTTTGCAGATGAGGTCTGAAATGCCACAATATCACTAAAAATAATAACAAAAAATTTCCTCTCCTCACCCTTTCCCCCTGCTTAAATGTGGACTTCCAAAATGTATGTATATTTATTTTGGTGCTTAAAGTTCAGCTTCTTGTGCAGCTTTAGTGGTCCTAACTAATACTCTTTCTGTAGCTATTAATTCTTTCCCTGCTGATGTATTTGAAATATGTTTCTGATACGGTTCTTTCTGGTACCTCCTGTTTTCTGAGTAGTAATGCATGAATATGTTTAGCTTTTTTGTGTTGTCTTTAGTACAAAACCAGATGTTCTGTCTTTGTGATAATGAAAATTTCTGTATATATTTCAGAAAAGCCTTATGATTTAAAATTTGTGGGGGGGAAGAGTGGTGTTATTTGCTAAATTTAATTTGAAAAATGTTTATTACAAAAAAAAGAAGAGCCTTCTTTTCTAGTCCTGGTTAAATGCTTTAGAAATTGCAGGGTTTATTATGTACTTGGGCAGAAGGCAAAACATATTTATTCCTATAACTAATATTGCAAATATTCATAGAATAAAAGAACCCCACAGTCTACTTTGATATGTTATCTCTGTAGGACTGAGTGGGCACCAATGAAATACGAGGATTTGTACAATGGTCTTAATGACCAACTCTTTTTATTCTTCTAAGGCTTGTATAATTTTACACTTGTTTTGAAAAATGTCTTTTCCCCTTCCCCTCTTAAAGGTAGAGACCTGTGGGTTCTTGTTCTGGGAAGGTTTCCAACCCATCATAAGATTGGCATTCCAGAGTTCAAGTATGTTGCTAATATGCATGGGGATGAGGTACGTTTCAATTTTTGCAATGTCATTTATACCAAATACACTGTACCAGAGGTTCAGAGTGAGCTTCTCTCAGGCATGTTCTTTTTATTATTGAGATATTTCATAACTCAAGGAAGACAAAATATGTGTGTATTTATTGAGGAATTTTCAGATAAATAAAGTTCCCTTGTTTTGGTGGAAGGGCCTTAGGAGACCTTACATCATGGTGCAGAGTCCAACAATCCTACACTCAAGACCTCTCTTAAGTAGAGAGCTTTGTCTTCTCCACCTGAGCAAACCCAGAGGCTTTAAGTTTCCCAGCAACGAGTCAGATGCAGTAGTTTGCTTGTACATTGTTATTGCCTAGGCATGAAATATGACGGATAGAACTCTTCAAATACATCCTAAGATTAAACAATAATTGCTGTGAAGCATCAAATTATTTATTGTAGGAAGAAAATTTATCTTGGAAACCTTAAGCTAGGAACAGCTAGATTCACCTGAGATAACACAGTACAAAAGAAAAAGCAATGCCAGAACAATAGACTTGCTCTGGGAAGAATGCCCACTTATTAATGATCAAGGCGAAATTATGATTGTGAGCCTACCTGGTGCACTACTTGAATCTGAATCAGAAAGAATCAAAGCTTTACTGTTCTCTATAGTACTTTTTTGCTTTATATTTCTTTTATTCTTTGCCTTTACCTGATTATATTAGTCATCTGCAAGATAAGTTGAAACTGCACAATATGTGCAGTTTCATGTGAAGGTTAAATAATTTAACAGCAGTAGCAAGGTGTATATGTATATATATGTGCTAGACTGTGAATTGCCAAATTAAGAAAGACGGATGTAGTAGAAGGTGTATCCTGTGCAAAGGGTAACGTGTCAGGAGTTATTGCTGTGTGTGAGCACTTGCACGCCTACGGGCACTTGTGACATTATGTGCCAAGAATTTTCCCCAAGTTAGACTAGTTTCACCTTGTTCAACACTGGCCTTGCTCAAAGTGCTGCTGGGAGTTTGACTGCTTGGGAATTTAACTCTGTGTGGGAGGAGGCTGGTTCGTGGTGTCAGGTGGGTACATGTGTTACTGGGTGCCCAAGGTAGGGTTTGCAGCTCCCGGAGCACACCTGGTGTGGTCACCAAGGTATCCGGGAGCTGAGGCTCCATCCCACGGTCCCTGCAGGCTGCTGGAGGGGATGGCAAACCTCTGACTGCAAATCACCCTGCTTTGGTGGGGAGGAGGTGGAGGGCAGGATATGATCTCATCCAGGATGGGCTGGCTTGCAAATCCAATATTGCTGGACTGCAAAAGGCCACACGTACCGAAGTCCCCACAAGGAAGCACCCCTGTCATTATCACTGCCCAGCTGGATGTGCATAAGGAGCTTTGACCATAGAAACACACATTGTTTGCACATCCACAGAGCTGGGAATTGCTGGGGATTGGCAACTCAGATCACTGCCTAGGATCTGAGTTTTTTATTGACTTCATGAGGAAATTAGGCTAGATTTTCTTTTAAAGTCAGACACAGTGCCAGATGGTGTGAGCAGGGTTGATCCTTGAGCTGCCTGGCTAAGGCGTCCAACATTCCAGTTGTTTGTCAGACCAAGCTCATACCTAGGGAACATTCCAGAAATAGAGCTATTCCTCCTTTTCAGACCCTCATCATGATTTTTGCTATATGTGGTTTTTGGGTACATACAGGTGAAACAAATAAACATACAAACCCAGTGGGTGTTTGGGGCTTTTTTAAATCTGATCATAAATGTATTTCAGATGGCAGGAAATGAATTCCTCATAGAGAAGCATTGGAGAAGTTGAATATTTTTTCCCCATAATCTAAGATTCTGCTGGACTAGTCTCTGGGGATAGATTCAACTACCCCTACAATATATTAGGCAGATAAGCTTTGCATTAATTATAAAACAAGCTTCAACTTGTGTGCCAGAGTCTTTCATAAATTGAAATTGTGGGATTATGGCTTCATTGATCCAGTCAGGCCTTTTGTGCTTCAGTGACGTTTTCCACAAAAGATAAAGAATGAGCAGTTCTGTTCTCAAGTGTTGTTTGGTGAAGCCGCCCTTCCAGCCTGTTATGATCACGCATATGACACTTAACTTTGACTCAGCTGGCCCACTGCTCCAAACACATAAAAGTTGGGGTGGAACCTGAATTACATGTGTGTGGGCTGTTCACACGTGCTGCTGGAAGAAAATCTAGGTTATTTGGAAAGCTGCCCAATAGGGAAGTTCTAATAAAGTAATCTGAGTATGCAATACCATGAGAGGAGTATTTTTTTCAGAACTGAAAAGATTTATTTTTTTAAGCAAGTTTATTTTTCTTGATACTGTAAGACATAACCAGTCAAGACCTAAAAGATTGTAGTTTTGTGTTCACTGTTGCCAGATGGAGTGAACTTTTGCCCCGGATCCACTGAGAGGCAACAAAAAACTTCTCCCATTCTTTATGTTGCCTGCATGAAGCTGGACACCATTTTTAGCAGTACTTTTTGTTTAACCTGAGCCAAATGAAAACTGATTTAAGCTAACTTTAATCAAGATTGTGGTAACTGACTGCACAAAATGCATAAGCCTGTGAAATGTTGTTAAAGTCTGAAGTTGTTAAAGTCTGCAGGGGGAAGGTGAGGGAGAGGGTGCCTGATCTTCTGGGGCAGCTCCATTCTGAATTAGACAGGAGCCTCTCTTGTCCCAGTCTTGTGCTCTTTCTTGAAAGACCTTCTCTTTCCAAGTCATACACCCCTCCCTGGGGAAGAACTCCTTCTGCTTAACACCAACCACAACCAAACCCCCAGATGCTCCTAAGTCACAAATGGAGCAAAACCATTTGGACCCTCTGTGCCGTGACTGGAGTGCATTCTATACAAACAGGATCTAGCTGGAAGGCTCTTCCTGAGCCATGGATATCACTGCAGGGAAAGCCCTTAAGGAAAAGCACATCTGAACAAGCTGTAAACTTCCTGTGTGCTTCTGCTCTCCCCCTTTCATGTGCTGATATATGGCTTTAGCTTTCTGCAGCTGTAGTGTAACTGGGTCATCACAAGATAGACTTTTTCAGGGTGGCACTGCTGATATCAGGCCTTTTCTTTTAAAGTGTCCACTTCTCATCACTTTATTTTCTCAGCATATAAAATAGCAACAATGCAAATAACATTAAATAACACAATTGCTTATTTATAATAAACCATAGTTTATTTATAATAATATAGATAAATTACTTGTATATGTAATATAATAATATAGTAGTATAAAATATTATTAAAAATAGTAGTATTTTTCCTCTTTCACTGTGTGAAACTGAACCTATACTGATAGGTCTGGACTAGCCTATGTGAAAGGATATGTTTACCTGCTGCCTTATCTTGTGAAATAAGTTAAAGCAACTCTACCCCATTTTCCATGTCATCATAGGCACAGTCATATCCACAGTAAGGTTTCCTGAAATATTAGGGCTTAAGTGATTAAGGGCTGGAGTAGATTTATTTGTGATCAATATAATGGAGTCTTAAAAAATCAGCAAACAAAAAGCTAATGAGGCTTGTGCAGAATTTCTTACACTTATTTCTAAAACATTAATGGAAGCTGCATTTACACTGTCAAAATACCACTGTTGAAAAAGAGGCTGTTTTTTTATCATCTGATAAGAAAAAATCACTGCACAAAAAGAATACTGCATGTACTGCACAACTTATAGAATACTTGCATATACTGCTATGAGAATCCTAAGTCCATATTCCCCTGTCCCAGTCCTGTGTGATATGTTATTGAAGTGATATGCAGGGAAACAGCATGTGCTCTAGGAAAAACCCCACTGTTTATAAAAACATTTATTGTATAGTAAACTGTTTTCCACCTAGCTTCAGTATTAGCTGATGTGATGTGAAAAAAGGTCAGAAGCACCAGAAATTTAAAAATTCAAATCAATCAAATCTCAATGCTAACAACAGACTTTGAAAAAAGCTGGATGTTGCTGGTGTCTATTTCAGCACATTTTAACTCTGCCTTGCTGCAGTTACTTTTTCCTTATCTTTCTTCACACTCTTCTGAGTGGGGAAAGAAAAAGCTACCCATGTCTCAGCCAGGTAAATCCTGAAGCTGGTGGAGTTTGTCCAGGTGGTAACAACCTGTGCCAGTTACTGGTTCAGAAGCATTTCCTTCAGTGATAAACCAGAGAGCTGCACTTCCTGTCACGCATGTGGTGTTTCTCAGATGGCCACAGAGATTGCTGCTGCAGAAATGAAGGGACGTGTGCCAAACTTGGCACAAGCCAGTGGTGTGTTTTAGCCAAGAAGGGCAGCCCCAGTGGGGTGTGTCCCAGCAGTGCATGATAATTAGTGCAGTACAAGTGTTAAAAATAAATAACATCCTGCAAGTGTAGCATTTCAGTGGGAAGCCAGGCTGGCCTGCTGCTCTCACAGAGCTTCCTTAGGTGGGGTTGTTGTGGCTGGTATGCTGAGCCTGGCCTGTGGAGCAGCCAGGGCTGGAGCAGGGAGCCAGGCAAGGCTGTGCTGCCCTGGAACAGGTCCTGCCTGACTGTTTGCATCTTTCTTTCAACATCGTTCAGCTTAAAAACCAGGCCATGTTTAAGGAAAGAATTTTAATAATAAAAATGGGCAGAGTCCATCCACCCATAGTCCCCTGGTATTAGGTCTCTGTCGTGTGGTAAGAGCACTGCTCTAAACCCAGGGCTGCTGCAGTGAAGTGTTACAGCACAGGTGCAATTGCTCCTCACCTTAATCTCCTGACTGGTTGCTGCTCAGGCCTCTTGAGTAATCCTGTGGCGCTGAGCAGGGTGCTGACACAGCCCTGCCAGCAGGCAGTCAGGGAGTTTAAAGGATTTGTGTACAGAAGCAGCAGTTGCACCCTTTTCTGCAGCATTGATCCATGTCCTGACACACGCACGCTTCTTCATTCGAGGCTTCCCTGAGGATCACTGGAAGCCTTTCCTGCTGACTTTCTCCCTTTGGGGCACAGGAGGAAGCTGACAGCTGAAAGTGCACAGAGAAACTCCATGTCTAATTGTATCCCTGAGGTGGGAGAAAGGGATTTCCTTTGCTTTTCTGTTGCCCTTCCTGTGAAACACAGTAGCACAATCTTCTTTGGCATCTCATCTCCCCTGGGATACTGCAATCAAAGCTAAATGTCCATGTCCTCTCAAAGCCCAGAACACATTCATGCTGTCCCCTGCTCTTCTCTCTTTCTTCATATTAAACCTGAGGCTGGTAAAGGTGTCGGTCCAGTAAGGTTACTGTCAGCAGCCTACCTTCAGTGTGTCTAGATCCTTTATTTGAAGCTCTAAAGTAAAACTAAGTGACTCATAACTCTTATCCAGAGACACTCCTGACCTCTCTGTAGCAACAGGGTAAAGCTGGACTGAGCAGCAGATGCTTTCCAAGGGTTGATCAAAACTCGACCTTGAACTTGAACTTTCCCAGAAACAAAAATTTTCCCTCAGATGCTTCCAGATGTGCTTTCCCAAGCAATGCAGGGTGCTCTGGACCAAAACAAAACCACCCCTCTGTTACCACACCAAAACAGTGGTAATAAGTATATTCTTCTCTCACAGTGTAATCACCCAAGTGCCAGCACTTTTATGATAATCTGAACTGCCTAATGTCCTGAGTACAAAAGCAGCTACACCAGGAATCCTATAAAATAGTTGGTAAAACATTGTACATGTAAGTAAATCTGGGATTAACTTTTAATTGCAAATAATATAATCTGTGAAAATCTGGTCATCTTTCATTCTTTGTAAACGTTGTTCTTTTCCACCACATTCTTTTGTTCCTTTTCTTTTCTCCCCTTTCTGCTCCTGCTTCTCTACCCTTTCTTTTTGGGACTTATTTTGGTCAGGCACTGAAGAGCAGTACAGCAGGAGAAGAGCACTTTCCCAGGTTCCCAGGCAGCAGTCCAGTCTTGTCTCTGTGGTAGAGCTGTTCTTGCTGATTCTGAGTCTGGTAACTTCATCTCTCATGCCCAGGGCCATGAGTTGGCTGATTGCTCTCCTCTCCTCTCCTGTCCTCTCCTCTCCTTTCTTCCCCCACCCTTATAATGTTCCCAAGATGTCTATCACCCTTTTCAAGAGCTGCCTGTACAAGACAGGTTCTGTTGCATCCCTTCTTGGATTTCACAGAGGGTATTTATCAAACCTGCAGAGCAGTCTGTTTTCACATACTCAGGTGCTGGTTTAGATCCTGTTGTGATATACCAGGCTTTGTTCTCTGAGATAAAGTAGAGATAGGTTATCTCTAGAACTCATCTACTTGCAAGTCTTGGTTGTTCCCTTTCCAGACAGGGTTTAGGAAGCCTAAAGCACCCTTGAGGCATGGGTCACAGTGCTGTGGAAAGTGCCCCTGGAAAGTAAGGCTCAGTGAACACTAGCAGTGGTTTCTGGGGTACAATAGAATTGTCCTTAACTCTTGACACTATTTTGCCTAAAATCTGATAGACTAAAGGGAGTTGTCAGCTTTCATGACTTACACAAACTTACATGAACAAAAATGTTTAGCTTTTTCTCTGCAACTACCTCTCCTTGATCCAAAGTCTGTATCCAAATGTCTTTCCATGTCCTTTTCTAAGGATTTTTTTGATTTCCTCAATGCGCATGCTCATGACATTAAAATAAAGCAATGTAACAGAAGTATCTACGTGGCCTCTTTGATCTTGTATTAATATTGACTTCCATAAAAGAGGATCAACAAGAAAAAATCCTGCTCTGTGGCATCCTGGAAGACGTGGCAGACTTGTCCTCCCTTCCTTCTGAAGCTCCACTGCCAGGTGGTGCCACACAGTGCTGGCACTCGTGTGTGGGGCCACAGCACAGAGGTGGGACCCTGCAGTGGGACTGAGAAAATGCAGAGGAGTGTTCCCAAGCCCACATGATGTTTATCAGGCAGCTTCAGTTTTTGTTATAGCTGTTCCTTATCCATGCAAGATTTTAGCAGTGTATCTGACACAGTCAGCTTCCCATTATACAAAAAGGTCTGGTTGATCTGGATTTAAAACCCTTGTGAAAACCCTCCAGTGATTCCTTTAATCTATTCAGTTGCTTTAAATATATTTAGGGGAGAGCATAAAACAAAGTAATGTGGATCAGTGTGCTCTCATATGCTTTGTATGTCTGTGTAGTCCAAAAGAAAAACCTGGAAGTTCAAGGCAGTAGATATTTATTTATTTTCTTCTTCCATATCAGACTTAAAGTAAATTTTGTGCTTCTTTACACAGACTGTTGGGAGAGAAATCCTGCTCCATTTGATAGATTTCCTGGTGACCAGCTATGGACGTGACCCAGTTATTACCCGCTTGCTCAATAATACCCGGATTCATATCATGCCAACCATGAATCCAGATGGATTTGAAGCTACAAAAGTGCCTGATTGTTATTACACACCAGGAAGGTAAGGGTGGCTTAGGAGGGTGGGAGAGGTAAAATAAATGGGTGGGGAGTAATAATTGCAGCTAGCCAGAAGACTGAATCACACTTGGTAGAGAGCAGAGTCTACAGGATGTGCTAGGGCTAATTTTTGCCTGTGCCCTTCTGAAGACACATTGTTATGGCATAGAGTTTCTGGAAGATTGAGTCAGACTGGTGTTTATATGTGGTGGAGCCAGAAAAAAATTGGTCAGAATTGGTGTAATGACCTCACCTTTTAGGCAGGAGACCCAGATTGCAAATACAAGCACAGTTCCCCATTCTGTAGCACCTTTAGAGTGCTACAAGAAAAGAAGGAAAATTCCACCCACAGGGATCTGTTTCAATTGGAGAATTCTGTAACCCTTCTTAATGAGAAAAGGTGTGTCTAAGCTTGTTGAATGGACTTTAGCCATGTGTTTAAAAATAATGTTGAATGTGGATTTAGTAAGAAGGAGGAGTTACACAAGCAGAGCTGGCTATAATAGGTTCTGATGGTAGGGAAGAAAACCTACACAGATGCAATTGACATTGCATCCTGTGCTGCTTTTGCATTCTTCATTGTGACTATTGCAGAGACCAAAAAGGGGATGAAAAGCTTAACAAGCTAGAAGAGGGAAAGAGACAGTGAGAGAATGGGAATAAACGCCCAAAGGACAGATTTGGAATGTGCAGAAAAAGCAAACCCATGAGCTGGAAGTTCTCTTGGATCACTGGCCTTGGCAACACCAGAAACAAGTGAAAAGAAAGTTTGGTAGTTTAGTTCTTCTTTAGGTGACCAGTATAGGCCCTCCTTTTTATTAAGAAAAAATGTATTCCTCGGCAAATAGATGGGACTTGTATGGAGGCGGGTATTTTTTATCCCCTCACTGTCAAATAGACAGAGTTTAACAGACTGAGCTCAAAAATTATCACGGTCAACAGTGAATACCCTCTTCATTCCTGTGCTGACCTAACTGAGAGAAAAAGCAAGAGAGTGTTTGAACAGGCTGGGCATTAAGGTTCAGGGAGAATAAATGCATCCTGTGTCCAACTCCATTTTTTTCTGTCTGTTGAGAGTGAGAACAGCCCAAGGGATACGGCCATTCAATAGTTACCTTGGGCCTCTATACAAGCAGGAAAAACACATACAGGAAGAGGACAAAGTCCTTCTGATCTGGCTCTGGTTTTTCTAATTCAGTTATGAGTAGGTGTGCATTCTGTGTGCAAGTTAAATATTCTCTGTTTCCATTTAGAAATGTTTTATTGTGGCCTATGAAAATTCCAGTGCTGCCAGAAAGCAAACTGGACTCCACCACTGTAACGCTTGAGAAATAAAAAATGGTCATCTTCCCTGTTCCCTGAAAATACTAGCACACCACAGCCCTGGAGAAGTGGGAGGCTGGTGATGTGGGAGCATCCACAGGCAAAACAGTAATGGGAATGTGTTCTCTCTTTCTAAGGTACAACGGGAATGGAGAAGATCTGAACAGAAATTTTCCCGATGCCTTTGAGGACAACAGGGCCAGCATTCAGCCAGAGACTCAGGCAGTAATGGACTGGATCAAAAGTGAAACGTTTGTTCTCTCAGCAAACCTGCATGGGGGTGCCCTGGTTGCCAGTTACACCTTTGATAATGGTAACCCAGGTAAGCTGCTGGCAAACTCTGTTCTCCCACAACTGACTGGGTTTAGGAACATTGGCTGTACCGAAGCAAAATTTATAAGGATTCCTGCAAAGTTCCTCTAGCTTTTGAGCTGGTATGGGCAGAATTTTATAAACCCCATCAAAATTCACTGCCTAATATGGCCTTTTGGGAGATGTTTATCCTGCATGTAAGCCAACACTGTGTGTTTCACCAGTAATGAGAGTTGCACAATGGCTGTCTTCACTCTGCAGTTACCGGCTCTTTGAAAGGCTATAGCAGATCTCCAGATGATGATGTCTTTATTCACCTGGCAAAAACCTATTCTTCCAACCATGCCAGCATGTACAAAGGGACGGGCTGTGACAGCAGGCAAACCTTCCCAGAAGGCATTACCAACGGGTACTCTTGGTACCAGCTGGAAGGTAAGAATGGCACTGATATTTCGTTCAGCTGCTCCTGGTAAGGTGTTTTCTCACTTTCCCCTGCCATCTCTGATGGTGAAAGGGCAGTGATGTTAGTCAGAGTAGAGGGCTGATGAGGGAAGCAATTCAACTCATTCATGCAGATTCTGTGAGTAGGACCTGGATGTTTTCAGACTCCTCCAGCCAGCAATTCCACAAGTGAATGAGGCAGGCACTGCTGTTTGCCTGCTTCTGTGCCCTTGCTTAAGGCCTGCAGTAGCTGTATACATTACATACACGTGCACACTCTGCTTGGCATCAAGATCTTTCAGAAAGAAAACCATTAATATGTTGTCAATTTTTCAATGTTTAATTACGGAAATAAAAGTTTTCTTTATTGTTTATGTGTAGCCAGATAGAATATGGGGCTTGTGCACTGTGTATGTTGTTTTCATTGTATTAAAAGACTTAAAAGGGTCTTGGAATGGCTTTGGCCGTGGCAAATCCTATGCCAGCCTAACTGTCCCTTTTTAGATGGAAAAGCTTGAATGAAGTCAAAGACCCATCCTTTCTCAGCCACAATCATCATCATTTCCAAAATGAAGTATGTTTTAGAAAACAACACTCTATGAGTAACTAGAGTTAATAATTAAGTTGGTTTTTCACAGGAGGCAGTAAATACAAGTGTGGCATTGAGGCAAAATTTATCTGAATTACTTTTCTTACAGGTATGATGCAAGTACCAACATTTTAACTTTCCTATTTGTATTTTAATTTGACCTTAGTGTTTCTTTGCAGCTGAAAACACTTTTATTTCACTTTTAAGGTGGAATGCAAGATTACAACTATGTCTGGGGACAGTGTTTTGAAATTACACTGGAGCTGTCATGCTGTAAATATCCTCCGGAAGACCAGCTGGGAAAGTTCTGGAGAGACAACAAAGTTGCTCTGATTGAATATATCAAACAAGTGCACCTAGGTGGGTATGGGAGTGGGGGCAGAGAGAAAACTGGGGCCACCTTAGAGGGAGCTCCTCAGCAGCTGGGGCAGTGTCACAGCTCACAGGGGACAGATCTGGTGGTAACTTGGGAGCTTCTGAACAGGAAGTGCTACAAAGCCAGGGTGGGTGAGGCAGGAGAACTTACAAGTGTGTCAGGTGAGGGGATACTGCAGTGTGCAAGGGGTTAAAATGCGCTGGGGCAGGAGCAGGGGGCTGGCCCTGGGGGCTGTCTGACCATGCACTCCCCCCTCCCCTCTATTCCTGAGCAGCCTTGGGATAATAATAATTTCAGAGGTCTCTAAGTGTATGTGTGCCTCAGCACTCGTGCCATGGGTCTTTGCTGCTTGGATTTTGTAAACTTGAAAGGCTTCTCTAGGTGTGATCCAACTTCACATTTGGAAGAGAACTGCTTAGTGAAGCTGTGGTGCTTTACAATGAGTTGAAGGGTTTGCACAAACCTGTTGCTTATCTTGCATTTTGTTACCCTAAATATCTAACTGCTATTTTATCTCTGCCTGTGTTGCCTTGAAGATGGTGTGTGGGAATTAAGGGAAACTACTTCATAAGCAGACATTGTTGGTATTCTGCCTTTGGGAAATACTAGACAAGAGGTTGACTTATTTTAAATCACAAAAAAGAAGGGGGGATGGGTGTGTGGGGTGTATGTGTGTGTGCGCGCAAAAATTGCCAAACCTGTAGCGAAGATTGAAGCCCTTCAGTAAAGGACACACAGTGTGTATGATACCTTCAGCAAATGAGATTTGGAATATTAGGAGATTACAATGCTGCTTTCTAACTTAACATGGGGGTAAACTATTAACAACAACAGCCAAGGATTTTCTGGTTTAATTCCCTCGAGCAAGGCCGAAGTGACCAGTGCTAATACCAGATGTGCTGAAAAGTGGTGAAATAGCCTTTGAGGGCATCCAGCAACAGAACAGTCTGCCTTTCTCAGAGAAGGAGGCTCACCAGTTACACCTCCTCTCCCTTTTTCATAGGTGTCAAAGGCCAAGTTACTGATAAGAATGGGAATCCTATTCCCAACGCCATCGTGGAAGCCAAAGGAAGGCCACATGTCTGCCCCTACAGAACAAATCAACACGGGGAGTACTTCCTTCTCCTTTTGCCTGGGACATATGTGATCAATGTGAGTACATATGTGATCAATGTGACTATGCAGCCTTACTGAAGTATTGTTTCCAATTGCATTGAGGTCCTGAGCACAGTGAGACTGCAGCCTTAGAGGTGGGTGAGCTGAGCTGCTCAAGTCATAGATAGGAGGTGTAAAGACTCTTTAGCAGACTTTTTAAAAAAAATGTATTTAAATATTAGTCAGCAGAAGGGGAGTTGTTTGGTACAGTCCTCAGTGTCCAGAGCTAAGCACTCCTTGGACCTTGGTGGTGGAGCCAGCTGGGATGAGTCTGGAGCATGGCAACAGGAGCTTGAGGTGTTTGCAACAAACCAGGAGCCTTGCAGGGTGAGAGGGTGGAGCCTGGGACCTGCAGCAGGGGCTGACACCACCGTGGGTGACTGTCACTTCCTTGTGCCAAAATGGTTTCCCTGTGGAAGTCCAAACATCCATGCCCTGTAGGCTTTGCCTGCTGCCAAAGGCTTATGCTTAAGCATCACTGCAGGATTCTGACTCTTGTACAGCAATAGTCTTACTGCTATAACATGAAAACTTTATTTTTCCCAGTCCACATTCTCAATGTATCTTTAGAATATTTTGCCCTGTACATTTAAAGTGTAAATATTAATTGTTTCACACTTGAATTCAATGTTTCAAACCAAGGAAGAACTCTTGTGTTTGCTCCTAGGCTACTGTACCAGGATTTAAATCCATGCTGAAGACAGTGGAAATACCTGATAACACTGGAAACTTCAGTGCTGTGAAACAGGATTTCTCTTTCCCAGAGGTCTCAGATAAGATCAGCTCAAAAGTTGCTTCATGTCCCAAAACTCCCCTCTACCAAGAGCTCACACGGGCTTCAGCTGCAGTAAAACCAACAGTACATCTCTTGGTTTTAATGACCGTTGTGCTTGCAATTTTCAAATAAAGTCAGGAATGGCAAAGGCAAAATCTTCCTGCACAAATGTGGCTTTTCAGAGAAGGAACTGTATATGCAAAAGAAAGTGTTTTTATAAACCAGATTCTCAGATTCACAATCGTGTTTACTGTATTTTGCAAAATACTGGTTTGACAATTGAATGTTTTACTTTACTTATAGTAGACATATTTTTAATTGTAACAGACTATCATATTTTTCCATGTAAATATTTTACTCTGAAGAAATTTCCTACACTCTATGCTGATAACTGTAGAATTTTGATGCAGAAAATACAAATATATTTTGAAGATTTTTCCCAAATTCCAAAACACTGAGAATTGTACTGCAATGTTTCATGCAAGCTCAGGTGCCACACAACTGTAAGTCATCAGCTCAATACTAATTTCTCATAATAAAGCCACTGCTATAAATGAAGAATGGCATTTCTATATATGCTCTTTCTTACCTGGACAGATGAGACGGCTCAGGGCTCAAATGAGGTAAAGGCCAGTGACACAGACATGTTTAAGACAAGAAGATGAAAATGAAATGTGAGTATCTACCAAAGGGCCATGCTGTGGAAGCTGGATGATAATCCACACCAACAGGGAAAAGGGAGGAATTTGTGGCTCTGAAAACCATGTTCTCCTGTGGCAGAGCTGCTGAAAGCAACGTGGAAAGAGTCACTGACAGCTTTATACTGTGTCCATTTTTAACTGAATTTGCTGTGGCACAGAACCACATACAATTCAGAATTCTTTGAATAGTTTCAGCAATGGCTTTATACTGTTTCAACAGCCTCACAGCCCTGCTGCTGCACTGTGGGGACTGTTTAACAGCCTTGCCAGGAGCTGGCAGGCACATCAGCAAGGCACCAGCCAGCTCCAGTCACAGAGGGTGCTTTCACTGCCCCCCTGGCTAGGCTGTACTGCAGGCAGGATTAGCAGATTCCTTTTGCCTGGCCAGTTGTGAGTCATTTTCAGAGCCCTTTGAAGCTGCCCAATTAACAGAAAATTTTTCAAGAAAAGCCAGTTAGTACCATCTCCTGTGTTTATTTTAAAGCTTTATCTGCCAGTAATTTTCTTGAGCAATTTCAAAAGTAAAGCAGCAAAGATTATCTTTGGAAACATCGATCTTTTCCTGTATACAGTAAATAAAAAATGCAGGAATTCAGTTAATCCTTTAATGCCTTTTAAAATCTCTCCTGAGGCATTGCTGCCTGTCACACCAAGCCTTTCCAGCTGGGCTGTGGCACTTGGGCATCAGCCACTTGTCTGCCAGACAGCCACATTCAGTGTGCAAATCCACTTCAGAACTTGAAACAGCAATGCCAATAGCAATGAGGACTCTGAGCAAGAGACTGGTGTTTGAGTATTTTCCTCATATCCATTTGCATTTTCTACCTTTCCTCACCCTCTGATCCACTGTGGGTTGTTTACCACACAGAGAAGTAATTATCCACTAAATCCCATCACTGCTCCTGCCACTTGTAGCAGGAAGAACGAGAGATTCCTTGAGTTAAAATCTCCCAAACCAAAGAAATCTGACATTAGTCAGCAGTCCAGCAGCTGAGTGGGGGCAGAAAGAGCCTGTGTGTTGGCTCACAAAAGTAAGAATCTTTGTGAAAACAAAGTACCAGAACTTCTAACAATCAAGTGATTGACATGAAAACAAAAGAGCACCATGGAGTATATAAACAAATCTTTATTTAAAGCTTTTAAATGGAACACAGTATTCAATTTTCATCAGAAAAAGAAAAACTGAAAACTGAAAGATAAACGCAGGACACGTGGAACTTCTCGCAAATAGGTCTATACTGTGTGCAATTGGAGTGGATACTTGCATTTTAATGGTCACTGACTGTGGTCATACGTGCACTGGGTAGCTGGAAAGTAATGCACCAGGTCAAGCTCTTGAAAGCATGTTGCATAGTTATTTAAATTCACTATGAGCTATTCTATTCAACAGTCATCCCAGCTATGTGTAGTCAGACAACAAAGACTCTGGTTTTAGAAAAGCTATTGGTATTTTAGGTATAAATTAATCATCATCCTGACAGCCACTACTGCGGCTCAAGACCAAGAACCATCCTTTAAAAGCAGGCTGTTAAGCTAAAACATCTACTCAAAAGGGGAACCACCACCTTTTTAAGTATCACTGACAAATCTCACATGTATAATATAGCTCTAGATACACCAAAGAACCATTCACTTGAAGCTTTCAGTGCATCTATGCTAAAAAAAAAAACCCTAAAGTAAACCCCCACACTGTAGTTAAAAGCAACAATTTTTCATGTTCTGTAAGTGCAATCCACTATTAAAACCTCAAGCTGGGTTTTGTGCTTTGCTTGTGCAACCTTTACAGCACAAGATGTGCCTTGGACTCCGGTGTGGAGGAGCTGGAAAGGCAGGGCAGGGCAGGTAATGCCCTGGAAAGGAGAGGGCTGATGCTCCAGCAAGGACCAAGGCTGCCCTACAGCCCCTCCGTGACAACGCTGCCTCTCCTCAGGTCCCCTCAACTGTCCAATATAATCCTCCCCACAGGGAAACCTCACAACAGCAAATGCCCCTTTTCAGGCCAAATGTTGCACAACAAAATGCTGTACCTTCCTGGGATAACTCCTGCCCCACCATGTGTGTGGTAAGTTAATGTGCTGAATAAATTACCTGCTTTAAAATTATAAACTCTACCTAACGTTACACCCCAACACAACAGCAGCCTTAGATTAAGATGGAAAAGAAAAAATCTTCACCCCTATTTCCATCCTATTTATTCAGTTTCATTAGGGTCTTAATAATTTTCTAATCTTTCTTTTATAAGATACATTTTTCTGAAACAATTCTTCTTATTGCCACTCTGTAAGAACGAGGAATTTTCCTCATATTAGTCATAAGAGAAAAAAATCTGAAAAAAATCTTCATGCCCACAGACACTTCAGAGACAGCGACATTTGAACAAATGTACAGCAAACAGACCTCTGATAAAATCGTACCACACTCTTAAAAGGAATGTAAGCTTTTCATCAGTGAGCATTTTGAAGCACCTTTACCCTTTCTAAATCATCTGCTAAGGGGAGAGGCACAGGACGATCCTGCTGGTGTGAGGTGGCTTTCAATACTAATATAATGGTAATACTAACAAATAGGTAAATAGTTAAAGACTTGTATTTAAACAAAAAGTAGGTTTATTGTACTTTCTAAAAAAATAATTGCAAGTTCTTGCACCATTTGTAGATAACTATTGTCTACCTGATGTGCAAGAAGGAAGAGACTAAGAAAATTACTGAAAATCACATACAGACGCATCCTGCGGGCATCTGGCCTCCCCCGCAACCTTCACAGTCATGTGTCCAAAGGCAAAAGCCATTTGCACCTTTGCAAATTAACCTGAAAGCCTCTCATCATCATCCTGCATCTCCTGGACCATCACCCCAACCTTACCAGCACCCAGAAGCAGTCAGTCAGCTCCTTGCCTGTACTGAGGGATGCAAAAGCATTCCAAAGGAAAGCAAAACACCACCAAAATATTTTCACTAAGCTGAGGCTGGACCAGCACCTTCTCTATTCAATATATCTTGTTCAGGTTCAATGCAGAAATTGTTTTAAGGGAAGGAAAAAAACCTATAGACATAAATCTCCCTTCTCAATATAATACGAGTATTTCTCTGAATTTTAATGCTACATTTCTTAAAATAATCCTCTTGTGCCTGTGATTTACTAAATAAGCATATTTATATAACTACACATGTAGCAGTAGACTAATTCAATAAATTAGAGCTCAAAACATCAACTGTGAGCACAAGTATATTTACAAACAGCAATAAATTATTGATCAAAATGTGTACGATATTACATAAGGATCTCTGACGTTTTGTACCAGTGTTTAAGGGCCAGAACAAGCAGGGTGCTCACTGCTCGTGCCCACACAGGAGACAGGGTGGAGGCAGAGCCAAAGGAGTCCCCACAGGAGCCACTGTGCCACAGCCCCGGGCACCAGCCCTGCACCGGCCTGCCAGTGTCCCCTGCAGGAACAGCCATCAATTCCCATCACTTCCACTTGGAAGGCAGGCACCCACACCAAACAATTCAAAGTTGCACTAGAAGTCATTAAGAATAATATTAGGCCATAGAATGTAACTCAAACCAAAATACTCGACACAGTGATTTGCAGTTGCAGAAATGAAAATGGCCCATTTCCTCCCCATTGTAGCGAGTGGAAGGTATTTCCAGGGCTATTCTCTGCAACAGAAGGCATGTGACTGGAAAGGATTGCCGAGAGGGATGGCACAATTTGTCCCAACAGGCAGAAGACAAGGACAGCTGCTCCCCCAGCATGCAGTTACACAGCCAGGGCAGCCCCTGCAGAGAAGGCATCGTGCTGAGACAGGGGAAGACACGGGAGACAATGGAGGGGACAAAGCTTCATAAGAACAAGATGAAACTTTTTAGGTACAATCCCCATGTTATTGATGCTTCTGCATATACACATCTATAATTCTCTCTCACCTGCAGGTGCAATGAAGAGCCTCTGCAAGCCTCACAGCACCTAAGTTTATCAAATCAAAAATTAAAAAAAAAAACAATAGGAAGTGCAAAGTAAGGCAAGTAGCTCTGTAATAGTATCTCTCTTTGAAAAAACTAGCTATCTGCCCAAAAAACTAGCTATCTGAGGCTGAAGGATTATCAAATCCTATAAAACCCATGAAAGGTTTTTGCCGATCAAAAAACTTCCAAAAACTTCAAGCTACCTGATGTCCCTTTACAAATTACAGGAGGCAAGAAACTTGCAAGTAAGAACGTGAATGAATACAACTGGAGTTTATATTTTGTAAACTTAAAATGAACTATGTTAGAACTTTGGTACACCGCTTTCTTTCACTAGCAACAAAATAGCTCAAAAAAAATAAAGTATGAACAAAAAGTGAATGATGCCAATAATTCAGTCTTTACCTATAAAGTTACTACTTTTCAACCAAGTCACAATCAAAGATTTACTAAGTCTTTCCTCTATCTCCTTATGTCCTTTTCTGAGTACTTCCAGACATTTGCAGCCCTGCAGAGGGCAGGAGGAGTCTCTGTGCCAGCTCACAGGCATCAGCAATTTTATACTGCTGGTGTTAGGGAAGCAGTTGAGCCTTAGCCCGTAAGATGGTAACACTGCCCAATTCCTGCACTTGGACTACATCTCCACTCTTGGCACTCCCCTGTTAATCTGCCATTCCTATTGGTCACACAATCAGCAACCACATGTAAAAATAAAAGGTACTAAAAATATACAAGTCCTCTTGTAACATAGTTTTCCAAAGGAGTAAGAATCACTCGCAGGGTACAGAAACTCCATGTGAAAGGCAGCTGAGTGAATTTTACTGCATCCTGGCTCCCACACTCTACCTTGCCTTAAGGCCCCCAGAACTGAGGCAGGCAGCAGACTCCCTGGGCACAGAACTGGTACGTTTCACCAAGTTTTTGACAAAGTACAGTGAGGAGACAAGAGCTAAAAGCAGCAAATGACAGGTCTAAAAAGACCAACTTTGAATTGGCCAAGCACCTTGCAAAAGATTTTCAGAATTCTTGTGACACAGATAAGAACAGTGAGTTGGAAAGACTACTGCACTTAAAGAATGTGAACTGGAACTGCACAGCTTAAATGTTTCTACAGGTGAAGGGGAATTTCTTTTCTATTTTTATTACAGTGAACGCAGCAATGCAGCTGAATGTATTCTGCTAAGTCAGAAACAAGTGCAGAAAAAGAAAACAACTGTCCCCTACTACTACCTGACATGACAGTTCATAGCATATCCTTCATTTATCTTGTCTGTTGAGACTTGTTTCATGCTGCACATAGGCAGAGGAGTCTGACTGAGCCTTATGTTTTCACCAAGCAACAAAAACTGGAACCTGGATAATCATATATTTTCTTAAATGAAGAATTTGCAGAAATACACACTTCAACATGTCTCTCCTCCAACAACTATTGAATTTGGGGTTTTAATGCACGTATTTAATTCAATAAAACAAATGTCACTAACTTGCATGGAACATTAAAACACTTGGAGATGAGGCGGTTTACAGGACCTGGTTACTTCTACTGAGAGGGATTTAAAATCTCCAAGTTGACTTCTGAGCATTAGGCAAACCTCTTAATAACTCCAGTGCAGTTATGTCAGTAATTATTTTTCACACAGAACTCGAAGAGACACAAAATATTAATTTTCCAATAAGCATACAAAAATAATTTCTTACTCTCTTAACCAGTTTCTGAAGTTTCTTTTGCTGCTTTCCAGTCAACACATGTCTAACTAAAATAAGTTAGCACAATCATTTGTATGGGCTGCCTGCACACTGGGCAGGGTTTGTTCCTCTTCTTGAGCTTTTTTGCACAGGTAAAACATGACATGAGGTGTCCCGTTTTGCCATGTACTATGCAGCCATTTTTAGGTCTGCTTTGACATATGACACACGGCTCTATGCTGGTAACAGGCAGACTGGACTCCATGCTTTCCTCTTTGTCTTGCATTTCTCTCTTCTCAGGTTCCTTAAAGTCCTCCTGACTGCTACAGAACATGCTGCTTGATGTTGATGGCTGGGAATAACCTTCACTTTCCTGGGACTCAGAAAGCTGTACTGATTTATCCTCATTCTCATCCACAGCTGGTTCTTTATCTTCAGTCATTTTTGCTTTCTTGCAATCAGGAACATCAAAACCTTCTCCAGACTCTGCAGAAAAGGAGGTTTCTAATTTGCTCTTTTCCAGTTTCTCACTCTTTTGATCTGGAAGCCAATCCTCACGAAGGGCCCAGCATCTGTGGCAATGTCGTGGAAGCGGAGGATTCATTTCATTGCATTCGGGACACTTCCAATAATCCTTCAGTGAATCAAAGGTTGGAACAGCTTAAGCTACTTGGAACACTTACAACTGAAGTATTCAGAAATTATAAACAATTTATTACTGCCAAAATAATTATTATGTTGAGCTATCAACTTGTTTACAATTTTAAAATTCCATTCAGTGGTTTTGGCCCCATTTTACAATTCTATATTAAAATGCTTCTTATTTTAAAAGGACTCTGGCTTTCCTTCGTTTTGCAATAGGTTTATGAATAGAACACTTCATTATTCCTACGCAAAACTGCAGAAACCAGACCACAGAATTCTTCAGAGGCCCTCATGAAAACTCGTTAAAAAGGTCATAATTTCCCTTTTTTCGGCTATGGACTCCTGCGACGGGAGCTATTCCAGGCGGAGGGGCCCTTGCCCGGCTGCGCTGCTGGTGCACACCGCGGCCGGGAGAGGGCGCTCCGACACAGCCGCAGCACAGAAACAGCGGCCAGGGCAAACACGGACGGGAAGGGGAAGGGGAAAGGGAAAAAATAAAAGGGCAAAACCAAAGCGGTGCATCCGCCTCTCACAGGTTACTCCACGGACTACAATGAAAATAAACCACTGTTTCGTTAAAAATACATTTTGCTTTGAAGGACAGAGACCCTTCTTAGAAACAATGCAAGCAAGTACAGAAAATCAAAACAAAAATAACCCAACCCAAAACTTACTTAGGCAAGTCCTAAAAAAAAAAATCAGTAACATCAAAAACTTATAAAACAAATTTTAAATCCTAAAAGTAATGGACAGGTCTCTTTTCCTACACATAAGCACCACTATCTTTTCAGAAGGTGGCCAGCCCTGTCTTTAACACACCAAGTCCCTCAGTCCTACAGACTATCACGGAACTGGAACACTTCACAGTTCCACAAAACAGCTTTAATTCAAGTATCAAATGTGAAAAATATAAATAAGGTGATAGGACACACTAGAATTAAAATGCAGTGTTTTTTCACAAACATCTCCATACTTTGCCTCAAGACTGTCAATTTCTTCCCACACCTCAAGAAGGGTCTCACAGAATGTAGTAAAGGCCTCTTTTACAGTACTGTTCTGAAAAAAGGCTTGCCTTCACATCTCTATGTTACAGACACCTTCATTCAAGCTGGACAGTAAAACTAGGTATTCTGACTTCTATAAAGAGTTTTTTAAATGTACATGACTAAGATTTTAATTTTTTTCCATTTTGTTCAGAAAGTCAGATTTAGGCTCCAAATAATTTTCTTCCATTAAGTCAATGAAATGGTAAATTAGTGTGGGATTGGGGTTTTTTTAATGGATTAGGAAGTTTATTACCCATTTTAAAAAAACCCCCAAGATATCTTAATAATCACATGTTCCTTAATAAGCACAGTAATTAAAATATTGTATTGGAACCTTCACACAAAGTCAATTTAATTCTTAAAAAACCACTGGTAGCAATAGAACTCATCTATACTTCTCCATCTATTCTATGTCAGTTTACCCAATTTACGATGCTTCACCAGACAAGTTTTTACTCACAGCTAAAGAAATCTCTGGATCTTCATCAAATGAATCAGCATCACTATCTTCATCCTGGTAAATAGTCAGCTGATAAACCTGGTTTAAATTTAAAAATATATATATATGTATACAGAACTGGCTTTTGGCATTTAATTAAAAATGCAAATATTTTTAACCTGCTAAGATTTTCAGATAGCAAGCTAGTGGAGAGTCTCCAGGGATGGACTATTAAGATAATTAATGGATTAGAGGAGCTGTCACGTGAGGAAAGCTGAAAGAGCTGGGAATGTTCAGCCTGGAGAAGGCTCAGGGCAGGAGGTAAAGGATGGCATCAAGAACACAGAGCCACGCTGTTTTCAGTAGTGCCCAGTGGCAGGACAATGGCAACTAGCACAAGTTAAACACAGGAGGTTCCCCCTGAGTATCACAAGACACCTTTCACTGTGAGGATGAAGGAGCACTGGCATGGCTTGCCCTGAGCACCTATGAAGCTTCTATCCCTGGGGATATTCAAGACACTTGGACATGGACCTGGGCAATCAGCTCTGCCTGAGCCAGGGCAGGTGGGTAAGAGAACCTCCAGAGGCCCCTTGGAACACCAGCCATCCAGCAATTCCCAAACCTACTGTCTGGAGCAGGAGCTTTCCTCCTCCAAGATACCATCCTCTCTCAGGGTGCAGCTCTGCTCTACACTACAATTTGGTGCACATCAGTACAGTCAGTCCCATTCAGCCTCCCAGCTACCACAATCATGTACATCCCTGGTGAATTCTGCCTCTGGTACTCACCTAATCTTGCCACGAGCTGATTAACCTCTTTAAAGTAACAGAAAACTAACCCAGGAAGAAAACCCTACATACATTCTCACTTCATTCCCGTCATTCTAGAAATCTCTTGAAAATTGCAGTAATCACAATTTTTCTGTCTTCCTGCCTACTAATAAAGATTCCTAAAACTTTGTTTCAACATCTCTATGAAACATTTACATTCACAGAGGCAAAAAACTTGGACATATCCCTTTGGAAAGAGTTACTCAGAAAGGTTTCCTTTGGTGTCAAGGGTTGTCAAAGCTCAACATGTACTTCTAGAATTAAAAATGCAGAAAGGCTATAGTACACATGCTGCCACTGACTTCAACAGCTGGTGAGAGCAGTTAAGCACCCAGACTTTCTTATCCAGCCCTTTTCAGAGCCTGCAGAAAGCCTCAGCACCATTTCAGTAGCTGGCTGGTGAGTTGTAAACAGGTGACCCAATTGCACCAATATGTAATTTGATTTAATGAACAACTGGCTGCAGATTGTGACACCAGCACATGCAGTTTGCAAATATACCTGAAGAGTTCTCCTTGGAAACTTGCAGTAATTTTTCATGTTGAAATTCCTTTTCCTTCTCATCCCCTCCCCCCAGGGTCAAACAAGGAAAGCAGATAGTACCTCATCATCTTCATCAGTGAGCTCCTGCCCTTCTTCATTATGGCTGTAATCTTCTGAATAAATAGACTCAACTTCAAACTCCACACTGAACTGGTCTGATACAGAACCATGGTCAAACCAATCTGAGTTTTCACTTAATGAACTAGCATCAAGATCCTGAGGAAAAGAAAAAAGAAAGCACACATTCAACCTCACCAGTCCATATACACAAGACTACTGATAAAACAACTCTCAGGATAAAACTGCACTACTCAGTATAATTAGCTATGGAAGAAAAAGGACCAGCTGCTGTGAGACACAGTACTTTTTATGAGATAAACAAATTATAGGTGGGTAAAAAGAAAGCTAGGCCTGGAAGCCTTTTGCTGGCTCTAATAAGAAACTGCACTCAGCCTACAGGCAGCTGAAAGGCTGCAGTCATTATTTCAGAAAGTCCCTCCTAAAACGTGAAAGAACAGATGAAAGAAGATGGTATCTTCTGGCTGCATGTCATTAAATTCCCTATTCTCATAAACTTTGTTTAATCTGAGATAATTTTTTAACAACTACAAAACATGAAGACTGAAAATACAGTATTAGTGCTGTCAATTGAGAACACAGTATGTGACCAGGAATACTGTTAGTTCAGCTCTTCATGACTTAATCGAACCACAAATTTGCCCTGGTGTTGGCTAAAAACAATACAAAACTTCTGAATAATGGCATGGCAAACTAATACAATGCACCATCAGCACCCATTCCACTGGGTACAGTTACCAAAGCTGTACCAGAAATAACACCTAACTCTGAATTATGGAATATCTATGACTCTTTTTGTCTCTTAGCATTCTAACAAATATTTATTTTAAAACACAAAATATGTCTGACTTTTTTCCATACTGTGCCAAGTAGCGAGGATCTTGGTTTTTAAAGAATATTCAACATTAATATCTTTTAAAATTTCACTTCAGCTTTGCCAGCAGACCTATGAAAAACCCCACTCCACCCACACACCTACTTTTCTTTCAACCTCTTTTCTTTCCTCAGACACCACTGAAGGCACTGCTGCTTTTAATTAAGAACACTGTGTTTTCAGATGCATGTTTGCACTTGTGGCATCTGCAAAATTTGTAACACAAAAATACTTTACTTTTCTATTTTGACTTACAGGAATGGAAAGAGAATCTGTTGAATCACTGCTATTGCTTCTTTCACGGCACAGACCACTGACTACACACCATGAGAGACTTTCATCAAATGTCACCGAAATGTTCTCTGACTTGTGTCGCTTTCTTCTGTCACTGTGCAGGTCATCTGAAGAACTTTTTTCTGAGCATAGTCAAGAATTTTTTTATTACTCAAAAACATCTATGCAATGCGCAGTTTTGAATTTTCTAAACAGAAGCTTAAAACACAATTTACTACAAAGAAATCTAGTAAAGTAAAATATTACAATATTTTTTTATAGGGCAAAAAGGCACTAAGACTTATTTTAAAAGATACAATAACTCTTATATCCATACAGTGTGAAACATTTCTGAAACCATATTTCAGGGGCTGGCTTTCCCCACTTGTCTCATCAGTACACTTACAAATGGCAGTCTCCACATGGAAGACAACAGCAAATCTGAAAGAATTTTTACTCCACACACAACATGTTAAACCCTTCCTAATTTTTAAGAAATACAATTAAAATCTTACTTGTCCTCACTCCCTCTACAGGCAACAGACAGAAAGGCACTTTCAGAGGGCTTTCGAGTCCAGAATTTGTGGGGAGATAGTGCAATTAGCTCCCAGTTCACAGGCCTCCAGAACACCTTGTGCTAAGCAAGGTAATTTCAGGTTCAAGTTTCAGACAACTCAACATATTTATCAGTGAATAGTTGCACTATATGTAATTGTATTTACCCAACAAGATTTTTGTAACAAACTCTTAGAACTTTCATAGCACTCTAGCAGGAAAACCTTCAAGATATACTATGCAAAAGCTGAACTCTGAAAGCATTGCTTTAACTCTGCTTACTAAGCATGCTTGGTTTGAGGGCAAAAAGGCAATGCTTTGTAAACACATCGTGTTTTGGAACAATCACCTACAGCAGCATGAGGACTAAGGGCACACCATTTTAGGGGTAGGCAAGTCAAAATTCAGCTCCATTGACTTCTAGAGCATTTGGTAAAAAACAATCTTATATAAAAATGTGTTGCAAATTCAGCATGTCAGCGCAGGGGAGTGAAAACCTCCCAAGATGTCAACAACTTTTGGTTCAACAGGCCTTGGTACAAGCCTGCTGGCTCCCCTGCAGGTGCCTTTTGCACCCACCCTCTGTTGCCCACCTTCTCCCTCGCCTTGCAAATCACACTGTGACAATCCAAAAGTCTTCAAGTCTTGAATCTTTCATTATAAAAAAACAAAAAGGAAAAAAAAAGGAGAACAAAACACTTGTACATACTTTGAGACTTCTCTTACTCTCCCTTGGTGCTTCTTGGCTCAGCCCCTTTCTTTTCTTTTCTTTTTTCCGCCCTGAGAGAGCCCCACCAAACTTGGTGCCCCAAGGCCCAAAGGATGCTCCTGTCCATCGTTGTCCTCATTTAGTTGTCATGGCTCCATGCCGTACTGATACTGTATCACCACAAGGTCTCTATACTCTATTTAAGGGGCTCCAAAAGAGCCACTACTATCCCAATTTAACAAGAATAGTGGTTTAAAAGGAAGATTTCCTATAAATTAGAAAAAAAGTGTATATAAAAACACTATATTAAAAGAACTCTTAAGGTTGTAACAAACTAATAAATGGATGCAAGGCAAGAGTTAATAATCAAACCTATAATAAGTAAGCACAACCCAGGACCTTATGTGCTCTGTGCCATGCCTAAATATTACAGGTTGTGATGTTTAACCAAGACTTTCCATCCTTTCATCAGTTTTAGTTACAACATTAAAATGTTCTTTTAATTTAGTGCAAACCGCTCAGCAACGCAGCACTGGTTTGGGACTGACTTAACACAACAGTCACCTATGAGGGACACAAAAACTACTACTTGAAAGCTGAGGAACAGAAAAATGCTCCTGAGCAAGTGAAGAAAAGGAAGTTCTATGCAGTGACAGGTGGTTATCACTGCCCAGGTAAGTGAAATCACCTAGTCATGAGGCAAGACAGTAAGTGATGGAACAAACTAATGTAAGAAATTCCACTGAAGAATATTTACATAGAACTGTAGAGAACACTTCCATTGAGAAACTAAACCAGGTTTACAATGTTATTGTTATTGCTACTTATAAGAAACATTCTGTGTTTTGAAAATGTATTTGCCAGTGATTATTGAATAACCACAGTAAAGACAAATGGGAGGCCGATATGATGCTTAGGTCACCAGATGTTTTAACAAGTGCTTAATGAATGGGGAGGTACCTGAATATATCCAAAATCATCCTGTGTTACTACCACACCTTTGATGCCTCCCACCAGTTGAAATCCAAAGAAAACTGGCATTAGTGAACAAACAAAATTTCAAATTTTGTGGCTGTCTACAGAGGGAATTGAAATTAATTTGATGGTATCAGTAGATTACAAACAAAAGTGTTCTCATAACGTAGATAACACAACTGATAAAAGTTCTGCTGATGTGAAAAAGTTTAACAGAGCCGTGAAGTAAGTTATTCCATCATCTTACTAACAATTCTAGACATCCAAACTGTAACATGACATTGGAGCAATGCAAGAAATTGTGTTTTTCTTTCAGACTGAACATTTTGGTTTCGGTAAGCAGAGAAACAAGAGTAATATTTGCCAGCATCTTCCAAGTCAGCAAGGCAAGAGAATGTAGTTTTTCCCTCTAAGTGGCCATGCTACTGGAAAACTCTGCACCATAAATCTGCAGATACCAGATTCACTGTGTGTCCTCCTCCTAGAAGATGTAGTTGGTTGGGAAGTCAGGCTTGATGAAGTCTGGTTCTCTTCTAACTCTTGCCTAGATTCCTGAAAACAGAAATACTGAGTAAGCCTGAGCATAAATATGAGGTAAAATTCAAGAATTAACTTACTAAATTAAACCATTGATACGATCATGCAAAACTGAATAGAATGTACAACTCAGAATAATTTATTCAAATAAAATAAAAATGGCACCTTAACAACATTTTCTTCTTCAAGCTGAGATGTGGCATCATCCTCAGGTGTGTCGCCAAGGGTAGAGTCTGAAACCAAACCAAAATAATACTTATAATACAATATAGCAGAAAAACTCAATTTCAGGCTGAAAAAGTAAATTCTAAGTAAAACTTAAAATCCAGACATTTTGCAACAATGGAAAAAACACACTGCTCCTTTGTTTTCCAGGTGTGTGCAGCACCTTCCCTGCAACATTACTGAAGTGGAAATGTGGGGAGAAAGAAGAAATGTCAACAGAAAGCAGCTCAGAATTCTGTTACAAATGGCTTCAAATGAAGTCTGTGCATAAACTGTGATTCTGCAGATATGAAAGAATATAAGCAGGAAATGTAATTACTTGCTCCTCTCCAAAGTGCTTTCTACTACTTATGGGAACCCTGAGTTAGAAAGACATACAATAGAAGAAAAATTAGCTGTTGTTAAAGATATATGCTTAGTAACTGACAGATCCTGAATTAATAAAGAGTCTTTCCTGAAAAAATAACTGGAAGATAAATTTAAGTTTGCAAGCTTAACAATGGGGATGACAAAGAGAGCAAGTTTCCCATCTTCAGCAGCTGAACACTTGCCTTTAGGAAAAATCAGAAACAAAGGGTGTCTTTATAGAGATTTAGAGGCCAATTTACAAAATGGTTTCCATTGTTTAACTTCTGTTTCAGACCCCATATAAGGCAAAAATTACAGCTATACTGAGCATTTTTATACTGCAGGACTGTGTGTAACAACTCTGCATTCAAGGAGTGGCTATCCACAACATCACCACAAAGATACTTTTTAAAAGTATACAGCCCATTTAAAACAGGGCTGAGTATAGCTCAGAATGACCAGTTCCAAATGAACTTCACATTCAGTTGTGAAAATCAAAACAGAACTTTACCACAAGAAAAAAAGCCTTTAGCCTAATTTCATTGCTGGCATAAGTTTAAGAAGTTTATTTTTCATATTAAAACTTTGTACGTTGTTGAGGGCTTTATCAATAACAAATACAAGCAAATTACTTAAGTTTGTAATTTAGTAGCCTTTTTGTTCAGCTCTGTGTTTTTTCTGGTTCTAGTCCAATAAAATTACCCAATTTTTTTGTTCTACTGAGGAAACAAGTGTTTGCTTTGGTTCACCATTTGTGATTGCTCTGGATTATAGTGAGCAAAGCCAAACAGCGAATAATGGAGAGCTCACTGTTGTCAGATCACTGTCTGCAAGAGTCACCATGAAAATTCTATTTTCCCTACTGCTGTTTCCCAAACAAATCACCCTCCTAAGCTAGCTTACCTTGTTGATTGATTGCTATCAGATTTCTGGAAATCATTGAATATAGCCTCCTTAAATAGGGATAAAGAAAGAGATGATACAAGTTAGCTACACGTAACCATAAAAGAGAGCTTACCATCTTTGAAGATGCGGAGAGTTAAAAAAGGGACATATGCATGATGGTCTTCATTATTTCCCAACCAGACTCTCAGAAAAGAATCCCATTTTTTACCTGTGTTCTTTTACTGAAAAGCTTGTTACTCCAAATAACTCCCCCAGGAGATCATTTGCACAGTGTACAATATGCTGCTGTTTTTCATCATATAATTGCTTAGACATAATATACTGTCCAATATAGAATATTACCTGTGAAATAAATTAAACACAGATGTTAAATATCCAGGTTGTTTCTTAAAGTCTAAGAGACAAAGCATATTAAATACATTGAAATTTACTCTTCAAACTCTGCCTAAAACTCTCTTTGAGCTGACAGATTTTCATCCATCATTCCAGAAGAACACTACTATTCTACTGACCACCAGAAACTTTTGTTCAGATTTTTGAGAAACTTGCTAAATACCCAACTACAAGTCAGTAGGAGAATAAACGCTGTCTTATCTCAATTTCTAGACAAGCTATGAAAAACACTGCCCCTCCCCATTTACCCAACCCAAAACAACCTATCTGTACTCACTGTAGTCTACCTTTAGTGGTTAAAAGTTCTCACCTCCTTCATAGTAAAAGTGTCCTTTTCAGCACCAGCTAACTTTAACAATTTCAACAGCAGTGGCTTTGGTTTAACCTGTGTATGAAAGGAGAAAAAATACACTAATTATCACCAAAAAAACCCATTTATTTATACCAGCTGTTTTCCTCCTTCTGTATTAATCTGATATGCAAACATACAACTGCATTAAAACCTATCTTCATTCAAGTTTTTCACTTTGTAAAGTTCAAACTTAAAAGCAAATAATATGAACCAAATCATACTAAACTTCTCATACACTGTTCATCTTAGCTCAAACCCCAGTTTTGCACTGTCCCCTGGTTTCAGCTGGGGTAGTTAATTTTCTTCCTAGTAGCTGCTACAGGGCTGTGTTTTTGATTTAGAGGGACAATAATGTTCCCAGCACACTGAAGTTTTTGTTGTTGCTAAGTAGCTACACTAAATCAAGGATTTTTCAGTGTCCCATGCTCTGCCAGTGAGGACATGCACAAGCCATGAGGGAACATGGCCAGCACAGCTGACCTGAATCCCCTGGGGGGATTCCACACCATGGAATCCCAAGGGGATATTCCACACCATGGAATGCCAGGCCTAGTGCTATGAACAGGGGAGTTGGCCAGGGGGTTAAACCTCAACACACTGGTAAATACAAATTCCATAACTGGAGCTACAGAATTTGTTTATTAGCTCCAAGTCCAGGGCTGGGTCCTGAGGAACTCAGCTTCACTCCTTTAACCATTACAACAACTCCCAAAGGGGAGGGAGGATGGAAACAGACCTCTGTAACTGCTAGGTCCACAGTGCAAGTCCTAAAACACTGGTCCATCTCTTTCTTGGTCTCTTTCTGTGACAGTTTCTGAGGTTTTGGTTTTGCATTTGCCAGCTGGGCTGCTTTACCTCTCTTAGCTGGGACCAGCACACCCTGTCCCTTCTGTCATACCTCACTCACACCCACCTCCCACCCAATGGCCTCCCACCCAGTCACTGTGCCAGCAGTTTAATCTGCAGTCAGTCTATGACAATTTCCAAGGCAGAGGAAGGAAAAGTTAAACAAGAAAAATCACTTCCCCCATACATACATACATACACACAAACTGCACCGTCCCACACAGCTGAGCCAGCACCAGTGCAGCAGATGAGAACAAGCTGCAGGGACTGCCACAACAGCAAAGCCTGTGGAGCCACCGATGCTCCCAGAGCAGTATATTCCAGAGTCACCTCTTTAACAATAATGCAACCATTCTAAAACCGGGCTAATATTTAGCTATCCTGATATATTACATAAAATAAAATGTAAAAAATAAACACACAGAAAGTAAAAAAAAAAAAACCAAACCAAAATAGGGAAGTGTGAACAAAATATCATGGGACAAGGAATTAATGTTTGAGGAAGGGTGGAGGAGGGGAACTACCCTTCATTCCATTCCACAGATCCACTAAAACCAACATAAGTTTCAGTGAGTTAACAAGATATTAGCTGCAAGAATCACACATTATGAAAAAAAAAACTAAGCTCCTGGACAACATTAGCTGTCCATTCACCCCCTCCTAAGAACTGAATTATTTAGAACATGTGTCACATATATTAGTTTCATAAAAGAAGCAAACAAAAACTTATTCAGGTACTACTGACAGTTAAGCATAGCAAGGCACAGTTTCAAAACTGAATCCACACCTAAGCCCACTTTTACTCCCCAGCCCTCTCCTCCTGTCTCCTCCAAGTTCTGCAGCCTTGCAGGTCTGACAGCAGACAGTACTATCACAATATGATGATATTAAAAAAAGGAAGACACAAATTAAAACAATTTTGAACAGCACTGTTCTGCAATTTCACTTTTTTGAAGTTCTACTGTCAAATCCACACTTTTAAGCTTAACCCTTCTACACAAGATAATTCAGTTCAACCATCATTGTACGTATGCATTTCAGGTGTAAAAGGCTTCAATCCTCAGAAAAACTAAGGACAAAACAGCAGAACTATCACTGTATTATGGAAAGCCTAGAAATGCAAAGCCATAACACAAATCGAAAATCTTCCCATTATTTCACCAAGAGTATGTTTTGTACGATGGAGATTTTCTAAAGCTCTTCAGCTATAGGATCTTTAACAATTACCACCCGAAATACTTACAACTATCAAATCTGATCATAGGATCCTTTTTATTAAAAGAAAGCAAAAAACATCAAACGTCTCCAGGAAACATTCTAGACCTATACCATCACCCTGTACTCTCAATTACGCTGAAGATTTGCTTCCTACAGAAACAAAGAGAACCACCTTCTCTGGCTGGACTTCCTGCCTTTTCTCCAGCCATCGCTCGGTAAGCACAGGATTCTTCTGAATTAGCCGCTAAAAACTCTGCAAAAAGCACGCAAAACAACCACGCGCCCAGCAGCTACTGACCAGCGCCTCTTGCTCCGAAGTGGCGGCAGAGGCATCCGTAAGGGAGGACATCTTGGTATTGCACATTTGCCTGCAGTGAAGGGAGAACAAGTCAGATCGCGGCACGCAGCGACACAGCCCGGGGGGGCGGCAGCCGCCAGGCCGGCGGGGCCCACTCACCTCGGGGCCTGCTCCAGCCCGCACGCTGGGCTCCGGCGGCGGTGTCTGTGCCGGGCCGGGCCGGGCCGGGCCGGGCCTTATATAGCGCTGCCCAGAGGAGGCAAGTCAGGGCTTAGCTCCGCCGCGGCCCGGCGCGGCCCGACATGCCTGAGCATGACCCGCAGCGCCGCCGCCGACTCACCGCGGGGGGCGGGCGGGCGCCACCGGCCCGCGCTGACTCACCGGCGTGGAGAGACGGCGCCGTAGAGGAACAGCGGCGATCCCGCGCCCCGCACCCACCCACCAGCCCGGCGCGGTCTGCCTGGCCTGGCCTGGCCCCGTTCCGCCGGCGGGAGCCCCTCCCCCCAGCACCGAGGGCCGCACGAGCCACCGGCGAGACCCCCGGCTCCCCCTCGGCCCCCGAGCGCGCCGCGATCGATCCCCACGCACCGCCAGCCACGCCCGCTCCGCTGCCCGGCCCGCGGCGGGCGGAGCGCCGGGAGCGCCGGGCCCCGGCCGGACCCTCTAGCGCGGCCCCGGCGCGCCGCGCACGCCGCCCGCCGCCATGTTGGTGCCCGCAGCGCCCCCTGCGCCCGTTGGCCGCGGGAAGCGGCCCCGGGGAGGGAAAGGCGCCCCCCGCCCGCCGCGCAGCGGCAGCGACACAGCCCGGGCCGGCCGCCTCAGGCCCAGCAGCGCCTCTGGGCACCAGCTCCGCTTCAGCGGCCGACCATGCCTTCTGCGTTGGTTTCATTTCCAGAGGTAGTTAAGAAATGAAACTAAGAGAAAACTCTGCATCCAGAGATAGTTGGACGTTGTCGTCCTATGCTCTTGTCATCTCCCATTCTACAATTTTCTGAATCTTTTCAAATGTAGGCCTTTTGGAAGTATGTTACTTTAACAGGTACTTATTAGTTGCTACACTTCAATTCGAACTGGTTCGTTTTTAGTCTGCCTTTTCTAATTCTCAGGGTTTTTTTTTGCCCATGACGTTTTGAAATTATTTTTGAATAATGAAAAGCTTTTTTCAGAGAACATGAGTGGTGCAGACAGTGTTTAAAGATAGGCTAGAGCAGAGGGAGTGTAATGCTACTTTTCCATGACAACTAACTTGTCCAAACAAGCAGTGGATAATTGCCTGGACTTGTCTGAGCTTCTCGGCAACCATGGCACCTTGTAAATTTCCAGCAACAATTTAAATCTAGATATTTGTGTGTGACGACAGATTTTCAAGATGACCTTTTTATCTCTCTAGAGCATAAAGCTCAAGGTCTAGTAAGGGACAGCCGAGAAGCTGCTAGAATTTTGCAAAGCCTGCTCACCTCCTTTTAGTGCTGGGATTTGAGGGCAAACAGAAATCTGTTTTTAGTGGAGTCAAGAATGTCCTGCAGCAGGCAAAGTCTGATATCTGCTCTTTTCCACCCAGCACCCCAGTTCCTGACATCCTTAGCTAATTTCATTCTTAGGAGAAAACTCCATCTACACAAAAATGCAAGAGGAAGGAAGTGAATGGCTGCTAAATACCTCAACTACTGATGCTCAATCTTGTCCTCATGTAGACTACACAAAAACTATAATTCCAATGCAAAATGTATTTTACTGAACAGAAACCGAACCAAACAAAACTGTTTATGTAGTTCTCCCCAAGCTATCACATTATTGATCATCATCTTAAGCACAGTATCATTTTGCTATGGCTGTGTGGCAATTAAAAGAGCTTTTTAAAATTAGCAATAAATTTTCTGTAGTCCAAGACTTGCCAAACTCATAACTGACTTTCTTTTTCCACTTCTCTACCAGTAAGCATCTTCTGACCAATGGCTTTGAGTCTGAGATTATTTAAATAACAACTTCCCTTACTGATTCATTAACTGCTAAGGATAAAAAAAAACCCAACAGTTTCTGTCTAGGTTTTTTATCAGCCTTCAAGGACAATCTTATCTCTTTTCTCCAACAGACTAATCTTGAGTTAAGGGAAATTGCAAGTAGGTAAAATATGCTGTCTGTGCTAGCTGATATGCAGTGCTGCAACACTTGTTTGTCACTAGTACAGTTAGTGCTGCTATGTGATCAACATACATAATTATTTTCTTGTGCTTGATTATTCAGGAGAAGTATAATTTAAAAGTTTTACTTGAAGGGTGAGTAATAAGCTTCTATAGTTACAAGAGCTGACTTCTCCACTATTTGAGGGTTGAAAAAAGAAAAGGAGATATCAGTACACCTGTGTACTTTACTTATAATGCTACAGAAAATATCTGGAGTAGTTAAGGTCCAGCTGCCTTAACTGGAGATACTCACTTTACACTGTGGTTAGCTAACATTGTATGAAACCCTTTTTAATATAAACTCAGATTCTAACTGTAGACATTTTACTGTTTAATGCTTACAAGCTAAATTATTTCCTGAGATGGATCTGGTCTACCTATAGGCACATGTGCCAGAGGAAAGGCAGGCCCCAGTGTTGCAGGAGTGTCCAACTCAAGTGAATGGACGGACTATTAAAACACTTCAATTTCTGATTTTTGTTCCTCACTGTAATTTTTTTCTCCCCAATATGTCCTACTTACCTTTCCTGGCAGCTGCCTGTTCAACATCCAGCACATGCACAGTATGGTCCTTGCCAGATGCTGATTGGTGGCCAGGGTTTGTCAGGATTCATCTCCAAGCCATTTGCTCCTAATCAGATAGAATAATCTCATACTGTCTATGAACTGCTCCCAGACAAAAAAGAAATAAATTCAGAGCAACTCTCCAGGGTTTTGCACTGTGCTGATGTATCCTTTCTGAAGCCTTAGGCTGCATCTCTATTACTGTGACATAAAGCTGGGATCCACTGTGTGCTGCAGATTGCCAGGCACCTCAAGGTGAAAGGACAAAGGAAGAAAGATGCTAAAATGCAGCTGGAGCATGTGTTGCTTGATGTGGCTTTCTGCCAGGGCTGCCTGCTGCAGCTGTGACCCCTCGTGCCAGACAGTGGGTCAGTACAATTCTGTACAAATACAAAAGAAAGAACTTTGTTGCTTTCTTGAAACGGCTGTTGTGTAAGAAAAAGCACAACGATAAGAGATCCTCATGCCAGTAATAGCATATTTGATTCAGGGAAATTCTATGTCACAATCTTTCACCTATCCCAATGGAGACGTCTGTCAGCACCTCCCCCAGAAATTCATACTAGAAATGACACTCAGGTTCTACTAAGTGAAAAGCAGATGCAGCCTTCCTGGGAGCAGGTTTGGACAGACAGGCAGGAATCAAGAGCATGGCTCAGCAGCAGTGGGAACCCAAAACCCACACACAGTGCTGTTGCAGTGGTTTAACAAGGAACACTAAACTCTCCTTGCTGTCCAGCTTGTGTTTTCCTGGTGTGCAGGAGCCATGTTTGAGTTTCCCTGGGCTGCACTGCCCTTCCCAACAACCCCAGTTACTCTGCAGGCTGGGTGGCATGGCAGGCATTCTACACCTTCACCTGGGAGCACACCCTGGGCTGTGGTGTCTTATCACAGAACCACAGGATATTCTGATTTGGAAGGGAACCCAAAAGGATCATCAAAGTCCAGCTCCTGGCCCTGCACAGGACACCTCTGAGAATCACACCATGTGCCATGTGGGTGCTTTGGGTACATGATCATCAGTTTCCTACATTTCCATAACTTCAGATGTTTATTTTGAAAAATGTAAAATCACTTCAGGTGTACTGGAAAAGAGGGTCTCAAAAATTATTTTTTTTTCTGGCAGCTGTTCATGAGCTCTTACCTCCCTCCCACACACCCTCAGTTCAGGTGTGTCTGCTCTCCAGCACGTTAACTCCAGCTGCTTCAAAACCACCTGGACATGGAATAATCCCACATCAGAAAACAGCAGCTCTTCTACTTTTGTTTAATTGGTGCATTTATTCCTTCATCCATCTGGGAGAGCTTGGTAATCTGTCTGCCTAAATCTGATTCCTATTTAGCAGAGCACAGTCAGCCACAAGCACAGTTACATGAAACAATAGTGTATGCCTTCTGAAGGGAAGCCAACTGGCAAAAATACAAACCAATGAATTTGAACTTCTGCTCAATATCTAACACAGAATGAAAGGGTTGGGTATTTTTTCACACTCTAGTTTTCTGTTTAGTCCTCACTTTTGAAAGAAGCTCATGGAACAGCTCTAAAGAACTAAAAGGCAGAAATTTCAGGAAAAGACTCCTCTTACTGTCAAACAGTTTTTGTTAAGCACATCACTGAGTGAAGAAACAGGCTTTTTTTCTTAAGCAGGGGTGAAGTATGTGACTAGGTTGTGACCAAATCCTGCTTTACTAAACTGTGAAAATTAAACAATCCAGTGATCTCTCCTTTCCCACAAATACTTGATTGTATGTAATTAGATCAGAAAACCCCCAGTATAATCATGCTCATCTGCCTTATGTAATCAAACTAGGATGATGCCAATTCAGTTTAGAATTTTTCTTTTAATTTAGTGCTCATTTGTCATTCAAATGTGCTGTTCAGTCCAGCACAAAAAAACATTTATGTTCAAGGGAGTGGCCCAGAAGGGTGTGTGGGGTGTGCACAGGCTATTAGGACTCATGTGAAACACTGAGGTTTCTTTCACTCTGAAACTGAAATGTGTTCAGGGACAATCTAGATCCAGAGAAGCTGAGAGCAAACACAGCACGAAATCTAAATCCAGTCTGTTTGGAATGCTATGCCTGGAGAGAACTACAGCTGATGATGAGGTCAGGCCTGAAGTACTATTCAGGTCAGGCTGCAGGTTAGAGGAAGAAAAGACAAAAAATTAAATGTCTGGCTGTTAGTTGAACTGTTTGTTTCTAACAACAAAACCCAGAAGGGATTTTATTACACAACCAGCTTCTAACTGAGACCCATTCTATGTACCTGATCATTTATCTCCCAGAATTGTCCCAGTCTTGCTGACCCAGCTGCCCACATCTCCTCTGCATGCTCCATTCTTGCTTTCTAGCTGCCTGTTATACAAATAACATATGCTTTGCTTTGGGTTGCAGCATCTATAACAACCTTCCTTGCAGACCTTCTTCTGGTCCGCTCCACAATTTAATGTTTGGTTGATGCAGTCTTACTGACTGGTGTATGATTTTACTTGACACAGGATGAACCATCCATTCCTGACAAAACCTCAGCCCTTTTCCTTTCCTAATACACTTGATTTACTGATGAATTACAAAGTCACCTTTCTGCTGGCTCTCTATGTTTGAGAGCACAACTTCTTCAGTAGCATTTTTAGCATACAGTTGTAGCACATGCAGGTAAAAAACAGTGCAAGTATCTAGGCAGGTAAAAAACAGTGCAAGTAGCTAGACAAGTAGTTTGGAACATTTACTAGAAGCATTAGTATCATAGCCTGGCCTGAAACCCTCAATGCTAATTTGAGTAGTTTCCCTCCACTAGTTCGTTGCCATCACAAACAGGGCTAAGTTATCAACCTTGGATGTATATTCTGAAGCCTGCTTTGAAAGTAGATTTGCTGTGAAGAGTTTCCTTGAGATTAAATATCCCCCTCATTCTTGCTAAGTCATCCTTCTGAGAAACCACATTGTTTACCCAGTCTTTTTTTTTTTTTTGCCCATATGCCCTCTCTTGGTTCAGGTGGATCCTGATCACAAGTCACCTCAGCACCCAGGAGCTGGCATGCAATAACTTGTTGCCAAGTGAGAGAAGTGGTTTACAGTGCCCAGTTGCCTGCCTGTGAGTTAGTACCTGTTTAAACACAAATATGAAACAACAGCATGTAAGCAAGGAGCACATCATGACACCGAAACAGAAACAGAAACAGTTGTCTCTCTAGAGCAAGAGAATAAATAGTAACCTCAGCACAGCACTCAGAACTGGTGTAGAACTGCGCATTCCTGGGAGGAGTTTTGTGACCCACAGAGATGCAGCACAGTTCCACTGCAACAGCAATAATGGTTTACCTGCTTGTTCTGAGCTGGATTCCAAGGCCCTGGAACACGACAGTCACAGAAATCAAGGGAAAATGTCCTATTTTCCCCCTGGGTCAAAGAAAAAGCTCTAACACATGTTTTACATTCTCACATCTGCAGTAAGAAACACTAAGGAAGGGGAACTTTGGCATCTTGCAGTTCAGGTGCCAGACACTGTTTGGGATGACCAGCACTCTCTTGAGCTTTTTTTTAGGTTCACCTCTGATTTTCTGTTTTACTTCCAACAGAGTTTTCTTCCCAGTACTTGTGTATTCCTGTATCCTTCTCTCCTCCATGTCATTTCTGCTTCTCAGATTTTGTTCATATTTCCACAGTATATTTTATATATATAATATACACTCTACAGATATAAAAAGTAGTTTCATACAAAGAGCTCACAAACTATTCTGCAATAGTTTGTTGCTCTTATTGTGTCCTGATTTTTGGTAGTTATATGTGAAAATGTTTGTAGAATTGGATCAATAAAGAAGCATATAGCAAGAGGGCTTGCTCCTTCTTAAAAGTATATCCATATATTTCACACTCTATTTTTGTTCTTTCATTGTAGAATTTTAATTTTTCATAACTTCCACCTGAAAGCCAGCTGGTGGCACTTTCCAGTCTGTGGCATACATTAGCCTGAGAAGGACTGTGATGGGGCTATCTGCACTAAAGACATTTTAATAAGTAGCAGGTAGTTCTTGTCCAAATCCATGACTTGGGTTTTTTACCAGAATTTTTAAAAAATAAATATGAAATAGCAAAGTTAAGGGAAAGCCCCCATCCCAGCTGCCTTTCCAATTGTAATCTAAGTATCAGGGGGCAGTACAGATCAGGATAACATCTAGAGTCTTTATCAGGAAGGCAATATTCGAAGAAAGGAAGTATTAAGCCAAACGGTACATGAATTTTTGAAGGTTGTGTGTGCCACTAAACTCGTTTTTCTGCTACCTCCCTGATTCCATTAGCCGGTCTGACAGCCACCACCGCAGTTCGGAGCCTTGGGACTCGGAGCCCCCGCCCCGCTGTCCTCGGCAGGAGCTTTGTTAGGGCAGTTTCGCTGGTGGTTGCGCCACCTGGTGCAGAAAAGGTTTTTTTCCCATCTACAGCACCCAAAAAAGGCTCTTGGAATTAATGCATAAAAGTTGCACAAACCCATTGATGCCACTGAAAAGCAGGACACAAACTAAGCTCCGACTGCACGTGATGAAGCCGTGCAAAATACTATTCTGTGCTTTGTTTGGTTCCATTGAAGCATTAATACCTTGGTTATCTCCTGTCTCCACAAAAAGCAAGTGCAAGGACTTCTTGGAATGCCTTCATTCAGCTGGTTTTGCAATATCCATCCTAACATCTTTAAAGGTTTAAATCACCTTTGTAGTTTAAAAATAATTTGGAAATTTCTTCTCCATTTGTTTGTGTCCTGGGAGAGATATGCAGGCACCGGGCTTTGACTTCTGACCTACCTTATTTATCTTAACCACATGTTGTTCACCTATGAGCCAAGGCCAAAGGGTAGGACACCTAGAGAGAAACATACCATGTAGTGCTACTCACAAGGGGAAATCCCAAATCCACTGTTGTGGGACTGAAAGGTATTACTGCCTCATGCCTTTGCTGCCAGAGGACAGGCTACAGTTTGCTCACATAAGCAAAACAAACCTCACACAAACACACCCTGAAATGTACTGCAGTGAGACATCTGAAAGCACAGATCTGGTTTTCATGCCAAAATACAGTTTCAAAAAGACTCTCAACTTTTCAAAATATTTTTTCTCAATTTTCAAAATATTTCAAAAACACTTTCCCCCATATCTTTTGAAGAGAGTCTATTGGAATACAGACTATCCTTTTTGGCAGGTAATTGCCAATCCTGATCTTTAACTCATTCAATGCAGAGGATATCACAATATCTAATTTCCTCTTTCTTATTGGATGGTGTATATGTAGAGCTGCAGGGAGTCTTTGACTTGGGCCTGCCTTACTATCTCTCTGATCCTTAAATAGAGCAGTTGTGGGGCTTACTCAGCTGCACAGCCACACTGAAATGGTTGTGTTTAATGGCAAGATGATGAAGACAGCACACATCCCTTTGTAAAGGAATTGGTGGCATGCTACTTCAGAGACATCTGTTCCCAGCCATTTCTTCCATCCTCTTGCTGCCCCTTGTTATTTGTGCACCTATGGTATAAAGTGGATAAAGTGACCTAGCACACCTGAGAAATAATGCAATTTTTTTTTTTTGTAGATAAGTTCCCTGAGGCAGTCCCAAGCAGCTACACTGCTGCTTGGGACTGCCTCAGGGAACTTATCTACAGAAAAAAAACTACTACCTGCAGCTCTACATATACACCATCCAATAAGAAAAAGGAAATTAGATATTGTGATATCCTCTGCATTGAATGAGTTAAAGATCAGGATTGGCAATTACCTGCCAAAAAGGATAGTCTGTATTCCAACAGACTGCACAGCAGCTGGCCCAGGACATCACTGGAATGGCAGCAGGCAGGTAGGCAGGGAAAAGGTGGGATCTGCTTCAGCTATTTTATCAGCATTACTAGGAGGAGGAAGATTACATTATGCTTGGCTGATTTCAGGGCACACCACTGCCAGAGGTGCTCCATTCTCCTCCTTGTCTCCTCACTTAAGGCTGCAAACTGATGGGGAGAACTGATGGAAGAAGTGTGGTGTTGGATTGCCTCAGCCTCCTTGTAGTGTTTGGTGATGCAGCTGGGCCCATCAAATACCTCACCGAAAGAATGCCCCAAGCTCATCTAATGCCCCGTTGAAACAATGGCCTTGCCAGGAGCTGTGCATTCCTAGCCAAGTATTTCTTTGAACTGGCTTTGGCTCCTTTGACCACAGATTTATCTGATTCAACAGCAGGATATCTACTTGTATTTGCTGCTAGTATGTCAGCTTGCTTTATCAAGAACACATAAGACATCATAAAGAAAGCAGCAGGGACACACAGCTGGAAGCAGAGAAACGGAGATGGAAATGGGAAATAACTCCTTCTGAAGGCAGGGAGCCTCAGTGGTCTTTTCCTTATCATCTAACCATACCTTGAATGTTATCTCCTGTATCAGTCACCTGGGTTGATAAACCAGTTAGAACTGTGACCATATTCCCAGAAGTTTCCCTCAGGTGTTACTCAGGGAGAAGCAAAGAGTGCATGTAGTATCACTGGTAATTACTTTAGCCCCCCAAGCCAGCTTTTCCTGTGCTGCAAAGGAGCCGAAACGTTTGCAAGATGAGATGTGTTGATACTACCAAAGAAGGCACTTCTGATGGTAATTTGCAGGCCGTGGTGTTTTATAACTCATTTTCTCTGTACTTCAAACTGAAATTGCTCTTTCTGTGAAAGCTGATGTAAAAATACAAGACGTCACCCCCTTCTGCTGTTGTTGGGACTTTGTGACAAAAGTTACTGCCTTAGCAATGCAATTTATGTTGGAGGGATTGTTGGAAATGATACAACTTCAACATTTTTCATGTAACTTCAGTCAGTTCATCTTTGCCCAGGGGGAGGGGAATTGAAGTTTCTCTTCAAAGGACGCTGTTCACCCGGTGGGTCTGATGAGCTCAACATCTACAGACTGGGAGTGACCAGAAGATGCACAGGAGAGAAGCAAACATTAATGAACATGACCCCCGTGCGGGAGATAGGAGACACCTGGTCCGGGAAAAGATCGCTAAGAGAACCGAAGAATGAGGACCAAATTAGCATCGAAGGCAAAGGGATAAATAAGCAACAGGAAACAGAATACCAAGACTTGTGTAATTTAAGACCAATGAACGTGAATTTCTTTGGGATTAGTCTGTAAAAATATGTGAAATGTGTGGTGAAAAACCATTTGTGATGGAATGATTTTCACTGCACAACCCAAGTGGGATGAAATAATTTCTATTGCACATCCTGGCTGAAATGACATCCTGGCCAGAATAAAGTACTACCTTGATTCTCTAACAGTGCAGAGATGTGGGAGAGTTTCTGGTTTTTCCCCTGCAGCCTCAGTGACAGGATCACTACCCATATCTCAGTTCTCACTCTGTCATGTTAAACTGATACCCCAAGGATTGTATCCAAGGGAGACCACGGCATGGGCGCACATTCCTCTTTACTGACACAGACAGGAAAAGGACAATCGGCTCTGGAAAAACAGAAGCCTGAAGTGGCTGAGGAGCAGTACTGGTACACACCACTGGCAACCTTCGCACACAGACTGAGTCCTTTCAGTTCATGCAGCCATAAAATTATTTTATTCAACACTAAAATGATGACTGGGCTAAAACTAAGAAAACTGTATGGTTTTATCTATGTTTTATATATGCATATCAGCTCTCCATTTTTACTAGATTCTCGTTCCAGTTTCCAATGCAAACAACCCTCTTTAGATCTCAGTGTCTCTGGCTTCTACTACAATCCAATCCTGCCAAACCCCTTTTGCAGCAAAGTAAGTTTTAATTCATCTCAGTTATTCCTACCAACCCAAATTTAAATCTCATTAGACAATTAGGACATCACGTCATAAAATAATTTCCTCAGACATCTTTGCATACCCTGATTTACATTAATTTTTAAAAGGAAGCTCCGAAGATGAGGGGATTTGCTTATTGTACTTTTACACTCAATGAAAATGCTGAGAATACTTAACTTGAATGCATTTAAGTCCTGGCTTGCTTAGAGACAAGTAAACTGATCAGAAAATTAACCAGCCTTTATAAGTAATATCCCAGTGATTTGTGATTTGTGTAACACCCAGTGAATTACTATAAGCTATCCAAGAAGCACAAACAGATGATGTAGCACAGACTGGTTCAGCTAAATAAAGCACACTGAAAAATAGGATCAACATCCAATTTACATTCCAAAGATCCTCCCTTTATACGGGGGACAAGGGGAATAGAGAACTGCCAGTCCACAGGAGGCTGCAGAGCCTGGAAGCAAACTACTGAGGCTCAGAGCAGAGCCTGTCTCCCAGACTTCAAGGCCACTTAAAGGCTCATAAATATGTTGAGTGCTTAAGAACCTCTTTGAGGGCTTCCGTGTGAGAAGCTGGTAGCTGTACATGCAAAAGAGTGTTTTCTCACCATTCCGTTTGTGTGTGACACTTCCTGGTTCAAAACCTGTCTTGTGAGGCCCAAGTTCCATCCGGACTGTGGAACGAGGCGCCTCCCGCCCCGCTTCCCTCGATCCTGTTTCCAGCCGTGTGGGGTCGCCCTTCCCCCTTCTCCCTGCACGGAAACTCGCCTGCCCGCACAGGAAGGCTCTACAGCCACTCGTGGCCATTCTGCCTAGCAGAGGGCCATATAATCCTCCCAATTCAGACACATCAAGGGGCAGAAGCAAAAGCCTAAACTGGGTCCAGGGGAGACACGTGCCTTTAAACAGGAACGTGATGTTCCACTGATGCTGCCATCTCATATAATGTGTGCTAGGAGCGTGTCTTCAACTACATCTGCTAATTTCTCAAAGTTTCTGAATTTATATTTCTGGCTTCAGCATCCAAAATGAGGTTTGAATGACATCCAAATACTGGATGGTATGGTTCTGTAAACTCGCATCTGTTTCTGTAAAACTAACTTGGTGCAGGTGCTCAGCAACCCCCGCTCAGGGCCAACCTCCCACGTGTCCATTCACACTGCTGTCAGCTGGAACTCTTTGAGACTGTAGGTTCAGGGGTATAGAATGAAGGTTTACATGTCTATCCCAATGGAGAAAAAGTTATTAATGAACTGGAAAATGCTTTGTGGAAAAGTTTTGCTTAGGCTTTGTTTGAGAAAAAAAATCTACTGCATCTCTGGGGAATGATACTAGCTGAAAAACATTGGTACATTGTTAATCCTGATCAGAAGGACCACCTTAACAGTCAGAAAAGCAAGACTGTGTTTTCAGAAATGTATCATAATTTCCTGAAGGGCGTATGATCACCACTGTCTGTTTCTGCTCTCAACTGGATTAACAAATAGGAAATGAATTTCTGACTAACCACCACAAGAGATGCACTTAACAAGTAAACCACTTTGGATGCCAGACCTTAATAGTGCTTTGGACTCTCTGGAGAGAAGCATGTATTTCACAACAGTTGATGCTGCATAATAGGAGCTGGAGAGGCTTTTTCCATTCAGCTCAAAGACAGAAGCTTGATTAAGAAGATCTTAATCCAAGTTTTAATACACTACTTCGGTGTATTGCAAACCAAAACCCATTCAGTCACTCTAGTTAGAAAATAAAGCACACAAATGGTTTCTTTTCCCCAGAGAGTAAGGAGGATTAAAAACATTGCGGGCAGAGTAAGGAAACAGAACAAGGACTCAGTTTCTTGTTTGAGTAGGATACCAAATTTAGTTGGAGACAAAAAGAAAATGTCAAACTTGACAACTATGCAGCTTCCTTTCTGGAAGTGCTGAGTGAATGCCATTCTCTATCAAGTTCTCTTGAAAGGGAAGAAGTTCACACTGACAACTCTGGCCCTGTTATTAAGCTGCCTAATTGTGGAGTTAAGCATCTAAACTTAGACCTTTTATTTAAAAACCTGCCTGGATGTGTATTTGCTGTTTACTCAGTTGTTTCTTAATCCATTGTCTCACTTTTTTTTTCCTTTAATCACAACCACCTCTATTCTATGATCTCAGTATCTATGATTTTTCCATGTTCTTCAGAACACAGCTCCTTTAACTGAGTTTGCTTCTCAGTCTTTGCTTAGTAAGAAAATAAAACACATTTTTTTGTGCCAAGGTAATTAAAAATTACATTCTTATGCTCTGCTTCAACCAGAGATCTCCTCCCTGCACTTCCTGGATGAGACACAGCCATCTATGGTTCTAAAAATAATCCTGCTCTTTTCTGCAGACACACTGCTTAGCCTGCATGTGCATCCTGCATGTGCACGTTACCCACACAACCGTGCTGGACTTCTTGGAACTCCTTGAATATAACCACATACCTCCAGATGAATGGCTTGTATTCATGTTCCAGTGAAGCCAGAGATCAGAAAACATCTTTGCAATGCCAATCCTCCAAGCAGCCTTTGGATTCTTCCCCCTACTTGCTTCTAAATATGTAATTTACTTTAATTACATTATGTTTAATCTGCCCATGTCTGTTCCTGCCTATCCATTATAAAGGCAGCACATTGTGCCCGTTTGATACTGAGCAAGTGCAGTTGGGAAGGCACGTGCAACTCCTGAGCTGACTAATTACCTCTTAATTCAAGTTAACCTGACTCCTCCTGTATTTTAGGCAAATAAGCTTTTCTGGATTGGAAGGCTGACAAGGGCCTCTATGTAAAAAATCAGCAATAGTGGGGGAGGTCAATGTATTTATGTGAGCAATGATACAATTTCTGTCTCAATTCCAGAATTCCATAAGCTGTATCATAACTATATAGAAAGGACAGACTGGAGTAAAGGGAGTTTACTTATGCACCTAATGGAGAAATTACAAAGATTAAAACTGGAAAATATTAGAAAATGTGTGGCAACTAAAACAATGAAAAGGGATCACATTTCTCCCTTCTTTAGTCCTTGCACTGTAGATTGTAACTATAACCCCTTGGGCTGGATTCCCTGCTGCTGACTGGACACTGCAGCTACAGAAGGGAATGGAGTATGTTCCACTCCCCAGGGCCACAGAATCAGAGCAGAATCGTTAGGTCCATTAGACCTTTCAGGTCGTTTTACACACAGAAGGAAGACAGGAGAACGATCCACGTCAGCTGGATGCAAGCAGAAACAGCAGCTTCAGTGCTTCAGTGAGACAAGCCCTACAGGGAGAGGTGATATGTTTTCATTGGACCAGCTGATAGAATGAAAAAAAGCAGAGCAGCTTTCAGGAACAGAAACCCTCCTTCAGCAAGCCCAGCATCATTGGAGCAGGGAAGAAACAACAATAGGTCCCTTCTCTCAAGGAAGGTTAATCACTGCTGTGGAACAAGCTTGGCAAAGATCTTATACTGTCTGAATCTACCTTTTTTTTTTTTTATGGCACTGATATTTTCAATTTTATATTATTAAAAACTACTTTATACTAAATTTGTCAACTACTACAGCACAGTAAGAATGCAAGAAATTAACCTCTTGCATTCTCTGCAATACCTGCTTGGAGATGAACCCGCACCTCTCCCTGCTGCTTAGCACAGGCCTGTTTGGTGAGATGTCTCTATGTCTTACAGTAGAATTTCTCATCACCCAAGATTATATCAGCTCCTGCTGATAGTTTTTTCCTTTATATTCTTAACCCTCTGCAGCTGACATCCCAATCATCTTTGCGACAACTGAGCTGTCAAACAGAAGGCTGACATTGCGATCAGAGGGAGAACACCTGCAGAAGAAACTGAATTTGTATGAAGCAGAAAATGCTTCTTTTTGGCTGCTTGATTGTAACAGTAGAAAAACAAAGAACTGCATCTTCAAAATTAGAAGAGTGAAATTCTTTTGCAAAACATATTTCCATTGTATATACACAATAGCCTTTAATTTATTAACATAATTTTCCTTTTTGTTTTCTCATTAAACAGGGAATTTGAGTTTTGAAAGCCTAAAATAAAATTTGAAGAGGGAAAAACCTCACAACACAAACACCTTCAAGTCTTTAATCCAAACTCTGATTCTTTCATAATCTAGGTAAGATATAACTATTTAACTGGACTCAAAACTGACATCTTGTAAGAAAAATCTTAGTATGAAAGCTGATAGGAAGAAGTAAGTCCTGCTCCCCAAATTACCTTAACCTGCAAGCCTATTGTTGAAAGCAGGAATATAAAAAGCAGATGTTAAAAAGCTCTCACCAATCAGTGAGTCCTCTTCCTTTCCCAAGTACATTGGCAAATTTCAGGCCAGATGTTCTTAGTCCCTGCCCAACACCTGAACAGTGTGGCAGTGTCCAGTACTGCTCAAGGGCAGGCCTCTCCTCAGCAGCCCAACTGCACCAAGATGTACAGCCAGCTATCAAATCCAGCATTTTGGACACATTTTGCAAATCTGACAAACTAGATATGGGTTAGACATTAGCTCAACTCCAAAATGTTAAAAACCACTCTTTTGAAACTCATTATATAAGAAAACATTATAAAAATGAGATTTTACCTTAATATTTATTGTAATTTTTTTTAAAGTTTAATATAATACTGTCTTTTTTTAGGGTAACCTATACAAAGTTTTAATGTTGCTTTAGTCCCAGGCCATTGCCGGGCATTCATTTCATGAAATGAGACAGAGAGAGGATACAGTCCTGCTGAATTGCAGTTCTGTCCTGAGCGCTGTGGACTTCCTGCAAGACAAACCTCCTTTTCATACATGTAACAGCAGCAAACCACACTCCTTCCACCTCAAGCCTGAGAGAGTAGTCATTCACCCATCTAGAGGAAAACTCCTCTGGCACTCTGCCCCAGAGCCTGAGAGAACTTAGCCAGTTGTACAAAACCCCATGCAAAAGCTGTCAAACAAGAGCCAAGTTACCAAAGCTAAAGGCAACACAAAGCTTTACACTGAGTATCTCTTAAATGAAGACATACTTCCTACTGCTTTGGGGAAAATGGGGAAACCTTGTGGATGTTGGTCTAAAGTGTTTTTGGAGACAAGTCTAGATAACTTGCCACCAGTCACCCACATTTTAACCAGAATCATTGCTCTCATTTTTAAATGCCATCTTGGTATCTTCGGTTCCATTTGAACTACATCAATGGTAGCTTTATAAAGTAAAGAATGCTAGTATAGCAGCAAAGCATGGCATGGCAGAAAAGGACCAAAGCCTACCCTGTTACCAAAGTTTAGTCATATAAAGTATGACTACAAAGTAAAATGAAAAGCAGAAAGCAAACACTAGGGCATGTATGGCACAGCCTCAATTGCAACAGCTCACACAGGGAGATGACTACACCTTGCTGAAGATGGCAAGTCTCTGATTTCTCTTTTAGAAAAGCCAAACTTGATTGAAACACACACAGTCAGCAGGAAAACACATTCAAGTGATGTAATGAAAATCAGAATAAACAAGTATCAGTAATTTTTGTAGGACTCCAGTTTTACCTCAGGACTCAGTTTTCCTCATTTGTGCCATGAGTCCAAAAAGTTCAAACCCCCTGCTGTACTCATGTGGACAGAAATCCATGTGGTACCATTTTGTGTTATACACACCTAGACCCCCAAAGTTATGTAATTCAAACAGAAGAAGAAAAAAGACAAGAACAACTCCTCTCTTCTGCAATAAGCAGGAATCAGATAAATGATTAAAAATTTATTCCCACCCTACACATGGTATCCAAAGAAACAATACATAGAAAGATCTATTTATCCCACAATTACACAAGCATCCTGGATTTAATATTTTGAAACAAATGACAAAGTTCAAGATACTTTCTTTATTAGATACAAGAAGTAAATCTCAAAAGAGAGTTCTTGAATGCATGAAAAAAATATCACATCACTTAAGTGACTCATACACACACACACACACCTTTCAGCACCAGATTATATTTATAATGTACTTTTTAAATGATGCTCTTAACTTTCTCTTGCAGATCTGCTCCTCTCCTTACGGAGTCTTTTGGATTTCCAGGCATGGTTGTTTAGTTCATTCTACTACTTCATATATATATATTTACATCCATCTCATCTCAAATATTTTTGTCATATAGGCATGTGATTCAGTTGTTTCCTAGCTGTTTCTCTGCAGTCTATCTACATCTCAAAAGAACTTGTGCACAGCACAAATTAATGGAAATGGCTTTCTCAGTGTACATACTGAAGGATTTGCATCCAGAGCTTGACCATCTGAACACATCTTTCAGTAGTCCAGGCTGTATTTTTAAACTAATTATACAGATCTACAAAACTGTACTTAAAAAATTATTCTTGGACCAGTACAATGTCCAAGAAACAGTTGGTAAAGATGTAAAATTTTTCAGGTGTTTGTAGCTCTGAAATGATATAGAGTATTACCGTATAATCTTAGGTTACACAGAGGAATAACTTTTTCTTAAATCAAGAACTCTGTAACAGAATAAATAAACAAGCTTGAGAAAGGTTGCATTGTTTCCAACACAAAGACTTCTTGCCTCTATTGTAAAAAACTTAGAGGAACTAAATATTATTTCTGTCAGTGGCTGCACAATTTAAATACTTGGTTTTGTCCACACAATTGCCCTCTTTAAATCTGACAGAGGTAGATGAAGACTAAACAAACCCCAACATGTAAGGATTAAGATACTGCAATTAAATTCTAACCCTGCAAATCTAGTGAACATATGTTCTCACCGGATTTGCAGAAAGCAGTTATTTTTTCTTTCCTTTTTTTAACTAGAACAGCACTGAACTTCTTCCATCCACGTTGTCAAAATAAGTGCCTGATACTGTCATAAAAAAATTTCAAAGCATTTCTAAATTAGAGCAGCAGGTCCCACCTTGCACTCTTCAGTCATTCGGATACATTTCCCGGGACTGTCTGTTGGGGAAATGCTGCCTCACACCCAGCATTGTCCAGCCAGCCCCTGGGCCTCTCCCCAGACGATGACAAAGCTGCAGATCCCACCCAAGGTAACTCTTGGGGAAAGGCGTGGGAGCAAGGGAGGTGGTGCTGAAGGCAGGAGAGAGAACTGGGCAGCCTTCACACCCGTTAAAGACGGTGACCTTTCCAAAGCCTTCCCGAAAATATATTTTAGCATGGGTGTCTGTGTGCAAGGGCTGCAAAACATTTGGTTACTACCACAAAACCAGAGATTTTATTGGGCTCACAGGTAGTATTTACAAGATCTTGTGTAAAGTCTTGGTTTTGGCACAGAGAAAATGATAAAGCAGTAACAACATTTTCAAAACGTCAATTACTTCATGAATGTCCTGACAAATTAGAAGAAAAAATTAAGATGAACTGTTTAGATCCAATTTCCTACTTTCCCACACCTTGGCCTGTGGCTTCAAGTTTTCTGTTTTTCTCTTCACCTGTAATTTTATCTACTTTCTTCATCTAAAAATCTACCCCTGTGTTGAAGTCATACATAAGAAAGCATATACAAGAAATAGGAATGAGTCTGGCAGCCTTTTTTTAAATGATTGGACAAAGTATGTTTCCCTCTTCATTGTTAATCCGACAAAAATGAGGAAGCATCACTACACACCAGAACATCTGCATAAAAGTGTCTCCAAATTTCTTCATAATGGCAATACTGGCTTGATCACAGAGAAAGGATTCTTTTTCTTTCTCTCTGTACTATAACTGTAGCCATCACGATCTCATTTGGTATGCAAAAAATATAATTACTTCAATACAATTTCCACAGCAATTTGAAGTGTGCCTTTTTCTCTTTCAAGTTAGTGTTTTAATTTAATGAAAGTGATAGGACAGACTGAGATGGCAAAACCCCAGAATTTTACATCCTTCAGTTTGTTTGGTTTAGTTACAGAATAACAATCCTGGCACTTAAACTAAAACCATAGATCTAAGTGGATGAGGCAATTTTGTGCATTCTAAAATCAATGCATATTTAAATACTTGTTTTCCTTCACAACAGTCTTCAGAAACTTGCTCTATGGACGCTGGGCCAATTTACTCTTATTGCTTTCCTGCTCACTAAGCTTGAAGTGGGTGTAGGCTAAAATGCCAAACAGTGTGCACAGAATCCCAAGGCCTTGGTTAACAGACAATGGATCCTTAAATAAGAGGCACCCTCCCAGGAGGGTGATGCAGAACTTGAAATGTCCAAACATGTTATACCTAGACATCTGTTAAGGATAATAGCCAATAGCAGTATTATTTTTTGTAAAAATACACCCTTGGAATTTTCATTAGTTCCACTCAAAGCATGCAATGGTACACACTGTGTTGACTCAACTCAATACAGTTTTCTCATACAGATCTCTGTGGCTGTATTTACCCCCACCTAAAGCCTTTCACCCCTTTTCACTGCAGTCTGATGGACATGCCAACACTTCCCCAAGGCAGCCAAAGCGTGAGTTAATATTCCTTGCAGGTATGAAGGTCAGTGAATGAACAGCCATTACCTATACAAATCCCAAACCAGGAAGGTTATCAAGCAATTTTCCCACATTAATCAGCCCCAATGAATTCCCACATAATTAATCTGGAAACAGGAGAAACCACCAGTGTTGCAAAGGATACGTGACAGGTGATGTATTTCCAATGATCCAGTAAATGGACAAGTTTACCATAAAGGCTATTATTCCAGACAGCAGTACCATTATCTGTGGATTAATGGACACAGTCAGTAATCTGACTTGCTTTTGGCAGTTTGTAGATACATTCCAGGTTATTTATTTAGTTTCATTTACTTTCAAATGCAAAATATCAGGCAAGAAAAACATATGGAGAACAAAAATAGAAACAGTTTCAAACCAGTACAGACACTGGTGAGGTGTATAAGCAGCTCAGTGACATGTATATTTATGACATCCATAAATATACACTGACAGAGCCACAGGCCTTTTCTCCTTTACTCTTGGTGAACATTTAAGAGTGATTTGGAAAATCTGGATACTCATTCACATAGAGGTTGTATACTTTAACTTTGAGATAAAGTCTAATTTATGGTCACAACAAAAACTATTTCAGCAAAATATCTGATTTTATTACTGTGAATACTTGCTATCCCATTCATAAAATACAATGCTACAAGAGATGACCCATCACTGAGGGGCACAATCAGCAGTAGTAAGAATATGTCACTGGCTCTTTTTTGGACAGAAGGATATTGAGAGAAACTGTAGTCTTCTTGGAGAAAATAAACTACTAATTCTAGAGAACAATCAATGTTGGCATCCTTCCACAGAAGAGAAGTTGAGAGTGTCCTTCTCTGAGTGGACAGTGAGAGCTAGAAATAGAGCACTTCATACACTAGGGGAAGCTTCTGGATTTTGATAGATTTTCCTGTTGTTCAGATGCCCTCTAAACAGAAACAAGAATAAGGAGATAAATCAATTGACAGACTCGCTCCTCTCAGAGGAAGCAGGGCAGACTCAGCAAGGGGCTTTTTGTCCTGCACATGTCCCTCTCATCTCACCATGGACAACAGCTGGACAAAAATCTTTCTGTTCCACAAAGAAACGAATCTTACTATCAAATTTAACTACACCAGTGATAATTATTCAAATAAAGTCAACAAAAGCCTTACCACAGCAGAAAGCGTCCAGGGCCCAAATATTCCCCCCTCTCCAAAGACTGGCTCGAAGAAGGGTATGATGAACAACAGCATGGCTGAGGACATCGGCGCCTGATAGTACAGCAGCTGCATGGAGTTTACCTGCAACTCGTGCTGCTTAGCACCTACCCACTAAAACCAAAAGAGAAAGCTGTTAAACATGAGAAAAAAACCCCCATAAACTGAAAAACCTGAGCAAAAGCAAACTGGCCACTAACGCAGAGGGAGTCTCACGTGGACAACACCACTTAAACAGGCTGTTGAGCCTCACCTTTGCCTCAGTGGAGGCCCCACGTGTTTGTCTCTTTCAAGTGAAAAAGACATGAGAAAATTGTATGCAGGGGCAGTGAAAAGAGTGCCTCAACTTTCCTTTTCACCTAGCCTGGGGGTAAATTATCATACTTGACGAAAAACAAGTAGGTTGAGGAGCTGGGAAGAAAACAGCAGCTCCCCTTTATTTTATAAGTTCCAGATCCTGCCTGTGTTGGACCTGAGTATCCTTTCCTAAGCAGGCACTGGATTCTGCTCCTTTCTTCCTCATTTTCTTGTACATACAAGCTAACAAAACCAGTACACATTTGTCTTTTGTCAGTTTATTCTGGATTTAACAGATTTCATTTCAATATTGATTATAATTGACTCAAACTTCAATTTTTAAGGTTGCATGCTTTCAGAAATATTACTTATCTATGGCTATGAAGACAGACGTTGCAGCCAAAAGAACACATTTTTCCCTTGTGCTGAAAACTGACATTTAATACTTACTTAAATCACATTAACTGGTGACATGGATTCTGGCATATAAACTTGCTCACAGTTTTTAATCTAGATAATTTTACCCAAGTACCATTATTTCTCCAGCACACAAATCATCAGTTAATGTCATTATGCAGCACCTCTTTCCTCCTCCTGCCCCAAAACAGGTCAAGAGACCATTATTTATCATCTTACACACTACGGGTCAAAGAGCCTCACTTTTTTTTTTTGAGGCACAGTATGCCTCCTAAAAGAAATTCACGTTTAAATCTATCACATTGACATGACAAGAGTTTCTAATCTAGGAGGCTCTTACAGTCATGGTTAATAACAAATCGGGTGAGCTATTAGCACAACGTTACAGCAGAAAGGGCTGAGGCAGTCCTTGGCCATATAAATTTTTAAAATCACGATTATCCAGGAAGGTTGTATTGTGCGTTTATGTATTAATCCATCCTCTACAAAAACACCTTAGAATGTATATAGTTGAAACTGAAGGAGGATACTGATAAAATGCAAATAGCTCAAGGATAAACCATGGGATTGAAGGACTGGAAAACATCCTTTCTAGGGAAAAAGCTCAAACGCAAGGCACTTGCTTCAGCAAGGAAAACATCTGTTCCCTCTAGAAAAAAAGGAGTTTTACCGCTAAAGCAATCTTCGCCCCTTGAAAATAACGCTCACGTTAAAGATGACACCCCAATTTTTAGCAGCAAGGACGATCAGGAGTTTGTCTCCTAATTTACCAGGAGTTATGGTGGACTATCATAATTTGGTGGGGGTTATAAAAAAGAAATAACGGAGCAGGGAAGGTTTCCTGGGGGCTGGGCGCTACATAAAGGCGACCGAAGCGAGGGGCAGCATCCCAAGGGAGCCCAGCCCCCGCAGGCTCCCGCGGCCGCCGTTACCCACCACTTGGTACAGCGAGGTCACCAGCACGCCCAGGGTGGCGAACGCCATCCCCAGAACATTGAACTTCACGTCGTAGTAGGAGTTGAGGAAAACACCCAGCGTGATGGGGACCTGTGGAGGGGACACGGCGGTTTTAGGCGGGGTCGTCGCCCTCGGCGCTGTCCCTCCCCGCTCCCCTGGGCCCCACCGCCTCCTCACCAGGGTCAGCTTGATCCGCAGAGGGAAAGTCTTGCCGTAAGCCACGCTCTGGATGACCACGATGACCGGCGTGGTCATGGCCTTGGCCAGCTGGTAGGTACCGATGGTGTTGCTCTGCAGGGAGAGGTTGGTGAAGACGACGAAGCCGCAGAAGCTGAGGGCCAGCGGCAGCACCTGCGCGGGCTGGAGGCTCTTGGGGGAGAAGGCGCCGAGCGCCTGGCACAGGTAGAGACCGAGCCAGGTGATGGCGAAGTGCACCAGGGTGAGGCTGAGGTTGGGGAAGCCCAGCCGCACGTACAGCCATTTGTTCAGGAAGACGATGCAGATGGAGGCGGCCAGATTGACCAGCAGCCCCGCCGCCAGCCGGCCCTGCGCCGGCAGCCAGCCCATGGCTGAGGCAGCCCGGCGGCCGCCCGCGCACCGGCCGGGCCCGCCGCCGCCTCCCCGCCCGCTCCGCTCCGCCCGCCCGCCGGGACACGTGGGCTCGCGCCTTCCGGTGGCCCCGCCCGCTGCGAACGGCTGCGCCCGCCCGGCCCGGGCGGCAGGGACGGCCCTGCGTGTGTGTGTGCATGTGAGAGCCTGTGTGTGTGTGTATGTGAGTGTGTGTGCGCCCCCATAGCCTGCCCAACAGCCCCGAGGCGCAGACACGCACCCCGGCTCCAAGCCACGAGTACCGCTCCACAACGGGACTGGGCATTTCCACAAACACGCCATTGTACGCACGATGTACAGCACAAAGTACGTTCCTTGCCAGGTGTCAAGAGACAGCAACTAGGGTGAAGGAGCCAAAGTCCTTGCCTAACTGCACTACGTGTCCTCTGCACTCTGTCTAGCTAGGGGAAAGGCAGCTAAAAGTGTGTGTGAACAGATAAACGGGGGCCGAACAAGCTTTCAAAATAAACTACGAAATCTCAAACGGAGGTGTTTCAAGGTATGATCATCTTTCCTCTGGTTCAGGATTTCATCAGCGTTTTAGCAACTCCTTCATGTACAGCAGAACAGGACAAGGCTGCCTTCTCTTCTGAAGGGCTGGAAGTAACCCCTCACTTTTGCTTTTTGGTTTTTCTTTCCTCCAGTGTGTCCCTTTTCCTTCTCCCCTACTTTCTCCATACACCTTCTGGCAGTCTCTTTCCTTCCCCTTTTATCCATGCAGTGTATGGGCAGTCTTTGTGGCATGTAGCAAATAAATTAAGGAGTTCATACAATCACCAAATTTATATAATGCCATTTTATATTAGAATGAACAAACATTTTCTCTTTTTCAAGCACTTTTATTAGGAAAAAAAATATGAAAAACGTTGTGTAACAAATAACATTCTGAAGTTGGTCATACTTTTTCAAGTTTAAATTGAAACCTGAAGGTTGGGGTTTTTCACCCCACAAGAAGAGAACACTTTGTCCAAGTAATGATTCTGTTGGGGTCTTTTGTTTGTTTTTGTTAATAACCAGAATGTCCATGCTCAGAAGTTTTTGAAAGTATCTGCATGAAAACTTATGACTGAATTTCATATCCCAAAGGATCAAGATCCTGGTCCAGAAGTATCAGAGAAGATTCCCTCAGCTTCTGTAGAAGCTTTCGGAGTTCTTCTTTTGAAAACACCTGAGAATAAATAATAAAAAAACCAAACATCATAAAGTTATATTTATTTGCAATGAATAGCACCGATGAAAAAAAGCAGCGGTTAAATAAGTTGCTATTTTCTATTTGATTATTTATTTCTATTTAAGATAGTTTGATCATCAGGCATTTCAGAATGACATTAAGTAAGGCATGGGAGGTAAGACACAGCATCCAAAACCTGAACATAGGCACAAGATAGCTCTGTCTCATTCTGGGGGTGTTTTTAGGCATTTGGAGGCCAAGATAGTCATGGCTAAACAAAATGCTCTAAAGCAAAACCTGCTTATATAGTGTTTGAAATGTAATGGAAATAAAGAAATCAATTACAATACTACAGCTAAATTTAGAATCACAGAATCATTTAGACTGGTAAAGACCTTTAAGATCATAAAGTTAAAATTCAATAGCCCCCATCCAAAAACCAGTAATTGCAGTACTCAGAACTGGTTGTAAGAACACTGGTCATTATCCCCAATATTTCAAAGTTAACTCAGATTCCTTAAGTCATAACACAAGGAAACCTTTTACTACTGCAGTGAATGGGAAGCGATCAAGAAACTTATGATGCTAAGGAACACATGGTGTCTTCCTCCCTATATAGAAGCTTCTTCCACAGGCAGCCCACAGAGCTCTCAGTGCAGGCCAGGCTGTGGCAGCCCTGCCCAGCTCACCCTGTAGAGCTTGTGGCGCTCGGAGGCGACCATGTCGGCGAGGCGCAGGCACTCCTGGTGCTGCCCCGTGCTGTGCAGCACCGTGTGCAGCAGGAAGCACATCATGGGCAGGCACAGCTTCCGCAGCAGGCTCATCTGGTGCGCGCGCTCCGGGTCCTCCTCGGCGTCCTTACCAGGGCAAAGTGACATTGTCAGTGGTAGGAAAATGGACCTTTCGCAGGCAGCTCAGCATAAGCACGCAATTGGTACTGTCGGAGGCAGACAATGGCCTCAGCAGCCTGGAGGGGACTGTCAAGTGTGATCTGCATGGTTACTCAGGGAGCAAGCTCTAAATGCTCACAGCAAGGCCAGAGCCAATTGAACAGGAGCACATGAAACTAAGTCACAAAGGTACAACTACATGCGATTTGTGCTTTGTGGTCTGCATCATGACATAAAAATTCATTTTACCTCTCTGACGTCAACCATCCATCCTCCATCAACAAACAGCAACACATTGTACATTTTCTCCTTAACATCAGCTGTAAGAGCATCCAAGAGGCCTTTCCAAATGCCATAATCCATCTGGCAAAGAAACAAAAAATAAACTACTGCAGAACAGGATAATTTCCAAGACTATTTTAAAACAGACTGCAACAGGCAGTACAGCTCCAATTCAAATTAGAATCTTCAGTCAGTGGCTAAAACTTAAAAGCCTGCTGCTCGCAACTATTTCCATCCTTTCTTAATGCCCTGTCCACAGAGTCAGACAGGTTGTTCAGAAACAAAGCCACGAGAGGAAGATAATTTTACACAACCTATTCTGCCATGCTTATAAAACAAATGTTTATGTTAACTGAATAGGGTATATTTTTACTGACCAGACCTGCAAAAAGAACTTTAATCAAAACAAAACTGCAGCATCTTTTAGAAAACAGAAGGTGATAATACTTAATAGAATTAATAGCAAAATCAAGCACTCACATTCATTAATAACACTGACAATCAACACATGATAATATTTACTATTACAATATTTTATGTAAAGCTGAGTTATTAAAAAAACAGAATTTATTGTGCAGTTGCCTTATAATTCTGTTGTCTCATACTCTCTCAACATAAAAATAGTTTATAATAGAGTCCTTAAATAATATGAAATAGCAGTCTTCTACTTTCTTTCATTGAACTAGACTGCCTCTAAAGCAAGAACATAAAAGTTGACAGTAAATAAGATGGACTTCCACCTACCTCATACTTCTTTTCTTTATGTTCATGGGCCACTTTTTCAGTGAAACTTGCTTGTGGTAACAAAGATGGCTTCTGTGGAGCTGAGTTCATGTGTTTAAACCATTCATTAAAGGTTTCATGGGCTTCCTGGATTGCATTGGAAACAGTGTTTGGGTATTTTTGACTCATCTGATAACCAGAATGTCATTGCATGCACAGGTTTAATGAATCAAAGAATCAGAAGTTAAATCAAATGGACAAAGCTAAAGTTTCACCACCAAGACAAAGCCACCAGTACTACTAAACAATAACTTGGAATATTGCATATTTGAAACTCACCAAATATGCACGAATACATAAGTGTTCCCGGATAGCATTGTCATCTTCAGCTGGAAGCGGAGTATCCATTCCCTGTTCCTCCCACTGGTTATATATTTCTGCTATGGAGTCTTGGGGAATCTTCACAAACACATCTTTTGCAGCTTCATGTTTCTTGGATGCTATGAGAATTTGAACTGGGTATCAGAGCTTTGCAATTTCCATACCTTATCTTCTTAAGCTGGCAAACCCATGCTTTTTAATAGACTAGATCCAGTTATATCAAATGTACTGCCAAGAGCCAATGAGAACAAAACCAACATTTAAAAATAAGTCTACAATATTTGTGAAGCTTAGTACCCAAGAACTTCCTCATGATTGCATTGCTTTGTTTAAGTGCTTCTGCCCTCTGTGCAGGATCGAATACGAGCCAGTCAATTACATCTATTTTCAGCTGATCCGCCTGTAAAAAACAACACAGAGATTCATCACCATTTCAAGCACACAACTGATGCAACACACATTAGATCTGGTCAGGGAAATACACAAGTTTGGAAAGCATTGCAACACAGTAACAAGGATTGCTTTATTCAAAAGGCTAGAAAACCTCTGCCATCTGGAATAATTTAACAAATTTAATTTTTAAGTGTTCCCAAGATATTCAGATGATCATCTCTCAACATTTTTTATGGATTATGATGCGTTTTCCTCAAATTTTAATACAAATACATTGTACCAATATGGTACATTTATGGAGCTCTTGCTATAATCTTCAGGGGTGCCATCAGCCTGCAACCACAGTTTTCCAGCTCTTGTTAGATAAACTACCTTTTTGTCTTAGGGAGCTTAAACTTTGTACTGAACTGCAAAAACATTACCACAGATTTGCAAATGATCAGTTGCTTTCTAAGCAGTACTTTGAATAGAGCCTATTAATATTACCTTGGTGTCCCTAAAGCACTGAGTTGGATCCAACCAATGCTCAACAGCAGTGACAAGGAAACTGTCAGCAAAAGCAGTGTCTGCTGTAGCTAGAAATGCCACTTCAGCATCTTAAAAGGTACATCTGAGATCCAAAGTACTAATCTTCATAAACTGCAGAGGCTACAACAACACCCTACTCCCAGCTACAGCATAGGGTGCTGCAGTCGTTTCAAGGGCCTTATCTTCACTTAATGTTTATATTCAGGTAAGCACACACCCAAAGAGCAAGGAAAAGCAGAAGCAGAGTTACAGATTTGTGCACTGTCCCCACTTGGTCACATGGAAAGTGCATCTCCCTCACAGGCTTTTTCAAGGCAATTTTCACCATTGTTGAAAGAAAAAGAGGGCTCATACATGGTCAGAGACTCCGTAGCTGATTGCAAACTGCACTATGTGCTCTGTAAAGCCCTCACCTCTGTTGTGCCTGTGTCCAGCACGTGGTCGTGGTGGCTGAACTCCCCGGCATCCTTCTTGCGGATGTTTTCAACAACGGTTTTTGTTATGGTTGCAACGTCCAGACCTGAGTTAAAAGTGAACTGGGTAAGAACTATCATGAATTCAAAACTTAACACAAATTGAATTTCAGATTCCAGTTGTTGATCTTATTCCTTACTACTGGTAATTCTTATCAGTCTGTTCAAACACACACTGTCAGAATAAATTACAAGCTTTTGCACTATCTCATTTATTGCAGATATTTTACAAGAATGAGATTTGATATAACACAGAATACCAAATATAAGACAACCAGTAAGTTCTTCAATCTGTGCTGAAGACAGCATATAGATATATCTGCTAAGATCACTGATTCCTACAATTCTGACAGCAAGACTATGATTTGACAAGAATGTACCAGGAAAAGCTCAGAATAGTTCTTTTACAGATGCTTAAGCAGGATGCGTTATTTTTGATACCTTAGCTGAGTTTAAAAGAAAATGATTGAAAAATGACTGAAGAGAAGTTAAGACATGAAATCTGCAGGAAATCTGCTTCTTTGTGCATTCTGAGTTAGCACAGAGGCATTGTCAAGGAATGGACAGTGTGCTGCTTCATTGTAATTCCCTTCTAGTTTCATGTACAGGCCCTGAAGGAAGTTTACAATTAATGCAAGAAAGTTACCATGGCTAAGAACAAGCACTATAAATTAGACAAAAAATTTAAGATACTCATAACCTTCCTAAAGCCACAAAAACAGTGTGTATTTTTATAATTAGTTCTCTGAAATAATATGAACATGTCAAGTTTCAGAGCATATATTTGAGATAGACAGCTGACTTTTACTTCCTGGTGTATTTGGACATAACCCAGAAGCAGTGATATTTAGTTTAACTCCAGGTTAATGAAAACACACCTATACACCTACTTGAAGAAGTGATCAGAAATTAATTTTATTTATCTGAAAAAAAATAATAGGGGAAGGAAAGAGTGTCATATTCATAGCTAGGTTTTAGAGCAAAAACTACTGAAAGACAAAATAACCCAGGATATAAAATGATAATTGGACCATCAGGGTCTCTCACCTGCTTCTTTTGCTAACTCCAGGCAGTGGTGGCGTTGATCGCTCTCAGTAACATCTTCAAGGAATAAAGCGTACTGAGCCACAGCGAGCTCTGGGGGCAGGTGGCTGACATAAAAGGCTATTAAATCTGTGTGCTTCTCAGACACCAACCTCTGCACAGCATGAACCAAACACACAGAATGAGAACCACATATGTAAGAAGCAAATATACAGAAGATATCCACTAATATATAAATATATTTACAGATATGCATACTATATTCCTTGGTGTAAACACCAAAGTGCTTGCACTTAAGTGAAAACATGTACTGGGTACACCCAAAAATGTGTAACCAAGTTCTGATTAATTTATTCTGACACCGGAAGATTCCACTCAACTTCTAAACAAGGATCAATACAATTGTCTCATTTAAGAACTGCTGACAGAGAATTTGTGTATTAGGCAAGCTTCCATGTATCTCCTGAGAAAAGAGCATTAGCTGCATCATAGCTCTTATCATCCTGTAACCTTAAGTCTGCTTTTCTTCCTCCTTTACATCTAAATCACATCAGAGAAAACAAACAATATTTCTGAAAGCCTACCTGAATGTAGGTCTTCAGGACTTCAACAGAAACTTCCTCCTTATTGCAAACAAATAGAAATTCAATTTTAAATCAGATGATGTGGAAAATAAAATAAAAGATACTTGACAGGCTATCACTATTAGAACAGCCACAAGGTTATTTGCCTATTCCTGCTTCAGTAATCTACACAAACAGGCTCAACTGGAAGAACTGTTTCTCTTGGAGCATGATTAAAAAAGCATGTCTCCTGATTCAAAGATTTAGTGTTCCAAGGATTTTCTTTTTCAGCAACTGGATAATATAGCCTTTGGTCTAACTGGAATGTTATTTTTTACAGGATTTAAAAAACTTTCTATTTTACTGTATATTTTAAAGTAATAAACAAAATGTCAGGTACACAGATTACTACCACAGTGTAATACATGCCCTGTTTTATTATGGAAAATGATAATGTAACAGGGTATAAATATCACCTGACTCATCTGGAATAGCCTATACTAAACAACCACTATAGGCTGAGCACCTGAAACTGCTTTAGCCAAGACTCAAGTGTTTGTTGCTCTCATGAATTATAATTTTAATTTTATATGTGTAAATTGAAGACCTTCATCTAAGCATTTATCTATATGAGCTGTATACAATCAATATACAATAAACATCATAAAAGCTTGCATTTCTGCCTCCTTCCCATGAAGTCTACTGAGGGTTGATTGAGTAATCATACAATAAAGTCATCTACTCTAAAACTGTAAAGGCAGAATCAATTGTTACAAATTCCCACAATGGAATTCATGTAGGAAATTACATGTTTTTTGTCCCCTCTGCCAAACATATGCTAATGGCTAGTTCTACTGCACTTCAGCTTAAACACCTACTGCATAAAATTTTGAGTCTGGCTAAAAAGTTAATATGTATACATACACACACACACACATCATTCCTCTTATTTAGCTAAATGTTAACTGACTTCAAAACAGATTTCCACAAGGGATTCAAGCAATGATTGCAAGTATGAATAAACAGTAACTCAGAGCTGTATTTAAATTATCTAATGAAAACATTTGTGTTTTCCCAAAAGAGGTTACATTCAGAAACTTGACACACAACAGCTTCTAAATTTTAAAATAGAGAAGGTGAGCCCCAAATTACTTGTGATATTGTCCAAAATGAGTAACTACAGCTATGTGACCCCTATGCTCTGTGTATTTAGCATAAATAGGCCAAATAGGTAGTAGGCTATGCTTTCTTTATACTTGGAGATAATAAGAAAGTTTCAGCTGGTACTAATTACCTCAAGCAGAAGCATTTATGAGCTTACAGCAGCAATAGGTACCATTCCAGCAACTGTCTATAAGAACAGGTTATATTTAAGACATCTTGGCTGCTATGAATAAGCCTAACATGAAGTTTGACCAAGGACCTTCTCAACAAAGGGTTTCTGAGTAAAATCCACCAGCCTCAAACCCCAGTTTTTAAGCTCAGCTGGAAGGGAGGAGGATGCTCTTTTCTCCTTTAGGCTCCAAGATCAACACATACAGTATTGAAGCATGCAGCTCCTCCTCAGCCTGGCAGTAATTTACCATCATTCCATGTTGTCCATGTACTTGCACAAAAGAATTTCTACTTCCAAATGACAATGACAGCAAATCAAGTACAAGTGAACTGACCTTGGTCTGCATACCCAAAGTGCGGAAAAACAGAATAAGATGTGTCATGAAACGAAGGAGGTGTCCTGGGAGCACACTTCTGTCCTTGGAAAGCCACCTGCTGACTTCCTCCATCAAACCTATAACCACCAAGGAAACATCTGCATTAGCCATACCATGGAGAAAAAGAAAAAAACACCCAAGAAATATTTCCAAATTATGCATTTATTCAACAAATGTAATTTAGTCTCAGAAGTCCAACAAAACAGAACAGCAACAATTGTGGAAAGATGTAGCTGTTTGCCTTAAAAATGTACTGTATGTATCCCATCATTTCTCAGCAGAAGTTATAGCTACAGTCTGGCATGTATCCTGACACATTTACAAGATTTCATTACTTCTTTGAAAGCCACCTTGTAGGTCAAACTGTTCCTACAGTTCTTGATTAGAGCACAGCTTTAAGGCAGAGCTTGCCTACTGTGTGCTTCTAAAAATCCATTAATACAGAAGTTTCTGGAAAGGTTCCTCAAAACAATGTAGTCAGCTGACAATAAAAAAAAAATCACTTAAGAGAAAAGCTTACCATCCACATCTCCAAGTATAATGAATTTCTGAATCACATGATAGTGTTCTTGATTCTCCTCTATAACCCTCTGGAGACAAAAAAAGAAAATTCAAACTTTGAATAAATCTTCTAGCATAATGTATGAAGAAAACAAACTTATAAATAAAGCAAAGGTTCCTCAGGGGAAAAAAGCTATCTTATTTCAAAGGGTATCCTTCATAAAGAGCAAGAGAAAAGGCACTTGCTGTCTCTGCATCAAATGACAAGAACATTGACAAACTAAAAGAAAGAACTGGAATATAGATCTGTGCAGTTAATACTTTCATGGAAGACAGCCAACTCCAAGGGCTTTTTACTCTGAAGAGGAGAACAAACAATGATGTTACAGATAAGATTTACAAAAATCACAGAAGAAGCAACAATGTGTACAAATCCTTAAAGAAAAGGCCTGTGAAAGTTACTTCAGGAAGAAATTCCACCCTCTCCCCAGAGGAATCAACACATTAATGCATGAAATGCAATACAAATCTAAACTTGCTTTATGGTGAGGATTGCACTATGTTGCAAAGGCAAATACAGCTGGGTGTATCTGTAGCTGACTGCATGTCTTTGTCTTAGCAATATGATAAATGCTATGTGTCCATTCCATCAAATAAATGTAACTGTAGTTTCAATTTAATCACTGCAAAATAACCTTCAAGTTTTGTATCCTCATCTTACACGAACTGAGTATTTTGGGTGCTAAAAATAACAAAGAATCACAGTCTAAGCAAATATGCTTTTAAATTTTGAAAGGCCTGTTCTGAAATATGCACACAAATCTCCTATGAAGAAAATAGAGTGAAATCGATTTGGAACATTTTGTTGAAGTGTTGAATAGTTGATTTGTCTGTCTGCTTTGTATGTCTGACAACATCTGACAGCCATCTATTTCTTTTGCACACCCAGCTAGTTTGGCAGATACAGGGCAGGGCAACATAAAACCTGTATCACTTTCACTCTTAAGAGGGTGTAGCATGAAGAAAAATCTATTTGAATTTGGAAATCACACTATTTTGGGGATAGAAAACATGAAACAAATAAGTCATTGTGCATATTTGAGCATTTCACTAAAGAGTGAAGTAAAAAGTAGAACCCAGTGAATAATTAAAAATGGTAAGCAGTGAGGAGAAACATGGCAATTATTACATACCCTTTTGTCTGTTGCCTGAAGTTCTTCAAAAACTTTTTCTGAAGTCCAGCTTCAAAGCAAGGGAGAAAAGACAAAAAATGTTACCTTGAATAATTCCCACACAGATTCCATACAGGATACTTTGTTGAGTGTAGCAGCAGCAGCACAATTTTACTTGAAACTTACTTTGTTTCTAAGTAATCTCTAGGGAGCTCTTCCATCTCCTCTGCAGTTACTACTGAGGTTCGTATTTCCTGCTCGACTAGAGTGTCCACCATGACCCTGAAGTATGCCCAAACAGTATCTTCCCAGGTATCACAAACTGGAAGAAGCTACATATGAAAAAAAGTGTAAAAATTATAAAGAAATGGAGAAACACCAGAACCCAAACAGAGCAACTATAATTTAGAATCAGATTTTCAGGCACCATAGCAGTGTAGTAACCACCTTAAACAGCAGCCTTTCCTTGACTGAGAAGTCTGTAATATATTTAATTAAGACATGTCAGTACTAGAAAGAGCATGTCTACTAAAGCAATGTTTGTTATTGTTCTGTTTACTAGATCTTTAAAAGTACAGAAACCAGTAACTGCAATATTTCTGATGATATCATTGCACATATGAGAAAGGAAATACACAACAACCAAACACTGTTTAATTAGGAGGGTTGACATACCTGTTTGAGGTTTCCACTCAGGGCTGCATAGATTGCTCTTTCATATCTGTTAAACTGCTCCTAAGAGAAACAGTAAAAACACCCATACTTTAAATTACAAAGCATTTAAGTTTTCTAGTCACTTTACATTTTATTAGAGATGGATCCATTGCAAAATGTTCCATCTAACAGATTCCAAGTAAAGTTGGAAAATCCAAAATAAGAATAGCAAGTGACACTCCCTTCACTAACATCCTCTTGTAACTTAACTGAAAAATTTACATTGACCTGGAAAGAAAGCAACGTTTTCTTTCCCATTCAATTAAGTCAAGATGAAGGCAGTGTCAGTGGTTTTACTTTCAACCAGAAAAAAAGGGAGACGTTTCCTGAAAAAGTGGTGCTGATTATGTAGAATTCTCACAATGCATAAATATGATATTTCAGAAATCCTCTTAGAAGCATTAATTGTGAATCCTCTAAGCAGCAAACACAGAGTGGCTGTGTTTACTTAAAATCGCATTTCAGAGTTCAGAAAAGTTCAAATTTATGTATTAATAGAAAATATAGCAGCATTGTCTTACCTCTTCAGCCATGCGCCAACAACTAATTTTCCAAATGCACCTGTATGGATTGCCTTCAACAGGCTCCAGCTCTTTTCCTACATGCAAAGAGTAATTAAAAAAAAAGAAAAAAAGACAGGGAAAGGAAAAAGAGAGAAAATGTTATTTAAAAAAGAGAATGCAGTAATGTCTAAAAAACAATAAAGTCTATTTTTGTTTCATAGCTCAATTTCATTCCCTTTAGAACTCTTTCTAAAGCATTTTGATGCTTTTGACTGGACTGCAAAACCGCTTTTCTGGCTAGTTGGGTGAATTGCATCTATAAGTTACAGTAATTTAAAAACTTGGCTGCTATCTAGCTTTTAAAAAAATAATGCTTTTGGCTGTAACAAAGCTACAGTGTCTACATTTGAAAAAAAAGCAAAGTTAAGGGAAAAAAAAATTTATATCTTAATCAAAGCTTCTTAAAAATGTTACTGCTTCAGTGCTGCTACTTTGCATGCATCAGCATGGGCATTTATACCTGTGTAACAACAGCTTAGGTAGGCAGACTCAAAAAAAAGCTAGGACAGTGATGTGGCATGCAGATAAAAGCGACAGGCTATCAGGATTTGAAAAGAAAGAAATCAAAAGAAAGAAAGCTTTCCACATCCAGCTATAAACAACACTTAGACTCATTCTTGAATTCCTTGCTAAATCCTGCAATGTACTGAACACAGAGAGAAGCAGCAAGGTACTGTGTTATAAATGGGGAACCATGTGCAAGGAACCAAGGAGAAAGGTACTTTAAAATTTTCAAATATTTTAAAAGCATCTCTTTCTCCTGCATTTACATTTGCTGAACTCTAGTCCTACTACACCTTTCTGAAGCTGAGTATATCGTCCAATTTGAGTCTGTAAGCAGCAAAATGTGTGCTAGGTGGCATGAGCCAGATGTTAAGAAAATAGAAGACCCAAGTTATTGTATGGAGGTGGAGAAGATTTGTACAGAACTCTGAGACGTCTACTTCCTAACAGTTATGTCTGAATTTAAGAAAGGAAGTGGCTTGAACATGTGTAGATGGATACAATGAATTCACTTTCAACTAAAATAATTTCGTGTTAGTTTTTACATGTTCAACAGATATGGTAAAACATTCCAGACATCAAAAAAGGCTCATCTGGTGAAAATAAAGAGCAATTTCTCTTTGCCACAAATAGATACTATGAGATCTTAGTATTTTTATATCTGTCTCAAATGCACTTTGGAGCAGATACCTCCATTTATGTTAGGATCATGATACAATTTCCAGCCTTCCAAAGTTGCAGCTCTCCAGGCCTGACCACATCGTTTGCATAAGCGCTGTGCCTGAAAAATAACACATTTTCTTAGCAACACACTTCACGGTAGGAAAACCTCCAGCTGCTTCTTTAAAAATGTGAGTATTATTAAACCAGTAAATTTGTGTAGAGATTCTACTATGTGAAAAATAAGCACAGAGGATCTTAAATTCAAAACAACTGAAAGATTTCAAAGTAAATGCCATCCTTTTTTCACCTTCAGTCAGAATTTACAGCAATGTAAGAAATGTGCTACAGCCTTGTCTTTGTTAGCTGAACAGCTGTTATGCATCATTCTGGTAAGTCTAGTGTAAAGCACAGCCCTTTTGCTTATATGTTTAATTGTTGTCTTCATGCAGTCATCTACTTTCCCAGTTCACTCAGCCTTCCCAATCCCAACTGAAGCTGCAAATCTCTACTCACAATGCCCTGCAGCAGTAGGCTGATGTTCCATACCATCAGAAAATGAATATATGTGCACCATATTGGAACAGAATATGAGCAAGTACCCATAGTTCTCACTTAAGGTCTTTGGCACGAGAATCTCAAATCCGCTTTCCTCCCCATTACTCAAATGTCATTATGTATACACACCTGATAATCCATTGATGATTAGAGACACAATTAGGAAGCCCTTTAAAGCATTCTGTCAGTTCATCTTGGCAGTATGTAGTATCAAAACACCACAGTGAAAAAATATCATCACACAACCCAAACACCCAAAACTACATTTTTTCCATAACACCTATTCTACACCCAAAATTATTTAACTAGAAGCAAGTTTGATTACAATGCTAATTTGGCAGTCAGTATTGACAACAAATTGAAAACTGAATCGCTACAAGCCAAATTTAAACAGACATTTTAGTACACAGCTTATTTGCTTTTACTTCATTAAAGCTTACACTACCTCATCTGTCATTCCTGCTCTGATGAGAGTGAAGAGATACTTCAACAACCTTGCATCATCTTCTTGGTCCAAATCATCAAGTGGCAGTTTCTGTCGAATAGGAGCATCTGGATCCTAAAAGGAAAAAAGTCATCACTCAACCTACACAATAGATGTCATCGCATCTACACAATACCTATATGTCTCTTCCATTAACATCCTGCCCTGTTTTATAATTTGGAGTCACTTTTTCATGTTGGCACAATAATCTGTACAACTCATGTAATATTGAGCATGATACTTCCGTTTTTCCTCTAATTTCTCTTATTCCTCTTCTGTCACTGTTCCTATCAAGAGTCAATGTAAATAATTTACTCCACTGCCTTGTTTTTTGCCCTAAATTTCTTATCTTCCAGCTCTTCTCACCTTCAAACATCCTTTGCTCTTCTATCTGCCTACCAGACTGTTTCTCCTCCTTCACCTTCCATCTGAGAAGGTTTTTCACAACAGCTGCACTTGCTTCTATGTAATCCAAAGAGATTTTTCCAAAGCCAATCAATACCTCAGATCACTCCCCAATTGAATTAACCTTCTATGGCTGCTGTGCTGTCACTGAAGCAGCTCATCACCTTGTTCTAATGGACAGCCCTTTCTTTCCTTGACTTCCCTCCTATTAGCTTTTATTACAGAGCTCTCCAAGTACTGCACTAGGACTTGGTTTTATTGTACTGGTTACTGCATAAAGACAGCATTCCCTTATCTGCAAGGGCTCCTCAAAGAGTTTTAGAAGCTTTTCTGCTTAGGAACACAGGTTTGTTGTAGTCATAATAAAGCCATTACTTTGCCAAATAGATCACAAGTACTTGTGTGGGGGGTGGGGGTATGGAAGTGACTGCTGAAAGAAAACACAAGTCCACAGTGATCCATGAAAGAATTTTTGAGGTGCCCTGCCTCACAATTTCTGCAGCCATTTTTAGATACTACAACTACTTTTAGAAAGCACAACTATCTAAGAACTGGTGGCAATCTGTGAAGATAGCATATTTCTCCAGCCCATTTTGAAGCCAAGCCTTATTTTCATATAATCCTTACCAACTCTGTCACCAGAGGACGAGAACTTCCCATGTATGTACTTGACTGTCGCTGCTTCAGGGCATGTAGTGTGTTATCCCTGAAAGCAGTGAAATGTTTTACAGAAAAATTACTTTTTTAGCAAGCATCTTTGAGTAACACAAATACTGAAAGACATATTTTGTTACATAGAGTATGTTTACAGAACAGACACTTGGTTTAGCTGATATATCCATGGACTCTGCTAGTGTTGTGAAAACATAACATTTCACAAGTACAATATTAGAATTAATGCACATATATTTGATTTCTTTCAAAAGCATCCATTATTTCAATCATTCATATATTCCACTATTAACTGACTTCTGCAAAAGGAGCCTTACCCATTATCATTACTATAAAGTCAGTCTAGGGCAGAAATTTAATTGAGGATAAACACATAATTCCAAAAGCCTGTATTCACCAGCCATTAAAAGCAGGTTAACTCCAGGCATCTAGCATGGAAGGTAATCTTTGGTCCATTCTGCCATAAAACCCATCAGTGATAATACAGGTGACGATGGCTTCTGCTGAAGGTAAATGACATCAAGTGATTAAGAACTTGGGCAAAAACTAAAGCCAGACAAAGATTAAATTACAATGGTCTGATGGTTTTTCCTTTCATTTTTGCCACCCAAAAGGCATTAACTGACTTGTGAGATTTACTTCAGTGGATGGGTAAGAAGTCTCAATGTAAGAATTAAAAGAAAAGAAGTGAATGAAATGAACAACCTAAAAGACCACTTCTTTTCAAGAGTGATTCTGTGACTGTGAATTTTACGCTTGATGGGAAAATGTATATAATCAAAGAAAGTCTGAACTCACCAATATACTGTTTTTGCATAAAACTCAATATTATCGGAGAAGTCCCCAATTTCATCCTTAGCAATGCTCTCTAGCCAATCCACCACCAGCTGGAATAAAATTAAATCGCATTTTTAAAACAAACATGTAACAAATAATACTTTTACTACGTTCCTCTCATCTCTGGATCCACTTGTTATCTAAGCAGCAACCAAAAGGCTGGCAGATCCAGAAGACTATTCCACTTGCATTTTAAATATGCAATTGAAGGTGGTTGGCACTTTATGTGTGTTTCTCAGTGGATACTGCAGTTAAACACAGTGCTGCTTAACAGCTTATCAATCACCATCAACAGTAACAGATGCTGCAAATGGGAACAGCTCTCAGCCTTTCATCCTCTGCAGAACAGCCAGAAAAATCCTTCTCATTTCAGCAACTAAGGAGCACCATTTTTATGCATACAATTCACACACACTTGAGTGAATGTTAAAAAATATTAGAAACAACTCCCAAAAGTGCATAGAGCATTAGTATTATGAACATTTAATCTATTTTCATTCCCATATTAAAAACTTTCCATCATACCTGACTTTGTCGAACAAGAGAATCTTTCTGAAACAAGTTGTCTACAGTAGTTTTTTCACTAGCAGTTAAAGCCTATGTAAGAAAAAGCTGATTATTACTTCATGGAAAATAAAATTTCTACAGAAGCAGAAATACCAACTCGAACACATACTAATTCAGAAATTTGCTACAAGTTCAGTATGCTGTATTTCCCCTCCCCTCCCAATGTATAAATGCCTTATACATTATTTTATTTGATCATTTACATCCAGTTACACTGAAACCATAAAAATGCGACTTAGAATATAATTCACAAATTATATTCTAAGACCACAAGTAGAAAGATTCCACAGAGTAGATTCGTTGATTCCTTGACTGCCAGCATATTATCTTAAATCCCATTTGCTACCTTAAATTAAAAGAAAAAAATAACTTTTCAATGTCATACACACATTTAACATCAAAAAGCGTGAAAAACAAAAAAATACCAACCCCAGAGCCCTGCTCCTTCTATTTGATCTCCTGCATTAATTTAGCTTTCATTAGACTTTCAATAAAAAGAGAACAGAAAATGTGCTTTCCTAAAATACAGAGGTAGGAGGAAACTGGGTATTTTTGGCACAACAGTGATTAACACTGACAACTTAGCAGTGGGAATTGTAGAGGAAGCTATTTTATGACTGGGAAGAAAGATCTGCAATCACAAATTTTACAAAGGCAGAGTCACTTTACTTATTGTTTTGTTTTCCTAAGCATATTCTGGCAGCAAAGGCTGGAAGCACTGTATTGACATAGACAAGATGACTACAGCTCTAACGGGAATGCTAAAAAATTTGGATTTCTCTTCAGGTAAATTGGAATCAGGACTGCAAAGGCTAGACAGCTAGAGACCACATTCTTCTTTTAAGCAAAGCAAAACTATCTCTGATCTATGGGAATGTCACAGCTACTGAGGCAGCTTTTAAAAATAAATAAATAGTTATTTCTAGTTAGTTTAGGGTTGCCTTGTGTAGAGCCAGGAGCAAGACTCAATGATCCTTGTGCATCCCTTCCAACTCAGGATATTTAAGGAAACAAAACAAAGAGTAGTTTGCAATAATTTTTACACTAGCAATCTCTCTTTAGAATGAAACATTTAGATGTACTTTTCACAATAGATGAAATAATTTAGTAATTGCCTTGATAAAAATCAGTCTCATTTTTCACTTTTGAATTTTAAGTGACTGCCACTTTGAGATTTTAAAAGTAAAATACAAGCATGCAGCCTATATTTTGCTTATTTAGCTTCTTATATCACTTTAAAAAAATGCCAAAAGAGTCCATGCTTACAGTGATATCAAATGCAGTTTCATCTTCCAGTGCAGACTGTATTCTGTCTCTAGAAATAAAAATGCAAACCACTAAAGATTAAAACAAAAGCTGAGAAAATTTAGCAAAATGTCTACGCATAAGTGATTAAAAAACTTTACAAAAATGTTCTTAAAAATGCTAAAAGTTGCAAAGGTAATAAGAACACTCCTATTTATAACTTTAATTTCTGTAAACAGATAACGAATAGACATATATATCAGAACCTACTTCAATAAACAGCTTTTAAACTTAATAACAACTTAATAAACAGCTAATTAAGCTTAATTGCTTGACTCCATATTTATAAACTCCTAAAAAATTTGTCCAAGAAAGTTATCTCAGTACAAAAATGCAGTAGTGTGCTTTTCTAAGGAATTACCTATAAAGTGAGGACAGCAGTCTCCATGTTACCATCTCCTGCTTGAGAAGCCACAAGACACTGGCAGTTTTGGAAAACTTCTGCTGTCCAGGAGTTGCCCGATAAACTATTTTCCCTAATATATTCACCTGAGAGAAATAAATTTATACAGAGTTAATATTGCCAGAGTTAATTTTTTTGAATTTTTCTATTTTTTTCCCAAACCATTACAGCAATCTTTTTACTATCCTGAATGTTTTCCAACAAATGGGTTTGATTACCCATTCAAATGATGATTTTATTTATAAAATAATGATTATTTAATTTATTTACATATGAGAGAAATAAGTACATTTTAATCCATCTTATTAATAAAAACATTTATACATCTGCTGATGTTTATTGCCACTTGACACTTTCAGTGGAACAGCAACCAGATGACAATTTTAGTATTCAGCAAGCCACACCATGGGTATTCCCATGCCAAAGCAGTGTTTGAGGAAAGTGAGATGCTACTCAACACTAGTGTTCAGCAACTCATAAGCTGGAAGATTTAAAGTATGTATGTTAAGCCCTGTGACTTCCCAGCAACACTGCTTGGGGAAGGGAATGTAAAATAAAGTAAATAAAAACGAAGTAGCTCCTTACCTGACTGTTACAAATATTTTCATACTCATCCACAAGATCAAAAATGGTAGTTGATGTATGCTTCAGAAAGGAATGCAGAAAGTCAGAGTACATGCTCATAGTAGCTAGGACAGATATAAGAAGAAAGAGCCATATTAGTGAGTCACAACTTGGTAAAAAAGCCCCCACTGAACTACAAAAACATCCTTCTGATGGCATCTCAGTTTTGCAAATTTAAATGAGTACAATGATGATATGAGCTATCTCATGAAGTCAGAAGTATTTATCAGCTAAGACAGTAAGATCTACAGAAGCTATGGGCTATCTCAGTTATAAAACTTTAGTTGTAAATATGCCACCTGCAAGAACTTCAACAGTAAACTCATTTGTGTATCTCCACAAAACTAATGCACTTTGCTTCCCACATCACTAGAGCATCACCTTTATTCCATCAGAACAAGCTCCATAGAAAGCACAAACTCACAAAACTCCAATAAACTGGAACAGGGTAATTTTCTGAAGTTTTAAAAATAGACTGTTTTTGACTAAGAAATACCAGCAAAATAATATTGAAATTTTTTAAAAAGGACACATATATTTATACCCACAAATCAGAACTGGGATCAATTAATAATAAAACTCCAGATTGTCTCACCAGCTTCCCCAGGATCATCCTCACGTAACAAGACAGCACTCATAGTGACATCTTCTGTCAGATTGGACATGTCTGCATTTACAAACATCCCTCTCTGCTGGGGCGAGAGTGCCATTGTCCAGTTACTTTCATCCAACTGAAAGCACAACAAGAACATAATGAAAATAAATTTTTGCCTTCTATATGAATGGTATATAAACAGAGAATCATAAGAATCTAATATTGAAATAACTGCCTTTAGATAAGGTACAACTATGCCATAAAAGTTACCACTGTGTCTGGTTTAGGGCAAATTTAGTCACCCCAGGACACAGTGAGAGCTCTGTATACACACTGATCAATCCAGAAGCTGAAAACTTATGAAGAAACAAATGGCCTGTATCAAACCACAGAAACTAAAAAGGAGAATGAATTAAAATGTAGACAGAGAAAAACACCTTAACTTCTTTAGAGTTAATTTAAAAATAAATGGAGATAAGATGCTTCAGAGGTCTCTACTGATAACTTTTGCAATCAGTACTTTTCCAAAGACATTGAAGTAGAAGATAGTCAATGTCCTCTAAAAAGTCATCAGAAGGGCTTGTTCTTTGAAGTCTAAACTTCAACACTCTAGTGAAGCCTAATACTGGAGAATGCTACAATAAGAAAAATTCCAAAGTTTTAACTTGCTAACATAAAAGAATTATCTTTGAAGAATTTGTAAACAAGCACAGTCAGGATTATTGTAGTCACAAACCAATGTTATGAGGACCAGCTTAACACACATGGTGTATTTGGAAAGTCCTTGAAAACCTCTATTATTCCTCACTGCATCATCTCAAAGAACAACACAGTAATAATTAACACCAGCAGTAAACAGCAACAGCAGTGCCAGCAAGATTGTACCACTCACAGTTTGTCTTTGGAGCAAAAAACACAGAAACTCTGAACTTGGAATTTGTTATGTTTCACAAGGACAAAAGAGAAAAAGATGCTCTGACCATCTTACCATCGACAGATTGCCAAAAAGTCCAGAATTTGGTAGAATAAGAGGAGATTTCCCTCCTGTTCCCAGCATGGCAGACATATCTGATGGCTTCATGGAGCTGCGATGCAATGCAGTACCTGAAAGAGAAAGAGGCTTTTCTGAAAAGTATTTAAAGCTACTCTGCTCCACCCAGAAATTCCAAAAGAAATTTTTAACAGGGACTGAAGTACTTATGCAGTGTAGATAGAAGCCTGAAAACAGATTATATATATGCACCAAACAGGAAACATCCCTTCAGCTACTAGAGTTCATTGTAAACACACATGAGCATAAAGGGCAGCACATCACCACTCATTCTTTCTTGGAAATTGGTCTCCAAACCCTTAACGCAAAAGGCAGCCCAAAGATGTGTCAATTAGAAAAGATTGTTCAGGACCTTGTCCAACTTTATTTACTCCAAGGATAGAGACTCCATAGACTGTCTGGGCAACCAGTTCTAGCATTCAACTACCATTACAGAAAAAAAGGGGGTGTTTTTTAATGTTCAAACAGAATTCCTTGTATATGCTGTTGTGCCTATTGCCTCTTGACTTTTCAGGGCACCAAGAAAAACTTGGCTCTTTTTTTACTCCCTCCCATCAAATATTTATATATATTTACAAGATCCCCCAACCTCTCTCTCAGGATAAACAATCCCAATTCCTTTCAGTCTCTCCTCATATGTCAGATACTTAACCTACTAACCAACTTTGTGGGCCTTCACTGGATTACAGCACATCCACGTCATTCTTATGGATTGTTATTAATTATTAAGTACAACCACATAAAACCTTTAACTAAATAGTAAGCAAACAAGCAAGCAGTCTTACCTGGCTGGTGAAGTAATGAATTAGGAGTTCGGGAAAGAAACTGGCTTTTGGGTGTCATGTTTCCAATGGTGTCATCCAGGGATGTAAGAACTGATTAATAAACTAGTTAAGAAACACTCTCCTAAACACACTTTTGGATTTATTCTAAATGAATGTGATTACTTGGAAAGGAAAAAAATTTTGTCGTAACTCAAACGTTATGAAAATTACACATCTTGTCTTTCAAAATAAAACAGTTTCATAAAATGTTTCATCACAACCTTAAAAGCTTGAGGGTTAAAAGGGACACCACAAAGTGATGTTCAGAAATATGAACACAACAGGTCTGGGACTCCTCACAGTGGCTCAGGTCAAAGAGAATCTGCCCCATGAGGGGCTGCTTCACCCTACATCAACCATAACAAGAAAATCTGAGCCTGAATATATTTTTTAAAATGTTCCCTCTCTCAGTTCCAGGTGCTCCATTGCTCTACTTTTCTTCTTCCCATCAGTAACCAGGTTAGGTGCTCTAGGAATGATTTACTAAGAAGCAATTGTATAAAAGTTTCAGTAGCTTGTGCTATTAGCATTCAGAAACATCCCAATTCGTAGCCACAATATAATCAGGGCAAATATCTCACTAGCTTTATTTTAGATGCAAAATCCCTAAGAACAAGCAGATGTACTGGATTCCTTTGCTATCGCAACCACGAAAATACCACTATCTTAGCTGTTAAACTACATGATGGGGGAGTTCCTTATTGTAAAAAAGCAGGGGGGGAAATTTCTATGGAATTTAAATCTATGTCTGTGCACAACTCTTGCTATAACAGTGGTTGGAAAGTTAAGATACACTAGATCATCATAATACTCTGATACTACAATACCTACAAATAAGTTTACAACCATAAAATTAAGATATAATGAAGGAAACTTATTTTTCTTTTCCAAAAGCTCAGAAATGGAGGCACAGAGTTCTCAGATAGTTCTGGGTGGAAAACCACTTGAGTTCATACACCCATGAAAATCTAAGCAGTATTAAAAATATACACACCTGGTGAACACAACAGTAAAAGATAAAAATTCTTTACAGAAAATGGATACTAGAAACTCTTTTCTGAGAGCCTTGCTTTTGTCCAGGTCTGACCATCTCAGGATCTCGGGGGGATGACATGTCGTCAAAACCATTTCTACAAAACAGCAGCATAGACAGAAAACAAGCAAATGAATTCAAGCAGGACATCCAAGATCTTACTCTCATACCAAAGTAATTCCACAAGCAGGAAACTTAAAGCGTTAAGTCATCTCCAATCTTAGTTGTTATGTCCAGCCTCCTCTGGAAAAATCCAGCACTGCTTATCAGCTTAGGGAAACGAGCTTGCGTGAAAACCCAGATTTTGTTCCTCCTACACCATAATTAACATTTTACTATTAAAAAGAGGGGGGAAAAAGGCTAGGAAGAGATGCAACAATAGGAAATTCCAATTTTGAACTGAAAAATTAAACTGAAAGAATGGCATGACTTCACTACATCATTTTTTCCCCCCGGATAACACAATCAGCACAGAGCAGCAAAGCTCACGTGTTTGCGGAAGGGAAAACACCCACTCACTCGCTCCCAGTTACTGGGAGCCGAGCAGCCGCTCCCGGTGGGCCGTGGGGGCGGCGCGGCCTGGCAAAGGCCCGGCCCCGCGACCCTCAGCAGCTCTCGGCTCCCGGTGAATCCAAAGACAAACCCAAGAAGCAACAGCCAGACTTGAAGCTCCCGGCTGACTAAACCCCTCCGGTACGCTCAGAAGCCGCTGCAGGCCCGCTGCGTTTCGCAGCCCGCACTGTGCGCACCCGCTCCCGCCGCCGGGGCGCGTCTCACGGCCGGCGCGGCCCAGGCCGGGGCTGCCGCCGCCGCCCCTCACCTGTCCATGGCAGCGGCCCCGGCGCGGCTCGGCCCGGGCTCAGCCTTCCCGCCGCCGCCAGCGCCGGCCCGCGGCCCGGAAGGACACGGGCGCCTTCCGCCCGCGCCGCCCATGCGCCCCGCCCGCCCGGGCCCGGCGGCGCTGCTGGGGCCCGGCAGGCCCGTGGGGAGCGAGCGGGAGCGGCGCGGGCGGCCGCAGGGTGCTCTCCGCTGTCAACCCGCGTGGAGGGTCAGAGCTTAAAAAAGCCCCGTAGTGTAAAAGTGTCAGGTGCTGTTGGGCTCACGAGGCGCGCCAAGGGTTTCATACACTGGGCTGGAGCAGCCGCCGTCCCGGCTTTTGCAGTGACGGGTTTTTCACCAGGCTGCAAACGCGCGTCCGTTTCTCTCCCCTTTCTGCCAGTGTAACTCAGTCTACAGGCACCAACATAAAGGCTAAAGCAAGCACCACACAGCATCACTCAACTTTTCAAGGCTGGACAAACTTAACAGAATTATGAACTAACCTCTCCCTTTCCTTCCCTTTACTTCTTACCTAATACTTTTTACCTAGAGAAAAACATTGTTACTACTTTATAAGCACAAACGACTGTGCAACTGACCGTGCATCGTTTAGTTGCACTCTAGGACAAGGGAAAGTGTCCAAACCGAATCTTTTAACATAGACAGGCAGGTTCCGAAAAACACTTGCAACTACTTGAGTATTTTTAGGGCTACAGCGGGATACTTCAAGCAAATTAGACAGAAGGATACACCTGACAACAGCTGCAAAAGGCAGCAGAAATGCAGCTCTGAAGTCCTCCAGCTTGCTTGCGATACTGATAAAATACCATGATGCCCAAGCATAGGGGTTCACTGAAGCCGCCAGAGAGTCTAACTTCAGACGGCTTCACAAGAGGAAAGCTGATGAAGACTGGGTATGCAGAAACACAAGCAAGCAGACCTATGGAGAGTAGATTGTCACTCAGGAAATGTACTGTTGGATTAAAAACACCCCAAAAAACCAACCACCAAAAAACAAAAAAAGGTCGCCCTTCTATCTTGAAGACTATCAAGAAAGCACAAGCAAAGGCAACAACCTTCATGATGACAGAATATTAAAAGAGTGTTTAAGGAATTGTTACATCCTAGTAATATATATTTCATAGAATTTACCCCTCGACATATCCTTCTGAAACAGTGTAGCGTTATCGTCTCCAGGGCAATGGGAAATTCAGAGTAATGCACAAATCTGTCTGGTTCAATCATTTGCTAACAGCTCACACCCTCAGGCTAGCCCTGCCTCAGGGCACAGGGTAAACAAGTGAGAAATGTAATGATGACAGAGCAGATGCTTCCTTTGTGTGCCATCTCAAGTTTATTCAAAGCAATGACAGATGAGAACAAAGCAAAGGAAATAAGTTTGAAATTAAGAGGGCAGGATGCATACTTTAAGAAAAAAAATCCCCAACCCGACAAACCTGTAAAAGTATATGAACGACTGGGGTCTTTGAGAGAACTTGCCTTAGCCTCTCCTAAGGGAAGGGGAAACACCTTAGAGGCTCCAGGGGGAACTCGATAAAAATCTGGAGGTGTGTTTCAGTACTTTTTGACTGGGATCCCATTTCATATTTAGTTACCAAGATGGAAATAGGGGGTAAAAATGAAGAAAAAAATAACTGAAAATCTCATTAAAGCATCTTATGCTTCCAAGAAGCAGAAGAGAATGCATTTTTTATTCAGTCAGTGATATAAAGGACTGTAAATTCAAATTTATCATTAAAATTCTTATATCTGTCCTAAAGTTTCACATATTTGGATCAGATACACTAATCTTAACTCCAGTTGTTATCATAATATCAAGGGAGGTAGCAATGCTCCTTACTTAGGGGCAGGACAACCAAAGACGACCCAGCAGCCAGCACAACTAACACTAAAACCTGGCATATTTATTGCCAATGCCTAAGGTTCCTCTGCTTCCTTGTACCTTCTGCAAAGTTAACAGAGCCTACAGGATGTAGTACACTAGGCTAATTTTGATCTAGTATATCCTGAACTTTAAACAAGTAAATTAACTCAAAACTCCAATTACCCTTCACAAAACACGTTTTAAGACAGTTCATAAATTAATTTTCTTAATGCCCTGCTAAGCTGCATACATGTCATCTGCATTTACAAAATTGTTAATTCAGAATTGCCAAAAGCAAGAGCTCAACAAAGTTCAAGTGCAATGTGTGACAGCAGCACAACTGCACTCAGTACAAAGAAAACTGGAAACTACACTATACCTTGCCTTTACGTTACAGAAGCAAAAAAGTTCATGTTTTAGCCCATCTTTTCTTAGCTGAAACATGTTTCTGGAAGTATGTAAATTTTAGTTTTTTTATTTAAGTGCATAGAAACTTTTAAAAAACCAATCTCAAGAAGTTATGTAACGTGTTCATGTGATTGCTTAGTATTTAAATACATGTTGACCTTCAAAATGTTTGCCCAGGTTCTTACCAAAACAAATTGATTCTCATGCTCTATTGAGGCCACTCAGCTAAAACCATTTTTTAATTAAACAGGAAAAAGAAAGAGACAAATTTGTAGCTCATTTTATTTGTGTCTGAAAATCATGACAGTACTGCCAATGGTCTTTGTTGCTTTTGGGTGCATTACAAGCAGTAAACCCAGTTGATTAGAGCTGGAATTTCACATGTAGAGATTTTTTTGTACTTAGTATGGGAGTGAAGCTATGGAGCCCTCCCTACTAGATTTGGAAGGTTAAAATGTCACATGGTATGAAAAGGTAAAGTATACTGACAAAAGAAGGAACTGTAACGTCCACTAGGATTTCACTCAGTATTCAAGACTGCAGAAATGGCCCACACCTCCAAGTTCACAGTAAACAAAAGACATTACATGAATTAATTAGAAATCACAATGATTCTCAAATGAAGTTCACCTCAGTCACAACTTCAACGAAAAAAAAATCCTGGTGGTAGTAAACTTTCTTAAAACAATGAAGTGTAGCGCTTGTTGTTTGGCAGAACTAGGATCTCTTAAGACTGAAGTGAGTACAGTGGAAGTGCAAAGACATTCTTTTATCCATTCACAAATCTCTCCCTAAAGAACAACTCTTTGAAAACAGGAAGTCACTCTCTGCTTGATAACTCAAAGTTCTGAAAATAAATGGTTTTGGAGGTTATTTAAAACAAACAAACAAACAACCCCCCAAACCCCCAAAGACAGAAACCACAGCAAAATCCACATTTATATGTTGTTTAAAGCCCAGATATTGAAATATTGTGAACAAAATCAAGCCTACAAAACAACTTTGCTTGTCTTTTAGTTCAAGACTCAGAAAGTAAAGTTTTCCACAAATATAAGCATCATTCCAGAGTTTACTTTATAAAGTGGAAAATATAGATGAAGTTTTAGAAATCTTCAAGTTGTGCATAAGCTTTTGAAAGAAAAGCATAACATGCTTGAGATTCAGAAATATAAACCTAATTTAATAACTCTGGTACTCTAATGCTACCTTAGAGAACAACTTACAACTGCATTTTGTTATATACCTAATCAACTTTTTATTTGTCTTTATTCTCCTCCCCACACGCAGGAAAAATAAAAGCAATAAATTGAAATATAGCCTAATGCTGTTGGGACAGCAGTATAAAATTGAACAAAAAGCTTTTTGTCTACACTTGGCCACATCATCAGATTACAGTTTAAAAAGTGCTACATAGGTGTACATAGACTATTTTTGACCGTTCACATCTAGTATAAAACTTTCTACTGCTGATATATCTAAACTGAAGTCTAGAACTAGTGCAATATTGTGGACAAACTTCTTTCCAACTAAGCTCTTTTCAAAACTGGCAAAAATGAGAAAACTTGGGGAAAAAATTAATTATGTTTGATTCATCTAGTTTGTTGACACCATTTTAAAAGAAGAAAATTTCTCATCTTTACTGTTGACCTGTAAGAAAATGGCAATTGTACTTAAAACATTTAATCCAAATTTCAAACTCCTGCCACCTTTAATTTCTAGCATGACAGAATCAGTATGTCTTATGAAAGAACTGTAATATGTAATTCCACAATACTTTTCCAGAATTTAAGTCTCTTATGCAGGAGAGCAGAAGTAGCTTGAGCTTATACTTAATTCATTTGGACATCTGAAAACATCTTGCAATGTCTCAAATTGTCTTCTAAATTAGGCAACTAACATTCATTTCACAGAATAATTTGAGAATGAAAAGGGCACTAGGATAAGGTAAGATATAAGAGAAACTTATATTGCAAGGAAAGAGTCCTAATATGAAGAGTGCAATTCCATTAAATAATACTTTTGTATTTCAGGACATAAATACTACTTTTTCCATAGAAGGCTCAGACTTTAAATACTGACATATATCAATTTCAGATTAGAGAGGAAATAAAGCAGTGTGCACTGTAAGCATAAGGTAACTTTACAAGCAGTTACACGTGTATTAACAGCAAATTTGCAAAAATGCTTGCATTAGTTCTCAAAATGTGTGTTATGCATGTTTTCATCCAAAGCTTTAGGAGAAGTGTTCAGTTTCTGTACAAGTAGTTCAAGTGTGAACTTCTTAAGCATTGGTACTGGAATTGTCATGAAGATACATAAAAGTTTGCTCAAAAATGTCAGCAGACAGGATTGTTTTCTACAATTGGTAACTGCTTACATACTTCCCATTCCCATGGGGAACTGGGTCCTCACTTCCTCAGTGGGAACAGCATTTCATACCACAATTATTTAGACATGAAGAGAATTCTAATGTGTTTTTCTTTACACTTCATAATTTCATTAGCAACATAATTTCATTAGCAAGCATCTTGCCTTTAACAACTGGGACACTGCTCCCTTCAAGCTTGCCTAAATTTTCAAGAATACTGGGGTTTAGGTGTTACCTGGGTTACAATGTGCTGGCTTTACACATCTGAAATTAGTTCTAAATACAGGGGATGGGGGAACACATTTCCCTTCTTTAGCACAACATTTAGATATTAAAGCCTAGAGATTCTGAAAATTTGACTTCCTTAAGGGTTTGATCCAACTGAATACCTCTAATGCTGAAGAACAGAACCACCAAGAATGCTTCAGTACAGAGCTTTTCAGGACAAAGCCTGATTTTCCCTGTTAACAGTATTCTTTGGCTGGACACCAAGACCAGACCAAGGCCCCTTCTACGATGTTCTCAAAAGAATTTTCTCTTACTCCCATCCAATGCTATCTGTACAGCTGTCTGGAAAAGAAACACATTAAAAGGACCAATAAAAGGACAGCCAGGACATAAAAGTGTTACAAGCCCTGAATAAGCAGAGGTTGGAAATGAAGGGAAGAAAAATTCTGATTAGCTCACCAAAGAAGGGAAGCACCTAGTGAAAAAAGAACTAGGGCATCTAGTGCTCCAGTCTCCTTACTCTGGGGACCAAGCAGGATGGGGATTATCACATCTTAAGATTTCTAATGATAAATGAAAAAGAATTTCAATCTTAAATCTGTCCCTGCACAGTAGAAGTATATTGCCTACATTAAACAACAGTGATGACTGATGAAACTACCAGCAGGAAGGATCAGCTGGGCTTCTTAATTCACTTTGGGCAACATAAACTATCTCAAAGCTTACCAGTATTAGCTAACCTAATCTGATTGAATTTGCAGGAATGAATTAGAACAAGCTCTCTGATAATTCTGTGCCAGAGAAACAGGAGGTACCAAGGATTTGGGTGTGACATTAATACATTAATTTCCAGCTGCACGGCCAAGATCAGGAAATCATCTACAGTCCATGCATTTCACTCCTCAGTCCAACACTATTAACAGGGATTTCAAATTGGCAAAATTCTACAGTCCGTACTGCAAGAACACTCTTCTGCAGATTTCCTTAAAACCAAACAAATAAAGTTTTGTTCATGCAGGTATCATGCAGAAAAACCATTCTGTCTCCCAAGATGATTTTTTTTTTGCTGGACTAAGAAAATTTAAACAATTAATTCTCCCTGGAAAGGAGGAAAATAACAGGCAACATATTTTCAAGTATCCAAAACAGCCACTGATGGTGTAACCTTTGAAGACAGGTATCTTTTTGTTAGACATTTCCTTTTGTTAGAGCTTGGCATATTCCAAGTCCAGAAATAAATGGAATTTCATTCAGTCAGAAATTAATTTACAGTAACACATGGGATACTATTAGAAGAAATATCTATGGCATGTATTTGTCAGAAAACAAAGACATAGGGGCTCCTCTTCATCCTAAGACGTATGAATCTGCACTGTGCAAGAGATTTAAAAATCAATATTTACTAGCACTACTAAAACACAAAACATTCAAGTAGTATAACTGTAATGCAAGCCCTTGCATGGCAATCCAAATTTATTGAACTACTGATGCTAAGTCATACAAAATTGCACCACTTTAATTAAGGCTTTTAGTTTACATTTGGCCACCTCCAAGCAGTTGTAACATTAGGTTGGTCAATTTAAATACTGTGGCTCCCTGTTGGATATACACACAATCTTTACACCCAAACGTTAATGCATACAAAGCAACAAGGCATTGTTAAATAAATCAGCAAAAGTTAATTACTGCAACTTAGGCCCTGTGACCAATTACACATGATTAAAATTACTTCCCACATTCACATCCACAGTACTCTTCCACCATTTAACATCTCAACCAAAACGTTACACATGTAAAACAATCACTAACAGGCAAAAGTACTAAACCTGTATATTTGGTATTGCAAATACACTTATGCATGAGCAAGCAAGGGAATTCACAGTGAGAATCTACAGCTGCAGAAGCCCAAAAATGATTTACAAAAAATTGTTAAATCATTAAAAAATTGTTTTAAAATATACACTTCTTGTTGTAGACCCCCACTGTACACACAACTATAAACATTGTTCCCTATGTAAACAAGGAAAAGGAAACATACAATAAAAGGTTGAAAAGTCTGGACATTTCCTTCCCAACAGATATTAAAGGCCATGTCTTTAGTCAGACGTTATACTGAAAGGACTCTTAAAGACTAGGTCACTGTCTCCACAGGTTTTTCCTAAAATTAAAAAACTATATAGCCGTTGTGTTAATCAAAGCGCTTTTGTACAATACGATGATGATGATGATCCTGTATTTCTTTAAAAAAGTTACAATAAGCTACAAATACCGATGAAGCAAAGTTATCTGGAGTAGTCTATATAGGAGCTCTTTGGACTTTCTTTTATTATGCTAAAATAGTGGTGCTTTTAGGATTTACATTATTGTACTCTCCAATAGAAAGTGGGGATTGTTGAAGTATACAGTACACAGTTTTCATACATGTACAACATTGGTGGATGAACAATGTCTCTTATCAGTAATACTGGATGTAGGCTCTGGTTTTACCAGTTGCATACACAGAATATTTAGAAGTAAAAATCTCTCATGACACTGGAAAGTGATAGAATGTGCAAACTGATGTAGCTTTCATCCATTTCTTAAAGGGTACCACCACAGGAAAGTCCATTTAAGATGTTGGTAGGTTTAATAAAGTTGGAATGCTGGCACTGTTGAATTGGGCAACAGTTCTTCAGACCTGTAACAACAAAACAAGGTATTAGCATTAGCAACAATTATTTGTCCTTGTTCTTTAGTTAAAACAGCTACAGCAGGAACTAGCAACGTTCTTGACAAACAGAAACCAACTTTAACACTTCTCTAATCCTACACTTCCTACTGTACACATACAAATAACACACTATCTCAATTACTATCCTAACTGGATTAGGATACATAGAGGAATCCAAGCTGCACTGTGGAAGTAATATTTGCTTGATGGGACAAGTTTTGCTTACAGCATGACAGTTCCCATGGCTTTGAAAACAAACACTATTGAAAGATCATCAAAGCTCTTGAATCAAAAGTCCTGTTAAAGAAATGGAGCAACCATTACTGCCACTCTCTGCTAATGCTTTTGGAACCATCTTAGTTTTACTTTTAACTGATCTAAGTTGTTCAAACTGAGGAGGTTTTAATATACCAAGAAAGAGTTACATATGGCACTACCTGATTATGAATAAAAAGCCTACGATTTCTGACAGTGAGCTGTTCTACTAGGATCCTTCAGTACATCCAATAGGTCACCTGGATGACAAAATAATGGATCACAGCACTGAAGTAACTGCACCACTCTACGCTCAGTAACACTGAAAGAAAGGGAGGTAATAGCCAACTTTGATGATGTCAGGTAAATCAAGACAGACTTCTGCTCATACTAAGGCTTGGAGACAGAAAGAGGAAAATAATCTGCCCAGAAACCCCCCAAAAATTTTGCAGAAAAAAAAATCCATGCCTCCTGACTAACTTCTGGAAAAGCTTGCTTAAAGAGCAGGCTGGAGCTCGCTTTATCCTTCAGCACCATTCTTTGTGCACATATTAAGTCATGTAGAAATTTAGCCAACTGCAAACAAGTAAGAAATTGGTCTAGTAACCAATAGCTTCAGGTAAAATATTTGGAGTGTTACAACAATCGCTTAACCTTTGTGATCCAAATATACTAATTACCATTTGGCCTCCAAAATATCCACAGCCTCAAGAAAGGAAGCTAAATTCCTATGACATCACACAAGCATATGCAGGAGTTCAAAGCAGAAAGAGACACCAGCATGCAAACTACAATATTGTAGTGTGTGCATTCCAGATAACTGAGCTCTTGCAGTAGATTTCATCAGGCTTAAAAGAGAAAACCATGTTTCCAAAAGCTTTGAAATATCAGAGGAAACACTGTTAATTTGAGCTCTACCAAAACCTTAAAGCTTGAGAAAAAGCCCCCCCCAGACTAGTGTGAACAGTGTGTCTTGCACATATTTGTAGTTCTGACTTTGAAATGGCAAAAGGAAGACCATTAAACATTTCTATGATAATGTAAATCAATAATTTTCAATCCTGTTCTGCATCAGCTACCAGGGCTGTTTAAGGTTTTTTAGTTGCTGCTTTGCTTGTTTTGAATAGCCATAATGCACAGAAAAATTTAAAATGTTTACCTGGCTCAGAGCTACAGTACAGCTATGCATTAAAGTAGCTGACATGATGACTTTTTGCGTGCTTTTCCAGGCACTGGAGTTTTTCTGTTAATTTGTCGCACAAGGTCATAAAAGATCTGAAAAGACAGAAATCAGATGATTATGGATATTAGGAAGCTTCTCTTAAAACTTTAAGCCTTGAATTTTCACACATAACGCACTCACATACTCAAGGACCCCTGAAAATATTTAGTCACCACAAAGCTATAAATTGTATACTTAGTTACTAACTGGTTGTTTTTTTTTCTTTCTTAAGATAATTGTCTGCCAAGGGTTCTACAGTTTCAATGAAGCAAACTGAAAAGGCATCTATAACCCACAGCTATTTAATCTCTGGGTCAAACTTATCTGAACTCACATGAAAAATGCCACAGTGATCAACTACTGTATAGTATTACTTTGCAGTTTAGCACTAAGGTCAATAAACAGGTCACAGCTTTCTTCTAACTCAAATCACTCGTAGGATATTCTTTTAAAGAAAATTCTAGTAAGTTTTAACTACACATTTTTCATGGTAACTCACATATACTACATATTCAGTAATAGTCTCTTGTATTTGAAGGAGATCATGCTTTTCCAGAAACTTAAAAAATACTGAAGTCTAAAGAACTAATTCCACCTGTCTAGAGCTACAGCATGATGGAAGCATAAAATTTCCTAGAAAAGTAACTCATTTATGAGACTCTCACACTTTGAGTCTCCTAGAAGTCTAATAAGAACACAATTTTTTCGAAAGGCTAATTTAAAACAAATCAACATACAATGTTTCAACAGCATCTGTTTCATTCATAATTGACATTGCTCTAATTACTTCTACATCTCATAAACTAAGGAAGCCCTCATGCTAAATCCATCCTGGCACTTTCTTAAGCACAGGCTGCAAAGCAGCAAATGTTCTAACAAGGATTTGCTGGAAGTTCTAGTTTATTGAGTGTATGAATTTTGTACAGCTATGGTGATTAATTCAAATTTTTTAAAAAGTCAGTGGCTTCCAGAAATTCCCACCTAATTAAACACACATTACTTATTTTAAAAATCAGCTGTGTTAAAACCACCATACTGTTTTGACTACTTGCAAGTCTGGTACAGAGGCCCTTTCAACTTCACTGATGCTGCCAACAGTGTTTTCCAGATGACCTAATGAACTGTAGGATTTATCATAAAATTCAAGCTGTTCCAGAAATGTAAATACTAACACAGATTCGTTTTCTAAATTTTTTGTATCCCTTTCCTCATGCTGGCACCCCTCACTGGATAAAAAAGCATGCATTATGGCAAATCCCCAAAATTCATGCATTTGATTAATTGTCTAGCTCCTGTTAAATAAACAAGTAGATACATAGTAGAAAGGCTTTTGCATCCCTTTTACTTTAGAGAGAAGCTAATTTTAACAAAACATTCAATAGTTTTTCTATTTACCATCTCAAATACTATTAACACCAAGTAACTTAAATCAAGTAGTTTTAGTGACTTAACTCTCTTAAAAGTCTTTAAAAAAAGAAGTCTAGCAGTACAATCTCAATTGATAAGAGACTGCAGCAACTAAGGAATGGAACATGAGGGAAATATTTATCCTAAATTATTACAAAAATAATTTGAAAATTACACTAATTACACTAAAATCAATATAATTTGAAAAAAATTCCATGTCAAAGCTAAATATATCCCTTAACATAAACATCTCATAACATTTGTAGTGAATATTATTTCATGATTTTGTTAGTTTTTTCCTTGACAAACAGTAAAGAGTTATCAGGACAGTGTCCCATTCTTCTACCCCGACACCTCTCCCCACCCCAGGTAAAATGCCTTACCTCGTTAACATTTATCTTTGATTTTGCAGAAGACTCTAAGAATGCACAGTTATTCCATTGCCTTGCTAGGTTCTGACCTTGCTCCTTTCCCACAACTCTTTCATCTTCCAAGTCACACTTATTGCCAACCAGAATCATAGGCACCTAAAAAACAGTTCAAAGCCAGTAAAGAAACAACTACAATTTTATAGCAGCACAGTGTAAACGCACACCTAAAAGCCATCTGATTCCTTAGAGGATACTGATTTTCAAAATAATCAAGCTCTGGTATAATGACTCTTACCAATTCCAAAATCCTGGAAACAGTGTCCTGTCCTGGGTAGCATGATGAAGGATGCTAAAGCTCCTTTCACCATTCCCCTACTCTCAGCATATCACAGAGTTCTTATGAGCAAGCTACAGCACACAGAGAAAAGGAACATGATACCTTACCAGGATTCCCAATTACAGAAAATGCTGAATTGACCTTTGCAGCAAGAAAACATCATAATCTATTTTTCCCCCCTTTGTTTCTTTTACTAATTTAAGGACATAGCTAAAGTCCTCACAGATTCAAGTGTTGAAAAAAAGTTTACAATATTTTGACCATTTAATTTCCCCCCACTGAGAAAGCAAGTCATGCCTAAGCTTGGGCATAAGAAAAACTTTTTCTGGGAATTCTGATGGAAACTGAAGTTGCAACTTGAAGCTTACTATCCTTCTCCTGATACTATGGAATGCCTTTCAGGACTGAGCAGTACCATCTAAAAAAATACAATTCTAAGGAAATACCTCCAAAAATGCTACTAACCAGTGTAAATATAACATACAAAGTAAGATTTTAAATATCATGATACTTACCTTGATTTTATTGTACAAAACTAATTTCATGGTAAAGAAGGCTGTAACTTGGTAGGTTGTGGATAGGAAACTTAAATATTAACCTTCTGAGATACATTTGTGGTAATGGGTAATAAATTGCTTCAAGAAGAAATCTGCTGAACATAGGCAAGACCTGCAAGTGTTTATGGTCAAGAAAGTGCAAAGTGGTTTGTATTAAAAAAGTCTTAATGCACTTCCCTGAAACTGAAATGGTTAATATATTCTGTGTCTGCTGACAGCAGAAGCCTATGCAGTAAGGAATGTATCAAAGTTATCAAAGTTTGCATAAACACAGTTTAAATTATATGATCATGCTTACAAACTGTTTATTGCTTATTTTTTTCTTCAAGAAGGTAGTTTTTCTGCCTGAAGGCTAAAAGCTAAAAGGTGTTTCTGTTAAAAACACACTCTTATTGCTATTTTCACATTTGAAATACTCCTTTTTCTTTATTAGGGGACCAAGCATTAACTTCCTCCAACTGCTGCAAGGTTCTTTTAATAATTGATAAAATATGTTTTAACCTCACTTTATATCTTTAATAATGCTAAGAGATGCATAATAGAAATTGTGGGGGAATAGCTTGACCGAACTTAATTGTGAGCAGACAGACAAAATATAAAAGCTACATAACATGCAAGTTTTAAGGTTACAACTTAAAATTTTACACTTTTAAAATATAAACAGGAGGGATATTGAGCAGAAAACTTCACTCATAGTAATTAAGGCAACAATAGTTGTTTTAGAAATGTTTGCTGCAGTCTAATGAATAAAGTTATACCCAGTTTCAATTAAGTTTATTTAAAATAAAGACTAAACAATTGTCCATATAACACATGACAAGTTACATTTCTCCAGTTTACCTTAACAGTTGCATTCCTGTACAATGCATCTACTGGTTCATACATCTTAAAACTTGGAGACACTGCAACACACTAAGGAAAACTTTAAATATTAAAAATTTTTAGAGATCTTACATCATCAGTGTCTTTGACTCGAAGAATCTGTTCTCTTAGATCCTGTAAATCATTAAATGTAGATTGAGCTGTGATGGAATATACTAACGCAAAACCTTGTCCATTTTTCATGTATAGATCTCTCATCGCTGTAAACTGTTCCTGTAATTACAAAAAAGACAGATGTTGCATTCAATTTGCATTTTACTTGCACAAACTGCTATAAACTTTAGGTCTAGTTTAGAAAAACTACAGTAATTTCACTGGAGAGAAGTACAGTAGAAGGTACACTATAATCTGTAGATTACAGAAGCTAAACTGCTCCTGAACCTCTCCTAACACACCAACATTTTCTCCATATCCTGACAGTTCCTTAAAATGGATCATAAAGTGAATGCATCCCTTTTCACACCCAATTTTGTAGTCTAGGAAACTTCCTAATAAATTCTATATTAATTTTCAAGGAGATGGACTAGAGGATGGAGACACTCAATAGACTTGTCACATTTCCATGACTTCAGGGCCAACCATGACATTGCATATAAAGACTTGCTGGTGCACTTTTATCAGTACAACTGTAGAATGGCACATGCCTCTTTCTCATTGGTGACTTGGCTATGTGGTGCCTGATCAATCACTCCCTGTCCCTTGCTGTATGTCAGATGAAAAGTGCCATTTATTGCTAGAAAACACCCACTCCATCTTACTGTATATTTACAGAGTATTAATCTAATAGGGAATTTAAATAAGTTATTATTGTACCAGATTACTACCACACTTCAGAGAACACACGTTAAACTCCAAGAATCTTGAGCTTAAACTCACTGGAATCAATAAAGGAAATTACTGGTTTCAGTAATATTGGAACTAGTCAGAGCAAAACCTGACCAGTATGCAAAGGGTCAGCTCAAAGCTGTGCTTTGAGCTCCTACAAGCTGACAGAAGCAATACTATTTTTATCCCAATGTCACTGCACATCTCACACACAAAAGAAAAAGGACATCAGAAGAAAGCACGTATTCTCCACAGCAACGGAAATCAAATTGCAGTGGCCAGTGGGTCCTAATTTTTTTCTGGGCAACAAACTTAAAACAAGAGCACAATCTCTTTTAAAATGCTCCATTTCTTTCCCCTGTTACAGAATATGAGCCCATGGGAAGCTTGCAAATAAGTTTCTGCTGTGAGACTCAAGTTTACTTTAGAACACACTGTATTATCAGTATTTAGGAAAGCTGTTCTTTACATACCGTTCCTGCAGTATCTAAGATTTCAAGCATACACTGTTGTGCATCTACTTCAACTTGCTGTCAAGAGAGAAAGATATGGTTATAATTTTTCCCCTTGCAACTCTCCCCTCCAAAGACATCAGAAATTGTGTGATTTTTTTATAAGTAAATTCATAATGTATAAAGCAACATAATGGCTTAAGAAGATTGTTTGGATATACACTTTGAAAACAGCAGGAAGAAGCCTTTCAAAGAGCCCTAGTGACATTTTCAAATGCAGTGTCAGCAGCCAACTACCACTTTGCAAAGTGATTAGGGATTTTTGATTATTTAAAAGGAGGCTGCTAAATTTGTAATGATGGTTATCAGCAACTAGCACATCTAATTTCCACTTGTTTCAGGGATCATCACAGATTGGAAAAAAAGTAGAAGTGAAAGCCAGAAAACTAGACTGGCATACTAAGGCTCATTTAATAGTAATTTGCATCTACAAGAGAGTAAGTAGTACACAGCAAACAATTAAACAGCCACCACTACAAGTGGTGTTCCCAAAACAAGCCTTTAGGAACACTAATTAGAAAAGTGACCCAGCTTGGAAAAGTTTGCAAAGAATGGAAGGTTTAAGAAGACAGAAGAATTTCTGTATTCATTCCAGAGTTCCTCTATCTACTGGACATAATCTCAAAGAAATGGCCCTGAGGGCAGCAAAGGACATGGAAGTGCCCTCAAGCTGTTTCAAGCAGACTAACCACATTTTAATTTTTTTTTCTTTCAAGCTATTGGTAAACTTCTCTTGTTTCCATTTGCGTGTAAAATTCCTAATTAACATATTACATCTTCTGCTTTTAACATTTTACATCTTCTGCACTAGTTTAATTTGCAGCTGTTCTTCTATAACTAGATTTGAGCTGGGGACAGGGAAGAGGAGTACTTCCCCTCCTGTCACACCTCCCCCCTGTCCCCTATGGATTGTGATTCCTTAAAAAAAAAAAAAATCACTATTTTAACAGGTATTGTTGCTGAAATTATTCAGCTAATTAAGTAACATTTATTAACTTTATGAAGAAATATTTGGGAAGTAAACCAAGGCATAAAGTTTCAAGACTTCAAGCTCAATTATTTAGATGAACAAGTCGCATCTCTCAACTTTAAATATTATAAAATTACATTTAACATAAGTGACATAGAATTTCAACTGCCAAAACAATACATTTTGAAGGCAAGAGGCAAGTTAGAATTGTAATCAACAGCGAGAAGGTGAAAATGACTACATAAAATGTTGTCCAGGCTTTAGCAAGACTTCAACAATCTGGCTGATTTGAAAAGAAGAACACCCAGAGTTATTACTAGTTATTTCAGGAACAAACCTGAAAGGAATAGGATAAATCTTTAATAGCAGCAAAACCAAAAAGAAATGTAGTTAGCAAATGGCAAAATTTCTTAAGATGGCATTACTTTTTCAGGCTCCATGGAAACAGTCTCTGGAAAAATTCACCCAGAAAACATCATGAGTCTACTATGACCTAAAGAACATAAATATATAACAAAGGAAACATTTTACTTTAGATCCTGTATGTTTTTTGGAGCCTGTGAATGTTTTTTGGAGTAATTTACTGGGCCTGACCCATCAAAGTCCTGCGCTAAACACTAAGATATGGTCAAAAATTCCTGCTTCTCTAATACAGAAGAAGTGTCAACATAGAATTTTGAACTAGTCAGAGCATTATTATTATTATTATTATTATTGTGTCTTTAACAACAGTTCTAGCTTTGGTTGGAAGCCCCCATACTTAAGATGGACTTGGGTTTTTCCAACATACAGTTTATATAAGGTCAAAGAAAAGATGTTTGAAATTATTATTTTGTTCTCACTAATTCCTGTTCTGTTCAGAAAAGATTCTGCTGACTGTAGGCTGCAACAGTTGTTAATGTACCACCTTTGTTCCAATACAAATGTTGCTCAGTGCTGAAGGAGGAGGTCTTGCAGTTTGCCCATTCTCAGCTAGGGCTTGTCCATTATGCCTCCCTTGTATAGACACCAATATTTTTGTGGCCACACGATGAGCAACATCAGAGTATTAATGTATATGAAAAGTAATTCAGCTAAAGAAGACAGATTAAGAAACTGACACAGCCAAAAATTTATCTCTTGCACTAAATGGTTAATGGTAGCAGTCTGAATATAAATTATCTTAGTCTGGAATCTTAATCGTGGTCTCAGGTGAAACTGAAGAGTGAGCATTATGGAGATTCAAGATGATGCAAGCAGAATCAGACCTTTCAGCCTGTCATGCTGAAGACAGGAAGAGAGAAACTAACAGACCACTTGCTGTAAATGCTTGTTCATTTATGACAGGCTTGTGTTAACTTATTAATAAAACAACAACCCATCTAATGGAAGCATATCTAGCTATCATTTAAATTGTTATGTGTACAGTATGATAGATGCCAGAGTTCTAAGGGTGTGAAGTTGTTTTTAGCTATTTTTCTAGTAGCAAAGCAGCATAGTACCTCCAAGACCAAATCTACCTGGAAATACTAAACACAAACAAACTAATAATAAAGATTATAAAACTGAAAAGTGGTAATTTTTAAATTTTTTTTTTGCAATCCCTGTTCCCAACTCTCACAATGAACTAACCATTTTTTACTGACTAGCCAGAAAGATACTATGCTTAAACGTTAAAATGTTAGTCTTGAATTATTTCTTTTAAGCAAACTTTAGGAGAACATTTATATTTCAAACTTGTTATCTGGTTTAATATGGCATACCCATTTTCAAGCAGTGAGTCAAATATTTGACAATATGTATTACAGCTCTAACACTAGAGACATCTTTTGTATATACCTTTCTGTAGGAGTCTTCTATCGTAGGATCGTATTTTTCAACAAATATTCCTTGAACAAACTGTACAGTCTGCAACACAAAAGTTCTTGTAAGATTCTCTTACATAGTGACATTTTGCAAACAATGTACACAAATCACTGTTCTAGGTATATACTCTGTTACCCATAACATTTTTAAAGCAAATCAAACAATTGTCATAACTACAATTGTAAGAAACAACAGAAAGCTAGATCTGTATGCTTATTTAACTGTTAGATGAAGCAATGCTACACTTGCCTTTATCCACCACCACATGGAGGGTAAGAATTAAAGACAGCATCAATTTAAGGTTTGCCTAACTCTTGAAATTAGTATTAGTTTCTAGTTGACCAGGATACAATACATTTGCACAGCTTTTACATTTTTATTTAGAACTACTTCATCTTCTACTTATTTGTCAGCACAGGAATTAGTCAAAAAACAATTGCCAGCTTTTACTAGTCTTAAGTACACTCAGTAGGCTGTTCCTGTGTACCTAGCACGAAGGATGTTTTTAGCACAAGTCAAAGGGAACTTAAGACTCAATGGCCAAGTCAGAGCAGGCACATTCAAATCCAGAAATGCTGCAGTGAGATATAGAATTCAAAGGTGAACAAAAATGTTATTTCACAATCTAACATGTTTTAAGCTTTTCTTTATGAACTGCTGCACAAGAGAATACTTCTTACTCAAGGGAGTGAGTAAGCTCTGGAGCTTACTTTATGGTAAGATGCACAATTAAACAAAAAGAGGCAAAGTTCTCAGGTGAGCTGAGAGTATCATATTTTGTGAACTTTTTCAATTCTAGGCTAGGTCAGACTAAAACTTTCTGTAATCATTAAACTGTAAATAGAAGAGCTCATGCATTTTAATAATCTACCTGCCACAGGTATATACCTACTCTCACAGAAAGGATACAACAAACACATTAAGCTTCCCACCAACACACAAATCTGTATTTCTCTCTGCATAAAAACATTAGTGCTAAAGACACTATGCAAACAGCACTCTGAAGACCTTTCTAGAGACAGGACTTAGAGGGGCAAGCTAGTTCATATCCTTTGAGAGATTCCCAAAGGAGCTTGATTTCCCACAGACTGATAGCCAGTTTATCTGTTGAAACCAGACACCCCCATAATGCTGCAGCTCTGCACCTCAGTGCACGAGATGATCAAGCACCATCAACCAAACCCATACAACAGCAGCAGCCTGGGAGATTGCACCAATGGATGCAGATGCACCCAGTAAAGGATCTACCTACTGGCCATGATGCCTCACTGGGCATTACTAACACTTATATTTATTTGTGCACACTTACATAAAGAAATATACATTAGTAGAGAGTGAATTAGAGAAAAAAATACAATAAGCCTAAAAAAACACCATACTTGAACTGCCTCATACTTACCAGAGCAGACTTTCCAACACCTCCAGAACCAAGAACCACTAGCTTGTATTCACGCATGATGCAAGAGATAAATCACCCTCAATACCTAAAACACACAAAACACCAGTCTGATTAAAACTTGACCTATATGCAGGAAGTACAATAATGACACCACAATCCAGTTCACTAAGCAGGGTTTGATAGAAGTTCCTTAGTTAACTTCTTTAATACAGCAGGTTGTTTTCTAACTATCAACTCTTATTGCAGCCACAGTAAAATGCTGCAAACCATCAGATAAACTATTTTCTCTACCTCATTACTGGTTCTCCCATAAATATCAAATAAACCCTACTATACTAAAGCTAACAGTTACTATTCATAAGAAATAATTATCCAAGAGGAGATAGCATGAATTTTAAGCATGAATTTTATCATTCTGAAACACTTAAGCACTAAACAAAGAAGCACAGAGACTTTTACAAGAAAATTAAAACCTCTCCTTCCCAGCAAACAAACACTTCTTAAAAAGACCAGCAGAATCCCAGAAATCACTTTCCAAAAAAATCCCTTCCCTAGTCTGAAAACTGTTAAATGTTCCACTAGATCTATTATGACTTATTTAATGAGTAAGTGGAAGCAATTAAAATTGTATTTTGAGACTACATCTCTTCTACAAGCTAGATCTGCTTCACTAGCTGGTGTGGCTACCAACAGCAAACTATGGGATCTGTTTGCTCATCTTTATTGGAAACTGAGCCATCAAACCAAAACAAGGCCACAGATTTTGGGACACGTCTTTGGGTCATACCACTCAAAATCCCTCACCACCTCTTGCAGTCGGGCTGGCAATGAGCCAGCAGGACTGATACTGCTTTCCTGAGCAAGAGCTCAGCTCCTTTCCTGCAGGGACTCTAGCCCTCATGAGATTCAGTTACCCGTTTTCTCCCCTCTCCACCCCTAAAGAAAGATGAAACCCTCCCCAACTAATGAATAATCTACAGGCCAGGGAAAAGGGAAAGTGCAAGGATCCAACTCAGGTGCTTGTAAAAGGTAAGCAGTGGGAAAGTAAGGTAAGAAACACCCATCTCATCAGCAGTAATTTGACAGCATCTCTGAAATTTCTGAAACACCGTCTGTTAGGTGTTGAGCACAAAATGCTAAGATGATTTACACAGAAATTAAACCACCATAGTAGAGTTCTGCCTTTACCATCACAGATTAAATCTACTGATTGTCAGAACACAGAGAAATTAAGAGTCGAGGTCCTATATCTTCATGCAAATGCATAATCTTTCAATTATCTAAACTGTCCCTCACAAAAGGAATGGGAGAAGAAAGCCTTAAGGAAATTATTGACCTGATGTCCAGCAAAAGAGTTGTCTCCACAGGCTTCCATTACCAATACATTTTGAGACTCTTTGGTGATTTTCACACCTAATAGGACATCTTTTCACTCCTGACTTAAAAAACCTCTTTCCCTCCCTACATAATTTTTTGCAAACACAGATCATGAGAACCACTCACACCACAAGTTTCATCTATTTTGCACCACTGTAAATGCTGTTAGATTCAAAAATCCATAAATTGTCCAGTGTTTCCATAAACAGGATTGTTTCCAGCTGTCCTGAAAGGCACCTCTCAAACTCATTACAAGTTAAGCCTATAACTACATTATTGTCATTTATTTAAAACAAACATTCAGTTATCCTTTTATTTTTATAAGGGTATCACTCGAATGACAAAAACATAGTGGAAATCCCAGTAATCTGGGTGAACTGCAGAAATTTCATTGTCTTTAAAAGAAAAGTTTAAGCTGAATTTTTCAGTCCTCAGACTGAAGTTAGCAACTAAATATGGAGATATCAATAATGAAGGCTGACAGTAGTTTAAAAGTAACAGAACTTCAGCAGCAGGTACCACATATCTGTTTTAAGTTATTTCTGACTTTTTCTTACTCAATTATCTGCAATTCCAAATCCTGAAATAAACTAACTTGGTTTTAGTGAGAGACTGCCAATTTCATTTTTGGCTCTGAAACAGCAATTCAGGAATTTAATGCAAGCTGAAGCTTCTTTCAGCATCCAGATTTGAAAGTTCAACCCTAAATATCCAATCATTGTACAATATTCTGGAGCTGATTTTCCTGCTTTAAGTGGTGGCACACAAAGCATATACAGACAGTATTACAGTGTGGTTAGGCAATCTTCTTAATCAATGAATGCCTAAGTAAAAAGCTTTTTAAGATCTTTGAGGACAAAGCCACACTGCAGTAGAAGGTCAACATTTCTCTGACCTTCCCTCCAAACTCAGGCAATGGACAATACAAAGACTAACTTCTTTCCCCATGACAATTTTTTGTCATTTGTACAGTTACTCTTTAACTCACCAAGAGCACACGGTAATGGTTAATATATGCACACACCCATGTAGCATAGAGGTAGCTTGGCTCCCTGCACTGATGTTATCATCTGCCATTACACCTTGGAACGGACACAAATGAATGTATTCTCTAAAACAGTTTAAGAAAGCTAACCTGCACATCCCTAACACTGCAGGCAGCAGAGCACCTGCTCCCTGCTTAGAGCCTGCTGCCACTTACATCTACCACCCCACTGCCTTTGAGCAACAGTACTGATGTCACTCCACCTTTCTTACAGTTTTCTAACAGAAAAGAAAACTTCAACTCCTATCTAAAAGAGCTTTCCTAAGAAAATTTTCCTGCTTGCAGGTCTTTGCCTCCTCATCCAAGAAACCACTGGATCATGCAGGACACAGCAGTCTGCCACACTACTTGTTGTTGTTAAAGCCTAGCACATACTTTTTCATGGACCAGTATGCCTGATACTCAAGCATGCCCCAGACTCAGCTTTGGCTCTGATCCTTCCCAAACTTGACTTTCCAGCGATTCCCAGCTAACCTGACCTGGCTCTGCTCTTGATCAAACCTATTTTTCCATATCAGATCTTGTAGAAACTGCTGGCATCCTAAATCTCAATCATGCCCTTACTTTATTTTTCAGTTGATACAATGCTTGACTCTGGAACTAATAATGTATCCAGATTCATCCGGATGCCAGCAATATTTCCTTCTGACTCATTAATGACAAATGAGTGAGGGAAAAAGCAGAAGACAAAGTCTAAAAGAGGAGGTTTAAGCCATGAAACACCGTGTCTGGCTGGCATTTGTAGAATAAGTTAGGGTCAAGTACAACAACAGTATCTGTCTGTAGTCCCCAGACCACTTTGGGGATACAAAATGATTATACTTGAACAGGCATAACAGAAATAAAGATACTGGAATAAGTGAACAACAGACAGGCAGGATGTCCCCAGATTTATTGAACGCCTGAGATGTATCTACCCAACCATCCAACAGTTAAATCGAAGTAAGTTTAAACTTATTCCTAGCAAATATAACGAGTAACTTGTCTGAATTCCCCTCTCCATTTAATGGAGTTTATTTTAAGGGAGAAATTTTGCTTTAAAGGCTGTCTACCTATAAGGTGACTGATCTGCAAGAAGGGAGAGCAATGCCAACTTTCCTATTCCCCTATCTTTAGACAGGAAAATACTGTCAACTATAGCCCCTATGCAGACGCTAAAGTGCAAGAAGATAGGAAGCATGCAAAAATTAAAACCTCTTTTTTCATTTAGTTTGAGCAGATACTGCCTTTTAACAGCTGAGCTGAGTATTTGTATGCACAGATATATCTGACATAACTGAACTGTGGAGATGCTTAACATAAGATTTAGCTAGAAAAAATGAGAGAAGCTACTCTTTAAAAAACAGCACTATCACAAAATTGATTCTAATGCTGTCTTAAGTGTACAATCACTCAAAAGTACTGAGCTCAATTCTAGACTGCCTCCATTAACTGCCAGTGACACCCCAGGAACTGCCTTCTGTACTTCCTGAGATGTAACTCCATAAAATCATTGTATCTGTGCCTCTCTCACTAGTCTGTTCATATTACCTTTTGTACTTAGTGCACTAGTGCAGAATGTACTAATGAAAGTATTAAGGTAACTGATTAATTCTACTTCATGGCATACTTAAAGTACTTGATAAACTACGAGAGCACATGCACACACTTGATATGCACATGGACACTTTTCCCAATAAAGATTCTCTCTGAAGGATGAGCAGCACATCTTTGAATAAACCTATTAGAACAGAAGAAAGAAAGGTTAACGAGGACAAGACACTGAAAATGCAGCATTTCAAAAGTTTCACATCTGACAAGGACTGTAAACATGGAACTTGCTTTTTGCTTCTGTCCTTCTCAGATAAACCACGAAAAAAGTGCCTCCTGGACATTTTCTTCAATAGCTTCTTGAAGCATGTCTCCAGAAAAATGTAAACCAAAGATAATGCTAAGGAAGTTGAGGAATAAATAACCTTACTATAGAGGTGAATGGAAAAAACCCTGCACACTTACTGCTTGTAAAGCTTTTCTAAAAAGCAACCACTCAATGAAGAATTCAAGGAAATTCATACACCATTGGTAATTGGGCTTGATGTGATAATTGTGAAATTGGGGTGGGTTTTTTATTTTTTATTTAGCTATCTTTCAATTCCTTCAGTTTCAAATTTTGGGTTCTGACTGAACTTTGTTATTTAAGGGATGGGAAAGCTAATAAACCTATTTTTTCAAGTGATAGTAAGCCATAAAAAGCTGTAAGTAGACCTCAGCCCCAGGCTGAAGACATGAACTAAGTACAGTCACTTACTTGAAGATATCCCCAAGACTTGCTTATATGAACTAGTTGTTCAGGTGTGGAATTAAATAAACTGGCCCTCCCAGAAGCCTTATCATTTTCAGAAGGGTTCATGATAATTCAGTGCTTCATGGACACCATGATTCTTATTCAGACCCTGACATTTTGGTTGCACTGTATTCACTAAAATTTTCCTAATTCTTTTGCCTCAGACTATTTACCTCTGTGGAAAAGAGACTCTGTTAGAACCACCTTGAGAACAGCACTCCTAAATTAATCCCAAATATTTGCATGAGAAAAAAAAAAAGAGTCATACACTAGATTGACAGATGAAACAAATTAACTGACTGGGTTTTTGGCGGGAAAAAAAGCCAAGGGAAAAAAATCCAATATTTTTCTCAGAAAGGGGATACTAGCTGTGTGACAAAATAAGATAACAATGCTCAGATATTTGAAAAAATAGCACTAGTTCAGTCACAGGACCAGCCAAACTCAGAGGATTATGTCTTTTCAGAGATGTTTCTCATTTCTGATACTGGAATAGACTCAGATGTCCAAACCATCCCAGATTCCACTATGTTTTTAATCTCCTGTTTTAGAACCTTCTTTTCAGGTAAACAACTAATTAAGAGATGATGTATGCTGTTCTTAGTATTCCCCAAACACTTGCATCTGAGATGTCCTAAATTCTTATCTCTTATCCCAGAGGGGTCCCCCCCTCTGATATAATTTCAGGGCATAAGCAAAACTTTGGCAACATAGCCCCAACTGGAAGCCTGTTCATTTTCACCAACTTTTAGAGGCTTTAGAAATTAAAGCAATTCAGATAGCCCTTACTCAACAGGGTAAGTGTACCTCTAATAAAAGAAATTAAACTACTCCAGAGCTGACTTTGACACATTTATAAAAATTCATAAAAACCATTATTCAGAAATCAGTTCTGAAAAGCTGATCGGGATCTAATAAAGACTTTCATACTCAAGATTCCTGTAAGTACAGCTATCAACTGTTCAGTAAACAAAGCAAGAAGCAATTTTTATTTCTAGTTTTTACTTGTTTTTGATAGTTTCTGGTCTTGACAATGTATTTCATCAGTTGAACAGCTAGTATCTTTTGGGCACTAATACTGTAATTTTTCTTGGGACAAAAATAGCTCTTCAATTATGTTCAAATATTTTAACTGATGTCAGACAACCTTCAGAGGATTTTCAAAAAGCTGGCTGAGTGGTTAAGCTTATTCAGTGACATGAAATCATACTGACCACCTGAGAAAGAGCCAGAGACCTGAGAACAAGCTACTGCAGCACAAACATGGCACTAAGGTTTAACCTGCTCCTCGAACAGCCCACAGGGACACTGACACAGAGAAAGCTTAACCAAGTTTTCCTTCCACTGAAGGGAGCTACCTTGATTAATACTGCACACAGGGACCATTTCTGCAAAAGCAGCTAACAGCATCTGACCTTGTGAGACTAGCTCCACTGTCTATAATTAGTATGGCTGAATAAAACCAGATTTTTTTTTCTTAAGTCAAAGTTAACTCCCAGCTAGATCTTAAATTTGAACATAAATTTATTGGATGTTGTAAAAGTAAAAGCAGCCTGTTTAAAGTCCCTGATACCTCAAGATGAAAGTTTCCTGATGTGAAACTAGCAATCATGTGCAACTTGCAGTAGATTCACACAAAATATAAAAAAGCATTTTCAAAGCAAGTGATGTAATGAACATTCTTATGCTACCAAGGATATGCTATGCTTCAACACTTACTGAGTTAAAGTTTCAACTTTGTGCAAAAATTCTAACCTGTCAATTCAAATGTGTAGTACTATGCTGCAGAATCTATTTAAGTTTCAAATGCAATTTGTAGCATTTATCAGGTATATTCTTAGTTTTTGTGGCTGTTTGCCACGATCTTGCATTTTCTCCCTATTCCTGTCAAACAGTCACCATCCCCCAGGAAAATTGTTTGTGAATGTCCTACCAGTCAGACTTACAGTTAAAATTATAACCTTGTAATTCCTGAACAAACTGAATTGCAAGTAATTTTTATGCTTGCAAAGAAAATCCAGGCAGGCAATAAACAGAAACAACACAGAGATTTTAAAAAATACTACAAGGATATTAAATTCAGAGAATGCATAATTACTATGTTACAATATCTGGCTATGCATAAGCTAGATATTCAACCATAAAGCAAGTTCTGAGAACTGAGCCAGCAATTTGATGCTGTGAATTTGGCTCTGCTGTCATTACAGAGAAGGATCAGTATTTAGCTCTACAATTTTTCCAAGTTAATGGATTGCCACATCATAGTACACACAACATTACCTGATATGCATGCTCCTGATTAAAAGCAGATGTAACTATTTGTTTGTCCCCATAATTGTCACACTAAATTTTTTCTTTCAAACTTCAAAACAAGGTGATACCCAGCAGGACTACAAATAAGGCATGGAAGTTTTCAGAGTTAAGATATTTCTTTTGTAAGTGCAGTTTGAAAGTTACTTTAAGCTTGCCAGCTGGCTTAAGGTACTCTTCTTTGGAAAAAGGCATCTTAATTTCTCTTTCAGAAGCAAGACCTAGTCTCAAATTCCATCTGGTATCTGCTTAATATCTGGCAATCCTAGCTGTACTTTGATTGTGACACTGGCTGCTGAACTATAAAGCCTGGTATCGGGTTTCCTCCTACAGCTGTAAGCCAATGCTGGGTTTAACTGCAATTCCAGGATCACCTTTTGCCTCTCTATTTTTCTCCATAACATACAATTACATATATACCCCTGGCAACACCAGAGCTTGCAGGCCAACATATCATTACTCGTACTATCTTCGCTATAAGAAGTGTGGGTTTTATTCAGGTTTGTTTACATTATGAACACATCATCAAGGCACAGATATAAAGATTTCCTTCATCATTATATGAAGTTTTGTTACTGGCCATTTAAATCCAGCTAGTGTAGGCCCTTTTATGTAAAAAGTATCCTTCTGCAGTACAATTTACAAAAATTCTATTACTAATCAGGTTGGTAGCCAGAGAGAAGTTTTACAAATTCCCATATGTCATTTTAATTAAGATTAGAAGCTTTATCTGTTGAAAAGACACTGATTCTATGCAAATTGAGACTACTCAGCACTAGCATTCATTAACAGGAATAAAATTATCTCTTTCATGATAACTGAACCATACCAGTTCAAGTCCCAAGTAATTGTAACTCATGTCTGTTTTAACTCTCAATACTTCCCTAAGAGAAACATGGTATTTGAACATGAGCAACAAGCCTCACTGAAAGTCACCCAAATGACACATATTTTCACCAATGGTTCTTTTGTCACAGCTTCAGACATCTTCCTGAGGGTAACCTGAAAAAGGCATACACTGACCCCCAGCAACAACCACTATTTTCTGCCACATGGTTTTGCTACTTGTGCAATGACAGAGGTTCAACCTTAACTGCTCTTTTTCGCAATTAGCTTCATTAGCTGAATCCACTGATGAACATGAGTTTCTAAAAGGTCTGACATGCTTAATGGAAGAGGGTGAAACCTGAGCAAAAAAAAAAAAAAAAAAAAATCCTGTTCTCTTTCTGGCAGCAAGGCAGTATCACTTTGAACCTAGGGATGGTTGCTCCACAGATAATGTCCAACCCACAAGCAAACCTTAACCAGAAGGTGACAACTGCAGACATCGATCTTCTCACCTCTGCCCATATGGAGATGCACAGACAACTTGGTTGTTCTTTAGGCAACTGTTAAGTTGCTACAAGCTCCAGAAGAGGGTATTTAAGAAAAACCCCAAACACAAAAAACGTTCAACCAATTAAAACTAAATCCCACAGAAAAAAATCCCACCCACTAAAACAATTCCCCATCCCCTTGTCCCCTGCCAAAAAAAACCCAACCAACAAAACAAATCCAACCCAAAAAACAAACCAACAGCCTACATAAAAACAACTCTAGCTAATGTCTGCACGCAAAGCTGTGAACAGCTATAGCTCTATACCTGCTCTCTGAGCAGCTGATGCACCTTAGCACTCCCAGAACTCTCATTTAATGGGCCACAAATTTTCAAGAGGTGAAAGATCTGAGTTAGGAGCATAACACCAAAGGTAAGCAATTCACACTTGCAAGCCTGAGCTCATGTCCTCTCCCATGAGGACACCTACACAAAAAACTGAATAATTTTAACCAAATGAATTTGAATTACACTCATCCCCACACCACTTTCAATTACATGAACTAGATCTTTAGTACCAAGTTACCAAATTAATGAGGATTAAACTTGTTTAATCAAGTCTCCACAAGATTGTATTTGAATCTTCTTAAGATCACTCTCGTTCACATTTAGACCATAATTCTTGGTTCCTCTGCATCTTAAAAGCTTGCCATTTTCTGGAGAAACCTGTCATACCTCAAAACTCACTTTGCTAGAAGCCAAATTTTATTTGGTTTGCATGGCAATGTTTTGTTAGCTAGGTGGCTTCTGGTGAGAAGCTGCCAGAAGCTTCCCCCATCTCCAGTGCCAGGTGAGCACCAGGACAGACCCGCTGCAGGCCAAAGCTGAATCCATTAGTAACAGCAGCACCTATGGAACAACATATTTAAGAAGAGGGTTGGAGGGGTCAACTGTGAGGGGAACAACAGCAGCAGAGAAAGGAGTGAGAATATGCAAGAGCAACAACTCTGCAGACACCAAACTGAAGTGAAGAAGGAGGGGGAGGAGGTGCTGCAGGTGCCTGTGCAGAGATTCCCCTGCAGCCATGGTGAGACAGGCTGTCCCACTGCAGCCCATGGAAGTGCACAGTGGAGCAGAGATCCATTGGCAGCCCATAGAAGACCCCAGGCCAGAGTAGCTAAATGCCTGAAGGAGACTGTAACACTATGGGAATGATATGCTGAAATAGTTTGCTCCTGAAGGACTGCACCCCCAGAAGGGACTGCCACTGGAGAAGTTTGTGAAGGACTATCTCCCATGGGAGACCCCACACTGAAGCAGGGGAAGAGTGTGTGGAGTCCTACTGAGGAAGGAGCAGCAGAGACAACACGTGCATGGTACTGACTGCAGCCCCCATTCCCTACCCCACTGTGCCTCTAAGGGAGAGGTGGTGGAAAATTAAGGAGCTAAGTTCAGCCAGGGAAGAAAGTGTTACTAAGATTTGGGTTTATTTCTCATTATCTTATCCTACATGATTTGCAATAAATTAAACTGATTTCCCCAAGCTGAGTCTATTTTATCCCCATGACAACAACTGGCAAGCGGTCTTTCCTGACCTTATCTTGACTCACAAGCCTTGTGCTGTATTTTTTCTATCTGCAGTGAGTTGACACTGGCTGGATGCCAAGCACCCACCAAAGACTCTTCACCACAAGCCTCTGCCATGGACAAGGGAGAGAAAATATAATGAAAGGTTCATGAGTTGAGGTAAGGACCAGAAGAGATCACTCAACAAATCCAATCAGAGGCAAAAAAGGCTGGAATTAAAGATATTAACTGAATTTATTACTAACAAAATCAGAGCAGGATAATGTGGTTTTAAGAAGACTGTAAAACACCTTCCCCTCACCCCTCCCTCCTTCCTAAATTTTACCTTCTTGCCCAGAAGCACAGGGAGAAGGGAATGGGGGTTATGGTCAGTTCATCACAGGTTCTTTCTCCCATTGCTCAGGGAGAGGAGTCCTTCCCCAGCTCCAACACAGGGTTCCTCCCACAGGAAACAGTTCACCACGAATTACTCCAATGTGAGTCCATCTCACTAACAACAGTTCTCTGCAAATGGCTGCAATGAGTCCATTCCATGGGCAACAGAACCCCTCAAACTGCTGCAGCATGGATCACTCTTCCATAGGGTGCAGTCCTTCAAGGATAGGCTGCTCCAGCATTGGTCCCCCATAGGATCACAAGTTCTACCAGGGCACTTCTCCAGTGCGGGGCTCTTCCCTCCATCAGTCTGCAAGGCCCTGCCAGCAGCCTGCTCCAGCACAGCCTCTCATGGGTTCGCAGTCTCCTCTCAGGAATCCACCTGCTCTGGTGTGGGCATCCTCCACAGGCTGCAGGTGGATCTCTGCATCCTCATGGTCCTCCATGGGCTGCACCACGGCTGCAGAGGAATCCCAGCTTTGGAGCCTGGAGCACCTCCTGCCTCTCTTTCTTTACTGACCTTGGTGTTTGTGGAGTTGCTCCACTCACATGTGCTCACCCTGCTTTACTCTGGCTGCAATTACAAATGTGCAGTGACTTCTTTTTTCTTTCTTCTTCCTAAATCTGTTATCACAGAGACATTACCACCATTTCTAATTGGTCAAGCTTTGACTAGTGGCACGTTCATATTTGGAACTACCAGGGACTGGATCTGCCAGGCACAGAAGAAGCTTCTAGCAGCTTCTCACAGAAGATAGTCCTATAGCCTACATACTACCAAACTTTGCCTACGCAAACCCCATATAGTTGAGAAGGGGAGTGATACAGCAGCTTTGGTGGGCACCTGATGTCCACCCAGGGTCAACCCACAACAAATCAAACACATTGATAAGGTAACAGAAGATGTCCAAAGGTTACTGAAATGTAAAATTGACTTTGGAGTTTTGGATGGGCAGACCTTTCTAAACAAAATCTGCACATCTGTCTTCTAAGAGTCATCTATTATTTACGCTATGACAATCACAATCATCACAGCACTTGAATGAGCATCACCACTACATCCTTAATCCTTCACTGAGGAGTTTTACTGTTAGCAAGTTAAATACAAGCATCTCAAAACAATCTGTATTTGGGGCAAAGCCCAAGCAGAAGAATGACTTTTCAGTCTGCCCTGACTGTCCCAGTGAAGCAAGTTTATCCTTCAGGGAACCAGTCTTTCATCCCCACGTTGCTTAAGGTGCCTGCAGTTTACCAAATGCTTGCTCTCTTTAGGTTCTTGTGATCTGTGACTTCAGCCTTCTGTAGGCAAGCCTGTGAATGATTCCTTATTTTTACTTCCACCACAGCAGATTCAGCATTCAGCTCAGAAAAGAGGCTTCAGGTTTCCTCTGTGAAACTTATAGCTTATTTTAAAAGTAGTCTCACAATAAGGTTAAGTAACAGAAGAATTGCATTACCTGTAAGTACAAATATTTTCAAATTAACAAATTTGTCTTTGAAAAACGTTTTTGCAAACTGGATCTTAAGATCCTGCCTCTGGCTAGAAGCAGAACTAGTTAGCAAGATTGCACATTGTTCAAAATATTGGTTACTGCAGCTTAATTATGTCCAAACTAACGTGCACTTAATGGCACTTCTCCACCTGTTTCCTGGCAAATCAGGACCCAGATTTCCAGCAGAAAAGGAGGACTTCAGGACTTTTTTGCTTTTCAAGCATAAAACTGGACAACCTACTAGATCTTTCTGTTCCAGGCTCCACATGAAATATTCTTACTTTGTCACTCTAATTTGTACTTACATTAATACACCACTCTTCTTCTGAGATTACTCTTAAGAGTTGATGAAAAGCAACACACAGATCAAAAGGATGCCAAACACAAGCATACACAGCAGCCTAAAGCCCTTAATTGTAAAACCTCATTTTCAACTCCTCAGTCTTCGCAGAATTTCAGCTACCACACGTGAGTTTTCTATGCAAGATCTCTGGCTGAACCTCAATTTAGCTTTGGGCAATTCCTGAAACAAAAGGTTTAAGGTGATCAAGACAAAAACCAGAGGATCATTAAAAATATAAGCAAACAAAAATTGAAGCTCAAATATAAAGAAAGGTGAAAAAGTAACAATAAAATAAGGACATAGAGTAAATACAGGTATACATAGCTGTAATTTAGAAATGTTTGCTTCCCTCTCTAGTATTCAGATTTAAAAGCAAGTAGAAAATTGTACACCAAAAGTAAGAACATTTGAAGACCAAGCATCCAGAAAAAACTAGCTACAAGTGCTTGCTTATTATAGTATTACAGCTTCTCTCTATTTGTCTCCAAACCTACCCAATGTCCACAGAGATTAAGTGCCAGGGGGTCTCTTCTTTGGCGAAATCCCATCTAATCTGCTACTAAGTCAAAAAAGATATATCAGAAAAATGGAAGAGTGATATTCTCCAGCATGACAGTCAGCTAGCTATTCTTGCCTCTTCAGTGCTCCTTGATGCCACAGGACTACTACAGTCTCTTTGATTCTACCAAGTGACAATTTGATGACAATTTGGCATCACTTTCTAGAAGCATGGCACATTCTGAAATAACTTATCTTGGTAAAGGGTTAGATTTTTGAACATAACAGCTCACAGAAAACACAAGTCCAAGGCATCTTGAACTTGTTGCTATAAAACCGCCTTGGAAATTCATCCATAGATTGGCATTATATTTGTAAGAATTGTGAAGGAGAGTTCACATTTGCCACAAACTCATTTTTGACACTCCTCATCATAAAACCCATGAAGACAACATTGCATTTTCTGTATGCTTCTACCAATATAAAATACAGACGTTAAATAACAAATATTCCTGAATAGGAATAAAATCACCAGACTCACAGAATGTCTACTGCCCATCAAATCTCCATTTTAAACAAGTCAGAAGAGTCACAAAAAGACAGTATGATACATCCTTATTCATACTAACTACATAAATATAACTCCAGAAGTGCAAGAGTCAAGATTTTGCCAAGCTGTATTAATTTATACACTCTCCCAACCAAAAGAAAATCCTTCAGCAATGTTTTATCCAAAACACAATCATATGAAGCCAAGTAGGCTACACTTATGGGTCAATTATTACATCAGAATGTTACCTTGTAGGTAGCTTCACAGTGAAAGATCACAGGAGAGTTACTGACAGCATCTTACAAATTCTAACAACCCCCATAAGTGCTTCATGTGTACAAGATTAGTGACAGAGGTCCCCGCACGCACCAGGACACAGCCAGGCACACAGAATGGCCTGAGTAGAAAGGGACCTGTGAGATTGTGTAGTTCTGCCAGGCACAGACAGGGATTCCACCCCTTAGATCAGGCAGCTCAGGGCCCCATCCAGCCTGGCTTTGAACATTTCCACAACTCAGTAGCAACAGTAATTGACACCTGATAAATAAATCAATCTGGTCCTAAACACTCTATTGCAGAAAGTAAGATTTTTAGGTAATTTCCACGTGAATGGAGATTACTTCTGCTTTACATTCCAATTTACCCTTCTGCAACAGTTTGCAACTTTCCACTAGTCTTCTAATAAATCACTTCTAGGGGAGGTATTAGATCAAGTGTTATAGAAATTTGATTAACTGCAAACAGGGATTGTACAGTTTCACAACTTAACAATCACTGTTATCTGGGTTGTGATGCAGTCCAATGTTCATCTCAAATAAAAAATACTGACCATACATGAAACTGCTAAAAAAAAAAAAAAATCAAAGTAGCTGGTCTGACTCTGCAATTACCAAAACCACTTTCACTTGTGTAGTGCTGAAGTGCCACTCCTAGTGACAGGTTCTCCTTCTATCTCCTGTATGTGCCCTTTGAACTCCAACAGATAACTCACAAGTGTCTGCAGCTCATCCTTGACAGAGACGTGGTGGCACTGATTTTTTTGCTTCCTCCTGATATACGAAGCATGCTTTTAAGAAACTTTTCTTCACTGCAGACATAAAAAAAAGTGAAGGCACAATTGGTTAGCTTTCAGAAACAGAGACTGTGAGTGGGAAAAAATAGGACAAGACTTCAAAAGCTAAGACAACTAATGCAGAAAAACAAAAAGAAAGTTGCAGGGACTATCTGTGTTGACAAATTATTTCAGTTTAACTGAAGACAATGTCACAGAAAGTTATAGAGTAAGCCATACTAATAGAAATGCTGAAGTACATATTTTCTTTTAATCCAGATTACCTAAGGAAATTAGGTAATAATGCTATAATTAAAGCTTGTAAGAGTCACTTCAATGTCAACAAATCTTGATGCAAAGAACACATTCTCTTGAGTTTCTATGAAAAAAAAAATTAAAGACAGAGCCTTGCTTTGTCTTCAGTTATAAAAATGAACTGTTCTCCCATTCCAGGTCCTCAATACTGCCCAAAAGTTTAATCACGTAAGGTTTCTCACAGCTCTACAATGTATCTTCCAATTAGAGATATACTGGAAATTATTTCAGGAATGAGTAACAGTGGCACACAATATCCATTTTGCTGAAGACCTGGTCAAGTCATTCAGATTTAGGCCAGCTTCCTGTGTTGCAACAGCTGCAGGAATGATACCAAGTGATCTAAGAAAGTACAGATTTCCTGAAGAGAACTTCAAGCTGGGGAGAAACATGAGATGTTGCTTGTCTGGCACAGGATGCAAACACCAATCCATGAGAAAGGCTAGGCTGTCCTACCCCTGCACTATGGTCTAGCCTTTCTCCCTTGGTCAGGAATGAAATAACCATGTGGACTTACTCGGCAGTCTCTTTTTGTAGTTGCATAGCCAGGACTTACTTCAAATAACATCAAGTCCTTAGATTAATAACTAAAGAGTGCTGACTGGGACAGCGTACAAAATAATGTCAAATGCCTCCTCTTCTTCCTGGTTCACCTCTAAAAAGTTTCTGTAATTCTATAACACACATTCCTCTAGGGTCTGACAGTGACTTTCACTCTACTGCTTCAGTAGTAAAAATCACAATTAAAACACTACTCTTGAAAAAGAAGCATCCTGAATAGCTAGAGGGCCCCCAAATAATTAATTTTATATTTCAAAAATTGCCCAATAGGCAGATTTCCAACCTGGTGTTTACAGCCTTCCTCCCTTTCCTTGCTCTTGGAAGAGAGAACATGCAGTATGAGTACGTCAGGAGCTCACGACAGCATGCATGAGAAGGCACACATATAAATAAAAAACTTTTTCACTTTAGTTGTTACAATGTTTCTTTACACATTATGTAGCTTGAGAAATGAGAGTTTCCAGTAGCCATAACCTACTGCTGCTTTTGAAGGTAACCTCATTCAACTCCTTCATGAAGAAACAGTCTGTACCAGCAGACAAGGTCTTTGACTTTCTCAAAATAGCATTTGCCTACTACAAGCAAACTTCCATAACTTCACTAAAATATTACCTCTACTATGCCTGTCTCACCCAGTTGCCTCATGCATGACAGGCCTTAAGGAAAAAGCCATATATTAGATGCCCTAAGATACTACAGATCTACTACATTCAACTGTTAACTTTGAAAACTCAGCTTGAAAACAGGTGTATTAATCGCATTAAAGTACAAAAGCACTTCTTTCCCCTGCTTTATGCAAGAAAAATAGAAACACAGCATCTTAACCACATCTGAGCAGGAAAACAAAGTTTGCCTTGAAATATGAAGGTGTAGTTACTGTAGATACTCCTTTCATCTCCCTGAACAGGGAGGTTGTCTAAAATATCCCTGTACCTGACCTAGATGCAACAGAACACAGCAGAGGCCTGCCCCAGCTCAGCAGGGATCCAGCACACTGACACCACACAGCGCACTGGGTCTGCTCTTGGATCAGTTCTGAGCTGAAGGAGCGGCAGCACTCACAACCACAAGCTAAACACAGACTGGTGTGCACAGCTCGTGCTGAGTGATCTGTTCTGCTAAGGGAGCAATTCTGATTAAAACTCCCAACTGGAGCCCAACCTGACCAACACTCTCAAATGTCAGCGAGGTATCTGACAGCCATCTAAGCATTCCTTAGAAAGGCCAATTCATACAGGAGCCGCCTACCCACCCTCTCAGCGTACACCCAAGGACAAGAGTGCCAGTTTTTATCAGTAAGATATTCTTATCCTCAAGAGCACCTCTCTGTACCTAACCCCGAGCAGCTCAGAGCTCTGTGCATGACAGCATTGGCACGGTAGCAGTAACCATCAACTACTCAAGTACTTCTGTGACTCTTGCACTTCCCACACCCCAGATGATAGGTGGACAACTGTTTATTTTAGTTCCCTGTCACACTTACTGTGAGATCACAAGCTACAGTGTAGCCTTCAGCACACTTCCTTCCTCAGCCATGGAAGCAATTTCTTTCTCCTTTTGTAGGCCCTCACCTAGATTCCCATCTGTTTGCCTCTGCTCCAGAAAGGCTCTCAATTAAAAAGACAGTCAGTTTTACTCTGCAAAAACTGGCACAGCACAAAAAGAACTGTCATGGCTCACTTCAGATTTATTTTTGATGAACTGTCCTACAGGAGAGCTTTGGAACAAAATAGCACAATTTTAATTCCACTCAGAAAACTTATCTGGTGCACATATACAGTAATAGAAACACAAGCACAGACAGTAAAAAGTCTATTGGGTTTTTCCCCCCCATATAAAAGTTCTGGTTTTACTTTTTTTTTTGGTCTTTGAACCCTGTTTTGCAGATGATTTCACCCCTAGGCAGACAGGTGCTCCAAGTATGATCATCTTCATTGCAAAAAAAAATACATGGCACTTACACTGCACAGTGTAACTCCAAACTCAGTTACTTGGGTACAGAAAATAATACGGTTTTACACTACAGCTCTAAGCTAAACCTGAAGTAGCTCATAACACTACAGAAGCATCCCTGAAACATAAATGTACCAAAGGAATAAAACATCACATCTAATTAGTCAGTTTATTTTTGCAAAGCCTTTAATGTGAATAGTACAACTATACGCCACTATTCACTCAGTTCATTTTTATCTAGAATGAAGTCTACAGGATAGATTTTGAGGAAGAGTAAAAAAAAGATGCAATGAATAATAAAAATTTAAATACTCAACTCTACCAAGTTTGGTTAGTTTTTTCCCCTCCCAAAAGTTTGTGATTTTAATATAAAGGCAAGCCATCGAAAAGGTAATAACTTAAATAATGTTCCAAGTTTTTCACAGAGATAAGAGACTCTTTCCAAAGGGAAATACACTGGTTTTAGAATGGTTATTCTTAAAGGTAATGTGATTGCTTCACTGCCCTTTAATTATAATTCACAGAAAGAAGAGTGTTTCTTGACTCCTTTTCTTATAAGAGTAATTTCAACATATACTTCACAGTGAAAGACTACTGAAAAGTCTTTGTCATACACTATCTACACATCTCATGCTGGGGTAAGATGTAGCTGTTATATGTGAAAAATTACAATTACATTAATCAAAACATCTAAATGCAAGAACACATAGACAACCTGTATGATTTTCAACCTGGGCATCTCTGACATACCCTCTGTCTTGGAACTCTACTACCTTACTATCATATCCCAAAGCAGTACAGAGAAAGACTTTCCTTTTTTTGTTTCATTTACCCTGAGCAGCATAATCCATGCCTTCAAGATGGAAACAGGAGTAAAAGCATGCTGTTCTTTTTTGCAAAAACCTTGGTTTCTCATCCTCTTCTATAATCTAGGGCCAATGCGAGAACAGGCAGATTTGGTTCTATTCTCCCCTCTGCAAACTTTGTTTTCCTTCCACCACCTCTTCACTAACGCACGCAGAAGGGTACCAGGACCTCAGGCTCAGTAAACGGGTTTGGCGCAGGAAGTGTCAGTCAAATTCTTCCATTTGCTTTGACACGGGTGATGGTGGGGCGCTTAGACGAGGCGAACATCCCTCTCATTTCCTTTTCATTTTGCGATAAGCAGGAAGGGAACTCGCAGGCCCCGCGCTGGCCGCCTGTCCCGCTCCGTGGCCCTCCCAGCAGGCACAGCCCGGCGGGCTGCCCCGGCCGGCCGCGCCCGGCCTGACCCCCCCGCCTCGCCCCCACGCACCGGCCGGAAAGAGCGAGCGGCTTCTCTCCCGCGGCCGGACTAGGTGGGGCTCGCCTCGGACTTCCCGCTGACAACGCCGGCGGCCGCCGGGCACCGTCCCCTTCCCCGCCCGCGCCGGGCGTCACCCGCCCCTCCCCGCGGCCGTGCGGGCCCCACGTCGCGGCCCCGACCCGCGGGGTTACAACTTTCCGCTTCCGCTCCAACTTCTGCTCCGGGGACCGGCGGCCGGGGGGCGGCGGCGAACGGCAGGGCCGGGCCCTGGGCCCGACCGCGACGGCTGCCCCCCGGCGCCCCGCTCCCCCCACCCCCTCGGGGTCCCACCACGCCTGAGGCCGGACGAGGCGGCGGCTCCCGGTTCCACTTCCGCCATGTTCCGGGCTGGTGCCCCTTTCCTCAGAGCGCGCCGCTCCCCGTCGCCGCCGCCGCCACCCCCCTCTCGCCACCGCCCCCACCCCACCCCGCCCCGCCACCTGTACCAGAGACGCCGCGCCGCTCCCCGCCACAGCGGCGCGGCCCGGCCCGCGCTGCCCTCCGCAACCCACCGGACAGCGCCTCCGCTCCCCGCCGACCGCGCGCCGCCGCCTCGCCGGCCGATCCCGCTGCGCCGCGCCCGCTGCGCTCCGCTCGGCTCCGCTGCGCTCCGCTCGCCGCCTGTGCCGGGGCGCGGCTCGGGGCCGTCGCCGTGACGCCGCACGCCCAGCCTCGCTCTGGCGCGGCGGGGGCGGAGGGAGGGGCGGGCGCGGGGAGGGCTGACCCCGCGCACCGCCCTCCGCGCACGCGCGCGGCCGCCCCGCCCCGCCCCACCGCGGGCAGGGGGCGGTGGGGCCGGGGCTGAGGGGCCGGGATGGCCGGGGTCTCCTGGGGGGAGCGGCGCCCCTCGCCCGAGTCCTGTGCGCTCCAGCTGGGAGCCGTGGCTTAGTCACAGCTCAAAGGTGCGCCGAAAGCACATCATGGTTGCTTAAAGTTAATTAAGAACGTAAAGAGATGGAAAAGTAAATGCCAGCGCACTATTTCCTGCGTTTCTAAAAAGGTGTTGAGATCCACTAGTGAAAGGTGTTTCAGAGATGCCGCATACTGCTGGTTTTATGTGGACCATTATGCCTCTGGATGTGAAAAGTCTTATCATTATTCTTGCCGGTACAAAGGAGGATTCCCAGTGCCTGCAAATAATTACCGTATTAGCTTTTCTGTTAATTTAGTCCTAAGATATGCAAATCACGTTTCACCCCCGTCCCCCCGATGTCACCTATATTTTCCAGTTACAAAGGGTTTAGCTGATAAAGATTAAATGAGCATTTCTGTTTCTAGGAAACACTGAGTAAGCAAAGAGTTAACGTGGTGCTTTCACACAAAACTTGCGCTCTGAGGAAGTCCACGGCACTTCCACACTTGCACAAGGGCGTATTAAACTGACAGGAAGTTGCACTGAGGCTTCTGGCAAGGAGAGTGGGTGTGGAGGAAGCAGCGGCTTTCTGTTTGTAGGACAGAGATAGAAAAGGGAGACCTTATGAGTTCAAGCGAATCTGTGGGAGATGCTAAAGCTCAGAGCAGGGTCAAAGGATGAGCAGGGAAATGAACTGCCCTCGGTAGGGAAGACTTCATCGAGATACAGGGCATCCAGAAAGCAACACACTTCAAAAAATATTTTTCTTTTACATTGTTGCTGCCAAATCCTGAATGTCATAAAATCTTTTCCAAAGTCCAGACAAATCTCTTGGTGTTTTACAGCTTAAACTCGTGTGCAGTCCTTTGATAATGAATCCCCGTAAATGATGGATAATGCAAGAGAGCTCTGGTTGTGGGAAATCAAGTCCATAGAAACCAGTCCTTTCTCAGCAAAACAAACATCCTATGCAGGACAAAAATCATTAATGAGATGAATAGGTGAAATACAGCCTTTCAAGTGAAAATAAGAAGAGCATTTCATGCAATTATTGCTACTGTGTAGCATATTAGCTCACCAGACAGAAAAATACTTGTGTTCTTATTTTTTCTGTCACTAGATACTGTTATCAGCGCCAGAAATATTCAGAGGAAAAGAACAAAGATAAATATCCTCAGCCCTCACAACTTTCTTCAGTGAACTAGGTTAATCACAAATAACTTGCAGTGTTCCAGGAACAGATATGTGTCATTAATGTAATAGAACAATATGTATAGAACAATATGTTCTATAAAAATATATGTTTTATATCTGGGGCAAATCCTCCTCTTCGCAATACAATAAGAAAAGAGGAAGGTGGCCTTTGGAGGTCTTGAGTAAATATCTGTGAGCAGATCCTGGTGTTCTGAGTTTCACATAGGGGTAACTGGAACTTAGTATTTTACAAGAAGTGTATATACACACATATACACATATGGTTTGCTTAATATAGACATGTTTGGAGATTGATCACTGTAGCCAGAAGAAATAGGCAATTAGGATTCATTCTAAGCAAGAGACCAAGTGTTCCCTCTCCCCAGCTCTCTCAGCCACATAGTTTGAATGTAAATTGGACCCTTAATTTTGGATTTTCCTATGAATCATCTAGCTAATCCTCAGCTCAATTCTTAAACCAGCTTTACTCATATCAGTGTGACTGGCGAAGAGCAATTGGTGTGCTAACAAGGCATACTCACCCAGTACTTCCCAGGGCTTGTTCTGCTCAGCTTGCTCAGAGTTTCTACCTCAGGCAGCTGAACAAGTGCTGAGGTTTCCCTGTGATAGAGCAACTCCCCAGAGATCCAGGAGTTTGGGTGAAATGAGGAGGATGTGGCTGCAGTGATATTGTGTTTAATAGGAACAGCACAGACACATCAGCTTGCTTCAGTGGGCCTGCCCGTGCCCAGCACTGATCTGGAATTTTAAAAGAAGAAGGTCAAATACTCAGCTGCCTGTTTACTGAACAAAAAGCAGTAGAGACCTGCTTATGCTCATGAATCTTAACATCAAATGGACCTTTCTAAAGCACTGTAACACTTGTCCTTTGTGCTGTAACCTCTATCTCCCAATTTGCCAGTTGCCTGCATGTACTTCAAAACCCTTTTATTTCAATGACCAGTGCTTAGCTGGAGGTAGTTCAGCCTGCTCATCACTAACACAGTGAACCATCTGATAATGTCATGGCTCTTGAGAGGAACAAGAGAATGTAGAAGATCCCCTCATGAAGATCTTCCTCATGCAAGATGAGGAGGAAAATACTGACAAATCTTGTTAAAAAGTTCAGTGGAACTAGTGGGGGAGTAAGGTGGGGGTCGATGGATTATTTGGGGAAAACAAAGTAATATATTTTAAATGATTCTTTAATAAAAGCTTGGCAGGGCAGCCTTTGGTCACCTCCATGCAGTTTTTCTAACTTTGCCTGCATTGTTTTCACTGGGACTGCATGGGTGTTGGAGTGAAGAATGTGGCACTGTGTGTATTGCAGTTTCATTACTGCTGAAACACAGCCATCTCTGGGACAGAATGCAGAGCTGGCTTGTGCCAGCAAACTCTAAAGTTAAAAGGGTATGTGGTGCCAGGGAATACAGTGCTGGCTGCATGCCAGCTAGCTGTGAGCTTTTCTAGAAATTTGTCATGAAGGAAAAAGAAACACCATTTGGTAAATCCTAATAGGATGCTTTGCTTTCAGAGGGAAAGTAAATTTCTCATCTTTTAAGGGGAATGGACTAAAAGGGATCAATTCTTAGCTCTACACCTCAACTATTCCAGCAAAGAATGGTTACTAGATTTGAATGTGCTTTGGATCATGGGAGCAATAAAGAGAAAGCTTCTTCAACAGTAAAGGAAAATAACATATTTTTGTGACATAGATATGTGAGATTTTTTTTTATTCTGTATCCTTCAACATGATTTTCATTTTTTATTTCTCCTTACTCAGAAGATTTAGTCACACAGAGTGGGAATACCTGTCTGTCTGGATAGAACCTTGAGATGTTTCAGGGATGTGTCTTCCCCTCCAGACTCAATGCAATTTCTCTGTGTCTTTGTATCTGTTGATACAGCTTCAGCCTGAGGTTTTTCACCTGGTAATTATGGGTTCTACTTGTTCATCATCTTCCCTTCAGACATAGCTTCCATTATGCAGTTCTGCTTCTTAATGTCTCTTCATTGCATCTTCTTGATGTATTGCTGTTTGCTAATTCAAAGGTGTTTAAACATTGGTTTAATCACAGGCTTGACTGAAACTTAATATGGAGACTTTTTTCTCAACTTTCTTTTCACTTTCCATGTGTTTACCCCATTGCTGAGGAAAATTCTGTCACTTTGCTCCTCTTTCTCCTCCAAACCATCTTGAGTAAATGCTTTTTCTTATCTCTAAGTGATGCTCCATGACTCTTCAATTTATCTGCCAAAATCTCTTACTGAACTGGCCCTTTTCCTTATCCTTGGCCAAAATCCTATTATTTGTTCATACAATATAGTCCTCCCTTTACCTTGTGATTTGTCTCCTTCCCTACCCAGTGATAACTGCTTTGAGGTGCAAAATTTGCCATTGTTTTTTTAATCTGGGGAAGAACAGGCAATGGGCACTACTGCAATTTAAACTGTAAATGTCAGCACTTATTTACAGGGATCTAATTTTTTAATCTGTTTTCTTCTGTCTTTGGGAGACTACTTTTATATCACTGCAGTTACTTCAGATAAAGCAAGGAATAGCTGTTTCACAACATAGCTGTTGTGAAACTGTACTCCGAATTGCAGAGGAATTCAAGAAAATGTCCTGATCTCTGGAATTTAAACTTTTAAAAATTAGGATTCATTTGGTAAAAGGAAAAGCCTACTTTATTTTATCCTCTGTGGAAAACCCTTTTTAAAATTGCTTTGGACAACCAGCTCATCAGATACGGAACAAGATTGTCAAAGCAACATAAGTGCTTTAAAAGTGTAAATTAAGAATAATGTATCTACTTGAAACTAGAGAATGAATGTAATTACCTGGAGGAGAATCTGTCCAGGATATGGGTGACTGTTTTTCTCAAGAAAAGCTGAAAGTCACACACAAATTTTCACAGTTTCAAAGCTTCAGAAGTTTCACTTCCCTGCTTTTCCAGGAGAACACTTCTAGCAGTGCATGATGCAGAAAGGAGGTTGCTACTTTCTGAATCACCAGCTGCTGTGATACCTGGATAGTTCTTCAAAGCCTTCCATAAAAGGGCTGGGTGCAATGGCATTGTGATGACTGATCACAATGTGTCAGTATAAAGTTGTAAACCAACAGTTTCCTCATTTATAATTCAGCACTATTCCCAACAATGTCATTCTTCACACCATTACCAGGTATTTTAGAATAATGCATTGAGCAAAATAGAACAACCTGATCAAAGATAGCACTGGGTCCATGGTGGTAGTGCTATCAAGTATGGGGAAAATGGGAACTTTTCATTCTGCTTTATGGGAACATAAAAGTACAGAATTTTTACTTGGTAAAAACACGTTTATAACTGAATGTCAGTAAGAACATTTTAACTATTGTATCCTTCTTTTGTTCTTTGATTTTTTTTCATTGGTACTTGTTTCTAGCATACTCATTTATATCCAGATTCTGACTGCTGGAGACAGAAGAAAGGTTCCTGTTGATTTTAATGAGCTTTAAACCAGGACCTAAATTCAGCCCTTGAGGGATGTGCAACATTTAAAATATATATTCACTTCTGGTTCATGTCAATATTAAGACGGGAACAAATACATTTAACAGTGACAGGCCTAAAAATACTCAGTGTTTTTGTCCTGCTTTCCCTAGCAGCCGAATTATATTCCAATGAATACAGGAATTTACACTGACATAGATATGGAAGTGACTTTTCATTGCTTTGTTTTTTCTTTCCGTCCGCTTCAGAATCAAGCCTTAATTAACACAATGGGCCAAAAGCATTAATGGGAAAATAATTATTTGCATTAATAGTTCATTACTTTTGGTACTCAGTTTGGTTAGAAAAATGAAATGTACAGCACAGAAAGGAGAATTTATTTCATAACTTTGCTAGATCATTTTCTTCTTAGCTTTCTTTGTACATGTGGCCTTGTTCTTCCATATCTTTCCTCCGGCCATGAAAACTGTTACTGAAACATGTTACAATCATGACAGAGGTCTTAATGAGTGTAGTTAAAGTCTACACCAAGGAATAAACATATTCCTTGCCTCTTAAAACTAGCCAAAAGCAGATTATTTTTTTCCGGTTATTACTTTTTGTTTTTTCCAGAATGAATGCATTTCAGGTTCTTTAGCTGGTTTACTTCTTCTTTTAAAATTTCTGGTTTACTTATTTCTTGAAAAGTTCATAAATTGCAAATCTCTGAAATAGTAATTTCATTAAAGTGTTTACTACTAATCCAATGGTATATATTATAATTAGAAGAAAATATTTTAGTGAAATTTTGTATCCTCTAAATAACCAGTGTAAAACCAGGAAAATATTGATTTTGAATAAGTGCATATATTCAAACCATGTCCAGATAAGACGATACATCTGGCACAGGCTGCTATATCTGTTCACAGTCTGATCTGGAAAAGTTCAGATATTTTTTTGGGTGGTATGGGTGCAGTGATAATTGATGGCACCAGATCTGTGCAGTGATGCCCCACTCTGCCTCCTCTTGCTCACTCTCATCACACTCTGCAGCTTGTTTGCTTCCCTTTAGCCCGACTTTCAGGGTGGTTTATCAGCTAATAGGCCTATCACCTATTTGCCCCTTTCTGCTGTCACCTTTAGGAGGACTCAGGGGTCAAATTCCTTCTTGTTCCTTAACTGTCCTGGAAGTCTGAATAGAAGATCTGTACTATAGATTTATTTTACGAATACTTTCATTTTACTTCTGCTGTACTATACAGTTCTGTTGAGCTTCAAATTGAAGATTTCACAATATCCTAGTCACATGAGTTATCTTTGTTGTTATATTCACTTTTTATCAATAAAAACATGTATTTGAAATTAAAATGCCGTCCTCTCCCTTTCCTAGAAATCCAGAAGTCCCCAGACTTTTAAGTGCCTCTGCACTACACAGAATCTTCGGTTACAACCTCAAGCAGCATAAAATTTGAACTCCAGACAGGATTTTAACATTCAGAGAAGGCTGGTGTAGAGGAGGCCTGTGAATCACTACCAAAGACAGGGACAGAATGGGAGCTGTTGCCCTGGTGTTGCATTTCCTTCTGTGCAAAGGATACTCCTGTTGCCCTGGTGCTGTGTTTCACATGCTAAGGTGATACTCCACGGGCTATGCTAGTTGTGCAGCCCGTTTGTGTGCCTTGTGTGGCATTTCCAAATTCAATTCAAATTAAAGAAGACACAGGGCCATGATTGTAATGATGTGGCATTAAATAAAAATTCTAATTTGTTTTAATGTTGTTGACACCTGAATTGTTAGTTTTCCTCCCTGCTTTTTCTAATTTTCGTTGTTTTGTACATTTTTCCTTTTCTATTCTTCCCTTTAAAAATCATCAAATTATATGAGTTTCAGACCCCAATGAGGCCACAATGAATTCAAATAATGGGTTTCATGCTGCCTTTCTCTAATTCCTGTAATTGTGTCTATCCTTTATTTCACATAATCCCATTATTTTATAAAATGGCAAGTTTTCCTTTTCCCCTTCTTCTCTTTATCTTTTATCTTGTCGCCCTTTTTGCTTTAAGATGGTATTTTAAAGACTTCAAGTTAGTTCTAGGGTGGAGTTGTGTGATATAATCAACTTCAAAATGATATTTAAATTTCCTTTCATCCACTACAATACTGAAATTTATGCTCAGAGATCAGCATTTACTCTTACTGCATGTTTTAATGCTCTTTCAGTGTTATAAAGAGTGGACTGTAGCTTATTTTGCCTGAAATCACTGTTAGATTAGTACCTTGTTATTAACAATTCTGGTACAAAACAGTAGATTCAGGGAAAGAGCAGTGCCTTGTAGATAACCAGTTCTTGCGAATAGCTTTTTATCAATTAAGTGATTTTTTTTCTGTCTCTGGCATTCAGTAATGCAGGAAAAGTCCTCAGGGGGTAATCCTTCCTTTTAAAGAAGAAATTCTGAGGTGCTTCAGGCTTTCCCAAGTTAGCCCATTTCCTACTCTCCCCATATCTGCCCTGTTCTAGGCATAACACTGTATTTTAGTTCTCAGGAATATTCTGTGCATGGCTGAGGCTATTCATGATGGCACATGGACCCCAGAAAGTGAACACAACTGCCCACAGTATTTAATGTACAGAGAACACTGAGTGTCAACAACTCACAGGGCCAGTAATTCTCAGAATTTTGCCTACACAGGATTTTTGCTCATCCAGCTCAAGTGTGATTAGATGGCTTTCTCAGATGCCAGTGTAGGGAGGGCAGTCAGTCAGATGCCACATACAGGATACCCGTGATGAAAAGCTGAGCCTGTCCAAGTTACACTCTGGGGATATATTTTTTAATGCTCTATAATAAGCTACCTGTGCACAACAGAGTCATGAACCATTCTGTCATATGGATTCCTGTCAGCTTGTTACAGCTTGTTCCAGGTTTGCTAGTATATGTCCAAGGCAGCTTGGTTCATAATTAGGAATCCTAAACACAGCTAATAAATCTCAGCCTCATTTTCTTTCGGAGTGTATCAGTGGCAAAAAGCTTGCCAGCTGAACCTATATAGAAACTACAATTTCCCTAAAAGACAATTAAAAACATATTATATACTCAGTGTCCTGTAGTTTGGTGCCAGTATCACATAAAACAGGTTCCATGTAGTTGCATGGAATTTGCAAGATGGACAGATGAACCTCAGTTCTGCCCTCCCATATAAGCAATAGCATAATATGTAAGTGAATTACAAAAATTTTAAATACATCTCCAAAGGGAAATTGATTTGGTTATTTGCTTACCCACACACTTCATGAACATATACATGTAGGCAAAAAAACAAATGCACAATTTTGAGACAGCATTTTCCTAACGATTTTTCTGCAGTTTAATGGGTTTTCAGTGACAACATAATAATATTTGGGATAATGCACTGTACCTACATACATGTAAACATTTAGTTAGAATTACTCTGGGAATCCTATTTTTGAATTTCCACCCTTCTTTGCAATGCAATGTTTGACCTTCATGATGTATTAACATAGAGGGGTTTTTTAAATTTAATATACCGATGAAATTGGGGCAGAGAACACAGATGACTGCCTCTGAGCCCTCAGGCTCCTGATTATCTCAGGATAACTGTGCCTTCCTGGAGTTGCTCAACTGCTGCATTAACAGTCTTTGCTGTGAAGAAAGCAGTGTTAGATAAACATCATTCAGAAGGATATCTCTAATTGTTTGAGCCTATGGAAATAATGTGCCCCAAGCATCAGCAGTAGATAGGTGTGGTTTTGAAATCATCAAGAAACATCTTTGGCTACTATCAGCTCAGTGCTGTGTCATCCTCTTGTTTTAATTGACAGTGAGTGAGTGTATCACTTGCTCATTTTAATGTATTTACAAATCTTGATTAAGTCACAGTAGTTAAATGTCAATATATTCACAGCAGCTTTATAGGCTAGGGAGTTACCTGCCCTTTTTTGTGTTTGAATACCTCATGCAGAGACAGTAAAAGACAGTTATTTATGCCTGAGTATTGGCTAGTGCCAGCAACAGCTGCCAGCAGCTGAGGGTGGCACCGGGATGTTACAACACTCAGCAGAGGCATCCCGGTAGGTATCAGCCCTCCCCAGCTGAGCAGCTCTTCAAAGCCACCATCCCTGTGCCTGCAGTCATCACAGCCAACAAATCCAGGGAGTCAGGAACTTGTGAGCCATTCATGGATTCGAAAACTGGTCGATAACTCCACTGGAGCTGGGACCTTGTGCTTGCCCTCTCTGCATGTTGTTGACTAGGAGTGTTTTGAAGAGGACCTTCTTTGCCTCTCATATCTTCAGTGTGTTGGTTCCTTTTTACACATCCACCATCTTGTCCTCCTGCATATGTCACCCCAAGCTTCTCATAAATGTCCTGATACTCTCCTTCCTCAAGTGCAGAGGCTGTGCACGCTGTGTCACTACAGCTGCAGTTCACAGCTCATGTAAGTCCAGCACAGAAAGTAGATATGCATATACCTTGTAGGAAGCTTGGTGAAATGGAAGTGTTGGGGTACTTGGAAACTCCAACTGGAAGGTCTGTCCCACATAAATGAGGTCACTATTCCAGTAAATTGCATCTATTTCTGCTGTGTGAAACTAGGGAAATTTGGTTTCTTGGGACCTTTCTGTCCTTCCAGATTAATTGCATCTAAATTAAATAGAAGGTGGTGATATTATACTAGCAATATCTGATGGTCCTGTTTCATTTACTAATATACAAGTTCTGTTATATTTCCCCATGAATGACAAGTGGTCTGGTGACAGTTCCTGAATATGTTGGAATCTATCTGAATACAGTAAAAAATCAAAGTCATTCTAGAGGGGAAAAAAAAAGAAAACATACCTTGATTACTATTTTCTTTTTTGGGGTAGTTTTATCCTAACTTGTCATCAAAAATACTTTAACAACTTTGATATTGATAGAATATCTCTACCACAAGTCCTTTTTCTTATTCCTCAAATTTTTATTAATATGTGCCTCAAACTGTGATACTCTGTGTCAAAGTACCCATCACAGACTTGCGTATATATGTATCAAATAATATATATACACTAATATTTACCCTTTATTTATACAACTGTTTATATAAATTAATATATTATTACACAATACATTATTGTAATGACATCATACACATACTAACACATATCTTTGCTAATTATTATATGCAATTATTATATGGGGCTATGTAATAATAATTACAATTGTGTATAAATTGTATGTGATGAGGAAGGTCATAAAAGGATTGTATCAATATCCTAGCCATTGCTAGTGGTACTTATTTACCAGGAGAAAATTAACTAAAATAGCTGAAGTGGATTATGTGTGCCTGAAAAAGTAGTTGTCCTGGAATTTGCATACCTTGCTTTAATCCAGAGAAATGTTATGAGGTACAGAAACCTCCTTGTTATTGCTAATAGCTTTCCCACAAACTGTGAGATGTATGTAGTGAACATTTATCTACAGACAGAAGTTACTTTTTACAAAGACAACGCAGAACCACAGAAAGGCGTTAACACTTCAGCTCTTACACTGTGGTTTGTGAACACTGATGGCTTCTGAAGCCTCTCCTCTTTCCAGGGCAGGCACTCACAAATCTGCTGTAAGAAGAGATAAATACTAGACTTCAATCCTAGCCTGCTTCTGCTCCTCATTCAGTAGCATTTGGCTTTACAGACATTTTTTCCTGAGGCTTTTATCGCTGAAAGGAAGTGGGGACTTGATTTCCCTGTTCCCACTGCCAGCTCCCTCCCCGGTTGCATGCAACAGATCTGCTGCTACAGTAGGCTGTAGTCATGTTTCAGCAGCAAACATGAAACAGGCCATAGCTACAGCAAACAGAGAAATAATAATACTAATAATACTAATACTACTACTACTACTACTACTACTACTAATAACAACAACAACAACAACAACAACCATAACCATAACCATAACCACCTCATCTGTTCTCAAGCTGACATTGATCCATGAAGTGCCGCTGGTATTTTGGTTGCAAGATGATGATACATGAACTTGTTAAAATGATACAAAGTAATCCCCTATAATTATACTGATTAAAATGAGAAGGATACAGACCATGCACTCTTGCATCATAAATATTGTCTGTGAAGTTTTAAGGTTTGAAAATCACTTGTTCTATCTTAAAAAAAGTTTCTATCAGTGCAAAGTTTAGCAGTTTAATGATACCTTCATTCTATGCAACACATAGTCCTCTATTTAAACAAGTCAAGGGTCTGATCACATATTTACGACCAAGCTATAACTTTCAGAGATCAGAGTGCACAAAGAATTTATAATCACATTTTGGGAGACTCAGTTGTACAGCTCACAGCTGCCTTGAGTATCCCTTAACAACATATATTCCTAAGGCTTCCTCCCAGCTCAGATGGAGAGAAAAAGATATTAATTAAGGGTGCTATGCCAGTTCATACCAGACTGAGATCCAACCTAATAGTTATAGCCCACAATAGAAATAAGAGTCTTGATGGAGGTCTCTAAGATACAGATGCTAATTATCCTGAACATAATTACTGGGTGCAATGGTAGAAGATGATGAGTACTCTTTACTCACAGGAACCTGTGGGCCAAGTGTAAAATGACGCTGGCTCCATCCTACTGGCTGGTAAAGTATGAGAATCACAGATACTCAGCAATGCTAAGGAAAAAGCCCCATATGAAAAATGCATGGACATTAACCAGCAACTCTTTGGAGCACAGCAGGAATGTTCATATTTATATTGATAGTAAAAATGAGTGCAAGAAACTGGCTGTTGGATTTTAAGTACTGAGAACTTTATCCCTTTCCTGCCATGTTAGAGTACTACAGTAGTTTTTCTGTGTTTATTCAGTCTATGTGTTCTATATTGTGCTCAGAAGGTTTTGTCTTGCAATCAGAGGTGTTGATCTGCTGAGAAGATGCCTCTGGACCAGAAGATATCTTGGCACTATGGCCCATAATGGTCATCCTGACAATCATTTGCCTAAGTGTGACAGAAGCTTTCCTGAATGTCCTCAGTACATTTATAGCATTAGTGCCATGTGTTCATCCCTCACTTGTAGAAAAGTCATGCTCACTGTGAGATCAGGCTGTTGGGAGCCTTGCACCTGCTGTCCTGATAGAGATCAGAGCAGGAGCTCTCCAGGGAGGGTCAGGGAAATGTGTGAGGTGTGTGTCCAGAGGCATTGCTGTGCAGTCCATCTGGCTGCCTTGCTTCGTGCCCACGGAAATAAAAAGCACAGCAGATTTCCCAGGGTGGGACCCCAAAGCCAGGCACCAGGGTGTGCGGCAGCTCACAAGGCTAGCTTGGGCAGATCAGATCTAAAGGCTGCAGTGTCACTCCCTTCTGCCTCGCCCTGTGGTTGTGCTGCTCTGCAGCTGGGGTAGAGTCAGTAGTGTAAAAACTGCTTTAAAGCTGGCTGGTAGTGATCAGCAGGAGGGGAGCCATGGACTTCAGTCTCTGTCAGGTTTGCCACTGACTAGAGTTTGGCCATATCTACAGGTTAACAGTCCTTCATAATGAATGTTCATGTAAATTGGAACCTTAATTTATTAACTGAGCTGTTGAAAACTTATCTCCTTCTCTACCATGCACATTTAAAGGGTTCTGTCAAGAAATAAAAAAATCCCATCTAAAATACTTTCTATCCCCTAGGGATCATAGAGCACCTCCAAAGTCTGTTTTACTGTCATTCTCCCAATCTGTTTTCCACTTCTGTTGAGCAGAGCTTGTACCTAGGAGCAGTTCTTACAGAATGCTACATGACACCCATAGGTTCCCCTGTTGTTTTGGTTGTCTTGAACTTAATGCTCCAAGGACATAAACAGATTTGGCATTTAGAATAAATGCAGAAGAAGGTGATATCATTACAACTGCAGGAAAAATTAAAAATAAATCTGCATTGTAAGAGAAATTGTTAATTATTTAGAGAACCTGTTAATTATTTAGAATTCATCACCTGCGTGGGACAGTAGAGCTTTGTGATTTATTAAAAGGTTAATTTTATTTTGAATTTTGTTTCCAAGTTCAACAATTATATCAACCACCCCCATAGGCCTTTCAGCCCCACACTCTGCATGCAGCTCTGCCCTGCAGGCACAGTTTCAGGGAAAGCCACAATCCTTTGATAAGCTGTATATTATTGAAAGATAAGCCTACACCTTAGCAGTATTCTTCCTAGTTTTGCTGTGTGGGGGAAAATGTCAATGATCTCAACTTTTCAGTATCTCCTCCATTGCAGAGGGAAGTTCGACCTGAGTCCTTGTTTCCTCCCCAGTGAGGGAGCATACCTGCTGCTTCATGCAGTAAAAAGAAACACTCCCTGTGCAAGACCTTCCTTTAATTTTTTACTAGGGTATCACGGGAAGGTCAGATGAAATCTGGCCCTACAGCATTTAATCTGGCTCATTTTTTTGTACAGCTTCTTTCATGTAAACAGTGCAGTAGAACACTTAGCCAGAACAAAGGAGTATTTGAGAGGCCTGCTAAAGATGTTGGGTTCATTAGATTCACATAAGGCCAAATTCTGTTCTTCAGGACACACCTTTAATTAGGAGTTAGATCATGCATCTGGGGAATGGAAATTATCTTTTAATGGAGTCGTATCAAAGAGATTCCATTTGGCAGTTTTCTCATTTCTTTCTGCAATTAGAAATGCTAGCAAAAGCCCTAAAACAACTTCATTTTTCCTTTGATTTATTCCATGTCTCGAGCTTGTTGCTTAAATTTTAAATAATTCTGTATGACCATAGGAGAGCCACGTTTCTGTTGGCAACTTGCAAATGGCTAATTTTCCTCTCCTGCCTTTACTCTTCCACAGAAACCAGTTCTTCAGTTTCAAACTATTTCTTGGAAGAAGAAATGTTGCAGAACAAGAAGGAAGACATTGTTCTGGGAAGGGACCCACATGCTGTCATTCATGGCCCAAGGTCAGTCTCTGAGTCAGCTGAGCCTTCCTTGCAAAGATGATGGAGAGTGGGAAGGCTTTGTTGTGTTACACAAGGCATATGAGAGGTTGGGAAGGTGGAATATATCAGCAGGACAAAAAGAGATGAGGCAGATTTGCAGATAAAATGTCAGTAAACATGCTAACAGCAGCAGGCAATGCACCATCAGACATGCTACAACAGTAATTCTCTTGCTGGGAGATGTAAAAGAATGGAATGCAGAAAGTGTATAGACTCACATGCTCGCCATGAGCAACATCTTCCACTAAAGACATCTTCCACTGGTGCCAAAATACTGAATAGGATGCATCATTAGTTTGACTTGGTGGGACATTTCTGGTGCTTTTAATTAGGACCAGATAATTGAAATAATTATTGTTTTTCAGTGAAATTTTCATAGCACTTTGATTGTAATATCCATAAGGAATCTAATCAAATAACCAAAAGTCACGTTTGTCCTAGTTTCTATTGCCACAGGATGTGTTAGTGTCTTGTAGGTGTTTTTCACTCTTCATTTACAGCACATAATATAACAAATATAGAAGCCTCCGTCTGTATTTCAGGGACAGGGGAGCAGTGCATCTAAATGTCATGGCTTGATGGAGAAGAAGGGAGAGTGAGAGAGCCAGAGGAAGATAATGTACCAGATGTGGACTCTTTTTTGTAAAATCCAAAACTTCTATTCCAATTTTTAAAAAATGGGTTTTTTTATTTTTTATTTTATTTTATTTTATTTTATTTTATTTTAATTTTATTTTATGTTTTATTCCAGGTGGAGGGTGATCTAGTCTGACACACTGAGTTTTTTCAGACTCATATTCTGTTATCAATTTGATTTACCTCACTTAATCCCTTTGGAAACTGTATCTGACCTAATTTTTTTCTGCAGTGACTCTTATGGCAAGAACAAATAATAGGGGTGACCCTGTGCATTACTGCCATATCTCTTTTTCTGTAATGTGGATCACTCCAGTTTCAATTCACATTTTTCTATGAAAAGACAAAGTCAAAGATCAGTTCAAAGCAGCTGATACATTCTTGCAAATTCACATTTGGCAGCACTCTAAGTGGGTAAATATTGCCAACATGTATTGATTGCTTTTCCTGCCTCAGCCAACAGACCCGAAGTTATCTGCCAAACAGATTTTTTTTTTGGTAAATGATACCTCATATTGCCTGATGTTACATGAGCTATATCAATTTACTGTGCACCTCACCTGCTCTGAGAGGGTTGGCTCTGTAGGGGATTCTTCTTTCTTGACAACAGATTTTGTGATTTCCTCTTTAATACAAATTTAGCAGAGAAACAGTCTGCTAGTAGCGAGACTTCAAATTATGGCCATTTGCCACATTTTAGGAAGCTGTCTGTCCTTGAATTTGCTGTGACACTGCAAGGTGGAAGCATTATAAATGACTTTTATCTCTCTTGGGCCACTGTTCCTTTTCCCGTGTGCGTATGTGCGTGTTAGTGTGTGCACTTGGGTGTATGTGTAACTGATAGGGCACCTCAAAGTCTGTTCTGTTAATGGCCTTCTGTGTTGCTCCTGCTGCAGCCAGCAGCCAAGCTGCCCTCACTGCTGGTGGTGGGTGATGGAGAATGCTCAGAATGCAACAAGTGTCTGCTGGCTCAGCTGCCTTTTTATCCACAGCAAAAGCAGGCTGGCAGTGTGGAGGAAAGTGAGCTGAGCTCCAAGGAGCAATAGTCCAGGCTGCTGGTGGTGGTGAGGGAGAGATTCTTTTGGATTCAATGACAGATAAAAAACCCAAATGTTCTCCAAAGAAGTTCCTTCTCTTTGCCAGAAACAGATCTATTTAATTAAAGAACTGAGGAGCTGGATGCTGTTCCATCACCAGATATGGAAGCTGAGATAAGAAAATAATTTTTATACAGTTGAATTGTACTTATAAGGATTATAAAATAATAATGCCTTCTACTATGATGAGGTCTAATAGGTCCAATATCAATGTCCTAGGCATTACAGAAACATGGCAGAGACATACCCTGTTTTAAGAAAGACACAGGCAGTTTCAAGAAGATGTGGAAATCCATTATTGCTGCTTTTGACACAACATTAGTGGTTATTGTGAAGACCTGTATGAATAAGCAGTCAATAATGCAATGTGAGTGCCTCCCTTTAAAAGCAACCACTGCAATGAAGTTTATTTTAGAATCCTTTGCTGGACTGGAAGGTATATAGTGACTTAAAAATGCTTTCACTCCTGGTTCTTTTTCTGCCATGATCATTAATCAACTCAAAGTCTCATTTAGCTTACTGTTACGAGGAGAATTATGCCTCTTGTATTACAACAGCTGCAGCTTGATGGGGAACTTCAGGCCCTTCCTCCTCTCAGCAAACTCTTCCTCAGTGCCTCTGTGCAGTGACTTAATAGTTCCTGGCCAAGACAGTATTACCTCCTTTAGTTGGTGGTGCTGAGAATTGCCCATCTGGGAGATCAACTGGAAAAGGCTTGAACAACACCCCTTCACCTCAACCCACACTGTTTCTGTTCCCCATTCCTAAAATATGGGCCTGAACTAGGAGCAGTTTAATTCTATAATGAGATTCCTATTGATTGAATCAGTCTCTCAAATAGAAGAAATATCATCTTCAAATTTAAAATAGTCCTGGGTTTTATTTTATTTTATTTTATTTATTTATTTTATTTTATTTATTTTATTTTATTTTATTTTATTTTATTTTATTTCCCTAAATGAAGGGAAACGGAGGCAGAAAGGAACAGTAGCATGAGGGACAGAAGTTCAAGGCTTCAGTAGAGTGGTCTTCCCTGCATTTTTATGCAGTGGGATATGGAGGTCTTCATGTGGGGTCCTTGTGATAGGATGGATAGTGCAAGCTGCTGACAGACTGTTTTGAGCAGGCTTACATGCCTGCAGTTGGAGGGCTAATGGTAAGAAATTATTACCTGCTCTTGGACCTCAATTATGCAATCTTTTTCTCTGGTCTTCTGTGAAGCAAGGAAATTGAAAGAGAAATGAATTTTATTAGCTGCTTTGTGAATGTGGTAAATGCTGATGTCTTATTGCAAATGAGGCATTTGCTAAATAGAAATGCTTTTAAAAGAGTATAATCCTTCACTGTCCCTCCAGGACAAACAACTGGAGAGCAGTGATTGCAGAAATCATTTAGGTCATGCAAATCAAACTCCAGCAGCAGTGTTTCATGCAGTGAGAGGGGAAAGCTAGGCCATCTTATTAAGAACGCTTGTAATGATAAACATTATTCAAATAACTTAGGAGAAATTAACAAGTGAGGGTCGAGAAGGGCTAAAAAGGGCAAGATGACCGTGGCAATGTGTTTTTAAGTGGACTAATTCCAAAGAAGTGTGTTTATCACAGTCGCACATAAATGGCTGAACAATAATCACACCAAAAAAATGAGAAAATCATGGCCCTTACAAGGTCTGAGGGTAGTTTAGAAGCTTTTTATGGAGAGAGCTGATTTACATCAAGTGACATAGGGGCCTAAAATTCTCACGTAATGTTTTCATAAAAGATGACAATCAAAGCTTTCTTCTGGGCTTAAATCTAAATGTCACTTGGAGGAATATCAAGTTACCCAATATTGTACGGTGTAAGCAGAATGTAATGAAAGGTACTGCAGGTAATGCTGCTGTAGTAAGCTGCATTGTCCAGGGTTCGTCTCTGTCATTTAGACATCCTGGAGATGAATTTCCTTTACAGTGGTTCTGGCCTGCCAGTGCAGCTGAATGAAGACACTAATTGCTTTATTTAATGGCGCTAAATAATCTGGGATATTTTTTATGTGTGGTAGTACCTGGAGGAAACATATCATCAACCAAACACACTGTTTGGTTACAACAGGCTGTGCACAGACCCTTTGCAACTTGGAGAGCACTGAATCCTCAATGCTATGGCACAGCTGAGCTGGGAAGTACCTCTTTGTAGGCTAATGGGTACAAACCAGATTGAACAGCAAGCTGTCTCTTGGCAAACACTGAGAAGCATGTCTGTTTCTCCTCCTGCCTCCTTTCCAGCCACCCCTTATTTCACTTCTCAGAATTACTTCTATTTCCATCTTCCAGAGGTTTTGGTGCTGTGGGCCCAAGGGTGGTTCTGGTGTGGGCAGCTCCCTGAAGCCAGGAGCACCAGCCTGAGCTCACACACACACACACACACACACACAACTGCCGAAGCTCCCCTTCAGACCTGCCAGCTCCAAATTAGGTTTTGAGGAATGCAAATTTCTGACGAGTTACCAAAGCAGGAAGCTGGCTGGCTCTGAGGCTACATCAGCTGCTTTCCAGCCTTCCTCACTGAAGACATGTGGATGTAAGGGAGAAGAAAGATTTAGGAAGACAATGGTGACTGCTAGCACGAAGGGGAAGGGACAGCCAAGGCCTTGTCTTTGGTCAGGCCATGGAGCAGTAGCAGGGAAATTGAGAGGCTAATTAGATCTCTACCCCACAGGAAGATGAGGACTACACCAGCTAATTACAAGGTGTTACTGTGACAACCCACGAGGCAGCAGCAGCAGGCTGAAAACAAAGTACGGAAATGTAAAGCTGAAACCAGGGGAGGGAAAAAGGAGAAGACAAGAAACATGAAAGAAAGGAGAAAACAAGTACTGTAGAAGCAAGAGCAAATTAAAAGGTCAAAATACATTTTGAAAGGATGAGGGAAAAAAAAGTAGGCAGTGAGGGGGCGCCAAGAGAGATGCATGATCAGAAATTAAGCATCTGATAACCTGGTTAACAAACAAGATGCCAGGATGTGGTATCTTCACAGCAAAGTCTCAGAGATGTTTTGGATTGGGTTTTTTAATCTGACTTTAACCATCTCAAAAGTTAGATGTTCAGCCTGAGGAGGTTTACTAGTCTCTGTCAAATAGTTTGCAGAGAGAAACAAGTACCAGGAGAGGTTCAGTTCTGCAGTCAGTGTGGATGTGGTGGCTCCACAGATGTTTTCTTTGCTGTCAGCTATGGCTTTAATTAAATTGCAGCTCTTTTGTCTTCCTGCCTTCTCCCTCCTCTGCACTGCTGCATGACTGGTGCTGGTGAAGCTGTTGTTGAGGGACACAGTGAATTATGTTGGGAAATCAAGGGGAACTCCTATTGGTCCATGTTGTTGTTCAATCTGGTGGTCACAGAGCAGCTGCACAGAGTTTCACTGAACAGCTGGGACAGTCTTGTGGAGCCACAAATGAGTGCCTAAAAGAAATGGTGAGATCTGGTTAAGGTGTCACTGCCAGTGGAAAAGCTGGCTGCTTGCTGACAGTGGTGACTTGTCCACTGGAAGTGTGTCAACAGGGAGAGAGCTCTACTGGCTAGTCTGGCCTGGCAGCCTCATTTCTCTGTGGCCTTACTCTGCAACTGGCACTTTAGGTCAATTACTCATTGCAAAAATGATGTATCTGGACTGCTATGTGTATGGCAGCGAAGTTAGCCTTGTGACAGAGGGGGCCAGGAGAGAGTGAGGGAGCTGCTCCTGAGGAGTGTTGGTTGCTTGTGGTGAACCACAGTGTAATTCACCTGGGAGGTGTTGCACACCACGTGATTGCTGTGTGGCTCTGATCAAAATCATCACAAGGCATTTCACATTGCAGGGGTTCACTTCTGTGAGTCTTCCACATTCCTCCCTGCTCATTTTCCTACTGGGCAGGGAAATGAGCAGGGGGAATAGTGTACTAGCACTACATTTTGGCAGTGCTAGTACAAGACCGCCAGTGTCAGCTACCTTTCATATTTAAACACTGTTCATATATACAAATTTGAAGTAACTAATTACAGAAAGGAAACTCTGATGCAGCAGCTGTCAGAGAGCAGTGAAAATTAATGGAAACTACTTCAGTAAAACAGCCTTCATTTGAAACAGCTAAAATGCCCAGTTGATTTAAGTACCTGGCCATGCTGGAGTAAGTAATCTACGCTAGGCACAGACTTCAGCAGTCACTGGACCGCTAATGAGAAACAATTCTCTTATAAAATCATTATCAGTCAATAAAATGAGCTCAAACCACAAAATAGGAGCAAAGTTCAGGGATCTAAGAATTCATAGTTTAGCCCCATCAGTGAAAATGTCAGGAAATTAAAAGAAGCTCTATGTAAGTCGCCACACAGTGGAACCCAACACACAGAAACAATCCCTGAGTGCCATGGCAACTCTTATGGGCTCTTCTGAAACTAATTGCAGTTTCCAAGGTGAAAGAATGAGGCCTTAATCTTTGCTCTCAGTTCTCCATGTCCACCTTCCTCCCATCAGCATGGTTCACGCAGCTACTAATTATCTAGCAAAATGCAGGCAGGGAAGACAGAGGTCAATGCTTGGCTTGAGGAAAAAAGTGAAGAGCAATATGGTATCTAAATTATGGTTTAAAGACACACAATAAGAGGAAACTGAGCTAGCATTACGCCTGCAGGTGATCACAGTTCCCTCTGAAGGGCACATACTACCTCTAGACCTGACCTGGGCTTGTGCAGAGCTGTCTCAGGAATTACTAAGAGCAGGATGAATAATGATAATTAGTGATGGCCAGTTGACATCTGACTCTTGCTGAAGTTTACAGTGAAAGTAACTGGTGATTTTTCTCAACAAAGGTTATATTAGAGGAAGAGTTTATTACATTACACCTCTCATTTGGTTAGGATCTGCTCCTCAGGACTTGGTTTGGTTTATTCAGCACCTTATTCCCTTTAATTTTTGGAAGGAAAGAGAGGACATTTAGGCAGCTTCAGCAGCTGCATGCTGGGACTGGTCTGGTCCCAGCTTCCCAGATGGGCCTTGGTCTGCCTGGCTCTGCCTCTTGCAGTTGTGGCTTTCTGGCCACATCAGGTACAATCAGGGAGGCCTTTGTGCTAGACACAGACTATTTGCAGCCACAGAAGGCAGCACTGCACCAGCTGATTATGCTGTCAGCTTCAAGGCTACCTTTGTGACCTTCAGGAGAGGAGCAGGTATCAGGGCAATTCAGACTCTAAACCAGAGTCCCAAAAAAAGGAATCCTTGCAAATTCGGGAGCATGTCAGCAGAAAATACTGAAAATGTTTTCAAAAAGTACAAACCCGTATAAAATAGCAGTAAAAAGAGAGGAAATTTATGAATCATAGCTAGCTAGCTAGATAGATAGATCTGAGATACAGCAATTGAGTTACTTAGGATAATAGTACTTAACTCTGCTGTGCAACTCTTTTATTTGTAGATTTTAAAATTCTTTATAGAAATGAGGGAAATGTACTTTTGTTTTGCATATTAAGGGGATTGAATCACAAAGAAGCTTAATGACTAACTCATGGAGAAACACTGGGTCTTTGTCTGTCTGGGCCTAGACTGGACCTTTTTGTATGCCAAAAATTATCTTAATCTGTAGGGGTTTTTGGAACCTGATGCATATCAGAGACTACTGTGAGAAACTTTTGGATCTCTGGTTCGTTGCAAAAGCTATAGTTTCAGATGTAACATATTTAGGATGCCTCACAAATGGGCTAACCTTGTAATAGATACTTACAAACTGTGTAACTACGCAACTAAAAAAAGAAAAAACCCTCTCAGGTGGTTATCAAATTTGTCTTAGGAAACCCTTGTCCTGCTGTGCAACTTAAACCAAGAGAGTGTCTTGCAATGTAATTACATTTTATCTTAAATTAAATTGTCTCATAATTTATGCAGCTGTATTATCTGAGTTTTACGCAGAACCATCAGTCTGTATCAGAGAGGCAAAATACTAATTTTTATAGGATTTTACCTCTTTTTATTAAATAACTCTGTTATCTAAATAATAAAGCAATCTGGTCTAAGTACACATATTTTATTTCATTGCGTCTGACTTCTCTATTGTTAATGAATGAAAACTAAGGGAGGAAGCATAGCTCTGGGCTTTTTCTGTTCCTCTTTATGTATTCCAGTTTGTAGGTCCCAAGAGTAATTTGGATTTACTGTTTTGAATATCCATGGTAATACACAGATCACATGCAGTGACTGCAGTCCTTGTCAGGAAGGTCCTGCAGAGGAACACACTCACTTCCACTGGCCAAGCTTACCCCCATTTACTCCTTGCTATGCTGAGTCCTGGTGACCTTCAAGAAGTTTACATGTAGCAGATGTTGTGATGCAATGCAGGTGATGAGCTCTCACAGAAAACTCAAGAAATGCAAAGCCAGATTTCGTACAGGTCTTTATAAACAAGCTACAACAAGACACATGAAGTCGAAAGGTATCCTAATTAAACCTATATATCCCCATATTATGAAATAATAACTATTTGTCTGTTGTAACGATGACTTTTAAGGTTGTACAGAAAAGTCATATTCAAAATATAATTAAATGCTCTGAACTGAACTGAAGGCGATAAAAACCATAAATAACATAATTATCTGACCTAGTAGATTATCAATTTTGATGATACCTATATAGCTTTAAAAAGGAAAAAAGATCACAATATAGTTTAAGAACCCCTTCAAGAATATTGTAAAGAAATGCAGCAGTGTTTAGATAGACTCATCTGTTTCTGCAGAGGGTTGAAATACCTCCTCAGGGAACAGCAATTCCCAGGCACAAGTGCCAGTGTGAAATGCTCAGAGCGACTGGAGCCATGATGAAAAATCAGCCCTTTCTTTCTGGATATATCTGAAGTAATCTGTGAACAGTTCAGGAATCTATGTGTTTCCAGAAAGAGATTAATGATTGCCTGTTTTCCAATAATTTGTTTGTAAAGCCAGGCTGTGTGGAACAACTGTTATGTGTTACATCCTGAAAAGTTTGCTATTTGCAAAACATTTTACCATTTTCCACTTCAGAAGCGTCTAAATTTAGTAATGGTGCATAGCTCTGTGTCCCCAGGGGCCTGCAGTTCAAAAGTCCATCTCTGTTTTGAGTGTAAGTTCAGAGCAAACAGCACAGCATGATGTAGTGGCTGAAGAACAACCTGTGTCTGTTTCTCAGTGCAAAATCTTTAACCACTCAACCCGAGGGTGCAGAACCCATGTGGGATACTTGGGGGTGCAACAACTGAAGGCATTTTCTCTTCTTCACAGACACATGGGATGTTCTGGTTCTCTCTGGACAGCTGTGGCCCTGTGCCTGCTTGCAGCTCCCACCTCTCATGCCGAGAAGCAGTCAGCCATGGGAACAACAGCGCTATGGTCTCGTCACCCACTCTTCCCCTGTGAAATCTGCTTGCTGGGCTGCCAATGTATGGAGCCATTCTATCCCCTCTCCTGCTTGTACCCGTGCTGTTCACCGTCCCACTGCTGCCCAAGCCTTCGTGTCCTTGGAAAGAAAGAGAAAGCAGATCTTGCCCTCCTTGAACTGCGAAAGCAGAATCTATTAACCACTGTGGCGAACAGTCCACACTGGAGAGGTGGACTTTTGTAAAGGGGGAGATACTTGGATGTACTGGTGCAAAGTCAAAAGTATGAGTCTTCGACCCTTTCATATATTATTATATTTCTTGACCCAGATATTCAGAGAAACCATTTTGGAATTTAATTTATAAAAGGATTTTGGATTGCTTCCAGCCACTTTCTGTTCCTAGTTAGTCCCATGCAGGGCCATGTCATATTGAATGTCTGCCATCTTACTAATTTCTGTTCCTGCCTCCTTCCTGCTCCTTTTCCCCTTCCAGGTTACTGTGAGGAGTCCATGGTAAAATTCCCCCTGGTCTCCCCTTCTTCCTGTCTACATTTGACCCAACATAATCTCATCTACCTGCACAAAATCAGGTGACAACCCTGTGGGCATCTTGGACTCCCATCTCTTTGCCAGAGCTTTCTGTCCAAATCTCAGCACCTCATTCTGCAGCAATTCCCAGACGATGTCAGGTAAAACTGGGTGTGCCAGCAGAGTGCAGTGGCTATTGCCAGCTAGGCTGTGCAAAGCCAGCTCAGTGCTTTAGTGGTTCTCCTGGTTCAGTCTGTAATAATAGAAATACAGAATCCTAAATGCTTTAGAAAACTTTTTTTTCCTTTTGGTATTCTCAGCAGCGTTAGTAACACCAATAGAACAATTTCCCTAGGAAAAATTTTAAAGTTGTGAACTCTGGATTTAAACAAGGAGCATTTATATTAAGTAGGAAAGAGAAGGCCTTTGTTTGAACACAACAATCAGGCCTAAAGAAAATACAGAAGTATGCTTGGCCAAAATTTTCAGCTTCATTTTCTGTCAGTAAGCTAGTTGTAAAAGAATTTTTCTTGCTGAGCTTAAAGCTTGTGCTGTATTATTTTAGATATGCTCCATTACCTAATGGCACAAAGAATTTGTTTTTCTCAGTATACAATAGAATTCCCACTTCTGTTGCGAATTCCTTTGAACATTATGAGGAATGGCACAGGGAACTGGGTCCTTTGGAAGAAGGGATGGTGAAAAACAGGAAATGCTGATTATGAAAATCCATGGGAGTCTGTCTAGCCATACTGCAGTATAAATTCAGTTCAATACTTATCAAAAAGCAATATATCTGCACAGTCCCACTATGCAGCCAAGTTTAGATAACTTTTTGATAACTTTTCTAATGGATTCAACTCTGCATGATAAAAACCTTGCACCTGAAACCAGATTCAAATACTTTCACTGTTAAAAAACATGCTACTGTTGGGTTTAGTTATGGTTGTTTTATGTTGTTTCTGTAAAGGCAGAGGTACATTTGTCTGATCTTCTGAAGGGGAATCATATCTGTCTCCACCTCAAGGTAAAAGATTTATTTGTCAATTCTTGAAATATTTCCTGAAATATCTTCTTCATATATTAAAGCCAAGAACCTTAAGTAAAAACATGGAGGAGAGAATGTTGATGTGACCCCCCTCACCACAAAATGCTGTAGATGAGTAAAATTAGTGTGGGTTCCAGAGTGACTAGACAACTTAATGAAAGGCGAATCCATTGGTGGTTATTAAATGCAAAATCACCATATCTGGTTCAGGAGTCCTCTGAACAACAAATTGCTGTGTACTTGGTAGATATTCTGAGAACAACATGATGCACTTACTCCATTCCTAATCCTTTTCTAGGCATTTACTGTTGCTCACTGCTAGAGCCTGGGCTGTGCTGATGTTGCTTGAATTGGTGTCCCTATGTTTTGAAATATTTCTGTGGATTATTGCACATTTCTTCACAGGAAAGGTGGCAAGAAGAGAGGAATCAAATGATAACTCAGAAAGGAAGGTGAATGGAGGTCACAAAATTTTAAGAGAAGAAATTGTAAATATTGTCACACTTTTCCACTCTCCTTCTGTAACATAGTTATGATGTGGGGAGAGGCTATAAGCCACTTTTGGATACACTGTGTGTAACCTGATGAATCTTAAAAATGTGAAGAGCTTGTTGCAAGTTCTGATCCTCTTTCAGTCCAAACAGTCTGCCTTAGAGTCAAAAGAAAACAGTGTGGTCAGTCTCACTTGCTCTCTTCACATTCCCTAGGGCTGCTAAATGGGTTATTTTAAAAGGCGCATGTTATTCCAGGCAGTCATGCTTTAGTGAGTCCATTTAGGAATAGGGTACCTGTCCCCTGTCTTCCAACTTTCAAATAACTCTCTTTTCTTGATCATTTTTGTGGTACCCCTGTGTGGTCATGAAAGCTCAGTCCTTGTAAACTCAGACCTGTTGTTTACGCCCTTTGTCTGCTAAACCATCATTTTTTGGTTCTCTTTCATGAGTTATGAGTTCCTCACCCTGTTGTTCCCTCAACTGGTGAAAGCAAGGACAGAAACTCTAGCCTTGTTTTCACAGAGTAGTGTGGACTAAGAGCTGAAGTTTGGGAAAAAGTTGAGTTAGTTGGCAGCCATTGACTGCTTACTGACATGCAGGATAAATCATATTCTGATTACAGAGGTAGTTTGGATCTGACCAGGCTCAGTAGTTTAGTTAGTGTTAGTAGTAGTTTGGTCAGTTACATAGCTATACTTTACCTAAAGTAAGTTTGCCACTGAAGAAGCTCAGCCAATTTTGTACATTCTGCACACTGAACTACTTAATCCCATCAGAATGAAGCTTGCTCTGAACAGAGGCAACTTGGGTGTCCCAGCACCCCATGGCCCAATGTGGCTTTGCACAAAGCCAGCTTCAGTTTAGCAAGTCTGGCACTAAGTTTGAGGTACTAAGTCCAGCTGGAGCTGAGCTAACTCCTGCAGAGCCCTGCCTACAACTGCACTGTGCTTCTCAGCCAGCTCTGAGCATCCCTGCAATGTGGAACATGGACAAAAGGCCCCAACTGTGTGGTCCTGAAGGAATCAACATGCTCCAGAAGGGCATATTAGCACTAATGTGGCACCAGCCATCCTGGCTGACTTCACAGCAAACCATTCAAATGCCTTGGCACCAAGTTGCTCTGTACCATATTGCCTGCAATTTTCATTAGCTAGGTTATTTCAGGCCTTTGTTCCTGTTCTTCTCTCCCACAGCTCTGGATACCGGCTAGTTGGCCACAGCATGAAAGCAATAATTTTGCCATAACTGTATGGATTATCAGACCCTGTAACTTTTATGGCCATTTAACGCACTCTTTCAATTTTCGTCCACCCTCTTTGGCTAGGCAGGCTGCATTTTGGGATCCTAGCCATGGAGCACAATGAAATTACTGGTTAACACATCCCTGTAATAAGCTGTACTTACAAGTCCTGTGTGTGGAATATGCGGAAGGGATGGGCCGGAGAGCTGGAAATAGGACTTCACTGCATACAGAGAGCCACAGCAACGAGCACAATGTTGCTGCTTAGGCATTTAAGCTCTGTAGCATGCACACAAAATGAAAAACAGAAGTCACCAGTTTTGATAAAGATGGCTCCCACCAAAACATACAGTGAATTATCTGTGGGGATTTTTTCCAAAAAGGAATATCGAGGTGTTTTCAGATGAAAGATGTAATTGTAAAGCATTATCTCAAAAATAAAATCAGTGAAATGAGTAAAGAGGACTTTAAAAATTTGTCTTCCTTTATCTATCCTCAATCAGATTTGAAAAGTTTCCAGCACTGTGTTCTTCCTTTTAGATGGTACAGTACCTTGGCAGCATTTCCTGAAGGCTTTTCATGACCTCCTACCATAATTGCTTTGAAACCTACAGCAATCTCTGTAGACTCTTCTTAAAAGAATATTACAAAAGTTGTAATGCAACTATTTTTTCATAGATTTAAAGATGGAAGGATCACATTTTCTGATGTTTATGAGAGTCAGGTATCTGCTTTTTAGATCTATCATAATTTTCCTCTTTTGTCTTTTTTTTTTAATTCTTTCTTAAAAACATAATAGGTACACCAAATTGCACAAATATATCAATATTTCAAAAGCTACCAAATCTTGCACATGCAAAAAAGGAAGCTTAACAATCTTTGCTAATCTCTAATGCAAGATGCATCCATTATTTATGAAGGCAGCAGACAAAGGGGAACTGCTCTTGAATGGAATCCTAAATGCTAGACAAGAGAAGCCCACAGCACAAGATCCCTGTTGTAAAGCTACTGACCAGTCTCTCTGGAGGTTAAATCTGAAAGTTAGTCTCCAGAAAATTTTATGCTAATTGGCTGTGATCTGAATTGGCATTTGTAAAAGATGAAAAGAATGAAGGTGGAATCCTGCTATCCAATCATCATTTTGTACCAACACCAACTGAGTTCCAGCAGGTCAGCACTTAGTCCCTCCCATCTCAGATTTTCTGCAATGCAAACAGCCCTCAGTGGTGGGACACTACGGTGGAGGCCCCTACATGGCATGCAAGAGGGGAACACGTCTGGATCCAACAGCACCCATAACTTTTCTTCCCTCTGGGTGGGTATTCACTTGTAGTAGTGTATCTGGTACTAACCTTAATGCCTATTAATGCTTTCAAATGGCACAATGAGGCCAAACTGCAATTTCCTGAAAGCTGAGCTTAATAGATCTTTAAATACTATTTGTTTCTGCCGTGACTGATGAAGATTTTCCATATTGATATTCCATATTGAGTTGGAGAGGAAGCGTTTGACGAGGGTGGGATCTTTTTCTCATCCACACAGAATCCATTCTGGGGTATCCCACTTCAGAAAAGGCAGAATTTATGGCAGATTTTCATGAGATGAGCAACAAGAATGCTCAAGAAATAATGAGGGAACAGACTCTGAGGAAAGGCGGGTTATTTTCTGTGGAGAAATGAAGACGGAAGAGTGTCAGCCTTCAATGTGGGTTTTTTTCAGACACATTGAGGCCTGCCAGGGAGAGGGCAGGAAATTGTCTGACCTCTGTGTACATGTTGGATAAGAACAGAAAAAATGTGCTAAGGGGGATAATGCCCATGCATTGCACAGTCTGGACATTGGTGAAGGTTTTTAATGGTAAGGATAATGAAGTGTTGGAGTATATGTCCTAGGAAGCAGAGGAGCATCTGTGGGAAGTGGCCTAGATATGGTCTATCCTGCTGTAGCTAACAGGATGGATTAGAGGACCTCCCATGCTCTCTTCCTGCCTGCTGTTTGTGAGTCTATTCCTACATATAAACATTTCCAGGATATTTCAGATGGAAACATATTTTAAAAAAATCTGGGACATAACTGAAACTACTCTTCTCTTAGCTCTTTTTTGTGTTGAATTCTCTTCCATAATCCACACAACAGGTACAAAACACCTACAAAGCCCTGAAACACCTGAATGGGGGCCCAATGTGAGGACAGCAAGAAGTATGATGCCACACCACTGAAAATGGTGGGCAACCTTTCAAAACATTTTGAGAGGAGACTGGTGTCAGCCAGCTCAGGAGCTCAGTTATGGATCTGAATTAGCTCTTAGTTTCCTTCTTGCTGTTATTACATTCAGTGAAAATAATAAAAAATAAAAAATACCAGGAAGAAAAGCACAAATGTAATAGAAAATGCTTTCATCTCCCTAAGGTTTCGAAATGTTCAAACTTTTTAAAACTGGGGAATAGTTCTCCTCAGGGAAACTGTTTTCACCATTTCCCCCTTGTCTCATTTACTAAAAAATCTCAGTGCTTTGAACTTAAAAGGAATCACATAGAAATGAAGGGTTTATGAACATGACAAGGAGAACAGTGTCCGACATGTTTTTCCCCTTAGAAGTATGTTCCGGTTTTCTCTTTGTGAATTTAGGCATGCTAAACTCTCCATTCTTTGTTTTAACCACACACTAAAAACACTGCCTTTATAGTTTACATCAACATTAAGTATAAGCCTGATCCTTGTGCTCTGAGCAGAACAATTCTGTATGTCAGAGCCCTACAAGGAGTTTAACGTCAGGGGAACAAGCTCTTAAAGGAAAACTACAATGCACAGAGTGCTTTTGTGAAATGTAGTGAGCTAAAAGGGAAAGGTGGGATATACACTATATTCTTGGGGCACTTAAGAAGCTGTGGGATAATTCTATAAGTCATCTTTCCTCCCTTCCTCACATTCTACTCATTTCTCCTCCTTCCCTGCTATGCTTTCTCCCCATTTTGTGATCTCCCACAGTTGTGCAAGTGTTGTATTGTTGGACTGGGGTTCACCTTCAAGCAATTCTTGAAAGTGAGTTTTAAATGGCCTTCAGCATTTTGGCTTGAAATTTAAAATCCATTTTGAAAAATATAAGTATATTAGCTTTACTGCTAAACCAACCAATGCTTTCAAATACACCGGACTTTCCTTCAGTGTTATTGTTGTTGTTGTTTCTAATTTGCATATCTTTGTCCTTACCTTTAGATTAGAAGACCAAAAGTGGCACAAAGACTTACAATTATAAAACAACTGAAGATGTTGGTTTGCATCCTCCCTTTTTCCCCCCCCTTTTTTTTTTCACCTTAGGTTGATAGCACTACATCGACTTCGTGTCTTACTTATTATTGCGTGAAAAATTCAAATTAAGTAAATCAGACAGTTGTAAATTGCTGGCATGTGTAGTAGTAAATTAAAGAGCAGTCATCAACAGAAATAAAAGCCTGAAATGAATTGGAGTTCTGAGGATGCACTGAGAAACTGAAGAAAGACATCAAAGCCATCAGGAAAAAAAAATTAACAACTTAGCAAGGAAAACCGGCTTGTAAGAAAAGACATTGGATTCAGCAAAGTGGTGTGTGGCCCAGAGAGGATAAAAATAATGAAGAAGAACAGCAGGGACTGCAATAAAAACGGTTAGAAATGAATACACCCTGGAAAGTAGTTTGTACAGTCTTTGTCAACAAAACTCATAGCAATGAAGCAATTATAAATGTTCAGGAATTGTCTGAAAATGAGATGATTTGCTATTCAATATTGTTATAATGTTGCTTACAGTAATGTCAGGGAACAACTGGCCTTTTAAGCCAGTCAGATTACGAGATTCATGAATCAGCTTCAGAGAGAAATCACAAGGAATCCCCCAGTATTTTTAAATAGTTGTATGGCAGCCTAGAGGGTCAGAGTAAAAAGAGTGTAGGGCATTAGTAAAACTATTTCAGGGATTATCTCGTAACCCTTTCTTGAGCTTTTAGTCTCATTGTCATTATGGGTTGCACATATCAATTGTGTGTTTGAGAGACTCTCATACATCCTATATTAAAGCAAAACCAGTTTCCCAGGCCGTAGATAACTTTGTTGTGTACTCTTCCCGGTGGATTTGGGCTCCTCTTCAATTCTGAGAACTATTATTGCCACCCTGATGGTGAAGAAGTAGATGAGGATTGACTCCAAAATACATGGATCACCAGCAGCACCTATAACACCCTTGCACAAGTTTGTGAGCCTAATTCTGATCCCACTTAGCCTAGTTTTATGCCAGGGAACTTCAACAGAGTGATTCCTATTTTGCTGCCATATAAGGGAGATCGGACCCAATATGACTCAGCCCATCACTTGCCAGTCTATTCTAAGCAAGACTATAATAAGAATTTCCACAAAGGAAGCTTAGTTTGCTAATATGTAAAAGAGAAAAAGGAGTAGCAAAAGAGTGCCTTTTTAGACATTTGTTCCACTTTTTTTTTGGCTTTTGAACTGGATATGTCTACACAGACTATAAATATTTGCTCAAGGCAGATATGGCATATTTATGAGCTACCTGTATTAATTTTAATATGCTTCATGCAGTGGTAAAGATATGACAGCACAGGCTGGCACCTGGAGTACAAGTATCCTGGGCACACATAGTAGTCTTTTGTCCATGCCACCACTTTTTGCTTCACATGCTAACTATGTTAACACTAGTCTGGATGCTGTAAAATCACTTTGTCCGAAGAGGAAAGGGGCACATAGAAACCCTCCTGAAGGTAATGTTTAGGTAGGAGGGGTGCTATTGCCGCCTTCTCGGAGTCACTGAAATCCAGTTGTTTCCTAATGGACCCCTAATCAGGACAAAGAATGAGGTTGTGCTTGAGGAAAGCTCTCCCAGTGCACAGCTAACCTCACATTGTGCCTCTGAGAAACAATATTTTCTTACCTCACATTTTATAGCAAGGGCAAAAGTGTTCATACTATCTTATTAATGGAAAAGCTTATTAACTCAGTTGGAAAGACAGGTTATAAACCAACTTCCATGCTGGCTGCAGCCATGGGGCTCTACCCAGAAAATGCCTTAGGCATGCAGCCTTACCCACATGGGGCTGGTTGGCTCAGGTGACTGTTGATATTGCATGTGTTCCACAGCAGTAGCCCTGTCACCTCTGCAAGGGCATGCTATTTGCCTTGAATGCTGCTTTTAACACAAAACCACTTTGAATGTTAGAGGATGCTCAGCTGCTGTGTAAGAGGTCATTCTTAAAGCAGTGGGTTATCCTGTAGAATATAAATCAAGTTATATGCAGGTATATTTTGCTCATCTGAGAAGATTATTGCAGCTATTGCCTTAAGGTGTCACTAAGGTCACTGTTCCCTTTGCTCAAATTTCTTGTTGAAATGTACATCTTTTAGAAGGCCAGTAAAAAGCCAGACTGTGCATAATAGGCAAGTAAAAGAGATTTGGAGAATGCGTGGAAGACCAGCAATCTACATAAATCAGAAGTTTATACTTCTCTTCCTCTATTGCTTCCCTTTCTTGAGCTGCTGGACCATGAGTAAACACTGGTGTCAGTGAATAACGAATTAAAAAAAATTAAAATATATGGGCAGTTTTTACTGGATCCTTTTGAGCAGCCATAGAAAAATGACAAATACACCATGATGATTTGTTAAAACTTAAGAACAGAATGCACTTCTAGCCTCAGGCTTCCTATCTGAGCCGTGGGTCAGAAAAAAGGTAGTTTTCTAGTGTTGCCTTTAGAGGCCTTATTTTGTCTATGCTTCTGTGGCTTTTTAATATGACTTGTGGACAAGCAAAAGATTTCAGAATTATTTCCATCTCATTCAGCATTTGTAGTCTGGGCTCTTTATTTTGGTTAAGTTCTTATTTTGGGCCTCTTACCATAGTATCCCAGAGTCAAATTCCTGGGATGAAGGTGTAAAAGTTTGTAATTTCTCCTCCAGGACTTTAAGATTTGTTCCTAGAAAAAAATGTAGGAGTGAGAGTTTTTCCCATCTCCCTACACCCAGTGCTGTAGGATCCTCTGTGTGTGCTGGTAGGTGTTCCTCAGAGCAGCACTGGCAATAACTGTCCTGTTGCTGTTGTGATGCCTCCAAGAGGGATGTGATGGATGGAGGATGTGTAGAAAGTGTGAGGCATTTGGGAAGAAGCAGTGACTCTGGAGGCTGCCAGTGAGTCTTTACTTGAAGTCACCTCCCCAGGCTGATGGTGAAGCTCTTGGTGGCCTTGAATGTGATATATGGCATGATTAGCCAAGTTCATTGTTTACCATGTGCAGAAAGGGCTAATTGATAGTTCACCAACAGACTGCCCTGACTCCTGGCAGACCTTAGGGGGAAAGGCATTGCATTTATTTCTGGCTATTTCTGAGCTAAAAAAAAATAGATTTGTGTCATATAACATCCTGGTATTTATATTTCAGGAGGCAGAACTTAATTTCTTAATTAACCTGAGTAAATAATTAAAATTGTCCCAAACACTTAAAGAGAAAAAACATTAAAAAATATTTTAGTGTATAGGAATAAGATTACATAAAAAAAAAAAAAGCAGCTACTCATGCATTGCCATTTTTTGCTGTTGCTGCCTTGTCTCCCTTGTTAAGTGAAAAGAAAATTTCCCCTTCTTCTAAGTCTGTCTTGTTTTATGTTTATTACCTCTTGTCACCTTGTGGCACATCCAGCTAGACTTGCTAGAATTGGATGTTGATATTAATAATTACTTGTCTGAACTAAATGAAAGTGCTAATGAAGTCAAGGCCCCTCTGGGGGTAAGGTCTGGGCTTCCATTGCTGTGAAGGTGTAGCTGGATTTTTATGAAGAAAGCTTACATTATCTCCCCCAAAACACTCCTCTCAAGTGATAATACACCATATAATCTCCCTTAGCAAATAGTAACAAGTGCTGCAGAGCAGCAAGAGATTTGTGAACGTCGAGGAGGAAAAATCAAATTGCCTCAAACTACCCAAAGGCTATGGAGCTTAACTCAGCATGTGGCTGAACTGAAGGCAGCGCTGTTTTAAATAATTGATAGTGTTGTAAATGTACATGATGTGTACAGGGAGAGGTCACTGCCTAGCACGTAGTAAGCCCTTGCCCTGAAGGGTTTGTAGGCTGATAGTGCAAGAGCAGGAGAGCCCTGGTGCCTCACCAGAGGAAGGGGCACGGCCTCTGGAACCCCAGTGTCTGAAGGGGCGTGGGGGTGCCCATTCACAGGTGAGGCCAGCAGCTAGAAGCGAGCAAAGAGGACCAGCCAGTAGCTAGAAACAAGTGAGGGGTGCCAGCACCAAGTCAGATGCAGCTTGGAGGAGGCAGCCAGACAATTCAGAGCTGTGCCATTTTAAGCAGGCTGACTAAGACACATTGGTGATTCAGCAGCGATGCTGGCATGCCAGCAGGGCTCCGGGAGCTTGTGTGAAATGAGATCGGATGCTCTGAACCCAAGGGCTGGTGTGATCGGTGCAGATGGAGAATCCTGCAGCTGAGACCTCCTCAGCCCAGACACAGGGTGGCTGAGGCAGTGGGTGGAGGGCTCTGAAGATGACACTAATTATCTGAAGTATTAGCATGTAGGGAGCACTATGCCAGAGGATGGAGAAAATGTGTTGATATTTCTCACCACAATGCCCCTGGACGTGGTATGGGTTGACCTGTGTTACTTAGTCCAGGGAGAAACAGTGACACCCAGAAAGCTTTTATAAGATAACCTCAACCTTTTGGAGCTGTGCAAATTTGCCCTCCCCAGCTCTCTTCTGCTGGCTCTCACAGTGTGGGACACCCAGTGACTGTATGGAAGCCTCAGGGGGCAGGGAGAGCGCTGCCAGTGAGACAGCTGGTTGCCATTACATTATTTACTCCTTACCCTGGAACATAAAAATAATAATGAAATGAATGTTACTTGAAAGGGGGAGGAAACAGCAAGCAAACAGGATTTTTTTTTTTTAGATCTGACAGGTTCAGCTCTAACACATTTGCATCCTCAACATCTGTCTATGTGTAAAGAATTTTCAAGCATTTGGATGCACAGAATCAAATCCACTTCAGTGCCATACTCAACAGCTGCTATAAGCATTTTCTGATACAAATAACTCATAGTAGTTAAGTCATTTGCAATATTTTAAGAGAGGTGCTTTTGATAAAAACTCCTTCCTCTTTTCCCCATTTAGCTGAGATTTTTTGAGGACAGCTTTTAACACCAGCTTTTAAACAGAATTCCCCATTGCTCTCCATAGAATCCCAGTTCTGAAGAGTGGTGTGGTACTATCATATGTCAGTTTCTCAAAAATGTTGTATTTAACCAAGCAACAAGAAGCCAATTTTGTGATACAGAACAAATGTAAAGACATATGGTGAGTAGACCTGCTAGGGGAATACCAAACTTTCTGCTTTATGGAACAAAAATGTCTCAGTATTTTTACTGTCTACTGCCTAGTCTGCTTCCAAGAGAGCCTGTAGAATCAAAAAGACATATGGGGCAGAATATATCTCACCCAGCTTCAGTCATCTACAATACAAAGGTCTATGACTGCACTATGGACCTTGGGCTATCTGTAATATCAACAGACAGACAGGTTCTTTAAAAGGGCTTGATGTATGACTGTTTTAGACATCTGGGTAGGGATAAAATTACAATTTTTTTTTTGAAGAAAAATTTTTTAGAATTGTTTTTTTCTTCTTCCATTGGGATTGGCTATGCAGAGATCTTAGGACACTAATTCAGATGAAAACATCCCCAAAGTTGACACAAGTGTTCAGAAGAATCCCACCTATGCATGAGATTGTTGGATTAGAGAATGCTGAAAATGTCCAGAAGTCCAGATGCATGGTATGATTTACACAGAATTTGGAAGATTCATTCTTGTGGGAAAAAACATGCCCTGCTAATTGAAAATATTTCCTGAAAATTCTGATTGCAATATTTTATTAAATTTTTGTTTTATCATAATTCTTTCTCTTTTAAAAAAACCCCAACGACCAAGAAATAGGTGAAGTCTATGCAGCTTTAGTGTTTGGTAGAATTTGGTGCTCTGATGAAATATGGGCCCCTAAGTGCTTCTCTAACGCTGTGCTTTGCAATGTGAGGCCTCACTGTTTCAGAAACATTCATATTACTTCTTGAACTTTGCAAGATATCCTAATGACAAGATGAAATATACGTAGCATGAGCTGACTTTGGGAAAGCTTGGGAAATGTATTTGCAAAGAATGTTTTTGCCAGTATAACATTTTATGACATAAACTCAGTTGCTCAATTGGAAACTTTTGAATTCTGTTAAAACAGTGTAACAATTTCTATCTTTGAGGTTCATTCTTCAGAGCACTCCCAGACACGCACATTGCTTTGCTGCCATTGTTCTTCTTGTGATGGTGATGGCAATCTAGCATTCTGGGTAAAGAGGAATGAAGAACTAGTTTGGAGCCAAAAATAACTAATGAGGAAGCAAGGAGGAGGAGGTTGATAATAAACCTTCCCCCAGCACAGAAGTAGTACAGGCACTACTGTGGCTTAAGCTGAGAGATAGCCTTTGCTTTATAAAACTGCTTAACTCTACCAGCAACCCTCAGCCTCTCTTTTAAGGCCCACCAACTTAGATGTTACTTTTTCCAAAGAGTGAGGGAACATGAGGAACTCTGTGCCTCCCTCCCCACGAGCAGCCATGTGTTCTGCATTTCTGAAATTGTATTTCAGCAGATCAGGGAGGAAGAGGCCACAATATTGATTTGGAAAACTGCATTACATTAATGGCAGCTATTCTTGTTTTGGTTTAATTATCAAAAGCAGTCATGAATACAGATCTGTTCTTGTATCTGTGGAAAACCGAAACTTCACTGAAAGCAAAATTAAAGCTCTGATTGCTTAGGCAGTTAATGGAATATCCATTTACAAATGCATTTCTTGTAGCAAGAGTAAGGAATTCTATAAATAAATGAAACTACAAAGTGTTACACTTTCAAGTGGAGCATGTATCAACAAATATTAATAGCTCAGTATAAAAGCATCAAGAAGGCAAAAGCATCTGCAGCTGGGAAAACAGAGGTGATGAGCAGAAGGCACAAAGGTAAGGCCCACACCTGCTAGACTCCTTTGCACAGGACTTTCCTGCTGCCCCAGCAGGATTTTGTCATGAGCTCTGTGGTTGAGGAGCCTAGATTGTCTGTGTTCCCTAACTGCACTTTCTTGTTGGTAACTTTATACAAATGGATTGTGCACTTTAGTCTTCTGCCTTCATGGGATCCCTGTGAGCATCAATAAACTCACAACTTCAAGAGTGTCTGGTCTAATCATCTTACTTGGGATCAGAAGTGTGAAAGACTCAACTGTTCAAAATCAAGAGAATGGCCCATTTACAGCAACTTCAGTATTCCCTTTTTAAATTCTAGGTGAAACTTCAGAGTTTTGAAGTTAGAAAAACAACCCACAGTCTATCTACCCCTTGCATATACTACCATATAAACTAAACAAACATAAGGAAATTACAAAGCAGCAGCTCTTCAACATATGGGTAGAATGATTAGCTAGGGGGTTATTTTTAAATATAACCCCCTTTTATCTGTCCCTAAAGTTCCCAGTTGTTTAGAGGAACGTTTTCTGATGCTGCTGGCTTTCTTCTGAAGCTCTCTGTGCACACTTCTGGACCATCCATGTGACATTCAGAAATGTATATCCTGCCTAATTAAGTTGCTTGCTGACTATTTCTGACACGCACGATTCTTCAACACAGCAAATTCAGCAATAAAAATATAGCAAAGCAAGTAAAAATCACAGAATGAACTCTTAACCTTAAATATGAATCATTCAGATTTAATTGGGAAAAGAACACATTTAATTTTTTCCCATGGGATCAACCACAAATATAACACAAATGTAAATATTTGTTTGAAAAATGGTGCGTCTACTAGCAGCTAAGTCAAGGCCTTTCTAAATGCAGGGCAAATTTTGATTTTAGTTTGTAGCAAAATTACTGCTGAAATCAGAAGGAATACTGCAGGTGGTAAAAACAACCTTTCACTCTATTAAACAAATGTTGTGTGTAAGGCTGCACCCCACTGGAGGGTATGAAAGGAACTTTAAAAAGAAGAGCTTCTATAAAAAATTCAGGAGATCATCATCTGTAAGAAAGGCCCAGATAAAGTCTCTGACAGCCTACTGGATAACACTTCTGGAAGTGAAATATGTTTTAGAGGTGGAAGTAATGATGATTCTCTCCCGGCCTGCCAATGGAGGGACAGAGATGGTGAGAACACAACTGAAAGGACAAAGCTTGAACAAGCTCTGAGAGGAGCCTGGAAAAAGATCTGTTCTCTGACTCACAGGCAGCAGCATGGTGACTTGTTTGGATAATCCCTAAGTATGAACATCTGTCTTTTAAAGATGTTTGGAAGTAAAGAAAGGTCTAGGACCTTGTCCAAGGCTTCTTATCAACTCAGCAGACATCTTACTTTGGGTAATGGCTCAGTTCAAGAAGTCATAAGCAGAATCAATCAGATTATTTCTTAATATTTCAGTGAAGATCTCCTCAGACCACATAAGCCAGCAATAATGCAATGCATGCTCAGAGCTCCTGTCATCCAGGTATCAAAATTACTTTCTTAGAAATTATATAAGCTTCATCAGCAGAGCACTATAATTTAAAAGATGGGCATAGCAATGTGCATGTATGCTAAGAGAATTATACAATTAAACAGCCATTTAAAGACAAAACCAGGACATTGCCCAGCCTTCCTGACTCTCAGTCTTCTTTCAATACCATCTGGATAATTTCCTTCTTTATTCTTTGAAATAAATAATTCAGCTGTTTGTCAATATTGTATGGCAGTTGTTTCCAAAATCTGTGGATAAAATACTGTGCTGGATGTCCAGGAAATGTGATATAAAAGCCATAGGCCGGGGGGCACTCACCTTTTTGTAAACCTTCAGAGCATGTGCTGGATTTGCAAAGGTACTGCAGTTTAAACACAACTGAGAGCCACACTTGCTTTTCACCTCCCCACCAGAGCCCTCCCTTGCATTCTTCTAGGACAGCACTGGCACAAGTGTCCAGGTTTTACTACTGCCTTCAGCAGTGCTTTACCCAAAGGAGTATTTGCTGCTTCCACATCTGTGGATTATTTTTTCTGCGTTGTCAACACTTCATAAAGGGACCAAAACATGGTGAAGGATCTTGCCACCACCTACTTTTGCCTCATGTGTTTTCTCCTCTTGCATATTTGTAGGTTATACATTAAAGCATTGTCAATAGGTCAGAAAACCATGAAGTGACTAAGCCATTTTTAAATACTATCCTTTGAAATGCCTCCTGTAGTTGAAGCAATGTTAGTTAAATATCAGTACTTAGACACAGAATGATGAGAATGGGCTTCCTTTTTGAGCCTTTGTATGCCACACTTCCCAGAGAGTCCATACAACCCACTACTGGTGACCTAAAGGGACAGAGCTTGTGTAGCTCCTGACCTACCACACTGCCCTTGGCTCCTGATGGCCGTGTCACCACAATTATGGGTCAGGAAGTTTTTTAAAACACAAGCTGTGGTACTTTAATCTACACAATGTGATTTTTAGCAGAGGACAAACACATTGTTGATGTAGGTGACATTACAAATTCTCACATTGCATGTGGTTGACCCAAATAGCACAAATTCAGATTCTGACTGAAGTGTACTACACTGCATGTTTCTGGCCCATCGCTACAGTTTACAATTGCTAAAAATATCCCTGCACTGCACAGATGGTAGAGATCATTTAGTCCAAAGGAGTTAAGAAGAAACAAGTTTTAAGGATAATATGGGATTATTTTTTTGCTGTATGTTCCAATAGTCTTGTAAGGTGAGTATAACAAAGAGAATTAAGAGAAAAAAAGTGCTGACAATCTTTGTGTGGATGATAGTGGTGTAGTCAGGACAGCTGTCAATTTTTTTAAATCTGTGTCTGAACTTTAGGAGAACATTTTTCAGGACAGCATCCTGCCAACACATCAGCCCTGCACAGCAGCTCCTCAGAGCAAACACAGACTTTTTGGTGTCAGGGAGAAGATCGCCTCTGTTTCTGCCAGAGGGTTGAAAACACGTGCTGAATGTGGTGTCCCTAGGGTGACATGGTGAGGAAGTCTCTTCCTTGCTACTCTAATTCCCTCCTGCTTGCACTTTCAATGATCTGGGCTGTGCTTTAACCTGGACATCTGGCAGACACATGGATCATCAGACTAACAGGGTCAAATCCAGGCATCTCTCTGGCCTGACTTCAGGGTTGTTTCTGGAGCTAGAAGAATGTGGAATACCATGACTCTGACACAAGTTTTCCCTTATAAAGGACAATAGAGATAATAATCAGAACAATTATGCAAAAGTCGCTAAAACTTTCAGGAATTTACAAGTAGGTACTGGTAAATATTCAAGTAGCAATTGGTAGGATTGCAAGAGCAAGTCCTTCTTTTTAATCCAAACAAAGCAGAGAACAAACACCAGGGCACCATGCAAAGGTGGCTACACTGATATAAAAGAAGTACAGCTGAAGCAAGAAGTGGTTGTTGAATGTTAGAAAATCCAGTGTGGTAAGGAAGATCTGTGAAAATAAGTACCAACAAACAGCAAAAGGATAAATGGGGGAATAAAATCCTCATGTTGTAGTTAAATCTTTACAAACATCTGAGAGTACACACAGTACCTTCTTATTGAATTGTAGGCAGAGAAAAAGCTGGTTTAGAAACATTGGAAGACACTGTGTTTATACTGCTTTTATAGGAGTCCTCTTCCTCAGCAGTTATTTGTCCATCTGTTTCCATTTCAGTTTTACAGCTATTTTTGACTCACAGCAGGTCAAAACGAAGGGGGGTTTTTGGTTGTGAACAGACAGTGTTTGTAATGCTCTAAGGGAGTGTCTCTGTGGGTACCTTCCCTCTGTCTGGCTGGGGCTCAGGGAGAAGCACAGCTTATCCTCGCCCCAGCCACCACCTCCTTCTTGGCTGAGGGGCCAGTTTGTGCCTTTGGCTGTACCAATACCCACGGCCTCCTGCTGGCTCTTTAACTCATGCCTGCAGGCTCTGTCTCTGCTGTCCCAAACACTCAAGAGAAGCTCTCCCTGAAACATCTGCATAGCTGCCTCACAATGTCTCTTCAGTTCTCCTTTAAAACTCTCCTTTTTCCATATTATCTCCATAAGTTTGCATGAGAACTACTAGACTGACAAATATTTGGCTTTTCATTTCCTTAAACTTGTTCTCTTATCTTCTCTTCTGCTTATCTGCTGCATCTTTTCCTACCTTTAAACTGTAGGGTTTTGAGAGACAGAGCTGCTCTCTCATGTGCTACTTAAAGAAGGTCTGGTACAAAGACCATCATTCCTGGTATGAACACCTCTTGTCCCTCTGGCACACTACAGATCAGCTGTGGTAGTGGTCAATATATTAAATTTTTTTTCTGGATTTAGATGTCTCCATGGACACATCCTTATGACTAGTACCAGAATTTTAATAAGGGCTACTGAGCTCCTGAGAGATGAACCATGGTTGGTTGTACTTGTAACACCTGGATGATGCAGGAGGTTTGTCTATCCTGCACAGAATCCTCCCCATCACTTTCATACCTAGTTTCAGGATTAATGAATCTAGTGTCAAACCCATGTCATTCATCCCTGTGGGCAGGCCATTATCTGACAAGAAGCATCCAAGCACTAGACCCTAAAGGGCATTTAGGTTCCCAAAGCCTATTTAAGTGACCAGTATACCCCAATTCCAATAGGAAGGGAGGTTTCCAAATAAGAGTTGTTTTATAAAAACTGGTACTCTCTTGTTACTCAGACATTGTAAATCAGACAGTAAACTGATGACTTGTAAAACTTTCATTTTCCTAGAAGATCACAAAATTTTCTAGTCACATTACTGCCCTTGTGCTAGAAGGGCACACCTCCCCTTGTTCTCAGGGGTGCATCAGAAGATATCTGTGCAGGAATCCAAAGCAGTGACTGCCATTGCCTCAGCAGTTCTTTTGCAATATGGTTTTGCATTCAGAAATGCATTTGAGCCACAAAAATCAATTGTTACAGAAACTGTGGTGCCTTGTGGGAAGGACACAACAGTGAAGCAGTATTGTGGGTGAGGGTGGGTGGCAGAGTAGAAGCAGAATATGATCAGTGGGGCATGGCCTCTGGGTGCTCACTAAGCACTGTGCAGGTTTTTGTGGATGGACGATGTTGCTGTCAACACCATGGGTTCTGATCTTATTGTGCACCCGTGTTTATCAGATCCTGTGTGCTAATGCCAGATAATTCTCCTTAGATCAAACAGACACAGGTGAGCAGCTTTGCTAAAAAGAAATAGCTCTGTCTGGAGCAGTTTGCTTCTGAATTATGGCCAAGTGGTGGTGAAGAGCTTCAAACATTTTTAATAAGAAAAGTTGTGAATCTCTTCCCTAGTGATCCATCTATGAACAGGGACATAATGGCTCTGTGAAACAAGTCAATTAAAATCTATCAGCCATATTTATTGACCTGCCTGATGAGAGCTCAGATTCTCTGGAGAGGCACAGCACACACTGCTACAACTGTCAGTAGCACCTGCAGCTCAGCCCTGCTGAGGACACACCTGGGGCTCAGATTTCCCAGGTGAAAACAAAGATATTCTGGATTACCAGACCTCTTGCAGAGCTGATACACTTTCTTTTTATGTGCACAAATTCACTACTGAAACCTGACCCTTGAAATGTTACTATTTGCTAGGACCTGAAGGGCTTGCTGTTAGGTAAATACAGCTAAGACATATGTACCTGAGATTGCTTGACCCCTGCTAATATTTTTCTGAATTGGGTTAAACATTGTGAGCATAATCAGCTGCTTTTCCTCCAAGATAAACCTAAAAAAAGCCACCAGCTCATGCAGAAAGGAAGGGACCTCCACCCCTACTGAAGTCACAATGGGGCTGGAGTGAGAATGCCCAAGGGTGTGCTGATGCAAGAGGACAGTGCAGGAGATAACCTCTGTTGTGCATCTGTGTGCCTACAAGGACTTCAGCAAGAAAGATGACAGAAATCCTGGGAAGACAGGAAAGGCATGAAGACCACAGGAAAAGCCCCAGATCCTCAAGGAGAGCAGAGTAAGCGAGGTTTCCTGACTGATAAGCACTGTGGGTGCACTAACAGCCTCACTGTCCCTGCCCTGCCTCTCCAGGGACCAGACCTCTGCCCATGGGCCCCATTTTAGCCTGTGATTTTACACTTCCATCTGAGCTGTGATGCTGGCCTACAGCTATGCCCAGTCATGGACCCTCTTGACCCTCAAGGACCTTCAGACTGGCTGGCCCTTGGACCTGCCTCTCCACCTCCGCAGAGGTGCCAGTGACCTGGGTTCTTGGTGGAGCCCAGCTGCCCCTGGCAGCCCTGCTCCCTGCCTGCCCCCCGGTGAGACCCTGCAGAGCAGGTGGCTGTGGGTGCCACTGTGGTGCTGTATGTGCATGCTGACAAGAATGTGAGAGGTGCATGTTTCAGTGGGAGTCCTTATTCTTTGTCTCACAATGTTCTCGCTTTGGTCTGTCCTTGCCGAAGAAACGTAGACCGCAGTTCTTCAGCCTAACATGGCCAATAACTGGTTAACAGCTCCTGTGAAAGAAGTGGCACCTGTTGCTCAGTGAGGTCTTAAACAGTATGAAACACAGGCAGAGACTAATCTTTAGGCTGGCCCTTCACCATTTCCTTTCACAGTTTGGTTAAATTAGCAGAAGCCTTACCTCCTTTTGTTCACATACTATCCTTTCAAAGTTCATGGTGCTTTGCAAACCACTGCTAAGTTTTTGCATGACATTGTAGAAAAAGGTGGGGGTTTTTCCTTTTTTTGACAAATTGGCTTCTCTTTTTCTTTTTTTCTAGTTGGAAGAGATCTTTAGATTTTCATGTTCATTACAAACTCCCACAGCTCTGAGGGTCTTCACAGAGGGATTTGATGGTGCTGATACTTATTGGTGCAAACTGCATTGGTTTGTTGCTGTCTTCTTGTTACTGCTCTACGTTTAGTAAATAAACATTTTAAAAATCATGTTAGGAGTGTTTTTAAAAGCTGCTTGGAGCTGGGAAAAAAGAGTGGGTCAGCAGTAAGGGGAAGAGGTAGAAATGACAATGCTTGTGCCTTGCATTGCCAGGCAATTCTCAGATACAAACAAGATGGTAACAGCAGTGCCCCGAATACTTGGAGCCACAGAAGTTGAGAGAAGGGGGGAGAGACAGCAGAAGGTGAAAGAGATGGTCAGAGCTGTTCAGCCAATTCATAACAGAACAGCAGAATGAGGATGTTGCCACTTCACTCTGGCGTCTAGAGCATTTCATGTCCCCTGACGTGGTGGGTAGAACCTGCTGGAGTCTCAGCTACTGCTGGGCAATTCTTGAAAACTCTTTAGTGTGCACTGTGCTGCTTTTAGCTGGATTAAGGCATTTAGACAGAGATTAGTATGGTGCATTTTGTCAGAAGGCCTCTAAATAAAAGGGTTGAAATATGTGAGTACCAACTCTAGAGGAACTGGTTTCTGCAATTTCTGTCAGGGCAAATGGCCATGATTCTAAGAGAGAATTTTTTCTTATTGCCTTAGGCTGTGTTTTGAAAGGTATTTAGGTGCTGAAAGATAGATTTAAACTTCTACTAAGGCTTTGAAAAATATTGCCTGCTTCATAAAATCTTACTCAGCACTCATCTGGTTTGTTTGTTACTTAAATATCTTGGAAATCTGGCAACGTGCAGGTAATAAATGCAGAAAAATAATGGGAGTTCAGATAAAAAAATAGCAATTTTTTTACAGTATTATTTTTACAGATTAGATGAAGTTGCCTCCTATGTTTAACTGTTAATACAAATAAGTCAGTATCTCTTATGAGGTGCATGGAACTAAAAGGTAAAAATAAAAAAATGGACACCTAAAAAAAAGATAATGAAGATAATGGAGAAAATGCAAAAAGTCTACTTTATAAAAAGACCCTATCATGCAGATTCAGATGATTTACTTTTGCCTTTTTTTTAACCTTTTCACTTGGGAATTATGAGACGAATGTAGAATTGTAAATTGAGTGTACAGATCTTTCTACATTTGCAGAATGAGAGATCTGAAATCGCTTAACCAACATTCTTCAAACTCATAAGGACAGTTGCTTGTTCAAGAAAGTTAAATAAATCCTGTAATAGTGAGCATATCAAACTGCTGTGTTCTAATCATGAGTATAACCCTCCAGTTTGCTTGGCTTTCTTTTTTTTTCTTTCAAGGGTAAGAAATAGAATGGTTCTTGAATATGTAGATCAGTATAATTTAATTAGCTTTTACGACCAGGAATCCTCAGAGATAACCATAAAAGTCAATTAGACTGTATTAAAATGCAGCCATTTTCCTGAAGCTTCTGTGAAACAGCCCTTACTTATTCAAGAAAATGATAAAAGTCTAGATATCTAAATATAATATAAAGAATAGCCACATAGAAAGACATGGCTGTAGTTGTTTTTAATATAACTGCCTTCTTTCTTCACCACGCCAGTGAAATGCATTGCAAGGCACACATCATACCTTGAGTTCTAGGCTGTCCTGGCCAGCCAGTGTTGCAGTATGATCTTACAGTCTGTTTAAAATTGGATTTGAGGAAGATTTTCACAAAGTGTAGTGCCTCAGGGCAAAAGCTAATTATCTGCAGGAATCAGGAAAGGACCATGTCCCAGCTGTACTCCGCCTCCCAACTCCAGATGTTCTACACACACAGCTGGCTGAGCACACAGGAAGATGTGCAAATACCTAACCACACAGTCAGATGATCACATCTTAATTGGTGCCTTCTTTCCTCACCGTTGCCCCTCTGTATGGTAATCAGATCTTCACCTCTGCTGGGTTCAAACGCAGTGCTGAGGCGGCACTTGGTCACCATCAGCTTGGTCTGTGTCCACCCAGCCTCCCACATGGCCACAGCTGGTCTTTGCATGGTGGCTCTGCCTCGAGATGAGGCTGCCTCCTATGAGTGTCCAGTGCACCCCAAACTCCAGGTTTCTGCTGCAGTGGAAGCTTTTGAGGGCAGGAATCACAATTACATTTTGGTGTCTCTAATGAATATTACAGACATATGTGAGTGACTGCATTACAGAATGGTCAACATTTCGTTTTGAAGTTTGCACTTTTTCCTCTGAACAACATATTCCAGCCATTCCAAAGAGCATGATTCTACTTTCAATTGTCCTGATGAAGTACACACTCTCTTAAATATTAATAAACCTATAAATACCAGGAATGGCTTCTATTAATTCCAGCAGGTATGGATTACCCAAAGCAGAGGTGGGGAGGGGTCAGCAGCCCGAAGCTGCAGTATCTTGCCAACCAGAGGTTTGGTCTTTGGAGAAGAAGCGGCAAAGCAGCTGGGCAGCTTCCCTATCACTGCCACACACCACACACATCTGGCCCTGAATTCCAGCTCAGCCTTATTTATTTCAATTAGCTCATAAGGCATTTCAAGCCTCCATGCTTATCTCAAAAACAAATATTTGCTGTACAGTACGTCACACTACCCAGTACTATGTCCTGTGCATAAAGTCCTTGCAAAACACAGCACAAAGATCTTGTTTTAAATCTACTGTGAAACTCTTCAGTCTGTCTTTGCCTGATTTTAAAGGATTAAAGTCTCAGAACTGATGTTGCGTTAGTGTGGTGTTTCTGTGGAAATGATTGCATTGAACACATAATTATGTGTTCAAGTTCTAAAGGAGAGAGACAAGTATGAAGTAAACAGAACTCTTATAAATTTGCAGCGCATAAGAACAAGCATTGTCTCAAAATCTCAAGTTCTTTTCTTTTTTAAGGCATAAGGAAAAATATTTGAGAGTTAGCAACCATGACACTGAGCTGATGTTCCCTTGCATCGATGTAGTTAATCTGTCAGCAATTCCATCAGCAAACCTATTTTTCAGACCTGTTAACTGTGGTCTGAAAATCAATTCCAGACTTAATCATGGACAAAGGGGTGCATTCCATGTTCTGCATGCCAGTGATACACATATATCACTTGGAGAATAGATTCCAAGGTCTCTGACCATAAGAAATTTAATGCTTGCAATATTTATGATGGAATAGCACCATTGTGCTAAAGAGTGGGGAAAAGTAGACGGAATAGGTGATTCAAATGCAAAATAGTTTGAGCATCTGTTTAAAATTCCTTGGCCTTCAGTCTTATCATACAATCCAAGGCACGTAAAAATTGTGCTGGAATTTGCCTCTTGTCATATCTCATTGCTTAATTATTAAACATGTTTGGTATGGTACAGTTGCTCTATAATAAAGTCTGTCATTAGCTCAGCAAACAAAATTCGTTGTGCCATTGTCCTCGTAGGTAGTCAGTACCTGATAAGGGCCAGGGCTGCAGCTCCAGGCTGAAGCAGGGCCATCCTTTCACACAGCTCGTCTGTGAGAAATGGCATCACCCTGGGGCACTGCTGGCACCAACAGAGCAAACAGGCACTGCATTTTCAGCTCCTTATTGTTTTCTTCATGAAGGAACAAGTCCTGCAGCCTTCTGTCCAGCTGGACAGACCAGGGGAACAGGGCAGGACAGTCATCCTTTGGCAACAGCAAATGCCAAAGCCTTTGGAGCAAGGGGCTGTAGATAAAACTGGCAGTGATACCAGGTCGGGACACCAACATTACTGAGGTTTCTGCACTTCTGAGTACACTCAGGGAAGCAGACAGAAGAGCAGAGCTTAGAGAACATACTGCATGAACAGGGACAGGACACCCTTCTTCCTCTTCCTACCCCTGCTTGCCCAAACCCAGTTTCTCAGGATGGGTCTGAAAAAAAAATGTCTGAGGCACATATGTGAAGCACTTCTGCACCTGTTTATGTTTAGGCTTTCCACTTGATTTTAACCAAGGACCCCCCCAAACTAGGACTAGTGAAGCAGACAATGACAAAAACTTTCCTCTCTGCACCAGTGCAGCCCTTAGCAGACACAGCCTCCTTCAGTTTTACCATCACCACTAGCTTTGTGTGCCCCTACTTTTTGTTTCTAAATTTGGGTTTGCTTGCCTGTTTTCTCAGATAGGGTTTGTGAGGCACCACTTTTCCACTGATGCTTGTTGGAATGGTGCCAGCTCCTGGCCATGAGTGTCAGTCACAGCCCAGCACCTCTGTGTAGGTACCCAAAAACTGAGACAAGATACATCCAGAGTAATGGCTTTACACTTCATCGGTTTTATCATCTTCTGTGCAAGTGCAAAACACCCCCTTCAGTTAGAAAGGGAGTGAAAGAGATGTGAGGTTCAAATGCAGATGGGAGACACAATCTCTGTCCAGCCCTTGATCCCACCCACAAGGTGCAAATCCCCCCATGTGAATGTGCAGCACAGCTCAAGGCCAGGCAGTAACTCTAGAGCTGCACAAGGAAGTGCCACCAACATACAGTGACCTCAGGTCCCTGCAGCATCTCTGCCAAGGTGCCTTTAGCTGCAGGGATAGCAAACCCACCTGAGCTCAGCGAAGGGCTTCACTCAGGGACATGCCGAGCTTGGGCAGCGTCACTGAGTTCATGATGAAATGCAGGGTTTTCCTAAACAGAAAATTGCAGGGGCTGCCTGGGAATGTCTGTAGGGTGCTTAATTTTAGCTTTGCTCATGGATGAGCCTGGGGAACCAGGCAGGATGGCATCCTGGGAAGGAGAGAAAGGTGGGCTGGTGCTGGGGGTACTTCTGCTAATTTATCTTCATCTGCAGTTTGTGTTACACAGCAGCCAGCACACCGGGGCAGCTGAGGGGCAGCAGACCCTCTCACTGTGAGAGCAGCTCCCTCCAGTGCAGCACTGATGCTGGCAGCTGTTGGTGACAGTGCTGGCTGAGCAGCCAGCCCAGCCTTGCAATGGGGTCCTGCCCCTGGCTCAGCTCCCTTGGGGCTTCTCCCACTCCTCCCAGCGCCGTGGGTTCAGGGCTGCTGCTGTCAGCTGCGATCAGCAGCAGCCGAGCTCCCTCCCTGCGGCCTCAGCCCAGCCCTGCAGTGCAGGCACGGTATCCTCACCGCCTCTGGCAGAGGGCAAGGCAGAGAGCTGCAGGGTGCTCTTAGGTTAGGGCCTTACTGACAGGGATGCAATTTTTCCAAGGCAGTCACAAACCTTATAAAGGAATTCTACAGCTCTATCTCATCTCTAGTGCAAGCTGTGCACAGCAATGCCATATAATCCAGCAGTCTTTTCTAAAAAGACAGACTGGGGCTATTAAAAAAAAAACATTAGAAATTAATTTCTTTTGAAGCCAACTAACTGAGTACTTGCAAACCTAACTTCATAAAAAGAGCTGTATGCTTAACCATGGGCCATCCCACCCCACAAAGCTTTTAAATGAACTGGAAATGATTTGTCTTCAATGTCTTGATCCCAGGGCTCAAAGGGGATCTGGCAGCAGCCGCATACAAAAGCCCAGGTGGGAAACATTTAATTTCCCAAGATGTTACTCCCATGGTATTAATGAAGAGGAATTGCTTCAGATATTGCAAGTTGAGTTTTTTGAATCGTGCAGCTTTGCCAAAGTAGGGGTGAAATCAAACAAATAAATAAGTAAATAAGTATGTCTCTCTCTCCTTTATCATGCACAAGTTGGAGGGTAGTATGGACAAAACCAAAGGTCCTATAGAAAAAAGCTGACATGCAAGCCTAGTTGAGAAGGTCCTTTAGTTTTTATCACAGAATCTCTTGTCCAAACACTCAAGGTCTGTGTAAGGCCTGGCTGTGTTGGCTGTGTACAGGAGCCCTCTGTTTGCAGGGGGAGGAGAGGGTCTGACCTGCACAGCCTGGAGTGGGAGCCCACACTGCTGCAGCCCACAGCCTGAGACACTCCCTGCCTCCTGGGCAGACACATCACCTCTTGGGCTCATCTGTGACCTCTTCAGATATCCCGTCTTTACCGCTTATGCCTTGCCCATGCCTATTGCAGAAGGAAACCATGAGATTTTCCCATTGTGAATTAAATTAATGGAAAAATAATTTAGGGAAAATTGTCTGTTCTTTGGCTGATTACCTTTAGTTATCCTACTAGCCATGTTGGGGGTTCAGCACTACTGAAAGAATGAGAAGTAATCTAATTAATATGCTTAGTGTATTAGACTAGAATCTAAAGATACATTCAGCTTGCCACAGCATGCACTTTTAAATTTTTTACTCGGCAGTAACATTAAAACAGCCAGACTTTCAGCCCTGCAAACTGTGGATAATGAATTTCTTTCATCCCAAACAATTTACTCCCTGGTGTATTAAAACACTTAACCAGATCAGTTGTATTTGTACCAATGCATGCTTTTACATGCAGAGCAATTGAAAAAATGAGCAGTGTGCAGTAATGATTATTTTCCTGGTAAATGTCTTTTCCCCCTTAAAATTATAGGAAAAAAGTCCCATATTCTCGGTCACAAGTGAGCACTGTTTACACAACCAACATGAATAATGATAACAAGTATATTCCCTGCTGCCCTCACTCTCTTTGGATGCTATCCAGCATTGACTGAAGTCAGGGAGAGCTCTCTGTTGACTTCTCTGGAGCAAAATGGGATTTGCTGCCTGCAGTCAGCATTCCCCTCAAACAAGCATAGCTCTCAAAATGCAGTGCAGATGGAAAAGTCCCATGGAGATGGCAGAGCTCATTGTATTCAGGGTTAGTAGGTTCACTCTTTTGGTCCCAAAATGGGGTCTAAGACAGGAGGAAGGGAAAAAAAAGAATTTTAAAATAAAAGTTTGTATGCTTTTTTTTCCTGCCATTCTAGTTTCTGAGGCATTTAGCTATATTTGGTTGTATTTTTAGGCTCCGTTCCAAGAGCAGATTGAAGAACCAAAAACTTTGTGAAATGAAAGTTAGGATTTCCACATGATCACTTCACTTCAAAAGCTTATGTTCAGGAAAAAATCCCCCACCCTGCCACATTTGTTAAAATACAAATGTTTTGTCCAAATACAATTTTAAGCTAGCCACATGAATCTGGTTTCAAGAATAAATTCTCTACTTTTAAAATTTGATACAACAGCCCAGAAATGATGTTGTAAGGAGCCCATCCTTTCATCTTGTGTGTTTTGGAGTTGAGTTCCATGTTCTTTTGCAAACATGCATTAGGGTTCAGTTACAATGCACATACACAATTTCTCAAAGCAACTCCCAGAAATGCATTTAATCATTTCAGCAAAATGGAATTTAGGGACAAGCCTTCTGCCCTTTAGAGAAATTAAAAGGAGCAGGGCTTGGCCTGTGAGGGTAGGATTCATCCTGGCTGAGGGGTGATGTGGACTTGAAAAAGGCCCAGATCGTCAGCCTTTGGCTGTAATGGCAGATTTGCCTGAGCAAATAAGAGCTCACATGAACTTTTCATTTGTGCATCCATAAGGGAAAAGATTTGGCTTTGGCTGCCAGACTCTTCAGTCCTTCGGGCTCTCTGGGGTGGTTCCTCTTGATTTCAAAGTGTGTCAGCTGGGGCTTTTCATCCAGTTGTAAAAACAATGTGTGTTGATGAGAGTCACTCCCCACGAGGTGACCCCTGGAAAACCTGCTCAGGCAATGGCAAGAATTTTTATTCCATTTTGGCTGGAGAGAGATTAAATTATTTGACTCTTTCCCACCATCAGCATCCTTGTTGTGGAAATACAGCAGTCAATTTTTACTGTGGTTCGGCAGGGCTGTCCTCAGCACTGCATATTTCCTGCTTGGCTTCCACCTTCCTTGCTTTTAAAGTTCATTATTGGCAATCTGCTGTAAAAGAGAATGTCGAGCCTGTATGTGTTGGCCACCCAGGTCTATACAGTCCTGTTGTCAGATCTATACACAACTGCTGTAATAAAAGCACTGGAGAGCAGAGCATGTGATAAACTACTCCTAAGGAGATCACTGAATCTTAATCTTTGCCTTACACCCTGTTTAGCACTATTTCTTCTGAAGCTGTGCAAATATCTGTGCAGCTGTGTATTTTCAGCACATGCCACTGCAAAATAAATTATTCAGGATTGTTAGATTACTTATAAATGACACGAATCAATTAACACCACAGCCGGCAGTCTTTGGGGCTTTTGTCACAGGCCAGGATGGTACAGCTCTCGACTCCGTGTTTCCCAGTCTGAAGGATTATGGTAATGATAGCTTATTTTTATTGAATTTTTAATTGATGAGTAGTATCTCTGGACTCACTGTGCTAACATTAAATCTAGGGAGAATTAATCTCTTGAAGGAGAACATGATAAAAGCAGAGCTGTCCTTCTGCAAACAAAAAACCTCATTTACATGTGGCACCAAGCAAGTTTGCTGCTGTCAGTTGTCAGAGTCTTTCACAATCCTTTGCAATGAAGATTTGGGCCTTTTCCTTGCACAAGCCTTTGAGGAGACCACACACTGACACGTGCCTCAGCGCTGCCCTGTGACAAGGTGAAACAAGCAGGGTGGTTCCAGGCCATGCAGAACAAAGTGAGCAGCAGCCTCTATTGATCCCTGGGCCGAAGATGCTTCGTTTCTTTTTGCAGGCTGGAAAAGCCCCAGGTCACCTTCTTCTGCATCACTGACATTCCCAGTGTTTCTGCTGGTGTTACCAGCAAGGCCATTGGATGGCAAGGTCTGCAACCCTCTGACACAGAAACAAACCCTAAAGCTGGCTGCAAAGCCACAGAGCCATGAAATAAAATATTTGCTTCCCTTTCTGGAACAAATAAACCTAGGTTCCCTTCATCCTTCCAAATATCCAGCTCCTGGGCAGACTGGGCTGGTGCATGCTCATGGTGAGGGTAAAGGGTGACCAGTGCTGCACCTAAACACTGGCAAAGAATAACACAGACAATTGGTGTTTTCCATGTTGCTTTAAGGAGCAACAAAGCTTCATGAAGATGGATATTATCATGCATTAGACATGTGTGGTTTAAGGACAGAGAGTAGTCCAATACCAAGTTTTTCAATACAGGTTGAACATGTAATTGAACAGTTTGTTTTATATTAAAATCTTCCTAGACCCACAAACTGAAATCAGGCTGTTCAAAGCCCAGCTGATTTAACTTCATAAAGTCACTGAGAATAGTTAAAAAAATATACATTGTATGCTGACATGGATTGATTCATTAAGGGTGATGGTAGAGTCTGAATTGGAAGGTGCAGGGAAGATGATGATGAATTTTAATGTGGCCAGTGGCTACTGTGCAGCAGATATGAAATTGGAAATCAATGGTAGCTATTAAATACAAATGGATGCTTTATATCTGAAGCAGTCTTCCATTCCCAATCTTTCAGTGTGCCAGGGGGATGGTGGAATGAAGGAAGGAAGCCCAGTCTTGCAAGGGTCTGTCAGTGCTGCCACCTGTACTTACTGTTCACAGCCGGGGTACATCTGACCCTCTGTGAAATGGATCCACACCAAATGCTCCCAACTGCCCCCGTGCTAGATATGGTGCCTCTTCTACTGGGTCTAAATCTCAGTCTCCCTGTCTGAGAGCTGCATGACTGCATCAGAACAGAAGCTCATACATATCTCTAGATCTCAGGGTCAGAAGGAAAATCCATGAAGGATGAGTGCATAATGGATGCAGTGATGCCTGAGCCCGCTGGCACCCCGAAGACCAGTCCAAGGCAAATTAGAGTGCAAACTCTAAAAGCCAAGAGAGCTGCACTGCTGCTGGAAGGTGTTGCTGGAGGAGTATGACATCTCAGGCCATGCTACCCTGGCCCAGGGAAATGCTGCTGGATGTCCCCAGGGGTGGCAGCATGGTGCCAGAAGTGCGTGGTAGGTAAGCCTCTGCCTGCCAGAGAAGAAAACTGCCCTGTCAGTGCAGCTCTGTGTAGCAGTGGAGATGCTGCATGTCCTTGGGGGAGCAGAGAAAGCCTCAGGGGACTCTGTGTTGTATTTTGCTTAGGACATCAATTTGCTGTAATCCAGCTGTGTTCCCATATAATGCAGAGACAAGGCGTTTTAGCCTCCTGTTGCCTTGCTTTCTACCATCCTTCTTTTCAACACACACATGGACAATTTAAATAACTTGACTCTTTTGCTTTGTTGTAAAATATTAAATGGAAAGACAGACACTAAAGTGTCTTCTCCCCCTCTAGCAAAGCAATGAAGAAATACGCATGCCAATCTCATTTAAGTATTTGCTGGCTCTGTTGATAGTGGAACATTGAGCTAAGTCCCTAATTAAATGAGAAAACAACAAACACAACTAGTAAACTATTGGTTTTCAAACAGTGTCTAACAAGATGAGTATTTTAAATGTTCACCCTCTAGATGTCTCAAGCCTAATCAGTGATGTTTAACACGTCCTTTATGAAAATACTGTTTCTCTCTTCCATGCAGGAGCAGAAGGGAGAGAAGCTGTTCCTAGGATGTGGACAATAGACTGCACCTGTACACTGGAAACCAACACAGATTCTCCTGTGTGAGCATGACAGTGGTATTGGTGTAGTGAGCTCTTCTTGGGTCAGTTAACACAACAAATGGATCCATTCCCAGTGAAGGGTCTGGGTGACATGTTCACCCAACACAGGAAAGTCAAGGAGGTAAGAACAGGATTATGGGATCTTCCAGCCCAGAGCCTGGCTTTTAGCATCAGCCAGCATGGCCTTTTGCATTAAGTCCACAGACAAGCCCCAGTCAACACAACTGGTTCACAGAGCTCAGACACCAGCACTAGTACGGAGGGACAGAAAGGCACCAGCTGCACTACCTTACTTTCCTCTGTGTCAAAGCTTGTCTGACTCCTGAGAAGCATCTCCTATTATGTACTATAATTTTACTACTATAATTTTACCTAGCATGCTGTCCTTGACCTGTGCTGGCACAGCATATCTATCTCTCCCTGTGTATAGCTAAGGTGCATAAATTTAGCTGGTAAGGTTGAAGTATTAGTGATTTGCAGCCATTTTGGATGACATTTTTATACTATGAGAGGCAGATTTCAGTTTGATGTTCATTAGAGCTGGTGATCAAAAAGCAGGGGAGGGCAGAAGAGTTGCTAAAGCATCTCCAGGAACCATATATTTTGTGAATGTCTGAGAATTTTTTTTTGTTTTAATTGATATTTGACATTTCAGCCAAGCCTGAAACCTCCAGGATTTAATTGCAATAAAATCAATGATACACTGGGACTAATGAGGTGTACCTGAATTATCCTGAAATAGATATAATTGCTGTGTAACTCACCCAGCAGGTCCCAGTTTCCCCAGCCACAGTCAGTATCTCATTGTTTTCCAAGTGAAAAGATGTCAGGAGCCAGTGGGATAGAGCATAATCAGTCAGAGTGCTCCTGCCTCTTTTGCTTTCAAATGTCATGTAGCAAACAGCATTGGAGAAGAGGAAAGGGTGCTGGAAGAAGATTTTGGTTAGCTGGCACCCTGAGGGTGCTCCACACTCCAGTGGTGGGGAAGATGACTGTGGAAGTGTGATGCCAGAGTGGAGCATGGACTGGTGCAGAGGAATGGGACATGTTCAGCTGGGAGCTCTGTATAGATATTAATGGTGTTCTCATTACAACTGAGTTTTGATTTTCACTGCAGTATAGAAAAATCCCTGCTACAGGCCAAGATGAAATGCTTCATAAATTATCAGCTGTCCCCTGCTGAAGTCATAGCTCTGAGCCATGGCAGTTCATGGAGATGAGGGACAGTAAGGTACTTGGCCAGAGGAGCTATAAAAGCTACTGCAATTAGGGAGTCTGTCCTCCTAAGGGATGCTGTGGTACATGTGTCTCTGCTCAAGAACTCTTGCTGCCACATCTCTGCTTCCTTTCTTTCTCCTGAGGAGAAACATTCCTAAGATGTGGTGAACCCAGGCTGGATGTCTTCTGCTGCCTGAGGATGCTTGACTCCACACATCCTCTACTGGAGACCAGCTTTCAACTTCTTTTACTGTATTACCTCTTCTGCTGCAGAGGTTTCCTTACACACAGAATAACTCTGCCTTAATTAAGGGGGAACTCTGCCTTAATTCAGCTGGGAAGGCAGGATATGCAGCCTGAAGGTGTGATTTGGTCTGGGTCAGTGCTCCCACTGCTGCAGCCACTGAGCTACCGAGGCAGCCTCCATGGCCCCTCAGAGTTGTGTTAGATTGTCAATGAAAATTACTTGTTTTTTGAAAGACAACTAATTTGATAATTTAGGCCTTTTAAATTTTTTTGGAAGCTTAGGGAGATGTAATGGGGATACACAGTCAACTGGACTTCTACTAAAAGTAATACAAGACAAATTTGCCTACTGAGTTCAGTGTGTCTTAATAGCCTTCCCCTGGTGGTTTTATACTGGCTCCTATCATACATCAATGCTTCTTTCAACACATGCAAATAATACACAGGGCACAATTCATGCTCCCATAGAAAGCAACTTGCATTTAGTCACAAACAGGCAATCAAAAGCTGGGCCAAATTCTGCACCTTTTGCTCAGAAAAATAATCTCTGCTGATTTCCTAATGTTGCTGTGATAAACCAGGATACATTTTATGAAAGTACTTTATGCTGCAATATATTTCATATTAGGTCCCAATGCCAAAGGCACTTTTAAAACCTTCCATATGTCTTGCTAAAGCATAGTGGATGGGTTTCCTACACTAACAGAGAACATAACCAATCCCTCTCCATAATCACTTAACTTAGTCCTACATCATCTAACTGAAGTGTTACAATTGCAAGATTTTTTAAATAGCCTATTATTTGTCATCAAGGTGAAGATTTTAATGCAAGTACCCTGTATCCATCAGTGCAGCTTAGATAAGCAGTTTGGATAAAAATTTGAGGTGTAAATTTAAATATGCTATATGCCTCTGCATGGTGAGCTGGGCCCACTCTTTGAACTTTATTTAGTCTTTATTTATTCCTTTGTTGCTCAAAGAAGCAGAGCAAAGTGTGTCACACAAGGCCACGTGCAACGTTCACTCCTTGCAGTGGCCATTCACCAATGTCACTGGGCACCATCACACAACAGCCTCCACACCACAGCTTACTGCCAATCTAAACCTGAGCTTACACTGTGCTCATGCTTGCAAGCTGCACTTGCAAAAATGTGTGAAGGAGATAATTTTCAGCTAGATCATCTTGAATACCATTGTCCAAGGTGCAAAGGATGCCAATAACAGCATAATCTTTGTTTCTGCTTTGAGATCTAAGTGAGTAGGCTGTGATATATTTTCTTTCTTCTCACAGGACCGTTTCTTTTTCCACTCTGTTTTCTGTTTCTATGATGATGCCCAGGGAATCAGGAATGAATTTGTAGGGGTAATGTGTGAGGGATAGATATTTTCTGTTTGATCCTTTGCAACAGCATGGCTTCTTCCAAAGTATTTTTATCTGGACAAAGCACTGTACACAGTTTACTAGCAGAAAGAGGCTTTCAAAGCAGGAATAGTGCATATTTATCTCCTTCACCTTGGTCTTAATCTACATCCTCAAGGTTTGATCTTGCGCACATGAAGATCACGCTGTTGACTTCTGTGGGATCAAGTACTAGAAACACTCAGAGGGAATAATACAAGAAAGTGCTTTATAGCCAGTCTGCATGGAAGGAATTAGAAATACCAGATGCAAGTTCAGGGAGAAGAAAGATGCAGTTGTTGCATTTTCTCCATTTAGAAACAGGCATCCAAAAATCAATATTCGTTATACATAGTCCTGAAATATGCTGCCTAAGGTGACTTGGACACTACAGTGATGTGTGTCCTCGAAATCAGATCAATACAAACATCTGCTCCAAAGGCCTACTACCTTAGTCATAACAAGTATAACTACTGACTCGTCAGGACATGGGCAGCTCCTGCAGAAAGTAAGCACACACACGGTCTCCAAACAAGTGTGTTTTTGGGGATAACACTTCAGGTACAGTTTGTCTGCTAATTTACTCATTGTATGAATTCCAGCAGACATCAGACATGATTTGGAGATGTTCCGTAAGAAGTAGAAAAAATATACTCAATGCAGCAAATTTTGATGACAAATATATGCTGTGTTGTTTCATTCAAATGTATACACTTGTTCATTTTCCCCTCAAAATCTAAATAAATTATGCAGGCATATGTAATAAATATACCAAATTAGCAGGGTATCTTTACTAGTACCTCTTGTTTTTTAATATGACCTTAAAAAATTTTCAAATTGAAAAATTATGGGAAGCAGCGAGGCAGAATTTTCAGATTGACTGTTATAAGGGCAATGGAAAATTTCTCAGGCATTCTCAAAAATATTTCCATATTCAAAGGAATTCCTTCTATCTTGAAGTGAATATTGCACCAGAACATTTGCCATTTTATGACACTTTTATTCATGTTCTTCCAATCACTAGCTTTCCTAGGAAACCCATGCTTAACATCCAAGGCTAGATTTGTATACCTGTAGAAATAATGAAGGCTGAACCTGTAGGAGGACATGCACAGGTAAAACCTTTCTGGCCTCTTGTGCTTTGGGTGAGGTGAACTAATACAGATATTCTCATCTTTCTATGCCAACGAAAGAAAAGTTCGCCAGAAATTCACATACTTGACACAATAGTCAGAGAGAAATAGAAGAATTTCCTAACTCACCCCCAATCCCAATTGGGAGCACACAGACCCCAATTACTTCTATAGTATTGCATTGACAGTCCCACACCAGCAAACTCCAGGCCTCTGTAGGCAATGTCTGTTTAAGGGCGATAATTTTCTTATAAAATATGTTTTTAGGGTTTTTTTGAGGAGCACTATTTAAATGAGGCATGATGCCACCTAATACACCAGCAAGATGGTATAATTTGAAAGGAGTATCTGTTACTTTAAAGTTGTTTTGCTCCCAGGAACTAAGGCAAATTGCATTTGTTTTTCTAAAATGGTACTCTTCATGAGCCTGCAAGGAATCTATTTCTGAGAGGGGCAGATTTGAGTGCAGCACTATTATTCCTAACAAACTGGTCATGTTGCATCACCAACACAAAACAATGAGACTAAAAAGCCAGGGCCATAATTTGCTCTTATGCATACTGGTGTAACTGCACTGGCTCTGATGTTTGGGCACACCCAAGCTGAGCAGAGATGTCTCAGAGAAGCCAGTTATAGCCCAAAGGCTGCTCTGCTCTCCTGAGGAGTGAGTGTCCCACTGGACTGGCTGACAGATGGGATGGGAGCACCACTGGCTTGGCCATCTCCCTCCCTGCCCTTCCTCTTCTGATGCACCAAGGGTACGTGGCAGCCTGGTGCTGGGCCAGAGCACCCCAGAGAGAGGGCAGTCAGGTCAGGAGACTGGCTGCTTCCCACCTTCCTTTGTCCTGTGGGGCTGATGCTAAGCTTTCAAGTATTGAATCAGACTGAATCACTCCCCTTTCCTGGCATAGAACAATTGCAGAAGCCCATCGTTTCTTATGCCTGTTGAAAAGTAAGAAAGAAATCAGTATATTGTGGTAGAGTTTGGAGACAGATGCCTTTCTTCTCTGTTCAAATACTACAGTGGTCTGTGTCCCGACTGACCTTTGCTGTTAAAGTTAGAATACATTTAAAAAATGTTAAAGTATTAACATTTTTAAAACATATTTTTTAATTAAAATGGGCTGGAACAAATTTCCATTCTTGGTTCTGGATTGGGCACTTTGATTCACACTGTGCTCTCACTGAAGTTTCCACCAAAACATTTGACAAAGTGTGGAGCTACTTCAGATTTCCATGCAGAGAATTAAGATCAAGATCTACCCTTGACATTTGAGCCTTCCTCCAGCATAGATCAGGAGTTTTGACACTAATCCATGTTTAAGACTAAAATCTCATTTTATTTTTACTATCAAAAACCCTTCTCCTGTGCTCTTTTTAGCAACTCTGCAACTTTATGCTTGTGAATACACTGTAGAGAGAAAAAGTGAAACTAGTAACAAAAATAGCAGGAACATGATCTACCAAGCATCATCGTCTGAGCAGTTCCTTCCCCCACATGCCAGCTTGTTCTCAAGTATTAAATCACGTTGTGAAGGCTGCCTTACAAAGGAGCACCTGAGGAAAGCAGCTGTAGTACACAAGGGCCGCTTACATCCCCACGTGTGTACTCCTAACCGTGACGGATGGGGGTGAGAAAGCTACGTGGGCAGGGAAGTAATTGGAAGTAATCACACAACAGACTTGCATAAGTGAAATGATGCATACAAGTAGTCTTTGGAGATTAAAGATATTTGGGTTGGGAGAGGAGCTTTAATTGGAATTGACCTTGTAAAACATGCTGCCTTATGTTCAGGCTTATAATCATGGGTGGGCCAGCTGATCTAGTTAAAAATGCCTGGTTCACATTAACCACCCAGGTTTTAGAGACAGTTTTTAGATGCTTGGTGGTATCGCAGAGAATAAATTACAGTGTTTGAATACTGATCCAGCGCACTTGCAGTTAATGGAAATGAATACAGATGTTTGGTGTAGCACCTTCAACAGCACTATCATGCAATGTTTTGACCTCAGAGAACATTTTCCTTCAGGAATATAAAATACTAATAATCCTATTGCTTCTTCAGGGACAGCAGATTTCCAGTTGCTGATCTCTAGCTAGATTTTTAGCTGCAACAGACAAAAGATCTAATAAGCCCAGCGATTGTCCTAGGAAGATTTGTTCAAAATGAGTTCCTTCCTTTGTAACACAGACCCAAATGTCCTAGGACCAACACTAACAAATGTGCCATTTTGCTCAGGAAAGTTGAACAGAAAAGAAACGCTGTATCTTTGTGCACTCTGGTTTGGGGCATGTGAAGGGTGGGGCTGCAAAGGGGAAAAGCAGGTTTTTATGAGGAAGTCCAGGGCTGCACTTTCCAGGGTCTGGATGCAACGAGTGCCTCTCTCTTTTGATCTCAAAAATAGCACAGACCAATTGTCTGTGAAACAGCACAAATTCCCACCCCTCTTTAGAAAGGAAGAGTGTGAATATTGGATGTTTTGCATTTGCAGAGCTTTGATGGTGCATCCCTGATATGAACTGATATGAACCGGCAGGCTTTTTTTTTTTTAATTTAGTTTTATTTATTTTGCAACTACTGAGTCCCAGTAATTCACCCTGCAGGTACTGTTTCAAGGTCTACTCCCTGTGCCCCTGTCACTGCTGTGGGACCAGGGCAACTGGGTGTCTCACAAAGGCTGGGTACTTCCAGTGGGAAATAGGGCGAGACCAAGCTCTGCTCCACAGACAGGGGAATAGGATGGTGAAACATCTCTCCTTGAGCTGAAATACTGCTACAGGCAAAGGCCCTTGAGCAAGCTCCTGCCCTGTGCAAGCTTCAAGCTTCGGGGTTTCTAAGTATCTGCAACAAATCTGTTGCTAAATGGCATATAATTGACAACTACATGTAAATTGTAGTACTTCTTGGGCAAGGGACTTGCAGTGTGAGAATACACAAAATGCCTTAGAAATGTTTGAGAATTGATGACTGAAGCTTGTACTAATGAAAACTTAGGTTTTAACAAAATGATGGTTTTTCTTAGAAATAGTTTGCTTTCCTCTATGTTATACATAAAAGCGTATTTCCCCCCTTTCTTACCTCACTGGCCAAAATTGAGAAATTTGTTTTCTGCCAACAAATCAAGTTTCCTGTAAGGAACTCTTTCTCACCCTCACAGTTTCTGACTGGCTTCATGTGCATAACCTCCTGACTGTAATGTTTGGGTGTAGCATCACACTTCCAGGAAACCAAACCAAATTCACATTTGACACAAATGACTCAGGAGCTTAGAATAATATATTAAAGTGTGCTGTCTGTGAAGAAATGGCAATTGTTAAACCTACTTTTAAAGGAACAGCCTCTGATCTTTTTTCTTCCTGCAGACTCAGACTTCCTTAAAATCTTTTGACATGCCTAATTTTTTTTTTTTTTTTTTAGTCTTCTGTTGCTAACCTCTGTGCAGGCTTTCAAATGGATGCTGTCCAGAAATCCTATTACAATAAATTTACTGTATTAAAAAAATCTGAGGAGGAAATAAGATATGGTCATATTATTAAGTCTGACTGTTCACCACTGCCAGCTTTTCATCCAGCCCTTTGTTTATTGTTATCTTATCCTGCACTTAATCTCATTTAAAGCATAGGTGCTTTAGTACAAGGGTCTTAATTTTCTTTATTTTGAGTGCCTTCTGCATATATGATACCACATTTAAAGATGATATTCTCTCTCTTTAAAGTGCCTTCCACATCTATAATGTAGAAATAAATTGTTATAGAAGCTTAATCAAGACTTGCAAACCTAACCAAAATGTATTTCTGTGGCTCTTAGTCTTCTTTGTTGTAAATAGCAAGGGCAGCTTTTCTGTATTTTAGGAGAGATCAATTACCATATTTACCTAGAAATGCTGCTTAAAGGAATGGATTAGATACTAGCAAATCTGAATAAGAAATCAGCAGAATACTAGAGTGTATATCCCTAAAGAAATTTTGAGGATCACTTGTTTTAGCTGGAATTATCTTGGGATCTGTAATACCTATTTGGAGAGCAATAATTTGGAGTTTTCCAGGTTGACAGTCTGCTCAGAGGACAGCAGGAGAGCAGCTCTCTCCCCCCAGAGCTGCAGTGCAGGGTCAGTGCTGACCTGGGGGCAAAGCACTGCTGAGATATTTCACTTTAAAGCTTGGGGCCTAAACACAAGGTGGCACTGAGCGAGCTGTGTGGCCACAGCCAAAGGCAATGGGACCACGATGTGGCAGACAGCTAACCTTATTTTTATGATGTGGTCCTAGCTGTCCACATCACTGCAGCTCCAAGTGGGGAAAAAAAACCAAAACAACCAAACAAAAAAACCCCAAACAAAGAAAAAAGTGCTTTAAATAGTTTAAATGCTGCAGAAATAGAGAAATGGGTTTTCCTTTTGCCTGGGGGGAGGAGGCAACACTGAGGTTCTGCTCCAAACACATCGTCCTTTCCCCATTATTCAGAAGACTGTTGAGAACGAAGTGGGCTCTCCAGACGAGTCCTGCGCTGATGGCTGGCGTGGTGCTGGGGCTGATCACTGGGTGGCAGCGGCTCAGCAAAGCACCAATGTTTAGCGTTTTTGAGACCTTTTCTGCTGCATCAGGTTCCTGCCACCTAGTGGCGACAGTCCCACCGAGTTGAGTCCCTTCGGCAACGCAGACAGTGGTTTTCACACCTTTTCATGAAAACAAACAAAAATCAGAGTATACTTTCTAAAGCACCATGTTCCAGGTTATTAATCAGTACACTGGATCCTCCGGTAAGTTTTATCTTTCATCTCCAAACCACACATCAGCCTTTAGAAGACTGCAGATGATATCCTTGACTTGGTGAAAGAAAATGCCAAAGGCATGAGTTAACATCTGTAAATTTGCCTGCCCACTCCAGCTGGCTCTGCTTGGGTCTTGAAGCCAGAGGCAATGCAGTAATAAAACACAAGAATAGAGGAACACTGAGAGGAGAAACAGGGCAGTTTTCACTCATTGCCATTCCTTCATCTGCCCAAGTCATCATACAGTTGTCAACAGTCCATTGTTGGACTAGGCATTCTGAGCACTGCCTAGAAACCCTGGAAGGTGTATCTGAAAAAATAAGTGTTTCCAAGTAGCTTTATTTAACTGATCTTGTCTTTCACCTTGATTTATGATTATTGTCTTAACCCAGAATAGATAGACGTAACAATCAGTTGTCAGCAAACCTGCAGTAAATTTTAAATTAAAATTCTTTTAAATTAAAATTCATCTTTGTTAAATGACATTTTCAGCCTTGCTTAAGCAAAATACTTTTGAAGATTTGTCATCTTTTTGGTGAGACAATTTAATTCAGGGAAAAATAAAAAAATATAGCATCTATCCACATTGCAGTGTTGGAGTTGTACCAGGAATTAATCTGGAGCAGCAGATTTATTGACCAAAACACAACAGAAATAATTGTTGACTTCAATCTTTCTGAACTGATTCAGCCACAGAACAGACTGCAGTGGAAATATTCTAGTATTGTGCATTCATGTATGGTTTGATGGATTCAGGCCAATACTGAAAAGAAAGTCAGCATTCAACTCTTCAGAAAAACTGTAATGCCATAAAATCTGCATTCTTCCCACCCAGAGATCAAAGATTGGACTTGACCTGGTGAGGAGGTAGGAAGAAATCTGAAACCCTGAATTGCTCTACTTCTCAGGAACATGGAAAAATGTGGCATTTCTGCCACTATTTCCTGGAAACTGTTAGATTAGCTTTAAAATAATAGCAGGATCACCTATGAGTTGTTCTGATAAGAAATGTTGATAAAAGCTTTTGCTAATATGGAACCTTTACTCTGGAACCTCGGTAGATGATCCTGCTGTCTGTGTGATGTGTGAGCCCTGGTCTTGTTCTCGGCCATGCATCCTTCTTCCAATAAGCCTTTCTGCCACTGGGATTGCCCAAAGGGCCCAGGAAGAAAAGAAAACTTCTGAGTGTAGCAGAAATGATAGTATGCCAATAAAGGCTTTTCGGGATTTAATCAGTGCTCCTTAAATAATCCAGTTCAAAACACAATGAGAACTATGTCTGAGAGATGAGCCATGCACCTCAAGGAATGTAAAAAATGGATTAGAAAAGCGTCATTTGTTGAAGATTAAATATTTTATAGACAGAAAAAATGTGATAAATATGGCTTCTTTAAGCTTTCTTAATATGATGCTTTCAGTGTTCAGTGAGCACCAGAGGTGGAGCAAAGGCAGATGTAAACTAAGAGGAAAATCACCTGTAAGAGCTGCTACATTAGAATTACATTTTAAAGTTGAAGTTAGGATAGATACAGCATGTTATGACAGAAACGAATGTAACATCTTCTTTAACAGCAAATTGTTTATTTGAGGATGACTATGTCTGGGAAGGAGCAGAGGGGGAAAAAATCAAACATTAAATGTCAAATAATTTTACTAAATTTGAAAAAGCAACAACTTCCCAGAGGCTGCCAGCATGACCCACACTTAAAGGAGAGACTGAAAAATGGAGAAAACCCCCCAAAATATCATTCTATAACCTAAGAATAATGTATCAGCTGTGATAATGCAGTCAACCTGGACTGACTTTTTGGATCCTGTTGGCAGTATTCAATTAACATGCCAAATGATTCTCAGACATCTTCCTGGTATTATTTTTACAAAGTTTAATTTCTCATAAGACCAGAGCAGACTGAAACTCTCCTGGTTTTGCTCTTGGTTTTTTTCAACAAAGTGTAAAATATTTGGAAAATTTGATACTTTTCAATTGGAAAATTTAGATTTGTTCATCATCAGGTGATTGCATATGAAATATTTAATATCTAGATATTTTCCAGTAGAGAAAATACTCTGTGGGAAGTTAATGCCACACTGGAGGCAAATTTTCTCCAAATAAAAGGTGGGATATAGTTTTCTGCTTGCCTTAGTGGCCCTAGAAGTTCTGCAAATGGGTGTTAATGAGTCACAAACTGTCTTTACCATGCTGCTACACTGGACACTGAGTAGTCAGAGAGATTCACCCATTAAATTTTTTTTTTTTTTTAAAACTAGGACCACTGGGATATTCTGAAAATGTTAACTCTACTTTTTTGTATATGCAAATACAAACCCAGATGGAAACTTGCAGCATAAGTTTCTTTTCTTCAAAAGAAAGAGGTTTTCCCATCACATTTCTATTTTTAAATGGATATTTGCAAACCTACCTAGTACTAACATGGCTTCTCTCCTGCAGCTTTACCTCCTGACACGGATGAAGGACGGTTTTGTCTGCTGAGAGAATTTCAGCTTGGCTATGATAGTAGAACTATGATAGTAGAATACCTGCCTGAAGTAACCTTTAAAAACAATTAAGTACCACGACTGCTGGTTTTAATTCACTATGACACTGCTATTTAGGTTAATGCTTTCACCATCCTTCTGTTCAAAACAAGATAATTGTTTTCCTTTTCTTGAGGTCATCAAGAATGTTGATCCTCACATCAACAGAACTTTCAGTATATGAGTTACAAGTTTGTCTTTTCACCTGATATTGTCATTGAGAGTTAGATTCTGACAGCTCCTTGCAACTGATGATGGTGACATCCAGCACATCTGCAGGTGGAGATTTTTATCACAAAACCTTTTGCTGCCATTCTAGATTAAAAAACAACAAAGCCTATTCAGATTTTGCCAGAACTATTGATGGTTCTCATGAATGACATCAAACCACCACTCACATGGCCAAGCTCAAGCCTCTGACTAGAAAACAAAAGATTATAAGACATACTCCTTTTCAGAACTCTTAGCAGAGATGATCAGCCAATGGCCCTATATTTAGATTTGGTGTGTGGAAAGAAAAGGGAAAAACCTTCAGCAGACTGTGCCTCTGAGTTTGGTCCATTGATTTCAGTGGAAGCCACTTAGGAGAAGAAAGTTTCAGCATTTTCTTCCCTGGTACTGTCACAGAGAGAAAAACCCTAATGAAATTATCTTTGGAAGTGTGCCATACCAAGTCAGGTATTTTGAAATGAATTCAAAGTATCACATTTAATTGCAGATATTTTCTGAAAGCTATTAAGTAGACAAAGCTCTGGTTTATCTGAAGTTGAAAAGTCATCCAAGACTAAATTGATTGAAACTTAAATTTTGGGTACAGAGACTAAGCCGCTGCGATAAGGACCAGGTTGCTGGTTGGGTGGCATTTTCCTTTTCAAGTGGTATTGGAAACTCTAGATTTTGACACAGATTGAAAGAAAATACTAGAAACATCTTATTTGTGCAGGCCAGCTGTAAACACCATACCCATTTTCTAAAGATCCTGAGATCTCACCACTGGGAGGCCTGGCTGCCAGGGCTAGGGAATGATGCAGAGTTCCTTTAGCTGGGAATGTGTGGATTCACAAATCAACTGCACAAGCCTTGCATTTGGAAAATCTCATTAACAAGACCCCAGAGAGAAACACAGAGCACTGGGCTCTCCCTGGGACCACCAGGGGTAAGGCCAGGTTCAGCCTGTAGCTCCACACCTGCGTCCCCTGCAGCCAACACAAAGACTGATGCTGTCTTCAGCCAGAAATGGGTGAGGCCCTTCAGGAACACCCTCAGCTTGCTCAGTTTACTTGGAGGAAATAATTTTTTGAAGAAACTCAAGATACGTGTGTCACAGTGACACAGCATCTGTGTCACAGTGTGTCATATCTGCTGTAGAAGGGCCTTCAGGATTTTTGCCAACTGCTGTTTACACAAGACATTATTTGAATGGTGTCCCTGGGGGGCTGCAGATGGGGAAGGAGGTTGAAAACAGCTGCGGTGGTAAATATTAGATTTCTTTGTGCTCATATGTATGTCAGACAGAAATGAAACTCAGACAATTAAGAAATTTCAGCTTTAGTAAGGACATGCTGACAAGATCATTATCATTTGATTTGTGTGGCACTGGATCACCTACCAGGCAGGAGCACATGATGGCACTTCTGGTGAACTATCCAGAGTGCCGAGTTTGTTATTTATACTGGCTTTATATTGTCTGGGGGGAACTGGTGTGGTATGGATAGAATACACTCAAAATCAATAAAAGCTGGAACACTTTTAAAGCACATTCAAATCCTGTGCCTAGAGCACTTTATGCCATAAGGCTGCAGCACTGTGATTCAGTGCCCTAAAATATTCCTGTGTATTGCCTAACACAATACACTGATGTAAAGATGATCTGCAGTAACTAAAGGCTTATACAGAATGTTCAGAAGCTCTTGTCCTTGTGAACAGCCACAACCATGTGTCAGAACCAGGTACACAGTCAAACAGATTTCTTGCAATACCTAAACACAGGTAAGAAATGCGTACACCACCATCTGTGTGTGGGCAGACAAAGGCAGGAGAACAAGATTTTCATTCTGTCCTTCTGGGCTGTCTGTCCACCTCCTGAAGGATGCTGCCAAGAGCAGCAGGGAAGAGGGATAGCTGCTCACATCCTGATTCCAAAAGAACATAAAGAACAATCTCCTTTGGACAGTGTGGCTAATTTACTTAATGAGTCTTCCATTCTAAATGGCTATGAGTCAGCATCATGGAAGTGTGATTTCTTACTGATGCATGCATATAGCACCAATAGTGCTATAAAAGATTATTGTTACAATGGCATGCAGAGCAAAGTAAGAAATGAAAAATGCCAAAGATTTCGCTTCAACTTCAGGATGTCTCTTACCAAATGTTTTCTTAATACAACATGGGGAATTCTGTCTGTCTACAGTGACTATTAGCTTCTCTGCCTTCCCTTTTGAGATTGAGTTGCATTACCTTGCCAACCCAGTAAAGCTTGCCCACCAAAGCCATGGTACTGTACTTGTGGCCCATCTCATGTTTCCATTGTTACCGTGCACTTACCAATGCATCAGATCATCCCGGGATAATACTCACACATCCTGTGTTCAGGAGTTACTCCCTTAGGGGCTGTCAGAACAGATTATTTATGCCAGAATTGCACAATTTTGCTACTGCAGTGCACAAGTCTTATGCACCTTTAAAAACAGAAAGGAGATTATTTTTACCGTATGAACAGTCACGTCAACTGGCAATGACTGAGTGCACAGAGCTGCACACATATCACAAAGCAAAGCCCTGTGCTCCCTACAGAAACAGACATCACTGTTGTTTATACCTACAAAGTGGGTGCAAGCTCCTTCACTGAAGGATGAGCAGCTGTGGCTTCTCTGTGCTCTTCAGGCAAACATTAGATCAAAATGACACATGCTCTCCTACTTTCTTTTATCTTCTAATGTAAAAAATGAAGTTGGCCATGGTTGCCCTTGCATCATCTACACACATTTGAGATACTCTGGTCTGGTTTCGAACTGGAATTCTACACTTTTTAAAAACTACCTTGTGCTTTTATTAAAAACAAAAAACCCAACCCTCGTGATTAGCAGATATCAAACCATGGCTAGAAATCTCATTATTCTCACTTTAAAGAGGGAGGAATCAAGGGCTATGGATGCTGATTTCCAAAATGGTCTGATCTAAGACATTTTAGATCCAAGATCACCCTGGGTTTCCATGGAGTTTGTCAGCCCTTGGTTATGGAAAGCCCTGCTATATGTGTCTGGCCCTGGGGGTTAAAGATGAACTTCTCAAAGGCAGCCATCACTTTTGATAGTGTCTTGCCCTAAGAACATACAATGCACAAGTAAGTAGATGATAGGTTGAGAATTGGATCTGTCTATCCATATTTCATGTTTATGACCTCTTTTACAGCTATAAAGAAGAGCTATATAAGCTTTTTTGCTGTTCAGAATGAAATTGTACTAGAGAGACAGACTACTTTAAGATGATGAGAGTTAATGCTTTTGCCAAGCTCAGGGACATGAAGCCAGGATATCTTCAAATCTAGACTCCTGTAAGCAACAAAACACTGCCCTTTTAATGACTGCTGGATCAGCTCTGTCACTTGAAAAAGGGATTGAAATGAGTTCTAAAATGAAAGTAGTTTTAACACTGCAGTTTCTAAATGGGTTGTAAAATAAGCTGGGACAAGTTTGCACAAGAAACATTTGCTCTTAAGAGTAAAACCATGGGATCTGAGCCAGGCCAGCTGTGCTACCACTCCTCCTTTACTCCTATACCAGTGAGTGCCAGAAGCTACAGATTCTGGAGGTAGAAAACACGTTTCATTGCTCCTGTTTGATTCCCTTGAGGCTGACACATGGAGTGGAGCTGTGAGGCTTCACAGCAAGCTGCATCTAGCCTTCTTTGGCTGCAGGGAGGGCTGCTGATAAATCATGCTCTGAGTTTTGGCAAGAGACACCACCAGTGTTAAAACAAAAGGGAGACACTTCAGGTTACCAGCTCCCTAAGAGAAGGATGCCTTCGGTATGTGAGCTTACAAGCAGCGAGAGAAACGGGTCATGGGAAGGTCCCTATTTAGTTAGATGTAACAACTAGCTGTTCACAGGCAGAAGGGAAAGTCTTGAAGATAAGACTCAAGAGTATGGGTGTCAAGAGATATAAAAGGTCAAAGATTAGGTCTGGACGTATAGCAAAATGTAGTGAAGCTGATGGGAAAACAAATATGGGTCACAAATTACTCATTTGAAATTATACGCATAAAGAAAATCAAAAGAATTTTCTTATGGTTTACCAAAAGAAATTGCCTCTTTTGATTAATTTGAAGAACAAAAACAAGATAATTTAAATGTGGAGTAAGAATCAGCAAGGCAAATTAAAATGCTTAAATTTGCTCTATAGGAAATAAAGGAGGAAGATGGTCAACTTCTCAAGGGTTACAGAAATGTGAAGTGACTTGAACTCAAAACTACTTAGATGTGTAATGTAGCACAAGCTTTAAATGCTTATTTCTTTAAACAACAGGATCCAATAAATTATACAGCCCAGTTACTGAGGGATACACACTTAATCAGTCCCTGCAAGTTTATGTTCCAGAAAACTGGAAACAATCCTTTCCTGCTTTTCCAGACTGTGAGTTTGTGAATGCAGTGCAACTTTTTCTACACACAGACCCATGTTTTCATTATTCATTTATTTATTCAACTTTCACATGGAAATACTGTTACTGGCCAAGCATCTTAGCATTCTTACATCATATTGCCTTGAATATGTTCTGTAATGTGTATGCATTGAACCTGAAGTGGCTGGTATACATCAGCAGTGATAAAAAACATGAGGTAAAGACACTAGTAGCTCAATGGTTGACATATTTATTGAAGTGCTTCCACCACATAAGCTATTCCTATCTCATAGCTATAAGGAGAAGATCTAAAATGCAATTTCAATCAGTGCATAAAGAGCGATGTGAATTCCATTGTTTCAGGATAATTTATTGTGTTTTATCTTAAAAAAATAAAAAGAGACATGAAGAAATACAAAAAATCTGCATATCAGGATAGCATGGTGTCCTACTATGTTTCTGCACTAAAGAATCAAATCCATCTCTAAATTCAGACAGCCCCAAACCATCTATAAAAGCATTGTTGTAGTTTGGTAATTGAAAAACACCCTAAAAACATATGGAAATTATGTTTGGCCTGGTTTCCATACATATCAAAGAGGAAAGATTTCTGGCAAACCTGGAATATGTATTTTGAACATTGTATTTCTGCCAGCTGGCTTTTCACATTCTATAGCAAGTTTGCACACTACTTTAGAAAATGTACTGAACTAGACCTGATTGAAAATCACAAAATAAATCACTGTAATAACAAACCAAACAACTTTCTATGGTGGACCTAGCGGTTTCAAGCGTAATCAGCAAGTAAATTATACCAAAACTGTTGTCTTGATCCGAAATTCATGAATAAAGATGTGTGAAACTTGAAAACACTATCAATGCAGCACCTTTCTTCTTCTCCCCCGCTGCTGTTCACATCGCAGAAGAACATTTTACTTTGCTCGCAAGCGTTTCATTACAGATCGGTGCTCTCCCCTGCCTCACATCGACAGTAACAAATTGTTGCTCGCTGGTTACACAGGGTCCCAGCGGACCTAAAGTCTGCTTGAGCTGAGTGCATCTGGCACTGACATTACCCCTGTGCCTGGGAGAGGCAGGGGGCACAAAGCCCTCGCTCAAGAACAGAACAGAGCAGTTCTTTTCCCAGAACAGGGAACCCGGGGAGGGTCGGCAGCCAGGGCAACAGGGAGTGTAAACACATCGCCCGGGCCGTTCTCGGGCGGCACGTCCGCCTCTGCGCTTTTCTTTTACCGCCCTCCCCGATCTTTTTAATGTGATACACCCAAAACCAGTCAGGATGGAGATTAACAGGGGGAGGGCAGTCAGAAAAGCGACCCCCGAGGGACGATCTGAACAAGAAGGTGGATTAAGATCTCCTGACCGGGTGGCGAGGTCGGGTGAGGTGGCGAAGGCGGACCGGCAGCTGACACGCCATCGCAGAGGCTCCAGAAGGGTAAGAAACTTGTTTTTTTCCTTTCTCGAAACGCTGTTTTTATAGCACCGTAAAGCTGCATGCGTGGACACGTGATTTTTTTGTAAGCAGGCGCCCAAGATCCCGCAGGCCTTGCGATGCATTAACACCGCGTGCCTCCCCGTTGTGCTTTCCCAGACACACAGCCCGGCCGCACAGCACCGTTACCGGGGCCAGTCTTTTAACGTGGACAACGCGGCGCCAACAGCCCCCGGCAGCACCGCTCCGGCTGCCAACACGGCCCCCAGGCCCGGGCCGGTGGGGAAGCGGCGCGGCCGGGCTCTCCCCGCCCGCCCTGGGCGGCCGCCGCGCAGGCGCCCGACGGGCCGAGGGGAGGCGGACCGAGCCGGGCCAGCAGCGGGGCTCGGGCCGGGCCAGCAGCGGGGCTCGGCCCCGGCAGTGCGGGGACCGCGGCTGCACCATGCCCGTGCGGTTCAGGGTGAGCCGAACGGGAGCGGGGCCCGGAGGGGCGGGCACGGCCTCGGGCGCAGGGGGCGGCAGGAGCGGGGCTGCGGCCGGTCCGGAGTAGCGGGGAAGGGAAGGGCCCTGCGCTGCGGCACCGGCTGGTAAAGACAGAAGGGGTTCTGTCCTTCTGTCGGGTGATAGCGGGTCCAGGCTGTTTGTTCTTGAAACCATTTACTTGAAGACATAAGATAGATGCTTTTTGTTTTGTTTTTTTAAAATTTTAAATGATTTTTTTGGTGCATGAAATGCTTCCACGTTTTCTCAGCAACACTTTTTGTTCTCCGCCGGGGGTGGGTTTGGAAGATGCAGAGCAGCCTGCCAGCTTAGCTCATCCTGCAGCAGCGTGTTGGTGATGTTCCTCCCTTCGGAGAGCTGTTACCGGCGGGAGCAGTGGAGCGGGATGTGCACCGGTGGCTTGACAGACTCCTCTGTATTTGCTGTAGGGACTGAGTGAATACAAGAGAAACTTCAAATGGAGAAGCCCCGAGTTTTGTAGCCCGTCCCAACAGCAGAAATCCTTGTGGGCAGGACTTCGGTCGGATCAGTTTGGTAAGTGTCCCTGGAAGCTGCCCCCTTGGTTGCAGCCAAGGCCTGGAAAGCTTCGCTGTGATGAGTGCATGGCCACAGGGAACTGGTGCTGTTTACAGTTTGTGCACTTCGTAATTAAATTAAAAGTATAGTCTTAGTCATCATTTAGGTAGAGTGTGTTTTTGAACTCCGTATTCTTTATGGCTACACTGAAACTTTCTTTTCGATTAGTGGTATTTATATAAACCTTGGGAGAAAAAGTAGTTTTTGACACGCAGCATAAACTAAGACCCAAACATGAAACACAGGTGCAGTGTTAACTCATCTAGGGTGTGTCGCGGGTGGGATTGCTTTATTTGTGATCTATGGAAATAGTAAATAAAATCCCACTTTTAAGGGGAGAATAACTTGGGGCAAAGTTTGATAGAGTAAAATTGTTATGAACCTAACAGGTACAGCTAACTGAAAGAGAAGGTCAGCCGCTACGGCAAAAACCTTATGATACTATAGTGTAGGATTTAAGGATTGTAGACACTATCATGACAGGGAAATGTGGGCATAGAAAGCAGGAGGAAAAGTAAATAGCAGTTGGATTGAAAGACCTGTAGGGAGCTGAGGAAGAGGAGTAAGCTGAAGAGTGATGACAACTGCAGTGCTCTGAAAAAGAGTAATAAAAAATAGTAATTATTGTAGTGGCACAAGGCAGAGTAAAAAAAAAATTGGTGCAGTTCACTGCAACTGCATTATGCAGTCTGTGTAATTAGAGGACAATCCATTCATTCTTACAATAAATGTTCTGAATTTTGGCCTTGTAATTAAGAACTGACTACTGGCAACGGGGTTAACCATGTTCTTTTCACTGGCTGTTGGTTTTCTTGCTGTTCAATTGATTCTCCCAGAATCAATTTGCACAGGGTTGTCCTGTGGACATTTTTGCTTTATAGGGTTTAATCCAACATGATTCTGGAGCACCATGTTCCTGTCTATTTAGTGTAAAGGAAAGTAATTTGCAAATAGGAAAGAACACAGAATTTCACAGCAATGCCCGTAATTCATAGTCTGTCACTGCTCCAAGCTTTCTAGTAATCAGTTGCATGATAAACTTTCAGTTTATTGTTGTTACAGAGTGATATTATGTTTTCAGTGAATGTTTTCGTTAAATCTAGTATGGCTTTTTCTCAGGAATCACAAGAGAACCAAAATTCATTTCCAAGAGAAGGGTACCTTACCGTAATCCACAGATTTCGAAGTCCCTTGAATGGCCAGCAGATTGTGATTTGAATAACCAGCTGGAGACTGAAGCTGCAGAGTTGCACACAGACCACGAAAATGATAATGGGAATCAGGAAAAACTTGAAACACCAGAAGGACCCAGACTCCCCCCAAAAGTTCAGTCACATGTGGTAGATTCTGGTGGTGAAATAGCTCTTGCCCTTGCAGAGAACAACATGAAGAAATCACCCTCAGAAGCTCCACCAAATCAAAATGAAGCATTTTCATCTCCAAAAAAGGAATCAGAAAAAATGGGTAATGGGGTAAGGGAATATGTTTGGGTTTTTTTTAATTGACCAGTCTAAAAATTACTAACGGTAATTTCATAACCATGCTCAGCCTGTCTTGTCGAACTGTTTCTCTCTTTCCTTGGTTTTGTATTTTGATACTCTTGTAGCTTCTTTGTTGGGAGAAGAGTAAGTTTCTTAATTCAATAGAATTTGCTCTTCCTTTGCATCTTCAGAATGCGTCATCACTGCTGATTTCAGTTTAACAAGGATTTAGCCAATAATATGTAGATTTTTGGGGTAGTTGCCTATAATGAGAAAATGTAATTTTCATTCATTTTGTTCTTGAAACCAAAACCCAAACCATTATTTTGAAAGTGTGTATTGAAAGATGTTTAATTTTCAAAATATTGCAGGAAAGGGAACAATCATTGTATTTTTTTTTTTTTTCATTGTCAGTTTCACAGAGCCCTTCAGAGGAAAGCAGATATAAATATCCCCAGAAATTCTGAATATCAAAGCCAGTTTGTCTGGAAGAGTCCTAATGAAAAGTCACCAATACTTGCAGCTGAACAGGTAACGTTACAGAATCCAGAAAGCAAATTAATACTTTCTTTTATGTATCAGCAAAGTTTTCCTTTCAAAAAGATTTCCTTTTTTTTGCTCTTTTGGCGGAGGAATGACAAACTTTAATGTTGTTACAATTATGCTACACTTCTCTATAGAGAGAAAAAAAAATGTTTCCATGTGATTCTTTATTGTGGTCAGACCTAAGTATTTGTTCTCCTTAGGCCTTATGTTTTGCTCTTTCCTGTTCTTCTGTTTGCATTAATTTACCTGTTTTGCCCCAGTTTCTTATTCTCAGTCTCCATCTCTGTGCACATACACTTCTAAGCCCTTAAGTGTGTCTCTCTAGTGTTTTATTCTTTCATGAGAACAGCTTATATTTAAAAGTGGAATTTTCTGATTTTAAGATAGTCATGTACGTTTTAATACATTTCATGAGCTTTTGGGCTTTGTAGGGTTGAAAATGCTGCTTTTTCTGGTGAGACCACAAAGAGTAACTGAGTGTGAGACTGCTTTGTGTTTTCAATTAACTGTTACTGGGATCTTAGGAGACTTAGGATACTTAGGAGACTCAGCCTTTAGGTCATTCCACAGTGTAAAGTTGACACTTCTGCATTTGTCTTCTCTTTCTTCAGCAACATGTTTCAGAGGCAATAATATTGATAACTAAGATAATCACTATCCTGTCTTTTTCTGTTGGAGTGCCAAGCAGGTGGATTTACTGCAGGATATGTTTCCCAGCAGCCCCTTATCCAATGAAAACTCTCTGAAATACATGATAGTACTATAGAGAAGACAAAGGACCTTTTGAGGAAGAGAAAGTTTCCAGAAAGTCACCTTATGGAAAAAGTAAAAAAGAATTCCATTTGATTCTGTGCGCCATCAGCTTGATAATTTCATTATTAATGCTTGTGAGCATTGTGCTTTTTTTAGAAGAAAGACTTTTTTCCACAGCTTACACAGAAGAAGAAGAAGCAGTGAGAATAAGTCTGTAGGCACTATACTTGGATAAGTAGAACCTAGGGAAAATTTTATGATAAAAGTTATACATATTAACAAGTTGTTATTGTTCACTGTTGATATGACTGAGAATATACCTCAGTACTGACAATCCCTTTCCCTTGAAGAGATTCTGTGAAAATATCAAAGGTATCCAAGTTAGGTTATAATTCAGACCTAAATTCTCCTAGCAAATCTTTGGAAAATATATGCTTCTCACATATGGCACAGTCTTGAAATTTGGAACCCCATGACCACATATGAGGCAAATTCTCTACCTTGATTTATAATACTATGTTAGTTGAAAAGGAGTGGATTTTAATTTGCTCAAGCTCTAAGCATCCAACTCTAAAACTCAGAGCAGTTTTTTGTTACTTATGGACAGGACATATACTAAGGACTCATATGGAAGTTTTATGGCATGCCTTTAGAAAGTCATGATCCTACATACAGCTCTGAAGGTGAACAAAAAAGAAAATAAATAAACAAAACCTTTGATAGTAAGTTTCAGTGATAACAGTGTTTGATCACAGGTTTAACTGTGTCTGTCTTGGTCACTTTTAAATGTATTTAAATTTCTCTTTAATTTCTCCTAGAAGTTCATTAGTCTACACATGCTATATTTTTACAGATGATTGTCTCTCTTCTCATATGTGAGTGTATTTGTGTGAATAAGTTAACAGATTTTGAAAATTTAGCCTTAAGGTAAACAAATCACACTTTTTTCTTCGTTTTGTTTTCTTCCTCCCACGCAGCTGATTTGCAACACAAAGAAATCCATACCTCCAGTTAAACCTCCTGCCATTACTTCTGAAGCTGCATATGAGAGAAATTCCAAGGGGTCTCCTCCTGTTAAGAGTCCACAAGAGAGAGATGGTTCAGAAGAGAAAGAATTTCTGGTGTGTTAACAAGTAAATACTTCCCAGAAAGAAAAGCTTTTGTAGTAGTTCTGCAGTGTGATCTATTCTGTATGGGGGTGAGTTTAGGTTGAAATTATTTAGTGTTGCTAGTGACACTGGACTCAGTAGTGGTTTCTGTACAGCTCTGCTCTTTGGGGGCTCTGTAGTGGGTCCTCTGTCGAGCATTTTTTTTAGTTTTAAGTTTCTGAGTTTTGAAGTGATTCTATTTTTTGTTGTTCCCAATTGACACTTTATTTTTAATAGGATAGTTTCTGCAATCTAAATCTCTGATTTATACTCTGATTGGTACTAGTGTTGTATCTTGGTGTGCAGTAGGGCTAGACGGGAGGTCTGGAACTTTTGAATTTCATAAATCAGAGATAGTGAATTTTCTCCTCACAGTGGCAAGCAGTATCTCTGTATTCTTTCCATGTCAGCTGACTTTGCTTCCACTGGGCATAGATCTTCCTTTTTTTGCCTTTCTGAGTCAGCTCCCTTATGACCTGTTCCAAAAAGATGTCATTCTGGTTTTTTAGGAATCTTCTGGCCTGGGTTGTAGCAGCTGTGTGATGCTCCCAGTTAATCTGAGTCTCCTCACCACCCATCTCTGTTGCTGGCAGAACGGAAAGGGCCATTGTGAGAGAAGGTGTTCATGAGGAGCACTGCTGGGCTAAAGGTGTACTTAGCATGCAGTGCCTTGGCTTAAACTAAGCCATTGGTACTCCTGAGGGGATTGTTGGCTTGGAGGCTTTATCATCTAAAACTCAGATCTGCCCAGTTCTTTAAATCCCATCTGGGGGTGAGAAATTTTATGTCCCTTTTTCGCTTTTAGTAGATATGAAAAAAGCTTGAAAAGCCTGAGGCTTTCAGGAAGCATTTATCTGGTTTTAATACTGGAATTTCAGGTCACTTTTTGAGAATAGCTAATAAATGAAGTAAGTGGAGTCATGAGAAGGGATTTTTTGTGAAAATGCCTAAAAATTTGTTGTTTATATCAATACCTCGTCTCTGATGAGTATCTTGAAAAGGTTTTGGGGGATTTTGGTGGGCTTCAAAAATTTTTTTTTTTATTGAATTTGAACAGTATTTGTGAAGATCTCTAGCATAATTGGAAGTCATGCATTGCATTTCTGAAAGAATGAAATAATCAGGAAAAAATCTTTTTTGTAAAATCCAAGCAAATCAATCTAAACATTTATAAAACAAAATAAATATTTTAAAGTTTACCTTTTCAACTCAGGTTAGAATGTGTAGATATTGTATTATTTTATTTCTGTGTTCCATGTTGAAGTAATTCTGTAAAGTGGTCAAAATGGATCATCTAGCTAGCAGAATGTTGCACTCAACTTTGGCATTTTGCTAGTTTATTTTTATCTTAAAAAAGAATGTGGTATTCTTGTTTGTATTAAATATTCAAAACAGCTAACACACAAATGAATTGTTTGCAAGTGCTTGATGTCAAAAGAAATATGAGGGTTTTCAGATTGTTAGCTAATGTGGTATTTTTAAAATTATCTTTGCCTTAGAGTAAGAGGGAAGAACCGTTTCAAAAACCAGCAGAAGATGCAACAAAACAAGGGAAATCAGAACAGAAACATCCTAAACAAAATAATAAGCAACATATCAGTCCAAAGCCCCTCACTTTACATACAAGTCGTGGGTATGTATAAAATAGGAAAACCTAGACTAGTGAGTAGGTGTACAGTGGCCCAGTGTTTAGGATGATGGACTGTGGACCTTTAAGCACACCATGCTGCAGTTGCAGGGCCAGATGCTCCTTGCAGCACTGAGGTTGAGCTGCTTGTGGGTACATCTAAACCTGATGTTAATTTCCATCTCTTCTCTGGACAGCAAAGTGAAAGCTTTGTAACCACTCCTGTTCAGCTGAACCTTGTGATGCAACAACAGTAGTAGTAATGAATACAGCATGAGTGAAATAGAATCAGTGCCGTGCTGCTGCTTAACTTTCAACTGGTGCTTTGGAAGTCACCTTTCAAACTACTTTATCTACTGTGCCCACTCCACACCTTAAAGCTGTGGTGATTGTACTTGATGTCTGCTTATTCTGGTCTGTAAAGCCTTGTGTGCCTGAGTAACAAAAGCAAACACACAAGGTAAATGAAAGAAATCTGTCCTGTTTAGAGTAATCTGGCAAGCATGAAAATGAAGTGAAATTGTATGCTATTGAGTGCTATCAGAGTATCTTTTTATTTTTGCCACATGGCCTACATTGCAAAAATTGAACTTGTATTTCCATTTCATATACATCCGAGATATGTCAAGAGCAATAAAAGCCAATAAGTAGGCTTTAAAATGCATAGATTATTCCATCTTTCCTGTGTTTGTGCTTAATGTATGCTCCAGCAATTGCTTTCATTCTTTGTGGCAGTGTTAAGGCATTAAATTGAAGATTTAATGGAGGGGAGACTTACCTGCCTGAATGCTGGTGGATATTGGGATTTGATTACAAAATGATCACCCAAAATTCTATGAAGTAAAATTGGTTTATGGAAAAGGGAGAGGATATGGTATAGCTAAAACCTTTAACTACTTGGTTTTCATACTCTTTGCAGTAGATTGTAGTCAATTTTGCAGTGAGTAATGTGCAAAAAATTCTTGATCATTTGCTGGGGCTCTTTTCATCTAAAGGCAAATTTCTGCCTCTTATCCCTGTAGTGTAGTAGCACAAGACAAAATTCTCTTAAAAATCGCTGGGCAAATAGTTGTAAAAATGTGCAAGTTCTGAAGATGCAGACAGGATTGTTATTTGTATGCAAGCTGTGTTGCAATGCATGGCCTGCTTTTGCAGCAGAATGACTGGGATCCAGGTTCAACTGTATTGTGTTTTTTGTGCTAGTCCATTGGTTTGGCAACCAAAAGTGAAGGATTTCTGTCAGTTTTAAAGAGAAGGACATATTGAGAGAAATTTTGAATATAAAGGGTTTTTTGACCTCCGTATTTTTCTTTTTACATTAATTTTATTCTCTGACTTCAGACTTTTATGACTTATTTCTGAAGAAGGATTGAAAAATAGGGCTTTTCCACCCTGTGCTGTATATATAAAAACTAAGTTGGTAATGTTCTGAAGCATGATTAAATCCAAAAATATCTTTAGATTTAAGCTGATACATCCACAGTTCAGTGCCTAAGGACTTGAAGTACTGCTTACTGCCTCCTATAGATTACATAATGTTAATTTTTCTGTGTTTGTATGTGTGTGGCAGAAGGGAAAAATGAACCCATCTTCTCAAGTACTGAGGCTTTTTGAAGATCAAAGCCAGTAGGACGTAGATGAATTATTCTGACCAGTGTTCTGGCAGTCAGATGTTTCCAGCAGCTCACCCCACCCATATGCCTTTAAAATGGAGTTCATAGAAGGAAATGTCTCAGACACATTAATGCCAAACCATACATTTTTACTTAAAGTGCCTTCATCAGTGACTTAAGGTCCCACACTTTGTGTTGAAGTGATTGAGGCTGATGTGTGTATTATGTTCTGGCTGTCAGGACAAAAGCTTCTGGTGGAGGTGCTGCAAGGAAAAACCAGTAGGAGTAAGTACTTGAAGGACCACCAACTGTGAATGAGTATTTTTCACAGCTTTCCTCGTTGTGTTGGTTTGAGTTCTTGAGTTTGTGCATGTGGTTTTTGTGTCTCACTGGCATTTAGGTGCAAGTATATTTATGCTTGTTGAGTAACTTTAAAAGTGTTCTTAAAGAGTATTTTGGATATCAAACTTTACTCTTCTTTTTTTCTCCTCATTCTTGATTTCTTAGGAAGATGAACACTGAATATAGGTCAAAATTTTTGTCTCCAGCCCAGTATTTCTACAAAGACGGAGTTTGGTCTCGTATTAAGAGTAAAGCTCACAACCAGGTGAGTAGAAAATCTGAAGCCTGAGTATGCTTTGTAGTTTGATTTTTAGATGCAAAACTTTGAATTGTGTTATTTATAAGATACAGCTTTGAGATTGTAGTGCTAATGACTCAAGCTCCCAAAGGTGAGTATGCAAAGACAATTAGATTCTGACAAGTCAGTATAATACATAGGAAAAAGAAAAAAAGATTATAAGACTAAAAAAATTTATTAACGTGACCTCCAAAGTGAGGGAGAAATTTTGTTTCCTGTACAATCAGGTTCATTCAGGACAGAGTCTCTTGTGACAGGTAATGTCATTCTTGATGTTCAGCCCAGTTGTAACAAGCAGAAGTGTTCAAAATACAGGGCTGAATGATAGGAGGTTCCAAGGGAATAAAACCAAAATGTATCAGCCTAGGTTTGCTTTATGGTCAGGCTCAGTTCTGTAGCTTACCATGCCTGAATCCACTAAATGCAATCCGCTGAATTCTGTCATACACAATATAAAATAGAAAAATTTTCTTGCAAGTTTCAGTCTGTGTATTTTCTTGTTGTTTATTCAGAAACTGCAATCCATGTTATACTGTACATGAAGTCATTTGACAGAGCTGTGAAAATGCTGAGTAGCTTCAAGACCACAACATTTCTTAGCATTATTAAGTGTGATTCCTGAGTTAGCCAAGGAAATCAAAACCATTAATAGTGTGCTAAGGCACTGCTAGAGCTAGCTCTGCAACTCTGATTTCACTGAATTGACGTAGTAGTCGTCTGCCTGATAGAGAAGATAGAGGAGCCTTTGTGAGTTGATAGAGGGAGCCTTTGTAGGGCACCTGTGTGGCAAATACTTGGAAATGTGAATTTCTTCATCACTTCGGACCACGGTGATGTGGAAGGTAGAACTGGAGGAAATGGTTCTAGGGTGCTGGGCTTTGAGAGTATAGGTTCTCTTTGAAAATAAGGTTCTCTGAGAATTGCAGGAGTAGTCTGGTAGCTTTCAGTTCTGTGTTTTCTTGCTAGATTTAATATAGCAAGTAATTTTGCTTTTAGCAAAAAGAAAGAATTTCAGAATATATACAGAATACATAATGAGAAATAAATCTCAATATTTAAAGTATATTAAAGTATGAGATGATTAATAATCTGAGTTTGTGTATGCATGCATGAGACAATCCATTCTTTGTAAATAACCTCAAGAGGATGTTAGAGGACTGAAAAGAAGCAATATTTTAATTTTTATGTGCATTAGATGTACTGTAACTAAGATTGCAAAATGTTATTAACTCTTGCATGCAGCCTAAGTGGTATACTGAATGTTTCTGTAGAATATTATGTCATTTTTCTGGCATATAAGACTTTAATTTGTTGATATTGCATCATGAAACATTGAAACCAATAAGGAGCCGTGCTCAGCTTTAGGAGCAATTGAGTGGTAGGCAACTAGAGGGTGAGCCTTGGGATATGGTGTGTTTGTGCACAGTCAGCTGGGAGGAGTCACTGCAGTACAGTAGAGGGAAAGAATGAGGAGACTGCAAGTGGAAGATGGATGGTCAGCTTTACATGTGGCATTTAATTAGAATGTATGAAAAATCAAGGATTTCCCACACTGTCAAGATATGTTTGGAGTTCATCAGACTTTTCTGCAGAGATTTTCTTGCTGAAAAGGGATTTGAAGGAAACTAGAAAGAAGTTGCTTGGCATGTGGGTGACTTTCTGTCCAAAGCAGGCTTTCTGAAGTTCTGAGTCCAAACAGGAGAATGCCATTATGGAATCCTGGTGTGACTTTAGCCATAGTGATTATTTGTAGGCTGCTTCTCTGCAATTTATTATTAAGTGTGCTTTTCAGCAGCTGACCAAAAAAAATTCTTTTCTAATTATGCTTTTGAAAAATTAATGTGAGCAATTCGTAATTGCAGTTGGACTCCCTAGGGCCTGTGTCCTGCTGCGTTAATGCTGCCTGCTGAGTTGCTGAAGGAGATGGTTGTCCTTTGTACTTCTTCACAATTCACAGGAGATTTAGTATTCTTCCTCCCCCTGCGGTACCCTGTTGCTCTGGATTTACATTCCTTCTGTTCTGGCTATCATAATTAATTTTTTGTTCTTCTAGTTCAAGTGAGTAATCCAGTAAATCACTTGCACATCAAACTTCAAATTCTTTGAAAATGACAAGCATATCTTTTTAATGGGCTATTCTTAAAAGTTTAGTGGGTCAAATTGTGGGATGTTAGCTGGATATCCACCTGCTGCATCCAGTTACTTTTAGTGGGATTAGCTGAGTTTAGCCCATTAACTCTGTTCCTTGCAGGAGGAATGATGTGAAATCTATCATGAAGAAAGAATAAAAAAGAAAAGCTGTGAAAATATGGTAGAGGAAATGTCAGTATTACTTTTCTGCTCTTTGACAAATACTTATTTCTTGTGGACCATTTTTTAGTAAGTCAGAATTCACACAATATCACAAAGTTGTTTTTAATAATTTAAACATAAACTTCTTGGTTTTGCTTTTTCTCCCTGCACTTCAATTGTGTTTGGGTGAAGGACACAGGACAGCAAGTGTTTAAATGGTCTTAACTGTAAAAATCATGTTGTATACTGTTTGAAGAGAGGGGTTATCATTTTTACTGTTTTGGAGTAAAACTGACGCCTGAACAGTTTTGTATCTCATTCTTGCAGTTACTGATAGCCTAGAAGGAATAATATTGATGCTATGTCTTGCATACAATAGCACGCAGAGTTTTTGTATTAATCTTAACTTTTCACTAATGTTTATGCAGTTAGAGACAATGGTAGTGTTTGCAGCATACAAACTCAGTATTACACGTACACATAGATCTGTTGATTTGAATTTATCATAAGTTAGTGGGGAATGTATTTTTGAATGTTGGTATTTAGAAATCTAAATTAACTTCCTCAAGCTTGGCAAAAAACTGGTGGAATGCCAGTGCAGACTGTATTTGTTAGAGAGCTTTTTTTGAATCTCAGGGAGGCAGCATAGAGCTATGTTGGCAGATTTTTAGTATTTAGCTTCTTTCTTAGACTGAAGTAAAGTTGCAAAGGTGATAATAACAATATCACTCTTGAGTATTGAGAGGAAAAATAAGAAATTTAAAAATAACTCTGTATTCTTCTCTTTAGGCATCTCAAAACACCCTAAATTCCATGTGGTATATGGAGGTTGGTTGCATCCAAATTCCTCTTTCAGTGTTTGGAGTACTGTGTCTGAGCGCTGATGGAAAAACTAGAATCCAGCACTAAACCTATTCATAGTTACTGCATAAATTTTTGTGCTCATGGAATGAATAATTGCCAATTTTGCTTTGGCTTCATGGCTCAAACTGGCTTACTGAATATATTATATTTGCTTTCCTCTTCTTACACATACTGTGGCATGCAATGCAATGTTTGTGCTGTGGCTGGCCCTGTATTATGTATTATAACCTGCTTTTCTCTCCTAGCTGCCAGTAGCTAATGCAAATATTTATAGTAGCCTAATAGTGAAGTTTAAACAGCTGTGAAACTTACAAAACCTTGATGTGTAGGTGAGAGAGCTTCGAGAAAGAGCAAAGGCTTACAGGCAACGAGTAGAGGGAACACACTTCTCCAGATACCATTTCAATCAGATCCTGTCTGATAATAACAGTCTTTGGGATGTGTCCTCATCTTCCAGTTCAGAAGAAGGAATCAGCAACAACATCAGAGCACTAGATCTTGCTGGGTAACGTTGTCATTCCTGCCTGTTATTCTGCAGCTTTGAAGCTGAGCAAATTCTGAATATAGGCTTCTATGGAAGTAGTTGTTTTTTGAGTACTTCTCATAATCTAATTTGCTTTCAAATTGAAAATACAGCCCTAATTTACACTGCATTTTTGGAAAGTCTTCATAAAATCTAGTTTGAAAGTGGGATGTGCTTAAGCATCAAGTAAAACTGCAGTGGCGATTTAACCATTCATCATATCATTCATACTAGTTTGTAATGAACTGTTCTTCTTGCAAAGAACTGAACTGGATGAATATGTTCTGTGTAGACACATGTGTATTGTGCAAATCAGAGGTACAAAATGCTGTGTTCTTTCTTACCCAGTGTTTCTGAAAAAGAGACTGCAGCAAGCCCTGAAGTGCTACAGCAGCCTGACTCCAGAGAGCAAGCTCATCAGGACAGCACAAAGAAAGACATGTCAGATGCTTTAACTGTTCCAGTCAAAAGACGTTTAGCTTGGGATGAACCAGAAGGTACTGAAAAAAGGGAAGATCAACAATCAGCAGAAGAGAAAGAGGAAGAAAAGTCAGATGAGCAGGCTGCAGTCATGGACCAGCAATTAGCAGAAAACAATAAGGATGCTAAAGAAGATACAAAAACTGAAGGGTAAAACTGAATGGTTTTTTCATGTATATATCTATATATGTGTGTGTATATGTGTGTATATATATGTATATATTATACACATTTGTAGGTTAAATAGTTTTTGTATTAAAGAAATTGTAATTTGGTATGGTAGTACTTCTGTTTTGAACAGTATGATAAGGGATGAAAAGGTTTAAGACACTGGACTGGTTGATGGAAGTAGACCTATGATTAAAAATACTGGATTTCTAACTTGCAAGACAGAAGTTTCCAGACTCATGAATGATTCTAATATTTTTCTCCAAAACAATGAAATACACAGTATGGGCCTCTTAGAAGGCCCATTATACAGCAGCCAGGTTTAGTGAAAATTAAAGCTCATGATTTGCTTCAAGTTGACAGTGTAGAATTTGATAGGACAGGATACATGCTAATATTGTATGTAGGCATCTCTTTTTCTAAAACATTTCATGGACAAAGATTAAGGACTTAGGAGAAAAAAACCCTAATATGCAGTAATCACTGGTGGTTATGTTACTAAGCATGGGTGGGAAAAATGTGGCAGGGTGTACACAAATATTGGGAGATGAGCTCAGTATGTGCATAGTATAATATTTGACATTTGAGAGATCCAAATTGTATCTAGTTTCAGAAGTCTCTGGATTTTTACTGTGCATATTTTGCATACCTTTTTTTTGTAGAACAATATTTTACTTTGATAGACATAAAATTCTGAATAGCTTTGACCCTTGTAGCCATGTCAGCTACACATTTTGTATTTCTCATTGCATTTTATCTATGGTGTTGCAGCACTAATCAAAGGTAAGAAATTGTACTTGCCTCCATTTGGACTAATAGCGTGTATTCAAACAAAAAAAAACCTGAGATGTTAGACTTGAACAGATATTAAATGTAATATAAGAATCTAGAAACCTTTCTAAGTTTCTATTTAATTCTAGAGATAGTCCAGTTCATAGATGTCTCTGATTGTCCATTTTCTGTCATCTTGTTTTGTGTGTTCTGGGATGTGCACTGGACTCAGCCGTGCAGATCAGCTTAATGCTTGCATGTTACCTTCTTGAGAGCTGGAAATGAGGAATTCTTTGCCTAGATGTGTCTGTCATGTACTGATAGAGTCAGGTTTCTCCACATTGTGGATATGCTGCTCTTTGTGAAATGCACCTGGCAGAGGTGCGTTTCACAAAGGCAGAGGACTGAAGTGGTAGTGCTGATGTATATTATGTATACATATATAATGTATGATATATGTATCTACATCATATTATGGTGTATCTAATAACCTAGGGGCTTTAGCCATTACAGAAATTTGGGATATTTGGCTTCAGTTCCACCACATGGGCTGAAGAATGTCAAACCCACACTCCCACCTCTAAGGCAACAACCATGTTCAAAGTTTTTCTGGGTTCAAAGTTTTCCAGCCCTCCTGTTGAGCCTCTGTATTGTGCAGCAGTATGCTCAGGGTTTTTCAGGACAAAGGGAGCCTGGACTTATAGCTTGAGACTGTTCAAAATACAGAAATTGAGGCTTAAGGGCTGGAATCCAGGACTCCCCTTGGCAAGCAGATGTTTTAGCTACAGGCTGTTGGGGTGTTAAGGCCTTAACTGTCTCGCCTTGGGCTTCATTGTAGGAATGGATTGGAAACAGAGCTTGAGTGCAAGACTCCTGAGTCCTTCCTTAGCTAATCCTTTAATCATTACTCACTTTTTTTCAGTGAGAATGCCTTAGTATTGAACACTTCTGCAGCTGTGTCAGATTCTTCTGTATCTTCAAGGAGAGGCAGCAAGCACCCTACTCTGAAGCTGAGAGCTCTTGCAGGAGCCCCAAGGACTCATCATAATCACACTACCCCAGCTGTTGGTAAAAACACTTGTAAATGCAAAGCAGTATTTCAAGAACTAAAGATAAAAATATGTAATTGAATTAATTTATTAGGTTATTTAATGTAATAAGGCATTTTTAATATTTTCCAATACAGTAGGAAGTACTGTTCTAGCGTCTGCTCCTAAGTTCAAGTCTTCATCTTCACCTCAGAGAAGGCAAAACTCAGCAACAAACCCTGCAAAAAAAGAGTCCTTCCAGGTGAGCCAGAAAACAGACTTACCATGATGAATTTTAGGAATGCTCTTTCAAAGTAATAATTAATAATTTATTTAAGAAAACTTTTTCTTTAGTTGTTAGCTACTGTCTTAAAATTGTCAGTATCTGTGACTAAAAACGGCATGTCTGAATGCTTAGATTTTTTTGGGGTGTCAAACAAATGAGTTGAGACTACTGGAGTGAGATTAGATGTGTTTCATTTTGGCCTCTTTGGCTAAATGCACAGGATCCATTTATGGAAAAACAAAAAAGTTTGCTAGTAGAATTTCCCCTTAATGTTATTGTAGCCATTGATATAGGGCACAACTGCAGATTGCTTGAGTTGGAAGAAACTCAGGAGGGAGAGGTTGGGTGCTTATTTAAAAGATAGGTTAGTGTACCATCATAGTTTCACTTTTCCTTTACTTTTGTGCTGCTTTTACTTTACTTGCAATTTTGGTAGTTACTAAAAGAAAAATAGAATCATCTAGGAGTTGTTATCCTCAGAATTTTGGTAGTTGTTTGTCAAAGAGAGCTACCATTTGACTGCATACATCCTCTGCAGTAAGTTCTGTAACAGAAGCAGAACAATTGCATGAGTTGGTTATGTTGTTGTAAAATCTTAAAAATCACACTTATAGAAAATGAGCTCTTGGTTTGACCTGATTAGGTTACTTTCAGTCCTTGTTAAATATTTTTATTAGGAACAGATTTTCTTTACACTCACAAGCTTGGAATACTTTTTCTTTTAGTACTTGCATGAGAAGTATAAAAGTGTAAAGTCAACATTTGCTGCATATGTGAGGGCCTGTACTTCATATACAGTATGAGATGTATATGAGATGTTGTGGTTTTGTGCTTTTTTGATCCTTTCTTTTTTTTTTTTCTTTCTATTATGTTTGTAGCCTGATGTGAGAATGGAAGCCACTTCACTCTTTAACTCTGCGCCTGCTGGGCTGGGAACTGTGGATCCTCTGCCACTTAGGCAGGATCAGTGGCCTCCTAACAGGGTTGCTGATGAGCAAGTTCCTCTTGCTTCAGCCCATCAAGAGCAGTCAAAGTCAGCAAAAAGCCACTCTGTGCCTTGCTGGAGTCTCTCTCATCGTATTCAAGGGACTCTTAAGGATCCAGAATTCCAGCATAATGGTGGGTTTTGTTTATTTAGTCTGTGTTAGACTGATGCAGGATGTAAGTGACTACTGTGCTGTGCTTAGGCCAAAAGATGCTGAGCTTGCTGCCTTACAGTATCTACAACGATTGTGCTGTTTAAAAACAAAAGCTTTTTAACTATATAGTTGGTTAGTCTTGCTGAGGAAATGGGCACAACATCCACCTTAGTTTCAGATTCCATTAATATCACTGTATTACAGTGATCAGTTTGTTGTCTGATTTTGCTTTATTAATTTCAATAAATACTACTCATGAGAATAATTTGGTTTAGCATAAACAGCTCTAAATTTTAATATTTAAGCTGCAACTGGATGGTGTGACACTCTTCCAGCTGCAATCCCTAACTGCAGTGTGTAAGTGGGACCTCTGTCATGTAGTATTATTTTGAGAGCTGTGGATTTCCGAGAGATAAGCTGCTTAAAATTATTTCTGCAGGATAAGGAAACTGGAAAACTGTCTCTATAAGGTTTATTGGATATTGAGAAAAACCTTTTCTTGGCTGAGGAGAGATTTGTACTGAAGCATTTAAAAAGTTTTTAACAGTGTTTAAGGGTACTGGGGATGTAAAGACTCCTTGTCCCCTTAGTCTCCATTCCGGTAAGATTTTCCACAGCTGCTTCAGGTCCCACAATTCTTGGTCCTTTGATTACAGAGATCAGCTAAAAAGTAGTATTTCTATTCTAGAACAGAACAAGTAGTTGTCAGGTTAAGCAGGAAGGTGAAGTGCAGAGAATTTCCTGAGAAAGGTTAGAATTTGTGCTGGTTTCTAGTTCTGCACCTTGAGTGCAGTGCATTAAGTGCCTTGTAGCATGTACCAAAGAATGGTGTCTTGAGAAGAATGCAGTGGCGTGAGATTATTTTACCTCATGCTAGGGTAAATGAGTCTGGTAGAATTTTCATGTGGGCTATTTATAAGACTCTTGTTTTGGAAATAATGTTACAACATTTTTAGATGTTCTAAAATGAAATATTATATTTGGTCAATTTTGAAATTATTCCAATCTGTGCCTTTTGACTTTTTGTCCTAGGGAATCTTGGCAATCCAAAAGTGAGAACTTTCCAATTGCCCCTTCGGGAAAGAAACCGTAATGATGAAGGTATTTCTTGTCCCAGAGTATTATTGTAAATCGTGTATGTAGCCTAAATAAATTTTAACTTCTGCATTAATGTGAGATGAATCTGAATGCAGTAAATAATGCATGGTTTATGTGTTTGCCTGAGTAGCTGCAGTGTATTTTTATCAAAATAATTTGAACATGTTCAACCTAGTAATCTGAAGTAGGAATATGAAGGTTTAAGGAATATGAATAAACCATTAAATGTGGCTGAAAATTAGCAGACCATTGTGGCTCTCGATATGGTTAATGTAGGTTGGTTAGTCCCATACCTTAAATTGTTTCCTGCCCACACATTTTTAAGCCTTTGTGTTGATAGCAACCAAAAGAAACTGCAACACAGCCCAAATTGCAGCTGGAGTAACTTTGGTTGCGACTTTAATGGTCCCACAAACTTCAGGATAAAGGTTTTGCCTCTGAGACTTTAGCCCCAGATGTGCAACATGAAATGATCCCTCTTGACTTTAATTGTCCCACCTGTCCTCTGCTCAGTGTGTTAGGGGTGCTTATGGCATGCTGCTATTCTGATTGCTGGTTTGGGCTTTTTTTTAATGTTTGTTTTAAAGTTAATCTATGAGAGCAGCCATTGCACAGCTGCATCTTCTTGGCCTTTTTGTGGGCAGACAGAAATAAACTCTTTCAGTAGCATGAGTCAACGAAAGGCACTGTATCTGCCATACACTTTTTCTTAGTGTGGTGTCTGAGGTTGAGCCTAGTGTGGAGCTGAGCTAGTTGCAATCACCTGTGTTTGGTTCAGCTCAGACTATGGCAGAGCAGGTTTATATCTGAATTTGATTGCAGTTTATTTATAGTTATACCACCAAAAGCTTATTTTTGTACCCCTTGGCGCTTCTTTGCTCCTTGGGTTTTAACCAAGGTTCAGGCTAATTCTCTGTTTTACTCATTGCAGTTGGCTGCAAAATATGTGGGTGGTGCAGATGGCTCAGCCAAGCTTCTGTGCAACTGCATAAAACATGCAAAATCCTGTAGTACTCTGCAGCTTGCTGCACACAGATTGCTGCCCAGATTAAATGCTGTAGCTGCCGTTTCTTTTTTATTTTTCCCTGTGAGCTGAATGGTACTTTATGAACTTGCAGAAACAGGTGAAATGTGCCAGCTCCCAGATACTTTGTATGCCCATATTTGTTCAGGTACAAACCTGGGAGTTATTCCAATGACATGTCAGTTTGCAGAATTGCAGTTTGCAGTTTTTCTTATATGTGGGAATATAGTTGTTATACATAGTGTGTGATCCTGTTACAGGCTGTTAGGTTCACTGTATTTTAAGAATTTAGAAACTCTGCTGAAAAGTTAATTCAAACACTGACAGAATATTGGTGCTGTTTGGATTGAGTTGAGGAATTTTTCCCTGGATTTTTTTTTGTTGGTGACACATCTGGTAGCTAGTGATACAGTTATTTCTAATCCATTGCAGGAGAATGCATGTAATTAAGGTCATTTTTCATAGAGGCCATCTTGACAGACCTGTAGGAACATTTTAATAAAGCTGTTGAAGAATAGTAATGTGCTTTATCAGGCAAGCAACATCAAGACTGATTAGTGTTAGGAGTTTTGCTGTGTGTGAAATGGACCCTGTATTCCAAAGGAAGACCCTCCAAAAGTATATTTCTAAAGCCTGCTTCTTCTTGTCTTTGTGGTAAACTTCTGTTTTCTTCAGAAGACACGTTCCTTTTAGCAGCTTTTGGCACACTAGCTGGATTTGGCACAGAAGGGCTCTTCTTAGCAGCATGGGTTCTGATATTTTAGTCATACTATTCTAAGGTTGTCTGCTTTGCCCGAAGCAGTGGATTGCTTTCAAGAATATGTCATTACCAGAGTGTAATCTATATAGATTTCAGTGGCAGAGGAACAATTCCTAAGGTCTTCTGACACAGGAGAGTAAAGAACAAGGTGGCTTGGAGAATTGAGTGATTCCCAGGTGAACACAGGGGTCTCATTCTGGAGTTTCTCAAGAGGTGGGCATGTAACTCTCTTAAACTTACCTAATGTAACTCTCTTAAATTTACCTAACATGCTAGAGGCTTCCTTGTGAGTCTCTTCTCCAGCATGTCAGTTGACAAGTAATTGAATTGAAGTATATTGTGGTACTATTTGAGCATCCATTGTGAAAGAGGGCATAAAAATATTCAAAAAATGTCAGCTGTGTTTGAATATGTATGTTTAATCTTCCTATTTACTTTTTCCCTTGCTTTCCCACAGACGACAGGCTGTCTCAGATTTCTGCTCGCTCGGCAGCGTCTAGTTCTCTTGCGTCTCAGATCCTGGAACGAGCTCAGAAGAGGAAGGATTTCTGGGGCAAGGCGTAGTCTCTCCTTCCTGTTGTACAGAAGCTATTCAGTAAAATGATGTATTTTGTATAGCTTGTAGTGTACATTTTAAAATATTGTGATTGTAGGTTTCACACAGCATCCTTTCACTTACCGTTGATATGGCTCCACTTTTAGGACTTGCCATCCCAATTGAAAATTAAGTATTTAAACTGATGATGTTGAAAATTAATGTTCTTTATTTCTGAGAGTTAGGTCTTAATTCACTCTGTTACAACAGCCTGTGAGGCTTTTTTTTACAGTGCCGTGCCACCTTTTGACACTGAGATAATTATTTTTTTATGGAACCTGTGTGTGACTTCTCAAGGTATTTGCTGCAGTCATGCAGTATGACCTGGACCAGTATTCAGGGGCAACACCATTGTTCACCAGATATCTCAGTTGCTTTATTTTATCAAGTTATCTTAAGGGCAGCTGTGGTATATGTGTTTATGTTACTGTATGAATTGTCAGCATAACACAGCACTGTAACAAAGAGTTACTTTTATTACTTACCGCTTTTAACTTTTTACCAAAAAATTCTAATTTCTTAATGACACTAACATAGAGTGTCATTAACTGTAGAACACACAGGAGTTTTAAGAGTGGAGCATTATGGTTTGTTCTTTGTCCACAGGTTTTTGGCCAGGATGGCTGTCAGAGTTCAGTGTACAGTATTGCAGTTTGTCAGCTATACTAACATGAATGCTTGTCTTGTAGACTGAGATCCATGTTAATTTCAGCTTCTCTAGAAAAAGCAAATTCAGCCACCTTAACCAGTGGTGTTTCCCAGCTCCACTTCAAACTCAGGTATTTAGGACTAGTGATCTCTTTAAGTAAACTCAAAAGAATGGTTTTTTCCTTGACTTTTATATTTTAATTACCTCTTATCTTAGTTTCCTGTTTTGGGGAGACTGATTATGATTGTTACATTATGATTGTTACATGTTGCATTATGATTGTTACAGTGAAAAGTGTCTGTGATTTATGCTGATAGCTCATTTTATCTTTCCAAGTGATGCAGACAAGATAAATGAAGCAGAGGAAATATGTGGCTAGCAAGCAGTTTAGTTCTCTGTGTGGCTTCAGGTTTTAATACTACTTAATTTGAATATTTTGTACAAGAACAATTTGAAATTTGTACACACTTGATTGCATTTTGATTTTGTATGTAATTATGTATGCATATTACTGAAAATAAAAACGGTTGTCTGCTTTGTTTCTTTTTAAGTTACGCTGGATAATTTGGCAAAGCCTATTACATTGCCACTTCTCTATTCTCTGTTTCACCTGTTCAGCTTGAATATCTGTAGACTTAAGAAACACAAGAAGTTACCTCAGAGCTGATCTTCAGAAAGAGTAATGTATTGAAGCTAGATATATTGACCCTAGAAATCACAGCTGACTGCAGGTATTTTAAATGGTGACTGAAAGCAGATGGGTGCTACACAGGCTGGAAGGGCTGCAATGCCCAAAGGGTCAGTCCCCAACTAATGATTTAAAGAGTGAGTGAATTAGTGCTGTCCAGTACTGATGATGTTAGAAAAGGTTGTTTGCTTCTTTCAGAAATTGTATGTTACAGTAGCTTCCTACCAGTGGACTTGTTTGAAACAAATCAAGGTATTTTATTTTGTCTCAGGGGCTTCTGGGATTGTTCTGTGGTGTGCACTTAATGTGTAAGTTATAATTGGTCATAAAATTTCTACTGGAAGGGAAAATGTACAACAGCATTGATGAAAATTTCCATTTTTCCTCTAAAATGATAGTTTTATAGTGGAAAACTTAATGGCTAAAAGGGGAAATATTTTTTGTTCAGGATGATACGTTACTGTGGCGTGGGTGCATTGATTTTGCAGTACCTATCTACATTATTCATATCAACACGTTCTCCTTGTTTTCCTGGCCAAGAGCTCCCATCATCCGTTGTTTCTCTGTGATACCTGTTAATTGACTTCTATGAACTGCGTCCTCTTTGTTTTTCTATGTTTGCCTAGTTTTCCTGGCTGTCTGACAGCTCTGTCAAGAGTTTTTGTGCAGGTCTGATTTTGAGGCCTGTAAGTGGCAGATACTGTAACACCATATGTGCCAGTGTTGCTTACAGTGTTGTCTGTAGTGGCACAGGTGAGTCTGGTGCATCTGAGGTAGCTCAGTTTTTCAGATGTGTGCAGCATGGCTCATGTGTATTGATTTCTGCCAGGCAGAGAATGGCTATGGTACAGGGGGGACACATTTTTGTTGCATAGGGGTACACACCAATTTAGATGTTGGAATGAAAGTTCATGGTGTCTCACACATCACTGGGCATTATTTCCCATCTAAACAACTTCTAGTATGTGCCTGAAATAACTTCTGTCCAGAAGTAATTCAATTAGATTTTCAAAGGGAAGTGTAGACAAAATACCTGGTTTTGAGTTACACTAGTGCAAAGCTTCTAAAATGTGTACTGTGGTCTTCAAAGCAGATGTAAAATTCTTTATGCATGTTCTCTGCTATTGTTTATCTCGTTCAAGAGGAATTTTGGTTTTTCTAAATATTTCAGACCAGCCTTCTGTCCAGGTTTAGAGCAAATTTGGGGAAGAATCCCCCAAAGGAGCTCCAGTGGGAAAAGCAGATCCAATCGGCCCCTCCCCACAACTGGTCCAGGAGGAAAAAATACCTCCTTGGAGAAAGGTGGAAAAAACCTGTTTATTAAACAGTAAAACCAAAACAATATCAAACAATGAGACCCCTTGCTACTCTGAAAGAGATGACAAACTGAGAAAACCCTGGGTTGAAGCTCAGCTCACTCAGTCTCTGATCAGTCCCTCGGGTGCTGGAATTGTCGCAGGCCAGGCCTGGCCCAGTGGGCCACAGGTGCAGCTGCTGGTGCTCTGCTGGGTGTTCAGTCCAGAGCAGTTTCAAGAGGTCCAAAGAAAAAGGAAAAAAAAAACAGTCCAGGGAACTTCTCTGCCTCAGCTAGCTAACACTAACTAAAAAAAGCAAAAGAAGTGCTCTGTCCCGCTGTCTGTTCATCCACAGACAACACAGTCCAGGAGCAGGAATGGGGAGGAGTGAGTGCAGTGTCTGAAAACAAACCACGCGCTTCTTCTCTCCCTCCTTCACTCTCTGGAACACTCTTAAAGGTGCAAAACTTATTATTCAACATAAACAGAATGAGACGATTGGGGATAAAAGCATCATATAGTCAACCCAGGACACCTTCAAACATATTTCCTGTTGTGCTTTCAAGCAAGCTGAACGTGGAAAAAATGTTCAAAAGTGCACCCTTTATTAGTAATTACAAGTGTGTGCTATGCACTGAATGTGTATTGTTTTCTGTCAAGGAAACTTGTGAAACATAAGGAGGAAGGCAGCTGTCAATAGGAGATGTATCTCAGGAACAAACAACCTTGTGAGCTTGTCAACTCAAGGTCAAGATTTACAAAACCAGCACAGTAGTAACTGACCCAGTTAGTAAGTCTGAATGTCTTCAGCTGTTCCCAACTTGTCGCCAGCTGGTCAAGGGAGGTGAGGGAAGACCTCATTGCAGTCTGCAACTTCCTTGTGAGGGGAAGAGGAGAGGCAGACACTGATCTCTTCAATGTGGTGCCCAGTGACAGGACCCAAGGGAATGGCCTAAGGATGTGTCAGGGGAGGTTTAGGTTGGATGTTATAAAAAGGTTCTTCACCCAGAGGGTGGTAGGGCACTGGAACAGGCTCCCCAGGGCCGTGGTCAGAGCACCAAACCTGTCTGAGTTCAAGAAGCATTTGGGCAATGCTTTCAGGCATATGGAGTGACTGGGAATGGTGCTGTGCAGAGCCAGGAGCTGGACTTGGTGATCCTTGTGGGTCCCTTCCAACTCAGTTTACTCTCTGATTCTCTAACTGGTTTTGCGTGTACAGTCTGAATTAAGTCACAAAGCCACTCAGTAAGTAGTCATCTAGTGGTACTTTAATCCCTATGAGTATGTTGTGTAGGGGTTTTTCGATTAATACATCCACATCTACCAAATTGCTGATGGATTCCTATGTGGTCAGTAACAACCTTCTGAAAACAGGTTTGGCTTTACCAATGTCAGGTAGCTGGAGTTTCCCTCTGCACCCAAGGGCCACAGCCCCAAAACCCAGTGTGTGTTGCTGTAAGGTGAAAGGAAATGAAATTATTTACCAGCCACCAGCTTTCTTCTTCACTCAAAAATTCTTGGAGCCCAGGTACTAATACATTCTCCTAATCTGACTTCTGGTGTCATTGCTCTCTGGCAGGTAACAGTGGAAGAATTGCACAGGATTTTGCAAACTATGTTATAATTCAAAATCCAGTAATAAACAGTTATTCAGGTTAAGAAATAGCCCCAGCACCTTGGTTGACCAAGTACTAGCAGTTTTATCATGCAACAGATTAATTACATGAAGCCATTTTGAAGGGAAGTAACACTATTTAAGGTGAAGTACTTGTGCTCAGACACTGCCCATATACCAGCACTTCCCCTGAGACTCTGAGCTCAGCACCTCTGAGAGTGAGTCCTGGCAGCTCAGTTATTCACGACAACAGAGCCATTAGAGAAGGTGACAGCTCTCATGTCACTAAAGCAGCTTTCCAACTTGTGTCCATCCCCAGGAAGCCAACAGCCCCTGCCCCAGCCCTTCCCCAGACCAGTGTACTGCTATTGACGATCCCCCAAGAAAGTTCTGTGAGTCAATGAGTTTCCTCTTGGAGTAGAATCATTGTCAAGAATGTGAGATTTATGGGGCCAGAAAAAGCAGCTACAGCATAGGAATTATGATGCTGTTTTCCTGTTATCTGTTTTTAGCCATGTGTTATGTAAGCTAAAATCCACAAACAGGCTGGAGCCAGCTTCCCCCTGGAAACACAAATAAGCATTCCTCACGAGAGCACCATTCTGGGAACTCACAGGCTCACTCTAGCTGAGCTGAGCCTCAGCAGGTTTCCCTAGTGCACACAGACAACCTTGCAAGGGCTGGGCACCCAGTTCTCCAGAACAGGGTGCATCTGCAGATTAAGTTTATGTGTCACAACAACCCAGTAACCAGAAAGGGGTCTAGAAAGGAGAAATCCAAAAGTACATCCTTTCTGGATCCTGCCAGGCATTCTAATTCACAACCTAAAGTAGGTGCTTTGGAGGCATCCCAGCACATGACAGTATTACACAAAGACACCTTGAGTTTCAGAAAAAATGATACATGCATATATACATATGTACACACAGCCATGATTTAATTGCAGCCAGAACTAAGCCCCACTCAGACATTCACCCACTCCCACTGGAATGGGATGGGGAAGAGAATCAGAAGAGCAAAAGTAAGAAAATCTGTGGGTTAAGATAAAGGCAGTTTAATAGGTAAAACAAAATCCACACATGAGCAAAGCAAAATGAGGCATTCATTCACCAGTTCCCATGGGCAGGCAGGTGTCCAGCCCAGGAAAGCAGGGCTCCATCATGCATAATGGTTACTTGGGAAGAAAAACACCATCACTCAGAATGTCTCCCCACTTCCTTCCTCTTCCCCAGCTTCATATGCTGAGCGTGACACCACATGGTGTGGGATATTGGTCAGTTGGTGTCAGCTGTCCTGGATGCGTCCCCTGGCAACCTCTTGTGCACCCCCAGCTTACCTGTTAATGGAGAAGGGTGAAGAGCAGAAAAGGTCTTGATCCCGTGCCCAGCAATAAAGAAAACACCTCTGTATTATCAACATTATCTTCAGCACAATTTCAAAACAGATCCCCAGACTAGCTACTATGGAAAAAAATAACTGTTCCAGCACACACACACATATGTATACCTGCACAGAGAGTATATGTGTATATCAGATTTAAACACAGATAAAAGGAAAAACTCTGAGGTCCACTTGAAACTTTCACAGTTTTGCCTTAGTTACCTTGCCATAAGGTTACCTGGCATAAATATAATGTCAGGCCCATTTACAAAGCTGACATGCTTTGCTAGACAACATCATCATGGCCTCTGAAGAAAGTGAGGAGTAAGAAGCTTGAGTTGTTCTTTGCGCCCTCCACTGAAGAACCATCAGCACTAAGCAGGATCTGCTGCTCTGGCTGTATCACCCAGCTCTCATTGCAAAGAGCAAGCTCTTGGCAAATGAGTGCTCTTGCTCTTACACTTTTAACAGAGCCCCATGAGTGCAACGAGCAATCCAACAGAAGCTGTGAAAGCTGTACATAAATCAGGCCTTGCTTTCCTAAAGGACAGTCTTCAAAATGGCTTCATATAATGAATCTGTTACATGATAAAACTGCTAGTACTTGTTCAACCAAGGTGCTGGGGCTATTTCTTAACCTGAATAACTGTTTCTTACTGGATTTTGAATTATAAGCCAGTTTGCAAAATTCTGTTCCCATTTAGAGTGGTTTTCTTTCAGCTACAGTATGTCATTAATTCCACTTCATCATGTTACTGAGTCATGGCTGTGCAACCACACCACACATTAACAGGAAGCTCAAAAGTTTCAGTTCACCTGATCTGACTGTTCACAAGACCTAGTTGGACGCATGTAGGTCACTATATAAGGTGATAGTCTTATAATATGTATGTGACTTTACACTCTGAATTAAGAATTGCCATCTGGTGGAAGGGGTTAATAGTAGTGCCTTTGGTGCTGTGAGGCTGTGTGCACTGACATGGTCTCAATTCTCTTTTTTTTTTCCTCTGTATGAACTGAGTGTTGACTGCTGTTGATAAGTCTTATTAAAACTTCTTTATGTTTTACTGATGTTGGCAGGAGTTTTCTGAAGAAGCAAGACCGCTGGACTAGGATCTATTGCAGTTACACTGATACAGGGGTTTTTTGTTGTTGTTTTTGTATTAATTAGTTAATCATTTAGGGACTGCTGTACAAGTTACTACCTCAATGGTCCTGGTAATTACATGGTATTAATACATTAAGAACACTGGTAGCAGCAATATAGTGTTGTCTCAATGTATCTCTAGGTTGCTTTCTCTTGTATCTCCCCTATATGAATGTTTTTGAGAATAAAGTTATTTAAAACAGAAGGGGGGTTTTGTGTGTTTGTTTATTTTGGTTGGGTTTTTTTGTTTGTTTGTTTTGTTTTGTGTGTATATGGCTGTGGTTTTTATTTTGTTGGTGTTCCCCCCCCGCCCAGAATGTAATTTAAAATTGAGTCAATGACTTCCCTTCCTTTTGGATGTTTTATGATATGAAATACCAGCTTTATGATATAGCATCTTGTACTTAGGAGACCCAAAAATTATGTAACAAAACCAAGTGAGGGTCAGAGACAAGGATCTTTGATGAAAGATCAGATATAAAAGCCAAAGTGTTACCATTAGAGGAAATGTGTTACTCTGTGTTACAAAGATGTTACAGCCAGGGAAGGTAGGAAATCGCACAGCCTCAGCAAAAACCCTGAGTCAGCAGTGTGTCTGCTGAGAACTGTCTCCAGTCTTTTTCAATCACCTGATATTCCCAGGCTAAGCAATTTTATTGATGCTATTCATTCTTCTTCCAAAGGGCTCACAATTTCTCACATAACATTAAACCTATTAAAAAAAAAAAAAGAAAAAAACAAGTCAAGAAAAAGTATAACGGTTGAATGCTACATGTCCTCTCCCAGTCTCTGTATTGGTACCATTTCCTCTGTAGAAATTGAATCCCTGCTGCCATTCCTAATGATTGTGCCCAGAAGCCACTTGCCTGTATACTAGGTGTCCATAAGGAATGGTTGGAGTACAGGAAAACTTATTTTCAAGTTTTGTAGGGAAGAATTTATTTATATTACTGAGGCTTTCATTGCTGGGCAGAGAGCTGACTAAAATAAGTTTACTGGAGCTTGAGCTGAAACAATTTTATAGTCTACCTTAATCTTTGGAAGTTTGAAAATCTGGACAAAAGCAGAGAAGAATTGAGATAAACTGAATGTGACAGTTGCCTGCTTCACAAATGAGCTGGAGCAAAATGAGGGGATGAGTGTGACCTGAAACCTGAGATTGAGTTTTAGGTGTTACATCATGTATGGCCCATTCATACAAGGGTTTAAGGGGAGAGAATCTCATTGCCAAATAAAAGATCCAAGAGTGTAGCCATGATATTTTCTGAAAAATCCTTTCTTTAGGATTTTTCCTCCTGAGAAGCCTCAGGAACAAAATGTAAACATTGATTATCTGCTGCTGTGGAATGCAACAGGTGGATCTGTGATTGGTCTCATGTGGTTGTTTCTAATTAATGGCCAATCACAGCCAGCTGGCTCGGACTCTCTGTCCGAGACACAAGCTTTTGTTATCATTCTTTCTTTTTTCTGCTTTTAGCTAACCTTCTGATGAAATCCTTTCTTCTATTCTTTTAGTATAGTTTTGATATAATATAGATAATAAAATAATAAATCAAGTCTTCTGAAACATGGAGTCAGATCCTCGTCTCTTCCCTCATCCTAAGACCCCTGTGAACACCATCACACAAGAGCACAGCACACAGGCTCACTTTTTCACATGCCTACTCTTGACAGTGTTTCCAGCCCCGTGGCCAGTCCTGACTTTTCCAATAGTGCAGTATAATCCTGGCTGGTTGAAAATGTCCTAAAGCCCAAGAGAATTCCTGCATGCTGGTACATTGTTGCTGATACACAACAGCTGAACATCAAAGTACAGTGTTGGTTGCTCACCTGTGACCTCATTCAAAGTCAGAAGGAAGTGTCTGTGGCTTTAGAAGCAGATGTGATGCAGAGTTCCAGTCCTCCCCAAAAAATCTTCTCTCTTCAAAATGGGTCAACAAGTCATTGTCGAGAATATTTACCACTATGGTTTCTTAATGAATTAGGGAAGTTCCCTGTAATTAGACTTCAAAATTTATAGGTGAGTTACATGATAGGATAGACACTTAACTCTTGGGGTGGTACCAGGGAGAAAAAGTGACCTGTGAACAATTTCAAAATAATTTCCTTAATTAATTATACTTGAAAAAAAATTAGAAGATTATAGAAGATTAAAGGTCTTTGGTATGTTTTAATTAAAATGAAAGCAGAGGACATATTTTCTTGTGAGAGTTTCATATTTTAAACAGTGCTACTAGCCTTAAATATGAAAAATATCATTAAACCTATTAAAAATCGTGGAATAAGAAAGGGCAATTACTTCCCCCTCATTTTTCAGATGCATTTTTTCCAGTTTACTCTTTCTCCACAAAGCAAGACTCTCCAGTGATGGTTTCATCCTTAGTACCACATTTGAAATGAAAGGCAGCTTTCCTTCCACTGATCTCTCCTGCTGTGCAGGTCAGGGTAGCCCATTTGAGAAGGGGAATCTAACCAAGCAATTTTCCTGAGGCTCACCCTAAGAGATGCTTCAAGACCTTGCTTTTGAAAAGTCTATTGTATTTCCTCCTCAAACAAGAATAAAAATAAACCCTTCCTCAAATGTAGCAGAAAACACAGAGCTGAAGTCTCTTCTGGACTTCAGTTGTGGACTGGAGTAAGATCCTGGAGCACTAGCCCAGGTTTTCAGCCCCATCTTTCCATGGGATGTATGGCTGGGTGTGCATCTCCCATCCAGGGTGTGGTGAGCCAGGGGAAAGAGGTGGTAACTGTGGCTGGTCTTTGTTCAATGCAATCTCATGACAGAAATACAAGACCCTAGGAATGGGAGGCATTTTTCCACTTCCAAAGAAATCCTATTGATGTGTTACAAGGAACTACTGAAGCCATGACTGGGGCTACACCATAGCTCTGTGGCACCAATAGACCTGGGAAGAGGCCAGGAATGATCTGATGAACATGGGAAATGTAAAGTCTGCTGTGCTAGTGTCCAGAAACATCTTGGCTGTTTGCTTTTGGGCTGGACCATACTCAGAGTAAGCTATAGGGATGAAAGATAGTTGTAACTCACAGCTGCTAACAAAAGGGTAAATAATGCAAAAGCTTTAGGAATGTCATAAAACCAGAATTTGCAAAACATGGTTTTTGTGAAACTTAATGAACTTGAAATATGCATTTCAGCATCTCAGTGTCTGGAAAATAGCAAGGTAAACTGAGCAACTGAAACAGCCTCAAAAGAAGGTCATGATGGCAAAGCCAAACAGTAGCATGGCTGAGATGGCTAACAACACAGATGGGAGGCTAGCTTAAGGTTTTCTATGAAAATAGGTATGTCCCACTGTAAGGTTTGAAATAAAAGAGCAGGAAGACAGAAGAGATGCTGTAATCACTGCATAGGAAGGGGTAGAAGAAAGATTCAGCATCTAATTCCTCATTAATCTGCCTGATTTTGTTTAAATATCCATCAGGACAAGGGATGAGGTGTGCTCCTCATGGTGGTTTGAACTGATGGGCGTGGCACAGCACCTGCTTAGGTCATGCACCCTTTCCATGGGGCTGGAGCCACAAAAAGAGGTCAGACAAGCTGGATCTGTGTCTGATGAGTGAGTGACCAAATGGATGGAGAGGTAACACCTGCCAGAAGGACAAGAGGACAGGGGATCTGAGTGCCTGTCCACAGCTCCTGTTGTGGGTATGGGACTTCAGTTCTGATGGATGAGCTGGTGGAGAAACCTCAGTTAGAAGCAGACTTTGGTTATCAGACTGTGTTTAACACCTGGGGAGCAGTTAATGGAAATGCATTTCAGGGAGAGTCAATACTTCAAAGCAGCCTATCCGTCAGGATTCTCCCAGTTTGGTCTTTAACGTCTGTCCTTTAGTTTTATAAAACTCAGCCTTTCATCTTCTCATTAACCTGTACCCCCACTGGAACTATTAGCTTGAAATGTAAGTGGAAAAGAGTTTAGAAATATGTTCTTGAGTAGCTTTGTGGTACCTTTGGGTGTGAACTAGACTGTTGACATCCTGGGTCCAGACTCAGTTTCTGCTGCCTGCTGCAGTCACAATGCTGTTGGAGGCTGGTCATGGGAATGGGTGCCTGAGAGGGGCATGGAAAAGGAGGTGGTGATGATGGCTCCAGGGCTCAGCTTCGAGGGCACAGATCTGTGCAGTGCTGATGTAGCAGGTGTCTAAGGGCAACTGAGGCAGGACTGAGACATGGAGGGATAAATTCATGCTGCAGAGGCATCAGAGGAGGCTAAAGAATAAGCCTCATTCCACTAAGCTTTTAACTGCTTCATTTCAGGTGTAAGAAAAAGATCTGGGCATTTCAGACCATGAGGCACAAAGAGTAGAGCCCAGCCAGATGGATGCCCACCCTCAGAGCTCTCAGATATCCACTCTCAGAGGCAGAGCTGAAGCCTTGGTTTTCCAGGTCTCTATTCTCCTGTTTGTCGGCTGTGTACCTTTTGGGTATTAGAAAACCAAGAGTTTACATTTGTACCAGTTCTGTGTTCTCATCCATTACTGTCCACAGATGGGTTGCAAATCACTGTCTAAAGAGTGCAGTGTCCTGTTTGGAGCACTGCATGGCATTTCAGACTGAAGGTGCAGCACTGCCTGCATGTTAGCAGAAGAGCCTTAGGAACATGGAAATCACCTGGATGGATACATGACCACAGCTCTGGTCATTTTACCAGATTACAACCTTAAATACAGATGATATTTTTGAAAAAGGGAATTTGGAAATCAGGCATGTGATAAATGCTGTGTTGGTCCTATACAGTTTCTGATCTCTCAGGGAGGATTGCACAGTGATGTGCAGATGGCCAGTGACTCCAGTGGGCCACTGTGTGGGGAAGGGTATTTTCAGGGTAGGAGCCACAGGTGGTCAGTGCTTTGGTTCTGATACAATCTCTGATCACTTGTGTGCACCAGTTAGCAGCAGTGAAACCAGTCTTGTACCACAGAAGATTTGATGGTTTTCTACCATCAAATTGTCAATCAAGTGAGTGCGTAATAATTAGGACAGGAGGCACAAACTCCTACAATTTTCAAATATTTTTATGCAAAAAGAAGTCAGGATTCCTACCCTGGTAAAAGCCCCTGCTTTCCCCCACATGAATATTTGGTTTTTTTTATAGGAAACTAAAGATTATGATGGCCTTGAAGTTGTATTTGTGGGCTTTGAAGTGGTTAGGTAGTTCTCAGAAGAGGATACTGGAAAGTAAGAGACTTGCTGATGTCATTTTTATTTCACCACCAGTACCCCAAAAAAAAAGCTGAGAGAGATGTTGGTGGCCCTATATAAGGTGCAGCTCACCTCCTGCAGAGCACACCAAGAATCACAGCAAAGGTAAGGCTTGCAGCCCTTGTTCTGCTCTCACCCTGACGCGCTCTCCCCGGTGCTAAAGCTGCCTTGTCTCCTCTGGCAGTGCTGAGCCTGCTCTGCAGCCGCTGGGACGGACGGTGCCGGACCCCGAGCCATGGCCTCCCTGCACACCTTGGCCAGCAGCTTCCCAGGATGGCTTCTCTTCTGCTGCTGTTGCTGCCTCCCTCTTCTCACCAGCCCTCTGCCTCTGAAAGGGGCTCCCGGTGCCCATCATGCCTGCAGGCTCAGGAAGATCCACTTCCAGCAGCCCTACATCAGGAATCGCACCTACACCTTGGCCAAAACGGTACAGTCATTGTGTGCTCTTCATGGTGGGGTGTGGGGACCTACTCCTCTCTTGGTGCTGTGACTTCTAGACTTTGGCATTCCTCCCTCTCTCCCTTGAAAAAAAAAAAAAGTGGATTTGCAGTTAAGGCAGAGGTTGGGTGTGTGGAGCAGGTCTATTGCCTGCTGGCTGTGCAGCCAGGGGAAGCTGCTGCCTCTCGTCGTGCTGCTCCCCAAGGGAAAGGCAGCCCCTGCAACAGCACAGCTGCTTCTTGTCAAGCAGCTGCTGCCAAAGTGGGTAAATTGTGAAATATGACATTAAATTTCTCCGTTTGCTCAGGCCATTTGGAGCTGGGCCTGTCCATGACTGCAGCCACAGCCAAGCAGATGCTCTGGTGTCCTACAGTGCTCTGCTGGGCAGGTTTCCTGGCTGCTTTTGCCGTGGGTGGGTGTCCCTGGGTGCACACCACCGAGCACCTCCCTGCAGCACTGTGGGCCACTGTGAGGTCGGCCACCTGCAGTATCTGGTTTAGTCACCGTAACCACGACGACTTCTGACTTTCAACTGGGGGATACGAGTTCAGACCTCAGCTCATTTATTTTCCTGTGATACTGACCTTGAATCTCACCCAGCTGAGGGGAGAAACAGACACGATGTCCAAGCTTATCTACCTGTAACAGACTGTGGTGTCCATTCCCTCATTTCACCTGCACTTTCATTGCTGATGAAAACTTCTGGGTTTATTATTAATTTTTAGGTAAGGTTCCCAACACCACCTGACTCTTCCTTTTTCCTCTCAGGCCAGCGCCTCAGACAAGGACACGGACAACAGATTGATTGGGCAGCAGCTCTTTGCTAACATCAGGGTAAGCCTTGCATGAGGAGTCTGCTCTTTGCGTCCCTCTGCAGCACTTACGATCTCCTGCCTTGATTTAACATTGCTTTACTTTCATACAAAGGAAAGCAACCGCTGCTACATGATGAAGAGGGTTGTGGAGCTAGTAGTAAAAGATGTTCTTCTCACTGAAGTCAAGAGCCGGTACCCTTATGTTGAGGAGGTGGCACAGTTCTTGGCATCCCTGACCTCAGAGCTCAGCAGCTGTGTGAGTAACACTGCGTTTCTCTCCCTCTCATTGCTGCTCCTAAATCTCAGAATGCTACAAGCAGTGGCAAAAGGCAGTGATATGAAAGGAAACCTCAGATCAGAGATATGAAAGTCAGAGTTAATAGAAAGGTGTGAAAAAAAAATAGTACCTCACTGCATATATCTGTCCATCTTATGTCTGATGTTTCCTTTCTTTTAGCAATTCTCAGGAAAGAGAGACCACATTGAAAAGAACCTGGAACAAATGAAGAACAAAATGGAACAGGTACATTTTCCCCAGACATTTAGAAAAAGCAGTTTCAAACCCCAGTCATTTAGCTGGATTAAGGCTGACCTAATTATGAAACAAACTCGAGATTATTTAGGACGTGAAGCCTACAAGGGCATGAAATAGGAGATTAATGTTATTTCCCCTTCTAGCCCTCCCTCACTTGTCCTGTTAGCTCTCTGCACATGTTATGGGAATTTAAACCTTAAAAAATTAGGTTTCAGGAAACTTATATGCTAGTCTAGATTTGAACAAACTAATTTATATCTTATGATATAATGACACTAGCAGAACTGTGTAAGAAAATTAGGAAAGTAAATTATTGATTCAGTTTCTGTGACAATCCTAATTTCAATTTTCAAAAAAACCCCAAACCTATTTGTTAAGATTTGCATTCTGCTCTTTTCTAGTTGGGAGAAAATGGAAAGACTAAAGCCATTGGAGAGCTGGATTTACTGTTTGACTACATGGAAAATGCCTGTACTGATGCCCCAAAGAAGGGAGGGAACAAGAAGAAAAACTGAAAAAATTCTGGACCAGGCTTGAAGAGATGTTTCTGCAGATCTCTTGCAATAACTCAATTTGATTAGCTGCAACTATGTCCATTCCCCTCAGATGCAGTATATGTTTCACTTGTGTCAAAACTAGAAAACTAAGTGGGCAGAGACAGGATGGATATTGCTGCCTTTGAAAATGAGAACTGCAGGACATTGCCTCTTGATTGCAACGCAGGGCATTAGTTATTTACAAAAGCACTGTTCTGTCCTCCTTGTCCCCACAGGAACGAGGCAACCATTTCTGTCTTTTATACACTGAAATTTGACACCTATGAATCAGCTTTGTTTAAGGCAGTGATGTTTTGATGTGATGTTTTAGCCAGGATATTTTGAGCCTCCTACCTGGAAATCTCTTTTGCATATGTTGCCCCCTTCTGACTTTTGCCTGAAAAGTTGGTATTTCAGGCTATTTCAGAAGTAATTTTTGTCTTTTGTATTTAACGGTAACTTATTTTAAGGTAATAATTATAAAATACTTTTATTTATATAGATTAATTGAAAAATATTCAAGGAAATGTATTTATGAAGCTTTACCAGAAATTAACACTGCTGTGTGATATTTATATGCAGATGGAACATTTTATAAATGCTTTAATTTATTATAATAAATATTTTGGTCCTCAAATATTGCCATTTGCAGAGCTTTTCGTCTTTTCTTCAAACACAAGGGAGATGACACACATTGCACCTGTGGAGCTGCTGGACTAGTGGCTGTATTCTTGTGCCCAGGAAGGATGCAAGCTCTGCCTGGGGCTGTGCTTCTTCACCATAAGCCTGAAATTCTGGCTTCTCACAGGCCAGGGCTCAGTGGGCAGCATGTCAGTCAGCCTTTCTTCTAGGGGATGGTGGGAAAAACAGCATCACTCCTGAAAGCCATTGGTTTGGTGCACTGGTTCTGCCTCGGTACATGCAGAGACAAGATCCCCCCTTGAATTGCTGCTGCTGAAAAGTCCCAAACTGTCCCCATGGGCCAGATGAAACAAACAGGCAGCAGCTGCTAATGAAAACTCAGAGCTCTGCGTTCCCACTGCCCATCCACAGCATACTGAGCACAAATGGTGCTCTGCAGCATCAGGGATCTGAGAGTTCTTCAGAAGAGAATGCTTGGTGCCTATTCTCAACACAAACTCCAAGGCAGAAAAACCCCTCAAGTCCCTGAAGCACAGTTTAATCTGTGTTTATCCTGTCATGTCCTTGAGCCGTGTTTCCTGGAAAGGCAAAAGAGTTGCTCTGGTGTAGCCAGGGAAACTGGTGACTGGACCAAGGCTAAAGGGGTGAAAAGCATCCAAATAATCAGAAATATGTAACAGCAGATTCCAGCAACTGCTGAAGTCTTCTTGAGCCAGGCCTTACCATTTATTCATCAGAGCAACAAGTATCATGTCCACATTTAAAAAGTGTTGCTCCTGAGCCAGAGCAAATTAAAGATGGATTTAAAAGCATCCATCCTTACCCGTTTTGAACATAGTTTATGTGAACTGAAATCACAGCACTTTCTTGTGGGAAATCACATATTAGACCAGCATATGATCCATTTGAGTGATGGATGCCTGTTACCTGTCAAACTAGATTCATTCAACATGATTTACTTTTCCCCACACTTTCATTTGCATATCACAAGGCATGATTTACATGCCTAGTCACAGTCAAGGCAGAAGTGGCCCATAAATGACAGGCAGCCAGGATCTGGTACTGCATTACAGTTTCAGGGATTTAACCTTTATTACATATTCAGTTTGGCATATATTTCCTCTCTTCTGGGATATGGAATGATGTTGTCAAGAGGTATTGGCCAGCATCCCTTCTCTTATCATTCAAACTTGTGATAACTAACGCAAAGGAAGGGAGTTTAACACCAAATGAATAGTTCACTTCACTGGCCTTTGACATGCACAGTCTTTCCTTGAACTACATCTGTCTCCCTTTACAGTCAGTGGAGGATAAGAGGAATTTTATAGGTGTCATTTCCCTGGTCTGCATTAGAAGTTTATAAAGGTTGTGGCTTTGGGCAGGACAACGCAATTTACCCTAAAAGTACCTGTTTTCTTCCTTAATGATAAATAAACACCAGACCATGAGCCACATACATGCTGTTCCTTGTTGATAAAGTTGCTTCACAAATGGATGAATAACTTATTTCCTTCTTCTGCTTCCTTTAGGTCTCTTCTACACTGTCCTTACCGAGTTACCCTACCCAGAAATGTCAAATCAGTCTCAAGTTTTCCACACTGGGCAGGTAAAATCCGTTTGTCCACAAAAGCATAAAAATGAAGTTGACTAATTATTAACTTCTCCAAACCTAAAAGCCACCAGTTGGAAGATTTTACCACAGAAACCTCATGAGCTGGAGCCCTGGAAATGCCACACAGCAAAATTTGTAGAATTTCCTTCTCAGATTTTCTTTCAGGGTGTGTGTGACTTGAGGATGTGCGAAGGGTGGTGGTGATGGTCAGTTTTGAACAAAGGAAGTAGAAGTTCGAATAGGTTTCCCTTAAATGGAGGAAATGTCTGGGACAAACTATTATTGATCAAAAGAAAATAAAAATGTAGTTTCAGTCAGGCAAGCTGGGTTTTAATCCAGTTAATAGTTCCAGCTCAAAAAGGGAAAATATTGCTGAAATGTTTTGTTCTGACATTTTCTAAATAGTTAGTGTTTTGGTTTTATGTGCATTTCTTTCACAGGTTGAAAAGAGATTTGTAAGCAAAATGAGCTGTTTCATTTTGAGTTGGACAAGTGCTTTGAGCCTACACGAAACAAATTATTTTGGCTTAATTTTCTGGTTGGGCCACCAAAGAGAAACTCCATTATTCATGCAATTCTAATTCCTGTTGCCCTATTTTCATTTCCATTTTCTGCCTCCAAGTCAAGGACTGTTTGGAATTCCCAGAGATCCTCAACTAGCACCCTTAGGGAAAGCACCTGCTCCACATTGAGGACACCTCCCCTACAGGGGTTCCAGGACCTCTTCCTGGGCAGAAATTCACAGACCACTCTACTGTCAAATTAGCGTTTCATTGACTCTTCCTCCCCTTCTCTTACATTAGATGACCAGAACAGGCACCTTCTTTTCCTACACGGATAATTGTAAAACATTTATAAAACTGCCTCTGAAATGTCATGTAGTGAAGAGAGAAGCCAAAGCATGAACAGAAGTTTCCATATCCTGCTGAGTAAGTATTGGTGACAGTTTAAGAAACATGTCTTAAATATATTGCCTGGAGTGTTACTCATTTAAGAGATTAGATATTCAATGTGTGAATATATACTGCCCAAGTGACCTAGAATAATACAGGGTTGGTATGTCCAATTTGCCACTGGAAGTATATTCTAGGCAGTGCAAAATGTTGAAGCTATCCTGTTCATAAATCAATGGCATGCGATTATGTCAGCTTGTGCTTTAGAGCACGCTTAGCTACACAATTAGCTGCTCTGAAGGAGGTATGGATTGCAGTGAGCAGCAGTAAATGCCTGACAAACTTTTCAGTCAAGGTAATGACCACAGAAAGAAGGAAAAAACCTGCAATCCAGTTCTGTGGGACCCCGGGTATTGTCGGCAGGCCACTATCAAAAAAAAAAAAAAAAAAAGTTACATAGAATAACATATTTAAGATGGAAAGTAATGCAACCTCTCTGGGGATCCAGACCAGGATTCTATTTCTAACAAACATTCAAGAATGTTTGTTAGAAAATCAGATTTGGGTGAGGTAACTAAATACAGACTGTGCCAAGGCTGGTGGCACTTCTGGGGCTGCATATGATTCATAGCACATATCCATTTGTGACACCTTTTGCATTGGTTAACACTGCAGACATTATCAGATTAACTGTATGAACTTCACCACTAACAAAAGTGCTAAACAGCAATGCAAGTGAAAAGATTTCTTCTCAAGTCTAGGAAATCACTCTCTCTGTTAACCTTTATAATACAAATTCCTGGCAAGTACACATATATCAATTTCTATAGTTTAATTGGGAATTCAATGATGAATGGTTTGAAAAGAAAAGATTCCTACATCTTTCCTCCCCTAAGGAGAAATTAAAGTAAAAATTATATTGAGAAGAACCATTTATCCTCAGCAAACTAGCTCATGGGACCCAAATGTAAATATTTTTCCAATATGAAGGATTAAAGCACAGCATTTAATATTTCCAGGATCTGGCCATTTTTCTTATCCAAGTTTGATTAAAAAAAAAATAGGGCTATCTTCTAAACTAAAAACATTTTCTCTTCAGCCATGGGCAGCATGGATAAAAATATTTTGAAAAAAAGCAGACTCATGAATATGTATTTAACTGGCTTACTTGAAACTGCTTTATGGTTGTTTCTTCAAGAACCAGTAAGGCTTTTCCCCTGAAATTGTAGCCCTAGTTTCAAATGACTGAATGCAGAGTGATGTTGGTTTCCAAAAACTGCAAAATTGCACCAATTTTAAGTTCTCTTTATTCTACTGTTTTTTTCCAAAAGAAAGATTTCTGACTCCTACTGCACATTTAAAGAATAGTGATGATGTTCCTCAAGAAGTGAAAAGAATGGGGCAATCATGCATCTGTGGTAAAGTCTAAAAGCTGTGCAATCATGAAGATTGACTTTCTGATTAGGCCTTGTGAGGTAAGAGCTCCCCAATGGATCAGTTCATCCTGTGTCTGGTCCTGCTCCACAGAAGTAAAAAGTAAGCTCCTGTTGACTCCAAAGTGTGTAAGATCAGACTTGTTTGTGTATTTATAGGGTCAATTCTATTACCAAAAAAAAAAAAAAAGAAAGAAAGAAAGGTTTCAACACAGATAATGGAAGTGATGATTTGGACTGTTCTGATAAAAGGCTTTTTCGTGAAAATGTAGTGTATTAACACTTGTTTGAGAAGCAGAGGTTCCAAAATAAAGTTTAGATGCTGCTTGTCTTTGCAGTGACCTTGTATTTATTGTTGGTCTAAAAATACCCAGACCTTGTCCTACTTCTTACCAAAAACATCTGTAAAGTTTCTGGTTTGACCAGCTTTTCTCCTTCAGGAATTATCCTTTATAATGTGAGTCCTGACAGTTTTGAATAGGGAAAGAAATTCCAGATTCTCTATTTTTCTTATGTTGTGACCAAATAAATAAATAAATGGTGTGACTAAGATTTAAGGTAGATATTACCAGATTTGGGGATGTTATCAGCTCTGGGGCTTATTTATACTTTGACAGCTCAAAAAGAGAGTGTGCTTGTTTGTCAAGGGCAGCATTTGGCAAAAAATATGACTGGTTTGTAGTCATTAATGTGAACATCAACACTGTGTTAATTTCTCCTCTGTGTGATAGAGGGTCAATTCAGTTTAGGAAAGCATCTTGGCTTGATGGGAGCCACGTGTGGCTCAGAAAATGCAGGACAGTTACTTGCACATGAGATATGCACATATGCACATGTTTTGTAGCCTCCAAAACAGGGAGCTGCTCAGTGTTGTCAACGTGCCCTCATTTAATATCTACCACTGATTCAGTTCTTACCCGACTTGGATTTCTGGGAACTCGAAACAAATCAGTGACCAAGACTCTGATCCTGTAAATTGCTGAAGCACCACATATTCCCCTCATTTTGATAGTAGCCCTATATGAGTCATCTGCCCTAGCTTTGGTGCCAGAAAGCCAGCTAGCAAAGCTGAGCTGCTGCCCACGGGCAGAGCCCGTCCCTCGCCCTGTCAGCGGCAGGGCTGGCAGGCACGGAGAGCCTGGTGCCTCCATCGGCCCTGTGTGGTGTGTGGTGTGTGGTGTGTGACATGTGACATGTGACGTGTGATGTATGGTGTGTGACGTGTGATGTGATGTGTGATGTGTGACGTGTGGTATGTGATGTGTGACATGTGATGTGTGGTGTGTGATGTGTGATGTGCGATGTGTGATGTGTGATGTATGTGGTGTGACATGTGACGTGTGATGTGTGTGATGTGTGTGATGTGTTATATGTGATGTCTGACATGTGATGTGTTATATGTAATGTGTGATGTGTGGTGGTGTGTGATGTGTGCTGTGATGTGTGGCATGTGATGTGTGATGTGTGACATGTGACATGTGACGTGACGTGTGACATGTGACGTGTGACGTGTGACATGTGACGTGTGACGTGTGACGTGTGACGTGTGACATGTGATGCGTTATATGTGATGTGTGATGAGCTCAGACCCAACACCGAGCTCAGACTCCGCACCCAGCTTCGGGGCTGTGGCTGGGCCTTGCAGATCCCAGGCTTGGGCTTCAGGGTGGTGTGGTGCTCATGGGTCAAGCTGAGGGCAAGTGAAAGAACCAGAATGAAGAAGCTTTTTCTGTGCCATTTTACTTTGGAAATGTTCTAGCAGTAAGAATGTAACTGCATTAGATTTCAGTTTTCAGTTCCTAACTGCTTTCCATTGGTACTTGCAGTTATGGACTTCACTTTCTGTTGGTAACCCAGTGTCACTGGAAATGAATAAATAAGAGACAATGTCTTTAGGGGAGGTGAATATGTGATGTTTCTCTGAAAATAGGAAGACAGGAGCAACTCATTTTTTGCTACACTGCTGAAGAGTAAACCAGAGAATTTCTTAGACCTGCAGTATGAAGTTTTGTCTGGCAGGCTTAGGCTTATACAGTAACCTCATTATCAGAACTGAGATAAGAGAGATTGATAAATTACCTCCTGTTCCTTGCCATATAAATAGCACATAAATAAAATGTTTGCTTTCCCAAAGCAACAGAATGATAAACTTTTATGTGTTCAGAGGTTTGGGCAAACATTTCAGACCTAGAATACTTTGAAGGGCTTATCTGAGAGTTTTGAATCAAGTTGTCTGAAGATCAAGGCAACAAATGTGGTTTTTATGGAGCTGCTGAGCTAAACAAAGCAAAATTTGGTACAAAAATGCCTTTTTTTCAAGAAAAGGAATTCTCATGTGTAAAAATTTGCTTTCAGATAATCTAACCTAAACCTGGAAATCTGAGGAAACCTTTCCCAACCCATGTGTATTTGGAACTGATAAAAGCTTCTTCACAAATGGGTGCAAGTACTGAAAATTTGTACAGATGGGAAAAAAGTAATTAAAATCAAGGCTGCCATGTGCTTTTTCCAGCCCACACAGTGAACTATAGAATTAACCTCTTTTTGTTGATTTAAGTAATACAAATAATCAGAAAAATTATGGCAAAGAATTTTTTTTTGTTTTTATTCTTTGTAGCAAATCGTATCTTTAAAGATTTTATTAAGTTTAAAGGTCATTTTAATTTGATTTAAAAAATGTTTTTCTGCTTTTCTACACAAGAGTGATTTTCTTCTGTAAACTTAAAAGCTGGTAAGCCCAGCACTGATATTACATTAAAAAAAAAAAAAAACAAAAAACCAAAAAAGGTGTTCATTCATTGTTCTCTGCAAATCACAGCTTAAAAAGTTAAAAGTTGCTGGTTTCATATGGAGTGCATTAAGGACTTATTAATTCATTTTGCTTTACTCCTACAAGTATTACATGATTTAAACTTCTGTCACAGTTGCAATATGAATTGGATGTATGGGAGTTTGCAAAGTCAGTGCTGAGGTCTGTAACTGTAACTTTGCATAAAAGGCTTCTCTAAAAGCTCTACTAAATCTGCAAATATTAAGAGATTAAATATTTCTCTTTTGTTCAAGAAACTCTTAAAGAAAGTATCTGTTAAAAGATTTCTGTAATTTAAAGTGTTGTGCATGTGTTTACATACTGTGCTGCACACTAAGTAAAAAGTAGACCCTGGAAACAGACTAAAGAGTGAAACTCCAAACCAGCAAGTTATCCAGAATTAGATATAACCTGTACTCAACTTTCTTAGAAAGTTTCTTATGTTTCTAAAATAAATTTCCTACATTTCTAAAATAAAGTTTTTCTGTTTTTTTAATTGGAAAAATCATCAAAAGTTTATTGATCTAAAGTGAAAATTTCAATGGATATTTTGACACCTGTGGCATTTTTCTTTCTTTTTTTCTAGTCATTTTTTGCAATATTTTATTTTTCTGTAGCATTTAGGAGTGTTTACAATGCAGTCTCTATTTTATAATTCCTGCCAAAAGAAACTCTTCTTTTACAGCACCATCAGGTACTTCTCTAATGACCTGTGCCATGGGATTTTACATGCTTTGGAACTTCTCACAAACAAATCATTATTTGTCTTCTATATATTTTCTAGCAAAAAGTGCTAGATGTGACCATATCTGATAATTAAATAAGTAAAATTTCCCCCAAAAGTGACTCTACTGATGGGGTTCATTGGAAGCAGCACTTCACAAAGAAGGAAAATGTGCAGTGGGAAGTGGAAAGTCTGAAGCCATGAAGGTGCTGGGGAGATGGTTCCCCTGCAGCAACCTCTGACCGAAGGGATCAAGGATGCTTCTGAGGGAAAGACAACAGAGGGAAGCACAATTATTGCCTGTGGGTTTAAGTTCACTGGAGGAGAACAGCACTCCCAAGCAGAAAATCCCTCAGGGAAATCACTTTGTTGCTTGCTGCACTGTTGCTTCTCTAGCTTTTGTTCTGTGCTCCTGCACTGGGGAGTCAAGGTGGCAGATGTCCTGTGGGAGAGTCCAACAGTGGCCAGGATTTTGGAACAAATCTCACGTGTGAGGGAGCTGACCTGAGAGATGACATGACCAGTTTTTTACATTTTCATGACCGGGAGATTTTCTTTGTTGTTCAAAATTGCCTGGGTAAAGCCAGGATTCAGCTTTCAGTAAGCAGAAAAACTTTAGCTCCAAACCAAATGGATGACTTCACCTCTTTACTGAAGTGCAAGTACTCTCATTGCAAGCCATATTTCCTACATAGGGGTTTTTTGTTTGTTGGTTTGGTTTTTTTAATGAAGGACTATTCTTGCAAAAAAAAAAAAAAAAAAGAAAAACAAGAAAAAAATAGAAAGTGATTTTTCATATTGTGGTTCAATTTATTGCCTGGCACTAGCATGCACACATCAGCAGAGAGATTCAATGCCAGTCTTGCAGCCCAGCTCCCAGGGGGTGTAACACATAGAGAGAGCTGCATGGGCAGCCTGTGCTGGTATTACCAAGACACTCAGGAGTGTCCTGGGTTAAGAGAACAGAGGGGAAAAATAACTTTAAAAATATTTTGAAAAAAGAAGCAAGAATGAAGGTTTAAAAAGATTGTGGGGAGAGAGAAAACTGAAAAAATAGTGCACAAAAGTAGGAGGACAAGTTTTCCAGGATAAGAGTTGCGCCATGCAAACTGACACACTTCTACCAACCCAGCAGCTGTGGACATCCTCCTCCCCCAGAACCAGACCCAGGTTTCCATGAGGTTGGCTTTTTCCTTTTGTAATTTTAGTGCAACCTTTCGTTAATGCCATGATGACATTACAAGAGAAAGCAGGTCACAGACTTTTGAACACTCCTGTATGTCACAAGAGAAGACAAGGAGTGTGGATCAGCCATGTCCCACGTGGGAACGCTGAGCTGTTATTGCTGGGCACATCTGTACACTCTGCAGAAATACTGCTGTGCAGGGATTTCCTACTGTGAGTTTTGTGGTGGCAAACAAATGTTTTCTAAAGAGTTTGGGGATTGAATCATTGTTGCTAAATGAGATCTCTTGACTGGTTGATGGGAACAATGCTCAAACATTTTTTCTTATCTCTTTCTTTCATAATCTCTATTCTCAAATGCAAGACTACATGTGTGTGACTAGTAAAGGCTATATGCGTAAGGGTTTTATATAAAATTCAACTCCTTGTCCAACGAGAAAGTGATTACTAATTTTAGCTATGTAACTGGACATTCGAGATGTATCTTGACTATTACTCAGATAGCATTGAACATTCTTCTGAAGCAGTTGGCCATAAAAACTGGTACTGTTTAGAAAACTAATTTTTTATTTCTTGTCTATTTCTGTGCACAAATGCAAAATTTCAGTTCTAGTACCTTGGTGGTTTCAAAAACTCTATCTCCGAAAAGACTGAATGTACTGAACATTCCAATCGTATTTCTGAAGAAAAACCAGCTTGACAGATAATTGTCAGCCATCTGTCACCAAACTGAAACACTGAAGCAGGCCAGTAGCAGAGGGAGATCCACCACCTGAACTACTCCTGAGAATGACAGAGGACTTACAGCATGTTTTATAGCAATTTACATCTGAAGTTTACTCAGAAGTTGCTATACATAAAGTGCAAAGGAGTGCAAATGAAGGAAAATTGTTATTATGTTTGGGGTTGTTTTGTTTTGGGTTGATTTGGTTTAGTTTGTCTTCATCATCTGGGTTTGAATCTGATTTCTGCTTTACTTAATACCTTAAAATTTTTATGAGGTTTGTGTAAGGCATAGAGTGAAAAACTTCTGAGAGAACTGGATTTGTGGACCTGCTGGTGAGGTGCCACAGAATAATTAAAGGACTGCAGCATCTTTTGTCTGAGGAGAGGCAGAGAGAGTTGGGGCTGTTCGGCTCGGGGAAGAGTCAAGGAGATCTCACCAATGTGTACAAATGCCTGAAAAGAGGAAGCAAAGAAGAGAGCCAGGCTCCTCTCAGTGGTGCCCAGTGACAGGACAAGAGGCAATAGGAAAAAATTAAAATCCCTGAAATTCCACCAGAACATAAGACAGTTTTCTACTGTGACCAAAAATTTGCACAGGTTGACCAGAGAGATTGTGAAGTCTGATCTTCAGAGATATTCAAAAGCTGACTAAACACAGTCCCAGACAAGCAGCTGTAGGAGGCCCTTCTTGGACAAGATGACTTGCCCAGGTCACTTCTGACCTAAATCTTTGTTGCTCTTTGGCAAAGGCAGCTGGGGACACCTGGACAGGCACCATGAAAAGTGGGTGAACAGGGATTCTGCGTATAAAGATGAGAAAAGCACCAGGTTGACATCCAGTGATTTTCATTTTCTTTTCACTGTCCTTATTTCATTTACACAGGTTTATTTTTCCTAGCCAGAGCAGTGTGTGTATAGTATGTAAGCTGTAGCTGCTGGTGCCATCTCTCTGTGCTATTCTGTTGTTCCCCTGATTTTTATGGCTGCGAGGCTACCTGTAGTGTATCACTGGGTGCCTGTGTGCTGAGTTTGTGTGGGTAATGTTGATACCCTTGCCTGAAAAACCAGCTCATAATAGTTCTGTACTTGTACAGAACTTGTACAAAATCTATAGCAGCTCCAAGGGTTCCTATTATACTAATAGAAGGTCACAAGAAACAGTTTTAACTCTGGTGGGTATTCAGGGCTTACCTATGAGTTCATTACAACCATTTTTAGAAAATTGCAGGCTCAGTATTGAATGCTAGAAGCTTCTCTTCTCCAAACTACTCTCTCCAAGGGAGATACTGGGGTATCTCAATTTTTTATGCCCTAACAGTAGTGTTGTCACCCTCAGTTTTTGTAAAATATCTCTAAACTTCTTTGTTGTTTATCAAATCATGTTTCTGAGGACAAGTACTACACCTCTTCATGAAGACCTCTTATTTTTCAGAAGATCAAAGTGATTCAAACAGGATAAGGAAACAAAAAAAAATTTATATAGTCCTAAGAGAAAGCATAACATTAGCAGCAGTTAAGCAAATATGAGTAATGTTCATAGGAAGTACACGACATTTAATTCTAGTCGTACTAACAGGAAACGAAATAAACAGAAATTGTGAAAAGTGAGAAGATTCCTAAGTAAGAAACTAGACAAGGCTTTTTGTGGATGGAGATCAAAAAGCCATTTAAGCTGCAAAACAACGAGTCATATGATTGTTACCTTAAATGGACTAACAGAATTTTGCAGAAGTGCTAGCTGTACATGTTTGTTCTCCACAGACCAAGAGAATTTAATGTTAATAATATCTAATAAGCTCTTGTAGATCAAGACAATTCTGTGGCTCACAATAAAGCAGGGAAGAAAGGATCTTCATCAGGCTGTTGTTTTCATGCACTCACATGGAGCATAGGTCATACACAGGTTGCTTTGAAACTTAATCCCTACACAGGATAAATCAGGCAAGATTTTCTTATCTAATAAGCTGACTACTCTGGTGGTTTTTCTTACACTTTTTTTCTTAGATACTTTCTTTCTTGTTCATTGTCATGGTCATAAGTTTTATCAATTCTGTATAGACGTAACACATGAAATTCACTTGTGTTACCAGAATTGTGTTGTTCCTGAAGTATTGGCTGATATTGTACATCTAACTTTCCATTAAAGAGAGATCCCATTGCCTCTGGGGCAAGGTCCTTGAACTTCTCTGGTTTCCAGGCTACTCATGGAAGCCAGCATGCTTTGTGGTGTGTTCTGTTGTCCTCAGACTAACCTGGATACATCAGTTCTGCTGCTCATACAAAGCTTTTCAGGTATTTTCTGACTTCATTGCTAAAAGGGCTGGTCCCCGAATTTGTTTTTTCTTCTGCTTGTTATAATTATAAAATACTGAGTAATACTGGTTCTTTGGTATTCTACATTATTTATGCCATAGTTATGGTATAAATGAGTGCCAAAGTGGGACTAAAATACAAAGTGCTACACAAGACCCAGAAAGATAAGACTATCTTTGTTCTGACAAGTAACACATAAAAAAGTTGAAAAATATTGGCTATTTTTTGAAATAGCCAATATTTTTCAATAGAAAATCAAATTGTTGTATCAAAAATTGTGGAAGTGTAATTGATTTTATAGGATTGGTTATTAAATGGTAGCCCCCATTCTTTTATGAAAGGAGTGATAGGAAAGCTCTATTTTATTTTTATTAATTTTTTTAAGGTATGGCTACCTTGCACTTGCATCTACCTGCATCCTTTCACACCACCCAGTTGAAAAGTTTGCCAATTCAGTAAGACATTTACTGATTCTCATCCAGAGGTGTCTGGAGCCCAATGAAAAGGTGTCACTTACAGCCCTGTAAGTACGGTGATAGAAGTTCACAGAAGAGACAAAATGAAACTTGTGGGCTCAAGGGTTTTCCAGCAACATTAGAAGTTTCAGAGATGTTGAAAATTATTGATTTTCGTATGAAAAGCCACTAAAGACTGGCTACATGACCCATTTATTCCATTTAGAGGAAAGCTGTTGACCATGGAGTACCACACCAAGGCAGTTTTGCATTCTGACTGTTTTGCTTTCACCCAAGATCATCTTCTAGGAATAAACTAGCAATAGGAGGCTAATCTGCTGCCCACATGTCATGTGTGCTGAGGTTCAGTGCACCTCATCTGGCAAGCCTGACCAGCATTTGGAATGTTTAAATAGAGGCCACAGTTCACATGAGCATTAAAATGCACATAAACCCTCAGGCCATTATCCTCTCCACTTTCCAAAATCTAAGACCTCCTCCCCTTGCTGGTTGTTTTTGTCCCTGGACCCCATCAGCACTTCAGAGCTAGTCGAGTGACTGTGGTGTGTAGATGGTTCTGTGGAGAAAGGCATTTCCCAGAGCTGCTATGGGTGGGATGCTTGAAGAGCCCTGCTTGGCCTGTAGGCCGCATGCATGCTTGTGTGTGTAAATGGTCAGTGGGATTCAGGCTGGAGTGAATTATTTACCCAGCTTGTCTCACCTCTCTTCCTCCCAGAGCTGACACATGTTCTGGGCACAGGCACACATGTGCCACCATAGAGGGACAAACAGCTCTGCTGTTGGATCTAGCAGATCATGGTCACTTTGAGTCATTTCAGCTGCAGTTTAAACCCCTTCTTCTGATCTGTTTAAAGTTTTCTATGTTGATTTTGAAACATTAAAAAGTCAAATGCCTGTCCTGAGTGAATATTTCAAGGTCTTCCTTTTACATCCAACAAAAATGGTACCAAGGAAATTTTGTTCTAGACCAAAACCTGCGTTCTTCATCTTCTTGCACACACCTCAGCCAGTTGTCTCACCCAGGATCTTGACATTTGACTTAAAACCATCCTTGGCTTAACAGCCTCACATGGCTGGTGTTACTTCACGATTTCCAAGTCTATCCTTGGAGTGGCGTTCTTGCCTGTCTGGAGTGGTACCTAAGAAACCTGCAGCATTTGACTGTGTTGGAAACAGGCGAGAGACAGAGACTGTCCAGTCTCTGACCACCTTTGTAGAAGAGTGATAATTTCTACTCTTTTATGTTTATCACCTCTATGATGGATATGCTGTGATCTTGCACATTTTTTCCCAGTGCCCACGACTCTCAGTGGGCTTTTGAATTAACTTGATAGCCAAGGATGTCCTGGTCCTTCCACAGAGCCCTCCCTGGAGTCCTCTCTTTTACACTAAGCAGTCTGCTGCTCCTACTGGGGCAAAGTCTGGAAAAAATGACAGAATTTAAAATGCAAACACCTGATAGATGCTATACCTTGGAAAAACCCATCTCAAAAACTGAACAGGGAAATTCTAAACACCATGCAGTCCAACTTCCTTATAGATAACAGATTTTCTAATCTTTTTCAGAGTAAATTAAGATTTTTTTCCCTTCTGGGCCATTACCTTTCAGAAAAGTGCTGCCATAAGGTTTTGTGGAAAAATTAAAAAAACCCTAAAACACATTTGGCATGTTGAGAAACTAAACTAGCGCTCAACTACCTTTTCCTCACTTGACCACCACTTAAGTGAGAGAAGACTTCTCACATGATAGGGAAATTCTTCTTTCTTGGAAACCTTGACCCTGTTGCCAGTAAATATGGAGATATCGTTTAGAAAAACGTCACAGATGACTGTGGTCAAATTTGTTGAAAGTGGAGCAAGCCGTATAAAAAAGCACAGCAAAAATACCGATCAGCCACCACATGAGCAATAGGTTATCTGCGTGAGCATCTCGGGGAAGAAGCTACTTTGAGGGTTAACAAAATTAGGTTAACCTCTGTCATCTAACCAGTCTGGCTGCATCACACATGCTGCTGTGACTGTAGAGGCTCGAAGATTTGGGAGCGAAGATGAAAGGATGTTCTATTTTCAGATCTGGGCATTTTTTATTTCTGCTTTGTCTTTTTGCTGTGGAAGGCAAAAAGTCACCTACAGGAAAACACACCTGCCGAAAAGGACTCCTCTCCCAGGTGACAGAGAACCTGTATGTCAAGGCAACTAGTTTAAAATCATCTATTCCTGTAAGTTGATCCCACTAACTGAAAAAGTTTATTTTATTTATAGATGCTTCTTTATTAGTTTAATTACTGCACTTCTGGAAACTTTAATAAGTTCAATGATCTCTAGAATCCTGAGAGACAGGGTAGTGCAGCTAGTTCTTTTGTAAAGGTGGGAAAAAATGATGCATAGAAGATGCATAGAGAGGCTGGATGAGTTTTCCATGAAAGAAATTTGCAGTTAGGCTAGGATTGGAATACAGATTTAGTGAGTCCTCACCCTACATCTGAAGAAGAAAATGAAGATTAATATTATTGTTACTAAGTTTTGTACAAACCAGACTTAAAACTGTCTCCCTTCCTCTGCTCAGGTTAATTAATACTATCATATTATATTTTACAGAAGGATCTCATCAAGACCACAAGATTGCTTAAAAAGACTACAAAAATGCTGTTTATGGTAAGATTTATACTACCTGTTTTCCTTTTTCTTACTTTGACTTTCCTTTGGTCAGTAGAAACAGGAATATGTGATCAAAAGAAATGACAACTATTGCAAAAATCACTTGTGTTTAATTGGAAAAGACATTTATGAAAGCCACATGCTTAGAGGAAGAGTGTTATTTCTGCTTCATGAAAGGGATATTCCCCTGGGATACGAAGGGACGGTTGATCATGGTAGGGGGAGAAAGAGGTGGATTTGGAAAGCCTGCCTGGAGGCACTTCTTTGTGGGCAGCTGAAGTGATGCTGTGCCAGGGAGGTTGGGGTGAGGGTGTTTTTGTTCAGGGAGGAGTGTGCTTGTTGCAGCACTCCTCCTGTGAGCCCTGGCTGCATGTGTGCCTCCCAGGAATGCTTTCAGGCACCAGCCCCCACAGGAGAGCCAGAGCCACAGCCACTGTCCCACGGCTGAGGCACCTTCTGCTGAGGGTGTGCAGCACCATGGATAGCCTGGGCATGCTGCAGGGAGCTGAGACACCCAAGGAGCTGCTTTGAGCTTAGCCCTCTCAGGTGCACTGGAAGAGGATCATCAGAGTTCCCAGTGCAACTCAGCATGGGAGTGAGAATCAAGCCTTGGGATGTCTAATTGTGACTGTAATTGTGTGAGGCGTTTTAGTTTTCTTCATGCAGAGTTCTAGTCAGCAAGACCAGCTGAGTTGGTTTGTCCTTAAGTACAGACCTATTGGCCTTTGATGTCCCTTGGATTTCACCAATTAGCTTGGGAGTGAAGGCTCCTCGCTTGTCTGTGGGACCTACACACAGATATCCACGTTTGGTTGGTGTCCTCTGCACCTGCATGAGCCTCCTGGCAGGAACCTCTCACCTGACACTTCATTCCACTGCCTAAAAATAGGCACATAGTTTGAAATACCTTTAGGTGTCCAAGAGAACCCACAGGTCAGGCAATAATACAATACAGAGCTGTCAGGATGATTGATCTTTTCTGGGGCAGCAGTTGGGGATGGGCTGGATACCCTACAGCCTATCAAATGGCATGGGACAGTGATGTGGAGGAGTGGAAAAATGTCACATACAGTCACTCCAACAATTTGATCTAGATGGTCTGACTTAACTCCCCAATTTATCTTCCATTTACTCTTTGTGTATTAAGTACATTTGTTGTCACTTCTGTTCTGTAGGACCATGATTGGTCTTACCAATACCCCTGTGCCTGCCAGCACAGCATCCTCTTGCCTTTCCTTCAGAAACCACAGAGGCAGATTGAGCTGTTTAAAACAAAAGGACACAGGCCAATTGTATACTAAAATTAATAAAAAATGTTTTATTGATTGCACACTTTCTAAACATGCATGTTTTATGAGGCTGAAATTTTAGCCTCATAAAAGTTGACTTTGGGGGTGTTCATTTGACAAATCATTACTTGATTTGTTTTCAGACAAACTGCACTGTTCGAGATCAGCTTCTCTCCTTCTATGTGAAAAATGTCTTCAGTCGTCTTGAAGTAGGAAGTGACAAGTTGTACTTCATTAGTGCCTTCCAGGCCCTGCAAGCAAACATGGATGCCTGTGTGAGTATATTCCTGAGAGTTAAGCTAACTTTGTCCATCTCAAAAGTTAGGGAAGGGCTCCATCCCAGTTTTTCAGCAGATGGAGAGGCAGAGGGTGATTCAGAGTCATGGTGTGACCCATGGCACAGGGGACCCAACTTCCTGAGGGCTTCTCCATTGGGCCCAGGGAAGTTCAACACCATTAATTCCCTCCCAGAGTGATCTTGTGTGCAAGGTGGTGGAGATCCCAGGCAGCCAAACCACTTCCCTACTGATGATGTTACCTTGTGCTGCCCTCTCATCACTAAAGCTGCAAAGAAACAGGGTGGTCACAGGGAGAAATGAGGCTCCTCAAGTTTCTGTGATGTTACAGTGGTAATGCTTTCCTTCTTTAACAACTTACCCTCTGCTGGGGTGTAATCTTTACTCACATGTCATCCCTGCTCCTCCATACTGAATTTTGAAAGAACTGGTGGTGTCTCATGAGTGAGCAGGGTCCACAATTACAGTGCACGTGGGAGCAGTTCCTATGAATTAGCTGTGCTCACAGTCAGAGCAGGTTGTCAGAGAGTGACACTGTCCACTGGCAAAATGTGCCCCAGAGAAGAGGCACTTTTACCAGCTCTGCCTAAGTAATGACAGGACAGCAGTTAGAGCACAATTTTGCCTGTGCATATACTCACTAACATACCAGGTAGATGCTGAGATGATGCCATCACTTGTTGGTCATTTCTCACATCATTTTTAAGGGTAAACAAATAGTAACTGGGTGTGTCTTAAAACTAAATATCTTATGGGTACCCCTTTTCCTCCCCTAAAACTGAAGTTGTCACAAATAACAGTGTCCCAGAAAGTGGAGCCTGACCTAGGGTGAAATATAGCCGTGGATATCCAGGCAAATGTCTGTTGTGATTTTAAAAAGTGAGAGAAGGATGGCAAGTCAATTAATTAATGAATTAAATTAATTGACACTTTGGCTAATCTGAACTGCATGGTAGCATGAAAGAAAAGGACAGTGGTTCTACATGCACAAAAACATTTGCAATGCAAAACCTAGCAGTTTCAGAGATCTCTTTGAAGACCTCTCTGCAGAGGTCAGAACTGAACTGGGGTATTTGCATAATGTACAAAGATTCAAATCCTAATGGGAGAAAACTTCACCAGCTTTCAGGTTCTGTATTTCAAACCATGCTAAACTGTTGAGATTTACAGCCATTATTCACAGCAGTCTGCTGTGATCATACTGCTGTGATTATTTGTGTCTGTCAAAATTCCAGAAAATGCTGTAATTCCAGAATGTGACAATATAATTTCAGATGATACAATATGCTTTATAGAGATTATACTTTTGTCTGGAGAAACAGACATTCTATACAAATGCCAGTACTCACTGAGGCGTTTAGACTGTCAACTGTGACAGAATTCAGAATATCCAGTGACTGCAGCTTGTTACATAGCTTAGCAATACATTTGTTTCTGTGTTACATGGAGACAAAATGCTGCAGGTTTCTCAGAGCTCCTGCATTCTTTTTCATAATTAGTGCCAGTGTTTTACCCAACACAAGTCTAAACATAACAACTTACCTTTTGGGTCATAAAACATCTGGTAAGAGTGATAAGACTGTCCCTGCTAGTAGGAAAACAGCAGCTCTTTGAAAAATGATGGCTCACCATGATTTTTTAGGGGACACCTCATTTCTGGAAACTAATATTTTTTGAAATGTCTGTATTAATTCAAACCCAGCAATACAAAGCCGTGTGAAAGAATAACAAAAATGATGAATAGAGTGAAAGTAATGGATCTTTTGCTGAAAGTAAACTTGAGATTTTTTTCATATAATACTCCTCAATAAATTAACACTAATTTGTCCATGTACATAGCTCTTTAGTTGTTATTACCTAGTTGATATATAAGATGTTTATCAGAAGGGATTTCCTCCATGACAACATAGTATGCAATTAATTTTTTACCTTTCAAGAATAAAGCTCTCTATACAACTTAGGGAAACAGCGACACCTTTGTAGACATATTCACCTTATATTCTTTCATAAATTCTGGCTGTAATTCGGCCAGCTAGAGGCATGTGTGCTACCTAGAAATCCTAACAATATTTGCCTCCCAACCACTTCCAAAGACTTTATACTATAATATTACAATTCTCATCCTGCCAGTTCTTGGTTTTGTCCAAACAAGGAGGCATTAATATTTTTCAATGATATAGAGGCCCAAGTTCAGTTTTTCAGAAATATGAGGTCAGCATCACTGATCTCATTACTTGCTTGAGTGCCCTGGTCAGCATTGCTGAGAACAGGGCGAAGTTGCTTCTGAAGTCGGACTCATGTTCCTACAGCTACAGCAGTAGTGCACTGCAGAAGTGTTTTCTCATATTTGAATGGAGTGTAGAAGGACAAAATATTCCCTGCAGACCCTTTAATATTTCTCTATCATTTTAGGCAGAGCTTGTAGACCTCAAGCTGAGTTTTCAATACTCTAACTTGTTGTCCAGCTCATTTAGTTACATGCAGTATATGCAGGAAGATAGGAGTTTGTAATGTGCATCACCACTAAAGCAAACATACTCATTTAAGGCCAGTTCTGCTACCAAATAATATTTTGTGGAAATCTGTATCATGCAAGATAGAGATCATTAAAAAAAAGCTCCATGTTAGAAAGAACAGCCCCAGTTGGAAGATTTTTATAAGTTTACTTTTATTTACATCTCTTTTAATGTCTTTTAAAGATTTGCTTTTTTTTTCCACTTTCATCATGTGAGGTGACTTTGGGAAGCACAAAAGGTAACCTGAAAATGTTTGTGCTCCTTTTTAAAGTACTGCATGTGAGATAGAAAAGGATTAACCATTATTTTCAGAGGAGTTATTTCCTTTCATGTGTTGAGATGAGGAACTTTGCCTTTTTTCTTTTCAAACCTGTTGTCCTTTTTTTTAGATTGGAAAATATCAAATTTTTCTCTTTTTTTTTTTCTCAGAAAGAATGTCTTTTTGACAGCCCAGGTAGCTGAGGATCAGCAAGCCATGTTGCTCAGAAAGCTTAGTCTGGCAACTCAAAAAAAATGTTTGGAAAAGCTTTGGGTAGCCACTGCTGAGTGGCCAGAGATAGGGTGGGGAGGAGACAGCTAAGCCCTCCAGACTGTAATTAATCTGACAGTGGAGAAATGGGCAGGGAAACAGAGAAAAACATAAACTAACTTTATAAACATATTTGGAGGGCTTGCAAATTTGCTCCCTGTACTTTGCAATGGTCTTTGGCCCTTAGCCTTGACTTCTCTCAGGTTCAGAAGTTCTGAGGGTTCAGAGCTAAAGGACCTTGAATCTTAGAGCTAGGATATGATTTGCAAAAGCTGTAACTGCAACCTATGTACGGATTCCTGGGATAAATAGAAAGCGTTTAATAAGAAAACTTAGAGGTACTCATAGTATCAATTTTGGGTGTTGTGAACTCAACTTGGCAGGAAGCATGCAGGTAATAGAACACATTTGAAATATTGGGAGATGATGAAATGATGCTGAGTTCACACATTTTACTGGTAACCCTACAGTGCCACACTGTGGACTGGACTCTTCCTCATCTCTGTGTCTTTATATCAGCATCTTTGGGTTTTTTTCATCCTTCAGCTTCCGTGTGCTCCATCCACAAGGTTAACTTCTGCAGTCAAAAAGTTAAAGAGAGTGTTTCTTAAGGTAAGAGCAGGAGATGCTGGCTCCTCATTGCACTTTTCAAGGGCTGTAGTGAGTTTCTTTTCTAATGCCTTTATCTTCTCAACAGCTTGGAGATCAGGGAATCTACAAGGCCATCCATGAACTGGACATTCTCCTTCCCTGGATTCAGGCCTACATACAAACCATCATATGAAGAACGAGGAGGTGACAGACAGTGCTCTGCTTCTGCGAGAAGGACATATCAATACCCAAAAGGCTGAAAATGAACTGAGAGCTGGGTTATAGATGTGCCTGGCAGTAACTCCCTCCCATGGAAAGAAACCCTCTGTAACACAAGTGGCATAAAGAGGGCTTTTCATAAGCTTTCCTGATTGACCTGGCACAGCAGATTAACTGCTGAGGAGCAGTTAGAGCATGCTGCTGTGCACCCCACCCTGCCTGCCCGCTGCCTCGTGGGCAGCCCCAAAGGCACCGCACCAGCAGAACGTGGGATCTGGTACCCTGCACGTCAGACACAACGTTCCACGTGCTGTGGGCATGGTCTTGCCATGCCTTGTGCCACCCTGTGTGAATACAGTTCAAAGAAAAGAGGATCACTTTAGAAAATCCCACCCTTAAGCTATATTTCCTTTGTGGCTTGTGGTTGTAGATATATAACAGTATACACAAGCCATTCTACATGTAAATAAGAAAAATAATTATATACTGCTCATCTTTATTATTAATTTAAAGTAATAATTGATCCCTAATAAAAAATACACAATTTATGTAAAAGCCTTTTTTCAGACTCATGCATGAGCTTTAGATGTCACATGATCTACATGAGATCAGACACTCAGAAAACACAATAAATGGATTATTTCACTAGGATTGTAAAATGATTTGTGAGAAGTTTGTGGAAGTTGATGGTAGTGGTTCCAAAATGTGTTTCATATAGTACAGAATGAAGATGGAATTCTAGTTTTGTCACATTTTTAAAGATTTACCAAGAGAAAATATCTAGGCGAAGAACATCTTCCCTGTCATGGTGCGCTAAGTCCTGGCTAGGTGGGAACAGGGGCATGACAGAGGCCCTGTTTGAGCTCTTCAGAATCCCAGCTACCAGTGGAGCTTTGGCACAGGAACAAAAGGCAGCAGCAGCACAGGTCCTGGGGTGGAACTGGGGTAACTTTATTCAATGGCAAAACTCCCCAAGTCCAGGATCCCAGGACTCCGAACTGAGGGCAGACAACAGCTCATAAATGGGGAGGATGTGTCAGGGGAGGATACAATCTTTAACTAATTGGGAGAACTGGGGGCGGAACACAAGGCAGGGAATAGAGTGTGTAAACCAACAGAGTATTTCAAGGGAGGAGAACAGTTTAAGTAAACTAATCGGGTTTCGAGGCATTATGGACAGGGAAGTTTCTAAAGGGAAGGGCAGGGTCGGGGAGGGATTGACATTTAATGGAAGGAGGAGTAAGGAAGGTTCTGGGGAAAGGGGTAGCGACAGGAGGGCTTAACAACTGGGGAGGGGGTTTTAAACTTGGCAGGGAGTAGCTGGGTAACCAACAAAAAAACTGACACATAACTGAACTGAATAACAGGGGGAGGACAATACAGAGGGGTTGCAAAACCACAAATTAAAGAGTGAACATGCCAAATAAAAAAAACCATACTACAACAATTCCCAGTCTGTATGTTTGGCAGTTCCATAGGGCTAGGATTCTGTAAATCTTCAAATCTCATAGTCCTACTATGTCAGGAGCATTTGGAACGATTAGTGTGATGACACTGATGAGTTTGAGCTAGTTCCTCTCCTGAGATATGTCTAACACAAGGCAGTTGCTATGAAAAATACATTTATTTTCAGTTGAAGACAAAATGGTTAATTATGGGGACAGTGGAAAATTTGATGTCATGGTCTTTTTTGAGCATGTAGTTTAACTTTTAATCAGCACAATGTCTCTTTTCATGGATTTTTCCACACCCATTAATTTTTGAAATTCAAGTTTGCTTCCAGTTTCAGTGTTTTTTGTCCAAACTCTGGTCAATGGAATAGAAAATTGTCCATGGGCATGGCCTCTCCAGCCTTCATCAGACATGAGTGTCTAGTATTTGCTGTGATGGGGAGCAGTAGCTGGGATCTGGAGCCCTGTGGGAGCTGGAGGGACTGCTGCTTCCCTGCCTCAGAAGGGAGCCAGTGACACCTGCAAACACAAAAAACTGCCACCGTTAGTTGGGAAGATCCATGGGCAATGGTTTCAGGTGATTCAGGTTGCCAGAGACTTCTCTTGTGGAAATTTTGCACATCCAGTCAGTGATGACACACGAAGTGATGCAGGACTTTTAGAAAGGCAAGTAACACCTTTCCTGCCACCCTGCATTCCTGGGGTCAGCCCTGCAGTGGGCATGGGCAGCCAGCACTCCTCTCACAGCAGGGTTTGAGGTCAGGCTGCAGCACAGCTCAGCCTCCCTTCATCTGACAAGGAAATCAAGCTATTTTATGGCATAAAAGCTTAGGATTTGTGTATGTCAGCCCTCATTTTCCATATGGCTTGGGACACTTGGCGGATTTTTAGTTGCCTTGCCTATAAAATGAAAGTACCTCTGGGAATGATGCATCCCTTCGTACAGTAGTGAAAATCATATTTGCAAACCAATTAAACACTCCTGGATGAAAGCCAAAATACAGCATCTGCAAAATAAAGGGCATTACCTAAGGCAAAAGTGTTGTGGTGATACATGGCATATGCAGGCTACCTAACAACAAATATTGCTTTGATTCTTCACAAAAACATAGTAAAATAATTGGTATTAAATATATTCAATTGTCATTTCAAAGTAATAAGTATGGACAAAAGCTTGTTGCCTTTTAAACCCGGAGAAGTGAAGGACTGCATTTTAATTTTACAGAGGAGACTCTAGGTGTCACTCTTAGTAAACACGATTCATGTTAGTCTCAGTTAACTGCTGACTTCAGCTGATGGAGAAAGTGTTAGAGCATATTTCATAAATAGTTTTCTTGAGTGGAAACTGAGATAGATATTCAGTTAAGTCAGAAAGATTCAACTATTTCATTTCAATTGCCACTAATGTAGAATTGAAACAAAAAATGCAGGGTAAAAACGATGGGCATATAGCAAAAAATTGATTGATTATGAAGTCTCTAGTTTTACTAAAGAATTCTTATGTGACTATAGACAAGTTCCTTTTTTAAGGTACTTTTCTCCTTTGACAAATGGGAAAACTGTCTATCGATTATTTGTTCAAGTTAATTTAGTGTACAGAAATCGTCAGAAGGAAGTTATTTCCCATGCAATGTTAATTGATGTCACTGTTGCTTAGGGTGGCTTGTCTCATCACAATGTTTTGGTCTTTTTGAAGCAGTGACTCTTATTACATGGAAAAAAAGGTATTTTATGACTGTTACTGCAAAAGAAAGAATGAAAAATACGTGACTGTGCATTAAAATTATCACTAGAACAAAACTTCTTGAAAAACACTCATCTAGTGGAAAGTAGCAGTATTGCAAAATTGCACATGCAGTTTTGGTATTATGTAAATAGTACAGCAACAGTCAGTGAAGACAATTTCCATCACATACAAGATCATGTACAATTTTCTGATTTCCCTGAAGTGTTTTTTTTCTCTCAAGTGCAAAATCTTCAGAGCAGAGGTTTTCACTTAATAAATAATTTCTGCTGTAGGCCCAACTGTCTATAGCAATCTCCTCATCTCAGCTGCAGCCCTGGTGTTATAATGTAGTCATAGAATCATGGAATGATAACATCACGGAATTGTTCAGGTTCGAAAAGATCATTCAAATCATCCAGTCCAGCCATTTACCCAGCACTGACAAGTCCACCACAAAACCATGCCCCCAAGTGCCACATCCACAGGTACTTTACCTGCCTCCAGGGATGGAGACTCAATCACTTCCCTGGGCAGCCTGTTCCAGGGCTTGACAACCTTTCTTGGTTGCAACTTGACAGTGCTTTCAGAGAATATTTCCTTACCTCCAATCTTAACAAGTCCTGGCAAATGCTGGGACAGTTTCCCTTGGAGAGCATTAGAAGGATTAGAAGATTAGATTAGAAGACTGTTTCCTGAAACATGGAACTAAGAATGGTATTTGGACAATGATGCAACTTGTGTTGGATTTGTCTATTTGGTCACAGTTTCTTTGAGCCCACAACATACACTGATTCCTAGGGACTGTAACAGCAGACCCTTCACTGCAAAGATGCGTGGCCAAAGGTGAAATGCTCAAAGTTTTGGCCCAGTGATTAATGAGATTCTCCCCAAATAGCCCCCAGAAGCCAGTGAGCCCAGACACTTAGGTCATCCTCCCCTCAGAGTTGTGGGGCTGCCAGGAGAAGGGGTGGCTGGGCAGGCAGGGCTGTACAGGAATGGGAGGGATACAGCAGCCCCTGCTCAGATGCAGTGGTCACCTTACAGCTTCTCCCATCTCTAGCCAGCCTTCTTCATGTTGCAAATAATGACTGCCCTGGGGCTACTCCCTCCTAAATACTGCCAGGAGCTGCTGAGCTGTGGAGAATGGTCTAACCTCACATCTGTTTTCATTGAAAAATCAGTGTTTAGATTGACATTCCCATTCTGTTGGCTTCAGTGGAAGAGTGATTTGGGAACATAAAGGCAGCCAGTAGGTTTCTTGCTCCAAAGGAGCATTGACTGGCAGAGGGAAAAGGGAGACACAGGACTACCATCAATTGAGGGTGGAGATTATAATGGAATAAAGTGAAATATGTCAGAAGAAAGTTTGAATTGCAAAATGTTATGGATAATGTTGGGTTTTTTTTCAGTTCTTTGGATGGAGTGGATTGATGAAAGGCATCGATAATCATAAAGCCACAGGGTTCACAGGATAAATGAGGCTGTCACAGGACTCTGGAGGCTTCTGACCTGCTGTTCAAAGCAGGGCACACGAGGAGATCAAACCAGGCTGCTCAGGGCTTTATCCAGTTGGATCTTGAAAAATCTCTGATAGGAGCGATGGAAGGCTGACTTTGAAGGGCCATTGCATAATTTCTAGTTGGGTAAGGTATTACAGAGCTGAATGGAGCCACAGCTGAAGAGGAAGGTTTCCATAGTTGAAAGGCAACCTATGAGAACTGCCTGGTCACAAAATATTTGTGTGAGGTGAATGATAAATTGCAGGCAAGTGTCGAGTCCTGTGAGAGGAAAGGGTTGAATGAATTTTGAAACAGAATTAAGGCAGATGAGAAGTCACAGATATTTCACTTCTGGTAAATTATTTCTGAAGGTTGCAGACCCCTCTTAATTTATACTGAGGTTTTTGGTCCAAAGCCTTGGGCATGGAAACCAGCCCACTCCTGACCTGGTTCCTGACTCTTCTCCTTGAAGCACGGGCACTGCCAGGGAAATTTGTAATGTGGGGCCCATAAAAAGTTCATGCAGGTCTCCCTGCTCCTTGGCCATTGACTCTGGATATCCCCAGAGTGCCCTACCTTCTCACGCCAGAGATGAAGTTATGATGACCGTTTTAGAGTTTTGTTGGCTTCTGGTAGGTTTTCTGCCTCAGAAAACTGGCAAAGAGCAGAAGAACATACTATGCTAGGATATTAAAGTAATATCAGCTATCTGATTACCATTCCCTGATTTTTGAATTGTCATAGATAGAAACCTGAGAAAACACAAATTTAATTGTGTTTAGTGGAAGAGGGTGTATAGATGTAGAGGCAGCCTGAGGAGGAAGGGTGTGGAATAGGAGTGATGATGGGTGAACAGAGGAGCCTGGGGTGTTTGGGTTTTATCCCTATGTCTCAACATGTTGTTGTATTTTGCACATAAAAAAAATCTACTTAAAGAAAGCGGGATGTAAAGTTTCTAGCAGCTGCAGTTTCAGAGAAAAGAATGAAACTTTAACAGAAATTATGAATGAGGTTATATATAGATTTTAAGGTGCACGTAGATATTGTAGATACTAAGATACTGAGGTGTGAACAGGCTTGGTTTTGCTTTTCAAACAGCCCTTTAATCAATTATGTTTCTTCATATTTAATAAAATAATATTCTTCTTTTTAAGACCTCAAAAAGGCTTTCACACACTTGACATAAAAATAGATTGGGGGTTAGTGATGTACATCACTTGTTAATATTAACCAATGGATGCTTTTCCTTCTACCTTCTGCCATTGCTGCTTATTCATGTTGTTTTGGCTGTGCTCTCAAACAAGCTGATGAGAAGGAAGTAGCTTCCTTGAAGTAGCCGTAGTGCAGGGGGGCCTTTTGTTTGCTTGTTTCTTCTAAAGATTCAATGAGCAGTTGTTAACAGCAGAATACACCCTGCTGGATTTGTTGCTGAAGCTGAAGCTTGTAGCCTGTGTCAATCATTGGTAAAGCACCATCCACTATTTTCTGATTTTTCCCTCCCCATGTGAAAGATGAAGTGGTTTGTGCCAGCCCAGCTGGTTTTCCCTAACCACGTGTGAAGAACCCGCTGACATCTCCTAGGCAGACTTTGTCATGTCAGTCTAAAGGTTTCCTCTGTTGCTGTGTAGTCACTAAGGAATAACCAGTAGCAATTTCCAAGTGATGAAGAAAGCTTGCAGAGATAAACCACAGGTGCCTTAAATTACTCACTTGATAAAGGTATTTACAAGTGAGCCTCTTAGATGTGAGGAAAAACATTTTTTTGTGAATGAGAAACCACAGGCTGTCAGTGGAAAAGACAACCTGTTTTTCTACCCGCTCTGGGGGAAAGAGTGCTTCACGTACCGCGATACCCGCGAGGGCCACGGACGTGAATCCCAAGATGGAGCACACAACTGCAGTGCAGAAGGAGAAATTGAAAGTTTGGAGAAAATTGCAGGGTTGCAGAGGGATAAAAAAATGGGTTGCAGCGTCAGATTGCAATTTGACTGCAGTTTGAGTCAGTGGTTTGGCCTCTTTGAGACCAGCAAACTGAGCTTGCATGACCTGCGCCCCTAAAAAAGCCTGCTGATACCAAAGGGTGATTGTGGCAAATATCTGAATGATATGGACTACACTAAGCTGATAGATAAGTTCAGCACAATCTAAAATCATCTCAAGCTAGATCCTGCTGCTCATTCCTCTATATAGAGAAAAGACATATGACTCTTTTGGGAGGTCTTATAGAAGGAAAGGAAGAGGTCATGCTAATCTAGTGGCAATCTATTAAAAAGTGCTTCCACAGCCTAAACCTCAGAATAAGGGTTTCACTCATGAGTGTAAAAAGATTTAAGAATTGTTGCAAACTGCATGTTTTTTAGTATGGCAAAAAGAGTGCATATATGTGCTCAACTCGTCTCCATGTGAGGACTTACTGAGAGGAAGAAGAAAGATGTAATTTTTGTATGTGATTTCACTATTGAATTTCTGAGTCTGCTCCAGCTTTTCCTTTCTTTGAAACTTTGGAATATTGCAAAGGATTTAAAGAAAAGTTATATGAAAATTTGCCCTCTGGTACAAGACATTAAACATAACAGTTCAATCCCATAAATGAGAGCGAAGATAAAAAAATCAGCCCGTTGCAATTGATCTACAGAAATGACTTCATAAGAAACTCCGTGTTTCCTCAGTTAGATGGAAGAAAGCACAGCAAAGTTGTACTCTTCAGTGCTAAATCCAGGAAATTCAGTTAAGATGGAACTAGGAATACGACTGATACTGACCAGGCCAACTGGTATAAATGATCACCTTTAAGACTGTAAGTGGAATCTCCAAGTATCTCATAATTTACGTCAGCTACTTTAGGTCCAGATACTGTGCACAGGAGTGAAATGAGTTCCTCTGAAATGCTTAACCTATGAACCCATCTCTGTTTCTTTTTTAGGAAGGCTGTTGCAGAGTTTCACATTCCGATTGTCAGAAGCCTTTCATTTTCTGGCCTGAGTTTACTCATGGACAGTTTATAGACATTTTGTCTAGTGTCAGTTTATTCTGTTAGCCTAGATGACTAACTGGATTTGCTGTTTTTCTGTAATGTAGTTCAAATAAGAGCTGGGTCTTCTCAGCTTTTGTTTTTCTAAAGTTGAACAATACCAATTTTTCTAGTCTTCTTTTATAAAGCAGGAGCTCTCTTGGTTTTCTGGACCATTTCTAGTTTGAACTAATCTATATAACACAGGGTTAACCCACAAATGTACTTTGGCATTGTTCCCCTCAGTCTTCTGGAAACACCTCGCCCAGTTAACCTTCCCAGTGTCAATTTCCATTGCAGCATTGCCTCGATGGTTCCTGTGGTGAGGAATGGCATAGTGGAGTCATTCTCCTCCTCCAACCTCCAACCTCCTCAAACTTTCTTTTGCAAGAGTCACTGTAGGTTAGTGGTTTAAGATCCTGTCAAGCCCAGTATTGAATACTTGAAGGTCGATTCTACCACTTCTTTGGGCAACTCACTCCGACATTTAATGTTTCTCATGCTGAAACATTTTGACCGTGTTGCACAGCGTCCTTTCACTATGCCCTGTGTGAAAAGACTACCTCCACCTTCTTTGTAACTACATTTTGGGCAGTGGAAAACTGCAATCAGATACCCCTGAACCTTCTTGTCTTGTGGCTGAATAAATCAAATTCCTTATGTTTTTCTTCATAAGTAGAGGTCTTCAACCCTCTCATCACATTGAAGGCCACTGGCAGAACATTCTTACATTTCTCAGTGTCTCTTGAGCTGGGGGACCTAAGCTGGTTGCCCTGTAGTGGGTGTGGACTGAGAAGTGCCAAGCAGAATGGGAGAGAGAACATCCTGTGACCCCCTGGCTGCAGGTCTGCTGATGCAGCCCAGGACACTGTCTGCTTTCACAGCTGCAAAGATGAAATCCACTTCCATTCAGCCATCCACCAGCACTTCCAGGTCCTCAACAGCAGACTTACAGTCCTGTCTGTCTTATTTTTTTCGTTAACTTTTGAGGCAGATTCAAAATAATTTTGCACTTACGACTTGAAGATACCCCAGTCTTATCAGAGAATGAGCATCTACTGTAATGGTATCTTTTGCAGTAGTACTAACCCTCTGTCAAAAAGACCCACACATCATTCTAAATCTGTGAATATCAGCAAAGCATAACTTCTGATTTGGGATGACTGAAAAAACAAAGTGAATCCATTCCTTCAACTAAGCAACACTTCATTATCACTGACTCCTAGACACATATTTCCCACAAACTTCCATGGAAGCAGAGGAGGAACTGATGCATCCCACCACAGACTCTTTTAAGTGCAATTCAAGATGCAATGCTATAAATTAGAAGGATTTTTAATGTGTTTCCATGTGTACATATATATGAGAAGACCCATTACTTTTTTCAAATATTTAATTGTTTCTTCCACAAATATTTATTGCTATACACTTCTTTGTATACTTGTATCTGATTATTCTGGTTCAGGGTTTAGTACAAAGAACATTTAAATTTCATAATTTCATGCTTCCCATTGCTTAGACCGTTCCTCTTCAGTGCTTAACCATTTCAGGTAAGATCAGAAATTGTTGCAAGGTAGCTTATGTCCTCAGCAGCAAAATTAGCAGTACTGTAGGAGCAGATTAATAGGTTACAAACATTGGTGCTGAGGACCCAAATTCCGCACTGTGCTTGTCACGAGCTTATTTTGAACCAACTCTAGCCTGGTCCTGTGGCCTAAGCTCCTGTTAACAATTGGATAACATCAAGAGAATTTCTGAAAACACTTTCCAGTTTTATTTCATCTGAAAGGAACTAAATTTTGCTAGCACCCAGAGTTTCTCTCATTTGGCTTCCAAATGCAAGCCAAAGTGAAGTGAGTAGTGATCCAGAGATTGGTTTTAAGTTCCCATATGTAGAATAACTGGCACACAAACACAGAGGATCTCACTGGTGTGTCATTTTGCCTTATATGAGCAGAAAAAAAAATAAAAGTCAGTCTAAAACGTCTTTGAGCTTTTTTTTTTAGCAACTGTTGAACCAGAATTGATGGTTCTCCAAAAGAAAATTCTCTTATGGAAAGGGTAGAGCAGTTCAAGTGTGCTGATGGAAACCAGAGTTGGTGTGCCTGAATTCTGAGCTCTCTGCCATTAATACTCAACTTGCCTGTGTGCTTTTGCAAAGCTGTGAAAGGACTGTTGTACTTTCCTTGTGCACATGGAGGCAGAGGTAGAACACCACAGTTAAAGTCTAGAGTATCACAACTCCTCTGCTACTGATATCTACACTAGCTAGATTAAAATAAACCCACCCTTGCTGTTGTGGCAATATGCTACAATTTTGCCTTCAGTTTTGCTGCATAGATATGCACAGAATGGGCTGGTGTGGCAAAGCAGAAGTACTGAAAAGGATAAAGTGAGAGCCCAGAGCCCTGTACATATTATTACAAAACAGAACAATCAATTTAAGTGGCAGGAGAAGGTTTGTTTCTCTACTATTTTTCATAGGTTTTGGAAGTTTTTCATAATTGCTATGTAGACTTTCCTAGATATTAATAGAGATATTAATAAAATTAATACTTTCCTAAACTAATAACTCTTGCATAATTGATTAAATTAATATTCTTTTGTAACCACTAAACAGCAGTGCCAGGAGAGGTATTTCCCTCCTTATGGTAACTAACTCATATAGACACTTTAAAATACCAACATGTGGTCCGTCATTATTAGACCAATCTTCTTGTTGCTTAGCTGTCAAATTCAGTGAAGTTAAATTAACTGTGAGGCTTTTGAATCTCTCAAAATCAGAAGAAACTGCTGACTGCTCAAAAGTTACTGACAAGGAAGGAACCGACAGCTAAAAAACTGCATAAGTTTCATTTCCTTAGGAAAAGATTAACAAATCAACCTGCCACATTTTGACTACTTAAAAGTATGGTACTTGAAACTGTATTTTGTTCCTCTTGAAAAAAGCATTTTTGTTGCAGTTTGTGGGAAAAGAAAGAGGAATATTTGTTTATTTTATTGTATTTTTAAAACCTTGTTTTATTTCAATTTGGGATCAGAGACTTAATAGTCTCTTTAGAAAAGCAACAGATTTCAGTTTCTTGTGTTTTGGTTTTTGCAAAAAGTATTTATTGCTAACTAATTCAATCTTTTCATTTCCTAAAGAGGACTGGAATATGTTCATTCAGAGCACTTCATAGCTGTTAGTTCAGGCCTCTGAAAAAGAAAGATGAGCAACTTTAAAGAGAAGTGCATCTACTCTCGACCCACAGTAGCTCTTCTATAGGCAGCCTTACTTCCTGTGGGGATGAAGAGGAAATGTACTTGGGGTGTGAAGCATCTTCTTCATCTTCTAACTACCAAAAAGCAAAGGTCTTGAATATTTCTCCTTTCACTTTAAATTCTGAATCTAATTGAAAAACCATTGCAAGTAAACGCCTCTCAAGAAGTCCAGTTCTAAGTAAAATCTTATCTTTGGATAAATTTCTTGTAAGCCTGACTTGGTGGCATTCTCATATGTGTCCTGGAGGCTGGACAGAAACAGGTAGGATCAAATCTGTGTACTGACTTGCTTTTTCTCTGTAAGTAAAGATGACTGGCTTGCTTAGTCACACAATTATGAATGGCACTAAAGAGATTGTCAGGTGAGGGGAATCCCCACCAAACTGTCTCCTGGATTGTTTTAGAGGAAAAGATTGCACCACGTAGTAGCTTTCTTCTAAGAAACATCCTGTGGAGGTTTCCAAATGATTATGACAGAAAATGTCCACTCTCTAGGCTGGTTTGAAACACTTAATGGATATTTTCTTGCTGATGTTTGAAACAGATCATTGACTTAGCCTCCAACATGCGCTCACACCTACACACTTGTGTTTCCATGTATGTGATAATTAACGATTATAAATTGTGTAAGCGATAACAAGAAAATGATAAGTTTTTTTCCCCAAATGCTGACATTTCAACTTAGAATATTCAATGAGAAATCAAAGCAGGGTTGCTTTCACTACTGTGTACTTCCAAACTTAAATGTATTAATTACAAACAGTAAATATGTCTGTAGGATAAAGTACTTACACTGTGGAAGCAAATGCAACTGTACAATGAAAATTCAAATGGACTTGAATTCTTCATTAAAAATTAGATCAAAAAGCTCCAAAGCAAATAAAAGTGAGCAGCAGAGAAAATCAGTATAAGGAGAAGGAAAAAAACCCAAACGTGGAGAAAATTCTATAAGTATAATGAGAGGTAGATGAGCAGGACTGCCTCACTGACAGGTTGATAGTCTGAACAGTCCCATTTTGATATAGAATTAAGAATGTATGAAAAGTAATGAGTCGTTATCAATCTGCAATGAATTTTCAGTTGAGTCCATGCTATTTTGTGAGGTTTCAAGCTCTGATGAGATTAATGGAGATCCCTGAATGGACTGACCTAGCACATGCAGAAACCAACAGCTGGTTCAAGACTAGCATCCTTTGGTATTCTCTCGTTAAAAATGATATAGTCCTTCTGAAAAAGAGCCTTGGGCTATTATCACAGACACTTTGATGTACAAGTTCTGGTAGTTTTTTGCTTCTTTTGAAGATGGATCTGATCCTATGAAAATGAAACTGAATAAGAGAAAGAAAATCGTGAGGTCACTGTATGGAGAGTTGAAGTGTAGAGAAAAACATGAATTCATTTACTGGGAGTTGGGGAAAGACACTGTGAGCAAAACATGATATTTTTTCTGTCAGTACCATCCAGCAACAGTAGATGTATATATATATATTTACAGGAAATAATCAGAAAGTCAGAACCACCAAACACAGTCAGGCCAAATTACAGTGGAGTTGTTTTCTCCATGAATTAGCTCTCTCAAAACAAATTAAAATATCACCTTGAAACTAATGGAAGTATTTGTGGAAAATGTTATCATAATATTAACATGCTGGTCTTGTGAACAGCAGGGCTATTAGAGCATCACAGAATCATAGGTAGAATATCCTGAGCTGGAAGGAGCAGAAGAATTAAAAAATCTTGGAAAATCACTTTGGGCAGAACTATTTTAATAAAATATATCTTCATTTTGTAGAATGTTTCCTATCCACCAAGGCACAAAATGCCTTATCTGAAGTCAGTATGTTGTACTGCTAGCACAGGATGGATACCATTGCCTGCCTAACAGTAAAAATCAACAATATGAATGTTGTCAGTGCTAGTGTCTAAAAAGCCTGGGCAAAAGTATTTGAAATATATTAGGAAAAAAATTTGAAACAATTGTCTTTAAATAATATGTTTTCCTGTTTGCTCTATTTTGCTTTTAGAAGTTCATGTTTTCTGTCCTTTCCCTGAAAACATACTGATTAAAAAGTGATTGGAAAAAAACCCACAACTCCAAAATTCTAAAATATATCCCAAGACTCATGAAATCATATAAAACAGGAAGCTGGTGCTTTAAAGTGGAAATAAATTCTGTAATATACATGATAATGTTCATAATGGTAAGTACCTCCAAAGGATATTATGGTGCTGAAAACAGAAAACTTTCAAATGTTTTATTCCTCTTGGAAGAATGAAGAAGAGAGGGTGAAAAAAGAAGATTTTATGTAGAAAAACCTGTAGACACTCCATGGTTAGGACAGGAGGTTTTACACAAGCCACCATTTAGACTGCTGCTGTGCCAATGGTTTTGCTGCTTTTCCATTGATATGGACTGAAACTAAAATTGAATAAGATTTAGATTTTTTTTCTATTTTATAGGCAATAGATTTCAATCAGAATTTGGATATGTCGAAAAATTCCAGACAGTAGGAATACAGAGTAAAAATGCACACCATATTTGTCCAAGACTGTTTGCTACGTTGCCATAATTTTTCCCATATTTTAATACAAGAAAAAGGGTACTTTGGAATTTCACCTGACTTTGTCATGGTTAGTTCTCATGGGTATCTTATAGTTTCTAAATCATTCATACATGCAGACTGTGTTTTCTTGGAAAGCTGGAATACCAGTTTGTACCAACTTGAAATATGGCCCAAGAAACAGGAAGAAAACTTTGATCTCCATTGAATATTGCAGTCCATGCAGAATTAGCAATGAGAAAATGTGTGTTTTAGGCCTATCCTTCCAGTCTCAGAATTCCTCATATCATATATGTCAGCTCAACAGTCTTTCAAGGAAAAGAAAATGAAGATGGAATTATGCTGATTTTAGAAACAGGTACATGAACAACTATCAATGAAGACAGATGTTCTCAGGAGAATATTTGTCATTATCTCCAGAAAATTATTTTAACACAGATCCTGAATTTTTATATTATGTTATTATTGGAGTTTTTGGACAATTCAGAGCTGATAGTGATGCAGTTAGGAATTTAAGCAAAGTCCACCATAGCGTGTGAGAAAGGCCAGCCCAGAACAGCTATTTCTGGCTATCCTCTTCTTGGGAAAGCAAATGCTTAAACTCTTACTTACAGGATAGATGAGTACTCACACCATGAGGGGTAATTATTTCCTGCAGATAATTCAGAAAGGAATCATTAGTGTTTGGTGGGGAATTCCTGCATGGGTTTACCAAACTAAAACACTGAAGGAAAGTCTGAAACAGGTGCCTTGAGTGAGTCAACATACCAAGATTTTAATGATTTTGAACTTACACTCTAATCTAAATTGTACCCATCAGCTCATTATCTATTTGTACGTCTGTCTCTCTAGACGTCTAACACCACTGAGTGTTTGTTTCTTCTTCCCTCCCTTTCTTCAGAAAGCTAATGTGTGTGAGAAATTTTTGAAACGAAAGAGGAATCAATAATAAGATTTTCCTGTCTGCATTTGCATGCAGACAGGAGTATGTAATGGAGGCCAAAGGGCCTTCCTTGTGTCATATTTCAGATTGTACAAACTAGCTTTCTAACTCTCTCTTCCAGCACTCCAAAGCGTCCCTGGAATGGGCTGAAATTTTGTCTCATTGATGCCTTAAGTTTGAACTTTCATATTTTCCAGATTCTGTACTGCACTAATATATAACTCTGAACTCCATATAAAGTGTTATCAAGTTCTCCTCACAGCTTAGTCTGACAAAACAATCCTTTTCCAGCCTGAGAACCAAGGACAACATTGCAGCTTCAGGCCCAAAAAGTATAAACAGCAAACTGAGGAGAGCAGTCTGGGAGGATGGGACTTCAAAACCTGAAGCTGTAATTGGACAAGTAACCCCAATATGTAAACGGACCAAAACTTATAAAAGTGTAAAAACTCATGACCCATTGTCCATCTTGGATATAGCCTTGGACAGGCTCTTATACTGCCCAAGGTGCATTCTTTGAAGGCCTTTTAATAAATACCTACTTTATTCCTTTAACTCTGTCTAGGCTCTGTTATAGGTAGCCTCTCAAGGCACCATGTAAAAAGGTAGATGATTTGTGCCAACATTATCCTTACTGATCACTGGAAACATCCTCTAAATCACAGAGATCCAGTGGTTGGAAGGAGTAACCAGTTATATCCCCCATGATGTGTAGGCATATCCTTATCTGTAGGAGAGTGGTGGGTCGGTTCTTTATATTTTATTTGATTTTTGGTTTGGATTTTTGTTTTGTTGGGGAATTTTTGTTCTTTTGTTCTTATTTATTTGTTTGTTTGTTTGTTTTTGTTTTTTTTCGCAGGGAAAATGACAGTGTTGCAATATGCTTGTAAGGGTCATCTGCAAATTCATAGAATCATGGAAAGGTTTGGGTTGGAAGAGACAGTAGACATCATGTAGTTCCAACTACATGGGCAGGGAACCTTCCACTAGACCAGGCTGCTCAGAGCCCCATCCAATCTGGCCTTGAACGCTTCCAGGAATAGGGAACCCACAACATCTCTGGGTGATGTTCCATTGTCTCACCACCTTCACAGGAAAGAATTTCTTCCTAACGCCTAATAATTCCCTTCCCTCTGACAGTATGAAGCCATTCCACCTGTCCTGTCACTACATACCCTTGTGAAAAGTCCCTCTCCCAATTTCTTGTAAGTTCCCTTAAGTCCCCCTTAGTCATGAAGCCTTGATTATCAAGACATCTGCATTGCAGATCATAGCAATGTGAATAACAATGCTTAGTAATTACATAGCACTGGTACAATGTGTAGGTAAAGTTTAATCACTTAACACCCTCAAGTGTGACACCCCACCCCTTCACCGCCCCTGCACTGTGAAGGTGGAAACAAAGGAATTATTTCTGCTGCTTTGTAAGAAAGGGAGGCTGAGAGGTGAAGTGTGATAGAAGGTCAGAACGACAGCTCAGAGAGGGTTTTCCAACCATGGGCTGCTTTCCTGGGGCAGCGATAGTAGAGAAAGCCACTGTGTTTTAGTGAAATGAAAGCCAGGCAGAGATCTGCTGAACTGGCATGGGCAGTTGATCACTAAACCACTCAGCACGCTGAGGAGTATGCATAAAACAAAAAAATGAAAGGGAAAAAGCTGTAATCAGGGGTCATAGTGAAATCTGACATGACTTTGCAAGGGCATCTTCGGGTATTTGGTGTAAGGTGTTGTATGAACAGAAGGGTGTGAAACCTCTGCTTTGCATGAAGAGTCAGATGACTTCCAGGCAGCAAAATGAAAAAATGCCTTGGTTTCACTTCCTTCTGCGTTTGGACCAGATGATAATCCAGCTGTAACTATGGAGTCTCACAGAAGACCACTTCAATTCTATGCAGCACAAGATTTTTCAATCCTGTTCTGATATCTCTTTCAAAGAGATTAGGAAAAGTGTTCAGACAAAGGGCTTGTGTTAGTGTTGAGTTTTCAGTCCACGCCCCAGATATCTGCTAAAGAACACAGATAAAAAATTGCATGCTCTTAGGTCTCTTGGAAAGTGCAGTGATTTTCAGGATACCTCCTGCGTTGTTTTTTAGGATGTTGGTTCTCAGGGCAGGCAGAGCAGGGGAGCCATCTGAATCTGGGTCTTCCTCACAAACCTGAGTGTTCAGAGTTCTTGGGCAACAAGACATACACTGGGCAGTGGTGATCTGGTTCTGACTTTTGGGCAGAATGGGAAGCAAAACTGGGCTGGAATAGACACAGGACCCTCATGTTCTAATCACCTGTTGCAGGCAGTTGCCTAATTTCAAAATGATTTGGAGACACGACACTGTGTGTCAAAGGAAGAGAATATTATGTGACTAGTATGTCAATGTTAATGTGGCACCATTTATTAAAATGTAAGGGACTCAGAAAAAGGGTGCTATATTTCTGCATTAAAATACTTTTCAATGCTGCTGATGATTTACCACAGAACATTCAACACTTTGTGTGATAATTTCAATGTGGAGATTAGTAAAATGTTTGAATCTAGCCTCCCCAGGCAGGAGAGTGTACCTAAAATTCAGACCTGCACTCAGAAGGTAGCATAACAGAGATAGATGTCATGGCTTTTTTCTTTGATTTTTGCTTAATTTCTTGCCTCAGTTTATGATGAAATATTTGTAGCACTGCATTGTGGGCAAAGAACTACAGTGGGACTAGGAGACCCTGTTTGTGTTCCTAGATTTGCCTTTCTCAGAGGCTGAATGATCATGAATGATCCCATTGCTCTGTGCTTTTTTTTCTTACCTGCAAAATTGGATGCTTGGCAACACTCCCTGAAGTGTGAGGAAATTTAGTAATCAAATTAGCCAAGTAATACACCAAAACTATAACCAGTATCAACAAAATGTGAGTTGGCAAAATCCTTTTTTTCCCAATACTTTATCCTCCTGCTATTCTTAGAAGTGTAGTTAAAACGTGAGACCAAAGGGAGATCATCTGAGTGGCACAGCTTGCTGTGGATAAGATGCGTGTTTGACAAGTTTAACAGGGCAGCCTAACCCAGCACAGTCCCTCTGGGTGAATGCAGTAGAATACTCTCTCTCTTTAGAAGGCAGTATTCCTGATTTACTAGTTCACCTCCTGGAATTACCTCTCCTGCTTGGCAGGAAAACTACTGCTGTTAGTTGGGTTCAACTGAGTTGTGATTTGTTCTCAATGTATTAGGAAGACTGAGCTGGTTGAGTAAAGAATCTTTCCCAAATTCCCTTCTATGAGGTCTTCTTTTCACTCTCTCTAGGTAATTCAGCGCAAAAGCACTGTTCAAATTAGACTCTATAATGGCAAAATCTGGGCTTCATGACTCAGTCCCTCTTCCAGTTGTATGTTTCTGACTACATAAAGAGTGCCATAGGTAACAGGAATCATTTTCACTCTCCCACTTTACATGTCTTTCCAACACTTTGGAAAAGAATTGCTCTGTTGACTCATGGCCAGTCAATGAACCTCAGTGGGTGTCCCTATTTGTAAAATATCTTGATCTTCCTGTGTGTATAAGATTCCATTTATCTAATCCATACCATATCCTTGTGCTTGCTTGGCATAGCAAATCAGATGTTTCAATCAATGGGTTTGTTCAGTGTGCTGGCATTTGGGAATTCACTTTGAATTCTCAGTCCACTTTGAATTTTGGTGGGACCTCCATTTTGTCACCATCCCCAAAGCTAATTAAAAGGCATGTGAATGTGGTGTTTGGGAACATGGTTTAGCGGTGGACTCAGTAGTGCTAGGTTAGAGGTTGCACTCAATGACTGTGAGGGTCCTTTCCAAATGAAGTTATTCTAGGATTGTAATTTTTGGCACAGAATCACAGAATAAAAATGGGTTGAGTTGGAAGGGACTTTTGAATATCAGCTAGTCCAACCTCTCTGCCATGGGTGGGCATGCTAACTTTACATTTGTTTACAGTGCTTTGAAGCACCTTGAATAGCACTATTACCTTGCCTTCATGTCAACACTTCCAGTAATTAAGTCATTACTTTATCAGTTTTAACATCTTAAACTGAAACAAAGATGTGCATTGCATAATGTTACTACCTCAAGCAGATTACAGCACGAATTGTTGTGCAGTACCATGTTTGTTGTGAGATGTGTCCCATCTGTCTGTGCTGCTCTTCCCAGGGAGTTCTTGCATGCAGCTTTTGGACCTGCCATTGTTGGTGAAAATTGGCTCTTCTCCCTGAAAAATGACCATTTCCCTGGTCTAGTAGTCTAGGTTTATTTCACAGATGGACATCTTATTTCAAACAGCAAATGAAAAAGATTTGATGGTACTAGTGGTCATGAGCTGAGATGGAAGGAGCTTCTGGGAAAAGGGACAGTTTCTTCCAAGGAATATCCGAAGAGCCATGTGGGGCTGAGATGGAGAGTTCTAATCTTACCTGCTTGGAACCACTTAAATTTTTATCTGTTTCTGATGAACCACAGACATCTTCCAGTGTAGCCTGTGTGAACTGAGCCCACAAGTGCCCTCTTCCTGATTCTCTCTCTTTTCTTTCCCTATGGGCCCCTTCTTTATTTCTTTCCCCTGTAGGCTCCTATCTACCCTCCATTCATGTACTGCAGTCTAAAATGATCTGATTTATTCATAAGACTCCTCAGAATAAGCTCTTTTCCCATTATATCCATCAAAGCAGACTTTAGTTCCAATACAAAACCCCATCTATTTCCCCAGCTATCCTCAGTAGAGTGGTTTCAGAGTTCTCTATGCACGAGGAGACCACTGTGTCTGTCTTCTTCAATGGGGCTTGTTCTCATCTGCGTCCTTCTCTTTTCACATTCTACACACATTCGTGCCAGTGAAATGGCAAGTTGGGAATTTTAATCATTGCCAAGCAGAAATGAGCGTCTCAAGTACTGAACGCTCTGCTCCCATGGACAGTAGACAGGCATAGAGGAATTTAATGTGATACATTCTTGCATTCACGCTGGAATCTTGTTTGTCCTATTCTGAATCAGGAGGTGAAGAATGCAAAAGCAGCAGAAGTGCACTTTAGACCATGGAAAGGAGTGTGTTTCACAAAGGACAGCAGCAGAAGGAAGGTGTAAATCTCTAAGTGTCAGTATAGAACACCATGGCAAACTCAGTGGTTACTTTAAAAGAATACCAGAAATGAGTTTGCTGCACTGACCCTTTAACCACAAGATAAGATTTTTTTTCAGATGATGTGTAAGAATAGGTTTGAGCCACAATGCATATTCCTCAACCAGTACCGTAATTTCCCCCTTTTCCCCAACCACGTGTAAATGAAACTTCATAGTCTGCCACGTAAATGTTACCCATTGATGAACCACTGAAAATTTTTCCAGGACCATGCTTTGACAAAGACGCTTTCGAGGGATTCCCTTGATTAGCCAAAAAACGAAGGGCTCTTATCTGACACTATCTTGTCTAAATATACACAGCCTGTGACGATGAAATAAAAAAAATTCAAGACCAGGTATAAATACCACTGACAGGATGATGAAGTTCAGTCGTCTACTTGCTTCTAATAGAAGATTTAACTATTAGAAGCTGAAGCTCTCTGCTCTTAGACCTGGTCCCCCAGAACTGATCTGAGCAGTTTAACTGAACTATCATAAAGAAAATGGCTTTCCAAAACTACAGCTTGTTTGTTCTGTCTATCATCATGATTTCTTTTGGACATGTTGAAAATAGATTGAATCTTCTTCAACTTCAAAATGATATAGACAAACTGAAAGCTGATTTTGTAAGTATAATCTTCTACTGCATTTCTCTTCTCCTGCTGCTTTGCTTTACATATAGTCCAAACTTGAGCACTGCTTGACATACTCAATATGTACCAATATGTTACCAAGAGGGTAATAATGGAAATAATTTTTTGATCATACCTTTTTTAACAATAATATGGATAATTTTTTTGTTTTACTAAGTTCTTTCATTTACCTAGTTCAGTTTTTCAATAGTCATAGTTATTGTAGCAATTTGCATTTATTTTAGGGGTATTCTTTCTTTCACAATAGCTTTTTCTAGCTCAATTCAGCTTTGATTACATGGAATATCTTTTAACAAGAAATCTTAATGCAATTTATGGTGAATATATTAATCTCTATTCAGTTCTGACTAGATGCAATTTACTGACTTTTAAAATTTTATGTTAGCAATGTCAATGCCAGATTTAGTACTACATAGCAATATAAAAAAATGGAGATGAATTTTTGCTTTAACAAATGCATTGGCTACTTATTTTAAGTTGTAGCAGTGTGTTACTCAAAGGTGATTTCTGCTTCTTATTCTTTTGCATCCTCCAGTCATTTAACTTCCACATATGTGACTATGACCTGGCATAGGAATGAAAACTGGCCCAATATTCTTTCTTGTCGAATAGAATTTTGGTAACTTGATAACTGTAATGTTAATTCACCAATCTTCATCTGGGAGGCATTAAAGCAGTACACAGCTGAAATCAGCAGTGATTAGTCACAGAGACAGCAGATCTACAATAGAGTCACTTTCAATTAACAGCTTTTATTTTCAATGTATTTTTGTTGTGTTTTTTCTCCTCTAAATGCAAAGAAACAACTGCAACCGTCTGCTCCTATTTTCAGCTCTGACTTCTCTGTGATTTTATCATAATTTTGTGCAAATGACAGTTAAAATTCAGTAGTCAGAGAACCACCCTGAAGTGGTAAAGACTAGTGTGATACTTCAGTGTTTGCAGGAAACTGGCTGTAAAAGTGGCATTATGTTTTAAATTTGTCATTAGCATAGACCAGGGAGAGTCTTACTAGAATATATATAGCTCTGTGGGAGAGATCCTGAGCCATGATGAGCTTTTTGTACTGACATTAAAACTTTGCTCCATAGCAGGTGCTCCCCACCTTTCAGAAGTAGAAAAAATCAGTTTGGTAGTGTGCTCAGCATGGGGAGCCAATCAGCCTAGGAGGCTCTTGTTAGACTGCAAGTTTTCTCTTTGCACTCACTGTGTTTAAATTACTAAGCAGACAGAAGAAGGAAATAGTCAGTGTTGTATACAAAAAGGAAAAAAAAAAGCCACACAGAAAAGGAAATGATGCAGTTTGTCTTTCCTTGGTAGGAGAGTTGTATTGCTCTTTTTTTCCTAGAGCCTGTTGCCAACATCTGATGGTTAAACTCCATCCCTGGGAGCCTCTCAGTAGCCCACTAATCTTGCATATCCCCATACCTGGCTGTGGGCTACTGGGACACTCTCCAGTTTTGCAGTCATTTCCTACTAAAACCAGCTCATTCTTGTTCCATATGAGATTTTACAGAGACTGTATGAATTTAGGGCCACAGATTACAAACTGCTGGACTTTGGCTTACCAGAAAACATACCAAGATCAGATCTAATGATTTTCTGGACTCTTGCTGTGCTTATGAGCTTTTATTTTCATCTGTCAGTAGCAAAACTTACAGGGAGCATTTGGGAAAATAGATGTGCTAAACATCTCTATTCAGGAGAAGACATTGAAAAGAGGACTAATTCCATTTCTGATACCAGGCAGCCAAGAAATGGGACTTGGTGGTTAGAGAAGTGAAAGCATTGGGAAAGCATTGGGATTGCCAGATGTGCAAAAATCTGAATTTTGATGCTCATTTGAATAAACAAAACAAATTTGCCTTGTGATAAATATTGTTTATGTAATAGATATGTTTGCTCTTTTTTTCAGAACTCAAGTCATTCTGATGTAGCTGATGGCGGACCTATTTTTACGGAGAGGCTGAAAAGCTGGACAGAGGTGAGTCAAAGCCAGATATGATGAAGCATCTCAGGCACTTTTTTGGCACAAAGCAGTTCCCAGAACCAGCATAATTAGCTGCAGTAGAATGAACACGAGCAGAGTTCTCTTTGGTAGCTTGGAAATGAGACAAAAATAGAAAGCTTTATACTGCACTGTGAACTGACTCAGAGGTCCAGTCAAGCCCAGGAGCTGAGTTGCAACATCTTCTTTATCATCTTGTTTCAAGCAGCAGAGAAGCCCTGTATGCTGTGTTTTGTCTTCCTTCCTTTCTTTCCCTGTTGATGGGCACTCACAGACCTTTCTTTTTCATCATATTTTTCAACAGAGAAATGAAAAGGAGATCATCCTGAGTCAGATTATTTCCATGTACTTGGAAATGCTTGAAAGCACTGACAGGTCAAAGGATCATGTCAGGAACATAACTGAGGAGCTCTATACTCTGAAAAAAAGCCTTTCTGATGGCTCAAAGAAGATGGAAGATCTCAAGGACCTGACAAAACTTCGGGTAAGGCTCTTCCCTTGTCTCTAAAGCTTGTGGCATTATAGTTGTGATTTAAGTGTGATTTAAGCTAATAATGCTTCAGTAACCTATATGGCAATCCATATGTAGCTCAGTTCATGCTGAAAAACCAAATATTTCCAGCTGCAGGGGCTGCTGCATGTCTACAGTGTGGGGTAGTGCTGGGTCTTGCTGTGATCTGGCACAGAGCTGCTGGCAGCGCTGCCACACGGCCTGTACACCAGAGGTGCCACTGGCACAGCCCTTTGTGGCATGGAAATTGTCTGGGAAGGTTGTGCCAGGCTGTGGAATGCCCTGTGGCTCTGGGAACTCGTGCCAACCTCCTCAGCGGTCTGCAGACAATGCCCCCGTGCAGGCAGCTGCCTTTCGCTGCAGGCTGGCTCTGCTCCGCAGAGTCTGGCTGCTCTCTGGCAGGCTGCACAGCAGCACAGAAAGTGGAAAACAAAAACATGGAACACAGTCACTCTTTGCTATGGGAATTAGGTAGTAGAGAATTGGAAATTGCAGATGTGCTTCTGTTTTACACTGGCAGCAGAGTAGCCCATGTGCTGTGGACAGTAAACAATTACAGCTCCTGGCATGACTTTTCTCCATTTGTTTCTTGCTTATTACAGATGAGTGACTTGAAAGTTCAGCGCAAGGCTGTAAATGAGCTGTTCAGCGTCTTACAGAAACTGGGGGATACCTCAAGTTCTCACAAAAGGAAAAGAAGCCAGTTTCAGAGGCTGTGCAAATGCTAATTCCATCTCAGGATCTTCTGTACTGAGCTACTGTGCAAATCTTGTTGGGACAAGATTTTTTTTATTTCAATCTTTTAATTGATTTTTTATACATTTATTTATTAATATTTAAGTGTCTTAAGTAATTATTTATAAAGAAATACTAATCAAAGTATTTATACTCCCTAATATTATATAAGAAATGACTTTGTCTTAAAATCCTGTCTATTTGTTATATGTTGTTGACCTGAAAACAGAGAGTGAGGCAGTGTTTACCTAGTTTCCATATGGAAATCTTGAAATTACATTATAATGGTACCCAGCTTTCCATCTGGTGCTGTCTTGAGAGAGGGATGTTATGAGATTAGTCTCATCTATTTGGCATGGAGATACAAGCACCAGTATGGGGGAGTTACTCTATTCAGGAAAAACATATTTATGTCTGCTTACTACTAAACATATCTAAATCCAAATCAAGCGAGTAGACATGCCTAAAGATAAACAAATGTTGAAGAAAATTTCTGAACTAGAGGACTAATGGTTAATTGCTGGTTACTATTATTATTATTATTATTATTATTATTACTATTATCATTGTTATTATGCACTGAAGTTACCAGGAGAACAGTCTACTTAATATCTCAGGAGAATGTGACTAACTATATTGCACTGACTTAACTTAAACTCTCAGATTTCAAAAATTTCTGGTTTTATTTTTTTGTATTGAACCAGTTAAATGTGTCTGTTTTAATTTAATTTATTTGGAGGTAATAGTATGGAAGTTTTACCTCAAGGACTATATTTTTGCACTGGAATATTATTAAAAACTTTGGATTTTTCAATAGAGAATTTTGAAATTTGAATTTGAAATAAATAAATAAATAGATAAATTTTAAAAGTGTGTTTTCATGTTTATTCACCATCATCTATGTGAAAAATAAAACTCTAATTTTACTCTACATTTTCACAAAGATCAGTCCTACCCAGACGTATAAAATATATTTTGTTTCCTCCATATTTTTAAAGAAATATGATAGAAGAGTCTAAAATTCTCAAGTTTTTCTTGTATCTCTTTGAGAAAACGCAATTTGCTTGTGGGAAGGCACTGATCATTTGAAATTTGTTGTTACTCTGATCTAAGATAAAAGCACTCAAATTTCTCTGCACGTGAAAGCTGCGGAGCCCAGAGTGGGCTCAGCCCGTCTGCTGGGCTCTCTGCAGGTGCTGCACGCTGGGGGCTGGGGCAGCTTGGGCAGGTCTCACAGGGGTCTCAATTCTCAGGTCCTCAGGGCTCTGCCAGGCAAACTTTCTGGGGATAGACTGGCTGAACTGACTGGGAATGGGGCAGATTTTTCTCCGCGCTCCTGCCAGCATAAGACTTCTGACTGCTCCTCGAGCACTGATTGAATCCATAAAATCCAGAAATAGCACCACATCACGCCCAAAGTTTAGTTGCAGTAAGTCCCACGAGTTCAGCTGCAATTGCTGCAGCCATTCCTACTCCCGTGGGCTCAGCTGCCTCCCACTGCTCAAGATACCTTCATTCATATCCACATTTGGCAGGCACAACAAGTGACTGTGCTCCTGGAGACTCCAACTGATTCTGAAGGAAACAGCTGTTCTTGTTTACACTCATCACAGACATGCACGGGAGATGCAAGTGAAATTTCTCCTGTAGGATTTCTCCAGTTCCAGGACTAAGCATGAGAATTCTCAGTAAGAATTCAACATAGACAATGTATCCTTCAGTGCTCATGCTCTTTCATGAGGTATTAATGGAGACTAACTCTCCTTTGAGGATACACAGCCAGGCACAGCAAGTTCTACTGAAAAAAAAAAAAAAAACTACAAAAAAGAAAAAAATCCAAAACCAAAGAAGAAGGAAAATGAAAAAGAAATTAAAGAAAAGGAAGAAGAGAAGAGAAGAGAAGAGAAGAGAAGAGAAGAGAAGAGAAGAGAAGAGAAAAGAAGAGAAGAGAAGAGAAGAGAAGAGAAGAGAAGAGAAGAGAAGAGAAGAGAAGAGAAGAGAAGAGAAGAGAAAAAATGAAAAACTTAACAGAAGGGTTAAAGTTTCATTAGTCATTGGCAGGGATACAGTGTGTTTCCCCACTACTCCTGAGTGAATTAATACCCTATTTATTTAATTTAAAGCCAAGACTGGTTAGAAACTACTTTATTAGACTATAAAGTGAAAAATCTGCAGTCCTTCTACACCCTGCTGTATGGTTCCATGGTAATAAAATTAAGGCAATTGCATCCAGTAGAAATAACTTTTACCAATCCTACCTGCTTTAGCTGTGTGTACCCAACCCTGTGCTCTGCTGTCCCCTGCATTCCTGAAGTTATCACATTAAATTTCACTCAAAACAGCAAGAGTTTTGTCAGGAGGCTTTGCTCAGTCACAAAATTTTCTGTGTTCTTCTCATCCTTGTGTGGGGTAGCAGGGAAGTAGTGAAGGAATGAGCAGTGCAGAGATGGAGTAGCAGCTGTCACTGCTGACAAAATGCATTCGTATATTCTCATTTCAGTAGTTTGAGGATTTGTTTTTTTGTTTGTTTATTTAATTGATTTGTTGCATTTTTTCTTCTTATTTTTTTTTCCCTCCAAAGTATCTTTTCCTCAAAGTATCTGACACCAGACATTGCAGAGATTCAGAGGAGCTACCACAACTATCTAACCATTTAAAGAAATCTAAACAATGTTTCTCATATTGACCTGGCTTTTCCGTGTTCAGCGTAAGTCTGTGCAACTTCTACAGGGTGCTTAAGATAAACTGCTGAACATTCCTCACTTTGTTCTGTTACTGTGATAATAGTGCTAGAGAAGAATATAATAAAAATCAGCCTCTACAAAGCCATTTTTTCCATCCCATCCCATCCCATCCCATCCCATCCCATCCCATCCCATGCCTTTTTTGTATGGTGTATAATTGTACACTATACAAATTAGGTGAATCACTTTTAACATGAAAACCTGTCATGTCTTTTCTGACATTCACAGGAGTCCTGGATCTACTTTTCTATGTCATTCCTCACAATATCCAAGTGAGGAGGGCACTTCCAGCTAAGCTAAATGTAAGGGTAAAATGAATTTTAATGTCTACCACAGATATTTCTATAGAAATACATAGCAGAAGCTTTGAACATTTTTGACTGAAGGTCAGTGCAATTTCTTCCACCTACAGGATCTGAGAGTGCTAATAAATGTGCATGCTTGGGTGTGAAAAGATATAATCTACTACTTAGTAGTTAAAATTAGAAAGAGAAAAAGTCAAAAGGAAAGACAATTGTCTGAAGAATCTCACTTTGTTTTATGCATCACTTCCGTAGCACATTAATTCTGTCCTTGCTCTCTATTCCTGCATACTACTAGCCCTGATTTTTATCTGCTATTTTATCACCTTATCACTCTGTATTTTGTAGTCCTTCAATAGTTTTCTGGAGCTGGACCTCCACACTGTGTCCTGCATAACTTAGTACATCAGCAAGCTCAGTTATGAATATTGCTAGCTTACTATGTCATCAAACTTAATTGTGAATATGCATGACAAAGTTAACACGAATAACCTACTACATCAGCAAGCTTAATTCTCAACTCCCTTTCTCAAACTGCTGATGGCTACATTTTAAAACATGGTATTACTAAGGTTGGAAAAGACCTCTAGGACCATAGAGTCCAGCTGTTAATGCCACACCGTTGTGTTCACCCCTAAACCGTTTCCCCAAATGTCACATCCACGTGCCTTTGGAATACTTACAGAGGTGGTGATCCTAGCACTTCCTTGTGCAGCCTATTCCAATGCATGACCAACAGCACAGGCCCCAAGCAGCCCTCTCATGACTGAACCCACTTAACTGCAAAAACCATTCACAGATTCCTGCTCCTTTTTTCTTATATTCTAACCATTTGCATTTTTATATAAGGAGTTTCTCATCATGTAGTAGCTCAACTTCTTTGGTAGCTTTACAGTGAAACTCATCAGGGATTCTTTTGAAGCTCAAAGACATGGCTGTATTTTGTCCTCCCCTTTTCTGTATTCCCTGACTCTTCACTAAACTCTCCTATAAACAATGTGTGGTGTATCATGTCACAAATATCACAGTATTTACTATTTCCTTTTGCACCACATTTATCCATGGGCCCACTCTGTCCTGGTACTGTGCAGAAAGGATGTCAGTTTTACCAGTTTGCAGTTTTCAGCAATTCCCTTGAGGCCTTATGGAAAATTAATATCCAAGAAGTCCACTTTGTGCATGCCTGGTGTAGGGGCAGACTCACAAGTGGGTTGGATCCTGCACACCCCAAAATCTGTAGTTCAGCTCTTTTACCCTTGAGTCCTGCAGGAGTCCCAGGTGAGGGCTGCCTACTCAAAACTGTCCTTGCCATTATCTTCCTCCACTAATCTAGGAGTGACCATGGGATTTTTTTTTTTTTTGTAAGTGGGAGGTAAAAAGAATAAAAAAGTCTTAAAAAGTCTGGAGGTGTAAAAATCCGAACTTGTCAGACAGATGTGGGATTTTCAGCCCAAAAATAGCAAATCATACAAAACCTCTCACATCTTTGTGATCTTGAGAGAGGCAGAGTGATAACAACAACTTCCACAATTCATGGGATGTATGTAGGCTGCTGAAGTGGGTGAGGATGTCACCTGCTTGAGGAGGCACAATGGCCTTGCAACAGCAAAAATGTTACTTCTGGGTGTCTTATCTAGCTGTTGGTCCCCATGCAAGATAGCAAAATAAGGCCATTGTCTTCCAGCTTCCTCTTTCATGCTTTTATTTCCACAGTTCCCTCTAGCAGTGAGCAGAGACTTCCTGGCAAGCAATAAAGAAGGTGTACGCAAAAAATCTACCTGCAGAAAAGAGTAGAGTAGCTCCTTGATGCATAGCAAAACCAGCTGTGGTCACATTATCCAGAGGGAAACAAGAGTTGAAGAGGGCTCCATTCCCCATCTCACAATGTGAGGGGGAGCCTCCTGTGCCACTCCGTGCTCACTGCTCTCACAGGCAAATGTCGTTTGTGAGATTCCCCCCTATATCCCTGGTCAAAGATGACCTTCACCTTATAAAACAGAAAGCAAAACAGTCAGGTAAATTTGGTCTCTAAATCAGCCCTGGGTTGTGAGTTTAACAAGTGACACCCAGTATTTCTTCACAGGTCGGATCGATGTTATCAAAAAGATGCAACAAAATGTATCTCTGTGCATAAACATTTCTGCAGAAAAGTATTCTTGAAAAATGTGTCATCGTATAAAATGAGCCCAAAGACAATGACACCAAAAGAAAGTCATTTCACAATTGATGATTTTATTTTATCCTGAGGCTGTTAATGTCATCAGAGGTAAGGAAATTCCCCACCAGAGTCACCCTTCTGATAGGTCCCTGAAGGACAAACCTGTTGTTAACTGGCAACTGTCCCTCTGGGGCATGCAAACTGTCCTCATTCCACTTCCATGTCTTTCTGCATTATCATCTGGTGCCCTCCTCCACAGATTTCTGGCTGCATCCTTTAAAACTGAACACATCAATGATTTATGATCTTATAAGGACAAATTTAGACATCACACTTTCACTGCATATTTAGAAGGGCTATTAAACAGAAACACTATGCAAATAATGCTGCTCTAGCAATTAAAAATTATTCTCAGGAATTTATAAGATATTTTATTCCCACTTGAGCTACATGATTACACTATTTCAAGGAACCATGATGATAAATTGAGTTTGAAATACTTGCCTATATTGAAAATTTGGCTATGAGGATAAACAAAGGCTAGAGAACTCCCTCTTACTCAATTTTTTGCAATAACAGGTACAGTTCTTTACTGTCTCTAGTGAAAAGCCAGTGGTATGCTGCTCACTTGTGGTATATCATTCCTTGTGCAGTTGGTGCTGCTTGGTTTCTGATATAGGTTGATTGATATAAAAATTCACAAGTCAATGGAAAGATTCCTTTTGGTTTTAAAGTCATTGGAATTGATTAACTGGATTCTTGATACAAATATAAGGTGCTTTTTTTTAAAAAACAAACCCTCATAACTAGAGTGGGGTGCACAAACAAATTACTCTAATAGATGAAAAAGTATAGAAGTGGTTGATAGTTTAAAATAGATCCTGTCTTTTGATGAATTTGTATCAAAGCCAATCAGCAACATTCACATTATTTGCTGAGAATATTCCTATTTTCCCTAAATGGTCTCAAAATTCCTCACATTTGAACCTGGAATATACAGTCTTGAGAATTATGAAGAATGTGAGTGGCTTCTCATCATCAGAAACCCACAGCACACTATGGGCTCTATTTAATTTGGATGGTCCAGGCTTACAATCTTCTGATTCATGAATCATGCTTCTCTTTTGGCCACTCCAGACACTCAGGCAACACCTTTTACTCAATAATGGAAAGATTTTATTACTCACTGTCAAGCAAAATTGTTTTTGTTTTGATTACAAATAAATATGCTTAAGTCCTTTCCCTTACTTAGGACAGTAGAAAAATCTTTGGAATACAGTGGCTGTGAATTTATGGCAAGGCCATAATTTATTGATAAATGACAAAATTATCAAGTTACATAAAATACCATAAAGTTATTAATTTAAAATGCATACAGTGCCCTTCAGAGATGCCTAGAAAATACTTGAAATGTTGTCAACTACCCTATGTCATTCACGTGCTTGTTCTCTTAATTAGTTCATCAACAGAACAGTTTAATAATGATTATCTGTGGACAAACAAATTGTTATGATTTCTCACCTGACACAAGCGATGAGACCAAAAGTCCAGCTGGTGAAATTCATGTTGCCTACCTAGTAACTTGGTTTTTTTTTCCATAGACTTTGCAAAAATCGTTTGCTTCTTTGATGGTGAAAAATTTGATGTCATTTTTCAGATGGTGTTTATCACAAGTGGCTAGTGACATGGATATAAGTGGAAAAAACTATTCATTTTAAAACCTTGAGCTGGTCTTAGTAAGCTAGCTCTTCATTTCAGAAAGTTCTTATGAATTCTAAAATTATGCGTAAACCAACCACACAAATGCAACAACACACTGTAGGGAAAGAATAGCAATTTAAAAAAAGAAATTTTCATGCATTTGTGCCTGAATCGAAAATAAGCTAAAGAGAGATGAGCAAAATAAGTATCTTTTAATCTGCACAGAGAAAAACAAAGTCTCAGATGAAAAGTAGTAGTACTACTTCAGCTAAGTACTTTCTGTTCAGTGACAGAAGTTGTTTCTCAACAAGCCTTTCACCTGACAACCAAAACAAACCCCGAACCTAAATCTACCCATTTTACAGAAATGGAGTTTGACTGCCTGTGGAGACCACTTAGTGAAAGCTCTGTCTCAAACCAAAGGTGATCTTTGAGGGTAGGAGAAGCACTGTCTGGCCTGACTGACTAAAGCTAAGCAATAGCTGTGCTGCTTCCACAGTTTTTAACAGCCCTAGGCACCCTTTTAATCCATAGAGCACATATTTCACATACTTTTTCCTTAGTCAGATCATGTACAACATCAATTTATAGGTTTGCAATTTTGCTAGGCCATTTTCTGCTCCAAAGGGGCTTTTCTGATAAACTTTCTGAAATGGTGAGAAAATGACTGACAATACAGAAGCAGAATTTTCAAGAGGACACATTTAATACTGGATGGACTTCTTTTTGCTTTATTTGTCAGGATGATCTATCATTTCCAGGACCTGCTTATGTGCATTTCTCTGAGGGGCATTCCTGAAAGCACAAACCAGTGTGATGTGGCAGGGATCTTGGGAAATTCTAAGTTCAGATCTCAGTCTGAGTCAGCACTTCCCTCTGGGTGGGACAAAATAGGAAACACATCTGCCCCGACCCACTTCCCACATGGATAGTTCTGCTCCTCCTGGTGCCTGTGTTTCCTTGTATCTTCTCTAATCTTAAATTCAGAGTATACAATCTACAGCTGAGCATTTGCTCAGTGATTCAGATAGGTAAATAACAAGGCTTTGAACTTAACCATCTTCCTCAGACCCTGTTTCTGGCTCAAATTTCCATTGCTTTGCTATGTTTTCCTTCTAACCAGTGACTTTTCTCTCTGGTCACCTGTGACTTATTTTCTCCCACTCCCAGGAAAATTCCCTGATTATTTTTTACCCTGCTTGGCTCTTCCTAGAGCCCAGCCTTTCTGAATCTATGAATAGGGTCAAAATTCATCCTTCCTATGGGTCTCTTTTCAGGGCTTACCTCTTCCCATGCAATGTGACCCAGATAATGCTGGCTGAACACAAAGCAAATCTCTGCCAGATGAATGTATGTGTGTTTGTATTTATACAAACATGAATACATATTAATACCCATTTTCAGAGAAGTCCAAACCATCCTTTCTCCACCTTAACCCCCCCAACATCTTAAGAGCACACCATTCAGCCACATATTTTAGCCATTTTTAAAAATAATTTTTTGACTTTATTAACATCCTTCTAATCTTCTCTCTTTTCTTTATTCTGTTTTATCAAGCCCAATTGCACCCTGGGTGTATGAAATTTAGCACCTTGTGAGCTCCTATCTAATATTGGCAGCTAATTCAGTTGAGCTAATATTGTAATGCTCTGTCCCTATCATCTTTTGTGCTTTATTTGGAGAGACTCTTATGAACATAAGAAATAATGTCTATCATTAAGTGTGGGAGTTTTACTTCTTGTCTGGCTGTTTCTTACCTGTAGCTAATCGGTTCAGAGGAAAGTCTGTGGGTTTTGTTCCTTTTTACTGTTATTGCTTTCTTCCTGGTAGTTATTCTCAGTTTGTCTGCATTTGAGCTAGAAAAAACCTCCTGTACAATGCCTCTTCAGCCACAGGAGCATGCAAAGACATGTATAACAAATTTAGCATCAAAGCAGATTCTGCTATTCTGACATATCAGAATAGCACTGCCACTGTTTTTCACCTCCAAGAAGGAGTGAGAGGGGATAGATGGTCTTGAGCTTAAAAATATCTGACTGAGGGTTAGCTCAAGAAGAAAGATGAACTTCCTTTTCACTGTCCTTCTGCTTTGCCACCCCAAAGTACTGGCACACAAAATTTTATCTTAGTGAGAGGTGCATGCACTCGTGTAACTTGCCCCAAACCTAACTATTCTGCAACAGGATTCATTAATTTATATTTTGCAGCTGGACTAGGCACATGAGTTAAATTAATAGACAAAACTGTTGAAAAGGAAATGCTAGCTTTCATGTGCTTGAGAAGGCTGTGGTGAGGTGAACGTCTGCAACAAAATTCAAGAGAAAAGGTTCCAGGCAGTCCCATCATCTGATAGCCTGATTTGTATCACCACATCTGTCTCAGAGAGCCAGAGGGAAGCCAAATTTTCTTTCCTGCAGTTGCAACATTTTAAGAATTACTGAGCTGTGTGGGATGAAATTCACCTCTGGCCTGAGTGGCAAAGCACTTGCCAGGAGCACCTCATGCAGTTCAGCTCCAGCCCCACCTGCCTTCAGCTTGCACAGCTGGCTAAACCAACAGAAAACCAAACCAAAGGCCTTGTAAAGTGGAGGGTAACTGCTACACAGCTCACAGCAAGCAGGGCTCAAAGCAGCCCTGGACTCCCTGCATGTGTCTAATATACGGCATTACATACCTGCTCTCGCTGGACCCCTTGCAAGCAGAGATGGTCTAGCCAACTGTATAAATTCTGGGGTGAACAAACCTTTATTAAGAAAAGGAATGAATCCTACTGTGATCTTACTCAGCTGTGGTCAAAGCTAAGCAGAGAGCACAGTTTGCAGCACAGGAGCAAAGACTTCAAATGCAACACATCAAAGTATCACTGGAACAATCTTGCTTAGGTGCTCTTTGGTGCAGAAACAAAGGCACTATATTAGTCACACTGCCATTAATCAAGTCGTCTGGCTGACTCATAACAGCAAAGTGATAACAGAGTAATTCAAAATATAGACAACAAAACACAGTTTATGGCTACTTTTCCACAATAGTAAAGAAAACAGGGAAAGGAGTGGCTATTGTAAAGTCAGTATTACAGGGACATAGAGAGAAGTTGTATCACCTAATAATTGATAGTGCTTTACAAGAAAAAAATCATGGCTCATATCCTTCAAAAATCAGATTTTAAAACAATGCATTGAAATATCACCCTTTTCAAATAAAAATTTCTCAGACATATCTGTGTTGCAGATGCAGAAAGGCAGGGCAAGCGAACGTCATGGAAACGGTTTTCTCACCTAAAGAATGAGAAGGCAAACGTGGCTGGAGTTAAATGGGTTTAGGTTTACAGTGAAACACTGTAAACAGCTCCTTAAGCCTTCTTCTCCTGGTTCCACCAGTTTTCCAAGGCAGATAACATTTTTCCATACATGAAAACCTACATGCACTGATTTGCCCATGTTTGATATCTTACACTAATAAAGCAATTCAGTGTGTAATTTCATTTGTTCTGTTTTTTCTAGGCTTCTTTACTCATTTGCCATTGGGCTGGAACAGTGATGACATGTGTGACTTAGGGTGGGAATGACTCATATTGACATTCTTCAGTTATGGTCCCTGCAGTGTTGGGGATACCATCCCATTTGCTGAGCAAACAGGATTCTCAAGAGACAGCAACCTGGACTGCAGTGGCTGTGGGAATAATTAAATTACTTTATGCAGCATTTTCAAATTTGCTAATTTACATTGTATAAATTCTAAATTTTGTGCCAGAGTTTACCTGGGAAGACTCATTTACTTTTTTTTAAGGTGGAATTTGGAGTTTCCCAGCTGGAGGCCTGTGTCACAATGTTTCATGGTGATCATTTTTGTGAAGGATGAAAATAAGAAAGGAGCTTTTTTCTTACTTTCCTTCATTTCAAGTTGCTTATACATTAGGCTTAGACTTTTATTATTACACTCAAATTCCTCTTGAGACAAACAGTAAGGTAGATATCTTAAAGTGAAGGTAACAAGGCTGTGAGACCATGTACAGAAATTCATAGCTACAACAAGAAGGTTGTAGCTTGGGGGGGGTTTGTATTTCATCTGTCCACTTTTCTGCTAATGCAAAAGTTGCAGAAAACCAGCCCAGATTCACTAAATTAGTTATTTCTGTTGGCTAAACAATGTCCACTTCTTTTTGGATTCCTGAGGCAAATGGCCTGGCCTCATGTTCTCTGCTTTTAGACACAGAACTTCCCAGGTGGTATTTCAGTATTTTGCCTCAGCTCTATGCTCTTCAGGAGCATGAGCAGGGTGTGCCATATGAGGCTAACCAATTATCCCATTGCAGACTCTAGGACTCTGAGAGGGGTGTTTCTGCTGCAAAAAATGTCTGGTGAAACCACAGGCTGCTCCTGAGTCTTGTGCATACAGCTGGCTGTGGGCTCAAAGCCACTCCCAACAGGACAGTGCTGACTTCATATTATGAGGACAACTGCCTCAAGTAAGTGCATAACTCTTTAACCAGGGAATTTCTACCACAAAAGTCAGGGGAAAAAAAATATACACACTGGTAGGTCCAGTAGGTCTCACCAATTTGTGTACACAGATTTGTTTCATCAGCTTTTGACTGAAACATGGTGCCATAAAGTTTAGAAGACCAATTTGAAGCAGACATGAAACAGTCTTTGAAGCAAGACTTTTATCCCAAAAGTAAAACCAGTATTTATTGATAATTTATACCAAGCCAGCAGATGTGTAGGTGAGTGAGGAATCTCCTGTCCACTTTGCCATAGTGCTGGAGACTGAACACCATCAGGTTCTAAAACAGCCTTGATTTTTCACAAAAATTAAGTATGGCTATGACACAGTTCAGTGTGTGAAGCAGGAGAAAAATGGCCTTGGGATAGAAGACATCTCTACCACACTCAGAAGGTGAGAGGGAGGGTAAAGAGCCATGGCAATGCATAGAGGTAGATTTTGACACAAAGGAAAAAGGAGACCTGCTGAGTGATGCAGTGGGAATGGGAACCTGCTTTATGTGGCACACAGAGAATGCTTAGATTGACATATCTTGAGACAATATGAACAAGAAGACTGCATTGCTGAAAGCCAGAAAAAGGGTGTTGAAATGGACCAAGAATGAAAATGAACAGACAATAAACACCTGACTGTTGATTTTTAAGATTGCAGGTTAAAACAGTGTTGTGTTTGGTAGCTGGGTATTTGTATATTGTGTAGCATTCACAAGACTTGGTGACAACCGGGGTGTGACAACTCCTAGACAGTTGATCAAAAGAGATACCTGACTTGCAGGCCTGAGGAAAGGTCAGTAGCATGGATCCAGGAGGAAGCAGGATTCTGTTTGACACTACTGAATTGAAGCTGGTGTTGGTCATTCAGAGAAACCACAGGGACAAATCATGAGGGTGAAGAACATCCTTAGCTTAAACAGATACAGGTAGGGCAAGAGAAGTGTCAGAAAAGTCAAGATATTGACCAAAAATGCCAGTTAACTGTTTCATGAGTTTGGGATACTAACTATGAGTCGGATCAGGGAGAAGCCTGGTAAGACTGAGAACATTTACTCCAGTGGAGTACAAGAAGCAGAAGACATATTTATCATTTGGAAAGGTGGACCTTTCCAAGCCTCTGGTTTTATATGTGGGTAGGAGCATCTCTTTCCACGATTTTTCATAAGGAGCTGAGGCCAGGCTTATCAACCCTCAATGAATTGCTAGGGCATAAAAAACCATGAAAAGTATGACTAAAGACGTATCAGATAAAGAAAGTCTAAGAATGGATTAAAAGCGTCAGCTGAAGGGATTGAAAATGAAAGCTAAATCAGGAAGGATAAAGTCATTGAATTTCAGAACAGTGAAATTAGATTTCACACTTGTTAATTCCAGATAAGGGTCAGTCTAAAACTGCACATTTAGCCCAAGGCACAAGGACCCTGCTAGATCGTGAATCAAGTTCTTCTAAATTGTAGCTCTACATGCAAACTGTAGAGCTGTTCTTTCCAATTTAACACCAAATACTAAATTATATTTAGTGGGAGTTTTTGGTGTGGTATAAAAGCATTTTGTGTTTCTTTGAGTCTTGGTAAAGTGCAATGCAAATCACTTGTGCACCAGCCTTCACTAAGTTCTTTTTACATTTCTGTACCAAGTGCTGGAGAAGAGACCACTGAATTCTTCCCATCAATTGTTCTGTGGCCTCCAGCAGCTTAGGGGACCAATGGACAGCCATCACCTCTGCTTAGAGACCATCCTGCCACTCTCCTTTGGTAGTGAAGCACCTTCTATTTCACCTGCTGAGGCCAGACCTCCCTGCTGTGCTGTTGTGTACAGCATGACCTTCTGAACGTACTCTCACCTAGTTTATGTTCCCCAATGACTTCATCAGATGCCTCCTCCCTCCTCCCAAATCAAAATAAAAGTCTGCTCTTCAAGTTAGTTATACACTGAGAAGCAGCACCTTGTGATGAGGTAAGCAAAGAGCCTGCAGCTGAGGCAGACCTTGGAGGGGCATCTATCATTGCCCAGGCAGGTTACAGCTTTGAGCAGTTCCTGTCCATTACTATTACTGGAACAAAGCACAGTCAGGAATTTTGAAACTGCATCCAAGAATCTCCTGCTTGCAGAGTCTGATATGAGTCTGGGCTATCCATACATATGTGCATGGATATTCAAATGATGACTTTGTGGATTTAGTCCAACAGCTATGCTATATAAGGCTTTTACCATAAAAATCTCTTTGTTGTGTACAGTTTCTGTGACACTGCTGTGAAGAAATCCACTTTCTTGGAAAGCTTTTTCCCCTATGCATGAGGAGGGCAGATGCTGTGGGAACTGCACTGCCAGATCTGTGTGACAAAATGAAAAATACTATGGCACCAATTAACACCATGCCTGTCCACATACCCCTTTATGAATCTGTTCCATGTAACATACAACTATAGCAACATGCAGCTATAAATTCCTGACTTATCAGGAGTCAAGCTAGTGAAACTGTTTCTTCTTTGGTTTTCAATATGGTCAGTATGCAGAAAAAGGCTACGAAAAGGAATACACTCCAGGTCATCTGGAGGGGAAAGGCTTGCAGTGCCACACATCAAGGAAAAAGTCTGCTGGGCTGTCTCACAGCCTCCTCATCCTGCCACAGCTGCTCACCATATGCTGCCCTTGATGGCAAAGAGCCCTTTGATGACTGATCTAACCCAGGCCAGGGGACACTGAGATGTCATAGATAACAGCTGGGAACCTGTGGGAGATGATGAAGTCATTTGTCATTGAACAAATCCAAAATGTACTCCCATACTCATTGTGAGGAAAATTAACTCCACTTCAGCCAAAACCAGCACGTGTGGTCACAGCCTCTACACCAGCCCCAACGAGGATGTAGAAGCCCCATCAGGGCTGAGTTGGCCCCTGGCACACATGTGGGGAGAGGGTGGCATGGTGTGAGTGCAATGCCACTACACCACGCAGCTCTGCATTTCTAGTCCTCAGGCTGTGTGTGGGATGTGTAAACAGATTTAAAAGGTCACATTGGAAAGATATCTGAAACATGAACAAGTACACCCAAGAAAAAAGTATTTTTTCCTTCTCTTCACCACTGTCAGCTGGGTCAAAGTGTTGCCAGTGCCTTTGCTGCACAACTTTTTGCTATCCTAACCCAAAACACGAGGCCCTTTGAAGAAAACATGCAGTGTTCCCCGGTACCTCTGCACGGCAGGAGCAATTTCCTCCAAACTAAAGCAAATTGTTCAGCAGAAATGTGGGACTATATAGCACCATGCATCTTGTTTCTATACTGACTTCTGCAATTCCACAGAAAGCTCACACAGGTGGTTATTGAATCATCACATACCACACAGTTTGGCATGAAGAGCCACTCAGAATTAAATGGCAAGTCCTCAAATCTCTTTACATCAACCAGCCTGGGCACAAACTGAGTCAAGACAGCCCTCTGGATTCAGCCTTTGAGGAGGGCAAAGTGCTCAGCCTGCCTGGTGGCTGCAAGGTTCAGTAACTTCTGACTCCATCCTGGATCAGCACAACGCCTCATTATGAAAGATCAGCTTGAGGGAGGCTTGTCAGCTGAGGAAAAAAAATGCACATTTGTTTGTGTTTGCAGTCAATGGAGAACAAAAAGTTGAACAAACTGAATTCTCCTCTCTTTTGGATGGCAAACACACGGACATGGGAAAGAATTTTACAAAGGAATAACCAGCAAATATGGATGCTACTACTTCTGATCACCTTCCTTTTTCTCTTTGAAAGGAGGAAACCCATAATTTTCATCACCAACATTATTGATTGCACATATCTCAGTCAGAAATCTCCAGTCACAGCTGAAGCCCTATAAATAAATTTATAAAGGCCCTATGAAATAAAGTTTCAGCTACATATAATATTTAACACTTATTGATACTTCCTAATGGCAGCAATCACTTCAGTTTAACTCAAATAAAGCAAACCCCATTGGCCTTGCGGACTATGCCTTCACACATTAATGTGAGAATTCAAGTAAGAAATGATGATGTTCTTGTTCTTATGCACAGCTTAGAACACTACAGAGTAAAACAGACCTTTTGCAAGCTCCTTCAGAATTGACTGTTCACTAGAAACATTCCCACCCATAAGCCTGTGCAGAGTTTATTGTGACAGAGGACAATGTCTGCAAATATCTTGAAAATAATTTTTTGCTGTATGATTTTTTCACTCCTGTCACGAGTTGTGGTAGGACAGCAGTCAGTCCAGATAGTGTTATTAAAAAAAACAAACAAAAAATAAAATAAAATATTATTTCTCATTTGTCAGACTGTGTTTGCTTAGTTTCATTTTATATTTCTAGCCCACAGAAGGCTTACAGGAAATTTCAGCTGGTAAAATGTAAATTTACCGTAATTGTGTAGTAGTACCAGATGCAGCTGACCACAAGTTGTGTGCTTTAGAAAAAAAGGCGTTTGCACTAACAGGGTAATAAATGACAGGAAACAAAATTGCCTGATGCTAGCACAGGTTTTTGAGCCTGTGAGTCTCAGAAAAAAATGCGTACCGTCGCTCCAAAGGACACCACACATTCTGCTGAAATTCCCACAAGGAGGAAGACATATGGTAGAAAAAGTTAAAACTCCAGAGAAAAATTAGGCTTTTGTTTTGTTACCCTGTAGCATGCCTCTCTTAGGGTTGGTGGGACCACTGGCACAGAGAGCTAAAAGTTCAACCAGGGGCATTCCTTCTTTCCGGTAGGGCAAAGAGGTGTTTTTCCGTGTGAGGCCTCATACAAAAACCACAAGCTGAGCTCTTAGAGCTAAAAAAGCTATTTTCTAACTTCAGGCTCAGACACCAGCACTGGGTGCAAGTATTACAGAGAGTTCCTCTTTGCTCTTTGGGAGAACCTTAGGCTTCGAGAACCCCAGGCTGTCCCTGAGGCTGCAGATCTTGCTCTGCTGTGGGAACACTGCCAGTGCCACAGCTGGGCGGTGTCCTCCTCCAAGTGGCAGAGGACAAGCAGCACTGTTGAGTCATCACAATTCTGCTTTCATTAATCCCTCTTTCAGCCTTAATCACACTGCCCTTGGCCTCTCTGATGGCTCTTTGGGCTGTTATTTCCCCTCCTCACATCATCTTCTGTGTTTAAAGCTATCTGTCTTCATACACCAAATCATCTATTACTCATTCTTAAAACTCACTAGTTTGCTTACTTCAGCAGTCTTGTCTTCAGGACCTCAACAAAAATACTTAGCAATTTCATTATGACAATATTTATGAAGGCAAATACTATTAATTCAGTTTGCAGTGTAAAAAAAGACCCCAACAAACCCACACCACACAAATACCTATCTAAGTTATTCCCAAATTAAATTGATAATAAATGTCACAAGACTGATCCAAGCAACTGCATTTGGGGACCAGCCTGTCCCTGCCTTTCCACACCCATCTTTGAAGGGACAGGAATTTGTGCAGCAGCAGGAGACAACCAGGGAATTCAGTCACTGTCCTGCAGGATATAAGCCCCTTCAAATGACTTCCAAACTAATCACAGAGGGAAGGAGTGTGAAAGGTTTCATCTCAGGTTCTTGATCAGGCAGAACACTTGATCCAACTAGATCAAGACACCAGCAAGCATGGAGATGAGGGATTCGGGGACTAACTACAATGAAGTTTTCAGCCAAAGGCAACTACAGTGTGCCAGCAGCTGCCTCATGCAGCCCCACTGCTGACTATGAGAATCTAAACTCAGAAAACCCCAGTAGTCTGTTTTGGTTACTTGTAAGGTACCAGCAATTCATCCCATAACCTTCTGTGAAACGGGATTGGTTAACAATCATATCTTTACCTTTCCAGGTGGCATCCAGTTCACCTGCTTACCAAATTTTTTGAAGTATTGCATCATTTTTCCACTGGCTTTGTGGAAAACATAGCCATAATAAGCTGAGGAAAAACAGCAGGCTTGACCATGGCAAAACATGAAGATGAATGACATGATGATTTTAAGGAGCTGACATCAGATCAGTTGAGCCAGCACAAGGTGCATATGGCAGACGAGACATTAGGGCCTGCAGGATCTCAGAACACACTAGACAAAGTGCAAGGGCAGGTGACAATTTTTCTAGCTGCCACCTGATCACAGGAACTGGCTTTGCCAGCCAAAGGGGATGAGAAATGCTGAGGGTGACATTTTTTTTCTCCTTTGAAAGTGAGCTCAGCATTCTTGTCTCCTAAATACCTGAAGATATCTAAATGTAAATATGTAAAATCCCCATAATGTAGAAGATAAAAAACTCCCCAATTGAGACAGCTCATATACACATAAAGAATTGGAATGCAATTACTTTGCTTTTGACCATTTTTCAAATGGTCAAATAGTCAAACCAGCAACTGAGCTTATTCCTAGTATGTGGTAGCATTGTACCATGTAATACAATGTGTATATACACATAATAGTTACACTTCATTGGAGTGAAGTAGTTCAGCTGCAAATGAGGAATAACTTTTCAAGCACAGGAGGAAACTTCCTGTGTTCTTTGGCTGCTTTGGATGGGCAAATGAACTGCAGAAGGAAAACCTCATCTGGTATCTTCAAGTAGAGTTCAAGTTACAATACAGGAATATGTTTGTCAAAAAGAGGAAAAAAACCCCCAAGACTTTGTCTCCAGCAACCTCTGTGGCAGCAAGTGTATGTGCTGATTAATCACAAAAGGCATCTACAACAGCTACTTAGGTTTGCTGAACATTATATAAAAGTTTGATATCTCTATTAATCACACCAGGGACCAATCCAGTACCCCCAGATTTTGGTGAATAGCATTCCCTTTACTTCTGTAAACCTTGACTCATGGTCAGAGTGAAGGTGCAACAGGAACTTTAAGATGGTAAAATGGAAGAGAAACTGACTCCTTATGCTTAAATTTAAAAGTTTTGTTATTTGTGCCACAGACACAGGATATCATAAACTCCATGCCTAGACTCAGAAATTGCTTCTCTCCAATCAAGTAAAGCAATACCTTTTCTGGCTATGCGTTATTTTCATGTTAGAGTATCACTTCTATGAGAGAAATATATATTGTAGTGAACCAAATATAAATAAAATCTTAACAGCACTAACCCTGCCAGACAAATAAAGACTTCAAGTGTATTTCTCAGATTATTGCCAGTGTTTCATAATACTTTTTCAATAAGTTCCCATAATGCCTTGCTTGCAGAGAAATGTGTAAAGTATGCAAACTTTTGTCAGGCACTCAGCTCCATCAGCCTCCTTTAAACCTGATTTAAAACACCTCAGCTGATTTTGCAGCCTGCAAAACCACAACAGAGTAATAGGAAATTGTCTAAAAGTCATTGTGGATGACTATAGGCTCGATCAACTCTTGCATAAGTCAGGCAATTTCAATAGGAAAGGTAAGCATTAGAAGCCTACCGTTTTTTAGAGAAAGGTGTGAAGATTCTTGTAGAGAGTATAATAGGATAGTTCATCCCTGAAAGAGGAAGTGTTTGACTGTCTTATTCAAGGAACCTAAAAGTGTGGTTGATTTTACTGCCAATTCTTTCAAGGTGAACCACAATAACATTCCACAGACTTTGACCATTCTTTACCAGATGTTAAATTTTGAGTACCTCACACGTAGGATTTTCTTTAAAAGACATGCTCGAGGAAATAAAAACTTCTCATTCAGAAGCTGCAGTTTGATTTGCCAGGTTTCATGGCATTTTACAGGAGACAGTAGGAGCTATTACCTCTGTCTTCAGCAGGAGAATTGGAAAGAGAAAAGTATAAAATAACTGGCAAAAGGCATAGAGGAAAACACAGAAGAGGTCGTGAGGCTTGCTGATGTTACCATCGTCAAAACAAATACCGATAATATTTTTATTAGCCTTCTTCAGTTTTTTTTCCCTCATTCACATTTCTATATTAATGAAAACCAGACTCTCTACCAGAATAGCAAAAGATAATTAATTGCCCAGAATACAGATGTGTAATACCATTAAACAAATTTGCATTATATTATTTTTAATAAACTCAATTTCAAATTAAGTGAAGAACCTTCCATGCAGAAAGTCTATTGATTCCAGTCCCCTTGCCATGGACAGGGATATATTTCACTAGATCAGGTTGCTCAAACCTTTATCCAATCTGGTTTTGGGCACTTTCAGGGATGAGTACGCATGATTTGACACTGGACAACCTGTTCCAGTGTCTCTCCATGTTCATAGCAAAGAATTTTTTCCTAATAACTAATATGAGAAGTCTGCTATTTTTCAGTTTGAAGCCATTATGCCTTGTCCTGTCACTGCAGGCCTTTGTAACAAGCCTCTCTCCATCTTTTGGGCTCCCTTCAGGTACTGGAAGGCCACAATTAGGTGACTCCAAAACCATCTCTTTTTCAGGCTGAACAAACCCAACTCTCTCAGCCTTCCCTCACAGGAGAGGTGCTCCATCCCTCTTATCATCTTGGTGGCCTCCTCTGGACTCTCTCCAGCAGGGTGATGTCCTTCCTGCGCTGGGACCCCAGAGGTGGATGCAGCCCTGCAGGTGGGGTCTCACCAGAGCAGAGCAGAGGGGCAGAATCCCCTCCCTGGCCCTGCTGGCCATGCTGCTTTGGATGCAGTCCCGGACACCATGAGCTTAATTGAAAGAAACCCCTAAACATTAATATAAAAAAAAAGCCCTAATAAAACCCCCCATCCAGCTTTCTAGCTCCCTCTTTAGGAGAGAAAAGGAAAGCTGGAAAAGTATCCCACCTGCTACTTTCGTTTTAAGCTCTCTGGCTCCTCCAGAAGGAAAATGAGTGAAGAGATGTCTTCCTGCTGCCAGAGGTAATGTATTTCCTTCTGTAAAATTCCACAAAGCTTTGGGGGACATTTTTCTCATATGATTTTATACAGGGCATCTTAGGGAAGAACAACATAGATTAAAATCTGCATTCGAACTGCTAAAGACAAGAGGAGCAGAGGCAAATTGATTTAGCAATGTGTGAAAAAGCTTTGAAGGAACAGTTTCAAAGCCATTGCGGTGTCTTGCAAGTTCAAAGCTTGGGTGTGCAGAGAGGGCCAAGCACAGGCAGGTTTAAAAATGACCAACCATACTTTCCTTCAGAAGCCCAGAATTTGTGCAAAACTGTGCAATGAAAAATATTTCCTTCTGCAACTTTCCCATGTTGCTACTTTGTGTTTTGTCAAATGCTTTCACTTCTTTTCTAACAGTAGTGGAGGAGTAAGCAAGAAGCTGAATCAAGCTGAGGACACAAAAGCAGGGGCTTTGCTTGCCATGGCAATTCTGCTAGGTTGGGACTTCTTATTCCTTTTTTACTGTAAAATAAAACCCGCTGAAAAGTGTGAAAACCTTCTGGTTTTCCTTGGTCATGCTTTCTTTGTAGAGCTGCTCAGGAGCAGAAAGAACATGCTCTTAACATGAAATGGGGTGCTTGCTTCCTGTGGTTATGTATTTCTCTTTGTTGAGAAGCCCAGCAAAGTCATTTATACCTCTGTGGCTGCACCAGGTCATGTTTGACTGAGGTGTTTCCTTGAAAACTGCTTTGTTTCAGCTTACTCATCATCTGTTTCACTGAAAACTAGCTCCTGCTTCATCATCATTATAAAATTATTCTCCATAAATTAAAAGGCTTTGGACCAAAGCTGCCCCCAGGTTAGCAGATGCAGAAGTCATCTTTGCAGAAAGACAGTAGTTTACTGCAAAGTACAAAACCACCTAGATAGTTCTTGCTGTTGTCTCCATCACCACCTTTAATGTCATTATTTTTAAATTACTCTCCCTGGATTCTCCTGTTTTAATAGGGGCAGGGTGTGTCCTGTAGACAATGCAGCTTGTTAACATTTTGTACAGCCTTATATCTGGAGGCATCTTGTGTGCAAGAGGTGCAGTCATTCCCTTCTGACACTGATGGTGTTATTGCACCAAGAATCAAAAACTATGTAAAGTCAGCTGAGATTAATGGCTATTTGTGCTTCCGAGTGAATATGTGAGATATGTGAGAATTGGATCTTCTTAGGCAGGGTTACATTAACAAAAAGGCTTTCAGTACATTCATGATTATGTGGGGGAATGCTTTTGGACTCACTCAGTTACACAGATGACTGTTTTAGTGTGGCCCTGCAGCCTTGTATATACAGTATTGCCACTCCTACAAACAGCTCACAGACTTTGCAGTGAGTTTACAAAGCCTCAGGCCTTGCTTTACCTGAACTTATCTTGGCATGCCTGAATCTTCATTTTCACTTGCTTACACAATTTTTTTTTCTGATTGTGGGATAACATGCACCACAAGTTTTTATTTGCCTCAGTTTTCAATGGCAATTGAGGTTCAACACACTTTGAGCCTCTGACTCTCAAGGCATGAACTGGGACAAAGAAGACTTGCCCATGGTAAGAGAAAATCATGTGTGAGACCATCTGGGGAGCTTGAAGAGGTGCATCTCAGAGTCACAAGTGAACTGGCAGATTTAGCACTTAAGCTGCTTTTCACCTGTATTTGAAAAGTCACGGCAGTCGGGTAAAATCCATACTCAGTGAAAAAGGGAAACATCACATCCATGCTTTTGAGCGGGTGAAAATAACAGTCCTGGGAAATATCAGCCAGCTAGCCTCACCTCTGTTCCCAGAAACATCATGGAACAGATACTCCTGGAAGGTATGTCAAGGCATATAGGTGACAAGGAGGCAATTAACACAGCCAAAGTGGCTGAACCAGGAGCAAACCATGTTGTCAGTGAACAAGGAAAGAGCTACTAATGTCATCTACATGGGCCTCTGTAAAGCCCTTGGCATGGTCCCACACAATATTCTTGCTGTTAAACTGGAGATATTTGGGTTTGAGGGATGAACTATTTGATGAATAAGAAATTGTCTGGATACTCACACCCAAAGAGTTGCAGTCAATGGCTCAGTGTCCAAATGGACACCTACCTAATGGTGGTCTTCCTCAGGACAGTATTTTGGGATGGTCATTGTTCAATGTCTTTATTTATGACAGAGGCAGTGGCATTGAGAACAGCACCAGCAAGTCTCTAGATGACATCATGAGGAAGAAAAAGCCATTGACACCAGCACTGTATTTCTCTCTCCAACAGACTTGGGTGGTGGATAGCTTCCACATCCCTCCCCATTCCCCAGAGTGCAACCATCAATACTGGGACCCGGGGGGCAGTGGAAGGCTGAGCACACCACCTAAGAAAGAGGTAAGAACCCAGATGTGTGTGTAGGAATGTTAAGTGCATAGTTTCTTCTTGCATCTTTTTCTCTGGAACAGAAGTCTTTCTTTACTTTTTCTCTCTTTTCCCATAATGATTTTTATCTGTGCTAATACTGATGCCCTGATTACACTGTTAAGATTTCAATTATGTTAACAATAAGTGCCATCTTTACACATAGAATGAGTTTCCTGTTTTCCCATAGCAAGTTGTCAAGCATGATGAGATCACTGCTGCAGCCCAGCTGGCTTGCTGCGGAAGGACTACTGCTGGAGCTTGCACAACTCCTTTTAGCTCAGGGGAACCCCTGGTCAGGGCATAGCCTAAAATGTAGTGTGCTAATACTGCCTATTGCAGATAATGCTGTGTTGAGGAACACCTTCAGTGCAGGTATCTCAGTGTGAAGCTGCTGTGCCAGCAGTAGGCTGAGCTCTGGGAGCAGGAGCCCAAGCTGAGACAAGAGTCTGTGAGCTGCCAACCCTTTGCAGAACAAAGGGCATGGGAACCTGTGGTGTGCAGCCAGGGGATGGGACACTCAGAGGCACAGCAGGAGCTGAGGACCTCAGACTTTGTTTCCCTGAGACTCTGGGGGTATAAAATCCCAGTGGCTCTCCTGTTTGGGGTCCCTCCTTGGAGGCACCTAGCTCAACCTGTTATTTTGTCATTTAGTTATTGCACCATGTTTAAATTATTTTAAGGAGCTGGATGTCTGAGACTCTGCTAAGGGAAACCTGTGGTCAAGCTGGTAAGGACACCTGGTGTGGCTCTGTGAGGGTAGAGGGGAAGGTGTAGCTGTGGAGGGGCTCTTGTCCCAGCTTGGGTGGTGCCAGAGTGACTGCCAGAGTGGCTTCTGGGTGGTCTGACAGGGAAGTTTCCTTGGCATGGAGAATGACAAATATTTCTTAAATACTTCTGTTTGATGTAGAAGTCCTTAAATCCTTTGAAAATGGTGGACTAATTTGTGGGTGACGTATAACCTGGACATGGAAAATAAGTTTGGACTAGGAAGAAGATAAATGTTAAACCTTCATGGTGTTTATTGGTAGAATAGCAGGTGGATAGATGTAAGTAATCATGTCTGTCAGTGTGTATTTAGGTAGTGTAGATACCAAACCCATGGCAAACTCAACTATGAGCTGTTGAAAGCAAGTGGTAGATGTGCTTTCCCATATGACTCAAACTCATTATTACTCATATGACTCAAATCATTATTACTTGATTCTGAATAAGAGGAAAAGGAGATTGTTTGGTTGATATTTCTCCCTTTTTCATCAAAACCCCCTGCTGAGTTGTGTGCTGATCTGTGCAGCTCTCCCCTCCCCCTGATTGTGTGGGCAGGGTTAGGGGCTTTGGTAGCCGCAGGCCCACACCACGTGATAGGCAAACACAAGATCTGAGGAAGGAGGGAACACCAGGGGACTGACCAGAGGCCTCCCTGGTGGCCCCAAGCAGTAAGATGATGAGAAACCATCCTCTTATCCCCTGATCTCAGCATGGCTAGGTCTGTCCTGGCTCCTTCTGGCCCAGTGCAAAGCTGATGTCAAGAACAACCATTAGCATCCCCTTCCTTGCCTCTGACACAATGCATCCTGACAGAGCTCAGCACTGCTTCCAGTTCTTTTATTTGCTGCTGCAGCACTGAGGCCATCTAACACACACATGAAAATAAACTAAAAAGTCCTCAAAACTGCTTTGTGAAATTAAAAATTAATTAATTAGAACAGAAAGTCAAGCACGGGACAATAGTAACCAAGTGGAAGTACTAGAAAAACACATTTCAGAGCTGCCTGTGCCACTCTCCTCAAAACAGAATCCAGCCCTGGTTGGCTGCAGCAGAACTGGTGACAAGGGTCTTGTCGTGTTGGAGTCTATTCCATTTTCTTAGTAGTGAGAAAACTACAAATAGTTCTATGGGTCCTAGTCATCGCTTATCATGAGATTTGGAGTGTCCAGCATGGTGTAAATCTGAGGAGCAGTTCATCAGAGACAGGACCAGCCTTGAGCCAAGAAATGGAAATGGAGCTGCTTGCATTGTCTAAGAGTGGAGGGCAGAACAACCTACAGATATCCTCATTCTGTGCTGTGAATGAGGGGACAGCATAGAAGCAGTGGGTGGCAGGGAAGTTGGCAGATTTCTAGTGGACATCTCACAGATCCTGTTGGAATCTCCTCTGTGTTCTGCAAATTTGCAGAAGCTGAATAACTTCTTCAAATAATTTTAACTTGAAAATTTGAAACACTTCTGCCAAAACTGCTTATTTCTGTTTGTCTATTTCCAAAAAAACTCAGAGTGCCATCTGGGAGAACTTTTATTCTTGAACTATGTCCTATCTTGGAAGATCTGGAAACAAGTGTACAGGAAAAATCCTGCTGCTATCTTTGGAGCTGCAACCAGGAGAAATCTGCTTAACTGGTCTGTGAGGATGGTGCATCTGCAGTCCTGCCACCTGCAAGAGCTCTGAGAAGATGCATGTATGGCTGGCTTAGAGCTGGAAGGACCAAGAGGTTGCAGAATGCTTGGTGGGGAGAAAGGCTCATCAGAGATTTTACCTACTAAAATGGAAGTCTCCTAAAGGAAAAGAAACAGCACTTGACCATTTGTAAACCACAGTTTCTTGAAGTGCTTATGCCATGTCTATAGTTTTTCTAGCTCTCAGAGCAGCAGGAGTGAGGAGTCCTGCCGCATAATGCACCCAGTACTAGGAGTCATTTGACAGAGAAGCACAAAAGCTGTCAGAAAGGTCAGCAGGTTCTGTTAACACTGACTGAGCCAGGGCTTTTTCCCCCTCTAACATTTCCATGGAAGTGATTAAGTAGTTTTTAGTGAACTAAGAAAAAATAATCACCCTGGTTTGGACTCCTAGCATGAAATACCTGAGTGTCTAACAGGGTTATAAACCATTAAAAAAAATCTTCCACTGGGGACAGTCCAGCCATGCAAATATTAGATAGTATGCCCTGCTCTGCCTTAAGCATAGCACATTTTTTGCACATGTTATTCCTGCATTTTCAAATGTAAAAATGTAAAGAGAGTTTAATCATATTACTTTACTGGGAGTTGGAACTTCATGACAACCAATCTGTTTGACATTCAAACTGACTTTTTACTTTAAATAAAAAGAAAATAAGGATGGAAGAGGTAGGGGGGAATTCAGGTTTAAACTACTTGTCTGAGTAATTTATAGTTTTAAGATGCTTCAGCTCTGTTGCAACGTGGATAGGAAATAACTTTAATGAATAAAGGACAAATGATAAAATAAATACAAATATTACAATATAAAATACAATGCCATAACACAGGCTATAAATACTACATTGGCTTCCCATCTTTGATATGGAACCTTATGATAGCCTTTTTCTGGTGAAGCAATCGGGAAAAGACTACTGTAGCTCCCCAAGTAGGAGGAAAACAATCTGGAAATTGGTTACTGATATCAGAAAGTGCCTGGAGATAAGTGCAGTGCAAATGATGGTCTCTATAGCAAGAACTATGGCTGCATATAACTGGAAATGTTGACTGAACTGAAAGATTTATTCAAGTCAAACCCTTCCATACCTTAATAAAACCAGGGATAAGTTGCTTTCTTAGAAATCTGCAATATTGTGTAAAATTTCAGTGGAAAACTTTTCAAAAATGTTGAAGAATATTTTCTATATCCCAGCAAGCTGTAAATGAGGGTTTGTTTCTAGTGTGAGCTTCAATCGTATCTCCCTGACCACTATGAAATAGATAGAGGGTATGAGCAGAAGTTGACTTAAAAAGTCCAGACTATTTTCTCTGCCCAGAATTTAATCTTGTTTTATTCAGAATATAGATACTAAATTTTGTGGTCAAAAGTTAAAGTTTGGTGGTTTCTAGATTGCTTTAAAATAATTTTTGCATATTCTTTAGCATTTCATTCTGGTACAGGGTGAGTTTACCATCAAGAACAGTACTGCTAAAAAGTTTGATGAGGCAACATGTGCAGTCAGTTATCTAAAGAAATGTGGTGCTCATGCATAATACTTTCAAAATAGAAGTGCTTTACATAAACCAAAATACTGCCAATCCCAGAGCAGTTTTGTCTGATTAAAAATGTGTGACTAATTCCCCCTGGGTGAAATGCTGTTTAGAGCTGAGATTGCTGCTGAATGAAATACAGAAATTACAGCACAGTATGGAAGCAAAATGTTAGCTTTGCTGTTAAGCAAATTTTATGCAGCATTTTGACTTTAAGAACTTGCTAACATTCTTCTCTCCATGATATAGAACATCTTTCAGAGGTGACCTTTTGCTTCAGCAAATGGTCCCCAGCTGAAATCAACTTTCAGCTAACTAAAACCTAAATATTGATTTTCCATCCAGCCATCAAGAAAAATACATCGCGGAGTTTTTAGACATTCATCTGGACAGCTACGATGAGTAGGGTTCATTATACTGTGTTTTAGGAGATTAAAAGGTTGCTAATGCTCAAAACCTTCTTGGCATTTCTATCTTGAAAAGCAGGACCAAAGACCTCCAACCCCATCTTCTAGTGGGAGAAGAATTTCTGAACCAGACTTTGTGTGGTGTGACAGACTCAAACCAGTAATCCTTACAATCCCTGTACTCTGCAGTGAGGTGTCTGAGGGTTCTGTGCCACCAGATCCATTGAATTTATCCTTGTCACTCTCCCCATCCCACCCAGAATGTGCAACCACCCCATGACACAGAGACAAACAGTCCTGTGTAGTTTGAACCAGTCAGGTAATTGGACTACATGATTGCTGCAGGTCCCTTTCAACTTTTCAACTTGGCAGTTAAGCAGTCTTACCATAAATATGTGTGGCGTTTGTACATAGACATACACATGTATATACACACAGCTGCAGTAAGAGCCACATGTACAAACATCACAGTACACTAAGCATATTTCTAAAAGAAATGTAATAAAACCACAAAATTCCCAGCCCAGATATTTCTGGTTTTTTTAGCAAGGCTGGGGTGACTCCATCCTACCCTCACTCTGCTCTGCCCCTGTGGCTGCCAGCTCACTTGCTGGGTACTGATTTTAGAGCTGGCTTTCACAGTGGCACTAAACCCTCAACAGGTGTCCTCTGGGTGGATGTAACTTGGAAGGAACTCAAAGAAAGCAAGCACTGGAAGGAGTAATTTTTTCCTGCAATTTGGTGTGGTGGGTGAGAGAGCTGGTTTTGGGGAGCACCATGACCCAAAGATGTGGGGAGGAGAAGGAGGTTGTTGTGGGGGCAGAGAGGAGGAATGCATTATTCAGTTTGGGCCCTGTAGTGAGGAGGGAGTGGATGCCTTCTCTGTTCCCTTATAACAGGAGAAGCTTGAGGTGTTTCATGTCCTGGAAGGGAGTCAAGATCTGTAATGGGAACTCCCTGTCTTAAGGTTTGTCCCATCTGAATTACACTAGTCAGTGAATGGTCCAGTCCTGTTTGTGACACCTTTATTAATGATCCAGACAAGGGGATTGAGTGTGCCTTCAGGAAATTTGTGGATGACACTAGGTTTGGTGGGAGCACCAAACTGTGATCTGCTGGAGAGTAGGAATGTTCTGCAGAGAGACCTGGACAGACTCCATCAGTGGGCTGAAGATGACTCCATGAGGCTCAATAAGGCCAAGTGCCAGATCCTGATCCTGCCCTCGGGTCACAACAACCACCTGAAGCCCTACAGGCTGAGGGAAGAGTAGCTTGAGAGCTGTTGAGCACAAAGGGACTTGGGGGTGCTGGCTGACAGCTGGCTCAGTACAAGCCAACAGTGTGCTGGGGTGGCCAAGATGCCTTTGGCCTTCTGGATCAAGAATAGTGTGGCCAGCAAGAGTAGGGCAGTGATCAACACTGTACTCAACACTGGTGAGGCCACACCCCAAGTGCTGTGTTCATTCTGGGCTCCTCACTTTAAAAAGGACAATGAGGATCCGGAGCACATCCAGCAAAGGGCAGCAATGCTTGCAAAAGCTCTGGAAAGCAGGTCTTGTGAGGAATGGCTGATGGAGCTGGGTTTGTCTAGTCTCAGGAGCAGGCGGCTCAGAGGGACCTCATCCCTCTCTACAGCTCCCTGAAAGGAGGTGGGGGTTGGTCTCTTCTGCCATGCCTGCAGTGTGAGGACCAGTGGAAATGGCCTTCACCTGTGACAGGGGAGATTCAGATTAGACATTAGGAAAATTTTTTCCTGTTTGAGTGGTCAGGCATTGGAATTAAGCTGCCCAGGGACGTGGTGGGGTCACCACCCCTGAAGGTGTTTCAAGGGGTGTCTGGATCTGACTCTGGGGGATGGTTTAGTGGTTTAGGGGTTACAGTGGTGGTGCTGGGTGCATTGTTGGCCCTTGCTGGGATTTTAGCTGACTAGAGACTGGAAAAGTACTGGTCTCAGTACTAATAGTTTCAAAGTACTCAAATAGCCTAATTTGAGCTATTGCACCTGCAAGATAGCGTGTCCTTAGGCCTAGCTGGAGTATGATAACAAATAGTGAAAGAGACATGAGAAAAGAGAGATATAACCCCTAAGGAATGGGGAAGAGCTGATGTTGTGGTGTAGCCAATAGACAGTGTAAATTACAGAATATTCATGAGCTTATTACTTGCTGTATAAATGTCTGATGCTCTCTTCGATAAACGGAACTTGCTGATGACTCATATTGAGCCCCGAGTTTTCCCTGCACCCGACAAATGGCTGGAAAACCGCAACAGGCCCTGATGATCTTAAAGGTCCCTTCCAGCCTTGATGATTCTCTGATTCTACACATCCAGAAGCTCTGTACAACAAAGCCACAACTGCAGAGCTACACCTCTGCAAAACATTATTCTCTTGCAACAAATACAATTTCTATTTGAGCTTCTAAAAACCATATGAAAATTTTAAAATAGTAGTCTAGCTAAATGCACCTAGTAGGCATTAAAAAGAAAACTAGACCATGCACAGATACAGAAACTCATACAGGTGCAGACATCTTAGTGTTTGGGTTTATTACTAGACCTTAAGAAATTAAGAGGACAGTAAAGCAAGTGCTGCATGAGTATCACTGGGAAGTCAATTGATTACAAACTAGAGTTTATTTAATATGACCAAAGCTATTCTCATCAGATTATTCAGACATGTAGATGGTTCTACACCTTCCAAAACCTGCTGATTACAAACACACCTCACGCTCCATTCTTTCAGTAGAGAGACACGCAGGAAAATGTCTTTTGTGTCTGTGATTAGAATTAAACTTCCACAAATGAGTAAGCAATACTTTTGATCTAATACCAGCATGTATTTTGTGGCAGTCTTATCTCACTTAGGAGATTCTTATCTTGAAACTGCATTTGGATTTCAACTTAAAAGAGCTTTACTCTTGAGCTTTATTAGTGTACTGCAGACTTACAGAAAAGTTTCACATTCCACCCACATATAAAGTGGGGTTTCAAATTGCATTTGCTATGGTAGATAAGAGATTTGACATTCTTGCTTCTAGTGGCAGGATCTCTGTTTACTAAGTATGGAAAGGGAAAATACAACTAGTGCTAAGAAGACTCACTGGTTTGATAGATGGTACAGAGTAAGTCTACATTATGAAAGAGTAACTCCAGGGAAGGAACTCACAAACTGTTCTAAATTTAATGATTCAGAATTAAGTGATATGTGAAGGCATGTAGAGAAAGTGATGTATATGAGGCAGTAAACAACAACCTTAAATTTCCAGAGAAGGTGTCTGATGTGTTTGAAAGAGTCTTGCCGTTTCTTCTTGCTCTTATTTGGGTGGGCCTGACCATGAGCAAAAAGAAGTAGACCTTTTATTTTTTTGGAAAATCTCCCTGATCCTTCAAAGATTTCAGGAGGGAGGTGGAAAGGGAGAAGACCTGAAGAGGATCTTACTCTCTGGGGGAGCAAGTCTTATCACCACAAAACAAATTCTCTGAGATTCATAATCTCATTGAGCATCCTTCAAAGAGCTAATACTCAAACTTTCATAAAATTGGACTAGAACTCCATGATGGAGCTTAAATGTCAAAGCAAGTTTAATTCATAAGAATTACCTCATAAAGTCACATCAGACTAGCATGAGTATGATGAGTTAGGTCTGGATGCTTTATCCATAGCAACATGCTTACAAATATTATATACCCTTAAGACCAAATTATGTTTTATAAGATATGTTTAGGACTTCCTGGTAAACATTAGTTTTGTTTTCTCAAAAGCACTTAAAATTGCTATAATTTCAAGTTTACTATTATATAAAATCCAAAAAAGTAAATTATTTTAAAATGTCTGCCAAGGAGGGAATTCTCCTTCTCATTGTGTGGCAACAAGTCCCATCAATAGCTCACTTTTTCCAGCACGTTTTTCCTGTGCCAGTGTTAAGTGACATGAGATTCTGGGCATACAATTGCCACTTGCAGCTTACTAACTTTTGAAAAAAAAATTATTTTATCAACCCTGACTTCAAAAATCTGTGCTGAGGTGTGATAGAAATCTCTGTAAGAACTCAGAGAACATGTAGCTTAGCATCCAGCCAAACCATTTAGTTCATCAGAACAGTTATGTTTTGAGAACATTATAAAGTATGAGATTGCTCCAAAAATAAATAATAATAAAATCAGGAGAACTCTGCAGACAAGCAGAACTTGCTGCCATTCCAACAGTAGCAAGTTGTTGAGTCAATGTCCACAGGTAAATGGATCCAGGGACCAGAAATTTTTTAAAAAAATGCACTGGCCAAATATTTACAAAAGGTTCCAGTGTCTGCAGTAGCTGTGCCAACACACACATTTTTCACCCTTTCTGCTTCTCAGGAATGGAAATCCCTGGAGGAAAACACCTGAGTGATAGTGACAACCCTGTCGTGCTGTGGACCCAGTGTTGTTCATACGCTTACCCAGTTGTCCTCACTTATTTTTCCCAAATTGATGCCTTGCCTGCATTATGTGCCCCTGTTGCCTACAAAGTCTGCAATGATCTGTGTTTGAAACAAGGGTCCTGTGACTTACAGAAAGAAATAGTGCAGCTGTTATGAAATCTTGCCTTCCTCTGGTAACTGGTGCAGAGCCAAGGAGAGCTGATCAGCAGTTAACAGTCAACTGGTGCTGCTTTAACAGGTTCAGAAAATCCCTTCCATACTCCTCATCAGAGCCAAGACTCACTTTTCATATCACTACTTAGAGGGAAAGATGTCATGAAGAGACTCATTTAGAACTCCTCTTAATAATGACCACCAAAACACCCTGTTGCTTCTTACAACTTCTAATCATTGCCAGCATGGCAACAGCTGTAGAGCCATTGTTAATTAACATCTGACGCACACTGGTAATGGTCAAAAGATGCTGGGTTTTCATTTTAGGGTTGTGCCTTGTGACCAGTAATAGCTAGATCCCACGGTGGAAGTCACTTGCATGCATTAGCGTGTGTTCCTAAAGGACTTCATTAACTAAAGGTGTAAGCTAAAGCTGTACATAAGCATAAATTTAAATTTGAATTTAATAATATAAAGATCTAAATCACCACTTTCACTAGCTGTGGGAGGTATTAAGGGAGAATTTACCCATGAAGAATGAAACCATGCTCAAATGCTACCTACTTTGTAGAGACATTCCCTTTCTTGATATGACTGACATATAAATAACACATTCTGGTTAATCTGCAGTATTAAACCACCTGCATTTTCAGCACTGATACTTTTAAAGAAATGCAATACACATGTTTAAGTGGCTTCATATATTTTCTTACTTTGAGACTCAAACCACAGAAATGATTGGTTTAATACCAATTGGTTTTTTTAAGTGATGTAATTTCTTAGTAACCAATTTTGAAATGTTGAAGCACAACCCACGTTTAATTAAACTAGGTCAAGTATTATTTTTTTAGAAACAAATAACCACACTCCACCAAACCATGTCCTGTGTAAGTACAGTAGCTCTCTCTTCCATCTGTCTCAGGGTTTTATCCTTCACATGACCCTATCTGAATATTTTCAAATTAAAAATATATAGCAGTAGCAAACACTTGGACACCCAACACACAGGATCTCTGCAACTTCAATTTAGGAAATGGGTGCCTGTGTGTGCAAAAGGGTATAAACGTTGAAAAAAAATTTTTTATTGCAATCTCTTCACCTCTTTGCATTTTTTGGTGTTTTGTTGTTTGTTTCCCTTTTGAAAACTAATCTCTTGATGTGAGTTTTAAAATTATGTCATGCACCTTTATCCAAGGTGGTACAGATGTGTTTCATTCAATTTGCTCTACAGTTTTTTATCCAAAATGCTTCTTTCGTAACTTTCAGACACTTTAGACAGAGTTTCTATGCTCTGCTGTGTAGCAGAGCAACACAGCTGTTGTGGTGGCACCTGTGCTCTAATTCAGTCTTTGAGAAAGATGTGGCTTGGCCTGATTATCACTTGGAAATTAGGGCTGTGTCATTCAGGTAGCCCTCAGTGATGAGTGGGAATCAGTGAAGAGACTTTTCCCAGGGTCTCATGAGGACCTCTAAAGCATGGAGGACACCACAAGCTACATTTTTGGTTTCAGGATCATTGGAGCTCTAGCTGACTCCAACAACGAAATGGTCTGGTTCTCAGACAGGAAGAAAGACAAGGTTTCATTTTGGAATTCAGATGAAAGGCATCTTTTTGCTGCAGTTGTCACCTTGTCATTTGAGATAGAATCCTTGTCTTAAAAGTACTTCATAAAAAATGGAAAATCACTGATGGAAGAAGTCCAAATTTAGCTCAGGCTCATCTCATGTTTTTGTGAATAGCATGGTACTCTCACACTTGTGAGAGTACTTGTGTAAATTAGATGACTATTCAAACAAAAGAAGTAGGTGCTCACCTGGATGATTATTAGTAAATTCAACAGAAAAGACTAAATTCAAAAGAACAACATACTTAAAAGTTAACTCTGTAGTTTAACTTTAAGTCAATCTATAATTCAATCAACTGCCAGGCTGCCAAGGCTGAATGCTCAGTAATACAATTGGAGAACTTTCCTTGCCAGAGAAATGTGGTGGCTTGACCCCAGCTGGATGCCACGTGCAAAGCCATTCTGTCATGTCCCTGCTCAACTGGACAGGGGAGAAAAGATATAACAAAAGACTCAGAAGTTAGGAATCATAGAATCATCAAGGTTGGAAGAGACCTTTAAGATCATCAGGGCCAACAATCCACCCAGCACTACCACTGTAACCCCTAAACCACTAAACCATCACCCAGCTCCAGATCCAGACACCCCTTGAGACACCTTTAGGGGTGGTGACTCCACCACCTCCCTGGGTAACCTGTTCTAATCCCTGACCACTCAGACAGTGCAAACTTATTTTCTGTTATCTAATCTGAATCTCCCCTGTCACAGCTTAAGGCCGTTTCCTCTGGCCCTCTCATTGCAGGCACAGCCACAGCAGAAGAAACCACCCCCACCTCCTTTCAGGGAGTTGAGGCCCCTCTGGGCCTCCTGTTCTTGAGACTAACCAAACGCAGCTCCATCAGCCATTCCTCATCAGCCATGCTTTCTACACCTGCCCAAAGACTGAGACATCTACAATCACCAGTCATTTTCAGAGATGTTCTTATGGTTTCTAAACAGGGAAAGGATTGTCAGGTCCATGGTGTCAGGATGTTCCTGTGGTATACAGATATCGTATATCTGGCTACTCTGCTCCTGAGGCCTGGCCAGTCATTTTGATTGTGCTGCCTTAGAAGAGTTTTCCAAATCCCATGGCATGGTTTGGAGACAGCCCTGCTCTATGCAGCATCAAAGTGCATGAGGCGATACACTTTAATTCACCATACATGCAGGGTTGGCCTTCCACAGCATAGATGAGTTTATGCTGAATCTACAATGAATCTGCAATGAAATGACAATGTTCTACATTGCAGAGAAACCTACTGTAGTGATCCTTTAAGAGGGGAAATTTATACTCTGTTATGGATACTTAACTACTAATTGTACAGGAATCTATGGACCTGAGAGTAGATGAGTGGCTGGACAAAAAGTAGCTGCAATGACAAAGATTCTACCACAGAAGATTGATACTTATATATTCAAAGGCTGTAAAGCAAGATAAACCACTGGTCCATCTCTCTTGACTTTCTTCTGTGTAAGAAAGGTTTTAATGGTCCTGTTTTTCCCCCTGACAAGTTTCTTACTAATCTTTATAGAGTCACTTCTCAATTTTGCTTTGAAAAACTAAGCAGATTTTGTTTTCTGATTCTCTCCCTCAAAGATGTTCATTTGATATTTTGAGTATTTGTCATGATTCTTTTCACCTTACCAATACCAAAATCGCAATCACCATATTAATTCTTATCAGCCCCTCATCTGGAAGTAAAACCACTTCCTTTCATTTTCTTACTAATTTTACATTTATAAAATCTGAGAACTGTCAGTTGATTTTCTCTCCATATTATCTCACTAGAAATTTATGCTGAACTTTCACTCTGAGGACTTGGTTTGCTTTAGTTATCCCTTTCCAACAATCAGCCATTTTCTGGTCTGAATTAAGGTGTGAATTCCTTAATTTAGATGCAAAACTTTACACTGACTGTATTAAAATGTAGGTGCCTTAAATAAGCCTCCATTATTAAAACCAGCTCTATTTGTGGCTGCCTGGATTATTTAGTCTAAATACCAGCCTGGGCATAAGACTGCTTTTGCATCTCCTTTAGAAGAACATTCCTTGAGGACAATCATATTTTAAGTCAGTTCCCTTTCCACTCAGTGGGATTTACTATCATATTATTGAGCTATTTAAAAAAGTTTAAATAGAACGTGATACTAAGTAAAAAACTTTGGTTTACTTAATAGGATCTGTTCTCCATAAACTGACAGGAATTTATCACATTCTCATTTTTAAGGCTATGTTTGGTGACTCCCTTATGGGGTTTTCAATTATTTTGTTGAGGAAAAAGTACCAGCCAGTTACCTCATATGTCCATCTCTTTTTTTTTTTTTTTCAGTATTAGCACAATATTGATGTTTTACTGCTGTCCAATTGAAATTCACTAGAGTATTATAATATTTCTCAAAAAATGCTGTCAGTGGCACAGAGGTTTGTTGAGACAATTGCTTTTTGTTCCCATGGGTATTTATGGTCTGGAAAATGCTTCATCATATTTGTATAGTCAAGTGCACCATCTCTTTCCAATTGAAATTTGTCAGAAATATTTGCTGAGGTTTCCTTCTCTTTCTGATTTCTAAACACTTTACTATTCCATCAACTACATTGCCTGATTTCATATTAATTCTTATCTCTTTTTTGTGTTATAGACGGCTCTCTAGCTTCCCTGATTTTTTACATTTTACTAGTTTTAGTTTTTATTGGCTGCTACCTGGTTTCCTTTCTCTGTTTGACATATATATATATATACACACACACATATATATATATGTATTTTTTTAATGCTCCTTAGAGAAGCATTATTCAGTGCTGAACCTGTAAATACCTAAAAAAGTTTTGAGATATGATTTAGATGTGAATGGCATTATCAGGAATGCCACTTTTAAAACAGAGTGCAGTAAAAGCTGCTTTAGCCCAGTGGAAGCCATGAGGAGCTTTTAGCAGGCTACAGTGCAGCATGCAGCTGACACAGGCTGCTGTTCCCCAAAAGAGGACAATGCCATCCATCAGCCAGAAGCTGGCAGCACTGCACGGTCCCGTGGCACACAGAGTTACCTTTTAGGTCTTGATGCTAAACTGCACTGTATTAGATAAAGTAAGAGAAGAGCCTCTGAATGGATGAATATATATGAGTTGGCCTCTGACATTTCATTTACACAACCTTCTATAGCACAGGCACTGTCTTTATTAGGGAAGCCTTTAGATCTGCTCTTGGGTTTGTATTTCTTTTTTCCTGTGGATAAACATACAGGGAATTGGTTTCATTACAAGTTTACGAATTTTTCATGCTGGACTAAGGACATCACTTGGTACTGTACCTATCCAGTTTCACAGACAAATACAAAAAAGCTCCAAAATACAAGATCAGAGGGCTCTAACTGAATCCTGCACAGCTGCAGGCTCTCAGGTCCCAGAGGTGCTGGCAGTGGCACTGGGTGCATGCCTTATGATGGTGCCCTCTGTGTGAGTGTGAGAGGAGCAGTGGCAACTTTTCACAGTGGCTCCCATCTAGAGCATTGAGATATTGACTATGGAAGTTCATTGTTCCTAGGCAAATACAGGCAACTGTCTGTATCAGGGTTGTTTGACCTTTAAACAGATGCTGGCAAAGTTACTCCACAGTTTTCTGTAGTTCCTTGAAAACCTGCTATTCTCTCCCCAAAAATACTGTATGTATTTCCTCACACAAGAAGAGATGTGACTTCTGAGCAGACACCACTCAGATGGATCACAAGTCACCTGAAATATAAAGAGATAGTGTAGCACAAAAGATGATGTCTATCTGTGGGAAAATCTAACTCATGTTGCACATTTCAAACTTAGTTAAGAAAGTGCTTGAAGGGCCAGAGGTGCAAAATTCAATTTTGATGTAACACAATTAATTGTATTATACCATCTCAATTTCTTTTAAATACACTTAATGTGAGAATGGTTGTTCTGCTAGTGATATGAAACATGAGCAAAATAAATGATGGTTCACCAAGTGACATCGCTGTCTGCCTGGGTGGTGACCAGGGCTCCCGTGCCACTCAGATTCCTTCAGTTCTACTGTACAGCAAACTTCACAAGGCATGGCTTGCTGTTGCATGCTAAGACTTCTGACTTTTTTCTTTAGCCCTGACAGCAGAACTTTAGGAAATTTTTAAGAGAAAGAGATTAGCCTCCTGTGAAACACAGATTATTTCCTGTCTTGTTAATATGCACTGCCCTCTTGTGATAAAATATATTTTTGGTGTTCTCTCAATGTTCTGTTCTAGTTTTCACTTTTTGTAGTTTCCTGGGTTTTTTTATTTTTCTGGTTTAGGTTCCTCCTCCAGTCCCCAGAGCTTTCTTTGAGGCTTTTTTCCTATGGCAGAAATAATTTATCATAACATTAGAAGGATGAAAGGAAAAGAACACAAAGCTTGAGCAAAATTTTCTTAGCCAATGTTTCACTCTTTCATTTAAATTAACTACACTCTTTAATATGATTTAACTACACAATTAATATCTTCCCAGGATATTTTACTGAACATAAAAGAATCAGACAGGTATGTAGGCTGCAAATACTGCAGTGGAAAATGTAAACTGGAAAGGATGAGGAAAATACATAGCAGTTCATTGCAAAGGCAGTCTTGGAAGAAAGAGGTCCAGTGTGCAGAGGTGTTCTTACTTGCATGATCACTGTCCTGACAACCTGAAGGAATGGCAAGGGAGAGCTGCTTACTGCTGCAAACCTGATCTCAAAAGCTAAACAGAGGAAAAGGTCGCTTCCCAAAGCTAAGCAGGCAGGCAAAGCCACCTACTTGAATACGATGGATGAAAGGCCATCACTGGCTGGGAAGGGAGGGAGAGGCAAAACCCTTCAGAAGCAGGAGAAAAGGCAGCATGACATGCTACCCGTGGAGCTGGGGGGATGGCACAGAGGAAAGCCCAAAGAGACACCTTTCAGGTAAGGGCTGGTTGGAAAAAATTGCCTCCTTCTGTGTTTTGGACAATGTACACCAAAGATACTCAACCACAATCCTCTCGTCCACTGTATGGAAACAACACAGAGTATTGGAATATGAATCCCAATATTACCAAGTAGATTGTGCCTGGGCCAGTCTGACCCTTGCTGCTAGGCCAAAGGCAGCAACTGTGGTGTATCACCCCAGAGATACCTTGGCTTGCTGAAGATTGCAGCTGGGCACTGAAACAAGTCCAGGCTTGGTAGGAACTCTGTTTACCTCAGGACGGAAGGCTTCAGTTGATGGTGAGGAGGAAAAGGAGACGGATTCTGCTGGAATGTTTATATCCAGAGCTTTATTGCATGGTTACAGAGGTCTGAATGTAGGCAACAGCTCCAACAGAATCCAGATCGCATGGCTTGATTCACCTTTTAAGCTCCCGGGGCAGGGGGAGGGGAGGGGACAGGTGAGTCACCAACCAGGTGAGAGGGGCAGGGTCTCAGGGGAGGGTGACACCCAGACAGGCCAATGACCCCTGGGCATAGGGGCAACTTTTGAACTTGACCAACCACACGACGACCTTCCTGGAATGTTAAGCCTGATTGACAGGACTCACTCAGCAAGGGGCAAGGGGGAAGGGAGAGAGGTATGGGCACACCTGGGAAGGGACCCGGAAGTTTAAAACAGGACGTTACAACACACCGCAACAACAGAGGGACTGTGAATGATTCCTACCTGCTCACTGTGCTGTCTTAGACACATGGGTATACATGAATTTGTAGAATTAGCTACCAGATCAGTGGGAAATCTTCCTACGCAGCTCCACAGAAGAATGGAAAAAAATAGTATGAGGTACTGTGATTAAAGACACTCTGTGTGATGTGCTGAAGCGAGAAGAAGGGACAGGCTTTGAGAGAATAGACCTGACAGAAAACCTAAACCTTGGCCTTTTCTAATATCTGATTGATGGACTTCGCAACCTTTAAGTATTTCTGGGATTCCTTTAATGCAAAAACTTCTTTTATATGAGAACTCTCCCTAAGCTAAATTTTCATTCTGTACTGCAAATCACAGGACAACAGAACCTGCCAAAGAGAAACTGATTTTTTATTTTACAATGGCAAAGCAGAGAATATTTTTTCTGAGCTTATTTTCATATGAACAAGTAACGTTAGCCAAAACATCTAAGAACGCAGATCCCAAGGTAAGCATCACACCCAGGAAAATAATAGCTAAATTGTAGCAGTAATTCTCTGAGGGGAAGTATCAGGTTATCACAAATGGAGATCCAGCTGGCTGCCATCAAGAATAAGCAAAGAATCCTGTGAAAATCTCCGTGTCTCCATGCTTGGAGACAGTGTGCTTGGCTGCTTAGTTTAACCCAGTTTCAAAGCTAGGTGGGTGTATCTGTCCAGTTCATGGCCTTAGGTGCTGAAGGGCTTGAAATACATTGGTTAGTATGAAGGAGTATGGAAAGGAGCAGCAACCTCATGCATTTCAGTGCTGTCTATTCCTGATGTGTTCAGCAATCAGCCTGCTGGGCTGCAGGCTGGGAAGGGGAGCATGAACTCGTGGGAAAATGGCTGTGCACAGCACTGCACTTCCACTCCAGGAGCACCTGGAGTTAGCTGACCCCACTCAGTCAGTATTTTTCTCATCAGGTTTTCTTTTCATTAAAAGGCATTTCTCCTGCCTCTTTTCTGCATTTCTTGGACAAGATCCTCTCAAGGTATTTGCAGGATTCACTGTTTGGAAACTCCTTATCATAAGTGCTGAGAAAACTGTGGAAGAGACCTACACAGCAAGGACTTGAGGATATCATACCCCATAGTCTGCATATTTCCATCCCTCCTACCAGGTGTTACCTTAGGGCTGTTCAGGACCAGAGCATTCTAACTGTGCTGAGGAATGTACTTAAAATGAGCCTGGGAGATCTGCTATGTGCTTGGCCCCTTGAATCTCTGACATTTTGGGACTTGATGTCCTTGTAGATATGAACACAGATCTAGGTTAATGACATAAGGTGGGAAGAACTAAAGAACATAAGAGAAAGAGGCAGCCAACACCCCTTGAGCTATAAAGACCTAATAGTGAGTAAATGACAAACATTGTAGGGTTTCACTCCAATAAAACATTCAAGAAATACTTGAACTGTGTGTGAACTTTGTACTTTTGAATCTGTAGAACGGCCCCAGAATGGTCATGAGAAAAATCTTGCTCCAGAAATTCCTGTTACTTCCTGCTATCATCAGTGTAGATAGCCTTTCTGTGGTATTTTGGCATATCAGCAGTTTATTGTGAAGTGAATGACTCCCGCTTTTGCTCCAAATCCTCAGCAAAGCTGAACTGAAGCAAGATGAAAATAGCTAGTTTTCCTCCCTAATTTTCAAGGCATGTTGTAAAATAAAACACTCAAACTGGTGAAAGCTCAAAATCTCATTCCTGTGAGGTTCTCCAAATGGGAGAAAATCAAGACATAAACAATAATTTCTCATTCAGGAAGACATTCTGGGCAGCTGGCCACCAGAAACATCATCAGTGCAAGGAGCACAAGAAGCAGCCACACCTCTCCCAGTTTGCTCAGTTTTTGGACTGCCACTGGCCTTGTCTCACCTGCTCACTGCAGCCTCCCAAACTCACTGCAAGAGGGGCAGAACTGGCTGGCAGCCAAATCTCTGTGCTGGGCATCTGAACAGTGGGGCTGGCTTTCCCACAGACCGTGGGTGTTCCATGTTCCCCTGCCCACAGACAGTGCCCACACACAGCAAGCTGCTTCCTGTCCCCAAAGCCCGGGCATGACATGCTGTCATGGGGAAAAGAGCTTGGGAGGGGTTGGCCATGCCACCTCAGAAACTGCCCCTGGGTGTGCAGTAGAGCAGGCAGTGCTTCTATTTTAATTTCTCGGACAGCTTGTAAAACAAAGCGACTTATTTGGACAGAAATAAATTCAAGAGAAAATTCCCGGTTAGCCCCATCAGAGGCTGCTTGTGATGTGAATGCAGCCTGGAAACATAGAATTAGGTCCAGGCATTTCCCTTAACACACCTGTTTGCAAGACTCCTGGTAGGTCTTTTCAGTGCCAATATTAGCACTACCTTGGTATTCCTACAATCAGCAAAGAGTTTGTGACTGATGAAATGGGAAAATACCATATCCTAGGAAACACTAATTTCTTCCCCATTAATTCTTGATGGCTTTGTAGGAAAGCATGTCTCTTAAGAGCTCAGCTGAGTTCATTATCCTGGGCAGACCTGCAGTGAGGCAGGGCTGCCTAGTGCCAAGCACAGACCTGCCCCAATTACCCTGGCAGATGTCACCTCACAAGAGGAGCTGGGCAGTGATTATGGCCCTGCAAAGGGCACAGGTGCTTTTGTGGGTCAGTTAGAAATTCACAAAGCACAGTTAAATAAGTGAGGCAGCAGGGCTGAGTAAATGAGTATCTCATGACAGAATCACCCAGTCATTTGGCAGCTCAGTGAATAAAAATAATAAAATGTCCTCGTCCAAAAGCGCAGAAAAAACATCCTGGCTTCAATTCAAGTTTTGGTTCTAGTTTCCAGAAACACTCTAGCTAAAATATTTGGACAGACATCTGGAAGCTGGGAGAGCTGGTGGCTCTTTGCTGCTCTTTGCTGGTTTTGCTGGGAGGGCACAAGCCCTGTAACCCTGGGCACCTGCTTGTGTGCATTGGTGCCAGCCTTGGTGCTCAGAAAGGGCAGCTCACACCCATTCCAACATCTGATCTCAGTCCTCCCTTAAATCCCACCTTCACTGAGCCATGACTGGGACTGGGTATGGTGGGATGGACTGAACTGCTGGCCTCCAGGGGCTGTTCCCACCTGTGTCCCAGTGTGCTGGATCTTGCTCCCCCATCAGTGCTGGGTGCTTTTACAGAGCTCTTCCACTTGACATTTACCTGCTGCTTTTCTGGTCTGTGCTTTCTCTTCCGTCCAGCACAAGGCAACAGATCCAGCACGCATGGGAGCATCACATCTGTTCAAGTGTCCACTTCTTCCACTACAAACACTGCTTTCCTTCCTTGCTTTCTCTACAGCAGACACCCAGAGCACTGGTGCCTTTGAAGAACAGCAGGGATTGCCATTAGGCAGCTGGTGCCACTGCAGCGGTCCATGTCTGCTCAGCTGCCATGTGCAGCACCTGTGGGCAGCTTCAGCCACACGTGCAGGCAGGGGCTGGCCATGGAATTTTGCCTGATGCAGGGCAGGCAGATCAGATGCCAGTGCTGTGTCCAGGGGTGAGTTGTGCCTGTTGGGAATGCCAGTGTCCTCCCACAATACTGTGCCATGCGTGGGGGAGTGGGTGACAGCTGGCATCCTTGTGCCGTGAAGGGTGACATGGAGGCAGCAGTGTGGTGGTTGCTCCCCTGCCCTGCTTGCTGTCAGGTCACTGGTGACTTCCCACACCACCTCAGCCCACTGCTTTCCTCCAGGATGCACAAAATGTTGTGTTTGACCCGCACATGCTCCCTGTGCCGCCCACTGGCACACGGACAAAGTACATGTCATGGGGTGAGTCACTGCATGGAGTTTCTAGCAAAACTTTTTTTGTGGTTGGGTGCATGATGAGACGAATACAGCCCTGGGGTTTTTCTGATGGAGTCCCCTCCCTGGATTTGTGGGCAGAGGGATGCACATGTTTCCCACCACACCCTCCTCTCTGGCCATCTCTGCCCTCCCTTGTCACAGGCTCCACAGTATTTGCATTGGTCTTTACACCAGCCCCAGGGCACAGAGAGTGAGAAATATTTCTTGAGACAGCCTTTCCTTTGCACACTGCAGTGTGCCCTCTGGAGACATGATCTTCTCTGAAGCATTTTTCTTCTCCCATGACGAGAAGCGGCGCAGTGACGTGTGGGGCTGCTCACACCTCTTCCGTCATTTTTCCATTTTTTAACTTTGCTTGTGTTTGCTGGGCTTGCCGGCATTTTCCTATGAGTAAGCTGTTACCACACACGCCCAACATGTTTTCAGCTTGTGCCCAGAGTGGAAAAGGGGCACTGACACATAACACATGGGTACAGTGGCAGGAAGATGTGAGAGATGGTTTCTAAGAGCTGTGGTGAACGAACTTGCGAACTCTGTATGCCCAAAGCAAGAGGATAAAAGTGAGAAACCCCTGCTGGCCCCAGTACTGCAGCACATTGATGCTCTATTCCTATAAATACCTGTGTCAAATTATGAGCTGAGCTTACCCCATCACTACCTGTTATCTTCTACTTGTTAACCACTTCAAATGTCACATGTGTTTTACACAGTAAAAAGCCATGAGCAATCTTTTTTAAAAATAGATGCCCACAGTCAATCTAGGAGCATGTGTTGAGGACACTGTACAGCTTTTAGTATCCACTTTCACATGGACATAGTTTCCACTGTGATGACCTCTTTTCTGCTTGTTCTGCTAGAAATCTATGAACTTCAATAGGGATAAACTAGCACCATTAATAAAAAGTGAAACAAGCAGAGCTGCTTTATTGTCAACTGTGTTTACATATTTTATTGAAACCCGCAGAATTAAAAAATCTCCCCTAATACATCAGGAGGAAAAAAAATACATACCTTTCAAATACAAAGAGTAACAATCTATGAGCACCCATACCATTATTTCAAATAAGAAAAAAACAATTCAAACAAAACCCAACAGCAACAACAAGCTGGTTAAATAAATAGATAAGTTTATGCACCAACAGGTGCTCTTACCAAGCAGTCACGATGACCCAAAGGTATCTCAGTTGCTGTCAATGGTTGCCATCATATGTGCAATCAGCAAGAATTTCCATGAAAAACCCTATTCAAGGCCAGATTTGGCTGACCCCAGGCACTGTCAGAGGCACGCAGATTAGCTGCTAAGCAAAAAACTGGCAGATTCAAGCAGGAGCTGGTGAGCCTGGCTTTTGCAGTCTTATGCAGCAGGGCAGATTCTCTCTAAGTGCTGCAGTGGAGGACTTCCATGCTCCATAAGTGTCAGGGTGTCTCATGTTTCAGTTCTGGATAAAGACACCAATAACCATAAATCAGGATAGAAATGGGCTTTCATTAACTTTTAATTGAGGCCATGTAACAACAAAAAATATTTTAGGGAAAGTAGTGCAGTCTCCTGATGAGACTACATATGAAAGTCATCAAAGCTGCACCTTCATTCACACACTGCTACAGGCTTGTTGCCCCTCAAGACTGTGGGAGGAAAAAGGAAAATATCAGAACAGAAAGTTTCTGTATTGTTAGAGGGACAATATAATGATTAATATTCTATTTAAACTTTAATTCTGGCCAGAAAGAAGCCTCAAAGTGAGGCTTCTGTAATGGTTTTACAAACAATGACTATCAACCACTTTTTAGATCATTAATAAATCATGGCAAATGAATCAGATGGGTATGTGATGAATCCTTGAGGAAACAGGATTACCTTCAGTGGCTACATTTAGGTTAAGAGAGATTTGTCCTTAGTCTTAAACTTTATTATGTTACCTCTATATATCTTGACAACTTTATCTGTCCAGATACACCCAATGCAAGTATGTGTAATGGGAGAAATGACAGCTTAAGGGCCTACCTGGAGAACATCTTGCTTGTAGAAGTGGCCATCACCAAAAATACAAAGTAGAGTAAAAAATAGGGGAAGGGGAGGGTTGTTTTGCACCCTTGATGTCCACAGGCTTCTGTTGTGGCTGTTGCTTTTCCAGATGGAGGAAGCTCTGAGGCTTCTCTGAAGCTCTCCATCAGGGGAAGCTACTCCTTATCTTTGTAGAGGATGCTTCCCGTCATCCTTTTTGTTTTTCTTTCTGTGTGAGATGACGTAACCAGAGCTGCAAAAAGGTTTTGATGTGCACATACACCGTGGACTTATTCACAGGTTAAATGATGAGCTCCTTTCATGCTCTGCACTTTCTTAACAACTCCTACCATTTAATTTGCCTTTTAACAGCTTCTGAGTGTTGACAGATATTTTTAGAGAACTTTCCACAGTGATGACAAAGCTACTTTCCTGAGCAGTAGCAAGGAAAGCCTGTCATTTCATACATCTTTTTTTGTCCTAAGCATGTTGTTCAGTGCTTATCAGCCTTTTTTATTGCTTATCAGCTTTTTCATTTATTGCCCTGTCACTCAACAACACAAAGTAGTTTTGCAGGTGTCCAAAGTCAGCTTCAGGTTTAAGTGTCCTGAATAATTTAGTGTCATCTTCAATTTTTGTCACCTACTCTGCCACCTCTGTCCAGATCAGTTCACATTTCAGAAAGAACGTAGTAAATATCTCTAGGGTCCCACAGATAGGACCATTTCCCAGTGGTCTTTCCATTAGGAAAAATAACCACTCTACCTCCTCCTCCAGTTTCTGAAGTTCTGGGAGACCAGTTTTTTAGCCCTGGGTCTGGGTTTTGAGGGCAGTGTCTGGGTTGCCTTTATTGCACGGCATGGCCCAGCTCATAGGGGTTCCTGCTGGCATGGTGAAATAGCTAACTTTGATTTTTTTTCCAGGCAGCTGCAAAGGCCCAGGTTCTGTTGGAATTGGGCAGGGTGAGTGTGGCTGCAGACAGAAGCCTTTAAGCAGCCAGGCTGCCTGCTGCACAGCTCCTCCAAGGCTGGAAGCTCACTCGTGCTCCACCACGGAGCCGTACGCACACATGTGCCCGTGTTGGAGCCAGTAGGGCGCACAGTCACTGATTTGATTTCATACAGAGGTCTTGAGCACTGGGAAATACCTGATCTGAGGTGTCAGGCTGCTTGTTTAGCAGCAGATTTGCCTGAGTCAGCGCAGCAGGCTTGAGTCTTTCATGCACAGCTAAGCAGTTTCTCCTGGCTGCAAATCAATTCTGCTCACCTTCAGTAGGAACTGGTGATTTCTATCATTTGTTTTCAGGGCCATGGAGAAGTTGTAGCCTTATTTTTTTCATTTCTTCTGTTTGATTCAGTGTTAGTCTGTTTTTCAGGAAAATGGCTATAAAAATGAGGACTTGCATTTTGAGTTAGTAGCACTTCTGTTTGCCTTTCATTTTGTAAAAAACAGACTTTCTTTGCAAAACATGGGGGAAAACTGTATAAAAAAACAGGAAGTGCCTTCAGACTGCTCACCAAACATCACCAGGCAGCTAGGTTCCAAGGATCAGATCTTTTCTATCCATTCAAGCTTTTCCTACCACTGTATGTCCAATCTGGTTTTGGGAATTGGGCCAGTTGTGGATTTAGTGCCCTGTTAGCACCCTGGGGCAGAGCACAGCACATCCTGCTGGGGTGTGTCCTGCTGCTGGTCCATGGGGGACTGCAAGGTCTCCGTGCAGGCAGGGAGCTGAGGACACAAGTGTGTGCTGCTAATTCAAGGCTGTGAGAGATTTGTGGACACATTTAGTCTGGGCTGGAAGGGAAACAGCCCTCCCATGGCATCCTGGAAATGAAGCAGGGTGCTCTTGCATGGGGCTGGACGATGGTTAGTGCTGGGTGGTAGCTCCTGTGCTCACTGCAGTTTACCCCCTCACTCAGTGTGTGCACAGACGCCTTCTCTGTAATGATGCCCTTTGGGCCTCATTTGCTGAGGTGTTTTCACCTCCTCTGACTTCAGGGCCAAGCACTTCTGGAAAAACAAATCATGCATAATATTTATTATTGTTATTACACATGATGGAAAATGAGCTTTTACTTCATCATGTGGAAAACTTCACTCCTGTTCTCCATCTTTCCTCACTGACTTGTCCTGACCACCATACCCTGAGAGAAGAACTTGAGTGCCCCTGGGAGTACACAGACAGCTCTTGCTCCACACAGCTCCACAGGGAGAGCATCTCACAGAGCACAGGTCTGCTACACTGCTTTTACTCTCTTTAGGAGAAGAAAAATACTGTTGCTGGAGACCCCCTTTATCTTTTGTTTAATGCTTTCATTCTGACAAAGGAATTGGGAATGATATATGCAGCCATTGGCAGATAAGTTAAAGCATGAGCTGAAACATTAGCTGAGATGAGGTTGCACTGATAGGCAACTGAAAATAAGCATCCTGACAGATGGTGCCAATTGATTTGACTGCAGCTGTGGTGCTTAACAGGGTAGAAAATGCAAGTAAAAATCTAATGGGAGGCCTGCCCTAGTTAAATCAGCCTCTTATTTAACTTACCAGTAGTAATCACTGTTAATAAATTCCAATTAAACCAATGGTGGAAAGAATTATCTGTTTTGTTAAGCTTTCCAAGCAAAGCTAGCAAAGCTGTGGGCCTTAAAAAAATTAAGCATGTATATTTAAAAATAAGTGCACATACATATATACATATACCTAGAATACATATACTGATATGTAATAGATATCAGTCTGCTGTATATTTAACATACATGTAGCATCTACCCTACATATCTTATACTGCCATATTGTATTAACAATGTGCATTGATGTATAGAGATAGATTTAGTTTATATTGATTTAAATGTACATAAAATTCTATCAAAAATGCAAGAAAAAGCAACATAGCTATTTCAAACCATGTGGATGGAGGGAACAGAAAGGATGGTGGAGGAAAGGAGAAAACGTGGGAAGAGGCAAGAGAGAGCTGAGGTGAAAGCCTGGCACAGATCCTTGCAGCTTCTCTTCAGCCTCTGGAAATGTTAACACAAAGCTGTTTTCCTCTCTGTGCTTCCCTGCTGAAGTCCTCTTTCTGTTGAAGTGTGAGTTCAGGTATTTCTGATCAGATTCAGGGTCCCTGCTGGAGGTTTCCAAGGCTTCATGTGCTGCAGCAGTCCCTCCAATGTCAGACACTGCCTTTCTAAGCTGCTATTCTGTCCCGCTCACAACTGTGCTGTGATGCATCCTTGAAGGTTGTAGATGGATCATGGTTGGAAGGTGCTGTGAAATCGAGTTATCTTCAGTGTGATGCCACAAAGGGACAGGGTTTTCACCCCCCTGTGCCACAGTGCCAGTGCTGGGTCTCCTCCTGGGCACAAACCCAGAGAGGACAGAGCCATTGGCCCTTCAGCAGCCTCTGTGGCTCCATCATGCAGTCCAAGGCAAAAGACTTCCAGCTGCACAGGACTCCATCACCTTGCCTTACACTGGGGTGCATCTTGCCTTGATGATCCCCCTACAGACCATCTTATGGCAGTTTCATGTAGCTTAGCAGGTTCACGTACATAGCCATTTGAAAGCCTGATTCATTTATCCACAATTCATTCAGGAATGCTCCTTGCTGGAAGGTTGTATGTTAGCAGCTCTCTAAAATTAGCCCAACTTGGCCAGCCACTAATTCACTCTTAATATCAAGCCCTTGGGTTAGAGAAACTAAGAATATTTTTTCTTTTAGGCATCTTTGCCCCTCTACACACAGAGCAATTTTTCTATTTGAGCCTGTGGTCATGCAAGAAAGATTTCTGATTTCCTGTGAAAATCACATGAATAGAGTAAACTGGGGGAAAAGCAACCTTCTTGCCATGTCATTGGCTTCAATATTTACACACTACTGTTGCCAACTGGCAAGATTCATAAAAGAACAGAGCACAGAGAACACAACTCACACATGATTGCTCTGGCTCATGGCATTTCTACATGAGTGCTGCAAGAGGTGATCTGAAAAGCAAGCAATGAGAGCAGAGCCTGGCTCCCATGTGTTTCTGCATGGAGCACACTGGTTTCCCATGAACAGCAATCCAGTGCCTCTGCTTTGGGTTTTCAGGGGCAAAGCTCCCCAGACTCTCATAATATCAGGAAGCTGCAATGGAAGTCTAGGGCAAAAATGATTGTTGCTATTAATTGACTGATTTCTATGGCATCCAAAGGGGATCTAATAATTGTGTGTCCAGCAGCAGTCCCAGGCAGGTGTATTTCAGAGGATGAGCCATCACCTGCAGCACATCACAGAGTTTGCTTTAATCTACACCCACCACTGCTATCGCTTAAAAAAGGAACGTATTGAAAAAGAATGAAAGATAGAAATTTCCATCTGCCTCACTTTGCAGTGTGCTTTTGTCTTTAGAAGAACATCACCTGCTGGGCAGTCACTTCCCCCTGTGCTGAGAGACCATGGTGTCCTGATGAGGTGTCATGACCTAAGGGTTCGTCTAGAGAGTGTGACCACAGGGTCATAGGATTTCACAGCACTCAAGAACATGGAGGCCTTTTCCACTTAATGGCTGTACTTAGTTACAGATTACCACAAATACCACAAAAATCACCAATATGCCCATGATTAATGTTGCAAATATGAATGAATATATATATATATTTATATATGTCTCAAGCTATTATGTATTACTAGCATCAATCAATTACAGTCAATCAATACAATGGTATCAATCAATGATGGAAAGAATTAGTAGTGCAGTACAATCAATAACAAGCACAACCAAGTAGTGCTGTATTCTTACCTATTACCACAACTTGTCACTGGAAAACAATGAATGTATAAACTGATATATACTGATATATATATATACATACATATATACATATATATATATATATATATATATATATATATATATATATATATATGTAACATCAGTAGGAAGAAAATTAGATTTCAGAAGGAAATCTCAAAAGGGGAAGGACAAATCAATCAGAGGTGGGGACTACCCACCCAGCTATTCCCAAAAGAGGGGATTACAGGGTGAATTGAAAGCAAAACAGAGACACTCACTTCCTGGGGTCAGCCAGGGGTCAGCAAGACATCTGTGGTGACAGCCCAAGGTCCTGTAGAAAGTTTGTGTGGGGTTCTACCAGAAATCTCAGAATGATATAGGACCTCAGTTTTGGATAAAATAAACACATTTTTTAAAAAACATACAGACCTAAGAGGGCATAGGACATCCTACTTCACATAGTCAATAAATGCTGTTAATATCTGGTTTCACCTGTAACATCCAATACATGATGTTTTCTGCTCTTTCAGAGCAATTTTATTTTCCCAGACTGTTTTCTACTGTGTTTTACCAGACTGTTTTTCTCAGGTGATAAGTTGGTTTTACCGTCATTTTTTCTGCTTATTTACTATATTTCAGAATGTCTTCAGTTTCTAGGCAGCCTGGCTGCACTTTTCGAAGATGCTTCTGCTTTACAAGCCCCATCCTTAGAGGGGATTCCATTCTTCAGCAGTGCCAGGCTGGCTCTCCTTTCTCTGTCAGTGCTTTTCAGCAGATGATTTCTTCTCTTCAGTGATTTTCCCCTTCTAACCAGGCCACCTTTATGACTGATCACAATACAGGGCTGGACTGGGAGAAGACTGAAATGCTTACCAGGCTGTGAGGTACCTACCAAGCAAGCTGGATGTGGGATAAAAAATACCCTGAGCCATTTCTCACTGCTGGTGAAGCCTGGTGGCCAGCATCACTCTCTTTCCCTGATACCCAACTCCTCTGTAATGGGCTTCTCTTCTCTTCTAAGCCCCTGTGCTTCAGAAAGGTCCTGCCCTCCCTTCAAATCTGGGTAAAATTGAGCACGAGTGCTAAAATTACTGAGAACAAAAATGAGAAACTGACCAATGGGATAGATGTAAGCTTTGTTTTCCTAGGAAAGTGAACCTAGGGACAGAGCAGGAACTCTGCCTGACATGCTTAATGGTGGAAAACAGTCTTTAATTTTAAAATTACAATGATGTCAAAAATACAGCCCTCTGTAATTGAGGCTTCCCTAAATTTCAACAAGCCACATCAGCATTTTGTTCTGTGCTTTTTTCTCATGACTGTAATTGTTCCTGGTGGAATGTAGTGAGTTCTGTGTGCTGCAAGAAGCCAAAAGAAAGAAGAACTCAGGGCTTTGGGCTAAGAGTTTCACCCTCCATTCCTGGGCCCATTGCAAGCTGTTACTTACCCTCTCTATGTCCTCTCTCTGCTTCTCTGAACTCAAAATTGTCACCAGACCTGATGCTCAGGGCAAATAAACCACATTTCTCCATGAGAGATTTGTGTAGGGACCAGGACAGGCTCTATGTACACTGCCTGAATGGGGAGCATGGGAATGTGTTGTTTTCTCAGCTCACCAGCAAATTCAGCCAGGCTTTGTGTGAGAAGATCATAATTGACTGTTGGATACAGGTTAGGAGGAAAATAGCTCCTTTAAAAAAGGGTACATCAGGAATGAAGAGCTGGTGAGGGACATCCTAGGCAAAGTGCACCAAGTGACCTTTAGGCAATGCAATTTATACATATCTCTGGTCTGAGGAGCTGAAGATTAGCCTGCAGAGATGGTCAGCTTATGTTTAGTCCATAAAGAATGGCAATGATAAATATTTTTTTGTCATTAATTCCATTAAAAAATCTTCTCTGACTGCAGACTGCTAAGCAACAACAGTGCTCACCTCAAGCAGCCAGAGGAAGTGAGCTGGGTTTTCTTGTCCTTGCCTTTAGCCAAACCATTTCACACCTTCTCAAACACGTCTGGCCAGAGCTGCTGAGGGTGAGCAAGAGGCCATCACTCACACAGGGCACACTGCAGTAGCACTCACTGGCCCAGGCTTGGGTAAAATCTGTGGTGAATGCAAACGTCTGAAAATTGCCTGTGGGATAGGCAGCCCAAATTATGGGGACAAACCCACACTTTGCATGTGAGCAGGGTGAACTGGACATGGCAGTCCCTGAGTGTGAACCCTAAGGCACTCAGGCTGTTCTCACAGCCACCCCAGGGCTGCAGTGGCACAGGGCAGGGGGCTGTGAAGTCAGAGTTTGCAGAATGCTCAGCATTTTATTTGAGATTTCTCCCCCTGGCTGGCTCTGTTTAGTGTGCACAGAGGCAAATCTGCCTGTGTTCAGGCAAATTTTGGGGATTGTCTGTGCTGGGAAACAGTTGGAAAAGCAGTGATTTTATAGTAACTGGACATGGTAGCTCTCAAAGGAAAACATACCTCTCCTCTGAGTATGTGCTATGGATTTCTGTAAAGTAAAAAGCAACACCTGTCTTGAAGAACACCCAGTCTCCTACAACCAGCACTAAAGAAAACTGCATCCAACAGAGCCCATCTCCACACTCATACCCACGCTGGTTTTAAGGTACTACTTCATGTTTTGGACTGTTCAGGCTTGGGCTGTCAGATGTGCCGCCCTTATCAAAATTTTATGGTGCTCTTGGTAGGACTTTCAAAAGGGTGATACACAAAAAACCTTAGAAATACTTAGAGAATGACTTGGAGTGATTTTTATGGGGTTTCCAGTTCCTAAAAATATTTTGTACAGGTTTGCTATAAATGACTGGGGGGATTTACTCTAACAACTTCCAGTGAGATTTATTCTTTGCAAAGGGCAGACCAAAAAATTTCCTGCAAAAGCATTATTTTTGAAGATAAACTGGAACTTTATTTAAATAAAATCTTCCCAATAATACATCTTTTCTTTGAACATTGCTGTTTTTCCTTGAAACAGTAATGCTAGAAAGCCCCCAAATTTTCAGCAGTTTTTGTGAGGAAGAGTCGTTACCAGCTGCTAAAAAAACAAATAGCTTTTTAAGATTCTGAATGGAATTTTCAACAAAAGGCAATGTTTCCTACAGAAAATTCTAATTAAAGTGATGTTTATTTTTTGTCAGACTCGTCTGCAGAAACTCTCTGTTTCCTATATGTCACAATCTCTATATTCCCCAGCTGGGAGAGTGTGTTAGAAAACCCCAGCCAGCACTTTGCAGAGACCCAGCCTTTGCACAGGATTATTCAAGGTGAAGCCTGGCACAGACCTGACAGTTTGTGGTTTTCGTGTGAGTTAGCAGCCTCACAAAACAGCACCTGGGACTTCAACAATCTACCTCATCTCCTTGAAGGCTTTTCTGCTAAATGGAGTTTTTATCAGGGTTACCCTACCCCTCTGGTCAACCCCAAGCCAAGGAATTCAGCTCTGGTACATTCAATAGTCAGGCATCTCTACTTGTGACATCTCTGCTTCAATCGCTTAATAAAATTAGGAATAATCAATTAATGCAGATAAAGCAACGACAGAAACGAACCTCTGCAAATATACAGCACACCATTTCCTTTCATTTCTTTATTATAGCTTATTGCACTTTGCATGCATTTTGTCTCCACAAATTAATTTGATATTACTGTCACATGTTGCTCATATTTAACAGCAATGCATCCATTGCTAGGTAGCTGTGTCCAGCTCAGCAGACTTCCAAATTTCTGCCATAAATAAACTGGATGGTAGAATGTATTTTGTAGCTTACAAGGTGGAGATATTTCCCCAGGCATTTGTTGACATGAGTCATGTTTCTCATGGAAAAGCACAGTATACAGGAAGTAATGAAGAAATGAGGATTCAATTAATATTGAATTTTTAAAAATGCCACTGCTAATGTTAATACAAACAGTATCATTAAGGTCTGGTAGGATCAAAAGGAGACCTGCCTCCTGGAAGCACTCCCAACCCCAGGACTGTTAGGGAGTTAATAGTCTATAATAGAATCTATTCATGCTCCTAGATTAGTCTGTCAAAGACAATTAATCAAAATACAATAAGCTTTTCTTCCCAAAATAGAAACGTATACACATTTAATGTGACAGTTGCATCACAGAAATTTCACAGGAGTTTTCTTCTTGTATTTTTGCTGAGGTTACAAATCGAGGCCTGGAACATAAGGTCTGGGACAGGCAAATCTATGAAGTGTGAAAGGCTACTTGAAGGAAAAAGCCAGAAATCCACTTTTATATGAACTTAAAACCATAGACAACCATTCAGTAAAAATACCAATACTTACAGAGGCTGCATTTATTTATACACTTTTTATCCTTTGGAACGTGTTTGACAAATGCAGTAAACATGCAGGAGTGTCTTCTGCCATCATTCAAACACGTGTAATCTCATTGACTTTATTGGCACTGTATCAATATCATTGAGGGCAGAGTTTGTACCATTCAGGAATCTCATTTTTGAAGATAATTAGAAGAATCTCTGAATAGAAGGAAAGGGGTTTTTTCACTAGAATCTATTTTTGATTCAAAAGTACTACTTCATAGTCTGTAGCTGGTTTTGTTATTGCTTCCTTTCTTATGAAAAGCAAATTTATAGGCACTTTTTATGAAAAGGAACCACAATGGAATCAATTTTATAGCAAGAAATAATAGAGATAAATATTTCTTTCAGTGCTGACTCAGAGACAGTATCACCCCATTGGTAGTAAGCTTACATGGATTTGATAAAGAGAGTTTTACCTCACCCTCTCTTAAAAGATCAGGTGAATATAAATCACTTATTTGATGACATTTACTCCTCATCATGCTTGATTCATTTAACTGGAAAAGACCCCAAAGGCAGGAGTCAGGCTGTGGGATTGTGCAGCATGGCTGTGCCTCCTTCCCTGGCACTGGGTTGGCAGTTCCATCCTCCTCAGGGTCCCTGCCTGGTGGCAGTGCCAGAGGAGTGGCTTGGAGCTGGAAGCAAGTGCTGCTTCGTGTCCCACAGGCAGCTCCATTTCCTGGCATTGCCTCCTCCACCTTGTGTTGCTCTCAAACCATGATCTTCTACGGGGGACGCCTTGAGAGCCAGAAATTTACTTTTTGATTTTGTAGTGAAAATTAATGTTTAAATGTCAGGAACGCCTTTGGACTGAAAATCATAGATTCTGCCTCTCTGTGGCAGAGAAGTTGGACTATGAAGATAAATGGGCCATGTGCCAGTTTCTGCACTGACGCACATGCCAATAAATTATATGTCTGGAGCATGCTTTTGCAGATGATTTTACATTTAGTTATAGTCCCAGAAGTTCATGTTCATTGTCTGAGGGCTTTGGGACATAAAGAGAGGACTATAATAGAGGGTTTGATCCTGCCAAATTTTTAAGTACTCCTTCTCCTTTTCAAAGGTGCTGCCTTTCCACAGGCTTAACTTTTTTGGTGCTGGCTCTTTGATGCCAGGAAGTCTTACTGCCTCTGAATACCTGCCACTGCCATGCAAAGCCATTTGCCATGAAGTTAAATCTCCCCTCTGTCTCTTCTTACCCAGCAGGGAAGCACAATGGGAGAGACTTGGAGACAGTACAAAATTGTAGTTGAGGCATTTGTTTCTTATTATATTTGCCCTTCCCAGGAACACAAGTGGCAGCTTGCCACGAATTAGGTCTGCTCAATAATTCAGACTCAGAGTAATCAGAAGACAGCAGTCAGAGCTATGATATATAAGGGCCGCGTGTCACATGTCACTGTTGGGTCTCCCCAGTCTACCACCAGCCCTTGTGACCATCAATCCTGATATTCTACTTACCTGCCTACCCCCACTGACAAGCTTGCATTAAACTGATGGTGAATCTCCTGTCAGTAGGTCCTCCATGACCTGGGTTCTGCAGAGATGTGCCATTCAGCTCTTCTTGGGCAAGAGATGACCTAAGGCAAGACAGGAGTGTTGGGTCAAACTTTCTCAGTTGCAGAAAAAGCAACTTCCTTGTAAGCTGAGAAACTTGGCCAAAACTTAACAAAGCTCTGTTGTTCTGATAATAGATAAAGCTGTTGTACTCTCTGAAAATATCACTGTGTTTGTAAGAGTCACACTTGGTCTCCAGTGGTCTTCAAAATCCATATCACCCCAGTCACAGCACTTCCTAAGTCAGGATTCCCACTCTGGGAAAAGAGATTTGTCAGATCATGAAACTGCAGGCTTAAGAATTATACAAGCTTTTGTAATCTTAAACCTCCTGCTTTTATTGTGCATGGTTTCTCATTTTATTTCTTTAGGAAGAGAGAATACAACGTGCAAAGTTAATGAGGGAAGATGCACAGTCGAGTGTATCCTTGAACTCTTTTAGAATGAGCATGGTAGTGGTGGTGGGATGACTTTGAGAGCTAAGGGCACCAGGCTCTGGTGCCTGGAGGTTCAGTACCCAGCTCCCATCAGTGGTGCTTTCTTCCTAGGATCAGCAAGATCCCCGTGATTTTTTTTGCTAACAACTTGTGTGCTACAGTGGGTACTTTCTGACTTCCAAGCCTAGTATATCTCATACTCGAATGTCCTGAAGAGATTATTTTGGATTGTCTGCCCAAAACCACCACTGGCAAACTGCTTGACAAAGGTCAGTTTTAGACAATTCCAAAAACAAAAGATGATGATATTAAGCTGCTCTGAGTCACACAGACCTGTTTCAAGAACCTGTATTACCTGTGGTAATTTCTTCAGTGCATGCTTTTATTTTAATCTCTCATAGGCTTTATGGAATGGGAGTTGAACAGTTGTCCTAGGAAGACTCACACATTTGGCTGTTAGCTGGACTAGCTGGAAATATGAATTCTGTCTTGTAAAATATTTTGAGATGTTAACAATTATTTTAGTCCCACTGACAATCAAAAGGCTGTTGAAATTTTTCAGACAAAAATCAGGAAAAAGAGAGAAAGTGTTTATTGAGGCAGTGGTGCATTTGCTTACCTGGCAAGGGGAATCAAACTCAAGTGATGCTCAGTCTTGTGTGCTAAGATTATCAGTCTCATTATCAGTTTCTTTCTTCATTTAATCAGAAATAGAACTCTGAACCCCAAAATGTTACTAACAAAAGTTAATAAAACTGCTGTTATATTTCCTTGAATAGTTTTGGTTTCAATGAAACAGCATGCGGCTTTTAATAAGATTGTCAGGAAAAAAGGAGGTGTCTTGGTGAGGCTGCATGGTGGTTGGCAAAAATCTGGAGATTTGATGGTTGTCCATTGATCTATTTTATAAATGTGCTAAAAAGCTGGTAACTCGACTCAAACTCACCAATCTCATTCATGTTTACACCCACTCCCTGGTGCTGGAGTTTTTACCTAGCATTTAGGTGAAATATTTCCGGAATGCAATTATTCAACAGCTTCCTTATTCTAGACAGGCCATCCCCTTATATTCTTGGTCTTTTGTTTTTCTTCTAAAATATTCTGACTGCAACATGTTTTTCCTAGTATTTCATTGAATGAAACAATGTGACTAAGTAGAGTGAGAGAAGAGGAGAGCCCAAGAATTATATCTTTCTTCTGACGAGCCCTGAGCAGATCCTCCTACTGTAGTTTCTTCTTTCTCTTGGGAAATTCCCCTTTGGGGGGAGTGTTGGGTGTAGACGTTTTCAGAAAACGCTGTCAGCACAACTCCTGCAGAGCTGCAGGAGGAAGGGAGGGGACCGGGGGAGTGTGGTAGGGGCCCAAGCATTTTTGGTAAAACAGCCAAAGCATAGAGTTGCAGTATCAGCGGTGCGACGATTGTCAACTACAGGAGAAATGTTTCCATTTCCTACCACAGGTCACAACACTTAATAGCATCATCGATATGAACACTGCTAAAGACCAAATCAGCCCAATGTGCAACGCTAGTCTGGGGTCATCTACAACAAACCCCACTCACCTGGACCAGCAGAGAGGCCCAGAACTCCATGGGCAAGATTCTTGAGCTTCCCTATTGAGCAGAAAGGATGCAGGGACAAAAATGCTGAGCTGCAGGCTGAGAGCAGGGCTGTGGGGGATGGCTCTCTCACCACACACCAGAATGAGGAGGTGCAGCAAGGCCTCCTTGCGAAGACTGGCTGTGTTACCTGCCACACAGCTGCCTTATGTAAGATTCAGCTCAGACTAGAGTACCTACCCTGAAGTGTTTGCACAGAGATGTCAACACCTGAGCTCAAGGGGTGATTCAGTTGCCTCCACAGAGACTTCTCATGTTGCTTGAGATGCTACAGGAAATCTGAGACACCTACAAGGAGCTGGCAGATGCAACACAGGACCTCCCAGTACAGCACATTGGGACCTGAAATAACATCCTGAAGCATCCAGTTTGGCACTCAGCAACTGGGCCATGTCCAAAGTTATTTAACTTCCCAATACAGTCAAGGAAATTATTCTAGGAAATAATTTGGTTTGCCAAGAACTACACTCCTAATGTCAGGGCCAGGCTGACTGTACTGATAAGATTTCCATTACAGGAACCATAGGTACCCAGCTGACATGAAGATGATTAAATGTAGATATTCTAGTCTTCCAGCTCAATCAAGAAAATAAAAATAAAAAATCTGTGCATGTCAAAAGCACACTGCCACCTCAAGCTAAGCCCTTGCTAGTAGCCTGCTCCACAGCAGCAAGGCCAGAAATGTCCTGATATGCACTACAGTTGCTGTTAACTCCATTGTGCCTCAAGAGGCAGGCTGCTGCCAGGGTATTTAAAAGTCAAATCAAGGGAAATTAACTCTCTGCAAACAATAGACCTGAGCTGGTCTTGAATGGGCTGAACTGGTCTTTTTTCAGTATGCCCCAAGCACTGCATGAGGAGTTGGATAAAAGAGATTAATTTTGAGTGGCTGCAGACCTCTTCCATCAGGACCAGGTTCCAGTGAGCCATCTGAGTGTGTCACAGCTCGGAACTGCTCCTAATCCACTTGTGCTGATTGAAGAAAGCACCTGGTTGATGGTCTGGGACCCTATCCATGCCTTTTGGCCAAAGCATGTCTCATTCCAGATGTGTTTTGAGCACACCAACCCTATCACTAAGGTATTTTCTGAAGGACTACTCCCTCCTCTTAGCCTAGGGCTTCTGAACATGTATCCTACTGATACCCTCATTTTTGCCCAGCTACCTCTCACTTTTTCTCCCCTACATGCTTGCTCAGGAGCTGCCATCTGAACCAGCACAGTTTTTAACACAGAATTTTCTATTCTACTTTTTCAGAAGTAGAATAGAGGATGGAGTACAAGTTGTTCCAGGAAGCATAGGCTTGGTTTGAGTCTGCAATGGCAAAAAGCTAGCGCCCTGTGAAGTAATAAAAGGGTATTTTAAAGAAACTCGTCTTGGCAGGGCTGTAAGCTGATTTATGAAGGCAGGTGTCAAGTGACTGTGAAACTGCTGGAGCCATGGCAAAGCATATTTTATTGTTGCTTTTGTGGTTTTGTATCTTTTTCTAAAAATCCCCAAACCAGCCTAAGCAGAAGCACTGTGCTAATGGGAATTTAAATGGATTTGAGGGAGTTCAGGATTTCTGTGTAATTCCAAGGCATGACAAGCCAGAAAACTTGCCAGTTTTATATAGTGACTCTGAAAGCCAGTATAAAGTTCAACAAACACTGAATGTGCTCAGCAAAGGAGATGAAAAATCCATTGTTAAGCAGTTGCTGCACCTGCTGCAGTGATATGTTTTTCTTTCAATGTTCTTATGTTGGCTGGGCCCATGACTTATGCACATGAAGAGGGGTCATGGTGCCTCTTTCTAAATGTTTGCATGGGGTGATGGAGGTTTCTGTGATCCAGGCAGTGAAAACTGCCTGTGCTACATTTCCAAATGATGTCTGAGCCCTCTTTGCCAAGGTGAAACCAATTCTGCAAAGAGTAGGGCAACACAGCAACCAGTCTTAATGCCAGTAATGCCATCTTGTTTATTTATCCTAGATGGAGGCTGTTTACAACATTTTATGCTAATATAACACACATGCTTCCCTATAGGTGCTCTGCATGTGTTGGGCATAAACATGATGCTCTCACCACAGATTCTGCATTCCATGGGTGTGTTGTTCACAGCCACATCTGTGCCCTTCTCTGGCCAGGTCAGGTGTGTGAGCCAGCTGCAGACAGGTAAAGCTGCTGTTAGTGCCACTGGGGCTGTTCCCTGTGAGGCTGTGCCATGCTTGCATCCAGCCCTGTGCTGGCAGGCAGGGATGCTCTGGCTGGGCTTGTATGTAACCTTGGGTAAGAGGGATCTGGTCACGTGTGCTATCCTTCATGTACAGATCCCAGTTTCAAATTCCCCACAAACCAGCATGAGAGAAATCAAGTCTAAGGTGTATTTTGAGAATGGGGAGCCCTTGGAGGGGAGCTGTGTGAGCAGCTGACAGTCACCTGCCTTTGTTGTGCTCCCATGGAGGGCAGAGAGGCCTGCAGGAAGCCCTGCCCAGCGCAGCTCAGCCTGCCTGCCGGCTGAGGGGGAATGAAGGGAGGGGATGTGGGCTGAGGTGAGCTGACTTGCTGCAGGAGGACACTTCTGGCCTTGCTGCCATCCTGCTGCACAGTTACAGGTTCTGCCCACCACCGTGTTGGGAGGTAAAACTGGCAACTTGTGCCTTTGCAGGAGTATTCCTTAAAGAGGGATGTTGCTCCTGCCTTAGCAAAACTCATCTTACTATTCCACTGATCTTTCAAAAAAAACCATCTGTAAGACAAGGCTATCAGCTATATAAACTGCTGGACTACTTGCAAATTAAAAAAGCTCTACTTTTTCCTCAAGCTTTTCCTGCAACCTCCCCCTGCCCTACAAACCATCAGACACTGCATTTTTTCATCAGGTCTGCAGCCTGCTTTTGAGAGCTACAAGATCAGCATCACTGGCATGAATATTCAAAAATAAACTAGGCAGGTGTTTGGGTTATGGCAATCTCAGCTGCAAAATTTCTGGCCCTGTGGCAGTGGAATGATCTCAATCCTCAAATCCTCACTATATTCTGATTGCAGCATTAAATGTGCTCTTTTTTCTTTATGCAATGGAGTCTTTTTCAAAGGAATGACTCCATAATAAATAATAAATATATAAATTTAAATATTGCGTGCATGCCTGAAAACCCTAGCACAGAGCACTGAGAGGAAATATTCTGGGTTGGAAAATCTTTTGCTGCACAAGTCAGCTATCCAGATAATGGATCCTTAGAAGTATGTAGGACAAATAGCTCTATGAACCATCTGGGACTCACTCAGCAGTGAGAAAAAGCCTGTTAGGCTTGCAAGATCAGCACGCAAGAGTGATTGCTGATCAGTCACTGCTGCTTTGCAGAGAAAACAAAGGATTTAGCATTTAAGCTATTAATAGTTTTCACCTAGTCCAAGTGTTGCAAAATGCATTAACTTCCCCAGACCATAAATTCAAAATTTGTTAGACACTTTTGTAGATTCTGCTTTTATAATAGGCTTAATTTTCATTCACTTGTTCCCGTGGTTTTCATGTGCCAGCATTAGGTTCTGGCTGAGCCACATCTGGTTTGAAAACTAATCACATATAAAACACAGCAGAACTCCTTTTCAGATCATAACTTCCTCACTCAACTCATCCCACAGCTAAAGGGACACTGCTGCAGAAACAAAAGGGCACAAGGGGCTAGCATCAGGGTTTTTGGTGTCAGCATCCACTAAGGCCATTTTATGCAGATTGTGGGAGCTTAATGTAGTTGGGCTGAGTGCTTTTCTTCAATTTCATATTACAGCAGAATGAAAGAATAGTTAAAAAAAAACAGTTATAATTTTAATCAATTACCAAGGTGTTATTTCAGTCTAAATCTAGTTTGTGATTGCTTCTAACAGGGAAAAATGCCTATTACTTCCAGAGAGAAAACAAAGATGACAAAGAACAATACAATAGTTAATGATTTCACAATCAGGCAGGTGAGATTTTGTACATTGCCCCCATAAGGTTGCAATTTTTAATTACATACTGATATATTTAACAATGGCTAACTAAATGTCTAACTAGGTGTCTAAAGGCACAGCTCCTTGCAGAGCCTCTTGTGTCCCATGCTAATTTGGCTCAGTCTGAGAATCAGACCAAAGGCATTAATGTTTGGAAACACTTAAAAAAACTCACCTCTGGTAAACTGAGAGTGGAATTCAGCTCCAAATACAGGAACCTGCTTGTGGGTGTATGCAGGAGTCTGTCTGAGCACTGTGTGTCCAGGCTGTCCTCCCACCTAGCAGAGATGGATGGTTTGGTTGCAGGAAGGCGTTATCATCTGGAATACACAGGGTACAGTGACTTCCCAACAGGACCAGTGGCTCTGACAGAGGATCTTTAGGATCTGTGCCCTCTGCCATGTGGGGACTGGGGTTTATACAGCAGAACTAGAAACCTCTGCTCGTGTATCTAAATCCTTCCACTAGCACAAAGTCAGCCTGGTTCTGCTGGCTGCCCACCAGAAGCAGGTTCAGCTGCCCATGCACAAGTACCTAGTGCTATTCAAGGCACTTCCTAGCACCCAGAAACTGCATGAGGTTGGCAGATGTGACACAGGACTCCTAGGAAAACTCTCTGTGCCTCGGGTAGTAATGTGATGGTAGGTGGGATTTCCCATGGTGCTGAATGCCTGTTTTGAGGCAGTCAAGGCAGCTCCCAGAACTGGCTTTCCCTCCATTCACAAGCTGTGATGAGAACACTGTCATGCTAGACTGGAGTTTGGCATTGCAGCTCAAATTCAAGGGCTTCTGGCAATGCTTCCATGGTGTAAGGTGCTTCTTGATGCCAGCCAGGGCATCACAATCAATTTGTTAGGAAATGGGGATGTTAATGACATGGTAATGATCAGCATATAAATTAGTTGTTGTTTTGTCTGGGTTCAAAAGACCAGGCCTTGCTAGGCTCTGATCCTGCTGTCCTGCATGCCAATGTAATGCCTGGACTTGAGAGGGATCATTAGACTGAGCAGTGAGGTTCAATGAAGGATGTCACAGGACTGACCTAGCAGCCTCCCGGCTGGCAGAGCCCAGTCCTTGAGCCAAACCACACTCTTCCTGCAGAGGTCAGTGTCTGTCCTCAGTGACACAGCTTTATCCTGAATTATGGGCCTTCCAAAAGTATTTCAACAGCTGGAAAAGCTGACCATCTGCCCATGGAAGCTGTCCTTCTGGAAGCAGTAAAGATGGACCAAAAGTAGTATGAGTGCTCTGCTCTCTGTAATGAGTTGTGCTTTCCAAATGATTGAGCCTGCTACTTGCCATCTTCATTTTGGATTCATTTCAGTGGTTCCCACTAAGGCCTGCTTATGTAAGACACTAGAACATAGAGAAAATCTTACTGATGTCAAATTTACAAATGCAAATGAACAGCACAAATGCAGTGGTGAAAATGCTGTGCAGTGTGCAGTGTGCAGCGTAGTCCTGTGCTTTGAACTGCTCCCTCCGCGGCATGACACTAAAACTCAGGTCACCTTTGGCCTTAGAAGTGCATGGTATTGAAAAAAGGGAGAGGGGATAGTTAGCAAAAATATACCTTTTGCAGGGAAGGCTAATGATTAGCCCACAAATTATTCAAAGCATGTGTAAGTCAATCATGAACCAAAAAAGTAAGATGAAAGCACCAAGGAGAGAAATTGGCTGAGCAGAACTGATCAGCATGTAGAAGTAAGATGTGCTTACAAGCCTAGAAAATCTCTAACAAAGTAAACCCCAACACTATACAAATTTGGTTAGCACAGTCTTTTGATGCTTTCTGCCCTTTGCAAAGTGCCTTAAAGACCAATCACTGGATATTCCCTTCACCTTAATACAGAAGAGAAATGTTTTTTCAGACCCTCTGTTCACAGAGTTGAAGCAGAAGGAAAGGGAAAGCAGATACTGGTGCACAGCACAGGGGTAGGGAGAGTAACCAGGAGGTCCTGGGCAGGGATACTCAATATAGGAACAGGATACTCCAGCATCACCAGTCAGCAGTAAGGCCTCAAGGGAGCACTTACACAGCAGCCTCATGTGGCAGCAGAGGAACTTGAGAACCCAGACCAACCCAACAACCACCCCAGACACAGCTCCAAAGGAGCAGAACTGGCTGTGTTGAAAGCAAGCCCAGTTATTGTGAGCTAAAGTGACAAAGGCCATTTATTTGAGTGTATCATTATTTACACGACATGGGAAGCTCCAGCCAAGATCTGGGGACTGGGCTGCCACAGTGTCACCCACAGCATGAGCTATATCTTGCCTCTCTTCATTGGCTTTTAATTGTTTTTTTTTTTTTGGGCAGTAGCAGAATTAACAATGATTCCAATACTGAAAATAAAATAAAAAATAAATCCTGAATAATTCAGTTCTCCAGTTTTTTATTTCTCATTCAACACACAAATATTCCTTTTCTCCAAAATTAAGGACTTTAGAATCTAGAGCCATTTTTTACAATGAATTTTTTTTTTTTTTTTTGCTGTACTAGCCCTGGTGTGTAGAAGAAATGCATGCACAGTTTGCTCAACAGGGTCAAGACAGATTATTTTATTCTAGGGGGGAAAGGGTAAGCTCAGTCTATCAGATAGAGAAAATGACCTTCATACCAAATGCTGTAGGAATCAGAACTCAACTGATTTGAGAGGAGTTTATAAACACACATTTTTTGTGTGTTTATAAACACACCAACTGCTCCAGTTTGATGGCTGCAGACTGACCTCTGCTCTGCACTTGTTCTCAAAGCATTGAAGGCAATGGGTAATAGAACACATCCCACAGGATGCTGTGAATCCAGGTTTCTGAATTCTCTCATGGCAGTGGGACCCTGTCAGATTTACTGAACCATAAAGAGTAGGGAGACAGGTGTCTCTTTGGTGGAAAGCAGTGCTGGAGCAATGCTGAGGAACACAAAGACCTGGCTGCGCTGCTTTGTTTTAGTACAGCCTGGCACACACTCAGTCTTCATCATGCCCACTTGGACCTTCATTAAAAGCTCTGCTTTGGTTTTAATATTTTTCTGCATTTGAAATTCCTGTTTTTCCTTTGGTGTTGGAAATAAAATGGAAGCCAGCACCAATGGCACCTGACCAGTCAAGGAAGTACAGAGCCATTGAAACACAGGCAGGACAGCCTGAAGTGCCTCCCTCAGGCTGTGCTTCCTCACAATCTGGGGAGGGAGAGGCTTACCCTGCCACCAGGATGTCTTGTCCTGCCACCAGCTCCAGTAGCTCAGCAGTAAAGATGAGATGCTCTTGGTAAGAATTGAATTGTACTTAGTTGGGAATGATTGTTTCTCTGGTGGAGCTTGAAAGGAAAGAATAGGGATTTATATCTGATATTACTTTGGACTGATACAGTTAACCTCCAGAACTGGCTCAATGCTTCTTGCTCCTACTCACTATTTGTGCTGTGTGAGGAGCTGCAGTGACTCTGTGCTTTCCCTCCTGTGACTGGGTAACAAACATTTATTGGAAGAGAATAACAAATGGTGAATAATTTCATTTCAGGCATGAATTCTTAGATGAATGATCACTCGTGCTAAAATTAGAAATGTTCACAAGGGCAAAGCAAATGTGCAGGGATTGTCCAAATAGTTTCCAATAAGAAATATAATGAATTGGAATAGCTAAACTTTGCACTTTTATTGGTTAAAAATTTATATTAGGTAATATTTTTTATGTCATGCAACATTACTACCCTGAAATGATTTATGTGCTAAGTGGTATATATTTCCCTCCTTCTTACAAAAATGATTTCTGGTTTGTATAGCAACAGCAGTACTATTCCAGGTATTAAAATGTGGGACTCAGCCTATATGTGCTTTTGATTTGGAATTAATAAATAGCATTTATGGCATCTAAGATAGCAGAATTACATTGTTTTGAAACCATCAGCACATGATATTAGTCTGGTAGTTCCTGGAGGCAATTCTTTGCTCCAGGCTGGCTCTGTTATGCACACTCCCATTATTTTCAGTGGAGTGTCAGCTAAAGAATACCAGGCAGCCTATCCCGAGACCACATGAGGGTCAGCACAGCACTAAAGTGGTTAAGCATTCATTTATAGCCTCCTTAGAATGTAAGTATTCCCAGACCAGACATATAACATTTTTAGCAGGATGGTGTATTCCTCTCCACAGATTATTCTCTTTGCTTTTAAATACCTTAGACTGCATTTTCAGACAGGATCAAATTATCCTGTAAAACTGTAAGGATGCGAATACACTTACATCCACCTCTCTGAACACCCACAGAAACACATATTTACACTTTTTTTCTTGAGTAAGTGGGATGATATTTGCAAATAAGATCCTAATCAGCCCTGAGTGGGTCTGTTCTCTCCTTGTTGCAGAGGGACCCAAGGTACTCAAGGTTGCTGCTGTGTTAGGTACCTCAGCCAACTGCCTGAAGGTATCAGGAGTTTAGACTTCAAATTACATAGAAAATAACTTACACATAGAGTGCTGTGAGTCTGGATTCCTACAGAGCAAGCACTTAGGTGGAACACCTTTGTAGGCTGCTGTGCAGAGGAGAGAGGAGAGCTAGCTGTGGCTTTTATTAATCAGGAATTTTCCTCCTAGATGTTTGACCCCTACGGAATACAGCGTGTTCATCCAGAGGGTGTACAATTGCTGGGGGAAAATTCTTTGGCACCCACTGCCATTTAAAGAAAAAAAGGCTGTCCTGGATTTGGAAATATATATGTGTGTAGATCATCCTGCTGGAGCACCACGGAACCAAAGCTGCAGCATGTGCAACCCAATTCCTCTTGGCAATGGGCCTGACAGATTTTTGTAGCTCGAGAAGACCATACATTCAGATATGATATTTTAGGAGCCAGTCTTTCCCCAGAACTGTGCTGGCATTAACCTCTTGCCTACAGACTGCTCCCCCAATCTCACAGCTGAATTTAGAGCAGTGGCTTGCTCACTCTGACATGTCTCTATATTAACACTAGGAACCTGCCTGCATGAAAACATGCCTGCTTCTGTGTGACAGCCCATTTAATTACAGTGATCCACAAAAGATACCTTACCAATGAAGATCTGGTCAAAGTGGATATGGGAGAGGCAGATCTCTTTGATTCAGCTGAACTTTTCAGCTTCTGCTATGATCTGATAGAGCTTCCTTAGAGCATGCCTATCTCTTTAAATCCTGAATTTCACAGATGAAATCCAGCAGAAGTTCTTTGGTGTCAGGTTCCAGGCATAAGTTATGAAGGCTTCTTTGCAAACTCTTGTGCAGCTTGACCCAGACCCTTCACCTATGGGGTCCTGCCTGCAGTTACAGAGCTCTTCACTCCCATGGGCAGAAGCTGGTGGAGTTCCCCGGTCGTGTAGGGCTGGAAGGAATGTCCTGACACCCCATGGGTTCAGCTGTGCACTAAACTCCTCTGCAGAGGAGACATTGCTGGCCTAGGCCAAACATAAGTGGGGCACTAAAGTCTGTGGCTGAATGGGAGAAAAGGATAGTAAAAGCAGTAATGCAAAAAGCTGTGGTTACTTTGGCTAAAGGTATGTTTTACCTGACACTGATGGTACCTTTTCTCTGGGTTAGACACTATGGAAAGGATGGGATTCAGCCTAGATAAAACAGAAATATCCCGACTTGCATGTCAAGCCTGCACAAAGAAGGCTCTTTGAGCGCCTGGTCCACCATGATGTCTCACTTTGGGGGAAACATCAAAGCCATATTCTGGTGGCAAACCCTCTTCTGGTCTTCTTGCATGGTCTCTCTAAACTACCATTTCACTTAATGTCTTCATCTGTCCATTTTATATTTGTTTGACTGGATATAGTGAAGAGCAGAGAGAGGAAGATAAATTGCAAAGACTGAACAAGACACCTCTTCTTCTGGTGCCCAGTTTCCTCAGATAACTCTGCTGAATCATTTGCTCAGGATTTTTTCAAAGCAGCATAGACTACCCAAAATAAATTAGACCTCATAAGCCCTTTTGCCCGTTGTATCTCTGCAAAGCTTTCACATGTTACTCATTTGATTTTTCTGCTTTCAGTTTCAGTGTAATTTATAATCACAAGGAATATACAAATGGGTTCACAGTGGTCAGCAGGGTAATTAAAGGCTGGTAAGATCTGCACTTCACTTTGCTGTGCTACTGTGTGTTAGGAACTTCCAGTTAAGAGGCAGAGCACACAACATCTCCTGTGTCATCTAAGGTAGAAGAGTGAGCTTAAACTCAGAAAAATCCATCTGACTATGGCAGAGTGTACACTCACAATGGTATTTTTATAGCAGGGATGCCTAAAATTTTCATGAAAGCTTTATTTCCAAATTGCCTCTCCACTTGGAAAAGTTGCTAGGGAGATAAACAGCCTATAGTTTGGGATTTTGTTAATTTACTTTTGAAGCTGCAAAATATTCAGGCACCTCTTCTTGTTCCCCCAAGAACAAATGTGAGTAACAAATCTTCTTGTTGAGTTTAATTTTGTGCACAGAGCAATTGCCACAGGATGCCAATGTTAAAAGTACTTCTATGAAATCAAAGAAGGAAGTTCATCAAGGTCACAATAAACTCAACAAGACTGGCTGAAGCTACTGGTGACAGAGAAATGGTCACAGGGGAGGCTGTGGAGGAGTGAGAAGTATATGACAGATAAAGTTACACTCGATGAAGAAAGCACATCTGAATTAGAGGCTATTGAGGTGTACTCAATAGGGTTTTTTTGAATTATCTCATCACAAGAACTCAACCTGTTTCAAACCATCAAATGTGAGTTTCTTATGATTTTATGTCAAAACTGTGAGAGTTTCTTCATCAGCACACAAAATCACTAATTGATTAGTTGCTTCACAGAAACTGAAAACATGTTTTGAGAAGAGATGGCTTCATCCTTCATTTTTCTGGGGTTCATACTTTTCCTAAAAACACTGAATATCTTGCAAATAATGTGAGCTTGCTGATATTTTTCTCTTTTCTTCCATGTAACAAAAAGGATTGCTACATAATTTATCTTTGCTTTTCACTCCTGCTTCCTAGAGCCTTTCCAGATGGGTTGAAGAGCATGAATTTTGGCCCAGCACCACTTCAAACCTTTCCTGAAGTGACCTGTTCTGTGGAGTGTTCTGGACTCAACTTCATGTCCAACTTTGTTTCTTCTTTTCCATTTATTGTATTACTCAGGTCTGACCACTGTTGTTTATGTTTACATTTTCACAGGATTTAGTGCACAGAACATAGTGCCCCTAATGCATTGTAAGTCTGTAAGCTATATTTTCCCTTCTACCTCTATTTTAAAGGCATATGAACAAGCACACACTTGCACATGCATATGCAATGCCAAAATTAACATCTACCTTAATTATGGCTGTAGTGAAGCAAACTTCTCAAAGCTGGCCACTGTATTTTTTTTCCTAATCAAATATTAAACAGATTAATTTTGAAGAAGAGGGATCATATTTCAAACTTTGCCTTCTAGAAAAGACTCAATAAAATTTTTATATGCTGCAGGTTTTCTAAGAGAACAAACTCCAAAGATGGTTGTGACTTGCATTTGTGTTTTTGCTGGGTCTGTTTTTCCTGCCAAATGCATGTGCCCATTATCAAAACACACCTTAGGGTCTTCCCAATTTTCTTTATGGGCCCATCCTTTGGGTGTACCTGCTGAGCCCTCCCCACCTCTAATTTAGCTCTTTAGATTGGTGTTCACCTTGAAATGCAAGTAAATGAATTCTGGGCACTGCTCCTATTTGGCATTGGAAAAGAGCCATAGGGCAAACACCCACTGGAAATCTCCCAGCTGCCACAGGCTGGGGTTTGCCCAGGAGCAGCTCCAGCAAGCAGGGGTGCCCTGGGAAGAGAGGCCAGCAGCTTTCTTGGTGGCAGTGCCACCTCTGTCCGTCGGCCACCGATGGACAGCAAGGACAGCAGCAGGGCTGTCACCAGCGCAGTTTGTGCTTTTGGGGCTCAGCTCCCAGGGCTCATCCACAGTGTGCTGAGGTGCAGAGCCCCCAGCCACGCAGCACAAGCAGGATCTCCCTGCAAGGCTCCCCTCTGCCCTGTGGACATTCCCAGTGCCAGGGAAAAGTGCCTTTGTAGCCCCTAGAGATGAGTTGTGCAGCCAGGATCGCACATGGGCACACTTCAGAGCCCCAAGACTTGGCATCACAGGGAGCCCTGGGACATCACCTCTGTGTTTACTCTGCCTTGCAGTAACTGGGGAAAATTCGCAAAGTTCCCCTGGAAGAGAAAGTCTTAAAAATTGTCTGTTCAATATAAGGGAGTGTGTCAGAAAAACTTGAAAAGATACCAAATTGAAGTATTCCTTCAGAAAAGCACACACATGCACACACACATATATTCCTTTTAACCTTCTAATGAAAATTTTATGTGTTTAATAACTTGGAGATGGTTTATTAATGTGCAAGACTTAAAATCATTACAGATGGTTCCTCTTTAGTTCTGAGTGGAATAATTTATTTTATTTTCTATATTAAATGTTTCATGCATATTATAGCTGAACATTTTAAAGAAAAAATGCAAATAAGCCATTCTTATTTTGTTAGTCAAATTTTCACAGAATTTTCATGTTGTCTCTATGTATTGGAAAACACTGTCCTATGTAAAGCAGGTTGTTTTATTCCATGTAAAACAGCAGCTGATTATAATAATTTTTAAATAACTGAAGTCAGCAGTAAATTATTCAGATATTTAGCCTCAGTTATTACATTATAATAGAATGTTGAATTATGCAGTAGTAATTCTGATATCAATAAATAATATAGAAATAGCAATACAAAGTCTTACATTTGGCTGGAATATGAGAAGCTGAAAAAACATACAAATAGTTTGAACTTAAATTTCTTTTTTTTTTTACCTTTACATATATATTTTAATTTAAAAACCAAATGCTTTCATGGAATATCTTTTGAGATTGGTATGATTTTGTGACTAAAACAATAAACAATGTTTTTGTCAAAAGGGCTTTTTCCCAGAGAGCAGCAATATTGGCAGAACCAGTCAGCCAGGTTTCCCCTGAGGTGGCCAGGAGGGCTGGAGCACCACCAGGCTCAGCCTGTGGTCCTGGCCAGTGGAAGCTGCCAGGAAGCAGTCCCATTGCTCATCACACTCCATTACAGCCCTCACATGCCCCACAGTGCACAGAAATGCCCCTGAGGCAGGACCTTCTTCTGTAAAGATGGTCACAGGCAATGGGTGGACAGTCCAGAACCTGGCACAATATCATAATTTTGGGGAGAGAAGTGGAAGGGTGAACAGATATTTGTGGGTTTCAGCTACAATAAAAGCAAGACATGATATAGGGATATTAAAAGCTGACATGGGTCAGTCATCCCCCTCTGCCAGAGACAGGCAAAACTGAGTCATTTACCAGTGTGTGCATCAAAGTCAAGGAATTTATTTCAGATGGGCACATTTCCACCTGTGCTGAGTGCCTGGTACTGACACTGCACCACACCACACCACAGTGCCCAATGACCCATTGTGGGCTTGTGCTGGCCAGGCAGATGGAGCTCATGGGCCCTACTTAACACTCACCCTTCAGTGCCCACCTTCAGAAAAGGTGCAAGGAGTGGGGTAGTGCAAAGCCAAGAGTTAGGTTTGTGAGATCCATGCCCCTTAGCTGTGGATGTTGCTGCCATGGCTGTGCTTGTGCTCCTCGCTGTTGAAAGCCCCAACATTTGCCAGACTTTAGACAGCTCCCATGGCAAACACTGACAGTGTGTTTTGGCTCCAGCCCTGCTGGCACACTCAAAGCCCTCTTTCCAAAACAGACCCTAGAGATGGCAGGCACAAGCTGGAGATAGCCACAGGTTATTTTTAATACAAGGACCAGATCAGCCTGAGTTCAACTCGAGGTGAGCTGAGAGCGTCCTCCTCCCATCCTCAGCCTTGTGTGAACTGCAGCTCAGCAAAGACCAACCCCAGGAACTTGACTGACAGGGTGCACCAGTGACTGATACTTACAGATAATACACATTCCTTCCCAGTATGAACAGCTTTCAAAGTGGTTTTGCTAGCCGTGAGAACACAGGCACTGAGCACACTGGGTTAGAGAACTCTGCTGAGCAGCACAATATCAGCACAGGATTTATTCCACATTTCTGTCTCCAATACACTCACACTGTATTAACTGTACATTGTTAATACTCCTTTCCACAGACATTTGTGCTTATCAGTAGCTAAAAGCTATTCCTAACTTCTACCATTCTAAAATTATTAGTTTTCATTAATAATTCAGTTCACTGGAAAAAAAAAGTGTATTGTCCTCTCTTCTTATTTCTTGAAATTACAGGACCACAGAGCTAATAATCTGGACTTGTATTTCTAACTTAGGCACTGAGAAAGTGAAGTCTGTAGGTCTCATTTCTATGGCAGAACTTTTTCTAATCCTGAAGAACTGTGAAATAACATCCTGGCAGTGTCATGTCTCTTACAAAAGCACATGTCCGGCAGTACAGACATTTAATCTTAGGTCACCATTCATTTGCTCTGCAGCATCCACGGTATAAAAGTGGTATCAGAGAAGATGTGATGTGTGGTTCTCACCTCGATGAGCTGTGCAATGGTTGTCCATCACAAGTGGAAAGCCTGTTCTCAGGCCTATATGAGATGCTGTTTGGGCAGCTCTTCTCCTGGACATCCTCCCAGACATCCCTCCCAGAGGTGCTGACCCAGCAGCGAGGAGCAGGGCAGCAGCATCTGCAGCTCTCCTGGCTCCCCTGGCTCCTACCTCCCAACAGCGCTAGGAGAAGGGGGCAGCAGAGAGTGTTACTATAATTGGACCCTAGAAATAAAACCATTTTGAAAGTACTGGTAGCTAGTAGTGATCAGGAGAGGAACATATATTTAGCAGGCAGAATATCAGGAGTCCACTCAAGGCAGACAATTCTTCCAGTCTCATGGACATTTGTAGCCAGGCTGTAATTTTCTTTTCTATTGCAGTCAGTGGTGAAGGAAAACACAAAAGACAAATATTCCTCTGCAAGTGATGTGCTCAATTCTCATTGGAACGAGAAGAATAATGAGTAACCTGTGGCCATTCATGACTGCAGGGGTCTAATTAACCCCAGTGATTAACTGGCTTGCTTTGACACCGAGTCTGCTCTTCTTTGCTGCAATCATCCAGCATAACATGTAAAAATTTTAAGGTCTGCTTAGAAATGCTCTCTTTTTGCTACAATCAAAAGAGGAAGGATGCTTTCTGACACTTTGCCAAGCAAAAGAGTTTTCAGAGACTTTAATCTGCAGCACTGGAAATGCCAGACCTCTCCATTCCCCCCTCAGCTGCATTAACTGTCCATTTCTTCTCAATTAGGGAGAAGGAATCAGTTGGCATTGTCTGTTCCCTGTGCAATGGACTGAGAAATATCACATTATTTATTCTGTACAAGCTGAATCAGGCTGGAAAGATTCATTTCTTCTCAGTCTGCTTTGACAATGTAATTTGTTACATGGCATTTAATTGTACAAGCCAGAATGAAGCTAGGGAAATGCAGCTCTCAGAAACTGTCTGCAGGAGAGTTTGGTGTCTGAGAAGGACTGGGAGCCCCAGAGCCCTGTGGGGCCTGAGCTGGCCCTGGGCACAGCACCAGTGAGTGCATGAACCAGCAAGCCTGGGGCAGCACGGTGTGAGCTGCACCCCCTTGGTTTGTAAGGGGACATGTCTTACCCCTATATGATAATTTTATGGGTATTTCTGTGATTGTTGCCACTTGTGGCACCAGTGATCAGAGATTTGAGTGGTGCAGACACGTCCATACCAAGTGTGCACTGAATTCAATGACAGCTGTACCTCTGTTAGTCCAGAGCAATCTATCCATGGGTGAAGCAATCCACACAAGGTCTGGGGACCTGGATAATGTTTCAGGCCTTGCCCTCAGGCAGGCTCATTTTCATACTTGTCAGCTAGTCTCTATCTTCTGCATCAACTGCAGTAAGTATGGGGCAGGATTATCCCTAGGAAGGGTCTGTACAGCACCTGGAACACTCTTCTCCAGTCTTAGTGTAAGTGTTTGTCCTTCCACTATGAATAATGAAAGTAGTGCTTTATATATTTAAGGTGCAGGAGAGGAGAAAATTTGGTCAATTTTGTCTGACTTTGCTTGCCCTATCTATTTTTATGGTGTAGAATTAATGCAGAAAAGTCAAGTTCATGACAGGGAACTGCCCTTTACATAACCTTTCTTTAATAATTTCCTAATTCCTTCATGTTTTACTGGAATATAATGAACAAAACTGTTTTATCTGTTGTTTTTTCTCTGTATTTGGATTTCCTGTTTGCTAGTGCAGTTGGAGTTAATCCATGCTAAATGCTTTGGGCCAAATTTTGTGTGGATTTCCATGGCAAAACACAAGTCACTTTCAAATGGTGCAGCATACACTTCACTGTCTCTCTTAAAATTTGCTCTATTTAGGCAATATTAATAAGTATACTCAAAGAGATTGACTGTAGTTGCTAGGATCAGGTACAGCTCAAGCAAGCACCAAACTCTGCATACTGCTTTTCCATTTCCTTTGCTTTTTCCATGCAAAAATATCTTCTTACTGAAAAGAAGAACCTGTGCAGGATGCTGGTACATCACCTGGACATCCCTGAAGGCCCCAATCAAATCACCTCCACATAAAACATCACTGACGTGCTGATCTGACTCTGCACTTCTTATAGAACTGCTTCCTACTTTTCCAGACCATTTCTCCCATTTGTCATGCTCATATTAAAGTCCAAGCCTTGCCTTCAAATTGCTTGCAGCTCCTCTTGGCCCTGCATCAGCAACCTATTTGTAACCTTCACCTTTTTTGCAGCCTCTCAAACACTGTAGAAAATACTGATGTGCCCTGGACCCTGGACAGATCTCTGGGCCCTCATGTGATCTCCTTTTCTGGATTGACATGAAACATTTGCCAATTATTTCTTGAGAGTGGATTTTCAAAAATTCCAGCAGTAACCTTCCAGTTTCTCCAAGGATATCTTACTATAGTCTGCTTTTAAAAATACCAGGGTCAAACTCCCTACTGTACTCATGCTGTCAGACATCTTTTGCTTTTGTCCTTTTCATCAGGCTTTTGATACTGTCTGGGAAAAAACCACACTTACTTGGGTTGTTTAATTCTTGAAAAATCAATTATGGATTCTTTGTGCTTATAGGTAGTTTGTTTCTCCTTTTGCTCTAGAAGGTAAATCTAGGCTGGTAATCTACAGCTTGGGCAGATTTTCTTTTCCCCTTAAGTGTATAAAATAATTTTTCTCCTTTCCAGTTTCAGCAACCAATTCTGCTCACCACAATTTTTCAACAACATTTATTCCTCTGAAACCACCCTGTGTTTTATTGTGTCAGGTTTGACAGAAAGTGGTGTGAGAAATTCCTGCCTCCTACTACCACTGCTCCTAATGCCTTCCTTATCTCTCGCCATCCTGTCTCTTCATCACTTTTCCTAGTCCTGAAAACATCCCTTGCCCGTGATCCCCATCTGTGTAAGTGAAATTGTACTGTGATTTTGTCAGTTAGAAAATAATGCTCTCCCTCTTCATCTTTGAAGGATTATTTCAACCCAGGGTACATCATCAGACCAGTCTGTAATCATTCCTAAGGGAAGGCTGTACAGGGGGCAGAGGTGAGGATGAGTATGCAAGAGATTCTGCCACTGGGCATCTTCAAAGCTGTGCTAAGGTGCTGTGGAAATGCGGCCTCCTCCAAGCACTCCGAGGGCCTGGAGGTGAACATTGTCAGGACAACACAGTCTCAAAGAAGCTAATTACACTAATCTTTTAAAATCCAAGTTCTTCCTCTTTTGTCTGACGGTTTTATTTGTCCTCAAATCATGATTAGTGAAGACTGCTGGATATTTTAATTATTTGCTTCATTCTTGGTCCATTCTACTGCAGACTACCTTCTTGTTGGGTGATGAACCCAATTTTCTCCTAATTGCCCTCTCACCACCAGACAGCTTACAGACTGCTTTGTTATTAACTTCTATTTCACTTGCAAGCTGAGTTTTGGGACTTGATGTTTCTTCTTGTTCCTTGTCTTAATCCTTTTTAACTTGACTGCATTTCTCCTTTTTTGCAGCTTCCCTGCCAAATATCCCCAGGGAAGCTCTGAAGGGGACCCAGGAAAAGTAATGGACAGCATTTTCTACATAATAATTCAAGAGGTTAGGGTCAGAGTGTTGTCCTGGTTCCCCTGGATAAATGAACTTGGTGTACCCCTCTGCTGAAGGACTGCAAAGGAGCCCAAATCAACCAGTGAACCTACCTCCAAGTTTGCAACCCTACCTGTAATTACAGCAAAAAGCATTTTTAGTAGGAAGAGTGGGCTGCCTTTTAGATGAGAAGTAGGATTTGGTGCTGGGAGGGAAGCATGTCAAGGAGAGAAAGGCGCTGTCTCTTCCCCCTATCCTGGTCACCTGTCCAGAAGAGAACCTGGATATCTACCAAAGGTTGGCAGCTGGGAGAACAAGCACTGGGCCACTCTAGCCTGTGTATGAGGCCATTAAAAAATAACTGTGTGGGAAAAGATAAACCTCTAATGCTGCCAGGTTAAGTGAGACCTGTGGCCTGACGAATTTCCTGACCACTTATTTATAAATTATTTTGAAGGTGCCTGTGACGTGACAGCTTTGCTCTCTTTTCTGGTGTAGTGAGCCGTTACTGATGGGAATATGAATAACCAGCTTTTCACTTTCTTACCCTTCCTTTCTTTCCTTTTAGAACCAGTGAAAATGCACTGAAGGTCTCGTGACATGGAGGCACTGTGCTGGTCCCTCTTTGGTGCAAACTGCTGTGGTGAGAGCTGGTGTCAGGTGTTCCGCCTCAGTTTGCTGCAGTTCTGCTCTCTCCAGTCTCAGGGATGGCAGGAGCCAGCGTGCTGCAGGGAGCCATGGTCCAGCACAGAGGGCAGGGAGCCTGTAACCCTGGCAGATACACACTGCTTCCAGCAGCCATGACAGAGAGAGCCTCATGTGCCAGAGCCAGCAGAGCCTGGCTTGTTTACTGAGGGGCACAACCACACCGCGTACCCCTACAGCACTGCACTGTGCTGATATCTCTCCCTGAGACAGATGTGCACAAGACAGCAATAACTGCCTTGGAACACACAGAGTGACAACAAATTTGATATTCCTTCCAGACCTGAGCTGACTCCATGCAGAATCAGTTTGCAGACCACAGTGGAATTACTGTGCAGAGATCCATCCACTGGCACTGCGAAGAGCTGCTTTAGGTCAGCTGAATGTAATAATCTGGGCTAACATGTCTCCAGATACGTCAAATACCAAATTGATCAGGCAAACATCCACACTGCTGGATCTATATCCAGTGTAGCTAGCTCATCCATAGTAGACTGTAGTCTGATTTCTAAGAAATTTGAATTAACTGGACCTTAAAAAAGCCAAAAAACCCAGCAAAAGAAAACACTCCCTAAGGTATTTGGTCTTGTGAAAAGCACAAATATTAGTTTGTTCATTTTAGCTGCATTTTGCTTGCAAGATAATCTCTTGCTCCTTAAATCAGAACTCTACTTTAAAAAGGGGATGAATAATGCATATTTTACATTGATGGAGCATATTCCATTGGGAATATCAAAATATTTTGCAAATACTAAAGGATAAATCTTTCCAATAGACCTCAGAAGGAGATAATTATAAAATCATAGGTATCCTATAGATGGCGAACCAGAGGGACCAGTTTTGTTGTAGGACCCACAGGACAATCTGCACAAAGCTGAAAATGTACACAAGGCTCCTCAGATTTCTAGCATTTTCTGCATTGCTTCAGGTTGACACACTGCTTCTCTGACATATTTACATTGCCATATAATACTTGTTTTTTCCAGATGATAAAGAGCTCATTCTCATTTAAACAAACTGCTTTTCCTATAAATCAGGAAGCAGGCAGCGTTTCCTCCAGCTGTCATTCAGCAATTACACCATTTGGAAATGGGACCCAGTGATTTATGATAGTGTAATCCCTTTGGAGTACAAAAGTAGCTCCAGAGTCAGGCTTGATTAGAAATGCTCAGTTGACTGCCAGGGACACATTTCAAACAGGCTTATGCTGGATTGCTGCTGTAGTTGTACACATGAATCGCACAGTCAAACATGCAAATGACCCAATCTGCATTTACAAAACTAAACTGCTCCAAACCCATTTTTTGGCCTAAAGGGTGCTGCATGTCAAGTACATAACCAGAAAAACAGCTCCTCATGTGCCCTCAGAATAGTGAGCAATATTAATGCGTGGAGCTCATCTGTATCTGCAGACTGTCAGCTCCAAACTCAGGGCATTATTGTACCAGGAGCACACCTCAAACGTTTTGAAACTTACAGACATCAAGTGTTTTACATACCCACAACATAATCTCATTCAGAGGACAAATCTTGTGTTTAAAACCTGTGCCAGGGCACCTCAAACTCTCTCCAGTGACTTGAAATCAGGCTTTGAACTACAGAGCTTTTTCTCCACCCTTGTTTAGCATGAGACAAAGCCCAACCAGACTGAGGAAGTGACAAGAGAAGACTCTCCCTGTGTTATCATTCAAAATCTTATTTGTTATACAGCCATTTTCTTCTTAGAGGGAGAAACCTGAGAGGTATTTTTAAGACTGAAATCAAAATTGTTGCACATGTGAGCAGCTGAGAAATGAAGCAGATTCCTTGTCAGACAATTGGCCTGGGGACACTGAACCTGATGAGTGTGATTTCTCTCCTGAGTTGAACTCTGCTTTCCCAGGTGCCTTCCAAAAATCTGTGTGCAACTGATGTAAAACCCTCTGGCCAGACACCAAAGAATGCAGCTTGCTGAAAATAAACCGATTATAAGCTGCTGCTCCATCCTGGCAGGCAGATGCACAAGATACCTCTCTGCAGAGCTGTAAAATTGATTGGACGTGTTTGGAAAGCTGGAGCAAGAGGACAGTAAACATCACCAAAATCTCACTGAAAGAACATGAGGGAGAGATGGATACAGAATTATGAATACAAAAAAAAATGCAATTTAGAAAAAAGTGTTTATTCATTTCACCTGTGCAGACATTACCTTTCTACCTCCATTAGAGGGATCAGTGTGACTGTGGAACACAGGAGACAGGAATGCTGGATGTCTGGGTCACATGTGAAGGGCGGTTCTGTGCTGTCCAGCAGTGATGCTGAGCCAAGGAACCTGAGCACACGGTGCCAGTACCAAAGCTCATCTTGGTGCCCAGTGTGAGCCCTTGTGCACAGGAAAGCAGCTGATTTCAAACAACTCCACAGCAGTGCACAGATGCCCGCAGGCCCTTTGGCTGTGGCTCAGCTGCTGCTGCCTGTGCTCTTGGATGACCAGGAAGGGCTGTGATCCCAGGGTGTAATCCCAATAGCTATTTTGTTGTGACAAGAAATGCCTTTTAAAAGCAGGGCAGCTCTGCAGGTCCCACGGCAAATTCAGTGGGGGGGAAAAAAAGGAAGGATTTTGTTCCATGTCATACAATAAGCACTGCAATACATTACCACTAATAATAATGTCTGGAACACATTGAATTATTACCTTACACCTGGCTCTAATTTCCATTTCAAATTTTCATTTATTTTTCACTTCACTAGGTCTACAAAATTAATATGGCATCAGACACATCCATTACAAAACTAATTCTGACTCTGAGGGGAAGTGTGACAGGACTTTTGGGAGGGACAGGTTGAATCTCCTTAACCTTGGTCTATAGCTATGTCAGTACTCTGTCAACTTACTTTCAACAGCATTATATGCCTGATGAGCATCACTCTTGGAAATTGCCCCAGCTATCACACTGCCTACTCACACTCACTCATTTAGAGTAATTTCTTTGGAGAGCTGACTTCTGAGTTGGCAGGTATTTCAAAGGGCTGCTTTGATTTCAACCCTCCCTCTTCAAAACTGTGTTATTTTTGTTTAATCATTCTTGGAGGTAGGAGGCAGAGGAAGGTTTTGCCCCTTAAAGGGTGTGTTGCATGTCTGATAGAGCAACACAAGGGCCCTGGGTTGAGTTATTCCAGGGCGAGTCAGGTTAATCAAAAGAGAATTTTCCATTGTGGAGGTCAAAGAGGTATTTGTAATCCATTAGGACGCTAGTTATGATTACTAGATGAAACAAGTAATCTCTTCTGACAGAGCTTCAAACATGCCAGGCAGCCCAGACTTTGGTCTTGGTAAAGCTGCATGTGTGTCTTCACATGCAAATAAACTTTGTTTCTCTTTTGATGAAGCTCCTCATATTTTCCTCTCAAATCCCTTTTCAGAGGTGCAATTATACAGAGCTTGTTTACCAAGTTCCTTACCTGAAACAAACAACAGCTTTGCCAAGAGTGCTCTCCCTCTCGCCTCCACATCAGGAGGATTTGGGCTTTCCCTGCTGAGCCACAGCGAGTTTTCCAGGGGCTTCTCATGGAAGGCAGCTCCGCTCCAAGCCCAAGGGCAGTTCTGTTGAAAACGTGTATTATGTACGGCATGAAAGTCACTCATCTTTGAGGAATCCAGCCCAACCCAGCTTCCTCTCAAGCTGCTATTTGGTGATGAACAAAAGTGAAGCTCAGACTTCTCTGCCCCACAGTGAGCAGCTCAGGGCCACATACCCTTCCAGTCCTGCTCAGGCTTGAAACTTGGAGCTGGATGCATCATCTGCACATGTCCTGAAACCATAACAAATAAACATCTTCCTGATACTGCATAGCAGAGGTACTGCTGCATCAGGGGGCCTGGAAACCTCTCAGACTGAAAAAGGGACAGTATATTTACTCACGTTTCATGCACAGCAAGTGTCAGCCCTTTGGCCCATTCCACCTAAAACATCTCTCAAACTGAACCTGCCACTGGATGGAGAGCTGCAGGACTGATCCCTCACATCTCTCCTTGCAAACAAGAGATGAGATGTTTGGAGAGCAGAAACTCTCAGAGAGATGTCTGAGAGCAGAAACAATTCTGCTTTGTTTCTACTGCTAAAATTCACAGCCCGGTTAAAGAGAGAACCCTTCTGAGAATCCTTACACTTAGACTGAAGTGAGCACAGATGAAATAAAGAAAGGAATTTTGCTTGTATGGCAAGTGATTTTTTGTTCTGGCTTGCTTTTGGATCTATCAATCTATTCCTGCTTTACATTTTCATTCCCTTTCTTTCCTTCTCCATGTGTTTCTCCTCACTCTTCCTTATCACTTTGTAGCAGTCCCTTTCTATAGATTTTCAGGTTAAATTTCACTCCTTAAACACAAACACAAGTAACCATGGATTCCTCCTGGTCTTGATACTACTTGAAGGGTAGACTGGCATTGCTCCTTGCTCCTCAGGGTTTCAGCTTCCCTCTGCTTTGCTTGAGCAGGATGTTGGTGAGGAAGAGAAGAGCCAGCAGCAGCTGATGGTACTGCTGTGGTCACAGCACACAGCTGAAGCTATGCTGAAGTAGGGTCAACGTGGGAACACTTTTTAGCATGTGCTTCAAGGTGTTTCTAGTTGTCATGTTCAATTATTCTAGATTTATTTATTCTTATTGCTCATTTTGCCTACAATATATTCTGATTAACCAATGAAATTATGGGGCAGACAAAATTACATTCCTAAATTAAACACAGCTGATCTTCCCACATACACAAAGTCGCTTTCCCACCTTGCCCAGGTCTTGCTGAATATGGGCAGTATCAATCCAAGGGAGAAGAGAAGAGCAGACCTCTCATAACTAAATCTCTTTCTCCTGTGCCCTGGGGAGGGAACTGTAGAGCCACAGGCAGCAGCTCACTGCACAGCACACTGGTTTCCAGAGACTTGGTGGTAGCAGTGAGCAAAGGGCTCAGGTACCAAGCACTTAGCCAATATTCAGAGCTAGAAAAACCACTTTTCCTGTAACTCTGTCCCCAGTGCCTAGCCCTCCAGCAAGAGCAAAGTTCCACAGGCACACTGGGATGTGTCAGCATGAGGAAAAGGAGATGTAGAGGAACAATGCCAGCTCAGACACACTTTGCTTCAGGGCACACAGAGCCAAATGGGAGCACTGGAGGGGACTGCAGAGCCCAGCCTGTCCTAGGGCTTCACTCCTGCCTGCCTGCCCTTGCTGTTCCTGTAGAGCTCCTTAAAGACCTCCGAAACCAGGATGGTTATTTAACCCCCAGCATGGCACTTGAGATGGCAGAGCCACAGAGCCCTGGTGTACCCCACAGGTGTGGAGTTTGGTGACACCTGCTCTCCTGCCAGCACAGCACCCCTGTGCCAGCCCACACACCTCTGCCTCTCAGCTGGCCCGCAGCAGGGCACTGCAGCCATCAGCACTCAGGGCAGCCAAAACCTTTCTTCTTTCAGCTTACACACCTCACACCTCCAGAAATACACTTGCCAGTTGGTACAGACTGTTTTTACAGCTTCAAAACCTCAAACTGCAACTGCTCTGAACCTATTGGCTTCAAAGGGTTTCCTTATCTCATGTCAAAACCATGTGAAAGTGCTGAACTTTGCCAGGTCCCTCCAAACAAAAAAACTTTAAAAAACCCCAAAAGTCAACCAACAACAACAAAAAGAAGCAAAAACCCCAAAATAAAACCCCCCTAAACCCCAAACAAAAAACATAACCCAAATTTCTAATTCATGACTGAACAGAGTTTCAACAAAAGCTAGTAAATTTTATTGTGAAACTTGAAATGAGATGACTTTCTCATGGGTTCATTCAAAAATATCTGTATAGCACCAATTACTTGTAGTTGTTCTATAAAGCACATCTTTATACTTTGGATTTATCTGCTGCTGAGTGAAGGGTATGTGAAATAAAAATGTACTATTAAGTCTAGCTTTTTAAATTTCTATCTTCTTAGAAATTTAGCTACTCATTATGGATTTTTGGACAAGTGGGATAAGGAAGAGCAGCAACAGCAAAAGAGGCAGCTGGCAGCTGCCTGGGGTGGAGCTGCAAATCTGGGAGGAGCATTAATGAAAGTTGGGATGAAGAGTGAAGGGCCAGACTTTACCGGGAGAAGACATGGGAAGATGAAAACACAGAATGGTGCTGCACAGTAGCCTTTGACCAGAGAAAGGCCAAAACTCTTCTGCATCCAGCACAAAAGACAGGCTGGAAGATTTTCTTTCTGCACTTCTAATGAAATCAGTGACTCCTTCATTCAGTTGAAAGAAAAGAGACAGCAGGATAAAGAGGGTAAATGAAATGTTATCCTGCAGAACCTCAGCAGCTTCATTATTCATGGCTTTACACTCTGCTTTCTGTGGAAAACATAGCCAGTGGCTCAATTTTTATTGAAACAACTCTGCAAATGGAGGTCAGCACGGAAAGAGAAATCTCCTGATGGAACCAGAAGCATTTCAGATGACAGCATCATCCTTCATTTTGAGTGAGAGGCATTGTAAAGGAGTGGAGGTTTTCTCCTTGCTCATGTAACACTTGTTGATCCTGCAGTGGAGGGTATCTTGTGTGGCAGTACATCACCAAGGGGTACTATTCTGAGACACAACAGAAATGTTTTTGACAAAAAGCAGCAAGGGGTTGGTTCATGGTGCCTGCTCATTTTCCTGGGCTGACTGTGTGCCTCATTGTGCCATGCTCAAGCTGCCTGGCAGAGAGGCTGCTGTACAGCAAGGAATGAGGGAGGAGAGGGAGAGGAGACACGAGGCTGATGTGGAGCCTGCTTCCCAAGTGGCAGAGCTGGAGCCTGGAGGCAGGGATCAGGGGCATGTGCCCACAGGGAGCTGCACTGGTGCCACCTGGTTACCCTTACATGAAAGGAGCCCTGCCACTGTGTCCAGTTCCCTCTGGGGAGGCAACCCATGAGATTCCCCTCATGGGAGAACAGGCAGAGTTTCACCTCAGCAGGCACAACCCTGTGTGTGTTTCTGAGGCCTGCAGGCTTTGCCAGGCTTTCAGCTGCTTTTCCATGCCCTCACAGCCAGCTCCAGCCAGCAGCTCCATCTGCCCAGGGGGCACTTGCTGTGCTTCAGCCCTGCTAGCCAGATGTTAGTTTTTAGGAGGTGTCCTGGAAGACAGCCATGCTCTGTCCTGCATGCAGTGGGGGATCAGCATGCCTTTCTACAGACCTGCACAGGGAGTGTGATTGTGCAGGAGATCTGTGCCCTGCCAGCAGTGCTGTGCCATGGCCCTCCTCCACTCAGCCTCCAGGCAAAGGCAGGAGACATGAGAAACTCCCAGAGGATGGGCACAGAAATGCAGACTCCTTATTGGCTTTATGATGGCCCTGACTATCAGGGGCCATAAGCAAGACAGAGTTCTGGGCTGTGCAGAGTCCTACAGGTGGGGTAAAGGCAACCCCCAAATGCCTGGCAGTGACACAGCTGAATTTTGGCAATGGTTTCCTGTATGAACTTGCGTTTCATCTCAGACACAGCCAGCAGACAGGAGAGCCCAATGGCAAGTGTGTCTAACCCAAGGACGCATGCTCCTCGTTTGAGACCTCACACAGACAGACACACACTGATCTCTAGCCCCTGCTCCTCTGCCAGCATGGCTCGTGCCACCACGGGCACAGTGTGTCTGCTGGGGCCCTGCTAAGCACTAGAAATGTTCTTGCATGCATACTCTACATCCATGCCACACGTGTAGAAATCTCCCTCTGCCCTGCTCCCAGCTGCTGCAGGGCAAAAGCATCCTGTGAACGCACAGGATCTGGCTCAGTATGTGCCAGGCAATGCAAGGCAGCCCTGTCAGCCCATTGTCCACGCCAGAAGTCACCACCAAGGTGGCTGGATCAGTGCTGAGATGTGCTGTCAGTGGTCTCAAGCATATCCAGGTTTGCTGGATATGGGGTTTTGGGACACTGCCACCCATGCAGCAGCAGGCACCATTAGGTTTCCTTTTGGAGACAAAGGGTCTCTCTGTCTCATTTACAGATGCTGTCCTGAACCCACGAGTGCTCAACAGTTGAACCAGGCTCTTCATTTGGCTACAAACACATGTAGCCTCGTTCCTCTGATCTCCACTTCTTCTCTTAACTTGTATCTTGCAAATTTAAGGTATTTCTTATCCTCCTGGGCCTATATTTCTCACTCTTTACACTTCCTTATATTGCAGAGGACGTGAGGAAAACATTTGTCACCTTTTGTCTGCCTGACTTGCTATGCTCAGGTGTGACGGTGTTCACAGGGTTTTTCAGACGAGGATTTGACTCCATGTTTCAGAAGGCTTGATTTATTATTTTATGATATATATTACATTAAAACTATACTAAAAGAATAGCAGAAAAGTTCTCATCAGAGGGCTAGCTAAGCTAAAAATAGAAAGGAATGAATAACAAAGGTTTGTGGTTTGGACAGAGAGTCTGAGCCAGCTGGGCTGTGATTGGCCATTAATTATAAACATCCAAGATGGGCCAATCAAAGATCGCCCTGTTGCATTCCACAGCTGCAGACAACCATTGTTTGCATTTTGTCCCTGAGGCCTCTCAGCTTCTCAGGAGGAAAAAAATCCTAAGGAAAGGACTTTCATGAAAAGATGTCTGCGACACCCAGGCCTCCTTTGGAAGGGTACTCAGCATGGCTTGTCTACCCTCCAATAGCCCTGCTCAGAGTGACATCCCTGCCATCCTGACAGTGTACAGACAATCCAGCCCCATACTGAGGCACAGGATGGCAATGCTGCTCTACTACTTCAGCCTCCATGTGAGAGTCTTGAAGAGGGGGAAGTTTCCCAAATCATTGAGGCCAATTTTGTCTTGGAGTCCTAGCACCATAGAATGGTTTGAGTTGGAAAGGACTTTAAAGATAAGTTACTTTCAGGCCCCCTACCACACACCTTCCACTAGACCAGGCTGCTCACTCTTCTTACTGTCTTCCTGCACAATCAAAATCCATGATATTTGGGAAATGCAGCAACAAGACTCATCTGGAATAACCTGTTAAGTCTTTGCATGGTTCAGCTGCTCCAAAAATAGAAGTTTTCTGGAATAAGCCACTGCCTGAACTTGATTGGCCATATCCAAGTCCTTCTAACTCATTAGCACTGAGCTGATTGTGTGCTGAAGGATGAGCATTAGCCACACAAGCCAGCATCCAGACTCACTGAATTCCACATCGAAACATCCAAGCTTTATGGTCTCTAATTGATGAGTGGGAGTTTGTGAAGGGTGTCAAGAGTTACCTTTGTTTTACTGTGAGTCACTATCAATGTTGGCAAGCATAACAAAAGCAGAGGAATGTTTTAGGCACCAAATATTGTACTTGTAAGACACTAATCACCAGGACTGAGGTGTTACGCTGCCTGTGCACACTGCTGTCCTGGCAATTTGATCACTTCACTGCTGAGTGCTGTGTCTCATATGTCTCACTTGGTCTTGCATTTTTGGGGACATTATTTAGTATTACAAGTAAGAGGATCATATTGATTTTTCCACTTGCCTCCAGATGAGGATAGTAAAGCCATACAACTATATTTTGAAGATTCTATGTGATCAGAGGTACCTACCTCTCTCCTCTACAGTGAGCAGACTCTGGTGGTTTCCTCATTACAAGAGAAAGCCATTCAAGGAATCTACCTCCCTAAAATTTATTACACAACTAAACAGGAGCCTGTTGCTACAGCAGTGGTTTAGTCTATGACATGACTGGATTGGTGGTCTCTGGAGGGATATACAAGGCTTATGCCAAGCTCTCACCCAGGTTCAATGTGACTCCAGCCATGCACAGCTGAACTGGCAAAACTCCTGCAGGCACAACCCCTGGGCTCATCAGATGTCCTGATGATTGGGGGGGGGTTAAATCCACTTAACCACAAACAGCGTTTCCTCCAAATTTCTATTGCTTTTAAATTATTTCTCTGTGAGCTGAATTTGCCAGACGCCTACTGTCTCCCAAGGAAGACTCCTTAGCGCTCCTCTGCAAACACTGCTTACAATGAATGTCCTTCTGCCAGGAAGCCTGACCCAACTGTCTCCCTCTGAATAGTCAGTGCTCATGCAAAACGACTCATCAGTGATTCTGTGGGTGTTTTCCACTGAGAGTGTCAAAAGTCCTGAACAGCTGATTGAGTAGGTTCTGCTTGTAATAAATTTTTTCCTCACCAATGGAGAGTCTAATAAGTAATAAAGCATTGAAGATAAATCATCTTCAGCCAAAGCATTAATATTTAAGTTAAAATTTTCTTTTTAAAAAGCAATGGAAATAAGTTAGAGGTCTGATGCTTTAAAACTGTTCATTTTTAAAGGAAGACAATGTCGCACTCAGAAAAAGAGGTGTTTTGATCAAATCATAGTCAGCTGTCAGGGGCACTTAGGGACATACAGAAGAGTTGAGGTTTGTTTTTTAAAGGAAGCTACAAAGATTTGACATGAATGAATGAGTAGATTAAAATCCCCATGCTCTCTTTGCACACTCTGGCACTGAGTTGCCAGTACAGTGATAGTAGTTAATTCTCAGTTACATCTATTTTAAAAGTAAATTTTAAACATATGTTCAGTGCTGATATATTTCTCTGTAGGTGGCTTTCTTCTAGCACAGTCTGTAGTTTACAGCATTTCAGCCAATTTCCCTCTGGGATATCAGTTTTCAAGCTTTTTATCTTGCTGGGAAATTAAAACTCAAACGAATAGGCTGACATTCAGAAAACATGTCTGGATCATTTTTAGTATAACAAAAACCCACATGAAAGCACAAGCTAGACAAGGAAAAATCAGGTGCAGCTACATTCTACCAGGAAAAAAAAATTGCTGTTATAAATACCAGGAAAAAAAATTGCTTCTATTCCAAATAAGTGCAAACAAGTCTGTCCTTTAGCTACATATCCGAAGCTGTGTTTTTTGCAGATCTGGATCCCTTTGTAGTAGCCAATCTCTTTCTGAACACAGGTAACACCTATCTGGGGAAAGATGGGAGCAAGCAGCCAGCTGGTCTTTGATTGTCCCCTCCCCTTCTTCCCTTCTCTCCCTGCACCCAATTCCCAGACATTTTGACATTTGTGTGAGGGTAAGAAGGGGCAAATCCTGGGACAGCTTAAGGGCAAGGTTCTTTAAGATGGGTTGGAGAAGGGGACCAACACAGTAGTGTGGGAGCAGTTGGAGCTGGCTGAGAGATGGCAAGGAGCTCTTCTGTCATGAATTGCTGAGTTTGCCAAGGGTGGTGATTACCAAATTACAGAATGGACTTTGGAGGAGCTATGGAGGCTGGGAGCAGGACATATGTGCCCATGAAAGGGCAAAAAAGTGCTAAAACTGAAAGTACCAAAACCCATGGAGTATTTCTTGAGAACCACCATCCTCATGGAGTCTCCTGCAGAATGAGAGCTGCAGACACCACAGAGAAATGAAACATTTTGAACCTCTGTTTTCTGGCACTTAACCCAGACAGCAAGAACCAGAGCATTAAGCAGGTTCTTAAATTCTGGATATTCTTAAAGATAGTGACATCGAGACCTTGATTTTATGAGCATTTCTTAAGCAACTTTTTATCAAGGCAGCTCAGCACCCAGCCCAACTGAGCTGTGAACTACAGTTACCTAAAATAATCTTACGGCTCATTTTCTGTGGGTGTTACGGTTTCTACCACGCCTCTTCATTTTTGCACCTTGCCTCTTTGTGTTTACCCAGCACAACAGCTTTAGGCTGCTGCCATCTCTCTGATTAGGTTTTCATTCACATTATGTTTTGCCTAAGCAGGAGAAGTGTGATTTAATCTCCCACATATACAAGTAAATTAGATTAAAAGGAGCGAATAAATAAGACATCAATTGCAGATGATAAATCATGAATGATTCATGTTCTCAACTGTGCTCTTTGAGAAAGCCATCACAGAAGCTGTCCCATTGTACTTTCAAGTGAATCTACTCCACAGCAGTAAGCTGCTTTCCCATTAAAACATATTCATTATAAATTGAAGCCTGGTTCATTAATGCTTTTCTTCACAATTATCCTTTTAAGAAACTGGAATTATATTTTATACAATCCACACCAAGATAGGGAGACAAGACTGGATAACTTTTGCTCTTACTCAGATGCTTTTGAGGATTTACATTTTCCATTTTGATGCCTGAAATGCTGTACTCCAGTCCATGACTAAAGTGGTTCCAGCCTCCATTTTCCAGGACTACTTTAAAAGAATTTTTTTTAAAAAAAGCAGCAATTTTTTTTTTTAAGTTTATTTTAAAAGAAGTCAGATGAGGATAAGATGGAAATGAAGCAGAAATGTTGGTAAACCTGAGTTTTTATTGTGTCATGCAAGTAGAGAAACAGAGAAGCACATTTTTACTGGGCATGGCCCAGAGTGGGGTCAGTGCACTTGCCCTGCAAAGGTCCTGCCATGTTTGTGATGGTGAGCAAATCCTTCCCTGCCTGCCATGGTTTCCCTGCCAGCATCACACTTCTTGCCTGGAGTCCCTGGAGCTGGGACTCTCTCTTGCCATTTTTTTTGTGCATAGCAGGACATTTTTAAGCACCAATAAGTGCCTTTACTTTTGCTTGAGTTCAGGATTGGATCTCTGCCTGTGAAAACCTCATGTCAAGGTGTAAATTTGCTGCTAAAATTAAAAGATAGGTTTTGCTCATCTCAAAGTTAAGTTCTCATCTCAACCCACCCTCTATCTTCAGAGGTGAAAAGAGACATATTACTAAAGGTCCTCTAAACTGCTTTTTATCTTAGCTCTGCCAACAACTGTGTGTGTGACCTTTTCAGGGCTCCTTCCTGATGTGAAGAGAGGGACATGGATTCTGGTGGGGATGTTTATCAAAACACAGTAAAGGACCATGTAGGTGTTGTATGCACTCTACTTTTATTGTCTTGCCAGGAATCAAGTCAGGGGAGACAGATCCCAATTAATAGCTGTAGAACAACTTTTACCAATGAAACTCTTCTCATTAATGGAATCCAAGCTACTACATTTAATAGCATGCACTTATTCAGGCAGTACATTCAATTTTACACCCCTAGGCTGGGGCCCAAGCAGGGAGGCCCAACACTTCCCCAAGGAATGGGCAACCATCCTGATGTGCCACAGCTTCTGGAAGGTGTTTGAGCAACCCCTCCAGGGCTGCCCACTCGCAGCAGGTCTTTACATACTTGGTCTTTGCATCTTCATGGTGCTGTCCTGAGTGTGGGGTGGCCCTGGACACTGTCAGCCAGCTCTGGGTGTGCTGAGTTTCTCAGCTCTCAGAGATTAAGCAGGACCACCAGTGTGCAGGAAGTTCACACCCTCCTGAGCCCACATTTTTCTCTCCAGGACCTGCTGTTTTCTGGTGACTATTCCCCACACACACCCACAGGAGCCTACAGGCTCTCCTCACACAAGCTCACACAGAAGAGGTGTTTAGGATGCTTTATGCTTCAGCATTTCCCCAGTTCATACAGCTGTTAAAAACTCTGAGGACCTCTGAAATGAACTGACACACACTGTTATTTGAAGAAACACTTCTAATTTTAGCTCCTTTTCTAGAAGTAGAACATGTCCTGAGGTGGAATTTATAACATATTCATTATGGTATCTTTGCTTTACCTCCTCTGGGGAATGAGACTGCCTACAACAGAAAGATGGAGAGAAAAGAGGAATTCTTTTGCTGTAGAAAACAAACAAAAGAAATATTATGATTTTCCCAGTCCTTCTGCAAAAAAATATGGAGTGAAATTTTATATGCAACAGAGAATATGTTGGGCATTTGTAAAAAAAATATTATATATACTTTGCTTATAATTGTAATACTGGTAATAAATGCTACCAAATGCAATCATATGAGTATAAATTTTTAAAAAAACAATTAAAAAAAATTTACCTTTTCCATTTAGAGTTTTTATTTAATTTCAATGAATTCACTTTCTGGAATGAATCCTGGCAACCAGAATCCTGGAAAAGTGTAAATGAAGGGTATGTGGTTATAATGACAAACCTACCAGTTTATTATCTGTTTGTGATTGTTGACCTTCCCTGGACTGTGTCTGTGGTTTACTTGCCTTTGTCCACTCCTTCCCCATCTTGGCTCCTGGGCTGCTCACAGGGGGCAGGGCTGCAATCTCTGCCCTGTACCTGCAGGCCTTGGGTTTATTTAGGAAAGTACCAAGGCAACCAACACAAATTTTTCTGAAGAACAGGGGGAGCTGCAGAGCTCTAGAAAATAAGGCTACATGTATGGAGCCAGGGCCAGCAACACACACACTCCCAATCCGTCTGTGCCAGAAAGAGAAGATCCCACACTGCCTTGATGTCCCAGTGAGAGACCTCCACAGCCCTGCTTAGCTCCCAGGGCCCTGCTTTCCTCTCTGCTTTTTCATTCCTCTGCTTTGGCCCTTCTCAGAAGAGCCTCTATCCACAGCCACTCAGGGAAGCATGAAGGGGATGGCAAAAAAGTATTTGTGTCAGCCTTTCTGACTCATGTGTTCCACCAGAGGCTTGTTATTCCAAAATGAGGAATGACTGGGAGTCGTATCACGCAGCAATGATCATAAGAAGAATAGAAAGAAATGGCAATTTTCATAGATGGACATTTTTTCTGGTGGTGACTTCACAACAGGCACTTTTTTCCCCTTTCAGACCTAGTCATGGGGAAAAGTGATATGCTAATGATAATAGGGGATTTATTTGTATCAGTTTAATTTAGGAAATCATCAGTGACTTGAAAATGTGACTCATAATGATGCCCAGGAACTACTGTCAACAAAAGACCATCATCTTCAAAAACAAGTGGGTCAAAAATATACTCATTTTTGCTCGGCAATTTCCCTCAGGCTTTCCCATCTGAAATTTTGAAGTATAAAAGTTTCTACTAAATAACTGAAAAGCATATGAAACTATATATGCTTATACAAAAAGACAGAGTATGTTACAATGAAAGGAAGAAAAAGACTACCCAGTTTCTCCTAAAAGCTGCAACAGGACTGTAAATTCAAGTGTTTAAGTATCAGCAAAATGATCCATTAAGCTGACAAATTAGAAATAATCAGTGCATAGGGACATCCAGGTGCAGAGGTCTTGGTTTCACAAAACTCTTGCTTACATTTAAGAGATAAAGATTATGTAGAGAAAGTATAAATTAAGAAAATGCAGAAAATGTAAAGGAATTCTGCCCAGATGACACTTAATACTCAGATGTTTATGGGGCTTTCCAGTAGCATCATGTGTTGGGCTGAATTTATTAATTTGCTTGAATTTAAGCACATGTTAAAATCCTTGACAAATGGAGGCCTAAATAGCATTGACTCAATATTGCCTGGAGCTTAAAAACTCTTGTCTATGTGGAAAAACTTCCTGCACTTCTCTTTCTCCCCTTTCCCTTTGTGTAACCAGTGTTGGCTACAGGGAGCCCTGAGTCTGAAAACCCACTGGCTGACCACAATAAATAGGCTGTGTGCATCACTGGGTCTCTGCAGGTTTTTATTTATCCCCAGAAAGAGCTTTGCTGCTCAATTGCTATTGATAAGTAATCACCAGACACTGATAAATGGGAGGTAGATAGCTTCACAGCCACTTCAAGGCATTACAGTACATAATATTTCTATAAGCCATTAAATTCCTTTTTAATGGCTTGCTCAATGTTTTATCACAATGAAAAGGTTCACCACTCAGTGATAATAAGATCTAACTAACTCTTGTTACTAGTGTGGCATAGACTATAAATATTGTGTGATGTCCAGGCCTTTCTAGACAGCAGGCAGATTGAGAGATTTGAGCTGGATGAAATACTATTTCTACCTCTGATTGCATTAAAGTCCTGGAAGATGTATTCCAGATGTGCCATGCTAATAGGATTATTTCATAAAAGTGTAGACAGATTTTAGGAGTAGCACCCTGATTAAGCAGCTTGCAGTCTCCACAAAGCTTTTTTTAAAAAAAATTCCATCTGGATTAATGATTCTTTGGTTTTACATTAATTTCATCCAGTTGCCATAGATCACAAGAGAGTTGTCATTTACTGACAAGTGGTTATTTGCTCTTTCAGATTTGCAGGTCTCCTTTCACTGATTCAAAGGAAACATCATGAATGCTTTAGGTAGAATCTTGGTACACTCAGTGAGGATTGATTTATAAATTAGCATGTCAAAAGTGCCCAATGCACTTTGCAACTCCCAATTTTCACACATGTATACACATATATACAAGAAGTACATTTTTATATATTTGTGATTTGTGTGTGCATGCATTTTTACAACTGTAAAGAACAGGCTAATATTAAAGATTCAGCATAAAGTTGAACAGTGTAAAGGCTGACATTTCTTCTTTATACTTCATTTTAAAGCTGATGGCTGAATGAGCATGATTTTTCCTTTTAGTTTGTATTTATCCCAAAAGCATATTAAAAGAGTTAGCCTTCATTTCTACTTTGAGTGTATCTGGTGCCCTCAAGTGAAACCACTGACTCATGCTCCTTCAAAAGGCCCCTGGTGATCATTAATTCAGGAAACTAGACATAAGAGAAAATACTTGGCTTTGCTGTTCTGGAGCAAGTTAATATAAAAATCCTCAGCCATATGACTGTCTTACTAGGACTGACTTTCTTTCTTTTTTGGTTGGCCTGTAACATGTTGTAGACAAATACCTTTGCCTACTTCTACTTTGTGGAATTATGACAAAGCTGCTGTTTCTTGCACACCATGTCAAACACAACTCAGTGGTGGCTGCAGCAAAGCACTTCTGCTGGGAAGCCAGCCAGCCAGCCAGACAGACAGATCATGTCTTCCGAGTCCTACTTGCCTTTCATAATCCAAGATTACTCTAAGGAAAAAAAACAAGACCAGAAATGAAAATCATAGAATCATAGAACATGTTGAATTAGAAAAGGCCCATGAGTATTGAGTCCAACCCCTGGCCCTACACATGGCACCCCAAGAATGGCACCATGTCCCCGAGAGCATTGTCCAAACACTTCTTGGCCTCTGTCAGGCTTGGGGCTGTGATCAATTCCAGTGCCCAACCACCCTCTGGGTGAAGAACCTTTTAATGATATCCAGCCTAAACCTCCCCTGGCACAGTTTCATACTGATTCCTTGAATTCTGTCCCTGGTCACAAGAGTGAAGAGATCGGTACCTGCCCCTCTGCTTTCCCTCATGAGGAAGTTGCAGATGGCAATGAACTCTCCCCTCAGCCTCCTCTTCCCCAGGCTGAACACACTGAGTGACCTCAGCTGATCCTCATACAACTTCTACTCAAGGCCCTTCACCATCCTCTTGGCTCTTTTTCGAACATTCTCCAATAGCTTTGTATCTTTTTGATATTGTGGCTCCCAAAACTGCCCCAAGGACTAGGGATGAGACCTGAGCAGGACAATCCCCTCCCTTGACTGGCTGCTAGGGCACACTGCAGACTCATATGGAAGCACAATGAAATTAATTTATTAAATTCCTATTTTTTTTACTAGTCGCAGTCACACGGTGCTTTAAGTGTTGCAGTGGCTTTCACAGTGTCACAGTGACCTGTGTTTTCAGCTTGTCTTTTCCTTCTGTATATGAAAAAAGAAATTAACAAGGAACAACCAAGAATTGTCTTTCAAAGTTTTTGCCCATCATTTTCATGAAATACTTCCTTCAGTGCCAGAACCAGTATTAGAAGAAGCTTTCCCACATAAATTCTGCACCACCTACTACTTACTGGTGACAAAAGCACCTTATCCTCTCCTGCTTAGGCTAGTAATAGAAAAGCAGCAATTCAGAACTCCCCCCCCCAAACTAAAATCCCTGATTATCCCATCGTATGTATTATCATATGAAAGTTTGCTAAAAAAACCACAACAGCTTGGATAAATTTTTTTTTTTCTTTTTCTCCTCCTTTTTTTGAATTGTGTGTATTTGTTGAACTTCAGTACATAGACAGTTATGCATATGTTGGCTGATCCTTCAGGGAGAGCTGATAGAAAACAGCATTTTAGCTAATTATTTTTAATTCAATTAATATAAACCAGACATCAGGCTTGAAGTATCCCTTCTGCCTTTCATCATGAAAACAAGTGTCTAAAACAGAGATAGGCCATTACATATTCTCTATGCATCAACCAGAATTCAAAAATATTCCTTGAATAAAGAATCATAATTGGAAAGCCTCATTTCTTTCAGGCTATGTTTGCTTCTTGGGTAACAACACACTCTGTAGGGCAGCTTGCTGGAATAAAATATACACAGTCCATAAGCCCTAAAACAAGACCAATAAAAATGCACCTCTGTTGGTTGTCAGGGCACAGAAACAGCAGTATGCAGCAAAGGCTTCCAAAACCTACACCTTAAATATTTAAGACACAGGATTTCAGAGAGTGTAAGTAGCATAACCAGCACAGTCATGGCAACAATGCTAATTTCAAAAGTTTTTATTATTTTACTATTTTAACTCAAATAATATTCCAATTTTCCTTCATTTATTCCCTCCCTCATGACAGAGCCCTGAGAAAACCTAAGGTTTTGTCTTAAAACATTGTGTGAGTGGGACTTACATTGCTTGACTTCTGATAATCGAGATGTGAACAGCTGACCTTCTCAACCCAGCTCCTTCATGCTCCAGTGACAGAAAAAGGCACATTTTAGGCAGCTATTCATTAGCCCTATTTTAAGCATTTGCTTTAGGGTAGGTGAATCAAACATTCACATGGGTGGCAGTTTTTCTCCAGAGGGAACCTAAATGACAAACTCCAATGGAAATGCCTATGCTGGATGCAGTTATTTCTCTCTGTTGCCATCTACTTCTGTGAAAATCCCCAGTCTTGGGCCAGGTCCCCTTTGGTCTGATGCAGAAGGGACATTCCTCTCTTTTGGGTGGCTCCTGGGCAGGGGGCTCAAGCGTGGACTCATGGCAGAGACACAGCATATGTTACTTGATCCATTTTCTGCTAACCAGAAAAATGGTTTGGGTGGAGAGAGGATTAGCTAAAACGAGAGGCAAGGCAGGTGATGGAGGAAGGAGAAACAAGCTGGTGTTTTTTCCCTAGAAATTTAGACTTGTCATGTTTGTCCCCCTAGGCTACCTTGATTGTTGGAGAAGAGATTACAAAATAAATGGTGAAACAACTGGAACTATCCATGAAACAGCTGCAATGTCAACAGTGGGTTACTTCCCAAGGGCTACTTGGGAAATGCAAAGGAACACCTTGCATTGCACTGCCAAATCTAGGAGAACACTTCTGTGAGACTGAAGCCATGATAGCTTACCCCAGTAATTTAATCACATCCTTCCCTTCACTTACTCTTATTACACTAGGTATGGATTTGATTATTCTGTCAGCAAATACCCTATATCCTTGAAATGGATGAGTATGCCATGTTTGGAAATATGGAGAACCAATAGGTTAAACATAATTCACATAAAGCTAATAAAATGAAAAAAAAAATTTACATATTAATCACAGAGTTCCAATCTTCCAAAAGACAGTTGGAAAATTGATCTCTCACTAGCATAGACTGAGAAAGTAGGTTGAAGAGGGAATTAAGCTTAAAGACAGGACGTGGCATGACTTTCATCAGAGGCAGCCTGAATTTAAAAGCTACCAATTTGGTAGGGAGAAATCCATTATTCACAGTGCATCAGCTCATGTCGAGCACATGGGGATTCCATAGTTGCTCTGAAGAAATTCACACTGGCAGGACAAAGAGCTGCTCATACCCTGGTAAGCATGAGAAATCCAATATAACCTCAGTGAGACACACACACACCATGGTCATTTTACAATTACTAGATAAATTACAGAGTGAGGAGTTAAAGAGCAGCTCAGAAATACTTGTTGATCTTGTTCTTGGGCTTAATGGTTATTGTGCTCTGCTCTTAAAACAGTTGTCAACTCAGACACACAGTTCTGGCTGTGTGCTGAACATTTTGTTTGTGTATGTGTTTGCACATGTGTACATAGGCTGGCAAAGAGATAAGCTGAAATTACTAACTTTGCTTCTGAAATTAAGACTCTAGGGAGGCTAATTACAGCATACCATTGCTAGTGAGAAGGTATAACACATAGAACTATACACAGAATTATGGTTAATACATCAGCACAAACTGATATGGGCCGTGCACAGCTCTGCAGATTATTTAGGCTTGATTGTGGAGAGATTCGGTCTATCAGTAGAATATTAATTGTACCATCATTTCAAGAAAAAGGAGGAATCATTAGTTCACAAAAGACTGGAACTGGCTGTGGAATCTGCCTCACACAAATTCCTCTAATGCCAAGAAGTGTCCAGCAATTTGTCTTCTGAAATCTTAACTACTTCATCAGATCCTGCCCTTGAAAACTCCTTACTCCATCATTCAGCCATGTGCTGTTACTAGTTTATGACCTTCACTTGGGTTTTTAGCTGAAGTTTTCCATGTAGGTTTGTGTTTGTGATTCAAACCACACAGCCTCTTGTTTTATAACATTTATTGAGAACAGTCTGGCTGGTTTTGGGAGGACTGGTCAAAATAGGGACCTTTGCTTATTTCAGAGGGGAAAAAAAAAATTTAGGATGACTTTTTCAAAGTGGGTCCATGCCTTGTGAAACTTAGCAAAGTGACACTTCCCCTCCCCCAGATTTAAGCATATGTAATTTTAAAACTTAGGGGCATTGTATGGTTACCACTAAGATTTTTTTTGACTGAAGTATGATTCCAGCCTATTACTGAAATGAAAATATCAAAATAAAATGAGGCAATGGTCAGCCAAGGAGAAATGAGTCTACCTTTGTTTTCCTTTGTCTGAGCATGCATGGCACAAACAAGGAGTCTCTGGGTAGGAGCAGCCAGTACACTGGGAAGCAAGGAAGATGCTGAGAAGAGGCAAACCCTACAACAAATCCAATACCCTTAGTATAAACATCTAGATCTTCTGGTATGAGCAATGTACAAAGGTAGAAATTAGAGTTTTTTTTGCATTGATATATTATTTGCATTGATAATATAACCAATTATTTTTTAGCCGTCTCAGAGACTTGAGATGCCCAGAGAGCTGGCATCTGAAGGCCTGCTATTTACAAACACAACCTAAGATACATTAAATACACATTTTTATTTTTAGCGGATTTTTGAGGCACATCTACCGTTGTCCCAGGTCCAGTCATAGTAAAAAAGAGGCATTTAAAAACCATTTAAAAAGCCAATCCTGATGATTCTTTCCTGGTATTTCTTCACCTGATCAAATAACAATGAATGGGAGCAGGCAGTCTGGAAGGCTCACTTTCTAATTATCACACACAGGAGTAGGCTGGGACCCCTCACATAATGAAAGTGGGTTTTAGAAAGTCTACAGATGTTGACACTTATAGATGGGGGTTAGAAAACAACATGTATTTCTTTTGTTGCCTGCACAATGCCTAAGTAAATACATGTATTAGAAGAGATCAAAGGAGACTATTACAGATCCACTTGCTCTGTAATGGGATGTATTTTACAGGAAGAGGTTCAGTTAAAGCTCTCCAGATTTATTCAGGCTTCCTCATGTGAAGAATGTCACACTGGCAGGTTTTCTCCTGCCTCCTTCTGTGGTCTGTAATTTGGACCTATAATACAAGATAGGCCATGGTACTTCTAGTTACCATATCGAAAATAGGAGCTGCTTCAGGCACTGTTGAGAGAGATAACTGGGAGGCAGCATGAGCTTTATTTAGTCAAATTAGACCTGTCTGATGCTGCATAAAATCCCATTGAGACAGTTTATTCAGCATAAGCCAGGTGAGAGACTTTGGCTAAACATGCACAAGGAAGGTAACAGCAGGAAAGATCAATGTGCATCAAAACCCAGAGGTTACATCCAGGACTGGCTGTTTGTGGATATTTAGAAAAGACTTTAAAAACCAGCTTGGCCAAGGTGATCCTTTCCCTGAAATATCTTTCAGCCTCAACAGTAAGCCACTTCTTGAGCCAACATAAGGCTTGAAATTGCAGAACCAAAGCTTGCAACATTGCACTGTATTTGAGCTATCTAAGAGATCAATGTTCTTCTAAGAAGGCAGACACAATTCTGCAGCTATGGAAATACCTACATTTCACCTCAATTTACTTACTTTACTCACGTTAGGGTGGGGGCTACCGTAGGATTTTACACTACTCCCAAATTAATGCCCTGAAGTAAATTTTGTTACGACTTAGACTAATTAACAAGACATGTTCTAATACTTCCTAACTCTGTGGTAACAGTCCCTCAGAAGACCTAAAGATGGTAAGAATTGGGGCTAGGAAACCAACTAGGAAATATTTTATCTCCCAAGATGTAGACAAACAGTTTGTATCAACACTGATGCAGCCTAGCAAGGGATGAAGACTGGTTTTTTGTGCCTGTGGAGCAAAAAAAGTGGAGTCTGAGGCTATTTGGCACTAAAGGGGCAAAATGGTTCACCTCTTTAGGAGATCTCTTGATCTCAATACATCTCCAAGGCTAAGCACTGCAAACTGACTCCTCTGTCAGTCAGCAAGCTGGTCAGTGAAAGCCATCAGGTCTCTGAAACTGCCTGGGAAACAGGGAGATTCTTTCAAAGGAAGAAAGCTCTATGGTGTTTGTGTTATTCCAAGGGAAGAAAGTTCCATGGTGGTTGTGTTGACCGTGGGATCTTGTCGCCACATTTCTCTTCACAGAGCAAAGCAAGGCACAATTCTTCCTGAGAATATTTCTGGGTTTCACATTCTTTGAACCTCAGAGAAAGAAAAAACAATTCTTATCTCATTTACTGCTCACAAGTAAAATGCATCGTAGAAAATTGTTTACCTAAAAAAAAAAAAATTAAATTCTAATGTAAGTATTTTAATTCACTAACCAATAAAATCTCTGTGTGTATTAAGACTGTCAGCTGGCAGTCACAAAATTCTGTACAGCTATACAACTAAGTACTTAACTAATATAATATAATATAATATAATATAATATAATATTTAATTAACCTTCTAATATCAATAAAATCCTCCTCATAATTCCTTCCTTAATCAAAACCAAAAATATCCACTATAGGATCTAGTTACTCAGCTCTAGTGACATTGGTGCAAAGTCTAGAAAAGCTGGAGGTTGAATGGCAGGAAGTTGAATGGACACACTTGACATTTCTCTTGAAAGAGCTGAACTAGAAAGAGATTCGGACCCACATCTTACCATAAGCAATCCTGTATCTTTTTATTCTGTGTCTGTGAGCATTTGGCTTATAAACCAATGCAGCCCTCAGGCAGGGTCAGCCAAGGCAGGTTCTGTTTCTGGAAACAGGAAAGGCATGCTCTGCGTTTCCAAAGACTTCTCTACAGCTGTCACTCATGAGGGATACAAGGAGCCAATTTGCACCAGGCACTAGAGATTTTTTGAATAGTTTTTCAACAGCTGGTGGTTTCTGTTCACAGTCAGGCTGCCAGACCTGGTCTATTTCAGGTCTATATTTGCCCCCAGTCTGACTCTGGTGGATGGACAAGCAGGGAGTTCAGTTCTGCCCACGTCTTTGATGTCAGGAGAAACATGTTTCCAAACCAACCAGGAAATGGAGCAAGTAGTCAAACATTATAAATTTCCATGTGTACTGCTCTTCTTTGAAAACAATCATCTGGAGGTTCCCCAGGGTTGTCTCTGAGCCCTGTCCTGTTTTCAGGACCTGTACCTGGGGCTTGTTTGTTCATGTCTGAAAAGCTCAGCAGAATTCAAGTGTTACAAATTTCACCTCAATGGGTAAAACAGAAACAAGACTTGACTGAACTTTTCCCTTCCTTTCCACCCTGGTCTGCAGATGAAAGTTACTCCCTCCCTGTGTTTATGTTGGCTTTAGCTGCCAGTAATGACCCTGAACAGACTCAGAGAAGAGATGTGGATAGAGTAGCACTGCAGCATACCCTGCATTATAAAATGATAAGATTTTGTAGTAAGGTCACTTCATCCATGGGAGAAGTCTGAAAACCTTTCTCCAGCCTCACACACTCATATAACTATGTTACCTTCTCAAGGACAAGAGACTTTCCTGTTTTGGACACCCAGAGGCACACACCAAACAGAAAAGGCATGCCCCAGTACAGCCCACATGCAGCCACGCCACGGGAAAGCAGGGTCGATGCTCAATCCTGAAAAACCAAGAACCATTCTGACATTTTTGAAAAAGATAAAGCACATTTCTGAGTAATTTTAAACTTGTTTAGTTGGAGATTTGTCTATTTGAAGTCTGGTCTTATCCTTTCAGGTCTGCTTGTTTTGAACTGTTGCACCTTTAACAAGCCCTTGAACAGGCGAGAGTGAAGGCCAAGCCTGCAGTTTGCATGGAATTACACAGCAGACAGCTGCAGCTTGCTTTGGCTGTATGAGTGCCTTAAAATATGAGATGGGAACATTAAATAAGTCTCAGGCAGCGCACACAATTGTTCCAGTCTAAACTGGGGTGATTCATTTCCAGAGATGAATAGGTTTGATTTAATTTGGCAGGGCTCTTTTTCAATACCAGTGGCTTTATCTTTCTAAACTTAACAGAATGAGACTGACAATACCTGAACTAGGGTTTGCTGAGAACATCTGGGCCCTTATTTCTATCATGCTTCCTTGCCAAACAAGAAGTTTTCTTCTGCAAATAAATACAGGAGCTCTAGCCAAGGGGACAGCAGGTGGGGAGAGGTCAAGCCTCAGCCCAGCCTTGTGGAGCTGCAGAGCAGCCAGATTTCAGCTCTAGCCAGCCACCCCACGTGCCAGGAGCTGTGGGAGGTAGTGGGACCTGCAGGACACAGGTCCTGTTTGTCTCTCCTCGGCTTCCATGGGGCCCTCAGGCAATGCAGACCACGGCCATGCTGGGGGCTCAGAGCCTCAGGTGAGCCCTCCTCTGCTGCCCCAGCAGGACTGAACCACAGGCAGGGCTGGGCTTGGCCCCAGGGACTGGCACCTGTCATGTGCCATCAGTTACCATGTCAGATGCTTTAAGAAAGGCCATCCCTGTGGGAAGCTTTTCCCCCAGGGCAGGATCACCTGTGATTTTGTGTCTGTTTGGTTCCCACCATGACACCTATGTACTGCACAGGGTTTGAGGCTGTGGGGCATAATGGCCCTGGCTGGTCCTTAGCCTTAAGGAGAAAGAGAGCTATTGCATCACAACACAGTGCCTCAGCCTGTTGCCAGGGAATCCAGCACAGCCTTCCACTTCATTGAATAAACAGTTAATTTCCTGATGGTTTTAATCACTATTCAACAGTCTTTACAATAACATGCTTATTCTTTGACCTTAAACACACCCTTTTCTGGAAGAATACAGACTGTTACTGTAAGCCTTGCCCTTCTGAACCACTAAATGCAAGCTACAGGGAGATGCTCAATCCAGGAGCAAACTGAGTGACTCCCGTGTGGGTAGGTGCCTGGATTAGTAGGACAGTAGCAAAGAATGTACTAAAGGAAGGGGGAGGAAAGAGGAAGAGAGAGGTTGAAAGGTAATTACAGATATTTAGCAATTAGCAGGTTCAGTAGAAGCTGCTGACTCAGAAGGCATTTCACCTCACAGAAGTGATGCTGTGATCTGCACACACAGGAAGGACAAGGAAGCACTTGCAGGGTTTTAAAGCTAAGCAAAATCCCCCCCTGTATTAGCACCTGCAAGGAAGGGAACAGACCACCACAATGCTTATTACCCTGTGCCCAGAAATGGGATAAGAGCCAGTTAATGCCACTCATATGGCCTGAGATCTGCTGCAACCCTGACTGTGTGCAAGGACAGCCTGGAGCAGCCAGTCTTCTCTGTGCAGCAAAGGGCAGTGCATCAAAATTATTGGCTGGCACACACTTTTTTAAATAAATTTTGTTTGGTTTGCATTGGTAAAATGGATTTACTTTCTCAGTACCCTTCTGATGCTACTAGGGAGAGGGCAACATCAGGGTACAGTTACAGTTTGGAAAAATTAAAAAATAAGTATATATACACACACACTTGTGTTAATCTGAAATATCTATTGAATATCTGTCCAGATCAAATCTCAGATGAACAGACACTGCACTGCTGATTTCACCCAGACTGTAGAAGGCTGTGCAATGTTTCAGTATGGCACTGTGCTCAGTATAAGCATATCTATTTGCCATCACTACAGGAAACAAAAAAGGGCAGCTCTGCTCTAACTCTGCCAAAGCAGGCAGCACTGCAGTGAGCAATTTGTCCCTACATGGCCACACACCCCTGGGAGCCAAGGTGCTTGCTACCATCCATTTCTCTGCTGTCTTATGTGTGTTAGTGCACACACATTACTTAATTACTGACCTTAATGTAACATGTCAGTACAATGCAGTTCTCTCAAATTCCTTTTAACTTGCCCATGCTGAATGCTTGAGGTGCAGCTATTCTAAAGAGTTTGCATAATTTCATATGTGCCTTTCCCAAGAAACACTATGCATTTTAAACAATATGAACAGGCCACAGCACTAATGAAGTTAAATGAAGCTGGCAAGTGATAGTGAACTGGACATGATTTAGCAAATATGTCCTGAAAGGACAATATTTATAAAGGCAAAAATCTAACTGTGTGCTGAGGGAAAGCTTTCTGCAAAAAGATGACTGTGGTTCCCAGGATTTCAGCTATCAATCATGCCTCTCAAAAAAAAGACCTTTCCCCCTGGATTATTCCTCTACACTTTCAGTCCTAAAATGTCCCATCTCAACATGTAGGGTATTGAAGACTCCCAGTTAAAACTGATGCAACCTCCACAGGAAACAAAATTTTTAGCCTCATTTGTCATTTCTGAGACTGAACAGTTCATATCCACTCAAGTGCGTGACACAAAATCACCTTTTTTTCTCTGGCAAGTCCTGCTTCTCTCCCCCTTGTCCTCAACCTCCATGTTTTTACAGATCACTAGTTTCTCAAAGCCCTTAATTTTGCTTGAGAATCCAGATCCCACCTTAATACTCACCAGTTTGAATTTTCCACACCAATCTGACTTTTCAATATTGCTGCTCAAAGCAAGACAAGCAGCCTGTGGAAACCCAGGGCACCAGGAATATTTCTCTGTCTGCTCTGGGGTGCTCTGACCCCCAGGAGAGCACTGACTTTGACCCTCATTCATGGAGAAAGTTTCCTAGACTTCAAGACAGACTGGAATCCACAAAAAGTTTGAAATGGATTACAGAGAGCGGTGTAGGTGTGTCACTTGGTGAGAAATTTAGGGTTTGGGATTTTTAGTATGTTGTGGATGGAAGCAAGATGGAGGGCACAGGGTGTCATCCTGGGTTTCTTCTTCATGCTTCTTCATGGGTTTGGGTGGCATTTTGTATTTGGGCAGAAAAGTCCACATTGCAGCTCTTTGGGATCAGTTATTGGGTTAAAAGGGAAAATAATGTAGGTGTCAGTTCTTAATTGGATAGTTTAGCTTTAAAAGACCTTGTAACAAGAGATTGTTAGCCATTTTGTGCCTTCTACTGAAAAGCTGCTGAATTCACATTAGTGAGACTGTTTTACTGATAAGAAACAATAAACACCTGAGTCTGAACAGGAAGTACTGTCTCAAGTGCCTTCAGTGCAGACCCAGAGAAACCAAGGACTGGTTCCCCCACACAGCCCATGGCTGAACAAATGCAAATCCAGCCTGGAGCCAGACCAAGTTCTGGGTGAGGCAGTTTTTTTGGCATCTGGAGAAAGCTTTTGCTGTGGTGGTTTTGTGAGCAGGTGCCCGTGCCACTCTGCACACCCCAGCAAGGGGTTCAGCAAGGGGGGCAGTGGGGGTCATTGCTCTCAAGGAAAGCCCATGGGAGGCTGTCAAAGAGACTATTTTACTTGACAGAAGGCAAACACAGAAGAACTATTGAGTTTTCTCATACTTTCACATGCAAAACTTGTGAGCAGGCTTAATTCTAATGCAGTAGGGGAAACAATGGAGTTGCAGGCTGCCTGATGAGATGTCTGTGGACTGCAGGCTTCAGGCCTGGCCTAGAAACCCTGTAACAGCTGGAATAGGACTGCAAGCAAAGACTCTGTCAGGGTGCCAAGGCATGGTTAAATGCCAGGAGCAATGACTGCCTCAGTGCAATATCAATCCAGGCATGAGGAAGACTGATGTGGAGGGGGACTAAAATGAGGATATCCCTCCCTGCCACCCTAGAGAAGGGTGATTGTTCAGGAATGGAGAACCCTACAGAGGAAAAAAGAACCAAATGTTTTTAGTGTTTTATCTAGGCCTAAAGACCTCTTGTGCCTGCTAGAGCAGCTGGGTTTATTTGCTTTGCTCTTCATGCTCTCTGGGACTGATTATAGAGGTGTTATTCATCAATGAAACTAGGGATGATAAACCTTGAGTGCCTTCTTAGTTGCTGATGGAAGGTATGTTTATTGTATCTTTCAGCCCAGATATATAGGGGGAAACTCTCATGTTTTCCAATATGAAACTTACAGCTATATCTGAAGCCCACTGGAAATAATAATTTTCCCTCAATCTCAGTTTTTCTAAAACAAATGTCCAAGAATAGTATCTCAAAGGCTCCTATTTTCTCAGCAAGTATTTCCATTATCTATCTTCCCAGTCACAAATACAATAAAATGTACTAAGTAAAGACTGGTTTAAAGGATATTGAGCCATTTTGAGCAAAGGAAGACTAACATCAATTGAGAGAAGTCATAGAGGAGAACAATCAGTGATGTACAATTCTCTCAGAGCTAAGAAGCATTCCTGCCTGAAGTGGAAGTGAGCATTGCTCAGGATGGCCCTTTCCAACTGTTTTTTCAGTAACAGTCATCAGAAAAAGGGAGAAATTTTAAATTTTATTTCCTTGAGAGAGAGGTGGAAGTTGATTGCATTTGTTCATTTACCGGTAAGGATAATATCAATGGAAGTGATACAGGAACCCAGACAGATACAGATGGAAATCAGAAGCACAGCTGGATACCTGACACAAACAAATGCCTCTGAACAGTGCAATTTCTGATCTTTTGAGTCAATACTCTGAGGAATTGGACAGTGACAAAGGAAGGAAACACTTCTAACACCACTGAAACATCCCTAACTTTCATATCCCACTGATGAAGGGCCTCTGAACTAGTAAATCACCCTGTGCCAACTTGAGGGTTTTTCTGCTCAGGAAATTGTTATTCCTCTTTATATGTTTGCCAGGCAGATTGTTATGTTCAGTCAGGTGGATCAACACAGTTATTTTGAAAGTCAGCTTAACATGATGGTTAGACTTTTGAGACTGCTAGAAGAACTCATCATTCCATCCATTTGTGTCTCCAGTTACAGGCAATCAACAGATATGGGACACCAGCAATGAGCTGAGCAGAATGACCCAGTCACAGGAAAACAGAAAGATGCTCATCCATAGTGATTTCCTTCACAGAGTGATTTGCTCCTTGCTTTTAGGTTATTTTAAGCATTTGTTCTTACAGTGCATAACAGCTGCCTTCAGACACTGTTTTTAATCGCCAGCAGTACTGAGGAAGTGAAGAGAAGGGGCTGCACCTATATGTCTGCCTTTCACTGCACTGAACATAGCTGCACTAATCCTCTGTGTGGCACTGTGTTCTGCCAGAGACAGCTGGCTCAGGATCCATTCACCTGCCCAGATCTGTTGGCTCCAAGGGTGAGCCCTTACTGAGGGAGGTGTCTCTTGAGCAGCAGTGAGCCCTGCCACAGAGTGTGCATCTCCGTGGTACACACCCATGGGCCAGAGCCACTAATTATTCCTGGACCTCAAAGACCCAGGATGTCAGCTCGGGGCATGACTCACCCTCTGCATCCACCCACTTCCTACCCTGCCCTGCACTCACCCTAGAGGTCTGGCTGCTAACGACTGGATTTGATACTTGCTGAATAACCATAAACCAGAGATAAACACCTGCTTGCCTGCCGTGACGCACGTGTTGGAGACCTGCGGATGGAGAGGGCAGTGTTTACTGAGTGCTTTGGTGCATCACAGCCTCTATTTTGAGGCAGGGCTATCCAGAATCCCCAGATTCCCCAAGTCAGTCAATGCTGTTCATACCCCAGACACAGAGACACACTCATTTGGCAACAGTATGAAAATTTCAGGGCACTCTCTGGGTATATATTGCATATTTACAAACTATACTAATGATTGTTTATCTGTACACACAATATGCATCCAGTTATTCACAGAGTGCTGTGTGATTTGGAAAAAAAGCCCTAATTAATGGAAAAAAGCATAATTTTCTGTCCTGTGCTCCTCAGCAGCAGCTCAGACAGAAAGTGAATGACTTCTAAGGAAATGAAACATTAATGAAACTCCTTAGACGCTGACTTATGCCAAGTCAAAGGCCAGCAATTGAGGTAACTCCCTTTGAAGCTGTGGTGTCTCCTCATTGTTTTGCTGCATTTACCTTCTGGTTTTTAGAAAAACTCCATGCTGATATAGCAGTATGCACATGAAATATTGGTCAAGCAGTAGTTTTAGACCAAAACCAGTTTTCCATCATAAAGCTGGAGCATCTGTTTTAAGTAGAGGGACAAAGAGAGTCCAGTAAAAAAGCAGGAACTTCTCCTGTGGTGATTCTGGACCCAGGAGTTAATCATTGCACTTCCAAGGGTGGATGGGAAGCACCATAATTTCCAGTCATTTCGAAATTTCTGTAATTCTGTATGCCTCAGGAGGCAGGTTTTCATGCATTACCTAACCTGGGCTGTACATTTCTGCCTGCAGGAGGCTGAGCAGGAGTGTTCTTGGCATTGCAGGCTTGGGTCACAATGTCATCATGGAAATACTGTTCAGGCAATACTGTTATCAAAACATAAGCTCATTAAGAGGTTTTTTTTTTAATGATGAATGAAGAAAACACAAAAATAGACAAATCTTTTCAAAGATCACTAATGGCTATAAAGCAAGTACATATGTGGATGTGTGTGTATGCCTTCAAAAGATAAAAACATGTAAATCTCTATGGATCCACCAAGTATCTTGCATGGAGCAGCTAGATAGCACTAGACAATGCTAAACAAAGGCAGACAGGGATTTTCTGGAGAAAAAGTGTTCAGTCATATTCATGTGTAGAGAGAAGCTGACCAGCCCCAGAAGCAAAACAAGGAATGGTATCTGCCTTGACCTCCATCAGGTTTTCTGTAGAGAATGGGTCTAACACTGCAGTGCTGTAGAGAGCCAGGGCAAAGGGGTTCAGGCATTCAAAACCCACAGCTTGGTCACAGAGCTCTGACAATCTCCTTTTTCCCTAGTTCAGACAAAAAAAAACAAAAGAAAAAAACTCAACAAAAAAAAAAAAAAGGCAAAAACAAACCAAAAAACACATAAACAAACAAACAAAAAAACCCCAAACCCAAACCAACCAATCAAACAAACCCCCCCCAAAAAAACCCCAAAAAAATGCAAAAAAACCAAATTAAAAAAAAACAACAAAAAAAACCCCACCACCAAAAACCTAACAAAAAACCCCGAAACAAAACAAAAAAACCCAAGCCCTCCATGGGTCATTTAGTGCCCAACTTATACCTTTCTCTGGATGCACTGAGGAAATAAATTTCTGCAAGGGGATTTAACTGAATTCCCTCCCTCAGCCTTACTGATGGTGATTTGGCCTCACAAGCTTTTCCTGGAGATTATGTAGGTGAGTGACTCGTAGATGAGTGGGAAGTTGGGGAATCCTGGTTCCATGTTTAGCTATTGACTCAGTGTCAGACCGTAGGGGAGTCACTTGACCTTCACAAGACAGCACTTAGCCAAGGCAGACAATGGAAAGAAAACCACAAAACATTGCTCTTTGCTGAGAACACAGAAACCTGCTTTTCTGGTGAAGAATAGCTGTACATTTCTGTTCAAGTGTGGTTCATCAGATGCATCAGACTGCTACCACACTAAATCGTTTATGAATTTATAATTTAGGAAGGTCCCTCTTGTCCTGGGATCGCTAGATGTAAAGTGGGGGGGTCATGTGTTTACAGTGAGAAAAGTGTGCTAATTGCAAATGAAAATCTTCCTGCTCCTAACGGTTCTATCTCACTTTCCTATTTGGGCATTTCAAACACAAGGTGCATCTTTTACTCATCTTCATGATTACATGAAAATAAGAAAAAGAAAATCTAACCTCCACAACTAAGTTGTTTACATTATAATGCTGCCATAATTGCATTTAAATGCAATACACTTTTGCTGATTAGTTTGCATGTGACTGAAACAAGAGGGTAAATAAACATTTAACAAGGGCTTTATTTTGCTCTGCTGTAATTTGTGTTCATCAGGACTATTGTGGTGGAGGTATAAGGCAGCTAAATTGCTTTTCTTTTCATTGAAAAAAAAATAGGGAAATGCAATTTATTTCTGTACTAGACCCTCTAAAGATAGCACAGTCTGAGAGTTTCCATCAAGAGTCAAGTGGATTCAAACACACTTGGGCATTCCAGCAGCCCCCTCCCACACATAAGCTGCTATTCCCATGTGTCTGTTACTAAATATAGCAGCAGCTCTTCAGATTGACAGGAGAGGTGCTGATCCAGGCTCCTGGGCCTTGCTCCATGCACTCCTAATATGGTTGAGTGCTGCAGCCAAGCAAATGCTCAGCAAGGACTCCAGAGGGTAAACTGGGACCACAGGATCATCCCTCCCCGTGCCTTGGGAAGCTGAGCAGAGCGCAGAGAAGCTGTGAGTTAACCTTTGGGTGTCCTGGCCCCGGAGCAGCTGCCAGCGAGGCCGACCGGCTGTCACGGAAGGGCAGGGCCGTGCGATGGCTGCGCGGTGCGAGTGACGCCAGGCCCAGCTGACACCAGCACCCAGAGCTTGGCCCCTCCGTCCCTCACAGCAGCCAGCCAGCTCGCAGGAACATCTGGCTAGGGCAAGAAGGGACCAATTGCTGACAATGTGCGCGGTGAATGTGTTTTAGGCTCATAGATGGACATGTAAAGCAACACGGGGGTCATTTCAGTCACGCTTCCACCTCTAGTTTTATGGGCAGGATAAAGCCCCTCTGCAGTGCTGGCATGTACATCTCTGCAGGGTGTTGTGCCATGGAGCCCGTGGGGATAGAGCCCAAGAGATTATTACAGACAGCAATTGTTGATTTCATCTACAACTATTTGCCAATATTTGTATAACTAATTTAAAAACCTTTCCTGCATGATTCCATGAGTTTTGCAGGAGTCCCTGAAAACACAGATCCTGAAAATCAACCAGCAGAGCTACATGGAAAAATTTGCCTCCCTGCAGAATGTCAACAGCTTTGCACGAAAAGAAGCTACAAATATGGCACAGGCCTTTTTCTGCCCCTCAGCCTCACAATGACTATTTTTGCTGCAAAGTCTCAAGCATCTCTATCTTATTAAACACCTCTGCTCCTTTCACCACCATTCCATAAACACCATGGTACTCTGAGAATACATCATTTGGGACCTTGAGCTGCAGGCTATGGTTTTCCAAACCATAAAAGCACCCTCTAGGCATGAAAGAGAAGTGGTAATTTAGACACCTCCAGCTCTTTGGAGGTTTATAAGGACATATACATTATAAATCAGTGCTGCACAAGGGCCAGATGAAACAGAATTCATTATGGAAAAGGCATGGTGAAGGAAACTTGAAGGCAGCAACAAAGTGTAATCAGTACAAAGTGCAGAAGAGAAGAAGGAAAAATTTCTTTGACACAAAATGTACTGTTTAGAAGTGTATAATTTACAGTACATTGCATCCATTCTTAAATGGCCATGAAAACCACTCCTTGCTTTTTACTGGTGGGAGGAAGAGGAAACAATGCACAGAAAATCAAACAAATTTATTGAGATTGGAAGGTAGGAGACCAAACATTCCAAATTCTAAAATCTTAGAATAAAGGTCATCTCTAGTAGGGTCTAATACTCAGGGAAGCTTTTACATTTTAAAAACATTTCTTTGTGGCTGCTGTGGGTGGATAAGCTCCTGTAGCCCCGGTAGGTAAAGGCAGATGGAAAATCCCTGCAGGAACTTCTTGCAATATGTTAAAGCTCCACTGGAGCTTATAGGAGAGGCTTCATCTTTTTTTTTTTTTTGGTCTGTGTTTCATTTCCATTTTCAGTGATGCATGAAGGAAGCTAAAACTGTAAATAAATTGAGGCTCCTGTTCCTCAGGTTCCCTCAGTACTTCAAGTGACAACTACATATTATTTATAGTCAGAACAAGCCAGTAGCTACTGTGTGTTTCTAGCACTATAAATTGAATAAACAGATTGTCCTTGTTAAGCCCCAGTGCAGCAAACTCCTCTTTATACATTGATCTAACCTACCAGGTAGTGTTCATCTACAATAAATCAAAAGTGTGATCTAACATACCTGTCTTCATAAGGCAAACAGTAGTGGGCCACCAGAAAAAAGGTACAGATTGGAGGTATTCCTCTGAAATACTGCACCAGTGGCTCTTGAAAACGCTCATTTTCAAGGGAAGACAATCATCTCATCTTCTTCAATATACTTTAGGTATGCATTTAGGCAATTCAGAGCTCAAGAGTATGAACATGCCCTCACACTGGAGGTGTTTGTCAATCCCCATCTCAGCTGACTTGTGTTGTACATCATTAATCTTTTGATTCAAATGCCTATTTACTCAGGAAAACCTTAATTATGTGTAGCTATCAAAACTGTACATATGATACATAATTTCTTCTCAAAAAACCAATTTGTTGATTTTTGAATGTTTGTCTTCTTCAGACAAGATCTCTACAAACACAAAAATCAATTCAACCTTTTGTAATGTTTAAGCAGAAACTGTGAGTTTCCAAGCATTTGTTTTCATTTTTTCTTCCCCAAACCAAAAGTTAGGCAATTATACTACAAAAGGAAGAAAAAGAAAATAAAAAAGAGGGAAGGCAGGGGCAAAAAATACTCAGACCTAAACAAACAAAAATGAGGAAATAAGGTGATGGTGCCAAATCCAAGCTTTCTGTAGAAAAGTAAAAAGTCTGCTATAACTGTTTCCATGTCCCATACTTAGGTTGGTGAGTGCTTCAAATTGTAACTGGGACCTGCCCAAATGCCATAACAAAGTTGATGAGGTAGAATGGATAGAACTAGATAGAACTGATTCCAGAAGCAGCTAGAAAAAACAAATGAGATATTGCTGATGCCCTCATCATGGCCAGGCAGCCTCTAGATTCTCTCCTAGAGGAAGCCTCACAGGCAGCTGCCATACTCTAACCTGAAAATGAGAACAAGAAATATCAGGGTCCCTCCTGTTGCTTGAGGTGTTATGTAGGAAAATACTGCCTGGAATGTTCATTAGCTGGGAATCTGAAAGCCAGCAGATTCTGGTAAAAAATGGCCAAACTCATTGGCAAAGGTGGTCACAGCTGGGCTGCAGCAGGGCACTCACAATTTGCAACTGCATCTTGGGTTGCTCGTCTCACCCATCTCCTCACACCTTGCAGCTCACACCTCCTCTAGCCAGGTTGTCTGCCAGCTGATTCTCATCCAGACATCTGTCTTGGCCAGGTTCAGGGAAAAAAGGGAAATGATACCATCTGGATCTGCTTAAAAAAGCCATGGAGCAGAATGTCACCAGCCTACTGATGGCACAGCAGCCAAGCCACAGCTGCCATGTGAGCAGAGCTGTGACAGAGCGGGTCTGGTGGGATGCACCTCCAAGTTTACTGACAAGGGAAAAACTGAGCTAATGATCAATTTTTGCCAGATCCTGTCAGTGGAGGAATTGTGACTCTCTGATCAGCTTCATTTGAAGTTGTTGGCAGATGAAGCAAAGTTCGCAATCACATTTTGGCCTAATCCATCACTTGTGGTAAGAAGACCTGCTCAGAGAGCAGTAACACCTCTAAGCCCTTAATGTGATTGGGGGAGTACAGAATCAGCAGCTGAGCCCTGAGCAGTGCTCTGGTTTCACAGCCTCTCTCGAGCAGGAAGCCTTGTGCTGAGGCAAGAGAGCAATTAGGCAAGAGAGCATTTTAAATAGAGGTCAAGAGAGGGGTTGCTTAAGCATACATCTGTAGACATCTGCAGTTCTCCCCCACAGCAGACCAAGGTGTTCACAGCTTCTCTTTCCCCCCAATGTACTCACCTACAGTCCCCAGCTCCCCTCACACCTCCATATCCAACATAAAGCACATCTTGGCCCCAGCGTAGGCAGAGGAACACACAGCTTGGCACAACCTAAGCACTTGATGCTTTACCCACCATCCCAAGCTCTTCAGCCTGCTACATCAAGGTTGAGTTGGAGAGCTCTCCATCAGGCTCTCCATTGTGAAAAAGATGAGCACTGGGCTGTTGTTAGTGAAACTGATGAATATTTTGACCTTTTAATTCCATTTCATCTCTACATCTGAGACATAAAAGGCATCCTGCAGAGGAGTTCCTGGTGGATAAAAGAATTGAATACACACACTCCTACATTTGTGCATTTGAATGTACTGGCTGGCTTTTTCCACACCAGAGACATGCTGTCCTTGAAAATTACAGTGATTCATCTCAATTCAATCTACACATAGACATTTTAAACCCACTCATTTGCCCTCCATCATACAGACACTTGCAATCACATTATAATTCTTCAAAACAGAGAGTGCTCCTTGGTTTTCTGGCCTCCTGGCTTAGCTCTTGGAAATTTTATGTTCTCTAATATTAGGTGAATGGTGTATTCTGTCCCCTTCTCTTTTAAATCCTGAAGTCCAATTACAGCAATATAATCTAAATTTTTAAAAAATATTTGTGTGGACTTTCTTACACTGACACAGAAAGCATGCCTTGCTCAGTCTTGGATGTGAGAAAGGGTCCTGCCACATGGATGTGGAGCTTGGCAAATAACATTTATACATCAGAGACTTATGGAGAGTGTAAGGGCAAGTGATCCACATTGGATATAAAGTCATCTGTTGTTCCAGACAAGAAGGATTTGACCACTATCAGCCTTTATAACCACCCAGGGGTATATGTTTAGGATGCCTTAGTCCCTCAGTTATTCTGAGTATGGAAGATTTTCAGTTTTTCAAAAATATGCTTCTTCTACCCCTTCATATTACCTGAGACTTCTTATAACCCTAGAAAAGCACATCAATACTGGGATAAAATTCCTCAGTTTATCCATGAGGCAGGATACTGTGATCCTCATAATCTCAGCTCTGTGCTGTCTGGAAGACCATGGAGCACAAGGAGGGCTGTGGAACTTGCCCAGGGTGATGGCCAAGCCCCTTCTGTGGCAGCCCTTGCAGGACAGTCCCTCTCAGGGCACCAGGCACACCTGGACATACACCATGAGGCCCCACAGCAGAGCTGGCACTGTGGGGAACAGGGATGGGTGCTTGCAGGGTCACTGGGAAGGTGGCACTAAAGCCCTCCAGTAAGAGCCAGACCTTGCTGCTCCCACAAGGAAAAGGTTTCATGTTACGCAGAGACGACATCTTGTTCTCTCTAGAGCTGCCTCCCAAGATTTGCCTTCCTGAAATATAAAGGTTAGGCATGTTTTTGAACGAGGAGGACAATTACACCAAGTAAAGGAAACTCCCATGCTGCCAGATGGCTCAAGCATTGTGCAAACAATGAGTGAAGCTTATCAATGCATTATTTATAATCTGCAGACTGTAATGAGAGGTTGCTCAGTCTGGCCAGTGAAAGGCATGGAGAAATCCAGTTAGAGTCCTGAAAAGATGAGTTCAGGTGAAGATTCATGAGGTAGCAAGAGAAGAGAAAGGAGATAGCATGGTGGCTTGAGGCTGCAGGTTTAGTTATGTGATGGCTGAGAGAGGAAAGGAAGTGCTTTAACCAGTTCTCAGCACTATTGCAACACAGGTTTTACTTTCTTCCCCAAAACTATTTGGAGCAAAATGAACTTTCTGTTAACTACAACAACTCTTGCTCCTTCCATTCTCAAATCCCTGAAGTTCAATGACAGCCATGAATGTCACTTTGATTATACCTCCATTTCTGAGTAATGCCTACCCTAGAATATGTGTGTTCTAGTAACTTTAGTTGCTCCACCACGTCTCTGCCTTCCCTGTAGTATCTGGTTTCACATCCTGCACAAGCAGATCAGGTTCCTTTGTTTTGTTTCCAAGGTGCCTGGTGTTTATGTGTGCAAATATTTCCCTTAGTTCTTTGTGATCAGCACTGAATTTGGGCAATGAAAACTCAGTTGACATGGAAAACTGTTAATTTAATTTTCAAGTATGAGATGTGATTGATGAAGATAGATAATCCTGCAAGGAAAAAAAGGTGCCAGTTTGTCTTGTTACCATCTTACGGATAAGTAGTTCCCTACACTTACAGCTGGCAGCTGGCAGTCTCGCTTCTGGAATTCACAAATGTACAGAAATCCAATGTATTCACTTCAAGGCTCAGCTGGGGGAGAGCTGGGCTGACAAGCACAAAACCTTATACCTGATTACCTCCATTTCGGGCTTCAGGGCCATGAATGGAGTTGTTTGGGGAGTTGTACATAAAGTACACATATGAGGAACTGATCTGTGAGTGCATGTCTGTGAGCAGTGCTGTATCTTCACTCTTTTAACAACTTACAGACCTTTCAGAGGTTGAAGTCTGCCAATTTATACTTAGCTAAACAGAAATATAAGCCTAAGTAGGTCCATTCTGGTCTGTCTTTATAGATAGCAACAAAATGAAACCTTTCCCTCTTTTACTACCATTAATAAAACACCACAATCATCAGGCTATTTCTTATGCATGTGCCCATTTTACAGCTGTATGACATTTTTATGAGAGGACTCAGGGACACCCACACGTTGATCCAGGGTAGGGAAAGCATGGCACCAAACAGTGCACATTTTCTTTCCCATGCCTGCCAACAGGCTTCATTTTTGTAATAGAAAAATCAGTCATGGATGTCAGGAAGCAACAAGCTGACCTGCTCAGACTTTCACCCTCTGGACTCCAGCCCAAACTGTAAGACACTGATTACTGAGCTGGGCAGGTCCCCTTCCCCCACATCCACAGTGCCATCCCCTCAAAGCCTTCCTGGTGGTGAAGCCTATCACAGCAGCTGCCTGGACAAGGCACCTCCACATTGCAGTGACTTATAGTGTTATTCTGTGACAAAAAGCAGCAGATCAGGTTTGTCTCTCTCATGGATTTTGATGCACACTGTGGACCCTGCAGAAGTGTATCCTTTTTGCTGTAAGAACTCCTTTCTGCATTCCTGTGGTTAGGGGGAACACAGGTAGTAGCTCTTATGTATGGCTGATATGATGCATGGTTATTTGTATGAGGAGCTGAGACTCAGGGAATTTACTGCTTGTTTGAGGATAGGAAAGGTGAATTAAAGTTGTTCCCCTTTTGTAATCAAGGCAGTCACCTTTGACATTAAAAACTATAACAGGAGCCTACTGCAAAGTTTGGATTTGCATACATACATTACTTAAATCCAATCCTAGTGAAAATCTATCATCTTGTTATGTTACACATGAACTTAACCACTTTGCCTCAGACCCACAAACAAAAAGCTCCCCCCTCCCAGCAGGTTTAATATGTTCTGCACAACCAGGATAACAAAGCACCCCTCCAGGGAAGCCCACCTGGGCTGGCCCTGGCAGGGCAGCAAGGATGCTCCTGGGGAGGCTGGAAAGGCAGCCCAGCACCTGGAGCTCTGCAAACAGCTCTGTGATTGCCTCTGGAAACCTGAGGGCAGCTCCTCACACCCAGCACCAACACGTGCAGAGCCTCGTGCAAGAAGTGCTGGGAGGGCAGCTGTGTCCATGGCTGGGGCTGGCTCCGAGACACGCCAGGGACAAACTGGCCTGGCCCAGCTGCTCCAGGGCTGGAGCCCAGTGACCCCACTGCCCCTGGGCACAGGGCAAGGCCCAGGAAAGCAGCACCACACCGCGCTCCTGCTGGGGCTGTTGGAAAAGCAAAGAAACCGTTGTCCTTGGCAGCGCTGGGAAAACCTGAAATGTGCACCCTGGGGACTCAGACCTGACAACAAACACCATCCAGTGTCTGCAGAGCATGCCTGCATTGCATTGGTGATAGCGCAGCAGAGGGGAAAAAAGAGTTGGAAGGGAAAAAAAGCAGGGGCTGCAAAGATCTTTCTGACAAAGAAAGACAAGGACAAATGTTTTTCTTACTTTTGGCAAGCTTTTCTCTGTGAAATTTAATTTTCAGACTTTTTAAAGTCCTCATCAAAAGTAAACCTTATCATGGCTGTTGATACATATAAAAAAGATAAATATATAAAATTTTGGCTTATGCTCCCAGACCTATACAACTTTCACGACCATCACAACTAACTTCTGCTTCAGAAGGAAAGTAAATAATACAACTGACATTTATTAGGGTGAGCTTGAAAGTGACTTTAATAAAAGTGACTTTGAGATAAGCTTAAGGCATTGGTATAAATGCCAGTGATGCAACTGAATGAAAAATAAAGCAATTTGGGATTTTTGCTTATTTTATTCTTCTCCCTGAAAAGAACTTGTATGAATACAGAGCTCTTCAGTACCAAGATAGAGACATGATATTTATCAGGTGCAATAATAATTACCCCTTACCATAAGTACAAATCTCAAGGCAACTAAGGCTCTAAAACCATTATTTTTAACCTGTGTTTTAATAGATGAATTAGTATGAATACATGGCAGCCAGGGTGAATAGTTTCTTTAAGCAACAAATGCAAATTGTTTCTTAAACCAGAAATTTTAGTTTATTTGTTTCCATTTTAAATGTACATCCTCGTGTGCTTTTCACAAACCTATTAAAAATGTCCAGACTACAGTGTTAGATATAAACCTATTCAAATTGTTCTTCACAGACCGTGTAATCTGTCCATTTTACGCAAAAAAAAAAAAATAGAGAAAAACAACTTATATTGTTACTACATCCACTAGCTGCCAGAGCAAAAATAAAAAGAATTATTCAATGAAGATTGCCTCAGGAGGTGACAGGTGGAGTGGAAAAACTGTATTGCAGGAGGCATCTTCTAGATGGCAAAAGGTCAAACTTAAATTAAAACTTAGTTAAACATAAACCAGAGTCCAGGATCAAATAGGAGAAGAAAAAAGAGAGTATTAGTCTAGAAGGTTTTAACTATATTTTAGCCAGACTAAGAAGACATGAAGGTGAAAATGCAAGGACTGATTGAAGAGATGGATAACTGTGGTAACTGTGGATATGTGATAGTATAAAACTAGGAACATTCAGTGAAGGAAAACAATATTCAAATATCCTTGAGAATGTCACACAACCAGCTGGAACACGTGTCATACCTTAGGCCAGGACATCTGATGGGTCCTCACCAATCACTCAGCCCCAGACTTCATGTGGACTCCGGGCTGCTCAAGCCTGTGAGTCACACAGGTCCCTGAGGAAGGAGGAAATGCACTCACATGTACAAAAAGGATTCTTCTATTAGTACAATTCTCTTTCACATTTCATAAAGAGCATACTGATAGATATTGCTGAGACTCTAGTAAAGTGAGCACATAGACACAGTGCTTTGACCCAGTCCTTAACTTCTTGGACACCCAGTTTCCCTAAAATAATGCAGGGAAATAACCTTTCCTCTCCTATTTTGCAGGGCTGTCCTTTCAACAAACTGTTTTGGGACACAAGGTTTCAGATACAGCAGCATGTATTGAAGATGTGCACACACACACCCACACACCCACCAGCGCTTTAAACCCAAACTTTTACGGTTTGGGTTTCCTTCTGATAGCAACAGCCCAGAAGAAAACAGTGCTTTGTTTGATAAGTGGAAAATACTAGCACAAGGGCAGAGAGCTCTAGGGAAAAACTCCCAAACAATCCCATTTTTGAATATTGTTATAGAACAATTTGAATGCACAGTAATTTTGGAGACTGATTTTTCTCTTTGTGAGAATGATCACATAAAGTCTTGTGCAGACAGCCCTTGAAAGTTTTTGGCTGTCTAGATGCTTCTGCATCAGAGTAAAGGGAAAAGAATGAAGAGAAGCTTCTGAATAGCTAAGGACATACAGGCACTCAGAGACAGGTTCCTCCTACCTGGCTTCCTCCATGCACCAAGCACTGCCAGCAGGGCCAACCTATTGTACCTACAGGGTTGTACACGGCAATTAAAATGACCTCTCCCTGCACATGGTCTGGAAACCTGCTTGCCCTGTAGACTTGTTATGCCCACAGCCATCTTCTCCCCGTGCCCCTCCACAATCCCCTGCCACAAGAAGGGCAAATAAATTTGGTGCATCAAGGGGGCTCTCTGAGCAGGGAGGTGAAGGGATGCTCCTGAGCACAGTGGCACAGCTGGCACTGCAGAGAGCCCATAAAGCAAAAGTCAGGTCACCCACAGTGCTCAGGGCTTGGATTCTCATCACTTTGGTTTTTAAATCTCAGGGCAAAAATTGCGACTCCTGTCCCTTGCTAATGGATATATTACAGTGGAATATGGTATTCTGTCTTCCTGCTTCTTTGCACCGCACTGCCATTCTCTGGGTGGAAAGAAAAGATAGTCCTCTCTACACAAATGAAGCAGATTTCAAACAATTTAAAAGGAAATCACAATTATAAAACAAGAAAGAACTTATCTGTTCCTCTATACAGCCTGGGATAATATGACTGAAAGGATGTGGACACAGGTCTTTTAGCAGAAATACTTGCTAGGAGGTCAAAAAAGAATAGCCCAAAATGGCAAGTGTTTGGTAGTTTTTGTTTTGCCTTGTTTTGTTTTTCCAAAGAGCTCCCCTTACAAAGCAAATGGTTTGAAGAAAGTCTGCAATTTTCCCACTCAACCTTTCAATTCTTGTCAGCTTTCTCACATACAACACAATTCTTTTTGTTGTCCATGTTCAGTAATTTTGGCTAACAAAGGTAGGCTCTAAAGTGAAGCAAGCTCAGAACAAGCTACCTGCAGACAGCACAATCCTGTCTTCAGCAATCTCAACCTTGACATGGATTTTCAGGTTTAAGTACTGACTTCAGCATTTATTTCACTCAGCCTTCAGCAAGGTGCAGTTTTAGCTGGTGTAGTGCTTACTTTCCAAAGCAGGCTGTTGTAAAAGACTGAGTACAACTGAGCTGGTAGTTTTTTCTCCCTAGAAACTAAACATCTCTTTTTGCGGCACACACAAGTCACTGCAGTAGTATTCAAAGCAGAAAAAAAATCAGCAGGAAATTCATGCTTATGTTTCTCTCATCATTGATCCTCAGCACCTTAACTGGCCCCCACAGTCATTTTTTCTACCACTATTTCTACTCTGTTGCAGGCTAGTGCATTTGAGGGCTTCTCATTATGGCCCATATATGCCCTTCTTTTCCTGCTCCTGTCTCCACAGTTGCCTGGTAATCCTGATGGCCTGTATCAGAAATAGTGATGCCCCTTCACAAACCCATTTTCCCCCTCCCTTTGTTCTCTCTGATGCCCCTCTGAAGGGTGTTGTGCTCACAGCTGACAGGTTTGGGAGATGTTTAGACACATGATCTTTTGTTGAATCATTGACTCATAGAGTGAATTGGATTGGAAGTCTCCTTAAAGATTATTTAATTCTGGTTCCCCAGTTGTCATGGAAACCTATGGAGGGGTATCCTCCAGCAACATCCCAAAAAGAAAGGCTGCAGAAATAGGAATCACTCCCATTTCTTCCTCTCACACTTTCCTGCAAGAACAGAGAATGAAAGAACAGAGAACAAGCCACTAGCAGTTCTAAGCATGCACTGGTACACCTTGTTTGGTGGCTGGCTTCTCTGCCAGTACCTGCACTTCACTGAGCTCACGTGCATTCAATGACTTATGGCAAACTTCAAGTTAAGAGTATAAACACAAGATGAGACAGCAGTCACCCTTTTAATGGGTAACAAATCACACAGTATTCATTTTTTTGTCTCTTTATCCCTTAACCCATGATCAGTAGTAAAACAACACTCAGAAAGGTATTTAACTGGGTGGCTTTATTTAACAGCTCATAGGAGGTGAACAACCCCTAAACAAACAAAAAGTTTGTGGCACTGTTCAGCGACAGCTGTGAGAAAGGAGGGGAAAACCCTTGAGACTCCTCCCCTGCAAGTTGCTATTTGTAGCCCACTCTCTGTTTGGTCTTGCAAGGCTGTGATTAAATGTTGTGAAAGACAGGCAGTGCTAAGCAACAGAGAGGACAACACACAGGGAGCCAGCCCCCAGGTTGGAACAGACTTCGAGCTGTGAACTCAACATTTCCAGCTTTCGAGGAGCTCTGAATTTTCTCACACAAAGATTAGTAACCAAGCATGCTTCTTAAAATGGCTTAAAGCTAGCAAGGCTGAATCATAAAGATCTTTGATGCCAAAACAGAGCCTTCCTTCCCATCCACAGCTGTGCATGCAAAAGATGATAAATTAAATTAGCTATTGTTTCTCCAACTGTTTGCCCTGACTAAGAGTATGATTTTGGGGGAAAAAACCCAAACCAAAGCAACTCCAGAATCTAACAATTAAACAAAACCAGTCCCATTTTTATATTTGTATACATAAACTGAAAAGAAGAATTCCCTTCTATTTGTTCATTGTTCCCTCCCTACTCCTATAACAATTAATGAATATACATCAACTAGCTGAATGATCTGTTCTCCAAGATTTTTGATTTTTGGCTTAGTGCTGATACACTTGGCACGAATCACACTAATTTAGAAGTTATTTGGATGTTCTAGCTTGCCATTATTCCATTATTTTTTAAAGTGAAATCCCAAAAAATTATTAATGATCCAAGGAGAGGCTCATTGCAAACAGTGAGACTGTTACATTCTGAAAAGAATAGCTCACAATGCTCTTGCCCAGAAAAAACATGCAGATTGAAGCTGGATGGTTCATTCCTCCTTGCCAAATTCCTGGGCTGCCACTGAAAGTACAAAGAAGGAAGCATCAGCTTTGCTATTTCAGAAGGAGGCATCCGGTTTGCATTTGAGGACTTCTCATAAGTAGCCCCTGAGTCCCAGTAAATTACTGTTATAAGTCAAAGGCCTCTCCTGAGAAACAGAAATAGAGCAGGAAAATCAAAATGCAAAGGTTCTTTAGTGAGGACAAACAGCAAGGTAGCCAAAGGCTGCAGAAGAAAGGTGCTGGTGGGCTCAGTGTTCACTATTTCAGCAACAGCCCTCTGTAGAAGGAGGGCTGCAAAGCAGATGAAAGCTTCTCTGAATTGTGAGAGGATGAAGGACAGTCCCTTCCCAGGGGGCTGGCCACAGAGCTATAATCCCCCACCCTTCTCCAGGAGGATTTCAAACCTCTCAGGAACCTTAGATATATCTCCCAGTTCAGTTTTCTTTTGCTGGGATACAAGCAGTCCTTCACTTACATTCTTGGCAGGAAGGCTTGCTTCATTAACAAGTGTTTAAAAAGAAGCAGCAGATGCTCTCCTCCTTCAGCACATAACAACAGCAAATAGCATAATCAGGGCTGATTACAAGACTGATTTCCACAGTCTAATTTAAGACATGGAGCAGGTAATGGCATGTACTGCAAAACATGTGCCATAGTTTGTGTGCTGATCATTCCATGCCATAAACTCCTTCAAGGCAAAGCCTTTTCAACAGCATTTCTCATTTCTGAAAGGCTGTGAGAGACAAAATAATGTCCTTATTTTGCCTGCAACAAAATCCAAGTTCTGAACCCGTAATCCACAGTCCACAGACTGAGAAGATCAGAAAAGCAAGAGGACTAGTCAAACTTGCAGGATCCATTGTGAAAATGTCAGCAACCACACAGTCTGTTCCAATGGCAACAAGTTCAAACAGGGTATTTAAACATTGTGACTTAATCACCCAAATGATAACCCTCACTATGCTGTGTAAACTGTGTCACAAATTAAACTATGGCAGGAACAGAAAGGGTATGACAAAAGGAAGGCAACCAAAGCTGTCCTTTAAATACTGTTCTGAATGACGAAATGCGGAAAACAAGGAGCAGTTTCAATGGGAAGTATCTGAGGTTGCTGAATAGAAATGGACAGTGAAATAATAAACAAAATAAAACCTGAGCATAAGACATTTCTGGTACAATAAATCAAACAGGGGCAAGGAGGCACAACATTTTTGAAGCTTGTCAAGCCACACTGAGCAGCCAGCTCACTCCTGGGTTGCCGCCAGCATGCCCAGCACTGCCAAGCAGAGGGATCTGCATGAAATGCATGGGATCTGATGTAAGAAGCAGAAATCCATTGCTTGCAACCTTGCAGAGAAGCTGAAGGACGGTAACTTCCTTGTGGAAGTTGAAAGGTATGCAAGAATAAATAAATGCTAGTCAGAAAGAAAAGCTTTCAGGTCTTGTTATATTCTTGAACAATACAGCGTTTCAATAGTTTGGGGCTCATTCCTCTGAAATTTAGCTTAATTTCAGCTTCTTCCACATCAAACATTTTGTCCTACCTCTCAAACCCCCTTGGGATACAATTCCTGGCTTGTCATCATATTTAGAGGTTACTGTCACTCTATCACCAGGAGCATCCTCAGTCACTTGATTCTCCACTTCGCCATGAGCCTGTGTTTTCCCTCTCTACTTCTCCCCCCACCATCAGAAAAACCTGTTTCATTATTCATGAAATCTGCTTTCATTCACCCACCTCAAAGCATGCTTTCCCCACAAATCACCCAGAATAAACAATCTGAGGAAGGATGGCCATGTAGCAAGATGGTGCTTCCCCTCCCACAGGAGGGAAGGAGGGCTCACACTGCCCCTCTTCCAGTTTCCCTTTGTTTTGCACATCACATGTCCTTGAAGACTGAGACTATGACTTTCTACATGTGGCACTGCATGGGACTCTGCCATGAGTGGCTTAACTAAGTGCCATTGAATGAAAATGCTAGTAGCAGTACATTTCTAATAATGAGACCTAAGAAAAACTCCCCTTGCCTTTTACAATCACTTTACTACCTGGATCTAAATGATATTATGATTTTATATTTTCTTTCACTAGACTTTGTGAAAAACTTTAGAATTTGGAATCACAACAAAGTATGTGCTCATGACATATATGTATGATCCTATACATACAGACAAAGACTCTCAATGTTTAGGTTTGCAGATCCTCTTATTAAAATTAAGACCAGTTTTTAATAAAGATTTCTCATCAGAATTCACCAATATCATGCATCAATTTTAATATTTATTTAGAACAACTGTGACCTTTCAGAGGCTCATTCAATAGCTTATTACATTTTTCCAACCAAAATGAAATTGCTTTAATTTTAAGGCTTTATTGTTGTTATAAAGATGAGGAATGGTAGGGTACAGTCAACTGTAATATGGCAGAATGCAATAAATATGGCTTAGTGTAGAGGCTGACTGAAGTGACCCGTGATGCACAGCACTGAATGAAAGCAAGCATTTTCAAATGGAAAGAATATTTAGCAAAGGTCTTCCAGCAAGTGAAAGAACCAGGGAAGGTACACTCTGAGTACTGAACTTGCCTCTATCACCTTCCAAAAGCTAAGAAGGAAAGGGCAAAAGCTTTCATCTGAGGATCTGCTGTGGAAGCAGAATGAGAGGATGCACATGCCACCAGTTTGAGCAAGCTTTATGGGCACCCTGGTATCAGGGTCCCAGGAAGGTTTGTGTCAGCATTGCCTAATTAGTGTATGCAATGAGGGGTTTCATTTGATGTTTTCTAAAAATTCAATTTGATTTCCTCTTTCTTTCAAAATGCAATATCTTAGGAGATCTGAGGCAGCCTGGCAGAAAGGCTGCCAGCTTTCTGGCTCTGTTTTGGCAAAGGTTTGCTGACACATTTATTCAAATCTTTTTAGTTTTCCTGCAACATTGCTGGGCGGCTCTAACAAAGAAATGCAGCTTTCCTTGCTACTCTCCAGTGACATGCAGATCTCTATGGAAATACAGAGGGAACATACACTTATTCGAGAGCAGAGAAGTCTTTGTTGTTGTGGGAAGCAGGCGATACCTTGACCTCACCTCTGGCTCATTATGTCAGTGCAGCAGCTGGAGCCTCCTTCAGCCAGAGGGAACTGTTTCACTCCTGGCCTGGGGACCTGCAGGCATATTTATTTGCTGAACACGAATAATCTCTGTGTGTTATGCAGTTTGACTATCTAATGTCAATACTCATTCGGCACAGAAGGTAATAACTTGAAGAGACCCATCCCTGCCAAATCTAACAATCAAAAATTCACTTCCTCTTCCATATTACAAACTAAATCCTGGATTTTAAAAAGCTCATCTGTCTGTCAGGATATTTACCACATTCTGTATTCATCCCAATGGCTGCTGAGCAGTTACTTATCAAAGCATTTGTCTGTAATGTGGTAAAGAAATACCCATTTAATTTTGACTTTTAAAGAAAGGGGAAAATGCTTAAGTGGCAGACTGGATTGCAAAAAGGACAGAGAGCCTTCACCCTTTGGACTGCCATCTAAAATGAGTAGCATGTGGAGGTCTTTGGTGAGCTCAATCAAATCTGCAGCAGACAGCTGTCTAGACTGCACCAGGCAGATTGCTGTGAGGGCTGTGAGAGGGCTGCAATCCATCCCTCCCTGGCTCCTTCCTGGGGATGGACTGCTCCAAACTGAGACCAGGCTGTTGGGCTCCACTTTTATAGCAAGGGAGAAGAGTGGATTCAGTGAGAAGCTGGAAGGTATCAGCCTCTGAAAAAATGCAGAGCTGGGGCTACTGCCCTTACTTTCCAGGGCACAGCCTAGGGGTCAAGAAAGATCACAAAGAGAGCCTATGTGAAGGGACATAGTGAGAAGTTATTGCCAGAATTGTTATTACCTTCTTCCATTTCAAAGCATGAGACTTAATTTCCTCCTTACACCTCTGATACAATTTTTCAGTGTTCAGCACTCTGTGGGGACTGTTGATATATAAATAACTAATTAGATAAGGCTCCATTTATCCAATAAAGCCACAGCCTTCTGAAGGCAGGCTCACATCACAGCAGAGACTGCATGAGTTGTATAATGCACTCCTGGCTTTTGAAAGAGAGCCAGCCAAGCCCTGTATCACTTTGTTGACTGAAGGCATACTTTTCCAAAAAAATCAAAGCTGAAGTTGGATTCCCGAGCCTGTGTTTGAGCTTCAGAAGTGCAGCTGGATTTTCAGCCTACCAATACCCTTGAAGTGAGTGTGTGTTCCAAGTATGCTGGAAGTCAGAGGAGTTATGTGGGAGCCAAGGTCTGGCAGCAAGGCCAAGATGTCCAGAATGCTCTTCAGTGTTTCAGAGGTATGCAGGAAGCCTTAGCTAAAAATCCCAGCCAAGACACGGGCAAGCATGGTGTTTTTCTTGCCTTCCCTAATACATGAAGGATTTTGGTGAAAATAGTCCTCAGATTTTCTTGTGCCCTTGTTGCCCTGAGAATTGTCCACCTCTGCTGGTGAATCACATATAGGGTTTGGTCTCTGTTTCAGGCTCAGTTATGTTTCAGACTCAGCCCTGGGACTTTAGGCACAGAGGGTGGGAAAAGAGAGAGACGGGAAAGCATTAACTAAAGTAAAGAATTAGAAGAAAATTCTGGCAGCTACCAAGCTAGATTTGCCATATATTTCTCTGTCAGAGAAGGGATAAAAAAAATAAAACCAACAAAAATCTACAAAATCAGACTTGAGAAAGCCTGTCTCCAATTATATGCCCTCTCTGTTGCCAGAAAACATTACAGTGAGTAAGAGCATAAAATTCACTACCCCCAAAAAGCTATTTCTCACTGAAAAAAAATGGCTCTGATCGTTTTTGAGGATTGAAGGTTGACAAGGAAGCAGCAGTCTTTTTCAGATCTTTAAGACAGGTCTGTGACACAGGAATATTTGAAACCAAGGACAATCTCTGTCTCTGTCTTAGTCCTCAGCAACGAACACAAATCAAACGGATTAGACTCAAACAATGTCTGCCCAGAGAGGTTTTTAAAAGGTTCTGGAGGTGGGAGAGTGTCTCCAGACAACCTTCAAAGACCACCTTTCAGAGAAGTTTTGGGACAGAAGGGACATGTTTCAGTTTGCAGAACTGGCCCAACAGCAGAGAGACATCCTGTGCCTTCAGTACAAAAACCCCTGTGCTGTCACAGCTTGCCCGAGCCCAGGATCAGGGCTTATGGATGAGAGCTTTATGGATGAGCAGGCAAAGATCCTTCTGCTGGCTGTCAGTTTGTTCTGGTTAAGAAGGTTATCTCTGATAGATACACTCTTCTCTGTATAGGCACTGAGCATTTACTCAGCTATGATGCCCCCCATGCCTAGTGTACAGCAGTGGCCCTTGGCACGCTACATTCTCATATCCCTTGAATGTCTTCTACATATTTTTTATTTACTTTATAATGCTATGCTACCATAATGAGGATGTTTCCTGTTTTGTATCACTTATCATTGAGACAAAGAGCAAGGAAGTTAAAGGCCAAAGAAATGTAAACCAACTCTGTCATAGCAAAATAAAAATAAATTGTGTCTAGAGCTGGACACACCTGGACTGCAGACCCTGCACCGGTAGCTGTCACAGGGGAATCTGTAGGGATCCCATGTGTCCACTTGGTAGAGATGAAAATACTGAAATGAAGTTGCACCAAGAAGGCAGGTCCACCCTCCAGTGATCTGCAAGATGAAGTGTGTGCAATAGTTAAAATGGGCCAGGATCTGCCAGTATGTTCTTCCTGACACTCCTCAGAAGAGCAGATGAGAATATCCATTATTTGCAGAAGGTGGGCTGGTGGGCAGACGGTTTCACACTGGGACTGCCACCGCTGTGTTCCCTTCCCTGCACAGAGGTGTGTGATCGGACAGGGAGTGCATGGCCAACGTGGGGCCAACGTGGTGCCAGCTTGGGGCCAGCACTGGGCTGCTGTGGGACACATGGGCTGGGAGAATGAGCCGTGTCTGGAGCACCAGCCTGGCAGCACTCACTGCAGCCTGGTGAGGGCAGAGATACCTAATGGTGCTCACAGGAAGTGCTGCAAGGACTGCCCTGGCAAAAGGCACCCCTCTCCTTAGCGAGACAGGAAACTGGGGCAGACATCAGCAAAGCACCAGTAGCTGCTGCCAAGTGTCCTTTAAGCCGTTCTGAAAAGAGTTCATTGGGCACAAAGAGGATAGTTATATCTGTTCTTTCAGCCCTTATCTTCTTCATTCAGTCTGCTAGAAAAGTTGACAAGCTGTTCAAATGGCCTTGGCAGCTCTGTGACGCAGGTGACATTACTGGACTGAGACCAACAGCTAATTTTCAAATAGTCCAAATAACCCTACTGTGTAAGAACTTCCAGCTCCACCAGTACAGAGTACAGTTCCAACAGTACAGAGCAGCTGATGGAGCCTGGTGCCACATTGCATGGAAGTCTTACATCCAGCATGTTTGGCCGAACAGTGGACATGAGTTGCAGCAAAAGAAATTCTAACTAGACATTAGGGGAAAAAAATCACCAGAGGATGAACACACACTAGACTGGGTATCTAGAGGTGCTGTAGAACCTCCATCCTTGAAAGATTCAAAACCCAAAGAAATAAATAAGCAATGTGATCTTAGTTAAACAAGGTCTGAGCAGAGGATTGGCACAGAAAATCTTTCAAGGTCCATCCAACATAAATTATTGTCATTCTTCTGTAATTTCTTGAAGACTCGTGATAAAATTACCTAGGCCTAAGGTAGAGAGCTTGGGGATATTGGGATTTCCTTACAAGAAAAAAACATCTCTTGAGAGTCACAGCACTGGAGAGCTTATCCAGTGCACATGATAAGAAGGTCCTAGAAAGCTATTTTCTCCTGGAAGTTTGAAAGATTATGTCAGATAGAGTGAATTTTGGCACTTTTACATTAAACTTTTGCACAGACATGGCTGTTGTCAGAATCTTTCCAGACAGGTTATCCCCCTGTACAATGCAAGGGCAAATCAGAACCTGTGAGATGCACCACGAGTGATGCCAAACCAGCATGGCAAGTATGATATCAGTGCATATAAAATTGTATACAGGACTCACAGAATTACAGTTACTAAATGCCTTAATTACAAAACACAGCATGAACAGCCCCTAGATGATGAAATCCATTCCAGCAGATCTGTGCCAGAAGCTGACTGGGACCTTGATCTGAGCTGTTATGAGCAAATCACAACAGTGTTTTATTGCTCTCACCACCCTCAAAAGATCCAGCTCAGCTGCTGAAATGATTGCAGTGCTCAAAGGGTGAAAGAATTTTCTTTTCTTCTGCAATTAAGGAGTATAAAAACCAAAAGATGCTGTGTGCAATTGTCTCATTGCTACTGACATTGGATTCATGTTGTACTGGTCTACAGTGTATCCACCTATAAGAAGGCCTAAGTTTGGTGAAAAACAACTTTGTCAGATATATTCTGGCATAAAAATTCTAAAGTTCTGCACATGTCAAAAAATCAGAGAGGGTTATCATTTTATTGGTGCTTGCTGTCTAATATTTTAAAGCACTTCTTATGCAAAAATGTAAAGGCAGGTTGCAAGAGGGTAGTTGTATAGACTGCACAAGTCATGGACATAATTGTGCTGCATTTTACACTTGATAGCAATGAGCAACTAGATACCAGAATGATAGAAAGGTCTCCCAAACTGCTTTTTGCCATTAGAGAATTATATTCCATATGATTTTTTTTCTTACCATCACAGTATCTTTAAAAAGTGGTTTATGTCTTCCATAACGTTACTTTCCCTTTCCTTATCCTCTCCTTAGTGAGGATTATGTAACTCTGCCTACTGCTATGTCCTAAGGATCATTACTTCTGCTGCTGTTTTACATCTTACATTTACATTAGAGAACAGAAAGTCACTTGGAGTGACCTGCAACCCGGTCACCCAGTTGGGTTTGGGAGGACTCAGGGAAGCTGAAGGGAAATGCTTGGGCTTGGAGGGGTGCAGGTGGAGCAGTGGAGCCTGCCCAAGCTCCTGTGCTGTCTGTCACCCTGGGGCAGTGAACACCCTGACTCCAGTGCTGGTGGCAGTACTACAGAGATGAAGAAGGAGGTGAGTCTAATTGGATGTTACCCATTTAAAGCTTCACATCAGGCACTTTCTTTTTACAGTGAAAACAAGCATGCTGAGCATGATATCTGTGGAGGAGTCTGATTTAACAGATAAATGCTTACAAACAGTTCAATATAAGACACAAGAGTAATGCTGTTATTACTCTGAAACACAGTTCAAACCCTAAACCCTAATTGACTGCTTTGCAGAATGACATGCAAAGCCTCTCAAGTACACATCAAACCAACCTTGAGGGGAAGAAAAATGTAATGAAATTATGCTATTGAGGCTGTGTGTGTGTGTGTGTATGCATGCCACACAGGGCAGTGTGCTAGCACTCTGCATGGCACTTCAAGAACCCAGTTTCTTCAAGGCACTCCAAGAACACCATTCCAGATAAAGTGTTGCACCACATTGCAATGTGGATTTTTATTGTAGAAGCCTTCAGGAGTAGCAAAAGGTACTGAGAGAATCTGCAGTACAGTTAAAACTACTCAATATCTATTAGAGCACTTTATTAGAGCCTTCATTAAAGGAATCTTCTGTTAAACATTTGAAATTTAATGTATTGTCTTAGATAAATATGTAATACAAATTGGGAGTTATTACTGCATCATCAAAAACCTATTCCAGCAAGAGTGATTACATTATTAATTAGAACTAGGAATCCTGAAGATTCTGTTATTTATATGATTTTAATTTAGTTCCAATTCTAAACAAAAGTTTAATTGTAGTTGCACCTAATTCATCCAGAGAATGAAAGGGCCCATTTAACAAAGGGCATTCTGCCTTCATTAAATGATTACAAAGCGAACTAGGAATTGATGGTATTTTACTTATCATTCCAAATCACAGGGGACTTGAATCAGATATGCTCCATAACATTAAAGGAAACCAATTCTGGAACCCCAGTAAATGAATCCATAAATTACACTTTAATATCTCAAAGTGCTGCCTTCCTCAGATGGAATTTTTCACTCCCAGGATCAATATGGAGAGTACAAGGTTAGACAAGCTTTATGGAGAGCAATTCATGAGATTGCATCATTATACATATCAGCATGTCACGTTGCCAATGTATTCATATCCAAGTGAGCAGACATCCCATTCTTGGAGTGAGGTCTAGCTATAAAAACTTGCTACAGGTTGCTCCTGTTTTTCAGAGGAAATAATGGAAATTAATTTTTCTTAGAATCTTGACAAATGTGTGGAGAAAAGCCACACCCATAAAAATGATTGAAGCACTTAACACTGTAGATTGGCTGTTGTCGTCTCAGTGCAGAAAAATCAAAATGAACACCCCTATTTAGCACAAACTTAGTGAATAAATATCTCTCTCTGGAGAATTTGACTAGCAAAATTGTCCTCCAGTAATGTCCAGATAACATCAGCAAATGAACAGCTTGTTTAAACCACACAGAGGGAAAGGATTTGTGCCATCCCTTTGTTTTACTACCCCAGCAGCAGGAGCAGAGTGCCGTGAGGGATTTATTCATGGGAGTATCAGGTTTGTGATGGGCAATCTCTGGGGCTCACCTCAAGGCATTCTGTGTGGGTAATGCCACAGTGGCTTTGATGAAGACACTGGGACCTGCTGCACTGACACCGAAAGTCAGAGAGCTGAGAGCAAGGGAGACCTATATAGAAATATAAAATTAATCCTATGCTGCAGCTAGGAAGTGCCAGTACATATCCATGTGTCTGGCCCTGAAAAGGAAGAGCAGCATTTTTTTTTCCCCCCTACAAGTAAAGGAAAGGAGAGAATATCCAGTTATGGAGAGGGAAAATGAGAAAAATCCTTGTTTACTCTATTAAAATTTTGTAGTGGAATTCTCCCTGTCAGCAAGAGCCATGGTCCAGCAGTAGCCTGTGGCTGCTGGGAATCCTTTGCTTGCATTGCAAGCATTGGGGATTTTTGCTGTGGATTGGACACAGTCCGTGTCCTCCAGGATTCCCTGCGCATGGGCTGGGGGGTCCTGGTTGGAGGACACCTGCCTGACCCTGACAGTGAGGGGCATCTTTCTGCCTGCCATTTCTCACGTTAGAGGGTCTCACACTGAGGCCAGCCCATTTTCTCCTCCAGCTCATGCTCCTGGGTTATTTCTGCTTGTTTCGGTTGGAGTTATTTGCAAGCAATGGTTCAGTGCCTGCTTGCCTGAGGGCTCCCTGGCCAAGCTGAGGAGCAGGAGAGCAGTGTGGGTTGTGGTCAGACTGATGGAATGGAGCAGCTAGGGGGGATCTTGGCCCCTGCCCCATACAGTGCAGGATCCTGCCACCCCCCTGTGTTCCCTGCACTAACCCTCATCCCTTGCTCCTCAAAGGGAGTGTGAATTAATGGGGCAGACAGCAACAGGCACCACTGGGCATCCCAGGAGGTGAGCAAAAGCTGGCACTGTGCTCCCTCATGGTATAAGGGCTGAAAGTTCCTATTCTTTGTCTGCATATACACCTGCAAAATTGTCAATGAGGGCTGGGTTTATTGCACAAAAAGCCTTGAGAAAAGCGTACTGGTAGGTTCCCAGCAAGCAGCCTTGTATACACCCTGTGCTTCTCACTCTCTGCTACTTGCTCAGTCCAGAAAACATGCTCCTCTTCGCTCCTCTTCATCAGCAGCTGGCATCCCTTACACAGGCCTCAGCTGCCTCTTGCTTGCTGAAAAATGGTGCAGCAGCTTTTCCTCCTTCTTTATTTTCTAGGCTATATTGCCAGGGAAGTGATGCTTACTTTACCTAGTGGATTAAATGGAGTGATCTTGAAGCATTCAGAGTGAAAACGGTGGCCTGGTTGCTCTCACTGTAGAAACAGCCTGGGCACAGCTTTTAGCTACAGGCTGGTCCTATCATGTGCTGCAGGCATTTATTTGTCACGTCATTGCTCCTCATCTGGCTCTGGAAATTGCATATAACTGACAGGAGAGGCAGGCTTTTTTGTCCTAAAGAGGGAAAAAAGCCCTACAGAGTCCCTTGAGGTTTTCCAGCCTCTTTTAATGCTACCTGGACCCAGCATGAATCCAGTAATAAGAGAGAGCATTAATCCTGTGATCAGCACAATTCACCATAGTATTCTTCTGTTTATTTTTGGAAACTGGTACTTTATCACATGCACATCCTTTTTCCCTAAATCACAGCAAAATCTCTGCACGTTTTAACTTATCAGATCAGAAAAGAGAAATGCCTCCCTGTGAAAAGGTGCAAGCACACAAGGGGAAAAAGAGAAAGCAGCAAACTCCCTGCCTTTGACATAGTTAACATACAAAAATATAACATTTTAAGTGGTTTATTTTCTGATTCTCCTCCCACATTTTGCTGAAAGGAGATTTTCACTGAGTTACTCAGCTAAATAATTGAAATAGAGCAACTCTCCTTTTACTCTCATAGTTGCAATCTACATGTGATTATGAAGGAAAATAAAAGTATTTTGATTTTTTTTCTGGGTCTGGATAGGAAGGAAATCTTTGATCTAAGAAAATATTAAAGTTTCCAGAAAAGAAAGTTTCACAGATTTAGGGAACACAAAACTTACAGGGTGGATAACATTTTATATGTCGCAGACAGCAGTTCTCAGCCACCAAAAAAATATGAATCCAGAATAGCACAAAACATGGGCTGCAACGGAGCAGATTGGCCTGGAGAAGCTATTCTGGGGACTGTGAAGCATGCACACTCAAACCTGGGAGCAAGCAAGACCTCTGAAAGCCAGCCTCTGGGAGACTAAATTTGGATACACAAAATTAGAGACCATTTTTGAAAATGTAAGACTGGGTGGAAAATTTTGTACTGTACATAAGCAACATGCCATTTTCACAGTCTTATAACAACTCATTCCTAAGCCCGTGTTTATTCAAATACCAAGTTTGGTCTGGATGAAGTTATTTGACTAACCAGAGTTCACAAAGTAAGGCAAACATAAAACCCAAACACATATAGTTGCAGAATTATAGCCTGGCATGTGGAAAAACAGTCACCTTGTGCTAGGGTAGCTCAAAAAGAGCTTCAACAAGAAATGCTTTTTGAAGCAGTCACAGAGAAACAGCCATTACATTTGCTTAGTTGGAGCACCACAGTTTTTCCTTCAGGAGCATGGCCCATGGTGGCTTTCCTCCTCCTGGAACATCTGCCTGTGATGTGCAGGGAGGCACCAGGGGATGCAGGGTGACTTGGCCCAGTCAGCAGGAAATGCTTGAGCCGCCCATGGGTTAGTCCCTGGCACCCCTGGGAGCCAGAACCATGTCCCATGTAGGCATGTCTGTCCTTCCCTCACAGACAGACCTGTCCTGACTCACACACATGAAATATTTTGGGAGATGAATCGACTCCTAGCTGTGGGCAAGTGACTGAGATGATTACTGAGAAGACATTCTTCTACTGTGAATGTATGATACATTGTACATGGACCTGTGACAACTCACTCTCCTCTGCTGTTGTCCAGCACCAGTTTCAGTTATTGACTTCCTTAATAACATGCTTCCTTTTTTAAATTTCTTCTATCTCTCTTACTTTGGTTCCAGGTAGTAGGAACAATGTTGTATTCTCCATTTACATTTAATTTGCCTGTATTTCTCCCCTGCATAGTTTGTGCAAAAACAATCTGTCAATTTCTCCCTCAGAGAGTTAACACTCAGGCTGTCTTCAATTTCTTTTGACCCCTACTGTAAAATTCATTTTGATTAATTATTTATCTCTGGATCTCCCCAAAGAATTATCATTTGTATCTTCTATAGTTTCTGCCTGACACTGGCTACTACTGAATTACATCAGCTGGACAGCAGCTGTCAGTAACCAAGCCATGTTCCTCCTCCACCCTGGCTTTTTGCATCACCCAAAGTACACAAACCAGCCTGCTCCTAGACCAGGTTGCTTTATAAGCCTGGTCCTTGCCCATTTTGAAGGCTAAAGTCAAGTTGATTTTTTTTCCTATTAACCTTAGTAGGAAAGGCAGCAAAAAAGAAAAAAAAAAAAAGTAGATATTAAGTGGACAAATAATGCCAAAACCAAAATCTATTCTAGCCTTGGACCAGAATTTAGTTGCACCTGGCTATGCTCATTGTCAAGTAGAAACACCTTTATTCTCCTAAACTGATTTAATCGAAACAGTATCTTCGGTAAGCAAATGTACCTGCAAGCTCCCTAAGCCCTCCTTGAAAAATAAAGCAGACCCTTGGGTGTGAATATTAGCTTATTCAGCAGTGAGCCTTGGTTATCATCTCCTCTGTCATTCATAAAGCCACACCAAAATATTGTCATGTTTTCCTGTCACCACACAAAGGGAATTCTTTTGGGTTTAAGGTCCTTATTGTGACATCTCAGAGCAATTAGAAGCTTTACAGAAACCCTTTGAACATGATTTCTAATCCAACCTGGTAATAAGAAACATTTATGTATATTAAGCTAAACAGACAATAAAATCTTAGTAGGATTTGAGTTTTGGTCAGATAAAACCTCTCTGTACAGAAAATACAAATATAAATGTGCTTCATTTGTTTAACTGATCTTTTTTCCAGCAAATTTTCTGTGTGTCTGAAAATGAAAGCTCTATGTGAAATTTTTGCAGAGTTTTTAGTTTCATGTTTAAACTGACTTCCTCTGACTTCTTTCACTTTTAATCTGTTTGCATCTTTCACTTTTAATCTGTTTTCTTCATTCTCCAGGTTCCTGTGGCAAAAAAAAAAAAAAAAAAAAAAAAAAAAAATTCCTTTTAGCAAGTGCTGAAAAAGAATGAAAAAAATTGTAAAGTGCAGGAATAAAACCAAAAGAAAACCCAAGATTTAAAAAATCCTGCTTTTGATAATATTTCAAAATAAATATTCAAAATGTGCTTGAAAAAATTTTCTTTCTCAACTTTAATTCAGTCATCCATAATACTGTCTTGTGCTTGCATTCCCTACATTCTCTTAGCTTGTCCAAGAAACTTTGTATTGAAGGAAAAAACAGAAAAAATCCCAAGCAGGAGCCTTTCTTTGCAAGAAAACTCAATTCCTAGCTCACTGTTAAACAGTATGAAGAGGACAGGTAGTGAGCACCTACACTGGAGCTTCCTCCTGGTCATCAATGCATCTTTGGTTTTTTTGGGATGAACGTAGTACAGCACAGACAGCAGTGAGGGTCAATACCTTCTAAACACTAAATACTAGACACTTACAATACCATCTAAACACACCACCTGTGAAGACAAGCCTTCATATCTCGTCATAAACTCATTGTGAATCCTACCCAAGCCTGAAACTTGGCACAGCCAACCCCTGTCAGCCGCTGCAGCCCTTTCACGAGTGACATAGGAGCGGGAATTGGCAGAGGCAGGGGCCAGCCCACATGTGGCTTTCTCATGACCCATGATAAGAGCATGCAGGGCAAAGTTCAGCCTCACTATCAGCTCCTCACAGGCACTAACCTCACCCCAGCAACCTTAAATACTTCCTGCTTTCCATGGCTGCTTTCTTCTCATCATCTTCCTTCCCTGTGCCTTTTTAGAGTAGAAGGGTGTACCTGAGCCCTCAGCATCAGACATTTCAATGCAACATAGCCAGGTATGGCTCAGCAAGTCTCACCACTTTTGACTTGGTGTCTCTCCATGAAGCAACTCTCAATTAGATGTGTGGAAAACCAGGATTTTTAGGTCAAATTGTACTATTTCATATCATCTGGTAGCACTGAAGACTCTAAATGCTCTGAAAACCTTGGCACTATTGCTATGTGCCCTGCAAATTCAGTAGTCTTGGAGTTAAGCCTGCTTTCTTTTTGTAATCTGTTCCTTTTAAGTTCATAGGAATTGTTCTCTGGATTTAGCATTGACAACATTCTTCTTTCTGAAACTAGAAACATACTTCAGTAAAAGTTAGAAAATCTAACTTGTAATAACAATACTAGGAGAGAGCATTTGAGGAAAAACACCAGTTGAAGTCACGAGACTTGGCAACATAAGATTTTGTTCTGGTGTAATGGCAACACCTTAATGTACAACGTTGATTAGAGCCAACTGCATCACATCTGAAACATATCTCTGAAAAATGAAGGCTGAATATGATTCTTTTTTCCTTACAGTCACATAATTTCTAATGTTTTCCTAAAAGTTCCGGCTGCTCAGATTACATATACTCATGAGAATCATGAGGTTTCATTTCTCACAATAAGGCAATGGAAATCTAATAGAGCAAAGCCAAGTAGATATATACCAGCCAAGAGAAATTTTATTGTGACTTGCATCTCATCATCTGTGCACAGCACAAGGAAGGAGAGGCAGGGGAGCAGCCAAATAACTGAAGAATGGCCAGAATGGAGCTGCTGGCCTGACACAGAGAGGAAAATCCTGGGATGCTCTGGGCAAAGTACAGCAGAGGGCAGGGAGGGGTGTTTTTCATTCTGTGCATATCCCTGGTGGGACTGCCAGCAGGATGCCAGCCACAGCTCTAAGAAAGCTGAACTGAAGCTAGAACAGGTGCAGACATCTAGTAAGACAAGCATGGGGAGTTAGTTTCACTGATGAGACAAATATAGCTTAATAGCACTAGCCTAGCAAAGGAAAGGCTGAGGGGGGATACCATTACACTTTATAAATATATGTCCAAATACCACCATGGCAGAAGAATCATCCAAGCCATAAAACAATGTTGGCACAAGAACAAATAGCATGAAAAAAAAATCATCAACTATTTTAAGCTAAAAGCACATTTCTAGCCATCAGAGAAACAGTGTTTCATAGCAGTCTTTCAACAGAAGCAGTAGGTGCTAGTAAGCTAACTACTTTGGTTGTAAACAGTACATTTAGATAAAGGATTTTATGAAATTATATCTACTGTGACAGTGGATGTCCTTTAGGCCCTATGCTCACAGAAAAGTTCTGCTTTATCTTGGTTGGAAGATAGAAAAGAAATATACAAATGTAAAACTCTGAAAACTGAGATCTTTGAGGGAGATGAAATAGTACTCCACAGGTAACCTCTATTTTTAATCTCCTGAGTTTATGTGCTTGTATCTGGTTTTTTCATACATAGGGCAGTCATGGCTCAAGCAGGTGATTGTGTTTCGATATCAAAGTCCAATGCAATAGAGAGTTGGATGAAATCACCAAGAGGAAGAAGTTGTTCCTTGTTCATTACTTACTGTACCTTTTTGCAACCACCATGTTCCCTGTCTCTCCAACCTGCCCATCTATAGACAGGGTAGCTCACAAGGATTTCCTCAGCTTTCTCCAAAAGGGGAATTTGTCTGCCCAGCAGACACCTCACAGACCCACCTCAGCCAGAATCCACCTCAGCAGACACAGATCCACCTCAGCCAAGGGAAAACCAAAACACTGGGAACAAAGAGTCCTATATTGATCCTCTGCTTCAGCTGAGATGGATTGTGCCCAACACCTTCCTGACTAGAATATTCCAGGCCCCTGTTATGCCATAATTTCACAGAGGAGGAAAAAACCCCCAATTTGTATCTCCTCGAAGGCCCATAGCAGCCATTTTTTTCTGTTTCTAACCTTGCCCACTCCAGAACTAGATGATTTTTTGGCAATCAGATCAAGTGTCTTCCACCAGGTGAGGAAAGGCTCCTGCTTTGCATCCTTCAAAGGTAGAGGCACACTTGCCTTCAGCTTCTTTTCACACAGAGTTTATTCAGGGGCTCTAACAAGGCTGCCAGCACCACTGCTCCCACACAATAGACCATCAATAACTGCATGGGTAAGTATTCTGCTAATGGTATTCTGCTGTTCTCCTGTAACTACAGGAGTTACAGGTTTTCACCTTTGGAGCGAAAACCTGTAACTCCTGCAGTCACGGGCCATAAAGATAATTTGTCTGAGTCACTATGAGGAAGGAGGGAAATTGGGGTGCAAGGTGATTGCTTTGAGAAAGCATCAGTCAGCTCTGCTGGCATGGATTTGCTGCAGGCAATTCTCATTCAACAGACGAGGAGCGCTGGCAGGAGGCACCTCCTGATTATAAATCGTTTAGTCAATCAAAATATAGCTCCTGAGCTACGTAAAGATCTTATTTCTTCTCAGCAGCTTCATATGGACAAAACATGGGAATGCTGTAGCAGGAGGGGAAAAGCTTTATTTAAAAGTGTCAAAATGAAAGCTTCAGGATTTCGTTGTGGTGTAACTTAAAGTAACTTAGGTACTTGTCAAAGCTAATTAAGACAGGCCATCTGCAAATGCTTGTGATTTGAAACATTCCCCCTGTGCCAACGGAACAGTGTGTTACAGCTTCCTCACATCCCACCCTGACAGGTGCTAAGCTGCTCTGCCTGATGCTATCAGTCTCAGGGTAGGCAGAACTTCCCTCCTCCTGCTGCAGCATGAGAGCACTCACCTAAGCACCACGCTTCAGCTCTGCTGTGCACCCAAGGACAGGGAAAATGTCCCTGCCTCCACACACTGTCAGGGCCAGGAGCACCCACAGGGAGCAGGGCCAGGGCCACCTCTTCACAGGTGCACAGCTGGCCCCACACCAGTGGGCTGCAGCACCCTGCTGGCTACCCTATGGCAGCAGCTTTGCCTCGGAAGCACCAAACCAGCTGTTCACTGCCTTTGGCAAGGAATTTCACTCAGAGCTGTAGGCAGTGATGGGCAAACTCAGGAGGAATGAGACCTGCTCATTCCCACCCCAACGGGGCACAGAGACGGGTGCTGGCAGGGCAGGAGGGGCAGGTCCAGTGGGAAAGAACAGCTCACAGGAGTGAAACCCAGCCAAGGAGAGTGCGGTCTCATGTGCAGTGGGCAGGGCCCTTGAGATACAAATGTTTTGTTTCTCCTTAGCAACGCTGCTCAGCGGTTTTGTCCGTGAAGTGTTCTTGGTACCTGGAGGAAGCCAGAAGTGCTGGAGGAGCGCCAGCCTCCCAGGGTACCACAGCAAAGCCATCTGTGAGCAGCACAGACAGGGCCATCAGGCGAGGGCTGTCCTGGGCAAAGCGCTCTCTGCACACACCTTCAGAAAAACCTTTCAAATCTTAAAGGCCATTTTATAAGTGTCACAGTTGGATGAGACAAGTACTACGATGTTTAGAAACCCATTTTTAATTCCAGCTGTGGACTTTACAAACTCAGGATTTCTTTCTCAGCTGAAGTTTACAAGCCCAAGTTAAGCACATGGACTCAGGCTTTAACCACAAAGGAATTATTTCAGTTGCCAAGCAGGATAAGCTACAAAACAGCTCTCTAATTGATGAAGGTCCACTTCAGAAAATGTGACAGGACCACCCCTCGTGGGGTGACACCTCACTGCTGCTCACTGAGCACCCTCTGCCTCCAGCAGGAAAGCTGAGGTTCACTGTGTGCACTGGTGAAATGAGTACAGCAGTGAGAAAAGGCTTTGATGTGTGCGTAATGCAAAAATGACTTACACTGAAACTTCAAAGAGGCAAAGGGAAAACAAAGCTACATCTCTTTTTTTTTGTAAAGAACTACAAAGAATGCCCGCAGAATTTTTGAGTTTGTTTTTCAAAGAGTCATATATGCGCACACACATGCATACCTGTACATATACTTTGTATACACACACACAATCTTAATTTTGAGTCCTGCTTATCCATCAGGAGCTGATATTACAGTAGATGTCTGTACCTAGACGGTTTGAGGAAAGCATATTTGTAGTGTCTGCAAGAACCCACAGTTGGGGGAAAAATAATTAAATGTGGAAATTTTACTGCCGTATTGAAGCTGAAATAAAAATATTTATTATTATTATTATTATTATGTCTTTATTCAGACCACTTTTATTAAGTTAAAGAGGTAGTCTTAAATTAATTAGTATGATCCTTGAAACCTGCTCAAAAGTCTTTATAAAACAATTGTTAATTGCTTTTCTGTTTCATGGACATTTCTCTCCCATTCTGTGTTCAATCATGGTTTAACAGTTTACAGCAGTGCTTTGCATTTAGACAAATGGATTTTGCATTTAGTCTGAAATGGATTTTGGGTGCTGCAATCTCAGGTCAGATGGTCTCATCTCTGAATGACAACCTTTGGATTTCCCAGTGCCCATGTTAGTGATAAAATATTTCACTGTTCACAACTGCTCCAGACAATATCTTTAGGTACCTAAGGTATGCATAGCTATGTGCAGCTTGCAGATATCCAAACCACAGCAAAGAAAAGTCTGTGAAACAGAGGAAACAGCTCCCACTCTGTTAGCAGGAACGCTGTATTGCCACTTCCCACAGTGTTACGCAGAGTTTCCAGTCCCAAGAATTTCTCAACAAAACCTTCCCTGGCTCCATCTCTATCCCTGATATTCTCAAAAAAGATGCCACGACCTTCCACTGTAGTCTCATTTCCCCCCCTCAAAGTGATGGACACAGCCATTTCATTCTGCAGCACCTGGCATTTACACCAAACTTCACATAGAAATTAAACAAGATTAACAGCTGCTGTGGATCCAGCAGCTGGAGGTGAACATGCTTTCCCTGTTTAAGGAGTTTGGTACTGAGCTAGACTTTCTGTTTATTGTTGGGAAAAAGCTAAAGAACCATTGTTTTTGCAGTTACTCCCTATCCCAATGTGTTTGATAGTTGGCAGAGATCCGAGACTCACCACAGCCAGAGGCTGGAAAGCACTTCTTAAAAACAAACAAATGAACGAGCAAGCAAACAGCAGACAAAATCAAAGAGGGAAAATGACACAGAGAAATCCCAGTTCCAGGAGTGGCAGAACATTTTTGCAAAGGAACAGAAACCAGTTCTACCAATGCCACTTTCACTCTGATAAAGCATATCTGATAGCTGAGAGATGTCTAGTACCATGCCCTCGAGAAAAAGACAAGGAATCTTCTTCCTCTCAGGAACAATAAAACATAAAACATAAAATTATGCTAGCAGCGTAACAGCACTATAAATCACATTTCAAAAAGAAATGTATAATAAAGTTTATATAAAGTTCTAGCTACAGAAAATATTCTTTAATGCTATCCTTTAATTATTATCATAGAGTTTAAATGACACACTTTCAAAATAACGTTTTTCCACTGAATTAATAGTTTATCAATTGTTTAAGACACTGAGAAGTATTTAAGATTTCCCCATTCTCAACTTGATACTGCTGAAATTCTTAAACTGCCATGGAACCCCAGAAGGATTATGCTTACCCAAAACTTTGCCCTATTTGTCTTACCAGTAGTGCCTTTTTTCCCTCTCCATACCAACTCCTGACCATAGGGCAGCCCTATACAGACACATTCCATTCTTAAGTCTTGAGCAAGAGTAAAATTCCTGCTGGATCTTTCAATAAGCAGATCTTTAAAAACTGGTACAAGACGGCGTTTTGAAGAGAAGCAACAGCATCTGTAAGTGAACAAGACAGTACCTGATGATCATTACACTTCTTGCATTCTTTACTGAGTTTTCTGTAAAAACAAGAGATGCACAGCTGATATCCAAAGGTAGACAGATTTTTCACAAAAGGAAGCACTGTGGAGATAACAGCAACTACAGACTGTCATTCAGGGTGGGCTTCCAAGGGTTGCATTTTAGGGAGGGATCTGAGCTCTTAAAGACTAGGAAGGAAGTGCTCGCAGAAGGCAACACAAATTCCCCACCAGCTCCTGGGAGTCTCAGAGAATAGCACAGGCTAAAAGCCAACTTCCAGACAACTGAAATGAAGTGAGAAGGCCCTGACCCTTCTTCAAATGAGAAAACAAAGGTGACAAAATAGTGCAAAAGTTGGCAAGAGGATTAGAGAGCTGAAGTGAGTTAGTTAAACTTCTTTCAATAAAATAGTTTAAGTAACTAAAACCAAAGAAAGGCCTTTGTCCTCAGAACACAATCACAAACAAATAGGCCACAAAGATGTAATTTTGGCTCACTGCTCTTTGGGGCTGTAAACTGTATCTATCTATATTTAATATTGATAGGGTTTGTGCTCTAAAATCTCCCAACTATGCTGAATAGGAAACACTAAAAAAGTCCAATTTAAATCCTTTGATTTCAGCCTGGGCTCACCCAAACCAGAAAGCTTTTCAGAGAAACTGCTCTGGGTGCAGGTGCACATGGACATCACCAAGTAGAGAATGTCACCAATCACCTATGAGGCAGCTCTGCACTAAATAGTGAAATTCATCTGGATGTATTCATGAACAGAACTTAGCTCAGTCTAGCCTGTTTAGTATGCCCTCATTATCCTGGGACTTCACAAAGTCTGACAAGCTCTGAAAATTCAGTCTGACACAAACATTAGTGCAGAAATCTGGGTCTTTTAAAAGCAAATTTAAGAAAAAGAATACACACTGTACCTGTCTCAATCAAGTATTTCTTATAAAATCAGACCTACTGTTATTTTAAAAAATCTGTCAAAAGCAGCTAAAAAAGTTAAAACAGCCACATCCACAAAATTCCTGCCAAAGATCTTTTCTCTGTAGGGGGCAAATAAAAATACAAAACATATTACTTTCTAACTCCCGAGAAGAACTTTAGAAACCACAGGGCAAAAGCAGCCTTTGGGCAATATTCAAGGCTGTCAAGACACATAAAGCAGTAGGAGAGTCATCCTCCAGCAACGGGTGATTGCTATATACAGATACCAGCAAGAAAGCTCGGGGACAAAGGCACTGCTGCCACTGACTGAGCAGGCTAGGAGAAGGCCTTTCCACATTTAAGAAATGTCAGCATTCCAAGGGCTTTCTTTATGACTACAAAAAACCCCAAAGTACAGTGGACAGAATCAAAGTAGGACATAAAATTTTATTCTGAAATGATCTCTGGCCACAACAATAAAATGTAACAAATATTCACTAGAACAGTCTTAACTCCTGTCATCAGCTGTACAATACATACAGTATCATAAAACTGGCCACTAGGATTAAAACCCACTACAACATCTTTAATGTTAAGTGGCAACAGCAGCATCTCACAGAAAATTATACATAAATATATACACAGTCCACATTCAATCATTTTTCACATGTTTTCAGTACACACAGTTGCAGCATATTACAGTCACGTGTCTAAGTCATTGCCCAATAAAAACCCAAGCTACTGCTTAGACGCAATTGTAGCAGTTGAACTGAATAATTACAATTTGTAGCAGAGATGTACAAGCCCCTAGAAACAATAATTCACAAATGTTATTTTATTCAAATGCTACCACAGTATTACACTGGGCAATATTCTAATCTTTGCAGACTGTAAAAAGAGTTCTTTCTGCATTATCACAAATATTACTGATGGAAAAAAATTAACAAATGGAGAGCATTAAATAATGCATACCCTCACTTAAAGATTTTAATATTGCCCGATGCTACTTATGTCTTTTAAGTGTTTTCAACATTCCCATGAAGTCATTAATAACTCCAAACCACCCACCAAGTTAAAAGTGGCTTAAGTGCCTTGCACCCAAATTGTAAAAATCCCTGGTCACTTTTATAAGAGCCAGGCACATATAAAAGGAATGCACTTTGGTTCATACCAAATGCCCTGGGATTAAATCACACTATAAAACTAAAGAGTTTGAGGTAAATTTTTACAAATACAGTTGATTTCTGTCTAGTGTCACTATAACAAAAAATTATTTTAAAAAAATCAATTTGATGTTAAAGTACAACCAATGACAAAGGGCCATCTTTAACCCCTTAATGAGACGGTACTACAAGAACAGAGTGTCCTCTCCACCCTAGCAGTGTGATTGCCTTATTGTTTCTATTAAGGCCTCGATCATCTACAGGATGTTTTAAGACAGGTATAGCACTTAAAAATAGATTTCATCCCTACTAAGCAGTATTCCAAGGGTTAAAGAGGCCAAGATGCATTTACAACAAAAGGCACATTGTTAACACCAAGGGCACAATCCATCCTCTATCCTTAATCTACACATCTTGCATCACTCTCTTGTTCCAACATTTAAGTGGTAATGAACACACCAGTGGTGCAAGAAACTGAGCCAAGTGAGACTGCAACCAAAGACAACACTGTGCTGTTACTAAATCTGAAAATAGCTCAGACGTCCCCAGACAATGGTAACATGTGAGACTAAGCACTGTTTCCAAGCCAACTTCTATCAGCCTAATTATCAGAGCCCTTAGAATAAAATCACATCAAAGCAAGAGGCAACATCCTTCCCCCCTCCCCCCCTCCTTTTTTTACAGGTATAAATAAGCTACAATAAAATGCAGCTACATCACTTAAAAACCTTGATGTAGCTGCTCCTTTAGTATAGAGGAAGTTCCACTGTATCTGGGTTAAAAAAATAGCTCTTCACACTATAGTTTGGCCTTTAAGTTTCCGGTAGCATTTATGAAGAAGGTGGATCATAAATGCATTATTGGCATTAAGAACTGGTTACATGAAAAAGAAAATTTAGTGGTTGTAGCCCATTAATGACCCATGAACACCACAAATGTTTTCACCTTAAGTTGCCACAAAAGGCAGGAACATGTATCAATGTCTGCTTTAAAAAATGCCATGGGAGATGATTCTTCTTTCACCCTTAACATCAGCATCCCTATTTCCCAACTTTTGCAGGAAGAGTTAAGGTAGAAAGGAGCGGTAAAGTCAAGCAGGTGGTAGAGGAAGTAAAGATTCCCTGTTACTGTAGAAAAATACAAAGAATTGTATTCCCACAGTCATGAGAGTTAGTTAATTCTACATTAAAATTAATATATCTCTTTTTCAGACTTAGAATTTATTGATCATAATTTACTGGATATTAATATTCTAAACCCCACTTTTCTTAGAAGTATTATATTTCATTTTTAACATGATTTCACACATGTTTACATATTGCACTTACACATATTGTATAAAGTTGTGAACAGTTAACACGAAATAATTTAATTTGACTAGAGGCAAGAAATTATCTTTTTATTTTAAAAAGAAAGAAAAATGGTTGATTGACAGTCTAATTTTTACATTTATCAATCAACAAATAACATCCTCTACTCAGAAATTATTTTGGAGCTTCTTTAGGTGTTGACTTTTTGGCAAGAAGTTCAGCGATATGTTTCCTGAGAATTCTGTCATTTTTTTCTTTATATCCCTCCCCCAGTCTTACATTAAATTAAAAAATAAAACAAACCAACAAAGAAAAATTAAGCTGCAAGTGGTAAATTAACCAATATGAAGGAGAACTTAACCGGAAACTTTCTTGGCCTCTCAGGGGACCATGCTTTAAGTAATTTTCATAATTTGTACAAGTAACTCAGTAAAATCTGTGCATATAAATGTTGTTTGTAAGTAAAGTTACTGAGGTTTAATGCAATCCATTCTAGTATGTCTTATTCTAACATCCATAAACACTTAAGGATTGTTCTACTTAAAATTCCCTTTTCTTATGTTTTATACATCCAATGTAGACCACAGCCATTGTATGCATTAAAATACTGATCTCAGATTTCAAACTGTTCCTGTTGAAAACATGCTACAACATGTGAATACCTCTCTCGTAGGTCTAGATACTATTCTTTAGTAGACCATCTTTCTTCCATGAATGCAGTTAAAAGTAAAAAAGAAAAACCAAGCATTAGCACACACACATGTGAACAAATCTACACATATCTCTAAATGTTCTTTCAAAGTTCATTTTCATCTACAAATGCCAAAGATTAAATCAGATCCCAAGTGCTTAGCTTTCCTTTGATAATTTTCCCTTATTAGAAAATATCTAGGATGGTGTCTTCCAAATGAAAACCTTCCCACTGAGGATCCTTCCTTCTACAGTTAAGCTGTCTAAGGTGAAGTACTCCTCTACAGGAAGCAATGTAGTAACATCGTGTTTGCCCCTACATGCAGATTTGATCTGAAGTGTAAATGTACCACAGAAGTCACAGTCACTCAAACATTGTCAGACGAAATAAAAGCAACCTTGAAATCCATGTAGTTTAACAGTCTGGAAGTTACAGTATAAAACTGACAGAATGAGCACTTCTGCCTATGTGATTTTGGGAGATCAAGCTGCACATTAGAAAAAAAACAGAAGAGAAGAGATGGGGAAAAAAAAACAAAAAAGAAAAAAGGAGAACCTGTGTGAATGCTCAACGTTACAAACCTGAAATGAAATTCAGAACAATTTTGCTTTACCAACTAATCAGCCACTTTCAAATTCAGAGAAACAGACATATTGCCATGTTCACGCTTTCCAAGACCACCCGTTCCTCTCACTCTACCACGTGGCATGCAAAGTAAGTCATTTTAGCCCCGGTGTTAATTTTTGCATTATGTTTAAATTATCATTTTAATGAAAGCCCGTAACTTTTAAATAGAGAAAGTATTCCATAGGAGGTGACAGTATTTTTAGTGATACCACGACTTTCTCTGGGCTACCACATAAAGAATGACAACAGAACATGCTATGGCTCCACTTTAAACTACAAGTTTACAAGTGCTTAACTGTATTCTTTGAGTATTCTCCCTTGAGTCCAGTTAGTTATAGATGTGAGTGTGCACAGAATCCAGACCAAATCCCTAAAATCCAAAAGGTAGTCCTTCAAATTTACCCCAAGTTAAAACTAATATGAACCATGGAAGAGAAAGGTTAATACCTTTGATACCACGCTGCAATGCATGACAGTCATGTTGTAACCAGTGGCCTGCCACTGATGTTTATTACTGTGTCACACTAGTTACAGTAAGGCTAATTGTACTGTAGAAGACAAACATTTTAAAAAATAAGTATAAAAACTTAAAGCATTGTCCCCGTATTTTTATAAAAACAAAATTAACATTTAAAATTACATTTAAAATGAGTGCTGAAAGATACAAATGAATAGATTTATTGAGCAAATAAAAATGCATAACTGAGCTAATTTTTCATACAAATAAGGCTCAGCCACATTGTATCTCTCATATTAACAGCATTGGGTTTTTCAAACTCAGCTAACGAGTTTTGGCAACACTGTTCTTTGCTGAATATTCCCATTGGCATCTGTCATCTGTGCCAAATTAGTCCTCAGTTTTGAAGCTGAGCTTGAAGTCGGAGGTAACTTGGAAATTGAAGTTATAGCACCAGTACTCTCTGAAATTCTCTTTGCTGAGGCCTTTTCCCCAGTTGGAGGTTTTGGCAACCGTCTCCTTAACCAGGGATGCCGCAAAGCCTGGCTGGGTGTCAAACGGGCAGCAGGATCCCATTCTAAACACTGTTTTAAGAAGTCAAGGAAGAGGGGATCATCACACCCCTTTAATGCGTTACCCCACTCTCTGCTCTCTGGTGGGCCACGCAGTTTTCCCCTCCGAGAGCGTCCACCATTAAGTACTACAGAGCCATCAGACAAGGTTGTGATGCTGCAATAGCGGGGATAACCCTTAGAGCTCACAAAGTTTTTCGCTCGCTTGGATGACTCTAAGAGTTTTGGAGCAGGCATGCCCAATAGTTCAATCATACAAGCCAGCTGATCTCCTTCATCTTCTCCAGGTAAAAGCGGGTAACCGGTCAGAAGCTCTGCTAGGATACAGCCCAAGCTCCACATATCTATGGGCATGCCATAACGAGCACCGAGGATGACTTCGGGTGCACGATAAAACCGTGACTGAATGTAAGTGTAGACACGCTGATGCTCGTAACAGCTTGAGCCAAAATCAATCACTTTAATACCACTTCTACCCTGTTGTTTCAACAGAATGTTCTCAGGTTTAAGGTCACAGTGAATGATTCTGTTTTTGTGCAAAGCATCCAAGCACTGTAAAATTGAGTGGGCAAACTTCCGAACCAAAGGCAGGCTAAAGCCCTGAAACTTGTTTTTCTTTATTAATTCATACAGGTTCATGCTCAGCAACTCAAATGTCATGCAGATATGGCTGCGGAATGTGAAGTTTTCCAACATGTGAATAACATTCATGTTGTTATCCTTATCTTGCTTCCGAAGGTGTTCCAGGATCTTAATTTCTTCCGCAGCTTGGCGGTGGAAACGTTTTTCATTTCTCACCATTTTTAGTGCCACGTGCTGATGCATCTTGTGATCGTAGGCCTTCACCACCTGCCCAAAGCTTCCTTTCCCTATAACTTTCAGGACTTCATACCTGTATGCAATGTGATCATGGGGTACTTGAATGTAAGACCCTTGCTCATCGTCATACCCACAGTTGTTTGAACCGCCAACAACGCCTTGCCGCTTCTTTGCATTTGGACCCAAGAAGTATATTTCAGGGTAGCTAAAAATCTCATGATGCTCAAAAGCTGTTAATTTTTGCATGTATTGCTTCATTGCTTGCTCTGGTGTGATAACAGCAGTTTTCACCTTCCCTGTTCCATCTGAAGATTTTAAAGAGCTGGAGCTCCCTTGTCGCCTGTGGGCACTCTCTGTCTGTCTGTCCTGAACCACTGGCAATCCAGATTTGCCTAGCGTTGTAAGTCCATTTGGCTGCGTTGTCAAAACCGTTCTCTTGTTACTATTATCTTCAAAGAGCTGCTGAACCTGGATTTGTCCATGGCTACTAACATGTAGGTGCTCATTCATTGTGTGCTTACCGCCTCCAACCTAAAATTAAAAATAAATACATACCCAGTTAACAAGAAAGACATGAACTCCATGCTTCAACATTCACTCTGCAACCCTACATTCTGCCTAAATCACCTCAACATGAAGCATCTTCTTATATGTCAATTGTTTACAGAGAATCTAAAAAATACAGCATGTATACTGTGATACTGCTGGATGCTATTAAATTTCCTGATTCTTGTTTCTCAAATGCTATTTTCATGTCTCTACAAAATGTCTGCAACAAGGCAATCACAAGCGCGCTACCATGAGAAGCTAACAATATTTCCAAGCAATCTTTAAGGCAGCAGACCTGTAACATCAAGATGCATGCTTGACTTCATAATAGTAACAGTTTTACAGATGCTGAAGATAACATACAATGCCTGTAAGAACATAAATGGCTTATGCTCTCATCACCTGTTCTCAGAAATCAAGATTTTAACTTCTTCCTAAATTTGTTGTATATCAAAGGTTAGAGATACATTTTTAAGCAATAAGGAATGTGTTGTGACACGCACAAAGAGGAAAAGAAACCACACATTTCTGAAGTTCAGGAATGTAACTTACTGCTTGCAATTGAGACAGTCACAAGTCAGCAAAACATTCCAATCAATGAAAAATAAGCATATGCTTTAGCACTTTCCCAAAGCAGCCTAACGATAACTTTTAACCAAAATGAGATTTGGGGCCTTACGCAGACTTGAGTAGAAAGCAAATCTTTGCCTTGAGGAACATAAGTAACTTTATTTTATAGAAATGGGAAAAAAGCATTACTAGATTTTAGAAATTAGATTTGTTCTCGACAGTGTGTACATGGGAATAAACAGTAGCCTTCAGCATTTTCAAGCAAACAAACAGCAAAGTTTGCTTGGGTGTGAAAACAGGTATTGCTCCAAACCTGTTATTTTTAAGAAGAAATAAGAAATTTACAGGCATATCTGCCACTTAAATAGCTGTCCTTAAAATTCCTTATTTGCTCTCAAGTAGAGGATAATTAGTTTGTCTTCTGCCTGGTCTTACACAAATGTGGGAAGAATTCCCCTGCTGTCTCTCCAGCTGATTCACCAGTCTTAATATTTATGTCAAATTACTAACGAAAAGTTCACTGATACTGTCAGACAGATGATCAAGCCAGAGCTGAGAACACTTTTCATCTGAACTGTATTTTTTCTAGGCAGCTAAGGATAACACATCCCTTGTTCACTTAAGGTTGCTGAAATGAAATCAGAAAACGACAGTTGTGTGCTGTGATATGAGGCAATGAAATCTGTGCTGCAACAGCAAAGTGCTTCCTAATGAGAAAACCCAGACATGCAAGGCAGACTCGAGCATACTTTGTGCTTCTGTTAAGGCATCAGTCTGATACAGCAGAAGCATATTTTTGTAAATTCACTAACTTGTTCCCAAAGACTTGCCAGCTGGACACCAGCTTCACCTTTGGACAGTATATTGAAATTCGCAGTTCTGAAACTCATATAATGTAAGAAGGGCTCTCAGGGACTGCCTCTGCCAAGTTGACTGCTCTTCTGATTCCATTTTGACTGATGTTCATTCATCATTGCAGTTTGACTGTGTATGTTTGTTTGAAGAGAAATTTAGGCTCACACTGTCAAATTTGATCAATCTCATAGAGAGCACTACCACACAATCACAACTTAGAGCACAGATGTTTGTAACATTTAAGCACAATGAAGATATACAGGAAACCAACAAAAGCTCCCTTCCTAGTTTGATGTCTCAAAAGCACCAGAAATTAAATCATTAAGAGGACTTGTCTTTTGCCTACAGGCAATTCCTTCAGGTCAAGTTTGAGGCACACTGCAGTAGCAGTTTCCTGAAGGTTGCCCTGATCCTGTATATAAACAGCAGTTACTGCAGAGAAAAAAAAAAAATTGCCCCAAGAGCTGCTAAATCACCTATTTCAGAAGAACCAGATCTAGTTGGTAAGATGTGTCATAGGTTCAGCACTGGAGAGCTGTGCAAGAAAGGCATAATGAAGCAGCAGAGTAAACATACAATTCCAAAGACTCAAGCTAGGAAACTCTAGGTACAAAAAATTTATTCTCCAACACTAATTGAACAAAAACAGAACATATCTAGACAAACTGGGAGTAGGCAATATGAATGTAGACAATGAAGAAAGAATAACAATGCAAATGTAATTTTTAAGAACTTTTTAACCCAAATACTCATTACCACAGCTCAAGTCTTGAATTTTTTTCCCCTCTAGTCACCTGTTTTCACAGTTAACTATTTTCCACCCTTCCTAAGCACTGCTTGCTTCAATGTATGTATTGAGAAGTTCTTCAGGGCTTGGGAAAAAACCCATATATTTATTCTGTCTCAACAGGGACTAAAAAGTTCTTTTTTCTAAAAAGTGTGTTTGTGAACACATTCTGAAGTGTAAACCGTGTAGCTTCCTGCACCTTCAGGCAGATTCATGGTTTTTCAAGCAGCAGAATGAAATCACTAGCATTATTCCAACTTCAACCCAAATCCTCAGTAACTGGTTTTGCCAGTTTCAGTCAGCTGCTTGCGAATGGAAATGCCGATGCAGACAGTAGCGCTGGTTTTCTTTGTAGAAAATTACCACATTATCACAGGCTCTATTCCAAAAGCTGCACAGGAGAAGAGAGCTCACTCTTCTTTCAGAAAAGACCAACAAAAAGAGTTTTAGAGCTATCAGACACAGCACAACCACAAAGTACGTAACAAAAATAAACTTTCCTCATCTATTTCCAACCCGGATGAGAGCCGGATTTACACCAGTCCTTTGCTCTGCCTATCTACTTCTGGCTACTTGGGTGTCTGAGATTGCTGTCAGGCTCAGGCTTGCACTGCTCACAAGCTTCTCGAGCAACACAGTAAGTTCCTGAACCACAACTAATGGGCTTGGCAAGCTACAAAAGACGACAGCCTTCTCAGTCCCGTACCAAACTCTTCTTAGTACGCAAAAGCTCCATCAGCCTATCAACCGAAACCGCACGCCTGAGAGGTTTGCAACACCTTCATTTTGCTTCTGCAGATGGACCCGTAAATTCCAGAACCAACAACCGACACAACTGACCACCTGCATGCACTTATAAAGCTTACTGATTATATATTGTGTTGTTTGTGCTCAAACCCATCCACACCTTCTAAGATTTACATATTTTTGTAGCACATATAATCAAAAAGCTACTGTTGTAAGTCTATAAAATATATTGAAATAACTGGTGAGCTTGAACCCATCTTCCTGAATCTTCTGACACCATCAATTACATAACAGCAAATATTACAATGCAGTGTTTCTTTTCTTTCTTAGTAGTTTCTCATAACTTCAAAATCACCATTAAGATCTTTTACTTTGTTATGTTCATTTTATGGAAGTTGATGACTATGCCAAAAACACTCACCTAATCTTTGAAGTAGATACACCAAGCAAAACAAAACTACACCCTAAACTATGATCAATAAATAAATAAAAAAGCAACAAAACTTTAATTTGAGGGTGGTATTATTTGGGTTTCTTTTGCCTTCACAAATGGATTTAGGAACAGAAGTAGAACAGTAACTTACTAAGGCAACAGACCTGTAACAACAGGGAAGTAGCATAAAAATGAATCCAGCCTGCTAACAAGGTGGCAGACCCATTTACAATTCCTCTGCAGTACACTCACCCAATGCATTGATCTGTTTCAAGACCTTCTTTTACAAGAGTAATAGGACTGAACCCCACAGGAGCATGTACCTCTTCTCAACTTCATCCTCCAAATGCATCAAAATGTTATGTAATTGTATCATATTTCATCTCTGGAACAGTCACTTCTGTGATTATTAGCACCCTATAAAACTATCCAAGACAGACACATGATTCAGCTACATCTTATAATTTTATTTTGAGCAAAATCACAGAAAAAAGATTTTGCTGTCAATCAAAATCTAAAAAGGTTTGTAAAATTAATCTTAATAACAGAGCAATCATGATGGCCTGCTGAAACACTGCACAGGAATAAGATGTCATTATCTGCTATTACTTTGCACAGATGAGGACAAAGGGAGAAACAGTGTTCTAAAGTAGTAACTTAATTAAAGAATAATTGTTACACTATATACCCCTTTTTTCACAGCATTTCTGGGCGTGCCAGTTTCAGCCCTACTGTGTCAAACACACAAGAGGCATATGGTATCAGGTGCAGCATGCTTCACTGCCTATTTTGTTGACTACAAAACAAAAGCCTGAGCAAAGGTACAAAAGGCCCTTTTTTTCCTCTATAAACTAATTAAAAAACATTCCTCTGTTCAGAACTAAAAATACTTGCTAATTATACTGGATTATCCCTAATGGTTTTATCATGAGTATAGGTTTTATACACCAAAAAAACTAAGCCTTTGTTGAGCTTGGGGCTCAACAAGAGTGGTAGAAGGAATACACCACTCGGATTTTTGCTGTTGCTGTATCTGGTCCATATAAGCTTATTCTTTGAAAAGTTAAACAACTTCATATTGCAAATATTTTCACAGACTGAACTGTGCCTCAAGAGTCATACTGATTCTTAATTTTTTAAATTCTGTTAGGGGTGCAGTGAGTTTGAATACTTCAGGGACATCCTGCATTTATTACACACGATGAAATTCAAAAGGACAGCCAATGTACACTAAAATGAACTCCTTGGGTTAGGTGAACTATACAAAAATGACAGATTTGCCTAAAAGTACTGCAGTTCCTACAGCACCACAGTCACCAGCTGCTGGAACCCAAATTTCACAGCTGACCTCCACAGCCCTTGAAAGTTACGACAGCCTCATATTCCCCCCAGATACAAATTTTAAATAGAGGAAGAAACATCCAAAGAAAATGAGATGCAGTAAAATGCAGATCATGACTGCATAGTTATTACCACTCAAATGTGACAGTATTTCTACAGCAACTTATTAGATTAAAACATCACAATAAGAAGGTATTTGCTTTGGTTTTACCTGCTTTAAAGCAGATGACAACAGCAAAAATTAGCAGCATGTGACCTACCAGGTCTTTGCATTAACAGAGTCCAGGAATCTCTGTTCCATTATAATGCAAGTCAATTAAAAAAAATTAAATTAAAAAAATCAAGACTAATACAATGACTGATGCAAAAGTCTATGGGTAAACATTCAACGCTGGTGGCAAAAGAAAACAGGCTTGCTGTACAGAAATCTTAGAAAGGGCTTGAAGGAGGGAGGGCACTGAATCATGCATTGTAAATGGGTTGTTTTACAGTACTAGACAGGAGGATAAAAACATTAATACTGGTGGACTGCAAGAGAAACAGAAACAGTGCAGAATGCAGGAATACGTGCCAAGCAAGAAAGAACAGAGACAGAGATGAGTCTGGAAGAGAGACTCACAGACAGGTTGGGATTTATACAAGCAGAGCAGCAGGCAAGCAAGATAATCTCTACTGCAGCATGTCAACTGGATGTTATGAGACCATAATGAAATAGGAGAGAGTGAATGGAAAAAGGTTCCAATCATCACAGCAAGAACTTAAGGCTTCCAAAGAGAAAGCACTGACTTTGGAAAGGAAAACGAAGAGGACAAGGGGTTGGAAACAGGTTCATGTTTTCCACCACAAGGCAAAGAAGACAGCCAGGGATGGAAGCATACACAAATAAGCCTAGGATGAAGGCACGCTTAAAAAAAATACACAAAACCTTTCCCTAGTAGAACACACAACCCTGCCTGCTTAGCAACAAAGGCTGCTGTGCTTGCAAAGACTGCCATCAAAACCTCTGTCCCATTTTACGAAGCTTGTGTAAAACATCATCTTCTCCCCTTCTACCCATGCCATTTATAATCTACCAAACAATGACATTTCACTTGACAGTAGGAGACCACTTTTTCAGCAGAGGCTGGATCACACAAGTAAGAAATATGACAGGTAGTTGACTTCTTCCCTGTCTGCATTAAAAGAAAAACCCTTCAGCCTAAACAAAACGTAACTTCTACCTCAGTTTCTCTCACAATTAGCATACATCCTATGCACGCTTATATATAAATACCAGTAGTTCACCCGCTCAAGCACACCATACGTTCTGAAAGTCTGAAACACAAACAGAAATACTCTGGTTTTAGCTATTACAGAAGCCACATAGATACAACAGAGATGAAAACAGCACAAGCAAATGGGCACAAGAAGGAAAATAATTTAACAAAACTGAAAGGACCCATTTTAAACAGGTCTGATTGGAGGAAGTGGTGGGACGCAAAACCAATGGTTTCAATCTGCCAGTGTCAGCTGAGGTCAGTAGGCCTAAGTTTACAGAACAGATACTGCCCCCCTTTTTTCAGGTTAAAATCCAGCATTCTGGTGTCAAATCTGATCCTTACCACAAAAAGGTATGTTAGCAAACCACAAAATAACCACCTACAAAGGCAGTATGAGGCATTTCTGTAATAGCACCCAAGGTTAAAAAACCACTGTAGAGTAGGCTCTTTATCACAAAGGAAAGACAGACTTTGAAACAGTCAGAATCTAAAGGGACATGATCCATTGCCATATAATGCTTGATCACTCCTGGGTGCTTCCAGAAGTACACATATATATGCTACATATAAACACAGGCACACATACACAATCACATACTTGTAAAGATACTTGGAACACAGAAATGTAACATTTGAACACCCCTTGAATGCTTTTATAAAGACTGCATCCTTACATACATACATATATATATATATAAACACACAGACACTATATATAATATAAATATACAAAATCTTTGTATAAAAATACCAAAATTCTGTACTTCCAAAATTACTAAGTAGTCACAGAAAAACAGCTGGACCACCATGGTTTCACAAATCCTAAATTAAGTCTAGGCTCTGTTACATGTGAGCCCTACTGTAAATGCACTTGCATGACTGGTGCCCAGGCTGTTTTTACTATGTTTCTTCTTCTATGATTTTATTTAAACAAACCCTTCAGCTGTTGCCCCAACTCTAAAATCAAGCAGCACTTAACTGGTATACAAATGTGAAAAAAATTGGCCTTATATACTAACAAACAATTCAGACATGTACTCTAGCTACATAAATATACAATGGAGTTGATCTCAAGCATGCAGCTCCCACCTTGAATTTGCAGAATACTCCTCACTCCTTTTGAGAATACCCTCTCTATATATATATATATTTACTGATTTTTTTATTTAACTTAAGACAATTCTTGCTATAAATGGATTTGAATAAGATGTTTTACCCCTGGAAAGTCACTGAAACACTAATATCTAAATGCACAGTTCCACCTTCCACTAGCTCATAATCACATTACCATTTCAAGCTCTGCCTTATGTTTACATGGATAGCATGTGAGCATCCACGAAGAACTCATTAATTCTATGAAAAGTATGCCATCAATGTCTTTCAGGGTCAGTATGAAATCTTTCAGAATGTAAAAGGAAATGTATGCAATAAAAATTTCAGATATTTAGTGTTAACATGCCAGTATATAGACCCCTCTCACTACTCTGTCATGCCTTCAGGACAGAGATACCTCCTCTTATCCATATATAGTGGCACACTTGAGAAGTTTCATTCCTAGTAGATTAACTAGGAGTGGGAGATAACGTGAGATATCACAGAACCGGAAAATAGCACCCTTTTTGTGCCATCAGCCCTTATTTCTTTACAGGTAAACTACTGCAGCAATAAAGGCAGATTCATCCAATCATTGTCCCTGAGCACAGCGATAGCTATCTCTAGGGAAGACTGCGATCGGCCTGAGCTGATCAGACATCTGAAGGGGAGAGGAGCCTTTATTTTTCACCACAGTTCATATGACATTTTAATCACAGGGACTAACCTCATCTCAAAATGTGTATTCACCAGAACATCTCCTCTATGCGAGTGTGAAAGATCGAATTTGTCTCTGAAAATGAGACACAAAACCAGCCTGAAGGGGAGGGGGGGGGGGGGAAGCTGGGGAGGGAGAAAGCAATGTGTGCAGTTACAGGGTCCCAGCCTCACAACAAGCACGCACATTTCATCGGAGCCTGCAGAAATCCACCGCACGCTGCTCCAGCACCACGCTGCGCCCCGGGGGCCCATGCGCGCTCGGTCCCGCCGCTGGGCACACCTGGCGGGCCAGACGCCCCTTCCCCGCTCCCCGCCTGCACCCTCCCCTGCCCGGGCTCACCGTGTGGGAAGCGTTGCTGGCCCTGAGCGGCGGCAATGCGAGGGGCGATGGCGGGCCGGTCCCAGCTCCTGCCCGGGAGACCCCGGCTCCGGTGCCCGGGGAAGACGGCAGCGGGCGGCTGCTGTCCCCTGACCTGCCTGCGGAGAGCAGAGGGGTGAGCGCGGCGGGCAGCTGCGGCCCCTCGGGCAGCGAGCCCGTCGGGGCGGCGGCCCCAGCGCTCGGCCGGCACCGCCGCCCGTCTTGCTTGAGGCAGAAGCCATTAAAAGCTAATCACCGCCGCGGCGCGCACACGCACCGATCCGGCTAATAGCGCGGGCGGGCCGTGCTCGCCCGGCTAAGCCCTTCATCTGAGATTAACCCGCCACCGGCAGGCGCCTAACCGGGAGAACGAGCCGGCTCTGCTCCGCGCACGCCTCGGGGCTGGACGGCTGCCCGCGCCTCCCGCCTCCCCCCGAGCCGTCTGGCCCGAAGAAATCCCGGCGCCGCCGGGGACCCGCCAGGAGTTCACAAGTCTGCCGCGGGAAGCGGCGGCGAGCACCGCTGCCCCTTGTCAAACGCAGCCGCTCCGGCACCCGCCGCGATCCCCAGGTCTCCTTGGGTCGTTTCCCTGCGTGATTTCTCTCGGGCCCCCGCTCACCCACCCCGCTCCCCCGAGGCGAACTCGCCATCCCGCACCACAGCGGCTCGCCGGAGCCCAGCGCGCAGTCCCCGACGGCCCCCCGGGCTCGGCTGCCGCGGGGGGAGGGCGGATCATTGTTCCACACACACGGCACCTCTGCGGCGGCGGCCGCGGGGCCCCCGAGTCCCCCCGCCCCCGTCCCCCTCCGCCGGGCCTCCGCAGCCCGGCCCAGCGGTGGCGGTCGCGGCGGCCCTCGCTCGCTCTCCTTACCGGCTGGATAGGCAGCACCAGCGGCGGCGCTAGCCGAGGGTTTTCTGGTTAACATGGCCGCTGGAGAGGAGGGAGAGGAAAAGGCATGTCAGGGTGGCTCTTCTCCGCTGCTCCTCGGCCTCTCCGGGCGGCGTCTGCCTCTCTTCTCCGATCAGCTACACCCAGACCCAGACACGTCCTGCGCTGCATCCCCCTGGCCCCGGGCCGGCCGGACAGACCCTCCAACGGCCCGCCGTCGCCTCCCGCCGCAGCCGCGGCAGCAGCAGCCGAGCCGCCGCCGCAGCCCCCGGCCCAAGCTCATCACCTCCCCCGCCCCCGCCCCGGTCGCCCCGGTCCCCTCGCACGGAGGAGGGGGCAGCAGCAGGCGGCCGGACAGGACCCTCCTCCTCGCGCGGTGGAGCGGGGACAAACAGCGCACAGGATCGGCAGTCCCCGCCCCGTCGGCCGCGTGCCCTCCTTCCGTCCCTCCCCGCCGCTCCCTCCTGTTCCCTACCGCTCCGCCGCCGCGGAGGCGGCGCGGCCCGCGGCTCCCCCCGGGCGCCGCACGTCCGCCCGCCCGCCCTCCCATCCGCACAACGGCCGCGCCGCCCGCACAACGGCCCAGCCGCGCGGAGCGGGCCCGGGGCGCGCCCGGCCGTTGGGCAGCGCGGCCGCACGGCCATGATGGGCCCGGCGGGGCACGGCGGCGCGGGCGCGGCCACGGGGAGCGGCTCCGGCCCCGGGCAGCCCCGGCGTGGCGGTGCGCGAGCGGGGTGGCCGGTGCCGCGGGGAAATCGGCGTGTGTGGGGGCAGAGGAGCCGGGGCATGGCCAGCTCGTCAGGCGGCGGGGACCACTGTGTCAGACCGGGAGGACAAAGGTGGCCCCGTGGGACGAGGGATAAATAACTTGAAACGCGTAGAGTTTAAGTGAAGACTTTACAAAAAAGGGAAAAAAGAAGCTTTTGGGATTGCCCTGGAGGCGTAAGTATCTCAGCCTAGAATGAGAGTGCGAGGGGCGTTATTGGCCTTGTTCTCCGAACTGCACGACGTGCTTTGTGGAGTACAATGCTTTGAATTCCTGGTTTGTCAGCTCGAACGTCATTACTGCCAAAAATAGAAGACTAAGCATTTGCCCCGCTTGGAACCCCGCTGAAGTGAACTGTCCTACCTATGCTCAGCCCTTTTTGAAGTCCATACAGACCTCGCAGGTTTTTCTTTTGAAACAGCTGGTAGATGTATAGACAGACCTCCCTCCATCACCTTCCACAGAAAAGACAGAAAAATTAATCTCTGCTTTCCCTATGTCTAAGCAAAAAAAAAAAAAAACAAACAAAACAAAAAAAAAACACAACAAAATAAAGCCATGCCTTTGCCTCTTCCAGTGCCACAGACACATGCATAAGCAAAGATGTTTCCTGTACTGATGCAAAGAAATAAACAATTTCCCTAACCCCTTCTGTCACACAGAGAAAACAATCACACCCACCTAATCTTTTCCGTCCACTGTAGCTGAAAGAAAGCTTTGTCTTCCACAATATCCCCCCAGATGTCCACAGGCACTCCCAATGTCCCTTCCCATTGGCTGCCAGATGTGTAAATGCTGTTTTTTGATTACTTTCTGTATTTTCTCATAATTTTCACAAGCAGTGCATGTGCATCAAAGGTATCTGCATATCAAACACTCTGATCACATTAGTCTTCTGAGGTACCTTAAATGTTTCAGGAATGGCAGAAAGAAAAGGATATTTTTCTAGTTAGTCTGGGGAGGGGTGGAGGGGCAGCTTGTTCATGCTCAGGCTAGATAAAAAACTGGAATTGATACCAATTACCTTGTTGTAGGGCTTTCAGGAGTTCTTTATCTTGAATGATGTGTCTTTTCTGACTGTCAGTGTCGCAGATGGTTTCATGCACATTCAGAAGTTGCACCTGAGCACTGAGATAAGACAAAGCCCTCTAAATTGTCCTGATTCAACCCCTTTCCAGTCAAGTACACCTTTCACAGTATGCTTTCCACAGTTAATTCAAACACTCTTGGACTGCTATGAAGACTATGTAAAAAATGGAGCTAGTCTATCACATAGTAAACAATATTTAAATTAACTCAGTGGGAACACATTACAGTGGTGCCTGTCCAGCTATTCTCTTTCTAAGACTGTGTGCACTGTAAGCATTAGTCTTGAATCCTGTGAGTGGCCTTGGGCCTGCTTGGATGCCTTTCTTTGTCTCTTTCTCCATCTGCAGCCCATCCTGACATTTGCTGTCAAGGATAGTACCTGATGGAGTCTGAATTGCAACTCAAGGGCAAGCCCACCTCGATTCTTTCTGAATGCAATGCAAGAAACTTCAGTTTAAAAGCCCTTTTCATGCAGAATTTAAATTATGAAGAGGAGGAACATGATAATATAATTGCAAAATACCGTGGTTGCAAATAGCAATGCCTTTAACACGCACCTCTTTAAAATCATAGAGGCAGATATTAAAAGAGGAAAGCAAAACTTAAATACTCAAAGACAAAGCAAAGGTTAATTATTTCTGAGCCAAGCCTTACACTCAGAAATCTGAACTATTTCCTGCTGAGCATCCGCAAGACTTTCTTCTCTGTGATGCTGGCCATACTGAGCATATGGACACTTTCCAGACCAGTGCTACATAGGATGAGATCAACAGGCTTCAGTTCCCAGGACAGAAATAAGTGTTAGACACCTGACAGGAGAAAGTGTATGGTGCTCAGAAATTAGACAGTAAAATGAGTCAGGATTTTATTGATCCTTTTTCCTGCTCACTCAGCTTTTATTACTCAAAGGTTTGAACCAACCTTTCTGTAATGATAGAAAATTAGTCTTCCTTTTCTTGCAAACAAATCCACTGAGTATTCATGAGTGACAGACTACTTAGAATCATAGAATAGTTTAGGTTGGAAGGGACTTTTAAAGGTATCTAGTCCAATCCCCTGCAATGAGCAGGGACAGTTTCAACCAGATCAGGTTGCTCAGAGCCCTGTCCAACCTGACCTTGAATGTTTTCAGGGATGGAGCATTCTCACATCTCTAGTGGTACCAACTGTGCCAGTGTTTCATCATCCTTGTAAGAGATTTCTTCCTCATATCTAGTCTGAATCTATCCCTGTTGAGTATAAAAATTGTACCCCTTGTCCTGTTGCAACAGGTCCTACCAAAAAGGTTGTCCCCATCATTCTTATAAGTCCCCTTTAAGTGTCAAAAAGCCACAATAATGTTTCCCTGGAGCCTTTTCTTCTCCAAGCTGAACAACCCTGCCTGTCTCAGCCTGTCTTCACAGTGGAGGTGCTCCATTCCTCTGGTCATTTTTGTGGCCTTCCTCTGGACCCACTCCAACAGGCCCAGCTGGAACTTGCAAGGGACTTGTAAGGTAGTGTCATCAAAGCAGTTGTTTTTAAGAGAAATATCTGAAAACTTTATTTCCAGACAGGTATCCAGGGAGACCTGTTGACTGAAAAGTGCCAGCTCAGTGGGACAAGGGCAGTAACTGGTTCTGTGCCACAGGGGGCACCTAAGGAATCAGGTGAAGGGGCAGTTGGAAGTGCTGGGGACAATCAGAAGGCTGCTTGCCACACCTGTTTTGGAGAGGTTTAGTTTGGTTTGTTACAGGTATCAACCTCCCATGATAAGCTGCACCAAGTGTTCCAGTACAAAAACTAACAACTATTTGGTAAAAATAAAGTGGCAGAATCACAACCATTAAATTACAAAATTAAAATTCATTAAAAAAAAAATTAAAAAGCCCAACAGCACCAGAACATTGTAGAATAAAACCTGATGACTGTAATACCTTGTCTAAAAGCGTTTCTGCCCACACAGAACATTAAAATGCATTATTGAAGATATTATTCTAGGAGTGTGGAGAGACACAGACTGTGTTGTGTTTCTTGAACCATTCAGTCAGGCCCTTGTGACCAAGAAAGATATTAATTCTAAGCAGACTGTGAGGGGTTGCTGAGGTCTGTTTGTCAGGCTGCCTGGGGACCCAGTTCATATTGTTAGAGCACTGTACCTCCTTAGCAGCCCTGTGAGATCTCCCATGCCAGTCCACTTACCTCTTCAAAGTAGGTGGGTTAAGGTTTAATTAAATGGGGCTTTGGTATGTAGTTGTAGGGCAAGCAGGGCTGGCTGGTCAGTCACAAAGCATCCCTGCCACTGTGGTATTTGCAAATGCCTATGTGGTCAGGCAGCAGGGAATTCCTGAGAAGCCATGAATGCCCAAAGCTGCAGTGATGACACTGTGGGGCTCCCACAGTGACAGGTGCAGTGATTGCTCAGCACCTTGCTATGCTTTGTCCATTGTCACCAGGCACAGCACACTGTGTGTCTCACCAGGCACAGCACACTGTGTGTAGATAAATCACAAACTGTGCTGTAAGTAAATCACACTGGGTAACGCAAATACAGGGCTCCTCAAACATCAGGGGGTTGGAGGACATGGCACTTAGTGGCATGGCTTAGTGACAGACTTGGAACTGTTAGGTTAGCTTTTGTATTCATTTAACTTAAGAGTCTTTTCCAACCTAAATGATTCCGTGATTTTATGAAAAGTAGAGGTCAGACAAGCCTAGAACACAGAAAGTAAAAATGTGGTTTTCTGCCACCTTTTAATCATCCCTTCCTACTAATCAGAATTTGCATGAAGGAGGATCTTTACTAATTCTCAACATGTTTTAAAAGGTTCTTGTGAAGCAGACCTTAAATACTGAGCTGGAGACATTAAAACACTGGAATATGTCTCACCATTAATTAAAATGGGTCTAAGTCTGCTGTCTCAGACAGTAATATGTATTTTAAAAGTAAACCCTTAAGCCCAGTAAGTGGTTGCTTCAGGATGGTGTGAACACAATCAGCACCAGGTTCTTGTTAATTTGTTGTGGATAATTTAGGCATGACTAGGACCATGTATACCACAGTGTTGTCTTTCAGCAGATCATTCTGAGAGCAGTGTAGGCACTTTAAAATATAGCACCCTACAAATACTAGCACTGCAGATGGAAAGCCCACCAGTCAGGACTCGACTAGCTCTCAAACATGCACTTCTCTATGTGGTACACATATAAGGTTTGCAACTCCACCCTCTCTCTGCTGTTCCCAGAAACAAAAAAATCCCATCACAGCATCTTCAACTTAGAATAAAACTGTATTTCAATGCAGTTATAAACGGTAAACTTATGTATTCAGAGCAAGAGTGCAGAGTTACTGCCACAAGTCAGCTTGCTAGTACATATTCATACTGACACGAGAGTATATGAAGCTAAACTGGCTTGCCAGGTTCAGATGTTTATTTGTTGGCCTTCATTCCAGTGTGTGTTCTCTTGAGCATAAACTTCATTCTATGTTCAAGGGTTTAAGAACTGCTGTTTAAGAACACATAATTCACAATTTCTATTATAGTACTAAGATACAACAAAGGATGTTTTAGTGGTCAGTGAGCACACCCTGAAAAGAAACTCTGAGATTCTGTAAATCTGCAAGCATACAAATAGTTTTTAGTCTTCTGCTATTACAGCTGTTTTGTGGGAGATTATGTCACAATACATTTTTATTTTAGTGCTGTCAAATTGCATATTAAGTAAAATGCTTTTCCTTTTCACCAGACTATGCCAATGTTTCTAAATTTCTGTATTATATATTTCCCATATAACTTCTGAATTCTTATATTATTAATATCATTAGAACATTAGAGTTACTCCTTTGTGTATACTCCCAGCATGTCTAATGGGAGGAGAAAGATTCCTGTTTTCCTGTCTCATCCAGCAGAAGCAATTCTGACGGAGTCATTGGAGTAGCATTAATATAAAACTAATCTCAGGGAAAAAGCTTAATGCTTGTTGAATCTTTTCAGCTGATGCACACCCTTCTTTATGTACTTAGTAGAAAAGTGAACCTCTGGAAGAAGAAAAGAAAACTTATATGCCTTTGGCTCTTCTTCTGTAGACCCTTCCCACCATGTCGTGAAGCTTCTCTGTTGCCCCAGCTACACAAATAAGGAAGATGTGATAATTGCAGACATAAATTTAAACTACTGTCTCTCCTGTCACTTGAATGTTAGTCTTTCCTAAGAAGGTCCTATAAAACAACTGTTACTGCAAGTTTAGTTTGCAGATGATACCTAGGATTTCTACCAAACTGTTTCAGAGAGAAACCACAGACTAGTTAAACCTTATGTCATTTCTGAATTCAGTTTCCTATTTTAACCACCTTGAAAGTCAATATAGAAGCTCGGTGTAATCTTTCTTGCACTCATTGTGTGGGCTACTCTGTTTCCAAACCAGCTGTTCACATGTGGGGTTAGTTCCAGCTGTTGAAACACTGGTGAGCTTTGCTTGTCCAATTCCACATGTGACATGAAACAGACTTAACTTTAAAGGGTTTGTGGGACTCAGCTACTCTTCACAGCAGTGTTTCATAGAAGCTGGGATTTAATTCTGTCAGGTGCTGAGAAGTTTCAGCTCCCCTGAATCAGAGAGCCCAATATCTCATAGGGTGTACTGAAATTGAGAAATTACATATTTCACTCACTTGTAATAAAGCTCATTAAAATTATTAAAATCACTGCCCTGTGAAAGCACAAAACTGAGGCATAATTAAAAGATAATGGGTCAGAGGAACTCAGAATCCAGAAGGAACTCTGACTAAGTTATTTTCCTCACCCAGGCTTTCTCTGGGCAGAATTTATTTATAAAAGGAAAATGAATCATTAAGTCCCAGGGTCTGAGCATTATATTATTAACTAGTATAATCTACTGTCAGGATTTACATGGTGACTTTTGAGCTAGACCATGAGCCACCTGCTGAAAAGCAAAATTAAGGCTACATGCTGGGAAAGCACTTTCTCATTAAAATATAATCAAGGTTTGTTAGGGCAACAAAGAAAGAACCAACCTTACATGCTAAATTAAACTGAGTGAGAACTGAAGGTATCAGACAGCTGTGAAGAGTTCTTCAGCTCCCTCTTTTGCAGGGTGTAAACCTTACATGGGCCAACCATGGGAAACACAGACTGCATCCCTTGAATGTATGTAAAAGAAATCCCTGGCCATGTTTCCTATTACTAATATGTGCAACTTGGTGCAACATGGTACTTTTTCTTCTGTAATGAGCCTCCTTACCTTTCTCCATCGCACAAGCGTAAAAAAGTCAAGTGAGCATGGTTGGGGTGATATTTGAGTAACAAGAAGGGATGTGCAGGTATGTATTGATAGTGTGGAGAGAAAGTTAAGAGGGATCTTCTCGGTGTTCCCTTCTCTACGTTACTACTGTTTCTTTGGTGTGGAAGTACCCTTAGCTGTCCAGCCTCTCATTTACACTGCTCTATGAATGTTTGGAGGATGTGTTTATTCAGGTGTGAAGGGTGGGAAAAGAAGAATAGAAAATATATTATGTGAAAATGAAACAGAGGCTTTAATTTACTATCATCATTTCTAATTTCCTTCCAAAGGAATAAATGTACATATTAACATGCAAATGGTTCACAATAAATTCAGAAAATTGAGACTTAAAATCATTGTATAATTGGGAAAATTAAGTAAACAAAGGAAAATTCCTGCAGGCATTCTACAGATAGAGAAAAAGAGAAAAGAGGCCCAAGGGGACACTTCAGTATGTATGCTATTTTATTAGTAAAATTAATCCCAGTGATTTCAAAAAGACCATTCACACACAATTCCACCTTTAATTAGGATCCCAGCTTTAAATTATAGAACACTTTTTTGCTTAGCTGAGATATTAATTTTAATTTGCAGAAAGGCAGAGGTTGCTACCTATGGTAACTCCCTTTAAATAGATTTAGTTGTGTACAAAATGGGCAACATTAATGTGAGGGGCTAGGCCTAAGAAGTAGGCAGCTCATAAGAGGAAATCACACGTGGCAGAAACAATAGGTGCCAATGCCCATTCTAGTGCCTGGCAAAGTGTGCTGGGGTGTCAAAGCAGAGACACAAACCATAGGGGACACAAATACCCAGGAGATTTTCCCTGCATGAGCTGGCCAATTCAAGAACATCTGAAGGTTCTTTAGAGAAAAAGAGTTACTGTCATCACAGAGTTCCCTTCTGTACAGTAAAATAATGGCAAAAGCACTCATTTGGCAAAGTTCAGTGCATTTGGACCTTCAGCCTCTGAAGGTGTGCAACGAACTACAAGCTGCTGAATCTGGAAACAGGAATTCATGACTCACTGGGTCAGAGAGAGAAAGTGTTACAAAGAGAAATTAAAGATGAGAAAGACTACTGCTGTGAGGTTAGACTTTAGAAGTATATTTTTAATGTTGCATAAAGCACAGTAATATTCTGTCTCCCCAGTCCAGTCACACAATATGCAAAGGTTTGGTGAGTATTTTAAATCAGGTGAGTATTTTCAAATAGTGTTTAACTTCAGTTTGTAAAGGCTAATGATCTGTTTCTGTAAACATAAAACACACTGGGAAACAGGCAGTAAAAGGCCAAGAAGCAAGAAAGGAAGAAAACAAGGATAGGAAAGATAACATGAAAAAGATTATGAAAAGCCATATATAAAAAGAAAAGAAGACGAAGTAAAGCAGCAAAACACAATCATCTTTTATTTTCTGGCATTAGCTTCCTGGTAGTGTGACCTTTGCCTTTTTCTGTCTCTCCAGTCAGTGCTGTTCCACTTGTGCTCTCCTCTTTTAATTCAACGTTTTATCTCCTTCTGGTCTTTGTTTACCCTCCTAGTATTGTCTTTCTGTCAGTGAGGAGGCTGCAGATGGGCCACAGCTGTCTGTCTCCCAACAAGTGATGCCACCACAGGGCTGTTCCCATCCAGGAATTAGTGGGTGAAGATTGGAGTCCTGCTGTTTGCTGGGCATCAGCTAAGGAAAAGGAGAGCTGAAAGTGTGAGAGAATGACCAGACAGTGTCAGTGGTCTTAAGAGTGCTGAGCAAAGTTTCAGGGGGTTTTTCCTGAATGAAAATAACCTGCCTCTTCAGTTTCTTTCCAAGGATTCTGTGCCAGTCCTGCCCCTTGAACTGCAGAATTTGTGTGGGGCATTTACCCATGAGAGTTGCCGCAGCACAAGGGAGAACAGGGGAACCCAGCTACAGACAGCCTGTTGGCAAGGGAATTGGGGCTCCGATAGGTAAATTTAAAAAAAAAAAATAAATTTAAATTTTCTAATTAACTGATCTACTGAAAGCTCTTCAGGTCAGACAATTTTTGCTAAATCCATATTTTGTTTTATTTTATTGTCCATTTTTCTCTGGGTCCTTTCTTCCCTCCCGCCCAACTTAATGGATTTATCCAGTCTGCAATTGTAGGGTTGAGTTTACACTTTTTCTTGGCCTGGACAACTATAAAATGAATGTTACCCTGGCAGCTGGGTGCTCATTGTTGCAATGACATCCTCCTAGTTAGCCTTCTGGATAAGACTTTCACCTTGCACTTCAATTGCTCTGCTCAGTAATGCACACCAAGCTTCTTGTCACTGTGAGATAAGCAGGATAGTGTTAAGGACTCCACATTCCCAAGAAACACTTGTTGCAAATTGACAACAATTCAGAGCATCTCAAAATGGCATAGTCAAAGAAATGATTCCTGAACCACCATATACATAAAGATTCATTCAGACAGCAAAAAGATGTCTTCTCTTTCTGGATGTTTTAATGAAGTGCTAGACTGGTGACTTACCTAAACTGCAGCTTCAAGAGAATGCACTAAATGGTCTGTTTCTGAGATGTAACACAGGCCTTGCCATGTGAGGTTATAACACATGTCTGACTAAGACATCTTCAGTACCTGGGGAGTGCCACTGGACAGAGAGGTAATATATTTATTCTGCTAAAATGAAAGTGAAAACATTTTTTTCAGAGCAAGTTCTCCTCTCCGGCTTTTTAATGAAGTAATTCAATATTGATACTTGCCACTAACTTTTTCTTCCTTTTTTTTTCTTTTCATTTTTGAGATGGAAGTCTCTGTTGGCAAACTGCCAGAATCACAGGAAACAAACCAGGGGACCAGAGACACATGAGCTGATAGAAGGGAAGCACAAATCTCCCAAGGATAGATGATGATTATTATTTTGTATTTTTAAAAATCATTTTCCTCTTTTGTCTTTTAGCCAAATTTGTTTGCTGCCTATAAGACATAAAATAGAAACTCTACACTGTTCCACACTTTTTCCAAACTCCTGCAAGAATGCAAAATTCGTGCATTTCCTGTGGGGTTTTCCCATGACATTCATTTCAGAAGAGCTTTCCCTTTTCAGACTTAAAGTTGAAGTACAAAGAGGTATGCACACTGCTTCATATATGTGCATATTTAATTTTTTTAATTGAAAGATAAGTGATCAAAATGTGTTGATCCCTTGAGAAATAAGGTTTCTGAGTAAATATTCAACTGTCACACCATTAGATGTGCTGAAACAGCACCAGTTGAATATAACAACTCTCCCTGCTCACTTTGAGGGAGTTAATAACAGTGGAGAGGAACTTGTTTGACAAGAAGGCCATTCATGGTGGCCATCAGTATCAGGCAGGACACCTGACTGCTTCATGGTCTTTACAGAGAAAGACAGAAATGTTTAGAAGTTTTTTAATGCAGATTAGTACAGAGAGAAGAAAGTTCCTATATTTATTTTCACCTATCTGAAAATTTGAACCCTGTGCTACTGTGGAGCAAAATTCTCCATGATCTTGAGAGGCTAACTGAGGATCAACAGAATATCTCAGCCATGAAACATGACATCCTTTGAACACATCCCCAGGAAACATTTGCTTGGGGGAAAAAAACAACAGTTAACCTCAAGCAAGCAGATCTCGCAGAAGGAGGCCTTTTTATTTCCCATGTTGCCCAAGCACTGGGATGTGAAGTCTTTGAAATGACAGGAGCTACAAAAGACAGGAGCTCAGGCAAAGAACATGCCCTAGGGACATGTTGTGGCTCCAGCAGCTGTGAGGAAGACATCAGCTTAGAAAACAGCACCCAACACAGCACCTCTGCCACAAGCATCAAATGGAAGAAAGCAAACCTGATTCCCAAAAAGCCAAACCATCTACAATCAATGCACTTACTAGTAACTTGTGGAAGAATGTCTGTTGTATAAATGCTCTTCGTTCGAGTCACTAACTAAAACAAAATTGCTTTGACCACTCATGTAAAAGCTTAAGGCATCGGGGCATTGGTGCCTCACTGAACTCTGTGCTTTACATATTTGTTCTCAAACATTGCCCTTTCTTTGAGTGTTGTATATTTTATCCAGAAAATAACACTGTGGTCCAGTTTTCTTTAAGAGCAGATTTAGAATATGACAGCTTCTGCTTTTGAAAGTAGATTGCTTTGGACACCTCTGGGTCTTGCTTTAAATAGAAATCATCCATGCAGTGTGCTTGTCAACTTGGGCCAGACATGTCATACAAGGGTTGGTTGCATTTGGGATTCTTTTTCTTTTTTGCACCTAGATATAAACAAACCTTAATGTAGAAAATTGAAAAGCAACCAGACTACTGTCATCTTCAGTTGAGAGAAAGAAACAGAAGCCCAAGACTCTGCTTGAGTTCTTCTTTCCCATATGGCTCGTAATAAGTCAAAACTGCCATTTTCTTCCCCTGAAGTTATTTTGAAGGTAATTTCTATTTTGATACAGATCCTGGAGGAATAGATAGAACATCCTGGCATTGCTTTTTACATAGCAGAAGAATGACCTGTTATGACACTGGCTCATATGTACCATACATTGTGGCAAAGATGGAATTCTCTGTGCCCTGAACAGGAGTGTTCAATAGCAGCATGGTTCTGGTAGAGCTTTAGATAAATGTGCTCTCCATCCAGGTCTAATTAGGAAACCCTACTTTGCTGTGCTGTCCCCAGTGATACCAGACCAGATAAAGAGAACTACATTTCTACAGTCTGCATCTTTAAAACCTGTTTTCAGTCAATGGTTTGATGCTTCTTAATCATTGGTTCATAGCGCATATAGTCAGTGCTTGCAAAAAAATTTAGATTTGTGTCTTTCAGGGTTGCATGTTTCCTTTGAGACTGACACTAATTTTAGCAGAGCCCTGGGCAAGAATAACTTGAATGCTGCTAGCCTGCATTGGGCTCTCTCCTCAACAGCGCTGTGGAGGGAGGATGTTTGCACATCCATGACCTTTCCTTCCACTCTCAGCTTCTGTGACATTGCCCCCTCAGGCTATGATTGCCCCATCTTTTCATTTTTGAGGCTTTGCAGACTTTGATGCTGTTGCTGACAGTGCTGAAGGCCAGGAGCAGGGGAAGGATGTGGTAAGGAAGAACGATGTGTTGAGATTGAGAGGGAAACCAGGGAATTCAGTATTTGACATGGCCTGTCAGTATCAAGTGAGTGCACAGCATGGATAAGGAGGTGTGGACTGAAGAAATAGGTGGAAATACTTGTGGAGCAGGGCTCTGGGAAGATGGATCTCTCCATGAAAACTCGACTGCACACCACAGTTCAGGTTTCCTATTCCATTTAGTAATACCAAGGAATCTTTGTCAGTTCCCGAAGACTTTTTCACTACATGTTATGTACCCTTTACATATGCAAAATGAAAGAATCTGGCAGGCACAAACAAGTTTGTCAGAAAGAAATTACTACTTTGTGGAAGAATGGATTGATACCCTAAACACAACAAGCTGTGAGAATGGGTCAGTAAGACTCATTCTCACTTTTGGTGTGAAGGAAACAAGCTACTTGGATCTCCAGGAATCTCCAGTCACACACAAGTGACACAAAAAGTTGACAGCTCTATTTGGTTATTTAGATCCTCCTGTAGGTTTTGTCTTTCTAGCCCATCTGTCAAAAAGATACAAAACGCACAGATCTAACAAGATGGTGAAGTGGGAGCAGTTAAAGCTGTAGACAAGAATTAGTCAAGTCTCTGCTACTTGGTGACTTTGATCTCCTTTCTGTTACCTCTTCTTTCACTTAGCAAGCTTTCCTAATCAATGCTCTTTTATCAGAGTCTTGTCCTTGTTCTGTGTTTGAAAATCAACTGAGATATCCTTCATGTGACCAATCTATCAGCCAGATCTAGATCAACCATTCTATTTTCAGCCCACAGGCATTTTTCTTGTTAGGCAGCTTCTGCATCTAGACCATCTCTTCAAAATTCACCTTGTACAACAGCAGCTGAACAGTGAGCAAGAGCAAAGGGTGCAAGAAAATGGAGCTATTGAAGAAATGGAGACAACTGCAAAAGCGGATAAGAGAGCATTCTCCAGCAGAAGCTCTAAATCTATGAAATGGGTCAAAATGGAAATTAACCTAGAACTCTCAGCATCTACCTGGGACAAGTGCCCATCAGCACATGGATTTCAAAGCTGTTTCAAGATGCAGTTTCATAGATTTTGAATTCTTCATAAGTCCCGTATGTTGAACTTCAGTGACTATCCCCATTTGTACAATACCTTGACTTTATTTCTGAATTTGTCTAGCTTCAACTTCCACCTATTAGTTCTTGTCTGAACCACTTTGTGTCTGAGTTGAGTTCCCTGTATTACCAAAATTCAGCTCCCCACCTAGATTATCAAAGGCTTCTCTTACATTTGTGTTGCAAATAATTTTTGTGAGCTAAGTAGACAAAGTAAGATTTATTATGCATACATTCAATAAAAAAATAAATATTTCAAGACCAATAAAAAAATTCTCCAGGATATATTTAATTTTTTTTCAGAATGAACTGTAACAGTCCTCACTCCTTAGGTCAGATTTTTCTTGCTGACAATAATTTGCGTTCTGATTGCTACTCTTTAGAGCAACCTAACATTTTTTTCTATTGATTGAAAAAAATCAGGTTTCTTTGATTCTTGAGAAAAATCACTTAAGCTAAGAATGCAGAAAACACATATATTTGTCTGACTGCTAGATTATATTTCACCATCCAAAGCAGAAAATAAATATATAACTCAGAAAGAAACAAGTGACAGAAGTCTTGCCTCAAAGAGCTATTAGCCATTTAGTTGTGAGCATAACCTCATTTATTTTTGTAACCCTTAATTTGATTTCAAAAGAAATGTATTATGCGTAGCTAATTTCATCCTGATACCAAAGCTAATTTATCTTGCCATTACATGCAGCATCACGTAGTTGGAAAGATTATTTTATTTGGATACAGTTATGCAAAAGTGCTCATTTTATTCTGCACGTGTACAGGGTGTTTTCCATGCAACTTAGCACCAGTTGATTCCTTTCTGTGTCTCCCTTTTTCCAGGTTTGACCCTATTGCATTTTATTCTAAAATGCATATTGGAGGCATTAGGCACTACATTAAAAAACTCTCAAGCAAGGGAAATAAAATCCTTATTTGTAAAAAATAAAGTTATTTGTTTAGTAGTTATTTTATGTTTCATATACCACAGTCAGACCAAAAAAATGTTGAGAGTAAAGGTGTAAAGTATGTGATATACATTATGTAATTATATAACTGGATAATGTACATTCAAAACTTCCAGCCAATGTGAGGAAAAAGAACACGTAAAGCATCTTTCCAACACCAGAACATAAATCAAGAACAGCCTTCAAGAACTATGTTAGGTATACATTTTTGTTTTCCACTGTTTCTAGAAAATCTTTATGTAATACTGAGGTAGTTTTATGTAAACAAAAGTACCAGAATACAAGAAAAACATTTTCTGACAAACTAAGAACAATCAAAAGCAGCAGCAGAAGCAGTAGCAGCAACAAAAATAGAGAAGGTCTATCCTCCATGCTTCCAGAAGCTTTTTTAATGCAGAATAAAAGGGTGAAATTCAAAACCAAGTGCTTAACAGGTGAAAAATATGTTAACACATCACGATTGCTTGCCAGTGTTTGTGGACATGAATGGGACCAGACAAAGTACACCAAGACCACTTTGTGTGACTTCACACAGCCATGGCAGTGAGAAAGAACTCACAGAGGCTATAATCATTATTTATTGCCTTATTGAAACCTGTCTTCACAGCCAGGAGAGAGATTAATATCAATGGGAGTTAAGCTTGCAAATATTCAGAGGTACACTGGGAAATATGAATTGAAATAAGATATGTGAAGGAGGGGAACAAATGTGTGTGTTACAAAGCATTTCAGATCACAGTTACAAATTAATGATGTGGTATTGGCTATTCAGGCATTACTGGGAAATAAAGACAAACCACATTCTCCCAATTGCTCAGGCCTCTCCTCTTCCTGTCAATAAGCCAGGCATCAGCAAAGTCCCAGACCCAGAAAGGCACCATCATCTGTCTGGCTTCCTGCCAGAGCTTCTCACACTTTGGGGAAAGGCTGAGAGCAGGAACGGAGCAGAACACACGAAAACACACCAAGAGGGCACTTGTTGCATGACAAGAAGATCCAGAGGTCTCCTGAGGGAGTCTCACATGTTTTCTTGAAGGGCTGGAGTGTTTCTGATTGAGCTTGGCTGGTCTGACCAGGCTTGGCAGGGGCACAGAGCAGGGCTGTTGAGCCCCCAGGAGGCCCTGGAAGCAGCCTGTCAGATGGACACAGAAACTCACGTGGCTCTGAGAGCTGATATTCTAAAAGCATCTTCTGTGCTTCTGACATTTTGTCTGCTGGGGATGGACAGGAAGACTTCTGCTTATCATTGAGTTAGTCATTGGGGCTTTGGCCCAGCACATTTGTACATCATCAGTGAAAGAAGTAGATGAAATGTGGTCCTAAGATTAGAGAATCAGGCTAGACATCAGAATATTATGCTTCTAAATAAAGAGGATCATTAGGGCTATTGGTAGCAGTGACCACCGAGGAGATCCTTTCCATTTTATGTCTTATTAAATTTGTTTCATATCTAGAACCTAGCCTTAGGGAAACAAAATCAGCCTGATTAAGCTATCACAGATACATATACAGGAATTACGGTTCAGCTTCAGGCTATTTCTATCAAATCTGGAGTTTTTTCTCCAAGTGTTGACTATGGAATTTCTTTTTCCTTGGATCTTCTGGTGCCAAAGTCTGTCAAGATCAATCAGCACAAAGTGGCCCTGCTTGAAGAACCAGCATGACCAACTGGAGCATGGCAGTAGTATGTGTGTCACTGGTTGAGTAATTGAAACTAGTATAAAGCAAAAATGTTTGCCAGTATTTAGTATTAAAAGTTGGGAATAGGCAAAATTCAGCTTTGTGGCTTTATGCTGCCGCTTTCTGGGAATGTCACAGTTACAGGCACCATCTATTGAAAACCATGTCCTTTCCAGAATCTTCTTCAGGAAATCATTCTATTTGCATTGCTTCTGTTGTATTGACCAACAATGTAAACTTTTGTGTGGAATATATCCTGTATCTTCCTGATACGGAGATGGGAGAGCTAGAGTTTGTCTGCCAACATTAGCCATCTTAAAGGTTGGTTCCCAGTATAAATTGACTTTTTTTTTCCTTCTCTTATCATTCGTGATACAGATACCTGTAGAGGACCTCACCAGTACCTGTGGGTTTTTTTCATTTAAAAAAGTTTATTTAAAAGTGTCTGGCTCTGCAAGTATGAATCAGAAAATTCCAAACAGCAGTTTGGAGGAAAAGGTTGGTTAAATTTTGTACAGGAAAGGAGTACCTTCTTCTTGAGCTTCATGGGTGACCATATAAAATAGAATAATAAAAAAAAAGAGTATAAAATATAGCTCTGATATTGGCTTGGAGGGAGGCTGTAACACTAGAAAATGACACTGCTTCTATTACTGTATGGATGACAGAGAAATGTCTTACTAAAAGGTGGCAGTTCTTCACAGAATTAAATATCAAAGGTTAAAACTAATTTAGCAATTCATTTTGTAGCATAAAGTAAAATAGATAAACAGATAAAAACAGATTAAAAAGTACATTTTAAAAACTAATGATAGGTTTTTTGGAGGCTGGCTGGGGAGTTTCATATCACAATATATATTTAGTTGGATGCATTTTCTTCAGTAAAGCTGACAGTTTGTAAATTAGACCTATGTTCGTGAACCAGCAATCATTTGTTAAAACTTTAACTTTCTATTTTTGCACATGAAGATTCCGACAAAGTTTTTGAAGTCTGTTTTTTTCTCATCTGTGTTTTTCAGGTTAGGCATATTGCATCTAAAGCCTGAAGCAGGTTTTCTGGGACAAGCTATCTGGGACATTTAATTTTATTTAAACTTACTCTTCCAGTCCTATTGTCTTAGTACAGCAAATGCTTGATAATTGTTCTGTATGCATAAATAAGACAATACCAGCCATTTCCCTGGTACAAAATATCGATTTTGTAAAAGACAATTCTCCAGGCTGTTTAGCCTGGGATCAGTATTTAAATGTACCCTGATTGTGGACTGCTGAACGCAGTCATCACTTCTGTGCACTGCTTCCACACATAGAGCTGTTACTGCTTCAGAGCAGCTGGTCATGCATGATTATAAGTAGATCTAGCTCTACTTTCATCCTGTCTGAAATCTTGACATCCCCGTCCTCTGCTGAAAACGAGTGACGCAGCTCCATGACAATTCGAGTGTCATCACGCTGTGTTAACAAGGCCTTCATATCAGCATCAGGAGGAAATGTGTTGACACCTTGTTTACAACCATTCTCTGTGGACAACCAGAACCTACTGGCCTTTCACTCACATCTATTTTACACTGGCACAATTCCACTGGGTTTACAGGTACTTTTCTTGATAGCCATCTGAGATGAGAGTCAGATTCTTAATTCTCTGGTTTTCCTCATTCTGGGGTTGAATGTCAGTTTAGGGTCTCAGACTTGCAAAAGGGTTTGAATGACTTTGTATGAAGTTGTTTTAAACATAAAAGTGTAAATTTAATAGTGTAGTTTTAAATTTTGGAAAGAATGTTTAAACATGAAAGTGTAAACATAATAAGCCATAAGCCCGATAATCATGTGAACCATAATTTTTTTTATCCCAGAATGCTGAAGGTTAGCAGTTTGATCCAGCCTTCTCATATGGACTCATAGTGATATAAATTTTAAGTCCCTGATATTTGATAGGATTAAGACTGAAGAGATTTTTTTTCTCAGTGATTAAAATATTTTATTTTTAAAGTTTTATCATATGAGTGAGGTGCATCTAGAAATAAGCAGCAAAAAATACAGATTCCTCTGTATCTCTGGTGTCACCGCTATCATAATATCTCACTTCAGAAGCTTCAGAACCAGCCAAGACATCCCCATTACCTGTTAAGCATCTGCTTGTCTTTTACTTTCCAACTGATCCCAGACGGACTAGTAGTACTCACTTGAGTGCCTCAATACCACTCTTGCTAAAGCTTTTGGGGTTTCTGTCTTTCTTCTTTCAGATGTTGTGTTTGCCAGTCACAGAAATCTATGATTTCACTGCTGTAAGTATCCTTCTCTTTCTCTCATGTTGCCTTTCCACATTCCCTCTGCTCTTCTGACACCTTCATTCTTCTTTCATAAGGTCTGTTCCTTTGTGCATTTTTTCACCCATCTCTCTTTTTGTTTTTTCTTTTCTTTTATCACAGCCATCCATATTATTGCTGCAGTATGGCTTTGGACCCATTCCTTTGCTCCTCCCTATAGGATTGTCTTCATTCTTTTGATAAAAGAAATCAGGGAGGAGGGAGAAATGGGAATCTGAACTACATTCTCCACTAGCATGAGTTCATTGTCCTCATCTTTTCTGCATTGTAATACCTCTATTATTCTCTTCTGACTCATATAAACCATGCCTGGTAATATCATCTTCCTTCTGCATCTTGCCAACCCCATCGTACCCTCAGTATGACCCTGGCTGTGAGTTTCATGTCCTTGCATTCTACCAGAGAAAAGCTCTTTGCCCATGTTTTGTTTTTTTTTTTCTCTTCTCTCATTGCTGTAGTGGCATAGTCAAGAAGGAATCAAGTCCAGCAGTTTCTACTTTGGGCAAAAAAAAAGTGTTTTTCCACTTCTCCCTGCCCAGACAGGAATGCGAGTGAGGAATTTGCGCAGCTCTGGCTGCAGCCTCCTACTCCTGTCCCCAGCAGCTGCTGCTGCCCCTTTGCCAGCTCCTTCTCCTGCAGCCGCTTTGCCAGGCTCCTCCTGCCTTTGAAACTCACCGGTGCCCTCAGGCATGGCAGCCGCCAACTCACTTACAGCTCAGGGGACTGAAAATATCTGCTTACCTATAAATATGTGCACAGGCACATGCTTACACATATAAATGCGTGCAAATTATTTTTTCCCGTGTGTTCATGTGCATATATATATGTCTGCATGCTCACATGGAAGCCAGTGACATCCTGGTACCCTCATTTCTATCCACAGGGCATGCAAGCAGGCTTTTTGGGAGTGCAGGCATGGCACACCAGTTTTACCTCCTGGTTTCAAATCTATTTCGGAGAAAAGTTATGCCTTTGCATGTGAATATGTATGTTTGCATCATATAGACTTGGCTGTAGATTTTTCCAAACCCTTTTCATGTCCTGTATTTCCCTCACTCATTGCATTTTTTGAGGCAGGGCTTGGCTTTTCATACCTGTGGGCAGACCAGAGAGGCTCCAAACCCTGCTTGTGCTGGCAAAGAATGTTTTAAAAATAAATTATTTCTAAAACTATAACTTTCAAGAAGAATTAATGCAGCTAGCTTCTGAGGTCCCAGGCTTTTCAGAACCCTCACTACTGGGTAGGGGAAAACCTCAGCTGAGTACATTACAAGTGTGTTAAATGCAGCTTTTAAATTGTTGTGCCGTGGCCAACATGCTGTAATTTTTCACAGGCATTGCTGTGCTGTGGGAAAGAAGGAGGAACACATTTCTTTGTGCAGGAGGCTGAGTGTTTCTCAGCAGCTCTGTCCTCTAGGCTGTTCCCTTACAAGCTTGACTCTTCGCCTGAGGCTGGCAAGAGGCAAGTCTCCTTCTCTTACATTCCTTGCTTTCTCTACAAAATCCACTGAGGAGCTCCACCCCTGCATTCTCACGCTTCTTAACGTGGCTATAAACAGCACCTTATTTGCTGCCAGATCAAGTTATCTGCATAGGTTATTTCAGCCTAACTTTCGTGCCAATCCCATTTTAATTCAGCCAGAATACTGGCAACAAGCTTTTCCTTTTCTTGGATGGCAGGAACGCTGCCAAAAAAATTTTTTCAGAAACAAGAAATGGCTTAATGTTAGAAGCCTGATCTCAAAAGGGATGACTACACTGAGGGGAAAAAAAAAAAAAAGCACAAGACTGTGCTTTTTTCAACTGCGCACTCTTGAGGTTCACATCTACTGGATCTTAATCCACTAACGTCAGGGTTTCTGTGTAAATCCCTTGTGTAGAAACAATTGATACCATGATCAGTATCTCTTTTTGTTGGCCAAATTCCCAAGGCAGACTAGCACTTGCCCAAAACATTTTATTAGAAGCCTATGTACCAGGAGTACTTAGCTAACAAAGCCAGAAGAAGAAGTAAACATCTGTTTTAAAAACCTTTTTCAGCTCTCGTGGTTATAACCTAGAGCCTGCAGATATGACCACATCATAACTGATGGTTTCATGCATCTTCAAAAAAATCCCAGGGAATAAACTGACTCATTCCTGTTACCTCCAGAGCAGCCCTGTCATCAGCAGGAACACTCCCTTTTGGCAATGAGCGTCTATAAGATTGCAGCTTCTTAACTGAGACGTAGTTCTGCCCTCTTAAAACAGAACAAGAAGGGGACCCCAGGGTAAGAGGCAGCTGTATGTTTGATTTCCAAAGCAGCTTGTGCAGGGGACAGAAAGTTGTGTGTTTGACCACTTGCATTCCAGGCGCACAGACAGAATAGTCCAGACTAAATAGTGCACCTTGACCATGCCATTGGGATGCTCCAGAGCTGAACTCTTCTCTCCTTACCTACTCTTGTTCATCAGCATGTTTTGCCTTATTCATATGTCATCTCTATTTTAAATGGGCTGCAAGCCATGAGTGCCCTTTTGTGTGACTTTGCCTGGGAAAGGCCTCTGTGGCTTTGTACAGCCATCACACCAGGAGCCCAAACCAGAAGGCTGCTAGGCTCTCCTTTCTATATCCAGCCCATTGTTGCAAATAATTAAAGAGAATCTGATGATGAGAATCAGGGTTAGTTCAGGTGACCTTTCTGTCAATGTGTTTAAGGTTTTCAAACAATTAGAAGCCACGCTTAATACCTACAATTAACTCATACAATCAGTTCTCCTTTCTCATTTCACTACCAGCTCCACCTTTGTTACATGCTCCCCTGCTTCAAGTTCATTTAAAAGCCCCGAGGGAGGGAGAAGAAGATATATTCTCACAGGTGTTTTTAGCACTCTGATGGGAGTAGGGGATCCTGTTTATGAACAAGGCTTGTGCTCTTGTAATGCAAGTCAGTCAGATAAAGCAGTACTAAGGGTAATAAAGAACACTGTAACAGAGAGAAACAGTGGTGATGTCTGGGTGCTATTTTGGATTCATCTCCTTGCAGGTTTGAGTGATCTGAAAGTGACAAACATTTGCAAGATAATAATGTAAGGTCATGAAGGAAAATTGTGGTAAGAACTCTAATAAAACAATCTTTCCAGGAATCTTTATGGCCTGAAAGACTCTAGGGGCAAAGACAACCCACAGCCAGGAGACAGGAGGTGCAGGCATGCCTTGTACTGTGGACAGGAAAACAGTGGGTGTCCTCTGCTGGAAGCCCTTGCCCTGGGGAAGATCAGCAGAAACAGTGCACACAGGTTGTCAGTGAAGAAGCAAAGGGATTAGTTATGATAGCTGTACATTTGGATTTTCTCAGGGCTTCAATATGGCAAAACTTAGATGGGCTTAATTGTTGAGCCCTGACAAGCTGCTTCAGGTAGAAGCTGCCAGTCTGACCTCCTCTGAACTTGCCATCTAGCCATATTGCCCTCTGTGAGCTCTTGAAGTCTTTTATAAGGCAGGGAACCTCAGGTGGTGTTAAGTTTAGCTTCAGGACCTATCTGTGGCTCATCGTTGAAATGACTGATTCATTATTATATTTTGGGTCTCAGTAACAAACAGCTTGACTACTGTTCACATTAGAGACCTGGGTGCTAGACTATGGGATTACACCTCTGATGTTTTGGCAGTACATTGAAGATGACAAAATTAAGGTAAAATTAAAAGAAATGCTTGTTTGACTGACTGACACAATGAACACCAACAAGGGGTAAAAAAGCAACAGCAACTCAAATTGGAACAGGAAAATGACAGTTTAGAAAGTAATTGGATAAACTACATGTGTCCAGATTGTCTTTGCCTGGTGAATTCTGCCCTAAAACAGTGAAGGAGTTGGTTGAGACAGCCTTAAAGCTGCTTTCAGTTGTTCCAATAGAATTGTGGCAGAGCAGTGGGCATCCACAAGGCTGAAAGGGGGCTAGGCTAACACCTACTCAAAGGGGAAGGCAAGTCACTGAATTGTCAGGCTGGAAAAAAATGAACAATTGGTCTTTGTAACCATCTCAAAGAACACAAAGTGGTGAGTATCAGCCGAGATGGATCAGAGCAAATCTGATCTAATCCAGTCCAAACAACCTAATTTCACATGATGAAAAGTGGTCAGCTTACTGTCACTTCTCAAGCTGCTGTCAGCTGAGGCAGGCAACATATGCTTGACTCTCCCCATTTGCAAAGCAGGGCTGTGTCTACAAAAAAATGTATTAATTGATATATTTTTCTTCACAATTTGTGGGAGGTAAAAAGGCACACAGATAACATCTGTTCAGAATTTTAATTTTTTTTATTTAGAGAACAGAAGATTTTCCCATCAGTTGCAGCAAAGAGAAAAAGAATAACCTGATCTCCATATGTACAATTCAAAAGAAAAAAATAGTCCAAGAAATGTACTTAATTTGCAAGAAGATATCTCATTATATAGACCAAAACTCTCTGATCTTAAGGATCATTTAATGTTGGATTAAACTGTGCAAATGCCATAATTTCTTCTCCTTAAGAACTGATGAGACAAACACCTGCTAAAAATCACATGGTTATTCCTCATACTTCCCCATACTCCCATACTTTTATTTTCTCTGGTTTTCCATGATTTAGAAGTATTTGTGATGTCTCCTAGAGCTGGTGAAACAAACAAAACTTCCTCTGTCAGAGGAGTGAGGTCCTGGCACTTTGGGGAAACTCTAACTACCCAAGACAGTATTTAATAGCCCTTTTTCCTAGGTTCAGTTCCCCGTTACAGCCAGTTCAACTCCTCTGGCTTTCTTTGCTTTCACTTTTGCAATGTCTAAATCTGCAGTAGCTGGCGGCCCCATGCCATGCAGAACACTGTGTTTAGGGCAGCTTTCTGGAGTTTGTGTTGTGATGAGTAAGGTGGAGGGATTCAGTGCACTGTAACACCTGGAGGAGGAAGCGTGTTCTCATGCAAGCAATGAACTTTTTTGGATGCACAGGTATGCTCCATGGGTGCTCAGCACACACTGCTTTAGAAAGCACTCCCTACCTGCCCTGAGAGTGCTACTGGCAGGACAGGGCAGCTCCAGTCAGGCAGGGAGCCCTGGGCAGAGGCTCCATGTTCTCACCCTGCACCTTCAGCATCAGCTTCTTTTCTTAGCTCTTTCTGAGAGAGGCTAAGAGAGCTAATGAACAACAGTGGGTCTTGCGAAGAATAGAGCCAAGACAGCTGTAGGAGCTTGATTCAGCAACTTGTTTAGTCTGATACCAATTTCCCTCACCATTAATTGACTACTTAGCCCCTCACCCTCAAATTCAGTGTATTGTTTTTTAAGGAGCAACAGGTTCAGTCAGAGGTTGGAACTCTGGGCCAAAAAAGTAAACAAGAAACACGTATGGCAAAACCTTGGCCTTTGGCATCTATTCTTTATTCTGCTGGGCATATCTTTGTAAAATCAAATCTACTCCAGGATTAGCTAGAAACAGTCTCTAGAGATGAAGTGGCTGTGTTTCCTTCAGAAAATTCCAGCTGAGAGCCATGTAACTTCTATTCTACTAATTTCAATTGGAAATCAGATTGCAAACCAAGTAATCAATTTAAAACTAGTCTTTACATATTGGTCTTCCAGCAGAAAATAATAGAAGACAGAGTAATCCACAGAGACCAGCAAAGGTTCCTCTGCAGCCTGGTGGAATTCCCATTAAAAGATGACAACTGTCCTGAGTTAGCAGTTGCTGTTTTAGGCAGGGAGAAGCTCATTTTACCAGTACAGCCCTGTCAATTGCCAAACAGATAATTCAAAAAAGGGGTTAGTAACTGGTGTTTAGGTGAGAAGTAGTGCTGAGGAAGCTGAATAGAAGTGCTTTACAGAAGGGAAATTGAAAACATGGAACAGGCTGTGCCAAGGGAAAAACCTGAAACAGGCTGTTCTGCTCAGCAGCAGGCAGAAATAATGGCTTGTAGAGAGGCAGGAGATGCCAAGGAGCCCATTAATTTTCCATTGCTGGAAGTGTATCTGCCAAAGACCAGCCCCAATAACTCCTTCTGGCCCTTACATGTTCCCAGGTAACAGTAAACTTTCGTGTCAGAACTTGCTCTTTGTCTTAGATCTCATCCTCTTCTCTCCTCCTGCCTTTTAAACTGTATTTGAAAGGTTTCTCTAAAGGGTGCTCAATTTATCAGTGTCATTTATATTATCTACAGGGAAAACCAGAGTGTCAACAGCTGCTTCCACTTGTGATATGCTCCTCTCTTTAGGCCTTCTGCTGATGACCTCTACAGTACATGTGTTGAAATCTAAAATATTTATCCATATGACACTGTTCTTCTAATTAGTGCAAATGATGTTGCATGTCTTTCATAGCATCTCCTCTGAGACAGCATATGTGATCAGCTGTGGCAATAGATTTGTTTTCTTTCTTCCCTTCGTTCTCTCTTTCCTCCTGCCATGTTTGAATCTGTTTTTATTCTTGGCTGAAATCCCTTAAGTTTAGCACTGTCACATTTACTGAGTATCTCAGATTAAAACTTGATCATATTCTCTCCAGGGAACCAAGTAAATGTCTCTATAATAAGAGCATGGCTAAAGCACAAGGAATAGTACATAAACTTCAACACTTTTAAGGTGCTATTGAATTTGTCTAGGATGCCAGACGTCAGGTGCTGTTCCTCCAAGTGATCTTATACAAGGGTGAGCAGGTGGGTTGGAAGTAAAAGCAATGTAAGTGACTATGTTAGGACTTGTGCTCTGGAAGGAGCTCAAAACCCTGCACTGGTTTGGCTTTTTGTGAGCTGGAGCTTGATCTCTCTCTCTGGTTGTGACTCAGAACCTGTCTGAACTCTGTAATTCCAGGGAACCTGGAGCCCTGTTCTACCTTGGGTCCCTGTAAGCTCTGTGATCAACCTTGAAAAAAAACCAGAATTGGTTCAACATTGCCAGCTGTCACGGGTAATACTGAATTGTTTTCTAACTCTCCAGAAGGCTAAGAGAGAAAATAAGTAGATCTGAAATACATGCCATTCCAGCTGCTCACTGAAAAATGTTTTGTAACACTTTCCTCAACACTGTGTAAATATGAAATCCTTCTGCCAGTAACCCTTAGAGGGAACTAAGCATTCTTACCCTCAGATGAGTAAATTGAGGCACAGAGGAGTGAGATGTCTGGAGCAGGGCAGTGCTGGAGGAGGAATCAGCACCTTCCTCCCTCTACCTGCTCTGAGCACCCCAGGTATGTGCTCTACCTCCCAGGCCTCTGTTGAAGCACAGATTTGATTAGGCTGGATTTAGAGCAGCTTGATCATCTTTAGCCTGTGGCACAGCTTAGGGCAGCTCTGTCTCTATTCCTCTGCAGCCTCCCAGTGCCATGGGTGGGCACTCTGGTGCCAGGGTTGGGCGAGGGCAGACAAGCTACAGCAGTGAGACAGCCAGGCTTTGCTGCTCCAGTTCAGCATTATGACAGCACAGAAGGTGCTGCTTGCTGCTTCTAGACCTTCCATTCTGCTCTGGCAGAAGCATATGGGTGATTTGGATCTTGATTTATAGGACAGACTTCAGCAAAGTCCATTTTAAAGGCTGTAGTTCAACTCACTTATTTAAGTCAGCTGGAATTTTCTGAATTTTCTCATTTCTACACTGTGTCAGTTAAAGATTTATCTGCAAATTCAGTCAACCTTTTTGTTCCTGTATTAGAATGCACTGATTGTGCTTTCATAAATTACAGCATGTGCTGCTTCACCAAGGTGAAAGTGTAGCAATGTTCTTTTTCAGGACTATTGCTTGGGCAATAATAATTTGTCGCTAGGCAATATTAAAATTTTCCTACAATTCTCTGTCTGCCTTATCTTTCTCATGAAGGCTTCTTTTGCTGATGCTTTATTCTGCCTTTATTCTGCTTTATTCTGCCCCACCTATTCCCACACGCACCTTTCAGCACCTGCCTTTGGCCAGGCTGATGTGAGGGTTGGGCCAGCCCTGGAGCACCCAGTGCCCGGCCATGCCAGGTGCTTTGGATGGGCAGGGTGGGATGTCGGGGTCTGGCTGGTCAGTGGTGCTGCAGGGCTCTCTGCTGGGCCCTTCAGCCATCCAGGCTGACACAGCTAATCCCCTTGCTGTCACGGACAGCTGTCAGACTCTGCTGGCTTTTTGGTCACTGCCAGCCCTGGCCAGATTTAAGCTGATGTCCTGTGGGTGGCCTTGGATACCTCATCATCGCTCCTGTGAGGGACTTTCTTTGTTTTTTATACTGGAGTTTATTCTGCAGGGTAGGCAGTGCTGGTGCTGGCTATAACTAGGTTGCTTGAACCTGGAGAGCTGGGAGACTGAGCCAACCAGCTCAACATATTTTAATCTTCAGGCTTTAATCACAGCCCAGGGTCTGCTCTGATGCCTGTAAAATACAAACAGAAGGGTGTGTGCAGCAGTCACTCCAAACCACATCCCTGCTTATTCTACTTCTGGCTGCAAGGGTCATATGAAGCACTCATATGAAGGCTATTTCTAATTATTATCCCATTTGCAAAAAAAAAAAAAAATCCCATAGTGCAGTCATCCATGAAGAAGTGAAGGGAGAGAAATATGTCTTATATAAGCAGCACCTTTGGGGATTTGCTTGACTTTGTGTGTGCATATGTATGGGTAACATTTGGTGAAAAATGCTCTTTCTGTTGGAATGGATATTATTCATGAATAATAATTCCAGTTAAGCTAATTGCTTTTGACTTTAAAAAAAGAAGGGAAATTTTTAGTAAGCTGAAATACCTTACTTAGACATCTTTGAAATTAGGTGTTCCAAATTCTCATTTAAAAAGAAAAAATTTGCATGGTCATCGATCTGTTTTATTTTCTAAGAAAAAGGATTTGAGGTGAGGTAGAAGAAACTAAACAAAAAGAAAGGAAGCTGCTGACCTAAAACTAAATTTGTCAGATATTCTAAATTTGGCCATCTGACTGAATGAATTTGTCTTTCACAAAGCCCCTTCTCAGAGGAGGTGAATTGTCATCTAGCCATTCAGGGTGAGCCTTTCACTCAAAAGCTGCTTGATGGAGAAGCCTCTGCATAGCACAGGGAGGAAAGTAGGCCAATCTTTGTCCTTTAGAGAGGCACCTGAAGCTGTGTAATCATTGAGGATTAAACCTTCTGGGACTCTCGCCTCCAAGATGGACAGATGGCAACTTCATGTAACAATAAAGGCATCCTTGCAAAATAAATGAAAGACAATTAGTCACTATTCTGATACATACGTATCAGAAGACCCTATTGCAGGCAGCAAGTCTTGGGGATTTGAAAGGGATCAAACAAGCTCTTAAGCTATATTTTTTCCAAGGCATATGGAGGGTAGAATTTAGGGCTGTGCAAATAATAGGAGTGTTGGGGTTTTTTGTTCTAAAACTGAATGAAAAAATCAGAATAATAAATTACAAATTGGATTGAATGCTAGTTTATCACCAAAACAAGACTTAAAAAATAATTACCTATTCCCAACAGATCCCATCGTCCTTTCAGTCATTTAAAAAGCAACACCAAGTAATGGTCCCATTAAAAAAACACTGTTAATGCCTCTGTTTTATTGTGATACTAGTGATTACACTGTTGGCTCAGGATGTGGGATATCAACACTGAATATCCCACTCTACAGAAGGGTCCTTCTGTGCACTTTTCCTGGACAGGCCTCATATCCATGTGTGTGCCCTGGATCTTGCTCTGCTAACATTATTATATTTATTTTTATTTCCAAGAAGTTGCTGGATTTTGAGCAGCACTCCGCAGCCTCAGCAGGAGTGCAGTGCTGGGGTGACAAGGAGGAGTGCTGGTCCCTCCTGGTGGTGGTGGGTATGTCTGTGATGCCAGGGGTAGTGACTGCTCTGAGAGCAGGATGGAGACTTCAGCCACATGGCACTGCAGCCAAGCACCTTCCAGCTCCACTTGAGCTTTGAACTGAAGCCTTCTAGGACATTAGAAAATGCTGTCAGAAGTGCAGAGGCTTCTCCACCAGTGTGCGTGTGTTTGCTTTCCTTCTGGAATTCAGAGTCAACACCATAATGCCCAGAACTTGCCTGAAAAAGCAGCCTCTCACTCCACCGAGTGCCACTACTTTGTTCCTCTGTAACATTCTCCCTTCACCCTTCTCCAGCCCAGCCCAAAGTGCTGGTACCAAAACTGCTTTTGTTTCACATTGCTCTGATCACAGACCTGGTAATTTCTTTACGTACCCAGAGATGTGTGCATCAGCTTCACTGAGTCCTTGTGTTTTCTGTAAGCAGTTTCACTCCGCTGTTGTATCTGGTCCTCAGGGTGCTAGTTCAGCCCCAGAAACCTTCCTCACTCTGGCCTTTGTGTCACTTTGTACTGTTTGCCAGGCCCTGCTCATGCCTCATCTCCTGCTCACATCCATCTCATTCTCTTCCAGAGTATGTGGCCACATTGCCTCCAGTGCCATCTCTTAGCATGGTTAAGGAGGCTTCTTACACTGCTGTTGCCACAGGAAGCCTAAAGCAGGTACCAGAGTCCAGGCCCTTCCTGGGATTTGCCAGGTGCATGGCAGGGCTGGCAGAAAAATTTTGATATGTATTTCTTTCAAATCTCTACCCATTCTCTCTGCACCCATCAGTGCAGTGTTTCACTGACTTGCCACTTGAAAGTAATGAGGGAGCAACTTCTCTCTGCATTTCTTCCCTTCTGTGCTCCTGATTGTTCAGCCTACAAACTGGCTGGGACTGGTGTTGTTTCCCATCACTTCTTAGCACAGACTCTGGCACAAAGGGACTCTGATCTCCACAGATCTAAGCCCTGCTGTACCAATAGCTAATTAAAGTTTCTTCCATATTTAGGACCCTAATCATCCCTTTACTGACAGCTCTGTGAAATCACAGTGACTGGAAATCAGACTCAGTGATACTAAAAAGTAACCAACCAGACTGAGCACATCAAAGGTTTTCTGACCTGTTTCACTTTGTCTCCCTTAGCTGAACCACATGGGTGGAATTTAGCGCCTCTATTTTTAAACCTTTAACTTTGGCGTTGACCTCTTTACTGCAGTCACCCTATGTTCCCTTTGCAGTCAAAGAAGAGAGAGGCACTTCTGGGGTGCAGTTTGCATGGCCTACTTTTGGGGTCTCCTTGAAGGCAGGATGAAAGGGATCCCAGAAATGCCTGCTTCTTCTATTCACTGGCTGTGAACAAAGTCCTGGTAATCGTGCCACATGTTACAGTGTCAATCAAAAGTTCATCTAAATGCTCTGAGTTGCCCTTTAGACACCATTGTGCACACTATGCTGTCTAAATAAACTGATTATTTATAGCATATAGAGTTTTTTATATGTTACACAGGTTCTGTATTTATATACATATCATACCAAATCCATGCATTCATCTATTACTAGGAAGCTAATCAAGCAGCTCTAGTTATCACTGTAACACTTTTCTTACAGTTTCTTGGATGAGAACTCCACCTTCCAGCAATTCAAACCAGTATTGATACTAGAGGAGAGTGCATGAGGTGTAGATTTCCAAGGTCCATGTCCTTGGTGATTCTTTGCCTTTCTGGCAATGTAATTCCAGGGCTAGCCACAAAGTCAAAGCCACGCTCTGGGGAGTCTGGCTGGGGTTATTTCTTTGTGTCTTACCAGGACTGCATGGCAGCTTGCAGGGGAGTTTGGCTGGCACTACTGAGTAATAGTAGCATACCCCATGAACAAATTCCTCACCTGGATACTCCTACCAGTGAAGCTTTTGGGAACAAGGACTTGATGTGTCAGTGTGAGCAGCCAGGCTGTTCCCACTTTTTTGCTGCAGCTGACCAAAATTAGGTCTGGAATTTTTAAATTTACATTTGAGAGTCACTTGATGATGAGACCCACCATATGCAAAATTAATAACCCATCAGTGCCACTGGATCTGCCTGATGGATGTTGTTAGCCACACACTACATTGCAGCCTTTGAAAAATGGAACTGGTACTTAGGGAAAAGGATGTTCTTGAAGCGCTCAAAATGCTATAGCCTCTGAACTAACTTTGCTGCTACATTTAATGCAGAAGATGTGAGGATTTTTAGGGAGGCAGGCCACATATGCCCTCCTATAGATGCCTGAACAATAGCTCTGAAGAAAGTTTTCATTTTGCTATTCAAATCACTCTGTAGGAAGTAATTATTTGACTTATCTTTTACCCAGTATGCTGCTGAGAACTGGTATCAGTCACAGCAGGATTAATGCACAGATGTGGGCACACTTGCCACCAGACATGTAAACTACATGCATGTCCTAGGACCATGTTCAGACATCACTAATTTGTTTAACCTGCCTACGAGGTAATATATAAAAAATGGAAGAAAATAACCTGCTATCACTTTTCAGCAAGTCATTTGGTCTTGAGCACAAATGTTGCAATAAAACCTCTTGATATAAACACCATTTTGTGACAGACAATTCCATTTATTTCCTTGAATTGGAATGCTAATTAAATCTGTCACTCGTTCTTCTGCCAAAGTTCTGCTCCTACATCTGTGGGCAAAACTATATTTAAATACCCTTCAGAGTCAGTAGTATTTCATTGATTTGATTTATGAAGGGAGCATTACCAGGAAAAATGTATTCTGCTATCTTCTCACCTAGGAAAACAATCTGATATTCTTAAGTGGAGACATCTTTTGGTAAAGGGTTTAACTCTTTGTATGGCAAATGAAAGTATTATGAATAATACCTTAACATTTCACTATCTCTTTACAGTGATAAACTGCATTAAAAATCCATAGCAAAATATTTTCCCTTTCTTCCTAAAAGGCATTGTAGCTGTTTTCTTTTATGCTCAATGGAGCCTGCAGAAGTTATCCTTTGTGTGCAGCAATCCTGGCACTCTCACATACCTCTCAAAGAAAATTGGCCCAGCTGTACTGCATTTCTTATGGAAAGCCCCAGAGATCAGTATTCTCTTTCTAGCTCAAAAGCAGCCCAGACCATCAATCAATATCCTACTGCATTTAAGAAGTGGGTTTCCCTGAAGGTAGAGGACTTGATAGGCTTATTTGCATTTCCCCTTCCTATACATCTGGCTTTATGCAAAGTCTCTGAAAGATGAATTGTAGGTACTACTACCTCAATCACTGCAAAACTGAACTGCAGCAATGCCTGTGCCTAGGCAGCTCCCAGACGGGGCATTCCCAACCTTTCTACGGGGTCCAGAACTGTGCACCAGGTCCCATCTTCTCCCTGTGCCAACACACTCTGACATGAAGCATCTTACAGGGTGGCAAGGGACTGGGTAACTTTTCCTGGACAAGCAAGGTGGCACAATGACACCTGTTCTGTAAATAGAACAGTGATGTTCATGAAGGTGGATCCTGGAGGTCCCAGACATTCTGGCCCCTGTTGGTATTGTCAGGACCCCAACATGTTCAAGAAGGTGCTTGTCCTATCACTATTGCACTGAGCTATTCATGGGGCTAAACTTGCAGGTTCTCACTGAGTTGTTTGTTTATGGAAAGGTTACTCCCACCCTGGGAGCTCATCTGGTGTTACAGCACCTTTCTGGCTTGTACATGCACTCTGTAGCTTAAAATTGTGCGCAAAGTGGGTGCAGCTGCAGACTGAGGTTGGTCAAGGCCCTGATGTCTCTCCTGTATTTAGGATTCTGTGGGATCCTGTTAGATCAGTACAACCTGGGTGTCCCCAGTGCAGCCCAAGTGTCTGGCACACTGTGACTGCTCCTCAGACCTTTCCTCCTGACCCAGGCCCCCATCAGAGGCCCTTTCCTGAGGGAGGGCAGTGGGATCCCAGGGCCCCCGTGGGTTCCTCTGTAGCTTCCAATGCAGCATGGGGGCTCTGGGTGGTGTGGGCTGAGCTGAGGCAAGACACACAAGAAGAAGCACCAAACACAGCAGTACTTCACAACATTATTTCATACTTGGAAGTGGTATTTCACCATTACAGCAGAACATGTGTCTGCATGTGAGAGAGCCCTGAATGGCACTTTCCAGAGCAGTGCAATGGCACTTTCCAGAGCACTGCCATAAGAGGTTGTGATACAGATGCAAGAGCCTCACTGCAGCTCAGAATATTCCTGATATGTAAATTGAAAAGGTCTAATTTTTCAGGACAATGAAAGCACATATGTCAGGTCATGCTATTTGGGACTTGCACAGAGCTACAGCTCTCTCAGTGGTTATAAAGAGCTCTTCAGCATCTCTAATTGATGCTCAGCTTCCTCTCACTCCAGCTACCAAAGCATGGGGAGGCTCAGCTGCACTAGGTAAAATCTTTGTGCTGAAAACCTATAGCAGATGTCTGAGGGCAGCTCCAGAGATTTCACACTGCTCAGAGACCCTGGCGTCTTGCAGCATTAAGTCAGAAGTATGGACCCTTAATGACCTCAAGACAGGGTCCTCAGAGCAGAGGTCTGCCTTGATGGCAAATGTGATTATTGTCCTTAGATGGCCATCAGCAATGCAGACAATGGATCTGTGTGTCTGGCTAACAGCTGTCATCATGTATGGGATCAATGTGTGCCTGCCATGGCCCCGTATTTTAAGAAGGACAAGAGAGGGGCAGAAGTTTGCATGCAGTGTCTCCTCTCCCTATGCCATTCTTGGTCATAGGTTAGTGGGTTATTTTAGCATCTGATGTATCTAGGCTAATCCACTGGAAATCAATCAGATCAGCTGGGAATGGGCACCCAGTGATGCCAGATTGAATTAATGGTCTTTATCGCTGATTCAGTGACAAGGGTCTAATCCTGGTATTTCTGCCATGACATGCAGAACAGAGCACACATGGGAAAGCACAGACAAGGTAAGTGCAAACATGCTCTTAACTTCTCAAAGACCTGTACATTTGAGTGGGCTGATGCTGGAATAAGTAGCTTACCATGTATTTTTAGTAGAAAGTCAGGTCCAAGCAACAACCAAAAATAATATTTGTATCTTCCCTCACACCTCACTGATAGCATTACTGAATTATATGTATCTATTTCCTCATCAAGATACACACATTTTAATTATACAAATGTTCCAGTTTCATTCTTGCCTCCAAATATATGGAGGCTTTTAATGTTATCACACTTACCTAAATACTAGTAATGTCATACCTAAGGGCTAGCGTGGTCTGAGTTGTGTGTTATTTTATGTTGTGTTAATTTAAATATCACTTAAACTAGGTTTTTTTGCTTCAGCATTACCACCTTTCTGAAGGTGATGTAGTAGAGAAATGTGGTCTGTATTTTCCCTTGTAGTCTTCAAGGTCTGTTCCCCAGAGATCAAGAGGTAATTTTTTGGGCAATAATTGAGGTTGTCTTTAATTTTGACTTTTCAAGGGAAGTTGAAAGACATATCCAAAACCAGAGAAAGTCACCAGTCATCTTTTAAAGACTTCAGCATGTCCACACAGTTTTATCTAAGATTTATCATCACAGCTATTATTTGTCTAAAAAATAGGCCTATATACATAAATATAAGAAGTTTCAGTGAGACTGCTGATAGAGAAAAGGTCAGCAGGATCAGACCTTAATATTTTACATGTAATCCTATGAATATTAGGTCCCATATGCCCTGCTAATTCCAGCTTTATCTCTAATACGTGGCTTATTTCTTAGGATTAGGTTAAGAACAGCAATTGGCTGTTCAACCAGGAGTGCACCAAAGCATCCATCTTGCAGCTACAATTGGCTTCTTCTGCTGGGATTGTGAAAAATAATTCTCCAGCTCAACATCTAAGCAGTTGAATCTCTCTGTGATGAAATCTGTGCCTCCTAATGGCCCGTGTGTACATGCAGAAGAATTCCCTGATCTGCTGGCAATAACTACTTTGCAGCCATGGAGAAATCTGGGATGGCACCCATTGTCTGCAAGCAATATCCAAGTAATCTATTACACTTGCCAAAATATTTCTGCCTCTGCCTCTGTGTGTCTGCTGGGCTGGGGTTTGCTGTGAGCTGCAAGCCCCTCTTTGCCTTTCCCCATCACTCCCTGTCGCAGCCAGGACAGGACGCAGCATCGTGCCACAGAGGGTGCACAGGCTGCCCCTTGGGTGGGAGCAGATGGTGTTTTGAGCTGGATGAGCAGGGAAGTGAGCACATGAGGCTGGGAATGGTGCTGGAGGGTAGCTTGGGCACGGGGAACAGCAGCTGGGCTGTGCCTCCCACTGCAGAGCCCGTGCTGCCTTGTGTGGGAGGCTGTTGCCACATCCAGATTTCAGGGTACTTGCTTCAGTGCCTGGGGCCCTGCAGTGATCTCTCCAGGCTCCACATCACATCCTCACCCACACAGCAATCCAGCTCCTACTTGCTTTTCTGAACACCTTGCAAAAGCCCATCCTAAAAATAAGCTTCCTGGCTCAGGGACACAATGGGGAACAGTGGGAAAACAGCAGTTAAACAAGCACAAGCAAGGCATGAGAGCTCACAAAGTATTGGTTCACTGTCACATCATCCAGTAAGTTCATTTTGTCTTATGTCATTTGCATCACATGCCCAGGCAGCCATTTAAATGTTGGAGTTTTTCCTTTACCTTTGTGGCTTCCTTTGTGTTGGTTGGCTAGACTCACTGTTTCTTTTCCAAGGTCAGGATGAGTGTGAACCTCTAGCAGTCTTGTGACTGACTTTCTGCTCTGCCACCAGCTCAAAGTTCTCCCAACTGCATACCACACAGGCCTTGGACTCATCTTTCTCTCAAACATCCACCAACCTAGTCAATAAAGATGCAAAAATGCTAGAACCAAAAGACAGAACCAAAAGAAAAATAAAGAAATTTTGCATTCATCTCAACTTGAGCCAAAAAAAGAAAGTTTTTAAAATTATTCTTGTGGAGGGAAAAATGCATTTCACTATACAAAATGCAGTGATATATTTCTTTAGGCACCCAAAAGGCAAATCTCTTGAGGGTGTAAAATGGATCCAGTCCCTCCAGCCCAATGAGAAGACTACATCCTCTCCATACCTCTTACAAAAAGAGGCTGCCCCCTGATAGAGAAACTGATTCTCAGATGCAGAAAGCCCTCAGGACACAAACACCTACATAACCTCCACACTGTCCCTTTGTCCACCTCTGGCAGCTGTCTGGCCTCTGCCCCAAGGCAGCACAGGACAGCAGGCAGTGTTAGATTCATCAGCACTGCCCTGGATGGGGCTCCCATCCAGGTGAGGTGCCCATGGTGTTCCAGCCCACAGAAAGCACAGGCTCATCCGCTGCCTGCACAGATGTGGCCAAACCCCCAGGTAGGGTCCCCAGGTTGTTGTTTGGCTTGTTCAGCAAGTGTGGGTGCTGCACTGTGAAAGCACAAGCTGTTCCTCACTTCTTCCTCTGCTCTTTTTTCCCTGATTTCAAGTGGTTTGCTTCTCAGAGCAGCCAACTGGTTGAGGAAAGGCTCCTTCCTGTCTGTCACCACTGGCACATGGCGTCTCCCCAGTGCAGGTATAAATAGCACGAGCCTCCAGAGCTGGGGGCAGCTGCCATGCAGGGGCTTAGCCCAGGACTAATCCACTCCAATGCCGGCAAAATCCAGCCTGCTAGCCCACAGTCCTTCTCTACAGAGAGGAATCATCTGTCATTTCCCAGCTTCCTGACCCTGCTCCCATGCAGGTCTGCTTCAAGCTTCTCTCTGGGTGTGTGAGTGCCTTGGCAAGCATGGGAACAAGAAGCCATAAACAGGCTGCTCACTGAGCATCCATGGAAAACCTCTTCAGGCTCACCTGAATGGGATGGGACTCAGCTGATGATTATTGTGCTTGTTGAAGTGCCTGAGTATTTATGCTCTATGACCCCATCACCTAAGAGCCTTATTTAGGCTGATGGGCTAGATCTTTTTGTATTAAGCATTAATGAAAATTTCTTGCATTACTATTAGAAAAATAGGATTTGCTGGGCTTTAATACCAGAAGGTAGAGGTTTAACATTATTTTGCTTCCTAGACTAGTATCTTATGCAGGAAAGCAATCTATGATCTTGATACACAATGTTGTTGTTACCTGAGATTCACAAAATCCCAAGGACCATCTCAGTGCAAGCATAAATATGTATGTTGCATCAGCAGCAAGTGCAGATATTTCAATAGGACATACAGGCTAAGGACTTTGCTGTGGATTCCTCTGACTAAAATTAGGACATGGCACACAGTGACTGACAGTGTCTGTCCTGGAGCCCATAGCTCCAGGCCCCCTTCAAAATCAATGGGGAGAAGGCACCTCTAGGGTACAATTCATCTGCTGTGGATTAGACTTGCCTTAGAATGACAGGAGCTCCATGGGTATCTGTGTCCCTGCTCTAACCATTGAGTCCATCTGGATTAGGTACAGGCCAGTGTAAGTGTGTGACACTGGTTATGTGAGTCCCATTCCAGGTGAAAATGGAATCCCATACCAGGTGTCCTTATAGCACAAAACTGGGAGGAGAATGGAAGGGGGGAGGCAGGGTGAGATTTGTTAACGATCCTCTAAGCTCTCTTGCTGTCAGTTTGCTCCTCTCAGCTTGGGTCAAGTGCAAGACCTCTGCAGTGCCCTAGAAAGGAGGTACTGTCCGATGGAAGGGAAAAAGAATGGGACATGCCAAAAAGCCCCTGCCCCTTTTGTTCTCAACCCAAAATCCACTCAGCCAAGGTAGCTCTAGTGAGATTCTAAGCACAGGCAGGAAAGGTGGGTCATGAACCTGGGGAGGTGTTTGCAGACAAACTCATGCCTTAATTCAGTGACTGCTGTTCAAGATCTTCCCACAGCTGGTTCCAGCACAATCAGTGGCCTTGGCTTTCTATGTCTCCCGTACATCTCAAGCAGAGATTGTTTTCCCTCTTAGACCCAGAAGCCTTTTTCTTTAAACAGTTTTTAAAAAATAAATACTTCTCTCAACATAACTGCTCCAGCCCAGCAGCTGTGAGCAGGTCTTGACCCCTGATCTCACTGTCTGAGGACAGATTCCCCCCTGCAGAATACCTGTAATTCAAGCGTTTGATTTTTCCCAGCACGGAACAGTTTCTGCAAATGAAGTCTATTTGTGTAATGAAACATCAAGTAGTTCACACAGGAATACAGAACAGTCATAGAGGGAAAGAGCTCTCAAATGAAATGCCATGCCAGGAAAGATTTAATTGTAGTTACCATACAATAATAAAAGAAAAGAGAGGAAAAAACCCCAACGAGATTGCAGGAACAGGCTGTTTTCATTTCCCAGCAATTGCACAGCAGCAAGGCCGCCTCAGCACTCAATAAGCTCCTGTTGGCACTAATTGGCACCCTTGGTGGTGGGTCTGTGTGGCTGGTGGGGCAGCCCCCTCGCACACCCCTGCAGGCAGTGGCTGCACAGGGACACGGCGCACGCAGCTGCTCCTGCTTGGGACTGGCAGCAGCCTGGCCCTGGCAGCTCTCCTCACTTCTGCCAAAGAATTCCTCAGATAGGCAGAAAGCAAGTGCATGCACAGCCATGCTGATATCAGATGGGGGACTCCTGCCAGGATTTTAAGTGTAATTAGCAGCTTTGAGGTGTGCAGGGACACCTACTCCTTGGGTATAGCAGGCGTGTAGGTACCTGTAGCGCTCAGAGCGTATGCTTCAGTGATTTCTTCCATGAGGACCTCAAGAAGCCCAGAGTTCCTCCCAATCTTATTTACTGATAGCAACCAAGATGATCACAGGCTTTTCCCAGCTAATATTTGCAGTGTTGTTTTCCACACTTCTCATTTCCTATGAACCTCCCCTTCTCTCTTTACAAGTTACCGTGACATTTGCTACCCTTGTCCCTGACAGAGTCCAGAATTTTTCATGTGGAGGGAAAGTTTCTTAGTGATTCCCAAGTGAATTGCAGCCTAGGGTAACCCAGGCTCTTCTTTTGGCCAGAGACCAAACCAGGCCCTTCTCTATGGTGCTTATGTGCCCAATGGCAGCCTGTCCCGGGGAGAGAGGGTAGGAAGATAGCTCATACATAAAGGAGTCAGTGCTAAATCTGCCTGTAAAATTTGTGTCCAGGTTGCCTCAGCAACTTGGGACTTTGGGAAGAAACTTTACTATGAACACAGAAGCACTCTGTCAAAAATGTTTAATTATTGCCAAATATTTTGCAGCCAAATCTAGGTCTGTTTTTTTCATTTGCTTGTTGATTTGGTTTGGGTTTTCTTTTTTACAAGAAAAAAGAAGAGAGAAATGTTCCCATGGCTAAAAATTATCTCTGCAGTAGCTCTGTGTAATTGCTGGAAATGCACATTCATATATGAAGGATATCTTGCTATGCAAAATAAGTAACTTTATGAATGCATCAGCAATAAAAATGCCTGAGTTGTAATATAAAATTCTTGCAGTAAGGCAGAGAAGAGGAAAATCTGATTGCCCACCAGTAAGCAATTTATTTTGTATGAAAATAAGCATTTCCATTCCTAATGACTATGTAAGCAGGAGTGCTTATGACAGCTACTTTATTTCTACAATAAGTGACTTCATGGGACTGGACGGTGTGTAGAATAGGGAAACTGCATGCACTGATATTTGTCTGCATGCCTAGTATTTTAGGTGGTTAAGAGGGAAGAGCCCTTATAAAGATGTGTCCAGTATCATAACAGAGTCATAGAATCACAGAATATGCTGAGTTTGAAGGGACCCATCAGGACAGAGTCCAACTCCTGGGCCTGCACAGGACACCTCAAGAATGGTACCATGTGCCAGAGAGCATTGTCCAAATAATTCTTGAACTCTGTCAGGCTGGTGCTGTGACCAGTTCCCTAGGGAGCCTGGTCCAGTGCCCAACCACCCAACCTTTTACTGATACCAAATCTGACCCTCCCCTTACACAGCTTCATGGTGTTTCCTCAAGTCCTAGCACTGATCATGAGAGTGAAGAGATCTGTACCTGGGGGATGTTGAAGACCACCATGAGGTCCCTCCTCAGTCTCCTCCAGGCTGAACAAACCAAGTGTCCTCAGCCACTCCTCATAAGGCTTCTCCTCCAAAGCCTTCACCCTTGTTATTCTATGATCAGTGCTTCCCTTCAGGCAGATCTGTGATTACTCCTGCCATCGGATGGGATGGGAGGGAACAGGGTTGGGTATCCCTTCCCAAGCCTGTCTGGTGGGGTCCAGCACTGGGGCTTGCCACCAGGTCCCTCCCCTGCTCTGCCTCCTCATCCAGCTCCTCTGCTCCCACCCCTGCTCTGCGGTGGGATTTCTGCCATGTCCCCTCCCGAGCCTCAGAAACAGCTGGCAGTCCCCTGTCAGGTATCTGTGTCCCACACTGGATGCTGGCTCACAGAAGATGGAGCCACAGTAATGCCTTAGCCAAGGCCAAAAAATAAGCACCTCTGGAAGGGTTTAAGATCTTATCTTCACACCTCTGATTTTGAATCCCCATGCTTTAATTCAGCTGTGGTATGTGAAAAAAATATTAATGATCCACAATTGCTTTGTAGGTAAAATGACCATGCTGCAAATCACATTTTTATTTTAAATTTGATAATAAACACACACCATAAGTAAAGGTATGCATTACATGTTCACAGCAGTAGAGGATACCAAGCTTGTTAAAACAGTATCAATCAGGCACTGAAAATGGTTTATATTTAGCTCATCTCATTTTAGATTAAACAGACTCCACTCCCAATTATGCAGTAATTACCTAGAGGCATGAAGGCATGTACACAAAGCTACAGCAAAGCGACTGTGAGCACTGGCTTACTTTGCTGTCGGTAAACTTCATTTTGTCAGGATTAATTGGAGAGAAGGCTGGTGATGAACACATGACAAGCACAACCCTCAATAATGCTTTAATAAAGTGATGGAAGCAAATGTTTTCCATCAAACCTCTTCAGCACAGGAAATGTGATTAATTAGGCACATTCATCTAATTACTGTATGAATTCTCAGGAGGTAAATGTATACTCCAAGGCAGATACACTGAGTTTAATTCCAAAGGCTGTATTCAAAATATTTTTATGTGGTGTTTTTATGTAAACATTAAATAAGGTTTTTTTTAAGGAGAGATCTTAATGGTGATTGGTTTCCAGCACTGGATCAAAGCTGATCCTACTCACCAGTGTTCTTCAGAGCTAATAGCTGCTCTTCCTTCAGAGTAACTCTTTAGCTTTTCTATTATCTCCAGTGAGACTGAGTTGTAGGAAAAATGCAACCACCAAAATGTTTGTTGGATATGGTCCATGTCTTACAAGCCTTCTGCCTTCCTTTGCATGAATAGTGTTTGGGTGTTCAGGGCTGGAACTGCTTTTCTAATTAGCAGCAGCAAATGATGGATACCAGGCTCCAAATTGAGTCTTAATGGTACTGCCTGGGCACAGGCCCTTTCGAAGGCAGGAGCCATAATGTTGCAGTCATTAATCCAGGCACAGCAGCCCTACTTGATTAGCAGCTGTGCTACTCCATTAGATGCTGAGCTCCCAGTCCTTTTGTCAGCCTGGTGAGGGAAGCCCACAGGCAGGGCAGGGCAGGTGTGGTGGCAGTAAGTGAGTGCCTGGGGCATTCCCCCTGCCCAGCACTGCCAGCCCAGGGCTGCCCTGGGGCTGCCTTCCAGCACAAAGCAGAATTTGCTTCTGCAATGGAAATCCTCATTTTGCTTGGGACAGGAGAAGCAGCAGTGCAGGAACAGTTCAGCCAAGTGACCCAAGGGGCAGAAAGGGCTGCTGAAACTTCCCCTTGCCCCAGCACAGCCCTGGGCTGCTGAGGGGCCAAATTCCCTCCCCAGCTGCAGGGTGGTCCCAGCCACAAGGTCACAGGTGGGAGGCTGAAGGGGCTGGCATGCAGGGCACCAACAGACCTGCAATCACAGCAGTGCCTGGCTGTGGCTTTGTGCAAGAACACTGCATATTTGAGGTACTGAAGCTGGGGAGAGGGATACCAAAACTAGCAGTGAGCCATGGCAAATTCCCACCACTTCTGTTAACGCTGCTTCCGCTCCATCCCCCTCTCCCTTCCCCAAGGGAAAACCCATGCCTGCTGCCTGTATCCTTAAAAAGATCATTGCTGAGCTATAAATATCCAGCCATCAATTAACTTCATGAATGCCCACTGTAGAGAGAGCTGTCCTTCCGAGCTGCTAAGCTGATTAAAATCAGGGATGCTCACCATCACAGGTCCTGCCATACTTGCCTCATTAAACCTTGGACTTTACCGATGTATTTCTTTTAGAGGTTTACAGCAATCTAGTCCATAGTGCATTTAAAGTTAACAGAAAGACTCTGCCTGACTTCTGTGGGCTTGGATTGCTTCCAAGAGAAATATTTTCCTACTTAAGTAACTCTGAAACAAGGCGATCACACCAACCAAAAAAAAACCCAACCCTGGAATGTTTCATTTAAAAATATGTTGTTGACAACAGAAAGCAAAGAGGTCCTTAGCACTGGGGATGTATTTTTAATACTGCTTCAATCAAATGCTTCAGAATAATGAAAGACTTGCAGAAGAAACTTGTTTGCATTTATGGCCTTCCCAGCTCTGGCTGGGAGGGGATGGGGGGAAGTTCTGTGAAATTCTGGTCCAAAGGAAACAACTAAGGAAAGCAAAAGCTTTCTCAGGCAGCCTGGCAGCTTGCTGGCTTCCCTGAGAGGGGCAAGGAGAGCAGAGGCTGGGGGAAGCCCCACAGTGTGATGCAGCACTGCTGCACTGTATCTGCCACGGTGGTGAGACCTAACTCATTGTAATACCAGCTCCTGACAAAGGTCTGGAGACTTTCCAGAGCATTTCACTAAGGACACTGCACCTGGATGAACAGAAACAAGAAGGAATCCCCACGAGGGAAGGCAGGGCTCTGTTTGGTTTTTATTTGCTGACAGCAGCCCTGGGAGGATCCCACACTCCCTAAATTGTTCATCACACATTGCTGATGCACCACAGGTACGCACAGCAGCAGCAGGTGAATATACCTGTGGGTAGGAGGATATCTGAGAGGGCTCCTGCAATCATTCCTGCAGTGTAATCAGTTCCCTTCCCTATACTTAGTGCATAATTGGTGCCACTTCAGCAGGGTGAGCCCGCACTCACGGCATTGGAGCAGCCAGGTGACTCACCTGGGGCACCTGCTGGCTCCTGCCAGTGACAAGCAGGCAGTGTGGAGGAGGAGGAAACACTTGCAGAGCTCACTGGGAGGGCAGGGCTAGCACCTGCCAAAGTACTCAATGGTGCAGCAAGATTCAAGCAACATCAAGTGAAACCGAAATCTGCAGGAGTATCAAGACGTGTAACTACTCTGGATTTGGGAAGCTGTATGGTAGAGAGGTGACACATGGGCACTGGAGAGCCTGCAATCATCTCTTGATTCTCAGGAAAAGGAGAGGTCTGGTGTAAATTTGTCTGCTCTATTTCATAAATTAAACTTGTATCTAGGTGCTGCTCCAGAGTAGTTAACCTGGTGTCTTCCATCAGTCTGTGTGTAAGTGCGTGTGTGTGTCTGTGTGTCTGTGTGTCTGTGTGTGTGTGTCTGTGTGTGTGTGTGTCTGTGTGTCTGTGTGTGTGTGTCTGTGTGTCTGTGTGTCTCTGTGTGTGTGTGTGTGCGCCTGTGTGTTTGTGTGTCTGTGTGTGTGTGTTTTGGCTGTGAGCTGGGACACCAGATTTCTGTGTGTCCTGCTGGGGTATGCAAATCCTCTGACATCTCCATGCTAAAATTAAGCTGGAATTGCTGTTTCCCTTTCTGTGATATTTGGTGATTTTTGTCTGCTACTCTCTGCCCAGAGATTCATGTGTGGCCAGGGCCAGTAAAATGCTTTGGAGAGGTCTGTGCACTGTGTTGTCTCAGATCTGTATCTAATTGTATGGGATACCTAGGAGGGAGGCAGCAATCAAACCCTCACTGGGGCATTGTGAAGGGACAAGGGAAGCTGTTAGGATGTGGGCTGCAAAGCCACAATTTTTCCTTGGGTTTGAAAGAGCAGTCCCAGAGTTCACCTTACTGATATATACATGATACATGAAGGGCTCTTCTCTCCCACTGTGCACTTAAGGTGTGGATATCAAGGTAACAGATCTGCCATTTGGAAAGCTAGCCACAGAAAGGTTGCTTTGTGACATATCTTAGGCAGGCACTGTGTGCCTAGGACATGTCCCATGCCCTTCTTCTCCTTTACAGCACCTTTGCTTACAAGAAATGCCACTGAACTAAGTCCCCATTATGAAAAACCAGGGGAATATAGAATCACAGTCCAAGACCTGGGTCTGTGTCCTGTTGAGCACATAGTAAGGGGGGGGGGGGGGGGGAAATAACAGAACAAATGTTGGAGATTGAAAATGTAAGAAATAGGGGTTGCCCTTCCCAGTCCTGCCAGTGTCACCACAATGGCAGGAAAGGACTGTCTGAGGAGGTGCAGCTGTGGTTGCAGACCCAATATTTCTAAGACAGGAGGTGACCTGCAGCCTCAGCCCACAGAGACCAATAGGTGTCCTGCAGCTGAGACCCAGAAAAAAGTCTCTTACAAATAAAAGGATGAAATAAGAAACGTGAAGATCTGTATGAAAAGCCAAAATACAACAGAAGATGTTGACTCAGGCCCTTTCTGATCTATAAAGTGATGCAGTGCTGGGAGGGGTGCAGGACTGGGGCTGGCAGGACACGGACCAGATGTGGTAGCAGGAGGGTCCTGCCCTGGACTGCAGCTGAGCTCAGATATCAGCAGGAAAAGATTTGGAGAGGAGGCACTTTGCATTTGAAACACATATTCACATCTCTCCAGTTTGCCTCAGCTTCACTTTCCTCCCACAGCTGATAGAATGGGTCAGTCCTTTACAGAAAACAGCCTACACAGTTGTGAATGCATCCTCTCTTGTTTGTCTGTGTCCAGCTGTCACAGTTTCTTAAATATGGGCATGTGGGCAAAATGCCATTTTGATGAAAGACTGTAATATCCAAGAGAGCTGTGTACAGAAATTGAGCATGGGCTTTTGGAATAACTGGAATATCTGGACATGGAGGGATTACTAGATGCTGCTCATGCCATTTCTAAGGTGACTAAAGCAGCATGTTGTTTCCACTGCATTGCTAAAGCATATTACTTATCAAATACATTCTACTATTTATATAGTGAGAAATGGCTTGAAATGTCTGAATGAAAAAGAAACAGATTTTCTTTAAAAAGAATTCAGAGGTGTCTCACAATGGATGCACCAGATTTATCCTAGAATTAATTGTGGATGACCCAGGGCACACACTTGCTTTTTATTCCCCTTTTACATGATATTGAGCACAATAGGGCCCAGGCTTTGACAGTAGTTCCAAGATACTGCAGGAGTATAAGGAACACATGGGCCATAGTTTGGCTAGGATTTTAAAAAAAACACTAGGGACCCAGTGCCCAAATCCAATGGCAATTTTGGGATGACTAATCTGTATCTTTAATTCTTAAAGAATGAAGATTACAGGAGGGTGTTCATGGCTGCTTGAGTGCAAAGCCCACCTTGCTGAAGAAGCCATTCCCAGTACAAAAGTGAATAGTCATGTATTTCCCTGTTACAGCCAGACTGTCCTTTTGCATTTTGGGTGAATCACAGATTTCTCTAAACATTTAATATTTATGTCCTCAGGTTTTTATCTGGGAGACCACAAACTCAAAACCCTTCTTGTATCCGTAATGCAGGTAATAGAAAAAGAATAGTACAGGATGTCAGGATCTATGTGGCATGCAACTCCAGAACAATAAAAACCAGATGCTAAATTAGAGACACCCAAGGTAGAGCGAGCATTTAATGAACATTTGGTAAATACTTGAGCTCAGGGTAAGAGGGTAACACATACATAAGGAGAATTACTTTAACATCCTGGGGATACTTCTGCCCAAAAAGGAGACAATGATTTTTCAGGCTTACTGCCCAGAAGAGCAGTCATTCATTTCTGGTCCAGCAGTTCAAAGCCGAAGGTGTGCTAAACTGGCTTCTTGACATCTGAGAACAGAGGCCGTCTCTGACCCAGCAAGAGAAACAAGATTAGCCTTTCCAGATTAGAAGGAAAGTATTAGTAAAGCACCAGAGGGTTTGACATGAGGTCTATTTAATAGTGGCAGGCTGGATGATAATGATGAAAGCAAGAGTTGCCAAGTCTATAAGGCAGGATGGATGAAGTATTAATTCAGTTATTGCTTAAATTCCTCAGCTGATAGTGAAATGCTGTTCAGGATAGACTGCTATAGAGCAAGGTTTCTTGGAGCAAAGTCACAATATACAGCAAGAGCAGCTAAAATAATAAAAAGAAGGATTTTTAATCGCCATACGAATATTTCCAAAGCTTTCAGCTAAGTACATCTGCAAGAAGAATAAGAAACATGAAACTGGGTGACCTGGCCCCAAGGAAAAATGGGGACTCTCTTGCTAATATCATTGTGCCTCACCAGGGATATAATATATAAACAAAGAATGTGTTAACATTTGCAGATCTGCTAGTAATCAGAAGACAGATTTACCTCACAGTTTAGGCGTTTTCTACAGATTCAATATTTTCTTTTTACCTACTGCCAAATCTTAAACTAACTAAGGGCAGATTTCCTATGAGACCACAGAATTATGTATGTGTATTAGTCACTAGCTCTGGGATTGCACTGATCTCTTCCTTTATTTTTTTCCTTGAGTTATTTCATTAACAAGATGACCCAACAGCAGATAGCCTCCATGGTGTCATTTTAGTATGCAGGCATTGCTGAAGAACGGTGTCTCAATACTTTTCCTCTAGTAATTTTAATTTGCTTGTTCAGAGGGTGGCACAAGCCGTGTGGCAGAGACTTAATGCAGCAAATGCTAATCCATCAGATCAGGGCCAGAGTGCTCTGTTCAGCTTTGACACTCTGTGTTCTCAGCACCACAGGATGTCTCTTACCAGCCCTGCTCTCCAGCATGGCTTCCCCATGGAACTGCACCTCAGAGAGGTGCAGCTCAGCTGTGCTCCCTTCATTGTGCTGTAGATGCACTACTTTAACATGAAACAAAATGCCATTTATGTGACAATTCCAACTGTTCATGTTGAATTAGTAAACAAGAAAAAAAATCAAATATCTAAATATTTTTTATTTGACTGTGGTCATAAATAACAATGTACAAATGTACTGCAAAATTAGCCGTCCAGCTATCCTCCTCCCAGAAGATGAACCAAATCAACATAATGTTGTGCATTTGGGGTGTCTTTTTTTCTTAGCTCAAAAATCCTATGAAAAAAGCATTGCTGGATTTGAAGTAAACTATGAATAAACTGAGTTCAACACTGCCTTGGTGTACCGATGGACAAGCACTCATTGGTTTCCAGCAGAAGCCAGACCTTGTGGTGTGTACCTCTAGTGGGCTCACAGGCTGCTAAGAGGGATGCTAAACACTGTCCCTGCTCTGCACCTTTTGTGTGGTCAGTAGCAGTGGGCATGGGTTTTGCTATTTGCAATTCATTCATGAAAGGCAAAATAAGAGAATAAAAGCTGTGAATGTTGCCATGAGAAATTGCTGCCCATCAGAAGTTAAAATCAGTCACAGCGTGTGGGTACACGCCGCTCACCTGAGCCCAGGCAGGCTGCCATCAGCGTCCACCATTTCTCTCTAAACCAAGCTCTATTTGTACAACTGCCTCATGCAGGGCTCTCCTGACTGTAAATCCAGGCTGCAGGAGGCACTCAGTGTTTCTCCCTTGGCTGAGACAGGCAGACCCACAAGCCTGGGGACCGAGGGCACCGGTACCAGGCAGGGCGGGAGCCGAGCAGTCGGGTCAGCCCCAGGGCGGGCAGAGGACACGTTCTGTGTCTCCCTTCTGCAGGGGAGAGCAGCCATGCCTGAGAACAGGCTGTTTTCCCTTTGTTCTCTGACTAGCAGGGCACTGGTAGTGACACCACTGACACCTCTCTGGTGTAGTCCAGGTACATGGGCGCTGTTCTGGTTCCTGTCAGTCCGGGATTGGGCTTTGCCATGTCCATAATTCACCTGAAACATACACTTAGCTGGTTTTGGCAAAAAGACTCCAGTGTCAGAGGGTCCTTTCTCAGAACACTTTCCAACAGTCAGTAGAGAACATCATCATTTACTGTCATGGCTTAGTGACGTCTCAGCACTAGCTCTGCCCTGGAGCAGGGCTGTCTGTACCAGCCCTCTCCTGCCTTGGGGCAGCTGCCAGGCTCCCTTGGCAGTGCTCCAGTTCCACGCCACTTGTTGCTGAGAGCTGCTTCAGGTGTTCAGGATAAGGCTCACTTCTCAAACTTCATACCTTCTGTGCTAAGGTAACTGACCACTAAAATAAAACCTGACAGGGCACTTATTTTTCTGAGTAAGTGATTTCAGCAGAATTTCACCTATTGCCTCACAAACACAGTTATTTAACATAGCCTGGAACCTTAATCCTTCTGTTTGTTTTTTCACTGCCAATAGAGGCAGTAAAAAAACAACTCTTTTTTCCTTTTTTTCTTTTTTTGTTTTTTTCTCCTTTAAAGGTAAATTCACTGTCAAAATCCAGATAATCAATTTACCTCCTGTTATGGCAATAGTTGAGCTGCACTCAGTATCTCTCTTCTACCCAAACCTGGCTTTCTCCTTACTGGACAACGACCCAGGTGTCTCCCAGGCCCTGATAAGAAAACAAGCTCTAAATCAACAGGCAGCAGTTAATATATGTGGCTCACTGACTTTGATGTTGTTTTCAACAGCACTGAGAGCCTTGACTTGCTGTGCTCCCCCCGCCAGGCCATGACCCCTCTGGGAGCCCTGGAAGCCACGAGCAGTGAGAGGCCAGCACAAACACCTGCCTGCAAGTTTTGGTGGTGCCAGCTCTTGCAGCCACAACTGTATTGCTCCAAGGAATAGGAAAAAGACAGGCAAAACCTTTCTGACAATGTTTTCATGTCTTGCTCACAACCCCAATGCCTGAAAACACCGATTCGGAATAGCATAGGAAAATAAGGTATTGAGTTAAGCTCTCTGTGGAAATATATCGGGCTGGAACATTTCAATCTGGCATTTTCAAATACCTTGAAATAAAAGGAAATCAAAATGATAGTTGAAAAACCCTCATTATTTCACGTTACATTTGCCAATCAACAACAAATAGTCCAAGATTTAAAGGTTAACAGAGACCCAAAAATTACATTTTATTATGTTTTGAATTTTTTTTAAATTTGAAAATTCTGCGGATTTTTCAGCTGTAAAGCAAACAATCAGTAACCCCTCTTCGCAAAAAACTAGGAATACATTTCTTTTGTATTGCTTTTGATTAGTCTGCTTTCCCCGTGTATGCAGAGAGTTCTTCTTTTCCATGTTTGAACAGCACATTTCAATTGTGTGTTTTTATAAGAAAACTTAGAGGTAATTTTAGACGGAGATACAAAGTAAGAGTAAGGATTTTTTTGTTTTTCATTTTGTATTTACTCAGATTACTGAACTAGTGGGGAAGGACACCCAAGATAAAGGTACAGCATGACAAAACATCTGAAGCATAGCAATTTCAATCCATCTCTAAATCACCTCCTTCTCATTGAATTTGCCTTTGTTTTCCAGTTTGTTTGCCTGGAGAAAAAAATAAATTCAATAATAATTGAATTTCATTCAATAAGTGGTAAAACATGATAAAATGAACTCTGCAAAAATGAACTCAAATAATATAACTTGTATATTAATAAATCTGTGGCCCTCGCCAAGGTCTTCATAGCAAAACATCCTTTTCATGAACTGCTTTGTCCAGGAAGGGTCACACCTCTTTTTACCCCCAGGATCTGAGTGCAGGCACCTGCATTGATCCCAGCTGCAGTGCTATGGCTGGGCAATAAATTGGTAGGCAGAAACAAAGCTGGTACTTCATCATGTAATGAGAGCTGAAATTTGATGGACACTGCTCTGTGTGGCCAGGTCACCAATGGGATGCTGTTGTGGAGGGGGGGAACAGCACTGACTGCCAGTCCTGGTAAGGAAGAGAATTTCAGCATTCTGACTTTTCTGTCGTTTTTCATCCTCCCTCCAGGCCATCACTCATCTGAATTGTTGCACATGTGAGTTACCTCTAGGTGAGGAAGAAAGGTGAGACAGAACACTGCACCTCCAGACTGAAAATCTGGCTGCCTTGGGAGCTGTGCATTCAAGAATGCCCCAAACCACCTTTCTCCCCTTTTATTATGCTACTGAAAAAAGCACAAATAGGGAAAACCAGCCCCTCCTCATGCTTAAACACTGGCAGCTCTTCCTTCCAAGATGTTAATTCAGTGTTTTTTACTTATGGGAAGTAGAGGCCAGAGCCCAGCCTTTCTGTGCAGAAAAATGGCCCTGATAAAAATCCAAATTGCTGACATCTGAGGCCATGCAGTCAGGCTGGGTATTTTTTGTAGAAATTGTCTGATTTTAAACCTCCAGCTTACCCCTTCCCAGCGCTGCCTGCACTGCAGCAGTGACAGCTGTTGCTCTTTCCTTCCTCACTGGTGAGCGCAGGCAAGGAAAGCAATCAGAGGTTACTTTCCAATGCCTTACAAATTTTGCCATCTCCCCAGAACACCAGGCACTATCTCCCCATTTTTCTCATCCTCTCAGATCACAGCTATTTTAATTATATCCCTCACATTGTCTTCAATTCACATCAGTAGGGACAGGGAATGGGTTCCTGCCCAACAGAGGCTTGGTGGGTTATGAAAACCCTGGCAGTCCAAGTGGCCTCTGAGGTTTGCTGCTTCTGGTACCTCCAATGCCTATGGCAGCTCAGTCCCTGGGCATTCCACTGCAAAGTTAAAAAGCTCGTTCATCACTTGATCTTGAAATGGTAAATTTTCAAATGTTTAAAATATTTGTGTGGAAGAACCCACCTCCATAAATAAAACTTAGTTAAAGAGATATCATTCAAGCTTTTAAGTGAATTAATTGCTTACTTTTTAGGCACAAAGCAAGCCTGGGAGAATTCACATGGCAGACAAAAAAAAAAAACAGCATGGAAACTTAAGGTGACAAAATACAGGCTCCCTGGTTTATCAGCCTGTACTCAAGTGGCTGCAGACAGCAAAAAGTTAGCAGTTTGCAAATGTCTCAGCAAGTAGGTAAGTGCTCAGATCAGGTTTTAACTGTGAAATGACCATTTGAAAAAACTGCTGTCATATCTATTTCTAGATTATACACGATTTTAAACATGTAGGGAAAAGGAGAAAAACATCAGTGGTATTTCAGCCTGCCTCTATATAGTTGAAAGGTCAATTACCAAGTAAATGAGGGATTTATAAAATCCACCCCATTTGTTGAGTCCCTCTGCCTGTGCTGCACATTCACCATGACATTTTGGTCCACAATTGATCAGTTTTGCCTTATTGCTTAAGCACAGTTTACTTGTCACACACTAACCTGTTATTTTCTGAGTAATTTCCTCTGTGTGCCTCAGTCACACTAAACCAAGCCAAAACCAAATATTTACTGCCACTGTGGGGCACAAATAGCATTTATGGCCACACAGAGATCTTAGTGAGGTAACTGTTTAAGCCCAAGAACTACATAAGGGTTTCTAGGAGCAAAGTCTTGCACAAAATCTGGCTGAGGTTGCTTTTAAATTTTACGTTTTGAGGCTGTGGCTGCCCATGGGAGATGCCGTGGTGCCTCCTTCTCTCCAGCCTCCAAACCCCAGCCTACACTCTCCCAACCTGGTCTGGGTATCTGAGCTGCAGTTTTGGGCTGAACTATGCTGACAGACACGGGTCAAACCACTGGCAAAGCCCAGGCACAGGTCAAACCCCTGCCCATCCACTGAGATAAAACCTGTTCTTCTTCTGTACAAGTGCTCATTACCACAACCCCAGCCTGGCAGATGTGAACACCAGCATGTTTGTAGCCATCCATTTACTAGCTTTGCTAGTGAAGCTGCCCTCTTTGCATCCCTGCAGAGGCCTCACCTTTCCTTTTATTGGGTGTCAGCAACAGATTTTAACCTTTGGAGCCCTGCTATCCAGAGTTGTGTGAAATATAAACACATATAGGCCATGACTCTGCTGAAGTGAAGACACATCCCAGCATTCATTTCAGACAGATTCTAAGCAAAGGATTCAAAGACGGCTTTTGAAGCTATGCTCCTAGGTGGAGGATGGAAACTCCAATTTCCAGTCTCACTGCTGTCACACTCCATAGAATCCCCGCTTCTCCTTGCAGCACCTGGTGACACTCCAGAAGTCAGCCACCTAAAAGTAAATGCTGTGCTCCCTCTGAGCAGCTAAATATTTAACACTGGAAAGGATCTTTAGCTGTGAATCCTCTCCCAGACTGAAGTCACAGAGCTGGAGTAAAGGAGACAGCAATGGACTTCACATCAGATACTGGGTGATGGCAGTGTGGACAGAAGTGATGGGTGGCCAGGTTCAAGTCCCACACTCTTCTTGATCTGAAGCAGGGATCCAAAGCCCTGTTTCTCTGAGAAGTACTCCAATCACTGGGTTACTGGACACCTTTTTGTGAAGGATAAATTGCTCATGGTAGTTGTTCCACTGCACATAAAAGAAATAATCACATTTTAAGCTGATAGCAAAGTCAAAAGGCTTTACAGCTTGACATTTAATCCCCTCAGACAGGATAGCACAGTGAAAGTCTTTGTCATCCCGGCTAGAAGTAGGTGCTGCTAAACTGTGTGCATTTTGGGACGTGTGCAATCTCCACCCCATTCCTCCCGAACAGACACTGGCTCTGACAGCAGCTTTTCAGTTCCACCATGATAATCATTTCTCCACAACCACATCACCAAGTGTGTGGAAAACAACTCACTTCCATAACAAATAAACAAACAAGGAAACAAATACAAAGCGTTTCCTCCCATAAATTTAACATGAAAATACTCTGCTCATGGCAATGGCCTGCTAGAGTAACTCATTTGAGCATCATTTCATCAGCCACTGCTGAAATGGCCAGCTTCAGAATGGAAGGACCTTTCTGAAGATCATGATATTGCTTACTGGCATTTCATTACTACAGTATGATTTAGTAAATACAGTGAAGAGTGAAGGGTGGAAAGTTCAGAAAATTTGAGTTCTTTTGTTTATTTGAATTATTCCTGTAGATTATGGTGATGCTCCTAGTTCTTTTCCAGTCTCAGCTATCTGTCAAAAGTGCCCGGGACATCATTGTGCTTTTCTTAGAGCTGCCTCTCTCAGGATCAGGGCAAAACCCTGCCTTTGGCTCCCGTTGCCAACAACAGCTTCCAGCTGCCCCAGGCCAGACCCAGGCTGTGTCTCCTGGGGCACAGACAGGAGGAACGGCTGTGTGGTGCCTTGGGGAACATGCATCACCACCCTGCAGTCACTTCAGGCAGACTGGGTGGTCAATGAAGGGTGACAGGCCACCGAGCCCAAGGCCTCTGCCCAGGGGAGAGGAGGGGGCAGCAGGGGTGAAATGTGCACAGGCAGAAATGGCTTGTTGCTCACAGGCTGATATTCCCCCACTGACCACCAGTACCATCAATACAGTTGTCATTTCAAGTCCCCCAGCATCACTCCTCCTCCTTTTGGAGCAACCACAGTCAAAATTCCCTTTGGAAAACCTGACCTGCCATGAGCTGTTATGAAAGCACAGCAGCCCCAGTTAAAAGTGGAGCAGTTTGAGCATTGCTGTTCTTGGCCAGACAGATCATGGTCCTGCAGACATCCAGTGAGGCAGAGCTGGGCTTGCACCACTCTCCTGGTCTTCCCAGCTGGGCTGCCTCTGCCCTCTGTTCCTCAGTTGTGTGACATTACATATCCACTTGTCATTCTGGTGTCAGCTGCTTCGGCATCTCTTCCTAGCAATGTTTGCTTCCAGAGGGGAAGGATGGGCTGGGGGTGGGGGACCCTTCCTGTTCACCTTCAGACATGTCAGTCATTGCAAGTAAGACAGAGTTCACCAGCACCAATAATCTTCCCATATTCCTGTTTCATGGGTTTGTTTGCTTGTTTTTCCCTTTTTTCTTTAATTTGGAAAAATACCAAAACTAAAACCAAAACACACAGAAAAAATAAAACCAAAAACCAAACCAACAACAAAACCAAAAACCCCCAGAAAACCAAAAAATCTATATCTTTAAAATTTATTTCTCTTGAAGATGCAAAACACAGATGACTGTACCAGATTCGGTCCAAAGGCCAACTTTTCAGTAAAATTTTTCCATGTTTGCAGTTCCTGCAGTGACCCAGAGCAGCAAAGAGCACAGCACAGTGCAGCTGGTATGGCTGCCTGCTGCAAGCCAGCATCCCCATCCAGCAGCACGAGGAGCCCTCAAAATTGTTTAGTTGTCCATCTACTAGTGTCAAGGGTACTGAAACCCAGTTGGAAATTCAAAAAGGCAACAAAGAAAGTGTTCTCATTTAACCACTTCTCTAATATCTCAATGGAAAAGCTGCTTGTTTTGATAAGACCAAACAATTTTACCACCAGTAACAAAAGCTGCTTGTTTTGATAAGACCAAACAGTTTTACCACCAGTCCATATCTTCAGTTGGTTCTCCTGCAATGGAAAGCAGATTGTGTGCAAACAAAGCAAGTGGATAAGTTTGATCAAATTCCCTGTCCCTTATGAAAATAAGGATGTTCTGTGCACAACTGCAGGCTTGCAATGAAGGACATTTCTGGGCAGTCTGAAGCAGAAAGCTGTGCCACAAGCAGCCATCATCTGTTTGGAGACTGAAGAAATATAAAGAAAAAATGTAGTGAGGTGTTTTCCTCTCTGTACACAGATATATCCAAGCATCACTGCTTCCAGAACCTGGGAACCACTAGTGAATTTGTCCTTGCCAGCCCAGCTGACATCACATTACATTAGAGGAAGTCTTTCCGGGATCTGTTGAACTGGAAAATAGTACTTGTGTTCTAATACACACTTATGTTTATTTATGTCTTTTAGGCAGGAAACTATCTTGATCAAGGCTACAAAAGAAACTGTAGAAAAATCCCTGAGACGTATTCTGGTACTGGACCCCATCCTCCTAATCATTTCTGAAAGCCCCTAATATCTGTCACAAGATAAACGGTAGTGTTTCCACTTGCAGTTTATAAATAACCCATTTGAATCCCAGGTAAAAGTTCTAACCCAGAAAAGAGAGAATGAGCCCAGCCCCCTTCCCTGCACAACTACTCATGGTTTTGGACAAGGTACTCTCTAGAATGGCCTTTCTCCATGCTAACAAGTAAATAACAACATTTACCTACCTCAAAAATCATGGCAGTGGAGTCAAGACAGGATTTATAAGGCATTTCAAGGTTCTTGGAGAACAGGTATTACAGAATTGCAAGCTGATACAGTATCAGGTAGAACATTTATTATTTTATTTGGGATTACAAAACAAGCCGCTCTGTCTTATAGCAACATCAAGAAGTCAGATGGAATGCTCAAAGCATGAAATCCAGCACTTTTCTCTTGTAACAGAAGTCCCTTCATCAAAAGTTCATAAAAGGATGAATTGTTTTAACTAGTTCATATCATAAGACAACTGTTATGGGCATTGAGCTTAATTTAGAATTTCCCCAGATTTGTGGGTTTAAGTTGGAATTGGAAATGCTTTTGCCTGTGCTTGTGCAGAAACATGTGCATGTTGCAGAGAAAAAAAATCAGTGAGAGCTGCCAATAACTGGCTGACAACCCAGCACAGGGGGTATGTTAGAACTGATTCACAGTCTTGTGCAACAACTTTGTTTTGGGTTAAAAGAGGGCAGAAAAAATAAACTCAGTTGAGACCGTGTTATGTGAGTCCGTGGGCAAGGGCTTGACTTTTGATGTACATGTATTTGGCAGTCAGTGCTGGAGATTTATTTACAGGGTGTCATTTGAGGTTTGCTCTGATGTGCCCCACAGGATAACCACTGGGGTTATTTTGCTTGGGGCTTGCTGTTTCCAGCTGCCTTCTTTAACTTTCTTCAGCTGCTCAGGAGACACTTCCTAAAGGCAACTTATTCCTACCTTGCACTGGGCTCAAACATTTCTGGTTTTCATTCCTCCACTGCTCCCTCTTAAACCTTGCCTGTCTAAGCAAATAAACAGGAGGCCTAAATGTGTCCTTATGTATGCACATGCCAAAGAAAATACACATTCATTCACCCAAGGCCATACTGCCCTGCTCCTTGAGGGCCTGCAGAACCTCCTAAGGGACTGAGAGCTTTCCTTTGCTGAAAATCCCTATATTGCTGCAGCATGGTCATTCCTGAGAAGAGATTAGGGGTATTACATGTTACCCTTGGTATGCTTCAGATGATGTAAGGCAGAAAGTTTTAATTTGTGTCAGGTAAGGATCTAACTCTGGAACACGACTTGACAAATGAAGACATTTGAAATCAGTCTCAGGTCTGATTTCAGTTCTTCATGTGAATTGTTCAGTCCTTTGTCTCACTGTGAATTATTTTATGGTTTCCATCTACAGTTGTTATTAAATCAGTTCAAAATATGCTTACATTACACGCTTGATGAACACTTCTCATAAAGTCACACTTACAGTTGTGTAGCCTGAAAGAAATCAGTTGTTTTCACTTAGTGTGAGATTCCAGCAAGAGCCAGTCAGGCACGCAACATCCATCAAAACTGTCTTTGCTGGCTGAATCAGTGATATCAGCCTTAAGGGACTACCAGAATCATCTGCCATCAGAGAGCCTCTCACAGCCACAAAATCTCTTATTTGTAAATAAAAGCTAAGCTCTGTCTGGTGATGACACAGTCTGTTCCTGCCTTAGCTTCAGCATTAAGTACTGCACAGAAAAGTCACTGGTGCATGGCAGTGACTCTGGCTTTCCCAATGGAGACAATATAGACACAGCTTCAGCCCCTGCAAATCCTCTCAAGGTTAAAAGGACCACGTCTCATAATCTGATGTGGCTGTGTGTGCTCCACAAACTCTTTCCTGCCACTTGCAACTAAAGATCACTGGCCATGGGGTGAGAGAGAAATGAGGGCAGGACTTGAACTGCTGAACCCTGAGCTGCTGGCAAGGCATGCCATTTTCCTCTGCTCTCCCCTCTTCCCTGGCAGGGGCTGCTGGGAATCTGTTTTTTGGGTAGTGTGGCCAAGCACAGGGCCTCTCAGATGGGAGGCACCTCTCTGGGGGGTCAGCATGGCACACCTGTCTCTGAGGGAAGCACCCGAACCCTGGGGCACACACAAGGAATGGGGCCAGGGGCAGCAATGATGGAGATGAGGAGGAGCAAGGAGCAATTCACCTCCAGAGCACAAGAAGGACCAGTGCCAGTGGAAGGAGAAGAAAAATGACCTTACAACTACTGCCTGTAGCCTGACAGGCAGGCAGTTCCAGGGCTCCTGTGAGCTAGTTTCTGTTCCTGAATTACCTGCTCTCAACTATTACCATTCCTTTAATGTAGCTTGAGAATATTAAAGAGCACATGGGCTAAAAAAGTTTCTACAAACTTGCATGTGCAATTTTTTTTACCAGCTTCTTCTGGGTCTTCAATTGCTCAAGCAATTATTTCTGAGCACTCTAACAACAATTACTCACATTTCAATAACCCTTTTCACATGAGCATGTCAACACTTGGTACTCAATTGAAGGTGAAGACCACTGCAAAGGAAATGGGCCTGATCTGACCTATTAGAGACAGATCTAACATTTTAGTGGAACTTATCTCTATAAAGCATCCATATTGTCCTCAGTTGCTGACTGAGAGAGACAGCATTTATTCAATGGAAAAAGGGATTCATTTATATTGATTGGACTTTCCCTCCCACCATGCACATTGTGTAACATCAGGGTACACTTATTCCACATCAGTAACTCTCAGCCCTGCTGCAGTCTAAGTGCTATCCCATTAAATTATTCAGGATGTCAGCATGGCCAACCAGCTTAAAAAGAAAATTCAGAATGATCTAAAAAGGAAAGAAGGCTTTTGTCTTATAAAAAACCCCAAACAACAGCAACAAAAAAATCAATCCACAAACCCCAAACCAGGAATTGTCATGCTATTTTTACTCACAAAGATCTAATTATGGCACTATTAACTTACTCGTTTCACTAGACAGAAGCCTATAAAAGAAATCAGTGTCATCAACACATAGGCTAATGCTAATTTTTTTCTTTAGAAATCAGACCTTCTTGCTGTAACTGAGGTTAAAAACAGAAGTGTGAGCTACACATTATTTTAATGTGTGAGAACGGAAGTGGAGGATGGGCTGGAACAATAAATGAGTTGCTTTCTTGAAAAATAACAGTGGAGGGAGATCACTGTCTTCATGTCCTGGTAACATAATCTGGTGTTGTTTTAAAGAAATTAAAGCAGACTGCTTTCTTTTTGTGCGTTCGAGTAAAACAGAGTTTTCAGCCAGCAGATATTCAATTTTCCTGGCTAGTTTTTGGATGCAGGCCATGTGTGATTAGTGACCTATTTTCACTGCAATGAGATCAGCTGTGCTTGTAGGATCCTGAATCAGCAGATCTGTCCTTATTCCTGGCTCTGCCTGTCAGAGCACTGAGCCAGGCCTGCTCTCCAAAAATGCTGACCTGCCATAGATCTGTAGTAGCAAAGGGTGCTTGGTCATAAAAGAGCTGTGCTGAAACCTAACAGGACAGGACCATCAGGATCCATGGTGCACAATCTGCTGGTGCTGCTGAACTTGAAATTTTGACTAATTGAAAGGGCCTAGGAATAGAAGAAACCTTGCTGTTTGTAGGAATTATAAAACTTCCTGGAAACAGTGCTATTAAAAAACAGAAGGGGCAGAAGCAAGAGTCAGAGAAAGATCCTAGGACTTCAGCTTTAGATCCGAAACAATTTTGGTGACAAATACCTGTGGCAGACTCTTGTCTTTGGAAAAGTACAGCATATCCCACACTTTGCTAGTAGTGCATGAATTATCACGTCCAAATGCAATTTTTGAGGCCAGCTCCAAAGTATTCTGCTGTTGTTTGCCACCAAAGCCCAGCACAGCATCTGTGGAAGCTTGGTGGTGCTACCTGGACTGAGCTATACAGACAGAAATGATTGAATCCTCATAGGAAAATTTAAGCTTGAGGGAACTCTGCAGAGGTCATCAAGTCCAACTCTCCACTCCAAGCAGGAACAGCTGAGATCAGGTTACTTGGAAACCTCTCAGTTGAGTTTTGGTGACTCAGAATAAAGTACACTATGTCCAGGATCTGCTCTTCTGGAATGAACCTCATTTGGATTAATAAATTTGAAGACGGTTTTGAAAGAAATCATTATTCATATAGGGCTGCACTGGAGACCAGAATTCTGACTGCAGTTCTTTTCATTTAACCGCACAGCTGCCAGCAGCACTGGGCACTCAGCTGTCAGGGAGAGAGGAGCTGGTGGCAAACAGACAGTGGTCAAAACCTGTCCCCACTGATCAGCCAAGATCAAGGAAAGAGAAGGAAATAAAGACAGACAGATTTTCCTCCTAGCAGCCAGGAAAACAAAGGCAGTGATTCACATCCTGCCTCCATTTACCTCTTATCCCATGGCTGTTGGCAAAAAGAGTTGCTTTGTCAGGATTAGAGTATTGATTCTCATCTTCATTTCCTAGGGGACCACCTCTGGGATGAAGTGATGTAAGAGGGATTAATTTGGTCTTGTGGTCACCAATGAAATTGGATGCATATTGCTATGCATCACCTGAAACGTCCTCACAGTGCTCATAAAGACTGCACCAGCACCAGCAGCATTGGGGGTTTGTGAGGTGCAATGAGGGCCTCCTGGTAATGCAGCCTCCATACAGTGCTCTGAGGGAAACATAATTGAATCCATTGGCAGAACGCAAAACCATATCTGGTGAGTGTTGTGTACCTGACTGCCTCTCACTGGATCCCATGCTGAGTAAAAACCACTGACTTCTGTGAATTTTGCTCAAAAATGCATATAGTTTTGTGACAATCATTTGACATGCTGCCTCCTTTCATTCTCCTCTGTAGTTCAGACTACAGTACTTGCCTGGGAACCTTTCTTTAGGACCACCACCCTGTGTGATCCCGGGAGGCCATTAAAATGCCAGAGATCCGAGTGTGACATGAAGAGGGCTGGCGTCTCTGCCAGCACAACTTCATGGACGCCAGCACCCCGGGGAGCTGAGCTATGCCAGGGAAACATCCAAGACTTCAAATGTGAGCAGTGTCCCCTTAGTGCAATAGACATCCCCTCTTTGCATTCACAATGAATGACAAGCTGAAATGCCTGCCCCGAGGCGTGTGGCAGCAGCATGGGATAGCAGGAGCAGCCAAGTTCCTTCTGAAACACGGGGAATGATTTCATTACGTTAAAATCTCCGAGGACTCTGGGCAGATGCAGAAGTGAGAATGACAAAAGGCATTGCACGGGAGCCGCAGTGTGGACAGCAGATAGAGCTGGGGCTGGGCAGGTGAGCACAGCCCGGGTTAAAGCATTGTGATCTCCTGTGCCAGCTCACCTTCCTGCTGCCACAGAGGAATCTGCATACATTTTACAAACAGCTTTGCTGTGACCGAAGTGCTGAGGCTTTCCTTTTGGATAAGCATCTCTGCGTTTCAGCCATTTCTTTGTTGTTTGCTGCCTCCAACAGGATTACTGGGAAAATTTTCTCCAGTCGGTGACAATAGGCCTGCAGCAAGAGCAGCTGCCTTTGATGCTCACAGAGGAGGGCAGAATGGTCCTGAGAGACAAGCAAGAGATTTGCAGCAAAATCAAGAGATGTCAGCTAAAAATTAGCACAGCTCCAGATTAAAAACTCTCTCTTCATGGTAGTTTAAGTACTAATGAAACCACTGTTTAAAAGTTCATTAATAACAACAGATTTAAAAATCAATTGCTTTTTGGATAAGAAATTAAGATAATTCCTCCAGTGTTGTTCTTGGAGGTTTTATCTCTGTGAAAGGGCAGAGAAAATAGGAGAAGATTGCTGCGGGCCACCTCTCAAGCCACCCCTTCAGATGCTACCTAAGCTGTCTCTATATTCTCACACAGCTGCTAGCACTGGATCTTTGAACCCGAGTGCAAAGTCTTGCTTCATTAGGACTAATGAAACTTGAGCTTAAGTCCAAAGTTTCAAGAAAGGTCAAACAGATTGCTGTGAGCTAGAAAAAGATGAGAATGCTGCTTGACTTGAAGGAGTGCTACTGCTAAACACAAACTCAAGTGTAGGTTAACAAACATTTGTGTGCTTGCAGATCTGCACACACACATGAAAAAGAGAGAGAAAAGAGAAAAAAATGGGGGGGGGGGGAACTCATGCAATGCCCCTCATGTTCCCTGCAGAAGACAAGGCAAAGAGATAAAGGGATTTCTCAGAAGTGCAGTATGTGCAATATGAGTGCAGAGTGGCCCCTGGATGCACGGGTGAGGCCACCTGCAAGTCTTAGCCTGAACCACAGCATTCCCAACCTCCCAGAAGCTCAACGCACTGGTCCACCAGGCCCATCAGTCACCACAATGATTTTCTTACCAAAAAGGTGTTACATGATGAAAAACAAAATCAGCAAGGGAAAGAACTTCTTCATTTCTGCTTTAACTGATTTTTCCATTGTGCAAGCAAACTGGAACCTGGGGGGACATGCATAGATCTCAGTATTAAGGTGCTTGAGAGCTATGTGTTTATACAAAGACATATTTAGTTAAAATTCTATGACCTCTTAACATACACAAGTCTAAAAATAACATTAAGCACATGCTTTTTATCACAGCTAAAGCTGTTGCAATAAACCCCATCCAACATCACACCCAGCTATTTGCTGTTATGTTGCATAGTAACAGTATTTGGCAAAAACAAAAACCACTTCTGGTCAAATGGGATGGGGAATGAAGATCTGATAGTAACCCCAAAAGCTCCATGAAGCCCTTGAAGGAAGATACACAGATGATGCTGTGGGATTTAATCGGATGAGGGAGACACAGGAAAGAGGCAAAGGCAAACCAGAGGCCAAGCCTAGTGCCATGGCACCCAGTCAGGAAATGGGATGGGTTAGGAACACATTTTCCTGAGAATCAGCAAACATTTTTTCAGTCCCAGGTGCAAGAAAAACACAGAGCAAGGCTGCAGCATCCTTCCCCTTGGCTGTGCTCTGATCCTTCTTGCTGGGAGCTGGGAACCAGCAGAGGAGCCCTTATTTCAGGCCACTCAGTGGGAAGGAAGATGAGCAGGTTGTGCCTACTTGAGCACGTCTTCATGCAAGTGAAACAGTGTGAAATTAAATTAGTGCAATGAATAATCAGTCCACAGACACAAAAGCATCAAACACCATGTCTATGATGAGCTATGATGATTGGTTTGTTTTCAGTGTGGCCCAGCTCACGCCCACAAATCTGATCACATCCAAACTTCCAAATTCAGCTTTTCCTGTATGGAAAAAAGGATTAACTCAGATGGCATACACTCCAAAATACCCTCAGTGACATGAACTTCAGCATCTAATCTACTTTTCTGAAACTCAGCCAACAGTTCTCTTCAGTTACTAGGAGCAGAAAAACACTGTTTCTCACATCTTTCTGTTTAGCTGAGAGGCAACAGCACATGCATTTGGCACTTTGTCAGTCAAGAAAGAAAAATGAGTTTATAAAGAAAATGCTGACACAAATGCTGACAGGGCATCCCTACAATAGGGGTGAAGAACACAAGCTGTTATTGTAACTGAACTCACCCTGGGCAAGACTTGCTGCCTATGGCCACGTGTGAGGGACACTGCTCCTGTCTCGTGCTGCTATCAGCCTTGGAGAGGCTGCTGACCATATGCTTGATCTCCGTTGATCCTAAGTTAGAAGCTAAACAGAAGGAGACAGCTAAAGGCTTGTGAGAGTGGAGTCTTCACAACTCCTCACTGCCAAGGCAAAACTCCCTGCTTTAAGGCAGAGGTGGTTTTACACCTTTGCCACACTGCTGAACATCACTAGTGGGCCACTAGCAGTCCCCACGTGATCATTTTAAGCCAACAGGTGAAAGTCAAGGAGCATCCCTCCAGGTGAAGGATTTTCTTCAGTCCAGAATTTGCTTTATCCTTCCCTTGTCACCTCTTTATCACAGCCCCACTTCGTCCCTGGCCTCCAACTTGCTTCCTTCCATTTCCCTCAGTTTCCTTGCCATATAGCACCTCTACATCCTCCCAGAAAAAGCTGGCGAAATAACCTTGTCTTGGCCACTGTCCTGTGAAACACTTCCCTTGTCTGCATCTTCCCAACCCTCTGTATGCCTGTTGTTGCACAGGCTACAGGACAGGAACTGCCTGCTGCCCTCTGCTTTGACAGAGGGTGCATGCCCAGCTGCTCGTATTGTCATACACAGAACAGGCTTTTTACCACACCTGGGGCTAGGTTAGTGGCTTGAGAAACATCATTCAGGACAGGCAGCTATTTCTGTTTCTTTTTTCTTGCAATTCATAGGAATTCCAGCTCACCCATCAAAGATCCAGTTTGTTGCATAGCTTCCCACACTAGTCAGAGGTAGTCACTGATTCCTGGGCTGTGTGGGCAGAAGATGTGCTGGAAATTACACACTCTCTTTGCACCTGATTTTGTTTTCCTTGAGAAAGAAGCCAAAAAAGTTTTGGTTGTTTCTGCACATACACAGAGCGGGCAGGAGTGTAAAATGAAATTAAATTACTCAAAACCACCCAGAAATGGGATAGAGCTGCTGCCTGCCTAGGAGCTATTTCTACATCTATGTATAAAGATTTTAGTGTGATTTTGTCCCATGTGCCATCACCTTTGGCGGGGTGAGTGGGAGCCAGGAGAGTAGAGGAAGATGCTGGAGATGATGAGCTCCACTGGTGCAGAGGCCCCTGAGAGCAGCCCCAGGCAGCTGCTGCAGGTCCTGCTGGCTGACAGAACTCCTCATGGCCTCTATGTATTATTCTGTTATTTGCTAGGTATTTTTCTCTGTGAATTCAGCTTCTGCTTTCCCAAGGAATGGCAGAGTGCTTTCTCTTCCCCTCTTTTTCTGGGGGCACATAACCCCAAATTATCCAAGATTTGTATAAAACACTACCCTGTGTATACTTTCTTAAAGCTGCTGGAAAAAACAGCCCTGACCTGTTTCTCTAAAAGAGCTGGGCTGGGTCACCTGCATCTCCCACCACTTGCAGAGATGTGGCCATCCACCCTACACAGAGGGCAGCTCTTTACCCACACCATGCTCTACTGCAAAGCTTAGGAGGCAACTTGAGCCAGATCCCAAAACTAGGATCTGTTCATGCTCTTGGCTCCCTTAAGGCCCCTGTGCCCATGGCTGTGCCTGGCAACAGGGTGAGCCCTGCCTCCAGCACCTCAAGGATGACATGGAGAGGGCTGCTGCCCTGCCCATGGCTTTCCCCCAACCCCACACTCCCCTCTTGCTGACCTTCAGACCCTTCAAAGGGTTCTGAAAACCACAAAGCCCAGAGCACACTGCAGCTGCAAAAGGCATCCCAAGGGGAACACAGAACTGCCCCAACATGGCTGCCTCCACAGCTTTCTCCTTTGAGCCAGCCTTAACCCAAGGCTGCTTGTACTGCTCTGCCTCGGGTTAGGGTGACACTTAGGGTCTCCCAGATGAGGTGAATGGCTCACCACACATCTGCTGGGTCTCACACGTTTGTAGGGCAGTGCCACACTGTGCCCTTGTATCTACAACCCAAGCTCTCATGCCCCACAGCCTGGTCTCACCTGTGACTTACCAACTCGCTGAACCAGGCACATGGGGCCCAAAATTGGAAAGAAGCTGTGTCATAGACATCCTTTTGTGAAAATTCTTTCTTAGGATTTTTTCCCTTCTGAGAAGCTGAGGGCTCAAAAACAAAATGTAAACAATGGTTATCTGCTGCTGTGGAATGCATCAGGTGGATTTTTGATTGGCCCATCTTGGATGTTTATAATTAATGGCCAATCAAGGCTGAGCTATCTCGGACAGAGTCCGAGAGAGCTGCTTTTGTTATCATTCTTGTCTATTCTATTCTATTCTAAGCTAGCCTTCTGAGAGGAAACCTTTCCTTCTATTCTTTTTAGTATATTATAACTATAAAATTATAAAATTTTAACTATTATATAAAATTATAACTATAATTTTTAGTATAGTTATAATGTTTTTTATATATATATATATATATATATCATAAAATAATAAATCAAGCCTTCTGAACATGGAGTCAACATTTTCGTCTCTTCCCTCATCCAAGAACCCCTGTGACCACTGTCACAAAGCTGTCAGACTTCAAAAGCAGGTTATTTTCTACCAGCGAAAACACCTCTGCTCAGCAGTGCCCATGGGGCCAGGGAGGCCTGTGGGGTGTCAGCAGGTTCCCAGGCTGTCCCAGCTTGCTGTCTGTGGGACAGAAACCTCCCTGCTGAGAGCCTGGGCTTCCTCCATCAGCTCATTTCACACAAGGCACAAGCAATTTCCCCTGGGAACACAGACTTGCTGTCATCCCACTTGGTTTATAATCACCGGTCTGCACTTGAAACACTCCGTAGATTTTTTTTCCTATGGAAACACCACCAATTCAAATTTTAAAATGTTGAACATCAGCACAATCCTGTACCAGGCCCTTCTAATTAAGAGACATTTTCAGAGAGGCGGTGAGGCAAATGAGAACAGTAATTAACTAAGAAACAACTTAAGTTGTTCTCTCAATTCCCTGTGCACCAGGCTGAAATGGTAATATGGCTTCCTACAAAATTACATGTACCACATCAAAAGTAAACACTTAATCTAATATTCTAATTGTGGGTTTAGATAAACATCACAGTTATAAATCATTTTAATGAGTATATAAAAAAGAAGCAAATACCACATTAACTTTTCATTACCTTTTTAATATCCCCCATGGATAATGCAATTCATTTATGGGTATAACAGCCCCTTCTACTATATGGTATAAATACACAGAGGGATTAAATAGTGTAGCTCTGGGGGTGGTTAAGGTGTTTTAGAAGAAGAAATGTCTATGACTTGTTGATGCATTGCTCATAAAAATAAAGGTTATGCATTTTAACAAAGTCTGGGATGGAAACATGGATAATTTGATCCAGTAATTAAAAAGAAGAGTCTTCTTAATTGCTGACCCTATACAAAAAGGGTCCTTAATCAAAGTAAAAATGAACAGTGAAAAACTCTGAGGGAAGTCAACTTTTCTTGACAAGCTGTTAATCTAAAGACTCTCCAGTTACAGTCACGTCATCAAATACATCCCCAAAAAACATAGTTAAGGCAAACTAAGCATCCCAATGGGTGGCAACTTCTTTGCAATAGTAATTTAACTGCTTTCAGAAGTGTAGCCACATGCTTCAGTGAAGAACAGAAACATCTGGGGAAAAATCATGCTGTTTTGTAACTCAGCAGAATTTCAACATTGGCTTCAAATGGGATCAGGCCCTGGGAGGTGTTTTCAGTGTTCTCTTTCAGGGAAAAGTCCATCTTCAGGTCATTTGGCTGATAGTAATAGCTTAAAAACATAAAACTTCAGTTATCTGAGCAAAAGCAGTATGAAATTCCTATTTATTTGAAACAATGTAAGCAAATATACCATGAAACCTTCCTACAGCAGTACAGCTGTTGTTTCTGATCTCACATAATTTCTTTTTGTCTTACTCTAAAATTTATGTTGTAATATTTGTACAGGCAATAGAATTTCACACAGATCTTTGCAGTAGCTGAATCAAATGACAGCAATGATGAAGAAAATAAATTCTTTCACTGTATCCTAATTTATTGCACTTGACTGAAATGGTTTAGAGGCATCTCTGAGCCACACAGCCAGTAATTCTCTGCTTCATGGACAGGACATGTTTTCCTAGATGTAAACTAAATTATTTATATAATGCATAGAGCACACGAACCATCCATTACCTGATACCCTCGAAACAATAGGATGGAGAGCAGCCAGCATTAATTGATCATCCAACTGTCCAGTTACTCTGTGGGGGCAATTTATGCCAGATGCTGGATAACCACACTTTATATAACCAAGAATTTTCCACAAATAAATCTTTCTTATAGAGGGAGGTGGTTGTCTTTGGAAAAGCTATTTATGAGCAGTGATTTGCCAGCTGCAGCACTTGGGTAGGACATGAGCCAAGCTCCTGTCCGTGCTGAGCAGCAGGGCTGGTGCTCACATCCAAACACACCTGATGGAAGTGCTGAGTCAGTGGGGCACTGTGTAATTCTTCTAAGGCAGGTTTCTCTGAGGTGTCAGAGGCAGTTTGGCCTGGCTCAGAGGAATCAGGGATTAAAATTACCTCTACTTTCCAAAGCAGTGGTAAGAAAACCCCCTTTGACAGCTCCCCCGGTGCCACTGGCTCGGCAGGGCTCGGCAGGCAGGTGGACACTCTGCTCCGCTCCCCAGAGCTGGGGTCACCCTCTGAGCAGCAGCTGAACCAGCTCCCGGCTGAACCTGGTTCAGAGCTCCAGCTCTGGGGCACTGCTTGGCACAAAGCCCAGGCCAAACAACCAGCAAGGGCAGTGTGCCCTGTGCACCAGCTCACACTGGCTGGTCCATAGGGATGCCTCATGTGAACGTCACCCAGAGCATCTGGGCAAAATCTGCTCCTGTAGCATCAATGCATCATCCTCCTATCCTATATCAGCATGGACTATTTCATCCCATGCAAACACGGTGATTAATCAATTAATCGAACAATAAGTTATTCTGGCCAATAAAAATGTCAACAAACTCTTTTTCTTTCTCTGATTGAGCCACCAGTTCTGAGAAACTTTCTGCTCTATCAGTTCTCTCCGTTCAATTTCATGCCCCACATGAATACTTGGGAAAGTTTTAATTTCTAATATCTACTTTCTATTCCACCAAAGCAAATATATTTACATCCAAGACCATCTGCCTGTTAAATTTGCAGCCTTCATGTAGTTGGGTTTTTTCATTTCACAAGAGTTCTTCCTTTGGAAAAATCAGCCTTGGAACATTCCTCAACCTAGAAGGTGATGAGATGCTCTACACAATTCAAATCAGGGTGACAGATCAACATGGTATGTTTTAATAGACGCATACAGCATGTCCATAAAAAGATTTTGTTTTATCTGGTAAGATATTATACATAGTGTTTTTTTTATTGCATATGAAAGAATATTGAAAAATCTAATTTGTTATGACTGTAGTGTAAATCTTCATGTGGCCTCAGCAGGAGTGGGGCAGACAGAAACCTTCTAATGCATGAAAAATAATTGCCATTCTTCATCTTTTCCTTGCTGCTCCACAAGACCTGATAACAGGTAATCTTGATAATCTGAGCAATTCACAGCTAAGCCTTTGCAATGACAAACTTGTCTTTCCCTGTGCACTGTGTGTCCCACTTCCCCCAGAAGAACCAGCCTGAGTGTCAGAGATTTCAGATGCAAACCATTTGGGATGTCCCATTGCCACCTACAAAGCAAAGCCAGCTGGTGTGCATGGGCTCTCCTGCTCTGGGAGGGATTTCTTTCATTTTCAATGTATCCTACAGTTGCTCTGTCCCTTCCTTCCCTTTTCAAATCAGTCCATCTTTTCCTTTCTTCCTGACTCTCTCTTGCTCTTGTTTTCCCAAGTCTTTCAATGCCTACATTTTTCATTTTTTCCCCATCTAAGCTGACATTCTGTTCATTTCTTGCTTTATACTCCTAAAATTCACTCCCTGCAATGCACTACTGATCCCCAGGAGAGGAGGTGGTGGTGGCAGGACTGTGTTGTTCCTCCAAGACCTCTTTCCACCTACCCCTCTTCCCCATAAAAGACATCTTAATTCTACAGAAAATTATGACAGACGTTATGGGTAAAATGACAGTATCCTTTTCCCCCTGCAAGTTAATTTAGGTGGATGATTGAATTTAATGAAGGTTTTGCTAAGGTACAGGAAACCCCCTACCTTTTCTGGAGCTCCCAAGTAGAAAAGATTGCCCTATACAAAATTATAGTCCCTCAGATCCAAGGATACACGACCATTTAATACGGTTGTTTATAAGAAGTGCCACTTAAATCAGTAGCTGAGGTCTGAAGAGGTTTGCAGTGAACATGAGATCAGACCTGTCCACGCAGATGTGTCTGGCTACTGGAGCTCCTTCTTGCCCCTGGCACAATATCAAACACTCAGATGGACGTGCCATGCATGGAGCTCGCTGTGCTGGCAGGCAATGTTCTGGAGTTAACCACTTCCCCATTCCCTGCCATCTCTGTGGCAAACTGACGAGTCCTCCAGTGATGCTTAAAACCAGAGCTGAAATACAGCTGGTGACCAACTATTTTTTAAAAGAAGGGTTCAGTGTTTTGACTCACTATTGAAATGCAATTTGAGGCTCATGTGCAAGTAAAGTTCCCAGATGAACCCTCTCAGTGCAGGAACGCTCCATAGGTCAGAGCACGGTGGGGATAACCCTGAAGTTTTGGAGTCAACCCCCATTTGGGCCATTCACTTCAGAGCTGGACTTGATCCTTGTGGGCCCCTTCCAACTCCAGATATCCTGTGAATTTGTGGCCAAAAAGCACAGCCAATTTCCTGTGACCGTGGTCACAAGGGTTTGCAGGTGAAGAGAGAGGCGAGAATGTTGATTCCATGATCAGAAGGCTTGATTTATTATTTTATTATATGTATTACATTATGGCTATACTAAAAAGAATAGAAGGAAAAGTTCTCAGAAGGCTGGCTAAGCTAAGAATAGAATAGAAAAGAATGATCAACAAAGGAGCTCTCTCCGACTCTGTCCAAGAGAGCTCAGTTCTTGATTGGCCATTAATTGTACACATCCAACATGGGCCAATCACAGGTGCACCTGTTGCATTCCACAGCAGCAGATAACCATTGTATACATTCTTTTTCTGGGGCCTCAGCTTCCCAGAAGGGAAAATCTTAAAGAAAGTATTTTTATGAAAAGACGTCTGCGACAATTTCCCACCCAGCAACCCTGACCAGCCATTACCCTGAGACATCTGAGTCCTCAGCAGAAGGCAGGCAAAGGCTCATCCCTCCTGTGGGTGCAGGGAGGATTCTGGTCCCAGCCCAGACTTCCAGCCTGCCCTAGGAATGGATCTGCAGACCACACTGAAAGTGTGGCTCTCACTGGCTCCAGCTCTGAGAGAGCCAAGTGCAGAGCTGGCTAAACTGCTGATGCACGGGGGAAACCCTACATGCCAAGATGAAAGGGGGTGAGGGGTTTGCTTTGCTCTTCACTTCATTGCTTAGACCTTTCTTTTGATGGCTGCTTGGCTGCTCCAAAAAAATCACAGAAAGGAGATGCCAAACTACACAGCCTAGATTTGATCCAAGATTCTCTCAAAAATTTGTTTTCTTCATAGTCTTTTCTACAAAAGGGGGATGTACATACTTTTACTGAGTCTTCTTATCTTTGCAGGACAGCCTAACTACCTATCTAGCAAAATATAGGACCATAACAAAACAGGATAATAACTGTTTGACTGCTTATCTTAGTGATAATTTATTCTCTAACAAAAGAGGCATATAGCTGTGAGATGGGAATTTATTTGCAGCTCATGCCTGACCTTTTTAACATCTGGTAAAATCATGTTATGGAACTGTTTGAAAATTTATTGTCCCCATTTAACAATGCTGACATTTTGTGATTATTGGCCCTGGAAAATCTACTGGCACTGTCAGGCAGAAAAAGTTCAGAAATTGTTCTGCTCTGATTTTTAGAGTGCTGAACACTAAGAGATCTTTTTTTATTGCATATTTTTAATATACACAAATAAGGAAAAACAAGATGCAAAGTAAAGCTGAAAAAGGAAAAGAGAGAAATACTCTTGATTAAATGCAAATTAGAACAGGGCTTCACTCCCAGCTGTCTGAAGTCCGTGGTAAAAAGCATCCTTACTTAAAGCAAGAATGATCAGTCCAGGGACACTCCAAGACTGGTCCCGTGCCAGTTGGGGCTGAGGCAGGAGGAAAACAGCTCAGCACAGCCCAGCTGGCAGCAGAGCAGCCACGCAGGAGCTCCAGGCTTGTGGGGGGCTGCAGGCAGGGAGCCTCAGCAAATAGTGCTGGTGAAACTTTGCAAGTGCCCAGGCCACACAGGCAGGGCTGAGGGTGGTCCCACCAGGGCAAGTCACAGCTTTTGAGCATGGCCAAGGTGGTGCCCCTCAGCACCAGGTGCCTGGCACACAGCAGGGCTGAGGGGGAGCACTGCATCAGCAAAGCCTCCATAAAATTGTCAGTAGGTACTAGCCTGACATGGTGCTCAGGGTGGTGTTGAAAAAACCTTTGCCAGGATATGTCATCCGTGTTCATGTACAGCAGCAAAATATTACTGCAGAATGACCACTTGCAGGCTTTGTTAGAAGACACCATGGTTTTCCTGACCTTTCATTCTCAGTGACCTTCCTTTTCAAAACTCTCATTTATCCCTTTACATTTTTTCACCTAATGCTACAGAAAAATAGCATTAGATTTGTAGAAACCAATAAGTTTTTGTACAGCAGTAAGAAACTACTTGCTCTGTCAAAATGTTCTTAAAATTCAGTGTGATATTGATTCACAAAATCTTTTCTATTGCCGGGATGAGGCAGTAGACCTCAGCTCTTAAAAGACATGCTCCCGGTGCATCAGCACTTCAGAAGGAATTAACTGGGCAGGGTTATAGCTGCTGTGGAAAAATGCACAGTTAGCTGACCAGTTAACCAGTTTAGAACTGGGGGACAGGGATTTTCCAACACACTTAGCTTGCTACAAAATCTTTAATGAAACTGGATAAAAAGTTCTTTCAGAATTGCAGCTACAAAGAGAACCAAGAAATAGAAAGATTTTCAGCCTTTCAGATATTCCATTTTCAGGTTGCCATCACATCTGCAAATTCTGTAAGAGGAAGTGGCCCCCCTGTTGCACCAGGGGAGGTTTAGGTGGGATATTAGGAAAAAACCTCTTCACTGAAAGGCTTGCCCAATATTGGAACAGGCTGCCCAGGTATTCTCCATCCCAGGATATGTTCAAAAGGCACATGGGTGTGTCAGCTAGAGACATTGTTTAGTGGTGAACATGGAAGTGATGGGTTAACAGCTGGAATTGGGCTCTTAGTGGTCTTTTCCCACCTAAATATTTCTGTGATTCTTCTAAAGAAAACCACAGGGTACAGCATAGGCCATAGCAGTTTGTGACAAGAAATATGTAAAACTATACAAGTGGAAAATGTGAAAATTATGTTTATGGGGTTTTTGTTATGATAGTTCTCAACCATTGTTATTTAGAACCAGCCAAGCATTACACTGATTTCATTGAAGTACAATGGTCTTTACAACTGTTCCTCTAAATGTAGTGACTGATCTAACAGTAAGTTCAATGGAAATAATTCAACTGCTTTTCAATAAAATACAGAACTTGCACTTTTGGAAAAAGCACTTTCACTTGAAGCACACTACAACTCGATAAATGCAATTATGTACCTAAATGAGTTTTTCTTAATTCATAGTAGTATCAGATCTTTTCTGTCTGTTCTTAATGCTCCAAAGTTATTAATCAAAATCTCACATTAAAACATCTAGGAGAAATTTTGACTCAGCTACTCTAAAGGTCTGGTTTGCCACATGGATCACTGTGTGCTGCTGCAGTCATTTTTACCACAATAGAAATCTGATTATATTCTACTATCCTGCTTTGTCTGCTGCAGTAAAGAATCCCCATGGCTTTGCCAACACTTGAATTAATTTTAACAATAGCTTTTGACTTGATGGAGCACCTCAAGAAGCTGTTAATTATAGGACATTTTCAGGCTCTTTCAGCAGATATAAAAGTTGTGTTGTCTGGTGATATTTTTCATAGAACCAGTTCTTCATTCTTTCTGCAAAATGCACATCTTAAAATTAATTGCTCCATTATGAAGGATTGGAGAAGCAAGGTAAAATAATGAAACCCTTATCCCAGTCTCAGTAATTGCAACAGGCTTAAACTCAGCAGAGGAACACGGATAACTTTTGTGTAACTGAACATTGAGAGTAATATGTTTATAAGAGTGACTGTTGTAAGAACTTGCCCCGTTTTGTGGTGGAAGTGATACCAGTTTGGATCAGGTTACACTTTTCTTTGTCTAGCTATTGTCAGCCTCACAGCTGTGCCTGGCTGTCAAGAAGACAATTTTCAAAAAAAACCATGACAGAGTCCCCAAAACTAAAATAAGAGAGGAGCAAACTTCTCTAAGACAGACACAAACAGTGCTGGAAACAATGCAACAGCTTCTTCCTGCAAAGAGCCAGCAATGACCCCAGTATTCCTGGAGCATTCTCAAGTGCAGTTAATGAAGTCTAGGGATGTAGTGAAGCTGCTGGTGGCCAAAAGGAGCACTGCTGGGGTGTGGAAAGCCCTCTTCACACGTTCTGCTTCAGGAGTCTGGCATGCCTGAGCCAGCATCCTTGAGGAACTACACATTTTCTGGTATTTTTTACCTAAACAAGAGCATTTAAACAAAGCAGAACAGCCCTAATAAGGCACCTCGAGGGAAACTTACCTCAGATTAATCTACAGTTTGACTTTAGGCTAGTGATACTTAATGAAAGAACAAAACCAGACTCGAGCTCCGCAAGATGAAGTTGATTTTCTCACTAGTGCCTGCAATCTCTTTTTTGGAAATTAAGAGAGCAGAGAAAAACCTAGCAAGAAAAGTGCAGCAGTAGCTCAACTAATCAATATTTCCATTTACATTGAAGAAAAAATTGTTATCTTTGATTTTGGAGTAGAACGTGATTCTTTCAGCTTTGCCATTATTGCACAGAATTTAATTCTGGACAGGGCAGCCCATTTTCACTTCTAACCTCATAAAGGGCAATATTGTCAGAAAAGTGCCTGTGAGTGCTGATGGACACCAGGCTGAGCAGGAGGCAGCCGTGTGCCCTGGTGGCCAGGAAGGCCAGCAGCCTCCTGGGCTGCATCAGGCACAGCCCTGCCAGCCGGGCGAGGGGGGCGATCCTTCCCCTCTGCCCATCCTGGTGAGACGCACCCGGAGTGCCAGATCCAGCCCTGGGCTCCCCAGTGTGAGGGGGACATGGACAGACTGGAGCAGGTCCAGGGAAGGGCCCCGTGATGGCTACAGGCTTGTAGTGCCTGACATTGGGAGCGGGGAGGTGAGAGCTGGGATGTTCCCCCTGGGTAAGAGAAAGCTCTGTGAGGCATCTCACCCATGTGAGGGCACTCAAACTGGGGAGGAAATGAGTAAAGACAAGGATGTACAGTGACAAGGGGCAATAGGTATTAGTTGAAGCATATATGAAACAAAGTAGAGAAGTTTTGAAGTTTTTCGTTTGTTGGGTTTTTGGTTTTGTTTTTTAATGAGGGTGGTCAAGCACTGGAACATGTTGCCCAGAGAGGTCCAGAGAGTTATTCCTGGTGTTCTATTCCCAAGGAATTTTACACCTCTGGTACAGGGTAGCTTGTTTGCTGGTGTTTCATGGTTAGCTTGTAGTCTGGATGAATCAGGGAATGTCCCATCTCACAGCTCTCCCCAGCCTTATATGTGAATTTATTAACCACAACCTTATACTTGTATTTATTAAAGCCCTAAAAGCAATTATCTGAGGCTCCACAGCAGCTTCACACCATCTCACTGCTTCTTCTTCAGCTGCCTCTCTTCTGTTAGTAATGTTGGCCTCTCTTTGCCAAATTCTGGACCCTTCCTCGCCCTGGAAAGAAACTCTTTATTGTCAAGCCAGTGCTTTGCAGCTGATAAAGCATTCCAGATTGTAACAGCTGAGCTAGATAACCTCTGCAGGGACAGAAAGGAGAACAGTATTTTTCTCTCTAACCTGTGCAGTTCCTAAAAATACTCTGAAGCTAAAGCAAATGATTTACAAAGTGTGAGATGACATGAAAATGTTATTCTTAGAAGTTAACTGACATGACAATCACAGAGGATGCTGTGTCCTTTTGTTGGCCTTTAATATGCATTTTGTGTTTTCATGGCCTCTGTGGACACACTGAGATGTAATTCCTTTTAAAACACACCAAAGTTAAACAAAAATAGGTATATTAATGTGTGTCAATATTAATGTGCAGCCACCTAATTTGAAACTTTAAAGATTATAAAAATTGGTGGCTTGTTCACACCTAGGGCAATTACCCGGGTTATGCACAAGGTAACTCAGAGCAGATTTATGCTCTCAGTTGTTCACTAGAATAAATATCATGAAGGAAGTGGATCTGAAAGTTCAAGGTGAGCATTCACATCCAGGCAACTACAATTCAGGCAGCAGAGCTGTAAAAGCTGCCAATGAAGGCCCTTCTTGGCCAGAATGGTGCAATGTCATCCCTTTGCCATTATGGAAGCAAACCTATTCCTGAGGCTGGAGATGCAGGCTCTGACAGAGATGGCAACTGCTAAACAGTCACTTTTCCTATTGTTAGAGCAATGGGGCTGAAAGCCTGTAAATGTAGAAACAAACCAGCCCTTGTGTTTGTTCCATGCAGCTCCTAGCTCAATTGCATTCTATTGTAGTGCTCTAACCAGTGACACCAAACTGCTTCACACTGAATTTTAGTCATGAGAAAAAAATTTAAATCTCAAACACTTTCTTCTCATTGACTTTTAACATTACAGGAACTTAGTGGGAGAGTTTTTGCTTTGTCAGCTAGATACAGGGCTTTTTTAAATGGACAATTTCTCCATACTCCAATATTTGCCATGTAATATTGGATCTCCACACACAGGGGTACATTTGAAGCCTGAAAAAAAAGCTCCTCATTGCTTGCTTGTACATCTAAAATTACCCATTCACTTCTTGATAGCTGAGAGCACTCAAGCATGTCAGTTTTATGACATTCTCTGCAGCTTTATATGCTTTGGTTCTTCCAGAAACAGCACACACATGCTAATTAGCACAATACTGCTCCATAATAAGTACTGAGCAGTCAAGTAGTGCATACTTTAAAAAATATCTTTTTCCTTTTTGAAATTTCTCAAGCCTCAGGATGTTCCAGTTTTTCTTTCCAGTTAAGGTGTATCAGGGAGCAGTGGGGGCCTCCCTCATCTTCTGACAAAGGGATGATATTTAGAGCATCACTCTATGAATGAGAAAAAGACAGTTCTGTCAAACTGACTTTAATTTTGTTTTAACTAAGATAACATTTCAGTTGGTATTTTTTACTCTGAGAGCTCTGTAAGAGTCATCCTTGACAAGCTGTTCATACAAAAAGAATTGTCACTGTCTTAGTAAATTCATTATAATTTTGATGCCTTAAATCCAGGCTGTTCCTGTAAGGCAAAACTTGTCATTGAAACTGGGTTCTGGTAAAACCAGCAAGTTCTGCTGGCAGCTTAAACATTTAGAGCATTAGCACATCCAGGTGGCAGGTCAACTTCAGAGTGTATTTGTAAATTGAGTTTTGAAATGTATAGAAAAGCTAGTTTTCCTTTCCTTTTTCCCCTCAGGTACCCAGCCTGCAGTTTTCTTCAGCAGTTTTTCAGCTATAATGTTTGGGCAGATTAGCACTGAGCTTTATTACATTTAGACCCCAAGCAAGCACACAGAGCCCAGTTTCCATACACATGAGAATAAACCAATTTTAAACTGCCTCATCTTCAAAATCTTCACAAATTTTGTTTCAGTTTTATTCTGAAGCTGTTTTTCAGAGACAGAAGCTGAAGTGGCTCCCTGCATTGTACTTGGCAGGAGAAACCACTCAGTGAATGAAACCCTTGATTTAGGTGAAATTCAAAAAAACAAGGTAGATCAGAGACATCCTGCCAGATGAGGAAACTGTTGATCTGCCACAGAAGCCAAGACGCCGTGTACTTTTCCTGAGAACATTGTAAAGGAATACCAGCAACAGTTCTGGGCGCAAAGGGACTGACTCAGCAGAAGAGTGACGAATTTAGATCGTGCTGAGCGAAGGAATCCCTCTGCAGAGGAACAGCTGTGACAAACAGTGCTGAGCTGAACAGGAAGCTCCAAACAAACCCAGGAGGCCGATGGGCATATTGTATGCTCTGAGCACCAGGAGGAGGCCATGGAGGAGCACAGGCTTGTTGAGCTTAAGCAAAAGTGCAAAATAGCAAGGGGAGCTGGATGAGTTAGAAAATCAGAATCTACCTTCAACTCACCAAACTAGTCCTTTTTGGCATGAGACCTTCTCTCTCAAGATCTCCTTGAGAAGGAATAAACTTCTTCAAGATACTGGGAAACTAACAATGAAACTGTGATGGGAAGGGGCAAAATGTGCTCAGGCCCCTAGCTGGGAATAGGCAGTGAGAAGTGAGTCCACAGCCACGTCTCTGCAGCTTTCCCTGGCACCCGAGTTCAGTGCTTGCTGCTCTGCCCTTTTCCCCATTAACAAGACCCTAACCAAAACTCCTTTAATGCAGTGGGATGATAGATGTTGTACTACCCTTGGACAAAACATACTCCTCAGTGAGACAATAAAGGCATCCAGGATTTTTATTTGGTCTGGTGCTGGTGTGAGCTGTGGGCACCTCAGAGAAAAGCTTTGCTCTGAGGGCTTGAGGACCAGGATAATGGCTGAAATTAAAAGCAAACAAATAAAAGAAAACCCACTGCAAGATTGAAAATACAAAAATGGTTACAAGTGAGATAAAACAAGCTCCAGCCAGACATCTAAATTCTGCTATCTCCCATAGCAGTGGCTGAGAACAACATCTGCAAGGATGTGTTTGGTCAGTGTTTGTGCTCACTGGATTTGACAGGTTTTTTCCTGCCTCTACTGCTGCCTGGAGCAGAAATCAAGCCTCCATCTCCAGGCATTTCTGCTCAGTTACTGCAGTATGGACAGATCATTTAAAACACTCATCACCTCCTTTTCAGTGTTCAGCACCAGATACAGAGATTTATAAGATCTATCAGATTTTTGGGGCTTTTTTTTTTTTTTTTATCCACACATTTGTATATTTCAAACATTTGTGTATTTCAAACAAAATAATTTCATGTTTTGACTCTTGTAGAATCCTACCCCTAAGAGCTCTATCAGATGATAGAGCAGCATTTATTACAATACTTGCAGCATGAAGTTCAGGTCTGCCCAAACCACCCCAAAAGAGTTTGTGAGCTCCTGAAGCTGCTATTAGGCTTGCACAGACATCTCCAGGGACAACTGCTGGGCAGTTACCTTCCCCAGCTTTTCTTACAATTATGGTACAAGCTGTGCTTCATTAGAATCACATACAGTTGGTTCTAGATTACTAGTTTTCCTCCCTTTGGTCAGCTTTCCCAGAATGGAAACCCCAGTTCTGCAGCATCAGAGAATATTACCTTTGGAATTGGGGTCTTGTTGCATATTTTGTTCAATTTATAGTCAAATTGTAAAACTGCATTTTAATACTTAATTTTAAAAAATTAAAAATAATAAAAAATAAAAAAGGGTTTTGGTTGCCAGGGCAACTTAGATTCAAAAGATAAATTAAAATCCTCTCTAGTTTAAACTCCAGACTTGCAAAGTAAGCCGCTGTGCTGTTGCCCAAGCACCTAAATTTTACCACTGAAGAAGTGAATGCACTCATTCAGGGGAAGGCAATCACTGCTGACACACCCATCTGCTCACCAGAATCGAAACCTAGTTTCATGAGGTCTGTCATGTTAAGAGCCACCATTCCATTACAGCTGACTGCTGAAAGCCTGCAAGAAGGGAAATCATTAGCAAGGTAGAAAGAAAATATGGAACCATGCTACGAAATCTGCTTTTTCAGCCATGTAACTCAGCTGGGGGGCCAGGGATCTACTGCACTCCTTGCAGCAGCAGCCAGCCATCCAGACTGGACCACCAGCAAACATCTGGCCACAGGAGCATCGCCTGGTGGCCACCCACCTGCACAAACTGACAAAATTTACACTACAGAAGTGAACCTCAGAAACAGCTTACAAAGTTGAAATAGAACTTTGAAATAAGCCACTTAACAGAAAGCTTCAGTAGCTTGTCAAGAAAAATAAAATTCACTAGATCCATTTCAAATCCATTCTTCAAATCCCTGCAATATCTTATCTGTGAAGAAATCTCGCTGGTTCTCCCCCATTTTGTTTGGTGCTTGTTAATGAGGTTACGGCGCCATCTCCTGTTGTGTCCTGAAATTTTCCATTTCACTGTGCCCACAGAACCAGCTTACACAATAGATTCTGGCATGACAGGGCAGCAACCTGAAGGAACTGGATGGGCAAAACAAGAAACTGCTGGCCTTCTCTTTCTTAGTAGATATACTGCAATAATGAGCACTGGGAGAGAGTGGAGAGGTTGATTTTATCTCACACTCCACTTTTAAGAGGCAATGTGAGATTTATTATTATAGAATCAGCACTGGGAGAGCACAAGCCTGCTCAAACAGATTCACTGGTTCAAATAATGAAAATGAAAGGGTTTCTGGTCCAAGAGGTACATGTACCATTTGGTCAGAGAGTACAAAACCCAAGGTCCAAAAGCTTAATAACACCCCGTGATGAAATCAAAATACCTCCAACGATTTTTTTTTAGATTTGTGTTTCACTGCTTTACAAAAAACTGAGAAACTATTAGCAATAAAACTACTTTCATATAAAAAGGGCCATTGTCAGAGTTAATTTTAGCTTTTATAAAAAATAAAATATTACTAAATGGTTTAACAGTTAGCATTCGAAAAATACCCAAGAATTGTCCTTTTAATCAGATGATTGATGTAACTTCTACAAATGCAATGCTGATCATCCAGGGGGAACAGTAACTTCAAAAAATTAAAACACCAAAAGGTTGAAAACACAGAAAGACCCATCCATTCTCAGATATATGTGCAGGCAATTTGCATAGATACCTCGTGGAGATTTTAAAGTGTTAGAGAGCCACTTGAACAAACAGAAGACATTAATCAAGACTTACTAGCAAGCAGGTATTTTGATCTTGCAGCTATATGTGGTATTAAGTCCTAGACGCTTTGCTGTATTTAAGGAACATTCTGAAAACTTTGTTATGGGACATAAAGCATATAGTTTATCAGCCTGGGGTTACTACTGGCATTATCAAGAAGAAATAATAGTTGCTTCCAGGACAGAACAAACAAACAAACAAACAAAAAAATACTTAGTTACTTAAAACACTTCTCTTTCATTATAAGGCTTCAGGGCTTGATATTTAAGACTCTTCATGAAAAATGCAAAAATAAAAAATTATAGTGATTTTTATGATCTAAGCAATGTAATATAATAGTCTTGGGCATCATGGCTCCCTGCAGAAAAATCCCAGTGCACTAAAATTTTATTCAAAAATTCTGTCAAAAGGGTAACTTGGGTTTACAGGAATACCCTATACACAACACATCATCTTGTGTTTGAGCACAAAAATAACCCACAGCACTGTGCTGTATTCACCAGCACAGGAAAGTGTATTTACTGGTACAGGCAGGCAGAAACAGCTGGATCTTCCTTTGGCAAAGGCCACTGATGAGCTGTGCAGACAGACTTCACAGCAAATAGCCTCTTCTTCAGCCACACAACCAAGCAGCTCTAAGAACAGATTTATCAAAGAAGCTTCCGATGTTGTTGTCAGATACTGTTCTTTTAATAAACCTATTTCCACTACTTTGTCAAAGAAATAGCTGGTCTTCAAAATGGAGTGCATTACGTATCACATCTCTGTAGTCAAACATACTGTTCTGCATGCCGACCTCAGACACTCCCTGGGGCTTCCATGTTTCTCCAACACCTGCTCGTGTCAGAAATGAATGTGTTTTTATTGCTATAGGCTGAAATCTGAACAAAACTACAGAAAAGTATGCAAGATTTAAACAAGGCAAGCAAGACTAGGTTTTGTAGTGACAAAAAGCAAACAAACATTGACAATAAGAGACATAATCTCTTTACAATCCTAAAGTGCAGGTGTTGGAACATTTCTCTTATAAACAAACACAACAGAAGCTAAGAAACAACATTGTGACATTTAAGGCTAACTCTGCAAATAAATACTTAAATTTTGTATTATAGTTTTTGCCTTCCCAAAGCAGTATCCAGAGAGATTGCTCCTTGATGTGTTCTAAGTATTGCTGTACTTTATAACACTGGCAGGTCACTTTCTGAAAGGAGAGAAGTTGTCTCCTTCGAAGCTAACTGAAACAGATTGCTAAGTAAGTCTGCAAACAAGTATATTTTTTTATTTTAAAAAAGCAGCATAAGCACTCTTGATTTGAAATCATATTTATTCACTAGACCATGTTAAAACTCAACGAAGATGAACACAGACTAAATGCTCTCCCACTTTCTCTTCAGCACTTCTGAAGGTGGGAAGTAGGAAGAAAAATCTGACTTGATTCCTGCAGAATCTTTCAGCTGATCCTGGAAACTGTGCATTATGGTTGTTTGCTTTACTTCATTAGATGCCATAACAGCATTTTAAGGTTCCTCCTTGGAAACAGATTTATTGGAATTATTAAAGGTATTAAATCCTAGTTTCAGCTACTAACTGCTGCCAGAGGATTTTTTTAAAAATTACATTGAGGTGAATTCTCCAAAAGAAGATCCATGAGGCTAATTTTTAGGACAAACCTTCACTTGAAATGGAATTGTGCACTTACTAAAATTACAATTAAAAATACATGGAAAAAGTTGAGTATTGCATCCTTGTCGAGCAAACTGGACAGACCTGCAAACGAGCACTACTCTGCTACCTCAAGCAAAACAAAGCTTCTGTACTTGCACCTAATGACCCATTGAAATATGAACTGAATGGTGACATGACAGACTTTTTCTGCACTACAACATCCCCATTTCACAACAGCATATTCTGATCAGCATTCACACTACACACAGCTATGGGCCTTCACTGCACCTGGGCTCAGAAGAACACTGTAAAATAAGCTCCCATGTTCTCTTCTTTCTGCAGTAGAGTGCACCTTTCCTATATGGTGTAGCTGAAAGTATACAAAATGACATCCACACTGCAACGGCAACCTTTGGGGGATCTTTCCAATAGGTCTGATTCTCTTCTGTGAGTTTCAAGGAGACATTTGTTCTCTCAGCTGGGAGGTCTGATCTCACAGACATGCAGGACATTACCAGGTCTATTTGGCCACTCGTATTAGAATTTGTTTGTTCCTGGTATGCACTTCAGGACAGCAAGCAAAGAATACTTTGACCAAAGGATGCTCATTATACTCTGTAGTGCTCTTCCTGACCTCCACCTATAGAAGTACCTGAACCTGCCAATGGACCTTTTACTTTCCCACCCTTCCACATGCTGACATACAACAAGAAAATCCCAGCTTGTGGCCAAACTGTTTCTGCACTCTTTCCAATCCCTGTGACAAAGACAATTGGGTAACCTGTCAAATATTGTGTTGCTAACTAAGCTATGCAGTCTTGCAGCAATAAATGCCTACTGACACCAGTATTAATAAAAATAGACCAACAAATATGAAACCTTTGCCAAACAGCACTACAATGCAGATTCACCTTTGTATGTGATAGCCTGCCTTTGTCCGCATTTTAAGTTTCCTGAAGCAGCCAGGTGCAGCCACCCAACAAACCTGAAATAAGTAATTCATAGACAATCAGAAATTTTTACTATTTCAGAAAATGTTTTGTCTTTACATGGTCCTTGATGAATCCAACCGTTTCAACCTTAATACATGTGTTCAAACCATTCAAAACATTTTCTCCATGTATAAATTACCTTTCCATTTTTCTTGTACAGCCACAGAATGACTGGCTATTCAAGGCTGAAAGCCACTCAAATTAATTCACATTCAGAAATCAAATACCAACACCACTACAAAATTACACAATTGTGGGGTTTTTTTCTCTTATTTTCAAAAGTTTGGAGTGAAGAACTGCAAAAATAATTTGTCATCTCCCTAGAAAATGACCTACGGCTAAGGTAAGGTCACTGTCAGAACAGTGTATAATCTTCCATGTCAAACAACTTTTTAATCTTTATATTGGCTCCCTGGAGATACACATATTCTATCATTTTATTAGAGCTGAACTCAACCCCCTTTATATGCCCGAACTGGTACCAAAAACAAAAGCAGCACAGAGTTTAGCATTTCATTTTGGCTGCCCCCTGCCAAGGTATTAAAATCAACCATTGCTGCTCATCTGCATCTTCTGTTCTTCACTTCAATTCTGATGATGAGATGGTTTTTGCAAACAAGTCACATTTCAAACCAGTCATGGATTTTCAACCCACACTATTAGAAAAAACAAGAACTCCATAGAACTCAGTAACTTCAGTATACTTAAAAAGACTCATTTGATCATCTCCACATTTGTAGGGAAAAATATGGTAATGTTGTTAGACTTTGAAAAGGAGTTGATGATGGGAAATCCAATTTTTTTTTTCCCCTTCTGTCAAATGTGGCTGACATTTCAAAGTTGCCAGCTGTGGAGAGAAAAGAATCTAAGTAGCTCCTACCATACATTCCATCAGTAAGCAGAATTCAGCTGTTACAATTCAAAACACCTCACTGGCAAGCTGGGCTAGAATTTTAGATCATTCAATACAGTGTGAGCATTCTGAAACTGAGGGGCAGGAGAAAAATTTCCATGAAGCCACATTCATGGAATTCTGTTGAACACATAATTTTGTTTTGTCCCTAGATAATGTTAGGTATTTTCACTGCAGAGAGGAATGCTTGGGCTATGAATGCTCTCAAAAATAGCATTCAGTTACATGTAAGCATAGCATCTCTGCATGAGCTCCCTCTGGAGAATGGATACTGCATGCAATAAATGAAAACATTCTCTTGCACAATGGAAATATCATCGATACAGGAGACAAGCCTTGAGCCTTCTAGCATACAACCTTAGTAAGGACTGAAGAAAAAAAGTCTTCCAGAAGACTCCGTATTACAACATCAAGAATGCCCAGGAAGGGTGGCATCAAAAGTAACAGTAATCAGATGTTTAGGAGTCCAGTATTTGTTCAGTTGAAGAGAAGAAAGGCTGGATGCTGAACAGAAATTACAGTCATATATAACTGGGGCTTTTTAATCTATTAATAAAAGAGCAGTGGAAAAAAAAATAAATGGCAAATTTCTTCCATAGGAATATTTTTACTGCACTGAACCAAGTGACATAGCTTACTTCCTAAAGTCTTCGGCAGCTTTATTAAACTGACTCAGAATTGTCAAGTGGGAGGAATCCACCTAAGAAGGGAAATCATTTCTGCACAATAAAAGAAAAAAAAATAATAAAAATATGACAACCCCAAATATAAACTCTTTCAGAAAAAAAGTATTTTTTCAAAATTACTACACAGTTTTATCAAAATATTCTTTTTAAGAAAGAAGCAAAAACTACCCTTTTGTGCTCTGGGATCACAGGCCACTACTTGCCCATTACTTTTTTCTTTCCCTTCTCTATTTCCCATTCTTCAAAAACATCAAAGGCAGAACACAGAGAAAATTATTTTAAATTAAAATAATCTCTTTGGTATTGTCTTTTTCTCAGCATAACAGTTTAGTTAACATCTTCCAGCCAGTGTCCAGCATTATTCTTAGAAGCATGCTTTAATTTCTTCTGTGGTTTAGTGTCATGCTCTAAACCACAACACACAGGTGAACATCAGCAGAAATCCTTTGTTTGTTTTGGGGGATGGATGTCCTTTCTGAAAGGTTTTTCCTGATTTAAGATTATGTGGAAGTATTAAAGCCTCATGGGGTGGAAATAAATCCAAAGTCTAACTCCATACCAAGACAAAATTGCCCGATTCTCACAAAAGCCTCATTTGCGGAAAGCTTCCCTGTTTCACACTGCTCATGGAAGATTAATTTACTTCATTACCTTAAAAACTCCATCTCCAAACTCAGGTACAATGAAAAATTATAAATGGATACGGATGAAGAAGGTGGATTTAATGTGAGAGTTACAACTACACCCAAGAGCTCTTCTAGGGCAGGGAGCAACACTTGCTGCCAGAATTTCTACCTGCTCATGTTCAGTAGTGCAGCACTCAAATCTTCCCATCACATAGCAAGGAGGAATCAAAGAGGGGGGGGAAAAAAGTAATAAACTGACTACTATTTTCTTTTTTTCAGAATTAATTTTAAGAACAGCAATAACAAAATAGACATTTTATCTGAAGTTTAGAGCAACAGGGAAATAAAACCCAGAGGCTGCAAGTTTAACTGTTTGGCAGAAACAAATATTATTTCAGTCAGAATGATAAGGACTCACAAAACAAAAACAACCCACACACACACACCCAAGGCCACATGTTACTTTGCTTTTACAAGTGGAGGTAATGGAGGAGAAGTACCAGTAAGTATGAGAACAGTTGCTAAATCCCTGCTACTGAGTCCACCAGTGCAGGGTGAACTTGTTCCAAGCCTCATTATTGAGAATATCTGTTAAGGCAAAAAGAATAGGAGCAGATATGGAGTTTTAATTCCTAACTTTGAGTTGATGAAATTTAAATATAATCCTTCATTTGAAGGAAGTAATGCTGTTTACATGGCTATGTGCTGCTTTGTACACCTCATTAAAATACAAGTGGAGTAGTACAGCTCTCTTTATTTTGTCAACTGCTGTATTAGATGCCATACTTGGAAGGAAAATTATATAAAAAATAAATTTACATGATTGAAGTGCAGCATTCTTGAAGTATTTGTAGGTTTAAATTGCTAATTTTAGAAAAAAACTCTTGTAAGGATGGCGAGTTCTTTCACTGAAAAACAGAGCGTGAAGTATTTTTGAGATACAAAAATATTTTAACCCAAGAATCTACAATGCGAGGACTGGCCAACCATTTTTATATTATGCACAAGCTTGTTAATGTGTCTCAACTGTCTGTGTGCAAAGTGATGAAAAATACTAGAGGAAGTTCTGATTTTACCAAACATCCTAGGAGCAGCCTTTGAGAATGCTGGTTTGTGTTTTAGTGAGAGAAATTTCCTATTTCAGTTTCAAGTACTCAGCATTTAAAAAACAGCTACAGGTATTTCTGACATCTTCCTTAAGAGAATTACATGAACGTAATTGATCTAAAAGCATAAACACACCAGATTTATACAAGTACTTGGATATACAGAGGGAAAACCAAAGAAAACTTTCAATCTAGTGATCCAGTGAAACTGAGTGGAATTTCAACACCTAACGTAGTTAGATTTTGTAACATGGATAAATTATCTCAGTAATTATGGTGCAGTTACAATCCTTATGAGATAGTCTTCCCACACAACCAAAATAACTGCTATGTGGAGACAACCACACTCAGAATTTCTGCAATTTACAGAGAAGACTTAGTTCTTATGTTTCCACCTGCTTTGTCAGTGGTCAAAGTGAAGATTACTCTTCTGCAAGAAAGCATTCACAAGGTAATAGAGCTCAAGCTTCCCTTCTGTCCTTAGGCTTGCTCCACTGTAAAGTACTGTAAAACAAAATGAGGATGATCTGCCTCCACCACATGTTTGTTATGGTAGTGCAGAAGCACACACAGATCTCTCAACTACAAATATTCTGTTCACTTACCATTGTCACCTACTCCCTTTTCCTGTTTTAGCCTCATGGTTCATGTTTATCATACCATTCTCACATCTAACTTTAGATCTATAAAACATTTTAATATACTTTGAAAACACAGAAAGTTCAAAGATTAGTCTGACAACTAATTAGTACAACAGATTCTTAATTAGGAGGCCTGTATATTGCTGCAATTGAAGTAGATGATTTATACAGTAAGATAGCATATACCTAATTCACAGTGATTTTTCTACTGTATGGTTTCTCTCTAGTCATCCCACTCCTTTTCATGACATTTAGATATGTTGGTATGTTTAATCTCATTTATTTCTAATTCTAGAAGACAATTGTTACATTAGTATGAAGACTTTGGAGACAGAGAAAGCTACATTTTCAAAAATTTCTACAGCATTAGAATTGTTACTATTGAATGAGTTCATAGACTTCTTTGTTCAGGTCCTTCTATTAAGGTAAAATGTACCAATATCTCCTTTGCTTTTCCCAAGCTGCAAGCATGTAAGGTGAAGATCTGCCCCCGAGCCCCAATGCTCACAGGAAACTGTCTCTGAGGTCATAAAAATGAATGCATTTTCAGTCCCGTAGCAGCTTATGCCACGTACCCACATAACAGGTTTCCAAAATATCAAACTAGCTAAAAAAGACCAGTTAACTAAAAAAATTCAAATTCATATCTGACTTTGGGAAAAAAAGACAACTAAGCAGTTGCATAAAACAAGTAATGAGGCAGTGGTCCCTGATCATTTTGTTATTAAATTCCCAAATCCAGTTTATTGTGGGACTGCCAGCTCTCCAGTTATGGTCCATTTCTAAATTATCCTATTGTATCCACAGAGGAATGTTTTCTTCTGTTTGCTCTCTATCTCTCTCCAGCCCTTTGGCCATTCCCTGTTTCCTGTCTCACCAGAATACTGTATGGCACTTGCAGCATTGCAGCCTACTGGTGGTGCCACGTGCCAGAACAAAATTATGGTCTGGCAACACTTGTCTAGGTAACACCATATATTAGTGCCTTAACAAAAGCTGTCAGATGAAGAATAGGAGATAGAATCCACTGAAGAAACTTCCTTCATACTTTTATAATAAAAGCAAAGTTGAATGCCGAGTTCAGGAACCACTGAGCAGCTCTTGTTGTCTCTGCTCATTTTACCTCCATCTTGTTTCCTTCCAATCTCACGGTTTGTCCACCTTAATTCCAGTGGATTCAGTCTTTGGGAATGAAAACCCATGAAAACTGCAGAAACTGTCATGTTTACTGTAAGAATATCTGCAGGGTCATATTACTGGCATTTTAAAAAGCCAGGTTAAGACAACAAACCTTCATTCATCCCTTCCTGTCTGAATGGCCTGTATGTCAAAATACCTGAAAACTGCACTGATACAGTAGAACTTATTTTAACTTGCATTACGAATAAACTGCACATGCTGTTTTACAGACAATATATATTTGTAAACTTGCTCATGCAAAATTAGTGTGCACAACAGGGATATTGGTTTTCTAATCCCCACATCTGTAAAAATGACATTTATGTCTGCTCTTTTTGAACTGTGCCCAAACTCTCTTTTTAATATAATAAATCTTACACATAATTCATCTGCCAGCCAAACCAATTTATGAAGCTGAAACAAAAAAGAATAAAAAGTTATACAAAAAACATGGTGCACCTGGACACTTGATTCCCACCTCCCCCCATATTGTTTACAAGTAGAAAGAATGACTAAAAGAAAAAAAAATCATGGTCACAAAATTTCGACATTTTAATCCTAAACATTACAGGGCAAATGGATGTTGGAATTTATTTCCATACACCATGAGTCAACTTTTTAATTCCCAAATGTGGCCAAATCCACTAAAACAAGAGCGGTTAAACTCTGGACTATGGAAATACATTTCTGGAATAAATGCTAGAAAAGCAATTATGGGAAAAGCCAACTGTCTCCATAAAAGTAAATAAAGTGGAACAATGTGTAGATTAGATACTTTTTCTGTTTCTTACTCATAACCTGTCAATTCAGTGCATCATATGGTTCAACATAATGGTCCCCATTAGACAAACATCTAACTAGTGTCCATTGATTCCAAGTTAGTGGATGATGAATCTTTTTGGATACTTTCAAAGATGGCTGCCAGCTCAGGGTTAGAGCTTATCTGTGACTGAAATTCACTCATTAATGGACTCTTCTCTGCTTCTGGAATGGTTAGAAGTGCTGCTACAGCTCTCATAGCAGATCGCTTTAGTTCATCTTGCTTTTCAAACTCCTGTTTCACTGAGTTTGCCTTTACCTACAGAAAAAATGAAAATATGTTTGAAACTTTACTCAACCATCCTTCTATACAATCTTAAAAAATGTACCTTAAAAAAAAACGTATTTTCTCTCAAAATTATCTATGCTCTTAAAAAAAAACCAACCAAACAAAAAATACCCCCAAAAATATTTTTAGCAGAATTTTTACCAGCAGTTTACAAATAGACTGAAGCTCTGACATGGCAAGGTAAGCAGCAAAAGGTTGTAAGCTGCCAAATCAAAGCAACTATAGCAGCCAGCCTTTAAGCTAGTAAGGTCAGTAAATTACTTTAAACTGCTATTATCAGAGTACTCCCAGCTTCCAGAGGACAGAACTTTTTAAAGAAGCTGACTTTCATTAGAATAACTGCCTAACCTTCTCTTGTTATTCTCTAAGATATTTCAGTGCTACAAACATAAATTATAATTAAAGGCAGTCAATTTTCATTATGTGAAATAAAGCAGACTAGAGTAATGAAAAGCAAGGTAAATCAGACAATAAATGACTGTCAGAGCATGCAGGTGAATCAAGACCAAGCAGGAATGGAAGGAGACTAACTACAAGGATCTAATAATCCTGTAATATAAATGAAGAAGAGGTGGGGTAACTGACAAAATCTCTAACAGAAGCCTAGCCAAAAAGTCTAACAAAACAAACACTACTTTACACTGCCTTTATCGGCCAAATGCTTGTCTGAAACAACATCATCATCAGAAGTGAGATAAACCCTCAGTGTTCCAGTTTCAGATTTACAAGTTGCCCAAGTGGCAGCTGAATTGTTAAGGAACAAAAGAAAATGCATCAAAGAAACAGAGGATTTTTTAAAAGAAGCTTACAAATCTCTCTCCATCTGTAATTTAAATACATGTAACACTTGTAAAAAAGATCCATTCATTTCTAATCTAATTATCCTCTCTACTGCAGCTTATCAACTGTAACTCAGGAAACGCTGCAGCAGTACAAAGGTATTCTTTAAACACAAATTCATTTATATTTCTATAAGAATACACAAACCACTGCATTTAAATAAGCTGAAATACCTTAGTTGTACACGTAGCACGCAGAGGTTCAACGAGCCTGTCCAACCTCTGCAGCACCGCGCTCGGACAAAGGGTAGACAGTCTCACCAGCATTAAAAAGGTCAGCATCTGGGGTGAGGAAAAACCCAATTCAGCAACAGTTATGCCTGGCACATACATGGAGATATATCTCTCACCATGCTGTGTAACCTTTTGAACAGTCACACTTTAATTAAAATGGCAAATGTAGTGAAGTACTTAAGCATATGAAGTAATATTTTCACCATTTCAGTCTATTAACTATTTGAAATATTTTGACAGTCACTGCTTTCACAGAGGAAAATGACAGCTAACCTTAATATCATAGTGATCCTTCAGGCCATCTTCAACATGGTTTAAGAATTCAAATATATCTAGTCTATCCAAACAGCTATCCAATAGAGTATACATGCACTCAAAAGCTGCTTTCCTTATGTCCAACCCATCATCAACTGTGTGCTTAAATGGTCCCATTTCCACCTGTCAGTGAATAAAAAAAAAAGTTAAATAATACACTTTTAAAAAATCACCTACTTACATGTTTAGCGTTGTTTTTCTCAGTTATCTTACCTCTCTGATTAATTCCTTTCTGACTTTTGTTTCATTGTAAAGATGAGGAAGCACAGTATCTAAGAGGTCCCTTATCAAAGATGGTTTATTGTGGGCAGCTGAATTAAAAGTCACTAGGGCTACTCTCCTGACATTGAGATCTGGGTCCTCCAGAGTTTTCAGAAAATCACCTGCAATCACACACAAAGAAAGCAACCTATGAAGATCTTTTACATTTGCCACTTTTAAAATATTTTTGCTTCGTTTTAAACTTAGAAAAAAACATACTTAGCGCAGGAGTTATTTTAATGTAACAGATACCTGCTATTTCAGCATGATTACACAAATAAAGAATTAATTATCATCATATGAAAGCTATTAATATAATTGTTATATAGTACTTCATAAACTGCCATCACAATGACTTATAAACTTTCTTTTCATGTAAATTAATGAAAATTACATTTAACCTTTCATTTTTTCCATTTATTAAAATTCTCTCAAAATATGCACTGGAAAACCAATTTCAATTTCTGCAGTTCAGGAGTTCCAGAACACCTCTCAAGGAAACTACCAATATAACTGATTTTTTAACCCTAAAATTGGCATAAACTGAGAATGCCTATATTATTATAGAATTGGCCTACTCAGTATATATTAATGTAGCACCACCTCTCCCATGCCCCCCCCTACCTTTGGGCATTTTTAAATTAGTTTCTTCTATACTTCTCTAACACAGCTGTATTAAAAATAAATGGCTGCAAGAATATATCCTCAAACAAAGTGACTCTTACACCCACCAAAAAACTGGGTTACAAAACTCAAAATGACTGAGGTTTTTTAAGTACTAGATTCTGACAGCTTTTTGACTGAATAATCAATAAATATTTCCAGAAACCAAAGGGGCAAGGCGAAGGGGAAAAACCTACAAACATAATTCTTGAATATATTACTTAGAAAACAAAAAAGCTTAGTGATGAAAATAACACACAGTAAACTCACTTCATTTCCCTATAAATAAAAACCTTGCTCTTTACAAAACTTTATGCTTTAAATCTTTCTCCTCCTATTAGGTTAAGAAGCATAGATCATGTTTTTACAGATCTTTACACCTGTAATTAAACAAGCATAGAACATTCATAACATCTCTAAAAAAATCTACAATACTTTGTTATAAAAATGCAAAAATAAAAAAGCCACAGCATTGCAAAAGTCTTTGTCATACTGATGTTACACTGAAAGCTCTGATTACCTTACTCCTGTATAAAAATACACACAATTCCAAATGCTTTCAGACTACAAGCACTACAGAATCATAACAACCTATATTTACAATTCAAAACCTGGTAATAGTCAGAATAATTCACACAAGCATAATGTCTTAAGTGGCTGAATGTCAAATATTTCCAAGACCACATTTCTCGGTAAATATAGTACATCTTATTAAATCAAACTGATATAATTTGGCAAAAACATGGAAAGCTTTTGGATCTCATCCTACTAAAAGCATTAGCTTCTTGTTTTGCCCATCACAAAGTCAATACATAGAATTTTTAATGACATAATTTTTACTGCTCAGAATTCAAATAAATTCGTGTTAATAGAAATAATTGGCTACTATGGAAATATCTTGTAACTCTTCCAACAGTTACCATTAACAGCTAATTCTAGTATCTTCAAAATACTTATTTCTGGTAACACAAAAAGAAAATTTAACTGTAATTCTCTTGCGTGAAAACATAGAAGCTGTCAGGATAAGTGGAGTACTTACCTATGCAGTTCTTCAAGAGTGGGTCTATGGGTTGAGGATGATCAGAAATAGTGAACTTAACAGCAGTAACCACTGAACTTCGAGCATATGAGGACCCTAATATAAAACAAAAGTGTGAACATGAAAGATTAAAACAGAACAACAACAGAATCTAAATCATGCTCAATGCCACTCATTCCTCTTAGACTTCTAATACTCTTAAGAAACAGCAAACAAGAAATGCTATTTATTGCTAGCAATGCAACATGTAATTCAAATAAACCTACAGAGAGAATATTTTAAACAGGGGAAAAATACCATAACATTGTAATAAGCATGTAATGTTATCTCCTATAGAAAATGTGAGCAATAAGCCTATTAAAACAGATTATTTATGATCACACATCGGCCTACAAAAAAATTCTCCCCCTTATAGCAGAAGCACATGAGGAAAACACGTGAATACAGTTCTTGATATGAGACTGACACATTATGCACAAAAATCTTTCCTAATTCTTAAGAATTTCAGAATTCTTATCTAAAAATTAGGAATATAATAGCTGACACGAAAAGGTCAAAATGTTGCAACTGTTTTGTTAATTTGTCCCTTAGTCACCCACTCTCCTTCTCCTTCAATTTACAGCTCTGTCTTAAACATAAACCATAACATTGTTAACAGAAATATAATGTCTGAAAGCAGAACACAAGTAATTCTTGTTGTGTATGACTAACAACTTCTAGTAAACACAAAAAACCTTAACCTTCCATTGTTGGGGGAAGGGAGCAAAACGTCAAGGCACAACATTTAAGCAAGTAATTTGAAAAACTAGATCCATTTTTAACAGGTATCATAGAGCCATCTGCTCCAACACATACGTGCATTACTACTCCTCACCTGATGCCAAGTATCCCTTGAGTCGTGGAAGCAGAGTCTCTGGGTCTATCAACGTAAGCTTGCCCAAGCATTCAGCAACAACATTCCTCGTACCCTCTTCTGCACATTCACAGTGTTTCAGGAGTAAGGCCCAGATGTTCTCCACATATGGTTTGAGACCAATCACTGACGCAGAGCTAATTATTTCTTTCAAGGAATGCAGAAGGAGGTATTGCCTCTTAGGCTGACTGGTTATTTCTTGTAGGACAAATGGCAGATACTCAGGAAGATTGCCAACACTAATACTGCCTAAGGCGTACGATGCCGCTGACTTGACTTCTTCACTAGGAGAAGAGAACGCTTCCAGTATTACAGACTTCAGCTCGATTTGTCCACTTAAGTCAATGTGATGCCCAACTTCCCCAAGAGAAAGCAAAGCCAAAAGACGAATGGAATCTGTGGACCTCGAGTTCTTAACGTCTTGAATGAACTGACCTACGACAGCCGGTCCTTCCTTAGGGCAGGCTCGAGTGAGGGCAGCGACACATTTGGCAATGGAATAGTAAGACTGCTTGTGAGTAAGCGCTGTGCTCTGGGAGTACACTGGACCCGTTAACATGCGCAGTAAATCCATATAGCCTAAATTGTTTGTACCAGTCACAACCAAAGCCTGGAAAAATTCTAGCATGGCACTAAGTGCTCCACCCTGAAGTAGGGGTGATCTTACCAGCCCAATAAGTTCATTGAGAATGGAGCCACTAATCTTTGACAGGGAGGAAGGATATACTTTAGCCAGCGTTGTCAGAAAACTGATGGCCATCTGTGATACGTGCATGTCACTTTCGCTAATCAGAGGTGGAAGCTCATCCAGGACTGCATCAATCATGGCAGCTGTCAAGCTGTCACTGTAATTCTTAATTAAAATATCTAGCGCAGAAAGAGTGCCCAGCTTCAAAGCTCGCTGGTTCTTTCTCAGAAAAGAAGCAAGAATAGGAACTCCTTCCCCAAGGATTGGTCTCAAATCTATCTTCAAAGGAGAACCAGCAATCAATGTCATTGCCTTCACAGTAGTTAACCGAGTGATCTCATTCTTCAGTCTCTCTAGAAAGATCTGAAGTGTACTAGGCAGGTCTGTGCCTAGACTGTCACCAAGGCTACAAATTATTTGACCCATGCAAGATATTGCCCTTTCTTTCACCTCCTGATCAATGTCAGCAGCCTTTAATCTTTTGATTGTACAAGTAAACAAATCTTTGATGTAAGGAGTAGCATCAAAGGAAGTAGGCTGGTCTAAAGGACGAATAACCTTTACAAGTTGTTGGGTAACCAGAAGTGCCTCTGATGTTATCTTGTAAAATGGGTCACCAACACAAGCTACAACTGGAGGTACCAATGCTTGAACATGAGGATGAAAGACTTGGGGAGAATGATTGCAGAGGATCACATACAAACAGGACAAAGCATCTATCTTCAGATTAGAAGAACTTGATTTGTCATTCAGTGAAAAGATTATTCCTGGAAGAAACCAAAAAATGTATTTTTAGGGCAGGTATTTATAGTGTCTGCTAGAACACTTTAAAATTTCCAAAGGAAGGCAGCTATACTGAATTTACACCTTCTGGTTCCCCATGTTTCTGAATGCTTCCAGGCTCCTTTAATCACTTTATTCAATCAATTAGCTTTTAAGCTATCTCCCTCAAATGACATGGGTCATTCAGAAACTCTGAACCTTTAACATTTTCAATCTTACTTTTCACCATTACTTCAAATTTCAACATTTTAAGTTTTAAAAACTAAACTATGGAAAATATTTTTCTCTGTTCAGATGGAAAAGAAGGCAGTTTGATTTTGTAATTAAGAATCAAATTAACTTCTTTTTTTAATAAAGAAGAAAAAACCTTTAATCTTCTCTTCAAGATTAATGGAAATATATGACTAAAATATTTATATGGATACACATAATAGCTGATTATTTTGCCATTTTCTTTCAACAGAAGCCACACTTCAAAGCTTTTGCAAAAAACACAGTCGGGACGTCAATATTTTGATGTTTCATAATTTCCCATACCATTTATTACTAAGTATTTAAGTTCATGCTGTGTTTCTCATACCTGGTACAAGTACAGGAACATGCTGTGTTAGGGCTCCAGGTAACACATTTACTAGCTCAGTAAGCATGTTAAAGCAGCACTGACGAGTCTTCACACTTTTCTCCTTCATCTGTTTGTGCAAGGCTTTAACTATGTTGGGAACCTGTAATCATCACACATCTGTTAACTGATTCAATAGCTGGCATTTCTTTTACTATTGATCACTGGAGGCATATAAAGAAATATGTGCATCCTAATCCCCCTGATTTCTCTACAGAACTAGAAAAGTTGTAGAAACACTGGGAAATGAAGATTCAAAATAATTGCTTTTTTAAAAAAAAGTGATTTAGCTTTGAAAGGTGATCTGCATTAATAAAACTGTAGAGAGCAACAATTGAAAAGTCACCTAAATAATTCACTTAGATGAACTTTTCCAGCATTATCTTTTCTATTCAGCAAATAAAATATGTTGCAGCAGATAAAGTTTTATCTTGATCTTATGTCTGGATACAGAACACAGGAAGCAACTTTTGCTTTGGCAATGTGGCTAAAATGACATAGGACATGCAACTTTTACAGGTGAGTAAACAACTTAAATTAAATAAGCACATTTGTACAAGTCAATTTCAGTTTCTAAGATTGCTGCACTTTTTGGGGCCACTTTACCCAGCTTGCTCTCTATGCTACTACTACAGGACAAAGCACATTGAATGAACTATCCTTATGAATAGGGTGCAATTTTACAATGTCTTCTCAAAGATAACAAAAATCTTTACAAATAACCTGACTCTGAAGCATTGTCAAAGGTGTCTCTCCTTGTTCCATTGCATCAGGATCACAAAGCCAACTTTGCACAGGTCGAGTTTGTTTTAAAAGAGAAAGATATGCATGAAAAACATCTGCTTTAACATTCTCTTCACGTTCTTTGAATCTGGCTATTAAAGCAGGAGATACAGTTTTGTAGAATTCTGGAAGCATTTCGTGTCGTGTGCTAACCACAGCATCCAGACATTTAGCAGCTGCACGTCTCACTTTCCAGCTCATGTCATCATCATCACTATATTCATCATCACTCCCTTGAAAAAATAAATTATGCATATGTTCAAGTCTAGACAAGCAAAGCATCAAGTTTTACTTTAAACAATTAAAAAGAACACACTTTTAAACAATTAAAAAGTTGGGTTCTTTGCATAAGACACACGAAGAAATAGGTTCAGAATTACGTTAAAAACCACACACACAAAAAGCCTTCTAAACAGCCTAACTTGTAATTCTCAGCCAATTTTTTCATGTTACCCCCCCACACATATTAATTTAAACTGCAAGTAGGAAAAGGAGCTCCCCATCATATTTCCCCATCATATTTCCAGCCTGACTACTGATTTAAAGCATATCCTTTATTCATGGCAACAAAGCAACAGTGAATACTAGCTGATCAAGATTCAACAAATGATTCTGTCTGCTTCTTTCTAGAGGTAAATCAAACTATACATTGTCCCCAAAAATAACAAAAAGCATAAAATAAGCAATATAGATTTTTCAGGTCTTAAAGCAACAGCTTTACAGCTCACTGCTTCCTTAAGTAATGACAATTTTATGCCCTCAGTTCAGATTACTTGTGTGTCCAAGTTTTCACAAAGCTTATATCTGGCAATGCTTGCCACCATATTAACAATAAAATACCTTATGCCTTTCAGTCTGAAACACTTCAACCCTACTGAAAAATACTGAGTCATTTTCAATCTATTCTGATTTTATGCATTAGGTACCAATATATTATAGTGGAAAGTAGTGAGAAGCCTTTCCCATGCAGTATATGTATTTTCAATTCATTAACTGATGTTCTCACTTTATTTATATCATGCTACATGCTTCTGGCTTTTTCCACCTTTCAGGTATTTTAAAATATTTGTCTTGTATTTTATGTTCCCACTCAGAATTATTGATCTCCAGCATCAACATCCTATACTTTTATTCCAGGAAGTGAGTTCATTAGCCATGTTTAAAAGAGCTACAAAATTTGAATTAAAATGCTGGTACTCAGGAGTATTACCATCTACACCAATTCTCCCAGATGGGTGCAAGATCAAAAGCTCATCCACTCCCCCAAATCAAAAAGAGAACATACCTTGATCATCATCATCACCGCCATCAGCATCCATAGCATTTTCATCTTCATCTTCATCATCATAATTGTAATTAGGATCATAAGTAAGATACTTAAGACAAATGTTTATAATAGTAGATACATGAGGATAAACTTCTTTAGGACACCTGTGTAATATAAAAATACAATCACTGTCAAATTACTGTGAAGTACTAAAATATTCTTAAAAGATTTTCTGTTGCATGCTGTACTTTGGAGAGAGCAGCCAAGACACCATCAAGGCATCCCTCTGAACTACAGAAATTCAAAGGGAAGGTCAGAAAGGGCAATGCCACTTTGTAACAGGATCTGCTAGACGGGAAGGTTGCAAAGGACTCAGATATGCCTTTGGGTACCAATTTTTTATCACCACTACTGGACACAAATATTATCAGAGTACTTCCCACCTCTTGTTTGCACAAGTAGCAATGGCACAGTAGAAAGCTTGTACAGACATAATACACTGCTTAAGAGCTGAGTTACAAGATAGCTAAAGGAACTGTTCCAGCTCAAAGCTTGCAAGAGTAATTTGTAGGAAGGAGGCTGTCTCTTGACAGCTTACAACCAAATGACACACTACTAGATCTGAAGAAAGCCTGAAATAGGTACCCATGAATGACTTACCTCCTAACAAAAGATTCAAAGGCTTGAATGCAGTACTCTCGTAGTTCATCATCATCTACATTACAAAACTTTACAACCAAAGGAATTATTTTCTCAAGATATTCACCTGGTAAGATAAAAAAATTAGCTAAGTAATTACTCTCACGGAAAAACTTCAAAGTAAAAGATAATTTATATATTTTTCTTACCTATTCTATGACCTGCTTGCCTACTGATAGCAGCAATACACTGTATATAGGTCCTAGTTGTTGACATGGAATCATTTTTAGACAGTTCTGTCAACAGATGTTCAATGAGGTCAACAAAAACCATATTGCCACAACTCATAACCAGGTGACCAAGAGCAATGATGGTTCTTTTCCTCACAGCAAGTCTTGGGCTGGTCAGCTGGGGGAGCAGACAGGTCAGAATTGAAGGATGGAAGTTAACAAGCAGTCCTCCTTGCCTTAAAACAGACAAAACACAAACTCAAAACCAATTGAATCTAGATAACTTTGTTCATATACTGTAAAACAATCCTTCAAAAATTCCCCAAACATCACAAACATTCCAACCAAATGTTTAAAATTTCAGGTTTTAGAACTTGCTAAAAGAAGAAATAGTTTAAAACATAACTTCAAAACGACAAACATTAAAATAAGCTTAAAACCACAGTTCTCAGAATGTTAAATAGTAATTGATCAACCAATTATCTACAGTACATTCACTTATTTTTTTCTAAATTAAGTTTCATGTACACGTAACACTACCATATTATTTCATATGACTTTGAATAATTTAATTTTAACATCTGGAAAACTGAAGTTCAAGATTTAAGCAGTATTTATGAGCATTCACCAGCACATTAGAAGAGAGATGTTTACCTGCTCAGCATATCAGCCATGATATCCAGTGCCTCCAGTTGAACAGACACATCTTCCTGCTTGGCTATAGCACTAGTGAGACGCCCTGTGATCTTTTTGCAAACATTAGCTGCTAATGCAGAACCTGAAAGTACAACAAAACCTCAGCATTTCCATAATATTTTAAAAATACACCTTTTAATACTAGAGATGATTTTTGTGACTATGGAAAGCAACCCAATCTACATAAAGAAGCTTTTTCCAACCAACAAAACAAGCTTAAACAGCCACTCTGCTAATGTCATGTATGCTCTGCATTAGAGCTGAAAAACTATCTATGTACAAACATACTAAGCAGGAAGGATTCCTGTCCCAGAGGGTACACACAACAGAGCACTGCTTTTGGAAGGGCAAGCCATGGAAAGTGAAAGTCACAACAAGTCTAGAGCAATAAATGAAAGGAGTCTAAGTAAAAATGAAGGTATATACTATATGGTAAGGAAAAGCACAAAAGTGGCAAAATAAAATTATTTTGCACAAGAAGCTACTTAAAAATTAAGTACCTGACTGAAATACTACTGAAACATTTGAGAAAGGTGGGAAAATTTATATCCGAAGTATTTTAAAATATAAGTAAAAATGTCTTTATAACAACTTCATAGTTCCCCATTCCTCTAATTGTCTAACATTGTTTGAAGTAATTATGAGAAGGAACTCCTATCATGGTAACGATTGCCCAGTGGTTAGTACTCATCTTCACCTGCATGAAATTTTTCAAGTCACATTTTGCAAATTTTAATGTGAAGTGAATACCACTCCAACCTATGGTAAATCTAGTTTATATATATTATGGCTCATTTTTAACTACAACTAAAATTAAACCATAACAAGTGGACAGTCTAATGTGTTACCATGGAGGCTAAGAAAAAGAGAACAATCTGTGTTTGAGTTGGGAGAAAGAAATAACATGCTGTTTATTTTTATACTAGGAATGTTAATTATATTGAAAGACTTGCCTACATTTTTGTTTGAGCTTCACCTCCACCGAAAAATCTTTTGTTTTGTGTAGGCAAACACAAGAGTAAAAGCTTAAAACAACTGACTTAAAATTAGTTATTTATGTAAAGCTCATGCATCTCACTGCTGCTTGATAGAAGCAAGACTTACATGTCAATTTTCAAAAAGGATATTAAAATCCAAGCTTTTTTTTTAAATTCACGAGACCTCAGTCTCTAAAAATGTAGTTTCCAAAGCCTTGTTAATTACTCTCTAGTTTCATTCATATCCTACACTTTGATATCTAAAAAGCACTTGAGTAAAAAAGTAATGGTATTAACTGATGAGCTGATCAACATTAGTGTCTCTTCTAGAGGAAAGACTGCCTTCATTTAAACCTGCAGGTAAGACTTTCACTAATTTAACAGGCAACTGTCAGAAGCACAACGTACTTCCCAAAACAATTCCTAGAAAGTGAGACAAGAAATCAGATGGTTAAGGAAAAATACAGGAGTTGCAATCAATTTTAAAGCTTATTATCAACCAAAGACCAAGATGAGATTTAGCTATTACTACAGCCTAGATGTGCTCCAACAGGCAATTATTAAAATAGAAGCTTTTACAACTTGTTATACTGAAGTTCATATTCTCTGAACTTGTTTTTCACATTAATGCAATCCTTCAGTAAAAAATATGTTCTTAAACTAGTAAAATTTGGCAATATAGTCAGAGAAGGAGAAATTCAAAGGGTATTTGTGCCATGTTTTTACCCTAACTGAAACTATTTCCAGTGCTGAAACTCTTCCCTAAAACCTCCAGCTTTTTAAATTTTTTTGAATTAGTAAATGATACAACTACATAAAGTCTTTAGCACAAAATGCCTTACCACTGGAAGCAGGGGGAAGTTCTCCAATCACAGTTTTAAGACCAATGCTTGAAATGTCACGTAACTGTTCTTTATCTGAAAGCATGTTGGTACACAGGGTATCTACAATGGTCTCCACTTGATACTCCTTCACTTTACTCACCAGAGGTCCCAGACTGTATAAACAAGGGAAGAGTATTAAATTGGCAACAATATTATTTCAGTATTTTGCATTCAAGTAATAAACTTCAGCTTGGTTTTGGTAGCAACACAAAGCAGAACTTTAAAAACTGAAAACCCTCATCTGGTTGGACTGATAACTTGCCTCCATAAATCTAGTAACAAAACACTTGTTTAGTACATGTTTCTTATTTGGAGCTGGAAATTCATTTTGTATGGCTGTTCTGCTTCAGTCTCAAAACCACAGTCCCTCTTTATTTCTCAGTTCACAACAGGATTTACAACAAAAATTAACCTACCCAGAGCCATCAGTTTACATGCTTGACCATCAGTGTCCGCATAATTCACAAACAAGTAAACAACATTCTTAATCACTGCATCTTTATTCTATACAACATTTGGATTCAGTCATGGCTCTATGCAGTAAAACAAACCCAAAGGCATCTTCCATCCCCAAACCTGTTGTATGTACCCCACTGCTGTTACCCTTTTTTCCATGTCCAAGAATTCACAGGGGCAAGACCCAATTATTATAAGAAAATGCCCATCAGAAGCAAAAGGCAGAAAGCAAGAGCACACAGGAATAGGACATGGACAAGCAAGCCCTTGCACTCAAGCACTAGCTGCACAATAGTAACCAGAGTAAGGTTCAGAGTTTTGCCATCAGGGGTTTGTCACCATGTTAGGCAAACCTGGAGCTCCTCTTTCGATGGCCACGCTCACAAGGCCTTACCTCCCATGAACTCAGAACAGTGCCTGCACTTGAGGCACAACACTTGGATTAACACCCAGGAATACACAACTCCCAAGGCAATCACACCTAGCACTTCCCATGCTTTCCTTCACAAACCATAACCTGCTTGGTTTCTTTCTCTCCTTACCCACGCATGTGGGTACTCGTGTGGTAAAACCTGCTGAAAATACAAGTGGGGAGCAGGGGAAGGGGAAGGGGAAGGGTGGGCGGAGAGGCAGCAAAGGCAAAACACACTTGCCAAAAACAGACACTGAAGTATCACTTGCAACTCGCTCCATTTTGTTAATGCACAGAACTTGGAACTAATTTGACATTAGTCAAACTAGTGCACAGACATCTGAAACTGATGCTTTATAATCACACCAATGCCACAAATTCAGAAAGACTGCAATTTATTCAATTTGGAGAGTATTTAATGGAGATTTATATATAACCTTAAAATAAATACACAAGAACAACCTTGAGGTTACATTTTTAGAAAGTACAGCATACAGATAATCTCAAGAGAACTCTTAGTTGAGATACTGAGTGGTATCTGATCAAATGCATAAAGAGAAGCCCTTTAAGTGCACAGAAATGAAGATGTAATGGATGGTTTCTCAATTGCTTCAGCAGCTCCTGCAGAAATGAACAGTTCTGACAGAGATCCCTTCCTTAAAAGCAGTCAGACCTCATGCCCTAACCTGACACTACCCTTTAATTTAGGGAAAGGGCATTGTACTGGAATCTTTAGATTCTATTAAACTATCTCTACAGCCACTAAATCCCTGAGAGTAGGAAGGGGTTTAGAGGACCATATCCACAATCTAATCTGCTCATTTTACAGCTTCAATTATGTTAAATTATTAAAGATTAAAATAATTTCTGAACACTAATACGGGTAAAGACTTTTTGCCTCTAACTTAAAAACTGCTAAATCTGTACACAAACATCTGCTAACACAAATTATTACCAATAATTATCTGAGACACAAATACATCAAGCTATCCCTGTCTGCAGTTGAAACATTTTCTCCAGTTGCTGAAAAAGCTCACAGCTTTCTTCACAACTTGATTTGACTCTTCAGTCAAGCTTTGCCTTCACCATGATTCACTGACGCATCTATATATAGAGTTTCTCTTCATACACACCACTGTCAGTCAGTGGCTACTCACAGCACTGTTGCATGCACCTACTCCTGGTGCATAGTAAATTGTTTTGCAAGCAACACAAGCACAAATCAACTTGAACAGAAACCTGTAGAATCCTAAGATACAATGACTCCATAGTACTCCAGAGAAATGAAACTACCTGTGTGTTTCAGTCAACAGACTTCAGTACACAAGGTTAAAAATCCCTTGTTTTAAACCTGAACTGTTGAACAACTACTGAATTCTTTTGATTTAAATATGCTTATTTTTCAAAATGCAGCCTATGAGTAATTAAAATAATCACAGTAAAGGCCAGTCAATCAGATTCATCTCAGCTAAGAATCGGAAACACTTTTTTGCTAATGTTTTAAAGATGACCAAACCACTGGAATGATATTAACACACGCTATAAATTACAGTTTCTGGGAAGTATTAAGCCATATATTACCTGAATCAGCATCTTCAGTCCTATTTATTCAACCTATTAGTTCAGCAAATCAGATATAACAATTGTGAAGTAAATATAACAAAATATTACCTCAAGCTTTTCTGGCCTTCACAATCAGTAAATATCACTTATAGACCTTATTATTAGTCTGAGATTACAAATCAATCTTATCAGAAATTGAAAGTAAACTATAACCTTCTTGTATCAAATCAGTTCTGACCACAAAGCTTTTGCACTTAAGCATGTATTTTACACATTTGAAGGTCATTTTGCATAGTTTTAAGTGATCTTTGATCTTTTCCTTTTACTAGCCAATATTTTGTGTCTAGGTTCTCTCAAAGTAAAAAGCTCATTCAGCTGCCTATGGAAATAAACAGCAACACACTGGCTCCTTTAAGTTACACACATTTGGAAATAAAGGTGCTCATAGCATAGCTCTTTATTAGGAAGCTGAACACCAACACATAATCAATTATAATCTCCAACTGGCATATTTTAACAGCTATGGAATAAGCACATTTATTTACAAGGAAGAATTAAAATTCACAAATTTAAAAAAAACCACATTATTCAAATCACTAGTATAGCATGATGTGCAGCAGTGTATTACCAAAGCATACAAAGTGCTTTAAAGCTGCTGAACTGGATCAGCCACACAGCAGCCAATACATGCATCATCCTGCTCACACTAATGACTCAGACTCTCAGCGTCAGAGAGAGCTCCCTACATTGAACTACTGCCCAGAGAAGTCACTCTGATAAATGCAGAGAAACTGCAGCACCACAGGGAGGAAGCACTGAAATGCTTACTTTAATTCCACCTTCTTTTTTCACTCTAGATAGATTTGGGTATGTTTGACTTCTTACTGGGTTCAGGAAAGATTTCACAGTGTGAATCAATAAAAATTTCTATTTGTAGGTTTAAATGGCAGAATATCAAAGTGCTCAAAACGAGAAACAGCTCATCCTTAAGCTGCAACACTGAACACATGAAACAATTAATGTGCAATTTGGGCCAACAGAGCATTACAAAGATTATCAGCAATGAGGAACAAGCGATACCAACACTATACCTACGTTTAGACAAACCACACTGCTTGACTACTCCTCATGGACATAATCTTAATCAAGCCACAGGCAGTGCAACTACTGCTGCCATAAGGTGCACAGGATGCCATGTTGGACTATCTTACAGCTATAAACTAAGGATATGCTGTAAGAATAGCCTTTTCCACACTGGCTGATGGTAAAACAGCCAATGACTATCAGGTAAATCATAAATCATTCCTTCAAAAATTGGAGACAACAAAAATACATTTAATATTTTACATGCAGTTAAGAAAAACAGGGTAAACAACCTGTCATTACTGACATAGGTTTCATCTACTGCCTGCAGTAAGAAGCTTAACAAATAAAACTCAGTTCCTTTCTGTAGGGTCAAAGACTACAGCAGGCCAACTTTTACTTCAAGACTACTAATGCAGCTCATTAATTTTCACTTTTATTCCAAAATTAACTGGACAACTGTTTTGCAAAGTAGCTACTCAAATACCAATGAACCCAAAAACTGACTTCTGCTTTGCTTTTACCTGGTTTATTCTGCCCCAAACAAGCATAATGTAATTGAAAGGAGCAAGAACAAAATCACCAGTGTGCTTTGTAGAGATAATAAGGAAAAAGTTCATCAGCATTTTTACCAATGGATCTCCTCTTACTCAAGCATGAAAGCGAGCAGTGGATAAGGCAAAACCAGGAACACTGCTCACTTGTTGCCACACTCACCTAAAAATAAATACTGCTTTATGGTTGCGCTGAGTTGTTTCAAATCTGCTGGGTTCAGTGACCTCGAGAATCAAATCTTCAAAGAGTGACTCTTATGCAAGAGTTTTATTCAGAGCATTTCAATTGATCTACCTGTAAAGAAAGTTCCCCTAACAAGCTCCAACACCTTTTTCCCTTCCTCAAGGAAAAATCTATCTCAAGTGCAGATTGAAAAGAATATTGGGCTGTCTTAAATCCTCTTTCTATGAGAGGGAATTGCTACTTCAATGGGTCATCAAGGGTCTGATAAAAGTTACTGCTAACAGTCTCTAATGTTCACCACAGCATTTAAATTAAGAGAGATCGAAAGACAGTTTATGCTTTCCTCAGCTGGAAGTGCCAAGAAATCCTTAACAGAAATACACAAGAGCACAAAATATTTAAAATTTAAAAAGCCAAGAAAAATATGCTGGCTGAAATTAACTTCCCAATGAATCAGTCTTACATGGAGTGTTGTGGCAGATGGAAGATTTCAGATCAGCTTGAACTGTCTTAAAAAACCTACTAAAAAAACCTAAACTAAAAAGCTTAGTAGTGTTCAGCCTCTCACATGCTTCACCCTGCCCATTTTTCTATCAACAGGTAAACTGCAGGAGGAAAGCAATAAGCCAGAAGAAAACTAAGTCCCTAAACCAGACTGTCACAAAACCAGGGAAAGAGCAGTGTGAGAAAAAGAACGAGGAGTACAAGAACAGCAAACAGGAAGCAGCAGTAGTATTAGGCTTAAAACTGTCATGAACTGTATTTTGACTACAAGCTGCTTTAAGAAGAGAATACTCTAAAAGAGTGGTGTTTTTTGTATTCAAAGCATAGCTGCAAGTGACTGGGACACAAACAAAACCAAAAATAAACACAACTTGATATGATCCAGAAGGTACACATGTCCACCTTCTACAGAGATGGTCATAATTCACCTGAAAACTTTCTATTATGTTTCTTGTCCCATTAAAGTAAATGTAACACTGTTCCTTAACATTATCTGGAATTCTCAAAAACACTCCAAAATTGAAAGAGATTCAGTCATATTAGTTAAATCCAAGAGTTTTATCAATATATCAAAGTAAATTTAAAAACTGAAGAACTACTAATAAGAACAGGATGTGCACACACACAGGAAGTCATCTATTTTCTCATTCTCTTCCCTTTGCAATCTTTCTTTAACGTTTTAGTAAGCATTACTTGTACTTTAGACCCTACATTCTAACACTGCCATTAAAGATGGTGACATATGTCTCTATGTGAATTAATCTAAACTTCAGGACAACTTTAGGATTTACATTAGAAACGTATGCTAAAACATAACTTTTCCATAAAATGCTATTGCATACAAAGACAATTCTAAGCCTGAGCCAAGTTTCACAACAATATGCTCTTCTGATTGAGTACAAGCAATCAGTTTCAAAATCATGAAAACATAAGGAACAGATATTCCAGAAGTTTGAATTAAAAAGAAACAGGGTATTTTGTGTTGTTATGAAAAGGAGTAAGACATATGTTAAAAACACTGCGTCCTTGGTGACAGTAGGGAAAAAGTAGTGACAATTATAGTGCTAATATACCTAAAATTGCTAATATCTGGCTTGAAACTTGACATTCCAACACCCATTTGTCTGTGCAAGGTTTTGGTTACCATCACTTACAACACTTCAGAAGCTGAAGCAAACACTGCTTCTAAGTACATAAGCAGAGGTACACACAGGCTTTTTCTGCTTTGCTAGTCTGACAGGGCTAAACTACAAAGAATAATGAGCTAAACCAAACTTGGCTAGTCACAATGTGAAACTTCTCAAGCTCCAAGTTTACTCCAATCCATACCTCATGGAATATAAGTAGTGTATATGGAGTATTAAAAAAAAACCCTAAGCTCACAAACAAGAAACATTCTCAGGAACACTATATGCCTCCTAAGAGAGGCCCGCTTTAAAGCACACAAAAATCAGAATGGCCAAGAACAAAAAGCCATAAGAAATGTAGCACCTCTTCAAAGGGTGCTCTGGAAAAGTCACACCATATGTAAAGCTCAATAAAATGAGAAAGAGAGGGCAGTGAAGCAACAGAAGTCTCTGAAAGGCAAGTAAATGCACCCTGATCCCATAAAACATTTACAGTCCCTGTAAAGCTTGTAAAACCATCAGCAGAGCATTCTGAATGCTAGTGAAAAGGTAAGTTCCACTTTGATAACCGAGGCCACATCTTCACCATTTCATGTTTTCATGTCTGCTTGAAAACAACTCTAATACTACAATTCTTCCCCTGCACATCATCTAAGGTCTCACCATCAAGCATCAATGTGGCAACTGCCACTGAATTATAAGCTTTTTCTACCTATTTAACAATCAAGAATTGGCACCAAAGAGCAAGTGCATCACTCAAACACTTCCAGCAGGGACTGCATGTGCTATTTGGTGCCTGAAACCCCAAATATTAATCCCCAATGTCAACAACATATAGTTTTTCATGTTACAACCATTAAGGCAGGTAGTCTACAAGAATAAGGGCTCCTTTGGGGACATAAATTTCAAAATTATTTTGTGAAGCAGTGGTCCTTTGAGTTTACAAAAGTGCTTTACATTGTTCAGTCATTATACAATTCTTTACATCATAAAAAAAAGAATACCTACCATTTGACAGCTAAGTTTTGTACCTCACCATTTTTATCTTCCAATAATTTCAAAATCATCTTCACCACCTTTCTTTCACTGTCATCATCCAGCTTGATAGAATCTTTCTGAAGTTCTGTCATCAAGTCATTAGTAGCCATAAACCTGACAAAAGATGTGAAATAATTATTGCTAAAGGGATATGGGTTATTCACAGTGCTTAGGATTCAAAATTCTCATTTCCATAATTTGTTATCAAACAAATCACATTTAACATTGAGTTATTGTTGTCTGTTTTGTGATGCAAGTAGCACATATAAAACAGAAAGGAAGAAAAACTATTTGAAAATGATAACTGAGCTAGGTCATCACCTTTCTCTTACGAGAACAACTACATATTTTACTTCCAGCATTTACATTATATTGCACATGATCTCGACAAAGAAAAACTGACACTTTCACAGATTTTAAGTAGTCCTTTCATAAGCTATGCTGATGTTGTAAAAAACAAGCTTTTTTATAACTGTTTAAAAAAAACTGATCTCTGCTCTGAGTTTGTTTTAAAACAAGTTTTAACCAAGAAGAAAAATATAGTTTCTCAAACATTCTCCCATAAAATTCACAAAAGCCAAACTTTAATTAATGAAGGGAGAAATAAAAGTTAAGCTTATGTTCCATGTGGTTTTCATTTTCTTGCCTTGTACAGACTAGCTTGTTTACAGCCAGAAAACAGAGCTGATCACATTTATCCAGCCCTCAATACAGAGTGCCACAGTGAAGAACAAAATTAATTCTTGAGAGATCAAGCAAATCAAATCATCTTCATATCAATTAATTTACTATTTAATAACAGTCAATATCTACCAATGGAAGAACATACTGAAAAATTACTTTCCAAAAATATTGCCTTTATGCCTTCTGTTTCTTTTCAATCGGAAGTCTGTTTCACAATCCATTTTTCTTTTGTAAGTGCCCTCTCTTCTCAGAAGCAGCAATACAGATGTGTTACTCAATTACAAATCCCACGGGCCTCGGTACTGACACCAACCCCCACTCAAAACTCCAAACAAGGGTTTGTATTTAAACAGCTAAGGGTGACAATTGGACCTCAGGCACATCAGCCTCAAGCAGACATCACTTCAGCTCAGGTCATGCTTGGAAAGTTATCCCTGCAGCTTGACATGCCAGATACTACTTGTTACTGAAAACAAAAGCCAAGACTCTGCATAATCTTAATAAGCATCACAAATGGCAGATGCCTAACCTCACATCACGGACCTCAACTTGTCCTGTCTTTTAATAATTCCAGTCTAATGGTCTCAAGGTGTTTCTAAGGTAAGACCTCACCCCTCTTTCACTCACTCCAACAGTCCCGCTGAAGCAAGCCTGCAGTCTGACAGGAACCAGATGTGCACAAAAACAGGCTGGGGAGGCAAAGCATCAGCTTTTAAGCACAGTAATGAAAAAGGCTACTTGGTAAGTGAAGATAACAGACAGGACCTAATTTAAGCATATACATGAAGTCACACAGTACTAGAACACCCAAAAACTGTCTCCAACTTACTGCTGCATTTACCTCCTTTTCTTAAAAACTTTGGCCAATAGCTCCTATTTCCTAGCCTTAGAAGGTCTTGTCCACTCATCACTCTCTTGTCAGTTCCTGAAGTAAGCACAGCACGCACATCCTGCTGAGGTGCACCAGCAGCCTCTGCATGCAGCCACAACAGGGTTCTCTTGGTAGACTTCTCCGCTGAAACTTGCAAACCAACCCAAACACCACAATGGGGTGGGGAGACTGGTATGTAGTATATTTAGACTAGTAAAGCTGCTGGTATTTAGAAACATAGTTTTAAGTAGCTTTAATGTGACTTTTAGTCACAATTCACCCTACCTGCACATCAAACTTCACCTGGTGCAAAGCAGGCAGCGTGTCAGCAGCTGCTCCCAGTCTGTACTCAGAGCACTCACTCTCCTGCTGCAGGGAGGACACTCCTCCTCCCACAGCCAGACTGCAAACTGCCACCTTACCTGACTGCCCATTTTAGAACTTATGCCCAGGCTTCTGTGTGGACAACACAATCACAAGTATGTACATCTTCCAAGAAGTACATATTCCAGCTCTGCATGGGACAGGTCAGTTTATCAAGAAAAATGAGGATTACTTTTTACAGTAGACCGCTTACTTGAATGGTTGTTTTACACTCTGCTCCCTGGTATCAAGAGGATAACTACACTGTCCTTATTCAAACAGATGTGATCAAAGAACAAATGCACTTATAATTACTGAAACTAAATACTATTTTATCCATCATGCAAACACACAATACACATAAAGTTTCATAAAATGTTACTCCGTAACAGGCAGTTGGTAAAGGTCTACCATCACTTTTTTTTATGGTTTGCAACGTTAGATTTTAATCTATGCTAAGACATTTTTTTGTTTAACATTTGAGAATTTCAAAATTGTTCAAAGCTACTAGAACAGAATTTCTGAAGTGTGCTCTACTAAAGGAACTACACAAGAAGTTTTAATTACACACAGCTGGGAGGAAAAAAGTGTTTGCTACAATTGCACAGGACAGGTATAACCTAGCCCTTCTATACAGAAAGTTTTTAACTCCTAAAAATCAGTATCACAAATCCACTGGAACTTACTGTAAATCCTCCTCCCCATAAGTACAAAATGGAAATTTCACTTAATCACAAAAACAAATTAGTATGAAAATAGTAAAAAATCTTGTAACATTTAGAGGAAAAAATGTTTCAGTCTAGTTTCAGAACAATTTAAAGAAATTGGGCAATTTTTTTTGTCTCTTTTTAGACTAATCAGTATTTTATTTACACAATTTCTACTCTGAACTCTCCAGGTAATATAAAGCTATTAAAATTTGAAAGAAATTGACACAAAAAATCCCATATCAAATTTGTGTCCCGTGCTAAAACACTCTGTCAAAACCTAACAAGATTATTCAAAAGATCTATATATCAGGATCTCTGTTTTCCTTTAGATTTTAATACATTGAGACTTGTTTGGATGACTTTAATAATAAACTAAGCACTGTGATGCTGCAGCAAAACAACAAAAACCAAGTGTATTTTATGCCTTTTCCCTGTCTGCATTGATATACTCTCATAGACAAGTAAAACCTTCAAACTTGAATTTCTGATTGCACTCAATAACAAAACAATGTAATTCTTTTTAACCTAATGCTTTGCCAGAGGCCTGCGTAAATGTATTATCTCTCCTGTTTTTTAATTGTATTATTTTATTTTCTGAAATTTCACATTTCATCTGCTATTAATTTATTACAAAGCAAGCAAATGTTCCAATGAAAAGCAGTGCTCCTGTGACAGATCCTGAACTCAAAACTAAATCCAGTTCCCCATAAGACTAAACTGGATTTCTCTCTGGATGCACAGGGGCAGTAGCAAACTACATGAGGAGCACAAAACCCCAGTGTCTAAAAGACACAGCATCCAGAAGGATGTGAGCTGAGGATCACAAAATCATCTGGGTTGGAAAGGAGCTCTGCAGATCATCCAGTCCAACCCGTGTGCAAAGACAGGGTAACCCAGAGCAGGTGACACAGGAACATGTGCACGTTGGGCATGAAAGTCTGCAGCGAGGGAGACCCCATGACCTCCCTGGGCAGCCTGTTCCAGTGCTCTGCCACCCTCAGTGTAACAAAGCTCTTCCTCATGTTAAGATGAAACTTATTGTAGTTTAGTTTATGTCCATTCCTCTGAGTCCTGTCACTGGGCACTACTGAAAAGCGTCTGGCACCATCCTCTTGGCACCCACCTTTGAAAAAACTATATGCAGGTCTATATTGAAAGAACTATATAAGATCCCCTCTCTTCTCTAGACTAAACACACCCAGCTCCCTCAGCCTCTCCTCACAAGGGGGATGCTCCAGTCCCTTTACCACCGTGGCCCTCCACTGCACCGTCTTGAGTCTGCCCTAATGGTCACCTCTTCCTGCTTCCAGTCGTAGAATCGCAGGATCCATATTTTTTGAAGTTGGGAAGGGATGAGAGAGGTCACCTCACCCGACCTCTGCCGCTCCAGGCAGGGTCAGCGACAGCTGGTTGCTCAGGGCTTCTTCCCTTCGGCTTCTGAGCATCTGCGAGCTCACGAATTCAACCTCCACCCTCGCCTGTCCCCACGCGAGTCAGCAAAGCTGGGGCGGCTCGGCTTCTCCCGCCTGCTGGAGATCTCTGCCCACGATGCGCGGAGGCCGCGGCGGTGCCCGCACAGCCGCGCCCCGTCCTTCACGGGCGGCGAGGAGGGGGGATCCCCTCACGGGAACTTTCTTCCCGGGGCAGCACCAGCAGATTCGCGCCCAGCCCCGCAGCGGCGGCGCGGACAGCCCGGGCCCGCGGCACCGGCCCCGCCGCCGGGCACCTGCCCCCGCCCGGGCCGCCGCGGCACCAGGCCCGGGGCCGGCGCGCAGGCGGCCGCAGGGGCAGCGCGGGCGCGGGGCCGGCGGAGGGTGCGGAGGGGCGGCGGCGGCGGATCTCACCTGAAGTCCTTGTCGCTGGATGTCATTTTCTCCAGCAGGTTGGAGATGTGGTACGAGGCGCTCGCCATGTTGACGGACCCGGCCGGGGCGCGGGGGGGAGGGAGAGCAGGAGAGCAGAAGGCGTCGGCGGCGGCGGCGGCGGCGGCGGCGTCTTCCCGGCGGCGCCGGCTCCACTTCGCCCGCGGCTGCAGGGGCCGGGCCGGGCCGGGCCGGGCCGGGGGCGGCGGGGCGGGGGCGGCAGCTGCGGCGGACGCGGCGGGAGGGGCGGGGAGGCGCGCGCGGCCGCTCGCGCTCGGCGCCGGGTCGAAGGCCGGCGCTGTTGATTGGGTCCGCGGGCGGGCGGGAGGCGCGTGCAGCCCTGTGACACCACGTGACGTCAGAGCGTACGTGGCGCAGAGCGTGCGCGGGAAGTTCAGGCGCCGCGGGAGAGTGGCGGGAAGGGGGGGAGGGGGCGCCGCTGAGGCCAGCCAGGACTGCGTGTCCCAGCGTGCACCGCGCTCGCGCCCAGCCGGGGCCATTAGCGGTGCACGCCGGGATCTGTAGTTTGGAGTGTGGCGGGTGCCCCGCGCCGCGATGGCTGCTGGGATGCTGGGCCTCGTAGTGGCGCGGCGGCGGCGGCGCGGGCGCTGTTGAGGGAGAGCGGGCGGGGCTGGGAGCGGGGTTGGGGCTGAGCCTCGGCGGCCTCGGTGCTGACCGCGTCCAGAGCGCTCGGCAGCGCTGGAGCGAGCCCCCGCGGCTTCGGTCCCGTCCGCACTCAGAGCGCTCGGCAGCCCCGGGCCTGCTGTGCTGTGCTGTGCGTGGCCATTACTAGCCCGCGACATACCCTCATGTTATGAATAAGAAGCTTGACTAGGCCAATATTCAAGCAGCAATCAATTTCTTATTTAATATGGTAAAGTATGAGCAATACAGCGCTGGGTACAGTGGGGGAAGTTTTCCCTCTAACTGCACACCGATAATTACAGGTATTTATAGGGGTACTCAACAGGTTTTTCAGCAGTTTCTATTTCCAATCTTTTACTCATCAGCAATTTTTATCCCAAATTATTACATCACAACTCTATACACTATTGTGATTTTAATTTCTCAGGTTGTATCTCAAAGGAGTATCCCCAGATGGTGACCGTCCAGTTTCTGAAAGAAGAAAGACGAATCTCATCTGGTGGGGTCCAGCTCCCCAGATGTGTGTCCACCTTTTAATTGCAGAGACTATAAATCTCAAAACAGTGATGTCCAACTTCCCTTTGGTTGAAATCATAAACCCTTGAGGTGATTTTCATCTTCCTTTCTCAAGCTGTTTTTCTCTGCTTCAATAAGGTGTGAGATAAGCATATTTCCTTTATATATATTCCAAAGCTATAGTTTCAAGGATACAAGTAATATTTTAAAATTATACTTCAAAAGGTTATTATTGCAGAGCTTTTTATGGATTAAATGCAAGCAAAAAGCAACATCTTTAACCCCTTAATTCCAATGCTCCTAAATCAACCAGGGTTAATTGCAAACAAAAGATAGGTTCAAAGGCCTTTTTCCATGCTTTATTCTCCTCAGTTATTATTAGAATTCACAGCTCTCCCATTGTCGGTATCCACACATTTCACATTCACAACTACACACATCGCCTGTTTGTACCTGACACGAAGCACAGCTTTGCATCTCACACTCATGTTACAGGGGCCACACGCAGCTCCTGTTGCAGGCCCCCTCAGAGCTGTACAGTGGTTCTCCTCATAGCTGAGCACACTCAGAAAAATGTCAGATGTGAGCTGAAAAGACTGTGAAAAATAATGTGCTGTGAAAAATAATTGTCTTGGTAGGTAATGGCGTGCTCCCGTTGGTTGTGGTTTGCTGAAAGCAGTTTGAAAATGTGAGTGATTTCAGAGGCCTTGGAAGCCAAAGGAGGTTTCAGAGATGGGGCTTTTTTGTGTACACCATTACTGGTCATGTCAGTCTCATTACTTCCCTGGGTTTAATTTATGATTTGTCTATGCATAGATAAATTATATGGAGCATTAGGAAAACTGAGGAAATAGTTGCACGTAGCATCTTTCTAAAAGTTCTTATTAAAGTTCCCGGCCATACGTAAATAGCCTTAATCCTCAAATACATGTGTGTACAGCAAAACTGTAGAAGTGGCTTTTGAGACTATTATTAAAAATAAAAGACTTGAACTATAAAGAAAATTCCTATAGGCATTTATTACTGCAGCTTGCAGGCAGCCTTGCACAGCAGCTAATGGAAAATGTGCTCTTTACCCAGTTGGTGAACTGTGTCACCACCATGGCCTGTCACCCTACCCCAGTGTACTGACAGCTGTCTTGGAAGATGCTCATGCTGTTAATTTTCTGCCAGCTGTGCTATTTTTAAATAGGCCATTCACTCATTTGAATTTGAAATCCTTATTTTAGTGGTTACCTTTTAGAGAGGGAAATTCTTTACTTCATTTTGCTTGAATGCTTGTGTTGGATATTAAATGGAGCGAGCTGGAACAATACAGATGAAGATAGACTCAATCTTGACTTGGCTGTGACAGCTGAAAATAGTTTGTGATGATATTTTACGCACACAGGAATGCTGTGTAGCTCCTCTTTGAAGTACTGAGGCATCAAAAGTTGAAGTACAAATGTCTGACATTTGCTACACTGATTCATATTTTGCCATGGCAAGGATAGCACTATTCTGAAATGTTTTGGTGACTGTAACTTTTGAGCATCTTGCAGCTTGTTTCTGGGACATTAGTGTCCCACAGTTGTCACGTAGTGCAGGAGAAGAATGTTCTAACCTGGTCTTTATTTACATTCACAACCTTGGCACTAAATGGGGCTTGGATGGTGAAGGATCATCTGTTCCAAAACCATTCTGCCCACTTGGTTACCATGATGCATTAAAGTGCAGAAGCACGCTAAAACCAGGCAGGCAAAAGAAAGTCCTTCATGGCAGTTAGGATTGTTTTGTTGATTGCTCTTGTAGAGTAAAACATTGCCAGTGGTCCCTGTGAACAACTATTGGGATTTACCTTTTTAAATCCTTACCATTTTCAATTAGACACTAAACCAAGTTATTTGCCTCTATGGGAGTCCTACATGCTTCTACTTAATAGAAGAGATTGTACGAGAGGAAAAAAAATCAGAACAATTCTGCTTTGCTCTGCTAGACAACCTTGAACACTTCTAAATTTTTTCTTAAATCCTCTGACATCATCCTTCCCTTGCTAGTTCCCATACCACAGCTGCCTTGTCCTGCCCCTGCTCAAACCCAATCACGACCAGAAAGACAGGCCGTCGCAGAGGAAGAAAATATTTTTTTGTTCAAGTACATTTATTACGCTTGGGATTCAGCCATAGGAGATGTAATGTTCCAAAGGAAGTTAAACACAGAGAGAGACTAATTGAGTTGAGATTTTTTCCAGCTGATAGCAAACAACTTCACAGAAGGAGTGGCACTCCTGCTCTGTTCCCTGTAGGCATGCATATTAGATGCTCTTCAGTTCATTCACAGATAGCTGAAAGCTTAATTAAACGCTGGAACCTGAAAGGATTTATCTTGCTTTGCACTTACAAATACATTCCCCAAATGTTGAAGAAGAGGGAGTTAGAGGTGCATTTGCAGCCCTAGAATTGGAACCCTCCCCATTTTGCATTTTCACTTCACGTGGGAGCTGTGAGGCCGCTGACGGACAGAGGATATTGGGAATGTGCTGCATCTCAGTCTCAGTGAGGAAAGAGTTACACCACACAGCTGTACTCAGCTTAAAGGGAATCCTTTTGGATGACAAGTTAAAAGCTGGTTATCATTTTTTACAGCTGGTTTTGGGGGAATAAAAGGAAAATTGCTGCTCTAATTCAAAAGCTGCTCACTGCTGCAAGCAGATATTTGAACCAGAGGACCTTACGGTTGTGGTTTATCACTTAGATACATGGCTGACTTTGAACATATGAACTCTGAATTTTCACAAAGATGCCTGGAAAGAGAGTTTTACACATTTATTGACTGGTTTTATTAACAAACCACAGATGGTTTCAATGACGTGATCTAGATTTCAATATGAAAGAAATAAAAAGGAATGGTAGGGCAGTATTTAACTTAAGGCAAACAGTTTTTAAAAATAGCATAACCTACACTGGAATGGTCTCACAGGTAAATGTGTATTCCAAGACATTAAGGTTATTATTGTATTGCACTGTATAAACTGTCATGTTCCAAGACAGGAAGGTGAGTTAACTGTAGAACTTTAATCTTGGCTTTGGAATCTTAATCCTAACTATACTCTGCCAAGGGTGGATCTTTTTTCCCCCCCCTTACTTTCTGTTTTCCTTATTTTTCAAGTTAGATGGCATTTCATAGCAAATGATAGCAATTTCCAAAGCAGGACACATTTCAAACTAAGTAAATCATTGGCTGCCTTTTACCTCATAAGCCAAAGTTTTAGTTAAGGTTTCTTTCTTCCTAAAACAGAAAATTTGTTGATGTAAGAGTAAGTAAGTAAGTAAGTAAGTAAGAGTGCCAAAGCATCTTTCCAAATGGTGCTAATCTGCTGATTTTCACTTAAGATTGTTTCATTTATGGACAATCGAAGATACTCTTGGCTTTATTTAGGAGATACCTCTACTGACTTACCAAAAAGAATAAACAATATCTGCAGTTGAGAACTACCTTCCTAACCCAGATAATCCACTCCTGAAAAGCAAAGCAAAGCAAAACAAAGTGTTTGAGCATCTGATTCCATCAGCTTTAAAAAGAGAAAGATAGGAAAACAGTTCTAAAAAGAATGTATTCATCTGGGTAAGTAATGGAGTGAAACAACTGTCACATGAGCTCAAATTATCTCTCTAAAAGACAGAGTTCCAATAGCAACCTCATAATAAGATTAAGTTTCAGGAAACACAATATCTTAAAGGAAAAAATATAACAGTGTTTTAATTAAAATGTTAAAAAATTGTAAAACCTCTACAATGAAGCTAAAAGAAATTTCCCTTCTTATTGCTTAACACTGCACAGCTTTTTGCAGCTTCTGTGGTCATTTTCAAATACATACAACAACCACCCAAAAATAGAAATGATCAGTCTTTCAAATGAAATCTGATTTGAAATATGACCCAGAAAATTAGATTCAAATATTTTTATCATTGTATTATTTTCATGCCAAATGAACTTGGTTTACAGAGCAAAATGGTTTTTTCCTCCCTCAGTAACTCTCCTGAGAATCAGTCCACATTGTTTTTCTTTTTGCTTGACCATTGGTATTTTCATGCCTTCTCACAACTTGAAATTTATAATTCCTTCAGAGCCAATTATGTTTCCCTTTATGTCAGCATACCCACATTTGTTCATATAATGATCTCAGCAATGCTTGTACTTGAGACACATGTCTTCAATAACCTTAAAAGCATTTGTTTAATTGAAACTTCTGTTATTGAACCATATTCCCTGAATTTCAGAAGCTGTAAAAATACCAATTAAGTGTTTGCACTATTTAGGCTTATTAGAATCAGAGGTAGCTGTACTATGGATTTTCTTTATTCTGGATCCCACATTTCAAGAAAGCCTTGACCATACCTGCAATTTAGAGATTTCAATGTTAGCACATTGGCTAATTACACTATGAGTCCATGTTTGTCAAAGTGGACATAAGGGCTAATCTCTTTTGTTTTCTGACACAAGTGAATTCTCTTGGTTCTTAAAAATGCTTCACTTCAGGCCACAGAAAGTGCTGTCTTTGGCACTTATGAGACTCAGTAACTGCAAAGTTGAAAAAATACACATACAATTATTCTGCTATGCAGCAATGTGAACAGAGAGGGCTAAAATTAAATTGCAATTAATGAATCGAGGGACTGGAGTGTAACTTTGCAGAGTCTGATTTCTTGGAACAAAACTGACTCATTTGGAGGATGGTCCAAGGTAAAGTGACTCAGTGAGCACTCTTGGAGCAGGTGATGCCTGTTGTCAGTTCACCACCACTTGAACAAGAAACACAGGCCACTGCCTGTCAAGATATGTCCCTGTTGGCTGCCACAAACTGACTCATGTTTTGATCTTTTCCATACTCTGCGGATGTTCTGCTGAAGGGCTTTATGAATCTTTAGACATATGTTGAAGCTGAATGGCTCTTAATATACGATGTATGCATTTCTTTTAAATTTGCTATTTGAGAAATAAATTCATAGTAATTGCTCAATATATACGGTCATCCACATTCCCAGAGCAGAACCTAAAAATATCCCCTGGCTTCCATATGCTCTGCAGGCACACTTCTCCAGGCATCCCTGTGTAATTGACTACAGTTTCTAGATCTGCCATGTAATACCTGTAGCACTCAGGTCTTCCTGAGCAGGAACACACTTGCTGGTCTTTATTAGAGACTCTTCTGGGACTGAGAACTCTAACGTCAATCAGCTCAAAAGTTTGTTGATTTCTTTTTAAGGTTTTTTTTAGTGAAGTTTTTTTGACATGTAATAAGTGTTTATTATGCACAAAACCTTGTCAGAGGAGTACTAAATTCAAGTACTGATTAGAGCCTGTCTGTTTATTTTCCTCTTGTTACCTAGTTTTGCAAAGAGAACAAGGGTAACAGTATCATGCACAGGAGCAGACTAGAAAGTTGCAGTAAGATTGCTTTCACTGTTTGCACTTACAGAACTGCCATTTCTCCCTTCAAAATATTTAAGTGCTTTGAATTGAAACCTTCCAAAGGTCAGAAGTCAAGATCCAACCTCCAGAATTTATGAATCTGCTAATATGTGAAAAAGCTCCAGTAACTCCTTGTCCACATTAAAGTTTTACCTAAACTTAGCTAACTCATTGCTCATTTATGCCAAGACCTTTTTTCCACTTTTCAGGAGGCAGGAGTGCTGAAGGGATTGGGGTCTCTGGGGTCCACTCTGGCAGTCTTGCATGCAGGTGGTGGCACCAAATTAGAGATGACCAACAATTGGTCTCTTCAGCTCAGCACTGAAGGTCTTTGTGGGTGTCAACTACCATTTGAACAGAAACAAGAATTAATTTATACTGCAGAAAAGTCCTACCATAACCCATTGAACTCTGGGGCTTAGAGTCTTTGAAGATGATTTTGTTAATTCATATAAATCATTAAGCACATGTTTGTTTGCTAAAATTAGTTAACATGAAGTCATAAGTGTGAAAGGTGTTTACATGCATTTATTATTAGCTTATTCATATAACTCTAGGATCAGCAACCTAGATAGCAAGGTATAGCCTAAGTTTAGGAGATCTATGCTATGGCATATGTTTGAACATGTCAGAGCCAGCATTAGAATTTTTAAGCCCTCTGGGTTTGTAAAATTTCTCTTCATAATAAATATGCATTAAACTGACGACTGCCAAGTATAGGTGGCTTATTTGTGAATTCATGTATCTGAGAGGCAAATATGAAACAAAGTATCAAAAGAAGCAAGAATACAGGTCAAGAATCTCATATATCTTATGTGCATTATTCAAGCAAGAGGGGGCTCCCCAAAAAAAAAAATTTCAATTAGTTATAATACTTTTGAAATCATTACATGCCAGGAAGAAAAACATATATCAGTTTTTAACAATCAAATTTAAACAACATGATTACATTTTGAAACAGGCTTAAGAAATGCCTTCCAATATTTTGTTATCTCTTGGGGGGTTAATGATGCCAGTAGCTCTCACTGAGAGATCTGGTATTTTTTAATAACTTCTATCACAAAAGTCAACCCACATGCTACAGTCTGATGCAGAGGAATGTTATTTCCAAAACAAAAATAGTTTTCCGAAACTTCGTATTTTCATTTATTGGAAATTGAGTCATATTATTTATGTCAGAAACATCTCCTGCCTGTCACAGTCAAGGTGACTTATATGATTTTTAATTTTTTTACCACTTTTGTGGTACTGGCAGTGTAAGGATGTCATTTTATCTCTGTGTTTGGCTCTGTGTTTGGCTAGGGCTTTGTTCTGTTATCATCTTGTAGAGGCCGAAATTAGTCATTTTTCTAAGATTTTTGCATTACTAGCCAGTGCTTCAGAGAGACTGGAACAAATATATTGTAGAAGAAATGTCATTTGGAAGGATGAGACACAGAGAGACAATTGTCTGCTCACATATTGCAAGATGAAGATGATTTTGTCTCCCAACGATTTGTAAGAATGTCCTTGAAGTCCATTGCTACAGTGTTTCTGGAGGCAGTGCTTTCTGTAACAATAGAAATAAATAAGCTTCTTTCTTTGTTTTCCCTTACCTGATGTCATCATTTACGCCAGCATGTAGTCAGTGTGAAAAAGCTGCTCTGATGGCATTTTGCAGTCTCTTTGCCCTGCTGTGAATAGTGACACCCTGTGCAGCTGTGATGGACACAGATGGAAGCAAGGTGCAGTTTTGCAGCCTTATCTTCCATCAAGGGGTCATTAGAGAGTGTGCCCAGATAGAACTACTGTCAGGTCTAGTGTCCCTCAGCTCTCTCTTGAAACCTGTTCTGCCAAGGTGCAGAGAATCAGATGGAAAAACACCTACTGTATTCTGCCAGTCTTGTGTGTGGCCAAGTTTTTTCTTGTGAGATACAGATTTATTCCATGAATAAACCACATAAGCTCATTGTTCTCAGGTCCTTGACATGGGTTGCTTTCATTCTTGTCCACTCTGCTTTTCTATATGGTGTTAACGGGGTCATTCTGAGAACCCATCAAAGGCTGAGAACACAGTGAGATTGGTATCATGTTGAATTTACACAGCAGCTGGGGCTGATAAAGAATTTTCATTACCCCTCAGCATGTGTAGTCTGAGGCATCTAGCTGAGAAGCTATGATATCATCCTGAAGGAATAGTTTGTACATGCTTCAAGGTTGGCTTGTAAATACAGATATTTTATTTCAGTTGAAAGATCCCATTTTAGTCAATGCTCATAAGCAAGACATTACTAGAAGAAGAATACTAGAAGAAGAATACTTACAGGAGTAGTTGGGTTTTTTTCTGTTCAGAACTATTTGTCCACAACGGATGCAATGGGTTTTTTTTTTTCAAGAAGCCAACTCCAAAATTATATTTCCTTGAGATGATTCATCTGGTGGTGCAGTAGTGCCCCTGCAAGGCAGTCAGAGGAGGTTGGCAGTGGTCCATGGTATTTCAGGCTTCAGTGAATCGTGGAGCATGGTTGGCTTGTGTGAGCCATCTTGGTTGATTCAAGGCACATTGCTGAATTTTAAAGCAGAGTGGTGTCTTATGGCTTCACATCTGCTTATGCACTGTGTTGGGAGAAAGATGTTGCTGTGTATGGCAGGTGTATCAAGCAGGGAGAAAATCTTTATCACTATATAAGTTCTGAGGCTCAGGTCCTTCTTTAGTTCCTGTATTTAAATCATGTGCTTCAGATATCAGGAAAAAAATAGATTTTGTAATTTCCTTAATGAGTACCCAGCTTGTCAAAGTTCTTAGCTCAAGTTAGCACTTTACAACGTGAATCCCATTTTCAGCATCAAGCAGGATAAAACCCTGACACATTTGCAAAACCAAGTGAAGTCTGAGATAGCAAAAACTTTTCCAGAACTGTGGAAAGTAATCAAAGGCAGCATTAAATCTACTTGACTCTCTTCCATTATCAACCACCTGGGTAGGTAATTCAGAACAAATGTGTTCCTTTGAGTGATTGGAAACAACTGGAATGAAAATCCATTTTCACATCAATTGCTAAACACTGGCCAAATGAACAAATATGATGCTGAACCATGTTCTAATCTGAGGGAGGTGTAGAAGTCTATCTGTCTATTGATCTATCTGTTTGTCTGTCTGTCTCAAGATAAAGCACTGGGTCATGTATGTTGGAAGACAGAAGGCAAAAGAGCTACATGTCACAATTGTTTCTGCATTTCCCACCAACTAAAATATTTCCTGTAAAATTTTGAGATTTCTGCTTAAGATAACTTTTTCACCTGCTGTTCAAAGATGAACTTGCATCTGTTGAAAAGAAACTTCCGTTTGTGGTCAAATATGTTACCAAATGACCTTTTTTATTTATTTGTGCAGCTAGGGCTACTGAATTAGGAAATCTTCCTCTTAATTTTACTTTACTGTGGATCTTCATTATGAAATATTTTTTTGAGACAGTGAAAACACTGAGGCTCTCAGTTTTATAGCAGGAAATAAAAGAAAAAAGAACATAATTTCTTTCTGGATTTCTCTACAGTAATATATCTGTATTATTAACACTTCAGTTGTGTAAGCAATTCTATACTCATCAAAAAATCACTCAGGTACCACAAAAAGTTATAGATTTTCATTATTAACTACTTGATTCTTTCACTGTCATCTCTGGTAAGTACTTTCCTCCATGCCATCCTCACACCTTCAAAGGACTTTCTTGTCAAAGTAATCTTTAAGCCAAGCACCAATTTAGTGTCCTTCTTGATGTGTGCAGAATATGGCATAAGAAAGTAAGAGCAGTGTCTGCCTCTTAAAAAATAAGCGTTATGCATGGAGATGTTCCCAACATACAGTCTTTAAGAATTTTTGCAGAAAGCTTTATTCCTCTAGAAAAGTTATTTGATGACAGATATAGTTCTTTATCTTCGCACAGGTCTTTGTGCAGTTATTGTAGAATAACTTCTTTATGTACACAAGCTCAGTAACAATCAACATTAGTAAACTAGAGTTATCTAGATTCACTGGTTTTAATAGAAAAAAGCTGAACAGTCAGCACTTGACAAAGAAGTAGAGGAGTAATGGCTGAAAATGCACCACTGTTTTTAACAAACAGGTATGAAGTGCTCACTCCCTCCATGTTGCTCCCTAAATGTTGCTTTCTTTTTTGACAAGATCATTTACTCAAGCTGCCCTTTTGGCACATACAGTTTGTGGCCCATAGAGTCAAGTAAACCCCAGGTTTTCATCCTTTTTCCTGTCAGGGATTAAAATTCCTATGTAAACAGAATCAGGTAATGATACAAATGGGAGCTAGCAATTCCATTTTCTATGCTCTTAGATCTTGTAGTGTTGGTATACATTCATAGTTACTTCCAACTGAAATCTATCTCATGCCTATTTATTTTGTTTACCAACAGTTCCCAGGACAAACTAGTGTAAGAGGTTTAAAATGTGTTACTGTTGTCCACATCACATCTTAAGAGTTATCATAATTTATGCTCAACATAAATGCCTAAAGAGCAAGACTGTATTTCTAGGAATTGGAGCAAAATAGGGCTTCAGCAAAAAAAAATATTCTCTGACTAGGTTATCAAGTGGTATAAGATTGTCCAGGGTTTTAGCAGTGATTAAGGAATGCAAATGAAGGGCAAAAGAAATGCATGTTGTCCTGAGTGCTGAATGATATCAAGAACTAATGGAGCAATCAGCCCCTTTTATCCAAAGAGTCATTTTACAGTGGAGGGAGAAAAATGTGGTAATCACAACCTATAATGTGATGATGGAAGATACAGTGAGAGTGATGGTCCTTTAAAGTTCATATTACATTTTTCACTAAAGATCAACAAGTTCAACCGTAGCTGAAGTCAGATTTCTATAGGCAGTTATTGTTTCAGCTGCCATTACCTCTTCATTATTTGCCATCAATTAAAGTTTTCAAGCAGCAGATCCAGTCCTTGCCTTAGCTGTGCTCAACTGATGCACCAAAATACACTCAGAAAGGAAATACTGCAAGATTATTTGATACACAGTGACTTAAACATGAGGAAGAATTAAAGGAAATAATAAAAACAGTGTGCACTGAATCACAAAAAGGAAATAATTTCTTTTGCTAATAGAGCTACATAAAAGTAAAAACAAAGCAGTGGATGTGCTTCAGGTCCAATTGATGCTGACAGAGTTAAGGTTCCTGATATTTAAGATTGAGTCACTCTGTGTGGCAGTCATGGTAGATTTTCTCTTGGCTATAAAAAACCCTTGTGATTCCAATAATAAAAACAGTTTCACTCAAATTCTGCAGCTTAATTCTTTTCCCTTCAAACCAAACCCGAGGAGCTGATGGCACAGAAGATATGGGAATTACATATCACATCAGTGCAGAATGATCTAATTTGCTCTGATGCAAAGTCCTAAAGAAATATGCTGCTGAGGCGATCCAATCAGGCAGGATTTCTTCTTTTCCTGTTCTAGTTTAGAAAGCAAAAAAACTGATCTGAAAACTAAAGCTATGCCCTCCAGAGAGTCACCTTATCACAAAATCAGTCACACATGAAATGCATAAATCTTTCAGGGAAAATAGACATCAAATCCAGCCTGGTGGTGTTATCGTCATTTTAGAGCTTCAGTAATGATATTCCAGAGAAATTTATAATGAACCCACAAAAAGAAAGAAGTCTGGAAAATTCACTTTCATTTCATACATGAATTAAAACAGCAGTTCCCAGACTGAGATAGTTCTCTCTAATCATAGTAAGCAAACCTACGCCTAAAGAACTGTCAAAAAAATCTTGCTAACATAATCAGAGTGTACCAGAATGTCTTCAGAGTTTATTTAGCCAAATGCAAAGGTACTCAAGTGTGATATCTTGTTCTGCTACTAATAATACAACCAAGTATGATGATCTAGAAGGCTCAGTGTGCTCACAGTTGTTCTCTTTTGTATCTAGGGTAGCAATTCAAATCCTGAAATAAGTGAAGATAGTGAATTCTGTTGCCATATCTGCTCTAAGAGAATTGATCAGAGTTCCTGGTAAACTGGTGTTGATCAATACAAAATGTTTTGTGTAAATTGTTGCCCTCTTAATCCTCAGAGAAAGAAATAATATTGACTGAAGCAGGCAGGAAGAACGAAATTCTCACTAGTTCTGTAACTTGTTCCCCTTTGGGCAACAGATTTACATTGAGGAATTGAGCCAGGAACAGCAAAAGAAATCTTGTAATGCTTCCCACCTCCATCTTCTAGTACCGGCCTTATGCTTAGCCAAACTTGGTCAATTTCATTTCAAAATTCTTCATGAAAGGCATTTTCAGGTCTGCATCGAACCACTAAATGACAGCTAGAAAAATAACCCACAGCAACTAAGGGAGTTAAAGTAACTTATTTTTTTTCACTGAGGAAAACACATTTCGGATTTGCATTCTATTCATTCTCTCTCAGTAGTAATTTATTCTTTAGTCTTGTGCAACAGGTCATTAACCTGCTTAACAACCCTAAATTTAGATGTTTTCCCTTTAGAGAAGTGTAGTGAAAATACCAAATCTTTCTTCCACTTCACTTTCTTTGATAGTTTACAGGAATGCACAAACTGGGATTTTTCTTTCACGGTGACAAACAGTAGTTTAGCTGTTAGCTACGTAGGATCCAGATTTGGGACCGTATGTCTGTGTACAGTCTTTTTATCTGCTGAGTCTGATTATAGTCAGATCAATATTATCTGATGACTGTTATCACTGGTAGGATATTTCAAGGATATTTCAACTTCCACCACCATATGACAATAGGCAGAAGGTATCACTGCAAAGTTATTTGGTCATCTTGATCTTTTTTTTCCTAAAGAGAAACAAGATGAAAATCCTTGGGAGGATAATTTAAATTTTTCATCCACATCTCCCATATTTTACCTGCACCAAAAGCCACATGGCTGTTTAAAATACAAGTCACATGAAGAAAGCAGAAGCTAGAGCTATTCCTGAAAGCATAGTGACAGTTCAAACCCCCTCCTGAGTTTTGCCTCTCTCTCATTGGAATTGCTGGACAGAAGTTGCGGTTCTAAAGTTATGTTTAGATTTCCTATGTTTCCTTTGATGTGTTCAGTCTTGTTCTCACCCATATCGATGTTCTTTTCCAATGCATAACCTGGAGGCAAAGGCCAAAACCTCTCTAGCTTAGAAGCAAATGCATTACTTGTTTTTCTTGAAGGATTATAAAACCCCATCATGTCTCTGCCAGAGATGTTCACTGAGAGAGACGCCAGCCAATATGTTGTTCCAGGATTAATTAAAGAGTTTGTCTGCCAGACATTCTTTAAGTCTGCTATTTCTCATTTTATTTTTACTTTTTGGCATGTAATAGTATTTCCATACTTATTAAATCCTGACTGATAATTACATGCAAAAGAGCAATTAGCAGCAGACAATTTAGTGGCAAAGAATTTATAATTTGAACTGTTTACCATTCAGAGATGACTGAAAGTGATATCAACTGCATCAAATGAAACTTCATCAGTGATATTGTTCCAGTGGAGGTTCCACCTGGGGTTCTCTCTATTTCTTCAGTCTATCTTTGCATTAAGCATAAAATCAAACCTGTAAGTAGACAGTTACAGGAATATCCTGCAGGATATCAGGTGTTTCCTAAAATCAAAACTTCATTTCATTGTTCAGCACTGTGTGTGTTGAGGGACCTGTCCATGTGTTGCCTCCTGTTCTTATTAGAAAGTCCGAGTGTCACGAGTTAGCATAAATGAAATTTCCTAGTCAAAGAATCCCTGACTGAGTGGTTGAGATCTACAGAGGTTTTCCCTGCTTGTTTTCTATTCTTATTTTAATAGAAGCTTTACTTTTCTGTCTGTGGGAGCATAGATTCTGTGTTCCAAAAATAATAGTGCCATTTCAAGCACAATCATTAGGCCAGCAATTGCAGAACCCTTATCAATCAGTACATATCTGAAAAAAGGAAAAGATTTGATGATTAGTAGAAAAAGCTTATTCTGAATGAGACATTGAGGGTGAGAATTTGAACACCTCTCTGATCATGAACTAAGCAGGAACCAAAATGTCTCACCATTTTGACAGCCCTTTGAGCTTGAAGTGTTTCAGTCCATTTATGTATGGGCAAGAATATGGACAGGTATTACCAGTTTATAGGAATAATTATCAACTGTCTCTGGTTCTTCTGGCACATGTCAGAGGAAAGATTTGAAAATAGTGCTGGATAACCAAAAAGAAGAAGAATGCCTGGAAAAGAGAAGACACCCCCTCCCCTCAGACTTTGAGGCTTGATTGCTTTCCAGTATTTGCATGCTTTAGTCTGTTGCTCTTTTTCCTGAAGTTACACTGCACTCCAATTTATACTGCAGTTATCCAAGATTGCTTCTCCTGTGTAAACCTTGCTTTCAATGGTCACTTTTTATGGTCAGCCATCCCATAAGAAACTACATAGAAAACTCAGTACATTTATGATTCATCATCTCAAAGGAATTTGGGACCAGTTTATTAAGTAATACTAAGAAAGGAAAAGCTGAGATGAGGACCCAAGTTCATAGATCCCTTTAAGATGAGCGGGTAGCAGAGTATAGTTGTGTCAGTTTTAATGCACTTGAACCTCTAAAAAGCCATTATGGTGGGTTGTCCCTGGCTGGATGCTAGGTGCCCAGAAAAGCCATTCTATCACACCCCTTCTCAGCTGGGCAGGGGAGAGAAAATGTTAGGAAAGTCTGTTTGGTTGAGATAAGAACAGGGAGAGATCACTCACCAGTTACTGTGACAGGCGATACAGACTAAACTTGAAGACATCAGTCTAATTTGTTACCAATCAAATTCAAGTAGGATAATGATAAATAAAACCTAATCTTAAAATACCTTCCACACCTCCCCCTCCCTTTTTTCCCAGACTCAAGTTTACTCACACATTTTCTCTTCCTCCCCTGAAGCAGCACAGCGGAAAGGGGAACGGGGGCTGTGCTCAGTTCACCACACGTCGTCTCTGCTGCTGTTTCCTTCTCAGGGGGAGGACACCTTACACTCTTCCCCTACTCCAGTGTGGGTCCTCCCCATGTGAGACAGTCTTCCACAAGCTTCTCCAATGTAAGTCCGTCCCACAGGCTGCAGTTCTTCACAAATGGCTAAAGCATGGGTCCCTTCCATGGGGTGCTGTCCTTCACAAACAGACTGCTCCAGCACCGGTCTCAGGTAGGATTACATGACCTGCCAGCAAACCTCTCTCCATGGGGCCACAAGTCCTGCCAGGACCCTGCTCCAGTATGGGCTTCCCACAGGGTCACAGCCTCCTTCCAGCATCCCCCTGTTCTGGCATGGCATCCTCCATGGGCTGCAGGTGGATGTCTGCATCCCTCCGGACCTCCATGGGCTGCAGGGGGACAGCCTGTCTCACCATGGTCTGCTCTGTGAGTTGCAGAGGAATCTCTGCTCCAGCACCTGGAGCGCCTCCTGCCCCTACTGCACTAACTTGGTGTCTGCAGAGCTGTTGCTCTCACATATTCTCACTCCTCTCTTTCAGCTGCATCTGTGCAGGATTTTTTCTCCCTTCCTAAATCTGTTATGCCAGAGGCCCTTGCCACTGTCACTGACAGGCTCAGCCATGACCAGCGGAGGGAGGGTCTATCCTGGAGCTGTGTGGCATTGTCTGTTGGATATGGTGGCAGCTTCTCACAGAAGTCACCCCTGTAGCCCCTTGGCTACCAAATCCTTGCCACACAAACCCAACACAGTCATGTAGATCTTAGCTCTCTATATTGACCTGGAGACTTGCAGTGACAATATTGCCCTTTCAAACACTAGTTTAAGGCCCATACAAAAGGGAGTCTGCTATCTACTGGTGAATGTTTCCTTCCTGATTCACCTACTTTGTGTTTTCAACCTAATTATTGACCTAATCAAAACTCATTTAGCTTGTGAGAGCTGATGTGACTGCAGACTGGCAGGTATGACTTAGAATATTTCAGAACTCAGCAGAAGAAAATATATCCACTTCGCATTGCAAACATCCAACCCTGAGCATGTATTTTGATTCATTACAAAAAGGCACACTGATGCTCTTAATAAAAAAGCAGAGAGGATCAGTTTTGAGGCTGTGTTATTTTTTATATTTATTTGCATGTGTAAGTAATGTGTAATTTCTTCGATCTAACCGACACAACAGGAAACTCTTGTTTGCTTTACAGTTGAAGGGTAAGTGTAATGAAAAGCATCCTTTAGCATCTATCATGAATATACACAACTGTGGCTCCATAATGACCTTTCAAGCCAAAATCAGAGAGGGTGGGAAAGCTGTGGTATGGATATATTTGTTGCATCAAGGTCCTTGAGGCCATTGCCTACATTGTACTTACCAGCAGTTTTAAAGCACCACAAGAGTTTGTAGCCTCTGCATCTATCATCTATTGCAGAATGATAACTGCATTATACTTGGTTTAAGCCCTCTGAAATCAGTGTTCTCTTTTACTTTTCTCACCCTAAGTCAAAACAGATAAATCCAGCACTATTAAGACAATATTGTTTTTAAGACAAAGGGTGTGTTTCTTTAATAAAATGAGAGAAAACCATGCAATAAGGCATTAAAACATTTACACCTACAAAGAGGCGAGTAAGCATAGTTAGCCAGGCAATATTACTTAATTATATTGTAATAGAGTCTGCTGCTCTACTGGATGGAGAGTTCTTTATGGAGAAGATCCTCACCCATAAAAAAACAATTCCATTTGCTTATGCAAAAAAGGCACAAAACTTTTCAAAATAACAAAGGATTATTCAGGCATTGAGTTGTTATTACTTCTCTGTCCTAGTCTGGGAAAAAAACAGTGTTGATGGTAGGTTGCAGGAGTCCATCTGGTCGGGAGGGTGTGGTGTGTGTACCAGTCCTTTCCCCCTTTAGTGGGGAGATGTCTGTCTTTCCACAGAGCCTATTCTTGCCTGCCCGGCTGCCTGCGCATTAATAACAGGGAACAGAATCCATTCAGTGATTGATACCAGCTTATGCTAAACAATTTCCCCTCCTGTTTCCAATAAACATGGCTGTTCAAATAGATTATAGTGTCTCAGAGTGTTCACATCCCCTCCAATCCCCATCCCCGCTTCCCCCCTCCCGCCTTAGATGTCCTTTAGCTGCTCTTTTGTGATGGTAATGAAGCTAAACAGCATTTCAAAGAGGGCTTTGATTAGCATGATAACCGTGTAGTGGCTTGATGGGCAGCATGGAATGGTTGTCTAGCCTTCCAGCACCAACAGTTTGGATGAGAAGTTATCCAACTTGTTAAAATGCATGCGTGGATGTAGATATGAATGTATGTGTGTTTGCATTCACATAAATGAGGTATCAATAAAACCTGACAAGGTCTATTCATTGATACTCCCTGTTGGAACAGCGTTTTCTTGATGCACAGGCTAATTGCAGCAATTTGCCAAAACTTGCCTGGGTAATCCGAATGCATTTAAAGAGGGAACAGGAGGTGGAACTGCGGTAGAGCTCAGTAATTACTCATCATGTGCGGCATCACCACACTGCTTCTCAAGCCACTGGGCATTGCTAGAGGGTGGGATGCTGGAAATGACATACAGCAGAAAGACTTCAGAAAACTCCGTGTCTCAAGACCTTTGTAACAGTGTCAACACTGAGGGCTGAAACTAAAATGTCGTGGCACCACTATAATATAGTCTCCCAAATCAGATAATTTAGGTCAAGAGTTTGTGCTGAGAGAATGCCCTTCACCCCTTGTGATATTTATTCCTTTTTCTGAAAATTAAGTGCAAGACAAAAGTTTATTCCTGGACTGTTGTTATCTGACATGCATTGTGGTTCTAAAGGGTCAGAGCCACACAATGGGATGGGGAGCAGGAGCCCATTGGCTCTTTCACAGCAGTTAGACTTTATGGGACATTACTGACTCCTCTGGTTTCATTTGTTTTTGAGTTTCAGCTTTCAGCCTCCCCGTTGTAATTATTTGGAGCACGACCGTGAAAAACTGCCTTAATTGAAATAATGTTTCCTCTGGATTTCTTTTTTACAGTGTTTGTATGTATTTTGGCAGCCCTTCAGGATGCTATATGTTAAGCAAGTAGATGACAAGTGACATCTTGCTAGTCTGCAAATACTTAAATTCCAGAACATGAAGAAGCTTCATGTCATTTATACCAGCAACCTCTATCTGCATCCAAACAGAAGGTAAGAGAAGGTACATTGCAGAGGCAACAGGTGAATTCAGCAGCATCATGAAGCTGATCACCATGACAAAAAGCAGACTGTCACCTCTGTAAGGTACTCAGAACTGGCAGCTATGGCTACTGAAGAATATCAAAAGCCTTACAAAGAGGTATATCTGCTTTACCTCTAGAAATACAAACAGCATGAACCCAATATATACTTTGGTAGAATATGTAAGGGTTTAGGTAAATATTGACAAAAATACTCAAATCAAGCCAACAAAACCCAAGGAGTTATTTGGAATAGAGAAGAAAACAGTGAGTAGCTGATGCTGCTGTGTAAATTTGGATGTGGAGGGCCCTGTGTTAACAGCTGGATGATCATGGGGGACTGAGTGGCTGGGGAACAGCTCTGTGAGAAAGGGCTGGGACTCCTGGCTGACAGCGGAATGGAACGTGAGTCAGCATCATGCCATGTGTGGTGGGGATGGCTGGGACCATGCCCAGCTGTGTCAGTAGGAGCAACATGGCCAAGGGATTATCACCCTTCTCTCAGTGCTCATGAGAGCACAGCTGGAATTCTGCATCCAGTTTTGGGTCCTGCAGTACAAGAAAGACATCAATAAACTGGAGTGAATTCAGTGAAGGGCTACCCTTGATGGTCAAATCTGGGACACTTGCCCTTAAAGGACATACTGAAGAACCAGGGAATGAATCTTCATTCTGGGAAAGGGATGGCTCTGGGGGAGCCTGGCAGCAGTACCTACTAACCAGTACTAACTAGCACCTGACAAAGAGCACCCCTGCCTTACTGAGAAGCTGGAACCTGGGTCCTCCTGGCAGTGCATGGCAGCAAGACAAAGGACAATGGCCATGAAGAGCTGAATGGCAGATATGACTGAGTATAAAGGAAAATATTTTTCCAATGAAACAAAAAAAATATTGGAACAAAGAAGTTTTGCAGTTTCTACCATGGAGGTTTTCACTGCCTAGCTGGATAAAGCCCTAAACAACTTCATCTGACCTCATAGCTGACTCTTGTTTTGAGCAGGAGGCTGGACTGCAGCCATCCTGAGGTCCCTTGCAGCCTGAATTACCAAGGGATCCTGTGTTTCACACAACTCATAGCCAAGCTGTACATCTTTGCTGCAGGATGCTGCAGACACTGTGGGTGTCAATACAGGTTTCAGACACTGGCTAGGGTCACCAAAGGGAAATGCACTGATGTTTTGGGTCTGAACCCCAAACAAACACATGGAGAATGGGAAATGTTGAGAGGAAATGCTGTAGGCTTGCTATAATGTCACATTCTTCCTCGTGCAGCTGCTTATGGCCGCTGTCTGAGTTGGGGACTGACTGTCCATTTCCCAAACCAGTACAGCTCTTTTTGTCTTTTTATTTCTATAAAACACATCATCAGCATGATCTACTGTTTCAAACCTAAAATTTTGCAGAGCTTTTAATTACAGGGAAGTGGAGCTTTTAGAACGTCATCCCTACCCTTGGAAGGAATAGTAAAATAATGAGGCTTTTCAGACTACATTTTTTTCCAGTCAATTTTCATAATGACAGTATTTGGGGGGAAATTGAAGATTGTAGCATATTACCAAAAAGTATCATAAATGTTGTAGAGAGATCTATTTTTATTTAATTTTTTTTTTACTTTTTCAGAAGTTCAACAAGTTCATTGCAATCTGCCTTTCAAGGTCATCCATCTGAATCAATGATCTTAGCTCCACCAGTTCTGATTTTTTGAATAAAATTGTAATTACCATCCTTTTAAGCACCAGCTGTTCTATTGAAACATGATACTGGTGGTGTACTCAGTCCTGGTGGAAAAATATCTGTGAGCTGCTCTTCACTGAAGCCTCAGAGCTGATTGCAAGAAGCATTTATAGTCACAGAATTAAAGGGGCCACAACCAGATCTTTTATGGATACAGTTCCTTCTCCTTTTGTGCATTACCCTGTTCAAACATGCATTTGAACTTCCACTGTACTTGTTCATTATAAAATAATGAGAAAAGGGAAAGTTCAATATCATACAGTGGAATGTGCAAAGGAATAATCTATGAGCTTGTCCACATGATGAGCCATATGAGAGCAATGCACAGAAACAGAAACCTTTTGGGGAAATGTTTCTCTGCCATTCTTTAGCAGCACCCATTTTTTAGATGTGTGTACCATCTTTGTTGACAGGCAAGCAAGGTGAACAATTTAAGAGGAAGTTTATAATCTACGTACAGTAGGCTACTGTACTAAAGAAGAAATCGGTGATGAAAAGAGAAGCAGAAGAAGTGCTTTTCTAGCAGGATTTGCAGGAGAATTGAAAGGCTGATTGGCACAGGAAGTGGCATGGGAAAATAAAAGCAAGAGGTAGAATTTGTCTTGGCAGGAAAGTGATGTTCTACTATTAGAAATGCCTGCAGGCCAAAAAAAAAAAATCCTGTGCTGAGATTTAAAAAGGATTTTCCAACTGCTTTAAAGCTCAGGTCCTATACTAAATATCTTCCTAAAGGACATAGAATTTGAGAAGTGCAGAAGCTTTTGGTCATGTTCTCATGTTCAGAGAAGCCAGAGACCAGTGAGTATTTCTGCTCTCAGACAGGGATAGTGACAGTTTCTGTGCAGACAGGCAAGATGCAAGGAGCAGCCAGGCACTGTGGTGCACCTGCCAACTGCTGCATCCCTGCCTTCCCTCCTTTCCCCTGAAAGATGTTTTCTTTACATATTATATGGTAGTGTATTTTCCTTTTTTTTCTTCTATTTTTATAAGAAATGAGGACGGTGGTAGTTTAGCAACATGTCTGAACAGCAGCTCCTGCCAGGGCAGGGTGCTACCAGAGGGCCTGAGGACGCAGGGGAGGGAATTTGCCTTGTCAGCCACAAAATCTGAAGCATTGCAGTACTGCTGACTGATTAGGCACTGCTATATTTTTCTCTATTAACTACATGGCCTTTTCCCTTTCCAAGCCAGGAAAATGTCCACGCTGGCAGAAGTCAGGGGACACTCATCCCTCTGCAGTGTGCTATCAGGAATCAGAGTGCCTGGCGAGCCCCTGCTCTCTGGAAGTCTGTCCCTTACACAACAGACCTTGAGCAGTATTCCTGTGCTCACTGCTCCTGACCATTAACCCATAAGGCCCCAGTTCAAGAAGGCTTTAATGCACATAATGACAAATCTATTTTTCTAAAGATTGCACCTAGCAGGCCACCATTACCCCTAAACTTGACCTGAAGAAGTATTTCTTCCTGAGTCAGAGATAAGTAAATATCTGGAATGAAAAGGCAGTACACAAGGAGCAATGAAGGAACACAATACTAAGTTTTTTCTTATTGATTTAACAGAAATAAATACCGAAAAGGAGAAGAGCAATACCAAGAGCATGTTGAAAATACCAGTACAATTGAATGGACTTAACAAGATTATTTCATTTGTGACATCCCTGTCTGTCCCTCATTGCAGATATTTGGCATGAGAATTATATTTTACTGCTTTTGTGTACAGCAGCTTTTGTCAGAGTTGTTCTTCATCTCATGCTGGATCTTTAGACAGTGCTGAAGGACAGGTGATAATAACTGGTAACAAGCGTGGAGGGCTCTTGTAATCATTACTATATTTCTGGAAAGTAATGAGGGGAAAATCAGAATGACCACATGTATTAGTAAGAAAGACTTGCTGACTAGAGAGCTCAAATTATTTCATTTAAGGTAATACAAAAGATTGAGACTACATCTTTCTTTTAGAGATGCTCATTTTGTGACTTCTTTGATATTTGCTCTTGCTTTAAACAGTATATCCTTTTATCTTGATAATTGAAGTTGAATGGAGAGTCTTTTATTTTGAGATATGTAACTCATCACATCTCCAGATGGAGCCACTGCAAATAGTCTGAGCACTTCCAGTTCCTACTTCCCACCGTGCCAGTCTTCTGCTGGCCAACACGAGGTCATTTTATCTTAATATTTCATTGAATTGGTGTATTAGCAGTACATCAAAGATGATGCCTTAATGAAATGCAGCAGCTGGATATAGTCACAGCATTTGAAAGCAATGTCAGAAAAAAAAAGGTTGTTTACTCTGCACAGAAAGGGAAGGCTGATGATATTTGATCTCCCGGAAGCTGGAGGCTCCAGCTCTGCAGTAGGTGAAATAGACAATATACATTTGGTGTATGTGAATTTTAGAGCTGGTGATAGACATGTAATCTCAGTCAGTTGGCAGAGATTCACAGAGCAGGCAGAGGCTGCTGCAACCAAGTAAGCTTCCATATGCTGCCTTGTCTCAAAACTAATCTGGAAAGCAGTCAGAAAATACTTTGTCATACCATGTCAAATTCTTGGTTTCATAGCCAAATGTCCTGCTGGGGTTTGTGACCAGCAGCAAACTCGTGGTTCTTGTGTTTCTCACCTGGGTGCTGGGCTGGGAGCACCCAGCTCATCCCGTACAGGGCTGGGGCTGGTCTCCAGGGGCTGGCAGTCCTTGGCCACCAGTGACTAGTGCCTGGTGTTAGAAGAGAGTTCAAGGTGAAGGATCTCCTTATACCACTACCTGTGCTATCCATGTTTTCTCAGAACACAAAAGTACAGGAAAATAAAGACTCCAAATTGGCAGTGGATGTTTCATTAACTTCTTCTATCAGTGTGATATTTTCTTCTTATGAGGATATTATTTGTTTGCAGGTGATCACTGTTTTTCTTTTTCCTCTGTGAGATTATCATCTTAGAGAGACAAAAAAGGGGTCCCTGTCAGCTTTTATGACAAATGGTGGTTACAGGAGCACTGTACTATGTTTCTCCTTGAACAGATTTCTTTTTTTTTATGCTTTGTTCCTCCTGGTCATTTGATATCTGAATGTGTTTATCTCTGAAAGAACCTCACCCAGAGATTTTGAAAAACTCCTTTTCTCTAGAGGCTAGTCATATAGTTTATATATTACTTACAGATGCAATAAACAAAGCCTTTTCTCAACTGCAGTCTCTTAAGGTTGCAGAATAACTGATCAGGCTCTTGGCTCAATTTGCTGTTTGATCATTTAGTTGATAAGGTGAATCCTGACTCAGTCAGATTTTCTGTGGTGGATCAATCAAGTGATGGAGGCTGAATATTGCATTTTCTCACCTTATGATAATCAGGAAAAGCATCAGCATCAGTAGACATCTATTTTGGCAGGTAGTTTAAGCTCTAAATGTGATTTTTATCAGCAACTAATATCCTTTAAAAATAGCTGCATTTTGGAATGACAGCAATTATGTTCACTCTGCTGTTGTGTGAAGTGGACAGACCCAGGGGTTGCCCCAGTGTGTTTCTTACCAGTGACACCAGGTCAGTGTGTTTTACTGGTAAATAATTTTCCATGAGATTGCCTACAAATGACTAAGAGGCAGAACACTCTCAACTAATAACAGAAATGTACAGTAGAAGTGATCTACCTGGAAATTATCTTTTTACTTTTTCCTTTTAAAGATAATTTTATTTAATCTGAATTAATTCATTCCTTATCAGTAAGAAGCCAATAATAAAATCACTTTTGGAGGAACATAATGGCAAAGCAAAAAAAACCAAAAACAAATAACAACAACAACAAAAAACCCACAAAACAAAGCCCAAACAAAACAAAAAACCAAAAAAAACCCACCCAAGACAAAAAAACTACCCAGAAAAAGAAAAGCTAAATATAAAATATATCCTTGTATTAGACAACAGCTGTTACAGCAAGGACATGAGACAATTTCAAAGTTCTCTTCAACTGATTAGAACTGAATAGTAATACAATGGAAAATGTCTTCCATCTTAATAAACAAGTATTCTTCCTTAATATAGAATGTACTATTAATTACTGAAAATGCTACTGAAATGGCTTTAAATTCATTGTGTACTACACAACTTGACTTTTGGAGAATATTTTTTAACACACACGCCTAATTTACACATTATTCTTTCCTTCCTTGAAAAAGTGTGCAAATGACCAAGAAGTCCACGCAACACTCACCCTTTGCTTAACTTTTCACATTTTATTGCAAAATACCTTAAATCCTGTGGATTCCATGCCCTCTGAAATAAAAAAATGTCCTTTAAAAATATATTAAAACAAAACCTAAAATATTCTGAAGCATTTAATTAATTGTAATAATTGAAAAATTAGTTATTTCTTTTTGGTTTTGTGACTATAGTGAGAATTTTTAGTGGCAAAATAAATAATAATTGATTTTAAATATCTTCACTGAAAATGAAGTAATCCAAACAAATATAACATTCACTCCTTTGTCTATATGCATCCTAATTAAGTTTAATTAGATGTAATCACCTGTCATTTCATCTTCTCCTGCATTCTGAAATCTGGCAATATATAAAGCAGCTTGCTTTTTCATGCAGGATTCAATTGCAGGAAATCAAAGATGTGTTTATATAGTCTGAACTTCTGGATAAAGGTTTGTGAACTACTGAACACTCAAAAAGCCTCTTAAGTTCTTCCATAGTAGATATTGCATCCTTGTTCTCTGTAAATTCTAATCTGAATGATTGTTACCTGCTATTTATTAAATTTAAATTTATCCAAGATGGAATTGTTGCCTGTAGATTTTCCACATTTTATCTCAAAGTTAACAGAGTTAATACTCCTGACAACTTCATACATACAATTTTTTCTCTTTTTTGCCTATATGATCAGTTTTCTTAAATGCCTTTTTATTAGGAAATCCCTATTAGTTTAAAGGCATGAAATGGCAGTATTTAATTAAAGAAGAAGTACTACTACTTCAAAACAAAAGTTATTATTCTGTATTTAGGCTGAACCAAAAAATCCATTTCGTACACCCACTCTTCTGTTGTAATTAAGTTCCAGCAAAACCTCTCCCAAATCCGCAGAAGACTGGTAGTTCATTTTATGAATTTTAGTACTTCAAATGGAAAAAAATATCGGCTCATCATTTTTAGGCCTTTGTTGAATTCTCTGTACCACATGGAAACAAACTCTCTTATCTGCTCAGAGACTGATGTGAGAAAAAGCAGTATCACCTCTGAATATATTACCAGGATAAAATAGCTGCTTTCCAGTAGAGGGAAAAAGGATGATGGTGGCCATGATATCCACATGCCTGTAAAGCTCTGTGTTTCACTGATATCTTTATTTCCACACCAAGCAGAAAGATGAATCTTCCAGTTTCTAAAAGAAATGATGCTGTGAAGTTGCTGAGAACTGGATTTGGCACAATTTTTTTCCCATCATTCTCTTAAATAAATCCCAAAGTCTTACACTTGCTTGTTAGGCTTATAAATACAGAGTGCTTCCTTTCCCGCTCTGGCTGCTTTCCTCAATATTGGCTGGCTTCAAAGGATGGGGAAGAGGAAGAAACATGCTGACAATGCTCACACTTTCTGTGAGTCTCTTTCATTTATTGTAGCCTTTAGCTCACACGAATTTCAGCTTTGAGGCATTTGCTTGTACAGCCGTCTCGTCACCGACAGTTTCTCCAGCTGCCCCAAATCCTTTCCAGCTCTGCTCTATTTTAAGGACCTGGCTGCACCACATCTTCTGGGTGAAGAGAGAGAAACAAAAATAAGTGTTTATTTGCCAATGTCTTCTGGATTTAAAACAACTCAGCAGCTAACGCCTGCTGGGGAAATAGTTGCCACATTCGTTTACTTCAGAAACACCAAGCACCTTTTCTGTATCAGGGACTTCAAGTGTTTCATGAATAACTGCTTTGGTATTAGTGCATTTAATCCTTTTCATGCAGAAGCCACTGGGGATATTATACACTAATTAATAAACCTAATTGTAAGTGTCTATACCTGGATGTTGACATGTGGGTTTGAAGAGCTTGTTACAGGCAGTGGAGATCTATACAGTGCAGGACCCTGCAGAACAATGCAGCTGGCCCATGCTGGGAGCCTCAAATGGGATGCCCACACAGAAATATTTTGTGCTATCTGAGCTGTAACTGAGCTATTTGCACTGTGGTGGCAGACATGAGACAGAACCTCCAGGAGGTCCATATCCTCCCAGAGCAGCAGTGGAAGGGCAGGATGCAGGTGTGTCTCAGCACCAACTGCTTGTCTGTAGCGCCTCCCTAGTCCTCTGCTCCGAAAGGAATTTCCCTCTCGCAAGTGTGTGACTCCATTGATCTGTCATGTCAGCTTAAACACATGGCTTGCCTGTGGACAATCACAAATAGGCATCTGTCTTTAGGTTTCATAATCTGGAGCTGAATTTCTCCACGAGACTTATTGTTAGGCCCTCACTTTTATTGCTTTGTACCGTATCGGGATTACACCACCCGGTTCTGGAGAGCTCCTGGAGTAGGTGTCACAACAAGGCACTGCATTCTCCAAGAAGACTGGAAATATGCAGTCAAGGAGCTTGTGAAACATGCAGATTTAGAGCACCCTGAGTGCATGCACTGGAATGCAATCAGGCCTTAAGGCAGCTGAGCATACACAGGGCATGGGCAAATGTACACAGACAGGGCACTGGCTAATGCAAGTTAGAGCCATCCCTAAGGCAAGCTGGTCCTAAATATTTATTGGGACTGATAAGCCACTTTTGACTGCTGTGTTTTGTGGTGGTTTTTTTTTTTTTTGGTTTTTTTTTTTTTGCCATATGACTCTTCAGACCCTGTACCAAGTATAGATTGCAGGATCCAAGGACTGGACTATTATTCTTCAGTGAATCTTACAATAGAAAGCACAACACTGCCTAACTTGTCTGATGGCTAGAAAAACACAAATGTAATACTAATTTGTACTGCCCAGAATATATAAAAGACTGTATCCTAAATTAAAACTCATTGGAAAGTACATATTGAATACCTTAAAAACCACATTTGACAATATATTTACATTTCTCTTTCACACAATTCACTGTCAGAGAAATTGGTAAGAAACAGCAGCAAAGCTCATGTTGTAACAAAACTTAGATTTCTGGCCTTATTGACACCAGACTGGCTTTCCTGGAGTTAATCTGCTGAGGAATACAAGAGTCTATTGTGCAGAAACACACAGAAGCTGTTCAGATCTGGAAATGTGTAGCTGCATTGGCATGGCACTGCCCCAAGCATTTATACTCTACAAACACATCTGAACGTCTCTGAGCATTGAACTGTTGGCTCTGTATAGTGCCAGGCTATGGCATGGGGACCTGCTGGCTCAGGTTGGCTCTAACTCAGGTACTTCATTATAGACCAGAAATTTGGCCTTCATGTCTAAAAATAAACAGGTAAAAATTTCAAATATGAACTATCCCTCTTTTCTTTAGCTCATCTTAGAGGGTCTCTAATAATACATATATTCAAGATAGACTTGATAGATTCAAGCAATCAAGATAGATTGCTCTAGAGCCAAGCTACAAACTTTTACATATTCTCTGGTTTCTTAAGCCATTCTTAGCCACAAATATTTGCTGCCAGTCTAATATCTGGATACACAAAACACTGATTGACTCATATTCACACTGAACTTACAATGTATGTCATTAGTGTTTTACACAAAATTTCTTTGCTACATCCAGATTTCATCTTCTGTTGTTAACGGATGTAGCACTTATTCCAGGAGAGCTTCATCTCTCAGCAAAGACACGTGGTTTTTAAAATTCCTTACATTGTGTAGCAGACTTAACCGATGTGGTCCATTTATTCCCCCTTCAGCACATTATCTCCAGTATGTAAAATGAATTATTACCTCTTCTCCAGTGTAACAGAGCATTATGCTCCACAGAAGACCCAAAACTTGTAGGCTGTGTTCCCACAAAATGTTCTTCCATGATGTCTGGGTGTCTGTAATGACACTTATTTCACTAACTGGTCATTTGTATTGTTGTAATAGTATTAAAAGTATATGTTAACATTAAAACTTTATTGAACTGGTTCCCAAAGGACATTAGTGTCTGAGGGTGAAGCTCATTCCCATGCAGCTCATTTGCCAGCCAAAGGAATACATATTTTACATGTGATTTATTGATGCATGCCCCAGCTGTTCAGCGTCTGCTTGGGAGATTTTCATTCTGGCTGCATGAACTCTGGGTAAGACCTTGCTGCTGTCTCTTAGGAGTCTTATAAATTTTAAATAGTACTATTTAAGTGTGTTAAGTGTATAAAGCTCATGGCATTTATGTGAGAATCACTTTGTCCAGCCCTAAAGTAGAAACCACTTCAGACATAAAATACAACTGCTATTTAGTACCTCTAAAATGCTGAAGAAATTTGAAGATATATTCCATATATCTATGAAACTACTACACTATGAAAGCAGTGTAGTAAACAACAAGAAAACAAGTTATCCTTTTTAATATTAATACCATTATTCTAATTGGTAGTAAATATAAAGTTCCTTCTAAACCCTTGGTGTGATCTGTTTTCCTAAGTGAATCAGAAGAGAGACTTAACAGCTATTGAATCATCAGCTGTGTTTTCAATAGCATATGGGATCTCTCCCTTAAGTACCAATGCAGCCCAATCCTGCTTAGGTTGTGATAGCTGATTAGATCACAGCTTGGGGCATACATAGTAATTGCTATTAACTTAATTATTTTACCTTATATTAAACATGCTACTGCACTTCCACTATTCTCTCTAGCACTGTTCTATTTTTATCTTTCCAGTTAGATGACAAAATCATCCAAAAGCTAACCAGCATCAAAAAGAAGGCCACAAAATCCCACTCTTGCTTATTCTTTCAGATTTCTTTCTTTCTTTTTTTTTTTTTTTTTGAAGGAGGCAGAGAAGTGTTGGTTAACATATGGCTACCCTTTAGGTTAATGCTTTTGTTTTGATGATGTTGCTAAAGGGGCTTAGAGGAACTTTTTCCAGTGTTACCACTTAGTGCAACTACTGCCTTGGGATTTATATAGCTTTATTTTTCAATAAAAGCTTAGATTTTATATTAGTCATATTGTTGCACCTATTCAGTTAGAAGATTAAGGTGAGTTTTGCAGAAGTGACTAGAAGTTTAGAAAAAGTGGATCTTGCCTGACCTACATATACCTCTCCAACTACCTGTTTTGTCTGCCTATCCACGTGCTATGTAGTGTTTGCTTCGTCTTTGGGAGGTCTTTTACTGGCTTCTCTCTTTTGACCTAACAAAAGCTCAAGGGAGAAAAGGTTAGAAGAACTTCCTGCTTTTGGACACCTGATAAGTTGGAAACCATTAACAGTGCAAGGCACATTAAGCCCAAATATGTTGAGACCCTGATTTGTGGTGGTAAGGCATGAGAACAGGTTGCCCAGAGAAACTGTGGTTGCACTTCATCGCAGAAACTGAGAAGATGAAAGCAATCGCCTGTCCCTGTTATTTGCTTACACTGTAGTGTGCCACTATAAGGATATCCTGATTATGGGGCTGCTTCTTGCAGAGGAGTCACCATCAAAGCCTGGACAGTGGTGCAGGAGCAATGATCTGGAATGATGAGCCACATGTGGGAGCAGGCTTTCTCTTTTATACAGGTATAAATTTATGAGGAAGATCCAGCTTTGTCCAGGGTAAGACCATCCCCTTTCCACTTGCATTTATCCTACAGGCTTGGGCCTGAATGGAAAGGGAAGCTACATTAAGACTAAATTATTTATTGAGACTTCAGTTTGTGTGGTGAGACACTAGAACAGGCTGCCCAGAGAAACTGTGGATGCCCCTTTGTTGGAAGTGGTGCCCATCACAGGCCAGGGTAGGAGTACAGACAATTTTATTCATGTTGAAGACTTTTGCCAGTTTTACATTACAAGAGAAAATGCTGTTCTTACTCAAAGTTCATTGAAGAAACAGCTCTGGGCACATGTGCAATCTGTATTAACTAATTTTACCCCTGGGTAGCTAATGGAGAGCATCACACATTTTGTCTTTTAAAGGCAGGGAATCATGATGAGGTGGCCATTGTGAGTATTTGGGATCTTCAGACATTTTATCACTCTCCAGTGAGCATTCCCTGAGTGCAGCCCCAGATCCTGAGAGTCTGTCCTGTTGCTCCATGTGATCGCATATGAAAATGTCAAGGGTCCTTCTGAATACCTTTACCAGGAAAATTAGGCAAAAATTCACAGTATCTTTTAAGCTGTGTATACATGTGCACACGAGCACACACACTCACAAACACACTTCTGTGCCTCCTTATGAAATCCACTTTACTAAGCGTGATCTACCCTTTTAAATCCATGCAGAGCCTCAAGAGTCACTTTGTACTTGTCAACATTTTCTAGCTTGTTGCTGACCAGTGAAACCAAATCTTCCTATCAATGTCAGATATAAAAAAAAATCCTCTTTTTTTTCCCTCTGGGATATTCGCATATTTGAGAAGGATTTTATTAGCCTATTTTGAGCTCTCATTTTTACTCCTCTTTTAGACCATTATTTTGAACATTCCTGCCTTTCTTATGCTTATTTAAGTGGAGAGATAAAAATATTTTATTGTAAATATATTCCAGCAAAAGCAGAATGAACATTAGCTGTCTATAAGGGTTAACCCATTACTGAAAAGCATGCCTGATAAATTGAAAGTGTGGCTCTCAGCCAAGAGAGATCGGTATATTCTGAGCATTCATTTTCTGCCTTAGGAGTGGCAAATCCTGTTGCTGATATCAGATGTGATACAGCTTCTGAAAGAAGCAACCTCAGAGGCAAATTCATGCTTTGCTATTCAGGGAGCTATCCACTAACAGTGTACATGAATTAAGGGCATGCCTTGCTTACAAATTATTGTTGTATCTGGAATTGCAAATTGTAAATGAGAAAAAAAAAGAAGCCATAAACAACTTTCAAATAAATCAAATTTCATTTCCAAAATACCATGTGGTGTGTCTCGTAATGTAAAATTTTTAAGCGGTATTTATTAATGCTCCTTGACATATTTTACTCCAAATTTCAGCCATATTTTCACCCCACATTTCAGCCATATTTTCTTCCATTCTGAGTACTAAAATCAGTAATTCATTATTCAGATGCCAGGATGGAGTTGTTAATCCAAAAGCATTCCCATAATCTCAGTGTGGATCAGTAAAGAACTCCAGTCAAGCTGTCTGCAAGTGAAGCTGTCTTTGAACAAAGTATGATTTAAGAATAACTAAACAGCAGCTAACCTTCCTGTTTTAAAAGACAGTAAATATTCCACAGTTTTTTTTTTCCTCACAGACTCATTTTGCATTATAATCCCTATTGCATAATTCCCTATCTGCAAACTCTAATTCAGCAGTTTTGTATTTAATTTACATTGTGTTTGATTTACACTGTGCTTAATTTACATCTACACAAGAGCAAGGAACAGAAGTCAGGCTTTGACAAATCCAGGCCATATTAAACCTAGTCAAATTCTTTCCAAAGGAAAAAATGTAGAGCCTCAGTGCTAATATTTCTTTGATGTACTGGAATTTATGGAAGATTATGTTGCTCATCTACTTGTCACAGAGGTCTTCAAGGAGGCTTTTGGGGGGTCTTCAATTTTTTCTGGCAGACTATGAAGAATGAAACACACCTCCTGGGCATGGTGAGCACCCGTGTGCTTGCTGTCTGCTTCACCCAGTCATGCTGAGTAAAGCCCTCCCCAGTGCCTTTGGTGCACCAACCCAGTTGTGTAGGGGGATAGAATATAAGGAAATAAAGATAGTGCAGAAAGTAATCTTACCCCTAAGGAGTTTCAGCTGGGCCAATTATCAATGATTAGGAGCAGGCCTGACTTTACCAGGCCACAGCTGTGACCAATGAGAAGAAGAGGGCTTTAAAAGAGTGGGGTGGCTGGGTGAGAAGGGAACTGGAGTCAGTTGGCTGTTTTGTGAACGAGCAAGAGGCAGTGCTTGAAGTAGCAGCCAACAAGAGCCACCAAGAAGGTTTGAAACTTTTGTGATAAGGAGATGACCGTATGGAACCCCTGCAATAAGATGACAACACAGTTGTCCTGGGCATCAGAGCCAAGCCCATGGAGAGGGGAAGGTTTTGTATAACAGCAGAGGGAAGACTAAAGTAGCCTTTCCCATGTTTCTCTGCTGCCTTCTGCTCCTCCCTTCTCAGCCCATGAGGTGCCTTTGCCAGCTCGCAGGCAGCCAAGGACTGTTAGCAACAAGAGCACTGCTCCCTGTAGCAGGCCAGGGATGCACAGGGGTGGGGAAGGGCATCCTTGGAGAGAAGGATGGGAGAAGGGAGGAAGAGAAAAAGTGGAAACATCCCTAAACACTCTTGAATTTTTTAGCGCTCTACAACAGCCCCTTTTCTCTTACTTTTCAAAGTTAGTTACCATACTTTTACTGAGAGGCAGCTCTTATTATTCCACATGCTTTTGCCTTTCTTGTTAAAAGACCTAAAATTTGTTTTCCATATAAAATCACCTCAATTTTCTCTATAAAAGTACTTTATCTGTTCAACTCTTGCAGGTCAAGTTCACACAAGAATATAGCAGGCTCTGAAACATCTCAACTCTATACAGCTGACATGCAGTCAATAGTTCATTAAGGAGAAGTAGATATATTTTAAAGAACTTATATTTAAAATGAAGGATTTTCTTTTTTTTTAAGGAAAACTCATGTATATATACAGTTACAGAGAATGTATTACTTTATCTTTCATATAATTCAATTATATTTGTAGAAGATGCCTAATATGTAAAATATGCTTGTTTGACATTTATGAAATGCACTGACTAATAATTTTCAAGATTTTCTGATGGATGTTTCCTCTTGTTCAAGCAATGCAGAAGGAAAATATTTCCTGCCATTTTACTAAATGCAAAATAATTTCTCAGTGAATGTTCTACATTTGCTCTGTCTCCCTAACATTTTCTGGCAGGGAGGAAAACATGTCAACATGCTCATGCTGAGCATGCGTGAAAAATTTCCCAGTGTGGTTATGTACTCTTGGTATTTCAGCAGTCTGGAGAAGAATCCTGTATATTCATGCACTGACATAGACAAATTATCATTTTTATCACCTTCAAGCTGTTCAATGACATTATATACCTATCCACAAAGAATTGTAATCACTTTGGTTTATAATTCATTATTCATTAGAACTTTAATACAACTTGTTTTTCTTTTTCAGAAACCAGACTTTGCAAGTTTGACCTGAGGATGAAATACTCTGAAAGAAACTTTACTACAGTATGGAAAGCAAATCTTCAGAACTAATATTCCAGCAACCACAGTTTTCCAAGACGCTTTGCATCTTATTTTAAAATTTATTTCATTTCATTATGTATATCAATAGTTATACTACTTTTTACAGAACTTCTGGATACCTGAGTTTCCTTTGCAATTTAATAGGACTCCAAAGTGGTCAGAAGTCCAAGGTGGGTCTGTCTTCATTTTGTCTTGAAAGTGAACACCCAAATGCACAAAAATGGACTTTGGCTTTTAAATGGAGTGTTTTCTTACAGCAGAAGCTGTAAACATTTTTTCCAATATCAAGCTATTTGCTAAGACATAATGTTGGTGCAGGGGTTTGTGAATAGCTTCCCTGTAGAATACCTTTTTATGTGAGACTCTTTCTTCAGGCTTGCTTTTGGTCCAGCAAAGCTATCCTGAGCTGTAAAGAAACCTTTAAAATCTCCTCTGGACCCTAGAAGTCTTTGCCCTAGTAACCTCCAAGACCTGGATCCCAATCCCACAAAGTTTTGGTGGATATATGCAGGTTTAGCTGGTTCCCCTACATCCTCTCCCTTGATGTGCTACTGAAGCTCCTCCTTCAGTGAGTATTTAATTGCCTTTAGGAAAAGGGAAGCTCACCTCCCTGCAAAGGAGCAGCACACACTGAAACCAGGGCACTGTGGCAGGATATGGTGAGCAGAAGCCTTCCTTGCCAGTCTTGTGCACCAGGTTAGAAGGAGAGGCCACTGGTGTGAGCAAAGTAAAACAAGTGTCATCTCTCAAATCTTGAAACAGTCCAGTAGTATGGTCATTGTATGAGAACAATTGGAATCACACATTTACAAAATAGGCATTTACTTTTTGCTGGCTGCCTTTTATTTGAAACCAAAATCCACAAGTTGTATAGACTACCACAAAGAAAAATAATGCATGTAGAAAAGAAGTTGGAATAAAAGGAGTACTCCAAACCCTTACCATACTGAACTTCCTTTATGATGCTTGACTTTTCTTTTTTCCTTTACTTTTTTGCTTCCATGCAATTGCAGTTCTTGTGTGAACTAGCAGTTGTCACTAGTGCTTTTACAGCAGCACCTTAAAGATTCACTGTTTCAGTTGGGGTAAAGCAAATCCAAGAACTTCAGCTTGGCAAAGCCTCTGAAAATTTACAGTGAGCTTGTGTGCTGTTTTTAAATATGGGCAGCAATATGCTTTTGAACATTCTATATTTAAATTTCAGCAGTGATTATTTACTCACTGACCACAAATGCTCCACAAATGTCTTTGTACAGTACCTGCTATGCAAGAGTTGGACCGAGATGTTCAAACTTGAAAATTGATGTCCAAATATCACTGGCAGAGGTGTGATGGGGAGAGGCAGTTGGAACACATTAATTCCCTTATTCTCAGTGCATACTTTTCTGTAGGTTTTGATCCTGCATGAAACAAATCTGTGCTACTTATTACTGTCATCTGGTCCTGGTGTTAGCTGCTACTCCAGGGTGGTTCTCAGCCTGTTACCTCACAGCCCTGGGCTCTGTTTGGTATCCTCAGCTTGTGCCCAGTTCAGTGGGGGCTGAACAGCCAGCAATCCTACCAAAGTGCTTGACCTTCTACAGTAGGAGCATTACTGTTGCACTCTGTTAATATTAGCTTCCACTGACTCAGGTTTTTTTTTACCTCAGAGGCGTGAGGGAGCTTCAAGTCTTCCCTGTTCAGACCCTAAAGAGGCATCAGAGACTCTTGCTGGATTGGGAAGAACAAGAAGGTGACATGTAAGCAGACCAGGATCATCTTCGTGATCATCTACGTGGTGGCTGCTGCTTACTGCTGTCCCTGTGAATTTTGTTTCAGAGCAAAAAGCATGGCGGCGTCATGGCTTATGTGAGTGTTTACATGAACACAAGCACAGGTCTGCGTCAATGTAGTTTGAATTAAAAGACTGCTGTCCAAGCAAAGATTGCTGGCATGTACTACCTATGAGCACTGGGAGGTGTCTTGGAAGATATTCCAGCTCTTGTCAGGCCAGCTTTATATAAGGGCTGGTGTGAAAGCAATGACCCCAGCAGCTGCAGGCTGTGGCAGCCCCAGGAGGTGAATCAGGAGTGGCAGTGCTGCGCTCCAGTCTGGACCTCTGCCTGCTGGGACCTGCCGGACAGGCCTGAAGAAGGAAGACAGCAGTGGGTGAAAGGCTGGGAGAAATGCTCCCTTAGATCATTCCTTCCCTAGGAACCCTTGTATGGGGAAGTGTAATACTGGATTTCTTTTAGAGGCCTCAGAGGCTATGCTTTTGGTAAAGCTAAACTGGGATATTATCCCCGAGAAAACATCAGTGTAAATATCCATTTTAAGCCGCTAGAGTAGATTGAAACATTGCATTTGAATTACTTGTAATAGCTAATTTGTTGATCTACACAAAAGGTTAGTTGCAATTTCAAAGCTAGTTCTATTAGATTTAATATAATGAGACACTTTATTACATTATAGGATAGCAGATCCCGTTGTTTGTGTGTAGTTTCAAGTGCTTTACTTTGCTGTTGAGACCTTGCCATCACAGTCTTGGTGTCTGTAATCTGTTCTGTGGGTCAAAAATGGGCATCAAAGGGGTTTTTTTTTTTCTTTTTTTTGAGTCAGTTTTCATTGTTGCAAAGGCTTTGAGAACGTTTCTGGTATTTTTGTACAGGAAGCTTGTAGGAGACAAAGCAATAATAGGCTGAAAAATAAAAGGCTCTTTCCCAAGTAGCATGATATTACTCTAACCTCAGGCTGTATCACAGTGAAAATCACTAGCTAGAGTCTTTTATTAAAATATTTTCTATTAATCTGCTTATTAAATTCTATGAGAAAAGGTTAAAAGTGACATGTTTGCATTGTCTACCATAGAGGTGCCATTTTCTCTGACAGACATCTGTTACTCAATTATCATTATCTCACTTTTCTTAATTTTCTAGTCCAACTCTTAATAGGGTCTCCAGCATGGAAGGCTCTGTTCAGCAGCAGGCTGGGAAGCATTCTTCTGCTCTTTTGCAGAGAAAACTTCCAGGATTTGGTCTCCATTAAAAGAAATGATCAAGTTTGTGCTCCAACAGTTCAAGATTTTCAAAAACATGCTGCTATTTTAATGTTCATGGTATTTTCCCCCTAAATATTTAGACTCTGTCATGGCAACAGCTGCTTTTAGTTCTAAATTTGTTTTGCCATCCTTCATTTAAGAAAAAAATGGCAGTTTCAATTTATTCCCCTTAAATGTAAAATTCAGTATTTTAAACTTTTATTAACTATAAACAGCTATACCAATGGTTTGTGATCTGCTTTGGATTCTCTATGCAAATGGAAATTACCATACTGATTGCTATTCATTATGAAGAGGCACCTAAAACTATAAGATAAAGGCAAATATAAAGTATGTACAATACGTGTTGTAGGTTTTTTGGAAGGGGGATGGCAAGTAGAGGGTAAGTAGCAAAATTAGCATTCCCAGTACATATTTAAAAATCAAGAAGTAAGCTAAAAATAATTGTATCATAACAGGGGCAATCAATGGTCCAATTTTTTCCAGTGCATGAGTGCAAAGCGGATTGAATAACTGAATGTACAAATTCTTGATATTAACAGCTGAACATTTTATTGCCCAAGACAGGGCTAAGGAAAAGGACATTAAAGATCCTTAAATGTAACTATTAACAAATGTACCACAATTAATTGTTGCTGCTGTCATTATTGCTAGTATATTTGAAGAGCACTGGAAGTAAAATGTAGTGGATTCCACAACAGGTACTTTCTGAGTGCATTTGGATGATTTCTTACCTTGGTCAAAATAAGAGACTTAATTCTGTTGGAGAAATCCTACATTCCTTTTTAGAGTAGTCTGATCAGCAAGTAAATCAGTCAAAAAAATTTAATGAAAAAAGTGCATGCAAGTCTTTTGCCTACATAAGCAATACACAGGACCTTAATGGGTATTTTATTAAAAAATAAATTGTTCTACTCAAATTCTGATTACCAACTGATTATTATAAATATTTATTCAACTTGCATATATTTATAAGGGAACAGGACAATGTACAGATATAAAAAGGTGCAACGACTTAATATAAAAAAGGAAACTGTTTTGACCTTTTTAAAATTTTTTTAAGTCTGAGAAAACCCTACTACTCTACTACCTAGTAGTACTGAGACTTTACAGTTAAGCTGAAATATACTGCTAGTTTTAGCTCTGAAGTACCACTGCTTTATGCAGGATGGTTAAGGCAATATATGTGCTAATGGCTGATGGACAACAAAAAGATTTATAATTGGATTGTGCTCATTATCAAGAAACTACACCTTGCCACAGGAGGAACGTACATAACAGACATACAGATATTTCATACCAGTTAATTCTGTACCACTCCTTCCCCTATTTGTTTCAAAGCGAGAGTATGAATCTATACATGCTACTGTATGTATTGATTTGCACAGACCCTGCTGGATTGCTTGATCCAGGGAAGCTCCTTTCACTTCCTTAGGGGAAGTAACCATACCATTAAAGTTACAGTTTGTCATATGTGCATCCTCCTCTGAATCAGGGCTGTAAGCATTCAATAGGACAAGGAATTGATACTAAAGACTGTCTTCTTTGTAGGAAATTCATGATAAAATACTTATTACGACTCTCTAATCTCGATGTTTTTCAATGTTTTAAACAATTTCTGTAACAGTTTTTTCCTGTTGGAAAGTATAATTGCAGGTTTTCTTCCTTTTCTGGTGCAAGGCTTACAAACACATTCTTTAAGATCATTACATTATCTCAAGTACCTTTAAAAAACTTCCCTCTGATCAGCTCCATGTTCTGTGTATTGTAGGAGATACAGATAATAGAGTTATTCACATAAATTTGCATTAATGATACTGACTTTCCTTAAAAGACTAAATTTAATCTACATTTCAAAAAATGAAAGCGTGACCAATATTTTTCTGATAGGCACACTAACTGAGTATCAGCTTTATGGCTGTTTGTCAAAGCAGATAGAAAATAAAAGCCTTTTCTTTAAGATATAGGGCAAAACCTGGAAATTGTAAATGCATTTGGGCAGCTGAGGTCCCACTCTTGAAAGGCAGCTGGAGCACACCTACGTTGCTGTGTGCTTTCATGTTCCAATTAATCCGCTTCTGACAACATCAAGGCTCTGACACCCACAGTGCAGACTTTGCTCATTGCTTTTGGGGGCTACTCCTCCCCTACCCTACAGTTAGGAAGATTTGATGCTTGGGGTGATGGGGCCTGTAGCATCTCAGAACCCTCAGGTATTTCTTAGGTTGCCACGTAACACTAAGTCCATAATTTTTGTCCCTGTAAAACATTGATGGTTTTAACTGAGCTCTTACTTGAGGTTGCACACTGGTTGTTTTCCTTCCTTCCACCTTGCTGCTGTTCATTCCAGCTTTCCTTTATGCTTGCCAAGCATTTGTACAACAGGCAGGTGTTCTGTGAAATGCTGGATCTTGGACACATTAACTCTTCAGCTGTAAGATGGATTCAGGAGGGGCAGGACCGTATCAGTGTGGAACACTGATGACAGGCAGTGTCTCCAGATCCTCCATCCCTGGAGGCAGATAGATTTCAGGAGCTTGCCCTAGGCCACCAGAAATGGGACACTTCTGCCCTGAAGTGGAAACAGTTGCACAATAGGGGTGGTTACCCCTCACAGCTCTAAGTTCATGACTGGGTCAGCACTGGCCTGCCATTACTCCTGGGCTTGTGAGGATTCATGAGACAATCAATCATATGGCCTGTGTGTGGATAATGGGTATAACTAATGTGCCTGAAATAGCAGCTGGCTTTCTGATAATGGACTTCCCAAAGTGCACTGAGTGTCATTAATAGTATTCATGGCTGCAGGTTGCTTGCCAGAAAAAGTAAGTAAATACATTCACCAGAATTCAACACAGACTAGCATCACAATGAAATATGCAGGAAAGGCACCTGAAGAAAGTGTAAGCACCTTGGGAATTTGAGGGGCCAAGTAGAGATTGTTTTGCATGGGCTGTTCTCTAGTACTGTGTCTTCCAGAGACCCCAAGGTGAACCCTGAGAGGCTGCTGAACAAGGAGCATGAGAGCTGAATGCAAAACTGGCACCCTCTAACTGGCCCCCCTGTGCCCTCACCCAGGCAGCATGCTGGGACCAGGCAAAACCAGCACCCCAGGAAAAATAGCTTTTTAAGTTGACCACACAGGTTACCTGCCAGCCTTGACTTTTTAAAGAAAGATTGTCAGTTATTTCTCTGCTCTCTCTCTCATTTTCCTCTGTCCCTCCATGAAATCTGCCTTGGATCATGAAAGACTGAGAGAGAAAAAGGTAACATGTGAACTGTTCTCAAATCTGAGGCAAAACCATTTCACTACAGGCAGTTTCCTGTAATAACAATCTCATTAGTCACAATGAAATCAGAAATCATTGTCCATAATGCTTGCAGTAGAAATACTATGAATGGCAGTTAACAGGGCTGGATTTGTTTCCTCCAGGTTTTCTTCAGTCTTTTCCGTAAGCATTCCTAATGCCAGGATGCTTCATGGCCCATTCTTCTCTGCAGGCTGATCCTGAGCTTTTGACACCCTGAGTTGTTCCCAAAACTACACTCCTATTCTGCTGCAGGCTTTATCTCTTTCCCATACAACTCAGCTTGACTATGTTGAGAACCAAGCATTTAAATAAAAGTCCTTTCTATGCTGACCCCAGAAATTAAGCAGAATTGTGGAGCCTTCCTTCAGGCAGGTAGCAGAGCCCTGAGTGATGGCTATCATGGAGCTTGGTGCTCCTAAGTAGGACTGTAGAGAGGGTTGTGATCAGTTAATGCTCTATTTTATTTATAATTCAATATCAGCACAAAAAGGCAAATATAAGTCAGGGTATTAAATATTTGCATAATTTTCTTTTTTCATTACATTGGTAATTTTGTAGCCCTTTGCAGCTGATTTACACAACTCATTTTTGTGCAAACAAAACAGTTATAAGCACTAATTAGAGTATTTTATTTCAGCAGTGCACAACCCCCAAAATTTTCATCTTGGATATCTATATCTCTTCAGAGCTTAAAGGATTAGCACACAGGGAAATGGTGTCTCTTTGTCTTGGTGCAAGTTACAGAAAGAGGAAAAGGCAAGAAGGTGGTCCCAAGAAGTCTGCTGTCTAGTGGGATTTGTGTGTGTTTGGCACAAGGATGCTGTCATTACCAAGAATCTACATCTGCTAACTCTGAGCTTGTTTGCTGTAGTTCAAGGATCTGAGGCAAAACCTTAAAAATGTTTTCTTTAAAGGGAAATAGCGAAAATCTTCCTGCCCCCTTAAAACATCAGATGGCTAAATCCCAAGTCACACAGGTACATAACATGGACAGCAGGTGGATTGCAGGTTCCTGAACATGCAAACACAGTCCATAAAACTCCCACCTTCCCCTTTTGCTTATTTGAAGGCTGTGGCCAGCTTCCCTAAACTAATTGTGCTCATATTTTGTCTGATTCCTAAATCTTTTTGGAACTGACAGACCAAGTAACTTCCCAAGTTGGGTTTTAACTTCTTGATGGGCCCATTTCCACAGACAGGCTCAGACATCATCCTCTTCTGCTGAAATCTCCCACTTAGCCACTGTAAGGCATTCATAAACAGGGCAAGCCAAAGGGACCATGTCTCCTGCACTGGCCTAAGATGGATATTCCCCATGGAGGCTGACAATGACTGCCTACCACTCTGTGGCAGGATGTCCAACTATTTTTTCTTAACATTTGTTAAGAAAATTCCAAAACTATGTCTAAAAAAAAAAAAAATCAATTGTTGGTATACTCATTATGTCTCATCTGTGAACTTTTTGACCTGATGTTCAGCAATGTGACAATAGCTTTCAAGATAAGACACTTTTTAAATAAAAGGAAAACATAGAATGATAAAATAGAAGAGCAGTGGGCAGAGAAGATGCTGTATGGAGTTCATCTCTGGTCTGCCTAGTGCTCAGTTCTGACAGGATTGGTATCAGTTTTTTAATGAAATCACATTTGTATGTGACTTGCACACATTTATGTAACACTTAGGAAGAATACAGTAACACAGCCTCAGGCGTGCACCTAAAAGAATCAGAATCTACCCTTCTCCCCAGATGGCACAGCCAAATACTACAGAGCCATCAACAACAACGCTCAAGTATTTTTATCAGAATGATATGGAAGTTCTGATCCAGAAACCCATAGAAGTTGCAACATCTTAATATTATAAAAGTTATTTTAGGTGATTTTTGACTTTCATTTGCAGAAGAGATTTTCCTTCATACCTTCTAAAGCTCCTTGTAGTCAAAAATGTCTATGTAAACATGTCAGTTCTTTAGCAAAAAAAAAAAAAAAAAATTAAAAAAAACCCTAAAAGTTTAGTAGACCTAAAAGCTAAGGCATTTCTTGTAGCTTAGAGGTAATTTATGGTGTAAATCTCCATTTACTGAGAAACATTATATTCCTCCAGCAACTGAACCCTCTGCCTGATCATCTTCATATTTCTTCCTTTTAGGAAATACATAAGAACAGGAAATTTAAAAAAAATTAATCTCTTCTTTAGAATGCTCACAGAATAAAACCTTTCCTTGATGATACTTCTTTTGCTTTTGATTAATTCTAGAGTCATACATGCTCCAGATAACCTGCATGTTGCAGTATCAAGTAAGAATAAAGGGTGCTTTCTTGAAAAATCAAGATTTGATTAATTTAAAATTCTCTGGGGAAAAAACCTGTAGGCAGTAGAGAACTGTCAGGAAGTTTATAGCTACCTGTGTGATATATTCACCATAAAATGCACATCTAAATCAGGTGGCTGCTTTCTTCCATTAGTAGCATTGGGATATGCAGAAGCAGTTGTTCAGTGTAAAACAGCTCATGTGAGTTAGAGAAAGCAATTAAATTAACTTAAGCCAGGCAGCCATGCAAGCTTCTCCTGTGGCAAAGAATCATGGAATTATAGACTGTCATTGCCTTAAAGGATTTATTTGTAAAGTACTGCATAAGACAGAGAGAAGCATACATATTCCATTTAATGATGCAAATGTTGTCAACTATTTAATGTGTAGTATATTTGTTCCTGAGAAGCCAGTGATATTTTGAAAAAGTAGGACTTATCCCTCATTTTGAAACATATTTCTGGAGTAAATCCAAACCAGCAGCTGGGATTTTCTGACTCCTGCAGGATCCTGAAAAATCCCACATTCAGTCCTAAGGAATTCTTACATTCAAAATGATGACGCCATAAAAAATAGCTAGAAAATGGCTTACTGTGGACTGAAGAGTAGGGCAATCCACTTCTTTATTCCTCTGACCTGCAATTTTGCAGTGCTGGCAAAAAAAAATCAACTGGAGGATCAGAACTACAACGTTAAGGCTCAATGTTTATATTTTTATCATTTGTAATGGAAACATCAGGAGTAAAAGGCGGGTATCAGAGGTAGTATGTAAGATTTAGGAGATGGATGACATAATCATCTGAAGTTTTATTTCATTCCATGGCACTTGGAAGTCCAGGTGTCTTTTAAGAAACGGCAGACGTAAATGCCAAAGTAATTTTATTTTTAAAGTAGTTGTATTTCTATACACTCTATTGCCTTTAAACCTGTTCCTGGCTGTGTATTCTCCAGGAACTCTTGGGACAGTTTTCTGCACCTGCTCCTTGTATTGGTGCCTGCTGGGCTGAATAGCTGCAGAGTCTTTTCCCTCTCAGTTTTGTCTGCCTGAACACCCCAAAGGCATATTGTGGAAGTTTTACCCTGTGAGCAAAGAATCTAACTGGAAATCTTTATTTTATAATGCTTTGAAATTCACATGCACACTCACATTTTTCTTTAGAAATACCAATAACACCCCCCTCCCAACATTATTTAAGTAAAAGGATTATGAAAGGAAGGAGAATATTAGCATAAATAGGTCTCTTCTAAAAGAAAAGAGCCAAGATTGGGTTTCAAATATGCAGGGAATCCAAATTAAGTGTCCCCAATAAGGAAACAAAAATACCAATAGTGACATGATTCAAAGCTGACATAAATCCAGTCTGATACTTGTAACTTGGTAAAATGTTTCTGTTTTGTTAACTGCACATTGCTGGGTTTTGTTCTAGATCAAGTATCAACTATCCTCTCACAGGTGCAAGAGTGTTGTCAACAAAAAGAACTTGTCATTGCATACTCTTAATTCAACCGAAATCCAGAATATGCCCACTGTGTTTGGATCACTGGTACTGCTCAGCGATCCTGCAGTATTGCTGATGACAGGACTGCAGCCCAAGTGCAATCAAGGAAAAGCCAGGAGCTGCAGCTTTCATCAATGGGATTTTAAACAAGGGGTTTTCATGAGCACCAAGACACTTTCTGCTTGGCATGCTGGCACAAAGTCAACACAGAAGAATGCTGTGTCAGGAAACCGTCATGAAATTTACAGCACAAATTAAACCCTTCACACTTTCCTCTGAGTAAAGGGTTCATGTGGAGTAGTTTGATTACATAAAATTACATAATTTCTATAAATGTGAGGATGTTACAGACAATATAAAAATGATCACAACATAATTGGTAGGCAGGATGAAGCTCCTATAGGAGTGCACGCAGAAGTGCCTGAGAAAATTAAAAAGCTCCAGCTGTATTGCTATCACTATTTTCAAATGACATTCAAACCTGCCACTTTAAATTTCTTTTCTGTAAAAAATAAAAGGAATATTTAATCCTCACAGCATTAGTTTCCTGTTAGGACATGGCTGTGTCAGAAGTAATTTTAGTGGTGAGATTTAAGGCCTTTCAGTCAAAAGGTCGTAAGGAACTGCCTGCAATACTGACAGAAATTTGACCTGCCACAACCGGGTCCTGGACTCTTTATGGTGCAAATTCGGGTTTATGTGGTCGGGGGCTGTTCCTGCCCTTGGTGGGAGCTAGCCTCTGTTTTAACTCCTTATAGCCCAGCTTTCGCACGCCTGGGTGCAGGGAAACTGGCCAGTGAGGAATTGCGGAGGGAAAGGGGCGAGCCCCTGTCACGCTGCGAGGCGAGGCACCGCCGGGATGGCCGCGCCGCTGGCCACGCGGGGGCCGGAGCTCAACCCTCGCACGGCTGCGGAGTTTCCCCGGTGCCACAGCCCCCGGCCCGCTCCCCGCGGCGTGGGGCAGCCCCTTGCCCGGCCCGCACCTGGCGGCCCAGAGGCGCCGCGCCCCGCCCGCCCCACCTGGGCCCGCCGTGCCGAGCGGGGCCGCCCCGCGCTCTCCATTGTGCGGCCGCCGGCTCGGGCCACCTGCCGGCGGCGCCAGGGCCGGGCCGGGGCCGGGCACCGCTCCGCGCCTCCTCTGCCTCCCACAATCCCCCCGCCCATCCTCTCCGGTCCCCGGCTGAACCGGGGCGAGCCCGCGCCTTCCTTCCCCGCCTGCCTCCCTCCTGTCCCCCGGCTGGCGGAGCTCCGCCGCCTCCCCTCCCCCGCCCTCTCTCCCTCCCACCGCGCGGCCGCCGCCCCTCCGCCGCTGCCCGCCGGAGCCGCCGACTTCCCCTGAGCGCGGGTCGCCGCCGCCTCGCCCTGCCATGAGCCGCCCCCCGTCGCCGCCGCAGCAGCAGCGCTGAGCGGGGAGCGTGGAGCCATGCCGGGCTGGAAGAAGAACATCCCCATCTGCCTGCAAGCCGAGCCGGAGCGAGGTGAGCGTGGAGCCCCGGGGCGCCAGCCGCCCGCCGCGAGGGAAGGCAGGCGGGCGGGCGGGCCGGGGTCTGCGGCGCCGCCGGGTGCCCCCTCCGCAGCCCATGCCGGGCACGGCCGCAGCCGCCCCGCGGTGGGACGGGCGGCCGGCCCCGCGCCTTCCATCTTGCTCCGGCGCCGCGGCTGCAGCGGGGGGCGGCACCGGGCCGGGGGGCACACCGGTCCGGCCCCCGCCGCCTCCGCGCCAACTTTACTTTCCTCCGCGGTGCTGCCGCCCGCGCTGCCCCGGGCCGGGCTTCTACAGCCGGGGGAGCGTGAGCCGGACGGGTGGGAAGGTGGCTCCGAAGTGACTTCGCGAAACTTCTCCGTGTGTGGCTTTGCCCCGGGCCGCTGCCGGACCTATCCCGTCCCTCCCGGTGGGCGCCGGTGATCCGGCACGGTCGCGCCTCGGCGGCGAGCAGTGGCCGCAGTAGCTGCCCCGAGTCCCGGCAGCGGTCCCGGGATGGCCTCGGGTCCCCGAACCCCGCCGTACGAGTCGGTGATGTCGGAACCGAGAGGGTTTCTGGTCGCTCTTAAGAAAAACTATCTGTTATAATAAAAACGTGTCTTTGCCCTTCCTCAGAGAGGGCTTCTGTCATGGGTGAGTGTTCTGTGCCTTGCACCTTCTTCAGCCTGTGCGTCAAAGACAGAAGAGGTTGGGACACCATTTAGTCTTAGGTATGCCCTTCGAGTTATGTCTTTGATTTACAGGTCAGTTCCGTGGTAGCATGTGGAGTCCCGAGGCAGGACATTTGGGTTTGGTTGCTGCCGTGTTGGCTCTCCTGCTAGGAACAACAATTCTCTGAGTATTCAGAAGGAGGGAGGTGATTCTGATTACTGTGTGGAAGAAGTCTTGTTCGCTTGCTTTGGAGGTGGAGGTCTTTTGCAGAACTGCTGCCCTTCTGACTAGTAAATCCTGTCCCTAATGGGAGGTTCATCACAAACATATGACATCATGAAAATAGTTGCTGAAATAAGCGCAAGGTGCTTCAGCTGTGAAAAGCGAGCTTTTGAGGCTTTACTCTCAGTAAATACATCATTACTAAGATCTGTGGTCATATTTCTTTATGTCACAAATCTGTGTAGCAGAGGAATCACAGAAATAGGATGGAGGACAGTTGTCAAAATATATCAGATGCGTTTACAGATGAGGGAACTTTAGAAAGGGTCTAATCTGGCTGTGTCAGAAACTGGAAAGATTTTCTCATTTTATTCTGCATAAAGGTTGTGTCATGAGCTGTAACATGCGGACTTGTCTTTATTCAGAGTAAACAATAAGTGGTGGTTTTGCCCTGATGGGTTTAATGTCAGAATACTGATTTGTTAACAGTTCTTGTTTATTCCTTTCTCTGTTTAACCTCTTTCATCTTTATTATGAAGGCGAATAGATTTACATGTTAATAGTCTTACCACTGATACTTTTCTTTATTGTATTTCAATTGTGTAAAGAAAAAAAAAATCTCTGCTCTGCCTAAAGTAAATTATTGCCTTCTGAAGTATGTTGCATTGTATAGTGCTTAAGTTTTAGCTAATAATTTAACACGATTCCAGTCTCTGGAACTTTCGTGATTTAGACTTGGAAAAATATTAAATGGTCAAAATATTTAATCAGTATTGAATTTAATAGTTCTTGAGTATGAAGAATAGATGAAATAAAGCTTTCAAGCTAGGCAGAAAAACGGCTAGTGCAGTAATGAAATGAAGGTGCATCTTTAGCTAATGTAGGAGTTTAGTGTGGCATTGAGTAAAAGGCAATTACAAATACAGTTAAATTCTGGTTCAGAGCCAGTTATGCTAACATCCCCCTCTTCTGTTTCTAGAAAATATTTCCATTCAGTTAGTCTGTAGAACGTTTTATGTACATTGTGCTATCAGAAGACTTTTGTGAATGTAAATACTGTTATTTTAAACTAACAGTGTAGCTGATAGCTTTCTATGATTTAGATATGGAGTAATACTGAATATGAAATATTTAGTAATATAAATTGTATTTATGTTGCATATACAAGTATGCCTTTATATAGGATATAAAATATCCATCCCAAATGCTTGTGTGTATGGGATAAGAACACTCATACTGAAGATAAGAATAGCAAACATTTAAATGCTTGTGTATTTTCTTTGATTTTATGTTCATGTAATCTGATTGTTTTAATCAGTGTTTTGTTCCTGTGAGAGAAGCTAGTCTTTGTTCAACCCTATGAACACTGGTAGGACTGACTAGTAGTAATTTTCCTGTATAACAACACAGACCTGCTAAGTTAATTTGGTGCTGAAGTTTTTTGGTGGTGATCACTTGTGAAACAAACTACAAAATGAAAAGAGATAAAACAACCCATCCAAACCAGAAAAGTACCTACAACCACAAACCAAACAAGATTTCAAAAAAGAAGTGAGCAGGTAAGTAATGCCAGTTTATCCTTGTGCCTCCTGCTGACTTTCCCCTTCAGGGAAGCCTCTCCTGCTGGCTTTATTATATCCACAGTCCATACCCCCCTTCTCTATCGTAATAAACAGGTGCTGCACAGCTTTAATTTCAAGTCTGGTTGTAGCAGAAGATTTCAACTGGAAAAAATCAGCTCTGGAGGTGCTGGAAAAACTGGGAAGGCAAAGATTTCCTTGTGGTGAGCTATGAGTGGTTTGTACCAGACTTCTTCCCCTCAAATATTACAGAGCTCTGTGTCTCCTGCATGCACCTCTAGGGAGCTGATCGGGCCCTTAGGTCCTCAGCAGTGGAAGGGAGGAAGGAAGGAAGTTGTGGGCACTAGGATGTGAGGCTTGAGGGGTGGGTGGATTTGGTAAAGAGGATGTGGGGGCTGTATCCTCAAGGCACTGCAGCATAGAAGGTTCACTGGGTACCAACACTCTTTTCTCACTCCAAACCAATGCAGCATTGCTTTGGGGAGCACTTCAAGGCTGTTGTATTTCCCTTGGTGCCCAGTTCATCTTGGGAGTCAGGAACTGGATGGTAGTGCTGCCACACTGCAGTGCATGCCACAGCATGTGCTGGTGCAAGGAATCCACGTAAAAACTATCCAAGGAGCTGCATTGTTTTGATGTGAGGAGCTCTTGGGATATTGCAAATGGTGATAACCTTGTGCAGACCTACTGAGTTTGCTCCTAGTGGAGTTGAGTGTGTTGGTACCCTTGTTTGTCCCTTCCTGGCTTCAGAGCCCCCCTTCTATCTTGAATATCTACTGCAGAAAGTCCTTAGCGCAGCCTGTGATCGTTGTTCCTACAAGTCATGCGCTGAAATGGAGGTTATCCAAAAACTCGATAAAATCAGAATTTTGCTAATGGAAATTGGCCAGTCTTGCTGAAATGAAGTAGCAGAGACGTGGTCAATGCTGTTGGCTCACCTTGGCAACAACTGATACTCTGAGTAAAGGAGAATAACCTGGGATAATGTTTCAAGCATCAGAGCGTATATTTGCATGTAGAGTTTAATGTTTGTGAGAGTGCTTTGTGGTGGTGAAGATTCTCTTCTGAGGGGTGGCAATCAGTGGTATTTCAACAAGTATTTTTAGATGTCTTGACTGTGGAAATTATGTGGGATACTTACGTCAACTTAAAAAAAATCATATTGTGCTGGTTTTCAGTGACTAAAGCCATATTTAAGATATGAAGTGGAGAGCTGCTTTTCTGTGTGTACTGCAGCACAGCTCCTGGTATTCTGCTGCCTGCTCTGTAATCGAGCAGTACTCTGCAGTGGCTGTGCTGCTTCTGGCTTTCACTGCCAAAATTATCACAAGAAGTCCTCTCCTTTAGAGGAAAGAAATTGTGCTCTGTGTTAAGTAAAAGATTTGTAATGTATAGCTGATGCAGTATACCCTGTCATTTCAAAAATGACATGTGAAGATGTGCTAGTGTAAGACAGTGCCTTTAAAATTCAGGGTGCACTTCCCTCCTCCCCAGTCTTTTGCCTAAGATAAATCAGATCTTGTTGTAAACCACCTAAAACACTTTCTGGGGTGACATCTTCATAAATACTTTAAGAAGAAAAATGTTACTGTAATTAATTTTGTTCAATATTCCTTCCAATCAAGTTAAATGAACGTGTTTAATGGAACTCCTGTTTCAACTTCATAGCCGATCAAGTTTGCCAGGAGTACAGAAAATACTATTTCTACATCTTGTATGCTCTACACTGTGGGACTGCTTGAGATCCCTTAATGTACACACATGTTAATTTGAGAAATTAAAACATCTAAGTATGCTTTGGTCTTGATTTTAGTTTTAAGTAATATTCATTCCACAGTTGTTTTTCCTCTTTTAAATAGACCAGTTAGGTCAAGGAAGAAGGAAATACTGACTTTTTATTTTCTGCTTTTCTATCCATGTTCATACTTGACAGGGAAATCAGGTGAACTTCAAGGAAACATTTTAAAGGAAACAGTAGGAAACGTTTTAAACCCCAGGACTCAAGGATAAAAAAGATGCACAGGTATTTTGTGAATCCTTCCTCAAATACAAAAGTAGCATGGAGTCATGGAAGATGTGCTGACAACAAGCATCTATCCCTGAGGTTACTGCTGCGTGAGCTTGTCTGCTCATCTTAAGCTGGGAGAGAATCAGTTTCTCAGATAAGGGAAAGATATGTTACTGAATTTAATCATGTTATTGTGGGTTAGCAATTTGCGTCTGATCAAATGAGGCCACTTCACAGTGGATATGCTTCATTCTCTTGCCAGGTACATGTTAAAAATCAGCTTATTTTCAACTGAAGGCTGAGGGTGACTGTTCTTTGTATTACAATCTTTCACCTAGTAAGGCAAGAGGAATCTTTTTCTTCTTGAGCTTACATGGATTCTTGGAAACTCAAGAGAGCTGCAGACCTAGGATTAGAAACCTTGTAGAGGCTTTTTGTCTGTCTTTATCTCATGTGTGTCACATGCCTCCTGAAAAGTTAAAGTATAACCTGGGTGGTAGAAAACTTTTGTGAGGAGAGTATGTGTTCACAGTGGCAGCCCTAAGAATCAGGACTGGGTTTTGGGGATGAATGTTTGGAGAGGGATGCGTGGAAGATCATCTTTTACTCCAGGGAAGGCATTGCCTAGACTTCGTGTGGAATGCAGATATCTAATACGTGAACATTTGGTCAGTTGTGGTGTGCAAAGTGCACTGTAGTTGCTTACATTTAAGGTGAAGAAGTGATAAGGACAGAAATGGGAGGAAATGTCAGTTTCAGCTGCTGACACAAGAGGCTGGCTTGACCAGCTTCATTCCCCTCCTCCAGAAGCATCTGAAACAACCATTAAATCTCAGATTGGAAAACACTAATACTAGGAGACAGATTAATAAGAAAATGCCGTTTACAAACTGTACCTATTTTGTGCTTGTTGGCACTTCTGTCTCTTTTCACCTCAGTCTTGACTGAACTGTGTCTTGGACATTGGTCTTTCTCCATTTGCTAAACTGAGTGTTGGTGAAGACCATTTGCCAGGTGGGATAAGATGATGCTCTAGGGCTGGTTTTCAGCAGCATGCAAAGGGCACAGGCACGCTGTGTCAGTTTTTTCATTCTTTCTCTTAAAACCAGCTGGCATGGGGAAGATTCTAACACAAGGATGGAAAAGAGGTAACAATTGCTCCCTAGTGCCCTTTCAACATGAAAGGAACTGAGAGCAGGCAAAAATCATATACATCTCTTGTGATCTGCATAGCCAAGTTAACAGCATTTTATGAGCTGTGGTATTACAAGAATTTGTTAAATCTTGTGGGATCTTCATGGAGGCATGGTCTTCACTGGTAGCTGAGAGGTGATTGTCCCCTGTGTCTGGGTCACAACCAAGATTTTTCCCCTCTTGTAGAAAGAAAGTGTGAGATAAGTGCAAATAAACGATTTCTGTTTTTTGCAGAGGCAGAAGCAGTTTTTGTTCATGTCTGTCAGAAATGCAGTTAGATTTGTCAGCAGTGAGTGATTGCAGCAAATACTCCAGCTTGCCTCAAAGAATAGCAACACGTAGAATTTGAAGCAGTAACAATATTTGCCACTGACAGGCACAAGTTTCTTTTTTGTGGGTGTCTGGGAGCTATAAAGGGTATAAATTCTAAACGACAAGTTTTTGATCAGAGTTTCTTGTACACTGAAACATTAGAGACACATAACTGGAAATACAGAAGCTAGAGTTGTAGATCCTTCCGCAATTTACATGTAGACAACTTCTCTTGAATCTTGGTGCATAATTATAACCCTACTATGGGTTGTTTTTCTATTATTCAAGATTATCTGAGCTGCCACAGCTTGAGGTTCTCCCTAAAGAGCTGTGAAGACCATGTTGCTCTGCAGTGGTTGGAGGAATTAAGGCTTGATGCTGCACCTTCTCCCCACTGCTTGTATCTGAGTCCTCTTTAGTCATGGTAATGCTTTTGAAAAAAGATGCACCGAATGAGCAGGTATCTGTAAGAGTCTGGTGGCTGTGAAATTTGGATGTGTTTCAATGTTTTATCTAAGTGTTTTGAATTTATGCACATTGAAATGTCAAGAGTACTGTCCATCTGTAGGGAAAAACAAACTAATGAGATGTGTCAGCATCCTGTATGGATGGGGACCTGCTCAGTGTTTCATTTGGGCAAGATGAGTGAGACCCTGCAAAATTTAGGGTAAGATAGTAACATTTATGTCAGATACAAGTAATCTTGATTACTGTATCACCCTACTGGTTTGTTTGTTTTGTTTGGTTGGTTTTTTCCCCTGTTACTCTTTCTGCTGGCACAGACTATGCTGGGTGGCTGGGGAACACAAACTCACAAACTCTTCTGGCGTGTCCTCTGGTATGAGGTGGCCAGCTTTTTTATGGTTCTGAATGATATTGATGGTCTTATGTCAGGGTTTTTTTCAAAGTCATTATCAGTGCAAGTTCAGTGGGTCACTGATCCTACATCACAGGTTAGAAGCAATGTTCTTTGCTTAATGTTGAAATAGTTTGATGACAACGTACAAGTAGAAAAGACAGGTAAGCAAGGGGTGACAGTTTTGGTACCAATATATATTCCACAAGGAATTTTGTTGTCTTTTCTCTTTGGAAATCACCACAGGAATTGAGAATGCCTGGCATGACAAACTAAATCTCCATCTTTTTTGTGCCCTAATTTATTGTTATTAGTAAAAATCACCACTGGGAAGATTCTGCTACTGTGAAGGAAAACTGCAGAGAGTATTTTAAGAGTTTCACCATCTTCTTTATGCACTGGAATCCCACAGATATTTAGGGAATTCCACAGTTTCCTCATGCAAGTTTAAATCTTCTCTCAAAATAAGAGAAATTATTCCCTGAAATTTAAAGATAGAGATATAATGATGACAGTTAAAAGTAACTGTCAGTGAAACTTACCAGGTTTTGGTTTTTGGGTTTTTGATTTTTTGTTTTTTTACCAGTGGGGTGAGACTGAAGTTTTAACACCACTGTTTTGTGGGCTAGTCATTTCATGTTCTGTAACTGAATACAAACATTTCCTTATTAAGAGATAGTGTTTTGAATGTTGTAAAGTATTGCCAGAATGTGTATTCTCAGTAACTGTTTCTCCTAGGAAGATAGGAAAATTTAATATAACTATTTTTGTTTACTAAGCCAATCAGTGTAGTTAGCACTTTCTTCCTAAAGCAGTTTCCCAGCAGGTGAATGTACAGTGGGGCATGGTCTCTGTCCCACACTGCAGTGTGTGAAATAAAACCAAGACATTTACATTTAATCAACAAAATGAAGAAGAACATATCGGTGACTGGTGTGTAAGTGAACCAGACCTTGTTTTGTTTCTGTGGATATCAGTTGGCGACACAGAAGTAATGCCAGCTTTTCTACAATTGCCTGATGTAGAGACAGTTCTGCAGTCCAGCACTTGTTTGTCAGTTTAGCAGCTTGGGACAGTATTCATAAGTGGGACAGTGGGACAGTATTCATAAGAACCACTTTTGTAGGCAAAAAAATAAGAACAATAGCTGCCACTTTTGGGGCGGCTATAATAACAGATGATATGACACCAAATTCAGCAGTCAAAAATATCTTTGTGATAAATGTGTTCTGCATAGGCAAGAAGAAACAAGATTATAGGAAATTGTTATTGGGATAGAAATAACAGACTTGTGGAGTATTTGAATTATATTATTTTTTTAATTTGGATTATTGTCTCTGTGGACCAGATAGTAAATCCTTTGTATTTCTGTTACAAAGAACAGCTTCCTCTGCTTCTGTATTTCACCTTGATTACTAGTTCCCCTTTCTTAAAGGTGAGGAACAACCCAGTGCTGACAAGTGCTGCCTCTCACCTAAGACGTTTTATTGGCGTCTGAGCAAAGCCAGGATGGTTCCAAGAAGTGAGTTGTATCAAGCTCCCTGCTATGCTTTCTTGAAATCTCTTTAAAGCATTGGTAACTGGCAGGATTTTGTTGTCACTTGTACCCATGCTTCTCACAACAGGGTTGAGACCTGAGTTTGAGAGGAGGCAGTTGTGGAATAAGAATAAACACATTGTTTTAACACTGACAAAAGTTTAATCTCAGTGGCATTTTCAGTGAAGTATTTAGTTGTTTTTGTGTTAGGAATGGATTTACAAAACACCTGGGCAGGAAGTAGAGTGGTAGTCACCGAGCAAATACTCTGGGGAGTAAAATTCACTGCCTGGTAAAAGGATGTAGTTCTGCTGGATTCTGAAGGTTAATTCACTTGTGACAGCAAATTTACTGAGCCCTTGTACCTGTTAGTGGAAGCTGTTTCTTAGTCCAGATTCTCTTCTGAAAAGTCAGAGAAGACTGTTGCCAAAAATACATTGCCCCTTCATGTGTATTTGCCAGTTTTGTTCTTCTGTATTTTTACATTTTCTGGATCATATTTGTAAATGCCACAATGTTATTGAATGCACTGAGAAATTTTGAGCCTGAGCCTTTTCAAAACACTTTATATATTTAATAAAGCTTCCAAATTTGTGAGGAATATACCTGTAATTTACTTTGATTTTTTTAGTCTAATATTAAACTTTCCCAAACCAAATGATATACCCAAGATATGGGCTTTAAATTAACTGTGTTGTTAGAGATTCTATGTGCATCATGACTTGAAGAACCAAAGAAATGTCTCCTCTCTTATAGAAATGTTTTGGAATTGCAATTTGTAGTCTTTTTACTTCACCTCTTACTAGGAATGTTTGTGAAATGTTCAGGAGCCAGATGAACCTGCAGGATTTTCATGTCAAAAGTGAAGCAGTTAATCAAATGCTTTCAGCTAGGGTGTGGGCAGCTCTATGGACAGGGAGAGAAAGAATGAAATGGGCAATACATAAGGATAATTCAGTATCTTAATACTTGTAGCTTTTGTGAGTCAATAACTCAATTCAGGGAGTTCGTAGTAGTGAAAACCTTGGGCCTGAAGCACAAAGTGTTAAAACATGATTGATGATTTTATTTATTCATCTTTACTTATTGAGAGAACATATCTTTTGACTTAAGTTTCCTATTATCTGGATTTCAACATTATAGGGCTTTAGTATTCCCAAGCTTTCCTGACAAAAATTATGCACTAACTCGGGCTTTTCTTATGGTCTCTCTTCTTTCCTGTGTCTTTGCACTAATCCTAAAGTTTTGAACCTTCCTATCTGCGTTAGGTGTTTCTTTCACATGTCCACAGATTTAGGCATGCACTGATGCCTATATTTATGTATTTGTTTAAAAACCAAACCAAAAAATTAAGAATACTATATTGTAGTAGTTCCTCATTCTGTTTAGATACATTTCCAATACATTCGCTGCTCTTTGTTCAAATATTTAATGTGAGCTGATTTTTGCTTTTCAGAATATTTTAATATGAAAAGGGCTTTAATTTTCAGATAATTTGCCCTCTGCCACTAAAGATATATTTTTCAAACCAAAGAAAGAAGATTCAGCTACTGGTTCTGTATTCTATTTTCTGCTTTCATTAAAGATCAGGGTAGTAGGTAAGTAGTGCCTTAAGCCATGTTCCTATACATATGTTTCTTTTTCGTGAAGTGATTGAAGTAATTTTAAAAAACAACCTCTGAGAATTTCATGATGTCTCCTTGGGTTTAAATATAGGAAGCATCTGTGTAGGTGAGTAGGAGTCCCCTGTCATTTGAAAAACTAGTCTTGAATATTTTTTCTTTGCCACCTTATAATAAACATCTGGCTAGTTTTTCCTTTTCCTCCTTTTCCATCACTTTTTTTTTTTTCTGATCTTACCAGGGTTGGTGGTATTTTTTTTTCTGACCCCTTTTTGTAACTAGCATATTTAGTTCCTCTTCAACTGACAAGAAAGAAGTCAGCATAAAAATTAAAAATAACTTGATTGGCATGTTCATTGAAAATTAACAACTGTCTGATGTTTAGGCTGCTACTTTGAAGAAAAGTAGCCTTTAACTGACTTGTTTCAAGTGTTGCTTATTATTTCCTTAATGGTAGTTGCCTGAAATAATTGCACAAGATGTCTTTTTTAATTTGTATGGTCTTGCTTTCAGTTATTAAAATGAAAATTTAGTTTGTTTATATGAAACTTCCAAATGTTCTAATTAACAGAATATTTTATGCAGTTATGTGAATGCATTGTAATTTTTTGGGAAGCTGATGCTCAATTATAGAGTGTTTCCTCCATAATTGAGATATTGAGAGTTGTAACTACCCTTAAACTACATTTAAGGGTTTACAGGGTTAAAGGTAAGCATTTTCATTATATTTAAGAGTATGTGTTTTGTAGCCATGCTAGTAAAATACAATACACAGGGAGCAGAAATGAAGGTCTTTTCCTGGGGTTGTTTTTGTGACAGTGTCCTTTACATAGAACAATTTTAGCCTAATGTAATGAATCTGTGTTTTTAAGTTCAAACACATAAATTACCATATTGGCATGTGGATTCCAGTTAATAATCGATAGCACACTAAGGATTAAAAGAAAAACAAAAACTTGTCATGAATTGACAATATGTCCAAAAGATCTGTCTGTCAGCAGAAGGTGCATGTGAAAGGCTTGAGCCAGCAAACTGTTCTGCGTAGAATCCCTAATCCAGCAAAGTATTTAAAAATATACATGTTTTATATTTTATATGTTATACATGTGCAGAACACGACAGTAGTGTCAGCTAGACTCTAGCAGGATGAATGGATGGTGCACCTGGTCCCAGTTCATTTGGTGCTTATCTGAAAAAGTTCTCTAAGTCCAGGGTCAAGGTCACCGAAACCTTTGCTGCTTAGAATTATAGAATGATTTGGGTTGGAAGAGCCCTTAAAGGTTAGCTTGTTTGGACCCCTGTGCCATGGGAAGGGATACCACCTACTAGACCAGGTTGCTCAGAGCCCCATGCAACCTGGTCTTTAACAGCCACAACTTCTCTGGGCAACCTGCTCCACTGCCTCACCACCCCTTCAGCAAAGAACTTCTTCCAAATATCTAATTGAAACCTACTCTTCTTTGAAGCCATTCCTGCTTGTCTTGTCACTGCAATTCCTGATGGAGAGAGAGAACCCTTCTCTGGCTTCCTTGCAGACCCCACCTAGGTACTGGAAGGCTGCTCTGGGCTCTCCACACAGCCTTCTCCAGGCTGAGCAGTCCCAACTCTCCCAGCCTGGCTTCAGAGCAGAGGTGCTCTAGTCCCCTTGCCAACTTTGTGGCCCTCTGGACTTGCTGTGGCTGTTCCCTGTCCTTATGTCAAGGGCACCAGAACTGTACTCAGCACTCCAGGTGGGATCTCAGGAGGGCAGAGGGGCAGAATCACCTCCCTTGACCTGCTGGCCATGCTCCTTCTGATGCAGATATGGAGAATGAATAATCCATCTGAAGTCAGTGTGCTTAAACATAACTTCTATGTTTAAATGAATCAAAGGGTAATTCTAAAGAGAAACTATTTATTTTCTTTAATTAAAGGTCATTGTCATGATACACACTAATACCTGTTTTGGAGGGGGAAGAGAAAGCAAGCATAAAGGATTTAAAATACTGTAAAATTTTTCCCTGTGTTTTTATCAAAATATTGAGGTTTTTTTTCCGCAGAGAACATGTAAAATATATTTTAATTTGGTGTTATTTCTCTGCTCATTCCTCATTCCTTGTTGGAAGAGAAGTTAAACGTGTTTAAGTGCAGGGTGTTTGACGTTCTTTTTTTCTGGTGGAAAAACTTCTTTTGTGGTGATTGAAAGATGTTGCATCGTGAATGTAAGTAATGTGCAAAAAATGTGTACTCAGAGCTGGCAGTTTTATCACCGGAAGTGGCATGTACCATTTACCCAGACAGGTCTGAAATCCCAGAGTTACCTGATTTATTACCACAAAGAGGCTAATAATTCTCTATCACAGTAGAAGGAACAGTCTTTGTCAAAGGGGAAATATTAAGAGAGTTGGGTTTTTTACATTTTTTTCAAATTTTTCTTTCATGTGGAGTCTAAAACCGATGAACTTTTCCCTGCTGCATATTTAACTGTAAAGCACTGAAAGCATAAGTTGTCACTGTACAAAATAGGGTAGCATCTTGGTTGAAGTCAGTAAGAATTTTTGGTTGAATTTGTTAAAAGTAGGATAGCTGAGCTGTTGCCAGTTGGGAAAGCTGCAAATGTGGGTTAGTTTTTTTTTGAAAGCTGGAGTATAGCATTGGATGGAATGACAGGATCACCTGTTGAGAAAGAGAGATTAAACACTCTGGGGCGGTTGCTGTGAATTGGCATTGAAAAGAGGAAAACTAGTACTGCTATTTTTGTGCCTTGTTCCTTAATTCCTAGGTAGCTTAAAATACATATACTTCTGGATATTTCTTCCTGCTTTGATTTTGTATTCCAGTCTTTCTGTTTTGTGAACTGCTGATGTCAGTACTTTGAAAATGCTTTGACACCCAGAAGGTGTTAATGAAATTAAGTAATAATAGAAACATTAGAATCTCCAAAGAAACTTAAAAATGCTCCCAGACAAGTCTAAATGTCTTTTGCTTTGTTGATCAGAAAAGAGGACTTTGAGTTCATTAGTTTGTTTCATCTTCGGCAGTGGTTTAAAACCTTAAGCCTCCCTTCTTTAAAGCAAGGTTGGTATTATTTTGTGAGGAAAAAAAATGGGGCAGATGTGTGGTTGTTGCAAGGTCATGGTAAAGATGTGCTTTGCAGTTGGAACTCTCATGTCTTGTTCTGCAGTCAGTGAAACACCAGTCTCTAGTCTTTCCTGTATGAAGGAATTGTAAAGCTTTCTCTGTAACAGTTGGTTAGAAAATACAAATAGAAGAAAAGAGGCACCTTTTTTTTTTCCAGGCAACAAGCTACACTGGTGTGAGTACAATGTGTAGGAGAGATTGCAAATCCACATGCTCACCCTTAAAAGCAAGATCCAATGTCAAGTGGATCATCGATGAAGTAAGCAGAATAATAATAAAAAAGCTGAATGAACCCAAGATCATTCTTTAGTATGACATTGCCATAAAACTTTTCTACTGCTCTATAGCTTTCCAGTCAGTTAAAAAATTAAATATATTCTCTGTTAACATACAATACTCGTATATCTTTAAATAGACTTGAGTACTGCTATGGTAAAGAACATTGGTGTGTAAGTCATTTAATGTAATGGATTTTTATTTGTTTATGCTAGTTTCCTGTTCTGCTGGTGCATCTCAGTGTGTTTATTGAAGATTTCCTTGAGAAAAAGTCTTAAGGGAACATAATTTTAACATACCTGTTTAATCAGGGCAGAGAGGGGCTTTATTTTTGTAATGAAAATGTCATCTTTCCCCTTGAACTGAGGTGCTGCATAAAAAGTAGACAAGAATAAAAGCACTTTTGCTTATTTGATCTTCCAAGGGCAAGTTTATGATCTGCCATTGCAGTTTGGGAGCTGATAATTGGTGAGCCCAGTTGCACAGAAGAGAGGAAGCAATTTTTTCTTTCACATGTAAAACCAAGGATTTACATTTAATCTAGTGAAAAATCTTCTCTGCCAATACTAATATGTGAACACCAAGGTGCCTAAGTATGTACAGAAGAATTGTACCAAGTTAGAGTTGGCAGTCCTAGGTTTATGGCTGGACTTAATTGTCTTGAGGATCTTTTCTAACCTGAATGTATGATTGTATGATTTAAAGTTCATCTCAGAGAGACTGATTTAGCTATTAATCTTCATTCTTCCTCCTGATGTCCCACTAATTTGGGCTTTGCTGGAGGTAGCTTTGGTCTCAGACACCTTTAGGTTTTCCTTCTGCTTTACTGAGCTTCTAGAGTTGTCTTTTCGATGGTGATGGGCTTAAATACCTCAGCTGCTTCCCCCATATTGTATAACACAGCATTTGCCATTTGTTTTCTGTCTGACTGAGCAGGTGCTGTTCTCTTTCCCCACGACCACCCTTTGGCTTCCCCTGAGCTGTGAACATCATCTGGTATAGCAGAGAGCTGTAAATAGTTTTTGCGTTAGGTTCTGCATTCAGATATCAGCATCATGTTCTGCTTCTTTCTGAAACTGAGTTTGCAGTGCAATTTTATGTAATTCATCCTTTTTGTGATATTTCAGGGTTGCAATGAATTAAGGCAGTTATGGGAAGAATTTGAATCTTCAAGGCAAAATACAGGTGCAGTGAAAAACACCTATAGACAAACAGGTAGAATATATTGCTATGGAAACATTATTAATTTGGCAGTGATAGGAATGCCAGATTGATTACTGCTTCTTCATAAGATGTTTTATTAAAAAAGAAAAAAGTAAAAATCACAAAATCTTATTCAGCAAGTAGGGACAGTGCTATGGTGTTCAAAGATATGAACTAATATTTACCCATTCAAGGAAATACTAACAAAATGTCACTTTTGTTAGAGAACAGCTTAAAGGTCTAGTGGTTCCTTCATCTCCTTCTTTGCATACAGTATAGACTGTAAGCATAATTTGAGATTCAGAATATGATTTGTTTGAAAAAGCATTTCTTATTTTTATTCATTGAAAGTCAAATTAGGATATATAAACTAAGGAATGAGCAAAAAAATACTGGGGTGAAATTGTTTGAAACTGTTTTAATTATGTCTCATGTCATTCCACAAATGTTTTAATTTCTTTTATGGTGAAGTGTTTAATGAACATAAACAAAATTATGTTTAAGATGTTATTTAGTTGCATTAAAAGGTTTTCTTAAAAGCAAAACCAAGAAATTATTTTCTGGTAATCCACATAACCTTGCCTAAGCCCCTAGTTTATCTAATATTTTCATTTTCCATTTCCTCTATTAGCCTTGCTGTCTTCATGTTATTGTATTGTCGTATTTTTATATGGTTTAGTAATATTTCATTGTTTGTTTCCTTTAACAATCCTCAGCTTTTGCAATGCTTTTTTTTTTTTTTTTAAATTTGGACTGATTTTTGTTAAAACAGAGAGAAAAGGGGTGGGGAAATAATGTTGAATCAGGAACACTGTTTTTCATGATCATTGTGTCCCTGTCCTTTGTCACTGCTGTTCTTTGTGGTAGAGGCCTGCTACAGCTGGCCTGCACATTGCTTGTCTCTCCTTCGTGCCTGTGTCATTGGGCACTTTTCTGAATCTGGAAGACTGGAGCCCAACACCAAGGTCCAGATCTGGATGTTTCTGTAACTACAGCCTTGAAAATCCAAAAATCCATCCTTCTCCCTGCTTCTAGAGCTAGTGTTGTGCTTTGAGGGGAGCTCATCCTTGATTATCCATTGGTCCTCTGCTGTTGGGTTACCCTTTACTCATTTTCCTCAGATACCCTGACATTGCTCATAGACTGCTCATCTCTTCATTAACATTAGAAGTTTGTACTGATTATGCAAGAATGATTAACATTGCCAGTTGTTCCTGTTTCATGTTGGGTGTCAATGTTTTTCTGCTTTTTTTCCTTTTTCAAAGATCTTATCTTCCTAGTTTAAACACATTCCCAGTCCTTCCTGGTCCAATTAATTGATGGAAAAAAATCTAGCATGAATCATAGAGTTAAGAAAAGTCAGAACTCATCCATTGACATTTCTTTGAACTCAGTTAAAGCACTGATAATGTTGATCATATTTTTTTTTTTTTTAAACTGAGTTGAATATACCTGCTTACGTGTACTTTGGTGACGTAAGATTTTTCTGATTGTTTAGGCTAAATGTTTGAATTTGCCTTCTGCATGATGTATATAATTTTGATATATGTATCAGTCAGTTAACTTGACTGTTTAGGAGATGAGTGGGAGAAGAGGATATGTATTTTTGCCTATGCATAGGAGAGCTTGGCAAACCTGGGCTCTCTGATTGTGAGCTCTCAGTTCCAGATTCCTTGCTGTTTAGCTGGAATAGATTGCAGCTCCTCTTACAACTTGCACTGTGGGTTTCTGAGCTCTGTGTCTGGGAATAGGGAAGCCCTGAAAGCCCAAATCATTTCAAAGTGTAAAGCAGGAGCTCTGGAGCCCTCTGTCGCTAGGCATTCTGCAGGTTGCAATATCCTAAAGCTGTGTATCCAGCAGCTCAGCATGGGAATTACCAGAATCCATGTATGTCCAGATTTTCAATGAAGCATTCTGTATGTTGAGGTTATGTTGTTTCTTTTTTTTTTTCCATGAAGCATTTATGTTTTGACAAATCATTAATTGGAAAAACTTTAATTGTCATTGTAAGGATTGATAAAAAATAAAGTTAAGATGACTGGCAAGATGCCAACTTTCCTGTTTGAACTCAGAATCATTAAGTTCAGTGGCACTTCCGAGAGAACGTAAGGAGGAGAATTGTCATCTGATCAAATCTGAACAGTGCACATCTTCCAGGAAGATGACCAAGTAGCAAAGACCATATAAGTTGAAACACTTGGGATTGCCTGCTTCATATTGCCTGTGATTGCCTTTCTGGAAGTAGGATAGATGATTTGATGTGCCTCGGACTGACTTCCTCACGCTGTCAGCCCATCTGCACGTGTTGTGAGTGGTGGAGCAGAAGTGAGTGTGGCTCTTGCAAAGCCACTTTGGTCGCTTGTCTATAATTGGAGGTTAATTGCTCCTGAGAAACTGTTTGTTCAACAGTGGGCAGAACTGAGCTGCTCTGGCAGCGTTCCTGCTTCACTGATTGCTTTGGAGCAGCAGGGTGTGAGTACTGTGGCAGCCATGGTATTAAAAGTTTAAGATTTTTTGTGAGTAATTATTCATGAAAATAAATAATAAATCATTGTACTAGCTTGTCTGTTTTTTGATTTTACTCTGCATCTGGCTTTGTCTCTGGCCTGGTTTGTAGCATGAACAAGCAACCCAGCAATACTGGGCAGTGCCCTCTGTTTTAGCAAGTTGATGGGCACTGATTGCTGTAGTTTACACCCAGCAAGAGGAGCAATTTCAAGCAATACCTACAAAGCTTAACAGTTTCAACTGTTGATCTACTTGAAGTGTTGGAAAGCTTTTTCCACTTGAGATTCTGTGCATGTGATTTGTCATTCTGGGTCTTTTTCCTTGCTTTCTTCTTCCAGCTCCCTAATAGCAGAGGGTCTCTGAACTGCTTCCCCTCTTGCATCTCACCTATTCTCCTTTTTTCTTTCTCTGTCGCTCTTATTTTTCTTCCATTTTTTGCCATCTTTTATCGTGTTTTCTGCAGGTCTTTCTTGAGTTACCTCTTTAGACATGCATTATAAATAAGTTGCACTATACTAAGGGTGAAGACAAGCTGAATAAGATGAATGCTTGTTCACCTGGGCATAGCTTATGACAATTTTGCCCACCAGTACAGCAATAATATATTGGCAAACTGCTGAAGAAAATTAAGAGGCAAAATGCTGAAAGGGGACTGTAAAGGTGGTTTTGTCTAGTGTTACTCAGCCTGTGGTTCATGAATTGCTGCTGGTCCATGCATCGCTATATAATGGTCCTTGAAACAACTACAGCATGCCTCAGGCACACACATGCTCTCACACACTCAGCAGGATTGTGTACCAGTACATGGGCAGGCACAGTCAGCAGATGGCTCCCAGCCTGGCTGTGCAGCCCTCATTAAAATGTTTATTGCTGTCCAGTTCTGAACTTACTCAAGATCTATTGTTTTACCCAAATATTAGATATCCCTGTTCTCAATTTCCTGTGATGCCAATACTTAGTTAAACCTCACACTTTCCTTGCTTAAGTCACTGTCTGTGGCTTGCAGTCCAGATCTGTTTCTGCAGTGAGTTGTATGTCTAATATCCTGTCTGTTAGTAGAATAGCTCCACACCTCCTGGTTCCATAATCTCAAGTTTTACAAGTTTTGTTTGTGATCATCCATACATATGTGGCTAATACATTTTCCCCTACCTTGCTTCCAACTTCCCCAAGTTGTTGCCCTATATTCTTCATGTTTGCTTTCAAGCTGCTGGTAGTATGGTGGTCATAAGGATCACTGTATTTTATATGTTCTAGCACCTACATTCTGTATGTGCTTGTAAAACTTCTGGCAGTAATCACAGTAATCCTTGGAGGAAAAGTTTGGTTTTGTCCTTTTAGGCTCAGAAGATAATATTGTGGCTAATTCTTTCTTATGGACATGCATCAGAAATCTGAGGAATTAGCATGACATTATTTCTAATCAAGGTGTTTCTAATCAAGTGTCTTTTTTTGTGATTGATTTTATACTAAATTCAGGTAATTTTCCATGCTACATATGTGATGCAAGTTGGAAGTTCTTAGCCTAAAGTGTGTAGATTGGAGGATATTCTAAAGAAAAAGCACTGGCTATTTTGGAAAATAGGATTTCAAGTATATTCACATATTTCAAGTATGATAAAGTCCTTCCAACTCTCTGACCCAGTTGGTTGAAGCAAGAACAGTAGGAGCAACAATCACCTAGAGGCAGTTAATTAGCACAGATTTCAATGCAGTTAAGATTTGGCAAAGAAACAGATACCTACAGCAGTCCTGTGTTGTGAATAAGTAGCAACAGTAATAATAGGCAGTACTAATAATGAAAGCATTGGAGGAGAAAGTAGTTCCTGCAGAGTTACCAGAAGCTGATTTTCACTGTATTGAAGGGGTATCATGAAGAAAGAGGTCATCTGGTAGGAATTCTGCTGTTTTTCCTTCCTACATGGGAAGGAACACAATTCAACCTTGTACTAAACAATATTAAAAAACTGTCATGAACAAATCCGGTTGTTCTTGCTTTTAACCTTACAGTGTGAGAGAGTTATCTAATGCAAAAAAACCCCTTTCTGATAAAGGCCAAAATTCTAATTAAAATTCCTGGCATTCAGAATGAGCAGGTGCTGATAAAGCACACTTTTAGTAAATATTTCCCCATTGGTCCTGCAAAGGAATCTGACACTAATATACACTCTGCTTTGGGAGGATATAATTAAAATAGAATAGGAGCTTCTTAATAAAACAGGCAATGTGTGAACCTTACAGGTCAGAGGAAGAAAAACCTATTCCGTATTCATTTCCCCGAAGTAATGGAGGAGAGGCAATGCTCACAAAAGATACTCTTATACCTGCTGCTTGAAGGGGGAGATTTGCCCTAGGAAATAAACAGATAAATAAGTGGGAGTTCTCAGGAGTAATGATGGGATGTTAGCAATGCTCCAGGCTGCAGTAGATTCTTCACAAGTTTTTCAGAGCTCCTAGCCTGAAGACCGCAGCCACAGCCTGCCCAAATAGCTGGGTTTCGGCAGTACTGCTGGTGCTCAAATGGTGCTTCACAGATCACTGCTCTGTAAATGTGTGTGTTCTTGGTGGTGCATTTCCACTCTTGGATGTGTCCACGTGGTGTGAACAGAGCAGGACAGGTGTCATGGCTCCATCTCAGCATGTAGCAGTGAACATGCATCAGCACAAGAGGATGAATCTTGATATTGGCTCAACTGAGACTAAAATTTTTGAAACCTTCAGTTTAATACAGAACCGTGCTTTGGAAGGGAGGTGGAAATACTAGAGAAGCATAATCAAATTTCATAGGTAGTGGAGGCTGAGTAGAGCAGAGATGTACAAATTAATACATCTTTAAGGTAATCATTAAAATTATATGTTTGATTTGATGGGCTGATAGCTGGTACGTGTGGCCTGGCAGTCAGCATGTATGTAGCTCTGAGCTTGTCATAACATGCACTAGCCTGCCCTGGTAGGGACGTTAAAAGGGACATGGAGAGGAGCTTTGGGTGTGGAAGAGTGTTTGTAAGGGTGAAAGGGGCAGAGAGGAGTGTGTGGAATTTGAGGAGGAGACTTCATCAGTGGGGAAACAAATTCATGGTTGTGTTGCTGCTGGTACAATTGATTGTGTTATGTCCTACATCTATCATCCACTGTCAGTTGTACTTTCTGCATTTACAGAGCCAGAATCTGTCTTTATCACAGGTCTCTAGGAGGAAGACCTATTTTGTTTCAATTTTGGTCTCTTTTATTGTTTTCTCCAAAATGTTTTTAAATTTAGGTGCCCTTTAAAAACAAGGAGTGAATTCAGACTATTGTGTTGCATTGTTGTATTTATTATCCAAAATTTTACAAAGGGAGTGGAGTCAAGATTGCCTTAGAAAAAGGCCGTAGTCAGACTGCACTGAGTACGTCTGTTACAAACATTCCTTAGTTACTCTGGATGTGTGGGGTATATATTCCTGTATATCAAAACAATCTGCTAATTTTTTGGCCACTGCTGATATGCTCCCCCAGTCTTCTTATCTGATAGCAGCATTAGGTGAAGGTTTTCTTCACTGCTCCCCTTGCCTCAGTTGCAGGTTCATTCAGGCTTTGGCAGAGTACAGGAAATCCCTGCAGGCAGCTGTTTTCAGGCTTTGGGAAAAGGAGGAAAACGACAAGACAGTACAGGGTCAGTCTGTCTTGAAACTGAGGTGCAGGGATTTTTTGGGGGGGAAATGAAGGGTTACCTTAAAGGCAGTGTTACAGGAGGACCAGTGCATGAGTAGTTGCTCTAAAGTCCTGACTCTTGTAGCCTTCAGCCCTCTCCTTTTAGATGTTCATGATTTATACTGGCTCCTCAGTATAAATCCTCAGTGGTTCCCCTTCTGTTTTCTCAGCTTCTGCTTCTGCAGTGCTCTTGAGCACTGTGCTACAATTTGTATGTTTGAGTTTTGTTGTGGCACCAGTTGTGTCATGGATAGAATGGATTTCCGTGTGTACCTTTTAGCCCCTGATCCATTATCTGCTGCTGCTGCAGACATTTTCTGTCTTTGTCCCTGTAGTCCCATGCTTTTCGGAATGGGTGGCCTATTCCAAAATGGGGTTTGCTCAGCAGATTTGCCTATGAACTATGGGTCCATGGACAAATTTCCCCAAATGAATGGACTCTGAAAAAATACTGATTTTTAAACTGTGTAAGAGCTTTAATCTATGTGTACAATTTAAGGTCTAAGTGAGGTCTGCCTGTCAGCCATTGCTGTGCAAGCCTATGCATTCCAGGCTCTAGGATGACCAGGGAAGTTGACCATCAGTTGACCTGATGAGTGGGGAAGTTGGACCAGATGACCCATGGTGGTCCCTTCCAGTCTCACCCCTTTTGTGTTTTTGTAGGGTTTCTCTGGAAAGTCCATGCAATCTCTAGTATAGAGCCTAGTCAGCCAGGCTCCAAGTGCCCCGAGCTGAAAAGGAAATATCTAAAGCTTTGAAAAGAAAATGTTGCCTGAAAAGAAAGTTAATGTTATATAAAGGATTCATCTTTTCTCAGAATGTCTATTAAACATAAAAATAGAAGGTATTTGTCATTTAAATCTGAACATACCATGAGAAATTTCAGCTCACCAGTTAAAATCCAGCCAAGCAAGAGGCACATAAAAGCTGTGTCACGTTTATTCATTGGCATTGATATTGGCTAGAATAAATATATCTTTATCTTAAAATTGGAAAAGTTTTAGTCTGACTAAGAGTGGATTGGCTTCCCCTGTTACTTACGACATCAGTCCTGGTTCCCAGAGGGAGAGCTGTGCTAAAGTTGGTGTGTCATTTCTCAGGAAATAAATGAGCAAATAGGATATTTCTTTTTACATCATCATTAGCAGAACTTGCAGAATGCTTATTGCACAGGTTCTGGTAGTGTTCTTGACAATATAGTGTGAATTGCATTTGAAGCTGGTATAAGTTGACCTGATGCAATCATTTCAGAGCTTTTTTGGGAAATGATCCTTCAAGTTCTCTAGAGACTCGAGCATCTGCTGAGAAATGGAAACAAAGAAGGGCTTGATAATTAATGAAACTTGGGGTGATGAAAGCATCTGTTCTGTTTTTCTGTAGTCTTTTCATCCTAACTCTTGTTTGTAAGTGTTTTATAATACTACAAAGCATGACATCCCAGGGTGCCCTTTACGTGTGCTGTAGTGATGTAGGATGATTAGGCAGTCTGACCTCATGGAGGACAAATTGCACAGTGCTTATGAATCTTCAGAAAAACCTTCTTGTTAAAGTCATGTTTTGGATTTTAAAGGCTGTATGTGGTGGCTCATTTGTTTAGCTTGGTTATTGCTTTGTTTTGTGCAATGCATTTTTTGATGAACAGAATTCTCTCAAAACCAGCATTTAGAAATTGGGAAAGGTGCAAAAGAAAAAAATGTTGTAACATTTTTTTTGTTGTTGTAACAACACCTACCTCATTTTGGAAAAATTATTTTCTATCATTAGATAAAAAAAATATAAAAGACTGTGCTGCTGTAAAAAAACCAAACTGATTCAGCATTTCTGAAATGTATAGTTTTAAATATTTAGAAAATCAAGCACTTAGAAAAACATGAGTGGGGTGACATCAGACATGTTCTGTATTTCAGTTAACATGTGTAGTGAATTAAGAACTCAGGATAGATTGTCATAATTACATAATGTTTTTTAAAGCAATTTAAGCATGTATTATTTGCTTGCATAGCAAGCACTGTACACCTTTTCTGTCTTAAATTTTCTTAAGAATATTGTAAGTGCTTCTACCTGTTAATATTGAGCACTGTTACAATCCTGGGGAAGGTACTGCTCAGGAAAGCAGCTAGTTTAGACCATACACAGTATTTTTATATCAGAGCTGGCTTCTGGCTTTAGCTTTGGCTGTCATCATTGCTTACTGCTGGTTGTTTGAGACTAGACAAGCTGCAAACTCAGCTAGACTTGGGTTTGCATTTACAGACTGCAACTGGAGTGCTGTGCTCTTGGACTGGCACTGTCCTGCTTGTGCAACTTTGTGGAACACACTTGGCTGTATTAGGTTGTTTCTTCTAGTGGCTGAATGACAGATTGTAACATTTGGATCTCTCCTTTGGGCCGGCTTTCTTCTATACGTCTTCTCCAAATGCTTTTATCTGTTCTTCAGCTGGGCTTGCATTCACGACCGTACACTGACAGTGTAGCCAGTCTCAGCTTCTACTAAGATATGCTTCAAAAATTCAAATTTTTGATTGTTGTCCCTTCCTTTAGGAAAAATAGTTTTAATGAAATTAATATTTATAACCAACTTTAGTTTCTGTAATTTCCATTGTGCCAGTAAAGACAACACTACAGAAATATCTCACTAATTCATTCTTGCATAAAGTGGCTGTTCTGATAGCTTCCATTTTAAGCAAATAAAGATAACCTGTATGCCATTTAAAAAGAAAAGTACAGACTTCAAGTTTTAACACAGTTGTGCAAGAGTGTGTGTATTTTGAGTCATGCTCCTATTTGACTGGCTTCAACTGCTAGCATCATGGCAAAAGTTCATATAGAATATTTTGTGGAAATGAGAGGCAGAAACATGTCTAATTAATAGACAATTACTTTGTGTTTTAATCTGTATACTGATTAGGTAAATTGAATTTGTTTTAGTTGTGGTCATGTAAATCACGTTGCTGCTGCATGCTTTTGCTTTGGCTTGGGAGTGCAGTATGTATCTTGTTGGAAAGAGGAGGTGTGGGTGATACCCTTGGGAAGGGATACCATTCTGCTTTGCGCACAGGATTTATGAGGAGTCCCATCTGAGAGTAAGGGCTTATTAGAACAGTAGCTAGTGCTACACGTTGGTAAGATTTATTCTTAATTATTCTGAAATCAGCTCCTAGCCATTTATGGGGACTAACTTAATTTCAGTGTTAGAATGGTTCATTAATTCCTAGCTTTCTCTATCATCACACTTAATGGTAGAGACTGCAAATGAAATGTTTTGATGTTTTAACACCATGGGTTCCACTTTTTGTCAGTACTTGGTCACTTCATGTGTTTTTAATTTTTTATGTATTTATTTTTAATTAAACCAAATCACCCACCCAGAAATATGTCTAAGTGCATACAGAAGTTATTGGCAACCCTCCTTCCCTGCCACATACCAGTTGCTTTTTTTTCAAGCTGGAAACAAAATTCAATTGTAAATTTAGTATCAGCAAGCTGTGTTTGCATTTTTGGATGATGTGAACATCATGCATGTGTGTCTTAAAGGAATGGCACTGTGCTAAGTGGTTTCAATGACATTTATTAGCTGACTCTCACTACTAACTAGTTGGATTTCCAAGGCTTCCTATGCTCTGTTTTGAGGTAGTGCATTGTCTTTTTTTCCCCAGTCCATCTCCTGTATATGTTGTAAAGCAATGAGTATCTTCACTGCTAGTTTGGATGAAGTAAACACTTTGTTGTCTGCAACCACCTGCAAAAAAATTCTGCTGCTCTTGCACCTTTTGTTTAAGCTTTATAGATGACCTGCTGTTACTAACCACTGGAGAATAAAGTGCAAGGGGGGATGAGGATAATGTTGCAAGTGTACAAACCAGAAGTGGTGTTGAGGTCCTTATGTGCTGCTCCATCATGCTGAAATCCTGTCTGTCATTGCAGGATTACAGGTTACTGTCTATCCCATTTTGGGTTTCTGTGTCTCTGCTAATGGTGCAGAGTAATTCTGTTTTTCTGTATTTGCATGGGAGAACTTTGGAAGATGATTTGTCCCACAGGTAGAGTCAAGGTTTGTAAGTGTAAGGAATTCTACTTGTGTGAAGCTCTGGAGGATCTGGGTGGGCCTCCTAGGGAAATGAATTTTTCCCAGTTGTCCCCTAAGCAGGGTGAGCTTAAGTTTGTATCAGAGGGGTTTTCTCCATTTGGAATTTAGAACACAGCATTTTTTGTACTTTCTTTAAAAATAAATCGTATTCAGTAAAAGTTTTATAAAGAATATCCTTAGTTTAAATATATTTTAATTCTATTTTGCCTTTAATTTTTGCTAGTGTTAGTAGATTAATGGTCTCTTTTTATTCACTAGAGCTCCTGCTTGACCAGACAGGATGTCTGTTCATTGAAAGCTGTTGTCAATCAGTGGGCATTGTCTTGTAGATTTGCACTTTGAAATACTACCGGTATTGGCAGTGAATTTTGTGAATGCATGTTTGCTGTTTCACTTTTTTGTCCCCATTCCTTTATTGCTTATTTACTTGCAGGCATTTGAATTGCCTGACTTCATTGAACTTGAGTTTGAAGTTGCTGATTCTGTGTCTTTGGTCTAGACTGTCCTTTTAAATAACAGTAACGAAGCGCTGTCAAGATGACTGTGGTGCTGTCTCCAGTGTGGGAAAATCGTCTCTGCTGCTTCCGAAAGCTTTGCCTCAGGTGGCTCCATGTAATTGTAACATTTTAGATAATTGTTTGCAGTTTGTACTGTGCTTTTTGCCTAAACTGAGGACTGCTTGAAAATGAATGGATTGAAAGCCCATCTCTTCCTTCTCTGCTTTGCTAATGACATAATGGTGCATGACTGGAGTTTTAAATATTTTTTTGGAACAGTTGCAGTTTGTGTCATTATGTTTCTCCAAGGTGGATATGCTGCTTGGAGAAGACTTGTATCTCCCAAAGTATGGTGCGAGGAGGTATGAACTGGACCTCTTCTGTTACACAGAGGTTACATCAGATACGGCAGGTGTTTTGGTGGAATGAATGAATTGTGATTTTTGGTTTCACTGTCGGAGTCAGGTGGTATTCATTCAGAGGTTTATAGTGTTAACTTTTTCTGTCCAGTAGACTCTCTACTGCAACAACTGTAGGCAGCCTGAGGTTGCAAGTCCCTGACCGAAAAAATCTAGGCTATTACATGTGGGATTGCTACCCACATTGCTAAAGGGTTTTAGGAGTTAGTCCCATAGCTGTGCTATGTAAATGGGGATGTGGGAGGATTCCCATGCATTTGTGCCTTAACCTTACTTCTCTCATATCAGCTGTATCTGTTTAGCAGGGCAAGGAGTGCTTTGGCTGCACTACTGCTCTTCTGTCAATAGCAGATCTATCTAAACTGGCATTGTTTTCCCATTTCTCTTTTGTCCAGCTGCCTCCTTTCATTTCCCCAGAGAAGGATGTTGGTTTTCCTTGATGTGGCAGTTATTCTGTAGGTTCTTTCTCTAACTTTGATCTATAAAACGATCCAGGTTAAGAAAGGAACTTCATACTGAAAAAAAGGAAGAAGCTTCAGACTGATCTATCTGCATTATGAGAAAAGTATCAGCACTTTGTGCAGATGTCCTCTGTGTCATTACTATTTTTAATTTTTTAGAAAATCAAAATAAGAACAGAATGTAGGAATTACTCATATTGAGTCAGACCCAAAGTCTGTCTAACCCCATATCCTTTCTGACAGTGGCCAAAAATGAAAAGCTTGAGAAGATTACAGCAACAAGGTAATGACCCCGCCATCTGTCTTCTCCCACCCTTCAGTGATATGTAACTCAGGATATTTTCCTGATATAGGGGTGATTTCCATGTGGATATTGTCTGTTACTGCATTTATTTTTCATAAATTTGTCTGGTCTCTCCTTAAAGCTCTAGGGTTTTCATAGCCACAGTATCTTGTGGCAGAGTCCTATGACTTAGATCAAAGTTGTGTGAATACTACTTCCATTTCTTCATTGTGAGCATGCTCCTGTTGGGCCACAAGTGGTGCAACTCTTCATGCAGGCTATGCCACCTGTGATTTTTATTAGCCACTCTTATATCCTGGCTCCTTCGTCCCTTTGCAAGTAGTGGGGGATTAGCTGCTCAGCCTTTATCTGAGGAGAGGGTGGGAACTGGAAGCAGCATTCAAGGTGCAGGTCCAAGGTGGGTTTAATGGCAGTGTTAAGCTTGTCTCTATTTGGTGCTCTCCTCTGTATAGCTTTTAATAACCTGCTGTTTGGTGGTGGCTGCTGAGCATTTAGCTGATGGTTGCCTGAAAGCATCTCTTTTGTCTTGGAGGAAAATACATTGTGCTGGGTCCGAGAAGCAAGGCAGCTGCTGCTTCAGGCCTCAGGGCCCACCGGTGCTGAGGCCAAAATGTATCCCCAGCAGGCAGGAATGTGCACTGTGTGTGTATGCTGGGGATTAGGCCGGCAGAGAGAGCACTGAGACGGTTCTGTTTGAGCAGGGGGAGCTCTGGGAGTGGGAGTATGTGTGTACACACCTTGGAGGAGCCTGCCAGCAGCTGAGCTCAGGTGCTGGCCCTGCTCAGAGGCTGTCCTGGTATCCCCAGTTGCTGGCACCTGGACATATGGGCTCCCTGGTGCCACACACACCACCCCAGGTGCTCTCATCTGTAGAGACATGCAGGTGTTCTCAAGCTCGCAGGTGGCCCTCAGAGACCCACTATAACCCCTTGCTCCCAGCCACTCCTGCTCTCCAGCTTGGTCTTTGCTAGCACTCATATGCTCATAAACCATATGCAACCCCAAAATGCCCTTTCTTTTCATCCCACTATGTGTCCTACGCCCCAAGACTGAAACACTCCTTGGCTGGAAAAGTGATGAGGGGTAGCTGCTTCCTGCAACTTGTCCTGCTGTGTTCCATGCCTGGACACCATGGCTGAGATTCTCCTGGGACAGACAGGGTGTTACTCAGTTGGAGTCTTGCTTTGAGGTCCTGCCTGCTTCTCTTCCAATGCTCCTCTGCATTTGGTGAGATGGGATTTGGATGGGCCTGGGAGTAGACTGGAGATGTAGTATTTGTGTAGATGAAATAAGATTATTATCCCAGAATTATACTTGAGTAGGATCCGAGCCCATTGCTTTATCTGTGCCATGAAGATTGACTTTTTTCCAAGTGCACAGCCTTTTTACAATGTAACTTCTAAACCTTCTTTTTGCAATCAAGCCATTTTTTTACTTTCCTGGCTGATTTAAATATTGTTAACAAATCTTTCACCTTAGTAGTCACCTTTTTTTTTCCCTAGTTGTATTAAGAATATACTGACTAGCATAGATCTTAATGCAGCTCTGCCAAACTACTGGTGGCTTCCCTCTAACAGCAGATCATCTTTTCTGATTTTGAAAAAATTATCTATGGAAGAATCAAAAAGGTATTATTTCTGTGTAGGAAACAAAGGAGTTAACTTTATTTTCAAGTTTTGTCTGGTGTAGTATTAGGCTTTTCATTGGCAATGATGCTTTTGCCATTTTCTTTTGGAAATTATTTAATGATCAAATAGCTTTTTTTTTGGTCAGAATTTATGTACTCAACAATTTTATTCTGTCATTCATAATAATTTCCCCAGCCCTTGTAATTTTCTGAATTAGTCCTGTCATCCTTCAGTGTGACAAGCTTCCTATACACCTTTGTCAAGCAGCTGAATTTTTCTAAGTTTTCCTTATAAATTCAGTGCTTCTCTCACTTCTCAAGTCTTCCTGAGAAGGACTTCCCGCCATGATCCTGCAGAACTGAGTATCTTGTTCCATCTGTATTCTTTCGTATTTGCAGGAAATGCATCTCAGAGCAGTATTACACAATGACCCACTCTGGTTTTTGGACAAGTCTGAAGGGCCCTATTAAAAAACTTTGAGTATTAGTTAAATATAGATGTATGTATGATTTTTTAGGAAAAACCTAATATTTACTTTGGGAAAAAACTGCTGTCATAGTACAATAATTTTAAAAGGCATTGCTTTTTTTTTAGAAAATAATTTTGGTAAGCACAGTAGCTGTAGAAATAAACAATTCATGTATTCTTCCCTAGTTACCTTTACCACAGTAAATTATTTTTTTTATTCTTGACAGTTTCTACAATGCAAATAAAAAATTAGGCTTTATCATTTTCTCCTATATGAGCATACCCAGTTCTGATCTTTTTCCTGAATTCTTTGCAGAACCGTTGTTTTCATTGAATCTATAATTAAATATGCCTCTCTTGATCATTCCGTATCTCTAGTCATTTGACTTTATTTTTTTCAGCTGTAAGGATGTTGTTTGTCAAGATTTTTGTATCTCTCTAGTGTTCTGTAGTGCAGCTTGTAGTCAGACCTTTCTGAAGTCCTTCAAACTCTGCTGTGGGAACTGCAGCAGGGCAGTGAGTCACCTCATGGGCAGATGTGCTTATGCAGTGGCTGGCAGTAAAGGCTTGGCTGGGTTAAAGTCCTTTGCACAAATAACATTAATTGAGGAGATTTTTATTTTTTCCTAGCCCCAGGCTATAGTGATGTGTTCCTGTCTGGAGTTTTGTCATTGGAGGTGGGGTGGGAAATACATGCTTTTTGCCAGAATTGAGCTGGGACATTCACATTTTCTGGTATAGGAATTCTATAATGTTCTGCCTGGGGCTTTGGAAATAATTGCTGATGAAACTTAGTGTACTGTTTCTGCTAGGGTGACTGAGTATCTGTCATTTTAACAGACATAAACAGACATAAGCTTTGTAGCCCCTCTGGTTTGGTTACTGAAGTTCCAGAGTGCATTAGGCTGAAAAGGAATAGCATGCCCTGGTGTTGTGTGTGGCAAATGGGAATCTTCAGATACAAAGGTTTCTTCATCTCTGATCACCAGTCCCTCAGAATTCCCTCAGAACTGCTATTTTTTGTTTTTATAAGCAGTAGCATTTCTTTCTGCCATTATGGAGCATTCAGAACCAAACTTGTCTGCCTCAGCTTAGCTTCTTTGAAATATCAAGTGCTTGTCTGCAGTTACTTTGGAGCTCTATTCTAAAATATGGGAGGTTGTAAGTTTGTTGTTGTAAATAGAGATAAAGGAGGATTTGGAATCAAATGGGATTTTGTAAGTGCAAATGTTTTTCAGATCCTGGAAGTAGATTTCCTGCTGGCTCTCCTCATGAGTGACTTCATGGGCCTGGGCAGTTCTATCAGCTACAGGTGTGTTCGTAGGGAGAGCAGAGCCTGTGCATGTGGGGTGAGTGGTTCCGATGGTTGTTCTGTCTCCTTGTGTTTCTGGTGAGAAACACCTGCTAGCATGGCCATTACTGCTTGGAAGCTCTGAGCAAGACCAAGCTCTTTCTGTGCTAACAAGTGCCTCATGTGCAAGAGCCTGTGCTTAGGAGCTGGAACAGGTCAGAGTAGGGAAGAAGGAGCTGTATTCTACCCTTTCTAAAAATAATTGGAGCTAAGGGTAACTTTACACAATGTAACTTCAAATTGGGAGCTCATAGGAGGGCAGAGCATTAAGCCCAAGTATTTGGTGTGGTAGAACATGACTAAATTGTAAACCCAGACTTTAATCTGACTCCTTTATTGGAAAAAATAAAATCAGACTACCCTTTCATCAAATGTTGAAGCGGTTACTGGAATGTAAAATACAACTATATGCTAAATTTCATGCATCTCATTTAAGAAATATTTTGCATAGAATTAGCTACAGTGATGCTAAGCATTTTTACTGAACACAAACACTTGTTCCAGGCCAGCTTAGAGCTTGAGGTGTTATTTCACATCTCCAGGCTTGGTGGGGGAGCTGTTCTCAGGGCAGTAAGCCTGCAGCCATGCAGAATGCAGTATGATCTGTCTCTGGGGAAATTAGTCCACTCATCTCATCAGGAACTGATTCTAGCAAACGACTGGTAAATGTTACAACACATTATTGTTTTTCTACTGTATTATGTCTCTCTGTCTCTTTAATATGTGTGCATATGAAATGCATGTGGTGATTTGAGGTTATAAACATACTGGTATAATTCACAAGTAACAAATGAGCATCAGTTAAAAATTTAGCTGATCCTTCAAGCAGTAGCAATTTAAGGAAGCAAGCAGCAGTATGAATCACTTAGCTGGAAAAGAAGAAATATCTAGATGCAAATGAGTGATGGTATAAGAACTTGAATACTGTATAGACCATGACCCAGCTATTGGCATTGCTTTTGGTGTCCTGAATTGCTCAGCTGCCACACTCTTCTGAGGCTTCAGAACATCAACAATACTTAAGTTTGTATTCACTGGTTTAAGATGTTGCCAAAAGCATTAAAAGAATTGCTGTCCTAAATTAATTAACTTTTGTTTGTTGAACCTGTAGTGTGGAACAGAAATGTCAGTTTTATTCAGACAAAAGGGAAGTTTCATCTCCAGGCCATAAGTGATTTTGCCCTGGTTTAACGAGTCATATATTTCCACTCGACCTGAAAGAGAATTTTTTTTTAAATGATTGCTTCAGGCCACATATAACCTCATCATTTGCAGCAGTGCAATTTAAGGGATTTAATGTAAACTACTTGAAGTTTTTTGATGATGTGTTTGACCTAACCACAAGAAAAAAAATTGCCTAACCTTCAGTTATAGTAGCATAAGAAATAGAAGTCAGCAGATATGAAATAGTTTAAAATGGCAAAGTCTGCCTGCTGTGCTACATGGCTGCCCCTTCTCTTGCTTTGAGCACATCATTGCCCACCCTCCTGCCTGGTGACATCTTTGCTGAGGCAGGAGGCAGAGGCAGTGGATCCCAGTGGGGGCCTGGGTCCTCAGCCTGAGCTCTGCCCACCTGGCCGCCCTGTGGGGCTCAGCACCGAGCGTGCTGCCCTCCCAAGGACTTGCCATCAGGACTCAGCATGATGATGTAGAATACATTTAAATCTAAGCAATAGATTGCTTGGATTTGCTTTGCTCTTTTGAAGTGTGGTGTGATCTTTAGCCATAGGGACTAAGCATGTCAAAGTGAGAAGGCTGGAGTTTGCCTTCATGCTTGTTCTTTTTCTGTTTTCCCTAACAGTCTCTGTCAAATCTGTTGTTCTTTTTCAGTTCCCTTACAACAGGCAGGGGCTGCTTTGGGGTGGCTGGTGCTCTTACCTGTCTTCATATCTGTGTTTTCCAGCATAGTTCCACTTGAATTAGTTCAGCATACACATGTCATAAGTGGTTCATGTAACAGGTTTGAGGATCATAAGAAAAGGTTTTGTAGTCACAACATATCAGGTAGACTGCAAATACCTGATTTTTTAACCTGTTGTTATTCAAAACCATAATAATGACCTCAGCATTGTTAAAACTCACTAATTCTTAAATCAATTACAAAAAGTGAAATATTTTGTTGGTATGGGGAAGTATTGCATCTTTTCAGGTCTTGTAAATGGAGGGAGTGGATGATGCAGGGGTGTACTGGGAATTGATTGCCTTTTGGAGCAGTAGCTGTACTACTGTGGATGTGTCCAGAAAAGTCACTACAGTCCCTTTAGCATCCTTGTGTACATGCTTTATCAGGTACAGCAGAAGTGCCATGATGCAGTTTAATGACAGTGAAATGCAGATGGAAAGGAAGGAAAGTGAAGCAGAAAAAGATCTGTATATTGACTTGCAAAATTACTTGCTGTATACTTATTTGTCATGCAGCTTTGAATGCTGCTTGTTTTTCTGTCTCTCTATGCCTTCATTCTTTTGTATTATCTTTGTAATGTCAGTCTGAAAGGGGAAGTGTTCTTCACCACAGATTGTGAAATCTTTCTCCAAAATCAATTCCTCCACTAGGATTTTTTTTTCTTGGATAGGTCTTGTACGTGGGTTTTTGGGTTTTGTTTGTTTGGGTTTTTGTTTGTTTGGGGTTTTGGGGGGTTGTTTGTTTGTTTGTTTTTTGTTTTTGTGGGTTTTGGAGGGGGTTTGGTGGGGAGTCTTCTATCTTGTGGTCTTAAATGGCAAAAGGTTATCATTTTATATCTCAGGAAAGGCAGGTAATATTTCTTTTCTGCTGGGATACAGTATTTGACTGTACTTGAAAGAGTCTTAAGTCTTGAATATGGAATACTGCAGCTTTTGTATTCAGAAAAGTTGTTTTAGAATATTCTAAAAGGTTTTAAAAAGGTTGTAGCTGTTATTTTCTTTTCTCATGAATCCTGATAAGTATTGAACATATAGCAGAATGAAGTGCTATGCTTTCCAGGTGGAACAAGAAAATAAATGGTCCTAATAAAATATTGAAAGCTCTGTAAACAATTGCTTAAGTAGTTTTTCAGTAAAAAGTATGTGGTGTTTGTACAATATGTGGCCTGCTGGACATTAAAGATTTTTTCCCTTTCTAATCAGGACACAGGTAAGTTGAACTCCATACCTCATGTGGACATTGAGGTTGTACTGTTCTAGAAAGTCTGCACTTGGTACTTAACCATTCATTCTCTGCTTTTCTTCTGAATCTGTAATTTTATAAACTATTTTAATTTTGTCCTGTAAGGATGCTTCATTTTGCAGCAGTATGTATATATTTTTTATTACTTTAAAATGTTTCTTTAAATATTTTATGTTCTTAATAGTGCTGAGCTTTGACTTCCATACTTACGTTCTATCTTTCATGGCCTGAGCACAAGTAGTGCAAGTACTGGTACCTATTGCTGCAGGTTGTTTTAGATGAAATTTAAAGAGTTCTGTGGGTTGCTGCAGTGTGGCAAAGTTTCTAACATTTTAAGCACTTCAAGGCAAAGTGATTTAAGGGTGACTAATATGTTGGAGTATATGGATTTAGCAGTGCTATTGGAGTAATAAAACCTTAAAAAGCTGATTCAGTGTACTCAGTAAAGAAGTATTGTTTGTGTAATGTTGTAATCCTAAAGTCATAGAATGGCTTGGATAGGAAGGGACCTTGAAGATCATCCAGTTCTAGCCCACCTGCCATGGGCTGGGACACTTCCTGCTAGACCAGGCTGCTCCAAGCCCTCTCTGACCTGGGATTGGACACTTCTAGGAATTGGGCATCTGCAGCTTCTCTGGGCTATGTGCTCCCATGCCTCACACTGAAGAATGTCTTCCTAATACTTAATCTAATCCTTTTCAGGTTCAAACCATTCTTCCTTGTCCTGTCACTACATGCTCTTGCAAACTTTCTTCCTTCATCTTTCTGGTGGGCTCCCTTCAGGTACTGGAAGGCCACAATTAGGTGACTCCAAAACCATCTCTTTTTCAGGCTGAACAAACCCAACTCTCTCAGCCTTCCCTCACAGGAGAGGTGCTCCATCCCTCTTATCATCTTGGTGGCCTCCTCTGGACTCTCTCCAGCAGGTTGATGTCCTTCCTGCGCTGGGACCCCAGAGCTGGATGCAGCCCTGCAGGTGGGGTCTCACCAGAGCAGAGCAGAGGGGCAGAATCCCCTCCCTGACCCTGCTGGCCAGCCTGGGCATGGCACCTTACACTTGGCCTTGTCAAACCTCCTGAGATTCCCTCAGGCCATTTCTTGATCTTGTCCAGGTCCCTCTCGATGGCATCCTGTCCTTCAGGTGTGTCAACTGCACCACACAACTCAGTGTTGTCTGCAAATATGAGGGTGCACTCAATCCCTTTGTCTGTGTCATTAATGAAGGTATTAAGTAACACTGGTTAACACTGAGGTGCACCGCTTGCCCATTGAGACTCTGAGCCATTGACCATTATCCTCTGGATGTGACTCTCCAACCAATTTCTAATCCATCTAATAGTCCAGTCATGAAATCTGTCATTTCCCAAAGCCATCCATGTCTTCATATCTTGCAAAGTGAAGGAATGGTATATGCAAACATAGTAACATGTCAATGTTTTCAGCTTTATTTAGTATAGAATTTTTAAAATATTTTAAAATAATTTCAGGTCTGTAGAAATACTATTTTAAAAATGGCAGCAGTGATGCAGCAAAATATCCAAAGAAGATATGTTTTGTGGTGTGCTCTTCCTCCTTGCTTTTCTGAGTTAACTATCTCATTAATGAATTCACAGTAACTCAGTTTATTTGGATGAACTTTGTTACCTGGTATGACTCAAGATCCCTCTTTTGCTTGTATGTAATTAGCATAAAACCTCAAACTGGAAGTCTGCAATATAGTGTCTCATCACAAAAGCCAGCTAACTGTAAAAGCTGATAATGTTTGTAAAGCACGCTAAGCTCCCTGGGTGAAAGGTACCACAGAAATACAAAGTATTAAGCCAGTAGTTTAATTATAAGATAAGAAGTAATTGAAATTTTCCAACACGGTTGCATGTAGAAGACATTCTGGTGATTTGCTTTGTAATATTTAGGTCAGTGAATTGAGATGTCTTTCTAAATCCTTTATGAATATTCTCTCATTTAAGTGCATTGCTCGAAGGTGTCTGATACATTTATTTGGCTGGCTGATACTGCAGTTTAAAAATACCACATTTCAAATAGGCAGCGAAGTGCTGTATAGAAACCTTTGAAATAACCAACCTTCATCTTTCAAAATGACAGTTATTGTGCTATAATAATTGTAGAAGTACTGAATTTACTTCAATTGATTTTTTTTGAATAGTAGACTGCTCGTTTAATACACAATGCCTCCAGAATTTTAATCTCCATGTCCCTCTTGTGGTTTACAATTTGGTGCAGATTTCCCTTGAGATATTTTTCCTTGTCTTATGTATATCTATATAAATACCAAACAGTTTATCATGAATACTAAGTCCTGCTTTCTGGCACTTACTGTGCTGTCAGCTAGAATGATTCATGAGGTGAAATCAGTACTTTTATGTGTCATTAAGTCCTGAAAACTTTTGTACTACTTCCACTTACAATAAAAGGTAGCCTGTAACAACGGTATGATATTTTTGACTCTGAAATGTCTAAGACACATCTTAATGTTATAGTAGTTCTCCCTGTTGCATCTGTTTTGACTGTAGGAACATGTCAGATTGGGTGCAGCTTGGATCATCCCAGCATCCCTGCATCTCTTCCCAAGCTGCCTCCATGGTCAGTAATGCTTGATAGAGTGGACACTGTGTGGGACAGGAGGAGGGATTTGAGTCTCCATCATGCTCTTAGACCCTCAGGGGGAATTTCCTCCTTGGTCCCCTGCAGCTTTTCTCCTCTTGCAGTCATGGCAACACTGCAGGACCAGGAGCAGCCTTGCTTCCAGCCCAAAACTGTCTTTCATGACTCTGCTGGCGGGAGTTAAAAAATTAAATGGACACCCTACTGCATTCTGCATGCAGTAGAGCAGTGTTTTAGTTAATTGTTAGTTTATCTTTATTAGAAAAATAAAAGCATTGAAGTATTTTGACCTTTTTTTTTTCTTTGCACAATAATCCTTTCTTTTGAAGAGGGAAATCTCTATTCTTTCCCTCCCCCTGTGATTTTCTGTCACAGAGGAAGAGCCCTGTCCTGTGGGATGTGGCTGCGGCAGAGCCCGTATTGCCCGGGGTGTGCTGCAGAAACGTCGCCTCAGACGGAGCCTTTACCAGGAAGCTGCTGAGCCAAGGACAGACACTCAGGCAGTGGTCAGGGGGTGCTTCTAACGACAGTAAAACCTGATCTCTAAAGTGTTACAACTCTGAGTTCATAGCATGCAGAAATTTTTAGGGGGACCTGAATTTGGCAGAAATGGTAAAAGGTTCTTGTAATTAATGATGTAAAGGGTTTTCAGGTTTAAAATTATAACCTGGACTGGACATTTTAAAACTTGAATGTGAAAACTAGATAAGTTTAGCTGCAAGGATTTAAAGACAAATTTAATTTTGAAAATAAGTATCCTTAAAGATTTAAGTTTTGAAGAACTTAAATCTTGAACAGATTTGCTGTGTATTTCAGAGTGTGGAAACCTCAGACTGAGCATGGGGGGCTTGTTTGGTACCTTCACAGGCAAAGGCTGTGGCTCCATTTTCCCCAGGCGTGCTCTGGGGCTGTGCTGGGAAGGCAGTACACTGCAGCCTTACAGGCCTGCTGCAGCTCAGCACCTCTCTTGTCAAGTAGAGAAACTAAGAGGGCCATTAATTCTCTGAGTTATGGTTTGCAGTGCAGGCTGTCCTCTGAGGGATGCAGAACAGTTTGCCTATGGCATCACACAACTTTAACCAAGCTCTGCCTCTAAGCACCCATCGTAGATGTGCGATCCTGTCGCTTTATAAGGAAAACACAATTTTTGCTATGAAGTTAAGGGGAAATTTGATTGTCCCAAAAGGAAGAAGCCTTCCTGAGGAGAGCCAGCTCGGTTCCTTCTGGCATCTTGGGAAGCTTCCTTAGCAACATTTTTTTCCGTACTCTCTGTATACTATCAATCCCCCTTGATCTTCCTGCTCATTATCCCTCCCCCATGCTCTTACCCCCTGTTTCATCCTGAATCCTAGAAAAAAATATCCACTGCAGCCACCCTGCTGCCATTCCTCCAAGGCTCTTGCTTTTATAAACCCTGTCCTATGGCCTTGTATCCCAGTTCTGGCTGAGCTGCAAATCCTCTCCCTGGAGGGCCAGAGGGGGTGGAGATCATCCTGCAGGGGTGCAGCAATGCCACAGGAATGAAAACCTTGTCTCTTTAGCATGGTGCATGGGAGCAGGTCAGCTGCAGCCAGCCAGCATGGTTGGTATGGAGCACAAGGAGGGCAGGAACGTGTAATCACTGAGTACAGTGTCTATCAGCAATTCTGTTTTGCCTTATGTAATGGATTGAAAATATACTTCATCACAGTCTAACTCTGAAAATTACAGAATCACAGAACCACAAGGTTGGAAGAGACCTAAAAGATCATCAAGTCTAACCCGTTCCCTGAGACCTCAACTAATTATTGCACTTATAAGACAGAGTCAAGTGTAAGAAGTAGGAATTCAGAGTTTTGCTTGGAATGACAAATCTTTCATTATTGTCTATGCATTTGAATTATCTGTTTACATTCTATCTATTTTTTCTAATAGTGAGGTGGCCCTGTGTCAGCTGGAATTCAGTCAGGACCTGAAATTTTATTGCCTGCATGCATATTCAATTGAATACTATCATGCTTCATGGACCATGAAGTTTAGATTGTATCTAGTAAATGAGCAAATGCTTTTTATAAATAATTAGTCTTCTGCTTAATTATAGGAGTAGGTTTTCCAGCACATTTGTCATGTGATCTATGTATATGGTGTTGCTGTTTATAATTGAATGTGAGAAATAATCGGCTTTCTAAAAAACTTTTGAGTCAATACTTGCCTTATCACACTGTGCCTGATAGATTTAATTTGCTGCTTACAGAGTTATTGATTAAATAACTTAGAATTCCTTGAGAGAGAGAGGTAGTTACCTGGAAACTTAGCCTGCTTCTCCTCTTGAATGCACTAGTAAAAACAGCTCTCTAAATGTTACTGTTGGTTAATAGTTCATTTAGAAATAATAAACCCAGCCTAATTAAATATAGCATGGTATTTCACTGTAGTAGACACTTTCTCTTGTGTTCATGTTTGATTTACTTGCAAAGTAGCTTCTGCTTTTTACATAGTACTTGGAATCTAAAATGTAGTGTGTTTGTTTTATAAGTGTTTCATTTCCAGTTTTTATTGAATAAAAACCCAACTCTTTTCCCCGCAAGATTGTTAGGATTTTTGCTGAAAAAATTATAGACTGGAAAATTACTCAGTCACTTAAAACTATTACAATTTACATTATGGAAACTTTTGAAAGATAAGCAGTTGTGGAGGGATAGAATGTAAGAGAATAGTTCAGAAAGCAATCTCACCCCTGAGGAGTTGCAGCTGCACTAATCACCAAAGATTAGGAACAGGCCTGCCCTTAACTGGCCGCAGCTGTGTCCAATAAGAAGACAAGTGCTACAAAAGAGTGGGTTAGCTCGGCGAAGAGAGAGTTGGAGTTTGTTGGCTGTGGTGGGAAGAAGGAGGAGTCAGTGCTGTTAGGAGCTGTCCATGAGAAACCACTGAGAAGGTATGGAACTTTGCAATAAGATGACAACAAGCAGTGATGTGTATGATGCTTATAAGACAGGTGGAATTGAAGAACTTTCTTCCTCAAAGAGAAGTTTCCAGTGGTGTCTCTTGGTGCCCTCTATTTATAAAGCCTGTCTAAAGTCCCTCTCTCATGCCAGGCATCTGCAAGAGCAGCTTCTTCACGCTCATCCCAGCCTCTTCTTCCTGCCCCTACTGCACACTTTCCCCTCTGTCTTTTATAGGTGATCCAGGACACTTACTAGCCAGTATAATGACCTGGCATGTTTCATTCCTTTTTCTTATATAGCTTCCATCTTTTGGATGATGGAATGTTTGGATATCTCTTCACATGAACTAGCAATATCAAGTCTCATTTGGAGTTGGAATTAGTAACTGTAATCCCACATTTTGTAGTAAACACTAAAATGGAAGTTTGTTTTTCTTTAAATTTAAGTGTTTGTTTTAAAAGTAAAAGGTTTGTATGTGAAATGAGAAATTGTAAATTATAATTTTATTTTGTGCATCAGTTAATGTTTAAGTTTTGATTTTTGCTTGCTTTTCCAAGTACCACCTACTGGTATTCTTGAAGCTTTCTTTGGTAAAATTTGCCACTCCAGAAAATAAGGCTATACGTGCTTCCATTTATGGGAAACTCCATAAAAAATGAAAAACAAAAAGAATGAAAATTAATTGTGTAGTTTGCAAGTTTATTATTTGGTTAAATGTGTGTATCCTGTTACAGATCAGGATATCCTCTGGATTTTTTTAATGAAAAATTCTTATTAGAAGAACCCTGCCATATTTTGTCCCAGTTGCAGTAGTACTGTGTGTGCAATTTTTGTTCTATATTTGACAAATGTGCAACTGATGTAATGTGCATTTGATCACAAATGTTGGCTTAAAAAAGAAAGAAAAGCAGTTTTTTCTGAGGTGGTTTTTCTAGCAGTTCAGTTTCAAGAGCCCATGGAGCTTTTTTGTCCTGATTTTGCAATTAGGTTGAAGCGAAGTGGTGGTTTTGTGGGGACAGTTAGCAAAATCTCAGAAATCACAGCTAGAGGAGAGTGCATTACAGATCCTGCTACCCTGGGAAGGAAAGGCTGCTGCTCCTCTCCACTGCTCTGTACCAGTCCCTGCAGTGGAAAACCTGATGGCTTTCTCCACACGTCTGACAGATCAGTGTGGCTCTAGCAGGTCAGAGAAGCCTTGTGCTTGGTCTCTAGTACTGGTTGGCATTCTGGCTGACTCAGCAGCATTTGGTACTTATGTTCTGTTTCCTGTGGAACATGCGAGTTAGGCAAACCTATATGATTTCTCTTAAATAAATAAATGTCTGCTTTCAGAGCTCACAGCATGCACAGCAATGAGGTAATAGATTGAGAAAACTGACTTGTGTAGTAGAATCTGTGTTGCCATGATTTCCTCAAAACATTTGATTTCCTGCAAACCTTGGCAGTATAAGTCTGGGCTCTTAGAAGATGCTTGCTGATTTTATTTAATATTTTAGTTTTAATTGGAATTTTTTTCTTCTCTGGTTCTCAGCTTCTGATAAATCACTTATTTCTACTACTAAGTCTAGCAGCTTTTTTGTCTCATTCCTTTCATCCTCATTTTGAATCTTTGGGGAATGGATTTTGCTGGTCCCTGCAGAGCTGGGTATCGTTCTCCATATGCTGAAATGCCATTGTTTTCTTACAGTTTCAGAGTAATGAAATCTAAAATGATGGGAAAGTCTATTGACATATCTGGATAAAGATGATGATAAATAGGCTGCAGTACAACAACTCAGGTTGGACATGTTTTTGTGGTTCAGGTTAAACAGGATAACTTTCTTTCCTTGGTGCTGTCCTCAGCACAAGGCTTGTCCCTTTTACTGTCTCAGTACTGTAGAACAAATGGTTGTGGTATCATAAATCCCTCTCCAGAAGCAGTGATGATCTTGGACACTTTTGTATCATTTAAAAAACTTTCAAACATTTGTTTTTACTCTATAAACTGTGTTTACAGATTGACATACAGAAGCTGTTTCTGAACTACAGAAGTAAACACATTGTGCAAATTTTTTTTCCCCAGGAAAAGGAATACATAGTTACTGTGTGTCTTTACAGCTTTATTCAATTTTTATATACATTGTTTCTGAGCATTCTAGATCCAATTTGTTGTGCACCCAGAAATTTTGACCTGCAAGTTTAATGTGGCTGTTCTGTATTATGTATTGTTCCCCTCCTTTCTCCACTGCCTGAGTTTCATCTCTCTCTTCTTTACATCTTTCATATACGAACATCTTAACACCATCAAATAAATTGTGGCTTTGCTTCTGGCAGATTTCCAGTGTGCTCTATTCTGCCAGCTGCTGGAAGCACTGGAGGAAAAAAAAATGTGTCAATCTCATCACTCCATTATTCAGCATGGGATGAGATTTTAAGCATATGAGAATCTATGTGGTAGGACTTACTGACCTCCTGTTTCAGTGATGCTGTCTTGTCATGGCTAACAGGCTGCTGAATGAAAAAGCCAGTGAATGAGAGCATCTCTCTTGCAAGGAAGGGCTGAGGAAGCTGGGCCTGTTCTTATTCTGGCATGACTGAGAGGGGACCTGATCAATGTTTACAAGTATTTGAAGGGAGGGTGTCAAGAGGATGGATCCAGGCTCTTCTCAGTAGTACTCAGCAATAGGATAAGAGGCATTGGGCAGAGACTGATGCACAGAAAGTTCCACCTGAACATGGGGAAGAGCTTTACTGTGCTGGTGACTCTGCACTGGAACAGGTTTTCCAGAGAGGTTGTGGAGTTTCTCTTGCTGGAGTTATTCAAGAGCTGTCTGGACACAATCCTGTGCAATGTGTTTTGGGATGACCCTGCTTGAGCAGGGAGGTTGGACCAGATGATACACCGTGGTCCCTTCCAATCCGACCCACTCTGTGATTCTGAAAAGCAAATAACAATCATGAGGTACAGCAGTTGGGTCGCTGAGCATAAAAGCTAATGAAGCCTGACTTCATTAATTGTCAGCACATTAACCATTCTGGCCCCTTTCTTCCCTTGCCAAACTCCTGTCCAGAACAGGGCAAAAACTCTTCTCCCAGCTGCATCCTGAAACCTGTCCCTTTTATGAGAGCTGGCAGGTGCAGCAGCCAGTGACTGTCTGGCAGTCAGATGCTGCCAGCACTCAGCGGGTTGTGCTGCAGCTCCTCCATTGCTCTGTGGAGGCTGCAGGTACTCACACTTTCCAGCAGCTGATTGTTGTTAAATTTATGGAAGCATAATTATTTTGAAGGGTTTTTGTCCCTTGTGGAATTAAACTAGAATCAGTCAACAGGCTTAGAGAGTGCGTGGGCAGATAATGTGATAAAATAAGCTGAATTCCTTTGTAAACCATATGGATAATTAAAAAAAAAGGATTTTACATGAAGTTCTTAAACTGAGTAATTCAATTTATTCCAGAGTGACAGGGGAACTTCATAGTACTTTGAGATCTTAACTCATAGGTGTAGTAAAGGATTGTCCCTAACATGAGAACTTTGTTTCCTATGTAGGTGTGATTTCATCCTTCTTAATAGTTTCATTGCTGGTCTAGAATAGAAAGTTACCTGACACTACTGGTGGGAGTGACCTCATATATGAGGGTGAAAAATAGGTAACCTTTAAACATATTTCTGTAGCTAGTGTGTATTTGAGAGTTTTGTCTGTACTTTATCATCAGATATAAATCTTAATGCTGGATGCAGACATCATGTCTGATAGCAGAATTTTGAAAGCTTCAGAAACAGGCTGAGGTGGAAATCTTGAAGATCTATGTAACTGAAGCTTCAGAAAGAGAGCAAGTCTTCCTGTAACATTTCTGTTCTCTGTCTGATAATCTGCTAGAAAATGACATAACCTTCCTTTCATCAACTAAAAGTAGTCAGCCACAACGAATGTGCTTCCCCAGTGGAAGTTGTTTTGTAAAAACAGACAGACAAAAAAAATTATTTCATGTATATTTATGCTCTACAATATCTTCAGTGTCCTGATTTGCTCAGTTCAGTAATCACAAAAATTATGCTTTCTAATTTGGTAGTAAGGGTCAAATATAAATTGCCTATTTTCCATACACCTGTCTTCTTACCTCTATTCTGTGAAGTAAAGCCACACCTCCCAACCTCCCCCAAAACAACCAAGAAACCAAATTTTTGTGGTTAGTATCTGCATATCATAAAATGTTAAGGATTGGGAAGGACCTTAAAGATCATCTAGTTCCAGTCCCACTGCCTTGTACAGTAAGAGTTGCAGCATGCAGATTGATATGTCATGTTTTAATTTCCAAGCTCATGCTGCTGATTCACTCTTTTCTGTTAGGGTCTGCCTTCCCTTGGTGGGTGCTTCCTGTAGCCTTGTAGTATGCTGGCTGTGGTGTAATAAATAGATGCCCAAGTGAATGGACTTGCCCCAGGGTAACAGTGCACTTGTGGTGATCCATATCATAGGTTGCAGATCACACTCTGTTCATACTAGGTTGTTTATTGTAGCTGTAGCATTAATGTATTTTGGACTGCCTGTGCCCTGAGATGCTTACAGTCTGTGTTTGCTTTGATAGTGTGGACAAGCTGCCACAGGAAGCCTTGCTTTTTGGATAGAGACTGCTGTTAGTATATGACACTTCATTTTGACCTTATATGCCTGTTGGGCCAGTCAGCCTCACTTGTTATTGCTTTCTTCCTTGAGGGTAAAGCAGTTTTCATCTCTTGGGACATGAAGTCAGCTTCTGGAAACTTACGTTAGCAGCCAAATAGAAACTGTAGTTGAAGGGGAGCAAAATGTGTTTATGGACTGCAAAGGAAAAAGTATTTTACACCAGATGTGCCCCTATCTTCTGGTTGAATAGAGTCACCCTAGCAGTATTGGGGTATCAAGCTTAGCATTTATTGGCCTATAAGAATGCTGGTGCAAGTAGGGTATGGTGTGAAGTTGAAGTGTAACAGTGATGTCAGCTAGTTGCATTAGGCTTTCTGGGTACGCATCACTGCACTGTGGGCAGAGGCTGTCAATACTTACTCAGGGCAGCAGCACTTGAGGGGCAGAGCTGGAACAGTTGATGCTGTAGCAGCTGCATGCAGATATTTAGGCCATGACTTTTTAAACACTGGAAAAAGCCAGGCTGCTTATTGAAAGGACAGCACTTGAATGAGAACATGGGAAAATTGCTCCTAGTTTGCCTAAGGACAATGTCCTGTGTCATTTGGGAACTATTCCTGTCTTTGAAAGCGATTGGCTCTGCAGCAGTGAAGCTGTTCCTGTCCATGCCATAACAAGGCGGGGAGGAAGCTGAGGCCACTGAGCAGCTCTGCGGCACTCATGTGGAACAGCGGCCTCCTGACACTTGTGTAGGCGCAGTGCTGTGTCTCTGGGGCAGCCTGGAGCTGCAGCCCGCAGGGGTGCTGGGCACCGTGCACAGGGCTGGCTGCACCCACAGCTGGAATGGGGGCTCGGAGCCTGGCGGGCAGGCTGTGTGCTCCTGCATCTGCTCTGCTTGTGTGAGTGGGCAAGCCCTCCACTGCAAAGCCTCAGCAAAAGGAAGGGCGCAAAGTGACTGCCCATCTCTCATCTACTGCCTGTCCATGTCTGCCCCTTGAGCGTTTCTTTTCTCTTTCATGAGGAACAACTCTGCTCATTATCCCCTCAGAGGCAATACAGTGAAGGGTGATGTGGGTTTGGTGGGTCTGTGATTTCATTTGTTCAGTATTTCTTGCCAACACTTTGGATGACACACTTGTTTGTGCACTTTGTTTCAGTTGTCATCTAAATAACACATTTGTGGTTAAGACGTTTTAGAGATGTTTGACCTGCTTCAACTTCATTTACCTTTTGGTTACCTCTGGTTTGTCATTTGACTGGGCTTTGCAGGACCATATGTTTGGCTACCCCCTCAACCAAGGATGGAATTTTGTAAACAGTTGCTGGGGCCAGGTACACTTTGGCTTCCTATAAAGCACATACACTGGTCCCTGCAAAACATGTGTGGGCTCCTGCACCTCTCCTTGAGAGCGTGTAGTGTGCAGAGGTAACACTTGCAGAATTGCTACAGCTGCCTGAGAAAATTAAGCCAGGTGTTTTTAGTAGTTCACCTGCAAAATTCCTGTTTTCATTGTTTCCACCAGCTGTGGTCTCAGACTAAGCCATGCAGCATTTTGAAATTGTTGATCATATGAGTTTAAATACATAGAAGCGTAAGAAATGTTCTCAACAATTCTTGTCCTCAAAAATAAAATTCAATTGTGTTTGTAAAACTGTAACTTAATTTGGTAAGGGAATTTGGGAAATTCAAAGCAGTTTAAGGATAGTGTAGAGCCAAAAGCCCACCCTGTGCTATCTTTCAGGTCACTTGGGTTGTAGATGCATCCATGGATCTCAGTGTTTGGTTTGATGGCCTGGTAGCAGAACCACTTTTAGAAAGCTTTTGTGAAGTGGCATAATTTCAAGGAGAAGTGGAGCTTCTCAGTATTGCATTCAAATGAGCTAATGGTGGTTCACAGTGTGCTGGGAATAATGAATGATACTTGTTTTCTCATCAGGTACCATGTACCAGAGAAGAAGCATGGGGGGAGTGTGAGAGCATCCTGCAGCATGGCATAAATTACCATTAAATTCTGCTTTGATGCTTTTCTATTAGTATTATTTCTGCATGTCATATATTAAATACATGATAATTACATATTTGGGGATGAAATGTGTTTTAATATCCTGTCTGATGTTCTCTTTGGGAAAAAAAGAAGGTAATATTGTTAGCATTTTGCTGATTTGCTGTCAGATCCAAGAGTTAGGGATATTGTCATAGAATCAAAGGTAACAAAAAGTACAGACAACAATAAAACAAAATATTCAGCATTTTCATAGAATGGCTTTCTTCTGGATGTTCCTTTGAGCAATTAAGCTGAACAGAAATGAAAAGGAGGGTAAAACTTAATTAACTACTGCAACATGGTGGAGTCTGAGTTTATTCAGTTCTTTAAGGCTGTGTCTCTGGTCAAGCATGAGAACACAATGACCCTATTTGGTGTTTGTAGTACAGACATAAAGTTTTGTTAAGTATTTTTGTTTGGTTTTAAGCAGAAGTTAGTTTTCTCTTAGCAATCTAATTTTTCATTAGGCAGAACTTAAGCTGTGTTCAAGATTATTTTTAATTAAAAGAAAGTGCTTTCCTGTAAATTTAAAATGGATGAAAAGAAGCAGCTCTTTCACAAAGTCACTGCTTGCTTTTTTTGACATCCTGGCACAACAGATATTCCCTGCTCTTCTGTTGTGCTTTACTGCTGCTTGGACAGACTCACACATGGAGTCAGGCATTTCTCTGGCTGTGGCTAGCAGAGCTGCTGATGCTTCACCACACCCTGATCCCTGAGGCTGTACATCCACTGCCCTTGGGGAAAGCCAGCTCCTTCCCTGTTAGTGGCATGGCTGAACTGCAGCTCAGCAGCTTTCTTTGAAGAAATAAAAACACCTGAAATTTCCCTTTGGTTCTGCCAAGATGGCAGTTGGATCTGTAACTGAAACTGTAAATGTTTGGAAAAACTAGAAATGTGGGAAAATGAGCTGCAGCTTCTGAGTCTGCATGGCAAGCCATTATCCATGCTTTGGTGGGTACCTGGGAATTTGTAGCAGCTAACAGACATCTAGTCATCTTCCATGCATTTGCCTAAGCTTACAGTTTCTTCCTTTGTGTGTGTTTTGTTGGTTTGAGGGTTTTGGTTGGTTGGGTTTTGTTGTGTTTTTTTATGTTTGCTTTGGTTTTTCATTTGAGGTTTTTTCCCTCTTAAGATATAGTCTTCACAAACACTTTTTTGAATATAAATGATGCCACCTTGCCAGGCGTCCATATAGAATAAGGAGTGGGAAGTTGTAAAGGGCTAAATACTTTACCCTAATTTTCCAGGATCCTTTGTTTTATTGCCTTCTGCTAGTCTTTGCCTCAAAAACCTTGCTTCTTTTCCCTTTATATCTTTTCAGATCCTTTTTAAATTCAGTGGCATTCTTTTGCCTTTTAATATGTTAAATTTTCACATATAAGAAAGTGTGGCCAGCTTGACTGCTCTTTCTTCTGCATGGTAGTACATAATGTCCAATGTCACTTTCTCAATTATCACCTAAACTTTACAGGAAAATCCATACACTCCAGTTGTTGAGGCAGGCCTGTGCTGGCCTGTTAAGTCTTGCTTTGTGGAGGACTGCATTCACTTTTTGTCTTAATGGTCAGGAAGCATCAGATGGCCTTACTGTGTTTTGTAATTCTGTATAGTAGTAATGATTAACATAAACTGAAAGAGAAAATGCTGGAGATAGTCAGATTCAAATACGATGTTGATAACCTTACAGTGGGATTTTTCTTTCTTCCTTGTAATAAGAGGAAATAATGCAACTGCCTAATATTTCATTACACTTTTTTGGCTTTGTGTAATTTGAATCTGTGACCATAATCAGAGGTAGTGTGTGTTAAATAGATGGGGTGACCCTATAACTTATTTGGGCAAATCAGAATATTAGGGACAGTGAACCTTGCTTATTATAATTTACTGCAATGCACATATGTGCAAGGGGTAAAAAAACATTTAAGTGGTCATTGTGTTGGGTTGGCAAGAATTACAGTGCCTTCTCTGAGATTTCAGGGAGTGAAATCTCGAATGCTTTGATCAAAAAAGTCTGTATACTGTCCAAATTAGTCCTTTTAGTCTTTGGCTTGGTAGTTTATAGTGTTACTAGAGAAGTATCTGAAAGTGCCTGGGAGCCTTTAGGTGATGCGTCAGAGCAAGTATGTGGTATGGGTGTATTTTGCTTTGTCTTTGAAATGGTGAAATACCAAAAAGTCCCAATGCCTTTCCACTCAAAAAAAAAATCGCCAAAAAACAAACAAAAATCCCCATAATTTCATAGGCTTAAATGTAAATAATAATTCTGTGATGTGATTAAAGAGGGTAATTGACACGGTGTTTGTGTGATGCAGAAAATTTTATTCCAAAGATAAATGAATAGTTGTTGGCTGTGGTGATTTGACTGTGGCAGGATGCCAGGTATCCACCAGAGCTCCTCTGTGCTGCCCTCTGCAAGTGGACAGAGGATAGAAAATATAACAGAAGGCTCATGAATTGAGATAAGGACAGGAAGAGATCACTTATCAATTACTGTCATGGGCAAAGCAAACTTAACTTGTGGAAATTCATTTATTACCAATCAAAGCAGAGTAATGAGAAGTTAAACAAATCTTTAAAACACCTTCCCCCATCTGTTCTGTCTTTTCTGGGTTCCACCTTCTCCCTCTCAGTGGCACAGGTAGAATGGAATGGGGGTTATGGTCAGTTCAGTACAGGTTGTTCTGCCGCTGTTCAGGGAGAGGAGTCCTTCCCCTGTGCCAGAGCAGGGTGTTTCTCACAAAAGACAGTTCTCCATGAAATTCTCAAATGTGAGTCATTCCCACAGGCTACAGTTCTTCATGAACTGGTCTGGAGTGGTCCCCCACAGAGTGCAGTTCTTTAAAAAAGCCTCTCCTGGTGTGAGTCCCCCACAGAGTCAAAGGTCCTACCAGGGCACTTCTCCAGTGCGGGGCTCTTCCCTCCATCAGTCTGCAAGGCCCTGCCAGCAGCCTGCTCCAGCACAGCCTCTCATGGGTTCGCAGTCTCCTCTCAGGAATCCACCTGCAGTGGTGTGGGCATCCTCCACAGGCTGCAGGTGGATCTCTGCATCCTCATGGTCCTCCATGGGCTGCAGGGGCACAGCTGCATCACCATGGGCTGCACCACAGGCTGCAGAGGAATCAGCTCCAGCACCTGGAGCACCTCTTGTCTGTCCTCCTCTGATCTTGCCGTCTACGGAGCTGTTCTTCACAATATTTTTTTTTTCCTTAAATATGTTATTCCAGATCATTACTACTATCTCTGATTGGCATGCTTGGCCTTGGCCCGTAGTGGGTCTGTCCTGGTGCTGTCTGGTGTTGGGTCTGTCAGACATGGGGGAAGCTTCTGGCAGCTTCTCACAGAAGTCACCAGCCCTGTAGTCCCCTGCCACTAGCAAAACCTGGGAATGCAAACCCAGTACATTGGTGTAGACATAAAATCCTGAGTTAAGCATTTTGGCAGATGTGTATGTGTTGTGATGTATAAGAACAAAAAAGGTGGAAAAAACCAGAACTGATACCTCTGCAAAACTGCATCTCCAGATCTGGCCTGTAGCTGTCCTCACTTTCACCATCCTGCGCCTCATCTCCAGCTGGTGCCCTCAGTCTCTGGGTCAGCTGCGGGTCAGATTTCCCTCCTGCTGCTTTTTGTGCTTTGCTAAAAGGGTTTTACTGTAGAAGAGGGAAGCTCAGGGGCTTCCTTTCTTTGAGCAGACCTTCTGACCCCAGAAAGGCCCACTGCTTCCTGGCCCTGCTGGTGCTGCCTGAGGAGGAGACTTCTCCTGCATATGCCACTGGGTCCTCTGGTGGCTCCTGCTGCTCTGCTGCCCAGAGAGACCCTCTGTTTTTGAAACCACACCTGTGCTTATGTTGACTTGCCACCACTTCTTCTTAGCCTTCCATGAGGATGAGGGGGAGAAGGGACTCCCAGGTGGACTGGTTGGAAGAAGGGACTTTCCTGCCCTTCCTCTGAGGGCATTGGAACATCTCAGTCCTGGAGCTGCCCCTTTATCTTGATGCTCCCTTAAGGACAGTGGGCACCCCAAGGGCTGCTGACACAATGTATTGGGCCAGCACAGGTCTTTCAGGGAAAAGCAGAAAGGCTTTGTCTCTCTGTGGTGCAAGTGAACAGTAGTGGTCTAAAAAAAAACCAAACTAGAATATAGAGGTTTTGTTATCTGTGTTACTCTTTTTCGCACATATTTCCTAAAATAATTGAGCAAGTGTCATCGGTGTCTGGGGAGGTGAGGCATTTGATCTCAGATCTGTGCTGAAAAGAAGATGGGCATCCTTCAGACAGAGGATGTAAGAAAGTCTTGTGAATCTTCTCTAGTGCTGGGTTACGCCATTTTTGTTTTGCTGTATTGTTTTCTTCTTAGCAATTTTTATGAGGGGTTTTCTGTATTTTGTAATACTCATTAGTGGCAGCGCAAGTAAAACAGAATTGATGGGAGGCAAGATCTCTGACCTAAAGAAATCTGTATCATGCACTTACAAATACACAAGGAAATTAATGTGCTTGACTTCATAATGGATAAAATGTATGTAGAATATGTGGAAATTAATTTTTTAAGTGGATAAAGGCATTCCAAGTGAATAAAGTATGTATGCATATTTGCCTCTGATAGTAAAATCTATTGGATGACTTTTTCTCTAGACTGAATCACAGAAGTTTACAACATTTGTTAACAGATAATATTTTCCCTTGGTAGAAATCATATAATAAAGTCTCAATTGGGATAATTTGATACAGCTAAACTAGAAATAAATGAAAACTGACAAATCTGTCATAAACTGTAAGTTTTAATAGAAGTTTAATATAAGCTTTCATGACTTTGTCAAAACCAATAATGTGTCAGCAGCTAGCTCTAAAGCTGGTTATGTTGTACTACAGGACTGAAGAGGTTAACAGGTTTTTAAGACCCAGCTGTGAAGTTATATATGTTTTAAAATGCCTTTAGCAGAAGGCACATTATAATCGATTAATGGAAAGGCATTGTATGTTGATACTTGTTTCAAAATAATGTTCTTTTATAGCTAATTTAATAATTCCCTTATTGATACATATTACTGAATATGACAGTGGCGACTGGATAGAATTTGGGCATGAAGAAAGTAACAACCACATTCTGTTTCTGTCTATTTCTAATGAAATTAATTCAGTGTCAGGGCATCCTTATAATAGATAAAGCAGAAAAAACATGAAACGTAATGAGACTTTCAACATTGCACCACAATTCTTGTTTCATAGATGACACACATAGACAATCAAAGGTTTTGTGACTGATAACCTATAGAGATGTTGGAATATCATGGCTTTATTGCAATCAGATTAAGAGAAATCCTTCTGTTAAAAGAATATTATGGACTCTTCATTAAAATTCAATGCAATCTATGTGACTTCAAGGAGAATTACATTGAATCAAAAGAATAAACTGGCTCAGTAAAAACGTTTCTGGATTTTTAAAATTATTAAATTTAATTTTTGACACTTGGAGCCACCACAAAAGAGAAAACTAAAGTGTTGTCCAGAGCGACCAAATAAGGAAAACTCAGGTCTCGAGGTGACTCAAGAACAATTATATGTGCACGAACTGAAGTTTTGTACCAAGCGAAGCAAATTTGACACGATCCTTTGTTTACTGGGAAAGTGTTGTTGATACTTGGCTGGTTTTTGGGATGGGAATTTCAGGAAATTATGACTTAAAAAAAATAAAATAGTAATAATATTGTGCACAGACTAACATGCATTTTTAGTATTCATGAGGATTATTTATAGTTGTTAATGTTTTGTTGGTGGTTGGTTGGCTTTTTTTATCATAAAACACACAGGTAATGAAATACGCCCTCACTGGGTGTTGAGGAGGGGGAAGGGATGAAGTGGTATGTACCTGTTGTGGTTACTTTTCTGCAATCAGTGTAAACAGTCCAGCACTGAGAGTTCTTAATGTAAGCTATGTCTTTTTAGGTATAGAAGAGCAGTACTTACTTTAAAAATGCAAATAGCAGTTGTAGTTCTGGAATAATAATAAAAGTCAGGACAGATGTTTCTTTTGTAATAAATTCCTAAGTTTTTTTCCTAAAGCACATAAATTTAGGCAAATTATTTGTGAAACAAACTGTAAAATTGATGTATGTCAGACATCTGGCTGATGCTTAACTTTTAGCTTGCAGTTGGTATTTTATGCATGACAGCCAACAGGTGATTGTGATTGAGTGTCTTTCAAAAACATTAGCAAAAATTACAGGTTTCTGAAACTCTAATGGTAAGGAATGACTTAGTATCATTTATGTTTTCTCCAGCTCTTTAATGGTCATAATTTCGAAGACATACTTTACATTTTATTTAAAGCTCAAAAATCTGGTAATTCTGATATAGGAAGTTAAATGCTGAAGTGGAAGGAGATGGAAGTGTCAATGGGCTGCTTGATATTTATCTTGATTTTCTATATGAAATTCAGTGAAAATGTGGCAGAAATTAATCTGCTTTGTCACCTGCTTTGATCACAGAGAGTTTAATCAAAATCTTTTCAGTACCTGTGTGATGAAGCTGAGCTATGTGATGGCTGGCCCTGTGCTGGTCTCTTCAGGGGCTTCATTTTCTCAGTGTTTGACAGTCTCAGAATGAAACATGACAGCTGTACCTCTTTTCATTGAAAACTTAGGTGTTGGTAGGGCCTTATTTTTGTATAGATCAGATTGTGTAAGATATTTATACACTGTAGCAATTGGAATGCTTGTTTTGAAAGAGTGGACTTTGATTCAGTGCCTTTGTCAATATGAGGGATTCATGCAAGAGATCTTGCCATAATGCTCTATTGTTACAGGGTCATTCTTATCTCCTGTTGCGAAGATGTGCAGGAATAATTTACTTATAGAGCTATAGGAAAAGGCATATATATGGAGAATAGCATAGCTTCTCTAATCCAGTGTTTTAGAGGATTCCTCTGGAGAATAAAATCTCTGCTTCTGGAACCCCAGGCTTCATTTGTTTGATTTTAAGTGGCAGTTAGGTGAAATGTGCAAACAGTGTCAGGAACTGTCTCAGGTATTCCCTCTTTCAGCAGAGTGCTCCTGTCGCTAAGATACAAATTGCTTTGTGTTTTCTTTTTGTGGCTCCATAAATTCAGTGTTTTTCAAAGTGGATGTGAAAGACTAATGTCTTGCCTCTTTTGCTTTGCTTCCAGTCCCATCTTCCCACCTTCCTTCTTTCCTTCCCTCCCTTTGTGGTCACAGCCCTCTTCTGGTATGCTGGGCTGCTGAAACAGGGATTGATCTGTGTCTTAAAAAATATAATAAATGTATTTAAATATAATAAAGTGTTTTAAATATAATAAAGTGTAAATTTATTTCATTTTTTAAGATTTATTTTAAGAAATCCAACCAGACTAAAAAAAACCAGTCCAAGCCTGCAAAAGAGATTAGGGCACCTGAAATCAGGAAGGATGTGGAGTCCTGTAGCCCAGGTGCATGTGGATGTTTGAAGGCTGCAGAGAGACCCGAACCCCAGGGATGGGAGCAGTTTCATATGTCTTGCTGTCCTGTGGGCAGAGTACCCAGCTCACCTGGCACTTGTTGGGCCCTGTGACTGACATGCTGGGCCTCCAGGCTCATCTTGGGTGCTGCTTTGGAAGCCTAGACATGCACTGCAGTGCTGCAGATTGCTCCTATTGGAGCAAGGCTCTTAAAAGTGTTAAACCTCTACAGAGTGTGGATCTGGTCCAGTCCTCTGTTAAGCTCCTCTACCATTAAAGGTCAGGGGGTCCTGTTTATTTTATTGGGCTTTTAAGCAGGCTTCAGAGAGTCTGGTCTAATGAATTTCTTGCTGAAGAAGCAGCCTTAACACAGCATCACTGCTTGTGTGTCTTTCTGGAAACCTTGCTCTGGAGGGTGAAGCAATGTTTTTTGGAAATAATTATGATCTGTCTTTATTCTGGTAAACCAGGATGTGAAGTGCTTTGCAATTGGTTTTAGCATTCTTGCATAATCAACTCATCAGTTATCAGAGTTAACTACTGAACAGACTAATCTGCTGTGCATTCATATTGATGCTTATATAATTGTCACAATTTTTCCTTTTAGACCAAAAAAATTCCCCAGAAAACTCTGGCATGCTGTATACTTTGGAAGGTATTCTCCCATTTTATGTTTGCTGTACTTGCATCTGCTGACAAGTATCCCCAGGAAAAGCAGAGTGTTGGCAAACATCTAATTGTGATGCTTTCACAATGTGACAAGGAATCAGAATGTGTATGGACAATGGGCCTTGGTTCAGAATGAAGTCAGGCAGACACTTGCATTGTCTTTAGCACTGATGGAAAAGCAGAGAGTAAACTGTACACACCATGAAAAATAATAATGGGCCAACCCTTTCTCCATAACCTGTGGGGAATAGGAAGAGTCACTGTCCAAATGTAATCTAGTTGGACTTTGAATCTGTTGGATGTTTGGCTCTGTGTGAGTCTCAGCCAGTCTGAGAAAATTAGCTTGAAATGGATGTGTGTAATCAGGGTGACTTTGGTGCTTTGATAGTCTCTCTCTTCCACCCTTTTCCCATTATATAGAAAGGAAACTTTTTATTCAATTATAAGAAAAATATTTTCCCCCGGCCTCCCAGGTTAAGAAATCAAATGATGCAATAAGCTCCTGGGTGCTTGGAGACTTCACAGCTTCAGACACCTTGTGCCTTTACACAGATTGACTTCCATGGCCACTTCATGGTTTGGGATGCTCTTGGCAAATTCAAAGTGAGATGTGAAAGTCAGGGTAAGCAGTTCTGGATAATACAGTATAATTGCAGACTGAACTGCATTTGTGCAGCAGTAATGTTTAACTGTTTTCATTGAAATGGTACTAGTTCTAAAAATGAATGTAGAATTTAGTCTTACAGGTAAGTTGTGTGGATAATATGTATCACAACAACATCCATTCAGATTTGTCTCAAAAAGAGAGTGCTGCTCTATCAATCAGAGTAAAAACATTGCAGTTGCAGAGAACGGGAGATAACAGTTGACTGTGCGGAGGGCAAAAATTATGAAACAGGATTTTAATTTTTCTTGAAGAACAACCAGCTCTTGGTTCCCCATGCTGGGATGAGGGAAGGACAGAGCTGTCCTCTGCATGGACTTGCAGGTTGCTCTGTGCAGCACTGCTGCCTTGCTCTTTTCTCTGCTTCCTAAAGCTGTCCCCACTTTTCACAATTCCTGTTGCAGTCTTCCTCACTACTCGTACATCACAGCTTTTACCATTCTGTGTCAAACTTAGTTTATTCTGTGCATTCCAGTTTCTGTTGCACTCAGTAGCAGAGGGTAGGCTGCCATCACATTTTAAGGCAATGATGTTTTCTAGTAACTGTACTGGGAAAAACAAGAATGGTCTTTGGGGAACTAGGATTTAGCTTGTCAGAAGACACTACTGGGTTATCAGTAATTCAAATGCCTTTTTTCACACTGGAATCTGACAGGACTGAAAATAGAAACTGTCAGCCTCCTGATTGTCTGATTATGTAAAACCATCAGTGAAACCAAAACAAACCAGGTATGATAGGCTTATATATGTGCATATATTTTTCTTGGAGATATTTTTAAAGGTTTACAAAGGAAAGAAATTCACTTCCAGCTGTAGATCCTAGTGTTTTGGAGAGTGAGCAAAAAATTGTTATAAGTCTTACAAATGTAAACTCCTATTTTTGATGCTGTTACAGGTTACAGTGGTAGTCTTTGAGGCTGATCAAAATAATAATTAAATGCTTAATCATTTAAAAAAACAGACGTCTTTGGCAAAATGATGTGATTTACAAGACAGGAGGATTTTCAGCTGCTGCCCAAATGAAAAATAAAAGAGATGTCTTGGAGGATCCTCTACTAAAATAATGTTTGGTTTTGGATCAGCTCTGGTCTGTCTGTACAAAATATGGATCAGAAACAGTTGGAGATAGGCAGGTACAAATCCATTACACTGTTGTTACCCCAGAGGGCTGTGAACTCCTCATTCCAGTCTAACAAAACAAAGATACAGTTACAAAGTCTTTGTCATTGCTATATGTAGTATTACTATCCAGCCAGGCAACTTTCATAACTCTAAGCTATCAATCAGGAGTACTTCTGTACTAAATGTGTAGTATTGTGGCTTTGCCTTTGCTCTCAGGTACTCTGTTTGGAGTGACTGTTTCCTCTAGTGGTGAAGTGAACCTGGTGTTCCATTAGACTCGAAATTCTTCAACTTCTCTGTGAAAGAAAGTTTTCCTAAGAAAAAAAGATACAATGTTACTTCTCAGTGGATTATGTGCTGTCTTAAAACGCACCTTCACATTTAAAGCACCCTTCAAACATACTTTATTTACTCTAGCTCACTTCCAAAAGTACCCTTTTGGAAGTGAGCTAGAGTAAATAAAGTATGTTTAAATATCACTTGTGAAACTAAAAACAATTTGTAATGTCCATTTCAAATTGGTGAAGTTACACTTTGCTTACTTCTAAGTACAAATTACTGTTTTTTCATTCACTTGTCAATAAAATTTAAGCTTGGGCCACCCCGTTAAATAAAAATACATGTAAATAAAGCCAGATGACTACTTAGCGTGCAAGGTGTTACTGCCCCTGAATTACTGATGAACCTGATTCAGAGAAATCTATTTTTTCATAGGCTCTGGTTTAGTAAGTTTTATGGAAAAGAAAGAAAAGTTAGAGTTTTGAGACAAAACAGGTTTTGACAATACTAAACAGATTTTCTGCAGAGTGAATTTTATTCCATCTTGGTGAAAGCTGGAATTAATCAGTTTTACGTGAAGACCTTACAGGTGGCCTGTAGTTCAGTTCCAGACCTCTGTCAGGCCGTGGGGCTGCATCACATCTGTCCTTTGCAGGTTTATATTCTTGCCTTCAAGGGTGGATGAGCAGCCATGGTCCCCAGGGCCATCTGCAGTGCAAGGAGACACAGCACCAATGTCCCAAGAGGGTTTGCTTCTGAAGGCTAAGCCTAAAAGATGGGACAGTACTGTCAAATTCACACCAGCTTTGTTTCACTGTGCTACTCTGAAAAGTCATTCTTGTTATAATTGCATTTTGTGAACGTGACTAAATAATTCCCCCAAAGTTCATGCTGATTTTGACACAAATGAAAGGACCTGTCCAATCTGTTGTCATTTAAGTACTCTGCTAAGGAATAATCAGCTTGGCGGGCTGAAATTAAACTAGGGAGTTGACAAATTTTCTCTTTAGAAAAAAACCCAAACAGACTGAAGAAAAAAAAAAACCAAACAAAAACTCCCAAGCCAAATGAAAAACCTGAACTCAAAACTAGCCAGCCCTCTGTTTCATCTGATTTCTTTAGGTTTGATCAAGGGAATTTGTCCATTTGTTTATTTTTCCTTAGCAGTCCTCTTTCAAGCCAACAGACTTCAGCAAATACAGTGTACAGTGAAGAATCACATAACTTCTGCTTTGACCATTTTTAAAGATCCTCAAGCACAGGACTGTTAAGAGTAGGGAATCAAAGCAACATCTCAGCTGATGTTGAAAGAGTTTGACTGTTGTCCCACAAAGATTTTTTTCTACATAATACAGACACTCTTTTTTGGGTTGTTTTTGGTTTTTTTTAGATAAACTTTACTGTGTGTTTCCTGGTGCAGTTGCTAATGAGCTGAAGAGAATTAGTTGCCTGTACTGTGTTGACTCCCTTAATTTCAGCAGGGAGAAACAGATCATATAGGAAAGAATGGGAAAATTCAAAGTACAGAATAAAAATCAGATCCTGTGAACTTTTTTTTCCCCCAAAGGGATCAATGAAGCTTCACGTGAGAACCTAAAAAAAATCATAATTCAGCTGCTGTTACACTGAGAAAGCTGAAGAGCTTTTGTGAGTGTTTTGCAGTCACACCTGAGTGGAAGCAGTTATCACATAAAACTGCTTGAGGGTTTTACATTTATGATTAGTCTGGTCACTGGATGAAGGTTTGAGGTGTGGGATTAACCTACTGTACAAAGGGTCTGAAATCACACTTCCTAAACAGACTGTCAGTAGCATTCATCAGCAGATTCCTCCGTTGCTGGAGTTCAAGAAGTAAAATTATTTATGGATACCAATGGTTAATTATTATATACAAACCATGAGTTCAGATTGCTGAAGAAATGTGTTGCTTTGAGGTGAATCTATTTTACAGAGGATCTATTTTACACCTGCCACGGTCTATAATTTTCACAGTTTTAGAGTAGAGAGATTTTGACATGTCAAGTTACCGATTGAAGTAATCTGCCTACTTCAAGAACTTGGGAGTCAGGATGACTTGCTTGTGCTCAGGCCCTAGTAGTGTTCAAGTAGTCTTGCCAGACCAATAATGCTTAGTTTTATTTTCCTGCAAAAATCAGTGGAAGCACAGAAAAGCTAATGGAGGGCATACATGAGCTGTGCTGTTAAAGAATCAGTCTTATTACTTTCCCCTTTGGAATTCCCAGGAGCTGACTTCGGCTGAAAATAGGGGTAGCTAGAGCTGAGCAAAGTGTTGCGTACAGCAATTTTTGGGAATCTGTGTCTTGTGCTGGTGGGCTCTGCTGCAGCCAGTGGCTTTAGAGAAATGCAGGAGAAAATCAGAGCTTGGAGAGTCACCTGTGAGTTACATATCTGTAGCTGCATCACACAAATAAGAACAACAGACACAGGACATCATGATTGTTATTATTTTAATTAAAACAGGGCTTTAATTAGCAGAAACCTTGTCTTCTAGATGAAAACAGCAATACTTCCTAAACAGATTACTTGAAAAGCTGTCTTTTCAAATGGAGTGCAATGTATTGATTTAGGTATTTATTTTACAAAAATCAGTTTAATTTCCAGTTTATGCTTCTGAAGTCCAAAGGGGATATCAGGTCATAACTCTATAAAGGTATCTTTTATCTTTATTTTTCATTTACCTTTTATTTTAGCGCAAAGGAAGTATGCTGTGTTCTGTGGAGTGCATTGTGTTTCTGGTGGCTGTCTTCAGAACTGGGATTTAGTTCCCTGTTGTGGCTGGCATTTGTCCATGTAAATTCTGTGCAAGCTGGCTGGAAAGAGGCATGAAAACCTTTGCTTCTTGTTAAGACAATGTACAGCTAGACTTTCAAGGCCTAACTGATGATATTTTTTCATCAGAATAACTTAGGTTTATCTATTTTCCTAGTTTAACATGCAAATTAGCTATTCAGAATGTTTTGCTGCTCTAAAAGTCTCTCAGTAGAGAACGTTAATTTGCAAGCAGCATCAGTAATTTAGCAGCATACATTTCACAGTTGGCAGGGCTGGTGTGACTCCAGAGAAATATTTGTACCTTCTATAGTTAGTTCTCTGCATGTTCATTTTGTAATTGATGAAATATCACAGTGGGTAAAGCGGATACATTTAATATGACAGCAGCATCTTTCATCACCTCAAAATCTGGGGTGTTTTTCCATGTCTGCTGCTATTGCTGTGGAGGCTGGAGAACTTCAGTTTCCTCCTCCTTCTAAAACTGGGACTAGATGCGCTTGCCATTATTGAGATAGTCAAGAGCGTTCAGTTGCAGTGTAACTAACCACCTGCAGTGTTGTCAGACTAAACACTAGAAAAATCATAGTGTAAAATTAATGTTTTTGATGTTTATTTTCCTGTTTCTTAGCACAATGTTCTCCAGCATTTTTATGGCTGTGTGACATGAAGAAAACTTGACAGTCACCTGATCTGATAAGAAGTTTGCTCATTATGAAATTATGAGTAGCATTCGAGATATCCCTCCTGGGATAACCTCCATGAAGTGTCCATACCTGCAGCATGTTTCATTTCATGTAATAAAGAAACTGAAAAAGTGTGACACAGAAGATTGAATTCTTTGTTTAATGAATGATGTTACGTTTGTAGTAGGAATTAGTTTTAAGGAGAACAGATGCTCCTGACAATAGGTTTATATGTCTTGTTTAAGATCCAAACATATTGTTGTGGTATATAGTTGCATGAATAAGAATATATTGGAGGAAGAGCAGTATGGACCAGCATTTCCAAAATGTCTCAGTGGTGCAGCAGTGCAGTAGCTGCACTTCCTGCCTGCAGGGTGCTGTGTGTGCATCCCTCCTTGTGAATGCAGGGAACTCCCTGGGGCTGTGCCGAGGCACTGCCAGAGGCACCTGGCTGCCTCTCCTGGCTCTTGCACAGTAGTAAGTCATGGGGAGAGAGGCTGAAGTGCTCAGAGACCTCAGGTATTGTTAATGTGTAAGTGCTAGGAGGAGTAAGTGCTACTTACAGGGCGGGTTTCTTCCTGTATTGGCAGCTCATGTTACCATTTAGTGGCAAAGGCTGAGCAAGTATATCTGTTCTCTAGGTCAAAGTGAACTTTTAGACACTTGAAAAGCAGGTCTGTTTAAGGTCTCTGAGGAAAGAAAATTCTTAATGGATAAGGAAGAGCTTGAGAGTGATTCAATTGATAAGGATGGAGTAAGAATACAGATAAGACAAGTGCTTCTCAATTTATTTATTTTAGTGCAGACTCCAATGAAGTAATTATGGTGATACATTAACCCAGAGATTTGCTGTGAACATTCCATTGGCTGTCTCCAGGGACATGCTTTTTTTCCTTCCTGTATTACCCTAAACTATATTTAAAAAAAAAAAAAAATCAGGTGTTTATGGCAGACACTGTAAGCTGGAGCAAAATGCACCCTGAAAATTGGCAGCTTTCTTTACTGTCTGTGGCATCACTGGTTGTTAATGAGGGAATGCAGTTATTCCTCATTAAAATGCGTATTAATATTTAATTGAAGAAGATTCATGTAAACCCCAGCTGTGACCATAAAAATTGGTGCTTTTTTCCTGAGAGAAATAAAAGCAGTGGTTCCCTATGGTCTCATTTGATTTCTTTATTCAGCAGCCACTCTTATGTTAGCATACATCTGTGTAGCCTTTTGTATACTTGCAGAATGAAATATGCAGTCCTCAGTCTTATTTTGGTTCAAAATGCTAGTGACAAAATTGCATGTTGACTGCTGATGCTCAAAGGTTTTAAATAACCATCATGAGGTTTTCTTTGTCATATTGGTAGTTGGAAGAAGTGTGCGTAAACAAATGTACAGCAGATGGCACTGCACTGTAACTGTAGAATAAGAAGTTTGGGTAGAATAAACACGTTCATTTAGGGTTTTGTCCCTGTGTATGGAATTTGTATTTTCTTGTAAACAGTATTAGAAATCAGAAGGCCCATGTATTTTAAAGCAGAATTATGTGAACTTGAATAAGATACATGTCACATAAAGCTTTCATGATCCTTTACTAAGGTGGTCAGTGCTGTTTCCAATGATTTTTCATCTTTTAGTGAAGCTCTACTGCTAAGTACCTAAGAGCTTGGGTTTTACAGAGAAACCCTGAAACTTAAGTCAGGCAACACAGAGCTTTCTTCAGCTGCAGGACAGCAGATCAAGAAGTTGAGTCGAAGTCTTTTTAGAAGAGAATTTCTCCAGGAGATTCTTCAACTAGGTAGGAACTTCCAGCGTGAGTTTTATCAACAATTGAGAAACAGCTGCAGCTATGAGGAAGGAGAGTGTTCTGTGTAGGTGCTGCCATCTTCCCTTTGCTCCTCTTCTTCCCATACCTCTGGCCCCTGTAAGAGCACTGACTTCATTGCTCTGTTCAGACTGAGTGACACATGAAAGGAGTGGCTGTGCTCAGATAGGCTGTTCCACATTTCCACCACTGACATGTGTGTATTGAAGAGGCTTTATAAGCCTGATAGCTTTTCAGTGGGAATAGTAAAAAAATGACTCAGTGTAATTTTTTTACACAGTGTGAAAAATTGCACACAGTGGTGTATCTGTCACCTCATTGGAATTTGCCCCTTAGCTAAGCATAGCCCTGACTACCTCTTGTAGTGAGTTGAGTTCACAGCATTTTGTGCTCTATAATGCTAGATTCCTTGTGAAGGATCTAGGAGGCTTAGTGGGTGCAAGTTTTTGTAATTAATGCCTCAAAATTTGGAAAGTTGTGTCAGTATTATGTGAATCCCATAAAAAAAAACAAAGGGAAATGAAAGGGTTAGAGACTGTAGGATGATTTCAGCTTGATGCCTTGTTGGTCTGAAAATGGGCACCTTCTCTTCAAACATTGAGCTAGAGCCAGTGACATCATTCTTGTGATGTTTGGTGGTGTTACTTAGCTGCAGTCTGGTCCTTCTGCTTCCTAAGTGGACTTAGGGTCAAGTCATGAACAGAGCTGTGTTTTAGGGAGTAAAACTGAAATAAAAGAGGAGATATCAGCCTTTTCAAAATTGATAGACCTGAAGCAGAAATAGTCAGCCAGTCTGCGTGGTGGTAAATTTACCAGTCCATGTCCTTTTGGCTGGTGAGGAACATGCCTCATGGTTATAGCTAATTTAGAAATAATTTTCTGTGGAGGACTATATTAGTACACTACTTAGCATGTTTCATCATGGCCTAGGTGGCTGTAGTTCTTAAATCATCTTTAAAGCAGCAATTCATATTTCTTAGCATACCAACTTAGTGTTATAAGCAGAGCTTTAAGTCAGTGGAAAGAGCTTGATTCTCATGCATTTAATTATATAGGAGTTAAAAAATATACTTAAAGATCAATTTGCTTTGCTGCCTCAATGTTACCAGAAGCAGCAATTTGAAATGGGAATATAACCCAGAATGTGGTGAATGCAAGGAATGACGTTTTGTTGTCAACAGTCTTGGTGTGGTGCACATAAGGTCCTCTAAGCCTGGACAAGTAATGCTTAAGAAAATTTTCTCTTATGCATGCTAGTGTGCTTCAAAGAGATTAAATCAAGATGTATTTACAGTAAATTTAACGGTTTTTCTTGAACTGGAGTGTGATGTTAATCATGAAGCACTTCTGAGAACCCTCCATTAAAAATTGACAGTGATATTCATGGGTAACTACTTATGTGTAAATCTATTAGTAAATTAATCAACTGCGTGATCCTGAGAAAGGACACTAGCGTGCTTTATTGGTTTGCTGCTCATTGCGTTGATTATTGAGGGCCCTTCTGAATGTGTTTCTTTGATTTCTGCTGCTTGCCAATTTGTCATGGTAGTGGTTAAATAACATTTTGGTGGCTCAGCATTCTTGTCTATGCTGGATTTGTAGCAATAACTGAAGGTGATTCCCTTTTGCAAGGGGGACGTAATTCTCTAGAGAAAGGAATGTAAATGTACTGCTACCACTGCCAGTGTGCAGTATTTTAATAGTGAACTTGTCTTTGTTTACAGTAGCTTCATATTTAAAATTATGAATTAGTTAACTTCTTAAAGTAACAAAATTAATTCATCTAAATATATGAATGTATTCATATATATTCAATATATTCATCTAAATATACTGAGTATATTCGATATATTCATCTAAAGGTCACATTTTATTGATGATTAAGTAAACCATCATGAACTGAAATCAGATTTTGTAGTCACTTGTGCGTTGTAGTATGTATTTCAGTTGTAGCACTCAGTATTTTGCAGTAAGTAAATAATTTTACAGAAACATTTGTTTTAATTCTTTTTCATGTCTTTGAAATATGGACAGGAGAGAAAACTTACACAAAAGTTATTAAGTAATGCAGGTGTGAGATATTAATTTGACGTTTTTTCCTCATTTGAATCCAGGGGAGTTCTGATTGAGGAAAAGCAAATCTTTATTCAGTGGTCAGTTTCTAGTTATGTTGTCTTTATTATTAGTGTTCTGACTGTGTAGGGTAAAGTACAGGATGATATTTTTGTCCTCTAATAGTATTGAAATTGACTTGTGGGATGTAAAGTAGTATTGATTTTGTCTTTGAATGTCGTAGATTATTTAAGTAGATGATCTTCAGTGTATGTTTATATAAATGAAAAATATAGAAGATTTTCCAGCATTTTTTAAAGATGCGCATTTCCATGGATGGTGTCCATAAACCCTACTCTCAGTAAAATCTGCCTCTCCTGAGCTCGGGGGAGCTGGTGGCATACTGATGTGGAGAACTTACACTGTATGAGACCTTTGGTCTATGGAAATTACTTGGGGAAAAAAAAAGAGAATAAAAATGAATGTTTAAAGAAAAAGTACCTATCAACTGTCACTCTTTGGTCTGTTTTTTTCTAAATCCCCCAACCTGTTTTCCTGAGGAATGAAACTATGGTTTTTGAATTCCCTGGAAGTGTGGTGTAGCTATGTTGTAAAAAGGGTCAGACCCAGCTGTAGGGTGTTACCCTGTTTTAAGCACTGGCTATGACCTCTTGAGGGTCTCAAGAGCTCTCCGGGTTTGTGGGAATCTCTCAAAAGCAAAGTCTTGGGAAGAAGGCTTTCTTACAAGCCCTCTGCTCCTGTGTGCCATGTGTGAGCAGACAACCTCAGCTGTTATTTATATTAATAACCTGAATTTCATTAAAATTCTTTTCTTTCATACAGAGCAGTAAATATTGAATAGCAAGTTAAAAAGTAGTAAATGTAATTATTTCTGCTAGCCATTTAATAGAGGCAAGTCATTAATACTGATGTATCTTTTGCTTCTTTGTTCAGGCTGCTTCTCTTTTGAAGTAGCAGTGATACACAATAAATCAGGTCAGTCACATAACTAATCGACTGTGAACCAAGGCATAATTTTTTAAAGGCAGGAAAACCTCACTGAAGAACTGCCATCTCCTGCTTGGTTTGAGTCAAAAAAATAAATGTTTTTTTGAAGTTTGATTTAAAAACTCCACAGCTTTCTTGCTTCCTCAGTGCTGTTTTTACCCTCAAAGATCTTAATACAATTTTAGTAGACGCTTCAAAATAAAATGACTGTTCAGGTGGAGGCCTTAGAGATGCAGTATGTATTACAGCACACAGTATGTAATGTATTATTTGAAATTATGGAGTGATTCAAACAAGTCTGGCTTATATCATCAGAACAGTTATCTCTCCTACCTTAATTTTCTTTGTGACTTGAGTTCAGGTTTGTGAGATTTGCATGACATTGATCCTTTCCTTGGGCGATTCACAATTTCATAATTCAAATGCAACAGCTGCTGTAACCATGATGCCAGCTGTCCCTGCAGATGCTCAAAAATCTCCAGCTTCTCAAAGATGTGTATATGTCCCTGGGGTAAACCATTTTTCTAAGAGGTAATGTATGAAGTATCTTTTAAAAGGGTTGCTGTGCTGGCAATTTTGAGTGTGTGGTGCATGTAGTGCTACTTAACAAAAAGCTCTTCAGTGTGTCACCCTACGTGGCCCATAGGGGAAAAAAAAAAAGGGAAAAATTGGCTTCCAAGCCCCCAACAAAGCAAACAACTCTTCCTGTCCATCTGTTATTGTTAATAACTAAAGAAATGAGGCTGTTAAATAAGATGGTAAAATTTTCCAAGTAGGGTCCAAACTTCTGTCCAAGAGAGATGTTTACAGGTTTGATTTCCCTGTTTACCAGACTGCAGAGAATTTCTCCCATGTAGAAGAGATCCTGGATGGACTCTTGTGGCTGCCTGACAAAGGATCATTTCTGCCTGGATGTTGAATGGAGCAGCTGCTAAGCTCCACTGCAGTTTGGCTGGTTGTATTTCCAGTTAAGCCTTGTGAATTCAGATCATTCCTTTGGGCTGGTGTGGTGCTCACCTGTGGTGCCAGTGCTCTGATCCTCTGAGGCAGAGCCATCCAGTCATTGGAGCTCCTCCAGTGATCCATGGCTTATGGATGAGTGCAAAAGCCTGTTCTGTATTTGAAGGATACCTACCCTACATTCAGACTGGGCTGAATGACCTAATGGTCCTTATAGGAATTGAACTAATTTTTTTAGTGTGTATTCCACAAATCATCTCCTTTCCTTGAATTAACAGTATCTGAAAAATGAGGAAGATTTTAAAAATTTGTTTTGTGATGAAATAATTACTTAATAAGAAGTAAACCCCTTAAGCTAGGAAAGCAGGAGTGTTCTGTATCTGAATCCATAACCTACATGTTTTACTGCTTCTCTTCCATGACAAATAAAATGTCAGTCATAGTAGTCCATTAATAGGAAGTGCCTCTAGAGACTGATGTTCCCCAGAACAAAGGCTTGGAACAATTCATAGCTGGAATGATCCTTTTTTTTTCTTCCCAGTCCCTGCTTAATGTTAGGTTAAAAAGAGGTAAATGCAGGTTTTATCTAAATTGGTCTGATCTGAAGTGAAGATAATCACTGTGGTTGTGAGGCTGAGCCTAAGTTGGAATGGCATCCCTTTCTGTAACTTAAGTTTCTTGAATCCTATTGCCTCCTTGTAAGAATTAATAATCTGGTCTTGCTACTGCCTCTTCTTGTTGTATCTACTTACCTTCTGAGATCCTGAGAACAGCCTGAAGTCCCTTTACTCTGCTGTGGCAGTGTGGCAAGTGTGAATTTTATAGTCAAGCTAACATTCTGCCTGGAAAATGCAACTGGAAGAAAAGAGAGTTTCTTTCTAATCAGCCCCAAAATTACACAAAGAACTGGTTTTGAAATGTGAAGACTGTTTTTTAAATGTGACTAAAAAAATAATTGCATTTATGTTTTTGAAGTGCCATGCCTAGTCCCAACCTCTATGCTTCACAAATGTAGAATTTTCATGAGGCCATTCTTGTTGTTGAAGAAGCTGTTTCCCTAGAGTTCAGTTAAAGACAATCAAAATCTACTTCTTTTTCAAAAAGATTTCTGTAAGATCATTTCTTCAGAAAAATAATTTACATTTTTCGCCTTTAGAGAGAAATCTTTCGGAATTCCAAAAAGTAGTAAATTTGCAGGAAAGGGAAAACAACAGTGACAGAATTCAGAATTTAATAATACTTTAATTTATAATGATTGTTTAGAATGGAGGCAAAACTTGCCAGCCCAGAGCATGGTCTTTAATAAGTAAGCTTTTGATGTTCTTTTAGACTTTATTAGCAGTTATAGCTGTCAGGTGAATTTTTGCTCATTATTTCACGAATAGACATTGATTCTAAACTTAGAAACAATTTCTTAAGATTGAAAGAAAAAAAATTAGCTGATGAATGAAGGTTAAATTAAGAACAATAAGTCACATCCTCTGAATGCTTTTAATCTCAAGATCAAGACAGTTTTTGAAAGATCGTTGTAGAATAAGATAATTTTATTAATCAGATTTCATAATTGTGTCAGTTCAGCAGTTGGTCGGGAAAGCAACATAAAACGAGGGTATGAAAAGTATTTCCAAAAGAGAATACAATATCAAGAAAATGTGTCCTGAAGCTGTAAATACTTTGGGGCGAGAATACTAAGATCCCAGTTAAAGTCCCTGAAAGCTGTGCTGTTTAGCATTTCATTTTGATGTATTGTAGACCTAAGGGCCATGCCATAATGTTTGCTTCATCTTGTGAACCCAGGTTTTCATTAAAGGTTTGTGGGTGCTCTTATCAGAAGTGTACTTTTCAAAAAATAGATTTTAAATTATGTAGTTCTTGCTGGAATGGAAATAATCAGTCTTTCATTGGAAATAAGCTGCTTTTAAGAATAAACACCTTAATTTTGCTACAGTTGATGGTAGTTTGCAGCAGCTGTTTATGTCTCTAGGCAGAATTATTCAGATAATTCACTTTGCTTTCCTGTATAACGTGCATTCTTTGGACTTACACCATTCATTCCATCGCTACTGTAGGACTCAGTATGTCTGCAATGATCTGCATCCACCATATGCTCTGAGCTGTCAGCCCTTGACCTTCTTAGCTCCTTGTGTGCTGTGGAGTTCATGTACAGGATTGTTGTCTGTCCCAGGTGCTGATCTGGGAGAAAAGAGGATTTGGAATCAGGGTTTGATCAAGAGATGTTGATCAGCTGTGCACTGGGATCCTGGCACGTCTGTCTGTCGTTTGTTGCTTTTGCAAACTCAAACCTGCAAGCAGACTCTTTTGTCTCTACTTACCTCCACGAGGCTCAGCGGACAGACTGAAGGTGTTGAATACACCTGCAGGCAAGCTAAGGACTTTGAGTCCCTGCTTATTACCACAGATCAGGCTATTCAGAAAAAAAGTAGATTTATAAGCCCTTATGCAGCCATTGAATTTTCTTCTGTTCACACAGTTCAGTGGTATTCAAATAAAGCATCTTTTTTTGAGGTGACTCTAGAAGCCATTGAACTAGATATTGTATATAGAGCTATTAAACATAAATATTAGGCATTTAAAGGGGTGGCAAGACATCAGCTGTGATATTATTGCCACAGGGATAGGGAAGAAGCTCTTTGGTTCTTCACTTAGATTCTGTGTGAGGGAAGAGAAGTGAAAAAACAGCAGGGCATGTAAAGAGAAATAAGTGTGTGTATGTGTTTGACCTTTATGCCATGCAGTGAGCAATGAAAGTGATGTACCTGGGTTTCCTTAAAACTTCATAACATCACCACCTGCGCCAATAATTTGTCATTCTTCTAATACCAATACACCTTTTCTTGTAAGTAGTCTCTGAGTCCCCTCATGAAATAAAAGAGATGCTTCAGGGAGCAGGGGCACATGATCCATTTCTGAGGGCTTCCCTGTTTGAGGAGTCCTGCAGAGACTGGATACACACCAAAAATCAGGTTATTGACAAACTGATAACCTAATGTTGTGCTGCCTCTGCGTCACATCCTTCACCCTGGATCCCCATCCCACAGGTCTAAGTCTTTGTTAAGCAGATATCCTGCAGTACTTTGCTGGATAGCACAGGGAGAAGCATCCTGGGACACCCTTGAGCAGATTTCTCACTGTCTGCAGGGAAAAGGCTGCACCAGTCTCTCTGCTGAGAATCCCGCCAGCCAAGCTGTATAATGATTTCGGCTTTAATTAGCGGAAGGTGGCAGGTTCCAGAGGCTCGGTTCCTCTTGGCTGCTGATCCCCTTGGCTTTCACAGAGGTGCATCTGTATTGGCTGGTGCTTCACAGATGCCTTACCATTACTTGTTTGCAAAGTTTCACTAAAACAGCACACTGGTTGCTGTTCCTTCTTGACACCAAGTATCCTTCTTGAATAATTTTCACTTCTGATCACATACTAGTTTGTCTTTTATATGTCTGTCCTAAATGTATTAACTGGAGGATTTCTGAGTAGGTTTAGATGTGAATAAACTGCTTTGGTATCAATATTTTTCCCCAGCTTACAGAAGATGATGACACAGAGCTCTTTTCCTGATGAGATGCTCACAGAGTTCTCAAAAACCAGTGTATTTAGTGCATCTTAGCCATCATTTCCCTGCATCAAGGAGGTTAAGAGCAACTTTTCTGTGTGACTTACAGCTGTAGTTCCAGGACTGGTGTCATAGGAAGTGGGTGATGTTTATGTACTTACATCAGCTTTGGGTCAACTTTTTTCCCCTGGGAAGCTTAAAAACAGAATGAGGGATTACTGATTTCTCATCTATGAAATTTAGTGGAGATGACATGAATAGGCTTGGAGAGTGAAAAAATAAGGCATTATTGGTATTGTTCAACTCAACAAACTCAATTGCTTCTTACAGCTTTGCAGTGATGCACAGGAAGCTTTATCTGTTAGATTGTTGAGTTGTGATGAAATTCACTTAGGAAAACCTTCAGCCTGTCATTCCCACCATTTGTTTTTTTTTCTTCAGCTCTTATGTATGTGTTCTGCCCTCATATCAATTGCATCTTTTAACATGTTTTGGCCAGTTCGTGTGCTCTCCGAAGTGCCCCTTCTCTCCTCCCTGCATGGTTCACTGCCCCCAGTCCCTGAGCAGATGTACATTCTTACTCTTGGATACCAGTGGGCCTCTTGATGTGGGCTTAATACTTCCTCTTCTGTCTTTACTCTCCTTGTTCTATTTTTTTCCCATACTCTGCTGATGCTGTAAGTGAAGAAAGTGCCTGAGTCCAGAAGGGCACTGGCAACCAACCAGACACAAGCTCCTGTCTGCTTGCAAAGGCCTTTTGCAGTGACAGGGCTTCTATTTATTTTATGTGAGCCAGATGCTGTGACTTTCCTTGATGCTGCACTTAAAGTCCTTTGTGCGATCCTGGCCGAGGGCTTTTGGCAAGTGCAAACCAGAGGCAAAGAGAGTATGAACTGCTGAATGCTGTTATGCAAGCCAGTGGCAGCCCACCAGAAATGCTCTGAATAACAATTCCTGTTGCAGAGAAGCTAATGAAAAAATTAATTTGCACAACTCCCTGCCTCATCCACCTGCTCACTGTTCTGGTAGAGCCATGGTGATGCTGCGTGGCTCCTTGGGCTGCTGGGTGGGTGATTTCTCAGCACTGACAAAATGGGAATTGGCAATCAGCTGCTGATACTTGTGTCAGGTTTGCCACAAGCAGCACATTTTACCCTCCAGGAGGCACACCAGACAGCACAGCTAGGTCTCGGGGGTGAACAGAGTGAAAGGAGTAGGGAAAAAATACTCACAGTGTTACAGTTTTGCAGAGAATGCAATTAATGTGATGCAGGCTAGGCTGTAATTTAAATCATAGTCCTTGCTGCTTATAGATCCATGTGTGCCATCCCAGCCCCATTTACCATGTTTTCTGCATTCCTGGAGATCTCAGCTGGGCTCTGACCCTGGTTTTGACTTCATCTCTGACTTTTTCTTTACATATCTGTTGGCATCTTGTTGACTTAAAATTTCATGTGATCCCCAGGAGTGTCTGGCACCTTTGCCAAACCAGGGAGGCTCAGGGAGCAAGTGCCCATGTGGCAGAAAGAAGGTGTTAATTCAGCAGTGGAAAAGCCTTTTCTCAGCTCTGTTGGTGCTATTTTATGGCATTACTGGAATTTTTCTGCATATTTACAGGAGAGCATGTGTTTGCATGTGTACATTTGGAGTCTAAAGCTGTTGTGTTTATACCAAAAAGAAATAGCATCAGACTTTCAGTTCGTTTATGTTTAATGAATTATAATTAAACATTTGGAAGTCAGTTGTGACCAGTAAAGATGTAATTTTGCATTTTAGTAAATCTATAGCATGGTCCCACTTGCTCAGTCTTCTAAAGACTAGATTTCTAGGTCACCTTTTTTTGGTTTAAAGCACAAGTTTCTTGGATCAGTTTTGGCTGTGAGTGTTTTTCACTTGGTTCTGGAGGTCATCACTGCTACTAACATCCTTGATACCTGTGAAAGAATGAGGGTGAAGTTACTGAAAACATGTTACAGGACTATGTAATTGTTAACTGCTTTAGGTATCATCTCTGAAGACAACATTAAGGGAAAATAATACCAACATGACATTAATAATACCAAGACAACATTAATACCAATACTACACTAATATAAGATAATAATATTGTCTCCTATTACCTTGCTAGAGCAGATTATTTCATGCTGTTAGGTGTATCTTGTCCTTTTACCCCTGTTTCTTGAACTGTTCTAGTTTTTCTTCGTATCCTATCTAAACTCAAAGGGTTTATTGGAACTTTCTTGTTTTCTGTTTTCAAACCATAAACATCAGAAAGTGACAAAGATATGGTCACCTTCTGGCTGGTAGATGGTGGCGTTGGAGTAGGACTGTACTGGCTCCTTCACTACCTCAAGCGGACTTCCTGTCTGTGAGAGCTGTGACAAGACCTGTCCTCGGTGAGCAGCAGTTCTGCAGGAGCCCCACGTGAGGAAATGCTCTCAAGTTGCCTTGGCTTTATTCCCCTGGTAATTCTGATGAGATTTATGAGGCTGCTTTCCTTCTTCAGTTCCTAATTAATAGTGTGAGAAGAAAATTCAAAAGCAGTGGAAATTTCGTTGCTCAGTGGTTTCTGCCTGTCCATTATAGTGATGGAGATACCGATGTGTAGGTTGACAGGGCCCGTTCACTGTGCTGGCCAGGGCAGATGGGCAGAGGTCTGGGGTTGTTCAGACCTGGTTGTGGATGGCAGATGCCATGTTTAATGGTGGCTGGTCAGTTCTGTGTTAGGTTAAACAAAGTATTCCTGGACACGATTGTCAACCAGCAAAAATAAAATTTTGGTTTACAAATTCCTTCTGTGCAGCAGAAAATGGCTCAAACAGTGGATAACTAATGTGGGTTTGCATGTTCCCTGTCAGAAGACTCTCTTTGTTGGTACACATGCTGTACTTCACAGTACAGGGCTTTAGCTTGGGCCAGCTTGATGAGCTTTTCCCACTGAAAGCTGCATGTAAACCTATTTCATGGTAGTTCTCATTGATCTGCATCTTAATTGGTAAGATGACTATTTGACTTCTGAGGATGAACCTTCTATCTCCTTTGCATTACAGTTTAATATACTTTTGCAAGTTAGTTTAATAACTGAAGGCATTTCTGCAGTAGGCCCCATGCTCCTGATTTCTTTATCAATGTGCTTTGATAAAGAAATCAGGACTGCTGAGGTCAGAAGAGTCAGATATTGGCTCTTCTCTGTGGTTACTTGTATTTGCAAGTGTATGGTGTCAATCTCTTCTATCCAGTCCTGGTACACAGGATGCTGCTCACATCCTGATTGAAAAGCTATCCAAATAACTCCATCAGCCAATTCCTTCAGAGCAAACCAAATCCAAACATTTAACCTAGTGCAGCGTTTTGCCTCTGTACATTGTTTTTCCTAAATCAATCCTGATTAGCTCATAATCAAATATTTTATCCTGACACCTGGGGCTGTATATGGTCTTGCAGGCTGGGGAGAAGTCATGATGGCCCCTGGTTCTGAAACCTGCAATTCTGTTGTCCAGGTCATTGCTTCTTTTGCTTTTGCTTCAGACATATTCCTTTATTCTCAACAGATCCTTAATCTGAAACTTCTATCCCAAAATTTAAGATGCTTTTAATATAATCCTTTCCCTGTTCTTACCCATCTAGAAAGTTGCAAAGTATTCCTTTTTTTAATCTGTTCTTTTTTGGGGGTGTTGTTACATAAGCATCAAGGACAGGATGGATGTGCCCATGTGATAGCATTACCGTTAACAAGATGAAAAACAGCAAATCATGCCTGAAAGCTTGAAATAGTCTGTGGAAGGATGAAAAATTGCAGTATAACTTTCAAACAAATATTTTTTCATATACTAACCATTTTTTTTGCTGACAAGTTAATTCTTTCTGACAGACTTGGCAAGTGAGCAAGTGTCTCCAAGGCAGACACTGAAGCTGTTTCATGAATTCATGTTACAGTTTCTCTGATATTGTTGCTCTCCTCAGATGGTATTTTTAGCTTTATTCACACCTTGCTTTAACATTTCTGTGAGTGAGGAAAATTTCTTATCCAGTCCTAACCAAGCCATGAGTTAGTGTTTCTCATTGTTGTTGTTATTTCTTGAAAAAATGTTTGCAGGACCTAGACCGCCCTGAAAGGAAGCTCTCTGTCTTTGGGAATACCTAGCCAAGATACTTTCTCCAAAACTTGTACCTCTCACATTGCAATTTTATGATTTTTTAAAAAAAAGTTGGAATATTTTCTTTAGAGATGTGTAAAATAGTCAAATTCCTAATAGAAAAAAAAATCTCATATGTTGACTTGGTTGATATTTACTTACACTATTTTATCACACAGTTTTGCTCACAGGATATGGTTTTTAACTGAAAGTTCTAAGATGAAGAAGGTAAGGTCCTTCCCTGACCTCTGCTTGTGTTCACTTCTGCCTCATGTGGTTACAGAGGTCTTGTCAAGGGAGGGTATTCAGTGGAGAGCTGAAAGCACAGGAAAAATCTGCAAGATGAAAGTACAGGATTTTTTTACCAGTGCCAGCAGCACAGCACTGGATTTCATGTAGGCATTGTCATCACAGATCTGCTAGTCCCCAGCTTCCCAGTGTCTCCATCCTCTGCCATCCTCTAGAAACTCCCATAGCTGATTACCAGGTGCAGTAACAGCTCAACAGAGCATCATTGTCCTTTTCCTGAGATAGCAGGGGCTAGAAGTCTTCTCCTGGCATGTACCAGACATGAAAATCAGGACCAAAATGTAAACAGTTAGGAAGGAAAGAGTCTTGTTGATAGAGACTTCAGGTTCAAATTCGTTCTAGGTGTTTGTCATTCAGATCCTGGTCAAAGCCAAATAATTAAAAAACCTTTCAAGTACCTGTCTCAGAAATACCTCGAGCTGGAAAGTTAAGCGCCCCTCTGTTTCTCTGAGATGTATCCAAAAATGACAGATGCTTGAAGATTGTAAATGAATAGTCTGTCCTTCACTGAGGAAGCTCAGGCAGACCTAGTCTGACAGAGGTCTGTGATTAAAATCCAGTTATTACCTGGGGCTCGCTCTGCCACAAACCAGTGCTGCCCTGCTGCCCATGGTGTAGCTCAGGACAGGTGATGGAGCCTGCCCTGTTTGCTCGTTGTGATGAGCATTGCTTGAGATGGTGCTTTCTTCTTTTGTGGAAATTCCCTCCTGGTTTTACCTGAAGCTGTTCTTACAGAGCAGGAGTTGGGGAGGAAAAGAAAACTAACCTGCTTCAAAGACAGCAATGAAAATGACTTGAGAGATCTGCATTTGGCAGCCTTGATGGAGCTTTAGGAAGAAAAAAAGTCTGCTCAAGAGGATGTGGAAATGGACCCTTCTTGCAAAGAGTAGGTTGAATCACGCACGTCAGCTGCAGCAGCAACGGAGAAAAATAAGAGAAAATCAATTTAATATTGTAGGTTTCAATGTTCCTTCCAAAATAAGTACAGCCTAATGATAGAGAATGTCTTTTCAAGTGGCAGATGGCCGCATTAAAGCTACAGCTGTGCCATCATTTTGGAATTTCTATAAGGCGCACATGAAGAGCGGACAGCTGCCTGTAGCGTGGGTGCTAGACCCTCTTAGGAGAGCTTATTTTTAACTTAGATCTACTCCCTGACTTGATTCACAGCTTGATATCCTGGACAGCTCTCCCAGGTCAGCAAAAGGAGCAGTGTAGAGGCTGTGTGGGAGAGGGAGGGAGAGCTGGGGCTGCTTGTCCTGACCTTGATGCTGGCAGGAACATGTCAGGAGGCTTGGTTCTGCAGGAATTGGGAGCTGCTGTCTTGTGTCAAGGAGAGATGGGGTGCTCAGCAGCATCTCCCACTCCCTGCTGGGTTTTTATAACCATGCCTAACCTTTAACTTGAAAATAAAAGCACAGCTGTCTCTCACTCTGTGTCATGAAAGGAATCAGAAGACTTTGAGCTGGAGACACAGTTTTCTTGGGTTCCAAGCAGCTGTTTCAGAAAAAACAGAAAATAGAAAATTACTATTTCAGAAGAAATGTTCTCGTACTGGTCACAGTTGTTGCAATATCTGGACTATTTACAGAGATATTAGAATTGGGATGTGTAAATTTAACTGGCTCATAAGAGAAGGAAACATTTGTTCTTCCGGTGAATGATCTACCATGAGTCATCTTGAGGAAAAAAATACATGCAAAACCAAAGTTAAGGTAATAAGGAAAGGAAGAGGCTTTGATTTGTTTCAAAGTTATATGTCAGTACACAGATGTGTGTGTATTTTAAAATCTGGGTATTGGGGTTAGGGGAAAATACACACATGAGACACTGTAGAAAGCAGAAATCAGAGGCAGTGGAAAGTACAGGGAGTCAACAACACAATAGAAAGAAAGGGGAGCTGGGATCAAAGGGGAGCAGGCAGGAAGAACAGGTGCTGACAGAGGTTGCTGAAACACCACGTGTCTGAGAGAACCTTTGGCTTCTTTCCTCTATAGAAGCAAAGTAAGATGTTCGCCAGCTCTTCTCCATTCCTGCTGGTTTCTCCTGGAATATTAACCTCTCCACAGGAGAGAAAAGCAGCTATTTAAAACAGGATGGGCAACTACAGGATTAAAACTGATTTTTGGAAGGGAAGAAAGATTTTTGGAGGATAAGGAAAAGATAAAGAGGAGAATGGAGAAAGAAAAAAGGCAAGAGTGCAGGAGAAGTCATCTGTAAGTTGATCAAAAGGCAAGTAGGATAAACAGTACTAAGCAGGATAGAGAGATTTCATATATGAAAAGTTATATAAAATTATTGGAATGGTGGTTAGAAGGACCACTGGAGACTAAGATAATTCAAATAAAATTTCTAAACTTGACAAAAACCCATTTTCCAACACATGAAGTTGCTCTTCATGTTTGAGTGTGTTTGTAACTAATAGGGTTACTTTTAGCGCTTTATTTTTTCTAGCATCTTGGGTAACTTTTAATTTTTTCTTGCCTTTGGAATACACTAAATGGCTAGGCATTTATTTTGATATTATTCAGGGCCCTTTATTATTTTCCATGCAAAAGAATTCAACATGTTCTGGGTTGTTTAAATATACCTTTCAGTCATTTTGAACTTGCAAGTGTTTGAAGTTGTTAGAATAGCACTGCAGAATGTAAAAACTGATGGATCAAGATTCTTATGTTTGAGAAATAAGAACAACAAACCCTCTGATGTGTTTCCTACCTCTGCAATGCAGTGCTTACCTCAAACACTTCTGGCTGGTGACACTTCTGGTTTTACCCTTAGAATGTCTAGTTAGTAGTCTGTGCAGCTTCTTGAAATTTTCTAGCTCTAAGTAATCCACCTAAGTTTTACAGCTCTTAATTTAATCCAACTCCTGTTTTTGTATCTATCCTGGTCTAGTAACAAGTTCAGCCCAGACCTGAGAACTCATAAATTAACAGAGATGTATAATTGAAGTGTGTTAAATGCAGTGTTCAGAAGAGAAGTGGTATTAACCTAATCCCTTTCCGAAGTCAGTGTATCAGAATCCTCTCTAGCATGTCTCTTAAATACAGTATTTTATGGGATCAGGTTACGTCAAATTTTCCAGCAGCAATTATCTTGAGTTTCTTGTTTGCTAAGGAATATATTTTAGAAATTAAGCAAGTCATTGCTATTACCCATTTGCAACAAGCTGGTAAGCAAACTAATTTGATTAGAATGTAAAAAAAGGAGTTTTTATTTTTGTCAAGTGCACAAATTTATAAGCGTATAAAATCTTCAGAAGCTCCCCACCCAATCAAACAGCGTTTACGTGACAAGTATCATTATTGACAAAGACTGCTGTCTGTGTGCCTTGTTCTGTCAGTAGCTAAATGTCATGTTCAGATAGCACATAAAATGTTGTGACAATTTCTGCTTTTCCCAGAAGATACACAGTACCATAAAGCTCCTACCCCTGGAACTTTGCACCTGCAAACAGTAGGTTGCCCTTGTAAGTTGAAGCAAAAATTTCTTTTCTTGTAGGTAACCATTCTTACTGGAGAGAGCCTCTGTCAAACATCTTGGCACTTTTCTCAATTTGGCTTGTTGGGAATAATGTAATTTTCTGGGAACCCCTGAGAGTTGTGTTGTTCTCTTCTACCATTAGTTTAAAATTTTTCTAACAGGGTGCCAGTTGGTTTTGAAGCATAAAGCTTCCAACAGCGATTGCTGAAAAAGTACAGAGTATAAAATTATAAAATTTGGTTTTCCAATTTTTCTATTATTTAGGAGGGTTAATCTTCCTTCATTTTTCTGCCATTAAATTATTGCTAAAGTCATGCATACATTGATTATTGTAATTATGAAATCCTTAGCTTGGATGTAGGGAAGTGGGAGAAAAATTACTCACTTCTAGTGTATATAGTTTCATGCAAGGTTTTTGAATTTTTATTCCTATTGCACATGCATTTGTTCTTGTTTCCTGGGTAACAGCATATTATACAAACTCAGATTTTTACCGTGGTAGAAGTAAGTAAATCTAATCTCAGCAAAATATGTAGCTATCAAAATCTTACTAAATCTTAATATTTTAAAATCTAAGTTTCATATTTTAGTCAAACATCTGTGTGTGCATGCCTTTACATATAGGTATATAGGTTCTGGAAGATAAAAGCATATATACTTGATTAGCTTTAAATTGTAGCAGAATTGCTAATTTATTTCATGTTATACCTACACACTTTCAAATTTAAAGATCTGCCTTTATTCTCTGCGGGTGATTTGTATGTATGCATACTTTATGTAGCTGAATCACCAAAAATGCTTAGAATGACTCTAAAAGGAAATATGTATACATAGTTATAAAAATAAATGTTTCTATGCAGGTTGAGTTTTCAGGCTTTTCAGAAAGTGAGCATTCTATTGTTTTCTGCCTGTATGAAAATAAGATTTTTTTTTTTTTTGGCCATCCTGTGAGATGCATCTAAAGAACTTTCTTCACAGAGTTTGGGAACTGTCTGGACTATTCTTTGAGCTATAATATTGAAAGACTTTTACAGCTTTAATTGGAGAAAGAGCAATCTTGCTTTTAAAAAGAGTTATGAAAAAATAGTCTGCTGGCCAATATTTCATGTGGTAATCATGTTTTTTCTTACATAAACTATGTAAAAAACTAGAGATCTTGAAAATGCAAGCAGTATTTATTCTTTTAAGCTGGCAAAATCAGTCACATGAAGTAATTTCTAAACTGTGGTCTCTCTTGCCACTAGTGGATTAATGTAAGCAGGTCCAACCAAGCTCTTTCATTTATAGTGAGGACAAAACACTGTCTGTACCTTAAAGGAAATTGTGTTAGTGTAAAGTTTTAATAAAGCATCTTTATTTTGCATTTGCACATTCAAAATTATCTTCTAGCTTGAGAGAGGAAATTAGAGTATTTTGATTTTATAAAATCTTTAGTTCTTTTGTTAGAAGGTATCAGCTTAAGGTTTAGTTCTCCTCAGTGGACTGCATACTTCCTCACTGCTCTCTAAACTCTGTGAGATATGGAAAACAGGGCTGTATGATCATCCTTCCAGTGTAAAATTAGTTTTAGAAAGCTTATAGGTGATCAGCTGAAGGATCTTTGTTCCTGCCTTGAATATTTTTGGATTATCCAGGTAAATTCCCTGTGTGATACAACCAATCTCTCTTTGTCTTTTGTGCTGTAAAGGCCTTGAAAGTTAAAAAGGGCATTTTAAAGAGATTGTGCACCATGTATTCCTCTCTCAGTACAGACTGTCAGCCCAGCACTCAGAGAAGGTTCCAGTTTTAGCTGTCAGCAAAGCGCCTGAGAGCCTCTCTGGGAATTGCAGATGGGATAAGGAAGTATTTGAAAATACTGTTTTATATGCTGCCTATTATAACATTCTCCCCTATATTTTTAACCCTCGTTTTCCATGCAGTTTGGTATTTAAGATTAATTTCTGAATATTATTGCTATCAAATTTCTAAGTATGCAATATAAAATATCTGTTCATATTTATAACCCATTAGCTAAAATGAATGAAGCACTGTTCACACAAAAGGGAGAACTCATGTTCTGTCTGAATATTTATTAGTGCCTTTCAGTCTTCAGGACTGCAGGAAAAAATAGCTGGAATGAACCTCTGGAGATTGTATAGTTGGTCTCCTAGCCCAAGGCACTATCTTTGTCATTCCTCACAGACACTGTAGAAGAATTATAAAATTTAGGTAGGAAGGAACTTGTGGAGATTGCCTGGTCCAGCCCCCTGTTCAAGGCAGGGCCACCTTTAAAGCTGGGTCAAGTTGCTTAGGGCCGCTATTCAGCTGAATTTTGAATAACTTTAAGGATGATAAGTCTTCTCTGAGAAACATGCTCTTAAGTTTTATCACACCTCCATGAGTTTTTCCTCCCTTCTATCTAATTAGAGTATTCAAGATTCACTTTCTGTAACTTTTGTCTGTTGTCTTTTGTCCTTCCACTGAGTCCCTGAGAAGAGCCTGTCTTACTCTTCTCCAGAATCTTGAAAACAGGCCTTGAATTTCCCCTAATATTTTTTTCTAAAGGTTAGAAACTAAACAGACTGAAGCCCCTGAGCTGCTCTCCATACACTGCATGCTGCAGCCCTTCATCCCTGCCATGGCCCTCCATGGGCTGGCTTTACAATGTCTCTATCCTGGACTGCTCCAGATGAGACAAAACACTGCTGCACATGCTGTCTCACAAGTGCTGAACTGTGCAGAAGGACCACACCACTGTACCTGCTGCCTGTGCTGTTACTGATTCAGCCCAGTATGGAGCTGGTCTTTGTTTCTACAAGGCTGCACTGCAGGCTGATGTGCAGCGCGTTGTCAGCCAGGACCCCCCAGTCCTTTTCAGTAGAGCTGCTTTTCTTTCCAGCTGGTGCCTGTGCTGCAGGACTTGGCATTTGCTTTAGTTGAATTTCTTGGGGTTTCTGTCAGATCATCCCACTGCCCTTATCTGCTGAATGTTTTATTTTATGTTCCACCCAAATCTTCCAGACATCTCTGTAGAAAAGGGAAAATAAATTTTATTTATTTTTCATGGTCTTTGATGTTTCTGTGTGTTCTGTTTCCACTTCAGTCCTTTCTACTTCTCTTTTATTTCTTATTCTGATTAAATTTTACAGATCTTTAATCTATGCTCACTTATTTTTTCTAAAAACTCTGACATCTTAAATTTGGACAGAAGCATCCAGCTCAGACCTTACCAGTGTAGGAGAGCAAAGAAATAACTGTGTGTGCTATAATGCTACTAAAGATATCTCTATGATTGAGTAGTTTACCATAGTGGGTGTTGTTGAGTTTAACTACTAAATGACTGTGGTAACCAGATGCTTTCCAGGGTAATACCTACCTAATCACTTGTTCTTCATCCTGAGCTTATATAGTTGCATATTCCTGCTTACTGGAATATCTGGCATTTCTCCTTATTGAAAGACATCTTGTTTCTTTCAGATGATTACTTCAATCTGTTTATTTTCTATTCTAATCTGCTCCTCCAGAGTGCTTGCATTTGGTCTATGATTGGTGATGTCTTGGGATTTATTTGTGACCTAGATAGATAAAAATGGAAATTGCACATAAAGGATTGCATATGCATAATGTATAGAATGTAAAATATTGAGTAGCAGTGTGTCCACATCTTCCAAATTATTTGTTTTCTGATTGGATTCACTATAGCTTTCAGTTTTGCATTCATCTTGACATAGGCCGACTTTCTTTAAGAGAGTGACATATATTGCTTACTTGTGAGAATATTTAGTTAGCACATATGACATCTGTTGTGCTCTGTCTACATGGTTTGCTGTCTTGCTGCTAATTTGACATTATTTAAACATGAGAGATCCAGGTTGGCTGTTTGGTTTTTTTTCCCGAGGTGTTGTTTGTTGATTTATTGTTTAAATGTTCTGTTTAATTTTTTAATCTCAGTATTTTCTTGAGTGGAGGTTTAATATAAATCATATAAAGATCTTCCTCTCCCACCCTCCATCTGCTTTAAGACTGAAGTTGACCTTTTCAAGTCTTTTATCTCCATGAGTTCTCAAAGATGACAACTAGTGGCTTAGAGACTCTAGAATTAGAACAAGCCCAACTACCATATCTCCAGTTGCAATACTGAAGAAAATCTACCACCTGCAAATGTAGTGGAATTACCAGCAGTTGCTGAGATTTTGTCCAGTAGACACATGTGTTACATCAAAGTGCCATGGGCTGTTTAAATAATCACAGATGACTGATCCTTTATTTTAGATCCACTTTGAAACTACTGGAGGAAGTCTGATTCATATTGGCCATAATTGTGACTGGGAAGAAATTAATTCTCTTTGTGCCTAATGGATGTTGATGTGCCCATTAAAAATAAATACACATGAGTTTGAAAGAAGGTCTTCACGTAGCTCAAATATTGCATTTTTGCACTTGTGGTCAGGCTATTTGTATAATTTAAGCATAGTTTGGCATAAATTTTTAAGCAAATGTACACAGACATTAGCATAACCCCGTTTCTAAACAACCCCCTGCAACTCCATGCTGCCAGTTTAATACTCTTTCAAGTAATCTGCTTCTATCTGCTGGCACATTCACTATCTACTAACTTGCTGAGAGTGTTAAAAATTCTCAAAAATGTTTTCATTTGGTGGATAATTGTCAGTCCATGTGTAACTCCTGGAGTTTGTGTATTGTGGTATTTGGCCCTTTGAGCTCAGACTGCCATTGCAGGACCAAAAGAGTATGGATGAGTGAGAAATGGAAAGATTCTGGTAGGATGAGCCAGTGATTAACCCATATGCATAATTTCATTGTTTCGAGGTGCCGGTACCCTTTGTAATTCTCTGAATCACTGTGATCGTAGAATAATTTGGGTTGAAAGAAACCTTAAAGGCCATCTAGTCCACCCTGCCCCTATGTCTGCCATGGGCAGGAACATTTTCAACTAGATAACATTGCTCAGAGCCCTGTCCAGTTGGCCTTTAATGTTTCCAGGGATAGGGCATCCACCACCTCTTTGGGCAGCTTGTGCCAGTGCTTCACCACAAGCATTGTAAAAAAGCTTCCTCCACATATCTAATCTGCATTGACCCTCTCTTAAAACCATTGCCCGTTGTCCTGTTGCAACAGGCTATGCTGAAAAGTCTCTCTGCATCTTTCTTATGGGCCCTCTTTGATCCTGAAAGGCAGCAGTGAGGTCTTCTTGGAGGTGGTTGGCTCCAGGTCAGCAGTGCTCTACCCAGAGTGCAAGGGCAAGTCCTACTAGCTCAGTCATGACCTGATGTCTCACAGAAATAGGGAATGTTATTTCACCTTGTGTTTTGTAAATGGCTTGTCTTATGGTTTTCTTGTGGTTTTCTCCTCCCTCTGTTTAGAAATATGGATTTTTTGTGGATGTTAGCTCACTCTATGCGTTAGTGTCTCATTGCACAAAGATCGAAAGATTCTGAACTTGATCAGCTGAACAATATTGCCAATATAGGGCTTCAAAATATTGTACGTAGAAAGGGGAAAAATAAGGAGAAGGATAAATTCAAGGAGTTAGTAGGGAAGGGTCTAATTTTATTTGCATTTTGTCTTTTGAGTTGAAGAATGTCTATAAATTACATTTTCAAGACTGTGTCTTAAATCTTGTCTGCTTTCAACTTGTACTTGAAGTACAAGTGGAAATTCTCATGTACTTTAGTCCAGCAGCTAGTTTTAAAGCACCTTATGATATATCAATAGGCACACAATACCTTCAACAATGTATTTTCGGAAACAATGCTGCCAACTTAATATTGTATCAGCTGTTTTCCCTTTCACGTCTTGGAAGTGGCATCAGAGGGGATCCTGGGAAGATTGACTGCATTGGCAGATAGAACCCATCTCATTAAATTGAATTTAAACCCTTGCTTCATGAGCTTAATAGTGATTCATAATTTTTTGTCTTTTCTTCAAGAGGTTATTGAATACACTAGGTAAAATAAAGGATATAAATATTCATAAATCAATCATGTGTTCCCATTAGTAGGTACTTGATTTTAACCCAACTGGTGTACACACTATTAAGGAGTATAGACTAGTCTTCCTAAACCAGACAGTTAGACTTTTTGCAAAATTAGTGACAGAAATTCTTCCATTCATTTTGCAAAAAAATTTATAAAAGGACACTGTAGCACGCATCAGTTCTGTGTGCAAATACATTGTGTAAAAGGACTGATATATCTTTAAGCCAGGTGTGTAAGCTGGATTTTTTCCTCCAACTCTTGCAGGCTTTGGTTTTGCAGATACCTGCCAGGTCTTAACTTTCGGACTTATGAGTAACAGTTGATGAATCAAGGATGTGAGCTGCTAATGACAGGGTCATTCCCCACCTGTCCTTTCATGCTACCATTTCCTTTTGGTTGTTGTAAAGTAACCACCAAAGCTTAACATCAGAATCTGACAAAACCCCCTCCTTCTAAATCACAAAATCATTGAATGGTTTGGGTTGGAAGGGACCTTAAAGATTATGTAGTTCCAACCCCCCACCATGGACAGGAACGTTATCCCCTAGATAAGGTTTCTCAGAGCCTCATCCAAGCTTGAACGGGGCAATGTCCAATCCTAAAGTATCAATGCCCTTTACATAGGGCATCCACTTCAGTCAGTGGAAGTTTTTCCCACTGGCCTCAGTAGATGCCAGTATTCAGAGAAGTTGTTTTTATAAGTAAGAGTAACCAATATAAAAAAATCAACATAATGGCCAAGAGAGAATCAAGATATTTTGCATTTTAAATCCAAAACCAAACCATGTACAATTAAAATAGAGCCTGTGTCTGTTTCTAGACGTGGTAGTGTGCAGCTTGATTTTACTCTTTGCAGAGTCTTTCTGATTTTAAAGTAGCTCTCTCCCTGTGGGGCATCAGTTATTGGGATATTTGTTGGTGGGGTGGAGGTGGTGGATCTTTCAGAAGGGAATCATTTGAGACAAAAAAAGAACATACTTAGAAGCAACCAAGCAGTATTTCAAATTAACTTTTGTTTGCTTTTTATTTTCTTTCTTTTTCAAGATGCAAAATGCTTATTTTTCAACTTCTTTGTTTATTTACAGTAGTTTACAACTCATTAGAGGTCCCAAATCCTTTTCAGAGTTTTGCAGTTCTTATTCAGTTAGTCTTCTTATTTGGTAATTAGACTGAAAAAAAAATGTGATTTGATGTATTCAATAAGATTTGAAGTGGTAATGAATCATTGTGTGTTGTAACTGGGCAGGATTTTTTTAGGTAGCTAAATCATTAAAAAAGGTATATTATTGGATATATCTGTTTGTTTCATGTAGTGACTGGTGTAGTATATCACTTGCAGTAGGAGTATCAGAAAACAATTGCTATTCCTTGAAGAAACAGCATTGGAGTTTTTCCTTTAGCTTTCCCTTTAAAATAAACATCTGAGTACATTCAGCCCACATGAAAAATCCTGATGAATTTATGGCTGTGTTCTGTAACATTTCATCATCCTCTCACACAAGGCCATATGTTTTCACTGGATTCCTAAACAGAAAACTTTTGATTTTGACAATGTGTTAGCAAAAATAGCATACAGGTTTACTTTTTATGCTTTGGCAGTAAAAGTAAATCTAGGAGTACTACATATGTATATAAAAATTAGCTTCTGCATTGTCTCAGCATTTTTAATTTCAAAATTGAATTTTTCATGACAGTTCAGACACGTTTCATTAATACACTTTTAGTGACTCTTAATGATAATGCCGTTTGTAAAGTGAAGTTAGAGTAAATGTGACGTAACTTTGCAATTCTGCAAATGTGTAGTGATGGGGCTAGCAAAGTGGCTTCATCCATCTGTGGAATATTTCAAGGTCACACCTTTATTGGCTACAAGATTTCTAAATAAAAAGAGGATGACAGTACTTACACTTTGATATTGTTTGCTTACTAAGCGTGAAATGAAATTTAACAGTGCAGCATGTATACATTTGTAAATTTATTGTGGTTGTTTAGACTTCTTGGAAAATGAAATGTCAAGTTATCACTCTTGGCTTCCAGGATGTGATCTTTAGGCCCAGCAGGAAAGTTCACTTTGTAAACTTTTCTTCAAATAAGTGTGACAATAATTTTTAAAAATTTATTTCTTAAGCAGAACAAAACTGCATCTGAAGTTAGGATGTGGCAATACCAGCACAGCTGGGAGCATCTGATGCAGCAGCTGCTCATTATCATAGTCCTTGGTACCACCAGGTGTCATGTTCAGCTCAGTGGGACAGTGAGTGAAGTTAAGCTCTTAAAAGATTTCTAGATTGACACCCTGTATCATAGCAGTACAAAAATTGTGTCATCCACACCTGAGCAAGTAGTGCATGAAGCAATTTGCAGGAAAGACAACTCTAAGAGTAGAGGTTAGGATGGTCAGTTGTAAATACCTGAGACGCTGTTTTTTAAGGGATTGAACTCTGACCTAAGGGTACATTTTTAAGGAGAAAGAAGAATTGCAGAACAGTTTATTAAGGAATCTTAATTGTCAGTCAACACCACGTGATACTCTGCACAAAATGGTATAAAATCAGGGAGAATGTGTGAGCGTGTCTACAGAGTTGCTTTAGTGCTTCTGAGCAAAATGTTGATGGTGAGGTTATCCAAATAACAGTAATTACAAGTCAGTTTGTAAAAGACACATCCTGTCTGAATTTGCATCTTTTAGAACTGTAGATGTATTCTGAGCATCTAAAAGAGTGAAAAGGTTTCTTGGGATATCTGCAATAGTTATGAAATCGTTTGGATTGTGAAGTTTTAGCTGTGTCAGTTTTGCACATCAGCTGATAATGATTTAACTGCTGTGGTGTAAAATTTCCTTAGTATTTTCTTTTATCATTTTGTTAGTGTGGGTGAAAACTGAGGTCTCTTAGTACCTTGGACTCTTGAATCTTGAGGTGATTAATTACAAGTCATTTTCTGTGACTTTATAATTAACAAGAGTAATGGTATGTATTTCTTCACATGCACGTTTTTAGTCATGTGACGAATTCATAACCTGCATACCAAGAGAGCAGCAGTGCCTGGAGGTGTGGATCTTACTGAAGAGCACAGGGCTGAGTGTGAGGATGAAAATGATTGTTAATGAGTGTTGTGAAGTGGATGTGTTAGGGATGACTTCTTGAGAACAGCTTGGAAAGCATTTGTATTTACCATGGACGAGGAGTGCCACAGAAGAGGAATTGAAGTAAATCCTGGTGTACAAAGTAGCTCTAAAGAGAAGTTTGAAAATATTTTGTCTCTTCTGAGTGTCACAGAATGTAAATTCCAAGTAACCTTTCATTTGGGAACTGTGAGCTTTCAAATAGAAGGAACCTCAACTATTCTGTTGCTTCCGAAATGTATGATGAGGTCAAAGATCTCATAGTCTGTAACAAATCAGAATTATTTGTTACAGCCTTTATTATTACCCTGTAAAGAGTGCAACATTGAACAAGTGATTATATTTAGTCTGACAATTTTATATGGCAAAGTTGTTATTGTAAGAGTGAATTTACAGCAGAAAATGTCAAACTGTATAGCAGAAGTAAATGAGATTCAGAAGCTTGGGATGTGTTGCTTTTTTTTTCCCTTTGGTTTGTCTTTTAACATTCGAATACAGGAATGCCATTCTCATGGAGGACGGAGCAGACAATTTTGAAGTCTGTGCTTTTGCTTTGTCTGTAGTTCCTTTGTTAACATCTTAGCAGCAGCACTAAGCAGATTTTCTCTACTTTTTTGTTATCTTTTAAGTTTTACTTTTTCTGTTCCCCTGGATGGAAAGAGGTAGACTTGAACTAGGAAAACAAATTACAAACTGAACAGCAGAACCTGTTCTGTGCCCTTGGAATGGGGACAGAAGGGAAGTGAAACCTCATACACAAAGAGGTGTCAGCAGCTCTCATTTCCCAAACTGCTGTTTGGCGTGAGAGAGATGAAGCACCACACTAATGTTCAATGGGCCTTGCTACTGAGAGCTGCTGGATGGAAACCTCCATCCTTCAGAGCTATGGAAATGTGCTTGGGCCTCATTTCTGTGAGGTTACATGTGAAGTTGTCCTTTTTGCCTTTCAAGTCTTTTTACTGTTCTTTTTACTTTGTATGCTCTGCAGTTTCAGACTGTGTAAAGACAACAGGAATTACTTAAAACTGGATGTGGAGGATATAGAGAGAGAAGGAGAAGGGTTAATCCATCTGGGCAACTGGATTCTTCATTACCATCAGGTTGGCCTGTGCCTCTAGGGCAGTGGAGTCCAGATGGATGGGTTAATTTGCATATATATTTACATAGTCTTTTATTGTAAATTCATGTGATCATAATGAGGAATTTCTCTGTAGTATTTTCTTGACAGTTAAACAGAATTTTCTTCTTGTCAGAGCTCACCTGCAATAAAATCTTTATTTATTTACTACATCTTGACCCTGATAAAACATGGAGCTCAAGATACAGCTCAACTTCCTTTATGCCTGTGGGTTTTTTTCCCCCACAGATGCTTCTCCATTATTTCAATTTTATAGTTGCCTCCAGAGTTTTTGTATTTTTCCCTTCAGATTTCTTTCCTGTTGCCCATCTTCTACTACTTCTAACTGCTCTTGCAGTTTTATTAAACAAATCACAGAAGTTTCTTGTTGCAATAATTGGTTCATCAGAGAAATGCAAAATATATAACAGGTAGATGTTTTCAATAATGAAACACAACAAGGTTTTTACTGCTCTTCACAACTAAATATTGTTAATAGAAGAGGGGGAACCCAGCAAAGAGTCTCTTACATGTAAAGAGATGTTGAATGGTGGATTCTCCTGTGACTGAAATCTCACACAACATATTCAAAGAGGTCTTCCACTGTCAATTAACTGTGAAATCCCACCTTTTGCAACCTTGTTTGATGGCACGCTATAGCGCCTGTGGTCTGCAGCCTAAGAAAATATTTTGATGCTTTTGTTTTAAGAACTTCATTTCATGTATTAGCTAGGTATTTTTGTTCTGGCCAGCTGTAATTTCATAAATTAAATATTCAATCTTTGCAGTGCTCTATGTGCATTTTAATTATTGTCAGAGTTGAAATGTGCAGTTGTTGAAAAATTGAAAATCAGGTAAATATAATGTTGTTTTTACTCAGAGAGGATTAAAAACCATATCCATATTCTAAACCATATCCATATTCTAAACCCCTTCTTCATATGTTATTTCATAGTTGATTTGAGATATCCTTTGTGCATAAAATAGACACATGATGCGAAATCTTGGTAGTGTTCCCTCTAGCCATTTGCTACATTTCTTTAGAAAGATGAAAATACCTTTAATTCAGACTTTCCTAGTCTGAATAGTAAAACTGAACTGTGTTCTAGTTTTACTATTTTAAAATTTCAGTCTGCTGCTTTAACCCTGAAGGGGTTTTACATATGGTTGGAATAGTTCTCTGCTTAGCTTTTCTTGAAGAATGATTATTGGTGTCACAAAATATTAAGGAAGTTCAAAGTTTTTTTGTACTTAATTTTACCTGAGCAGTATTTCCTTGGTGGTGGCAAAATTAGCATTTGTTAATGCATATTTGTATCTTCTAATTAGCCACTTACTTAAAGCCAAATAGGCTAGAAAGACGAGAAAAAAAAAATAGAATGTATGCAAACGGCTTTAGCTGAATTGAAGGGGAAAAAAAAAGTGTTTTTTCCCCTGAAGCATATATTCTGCATGAAATTCAACTTGACAAGTGACCCTTTCAAAACAGCGCCACAAAGATTTCTCGGCATTCTCCATATATGAGAGGCTGCGTTCTTGTGTTGTACACACAAGCAGTTCCCTCTAAATGAAAGTAGCCTCTTCCTCTCTCCTTTGTGCTCTATTTTATCCTCATCCTTGTGTTGGCATTCACATCTATGAGCACACTTTTATGTGAGAAAATTTTGCAAAAAAGCAAAACTACTGGGGATGTTAATACAAAATAACATATATGACCAAATACAATAAAGAACTCAAGTTCTTTATTTATTTCAAAGTACTGAGAATGTATGTGTGTTCACTTGCAAAAAAAAAAAGGAAAAAAGAGGGAAAATATTTGGTAGTTAATTTACAGCTAGGTGATGCAAAAGCTGAACTCCAACTCTCAAGTCTTGCATTAATTTAGGAGCAGAGGACAAAAATGGTCTATGATTCTGTGTGAGCAATTAATAACAAGAATGTATGACTTGTGAAACTGAATGTAATGCATTAAGATTAGAGCAAACGGATAATTTAACAGTGTATAACAAGTATCAATCTTAAAAATAGCACTATGGATCAGCAGTATTTTATCACCATTCAGTTCTCCTGCAGCAACAATCTAGAAATAGTGCACTGGTTATCCTGCATGTATATAAACTGTCAAATGGGAGAGATATGCAGTGCAATATTTCATATGTCTCATGCCTTCATATGTGATGCTCTTTTCAGATGTCTTTATGAAGAGAACAAAACTTGTGTTTGGAATCTGGCTTGACAGAAGGGTTTTGGGTGGGGCAGTGGTACTCCTGGGGGTGGTGGGCTGCTGCTAGCTACTGCTCACACACAGTATTGGCTTTGAACACAGCTCTGCTTCTGTGTATGTGGGCCATATGTTCTTATAGAGTGTAATAGATTGTTGATTACAGCCATTTTATAATTTTCAAATTGATAAGCTCACATTTTGTACCAAGATATTTAGAGCAAAGAGTGGAAAATTGCAGCCTTGACATGAGCAATTGTCGTGTGTGAACAAACATCACTTGAAAAACTAGAAAGTCAGACAAGATGATACTGTGAGATAAATAAGGGGAATAGTTCCTTTGTTAGTTATTGTTGGTCTTCAAAAACAATGACAGCAGGTTATCAAAGACATCCCTCAGTTGAAGGAGAAACAGAGAAGAAATGATTATTTCTTCCTTTTGAGGCTTGCTGTACCTTTATGCTTAGGGGTTTGAGGGAGGTGGGAAAAAACCTGTTTCCTCTATTCAGCCAGCCTCCAAGAACTTTTTCTATTAATCTTAATTTTTGTATTGTCCATGTATAATTCTGTGGGGTTTTTCCACAAGAGTAACCTGGAGCAGGTAGATCTCTGCAACTGCCATCGTGTGCTCTCTTCCATAGTTGCTTCCCAATGAGGGGCATTGCTTCCCCCAGCAGGAGACTTTTAGGGCTGCCCAGAGAAGCAGAGGGAGATACAGGAGGGTAGGAGGGTTCATCTGTCTAAACTATTCTTTTTTTAAACACTGAAACATACTGATTAACAGAGTGCAAAATACTGCCCCAAACTATTAATATTTGGTGTCCATTCCATTCTGTATTTATGATGCAACACGTTAGAGAGTCTTGCTTCATGTACAGGCTCTGGTTTCAAAGCATTGTGTTTGCAAGTCCACTCAAATGGAAATACTTGTTAAATATTTACTACTGTAGTGGCTTATCCTTGGATACCATGATGTTTTTGTGCTGCTTTTCCCAAATACTGGGAAAAGTGCTGTAGAAAAGAAATATGTCACTTTCACAAAATTGTGAAAGTTTACCTTGATAACTATATAGCTAATTTTGAGGAAATAAAATGTTAAATGCAGATATTTTGTATTATGAGAAACCTAATCTTTGCTCTGAGTAGGGTATAAAGACAACACTTAAATGCTGACATCTGTCTTCTAGAAAATTATCCATGGCTGCAAAAGCATTTATGCTTCAGCTCAACTTTGCAAAAAGGACTGTCTTATTTATGTATGTTTTATTATTGCTCTGAGGTCGTTTCCAGTGAGTCACTGACATGAGAGTGATCCAGTTTGATGGAGCTTCTCCTTAATGTAAACAAATTAATTATCAGAATGAAGTATGCAAATATTACCTAATTGGTGCCACTTGGCAAAATTTTTGTTATGCCAATCATGCTGGAGACAACATGACAATCCTTGCTTCTTCTGAGGAGTCCCCTTGGAAATGGTAATAGGATGCTTGCTTTGATTGGAGTAGGCAGAAAAGATGAGCCAAAGAGCTTCAGACATATTTACATTGCAACTTTCTGTTGTGGCTTTAAAACACCAGAAAATTGATTCTCCAAATTCTAGTTCAGAGACAGCTTCAGAATATAAACCAACATCTAATTTTATGCCCTCAGGGCATAATTATCCTATTCTCTTTGTCATTAGGGATGAAACTCATTGTCATCTCGGATGTTTTGCATTTTAAAAATTTGAAAGACAGTATTTGTTTCTTTCTCTGCTTGTCCTGTCCATTCAATATACCTTTCTGAAACTGCCGTATGCTTCTATTAGTTTCTGCTTTTTTATTTCTTTTCAAGCAGAAGGTTCAAAGAACCATGTTCATGTTCATTAGGAAATGAGTTATTCACTACAAGAAGCTGCAGAAGGGTGAATCCTGAGCAATGGGGGAAGCAGTAGTTAAGCTGTTTATTTATTTTTTTTCCTACAGTGTTTATGAAACTGAGTTATCTGTGTATACCTTTGAAAGTAGGACTATGATTAAATATTTACAGGTATGGCATGAGGAGTAGCTAATGAATGTCTCCAGCATTTTCAGCAAACAGTAGCAGTGGTATGTAATGCATATGAAACAAAAATTTTGTTGAGAAATCTTACTAGTGTAGTAAAGCGCTTAATGCTCCGATTTGTATTAATGTATAACAACAATGTCCTCAGTTAAGGTATTTCCTTCTCTTTAAATTGCCCCAAATACCACAGTATTTTAGGTCAGAGAAAATCCAATCAAAAGCTTAGTTTGCTCTATGTTTTTTTTTAAATATGTAAAAATTCTGAAATTATATGTGTCTGCTGTTTGCATTCATATAAAAGGGAATGGCTGTATGATTTGCATGCTGGCAGGATTGTCAGTTCGTGTGTTAGAAACTGCAGGCCTGCTTCTGCATCTTCAGCGTAGGAGATGGAGCCTGGTTTGTGTAGAGAGTAGTCGGTGGTGGGATAGAGTGAAGTGCAGCAGAGCTTGAACCTGCTCCTCTTATCTGAGGAGAGCTTGTGCTCCCCCTCAAGCCCTTCATACTTTACACACAATATGGGTGGGAGCTATTACCATGAGCACTGGCCAGTAATACCGTTTGGTGCATTATTTTCTGCTTTACTGTAGCAGACATATAGCTGTGTGATGCACCTCATGAGCACGAGAGAGAAGTCCATTGCACAAGGTAATAATGTACTTTCCAAAGCTGAAAATTTGCCCAGTCTTACATCGGTTCTCTCTAGACAGTGGTCAAGCAGTTGATGTCCTGCACCTGCTGCTTGTGTTGCTACTTCAGATCATTTGACTGCTCCCATATCTGCTTCTTTGTTGTATTTTTCTTGTTATGGATTGGCCTGAAGTCTCCCTGGGGTCTGCTGAGGACTAGGGAAACTGCTTCTGCTGCACTAAGTTAAGCAACAGAGGCAGTGTAAAAGGTTGTATTAAAAGCCAAGTGTGTCTGCTTATTCTGGTTTTCAGCTTTCATTTAGAAGACAGTTTAAAAGCCAGGAAGTTTTACATTTTCTCCTTTTTAAAAAGCTTTGTAATTTTTAATTGAACGTAATAATTTAACTTCATGGAGCAGTGATGGCTGTAAGACTTCTGTCTCAACTGTTACTGACACCTACAAATACCTTTCTCACATCTTCAGGGAGAGAGTCCTCAACAGGGGCAACAATCTAACATTTCCTTCTCTGAAGAGAGAGTCCTGCCTCTGCTGTAGGCTACTTCTTTGGTTTTCATGTTTTGTGACAGTAATGTTTTTGCTGCTTGGTGGCAGAGCGCAGTAAAAATGCAAGTTGAAGCCTTCAAAACATACAGTGATCCCTTCCTAAAGTCATAGGTGAAGTTTCTTTGGCTCTTTAAATTTTGGTAATATGCCTGTAATACTCCTCTAAGGTCTTTACTATTTGAAAGTTGAAAGCTGTGTGATAAAACTAGACTTGAAATGAAACACAACCTCCTTATAGAAGTTTTACTAAAAATAGTTCTGGTGGTGCCCTGGGGGTGTTCATCAGCTAGCGACACGACTGCATTTTCACAGCGGGCAAGCAGGGCTGGTGAGGTCAAGGAGGATGAGTCTGTATTCCTGTGGGGAGCTTGGCGGGAGCATCCAGGGATTTTTGAGCTTTTACAGATAAAATGAGCGTGGGTTTGTGAGAATGTTGTTTTAAAATACCTGGAAAGCTGGAACAAGCCCAAAAGAATTCCAGTTCCGTCTTTCAGTGTGTGTGTGTGTGTTTTAGGATCCCCAGGCATCAGGTCTAGTTGACCTCTACTTATAACTTTCATGTGTTTCAAAACTAGAAAATCCCAACTTAATACTGATTAATCTCTGCATTCTTTTTTGAAGCAGAATTGGTAAGTTACAATCCTGGTTTTTGCTTTACTTCTTCTTTTCTTCTTTTGAAAACATTGCCCTGGTTTACTCTTTGCAGAATGACTCACTGAAATGTCTGCATCACCAGAAACTAATCCCTGCTCTGCATGCTATCCCTTTTCCAGATGATGAACCTGTAAAATCTGTTTTACAGGAAGACTTTCTGACTTCCTTATGCTCTTAAGTGCAAAATGGTATCTCTTGGGAGCCTGTATGCAAGTGACCATGTTCAGCACATAGTTTGACTGAGGTGACTGCTTGATCCCTGACTTGTGCCAGCGGACAGGAGAAGTCGTGCTGGACTAGGAACCTGAGGACAATGAAAAGCCCCTGACAGATGTCAGCGTGTTAGCAGTCAAGCAGTCACTGATTTTGTTTTTGTGCGGGAGGGAAACTTCATCAGAAACACGGATGAAATTCCAGCCTTATCTTAGGGAATGCATGTGGGTTTCAGGCATGCAGCAAGAGAAAAAAGCCAGCGCCTTTTCAGGCTTTTTGCTTCTCTCACCCTGTGCAAAGGATATTCTGCCGCACCTTAATTTTAAAGTTTTTTGAACTCTGCTGGGATTTGAAATGAGTATTGTCACAGTGTGCTTGTGATGTCCCTTCCTTTGTTTGCCTATTGCCATATACCCTGGCCAGCTCTGTAGGAGACCTGTCTGGAGTGCCTTTTAATGTTTAGATCTAGCAGTGATTAGAATACACTAATGCCCAGTGGGTATATGTGTCATTTTTTAACAGCTGCCGAGCTTTCTCCCTGCTGCTCCAATTAATGCATTCGGCGCACACTTGCCAGTGAGTGGGCTGTGTGTATGGATTGAACCACTTTGCTCTTTATTCATCCAGTGTATGAGATGCCAGAAATGGATTGGCGTGTTTCCTGTTCTTACAACAAATGAAATCAAACGTGCTCCTGAGCCTTTGCCCGGGTAGATAGAAGGGCAGCATTTAACTGGCAAATGGAAACCTGTTTTGCTGTGAGATATGGTTCAGTCCATTGACTAACATCTATCCCCGCCTCCCAGCCCCTCTTCAAATGATGGAGACACAGGATAGGGAGCTCTCAGTGCTAGGCTTCCCCTTGCTGACAAGCAGGTCTCTTCAACTTTGCCCTCTGCTGCTTAATAATAGCTTGAGATCCTGAAATTCTCCTTTTGCTTCAATGCTTTCCTCCTGTATTTATTTTCAGGTTGAAATATTCCAGTCAGTAGATTTGATAAAGTGTGTCTGTGTGTGTCCCTTTTTTTTAACAAAAAGGGGAAAACAATATGCTTCCTAGTCAGAGCTGAGATAAGGGAGGGGTTGTTTAATGGTAGCGGAGCGGCTGGTGGGAGCCGCGGCTCTGCTCCGGTGCCTGCGGTTGATTCATGCTGGGACAGCTCTTTGTGAAGCTGAGGGCGAAGGGGGCTGCCGGCTGGGGCTGTGAGTGAGGAGGAGATGGAACGCTTCTTGGGCTTTGTCAAGCAGATACGAAGATCGAGGAGAAGAAAAGGCAAAAAGTACCGGCCAGAGGAGGATTACCATGAGGGCTATGAGGATGTCTACTATTATGCCTCAGAACATTTTCGAAGTAAGTATTTTGCATGACCTCATTTTCCTTTGGCTGTGATAAATATTATGTTCTGAAGATGTTTAAACTCCAGAAATGCAAGCAATATTCCTCCCTTGCTAGAACCTGAGCCTCGTGTATGTATTAAAGTCAGTTCCTGTGAGAGCTCTTGTTGGCTCTGCTGCCGATGAACAATACAAAGCATCTGAAGTGGCACAGAAGCTCTCAAAGTAAAGAGGGTCTGTCTGCAGACTCTGGTGAGATTTCAGATGCAGTTAATCCAGTCTGACTGCTGGAAACCTTTTGTTAAAACACTGTTGAGAAGCGAGTAGGGTGGCAATAGCCCTTGTAGAGTGTCTTTAGAAGGCTGTGTGGATATTTTTAAAGCACTACAGAGGCAGTGAGCACTCGTTTGTAAGCTGAAGTTGATGAATAATGTTTGCTATTGAGGGAGAGTCAGTTTACTAAGCCTCCGCTGTGACCTGGTCTTTTCAGTAGTGAGTAAATTGAGTGGGCTGGTTCCTCACTGCAGGTCCAGGACCACTGCTGGAGAATTAAGTGGGGATTTTTTTTTGCTGGCACTCACGTGATGACACTCAGCAGCTCTGCCAAAACCAAAATAAACCACCTGCTTAGAAATCCTGTGCAAAGTGTATGCTGGACCCTGCAGCTTCTTAGAGCTTGTCCGCTGTGCCTGTCAGGTATCAGAGCTGCCAGTCTGCCGTGGTCTTCTGGAGAAGAGGATGTGCCCAGAGGTGCCCACAGGGAGAGTGGGAAGGAGGGAGCCACACACAGCCTCTGCCTGGGGTCTTGTGTGGCACTGTCAGGGCAATGTGGTGGCAGTATGAGCATAATTCAGCCATGAGCAGAAATTGCCTGTTTCTGCTGTTTTGGCCACTGGTTTGGGACCTTTGCAGTGAAGCTGTGCCTTGTTGGGCTGCTGAAGTTAGATGTACTTTTTTGTTGTTCTGTTCCATGTGAGTGACTGTCAGCATCTTTTTTCCTTCATTTCCACATTGCTGAAATAAATCATAAGAACCGTACATTTGTTTTAAGATAGAATGATAAATGTGGTTGTGCCTTACAGCACCAGAGAACTGCTATCTTGTGGAAAACTAGGAAACAAGAGTTGTTCTTATTGGCTTTCTCCCGGTGCACCATGCTTGCCTATCTCCTAAAGACAATCAGTGTAGGGTGCTTGATTGTTTACTGGGCTTCTACTTGATACAAATTTGTTTGCTTTCAATTTTTAAGAAAACTCATCGTGCTGATAATTTTAAACAGTACAACCTACCTATGTTGTTAAGAGGGAGTTCTTGCAAGGAGAAGACCTATTTGGGAGGCAATGCAGTAATAATGGGTAATGTTGTGGCATGAAGTCTGCTACACAAAATCTACTACACAAGAACTAACAATTTTAAATCTGTTTAGCACTGAGAATTTTGAAGGTGATATATGTTAGGGAAAGTACATAACTTCTCCTTGCTTTAATATGTAAATCAAAAGAACGTGTCAAAGCCGTATGTCAAAATATTTCCCTAGCGGATTGTTGTTGTTGAAGGTCCTTTAAAGAGGAAAGCAAAGCCCCTCCAAAAACTGTCAAATGTAATAAGGGTTTCTTGACTGATGATTAATGAATTATTAACTCTTAACTTAATGTATGGCACTAAGATTGAGCCAAATATCTAATAGGTTTTTCCTTTTACTCTACTTAGATAACAGAAGAATAGTACATACTTCAGCTTGTGGAGGTCATAAGTATTTCAGACTGGATGAAATGTGTGTCCCATTTTGAAGTGATGTTTAGAGCAGTGTTCAAGTACTCAGATTGAATTGAGCTCAAAATAGCACACAGCCCTATAGAGCTGGATGCACAAGGAGTTGGCTACTTCTCACAGTTACTTAAACCAAACAGTCACAGGAGATTTGAGCCATGCAGTCTTTATAGAGGTACCATCTCAAGCACAATTCCTCAAGTGCTTTTGTCTGGTCTTTCCATGTGCTTTATGTGTCAGTGTTTTGGTTGGATAGGTGTGGTAGTTACTTTAATGTGCAAAATCTGAAAAGAGGCTACTGGTGCTACTACAAAAGCACTTGTCCAATTAAATTTCATGTGTTTGGGACAATGAAATGTTTTATATTTAATTTAATTATGGTGTTTATTATAAATTACACTGTTTACAGTACAAATTTAGAGTAATTGCAGAGCTTTTAATAGCCATTCCTTCTGCAGTCATTTACTTAAAAGAAATGTGTGCTTGCAGGAAAGATTGTATTTATTGTTACGATTTTTAGAATATCGGAGCTAATGAACTCAAATGCCTATTGTTCTTTCAACTGAGATGAAGCTTTTTTAGATTTACTTTCTCTGTGTTGTTAGGCATCCCTTCTCTATTATCATTTATGAGTTATATATCCAATTAGCCAGTACATTTGAAGATGGTCTGAGACAATCACTTTATGAGCTTGTTACTCTCTCTCTGCTTCCCCCATTTGTAATATGGCTTAGAGTGTTGCACAGGGAGGCAGAATTAATGGAAAAATGCAGAAACTGCATTAGAATAACCGCAGGATCAAACAAAGACAACAAAGTTAAAAACAGAATAGACCTTTGGGAATCACAGGAAAAAGGTGACTTTAGTTTGTCCTCAGCCCAGCTGTGCTCAGATGCTGGGATATTGTTGCTGCCACTGTTTGGTATACCATCTTTACTCCTCCAAAGCTTTGGCATGGAAGACCATGTTAACTGTGATACTGGGACGCAGCAGGATGAAGGGAATGTGCAATGCTGCCTAAAGTTCCCTGAGTAAAAAAAAGACACCCCAGCTCCTGAGGCAGATGTGTTTTGTCTTGAACTTTTCATCCACTTGTTGTCAGTTAATGGATAACCTTATTTGACATGCAGCACCAGCTCTCCTATCTTTCTGAAGTGTCTGTGCTATGTAATGCTAGAAAAACCAAAGTAACAATTTTGGTATGCAAGCACATATTGACATTAGTAGTGCAGGCATCATACTCATTTCAGTGAGGCTTTGCAGTGTGAACATAATGGGTGATGAAATTGCTACCCAACTCAGACAAGTTGGTGCTTATTTTATAAAACACTTTAAAAAGCATCATACTTATCTTGAGCAGCATTATACCACTGCCATTCAACATGTTCCTTATAACAAGGCTTTGTGTGAAAAAGGCCCTTTTTATATTATTGCAGAGACTGTTTGCAAACCATCAGGAATGCTGCTTAGCAGAACTTGCTGGAATGCTCCCAGAAATTAAATAAATCCAATTGCTGAAGTCAGGTTGTTGTGCCAAGACCTTTGAGTTTCAGCCTAATCTTGAGTGGGAGTGTGGTTTTGGGACCCAGCACAACTTGGTCACCTCTGACCAAAATAAACACTTCTTCCCACACCCTAAAATAATTTCAGCACTAAGTCTATTTGTCATAATACTTGGAAGGATTTGGGTTTCTTTCAACTCATTTTGGAACTTCACAGGTTTTATGAAACACGCAGGTATAGAGGGTAAATGCATCTTGTTAAATTTTGCCTTATTATGGTACTTCTGGTGTCTGTCATCCATCTCCTGAAAGATCCTTTTTTTCTCTTTAGTGATCTTTCTTCTGATGATGATGTTCTTCTCAATGTGGTTCACAGCATAGTCTGTTGGCATAAAGATTTTACTTTTTGTGTAGCTACAATGACAATATTAGGTAATGATCACAAAAAGCAATGTTCTGAAGAATTCTGCTAGTAAGTACCCACTAACCTGAAAGGTCCTATGATTTTAGCCTTGACCTTAAAATGTTCCATTTAGTCACCAGGGTCCAAGGAATAACTTCTATCCTTTGTCAAGGCCTAGTATATATTGTGTAGCAAGAGTGTTGATATGTTAGAGAAAGTAATCTGCCATAATCTATGTCTGCCATGAAGTCATATGTCATTTCCTTCTCTGATGCCATCTATTAATTATTTCAGAATCATCTGGTTCCTCAGTTTAGGACCATCAACTTCTTCAAATTCGTTCTCTAAATACATGTGATGGTCTTTCCACTGATTTGCCCTTCTCCCTCCCTTCATCATCACTGGAAAGTGAAGGGAAGGTATTTGACTCCTAGCCTAGCAAATAACGTAAAAAAGGAAAAACTGAAGGTTTTGTATGACTCAGAATTGAAAATGTCCTCTTTGTTGACTGAAACCTGGAATTATTAAAATTAAAATTGTATATATGATATGCTTCTCGGGATGGTGTCAGCAGAAAAACTCCACTTGGGCGTTATTCTCCAACACAGCTCAATGTTATGGTCCAGAAACTCCCACACCATAGCTGCCAAAATGTTAGGAATAAATGTCTTTGCATTTCATACTGCAGGTGGTTTTGAAGCTGTATTAAATACATAGGGCAAAACACCAAGGGGAGTGATATGCCAATGATTTCTTAATGATGTGGTCAGTAGCAACATCACTCTTGTCAAGGTTTTCTCCATTTTGTAAATTGGTAAAAATAGTTCTTGTTTGCAGCAATCTCACAGATTTCATTGGGGTTGCAGAAGAGTTAATGATTTTGAGTCACGTGGTGACAAGGTAATTGAGTATCTCTTGCTCAAGCTGTAGAGATGCTAGTTGATCCTGAGGATGAGGAATGCAGGACAACTGTTTTTTATTTTACAATGATTGTGTGTTGCTAGTTTGCTGTTAACTGGATGTGCATGTGTGGGGGGATTGTTCTTCACCTACCACAGATCTTGTCATGTCAGTACAGTAAAATCTCAGCTTTCATAGAAACTAAAGTATTTGTTGAAGCCTACAAGAAAAAAAGGCCTGGTAACCCGAGTAGAGGATATTGCAGGCTTTGAAAACACAATAAAAATAATATTTAAAAGAAATAACTAAAATTTATTTAAACTTCTATTTCCTTCATCTTAATAACTGTTATATGGTTGTTGGAATCTGGAGATTTTCATTAACCGACTTCAGGTCTTGAGTATTTCTGTTTTACAGAAGTATTTCTGTTTTCCACTCTTTTCCTGAGATCTGGATAGCCCCAGTGCCTCAGGTTCATCATGGGTGTGATGCCCATGTCCAGACAGACTCTGTCATCACAGGGCTACCACCCCGTGTCAGTTTGCAAGCCAGCCTCGGTGATAAAGGAAGCTGCTGTGTTTGAGCTTTATTGCTGGGGCAGGTGGTGTCCACTTCCCCATTCAGGGTTTTCTGAGTGAAACAAAAGTGGTAGCAAGTGATGTTGTCTCTGCTTCCACTGCTAAGACTTCCCATGTGACAATAGCAATATTTTCCATTTTGGATAAAATTCACACAGTCGTTAGGTAAGGGTCTACGCACATGCTGCTTCTCTTGCTTTTTCATCTTCTTTAACACACATAGGTGTTAAAATTGCTAAAAAATTGTTGGGTTTTTTTAAAGCAATTGGTCATTGCGTCTAGTGCAGTTTTATATTTCATGACATCCATCCTCTTGCAGAGAATTACTTGATTTTTGATGAGGTATGTGTGTGTTTTGGAGATGATCCCGTTTATCTACTATCTTGTACATCGTGGTTGCTAGTGAAAGTGTTCTTTCTGGTGGAAGCCAAGTGGAGGAGAAGAATTACATACTATGCTCATTTTATAGACAAGCAAACTAGTAGGAGTAGGTAAAAAAGGAAGACTGGTAGCAGCTCTTCAGCCTCCCATGAAGTTATTTATGTTTTCTAAGCCCATAAGAGATGTGCATATATTAAAATCTTATTTTACCCCTTCTATGGTTTATATTAGTTAAAACGTGTAAGTCTGGGGATGAGACTTGTGTTTGTAGAGGTTTAGTCTGTTTGAATAGTAGCTTTAGCTGCATTCTGTTGTTTATATAATTAAGATATAATAAATGGGTGTTGTTCCTCGTGCTGCAGTAGCATGATGCCCAGCTACACAGTCTGTTAGTGTGGCACCTAGACCTGAGGCTGTGGGGTTCCCTGCAGGACTGGAGCAATGCATCTCTTCTTGCCAGGCAGGTGTGTGCTGGTTTTGGTGAAACATTTTCATTTTCAACAGACCACAAAATCCTAATTTTGTTTTTTACTTAAAACTGTCATGCAACAGCCAGTTTTAAGTTTGTTAGTAATAGGATTGCTTTTTTAAATGACCCTTTGTGGCTCTTCTACAAGTGGCCCTTAGGCTCCTGGGGCAGCACAGAGCATGGATAGTAAAACATTGCTTTGGAGTTACTTGAGGGAAAATAGCTTATTTATTTGAAGGCACTGAAATAATGAGACCTGAGTTATATAATTTTTTGCATGAAGTGGAAACACTTCTCCCTGTGAGCAATTACGAGCGCACAATTTCTTTCATTTTATTTCTGCTACTTTTCTTTCATTTACTTTCCAGTCCTATTCTTTACTGAATAACTAAAGATCCTGATTGTCCCTGCTCAAGAAATTTACTTGTTCTAGGTCTTCCTCTTCTTACAGTGGCTCCTGTTATAAGGCTGTACCTTAGTGTTTTAGAGAATTGAGAATTTGGTACCCTTTATATTTTAGTGTGTCTAGAATATATGATGTTTACATTCAGACAAAGAAATTCAGAGATCTGGGCTTCCTACTGCCTGAAATGATGTGTAAGTCCTTGGTTTTAATCATGGCTTTGTCAGTTTACATCATGAACATGGAGTGATGTGATTGTTTTTTCCCTGTGGATAATGCGAAGTGAATGAAATACCAGGTTTTATGAACTAAAATTAAAGAGAGAGATAGAAGCAACTACTGAGGTATCAGTTTTAATATCGGCCTTCAGTTCCAGTGGAAGACTTGAAACAATTAGTAGAACAAAGAAAGAAACAATATAAGTCCCCTGCTGATGAGATGATAAACATTTATTGAATGATTGCTGTGTTTTGTTAGCAGGGCGTGACAGGAGCTGTCATTAATCATCATCATGAATATAAATACACCTGTTTACCATAGTTATTATTTCTGTAAGACAAATGTGGTGGTACTCATCATATGTACAGAAATTATTGGGAATTTTGTGTAGTGTTTTCAGCAGAAAAGCACAGGGGTTGTGCTGTGACTGGGTACTGGGGCTGATGACCCAGGCCCCTTAATGCTACTGATTTTGTTCAGAGGGTTTTCTAGTTACCCTCTGAAACCCAGGAATAATACACAAATCAGCATTCTGAGGACTCATAGTCCAGATTGAAAAAGCAGCAGAACTAAGGGTGCTTCTAGGAACTTTATTTGGCCCCTCATTAAAGAGTCCTTAATGAAGGACCTGCTCAGTTTTGCTGTAGTGCTGGTGTGGCAGAGGCTGCACCAAATCCCATCAGGGCTCACCTCCTGTTTTCCTCACTTGGGAGCATGAACTTGCAGATGTCTGGCACCAGTTGCTGTAGCCAAGGGAGGTTTGGTTTGTATATACAGAAATTACATAAGCCTCAGTAGTCTGAAAATCCAGCCATAAGGCATCTCAGACTTCAGCCTTTCCATTCTTGCATACCTTTGATGATAATCTCCCTGTACTCTGGTTCTCTGCCTATGAGATGGGGTTAATCATTTCTCTCTTTCACAGATATGCTGTGGAAATAAATTAGTGTTTGCTAAGATAGCAAATGCTACAGTGATGAGCACCACAAAAGAACTTGGGAAGAAATGAATGTCTGTCCAGAGAGAAGGGCTTGAATAGTGGGTGGGAATTAAGGTATGGAATTACACTTTGAGCAATGAAGGGAAAACAAGGTCTGAAACAATTCATCAGGTAGTTAATATAATTTCTTTTGAGCATTAAATGAAATGAGGTCTCATGCAAGAAGTAGATCAGATAATTAAAGATTGTGTTGTAATGCATGTGCAAAAGCAGGCCAAGTTTAGAAATTCTTAAATCTGGATCTTGCAGTTTACTTTTTAATGGTTTGTGTATGTGTGCATATGCGTGCTGTAGAGAACATGGAGCCAACAGTTCTGGGGTTTAGCATGCCATGGAAATTTCATAACAACATGTTATGGATATAATATTTGCTATAAATGAACCAAAATATCCTTGACGTTAAGAAGCAGAAGTTAATTCTGATGAGTGACCTTAGGATCTGATCACGTGTGTATCACTTCAGTGCATTCTGTAGTAACAGTCCTTGTGCTGACACTGTGAGCGAACACTGTGGGCAGCTATGGGACAAAGGAGGGAGGAAGCAGACTGATTTTTTGGCTGTATCTGGGCACTTTGAACAGATGATGAGAGACACTTGAGGTGACCTATCTTTGCAAAGATTACCATGGGAAGAGCCAAACTTTGGAAAGCAAAAAGGAGAAAAGTGATTTAAGACAGCTCTAGGGGAAATGATGTTTGAATGAAACTGAAAAAGAAAGTGAAATCAAGAGTACACAGTAATGATGTGAAGTATTAACTCAGTAAATTGTTTTCAAGTCTGTTTGCAAATGCTTCCTTTGGGTGTGTTTAACAAGCTCTGTGGCTGCTCAGGTCTATTATATTTTGATAACATTGTCCCTCTCCCAGAAGGGTAAAACTCTTCACTTAACAATGCACTCTGTCACTATTCTGTCAGCTGGTAGCATCTCTATTAAAAAAGAGAAAGTATTCACAATGTATTACAAGTAAATACATGCAGTAAAAAATGAATGCTATGCTAACATATATTAAATACAGAGACATACACACTTTTTGGCCTTGCTTTCTGTAGGTTGTAGTAGGAAATGCATTAAAGCCCTTAAGACCTGCTACCTGCACCCCATTTTTAGGAGCCCAGTTAAGTTGTGTGGTCATCAGGGATGAGTCACAGCCGTAGCTGCAGGCTGCGGTGCCAGCTGTATTAGCACCGAATGCCGGGAAATCAAAAGGGATGTTTGCCACACTGTCTGATAGGGACATTGCATCTGACAGCCCAGTTTAGGGAAAATGAGAAAATGCTTCTGAAGGAAAGTTGGGAGAGAGCCTGGATCTATGGCAGAGCACTGCCAGCAGCAGCAGCAGTGCTCAGGTCAGTTGTCAGTAAATCTAAATACGTCTGGTGGCATTTACAGTTTGGAAGGCAGGAATGCGGATTTTCCATTGTGTGGTGGTAGAAAGTCACGTGGCTTGTCATGAAAATGCTACGCTCCCTTTCGTTGCTAAAAGGAGACCACAATGAAATCTGAAGTGAAGAAACCAAAGCTGTTCAGGCTGGTGGTTATAGCTGCCCATCAGTAATTAAATAGAGTGCAGCATGGTGGTGGAACTCTGAAATCCCCATGAATTTAATGCCATTTTGGTTGTCTCTGGAATGCTCCCTCTGTAGCTTGACCCATATTTCACCTAGGCTTCACAGATTTGCAGAGGAGTTACACAGGCATCCCCAGCACTTCTAAATCTGTTGGCATTCACTTCTGCCATATCCTGGCAGGAAAAAAGAGAGAAGTTTTCTGAAGCTTAGCTTAATTATGATTTACCCATGCTTTTTTTGGTTTACACTAAGCATCTCACAAAAATAAGTGTATTTATGAGTGTGATAGGTTTTGAAAACAATCAGCTGGTCTCCCAGTTGTTATGTGTCTTAGCTGGCTTCTGCAGGCAGGGAATACCCAGACCAGTGCTACAGGAGAACAGAGAGGACGAGGTTTGTCTGCTGGAAGAGCACAACCTTCCCTTTAAAATGCTGCCACTCCCAAACATATCACAAGGGATGGAGAATGCACTGAGCAGTTTTGTTTTGTAACTGGTACTTGATTTGTGTGTTGCAATTCAGTGTTCATGTTTTGTTCTTGGGTGGGTAGAAAATAGTGCTCCTTTCTAGTTTATTTTGGATTTTTTGGTATCTTTTTTTTCTTCACTACTCCTTTGAACTCAAGCTCTTATAAGAATATGAAAGGCTGTGGATTTTATAGGGCAGATTGTGTCATGCAAATTGTTTCCACAGACTGAGCAAAACTGTTGAAGGCTGTTCTAGTTACAGCCTGGAGTTTGTGGCCCTTTGTCTTGTGCAGATAATTGAGCTTTTTACAGCCACATGTCCATTCACAATAGGTTGTTTTCTTCCTTTTAGATAGTGAAAGAAGTTTATGAGCTGTTGGTTTAAGTCCCTTACAAAAATGTTGCTCACGGCATAATTATTAAGGAGGTTACATCAGTGTGAGTAGAGGAGCAGGCCAAGGTTACACACTCCTCCATGGATGAAAATAGGTTTAATATATGGAAAATGCTCAAATCTTCTTTCTCACAAAATTTCAATTAAGACAATTTAAAAAAATCTGGGAAAGCAAGTTTTTGGAATTAATTCTTACACAAGAATCTTCTTTAAAATGTTAGCATTCCATGCACTAGTGAAATGTTGGTGGATTTTCAGGTAAGGAAAATGTAGTTTTGGTGAGGGAGCTCTTATTTTGTGATAAAATGTCTTTTAAGTCTTGATGACTTGGTAACTATGTCTTATATGATTATTTAATGGATGGTTAATAGCAACAGCTTTATGCCTTAGTTTTATGTAAACTACAGCCAGCTGATAGGGACATGTTCAAATAAGGAGAAAAATGAAAGTTGTTTTTGAGTAACCTACAGAAGGTGATTACTTATGCTAATTTTAACTAGTCTGTAAATAGTTAAAATGAATAGTTTAAATTGTTTTTGAAATTACTGGTAATATTTTCTTGGTCACAAGTTATTTTTTAAATTCACTGCAAAATTAAGCTAAAAAAAGACTCTAAGAAACAAGCAATATTTAAAAATCTGTAATAGTTCAAGAGGCGAATTTTCTTGAGTTTTTCACTTGATTATTGTACTGTTAGAAAATGATCAGTGCTTCCCAGAAGATCACTGAATGGTTTATCTGTCTATAGGCTTCTAAATTCGGCTTGTGGAATCTGGAAAATTTGTCCAGTTTTGAAGTGCAGTCTAATATAGTAACAAGGACCATGGTATGGAGAGAAGGGTTAGCTTAATATCCAAATGAGAGAATGAGAGCACACACTTACTGGCATGAACTACAGCCACTGTGTGCAACTGTGGAAGATTTTCTTTTTTTTTTTTTTCTTTTTTTTTTTTTTTTTAATCCTCCCCCAACCCCCTTTCTCTCTGCTGATGCATATAGTTCTTTAATTCTTCAACTGGGCCCTGGGCAGTTGAGTGACCCTGTTTACCTGATTTTTTTTTTTTTTTTCCCCAAAGTGGAAATTTTATATATTTTCTGAATTACACACATGGAAACCCCTTTCTCCTTGTGTGTCCTGAAGTCCTTTTAAGTACTTGAAAAATAAAGTTAATGGCACACAGTACCTCCTGAATTTGCATTCTAATAAAGATTTTTCTTGCAGTTTTGTCATAAAAATCAAACCATTGTTGCAAAGGAGAGAAAGTCAACTCGTGCCATCTGCAGTCATTTAAACCCTCAGGCAAGGAAGGCTTTCTAGTCACACTCAGACAGGAAAGGGTGTATCCAGAGGTGTGCATCTTACTTAATGTAAAATGGAAGATGCCTGCTTGTGGTCTCCAGTACATGGTTTACTTCTAAAAAGCATAAGTTCCTTGTATTCTGGCTGCCAGCTGCTCTTTCTGCTTGCTTATTTATTTGAACAGACTAGTGTGTGCTGCTCAGCAGGCCAGGGGGATGGTCACTTGTCAAATGTGACAGCAGAGTCCAGAGCTCAAGATGTGTGTGCCCTGCCTTTAGGCTTGACCCAGGGCTGCTGGGGATGCCTTAACTTAAGGCTAGGCCAAAAAAATGTGAAAAGGAAGCTGTCTGGGAAAGAAGCAGGGGAAGTGAAGATCAAGTAGCCTTTGCATCTGCAAATTCAGCTGTTTTAGTCAGAGGTTCTGGTCTTGGGTTTTAATGTGTTTTCCTGTGCATCTTAAAATGCATGGGGAGATTTGTTTGTTTATAGCTGCTGCATAGAAAACAAAGCTCTCAAAAATCTGTTTGCAGTAATTGCACTTTTTCTGCTTGATGTTTATATGTTTATTTTATCAAGCAGATTTGCAGAGCTGACAGTGGGAGGTTTTTTTTGAGGTTTTGTATTGTCTCAGCTGTGCCTTGCTTTAGGCCAGCCAAAGACTTGGTCCTGCAGGTGCCAGGTGTGTAACTCCACTAGTGTGAGTAGTCCCATTGGTACAGGTTCGATCTAAGTCTGTAGTTGGGAACCTGAAAGAAGGTGCTGTGTGTGGGTAGAACAAAATAGTAATTCTAATGGTTTCTTCCCAGTGTTTGTTGTCTCTATTGTGTTTCTATACTCTGTACCTATTTCTGACAGAGATAAAACATCTTTTAACTGAGAGATCAGTATCTCTGTATTGTTTCCTCCAAGAGAATTTGTAAGCATGGTGGTTCTATTTAATTTTGGTTCTCAAGGAAATTGCTCAGAGTTCAAAAACAAAGACAGTTGATTAGTTCTGCATTATTTCATTTCAGTGCATTATTTCATCCTTGTTCATTAAAGCTGAAGAGGAAAACCTGATTCTGAAGGACCACTCTTGACAGGAACCACTAGCCTGGAGCATAGAATTCAATAATCATTGCTTAATACACTTTATTGCTGATTTCTTTTGTTTGGAAAAGCCAATTATTCTTGCCAATATCTTTTATACATGAGCCTTCACTTAGAATTTAAAATTGTAACCTATAATAATATTAACATTTTAAACTGTATAATGCTTGCTGGAGGCAGGAGGTAGGGAAAGAAGGAAAAGAAAGACAAAAAGTGAGACTTATTTGATGCTGACCCTAAAATGCTGTTCACTGGAGCAAAACCTGAAGTAGATAGATGTATCGTAGTAAATATTAAATGTGTTAAATTGCCTGCCAAGTGCAGTGATTTTTTATTTATTTCATTTTTATTCACTCTGAGTGAAAAATGGGCTTATATGGAGTTTTATAGAAGATATGACTGCTGTTTTTACTGCATGAAAGCCAATTGCTGTTACAGAATCCAAGCAAATGAATGTTTGCTCCCTTTGTTAGGAAGGCCAGTGGGATGCTATAGTCGTAGACTGATTTTTGGACAGGAGCTAAGCATGTCTGTATGTGCACAGAGAAAATGTACATGGGGTGGATAAGTGACAGCTTGAGGTTCTTTGGTGGGGTATGAAAGATTGGAAATGTCAGAAGATGAGCTGTGTGTTTATATTGATCTCTTTGCTTAGAGCAGCTCAGTGTTGTTTCTTCAGATGTGTGAAGAGAAGGACCTTGCAGCAAAGCAAACTTCTGAGGTGCAGTCACTGTAGAATAAGTTATTTACATCTGGAACTTGGGGTTGCAGCAGGAGAACAGAGGTACAAAGCTTTGGTCTCTGTGTCTGCAGTTGGACATTAAGTCTAATGCAGAACTGAGTGACTGCCCTTGCTGTATGAGTCTCTTGGTGTCCATGGGGCAGGGGGGAACAGGCGTGGACATTCCTTCTTCTGAGCTTCTCCTGGGAGAGCAGCTATTGGGGAAAAAACCTCGATGCTGAAATTTCAACTCCGACATCTAACTCAGGTATATCAACTCAGATATGTCTGTCTCTGTGTGTGTGTGTATATATATATGCTTCAGGAATCATGACTTTTGATTTCTGAATGACTTTTTTGCTTTTTTGCACTTATTTCAAGAGCAGCATGTACAAAATCCCCTTATGCTGCTCCTTAAGTGTAGATAAGCCTGCATTTCTACTCAGTGAGCCTGTTTGAATTGTGGAGGGGGAAAAATTGGCAATCTCCCTAACAGGCAAAATTCCTGTAGCCTCAAAGAGTTCAAACATCTTCAAAACCACTTCAAACATATTTGGGTTTTTAACTGTAAATTATTTTCTTGGCTCTGTATTTTGCCACAGGATATAAGGAAGTAAGTATTTATTTGACATAAAGACATTTTTTTGTGTTGAATGTGCTGGGGACACCTCCCTCCCAGGCTTGTCTGCAGGCTGCCTGGCTGTCCCCTGGGGTTGATAATTCCATGCTGCTCAGGGTCTGATGGACAGCACTTGGCATGTGAGGACGCCAGCAGTTTCTTTTATTAATATTTTCTATTTTTTGCTGATGAATTGTGAATTAAAGCTTACCCTGCCATTTCTTGAAGAATTATTGAAATGTGGAGGATTTTTTTCTCCTTTTTTTTTTTTTTTAATTTTTGTCATCTTTCTTTTACTTTACTGGTAGTCTATATAGTTCAGTTTCAGGTGGGAGCAGAGGTGCTGGGTGAGGAGGTGCCAGAGACAGACGGTGTCCATCTCCATTTCATTAATGTTGGAAAGGACCTCTAAGATAAGCGAGTCTAACTGTTAACCTAACATTGCCAAGCTCACCACTGAACCATGCCCCCCAAGGGACACATTTAGATGGTTTTCCAAAAACTTCCAGGGATGGTGATGTCACCACTTCCTTGGGCAGCTTGTTCAAATGCTTCACAATGTCATTGAAGAAACATATTCTGATATGTAATTTAGTGTTGCCCATGCTCATATCTGCTCCATAGCAGGCAAAAGTACCTTTTTCCTAGACATACCTCTAGCACCAAGTCTGGCCTCAGTCCACATTCCCCTTGGGTACATCATACACAGTCCTACTGAAGACAAAATAATGTGTGATTTCTATGGGAGCTTCAGTTTATCTTGGCATGGTGATGAATGTGAAGGCTAAGAACAGTTTTGTCTAAACAGGATTTTAATAAATGTGCAAATGGAAACAAATAGCTGGGCTTCCCTCCTTGCCCTCATGTTTGTTTTTTTTTTTCTGTACAGAACAGTGCGTGTCAATCTCAAGATTGTGAGTCTGTTCTGGGAAATGGCTTTGTGACTTTTGGATAACCTTTAACTCTAGGAGACATTCAGAGATGCAGAGTTAAAAAATTATTTTAAAATGTCAGCCTGTCTGCAACTTGTTTTCCAAGTATTCTAAGACTAAAGCTGCCTAAAAATATTGCATCAGTGTTTCTGTATTGTAAAAGTTGTTTTTGCTAAACAATCTATGGGACCACCACTCTTGTAAAGTATTGAAGACTTGTTTTCACTTCCTCACTTTATTTAATTTGAAACCAGTCTCAAAAAATGCGAGGGAATGAGATTTAGTTCTAAAAAAACTTATCTGACTGGCCCACACACACCCTCAAGCAAGACTGGTGAGTGTTATAAATGAAACACCTTGTTTAGAGCACTGGTGTATCAGACAGGAACAGTATTCAGTAGAAGGCCAGAGATTCCTTCCAATGTCTCAGCCACATCCTCTGTTTGTCTGTTAAGGGTCTATGTGGGCTTGCTGTGTTTTTTCTAGCTTTAAATGCTGCTGGAAGCCTGGATTCATGAGCTCTGGCATTGTTCAGGTCAGGTGGGTACTTGGCCTTGTGGGGCTCCCCAGTGCTGCTCCCCAAGTGTGGGCTGAAGGCTGCAGCCCAGCCCCAGTTCTCCCTCGCCACCTCTCCTGAAAGCTCTCTTCGTAGGTGGACACCACTGATGCAGCAGCTCCTGGGTTTAGCTGTTTCTAGGCCAAATCAGATCTCACACTTACTCATCTAACTGGTACTTTTCTGCTGAGCATTTATAGGAAAATAAAGTCTTTCTGAAAACAGTGAGGAAGAAAACAAAGAATAGGTTTTTTTTTTTGTTAGCAATATGTATTTACTCTTTCCTTACAGTCATAAAATGCTTCTAGTGGTGAATTTTTGCTTGTCTTATTAAGACTAGCTAGATATTGACTGTGTGTTTAATTTTTTTCTAAAGATACAAGTTGAATTAAGGGAAACAAAAATACTTGGCAATTATTAAACTTTCGCCTTAGGTGTCTTTGGTGTTTTGATGTACAGCCTTTTCTTGTACTGACTGATTGCCTAGCCTGAATATTTTATTTTCCTCTGCATGTATTTGATCCCAAGTAAAAATTCTGTCTATGTGAGAAACACTTATTAATGTATTTATACGTATATAAAATATATAAAATGTATAAAATTTGAATTGTCTTTCTGAGCAATTTTCAAGCTTTCAACTTGGAAAATGGCTGGGCGTACTGAATGAAATTAAGTGTAGGTTCAGTGACTGCAAAGATACTATATTTGAAAATTGAATGTCAGGCTATGTAGGGAATACCAAATATATGTAAATCTGTTCAGCAGGGTTGTGAGGAAGCCAGACTGGGGGTGTATAGATTAAGTGAAGTGTGTTTAGGTGTCTAAAATAATTGTTTCCAAGCAACTAATGCCAATTGTTGAGAGTAAAGTTAATTTGCTAATGGGAACATTGGACCCTTTGAAATGCCATTTCAAGCACCAAGTTCATTTTAGAGATTTAATAATTAATCAAAGTGACTGTATTAAATGTCAGTGACTATATCTGTGTTGCTGTCATACCTCTCTCTCAACATGAGTTTCCAGGCTCTTAATGATTAACACAGTGGGATCTGTAATGTAGTGGTAATGCTGGTACTCTGGAAGGTGCAGTACCTCTTGAACCTTCTTATTGGAAATTCTTCAGCTTGGACTTTGTTACAAGCAGTGTGGGTATAAGGAGTGCTTTTGATGGGTTAACCCACACCCACATCTTGCTTAGAGGTTGCTTTTCTTCTTTCTAGAATTGAGCCCAAAGACACAGGGCAGGCTCTTCAACTCCCACTGTCATTCCCCCATGGCTTCCCTCTGCAGCTCTACTGGAACAGCAGATGTTGCAAGGAAAATGCCAGGGTTGCAGAGAAATACATTTAGCACAGGGAGATTGGCTCATGGAATTTGCCTTGCTGGTTTCTGTGCATTTCTTGTGTCTAGATGCACATTTAACTATTCATGTGGTCATTCAAGGTGTGCTTGTCTTGTGAAGGATTAAAATTATAGAATGTCTCATTTTACACACATGTGCAAGTGTGTGTGGACCATTCAAGGCATTGGAAATGGTAATGCAAGAAATGTGCCATAGCAGCTATATGTGATACAAATAAACTGAAATTGCAACTTGTAGCATGTTTTTCCACTATTGTGGTCATGGAAAGGCAGCAAATCTTTTGCATTAGCAGAGATCTCTCTGTGGCTGCGTGTTGTCGTTGGTAGTCCTGTATTGCAGTGGATTACAGTGTGTGGCTGTTTGCATGCACATATTTGAGATAACTTAAGAAAAGCCTGCCAGCCTTCTGGGAAGAAAGAAATCACTCAGGTCTAAAACTGCACTTACATGCAGAACAGTGCACTGTCTAGAGTGGCTTGCAGTGATCTCTAGAGCAGTTCTGAATCACTGAACACTTACTCCAGCTTCTTCATAATAATCCTGTTTTCAAGAGAGGCACTGCTTGATGCATTGTGATAAAGAAGTCACGTTAGTAGTGAATACTTGGGTAATGTAGTTGCTGTATAATCATGGAGTGGACAGGTCAGAAAGGACTCTGGAACATAAGGTTTGGTAGTGGACTTTTCAAAGGCTTGTGGCTCAAGCTGGTGCTTGAGGGCAGGTGTTCTGGGCAGCGGGGATGCTGTGTGGAGAGGATTGGTGTTGTAATAGTCTAAAGAGGGCTAGTAGAGCTCCCAGTCAGTAGACAGCATTGGTTCCTTGAGGACTCGAGTCACTCAAGGTAAGCTGCCAGGCTGTATTCTTTTGGTATTTCCCACAGCTTCTCTTGTGAGATATGACAGTCGAATTGCACAGCTTAAAAAGTCTTGGGGGGAAGAAAGATAGGCTGTACTTCTAAATGATAAAAATTATCAGAAGTCCAGCATCAAAAAAGACATTACCCTTGAAAAGGCATATTATAAGGCAGTAGGGTCTGTGGGGGCTATGATTCTTTCAGAGCTACCTTTTTATCTCTCAGAATCTGTATGCTTCTTTAGAAACATCATTGCCCATAATCTTATATTAGTAGTATACAAAAATATTTGTAACATAAACATTGAGGGAAACACGGCCTGAATAGGAGGCCTTTGAATTAAGTAAGCGATATGGCATTTGCTTCTGCAAAGATCATAGTCAATCCAGGTAGTCAACATTCTGAAGTAATTAAAGTGTTCTTTTTGCTATACAGCTGCATGCATCTTGTCACAATGTGGGTTTTAATCACAACATTGTTTTCCCAGAGCTTCAGTAAGTTGTTAATTAAAACTAATAAAGTTAGAGATTACTTTGTAATTTTTTTTTATTAGATGTAATTCAGATTCAGAGATGTTTTTTGCTCTGGCTATAGCACTGAGCTCCCACCACTTCCCCTTTCTGGGGAAGCTGGTGACTGCTCTTCCATTCAATATGTGCTCATCACCTGCTGGTAGATGCAAACAATGCAGGGGGTGATTATCTTGTCAATGGGCAAGAATTAATAGAGTGCAGTAGAGGCAGTTGTGTGCTACAAAACCGTATTGTTTTATCACTGAAACTGTGTTGTCACTGGAGACTTTGAAAGCATTTTGTGGCTATGGGAAATATTTTTCTTCATTTACTGGAAAATGTCTCAACTCTGGATGTAACACTGTGCATTAAGAAAGGAAGCAATTAAATGTTGCAGTGTGCCTGTTTAAAAAACCTAAAATGGAAATTGCAGGAAAAATGGAATTTCTTTTAAGCCTTACTCTGCTAGAATTTCTGATACTGCAAAGATGCTAAAATCTTTTTATTTTACTCTGCTGAAATTTGGCAATAGCGTCCATGTTTGTAAACCTTTTCATGTTTGCACAAGATTGTTAGAGTAGTAAAACAATGATTAAAATATTGAAGATCATTGTTTTCTTTTTCTATTTTCACTCATAACATTTACTTTTTGTAGCTTTCTTTTATAACCACTTCATTAGTTGTCATTGTTTTTATCAACTTTTGCTATAAAATAGGGAGAGAGTTCAAAATACTGTGAAAATTGACATAAAAAGGAAGTCCCATCCGCTACAGCAAATAGAGCAGAGCAGGGTGAGCTTGGGTCTGTTTGCTCTCATTCATGCAGCTGTACCCTTGGTTTCCCCTGAAGTCTGACCCTTTCCTGTTGGTTTTTCTTCTTACGTATATAATTGTATAAATGGCATATATCTAGATACGTATGTAAAGTAGGTAAGAGATACAAATCCATCAGAAGGCAGCACGTCCCCTTGTCCCTGTGAGGAGGGGGAGCAGGCAGAGCTGAGGCAGTGCCAGCTGCGTGCCCCAAGAAGCGCAGCCACGCGTTGCACTGGAGCGTGAAGCATCGCCAAGGCATCGCTGGAGCCCTGACTGCCAGGCGTGACAGTCGTCGTGCCCCCAGAACATGTCAGAGTGCCTTGAAAGACTCTCATGTCAGGAAATCCTCTGGGATTAATTTCATTTCCTCTGAGCGTTTTTCCTTTCAGTCACCTTCGTCCCTGCTTCCCAAATTTCAGATACAGGAACTGAGAGGGAAGATGAGTCACCAGAGCTGATTAAGCGACAGGAGAGCATCGCATTAACTGGTACTGTAGAAAGAACTTCCTCCCCACAGCACATGGAAGCTGCCCCAGCTCCATGGGTCATGTTCTGCATTTGCCAGGTCAAACTGTGCAGTAAACCTATAAACCAAAGTAAATTCCCATCCCGCTATCCTTTTCTACTGTCTATAAGAAACTAACACACACCCTTTTTGTCCTCATCTTCTTGACGATCTTCCTAAATGTTTACCTGATTTCTAGCCCTGCTGAGTAGCAATTATAGAAATGGTCCAAATGGGAAAGATGCTTCCAGAAGTGGTTGTTCCCTTGAGCTATGTGTTTCTGGAAACATAGCTGCTGCCCAAAACTACTTTTTGCCTGTCCTCTCAAATAAGCAGAGTGGACATGATATGGATATTTATATATATTCAATGTAGGTATGTAAATATGAAACTAACTTTCAGATCTCTGGATAACTACAGTTGTTTTCCAGGTACTCCCCGTAAAGGTTAGAAACTGTGTTTTTGTCTTTGCTCTCAATATTTTACCTCAGTTGTGTATCCCAGAGCTTGGCTCATAGCAGTCAGTGAATTGTTCTTCAGGTTCAGAGGGAGAAGTCTGTTTTAGAGAAACAATTCTTGATAAAATACACATGCTTTTAATAATGAAGGTAGGAACAGTAGCACTGAAGTTGTGTGATTGCTTGTAAAATGGAAATGCAGATAGTAGAGACTAACACAGATAAATTCCTCTGTGGCTACAGCTGGAAGATTACTTTTTGGTGTTCGTTTGCTTTTCCCCACACTGTAGTCTCTGGATGCTACAGCTGCCAACACCCTCATTTGCATAGGAATTCCCTGTTGAACGTCCTTCCCCTCCGTTTTGTTGTACTTGACCTACTTTTCAGCGTGTTTCCCATTATCAACAAACATCCTCCCTAACTGTCAACCTGTGAGGAACAGCTAAATGACCATGACCACCCTTCAAGACAGTGCATAGCTGGGTATTGCAGAAAGTGCATCCCAGTAGTTCTTGTAGACTGCAGAGTCGTCCCTTATGAGTTGCAGCTGTTTCCTTTAGGCTGGTTTTAAACAGCAGCACCCACAAAGGCGATCACTATAGTTGCTTCAGGTAGAGGAGCAGTCCCTAAGCTGTGCACTCAGCTCTGCTAACCCTAAAGATGAGTTCTGTAAGGGGAAAAGGTGAGAAAATTATCAGCTGAAAGGATGGTAACGTTTATTTTTGGGAAGTATTATAAGCCAGTGCTTTGACAAGGTGTTGTGAGAAAAAATTTAAATAACTGTGTACTCCAAATCAAAAGAAATCTTGACATTTTGAGTTGACACGGAGAATCAGAACAAATGGTATTGTTATACATAAATATCAAAGGCTTTTCTAGATACATTTTTGAAAAAACCTACTGTGCATGTAGCTCCCAGTGTGGCTGCAGGCCTGGAAACAGGGCACAGTCCTTTGCCTGCTTGAATCTTGCATGGTTAGCATAGATGAGCTTCTTAAATAGAGCACTCATTTAACATGTTGAAATGACCTTCATACTCTATATGTGGGACCCAAGCTGTTTGAGCCATGAAATGGTTAGACAAATAGTGGACTGGTATGTGGTCAGAATCAGGAAATATTAGAGTAGAAGATCCCCAAATGAGAGTCTAATAGATGCTGTGTGTTCCAGGATGCAGTATGTGAGCCTGTGCTTTCCCTATCATCTTCCTGTGTGATGCTCAGAAATGCAGTGCAAGTAATAAGCCTGCTGTTGTTGAGAGAAACTCCTGCAGATTTGCTGTCCATGCACATTAAATTCAAAGACAAAGCTTTTGCAATCCAGTGGAATTTCAGCTCTTAAATTAATCTACTGAAGAAAAATTCCTTAAGGCATCCCTAGAAGTCTTAGCTAAATCCAAGCAAAAAGGAAGATAAGATTATATGTAAACTTCAGGAGAGATAGTTTGTGTGATGTAACATTTAAGGTGTTTGTCAGAGACAGCATGAAATTATTATTGTGACTGAAGAAGCTGAAGTAAGAAAGTATGTAAGCTCTTATCCAGTTGGAGCAGGTCCATTTTTAGTCAAAATACTAATTTACCTGTGTTCACAACTGTGCCTGCAAAGATGGAGCACTGTGGACTTGTCCTCTGGCAATGGCCTACATATATACTTTTTCTAGTTGTTGGACAGTGGAGGATGGATTTTACTGAAGAAATATGTGTAGCCAGTTGGCAAATGATGAGTTGTGGCAAATTACACTGAAATCTGCAGTGTTTCAAGTGTCGTGTCCGGGCCAGTCCTAAAAGCATGATCAATTTCTATCTTCCCCAACAGTTAAGAGGGTCAGAGTGTTTTGAATATTTTTGGTGAGAAAGGGCGTAAACTTATTTGTGTCGCTGTCCAAAAGCCTTCTCCAGAAAGATGAAATGTATCTCTATTGTATTATCTGCCTTGTTCTTTTGGTGCATTTGAGCCAGAAGCTGCAAGTGGAGAAGGACTCTCATTAGGACTCTGCCAGCCATCTCAGTAACTAACTTTTCACAAACACTGTACCAAGAACATGACTTGGAAAAACGTTAAGCTAGAGAAGTCAATATCAGAAATGGAATTGCCTCCTAACACGGAAATGGTCTGTTGGAAATGTAGAGCAAACCAATTTTTTTTCTCGTTCTCTCAAGAACAGTTGTCCATAGACAGTGTCTTATTGTAATGTATTGCCTACAAGACCTAAACACATTACTTAAAAGGGTAAGATTGTTAAATATTGAAAACTGAGGCTGATGGGGAAATAGAAGTATGGTTCTGTATACAGGAGGGAGGTCACTTTTCACATATTGTTGCTCAAACATGACTGGAAACAGGTAATATACCTCCATCATGTCAAGAATGTCTCATTTGTGTCACAAATTAAGATCTGCTCTCCTGACTTTCACGTAAGGAGGAACAGGAAACAATTAGAACACCCGTTGGTTCAGGTACTAGAACTGCTTTGAATTCCCCAAATTATAATTTCCAGGTAACACTTGCTGCCTCGTTTTCTTTCCTGAGAAAGAAGGCAAGCTGCACCTGTCTTTGGTTAAACTTACCTTACTCTCACCTAGTGCTGAAGAGCTCTTGCAGCCCATTATAGGTATTAGCTGTGATTTGATTATGAGTACTGAAGATTCACTGGCATCACAAGGGTCCTTAAGAATTGCTAATTCAGTAAGCACTGCAGATTAAATACTTTTGGTATTAATTTATCTCAAGAGAAATTGCTTAGGCAGTTAGAAATTATGATATTCTGGGAAGGTGAGAAGGGGCTGCTCCGCTTTACATGTGAGAGAGCAGCAGGGATGCGTGGTTCAGACAACTGAGAGCTTATGGGTCAGGCTAAGCACACAGACCAGTGTAGGTGATGTTGCGATGGGTGTTTGCTACAGACTGCTCCATCAGGAAGAAGCAGTGCATGATGTCTTCAAGCAGCTGGAAGAAGCCTTGTATTTGCAGGAAGTTGGTCCTGGTCCTCAGGGGGACTTTAGCCACCTTGGTATTTATTGAAGGAATAACACAGCAGTGCACAAGTAATCCAGAAAGTTTGTGGAGTGCCCTGATGATAGTAACTTCCTAACACACATGATTAATAAGGTCATCAGTGGAGGTGCTTTCCTTGACCTCACACTTACCAGTGAGAAAGAACTGGGCAGGCGTGTGAAGGTTGAGCAGTCTTGGCTGCAGTTTCCATAATACGACAAGTAGCAGAGTAACAACCCTGGACCTCAGGAGAGCAGGCTTCTCTGATAGGAGGCCTGCAAGGAGCTTGTGAGGAGGATCCAGGGAGTCACAGGCTGGTTAACTTCACATCAGTCTGTGGGAATATGATGGAGCAAACAGTCCTGGAAAGCATTTCCAAGAATCCTATGGGCAAGAAGGTGATTTGGAGCAGTCTGCATGAATTTAAGAAGGTGAAATCATCCCTGACCAACCTTGATAGTTTTCTACAATGAGATGACAGCTGAATGGATGATCAGAGAAGAGTGGGTGTTCCTAATCTTGACTTTTGACACTGTCCTCTGTACTATCCTTGCAAACTATTGAAGTATGGACTAGATAAGTGGTCTGTGTGCTGGGCTGAAAAATGACTGAACTGTGAGGCTTAGAGGATTGTTATTGGTACCACCAAGTCCAGCTGGAGGTCAGCCACAGGTGGCATTCCCCACAGTCTGATACTGGCACCAGCACTGTTTAACATCTTTAACGGCCTGGATGATGGGACAGAGTGCACGCTCAGCATGTTTGCTGGTGACACAGTACTGGGAGGAGTGATGGATACAGCACATGGTTGTGCTCCATTCAAAGGGACCTTAACAGGCTGGAGAAATGGGCAAACAGGAATCTCATGAACTTCAGCACAGGGAAATGCAGAGTCCTGCATTTGGGGAGGAGTAACCCCATGTACTGTTCTGTTCTGAGGTCTGACAAGCTGGAAAGCAGCTTGGTAGAAAAGTGCCTGTGAGTGCTGATGGACACCAGGCTGAGCAGGAGGCAGCCGTGTGCCCTGGTGGCCAGGAAGGCCAGCAGCCTCCTGGGCTGCATCAGGCACAGCCCTGCCAGCCGGGCGAGGGGGGCGATCCTTCCCCTCTGCCCATCCTGGTGAGACGCACCCGGAGTGCCAGATCCAGCCCTGGGCTCCCCAGTGTGAGGGGGACATGGACAGACTGGAGCAGGTCCAGGGAAGGGCCCCGTGATGGCTACAGGCTTGTAGTGCCTGACATTGGGAGCGGGGAGGTGAGAGCTGGGATGTTCCCCCTGGGTAAGAGAAAGCGTGATGGGGTCTCACCACAGCATGTCATGAGAGTGAGTAAAGAGGATGGCTCTTCTCAGTGGTGCCATCAGGCACCAGTGGTGACAACAGGGCAAAGGTCAGCAGGAACAAATAGGAGAAATTCCAGTTGAAAATAAGAAAACGTCTCACAAGTATAAAATGAGAGATTGCCACAATAAAATATTAACAAATACACAGCGAGTAGACACCTTAACAGTATTGTATGTACTGCTCTGCCTGTAACAATTTACAGAGTGCCTCGTCAAGGACAAGGAAGTTATTAATCATTGTAAGTAGCAAATTGATCTTGGTTGTACAGACCAACTGAAAATAAATGTTCAGCAGAAAATGAGTTGATTCTTTTTCATTTTGTTGTTTTGCCAATTTCTGCTAAAAATGTTGTCATGATTTTAGCAGTTTGTCAAAAAAGGAATGATTACATCCTAAGTACTGTCAGAAAGAATTTAAAATTCAGCACTCTTGTGAGGGAAGTAAATGAAAGTATCTTGTGCTTCTGTGTGTTACTGGCAAAAAAGGCATACTAACATTCATCCAGAAGTGCTATTTTTAGTCAGACTGTCTAATGAACTTTACAGATGTACTTGTTACCCTAATTATTACTTAGTTTTTATTTGTGGTGATTATTCTTGTTTATTATAATCCTTTCTATTAAATGACATATATGTACTTTAGGATTAGAATAGTATAATAATATAGATGGGAAGTTTCTAATCTTTATGGAACAGAGGAAATAAATCATGGGTCATATGCAATAAAATGTAAAGAGGAAAGATTAATGTGCCTCCATACCTACGGACTACTAAAAGGGTTGTAGTGATTTCTAATAAGAGATGTAAAGGGAAAAGCAATTCTGTCTTTTTCTAGCATCTTGACTACTTAATGCAAACTCTTGCTGTGTTATTTCCATACTAAAATCTTGTCTCGTACAGCTGACAGACAGGATGCAGATAAATAAATTCTGAATAAAATTTAATATCAGTAAAAGTTAACATTTCTTGATTCTTTATGCATTATGTTAGAGCTTGTCTTCTTGATGGAATATTTTTAATTATATGCCTTTAGTAAAATTGCTTAGAAGCTCTCTGGTGCTTGCCTTCACTTATATCTTCAGGATATGAAGTTGAGTTAAAAAAGAACAGTAAAATAAATTATTAGTTCAAGAAGTGTGGGATTGTGATACTTCATCTTGTATTCTGTCTTTGGAAGATAGATGAAATAATGATTATAAAAATGGCAGGGAATGCAATCAGAGAAATACAACCAAAGTATGATTTTATATGCCAAACTCTGATTGATTGAGATTGGGAGGGCATGAGTGGTGTGTATTTATTGAATGTGACTGCTCTATGTTTGAATCTTACTGTAACATCAGTGGTTAGAGCATGCAGAAATGCATTCTTAAGAAGTAAGAGAGGGACGTGAAAAGTGTGTGGCACATTGTTAGTAAATGCTTCAGAAAGTGGAAACTGAGCATTTATCACAATTTATAACCAGTTTCTGTGGTTTGACTCAGGAAAGCCATTTTCTGAAACAAGAAAAGAGCCTTCATTGCACATCTGCAATGGAGATCATCGTGGCAGAATGGGTAGTTAGAGCTGTAAGCAGCAAGCTATCTGATGGTGCTAGCATTTGTCTTCCTAGGGAGTGCAAGCACCTGCCTCTCTACTTTATAATTTCTGTCCCTTGAATAGAAAAGGAAGACTTAGCAAGTTTTAAGGGAAAAAGTGGAAAACAAACCCTTTGGTAATCTGGGAGAATAATGTGTGCTTAGCAGCTGGCAATGTCATTTTTGATTTGTGTGTAATTATTATTCAGTTTTCAGTGGTGTTTACATTCTTTGCTCCTGATGAGGAGATTCATTTGTACACATCATTATTATCTCTTCTGACATATGCCTTAGTGACATTAATCTGTGTTTTATTTTCTGCAGTGGTAATAGTGGGCTTGTCTTTCCCTAGCTTTATTATGTTGTCGGGGTTTCTGAAGTTGTCCTCGTAGCACAAAGGAAAAGTGTAGCACAGGGATCTAGGGATAACCAAGTAACACTGAGTGCGGGGGAAGCAGCTCCTTTCAGCTTGCCTCCTCCTTGCCAGGCTGTGATGTGCTTTCCTCACTGGTGGGCAGGCAGGCAACATCAAGTTGTGCAATTGAAAAATACTTAATTAAATGTCTCCAGAAAGGGTGCAGCCACAGAAGCTTTATATTCTTGACAGGAACATTTAAATCCCCTTTGCAGTTTATTCTGGAAACATGAAAGATTATTGGGGGCAGTTAAGAGATTTATTCACTTTTAGCTGGACTGAAATAGCCTCATTACTTTCAGAATGCGAGCTGATAAAATGACTCACTCATTTCAAACCATTCAAATGATGTTTTTCCAGAGCCTCTGATACTCTTTCCTTTATTACGAGATGCTAATGAGTCTTGTCAGACTGCTGAGGAAACTTTGGGTCCACAGTATAGGTGTACTGTTTTCTTCTGTTGTCATCTTGGTTTCCTGATTTTTTTCCCTACACTTATTTTTTTTCCTACACTTACACACATATACTTTACGTATTAAGATCTTTGTTCTGTCTCAGAATCTTTTTTGGTATCTTCTATGAAAACACAATATTCAACCTTGCACATCTGATTATACTATCAATATGACAAAATCTATGATATGAAATATAAACGGAGGATGGAAGTTTTACGTATCTCCACTTTTCTTTCTGCTCATGTTCTTTATCTTCCTCCTCTTTTGATTTAATACTGTATTTGAGGAAGGTAATAATATGCACAATAGCCATATAAAATAAATATATCAATATTAAAAAGTGGAAGGTTAAAATTAGGGAGTTTGCCATTGTTTCTAGTCTGCCAAGTATCATTTATTTCCCCTTATTGCCTCCATTATAATATTTGGAATTTATTCCCCATCATATAAAGTCTCCATCTTACATATGACTAATTGACTTTGTGTTATGGATACTTATTTTGTGAGAAAAAAAAAATCCCTCTCTTTATGATATTGCTGGAAATGTAACCTGTTGCTTTTTTAGATTTTAAAAAGGAGGTCTCAGAGTCCATGAGACTGAACTGTCATTGAGGGCAATGTGTTCCATTGGTGTGGATAGCTAAAAGTCTGGGGATAGGGGCAAAGCAGTGGTGATGGTGGATTGATTCTAGCTTACACATGGTCTCAGATCATCTTTTTCTCTGGTTTAAGAAAACAAGTCAAGGAATTGGGGTATCCCTTGCTTTATTCATTAGTATAGTCACATGACCTGGCAAGGAAGAGATGTTCCAGTTAGAATGTGACATACCTCTTTAGGATGTGACTATATTCTTTTCACTGAAGAACAGGAAAATTTAAATAATTTGTATGTTTTCCCAGATTTCAAGAGACTCCTGAAAATTCTTGTTTTGATGCCCTGCATTTTGCTATTCTCTAGTAAGGTTCTCCAAAATCCTACAGGCATGGCTGTACTGAAAATTAAAGCATAATCTCATTGTCCTTTTAATTTTTGCAACATAAAGTGCAAATGTGAGGAAACTGTTGTGTTTTTCCCCTTTTCTCAGACTGAACAAAAGCCTTTTCTTTTACAGGCATTTAATCCGCAAACAAATAAGTCTAATTACTTGTTCATCCGTGTGTTAAACTATGCAGCACTCTTTAATGTGTCTGCGGTTCTGAATTTATGTGGCTGCTTTAAAATAGTGATAAACATTTCTTTATGGTGTGATTGCTTAGGAGTGGAGATAGAGGGTGATGCTCATTTTGGCAAAGCCCTATTGACTTTGGGGTTGTCAGAGATACCAGTATGGTAGCTCTTTATGTTACTGCATAACCACATTTACTGGTGGCTTTGCTTGACAACATTTCTTACAGTCCTTACTACTTTTACTTACCTTTTATCATTAATGTTTTGCTTTATTGGAACAATAATTGGATATCTTGAAGGCATGAGCAGTTAGTGGAATAGCAATAGTTCCAAAAATACCTACTCAGTATCTTTGCAGGGTGTGAGAGAAGATACTATTGCCATAGTGTAGAATGGATCCATCAAATCCTTCCCCTGCAAAATACTCTTGATACCCACCTGCAAACAAGAACAGGCACTGTGCTGCATGGAAATTTGGGTATTATGAGCTACAATGTAGAAAATAATGTTATATCCCCTAAATGAAAATACAGCTTTTGGTGTTGTTGCCATTTTAACCAATTGCCCTAAAGATCATTCCACATGTTTTTGTTACAAGATGAATAGGTCGCACGACCATTCATATGTGTTTTTTCTGTCTTTTAGTAGGAAAAACATTGCTGTTGACAAAGATCATAGCAGACCATGGTTATTTGCCATTGTTCTCAATGTGTACAAGCGTTCTGGTTCTGAGCATGTTGCCAGAAGTAGGGATTATAACTGAGGGTTTTTCCTCCTGAAAGGTAAAATGTATCGGTACATTTTACACTGTCATGTAAATGCATGTAAGGCAATACATTAGACAGTCATTTTGGGTAGTAAATAAGAAACAAGCAAAACAAGTCAAAAAGTAAGTCTTCTCTTAGGAAGAAGAATGTGAGAGGTTTTGCAAGATAAACTTTCAATGATTGAAAAGAATTTCTGCAAGTTCTTGAGGACAAGATCCCATGCAGTTGGCCCACTGCTTGGAGAGTAGTTGGATGCCTGTGTTGCACACAGCTTGGCTGATGTGCATCCATGCAGGATGGATGCACACTGCAGTGGTCCTGGACGTGCTCAACCTGTCACCTTAGCCTGATGTTGCTGGGAGGGTATTTGTGTGGGAAAGCCTGGTCACAAATACACAGACACTGTCATCTCTCCTGTTTCTAGCATGTGTTAGAGGAACATGTAGCTCCGAGCAAGACAAGGGATGTGCAATGATAAGCCTTGTGGATGTAATTAAAAGACAGTTCCTGCCCTAGAGAGATCTTTGATATAGCTTGTAGCACAGATGGATAAAAAACAAAAGGAGGATGACAAAGAACCACTGTTGCACTTGTTCTGATGGAGTTGTATGGTCTAAAGTTTTCATCTGTGCTTGTACAGTTCATGGATGACTGGTTTTGTGGTGAGGGCTGAATTTCCAGCTATCACTGCATGCTTTCATGAGGATACATCTTGTAGAACTGCTGTTGAAGGCTGCCTGTGACCTTATTTATAATTAGTTATAGTTGTACCAACTATCAATCTTTATAAAATCGTTCATTTTTTTTAGAAAAGCTGTTGAGCAAATTTTTATAAAGCCACACGGGCAGCCTGAGATTTCCACAGCTGAGAGATCTGTAGTTATTCAGCAGTCTGACTGATGCCATTTATGATCCAACTCTCAATAATGGTAATAGGAAGTATGTCCCTTTTTAATAAATATTTTCTCCAAAGCAATATTTCTCATTGCTGTAAAATCTGGTGCTCAGCTGATCTCTGTGTCTTTGAAATTCAGATTACTTGGGCTTTGGCAATTAGATTTAATACTCCAACTTTAGTCACTCAAAACTTACAACCCAGACTGTATTTTTTCACCCAAATTTCTACCCACTTTTGAAAAATAAAATTGTTTTAATGTGAATTGATAATAAAGTTAGACCTTTCCTTGGCACAGTATCCCCTGTGCCCTGTTTCTTCCATTGTTTAAAATGAATAGGCTGTCTCTGCCCCTCTGTCCTTGCTGACTAAGTTGTTGGCTCTGCTGCACCTCTTACGTATTGTTTCTGCTGAAGGGCACATTTCCCCCAGCTTTCCCTTGGAAGATAATAAAGGCATTGTTGCTGATAAGATATACTTCTCTGTGGTTGGTGATTCCTTCATATGCACAAACCTTGAGTTGTGGAAGCCATTAATATCCAGAATTAGTCTGTGGACTGAACCTGGTTCACAAAGCAATATTAAGCCATGGCACTACAAAGGTAGAGTTTGGCAAAGCCAAACACAGGATGAGCAGTGGCATGGGGAGCGATCCAGTAGGTTTTTGGAACATCCAGTATTGCCTGCCTATGTAGGTTCCTTGTTTGAGGATCCAGGTTGACTGGGGTAGGAGGTGTGCAAAACTGGGGTGACAGGAAAGCTCCTTCTAGAAGAGCATTCTGGGCCTTGGGCAGAGAGCTCACTTTGGCCTTGGTTGGGTTTGCACTGTGCAGAAAGCTGAAGAGCTTTGAAGATGAGTATGGCAGCAGGTCCCCTGCTGGGACTCTGCTCAAGTGAGGAGATGCAGAGCAGGGTGACAGGCAGTGCCACTAGAGCAGAGGTTTGCAGTGTGCTTTTACTGCTGTATCAGGACACGGAGGTGCGTGGCTGTCAGGGCTTGGGTCTGTGTTTGAGTTGAAGGTCACCATCACCCTTCAGCAGTCTGGCTAGGAGAAATATCTCCTCTGTCAGGAGGCACTGGGGCTATGGGGTGCTTGACCATTGCCCAAGAAACAATATGCAAGGCAGGGAAGGAACCATGAACTCTAGAAAAATGAAGGGAATATTTGGAAGACTGGGGCTTGTGTCTGTAGAATAGCCATAATGTCCTACTGTCCTGTGTCCACCTGTAACAGCTGCCTATGGAGCAGCCAAACCAGTGTGTAAACATAGACAATGCTCCCTTCATAGCCTCAGTTATTTTTTCTGGTTCTGAAACCACTTGAAGGACTGGCTTTGTAGTTAATAACCATCAACATATCTTTGTTTTATGTTGTCATCCATTTTCCTCTCGAAAAACATTAAACAGCAGCAACATCCTTTGGCACTGAGTTCCCCTGGAGTTCTTGGCTGCTGTCTGGGGTTAAACCACAACCAAGAGCAATCACAGAGGTCTGTTGTGCATAAAGCAAAGCTAAACATGGCTTTAACACAAAGCTTATTTTCCTGAAGCAATTGTAAGAAGCTCACAGTGATAAGGCATTTTATTTTGTTGTTTTTCAGCATAGTAGAAAGTCATTTAATCAAAGCAACTGAAAATCGTTGTAGGCTTAGCAACATGTTGAGACAAATGATAAAGTATTTAAAAGCCTCGTTTTACTGAAGAATAACTGTCCTTAACAATTAAACTAATTTTAAAAAGCTTTCAGAGAGACACAAGAGAAATCCAGTTAACAAAATTGACAATAATTTGGGATTTTTGGTTTTATACAGCTTTGCACTGGTGGTTTTACTGAAGCTTCAAAAATACAATTAAGATTGGGTAATATTGAAGACATTGGCAGGTTTGTTTTGTTTTATCACTGTTCCTTTCCTAGTATACTGTTTCAAATATGAATTATACTTTACTGTCCCTATTCTTTGTTGTTTTTCCATATTCAATGTGATATAAATGTCAAAATGTCATAGTGCATTTCAAGTTTGAATGTCTCAAAATTCTTAGAATAGTGTTCATGTTATTTATTTCTCCAAGAAAAAAAAAGGAAAATAACATGCTTCATTTGTTATGTGGACACTAAATTCAGATTTGAAGTAAATTAATTTGTTTCTATAATCATGTGAAGTGTTGTGCTCATTGCATTAAGCTTGTGCTTGGCCTTGCAGCTTATTTTTCATGCTATTTGGTATTTCACTATGCTAGAATGCATTTATAATTATTTTTACTGTTGTGTTAATTAATTATTGAATACATAGTCATTTCCGTTTGAATGAATTCCCTTGGTTTGGATCACCCAACAGCCGTTGGCTCAGGCGTTCTAGTTCTTGACTGATGCTGCATGGAAAAGTTGTCATGGGACATTGCTGTGTCCAGAGAATAGCTTGCATTCAAGTCTGGCTTGATAAGCAAAAGTGTTTGAAAACGTCTCTATTTTGGAAAATAACTTAATAAATAGAAAATCTAGCATGTTTACTCTTCACATAACATGGCTTTCTGCACAGAATCACAGAATGGGCAGGGTTGGAAGGGACACAGTGGCTCACCTGGCCAATCTCCTTGCTCATCCCAGGGTCATCCCAGAGCACATGGCATAGGATAGCATCTTGAATATCTCTACTGAGGAAGACTCCACAACCTCTCTGGGCAATCTCTTCCAGTGTGTGTGGTCACCAGCACAGTAAAGAAGTTCTTCCTCATATTCAGGCGGAACTTTGTGTGTCAGTCTCTGCCCGTTGCCTCTTGTCCCATTGCTGGGCACCACCAAGCAGAGCCTGGATCCACCCTCTTGACATCCTCCCTTCAGATACTCATAGACATTGATGAGGCTCCTCTCAGTTGTCTCTTTTTGAGGCTGAGCAGTCCCAGCTCACTCTTGCAGTCCCTTGGAATGTACCTGCTTTATTCCAAATGCACCCTGTTGCCCAGATCCCCTGGTTGCCATTTTGATGAAATGCTCAAATTTATTTTTTTATTATCATGCCAGTCTGTTCAGAAAATACAGCTTTGCTAGGTTTTTTTCTGTATGAAATTGGGAAAACTAACTAGTCATATTATTGTGCTTTTCAACCCTAAAAATTAAGGTTTTCATTGCAGACACTGTTGGAGATCTTCTGTATCCCTGTGCTGTATTTTGCAGTGGAATTAAATCAGTTCCTTTTTCAAACCATCTGGTTGGGGTGTTTTCTCATTATAACTGCAAATGTCTAAATGTAGTTTCAGTTTTTTCAGAGTAAAAAATGTGGCCATTGTAAATAAAGCTTTAATTGATTTTTCATCTCTTTCTGCAAAAGTAAGCTGGTAAGCCAGAGAAGAAAAAATGTAAAATTAGAGCTTAAAGAAATGGATATTTGGTAAATTAATAATGCTCAAATGTAGAAGTATGAAAAATTTAAATGTCTTTTAAAGAGGCATTTGCTGTCTAATAAGCACTACACAGTTAAATTCATGAGAAAGCATTAGAAGACAACAATGCATACACTTCTGCAGAGGTGCAGAAAGCTGGAAAAATTTGCAGATGGAAATGTATCCTATCCAGACCTCTGGAGTAGTTTTTTAATTGTATTTATTATTTGTCTCAACAAATGCTTAAATTACTCCCCTATATAATTTTAAAAATACAATGGAAATGTGATACAAAACCTCGTTGTATTTCAGCACCTGTGGTGTGATGGTTTGGTTTTTAGTGAGCTTTCTGATGTGTTTGGAACGTGGACAGGCTTGGACTGGAGTTGTTGGGTTGGCTCCTTGCCCTTTCTGCCCATCTCTACCCTGTCCAGCACAGTAGGCTCTTTGGGGCTTACACACACACTGTGTGCTACTCTCTGTTCGGAAACATAATTTGGCTTTTTAGCTGTCAGAGTTACCAATCATCAATGATTTAAAATGGTGTAGGAGTACTGTTTCATCAGGTATACTCCACCTTTACTTATGGCTTCCCAGAACTGACCATGGTGTGAATCTCAACTCTTGTTTCTGAGAAATGGTTTGGCAGTGCTTAGGGTGCTCTGGAGTGTATGAGTCAGGCTGAGTGTGTGCCACCAGAACATTCTTTCACCAGCTGGTGAGCACATTGTGGGATTGTGGGCAGGGCCCACAGAAATGCAGCTATCTAGTGGGTGTGATTTTTCTAGACATACTATATCATTATGCCTTGGGGCTCTGCCTAAGGCATTTGAAAAGGGTCACACAGCTGTAGAGGATGCAGGAATGAAGCTCAGTTCTGTATCAGCTGGAGAATCTTACTAATTTGCCTTTAACATACAGAAGTGACAGACAATTAAAACAAGCTTCAGGAATAGGAGGGGGGAGGATGAGGTAAATATGGGCTGGCTGGTATAGGAGTGGAATGTCTTGAGAGAGAGGAGACATGGAGAAAGGATGGAAAAGCTGCATCAATCAGAGACAAGTGTGGGGCAGGTATTGTGGAGTAAGAATGTGGACTGCAGAGGCCAAAAATGGCTGGAGCAGTCCAGGGGCATTTGAATTGTTCTTCAGAAACTTAACATCTTTCACAATGGGGGCACTGCATTACTAAAATAATTGTAAATGAAGACCTAAGAACAATTTGTGTGTGCTGTTAGCAACAGCCTGTCATTTCAGGTTGCACCATCCCCAGAATCACCTGAAAGCTGCTGTGCATCAGATTTTGAGCTGAATGACAACAATAAATGCAGGCTGTCTCAGAAGGATAAATGAATCCAGAGTCTGCATATTTCAGCAAATGTGTGACTGGAGGAGAAATAATGTTTGTTCTAAAGCCTTCCATAGGATAAGATTTTGTTTATGATGTGTGGCAATAGTTTCAATCTACGTGAGGCACTGTGAGCCACGCTGGTTATCCACCAAGCTTGCAAGGAAGTAAATAGACTGTGTGCTCTGACTGTCAGCAGTATGACAGATAGCTGAGGTGTTCTGGGACATTACTCCTAAGAATTATGTTTTCTTGGGGTTTTTTGTGTGGTGAGGTTTTTGTTGTTGTTGTTTGGGGGGGGGTGGTGTTGTTTAACTAGAAGATTTGGGGTTATGATTCTTAGTGCTTAGAAATCAAATACTTAACTGTTACAGTTTTTTAAGGCTGTCATAGACTTTCAAGTTAGCTCTCCAAAATGACCTCTGACCAGTCTCTTGTGTCATTCTTACAGGGATGCTGTAAAAGTTGTTTCCGGTTTGTAATACTGCCAAGTTTTTTAAGTCAATATTAAAAGTGAAACATCCCCAAAGAAAAGCAGTGCCAACTTTTTTTTGCATTAGTAATTTGCAACTTGCACAATGCTTTTCTTCTCCATCATCTTCATATGTCAAGGATGGAGGGGGAGCAGTTCCTCTTCGATGACAGGGTATTTCCTTCTTGCCATCGAGGCTATAAGGGCTATTTTGCCTCTGTGTCTTGGTTTTAGTTTCACTGTCATGAATGAGAGAGGCACAGGATAGATTTAGGAAACAGGTCTGTGCAGTGTGAGATGGGATGGTTTGAGGGAGGGAAACGAGTTGTGTTTTGGAGGTAAGTGAGCTTGATGGAGAGAAGTGGAAAGAAATGAGACGTACTTGCTGAATTCACAGAGGAAAAGATGTGGCATGAAAAGAAAGGAAATATGCAAGGGGGAGATAGGAGGAAAGTAATAAAGCATCAAAAATGTTTCATTACAAAAAGAAAAAGTTTAATTGGTCACAGCAGCGTGTTACAATTTAATTTAAGGCCTTAACAGAGAGAGTACAGGCCAGGAGCTCTAAATTTTATAATTTTTATTATTACTGTTTTGTTCAGACAAATAAAATATTTGACAATAATTAAAAACTTCTTCCAAGCTGAGGCTTGTGAGGTTTTCACCACAAACACATTTGTAGAGTTTGGTTATAAATGCCTGGAAACAGATAAAAACGAAAATGCTGATGCTGAAAACTCCACACAGTGTAGAGAGTGGTAATGAGAATATGCTTCAAAGACATGAGACATTTTAATGTCTTAGGATCTTAGTGTTGAATAATAATTTCCCATTCATATCAGTTTTGTAATTCCCTCCTCTTCCTCTTTTTTCCCACTCTTCCTCCCAGTCTGAGCGTATTTAACAAGCACTGTAAAATTCTATTTCGCATGAGCATCCTCCAGTGCACTTCACTATAATGGTGAATGTGCTGCAGTTCCCAGGCTAATTGCTCTTGAGCTGCTGTGTAGGTCATCACCTTGTGCTTTGCTTTGTCTTGTGTCCAAAGAGCTGCTACAGCTCACATTGCTGTGCTCTTGCAGGTTTGTTACAAATCAGCTTCATCTTGCTGCACCTGCAGCACAGCTTTTTGCTCTTTGCCAGGCATAAACAGCAGGTGGTCCCCTTATAGGAATATTTTATGTAAGCAAAGCTTTTTCACATTTAGCTCTGCTCCTGCTTCATTGCCACTTCAGGCAACAGGCAGCAGCTCCTCCAATCTCTTCAGAAATGCTCCTTGGTGAAACAGCTTTCTGCAACTGCTGAAGAGTTAAAAGTGTTGCTTAGTTCAAATTATCAAGAGCCTTGTATGTTGGGCACTAGAATGTGGCTCCATTGGGGCATATATAATTGAATATACATTTTTTTTCTTTTTTTTAATCTCTCATTCTCTCTCACTTGAGAGGAAGCTGCATCTTTCTCTCTTGTTCAGCAGCTTGAGCATTCATATGTCCCATATTCCTGAATGAATGAACTGAAACAATATGCAATTTCCTATTTGAGCTGGCTTTTATGAAAAGCAGTGGCCAGCAATGTTAGACTGGCATTTGGTGTCCCACGTCTTGAAATGATTTGCAGACTAGGATTCACCACAGCAGTGTGATGCTGGCAGCACAGGGACTGTGTGTACAAGGCTGCTGTGTCACCTCTTCAGTCATGTTCACCAATTCCACACCACTGTAGCTCCAGTTGCCACATTCTCCTGACTGTCACTAGTGTACACCATAAAGGAACGCAAGTTGGTTTTCCCATAATCTTGATGCCAATTTAAAAACAAAGATGGTGCTGTGCTCAGCCTGTAACATTGCTTTTAAAACATCAGTGTTGTTTCTGTTGCCACCTCTGTGCTGAGTTGTGGATCCAGGGCCCAGGTACAGCCCTTGAGGCCATTCCAGAAGCACAGAGACATCCACAGAAATGCTTTGTCAGGGACATGGATGATGTGCTGATTCAGAACTTAGGGCTGCCAATCCCCTCCCCACTCCCCATGGGCAGGGGTATTGTCTTCACAGAGAGCTTCTCTTTCACAGAAAGCTCCCCCTCTAGAATGGCTGTCTCCAGCCAAGCCAACTCCATGGAAAAGGAGCGTCTCTAAACCTTCCTCCCCCATTGATGTGTCTTTATGGAATTGCCACAAAATGTGACAATCAAAATTTAGCAAGACGAGAGTCCATCAGCAGCCATGCCCAGTTGTAATGTTGGGGGATTTTTTTAAAGAAAACTAGAGGTTATGTTAAGGCACAACCTATCTTCAAGGGAAAGCTTTTTATTTAAGGGAAAAGGGATACTGGGGCAAAAAGGAGAGAAATGGAAGGGAGACGCTTACATGCTCAGGGCTGTCTAGGAAGGAAACTGAAAGTGTGGGAAAGAATGTAGAAGAGGAGACTAAAGATTTTAGGTTGTTTCAAATCAGAGATGTCTGTTGGAGTTTACTTCAGAGTACTTTGAAATCAGCTAAAAAAATCTTCGAGCCATTAGGGTTCTTAAGAAGCCATGGAAGGAGAGAAATGCACTTTGAGAGGATTAGGGAGGGACAGAGATGGATGCCTTCTCCAACACAGAAAGAGAAGTTATTGGTAACTATAAAACAGGTGTTGCAAAAAATGGAATAAATTATTAAATAATTTGCAAGTACTTAGCAAGTAGCAAGGGGATACCCAAATGGATTTGTCAAGAACAAATTACGTTGAGCTAGTCCAACTTCCAGTGTTGACAGACGAACTGGCAGAAAGTCTAAGGAAGAAGTATTAGATGTGATCCATTCTGACTTTAGTAAGGCTTTTGACACTATTTCACTTGACATTGTACTATGCAAACTAGGGAAGTAATTTAAATGAGGTATCTCTAAAGTGACTTCTGCAGTGGTTGAAAAACTGCAGCAAAGGTTTGGTTTTCAGTGACCTGATAGTCCAGGTGGTGGGAATTCATTTTCTCAAGGGCTTTGTCATGTGCCCTGTTCTCTTCAGCATCTCTTTTATGATTTACGTAATGAATTTGAAAATACTTATTGCACAGTGCTCAATTGAAAGGGGTTATGAATGTTTTGCAGACAGGACAGACTTCAAAATATTCTGGATAAATTAGGATAAGGGTCTGAAATAAGTAAGATGTTATTCAGTGGAAGCCACAGCTGGGAAGGAAAAATCAAATGTAAAACAGGAAATAAGGAGCTAAGCAGCTGTGCTGCAGAGCCAAATCAGTGTTCATTTTTAGTGGGTGATAAATTAAGCAGCTTAGTGGTGTGATACCATTGCAAAGAGCAAGAGTCTTGCTAAGTTTTATAAAGACTATGTGTCCCATGTGAAGCTGTTGAGGATGGTGTCTGCTGTATTTGGGTATCACACTAGGAAAGGAATAGGCAAACTAAATAGGGAGTGGGAAGGAAGATTGTTTTAGAAAACATGATTTGAGAGAGGGATGAAGAACTAAGACTTTTTTACTTGAGTTTAGGAATTCTTTGTTTTTCTGGGCTTTTCAATTTACCAAACATCCCATTGCTCGAAGAATAATACAGCACTTTCTGACCCACTGTACTAGATAAAAAGAAGCAGGAATTGGCACCATCTGAAATTGGAGACTATGAAGTTGAGCAAAATGAAAAAGACTTCAAAGAGGTGTACAATTCATGGAAAAATTTTGAGGAGCTTTGGGGTTTTACTGTTTTCTTAGCAAAGAGAATTTGAATTCTTAATTCAACCCTGTTACTTCTACTGCTTATCCCCCACTGGAATTAATATCACTGTACATAACCTTACTATTTAAACAACCCCTAATTAGGATACCAGTGAGTTTGCCTTCCAGGTTCCCCCACAAGTTGCTGCCTTTTCCTCTTTTTTGTAAAGGAGACAGTCCAAGTCATTGCCTTGCCAGTTATACTCTCTTCAGACCCCTACTTCATTCACACTACTCTTGGGTATTTTTCCTCCTTCTCATCAGGAAAATGCCAATTCAGATTCCCCAAAATGACCATTTTGCTTATGTTCCTTAGAACAACTTGGTCATTGAGAAGTTTTCTATGCTCTTATGTTGCCCCAATGCACTTTTATGGTTGACAGCGTTCCTTCTTTACAGTCTCTGGTTTGCTCTGGAGGACTTCAGCATTGTCTCCCAGAGCAAAGGGCCACAGCTGTGAAGGTGAGGTCAGCAAACTGCCACCTTTGCCACTGCTCAGTCTATCACATCATCTCTCTTGCTCTAGAGGTGCCTGGTGGAAAGTGTCCACCTACATCTGCTTTCAATGCCCACCGTGCAGAGCAGCACTGCAAGCTCAGCAGCTTTCTGCACTTCATTTCTGCTATGAGATGCATGGAATACTGCCACCTGCTAATTGTTTGACCTCTGATGATATTAATTGGTTATGGATTATGGCAGCTTCTTAGGGGACTTAGATTTAATTCTTGGGTCTCATGTCTCAGAAGATCTTTCCCTCTGACACTGGAACAATAGTTACAGTAGACTATCGTGTTGAAATTTCTGTATGGCATGATGATGCATTATAGTAATTATTAATAAAGTGAAGAATGTGCAGGGGGAAAAAGCTATGAATGCATCTAGCCAGAAAGAACTGGAATGACTAATGTTTTATGAAGACAGAGTGAGAATCTATGTACCATAAAACATCTATGCAGATTTTCCCAGGGTATTCAGTGTAAAGTCTGTGACTTCAGTATTTGCTCTATTGGCAGAATTTCTCATTCTGTGTATGAAATACCTCTGGCATATTCTGTAGTCCTGAAATGACTACAAACTAGTTACAAACAGTTATATTCTGTAAAAGAGCACAAGGGTGAATATTTTAAATATCTGTTCATCAGACTAAGGAGGGGTTTTGTAACTGGATGTGGCCAAAGTCACTGGAATTGTGCTTTTAAAAAAAATATTCCTTTCACCTGACAGTGCATTGGGGTTTGGTTCAAAACTTGATGCTGCTGATGCACACAGAATGCATAGCAGTAAGAATCTCCTGATGCCGAGGAAGGGAGAGCGATCTCCTTTAACTGTGTGCAACATATATGACAGGGGAGGAAAAACCACAAAGGAGGCTTTTTTTTATTGCTTGCTCTAAGGATCCCCTTTCCTTTCATAGCCCATGGCTTAGTTATCTTTCCCTTAATCTCAGGGTTGGTGGCAGGCTGCAGCTGTACAGCCTGTTGTGTGAGTTAATGACGTGAGAGAAGTCCCACAGGAGTTTCTGTGATCTGTGGAGGAAACTTGTTTGGTGCTGCTTTCCAGGTGGTGAATGACAGTTGGTTTCAGGAGCTTGATAGAGTCAGTGAGGAGGGGGACACAGGAGCAGCAAGAGGTTTTGAAGCTGGTACTTTTTTGGCCTTTTCAGGCAGGTGGCATTTGGCCACATACAGAATGAAAGCAGCAGGTGAGTTTCCTTACACAGCAGGTCTGCCTGCCAGGCTGTATAGGACCCCTTGTTTTCAGTCAGAAAAGAGGTTGCTTTCTTTTGAACTTTTTGGAAGCATTGATAAACCAATATAAGACAGTTCTACATGGTGACACTGCAGTTGTTCACCCCGTCAGAGGCAGGGAGAGCTGCAAGGCCTCCAATTGCAGAGGAGTTGAGTGTCACCTCATGTGCACTTAGGAGTCTGGCTATAAACTGCATAGGGCGGGAAAGAAGGGGGTAAGTGTGAAGCCTGCACCTAGAAAACAAAGGAAGATGATGATATTTGAGATAAAAAGGGAGAAACAACAAATAACAGTTCTCTCTGTTGGTGCCATTTTGTAGTCTAATCCTGAGTACAAGCTTATGCTGAATCTCATTTGACCTATACATTCTGCTGCTTAAGCTGCCCTTGAGATGATCACAGTTTACTCATGGTAGTTTATTATAGCCAATGCCAATGCAGATGTTTTTCTAAAAAGAAATCTCCAACAAGCAAACGACAAAAATACCCAACTGTAGTGTTATGCAGAATTATCTTTTTCACTTGTAGATCAGATTTCTTCAAGTTATCATGTGCAAAGCTGCAGTCCTATTTTCATATGAGCTAATTGCCTGAATACAGCTCTTTATTCCTGTCCTGGTTTTGGATGGGACAAAGTTAATTTTCGTCCTAATAACTATTCAGTGTTGTGTTTTGGATTAAGTATGAGTTTAATGCTGATATCACACTGATGTTTTTGTTGTTGCTAAGTGGTATCTACAGTAAGTCAAGGACTTTCCAGCCTGTCATCCCCTGCCAGTGAGAAGGCTGGAGGAGCACCAAAAGTTGTGAGGGGACACAGCCCCACAGTTGGTGACCTCAGCTGGGCAAAGGGATATTCCAGACCATGCAACACCATGCTCAGTATATCAGCTGGGGGCAAAGCTGGTCAAGGGGTGCTGCTCAGGGACTGGCTGGGCGTCACTTGGTGAGCACCTACCTCGTGCATCACTCGTTTTGTATATTTTACTTCTTTTATAATTACTGTCATTATTATTATTATTGTTATTTTCTTCCTGTTCTGTTCCATTACACTGTCTTTACTGCAGCTCATGAGTTCTCTCACTTTTACTCTTTTGAGTCTTCCCCATTCTATTGTGGAGGCGGGGGAGGAAGAGAGGAAAGTGAGGAATTGGGGGTGTAGTGCTTAGCTGCTGGCTGCAGTTAAACCATGATACTCTCAAATACTTAACTGAGAAGGGTCTGTCCCTCAGCATCATAGTTCAGGCACAGCTGAACTGAAGCTGACACAGATCAGAGTTGTCCACTGTGTAGAGAAAATACTTTGTGCTGCAGGATGTCTAATGATTCTTTGATGCAGAAGGAGCCACATCAGGCAGAGGCTCAGCTGAAGGAATTGTAAGTTTAGGACTGCTGTCTTTTAATGTCAAAGTTGAGACTTCCATGCAAATTCTTCCCTTAGGAATCTTCTCCCTTCTACAAGACAGCCAGTCTGCTTCTCTCAGCTTCTTTGGGAGATGTATTGGCATGCTTTGAAGGTGAGTGACTTTGGTGTGATCACCTTTGGCTTTCTCTACATCCTTGGAAGAGGTTGTGGCCACAAGCCCAGCAGAGCAAAGCCTCAGTGGAGATGGTGAACTTTTCCTGCTGGGGCTGTTCCTGTACCAGCTGGTATAAAATGTAAAGCTTGAACTTTCAAACTGCAGTTCGCAGGGAGTGCTTGTGCAGGGAAGGTCAAGCTGATGGATTGTCAGCTTTAGTCAGTCCCACAGGGAATGGCATGGCCTGAAATGTTGAAAGTTCACTTCATGCTGCTTTTACACAACTTTTTTTTTTTTTTTTTCTCCATTTTAATGTCAGAGTTTCTTGCTGCTGACTGTTTGAAAAGATAAGTGAATTTCTTTCAAGTCCTTGTGGCCGAGCTGGCTACATCCCAGGGATTGCCATGAGGTGTTTTGGGGCTGTGTTGTCAATCCAACAATTCCTGTCAGTGCTCTTGGACTTAGACATGATTGTTGTCACTGGTGTTGCTTCCAAGGCTAGACTTGCATACCTGTTAAAGGTGACAGCTTTTGCCACGTGTATTTTTAACTTACTGAGTTCTAATTATGAAACTTGGGATAGTTTGTACTTATTCAATTACCTCCTTAAACTAGACTTAGATTGTTTTTTTGATCTCAGATGCTCTCACCTCCATCTTCAGTCTCCCTTGTCATGGTTTGCAGTCCTCAGGTTGCTTTTCTGTATTTACTAACAATCCTTTGTTTGCCCGGGGCTACTCACATTTGTTAGAGATTTCATGGCACTAATGTTCGAAGGGGAAAACAGTATCTCTTCTTTGTGAAGAGGAGTTTGCAAATCCTGGATGAAGCTGTGTAAGAAAACATTTTGTATCATTAGTAAACAGGGCAAGGCAGTGAGTTGATAGTTTCATTTTCTTTAGAGAAGATGGATTTTTTATGCTGTTTGATGAGAGTGGGAAGAGGAAGGCAATTAATGTATAGTGTGCTACTCTCCTGATTTTAAAATCAATGGTTTTGCCTCTTCCCTTTCTCCCTGAACTACTCAGACTTAATTACATTCTTCAGTTGGGAACACAGGATTTATTTGCATTATCAGTTATAATTAAAGAAAAGTCCATGGTAATTACTGTCTAATATGCATTATCATTATATGCAAATGTCGAATTCTTGCAGACAGCCTTATAGAGCCAATTTAAAAAATTATCTGTTTAAGATTAGATTCTTCAGACTTTTTCCATTCTACAAATAAGAATCACTTTGGTACTATATTTGTTGGTTTTAAGAGATAGCTGAGCTTGAGGAGACAAGCTGTCATTTATAATGCATGTTCCATTTTCCCTATACTTTGATTTTCATCACTGCTGTGTGTTCCTTATGCCAAGCTGCAGTAACACTTTAGAGCAGAGTTTTTATTAACTTAAGAGGATTAACGTTTACTAGGACCACCACCTAAGTTCCTTTATGCTACACAGAGGTGCCACCTGTAATAAAAAGCACATTTTTGAAATAGTGATCATGTAGGTAGTCAGCTTTCTTTTTAAATGACTTAAGTATCTTGTGGTTTCTGTCACGGTTACACAAGGATGATGCTCTTGGCGAGAGGGAGATGTCAAATTAAGCAGCAGGAAGCCCCGAGATAGCGCTGCTGGCTGGAGCCTGCTGCCCTCTGCCTGTGGAATTCGGGAAATGTACTTTGCTTCTCACCTCAGCATTTAACCTGCAAAACTCACATTTTTCCTTTGGGGGAATCTTAGGAATTCCCTCCCATTAGAGGAGCTTCTTTGCAGAATTTTTTAACACCCCCGCTTTTAGGGTGACCTGTATTGTTACCGTTTGCTAATCATGTGATGAATTATTTACAGCCATGCTTTCTGTGAGGAGAACCAGCTTTTGGTTATGATGCTCTCCTCTCTCTCAAAAAAGATTAAAAAAAAAAAAAGCAGGTTTGTGCCTGTAGAAGCTGTTAATAGTGGTGCATGGGTGCCATGTTGCCTAAAGGATCATCATACCAGCACTCTCACTTTTTATTTTATATATGAAGCCTTCTAGGATAACAGGAATTTTCTGCTTCCGGTTATTTTCTGATTTTCTGATAGAGGCCTTTCTGAAGAAGCATGTGGTGTTCAGAGAGTTTAAATAAAAAATGAACTGTGTGTCTGGAACTAAAGTAATAAAACAAAAAATAGGGGTTTTTATGATTATTTAAAAGGTGGTAGTAATGTCAGGCTTACTTATGATTTGAAGAAGTTGGTTTTGTTTGCATCTTTATCCCATTTTTATAATGTGTGCAAATCACCAAGTCACCAAGTGTACAGATAGGTGTTTGTGTGTTTAGGTATGAAGGATGTTATATAGGCAATGTAAAACAAAAGTTCCGTTTAGTAGAGGCTTGTGGAGTTGTGTCAACCTTATGATTACTTCATCATACAAAATAAATTTTTTAGAATGATGCTTTGAGAAACAGAGCTTTAAAACAGCTTACTGAAAAGAACCGTAAAAATCTATCTCTCTTACCATCTCAATGACATTAATTTCTTAATGTGTCTATAATGAGTTGGTTGAATGCTCGCATTTATGGAAGTAGTGTGTGACTTTAGCAGAATACAGCATTTCCATGAAACGTGATATCGGGGAAAAAAAATCCAAGAGAGCAACAATTCATAGGTTTGAAATGAGAGGCAGAGTAAGTAATGGTCTTGTCCCTGTAATTAATTGAGCCAAAAATGTGGCAGGCTGGTCACTCCTACCAGGTCCCCTAGGTCCAAGGGAGGGTAAAGGTGTGTGGATGGTAGGGCTGGGGCAGCTTTGCAGCCCATCAGGCTCCCTCATGCATATCCAGCCTCTTGCATTTCAAATGTCACAGTAAAATGCAAGCAGCGATTTTCTTTTTTAGAGACTTCCATAAATATTTTAAATGAAACGGAACATTCCGTTTCATGAATCTTGCATTATTTATTTTAAGCCTGTTATAATAACGAAATCTGAAAGTTTGTGTGGAGCGAAAGGCAAACAGAACCCAGTTTCATATCTCTGAAGATTACTGAGCAAACTATAATTAGCATTAATACTGCGCACTGATTTGATGCTTATCTGGAATTTGCTAGGAAGCCGCTTGGATTCTTTGTGCAAGTTCTCTTGCAGATGCGCACTGCCAAGCAGCCGACCACCAGCGCCGAGTGAGATTTGGCGCAGTGCGCTGCAATGTTCACGTTGTGCCTCGCCAGCAAAAACAGAGGTGTTTTTTGGGAGAGGAAAGCGGCAGCTCTTGCCAGCAGAGGGAGTCGATGGACACTGATCTGGGACTCCACATCTGTGTGCAGGGGCGCTTGGAGCGGTGCGTGCTCCGCTATGCGTGCAGACATACTCAAATTTCTGTATGCTTCAGTCTTTTTTATTAGGAAAATCTTGATAGATATTTGTGCTTATGGATCAAAAGAGGTGAATAAATGCATCAGTGTTACCACGTTTCACTTTTAAATAAGAGGGATGAAAGTTAAAATAATTATCACTTTCTTGTAGACAGATTAGACTGTTTTCACCATTTTACGGTATTTTTTAATAATATCTAAGGATTTAGCAAAAGCAGGTCTTTCTTTTTTACTCAACTCTTTTCACAGAGGATCTTTTTAAACCTTGGCATCAGAGGGCTGTAGGCAGCTCCATCCCCATGGTTCTGAAGCTCTGGTAGGAGGAAAAGGCAAGGAGAAAGGAAGCAGCTACAAAGGAGGGATTACAGGGGAGCATTCCCTGGCAGACAAAGAGCTGCTGCACCCAGTGATGCCATCTTTGTGCTTTCCAGACTGTCTGTAAGGGAAGGACAGATTTAACATAGGGGCTGCTCAGTGCATTAGAAAGTGTCTGGACCAAAGCAAAAAAAAATAATTTCTGGGACCCAGGGCCTTCTGTCACATCTTACTAATTCCTAACACCTGGATTTAGCATCTCTTGCTTTGAAAGCGGAATATTTTTCTCTAATTGAACAGTGGCAGGAGACTGTGGTTCCCCATCTGCTGAGCAGATCTGGCTTTAAATCCACAGTTACCATCATCTCCATTCCACCATCTGACTGAGAGAGGAGTGTGGTCCTTTCATCAGCTGAAAGGGTGCAGTTGTTGCACATGCATGACTTTGTCTCCTGGGTTGGGTTTTTTAGATGGTTGTGATGGGGTTTCCTGAGGTGTTTGGAAACAAACTGTCTCATTTCAAAAACAGCTCCTAATTGCTGATTTGGCATGAGTAAAACAGTCTTCATTATGTTTTATCAGAAAGTATTCCTGTTTATCATGACATAATCCAAACCAGTGGGGTTTTGTGTGCTGGTCACTCGGTCACTGCCAGTCACTGCTCTGGCATCTGATGGCATGTGTCACTTCAAATCCTGTAGTGTAGTCACAGGGCAGGCTGTGTCCCAGGCCTGAGGGAGGTAACACAAGGTCTCATTACATTCCTTACATTCCTTACAGTGTAAGGAATCAGTCTGAGGCAGGAGACTGCAATGTGTGACAGTGACAGAGCCCCCTCCAAGGCAGTTTTGGAAGTTGGTTCAAATCCTGGCGAGGATTTAAAACAATTCCAGCCTTCTGTTTCCTTTCTCAAGCATGGAGAAAACTTGGTGTTTCAGTTTTGTCCTACCACCAAATGCTCGCTCAGTTCAGAAATATCCAGGTGCATTTTCTTCTGGTATTGCTTCAACAAGCTTAAAGTGAAGAGGGGGAGTAGGAAAGTTTCATTTAAGAAGCATCCAAAAGATGCTGAAAAAAAAGCACTTGACTAAATGTGAAATGAATAAATATTCCCCAAAAGCTGTTTGTCAAGCACAAAATAAAATGCAGCTGCCTTCCCTGAAAGCTTGTCTCTTGCACCCTGCATAGAGCAGAGGAAGCTTCTGCATCGTCAGGGATTTGCAGCAGGTTCACCAGTGCTCTAATGTTGAGTATATATTCTGTAGCATAAAGGTATGAAGGGAAACTTATTTTTGATTCTTACAAAATCAAAGCTTTCTTTTATGACACCTGTTTAATAATCTAACATAGCAGAGGAATATGGGAAACAGCTCTTAACCTTGAAACTCAACTTGGGAAAAATGCTTTGAAGAGGATTTATATGGTGACAAATGTAACAATCCTCTGAATTGCATTTTCTCCTGATATGAACTCTTACAGCTGTCCAATAACATAGTATAAAACACTGAAAAAAAAAAAAAAGGATGCTTTCAGTTTTAGAAAAAAAAAGAAGTATTTATGGCCAAGTTTAAAAACTAGTGAGCGACTTATTTTTAGTATAATAACATTTACAAGAGGTTCTTTTACATTTTGTTTTTGGAGGTTTTTTTTTGAAGTTTCTAACTGGCTTTTGCTAAGTTTCTTATTTGGTTTTACTGAGCTGGTTCATTATCAACTTAAATCACGTGTTCTCTCCACTCACAAATGGAACACCACATGGTTCACAAGCAATTGGAGAAAGAAAGGAAAGACAGAATTGTAGATTTTGCCACCCATGCCTGGGTGACATAATATATACATGTAATATTACATATAATTATTATATGTCATATATTATATATGTGTAACATATATAAAAACATATAACACACTATATTACCTATAATATTTACATATTATATGTAAAATATAATAATGTAAATATGAAGAATGGAACATAAAGAACACTGTCTGTAAAAGTAAAACCAACAACAAGCAAGCCCTAAACCACTTTTCATAGTATTAAAACCAATGACAAACAACAGAACAAAACCAAAGTAGAACTGTTTTTTAAAATACAGTAGCCTTTTGTGAAAATTCTATGATGTGAGTCTTCTGCTTAATTATTATTCCTGGACCCCACTGATCAAGGATATGAGGATATGACCTTTCCTTGTTAACAAAATGATTCTTTAGCTTCTTTGGAAGATGACTTCCTGTGTCTAACACCACTCTGCTGAGATTTTGAACAGGCTCACAATGTGCATCATATTGTGTGTTCCCTTGCATTGTTCTTGTAACTTTTAATTGAGGCTGTCTTTTATTACCCTGGTTCATACTGCCATTTTGCTGTAACTCATTTTCTTACAATTAGGTATGCCCCATCCCTGAAATGTAGTTTTCTTTGTGCCGGTAAACACACAGCGCAAGTTTTACATTATTATTTTCATGGGACTTTTGTGTTTGATAAAAAATGAGGATCAGAAAACAAGAGCCCGCAAGGCTAAGTTTTGCAGTACTTGAAGCACTTGAGGCAAGTTTCCTGTGGCTGGGGCAGTTCTAGTATGGATTAAAAGTAGAAGAAAATTATCTGCGAAAGACTTGAGGATGGGTTGTGGGTGTCTGTCATTCCTACTCACCACTTGGTGTTTTGTCAGTCTCTGTCTGTGAAACCAAACTGCCATGAGCTTGTTGATCTTGACAGAGGATTGAACAGAGAGGAGGCAATGTGATAGCACTGATCATTCAAATCCATTGCTAATGGCAGAGTTCCCTTCCGGAGCCAAAGTCGGGCTGCTCCCAGCCGGAGCTGTGTTGTCACCAAGCGGAGGTGAGCTACACACCAGCCATAGCTCAGTGCCTTTCTGCAGGGCCTCATCCTTCATTCTGATTAATGTATGACTGCACTCAGTGCATTTGGAGGATCGAGAAAGAGCCTGTTCACCAACGTGTGGTTTTAAATAAAAGGCAAGCATTACAATGCTGGCATTTTTCTTGAGTGAACAAAAAGTAGCTTTTTGTTAGTCAGCCATCATATGAGCAGTACACTAAGTGTACTGCTCAAATAAAACCAGGATGGGGGATTGAGGGATGTGCTATGATATAACTGTAGGGCTGTTATGTATTTCCATCCTGAAGCTTAAGGTATTTAGTTACTTGTGATTTGTTTCTGGTATCTGGGCATAAGTTTCCAAGCAGCCTTACACAAAGGTTGTCAAGTTGCCTCTTAATTAGTATTGAACCTTCTGGGGAAGGACTGCTGACTCACTATATAACTCACTCTGCAACTTCTTTGTCATTTGTCATACGCCACTAAGCAACTCTTAGATATTAGAAACCATCCATCAGTACCTCCCTCAGCTGGATCCAAACTGACAGCTTACAAATGAAAGCCTCCCAAAATCAAAGTCAATCTTCTAAGTGATTCAGTGCCTTAAAATAATGTTTCAGGTGGAATAAACTAAATATTAATGGCACTGATAAGAAGATGAACCTTTGCCATTTTCTCTTCTCCCTTTTTCTCAGGAGTGGGTAGTCTTCTCCTGGTTTGTAGCTCTCTGTGGGGCTGAACTCCAGACAGTGTAGGCATTTCAAATTGGTTCCACCCCTCTTCCCATTCCTCTTTGGCTTAAAGAGCTAAAAGAGAGAACAAGGGCCTTTAGGGACTGAATTGTGCCAAGGACTGGATCCACAATCACAAATGCTGGATGAGACATCTGTTGTGCCTATGATTGTATCAGTGCTGAAGCTTATTGCATTATAGCTGTAGTTCAGAATATCAACCCTTTAAGTGAAAATATCAGGGAATATGTTTAATATAGGCTTCCGGATTTTACATCAAAGATAAGGGCCAGTAGTTCTGTGAAAGAAAGTGGAGAGAAGAACTTGGGTTTAACTCTTCTCAGACCTTTAAGGGATATCATCTGTATAGAGTTTGTTTCCAGGCTTTATATGTGTGTGGGGGGGAAGGGGGGGGGTGTGAAATCAATATTCATTGTTGCTAGGGGACCCAGATACTTTATTTAAATGGGTTTGTATTTTACACTTGAGATTTATATGTGCTTATCAGAGAAGGGGAAAATGGACTAGGAAAGAATACACAAAATGAATATAAATGAAGTACTTCATAATATATGAAAATTACTTACTTTTCCTCATTGTTTTTGGTGATAACATCTGGTAATAATAAATTCAGTACTTTTGGGATTCTAAGTAGTCTTTCTAATACCTGCACCAACTTTGTGCAAAAATCAGTGAAAAGATTTGTCTCAGATGCAGACACATCTCAAATCTGTTAATTTAAAATGCCTGGGAAGAGGCCAGTGGGAGGTGCAGCATCATGCATCCAGCAAAAGGCTGCTACTGTGTCACTTGGAGATGGCCCAAGTGAAGAGCTCTTGGTCATCACCTTTTAATAGATTTGCAAATTTAAAATGCACAGCCTGAAATGAGCATGTTAGTGGAAAATGTGCTGCCTCTCTGAGTGGGTAGTGTGTAAATGTGGATTATTATTTTTAGGTGAGGCTTTTTGTTATACTTGTTTTGGAAAAAAACAGAGCATCCATACTGAAGCCTCATGTGAAAATGCCAGTAGCTGTAGGCTCATCTTCATGTTAGTAAGATGTGAATTGGCATAAATGAAACACCTCTTTCAGGAGTATGCTGTGTTTCTAATTAAAAAAAAAAATGAAGGCATAGACATGTTGTTACATGAAGGAGTGCAGTGGATCCCTGTTTTTTGACTAACTTAAGATGCTTCCTCTTTTGAAGGCTTTGCAGATCCAAATGAAAGCAAGCATAGATTTACTATTTATATACACACATATATTTACACTCTTTTTGTTTATACTACACTAAGAGTATGTATCTTGACTTCCTGCAGCCTCACCCATTTTCCCCAGTGTGTGTTTGTCGTTACTACAGGAGCCAGCATCCTTGTTGCTGGAGCACAGCACCAGCAGAGCTCTCTCTCTCTCCTGGAGCTCAACTAGCCATAGCAGTTGCTGTACAAACATGGGTCTCTGGGTTGCATTTGCTCTCAGTAATGCTTCTGCCCCCCAGAGAGGAACTTCACCATCCACCTGACTCTGAATGTCTGGTTTCTTTGTTAACAGGCTGTACCATTAGGACTCTCCTCCTTGGCCATGGAGGGTGAGCCCCAGGTACAGGAGGCAAAGTTCACATAAGCAGCTTGAAGCCCCTGGTGTGGTCAAGTAGAGGATGAATCTTTAATGCCTTCTACTTGAGCTGCATTGCATTTTCATGCATCACAGAAAGTGCTGCATTCAATCTTTATTTAGATTTTCCTACCAGGTATGAAATGAGCTGATGGCAAAATCTGCAGTTACTTCATATTTTTAAATGATGGAGATAGATGGCTGTAATCTTCTATCATTTGACATGATTTTTACCCCCATGTTTTTGTGCCTTGGCAGAAATGATGTGAATTCAGATGGTAATGAGGTGGCATCCAGATGCACGGCACAAACACGCCTATGCACAAAATACTGATTTAAATGTGTCCTGACAAGCTGGTCAGGCAGCAATCTGAAGGAAGGGAAACTTCTGAAGTGAAAGAGAAATAATGACAATAATGAAGAGGCAGAACATTGATTTTAATATGTAGCAGCAGTATGGAGATCTGAATCTGATGAATCAGAAGGGGGAAGCTGGCACAGGAGCAAACTGTGATTTGTTGCATACATTTGTTTCCATTTTTATCCATTAGCAGCACTGTGAGCATTCAGATGCAGACGAGAGATCTGGAATGGGAAACAGGGGGAGGGGATCTTGGGCTTTTAAAACTTGGATAGGTGATGAATTTATATCAGTTAGCTTTCTAATTTCTTGTTAAAATGTCCAGGCCCCTTTCTCCTTGTCTTGCTTTAAAATAAATAAATAAATTGCACAGTTACCATCCTGTTTCTGCATTCCAGGCTGCAGCTTGGGAGTATTTCCATCACCTCAACAGTTTTATGGACCTTTCCAGTAAGGCAGCAGGCCTTGGAAGTTGGTGCAGTACCATTAGCATATGCCTCTGCAAAATATTTCACATTTTGTGACTCCCTTTTGATCAATTAAGTTTATGTAGCTCTTTCCAAGTAAGTTCATAGGGAGAATCTGTACACAGCAATCTTTTTGTGGTACTGAGTTTATTTTATTGTTGAAGTGCAGCAGCTGGCGTGATGCAAACTAAAATGTATGTTGGGAAAAATAGTAAGTACATCAGGAGAAAATGCATTGGGGGAAAAACCTAAGTGCTTTACAATTGCAGTATGAGCCAGTTTTCATAAAGCCTTTGACACATGAACAACTACAAAGAAATTCAAGTGTACACATTGTTTGCCACTTTTCATCTCTGGCTGTGAACACACTGGTCTTTGGTATATCTAGGTGTAACCTGTTTGTGTTCACCCAGGTAGAGTTTGACATTCTGTTTGAGTGGAAAGCTAGTGACATGCCACAAAAAATACTAATATGTGCTGTTAAAAAGAGGAGAGAGACAAAAAAAGACAAGAAGAAGAAGAAAGAAAGAAGTTTTGGCCATGAACTTCTCCTTGATTTAGTGCTGGTGTCTCTAAAATTTCAGTAATGAAATAAATATTGAATAAGCATTAAAGAGGGAGAAGGATTTCAGGTCTTGAAGATAATGTGAACATAGTTAATAAGCAGTACAGATTTGTAAATAATGAGCTCTGTCACAGTTTGGGATATAATACAAAATTTATGGAAAAAGTACTATTGCTTGATGCAACTCTGCAGGATGTTTTTGCATCTTTTAAAACATTTGGTGTCTTTTAAATGCTCATGATCTAAAAAGGGAAAGTACCTTAGAATGAGTTGGTTGAGAAACACCCCCAGGAGCTGATTCAAGAATAAAGACAGCAGTAGTGATTTAACGCCCTCGTTAACTGTTGATAAAATTAGCAGTCGAAATTAGATCAGGAGGCCTACATAGTAATAAGAGTGGAGATGCCTTTAACTAGTCTTTAAAACAACTAGAAATGTGTAATATACAGAGGAATATCGTATGACTTGGCAAGTAAATGTGTCTATGGGGAAGTAATCCAAGATATGATGATATACTATGAATGAAAAGCTGGGAAAGCATCAGTGTTTAGAGGAACCAGCACATGTGGAGAAATTGCAGTTGGGTTTGCTAATCACTAATAGCAGCAATACTTACAAAAGGGAGTAACTAATGCTGTACTAACAAAGGTCATGTCACGGGCATAGGAAAGTAACTGCCCTTTACTTACTCAGGGGTCTGCACCAGGGCTGTTAAATGTAATTATGGCTGCTTCTCATATTGAAACACAGACGTGAACAGAAAGGGTTCAGTAAAAAGCAGATGGATTTAATGCCTGACTTGTTGCAAAAGTTAAAAATGTGTGTGTATAGAATATTTGTATACAATGATTATTAGAAGAACCCAGATATCTATGGAAAGAGGAAAGTTCTAAGGGAAGATTTGAATGGTCCCAATTGTTACAGAAAAGTAAGGGGAAAAATAAAGTTATTGTTAAAAAATTTTCACTGATACATACTGAGTCATATAAAACATGCTCAAAAAAAAGATTTTTGACTGTGTGACATGAAGAAGCAAGGTAGCAGCTTTCAAAGCAGTGTGGATGGCAGGAGTGTGCTGTGTCTGGTACAGCCCCTTTAGGGTCTGAAGATCCTAAAGCCAGTCTGAGACCTTTGAATGCATCAGGAATTCAAGATGGGGTTGTTTGGGCTTTAAAAGAAGATACGCAAGTTCAAAATTACTCGTTGGTTAATGAAGATGTAATACAGAATTTGAAGTTTTGTGTTCATTGATAAGCTCTAATTTCATATCTGACAGTGCAAAAGAAATGTGTGAGTTTTTGTATAAAAATGTTGAAGTATTAGAAAACTAATTAAAACAAAGATTTGTTACTAGTTGGTAATTTATAAGTGATACATCCACAATAATACAGGAAGATGAGTGGTTTTTTTTTTTTATTTACATTTTAAATTTTGCAGGGGTAACATTTGTTTTGCTGATTGGCATATTTTAGTTTTCTGCTGGGCTGTTCTGGAATGCACTGTTTTGCTCCTCTATCTAGTTGTCCCCAATTTTTTATTGATCATTTTTGTACACAATACCATATTTACCTTCAGAGATTGTAGGATTTCTGTTATTAAAAAAAAAAAAAAAAAAAAAAAAAAAGAGAAGAGGAAACAAAACTGATAAATAATGAAGAGATAAATATTGTATACAGCCTTTCAAGTGTTGATGTTATCTGGCCAAGCTACTTTTTTGGAGAGTATTTTAAAAGGAACTATTAAAGATGTGATGAATAGCAGTGGGACACCACTAAACCATTAATGATCCATGGAAGAATAACACTAAAACAAGCTTGAGGCTATCAACCTTTCACTTTTGAGACTAACATTACAAATATTTCAACCCTATGCATAGAAGCTTTTCCTTTGTTTTGGTGACTTGGGAGGAAAGCATGGTTATAATTTCCTATGAGTCATACATGCTATATATGTATAACATGTATGAATTTTCCTGATGTAAATAACATGCTTTGTGTTACTTTGCTCATGTGTGTTTTATGCCTCTTGCTGTGTATCCTGTCCCTTCTTTTACAGCAAAAGGGAGAGGATGTGTGTGGCTGAGGATGGTGCACAAAAGGGTTTCCCTGCTTTTGAAATGTCAGCATGTTAGAATGTGGAGTTGTTGTGGTGTGTAATGGGGCGCTTTTTACAGCACATTAAGGATTCTGGTTATAAAATTATTTTTATATTGGTGTTAATTATATATTTGATAAAACAATATGTTTATCTATGTATAGCTAGTCCTGTCTTTTATTTGTACAACATTTCATGTGCAAACGTGATGAGTATTTTAAGGATGAAAATGGCCTGAAAACTCTTCCAGTCCATTTTTTATTGGTGTCCATTTCTCTTAGTCGAAGCAGTAGTTACAGACAGTAGGAGGCCATCAAAAATCTTGTATCTTGCTTCATTTGCTTTCTAAGACAAGAGAGGACACGTAAGATGTGTAAGCCAGTTGTGACATCCAGCCTGTTACTGTTACAGCAGGTCCAATAACTGATGTTTTGAAAAATGCGTATTCCAGAACCATTTTGGTAGTTTTATCTGTCGGTAGATCTTCCAATCAGGAAGTGATTAGTTTGAATTTTAACACTTGCCTATCAAGTGATGTAGAAGCTCTTGAACACTCGATGTGTCCATCCCGTGACAGCTCTTAGGCGCTCTTTAGTCAGGTCACTGTCCTAACTCTCCCAATCCAATATTACACTTTCTGAGGCTGGCATTGCACAAGACTTTTTTATTGGTCAAATTACTCTTGGTGCTCTTCTCTGCCCCCTGTTCATTTTTTCAGCCTTTAAAAAACAAATCTAAGGTGAGCAAACCCCATCACACGTGGCAGAGCTGAATATTGGGTTCTAGTGTAGGTCTCTGTATGCAAGGCAGGTCGTGATGTTTTCTATTCTTGTTCTGAGTCTGCCCCCAATTATACAAGCAATGATTGCATTAAACCTCTTGTCACAGTTGCAAGTCATTGGCTTTTCTTGAAATTATCTGCTCGGTTGTTTTTTTAATCATCATATTCTGGGATACACTCCCTGGTTCTCCCAGTACTGATTCTACTTCTGGGATGGAATGGTTCATGTGGCTGGGAAAGGGCACTGGTGGGTGCCAGCTGGCTGGCAGCCGAGCACTGTGCACCAGTGTGATTTCAGTACAGAAATCCATTCTGTTCTGGTAAAGCAGCTGCTGCCACGTCTTCCTGCAGCTTGCACACGGTAGGTATCAATGAATCAGCATTTCCCTTCATCTTGCAAAGGCTTGAGACTATTGTCAGTCAAAACTGCTTGTGCCATCCTTTCTTTCTGCCGCATCTCTAGAGCTATAATATTCCATTGCCATCCTTTTTGACCATGTCTTAAATATAAAGACTTTTACATAAAAACTTGCGGAGTTAATTCCTAAAAAATCTGTGGTAGTAGAGTAAATGACTTTATATTCTAGACTCATACCTCCAAATACACATTTTATTTTCTAGTGTGATATTCCAATTTCACGGTTGCTTAATATGTTGATAAGTATATGGGAACAAAGCAGGATAGTTAGAGAAAGATACAGTTATTCCACTTTTGTTCAAGTGGTTTTAGTAGAATCAAAATCTCTTTTTTTTTTTTTTTCTTTCTATTTTAGTGAGAGTAGAAGCAGCTGTTTTCTGCTAAGTCTCTGCTAAGAGGGAGTCTCCACTTCCAGTATGGTACTTTTGAGGGATTGCTTAGCTTTGTTTTGTTAGAGACTGATGTAGCAGTTGGAAGGTCATCATTTTAATTAATTAAAAAAAACCTCTACAAAGTACCAAGCCTTACAGAAATTGTAATTACAGGAGTCTTTAACCATGTAGTGCAGCATGTGGAAGCTACTTGTAAGACAGAGTCATCCTTTAGTTTTGAGATTACGTTAAATCCCCAAGCCTGTAATTATATGCCTGTGGCTGGCAGGAGCCCATGCTGGGCTGATTGTGTTCGATGATCGGGGTCGTTACTTGCTGTTTCTCTCCATGGGACCTACAACATCCTGGAAAGCAAGTACCTAGTGCTTCCACTGCTGCTTCTGCTGCTGACAGGGCAGACAGACTACTTTGGATTTGATTTATTTCATTTTATTTTGACATATTTCAGGTTCTTTACTGTCAGTTCAGAAGATGCAAGGACAAATTATTAGTAATGCTCCAGAAAGTGAGCACTCTCTTCTGTCATTGTAAACCAAACCAAAGAAACAGACACGTGTCCATACTAGAAATGCAGCGATATACCTGATTCATAAGCTCTTGATTTTGTGAAAAGACTTGATGCAAGGGGCACATGGGTGGAGGCAATCCTGGGCACAAGTACACGCCAGGCAGAGAAAGGATTGCAAGCAGCCCTGCTGAGAAGGACTTGGGCGTGCTGGTGATGAGAAGCTCAACATGACCCAGCAATGTGAGCTCGCAGCACAGGAGGCCGCCCTCATCCTGGGCTGCATCCAAAGCAGGGGGCCAGCGGGGCCAGGGAGGGGATCTGCCCCTCTGCTCTGCTGAGACTCTACTGCACCCAGCTCTGGGGCACTCAGTGTAAGGAGTACATGGATCTGGAGCAAGTCCAGAAGCCCAGTCCAAGGTCTGGAGCACCTCTTCTGTGAAGACAAGGCCAAGAGAGCTCAGGTTATTCAGCCTGGAAAAGAGAAGGCTTCAGGGAGACCTTAGAGCACCTTCCAGTAATTAAAGGGAGCTTAACAAAAGAGATGGCTTTTTTTTTTTTTTTTTTTGCATGGACAGATAGTGATGGAGTTAGGGGGAACCTTTTTAACCTAAAAGAGGAGGGATTTAAGTTAGACATTAGAATTTGTTACGGTGAGCATTGCGAGATGCTGGAACAGGATGCCCAGAGAAGTTTTGGATGCCTCATCCCTGGAAGTGTTCAAGGCCAAGTTGGATGGGGCTCTGAGCAACCTGATCTAGTGTGTGGCAGGGAGACTGAAACTAGATGAGGTTTAAGGCCTGTGCCAACCCAAACCAGGCAAAGATGATGATGGTGACTTGTTTCTGAAACAAATCTCAACTAGTTGTGACTATACTTGAAGTTACCTTTGAGAGACTACAACATACTTGTGCTACTGAAGTTTCTAATTTTCATAGTGTATATGGCATCTTCATATTTTCCAAATCTTTTAAATCTGTAATTATTTTTAAGCAAATATTTGTGGCTAAGAAAGGGTGGAAAAAGCTACTAGTATGTTTGCCAGTAGCTGAATTGAAGTTAAAAGTCAAAGTTGTACTCAAAGATTTTTTAAGCTCTTTTTCTAGTAAGAAAGATCTCTTAACCTTTGTATATCAACACAATTTCACTGAAAAGGACAAGTTTAATTTTTGCCAGCAATTGAAACAGACTGGTCACATAAAGATTTTTGTGTAAAGCTCTGGTGTGGGATTCTTGTAAAGGGTAATGTAGGCAATGCTGTACCTTAGGTTGTGCTAAAGGGTAATGTTCAGTGGAGAGTCATTTTCATGTGGAAAAGATGTATGTATTCTCTCTCCTTTAATACTGCATTATAAATTTTTAAAAATATATTGTTAAATCAGACTTTAAAAAAAATAAATTAAAATGTGAATCTGCTGTGCAGTAAAACACTTCAGCAAAAAGCCATCCCAGGATGTGGCAATATTGACTGATTTTATCACCACTTATTTAATACCTACTGATTCAAAAAGGTTAACATTGCTTGAAGCTAATAAATGAAGATTTTGGGGTTTTTTAACTTAAAAGGCCCCTAAATTATTTTTCCTAATCTCTTCCTAGGCCATGAAGCTAAAATACATGTATGGTGCTATGCAGTAGTGTTTTGGCATCGACTTAGATCTTTACCAGATGTATTCTTGTCTTCTGCTAACCACTTTCAACACACATATGTCCTTGCTTTGCAACATGCTGTATCTCGTACCTGACATGCTCTCCAGTGAGGATCTCCTGAAGCCAGAGCAGCTTTTATGACTCTTAATGACCTGTAAAGCATTCTGCTGCAATGCCTGCATGAAATTACCCATCAGTGTTGCAGAGGTGGTTATAAAGCTAGGAAATAGCTGCTGTAGTTGATTTAATAAAAATGTAAATTTACAAGATCCTCCAAATTATGCAAAGCTGACAAGTTGTCTTTTTTGATAATCTGAGCACTGGGGAATAACAGGGTGTCTTTATTTCACTTGCCTTTTTATTCCTTCTCCCTGTAGTGAAGGGGAATCTTCATAATAGAGCAATATTCATTGCAAAATGTTGGACTGACTGAGCCTGCAAAAATTTTGTTCAGATAGGCATTCCTCATATTATTACAAGTTTGTATCAAATACTATAGTGGAAATGTTTTAGTTTTCAAGGTATCCATATAGCAATTTGTCATTTTCAGAGCTAAATTAAGTTTCTTTGTTCCTTAAAAATCTGACTTTCAATTTGACTAATGTGGTAGATGCCAGCAGTAACTTGTAAAATGATGAAACAAAATACTAACTTGTACAAAATCTTTATGCGTTCAGATTTCATAATATTTCATTTCAATTTTCTTATGCAGGAAGATCCAGCAGATATCACTGTGTCTTCCTGACACATGAAGCACTCGATATCTGCATTGCTTTCTCGTTGCTTTCATGTTTGACTGATACTGTTGTTTGCCTACATCTCTGCCCTCGCTGAACCGCATGGGTTGGCTTTCTTTAGAGGTCTGGCTCTGTGGTGAGCACTGCTGTGACCAAGTGAGTTCTCTGTGGTGCATCTGCTTCTGTGTGGCCACACACAAACTTAAAACAGGACCACGTGGCATCCAAAACCAATTATAGGAGCTCATGTGGACAAATCCCCTCACAAGTGAAAGAGGGGATGGTGTGGAACTGCTTTTAAGGTGTTTTTCAGTCACAGTATGAAAGGAAATGTTTGATACAGCATGAATGGAATTATACCTAGGTTGCCTTCCAGGTGTATATATTCCTGTGAAACAGAAGGGTGTGTACTCTGCATAAGAAGTTAATTTTTTAAAAACTCTTTTTTTTCCCCCCAAACACAATTTCGTATTTTGCAGAATTTGTACTCTTCATTGAATACTGGTTCTTTACAGAAATTTCCTCATTGTATCTAAATGCCACCCTGTATAAAGATTGTAATCTTCAATTTAATTTAGAGAAATTTCATTACTTTTTTTTTATCCTACAGAAAAGTGTAATAGATAGTAAAATTTTTTGATTCATTTATTTCAGCTAATGTGATCTGATAAGATTAACCAGAAGTTTGTGTTAAATAGGATACATATATTACGCTGCCTGTCTTATTGCATGAAAATATAAGCTTCTTTCATCTAGTGACCTTCTACTGAGTACTTATGAATAAAAATTCAGTTGATAAAGCATTTGTGTGTTATATATATTCTAGATTTATAAATAATCTTTCAGACTCCTGAAAAAAGGAGTAAGTGCAGCAATAAAATTGACACAAATTCATGCTACTGCTAGAAGGATCACAATGAAAAAAGATTTTTACAGATGAGTCCAGAGAAAATTGTGACTAAATATGTGGCTGAATTAATTAATAAGGAAGAAATATAATTACTAAGAGTTTAAGCTGTGTTATATAGACTATAAATATTTTTTTAGTATGTCTGAGGGTTTTTGATCTCCTGATGTTAGATACCTTTTTGGTTTTACCTCCTCCCCCGTTTTTCCTCCTGAAACCAGTTAATTCCAGCTGCAGAGTTGAATGAATGACGCTTCAGCAAATGATGGCTGTCTTTGAAATGTTGAAACATTTAAAAATCACTAAATAGTTATTGTGGTAAAAATATATATGTATTAATATATAAGGTATAGTTAAATTAATTTCAGGAGTTGGACTTTGGACAAGAACAGTTCTGTTAATTCTCATGATTGTTGTCCTGAAAGAAGGTGATAAAACCACGTCTGTCATGAGTGAATATTTTAGAAATTGTTCCAAAAAGTGGATCTTTTCTAGACCTAGCAAAAAATGTGGAAAAAATATGCAGTACATACAATAGATCATTATGTTCCATGTTGTATTTGAAGTATGGATTCTTTGTCTTCTGAAACCTTTTTGAGAAATTCAAATCTGTACACAACCTCCCTTGGCAAGGACAGAAAAATTGTCTGAAGAAAAAAAAGCAAAAAATTGTCCTATTGGCTTGGTTGGAAGTGACCATTGCAGTGCTTCAGAGGCTGTTTAACATACACACCATAATCTAGAAGTAGTAAACAATACAATAAGCTTTTTGGATCAAGGAATGCATGTATCCTTTCACTGTTAGTGAAGCTTTATCTGACCAAGTCTGCTGCTGATTTTGCATATATATCACAGTTTCTGTACAGTTATTACAGTTTTACACATTTCTACTTAATCCTGTTGGGACTCAGCATTTCCTTACCTAAAGGCTTGATTTTTCTGAAGTCTGAAGTCTGTCTTTTGCAGCCTCTTAGCTCTGTAAGTGTCCTCTGTTTTGCACCCTCTGTCAACGGAGCTGAACCAGGGTAAGTCATGAAGTCAGATCACAAAGGCAAGCAAGAAGTTCTTCCTCGTGGTGTAGCTACAACCTCTTGCCATTTTTTGCCCAGCAGAAGTCTTCAATGATTGTAGTGATTAAAATTGCACAAAAGTGGACTCTTGCTTTGAGACCTGCTCACCAAAATCATCATCTTTTGAAGGACAGAAGGAACACTGCTGGCTCACCCAGCCCCGATGTTGGCAGGTGGTTCCAAGGTCCATATCCAGAGAGGTGGGACTGGAGACCTTACTGCCCAGAGTAGACAGTGCTGACCCCACAGCTGACTGGGAAGGATCAAAGGACAAACGTTAGGGCAGCCAAACTATCATCTTGGCAGTATCTTCTGGTGGCCCATGAGTTAAGGGCAAGTGTTCAGACTGGTCTGCCTGGGTCTAACAAGGTTTATGGCATTGAGGACAGGCATCTGGCAGATGAAAAGGCTGTAAAAAAGATTCTGGATGCTAATCTGCAGAAGGAGAGCAGCAAGTTCAGGCAGCTTTGGCATCTCAAACCTGAAAGAGCTGTGAACAGGGCCTGTGTGCTGAGCCATAGCCTTTGGTTTCTGGAACAGATTTTCCAGGGGAGCAGGGAGAAAAGAGAACAGGTATGGGGTGGTATTTATTGGTATTATTGTTGTGAAGTCGTGTTACCTGAGCAGGAGGTGGCAAGAAAGGGTGGTGGCAAATTTTTTTGTCTAAAAGCATATTGGCAGAGAGAGAGAGCCGCTTTATGGGAGAACAAGAACACACAACTCCTCTCCCCTTTCCTCTGCCTAATACTCCCAAGATTTTGTTTTCTTTCTGAACTGCTGAATTACACTGATGTAAACCTCTACCTTCATCCACTGGTTTCAGCCCTCCTTGTATGCCCTGTCCATCCTTGGCCAGACGTCTGTGGTTATGAGGATGGAGCCATCAGTTCACACCTTCAGGTGCATCTGCTGTTCCACTGGCTGGGTTTTATGGCTCTCTGGTACAGGAGCAGCTACAAGAAGCAATGACAGGGTTGGTGAATGATGACTCGATTACCCCCATCTGGTTTTAATGACAATGAAATAAAATTTATTTTCACCAGCTCTGTCTAGGCAATTGCAATGGTGCTGATGGAGTGACCCTTGGAAATATGGCTGTTGCTCTAACCAATAAAACAAAAATAAGAAAAACAATAGTAATAGTAGTTGGAGCTGGACTGTGGGAAGCACAGAGCTGCTGATGCAGTGAAGAGCAGGCAGGGAGAGAGGAATAGCTCAGAGTGTGAGAGCTGTCCATGCTTCCTCCTGGCTTCCTGTAGCTGCTGGTAGAAGATGTGCATCATGACACTGGACCATAACATTAAATACAGTGATGGATAAAAGATGGTAGAAGAGAAACTAAGCAATTTTGTAATCAAAGCATGTAAGACAGAATATATGAAGACAGTTTTAAATATATCATTCAAGTGAAGCATAAATCTTGAGAAAGAAGTAATTCTCTTTTGTCTTAAAGGAGAGTATCTGGTGCGGGACTTGAGGTTTATGCATAGATTTGATGGGAAAAACTCTATATGGAATATTTTGGTTTGCTTGCTTGGTTTTTGGAATGGGTATGAGTTTTGTCCATAAAGGTGGTATGGAACTCTTGTTTAAGTGGTATGCTCTACTTCATAATTTTCGGAATGAATTCTAAAAGCAGATTAATTTGCTGTTTGAATCGACTTGAGAGGGCATAAAACTGCTTGTGAGCTGAAGAAATCTTACAAATGGTGCAATATTTGGCCAATTCAGCTGCTCTAAAATCTGCTCTCTTCTCCCTTTAGTGAAGGCAGAAAACTCGATGCACTGTGTGTTTTCTATTCAGCATAATTTTATTTTGGTGTGATCAAATGCTTGGTGGTCCTGCCCACACAGAGCAATCCATCAATTCCCTCCACTCTCTCCCTCCCCCTGTGGTCTGTGCTTCACCCGCTGTAATATACTTGTCTACAATTGTCAAAAAGCTTTCCTGGTTATCAAATCAGGCTTTTTCTTTTTTCTTCCTTATAGATCAGTAGGATTAAATCTTTAATGTGCTTTGATTAGAATATTTCCATTTGAAATGGGCTCCTTCTCTCCCAGAAGTAGGATTCCTGCTGTTTTTGCCCTATTTATTCCGAGGAAACACTAAGGGAAAGGATAGATACGAGGAAGGAGGAGAAAAATCACCATGTCTTGTTGAAATGTGGGGCCCTTTGCCTGGCACAGCAACCATCACTCCCTGCAGGGTCAGGGAATGCGAGAGGCTGGGGGATGTGTCCCTCTAATATCCGCCTCTGTGTGTGCAGCTAGCTGCTTTCTAGCCTGTAAAGAAATATGGCTTTTCAAGCCTGCATCTCCTCGTGCAGGTGGTGGTGACGGCGCTAGTAGTGAATGACACAGCTTTGCCAGATGACACGGAGCTGATCTCTGCATCAGCCAAGAGGAATTAAGCTTTGTCACTCCCCGCCGGGGCTACCTTTTGCCTGGTATGTGCGGGAGGAGGAATTCACAGGCTGCTGCTGCATTCACCCAAGCAGAGCCCCGAGCGCGCTTTGCCAGGGGAGGCAGGCAGCCAGAATGATAGCTGTCTCTTTTAAATGCCGCTGTCAGATCCTGAGGAGACTTGCTAAAGGTAACGTGCTTTCCTTCTTACTCAACCAGGGGCTCTGTTGCATCCTTCCAGAGACACAGCCTGATTTTTTTACTTTTACATATGACCGTCCTTCCAATGTACTGTCAGGCAACAAAGAACTCCTGATACAGGAGGGTGTAGGAGCTCTTTCAATTAACATTCCTACATGTCCCAGGCTGTGGTTCTGCTAGGAAGATAATCACAGGGGTTTTTTATCTTTTTCTTTTTCTTTTCTTTTTTTTTTTATTTTTTATTTTTGCTTATTGCTAGAAGGAGGATTTTTTTTCCCAAGTGAAGTGCTAAAGTTATTGTGAGGTGTTGTCGTTTTGTATTTGTGCTAACTGCTGAGAGGCATCCCTCCTGGGTCAGTGCACGCTCTGCCTTACTGGGAACAACTGACACTGCTGTCCTGGACCTGTATCCAGGACGAATTTCTGTTGTTTCATGTCCTTTGTGAGCTATTTTTACCTGTGCTTTACATGCCAAAGGCTGTTGGATGTGATGAAGTAGGGATAGCAGCGTGTGTTTTTTTGGGCTGCACTCTCATATCACACTTTGGAAGTTAATTTGCCTGCTAGAGCAATATGCATTTTATCTTACTGTAAATTTTTGCAGTCTCTCATTTTACCGCTTGGAACTTTAAAATACTACCCTGAGTCCCGTGTGATTGTTAACGCAGATAGATATGTGAAAACCTGTCTAATGCAGGTTCACTGTTCAGAAATTAACATACCTTATTTTCTAAAAATAACTTTTTTTTTTTTTAAATCTGTTATGTTTGGTAATTTTTTCCTTCTCTGTGTAAAAAGGGTTGATTTGGGATTTTAGCTCGATATTTTGATGGAAACTTCCAACATTGCAATAGCATTATGTGTCTGCAAATAAGAAGCTTCTATTTCTTATCTTGGGTGCTGTGAAATATTTAATGGCTGTTACTGTGCAGCTGGATATACATCCATGTGTGAATGAAACTATTTTTATCAGCTATCTTTGATTATTAGTCAGCATAGTTCAAAATCAATTACTGTTTTATTTTGTAGAAGCATGAAAAGGTAGCATGCTAATACAATGAGATCAGTAAGAGGAAAAGAGAGAAATACTGCAATTAAACTTATATAAGCATTTTCCTTTTATTTAGATTGCTCAGTGGGGTCACGTTGTTCAAAGCATAGAAACTTAAATATTTATTAATCATCCTCTCAGTAGATTTGCTTCTCTTTCAAATCTGTGCCGGGTAATGCCTGTTTTTCTCGTTTGTATAAAATGTTTCTATTCTGGTAGCTCTATTACATGTTTTTCAGGTTGAAAGTCAGTGTATTCTGGTGTGAGCAGAGCAACCTTTTTGTCTGCTGATGTCTTTATCAGACAGATCTGGGCACTAATTTAGTTACTCACTGATGAGAGTTGTTGTTCCACTTAAATACAGTTGCCCTGTGAATAATCAATAATCTAATACATCATAGCCATCTTAATTATTTCATGCTTCCATCATTCAATGGAACTAGTGGCTAGTGGTTTTTTTCTCCTCTGAAATAATCTTAACTACCATTGAGACTCTTTGCTCCTCCCACTCCCTCCCAATAGGAGCTGGCCTGATACTATTGATTTTTTGCATTAGTGTGCCTTGTGCTTGTCTCTGGTTGATAAAGAAAAAGACAGTCTAGAGGTATGTTCATAGATTCTCCTGTAACCCATATGCACACTGGACTGGCGTTGCTGTCCTAATTGACAGGTTCCTGAATTTTCACTGTTTTGAGTGAAACCTTTGGTTTTTTATCTAATTCTCTGGGTTTTGATGCTGGCATTTGCATCTCAGAAAACAGTTATGGAGTGCTCAGCACAGCCTGGCTGAGGTCAGGGATGGGCCTTCACATTATTACTGTGGAGAGGCTTCTTGCCAACAGCTGGCAATCTCCTGCTGCTGTATCAGCTGGAATATCTCCTTTCCTTCTAACCTGCTAGTCATGGAGGTTTTCTGCATTCACTGAGTTCCTTAGCTCCAAAAGCAGTTTTCCTTGCTTTAGTACTTCCCTGCAGCCTGTCTCTGCTAGGGTCTTTTTCTTCTGCACTAATCCTGTAGCTTTGTGCAGTTCCCCAAAATAATTTCTTTACTGTCTTTCAGGTCCTCTGTGGTGCAAAGATACAAGTGTGTTGCACACTAGATTAGTGTCTTGTGTTTTTAATAAAAGATGTGCAGCTAACTATGCATCAAAATGTGGAAATATCTGTTTTGTGTGTGTTGTGTCATTTTTCATGCCTGTCTTGACAAAGTAAGCTTGCAGCTTTATTTCCTGTTCTTTCAGATAGGGATGTAAACAGAAATGCCTCATCTGGGCAACTGAAGACTTTCTAAAAGTAATTTTTTCCAATATTTTATAACAATTGTACTCCCCTCTTCTTGTACTTCACCTTAACCTTTCAAAGCAAAAAAGGAGAGGTTATTTTTGTGTTTCTTTGCATTGTTGCATGTACTTACTGTGTAATTGAAAAAAACTCTGGTGGGAGCGTCTTCAAGTGTTGTGAGCTAATTTCAAGGCAAAAATATCATATAGTAGTGGGAATGCTCTCCAAAACCCAGTCAGTGACCTACTCCTTCCCATAGCTGTGAGTCAGAGCCTTACCTCTGCTATACAGATAACCCTTACCTCTCTTGACCTCACCTCCATGGTCATCTTCAGATGGGAGCATTAGCCTTCTTCTTTGTCCGCTGCCTTCAAATTTACACCATTCATATGAGACAGGCACAATTATAGAATCATAGAACGGTTTGGGTTGGAAAGGATCTTCAAACATCTTCCAGTCCAGCCCCCTGCCCCTCAGTCCTGCTTCGCTGCTGCCCATGCACTCCTTTTGTGCCATGTTGCCTCTGTGGGTCTGAGGGCTACTGTGGCTGCTGCAGCTGCTGTACAGAAGCCTTCTTCTATATTTCTACTATACCAATCACCCCTCTTAAAGTAAAAGATGTGGCAAACAAGAAGTGCACAATAATTATTCATGCAGGAAATTTAGAAGACTATGAGATTAGGTCCCGTAATGCATATTACACTTCAGTTTTGTGAGTCTTTATTTTGGAGGTCAGTACATTTTCAGTAATGAAATTGTACATTACCAAGGTCAGACGAAGCTTCATGTTTGTGTCCATTAACAAGCAACCATGAGAGAAAAGTATTATGTTATTTGATGATGCAATTTGCAAGAACGATGCTGTGTGAGACTCTTCTCATAGCTGTGGAGACATGATTTGAATTTAGATCTAGTCTATCCAGTTAAGAACAACAACAAAAAAAATCCGGTTTTTACACCAATGTGTTGTTTTTACACAAGTCTGTTGTTTCTATGCTATTTTTCCATTACGCATTTTTAATAGCTATTAAAATGTTTATTGTGGATTGGAGTTTGTGCTGTAATTACCTGATTCCTTTCATTAATAAATATTTCACGCTTTTACTTTTGAGCTGAACTATTGCTGGGTCAATGTCTTTATTGTGATTATCTATATGTATTTGAATCTCTGTGTGTATGTATATACATTTTAAGCAATGTTGGAGGTAGTTAAAAGGTTCTGAAAAGATAAAAGGTATCTTTTTACCATACTAGGTACTAAAATTTGCACTGAGAAGAGAATCTTGTAATTTTTATATATTATTTTAATTTTTTATCTCCTTTCTATCCCAAAAGAGCACATTAAGCCAAAAGTTACATTAAGAATCTGAAGTAGTAGCTGCTTTTATAGTTTTCACTATGAGAAGTACTGGGCTCAGAGAGAATGGTAGCTTACATTTGGACCAAGTGAATATAAGGAAAGGCCACATTTGTAGTTGTAAAAGCAACCACAAATCTGCACTTCATGCAGCTGCTTGTATTGTAGGATTATCTTTTTGTGCAGTGGAGAAACACTAGGGTTTCCCCCCACCCAGTTTATTCATATAAGACCTTGGGCATTGAACAGTGTGCTGTGCATACCAAAGAGCCTGTGGTAATCCCTTACATTGCATATGTATGCTAAATAAAATTTACAGTTATTATGTTAAGTAAAACAGTGAGCAATATACATATATAGCATACAATAGTGAAAAGTTGCTGAAATGTGTAGGCTGGTCAGGTTTACAGGTAAATTAACCACTTTATAGTTTAAAAATTGCCTTTCAAGTAGTGCATTACAATGCCTTGGCTGTGGCTAATTGATGTATGGACATGTTTGTTTTTTCCCTTTATTAGCTGGAAGAACAGCACTTTTAGGAAGCTGTGTCTGTAGTATAAAGTTGCTCACAGAAATGGGTCTTTTCGTTAGAGTCAGGAATGCAGTTCTGCACATACACAGATCAGTAAAGTTATTCTGAATTTTATTATAATGGAAACAGAATAGGAGCACTCTGATAAAGATGTCAGCTGTTGTTACACAGGGCAGAGCGTGAGGAGCTGAGTGGAATGCCTCTCACCCATCAAAGCTTTATAGCCTATCTTCAGGATAATTTATCACCCACTGCGCATACAGATCCTTTCTGCAGACATATATTTTTATTCTCCCAGTATGTTTCCAATACAGCGAGATAAAGCAAGCTTTAAAGGCAAGATGCTGCACTCCATTTTACAAGATGATCAGTTATCTAAAAATTGGATTGGGGCCTAAAGCATCAAAGGATGAGTTCTGAATGTAGCTGGACGTAGGCTGTACTCTGCCTTGCGCACAAGCAACGACAACACGCACAAAGCCAGAATTTCTTTTTTAAAGAATGGAATTAAAATTGAGTGTTAGAGAGTTGACATTGAGGCTGTATAGTATCTTATTACAAACTTGCTAGTGTTTTAGAGACTCATCCCTGGTCACCAGCCTTTGACTTATTTTAATAGTAACTCTGATTATGTGATCTCTTTTTGCCAATAAATTGCTTATAGAAATACAAATTTAACTACTAGAACCGAGTAAACAGCTTGCTTTGAATGAAGTAAAAATCACAAATAACAATATCTCTAGGGGCATTTAAACGTCCTAAAATGTTGAAATATTGTTTCCTGTCTTTCTAAAATTATTTCTGAAGGTTCAGAAAACTTGTGTCTGGTAAGTTCAATAAATAGGCAGTCAGTAAGGATTTGTTGGCTTTGTGCATTTGGTTGGGGTTTCAGGCATACACTTTGAAGTTTTTCATACTTAACACCTGTTTATCCAATTTGTCCATATCTCCAAGTTTTTGCATTTTATTTCTGAACGTGACTTCTGTGCTTCTTCTGATTTAGTAAACAAACTACAGTGAAAGAATAAAAAGTAGTAGCAAAATTTGGAAAATTTGTTTTCCACTAGCATGTTGGAACTTCAGGGCCACCTCCAGAGTTGCAGCCCTTCCTCAGGCATTAGTGGGGACTTCATGAGAAGACAGGAGAGAGTCCACAGGGGAGAGCTGTGGACCTCTGTTAGCAAGGGAAGATATTGCTCTTAGTGCTTGTGATGTAGTAAATACAATTTTAAAAACAACCAGAACAAAAGCATTCCTTAGTACTACTTGGAATTTTTTGGGTTTTTTTTGTTTAAAACAAATTATTTTGTTGCAAGACTTGTTTGTCAGATAAGGAAACAAAGGCAAAGAGTAGGCACGACCTGTTTTGTGTCACTCAGTGGGTCCATGCTGGTCTTGGGGATAACCCTATCCTCCTATTCCCATTTGTTTATTACAGGTTAGGAACAGTTACAGAAGTTGGCAAAGACTGTGAGATTGCAGAGAAGACCCTGCATGACTTCTTCACTTCTAGGTTTTTCACCAGTTTTGACTTTTTTATTTGCACTTAAGAATGCCTTTGCCCAGGATTGTTTTAGGATTGCTTTGAAATTGTAAGTGCCTGCATTGTAATTGCTGAAGGAGAGGGAGAGAGATGAATTTTTGTTGTTCCTTTAGAAGATGTTCCTTCTATAATTGGTATTTAGGCTTTCCAGCACTGAGTATGTGAAGAACAAAAGAGGCAGATTTATTATATTTAATGAGCATTATTAGTTCGCAATATTGTCTTTTTGTTCAAAAGAATTCTTTGAACGTATTGTTGTAAGAAATAATGAAAGGAGAAAGGATTTTCTCTTCTAGAGCAAGCCAATCACAGTTCAGAAGTTCAAGCAATATTTCTTTACCACTAATATATTCAAGAACTGGCAAACTCTTTATTAATTATTCAGGATGATCTGAAGTACAGCAGCATACTAACCAATCTATGTGATGCTTTGACAAAAAAGAAACACATAAAAATACTTTCCAAATCTAGCATGTACTGGTTAAAGTAGGAGCACTGCTGCAGCCCTTATGGTTTGAGGGTGTGTGTATGGCTGGAGTTTTGCAGAGAAATTTTTTAGCTTAGATAAACGGATATAATTGTATGCAGGCGCCTGTAGGGTGTGAAGAGAAAGCTGAAGTCATATCAAGAGATGGAAGTGGCCATTAGTTATCTTTTATCTATCAGATTTACCAGCTGGTGTCTGATGTGGTTGCTCTGATATCTGATATATACAAATGGAAAACATGGGAAATGTTTTTTCTAGCATATGTAGTACTACCTAGATGTCTTGGGAATATATTGCAGGCTGAGGCTCCAGGTGGAAATGGGCCCTGGTTCCTTGTGTGAAGAACAGACTCATTCTCTCATGAGCTTTATATAATCTTAGTCTGGGGGTCTGTTGAATCTGAGGAACACTGTGCAATAGGTTGAGAGCATACCTGCCTTCTGAGGCAGATTTCTGCAGCTTAATCTGTCTCCCAGCATGGCTCTGCTTAGTAGTGCCCCATCTGCATTTCATATTGTGCAGCTGCTGATGTGCTTCTGCCATGGGAAGGTCCTGCTCTGGGCATGGCCCCTAAGCAGGCGAGTCTGTCTCTGTCAGCACAGGTTACAGCACCTCTGCAAGCAGCTGTCAGTAAATCAGCAAAGGATAATCTCATTTCTTCTGCCCTATCTGCATTCCCTGCAGGAGTTCTACTGGCCTGGGGAGATGGCTGCTCAGCTGGGCACGCAGCGAGGACTGCCCTGGTTGGAGAATATCACAAAGGGCCAAGTTTTAGCCAGTTGCAAGCAAAAAGAGAGTGGTTCGTAACAATGTTCTTTTTCTCCTCAAGGGGAAAAAAAAATCAAAATTTTAAAATTTATTTATTATCTAAATTAATGGAACCTTCTGCATCAAAACTGATTTACCTCAGTGTTACCACAACCACCATGTCATTTCCTCACTCTCACAGAATCATTTAGGATCATTTAGATTGAAAAATACCTCTAAGATCATTGAGTCCAACCATTGACACAGCACTACCAAGTCCACCATTATAACATGTCCCTAAATTGCACACCTAGACTTCTTTTAAATACCATATCCCTGAGCAGCCTGTTCCAGTGCTTGACAACCTTTTCCATGAGGGAATTTTTTGTAATATCCAATTTAAGTCTCTCCCAGCACAACTTGTGGCCATTTCCTCCTATCCCATCATTTTTTCCTTGGAGAAGAGACCAGCCCTACCTGTGTACTTTCAGGTAACTGGAGAGAGCGATGAGGCCTGAGCCTCTTTCCTCCAGGCTAAACACCCACAGCTCCCTCAGACTTGTGCTCCAGAGCCTTCACCTGCTCCATTGCCCTTCTCTGGACACACTCCAGCACCTCAGGGTCTGTGCTGCAGTGAGGGGCTGAGCACAGGATTCAAGGTGTGGCCTCACCAGTGCTGAGTACAGGGGACAGTCACTGCCCTGGTCCTGCTGGACACACAGTTCTGATATTTCAGAAATTGCAGGCCGAGTCCTGTTGGCATCTTGCAAGTGTATGAATTTCTCAAGATACTCATCCTTTATGCCTCCATTCTTCTTTTGGGCATTTGCTTTAAAGCAGCACTCCTGTAATATTTCAGAACCTTTTAAGACTTTGGGCAAAAGTTAATGAAAGCTTTGGCCCAGAATGTTGTTATTACAGAAAAATGAAAAGTATTATGTAAGTCTCCACTGCAACTTCAATCTTATCCCTTGAAGTTTTTATTAATGCTGTTGGGAATTGTGCTGTTATTAGAAAAGGAGACTTCCCTGAAAGTGTATTGGGGCAGAAAAATTGCTCCAGATTGGACTGATTATAAAAAGACAAACGCTGGACATAGTTTTGTGGGGGAAAATGTGTTACTGGAAATAGTGTCACATTTAACAGGTTTATTCTGCCTTAGCTTCTCAGCAGAGAATAGAGGAAGATGTTAAGCAAGGAAATATCAGCTATTCCAATGACTGCATTACCATAGTACTTTGGTAAATGTCACCAATAAAGCACAGTTTAAATCCATACTGCTCTTAAGGAAACATTTATACTTTTAGTGAACTAGAATTTGACAGCTCTGTCTGGCAGAAGAAATTGTTTCTGGCATTTAGTTTTGGTTGGCCAATAGTTTAACCATTTTTAGTTTGGTTATTTGTTTAGTTTTGTTTTTCTGGGCATCCAGCATGTGTTGTGACCTCTTAGAGACCAGTGCAGATTTGCAAATAGACTGTGGCCATGTTCTCTGCCGTATCATAGGACAGTGATGATTGACGAAGATGGAATTTCCTACCATGACAGGAGGCTTAAGTTTTGATGTATCATTTCCTTCTCCCCAGAAGTCCAAAAGGAGGGCACCTTTAAGTATTTTAAGCTTTCCAGTGACAGGGTTTATATGGTTTTTTCCCTTTACTGACACGCTTATACACATAAATTTCTGTAGACCCTAAGATAATGTGATATTGTTATATCACCTCTGGGTCAGGAATTCATTTTGCTGAACCTGAGCATAAACTTAGTGCAGATTTTCTTTCATTGAGCTAAAAGGAGTTAGGAATTGAGATAAAACCTGACAGCCTGAGCTAATGTGTAATATGAACAGGTTTTTTTTACTGGACAAAAAAAAAACCCAAACCAAAAACCTACACAAGGCTTGAAAGCAAAAAGAAATTACATTCTTCAAAAATAAACAGACATAAAACCTTTTTATTTAATAGCTGTTTCCTCAAAGAATGAGGAGGAACAGAGAAAATGGGGATTCTAGTTTAGGTTTGGTCTTACTACTTAAAAAAACCAGCAGGAAAGTGCAGGGTTGGTGGGGGAGTTCCTTGGGAAGTTCAGCAGTCCAGAAGATTGTCTAGTTACATTTTGTCTCTGTTTTTGCCCTGGAGCTGTGTGATGCAGTGATAAATGTGCCCAAAGGCCACTTTTACTCAGTGTTCCAGAGCTTCCAAGGCAGCAGGAGCCTGTCCTGATGCACAAGTGGAAGGTAGGTCGTGCCTTAAGGAAGTGCTTGAGTTCCTTTGTAGAAGAATGCAGTTTCCTCTCCAGTGCTGCTGTTGTGGACCTTGTCAGGATGGTTCAGGCAAGGCCACCAAAGCAGCAGCAGCAGCTCCTGCAGACGCCCTGTGAGGGCCACTTTCTATGCACATATGCTATGTAATATTGAAGAGCAGCTGCTCGATGTTGGCTGACAGCTGCACTGAGGTAGGAGCTGTAGCCCCAGGGAGTAAGGCTGACTTCTTTTTTGCTGCATCTGTGGCAGTAGTGCAGTGTGGAGATCTCCTTTGTCCAGTGTAACAGAAAATCTTCATCATTTACTCCCTGCAGGAATGTGAGTATAAACTCTGCCCTTATTTTTCATGAGATTCACATCCTCACAATTTATCCAGACTGAGAACTTGGAGTTGTTGGGCTGGGATGTGCCCAGTACTGAGCTTTCCAGCTGTCTCCAAGATTTCATATCTCAGTGTAGCCATAATTGAAATGTTCATTAGCAGTTCTAGACAAGTCAGTTTGACTTTTAACACATATTTCAGACCTGCTCTGTTCCTACAGTACACTGTGTGTTTTGGTGATGGTTTTTTTTACCTGACTGTCAAAAAAAGTGCCTTTACTTTTGCAAATACGTAGCTGGGTAGAGGAGATCTCAAAGGTAGTTCTGAATCCAGGCTATTTCTTTTTCATAGTTTCCAAGAGAATAGGGAAAAAACTTCCAAACATTTTCCTGATTTCTGCCTTTGGACAGTTAGGAAAGTTGGACCTTCTAGAATGGGCATTGGCCACGTGGACCATTTTGAAGGGGTTTGCATGTTGTGTCTGCACATGCAGTGCATTTTGAAAGCTCCAGGCCAACATGCTGAGGCAATTATTCAGTTTATCAGGAATTCAAGTAATACCCTGGGTAGCATATTATAATAGATGACTTAAAATACATCTGTGAGATACCAACTGTGTATAGGAAACTTTGAAGTTACTTTGATGGCATCTTCAGTAGAGAATTTTAAGCAATATGGTCCTGATCCTGATTAAATATTATGGACAACTGCCTTAGAAGCAATTAGGACCCGAGTTGACACTTCCAGCATAGTGTCCCACTGAAGGTAGCATTCAGCACCATTGTGCATCCACTCAGATGCTCATTCACAGCATAGTAAGTTTCTCTCCTTCACGTATTGCTCAGGAATTATGCAGGAGCCAAAAAATTACTGTAATGAGCTCCCCCACCAACTATTTAATCATAATTAGTCATAGAGTAATGAAGTAAGTGACATTTCCTGTGATCTTTTCACAGCAAGTTCTACTGTCCATGTTACCATAAAAAGAAAAGAGCAGGGGGGTGATGTTGGAAAGAGCAATTGGCTTGTGTTTATGTCGGTTCCCCCTAAGTTCCCCAGTCCGTCCCACAGTGACATCTTTGTCATGCCAAAAGGTACCAGAAGAGGCGGAGCTTAGTAACCTGCTTGAAACATGGTATTTTCAGACACTTGAGTGATTAATGGTTGGCTGAAAGTATTTTCAGATTCTTTTGATTAATGTGGTTTTCTGCTTGCTTTCTTAAGCTGTTAAAAGTTATATTTTCAGATATTTTGTTGAGATTTCACTATAAGCCCAGGTTTGAGAATCAGCATGGGATTTAATTTAATTGATTAAATTCTGTTAACATTTGTTGTTCATTGTGATTGAATGTAAAGAAAGAGGAAAAACGGTGATTTAAACTAAAATCATTGTGTTTCTTATCCAAGAGCAGAAGATCTATCTAATGTGTTGTATATCTACACTGCTTATCTTTGAGACATCAAATGCATTGATATGTGAAGCCTGTGCCTTCACAGATGGAGGCAGAGGAATATCTGAGGGTGTCAGAAATTGTGGTGAATTAGCAGAAGGATACAGTAGACAATTCGTGTTCAGAAACAAACTTCAAGATGGTTAGTGTTGGTTACAAAGCTGAAGATAACACACCAAGTGACTCTTGCAAAGTTATCATGAACAACTTACAAACTCAGAGGAAAAAATCTCTGTATAATTCTGACAAAACATAATGGGCAACGTAATGGGCAGTGACAGCAGAAAAATTCAATGAGGGGCCCATGTGCTATTCACAGTCCATGCACTATTTTCAAGGGGCCTGAAAATGAAATCAAGAAAAGCAAACTTCTGTTCTGCATTTAATTTTCGCTGTGACGGAAAATACTAAAAACAAGTGAAAAATCATAAAAAATTGAGCATATATGTGTTTGTGTAAATATACAGGTGTTTACATACACACATATGTGGACACATACATACAGCAGCTATCTTACTGCTGAAGCCAGAGGTTATAGATAACAGTTCAAATCCCAAATCATTGCAATAAAACATTTGAACAATGTAGGAAGGAATAATTCTAAATTTTAATTTCATTAGAATAGCGAGATAAATCTACACAGTAATTTTCACTGCAACCAGTCACATTACTATTGTTGCATATCTGTAAGCAAAAATATTAACATTTGCTGTATTTGTAAAGATGATTTTTAATAGGTTATTCCAGAGTATAAAAAAATAGCATGAGAAAGAGTGTTGTAGGACATTTGAATAGTTAGTCCCACATTCATAATTCTTTGAGAGCTGAAGTTATGAGAACTAAGAGATAACCACCATTCTTCCAATTTGGATGGTAAATATAAAATAAGTAAAACATAGTAGCTTTACAGCATGTAACAAAAAATGAATAAAATTCTGTTCACTACATAAACATCATAAAGCTTGAAAAATGGTAGCTAAACTTTCTTCCTTAGGAGAGCTTTCTGGAAGACATACCTGCTACATACTTTATGACGTGGATCTCTTGTTACCCTGCAGATGTGGAGGGGGAAACATGTCCTCACTGTTAAGTTTTTTAAATTTTAATGAAGAGTTAAGATGAACAAAATCAAACCTCCTATTTCAAGATCAACTTTGTCTTGAATAGGAAGAACAGCAAACGTAGATTATGTAAGTGAAACAGAGAGAATGTGCTTGGATTAAAGCTTCTTCCTCCTTGTTTGCAATCAGAGTATCATTGGGATATCCAAGAATGTTCTCATGCAGAGAGCGTGAAGCTCATACATTTTTATCTGAGCTGCTGAAATACAAAGAATGTATGGTAATTTATTCTCTTTGCTGGTTTTCATTACAAGGGTTTTTATTCTTGGTAAGCCTTTCCTGCAAAGGGGAATAGTCTTCCTGTAAATGTAGGTTTTGTGACATGAATCCATGGGGACTGTCTGTCTGATTCGAAGTTGCTAATGGATTCGGCATATTGCTGAAGCGTTTGCTCATCTAATACAGCCTCCTTGAATCATGAATTACATTCAGGTCTTGTTCTTGGCCTCCTTCTCTTCAGCTTCTCCTTTCGTGGTGTCTGTGCCAATGAGCACATCCAAATCTATTTCTCTGTTTCTAATCTTACTGGTCCAGATTTGGTTTTGAAAGCATTCTGTGTAGCTGTTCCAACGAAGTTTGGAGAACCAAAATTGTAGGTGCAAATGCTGAAAATCTGAATGCATACTGTGCTCTAGCCCCAGGTGTCAGATGTAAGAACAAAGAGATCCTTTTAGTAAGGAAAAGCTGGCTAGGATCTGATTGTGAAGCTTTAGATACATTTATATATATTTATATGTGTGAATATATATATATATGGTTGTATTATACATGAGATAAGTACAGATGCTGTGTATTTGATGAGCAGCATGGCTGTGCTAGACTGGGGATCGAGCAGCTACGTGATAGTTAATGTTGGGAGAGCATTTCTGCAACTCTGTCAAACCTGTCCCACTCAGGATAGGTAAGAAATAACAGCTTGGAGTTTTGAGGGGTAGTAATTGGCAGTCTCTTTGGATGGTCCCTAGATTATTTCCAGCTATAATGCTGCAGAAGCAGTACCATGTAGACATGAGGGCTCATCACATAGGCTTTGCTGGAGAAATGCACCAGCTTTTGTGTAGCATTCACTAGTCTTCATCCTTTAGGTGATCCTTGGACCTCTAAAGACCTTATCCTAAGGTTCTCTCCCTAAGGATTTAAAATCCCTTGTCTTTAAATATCTCTGTTCTCTAGCATTTCATGTTGCTAAAAGTCACAGCTATATCTGGCTGTCATTTATAAAGGAATAATAAATTTATAGTGTGTATTTTAACAAGTTGTTGCTGCTGAGTTGGAAGGTTTCTTTATAATAATGGCTTATAATGCTTCAAAACTGTTTACTGACGTTAAAGGTATCTGTCAGTAATACAACTTGGCTATTTTATAAAGTTGTTTAAAATATTTGCAGTTTGAGAAATGTTGCTTAATTCTGGGTTTATATTCTAGCAAATGCTGGCTTGTTTCAACCATTTCTCAAGCAACAATCTAAATACTGCTGTAGTACAATATTCTCAGGTGTGAAAGATGCTGTCAGACAAAATACAGGCAGATCACACTGCTGCTACCTAACTGGGATAATATTTTTATATCTATGTATTTATATAGATAGATAAATATATTTTTCACTCTGTACAAATCAAGTGCCTTGCTGACTGAACTCTTAAAACTGTCAGTATTCAAACTTCAGCAGTTATACCATTTCATATTGTTTTATTCAGAACATCTTGCAGCACTTCTAGGTAGCTGTATTTTGGATTGTTAATGTTTTCACAAGGCAATACTTTGGGCTGCCATTGAGAATTGGTAGTCATTGCTTTATGCATTGAAGTTGTACATAGTTATCCTGTTATCATGAAGATTTTGGCTGAAGTCTAAACGCTCAGATTATAAAAAATTGGTAACTTTAATTTTTGGGCAGATTGAGAGCCATGTCTTTGATGCTGTATCCATTGTTATCATGAAGATTTTAGCTGAAGTAATACCTGAAACTCTCAGATTATAAAAAATTGGTAACTTTACTTTTGGTCAGATTGAGAGCCATGTTTTTGATGCTCTATTGAGTTGACTGTATATTCTTTTCAAACTTGATTTTGCAGATCCCTTGAAAATATTTTAATCACTGTTATATTCTGTAATACAATTTTTTGTTTTGTCTTTTTTTAACTGATATTTGTATTTATAAACAAAATGAAAAACACTCTTGAGTGGAGAATGGTGAGAGAATTGTGGAGGTTAGACTTTGTGAATGTACATAATTACAGTTCTTCATTTTGAATGAGGAACAATTAAGAGGATGATGACAGTATTTCACTCCAAGGATAGTCAAGAATATTCTGTTTTATCTGGAAATACTTTTAATTCCTCATGGTCATGTGGTATCATGCTTAGCGAACATCTCTCGCTGCTGCACTGTTTTCCAAAGCAGTAATTTGGCAGAGAGATGGTGAGACTTTTTAGCACTAAAGTTCTTAGCACTAAATATTTGTGTTTTCTTGTTTCCTGCCTGTATCTGAGACCACCTCTATTCAATTTTATAAGAATTTGTGGTTTGGTTTTTTTTTTAGTTGTCTATTCCTTTGTTACTTGAGAGAGCCTCTTCAGAGTAAAATTTAACTGATTTGCAATGGATTTGCAAATGTGTTGACAATAATTAATGTAAAATAGGAGTTTTATTTGATTTTTGTAAGATGCCAGAATTTTGTCTCCTAGTTTGCTGTGCAGAAAATAATTCAAATTATCAGATACTATTTTTATAGTGTGAAGGTGATTGATATTTTTGCCTTAAGGCAATTGTGTTTATACATTAAAGAAGTTAAATGATAACAAGTTCTGTACACTGCATTCACGTGTCTTTGCTGTAGTTTTCTCCTTTTCAAAACAACCCTGACTTCAGGAGCAGGAGTGGCTCCTATTTGCATACACAAACTGTGAATCCTTGTGTCTTGGATAGAATACAAGGAAAGCATCATTTACAGCTGTGGTCCAGTCAAGTTCCCTCTTTATACTCAGCAGTTCCCATGGGCTCTCAGTGAGTTTCCAGTCTCTTTTTATCCTCTATCTAGGAATATTAGCCAAAGACGGTGATACAACTCCATGATGTGGGTAAAATCATTTGATGCTTGTGCTTTCATGTTTTTTTTTCTTAGAACATTCTAAAGGTAAGGTTGGAAATATTATCCTGGTTTGTGGTAGTTTGCTTTTGAGCCAGAGTGGTATGATTTCACCTCAGGACTTGAGTGTGAGGCTTCTGTGCTTCAATTCCCCTTCTCTGCCTGTGGGGCTGTCTGGATTTAGACCACCACAGGAAACAAACTCTGTGAGGATGAGCAGAGCCTCATGTTACCTGGCCACACTTCCTGCTTAAAATTTTGGGAGCCAAGGAAAGATAATGTAATCCCTGACCTTGACTCTGAGTCCAGACATTGAAGTGTAAGAAAGCAAATGAGCTTTCCAGAAACAGCTTTAAGGAGAGGGACTCCGAGTGACAGATGTTAGTCTAGAAGACATCAGTATCTCCAGATTGTGAGTTTTTGGTTTAACTACTAGGAAACATGTCTCTGTTGAAATACTTCTTTGCCATTGAATTTGGTTTTGATCTCCTTCAGGTTGCATCTTTTCACTAGATATCTTTGTTGTTTTGCACTAGGTATTCGTGAAAGATAAATTAAACATTTCAGAAATTGAAGTCTTGCTGCAGTTGGAAATAACCATTCAATATCCACATGTCACCCAGTGTAAAATAATGCCATTTTTACACATGTTGAATAATTTCTTTCATGTTATGTATAGAAATTTCAAAGTTCCATCTATAGAGGCATATATCAATCAGGAGAATGACATATTCAGTTACATCTTTTCTGAGGCAGAGGGTAGACCTGAAGTCATTCAACTATTTCCAAACATGCAACATTTTAAACTGCTAATGCAGTGGTAATTTCCTAAATGCATCATTAAGTACTGGTATGGACTTTCAGGGCTTTTGTTCCAATTTTGGTAAAAGTGGACGATTCTATGAAGCAATCAAGTAATTGATAATAGTTTTCATTTCCTGGGGGATTTATGCAGTTTTTCTTTTGTCACCCCAAAACTTTAAACTTTTCATTTATTTACTGGTTCTAGCTCTCTGATCAATGCATGGTTCCTACCACATGCTAGAATTGTGAATTATATAGTATACTTAAGGCAAGAGTTGAAAGTATAGTGATGACAACTAACAAATTGCCTTAATAATCTTATTAAGGATGGCTATGAAAAGGGATGTAACTATAAATTAGGATGATACAAAAGACACATTGCATTAAATTACACCATGTTAGTAGTTTCACCATTGGTGTAAGTATAGGCAGCTGTACCAGCTGAATAGATAGAGTTATCCTGCAGTTCTCTTTGCTTTTTGCACCAGTCACTTTGTTGTACTGCTACAAAGACTTCTCTCAGTTTGTCCATTCATCTTTTTCTCTGAAATGTATTAAGAATGTGCAGCAAACTTCTTCCAAGGCACAAAGCTCTTTTTTTCCCCCAGTTTTGAAGGAAGCTCAGATTTTTTATAAGGTCTGATGCATTCTATGGTGATGGAAAACTGATATGGAAAACTGATATGGAAAACTTTGGTTCTTCCCAAAGGTGCGTTCTTTATATTGAAACACTTAAATGTTATCCTGTAAACTGATAAGACTCACATAAAAGAAATACCAATAAATGAAAGCACTTGAAAAATAATGCCAAATATATCTGTATTTCATGTAGAGTTGTAAATTACTTTGTAGAACTAAGCAATAGTTTAGTATTCTAAAGCTGGGGAATCTACTTTCTCAGTGGAAAGGAAAAAAAGTACATTAAGTATGCTATTGCTTTCTTCGCCTGCACATTAACATGTATATCTTTACTTGAATTGTATAGAAAAGCTTTTCATAGAATTAAAGTTAAATTAGTTGTGACAGTTGATTGTGATTAATCACCAGATTTTCACTGAAATAATTCTGTTTTTCAGTGTTGAAAAATAGGATTCCACAAGGAACTGTACACAGTGGGAAACATCAATCATATTTGAATAAAATCTGAAAGACAGGAAGTATGTCATATTAATGGATGCTTGTGTATTTTATTTGGAGGTTAGAGTGACCTTTCTTTTGTTACCTTAAAAACAGTTAGTTTTTAGAGGTGGAGAGAGAATTATAGAATTTTGGCTGAAAGATGACTGGCAAGTTACCATGAGAGTTTTTCATGGCCTCTCACAATTGTTTGGTGTAGGCACCAAGGGTAAAGGATAAATATTAAGCTGGATTCAAGTGCAATTTGATACAGGTTTCCATGAAATAAACTGTTGTGTGTTTCTGAGCATCATGAGGGTTTTAAAAGTTGTTAAATGTAGAATGAGTCTCAAGGGCTATGAAGGAACCTTGAAAAACTCATTTTATGCCCCAGTCAGCTTTAGCTTCAGAATAAACAGTACAGTAGGTGAAGTACTAAGTGGTTCAGTCTTTCTTCCAGGCTGGAACTTAACTCAGGTGTTAACATTGGAAGACCTTCTCTATATCTGTGACACACAAATTTGCAAGGACTTAAAAAAAACTACAAATACTTACTGTGTCTGTACATGCAGAAGTAGTGCTTGGGTACAGGTTAAGTATTGGACTAATTTTGAAGGAAGTTATTTAACCATGAAGTATAAAATTCTGATATTTTACTTGGTAGCAGTTTTAATACAGGGATTTTTACTGTGCCACAGATAGAGGAGTGCTGTATATAAGGCATTCAGGTGAAGTTCTAATTGGGGGTTAAATTATTCCCAGCCTTAGTAAGAAGCTAAATTCCTTGGGATGAGGAAAATTTTCAAAGATTGAGATGAAAGATTTCAAGCAAGATCACATTCTGTTTTATAGCTGGTTCTTAATGAGTTTTACTTCATAAGTCTATGTTTTAATTGTCTTCTGTGTATTAGCCTGAGCCATCCAGTATGTTTGCATGTGTTAATTCTTTCAAAACTTATTTATATATGAATAATTTTATCTGAATTCTGTGCACATTAATTAGTCTTGTAGGGGTTGGTTCTCCAAGCATCTGCATAAGTATTTGAAAAATTGCACTCCAGTGAAAATACTGCTGCAGCTTGTGTCTTAATAGAAATAGCAGAACTCGTTGGAAAAAAACACATTAAAATGAGGATTGAGAAGCATTTTGCTGTTGTTCCCACTTCATTTCGTCAGAATTCTGTGATAGTGTGACTCTGATAACTGTGTTAACAACTGTGAAATGCAGGTCATTAGGGAGATTAGGCTGGCAGCCAGTTGCATTGTTATTACCTTTCAAACTTAAGGTGCTTGGTAGATTATGAAGTACTGCAAGAGATGTAGCTGTATGTTTTCTCTATTTCTTGAAAACTTTTCAAGTGTATTGTATATGCTAAACAAACATTTCTAGTGCTGCAATAGGTTTCTTAATTAGATAGAATATGTAACATACAGTCATAGATTTCTATCCCCAGAAATGATAAATTATAGTGGTTGGAGTTGCTCTTATGCAAATGTAATTACTGGCAGGAAGAAGCTGCACTTCACTTCATTATGCATTCTGCTTTTGTCTTTTTGGTGGCTTTGCAGAATTGTGCTTGCACATTACTATAACCATCTTTGGTATTTGTTAAAAAACTCTGTACCATATTTATACAGGTTATAAGACAGTAAGCAATATATATTAGTAGGTGTGTCATTTGGATGGATATAGATTTATATGTATACAGGGAAGCACGTATGGCATGCATATACATAATGCTTTGTCCTTTTGCACATTCTGAGAGATATGAAACTTGTTATGAGCAAAAACAGCCTCAAGAGAATCAAACTACAGTGAAAGAACCTTGAAAAACTTACTTGGTGACTCCCATTATACTCCGAGCTGCTGTTGCAGAAGTACGTGCTGAGCATTAGACCAAAGTTTGACATATGGCAAGTGTCTTATTTTTCAGCCTTTACAAATCTCCTCCCCACATTTAAGTGTGTATATCCATTTCAACTGCAGTAGGTCAGGCACTATGACATCTTCAGGATCTTATATTCTCATAGATCATAGCAAGATTTGGCAAAAGTATGCAGTTTGCAGTTAGGAGCTTCAGCAAGTCATCCTACAACTTGTGAATACTCTGGTTTTAGTTTTTCCTACTTTGTTGAACCGAATCCCCTTTGAAACAAATAGTAGGATTTTTAGTGTAAGTTTTATCAATTCAGGTTTTCAAAACCTTCTCAAAAGAGCTCCAATTTCACATTTGCATTTCCTCTGCGGAACTTTAGGAGGCTAGGACATCTTGTACCTCAGATTTCGTCTTGCTTTAATTTGAGATTAATGGTTCAGAGAATACAAAATAACAACAACAACAACAAAGGCACTTTGGCCTCTCCTCTTCTTTAACACTGTTGTGATTTCATTATCTATTTTATTTTCAAGTAATGTATAAGAATCTTTGAAATTTTCCTGGTGATTCAGATTTCTATAAAGTTTGGCTTCCAGAGAGGAAGGTTGTTTGCAAAAGCAATAGGCCTTTGAGTCTTTGCTCTGTCTCTAAGTCTTTTTTAGTGCAACACTCTGGAAATTCAAGTGCCGAATAAAATGTCAGTGATGAAACTCTTTCTGTATTCCATAGTATGTTTAATTAATACATTCATTTTAATACATTAATACATTCATTTTAATAGCCTTTAGGTATTTGCCTGTTATGAAAATAAGGATGTACTTTAGGGAATAACTTAAGGCACCTTTTACCTGTATAAAAAATAGTTTGGACTAGTAAATGTAATTTTAGAAATCCATAGCATCTGTAAGATTTAGAAATGTAGCTGATACTGTTTTAGCAGTTCTACATCTAATATTTCTGAACAAAAAAGTTCAGGTTCTTTAAAAAGTCTCTGAAGGAACTTCTCAATCAAGTATGACAAATTATAGGGAAAATTACCTTAATAATTTTTTTTTTAACAAGAAGTGTGGGAAAGCCAGCAGGTGAAATGTAAGAGGGTTTTTCACTGAGATATAGAGGCATAAGTACCCACAGTAGTCTTGAAAATGTTAGTTTTGTCATTTGGCTAAATCTGCACCTTGATGCTGAGAAAGTAGGTGCATCTCTACTATGATCCTGAACTGACAGACCTCCTGCTAGATGCCCGTGTTCCCTATGCATTGTACCTGAGAATTGGCCATCACAAGGTGAGAGCTCAGCTGGACAAAGATGTCAGCAAGAGCTCGTGTGTTGCTGGCACCCCACTTGCATGTAGCCTGAATTAGCCAGCAGGTAATTCTGAGAGTGTGGTGAGCTGGGGGTCTCTCGAGTCCACAGAAGGCTTGAGTTTTCCATGCCAGCTCCCCAGCCTGTGCATTTCTCTTCTGAAGGCGCATGCCCATATGTACCCTTTCCTAACAAACTCAGGAGAGACAGAGAGTGGAAGAAGCCACTCTTTTCTTTAAAAATTTGGGTGCCCCCTGTGTGATTTTCCATTTTGTCAGTATTTGGGTGCTTAGGTTCCACTCTTTAATTCTGAAGAATTCAAACTTATACCTTCCACCTGCACATGACAAAAGAGGTCCCTGAGTCACACCACTGCAATGGTTGCATTAAATATGTGCTCTTTTTCTTGTCATGGTACACAGTGATGGAATTTGTACTGACAAAGTTTTGGACGAAGATGAGAGAAAGCAGAGGAGAAATTGTACCCTTGCATCTTACAGCAGCTTTGACTTCCTGGGGAAGGGTCTTTTTGACTTCTCCTTCTGGAAATATTTTACTGTTCCACATGAAAGAGATTGCAGATAAAACCAAATTTGTATACTTCTGAAAGGCCACCTGAACAGTGGGCCACATTTCCTTTATTAGGTAGTTTATCCCAATGACAAATGGTCTTCTTAAAATCCTTTAAGGTGTGATTTAATTAAACTTCCAGGCAAAAAAACCAAAAAAACAAAACAAAAAAAAACCCAAACACAACACAACAAAACCCCAACAAAAAGAAAATCCAAAAAACAAACAAAAACAAACAAATACCAAAGAAAACCAAACTAAAACCACCAAACAATCAAACAAATAAAAAACACCAAAAAACCCCTACCAAAACAAAAAACCTCAGAATAATCTTGAGGATGATAGACTTTTTTAGGCAGAGGGTAACCTAAAGTTTCTGAGTAACAATCAAATGCTTCCAGCTGTTTCATCCTGTAAAAAACAAGATACAGAAACTGCTTTTTCAGGTATTATGGGACCTTACTTTACATGGAAATTGTGATTTTCTCTCTCTGTGGAGAGGTACTTGCCTTCAGAGGCTGGTGGCACAGAGCAAGGATTTTTAGGGTTACATTATGGGAATCTGGAGACCTAAAAGCCATTATGAAGTTTCCATGTAGGTATACAGCATCAACACTGAATCTATCCTTCAAGCTGTCTTGAATCTCATTGGTGATATTTCATATTCTGTGGTACAATAAAAACAAATGTGTTTTTCACTGGCATTTGTCTTTATAGAATGTGGCAGATGGAAACTGCATGTCTCAAAAGTTTGAAGTTTGTTGTTGTTTTTCTTCATCTTAAATGTTGTGTGGAAATTTATCTGCCAACATTCAGCTGTCTGGGATAGGGTATAATGGAAATTGTGTCCTTGCCAATTTTAAGAGTCCCTGCAAGGCATTCCTGACTATATATATTTGCATAATGAAGCATAGCAGTATTTCTGTATAAAGTTTTTGCAAGATCTTCCCTGTAATGTATTACAGTTAATATTTAGGTACTGGATTGACACAACCCACTCCAACTCAGGATAGCATTTAAGTGCACACAACTGAACTTTATAGGCTTGCTTAAATCTCATTGGCTTGGTATGTTTAAGTACAGTGCTGAATTACTAAGCTGCTCAACTAGTTTATTTGGAAATATTACCTGTGTATTTTTATGGTTTCGGTAGATTGTGAGATATTTCAGTGGAAAAGGAAACTGAGTTTTCTCAAAGTTTTCTCATTGTTCTCTAATTTCTTCTAAGTGTTGGACTGATTAGTTATGATTAGACAGGTACAATTTTGACTGTGATAGATTTTATTGATGTACTGTAATATCAAGAGAGGACAAGCCCAAATGTCCTGTATCAGAAAATAAAAGTAGTACTGAGTCATGTACCCCAGTACAATGCATGCATTCCTGGGTGCAAAATTGTTTCCTTGACCTCTTAGTATCCACAAACAGATGGAACAAAGACCATTAGAGGAATCTCAGTGTTATTTGAACAGCAGTGGGATGATTTTTCCCAGTGTACCTGGGTCAACATAGGAGTCACAGAATCCGGTATGGGTTACCTGGCTTTCCATTATCAATGCAGAACCATCTACCATGTGTACATTTCTGAACAGGACTAATGCCTAATAAGAATGCCAAAATACTGTAATAAGCTCAAACCCAGTGAAAAGAAAAGGCTATATATGTGTTTTATAAACGTATTTATCAAATGGAATGTGTTTTATCTTAGCTGAAAAATCACCTTTCAGTTGTAGCAATCATGAATTGACAGAAGCGAAATTATGTTTTCATGCATGTAACAGTAGCACTTTTGCACCCTTCAGAGTTGACAAATTCCTTGTTGGGTATAAAATACTCTCTGAGAGTATTAATCAACCTATTCTACGCAGCATTAAGTGCTTGTAGCTTGTTTTATTGGGCATCACCAATACTTGACATTTATAGAAAGCAATGCCTCTGGTGCACATATTAGTAACAGTCATTTTGAATTAGTCATCTGAGTATAACTACAGACATTGGAAAATACCAACTTAGCCAACTATGGCATTTAAATGGATGAGGTTGGATTGCTTGAAAACAGACATGAAATGACTAAACTAAACCAGCACTCACCCTGCCAGGTCATCTGCATTAGTATCAGTTAGGATAGCATGCTGCCAGATTTGTAATGGGATTGCAGGATATGGCCCTTTTGTCTGTGGGTGAAGAAAGGTGTTTTGTTGCATTTTCTCATGTCGTGTGTGATTTCTTGTTCCATTTAATTTTAGGGAGGGATTGTATTATTACTACTTGAAAGTGGTTCTAATATATTTTAGTGGCTCTAATATAACTTACAGTTCACCAGAATAATTGTGAGAGTTGTGCAAACTGCTTTGTATCTCCTCTAATTCCCACCGGCTTGATTAGCAACACATTCGCTCTTACATAGGCTGAGAAAGTGATAATTACCTTCGTCTTTATGAATAAAGCTTGGAGGAGTCTTTCTTGACAAGTCATGAATTTGCTGAGAAGCAAGAGGTAGATAGAGATCAGAAATATGTGCATTTTCAAGGATGATTACTGCCAGCAATTTTGACTGAAAAAGAAAGATGATTTCCCCAGATGCTGCAGTGTCTTATTTCAGCATTTTCAAAATTAGATCTGTCCTCTTTCCTTTCAAAATATTTTGGAGCTTTTTACTGTATTTTTTTATCCTTAAAGAAAACATGTCTTTAAGGATTAAATAACTTTAAAGGAAGCATTGTATTTTGGATCAAAAATGATGCTTCAGGTTGACCCAAAAAGTAATTTATTACTGTATTATTTTACTGTATTATTTTTCATCATTATCTGTTTCTGTAAATTCAAACTCTTCCCCCTTTTTTGTTTACTTTTCATGTTTAAAACTGCCATCAGTTCAGTTCTAATCTAGAGTTTGTATGAAAAATCACTTGAAAGTTTCCAGTAAAATGGATGTAATTTATGTTTCAGAGTAAATACAATATCTCCACATAAACCATACAAGTGCCTCAGAGTATGTTATTAGAATATCACACTTTACCAAACAGCTGGTGGATGTTAGCAGCTTTGCAAACATGTTCTATAATAATCACATATGAGAGCAGATATATTGCTTCCTCCAGTTTCCTGGAGGGAGTTGCAAGCCAAGAACTGGTGGTTCCCACTGGAGTCCTGTATTTTCAGAAGGTATAGACTCAGCCTTCTGAAGTGGTGTATTCAATCCCTGTTCTGATGCATGACTAGCAGCTGAGCCAGGATGATGCAGTAGTGGGAGTTCAGAGAGGTGTCTTGGTCTCTACAGCCCTGTGGAAGATGGGAATTGACCATATCCATCAAGAATGAGACCAGAGCAATTGCTGTGATGTGCTGCAGATCTGTCTGTATTCGTTCAGTTGTGTAGTAATTTTGAATGTTAAAATGATCATATTGAATATCAGTTTCTACTGTATCCCTTGTGATCAGTCAGTCTGTGAAAGAAGTGGGAGCCTTTCTTTGTACAGATCTGCACAGTGGTGAGTGTGAGTTGATTGTGTTGCTGAGTGAGTTTTTGATGCAGAGGTGCTGAAGCAGGTGCTTCCCTCTCTGGCTTCACTGGAGCTTGTCTGGCTTGCAAGGGAGTCCTCAGAGCTTCCATGCCTAAGGCAGGGATGGTTTGCCTTGCTTAACCCTTCACTCTTCCTGCTGAAAGTACTAGGTTTTATCCCAGTATTTGATTATGTGGATGCAGTTTCTCTTCTGGTAAATAGACATTGTGGTGTACCTAGTCAGCTTGTGTGGAATGTTTCTAACGATGCTATAGTAACTTCCCAATAAATAATTATCTATTTAACAGCCTTTGTACAGAAAACAGTTCAGATCTCCCTGGGGAACAGGCAAATGATGCTACTATTTGGTACATTTCAGATACATTTTGCTCTCTATTCTGTTTTCCTGATCTCTCACATAATCTTTTGTGCCTGCATGTGATTGTCAGGTTGAGTATTCAGCAACTGAGAACACAGGAAAACCTTTAATTTAGGAAACAAAATGCTGTATCAATGCATATCAATTGGGTATATGCCAAGTGACTGTGTGCCAGCTGTGTTTGGGGAATGCTGGTGCCCACCTTGGTGGGCAATATTATTCATGTTCTTACCCATTTGTGCTTTTCATCTTCCACCTCATGTCCAGGATGCAAAAGCCATGTTTAAAGCTTCTGGTCTTCATTATTAACTTAATATGACAAGAAGATAGTGCATCCTTGGGAGTTGACATGGATTGTTTATTTGTTGCAGTTAAGGGAAGTCAAGTAAGTAAAGTGTAGTGAATACTGCATGCTGTTATTAAGAGCACTCAGAAACTCCTACCATCTGCAGAAATAAATTTCCTGGAGCAGAAATAGTTATGCATCAGGATTTAATGCACAGGATTTTTTTGTCCATGCATTCTTCATGTATCTTTGTTCTATGTGCCTGGAGTTGGGCAACTTCAGACAATTTTGCTGTAAGTTGAAATGGCTGAGAGATTCAGGGGGGAAAAAAGACAGAATTGTGCAGTTGAATCTCCAAGAACAGTGGTACCATCAGTTGTTCAATTTTAGCAGAAGATAAATATACTTCTGCACACCCAGTGGGTTGTGCAGCCCTGTTCACATAAACTGTTAGTCATTTCCAAGCACAGGAGAAGGTGGAGCTGCCACCTTGCCCTGCATGTTTCTGAAGGCTGCAGGAGGAGACATCCTGCCCCCTCTATGCTTAGGGCGGGCTAAGAGAAGGGATAACTCTGTGTTTCCTGGTGTCCAAGACAGCATTTGCATCAGTTTGCCAATGACTACAGCCATGGTTTGTCCTTCCTCCCCAGGAAGACTGCCTGTTCCCAGCAGTGGCTTCTTCTGGACCTATTCCCACTTAGTATATACTTAATGAGTCCAGCTGTTGAAAAAAGCACTGCCAAGGCTACCACTAAAACATGACCCAAAGTGCCACATCTCCACATCTTTTAAATACATCTGGGGATGGTGACTCAACTGCTTCTCTGAGTAGGCAGTGCCAATGCTTTAAAACTCTTTTCCTGAAGAAATTTTTCCTAATATCCAGTCTAATTTGGGTGTTTCTGGATGACTATGCAGTCCATTCTTTTCCAAACTGAGATGCCTATTCCTTTCAGGCAGGCATCTAGTAAACTCATGATAACTCCCCAACACTGTTTTAGCCAAATCTCGTGATTTACGTGTGGCTTGTCTGGCACCATGTAGGAGACTGGCTCCTCTCTGTCCAGCCTGAGAGTATGAGTGCTGCTGTTGGTGTCCCTTTGGTGCTGGTCTGGGGTTAAGGAAGAGACACTGGAGCCTCTCCTGCTCCTTGGGCTGGGCTCAGGACCAGGGCTGTGGCACTTTCTGGCACTCCATGGTGCAGCTGACCTGTTGGTCAGTGCATCACCTTCATCAGACTTTCTCAGCTCTTCAGCATCTCTTCTGGAGCCTTGGAGAATTCCTGTACAGCACACAGCTGGCTTTGACAGCAGTGTGGTTCAGCTGTAGTGGTTACCTCTGTGTACCTTTTAATTACTTTAAATACACAGTCTGTATCTCTGGAACAAACTGCCTGATGCCTCTTAATCTTCCTGTTTATCTCTGTTTGCTCTTATCTTCAAAATGCCAGTCAAATACTTGAAAAATGTCTGCATTGATTCTGTAGAATGACTTGTGCAACACAAGTCTTTGATTTCTGTACATTAAGGAATTAATCCTATTTAAATTTGAGCAGCCTTTAGATAAATATTGATCTTAATTTTAAAAAATGTTTAGCAATGAAAAATGAATATTATTGCAAAAGTATTACTGAAAATCAGTATTAATGATCCAAGAGCTTTTTGGCTTAGCTGTTGAATCAAAGTCATCCAGACCTGCTGATAGTGGACTGCCTACCTTGCTATCATTGAAAATCATTCTAAATTATTGTTGAATGAACACTGTTATTGTCATGATAACTTATGTAATCCATTGTTTTTTGACAGTTGTGATTCTTCTTCCTAAAAATACTGCACAGAGATTTTGTAGGGTTTTATTTTTGCCAAACACAGTTTTTTCTCTTAAAGCCTCAAAACTTTTATTGTAGGTCTCTATAGATGATAGTTCGTGGTTTTTGTGCATCATCGTCTACTTACGCTTTCTCTCACATCAATGAAATATTAGTGACTTGTAAGGTAGGAACAGCATTTCTACATGGTAAGAACCCTAACCTGTTCTCAGTCATACTCCTTCTTCAACAAGTCTTTATTATGCATTTTAATTATCTAATTTTGCTTTTCTTCTCACTCCAGTACTTTTATTATTTTCAGCTTAAATTTTTTTCCCCTATACATTAATTGTTCTGACATCTCCTGTCTAGCACACAGGTTTCTAGTCCTGATGCAGACACAATTATCTTCTCTTCCTACTTCCCATCTTTAGTAATTTCAGATAAATTAGTTTCCCAAACCTTGATTTCTTTTTTTTTTTTTTAATGCTGGTGACTATTCATTTGTTCTGTCTAGCTGTTCTCTCCAGCTATTCTCCTTTTTGGTATTAGTTTTATCAGCCTGATTGACTTATTTCTTACAAGGTTGACTCCCAGTCTGCTGCACTGGAGGGCAACTAGGTTGTCAGCCTTGTTCCTTAAGAAGATGGCTCTGACCAACATACAGACCAACCCTTGTGTCTTTGAGGGTTGCTGACACATCTGTTTGCTGGGTTAATCTTGGAACAAAGGGAAGCCTAATGTTTGACGATCAATGGTGATTTGGGAGGATGTGCAATAGGGAACAGATGTTGCATCCGGATATTTATCCCAGCGCATCCCTGTGCTGGCCAACAGTTCCAGTTTATCCGAGTTGGACCCACACCAGCTGGCTTTTATCCAGATGCCAGACATTTGTCTAAGCAGGGGATGAAAAACCACTGGGCATCTATGAGAAATGACATATCTCAACACACCAGAGTTACCACAGCTCAGACCTCTCCAGGCATGCCTGTGGCTTCCTGTGGGAGCAGTGGTGGGGAAAGGCAGCCAGGCACAGGCTCTCTGTCATTGCCCATTGCCCTGTGGACCTCAACAGCTTCAGTCATTTCATCCTAGGCACAAATCTTTGCTCAGAATGCCTTACCCATGCATTTTGTACAGGCTGTACCCAGAATGGGCAGGCTGAGCTTAGCTGTCAGTTCCCGAGCTTTGGTTTGCACAAACCACCTTTGCTTCATTTCTGCAGTGTTTTGCACAGCAGTGATAAGCTCTCGTGTGGAGGGACACATTGCTTCTGAGTGGGTAGTGTTTCCCAGCTGCAGGGAATTTCACTGAAATTCCCTGATCATTACAAATTCTGCAGCTGTGCTGCTGCCTTTGCGGGCTTTGTCTTCTCTCTTAAAGAGGCGCACCACCAAAAAAAATGTCCTCTATCTGCCATGCTTTCCACTCAAGCAAATAATGTGTTTCCTTTGTAATTTCCCATTTCAGGAGCTCTTGAATGCCGTGGTGGGAGAGGTGCCAGCGGGCGCTCCGTGTGCTTTCCTGCTGCAGGCAAGGGCAGTGTGGCTGAGCAGGGGCGACAAGGGCGGGATGGGCTGGAGAGAGCTCTGGGAGACACAGCCCTTGGCTGGCAGAGCTGAGGCTAACCCGACTGCAAAAGTGAACAGGGCAAGGGAGAAGGAGAGAAACATGGGTTGCAGGCTGTGCTGCTGCTGCCCCCGTAGTGCTCAGGGTGGTGACAGCAGCGGGGCTCGGTGTGCTCTGGGCGTGCACTGCCACCTGTGGAGCTGTCCAAGGGCAGGAGTGCACAACAAGCTGTACTTTCAAAAGCATGCTCTTTCCTCCTGGATCTGAGTTAACTTTGGGTCTGGCAACTTCCATGCATTCAGGAACAATGAGTTCAGAATCACAGAGCCATCTATGTTGGAAAGGACCTCTAACATCCTCGAGTCCAGATGTTAACTCAGCACTGCCAAATTCACCACTAAATCACATCCCTAAGTGCTATATCTAAATGTCTTTTAAGTACCTCCAGTGATGGTGACTTAATCACTTCCTCAGGAAGCTGTTCCAATGCTTGACAGCCCCTTCCATGAAGAAACTTTTCCTGATGTCTAATCTAAACCTCCCCTGGCACAACTTGAGGCCGTTTCCTCTTGTCAGTCACTTTTTGCATCAGAGAATGCAATTGGAGTTAATTTGTTTGTTTTCATTTAAAAAAAAATCTCCTTTTATACTACTCCTTGCCTGGTGTATTACAACTGTAAAAAAAATTAAATCTGTATTGACAGTGTTTTGGGTTGGGGGGATAGGGTTTAAGTTGTATAGATGGCTGTGCAAGAAAAACAATGATAGGAAGCACAAAAAAGAGGGAAGAGGCTGTCAGTGAGTAGCTTCAGGCTTTCTTGTTTTGTTTCATTTGGTGGTTTTTGTTGTTATTGTTCCAAATAAACCTCAGACCTCTTTTTCATTTAAGCGTGGAAATACTTGTTTAGACCCTGGTGTCAAAGCAAGCAAAAGCTTTAAACTTAAGAGTTTTATAAAAAGGAAATAGGGGAACTAGAAAGTTGATTTTACTGCCACAAATAATCTTCTAGAACTTTTGCATTTTACCTCAAATGAAGGATAGAATGATCTGAGGAATTAAGTCTTCTTGTCTGAAGACAGTGCAATCATGTTTCTTCTGCTTTGCCTCCCAAAATCTTGGTCCCACATTCAGAGGGCTTTGGCTCAGGTCCTTCCCCAGTTGTAGATCCAATGAGCAGCACCAAGTATAGTGCTCAGTATGATGCTTGTGGCCTTTCCTAGCAAGGTCACATCCCAGCAGAGAGCTGAGAGGTTCATGGTATGTTGTTCTGTTGTCAAAGGTGAGCACTATTGATCAAGTTTCTAAATTTGTAGCCAGCTTGCACGCTGATGCATGCCCCAGTTCACTGGGTCTGTGTTCAGGCTGGACTTGCTTGCTGGGAAGGTTATAGTGGACAAAATGATGGTAGATAGCCCACTTACAGATGTAATAATATAGATCTACAAATACAATCCTTATTAGAATCATACAGTCATTAAGAATGGAAAAGACTCTTAAAATTATTGAGTTTAGCCCTTATTATTGAGTTTAGCCCAGCACCATCTTTTTTACCACTAAACTATGTCCCCAAGTGCCACATCTGCACACCTTTTGGACATTTATTGTTCATAGTTGAAAATAAAGTAGCCTTAGTTCTAGGCTAGATCAGTGTACATATTTTTCAAAAGCATAAAGGACACTCTGCAGGACCAGAGGTGGCAATATCCTCTTGAACCTTACTTTACAGCGGTTACGAAAATTTGATGTTATGGCCTTGTTGGTCTAGAGTGAATAGTGGTCAGCATGGTTAGCTGGGGAGCAGTGTTCAAAACTGAGAGAGCAGAGCAGTCTCCCTCCCTCCTTCATGCTCTCATTCCTAGGGAGAGATGGTAGTTAGACACCAAAGGTGCAGGCAGGCTAATGAGGAGCATATTTGAGCATACCAGGGGGAAGTCAGAGCTATAGTTATCCCTGGTAATATTAACATGCCACATTTTTCCTCCTTTAAGTATTTCAGCAGCAGAGATCATCTGCCTTCAGCTTGTCAGCTTGCTGCTGCAACCTTGAAAATATCTGCCAGTTTAGTGAATGTTTCAGATGGCTGTAATAGAAAGTGTGCCTGCAGCGGGTCGGGGAGGATACTGTCACCTGCTATGGTGGAAAAACACTGCTGCTGGGTGGCAGTTACAGTTCTAGTCCCAGCAAGCACGAACCTGATCTCTTGCATGGGTTTATGTGGCTGCACACATTGAAAAAACCCCATAGTCTCCATTTAGCATCAAACTTAGCAGTCCAGATGAAACATGGCTCACTACGTGGTTGTGCTTTGTTGTGCATGGGCTCAGTTCAAAATCTCTCTCCTGTTGGAAACTGTCTGGGAGGACACATGTAATTGCCTGCAGGATCATTTCTCCTTCTTGCTGGCTGCTTCCAGCAGCCGTGTGTGACAGCAGGGAAATGCTCCGTGACAAGAGAGCCAGGCCAGTGCTGGCCATCAGGCCATGGTGCATTGAACCTAGATTAACAAAATGTTTTCTTGCAAGAACTGGAAATGATCATAAAGTGCACTTCATGAAGATCTCTCCTTAAGATTTAGTTTCTCCAGAATAGCTTTCTCTTGTAAATTCTTGATAAACTCAAATTACTTGATAAATAGCAGATAATATCAAGCGTAAATTATATTTTTGAGAAACAAATTTGTTTTCCTTGCACAATGTTCTTGAAGAAATAAGAGAATAATTGTGATTTTGTAAAATTCTAGTGACAGGTCAGATGATACTTTATTTGGAGGGCATTTCTGACATCAAGTAAACTGAAGATATATTTTATCTAGCGTCTTTATTACTTCATTTTTGAGTGTAGTGTCTCATAAATTGAATCAACTGTATAGTCCTTCTCTAGGGAAAAAATGTGGATTTAAAGTGTGAGAATAGCTCTGTAGACTTTTGAATAATTTAAATTACTTGGCTTCATGCTTATTTGGCTTTTCTACTAGTATTGAAACCACTATTTTCTGATTTTAGCCAGTTCATATAGAATGTCTTGAAGGCAGATCTCAAAACCCACAAATCTTACTGTTCACTGAGGGTGACTGTTTTCTATTTATGTATGATCTCGCTGAATTTATTTTGTAATGTTAAAGGTGATCTTTAGCAGAATCTGGTAGCAAGAACTTGGGAGAAGCAGCTGTTGTATTTAAAATTAGCCCATAAAGTGTCATTAAAATAATGATAGAGGTTCACAGAGTTGCATTCTAAGTGCTAATCATCCTATCTTGTGGATGAGTTGACTGCTGTGCCTTACTCCATGGTGCTTCATGGGTTTGGATGATTGGCCTAAATTATTCGGTAAAGGGCTGATAAAAATAGGAGCACATATATGCATAATGTGTGACATCTGCCTAATTTCTGCCTGCTGAACCCATCAACTAAATTAACATTTTCTTCTCCATCCTTGATGTTTGCCAGTGTCACTGTTAGGTGTAAATTACTGTCCTCTCTGGGTTGTCATGAGAATTTTCAGTGTACTGGCTTGAATTGGCAGGGAAAGAAAAAATTGCGATGGACTGGCAATATTCTAAGTAGTATGGGGAGCTAACAAATTACCAGGGCTGGAGTTACTTTTTGGCAAGCTAAAACATCAACATGAAGAAATGATGATTCACAAAGATTGTCCAGGAGAGCTGTAATTATAATCATAATCCAGAGTGGCTTTTCTCTGTTCATTTAGGCAGATTTTCATAAGGGAACTGGGTCAGCCAAATCAGCACCCATACCTTTACAAATCCACACTACTCCTTTGTCACTTACCTGCTCACATAAAAATCATTGTTTCTGTTGTACAGTGGAAAAGACTAAAATTTGTGCTTGACTGGGGTTTAGTTGCAAATAATACATGAATGGTAGTGAAGTCTTTAATACTAATTAGTGAATTGAAGCAAAATTAAGGTAATAAAGGTTGGCTTTTTTTAAATGGAAAGCCACTGTAGTGGTGGTGTTTGTAGATTAGTGTCTGTATGCATGAATGGACTGCAGCCTTTTCTCTTTCAGCAGTTGGATGCACTTTAATAAACTTCTGTCTATTTTCAAGTGTGTATGAACACAAAAAAAATCTCTGAAGAAAGGGATGGTAGCCCACACATCTGGGAATTTCAGAATAGATTGTGTGTTTATAAAAACATGCTGGACAATCTTTTATAGCCTTTTTATATCAAAGTGCTGTTGTTCTGAAATTGCTATTGTTTTGTATTGTAAATCACTGTGTTGGAAACATTTATTTTTATGAGCTTTATGAGAATAAATGTTACAATATTTCTTTTAAAGAGACTAAAATGATGAATGTGTGACTTCCAATATCCAATTTTTTATTCTTACATAGAAGTTTTGTATCAGACTTGCAGAGAACCATGCTCACTGCAGTTTGCCAGGGTATTCAGCAGGAAGCTGCTACAGTAGGGGCCTGGTTTTTTACAGCTGCAATTAAGAATGTGATACTAAGTGCCATATTTAAGAAATGCTTGTAGAAATGATGGTGTATGGATTTGTAAAGGATTTTTGCTTACTTTTCCTTACATTATGAAGCATACAGTAACACCACACAGAAAAATGTATTATTGTGCATTTTATGTAAATGTACATGTCTTCACTTTCTCAATGCACTGAGAGTAAAAAGCCATGCATGTGCCTGAATAGCTGCAAAACCAGATCAGGAGAGCATCCCAAATCCAAAACAGCATTCAGTCTGCGTTCAAAAAGCGGTCCACTAACTTTAAAATCCCACTGCCTTTTCATTTGGCTTTAGCAGGAGCAAATGACCCCTTAAACTGACATACTTTTTCAGAGCAGGGTCCTAAGGAAAATTTTTGCATTTACTATTGCTGTAGTAGCCAGTCTGACTAACCTGAAGATATCCTGGCAATATTCACGAAAAAGTAATCCTTTTATGTTTAACTTTCTTGTTTTAACTTCTGATTTGATTTGAATAAATCCATTAGAAAAGGATAATAGGAACATTTTATTCTTTATCATATGCTTTATTGAAAAGAACATCTTGAAATAACTTATATTACTTGTATGAAACATTACACATGTATGGATCTTGGCATGAACTTGGGGAAAAGGCATTCTTTGATCTCTGTTATAATTTTATTCAACTTCTAATTAACTTTTTACATTCAAGTCTCAATAGACTTTCATACTGGAAGCAATGGCAGCAATTCTGAAGCTAACGCAGTCCCTTAAAAGATCATGCTAGAGAAGAAAATGCGTACAACAGTGGTGGTTAAATAAATAATTTCTCTGCCAAGACCGTATGTTCTGTTCACTTTGTTTTGTCTTTGTCATTGACACTTCTGTATTTTTATTTCATCCATATAATGACAGGAGTAGCACTATCATTGTTATATGTGCTTCTCTGCTAAGCAGAATATTAAAGAAATTATTTGAACCAAAAATTCTGCATGGTTGCAGAAGTATTAAGGGCTTTGTTTCCTGAACTTCATAGCTTGTTTTCAGTTCCCACTCAGGCTCCTTGAGCTGGTGATGGTGACAGAACATAAATACAGCTCTCACTATCTCCCTTGTTCATTTGTGTCTCACAGAGAGAAACATCAGCCTAGAGCAGAGGAGACACTTAGGGAAGGGAAGCAGCGCAGTATTAGTTCCTGCTGTGATACTGGTGTCAGGTGTTTCTTGCCAAATCAGCTTGTCCAGTGGATTCTCCATTGGCCTTTTGCTATTAGGAGTAGGAACTCAAAATCAAGGACTTTTAACATCTGTGTGATTTCAAACCAGGCTGCTTCACTTGTACTGTGTCGTTAGCGAAGGAAATACAACTTGTTAGGGGAGTTTGGGAGGCAATCAAGAAGGAACTGAGATGTGGGATTAGTCTCCTCCCATTCATCCTCTCCCATACTGTTACTTCCTTTCCTTTTCCTCTGCAATCCAACATAGTTTGGTTTTGCTCTTCTCTCCCTCTTCCTTACTTGACACACAGCATCCTATGCATTGCATATATTTACTTTCTGTTTGTTTTCTGTCAGACCTCATCTCAGTTTTGATTCTTTCTATTCTGTATACATTGTTAAAATGTATTGACCTTTCAAAGGGAAGAAGGGACTCAAAGAAGCAGGCAGAAGGAATGCTGCTGTGGAACATGCAAAAATACAGCTTTGTTCAGCATCTCTTGCCTTTGGTCTGACCTTACATGGAAATATGAAGCATGGGAGCTCCTTTCACAGAGCTTTTTGGTGGAAGTGTCTTTTGACAGAGAGAAAACAACATTTATATTATAAACTCTGGGACAGAATGGTTTCAGAAAAGCCTAGGGTAAATTCTACCAGCTCAGCTGCCCTACAACTCCCTCAAGGACAAGTCTGCTTGGGTTTGTACTTTACATGGAAATGGTAGGTGACTGGCAGCTTTGAACACCCATAAACCTCATAGACAATGACTTTATTATTATTTATTCTCTTAAGGCAATAAGAGAATATTATTATTGTTTATTCTCTTAAGGCAAGAAGACAGGAATAGAAATGGAATTTTTGTGGAGTATGAGACAAGTGTTAGCAAGATGTTTTATAAGCCTCAAAAAGAATAATTTGACTCCTGTATTATGCCTAGTGAATGGCAGGGTTTTGCTGGTAGACCACTTCAGGTGGGTTTTAATGTGTTTGTTTTTCAGAGTGGAAAACAAACACATTTCAGGAAACCCAGGTTATTTTTAAAGTACATCCTCCTAGACATTTAACTTAGAGCAAGCAATCTTCTCCTCCTCCTCCCAACCTCACCCTTCTTCCCACCCCCAAGAATTTTGGACAAAACAGGTTCTATTTATTTGTTTATTGCAGACTCTCAGCATGGCTTCTCCTTCTTCTATTTGATGCTCATACAGCTTGTTCACCACTGATTCTTGTTACCAGCCTGTACTTTCTGTACTCTGCCATCCTCTACAGCCTGCCCTGCTGATGCTCCCACCCCCTTACATACTCATGCACTCCGACAGAAGTCTCCTCCATGGCTCTGCCTCTCTTCCCCATGCTTTCCTGTCAAGGAATGTACCAGAGAAGCTGAAAGCACATTGAGCTGGCACTGTCCATCAGAGGTGTTAACAGTACTTGTTCCACAGTCCTAACTCCTGTTTGGAAATGTTTTCAGAAGCATTTACTTTTCTAGCCAGCTAAAACCAATGCAAATCTTTGAACTGTAAAAGCTGGAAGTCAGAATGTGGCTATGGAGGGCAGAAACTTGTTTTGTTCAGGCTCTCAGGGCAGATGATGGTGCCTGTTATCTTTAAGGCTTTATTTTTCTTTGTTTAGATACTTAGTCGTGTTGTACACCTTAAGAACTAGATTGCAGTAGACTAAAGAAATAATTTCTTCTTAAGGGCTTTCAAGAGATATATCGCAGTAGTGTGTGATCTTTTAGGGCTTGACAGACAAAGGTTAAAAGCCACTGCCTTAATCAACAATTCTTGTGAGTCTCAGTGGCTTGCTTTTGCTGTTCTCACAGTCTAAATGAGTGTGTTCAACTCGCCTCTTTGCAGCAAACCACTTGCTTTTTGCAATATGGAAATCATAGCTTGAATTAGTTGCATTTTTTTTAAATACCAGTTATTTCTTGAAATACCTGAAAGATCAAACTTGTGCTATCATCTGTAAGACATTGTGCCCTGGTTATTGGTACAGATACTGTCCTTTGTGTTTTCTTGTTGATTTGGTCAGTAAAATTCCAGCTGTGCCTGTGGTTGTATATCCGGCTTGATAGGGGTGGTGCTGCTGGTTGTATGTCTGCTTCCTGGCGTGGTTAATAAGATATTGTTGTTGCCTGGATTGTTAAGCTGCTGCAAGTAATTGAAAGCTTTTTCCTCCTTGCATGCATAGGAATGTTTCTCCCTTCCTTCTCAATGGCAGTTTACATTAATGTGTAATGTATTCTGCACCAGGCTCTGCTTTTAGAGATTTCAGATCATGAAGGAAATAGGAAATAGTGTCCCTGTGAAATAATGATGTGGCCTATTTCTCTTAGCTTTCTTTTTTTCATATGTTTAGTACAGATGTATTCCGCAGCCTGAACAGTGTGCAGATGTTAATATATTTAGCACTTCATTGGGTCTGAAGTCTTACACACCATGTCTTATTAATAGGTATATTCTACTCTGGCTCCTAAAATCAGCTTGGTTTCCCTCAGTCTTTCATTATAAAAACCTGGACAAGGCACAGGCGAGCCATGATAGAGTGATCTGGACTCTGGCATTCATCATGTTGTTGGTCTGCCAAAACAAGGGCTTATTTGACCTTCATTATACGGCCAGTCTGGAAGGTCTGAGCTTTTGCCTTAAACGTCATGCATAATGAGTCCTTTAGCAGCATCAGGTTGATTTAACTTATTTTTAATATGTGATATTTCTTGTTATTTGTGGTTGCTTTCTGTTGACTATTTTGAAATTATTTTGTGAATTTAGTAAATGCATTGTTAAAAATAAATGTGCGCACACACATGCACAAATCGTGATGGATCTGAAATTGCTGGCCATGTGCTGGTAAAAAAGATGCAATAATTGCATCACCATTACTGCAGTGTTGGGAGAAAAAAGTTTAAATAGAATTTTCACAGTATGAAAAAACTAAATCCATATTTATTCTTCCTGCAGTTGTGGCCAATGATTAGTTAATGCTGTTGTTGGTTCTAGGAGACTCGGAGCCAAAGGCTTTATGAAGGTATAGCTGTGAATTCCTGAAAGAGAAGGGATCCTACTTAAAAGGCTTGGGAGATTTGTGCATAGAAAGATTAAAAATTATTTGTCTGTATTCTTGAAGGTTATGGGAGTATAATTTTTCATGTATGCCACATATTCATTTTTATCTATTTCTTTATTGCTGTATTTTCCACAGGATTGCAAAAAGCTGATTCACACATGGACTAAGTTGCATGTAGGCAAAGATATGGGCAAGCAGATATAACAATTACTATTTTACAGAATTTGAGGAATACTGCAGACAGTGAACTGCTTGCCCTAAATAAGCTTTGAGATTAAATAGGACCCAGGAGACACTGGCAAATAAAGATTGTTTGACAGGTTAAAAACCTTGCTGTAAGAACTACATGCATGGATAGATGCTGTCTGGAGCACAGAAGGTGGCCTAGGCTCTATGTGAGCTTTAAGTAAGACAAATACGTATATATTGTTTTGTCAACTTGACATCTCTTTTGTTGCTACACTTTGTTCTCACTTCTAAAAGCACACAGCACTTTATTTAGAAGGAATCTTACTCTGCACTGTGTTCAAACCTGTCACACCTTCCAAAAACAATGAAGTTTTGCTGACAAGTGAAGTTAGTCTAAATTATTGCACCGTCTCTGTGGATATACTGAGTAGACTCTTCCAGGGTAGGGGCTGAAAGTAGGACAGTATTTCACAAGGCCATGAGGAAGGTGCCAGGTTTATGGCCTGACTCTTAAAAGAAGTGCAGTCTGAAAGATCTGGTTTTCACTTAGGCTGAGCTGTGGCAATTTGGACTAAAGTGCATAATTTGGACTACAAATAAGAGGGACAATCCCACTGGCATGCCAGTATAAATGTACTGGTATAGTGTTTATGCAGCTCCTAGTGGCAGGTTAGAATTATTCTGTGAGTCAAATAAAGCTTGTTAGTGGGATTAAAAAATAACTATAATGCTGCAGATGTATACATTACAAAGATGGAAGAGTATGCTTTACTCTTAACATTGTCCACACTAGAGTTAAACTTGTGTAAATTCTTGCTTTAAAATTAAATGGGATACTCCACCAAATGAATATCCTAGTCAGTGCTCTGGTGACAAGATCAGGCAGTGTTTGTTCTAGGTCACACCCAGGAAGAAGAGCTGGCAGGATCTGACCCTAAAGCAGTAGGCTCAGTAATCTGTGTCAGTAATCAGTAATCAGGCTTCTGCAATGAACAGAATACATGAGAGATAATCCTAATAAGATCTTCTGAAGAGTGGAAGAATGTTATTAGGAATAATAGAATGACAGTTAAAGCAAGTAAAGAAAATTGCAGACTGATGGAGGGAGCTATTTTCCAGCTGTGAGACCTCATGCATCCTGTGGAGCAGCTTCCAGAGGAAGGTGATGAAGATGTCATCACCAGAGACACTTACAGACACAAAAAGGCTGAAACACATATTATACAATTTACTGCAAATAGCATTAGTACAGCAGCAGAATTGAGATGAGATAACTAAACTCAAGAAAAAATTTTCTGACTTCTTTTCTTTGAAGATAGTGTTGTGACTTTACTTACTCCGAAGCAAACTAAACACCTGTTTTCTAAACAGTTTAACACGTTTCACGTATTTTTTATGCAACTTGAATTAGTCTCACTGACTCAGCTATTAACTGTATCACTGGCTTCCCCCTGCACACATGAAGCTAGCTTCTGCTTTTCCTGTAATGGACTGGAGAAGTTTCTAGTTGACATCCTCTCTTCCCCCAGTCCCTACCAGCTGTAATGTCAGCAACCTGGGCACGTGGTCCTGATCTGCTTTGTGTTGTGCTCTGCACTCACAGAAGATGGTATGTCTCTTCTTTTCTTCTACTTCCTAACTTTCAAGCAGTCAGACTATAGGGATAACCTAAGACTGGGCTGAAAGAGCACAGGCACAGTTGATGCACAAAGCCATGGCTGTAAAGGCGCAGAACTCAGATGAACAGTATATATTTCTGCTGTTGCATTTTAACCACAAATGTAACAACAGACCATAGCACACATTGTGGTACAGTGTAGTACATTCCTTACAGTGGAATGCTGTTGCCCAGGAAGCCAATTGCCTTTTGTCCAAAGCAGGCACAGTGGTGGGCAGCCACAGCAGTCAGCAGCGTGGTGGTGTAGCTTCAGGCATGGTCCAGGAGCCATGGGATTTGGCTTGGCTCCTTTTCTCCCTCTCAGCTACCACTCTCTCCCCAGCCCATCTGGGAATGGGTAGCTGAACCCAGGGCAGAGAATTCAAGATAATGCTAAGTTAACTGATGCATTTTTAAAGTTAATAGCTATTCATAAAAGTGTTTTTCCATGAAGTGTGGAATTAATGCTCAAATATTCTTGAGGGATGCTGATTTAGCATTTACCAGTGTTAAAGGTATTGAACTTATTAATTATTAGAACTTTGTAAAGAAAACGGTTTTCAATACATTTTTCCCCCAAAAGCTTATGAATGGCACTTTCATACAATGCCAGCATGCAGCAGTACATCACAGCTACACAGGTGCAAGAAGGACAACAAAAACTTCCTATGGACCAGGGTGTTCAGAATAAAATTGAAGCATGAATATCTGGAAATGCTTCTTGTCAGTGATATCTGTGTCACTTAGGAATTTCCTTTTACATGGAAAGGTTTATAGCCCCATTCTCTAGGATAAGGTTTTCTGCAGAAGTACAGAAAAATCCCAAGACTGTTGCAGAAAGGAAAATAGTTTACATCCCCAGTTTCTTCAAGCTTTTTCATGTACCAGCCTCTTCGGTTTCTAGCTGTTCTGGGTAATCCTCACAGATATCACTTATGTGATGCCTGTATTATTTCCATAAACAATAAACAGCAGCTCAAGACAATAAAGTGAAACTCAAGTTGAATTTTAAAATTATGTAACAATTCAGTGATGATTCTGGTTTATGGCATCTGTGCTTAATGCTTGATGCTGTATAAACAAAAAGACATATTTATCAGATTTGAAGTAGTTTGTGGTTGGAGTATTATTTAAATAGGATTACTTCTTTATTAGATAATCCACTGAAGTGAATTTCACCATATGCTAATATCTCTCGAGACACATTTTTGAGCTTTCTGCAGATCCTGCATGTTTTAAATGGTCTTGGAAAGTTCTGAATTTTCATGAGCAAAATAGCTTTGAGAGGAGATCAGCATACTTAGTCATTTAGAAAACCAAGCATTTCCATTCAGGTGCATAAGCACAGGCGTAGGAAATTAACTTTGCACAAGCAAACTTGGAGGATATTCAGATCATTTTTCAAACAGTCAAGCTTGCTGAGGTATTTTAAGTATCAATATGAAATGGATTCACAGTTATGCATAATTACAGTACTCTACTTCTCTTGCTTCTAGATTAAAACTGAGCTGCTACTGTAATAAGTAACCATATAATTCAGAAAAAAGAGAATTAAATTTACATAAAGTATAATAAAATTGAATAAATTTTCACTTTAGAGAGACAACACAGTTATTCATTGGTAGTATAACTGTTAAAATTAAGTTTCTGAGAAAACCAGAGACATGTGTGCTAAATGTGGAAAAGAAAATTACCAGAGGAGCTATTCTAACTCTTTCTTCTCATAATTTTTTCATGTCACACACACCAACAAATGTTACTTATGGAAGCATTTGAAACCCTATGTTTTATTAACAAAGACTGCTCTCGAGAGCACTGAGCACACAATTTGATAAGAAGGGGTGAAGATTAAATACATCCATATTTGTCCTACTTGGAGCCTAGGCCATTAATGGCTACTTTACATGCAATGCTTAAAAATTTTTAGATATATCTGAGCACTACTTTGAAGAGCAGCATTGCCATTTCAAAAAATCAATTCTCATAGGAAGTGACTGAAGCCACAGCTCTAAAATGAACTTGAAAAATTATTATTCCTCTATGCCAGTAGGAGAAATTAATGCTTTATTTCATGGTTGGAGCTCCCATAACACATCTGAAAGGGTTAGCATATGGGAAAAGCAAATTGTTGATATTCTGTTGTTTCCTGAATCATATACATTCAAAATCTGTACATTCTACATCTGGTGAAAAAAGCTTAGATAATTTTGGGGTTTTTTTCAACAATTTATAGTCCCCTATGCTCTGACACAGCTGTAGTGACATTGTAGTAACCATCAATGTTCCAGGATGTTAGTTTTTCTCTAGACTTCTGCATTATTTAAAATGAAATCTTACAAAAACATGCTATTTTCTAGGAAAAATACATTCTCTGAGATATCTTCTCTTTACTTTTGTAAGAGTGAGCTAGCAAGACAAAATGATTGTCTAGCTGGGAGTTTGGGTACTCTCTGCGAATGTGAGACTGGGCATCAAGTCCCTGCTCCAAACAGCATTGCAGTTTTCTCACAGGAGAGATCTTTAACAGAAAGGTCTGAGTTTAGAAGAGAGTCAGTTGCTGCAGGAATGATCCTAAAAGTTCTCAGAAGACTCTAAGACAGCTTCAGAGCTTCTATAAACCTCAGGCATCAATGGATACAAGTTTATTTTTATCTGTAAAAACTTCTAGCTGCAAGCATTGGAGATAATGAAGAATGCTGTACCTCAGAATTTGCTGTCACTGGTATGATGTTGTGCAAAGAAAATATGCTTTTAGATAATGTTTATGCCATTTAAAGATAAAATTCAGGGGAAGTCTCAGATATAGGAAGTATGAGAACCTATTTTGTGCTGTACTGACAGGATTCATAAAAATTCATTGTTTTTAGTGAAAAATACTCTTCATTATAAAATTAAGGAACAATGAATTTCAGTGAATGGGATATTGCAGATCTAGGAATGTGTGAAGTAACAACCGGGGCTCTGGTGCTTTTAATTTTTGAGGAAGTAATCTTGGGGATGTTCTCTCAGTTGCAGCCGATCCTCTTGACAGTTTGTGGTGCTGCCAGTTTCTGTACAGATACGTGATTCTCTGCTTGTCTGAGGTGCATGCTGTCCCAGGTGGTGCTAACAGCAACACACAAAGTTGATCTTACTCCTGTAGTGAGACAGCTGGAGCCAGCTGAAAATGTAATGTGCTTCTTTGAGGAGTCTTGGGACTCTGTTGAAGATTCTTCACAGTGGGGAACATTTGAGAACATCTCAGATTTCACTTGTTTGGGTTGTGAAGTCTACTTGGGACCTAAATGGCTAAGGTCTAAAATTATTTAAATTCAGTTTTTCCTTGCCCAAATAATGGCTTGTTCTGTGGTGAGACATAAGTAAAGCCATCAAAGAATGGAAAATGAAGAACTGAAAGATGGAAACTCTGTTTTCCCTCATAATGCTTTTGCATCTACTGTTGGAAAAATTTAGTACAGCTTTCAAGCTCCTACATATTAGAAAATTCCCGTGTGTGAAATTTCATGTACAAATTTGATGCCACATTATTCCCCTGCTCCCTCTAATGCAGGTTTTGCAGTAGAAAAGCAGGTACAAATGGTGACATAGAGCTGAGAACAAGTGGAGCATCTTCACCTTTCCTCTCCTTGTAGGAGGGGCAAAGTGACAGCCACAGAGTTGTTCAGGAGCTGTTCCCAATGGGGTGCGAAGAAGCTTCCCCTTTGTATGAAACAGGATGTAGCTGTGCTTAGTCACTTTCTGGGCCACCTGGTGCTGCCCAGGATTTGGATACATTTACTGTTTTCAGCAGTTATCACAGGGACGTGTGTGGCAGCAGTGAAGGAAATGTCCTCTAACCCCTTCTGAAGACTGGGAGGAGAGACTGCCCTTAGCCTTTACCACATGTGTAAACAACATCTTGTGTCAATAACTTTCACAGCCCCCAGGAGAGACATGAGAATGCTTCAGTGGCCATAAACTGCCTGAAACGTTGAATGTCTAGACTTGACTGTTGAGGAAGTGTCTTTAGGCCTTCCTTTTATTCCCTCTTATGTGCCCCCAGTTGGTATCCTTCAAAGGATATTAAACTAAATACAGCAAATATCTAATGATTTCATATGGTCATTTTGCTGACACCATCCTAGGCACTTCAGATATGTATCTGTACACATTGCCTCGTGTAATCCTTCTGGAGTTACATTACTGTTCTTTCTTACTGTCTTTAGAGACATTAAACTTGGACAGATGCCCCACACCTGTATATTAAAAGCAATGCAGAATGATATAAATGGGTCACAGCATGGTCCCTAACTCAAAGAATGAATCATTCTGTTACAGGATAGAGATGCCATCAGGTTAAAAATAGGAAGGAAAGTGCAAAAAAAGCTGTTTGTTTACCACACAAGCAAAAGGCAATAAGCCGACAGTAATAGCTGTAAACAGCAGGAGTACTTGCCTGTCCACTTGATTATTAGCTTTGTAGTCTTTAATGGTATACAGGGCTTTGAAAGGATGATGTGTAAGCTCCTGTTACTGGTGTTCAGCGCTGTTTCATGAGGACAAGCAAAAGGAGAAGACATAAAGGTAATTTTGCTTTGCTGGTTAAGAATCCAAATAATCTGCAAGGTGTCACCTCTGAGATTATCATTTGTGTTCTGCCAAGAAGGAGTGAGTTAGCACAGTGTACATTTTCACTATTGCACATTTACAACTGTAAGAAACATGCAAAGTATGAATTTGGTGGAAATGACTCCTGCCTCTTAACAGTGTAAGAGGGTTGGTTTCCAGTAGTCACTGAGTGAAGAGATCAGCTGGCACAGCCAACACCTTTGTGTGACCTACTGACTAGCTGAAATTGTTTACTCTGATTTTCTAGCCAGAGGGAATTATGAGAGGAAAAAAAGCCAGTGGTGTATAAAAGCATCTGCACAAGTGGATGGGTGTAGCTAAGCTGGTAGGGAATGTGGCCACCTGTGGAGCATTCCTTCAGAAGCAGACAAGAATCCGTGCTGAGTGGCAGGGTTTGCAGCTGTGTGTCCAGGTGAAGGCATTTCTGTGCTTTGGGGCAGTGCACTTTGGCCTGTGATTCCTTATGGTCTGCTAATGATATGCTACTCTTAGGGGTGTAAACAGGTGAAATTTATCTTTCTGAATCTAGCCTGTTTCTCCCTCTACTTTGTATGTGTGGCATCTTAAAATATATCACAGTTGTTCCTAATATTGAATTAACTCCTGTCTGGGGGGGAAAAGCTTCATATCCTTTTGCTCCTTTGCTTTGTCTGTGTGTTGGCTTGCTGAATTGTTTTTCATCTCCAAGTCTATCATTGCTGGTAATACAAAACTCTCCGACAAATCCCCCTAGGCAGTGCTGTCATAAGACATTTTTGCATTTTTAAGACCCTCCCTGCTAACTACAGAGTGGATGAATGTATCCAGAAATTTTAATTTGATGATAAATTCTTGTGGCTGCTCATGCAACTTTGTTAGTACGTACAAACAGATTTTCTCATTTGGGGCACCATGAATGGTGTGTGACATTTCAGGGCTCTCAGGATTTCCTTGTCTTTCTAGCTTCTTTAGGGTGACACGTATTTCTGCATTTGTCTGATCTTTATTTTTCTTTCCTGTCTCAGTTAAGCATCTCAGAAAGACTCAATAGGAACTCTTTGTACAGTCGGTTGTGTTTGTTGTCCTTGGCTTCTTGGAGTCCTTCATACCTATTTCTAGTTATGTTTCAGTCTGATTTTACTGTTAAAAGGGCATTGGAAGAAGATTCTTTCAAGTTCTGAGAACAGCTTGCCGTTCCACAATGGCTCATTGTTCTTTCCCAATAATAATAGGGTATATTTTGCATTTATGGGGTTTCAGAAGTTTGTGAAGAAACTTTTTGGGCCCTTTGTTTTGCTACAAGAATCTTTGAGCTCATCAAGAAATGTAATGCAATTTCATGCCTGCAGTACCCACCCCATATAAGCTTTCAGTTATAATAGGCTTAAATCAAAATACTAGCTTACTCACATGTTCAGTCTTAGTTACTTTCACATCTGCCAGTTATTATGTAGAAAACATTTTTGCTCAGGCTCCCTAGTAAGTATTTGAATGTGCAGTCCCCTCCCCTCATTGGTGTTGGTAACCAGAAAGATTTGCAGACTTGTCTTGAGTTCTGAACTCAAAATAACCACAAGTACTCATAGTCCAGTGCAATATTGGGAAAATCTTCTAGCACGAGAGTTGACATTTGCTCCATGACAAAGATTCAGTGGAAAAAGTCTAGTTGTGAAAATTCTTCTTTCCTTTTTTCCTCTCCCTTGATCTGATGACAATAGTTTGCATGTAAGAAGTCTGACTTGGAGAGGACTGTTTTGTTCTGTAAATGTTTTTTCCTGGGAAGAGCATACAGTCAAATAGAGACCAGAAATCATCACTATCCATCAGTTATGGAGAAATTGTATTATGTTTTCTGCCCACTTTTTAATAGAAAAATGTGTATGTCTCACACTATCTGCTGTCATGCTCAGCAAGTGCAACTAAGTAGTAATGGATGGGACATCTAAGCCACATGTTCAGTTTCTTTGTCTTCAGCCTTGAGTTCAAGCTCAGTGGTGCTTCTTCTGTGAAAGAAAAAAAGATAAATGCTGCTTCTTTCAGAAGCTTTGGTTCAGTCATACTGTATTTTTTTTCCTTTAATGAGGGGGTGTATATTCTACTTATGCAATAATATTAGCTTATCAACTTACCTCAAATGGAAGGATAAGGCTTTACATATCCTTTTCTTAAATTATGTACCTAGACCCATATTAATATTTTTTCCATGCTTCTCTATTTCCTGTAGTTAGCAGCTTTATTTTCTTGGTGTTTGTACTAGCGTGTAACATAATCAAGCCTGTTAGTCTTCCACTTGTAACATTGTAGTCCTAAAACAATTGCAGTTCATTTTACTGTAGAAAACACAATTATATTGGCTGTTGTGCTATTTTACCAATACACGTTCTTCACTAGTTGCTGTATTTTCATCAAGGTTCATGGCTATAAATAATTATTTTGCCTTTCCCTTTTTTTTTCCTTTTTTACTAATTCAAGTTTTTTGTTGTTGCAACTGCCTAACAGTAGCAGACTTCATTACAGAAGTTCTGCTTCTAAAGGATAACCAGCTCTTTCAGTCACTTGTTTGAGACCTGATTTTAAATTAAATTATGCTGACCAAACCCTTATCTCACTGGTATAAAAATGGACTGCTGTCTTTGATGCAAGTTTCCAAAGCAGTTTGAGACCTCGCCAGATGTAAAGAGTGCAATCAGCAAAGAAGGATTATACTGTCAAGAGTGTCAGCTGAAAAGATGGTCCTCCAGAAAAAGTTTATATGGTTCTGTTTGATCTGAGGATGCTATAACAGATAATGTAGTCTTTGATTCCTCAACTCATTGATCAGTATTTAAGCATGTATTCATGCACATGCTATAAATGCATCAGTCATTTGCAATCTGAAGCAAAATATGCAAACAGAAAGATTTGTGACGCTTCAAAGTCTTTGAGCACTCAATTTGGGAGGGCAAGGCAGAAGCGTTATTTCTTCTGAGTCCTTTCTTTTGATTGAAATGATAAAATGCATATACTGTTTCTTCTTTTATTCATATTTCTTTCCTGCACTTACAGCTTGTCCTTTTCAAAGCTACCATATAGTTGATTTTTTTTCCTTACCATCGCTCTTCTCTTAAGAGGGATGCAGAAGTGACTCACTTTCTGCCTAATGCTGTCTCTAGTTGGTGACTCATCTGCTCATCCCACCATTAGTGGTCTTTTATGCACTGAAGTTGATCAGTACGTGTTCCACATAGCTCCCTATTTAGACACAGACAGGTACAGGGCTGTTCTTGAGGCACAAATGTGCCTGGCCTGTTTGGCAACAGCTTTCTGATGTTTTCTCCAATCAATTGTTACAAAGGAAAAGGAATCACCCACTGACAGATCCTAAAGGAAAAGGAGTGCATCTTCCCAGCCAGAATATTCAAAAGCTTCTGGAAGCCTTTTACTCCTCAACAGGGACAGTGCCTCTGTCATTCAAGTCTTTGACACACAAAGTTTCTAAACATGAGAAAAGGGCAATTTCTATCAGTATGTTAAACCTGAAAAAGCCTTTGTACATCAGGCCTGTCATCAATGTGTTACCTCCAATCTGAATTTTAGCACATCCTTTTCAGCTCTCCTATTCAGAGCCTTTGTCATCAAGGCTAAACATGACATTGAGCATTGAATCAGCATTTAGAAATACCCATCCTCATCTGGCTCACAGCATCTCTTCTGATCTGCTCTGCTAGTTCATACAGTACCTGGATAAACAAATGTTGGTTTTAACATTATATTTAACAGTAACTGGAGGTGTTGCTTGTTTCTGTTTAGATGAGAGTCCTTACACAAAATCTGCAAACCAGGCAAAGGCACCTGATGGAGCACTGTCTGTGAGGAGACAGAGTATTCCAGGTAAGATTTGCTTCGCTTTTTGTAACACCTAACTTGGTTTTGATCAGCAAGGTAATACTAATCAAAATTCAGCTAGTTATGAAAAGCAAATGTATTGCAGTTGCTATTGAGCAACTTTAAAAGGCAAGAGAGCCGTAAGAAGTTTCCACAGTTAGGTTGCCTCAAGCTTTTGCTGTGAAGAACATCCTCGTATCTCTGTCTTTCACAGCAGATTTGAGACACTGAGCACAACCACCTTTTCATCAGAGGCTCATATATTTTCAGGGCCTCTGACATCTGTTCTTTGCTATCTGGTTTCAATAATAGAGGGAGATTGACTCATAATTTCCACTACTCATCAGCCAGGCTCAGAAGTCTAACAGAGAAACACTCTGCCAGAGTTCTTGTCTTCATGTGATTTTCTGCCATGTGCAGAATCACTTGTCCATCCTTGTCTTTTGTGTCATTGCATCACACCAAGCTGGACCATTAGATCAGTGGTTAGTTAAAATAAGTGATCTTTCAACCTGTGTCTCTTTTAATTCCTTCAGATAAGTCTGATGTACGTCCAAGTTTGACATACATATTATGCAGCAATCTAAAGGGATTTTCCCCTCAAGTAATATTTTAGAGACCTTTTAATGAAAACAAATGAACGCTGACCAAGGGTGCACTCAGGTGGAATTATTGATGTTGCCGTTCTCACCTCAAGCACAGTAACCTCTGACTCGAAGGGAAGATGCATTGCAATAGAAATCAGAGCTGTGAGGTCCTGTCACCCACCCTCTAATGGTTAATATTGCCTGTGCTAAGTGGCTTTATTATTGAACAAAGACACACAACCCACAGAGAGTCTGTGGATGGGGGATGGAGCTCAGATTTCATCCCAACAGCTATAGGGAACAGCTAAAGCACATTTTGTGGATGGTTTTTGTGCATGTTTCTATGTGTGAGAGAGAGCACGCTGCCTTATTTAGTATTGCTTATAATGAACATTCGTATTCATTCTTGAAAACACCATAGTGATTTAAAAATTGTTATTTTTATGGTAGAATCATGAAGATAACCATTGTGAAAAGATACAAGTACAGCATCCAGTGTGCAGTTATTCTTCGAAGAAAATATTTAATTATACAAACATCAACCAGGTCTTTTTTTACCCAAGTCAATAGAAATCAATATTCATTGTTCTTCAGAGTGAATGATGACCTCTATAGGGTACTTTTCAGGTAATGCTGTAGCTCATAGGTCAGTAATATTTATGGCCTTGAAAATATTCAACCTTTTGGGGGTTTTTGCTGTGATCTTAGTAGTTATAATTTATAGTGTCATTAGTAGTTATCATTTATAGTGTCATTACTGTATTTATAAAACACTTAAGTTAAGGTCTGGGAACAGGCTGAAGTTGTGAGAATTTTGAGAACTCCTGATGATTTTCACTTGTGTTCTTTAAAAAGAAAGTTTGATGAAAATGTACTGGTGCGATTTTTCTTCAGAGCATCTGATAAGATTAGGAATTTCAGGTGTTGAGTAATAGTCATCATGACTAATGACCATTTATTTTGATTTTTTTACAGTTTTGATGCACATTCTGGAGTTTTTGAGAGCATTGCAGATAAATTTTTACTTTGTGCTCTGCATAAGTCACAGTTTATTCAGAGAGATAATACAAGTGTTCAGTGAGAAGTGCTTTGCTGTATTTCAGGTGTCCTGAAAACAGCTGATCTACGCTTGTGTATATTCTTCAGCTTTTAATATACTGATGACATTATCTGAATTACTTATTCCATCTCTAGACCTTAGGAGCCCCAAAAGATGAACTAGATTGAGCTGGTTGGATATTTTTAAAAATTGTAATTAAAATTCTTCATGGCTTAGCAAATTCTCTTGTAACACAATGAATGTTGTGGGTTTACATACACAAAAGGTGTCGCAAAACTAAGCATTACTTTGAGAATTAACTTGAACATTTAGGAGTTGACTGAAGTTTCTGAAAATAACCTATAAACATTTATATCACTTGACACCATGTTTTGTGTGTGAGATAGCACCTTGTAAATAGCTTCTATTCTCACTTGTGTGTGAGCCTTTTATTCACATTATGGATTAGTCTTGGCAGAGGTGCAGAAGCACCCCAGCTAGCCAGCTTCATTTGGCAATAGGAAGTTCACTGTTAACTAGTAGCATTAATTAATACAAGACCAGAAGCAGAACAGCTGCTCTTGCTCGGGAGCAGGATCGCCTTTCTGATGTTATGTGGGTCAGCTCCAAATAGCTTTTGAATTGGAAGGTGTGGTGCAGTGAACCCAGTAAATTCTGCTGGACCTGGATGGGAACATGTCAGCTGGAGTTACTGTCAGTAATCCTCACATGGAGATCTTTTTCTGTATGGAAAGCATTCATTTCTATTCCCCCAGATGGTATGCCTGATAACACATCACATTTCTGAACTGCTAGGTTTTCAAGCTTGAAGCAAGGGAGTACCTTTGACAGTACAGCTGTCTATTCCACTTGATGCTCTGTCATTCCTAAGACATGGACAGCAGATGTTCTGTTCCCAAGGAATGCTCTGCCTATTGAATTAGCCAAGGGAAAACTTGGGGGTTTTAGCAAGGTAATTGATTGCATGCAGAGTTTTGCACAGGTTTGAACAGTCTGTGAAAAAAAATACTAGTGAAGATACACAGGATGTGAGATGTAAATCTTCCAGCTTGGTAATGAGATCATGGCATCTCCCTGTGTCTGGTGAAAGTTCCTTCTCATGACATTTGAATTCACTTTAAAGGATTTCACTGCTCCATCCTTTTGGCAACTATCAAAAAAGCAAGCTTTTGTTGCTGCGAGGCCTGACGCTACTGTACCAGCTGCAAAGCTCTAGAGGTGGGTTTTATCCTTCCATGTGAAACTGTATTGAAAGAGCAGTATTGATGAGCACTGACTGAGTGCACAGAGAAGTAATGTAATTCTGTAGAGGTTACATGGAGCTCAGGCTTGGTTTATTTTACAGGGAAAAATGTTGAAATAATAATTTTATAATTAAAGTCAAATGAGCACATACTGTGAGATCAGTGCACTGAGTTTAATTTCTTTCATCCCCAGAAGGAAGGAATGGATTAAGCATCTCCCTGGAGCAGAACCTGCTTATTTGAGATGCAGAATGCATAATTCATGTGATGAGACTACATGTCATATTTACCATGTCTTCACATGGTGCAAAATCAACAAGCAACAGATCCTTTCAAAGGGATTTACAGAATAGCTGAAATAATAGTTAATTCAAATTATATGCATTAATATAATGCAGTTTGAAACATGGACTTTATTTTACATATGTGTAGGTGTTTAGTTACAGTTATATATACATGATTATTTGAAACGTTACTTAGCCTCACAGTCAGAATTTCTTAACTTAAAAGTAAGGCTGAGGTAATCCTAGCATGAGAAGCAGCTTGCAGTCAGAAACAAACAGATTTTCCCCTCTAAATATTTAAATTTAGACTGTCAAGCAGAACATAATGAACCCTTATTGCTACTGTGTCCTTACAGAAGCCAAGGGAGTGAGTGTATTGTGCCCCCCTGAAGAAACTGTCAGCAGCAGTGTTAAGGCACATCAATGAAACACTGTGTTTCAGAAGCCATGGGTTAGACCCTTCCCTCACAATCACAGATGCAGTTAAAAACAACAGTAATTTCAAATGAAGGTATTTGATAGCCAGCCTCCTGAGTCCCTAGGTTTAGATGGACAGAGTTCCCTTGAGTTCTGGGCTGAGGTTTCCTGGTTTGCCGAGGGTGTGCCCAGGCAGTGCCCGGCCAAGGGCAAGTGTTGGGTCAGGAGCAGGTGAGCCAAAGGTGCCATTCCTGGGACTGCTTATTCCTGCAGGAACTTTAAAAAGGACATCAGCTATTCCTGTGGCACTGATACAACGTCAAGAGCTGATGGCACATTTAAAGAGGCACTTTGAAGTCAAGGAGACCTTAACATTTACTCCAAGATAAGCATGTTCCTGTGCTGTCCTGAATATGGACAGGCTGAATAACTGTTCCCATGATTTCCAAACTAAAATTCAATGTCCTCTTATCTGTTTTAACAACGTGGGTAAATCAGTCAACAGTAATGATGTGCAAACGGTTCACTTTACACATCTATTTCTTTGTTTTCAGTTCACTTACTGAAAACTGGGGGCATGGAGGGGAACGAAGCAACCTGACACAAGGATAAAAATTATTGTTTTGTGAAGTGAGAATAAGACACCATACATTTAAGACTGATTAAAATATTTCGTAGAATCTGCAACAAAAGTTTAATTTTGCTTTTAGTCCATATTTTTTATTGATTCTTAAAACTTACCATTACTAAAAAAATAGTTAAAAATACCACATTATTTTGAGGTGAAATGTGTCAGCTTCTCAGTGTTTAATTTTTGGGAAAAGTGAATTTCTGCTCAATCTAGTTGGTGTTAAATTAAAAAAAAATCCATACTTATTCCTTCTTCTGTCTACTAACCTAGACATGTGCACTTTCTCAGACTTCTGACTGTAAAGTCTTGTTGCCTGAAGTAGTCAAGGGCTCAGAAGAACTATAGTGTGAACTAAACACTGGGAGAGCTGTTTGAATCATCTGTGAACTCAGAGATTTTGTTTGGCTTGGGACGATTGCAGTTGTGAGCTGTCTCTTTCCTAAGTAAATTCTTGTTCAAGGAACAGGCACCAAATAACAAAGAGTAGAGAAAAAATTTCCTCAAAGAGAGGAGTTTTCCACTTGTCTGGGACAGAAGAATAGCGCAGCTGCCTGCCTTCTGTCCTGCTCCACACACCCAGCAGAAGGCCCTTGCAGTCTTGTCCTCACCATGTTGTCCAAGCCATTGTTGTTTCACCTCCCAGGCAACCCTTGTGCTCCAGCTCTGCCTGCCTCTGGGACCCACAGGAGCCTTCCCAGGTCTCATTCCAGCCACCTCCTACTCCACAGTGACAGCAGGCCAATTTTCTGCATTTATGGTGTGAGTGCGTGCTAAGCCTTGCAGAGACAAGCAGGAAATGACCAAACCTAGATGTCACAGATCATTCTTTTGAGGTTTTCTCCACCAACAGGAGCCTCTTTTTCTCTCTAACCAGTTTTTGTATTATTATTTGTCATTTGTAATTTTTGTACCTGGCTGCAGGGAGGTAATAACAGGTCAGTTATTAAAATAGGTCACTGTGCTCTGAAGGAAAATTGTGAAGACTTTAAAGTCTGAAATTAAAGCAACTAGATTTTTCAGTTCCTTTGTACATGTGTAAATACTGCACTTTCTTTCCACACTACCTGACTCTTTGAAGCGTGCTGTAATACAGGTTTTGTATTTCAGTACAGTGTTTGATCTCAAAAACAAGGGTAGCCATCAAACTGGAGGGAAAATAGAGTGAATGTAAAGCCCTGAGCACATTCTCTGCAGTGGCTCAAGATCTGGAATTGCAGTTAGTAGATGGTTTGCAGCCTTGTTTGGGGGGAGCTTGGTAACAGGATTTTAATGCAAAAATAAAATGTTAAACAAACATAATTTTAGGGTAGGCTGAATTTTGAACTGCTTAGCTAGAAGGGAGCACATGCAAATCAAAGAAGCTTAAAATGCCTTGAAAAGATAATATTTACAGAGCTGATACTAAAAAAGTAATTGCTGTATGATGTAGTGTCCTCAGTAATTGCTTAGGACACAAAATATTCCTAAGAGAAGCTATGAAATACTAAATTATTGTAATAAAACCAATAGTTAACATCCTGGGAATTTTCTGGCTCTGAAATATTTAAATACACAATGTAAATGTCATTAGAAAGCAGTAAGGCAGTTTTCATCCTGTCCTTGGCTCTGAACACATAGAGGAGCTGTTTACAAAATACAGAGGTATGCCTTTTTTTCCCCTCCCTGGCCCACAGCCTGCTGTGCAGCAAATGCTCACAATTCTGTCTCAAGCTGCATCAAATCTGGCTTTCCTGAGGGGTTTGTCTACTACCCACAACCAATGAACTCAAATGTAGGTCAGGTGGAAGCCGAAGAATTTTAAAGACTCTTCTTCTTTCTTCACTATGATTCTTGGGCTTTTGTAACATCTGGGAATGTCTGTTTAAATAAAAATACTATCAGAAAATTACTATCAGAAAGCAAGCAGAGGTTGTGAAAAAAATAAGAAAGTAATGAATTTATATATATATCTGTATATGTGTGTATATATATGTGAACAAAAATTCCAGAATCCAGTCTAAATTAAAGCCAGAACATGTGATCCAGTTATGATGTCATTGAGTTGCCAATATAGAATTGTATTAACTGAATTTAAGATCATGTGTGCTGTGCCTCGACTTAAATAAGGAAAAGTTCTATACTGCATAGATGGAGTGCATTAATTTTCTGTTGCAAGATAATCTCAGAAAAAGGTGAGAAATCTGGAAACTAAGATGGGAGAGATAAAAGGGTTTCTAAAAAAAATCCACATTGATTGAAAAAAAAATTAGACTTCTGAAGTGATCCTGGCATCTAAGCTCCATTAAGTGACAGTGCTCAGGAGGGAGATGGCTCCCAGGTTATTCCTGTAGCTCAGCTCTTACCATCTGCACCAGGTTCCCAGTGAGAGACAGATGTGACAGATGATGCATCCCTCTGGATACGTGTTTACCTGTATGCAAACAGAGCTCCAGAGCCAGTTTTGTTTTCCTTGGTGGTTAATATGGCATTGGCAAGACAGTGAGCGTTCAAAAGCAGCTGTTCTCATGCCACAGTTAACTTGGTCCAATTCCTTCAGGCTCCTCTGCTGAGTAAAACTGCAGATGATTTAAATGATCCTGTTATTTTTTGACAGAGTGCTCCTAACATCAGCAGGCCCCCTTGCATCATTTGCTGTAGTGCAGCCACCCTCTCAAGCAATGTTGGCTGACTTGTGCAGTCCTCAGTCATTTTCTTCATCCTTGTCAAAAGAAACCTGCCTTGACTTTAACTTCAGCTTCCCTCAGATTTCAGAAGCACTCTGCTGTCACAGATGCAGCACTGTGTTACCTAATCCTTCATCCCCCATCAAAATGTGAAATAGTTGTCATTGGCCAGCTGGTTTTGCAGAGTAAGAGCATGATTTGCCTGAGAAAACCTGTGAAAATCATCCCCAGCCTTTTTCGGTGAGAAAAAAGAATTCATCACAGAAGACTTGAACAAAAAACATATGTCAGTAAAAGCTGGGTTAGGAAATTCAAGTATGTGTCTACAAAAGCACTTTTTTCCCTCAATTTGCATTTTTCTCATAGTCACTTACTTTTACTATGTACTTTTAAAAATCAGCACAAAATGCCACTGAAGAGATTTTAAGCATTTAGAAATCCATTAGCTGTAACCTCTGCAGTCACAGTTATTATGGTAACGATCGTGGGTGATTTCTGAGCAGAAGCAAGAGTTCTGACCTGTGAAATGCAGATCACAGCCTAGTAAGCTTTTCTGCACTTGAGGTGTTTATTATATCTGCAAAGTCATTTGCTGATTTTCATGTTTGATGAGAGGCTCCAGTTGCTGTATCATTTATAGGCTTCCCTGTGTGTTTGTTTAACCTGCTGGAGGTTTACCAAATGGTCTGTGAAGCAGCTGCAGAGCTATATGTCTTTTCCTTCCCACTGACATTGAAAATTTTGGAATTTGCTTTCACATGTTTATTACTGAAGATTTCTTTCTTGTCCTTCCTCCTTTTCATCAAAATAAGACTTCATGTTTCATACACAGATAAACAGGAAGGAAATCTGTCTGTTGTAGAAAATTAACAAAGGTCACTGAGTTCTTACGTAATTGAGATTGCTGATGATTTATTTATACATATTCTTAACAGGTCTGCTACATGCTGGTGTTTTTCACTACTGAAAAAGGATTAGAATAGAGAGCACTCTCATTTGACTCCTTTTACCATGAAGGAGAAAATGTATTAAGGGCAATACACTACACAAGGAATGTGCACTTTTTCAAATATCCAACTGACTCACGGTCTGAAAATTTACCTGACTTGAAATGATTTTTGATATTCACACAGCCAGGAGCAGGTCTTGATGCTGATGGTATCAAACACCTTCATTCATGTGTATTTGAATTTAATTGCATATAGTTTTGCTAACCTTTAGCCTTTAAGAGTAAAATGTATTAATTTATTGCCGCTGCATTTTTTTCCAGAAAAATCAGTTTAGCTATATGTAGTATAGGATGATATACTATACAGCATCTATAACATCATTAAGAAAACTGCCTCAGCAGGTTAGCTGTTGCATACACATTTAGGGGCAGGATGGGCAGTTCTGAGTGAATTGTTGTGTACTCAGCAAATGTGCTTGCAGTGTGTACATGTGCATGTACTCCTCTGTGCTAGTTTGAAGCATGAGTCCCTAGTGCCTTCCTTCCAGTCACTGGGATACCACAGGATTTTTCAATGGAGCTTGGAACCTGAAAATAGGCTGGGAAGCATCAGTGCATCTCCTGAGGTTGGGGGTCCCATCTTCCAGGACAGTTGTTTTCCTGCACAATTCTGGCATGCTCTCTAAGCTCCACAAAGGGAAATTACCCTTGTGGTGGTTGGTTTTGCTCATTTTTATCAAAGTGTTGATGATGTCTGTTGAAAAATTTATTCTCTGTTAAAGGTTTCAGTTTGAAGAGGAGGCAGGGTATAGTGGACATGTGAGGAGAGGGGAACAAGGAAAAGAAGAAAGATGGTCAAGACTAGATTTGAAATAGGAGCATGGAGACAGTCTCTGAAAGAGACACTGGACTAGCTGGGTGAGCCTGGAAAGGGGGAGAAAAACCATATACTCTTGAAAGGTCATGGAAGGAGGTGCAAAGCAGAAGGAGATTTGTAACCCTGGGATTGTGCAACTGATGGTGATCGCTTCCTGGCTGAACATAAAACTTGCCAATCCAAACAATCACTGCTGTCTAAAACTTTGTGAAACCAGACTGACTGTCCCTTGTGGAATACACAACCTAGTGCAGCTACTAGAGGTTCTTCTGGGTAACAGAGAAGCTAAAATTTAGTATTAATCTCTTGAAGAATGACTGCATTTTCATGGGATAGCACAGCTAGGATTTCTTGCGGCAAGAAAAGGGGGTATCTTCAGAAAAATTGATAGTACATGAGGAGAAAATTCACAAGGAAAGCTCAGGTTTGCCAGTCTGTTCAGAAGTAAGGAGAGGTATTAAAATTGTTTTCAGGCAATATATTTTTCTCTGAGTGGAAATCTATGCAAACATTCTTCTCTATACTGCTTTCAGTCCAGTATTGGAGGAAAAATGTGTATTCAACAGCAAAAATAATTTCTGCATCATTATGTTGAGATACTCATGGATCCAGTATCTCTAGAGAGGAAGAGTAAGCAGTAAATCTGTGTATTCAAACTGTGTCAGTGCATTCAGAAGAGACTGAGTAATCTAATCGCCAAGAGTTTCATATGTAAATATTGAAAAGACTGAGGAGCATTGTACTCGCTAATGTGGCACTACTGGATGTCAAGGAACTGTGGCAGGACCACACTGGGCAAAGCAGGCTGGCTCTCATGCTGTCCCTAAACCTCCTTCTTTCCAAGATGGAGCAGGATTAGATGGAGTGTTTTTGATCTGACTCACGAGAGCATTGCTTTATTTCAACAGTCTTGTGTTGCACAAATCTGTAGACAGAAGCATATGACTGGCAAACAAAATCCAGGCTTGTTCCTTTAAGGTCTGAGAAGTTTGCTCATCTGAGAAGTTTGGGAAAATTTTTTAATAATTTGCCTGCTTGAGTCTTTTTGCACTTAATAATTTTTTTATCTTATAGATAATTAACTTGATGTTTTTAATGTTCCTAATATAATTTCTAATACCTCTTTAAAGGACTTAATGCATGATTTCCATCTGTTCAGAGGTTTTTTAATATCTCTTTCAATTTCTTCAGTGATTATCATTTCAGGGCATGAAAATAGTAAGGAAATAATATACCATCTACAAAGATAACACCAAAATATGCTACCCCAGATCTGGATAGTAATTTGCCTCTTCTTTTCAACTGTATCAGTGCATCAAAGCTGCTCATTCTCACTCTGCAGCCTGATTTATACGCAAAAATCTTAAATTATTTTTTGTTGCTATAAAATTCTGTGTCCATTTTGCCAATATGAAATGGCTCAAAGTATTTTTATGGAGGATGGAGAAAAGGTTTCTTTGCTTGTTTGCCTTATAGCATTTTCATGCTTTCTATTCATTTCTTACAATTAAAAGAGGAAAAGAGATTCTGGTGCTCGTGTGTCTTCCACATCACATCCGTGGTACGTGGGGCAGACAGAGATGTAATGGCACGCCTCATAGTGTAGAATAAAAGAAGTGGTTTGGTTTACGCAGGATCTGGAAGACCAGAAGTTTATTATAACATCAATGCAAACTAGCTTTTTGTTCCTTGCTATTTAAAAGCGCAGTAGTAAGAACAAAGGTCTTGTCTGTTCAAGTTTCGATGTATTTATTGTGAATTTCTGGAGCCAAAAGAGGTATTTGTGTCTATCTTAACTAAACATACAGCTTCCTGAAATTTATTTGAATCTCAACTTGTATTTGAATTATATTTTAGAAGGACATTCAATCTATTTATGGTTGCCAGTGATGCAAAATGCATCACAACCCTTTGTGGTTAGACTCACTGCATTTATTTTTAGTTTGAGTATGTGCAGGTTCAGCTTCATCTCATTTGTAAGAAAGAGTTGTTTTTCATCAAAATTCACCTCATCCTTTATAGGCACTTCACTCTGAAATCACTATTTAATCTTCCCTTTGTTAAACTAATCAAGTTGTGTTTCAGGAGTCCTCCTCCCTGGAATTTTCCTTTAACTATTGTGAAAACTCTTTCATGACTTTCCTGTCCTCTCTTTTGTTACTAATAATCTTGGGGAATTGTGTCAAAAGAAGGAAAAAGAGCATCTGAGTGAAAGTCACTACTCCACTAACAGAAAGGTGTACTAAGTACTGCTCTGTTAAGCTGTCTTCTTTATACAGTCATGGTTTCTATTAATTATTCTGGCCAGTGAGAGGTTTGATCACCTGGGAGGGTTCCCAAATAACTTTTTGGCAACTTTAATTTTGTAATTAATTTACTGGGCACCTGTTGGGGTTTTTTATATATAGGTGCACACATCCATCCACATCTTTTACATTGGTAGAACAAGGTACTTATAAAATTTTGTAGGTGATATGCAGGCTAGGAGGATGCAGACAGTCTTTTTTATTTATTATCCTTGTCCAAATTGCAGTTATCTGTGACACTTTATGTCTGTGTAGCTTGGGGAATCCACTGATGTTATGTGAATAAACACATAAAGAAGGCTCTTCAGTAAAGTCTCCCTTATTACCAAGCTGAAAAGAGAACCAGAAAGCAAAACAAGGAGTATTTTAATAGGGGAAAATTGCAACAGGGAGCAACAAGGCTGAAGTCAGGAGATTTCATTGCTCTTATTCACAGAAAACATTGGTAGAAGGACACTGTGAATATCAATCCAAGCAGGAACAAACGTCAGTCTTCAATGCTAATTGATTTTATTGGTGGAGCAAAATGAGCCCAGCTTCATAGTTAAATGTGAGACAAGATTCTGCCAAGACCTTCCTCCTATATTAGATGACACTGTGACCCTGAATACTTGTTGGATAAATGATATAGAAAATGAGCACTGACCTTTGAGATACTAAAGACACAATGTCATAGACAAATGAGACGTGTTAGAGCTGAATTTTAGATATCACTGCCAAATGATGAGTGATCATGCCTGATAACACAATGTAACTCTTGAACCCCAAAATGTTGCTTCTGTAGAGGAAAGTGAGAAGTAAAAATTGATAGAGGTCATACAGGGAAATCATGCCATTATGCCAAGACTGCAACAAAATGGACCAAATCGATCAAGAATAAAAATGTTACAGTACAGGTAATAATTTCTAAATAACTTGTATTTAACATATTTACATCGGACTAAAAGTGTTCTCTTTCAGAAAGATTTCAGATTTATTTCTGAAATTGAAAGTTTAGCAAATATATTTGAAAGTCATTGCAAATTTTTAGCTACAGATACCTAGTAAGGAACTTTTGCAATTTTATGATAAGGATGGTATGTAACTGAGGAAGCCATTAAAAGCCAAGGGCTTTTTCCTTAGCCACTAACCAAAGGTAGTGGTGCAATAGAGAGCATATACTGGGTGGGAATGTCCAATCTCGAAGCTTGACTTACTTAATCAAACACCACAGAAAATAACAGGAAACCTGTTTAAGTCAGTCTAGTTTAAGTGCTAGCCAGTGAGGATGATAGCTGGATATGATTATAATGTGTGGTAAGATGCGCTTTCCATGGCCTATGTTAAGAGTATGGGGGAAATTGAAGTATTTTTGACTAGTTGAAAATACATTTTATAGTCCCAGTTTTCTCTGTGTATAAAATTGGAGTAGAGACTAGAACATTTTATTTGTTGATCCACTGCAAATTGTAATATATCTACTACCCTATAAAATTATCATTGACCAGTAGTCAAAACATAGGAATGAGAAGATGTCAAGGCATCATCTTGTATTTTTCTAATGCATATATACTTAAAATTAAGCATTATAAACTCAAATCCATGCCAAACAGTCTTATGAGATTGTAGCAGCTAACATTAAGCTCATTATCTCTATTTCCATCATAAGCTCTGGGTCTTCAGTAAGGAAAATATTGTGAGTGTACCAACCTATTGCAACCACTGTTAAATCAAGAAGGGAAAGAAAAACTGGAGCAAAGGCTCTCTTACAGACATTTTGTAAGACCACAGGGAGCAGAAGTTTGTTTATTTCAAAAACATCATATATTGATTTATGTAAAGAAGTAAAATATTTCAGAATGCACTTGTTTGTGTAACTTAGCAAAGTTTTATACCAACCTGGAACCATATGAAATGTAAAAATTCCATAACTTTTTCTCTAGGTCTGATTAGCAAATTTTACTCACAATGGTAGTGGAACATCTCTATGCTGAAGCCTCTGTATTGAGAAGGCCTGCTAGGTTCCTGAAGTGATTCTTGTACATTTAAAATAATGTAGAATTTAATTATTTTCTTTAAAAATGCTAACAGTATATCCTTTAAAAGCAGAGGAGAAAAAAAACAGAGACAAACCCATCTTGTGAATTGTTTGCATGGAGTCAGCAACCTGAAGAAATGTTCTCATGCTGCAGTTTCCTTCTGTTTGAGCATAGCCTTTATTAAGAGTAAGCTCTTTTTCACAGGCAATCTTACTTTAAAGGAAGTATTTTCAACAAGCGTGCTTTGAGCTGTGTTAGCAGTTTCCTCATTTGCATCCTTATTGCGATTCTGTACATTGCACTGTGCTTGGAATGAAAGATGTCATTGAAGCCTTCAGGTAGTACTATTTAGATGAATCTTTATCTGTTTCAGTCTATTTGAAGATTTTAGCTATTTCTTCAATCCATATAAACATTTTCCTGTCTGTTTTAAACTGTTGGTCACTGAAAGAAGAGAAGGACCTTGCAATACACCCAACAGACAAGATGTGTTTTTGAAGTAGAGGTGAACCAGAATATACAGTTAGGAGGTCTTAATGTTTTTGGAGAGGAAGGTGAGATGGAATCTTTGTTCCTTTTCACCCAAAGTTTCTGGAGAGTAAGAGTAAATGTTGAAAGAAAAGCCAAAAAACTTTCCTGTGAAACTTACGTCATATTTTGGACAGAGGAAAGTCTTCTTTCTACATATATAATAATGAGGCTGATCTGGAATAATATAAGCCTCTTATGTTGATGTCACATTCAGATTTTTACAAAAACCTGCAAACACCTCCTTGAAGTGACCTGAAGATGTGAAATGTTCCTATTCTCTCACAGGCTAGTGTGTGCAATGTCACTATGTGCTAATATGATGCCATCTCAGTTTCTGTGCTAATTTAATGGAATACAGTGATAATTTAGATGAAAAAAGAAAACACATAGGTGGATTCTTGCAGCTGGGTATTTTACTGTTTCGCTGCAGTGATTTGTTCAGCAAGCTTGACTATCTAATAAGCTAGTTCATGCAAATGAAGGCATCTATCTTCATCCCTCTTTGCCATTAGTTCATTATGCATACATTAAACTTCAGAGAATAAGCACAGAGATTGATTAGAGAGTTCCAGAGCACAGGTTAGCAGCCTAGAAATGCCTGAGTTATTCCTTTTCTTGTTTTCCCCTTTTTCCCCCATGTTGGCACACTTACTTTACAGGAATAGTAAATTCTTGAGGATCTTACGTGCTTATTAACGTCTAAAGTCATCACTATTTCTGTGATTTGGTAAATTTTAATATAAGCCAGTAGCTTATTTTGCAGTTCTTTAACCCTCGTTTTCCGTTGGCTTTAACTGTATTTTTTTTCTTCATCTTGAATATTGAGCAAGTTAATAATCTTTTTGACACAGGCACTTTTTTTTTTCCCCTATAAAAATCTAGTAAAAAATCAGTGCATCCTGTTTGTTAGGTTGCATATTAAATTGCCCCCTAAGCCATCCTTGTAACTTTGGTTTTATATCAGACTGAAGTATGCAAAAAGAATGAGTCATTGACAGATCACTTTTTAAACCATTTGTAGCAATGCATTCATCCAGCCTGATTTTGAACTACCATCTTCCAGAGATCAGCATTTCTGGGCTGGGGTTTTCCACAAAGGTGAGGAGTAAGCAAACCGTAAAGAGATCAGCGGTCACTGAGCACAAAGGACAAAAGGTAAAATGTGTGGGAAGGGAAGCATTCACTCGCATTTTCCATATTTCTCATTTTTCTCATCCATATCTCATTTTCTCAAGGATAGCCTGATCTTCTACAGAGAGACTTTGATAAGCCCTTTTGTCATGCTGAGTCTCCTTCAATACTACCAAGTAGAAAGAGAGGGTGGGCATATAATTCAGGTGTATTTGTTCTGCAGTCATTTACGTATATGACCCCTAAAAACTTAAACATTTGTTCCTTAATCTATGTACTTCAAAAAGTTATGCAGTCCCATTCCTCCATATTTCAAATATTGGAAAATTCACTACCCACTATTTGAATACATGAATGATAGTTTTTCTAAACAGGAGTGACACCATTACTATATCCTTTTCTTATCCTAACTGATTTGGTTTGCCACAACACTAATGATCTAGCTCCGTGCCATAAAAAGGAAAACCACTTGCGTTAACTAATATATTACATTATATAGCAACTGTAGATCATAAAAGGCAATGCAAGGTATGTCAGGAAAAATAAATGACAGCTCAAATGGAGAAATGTGATTCAATGACACTATTGCTAAGATTTACCTGGTAGCAACAGGATGTTAAAACATTGTGGCAAACCATGTCTTAAATAGCAAAAACCTAAGCAGTTCAGACAGTTCTTAATCTAAAAGGAAAAAAAGATTAGGAGGTGATTTGATTGGAGGCCACAGTTCTGCATCGAAGGGATATCCTGAATGTAATAATGGTACTATAATGAGATCCCTGTCTCAAAGGTTTGTCTACTCCCAAATCAGATAGACATTATCTACACATGTAGCAGAGTTTTCATCACTTTCAAAGCCACTCTGGATATCTTTCTAAAAGGTAATCTATAGGTGGAGATACCACCATATCAAGTTTCTTTGCTTGTCTCACTCAGGTGATGAGGGCGAGAATTTTTTTCAGTGGTTCTTTCCTGCTTTGAAATGCACAAATGCAATCAGTCCTGTAATCAATCCAGCCTGATCCATTTTGGTAACTGTAGAAAGCAGAGAAACTGCAACTGTTAGGCTGTGTTTTTGTGAGTAGTGACACATCAGTGTAAAGAAGCACAAATTATCAAGAGTTTTCTTGGTGTTAATTTCTCATTAAAAAGAAATTAAGAGGAAGTTGGAGGTGAATTAATCAGAATTATGGGAAGAATTCCCATATTTAGATTATAAATCTAAATTAGTGTCTAAGTTCTGTGCTGTTCTGCACAGTAGGGTTTCTGCTAGAGAAGGAGGGTTAATGAAGCCTCCATCCCATTCAGACAGATGTGTAGAAAAGACTAAGGTAATGGGGTTCTGTCCTTTCTTCATCACTACTGTCAACAGAGACAAGCAGAGGAGATCAGGGTCACACTGCTGATGCACAAGCCATTCTTGAGTTTAGGATTTTGTTGCTTATGGTGTGATCAAAACTTTCAAAAGGAGATACTTGTTTCGTGTGGGAGATACAAGTTTGAGATAAGGATGGGTATAAACTTCAGCTTGGAAGTACCTTCTACTACCCATTCCACACCCGAGCTAGCAATGATACGGTGTGGAAGCATGGAAGCTTGAGCTCTGGAAAGCCTTGCAATGTCTGCTGAAGAGGTGAAGGTTGAGACCATCAAGTCCTTCATCACTGTGCTCATTTTTACCTTCCAATGTCTTTGCTAAATAAAGCTCCACCATGACAGTTTAGTGAGCTGCTCTGGACCCAACAGATGTTCAGGAATTTGACTGCCATCATAGATAATGAGGAAGCAAAAAAATGCTTAAACATTCTGAAACATTGCAAGTGCCTCAAGGTGGAACTGGTCCTCATCTGAAGATGAGGAAGTTGATGGTTGCAGATTTTCAAGTGATCAATGGATAGTATAGATACATGTAGGTTTTCTCTAAAAGAGAACCATTGATGAAAACACTAGAACTTCCCAGCTATATTAAGGAATAAATGTACTTTCACTACACTGCATCATTGAGCAAGTTGTAGTTTCCACTGCATCTTTATTCCAACCCTACAACAAGGTGGCATATCAGGGATAATTTTTCTTTTTGTAGGTAATAATACAATAAAAAATTTTGTTGTTGTGATTTCACTAAATCTGGATATTCTTACTGCAATATATTAAAGTATTCATATTTACTGAAGCTAAAAGTTTTAATGTATTATAATTTTTTAAAATAGTTTTTCCTCCAGTTAAATTCCTCTGCTTCAGGATTATTAATAGGGAATGATTGTGTTTAGCCTGATTTTTCCAATCGTTGATGTATAGCAAAAAAAAAGTACAGAGAAAAGAATTCAGAAGTGTTCACTGACAAAAATTCCTAATAGAGTCAGCTCTTAGAAGAATCAGATGCCATCATGTGTATAAAGATAACTCAAGTTGATCTCTTTGCACAATATCTGTCAAATTAATGTCGTGAATAATTTTAGGCTGATAGTACTTGGAATGCACTATTGTGCAATTCAGTTGTGAATACAAGGAAAAAACCCCAACAAAACAAAAAAACCATGCAAGCAGGACTATCCAGAGGGCCAAAAAGCCTGTTGTTCCCTTACCAGCATTGGTCTGGCTTGAAAAAGCATCTAGACATGTGGCCATCCATCTCTTGCTTTAGTCTGCATATCTGCCACAGTTAGCCTGGAGAAACCTCTCTGCTTCTTACACAGCTGCTGCCATGGAGCACTTTTTCCCCTAAGTTAAAGGCAGCTTTTTTTTTTGCACCCTTATATGAAGCCATCCTTTGTAATTTGGCTTCACCGAGATCATCCTTGTCTTTTCTGTGTGAAGCTTCTTTGGCTTGAAAACTGATTTTACACCATGCCACACTTATTTTCATTTTCTAGCAAATGTTCTTCACTACTCCTGTCTAGGACAATATTCAGATGCAAGCAGGATGTTGTGCTTTGAGCATTTGCCATTGGTAGCATGGCTGTGCTGCTGCTGGAGAAGCACTGGGGGCTGCACTGTAGGCTGTGGAATGCAAATGCTAAGCCCTGGGAAGGTAATAATGGTTTATTCCAGTAATTGTTCACTCCTGAAATGTAATTAGTGAAGTTACTGCAGTGTGCATTGATAATGGTGTCATATATGTTTTTTCAGTACTCTTGTGTTAGGAAATTCAGGTGAGGTTCTTTCATTAAGAATTAAGAACCTCCTTTTTTTGTCTGCAGCTGGCTTTCTAGTGGCTATTTGATTTTCAGGCTTGGGATACTTGCATTAAATTCTGATATTTAAGTTAGAAATAGAATTTAAAATATAATGCTTACATTTGTGGTTAAATTGAAGACCTCCTTTGTTGAATGCCTCAGCGAAGATTTAGAGAGTGTTGGCTGCCAATGAATCTGCAAATATGAAAAATGTACCCAAAACCAAATAGCACAAGAGCTAATCTCATTTTAGACAGGCAACCAGTGAACCCAGGTGTGGACTGTGCTGCTGTGTCCTGCAGGCCTGGTGTTTTCAGTGAATTATGTGATCATGTCCTGTATATCACTGCTTGTGATGGATCATAAAATACCCTTATTTCCTTTTCTGTGTCATGCCTAGGCTAGGCAGACTTTTTCTAGTCTATAAGCACTGGTGGAAGGAATTTGGATTTTAGGTAATATTTTGCAATGGCAAAGGCATCTTGTAGATGCTCTTATAGCTAAAAAAAAAAATATATATATATATAAAAAGGAGACCATCTAATGCCTTGTACACAACCAGAGCAGGTGTCAGTGTAAACTGAATCTGTTTTAGACAGTTTTTTGCAAGTGTCTTAGCCTTGCCCATCTCCTTTGCTTTCACTGAAAATGGCACATATTTCACCTGTACATTTATACAGATTAACCTGGCTGCTGACCCACAGCAGCCTGCATTGGCAGTGTTTTACATTTGCAGTGTTGTTGGTAAGTGCAGTGTGTTGTGCCTTGTAGATGTGCTCTGCTGCACCTTGTACCACTTTTGTTTTCCACTGTGGGTGGCTTGCTTCTCAACTGGGCCTGGTTTGGGGGTTGTCCCTCCACAGGATGGAGGGGAGGCCACAGGGCAGGTTGTGACCAACTTCATGTCCTCAGACTCTCCTCAGTGATGTGGTTTTGTTTGTTTTTGATAGAAATTTTGATGGTTTAGAAGTAAGTGACAGCCAGTCAGGAAAAGGGCAACAAGGAATGGACTGTTCATCATCTCTTGACATCCTTCTTGTCACACTAAGAGAAATACACATACCCACAGGACTTGAAACACTGAGTAAATGTAATGTCTTCACTATAACAAACTGCTATCTGTTCCCAAAGAATTGACTTTATCTTTATGTGATTTCTTATTAAGCTAGGAAATACCTACTGGGATGTAAAGCAAAATGTTTTTTCTTTGCAGAATTTCTGCTGACATACAAGGGAAAGTCCATTCCAGGACCGCATTCACTATATTTTCAGCAAACTTACCAATTGCTTACTTTTTAATTATATATGGTTTTGGTAGGAAAATGTCAATAACAGCAAGTTTGGGTTTTTTTACTTTTAAGTTCAGTTCCATTTATGCAGCTGTTCCAGCTGCACTTAACAAACTTATTCACTAGGTGGAAAACAGAAGCAAGCACTTGACCTGATTGTATAGATTTCAGACATTTTTTGGGGTTTTAAAATGAAATTTTCACAGAAGGGCCTCAATATCTGAAATGAAGGCAAATATTTTGAGCTTTTCTTTAATATGTACATTAAGATATAAAATTGTAGTAATTTAGAAAATAAATGATAATAATTTTGAGTAACAGTTCTCTCAGCTTTCAAATATTTTTCTGTGAAAAATCTCTACTATCATTTAGTATTGTTTTATTTTTGAAGAAGTGAATATACTCCAGGTTCATAAGTCTCATGAGAATTTATTTTCCATGCTGTTTATTTACTGAAAGATATTATTTATATACACCAAAGAGTAGAAAAGGACAAGAAGACTGCTCATGTATAAAATACTGGAAGCTTTACTATGTTTCTATTATTATTGAAGAAAAATTGGTCATGGTGTTTCTTCAGTTTTACCTACCTGCAAATTGTTCCATGTATTCACTCTCTCACAGTAAGATTTACCCAGTCTAGAATTTGAGCATCAGCTTCATCTTTGAAGCTTTCTTGTGCTACATTGAGAATTCCTGTAGTCCTCCAGGCTCCAGGGCAGATTGCAGTGTTAATGCACCAGCTGACCCAGCTGCAAGTCAGGCACACACAGTCAGGATATTGCAGCAGCAAGCCTGAGAGAAGCATCCGAAACAGCAACTGAGAAAACAGCACCAGTGTAATGTTTCTGTGGGATTCAGCTGCTGTGTATGCTCCTGCTTACAGAACTGGAGATCTAAAGGAAGCTCTTTGGAGCAGAAACCATTCTTTTGCTTCTTACGTCTGCTTGTGTGCCTGTTTTTGCTCCCCTCGCTGAGCCATTTCCATGATGCAGTGGGATTCCTGAGCCCCATGCCAGAGGCAGGTGCGTGCCAAGAAAGCTGTGGAGTGGCTGGTGCAGCATGGACAGGCATGTACTCAGGATTGTCCTTGCCACAGCAGGAAACAATGGAAGTGCTAAGGCAGTCCCAAGATGCCCCCTCCACAGGCTGAGGGAAGGCAAGTCCAAGTGTGAGTTCATAAGAAGTGTGGAAATAACTTCTGTGCTTTCCCTTCAGATGCTGACTATGCTAATATTATTACCCGTGTGGGAGTACATGTAGGAAAGAACAGACTCCAGAGACTTCTAACTAATTAGGAGCTTGCTGGTTGGCATAAGTAATGAATTATGAGTGAGGTGATACATGAAGTAATTTGATTTTTTACCCTTAAATTGTAACACAGCATTGCCTTGACTAGGAAACAGAGACTGACCTTGCATTAGTTGGGGAATAGCATGTACAGATGTGGTTGTGTGTTGGATTGGAAATGAACTCCCAGGGTTGTTCTGATATTGAGCATTTCAATAATATTTCAGTGGGGATTAGTCTGTAATAATAATGCCTAAGCAATGCAGATGAGTAAGCATGTCATATATAGCATTATAAGATCAGTAATCATGTGTGATTTAAGAAAGCAAAGATGAAAAACAGAATGATGAGGGTATCAAATGGGCCTGGTTCAGATCACTTGCAGGGATAACAGTCTCTTATAAGCAAAACCAGCTTAGGTAGTTTAATTTCTTCCTGATATGATTATGTACAACAAAAGCTACAAAATCCTTCAGAGCAGCAAACCTAATGAAACTACTGTGCACGCCTGGATGACCTTATTTGTCAGTGTGCAAGGAGCACCTCACACCCCCCCTCCCTTACAGTGCTGGTGCATCTTTCCCTCCTGCCTACCAGGGAAGAGTGCCTAGAAGTCATTGTTCTGTTGGCAGAGGTAAACAGAAATTTGTCATAATAGACGGTGAAAAGGAACAAGCCTGGTTATCACTTTCCATGCCAATAGTTGAAGGGACTTGTATAATTGTTAGCCTGCTTAAAATACTGCTTGGATCATCTGTTCCACATGTACTTTGGACAGCAGAGTATTGCCCAGCATTGGATTGCAAACTCAGAACCTATGTAAAAGAACAAAACACATGACAGTATTATGCTATGGCAAAAGATTCACCATTGCTTTGCAATGCAGTGCATTGTTTATGTCCTGTATATGCATTGTGGCAAAGTATTTGTTTAAAAAAATCTTAGATGGTTACTGAAAGCCAGATTGTACTACTGAGAATTAAAAGGAAGGATTCAGTCTGGGAGGAGGGAAGGGAGGGGAATTTTCCTTTGGACTCGGATCTTGTGGTTGGGTAAACCCTGTATAAACATGTGTCACACACTGGCACAGCACCTGACGTTGCATCGCGGGTGCCAATGTACATTATCTTCAGTTGCAGGAAGTACCGTGACTAACTCTTGTATTCATTATGAATGCTTACGGGTTTTTATAAGACTGAAAGCAGCATTATTTTGGTCCATAGCATCTCTACAGCTATGCAACATGTCTGCATGTTCAGAAACAGGTAATCACATCTGTTCTTTCTGAACTGTCAAAAAGGCCAGATGTGAGTAAACATTATGAGAGCTCAACAGCTTCCAAATGGTACCAAATGGTGGTTTGGTGTCAGCCAAGTTGGAGAATGCACCAGTTAGCTATGCTGCTGTCTGCTTCTGACAACCTGGGTTGCTGGATGCATTGCAGAATTTTGTAGTAGTGGAAGTTTATAAGCATAGAGGAATTCTTGTCCAAGCATGCTGTATAATGGTCAAAATGTGAATAACTGAAGTGAGGTCATCATCAGCTGGAATAGATAGAAGATCCTGTCAGACATCTAGAAATGAGCAGGAGCACAGGCTGATGCCACATCAGAAAAAGATTCAGCAGCTAATCCTAGTAGAAGTACTACCACGGATTACAAGCCTGTGCACCAGGACTGCAGTCTCTTCTGAATTATTTCCTCAATCTGCCACCATTTCCTCAAATACAGAGGTAATGGTGGTGGTTTGGCAATTCTTGGTCAGGGCAGCAGTTCTTCATTATAAGGTGAAAATGTGTTACATCATCTTCTCAGTCAGGTGGAAGGATCTCTATAGAGCCTTGTTGCTATTTGGATAGTGCTACTTCTACACTTACTGGTGAACATTTGAATATATACAAGGACCTTGCTTGGTTTTTGGGAGGCTTTTCATCTTTAAATCTCATGCTGCTACAGCAACTTGCTGATGCAGTGCAGACATACTGTTTGTTTACAGTGAATATTTGATGCTTGTATCGGATCAATTCTCCTAAAAGCTGCATATTAGTACTGAAAATGAGGATCCTGAGACGGGTGCTCCTGAAATGATCTGAAAATTCTGAAAGGATGATCCTTTCAGAATTTTCCAGGATATTTAGGATTTCATGTATTTTTCCAGAATACCTGGGCAGCTGGTGGTTTTACTAGGTCTTCTCAGACTGCAAACAATGGATATGTGGCTTTCCAAAGAGTTGCAGTCCTGCTGAAACTGCTTATGTAGGTTACCTTGCCCACCCATGTGCAATAAGGACATATCTTTTTGAAAGTTTGAGGCCTTTTGCTGCATGTGGCCTGCCTTTGTTGTCTGTGGAATTACCTTACCATTTTCCAAAAATGAAGAAACTGCAGAAGAAGGTGTTGTAGCATGTGAGGGAAATTTTATATACACTTAATCACTATGAATGCCCTTCACTTAATTTATACCTGTCCTGCAGAAATTGAAGAGAGTTACAGTGGAGCTGTATTTATGTAAAAATAAGGAATAAAACTGTTAAAATCTGATGTATCTCTGTCTGGATTCTTGCTGTATTCAATTGTTCTATTAACACTGACATCCCCTTGTGGCCTCATAGGGAGTCTGAACCTAAAATTATAGTTCTGTTATATCATTGTGTGCTTTACCCTTCTGTTTAATCAGTTGAAGTGCATTATAAAGCTCAGAGGTCAGAGGTAGAGAGCAGAAAATGAGGAAAGATAGCCTTTTTAAAATGAGAAACAACTATCTTTAGTTGTAAGTGTTCCCAGACTTCATATTTGTGGGCTCTGTATAGTATACTAGCACGTTGGCGTCGTTTTTAATAACCTTTTACAGAACATATGGCTCAAGATTTATCTATATGCAGAGCCTTGTGGACAGAACTTGTAAATTGTAATATAAAAAAATCTCCAGATGTACATGTTATTTCTTACTAACACAGAATGATTTTCTTGGGAAGAAGGTGACATATTGGAAAGGCAACATCTGTGTTACTACTTAAATTTTAATAATGTGAATCATTTTCTTTCAACAGAGGAATTCAAGGGCTCAACAATAGTTGAATTAATGAAAAAAGAAGGCACCACCCTAGGGCTCACAGTATCGGGTGGTATCGACAAGGATGGGAAACCAAGAGTATCTAACCTTCGTCAGGGAGGAATCGCTGCTAGGTAACCGCATCTCAAGCTGCAAAATGCATTATAATATGTGATTGCCTCAGAAATACGTGCTGCATCAGAAAGGTCACCAAAAAAATATGTGACTGATGCATCTATAATGGCAGCCCATCATACTGGAGAACCTCAGGGAAATGGCAACAGCTGGTCCTTCTTTTTGCTCAAGGCTACTTTGATAAAAACTGGAAGTACCAATGAAATCTTTGAAAGTTGTCATAAAACTCATGGTATTTCTTCTAAATTATACATATTTTATTTCTGGGGTGATTTTTTTGTCTTTGAACAAAAATTTGAGAGAAGCATAACATACTGAGGGGAAAAAAACAAAAGGGGAAAAAAGAATGATAGTGCTACCATAATCTTATTCTTTTTTTAGTTCTTCATTAGATAACTTTGAGATTAAAAAGACTCTAAAGTGATAGGTACCTTGCTTACTACTACAGTGGAAAGAAAAAAGGCTTTTAATCATGAGTGAGACAAGTCAAAAGATGACCGTTGAGCTAAATCGTTCCAAGTAACTGAGTAGAACAAAAAAAAATTTTTTTTTGTTTGGACATTTCCCAAACAGAGAGAGACAAGGATGGGGACATGAAGAAGATGACTTCCCAGATCCTATGCCCAAACCAGTCAAATCATCCAGCTCCTTTATTGTAGGGCTGGTTTTGTACCTCAGGAATAAATAATGCAAAAATGTTCTTATTTTAATATTTAACGAGCTAGAGTAGATTAATATCTTAAAATGCCGCTTTCTGTTCTGTTAGTAATATCAACTCATTTTGATCTAGATTCATAGGAAAAAAAAATTTACAGTTACTAAACAGTAATTTAAAGGATTTAGTTTGGTTCATCAGATCTGTCTTTCAGAAAAGAAATATGTACTTTTCCTTAGGAGTGACCAGCTGGATGTAGGGGACTACATCAAATCTGTGAATGGAATCAACCTGACCAAATTTCGCCATGATGAGATCATCAGCCTGCTCAAGAATGTTGGTGAAAGGGTTGTGTTAGAAGTGGAGTATGAGCTGCCTCCGGTCTGTAAGTACTTCCAGAGCAAAATAAAAGCCTATGTAGAATAGCAGACGTAGTCAACAATGAGATGAGCATGGTTGGTAGTAGTCATTTTAGTAGTGGTTGTTTTTTAATTTTCTTTTCTTAATTCTATTTATTCCTGTGGCTTATCACAGAACGTTGAAGCAGTACAAAAGAACTGGCGGTACAGAGGGATGCTCTCTAATGTTTTAGAAGCAGAAATCTCACCAACAACAGAGCAGAGTTACCAGTCTCTGCTTTTTGTTGGTTTTTTGGTTTTCTGGGGGTGAGGGTTGGTTTTTGGTTGGTTAGTTTTGGTTGGTTGGGTATTATTTGGGGAGTTTTGCTCAGAAGCTGATGAACTTCCCCACTGCTTTCTAGCAGCTGGAGGATTAGTCTAGTTATGTATTTGGGAGTTTTTTGAACCTCCTGACAAGCACACTAAAAAAATTTTGAATGTCCTCTGTTGATTAGTGTTTGCTTGTGGAGAGGGAACTTCATGTTCTGAAGCAGAGTATCTGAATTAATCAGCTGAGTTCAGAGTTACTTTGTTGCAGATGTAGTTCTTTCATCAGCGTTATTTGTTTTGCATTTATTCAACTGGGCTTTCTTTGGTTTTCATCCCCTTTTAGCAATGTACCACTCTTGTTCACTGAGAATGGATTTTGACATACTAAATTACAGCAGCATTTGTAACTTTCTGTTTAATTCTCTGGAACTTCCAGCCTCTTCATACAAGCATAGATGATAAAGTTGGAGATAATTAGCAGACTAGTTGTTTCCATGAACTACTAGTGAGCAAGCTGTTTTTGTTAAACATTAAAGTTTTCCAGTAGTTGTGTGGAGAAGCCCTGGCACTTCCTTCCCGGCCCCATACATAATGAAATTCTACTGTTGTTCCCATGCTTGCTCCCTCAGGCAGAGCACTGTTGCAGTTTCAGAGCCAGAAAATGTCAGTCATTTAATAATGATGGATTAAATTTGGCTGAGCACTGGTAATCCCCCTCCCTAGTGCTTCCTTCCATTTCTGAAGTGTTCACAGCAGGAGGGTCCAGCTGCTGTTTTCAGCACGAGCCACCTCAGTGTTTAAAACTGGAAGGTGAGCAGTGCCTGCCCCATGTCTATTGATGATGGGTGACTCTAATGCAGGGAATAATGTGCTCTGACTCTGTGATTTCAGAAGGCTGAATAATTGCTTTATTAAGCTATACTATGTTACACTAATTCTGTACTACATTACAGACTAAAGAGATACTATACTACAAAGACACTAAAGAAAAACCCATGACTGTCTGGAGACAGTCAGGACACAGCTTTGACTCAATTGGCCAAGGAATCAAAACAACTTTCAGTGGTGTCCAATTAACAAATCACTTTGGGTAAACAATCTCCATAACACATTCCACATGTGCAAAACAAAAGGAGCAGTGAAGAGATAAGAATTGTTTTCTCTTCTCTGAGCTTCTCACTGCCTTCCCCAGGAAAAATCCTAGGATAGAGTTGTGCCTGCTACTCTCTGTGAGGAGAGGTGCGACCACACGTGTCTGCCTTTCCCTGTTGGAAAGGGTTAAGCAGTTTTTTCCCACAGCAGGCTGAGGCTGGGGTGCAAGGTGGCTGTCCCCAAGTGGAAGGAGGCTGCTGCCATTCCTCACTGCTGAGCTGTGGGTTTCACCTCTCCCCTGTGGAAGTTACAGGCCACACCAAACAAATGGGGAAGCGTGGGTTCATCATGACCTACATGCAAGGCCACTTTCTGTCAATAGGAATGAAGGCAAAAGTTGTCTTCTCATAATTCTTTTTTTTTTTATTTTGTCAGTAAAACATTTCTAAATGAAGAGAAAACAACCACATGGACTCAGTAACACAGTTGTGATCTTCAAGCTGTAGCAGGAATTACTGCAGCACAGAGCAGTGCTCTGGAGGGCCATGTTTCACCTGTTTTCCTAAGAAATTGAGATTTATGTGATTTCACTGGGTGGTTCTCCTGTTTCCCTGCAGTAACTTTTTTAATAGGGACTGAAAAACTCAAAAAAAGTACATTTCATACAGTACATCTCCTGGAAATAAACATCTGAGTGAGCTGGGAGCAGGGGGGTCCCCAGAGAGACAAAGAGAGGGGCAGAGAGCACTGAGGGCCCTCTGCTCTTCCTGGTGCCTTTCATGATTGGCAGCACACACAGGGTGGCCTGTGGCACCCTTGCGCCCTCAGGGTATCCTGACAGGGAAACTCTGGTTATTGCAGGCAGGAACATTAAATGACACAAGTTTTCATTAGTTCTGCTCCTCACAGAACATGTATTTTGTAGAGCTGGGTTGGTTTGGTTTTGATTTTTTTTTAATTTTATGTGTGTTTGTACTGTTTGCAGTACTTGAGTGGAAGGTGGAAAGTGTGAGTGCATGTGATTTTACACAGAGTCCTCTTCCCATTGGAAAATAGAGTTCTTAGACCCTGCCAAAGTTTTTCCTGTAAAAGCTAATAGCAAACTGTCTGCTGGTCTCTTAACAGCAGTGGTTTCAAATTCTGTAAAGTGGATTATCACACCCAAATGCATTAGTCTGTGCATTAGGCTTCTCACCTCCTAGTCCAGCTGTACACCAGTTCTTTAGTACTTCCAGAGAAAATACTGACTCAGCTAGAAGCTAAAGAACTTTTTTACCAACTCACCAATTATAAGAGAGCATGCTGCATTTTGAAAAAGAAAAGTCCTTATGATAATAAAATGCATTTTGCATTGTAATCTAGTAACCTAAGATCAAAGAAACAGCCCAAAAATCTTGTCTTCTTTCTAAGTGAGAAAAACAAATGTTTTCAAAGCTAAACAAGAAGCTCAATAGGTACTCTTTAAGAATTTTGTATCATTTTTGTCTCACTGTGTGTTTCTAGCGCTCTTCTGTAACTATAAGAAAAGCAAAATTATGCCATAATTTAAACAGTAAGACTCAATTTCCTCAACTGTTATATGCATCTGTGTCCTTTTTCCACACCATTGTCACTCTGCAAAATATCTATCCCAAAATTCTCTCAAAAAGAGGGTGAGTTCTACGTAATCACAGGTCTTCAGTCTGTCTGTCCTGTAATTGAGCCTTTCCAATTGCATGACTCAATATCTATCTTAAATTAGAAAAGATGTAAATCTGTGTGGTGTATAATTAGAAAAATAATAACCATTAAGTTTTGGATTCTTTTTCTTTTAGCTGTACAAGGGTCAGGTCTCGTCTTTAGAACTGTGGAAGTTACTTTACATAAAGAGGGGAACACTTTTGGATTTGTAATAAGAGGTGAGTCATTGTTGAGTTTGAACTCTGTATTTTCTTGTTTTAAAAAAAAAGTGGTAAGCTTTTGAAGCACTCAGAAATATGTCAAGATTTATGTCTTACAGTTTGTAAAAATCAATATATTACATTTTCCATATTTTCATGTGCTGCTTTTATGAGGTGCTGAAATTTTTGTTAATGGAAGAATTGTAAGTAATCAACTATACCAAGAAAACATGACAAACTCTGGTCACATAACACCAGATGCTTCTCCACTGAAATCTCCAGGAAGATCATAGTTCTTTAAAAAAATTTACATGCAGTACTTCTATATATTAGGCATGAAATTTGATTAATACTGCTGGTAGTCTGAATTGTACAACTAAAATATTATCATTGACTTGGAGAACAGAAAAAAGATGCAGTTGTTAATTAATATACCCCAATAATGAATTATTATTTTCTTCAGGAAAAATGTCGTTTTTCTTTAATGCATAAATTATTAGTGGTCACTAATTAGTCTCCATATACATAAAGTGCAGATTTTTTTTCTCTGTGCTGCAAACATTGCAGAACAATTGTTCACACTGAGATCTTATTTTCAGAGTGAAAATTCTAAGAAAAAAATACTCATTTAGTAAGAATCCCTCCATATAAATGTTTTTAAAGATTCATCTATACCTAGAGTAAGTTGATTTTATTTAGGTAAAATTCAGTGGAGGGTCATATTAATGGCTTGGCCATTTTTTTCATTCTTTTAGCCCATCTGTGAAGGTGCATGATGCAAGATGTAGTCTTGCCTTTTGGAAATGAGCTTGCATAAAAAGCATAAAATGAAGGTATACTTTCTCTGGCTTTTTCCTTTTCAGGTGGAGCACACGATGACAGAAATAAATCTCGTCCTGTAGTAATAACATGTGTCAGACCTGGAGGGCCTGCTGACAGGTACAATTCATCTTTCTCTGGAGTTCATGTGAAAGAGAAATGGAGAAAGGTGAATTATTTGGGACAGAAGTTAAGATTTTGAGTGAAATGGATGCATTTAAATCCAGTCCTTTGGAATTCATGGGTTTGTCTTTAATTGTTGTAATAGAAATAATAATAACTGCAGCAATAGTAATGGGCAGCCACAGAGGCTCAGCATGTTATGGTGTGTGTGAACTTTAATTTAGAATCTTGCACCTAAAATAATTAGAATAAATTCCTGCAATAGGTCAGGGCACCTTTTTTTGCATTCTTCAGACAACTGATGTAGGTCTTAATTATGCTTTTTGTACTCTAACACCACAATCTTTTTCTCTTGTGATTCAAAATAATACTGTGACCAGTTTGAGTGTTTTATTGTTGTGTTAAGATGTTTGTACATATCTGCATGTGAGGTCACACATAACTTTACCTAGAAAACTTCTGAGCACAGATTTATGTTTTGGCCATATTTGTATATAATACCATTATTTATATATATATATATATATATATATATATATAAAGAAAGAATATTCGCTTTATTTTTATGCACAAACTATATTTTCAGAAATGGCATTTGTGTCCTTAAACCATTAAAGAAACTCAAAGGGCAGTTTCTTTAAAGCAGATTGATATCTATAGCCTATGTTGACATTTTCACCTTTGGAAACTAAGAAGAAAATGTTTCAAGTGAGCGTTTCCTTTGTTCCCACACTTTTTTCTCTCCCTCATTCCCTGGTTTCCTTGTTTTTCTCCACGATCCTTAAGTTGACAGTGTTAGTATTTAATTTTCTGTTATAGTTCTGAATAGGTTATGAGATGTGCCTAGGAAACAGCATTTTGGATTTAGAGTTGAATTACTTCTGAGTAGGAAGAAAGGAAAAATGGAATTATGCAAGTAAAAGATATTTTTAAAGAAAATCAATAAATGGACATTCATATTTTGCAATCTGTTTCAGCACCCATGTGTTTGCACCTCATGTTTATTTTTAAGAAAATATTGGAGGAGGAAGTGTTTGTGTATGTATGAAAACAGAGCTGTGTGGACAAGGTAGAAAGAAAGCATATGTTGAGCAGAAGCTATACTTAGATGCAATTTAACGTGACTTGATTATTTCACTGTGTGGTAAGCTGTTTTCCAGTCACCGACTTTCCAATTAAAGCAATTTCCTTTTCACTGCGCCCTCTGATCATTCTGGCTGTCAAAGCAAATGTTAAGTGTTAAGGCAAGAGGGATGGATGTCAGGGAGGGCGCGAGAGAATCACTCTGCATAAAAATGGTACTATGTCCACATCAATTTGTCTTACACTAACAAAGATCCCTCCTTTATTCTCCCTCCAGAGAGGGCACCATCAAACCTGGGGACAGGCTGCTGAGTGTGGATGGGATCCGGCTGTTGGGAACCACGCATGCTGAAGCCATGAGCATTCTGAAGCAGTGTGGGCAGGAGGCGACTCTGCTGGTGGAATACGATGTCTCGGTGATGGGTAGGTCCTGGGGTAGGAGCTGGGGCTGTGACACTGGGAGCCAGCTGTGGTATTTCCCTGCCTGTTCTCCATGAGCTGTTTTAGCAGCGATTGTGACCTGTTATGCTCCTAGTAGCACTGCTATTCCCTTCTGCATTGTATCATTAATCTTGGGTTCATAAGGAGGTGAGCAGTGTTTTACTGTAATTTAGCATTCTGACAATTCCGTGGTTTGTAGGCTGAAACCATAGTGTGGATTCTAGCAGAGTAACTTTTCCAGTGACTAGTTTATAATAAAGGTTAATGAAGTGTAAGCATTTCTGTCACATGAGGGAGGGGAATACTTGATCTAACAAAAATTCTTTTGCCTTTTGCCAGTGCTGCTAGTAGGACAAGACATAATTAAAAAGTCACAAGACTGCCTCAGAGAAAAGAATAGGGGAGAGAAATTTTGTTAAGAAATACAGAGGAGCCAAATGGCTTGAAAAATGAGCTTACATGTTGTACAAACTTTGAATTCACTGAAAATATGGGAGGTTTTTTTGGGAATTCAAGTAGACCAGATGATTTTTAATATGAGATTTGGAATTTATTTGTTTCCATTTGTTTTGGAAATTGTCATTTCCCTTCAATTTTTTCAAGATACAGAAAATTCATAGCAGCAAGAAACAGAAATACTCACCAGTCAGACTGAAATATTTCTTGTCTTTTCCCTTCTTTTTCTGCTCAGCTCCACAGTCAAGTTTCTAGCCTAGCAGTAAAGCAGCCTCCTAGGGATTTGTGAAATAGCACTGTCAAACTTCAAAGCCTTGGAAAAGATTAATACTGAAAAGAATAATGTGAGATATTTGCTTATTCTGGAACAGCCCTCTTTATTCTTCTCTGAGACACAGATTTCTCTTTTTTTATTACAATATATGTCTCTGTTTACTTAACTGTCAAGAATTGAAGTGGCAGGTTTGTGTAGTGTCTGGCAGGCCTGATGGACAGTTGTACAGATTCATGTCCAGAAAGGTGGAGACAGCTCAGATGAGCTCTAGCTTCTGAGGAGAACTAGAATTTAGGTGTTTTCATTTGTTTCTTCTTTTTCTTCGAAAGACAATGGGTGACCGAACCCTGTCCATCATCACAGTTAAACCAATATTCTTTCTACTCCACTTTTTCTAAAATGAACCCCTGGCTGTAGACAAAGTTCCCAGCAAACTTTCATTTCAGAGAAAATTCCCATCCCAATTTTCCTTATATACCCCAGGGGGTGAGTAAGCCTCCATTTCACTGAGGATCTTCTGGAAACCTTTGAAGGTTTGTGTAAGGAGGAGACCACGTGATGAAATACTCTGTTGTTTCCTAAACTGCAGCTTGTTCAAGGCAGGAACTTTATTTTCAGTACTATCTGGATAGAGCTCAGTTCAGGAGGATACAGAACTTAGGTGGAAATTTCAGGGTTGCAACTCTATAGGCAGCACCCACCAATCAGTTTCTTTGTGTCATTTTCTCTCTTAATAAACTCTTCTTGTTCTCAGCACCAAATCTGGATTTACTATTCCTGCCTTCCTGGCAATGAATGTGTTATCCAACAAAAATTAAAGGAGGTAGAAGAACCTGAGACTCGTGGAGTCAGAAGGAAAGAAGGAAAAGGAAATCAAACACTGGGAAATGTATGGAGTGGTGATCCAGCAGAGTCTGCAAGATGAAACAGGGAGGGAACCAGTAGACTGTCTTTCTAATGCATTGTGATAATACCTAGCCCCCAGTAGGTTTTGAATTTTTTCCAATCTGTGTGCCCTGCATAGTATTTAGCAATGGTGTGAACAAGAAATTTTGTTGGGAAGCTCTCTTGTGCAGCTATTTTATGACCATGGTGCAAAGGCTGAAAATCATTCACCCTAATCCATTGAATCCTGGCCAGGAAACCTTTTCTGATTTGAATCTTCTCTTAGTTCTCCTCAAGAGCAGGAAAGTTAAAGTTGGGAGTAACGTGAAAGAGAGAGCATGAGTCATGAAGAGAAATTTAAAAATTACAGAAATGTTATCCTTTTTTCTCAACTCTTATGTTGCCCATAAACTGTTTGTAATGCTGTCTGAGGGTTGATGAGAATTTGAAAATAGGCTAAAACAAAGGGAGAATATTGGGTAAGGTGACTTTTCAATAACTGATGCTTGAAAATAGATTAGTAGGTTAGCCTGCTTGAAGGGGACAGAAGCAATCCAAAAGTTGCACAGAAGTCTTGTGTAGTCTGTAGAGTCCTCCTGGTATAAGTTTTCAGTAGAATATATTACTCCTAGAGATATAATTGTAGCACTGTTTGCTTCAATACCTTCTCTTCTGTTAGTGATGGTAATATCCTGTAAAGTAGCATTCTGTGTGGCCAGAACTGGAAAGAGCCATAAAATACATTCTGATAGCATGAAATTGGAACTTGATTTGAAATGGTTTTACTAGATGAAGAAAATAATCCTGAACTATTTTTCAACTACAGTCCTGTAGTGTGTAACTGACTTTTCTTACTCCTGTAAGCATAAGCTGTTTCAAAGGTGCTCTATTTCTCAAAGTTTAGTTCTCCCAGCTGAAATCTTCAAGAGGTCACTTGGCAAGCTTGTACATTTTATTGTTTCTGGACCCTAGACAAACTGGAGTAAAAAAAGCATCAAGGGGTTCTGTGCAGGGTAATCAAGTGTGTATATAATGTAAGAGATGTGGCTGTTCTTGTTGAACTCTAGGGTTACACCTGTGCTTGCTTAATACATCCTGAAGTCTCCTGCTCTGCTGGGTCCAAGGAAATAAACTTGTCAATTCAGCTTCTTGGAAGAGATATTTTTTTTTTTAGATGTTGCTGAAAATATTTCCAGGTTGGTGTGTGGAGTGTATTGCTGTAGTTTCAAAGAGACTTTGTCATAGTAGGAGTTTGAACATACCAAGATAATCCCTGAAGAAAATTGAAAAAGCTAATTTCTGAGAAAGTATTTTATAATGTGATAAGTTACATTTGAAGCTGTGGAGGATGCAGTCTTCCAAATGTGTTTCTGTTTTGCAGAACACATTCTCCAGTGTTGAAGTACTGTTATTGCTTACCTTTCTTGTTGATTTTAGAGGAACTGCCTGTGTTTTTAAACTTTGTGATGCTTAAATAATGCTGTACTTCAGTGTTTGCAAAGGACATGGATGTGGTGACTCGCTCTACACAAAACTGTGTAGAATTAACATGATCTTTGTGGGCTTTATTACTCTTCTCTGTAGTCCTTACACCTTAAGTGTCTAAAATTTCTGGTCTTGTGGGTCACCTATTTTCATCTAGTGGTGGGAGAGGTCTGTATAGTGCAACTCTCTGTGCCCTGTGATTACACCTGAGCCCTAATTTTGAGGAAGGGGAGAAGCAGAGGCCAGGTTGTAGCTAGCAGTGACTTGCTGCTGCTGCCAAGATAATTTTACAACCTGAATTCTCTCCTGTGGCAATCAAATAAAAGATATTAATTCCAAGCTATAAAGTTAGGTTGGAGAGACTGAAATTCTCACTGTTAGGCAGTGGTCAGGGGAAGTATCATAATTAGCTGCTCACAGCTGGAGTTTTAGTGAGAGTAAGAATGCAACACTAATAACAAGCTACAAACAAAGATTCACGGTGCCTTTGTCTAAAACAAACAATAAAAGTTTATCAGTACATTGAAGCTGAGGAGATGCATTTTGTCTTCAGGTTTTCAAAGATCTGCCATGATGCCACTGGGCTCTGTGTGGTGTCTATAATTGGGGTTGCATCTGCTTGGGTACTCTTCCATATTTTCTCTGAAAGGGAGCAATCAGATAAGTTCAAAGGTAGTGACTACCTTGAGTTTAAATTCTGACCATTTTTATGTAGTTCATATCTAGAGTTTATGATCTTTTGAGCAACCTACTTTTTAAGTCTTGGATGCTCGTGCGGGGGCAATCTTTGAATCAAGGATACTGTAGTTAAAAAAAACCAGCAGCTTTTGCCAGAACTTGGACACAAAAGAAGCTTTTTTTAGTTGTTTGCACTTGTGAGACACAACATCTTTCTCTCTTCAGTGGGTGTTTGTTAGTTCAAACCACTCTGTGGTGTTCAGGAGTAAAGGAACATATTGCACTTTCAAATTCCATATGTTTTTCTGGCTTCTTTAACAGTTCTTGCTCTTATTCGAGCCAGGATAGATTTGCTGGAATGTGGTACCCTGTAAGTTTTCTCTACAAAACAGAAACAGTCAGCTTGTTTTCTGTTGCAAATCTACCAGAGTCACCCTGACACAGAACTGCTTGATTTTAACTAAAGCAACACCCTCTATTTTCTGAACTCAGTGTTTAACACTGATAGAACTTCCTAGAAAGGGGAATATTGATGCAGACATTTGCTAGTAAATCTTTTTGCTAGCCTCATCCAAGGCTTTTGCCTCTTTAAATTCACCTATTACAATAAGCTAATTAATTAATTAATGCTGTCATGACCTTATGAAGGTATATTTAAAGAAACCTGCTTCACCTTTTAGCAATTCTGCCTGACAAGAAGGGCACTAGGGAGAGAAAATTTGCATAGTTTAAAGATCAGGTGAGATAATCTGCAGTTCTAATGTAGACATTCAGCAATTTGTGGAAGGCGAGAAATAGAGGAGAAAAAAGAACTTATGGGCTGACCCTTAAGTTTCATAAAGCAATATCACTCAAGTGCATCCAGAGCTGTGGAGACCCTTAAAAGCTGGAAATTTTACAAGCCCAAAGGAGCAGGAGCCCCAGAGACTCCAAGGTCTGACTTAGGATCTTCATAAGCCTTACAAGTGTTGCAAGACCTTGCAAATAGAAGTAAAGTCAGGAACCCTGTAGGATTCCACACTGCCTTTTTCTTTCTGTTGCTTTATAAACTTAAAATGTACATTTCTCTTGTCTCATATAAGGTTTTGACAGAATAGATAGGTTAACATACTCTAGCATTTGACTGCAGCTGCAGGTCTCCTGGCTATACAGGGCAATGAATTGAGATCCCTTGAAATTCTAAGTATGAATTAATTGCTTAAAGCTTTTAAGAAGTTTTCTTGTCTTAGGTTGCTTCAGAGACAGATAGAATGAAAATCAATGTGCAAAACAAAGGTCATAATAGCTGTATTAATTGAAACATTACTTTAAATACTGCTACACAGACACATACACAAGTTAAGTTACAAGACAATGCTGGAAGTCAAAATGTTGAGTGTTCCATTTGGGAAATGTCAGAAGGGAGACTGCTCAGCCACTGTCCAGAGGGGTGTGCATGCGGTACAGTCACAAGAGCCACAGGAGAGATAATAACCTTTTATGCAGCTATTCATTTTGAATTTTATTTCTGTCTCCAGTGTGTGACCACAGGCTTATTAAAGGCACTGCCCTGATCCTTGTCTAAATGCAAAGTTATTAATTCCTGGTGTTTTTTTCCTGAGGCCCTAATCCAGCCACAGTTTGAGTGCTTCAGGCAATATGCAGATCTCAAGGAGAAAACCTCTGAGTCCCAAGGTCATTCCATATGTATTGGATCTTTCTTACAGCAGGAGATAACACAGACATAACTCTAACACTTCCAGAAATATCCACTCACAGATATATCACTAGGTAAAACACATGGGATTTTTTTGTCTCTCGTGGAAGCTAATGAGTGATTCACATTCACTGAGCAGATACTTAAATCTATGTGCTATGGCACATTAGTCTCATCTTACTGTGCAGTTTACTTGTTCATCAAACCCACAGCGTGTTCTGCTGTTGGTGCCAGATGCCTGCATCAGGGACACCAGTGTAAACTGACAGTCAGCTGTGAATATACACAATAAATAACTTTTCTCTTTGTAGTGCCAGCAAGGTGTGCTAAGGCACAGGGAAGTGGTTCAAGACAGCCAGCACAGCTTCACTGAGGGCAAGTCCTGCCTGACCGACCTGTTGGGCTTCTGTGATGGAGTAACTATCCCAGTGGACAGGACAAGAGCTGCAGATGTCATTTCTCTGGACTTCTGTAAAGCTTTTGATATGGTCTGCCACAACATCTTTAGCTCTAAACTGGAGAGAGATGGATTCAGTGAGTGGACTGTTGTTAGATGGATAAAGAATTGATTGGACAGTCACATCCAGAGGGTAGTGGTAATGTCTCAGGCCATCAGTGACAAGTGATGTCCCTCAGAGGACCAGTGTTATTAAATATCTTCATTAATGACACAGATGAAGGGATTGAGTGCACCCTCAGTAAACTGGCAGGTGACACTGAGCTGAGTGGTGCAGTTGACACACCTGAAGGACAGGATGCCATCAAGAGGGACCTGGACAAGCTCAAGAAATGGGCCTGAGGGAATCTCAGGAGGTTTAACAAGGCCAAGTGCAAGGTGCTGCTCCCAGATCAGGGCAAACCCTGGTATCAGCACAGGCTAGGGATGGACAGATGGAGAGCAGCCCTGCTGAGAGGGGCTCGAGGGTGCTGGAGGAGGAGAGGAGAGGCTGGACATGACCCAGCCATGGGCCCTCCCAGCACAGAGAGCCAAACATGTCCTGGGCTGCATCCAAAGCAGCGTGGGCAGCAGGGCCAGGGAGGGGATTCTGCCCCTCTGCTCTGCTCTGGTGAGACCCCACCTGCAGGGCTGCATCCAGCTCTGGGGTCCCAGCGCAGGAAGGACATCACCCTGCTGGAGAGAGTCCAGAGGAGGCCACCAAGATGATAAGAGGGATGGAGCACCTCCCCTGTGAGGGAAGGCTGAGAGAGTTGGGTTTTTTCAGCCTGAAAAAGAGATGGTTTTGGAGTCACCTAATTGTGGCCTTCCAGTACCTGAAGGGAGCCCACCAGAAAGATAGAGAGAGTCTTGTTACAAGGACTTGTAGAGACAGAAAAAGGGGGATTGGCTTCAAACTGAAAGAAAGTAGCTTTGGATTAGATATAAGGAGGAAATCCTTCACTGTAGGGGTAGCGAGGCACTGGAACAGGTAGCTCTAAGAAGTTGTGGCTGAAAGTGTCCAAGACCAGGATTGATGGGACTCTGAGCAACCTGATCTAGTGGAAGGAATCCCTGCTTATTGCAGGTGGGGTGGAACTAGATGATCTTTTAAGTCCCTTCCAACCCAAGCCATTCTATGATCCTGTGGTTTCATATGATTTACCCTTGGCATGAGAAGCCTGAGGCTTGTGATGTGTTTCTGCTATCGAGTTTTCTGGCTTTCAGGACTGCTCTTTTACAATAGGGAGAATGGATTATTGCTTTTAACCCTTTGTCTCTCATGCTGCTACAAAACATGTTGTACAGACTTCACTTAGTCTCATCACGGGCCTGTAAGATGGTTGATACTGATCAGTTTGTCGTAAGCTCCTGCATCCTTACCTGCTTTAATCTGCTTTACTTATCTTCTTTAAAGGAAATATAAATACCTTTTTTAACACCTCTTGAGATAAATGTGATAACATGGAAACCTAAGGTAAATAGGTTAGGTTAAAAAAATCCAGCTTTTTGGGCTGGATTCAAGTTCAAATTGAAATTCATAAAACAATTCTTGCTTGATCAGTTTTTTGTGTCATCAAGAGATACAGCTGCTGGCTGTGATAGTGAAATAAAAAAATGCTTGCAATTGGTGACCAATGCTGTTGGTGCCTTTCAGCTTTTACAGAATTTGTGATATAATCTGATACATAAAAGCAGCAATGAGGTGTTCCCTCCATGTTTCATAACCTTCTTTTCCTTGCCTTACACACCTCCTACCCAACTCATGCACAGCTAGCTCCTCAAAACTTATGATGCTTTCCCCTATGGGTAGGACATTTGTTTCATTGTGAGGACTGCTGAGCAGTGAAAGAGGTGTGGAACAGGGCCTTGTAAGAAAACAGATTTTTCTTTTCAATGAATGGTACCCCTGGGTTGCATAAGCAACTCTCAGTTTGTTGTTTACCAGTACCTGTGTAAGCTTACATCCTTAACAGCTTTGTCACATTTTTGTGTACCATTACCTGGGTTTCTCCATCAGAAAAACTTCAATCTTCTGACATCCATACCAGAATAGCTCCTCAAAAGAATGAGAGCCACTAAGCCTGCTCTCTGTTAGCAGCGTTATCAGACCAGCTGTCCAGCACAGTGCACATGTGATTGATTCCCGGAGGCCAGAGAAGTCTTCATACACACACATGACTGCAGGGTTTTTGCTGAAAGTGGAGAACAACTGCAAGGGTTATGGATCCCATGCTCCTTCCTGTCTATTTCATGGAGGCATGGTGCTTCTTCCCTCCATTCTTTGCTCTTATCCTGATTCTGAGCTGCATTACTGTCTTTTCCAGTAGCTGCTTGATTTTTCCTTTCTCTGCTGACCTAGTTTGAGTTGTCTTTTCTAGAAGGTCCTAAATCCCCAACATGCTATTCCCTCTCCTTACAGCCCAGTTTTTTCTGCTGTCTTTTGCCAAGTAAGGCTTAAGTAATTTTCCAATACATTTCTCTCACACTGCTGATTTCTCTGTTTTAAAGGCCTTTTGCAGTTTACATGCCTGTCCTTCTTTAGCCCTTTCTCTAGTCCCCATCTCTTAGCAAACCATTCCCAAGTTTCTTGTTCTCCCGCTTCTTTATGGATCACTAACCCTCTCACCTCAGTTCTTCTCCTTCTTGCCCAAAAAGCCCTTCTCTCCCCTCTTCTTAGCTCTTGATTCCCAGTGCCAGATCTGTCTGGTAGAGAGGATACATAGAGAACATGAATTTTCCATATAAAGCCTAGAGAATTTTCAGGGGGAAGGGCAGGGTAGGTGGAGCAAACTCTGGGTTTTCCTAATGACCTGTTTCAGCTAAAATAACTAAAGGGAGAGAAGAAAGTACAGTCTGAGAAGGGTAACCATTGTAAGAAAACATCACACCAGATATTTGTACTGTGGCCAAGTTGTAAGTTACAAGCAGTTAAAAACAAGATGTTTTAATCAGAGAAGTATTATGTCCATGATTCCCAAGTCTATTTGCCTGATATCTTTCTCTCTCTGGTTGTGATTTGCTGCTGCAATTTAATAGCCATCTTGCTAGTAGGAGCTAGTGCTAGCAGAAGGGAGGAATTGTCATGTTTTACAAGGATTTCATAAATCTTACAGGTGTTTCTTTTTTTACAAACTTCCTGATCATCCCTAAAGAAAAATAAAAGGAGTTTAGCTGAACCATATAAGTTACAAATTACTCTAACAGGTCCAATTAAAATTTATCTCAAGTGCTTTTGAAACTATGACCTTATTAAAAGCACCTTAATAAACATTGTTTTGTATGGGAGAAAAAAAAAACCCTGTAAAGGTGAAATTAGATGTCCCTGAAACAGAAAATTAAAGGTACAATTTAATTGTCATAAATAACTAGAAAGGGAGAGGAGTTTCACTTCATGTATAAAAATACTCTGTTTTACTTACTGAATTTTGAGAGTAATGGAAAAATTTGCATTCAAAGACTTGTCAGGAAGGTGAAACCTGTATTTGCTTGCAGTTAATCTAAATAGCCTGCAATTATAAGAAATCAATCTGAAATATCAAATGTATTTCATGATGGGCATTCATTAAAGAAGACCCTTGCTAATCTGTGTTGGTATCTCTTTACAAAGCACATGGTCCTATGATGCTAATCCAGGGGCTAAGATCCTCAAATGGAAGCAGTCTCTACCTCTTAAAAATATGCTATTTTGCTTCTTTTTGTTAAACACAATTGATGGAAGGATAAAATTCTTGTAGTAATCTCTCCTGTCCACCCTCCAGGCTTCAAGAATGCAGAGCAAAGGAGCAAATAACCCTCACAGACACTTAGTAAAAGATGCGAAATAAAAGATTGATCAAAACTTTCCACTTCACATGAGGGCTATCCAGATACACCATGAAATGCAGGGTGGAAGAGAATTGGCACCCCTACCACATGCTCATACCTCTGGTCAGCTGGAAATGGGTCAGTCTGTTACTTAGCATGCCTTTCAACAGAGGCTGTGATTACAACAGGATAATGAGGTATCCTGGCTTGTGCTTGTCTGGAAAACAAATTAGGCAGGTAGCTGCAGTGCTTAAATTCAGAGCGCAGAGGTGAACGTTTTACAGAAATGGTGATAATTAAGTTTTGTGGAGATTAAAGGATCTTTTGCATGTGCCATGCAATTCAAATCAAGAGAAACTCTGTATTTGGAAAAAATCCAATTCAAAAAATATAACAAGATATTGTGTTAGTGGCACTGCAGTCATTTGAGAGACTAAGGAGTAAGAGACAGATCTGATTTTTTTTATACTAGAGAGAATTTGTGCTGTAACCCCAGAAAACACTAAATATCTCCCAAGACTTTCCCTGAGGGGAGGCATTTTAACAAACCTGGAACTGAACCACTCCATCCTCTTGCCTTTTTTTCATGGATATGAGACATCAGACTGTCTCTGACAGGTTAGGTCAAGGGGGAAGAAACCCCAGAGTCCCTCAGGTCATTTGCTTGAACACCTGTACCAGGCATAATCTAGGAGGTTAAAAGGGGATGCAGATTTTTGTTCCTTTACAGTAAGGTTAATGTTCATTAATCATTTCACAGAACATTTATGCTGAAAAGGAATGGATTTCAAAGTATGAATATTTTAGATCTTTTGCTTAAATATGACCTCAGTTAATGGTGTTGAAGTGCAAAACCTGTGTGAGTTGAGAGCATGTTGGATGGACAGCCACTATACATTTGATTTTATTTAGTTTTTGGCTTTCGCATAACAGACCGGATTTCAAATGTCAGCATTTGATTTTATAAATCATGGCATGGCAATGATGCTGATGGTCTTCTCAGTATATCCTGTCATTCGTTAGTTGGATATGAAATGTGGGAGAAGCATCAGCTGCTATGTTTAAACTAGAAATCAGCTGCAAAGGGAAAGCAAATAAGAAAGGATGTGTCCTTTCTCTGCTTCTTTGAGATCTCCCTTGCTGGAGGAGTGGCTTTTTTGCTACTTTCATACACTGACTCACAGTTAAACTCAAGATTTGAAAGATTTTTAAAGATAAACCCAAGATTTTTTTGTGTAAATTTTTTGTGAGGTTTTTTCTTGTCTTTGCAAAGTTCATTTCAGTTCAGCTCTTCAGGGGTTAGAAATGTAGGAATTTAAGATGCCCATGCAGCCTTACTCAGATGTGTTGGTGCATATGTTACATTACAAATTTTTATTGGAATGATTGCATACATTTTACCTTCCGCAGTCACTTGCTGCATAGTACTAAATGATCTGAAGAACAGTCATGTGAGAGAAATGTGCTAAAAAAAGGTGATCTCATCTTGATGCAGATGCCTAAACTGAGGCAGGTGAAACACATTTGTCAAATGTCAGTTTTCTTGGGTGGTTGTAGAGAGACTTTTAGGCTCAGGTGTAGCTACTTCAGGTCTGCCCTAGAGAGGTCTGCATTTTGGTGCAGTGAACCCCAGCACAGGTGTCTTAAAACGTCCTCTCCAGACAAATGGATGCTTTCAACCTTCATTTCTTTGATCCTTGCTTGTTTATCTCTACAGTGGGAAAAGCACCATGCTTTTTCTCTAAAGTGTGGTTATAAGAGAAAATCATTAATAAACATGTTGTAGGGAATACTCGGAGGCTGCAGCATACCACGGCTCTCCCCCACCACATATGCTCAGAGAAGATTGAGAATACTGTTTAGTAATTAAGGCATGAGCTTGGAAAAAAAGGGAGAAATGTTCCTACTCATTAAAGATTCACTGTCTACCTTCCATATGAGACTCTTGAAGAAGGAAGTATATGTGCTTATTTAATTAAAGAGGGAAGGTAAAAATAAGTACATCCAGGCAATATTCATTCTGGGGATCATTAGGTTTGAAGTGCTTTGTGCCCACATGGTGACTGTAATATTTTCCTTTTAATGTCGTTCTGTTTGTAAACAGACGCTTCTGATCTTTATTGGTATACGTGTATTTTTATGATGATTTATACTGATATTCTGCAGATTTTAATCAACTTCTCATTTGGGTTTTTTTACACCTTGCATAAGCACAGTTTTTCTGTTATGGTCTGCTCAGCAGTGTTGTTTGGAATAGCCTTTTTCTGAACACTGTGACCTCTAATTTTTCAAGGTCTTTACAGAGACCTTAGGTAAATTTGGGTGGATTTCACTGGTAAAAGAAAAAGAACAACCGAAACCAAAGAAACAGACTGAAAAGAAACACAAATGAAAAAAGCTTTTCACAGTTTCTCCTTGACATAAATTCAGTAATTGCTTAATTATAAATATGAGCAATGGAACATCTTCAAAAAGAAGCAAGTCACCAGACTTGCATGAGAGGACCTGGAGCCCCTCGGAGGCTGGCAGCAGGAGCTGCTCTGGCAGGAGGTAAATGTCTTGTCCTGCAGCAAAGGAGGAGCCACATGGGAACCTTGCCAAAGGTGACCCTGGCAGCAAGCTGGCAGGCTGTCTGCTGAGAAAGCAGATGATAGAGTGCCCTTCTCATTGTATGGCTATAACAGTTGTGGGCCACTTGAGTTTCTAGAGGTTATTGCTTAACTGGGATTTTGGGAGCAGAAATATGGGCAATTGGTTTTGCTGGAAATGTATGCTGCAGAGAATAGGGGATATAGAAGCTTTCTTTTACTTTAAATGTGTGAATGCTCCCAGTAGTACTCTTCTATATTCTTTGGAACAAGTACTGGGAAGGGAAAGGCTGGAAATATATAAGCAATTCTAGATTATTTTTGCAATGAGGTTTGAAAGAGTTTATGTTTAGGACCATGGTTTCTGTGTTGGATTTAAGGGCAATTTACCTAAACTACTTTCTCTGTTTCTTTGAAATGTTTTTGCTGAACTGCTGCTGAGGCAGTACCGAAGCAGAAAGAGAGAGCAGTAAATAAACTTGTTTACTGACTCATTTTTGTCTGACTCAAACATACCAAAGTTTGTGCAACCCCTAAGAGCAGAAAAACTCTCTTTTCCTTAGTGCAAAAACCTCCAGGTCAGATCTCGGCCTCAACTTTCTGCATGGTAGCCTTTTATAATGTTTCTGTGCCGATGCAGTAATTATTTTAAATTTAATCTGTACTAGAGCACAGATTATTTAACAGACCAAAGTTTCAGGTGAAAAAGTGGTAGCAATAGTACATATTTGAAGGATTAGAAATTAATATTTTCTGTTATGAACAGCAAGGTGCAGTTTAATTTTTCTTTTCTTCTGGTTCACAGTTACCTGATAGGCCTTGCAGAGGAGTTTTAGACTAGTCTTAAAGTCCTGCCTGTTGAACCAAACCAAATCAGCCGATGTCAATGTTAGCAGAAGCACACCCAAGGTCAGCTTTCCAAGGCAGAGACTGCAATTATCTTGTGTTCAGAAGTCACTAACACATGTAAATAGTAAGTAACCATGAATGTATAAGTTGGTATGTTTCAGTACAGAGCAGCCCTGAGCAAGGTCCGCTCGTGCAGCTCGCATACACCAGGCAGGTCAGCCACATGGGAATGGGGCTGTACTTGGGTCACTCATCCTGTTGACAAGCAGGAGTGGCTGTCACAGCCTCAGCATCTTGCTTATGTGGCTCTGCTGCTTCCAGGCCCTCAGCTCCACCGCCGTGGCAGAGAGACAGGGGCAGCTGAGGTTCTCACTAACACAACATTGACTTACCCAGGTGTCCAAAGTAGCCATGGCACACCTTTGCTCTGAAGTTTTTGGCGCTATCTGAGATGTCCTGCCTGATGGAGACTTGGATAGATGGGCACTGTCAGCTCAATGCAAAGGTTGGGTTCTTGGCTGTTCACAGTGCTTGCTCCCATCTATGAAGTGACAGAGTGACAGGCTTTGTGCTCTGTAGACTTTTGAAGAGAATCCAATCCCATTCTAATTCCAATCCCATTCTAATTATTTGTGTTCCCATTAGATGGAACTTGGGGGCATTGTGTCAAATAGGCATAATTGATGGGTACTGCAGCTCTTTGTATTATCTATGGTGTGTACTTATGGACATGCTTTCAAGGTTGGCTGACGTAAAATTCAGCACACCAGCTGTATCTTAGTTTGCAGGCTGAGGTGCAGATTGTGTTGCCCTTATTTGTTCTATTTGTTGCGATTAGACAGACAAAGAATCGTGCAAGAGATTTAGAGTTTTGAAGATACCAAAGTTCTTGTGCATTTTATTTTCTGTCCTACTTGGAGGAGAAAATAAGTACGGGAAGTTCTTTTGGACATATATATCTGTCTATCAGGCCCTGAGAAGTTTTGGATATTCCATAACTGAAAGTTTGCAAGACAGATTGGATTGGACTTTCAGTAACTTGATCTAGTGGAGACTGACCCTGCTTTATGGAAGGAGATTGAGACTAAATGGTTTTTAAGGTCCCTCCCAACTCAAACCATTCCGTGATTCAATGGTTCTTTGAGAGCATCTGTGCTAATTAGTGTTTTGTATTGTAGGGCCTCAGCAGAGGACTTATTATTTGCACGTTTTCGGTGTCTGTCTCATTTTGGAAGATGGTTTTTAAAAACAATTATTTGTAAGTTCTGTTCCTGGAATGAAATGCAGGAAGAATTCCATTACTGCTGATTTCTGCAAACATTTCACAATCAATCTAATGCTATATAGTGTTTCAGGACAGTTTTCAGGAGCCATCCTTCAATGGAAAGGTGGTACTTGAGGCTCAGGTTGCCAAACTATCCATAAAGGTGTACTTGTAAGCTCCCAAGTTCTGAAACCATGCGCTGCCATCAGGGATAGAGATTTTGAGTTCCTAATAGTTCTTTAAGTGCCACGTGAATTTTCGGTGTGGTATTCTTTCTCAAGGTAACAAAGGCAGAAAGTTTTAGTGCCTGGGCTTATTTACAATAATAAACTCAGACTGTCCTCAAAGAGGCAGATCCTGGATTCTCTGTACAGGCATCATCTACCAAGTTGCTTTTGTGTTGTAAATTGTGCAATAGACAGATTGCACGTGTAAAGAAAAAGAGAGGTAAATCAAGAGATTGGGATTTTATACAGCTTTGAGCAGGGAAGAGGCCTAGTAAAAGTGTGAGCTTGAAACAGTTAGTATGAGGAAGCAGCATCCTGAGAACTGGGGAAAGTATTTTGAGTGAAGTTGTTTAGGCAGGTTTTTATGGTCTGAACATGAGAGAAAGTCTGAGAAAGTCCCAAACTGATTTTGGACATGCCCATATCCACAGTCTGGGAGCATTTTTAAGGCAGAGATGGTTCTTCAGCTAGTTAGTGATATTTTTTAGCTGAGAAGGATGGTGGGGCTAAGGTTGCAAAGTATGAAATTGGTAAAAGCAGCTCCTAAGCTTTTGATTTGAAGAAGGTGACTAAATTAGAAGCATATAAATGAGCTGCAGGAATTAGGCAACAAGAGGAAAATTGAAAGACTGTGCCAGTCAGTTGACAAGAATATTAAATTGCTTGTGGATAGAGAGGATAATAGGTGGCACATTTGTTTAGAGAATAATGTCTCCATTTTCCATTCTGAGGTTGAGAGGTCTCTCTGATTTTGCTATCACTCATTCTGCTGGCATCCTCTTGCAATTATTCCTATTTATCATTTTTGAAATTTGATTATTCTAAAGGTGAGAGAGTATAAAATGCCATTGGTGTCTTTTTTCCTTAGCAGCAATTAATGGGGTTTTTTCCTGTGAACTCTGTGATCTTTCTTTAAGTAGACCAGCAGTTCCAGTGGTGCCCTGTTACTTGCAATAATGGAAAATACACTATTTTATTTATCTATTTTTGGTGCTATTTTGCCTCTCTAGTTCTAGTTCAGGTAAAATTATAACAGCTGTTGCTCATTCTACAGCCTGTATGTAACACACAATACCCCAAAATCGAGGGAATGCAAGGAGCACATATATTGTATGATAGATTGTAAGTTCGGCCTTGGAGACTGACACTTCGAACAAGAACAATATTTAATTTGTAAATAGTGGTTCTATTATTAAAAACTGCTATTCTTTCTCTACAAATATTACTCGTAATACGTTGTCAGCTTACTCTGTTTTATAGAATCATGGAATAGTTTGGGTTGGAAGAGACCTTAAATATCATCTAGTTCCAGCCCCTCTGCCACAGGCAGGGATGCCACCCACTAGATCATGTTGCCTAGGGCCCAGTCAAACCTGGCCTTGAAAGCCCCCAGGAATGGGGCATGCACAGCTTCTCTAGGCAACCTGTACCTGTGCTTTACCACCTTCTGGTAAAGAGTTTCCTCCTAACAGCTAAACTAAATCTCCTCTCTTTCAGTTTAAAACTGTTCCACCTTGTTCTGTCACTGTCTTCCCATGCAAGACGTCATTCTCCATCTTTTTTATAAGGTTCCTTCAAGTACTGAAAGGCAGCAATGAGGTCTTCCCAGAGCCTTCTCTTCCCCAGAAGTTCTCTCAGCCCATCCTCCAGCAAAGGTGCTCCAGCATTCTGAGCAGCTTCATGGCCCTCCACTGGACCTACTCCAACAGTTTCACAGCTTTCTTAGCTTTCCAGAAATCCCTTTTAGAGCTTGCTAGCTGTCATTGATTTTATTTTGCCCATAAGATCTGCGATGAGTAAAAGGTTACTCTGCTAAATGAAGCATGAACAAAGCCAGGGTGCAAACATTATGCAATATTAGTAGAACAGGGTACCAAAGCCAGCACCGTGAATCATGCTCTGTGTGTGGTACATTTATGACCTTTAGCCACAAACGTATGAGGAATCAAATAATATTACTCTGAATGAGTGATAATGGTGCTTCCCAGCTGTAGGGCATCTTGAATGTTGTTCCTGTGCCCTTTAAACACTGCAGAAGTCTTATTCCTGCCTCTCTTCCTTGCTGCTACATTCCCTCTTGAAATCATTGACCCATGATCCCAATCTCAATTTCTTGATTAGATAGATCATCTTTAAAAATACGTAATTATATCCTTTCTTTGCAAAATAGAGATCAAATAATCTTTGCAGTACAAGGAAAGTGTATTACATAAATAAGTGACCTCCCATGCCCCCACCTCCGCACAAAAAAAACCCAGTATTTAAATAACCATCACTCAGATCTCTGTAAGAGACTTGGTTGGTCATCCAACTGATGTTAAAAAAATTAGTAAATGAAAATGCCCCTACAAAAGAAATTTTAAATGGTAGCAAAGTAGCCTAAGTGCTTTATGATGTACATGAAGAATGCGGGCGAAAGTGGGGTTTTGTCAGCTCTTTTTATTTGTGACTTGGTGAAACCTGGAAAAAGAAAAGAAGAAAGGTATAAGTGAATTGAAGAAGAAAGGAAGGAGAAAAGCAGAGAAAAGCTTCCCTACTTGCAGCAGATCTCTCTCTTGCACACGCACTTCTAGTTGTAGCTCTTGTTTTGCATGAGATCATGGAAAAGACAGACAGACAAGTTGACTGCCTATCTCTACGGCAATCTCAGAAAAACATGAAAAGGGATATAGGGGAGCCTATGTATAATAGAGGACTATGTATGTATGATAGAGGACTATGAACCTCACACAGCTAGGAATGCAGTCTTGCACTGAACTGTGAGGAGTTGGGACAACTTTAAGTGTGTCAGTCTTACGGAGAAAATGTTTTAATGGATGCCAAAAAATGGAGGGCTTGGACTGGTATTCACGTAAAAGAAATACTCCTTAAGAATACAAAAACCACACAGAGAATGACAAGATTCATTAAGTGTAGTTTAAGATACTGTCTGGCAGTAATGAATAGTGTGTGGGTGAATGAAGAAAAGTGGATGTGAATGCACACAGAGTCCCTGAGTGCTTTCACATTGTTCTGCTGTCAGCTGAGCAGTACTGTAAGGGACCTTGCAAAATGGTCTGTATGGAGAGTGTCACTGCTAAAACCACACATCTTAGAAATTAAATTCATCAAGCCTGTTAGAAGTCCTGCCTGTTCTTTGGGTTGGTTATCTGGTCTCAATTTTGAACAGCTAGCTGTGGATTTCAAGTGCCGTGTAAGATTTGTATCAGCTTTGATTTTTGCATTTCAGCAATCTAGCTTCCCTAAGCAGGGGCAAATACTCTGAACTCATGGTGGTAAGTGTGTGGTATTTCCATCCATTTCTGTTACAAAAAGCAAAAAGCTTTTAACATTTCAGCTCTAGTTTCTTAACACAGAAAACAGGGAGGCTAATCCCTAGCACACTGATTCTGGACTGGCACAACCACATCTACTGTGTTTTCCTCACCATTGATTATTCTGTCAATCATAGAATGATTTAGGTTAGAAAGGACCTTAAAGATCATCCAGTTCTACCCCTTGTGCCATGGGCCAGGACACCTTCCATTAGACAAGGTTGCTCAGAGCCCATCCAACCTGGTCTTGAACACTGCCAAGGATGAGGCTTCCACAATTTCTCTGGGCAACCTGCTAAATAGGTACATGTGTAGAAAAATGTTTCTCCTACTTTTTTTTTTTTTTTTTTTTCAGGTAAGGCAGGGGAAACAGCCAAGCACTTGGATTTCTTTAAAACATTCTGCAGCTTCTCTGGGCAACCAACCTTGTATGTTATTCTCAACTGAGACTAAGATACCAAATAAAGGCACAGATTTGGTTGCTTATTCTGTGCTTTACACATCAGTTTCATCACTGCTGCTTTTAAGTACCTTCTGCTTGTGTGCTGAGCGCTGACAGTAGCTTGTTGGGATGTCTCAACCTTTCACTGCGATGGAGTGTTTTGTGTTGGACCCTTTCTGGAACTCACACTGTCTTGTGTACACTCTGCACACGCATAGTTCCCCTACATTCTGTTGGGTTTTGTTAAAGAAAGCAAGTTCAAGGAAAGGCTAGTGCGTTTCTGCATTTAAGGATTTGTAAGTGTCCATCTATGAGAGTTTACTCAACAGCTTCTTTGGGGAGCAGTCAGTGCTGTGCCTTATACATCAGAGCTGTCACATACATGATTGCTGAGCAGGTACTGGAAAAGATTCATTGATTTTTGTGAATTGGAAAAAGAACAAAGAGAGCAGAGGAAAGCAAGAATGTCGTCTAAGGCATTTGGGAGTAATGGGGGATTGAAACTGATTTCTTCAATCTTTCTGTAAGTGTTCCAACGTTTTGCTCTTAAAGGCAAGAGTGTCAAAATTTTAGGTTTTTTTCCACTTCTTAACAATCTTCCTTAACTTCACTAAGATATGCATCTCTAATCCACTAGTCTGAACATGAGGCATGCAGGCACCGGGTATAAAAATTAGGATTACAGAAAAGGAGAAAGAACATAAAGTCTCAGGTGTGCTGACAAGAACTGAATGGAGAAAAGGGAGCTCCTACCTGAGGGAGAGATTGCTTTGCTTAGAATCATAGAATCTTTATGGTTGGAAAAGACATCTAAAATCAGCAAGTCCAGCCATACTTGCTATCTGTGGACTGCAAAGATTTTGTATAAAGGGAACAAAAAAAAGGTGTGAGGGGTAGAAGAGCACACTTCTTCAATCAAGAAGAACTATTTCTGTAAAATACTGTCTTCTGTTTTTAACATAAGTGAGACACATTTAAATCTGTGAAGGGAGTGCTACAAAAGTGTTAAAACTTTGTGTTGCAAGAACTGCAAGGTTTGAGGATCTATGCATTTTTTCTGGTCTGAACCAGCACCTTGCTAGATTTTTTTACTACTGTCAGTCAGAGAATCCCAACAGAGAAGGCTACAGGGACCTGCTATACACAGTTTTAAGGTGAAAACCTGGTTAGTCTGTGAACACCTAATAGAGAAGAAGCTTGGAAAATTAGTGTGAGATAGTAAGATATCCACTTGTTTGTCACATCATTTCTATGAAGTACAGCAGCATCCAGGAGAGGTCAATAGCAGTCTTCTGAAGCTGTGTGCTTCAATTGGTCCAGCTGGCTCTTTAGAGACAAAATCTATTTTGACATCCTTCCTCTGTTGTCAAGATCTTTTAAGCTGCTCAAAAAAATTATTTGTACCTTGTTTTGCCGTGACTCTGAAAAAATAGAAGAGCAGCCCAAACCTTGCAGTTGAGAAGTGAGAAGCTGCAGAGCACAGGTAGTAGCAGCAGAGCACAGTGCTCCTACAGGAGCAAGCTCAGTGGCTGTACTTCCTAGTTTTAAGTACAGGCAGGCTTTGGAAAGGAAAAGAAAGGCATCATAGACTAAAAAGGTTGGTTTCCTGTGAATTTAGTGTCATTATTGATCGCAAGCTATGACTGAAGCTTTTCCCTCTCTAGGGCAGTTAAAGGTACTGTTTCAGGTGTAGATCCGCTGCTGCCTAATACCAGCAGCTCACTTTCTGGTTTCCCCACTGTGGGAATCCTAGTGTTTTTTGTCCTCTACCACCCACCAGTTGTTGACCTGGATTTCAGATACCATGAGGATCAGTAAGGATTAACAGATATATACATTTTTGAGGACATAAAGAAACACATGTAATGTGATGTCTTTATCAGGTTAAAAATACATTTTTCAATTTTCAAAATGATTTGTAGTTATCTTTTGAGGCAGAGGAGGTTGGTAACACTACTCATTTTATTAAAAAAAAAAATTCTAAATACTACACTACATATTATTTATACTATACTAAATATAGTATATTTACATATCATTAAATTATATCCAGAATAAAACCCCTTGTTTCCAGTGATTTAAGCTGTCAAATAAAAAAGGTGTGCTGCTGTGTAGCTGTATTAGCATGCAGAAAGCAATGCTGCTTCCTCTGGGAGGTTTTAATCAAGCCTCTTGTAGTGATTGAGATGCAATACTCTAAAATGAGAAAAATTATTAACAAAATAAAAAATCTAGAGTGCCTTTCACACAAATATTCATCAGTGTATTCATCAGTATCTTATGTAATTACATAGTCAATAAATCAACATAGTGTGTAAGTGCTTCAGTCATGGTGTAAATATCTTAATGACTGGAACATCTTCACACATGAATAATTTATACCTGTATGATTCATTTTTCATATCCACGCTTTACTTCAGCATGAAAAACTAATTCTTCTCTGTCAGAGAATGTGTGCTTGATTATTGCCTTCTTTCTCTTCCTTGTGCTTCTTTTCCACCGTTAGACACACTCCATTTCTTCTCTTCTGGTTCCTCTAATGTAGTTATCTTATTTATTCATCCTGTCTGCCTTGGTTTGTGTCCCAGTGCATTTCAACAGGCACCTGGGAAATAACACTCGGGCATAAGCTGCTTGTGCTTATGCAGTTTCCCAAGTAACTGGAAAAAGGACCAGCATCTTGAAAGATTTACACATTCTCAACAGATATTTGCATTCAGTTTCCTCTCCTCAAGGCAGCCATTGCAGAAAGAACTTGTGCAAGTAGGGCTTTGCCATTTTCTGGATCAGTATGAGTTAAAACCTTTGTCAAGGTACGGATGGCAAACATTGTTTTGAGTTTTCTTCCCATATATTTGTAAATGTGGAACTTGTGTGTAGCTCCAGAAACCCCTGGAATGTTCAAGATGAAAATAATTGCTTCTCAGTGCAGGAATGGGAATAAGGAATACTTAAATTCTGCTCTGCTGCACATGTTTATTTGGCTGTTTGCAAGGCACTGCATGAATCCTGCCTTACTTAGACCTTTAACCAAGTCATCTAAGACAAGAATTTCATTGTGATAAACTCCTTCTTTAGTTAGAAAGAGAAAGACAGGTAAGTTAGCAACTTTAGTTAGTCAGATAAAGACTGCTGAGGGCAGTTCATCCAGCTTTAAAGCTACTTAGTGCTTGAAGCTCCAGGCAGAAGTGCTATTGGGTGGACTCTATTCTTTTAGCTCAGAATTTAAACATCAGTTCAAGTTTGTGGACCAGCTTATTTTGTAGTGCCTGTGAAGGTTGAGCCTTTAAAAATTCAACCCTAGTTGTGTACAGAAATTGTTAACTCAGATTTAATGACAGCTTTCAAAATTGCTGAATCTTGCCTTCAAATCCTCAGATTTTGAACTTGAAAAAAAAAGAAAACCAGCAGGAATCTAAAAATTATTTCAAGTTGTGGGGGGAAAAGGAGTTCTATAATAATCAACTGACACTTTTCTGGTATTGTATGTTATTCCATCCAACCTTTTTTCCATTTCTATATGCAGTTTACCTACATTACACTCTAGTGAGGAAGAGCATCTTCACTGAGTTCATCATCCTCTCATTCAATTTCTTGTATTATTATATAGATTGTTAGTTTTGTACCCTAATACGTTTTACTGTTACTTCTGTGCCAATATTACATTTTTTGACTAATTTTTTAGATTTAGGACTGAGTGGAGTATCTTATATCTGTCCTCTCCTCCATACTTGGAAGCCCAGCTGCAGCTCTTTCACAGCTTCAATCTTAGTGTCTTCTGAGACACATCACAATTGATTGTTGTCTTTGTGTACTCACAGCTGGTTCCAGTATGTTGTGAATACCAATCTCTCCTGCTTGCTGACAGGACATTTGGTAACTTTGATCCAACATCTTGATCCATCATCCAAGTCTTCATTTATTCAGTTTTTTCTTACTTTGACTGTAAGCACCTCCAAAGGTTTCTGATAGCACTTTGTTTGTCTCAATCTTTTAATATCCTTAAAGGACATCTTCTCTTACTGTATCTTACTGCACTGAGTTATTGTTCAATGGGTATTGGTTAGTAGGAGTTTTCAGCCAGTCTCCAGAATGTACTTCACCGTGATCCCTGCCTGCTTTGTTTTGGCATTTGGGAAGAAGCCTGCTCTCTTTTTGCTCTGTTGTGTCTAGCACTTGTTCTCTAGGGTAGTTTCTCACCACAGTCATCAATCATGACTGTTGCTCCAACTTATTTTCCTTTATTTCCTGTTTTCTTTATTCTGTGTTGATCACTTACTGTCTATGTCCTGTTGTAAGGCAGTATTTTATCCAGTGGAAGGATGCAAAAAGACTCTTCTGAACTTCCTCACATATATTTTGCTTTAACTTCTACTGTGTATAGGTGTCACACCTCCTGCACTTTCACCATTTTGGCCTTTCTTTTGTGAAGGATTTCTTGTAGACCCTTTCTTTGTCTTCATTTGATTATTAGAGCTGCTATCTACAGACCTTCATTCTTCTTTTGTGAAAATCAGTTTCGCTTCCTTCTCTAACCTATTCACTGGTTCATTTTTTTCAGATAATTTTTGACTTTTTAAATTAATTCTGTTTTTTCAGCATGTCTGTTTGAATTCCAGGTAATGTTTATCTTCAGTTGTTCAAGAGAATGATTCACTAACACACCCTGTTTCCCTCATCTGTTCCATCTCTGATTCTGACACACTGTGAAACTTTCAGACATCCCAGATTCAGAAACTTCCTCTTGCTTTTATAATTTTCAACATCAAGAGCTGGTTATTGACTCCTTAAATTATGCTATTCCAGTATTTCTCAAGTGGCATGTTATCTGGTCAGAGAAATAGAATAGCCATGGAGATTTTATGTGGGGAAACATGAAAATGGCAAAAGTACCACATTGGTATAATACTGATCTTTTGTTGTCTAATTTTAACAGATTCAGTAGCAACAGCTTCTGGGCCACTGCTAGTTGAAGTTGCCAAAACTCCTGGTGCTGCTCTTGGGGTCGCACTATCTACCTCGATGTGCTGCAACAAACAGGTCATTGTCATAGACAAAATCAAATCTGCAAGTATTGCAGACAGGTGAGTGTGACAGAGGACTGACACTGCAGGTCCATGCATCCATTTTCCTTCTTTTCCTGTTGGTCCGGCTTTAAAGGAACCCTTCCCTTTGTTGAGAAAATCGACTGAACCAGGTCCTCTCAAGGTTGCATGTCTTAAAATTAGCACTTTGTCAGCTGGCTGTTCCAGAGTGCCGAGTCCAAGGCTTCCATCCATTTTAGCTCATCCGTGCAGTATTCAGCGACATAAGCCAGCCCCCGTGTAGTACGTGGCTGGCTGCTTGCACTGTGCAGCACAGGAGTCTGGCTGTTAAATGTAACACTGTGGCAGAGATCAGGATTTAAAAAAATAAACATTGCCCACTGGAATTCTTGAAGTAAGCCCACCATATGGAACAGCTGTCAAGGGAAGTAAATTTTGAGGCTTTGCAACCTTGGAGTGTTCTTTTAGGATATATCACTCAATCTTGTGGCACAGTGAAATGGAACTCCTTATGTCTGGATTCTTCTGCTGATATTTTAGAATACAAGTGAAGTATAAGGAAGACTGGCTTCTGTATTTCTAAATTGTTTTGCTGTAATATTTCCACTTCATTTAAACCTTCAAATAAAACCATTTAAACCATTAAAATTATAGCTAGATATTTTTCCCCAGTGGTCTGATCCTCTGCAACAAAGTTGTGGGATCTTTCCTGGGGTGTGTGTGTGTGTGTATGTGTGTGTTTATACATATACAAGATATTTCTATATTCATATCTCTATTTAAATTTTTTTTAAATATTACGTTTCAGCAGCAAATTCTTCCTGCATGTCCCCAGTCACCCTACCTTGTAACTCCTCTTTGGCAATGGTGCTTTTGGTAGCACCCACTTGTAGCAGTGAGTCTACAGCTCCTCTGTGGGCTTTTCCCTACAGTAGAAACTTTGAGAGTGACGACCATTGATCCAGGGGTGTTCTCCAGTTCAATGGTGCAGGATGCTTTAATTTTCTCCCTCTGTTTTTTCCCATTTCGCAGGGGGTAACCAATTAAAGGAGCTGTCCACTTGACTGGTACGTCGGGATGCTGACTGCTGTGTTTGCATTTCTCAACTCATCCAGTAGCCAGTCTCTTGAGTGCAGCAAAATTTAGCAGATAGCCCCCTCCCCACCCCACTCCTAGAGTCACCATGCTAGCCCTGGTTTCATTATTTGTTTGACTACTGCATAATTTCATCATCATTTACAGCTTTTGTACTAATAAATGTTTGAATTATAACTCAAAAAATGATGAACTGGGTGCTTGTGTGAGGGATATGTGACCAAGTTATTCGAGTCTCCTTAAGCTCTTCTCATTTTATCCTGCTGCCATTCACATATATTTTAGAGTCAGCTACCCCATTGCAGTTTGCAGTTCTGTGAGTGATGTCTTGGCATATACTGTATTAACGGAATTGTTTTTAAGGTTTGTACTAATAGAGTTAAAGTCTGACCAGTGACAGTGCCTACAAAACACAAATGTCTCTTGAAAAAAAAGAACATGTTCATAGTTGTCATGACCAGTTTGAAGGCAGAAAAACTCATTGTGCAAGCAAATAGCATACCTGATCATACCAAGTTTTTCCCCTTTTATATAGATGTGGTGCATTACATGTAGGAGACCATATTCTGTCCATTGATGGCACCAGCATGGAGTACTGTACACTGGCGGAAGCAACGCAGTTTTTGGCTAATGCAACTGATAATGTCAAACTGGAGATCCTTCCCCACCACCAGACACGGCTAGCACTGAAGGGCCCAGAGCACGGTAAGAGGATCTGTAGCACCAAATGCCTCTTTCTCTTGCTTTCTTGTGCTTTGCCTGCCCATGCTGAATGATCAAAGCTATCGCTGCAGTTTTGTCTGTAAGTGTTGTTTCAGCTCCCCATGTTATGCCTCTGCAGTTTGTGAGCAGCTCTGTGTGTTCTTGGTCTTAATGAACCCTCTGAGATTCCTATGGCCAGAGAGGGAAATGTTTTCCTAAGAAATACCTCTACAAACTTGCAAATGCACATAAAGACACCTGTTGACTCTACTGTTGCAATTGTTGGGGGTGCTATGAGATACTTCAGTAAATTGATCTCTACATTGATTCTTTAAATTTAGAGTGGGGAAGTAGTACCACAGCCAAACTTATTTTCAGCATATTGATTTGATAGTTGTGGTCAATTAATAACACCTGTTCTCCCCTAAAATATGTAAACCCCTCCCTTACTTTCTCTTGTTAATGGCATTATTATTTATTGCCATCATCTTTTAAAGTGCTTCTGAGATTGCTTCACAGGTTCAGTCAGGGCTTATGAAAACTGTTTGGAAACATTTTCCTGGATTGCAGACCTTTTCACTGTGATTCTTATTTCATACCAATATGCTTGAATAGAATTGCTTTCCATTCTCAAATCAAATGTTTGTAAAATGTCTTAGTATTTGAAGACGGAGGCTGCCTGTCTTGTCTTCTAACTAATTGGGAGAAAGTGGCTAATTCACAGTAATCCTTAAATTCAGTCTGAAATAGCACATGTTGATAGACATCAAAACAGTAACAAGGGTTATCAAATACACAGAATAGGTACATGTGTTGCAGCATGAACCAATGGCTTAATTTTTCTGAGCCTATGGTACTGTGCTTCTGCCTCCTCTGGACCAAGACAAGATTTCTGAGGTCTCAAAATGTCAGTGATGTCATGGATATTCTGGGACATCCATGCAGCATCCAGGTTGTCCCTTGATAAGCAGTGTTTTGGACAGTTTCTCAGAGTGGGGAATACTGAACTAGTGACAGAGGAGACATTCGTTTCTCCTAGACCAGGGTGAAAAAAAGTAACCTTTGTAATTACATGTTCTCCCTGTACTCAGCTCTTGCCCTTTTCTACTTAAGCTGCTTAGAGCCACAAGGAGCAGAGTGATACTGCACAAGCAGAATGAGTTGGAGCCCAAATTTGCAGTGTACTCCCATTCCTTTCAGTTATGACAGTACATTGCAAACAAATCTTTCTCTTTTTTTGAAGCAAAGATGTAATGCAATTAATTTCTGATGGTTAAAGAATTTTGAAGACTGTTTTTTGTGGGAAGACAAATGCTGGGGCCAATGATTTGTGTAGATGATTATATTACTTGAAGCAGTTGGTTTGTTAACCAACATTTATAACAGATTGATGCTGTAAATATTCTAGTAACCAGTGTAGATGCTTAGAAAAAGAAACGCTCTTGCTATGCGAGAGTTAAGAACTGTCTGTTACTAAATCATATCGAGGTGATCAGCAAATGATGATCTATTAGAGCATCTTTTGGGGGAAAATATCCCTAATGTAATAAAGTTGCTTTCTTCAGTAAGGCAGAATAACTAGGATGTTTACAGACTGTTCCAGCCCCTAACCAGGTGGTGCTACCACAATATCATGACCAATTCAAGATGTAACAAGCTTTATGGAAGCAAGTTCCCTCTTAGAAGCAACCTTTTATCAGGTGTGGTATGACCTGGAGGCTGCAGAGAGTGAAAATCTCCTTTGCTTTGTCTGGAATAAGCTGACTCATTAGGGCTGTACCTGCTGAGCTCAGTTATTGGTCTTGTGAGAATATGTTAGGAATTTAAAACAGGCAGAAAAGTCAGTATATAAAATAAACTGAAATTTTAGCCCTAAAATAAAGTGAAGTGCTCTATAAAATATAGGATTCTTTTTCATGTTTTTTTTTATCTTTATACTCTGCTGCTGACATTCATTTCTCTTGCTGCCCCATTAGTTTTATGTTTACTATACACAGCCCTGTACTGGAAAAGCTGAAATTATCACTAAATTACTATGGTTACACACAAAAGGATTTTCTTGTACAGAACTTTTATTGAATTGGGACTATCCTTCTACAAGCTGAGCAAACTGAATTTGTGTACTTTCCCACTTTGTAGGACATTTTTATCTCTACTCTTGGCATGAAAATAAAACATTAAGAAAAAATCTCAAGGACTGCCAGATAATTTCCTACTGGAAGCAGTCTTTTTAATTAAACAAGGCTCACAGCAGCTTGAAAATAATGAAAATCCACCTGGCCACATTGTTCTTATCAGATTTCAATTTTTTCACTGTAGTTAAAGTTAAGAAATCTTGCTGTCTGTGCATGTAATTGAAGAGACGATTCCATCTGGGAAGACATTCTAAGTCTCTAAGACACATAAGGCCATATCAGACTGCTTCTGGTGTTTCCAGGACTTTTCTGGCTAACATGAGATTTTTCAAAGTCCCTGAAAGTGGTGGTCCTAGCAGGTGAGGAACCCAAGGTGCACAGATCCAGCCTGGTGGTGGCATTGCACCTCTACCTTGCTTTTGATATCTGATATTGGGGCAAAAAAACAATTCTTTTGATTCAAGGACATGCCAGGGCACAGTGTTCTCATGGAGGATCGCAGCTCCAGGGCAATCTGAGTGAAGACACAGGGTCAGGTCGGGCAGCTCCAGGGCTTGCAGGGTCTCCAGCACTCCACCAGGCTGCAGGGACACGGTGAGCCCCTTGCTCCCCTTTCCCTGTCCCTTCCCTGGTGTGCTCTCCATAGATCCCCCCTGCAGAGATAGGCATGGCTCTTGAGTCAGAGGGGGTAGCGAAGCCAGGCAATTAGCACATCAGTGGTCGTGATACAAAGTGAAACCTCAGGACAGCTTTCCTTCTGCCAGAGCACAGTGCTGCCTGTAGTGGCTGCCCTTTCCCCACCCACCCTTGTTTTATTTCATGCAATAAGATATGAACATAAGGTGTAGGTCCAACCTAAATGCTCAAGGTTTTGGGCTCCTGTTAAAGTCCAGCATGGGGACAGACAAGTCTGCAGCCATTTTAGCAGACTTTTAGCCATTTTAACCATTTAGCAGGTAGCAGAGGGACACAGGTAATACAGCTCATGGGACAAAGACAGCAAACTCTATGTTTTATAGAAACAGATTTAGAGACAGTTTAGATTAGATATTAGGAAGGAATTCTTCACTGTGAGGGTGGTGAAGCACTGGGACGGGTTACCCAGAGAAGCTGTGGCAGCCTCATCCCTGGAAGTGTTGAAGGCCAGGCTGGAAGGGGCCCTGAGCCACCTGGTCCAGTGAAAGGTGTCCCTTCCCATGGTAGCGGGGTTTGAACAAGATGGTCTTTAAGGTCCCTCCAAACCCAAACCATTCCATGATTCTGTAGTATGGGCAAATCCCTTGGTGTTTTGAGACAAAAAATTCAGTGAATACTTCCCAGTTTGAACTGTGCCTTTATGGTTCAGGAAGGATACAGACATGCTGAATTTAATGATGAATATATTGTATTTAATCAAGGGAGACTTCAATCCCTTTACTTTAAGATTTGACAACTGAAATGCTTCCCATTCTCTTAGTAAATACCGGTCTTCACTTTCAGCACATAGCACCCACAATTAAATAATTAAATGCAGTATCAAATTTCATCTAGTGAAGGATTATTTTAAAGTTTTGAAGATCAAGTTTAAAAAAAACCAACGCAAAAACCACAAAACAAAAATACAAAATTGCAAATCCAGCTAATCAATAAGACCTCTTTTCTTTATTAACCAGGTTTCAGGATAGTTTTCCTGCTTCTGGCATTGGGAAGTCATTTACTGCACAGAATAGCATAATGCCAGCAATAGATTGTGGCAAAATTAAAATGTCAATACAGTAAATTGAAATGGCAGGGAAGCATCTCCATTCTAGGCAGTGCCATGTAAAGTATCTGGCTGGTCTTTTTAAAATAGATTAATGCAAGCAGAGAGTTATTAACCTTCAGTTAGTGGTCATATGTAATATCTTAGTATTTTCTGAGAAAGTTTGCAATCTTAGCTCTGTAGCCAGAAGGAGATTAGAAATCAATTCAGTAACCATAATTTTTGAAACAAATATAAAAAAGAAAGAAAAAACTCAATCAGAAACGTTTTTCTGAGAAAAAATATTATTTCTGCTCCTCAAGTTAGAACCCCCTGATAAAAAGACAAGACGAGGTTATTTGTTTTTATTTTATTTTATTTCATTTTATTTTATTTTCAATTTGTTTTCTTTCTCTCACTTCTGGTTTATAGTTTGGGGTTTTTTTATTTTGTTTGTGCAATTCAGTTACTTTTACCTCTTCTCTGGTCCTTTTGTTTTCTGATTTTCCATCATCCCTTCATGCGGGCAGTGAAGGTTGAAAGAAGCAACAGGCAACTTACCTGGGATTCGTGTGCCAACAGCCAGAGCAGCCTCCTCACCTACCACCATTATAACACCTACCACCCTGACCATTGCAGGATGCCAGCCTTGAAATTCCAGAAAGCGCCTCCTCAAAAAAGCCTTCGTAATGTTCACACCTTTTCCTGCTGACATACTCACTTCTCCTCTTCTTCTTCTTCTTCTTCCTCCTCCTCCTCTCTTTTCTTCCTCCTCCCTCCCTTCTTCTTTCACTCATACTTTTCCCATTTCAGGCTCTAAAACCTTTTCAGTTTTATGGATGCTACACTTTTTCATAGCCATGCCAAGGTTATTTCTGACATTTTACACCTTTTCTTCTCTATAACAAAGCAGCCTTTGTAGGCAGGAAAAGGCTTGAAAATTCTGAATTAATCACCTCTTCTTCTATGTATGAGTAGACCATTGGATTGGAAAAGTGTATACAAAGCATGATTTTTGAATGCAAAGCCTTGCTTACAAATCTTTGTCAGAAATTACCTACTACAAAAAGGCATTTCTAAAATCAGTGTATCTAGACATATTGATTTGCATTAGTCTGGGGATATGTGTTGAAAAGTTTAATTTCACATGGTTTTCTTAAAGTAAGTTGTATACTATGAATATATCTTTTGTGTCTACATTATCTTTGTTAGCTTCCAGCAAGTGTTGTCATGAAATGCTGGCTTTACTTTTTCCTAGGGTCACCTGTGTGGTTTAAATATCTTTGTTATTGGAAGTGCACCAAGCATTCCTGTGCATCATACACAGCCTATACATAAAATGTTTGATTCATTGATGAGTTACAGGCATGTGCCGCGCTCTTCTGTGAAGACTGAGTGCTGTATGCCAAGTGTTTGATTTCTTACAGCAGCTCTGGTGTCTTCATCCTTCTCTCCTACCTCCATGAGTGCATACAGCCTGAGTTCCCTGAACATGGGGACCTTGCCTCGCAGCCTCTACTCCACCAGCCCACGGGGGACAATGATGAGGCGGAGGATGAAAAAGAAGGACTTCAAAAGCTCCTGTAGGTGGTAACTGCATTTCCTCAAAAATGTGCAGTGAATGAATGGGTGGAGGAGGGGGAAGATGCAGAAAAAAAGCACAGTACCTTAATTAAACACATATGTTCTAGACAGAAGAGAGAGTTCCTGGTAGACGTAGGGAAACACAAGGGTGAAAATATTTGTCCAATGCTAAAATGAGATGAGTAGATGCTGTCTAGCATAACTATCTCATCTGAAATTTATAAAGGAATATTTTTTTCAGACAGTGCTGGAAGAGTTTGTTATACCATTACTGAAGTGATTTTAAAATTCCTTTTTTAACTCTTCCTGTGTTCATTAGGGAATAGTCAAAAGCAGATTGCTGGTAAGCTCAACCAGCTGTCACATTAGGGAAGGCAGAGCTTGCCACAGCACCTCCTAGGTAGTTCTAATGTTTACATCTACACCATGACCTGTACAGTCATTTTGGTGAGGGAGAGCACGTTACAGTGAAGACTAAATAGCCTCATTTGACCGCTCTCTGGGACTCAAAGCATGGATTGCCTATGAGTCAGTCATTTACCAAGCCAGAACAGATCTATTCAGGCTGTTCCATTTTGCATATTGCTAAGCATTCACTGGGCTGGAAAGAGTGTGGCTGTGTCAGTGCATTTTTTCCCAGACTCCATGAGAGTGCCTCCTCTCTTTTGGTTTGTCTGTCTTTGTGCAACCCACAGCAACTCAGTTCCTCCCGAGCAGGGAGGTGAGAACTGCTCTGTAAATCATTTGCTCTAGGTAACAGTGCTCAGAAGTCCACTCTGAAAGAACTGAGCTGCTGCACATTACAGCACTGCTGCTGTATTTTAAAGATTCCCCATGGTCATAGTAAAACCAGAGCAAACCAGCAGCTTCCAAGGCCAATCACTACAGAATTATGAGAACACATTAGAGAGGAACTGAGGTTTTGCTTTCTTGCAGTTTTTGTTGCTTGCTTGTTATTTCTTCTGTAAAGCACATATTTTTGCATAACATTTGCCTGTAAGTGCATTTTTTGTTTTTAATCCGATCAGCCATTTTTCACAGCTCATCTATTGACATGTTAGCTTCTAATGCATTCTTTTGGGTCAAGGGGGGATACTGTGTCTGTCATGCTATGGTATCAGTAGAGATCCAGCTCTTACACCTTCTCCTCTGCGCTTGAGAACCAGTAGTAGTGTTACACTAGTAGTAATTGATTTGAATAGTAAAATCAATGCAAAAAATTGTTCATCAGTTGTGCTACGTTTTAGCTGTTCAACAAAGGATGAAATCCTCAAAGCTAATCCTGTTATGGATCTTGGACACAGCTGTAACTTGCGCTGTTAAATTTTTCAGATATTTTTCCTTCGAGGAAGCCATATCTGTGTTACCTTGAAAGACTCAAAACAAGGCCAGTGATGTGGCATTTAGGGGAACAGTCACATACGTACTGCAGCCCACCTAAAAGATTTTTCAAGACAGAAGGCCCTGGGGATTACAAGCTGCTATGAGTAAACAAATCTCTAGATAGAAGTTAGGACCAGGCTTAGTTGTGCTGTAGTTTATTACCCATTCTCATTGTGAGGTCTTGATACAGAGCATTACAAAATACCTGAAACTGGCCCCATCACTGCATGGTCAGTGCCTCAGTACAACCTGTGACTGCATCAACAGCCCTGAACTGGAACTGGCTGTGGAGGAATTGGCCGGCCAGCCAGACTTGTTTGCTCTTTTTGTGGGTTTGCTTCTCAGCCCATGCAGAGTTCCTTACTCTGTTAGTAGACTTATACCCATACTTGTGACAGCAATAACAGCCCACTTTAGAGACCCACACTGCTCTGGACCAGGATAGAGAGTGTCCAGTCCTGTATCTTTCCACTATCCATCAACAAGACTTGGAAAACCTCTCCCTTTGTGGGAGACTCATGAGAACCAGGTAGATTGACTGCTGCGCTTTTCATGGAAAAAGAGTAGCAGAGTCTTTAATTTTTAGTGGGATTTTTTTCTTTAATCCAGTTGGATCATTTGAGAGTTGTATTAAAGTAAAGTTTATTAAATCTTTTAGAATGTTATTTGGTAATAAAAATACATAGGTTGCTATAAAGTTTACATTGCCAATTATTTAAGATTATTTGCACAACATAATGTGATCATTGCATAATTCATGAAGATGAAGTGTGATGGCACGATGGGTTAAAGACTTATATCGTCAAGATTTAACAATCATTGCATTAGTTATGCAGATCCTTCTAAACATGTGGCTGTAAAAATTGAGGGCATGCCCTGCTGCCACATGCTTTTTTTGTCGCTTGTTTTCAGGTTTTGTTCTTCTTCTGCTTTTGTTTGTTTGTTTGTTTAAGGTGTGGGATTCATTGTTGGAACACTTAGATTATTATTTCATTAAAGTTTAGATCCTGAAGTATTTTGCATTAGGTCCCTATTAGTGGTTGCAAACGAGCCATAATTAATACCAATTTATTTTACCCGGATTGCATATGTGGTAGAAGTTTGAGAGAGTTTTAGACATGCACAGGTGCTCTTTTCTCACCAGCTATCAGGAAGAATTGCGAATATTTTTCAATTGCTTGTAGGTCAGAGTGGGAGACTGGAGGCATAATAATCCATAGATGCACCTTGAAGCACATCTTGTTCTGCTTCTTGTATAACTGCGGGCATAAAAATGCATAATCTTCAAATTCATGATCAAGATTTGCATAACTGCAGAGCATATAGCAAACCAGCCCCCAGGAATGTTGCCAAGAGTTAGATGAGAGCTATACAAGTATGCTGGAATGTACCCCTAGCAATAGCAAGCAGTGTTCACTGGAAATACAAACACATCCATGTCCCCTTTTAAAATCAACAGCGCTGCTTCCTGGCCTGTAAAATTTCTAATCCACCAAGGAGCCAAAAAATGTCACTGTTTCTTGCTGCAGTTACTGTTGAGTTACAAACCCCAACGTGCTCTAAGTCATGGGTTTTGGTACCTGTGACATTTTACATTTTGGGTACCTGTGGCATTTAGAGTCTTAGGAAATATTGATTAAGAGACATGATTAAGAAAGGATAATTTTAATCTCTGAAAAGTTTTTTTTGTTCCTGTTTCACTTTCCTTTTCTTTTGGAGTGGAAGGAGTTCCTAATTATCATACTTAAGTGTCGACATCATCAAAATGTTTATCAGAGTGAGTTTTAAATCCCCCAGATAGTGACTTAACTTCCCAATGTTAATTAAAACTTTTACTGTCTTTATTTCAACTGAAAGTTGAAATAAATTTTATGAGATATTTAGGTTCCTAGTAGGACATTATAAAAAGAGTAAGAAGGTTACAGAGTCAACTAGATACCTGCTGCATGGAGGGAATAGAGGCGTAAGCGATGGGAGATAGAGATGAAGGTAACAAGCAATTGTTATATGACCTTTAAGAAAGGGAAAATTGAACTTTCCTTTGCCCTAAATTAAGATGTTTCTAGAAGGTGTCTTAGGTATTGTATTAATTTATTTCGTTTCATTATATTTTTGCCTTTGCAGCAGTGAGAGCTGGAGAAACCTATTTCTCAGATGCAGTAAATGCAAAAGCTGATGGAAGTTTCTAAGGACAGATTTTTAGTATTTGTATTTGTGTATAAGCATATCTTATTGAGTGCAGATAAAAGAAAGAGTAAGAAGGAAGCTATTGAGTATCTGAAATGATTCTTAAAAATGATTCTTAGAATTCTTAGAAAGAAAACTTAAAACAAGCTATGAAAAAGAATTCACAGTTATTTGGAAGAGACAGTTTTAGTGTGGGAAGGGGCTCTGCTGGGAGAAAACAGAAAATTGTGAGCTTCTTGGCAAGTGAAAAATTTTGCAAAGATCTGTCATTGCCAGCTGCACCACATCAATCAGATTTGTACTAACTGATAGATCAAAATGCCAATGCTTGCAGCCCCATAGTGTGGGAAAATACTCATATAACCTCTGACATCTTTTTACAGTTGCGCTAATACTGTCTATAATGTCAACATTTTTTTTCCCCGCGTCAAAGGAAAAAAAATGCACAAGTAACCTCTCCCTCAAATAAACTATGAAATTTTACCTAATCCTTAGCAGACATGTGTATGACATGAAAGGCAATAGTTTAGTTTGTCACTGGGGGAATTCAAACCATAATACAATAGACGTTTAGACAGAGGTCAGGGAGGCAAAGATGCAGTCCCTCCTTTTACAGGTATTTTTTGTCTTGATCTGTACTGCAGCCTTTCAGAAAAGGTGTGAGTAAAGCCTGAGTTTCTCATAGAAGGGTCCCCCAGTGGCTTTGAGAGACCCAACAGAACCTTTTTTCTCACAATCCCTTGAGATACACTGGTTGGCAAAACAGGGTGGTTTGTTCAATTTCCATACATTGCCCAGTTAGCCTGACAAATTGCTGACTTATGGTAAACACGTACAAGAAGAAGGCATCCTCACTTCTTGCAAGCAAGCCTGATTCGTGTGCTTTGTTGCTAACTACAGTGAATGGCTGTGAGATGTTCAAAAGAGGAATCTGCCTGAATAACAGCTGGGCTTGTGCCTCCAATTGCCTTAGTTCCTGTTGAAGTTCTGCTTATCCATGCCTCCAGCCTAATGCAAACAGAATTCAAGGATGTCCTGAGATTTTTGGAGTGGGGATATCAAACACATTTATTTTACTCAGAACAAGAATTATCTTTTTGCATTCCAGCATACAACCAGATGTTTTCTATTATCTTATATGCCATAACTGTTTATACATAATTTATAAACTCTAGCCTAAATTGACTTTTAAAGAGACATTTCATTGACTAGATTTATTGTAAAGAACAATTTTCTCAAAAAGCAATGAAACTTCTGCTGTATATGAATGTCTTTCCTCCTGGTCTGCTCTGTTTTATAGTGTCTTTAGCCTCTAGCACTGTTGGTTTGGCTGGGCAGGTGGTCCACACAGAAACCACAGAAGTGGTGCTGACAGCTGACCCCATAGTGGGGTTTGGGATACAGCTCCAGGGTAGCGTGTTTGCTACTGAGACCTTGTCCTCTCCACCCCTCATTTCCTACATTGAGGCTGACAGTCCGGCGGAAAGGTGAGCTCTTGGACTGACTGCTGAGTGCATTCCATGGGCGTTCTCGGGGGCTTTGGGCTTCTTGCTCTCTTCCAGTTTGTGACAAATTGCAGGGCCTTGCTCAGTGGAGTGGGGCAAGTAATGCACTTTCTGTTCTGGCAATGGTGTTTCATGCACTTGGTCAGCTATAAAAGAATGACAAGCGCCGCTGTTCTGACCATACAGAGTCCTCCAGAAGGAGACTGGAAGCTATATTCATGCAAAACAAAACTAAAAAAAGAAAAAAATCAGAAAAACCAGTGAAGTCAAAATAGTGGTAATTGAGTGTGCTAGGGGGAAAGCTATATCCAGCTCTTTTTAGTTTTGGTACAGAATCAAATCTTAGGGAGTACCAGAATTTTGATTTACTAATTATTTCAATTACATTTTTATGCTTATATATGTATTTAATCGTGTCATGGGAATGATAGCAGCTGCACAGACAAGCACCAGCTGCAATTTCACCTGCAGCCCAGGGTCAGAGGCACAGATGATGTCCATGGGTGGGGTGGAAGCATGAAGACCCCTCTTCCTGGGTCCCAGCACCTAGAGGACACAACCCATACTGGGAGTGCTAGATAGTGCTGTGGTGCAAAGTGGCAGCAGCTCCTGTGCCTAGATAGCTTGGTGAGATGCTATGCCATAATTGTCCTTCAAGGTCCAGTTGAAGGTGTTTGATCAGGTGGGTCATATCAGAAACTGAGCAGCCAGCCAAACCAGGGCAGTGATCATGTCCCTGTGCTTGGCACTGGTGAGGGCACACCTCAGGTGCTGTGCTCAGTTCTGGGCCCCTTTCTTTATATGAAAGACATGGAGGTGCTGGAGTGTGCCCAGAGAAGGGCAATGGAGCCAGTGAAGGAGATGAAGAACAGCTCTAACAAGGAGCAGCTGAGGTAGCTGGGGGTGTTTAATCTGGAGGAAAGGAGGCTCCAGGGCAGCCTTATAGCTCCCCACAACTGTCTGACAACAGGATGTAGCCCGGTGGGGACTGGTCTCTTCTCCCAGATAACACACAACAGGACAAGAGGAAATGGCCTCAAGTTGTGCCAGGGGAGGTTTAGATTGAATATTAGGAAACATTTCTTCAGTGAAAAAGGTTGTCAAGGACTGGAACAGACTGCCCAGGGAAGAAGTTCAGACTCAATTCCTGATGGTATTTAAAAGACATGTAAACGTGGCAAATCAACAATAAAAGGGTGGACTTGTCAGTGCTGGGTTAATGGCAGGGCTCAGTGATGTTAAAGCATTTTCCCCACCTAAATGATTCTGTGATACTGCTGGTTCTGGTAACATGCACATCTGATGGTTGTTTTGTATCGTCTTGTACCAAGGTGTGGGGTGCTGCAAATAGGAGACAGAATAGTGTCAATAAATGGTGTCCCAACAGAAGACAGCACATTTGATGAGGCCAATCAACTGCTCAGAGACTCCTCCATCACCAACAAGGTCACTTTGGAAATAGAATTTGATGTTGCAGGTACGAATGTCCTGTTATTCTGTCTTGCAAGAAAAATGAAGGAATAAATCCCAAGTACATTGCAAGTGTTAGGAATCTGAGGTAGAGGTTTTCTTCTCACATCTACACCATTCAGTTTTAAAGTGACTTATTTGAAACGTGGTTTCTTGTACAGCTTTCTCATTTCACACAGCCCTGCAGTCTGCTTCTGAAAGCAAATAGAAATGACAGGTCCTGTAGTAAGATCTGGTGACTGTCTCTCCTCTGACTTATTTCCAGACATTTTTCTGGCCTGAGATAGAAATGTTCTGCTAAACAGAGACAAATCCTCTACAGGCCAAATAATGAAATGTTTCACAAGACAGAAAATTATTAAAAAGGGTGGATAAACAAAAAAACTCTTGAGGTGTTTCACTTACAGTATCTCTAAATAAAATAATAGAAAATAAATTTATAAAGGTCAGAAGAATCATTGTTAATTTTTCTGGTATTATTACTAATGGCATTCCTTTATTCTGTAATGTGTTTAAGCACACAGAATATACCCATGAAATCACAAACTGTGTATATCAAGTTCCCATTATGTGTGTGCACCACATTATGTGTGGATTCGTTTTCTTCCCACTAGATGTTACACCCATGGCAGTTACCTTAGTGGACAGTTAAAAATAAGTGCAAGTCCTGCAGCAGCAAAGGTCAGAAATCCTCATGGCTCAATCTCCTGTCCTTTTAATTAAAAGCTGTCTGCCAGCAGTGAAACTTTCCCATGTGCTCACAGAACTTGCATATGAGCTAAAAACCTGCAGTCTCAGCTGGCTGCTGGCCCATGCAATCTCCACAAATTCAGTTAAACCTTAAAAAAAATTGAGTAACTGTGAAATTACCAGTAGAGTTATAAATCATACCTCCTTCATTTTAGCACCCGTGTTTCCTCCCTGCCTTGTGACTCTGGTGTGATTTCATCAACTTACGTGCATAGTTCCATGCTCGTGGAATTGCTGTGCCTTATAAATTATCTAACATTTTAAATATTTTTTAACAGAATCAGTTATACCAAGCAGTGGAACATTTCATGTGAAACTACCAAAGAAGCATAATGTGGAACTTGGCATCACCATAAGTTGTAAGTACAAGGGTTTATTTTTCTGACCACATTTATGGGATAATCTGCAGATAGTAGATCTTGTAGCTACAGGCTAGCATTTCTTTTGGTTTTTTTTTTCCTTTTTCTAGCTTCTTTTACTCTTTTTCTCTTTTGAAATACTGTTCTGTAATATACTTATACTCCCCTTCAAGTAGTTAACAAAGCCAGAAGTTTGCCAAATCTAATGTTTGACTTACTCCTTCACATGCATAGTAAATATGTAACTCCAATTAAAGTTACTTATTAAAAAGAAAATCAGAATTAGGTCCATGCAAAAGTATTTCCATAGCTGGGAAGTTTATAGCAGAGTCTGTCATGGTCCCTCACAGGCTCCTGAACAGAACCCCACTGAAGGGTCTCACAGACATGAGGACCCGCATACCTAGGGTTGTTTTCTGCTTCAGAACCCAGGTACATCCTCAGTCTCTAGAACGTTTGGCCAGTCCTGAATGTGCAGCTCACAGCAAAATCCCCTTTCACTGAGGATTGCAGAGATTGCTGAAGAAAGCCACAAGAGCTGGCATCAATCTATTTCTCAAGAAGTATTTGTTGCTGTGGTTTGAAATTAAAAGTGTTCCTATATTTATTTTGTGAGGAGAGAGTAAAACAATGTGTTAGAACTGGATTTTGACCAGGTGAACTCCAGCATAATGAATTCAGCTCTTGAGGGAAGGAAAAACAATCCATATCAAAGTTAATGGGCTTGACACTGCAGAATCTGGTGTCATTAGAATTAACATTCTTTTATGGCTGTGGCCTTTCTTAGGCTATTAGTCTTCCTTTGGAGTTTTTCATGTGTCTTGGGGCAAGATTGTGCTTTGTCTTGTATTCTCAAAGCTTTTACCAGCACAGTGGAATATGGTTAATCAAAAGTACAGCAGGGATCTCAGTGCTGAGGATTACATCTCAGGAACAAATGAGAGACACTGCAGGCCTGTTTGTTTGTGTTGCACACTTGAATGAGTGTGATACTGTTAGACTCTGTAAGATGTGATGTGATATTTGAAGCAAAATCGTAGGTCTACACGTATCTGTGCAAATGAAAATACTGAGAAATGAGAAAACCTGGAGTGAGGCTGTTCTATTTAAATGTTATTCTTAAGACTGATAAAGGTTTTTAAGGTTATTGAAAAAATATGATCTTACTAGTAATTTGATTTGTGTTGTTTTTTGGAATGCAGACATCTACTTTTTTTTGTCTGTAGGAATAAACTTTTAATGGAAAGCTAATGTTCTTGGAATTTAATTTTTAGCACTGTTCTTACAAACTTTGCATTCCTTACTGATCTGGAATTTAATTTAAAAAAATTAGTGCTTTATAAAATTAGTGCTTTATATAATCAGAGTAACATGTGGTTGGTCTTAGCTCTCTGCTTTTGTGAATATACTGCAGTATCTTTAATGTATTTAAATTAAATTATCTCTTCTGTATAATAATCTCATTAGTAGTATTTAATTCATATAAAATTTATCTAGGATAAATTATTTACATTGTTTTAAAGGGTTTCTATTAATAACTGGTAGAAGTCTTGAATTGCTGCATGTCATGCTTGCTTTTCAGTGTTTTGCTCTGTTTTACCTAATTAACTGCTAAATAAGGCAATATGATTTGAAGAATACAAACATTTTATATTCATTTTGTCAAATTTCTGTCAGGGCACATTAGCATGCCATTGATTACTGATATTTTCAGAAAGCTGTATGATTTCTTTTAAGGAACAAATACTAAAGGAAACTTGGCAGAGTTGGTATGGATGGGGGGGATGGAGGTGATCAGATTCATTCACTTGTGGGCTTGATCTCTTAAAAGGGCTACAGACCTGTTTCATCCTCTTCCTTCTCAAGTTAATGGAGTTAATGGTAAATGAGAAGGTACTATTAAAACATTACCGAGAAACACCTTTCTTACTTTCCATATCCCCCATTTAGTTTGGGGTTTGTATAAGAAAGTCAGGAAATTACCTAATCTGACAGATGAGACAGACATTTTTTGTCAGACAGGAAGTGCAACTTCACTTTGGGCTGGCATGTGAGCATTTGTCTATTTTTAAGTCCAAGAGTTCTTCTAGGTCAGCTGTTAGGAGTCAGAGCTCCTAGAAGAGGAATTTATTTCTCTTTCTTGGAATTGTTTTCTGTGGTAATGAGCACCAAGAGTGCTTGCATGGTGTTACAACCAGGTGCTTTATTGAAGGCATATCTGAGGTGACACACAAAACTAAAGACAAATAAGCTAATTCATGGTCTTTGAAAAAAAATACTTGTTATAGGAGAGGAGACCTTCTTTAGTTTCAGATTTATTAATTCAAGAAAAAAAATAACAGAAAACATTAAAAATCTCCTTAGATAGCATAACCCCTTAAAAGCAGGAGAGAAGAAAGTTTCATGAGCATCATTGTTAATATTAATCCAGGGCTCTGAGTTTTGGATAGTTCATATCAGTTATCTCCCAGTATAGTGGTCTTGCCTACTGCTGCCTTCATACACACATTGCAGTCCTATCATTTGTCCCTTAGCTCTGCACTATCTGTCTAATTTATCAATGAAAAATACTTACTGAATATAGATCTTATTTCATATTTTCATATTTTGCAAATATACATGACCTTATATTTCATGCTTCACATATCACTAGTTTCACACCCAGTTACCTGATTAGAGCAAATAGCAGGCCTCAGTTCTTAAAATTATATCATCCAAATTAAACACAGGAGTGTTCCTGTGCATGTGATTATGCTTTTGTAGCAGAATCATTCCCTAGAAGAAGGAACATTTACAAGTAGTGCTAGTAGTACTCAAAGCTGTTTCAATTTATTTGCCATTGACATTGACTTGAAACCATGTAATGAATATAGATTTTCTTTTCAAAGACAAAACCCTTTTTTAAAGGTTTTTGAGGCAACTGGCTACTTTATCGCAGACTAATTATTTTTTTGTCAAGAACATTGAATGATGTCCAGTAAAATGACTTACTAGTGGATTCTGGTAATTGTACTTAACAGCTTTTTTTTTTCTCCTTTCCTTTTCTTTTTTTCTGTCTTATGAAAGATTCTGATATCCTTACTGGTAATGAACTGCAGCACCTTGCTTCATAAATAATCTCTCTGAAGCTAATGGGACTATTCAAGGAATAAGAGGCTGCAAAGCTGGTAAGAATATCAGAATCTCACCCAAACTATCTTCAGTTTCTCTGAGTCACTTTGTCTAGCAGCTATACCATAGCTTTATTGTTTTTGTATTTCATTGGAAACAAGCTTTGTAAATACCTAAAGATACATTGACTATGAGAATTTATTTTCTAAAACATGCTTCTGTGTATTTCGGGATTTCGTCTGGCAAGCTCTACTTAATTTTGAAGCATTACAGGTAATTCTTTTCAAGACAGAAAAATATCAATGGATTTCTCAGCAGCTCCACATGAACCAGTACTTAAGGAACAAAAGAGCTGCATCAGTGTAATTTTAAAAAACTTCTTTATTTATTAATCACACTATTCTTAAAAATTTCTAGTAGCTGTAAACCAGTATTGTGGATAAATGGACTGACTTTGTATAAAGTGTATTTTTCCATCACCTGAGCATCTTCCTTTGTTTGTTCAGTTTGTTCAGAGCTTGATCAAACTCCAGAGTTTGAAGCCAGGCTGAAAGTAGTGGGCTTTGTCTGTCTGGTGGGTGAGATGTCCACCCCAAAATCTGTTGAGGTCACTTTGTGGGTGGGTTTTGTTTGAGTTAGCAATGAAATAAGCAAGGAGCATTTTTTGAGGGTTTTTTTAAAATGTAATGGAGCAGCTGATACACAGAACTGACAACATTTCATTGAACTTACTTTCAAGTGGCTGGGTAAGTGTAGTAGAATAGGGTAGAGAGACCTAGGATGGAAACCAGATCAAAGAGTAATTTAAAGAGAGACAACAAACAACTTGCTTAAGAGCAGCCATTTAGCTGAAACACTAAATTTAGTACCTGTACAACTTCGTGCACTCTTCAGTCCACTTGTAGTTATTCATACAGACACTAAGGTCTCTGCAAAGCTGAACAAGACTAACAGCTGGAGCAGGGAAGAAAAAGATGAGATGAGATGAGATCTTCATTGGACGAGGAGGGGAAACAAGTGGAAAGCTGTAACAGAGAGGCAGCAAATGAGGGGAGAGACTGAACTGTGATCAGGGTTAGGGGCAGCTGGGACTTGAACAAGAAGGTTGGACATGGGTGAGTGGTAAGGTGCTTTATTTTTAACAGCCTCTTAAAACCAGAAATAATTCTGAAGTGGAGACTGGAAGCTGTACAGTGTCACTTCAAGCTTGCATTTATTGATGTGGGTATATGAACTGGTCAAAGACTGCTTTCCCTCTGGATCTCTGGTTTCTCTGCTCCCTGGGGAGAGATGAAACAGTGGTGTGTAACAAAAGGGATGGAGGCTGCATAATGAGCAGGATGGAGGATTGTAGAAAGACAAAGGAGGCAATCTCATGTTCAAGGTGGTTAATGCTACCCTGGAGAAGTTAGGGTGGTTTTCCTTTTCTCTGCAAGACTTGTGCTGAGACAAGTCATTCTGGGAATGGGGGATGGAGATTTTCCACAGGTGGATGCTTGATTTTACGCAGAAATATTGAGATCATGGGGTTGCACTTACAGAAATGCTACTCATCTGCAGCTGTTGCTGAAAATGCCAGTAGTTGTATTTCAAACATGGAAGCTGTTATATTCTACAAACTACTGTGAGATATAAAGGCATGGATATCTCAAATTGCTCACTGAAAACTGTCATACTTTAACTACATTTTCCTATGTTTCCTTTGCTTATCTGTAGAATCAGGGTAGTACTCAATCTTCTTGCTGGAGACAGCATTTGTTCACCAGTGTTTGGGAAACAATCTTAGCCTGTGGTAATGTGCAGAAAGGTCCATAAGTTCAGGAGGAAATTCATGATTTTACCTCTGCAACACAACTTGAATAATTTGTAGGAATTATGCCATGAGCATTGAATAATAACAAAATGAAGTGTGGTATACTGCTTCTCATTGTGGGGGAATTCATTCCACACAGAGCTGCTTGATGCCTACAAAAAGGCTTTCATTCTCCAGACCAAATAATAGCCCAGGAGAACTCTTAAAATGCTGCTGGTTCACACTTCCTCAGTTTGAAACTGATAACTTTGTGTGCAGCATCATAATCTTTGCATCCACATGTACTTTGTGGCTCTGCGCTTTGAGCTGTGCTCTTTCCCTCATTTTGGTTCCTCCTCTCTTTTTACAACAATAATGGACTGTTTTCTTAGTTCTGGTAATTTTGTAAGACACTTTCATGGAAAGTATTTCAAAACTCAAACCCTAGTCTGCGGTGGATAGCCTATAACCTCAGAGTAAGGCAACCCAGAGGGCAAAAACATGGAATTAAAAAATCACCAAAGTGATACTCTAAAATTTTAACAAGATACTAATTGGTAAAACAAATTCAAAGGATTCAAGTAAATTATGGAGTTTTAATGTATTTGACCCATGGCATGAAAGTATGAGAAACAAGCTATGAAAATAACATCTTGCAAAAAGTTAATTACTGTTCTCTAAATTGCAACATAAACATTTCCTGAAAGCATGCGGGTTTAGAAAAACTTCTAAAAATTCTTCAGAGTCCTTGTATGTCTGTCTTCTGGACTTTCACATTGCATTTGAAATATGCCTCTTTAGCAGTTCTTGAACAGTTCCTTTGGACATTCAAAGGCTGTCTCAGCCAGGGCAGCTAAGGTTAACAAGACCTGTTAGCATATTGTGTTGGAAATGTCATTATTAATTTACCATGTGGTTGCTGTAGGTGAAGATCTGTCATTCTGCATCAAAGAGAAGATTCTTGAGCAGCTAAAGTAACTGACATCAGGATTTTGTAGGTGATCCTCCAATAAGGACAGTTTTTTGGGTGGTTGTCAGTTCAGGCCTGGGAGCCTGCTGGAAAGGTACCTTCTGTGAAAGGATACAAGGGGCTCAGTTCAGAGCAGGAATGGTGTGGGCCAGTTGAAGAATACTAAATGTGCCAAACTAATTAGTGCTTTCAGGAGAGCTGAGAGCATTATACCACATGGCAATGTTTTATTATCAGCACACTGTTAGCAGTCCCAAAAGTCTGTCTGTGTTCACCACATGGAGCACCTCCTGGGTAGAGCAGCTGTAGGTGGTGTTCTTCCCAGAGGTAGACAGCATGTGCCGCACAGATGTCTAACAATGTGTCTTCCTCACCCTCAAATTCTAAGGTGACTGCTTGCCATATCACATCTACAGTGCAGTCTTCTGTCAGCAAGTGGATGAACCCTCCAAAACAATGCACTCAGCAAAGCGACTTCAAGAAACAGTCCTCTGGACGTAGTGATCACTGTTGACTTCCTCTGGTGTATTTAACTGCTTCCGAGGCAGCTAAAGGTCAAGCAAAATTGCAAAGCAAATTTCCTGGCCAAGAGAAACTTGTCAAATAGTTTTACACAAGTTGGTAAAGAATTGCAATGCCTGGCATTGAAGAGCAGAGCATATTTTTAACCATGAGGGACAGATAGAAAAATTGATCATTAATGTCAGATTCTTCCAAAAAGAGATAAGTGTGCAAGGAGAGGAGTGGTGGGAGTTTTACTAAACTGCCTGGAATTGCAGTTTGTAGTAGGCATCCCCAGTACAAAGTTGGGAAAAGTCCACAATTCTTAAGGTGCAGCAGCAGTACAGGGGTGCCAGGTTACTCTCACCAAAAGTGGCACAGGTTGCTTCAGAGGAAGCAGTGAGTTACAGTGAAGCAAACATTGGTGTGCTGTGAGCTACACCTGTGCAAACCTGCTAATAGTGTATCAGCCCAGTGGGGTGTGTGGCCACTGTCCACAGCGTCTCCTTTATTGGAAGTGGATTCCTCCTTCTCAGCCAGGACACCTTACCTTCATACCTCTGCCTTAAGCACTGGATGGGACACAAGTGGATGGAAAGAATGTGGACTAGCCCACTCTAGATATTTTGCCAGAGCAGCTCTGTTGGACAGGGATTTATTCTGGCAAAAGATCACCATTAGTAGTTGCACTGAAAGATTATAATGACAGAAAGTCTTCCTTATGTGTTACAGCTGTGCAGAATTTTATATAGATCACTGGAGCTGTACTGTGGTGTCTTCACATGGCTCACTCCTGGTCTAACCCAGAATTCAGACATATCAGGCTAAGTTCCCTTTGTACCACTCACTGCAATTCTGAAATTTTCTAATGTTTGAGCAGTATCCAGTCTTGCCAATATGCTGCTGGTGTTAGTTTTTACCTCAAGTTCAGGTAATATAGGGGTAGGGGAGGAATATGACGCAAGTAAGGAATGTGTAGGAAGTACTGATTTATGGTCAAAATTAGTCCATCTGCACATCTAGAAACAAACCCAAATGTCTGTATATGTTCTTTATTACAGCTCCATCAAGCAGAAAACCAGGGGACCCTCTGGTTATTTCTGATATCAAGAAAGGAAGTGTTGCTCACAGGTAAGACTCCCAAAAAAGCTCCAATAAAAATCTGTTTATGTGTGTAACCAGCCAAATTCAAATTAAACAGAGAGAGCTTGTAAGAGACTGTGTGCTTTTTTTTTAAATAAAAACTTCTGTCAAAAGTTAGAAAATAGAAGGCATATTAAGACATAATTATCCTAAAAATCCATCTTGTTTCTATAATAATATTTAGACCTTTCCCCAGATACCTTCCTTTTAATGTTACTTGAGTTTCATGTCAGCTTGTTTGCTTGTTTGCAGGACTGGGACACTGGAACTGGGTGATAAGTTGCTGGCAATAGATAATATTCGACTTGACAACTGCTCCATGGAAGATGCTGTCCAGATCCTCCAGCACTGTGAGGACCTTGTAAAGCTAAAGATCCGCAAGGACGAAGATAATTCCGGTATTAGCAATGACTATGGCAGATTCCTGCGGATTTGCAGGATTTCTAGAGCATAGGGGATTTCATTTCAATTTTAGTGAAATGTTTTTTCTGAACATGTCTTGTTTATGCTAATAATAATCAGAAAATGTCACCTAAAAAGAATTTTAATGGTATGTAAAGTGTTGAATTTTCTCACTGGCTATATTGCTTGCACTGCAAAATTAGGTCTTCAGTTCAGTGAAAAGACAATTGGCCCTCAGGTGCAGCCATATAAAGTTGATCTGTTTCTTACCAGAGTATTGGGATTTTCTCTGCTTTTAAAATTGGAATCATGGTTAGCAAAGCATGGATCCCTAGGGTTCAGTTCTCCAACAAAGTGGTGTAGTGTGTGCTTTGTCCATAAACTTAAAAATTTGACTTTTGACAAGGTAAGTAGTACTTTACACACTGTGCTGGATGTACTTTACACTGTACTTTACACACATGTCTGATCAGCCCAATGGAATAATGGACTTGCCATAATTTTCTGCACCTACATATATTCATAGTCTTGTGTCTTCCCCACCATGGATTCCATAAGAGCAGAATTTCTACCTGGAGATAATAAAGTGAGTTCTGTCATGCACTGTAGGACAAAGGAAGTAAGACAGTTATAACTACTATTACTGCTGGTGTTTATATTACAGTGTTACACAAAAGCACAAAGTGGAGATTCAGTTCTCTTCAGCTCTTTTTGTAAAGAGCTTCTCACAGCAAAAAGGCACAACCTGCCACACTTTATTATTTGAAATTAAGTGCAGCTGTTGAAGTGCTGTTTAGAATTGCACTAGAAAGCTTGTTTCCTTTTTCTTTCCCCCTCCTAACTGATTTTGAAAGCAAACCAAGTATCTTCTCAGTATTATAGTACAAAGCAAAGGCAGCTGCATTTAGTACCTTGTGCAAATTGTTGCTGTAATTGAAATGGGGATTTCGGTCTCCACTCATGGAAAATAAGATCTTTGCTCTCTTAGGTATTGCACGCCATGGTATCTGGTACAGATTTTAGTCTCAGTGGGATTCTTATACCACAGTTTCCTTTTACACACTCTCATTGCTTGATATGTATCTATAGCAAGATTCTCACACAACTACAGTGTTTTATCCGGACGTGATTGGTGTAACTGGACAGCTACTCAGAAACCTACTAAAAAAAATTCTTTGTACAAATTATTCTTGTAAGAGTTGACAAAGTGTCAAAGCATAAATGAAAGTATTTATAGCAGATTTCAGGTACTTTGAAATTTAAAATGAGTGAATGTCTCCTCAAATGTTAAAGAAAAAATATTTAGTGGCATAACAGTAGCAAAGATGTAATAAAAAGTATATCTCAGTTAAAATAATTCTTTTTGTGTTTGCCATTAATTTACTTATGAAAGATTTTTTTCTCACAGAGGAAGAAATGTGCTGCTCAAACTCAACAGAGGAAAATAGTAAATTCCCTGAGAAAATAAAAGCCTAATGCTGATTGATGAGTAGGCATGGAGCGCTCCAAAATGTTTTGTAAAGCACAGAATAAGATTAAGATTTAAACTTCTTTTTATTTCTCACTACATGCTTTTTTGAGGAAGGTGAGGCAGGGAGTGGGGCTCTCTGAACTGTGTTGCTCTGAGCTACTGTGCAGCTGAGGCCACAGCAGGGTGAGGCATGTCAGGGCTCCCCAGACCCTGCTGCTCTTTGCCCTTGTCACTCTATTGCTCTGATGTTGTTCTGATGAGTAACAGGCCACTGGGCACAGCAGAGGCACTGCAGCACAGAGGATCTACTTTCATTAAATGTGGCTTCCAAGAATTAGCCACAAGAATTGCATCACAAGAAAAGAGAGATGGAAAATCTCAAAAATAAGAGACCCATAACCATAGTACTTCAGTTATATCTTCCCCCCAGATGGAGGTATGCTTACAACAATTTTTCCTTTTCTTCTTGCCAGCTTCCCAAACTGAGGACAATCTTAAATCCTGATTAACCTAATGGCTAGACCCATTTCTTGAATATTACCATTCTTTGCTTTCGCATGGCAGAACTGGCCTTCCTGGTGAATTCAGGCCCTGTTCTTGGATAGCTCCAACATTCTGCTCAGCATAACATTCTGCCAGTAATTGTCTGACCTACAGCTAACCAGAAACAGACATAATGGGCCAGTCTTTTTTCCAGTCATTCACTGAGATCTACAGACTTCCAGCTCTCATGTGGAAGGGCTGCTGATTATTAGTAACTTTTTATTCACTTTGTGTATATAGCAGAGAAATGTTAATGTTGTGTCACTTGTTAGCGAGTGCTGGCTATTACATTTTCAGCTAGCCTGGTGTGTTACTTTCCACCTCTCAGCTGAAGCCTTGTACCATGTCCATGCCACATCTGGATGAACAGTGCCAGCATTAGACCCCAGGGGATTTGTGGTTGTTCATAAATGCTTTAAGCAAGCAAAGCTGCCCCTGCTCTGCTGTGCAGTGGCAGCTTGCATGCCAGCCCACTGTGAGCCACACAGGGGGTTCCAGTGACATCTGGGGAGCTGGGTGCTTCTAGGAAGGGCATGGCAAACAAAGTGCATGATGTGAACTGTGCCACAACACTGATGGCAATGCCCCAGCCAGGCACAAACCCCCTGTGTTCTTTGCTGAATGAACACCACTAATGCTTCTCTCCTTTGAGTCTCTGTGTGTAGCTTTTTCTGTACATGGATAGCAAGGAGGATATAGAAGGAGAAGGTGGGGGGCTGAAAATCTAAATTTTCTGAAGATTGGGAAGAAACTTAAGTAGCTTCAAATGTATTAGTGTTCCTGCAGTTCTGCCTAAAGTACCATGTTCAGTATTAGAAGGAGGCAACTCTTTGAGCCTTTGCTAGTGATGTAGGTTTGGGGTTTTTTTTTCCCTTTCTAAGCTTTTCTATCTACAGGAACAGGAATTATAACATTTGAATTTTCTAAGTTGTTTTAGTTTTAGTAGCATTTATGGAATGTGCATCCTAGACATTTTCCACATTCACTGAACTGCTTAAAATGTCATTACCCACAGATCTAAGAGAATTTGTCCACTAGACCAGTTTTCCTGGCTGAATTCCAATATCAGAACATGAGCAAGAAAGCATTTGTTATTTTGAGGAGAATTCTGGCATTTTAAATTTTAAAATATTACTACGCAACTCAAAGATGCTACTGTTGATTGCTCTCCTTCTGTGGTTAGGATTTTTTTAATAATATGTGAAGAGCATTTTATAAATACAGGCACATATCTTGTTGGTGCAATGCCTATTGAGTGTTGTTTAAGGAAATACATTGTATTTAAATTTACTTAGTGATGGATTCTTTTCCAATTCTGATAATTGTTTGGTGAGATAAAACTTTAAAATAATGCCAATTACTTCAAGCAATATCATGAAATAATATCTAATGGACTTACTATTCAGTTTAGTTGATAATTCAGTATACAGAAGATATTTTTGATTCTGTTACAAAAAGCTCAAAACATGTCCATCAAAAACATGGACTATTTACGAACACAGCTGCTCATCTTATAATGACTTTTGAATTTAAGAAAGTTTGGGTTTAAAACTTTTGAATTACCTTTAATTTTAAATACCTTCTATTCAGTTCAAGAAACAGATGAGTATCAGTATTTATACCATATAAATAGTAGTAACTTGCCTTTTCTCTAATAATGTGACACTGTGGCAAATAAGGACAACAGCCTCCTGGTCTGCAAGAGGCAGAGCCTGGCCAGCAGGTCAAAGGAGGTGATGCTTCTCTGCTGCTCAGCAGTGCAGAGGGATTTCTGGAGTGCTGGGTCCAGTCCATGTGCTCCCCAGCGCAAGACAGACATGGACATACGGTGCATGAGGTCCAGCAAAGGGTCACAAAGGTAATGAAGCAGCTAGAGCATCTCTCCTCTGAGGAAAGGCTGGGGGAGATAGGACCACTCAGCCTGGAGAATCTTATTAGGGTATGTAAATATTTGAGGGGAGGGTGTAAAGCAGACAGAGCCAGGCTCTTCTCAGTGGTGCCCAGTGGCAGGACCAGGGGACTGAACACAAACCTAAACACACTGAGGTTCTGTTAGTGTCAGGAAACACTTCTTTACTTTGAGAGTGACCAAACACTGGCACAGGCTGTACAGAGAGGCTGTGGAGTTTCTACCCATGGAGAAATTCAAGAGCCAGCTGGACACAACCCTGGGAAACCAGCTGTAGTTGACCCTGCTTGTCCAAGGAGGTTGGACAGGGAGGCATCCAGAGATCCTTTTCAACTTCAATCAGTCTGTGATTCTGTAACAAAATAGCCTTCAGTTCTAGTTTGATAGGAAGATCATCTAAAGATTTTAAAGAGAGTAAAATTTAGTCTTAACAGAATGAGGAGAGTTTTTCTATCAACTTGTTTTTCTATCAGCTTTTGGTAATAAAAATTTGCATAATAGGTAATTTTTTTGTTTGTTTTTTAGAAAATAATCTGGTAGAATATGGTTAAGAATTGTATCTGAGATGTGATCCTTTGAAAGTGTTGTTCGATTACCAGTCACTAGACTGAATATGCTATTTTTTTTATTCCTTCTTTCATAAGAAATCAATTGCATCCCCTTGGCATTTATTGCAGATGAACAGGAGAGCTCTGGAGCAATTATTTATACTGTTGAGCTCAAGCGCTATGGTGGCCCTCTTGGAATTACAATCTCTGGTACTGAAGAGCCCTTTGATCCCATAATCATTTCCAGCCTTACAAAAGGAGGATTAGCTGAAAGGTAAGTTGGAAAGAAAATTATTTTTAATATTCTCTCTGTCAAAATAGAGGTTTGGTTTGTTTACCTAAAAACCCTGATTTTCCTGGGTTAGCAATAGATTTTTTTATAATTCTCCAAATCTGAGTTCATAATCTTTTTGCTGTTGTTTTTTGATCATTGCCAAGCTCCAGGAGCATGAGCAGGATGTACATACCCTACAAGGCAGAGGATTGTGTATTATTATAGATCACCAAGGAAAACCTAATCAATCAAACTGAGCACTTTGAGTAACAGGAACATTTTAGCAGTCTTTTAAAACCAATAGGGTTGTATAATACAATAAATAAAGAAAGCACTTCATGTGTGCAAGTTTATCTGAACCCATCATACACTTATCTGCCACTGCATCTGCATGTGCACTTACATACACCATAGAAAGCGTTATCAAAGGAGCAGAAATGCTCCTCATGGGAAGTGATAGACAGAGAATAATGAAAATGATCAGGATTTCTGTCACCCGTCATTTCTCAGATTGGATGAGTTGTTGAAATTTGGTGGTTTCCCCTTTGGTGGTGGTTTCAGAGAGAAGGTTCAGCACACAAAACATGATACTGTGCACAGCCAGAACCATTTACACAAAAATAATTTATTTTCTTTTCTTGATTGACCCATCCTGAAGGCCAGGTTTGTGAAATAGCTGTGTTGCTTGCTTACAATGTTATGAGACTTCTAGAAACTTGACTCATTTTAGGACTTACTAAGCTGTCTGAGATTGCTCTTGAGCAGGTGGGCTGCAGTGAGTTTCATCCGCAGGTGATTAACTCAACTGTCACAGTAACAGAGAAATGCACATCATGCCTCAGCTCTGCTATTGTCACTACAACAAAGGTGACTTGCTTTAAGCATTTCTAACAAAAGAATTACTCTGTGACACAGCAGTAAAAGCAAAATGAAAGAAAGAGAGATGAGACTTTAATGCTCCAAAATGCAAAGAAATTGCCTTTGTTGCCTTTTACTCTCTATTCTCAATGTTTTATTTCTCTTTCTTATTGTAGGACTGGGGCAATTCACATAGGAGACAGAATCCTAGCAATAAATAGTAGCAGTCTGAAAGGAAAACCTTTGAGTGAAGCCATTCATTTGTTACAGATGGCAGGAGAAACTGTCACCTTGAAAATCAAGAAGCAAACAGATGGTGAGTGGGGCCAAGGGTACCATCCATGGTCCTTAATGCACGTGTTACTGCAGATTAACAAGCATTTAGCCATCCATGGAAAAGCTTGGTGTCAGGAGTAAAACCCAGATTCTCAGAACTGCAGTAAAGCAAGGATCAACACCTTTTTTTTATATAATCCTATTCAGCTACCAGTCCCAAGAAATTTTCTGTGCCTGTGGGTCACGTGAGTGAGCTGAGTGATGCTGAAGATGAAAGCTCTGCTGCACAGAAATCTGGCAAGCTCTCAGACATCTATTCCACTGCAGTGCCAAGTGTGGACAGCGCAGTGGAGTCCTGGGATGGCTCTGGTATTGATACCAGCTTTGGAAATCAAGGTACTGTCAAAAATACAATCGACATTTAAGGCAGGAATTATTGCCTTCATGGTTGACCTTCCTTTGCCCTAAGTAGAACTTTATCTGTGCTAACTTTTAACCCTGTACTTTATAATGTGCTGCTGTCTCATTATGACCACACATCTCGGCAGGCAGCATGATTTCTTGCACTTGGCTGGCCTCAGATTCATTCTTTCATGAGGATGTGATGTGTTACAAAGCATTTATCAATACATTAACAGGCTTTTGTTAGTTTTACTGGCATCTGAATAGCTTGGTCCATAGCTCATCCACAACTAAATGAGTTTATCCTTCAAGTACAGATCAATGCAAGGCGCACAACACTCTGGAGATGTTCATGAGTTTGATGCCCATATGCATTAATTTTTAAATGACAACAGATTTATTATAAACTGCTCAAGGGCAACATTAGTCATTGCCTATAATTTGTAAATCTTTTGCTTCTTCTTCATTCCTGCAGTATTAACACCTAACTCTCAGCTGTCAAAAACAATCTTTCCATTTAAAGACATGATTTTCTATAATGATAATTTTTCACCTCTCTCTGACTATTGTTTTATATAGAATTTTCAAATAATTTCTGTTTGTAGCACATGTTTATTTAGGCAGTCAAGGATATAGACATCTTGTAATATCCTTGATAATAAGAAAAGTAACTTACACACAACTTCAGTGTTTTATTTAACTCTTTTAAAAATGTTTCTTTCCATAGTAAAACATGTGTTCCCATTACCTGGGAGGTATTTGGACAGATAGATCCTTACCTCAAATAACTTTTCCACTGGAGTTGGAATTTGGATGAATTTGATCCCTTTCCTTAACTGTATTGGTCAGTTTACCAAAATAAGTTATATTAGATTTTCTTCTGGTATTTTTGATAGTTCTAAGGAGAACTATTGCTGAATAAGTGCCAGGATGGTAATTCTCATTTTCTGGATGAATTGAATGTATTTGGAGCAAATTGTTCAGCTGTGGAAAGGATTGAGGCCCAGAATGCTTTCCAAAGTCCTGATTATTTGGAATCTGTGTCAAAGCTGAACCAGTATGTCAAGGCATTTATTTTTTAACTCCCTTGAAAAAATCGGCCCAGACTTGGCTGCATACATGGCACCTCTGCTAAACAGCCTGAGTGCAACCAGATTTGTGCCTTTATCCCTTGGTGTCATGGTGGCCCCCATTTTTATAAAAGTTCATTCTGTCTTGACCCATCAAGCTGAGTTTGGCTTTGCTCCAAACCCTTCTTGGCAATAAGCACAGACTAAGCAAGTTGGGGAGTTTGGGGGATGGTTCTGCAGCACCAGATAATGCTTTATCCTATTAATTACCAATTTAATGCTGGTGAGCTGTCTTTTCTCTCCTTGAATTAATACCCTTTGTATTTTGTACCTTTGTCTTGTGTGTCTGTTTTACTAATCCGGGGCCTTACCCACACATCAGTCACATTTCCCAACCAATACCTTTCCTAGAATCTGGGACTGTGCTAATATCTGCCAGTTTGCTAGAAAATGCTCACAGCTCTGTAGGTACACAGCATTTGAGGGAGACAGGTCTAGACTGATTTATGGAAGCAAATCACCCTCTTTAGGGGCAGCAGTGGTAATAATAACACTTCCTAATCCAGTATGCACAATAATGCACATCAAAAAACACCAACTTTTTTAGTGTACAGAACTAAAAAAGTAATATATCAAGGTGCAGTATATTATATATATATATATGTTATATGTTATATAATATAACATATATATTATATATATGTATATATATGTTATATATATTATATATAACATATATATATAATATATATACATACATACATGCACACATACATACAGACATATATAGTGTATATATTATGTATATCATTCCCACCATAATGGATTTTGCTTACTAGATCAGCATCAGCTTGTGACCCATTGATCCATGTGTTCTTGATACATCACTTGGAAACTGCTTCCTACCCGGAATTCAAATTACAGCTGGTTTCAGTTAAAGTACTATTGAAATAATACTTGCTTTGCTAGTATGATAAAAGCACCCAGAAATAAACTGTACAGGTCTAAAAGCCATGTGATGCCACTTACACAGCCTTGAGACACTTAGAAATGGGTGATAGAGATGGTGTGTATTGGTCCTGGGAATGTGCCCATTGTAAGACAGCTCTTCCCTGAGCTCTCAGAGCCCTAGCAAAAGGGCACGTGAAAAGCCAAGTTCATGGGATATTTTAATGCATCTTTGGAAACTTTTTTCAACACATGTGAAGCAGTTTTCTTAATAAGTTAGCTTTAATTTTGGGCATGTTGCAAATGACCATGTTAACACGTATTTAGCACATCCATAACATGTGATTTATTCACTACTGTTCAATCTAGGATGTTGAATAGGAAATTGATAAATTGTGGCAGTGTCTAGAACTAAATATAGAAGCAGCTGAAACATAAACAGTAGGAGAACAGTGTTAGATGTATTTAGGATTTTGCTTTCAGTGGACTTTCACAAGAGAAACTCTAGAGCATACCTAATTCCAGACATAGTCTAGGTCAAATAATCTGGCTACAGACAAAAATAAGTTAACAATGACAGATTCAACAGTTCCTGAGAAACCAGCTTCAGAGGTGTGCTTTCCTGTCACTTCAGCATATGCATTGCTGCAAATTAGTAATTCCTCTTTTTAGGACACACCTATCAGGCTTCAGGCTACAACTTCAATGCCTACGAGTGGAGGAGTCCCAAGCAGGGCAGTTTGTCCCCTCCCGGCAAACCACGCAATCACCCGTTCCACGATCCAGGACTCAGTGACGACGAGTGGGACCGACCTGCAGCAAGCACGTGAGTGCCAGACCAGTGTCTGTTCTCTGGCCTGCAGCTGCAGCACTGCCTCAAAAATGGACAGCACTTTACCTGTCTTGAATGAAATTATGTTTTCTAATGAAGTTATAGCAGATACAGTATACTTAATGAAACTTACGGGGATGGATTAGTGGTCTTTATGGAGGATTATGATGCCAACACCAAGACCTATATTTATTTGAAGTTACTTCAGCCTATAAAACACAGCATTTATCCCTGAAGAATAAACAAACAAAAAAATTAGGGCATTTCCCTGGGCAAGTTTCAGAAAAAATCTGATCTGTTTTCCACTCCACAAAATTAAACCTACAGATAATGTGGCTGAAGACAGCTGGTGTGTTAATCTTTTGTCTTCTATGAAAATTCATTTTGGTTTGGGCAAAGAAGCACAAATTACAGTCTTCTTCCATAAATGCTTGAGACATTCACATTCAGTAGGAGTGATTCAGTAGGAGTAAAAAGTGATCCAGGTACAAATGTCTTGTCCAAACTATTGGTATTTTGCCATGCATTTATTCCTTCTCTCCTGAGAAGTAAATCTCATTTTCAGTTAATTTAATACAGACAAGAGCATTTCCTGAGGGAAAAAAAAATTACTTCACAATTCCTGGAGATAGTGAAAGACCCAAAAATCTATCTTCTGTTCTAAGTTTTCTTTTCTTTTGTATTTGTTAGTGGATCCACTGCAGAGGCTTGGGTAATTTCTGCCAATGAACAGTTCTTCCTCAGATGTGGGAAGACAGGCATCACAGTAAAAGAGATTTCTGTGCTCTTTGCACCCACCCTCAGGATCTGCAGACATGCATGTCCTTCATGAGAAATACACTTTCTTGGTGTGCCAGCACAGCTAGCCTGAAATCCCAGTCTGTGAAAAATTCAAGTTTAGTATCAAAAAAACCCCTTCCTGGTGCCTGTATAAACACACTGGGTAAGGAAATCCATGAGGTCCAGTCTGTAAGCTTTGAAATACAAATCAAGGCAAAGATTAGATGCTGCTTTCAGAATTTGAATGACAAACCCTCTGATACAGCCCAAAGCTTTGTGGCATTTTGTCTGGAGACAAGCCTGGCAAGATGGCAGCTAAGATATGAGCAAGTGTGAATTCCCAGTCCATATCCAGCTCCTTTGGTCCCTGCTGCAGAAGCACACTGCAGTTTTCATAGGCTAGTAGTGGACAGTGTTTGAAAAAGGAAATCAGATCATTTTCTTCATACTGCCCATTCTTGGTGGCCTAATATTTTTAGTTTAATAGGGTCTTTATCCACAGTTACAGCCCATATTTTGTTTCTCAAATGAGATGCAGCCATGATTCCAGAACAACCTACTGTTTTGCAGCTATGTAAGTAATGTGCTGAAAAAGTTGATGAGCAGTGAATCAGGGAGCTGGATTGTAAAATACAGAATCTTCTAAATGAAAAGCATGTGTTCTATTACCATTTTAAAGCACTGTTCAGCAGAAACTATGCACATTAAAGAGTCTTGTTCTGCTTGTCACTATGACTTACACCTGAGAGATACAGTACACATTAAAATAGCGATTACTTTAATGCTGTATCTGTAAAATGGATGGTGCCACATCTGCTGGTGTTGCTATCCCAAGTGCTGGAGTGTTTGAGAAGGCTGTGTCTGTTCTCCAAGCCTGTTACAAGCACCACTTTTCTTGTAGTTCTAGCTGAACAACTTCTCTCCCTCTGTAGCTGTAGAAAGTAATTTTTTCTTGCCTTTTTTTGTGTAGCACAGCTTCCAAGAATGCGTGGCAACAGAAGGAGACTGAGACATTGGGAGAGAATCAAGAAAACCATTTAAAGCAAACATCTGTAGAAAGATCAGGTGGAGAGAGCATCAGGAGCGTGAAGAAAGAGGGAAAGATGTGGAAAGGTGCCTCTGGAGGGCAAAGGAAAGGTGGGGGACAGCTGGAAGAGTGGAATACTTCCAGGTAGGAAACCAAAAAGTGCACAGAAGTGAGATCCAGCTGGGCTGAGGCAGAGGTGGGGGGCAGGGGGTGTGAGAAGACAAGGGAAGAAAGGAAAATCACTTGAAATGAGAAAAACAGGGTAAAAGCAGAAAAGACCACATTAACTTGCTGTTGATTGACAGAAATTTCAGTGGGCAAGCAAAGGAAACCAGAGAGCTTAAACCACTCTCTAGCCTGGTGTCTACCTATCACTGGCAGGTAGGACAAGTCTGTCACAGTTCCTGCTCCAGAGAAAATGTTTAACACATTAAAACATCAATGCTTACAGGAACGAGTCTGCCAGATCCAAGAACCTCCTGATTAAGAAAACTAAAAAACACAAAGATTTTGTCCCTCATACGGGAGTGAGAACCAAATCAGATACCCATGTCTTCATTGTCTGTCCTACTGCCTTTCCTTCAGTCTTTTCATGTATCTATTTCTGACAGCTCTTTAAAAAAGCGTCAGAAAACCAAATATGTTCATTATGGATCAAACAATATTTCGTATGTTTTAAAATCAATCCCTCAGGTTTTAGACAAAAAAGACATCTAGGTAAATTATTTTGGTACCTCTTCTGGTGTTTTGGTGTAGTAGCTCAGCTACAAGTTACTCATGTGGCTGTAATGAAGATGCAAAAGTTGAGATTTCACACACCAGGAGACAAGACTCAGAGAAAGAGCGCAAGAGGAGAGGAGAGCTGAAAAAGAAATTTTTTCCACTAAGAAGTCCAGACATAGAGGCATCATGATTTTCTGTTTCACAGAAGTCAGAGAAGAAATGGACCTCCAGTTCTAGGAAATCCAGGTTTTTCTGTCGCAGACAATTGCCTCAAATTATCCTGTCATTAGCTTAAACTCCATTTGATATCATTAATGTGCAATATAACAAGAGATATTGTAATGGATAAATTAATCTATATTCAGAATTGACTGTTGAAAGAAGTACATAGATTTATGGGAAAAGCTCATTTCAGAAGTCAAGGATCTTTCTAAAATCATGTTTTAAATACTTTCTTGTCTTGCCTGGGAGGAATTGCATCTGTGATCTGAGTAGGTATTCTTGCCATTGCTGTATCTATTGCAATATCTTAGAAGAGACACTGATGCTAGGTGGAGAATCATTGCAATAAGAGATTGAAATGGCTGACCATTGTCTGCTTGACTGATTGTAGCTGTAAGAAAGCATCTCTGAGGCAGAGTATCATGTGTGTGAAGCATTCAAGCTGTTCTCCCTTGGGCTGGGCAATTCTCCTATTTAAAAGCTGTTCTGTAAACAGAATTACATTCACGCTATTCTCAGTAACACATTGTTTGTCAAGCAAGGCCTCAGATGCTTCCATAATAGTGTTTGCTCTGTTTATGTGCTGGTTAAGCACCACTAGCTGCAGTCCATGGGCAGCTGCTCCAAAGTAACAGCTTGCTGCCACCAAAAGGGCAAATTGTCACTTTCCTTCCTCATCCTTCTTCCCCTGTGCCTTTCACACAATCAGCCCTCTCCCATGCAGCAGCTCTGATGCTTGTGTGAACCTTTATTGAGCTGCTTCCCCTTGCTAAGGTAGAACCCCCTCCTGCTTCCCTCCCTGTGTACACACATACACTGTAAAGGTGTTGCTTTGGGCTGTGTCACCGCAGCCCAGAGTGGAGGTTTTTATCAGACCTCACTTTCTGAGCAGCTACCCTAAGCATCACTGTTACCAACATCTGCTCAAGAGTGCTTTTAATAAGGCTTTGGGTGCATTTATGAAACACCAGAGACCTAAGTTTCCATGCAAGACAGTGGCATCCCTGAAAGTTTCTCTGTGTTTATGTATGAAATGATTGGAGCAGTTTCTATTATGGCAATCAGGTGGGCTTAAATTGATAAATGCAGCTTAGGCTGAAGGAATCAGGTAAAAAGCCCCACCAAGCCTCTTTTGAAAAATGTTGTTTGCAAAAAAAAAAAGAGGACTCTTTCCATATTGCCTGGGAGAAGTCTGTGAGGTTGAAAGGTTTTATTGCAAATATTTGTTGCACGGAGCAGCTCCACACACAGCTACTGGTTAATTCATTAATTTTCATAGGGAGGTCCCAGTTTCAATCCAGTAAAAATGTGTATTGAATTGTTCTTGGAATCCATTTATCTCCTTACTGAACAACTCGCTGCTCAGGTCCTGCCAGCTGCTAGTGACTGCCAGGTTATGAGAAGGCTTGTCTGTCATGTGCTCTGCATGTCCATCCGGCCTCTCCTGGTCAGCCACTCTCCCACTCTCCTGCATAACCTTGTGTCATTCAAGTTGCAGTCTGTGGCAAGGCACGTGTGTAATATATATTTTTAGAGGGGGGAAAAAGTCCACATTTTTTTAACTTCTTATTGTAAATCTAGCTTCACAGGTACCCATGATAACACCGAGGCTGACCAGGAGGAAAATTTCTGGTCTCAGGCTCTGGAGGATTTAGAGACCTGTGGCCAGTCAGGAATTCTGAGGGAACTAGAGGTAGAACAATCTTAACCTTTCTTTCCAATTATAGAGAAATATAATGGTTTTGGTTTGGTTTACATTCATTTTATTTTCTCCTTTTTTCTTTTAAGTTGCACTAATCACACCAATTCATTTAAAAGCTTTAACCCCTCTCCACAGGACAAGGCTGACAGGCGTCTGTGTTTGAGAAACATGACTCTCTTGGTACCTACCCTTTACCTTTATATTTTTGCTTGTGCAGCTGCCTCCCCTGCCCCTAACCAGAGCTGTTTTCTTTTGTGCAATGCAACCAAAATTCTATGAACATGTTCACCCCAGTGCTTTTGACTTGCAGCTTCTGCTGTGCATAACCATCGATGCTGTCTGTACAGGCAGCAAATGGCACAGAACTTCTAAGTGGGCATAACCTTCCTGCAGCAATACATTCCACTCGCTGACAGATGCTTCATGCAGCTTTTCTTAGCATGTTGTAGGTTGTCTTTTAAATTGAAACTTAATTTGATTAAGATGAACATAAAAGAAAATCAGCTTCTCAAAATGTTTACCTGTAATCGTACCACTCTGGAAGAAAAAGAAGCTGCCAATGTGAGAAATGCTCATTATGCAGCAATTTTTTCACTGTGTAACAAATTTCCATATTTCATCCTTAAGTTTATTACAAATCTAACCATGCTTTGTGTTAGATTGTGCTGAGGGCATCAGGGGAAGAAAACAGAGACAGAGTAACTTGGGAGTGTTTAATTGTCTAATCACCTTTTCTCTAAGTTATCTAATCAGAACAATTACCATCATACTGCCAATTAAAGCTACAGAATGAAAGGTCCTAAAATATTTTCTTTTATGTTCTTTTAAATTCCTAGAACTGCAAAACTGGCAGAATCTCATTTTCATTTTTATGTTATATAAAGTCCTTTAGCAGCCAGGAGGAATGTGAATGGCATAACTGGGTGAAAGTTTTTCAGTTCAGATTAATTTACTTCCTCAGATTTATGGCTTTTGTATTGCATGTTCGGGTAGCAAAATGTGATTCTCATATATTTGTTATTGAAAACCAGAGAAATGTAGGAGAAAATGTTATACTGGTTTAATTCCATAGTTAGATATGGTTTAGTACTGCAGGCTTCTCTTGCAGTTTTCAGTATTCAGAGCATAATAAAAGGATATGGAAATAGATAATTCCAAAAGAGAAATAGGTCATCCATGCTGACCAGAATTCAGTTATTTCAACACACTGAATTTTCCTCAGCCTTTCACGAAAGTGAAATTCAGAACTGTAGATGTACCATTTATAGCATCGCCTCGTTGCACAACCCCCAGCTCTGAAAAGAAAGCCAGACTCATTCAGTGTGACAGGATGCTGAGAGTGGCCATGTCTCTGCTTTATGAAGTGCCATGGTGTAGTCAAGGACTCCTTATCATTTTTCATTTCAAGGTCTTAAGCCAAAGAGCAAAACAGGCTGTTGTTTGCCAAGTCCTCTGGCTGCTTTTGCTCCATCAGGCAGTAATATCAGTCATTACTGAGCACAAAAGAGTGTTATGGCTACCATCCATTATCTTATAGTGAAAGTAGTGCTGCAGCTGTGAGAAGGAAGGGTGACAGACATGCTCACCAGAGTTATAGGCAAACATTTATTTGTCTGTTTTGCCTTTATTTTTTACTTCTCCATTCAAGCAGGCTGTCTGCATCCAGTCCCAGTCAGAGTTCAGGTTGTGGTCTTTAAATTTCCCTTTCCAGCTGTCCATCAGAAGAGATAATAAGCAGGAAATTCAGCACACCCTGTGCCCACAGTGGCTGTGCCAAAGCGCATATGCCTCCCATTCCCCAGAGCAGAAAATCTTTCCCAAGGGTGAAGGCTCATTGCTGTGCATGGATTCTTTTAAAGTTCAGTCTGTTCCACACAGTGGGCGAGGTGACTCCCATCATCATCTTTCATGATTTCATGTATTGTTGCATCTAAAACAAAGGGCTTTTACTGAGATTAAAGCCAGCAGTGAGACCAGGGCCAGTGTAAGTGCTGAGCTAAGGCAGCCACTCTTGCAGTGTGCATGTCCTGCAAAGTTTCTTTCCAGGCACTGAGCTCACCTGCACTGAGTTTTCCCTGAGCTTGGGTAGAGCCAGGCACTCTGCCCATGCTGCCTCTAGAGCTACCTACAAATTCTGCTGGCTCACATATTTTTAGCTTGCACACACAGTGTGAATTGTAAATGCCTTCCTGTAGTTCCAATTCCAGCAAATGCAATTATGCCACAACTTAGATGTTGTTTTATTTATGTGTAAAATATTTTTAAAGTAAGCAATTGCACTACATAGTCTTCAGTCTGCCAGGGGACTGGCTTACAAGCACAGCAGTTCTGATGCTCAGTATTTTAGTTTAAAATGCCATCTGAAAACTTTTGCCCATAGGGTTCATATATTGTTATTGTGTTTTGTTGTGGTCTTTATTTTATAGTGACTTGCAAGCAGATTGAACATCTATCCTCTTGCCTTTTGCTGTGCCCTGAGTGATTGTGTTCTAACAAAGAATAGAGGTGTTTTTCCTACTGCTGTGAATTAACCGCTTACTTAACCCACATTCTCTGTTACAAATTAACCTGTTCATTAATGCTCTAGGCCACAATCATGTCAGGAAGTACAATGAGTTTGAATCAGGAGAACCCACAGCCACGTAACCATCTGGGAAGACAAGCCAGCTTCCAGGAAAGAAGTTCTGTAAGGCCACATTACAGTCAAGCTACTCGTAGCAACACATTACCATCAGATGTGGGGAGAAAGTCCATGGTTCTGAGAAAATTTAAGCAAGAAATGAAAGAAATCATGTCACCAACTCCTGTGGAGTTACACAAGGTCTGTAATTTTTTTTCTGACAGCTTTGAAATAATATATTCAGCACATGAACTCTAATTATATGGCAACACAGTAAGCACTTTTTATAATGACTCCACAGATGTAATTTGGGGGCCGTGCATATTAGTTCTTACAAACACATTAATGATAGATCCTTGTGGGGGAAAACAAATGAATAAGATGCATCCTTGTCTACTATTTCATTTTACAATAAATCCTCAAAAGGCACTGCTCTTTTGAAAGGAGCATCCGCTGGTAATTTGAATTGACAGGACCAATAACTCTTCTCCACAAAATGTGTTCATTAAGAAAGCAAAGTTTAATTTCTAGAAAATACATTTCTTCAGGAAATTACTCAGGAGGGTTTGGGGCTCCCATAGGTCCTTTTTTAAATTAACACTCATTTTGAATCAAATACAAGGAATCCAATGTACATAATATAGAATGTTATTTCAAATTAGGTATTGCTTCTTTTTTCTTTATAATTCCTTTGCTCTAAAAAGGATAAATAATCTTCAGACTATGCAACTTTTCACTGCTCAAGATGGTTGGAATCACTCAGTGATATGGAGGTGGCACTGCATTCCTAGCAAGTACTGATAAAGGATGTTTGGATATGCCCAGCAAACACCTTGCCACTTTAGGTCTCAAGTCCAGTGAGGTCATAAGAGCAACCAGTCTCCAAAACTTTTAGGGACATTATAATGCTGTTCTCCCTGATGGGAATGAGCATCCTATTTCCTGCACCCACCTTCCTCCTAAAGGTCTGAGATCTTTCCAGAGAGGAGGCAGAACAAAGGGATATTTCATTAATATGTCACCTGGTCATTCTCCAGCGATTTGGGTTGGTTTCTAAGCCCTGTGGATTTGCCTGAGTTTAGTCTGTAGTTCAGTTGAGTTCAGCAGTGTAAGGACTTGCTGAGCATGGGCTAAATGAATGTTTATACAAGGTAGTAGAGAATTGATCTCATATGGTAAATTAAGTCATTGCCAATGTATGTTATCAATAAGGATGTGTTGGGATACTTTTAAGCTATTCCTATTTCCAGCTTGATGTGATCAGTGGAGTTAGGTACTGGGCTCAGTTTTTCTGAGTGGTGAATAAATGTGAAATATAAAACCAAAGTATGCCAGTAGGCATTTCACAGTGTGCTCACATTCAGCAAAGGCACAGCTCTGGATTACAAAGCCAGCCTTCCATGTTAAAATAAATCATTACCTGGAAAGGGGTCCTGAGATTTCTGTTAATGAGTCCGTGGTATTCTGTGATAGGAACTAGCTGTTGAGTCCTGGGCAGTACAAATAACCTGTCCATGAGCTTTCTCTTGCTTCAGCTGACTATTTCTAATATTGCTTTGACCTTCCCTTGGAGTAATTTCCAGATTTTGTTCAGACAATATACCCACTTTTCCCCTGTCTGCTGAAGTGATGCTGAGTTTGCTTTTACTGTCTGTTCTTTCACCCAGAGAAGAGTCATTTCCTCTCTAAAAAATCTAAACGTTGAACCTGTACCAAGGATTTTCCAAATCCTTACAGTCATTCAAGAAAAATAGAAAGTAGTGACTGGATGTTGTGCTCTGATTCCCCAAAGTGAGGTTGTACCCCTGTGACACACGCAGGTTAGCCCAGGCAGCATGGACTGCTTTTTACCTGAGCAAGTTCTCACTTTTTAGTTTTCCTGCTGGTTCTTGTGCAGCAGTGTGCCTGCTACTTTCTCTCATGTATTCATGTTCATTTTTGTATTGGACCTTTAGTTTAATACCCTGTTCCTTTGGACAGCTTATTCAACCAGAGTTTTCCAAAAGAGCTGCAATGCCATAGGAATGACTTCACTGTCAGGGAAATGCTTTGGTTGAAGTATTTTTCATGTATCCTCTTGCTGGCAACGTGTTCTGCCCTCTGCAGGCAAACGTCTTAATTAGCTGGGCCACTGAAAAATAGGAAGACTTGGGAAAATGTGATGGTATGGGCAGTTCTGAGGTACAAGCTAAGACACAGCTTGTCTAAGACCTCCCTTGGCAGATTCTGAAGTCTGTACTTGGCTGAGCTGTGCCAGTGTCTGGGCAGGGCAGGGCAGGTGCCACTGTCCTGTGTCACTGTGACCCGTCTGCATCCCTGCTGAGGCAGGGCCTGGGTGCCCACAGGTCAGAGCTCACTCTGCAGCAAAGCAGCCTGAATTCTTCACTGCTCCTTCCTTCTGCATTGCATTCACCAGCTGTGCTCTTGAACTGTCTGTGTCCTGAGGAAAATAGGATTGAGATAAGTGTCCTACAAATCTCTTCAAACATTTGTTCTAGATGGTTTAATAACATTTAATTTAGCTGGATAGTGTATTGCTATATCAGTACCCAAATTTAATGAATGCCTTTAATGATTTTATCTACTTAGATAATAATATAGATTAATATTTTTATAAAAATCATAGCAGACCATTTTTTAGAAGTTTCATAGAGCACACTTTCCTCTGAGAGCAAAAATATGCACTAGGATCAGATAATTTTTCAATATTATTATTACAAGTAGTCATTAACCTAAAATTACAGTCAGTTAAAATATCTCAATAGCTGATCTGTGCAAGATGTATGAATTTAAATTAAGCATTTTCCCATAGACTTGAGAGGGAGAAGAGGCATAGGCACAGACTCAAAATGTATAAGCTTGTGTTTTAAATTTGTAACTATTTAATTGCTTATGAAATATGAATTAAATTTCCAAATCCACTTTCTTTTTCCCTTAGGCTCCTGATATAAATTTAAAAGTCTAATATATCACCCAGATGGAGATTTTGCTATTGAGATCAGACCTTCCAAAGAGTTGTGATCAGCAATAGAAATAAACCAGCATGATTTAGGTGTTGTGTGAATTGTCTGCAGTTTTATTCCTTTCAGAGAGGGTTGCTGCAAGTCAAGATGAGGAACCTGTGGTAGGGCTTTGTCCATACCCATTATTGAGTAGAAATTGAGTATTTCAGATAGCAAGGCTTTTATCAGAGATTATCTTTGAAGAATATATGTTACCCTGGGAAGAATTAGCCCAAAAATTATAACCTCTAATACAAAAGAAAGTTGTCTGCAGATGACTTCCATCTGAAAAATGTGACAGCTGTCAAACATGCAACAAAGTTAAATTGCTATCTCATGCCTGAAGCAAGCATCAGTTTCTTTAAGTTCCAAGCTCCTGTTAAGCACAGCAAAAGTCAAGAGAAGATAGCCATAAGGGGAGCAGGTTGTAAAAATCTAGGATCTGTATATCTGAAGAACCACAAGCTTCAGGAAATATTTTGAAATGTGTAAGTTGTGATTGATAAACGACGGGATGATCATTCCCAATGCCCATCCTTGTCCCCTGCCTTGCCTGCTCCATTGCAGTCTCTTCCCATTGACTCTCTAGAGCAAAGCCCCTCTTTCATGCCCTTTGTAATTTGAAATGCTCCATTTTTTGTCTCACAAGGTGGGCATGAAGTACACATGCATTATTAAAGACAAGATCCAGGTTAAGGTGTGCTAATGTGTCATGGCTCTTCCTGTGGGTGTCTAGAGCTGGATTTATGTGTGTGCTGTTTATGATAGATCACTCACTGAATATAGGGAAAAAAGCAACTCTGGCGTGGAACATATGAATGGGACCACCATCCCTGGTGAGCTATTCTGCACTCCAGTTTGGCTTCGAGAAGGTCTTGGCTGTAATAGAGTCCAGTATGGGATCTGAAACTTAAAGAAAGATGTTGACCATATGGACAGGATCCAGAGAAAAATAAGCCTTATTTCACATCACTGCAGAGAAAGACAGAATAAAGTGATCTTGATCTCTGTGGATAGCAACAGGCTTAAGCCTCAGCAAGGGTGTTTTAGTTTAGACCCAAGGGAAACATCTGAATGACTAGAAAGGATTACTTTAATAGACTGTGGAATCTTGATCAGCGGAGATTTGAAAATGTGGGGCAGATAAATGTATCTCTGAAATGCCTTAGGTGCAGTTGATCCTGTCTTAGGACAAGAATGAAGTCTGGATGGCTTCAGAGAGTCCCCTCTTTCATGTGCTTTTGTTGTTCATCTGGGGCTGGATCCAGCTCCATTTGACTCCAGTGCCTGAAGAAGGGGAAAAGAAAAGGAGTAAGTGGAAAAGAGAAGTTCCTTTTAAAAAACATGCCACCTGTGCTGGAACAGGACAGAATATTTCAAGTCTGCTTCTCTTAGGCATTGTATCCCATTTTTACATTAACTTTTCAAGGCTTCTTGAAGACGCAGTTAACTTGAAGAACTTCTGTCCTTTGTGATGATGAGGATAAAAAAAGTTACTTTGCAAGAAGGGAATTTGAGTCTTGGTCCAGAGCTTGTTATTTTTAATTTCTGCCAGGCAGTACAAATCCAAATCTATCAGTAAAATATATCTCCCTGCTTTTGTTTTTGGTTTTGTTTTTAGTCTTGCAGAATGGTGGTCTTACAGCACTTTTGTAGCAGCTTCAAACACACTCTTCATTAAAGCTATGTTAAACATGCTGTGATATCACCAACAAAAGCCTCTGTTCATAGCAAATTATTAGAATTTCCCTAGAGTCCTGCTGATAATAGCATCTGTTGATACAAATTAAAATCATTCTATGATTAATTACTGTGAATTTGCAGATAGGTTTTTCAGTAGCTAAAATGCCCATTGACTCCTAAAGTTCATGCAGGGATGGAGGACATATGACAGATCCAGCAAGAAGTTATCTTGGAGGAGGATGGGGGAAGAGAAGGCAAGAAACTTAAATTCCACAGTCCCTGCAAAGTATGAAATGACAGCTCATACCCAAAAATGTCCCTGGCAAGAAGAAAACCTTTAGCCTGAGGGGACTTTAGGTGTGGCTTTCTGCTTTGCAGGGCTGTTCAGGGGGATAAAAACAAGGGAAGAGGAGGAGCTGGGGTAAAGTAAGGGACGAACACCACGTGGGGGTGTTGGTGCTCCCCATGGCACAAGGCTCTGGTGTTTTCACAGCAGCCCCACAATGCACCATCCACATTACAGAGAAAATGGTGCTACTGCTTCAGCCACTGCCCTTGTGTCCAGCTTCTCTCAACTGCTGCCCAGCACAGCTACCAAACCTACTAGGGAGTGTGATTTCATTCTGGTCACAGCAGGGCTGATACACCCCTAAACCCAAGCCAAGAAAAATGCAGAGAGCAGGAAAGCAACCCAAACCCTTTCTCCTGTTTTGAGACTGGTCTGATCAGGCATACCTTTTCACACTGGCAATTTAAACAGGAGCTCAGCAGCTTTCTGAAGGCAGCACCAACCAGTGCTGTGCCCCAGCACTGCTGTGCCTTGGCGTCCTCCTGTGAAATACCGACCATGTCCTCAGCCTGCTCTGAGCAGGACACTGAACTAGAGACTTTTCAAAGTCCCCTTCAATTCAAATGATTCTGCAATTCAGAAACATCAGGAAGGAATTCAGTGGCTGGTGCACACACAAGGATGCAACACATGGAACATTATTTGTACCAAGTCATTACAAAATTTTGGAACAGTTAATGTCCTTTCTATCAGCCAAGGTATGATAAAATCAGAGCATTTTGAATGAAAGGTGATACATGCTACAGCCTTAAAAACACGGGTTTGACTGTGCAACTGTAACTCTGCACAGTGGCACACCACTCACACAATTTACTTGCATGGGTCAGCACCCCTGATATGAGGGAGGACCAAAAAAAAATAAAAACCTAAAAAAAGCATGCCACTTACCCACAAAGAAGTCTCTGTCTTTATCTGTCAAATAGCTAAATTCACAGAACTATCTGTGAGGACTTATCTTCTGAATAACTGAAAAGCCTTCTCCCAACTGTTTCATCTTCTGTTTCCTGCTTTTTAATGACCACCTCATGGTTATGTAACTATAAGAACACTGCCTGCAAGCTCTTTCAGAAGGAGCCTTATTTGTGCTTCCTTAAAAGATTGCATTATAACTCTTATACTGAGCACTTCTGAGGTTAGGCTTTACTGGGTGGACCACTACCAGGCAGTCTGGAGCTTAAACTGACAATAGTCTTCATTCCCTTGATTGCAAGACACAACACCAATTGTTTGATTGAGGCCAGATCTTTGTACTTAAAGCAAAACTAAGCCATATCTTGTACTCAGATCCTGGCAGCTAAAGAATAGAGAGACAAAACACTAAGAATGAAAAAGTGACACCAGAAAAGGTGGCTAAATACCACAAATTTCCAGCTGACAAGCAGAAATGAAAAGGGCTGTTTATTTACAGAAGAAAAAGGTGGCTTCTGAGAATATTAACATAATGTCAAAATGGCGACAACTTTTAATCTGTAAGTACCAAATAGTAGGTAAGTGATCTCTCTAATGTGAAAAAAAAAATTAAAAATCACCAAAACCATCCTAGGAAGAGAACCTGCTTCATGCTTGTAGAAATGGGAGGATAGTGTTTTTTCTCATCACATCACCTCTCCTCCACAGGTAACTTTGTACAAGGACTCTGATGGAGAAGACTTTGGGTTCAGTGTCTCAGATGGTTTATTGGAAAAAGGAGTGTATGTTAAAAACATTCGACCAGCTGGCCCTGGTGATCTGGGAGGTTTAAAACCATATGACAGACTTCTACAGGTAATGTTTCTGGCACTGTGCAGGTCTAGCATGAAGGGACATGACATACAGATCACTTTTATGACCACACTGTGGGTATTTGGGTATGTGTCTTTGGAGATGTGATTGTAGAAAACTGTACTTTTTCAGTTTTGTTACTTGGAACAGCCCTGTAATCTACGTTGCTTATTAAATAATGAGTACCACTGTTTGTTTGTATTTCTGCTGGGAAGGGATGTGTGTAGGGGGATCAAGAAGGACAAATGACCATAATTGCTCTGCACCACAGGCTGTGCTGCGTAGATTTCTGAGATTTCTTTTCTTGGCAAGAAAAGGCAGCACTTCATGGAGCTTTGGACTTTTATGCAGTGGCACTAAAGCTAGATTTTCCTGTGCAGTCAGGTTTATAGCAACAAATTCTTTCAGAATGCTAGGTATTTTAGAACTCCAAAGGAGACATACAAATGCTCACTAGGAAGCTGCAATTTCCCACATCATTTCCAGACAGATTTTTCTTTCTTGCTTTTCTTGATACAAACCTGAGAATTATTTCTGTGTTTAATCCAAGTGCTTACTGATGTCACTGGAATAATGTAATACTTACTCAGCACCACACTTTTCACGGTGCCAAGTTGGACTATGATGAAAAAGCCAAATTATTTCTCAACTAGCCTAATAAATTTATATATATTAGGTAAAACCAGAGAGGACTTGAACTGAATTGAAATTACAGATGTGTTCTACTGCATTTTAAGTGACAAACACCATGAAAAACTATGTGCTGTTAAATGTCATTATTGGAGTGAGCATTGTGAAAGCTGGCAACAGCCAGCACCAGTCTAAATATCCCCACCTCTGTTACATTCTCTTTAAAAGTGAGTAGAAAACTTAATTGATGTCTTCAGACCAGACATCACAGTTAAAAAGTCTTACGCTGGCCGATTCTCTACCTGGAATAGTTAAATCAAGCTCCATAGTCTCAAGAATAAATTGTTTCTCATCAATCAGGTAAACCACGTTCGCACCAGAGACTTTGACTGCTGTTTGGTTGTGCCCCTCATCGCAGAATCTGGCAATAAGCTGGAACTGGTCATTAGCAGGAACCCCCTGGCATCCCAGAAAGGAGGCTCAGACCAGCACCCTGCAGGGAGCGGGGAGTGGAGCGACCCCAGCGCCGCCTTCCTGCAGCAGAGCGCGCACAGCAGCGCCGGCACGGAGACACGGGACCCCACAAACACCTTATAGCAGGAACCACTGCGGCAGGACACCCGGCAACTACAGACAATTATGGTGCTAAATCCATGCAGGAGTGCTCTGAGATTGAGGCTCAGATGCTGTACAGCACTGAAAAGCACAGGAGGTCAGTTGGTCTGTCTCAAGGCTTCTATTAATCCACGGTTACTTTGGAAATAGTTTCATTCTTCATTAAGTCATTTTCCATTCTAAGCAATCTAGGATTAGTAACAGTAAAAAAAAAAAAAAAACACATAAGGGCCTTTTTTTTCCCCCAATAAGAAACTGGGGAGATGTTTTAAACATGATCTAAATGTTCTTCTCCCTTCAGCAACAGCAGCTGTTTGAGGGAAAAACATGGAGTTAACCTCTGTTAACAGTAGTGTCCAGGTTATGGTGTTTTTAAAAATCCTTTTATGAGGAAGGTGCTGCTGTCTGATGGACAAGGAAGAGTGTTTTACTGCACTGGGTTTTCCTTGCAAATGGCTACATCTCTGATTTTGGAAACCTTTATTCGCTGGCGAGAAGGGTGCACTCATTAGACATAGCAGGGTTTAGATGTTATAACAAAATGCTTGCAGGAAGCTGCAGTCTGCATTGAACATTGCTCCCCACTTCAGCAAACTTTGTTAGAACATTTGTTACTCCCTATGCAATGAAATATTTAATGGTATGTCTTGCAACCTGTGGGGATTTTTAAGCAGAGACTTTTTTAGTGGGATAAAACCTCTGACAAGGGATTACTGAAAAGAGTGGAACTGAAATGAGTTTAGACAAATTAGAAAGGTTTTTTTAAAAGAAAATGGCTTTTTTAAAATTATGTCAGTGGAGATTGATACAAAAGCTCTTTAATGATCCATAAACCTGTAAACTTGTACTGTCACACATGAGCTTTTTAAGTCAATCAGTTTCTTGAAGGAAGAAAGGTCCTATTTAATATGCTTTGTTTTCAGTCTTCTTTATGATTAACATTACCCCCTGCCACGCATTTTTAGAATATAAAATTGTAAATATATTTTACAAACACATCACACAAATTGTCTCCTCTCCCCTCTTCTCCCAAGCAATAAAATACTGCCAGTTGCTTTATATGCTCACCAGCAGCTGCATTGGTTTATTCTGGTATTCAAGTTGTTATTGGTAATTATTGTTATTGGTGAATATAAAGATACTGGATTTGTACATTTGTAGAGTCTCCATATCTAAGCAATCACCTTACAGAGTTGTTTCTGGTCAATTTAAACTGTTTAATGTATCCCTGTTGCTGTTTCCAATACATAAACAAGCTCACCTGCCCTGCACACACACGAGTAGCTCTGATTTCTATTTCAGCACTGCCAGAAAAGGTCAGAATGACATTATAGGCTGAATCATGTAAAAAAAAAAAAATCAACAAAACAAAAACTCCAAGGTTCATGAGTCACTTAAATATGTATTTTTATTTGTAACAAATAAGTATTAAACTGTAAAGTATTTTTGTACAAATTTAATACTTTAATAGCATGATATTTATCGTCTATGTTATGTTTTTTGAAATTCAAACTGTTGCAAATATTTGTATGGAAAAACTGTATAAATTGAAATAAACAGTGATTTGAAGACATTAAAAATGAGGTAGAGTTTTTCTACTTCATATTTTTCCCATTTTTTTCCCCACAGTTTTAGAAAAAAATACCATTTTTATATTTGTGGTATACTTTTTCCTACCATATGTGAAAAGAAAAAATTGTTGAAGGTAAGCAGGTTGTCCACATTTTAGTACAATGTGTCTGATGTTTGGTTGAACATTCAATTTATTAATTTCAAAACTGCAATGCAGCAAGTCCCAAAGCACACATGAGAAAGCTAAAAGTGGAATGTTATTTCAGCTCTGATTTGGAGTTTTGCTTTTCTTACCAAGATCATCATCAGCTATCATAATCAACTATTAGCTAAAGCAGCAATGGCAAGTTCTACATCATAGAAAAAGTTTTCTATGTCACTGATTGCAACTTTCTTGTTATGCCTATAACAAGATTAAAACCCATGATCCATCATCAAAGCTTCATGGCCACAAATCTGCCACATCAGAGAAACCTACACCCCTTTGTAAACTTTTTTTTTTTCTCAAGGAATCAACAGAATTGGCACATCAGTAAGAGCATCTCATCAATATCATAGCATTTGGAGATGGATAAATCTTGGTATGGACAACTAGGAGTCTTTAAACCAAAATACATCCTTGTGTATTTTTTAAGGGAACATCTGGAACCTTAAAGACCTGTAAGTTCAGTCTTCAGCAAAATGAAAGAATTACATGATTTCTGATGAGCAGTACACCAGGGAATCTATTAAAAATGGATCACTGAAAATTTAAGAGGCTCAGCATAAAATAAGCTGTTCTTCACAGAACATACAAAACCAAGAAATCCTTTAAAAGGCACCTGAACATTCAGGATCTCCATCCCAAAAATCTTCAACAGGTTCAATAAAGGTTCATACCAAGACCAAGTAATAATTGTCTGTTAGCTTTTGAAGAGTTTCCTGGGAATTTGCTGTCCCAATGAAAGATTCTTAAGTCTGGAAGATCCAAGTGGGGATTCTTCTACTGTTGTCTGTCAAAACAAAAAAAAGTTACCCAAGCTTGAAACAGAACTAAAATATATTAGCTTCTTCAAAACAGGCACTTTCTCCATGAGCTCAGAAATTAGATGTAATGAAAAAAAAAGCATCTGTTATCAGGTTTGACTTAATAAAAATCAATTTCAATTATTAAATTTTATATACATCTCTCACAGCACGTCACCTAAAAACTGACATTTGTGCACAAACCATAAGCTGATACAGGCTAAGCTGGCTAAGAGATCACTCTGAGAGTAAAAACACATATAAGTTTTCTACTATTGACCTTTTTTTCTGTATTAGCTATATATTACTCTGCAAAGACATCTGCCAAATTTGACTGCTTCACCAATTACTGGTCAACTTGAAAATTATTAAATAAATGTCAATCAAACAACCGTAACAGTGCCCTGGTGACTTGTGGTGGTGAAAGAGAGTGCAAAGGTTTGAACTTTCTCAGTAAGGAGATACTCACCAGGGGTATTTCTGTAGCATCCTCAGGTGCAGGGATTTGTCTTTTACATGGACTTTGCTGCAGACTGCCCACCTTCTCTTTACTGAGAGCTGATGACCCTTCCTGTATCATGAGGTCACTCTGTTCAGGTGGGTCAGGAGCACCTTGAGTAGCAGAAACAGACTGAGCCTCGAGCTCTTGATTTTGCCAGCACCTCTTCGGGGGAGAGGGCATTTGTTCGGGACAGTTGTTTGTTTCTGCAATTGCCTCTCTCAGAAACCTCTGCAAACGCGTTTTTCTGGCGATCTCCTTGCTCTTCACTGCTCTCCGCAGGTGCAGCTCCTCAGCCACGATGTAGACGCGGCAGCGCCCCCTGGTCACAGCCGTGTACACGTGCTGCCAGTGCTGCCGGCCCGCGTTGCCAACCACGTACACCACGGTCCTCTCCTCCGAGCCCTGCAACGCGGGAGAACTCTGATTCAAAGGCCGATCTCCAGGAAATAGTTAAAAAATTACAGGAGTGAGGAAGTTGGAGGCAACTGGGGACACTCTCGAGAATATTTTCTATCCTGCATTCAAGGAATTCTAGTTTCAAGAAAAGTTTCTGATTTTTTCATGAGAGAATAGAGTGCATTAGCTCAGCTAACAGCTGCTGTGGTTTTACCTGGAATGTGTGAATAGTTCTGGCCCAGGCATGCCTGATGTGACACAGCTTCCTCAGTGCCGTGTAGCTCACAGTGAACGTGGAGCCGTCCGTGCTGCTGATGGTCAGCAAGCGCTGCTTATCAATTTCTACATCCTAAAGGAATAGCACAACACTCAGCAGTGAGCCTGGAGCAATGTCTGTACTTCCCTATTCTGGCTTGCCCTGAAATTACAACAGCTGCAAGGTCAACCAGCTCAAAGTTTCAGAAGACACTAAACCCAATAAATTGCTGTCTTTCCCTGACCACCTTGAAGGAAAACAGTTTTCACTGTTCAGGGCCTACGCCAACTACTGATACTTTCACTGCTCAACTCACTGAACCCAGCAAAAAACCCCAGTTTTTTGTTGCTGGTACTTTTAGGCCAGCTTGGTTTTCTTCCGGGGCAAACTTCAGCTGTAACATTACTCTTTACTTCAGACCATGTTAAACATTATCTATTTCAATTACAGTACATTTGAGTAGTTACAGACTGTATCTACACTGAACACAATCACACCAAGTGAAACACATTGTACCAAAAACCCAGAATAGAGGGTTTTTTAACTTTCTACCATACCTTGCCTCTTCCATGCCTTTTAGACAACTGTTTAGCAAAACTAAGTATGTATTAGGGGCCAAATTTTAAAATAGTCAATTGTTTTGTTCTGGGGATTTAGGAAGCACTGAATCACTTCCCACCAGGTTTTCTTTGTGCAAGTTCTTGCTGCCAGGACTCACCTCTGTTATGAAAAATATATCTCCATTGCAGAGTCGTTTGCCCTCCTCATTAGACTCTGCAGTGAGTGGGGTTTCTCCACGTCTGCATTCCTGGCCATTAGAACCCTCTCTGACACCACGGGTGGCCAAGAGATCCTTGAGATAAACATTTCGTGTGCTGGCAATCTTGTCCCCAGTTTGAAACAAAAATCTCTTCTTATGGTCTCTAGGTCAGAGAAAGAAAAAGGGAAAATGTATTTACAAAGTGTGCATTTACCATCTCTCAGTGTTTTTTCTCTTTCCATTCTCTATACTTGACCCAGATTAAAAACTTCAATAATATTCAAAATAGTTAGGGTAACACATTTGTTTCTTAAACTTTTGTAAAACAAATTGGTAAAAAAACAATAATATAAACCAGTAATACAGAGTAACACAAAAGTATTTCAGAATCTATTTAGAAATCATATAATGGCAAAAAAAATTTAACCTTGAGGGTTTTTTCATGTTGCTTTTATATGAATTTTGAATATTCAATAGTAACTTAAAATCTCAGAATTCACATAATGAATTTAAATGAAAAGCCGTTTACCACTATTCAAAATGAGATTAAAGAGCCCATCAAATAAAGTTTATTGTATGAATGATTTATAACATAATCAGATCTAGATGGACCATTGGAAGTTTTAAAATCTTATTTTATGGTGTTGGTCTGGCTATAACACTTTTAAAAACAAAATTAAATTGGTGACAGGAAAAATGCAAAACACTGGCTTACCTGGTTAAATGATCTGAGTAGTGTTGGCAGCAAAGTTCATTTATTAGATCACAATCTTGCCTAAATCATACACCACAAGAACATGAACAAAGTCATTATATACAAAACATACAATTACAAGCAATATCACATAAGCATTACTTTATAAATAATGGAAAAAGCCCTTTTTCTCTCTGATGCTCTTCCACCACCTATTAGAACAATTACTTATTCAGAGTTTAGAAGACAGAGCAGTAAAGGAACAGTTTTGTCTAAATAGCACAGAAAGCTTTTGCACTGTACACCTAGATTAGCTAGATTTGGTTTTAAGATGAAGAAAACTAAAGAAAAACTAAAACATGGACAGATTATTTTCTGTCTGTGGATATATTAAAATAGCAATAAGATTTATTTGCGTTTTAAAGACTTGGAATTTTAACTTTTAAATGCAACTCAAGTACCTATAAATATATTCCAGAAGAATCATACACAAAAATGACTAATAATAGTATTGTACCTGAATGCAGACTGGAGAAAAAAATTGATACCAGAGTTATTCAGCATTCCCAAATCACTTATTAGCTCACTGGGAACCTGTAAATAGTGCATGATTTTTACGTCCTGAGAAAATGTTCTTCACAATTAAAGGTGGAGTTTTTTCTTAAGTATCCTTTTGTGCAGAACTGAAGGTTATGGACTATTGGTGCTAGTGCACATTATGCCTTTTATCCCTTCAGCGTTCTGCAAAGCCATGCATACTATTCATGCTCCTGTGATTACTGACTTCCAGTCTTTCTCAAAGTGTGTTACAGCCCTACATCGCACCGTTCCTAGGTGATGAGTATTCCCGAATATCTAATAGTTTTATGCTATTGCCACTAGTCTCTCCAACTCAACACACTCAGCTATTTTTAGATTGTGGCTGCTAGCAAGGATTTTTTCAATGTCTTCCTGCACACTCCATTACCTTCTGAAAGCAATGAATTGTGATTGTTTGGCATCCTCCAATCCTGGCCCTTTTTTAAGTAACATCTTTATTGCAGTTTGTAAATCTGTTTTAAAAGATGTAAAAGGTAAGACATGAAAATATTCAGAATTTAAAAAAGGAAAATATAATTCAATATGAAATTGCCTTTGCTTATTTCTTGCTTTAATGACATCTCAACTTGTTTAAAACAAAACAAAAAAGAAACAACCCCCCCCAAAACTCCCACACAAAATGACACACCCCCAAAAGAAACAGAAATACACCATAAAACACCCAAGAAAGCATCATGCAGTTAGTCCACTATTAAAATCAGAGAAATAAGAGAGATATGGAAAGAAACAAATTCTTATTTCTGCGTTAAACAACAGCTGCATGGAGCATATTTCATGCAAAGTAAGTTTTTGCTACAGCACATTGAAGAGGTAAAGATTAAATATTTTCAAGCCACAGACCTATACACTTGGATTTCACAGAAGAAATCTAACTTCAGTATTCTGCTTGCTGAGTATTTTACTAGAGTAAGATAAGGTGATAATGTTCGTACCATTTTTTTTTCTGCATTCCCCTTGAAGTGTTTTGATGCATATAAAAGAGAGGCCACTCAATCCACTTACACCCAATAAATGTCAAAAAACCCCACTAAACAATGGCTCTAGCCCTGACCCCAAAACATTTTAAGAGACATACTGCCATCCCTTCTTAGAATTTTCCTAACTCCGTTCTACAGCTGGGAGCACGTTCCTGTCCAGCACACCATATTGTTAAGAGTCACTTTTTACTCAAATGATTCACCTCTGAATCAATTCTGAAAATCTCTTAAAGTTTGACAGCTCCACTACAATTTAAAAAGACAACCCCATTTGATTACAGTGGAGGAAGCTGTCCCCCATTTCAAAGTCTCACTGGTGAGTTGGAGCTCTACAGCCCATTCTTTGCACTTACAGGTCTTGCTGCGTGCACTTCTTAGAAGGCAAAAGACAAACTATGAATGTAGCATTTAAATTTATGCCACAAACAAAGCCAGATTAAAATTTTCCCAAAATTTTTGCTCCAGACAATAGTCTATGCTTTACCAAAGGGAAAATCAAGATCAGAAACTGACATACTCTGACAATTCCCGCCAGCAGGCAAAGCAATAAAAATAAATTTCTTCTCTGGGATTGGCATTGTCATTTCCTCATTCCAAGCAGAAACTTTCAGCACCTCATCAAATTCAGGAAGCTGCCGGTGAGAGATTCTGGAGCAGAGCATTGGAGGAAAAACAAAAAGTTATTTTCAGTTACAGAATTCCAGCATATCATCAGCTGCATCAGCCTGAAGTTCACCACCTAGAAATCTTTTGTCATCTACTCTATATTGCCTGAAAACTCTTTCCTCAGAGCGTAACTTGATTTCACATTGAAAAATTGGTAGTTTGTTCTCTAAACCCTCCATCACTGCAGCAGATACTTAGTATTACTCATACAGTTCTTCCCATGGGAGCAAAGTGGATTGAAACAGAAGTGTTATCAAAAAATAAGTAAGAATGTTTGTGAAACACTTAGTGGTTCTGAACACCCTGCAAATGTTCAGAATATTCTCAAATTCAAATAATATCCAAACCTAGATTTTCTTCTTAGAGGTTTAAAAAAGAAATCAAGCACCGATAGGATAATTTCCAAAACAAAAGTAATGCAAATGCTGGAAACATTTAGACTCCTTAGCTATTGACAGAGAAAAAAAATACAAAGAACCTGTGATGTAATGGCCCTTGACATCTAAAGTCTCCAAGCAATTCAATCTGTTTTAGTTGTTGTCATTCTTACCAGCAATGTCTTTAAAACTTCATTTTTAGAAGATTTTGTCTTCTAAAATCGCAAGCCATTTTAGAAGGCATAAAGTCAGTTGTGCATTTACAACTCATTTGAAAGCAGAGTACCTGATAGCACAATAGTGAAACACATCCCATAAAATTCAAGAGCATTCCAACACACACTTTTTTTGTCCAATATATATGTCTGAAAAAATCTGTAGAGTTTTGTTGTTGTTGTTTTGGAGGGTTGTTTGCTTTTAAAACCAATGTTATGGATTTGGACTAAAAAAACTAACAGAAGCAATACTACAGAGTCAAATCTGGATGCAGGGCTATTTACATGGAAAAGGCCAGGCAAGAATTACAAGGATTCTTCACACGCACATCAGGATATCCTACCTTGACGCATTGTCTACAATTAGTTGTGATTCAGCTCTGTGGTTAGTTCGCAGTTCCACAGAAAAGCCTCTTGATTTTAGACCCTCAAAGATATCAGCTAACATGTTTCCTGGGTCTATGCTTGGTAGCTGTCTAGTGTCACCTAAACAGAATGCATGTTAGTCTTTGTGAGAAGGAATAACATATCATCAGCTGAAAACTGTCCTTAAAAAAATGAATACTTGTATGAACAAATACTCAAGTGTCTACATAGTAACATCCTTAATGCAATTCACATGAAATCAAACTTTCAAGAACCTAAGAAACTTTGGGAATAAGGCTGTAGTGTAGTTTTCTTATACTCCTCACCCAGTAATGCTTTACTAGCAAGGGTAAATCCTTCTGCCTGATCTGCACTGACAGTGATCACATCTTACTCAAACCCACTCTGAAAGCTACGTATTTAAAAACAAATGCCATAAATAGCGTGTCAAAAAGGAAACCTCTAAGAAAGCATAAAAAATTGACTTTACATTTCTTTGCTTTCCTTTCTAAATTAAAACAAGATGATCCTAGCATTTAGAATGGCATGAAAACTCCCTTCTAACATACAATTCATATGCTAACAACAGCTCCTTCACATTTAAGGAAATCAGAAAAGTTTTCCGTTTGCAAGATGTAATAACCTACCACATGGAAGTCAGAATAAGACAAAACACTGCTAAAACAGATAATGGAGATACTGATACTTTCATACTGACATTTGGGAAATTGTCTACCTCATTTGACCTTAAGAAATAGCAGAAGTATCCAAGTACAGAACAATGTAACATTTTAAGAGACTCAGTGTGAGCTTTGATACTTACACTGTATATTGGGCATTATGAAACATTGTACAATGCTAAATTTGCTGTTTCACTTACCTAGAATAATAAGCTTAGCAAGCTGAGCATGCTCACACAAGAGTTTCAAAACTAAACTAAGAATGCGTACAGACACCAAACTTCCTTCATCCACAACGAGAACCGTAACTGCAGAAAATTTCCACGGCTGTTCTTGGTCACTCCGCCTCCACGACTTAAAACTATAGATAATCTAGAAACAAATAAAGCAAGCTCTGACACTAATCAACTCTAAGCCATGTCATAAAAGTAGACAATGTGGTATCATCTGATGTATGTAGAGCTATTATCCAAAATTCTGAACTTACACCTGTAAAGACCCAGAAGACTCAATCATTTTGTCTTATTTTCTTCCTCAGTGAATGCATTTCTAGCTGAGATTAGCAACACTGACTTACATAAAAGCATAGTCTTTTTTTCCTGCAGAAATTGTTAAAGACACTAGGTCAGCGATTAGGTTGCTCAGTAACAGAACACCTCCTACTACAACTTGCTGTCATTAATAATACCCAAAATTGCATGGGGAAGGGGAACAGGCAACTAACTATCCAGTCCCCAAAGATAAAATAAACCAACAGTACTTTTTATGTTATTATAATTTCTACTTATATGGGTTACTATGTAACTCCAATGTCTTCTTGGCACTGTTGCTCCCTAGAACAAGACAGACTTGGCCTAAGTTTATTAACAAAGTTTGCTTTCTACATTTTTCTAAAAAAAAATTCCACAATACCTAACATTAATTAAGGAAACACTGTGCAAATGAGATTTCTCTCATTATTCAGCTCCAGGCTACTGATGTTTTCATGTATGTGCTGCTATGATTGCTAGGCAACAGGATCCTAGAAAACAGCTCTACCACCTAGAAATCATTTTTGCCTTCATTAAACTAAAATGCGGAACTGAGAAGCTGAAAAAACCAGATGCCCTAGAGAAGCACAAGTTTCAGATGTATATAAATAGTAAAGAAACCAAAGTTAGAAAATAATGTATTTCAAGTGACTGATTTATGATTCCCCCAAAACATAATGCTGATAAGCTGTACCCAAGCATTAACATTAATAACACTAATAGGCTACACATTTCTTAAGGGAAGTCCTATAACAAGCTGCTTTTCTTTTCTAAAACAAGAATGAACAGTGTCAAAATATGTTTCAGAACTCAATTAAAAAACAAAAAACAAAGAAGAAACAAAACCCAAAACAAACAAACCTTACCTGATGTAGTGTATATGCAGGAAGCTGTGTTTTTTCTCTCAAAAGACTTGTTGCCCTCCCTGTAGGTGCAGTGAATAGTACATTCAAATATTTTTTTTCATACATATTCTCTGGTTCCCAGTAGTGATCAAATGTATTCCATTCCTCAGATGCATCCCAGTCTCCTTCAAAGACCTTGGAAGCAGCTTCCACTTCTTTTTCCATTTGCTTTAAGTGACGAAAAAGGCAGCTAACTATTGTACTCTTCCCACAGCCTCCTTTTCCACTTATGATTGTGACAGGATTGGAACAAATTTTTTCTACAGCAATCACCTGATCTTTGTCTACCTCTGCTTTACTTTGGATACCAGACATAGAGCCCACCTCCTTTTCGGGAAAGTGATTTTCACCATTATGATTGTCTGGATTATTTTCCTCTATTTCATGTGCCTGGGTAATATTCATTTTGTTATCTACAGTTTCTCCTGGTGCCTCAGAAATGCTAAGTATCTTTTTGACATCCACATCCAGTTTCCATGTGTGTTTTGCCAGAAGGTCACCTACATACATTGCAATGTCTTTTTCAGATTTGTAAAGATGAGGCAGAAACACCAGCTTTTTCTCCCGTATCACTACATTCTGATCTTTCAAAAACTCAAGAGATTGCCAAACATGCTCGATGGACATGTGTTTGGATAGCAAACGAGCTAATTCATCTTGATCTTCATATGTGTGTCCCATTTGTCTGCAGCGTGTCTTGAGCTGATCATACAGAATCAATGCATTCTTCTGCAAGACAGGAATCTTCCGGAGGAGATGTTCACACTGACAGAAGGCAGCCCACGTTGCCTCACAGTAAGGAATGTTCAACTCCTTATACATAATCTTCTCCCCAAAAAGAGTAAAAGCAAACATAGATTTATTGCAGAAGATGTTAGCCTCTGCTAAACAACATTCCTCCTAGTAAATACAAATTGCAATTCAGAAGGTGGACGTTTGCAAAAATTTGCATATTTTTCATAAAGTAAAATACTTAAAAGTAAGCTGCAATAAGTCCTCTTACTTACCCATCTATATGAAACAGAAACTTTAAAAATAAAAAACCTGGCAAAAAGGCACTAGGGAAAAACTCGTGCACACCAAATACAACATTTTCATGTAAATGTACACAAACTGTAGAAGCAGTGCACAGGAAAGCCAGTAGCCAGAATACTGTACCTAATTCTGAATGTATTCAAGAAATATGCCACCTCTACAGACACTACCACAAAATAGTGAAAGATTGAGATGTGCAAAACAGACGAACTACTGAGAGCAAGAAAAATTAATTGTACTTGCTCAATTGTAAGAGAAAAAGCTAAAGAAAGTCTTCAAGCAATAAAAAACTGCAGTGAGAATGCAGGTCCTTGAAGCAAGAGAGCAGCAAGTCCATATTGCATAAGGAACAGTCAAACTGGACATCAGGAAAATCTTTTCAAAGGAAATTACATGAAACACTGGAATATATTGGCTACCCTGCTGAATCTCTGAAATTAGATTAAGGCAAGTCAGAACCTCCATCAGTAAAGCACTGGAGGCCTAAAGAAGGAAAACCAACCACATTTGTGAACACCTAATGCTCTCATGTAAGGTCCAGGACTGCTAAGGTGAGGTGCAGCAGCAAAGCTACGGCAAGCGCAGCAAAGGAAAACAGGAAGGTAAGCAGCCACTGCAAATTCCATTGCAAAAAACAAAATACTGGACCAGATGATCTCTTACAGAGAAACTTATCAACCTTACTATGAAAGCATAGATACTGTTCTATACATCAGGAACAAAAGTCTCACTTACCGGTATAAAACTGAAGAGTTGAGGATTTTAAATTAGCTAACTTTTGGCCCAATTACCTCAAGCACTTTATTTTCTGTCTCTTGTAGAAAATACTAAACAAATGGTTGTAACAAAACCACTTTCTAAAATCTTCTGAGATTAATTAATTCTAGACCAAAGGGAAGAACAAAACCCTTTGCTAAAACTGAGTCCTGTACACCATCCATTTCCAAACAAGCTACGCTCAGCCCCTACAAATGCCCATTCAATCAAGTGAACCCAGCTAGCGCACCTCAACTGCAGCACACACCATATTCTTACCATACATAACATTACTTACCCTGCTGAATCCAAGTTTCCATGGCTCATCCTTTAGTATCTCATCCAGTTTTGTTCCCATCTCATCAGCCACCTCCTCATCATCCACATCAGCCTCTCCTTCCCAACATATCTTATCTAACAGACCGCAAAAGTGGCGTGGCAGAAGAACTGGCAAGAACTCCAGTATCCTTGGAAAGGCCAGAGCTCCCAATACTGCCTTTCCTGCAACTGCACACACCATAAACACAGGAATTTTTATCTCATGTACAAAGACTGTTGCAAAGAAATTTACACTGACTCTGGCTTCATCCTTCTGCTTTCATTATATCCAAGACATTACAAATTCCTCTCATTTTCTTAGCTTTCGTAACACTTTTCAAATTTCTTTAAAGTCTGTTCTCCCTGAACTGCCTTAAGAAAAAAAACAAGGTAAACAGATGACATAAAATCAGCAACTAAATGTATTCACTTGGAAAATATGTACTATTCACTTGGTTTAAATTGCATACTCAACAGCATTTTGTAGAAAGTCAGTTCAGACCTCACCATGCCTGCCTCTTACCTAGAAGTAATTTTCATACAGATGTACAAAGAACATTTCAAATTCAAAATATAAAAAGAGACTTCTATATTTGTAGTATCAGATCAGTAGAAGAATTTACCAAAAAAGTGCTCTCCACTGACTCTCTCAATGACCCCAATATAAAGCTATCACTTTCCCTGTTTACATCAGTCATGGGCTAAGAGTGAGGAATAATGAAACTGACTTGCTCTATATTTTGCTTTACAAAGGTAATTTCAGAAGAAAGAAAAACAAATTTAAAAAGAAAGTGAGACTTCCAGAATATTTAGCTCTCAGAAAAAAATAGGCTATTTTTAATTAAGTGTTAAGGAAAAGTTAAACCACTAATTTTTCTCAACTACTTTTTCAGATCACTGTCTTATCCTCATAAAGCCAAACCTTTTCCCTTTTAAGCAAGTACTTAATTTACACATAAATCATCAATACACACTATTTCCACACATAAAAAAATACCATGAAGGCTTGAAGAACCAACTACTTAAGGCCATAACAATTAACGACAACCAAAAGAATTTACAATACTAACAGTAGCAACTGGGGTGGGGGGAGGGTCTATATTGCTCAATGATAAAGATTAACACTTAAAACGTAGCAAATTAAAGCTAGATACTACGAAAAAAAATCACCAACTACAAAAAGGTGAAGAGCAGGCACACTGTGCAATCTTTTCCATCATTACGAAATGAGAACAAAATGCCTGAAAGCCTACAGAACACTCCCCTCCCCTTACAAACGGGGTTTGAAGTACAGTCAGTTCAACTCTAGCAGAGGCCCTGAATTATGCTGTTACACACAGTTTGACATCCCAAAGTGATGTCACCTCCATCATCTGACCTGACACTGCCCAGTAAGGAGGTACTGGAAAACTCTGCTTGCTTACACCTAACAGCAGATAGACCCAACCTGTGTGTACAGGTCATGGAAACAGACCATCAGAGCACACCAGAGCTCTGAGGCCACACCTCAGACACACCAACTTTCTCATATTTCAGTGTTTTGCCTCAGACCAGCTGTCTGGTCCCACAGAGTGAATGCCCTTTATGGACTGGAGTACCTCAGGAATGCAGGTGGAACACCTTGTTTGGGTTTCATCCAGCAGGGATACTCAGTCAGTACTCTCAGAGATTGCACCACAGCGAGGACAAGGGGGATGTCAGCTTCAAAAGCACACTCCTGATCCAATCTCTAACACTCACACTCATGTAATCACACCAACGCTGCCCACAACAGTACCCTCAGCAGTCTAAAGTGGGGACACTCCAATGCTTCCACAGTCTGTTCCCAGCCATACCAATTTGCTGACAGTGGGATCCAAACACACCTAGATAAACTATTTAGTGCAGCTGGTTAGGACTAGACTGAACTCCTTCATTGATCCCTGTTCTACAGAGAAGCACCTATACTACTTCTGAACATGTGCCAGCCCTAAAAAGCCATCGCCACCGTGCCTAAGTAGTGATGAACCCATTTTTCAATGAGCCTTGTTACAGCTGAATAAACTACAGGAAGCACCAGTGTCTTTGCATGCTAGAATCACAGAAGAATAAAATAGTTTGGGTTGGACCTTAAAGATCAACTAGCTCCAAACCCCTGCCACTGCCAGGGACACCTTCCACGAGACCAGGCTGCTCAGAGCCCCATCCAACCTGGCATTAAGCACTTCCAGTGATGGGGAATCCCTGGCACATACAATTCTACTTGGCCTACAGAATTCAGCAAAGTCCTTCTGTATGCCTATCTTTAAGTGATAAATTGTCCTGCTGTCCTGACATATTTTAAAATAAAAAAATCATTTGAATACACATTTCAAATGAATACATGTTAGTTTGAATGCTGTATAAGAGAGAAAACTCCTTAGATTATAAAACAATTGGAACAGTACAGGATATACCTACATGATTTTGAAACATAATGGAAGATGTTGTAATCCTTGGTATCGCTTTTGATCCCTCTTGGCTGTAGCTGTGAAACTTGGAACTGTTTTAGTTTTCCTTCGAGGTTGCTAAAACTCAGCACAGACTCCATAGGGAGCCAGGCAAAAAATTTTTCTTTCCAATCATCAGGAACACAACACTCCTTAAGAAAGAGTGAAAATACTTGTCGGTTGTTTTCTTCTACATCAGTCTGCAGAAAATACGATGGATATCCTTGCACAAAGTACTTCGACCCCATTTTTTTAGCTTTAACATTAACTTTCCACCAAGGGCCAACTAATGGAAAACGTCCAACCACTTCATACTCCTTTTTGGAGCCACATTCCTGTATAATAACTGAATCATTAAAAAAAAAAACACAAATCCAGTGTTACTTGGCAGTCATAAAAATTAAAACTTTGTGTTGATTAAGAGTATTGTTGGTTCAATACTTGTTTTTGGTCTTTTCTGTAAGTTACAGTAGTAATAGTAAAGCAGGGGTTTCTATAAACTCCTGATGCCGGTCTCTCCACTAATATTTAAAAAAGAAAGTGAAACCAAACTCAGAAACAAGCACTAAAACTTCTTCTCTAAGCATGAGGAATAAATCTTGCCTATGAATTTATTACACTAATGAAATACACATGGTATAATATTATGGCTTACTATTTATTCCACCTCAAGTTAATAGCTGAATTTGAAACAGTTTTATCACAAAGTATGCTAGCACAATGCCTACATAATCTTCAGATACATTTGTATGCCAAATATTTCCCATGACTGGAACCACCAAAATTATAAGGAATTAATATATTGAATTCTTAAGACTTTGGATGACCTGGTTTGCCTCCTCTTTGCCTTCAAAAAAAATAAAAATTAAAAAATACACCATTCCCTGTTCGGCAACTGGGAACCAATTGCTATGACCAGAACAAAGTGGGCACCTATGTTCGGCAGGGCCTCTTCCTCACCAGGACAGCTCTTAGGTCTGTAATAACTTACTCGTTTCTTCCTTGTTATTTAGCTCAGTTTAGCATTTTAAAAACAACTTGCAGATAAAATACTTTTTAGGCAGAGGTTGCTCCAACTTCACCTACTTTTCCAAGCTCTAAACAGAAAGTTGTAAGTCATTAACATCAAGTATCAACACGCTCGTATGTCATAAAAGAAAAAAAAATGTGCATGCTTTGTGTAGAGTTAATTTGAATGGGAAAACCTTATATTCTCTTACTGCTGCAATCCTGTGCCCGTAGAAAAGCAGAGATCACGCTTCCCTCGCACTACCTATTCATCGCCTACTTCGGATCCCAGTCCCTTCGCGTGTGATCAATTCCGGCAGTGGGGCAGGGCCGAGCCGGGACCGTCCCCAGGCGCACAGCACCGCGCCCGGGCGGGCAGGCCGGGGCCGGGGCCGCCTCCCCCACCGCCATTCATGCGACGCCGGCCCCGCTCGCCTCCCCGCGCCCTGCCCGGAGCCCGGAGCCCCGAGCTCCGCGCAGGGAGGGCACCGCGGCCCTGTCCACCCGGCCCGGCCCGGCCTGGCCCGCTCCCGCCTCCCCTCACCGCCCCGGCCCGCTCCCGCCGCCCCTCACCGGCGCGGCGCGGGGGCAGCACGGCCGGCAGCTCCGTGCCGGCGGCCTCCAGGAGCGCATCCTCCGCCAACAGCTCCTCGAAGTCCTCGTCGCTTTCCTCATCGTCGTCCGCCACCTCCCAGCGCGGCGGCGGCCGCAGGTTCCCCCAGAGCTCCAGGAGCGCGTCCCGCCGCCCGCCGGCCTCCGCCATGCCGCCCCCGCCGCAGCTCTGCCCGCCCCCGCGCAAGGGCGGGACGGCGCGCCCGGGTCGGGACAGTCCGCGGCGACGAGTCAATTTTTATTTTTTTTTTTTTTAACACTTCGGGACATAATTCTGTGTGTTTACATGACCCCTATCACAAAACTATCAGATCAAAACATCGCACTTCCAGTCTATCCGCTTGTGTTTCGCCCACGTGCCCCCAGAGTAGTTTAATGTTGTGTATAACTGGCAAACTCTTCTCCCGAAGGCCCTCATTGAAAACCACCTTTCCTTCCCTACACTGCAACCCTGGCAGTTGCTGCTCAGTCTTCACTTTTGCTCAACACCGGATCCTTGCCCTTTCTGAAACCTTATGACAGTTCATTGATGCAATACCAAGCTTTCTCATGTTCAGTATTGAACTCTCACTGAAGACCCCAGAAATCCTGCTGTTCAGACATGAAAGCAAGTCTTTCTACAATCTGTTTTAAACAGATTTTCACTCATTAGTAATTAGCAGGTTAATATTTGCCATGTTGTTACATAGCTTTATTTTTCAGCAAAATTTTGCAGTTGTATTTTTGCATGTTCACGCTGCTAGCAAGCATATGTTTTCATCAATGAATTAAGTTTTGTAAGATTTATTTTTCTAAAAAAAAATAATTTTGCTGACTCCTGTATTTTGATCTACCCTGTCTTTGTTTTTTTTAACTATTTTCTTCCAACTTCTTCATTTTGTTCTATATTTTCACACAGTGCATTGAAGGCCTCTGTGGATGTCTCCTTGCTGCATCAGAGTACTGGCAAGCAAGTTAAAGGAGACACAAGAGCAGCAGGTGCTGGCGCATTATTCTGATTGAGATTAAATAACTGGGTGGTTTCACACCCCAAAAGACCAAAATGCAACACAGAAATGCCCCCAATGCTACATTAAATTCTTGCAGCAAATAATTTGCCCAGCTTCTGAGAAGCTGTCAGCAGCACAGACATACCCTGCGGAACAGTAGCATAGGTTGTTTGTATGTGTGTTTAGAACAAGTGATGTATAATAAAATAGATCAACATGCAACAATTACTTTTGGTCTAACCTGAAAGAAACACAATTCTTTTCCACATTGTTTCATGACTCCTTCCCACGCATGATCCAGGAGGCCTTCCACCCACAGGACTACCCTACAAAGAATGTCCCCCTCTTTGCCACCTTCCTCCTTACAAAACTGATGGGCCTTCAGCTCTCTCACACAGAAGAATGGGACTTTGTCCTGGCATGGTTCTCTGCCACCTCTCCATCCCTGGGATTACCTACATCACTGTGTCAAAGTAATACCTATAACGTGACAGAGGCGTGTAAATACTGCTGTTATTGTGTTAAAACCCAGGTGCAAGTCTCATGCACACATAAGAATATTGAAATAGTTGTTTTCAGTTCTTATGTGAGAAATATTGGGGTTCTTTCTCCATCTTAATTCACAGAAAATGAAGTTACTACTTGACATGGCAGGCTGAAAACACATGGCCTATAAAAGGGAGACATGAGAGGAGATGGAAACATTGATGTTAATTTTAAAAATTTAAAGCATTAGTTTACTGAAGTGTTAAATGGTGTTAGGCAATCATACATTTGACTCAGTGCTTTAAGATACTTTTTCCTTATGAAACATCATTTCACATTTAACTATGTATTTGTCTAAGTGAAACTGGATATCTGACTGCCCCAGTCTATTCTGAAAATACAAATGTAATACTATATTCATCAAGGCTGACTGGAATTTTGTAGTCTTTCCACAATCCATACTTTATATGCTGAATTTCTGTATGATGCCTTACATTTACATTTCTCCTTATCATCCAGTCAAATGCATCCTGATGATGAATGGCTTTCTATGTGCCAGCTTTATTAGGTAAGGCTTGATTTTCAAAAATATGACTATTTGCCACTCATGTGAAGTCAGATTGGTTTTCTAGAGATTGGTGAGGATTAGATTATTTTTTTGAATATTTGAGACTAAATGTTTTGCTTCTTTCAAGAAAGGAAATGAAAGCTTGTGATTTCAATGAGGATAACTGGTCAAGCTTCAGTCCTTTTCCCTGCACTTCGTGTTATCCCATTCACTTTTATTGTTTTCACTTCATTTCAGAATTTTCTCTTTTTTTTTTTAGAATTTCATTTCTTTAATTTCTTCTTCTGTGTTTGTTTACCTTTCTTCCCTGATTTTGAGATTTCAGTGTAAAGAATTTTGGCAACTCTCAGTCCTTTTCACTGCATCTCATTTCACCTCAGTATATTTTGTTGTAGTCGCTCCATTTCCAAATTTCCTTTTTTTTAATTCCATTTTATTTTATCATATCTCCTTTCCAGAATAGTTGTTACACTTTGTTCTTTGATTTCAAGATTTCATTTCCTTCCCTCTCACAAAGATTTTAAACCATACTTTGAAAAATACTTGGAAATCTTAGAGGGACTTTGGGGACTAGCTTATTCTCCATCATGTCTCACTTCAAATATCACCCTAAAATCCAACAATGTACAGTAAACACCAACATGCTTTGATAGCCCTTTGATTTTACTTTCCAGTGCATCATGACATCACTGTCATGATAATTCATGATTCTTAAAGTATAATCTGTCATGCCACTACAGAAGTTAGTGTTGCTCTTCTGTGTGTGGAGAAAAAATCTGTTTATAAATTTGAACAAAATATTGATGCATTCAGTGAAAAAGAAATGCAAATCCCTGAAAAGCAAACTCATGATGAACAAGGAGAGATAATTTGCTCTTTTACTGCTTAGTGTCTTGTCCCACAGTAGCAAGTGTGTCTTGTCCCATATTGTTTTCATTTAATAAGAAGTATGCCCATATAAATCTCCCTCTTTTAAAAAGGTGTGTGCAATCCTGGAAACAATTTTCAGAACATTCTGACAGGTACCATTTATACACTGAAGGGTTATATGTATGCCAGCCTCCAGATTTGAATAAGACTTGGTACATTTTTTAGTGTTTCCCCACACCAGACACCCTCTTTCACAGGATGTCTAGCAGTTCATCTTCAAATCTGACTAGGGCTGGGAGTAGGGGGGGCATTCCCAAATTTGCCTGCATATCCACTGCTTCCTGATCTGTGCTGGGATTAAAGACATTCCTGTCTGCCAAAATCAACAATAAATCTAAGTTTGCCATCTGAGCAGCAACTGGAAGTCCTCAGAGGGTGAAATTAGGTGATGTATCCAGCGCAGCAGGAGGCAGGAGTAGCAGAGGAAGGGTTAAACTCTAATTCCTCTTGAGATGGAAAGGGTTTGGTTTTACCCTGTGGTCTTTCAGGGTGTCATAGAGCAATCATGTCCACAGAAATACTTTTCAGGAAGTGAGGCTCTGGAGGACAGCAGGGCAGCCTAGCTGCCTTTTGAGGTGTTACACTGAAGTGCTGCACCCAGACAGCAGTGAGCTGTCCTTGCTGCTAGCTACGAGCCTCCTGGAGCACAAGGCCCACAAGTGGTCAGCTACCACCAGCCTGACTTGATAGTGGAACGTGGCGATTTTTGTGATCTAGGATCCCATAAACAGGTGTCAACATATGGAAGATTTCAGAGGGTGGTGGCTAGTGAAAAAGGGCTGTAAAATGACTGCAGATTAATTAGCACTTTTACTTACCAGAGTTTCTTGTGTGAAATCTCTTCACAGCTGGGTGACATTTCTATAGATGAGGGAAAAAGTGCTAATTCCACTGACATGGCTTTTTCCCTAGACAGTCTATTTCAGAAGATGTCAAACATGCCATGAATGAGATATATATGTCTCACAATCCTCATTACGAATCAGACTGGTAGAACTTGAGACATATAAACATTCAAAATCTTTAAAAAGTGAGAGTTGTTATAAGAGCATAAATTGCAGCATGCTTAACCATAGTCGAGAAGAGGGGCTTTCTGAAAACTTGATAGGTGTAAGATAGAGTCCCCTGTTAGGGGGGATGTAGTGATTTAACTTGGAATTCTCCCAGTGTAAACCAGCACATTGGCAATAATGTTGAACTCTGCTTAGAAAACATGCTTGGCATTGCCAGGACTTAAGGAATCAAGGCAGATTCTTTGCATTTAATCCAAAGTTCTGACACAGGACTGCTCCTTATTAAAAGCTTCAGAAGAAAACCAAGAGAACCTTTTCTTTCTCCTTTCTTCCCAAGGCCACAGAATGTTTGCAGCATCTGGCATGTATTTCCCCTTACAGAATGTTGACCTCATCAAGATGTGAGAGCAGGGCCACTTTAACTTAACCATACTGTTGCGGAACATTCTAAAAAGTGTTTTACAAGTTATTATTTTCTGTGTCTGAGGGAGGAAAAAGTAAATCCAAGAGGAAAAAATATCTGGATAAAATGGCTGCTGTTACAGCCTGTTGAAGATTGCAATGCAGGTTGTTTTCCATTACCATCTGTATGGCAGATTACCTTTGTCAAGTGGGCAGTTTGCTTTATCTCTCTCTTTGAGTGACCACATTCACATCTCCCTCGGGAGGGGACATATGCTGATAACAGACTATTGAATGTCACTGCATGACTGATAAGAACTGTAACATCCCATCATGAGGTGCTCCGTCCAGAGGAAGGAGCCAAGCATTGCTACCCAGATATAATCCAGAAGTTTTTGAGATACCAGCACAACTTTCTCCAGGGGATTCCCCAGGGAAACAGCAGCTGCCTCTCCCTCCACTGGGTCTTCAGAGGAAGAATACATCCTTCTCTACAGATTCCCCTTGCTCCAACAGAATCACACTTGATACTTCAGGAGGGCTGCAGCCACATTTCCAATTGGACTGCCACCAACATCCTGACCCACAGGGTGTCAGGTTGGGTTCTGACTCTGTCAGTGTTGTTCTAGTGTACTGTGTGATATGTAATAGAGTTAATTCATGCTGTAAAAGTAGATATGTGTGGGTATAAAATATTGTAGAAGTTATGCTTTCTAACCACTCCAGCCAGGAGCAGAATTCTATTCAAATTGTAACTAATTCCTGGGGTAGCATTGAGATAATATCAGGCCTGTTAACGTCTGAATGGGACCATCCTGGACAATCAGTGATGATTTCCTTGGCACCTACACCTGGGAGATAACATCAGGGCCTTCCCGGCCCATTATTAATTGCAGTGTCCCAAGAATTTCACGAGACTCAGACCCGCCCTGATTGCATCTGTGGTACTCAGGAACCAACTTATTACATGTGAAAGCAAACTCTGCCTGGATGCTCAGACACTTGTCTGAAAACTGGGACCCGTCTTTGTCTATTTCAACATATGTATAGAAATAGCTTTGCATTCGAAGAAGTGAATAGAAAGATGCGGTCATCTGTGCCTCAGGCAGAATAAACTGTATATAAGCTGGACCCTGGAAACACTCGAGGTGAACCTTTGGGGGAACGCTGTCGGCCTCGGCCGAACCTCTGGTTTCACCCAGCGCCTGTTCCAGGGACAGACGCTGCCTTGATTGTGGTGGTTGCTCAAAATTCTATTTTTTTTGTAATTGACCCAATAAATTGTAGTTAAATTTTTTTATAAATTTGGCTATCGATTTGATCATTTATAACATACTGCATTTGTAATTTTATCCTTTAATTGTTTTTCTTTTCCCTATTAAAGAACTGTTATTTCCTGCTCCCATATTTTTGCCTGAGACCCCCCTTAATTTAAAATTTATAGTAATTCGGAGGGGTCGGGAGAGTTTACATTCTCCATTTCAGGGGAGGCTCCTGCCTTCCTTAGCAGACTCCTGTCTTTCCAAACCAAGACACAGCCAAAACCAAAAACACACCCAAATTACTATTTTTATAATTAGGTGTATGTGTACAAAGATTTCTGCTGGAATATATTACATTCATTCTCCAGGCTTCATGTCATACTTGCAGGTTTGTGTATCTCAGGAGAGAAATCCAATACTGTTCTCTGATTTGCCAGGAACACAAAAAACTTCCCTTAACAGTGTTTCATAGTGGGTAATACTTGGAAGTACTTCTTCTAAAACAGTCTGTATCTTGGTGGCTTATAGAAAAAATCTCCTATGTTTATCCCATTAATGAAAAGGCTACAGAAAACAGAAACGACAACATCCAAACTAAAACCAAGCCAAAAAAACCCCTTGAACCCCCAGAAAATGAAAGACAGCCTTCTTAAGAAATGCCTGACATTCTCCAGTTCTACTTGTAAATGAAAGTATGGGTAACTTTAATAACCATGTGATAATATTTTGATTCACTTGTCCCTGGCTTCCCTTCCTCAGCATCCTTTCATAATTCATGCTTTGGAGGAGAAATGAACTGCGTAAGTCTGCATTTTTGCAAGACTTTTCTTTATAATTTATAAAGCTATGTTGGTCTGTAATGGTGTTATCTCTACATCCTGGTGAACCACACAGCAAAGATCTAGTTAATAAACTCAAAATTAAATAGAAAGAAGTCTCAGAAAGGGAAAAGTCTTTGTCTTTTGAGACTGTCAAACAAAAGATTATTAGTAAACATGTTTTAAGTATTGTTGTGTGTGGGATCTCAGCCTCTCAGGGCTGGGGGACAGAGTGACCGAGACCACCCCTGGGGGGGCTCGGGAGTCCTGGAATGTTGCCAGAAATGTCTGGTGGCTGGACTTTGATCCCACAGGGGAGATGACATCAGTATGAGGACAGGAGGATTTCACTGGGGTGAATGGTGAAGGGACAAGTTAATTGGAGTGTGAGATAAAGGGTTTAAGATTTCTGTACAGGGGGGTCTAGAGAAGTAAGATGGAGGAATTGGGGCGTGCCCTTCTCCTTCTTCTTCTTCCTCTAGACCTCCATCTTCTGTGGTGATGTTGGCACTCCGGGATTGGACCTTACTAGGGGAACACTGGTTAATAAGGGTAGAGGGTATTGGAGAAAAATGATAAATATTGTATACGTAACTCCAGGTATAAAGATAGGTGGCCGCCCCAGGGGCTCTCAGTGTGTGCCCATGGCTGACTGCTGAGCAGAACTCTGTCAGGCCAAGAGAAAATCTTTTAGATAAGCAATTAATAAACACCGAGACCGAGAACAGATCTGAAGTTTCTTCTCGTCCTTTCGAACCCGGGCGGCCCAAGGCCATCTTTGGGCTTTTTCCAGACCATCTAAACAGCCCCAAATCCGACAGTTGTGTAGTTGCTCATCTTTACTTTGTGAGAATATTTTTCTGATAACAGGGAGGACTAAATGGGGGGAGAAGGGGGGTTAAGAGGGTGGGGTGAACATTTCCCTCAGGATTTGACTGAAGACTAGTATTTTCTGGGCTAATGGAATGGGTTTTTAAATTTTTCTAAGGCAAAGGTCACCATGCTGCCAACAGTATCATACTCTGTGCCTGTCAGGGTGTGATTCTGGGCCCAATTTTCATCTATGTTTGCAAACTAACCTGAGCCAGAACAGGGCCTGAAGTGAATGTGTGCCACCATTCACACTGTCTGCTGCTAAGGCACTCTGGCACATTTTGCTCTGTGTCAACAAACACCATCTCAGATGATGCCCAGACCTTGAGAGTTTTTCTTCCCCTTCTCACAGTTCAGAATCAGGACCAAATAACAGATCCTGTTTTCTTTTCTGGTTCAGAGGTAGCCACTAAAGCTTCCCAAGAGAAGTCATTTACCTGCGTACATTTCTACTTTGCAGCTGTTTGCCACCAAAGGCCACTGCTCCCATTAGCTCTATAAAGCTTTTTGTGATACTCAGATCTGGAAAACATTTGTAGCCACTTTCCCCCTCTTTAATTTTTATCTGGAGCTTTCCTTGAAAAAGAACTAAATAAAAATGAGTAAGCACTTTCACAGTCGAAGGTCTGAGCCGGTTTCCAGAGGGTCCTTTGAGAGCCCTTCCAATTACTTGCCTTCAGCTGGGCTCCTGAGTTTAGCTATTAATTTTTCTTTGTAAATAAATCACATCTGTGCACTAACCCTTCTTTGTTACTGTTGCCCAAATCTTCAATACTTTTCTGGTAACGAATTTAATGCAATTGTCTTCATGTGGTCTTATAAGCATAATGAGCAGATGGAAGTGCTCGGATTACAGCTAAAGCCAGCTTAAATGCAACTGTTCGTCTTCTTTTGAAACAAAATCAATGAATTCAAAGATTAATTTCTGCCTAAGTTTGATTTGCCTCTTTTTCTTCAAAGAACCACTTGCAATAGGTGTTCTGCTGGAAATAGCAAGGTTCCAAGAAGGGTTTAGAGAGAAGAGATGGAGAAGGAGCAGATGAGAGATACTAGTAGAATTGAGTGCTACAGGAAAGAACTTTACAATCCTCCTATTCATTCCAACTACTTCCAGGTCTGGATAGAGAGTATCAGACTGTAAACCCTGCCTTTTGTTTGTGTGTAAGGCTCTCTGATACTTGTGGTTAATAGAAAAACTGTGAAGAGTGATGGCATCTTGTTGATTGATGCTGTCAAGCAGCAACGGGAATAGAGGTCAGGAGGATTTAAAATCCCCTGGGATTTAATGTCACTATGTACTTTACTCTGGGATGGCTTCCATCCTAAATAAACCACCTGGAGAATAGAAGTACTTATGACAAGAGGGATATGGCAGCTCTGAACTTAATAAAAAGTAAAAATGCTCACATAACACAGTGCTGGGTCGCACATCTAGTATGGATCAGAAGATACTCATGGAAAGTGAATGCACAGTGACAGGCGAATTGCCCAAACCATGTGGCTTTTTTAGCATAGCAACAATAGTAAAATAAAGAATAAAGCTCCCTTTGGGGTCCTCACACAGAGTGAAATTTAAGTTTTCCAGACCAAAATGCCAGATGTTGGTAGAAACACATTGTGTTTTGGGATTGATAAAGTGCTGCAGCTATTATGCTTTTCCTTTGGAAATGTATTAGACCTTCAGTGATCACTGCAGGCCAGGACTTTGTTATTTCACAGAAATAAAATTGCAGGATTATTTTTTTCCAAACTTTAAAAGATTTTTCAGTCTTGATTGCATGTGGCAATTGTTTTGTGACCATGAAACCAGAACTTGTTTTCCTCACTGACATGTTTGCTCCCCTTTTTTTGATATACAACAGTTTTAGCAGGTAGTGGGTTGTGTGTTCTGGGTTTTGTAGTTTCATAGGATTTTTGTTTGGTATAGTTTTTGCAATGAACTTTTCATTTCTTCTGAAGCATAAAATTTGACACAACACATGGCAAATAGATAACTTAGAAGGGCAAGTCTAATGTGGAGTTCTAATATTTGCAATTTAGCCAAGATTTCCCTCATAAGCGATGGAAGAGTTTGCAGTGGTATCCATGGTGTGTGGGAGTCTCTCCTCCAGTCATGGAATGCTCTGCAGTAGTGTCAACAGAGCACACAGAGAGGGAGAGTGGAGGGAAAACACAGGAAAATGTGGGGGCTACCTTGAACTGTAGGCTGAAAAATTTTAGAGGATGCTGGATTACGGAGGAATGGGGGAAGATGTGAATATGGAAAAGAAAAAGAGGTCCTTTCTGAGGATGCAGAAGTAAAAAGTAGAAAATTCATGTAAAATAAAGAAAAGAAAGGCAGACTTTCCATAGCTGTTTCTCAAGGAAAGAGCCCAACACTTAATAAGCAGTGCTGTCTCCACTAAACTCATTTAGAAACCAGATCCTGGCTAGAATTTTGATTAGTAATTATGAGCATGTTTCCTTTCACCTACAGCTTTCCAGGGAGAGAGACCAAACATTGACTGAATCCAGTGATTTCTCTTTTGTATTAACACTACTCACACATTGTTCATAATGCCCCAAACAGCAGTAATGAATATGTTCTATACAGTGAGCTAATTGCATCAGAAATTATTTGTTTAATAATAAGATGACCCCTGAAAAGTCAGTTTTAAGATGTAAAGCAGATAAAATTATTTCTTGACATGACATGTGGCAAAGGTTTTCTAACACATAAAGGTCTTTCTACTTCTTTGTGTGTATGAGTCTACTCATGTAACAGCTATTCAGAAAATAATACAATTTTTTTTATATTAATGGGATAGATTTTGAAATTTAAAACTCCTCTCACTTATTTACTCTTAATTTAAGAGAGCTGTTCCTATGAAGCATACTTGCATGATACTTGTATTTTTGATTCTAACAAAATGAATTTTGCTGCATTCTGACTCATTTTGTTCACAGCTGAGAGTGGTTGCAGGAGAGCCCCTGAATTTTTTAACACAATACCAACAGACACTTATATTCAGATTGGGTTTTTATTACTAATGAAGACAATCAGTGATTTCATGTATTGAATCTGATATTGAATTCATGAAAGACAACATGTATGCAAATGGGCCCAGTCATTCTTCTGCAATGCATTTCAGAGTAGAACTCAAATTTTATGTGTGTATTTTGAACCGCGACAATGTATTCAGCTGCTACTAAGTTTGAAAGCAGAAGCTCTTTATGGAAAAGGATTTTTTATTGGCTGTAAGACCAGCCTAATGAGATTCAGGACATTTACCTTGCAACACAGCACTGGTCAGGAACAGAACAAGTTTTTTCTTGTCTCCTAGCAATTATGAGTCCATTTTTTGATAATTCCCATCAATACCTTGATATGTGGATTTATTGCTTATCTGGCTATTCTACTTCTTGATGAACCACTCTTTTGGCCAGTTGCCATGAAAGTAAATGTTGGAGCTGAGACTAAGCTGTGGTCAGATGGCTCAGATGGTATCACAGCCCATTTGTTTCTCCTGCTCTGCCATCCTCTACACAGGTGAAGCCACAGAGTCAGCTGTCCCAACACTCATCTGCTCCTGCACAGTACTGCTCAGTTTATTTTAGCAGGTTGCAACGGCATTTTAACCTAAACTGGCCAATTTTCCCAATGACACAGGTGAAGGGCATTCATGCTAAACATGATGAGGCAAGCAGATGGGAGAGTTTAGAAGTGTTACCTAAATTCTTTTACTTTAAAGAGACTCTCTGATCAGTTACCTATGCTCAGGGCATTTTGGCTCTGTTCTTGACTTGTCACAGGGTTAAGGAGAGAAATCCTTAACCAGCTCTGAGAACAGCAGTTAAAAGTATTTCTTGAACATACCATATATATATACACCTTCACAAGGTATAGACTATTCACAAGCATTATTTTCCTTCATTCTGATATCAAAGATGTGAACTATCGTCAGAGAATGAAATACCATCTCAAGATAAATCATGTGGTTTCTTACTAATGCTCCTCTATCAGAGCATCCAAGTCACTGCTAAGCAATCTAGCAAGTGGAGGAAAGGGTGAGTCATTATTAAATTTATGAGAAGCTGCTTCATAAATCCTATATAATCACTTTTTCTCAGCTGACTTGGGAAAATCCTTTAAAGCTGCCTCATTCTATTTGGCATCCACAGTAGCTCAGTGTGACAGAAGAGATTTACCTTTCCCCAGCCAACTTCTCAGAGCCCTTGCTTTTCAGCTGACAGCAAGGAAAGAACCTGTAGCAATGTGTTTCAATTTAGAGTCAGATTTAAAGTCTTCAAAGGCACCTGAATTTAAGCAAAGCTTAGGCACATAAAACCAGAATTACAACTCAAACCCCCTCACTCTGTAATTCCCTCATTCTGGAATTACTGAACCACCATGGGTACCTAGATTATTTACTTTAAAACTTTCCATGTCTCTGTCCAAAGCTCAAGGAGGATTCAGAGCCGGGGTATTTCTTCTCCTAACTTTCCCATGGGGTCTGCTTCAGCAGCCTTCCTGGATGCCTAATGCCTTAGTAAAATCAAAGATTCATGGGTGGAAAGTAAAAGAAAAGGAGCAAGATGAAAGCCAGATGTTGAGCACTGATCCAGGGCAGGGAGGTCCCAGGGTCTCAGTGAACATTTACAGTGGCTCTTTGATTCCAGATAAGCTCCTCAAGCCTCTCTCCTGAGATACAGGCTCCAAGCAGATGTATGTGCCCATCTCCCAAGATGGGCAGGATTTTGGATCACTCATAACCCTCGAAGCACCAGGCTGGATGCTCCTTGCTGGCCTCCTCCTCGAGCTCTCAGCCTCACACATGGCCTGACACAATTCCTGGCAGCAGCATCTGCCTTGAAACAAGGGCAGGGCTCCTAGGTCAGTTTCAGTGCCCAGAATCTGGAGTGTCAGAGCCTAGCTCCAGCTCTCATCAGTCTGGTCCCTGGAGTGGGAGAGGAGTCTGTGGCTCTCAAAGCCTTGCATCTGCAGCTGAGCTTCTCCTGAGCTGAAACCAGAGTCTGGAAAGCCAGAAACTGTAATAGTGTGCCAAGAGGGCTCTTCAGAGCTGTCTAAAGCAATTATTTTTATGTAACATTTTTGAAAGATTAAGATGTATTTCTCATCTTTGAAATGATGAATGACAGTTACAGTTTTTACTTCCAGTAGCTCTGGAATATTACCCAGGTCCAGAACAGAATTCATTACCTTGATAATTTTGAGGGGTTTGACTTTTTTGATGACCAACCCTCATGTTCCTCCTAAATCCCTTAGCTAATCAACAGATCTATCAGGATATGCTTCTGAAGTATACTCTGTGCTTGCATTTTACATCAGTGACTACTGGCACAGAATCAAAAAGCCTAATTGGGATTAAATATTCATATAAAATAGAGAACAGTGTCAACAGCAGAAGCCTTACCAGCATGTTCCTGCTTGCTTGCCTTTGCAATAGCTGCATGTTCCTCTTTTCCTCTGTTCTCATCCTTGACTTTACTGATTCCTGCCTGTCATGGAGTTTATAAATAGGGGTTTTCCTTCCCCTTTGATTTAAAACAGCAGTTGTAAGAGCTCAGCAGCTGCCAGTGTTATTCTTTTATTTAAGCCATCTGATTCACTTTGTTATATCAATAAATGAGAGACCCTTTTCTTCAAAATGCTTTTCTCAGATTTCTCCCAAAATTTACAGTGCTTGTGAAGATGAACAAAGTTCACAATGGCTCAATTCTCTGTAAGCATAGCAGATCTCAGCTTGAAACAAGATAAGCACCTAAACTATACATTTAATGTAGTGCAATTTTTACTAAAAAGTGCTTCTTAAATATTTCATGATCTTCCACTACAGAATTATTAAAGACAATCTAATTCATTATCGTCTTCCAACAGAAGAATTCGTTACTTGAGGTTTTTCTTGTTCTCATTGACACGACCAAGTAATGGATAGCAATTAATGTCTAAGAAGAAAGTTACTAATGCAGAGATTTTTATAATAACAGACAGAAAGCAATTTTGGAATAAGTCATCAAAAACCAGCCCTGAATCTTTTGGTTTAGGTTTCTTTTTTTCCTTGATCGATGGAGGAAAATTGTACTGCATGTATCTTCTTATTCAACATTGGATTTCTTTGGTTTTCTTTCAGAGTGTGTTGATTTTATTTGTCATCATTTCTTTCCTTTCCTTTGCAAGAACTCTAGAGAGTGCACATCCTTCAAAACAACTGGTGTGACACAAGACCAGCAGTGTGCATGTATAGAATATCAGGACCTTAAATAACTCTCATGTTGCATTCAGTGATCTGAATTTTCATGCTGCAAATGTAAATGCCATGTTCAATTTTACTTTCTGCTGCTGTAATGCAAGTATGAATATTGCCATTTTCTGTAAACCCAAAAAGATCTGGCAAAGCAACACTGCTCCTGGGCTTGACAGTGATGGCAGTGTTTCAGCTTCCATTAAACAAATGGGAAAAGACTTAAAAAATTAAACACAAAGTTGAATATTTCATAGTGACTTTGCTAAATGGGACTGGTCTGTCTCCTCCAGAGAACTCTACAGAAAGTGACCCCCTGTGGCAGGTGTGCGTCCATCTGCAGGTGTGCAGGGACTCCTGCACCACAGCACATCTCAGGCAAGGCTTTTTACAGCTGGCCTGAAAACCAGGGGACTGTGGCCCCAAAGATCTGAAACCCAGACTTTGGAAAACAGTGGAGAAGTGCTGCTGCTCCTAAGCACCTGGCCCTGTTTCTGTGCCACTGCAAGATCTCAGATATCCTCCCCTTCCCTCCCTAGGCTGCAGAGAAGCCAAGATGGATCTTACCTGTGCATGAGTTTATATACAAGCTGAGAAAATTAACAAATAATGACTGGCTTTTGTGTTCCTTTTCCATGACAAAAAAGACATTACCACAGTTTTCAGGTGCCACTCGTTAATTTCTTCCCAGCACTGGGTGACACTAGCTGGTTGATGGCCAGACCTCTGATGTAACGAGCTCCTGTGGTGCTTTGGATGTGTCTGAAAGGTGGAGGGAGGGCTGGCTGTGGATCACAGGTGTGCAGGGATTGGCAGCAAGGGATGTGCTCTGCCTAGCACAGGAGGAGACAAATAATCACAGTGAGAAGAGTCAGGGCTGCAAATGCACCTGAACAGCCAGACCACCAAACAGAGGCTGTGTCAGTCGTTGATGGGTCCTGGAAGCAATGTTGCTTGTTCAAGGAAGCCAAGGGGAGCTCAGTGAGGAATAAGGTGATGCTATTCGGCCCATCATCGCTCCTCTGCAGTGAATGAACTGAGGCATCTCTGCTTTGTAAAGCTAAACAGTGAAGCAGTTGCTGTGCCTTACATCCCATTTTAGTTTCCCTGTGCAGTGTACAAGCTCCTTTACAAAATAAATAGCCCAGCAAAGATCTTCTGGAAAATTACATGTTAACAGTGTTTTGAGGATGTTCACATTTTCTCTGTGCGCTTTCATATGTATGCAAGCTGGTGTTGGAATTGATCCCCTAAAAAGGGCTTATGGCTAAAATATTCTATGTAACAATTGATAAAATTTTATAAAATGCAGCTCATAAAATCCTGCAGAATGTCTTGTATGGTATAAAGCTGTGAAGTGCATCTCATAAAATACTCTGAAACCTGTATCTTGAAGCAGAGGATAGATCAAACGCTGCAGCAAATGAATTTGGATGACACCTGGCTTTCACAGTGATGGGTTTATTATTGGAATCTGCTGTGCTGGAAGAGATGTGAGGACGGGGGAAGAAGGCAGGGGGAAGGGAAGCGTGGTCTGCCCTCCTGTGTGATGAGCCAGTCTCAGCTAGGGAATATTTATAGTAGTGTTACTAGGAATTGTAACCCCTTTCTGTCCCTCCCAGCACAATCACTATTCTGAGCAAGTAGCAACTCCATAGAAATCCCTCTCAACTGGGCAAAGCTAAACAGGCATCAGCTCCCTTGAACATGGCAAACACCGTGTCTGCCTTCCATTTTCTTAATAATATATGTGCATGTTTCTCTTTTTTTGTATAAGATGCCACAAGAAAGAAAATTACTCCAGCTTCTTTCCTGGGGCTGTCAGGACCGATGTATCCCAACTGCCATGTCCATGGAGAGGTTTTGTTGGAGGGAAGATTTTGTTGTAGGGATAAGGTCTTTCTGGAGAATGATGCTTCCCCTTTCACCAGGGAAGAGGTGATGGAAAAACAGAGCCTTTTTAAGCACTTGGCCATTCTGACACCTCTGTCACAAACCACTCATGCATGAGACGTCAAGCTGTCACAGTTTTGTGACAGTGGCTCACACTTTAAACATGTTCAAAATATGTATTTGAGAGGTTTTGCTGAAGTTGGAGAAAGCAATTACACACCTGGACTTGTCTACACAGTCCCTGGGAGCATACTAGTCTGAAGGTACATTTGCATCACATTTGTGGTTTTAAACAGATGCTGATCAATACAGATTCCTGGCAGCTCCTTTTGTGTCTCAAGGCCCACGATCCCAGCAGCAGACAGCAAGAACTGCTCTGATGCTTCCTCTCTGAAGTTCCCACTTGCACCTGCCCAGCAGAGCCCAGCAGCAGAGCAAGTGCTCAAACATGAGGACCTGGTCTGGACAGGTTTCAGTATCACCTCATAAAAGCACCCAAAGCCTGTCTGCAGCACTGTTTGCTCCATTTTGAGCACCAGCACTATTTCCACATTGCTAAAACAGCTCTAAAAGTTCTCACTGAAGAGGACGCAGGTGACATTGGACTTCCTCATCCATTTTCTTTATCACACTTTGCAGAGAAACAACCTCTGCCTGGGGGTCCTATTTTTACATCCATTTATGACTCTGTAGTGTCCTCCCACTGCAACTGAAAAACCACACACACATGCCAGATGCCAATTTTAGTCTCTTTGTACACTCCAGATTAATCCAAATATTTCTCCTTTCTACTTTCTAATTAGTTCATCTTTCTTATCCTCAAGCCTATGTAGATGGCTTTATTTTACAGTGACTTCATTGATGCTTCATAGAAACTTCCCTCAAAATATGCCAGGAGAAGATATATTGTACAGGAGGACAGGCCACCTTGTAAGAGACCCAAATTTTAAAAAGTACAAATTGACAAGTAATGAATGCCTGCTGTACTGGAAACTTTACAATTATTTCTTCCAAAACTTATCCAGGTTATCCAGGAAAAACTTATCCAGGTTATCCAGGGAAATCTCACCATTTTCCTCACAAATATCAGTAAAATCCAACAATGCTTCCTGAAAGCATTTTGCAAACTGTGGTGGGTAGTGGCATTATCCCCACTTGGCAGCGGTCCCTTCACATCCATGTGCTTCTCCAAATAATGACTTAACCTGTGTCAAAACCAGGCCAAGGTGACATAAAGAGAAGGTCACTCTGGTATCAAAGACCCTGCTGTAATAACTATTAAAGTTAGTGGATGTATCAAAAATACATCAGAATCCATTAAAACGGAATAAAATTACTATTTTCTTTCCTTTCCAGTGCAGAAGGAGATGATACAATTTGGTGTCCATTAGTCACTCCCATAAGACCATGAAGATCTTGTTCTAGTCCTGCAGCCAGGTAAAAAAAGGTTGTATGCTCCCAGAGGTATCAGGAAGCCTGGGGTTTTTTGGGGCTAGGATGGAGAAATGGCCCAATTTTTCTGCTGATTCACTGTTTTCTTTTTCTGTTCAGTTGCAGTAATGTGACTTCAGAACCACTGTGCTCAAGAGGAATGCTCTTTGTTCACTTTTCTATTTTGGGAGGAAGCAACAGAAAATGTTGGTGTTTCCTGTTTTCTGCAGGTATTTTGAGAGCAGGAGCCTGAAAGATGAAACAGTGTGAAAGACTTCAAAGATCATGGCTGACTGGCAGTGAAATTCAGAGTCTAGGGAAAATTTTCTAGTGCCCAATGCCTAAAAAACCCAATTAGATGGAGACACAGAGTCATTGCAAGTGGGACTGCCAGGAAATCCCAAAGCTGATCTCTGTGACAGTGTCTTGAATCGGTGCAAGTAAGGGTTCAAGCAAGTAAGCAGGTGTTCAAGACCCACAAAAGCAGAGCTGGGAGAAACAGCTCCTATTCTAAGCAGGCTCAAGCTTTTTCCTCCCTCACCATGTTTTCTTTCAACTTTTTGTCACTTGTTCTGCTCCTAGATTCCTCCCATCTATATTCCCCACTGCCCTTTTAGTGATCTTTTCTTGCTTTCTTCCCTCCTTCTTGGGCACATGTGGTCATGTACAAGAAAATAGAAAGTGGATGACAGCGTAACCTAAAGAAGACAGGAAATCTTTCAGAGAGTGCTCTGAGATATTTAAATCAAACCAAACACATCATCAACACTGTGACTCAAATTCAGCTTACACAATTATATAAAAATATGCATCGTTTTCATGAACATTTAAAACATGGGTGCAAGACTTCCAAATGAGATCTGCACATCACTAAATCAGTCAGGAAATGCCACTTTCGCTTTTCCAGCGGCTGACGAGTGGCTAATGGTGTAAAGCACAAGCGCTAATGAGCCCTAATGACTGGCAGGAAGAGGGAGGAACTGCTCAAGACCAGGACCGGTTCCAAAAGCTATGGTGCTACTGCCACCTGAGGTTTTCTTCTGGAAATACAACTCCTATGTGGAAGGGGTTACACAAAAATTGGGGTAGAGCAGGCTGCCTCTGCCCTCCTCACCGCCCTTGCCAGCCTGGACAGAAGGACCAGAGATCTCCAGAGATCCCTGCCAGATGATTTGTCCTGTGATCCTATGATGGTTAAGACAGCTGTGTTTTCATACAGTTTTTTTAGCTGTGTGATGTTCCAACTTCTTATGCACAAAATTTTTTATCTGCTGCTACCTTGACCTATAAGGATTGCAATGTAACTAGAAAAAGTGAAGGCATTTCACCATTATGGTACTGGCAAGCTTTAAAACCAGAATCCTGGCCAGGGTCCACACGCACTACTCCAGAGCATTACACCATGGCTGGGATCTCTCTCTTCCCACTGCACACACAGACATCTGTGTCGAACAGCACATTAGCAGCACTGGTGCCCAAATCCATGTAGTCCTGATATAGCATGAGACAGTGAAAATGAATGGAGCTTTTGAAAAGCCCAGTAATTTTTTTTAAAATTAAAAATTAATTATATACATTTCATCATCTTCTCATCTTCTGTTGTATTGGTATCTGATTTTAATTGGGAAAGACCATGCTGTCATTTGTGCCCAGCTTTTGATCCTGTTCCTGAATTTCTCTTATTTGTTGTAAAACACTCTTTTGATCATAAAAGCTATTCTCTCATACAAACTTCTCCTATGGTGGATCTCAGCTGTGCACATGATGTATGCTGACCTACTAGACCAAACCTCTGCAAGGCATGAGTTTTAAAGTTAATTTTCTCCCTCATGTTCATCATTACATCTTTCTGGCTAGAAAAAAGTATAACCTAGTTACATTTAAAATAAAAAAATTAGAAACATAGCATGCCATTTTCAATTGTGACTCTCACCAATATATTATTTTGGACTCTTTATCTCCTTTTCAAAGCCCATCAAAACTTCCATTATGGCCTAAAATAGTATAAAATAAAGCTACATTACTTTTGAGATGTAAAATATTAATAAACTATGAATAACCAACTAAAGCTATTAAGTATATTTTAATAGGGTTTTAATTATTTTATTATTTCTTGCTTGCTTAAATTCCTTATAATGGTAAAATCATTGCACAATATTTAATGTTAAATCAAATAAAGCAAAAAAAAAATTAAGATCATCTCCACTACCAATCAGATAATTCAGGAAAAGAAAAATATTTTATTACTTTACAAAAGTTGATACTTGCAGTTCCATAGCTTTAGATGCCATTTTATAGAAGGTTTGCCCTTTTCAATAACTTCTCTGTTCATCTCCAGAACTTATTTGTATTTGTACTCTCAGTGCAAATGTGAACTACCATTTGGGATCTCAGGCATGACACAGAAAAATCTGACAATTTTGGTTAAATGTGGTTATCCAAAAGTATGTTTGTACTAAAACTGTATATAGATTTATATGAATAGTTTACATATGAAGAAAGGTGCGAAGGGAGAGAAGAGATGGAGGGTGAAAAATCAGGCAAAGGAAATTCAATGCTTACATTTTCTTAATGCATCAAATTCTTCCCGATTCTTATATTAGTATTTTATTGTTCATTACAGCTCCAATGAAGCAATTCTGTTTATGTGTGTGCTGGAAGAAGTAGTCTAGCACTTCTAGTGAGATTCCTTAAATATTTTCAAGATGAGCAGATGCTTGAAATAAGCATGCACTGGGCCAGTGCCCAACTGCACTGCTTGGTATTTATTAGTAGTAGTGCGTGGCTAATGTAATAGTTACTTCCTTTCTAAATTCTCTCTTCAGCTGTTCATAACTTCCCAAACCAAATTCCTTTTAAGCCTAGAATTCTAAATAGTTGGCCTCATGCAAAAGACAATCTTTGTATATTGGTTCCTGTAAAATCCATCCATCTGAATTGACATTATGTGGATAAGACAGAAGATGAACTCTTGCTCAGTTTTTTTTTTCATATAACTGATAATAGCCATGAAGTTTCAAGCATGGTTGAAATTGCCAAATTCAGCCTCTCATTTTACAACAGATCTTCTGCAGATGCACCATGATTCACGCTCATGAGTTCACTGAACTCAAGGAGAATTCAAGGAGGATCAAAGTTTCACTTGTGCGGTGTTTAGGAAGGACTGAGCATGCACAGTCCCTGCCAGGAGCCAGAAGCCATGTGGAACTGCCAGCCAGGGATGTCCATGAGGGAGGACAGACCCCTCAGCCCCACTGCCAGACATGTTTGTGGTGGCACACCAGGGCTGGGGCCCAGCTGGAAAGTCTGTGAATCTGAAAGTCTGGCTGAACAGGGTCCACAGCCAGGCAGGGATGGGACAAGGCTGGGGATATGGTCACCTACAACTTGGATAGGGGACAGTCCCAAAGGCTGAGCTGAAATGGGGTCCACTTTAATACCTTTCATTCTGCAAAGAGCTCTTCATAAAATTAGGAAACTGGACAACAGTAAGGCAGTTTATTATCCAAAACCAGATAGTTTTTAGGACAACTTGAAGAGAATTTTAAACCAGCAAGTTTTTAAGAGAATGAAATGGTTACATTCTTTGGAATCATTCCTTTCTAAATACATGTAATGCCATGCTGGTTCCTATTGCTGTCTGTGTATGAATGCTACACAGCATGCATGAAAATGTCATTTCTATGACATACCTTGCAGTTCTGTACAAATCACAGTGCAGATCTGGACAGTATGCAAATACTGAAAAACTTTGACTGCTCCTATTAATATATTCAAACTAATTTGCTAGTATAGAGAGAAATAATCATTCGAAAACCAGACGCATTAACGAAGTAGGTACTCTATGTAAGACAAAAATTCCACTTCAAAAAGCACAACAATAGATGGCAATCTCAAAGAAAAACACCATATGATAATTGCTATCCCTCTGGTTTTGAATGCAGACTGGATAGTCACTGAAGGGCTTTGATATACAGATTAATCTACATTCCCTCCAACTGAATTTGATTTTCTTCATTAAATGCCACCCAGTTGAGTTTTGTAATCAAAATTAAGAAATAGCTTTTCAACATTTTCAGAGGGGTTGAAGATCATATTACTCTTGTTCAGTAGAAAATAATGACACTACTCCTAAAGAAATATAGAAGTATTTGCAATATCAAGACCCTTAATATCTTCTTTTCTTACCTTTACAAAATAGAAATGCTTAAAACACACATTGAAGAGCTTGGACTGGTATAAACACCAGCAGTAACAGGATGTTTTACATCAAGTTGTACTGGAGGCTTTCAAACTCCATTTAATCCTGAGAAAAATTTATTGCTATTGCAGGTTTCAATTATTGGCAACAAGGGTTTCTCAGCTAATGTTGACAAGGAAAATCCATTTTCAGTGCAATTATAGAAGTATTGGCAGAGACATGGGAGATTATGTGCCATCACATGTCTTGAAAAGGTGCTGAAAATGCTTTTGTTCTGTACATGGCAGGATTAAATAATTTTTTGTCTGTCTGGCCTCTGCTGCTTCTCTAACATCAGAGTAATTAGGATAAATGAACTCCCATTTGACCCTCTTCAATGCCTGTGGTACATAAACCCAACCCATAAGATAACACAAGTATTACACTTAATCCCCAGTTCAGCAGAGCACTTAAATGTATATTTTGAGACCCGATTTAAAGGTATGTTTAAAAAGAAACATTTCTTAATGGCACTGGTGAATTGGGGCCTTAACAGGCTTTCACGGTCACTGCTGGAGGAAGCCATGAGTTAATGTAAATCCTTGGAGAGCAGCACTTCTTCCACACCTCACCCCAGCCACACAGCTGGACTGCCCAGCAAGCTCCGTCCCAGAGCTCTCGACATCCAGGCACTGCTCCATGGGGTGGTGAGATGCACAGAGCACTGCACAGCCACACATGGAAGCAGAAAATCCCAAACACAAACCCAGAGAAAACTCTCACACCAAAGGCACTCTCCAGCAAACATTCTTTTTTTTGGAAATCTATTTTAATGTAGTCAGCGTCAGGATACCTCGTATTGAATAAGCAAACATTTTTATAAAGTCTGACACAAAATGGGAGTGCCAATATTTATTTGCCAGTTAAGGCTTCTGCACTATTTTTCTTAATATAAAGTAGAACAGCTCATTCCATGAGAATATCCACCTATTTCAAGCAAGCTTGGGTGAAGAAACTGAGGCACTGGGTACCTCTAGAAGCCTTCATTGCTCAATAGGAAGAAAAGGACCAGTATTTCATATATGCCAGCATGGTCTCAGGAAAATCACTTTCACAGGCAACAGCTATCAGCACAGAAAGGCATTGAATGAAGTAAAGAGTCACTTAGGTAAATGTGTTATGAATTTGAATGTAACATTGCCTGATGACAATACAGGAAAAAAATGCTATAAATGAAAACTTAAATTCAAATGTAATGGCTTTGAACATTTTCTATAGCGTACCCAATGCAAATTGGTTTTTAACCATAAATAAATGTTTGGTGGATAAAGCCTGTAAGATCTGCTGGCAAAGATGCATGGTCAGAGCTATAAATATGTGGGAAAATCTAATAGTTAAAATTTACTCCAAAGGTCATCCGGAGTATAAATGTATTCTCAGAAAAATTATGCAGAAATTTTATCATTCTCTTGTTCACATGGGCTGAGATTGCAGGAAATAAGTAAGTCCTCCCAAAATATAATGACAGGAAGAGAAAAATGCCTGTGCTGTGACTGAATCCAGTTTCTTCTAACAAATTATTATGTGCTCTGTGACATAAATTCCAACCATTAATCACTTCCATAGGCATGAAGCCAGAAGAATAGCACTATTAAGACCAGTTTCAGCTAACCCCTGAAATATTTTACTTTTGAAAAGGTTGCATTTTTCTAGACAAAGGAGGTTTACATGCAGCTTGGCAAGAAGTTAATGCGAAAAGGAAAAGCCAAAACAAAATCAACTTACAACTGCAAAGCTTTGACTTCTGAATGAAATGGTTTCTTCATATGTTTTGCCTATATATAAGCCAGGAAACACATATAATCAGTGAGTTACAGCGCACAGATGTACTTAAGTCTTGTTAATGTGGGATGCAACTCCTCTATCATAAAAGGAAAATGTAAAGTCATTTACCTCACCAACATCCAATACTTGGGCCACAATGAACATGCAAGAACCGTGTGTGCTTGCCAGATCAAAATATAAGAATAAACCTATACCACACAAGATACCAAAGACTTTTCTTTTTCCTTTGCTTGCAGATGGGCACAAGGTCCCAGGAGAGATCTTGCACTGGGAGTGTTTCCAGAATGGTTGTAAGAGTTCCAGTTCACACTCTTGTCCGTAATGAATGGGAATAAGCTACACTTTGTGGGAGTACATATATGCTAATTAGCACCATTTCCTCTGAAATTATATTTTAATTAAACAACCTTTAACAGAAATCAGACTGATAGCAAGTCCCCCCAAAGCAAGCACACAAAAAAGCCCCTGCCTCTTCAGCTGCAATGGCAGATAGCTTAGATTCTCAGTCGTGGCCGTAAAATTCAAAACAGCACCACATAACAAAGCCCAAGAAAATTATTACAGGATTTCTATATGTACATAAAGTAAATAAAAGCATGTGCAGATACTTCCCATCCTCCTATATCTCAATAACACTAGCCAATGAGCTATTAATAACATTTTTGACAGCAAGAGGCAACTTAACTTTCCCTTCTTCTTTTGTTCTATACTAAACATTTATCCTAGGGAGTGGAATTTAAGTAGATATTGGGCATGTAAGTTTTACATAGAAAGCTGAGCATTATTTATCATCCATTTATAGAATATTAACAGCTTCCTGGTTCTTTTCCCCTTTTTTTGTCACTGATATTACACACTTTTTTCACTGCTATGTCCACAGAATTAAAACTAGTAAATGAAAAGAGAATGGTACAAGGATGCTGAAGGTGAGGTCTAGGACTATGAAGCAGAGAGAAAAGTGTGTCCCTGTCCCATGGGATTTTCCCTCTCTCCAGATAGCACAGCTCAGAGCAGTGATGCCATGATGGAGCACCAGCACTGCTGGGGACTCACCATCCGTGAAACCCGCTGGAGACACGTAGGAAACTTTCTCTTCAGCATTGCTGCATTTTGGCGCTCTTCAATCTCTCCACCGCTTCAATCTCCCCAAATAAAGTTTGCAATAAAAGCTATAAGAAGAATGAAGTGGCAATGCATTTCCTAAGAAGAACCAAATGCTAAGCAATAAAGCAATGCAAACCCAGCATTATTGATGTTCATTTTTTAAATACTGACAGAAGTACAGCATATCCTCTGACAGATTCTCTGTCCTTTGTGTGTCTAAACCATGGTACTTCACAAAGTCTTATATTAGCCTACTTTTTCATCTGTGTCACAAGAGTGATGATGCTGAGTTGGTAACAGACTTATCAGGAAAAACAAAAATTTACCTTTTTTTGATATTTAAAAATACTGTGATTTTTAAATATTATTTTTAAAACATTTTACATTTGAAAGCAATATATATTTTTATATATTCACCCACTTTCTACATTGTCAGAAACCTGATTGGGGTTTTCTTAATCAAGAGTTTTTCACATAAAACACATTAGGAAAACACACAGGAAAACACAGTCCCAGAGTTAATTTTTATTCATTAAAGTAGATTTATCCTTTGTTACTTCAGGAAGGTGAAAAATGTGTCCTATCAGTTGGATGGGAAACAGTGATATGCATTCTTGTGCTTAGGCTGATGTAACCTAAGAGATGACACTACAGTTTCACTCCAAAATAAAACTGTGCTAAAGTCAGTCTGTATATAGAAATACCATCAATGATACTATAAATGGTCTTAACATAATGATAGATTGCTGAATTAAAACATGTCTAAAATCACAAAAATGCAGCAATTTTATATTTGCTTTCTGTTGTGTGAAGAAGTCACAAACTTTGCAGATGCAAAATGTCAGTAAGCATCTGAAGGAAAAATCTGCATTTGTATTCTGAGAACTCAAAGGCAGTTAACAGGAGTTTTGTAATTTATTGCCATCATGGGAATCATAACTTTCAGGAAAGCCTGTGAGTTTCTCAAACTATATTCCCAGCATCAACCTATTTACAGAAAGAATTTCAATGAGAATTACAATTATATGTGGGGCTGATGAAAAGCATCTTTTCCCACATTGGTGCTGCTAGAAACTGCCAGTCAAAGCATATTTCAGTATTTCCTATTTTAATTATGAGATTCGGGAATGCATACACACTAATTGTTTCCAAAAAATAAAAAGAAAAGAAAGAGAGAAAGAAATTGCTGAGCTTTATACATTTCATTGCTTACCTTAGTGTCTTAATGTCTATGCAAAATTCAGCATAGCACAGCCAATTAAAAACATGAGTTGGTGAATACTTATATTGCAAATTGGCCTCTGGAAAACTCTTGTCTACCATCAGTCATATCACTACAAAAATTGCTACAACTGGTCTCTGAAACACATCTGTGTACTCAAAGTCCTGCTTCTACACATCTCTCTTTAAAAAAGCTACAAATTATTTGGGTCATTTATGCAGTTACTGTATTTCTAGAGTGCTTAGCAAACACAACACTGCCAAACTGCCATTAACACAAACTTCAATTAGATGAATGATACTCTCTACTTCCTAGGAACACAGGATACAAAGAATGTTTAGGTAACATTTTCTAGCACTGCAAATTTTATACCTGTTTTTGTATGAGAAAGATAAAACCATCATGAAGTCAGAAATTTTTGCTCCTCTTAGCTCATCAATAAAATCCATTTGAAAATGTTCCAGATGTGCATTTTATATGGAGGAGCTCTGCTGTGGATTTATTCCCCAGAAATAATAAAATCTGACAGGACTGACACCTTCAGCTGCCTCTTAAGTGCTTCCACAGCGTAACCACAGCAGTGCACCTCTCAGCAACATACAGATTTCATAGAAATGTGAAGAGAAAAGCAATGTGATTTTGAAGAAAGTTTAAGGGAGAATTCACCATCCAGATAACACTTAACTTCTGTCATCCATTCCACTCAGGACACAGATGCAGATACGGCAATTTTCAAAGTATTTTGAGATTGAGGGTGCATTTCCATCTCTGGCCAAAAGTCCGAAGAAGCCCAATATGAAGTACATTTTTCCAAACATGTATTTCTGAGACTGTCAGAGAAATATTCCAACTTTTGGCACCACAATATTGCTGGGCACCAGCTGGTCCTGTCACATACATTGAGCCACACACCTTTTACACTGGTACCTTGTATGTAACAGAGCTCCAGCGTGCTGTTATTTTATAATATTGTCCCAACCCTTAACACTACTGAAGGACTAATTTATGCTCCAAGTAACATTTGAATATGATAGCCACAAGGGAAATAGTTGGGTCAAATGTTACCTAAAACTGGAATTCCATAATTAGTTTAAGCTTCTGGACTGCAGGCTGCCACCAACTCTCATGTGCCCATTGCCTTCCTCTTGTGAGCACAAACAGCAGCCCACCAGAGTTAGCTCATACTGGTTATGATCTACACACTGACTTACTCAGTATGGACTTACATGAAAATGTGATTGTCTGTGAAAGATTATCTTCAGAAATGTCTGCTCCTGAAATTCTTCAGGATGAGCTGCTGCACTTCCATCCACGTTCCTTCCAATGTAGCGTAATATGCAGTTTTTATACAAATTCTTGTAGAAAAATCAAACAAGAGAACCAGTTTAGGCAACAGTAAAGTTCTAAATGACTCCCAAGTCTATGAAAACTGCTAAAACTCCTGCTTAATGTTGGTTATCAAAGTGGGACTGTAAATCCCACCTTTTGAGGAAGAACGTCCAGCTCAAGCAATCTCAAGTTCTGCCCCATTCCACACCCTCAAAAAAGTACACAAATCTTCAAAATAATCAGTGTAGCCATGTGTATTGCAAAGCACTCCAGAAAAACAGCAGTGTGACTATTGGGCAAGGGAGGTACATTTCCCCTGCTCTAATGCAAGAGACACATGCTAGGCACAGAAGACTTCCACAGGGGAACTCTCCATTGACCTGGAAAATCCAGTTTGCACCAGCAGCCCTAGGAGTTAAAGCTCCTACTGTGTGCATTTGCTTGTATTGAAGAAACAGACCCTGAGGCATGGTGTAGGGCATTTGAATTTTTTTTTTTCTTTTTTCCCTAATTTGTGAGAGAAGCTTACTCTGAATTTGGGGAATTTTCTGGGCTTTTTACCTGAAATTACTTGCATCCCAGCCATGTAAAATCAGGTATCTCAATATTGCTTTATACTAGGGCAGAGGAGTCCTCAGGCTGAGATCCAGTACCTAGAAAATACCTTGGAAGTGCTGCTCCAGAAACTAGTTGACAGATTTCTCTCTCCTTTTGACTGTTATTCTTGAAAAAGGAGAAATTGATATTTGAATATAAAGGGAGAGGTTCCCCAAAAATCATAAAGTTGAAGTCTCATAAAGAGCTATTAATTATGTTCATACTTTGTCACATCTATTGTTCTCTTCAGAAGCCTCACAGAGATGATTAAGGAGAATCTTGCCCCAGCTGTGATTTTCAGTAAAGTGGTAGCATCTAAAACATGCCTGCTAACTTTGGACATAGTGTTTTGAGGGAACAGCAGAACAGTTGGTGAACAATTATAGGTTTTGGCCAGTAATCAAAAAACACCATTAAAAGGGTTCAATTGCAATTACAGTTATTTTCTTGGCAGGTATTAATGAATGTGTTTAATATTTTAGTGGAGATATTAGATTTCTAATTAGATTAGATGTCTAACACCAAGTATTAGATTTAAAGAATCAATCATTTTTAATGGCTGACTCATTAAGATGCAGAGTCAACTACCTATGAAAATAATTTTAAAATCTATTTTCCTCAGGCAAAGATCTGTAAAAAAAAAAATCAGTATTGAATAACTGGATTAGGATGCAAACAAATGCAGGTGTGCTCCAAATGATGCATGCTGCACAATGCTCAATAAGATCTCACACATGAAAGTAGGCCAAGTTTAGTGATTTACAGTAGAAATTTACCTGGGCACTCAATTTCTTAGCATAACTAATATTACTATGTAATTCTGGTTGCCTTTCTGCATGCTTAGTGTTACGTATCTCTGAAACAGCCTTAAAAGCAAACACTGCTGTTAAAACATCTTCCTTTAAATTTAGTCAGTGGATTTGACCTGTCAATTTGATATGGCTCTGCTTTCCTGAAAAGCAAAAGGTTATGTCTCAACATGGATTTTCCTCTCCCCTTTGTTTACTTAAGTTAGATATGTCAGTCTTGGAGGGTGTCACGATCCACTCTACAAGCAGGGAGTTGTGATGGTTTGTTTTACTGATCTCAGAGTGCAAAAAAACCAGCACGAAAGGATTTCACTATTAATCAAAACAAATGCACCTTTTATTGAATGACCTCAGCAAATGCGATAGAGGGATTAAGGGAGAGAAAAAGATAGAGACAGAGAGAGAGTGGGGGTTATAGCTACCAAACGCAGAGATGAAGTCCTTTGCAGTCCAGCCAAGGATCTGCCTGTTAGGTCAGGAAGATATCAAAATCTCTAGCTAACTCAGAGGTTTTTATTATGATAACTCTATTGAAAATTTTCAAGGGTGGGAAACAGATACAATAAAGAATAGATGTAACAGGTAGTCCATGTTCTCAGCAGTAAGCGAGAGCCATTGTGTTCTTGGTCCAGCGATCGGGTAGTGCTTGGCAAAATCTCGCTTTGGTCAGGTCGGCTCTCCCCCTCCCCCATGTTAGGGATTTCAGTCTCAGTCCTTGGGAGGGGGGAAACCTTCGATATAGGGGTCTCATGTCTCAGTCCTTGAAATGGGGCTTCATCCATCTCAGTCCATCCATCACAGTGGTTGAAAAGCAGATGAGGGATTCTCAGTAGGGGACCACCAAAGGTTCCCCCAGAAAGACCATCTGGCCAAGAGACAGGGGAAATTCACGAGCTATTGGAGCAGGAACCATGACGCAGGTGCAAGCATTCAGGGCAAGACATCTCCCTTTCCCAGGCTCAGTGTTCCATGGCAGCAAACACACCTGCAAACAATAGCTCGGCAAACAAGCAGGGTTCTCAGGATCTTGGTGAGCAACCATCTCTAAGCAAGGCCAGAATTCCGACCAGTGTCTTTTTGGTGGTCCCAGTTTCTGTCCTTTCTGTCCTTTCAATCATGAGGCAGATGAGAGAAACTTTGGACAGCAACTTGCAGAGGGCAAGAGCTCAAGCACAGCTGATGTCTCAGCAGAGAACCTTTTCACAAGATCACAACAGCCCACTCAGCCAGCACATATCCTAAAGCTCCCTGTTATTACCAGTGGGGATATTCTCTTCCCACGTGGTAGTGGGCTGCCAGCCACCACCAAAGATTACAGTGAGGGCAGTGAAACACTGCCACGGGTTGCCCAGAGAGGTGGTGGATGCTCCATCCCTGGAAACACTCAAGGGCAGGGTGGATGGGGCTTTGAGCAACCTGCTCTACTTGAAGCTATCCCTGCTTATCACAGACTGTTAGACTAGATGCCTTTAGAGGTCCATTCCAACCCAAACTATTGTATGATGATTCTGTGCTTCGTAGAAGTCACTAACAGCAGTCCTTGTAGTCAAAATCTCTGGAGTTCAACATAGAGTGAAACATGGAATTCATTCTTTTCAAATGAATGGGGGCTGCTGAGCTGCTTTATTGCTGCAGGAGAAGGGATGCTTCTGCTTTCTAAGTCACAGCATTAACTTCTGACATTTATACAATCTCAATTCTAAAAGCATTGGAAACATGTAACCCAAATTCCACTTAAAAAAAAAGAGCAGTTTTTAGGTTTTTTCAAACATTTTCAAGACAGGCAAGGCTGTCAACAGTGTGGAAAAAATCCTGAATACAACAAAGATGATTGTCCAGCTCATAGTCTCTGTACAGGCAGCACACACCAATTAATACTACTCCTTGTCAAAGTAAAAATCAAGTTTTAAAAGGAACATCTAGCTAAAAATTCAATTGTGATTATCCAAATCTCTGTCTGACTAATGAACCACTGTTCTTCCTGCTAGTATCTAAGAATGTCAAGATTACACAAGATTCACTGATGTTTTAAAAATGGTATTTAATTATTAACACTAAGACTACTCAGTTGAAAGCTCTGTCTCCGACTCTTTTCTCTGCTGCTGGACCACGTGTAGTATTTAGGGAGCTGTGGGAGTCTTTTCTCACTGCTGTTCCAGAGAGGCGCCTTGAAGCGACATGGAAGTACTTTGCTGTGTCTGGAGCCATGAGCTTTGTTTCTGCCTTATGCAAAGTGAGCAGCAACAACGTATCTGACATACATCTCCTGAGACTCAATGCTGAAGAAGCTGACTTCAGACAGCTAAATAATTAACCTGATGAATAAGCAAAGGATTTGCTGGTGACCCACTTCCCAAAGAGCCTGCATGAGGCTGACTACACTCTTGTTCCCTCAGCACCACAACAAACATCTCACCAGTTTCATCCTTCCCCTCCATATTTTTCAGCGCTGTGAAGCTCCAGGAGGCTCTTGAAAGCCACTCAGCTGTGGGAAAAAGGTCTGGGAAAACTAAGGGCTGCTCAGCACTTTATGGCCCAAAGGCCCCTTAGTGCCTTTGGTGTTTTTGTCTGAAGATGGTGAAAGACTCCAATTACCTCAAGTTTCTTGTCCCAGCCCCTGTGCAGGACACTGCAGGAGTTGCATGCAGCCCTTCACATTGGGGTCAACACGTGTGTGATGGCAGCATGAGGAAATGAGGTGATTTCAGCCATGCCTGGTGCCTTTTGAAGCCCCTGTAGACAAAACCTGGGTGCAAGCAGTGCCTGAGGGTGAAGCGTGTCCTCCTCTCCTCCCAGCTTTGTTAGCTCCCCAAATAAAGAGGGCCATATCTGTGTGAGTACTTCTGTGCTGATGAAGCTCTCCCGGCAGAGACAAGTCTGCATCGACATCAGGGGAGGTTTGCTGGCCTGGTTTTATGGGTGAGCCTTCACATACACATCTCTCACAGAAATAATCAATGCCTTCAGGGTTTTCTGCCAGCTCCTCCCCCCTCTATCCTGCGCTTGCTATGTGCCCATCCCAGTTGTGATATATGTTCCACAAGTGCAGGGTGCCATTGCTTACACATTGGAATCTGGTGCCTTTCAGGATGCTCCAAGGTACTCAGGGTATGGCCTGGCTTTGCAGATATAAGAAAATATAAAGAAGCTCAGTACTTCACAGTGGAGCAAATGGAATTGAGATTGATAATCTAAGAGCCATAAAATGGCACCAGACACATTTAGGCATCTGCATGCCACCCTTATTTCCACTGACAGTAATGGTTGCTTAAGCACTTTGTACACATGTAGATAGCTATTCACAGACACTTAAGTGCAGTTATTTTCATCTAGAGCTGAATACTGCTCTTCAATCTCTGCAGGACAGACCTCACCATGAGCTGAAAAGCCACTGCTATTTTAAGTATTTAGGGGTCTTTTTGTCCTTTAGCAGCATACATACTATTAATGTTGTTACACGTGGGAATTCTAATCAGGATTGAATTCAACCAGACACTCAAACAGAAGTAAGCATATCTGACCTCAACTTTTCAAAATGCCAGGAAATAAAAGATTCAGAATTAAAAGTGATCATAACAAAATAAGTTCAAATGTTGAGATAAACTAATTTGTCTCAGGTTTTAGATGACAGAATGACTGGCTGTTACAGGTAATGGAGGCTGTTCAGCGAGGACAACTGAAGACAATTAAAGCACATTGGAATTTGTACAGAAAGAGTAGTTAAGGGTTTTATAAACAGAGTCCATATAGCACTCCCAATATTCAGGCAGCTCTAACTGCTAAATTGAAAATGGACAAAATAATAGCAAACTCAGAGCAGACTATGCTTTGATGTTTTGTTCAGAGAAACAAACTGAAGAATAATCTGCCTTCTGTTTCACAAGGTAGTGCAGTTATTAAATTGGTTTTGTTTGTAACCTTACTTCCACGAAGAAGAAAAAGAAATCCCTTTTTACATAAAAAAGGAAAAATTGCCTGTATCTGGGCTGTCAGTGTAGCATTTCATATTTTCCTAGGATTCAGTCTTACACGTGGAATAAAATGGTAATGCTCTTTTTTTAAACTTCAGCAGCTACTGAAATAAAAAAGGTGTGATTATAAGCAAAGATAGATTCCAGACTGATCCTGACCTTAAAATATAAAATCTCTCAGCTTGCTAAAATAAGATGGCATCCTTGAAAGACATGAGACTTCTATAAATGGGCAAAAACCTTGAAAGAAGACGTTTAAGACTTTGCTAGGATTATTAACTGCCAGCACTACCCTGCAGAGGTATATTTATCCTAAAGTCTTGTTTTCAAAAGGAATTGGACTCACCCTGAGCCCATTCAAAATGTCTCACCCAATTGCATGAATCAAACCAACATGTCTGTTCAAGAGCTGTTCACAATCCTTAAAATAAAGGTCACAGTGATGGACTACTGCCTAGTGCCACCAGATAGCTCTGTTCCTAGGCACAGCCCATTTCTTAATGCAGCTAGACCTCCCCTGAGAATAGGATCCAAAACTAACCTGTCATATCTTACCAGAAATGTACATGGTTTAAAACAAAATTTTAAAAAGGAGATAATTGAGTTACAATAGGGCGAGGTGTAATGAAAAAAATATAATGCAGATGGGATTTAACAGGAAAAAGAATGTATCATTATTAGGCAAAGATGTGGGCTGTAGGAAACTAAAGAAACATTGAGAGATGCTCTTCATCCTGGAATAGTTTAGCTTTGTGACCTGCTTGCTAAAGGGTAGAGTCTTTCTCATGAAACTGTAAGTACTAAAGAAGATAAACTCTCTTCCCTTGATCAGTGGATTTGAAAATTCACCATCAGGGATTTTAGAGAAACAGATGGCACATCTGTCTCTGAGTTTCCTTGTTATTTTCCTGCCCTGTAAGAACATCATGATGGATTTGCACCTGCATATTGTACACATTGAAATTTAATTTGGAATAACTTTACAATTACGTGATTGTCTCCACTTCCCACGGAAAACCTTGTAACTTTGAGTCTGAGGATAATTTCATAGTAAGTCGTGGAATTATTAAATGGTTTGGGTTGGAAGGGACCTTAAAGATCATCTAGTTCCAATCCCCCTGCCATGGGCAGCAGCACCTCCTACTACACCAGGCTGCTCAAGTTGTTCAACCCAGCCTTGAACATTTCCAGGGGTGGGGCATCCACAGGTTCTCCAGGCAAGCTGTCCCAGTACCTCACCACCCTCACAGTAAAGAATTTCTTTTTAGTATCTAATTTAAAACTACTCTCTTTCATTTCAAAGCCATCATCCCTATCACTACACGCCCTTGTAAAAAATACACATCTCTGGCTCGCTTGTAGGCCCCCCTTAGATACTGGAAAGTTGCTACGACTCATATTTCTTCAAATTAGGGGTCCTCAGGATCACACAATTACATGATTCCTTTAACTTAGCCAGCAATTCTGAAACTGAGAGACCAAAGCTCACCTGGGGATAAATTAATGGTTAATGGCCATGCGGATGCACCTACATAATCTAACCTCTCTCCTCTGTTTTCCCACATTGCTCTGTATCCATGTGTGCTGCGCTCTCCTGAGCACAAATTGCCTGGATGTTACCTCCCTGTGGAAAGACTGGCAGGCAGCCACAGGGCCCCATGTGTGACCCTGTGCTCCTGGAACCACACTGCAGCAATACTCCAGCAGTTGTGCCTTATGCATTTGTACGGAGACACGCAGAGGTCATGGACTTGGCAGTCTGGGAAGAGGAGACCATTTAGTCCTGCCTCAACAAGAGCCGTGATGATGTGAAGATACACAGATGTATATCAAAGCCATGCTGAGAGGGGTCACTCTGGGAACACTGCTCAAAGCAAACAAAGGGCCTCTGGCACAATGATTTAAAAACAAACCGCTGGAAAGAAGCAGAATCCTGGCAACGCTCCAAGTACCTTTCCCAAGTACCTCTGAGCAACAGATGGACTTTTTCCAGCAAAGCCACCGGTTATGTATAACGCAGACAAAAGGCACAGAGGAGTTCATGGTCCTTACCAGGCCTCCAGTGACAGCGAGCTTCCTCTCCCCACACTGGAGCCCGGAGCAGAAGCTGGGAGAACAGAAAGCTCTTTCACCCCTGCACGCACGCACATGGAGTGGGAGCGTCTAGCCAGCCCCGAGCCAGCCACTGTGGGACTGCCGTGGTTTCAAATAAAAATAGTGTGATGGAGGTATGTTTATGAAAACATCAAATACAGAAAAGAAAGGCAATGTAAAACACACTTTCCTTTTCATAAGGCATTTTTAGCATTTTACAAGGTACACTTTCCCAAGTGAGGAATGGAAAATTGCTAAGACACTGAAAGCACTCAGGCAGACAGACTCAGTGTCATTAAATGTTCATTTAGTACAGTCATTCCAAAGAACTCCATTCTGTATGTGCTTGCAAGTAACAAGACCTTAAGACGAGAACGATGCTCTCTTTTGGCATGAAAATGGCAGCCTTTATCAGTGTTGCAAAGGTAAATAATTTTCCATTCCCATCTGCAGCAGCTCTGGCAGATTGTGCTCCTCGGTGGTGTCACTGGGCGATTTTGCTGCTTTGTCTCTTGCCTGGCCGAATAAGCTGATTACTGACACTTGGTGGCTTCCATCAGACCAACATCTTCCACACGGGAGATGGGTGTGTGAGTGCAAAGGCTCACGTGCCTGCTTCCTGCCATCTCCTATCTCCCAGCCTGTGCCTAAACTCCAGGCTAACTATTCCACAGCTTTACCCTGATTACTCTTAAAAGTACTCAAGCTTTCACCCTGAATATTCCCTAGTGCAGTTTAGACCATGTTACCTCTTATGTGACACTTTCTCCACAGCTGGAGGACTGCAACAGCCTTATAGAGAACATTTGAAGGCTACGGTTATATCTGTCCTTCAATTGTCTCAAGCCTCAAACTATTTGCAGGAGTCAACTCCAGCACCAATGCTCTGAAATGTTTCATTTCTCACACAGAACGCCTCTAAGAGGTACTTTAAAGGAAACAGCACTGCATGTATTTGGAGAAGGCAACACCAGATGCTTTACCAGAACTCTAAATGCTTCTTCTGGGGAGAGCATCAGTGCTGTTCTTCTGCAGAGGCAGATGCAAGAAAGCACGCAGCATAACTGTTTCCAAACAGTTACCATTCAGCAGTGCGAGCAAACTGAAAGATGCTACTTGCAGCAACTGAAAAATGCAAAATGATGGTAAAAAAATTATAAATACTTCCCAGAATATAAAGTCATGCTCATAATTCTTGTCTCTGCAAGTGAAAGTGACTTTTCTACTAAGTCACCTCAGTAGAAAAGCTGCTCAAGATTATTTCATCGCGAAATCATAGAATCGATTTACTTCTTCCTTGAGAAGCTGAATACAGTTCAGGCCCCTATTTTCCAATTTTCAAAAGCACTTCTAGTCAAATGTATTACATATATTTCTAAAGTGTCTGTTGCTTCAGTTTCTTGGCGCACTTTGGTTAATATTCAAGAGTTAAACAAATATCCTGCTGCACAGGTTACCCACATCCCCAGATGGTGCCTTTTGTGATTGCTCAGTGTGAGCTCTCACACGTCCGACTGCACCAAGTGCTTTGTGACGCCTGAGAAACGCCGGGCATCTTTGCTTTCTGCTCAATTACAGAGTTTGAAGGACGGGACATGCAACTAGGAGAAGGCCGAGGTAAAATTCTGCTTTGCATTAAGGGTTTCTGGAAGTGAAGCCCATCTCTGTGGGACACAGGCGGACGGGAGCATCAGCCCCACCGCCGCTCCCTCAGGCACCGCCGAACAGGCAGCGTGTGCAGCTGCAGCACGGTCCGGAGAGCAGCGGAGTGCGGCTGAGGCGAAGAGCAGCCCAAGGGCTGGGTTTTCCAGGCACTGGAAGCCCCCCCAGGCCCTTCAGAGCTCAATTACACACGGCCAGCCCGCCACAAAGGTCGCACCCGCGATCGACGCGCTCGGCCGCTCGGCGGGGCGCCCTGCTCGGTGCCACGCCCCCCGGAAGCGGAGACGGACGGCGGCCATGGCGGCCATGGCGGGGGAGCAGCGCTACCCGCGGAGCTCCATCGAGGATGACTTCAACTATGGCAGCAACGTGGCCTCGGCCAGCGTCCACATCCGCATGGGTAAGGACTGCGGATGGGTGGGAGAGCAGCACGGCTCCGCCGCAGTCCCCCAGCGCTTGCGGAGAGGTCCCTTTGCCCGCAGTGGCGGAGCGGTGAGGGGATGCCCTCCGCTCCGGGCAGGTGCCCCTGTGACACCCCGGTCACCCCCGGCCTTGAGCTGCGCTCGGGCTCCGCGCAGTGTTCTAACCGGGCCCTAGGTTGTGAGTGCGGAGCCAGGGCGCTGTTTAGTCCAGGTCAGGCGTCAAGGGTGAGGGGCCGCGGCCGGCGGAGGCTTTGTCGTTTAACCGCGAGTGAAGGGGGTCGGTGTTCTCCGGAGAGCGGGTACCCGTGTACCCGGTACCCTGCGGGATTCAGACCTGGTTCTGTTCAGCATGATGAGTTTTGGAGTCCAGACATGAGCCATGAGATGGTAGTCCCTGCAGAGACGCACCTCCCCGAGGTGTGGAGGGAAAGCCTGGACGTGGCAGTGGGTGCCATGGTCTGTGACACGGCGCTGTTGGACTCTGTCCCCTCACAGGTCTTTTCCAAGCGTATTCATTCTGTGATTCATAAATACTAGAATTAGTGACTATAATTACAGAAGTGTAGCCATGAGACTGAAGGATTGGAATTTCTTCTGAGAGGTGTGAAAACTTTTGTTTCTTCCAAGCATCTGGCATGCCTTCCATGATAACCCTCTGTCAGTTAGGTCCATTAGGCACCTAATGGTGCCACATGATGGAGAAGGTGTGCTGTCAGTATAGTGAGAATGGGTGTACGTAGGTCTTAATCTGATCCAAAGTAAATTCCTTGCAAGTGTTTTCTATATTTCTTTTGCCATCATTGTTAATAGTTACATAATGATGTCCAGGGATAAATGCAATTTTGCTGTAATACTGTGTCAGGTTTTTAAAGTAAAATGGCTTTTTACGAACTATGACTTTATAACAGTTCCCTCTGAAAATGAAATCTTGTATCTGATTTACTGTTAAACTTTGAAGCTGTAAGCCAAAAGTGGTTTCATTTTTATTTTCCTTTTCCAGCATTTCTGCGAAAGGTGTACAGCATTCTTTCTGTTCAAGTTCTGTTGACCACAGTCACATCTGCAATTTTTCTATACTCTACTGGAGTGCAGGCATTTGTTCATGAGAGGTAAATTCTAAGGTGAAATGCAGCTGTTTAGCATGTGTTAGGTATAAATTATGTAACTTGTTGCTACACTTTGTAATCATTTTTATAATCTGTGGTTTTGTTGCTGTAATAGATACTTTTTAACTTGATTAGGGAGTAACTTTTCTTCTCTGACATTTTTCTCCTTGATTTACCATGAAAACCCTTATTATCTTTTTTGTTGTGTTGTTATTTTAATCAATGCTTTATTAATAGTGCTTATTTTAATATTAATGTTGTGCAAACTTTTACATGAGTTGCAGAACATCTCATTTACTGACATTTCTGTTTTTGTAGTCTAAATACTTTTAGAATCTCTTTGGAATGCTGTTGTTTATAGGTGCCTGTTCCAAAAAGCAGAATCATGTCTTATTCCTCTTCCTCCCTCTCCCATCTTCTTTTTCCCCTTACCCCCTCCCCACTCCCCCAAAAGAATTACTCTGCTTAAATTCCTGTGGGCGTGCTTCATTTTGCCTCTCAGATTTTCATGATAAAATAAGTCCCAGAATGTAAACTGTGGTGAACAGGCCAGGGAAAAGACCAGCTGGGAAAGGAGAGCACCGAGTCTAGCTTCAGTTTTCCTCCAAATGCACTTTTGGACTTCTACTTTCACTTTAAAGCCCAAATATAAAGGAGGAATAAACACTGCATGAAAGTTTCAATTTCTGTATAACCTATAGTGTATACAACAGTGGTTGTAAAACTACAGTTTTCTACATAAACCTGATAATTTAAAATTGTCCTACTTGCTTGGAACTGTTGAGATTTTGTGTTTCATGTTGGCCCCATTTTTCTTGGAGGGCTACTTGAATGATTTAGCAATACTTACTGGTCACTACTGATTTTCTTTGGTGCAGTTAGTGCCCATGTTTGTTGCATCCAGGTGCTTATGGGAAATAGTTCTCTGAATATGGAGTTCAGAACAGGTGAAACAGTACATATACTTTAATGCTCTTACTTTGTATGGATGGATTTTCTTCTTTGTATGTGCTCATTTCCAGGTCATGGATTACTGGGCAATCTTCAGCTTTAGTATGAAAAAGTTCTTTACTGGTGGCTGTGCTATTTTTAACTGATTATCTGTAGTAGTATTCTTTAAACAGTTTTATTGTAAACTTGTGTTACATTTACTTTGGATATCTTTTCCTAGATGGTCATTTAAAAATTTGAATTTATATAAACTATTCCATAATCTTACAGATATTTAAGTTTGATTACTTTTTTTTTTTTAATATGGAATTTTACAGGCCTGCCTTGCTTTTGATATCTGGGTTTGGATCTCTGGCTGTAATTGTGGCACTGACCCTCTACAGACACCAGCACCCTGTTAATTTATACCTGCTGTTTGGATTTGTAAGTGTTTAATTAAGTTAAATTATTAATTGATTAATTAATTCAATGTAATAGTCCCTTGAATATCTGGCATTATAATTAATTCCTTGAAACTAGAGACATGTAATTTGTTTTTCTTGTATTCCTTAAAAGATATCCTATATATTTATGAAGGTCTGAGTTACTTTTTGGAGATTCTGCCCACAGGCTGTTCCTACATAGCAGGCACTTCAGGTTTCTTTCAGCATCTTTTTAGAAAGAGTGTTAGAAACTTGGAACCAGTTTGAGCAAGGGTTATTGCATGTGTGTAGAAATCTGTCTGCTCTCATTGTTCTCTTGATGTCAGGGATTTTTTCTATGCAACTGCTCAGTAGGAAAGGAGGAGGTATTCCTGTTACCTAAATTGTTAAATGGACAGCCTTCAGCAGAGACCCAAACCAGCCATATAATTTATTCTTCCAGTTGTCTTTTTGATGCTAAATTCTGAGCATGTTTCCAGCACAGGCAGATCTGTCAGAGCTGTCCTCAAATTTTAGTCTTCTGTCTGATGTTGTGAGTATGTAGATCCAGGCTAAGAGTTGCTCTTGGATATTTTGGATTATGTAGCAAATCAGTCTTCTGAAAAGAAGTCACAGTAGCTCAATTAAAATTTGATGTTTCAAGAGTTGCCTAAATTGTGTTTGTGATAAAACAGAAAGACAGTTTTGCTGTGAAGTAAACAGATTATTTAAAGGTTAAGTGTGGAAGGGAAACTGATGCAGACACTGTTAGACAGCTGTCCAACAAGATATTACAAATATATTACTTTTATAGCCCCTTGAATAGTTTGTCAGAAGTGTCATATAAATGCTGTGCACTTACAGTAGGAAATGTGACATTTTTCTATAGGGAAAGTCTGTCACTCATTTTCACTTTGTATTGTACTTTTTTAATGTAACACAACTTCCAGCCCAGAAGGACAGTGTGATTGCCATTTTCTTGTTGAAAATTAAACATGTTTTCATACAGAAAGATTTAACAGGAGACTTCATGTTTAATGGTTTGATTTTTTTCTTACCCTCCTCTTTTTTTTGGGTTTGCTTTTTGTAGACTCTGCTGGAAGCACTGACAGTTGCCATTACAGGTAAATAGTAGCCATCCTATTATCTGGTTCCATAAAGAATTTGGAAAATGAATCCATTATATTGTACTAATTGGCATTAGGGTTTTCTAGATGTGACTAAAATCATAATGAATCCTGTTTGAAAATTTGAATGACAGCGATAGGAGTTCAGCAAAACCAGGAAATCAGGGGAGAAAACTGAATTCTGATTCAGAAATGAAACTGTATAAACTTGAAGTGAGAAATTGAGGAATCCATTCTTTCAGTAGAGTTAAAAATGCTCTTTTTCATAATGTTCAGATCGATCTTAAAAGTTGAAATAGTCCTACCTGTCCCCTCAATTTCCTCAAAGGGAATCTGAGTTTGGAGAATTCTGTGCTTCATGGTCAGGGTTGAAATGAGGCAGTGTGCGGTCACATCATGGCATCATCTTGAACTATACCTTAGTGCATAAGATGAAACCTCTTCATTGTGGCCTATGATATCCTGATTTGTGGAAAGAAAAAGGAGGAAGGAGGGAAGAAAAAGATTGCACGTGTTTCTGCTATCTTTCTCTTCCTGTCCCCTAATGAAAACTTCGAGCATTTTTAGGGAATTGTTTTATTTTTCCCCTTGTTGCAATATTGTGAAAAATTCATACAGTTTTTTTCTTAAGATCTCTATTATCTGTGCTTAAAATCCTTTTGCTTTGTTTTGTTGCTGTGTTCATAATTCTGACTAGGGAAGACCTTTTGTTTCCATTTAAGAAGCTACAGCTATAAAGTAAATGTCAAACTTAGTTAGTACACGATCCCTGAGTCCTATGATCATGAATTTGAAATGCAAAGACAAGTTCAGGCCTAATTTACCAAATCTTGTTCACAGTTAAGTTTAAATTTCTGTTTCCTCAGAAGATAACTCAGCAAATACATAGGGTGGAGTTCCTTAATTGACAGATTACTCTTTCTGTTTATAGTGAGTTTCTATGATGTCTCCATCGTCTTGCAAGCCTTTATTCTTACTACTGCTGTATTTCTTGGATTGACTGCATATACCTTGCAGTCAAAGAGAGATTTCAGCAAATTTGGAGCAGGGTATGTTGTCATATTGATGATTTTTTTTAAAATTTTTTGTTGTTCTTAAGGTTTTAGGGTTTTTTTTTCTTTCTTAAACCAAGCTTTGCAGGTATAGTAAGGAATACAGTCAATAGAACCTGCTTCAAGGGAATGGTGAGGGTTATTTATTTAAAATTATTCGTTTTACACGCTTCTGATCCTTGGTAAATTCTTTTCAGTGATAAAGAATCTTAAAACAATTAGAAAACTAGTTCACATGGATTTTTCACTGAGAGAGAAGGCAGATGTTTCAAATCTTTAAAAAAAATAAAGTTAGAACATAACTTTTGACAGCTTTAAAAAATTTTTACTGCTGAGACCAGTAAACAGTTGGCATCTAAGAATTCCATTTACTTGCCATATATATTGTGAAGAGATTTTAGAAAGGAGGATATTTTAAGTTAAGTCTAAAAGAATGTATATTGTTGGTCACAGTGTAATTTATTTTCTTTCAGCCTCTTTGCTTGTTTGTGGATTTTAATCATCTCAGGTTTCTTGAGGGTAAGATATTTTGTGTTCACAGTTCAAAGATATTCACAGTATCACAGAATGGTGTGGGTTGGGAGAGACCTTAAAGATCACCTAGTTCCAGCCCCCCTGCCATGAGCAGGGACACCTTCCACTACGATCATGTCACTCAGACCTGTTACTGACTTCTGGTGTAACTAAAAGGTTTGGATCGGCCCACTATAGCTTAATGAAAGAAAATTGTTAGCCAGATCCATTACTGTTCTACATCCTGCTGGTCATCATTTAACCACACATTTTCAAGTTAGATTTTTGTTGGGTGCTGTTCTTGCCAACATAAAAGGGGTATTTGGGTTGATTGATGAAATTTGTCAATTGAGATCCACTACTTGATGAAGAGAATGTGAAGGACATTTGAGATTTAATTATATTTTGGTTTTCTAGCTTCTAGTTTTCTAGTCTGCTGTTAGTATTCTGGAGACCAGACCTTCCTCCCTCTTAAGTGGAGGCACTTTTACTCAGTCAGAGATTGTGTGACTGGAGAATATATGGAATAAGAGCATTGAAATATCACCATAATACTGTGGTTTTGTGTGCATAACAATAGAAAGACTGTGTTTTAAATGTGGCATATCATTATGCAGGGATTTTAATATTTAAAAAATGAAATTCACAAGTATCTTTTTCATATTTTATCTGCTTCCAGCTGTTTTTCTATAGTGAGACAACAGAGTTGGTGTTTGCTGCTGCTGGAGCTCTTCTGTTCTGTGGATTTATTATTTATGACACTCATCTGCTGATGCACAAGTTGTCCCCTGAAGAGTACATACTGGCTGCAATCAATCTCTACTTGGACATCATAAATCTGTTCCTGCACCTGCTGCGTTTTCTGGAGGCATTTAATAAAAAATAGTCAAAAGCAGAGTGGTTTGACTACAGCACAATTAAAGTTAAGTTTATGGATGATCTGCAAACTCTGTAGTTCTGCCTTCTAAAGACTGAATCTTTATTATGTTTGCATTCCATGAATATTGGTCTCTCCATAGGGGGAAAAATGCCTTTTTACATAGCTACAGATCTTCTCCAGACCATGTATATTATGTAGTTAACATGCTGTCTTCATTACAGTCACTTTTTAAATCACTTAATTTGCAGTGTAATTAATGATTGAAATTTTGCCAACTCCTGTTTACTTCAGAATAAGCTTCCCTGCTGTTCTGTAGCTGCTGAAAATGTTTCCTTTGGGATTGATCATTCGTTTATGTACCACATAAGGGTAGCATGAGTTTACCATTGTGCAATGTTTATAATAAGATAATTTTTTTTGTTTGGTAAATTGAAATGCTGTCTCTGACAGAGGTACTCTGTCCTAGTTAAGGGCTGTCACTATGGAAGCTGTGAGGGTGTTAAAACAATTAAAGGGAATATTCTTTATTTTAGTACTATTTATTGCCTATCAGTGTTCTGAAAAATCATTTGGAGATTGATTATGGCGTTTTATCAACTTATGTATAATAAAACTCACTGTGTGTCAATAAAAATTGGAAAGCCTTTAGTCTGTTCTTGGAGAACTTCGGGATGCTGAGAATGAGCGCTGCAGACGGGTCGGTGCTGGCAGGGTAGAGGTGCTGGGACTGTGGCTGCTTCCCAAGCTGTGGGATGCTGGAGGGGCAGGCAGCATAAAAACTGTTTTGAAAGGCTTCCTTTGTGTTTAGTAAGGGATTGTTACTGCTCGCAGTCCTGTCACTGAGGGGTGGGAGACGAGGAATGCCGTACTTGGGGAAGGTGCGCCGCTGCCCGCCCCACGCTGGCACCGAGTGCGCTTTCCGTGAGGCCGTCCAGCTACCACTGTGGATGGGTTTGAGCGAGTGTCATAGCCTTAGAATTTCATTCAGAACAGCGGGGCAGGAGCTAAGAACAAATCCCTGCTTTTTACGTTGTGATGGAGCACACGTTTATCCTTTCATGTCTCCCGCTCGCCCCGGCCGCGCAGCGCAGTCTGGGCACAAGCCCCTCAGGGGCGCAAGCGGGAATGCGGCTGCGAGCTCGCTCCGACACTTACGGTAGAGCCCATCTGCCCCCGCGGGCGGCCGGGCGCCTCCGTGTGCGCATGCGCGGGCGGGCCGCGTGGCCTGGCGGCAGTGTGTGTGGCGGCCTCGCGCGCGGCAGGTGAGTGGGTGGCACCGCCTCCCCCCCTCCCCGTATGCGCGCGACCCCCCTTGAGCGCTCCCGCTTCCCTCCCCGCAGGACATGGCGAAGAGCCTGAGGAGCAAATGGAGGAGGAAGATGCGGGCGGAGAAGAGGAAGAAGAACGCGCCCAAGGAGCTGGAGAGGCTGAAGAAGATCTTGGGAACCAAAGCGGATGTCATCATGGAGGAGGTCAAGGAGGTGGCGACCGTGGTGCCCCCCGAGAAGGTCCTGGAGGCGAAAGGTGAGTGCGGCCCTGGCTGGTTGTTGTGCTGCAGTTGTTCCCTCCCCGGTGCGGCAGGGCCCCGGTGCTGTTACTGCCCTGTGGCTCTCTCCGCCGCCATCAGCCGTGTGTGTGCTTGTTACAGGAGAACAGGCACTCGGCAAGCCTCTGTTTTAAAGCTAAAACACTGACTCTGGTCCTCTCGCAACACTGGCATCCATACTGTCAATACTGCATCCGGTCACTTGCGGAACAAGGTTATTAACATTTGGTTTTAGTACGTAAAGTATGTAATGTTTTGTATGGAGAAACATCTCTGAGACCCTCAGGTGAATGTGGATTCACCAGTTAGCAGTTGTTCCAGTCACAGCATTATGTTTACTGCCAAACTGTCCTAATTTGAGGAGGCTGCTAAACATAAAGTAGCTGGGGTAGGAATAATACGGGCCCAGTTTCTGAATACTAATTAGTGTTGCATTGCCACATGGTGCAGGAGTGGATGGTATTAGGTGTCTATAACTACTGCCATCTTCCTCCTTGTATCTGGAATCGAATGTAAAATATAAAGGAAGTAACCCAGGGAGGGGAAACAGAGGTTTTCAATAGCTGCATACTGGATGGGAGTCAGAACGACACCTCCTCTTTCCAAAATTGACGTCCAAACTAAATCATAGTCTTATTTTGATTCTCCAATTTGTGCCACTTAAGATGTTCTGATACTGGAAATTGAAATAAAATGGTATATAAAAAATACTTGTCCAATTAAGGTTAACTTCAAGAATAATCTGTAATTTTGTCCATGGTTCAGATTTGTCCTAGAAACCAGGTGTAAAAGTTATTCTTTAAGGGTTAGTTAGAATTGAATTTCCAAAATGTTTTGGAACACTGTCAGACTTCTGATGCTGAAGTTGAAGGAGAAATCATTCCTTTAAACCTGGTTTCTGAAATAAATACATGGCTATCTGTCATTTTTGCACCTCTTTCCAACTCTGCTGACAACTTCTCTACAGTGGCCAGTTTCAGCTGGCTTTTTCAGAGAGATAGCAGCCTCAGAAATACCTCAGAAAAGATGTATTTCACAAAACAGCTACAAGTTTTGTGAAAGTAATGGTGTCTTCTTTGAGAGGACTTTTCAGGACTAAGTGTAGGAGCTCGCATTGCCAAGTGTTACAAGAACTGAAGTAGATAAAAACTTCACCCATAATATGTACTTACTGCAGACAGATAAATAATTTTCCAGCCGAAGAAAGTATATAGGTAAATATTACAGACATCTTACCCTATTACTTTAGGGTATTGTTTACAGCACACTGTGAATTTTTTTTTTCTGTTTTTCTTCTTAAGAAAAAAATAATATAAGGTCTGCTGTGCTGGATAGGCTTTTGGTTCTGCCACCAGCCCCTGTGCTGATTCTCTGCTGATTGCAAGTATTTGCAGGCCCCCCAGTTTAGGGCTCCATAAGCATCTCTCTGATGCAGATTCCTGTAGCCTCTCAACCTCAGCTGTTGAAGTAGCATGTTGGCCTTTTCCTCCTGCGCTTTGTCTCCCAACATTAGACAAGCAGTACATAAGTCTTTTTTCCTCTCCATAAAACTTGTGGTAAAGGCTTGAGTTGCACACATATGGTTTGGGAACAAGGTTGGGATGAAATTACAGAGCACAGTTGCAGTCAGTACTTAGTAAGGTGCTCCTCTTGCACTTTCTTATCTCCTGAGACATGACCTTCATGGGATGTTAGGCAGCTGGGGACACCGTTCTTGGGAGTGACCATGTCATGGGCAGTCTTCCTCATCCTAGGGATTAATCCTCTCCTTCTGCCTGTCAATGTGTCAGACCTGATGTCATGCTCACACCTTGAGGCAAGTGTGGCATCACTGGCTGATAATTACTGCTGTCATTGTATTTCACCTTTTCTCCTTACTATTCTTTTTACTTGTATTCATTTTCCACTCAGAATAATTTCTTAGAGCAGATCTTAAACGTTACATCCTAAAAAGTGTGTAATTGTGCATATCTTTCAGTAAGCCTCTGGCTTCATGCATGCTTCCATGATGGAATTACAGTGTTCTTAGACACAGGATTAGAACAGATTGCTGATGAAAGAATAAGATGCTTTGCCCATACATGACCTTTAGGAAAAATATTGCACATTTACTGTCAACTCTTGAAGTTCCTGGGTTGCAGTTACATTGGTTTGGAAAGTGCTTTCAGTTTATAAACCCTTCAGTTCTCTATGTACAAATACTGTTGTGTCTAGGGATATTTTTATCATTTGGGGGAATCTAGTAACAAAATAGCTTCTGTGAAACTGATTCAGATATTTCACTCACTAAAAATACCTTTAATTTTTCAGATGACTGCAAAATGGAGCTGGATAATAAACGAAACAAAAAAACTCTTCTAGACCAGCATGGACAGTACCCAATATGGATGAATTCCAGGCAAAGAAAGAAGCTTAAGGCCCAGCGTGTTAAAGGGAAAAAAAAATCAAAAGTGGCCAAAGGCCTCGTCTGGTAGAAATCAGTTTTGTAAAGATCATGAATATTTTATTTAACAAAATAAATTTTCCACATAAATTCATCAGATTTTGTGCTTGGTCACTGCATATAATTTATTGTGTCGAGTGAATTTTTGAAGAGACTGTTTGGCTGGCAAATGATGAAAGAAATTGCAGCTTGGTGTCTGCCAAACTTAAAAAGCAAGCTGAGTGCCTTTGAATAACTAATTGTGTGTGGTTATCTGTTTTCCTGGGGGGGTGAGGGTCTTCATCTTTTATACTGTGAGCACCAAAAGCAGTAAAGGAAATCCTAAAAGTAATTAAACCAAATGGTTTTGTACTGTGGTCTTTTTCAGTGTGACTTGTCTTTTATTAAAAATAGCCAAAGGTTTCTGTAAACACACAGTATCCTTTAAATCTTCCTGTAAAATTTGTTGCACTGACTTGTGTTGCTTTTAACATCTGATGATTAACAAAAATATATTTTCATATGTAACTCCAAAATTTTTATGCTGAAACAACACTAGGGCCTCATGAAAATTCTGCAAGTAAAATGAGAAAGTGTCAGCCTGACATAAGTTCACAAAGAGAACAACAAAATATTTCATTGCTGCCTGCAACAGAAATACTGTAGGAACTAAATAAGTGCAAGTACAACTGATTATTTTATTATTAAAATGAGAGAACACAAATGCACCAAATGGAAATAAAACAGTTTTATTTAAGATCTTTTCCAAGTTTTAGTAAAGTAAATGAGAATTTTGCTTTCCATATGTATTTTCAGTAGCCTTTTGTTCCTTTTAAATGGTACTTACCTATCCTGCTTTACAATGTGTGCATAGGATAAAATACTGCGTGATTGTGTAACAGATGCCATTGGTGTGATTAGCTACATTTGGGTGCATATTACTTGGCAATAACATGTGATGACAGATGCAAGGCTTAGTTGCCCTGAAAGCTTGTGTTTTTAAAATGTCTCTCATTTCAAGGATGGAAATAATTACAGTACCAACGCTGCAGTATGGTGCCTTTTCAAGTACCAGGCATGGGTACAGGGCATAACCTTTGTCCAGCTTCATGCAAGATGAGATCCACGTTCTGTGATTACCCACAAATTGTGGTTTGTATCCATTATGATAACTTGGGCATAGGAAAGAAGATCTGTTATTTTAATTGCACTAGGTTGTAGTATGCTAAACTCTGGTAAGATGAACTCAGTGTGATAGAAAATTAAGTTTTTCTGGAAAAATACTGTGGGCTTATTACTATTGTTAGGGAAAGGTACATAAAAATTGCAACAACGTTAAAGGAAAAACCAATGCGTCTTCTATTTTCACATAAATTGACAGTTAATGACTTGGTAAGATATATAGGTCACATATTACCAAATTATATGCTATTGATAACTTTATATTTTGAAAATATTTCCATTAAGTTGATAAAAGCCCTGCTAGTTGATAAAAACAGCTGCTGCTATCAATTTTTTTTTGGTCTTACTAGATAAGTGGATCTAGATTTTGGTATCAAACTTATCCAAATGTTAGCATGTAGATTAGGACTACTTTAAAAGTTATTCATTTGGATGAAACTGTTTATGAATGTGTTTAACCAGGAATGGAATGGAATGAACAGTCAGATTGTATTTATTTATTGTTGTAACAATGTAGGCTTTATTTTGCTTAATACATGCTTTGGGGAATTGAGGAGGGGAGCTTCTTGGGCTTAAGTGTGAAAAAACAATTGTTTTCTTCTGTAAAGTAAGCAGAGTGCTATTTTTGACATGTTGTTTGTAAATCAGATGACTTTCAAGCAGCTCCCTTGGGAAAGCAGGCTGCTTTTCCTGAGTGGAGATGATTAAACTGGCAAAGTCCCCCTGTTTAGATGTACAGCTTCAGTCAGTTAATTTAGGTGCCATCATCTGCCTCATCTTCATCGAGCCTGCCCTCGCTGCACTGCCCTTACGCTGTCGTCTCTCCAGAGCTGTTTCACTGCTTCTTCCTCTATAAGAGAAAATTACCTTCATAACTGAATAGTCTTGCTTATTTGTGCTTTTATGACCTAACCCTGAGCTTTGTTGTGTAGCTTTATTAGTCAACTGTTTTTGTGACCAGATTAAGAATTTGAATCTTAAGTGAAAGACAGCAGATGCTGCACTGATGTTTTATTTAGAAGTTGCTTCCTTCCTGTAACAATACTGGCTGTGTGAGGTATTTCCTTCATGGTGTCCGGGATAAAGTCAAACATGTTCACTTAAACTACAGATATTTTAAGACATCCTGTTTGATTTTTGAGGTGAAATGGAGGATAAGAAAGGAATAAACCTGGTCTTTACTGGAACAGAGCTCTTGGTGTTGTACCAGTGTATTGTGTACAATGTCATACCTCACTCGGGTGAGGCAGAGCTCTCTATGGGCCAGGAAATATTTTTGATATTTGATAATATTTTGTTTGGGTGGGATTTGTAATCCAAGCTAAAAGCTTGCTTGTAGACAGACAGCAGGAACCTGGCTAAACATGCAGCATGGATGTAACCAGAGCCTAAGTCATGGATACAGCAGGGAAATTCTGCTTTCTGGGATTTGAGTATATACTGTATGTGGAGACTGTAATTTTGTATTTGGAATTTGTTTTGACCAACTCTATTTTTTGAATGGAAATACCAAATTACTTAGCTGCCTTTGAGTATTTGATTCATACTGCTGAATCTAAAACATGTTTCTGTTTGAGTTGATGGAAAAAGCCACGTTTCCTTCCAATAGAAATGAATTTAAACATAATTGGTTTTGACTGAAATACATATTTTAAAACTCCACAGAGGGATTTTCAAAGAAGTAACTGATCTGCTTCTAAACAGCATTCTAATAATATCATAATTCATTGGTCTTTACTTAAAAAATGTTATTTAGGTTGGAATTAAGGGAGAAAATTCTTAGTTGATTAAACAAACTGATGGAAGTCTGAAAGTGTGTAACTTAAATGACACTGTCAAAGTTGTGGTGGTTGGGGTTTTTTTTAATTCTGTAATTGCGTTGTTATGAAACTGCTTAGTTGCAACTTTCTGCCACCTACCTCTGCAAAGTGCTGTGGGAACTGTACTTCCTGGACCGACATACAGAAGGCAGAGGAAGTAATGCAGGTACTTTTGAACTACATGCAGAAAAAAGCATGAAAGAATTCTGTCATTTTATTGAAATGTTTATGTGCATAAGATGTGCGTGTATTAATGCAGTATAAAAATTGCATTAGCAAATTGCTATATGTCCTGCAGATTGTTGGCAGTTTCTTAGGAAGATGACAAGGTCTGCCCTTTTTGACCTAGTGTGTAGGAATTGATTTTTAAAGTCAATTATTTCAGATGCCTAAAATAACTGGCAGCACTGATGGTTCAGTTCCTGGGCTTTTCTGGTAACTCATTCCTGCCCTGGGCCACCTCTACACTGTGTAGTCAAATCGGTTAGGGGACCAGTTAACTAAGATACACTGAAAATCTTTTCCCCATTTTTTCAGCTGGGTTGTTTTACAGCCTTACTGTACAAAAAGCAGTGCCAGTAGGAGGCAGTACAAGACCAGGAAGAAAGACCAGGCTGGGGAAGGCTGTGTCAGGCTGTCCTGGTTCATGAGCCACCTTTCCTCCTGTGGCATTAGTGCCTCTTGGTGAGGCCACTGGGCAGTACAGCACTGTGAAGGTGGAGAGAAGTTCTGGAGACAGGCCAAGCAAGTGCATTGAATGGGGGTTTTGAAAGTCTTCCTCAATTAAGGGCATAGTATTGGAGTCTTACCTACAGCCAACACTGGGGTTATAGAGGATGATAAATATAGTTTGGGGCTGCTTAGTACTGGAGGAAGAATGTAATTGCCAATGGTACACAGTGGTCACAACAAAACGAGTCCTGTACAGAGGCTTTGTAGTGTAGGTCTGTTTCTATTATTCTACCTTTTCCTCCTGCTGCCTGAACAGTTGCATGAGTTGTGACTTTGATGAAAGCTGGACATCTGACCTGTATCTGATCTGTAGTGTGAGCATGTCTGGTATCAGACATTAGGAGACTGTAGCCTCAGCGTGCAGAAATCTGAGTGCTGCAAAGCAATCTGCTGCTCAGGGTGGCATGGTCTGAATTGAGCTATGGCACTTGTGGGGAGGATGAGACTGAAGCAAGAGCTATGCATCACTCTCTTAAGGCCATGGTTTTGCCATCAATTTTAACTTGCCAAGGAGCGAAGTTTCAGGACAGGACTGACTGAGCCATCTGAGAGCTCACTGCTACAGGAAGAGACTCTTTTCAGCTTTTTCCTTTCCCTTCTCCAGCTGCATTGTCCAACTCACAATTTCCTACTTCAGAAGAAACAGACATTGGGATTATTTTTTCCAAGTTAAAAGTGAGAAAGAACTAATAACTTCTGTTAATAAAAGCTGCACAGTTGTGACAAGCCCACCATTTTCACTGTCATTTCGTTCTTCCTACACTACTACAGTTTTCTGATCTCTACCTAATCAATCGTGACAGAATTTAAAGGAAAAGAGAAGGCAGAATAGGAAGGGGATATTTGCACTGATTCCTCTCTCATCTCAGTCATTTAAACATTGCTTTCTCAGGTCTCTAATCTTTCTCATGCTCATTTATCAATATAAAAGATCAAATATCACTATAAAAGACCAAATATCAATAAAATATAACTGAAATGTTAGCAACAGTACATGGTGTGGCAAAGGAGGGTTGTGTATCAAGGGTCCTGTGCAAGGCAGCATGAGGACTGCTTACGAAGTGCTTGTATATTCACAGTAAACTGACTTCTGTTTTCAATCTAGTCGACTATTAGGAGGCTGTGAAAGTTACTGATGTTCTTGTTTAGTAAACTATTATCTAGCATATTTTCTCTCTAACTACAGTTAATTTTCTTGCAAGACTTTTAAAGTCTGAAAATTTCACAGCATTTTTAACCGTTTGCTTTTAACCAGAAGCTGGATTTGTGGATAGTATTTCAGGAAACAAAGGTGCATTTGTTGTCTCAGGATGGCTTATCGACTCAGCCAAGCTGGTTCATTCATACACTCACTTTATGTGTAATGTATAATATCTCTCTTGAAAGATGACAAGTTCATAATGTATAGATGCAACAGCTATTCCATACTACAGCTTGATACCTTGAGTCTTTAAATTACTTTGACAGTAGATGTTCTGCAAATTTAGCTTTGGTGGATCCTTAGGTCTACGTTTGAAACAAGATCTTTTTAGGTCTACCGATTGTGCTTCTGTCTATCTTGCTTCTGCAAAATATGACAGAATTTGGTGTAGATCAGATCAGATCAGAGCTGCAGTTTGTCTTGCAACAGAAGAAGCAAAACGTTTCTATGAAAGCTTAGAAGGGCTCAGTGACAGCAGCCCCTTGATTGTAGTCTCTTGGGTTTAGTTTATCACCACCGCTGCTACTGAATAGCCTCAACACAAATGCAAAATTTGAGTTACTTCCCTTAACATGTGCAAAAATATATTTTAAACTAAATTGCGTGTGAGAACTAACAAGGGTAAGATACACTGCTTTTTCTAAACTTCTTGCACCCCCTTGGAATGTGGAATTGTTAGAGGATGTACAGGGAGAAGCTGGGAACTGAAGTGCACCAGGTTATGTGCAAGCTAATGGTGGAGCTGCAAAGTGACCCATCCGAAGCACAGCTGGGTCCCCTCAGACACTTAGATTGTTTTTTCTCTCCTAAATGTCTTTAAGTCTGCCTGAATTCTTGTGGAAAAAAACTAAAAAATTGGCAACACTTTAGAGCAAATGCAGCCGTAGTGTGATCCATTTACTTGCGGTTGCTGGAACTGCTCATCCATGTCTTGGCTGCTACTGTTTTGAAGAGAAAAAAAATGTTTAATCCTTGAGTGTGAAACCAGGGTGTAAGATCATCCATGGGAGAGGTTACAGGTTGGTCTGTTGATGTAACAACTTTAGGAGCTGTTGCTTCAGTGGAGGGTACAGTGTGTTTATATACAGGCACCTGTGATTTTATCCATCACTTTTAAAGAGGTGAAGTGTCAAGCACAAGGCTTTTTCTCTCGTAGGAGAAGATTGCATGTGGACTTTTTGGTTATTTTGCTTGCTGTTTAAAATAAATACTGATCTGCTAAGCCCGCTATGTGTCCAGTATTTCAGAAATATTGTTATAAAATTTAAAACCAAAATTTGCATTTCTATTTCATTAGGCATCCAGAAAGATGTTAACAGCCAATGCATCTCCCTAACACATGCTAACAAATCTTCAGAATATTGTAGAGATTGGAATTTGAGGAAATTGTAGGGGTTTGGGATTTTTGGGTTCCTTCCCCCATGGAAGAATATTTTTTTGTTGAACTCCTTAACCAGCTCCTGACAGAAACCTTTAGCAGTGGGAAGTGAATCTGTACTTCCACAACTGGTGATTGCCCTGTAATAGCATTTCCATCTCAGCATTTCATTGTCCTCAACAGCATCACCCAAATTCACTGCCGTGCGAGACTGGGTTATCCGTCGTCGTGCTCAATGGCAACAACTTCTACCGTGTCATGTCCTCAATCGGACTCAGCAGTGGCACCGATGCCGTGAGTTGGTGGCTTCGCTCCGTGTCCCCCTAGGTGTACCGGTGGCACGGCTGGGCGCTGGGAGAAAGGCGGAGGCTTTTCATGCCGAATGCCGCTATTCATTCCGAATGCCCCTTCATGCCTCCCGGGAGAGCGGCGCCGGCGGGACCCGGGTGCTGGGCGGGCCGGACCCGCTCTGTGCCGGGGCAGCCGCTGCCCGGCAGGAGGCGCCGGCGGCCGCGGGAGCGCGGCGGGCCCGCACCGGGGCACCGGCCCGCGAGTGTCCCCGGAGCGGCCCGCGAGTGTCCCCGGAGCGGCCCGCAGTGTTCCCAGACCGGTCCCGAGTGTTCCCAGACCGGTCCGGAGCGGCCCCGGAGTGTTCCCGGAGTGGCCCGGGAGTGTCCCCGGATCGGCCTGGAGTGTTCCCAGACCGGTCCGGAGCGTCCCCGGAGCGGCCTGGAGTGTTCCCAGACCGGCCCGGGAGCGTTCCCGGAGCTGCCCGGAGTGTTCCCAGACCGGTCCGGAGCGGCCCGGGGTGTCCCCGGCTCACGGGCCTGCGAGGACTCGCAGCGGCGGCCCCCGAGCGGTGCCGTTCCCTTTCCTGTGGGAGCCGTGCCCCTGGGGAAGGCCGGTGCCGCCCGCCTGGCGCAGAGCCGTGCCCAGCCCGGGCTCGGCTTGCCCTGGGTGTTCCCGGCGCTCCCGGGCTCCACGCTCTCCTCGCTGCCCGGAAAGCTGCTGGAAGTGCAGTCACATTCTCTGTCCTAGTAAGGAGTGGCATTGAAATGTCTAAAATGTCTAGATGTTTTTACTGATGATATGTTTATAACTGAGTGCAGTTATTCTCTAAAAATATACTAAAAATGGTACTTCATGAAAATGTTTCCCCAATCTATTTTTTTTCCCCCTTAAACATGTCATTTTTCCAGGGAAGTGCACAAAGGGATCCATGACTTTTTCTGATATATAGTGTTTTGTGTTTAAAAGGAAGGCTCTTTAAAAGCCTCTTATCAATCAACTGAACCATTTTAATGACAATTTCAGAAACTCAGTGGAAAGAGAGTTGTTTTATATCTGCTTGTTTTATTTGCATTTAAAAATCTCCACGTGGTGATTTCAGCTAAGGTCATGTGTCAGGGAAATCCAGAAGTGAAGTTGACCAGAGACAAGTAAAAATGCCTGTGTTGTTTTCATTGTCCAAATGTAATGATGTGCAATGATTTAAACCAGCAGTTTCACATGGTTAAAAATGAATGAGATTTATAAAATTCTAAAAGTAACCTCAGACACACCAAAAAGGATAACAGTTTGTGTTAGAGTAGCATTAGTTTTGAGACTACAAAAACTATTTTCCATGCATTCACAAAACAAAAAGTGTTTTTATTTTTAGGCATGCACAGAAAAAAAGGTTTGTTTTTATACCAACAAACACTGTTACAGCAAATGCATCCATTCCTGCAATTATAATTGAAGCTGAGAAAAATAAAATAATCTCAAGTATTTCAGGAGTAAATGTAAAACAATATAAATTAAAATAAAATCAGAGGGAAAGGTATTTTGGGAATAAAAGATCCACTCTGTAAGAAAAACACAGAAAGCAAGGTTTCTTTATCTAAACAGAAATTTCAGAAAGACACACAATGATACAGTTGAACAAATTTATGGAATAATATTCAAAATTGAAAAATATTTTTCAAGATGCCAGAAAATAAATGTTGCTTAATTTGCAGAAATAAATTTATCCTTGGGGGAAAAAAGTAAGTTAGAAATAGATTTAATTTGCATAAATCCATACAAATAAAGTAAATTTATGTTGTAACTAAACCTACCAATTCCAGTGAATGAGAATTTTGCCATTCATTGGTCTGGAAACAAAGGTTAAAGCTTGGGAAAAAAAACAAAACAAAAAACTAACAAAAAACCAGAGAAGTTGAAATTCCAGCTTTCATTGAAAATAAAATGAACAAAAAAGTTTTTGCAAAACCTTTTCAAATGTTAGTTGAAGTTCTAAATACACTTTTACTTTTTTTTTAGAGTTATTACATTATCTTTCATTCACAGACTCTACGTTTTGAAGTCTTATTTCTGGCAGAAACTTCACTAACACAAAAGTGTAAACCAATGAATTAAACTTCTGGTCTGCCCTGACATCTTTAGAGATTGTTTTGCTGTGGAAGGAAATTAAATAATTTCCAAAATGATCTTTCCCAAGTATCTTTTTGCATTAAACAGGTTTTGGATTCAGTGATTCCTAATGAATTTGGATATGTTAACAGTGACTGGATCATATCCAAATATGACTTGATGGGAAAGCCATTAGTTTTTTTCCCTGAGGTTACACTGGGATCCCATCTGGTGATTGCTAATAAATGTGGATACATTCTGGAAAAAAAAGAGCTTGTATTGGATTCTAGTATGAATTACTGGGAATGCAGTTTCTTGAAGTTTCATTCATGCACTTCAGGGAAGCTGGAGTGCTTTAAAACTTGACAAAAAGAACATGACATAAGACTTCTTTTTTTTTTTTTATTCTATAGCAATTGCTTTTGCAATAGAGTCACGTTTGAGATCAGCAAAAATTCATTATTATACATTTTTGTATAATAATTTTATACATTTTTGTATTATACATTTTTTGTAAAATATTTTTAATAAATAAGTAAGAACACTTATGACAAAATCCAAGAGCCGTCCAAATTAAAAGCAATTTTATATTTGATTGTAGCTACCAAATGTTTACCAAAAAATAAAACTTCAGTTATAGAGTGAGTGCCTGAATAGCTTTCCTCCACAGTGGGATGAAATCTAAGTCATATTTATCTTTCATATGCACCATCCAGAACACTTAGGCAAATTTCATTTTTATATGCAGTGTTAGGGAGGAAATGTGAAGAGGACCAGAAACAAATGTTTGCCTCAACAAAGAGGAAATGCACATCCGTTTTCAAAATCCTATAAATTCTTTGAAAATACAGCAGTGTGTTTAGAATAGTAAGGCCGATGGTTGAATGCATCTTAGGTTATTTGTGAACACTACAACTATTGATTCCATGCAGGGAAATGCTGGATTTCTTTTTCTAAAGTTAAAATACTGTTCAGCTCACTTTTTTCTTTCTTTTTTTTTTTTTTTTTTCTCTTTTTTCTCTTTTTTCTCCCTTAACAAACCAATTATTAGCCAGGGCAAATTGCCCCTGGTTTTGATCAAAGGAGCAGTTTATCTCCTGCTGCAGTTCTGCAGCCTAGCAGCTATCTGTGGTTGCAGAATGTGCGGGTCGCCTCTAGCTGCCGACCCCATCCAGGCACGAGAAGAGGGAGTGAGGAAAAACCTATAAAGCCCAAAATAAAACTGTGGGTTCTTCTGGCTCTTGTCAGGTTCAGTTACAGTGGTACAGAAACAGCAGTAAATTCACTGAGACTCTATCAGATCAAAACAGCTCTGTTATAAATATCATTCATATAAACCATGTGGGCGAGAGAGAAACTGTCAGAAGAAGGGAAAGGAAAATAGATCTTCTGCACTTAAATAAATTATATGATACTTTTATAGATTAAACAAAAAAAATTAAAATTTAACATATGTATGCCTATATGTGTGAGTACATGTATGTGTGTATATTCACTTGGTAGTACTCATTTAAATATTCAAATGTTCTAAATCCAAATATTTTACTTTAAAAAAATACAGAGATTTCAGTGACTGTAAATAAAATTAGAGTACAGTATAAATCTGGAACAAGACATTCAAACAGTGCCTTATGTTTTCCTCAAGAATTGACTCAATGGCTTGATGCACTTTTAATTGGGAGAACAGCGTAGTTCTGCTGGGTTTTGCAACTGGTGAGCAGCTGAGAGGGTTATGATTATTAAAGGTCATGACCTTTAAAGGTGGTGAGGATGTGATGACCAAAGCCCTTGTTTGCCTACACAGCTGATAGAAGAAGGTTGTTTCGTATGTTTCTCTGATGTAATTAAAATTATCAGCCAGGGTTTTAATGACATACCATTTTGACAAATTCCCTGTGCTTGATGGTGGCATGTCTGGATGTTTTACATTTTGAGATGCCTTGACACAATTGTTGGAGTACAATTAACAATTCCTTTACATGAAATAGCTTGAAGTTGCCAGGTGATAATGTACTTTTCCTCCTTTCTGACCTCAGCTAGATCTAGAGCCATATCTTAGCTACAAGAGTTCATTAACTAGAGAAAGATTAATATATACATGTCAGTTCAGTAAAGCATAAATGAGAGAGAACATGCTAGCAAAACCATTAACACTGCAATGGCCACAGCTGTAAAGTAAGAAAATAGGGACACATTAAAATGATGGGAGTGCACCAAGGCTTTTAACAAGGAAATTAGGTTTGTTACATGATTTCATGAGAAGTGAAGCTACATGCAGTTTACACAGCATTTACCAAATGGAGTAAATCTGTTTCTTAAAAATTGTCATATTTTTGGGCACACCACTAACTTTGATCTTCAATTATTTTATTTTTAAACAATTTTCAAGTGGTTTTTCTTGCCACTGTCTCCTGATTCCTTGCCCTGGGGAGCCGAGGTTGTTGAGTTCTACTGTCAGTGCTGTGCATTTGCTGGCTCAAGTCCCAAGTCAGCCAAACAGACAGATAGTTGCTTCAAAAGGGTAAAAGATGGGATTCAAGATAATTTTGGTACTTAACTGCTCACAGCAGATAGCTTACTGCCTTGAAGGTCACTCCTTAATGTCACAGGGAGTAAAGCCAGAGACAAAGAAAAATGAGGTTCAATGAAAACCAGGAACACAGAGGAGGAAATGTGCAGAAACAGGACTCCTAACTTAAAAACTGTGAAGCAAAAAGAGCCACGAGCTGACCCCAAGGCTTCCTCTGCTCTTCTCTGTTGGGTTCACACGTTCACTTGGTGCCTGTAATTGTGTCTCTGATCATGTCCAAAAATGTTGCAGACTGACAGTGCATCTTTAAGCACAGCTGGGAAATCAGAGTTTGCTCTCTTTATTTAGAGACTTTAATCAGAGATGGTTATCCTTAGCCACATTTTCCATCATGGGAGGAAATAAGGGACAACTCAAGGGGATATTTAACTCATTTTTTTTTTTACTTTTTCTGCATATACTAATCTGTTTTCCTCTACCTGCTTCTGTTCACTCACTATAGTGAAAGGTTTGGTTGAGTTACGTGGATTAGACCTTTAGCATAGCAGTGCCCAATATCTTTCTCCCAAATTTCCTCTTTTCCTCCCACATTCCCTTCCCAACCAATGGAACCCACAATGTCGTGGCTCAAGCCACAGGGTGACAGGAAGGAAGAATTTGACAGCTTGCAAGCAGAATTTGTGCCTTGCATCCGCCTTGTAACCTTTTTGTTTGTGGGGCAGTATCTGAGAAGACAAAACTGTTGGGATTTTGGGAGGAAAGATGTAAGTAGCATCAAACACACTAGAGAGCCTCTCTGTGAATTGGTTCTGAGCAGACATCTTCTGTTGGGCCTGGATGTGGCACTTTCAGAGAGGAACAGAATTCGGAATACATCTTGAAGTGGATGATACTGATTTTAGACAGCTGCCCATTCAACACACTTTAGCCCTCTGCAAAGCCACTTATTGTTCCCCATAAAAAGAAACATTAGACTTGAAAGTCCATGGATCTCTGCTGAAGTCTATGATCTAGAAGCTTAATCCTGAGTGCTTCTCTCTTTTTTGCATTTATGTGTTTTGCTGAGTGTTGCTTTTGCACATGTGCAGGTGTGTATAAATTCTGAGGAGTTTGAGAGAAGGAATGTAGTGTAGAGGAGAAGGATGACACTACTGGGCTCTGAAGCTGATGTTAAAAATGAACTAGCAGGCCAGACCTAGCACATGTGCTTTTGCACTACAAAGGAGCACCAAAAAAAAAAAAAAAAATTACAGTTTTCAAATTTTAGAGATGAAGGACAAATTTGGCAACACCTTTGATGGACTCACCATTCTGGTGACCTCCCTGCTGCAAGGATGTCAGAAACCCCTCCTCTCCCTGGGAGTCGTCCTTCCTGCTCTGCCATATGCTGGTTTGGAGGATTGTCAGCTGCACAGGCAGATACAGTGGGGTGGCTGTGTATCCAGAGGTGAATCAGAGTGCATGCACTGGGCCAGCATTGTCTGTGGAAGGGGTGCCCTGGGTATTGCTGATGCCTGAATGTACAGACCTGCTGTGTAAGGTAAGTTTTTGTGTCTCTTCTTGACTGCAGATACTGTGTCTCTTCTTCACTACAGATGGTGAATTATGTTTTTCTGTAATTTCGTTTTCTGCTGCAGCTGCCATCCAGCCCTCTAAAGTAAAAATCTATAAACTACTTCTGTGAGTCACTAGGTGGAAGCATCTACCTTAATAGTACTAGCAAAACTCCTTATTTAGAGAGTTTTGTTCATCTCATCTTTAATTTCCACATCACGTTACACAATGTCTCATTACCAGATGCTATTAATGGCAGTTGTTCTGTTGTCTGGTTCAACAAAGTACCTCAGCACAAGACCATCCTATGTCCTGATCCTGTAATGTTTGGAAATGTACTTTATTTTGGATAGTGACTAACACTTGCATGTTTGAGACTTCATTTGGTGAGACATGCAAGTATGTGTTTAAACTGAGCTCACAGGAGCAAATGCCTTAGTGGCTGAGCTGGGACTAACACAAGCCTGACCTGCAAACAGCTTCAGCAAAAATTCAGTATGAAGCCTTCTCAGAAGGGCTTTCTGGGCCCCTCCTTTCTGTACCAGTACCTCCCATTTCCTCCGGGCTGTGAATTTCTTCTCCCTTTCTTCTCTCCATTCAGAATAATTGGCTGCCTTGGAGAGAAGTCAAGATGCCAGTCAGCTGTGTGTGACCTGGGCAGCCTAGAGAATGTTGTTGTTATACTGGAAAATGTCCCTAATTTATGTATAGGTCTTCTGCAGCATCATGCCTCTTAACTAGATGGCCACTCCTTCCTCCAGGTTTTGGTATGCTGATTCTTCTCCAGTTCTGTTCTGGCCATTGGAATCTGGAATACTCACTAAAGCTCTGGAAATGGCCAGGTGCAGGAGAGCAGTGGTGTTAAGCAGAAAAGGAGACAAGTTGAGATGGGCCATCCAGCTGGATATTGCATTCTGACATGCCAGAGGCTAAGACTGCAGGCTCATTTCTAGGTCTCTCAGTTCCTAATTTACTTTAGGCAACAGCAGCAGGGCTAGTTCAATTCAAACCATTTAATCTAACCTGGTAGATTTTTCAGGAAAGTGGATTAGCAAGTGCTGAAAGCACTGCTTTGCCAGCAAAGCTCCATAGATGATAACCTCATGGAAAGAGACTGCAAACAACTGTCTGAGGCTGCCCTGGAAGTGTTTTACCCTTCTCAACCACGCCAACTCCACAGCAGGCAAGCAAACCAGCTCCATCCTCATCCAGCTCTTCCTCCATTGGTGTGTTCTCCCGCAAATGCCCGTTTTTATTGAGGCTGATACATGAATCGGAAAGAACTGAGTTTGGTTTTCATGCCACAGACTACAATGCTGAGAAATAAACAAAAAGAAATCTGTTTTTTACTTGTTAGCTGAGCAGTTTTGATTTGAAAATCGCTGACAGACGTCAAACATGGGACCCCACAATGAAATGTTTACAGTGCCATTTCAGAGAGGAATCCCACTTTGAAACTGAGTGGAAGTATGTGGGAAGTTTGCGGAGCAGGACATGTAGGGGTAGAAAATTAAAGCACGATGGAGCCATCAGCATCCAGAGTTTAAGGAAAGAAATGGTATTTATATTCTTCTCAACTGACAAGCTGATCCCTTCCATTTGTGGTTATTGAGCTAACTAGCTTTGTCCTGATTCCCTGTATTTTCAATTTGCTGGCTTTGGCTTTGTGTTATTTTCCTTTATAAATGGCACTAGCAAACTGGGGAGCTCTGCACACTCAATTGTGAAACAGAAAGACCATTTATTTATGTTTTTCTTCTGTTTTTCTTGTATGAAGATATGTTTCATGCAAATCAATGTATAATTTAGCACTGTGCTGCACCTTTATTTTTATTTGATGGAGAAATGCTTAACACTTGACACTATTTAATTTTAATATTATTTTAATTTTCTATTTAATTTTCTCATGCAACAGCTTATGCTGCTTTCCATAACATAAATGAAGAAGGCTAAGTCTATAATTTGAAACTTGGAACGACTTTATTATTACAATCTGATTTGTTTACTGTTGGCAAACCCCAAATATTCTTCTGAAGAGGAAGTTACTCTGTTGTGCCTGCCATTAATATAAATATATATTATGCCATGTGTTTTATCTATATATCGCACATTTACTTCCCAGTTCACTGTTTGTCACTGAGAATAGAGAAAACAATTACAAGACAACTTGCTTTTTATTTTGAAACTGTAAAAGTTATAAATAGCAGTGAATTGGAAAGACTCAAGCTGCTCTATGGGACAGAGGCATTCCAAAGCACTTCCACTGGCCCTGGAAGTACAGAAACAAGACCACGTTGAGGACACTTTGTGGCGGTAACTGGCAGTAAAAGAGATGTGACTCTCTTGTGCCTTCTGTTGGCCTAGCTCTCTTTGCAGTTTGGGTTTGTGTTTCTAGAGGCAGCACACAGAGGAGTGCAGAAAGTAATTCTGCTCTTGTACAACTGAACCTGCAGTGTCACTTTTGCACCTCAGGGTAAGGATTAACAGAAAGTGTTGCACAAAGTGGAGAGAGCACCGGCTTGGCAACAGCTTGGGGGAGTGATGCTTATTCACGTGGTGGGGGACTCACAGGGGGTGGCTTAGGGGCAGCACACACAGCATACATGGAGAGGGAAGATGGGGGCTGAAGAGAATGGGGAGAAGCCTCAGTAATATGAACTTGGCTGGCTGCTATCCCTGGGGAAGTGGCAGAAACCTTGTTGTTTGGAGCATGTGAAACTAGTATAAACAGGACCATAATAAATGTTTGCTGGAGAACAGTCCTGTGCTGGCAGGGAGTGCTGGGTGACTTAATGGGTCTTTTCCATCTGTAGAGTTTATGAATAACAAGAGATGATGCAAAAAAAGGGGAAAAAAAGGTGTGAAACTTGTGCAGGCATTTTTCAGCAAGCAAATTGCTTTCCTAAAACAGAGAAAAAATTATCTGAAATCACTGAAAGACATTTGTTGAGCCTTATCCAAGTCTGTTTTTACAAAATCTGTTGATATTCAGCTGCCAGGTGAAATCTTGGGCTGATTGACACCCAGTGGAATCCTACCACTAGCTTCATCAGGGCCAGGTTGGAGCAATTGGGGAACCAGAGTTTGGTTCATTTGATCAGAACTGAGAAATAATAACTCCAGCTCAAAACAGTTTAACTCATTTTTCATCCTCACAAACAAACAAACAAAAAACCAACCAAATTTAAAAAAAAAAACAAAAACAAAAAACCCCAAAAAACCACAAGACAAGAAAGAAGAAAAAACATCTAGCAAAAGAGTAGATAAAAGCACTGCACTTCCAGTCTCCCTCTTCCCTTCTCACCAACCTGCCTTGCCCCTCACCATCCCAGTAATCCGGCAAGGGCTGCTGTGTTTGGTTTGCTTGTTTTGTTTGGATTAAAAAATACCCATTAGATGTAGCTCAATAATTGTGGCAGAAAATCCAGAAAGTGAAACAAGACAGATAAATAAGAAAGATGAGTGGTCTGTTTTCATTATTTTTCTTTCATTTTCAGATGGAGCAGATGTTGTCTGTTCTCAGCTTTTCCCAGTGGACACTCTTTGCTCAGACTTTGTTGCCACTGTCCTTTGAGGATGCTCTGCCCTTGCTGGCCTTTCAGCTCTGGCTATTTTTCCTTCTGCAGTGATGCTTCTGAGGTTTGGGAACATAAGGATGACGGAGTGGAGAAATGAGAGGACAACTGAGGGGAGGCAGGAGGCTTGTACCTCTGTGGAGGACCAGCTGGGTGAAGAGGGGGATGGAAAAGCAGCAGTTTCCTCTGCTGCACCTGAGTTACCGCAGCTCAGGGAGGCTCTGTGCCTTCCCAGCACCTTTTCCTGCCCATTCCTGCCACCAGCACCCCTGCCTCGGTGGCCTGGACTCACATCCTCCTCAAATCTCCCTTTCTGAGGAATTTCTGTGGCTCCAGGCTGCCCATCCCCCAGGTTCCCGTGGGCAGGAGCAGGGCAGTGGTCCCATCCTCCAGCCCCACTCTGTTTGTTGGGGCTGTACAATCCCTGGATGTTCCAAGAAAGCACAATAAAAATTAGAGCAGTGCTGAGCCACAGCGTCTTTGATTCATGCTCAGTAACCACATAAGAAGATTGCATGTTTATAAAATGAAACTGTTTCAGCATTAAGAGAAATATTTATGAAGATCCTGCCAGCACAGCTGACCTGCAAGACTGATTTCCTGATGTCTCCTCCTTGCGGCAGCCTTCCTTTCTCTGCCAGGTTGTTGCATCTTTCTTTTGTCAGGGTTTGTTTTGTTGTGTCATTTCAGGGGGCAGGAAAGATGGGTGTGTGTCTCCCCAGCCTCAGCCCCCTGGCAGCGTGCAGAGATCTCAGTACTCCTTTGCTCTGACTGTTGAGTTTGGTGTCTTTCCAACTGCTCCCATGACCTGCCCTCCTGGAGGGTTGTGCTTTGGTTTTTCAGTCTATCAGAGCCTGTGCTTGACCTCTCCTGACAGCTCTGCAAGGGCAGGCTCTGGTGGGCTCAGCACCTCTTCCCTATCATGCTCTTCCCACACCTCAGGCTTCTGAATGTGGTTATGATCAGCTTTACTTTGGTTAACTCCACTGACTTTTAGGGTGCCTTGGAGAAGATGCGTTGTGGGCTCAGATTCTCATTTGGGGCAACACTTTTGTTATATCCTTGGCAATGCCCAGGTATGTCATATCATACAAAATGTTCCTTAACTTCCATTTCACAGTGCTTGTCTGAATGCCCTCCAGGGACCTCCCCTGTCCTCCCTCCACAGAGAAATGGAGGAAATATTCCCTGGTGATCAGGGTCTGCTCTTCCAGCCTTTTCCCATGGCTGGTTTGGGATTTCATGGTGCAGTGGACTTTCCCATAGCTGTTGGTCACGGTATGCACTGAAGACTTCTCACTGTGCTGTGCGAACTCCCTGTCACACCTGGTGAGCAGACTCACCTTGAGGTTAACTTGAGAGTGGTTCTGTCTTTGTCTACGTGTTTTTGGCATTTCTCCCCCAGCCCTCACTGTTGTTGCCTTTTCCTCCTGGCTGTCACACTGGGTCCTTGCCCCATCATCTCAGTCCTTTCTTTGTCCATGCAGCTACTTCCTTGCACTTGAAGTCTCACCTCCTTGCCCTTCAGACAGAGCCAAGTACAAATTTTGTAAATTGTCACGTGTGGTTTTAGGCATCTGAGCTTTAGAATATAGAGATTTTCATTGATGCCTGTCCTGGGTTATCCTGTGTGTTTTTAAAAACCTCTGGCCTCTTTCAAGGAAGCAGAAATTAGGGTCCTGAGCATCACATTTTCTTCTGAGCCTTCTCTAAAACGTTTGGGGCCATCCACAAAGGTGCAGAAGTGTTCATTGCAGAAGAGTGCACGTGTGTGTGCATATGCATATAGATGTGTGAATGTGTGTATGTGGGCTCCTTGTGCTAGATCAGGTGCCAGCAATAGGGTACAGTGAATAAATGTGCACTGCTTGATTTTTTGGAGGGACTATGGTTTCATTTAGCACTATGGTTGCTCACAACAGGGGCATTTTTTGTTGTCTTTTGACACTTTAGCAGGTACAGGTTTCAATGCTTTGGATATGAGGGCACAAAGAGGAAGTTTTGGACTGGAGGCTGGGAAAGCATTTGCAAATAATTGCCCTAACCCATGGAAATAATAATAGTAAATGGCTAATATGTTCAAATCTAAGCAGCATGAGGGTAAAGCAAGCTCTAGGAAATAAATGAGTAATAGTAGTGGTGTAGGTTGGTGGACAAGGACTATCTCTAATTTTGCAGTGAGAGAATGCAAACAGTATTCAGTGTCTTAAAAAGTGAAACATTTTAAAACATTTTTAAAGAATGAATGCTGCAAGTATCCCACTTGTGACAGTCATGTGTACAATCTGAAGAGATCTCTTGGGACCCACAGCATTTCAAAGCTGAGTTCCATAATTAGATGTGTGCAGCACTGTCTGGTAAAGGGGTCTGATTGCCAAGCAATGTTTTGAGTTATAACAAGACAAAGAATCAATCATGAAGAGCCACAAAGGGAAGATGCATAATATTTGCCTTATGCAGCTTTCAGGATATAGTAATGACAGCTCTGGAGCTTGCCCTGCAAAGCATCATGCTGCACACTGCTCGTTTCTCTACCCCACCATTTTATAGCCTTGGAGTGGCACTGCAGGGGCTGAGTTTCACCCCTTGCCTTTAGTCTTAGGGGGCTGCCAATGGCAGCAACACACAGGCCAAAGGTACAGGCAATATTATCTGCAAAATAAAATTATGACCCTCTTGCAAGAGGCAGAAAAAAGTCCTCATTTGTGGCATTGTACAGGGCTTCTGCATGATGGAAGCCACACACATCTTTTGCTGACTTGTGGCCCAAGAGATTATGGTTTGCAATGCTAAATCATTGACAGTAGTACACATTGAACAATCATTTTTTATCAGGATGTTGAATGGTGGCAGTAAACAAATTAATCAGGGAACAGAAATACAGACATATGCCTTTATCATTTATGGCATGAGTAGAACCCTTATTTTCTCCACTTAGTTAGTGTGTATGTTGTTAATGGAATAAGTTAAATGTTCGTCATTTTTCTTGTTGTCCAAGATTTCAGCAACAAAACAGTAGGGAACTCCCATTACCCATTTCAGCTCCAAAAGTATTCTTTTTCTTCTCTCTGCAAAATGCTCGGGTCTAGTGATCCAAGTTAAACATTACTGGAATTTAACCATGACTCAGAAACAATATTAATTTTGAGCCCACATATTTTTCTTCTGGTAGAGTATAAAAGTTTAAAATATGTGCACCCTCCAGACAATCTGTAAATGGTAGAATGCAATGAGACAAAGAAAAACAAAACAACATGCAAATATACCAACAGAGCAGCAGCAGTGTTGGGTGGTATGAACTTTTTTGGTATGATGGCAGGAACCAGAGTTTTTTCCCTCATTTCTGTTGTCTGGTTCAAAGGGAACAGAAGACTGGCATCATGCCACTGAGCTGGGTCAGAGGATTTCTGTCCCATACAAATCCATAACTGGGGTTACTTCTTGGTGGGAAGCACAGGGATTGTTCAGAATATTAGCATGGCATTTCTGAACTCCCCCGTCGCTCACTCCCTCCCTGCGCGGGAGATACCACACTGCTGTTTGTCTGAAGTCTAAAGGCTGCCACGGCCATCTTTTTCAAATTAAAATGGCAATGTAAATTTTGTAAATGTTAGTTCTCCTAATTGGCAGTGGCTTGTATAATTAAAATAAAATCACTAATACTTTCTCTTGTTTTTTTTTATTATCACTGAAGTTCATTTTTCAGTAACTCAGACAATGTCTTCATTTTTATGAAGACCCATACTGACCTCTAAATATCTGATTTTTTTCAGTGAATGTTTATGCCCATCTGGTTTGAATTTAGCATTCTTATGAGTCATTCCACTTTGATAGGAACACTCTGCTTTAGAAAACTTCTTTTAATATTTTAAAGTTTTAAATCAAACATTGCAAACTGCATTACCTAAGCCCCCCTACAATTATGGAAATCAGTGGTTTTGTTTTCTTCATCGGACATTGCATTTGCTCTCTTTGTGAATTAAATGATTTTCATGCTAGAAAGGTCTATAATGCACATGTGTTCAAGTGTTTTACCATCTTTTGTTGCCACATCCTTTCCCAGACTTAATAACAGCATTTTTGGAAACAGCCTCAGTAGAGGAAGGATGAGTGATTCTATAGGAAATAAGGATGCTCAGCACTTCCTTACATCTGACATTTAACCCAAGCAAAAGTGCTATATTTATTTTACTATCAACACTGATTTTATTACTTCTTATGTTCTTACTACACGCATTTCCTGATGTCAAAGATATAACCAATTCTTTTGGGTTATTTCTTTTCATGCAGTGAAGAGTTTAAATAGATTTTTTTAAAGTGAATTGCAAATGAAAGGGAAGGAAAAAAGTTCAAAGCAAGCTATTAAATGTATGGTGCAGTGGAAACCATTCTATTTAAAAATGAAATTTCAATTTGCCAGTTTGTTTTGTTGAGCTATAACTGAATCATCACATAAAATAGAACAGGTCGGTTCCAACTGGAAAAAAATTGGAATATTTTAAAGTATTGTTTGTTTGCACTTAATACATTCTAACAAGTTAAGACTCCACTTCCTTTCTTGACTACTTAAATTAATTTTAGCTCTTAAATACATACAAAGTAAAATTTAAACATTGATGTTTTCTCTGAGACCCCCAACTAGAAGAGAATAGTTTCTGAGCAAATATGGATGAATTGCTTTAAACCAGATGAAAATTATAGTATTTTATTTTATTATAATATGGGAAAATGTAAGAAGTTGGGGTTTTTTCCATAAGCACAAATATTTAAGCTCTCACTTAGTTTAAGCAAATGCTTAGCAATTTTGAGAACATCTTCCCACATGTTTAATAATTAGACTGACACCACTTTCCCAGTTTATAGCCTATAATGTCCTTCTTCAAAGCCTCTGACTTATGTCTCTTCTTCTGCCAGGGTAAATTTGGATTCAAGTAAACAAAGAGAGCATCTAATTTCTAGCTGATCTTTAGCAGAAAATGCAGAAGCCTACCTTGAGGATGAAGCTTCATGAGGACCCAAAATGCCCATAGTTTATACTCTTATGCTAGGGTGCATTTTACATTGACCAGGGCAGCAGAGCAGCAGCTAATGTGCTGTAAGCAAGACCTGCTCACTGGAACAAAGCATTGTCATTGCTATGCAGACCCATAATAGTGTTTGGTTTATTTTGGTAGCATTTTAGGTAAGGTAAAAAAAAGGACAGGCCCATTAATAGAGGCTAGAATGTAGTCGCTTCCTTTCCCTTCCTAAGCAGCCTGTAACATGAAGAATGCTTTTGTAGTTCACATTAGTCACATTATCATGATGGAATAATGAAAGAAGAAAGGATTTATTTTTAAGTACAGTTCAGAGGTGTAGTGTTGTCAGACTAATGTCAGAATACCACACTTAAAAAACACTTAACCTTCATCAGTCAGACAGATAAATACTAAAGATACTAAAGTCCCTTTCTAATCCATTGAGGATGCTGCATTTTTTCTTATCTTTCCTTTTATTTTTTTCCCTATAGATCAGATAATGGAAAACTTTAGCCGTGTTAAGAAATCTGGGGATATTATATTATAGAATTATAATTTTGCCAATTTTCAGTAATATTTTTTCACCAATTGCTGAACTATTTTTTCTCCATTTGCAAAGACAAAAAGGAAAATACCTTCACTCATTTGCTCAGTATATGTATAGAGTGGTGACTGTTCATTTTCACACGTAATGGACATGTGAAACATTTATCACATAGCTGTATTCACACAGGCTCTCTCCCATTTTACTTGTAAGGGTTAGGGAGAGGTAGTGGAGAGACTGTCCTGGTGAGTGTGCATTAAACAAAATATTTTGCATTAAACACTTTGATGATCTGACATTATTTTTGACATCATTATGCAGGTAGTCTGTTCCTTTTGGGCATACCAAGTACCCTAGAGTACCATCCACAACTAGCAGAACACAGAAAGGGGTCCCCACAGCAAATCATGCTATTGTTGACTTCTTATTTAATAACCAATTTTTAGAGGTAGAAACAGGAGAAGCTTGCAGGTAAGGCACTGATCTGAACTGCCAAGACTGGGCTCAGTTCCTGATTCTGGTGCAAGCGTTCTCTCTGACATGGAACATGCTATTGGGATACAGGTACACCCTGCACATCAGGCTGAGTCTGACACCAAACCCCTTTTGCACTGACTTGCATGGATGCAATGCCATGCTCAGATGCTCGGCTTTACTCAAACTGGAGAGAAAGGTGAGCCTCCTGCTGCTGTGGATGGTGGTGTAAATATGCCCAGAGCCACCGTGGAGGGGTGTTATCCCAGCTGCCTTCATGGTGATAGCAGGTAGCCAGCCCTGGCCAGGGGAGGCAGCTGGAAGACTTTCTCCAAACATGTCCCAAGTACTTCCCATAAAAGCAAACAGGATTCACAGGTTGCTGCCCAAACTGTCCTTACAGCTCTAAGTAAGGTATCTGTGCCCCAAGCTGAGGGAGCTGTGGTACTCATCACCCCACTCATCACATTTTGGGATCCTAATGAGCTGGGCACGGGTTACGCTATTAAATTTGGTTGAAACTGGCCAGAAGTTGTTTCTTGGGAAACTGGCAGACAGATAGATGGATACTATGGTTGCATAAACCTAATTTCCTAAGGAAACTGGATCAAGAAATGAGGATGGTAGCACCTCCCTACCATACAAGGATGGTATGAGAGTAAGGGCTTTTCTGGTGGTGAGCTGCTCAGGTGTTTCAGGGATGGAGAAAATGCAAATTCCTAGACAACTAGATTAATTTTGGCATTTTTCCTTCTATTTTGAAGTTGTGTACTGCAAATGGTCACTCATGGGCATATCTTTTGAGCCACTAACTCTGCTAATACAAACTGTGTTTGAAGTATCAGCAACTAATGAAGTGGAAAGAGATTCAGATTTTGTCTGCTGAACTGCTAAGTGTCTGTGTGGCAAAACACAAAAATTCCTACTTACTTTTCCACGAGGAGAGCTTATTTTGAGTACAGCACTACTCCCTTTCTCCAGAATGTTCATCAACTGAAAGCAACCAAATATACCTTTCATATTTAGAATTGTAGTGCATTTTCTTGCCTTGAATTTGAAAAACAAATTTGTGTGTAATAATGGGAAAATCTTTGCGGTTCAAAGGAGAGGCAGGTGCAAGCTTTAGCTGCACATAGCATTGGTCTTTCTGAGCAGAAAGGTAAGCAGCAGTAAATCATTAAAGGTCAGGTTCATGAGCAATCCAAGCATTTCCAACAGAAATCAGGAAGAATTTCAGAAGGTATTCTAAGGCTAAGAGCCTAAAATCTTCCACTCCTTCACAGCCTGGTGCTGCAGGGGATGAAACTCTGGAAGCTCTTCAGTTTTCCATTCCCAAACCCTGGGCAGGGGCAGCTCAGCTCCCTGATCACAGGGAAGGTGGCCTCTGAGAGGCCTGGCCATGCTGGCACCTGCCTTGGGCTGAAGGTCTGCTGGGACCTTTTTAGGAGGCATTTCTCCTTGCCAGATTGTGCCTAAAAAACACCAGGTCGCTCACGAACCCAGCAGCAACTCTTTTATGAGAGCAGGATGGGGTAGTGGTGTGCTGCTGTGTGCTGCCTGCCCTGTGGGTATCCCATGCACGTGAGATGGGACTAATCCCCTGACCAGTTTTCCATGTACTCTGCCTCTGCCAGGGCAAACCCTGTTGCTTAAAAAAAATAGAAAATACTTGATCAGGGAGAGGGAGCTGGTACATCTTTGTGCTCCTCAGGAGGAAGGAGTACAGGCTCCAGCATCTTCTTGCACATCTCACCTAATGGCTGGCTCCTCTCTCTGCAAGGAGGGCAGGGCCTGGGCTGATGCAGGCAAACAGGAAAGCTGAATTCAGGTCTCCCACATGCTAGATGAGCACTCCTGATACTGCAATGCTGTATTAAAAACCATAGTTGCCCCTGCCAGCTAGTATGAAAGGCATTAAAAAGCAGGCTTGGTCAGCTTTTGGAGAGGTTAGCCTCTGAGCTCAGAGGAGAGGGAGTGATGGCATGCACGTCTTAAACCATCTTTCTCCTCAGTGTGGGTTTTTCTGGAGCATCTCCAAATATCACTAGCTGTCCCCATTTTCTGGTCCTCAGCACCCAGGGAAAAGGTCTAGACTCCTGTTCCTGTAACAGGCATCTCAAATTAGGTGGTGCAAGTCCTGGCACATTCAGCAGGGATTTGGCCCGGCAGTGTCTGTGTTTGTTTAAAGAGCTATATGCTGAGCCAGGTTAGTGCCTGCTGCATTAGTCATAACAAGCTTTCAGGATTATAAATGGGGAAAGTGCTGAGTAACTTGTGATTCAGCCTTACTATGATTTCTAAGTATATTACTAATACATTCCATGCTGTTACACTCCTTCCCCTCCCAGTTTGACACCTACATCCGTTCCCCACACAAATCTGGAACAGAGAAAGCTCCTCTTATTCCCAGTAGCTGCTAGGACATGAGGAGCTGCCTCATCCTCCACTCGACATTTATATCACCCTCAAAAACTCCCTTGTTTAAAACTGTTTACTCTGTGCTGGGATGTTTTCCTTGGGAAATAGTAGTGACCAGAAAACAGTGGATTTAAGGCAAAGTTGCAGGTTCTGCACCCCCTGTGTGTAGCAATCAGTATTTTTTGCCTTTGTATTTACCATGAGTTATCTGCAGGGTTTTTAAAGGAGAGTGAAAATTGAGCTATCAGGTGGTTTCTGTGGTGGAAGCTTGAATGTTCTATATATATGTAAAAAAGACAACTTTGTTTCTTTTGGCATTATCTAAAATGAAGTTTATGGTGGGTGGAGGCTTCCTAGGAAGGAAATGTGCAGAGGTAAAAAATGAAATTGTGGTGGGCCACCACCCTGTAGAGCCTTGGTGAAACGCTGAATAATTATCTGAATGTTGTGGGTGATGGAAGTTTGTGTCCTTTTCAGGCAGGGCTTTGCAGGAAAGGCTGTTTGTGCACCTTTGGGTTGGCAGGAAGAACACACACACACTCCTCAAGCAAGGGCAGAGCCTTACTTGCTGGAATTTCATTTGATCAACTTTACATCTATAATGCCAAGAAAGGCCTCTTTTGAAGAAAGAAAAATTATTTTTGTGGTAAGGGTTTGTGTACTGCAGTACTGGAGGAGGTTGGGATCAGTGATGCCAGGCTCAGGAGGGGTTTCAGTGCCAGAGTCATGCTCCTCCCTAAATGGGGCTGTGGCAGTCCCCAAAATTGGAAGCAGAGTGGCTCCTTTAACAGCTGGGAGAAGGAGAGGGACCCCCATAGCCCCTTGACTTCTTTCTCCAGCTTTCTTTCAGGGCCTGTCAAGGGACCCTGAAGTGACCACGATTTTAATAACTTACTTTAGGTTGGAAGGGATGAGTCTGGGAATCTGAAGTGCAGATTACACCTCTGACAGCAACTTAAGAAGTTTCTCTCCCTCCTCATCAGCTCCACTGAACACTGAAGAACCCAGGTTTTTCAGGCATGTTCCCAGTTTGGGAATTTCAGCACATGGCTGGAGATGGTGCCAGTTTTGCATCATGCTGGAGGGTCAGTGCAGTGGTGCAGGTGAAGCCCTGGGTGAGCCCACAGGAGTCACACAAGGCAGGGGTCAGAGGGGGCTGTGGCTGCCCTGGCCAGGTCCTCAGCAAGGAACCTGCTGATCATGGATGTGGGAAGCACTACATCTGCAAAAGTGAGGTTTGGCAGATAAAAGCAATTTTTAGAGGTAAGCACCATAATAACCACAGGTTTCTCTTGAAACACTGGTGCTGTTTGTTGCAAATGACCAAGTGGCCTGGTGACCTGCCCAGGAAGGAGGGAGATGTGTGCTCCAGGTGCTCTTTGATTCAAGAGATTGGAAACTTTATCTTCTGTAGCCATCTGAGTGCTTTGAACACCAGGCTCAGGCTATTCTATATAGAAGAAAGCACCCCACTGAAGCTGCTCAGAGATATGCAAACCTCATGGAATCTGGACCCCTCTAATATCTAATTGTACAGGGAAGGGCTTTTACTGGAAGCAATGGAACTTGTTGTTCCAAGCCTGTTTATAAATTTATTTTACTCTGTAGATAAAGACAAAAAAAAACCACACAGGAGGCAGTGCCTGGGACCCACCATCTTTCATCCACCTCTGCCACTGCACCCCATCCACTGATCTGAGCCTGGCACTGGCTCCTGGCCACGGAGCAAAACAACATCCATTGGTACAGGAGGCACAGACAGCCTGAGTGAGGAGAGAAATACCTTCACATTGAGTTCAGCACTACCTTGGACACTGCAGGAAGAATTCCCTTTGATACAGTCTCCCTGGGAATGGAGAATAGGTCCTTGCTCACCTCTGTGATAGAGCATGCCAAGATCATGGTGAAATATTAACTCTGGGCACCTCAGAGGGGTAGGTATTGAATTCACATGGAGATTAATTTCTCACCGTCATCTCTGGCTTGTAATCAGAGGTGGAAAGTGTCATCAGCTCTGCTGCATAGGTCAGTGTTGTATCTCTCAAGAACGCAATCAGCTGGAAAAGATTTTCCCAATGTCTATTAAATGCAGGCAAAAGAGGAAATGAAAGAAAATAAAAATTAACAAAGAGGAGCCCATGAAGGCTTTAGTGGCGTTGCTCTGGCATGGAACTGCCAGTGAGCTGGGGATGGTGGGAGTGTGTGGAGCAGTGCAGGGTAGGCAAAGGGCAGCACCTGAACCCTGTGTGTCAGCAGGTACACATTCTGCACAGTATCAGTTACCTCAGCCATTCAGACAGACTGAAATGGGAGCTATTTCCTATGAAAAATTACCACAAGAGCTTTCCATTCCATGACTTTAATTTAGCTTTTTTTAGGCATTTGGATATTTTCCAGTGCTTCCCGGTAGCTGCTATTACAGTATTGTTTCGAATATAGATTGTATGAGTCACTGTACTGCCAAATTTAGAATTCATCCTGGAAATGCTCAGGCTCTTTCAACTCTTTTCTCCCAATCCCTTGGGTATTACACAGGCTTCCTCCAGATTTTATGCCGAAGTCCTCACCATTCCACCTGGCGTCCTCTTTGTGGTGAAATCTAGTTATTACAAAATGTTGTGACCTCTGAGAGGTTAAGCAGGCAAGCTTACAATAAATCCAGAGACTTTTGGGTAAGCACTTCCTGACAAAAACAGTTTTACATATTTGCAGTTCAGAGTCTGGTTGGAAGTTTTCTTCAAAGAAAACAGAAAGGCAAGAAATTCACATCTTTGGAACTATCTGTGATGATAAGGAATGCCTTCATGTGTGTGCTTTTCCAAGGCTGTGCCTATAAGAGCTGGAGAAGCAAAGTACTTCAGGTCTTCAGGAAAACTGCATCTGTAGCCTACTTTCTTCCCTTTTAGTTTTTTTTTTTTTTTAGAGGATATAGCACAAGGTTTGTGCTGTAAAGCCAGCTTCAGCTGGAAGCATCCTTTCTATAGATACAATTTGTGCAAGATTTTAGCATACTCACCTGCAAAATAATCCAAATTACAGACAACCTGCAGACTCAGGTGTGTGCTCAGTGTGTGCTCCGCTGGACATGTAGAGCTCTTGCTGAAGATAAGCAATATCCATCACAGGGATTTGCAGCTCAGCCCTGCTAATTGTGTACCTCTTTATCTTACCACTTTATTTCTGTTACCTTTTCTTCTGCATGGTAGAAATAATTGTAGCGTATTTTGGACCTGTACAGGTCCATTTTTTGATCTATTTTTTCTCCCACTCTAGTGTTATACCTTTAATGTAATAGGAACTGCAGTCTTGTTTGAATTACTCTTGTGTTGTGTTTGGATGTTGCTGTGTCTGGTGGTCAAAGCAATGAGAAAAGTAGCTCATAATCTGTGAAACACATGAACTACATTCCTGCGACATTTAGAATACTTGGCAGAGAGACAGTGTTGATTGAAAATGAGCAAAGCACTGTTACCTTTCCTTGTAGTTTGCTTTGTGTTATGGTGGCTAAGAATGCTGTTGCATAATAATTTTAAATTGTTTTTCTTTTAGGCTAGGAGGCCAAATACTTTTGTTTGGGTTGTTTTGTTTTGTTGGGTTTTTGCTTTGTTTAGTTTTTTGGTGCAGAAAAAACCATATGCATCCCCACACACCACTGCTTGTTGCCCAGTATATAACTGACATCTCAAAAGGAGAAACCCCCCTGAAACTCACTGAACATTAAGTTGGCTGATTCTTCACCAGAAAGACCTTGAATGGGCATTTAGGTTTTATTACATATTACAGTGTTTATCCTCTATGAGGTAAATTTGCTGAATTGAAAAAACATGTCAATATAATAAAAAATACATCAGCTGTAAACATGTCTTTGCCTTGCTGAAGACAGAAAAGAAAACAAACCTCACATTCTATACTAAGACCCACTAAGACAGTTTTTAATATGAAAAGGAATAACAAATCATTATGAGGAATACCTAGCTGAATACTAGTGCATACTTTTTGTCAGGCTCTCAACCACCCAAGCCTTGGAGAATTTATTTAGCCAAAGCTTCCTCCACATGAATGGTATCAAAGGAACCTCGAGCCCTCAGACATGTTTGATGCACACTCCCACCAAACTTCACAGGATGTGATGGGGTACGTCCTTATGCCATGCCACAAAAATAAATCTGACAGGCTGCAATATGGCATTTTTGTTCTTTTGGACATTGGGTCAGAAAAGCCACCAAAAGCTACCATAATCACACAATGCCTAGGAAATTCCCATGCCAAATACTTTGTGATAGGTCTAGAGCATGCTAAATGTGAGCACTCCGCAGCAGCTCATCCAGGAGCCAGGCTTTGCTCACTGTGGTACTCAAGGCTGCAGGAGCCATGGGTAGCTCCTGATAGCTCCTACCTAAAGTGTCTGTTGTCTGGTTGAAGAAGTCATGGATCTCAGAGGTTGAATGGACCCAGGAACTGTTCATTCTTCATCAAAGCTCTGCATTCATTTCTGTACTTGCAGGCAATACTAATGTGTGATAGGTAATAGCTGTAATAGCACAGAAGTATTAATTTATGGTAGGTTTATGGTGCATACACTAAAGGTGTCCTTGTGAAAGCCAGAAGCAGAAAGCCTCAGCACTCTATTTATTCCTAAAGACATTCCTAAAGGAAATGGGTTCTTACATGGCCACTTTCTTTCTCTTGGTGAAACTTGCTCCTCATAGCACAGCAATTTGCCTGGTCCAGCTGACAGAGAGCTGTCCCAAGGAATCAGCTGGCAATGCAGGCCCTGTTTACCTCTGGGTAACCAAGGGGCTGTGTGAGCATGGAGCACACCATTGTCTGACTGATTCCATAATCCAGGGTGAGACCAGGGGCTGCATCTGAAGGGTGAGATGACATCAGTTCAGGTGCCTGTAGGCTGAATTGGTGATAGGAGAGGGTAGGGCCATAACTATGGATCTGCTTTCCTACTCCTTTTAACACCTAGTAACTAATCATAGTTGGTTTGTTTAGAAACAAAATCATTACCTTTAAAAAAAAAAACAAACAATCACAGATGTTCTTAAGGAGTACAGCAAGGATAACTCACAGCCTACATTATTGTACATACTCAATACCACCTAAACTGTGCCAAATTGGTAGAAAAAAGCTCTGTTTAACCTCGTGCAGTGGCCTCGGGGCTCCATAGCTGCATACTCCTCTGGTAATAGAGGTGTGGCACTCACTGCTCTCTTCAGAGCATTTGTTATTGGGGATTGGTAGTTTTCCCATAGCACCCAAAAGACCTGGTTCTGCTGCAGAGCCCCCATGTTCCCAGAGGTGCATGACTATGTGGTAGTGTTGTCTTTGTAATACTTCAGCTTAATTTAAAAAAAAAATGGAACTGTGGGAGCAAGATTTGGGTTGGCTGTAAACCAACATATGCACAGTTTAATAACATACATCTACATTCAGTGATTTCAGCTCTTATCTTTTAATCAGAAGCTATAGGACCCTAACCCAAATTTTAAACAGCTTACAAGTGCAGATTTTAAGTCTTACCTTTTGTTTTCTTTGTACCAAGTTAAGTAGTGAGAAAAATCACTGTTATGAAAAAAAAAATCTTACAAAAACTATTATTAGTCAACAGGTTTTAAGTTTTTCTACCAGCTTCACAGTTGCTGTTTCCAGGTCTCTTTTAATTAATCCTGGTAACTGAAAGGTTTGACAAAAGTTTGTAAACCTCTATCCTTACAGGGTTTTCAATTACATTAATTAATTAGTTTTATATAAATCAATTCACACAGCTGAATAGACCTAATTAAAAATAAATACATTTACTAGCTATCTTATTACGGCAGCACTGAGGGTAATGAGTTCATTAAGCATCACGTGGAGACGTTTCCAGGCTGAGGGTACAGGCTGCAACATGTTGAAGACACTCGCTGCTGAGGAAAGGAGGCTCTGCCAACAGAGATTAGCCTATCTGCAACAAAAGCTTTTACTTCAAAGATCATAGATAACGTTGGAGGGCTTAATGAGAGTGTATTTTTAAAATGTAAATAGGAGGATATAGTGGGCACATAAATTGCATAACACTCATAGCACACCCTCTGCTCTTGCTTATGGAAGTAAAGAGAGTAAAAGCTAACAAGTTATGGACATCACCCCCCTATTTCAAGGGGTTGTTCTGCTTGTAGATCGATTCCTGTTAGTGCAGGAGTGCCTTAATAATTGGAGCTGTATCACAAGCTTGAAATAGCTGCTGCACACCCCATTTGTCTGAGTACCACTTTTGATGAGGTTGGTCCCAAAATGCTGAACATTTAACTGAAATAAATATAAGGTGTCTCAGCACACTGTTGTGCTGTTCTGCCTTTAAAAGGGTGAACTTCCAAAAAATCCCTTTCAGATCGCAAAAACGTAAAATGCTTTATGGGTAATACTGAAAATGGGATTTGTTTTATGTTACACAGAACTGATAATTGGCTCTTTAAAAGCTTGCTGCGTTTTCACATGAAACATTAAAATGTTACGTGCTGAACTGACAGACAGAGGAAATTTTTAATATGCTGAAATAAAATATGCTTAAATTACACTCCCCAATAGTCTTTCATTCTTTGCTTCGCTTATACAGAGAACCAGCCGTCACTTTTAACTTTTAATAAGTTTCATATGTTTTGTAGAGGAACTGTGTTTGGTTAATTCTAACCTTTAATTAGTAGCCTCTGGATTGGTGTATACCCCAGGCACGGGGATGTTATTAGTGTGAACTGAAAGCTATGTGTGTTACTCCATAACAGATCAAAACAAACCTTGTATGCTCTGACAGCATTAAACCCCACTGAGACTTTGTGCAGGATATGGTTTTCCACTTGCAAAAGAAAATTGTAATTCACAAGCCTTTGCCAGATGTTGTCCTCCCATACTTACATACCTGCCGAGTAGGTGGTCACCTAGGGTAAAGCCAAGTGTGCCCTGTTAGAGCATTTGTCAGACTAAATAATTTCTTGAGGTCTTTTCTTCTCTCTCTTTTTTTTTTTTAAGAAAAATAGCAGCAAAATATTTTTAAAAGCTGTGCTGGAAAATTACTGTTTTCTATGAATGTGATCTTGTTGTACAAAGGAGTCTGTTGAAGACTTGATTTCAGCTGAACAATGTCACTACAGACCGTGCTGCACCGTAAGTGCAGCAGTAACACAAAATCTTGAAGCAGACAAAATGAAGAGGAGATTGCAATAGAATGCTTTGAAAGGTGACTTCAGAAGACATTATTTTGTTAAAATTAGAGAGGTTCCTGTAACCAAATAGAAGAGTCCCCTAAATGAGAATAAAATACACTGCTGGTTGCTCATCCCTGGCATTTTATTAGCATGTAGATAACTGGTACAAACAGGTACTACTATCAGACTGGTATCAGATTTTACCAAGTCAGCAAAATTCATCTTTGTTCTCTGTAAAAAACTTTTCCCAGAGAAAAATTGTTTAAACTTTGCGCAGAAAAGAGAAGCTTAAATGAAAAAATTACACTCAACCTTCACCCAAATTTTCTTTGGAAACAGCTTGGGTGACCCCACTTTGGTGTTTTTTACATACTCAGCTGTAAACACAAAAACATGACTTACATATTGTAAATGTTATTGCAACTTTTGTGGTCCAAGAATAAAAGTGAGGCAGAATTGTGGACAGTAATTAAAATTAAAACAGTGTTCCATAATGGAAACTTGGAATAATTTTCAGACTTAATCTTCTTTGGTAATTTTATGCAAAATTCTGTAAGTAAAATGAGAAGTTTCTGGTGTTTTAGGATGTGCAGATGGTTTGGGGTTTTTTTCCAGGAGATTTTATAAACATGTCAAGTAATGACTGCAAGTGATTTTATACAGCAAAAAGCATTAAGATGACTTTTTAAAAGAAATCAAGTTCTCCCTGGCTTCTGGACTCTTTGAGAAGAAAGAGATAAACTTTTGACTCTGAATGCCATAAGGTACTTATGGTACGACTGCTTGAAGCCACAAAAATCTTATCTGCTACCATGGTGGAAACCAGCCTGTGAACATCCGACGTTCAGTGACATACTTAGGTGATCTATTTTTGACCAGGTCTAATGTAAGCTTTGTGATAAAAGGGCAGGTGCTGCCAACAAGTCGGCACATGAAGTGAAGTGCAGCTGCCGACAGCCAGGGGTGTCCCAGAGCAGCCCTGCAGCTCCTGGAGCTCTGGGCACAGGTACTCTCTGCAGGGTCAGGAATTGCATGCACGTGGAACTGCTTTGCTGGCTGCTTTGATGCCTGCCTGAATAACTTCTCAATAAATCTAGTGCAGGAAGTGCCTTCCTTGTATTCTATTTAAAAGCACATGTAGCTTTAGTTCTATCGATGGAGACCTTCCTCAAAAAGTCCATGTCTGTCCTAGGAATGAATTAAAACTAGTCACACAGCTGCTATGTTACAGTACATAGAATGCAATGTTTCTCTGTCTAGGAACACCACACTGGCAACTGATTTGGAGCAACAGTCCCATATCTGCCTTTTCATGCATCTTGGATTTAGTGGTATTACATTTTGTGTCCATGCAAACAAAGGAAAAAATCTCTCTCATTGGCAACAAGAACAATGTACATGAACATGACTGTAAGGGCTTCCAGGACAAAATTTTATGTGTAAAAACACCAATAAAAATCTGAGCTAAGCTTTGAGATTTTAGAAGAAATCTGAAAAGTCAGGGTTTTTTCTCCTTGCTTTTCTCCTTGTTTTTCCTCTTTTTTCTTCCTCTTTCTTTTTAATAAACAGACAAGGCAAATCTTCCAACAGACTCTGCAGCGTACATCTCTACAGGTAAACACTACTGGTCATTTCTTTCAAACATGTCATCTTCCTGAGATTAAACCTGGATTAATTTCTTCTTTAGACAGGTGACTTTCCACTCCTTCACAGAAACTGAACAGCATAAAAAATGGTTCTGGTCAAAATTACAGATCAGCTGGAAATTCACAAGCAGTCGCACAGGATTTCCTCTGGAGAACTGACTGACTGACTGACTGACTTAGAGCCATTTTATTTGTCAGTTATGTTGTTTTCCTCCAGAGGATAATAGACAAGCAAATTAATTAGTGAAAATAAGCTACAAAACCATCAAAACATTCAGGCAAAGCTTCACTCAAACTAACATGTTCAGTGAAACAGAAACTTGGACTGGCAGCTCTCTGTTTTTACACTATTTGTTGATTCTACTGACAGCTTTAATCATTGCTGAGCTGACATTCTGGTGGTACAAATGAGTAAATAAAATGTCAGTTTTGCTTACAATGACATTGAACATAACTGTTCAACCTTGACAGGTCTATATTTGTAGACAAGATAATCATTTCTTTAGACTTTCCTGCAAGAATAACATGTCTAAAATCTGCACTGCTACCACATACATGGCCTGTAAACACTAAAAGTCAGCTATTTTTATTTGTGATCTTTTGACAAAAACGAATGGTGTCATTTTTTTAATTTTTTTTTTTTTTTTACCTAGTCAGAAGGGCTGAATAGCCAGCATGCACAAAGCTCCAGATCACAGAGCAGAAGCCCCACCTCCCCCCAACTGATGGGAGTTCCTCTGTCAGCTCCTGTGGGCTCGGTGTTGACTCTTCCAAGGGTTGCACAAAACTCCAAGTTTTTCTGTGAAAAATCTTGTGTCAAAGAGGTTCTTTGTTTCAGGCATAACCTGAGTTGTCTGTCATATGTGGGCCCTGATCCAGCAAAGCACTTAAGCACATGTGTAGTGTTGTTGAAACCAAGGGGACTACCGCTCACATGCTCAAAGTCACGCGTGTGTTTAAGTGCTTTGCCGGCCTGAAGCCTTGCAGAAGTCCTTTATATCATGTTGATTTCAAAGCACATTTCTTTATTACATCACCATGCTGTTCTTGGCAAGGAATGAATTAATAAATGAGACAAGGAGAGCTCCAGCAGGAGCTGCTGGGGGAGTGGGACACTGCATTCCTTTCAAAGCCAGGTTGTGGCAATAAGTTTACAGGAGACATGAATCAGCCACGTAGGCAGATATAAATAACATGAAGCAGCCGGGCCTGGTGACATACTGCTGCACTTTGTGTATTGCAAGAACACACCAATACTGGGTACATTGTGGTTTTAATCTTTCCACAGAGTTGGCATCCATCCACCCTCCAAGGCCAGCCATATTCTGGTCAGTGTGAGAATGCACTAAGCCCCTCTCTCTGCACAGGATTTTAATGCTATTTCACAACCTGGGATTGCATGGCTGGAGAGCAGCCCTGTTGTAAAGCCACAGTATTGGCATGCAAGTGCTTTTTAGATATGTTAAAGCCAAAATGTCTCCCTTGAGGACACAGTGGTAACCATAGGGTTGGGTGAGACACATGCTCTTAAATCACAAGATGAGCTCTTCCAGAGGGATGCTCTGTTGCATCCTGGACCATGTGGCCATAATTGTGCTGCTGCAGTCAAAGCAGATCTGCTTTCACAAGCACAGTCCTGTTCATGTATTTACAGAAGTCCAGGAACCTGCTGCTGTCACCATGATATTTTCTGAAAAATCCCTTTGCCAGGATTTCTTCTCCTGGCAAGATGAGAAGCCTCAGATTCTCCATGTTGTGCTGCCCTAGAATGTGGTCTGGAGATTGTTTATCCAAACATGAGAATTGTTTTTAATCAATGATCAATCACCATCCGCTGTGTCGGACTCTGAGGAGTCAGTCATGAGCTTTCATTACCACTCTTGTTTAGCCTTCTGATGTATCTTTTCTCCTTCTCTTTCCTTAGTATAGTTTTAATATATAATATAATATAATATAATATAATATAATATAATATAATATGAAAAAGAGGGCAGAAGGGATGAGGAAGAAGGAAGAAGAGGAAAAAGAGAGTAGCAAACTGTATGAAAGAAATGTCCTAGAAACAGATGAAGTTCCCTTTTGGGATCTCTCACTGAGGAACTGCCTACGTGGTGATGAGGATGGGGGTGCAGCTATGCCCAGGTGTGATGATGAAAGAATGTTTTCCTTGCTGTGAGAAGAGGGTGCTGGGGTGGAAATCTGGGAGTGGAAAACTGATACCACAAATCAGCTGGTCTGTTGTTATCTAGGAAAGGTATCAATGCCCCTTTCATTTTGCTGGGATTGGGTTAAGTATTGACTTTTATTGATCACATGAATGGGAGGGAACAATGGGAGCTATGGAGCTTTCTAAATAATCTTCACGCACAATAAAATACAGATAAATAGCACAAATATAGTTCCTCTTTCCTTTGAAAGTTGCTTCTAAGGAAGCCACTGTGCTACAGATACTGACAAGCAGCTGGAAGAAATAACATCCGGTACTGGGAAGGCCAATGGGAAGAGGGGACTGCTCCCTGTCAGAGCCTCAGCTTCATATGCCTTTTGTGTTGAAATCTGCAAAATCTTATAAGGCAGGACAAGGAATTTATTTATCATTTCATCTGGGAATTCTAGAAGTTTGGAACCATTTTTCATTTTTCTGCACTCTTTTTATTTATTTGCATATTGTTACTGGTAGATTATTTTAATGCCATTCATGACCAGAATACAACCGATCATGTAATTAACTATAAACAAAGTTAAACAAACTACGGTTTTCTAATCTGAAAAGGGGCTTGATTTAGACTTTTTCCTTGAACTAGGACTCAGTGTCCCCTTTGATGAAAGTTGGAGGAAGGCTCTCAGCGGCAGCTTAAACACACATTGCCAAACTCACAGCAGAGAAGGAGCAATCACACGCTTTCCAGAGGATGTTTTGTATCCAGTTGTCCCAGCAGCATGCAGCACTGCTGTTATCATGGATGCTGAATTGATGCTTTTCCTGGGAAACATCATTTGGAGAAGTGCTATAATCATCTTTTCTGATAGATACATTGCACAGTGCTGATAGAAAATGAGTACCTAATCCAAAACCCTGTCACCAATGGTAAAGTTTCTGTGCTTTCTCTGGGGTTTGGATCAATTTCTCTGTCTGTAGTTGCTGATACAAGAGGAATGTTATTTTTGCTGTGGTACTTGCATTAAAACTAAGCTATCATTTAATCAAGGTTGTAGCAATATGTTTGCTAACAGATACAACTTCTCTGAAGAATTTAAATCTGCTAAACCATCTGGGAAAGTGAAGATAATGCAAAATGTAATTTTAATGTATGTAAATGTAATGTACAAGGTAATTTTAATCAATGTCATAAGCGAACCACTTTTTACAATCTGATTCTTATCTGCAATTCTTAAGAATAATGTACCACAGCTTTTACATTTCTTCTTTTAGGAGAGCTACTTTCAAATTATTCTCCTTTTAAAAAGGCTTCAGGAGAGAGGCAAGAAGAAGAGCTTGTGCTCACGCATGGCAGGACATGGGTTATGTTACCACAGCCTGCCACATTCAGCTCACCTCTGTGTGCCAGTCTAGGGTGGCTGTAGCTGGGCTGGAGAAGGAATTGCCTCTCCAGCCTGACCCCTGCAGCTCATTGCTGCAGAGGGAAGCTTCAACAGACTGGGCTACACAGCTTTTTCTTTGCTCAGCAGATCTCATTTTGAGAAATTTTGAGTTGCAGGTGCTGGCTGGTATGAGTTTTTGTCTGGAGCAGTTTTGGGAACGCTGCCCTAGTAGTAGCTCCCTCCTGCAGGTGATGAGGACCTTAGTGCTGTGTCATTTTGCTTTGCCACCCCCCTGAGCCCCTTGGCCACGGGGGCTGCGCAGGGCACTGTCCATTCTGGAGCTCACTGCAGCTGCAGACAGGGCAAGGGCTGCTGCTCAGCTGGGCCCGTGGTCATCAGGCAAAGGCCAAAGGTGCTGACAAAGTGCGCCTCTTAAAAATCACTGAGATATCTAACCTCTGCCACCGGAGAAAAGTTAGATGTGAAAAATTCTCTTGAGATCTTGCAGGGGTTCTAAACCCTTGCATGAGCTGAGCCAAGGGGCTCTATTAGAGAAAGGTGCCTGGAAAGTAAGGTTAGAGGAAGGCAGGGTTAGTTTAGGTAGGGAGTGCCTGTGCATGGACAGGCTATGGGTAAACCTGACAGCACCTCCCAGAAAGAATAGCTTGCTATACAGCAGTAGACATCAGGGAGGGCAGAGGTCTTTTGTGAGGGGCAGGGAGGGAAAGTCCTTCAGCCTGTGAAACGCAGCAGGGAAAGGAGCAAGGGAGCACCTGGTCGCTATTTACCACTTTGCTGCACTCTTCTACCCTCTGCTCCACTTGGCTGTGAGCAGTGATGGTGTTAATCAGTTTTCAAAGATGGCATTTCTTGTGCATGACACTGTTTGTAGGAGGAGGTGACCCACTGATTATCCTGATGGACCAAAGGAGCAGAAAGTCAAGTTTCAAGCTATTGCTATGACTTAAGAAGCATGCAACTCTTTTGCCTCTGGACATAATCAAGTCAACATGTTCAGTATTGGTTTATGCTTTAAAAGCAAAGTAAAAGCAGATGAAGTGTATTTATAAGTTCATCAGCCAATGAATGATGAAATGGAAAAAGAAATTAATAGGAAAATGTCAGCCAGGATAAAGGAGGGAATCAGTGTGAAGTTCACATTCAGACCAACAACTTGGAGTTAATTCCAAAGACTAGGATATCTTGACTTTCAGTAGAAAAAATTGACGCCTTATCAACTCTGAATTCAAATGTAAACCATAAAAAAATAAGGTGAAAAGATCCTTTTGCCAGATTAATTCAGTCTAGGAAGGTTAAGGGACACTTAGGTTTGGCCACTTGAAAATGCATAGCTTTGATTTAAAGTTCAAAATCTTAAATAAAAAGGGGCACATAGAAAGCAATGTTACAACAATGAAGCCTAGTCTCCCTTACACTTCCCAGATCCTGATAAACTTGGGTCTAACACTAAAAGCAGTGAATAGAAAAGTAGAGGTGGAAAAATGCCTCTCTGCTCTGTGCTTTTCTGCTCTGCTAAAATTGCTGCTTTTTGTGCAAGGAAAAATCTGATATTTAAAAGCTATTTTCGGCAACATGAAATACAGGGACAAGCAGAAAGAAACTGCAGCCTTGTTAACTGAAATGTGAGGGCAGGCCAGTAACAGAGGATACCAGCACTGAACCATCCATCTTTTAAAAATTATTTAGGGAGTTGAGAAAAAGACTTTATATTTCATAAAAATCTCCTTGCCTGATCTAGTCCAGTATTTAAGAGAAAGAGATATGAGGAAGGCAGCATAATGAAACCCAGCCCAAATAGGCCAGACTGGAACAAAGGAGTTGCTGTTGATTTTGTGTCAAGCTTTGCCACAGTTTGAGCTGGAGCAAGTGGTTATGTCCATGCTGCCATCAAAGGTGTGATTGCAGCTCATATATTCATGCCCTCGAGCACTCTTTGCATCAGTTTAGCCGTCTGCACCAGAGCCATCATACACTTTTACCTCTTTTAAAGGCTGCAGCAAAGACTGACATAATCCAAGTTTGCAAAAGCTTTTGTGGTGTACTGATGAAAAGCATAGAAATGAAAGATGCTGTAATATTTCTGCTTATTGAACCTACTGGTACAGCCATGTGTCTTGCTGCTGGAAGAATCCTTTAATAAAACAAAATCCATTGCTCATCCACTTTTTTCTGGCTGCAAAACTATTGCTGTGAATTGACGCAGGCTTAAAAATCTAAGCCAGAGCACAGAACTGAGCAATACTACACATATATGTGTTCTTGGCAGGGCCTTGATGCAGATCCTGACCACGATCTGTTTAATGAATGTATGTTATTTAATGATCCATCCGGTGCTGATTTAGAAAAGAGCAAATTGGAACATTTGTGCTCAAATGGCAACTAGGAGAAGATGGCTCAAAACAAGCTCTTCCCTTGGTTCTGGTAGATCTCAGGGCTAAGAAGCAGCCCCTTGAAATGGCTTTAAATGAGTCTGAGTGGAGTTTACACATTGATGTTCATAATACAATTCATGTTTCTGAAAAGTAATAACTGAGAACACACGCATAACAGAGGCTCAGTGAACAAAGCTTGTAATGTATAATTTGCAAGGAATATTTCTTTAAAAATGTAAAGCAGGAATATCACTTATCATTCCCACATGGAATGAGTGGTGAAAAGGTTGTGGAAATAATTTTTATTGTTATCATATGTTTTTCCTAAATGTTGCTATAGGAGTAAACTCTTTTTGGTATTGCTTAAAGTATTGCTATTGTTTGACGTCCAGCATTACACTTGTGTTTGAATAGCTTGCCCTTGTAGCATCCTTCTTTGCCTTTGTTGATTAACTCAGAGATAAATATACCATTGTTTTCATGGTGGGTAAAAACTATTCAGTCTCCTGCTGGGTGACTGAATATTCAAGGAATGGTAGGAGTGCTCTTAGTGGAATAACACACTTGGACAGTTTCTCTTCAGACCAAAGGACCATGGTTTAATGCTCTCATCTGGTTTCCTTCCATTCCCTTGCCCTAGGATGGTGCACACAGCTCCTGGAGACTGTATGAATATCAGTGCAACCCAGCTCCTCCTCTGAGGAGGAATTTGCAGCCTGGAGCAGGTCTGTAGGACTTGGAGATGAATTAAACTTCCTACAGTTGGTTTCATTTGACTTGTGTGGTCAAAATGAATCATTTTTGGTCTCCTGTGAAAGGTGATCAAGGAGGTTCTGCTAAAAAATGTGTGAGTCTCTCTCAGAATGTATTTCAAGTTTTAGAAAAACATGGATATTTAGGGGATGAGGTAGTTTTCAATGTTCCATTTTTATGGTTTTCAGGGGAATACTAGAAGTTTAGAATAAGGAATACATACATTGGTTCTTGCTTGCATTTTTTTGTCAGTACATCTGATTTTCTGACCATATATTGCCACTTCCATGTGAAAGGCACAGCAGGTCAGAGTTTTATTCCATGGAAAACAGCTGCAGTGAGTTAGCAGACATCCTTCACTGTGTTGCAGCTGCTGAGAAACAGTTGAGTTCTGATGTCAATGGACACCAGTGCCCCATCCCTGGAAGTGTTCAAGGTCAATGTGGTGGTTTTAAATAGCTTGGTTTTTGGTGAGGGGGAAGAAACTACGAGTGGGAAAACACCACTACAGTCAGGTTGGGTGGGGCTCTGAGCAACATGGTTTTAGTGAAAGTTGTCCCTATGTCTATGACAGTGGTGCTGGAACTCGGTGATTTTTGAAGTGCCTTCCAACTCAAACTATTCTATGATTCTATGATATATTATACCTAACCCTATTTTTAAATATATTCACTTTTATCAAAAGCAATGGAGTCTGGGATCACCTGAGACAGCTCCAATTCACTCTTCTCAATGTGAAAATTAAAAGTGAAAACAACAGTGCTTTTCTTATGCTTAAAGAGAAGCAATTCACGAATGTAAAGTGAAACAGACATTAAGACATGTAGGTATGTAAAGAACTCAGTGTTTTAGGAGCTCAGTGAGTGCCCAAGGGCTTTCAAAGAGACTGGGAATCTCAAGATGCTGGCAGGGTCACTGGGTGAGGGGAACTCTTAGGGCTTGTCACTGAGTCACAGAATGGTTGTGGTTGTAAAGGCTCTGAACGACACCTTATCCACCCACCCCCTGTCCAAGCAGGGCCACATAGGGGAGTGGCCAAAAGCTGTGTCCAGGTGTCTTTGTGTCTTTTGAATATCTTCAGGGATGGCAGACTCCATAATCTCTCTGAATAACCTGTGCCAGTGTTCAGACAACCTCAAAATGAAAAAGTGTTTCCTAATTTTTGGGAGAAATCTCCTGTGTTTCAATTTGATCCCATAACTGGGCACCACTGAAAAGAACTTGGATCTGTCTTCCTTATCACCCTCTCCCCCCTCGGAGCCTTCTCTTCCCTAGGCTGAGCAGTCCCATCTCAGAGCCTTTCCACAGAGAAATAAGTTCCCATCACTTTATCATCTCTGTGGCCCTTGGTTGAACTTCTCTTCAGTATGTCCATGTCTGTCTTTTACTGGGAGCCCAGATCCTGACCCAGTGCTTCAGGTGTGACCTCACTGGTGCTATGGGAACTGCCTCGACCTGCTGGCATCATGCTGGGTGCATTTGTTACAACCATGATCCTTTTGGCATAGTTTATCATCTACAGGGTTTGCAATGTTCTAGTGTTCTCAAAGGCATCCAGTTTGCTACTTGGAACTCGTGATCATAGCTAGAAAAAGAGCATATCCTGGATCCAGTGATAGTTGGACAAATTAGTGCATCACTGGCAAGACATACCTCTTAATCTAGAAAACTTAATCAGGGAGGTGAAAAGGAAGCAGAATTCCTAGGATTTTCTGAGGAAAGCTCAGTCCATGGCAAGCGAGATGGGCACTATCCATCACCTGCAAAAGAAAGGCCTTTGATTGTTCAGCACGAGGTCAGAAGTTCTGTTGGTGGAACACAGCCAGGACTGCTCCAGCCTGGCAGCTGCCATGCTCTCCTGGACACTGTGGGTTGATGCAATGCCCAGAAAACTTTAATAAATTATCCCAGCTGAAAATAGCTGAGGTGATAAATATTTTTGCTGGTTATCTCATAGAAAAGCTGTGCAAGCCAAAGGAGAGAGTGACCTTCTGCATGGCCCTGCCAAGGCCTCCTTACCTCTCTAGTCCTCTTTCTGCCTTCACATTGCTGGGTACAAAATCCTTACTGCCTGGTGTGCCAAGTGCCATGCAGGGAATTACCCTGGAGATTGTCTGTATTTCTTACTACACAGTATTTCTTCATGGATCAGGTCTGGTAATACAAAACCTGCAAAATATCAGGAAAGAATTCCCTGGAAACTACCCTGAGACTGCTCCTGTTCCCCTTTTAGGGGCATGAAGTTACTTAATTTCAGGGGCAGCACAGTGAAATCCTCGCCTCTGCAGGAGTTTGCCATTAGCTGGGAATGACATGGTGCTCTCTACTATGTGGGCTAGCATCCACAGAAAAGGGGTGAAGACCTGCCTGAGCCTGCAATCACATTACACATTCTTCACTCTCACCCTGTGAGGTGCACCACAGGCATTTTATCAGATAAGCAATGCCTTGCATTGAAGTGTAGCAATTCAATAAACTCATATCTTCCTTTAGAAGCAACTTGCTTTCAAACAATGGTGCACAATGTCAAAAATACATGTTGTGTAGCTTACATCAAGTTTTAATCTCATTTTCAGTAATTGTTTAAACAGAAATGTTTCATTTTATGTAAACGTTAACATTATGCTAAGCTGCATTCTACTTCTGTGTACTAACAAAGGTCACGAATAGAGTAATAAGTGTTTGAGGTTTGCAGGACTGCTTTGATGTAAATTCTATTTGCCACTGGTATTCTTCATTTACCACATATATCCCCAGAGAACAGCTTGCCTGCATAGCTCATAAATTTGTTATAAATCATAATGCTTCTATTACATCATTTCCAACCTATCCGAGCTAAATACACAATGTGATTTTTTTTTTCTCCCTATGTGAAATTTCCAGTTTGGTGGCATATCTGCTGCATAATAAATTCCAGACAGTCATTCTTTCATGGTATATCTAATGTCTGCATTTTGGACTCAATCTAGTTGATTATTGAAATCTGTGGGAGTTTGCCATAAGTTACAGCAGGACCAGAATTGTGTCCTCTTTGTATCTAACTTGCCTTTGTTGGAGCAGCATGCTGGTTTGGAACCAGTTTCTAATGAGAATATATCTGGAGCTGCAAACACCAAATGTACTAATTGTCTGCTGAAATGCTGGGTTGGGTGCCAGCAGTAAGTGTTGGGTTTCTAATTCAAGGCTGTTTGTTTTCTCTTATGATTTAGTGCCACAAAATTCATCTGTTATCCTTCGCAACAAAAGCAAATTAGGAAAATGTTGGCTTACAATGAACATTTCTGCAATCTGGCAAAAGAAGGGCAGTGGTGCACCATATTTCTGCTTGGTTTCTACTATGCATACTTTCATTCCAAAATAGGGAAGGAAAAAAACCGATGTGATTTTATGTGATAGTATTAGCAATACTATTTATTAAATCTTGTTGAAAGATAAGTCTGTTAGTGTAAGCCCCCATTTGCAAGCATTTTTAATACATATTAGTCTCCAGAAGTGCATATTGTATTGAATTCAGTGGAATTTTCCATATGCATTCAGTTATGCAGTTTAATGTCTGTAGTGTTGTGATTTTCTTTGGTAGGAAGCAGAAGGGTGAGATCAAGCTCCTGGTTTATAATATTCAGAAATACTCAGACTAAAGACGGCAAATGGATCAAAGTCATAGTAAACATGCTCTGCTTTTTATCAGGGACAGAGTTTGGTGCTTACGTGTGGGTCTACCTGTTTTCTGCTTATCTTTGGTAGCAATATAATGATGAATAAAACTAAAACTACTGGAATAATGTAACAGTATGCCCTCTGTCTTTTCAGTGCTTAGCACAGTGAGCCAAGCATTCCCCATGGCTTCTTGATTCCCCGCTCTGGGTCTGGTGGAAAACCCTTGGGTGTAGGCAGCCTTGTGCTGGTGACTGTACTGAAAACTGTCCTCTCCAAGAGCTTCCTTCTGCACCCCAGCCAAGCCACCCTGCAGGGCAGCAGTGTACCTGCAGAGCTGAAGCAAGAGGCAGGGAGACAGACACAGCAATAGCTCAATTAGGTACATTTTTTGCCAGCAATTTCCCACATAGCCCAAGTCAATTTAAAACACAAACCACCTATCAAGAAATGCCTTGAAATTATTTACTGTTTTATGATTGCAGTGTATGGCAACATAATACTTTTAATGGAAGCCCAAATAAACGGCATATGCTGCAAAGTGTCTAGGAATGGGTTTTATGAGCTTGAATTCTCACGTCACGCACTGGTAGCAATCATGACTTCAGCAAATGCCTTGGGGACATAGAAGAGCATATATAGAGCTTTAATAAAGGTATAAACTGATAATATTTATTTTAAAAGTGTATTATCACACTGGGAGAGCAGGTGGGGGAAATATCACAAATAATGAAAATATTTATTGTTGCAAAGTGCTTTACAAGTGTTACAATATGTTAAAATGTAGTGGTCTCCAGTAAAGGCATTGGTTGCAGGGGCAGTCCCACTGGCTCAGCTCATAGGCAAACACCACAGAGACTCTGTGGACTGGAGCTAAGGAGCAACACGATGATCATGCTGATGGCTCATGGCAATGAACATCTGCCCTTGGGCTGTCTGGTCCAAAGGGCTTGCACAGGATAGATGGGGCGTGTTTGGGTGCATCCCCTGCTGGAGTAAACTGTTTTTAACTGTGACTATCCAGACCTTGACATCCTTTCAGGCATGCTTGGTGCCAGACTGTAATCATCCTTTAGTCCTTGCTCGGAGCCATTTTCTGCACATATTGCCAAGTTAAGACAATGGTATGTGACTGCTTCAGCTAGAGATGCTTTCAAACCAGCTCTGGTGTGACCCAGTGTTCTCATCCTTTTCCCATCCCATAATATACTCATCTCCATTTTTGTTTTAAAATTTTAATTTTATAGTACCAGAAACATGATTTATTTTTTTGATTACTAGTTGAAATGAAATTCCTTTACAACTGATTAAATATCCCGTGTATAACCTTCCTCTCCGCAAAACTTTAAGATCACACACAGTCATGAAACTATTCCCCAACGGATGTATTTATGATCAAGCATTTCTTGGCCATATTTGGTGTGTGTTTAGCTGTTTCAATATGTGTTCAGTCCAGATATACTCAGCAATCAAACAGTTGTTGTATGTGAAATTGCTTCATTAATCACGTTAGTGGTGCCATTCCAATGGTATAAGAGAGTCAGACCACCACTATTTCAGAGTCCAACCCTGGTCTCTCCCAGAATATGATGTCAGGAAGGTGAGTGAGTGCTTAAGCATATCAAGATTAGGATTTGCAAAGGGTCCAGAGCAGATGCCAAGTAGTGAGTCATGAGAGAACAAACAGACATCATCTAGGGACCTGGATGCCAACCTACCCCACGCAGGTGAGTACCATAACTTTGGTACCACAGTTGTGTTTAGACATGTCTGTTTGGACCTGTACTTGTCACTTGAGCTGTGCTGAAGTGACAGAACCTGCACACCATAATCCTGCTGATGTGGATTCAAGTCCCTCCAGCATGATCCATTGCTGCAGATCCACGGGGACACACCAGAGCAGGCCCGGGGTAGAGACAGATGCTGCAGAGAGTGAGGAGCAAAGGGAAGATTTTTTTCCTGCCCTGAAAAATGAAGTGTCACTGAGCTCACCACTCATCCTCAGCAGAGGGCTTATGACAGAGTGTGTGAGCTGTGTGAGAGGCTGGCAGTGACTGGAAATTGCAAAATTTAGCCCCTTTGCCTGCAGTGAGGGCTCCTAAATCATCTGGAGGAGACATCCAACAGCTTTACCCTAACCCACCAGATGTGAGGTACCATATGTGATTCCTGAACTAGTGTTTTATGGGAAATGCAAATCAGAACACATCGATCCTGCTCGGTGCTTCCATGACTGCCCCCTTTGAGCCTTGCTGCTGCCGTGGGCATTCTTGCTGCCCTCGTGCTGTGGTGCAGCAGTGTGGATCCCCCAGCAGCTGCTCCCTGCATGTGCATGAAGAACCAGGTGAGCCCACTGTCTCTGCTCCCATCGCCTGGATGGTTCCAACAGTACACAGCAAGGGTGCAGGGCTGCGTTTTGGGGATGGGCAGCAGGCAATCCTCTCCTGGGTTTGTTGGCATAGAAGCAGGAAGGAGCCTAGGAAAAATCCTGTATCCAGCACCCTTTCTTATAGCACTTCCCAACGTCTCTTGCTCCCTTCCATGCACAAAGGCTCCCCCTCTCACCCCGTATCTGGTCAGTTCTCAGAACCAACTGGTGCAATATGGACCCTGTTCTCTGCAGGGAAGGGAGGAGAAAATCCTGGCTCCAGTGAATTTACAGGCAGGCAAAACTCAGGGACTTACTCTTTATTCTAAAAGATGGGTTTCACCATTAGTATGAAGTCCTACACTTGCTTTCAAACTCCTCTGTGATGTGACTGCTAAAGTACTACGAGACCAGCATTTATAACGAAACTGAAATTTTTATATTTATGCACACTGTCTGTTAGGATGAAGTAATTAATTTTTTATTAAAACATTTTTCTAAAATGCTCTGAAAAGTTTTCCCATGTAAAACATGCTGTTATTCTTTCCCCACTAACTTATTTTTCTCTTCAGTGTGATGCTTTGGTCTTTGTTTTGTGACTTATGCTTCTCTGAAAAACAGCTCATAAACCTTGACAAAAAAGGCACTTTTGGCTTATATCTTTATTCAATAAATATGGCGTATCTGTAGCAAAACTGTTTTAGGAGCCTTGGGAAGACAAGTCCACTTGCTGAGTACCAGAACAAAAAAATTGCTTCCCCAAAGCTTTAGAAAGATGCTTTATAACACAGAGGAGTCTGTTCTGATTTTGGTTATATTTGTACCACACTTTATAAACTGTGGCTTTTTGAAGTATGAATGTGATTTCATGTAGTTCAATTCCAATAAAGCTTTCAGGAGTGCTTCAGCAAGTCTATGCAAGCATTTCTGAAAGCTCCCCCAGCTCAGACAAGCACAAACCCTGTGGCTACAAACAAGTCCCCAGCTGCTGTAACTCCAGGGTAGGAACCAACCATGGAACAGGAGGGTGAGGGTTAGCAATTAGCTGTAATCCAAGATTAATACAGTTTTATTGCATGTCTCCACAAATCACAGATTGATGTGGAACTAATGGTTTTCTTCAGTGCTGATTTCTGCTGTGCTCAGGGGTACAAAATTTGGGGTAAAAAGATTGTTTCTCAAAAATTAGCACTTCAATTAACGCTACTGTAATTTACTAATAAAATTCATGAAGAAAAGTTCACTGTTATCTATATTTTTTTCTCTCTCTCCCATGCTGTTTTAATCCTTTTCCTTAAAATTTCTCTTTTTTCTGCTAGAAGCAAATGGAATTACAACAATAATGAAAACACAGTGCATTGCAGCACAGATCTGAAGTGCTGTAGCTGCTTGTATTCTAACACTTAAGCTTCATGAGGGATAATTCTCTTTGTAGATGCAGGAGGAAGAAAAGCTGGACAGTGTGGAAGGCCACAGGAGAACTCAGGCAAGGAGGGTGGCTTTTTATTCTTCAGTTTTATCCTTTACTAAAGCCTCTGAAAGAAGGTTTGACCCAGGTCTCTCAAAGCTGAGGCACAGCACGTCCAGGGAGGGTCTCACCAGGTGCTATGCAAGCTGGCTCTCAGCCTTCCCCATTTGCCCACTTGTGGCTTTGGCTGCTCATGCTGACTAGAGAAACTGATGTGAGGTTTTCATTTGATTGCAATACCTAATGTAGGTTAGGGGATATAGGTGCTAAACAGGTGCTCTTGGCCCAGAAACAAGCACCTGTTCTGGGAAATGCACCATCAAAAGGGGGATGGAGAAAGAAAGGAAAAAACCTTTTAAATAAATATTTCTCTCTCCCATGCAATGGCTCTACAGGATGAAACAGAGAAGAGCTCTGTTTTTAGAGTTCCCTGCAGTTAAGTAATCTTTGTCTGGAAATTAACAGAAACATTTGTGCTTCCTGCTGAGGGCTGTAGTCTTATTCACAGGCACTGGAGAAAGCATCTTTCTCCATGGACTCAGCAGGTTTGCATGACACCAGGCTCAGGGTGGTCTGAAACGGTGTCTGTGAATTTTTCAGGGTGCCAATGCTGATGACTTGGGGTATATGCTCAGTTCTGTGTGCCCAAGGAGGTTGTTCAGTGGAAACTACCTGAATATCCAAAGGGATAATCTTCAGAAGTAATTGTAGAACCCAAGATCTTCACTGGGAAAATCCCGACAAGTGCCTTCACCCAGCAGCCACTGCATTCAACCACAAGCTTTGATTTTTCAGTAGGGTAGGTGTCAGCTAAGATAGGCTTCTCTAGACCATGAAGGAAGCTTTAGAAAGGTGGGCACTTGCAGGTTCAGGATGACATGCTGAGCCCCACAGGAGCTCAGACCTGGCACAGACCCTGTGCTCTCCTCCTGGCTCACTCCTCCTGCTGCTGGTCCCCTTGGATCCTGCCTCACCACACAGGCTCCTGCCTGACCACACAAGTTTTCCTGTGACTCCTCCTGAACTTTGTCACATCCCTGCATTTCAGCTTCTGTTGGTTTAGCCATTTCCAGCCAGCTTAGATTGAGAGGCTGGAAAGGACTGGGGAAAGGGGAGAGGAGAGGCTGTCCCTAGCAGCGGCACAGATTTATGCCTACCTAAAGAGGCTGCTCAACTCCAATCTCATCTTCCTTCACACACAGTTTCTGCTTTTTAATTGTTCCCTTTGATTCCTAAAATTTCAGGTGTAATTTTCTGTCTTCTTCCTCTGCCTCACAGGCTTCATTTCTTCTCCACCTCCTTGATCTGGCACCACTTGCTGGGTGCAGGCAGGGTGACCTGTTTGCTGCACACATCTCAGCCAGGCCCACATTGCATATGGATCCATGGCTCTGGACAAGGCATTACATACAACTGTATGAAAACAGACGTGACGGCACCAAACACGGTGGTCAGCATCACTCTGATGTTCCCATTCTGCCACTTCGGGCTGCATGGCACAAAGAGCTGAAGGAGAGAGGCAGCAATGATTGGCATAACACTGTAATTCATGCAGGGTGTTATTAAAGATGCCTGGAGTTTAGTGCAAATGTCTGTACGTACTCATGCTTTGTCCTGGGAACTGCAGGTGAGACTTGGGCCTGTGAATTTCAGCAGGAGGGCTCCCACTTTGCCTTTGAGCTGTTTCCTCTGTGAGGAAAGGGTGTAGGCACCAGGCTATGAGGCATGCTGAGGGACACAGGGAGGGCTGCCCAACACCTCCATCTGTCCTTTGCTACACGGTATGAGCAAGGAGAAAGGAAGTGTCTCAATCTCTTTAATCTCTGGAGATTAAAACAGATTAAAGGACATCCATCCTTTTCAGCCTCTGCATCCATTGCTTGGTAGGACAAAAATTTTAAACTTTTGGATAATGAATCCATATTTAATAAATATATAGTATAATCACAAGTAGTATATATAAATATATATTTATATCAGTTGAATTGCTGATTCTCTCAGTAGAGTTACAAAATCTCCAGATGAATTGTTTTCAGTACCTTGCAGCAAAAATGCTGATCCTTCTGCTGCCCCCCAGATAACTCCAATCCTATAAAATTAAGAAAATACATTTTAGATTTTTCCTGGAAAAATACTGTCGCACTATCCCAACGCGCAACATTTTCTCTCCCAAAGAGAAAAATAGTGGTTTTTCAACACACAAACATTAGCAGCCAGGCAGGACATTATGATCCATGGAGATCTGCACTTTTAAACTCAGGAAGTACAAATCAACCTATTTCTTATTAATCTTATCTCAAAAATCTAGCTGATGGGACATACTCTTAAGTTTATTCCTTTTCTAAAAAAGCTTTTCCCTCCTCCAGGAGTGCTGGTGTTTGCTGCTTAGATCAAACTGCCGAAGCCAGCCACCAGGTTATCTGTTAACTACTTCTAGGATTAAGACATTCTTCTCAAATTATGTTTATAGGCTGCTCACCTCCCTTTCTGCTCAAGTCCAGACCTCTGGTGTTTAAATTACATACTGTGCTAGGTATCTTATCACATCAATACATGAGATCTCTTCTTGCCCTCCTGTTTTCTTTTTATGCTAAAATAGATGGGTGCCATATGAGTAATCTCTAAACACAATTAATTTACTCCAAAACTGTATCCTTTTAGTGGGGTCTCTAATGCACCTTTCTAATCTTAGCAGTACCATACCATTAGAATTGGCCTCTTCAGCTCTGGAAAAGGACTCTCATCAGTGTGCTTGACACTGCTGGAGTAGCTTCAGTGGGTTTAAACATCAGGCTTACATACCCAAAGAGCTTGCTTGGCTTTCTGACAGCTGCCTAGCAGGGTGCAGATGGTTTTAGTTTATTCCCCATTTACCACCAAATGATTTTGCCCTTAAAATTAATAGAAGAAAAATATTTGGAAAGTGATAGCTGGTTGTTAGATATTACTTTTAGTGTTCCTGTTCATATTTTTCTTTTCTTTCCCATATGTGCTTTTTCTTGTAATCTTGCAGGACTGTAAAGTTATGATTCAGCAAAGTGCTGAAGGTGAGAGCATGGCTGTGCTGATGCTGTGGCTGCCATAGAGCCAGGAGCACCTCCTGGGTGTGCCTTTTGCTGGGGTGCTTAGCTTGGTCAGCTCCATGGCAGCACCCCAGCTCTGGGGTCACTGTCACCCTCAGGATGGGAAGGAATGGGTGGTATGCACGTTTTTGGGAGCAACACAGGGATGGGCTCTAGCAGGGGGGTCAGTGCCATCCCTGTGTCTGCCCCAGACATAGTTTTGGGATACAGCATAGGGGTAAGGAAACTTTTCAAATGGGATTTCAAGGCAGGAGGGTACCCTGTGTCTGTGGTTTATTGCTTTTGTGGGCATCCAGCCTCTTGACCCAGACCATCCCAAGGCTGGAGAGAAGGCAAGGCTTTTGATTCTTACAGAACTGATAGCATCTATTGAAATTAATTCCATGTGGGGAAGTAAGGACTGTCTCCACATAGTAAGACTCAGTGTGGAGCATACTGTCGAGTTTGAGCTCTTACTCCAAAAAAATGCCTGAAGGCAGAACAAATGCTTCCTGGGGTTTTGAAGGTACCACAACCCATGAGAAAGCTAAGGCTGCATGAATGTGTTTTGTATAATCCACGAACGAAAAAAACCTCAAAAAGCCTTAGACTTTTCACATTCATATCACTCTTAAATAAGTGCAAGTGTGGTTTCTGCAGTCATTCCTCCTTTATCCATGTATAATGAGAATACACCTTTGCCTTCTAGTTGGATGTCATTGAAGTCTAATCTCTGTGTTCAGATGGGCCTTTAGAGCACCAGCACCAAGCTCCAGAGAAGTGCTGACAGACATTACCTCTGCAACTCGTGTACATTTTCCCTCTCCTCCTTTCAGACAAGGAGGTTCTGAAGGTGTTTTAGCCAGACTTTGATTGGCTGACTTCTTCAGTGGCATCAGGAAGAGTGATTTCATTGATTTCCCAGAGCTAAACAGATTCGCACCACCTGGGAAGGTGAGACAAAAGATTTACAGTGAAAAAGGTGCATCATAATTTTACTATTTACTGATGCTGTTTTACTCTTATGAGATCAGGGTCTGTGATCTCAGGGACAATGATAGTTCAAAAGGCTTCTTTTATAGTCTTTTTTACAGGGCTGCACAGATGGAGGTTTAGACTCCATCCAAAGGCTCAGCTGTGTAATTTTTACTCAAACTCAATCCAGCAGGAGCAGCCAGTGCAGCAGGACTGAGCCTGATGGCACTGTAGGTTGAAATTGAACATTTGCTTTAATTAACTCCTCCATTTCCAAAAGTGGCCTGTTTTGAGTTTAATTGTAATATAATCTATTATATTACAATAGAATATATATTGTAATATAATATATAGTGTATACAACATAATAGATATTGTATATATAATATATAGTGAGGGAATCTGATCAGGTTTGGGCCACAGTCTCCCATCCCTGATGCTGACAGCTGCCCCAAATCAAAAAGAGCACTGATGAACTTCCCAAGAAGCTGCTGACTTATTTGAAATATGTGTCCTTGCTGTCTGTGACATAAGTGCACTCACTAATCAGCAAGTCTCAGCTGAGATGGTTGTTTTCCACCATGAGTTTAAAATACTCCACATGGCTCCTTCAAGCACTTTACGCAGACTTTACTGTGGTCATGCTGTGTCACTGTGCTCACTGACTGCTCAGCTGGGGCAGCTCACCTGGCTCAGTCGTCCTTTGGCTGAAGCTGCAAACTTTGCATCCCCTCCAATATCTGTGTGACCATTGATGCTGTTCCTCTCACTTTTTAAATGCTATACCACAGGCTGGACAAACCATAAGCAAATACAAAATTATAAGGAAGTGTAGTGACAACATGATTCAGTATTTTTGCCCTTTATTTCCATGCTTTGGATTGTACTTATGGTTGTTTGAGGTTTGAACTGACCATATAACATCTCCTTGCAGGTATGTGACATCATTGTACAGAGGGACTTCAAAGCATAGGACCACAGAATGGTTTGGGTTGGGAGGACTTTTGAAGGTCATCTCATCCAACCCCAAACACACGCGACCTTAGTGCTCCTAAAGTACTCGGGACATCAAAGAAATGATGGTGGATGGGAATACCTCTAAGACCTTAATTGGAAATTACCTGTGCTGGTTTGGACAGGGCTGTAATTAATTTTCTCTGTAGTAGCTGTATGGGAATAAGTGGTGGATTTGTGCTCAAAACTGTGAAGAATACAAATCTGTTGTTGCCCAGCATCAGCACCTTTCTGCTTCTTGTACTGCTGCACCAGAACATAGGCTAGGGATACACCAGAAGATGGGAGGGGACTCAGCTGGGACAGCTGACCAAAGGGATATACCATACCATATGGCATCATATTCAGTCCATAAAATCTGGAGGAAGAGGACAAAAGGGGAACACACGTTTGAGCTGATGTCATTTGTGTTTCCAAGTCGCCACTATGCATGAGGGACTCCTGTTTTCCTGGAGATGCCTGAACACCTGCCTGCCCACAGGAAGTGGTGAATGAATTCCTTGTTTTGCTTTGCTTCCATAGGCAGCTTTTGCTTTACCTATTAAATTCTTTTTATTTCAATCCATGAATTTCCTCACTTTTACTCTTCTGATTGTCTCCCTCATGTCACTGGGGAAGAGTGAGTTGTGTGCCAGCTTAGTTGCCAGCTGGGGTTAAATCACAACCTTACCCTAGCCTTTGATGAGTCACATTCAAGGGACAGGTGTGGGAAGGCCTGCCTGCTGGCTCAGAGGGAACATGACTGTCTGTACTGACCCTGTCCCTCTCCCAGTCTGCACTTATTGTTCCTCTGAAACTGGGACACAAAGCCTGAATCTCTTTCTGGATTTTATGCACCTACATTGTGCATGTAATGAAGACAACTGACTTATCTGCCTTTGGAGACACATCTGGAGGAGGAGTGCAGGGGTTAGAGCAATTGCTCATGAGTGGGAGTGCTCAGCTCAGCAATGTAATTGGAAACTGCCCATATTCACTTTTTTTGAGCTAAGTTAACATCACTGTCTCAGCTTCCTGAACAGTCAGTCGGGAGGGATGAGTGATTCATCCCACCCAGCTTAGACCCATATTTTAGGAAGGAAGGAATTGCCCTCTGGCTGATGAAAACCTTAGATGAGACATCTAAGTTTTAAATGACTAAAGCTTGGTGACACAGATCTTTGCCTAAATGCAGAAAACCTGTTAATTTGGCTACTCTTTTGACCTTTAACTGAAGAAAAACATGCTAACTTTTCATCAACACCAAACACTTAATTTTCTTATTTACTACTATCCCACTGCTTCCACTAGCAGGTGTCAGCCTGCTCTTCATGAAGAGCACCCTGAGTCTCATGTCCTGAGGAGAGCAGGAGCAGAGCCATACACACCTTCTTTGCTCATAGATTTAGTCTTTGTAGTCAGGACGTGGGCCAAAAGCATTCTTGCCAAGCTTTCTTCTGACCGTGCTCACAATGCTATTTGCCCCACTCTGTCTCTCCTTCCTCCACTTCTGTTTTTGTCTTGTTGCTTTTCTTTTGCATACAATTTACTAGATTCACTAGGTTTTGTGTGTGGACCAGAGGTTGCAACTTTAACTGGTCTTCACTTCCATGAAATAGATCAATTATCCCTAAAACTCACTGCCCTAAGCCACTCTGATTTCACCCACCTCCCCATCACCCCATCACTGTTTTCTTCCTTGCATCTGTCATTTGTGTGCACCCTGAACTGTGCCTGTTTAACTTCATGATTTGTAGGTTTTTGTGTTACCAGAAAAACCATTACTGATCCATGACCAGCCTTTCAGGGCTGCATATCCTAAGAGTTTATTTAAGGCCTTGAGATTCTCCATAACGTAGAGTTCAGAGAAGTGCAAAGGTAAATCTGTGCACTACAAGCTGATTTTAGTCAAACCCTCATGAGGAAAAGGCAATAGTAGAGGTCATCCTTTACAGGTCAAGGCTAATTGCCAAAAAGAATTGAAATAGCTTTGACGTTGTTAAGGGAAAGGGGATAGACAGAAGATAATAAATGCTTCCTGTGTTCCACAGGAAATGAAATCTTCCTATCTTCCTTTCTTAAGCCTACTTCCTATTGAAATCAAGCACTATACTATTTAATTGCGTGTATTGGTTAAGAAAGATGGGGACTCTTTTCATGTCAAATACACCCACACATACCCAAACCAAAGTGTTTTGTGTCAAATTCTGATAGAAGGTAAAACAGCTTTCATTCCTAGCACAGACAATTAGGTGCTTATGAAACCATTTCATTCTAAAGATTTTAGTGGAAAACAAGTCTTCCCCCTAACCTCTGAATAATGATGCACTGAACCTTATTTATAAAGAAAATGTCCTTATTGGTCTGGATAATACAAGGTTTCTGACTTTCATTCTGTGCTGTGCAATTGCTGTGTTGTTGTTGTAAATACAATATAACACTTTGTTGAGAGTTCGCCAGGGACATAAGTGATGGAGAATCACCAGTAGCCTCTGAAAAATGTCTTTTCTTTTTCTTTTCTTTTTTTTTTTTTAAGTGTTGGAAGTATTTAGATGCACTTATGGTCCTGCTATATAGTTACACATACCCAAAACCAAACAGAGATGCACCTCATGATTGTAAACCGCTTGCAAGAGTGAGAGTGGGGTTTGTGTAATGGCCACCTCCAACACAAGTTCTGTAGCATTAGTTTTTGCCACACAGAGCTTTGTTTAGGGCAAGACGCCTTTCTCTCTGCAAAGATGTAGGGTAACTTATTGACCAGTCAGTGGTACCTCTAGGAGCTGGGGGGAGTATAACTGGACAGTGAGGTGGATCTCAAGGGTGTTGCTTGTAACACAACAGCCATATGTGGGGACACCAAAAGTCTGGATCATGTGGGGAACTCCAGTGGATGATATTCCCCAGGGCTTGAATCTCAGTGACTTTACTGTCTGTTGGGATAAAAATACCAAATCTAAACCATCCCAAAGTGTGCACATTATGAACCTTGGGCAAAAATAATCTTCCTAACTGTGCCCTTGATAGACATTAATTTGTGTTGGACTCAAGTGCAGCTGCAGTCTAGGAGCAGTAATTTCTCTTGAACACCTCCTGAGCACATCAGGCCTCATAAAACCCCTATCTTATACTATGATGTAGCTTCAAAGACAATACTCTGCTGTTATACAGGACCAAAGCAGCTCCTTCAGTGCATCTGCTGAGCTGATTTGTTTTCAAATGTTGATTTAAATTTTACTTTTTATTATGTGATATTGCTAAAACTATGGTTTTATGGCAAATGTGTTCCAGTTCAATAAAAATGTGCTTATTTTTTTCCTCCTCCCTGAACTAAGAACAAAATGCCTTGAGGGACTATATATGTTTAATAGATTTTCTGAATTAAAACCCCCTTCAATTAAAATAATAATCTTTGGTGGTCCCACATAATATTTTGTAGCTGACATTTGTGTATAATATAATGTAATCTTTTTTTTTTTTTTTTTGATGGGACTTCTGTCTTTGCTAAGTTTCCTCTCTGGCTAATTAATGTTTTTCCTGCTATTGATTTTTCAGATCCACCCAAATTTCATTTGTTATTTTCTTTCACTGATTATTTTAATAGCATGCCTTAATGTAGCATATGTTCAGATTCCAGCTCCAGTTTTACCCTTGCCATTATTAACAATGTAAAGCTCCTCCTTTATGTGACAATGCTAATGTTTTTAGCTGTGCTTAATTAGCCCCATCTCAGTAGGGAAGCACTGTTAAGGCTTGTGTCCTATCTGTTAATGTTTCAATTTCCCCTTTTTCTAGCAGATAAAAGCTGATTGTAATCCCATGTGGCAGGCTTGGGGCACAGCCATCTGCAGTCTCATTTTAGAGTCTAAACAGGCAGATTGCTTCCCACCTAAACTGCTGCCACAGTAGACTGCTATCTTCAGTGTAATCATAATTACATTCATGTATCTTCAGAGGATGTTAATTACAGGAGGATGGTTTCTTTCTCTTGAATTCAAGAACAAGTGCACTGCAAGTTTAGAGTGATTAAAGAGGGGAAAAGCATTAAATCACAGGTGGGAAGGAAAGAAGTGAGAAGCATATCCAATAGGCCAAAAGGTTGTTTGAATGGCAAAGGGAAGTAAAAGGTGTGAAGAAAAGACATGTTAAACCTTATTGTCACGTGGAGGTGAATCAGTCCAGAGCAGCAGAGCTCGTCATCCTAACTGAAGGACATGAGGATGGTTGGTACAGCAACTTGGGTAAAGTAGGACCTGCATGCCAGGGACATCTGGAAGCAAAGTGGAGTGCATGCTCAGGATGGCTTCCCTCCTTTTGCACTTGAGAGTGAGGTGGGATGGCAGGAGGATCAAGGTTTCCCCATTACTAGCATGTCAGCATGGCACAAAGCCTGTGGATCCCAGAGCCAGGCAAAAAGAGCATTGACCTGTATTGACTCTGCTTGTTGCAAAGACTCCAGACAGCAAGGATCATAGGATCATAGAATCATAGAACAGTTTGGGTTGGAAAGTACCTTAAAAGTCCAGCTTCTTACAATAAGCAGGGATATCTTCAATTAGATCTAGTTGTTCAGAGCTCCGTCCAATCTGACTTCCAGTGTTTCCATGTCTATATGTTCAGAAAATGTATTTAACATACAATGGCACACATTCATTTGGCTGAGCAACTAGATGCAGTAAGTCAGAATCACAAAATTATTTGGGTTGAAGAGGACCGAAAGATTATCTAATTCTAAGCCCCATGCCATGGGCAGGCATCCTTTCCACTACACCAAGGTGCTCAAAGCCCCTTCCAACCTGGCCTTGAACACTTACAGGGATCAAGTATCCACAGCTTCTGGGGACAACCTGTTCAATGAAGTTTCAACTGGTAGTACTTCTGAAAAGAGGAGGCATAAAGCAACTGGACCTTTATTTGTGCAAAAAACTTAATGCTTGTCCTGTTTTTATCCAAGGACAGGGTTAATTTTTCTCAGAAGCTGAAAGGGAGCCATGTGGCATGTCCATGTTGTCATTCTATACCATGCACATCATCACTTGTGAGTGGAGTTAAGAGACTCTCATTTCTGAGAAGGAGGGCATTGCAGTCAGAGAAAAAGCAGGTGCACGGGGGTCTGGCTGCCATTTTCTTAGTTGTCTCAGGGTCATGCTGCATCAGGTCAGTGGGTGAGCAATTTGCATGTAAAACACCCTCTCTGTTGTACACTATTGTAATTAATATTGTTGCTGTTACTGTTTATTTTCTTATCTCACTGCTGTTTCCAGTAAGTTTCTCTTAGCTCATAATCTCTGCTGTTTGTCCCTCTCACTGGAGGGCCCTGAGGGAGGGAGCAGGAGTGTCATTCCTAAACCAGGACAATGCTTAAGTACTTCTGTATATTTAAAAATTAATGTAATCACAAAGATGGTGGGACATCAAGAAAGGAAAAACTGAGAGGTAAAATTCTACTTCCTTGTATGCAGAGGTGCTGGGGTGAATGGGGTGAAAAGCATCATTCAGGCTTCAGGTGAAATGTGAGGCATGACAAATGTGGCTCCTCTGGTGTGATTGGGAGGACACATTGTTGCCATTGCTCTGGGCTGTGTTTCTAATACTGAGCAGACCAGATGGTTTGGTTTTGAAAAGAGCTATGGACAATTAAATAGCTGTGCAAGGCACTGGCAGCACCAGCTTTCAGTACTTCCTCCCCATATTTGCGTGGACGAGATGTGATTGCAGAGGAAAGCAAAACCAGGAACTTAATATGACACCTGCCACAGGCATCTTGGATAAAGCACTCTTGGCTGCTGGACAAATGCAGGCCTTGATCTGGCAGAAGCCAATTAGTTTTGTACACACAAATAGTCTCACCGTGGAATAAAGCATGCAGAAGTTTATTGGGAAGTTCATTCCCTGGGAAGTGGAAGTGAAGCAAGCTGGAGGAATGACTAAGAAGTAGGGGGGAGTTAAACACAGAGTAGCAGAAGCTGGCTACCCACTTGGCTGACCCATCAGGTGAGTGGGTTGCAGCTGGAGTATCACATCAGATAAAATAACAGGAAGAGCCAAGTGATGGCACACACAGGAAAAGTGAACACTGGAATGATCTTTTAATACCAGTAAGCAGGGTGACAAAGCAGAAGAGGACATATTATGTGATGAATGCAATTACTCACATCTGACTCAGGACTGAATGGGTGTTGTTACTTAGTGCTTTTTTTGTCATCTTATTTTGGTTATTTTACAAGTAACTGAGGCCAAAGGAAACGTGTCATGAAGCCCTTGGGAAGACATAGGTTAAGAGTGGAGAGTCTGCAAACAAGTGAATACAAAGAATGTGTAAGCCTACACATCTCAGGAAATAATAACTGCAAAATCCCCTTAGGTGAAAGAGGAATGGTTGCTGATATGAATCAATGGACATGCACCACAGAGACTTAATCAGATGATGGAGGGAACTGTCCCACTCTGCTCTGCACTTTTATGGCTACACCTTAAATCCCGTATATAGTTTTGGGCACCATAATATAAACAAGATATAAATCTGTTAGAGAGTATCCAAAGGAGGGCCAGGAGGATGGTGAAGGGCCTTGAAGGGAAGCCGTATGAGGAGCAGCTGAGGTCACTTGGCTTGTTTGGCCTGGAAAAAGGAGACTGAGGGGACACCTCACAGTGGTCTTCAACTTCCTCACAAGGGAAAGCAGAGGGGCAGGAACTGATTTCTTCACTCTCATGACCAGGTACAGGACTCCAGAAAAGGTCATGAAGCTGAGTCAGGGGAGGTTTAGGTTAGATATCATAAAATGATTCTTCATGCAGAGGGTGATCAGGCCAGGAACAGGCTCCCCAGAGAAGTGGCCACAGCACCAGCCTGACAGAGTTCAAGAAGTGTTTGGGCAACACTCTCAGGCACATGGTGTGATTCTTGTGGCTGTTCTGTGCAGGGGCAGGAGCTGGACTTTGACAGTCCTCGTGGGTCCCTTCCAACTCCGGATATTCTATGATTCTATAATTTTAAGTTTCACTGTAACAGGCCAAGAGACCATGGAAGAGCAAATGAAGAAAAGACAGAAGAATCCTGCCAACTTACCTGTGGGAATCTTGGGGGTAGCTTGGTTTTCATACAGTTTCCTGAACTCTTCAATTTGTGCCCCAGACATTAGCCAGACATATCCCTGTGTCTGCTGCTCTGAGTACCTGCTCTTTCTAACCTAATGCCTGCATAATGGAAACTCCATGAACTGGGATGCAAACTGCCATCTTCCTTAAGAAGAGAAGGCTAATCATCTTGGTGGACCTCCAAGAGGCAGATCTGGGACCAGGCAAAAAACCCCTATCAGCCTCGCCTGTGTTATGGTGCTCTCTGTCCTGTGGGTACTTGCTGGTCCCCAAATGCACAGTTTAGCCCTTAGCTCAGCACAGCGAGTCCTGGGCCAGGAATGGGTGTGTCACCTTTTGGGGAGCCTCCTCAAGATGTGTATTTCTGCTAAGTGCCCACCCCTGGGGCCCCTAACAGCAAATTAACTTCTCAGGCACACGCCTGGGGTCCTGGGACAAAAAAAAAAAGACTATTTGCATGCAAAGATTTTACAAATTTGGTCATCGTGACCAAACTTTATTACCCATTTTATGGAACTGTGACAAAGTCTAGGAATCAAGCAACATGGGGATCACAGAGGCTATTATGTTTATTGTGCTGAACAGACTGTGATAAACCATTAAAGGAACATTTTCAACAAGCAAGCGATTTGAAGTACAATCATAGACAGCAACTCTACATGAAGAACAAAGCAAAAAGTTAGAAGACACTCAAAAGGAAAAGCAAATTGTAGTTCAACATCTTGAAGCAATTTTTTTTCCTGCAAACACACCTCTCTTGCAGAAATGGTAGAAGAGTTACATGTCCAGTCATAGTTAGCAGTGACCAATGACAGCAAAGAACAGTCGTATAAAATTTATCTCCCACAAAAATAAACTATATATATAAAAAAATTTTATGATGTTCTCACTGACTCAATGGCCACATGCAATTTTTCCGTCTGAAAAAATGAGGTATAGTAGGCCCTAAGAGGTAGTAATGTGTTTTGATTGTACTACAATATATAGAAAATGTAAGATTCAGTTCATCAGAGTGGTAAGTCTCTTAGAGGTTGAAGAGTGACACACAGAGAGCAATTATTTCTGTGTCATCCACTGAATACCGTGGCTTAAAAAATGCAACAAAACCCCTCAGACCCCAAAAGGGACTTGCTAAGGCATGATTTGATGCCCTTTGAAGTCAGCAAAATTCCTATTACTGCCTTCAAGTGACACTGGATTTGGCCTGTTAGAGCTACTTATAGCTAGGATTATTTGTCTTTCACTTGATATTATCATGTCTAGTTACAATATTCCAACCAGCTCTTTCCCAGCCACTGAACCCCGCGCGGTGCTTCGTGGAGGTCCGTGTTCCTTGACACTGCCTCTTGGGGGAAGCCAGTTATCCTCAACTGCACTTGGCTCCACGCTAAAGCCATACCAACAGACGCCTTCCTGAGAAACTACCCCTGGCCCAGTTATTAATATAATGGTACAAAGTACTGACTAGGAAAGAGAGGAAGAAGGGAAATAAAACAGAAATAGAGAAAATGAAATTGGAGGTGGGGGAGAGAGAGAGAAAGAACAACAAAAGTGAGAGAGGAGAGAATAAAAAACCTCTACATAAGAAGCATTTAAAATAAATCTGGCTGAAACATATTACAAAATCACATTTGTGTAAAATACATGAAAATACTTGTCAAGTATTTTCTTACAATCTACTAATTTTTTTTTTTAAACACATATTTGTGATTGCATTATGCAAAAGCTGAGCTTGTTGCTTCCCACCTACAAAGCTTCAAGTTTCTTTGAAGGTTTTTTTTGTTCATTTTTTAATATTTTTAATACGAAAGTAATTTAAAATGTGTTCATTTTCCACAAGTTATTTTACAAAAATAATTTTGAATTAGGGATTAGTTGCAGTCCTAACTGTTTCAAACGTCTCAAAACTGATGCTGAAAGTAACAAGTTCATTCCATTTAAAGTCTGGAGGTAGGTCTTTGTCAATCAATTAGTCCATTTCTTTAAACAATTCATTTGAGGTACAAACTTGGACAGTAATATTTAAACTTTACAGCTAAATTTTTTCTGTCATGTAGTGTCCTTGAAGAAAATTATCCTCACAAACCTATCAGCAATTCAATACAAAAATATATTCAAGTTAACAGTACATTACACAGAAGTCTAGCAGAGAATAGAGTAAGTACATAAAATAAAACGAAACAAAACCAAAACCAAAAACCCACACAAAAAAAAGGAGAAAAATCAAACAAACCAAGTGAAAGAAAAACACATAGTCATGCTGAAACACAAAAAAGACATTGCTTCCTTAACTGCAAAAAAGGTTGAAATAGAAATAAGGGGAAAATGCAGATACTCATGATTATCTACCCAGTAAAAATTTCCTGCATTGAATGTGTATAGCAGCATGTATTTATCAGTCTGTTGAGTTATTTGTAAAAATCAGAGGTAGTATTGAATAGTGGGGTAATATTGCATCTGGTGCTAAAAGTGCTGCTTTGAATGAAAAGATGGAGAAATGTCACTGGCACAGAGGTGCTCAGTGAACCATCCTATGTCAAAATACATTGCTTAATGTAATGCACGAGCTTAGCTGAGGTACATGGTGTTCATTCTTACATTGTGACTGATGAGTAATGAGGAAAGATTCAATTCTTTCAAAATACTGGTACAGGGCAAGTGGAATTAGTAGAAACTAAGCAAAAATCTGGATTATTTTTCTTCAGATAAATTTATGATTAATTTCTAGGTACCTTTCTGTATGTTTTTAAAGACTTTTATCAATAAAGACTTATTCATTAATGGCTTAAGAGTGGTGTCAGTCATTCTTATTTCCATGGAAAACTCCTGGCTCTAAGAAAGCCAACTCCTTGGCTCCCTATTATCCAGATGATAAGGTCTGTTCATTTGGTTTACTACTGCTTGTGCTGATATGTTTGTATCTAAAACTATACAACGTATCTTTGTCTTTCTTCCCTTTTGCAAAATGAAAGTACCTTTTTCATGTTGATTTCTTTCTTCTGATTACCAGCTGAATGAAATGAAAAATCAGTTTTCATTTTTTTTCCCAAAATAATAGTAAGTCTTAAAAAAAAAATCAAGTAAAAGTCTACAAGAAGGTTACAAAAGAAAAAGAATAGTATCTATCCCCTATCTTTGGTGTTCTAAAACAGGGAGTTCACTAAGTAGGGAGTGGGTTGCTGGAAGTGTTGCAAGGCATGAGTGTTACACACCCAGCCTTTCCTATTTCAATGCCCATTACAATGACTATGTTAAAAGTTTCTTGTTTACACGCAGTGCAGTGAATGACATAAACCTGATTTGGAGCTCTTCTTGACCCAGTCACCCTTACTTAGCAGCTCAAACAAACTATTAGTAGGTTAGGAAAAAAGAAAACAGTAATTAAAAGTTGCATCGTTAATCTGTGTCCCCTTTGTGTTACAGCAGTTTTTCACTAGACCTGGGACTGTGAAGGGATTACAAAGAAGATGATTAGTCAAATCCTTTTTAAGGTTATGTGATTTTTTTTTTCCCCCCAGGCAAAAGTGGAAAGACCGTGGCAATAGAAAGTAAGTGGTCAAGGCAGTGTCTTCTCCCTTCAAAAGACCCAACTGCTGATGAGGTAGAAATTGCATGGTGTGATGTCCTAGTCTTCTTCTGCAGATTCTTGTGAGGACGTTTCTTCAGTCTCTTCCTAGAAAACACAAATAGGAAGGATAAATACCGTGGTGACCAGGCATCTTAGGCTGCCAGTTCAGCTGTCCCTCACACAGGTGACAATTACCTCTTGAGCTAATAAAATGCCCTTTACAGTTCCTGTGATGTCCCAAGAAGCCACCCTGGGGAGGAAGGGAAGGTACCCTGCTCTCTGATCTCCCCACCTTGCCTTGCCAGGTTTTTCTTCTACTCCAGGAGATGTCAAGAAAAAGCATTCTGTGCCATGCTTTGTCAGAGGCCTCTTATGGCCAGCAGACATGGGCAGCAAGAAAATGGAAAGCATTTTTAGCACATATCCAATCCTAAGCAGCTGCTCTGGGAAGCCTTCTCCTCCTCACTGGCCCTAGTGCTGCTTCATGTTTGCCTTCAGCAAGCCTGCCCAAATGTGATGTTCTTATTCTGCTTTTTTAAACAAATGTTCAGTACCTTTCAGGTCATGGGTGGTGAACTGGGGGCAACTAACATTTCTAATAAAAGGGGCTGTCAATGAAAAGCTGTTTTTTATCAAACACTGAACATCATCCCCTAAGACAGCACGTGAAAAAGATCTAGGAAGAAGAGGAATTCACCCCCTCAGCCAACTGAGACCTTTGAAGAATGACCAGCTTAAAACAGCTTATAACAGTCTTCATACTTTAATAGATTTGATTTTCCACATGGCTTCATTTTGTCTGGGTGGCTAACTGACACAATTTATAACTCCCTTCCTTTCCCAGGCCACTACAGTACACCATTCAGCAAAGCTTGCCTTAAAGCTTGCCTGCCTTATACGACCAAACTTCCATTCATTAGTGTTTGAAACACCTCAGCTGTGAAGGGCTCCTAAATGCTACCATGTGTGACACTGCTGCAGAGGAGCGGCATCAAGGAAAAACACAGTGCTTTAATCATAGGCCACTGCTTACTGCAATCCCCTTTCAAAAGGCTTCGACCTCCCCCTGCACCTCCCTGCAAGAAAAGGCCAAAAGAAAGCTGTAAATCCAGGGAATAAACATAACTATAAATGAACGGATGACAGCTTAAAAAATATAACCATAGCAGCATCAAGCCATGAGATTTCACACTGGTTTTGTTTAGTCTGCTTTGGGTTATGTGGGAAAAGTGAAAAGCATGAAGGAAATACCCCCCCCCTTCCTTCATGCCCCCACCCCTGCTAAAGCTTGGGCCTCAGATATTTAGGCCAGTAGGTTTATACCTCTTGACAAGGAAACAGGCCATGACCCTGGGGTACTCTCTTGAGCACCAGGCACAAAGAAAGATGCAGCATGATCAAAGCCGTGGATAGAGCAAAGAGAGCAAAATCAAGTGCCAGCTGCCCTCTGACCTTGAATTTTCAATTCTTATATTCCAGATGACACTGATCTATCATACAGATGAACAATTTTTTCCTCACAACAACTACTGTCCACTTGTAGCTGGTTTATATTCACAGCACTGGAACAAAAATGATTCTCAACTCATGAAATGATCAAGCAAATTTTACTCTGTCTCTGGTGGCACTGGGGAAACTGAGCTCACACTCCATCAAATCCCATTAATGCATAATGCATTTTTCCTGCTTATCTTCTGTGCAGAGCAGGACTGTTACAACATTTCAGTGAAGAAGAAAAATGGTATTTTCAGGCACCTACCAGAGGGCTAATGTGGGCTGCATGTGGAGAAACACAGCAAAATATGTCGGTTTGAGCCTTGGTAATTCAGAACTCAGAATGATTGTGGCAAACCCCAGTTTTGCCTCCAAACCAAGTATTTCAGTTAAAAAATTACTACTGTGGGTTCTGTACTCTTAACATAATACAGGTAGACGTGTTTTGGTATTTGATGATGATCACATGTTTAATTTCTTACAGTGCTGTGGTCAGCCTCTGATTATCATTTCCTGGAAGACGGCAGCACACGTGTGGGTGCGGAGCGGCAGCTCTCTTTGTTTTATGCTTGGCTTGTCAGGAGACTACTGAAACCTGATGAAATCATTTTTCCATGAAGGTAGACTTCCGATCACAAAGTAAGAAGGATGGGGGAGAGGCAAAGTATGTGAAAGGACATACATCAAAGCTCAGCCAGGGTGGCCACAAGAGAGCTCTTTTTAGTTAAAAAGTTGTCCACTCTAGTGATTTTTACTATGAATCTCACAGTATTTTTTCCCCTAGTAACCCTTGCTGCAGTGACCAAGAAAATAAATGAGAATCTCTTCCTTCATACACTTATATGTGTTCATGTAATGAAGGAAGCTTCTCTCACCTGCACATGTATGTGCAAATATATGTACCTGTAGTATTGGGAAGGATGAGAAACTAAAAATCGAGCTAACACACACCCCCCCACCCCCCCCGATATGGAAATAATAAGCTAATTATTAAAAAAATATTTGAGACTGACAAACTTCAAAATCACATCACTGTTGGGAAATACTTTTTTTATGAAGAAAAGCTTTTCAAAGGAATCAGATTGTTCATTCCTTGCAAAAGCCTACGATGCCTCTGTTGCAGATGAGTGTTTTAAGCCAACCTATCATGTAAGCTTCTTGTCAAGACACTGATGGAGACATGACTGCTGATCTGAAGGCTTACAATTCAAACAAAGGGATACTACAAATAAGACATATATGAAGGGAGGCACCTAAAGGAAGAAGTGAGTAGAGGTTCTGAAGGACAGAGTACAGATGTATATTGCAGGAACAGAGAGGGACTTTTTGCACTTGTGATAAACTGGTTGCAAATACCAGAAGGTTGTTCAGCTGGGATCTCCGACCCAACTTCCGCCTCTACAGCACCCGCCACCCCTGCGCACACACTTTCCAAAAGATGGAGGGTGGAGCAGGCATTTTGGAAACTGTGTAACCTTTGGAAGTTGAAAACCGGCTCTGTGCTGAGTCACTTCAGCCAGAGATTCACTGAAGTGCTGGCACTGTCAGGGCACTGGACACCTCAGGGGAAGGATGCTTACCAGTAGTAAGCACCCTCCAGGCACTTGCAAGCCCTCACAAACCTGCCAAGGTCGATGGCACAGCCATCTGTCATAGTCCCCGAGTCAGAAGTTGAAGGAGGAACTGGGGCTGGAATTAAATGCTTTCTAAGTCCAGATGTGCTTCCAATAAATTTGAAGAGAAGGGAACAAATTAAGAAGGAAAGCATGGTCATTAGAGCAGACATTAGAAATCCAAGTCACTCAAAGTGTGATAGTCACGCAGAACATAAATTCAGCAACACCATCACAGGATGCACTCAGCAAAGAAGCAAAAGTTTTGGGTTACACGGCAGCTTTAATTGAGGGTGTTCTCACTTAGGTGCATTCACTTTAGTTGTGGAGGCAGAATGGTGACAGGTGTAAATTGACCATAAAAGTGCATCGACCCAGTTTTGCCTTGAACGGCTGCTTCCCAGGTTATTTGTTTTCTGCTGCAGCAAACTAGTGAGAGGTTGGGCCAGCAGACTGCAAAGAGAAATCTGTCAAAGCTTCAAACCAGGCTGGATCTGGCCAACAGGGAAGCCACAGTCGCGAAGAGCTCAGGGAGCATAGGACAAATAGTTGAAGAACAGGGTGAGTATTCATATCCATAGCTCAGGCTTTACTCCTGCTGCTACGACAATATCCCAGATGACTTCCCATGCATCCATGTGTACATCCCCATACATGTATCTGCAGGGGCTGATTGGCACAGGGACCAGCTGCAGAGGCAGTTTCACTTGGCACACTTGGTCATTCATGGGTCCCACAAATGGATATGTTTGTCCTGGACATAGCATGATGTTTTATGACAAAGGCAGCACACTCAGCCATATCCACCCTTAGTTGCTGTAACTGCCCCATCAGACAGGGAGTGATAGGGAGCTGGTGTCTCTCCCAAAACAGAGCTGCAAGGTGGCTTTCTCCAAAGCTCATAAAGGAGCCTTTTCCTGAGGGGCATCATTGGCAAGGCACTGGCAGATGTGGACACTGCCACATCTCTTCTCTCACTGAGGCTGGCCTCCCACAGGAGAGAAAGGACAAACTTTGCAATGACTCACAGCAGGTATCTGCCTTCAGAAGGGCTACTCTGCAGTGGACTGGGATCACTGTTGTTAGCCCTGATTTAACTGGTGAAGGTAACAAAAAAGGAACAGGAGGCAGGACAGCAGGTTTCAGTTAGAAGTGCTGTCTGCAGCCAGTATGTTTATTTGGGCTCGCCAACACAGAATTTTGAAATATGACAAACCTTAGTGGGATCTGGTTGCCTGAAGACAGCACCTGGTGCTGTTTTCGATGCCCTGGATATCTCATCTGGTAAGATAAGCCAGAAAGGTGCTGGTCTCCTGTGTCATGCCCTCCTTCTCTGTGTGGATCCCTGTGAACCCCTGGGACACCTGCACAGAGCAACTGTGGCAAGATGTGTGGACCCATGAACCCTCTCCAGAACTATGAAGTTGAATGTCTCCTTTGGAAGTCTCAGCACTGTGGAAAAACAAACTGGTACCAGACTATTTTCAGTGGTGCCCAGCAACAGGACTCAGAGGAATGGCCATAAACTAAACCACAGTAAGTTCCACCTCAACATGAGAAAAAAACTTCATCACACTGAGGGCAGCAGAGCACTGGAACAGGCTGCCCAGGGAGGTCATGGGGTCTCCCTCTCTGGAGACTTTCAAACCCAATCTGGACATGTTCCTGTGTCACCTGCTCTAGGTTACCCTGCCTTGGAAGGGGGTTTGGACTGGATGATCTCCAGAGCTCCCTTCCAACACAAATGATTCTATAATTCTGTTATTCATTGCTAAACCTCAGAGGTGGGACCATCCAGAATGGAGATGTGCCACAAACGATTGTATTGAAATGTCAACGTCTTTTCAGATCAAAGTCACCCCTGATCCCAAGAGACTTCTTTCCCACGACTCCCTGTGCAGGTGAAATGTAACTCTACCTGCTGCCCAAGACCTCTATTTGGTGACCCAGATTTGGCTGGTGCAGGCTATTTTTTCCTGAAATTTCAAGCAGCCAGTAGCATCCTAGTGGCCTGAGGAACAGTCATACTTAGTTTGGTCAATGTATGTCCTCTGCGATTTTTTTTTTGGTGGACACCCACAAACTGATAAAAGCAAAACCTGATGATGAAATAATTGTTGGGAGGAGCATTTCCCCACCTGTAGCAAGGTAACTGTGGCATTTTTGTAAAAATGTTTGTTCTGTTCTAATACCCTGGACAAAACTTCAAAGTCTTGGCCCCATGAAACTCACTGGCAATTCACTTTTTTCACCTTCTGCTCATGAATTTCTGACCTGCAGATTAAAAAACTAAAACCCATTTTGAAAAGAACTGCAGGATCACGGTAATGCTGCATATGGAGCCTCTGAATTTGCTACAGCTTTTATTTTATAATGAAGTATTAGCTATTGGCACAGATTTTGCTGGCTGCTTTCTAAGCCCAAGAGGGTATGCTTGAATAGATATGTCAAAAAGAACTGCTGACAAGAGCAACTTGCAAACTGTGGACCATTGTCTGCTGTTAACATGTCTGAAATTCCCTGGCATGCAAGCTAATATTTTCAGAGGAGTCCCTGAAATACAGGGATAGGAATAGATGGCTTCTAGAGCAGAGGCCAGGGCTCCGACTGTGCCCAGCTGAGACAGTCCCATCCCTACTGCTCCACAGCCAAAGCACCAAACTGCTTTAGAAATTCTTACAGCACTAACAGACACTCAGTGCAGGTTTGCTCTGTGTGAAGCTTAGGGTGGGATCTGCTGCGTCGAGCTCTGCACTCTCTGCAAAGCACACTAACGAGTTCAGTGACAGGTGTCACTCAGCAGTAAGGCAAAGTTTAACTCCAGAAGCTGGATTCAGAACTCAAAGTGTTGCAGGTATACTTCACATGTCACAGTGAAAGGCTTTATGAGTGCAGAACAGATCACCATGACCATATACAGAAAAGGCCATACAACCCTTCCAACTGCTGGATTAAAAAATTATTTTAAGGAATTATTTCAGTACAGAAACTCTGTCTCTAAACACATATAAGTCAACCAGACCACAAGCAAGCAATTGCTGTGCACTGCAGCTGCTAGCATGCTAGAAGGAGCAAAAATTCTTTAGCTTGGTGCCTAACAGGACAGTCAAAAACTGGCTACAGAGCAGTTCTGAGACACCCTGCCTTCTCCTACCACTGTTTCTGCAATCATTGACTAAGTCATGGGACAGCCCTGGGAGCTGTAAGCAGGCAGGTTCCCCTCCAAGGAAGTACAACTTTCAGTACTTTAATGACATTAAATATAAAGAAAGAGACAAATAGAGAGATGCAGCTTGGGGTTGAGATGCAGGGACTAGAAACCAACATTCTTGTTTTAAATGTGTAAGTTCCTATTGACCTAGCCTCTAACAGCCCACTTTGTTATGTAAAGATGTTGCCCTTCAAAAGAGCACAGATTTGGCCATAGCATGATGGCAAGCAATATTTAGATGCCAGCAAGCAGCCTTGCTGAGCTGCTGCTTAACTTTCCTAATGCCCAAGTGCTTGCTGGTGGGCATGTGCAGAGCTACCCAATACTCTTGTGAGCAGTCTAAGGGCTATAAGGTATCCTAAAGATTGATTTGACTTAGTGATTTCCTCAAAGTTTTCACACTCGGGAAGGCAATGAATAATAAATAGCAAAAATAAGGCCTTTTAATTTTAATAAAATTGCATACATGTACGCAATAGCACTGTATTGGAAATTCACACATGGACTTGTTTTGAAATCCCCATGCTCTCTGATTTGGAGTAGATATTCAAGATGGGTTTTGGGTTTTCTACCTTCTAGGAAGATGGCTCTCCCATAAACTTTTGTGCATGGAAGAAGAATCTTTCTTCTGTTAAAATCAGTCCACTTTTATATAAAAAATCAGTTATTCTGTGAAAGACAAAAATGGAGTAGAGAAAATAAAGCCAAAACCTGACTCTCTCCTGCAGGTCACCAGCCTGTGGTTTTTTAGCAGCATAGTTAGTAAGCAAATTAAGTGCGTCCTCTCCTTTTAAGGCTGGAATAGCAGTGTTTGACTAGCAAAAAGGCTGCTCATGGGGATTTCTGGATAATACACATCCCCAGCTGTTGGAGGAAGTGAACTAGCTGAGGCAGCTGAGTGAAGTTGCTGGGGCTGTGCTGGGACTCAGCTGGTAGAGGTCAGAGAGAGTTAACCATCCTAACACACACAGAAACCACTACTACAGATCCTCTTCCTCTGCTGGAGGAAGTATCTTGCCAGCCCTGGCCAAGTTTTGGTCCTTAAGCAACAAGTTTAGATAACTGGAGGGGACCAAGACATTGCTTAGGAGGATTCCCATAGGACAGGACAGGAAAGGACATTCCTCTTTAAGTTAGAACAGCTTACTTAAAATATAGATTCAAGTCTATTCTTCCTGTTAGATTAAGGGGGAAATAAAAAACATTTCTCCATCTCCTAGCTTATCTCCCACTAGGACAACTGTTTGATATAATGGAGTGAGTGATAAGGAATCTCTCTGGTTACTTTGAGAGAAAGGGCTTATCTGACACAAGAGTTTTAAATCCAGGAGGGCTCACACTGAGAACTTCCAGAAACAGGAATTAGTCTGACTGACATTTAGTTAAAACCTAAATGTACCTGCCATAGGTTCTGCCTCTCAATTTCTCTTACAGATGATCTTGAATGGACCTCAGATTTAGGTGGCCAACTTTGCTATGGATTATAAAGCAGCCCTGAAATTAACTCAGCAATGAGGTTCCTGCAAGGCAGCAAGTCACTCAGTGCCAAAGCCTGTGTGGCTGAAGCCTTTTGAAATTGAGACTCAGCTGTCTAAGTTACGTCAGGCCAGATTTCTTAAACGCGTTTTGGCATCTGACTACAGCAAGTGCCTTTTTGACCTAAGCAGGTCAAAACACTTTGAAAAAATCTGTTCCCCATGTGATTAAAAGGAGACTGAAAATTTTCAGCAAAATCTCAGTACTAGTCAGAAGAATTTTACAGGAAACACCATTTAAAGTCTGCAAAGCACAAACCTAAAGTGAAAATGGTGCTTGAAGCAATTGCAGGTGCTATGCAACACTGACAGAGATGTATTTTGTCTTGGAGAGCTTCAACCCTACAATATATAAACATTTCTGGTGGGAAGGAAATAAAATATTAAAAAAAAGAAGGCAGCGGTGCTGTTAGAAACATATACAACTGAGCTGGACTGACCCCAACTTTGAGAAGCTGCTCTTACAAACCTCTTGTGGATGCTGTAAACTGGAGGAATGGTAAACTGCTCTGCATTCACAGCCAAAATCCAGACTGGAGCATAAGGCAAGCAGAGGCTGTAATAATAGTCTCTAATCACTAATATTTGTGTCCATAATTAGTTGAAAGAAGATGGATGCCAACCTTAAAAATTCTTAGACTTGCCTAGTTCACTGAAATGCTGTGGGTGACTGTGTTAGCTCTACTTTCTTGTGGCACTGGAGATGGAAAAGCCCAAAAGGCTACTGGAGCCCACAGAGGTAAACCTGAGTGAATCTGCCTTGAAATACTTGATACAGCACCAGTTTCTCTGCATATTTTATGCTGAGAGGCAGAGGAAGGATTACAGCAACGGTCTCCCAGAATGGGGTAGGGAAACACTACTTTGAGAGGCTTTGAAATGGAGGTCAAACCCACATAATTTACCTTTTGCTCCTCCCTCCCCCCCCCCCCCCCCCACCAAATATAAACCATGAAGAAGAAAATAAAGTAAGGCCTGTTATATTTCTATCTCTTTTTTTTCTCCCCCTAAAAACGACCACTTGTTACAGACAGGAAGCAACTGCCAAAAGTTGTTCACCTTCAATCCTTTATCACTTAAAAAAACATTGCGGCTCTGACCACGAAGCCACTGGCAAGAGTAGTTTGGGGAGAGCTATATATCTACAGTGATAAATAATAAAATAAAGCATCTTCCCTTTTGAATCCCAGCTGAGAGATTTTGCCAAGTGATCAAACTTGTCTGAACCTCGGAGCAGCAGCTTTGAAGTAACAAGAAAGAGATTGAAAACTTGCAGCCAAGAGCCGCACACACCTCATTAGGGTCCAGCCATGCGGGGAGGCCAAGCAGCAGCCGCCGGGCCCAGCCCCACGTACCCTCTGGAAAGGGGCTGTGGGAAGGGGAGATAAAAGCGCCTTTCACAGTGGAAGTGCACTGGTGACACTTTTACGAGCGCCAGCCCCGGGGCTGAGCGGCCCTTGCCACGCTGCCCGTGCAGCCTCGGCCGCGCAGGGCGCATGGGCTCGGCCGCCGCCATCCTCGCTCTCCACGTCTCCCCTGGCTTTTCTCATCCCTTGCTTTTTTGTTTCTGAACGAGTGAGTTTAGCATACAGGGCTCTACCTTCCCCTGGCCATTCTCAGAATGGCCCTCCAAAATGAGAAACATATTTCTTAAAGATAGCGAGCCAGGTTCCCTGAGCTGGTTCAGCACAGTTCATATGAGACTTTCTAGTATAATTTAGAACATGATTTTTAACAACAACAACTACAATGCACCAAAACAAAAAACAAAACCAAAAAACAAAAAAACCCTAGCCAAATCAAAACAAAAACATTAAAGCTTAACAGAGTTGTAAAATGCTTCAAAAATGTCTGAAGATTTTGATCATGGATTTTGCCACACAGACACTGGCAAGGCTGCGTGCTTCCAGCAATGCAGAGTATTTAACTTAGAGAGCTGAGGTTCTGGGTTTAATTTTCAGTTTCAGACTAAACAGCAGGTCTGCAGTGAAAGGCAGGCGACAGCTCCTGAGCACAATGGGGCAATGGAAATGCTTCTCTTGCAAACTTTACTGATTGTGTAACCATGGAGCACCTCTTCGTGCAGACGAAAAAGCAAAATCAGAGACGTTCATGTTGGTTTTAATAAACTTCCCCCATCCCTTCCCTTTTTTACTGCAAGAATTCAGCTGCTATTTTATTATGTAATGCTGCAGGCTAAAAATATATCCCTAATTTAAGCCACCTTGCCAATAAATCTACAAATACCAGGTAATCCAAAAAGGGTAGTTATAGTTTAATGACAAACTCTTCTTGTCATCTTAATATGTTCAATTCCTAAAGGATTTAGAGTGATGCATTTAAAGGTTTTTTCAACTTCTTGAATATCTCACACTCTGAATCTGGTGGAAAGTGTGAGAAAGTTTGGCCTCCTCAGCACAGGGCAACGACACAGCTTTTCTAGATCAGTCTATGCAGCGATCCACAGGACAAAGGTCTTTATTTCTCAAAGCAAGATAACCTGATTCAAAGTGACTGAGGGTCTCAAATTTAGTAGATACTGATAATTTCCTTTTGATTATAGAATCTTTTGTGGGAATTTCTTTTCCAATTGAACACATATACATTCTATAATCAAATCAGAGAAGGTATCCTGGTGGAAATGTATGTTCAAAACATGTTTATTTTACAACTGAGACAGATTTACTGCCATTTATACTTCAATGTTAATCTATTCTCCTGCGCAACCATAAAAAAATACCAACATAAATTACAGTTAATGCCTCACTATATAACACAGTTCTCAGGAGACTATTGAAGCGATGTGTGAGCCCCCCAACTTACTGTAACTGTGTCTTTGCTGTTCTGAATCCAGTTTCCAGAATTTGCTTCAAAATAAGCCCGAGAATCAGGGAAGGGGAGGGGGTAGAAGCCATTCACTACCCTGAATCTGATATCTCCGGGGTCCTAGAGCTCACATGTTCTTTCTTTCCAGACTCAAGTCTGGTTTCAATGGAGCTCTCATTTTTCTTCCCCCTAATCCTGCCGTGAGATCAACCATTGGTAACTCTGTGAGAAATTAAATACCAGGATGTGGGAAATCTGAGATCTGAATTCAAGCAGAATGTGGGTGATTCATTTATTTCTCTCCTTCTGTTTTCCCATGGTTGTTGTGTGGCAAGTAACTCTTCAAACCTGAGATCAGAGGTCAGCCCTGAATAATGTGACTACATTGACAGAGCAGAAGAAAAGCAAAAACTACACTGGCAATATTATATCCCTCTCTAATATAATCATTAGCCATTTCTAAAGAGAGATTTCAGTCAATGTTTTCTGAAAACATTCTGGAATTTCCAGAAATGCTTTACAGTGGGATCAACAGCAGAACTCCATCACACTGATGCTCACCATCTGCTGGAGCAGACTTCATAAAAAATTTAAAATTTCTTGTATTGGGATCCCAATGAAAAGAGAGACAGTTTGCTATGGTGATGTGACTGCTGACTGCTACAATGCCCAACAGTCAGGCAGGGGTTTTTAAGGGCTTTTTCCTTCCTCAGTTTGAGAAAGGAAAATGTATTTGTTTAGGTTCTGTAAGGATGAGCTCAAGATGCTCACAAACACTAGACTGTGCAAAGATTTAGATCCTTCATGCACTGTTTGGCAAAGTGTTGATGTCTGAAAACCACCTACATACTTCTGTAGCGTTCAACATGAAGTACCTAGGACCATAATTCTCACTGCATGGTCTAACATGAGGTTGTGATACTCCTATACTTCTTACTGTCCACTGTCACAGCAGTCACATGCCTACAATATCCAAGGAGCAATCAATGACCATGAGCTCTGAATGTGCCCCCAGACTGCACCTAGCCTGTCATGGACTGTTTGTCGTCTGTGCTGCTTCACTCCATCTCAGCACTAAGGAACAGTACAGTGAGAGCATCAATAGAAATTTTATAGAATAGAAGCTCCACCAGGAAAAATGGTTTTAAAGTGTCTATCACAATTGTTTCACACTGATTATGAATCCTTCACCTGAGTTGTCCTCTCTGAACTGCAAGGGAGGAGGCAAGCTCATAGGCTCAGCCTGTCCATCCTAGCCTTAATGTCTGGCACAGGTGTCACAAGCTGAGGGACTGCCCAGGGAGGCCAGATGTCACCCAGGGGTAGCATGGCAGCATTGATTTCAAGGAACTAAATTCACAAAATACTAGGTTACCCTGGTATTTATCCAGAAAAAAAAATACGGTCTTCTTATTGCTTCTTTCCATAACATGTTTAAATATGGTAATAAGGACTGAGTATACGGCTCTTTTTCCTAGCCAAACTTTATTAGTGCTGATGGGTGAAGACTGTAACTATCTATCTGAGCATATTATTTAACAGAGAAAAACTGTATTTTCATTGACCTTAACTTTGATTCTATTTGCGCTTACCTTATTACATATGCATCACACCATACATAATCTTTAAAATAAAATTTGCAGCAGAATTTATATGCTGAATTGGAACAGCAAAGATAGAGCAATTTCCAAGAATGGTTACATAGGTCTGTTTCCCATGTTATTCAGTGCAGCAAATGAGCAAGGATACAACCCTGAAGTATCTGTAGTAATATTTAAGTCAGGGAATAGAGCATCTTTCAGTGGCTTCACCTGGATGTGGAGGAGCAACAACAATGCAGACCATTGAAAATGCAGAGCCCTTGATGAGAAGCTCAGGAACCAAGCTCTCACTAAAGAGTACTTTCCTCCTGTGTAGCCTTCTGCTCCACATCTTTGCTAATTAGCATTTTGATTATTTTTATTACTGTAAGTCCACAGAGTGATCATGCTGGTAGTTTCAGCTTTCTGAGTATCAGACAGGAAATATCTTAAAATAATCCTTATTTTCTGGGAGTAGCCATGTGCTGCTGAGAATGCTCTATGTCTCGCATGTCTTGTATGAAGTCAGATACCCAAGTTTTAGCAGCACTGACTCTTGCGACTCTTGAAAATCTCAGCCACAATATGTAGCATGTGTATGCAAAAGTAGCACTGTTTAATTTACTCCTGACTGACACTTTTTTAAACACTGCTCAGCTATGCTCCTCAACAGTGTTTCCCAAGTACACACCACAAGCCCTTCTCTTCTGGCTACTATTAGTGAGACTTCAGTTTGTGTCAAATCAGAGCCAAGTTCAGAACTGGAAGGAGTTCCTCCCTCAACCCCTTTTGTGGCCACAGCTGTGGGGTCAAACACACAGCCACTCTGCCCACAGATATTGCCTGACCACCTCAGGCTTCTTCCACAAGCAAGGAGTGGGGAGGGAATAGATAGGGAGAGGCTGAAGAGGAGTGTTGCTGGCTTAAGGGAAATCTTTTAGCTCATCCCTGCATACTCTGGCCTTCTACTACCAACTGCAACACCCACTCCCTCTGCTATGCAAGGAGTGGCTCAACAGCTGTAGTCCCTGAAGTTTTACATCCCTGCTTTTAGGATCAGGTCCCTGAGATAGTCCCTCACAAGTCAGGAAGAAAAAAAAATATCCTGCTAAATCTGATTCCTTTTCTGTCACATCAGATTATAAATGCATGCACGTTGATCACTCCCTTATGCAAGAAGGGAGCATAAGCACCTCAGTTTTAGTGGAAGGGGAATCAAGGCACTGTGACACTTGCCCAAAATGGAATTTACACAGCACAGCTCTCAGAAATAGTGGTTTCAAAGGGAGCTGTGCTGTCCTGGCACAGTGCTGACTGAGCACCTCTGTTCCTTAGGCACTGCATGGGGCACAGTGACAGGCACCTTAGCCTGCCTTGTGGACCGCAGGTGCATTAAGCAAGGGGATGTAAAACACAGTCAGCATCTACTGTCAGAATTACATATCTGAATTTAACAGATCTGTGGACTCAACCAAATCAAATCATGCTTCTCCTGCTTGATCACTCAGGCTCTTTGACCTTCAAATCCTGAGCTGCACCATGTCTCAGGTTTAGGGAGCAGCACTAGGAACACTTCTCTCCTGGCAGCCTGGAGAGCTTGCTAGGATAGGAAATGGGACTGCTGCTGAGGTATTTCCAATTTTTGAGTCTTTAAAAGTGACTGAATGACTAAACATACTCCTGTTCTTGAAGAGTTTTTTAATCCATTGATTTAATCCAATCAATTTGCTTAATTTGTTTACAGACAAATTTATGGAAGTAGCCATCACAAAAATGTTCCTCTATCATAGCTATGTAGTAAATGACAATCATAAATATTTAAAACCTTAGCTACCTTAGTCTTACACTGATTCAGGTATTCAGGCATAGCATCATTGAGTTACATTATTTAGACTCTATTCAGAAGTTATGTCATGTAAGTAAGAAAATATTTTATTTCAGATACACCTGACCTCTCTTTCTAGCCATCATTCTTTAGCCCAGGTTAGTACTTCATCTGTTCATTGAAGCAGTAATTGCAACTTCTATATTTTCTGCCAGATTCTTTTTCTTATTTTACTTCAAAAAACAGCTGTTTTGTTGGGATTTTTTTAAGTTATCAGACAAATTATTCAGTGTCTCCCTGTCACAAGAAACCCCTTATAAAAAAAAGGGAAGACTGAATATGTCTTCATTTGGAAACCACACCAGTTTCCACCATTTTGCCTTGAAAAGAGAAAGAAAGTAAGGATGTTAAGCCCAGTACCCTCCACGAAATTCCATCTACTGCATCCATGAAGAAAGCATCTGAAGAAAGAGACTCTCCTTATTTCCCATAAGCCACAATACATGTTTGCCCAGGATGTGTTCACATGGTACCAAGAGCCTACAGTACATTAGAGGATTTTCCAGAGCGGCCTATGTAACACACACACATTTATCCTGTGCTAAAGTACAAAATTACACGCATTATTGGAAAAGAAAGTTTTACCTCTCCAGGATATGACTTTTTGGGAGTTCCCCTGGGAACTTTCTGACTCTCCTTATCAATAAACACAAAAAAAGTCCATGAGACACAAGGTAGCTTGCTGAATGCAGTGGAAAGAGCAATGAGACCCCAGGGCACTAGGTCAACTTCCAGGGCAGAGATTATTCAGTATTTCTACAGTCAAGGCTCAGACTGCAGCATTCCTGGGTTCACAGGACACAGGGCGGCCTTGGATAATGGCATTCACTCTCTCAGATGTGTATGTGCACCTGCTTGGTGCCATCCTGTCTGTGACATTGGAAGCTTCTTTTCAACCTGTGAAAGTGGATTTCTGGAGTATTCCTACCACATTTCTGTCTGCCATTTCCCAGACGGGAAAAGGATAAGTTCACATATGGTGGCTAGCAGATACACAGAAGGCCTGAAGCTGGTGTAAGTGCAGCTTTATTGCAGGGCACAGAGAGGTGATGAGGTATGTGCTCCCTGGCCCTACTGGCCGGGGCCTGCCAGCACGTTGGCCCCGCCACACAACCACCAGGGGCCCCAGGCTCACAGTCTGCAACTCTGTGGCTGCACACGAATGTGTGACCCACAGGTGTAGCTCCTGGGCTGCAGAGCCTGTGTGATGCTTCTAGCATTTACTGTGTCCTACACTGAGTAGACATATGCAATAGATGCACTCTGAGGTGTGTGTATACATCTATATCTATATCTATATCTATATCTAATCTATATCTATATCTATAAATCTATATCTATATCTATATCTGTATCTGTATCTATATCTATATCTATATCTATATAATGATTCACATGCATAACTTTATTGATACTACGCTGAGAAATGAGTAGCAGGAAAAAATATAGGAAATCCAGATCTTCTTTCCTGTACAAAATAAGACTACACTTTTTAATGTTTATTCTTGTTGGATTTGATTATTTTGGACATTGTTTTAAAAACATCTACTACATTTAGCATTAGGTAGGGAAGTATGCTTTACTTGTTCTTTTGGTGTACGTTTTCTGTACAATTTCTTGTGTACACTGTTCTACGTGTACTCTTCTGACTGATTCACTTTTATTCTGATCTACACACCATCTTTCTGAGTGGTATGCTGTCTTTCAGACTCAGATATAAAGAATTTCCAAGGATTTGAGATTTTAAGAGAGATAATAAAATTTTCAAAGGGCTGTTCTATGATAAAAAATAAACATGTCCTGTTTCCAGAAAATTTTGATCATTTTCATTGTGTTTTCCTAAGAACATCTATTTCCTTCCTATTACTTTAGAGTGTAACTTCCCCATATGGCTGAGTCAACAGCTGCTACAAATTGCTTAAAATGAGGAAAGGAAGAAATTTCTGTTTGGACTGTGTATTTGCACACCTCAGTAAAAATATTACTATGTCATGACTGTAAGATCCAGCTGTACATTCTTTAGAGACAGAGCAGATTTCAAAGAGTCTTATTTTGAGGTTCAGGCAAATATCTACGTGAAAGTGCTAAATTTACCAATGTCACGCAGTTATGCTGGCTCTTTTCTTAATTTCCCCAAGGAAGTGTGAGAGTATGCCTCAGTGATCATCACAAAGATGTGAACAGACCACTTTATTCAAAGCTTCATATTAATGACATGGGTGTGTAGATTTCCAGTGGGTTTTACTGCTGCTATTTACTCTCTGTGTGATGGTAAATCCTTAGAGCTCTGGCAAAGTTTAAAGATACTGCAGAAGTTTACATAAACATCTGTATGGCCCTAAACTGGACAACTGATACCCATGAAGAGATTTAGAGCATGGCAGTGCCCTGCATGATGCTTAAAATCTGGAAAATAGTAATAGGAACAGAGCTGTTATTTGCAAAATGAGAATTTTATCTGGTCTTATTGCTTCTGTACTTGTAAAAGTGACACAAACCCAAGAGACATACTTGCTAGCAACAAGAACAAGACTAAGAGTGATGTAAACTAACACTCATAAGAAATCTTTCAGAATACACATGAAATTCAAAGCACAGGAGACCACTCAGGGACCAAGTGTGAGCAGGAATTTCTGCCACTTTTACCAAGGAAGGCTCACCATCAACCAGCAGTTCTTGACTGTAACTTCTCACAGTCCCTACCAATGAAGAAAGTACACATTTGTAACTTAATCCAGACTGCCACATGGTAAAGCCATCTGGGAGGATATTTTGAAGGAAACAGATGGAAAAGGAAGAGATTCCTCTGAATGTAGTATAAGATTTACATTATCCTCCATGAACTTCCATGTAGTCCCCATGTTTATATAATTTATCACTATTTCCTTAGACAGCTCAGATTAGAAAGCCTGCATGAGCTCATGTTCTTGTTGTTAATTCAGAGTTTGAACCTCTCTACTTTAAAGGGAAATTAGGTACTATGAAGAGAAATCAGAGAAAGGCAGCCAGACCTGAGTGAAAACCAGCAGCATGAAGTTCTTGATCATCCCAGGAATTACATTGTTTTACCTCTCCTTCTTTCAGCCTCGGGAAGACACTTGCTCACAGTGATAAATTTTTGTTCTTGCCATGCACCCATAACAGCAGAACTGCAATGGTGTGGTACTGCAAGCGTGAGAGCGTGGCCTGTTAAAACCAGGAAGGGCTGAAGATAAGTTCAGTGATTTCACTGAACATCCCTTCGTCTAAAGATTAAAAACAGAAATGTTGTCTGTGGAAAGGCATGGCATATAAATAATTTAAGGTGTTCTTTCACTACTCAGTTGTGGTAACTGGAGAGATCTAAACAGACTTCTCTCTCCTTTCATGTATTCTTCTGTGGCTCCTCACTTTCTACACAAACACTTCCACTACTAATGGGAATGTCAAAAGGCTTTCTTTTCTCTGTCTCTGCCTACAGAGATGCTGCTGAGGCACCACTGTAGCAGCAGTGGCATCCAGCTGGTTGACACACGCTTCAGCATCCCTACCAGAATCACTGCTTCAGCAAACGGTCAGGAAAATCCATATGGGGAATGCTAGTGCTTCAGTTCAAATGCCTACATCATTTGGCCATCAATTAAATCTGTCATTACTTTGTTCTGCTACAAAACAACAGAGTCCAGGTCCCCTCTTTGTCCTCCTACATCCCAGCCCAGCTTCAATCCCAGATCTTTCTTCCTTTCTTGCATCCAGGCTTGCACATGGTTATTGCACAAACAAAGCACTTGCAGGAGTCAGTGCCTGGGCAGCTTGGAAACCTGGCAGCATCACAAGGCCCTTGGCAGGAATGGTTTCTGCTAGGCTAGGCTACAGCCATCAGCTGTAGACCCCTTCTTCCTGCTGACCTCAGTGGGACTGAGCTCTGATGCGTGCCAGAGGAAAAGGCAACATTAGCAGCTGCCCGGGAGTCTCTGCCTCCTGGATTTGCCTCCTCTCTGCAGCAGGGCTTAGCCTCCCTGTCACTCAGGTGCCACAGAGGAGAGAGCTGGCTTTATGCCCACCTGCAGGTTTACTACCATGTTGTAGTAGGAATAGCCTGATTGTAGCAGTAACATTTGAAGGATATAAGCAAGACATGGAGAGGAAATATCTTCTATTAGAAGAGCTTGGTGCATTCTGAATTGTGTGGTGCAGTCAGATCATAGACAGTAAGTCACTGGGGACTTAGGCAGTTTTTAGCATAAGCTGGCCTAAACAAAAGACATCACCTCTCCTCACAAAACTTAACCTTACTTGAAAGTACTGCTACATTCATGCTGTGTGTCACCTCCACCATTCAGAGACATTATTAGCTGTGCTATGGATTCATCATTGCTACAACTGTATTGATTTCTTTTGTAGAAATCTGATTCCTGCACATGCTTTGGAGAGTTACATCATTTTACCCCTTCAACTCGTATCTGGATGTTTTCTGTTTGGTATGCAACAGTTCCTAATTCAGTTGATATTATGACAATGTACACTGTACATATGTACACTGTACACATGACAATGTACACTGACGATGTACACTGTACATATGATGATGTACACTGTACAATAATGTATTAGAACCATAAGGTGGAAAAATTGAAGTATTATTCCTTTCTAAAAGCAGACCTCTTTTTAGAAGAGCAATGGACCGTTTATGCTCTTGACTAAGTTATCATTCGTGTTCATGGAGGTACAGCAGCACAGCCCACGGACTCTGCCAAGCAGTCATGGACTTGCTCCCATGCCCAGAGGTTTTCCTCTGTTGGTGCACAGATAACAAAGTGTTAGAGTTAGGTTCTTGGGGTTTTTAACACAGGGCAGGCTGGAAGAAGAAAATTATGTTGATTTTAACTGCAGTGTTTGATTGGTTTCATGACACCTTGTGGCTTGCATTTTTTCAAAGTGTTAAAAAAGAATTATACTACCCAACCCAAAAAGTTCCAATGTGCTAGTCTTTATGACGGCGGATCCAATCTGGTTACCAAGTTCAGCCTATTATATTTTGTGGATTTACAGAATCCTTTAGTGTGATGATGCAGAGCAATGCAGAGTCCCCAGGCAGTGCAAAGGAAAGCTGCTTTATTGCAAAACCAAGGCCTTTTTAAGCAGTTAACGGGTTACCAGTTTGCACAGTTTTAAGGCACAAAAAGCCCAAGGCCACCAACCACCATACACCACGATGTGGACACTTGGCCATCACCCTGCATGTTTCTCATGTCTCTCACATCTCTCACATCTCTCTACCCCTATTCCAGCTGAGTCACTCTCCCATAGTTCCCTTCTACTTAGCCTAAGTAGCAGGCCTGAGCCATGATTTCACAAAGGCCCTTATTTTATAAGGCTTTGCCTATACACAACACTAAGAAAAGCAGAGAGATGGGTTTCATGCATATGCACCTTCTTGCTGTAATGCAGTTCCCATCTATCCCGCAGAGAGATATTTATTGCATGCTGGACTCACACCACAGAAGTGTGCATGTGTGTCTGCATTATCACTGCAAGGTGATCAATGCAGGAGGACAATTCTGAGCAGGCACTGTTCCCTGCTTCCTCCTCTCTTTCCAGGGCCACCATATGATTTGTTCTGGTGGTTGTGCCCAGCAAGCCAGCAGCTGTCCCCCAGCTCATATGATTGATGCATCTCCCTCCTTTCTTTACCGTAAAAGAGGCCAGTTGAAATATTATTTAACTTAAAGTAGTCTAAATAATTTAAATTAGTTTTTCTTACCTGAGCAGGCTTCTTTTGAACCACTTGTTGAGGCTGAAAAGTAAAACAAAGGTACAGTGAGAAACAAAACTAAGAGAAAACGCTTAACTGTGATTTCATGAGTACTAGGAAAAATATTTTCAGCAATAGAAATGAAACACATGAAAAGCCCACAGTCAGAAACGGAAAGATGAAAACATACCAGCTCTCACACCCAGCCTCTCCTATACCTATCTACAACTTTGCTCTGAAGTTGTTCACGTTAGTGTGGATAAAGAGGAGTATGTTAAGCTTGTACAATTAAAACCAAAGTGAAATCTAATTTAGCATGTTACATCTTTCTGCTCTTCTATGGTACTGCTGCCTTAACTTATCAGACCATGAGAGTGACCCGATTTTCGAAATAGATTTTGTTGTCTCCACTACTGCTGCTCTCTTACAACATTCTCATCTGTGAGTGGAGTGAACTGCTGAGGGGGAGCCCTCCCTATTCATCACAAGCAGGGTCAAAGCTCAGGCAGAGAGGTGAAGGACACATAACCCCATTCCTGAGCCACGGCTTCCCACTTGACCAAAGCCACCCTTGCCAAAACCAAGGAGACTGGCATGGACAGTGGTTCCAGCCCTTTTGAGTTCTGGTTTGAGATTTTCAGCTGCATGAAGCTGATGCTGTGCTGACCCTTGCAAACCTATTCATGTGATTACAGGGATGCCCTTCATTGGCCAGGGTGGGTGTGTCCACCTGCCTATGCAGGACTTGGTGGCATCACCATGGATCCTCAACAAGTCTCTCTCCTGCCTGGCCCCACGCAGGACTGGGAAACACAGTCCTCACATGAGTCAGGAGACCCACCAACGTGCTAGTGTGCTACATCCCCACCCAGGAAAAGAGGAATACCAATTAATGAACAAATACAGACATGCTTAAAATACGCCAGCATTGCCCAGATGATGGGATGACCCTTGTGGGTGCTGGAAGCAGCATGAAACAATAAGACCACAGATAAAGGATGAAATCCTGACACAGAAACAACAAAAAGGCTTTTCTTACTTCAATGGGACAAAGTTGCTGCCTGCCTCCCTCTCTCCCCCAGACATTCTGTTTTTAAAGTCTATGAATTGTACCCAATGATTTTCTTCCTGCCCTTCCTTCCTGCTTTTTCCTAATCCCAGCCATGATTTTAGTGCCTTTCTTGGGCAGAAGCCAACATGCCATCCCTCTGCACGGCCAAAAACCTAATTTTCACGACAGTGTAGTAGGAAATAACTGGAATTTTTCTGAATAAGCAGTTTAGTGTAACTGGCCTTTCAGAGCAATATTTCAGTGGGAAGGATCAATAAAAATGTAAATTAAATGTAACTGATTAAATTCGGCTGCCCACTACAAGTGTCCCATTTTAACGAAAGATGCTTTGTTTATTTTCAGTCTTTTTCTAACTCAGTAGAATCCTACTGCTGTTATATTTTTGTATATAACAGTCTCCAAGTTCTGCTCTCAAATAAATATGAGAGGAAAAAAATGTCTGATGACTAGGTCTGTCTTTAAACTTCAGGGTGGACCCTTTCCTTTTCCATTAAATTCCCTTGCAATGGAGAAACTATTATCAAGGCACACATTTTATTGATGCCTTCTCCAGGTGGACTGCAGGCCCTGAACTCATTAATGGACATTTGCTGCTCTTGAACAAAGGAATGATTTGTTTTAAAGGAATCTCTCATAATTATAGAACTCACTGAGCTCTTTTGTAATCTGTCAATTTTTTTCTTCACTTTATTTTCTTTTCTTTTGCCTGTTGATTACACCTGTACATGTGTCTACTCCCAAACCACATGAAATCCACAGACATTTTTAGAGGCTGACTGTTTTCTCCAGCTCAGAAAGCCCCATATATTTTTGGCTGTGCACTCTATGTTCATGTGACTCTCACTCACTGTAACTCAATGAAATCTTCTGAAAGAGCTGCCAACTCACCATATTTTCCATGAATTAGGTCCTGACACTTCAATGAGAGGAAAGACAATGTCTGAAACAAGGCCAGCTCTGGCTTTCTGCCTAGTATGTGTCACAGTAATTCTACCAGCTGCCCTTCTACACAGCAGTTCATACTTTTCAGACCACCAAAAAGCCCCTTGAATACTTTCAGTGATAGCTGGGGCTTGAGCTGCCAGCATGTTTTCCCAGCCTCTGGCACCCAGTGGCTTTGGACTGGACCTTTAAAGTTTTTTTTGCATGTGTTTGTTTTGTTTTGCTATTTTTATGAATGGCTTCCACAGGGAAGTCTGACTCCAGCACAACCCTATCCAGCCATTCATAAAAAGCAGAGGGAAAATATTGTACTTTGCCCAGTTGGAAACTGTCTGTGATACTGACCAAGGCTTTCAAGAATTTTAGTCATTCAAGACCTTTGCTATCCTAGTGCTTCATGTCGAGAGCTCCTTGGCAGGGCTTGCTCACTGCCGGCTAGATTTCCCTGCACTTGGGATCTGGAGCTCAGCATATGTTATGCTTGCTGCCTTAAATGGAAGAGGTTTAGCTATGCAAGCCCAGGAGCAGGGCTCAGTCCCTCAGCCAGTGTGAGTGGCACACACACTGACACGCTGGGAGCCGTGCCCACTCATGTCACTTTGAGGGCTCCGGCTGGAGGCAGCTGAATCACTGCAAGTGCCAATTCTCAAAGGCATTGCTTTTCATGCTTCAGCCTGGCTGAGTGGGAATGTGGCTGGACATATAAATCCTGTAAGGTCCAGTCCTGTGAGGACTAGTGCCTGCTGACTCAGAGTGCCCTGACCAGAAGAACTGAGGTGCTCAGGAATAACAAGAAATTTCCCAAGCACCCCTTTCGTTTCTTTAACTGTTGTGGATGCGATGCCTTCGGAACCATTTTGACATACTAATGCTTCAACTTGCTAAACCTTGTGTTTACTGCATTAAAAGATCTTTTCACGGCTTTGAAAGTGACACCTCTGATTCACAAGTGTTGCATCTGCATGTTCAATTATCTGGAAAGAAAGACAATCTGCCTTGGTTATGGAAAAGACTGGAACTATAAGATAGCCATGGACAAGAGGCAAAAATAAAGTTGTAAGCAAGAAAGGAGAGCTCTGAATTGTTATGTATTGCCCCTGCTAGGAGCCTGCAGAGTAAGATGGTAGAACTTCTACTGTGTCAGAGGCTCTCTCACCTATATTAGCCATCTTAAGAGGAGATGAGTACAACACAGTGCTTTCACATTTCATTTTTATCCTAAGTTTGAAAAACATCTATTGTACACTGCATGTGCACCAGCTGATGTTCCATACACTCGAAAGCAAACTTCAGGGTTTTTTACATCATATGCAAGTACAAGTCAACACTAGATATCTTTATAAAATATGTATGAGACAGAAAGAACAAGTTACAATGCTGGAAAAATCCTATGACAAGGTAATTTAAATGTCTATCAAACAAGAACAAATCCAAAATGCAGCAGTATTTCTTTTGCCATGCTTAAAATATTGAGTATGTGAGCTAAGGCAGAAGATAATAATTTAAAACTTGAGGATAATATTCCTAACTTTGAAAAAGAAAAACCCCACAAAATGCCTGAAAAGGAGAATACACAAAATTTTGATGGTTTTCTCTTTGTTGTAAGTTTTGAATGTTAAAAGCCCAACTGTTTATCTTCTACACTTCTTCCACTCCTCCTCAGTCACACATTCCTCATTTTGTTTTCTTATTTTCAAATTCTGTTGATTTGCTTTATGTCAATATCATACATATATCCTTACAGCTCATACTGGTCAAACAATTTCTTCGCTTTCTACATGAGAACAAAAGAGCAGTCTCATGTGATGAGTTCATATTCATCTTGCACCAGCAGTCTAAAGTTGTATCAAATTCAATTTGTCACACTTATCATTCACAGGAGTACTTCTTACCCTGTGACTTTTCCTAGCATCACAAAGCTAAGGAAGGAAAATGGAAAGTTAAGGGTAAATCTTTATCAACTAGTATGAGCAATGCTGGAACACATTTTTAATGATCAGAAATAAAAACATTGGTTTGAATGCAAATCATCCCCTGGCTGCTACGTCTGAAGCTCCAAGGGCAAGCTGCACACACACAGCGTTCTTAGATTTTCTGTTCGTGTCTTCCTCTTCAAACTGAGTGTTATGAAGATGTCTGCTTGATGCTTCTTGGCAACAGTGACTCTGTTTTTTTCCAACAGCTTGACAGAGATAAGATATTTGCATGGAGGTAGTTCTGCTGGGGAGACTAAATGGCCATGATGAAAACTAATGCCCAGTTAGGATGACATTTATAGTGCTGACAGCTCTCTGTTGTGCAGAGATCATTAAAATAATTTCATAGGTCATCCAAACACTTGTAGTTCTAAATTAAACGATGAGTAAAACCATATTTGGTCTTTTTGTCTACATACCCTTGAAAAATCAGGAAGTTCATATTATACCAGTTGAAACCAATATAATCCAAAATAAATCATGTCTTTCAAGCAGTTCCATATGACAGCAGAGTAACTACCATTCTGCCCTACAGCTTTAATTGGTTTGAGCGCAGCCTTTCTCTCTTCCAGCACAGAATGATACAGTGCTGGGACCAGTGGCCCACACAGCCTGCCAGGAAACTCTCACCTCCCAGCAAAAGCCACTTGCAGCTTCCTGATCATCAGTAGAAATCTTCCTGAAATTGCATGGGACGATGTGCCTGCCATTCGCTCCTCAGGTCCAGGTATGCTCATGGCTTGCTTTAGGAATAATCTCCCTTTTGAGGCAGTAGCAGAACTGCTTTTTTATCCCATCAGCAGTGAGGGGACTTGTGTTCTGGAAGTACAGGTCATGAATTCTCCTGCCCCCCTCACGTGCTTGCAGTCAACTGGCAACCGTAGTGTCTGTGTATGCACACTGCTGTGGGTCATTAGAATCTAACAACAAAACCATCTGGCCCTTAGAGTTCAAAGGAGATTTCACAGTTCTCTGTGCAGTCTCATAAATGAGGCTAATAGTAATCTGTAGAGAATTCTGGCAAAATCTGTGAAACTATTCTTTATTTTTTATCCTACTTGGCACTCCTCTGAGTTTTTAATACAAAGTCAAATAATTGCAAAAATATTTATTAGCTTTTAAACTGACCTTCCCTGACTGATGCTGGAAAAGTCTGCAACATGTCAGAAACTGCACCAGTTAGTCGATGATAAAGAGTATTTTTATTCCACTTGTTGGGGAAAGCAGAGAGCTCTCCCCCAACTTTTCAAAGTTTTCCAAGTACACAGAGTGACTTTTAATAGTTATTTTACTGGCATAAAAAATTATATTTAATTTGGCAAATTCAAAGCACACTGCTTCAACTAACTCTTTTGCTAGTCTTAAAATTCAGGCAGTGGTACATATATCCAGTTACGTATGTATACATCCAATGGAAGTCAAGAAACTGACTTCCAGGTTAGGATTTCCAGGGTTAGGATTTCATATATTTTGTTTACAGAAAGCTACCTTCACTACAAAATATCTGTAAACTGCTTCATTTGGAATGGTTTTATGTTCTGGGAGAAATAAAAGAGTGAAAGAAATGCATTTAAAAATCCATTTCTGTTTTCTTTTATGCTCATATAATCCATTATTTCTCAGTTGCTTTGACCCAACCTTACTCCCACCATTACAGATCTTAACAAGAACAAATTTAATGGTTAGAACAGGAAGGGAAAACCCATCATTTTTATTCATCTGCTAGCTGAACTGTTAGTTCAAGCATAACAATATTCCAGTGATTTTGTCAAGGATATAATGAAAATTCAAAGCACAGCGGCAGTTAGTTCAATGTTCTTCATAGATGTTACTAAGCTTTATAATGATAGCCAGTATTAGTTACATTTCCATAAAATATTTAGGGCAGTGCAGCTTATGAAATATCCATTTAATGGACCTTGTATCTGTGTTTCAATACAATAAGCAAAGTTTAAATCTGTGTTCTTATCTAAAATCAATACAACTCGTCAGCAGAAGTATCTGTTGTTGTTGACTGCTCTTCTTCAGAGTCACTGCTGCTCTGTGGGGTTTCCCTGTTACTTCATTATCATCTGTCACACACTTGATAAGCTTTCCTGATGCATTTTGCTTAAGTTTAGTTTGGCACCCTATGAATTTTGCTGCTAAAATATTAAGAAGTATTTTCTGTCTCAGAATAATTCTAGCACACAGTTCAGCACTGAGGTTTTCCTTGATATACACCTAAGGAAACATGAGCTGTCTCTTTTGTCTGGCAAACGTCATATGTGTCTATTTATAACTCCCTACACAGACAGACTATTGAGAAAGCCAGAGGGGAGGTTTCAGTCATTCTTAGCTATAGCTCAAAGAAAAAATCTTACATTTTAGTAGACAGAAATAAATTATAAGTTATTTGCAAAGAAACCAAGCCCTCATTATTCAGGGATAAACTGATAGGAAACAGCTTAGCTTTATACCTTGCAGACCTGTCCAGACAAATAACTATTGTGCAACTGTTCATCTCCAGACTATCTTGTCTGTTTGGATACAGGAACTCCTGTGTTCACCATGCGTTTTTCTTGGCCCATGTGGAAATGATTTTTGGTCACTGCCAAACAGGCTAGATTTGAATTGATGGCCTAGAGGTGGAAAGCACTGTTTCACATTACAATCCGGTTCCAACTTTGGTTTTAAAGTCTTCTCTCTCTTCCTGCCCAGTCACCTCCTGCCATACGGACCAACACCCCAGGGCACTTTCTGCTGCAGAGGTCATTCCCACTGAAACCACGGCATGGAGCTGATCAGAGCTGCAGGACCGTCAGTAGTGGACTCAACTCTGGACCTGACTGCCAGGAGCTCCCGAATACTCTTGACCTTTGCACTGATCTCCAGTGAAGTTACAGAATAAATAGCATAGGGAAGTCCCAAACAAGCCAACCTGCTGCAAAATCCACTGCTGTTTGGAAAGTGAACTGTGAACTTCAGTGGTTTTGCTCAAAATGTAACTGTTGTCAGGTAATGTTTCCCTCTATGGCTGCTGATGTTCGCTCTTCTCAATTTTAAGGTCACAAAGACATGAACTCATTCAGTATCAGTGTCCCTTGTGTCATTTAGAAACCTGAAATACCTGCAGCCCATTTTCCACAATGTAGGCATAGATACAAACAATTAATCAAAAATTCCCAGGCCTATGAAAGCTTCTGCTAACAACAGCTCCAAGTCTAGAAACAGGAATGGACAAAGAACAGAAGTGATTGAAAACAAAAGGTAAATTGCTCCACTGGGCAGACCTGGGACTACAGCAGTGTCCCAGCAGTATCAGGTGGTATCTGTCCCTGGCTATGCACCTTCACCACGGCAATGATGCAATGGCCATGCCACAGCCTGGACCTGTGCTTCTTCTCAAGAAGGAGAATACTGATGAAAATACAGTATGCACTTCCCCTGGCTCTCGGGCACCTTCACCATTCTGGAAAGGCAGCCATTCAAGATACCTTGAAGGCTGTGAGATTTGAGCCAAGCAGCCTGTGACCTCCCTTGGGTATTTCCCAGTGGTAGTCTGTGGCATGTCTCTGCAGTTTAGCTGCATTCTACAAGAACTGCTGCCTCCAGAGATTTGTGCTTCTTGCTTTAGTGAGCCGCATCTCAGCCAGAGCAGGACAGCATCAGAGTGGGCACTGTGGGAAGGCAGGTGCAACAGACTGTGATCAGCCCAGAAAACCTTCAGGCTTCACCAACAGGAGAAAGCAACCCAGTCCAAGACCTCTGACTGGCTTGTATCTATCTATGCCACCTTTCCTCCAGACTGCCTAGAAGGAAGAGTCCTGGGTTGTGGTGCTTCCTTAAACATCTCTCACACGGCAGAGGACAAGAGGGGGAAGGAAAGCAAGCTCCCAGCTGCACAGCACGGACAACTGTAGGGCAGTGCTGGAGGCTGCCTGTGTTCAGGCACTGTTAATCTCACTGAGCACACACATGCTCAGTATGGGCACTCCTAGGAAGAGCTATCTGCCCCCTCATCTGCACAAACTAGGGTAAGGGTACAAGGGATTTTAGGCAGCCATTTTGCACTGCCATTTCTAGTCCTTCAGGGATATAAAGCATCTTGTTCAGAACTTCGTGGTCAGCCCCAGGCACAGCACTCAGCCCCTGCAGGAGCTTCCCCTTCCCATTCAACCCATTGCCTCCCTGACCTCCCATTGCCCTCTGACGGCTTGGGCAGGGTTTTCCTCCAAAGAAAAGCATGCAGGGCAAGGAAGGCAAATCGCCTGTGCCTGGCTGGTTTTCTGCAGCTGAGGATCTCGCCTGAGGCATTTCTCTTGAACTTCTTTGTCTGAGCAGATTCATTGGTAGCCGCATGGCTGGCTGGGGATGTTTTTGTATGTCTGGGATATACAGATGTCTGATAGCTGTCTGTCTATCAAATAGATTTGGTAATTATTACTGCCTCCAGGACACCGATGCAGCTAAGAGTGTCTGTCAGAGTCCAAGAAGATTGCTAACATTCTGGCATAATTTCATAAAGAAGTCAGTGTCCAAAATAGAAATACATTTTCCACGTACTTGAAATATACCAGGGGCTTGGTGGCGAGTTGCTGCAATTAATCCACTTCCTGGCTTGATATATTTTGGGATCATTCTGGTGTGTGGTATGTTAAATACTGAACTCAATTCATATTCTTATTTTTAAATGGAAATTACATTCATTATGTCCAAAAGAATGATTCCTAGGTCCATCATGCAAAGCAGAAAATCCCCACCATTCCATTGCATTTCTAGTGTGATTTTACTCATTAACAGCAATTTCATCACATGCATCATTATGAAATCTATGCAACATAATAATGTATTTTAAAAGACAGTAGCAAACAGCTTTTTTTTAAAATCTAGTCAGAACCCATTTAATAAATGATTGCAAACTCAGCATCTATCCTATTGTCAATATCCTACTGTCAGCCTCTCAACAGCAGCAGAAATATGAATAGTGTTCGAGTACATATGCTTCCCTCGATCTGAAAGAGAGTGAAAAAGGGGAAGACAGGGAGGAAGACAGAGATCCTGCTCTTTATAATCCTGGTGTAATTTTGGATTTACAACCCTGAACAGACTCTGAATTTAACCCAATCTAGGAAAGAAGAATTTGACTGTAATTTTGCAGGACTAACTATGGCTAGACCTGACTGTCTAGCCATAGTTATTTAACAGCCTTTTGGAAGTGACATGTGACCTAAAGATCCTATTTGTTGCTTGGATCTAACAATGTGAACATCAAAGGTATGTGTGTAAGGTATGCATGCAAATCCCCTGCAGATTTTTTCATAATAGTACTGAAACCTGACACCACATCAAGAATGCAGCGCCTGGAGCACCCTACTACAGCCCCACTCCCTTGTAAAGCTTAACGTGGTTTCCTTGCTCACAGAGCTCCATCAGCTGCCACTTGGAGAGCAGCCTGCTTTTACATGTTAGGGCTGCTAAGGAGGGCTTGTCAACAATTTAGCAAATGCAGGTCGTTTCAGAGAATAGGACTGGTGAATATTGATTCTCTGTTCCTGAAAACCCTCCCGTAATTTGTTGCCTCTGTTGCTGAAGTGACAAAACCTAATTTTTCATGCTGCAAAAAATATAGCTAAATTCTCTCCTTGGTTAAATTCTGCTCTTCTGCTAAATTCCGGAGTCTACTGAAACAGCTAAATGCTTCCATCTTCCAGTTACTTACATTTTATTGTGCTTTGAACCTCTGTGGTTAGGGACATGCCAAAAATTGTTGGTAGTATCTGTGGCTAGGTGGTCCTGGCAGCAGAAGTGAAAGCAGATTGTTGGATGAAAGGAGGGGGAGAGCTGGCCTCCAAATGCTGCTGTAGTTGGCACAGAGAGGCACACCCTTTCTGGGAATTAGGTGTGCTGGGTAGATAGGGGTTTGTTTTGCAGCTGAACATAATCCACCTTGGTGAGATCAGGTATTATACCAGCACCAGATCACTTACCAGCAGCTGCAAGATTATTCTAGCATTGGCAGCGATGTGGCCAAGGATACTCTGATACTCTAGATTTTGACAGGTAAGGGCAATGGTGTGGAGCAAGGCCCTTCTGCTGGCGGTCAGCAGGAAAGATGCAAAGGGATGGGAAGAAGGAATGAAAAGTGGCAAGGAGAGATGGCAAGAAAGAGTGGGACCAAACACATACCACCTTCTCTGCTTACACACAAATGGGAACAAATTCTCTGCACTGCCATTATGTGCAAGGAACTGAGAGGAAAAACAGAAACAGATTGTTCATATTTCTTTTTGTCCACCAAGCTCACTAGATGGCTGTATTATTGTCATACTTTTGGCTTCTTCCATACTCTGAAAGCATGTGCATTACTGACATATTTTGAGGGTTTTGTGGTGTTTCTAAGAGAGCAATTGGGAAGTTTGGTTAGAAAGAATCTTCTTAGGTACCAGTGGGTTTTTCAGATTTTAGGATCAGATGCATTTTTGTAGGCTTTATGGTAGTGCTTTGTCTTCTCAGATCACAAAACAGGTCAACAGAAATGCAAAGGCCCTGGGACTGTACTGCCCTGGAGAGGAGTCTACCCCAGCTGCAAGGCCGATGACAGAAGGATCCACGGGAGGATGTGCTCTTCCTGAAGAACTCCAGCCATCTCTCAGCACAGCAGTCTGTGCAGGAGAGGGTCTGCTTCAGCTTTTTGGCTGGAGGCACTGGCAACAGGACAGTCAGGATATTCACTGTTTATTATACAAGCACTTAAAAAGGGTGGGAGACAGTGAGGGGATAGCCAGTTGCCCATGCCACTTTGCCTTTCATCACCTCTCAGGAACGACTGTCTTTGGGGCTAATTTAGATGCATTTACATCATAAATGTGTGGCCTTTTCAGCCACATTTTTTCACTCTAATTTCTGCCTGCCCTTGCTGACATGTGCCCTTTGCAATCTGTGGTTATTTTCCTCATTCTGAACTGTGGAATTGTCCTCTATTGCAGTTTTTTCTTTCACAGATAAGCAAATAAATAGCTCATGAAAGTGATATAGTCTAGCTCTATTTTACTTAGCAAATACTGGGGGGGTTATTAAAAAAAAAAATTATTCTCTGTTGAAAAGACAATGCTTTGCTGACTGTAAACTGGTTTGCAAGCCAAAACCAGATGACTTCATGAGTCTTCCAGATGTATCATCACAGTTTCAGACATATTCCAGACTGACAAGAAAGCCAGAGCTGTCATGAGATCTCCACATTGGGATATTATTAATAAATATTCTGTCTCTCAGGGACAACCTACCGAATAGGTAAGTTCCATAGGCCTCTTAGAAGCATCAGTGTCCTTCCTCTCCTTACTCCTAAGTGTGATGGGCCCAACTCTTGGGCTGGGATTGGATGAATGGTCCCTCACAGAGGTACCTCTAACCATAGTTGGAGGCACAGCTCTAACTATGACTTAATACATGATGACAAACGTTTCACATGCATGCTCATCCCATGACATGATGAAGTCTGTGCTTGGACCAACTGACAGACATCAGATCACATGTTTGATGAAGAGCAGAATCTACAGATCCTTGAAGGTAAGGCACAGTGAAAAGGGCCTTCAGAAAAAATAATGCAGGATAATTTTGCACTTTTGAGAATTTTCGTAGGGAAGATCCAGCCTAGGGAGCTTTAGATAAACCTACCATCCCCTAGAAAACAGTTAGCCCACTTAAAATTTTGCACCATGACTTGCAGCATTGGCCAGTAATACCTGCAAGTGCTGAGTACCATGCCTTCTTGAGTACCATGCAAAATCATTCTTTCTAAGTGAATCAGAAATAAAAGAGCATCCCAGCACAGTAGCTAGGGATCCCTGGGGGTATTTACTTTGCTTCTCAGTTAGCCTATATAATCTGACAGCCCAGAGGACACATACATCCCCATTCACATCCCTGGTGTACAGAGAAAACAGCGCACTGCTTCCATTCTGCAGGAACATCCACATAGGAGTGTTCCAGAGAAATCAAACAGTAAGTTCCGAGCAAGAAAAGCTGAAGAAGTTGATACAAAATCCACCAAGAGCAGACACACAAATCTAGAATTCTCAAATTTTTTTGAACAATCTTAGAGAAGTGGACCAAGCTCAAATGCATTGGGCTGGTATCATGAGTAGCTCCATGCAGAGAGCGTAGGGCTGTGGCAGTAGAAGAAAATAAATCTAGGACGTCTACAATGTGAGTCAATATATATATATCTTTCAGCTATAAAATTGTATATAATGTAGGAATATGCTGCAATGCATGTTCAGAATAAATTTTAAATCAGTTATCAGTCTTTGCTTTAGGTAGGTGCTGGTTTTGAACACACTTGAGGAAACATTACATACATAAAATAATTTAAAATGGATTTCACTCAAACAAGATACAAATGACACTGCATGAAGTGCAGACCAGCAAACCTAATAGATTGTCTCCTTTATAGGAAATCAGAAACCAAACTGTGAGTTTTGACTGACAGTAACAGATTGTCCTATTTCCAAAGAAAAATCTAGTTAGTAGAAACACAGGCATGTTTGTTCCTGATCTCATGTTAACAGCTTGAGCAAATGTCTCGCTTGCTAGACATAGAGAAGCACTAGTTAATTTAACACCCAGCTATTTTTTACTTCTTTAATAATACTAATGCTATGAATGATTACATATTATTTGCTTATGCCCTTAAAAGCAATTGAATTTAAACATTTTCTACTATTTCTGTTCTGCTGCTGCCTCTTCTGTAAAAAGAGGATTTCTGCATCTTGACCACACTCAATGCCTACAGCATTAGGAAAAAAACAGCAATGAATACACAAAATCCAAGCCTTCTTTTGCTTGTTCCTTTATTTAGTTTACTATACTCTCATTGTTTTATTTTAATGGCTGGAGCTTGATACCATAATCATTTTCCTCAGTCAGTTCCTAATATCAATTCCCCTGTAGGTCAGAAACAATATCTCGGGAAATATCTCCTGCTATTCAGGGATATTGCAGGAAATTTGCATTTTCACTTTGTAAAGTGTTATTATTTTGGACTGACAACCTAACATTTATTTAATTATCCCAAAGTCTTTGGATCCCTAAAAGCAAGAGAGAGAACGGGCGTCCTGGCTGGCCTCCCACTAGCTTTTCATGGTCATTAACAATCAAGAGTGAGAAGACAACTCACTGCTGAAAGATGTGTGCCTCACAGCCAGCCCTCCCTGTCACCTCCTCTGGAGTATGAGAGCAATTCAGCTGTTCCATCAGTTTACCCCTGCTTTGCCAGCCCTCCTTTGTAGTGGGGCTGCTGCCTGACTGCATCTTTCCCTCCTCTACAAACAGCACTGAAGATGGTAGATGCAGGCAGAGGATTTATTCCTCTGAAGGAACACAGGATGCTTGAGCAACCTTGATGGTTTCTGCAGGGAGTTTGATGTCTTCCATCTACCCTTTTATTCACTGCGTGTGAGAATGCAGTAATTTGGGACCATCAGCAGGGGAAAGGCCCCCAGTTAGATACTTGCAAGCCTTGCCGCATTTACAACAGCTGTAGCAAGTACTCCCAAGAAAACTTCAGCCTTTCTGCACTTTTTCTCCCAGACAGGCATTTTGAGGTGACCACCAATTCAAACCCCAGCAATTCCATTCCCTTAGCATTCTCAGCATAGCCATGAGGCTGGGCATGAAGGAGGAGACCGGTTAGAGGGAAGCTGCAATCCTACACATTTCTGATCCACTTCAACACAATATGGAGTACATTCAGCTTTAGTAACCTTCCTCCCACCACATCAAACTTATGTTTGGCTGTTTTGTTTTCTCCTCCCAGGCTCATACTGGTGGGGAAGAGCCATGCCCAGCAGAGAACAGCAGCAACTGCTTTGAGGAGCCACAGCTGGGGTAGTGAGCGGTGAGGCTGCACATTACATCCCTTCATGCACGTGTCGGGAAGCATGCGCTGCTTGACATGTCGGTGGCAGAGGCTTATCCACAACTGCCCATCACTTCTCCCAAGGTGATTGCCCCGCCATGCAGAAACACACCTAACAGTGAGAAAGAGGCAACCGCAGAAATAGCCCTAAAAATGGCTTTATTTTTGAAGGTCTGTCCAAATCCTGCTCCATGGTTCAGGAGGAAGAGTGACTGTGGGAACTTTCGTGCACAGTTTGCTTCTTCTCAGCTGACCAAATATATCCCAGAGAATTCATTTCTAGGAGGAATGCCTTGAAGCAATTTTTTGTATGATGAGTGTTTCATGACATATCTCTATTTCCAGCAGCAGCACTGGAGACTGCTGAGGGAGGGCAGCGATTATTACTGTCTGGTTGAAAGGAAACTTTCTTTATGGCTGGTTGCACAGAAGGACACAGATGAGGCGCAGAGTAGGCAGGAATGCAGTCACCACCAGCTTCCCTGCATCAACTGACCAGCCTCACTCATGCTGGGGAGCTGCACTGCCATGGCCAAGCCATCCTGCTGCTGGGGAGCTTGGTGTTACCCAGTGCCAGGGGTAATCCAGGCTCCTCTGCCATGGTGCAGGGGCAAGACTGAAAGCTGCCGCTACACCAGCAGGTCCAAGCTGTCAATGAGGCACTGGCACAAGCAGCTCCAAAGTTTTCCAAACTTCCATGAGATTGGTTTGCTCCTCTTGCCCAAGAAGAGAAAAATATAAAGAGGCATAAAGTCACCATTTCCTTTTCCAGATATGAGGACTATCACAAACCAGCTGAGAAGTCCCCCCTCCCAGGGAGTCCTCCCCATGTGTTTGGATTCAGCAGCCAGTGTCAGTGGTGAGGTCTTGCTGGCAGAAGTGAGCTGTGAGCTGGCACTGACTCAGAGGTTGTTTGTACAAGGGCTGTCTCTTAAAACTTCGTACTGATAAAACTTATGACTGTGTTGAGAGATGCTTATAAAACATGGAGTCACCTCTTACTCAATTAAGGAAGCTGTCACTGAACTTTCAAGGAGGCCTGAGTGGGTAACTCCCCTCTGTGCTGGGCTGAACTCAGAAATATCAATCTGTGTGACACTTTGGATGACCTGGGCTGCCAGTCAGAAAGTTCAAAAGGTGAGGAACACCTCTCAACAGGAATGAACAGTGACGCACATTTGAAAACAAACCTTGTGAATACAATTAGTTATTTGGTACCCTCTCCTGCCTGGAAGCTCTCGTGCTACTAAAATGCTGCCTAGAAGACATGGCAAGAAATGACTGCAAACTAGCTGACTAGTTTGCAGGGCTTATTTAAAAATCAGGAGACGAGAAATCCCAATGTTTGATATTTAAACAGAAAAATGTTTAATTTTAAAACATTTATGTTCCTTTTATGATTGCAAAATCAATATTAATACAGAATGTAGACCATTTTATAGCCTCCACACAGGACTCCACTGCTGCTCCCTTCCCAAGAAGTCTGGTTTTTGGGCAGATGAGAACTACCAGTGGGAGGTTCAGAAATGCTCGTCCTAATATATAACACCAGAGCAAGACCTTCTGCCCTTCCTCAGACAAACTGGCTAACGACTTCAGTGAGGGTTCTGCCTCAGTAAAAATACCAGGTTTTGGCCAATTACCTTCAAATGGATAGAACAGTTTATTTGTGGTTTGAGGTGCTTCCTCCTGTCTGAACTTTCCGTTTTCCAGACTGAGCCTAAGAGGTACAAAGGAGGTTTCCCATGATCCTCCAGGCTGTATGTTGTTGAGGATACCAAATTATTCTCTTGAACTTTTTTACTTGAGTTTGTGCTGGCAACCCCTGCATTCACTGAGCAAAAGCAGCAGGTAAAGATGAGATGTCTTGACAAGGAACTTTACTGAGTTGAAAAATAATATAATGCTAGCCTCCAAAGACAAAAAGATTTCTCTAAAATTCTTTAGCATTTATTCTCTCTGCAAACTATATACACTAAGACATGCAGTGTTTCTAAAAGCCCCTTACAACCTATAGATGAAAACCAGGATTGTGCAGAAAAGCAGGAGTAGAAACAATAGGCAATGCTTCTGCCATTTTTTTCCGTGAGTTCACTGCAGAAAACCCTCCAAAAAGCAGGCACTAAATATTCATGAGCAAATCTCACAGCAGCCCACCAGGTCCTGCTAATGTCACACGGCTGCTGCCCTGTCCACTCACCTACTCACATGTCTGAATTTCAGTGATTCATTCATTTGGGAGAAGGCCCTGCAGTTCCCCTCCACCCTCCTGCAGCCCATTTCCTTTCTAGAGAGCACCCCAGTGCTGAGGACTGCAAAGCAGAGCCCCAGCTCCACTCCTTGGTGTCCCCCCACTGTGGTCCTGGGGAGCAGGGCATGGAGAGGAAGTGGTTCTGACATGTATTTTGCTGATGTTTTAAAGCATATGGTCTGAATGCTCTGAATGCCATGGAAGATTACTGTCACATATCCTAACCCATTGCCTATCTGTTGACACAGTATCACCTTTCATAAATTGCTGGTACCATTTTCCCACCAGCTCTGCTCCAAACACAGGAATTATAGGCAGAACACAAATCCAAACAACCCTTATGTGCTTAATAAAATAAATAACAATCAGCCCCTGAAACAATTCCCCTTTAAAGGAATTTTTCTTATTTTAGATCAAACACTTCCTTGGGATCCATGCTAATTTCTACTTTCCAGTGTCATAAATAAATAACACAAAGGAAAAAAACCCCAGCACATCTAAAATCAGCCAGATTTATATTTTTAAATCCTAACACATATGCTCATGTCATGTTTTGGATACTGGCACAATTTCTGAATGAATGCAAACAAAGCAAGACATGCTTGAATGCACCCCAACCCCTAATGCATACTTAGCATAGCTCCAGGTCACTGGAGCCAGACCAATTTACACCAGTTCCACAGCTGGCCTGCAAGGTTCACATGAGTGTGGTATCTCTGTGAGTGCCTCCTTCCTGCCCTTCATCTCTAACTTGTGAACAGGTTAGTGCTCTGTATCTCAGTACACCACTGAAAAATTTGGATTTGGTTCAGGTCTTGGGCAGTTCAATCCAGCTGGAAGATGCACATGCACCTCTGTCTCCTCCCCTTGCTGCACACACACTTCCCACAGACACTTCTTTTCACTGAAGGAGAGGTAATGTCACCTTTTCATAGAAAAGCTGATTATTGATATGTTAACCCATCATGGACTATATAGTATTACATTTTGGGTTTCTCCATGAAGAAAGTATCTTCTGAAGTGACCAAGTAGTTTCAGCTCAAAATTTAATTTTCACTTGAAACCCTATTTTCTGATGGCAATATTTCAACAGAAATATTCCTTGTCAGAAGCTAACAAAGTTTCATACTCTGCTGTAACAACTCACCTCTCTGTGTTTCCATTCCTGAAACCTGTATCTTTCTCAATCCCTACATATTTTGGCTTTCAACAAGATCCATGGATGGACACTTGGACCCCTGACAGTCCTGCTTTTATTCTCTCATCACCTAAGCAAAGAGGAGGTTACCTCAAATTAAACCATCAGATTTGTTTGTTCACAAATATTGCTGTGTTCCAGGGTTTAGACCATGTCACCACTGCAGCCCCCAAATGCTCTACAGCTAGAGTGGTCTGTGGGGGCATCATCCTACCTGTGGGTCATTTATTTGCATTAAATTATCCAAAGTAGCTATAGAAACTAAAAGAGAATGGAGATAAACAAAAAAGTAGATTAGTGTCATTTGACATCTTCATCCTTGTTTTTCAAGACATCTGACAAGCACTACAGGCCCATAAACTGGACTGAATCTTCCCTTGCAGCCTTCCCATGTTAATGACTATAAGGAGAATGCTTTCATCCTTTTCTGGGGTGGACTACTATATACAGGACATTAGATTTGTGAACCCATGATCTAAAAATGTATTGTACATGTATTTTATTTTTTTTTTAATAAGGAGATGCCTACATGTTATGTGCAGAGTGCAACTTGTGGTTTAACCCTTCAGAAATTAAGTACCACACTGCCATTCCCTCACACATCCTAATCCCAGTGGAATGGGGAGGAGAATCAGAAAGAAGGTAAACTCCCTGGGTTGAGATAGCAAGAGAATATTAACAATAACAATATCATCAATAACAATAATTTTTAAATAATAATTGCAATGAAAAGGGGGACAACAAAGAGAAATAAACCTCCATCAAACAGACAAGTGATGCACAGTGCAGTTTCTCAGCACCCACTGAGCAGTGCCCAGCCAGTCCCCCAGCAGTGATCAGCCCTGCTTGTCCAAATTCCCCCCACCCTATATACTGAACAAGACACTCTGTGGTGTGGAATACCCCTTTGAGCAGTTCAGGTCAGCTGTCCGGGCCATGCTCCCTCTGGCTCCTTGTGCACCTCCTCACCGGCAGAGCATGGGAAGCTGGAAAGTCCTTGACTTAAGGCAGGCACTCAGAAACTACTAGAACACTAGTGTGTTCTCAACATCATTCTCATACTAAATTGAAAAAGACAGCACTGTACCAGCTACTAGGAAGAAAATTAACTGCATCCCAGATGAAACCAGGCCAGTAACAATAGTGTCATTGCCAACTGTAAAACAGAATTCCTTTGCTGAGGAGATGGGGAATTATGTCATATTTTCACATGTGGAGAGCTAGTTAAATTGTACACAAAATCTTTTTACTGTCTGTTTGCTTACTTTTGTTATATATAAAAAACAGTAAACAATAAGATTGCCTATAGAATGTTTGCTTGTGTTTTAGTGAAAGAAATGTAAAATATGCCCCAAATCCTTTTATCTTATTCTAACAAAACTGCAGCCAAAACAACTTGCTTCAAAATTTAGGGAAAAGAGAAATGTTCTTGGATCTTAGCTGAGAACTTGCTCCCTACATTTCAATCTAGAGAGAACTTTTATGGCTGAGTTATTACTAATAAACAAAGTTTATAACAGAAACATTGACAGGACTTCTACCAAAAGGATACCAGCAGGGGTAATAAATTCAGCTAACATCTAATAGAAACTCTGATCTCATCACATGCCAACTAACATTATGCTCAGAATAAAATTAATCCAGTGTGGACTGCCTGCTGTCAGTTCTCGAAGACTGCTACCCTCAAATTCCTCCCACACAATGGCAGAATTTATAAACCAATGCATCTTCTTCAAATCAACAGAAATTACCAACACTAGACCAGACTGCCTCTTCATTTGACAAGATTACACTCCTTTAAACCTAGAACATCCCTGCTGGCTACACAAGACCTCAGACTCTTTACTGAAGTTATGACTTCAGCTGCCTTTGGCTCAGTAGCTGCTGAAAAGATTAAACAAAAATTAGCAGCTCCTGTAAAACAAAATACTTGGATATTAACCAGAGTTAAAAATCAAGCCTTAGTTTGCTTCCTGCCTGTCGGACATGCTACACTGAACATCCTTTTTAAATTCCACAGGTAATAAACTTGCACTAAATGAGGCTGGTCTCAGCACAAGTCTGTACTGATGCCAGCCCCAGCAATCTCTTTCATCTGTGCTCACTGCAAACACTGAGGCTGCAAGGCATAGGGGTTCATGAAAAGACACTGCTTTATAGGTTCACTGATAACTTGATAGAGCTGATAATGCAACTATTGCTTGCCAGGAGTTCACAAATTTAAACAGATTTTTGCAGTAGTGGCAGAGTAGTAACAGAAATGAGCAGGAAAAACAAGGCTAGTACAACTCACAGGATGTGAACTTCTGTTTCCTAGATGAGTAAATAAAACAAGTCTTTCTCAAAATGATGTGCCTATAACCTGGGCTTGATAGAGCAGCAGTGCAGTCGAGACAATTACAGTGGAATTCGGGTAGGGGCCGAGTGTGAGCAAATATGGCAACAACAGACCTCATGCTACAGGATTATTAGATATGGAATAAGAGAAACTTAATCATCTGTTCCTGATGAGACAGCGTCCAAGGTGGGAAGTGAGCAGTGGAGAGGGAAAGTGAGAGCCAACTTTGAATCGGAGGACATCCTTTTGCATCCTTTTCCTGCAGGACAGCACTGCTTCCAGCTGAGAATGTGAGAGCTGCCACTCCCAGCACTTTGGACAAAAGCGGCCAGGCCCGCTCCAATCAACCATTTACACTGACTGAACTAATCCGGCTGATTTTGCTTGGAGCAGATTAGGAAGCACCCACAGACAGCACCTGGCTGCAGCTGGGCAAGGTCAGTAACCTCTGGCCGGGAGGCTGTGACGAGCAGCCCAGGCAGTGACCTCCTCCACCAGCACAGCTGGAGCTCAATGGAGACATCTTCCTCATCTTCCTACAGCTTAACTACGTGGGCTCCTCCACCCGCAATGGCCAGCTAGGATTACTTGGCCTCTTGCCTCCACCAACCCCACCTTCTCTGTACGCAGGCAATCAGCTCTGGCCAGTATGCAGCTCTGGAAAGGAAGAAGCTTTGCTTCCAGGTAAATTTTTGCTGCCACAGCAATGTGAACAGTCTTCATGGTGCTGCCAGGCGCCTCTAGCCAAATTAAGAATGCCTGATTCTTAATACTACATTGGTGTCAAGGAGTTCTTTATTTTTACTGGTTTTTGGTAATAATAGTAACACCAAACTGTATAAAACACTGAACTGAGGCAGCACACACGTCGTAGTGATTAATAAATCCTCAAACCCACCCAAGAGACACCAGTAAGACCAGAAAGCACCATTGCTACTACCTACTCTGACCTTTTCCACAGCACAAGTCACAGAGCTTTTCCCAACAATTCTTGCATCAACATCATAATTTCAGGTTGAAATATTGCATATCTTTTAGAAAAACATCCAACTGTGATTTAAAGACTGCAAGTCTTGAAGAATTCACCACATCCCCTAAGCAAGCTGTTCTCATGATCAATTGCCTTAATTCTTTGCGTATACCTCATGTGAACATGGGAACTGAAAACACAAAGGGTGAGGAGCCAAATTTTGGTCCTCTGGCAGAAGGTGAAGAATGAACTTCTTGTCAGTTTTATGAGGTTATTACAACTCTGTACAAGAAGCTATACTATCTTTCTGGAAGATCTTATACAGAAGTTAGCACAAGAAGAACATTTTCCCTTGCTTTGTAAGAGCTTTTCAGACTGCTTCCTTCTAAACACTGAAATGGACTTGACAAGTTGCATGATTTTTGCATAAGGTACATCTGCAACAGTCACCATGATATTAACAATACCATGGCTCTTTCCTGGCCACCACACTCCTTGCCTGCCAAGCAGCTGGAGCTGAAAAGACAGCTCCTGAAATTAAGAGACTAGAAAGATATCAAAGAGCTTTCCAGGTCCAGCTCTGGTTCCTCCAGAATAACCCAGATAGAGGACATGCAGCTGACACAAAGCCGGAGTGAATTTGCCTTGCAATTTGATAATTGTCAGGCTATAAAGATCAGAGGAGTGGAAGCTGCTTGATGCAGTAACTGCGATTTCAAAGACCGAGGAAGAAAAGTTTAGTAGAAGTCCTTTAAAAGTAAAACATAAAGGGTTCATGAAAAAAACCAAGCAATTCAATTAATCAGCTGGAATTTCTCATTCCATTGGTTTTAACTGAGATGGGAAATTTCTTGAAATGGACCTTTCATCTTAGGAATTTTTGATTCAACAATTTAGTATTTCTGGAAGAAAAAACAAACAAAAAACTCCAGAAATTCCAAACCAGCTCCAGTAAACTCCTAACCAAGCTGAAACCCACAGCAGTGCATCTCAAATTTTGCTATAGTTGTAATCATGGCTCCATGTGTAGCATAGAGAGAACACCTTCAGGAGAACATCTCTTTACTTTCAGTTGGTATTTCAGCTCACGAACTACACCTCTGCAACCAAGAGGAAAGGAAGAGGTGGTGCTGTGAACTCATGGCAATGGTGGGACAGGGTAGCTCACGGCCCAGCTGTGCAGCAGCCATGGGCAGGAAGGAAGAAATGAGCAGTAAGGGACACCTTTTTTGGGGGAAATAAGCGTTGCATGTCTTTTGTTTTCTTAACTTGGAATGAAGTCCAACACAAGCACTTATGTATGCTGTCATTTATTCCTCCCTTGAAGAAGACCTCAACCCTTTAGCATCACTGAGATCTAAGAAGACAATTGTCATTGTGCTCTTTCTATAAAGAGCACAATGCTCTTTATAGCCAGAGCCAGGGTTTCCTCAGTGTAAATCTCACCTCCTACATACTCTCTTTCAAGTTTTTTTTTCACCTGGAGGAATCAGATCACTCAAGAGTTTTTCTATGGAGAAGACCTTCAGCAGACCTTTATCTGCTAGTTCACTCCATCCAGCAGAAATAAAGGTCCATCACCTTTTTTCAGTGAGCTCAAAGAGGCCAACTGGCCCATGCTGGCACAGCCTTCCCCCTCCTCATGTCAGAATTTCCTATATTTGATAAGAAGGAAGCATTTTACTTGAGTCACCACAGTTTTCAAAGACTTATTCTTACCCTTTCTTGGTTCAAATACATAGAAAACAGATCTGCAAAAAATGTGAGCTTGTTGTTTAAAACTGACCTCTGGAGTGACCCCTTCATGACTCTAGTCTTCAAGTGAACACTAGAAGGACTTCACCTTCAATCACTGTTAATTGTGACCTCACAACTACATTCTCCTGCATCAGTTTATCTGCAGGCCTATTTCTTAAAGTTCAACACTATAAAACCCCCAGATTATTAGACACAATCAAGAAGGAGACTTCAAAGACCTTTAGACTGTCACACGGAATTAACATACCGAATCACAATCAAACCATGATTGGCATTTTATAGCACTAGTTCTTTGAGGACAGCAAAGCTAATTTTTACCAATAGACTTCAAGAAAAAAAGACTCCATTATTTAAAGGTAGCTCTAATTGCTATACCATTCAAGTTATTCTCAGGAGGTATGAAACATGCAATTTTGAACATAACATTACTTTCACATTATTTCATTATCCCTATGGTATTTTTGGCAATGAGTGTTTTGGAAGGTGAATTTAAAAAGAGAACAAATACAAAATAAAGCTGTCAGTGCACAACTGGAATTATGACTATGCATCCTTTAATCACGCGTCCCAGTCAAACCATGCAACTCTGAGTTCCCATGGCCCGCAGCTGAATCTCCCACCGTGGGCATTAAACGCTGTAATATGTTTAATTAATTCACTAAAATGCACGAGGGTCCTTGGACACCACAGTGACTGGCGCCAAGTAAGTGTTCATAGTTATAGCAACTGTTAATAAAACATCCTGCACTTCAGGTTTGGAAGTTGATATGGAAGAGCTGAGGGGCTCTGGGGCCTTGAGGCCATTCATATCTTCTGTCTCTTTACACTTGAGGAGACTGAATTTTTGTCAAACCAATGCCTTTAGTCCCCAACTCTCTGTAGCTGCCAAACTCCCACAAGCACACACCAACAGGTGTGGTGCCCTTGGAAACACAGCACTTGGAAGATAGTGAAACACACAAAACAGGTCCTGGCTGTGGCATGACCAGGGCAGGTGTCATACCCACCAGGTATCCAGACTACCCAGCCTGGTTAGCTTACAAAGCATCACAGCCATTCTCAGCCTGTTTTTCCCTTTATCTGCCAAAGAGGCAACCTTGTACTCTCATTCACCTTCATTCCACCTTCAGAGCTGCCAGCTGCATCTACCAGGGCTTTCCATTCCAGTGCCTGTCAGCTCAGCAGCCTTTCTTGTCTCCCAAGTACATCAGAAAAGCCCTGCCGTCCCTGATAGTTTTGCAAGGAGATGGATACATAGATAACCAGATGGACTGAGGGAGGAGCAAAGGAAGATTTAGAGAAATTTCCTCACCAGAGCTAAAACTAGGCCAAATCAGCAAATATCTTATGTTTCCTTCAACCTAAGCAATTCCCTCAGGTGCTTAAGGTTAAGGCTCTTATCTGAAAAACACAGGAGGGTCTCCAGGGTGCCAAAAAGAGGAGTAACTGACTGCAATGCCTTCACATGTAGCCTGTTGACCTTAGTTTAAGAAGCTCTCTCATACACTCACAGTACATCCAACTTTCCCCTGCCAACACTTCGCAAACACAGCACTGTTCAGTAGGATTTAAGTGTGAGAAGTTCCATGCAGCACATGAAAGAAAATGCGGTCATTTCCCTTCAGTTTAATTCCTCCCTCTTTTAGGGAAGAAGATTCCAGCAAAAAATATTTTTTCTGAAAACAGATTGGGCAACTTGAGTAAATTCTGAAACAAAACCAGCTGTTTATGTTCACTGGATTCATTATCAGCTTTAAATACAGATGATTTAACAACTTAAGTGGTGAATGTGAAAATTACTTGGGTTTAAAACTGACAATTGGAAATGTAGCATTTTTCAAACTCAGAAATTTAAAATGAAAGGGTTTTTTAAAGAAAATTCTTGCAATTTTTATTTTCTCAAGAGGAGCTCACCCAAACCCAAGTGTGATACTTAATCAGAAGGCATGTGAGATATTTCAGTGAAAGGAATGGTGGTAAAAAGAGCAGTGTATTGTTTAGATTTTATTGGGTCCCATTACCCCACAAAGAACAGAAACAGCTTCAAAACAAAGATGCAGTTTGGCTTTAGTTTTGGTTGCTGACTTTTTTTTAAGCTGTTGTATCACCTCTGTGTATGTTGCTTTTTACAACATATCCATTTCTAGGACAGTACAGCACATTTTAGAAGTGACAACCTGCACATATGTTGTCTAAAAGACTACAAAATCACCATTACAAATGGACTTCCAAAGCAAAGGCAACTTTGGCTTTTATTTCAATACAAAAGTGAGTCCTTCTACAACTTGTTTCCCCTCCCCTCATTTGAACACTGCTCATTCATTGATGGAAGTGAAACCCATTGATGGGAATGAAACCCACAGGAGTGAAGATGGGATTTAGGATCTATGGATGTCTCTGCTCTGATAGTGTATAAGACCCTCGGAGAAAACACCAAGCTACTAAAGCTGGCTGTTTGCACGGGTTTATTGTACCGCCTGGGGCCAAGCACAGGCAGCGAGCTAGCCCACTGTCTCCTGAGGTAAAGAGATCTGGGAAGATCTGCCACTAAAAATGGTCCCACAGACAAAAAAAAAGAATGCATGTTCATAAAAGCAAGGAAATGATAAGAAAAAAATGAAAGGAAAATGGAGAACAGAGTGGAACAGAGAGAGAACGGAGGGAGAAAGAACCACATTGCCCTACAAGAGCAGCTTTGTGATTCCTCCAGTAATGTTACTCTGTTTTGTTTACCATGAAAAGCTCCCATTAATGCTTCAGCCCCATCAAACAGCAGACCAAGTTCATGAATGGCACCTATCAGAGCCCAGGGTAAATCCAATGATTAGAGGGAATTTGCCAAAGGGCCTTTGTAGCTGAGAAAAATGCCTACTCCAGAGAGGAATGCAGAAAATTCCTGGGAGGACAAGCCCTCCTTTGTTGGCAGTCCAGCGGTATTCTGGAGCAAATAAAGGCACACAAAAAATGGGATCTTAGATGCAATGAGCATTTGAAGAAACGTTCAAAGACCTCCTTGAAACATTCACACCTCCCCCCTTTTCCCAACTGTACTAATTCTGTTTAGGATGACCAAATGGGCTACACTCGAAACACTACTACTTTAGGGTTACATAATAGAAAAGTCTCTGGGCAGCAACAGCTTCACTTAGTTAGTTTTTCCTACCGCTTTTCCCCCAGTTGGAGCTTTTGTTGACACAAGCTTTTAGGGTCCAAATTCCCAGCCAGTGCAAATTGCTACAGATCCGCTGCAATAAAAGGATCTCTGCCAGGCTTACAGCAGTACAGCATCTGACCTCAGATTTAGCCTGTAAAATATAATAAATGCACCCAAACAGCAGAATGGGCCTACAGTCAGTGGAGAAGGTACATTGAGGCCTCCTCTCTGATTCATCTCGTCTTGTGGGATGTCCCATGTCTGTGCCAAGCAAATATGAATCACCTATAAGCTATGCAGGGGCAGCTAAGACTGTGCTGTGGAATGAAAGATTTGCTTGGATAGATTCATTTTAAGAGTATAAACACATCCTGGCAGAAATTAAATCCACAAGATCAGACAAGACAAGCATCCACTTAGCAAATGAAAGGGATATGACATGTGGGTGTTGATTCATTTCAGACTCACCCGGTGGATGCCTTTTACTTCTCTTAAGTTAATAACTTGTTCATAAGAAACACATTTAAACCAGCAAAATTATACCGTGATCCAAAGAACTCCGCCAAATAGCAGCAAAATTATATTAAAGCTGCAAATTGTTATATAACATTTGTCTGTATTTGCTCACCATGACCTTTTCAACTACATTACAGCAACAAAGTTTTTGTATTAAAATAGCCCCAAACCATACTAGATGTACAGAGACAACATTCTGTCTGCCACTGGCAATGTTCTAATCTTGCTTACATCAGTGCAAATCCAGCATATTTCCAACAATTTTACTGAACACCAGTGAAAGTGAGATCAGAATTTGGCCCTATGCCTCCTTCAGCCTGTTTTCCTCCAGAGAAAACAAAACCATTTTTTGTTATTTCTTTGGTGTGAAAAATCAGATACAAATTTTATGGCTGATTTAAAAGACCTTATCTGCTTCTGAAATCTTGTATTGCATAAACTGCATGTAATCCTCACACAAACACATTCAACAAACACAATTTCCTCCCTCCTTACTTCCTATGCTCTGAACAATCTTAAGGCCTTTTTTTCCCCACAATGTGCACTTAAACACAATATGCTTCCTCATAAACATTGTTAATTGCTCTTATGTCCTGCAAAGAATTTGCTGTGATGATGGAGGAGAGAGGAATATTCATGCAGATGGAAGTGTGCTCTGTAGGTGGGCATATGCTGCATTTGTTTGTGTGTGTGTGCATCTGAAATCTAACAAAAGTATTATTTGCAACTTTGGAGGCTGATACTCTAACGTTTTCAAAATGAGAGCAAATTGTTTGCAAAGGTGTTTCCTCTATTGCTCTGCAAATGCTGCTCATTTTCCTCTTTGTTTTAAATGGTCTTTCACTGGTCCAAGGGGGTTTATATCCATATGGCAGCACAGTGGTAGTGAAGGGATAAAGACCTGGGTGTACAAACCAAGCCAGGCTGCGCACAGCACCACCACATTCTGTAGTCGTGTAAAAAAGAAAGCAGCCATGTTAGAAGAGCTCTTCTCATTTGTTTTTTACTGAATGAAAGCAATCAAAGCTTTTTGCTAACCCTAGATTCTGCCCTCTCCTGAATAACACCCCAAGGGAGCTGATTAGGGGCTCTAGCTTACCTCAGCATCAGTGGGAACACATCAGTGGGAACCTCTGTAAGTGACTGCAAACTTGGAACAGTATCTCCTTAGCTATAGGAAAGGAGTGCTGGAGTCTCACACCCTCATTCATGCTGGCCTGTTTTCTTCAATGGGATTCCTCAGAGTAGGACACTACACTGCTGTCATGGGTGAGCTGCTCTGAGAATGGGGCTTTGAGAACAAAACTGGCTTAAAAGCAGACAGCCTGGAAGGGTTGTTCCACCCACCCCACCCCAGACACAGCCTCAATGAAGACACTGAGTGAAACAACAGATCTGAAGATATATCATTCCTCTAGCAAAGGTATACAACACCTACAGTAAAAATTAAATGCAATGAGAAGTGCAGCTATTCAGCACCTTCCAAGGTTAGACAGCTGGCTATAGAGAAAAAAGAAACAGATTGAGAGATAATCTCCCCAGCATAGTCCTCTAATTGCCACCAGCTGCGTAAATCCTACGAGCATCTTCTGCAAAATAAGTATCAACTTAGAAAACTGGTCATTGGAGAAGTATGCAAAGCCTGCAGAACACAGGCGCACACGTGCGCGCACTAACCTCCTCCTGCAACCTTGATTTATTGAGCCTCTGCCTAGCAGATGGCTGACATTTTAAAGTAGCCTCCTAAAACTACAGATCTATTTGTCTGTTTATTTGATTGTTTTCAACCAACCGGGCTGTAACAACTTCAGCCATAATCCATTAAAATCCAGGCTAGTAGGGTAAATGACTGTCACTAGAAGCCTGACTTGTCACACTGCCACAGAACAGTATGAAGCCCTGGGCTCTTCCTCTGAAGCCAGAGTGACATCATCTCACACATGTTCCTTTTACTAGATGATGATTCGATCTCCCTTCAAAAAAGTCCACGAACGAGGACATGGAGATCTGCTCACTGTTCTGCATGGTCACTGTCCCTCCCCCTGGGACAAGCTCCTTCTCTACCACAGACTTCCTCTGTGTCTTTGGGAAGATACATACACACAGGGCATTTAAAGACATGTTAGGAACCTAAAGGCACAGAGAGATGTTTGCAGTAGCATGTCAGCCCAAACAACGTGTGTTAAAACCTGCGCAGACACCTTGACTAGTCAGATGCCCCAGCTCAGCCAGAAGCACAAGTTCTGGTACAAGAGGTGACAGAGGCTTGGGCAGAAACAATGTGAAACCACCCTGCACAAGGCGGCTGATGGGTGAATCATGGCAAACACAGACAATAACATGCCAGTGATTTACAGAGTTGGGCTGTTTAAAGAGGAGATTTGGTTCAGATGATTTTGAACTCTCCTTTCAATCAAAGGTAGAGCAATTTACCACTGCAAACAACTATTAAGTCATAAGCCATTAAATCTTCTAGTGAAAAAAGAATTGAAGCAAGAAATACTGACCAGCCTAGATTCAGAAGCTGGTACAGGTGAAAAGAGAAGTGGATAGGCACCCTGGAGGCGTTTTTGCACCCCATGATTTCTGGGACTGATTCAGTTTCTTTAATAGTCTCTTTAAGGAGTTAAGTGTTGTTCATGTCCATGCTTCTCCTCCAGACTTTTGGCAAAGCAACCAGAGCCAACAAGTTGAATAGAAAGGATGTTTGTCCAACAAACAAAAAGCAGAAACATTTACAGAGGAGAGTGGAATGGGCAAGATGTTACTGCCTGTTTCTGATTACAGCTCAGCACTGCCTCCTGTTTCCAAATTTAGACTTAGAATTGAAAAGGAATTATTACAATTAAAACAGTGATGTCGAACTGGTATGAGACCATGGAGAGGACTAATGGTTTATCAGAGCAGCTTCACAGTAAGGTTCTTCAAAACCCCAAAGATAGTGGTACCACTCCTAAAATGCACTGGGAACCTCTGAAACCCTTACTGCAAACATCAGAATTTTCTTCCTCTTCTGTCACAGGGAAAGAGGGAGAGGGCAGAGGGAAGGAGGACGAGATGAAGAAGTATCTGGTCCTATAATACTCTTGCAGAGCTGAACTTGACATTGGCTTGGCTTTCATAGCTGTGGCTGGTGTTCACACCCAGACTCATCTGCTCAGCCCAGCGTGGGAGGCAGGAGGAAGCAGTCACCATCAGGGTCAGACAGAGGATGTGGTGATTGCCCCTCTGAGCTGCCCCGGAGTTCATCAGGATATGAATGTCTGTGCAGGAGTAGGCACTGCTTCCAAAATGAAATCTGGACGGTGTTAATTTATCATGTCTAAGCCTGAGGCCTGAAATAACAGTTACCAGCATTTGTGTTTTTGTATACACTTTGAAAGTTCTGTGTAGCTGAAACTGGCTGGCTTTTTTCAAGAATCAAAGCACTTCTGACCTTCCTTTCAAATATCCTTCGTAAACATAGGGAGATATATAGGCACACATTTACTAGTTTTTTGTAGGGGGAAAAAATGTGAACTTAACATAAAGTGAACTGGTAAAGAGAGGGGGGCAGGGGTAGCTCCGAACACAAAAGGTCTTGCTTTATTTCTTAAAAGTTCTCCTGTACTAATACAATTAGAAAGTTCAGCTGTAATTTCACCCTTCATTCATACAGGACCTTGTCTTACCTTCAGCAGGAAACAGGGACTGAGTTAGGAGAGCTTGAATATAATAGACATTTGTGGCTGTGTACACTGCTGCCATCAATATAAATCTGTCATAAACACACAGAGGAAAAGGAACTTCCTACACTGTGGCCTCCACATTTTTGGATGCAAACGCAGAATGGTGCATGGGAAGCAAGCACCCTTTAAGCCAATGTGGGGCTCATGAGTGTGTGGGACTGTGCAGAGTGGTGCTCCTCAGCTGAACTGCACTTCCACAGCTGCATTTGTAACCACCTCCTGCTGGAAAAAGGAGCTGGGCCAAAATAAGGCTAAGGAGATGGTCGTGTTATGCTGGATTTTCACAAAAATGTGGCTTACAAAATGAAAGCCAGAATTTTTAAACTGTACTGGAACTGATTTATTACATGGTCTTCAAACCACCACCATGTACTTCCATGCACGTTAAATGACATCTTCTGTTGCTTTCATTCCTACGTGGTATGGGAATGGGACACACATGCAACCCAGGGCTAAGGGGCTATCCCATATGAGGAAAGGTAGAAAAATCAGGTCCACAAGTCATCATGATTCCCATACAACTTTGTTCACCTCTCCAGCAAACTTTTAACTCCTGATTAAAACTACAGCCTTATCTAGAAGGCAGCTATATCAAGTGACTGAATTAAGGTGATTACTATTCTGAACCATGGTATATTAGGAGTGTTTTTGCATAAGGGAGCCTACAAATGAAAGCAGTTTTGAGCAAATTGAAAAACAGCTCAGTGTCACTATTAATTAATGAAAAACAATTTTTCCAAGTCAGCCTAATAGAAGGCTTCCTACATGCAACCAGTAACTGATTAAGTGAGTGACTCAAACAGTAAAACCACAGGCCTATTTTCTTCATCCTGGAAGGCCAAGTTCAATATTTTTCCTATGAGACATGCCTTACTATAAAAAGAATGTGATGCTTGAATGTGAATATCTCTGCTCTCAGTGCTGGCACACGAAGCCTTTCCTACCCCTCCTGCCACATTTCAAGAGTGTGGGATGAATCACAATCATGTGGTTCACCTTCCTGCCAAATTCTTTTCTTCTGCTACCACTGTGAGTTCCTCCCAGACTGCTGCCAGCAGTGGCTGTCCTCTAGCCAAGACCTTGGAGGCGAGTGTGAGTGGGAGAGACGGGACTCCCTCCCTCACTCCCTCCCTCTCTCTCTTCCTCTTTCTCCTGTGAGGACACAAGCAAGAGCAGCTAGAGTTAGAGAACCTGTAGTCATAGGACTAGCTAAATAAATAGATGGTGGAGTAAATCAAGAAGGAGAAAAGGAGCAAGGAGGAGGTTGAAATGAAGGGAGAGAGGGAAATGGAGATGTGTGAAGTTGGCTGGACACTGCAACCTGCATAGCACTGTGAGGTGGCCAAGCAGCACATCCTCTCACCCACTCAGAGACACACTCATCTGTCCATCCTGCCACCACCAGTACAGCATTGCTTTAGACCAGGCAGCACTGTGAGGCTGCTTGACTCTATTGTGAGTTATTTTTCTGTACCACCAGGACCCAGTCTACAGTGAACGGGAGAGTGGGAAGAAAGGTATTATCTGAGATGAGTCCGATGAACGTGAGCACATAGGTCATAACATTTCACTCTGCTAGAGGAGAGAAAAGAGGTTATCTTGTAATGCTATTACATGTGCCAAGCTCATACTTACGGATGAGACAAGAATAAATACACTTCACTTGTGAAGGAGGGAAGGCATGCTGCAAGTAAAGTGCATGAGCTTCTGGATGCTTCAACAAGCAGCAAACATGTACAGAAACTTGCAGATCCAAAGACAGGAGTTTTTCCTTCATTTCCAGAAGCTGTCAACCCTGTCACTGAGAATTGAGGGTATCTTCCAAGAACAGCAAGCCCCCTCAGCAAGGTGCAGGAGCATCTCTCACAGCCTCACCTGAGCTGGCTAGCCACCAGCTGAAAAACTTGTGCTTTTAACAAAGGTTTTTACCTCAGGTGCAGAGATGAATGAGAGGTTCTGTGCCCTTCTCTAGGGTTTTTGCTACTGGCATTGATTCTAGGCAGAACGCGTTCAGGAAGTGCAGTAAGGGTTGACAATACAAACCTGAAATAGGGTTTTAAGCAAAGAAAAAAAGGTAACACACAGCACTTCTAAGTCATCATCAGCTGAATGTGTCCACTAGCTGCTATTGAGTAACTACAGAGAAAAGAATACAGTGAATACTCCCGGTAAAAAAAAAAAAAAAAAAAAAAAAAAAAAAAAAAAAAAAAAAAAAAAAAATCCATGTACTTCTTAATGCAGAGCTTTTGGACAAAAGAACCCTGCCTTTCAGTGCCTTGCAAATAATGTGGTGGTATTATCTACCAGTGCAAAAGTCAATGCCCATCTCAGAGAGAATACTTCCTTTTCATATGAAGAATGACAGTGACAGCCTGGAACACCAGGCATATGAGCAAAACTGGAGATTCAGGACTGTAAAGGGTTTATAGCACAACTGAAAGCATTTCCACTGGCCTTACAGATTACCAGCTTGCTCTTAAATGACTGGAAAATGATCAAGATGAATGTTCGGCCACAGGAAAAGATTTGCTAATTTTGGATGTTTTTACTTGCTTTAAGGTAATGAAAATGTATCTAGTTCAGTAATGCTGAATTAGGTTGTTTGGTTTTTTTTCCAAATTATTCTGCCCTGATTTTTACATACAAGAACTGTCGCAATCTCTTTGATGGCACTACACTGGGTTACACAGAGCTGAAACCTTGAACTTTTACAGCCTACCTTGTGCTGTAAAGAATATGAGATTTAAAATCTGTACAGTAAATCTAGACTTATATTATTCTCCCAGGTTTGTTCATTGTCCATAAAAAGCAAGGAAGGAAAAACACACCAAGGGATATTAAACTCTGGAATCTCAGAGCTCCAGTGTTTTGTTCTGTGTATGCAGTGTTCCCACACCCAGATACTCTTGGCTTGGGGACATCCCATAAGTGAATGTCCACCTTCCCCAGTCATTGCAGCTATGCTAACAATCCCATTTTTTCGAAGCCTGTTCCCATACCGTAATCTTTTAAATTAAATTTAAAACCCACATCACATACCCCTATCTTAAATTTGCCCTGACAAATGTTTCTCAGGTAGGTTTTTACTACCAGTAGACTGCCTCTGGGTCAGTTCAAAACAGGAACTGCAGGCACACAGTCAAGTTACTGACCACATGTTGGCCCACTGATAGCAGTTTAAGTGATGCCATTTGCCTTCCGTCTGCAGCAAGCCAACCGCGCACATGTGGCTGGCTACCGCAGGTCAGCCAACAGGCAAAACCAACCCCAGCTTCCACTCCTTTGCTGAGTTTTCTCTATGAAAAAACACACAGAAATGATCACAGCTCCAACTGGCTTTGCAGGGAAAAGATACTGAATAAGAACATGTGAAATGCCTGGGGTCAACTATTGCTCTTTTTCTGTAACATAAGCAGCCCATTGACTAGATTTTCCATTTTCAAAGTACTCCTTAGTATGGAGCCGAGGCAGAAACCGCTGGCTCAGCACATAAGAAAAAGGACAAACTCTGACAAAATGTGCTGCTGGTTTCTGAAACGCCTTCACAATAATCTCCCAGCTAAGGGATCAAACTTTTCAAAATGCATTGTTTTTCTTGCAAACAACAGGAAAATACACCATGTGTTTTAAAACAAAACATAAACTCCTGAAACACACTTATAGGTAACAGAAACAGCAAAGTTTATTCCAGCCAGGGAATGCAGCATGGGGATATGCCATCAATTCACTTTCTGATGCCTAATTTCCTATATGGAACAACAGCATTCTCCTTTATATAATGCCCAAAGGATTTACACAACAGAAATATGGTACATGCAGAAGATATTCCATCTTTCACTTTTGTAAGAAGTACTTCCCCAATGAATGGTCCAGAGGACCAAGAACAAAAATATCAGTGAATTCAGAAGAAATGGAAACTATTCAAAATGTGTGTCAGTTCATTTTAAATAAATGACTATTACCTTTCCCTATCTACATTACTTTATCCTATTCTAGAGTCTTCACAAAGCTGAAAAAAACCTCACTGTTACCTCTGTCTTAATGAGAGAAAGCAGTATTTGTAGGTACCAATAAATTCTGGAAATAAAAGTGTCCAACCACAACAAGATCATACTATTTATGTTAAAAATATTCCCTTCTATCATTCTTAATAGCAAGTGGCTTGAAAACATAATAGACTGATCTGAGTCTGTGAACTAAAGCCTGTCAGTGGTTCTACAGGGCTAGCACAGGGTACAGCACTGTGGGCATACCTTGACTCCCATGGTGATCACATAATTCAGTAGTTCAGAATGAGTGGGTGGAAAAAATCCTGAAAGATTACTTTTCAGTGAGACACCCACAGCAGAATTCAGTTCCAGCATCAGTAAATCCCATTACCCACGGAGAAGGCTAGGACAAGGCTTTTTCTATCAGCAAGTGTATCCTGTCAAATCAACCCATCCCAAAATGATGACTACCTTGACAAAACGGCTCTGTGGTAGGAATTGTATTCATCTTGCCAGCTCACATTCAGCATCCCAAATGTCATTTCTTGGCTACATCTCTGGAGGATATTTTCAATTACTTGGCTGTTTTTCTTGCTTCCCTACCCCCTCTATTTCTCCCAACTATTATTCAGTCCCTGTAAAACTATTTCTGTTGAGGCTGTAACTCGGCATGAGACACATAAGTCTATATGCCGTTTGCACATGCAGGTCAATGACTAAGATTCTCTCATGACAAGCTGTTCATAAGACGGTTTACCATCTCCTGCTTAGAAGACATATCTAGTTTTCTACTGTACCAAAGCTCAATTAAACCACCTAATCAACTTGATCTGTTCAGATTAAGTTTATTCATCTTCACCTACATTTGAGTAGTAAGCACCTCAGGGTTTTCCTTCTGGTGTTTTTTTTTGTTTGTTTGTTTGTTTTGTTGTGTGGGGTTTTTTTGTCTAACAAAATAGCTATTCAAGTGTAGTGAAACATGCCACTTTTGCTTTGGGCATTCAATAAATGCAATGCCTTTGCTTCAACTGAAGTGGAAGGGAAGGTCTGGGAATCTGCTCCAAAATTATCCAATGAACCCATTCGTTAGCACACACAGCTGATGTGATGGGTTGCTTTGTGCTTTGTTTTGTTGCTGGATCCACTACAAATACAAGTCATTGGCAGCTCAGTCAGCAACATATGAGAAGGGGCTTCCTCTCCTGCCGTGGTGTTCCTGACTGTTTGAGCATGAATTGAAAAGGTGGATTGATGCCAATTGGCAAAACAGATTGAAATAGCAGTGCATGATTCTAATATAAGCAGCAAAAAGACCAAGCACAAAACATTTCTCTCTCTCTCCCATCGACTAAGGTTCCTTTTGGCAAACAGCAGCAGGCTTTTGCATGCTTATTTCCCTCTGGTCAGGGAAGATAGTTTTAATTATGTAGCCATGCAAGGTAATACTGTACAGCCTCTGGCACTTTTGATTTACTAGGGTAATAAATAGAGGGCTAAAGGACTGATCAGCTGCTAGTGAGCTCGCAGACAGTCCTCACCTCAATTTTCAAAAAAATTCCATATAAGAGGCATGACTGGAGGTCTATTCAGACCAACTTACATGCACTGCAGAAATGCATGGGAAAGGGTGTGCACCTACAGGGAAAGGAAATGTGTCAACAGTAGTGACACAGTAATCCTGCACATTTATGAAAGGCAGGTTCACTAGGATTCACATCCTTTCTTCATCACCAGATCTTCATTAGCAACAGCATGGAACTTGTACAGAGTAGGGCAGAGGGTGGACAATACTGCTTTAACAGTTTTCTTTCTCTTTCTCTTTCATTCTCTTTTTTAGTGTCCTGCAGGATATTGGTAGCTAAAAAGTAATGCAGACCAAGGTTGAATTTTTAACCATTTTGCAATAAATACTTGCAGGATTGTTTTTTTTTTTTAATAAACTTTTCTTAAGATTATGATTGTTATTATTCTTATGACCATGACTATGACTATGACTACTACTGTTTGCTTTAAAGGATTCTCTGTCCACCCCAACATTTACACTGGGACCAAGCAAGACAAAAGTCCCCAATTCAGGGACTCTGTGCTTTTTCTGGAACAGGCTACAGCTGATTTTATTTGATTCCACTCACTCCAGTTTTAGAAAAACTAGTCAAGAGCCAATCCCTACCAGAACTCTTCATGCCTCTCATGACTTTGTAGACTCTTTTAAATCTCTTCCAGGCTGAAGAGTCTCAGCTTACCCAGTCATTCCTCACAGGCCAGCCACTCATATGGCAATCTCCTTGGTCACCCTTTGAGCTGCATTCTGTTCTACCACTCACTTTCTAGTATGAGCAGACTGGAAGCACATGTCTTATTTCTAACAAGAAGCAAAGTATCTTACAGACTCCAACTTACCTTCAGCTTGCATGCAATAATTTGTAGGGGAGCTCAACACATGGGGAGTCTAATCATAGGAAATGGTACCCTACAGCACAGGAAGTGGTGCCACCTTAATAAAAAGGTTTCTCTGAAAGACAAGACAAATTCAAACACACATCTCTACTAGTACTTTGTTGTAGTGGAAACCACTCCAAAGAAATAGTTGGCTGAAAAAATGCCTCACTACACATATAGAAATCCCATGCTTTTTACTTGGCTATGTGGGCAGGTGGGGAAGAACAGTCAGGGTGGACTAACAGAGGGGAGAGTGGTGTGGTTTTTTCATAACTTGAGTGACATGGACGTGTGTGTGTTTTCCTGTGGGAAGTCCCTAGTTCTATCTCTGGTGATCTAAAATCAGTGTCAAAGGTTTGTGAATGGGTTACAGAATCAGCAATGGCACCTCCCATTGTTAGCTGTCTACATTTTTTTATAACTGCTAGCATACTTTTGGTCAACCACTGTAAAATAAACAGTCCTTCCCAAATGTTTTTGTTTTCTTTGACAGCACAGCAATAATTCACATGGAATGCTGCAGAATATAAAAGCACTTTAAAGCTGTTGCAAAACTGCGTTTTTATAATTTATGCTTGAGTGGTTTTCCAGCAAGAAGGATGCCAGAGCTACAAAAGTATATGAAATTATTAGATGTATCATGTGTGCATGTACATGATATAGATGTGTACGTGTGTGGGCTCAAATGGGAGGCACTATTTCAAATAATTCTCATTTTGTGGGGAAGATCCGATCATTGTCCTGTGAAAAATGCCTCAATGCAACAGCCAGAATAACTTCCACAACTACCAAAACTGGATTAAGATGACCAAAGCGAGTCTCTTTCAACATGAACTCTTAGGACCGCACGCTTACTGTGCCCCTTGAGTAGAAAAATACTCTCCTAACTGGTCATTCCATCTGACCTGAAGAAACATTTCACAGATGACTCATTATATGCACATACAAGAGGGAATTACACTCCAGGTTAGAGCAGAAACCTGTGAAAATGACACCAGTATCTGTTATACTGCACTCCCAAAGAGAGAGATGTTTGTGCTCACCCTATTTATCTCTCTCATCTTTCTGAAAACTCTTGTCTCCAGCCTGTATATATAACAGAGACCCTAAACTGTGGGCGGAGCAGGAATAAGCTGTACATTAAGTTTGCCCTCGAAGGCTCAGAACTTATCAGTTTGGCCATCACACCTGCGTTCCTGACAAACAGCTGGAGACCCAGAGAGGGCCGGCCCAGCTGAGTGCTTCTCCAGCAGAGAGCAGTGATACACTGTCAGTGAGCTCAGCGCTGCAAGGCAGGGCAGCTTCCAAGCTGGGGAAAAGGCAAAGCTCAGAGCTGGCAAGCTTGCCAATGTGAATGTCAGAGGAGCTGGACTTGGAGAAAAAGATGACAGTGTGGGGTCATCTGAAGAGAAAATCATTAAGAACACCTACAAAGGCACTGCCTGAGCCAGTAGCCCCCACTTCAGGAGGAATACTCACGTGAGATCAGAGATGCAATCCTTGCAGCATTTTGCACTGTAAGCCCAGTGCAAGGGAGCATTTGCCCCACAAACTCCATCCACGTTCAAATTAGTGTCAAATACTCTGGCAACCATTGTTAAATGGATATATCTGTTCAAGTGACATTTAGAAGATGCCAGGCAGCCAAGAGAAGAGCACCTCTTAACAAACTGTGTTTGAAATGCACAGTGAACGCGACCAGCTCAAATTATGAGCAAGACAGGATTTGCAGGCAGAAAAAGACTTTTTTATTAGACCTGACAATACTTACTTAAAAAACCCAAAAAGCTTGTCTCAATCTTTGTCCTGTATAAAGCTGCTTCATGTATTACAAAGACAGACTTACACATATACACAGGCACTTTCACACACACTGGCACTTCTCCATTTACACCTCGTGTATTTTATCCTTGTGTATAATCTCTGTATAGCCACTACTGCTAATAAAGTCAAAATGCAAACCCCTCTTAGGAAATAAAAGGTACTGAATGTTAAATTACAGATTTCATTGCTGTGGTCTAAGCAACAGGTAGATGATGGCCTTACATATCCAACCCCAAAGGAACTGATCTGTACCCCTAGAAGAAGGCTTTCCCAGATAGAAAGGTTTTCCTATCCCATGTGCTAGTAAAGCAAATGGTTGGTTGTTCATCTAAAGGTGCCAAAATATTTCATAAAGTGAAAGGCTATGGAGTTACCATTCCTGTTTTACCTATGATGAAAACTAAAGCACACAAAGTACACTATCTGGACTGAGGACTTGAAGCTGGGCAGGCAGCCTTTGCACTGTACATTGATGCTTCCCAACCTGCTTCTGACCAGGACACCTTGCCACTGCTTTTTTGCCTATCATAGGATCTTGGCTTTTTGCCATTGCCACTTCAACATCCCTCACTACTTTACTCTTTCCCTTCTGTCCTGTCAACATCAACCTGCTCTCTCTCCCTGTGGTGCCTCATTTCTCCCCCACCCTCCTGTGAGAGCAGCATTGGTGGGGATGCTCATACTCAGTGCTCCCCACAGTGCCCTAACTAGTGAGAGCTGCCTCCTTGGGTGACGCAGGCTAGTTTAAATCATAACTCATCTCTTTAGGCTTTGTGTTCACACAAAGATGTGCAGAAGCAGACTGCTAGGTCTGCTAAGACACAAGCCTGCTCTTAACAGTGAAAAAAAACCCCACAGAGCATCCAACACATCACACAAATTATATTCTCTGAAACGCATTGTTAGCTCAGCCTCAATATTTGAGCTATAACAGAATTTAGAGTGTGGGTGAGGCTGGAAGGGACCACAGTGGGTCATCTGATCCAGCCTCCCTGCTCAAGCAGAGCACACTGCACAGGACTGCCTCCAGAAAGTTCTTGAATATCTCCAGCAAGGGCAGTATGCCCCAGGGCTCAGTCACCTGCACAGTGAAGAAGTTCTTTCTCATGTTCAGCTTGAACTTCTGTGCATCATTTCTGCCTGTTATCTCTTTTCCTATGACTCAGAACCACTGAGAAGAGCCTGGCTCCATCATCTTGGCTCCCTCACTTACAGACACTGATGAAGTCCCCTCTCAGCTTTCTCTTCTCACAGCTGAACAGGACCAGCTCCCTCATCCTACACTCCTAAGACAGATGCTTCAGTCCCTCAATCATTTTTGTAGCCCTCCACTAGGACCTGGAGAAGAGTCAGTCCTCCAAAATTCACCTTATTCTGTGTGTGCCATTTGGGAAATATACCACCCCGATCCTTCTTCCTCCACTTTATCCTTCAATGCTCCACTTAGGAAGGTGAACTGAGTTCTTGGTTCCAGAACCATTCCTTGAAGGTAGAACATGTGGTCATTGAGAGCATTGCTTTACTTCTAACAGGCTTTGTAACAAGCACTGTCACAGACACAGTATCTCATCACTCTCCTAGGGTCACTATCCTCAATGAAAGTTCTAGCTTAACTTTTGATGATTTCTTTCAAATTTCCTCAACATTATGAAAAAGATTTGCTACCTTACTTGTCCTGAAAGCACGAAATGTCACCACAAGGGCTGGAGATGTGCAAAGATGTGTCAGTATGAACTGTATTGTACTGATGAGCAGGGAGATACAGAAGTACCAATTAAATCCAGAATTTTTCCAGAGCAGGTAATCATCTGCTCCAAAGCTTTTTTCCTGCTATGTGCACAGAGGAGTGTTGAGCTTGTATTACACCTTCCAGGTACAGCTTTAGGAAGCCTCCTAAAGTTATCTTGTTGAGAGGATAAAATAAAGTGATACAGAGGCTGTCCTTGAAATAATACCAGCTCTCCTTGTAATAATAATAACAAATGAGCAGGAAGCTTGGAGCACATGACCCACTGTGGTTCCTTCCAACCTGACCCATTCTGTGATTCTGTGATATTAAGCAACACTCTATGCTACACATTCACCCTGGCAATCTGACCTCCTGCTCCTATGAGAGATTGACTTTGAAGAGTTCCTACCCCAGGGCCACACTTTTGGGCAGCAGCAGCTTGGAATCCTACCCCAGGACTATGCTTTTGGGCAGTAGCAGCGAGGAAATGGTGCTTATCACACCTCCACCCGGGCTCCTCAGCCAGGGAAGAATGCAGGCTGCTGGGCTGGCTGAAAGGCTTGGGAAAGTGCAGCCCTGCTGTTTCATGTCAACATTCCTCCCCCTCTGCCTTTCCCAAGGTCTCGGCAGAAAATCCTTTTTTGTTCTTATCAGTTCAAACAAGAACAATGAATTCCTCAAGCCCGAAAGAATGTGACAAGGTGCCAACAAAGCCAACCAGGAAGGTGATGTATGGTCTATAGGCTGCAACTCCAATAAATCACTTCACAAACATGGTGCAAGGAGGGAATTCAAACAGCTTAGAGACTCTCTTTCTAGTTCTCCCTTTCAGATATTCACCTGCCAAGTATCCTGGATATTAGTAGTACATGTAATGCTAAAATGCCTCATGCCCTTTGCTTTTACCACCAGGAATAACTGATTGAACATCAAATCAAATCAAAATTACAGTGGTGTGTCTACACAGCCTTGCTGAAGGCAGAGTTGCAGTTTCCATTATAAACCCCCATATGCGAGTTTACAATTGCCTCACTGAAGACAACTTGGTGCACACAGCTGTCAGCCAGGGAGTAAATTTTTTTTAAAAATACATTCAGAAATAATTGTTTGGCTCTCTTAAGATCATACTAAAGTTTTGTAAAATAAACCTGAAGTTACCGTATCTGGTTGCTTTTTAGTATATATTTTCCATTTTTACAAAAAAACACTGATCTCCCAGTCAACTAGTCTGATCGGGAAAACAAATGAGGAATGACCAACAAATTCAGTCATAAAAAGGCAGTTTAGGAGGTGCATATTCTGGGTGTGCAAGGATTCAGATGTCTCTGCTCCTTCCTTGAACAATATGCCTTCTCACCAGAATTCACATGATGCCCAACACTGAATAAACTGAATGAATTACAATTGTTTCATATAGATTACACACGTGATTGTGAAAACTCACAGCCCAGACACAATGGCAAGCAAGTGTCTAAGTTGCTCAGCCCACACAAGGGCTCTTTACAGCCAGCGAAGTGTGCCCAGCCTTGCTGTGAGTTAGGAGCTCCTTAGTTTGGTTTTGCTGTGCATTCCTACTGCACAGATGCAGCTCCCAGCCCCTTGCAGGCACACAGCATGTGCAGGAGCTGCTCAGCAGTGCAGGCAGCATGCACTGGCTAGATCTCTGAAGAGCCTGGATGCAACTGCTGGTATGTAGAGCATAGTTCTGGTCATAGGGAGCAAACTTTCTGATACAGCCATCCATTATTTTCCATAAAACGTTCTGATGTATCACACTAAGGTTGTAACATCGAAACAGTCAAAAAACTAACAGTTGTATAAAATGTATAAAATGGCTCACACTGAGGACCCTTTTCTTGACCTGAGACTCGCATGTTGTTCATGGGGTCAGCTCAGTGTGGAAGGAACGCAGCCTGACCGCAGAGGGGGAATCCACCTGCCAGAGCCCAGGCTCCTCACTGGCAACAATCCTGCACCACTGTTCTCACCCAAGGCAGAACAAAATAAAGGCTTACAGCTTGGCAGTGTGGATTTGCCACACCTCCTCAACCCTGTGCCTTACCTGTCTGCTCCAGGTGCAGCACCAACAAAATTTTTCATGTTTATATAATTGAGTGCTGTCTGCCTGCAGCTCCTCAACATGACTGTGATGTGGAGCTGCACTGATGCAGACAGCATCTTCATCACAGGTGGATTTTTGCTATTTTACATCCCCTCAGTGCAGCAAATGCATGACTTGGCAAACTCTCCTGCATTCAAGTACTACTCCTGCCCCATCACCTACCTCATCTGCACCCTGCCCCACCATATATATACCACTGGGATGCCAGCTACAGCAGGTACACTATATCTGTGCATCCCTGTCTTGCCTATGTACCCTCAGAAAAGAAAGCACCACTGTATATCCTGCTATTAGCCTATGGCAACCAGACTTGGCTGGATTTGCTAGGTCTAATTTGGCTGTACTTGCCATCTAGTGAATAAGAAACACAGTAAGGATGAACAAATATATCTGCCCCATGAAGCACGATGCTCTTCAAATGAACTTTTATTACTTGTGCAAGTAACTGATAATGCATCAGCAAATGGGCTGCAGAGTACTGAAAACACTCTGACATCTCTGTACTGAGAAATCATAGTATGGCTCTGGAGTACTACATTTTTCCTAACAAATGGGGAGAGTGGCACTATGTGTGGCTCCTGCCTACTGCATGCTCCTTAAAATGCCTTTGGTTGAAGCAGGACTTTGTCTTCCACCTTTAACAGACAGACTTGCACATATCTGAAGAAGCAGGTTTTTTAAACTATGCACACATATGTTCCCCTCACCCCCTAAAAAAGGATCCCTGCCCTAAATTCATATTTTGTTCAACATACCAAAGCATTCAAGCAAGTAATTTTTATGCTGGGTTGATATGGCTTATTTGGATCTACTGCAGTCTGCTGTGCATGTTGTATGGGTCAGGAAAATGTCCTCTTCAGACATTCCCATGTAAAAATGATTCCAGTAGAATGAGAAGTGTTCCCTTCTGACATTCACCTTGCCACTTGCACTGACTGGAGTAGTACTTGTAGGCACAGATCTAAGCCTGGAAATACTCATGAATAAGAATGCTGCTGGATGATGCCAATCAACATCGTCATTCCAGAAATGTGGCATTTCTGATGGGTGAGGTGTAGCAACAGCAGGGGTGAGACATGGCACAGAGCTCAAGCTCATTTCCTTTTGTGATCAGGCTGAGCTCTATGCTGCCTTGGTGGGACTTGGTAAGAGGCAGAAAAAGGAGGAAGAGAGGAAAGGTTGTGCTACTGGGGCCAGCAAGGTAGGTTATGAAGGCAACAGTTCTGTCTGGGAGTGTACAGGGTGCTGAAGAGGAGAAAGGGTGGCGATGAAGGCTGACAGAGGAACAGTTGGGAGCTGCCACCTTGAAAGACTGGTGCACTAAATTCCATTATGGGTCCTCCACTTGGTGAGTACCTGGTACCTGGTGAGTTTCTTAAACCCACAGATGCTGGAGCCAAATGCATATATGAAAATGTTAAAATACATCACCATTAAATTATTTCTAAAGGCAAAGTTTTAAATCCTGAAAGTAAATATAAATGCAGCTCCCCTTTTTGGTCTCCTATGATTTTCACCCGTTCTCATGAAGACTAGTGAATATGCTCTTTTTGAGAAGAACTTCTGTACAGAAATTACATACAAAAGGCACCAAGGTACCTTTCAAAATTACATTTATAGGGTTTATACAGGAGACCTTTTGAGGTTTTAAGAGAAATTACAACTAAAGGGCAAAGAAGAAAATAACCAAAGAACATAGTTTGTACATAATCCCTATACATTTATATTTTATATTCCTTCAGTTTCTCTATTTGCTCTACAGTCTGCTAGCACAGCTAAATGGAAATTACAAAAACATAGAGCCCTTTCAAGTAAAATATATAATTGTATGGTACTCAATTCCTTTTTGCCTTTTAACTGTAATTCAGACCTAACTTAATTGTTAATCTACACCACATAAAGGCAAAAAGAGTCTAAACTCCCCTGAAGTTAGCTCCAGCTTTCCATTAAATCCCTTCTTTTTCTATATCTAGCTTGAAGAACACTGAGGACATTTTAGCTAACAGACAGTATGTTAATCCATTTCACGTCAACTGCACAATGTCTTAACACATATTACAAGCAGAGATCTCTTTGGCATCCTCTACTCTCAGCTTGGCACAAACCTCCCAGCTCAAGAAAGGCTCCAAATGACAAAAAAGCAGATGTCATAGGATGGGGTTGAATTGTAATAAGTAACCTCCTATCATGAACATTACCTCCTGCACCTAACATGGGCATATTCTGCTATTAAATAAATATTTGCATAGCAAATAAATGCACATTTTTATTATAAACAAAAGATGCAGTATGGATAATTGCCACTTTCCCCTTCTGAAATGGTGTCAAAAAAAGTCAACTGACCACCTAGCAAAATTACAACTACAAAGTAACATTTAACAAAATTCAGTATGCAGTTTATCATGTGCTCATTTTGTGGCATCTGTTAAGGGAGAAACTAATTTTCCATGTGACCTAAATAAGCGCTTTCATCTGAGAGGAAGGGGGATGAATAATGGAATCCTGCTTGTTGCCAGTTTGAAATCACTCTGCTCTCAGATGGACTTCCTTCACTGACAACTGACTGTACCAAGCACCTGGAGCTCAGGGCCTCACAGAGCTTCCAAACAGTTGGAGCAGGGCTGCAAAGGTCTCTCATAATGAAAATGAGTGGCTGTTAATATGGTATGCTTGATCCTCCCAGTTACAGTAATGCCTTGTTTAGTTGGTTACTAGTATCCTGTCACTAGTAAAATGTCTGCATCACAGTTAAGATCTCAAATACTATTTTTTCTCCACTATCTCTTTCTTAAAAAGATGAGAATGGGCATTTCTGTTACACTATCAAGGCCAGTATCCCTTCTGAAGTGGGGTCAAGGTAGGGAAGAGCATATGAGTAAGACGAGCACATAGTGGTACCTCCCACAATGGTACCTCAGTTTTCAAATATTTATGGCTCTGGGACTTCCTGAACCTAAGCTGTGGTATTGAACAGCCCAAGACAAAAATCACATTCTTCAAACCTACCAACTAATCTTTGAATTTCCATAAAAACTTTTAGTTTCTGCAACATAATGTGTTTCAATATGCCTTATATGATACACCATCTTTTTTTGTTTCTTTCAGCCCTAATAGGTACTACTTTCATTAAATGACTCATAGTTCTGCTACCACAAGAATGAATAAACATTTCCCTTTCTCTGTGCCACTACTGATTTGTCAGATTCCCTAAATGCATCCTACCCACAATCATCTTCCCTCCTGGCCAAAGAGCACTGCTCTGTTAGATTCATCACCTGAAATTCACTCTACAGCTCCAGCTGTTTGGGTTAGTAACAATTTCTGTTTGTCTGAGGTCATGCAACACGTGCAAAGTCACCCTGACTTTGCCCTTTACAACTCACTGGAGCTGTGATGCTTTTCCAACGATAGTGTGAACTCAGGCATCCTAAAAATCCAGTATGCCCTTTCAGCACATGCACAAGGAAGTTGCTGTCTCAACTTCCTTGTGTCAGTCACATAACTTTGGCCCAAACATGGCATAAACTATATAGCAGTGGCTTGAAACCTGGGGCTGACTGATTCCTTTTGTGTCTTTTCTCCTCTGGCTTGCTGATCACAACCCTTTCCTGTGACTGTGCAGAGCACAGCACATTTTGGAAACAGCTGCACTGGAATTGCCACACACCAAATCTCTGTCCATCTCTGTAAAATATCTGCTTAACTGCAACCTTTCCTTGGGACCCCTGGATTCCCCAAAAGTTCAATCTGCAGAAGGCAGGGCAGAAAAGGCAAAACTGGGGACAGGTATGCAGGTTTTGTCTTGATCTCTTTATAAGTCTACAGGGATTAACTAGAAAAAAATACACCCTCTGACTGTTTCACTGAGTTACCAGAGTTTTCAAGACTCCTGTTAAGCATGAAGCGTACATAATCTCACTATTAATTTTTGTTGATGGTTACTTTGCTTTTTAAGCAAAGCTAAATTAGTTTTGCAGCAACACACCTTTGCCCTGAGCTTGTCTAAATTGCTCATCACAACATTCCAGTTGTTTTGGGAAACCCAAGATCTGTCAAATGGTAACACAGTCTTCCTGCTGTTAGCTGTCCCCTTCAGGCAAGGAGACAGAAGCCTGAAGGATCTGGTTTCCCTTCTGACAGCTGCAGTAACTGGACCTAAATTGGAATTGGAGTAGAATTTGTGGTGAAAATGAAATCACTTTCATCACATTGTCTCTGCAAAGAACTTGGGGCAGATTTGGGCACTTGATAGATTTTTATGTCCACTAAACATCTACTATTCTTCAAAGAGGAAAAAAATGGGGAAATTAAACCACCATTGAGCTACATGAACATGACATAGGCAGGCACTGCAGTGTTTGGCAATGTTTTTAATTCTTGAATTAACCTGATTATAAACATATTTTTAAAAACGTGCAACTGGTCCCCCAACTTTATCTGGAACCTCTGTAAAATACTACATAAATCTACCTTTGCATGTGCTCAGTTTCAAAAAACAACTGTTCACAAGATTTCATGATTATGATGCAGAAGTAGATGCAGGAGGAAGGACCCTGTAGGCAGCAGGACCGATAGATTTCAATGCTGTTCCTTGTTGTGCTTAAGACCTTCTATACTCCTTTGAGCAAAACAGTGAACATATTTTTTGCTTACTGTAGAAAGAGATATTACTGCCTTGTATCTATTCCAGTTTAGGTCACAAGCCCTTATAGAAGTGCTCAGACTTTACTGCAGTAGGTAAAGACTATGTTTTCAAATGCTATATGGCATAAAGGGCCTGGTAGAATATGTTAGAAAACATCTTTAATTCATGCAACTTTCCACTGACAAAAACTGGAGAAAAAGGAAAAAAACCCCAACCTTCCTATCAGGCAGGGACAGTAACTGTGCCCTACTGCAGAACATGCTCTAAGCAACCCTTTCCTGCCAGCAGGATTTAGCCTCTGCAAGGGAAGTTGCTGCTGCCCTCCCTGTAAGCCCTGCAGGAAAGATATCCCAGAGATATCCCAGAGACATCTCTCCACCCCATCTGCCTGGGGACCCACACATTGGTTTTGGGGTGACTTTTTGATTTTTTGTTTGTATTCTTCCTCTCACAAAAGCAGAAAGTCACGGAATCATTTAGGTTGGAAAAAACCTTTAAGATCATCGAGTCTAATCATAAAAGACAGCAGTGCAGAAGGTATTTTCTTGCTATGCCTGTATTTATTACACCACACTTCATGCTATTGGGATGAAACTCAGTGAATCCTAGTGTAATTTCTACTGAAACACTACCTGAAATTCAGCATGTCCACAAGTCTTTCAATGTAATAAGTACACTTTATTATTTTTATCTAACACGCAACATTTGGAAATGTTTGAGTATTAATACAAAAAGCTTTTCACCTGCAGAACTTATTTTCAGTGTGCTAAGTAAGGGTTGTTCTCTCTCACAGACACGTATACGTAGGTGCATGTATATGTAGGATAATGGAAAAAGAGCTATAGATCCATTGCTATGGAACTGAAGATGTGCTGTTAAAGGATAGATCATCCTATACTCATGTTCATTAAAAATACTAACATTTCCATTCAGTGCTCAGAAAACTTCTCCAGCAGCACACTACTATATACTGGCATATCTAAAGCAGATAAAGAACAGACAAAACCCACACAGAAACAACTAAAGTTTCTCTGCATATGACAGAAATTATACTCTTGATTTGTGTCATGTAAAAAGATATCAAAGTTGGGAGATACAATTCCAATATGGGGGTCCCAGATACTTTATAGCCATCAAAACACATATTCTTTACTGTAGGATATCTTAGAAATACTATTTCAGCTGAAATTTCTTATTTAAATATTAACTATAATATAGAAGCATACTGAACTAAAACTTAAGACCCTAAGAGCAGTGAGTCAGAATAGAAATCTATTTCTAGAGTGCTGCCGACTCAGACTGCAGCTAATAATGGCTGCTGAGGAAAAAACACATGGCAAATATGGAATGATATTTCCTGCATTTTTAAAGTGGGAGATGGCATTAAGTCCACTGAGTTTAAAAATACTTTCTGTACAAGGCCTGTAAAAATCCTTCTTCTGTATCTTACTTTTTTCTTTTGTCTAACAGATTTGTAAGCCAGTTTACACATCTGACATGAGGAACTTATGATAATGAGCTCAACAATTTAAAGGTGTTGTGTGAAAAAAACCTTCTTTTTGCTTGTTTTACCTAAATAATTTCTAGCTAGTTGGTCTTCTAGCTGTTATATTTCAGAAAATGAAAAATAATTATTTTTCATTCCTGTTCTATACAGAATTAATTAGATGTACAGGTCTAGGTCCTGTTTCTTCTTAGTTTCTTTCCTATTTTCAGTTGAGAAGACCCAGTCTGCTTATCTCCCCTTGTGGGGAAATAAATCTGTACCTTTGAACAATCTAATGTTCATCTGCACTTCAGATTCATTATTATATGGAGTATTCAAATCCATTAAAATCTAAGTGGGCCACTGAGTGATCCATGCCAGAAGTATAGAAGACATTTTGTCCCCTTTCTCTTTTGTAACTATGATTAATATTTTATTCCTTCTTCTGACCAGTGCCATCACAAAACTGACATTTTGCAAGAACTACTCATCATGACTCCAAGTACTCTTGCCTGTTTGGCAATAGTTGCCTCAGGGCTCCCCTTTGCAAAGCCAGAGCTGCTTCTCATCCCCTTGAACACAACACAAAGCACTGCCTGCCATTGCACTGACAGGCCTTTCAGTACCAGGACTTCCTTCTTCATCTGCTCACCACCTACTTAAGGATTAACTAATTTTTTCACCATCACCAATGCATGACTTTGCATAATTTGTTTCAATATCAATAATTTTAAGCAGCATAGATCCCATCACAAGTCCTGCTAGAAATATAAAGGTATCTCTCCTCCACTGTCAAAATACCCCAGGACAGGATCTTCTCTCTCATTCCCTGACCACTTAACTCCTTTAAGGAACTCCATGAATAGCACTGAAATCAACTATTTTGGAAAACAAGACACATCACATTGATTGAACCATCCTGAGCCACATACTTACTAGTTTTATTTCAGAGAATTCCAACAGGTTTGTGATACACAATTCCTTTCCAAGAAAAGCTTACTACTACTTCTTAAAAATGGCAACCTCTTCATAATCCTTCTTAAGTAATTTTGATGGTTGGTACATACATACTTGGAACACTTAAGATGTGTGTAAGCAGTCTTCTTGCTGAGTGAAAGTCACTTCACCCTATTGACCCTTCCTTTTAACCTCAGTGTTGTGTTGTACCTACTTATGAATTCAGATATGACAATAGAGAAATTACAGTGAAGTAGAAGAACAGGGATGATTTGGTAGGACATCTTTGCCCAGTATGGCTGTATGAATTTTATAAATGGCCTTTTCACATAAGAGAATTTGAGGTTCCTTCTCCAAAGGACAAATAAAATGCTCCTTGCTCTGGAATTGTGCATTCACATACTGACCAAATGAAGAGTGACTGAGTATTGCTGGGCTTTAAACACTGGTTGGCTGCCTCCCATTAAATGAGTCCATGGCATCAAGTTCTGCTCCCTGTGGACACTATTTCTTGGTTCAATTGCACATTTTTGAGGATTTCAGAGAAAAGTCTCCAGAGCCTGTACTTAAATCTACCCTTCAACAAGTGAAGCAGTGTGGAACAACCTGCAATTCTTCTAGCCATGATCAAATTTTTATTTCCCTGCAAAATACTACTTCAGAAGCCATTTATCCATCACCTTTAATTAAAATCATTAGTTTCATTAAGATATCTATTTTCTAAACAACTGTAGTTTTTGTCAATACTATTAATCACCATTTTAGATCACTGCTTTTTTATAATGGTCAAATATTTGTATCATCATTCACCTAGCAAAAACTGTGGCAATAACTGTTTTGCAAGAAAATTAATTTAGTATCTTTGGGCTTTTTGCTGTTACTGAAATTCTATGACCTAATAAATTCTTTGGTTGGAATTCTGCTTCCAGGAATACCTGTGAGGATTATTTCAGGAGTTAATTTTCTAGTTTTTATATGTTTAATTGTCTAATTTGTAGATGTGATCAGGTACTTCATGTTCTAAGTACCATAAATGGCAAACACAATTATTTCCTGAAGTGAATTTGCAGGCAAAGAAAAAGGAAGGCCATTTTTAAAAATCATACGAGAAATGCGTTTTTAATTGTAGATAAAAGCATCCTCAGCAGTACTAAAGGATAGCTAGAAGTATCATATCCAAAGTGGCAAAGGCTAGGTTCATAATTGTTAGCTGTTGGCTATGTTTAATGAAGCTGTAAATGTTATGTGATGATAAATATTACTTTAGGCTTGTCCTTTTCAAAACTATGGACTAAAAAACAAAGCCAGGCAAATGCAGCTCAGATCTGTTTGCCTATTTGTTCTTCACTGCATGGTGTCTCTTGCATGTAAAACTGTGAATAAATGTGCAGTCTTCACTTTTTCTAAGTCCATGAGGTTTAAGACAAAGATTCTGGGACAAATGCCACTCTGAGTTACTCCCTTTAAACTCCTGGCAATTTCAACAGCATCATAAGGTCTGGCCTATCATTGTCAGGTCTTTATACTCTGTAGATTAATAAACAAAAAGCAAAGAGCATGCAAGATAGACAAATACAGTCATATATATCAGATATATAGACAGTCTGTTACAGTATTCCTTCTACAGGATATTTGGGCTGCACATGACATAATGTGCACTGACATCAGGACTCCTAAAAAAATGAGGTTTGGTTATGGGAACTGACTAATGACCCTGCCAGTAGCACCTACTACAATTCTGGTAGACCTCAGCATTGCTGCTCTTCAGTTTTCTGATGATTTATTCCAACTTGTAAAAAATCCCAAAACATGAAAACCAATACTGTTTTAAAATATCGAGAATTTAAAAAAATTCCATGCTGGAATCCTCAATTAGTATAAAATTTAACACCTTATCAGAGGTATTGCAGCTTGCTGCAGCTAAGAAATCCTATGCAAATCCTTCTCTACCTCTACTCACTTACAACCTGGCTTCTGCTCATAACACCTTTGCCAACAGAAGGTCAGAGTAACACTGACCTCTAGATTATTTTAAAACAATAAACTGTCTCTACAAATCTTTCCATGAGAATAAAAATCCACAAAAAACAAAAGGCATTTTGCCTGGTTTTACCTTGGATAGTAATGAAAGGAAATTACAGAATCAACACTTGAATACAGAGGCAAAGCTCTCTTTAATTTCTTTAACACAAAGTCTCATCTGTGAAATGCTGGAGCTGGAAAATTTAAAGTATGACTCAAAGTAAAGCACTTAATTGCAATTAGATGTGAAAGTGAGGGGTATCTCTACTATACTTCCTGTCCTGGAACTTTAAATGGGACATATGGCACAAGTGGGTGGAGGGCTTGTATGTGAAAACACAGATACAGTCTTCTTTCAGAAAAGACCATGAAGAGTAATTTACTGATCAAATGATGGTAGAAAGTCATAGCATACCAGATATGGTCAAGGAATGCCAGCATTTTAGCAACTGTTGATTAGTTACAGAGACCTAAACTTGCTTACAGTTGTTGCTTATCTGGTATCCATTCGGGTTAAACACATTATTAAGAATCAACCCATCTCTATTGAAAAGGAAGGAAACAAATTAAAACTGGAAAATAGTATCTAGACTCTTAGTCAGTCTTTCTAGCTGGCATTATTAAGGGACAGAAGTATGTTGCACTCTTGAGTACCTAAGATAGGAATGCCATCTAAACACTCCCGGAGTGACACTCATGTGTGGTTTGCTGGGTGACGATGCTTGAACAAGTTCTGAGTTATTTCCTTTGCCCCTTAACCAGGGACACTAATAGCAGAAATATTCTGTCTCATTGCTCTCATGTAGAGTTCTCCTCCTACACCAACAATTTAGTCAGAGGGCGGGTCAGTGGGCAAAACATGCTCATGACTACTTCCTTTGCTTCAGAAACACTTGCCAAATTGAAATGGCAAAATTCTGCATTTGCCTTTTGGGCTGAGTGGTCAGAGGCTCCGGAAACAAGCCAACATACAGTGGGACAGCTCTGTTGACCACACTGAGCTCCTGGTCAGCTGTGAGCATTGTCTTCAGGATTGCTCAGCACAGCTTCCCACACAAATAATCTTAAACAGTGGATAGCTTCACTGAATCTCCATTCAAATGCACAAGTACAAACACAAGAATTGTGTGAGTTTTACTCATAAATTGTAAGACTTCCTGTAGAATTTTGCCTTTTAATGCCTCTCAAATTGCAATTTAATCCGTCCCTCCTTTGAGCTTGCCTTCCTCATTCTGCTTCCTTAAGTGTCACAAAACAAGAATTTGCCTACGGAAGATTCCTCATCTCATCTAGTCTCCTAATTGCAGGAAAGCCCAAAGATTTTCTAATACATTTTTGTATAATGCAATGTAATCTCTTGGTTTTTCTTATCCCTTCTAGCTTTGCTCCACTTTTCCTTTCTTTGATGTTGTACAGTAGATTACAGTCTTTCTTTCCATTTTTCCTTAGTGTCTGTTTCCTCTTTCCTTTCCATCCACCTGTTTTTTCTGCTTTTCCTCTCTGTGATGCCTTTTCTATGCTACCCCTGCATTTTCTCTTCTCATCCTTCTCACACTAAATCTTTCCCACTCAATCCTATTTTACCATCCCATCTTCATACCCAGGGGCTCAGTCTCCTAATCAAAGACACAGAGGAACAGCCTCTGGAACCCCAAGTATTACACTGATTACTTCTACACACTTTCCTCTGGTTTTGAACTAAAGAGCACAACTCTTTCTTTGTCTATCCTTTCAGCCTCTTTCTCTGAAAGCACATTCCTGTTCACCTCTTTTCTTTTTGTGCATGCTTAGTTCTACTGCCCATGGACTTTTCAGACCAGTCCATAATCACTGTCAGATGTTCTTTCTTACTTTACTTCTTCTCTGTCAGATTTTTTCCCAGTTTCTGAGAAGAAACACAGATCTGAAGAAGAAACGTAACAAAGAAACTAAGTCTTGGGAACAGCTTTTAGAAATAAGAAGTTAAGGGAATCAGGGACAGGTCTCACACAAACAGGAGGCTTTAGTAGGAAAGAGAAGCATGCTTTCCTGGGGGGGGGGGGGGGGGGGGGGGCGGGAAGTCTCACTGCTGAACTAGCTAAGGCAGACAGAAATTCACTAACAAAAAGAAAGTGACTATGATCCGAAGAGAACAGAAGCACCAGAAAGGACACAACAGACTTCTTACATTCTCTTTTCCCATAAATCTAAGGAGAAACTGAAGCAGGGAAATATGGCAGACATTCATTATTTTACTTAGGTCTCCATACGCTATGGCATCTTTATGTTTACAAACTCTTATAGGTCCATTTTCTTTCATAAAGCATGTGATGAGAATGTCACACTACCAGCAGGATTGACCCTCTGGGACATCACAAATCTGAGAAAGAGTAAGAGTAAGGGGGATCCATGGTTGTAGGAGCCATCTGGCTCCACATCTGTGAAAAGCCCCAGCTGCAGCAGCAGGAGAGCCTCAGGCAGAGCTGTAGATGCCTTCCTCGACTGAGAACCTGTGGGACTGCGCCTGTGGCACGCTTCGAGGGGAGCAACCGACAGGTAGCAAAAGGCAAAAAAGCTTTCCAGATACTGTTCTGCATATTTACTCTCAAGCCCCTGATGAAAAAAACCCCAACTTTAATTACAAAAATCTTTGCACCATGAATTCCATTGCTGTTAAAAAAATACCAATAGCAGCAAAAGGAAGAAACCGGCAAAGCTAGTGAAACAAATAAATCATTGTGTCTTTGCTACTGTAATATACATTATACTTTAAAATAATGTATTTTTCTATTTTTTGTAGTTCTTGCAGAAAAAAAATACTAAAGAAGCAAAAAAACATTAAACTCTATAGCTGCACCAATTTCTGTTATAATCCATCAATAATGATTTTCCAATGAAAGTCAATTTTCAGACCTGCTTATTTGGCGTGTGCAAAAGTCCTGTCTGGGAAAGAACTGCTAAGAAATCATGGAAAAGGAAGTACTGAAAAGCAACTACACATCCATTGGGGGGTTTCTGCATTAATTTTATGACTCACTACTACAAGTCCATCTATTTCTGTTGTTATACTCATTTTTAATACTTAAAAAATATTTTAAAGACATACAATTCTGTTACTGCTGTGTGAAGGAGGTGATTATAATTGCAACAGGCTAAGATTGCTTGGCAGTACTTCTGTCTGACCTACAAATGCCATTTAAAAACAGACAAAAAAACCACTTGGAAGTCTGCCTGAAGGGAAATGGTTTTCTTGTGAAAGACCTTGTCAAACATATTAAAATCAAAGTTTGGGACTTTGGCTGAACAAACAGCTTTTACTGTTCAGCTCTGCTAACTGCATTCTAGTATGAAGGAGACATTCCGTAGTAATAGCAAACTGACAATTTTACATCAGCACCTCATGACTATTCACAAATATCCACTGACCACCGCAGACGCCAGTGTTAATAAAGGTCAAAATTACCATCTATCTACATAATCTCCTGTAAGAACCACACTGTAAGGGATCAACCAATCTAACTGTTTGATATATTTGCAAAAAACTGATTTACCACACTAAAGTCATAGAAAACACTACAACAGATTTTAAATACTTGATTCAAGCCCGAGAGATGAAGGTACAATAGGTTCTTTATCAAATATTTTAGTCTGATATTAAATTATTTCCATTCCTTTCAAGAGTACATTAGCTGACTTATTAAATCGACTAGTTACTCATTTCAAATTACTTCCTCAGTTTGTGGTACTAGGAAATGACTCTTTAACAAGTATTCTGGAAAGTGTATCATTGCTCATTCACTTGGTAAGATAAGCTCATGCCTTTTAAAGCAGCATATCAACTTGCAACTTTTAAAATAAAAGTGAGGCAGCAATTAGTACTATAAGTATGCAAACAAGTAAAAGACAGTATTATTCAATTTTTATTATCTACCTAACCTTAACTCTTCTCACTAACCCTGCCAAACATTTACTTTTCATATTTGTTTTGTAAAGTGCTACACTATCATTATTTTCCTGAAAGAGATTAGTTGCTGCAAAGCTTCCTTTTCCTAAGCACTTCAAGAAAACCAGTGCATATACCAGTGAACTAAATGGAAAAGTCACAGGGAGCTGAATACCACATGTAGGACATGCCACATTAAATGCAGCCCGAGCTGGCATGCAGGGAGAGTGGGATTGTCTGCAAAATCATCAAATATTGCTCTTAGTGCATTAAATACATTTAATGCACTTTGTACATAACATTCTGTTTTATTTATTTCATAATTTAACGATTTATTTTACATCATTTTCTATTCAGAAGAACCACATTTTGGTGACTACAGACCCAGAAATAATCATTGATCAATGCTTTTTGGTTGTGTAAGATTTCAGGAGCAAGATGGACTCCTTTTTTGGTAATAAATATGAAATCAAGTATCTTGGCTATCACTAGGTACTAAACAATGATGCCTTTCTCACAACCAGCAGGCTGAACTTAACCCACAGAAAACTCAATCTCCAGAGCTGAGCACGCTCCCCACACAGCTGGGCACCAACAGACAAAACATGATCCATCAGATGAAACAGAGTCAGAAGCTTGGCCAGCTCTCTTTAAATTATATCTCTGTACACATTTCAGATTCAAAGATAAGCTATTTGAGGATGAAGTGAAAATCACAATTCAAATGACAAAAAGAAAAATATCACCATTGAAAAGAGAAAAAAGAACCAAGTGATTTAATTGGGGAAGTTAACATTTTATCCCTACTGATGTCTGTCAGAGCTGTAATGAAAAGTAACTTATGGAAAAAAATGGTGTTAGTATTAGGGGTCACTTCTCCAGAGTCTCTACAAGAAAGGTCACTAAAATTCTGATTGTGAGGAAAGGGACATCAGGAAGAAGGGAGACAAAGCCAACTGACGTTGACTGTTGTAAATGTTCACATAGTTTTTTGGCTTTGGCAAATAATGGGTTTTTTTCACATGTTAAGTGTTTTACTGGGGATCTTTTTCCAAACATAAGCTGAATTTCCAGATTTTTGTTCTTAAAAAACTGAAAACATTAAATTGGAATGTTTTAACTGCAATATTATTTTCTATATTATTTAGTATTTTCTATTTGTATACAATTAAATAAAATTTAATTTTATGCATCATTTAGTATTTTCTATTTCTGTTATATTAATATTTTCTACTGTCAATATTAAGAAGTGTTTGCCTTGGAACTTCTTTGGTTAGAATGTCTGAGTGTTTCTGTATGTATAAAAGTTGCTCAAATACAGGCATTTCAAAAAACCTCTCAAGCTACACACTGGTTAATCTGTTCTTTCTCAGATGGCATCCAATTCACACAAAGGGTATCTCTTTCTGACTTCTCATTCACCATTTCATTCTGACCAAATGAGATCTGACTGACTCTTACCCAACTCCTCACCACAGCCACTCATAACCTCCCGACTTCTTCAAACAAAGGCATTATTCAGGTGTTACAAAAAGACTGAGGGCCCTTAAGTATTTTTGCAAGTTACATAAATATACTATAGGGCACTCTCAGCCATGGCTGTTTTACATATGTAACATTTGAAGAATATTTAACTGAATGAAAAATGAAAACTAAAACACATTCCCATCAATCTCTGAAGGTCCTCCTCCCCAAGGCTAACGGAATAAAATACTCATTGAAGAAAGAAAATCAGATAAGGAGAGACTTTAAAAAAAAAAAAAAAAATCAAACCCAGAACATGAGACTCATCTCAATTTTTTTAACGCTTAGACCTCCTAGTGAATGTGTTTGTCTCCCATCCTAGCTCCACAAGCTTCAGGAAATTCAGTTTCTATTTTAGCAGAGATATTCTGGTGCTCAAAATCAAATAGAAGCTACTTACTTGGAGGCTGTGAGTTAAGTACTCCCAGCTGCGGGAAGCCCCGATGTGCAGCCAGGGCTGCAGCGCAGGTGGGGGTATGGAAGATTCCAGCCTACTTCCCCCCATTGCTGCTGTTTGCATTAAGATGTTTCACATTGTTGCTGGGGTAATCATTCCAGGTACAGTTACTGTGAAAGTGAGACTAAACCACCCACAGCATGACTGAAATATGGCTCAATGTGTATAAAGGTGGGTGACTTCACAAGAATACCATCAGGATTTCAGAGTGCTTGTGGACCAGGAATGTGAAGAGTGTGTGTTTGCATTTATCCACCGACAACTGTGGATTTTCTAGGTATCTGATAAATGCATATGGTTTTTTTAATCCACATTGTTCTTTCTAGCATACAAAAACCTCAGCAGACACCAACTGTTGATGTTTGTACCTTTCCTCTCAAAGCAGAAGGATTTGCTCTTTTGTCTACAAGACCCAGGGAAAGCAGGGTACTTACTAGGGTAAATATTTCTCGGAGCATCATTCCCATACACCAGATTTGCTTAACTAAAAGACAGCTGCAAAGAGAGGCCTACAGCAACCTGCATCAGGCTGGAAGACCTGGCCCAAAAGACAAAAGGGAAAACATGATAGGCAACAGGGGTAAGAAGAATAGAGCAAGAACCTTACAACTAATCTCCTAATTTCTTCATGGTATGGTTTATATTCAGACCACAGAGACAGTTCAAGGGATGGCTGATCACCTCTAATCTTGACTCACTACTCATTGAAGAAAGAAATTAATCTCTGCAAATCTATCCAAGTTAGCTGAATGTCACCCAAACAAACTGAAAACACTCCACGTCCCTGAAAAGCTGTCAGTATGTCTGGAACAATCCAGTACATTCACCTTTATACAAACTTAATTTTCAAGCACATGAAGAAATTGCACTGGGGACAAAGTTGCCAAAAATGCCTTACTTTTCAAAAGAGAAAAGGTATCATCCTGACAAAAGCTGTAAGGTTTACACAAGAAATATGATTTTAATGTTATGCACAATACATCCCACTCCCCAGAATGACTGCTCTCATCTCGTCTCATCGAAATGAAGAGCAAACCTACACTGGTTCTTTCCTCAGGATGGAGAAATCAAGATTTAGCAGCCCCTCCCAGCCACTTCTACTGCTCAGGAAAAGCCCAAAGCATTTGTTGTTCTTACTCCAATACCAGTTGTGAGAAGACTTTCTGTGCTCTTGGGAGCAGCCATCAGAAAATTCCTGTAAGAAACCCAGTGCGCATGACTCCATTAACAGGCCATGGCTGGGCACAGAGGATGTAATTATTAAAACTCCAGGAAGCAGAGAATCCCTGTCCAAACTTCGAAATGCTAGGGGGAAAAAAGAGACAAATCCTAGGGGAAGTATTTTAGAGAAACTAAGAAATAGTGCCTGTGGGAAACTATAAGGGAAAGGAAATTTGGAAAGTATTTAGAGTTAGAACAAGTGGCCCACACAGAAATCCCTCCTGTTGTTATCAGATGAGGGAAACAAGGGTAAGACAAAGATGCCTGAAGAACACAAACACACTTAAATAAAGCAAGACCTACTGAAACTGTATTAATTGACACACCAATAAGTACAAATCCTGTCTTGAGGCTTGATTTGTGAAGAAGCTGAAGAAAAAGCATGAAGAGAGGAAAGCTCCACACAGGATATGCTGCCCGTTTAATGCAATCTCCACAAACTTGCTATTCCTTTTCAGGTACATTTTGATAAAAATGCCCAGAGACAGGGTGGGGGGAGAAGATTGGTCCCACAGGGAGATGAAGTGCTGAAGGGTGACAGGCACCCGTCTGAAGTCAGCTGAGGGCATGAATTCTGCAGAGAGTCCTGAACCAAGGCCAAAGCATGGACACAGACAGGTTTCCATCTCTGTCAGAAGCCAGGAAGAAGAACTACAGAAGGACTACAGGAATATGAACACAAAAGCATAGCCCCAGAAACTACTTTGTTGTAACGGACTCACTCCTGCACCTCCAGCTCCAGTGTATTGGGGAGGAATTAATAATCTGTCTGCTTGGTGGGAACATAACAGGGACGGTCCTCAACACTGAGAAGCACTCTTTGCTCTTTTAAGTGGGGTTTGTGAGGCCCACTAAGCAGCAGAACTGGAAGAAGAGCTGTAAATACAAAAGTGAAGTTGGATGTAGGAAACATCGTCAAGCACACAATTACTGCTAGTAGAGTTTCCTCCACCATGTCCCTTCATTCCAAATGTGAATGCAATGAAGTTCAACAGAAATGTTTGCTGCTGATAATCTAAGGAAGCTTCTGCAAGAAACTCACCTATACATGGATCACACTCACAACCAAGTCCTTGGGGAATCAATTCTGTCTTTTTCAATAACAGTTATCACTCGGGGGCTTGTGGTTTTTTGTAACAACACACAAGTCAAGAGGTAACTTCGTTCTGAGAACAGCGGCTTTAAATAGCAACTTGACGATGCATTTCTAAAGAGATGAAAAAATAATTTCTTGCAGATTCATCTGTTTTTATGGCCTTTAAACAATACTATAGTCTCGCAGGAAATCCTAACAATGGTTCAGCTTGAATCACCTCTGTCGGTACTGCACCTCATTTGTTTGGGGATTTTTACCCAACCCTCTTATTCTTTATTAATAGGGTCATTTGTCTGAAAACCTGTTTCTTAAGAGTTTGTCTGTTCATTCTGCACCTGAAGTCATAACCCTTTGTTTGCAATCTCACAATTGGTTGCTGTGGAAATCATTATGATGTCACAAAAAATAAGGATTAGTAAAACTGCAAGAAGGGAATAAACAAATTGAACAGATGAACTGTTAAAAAAGTTTTACTGCAAGTATGCACAGAAATAAAAAAAAAGGAAAACAAAACTTTCCTCCAGACCTGATCTATGACATATGTTCACACAGTGCTGACACAGACCAGGGACAGAAGAATTTTCCTTCATGACTTTTGGTCCAGGGGCAACATTCGGAAAATCTACTGGCTAGGAATACATTTGCTACATTTTGATAAGATACACAACACAGGACCTTAATTTCAAACTACTGTGAACCTTATGCTTCTCTTTCTTTCTAAAAAGTGAACAAAACAATTATTCTGTGGCTAATCTATGGATGGATAATGTTTTTCCCTGGAAAACAATGCATTTGGCCATGTAGTAAAAATAAGCTCCTTGATGGACTTTGGACCAAATTAAAACCAGCTCCTTGTGGTGTCTACCTGCTCCAGCTTTGATCAGAACAACTGGTGCCCACACATCTCTGCCATGAAACACCCTAATGCTCAGACTGGTGAACTCTCTTTGGCAAGTCACTTGGGCGCAGTAAGTCACAGGATACAGCCAAGGTGGCCAGCTGGAGGGTCAACATGGCAATACAGACATAAGCTTTCAGATGAAACCTTTCCCTGATAGGGCCTGAGGAAGGACTCTTCCCATCAGATCACTGACCACTGCAACCTGCCTGTCCCAGTCTGGCAGTAGCCATTTGCAGCAGTGGAGTGGCAGATCCCTCAGTCAGCTGTAGCAGGTGAGGTCAGAGCAGAGGAGGGAGGCTGTGGCTATGCATGATCAGTGTGGGCTGTGCAGGCACAGATCCATGCTGTTTTCCTATTTTCACAGTCCATCCATGGGCTGCCCTCAGTTCTTCCCCTCACAGGCCTCCCCGTAAGACAGCAGAGCACAGCTCTCTGCCATGTGTCCTGCCTCACCACTCACAAAACAAGCACAGGGTGCTTGGATAGAATTCTGTCCCCTCGTTCTGCTCTTCTATGTAACACATCAGAAATAGAGATGAAATTGCCTTTCACCTTTGCTTAAGACAAAGAACAGAGGATTCTCAGCACAAGGGTAAAAATCCATTTAATAACAGGGAGAAATCTCTTCCTCTCAGAAGCGAAGAGCATACACAGTAGTGGGATGCCTCTGGCTCTCACCAGGACTTTCCAAAATTAAGGTTCATAGTCCTCCTCCCTTTACTTAGCAGGGAGAGAGATGGGCAGCTAAAGCAAAGCTGAAGCAATTCTACTATTAATTCCAGGATTGATCTGCCACAAAAGAAAACCTGTAAGTAGTCAAAGCTCAAATACCTGCCATTTCACTACTGGTGAAAAAAGAAGTATACCTTGGTGGCATTTTCAGTCATTAAAATATTTGAGATACAACAGATTCAAATACGTTGACAGGTATAGCACAAAAGCATCTAAATTTTATTTTGAAAGGTGCCTGGTGCTTATCTCATCCAATCTTCTACTCAAAGCTAGGGTGACTTCTAAATCAGAAGTTAGATCAGGTTGGCCTGAGCCTTCTTCAAGGAGGGAGATTCCTCAGCCTCTCTACAGATTATGTCCCCTGCTTACCCCCTTCTCTGGTGGATTTCCTTTCCTCACTACATGGGAACTCCCCTGGCCAAAACTTGTGGCCCTTGACTTTTGTTCTCTTACACCATGGCACAACTGGGGAAATACCATGGACTCAGGAGACCGTGCAAGCAAGGGAAAACCAAGTTCTGTTTCTGTTGGGAATTTGGCTTGTGCACAAATAAAACCCTTCATTCACTTGCATCCTCAAAGCCTCCACTCCCCATGGCCTGATTCAGAAGATATCACAATTCTTCTGAATAAGGGTCTTACATATAGGTACAACACATAACTTATTCCATTTTTCTACGTTTCTTACAAATAATTATTTGTCAAGGTGTGGCAAGCACAATGTATTGATGTTCTTTTTATACTGCAGATCACTAATTTTAAGAGGTTACAAACACTCTGCATATAGAGTTGGTGAGGCAATCCTTTGGTAAAAAAAGGAAAAATTGCAGTAATATTTAGCCTTGGAAAAGAGGGGTTAAAATGTTCTTTAAGAGATACTTGCATCTTCTTATTGAAATAGGTGTTTCAGTCATAGAAGTAACAACCACAAATCTGAAAAAAGGAGACACCTTGCATTTGGTAGCTATTCAGCGTTCATGAAAGCTTTGCAACCTCCTTAATGGAAGACAGCTTTTTCTTTCATTAAATACATATCTGTAAAAACAACTCAAAAGACATCAAACACCAGAAAAAATACATTGAAATAACATTAAAGATCTAATATAAATCCACAAAAGCCAGGAAATTCAGAGATAAAGAAAGACTTTCAGACAAGGGAAAACTTTCCAATGTATTAAACTGGAGCATAAATTCACTTCCTCTATGCTTGCCATCAAGTCATTCCAGACACAGAGGGTAAGTTCTTCCCTGGGGTAACTCAAGTGCCTTCAGCAGTACTGCTCCAAAAATCAGTTTGGCCCCACAGAGCTGTCTTATTACTTTCTCTGTTTCTTTCTGATAATTGCCATTGGTTCAAGTTTAAACAGCAACTTCCTGTCTTACAGCTCATTTTCCCATGGTCCAGAGACTGTATTTGTGAGATTGCAATACTTTCCATGATTACAGACTATGAGGTCAGCTGTGGGGTTATGACTTCACTGACAGACTGGCTAAAGGAGAACCACTGTGCAAAGGAGAAAATCCACACTCAACCACAAATATATCTGAGATTAGCAAAGACAACACTGCACCTCAGTGGGCATGGACATTTCCATCTGCACAAATAATATTCTCTACTTTTCACTCAAGCCAAGTATGAAAATGTCCCTTAAAATTTCTGTTTTATTCATAAGTCATTCATGGTGCTGATGTGTCGCCACCCAAATTCAATCTTGATGTCAGCAGCAGTTTAAATCACAAGCTGCGGGTCCAACTCTGCACTCTCTGGAAGTGCAAAATCAGACATACAGCTTAAGACAGGATATGAAGGGAATGAAGTGATTTTGAACTGCCTTCAAACCTCCCATGATTCTGCCCTCCTCCTCAAGCTGACATGGCTTTTGTTCCTGGGGTCTGGCTTTTCTGTCTCCAATAAAGCGAGATAACCATAATGAACTAGTTACTGGGAGATCCCTAAGTATCTGGCTGAGCAACAGAATCCAAAAAGAGGAATGTTAACCTCCTAAACTGTATCTAACCCAGGTACTAAGAGAGCTACCCTGAGCCTTGATATACAGAGCATAACTGCTGTAAACAAAAGAGCTTTAAACACTACCTTTGCTTCTGAAAGAAGAAAAATTATTTTTCCTTTCAGCTTCCTAGACTGCAAAAGTCAGAGGGGCTATGACAGGCATGCAAAATAAGAAATGGGTAACTTAGAAACTCACTTATCTGGGACTGAAAACTCTGAGAACAGCACATCGGACACAACTGAGCAGATAGGTGGTGAGATCAAATTCAATCTAAGAATCCAAAAGTGACAATTCCCCACTACTCTAGGTCTTACAGAGACTTGGGCTCTTTGTTCCTTCTTTTTGCCTGTCAGCTACTCTTTACAGTTTTATTTTCTTAAAGGTTACCTGCAATTTCTCATATTCTCATAGTTAGTCTTGGATTAGACATTTTGTTAGATATCTTCCAAATAAACCATCACACATTTTTTAAATTAAATAAATGCCTTCTCCAATTTTTCAACAGCCTGATCAAGTTTGAATTACTCAAAATGAGAACTTTTCTAAAGTTTCTATCCATGACATTTTCGTAGCCCTGAATGTAGAGGAAAGGCAAGCTATGGATTCAAATTTTTACCCAGAGAAGACAAACACAGAATGGATACAGCTATGTTCACCCATGCTTCTATACTCGAACAAGGAGTCTGGAATGCTCACAGAAGTGAGAAAAAAGGACAGAATTCCTTCACTTTTTTTTCTGGTTTTAAGGTCACTAAAAGCTTTTTGGAAAACTAACACATAAAAAATGAGAAAGCTAAATACATCACAAGAGTTTGCTTCTCATTTATTATACACTCAAGATAATGGTTTCAGGGACATGAAGAAAGGTGTACAGAGCTTTGCAATGCACAAAACTTGTTCTGAGACATTACTTAATTACTATTTGAAATTTTAACCATGCAAAGAAAAGCACAGTGATTTATAATTATGCAAAAATATCATGATGACTCTAACTTCTCCAGTAAATAGCCTTTTTTGTGATTTGGCACAATGGAATTAACAACCTCTCCTTTGGAAAGCAGTTGCATATGGTTTGCCTGCAAAGGTTCTGAGATCTACTTTCTGAAATGAGCAGTGAAAGACAAAGTACCTTTCTGCTTGGAACAAGATTATTATTAAGAATATAATTTTGAAACATTTCTGTGCTCATGTGCCAGAGCATAATTTCTCTTTGTTGTTCTCTGCACAATGGATATTGTCTTTATCTAAAGGATTTGTTCTAGTTTAAACAAAGCACAATGTGCAAAACCTTCTCCCTCAAGATATGCTGCAGATCAAAGGGCAAATTCTTTCCCTTTCTCAAAACCATAATAGGTGTTTTTTTGTTATCATAACTAGGAAAGGGTTTCCAATTTATATATCACCATTTACAAGCCTTTGGAGGGAGAAATTCTGACTTCAACCAAGTAAGTTGGAGTCTTGCTATTGGATTCACTTCAGTGGAGGCACTACTTTACAAAGACTCACCTTAAAAGGAATTTGTTTCAGTGACTAATATGCCCTCAGTATGTATCTACCTATGACCACAGCTCAATGAAAGTTATGCATGCAGAAAAAGCAAGATAATTCAGGCATTTTCAAAACCACATCTTCATATATCTTTAAAAATTCGATTAAGGTTACAGTACAAGTCTGTCCATATTTCACTTTTCAAATCGTTCACAGAAATTATTAAAGAAGAAAGAAGTATTACTGCTCATTTGTAATTAAAAAAGCAAAAATTAAAATCTTCTGTATGTATCTCTGTACAAGTCCAGTCCACCTGTTACTCACACAGTGACTGCTCAAAACTTAGCTGACATTAATAATAAATTTATTTTATTCAGAGATTTAGTCAAATACTGCTTGTTATGTAAGTCACCATAGAGTTTCTCTTAAACATGTACAAATGATCTTCCTCAAATTACCTGAGTTTCATGCAAACAGTTTCATGCAAACTCACACAATTTATAGAGCTTTTAACCAAGCAGCAGACACAGTCATGTACCACATTAGTGGCAGACGGGAGAAGGGAGGGAGAAGGGCTGAAATCCAGGCAAGTGATTTCATTAACTTCAACAAACCTAATATTTTATCACACATCTCCTTGCTACATATTCAATCTATTAGACCAGGGGCATCATGTCTCACTGGTAGACCATTTGTCAGTCTACCTACCTCAAAGAGACTTAGGTGTAAAGCTTGATGAAACAATTGCTTGAATAGTCATTTTTGACTTGAATGGGAAGCTTGCAGAAGTATCTTCAAAACTTCATACACCTCTGACACCTCCAAATAGTTTATGAATGTTAATGCACATTAATGAATGCAACAGTGCATGCCATGACAGAGGGCACTTTGTCTCCTCTACATATTCAATGCTTTGATCCAAGTACTGTATATGCTTCATCAATTGTGTGAGATGATATTTTCAAAACCCAAGTAAAGAGTTGAACATGGAAGGAGGGTCCCCAAGCAGATTTCTCAGGCATTTAGCATCATTAACAGGAAACTGAGCAGGAGAAGCAGCCAGAGCCTGAATGGGTTCTCTGTGAATACTAAGGAAACCCCAACAATATGTTAACACAATGCAATTTTGATAAGATCATAACAGTGAAGCTTACATATGTGTTCCTATTACATCTTGTAAAAGGCTCCAATTGTTATTAGGATAATTGATAACAGTCAAAATGGATTTGGGTAATATATTAGGTAAAGTCATGAATCCTGCTCCATACAGAAACTACCAATCTGACTGTTATCAAGCTCTCAGCAGTTATTCAGAACAGACACAAAGTAAAAACCCTAAATTGTGCCAATTCATTCATTATCTTTGATTCTCCAAAATGGAGACTGCCACCATTGGCAAGTGAGTTTTAATCAAAGCAAACCAACCTCTGCGGACCAAACGCCATTCCCACTGACACCAATACAGATATACAATCAAATTTAACTTATCAGTACTATTATTTAAATCATCTGAGTAGCACCAAAGCCTGACCCTGCAGTTCCATAGTTCAACAGCTGTCAGGACTGACAGAGTAGAATAAAACAAACTGAAAATAGAGAGTTTATTTTAAAGAAGTGAAAAGAAAAAGCAGAATAAAGACATACATTATTCATTACTAGTCTCCTAAAACTGCTATGGAAATAGCACTTATAAAAATATATAACTGAGCTGCGAAAAAAACCCCTGAAACTCTACAATATCTACAATGATAACAGGGAATACAATTTAAACTGGCAAGAGAAGGAATTAATGTCACATGCAAATAAACTGCAGCAAGCTGTTGCCAGCTAAATTCTAGCATCTGTGCTATACAACACACAAATAATATCTTATGTATGTGAAGATTTCACTAGAGTGGGGTTGGATCCATCTATTCTCCACAGCTATCTCTGGAAGTTCTTCAGTTGCCCAGTATTTTCTTACTAACCTTCAAGCCCCCTATGTTTAATTAGGTGAACATGTGCAAAACTGATAATCTAAGGCAGCTAGCCTTACCTCCCCACTAAAACTCCATTTCAAGTTTCAGCCAACAGCCATCCAAAATCTGGCTCCATCCCTGGAAGCCTTCAGAGCTACGAATTACCAGGACAGAGCATAGCACTGTTCACAGTGCTCAGGTGCAGCCTGGGCATCAGCATCTGTGAGCAAGACCATTCAGAGGGGGTCTACCTATTAGCAAATGTGATGAAGATTTACATCCACACCTCCCATATAATTGTCCCAACCACAAGCTCCTGTGTTCTCCTGGATGAGAAGTGTTCTCCAACCCTTCTCTTGAAGCTGAAATGCCATGCAGAGAAAATGCTACACAATTTTTGAGTGCTAATTAAGGCAGTTTTCAACACTTAGGATGGGAAAGACTTTTATCCTTGAGTCCAACCACTAATCCTGTACTGCCAAGTCCACCACTAAACTATGACCCTAAGGACCACATCTGTATGTTTTCTAAATATCTCTGGAGATAATACATAGACTTCTTAAGTTTTCTAGGAGCCTGTCCTGGAAGGGAACAGATGATAGAACCTAAAATGCTAGTGACACAGGCTGTAGCTTGGGTGAAATGGATTCCCTGCAATGTTATGCCATGAAAGAAAAAGGATGAAACCCAGAGATGCCTGCATTTGAGAGATAAATCCACATTCCCCTCCCATCAGCACAGGGTGGCTGGTAGCTGCCCTTGAGCAGAAGCAAGACTTCCTTCCTCAAATGAAATGAAATGAAATGAAATCACTGCAACATCAAAACAACCAAGAAGCAGCCTCCTTGTCTCACTGTATTGCAAAGAAGGAAATCATATCCTATGAACAGCCTAGAGTAACAGCAAGGCTAATTAGCATCTTCTGTGCAACCAGAACCATTCTGAACAGAGAGCAACGCAGAAATGCAAAACAAACAGTGCTGACAGCATTATAAACCTCCACTCCACAACTATATGCATCTCAACATATGGCTTTTTCATTCAGACTGTCATCTTCCCAGGCCTCCATGTTTCCCATTTTCCCCAAGACTGAAAATATCTGGATTCTCTTGGACCTGAAAAGATTTCTTCCTCTTCTAGCAGCAGTGTCACTATTGCATCTTTGATTCATCAAACTACATATCCCAATCTGACTATTCAAGCAATTCAGCTTGTGAAGGCACAATTTTCAAATGTCAGAGTCTTGTCCCTCTACTTTTATTTTGGTTTTCCTGTGCAGTCTGATGAATATCTCACTTAGGGACTTGTAAATGCTATTGTAAACTATGCTTCATTTATATTTTAAATGGGAACTACCACAAAAGAAATTCAAAACAGAAAAGAAAAAAAGAAAATAGTTTTCTTCACGAAGTGTTGTGTGCTACAGAATTAGAAGATGATTCCTGGTGAGGATATTTTGCAGCTATTTAATGGAGGGAGCCCATCTTCTTGTTGAAAATCTAGCCTCATACCTTAAATGTAATACTGAACTGTAATTTGAAGTGAGGCTTAGAGTCAGGATTAAGAAAGAGGAAATAACAATACTTGCACTTAAAAGCATATAATGACTTTCATTCAAACACCTGAAAATAATCTCTAAATATTAATTATCACAGTATCAGTCTCCCCCAAACTCTTCCAGAAGAGGATCAACACGGCATTCCTTTGGCATCCAAATTGCCTGCTTGGATCTGTACAGAATGCAGACAAAGCTGAAAGTATTACCTGCCTTTAATTATTATGGTAACTTTTAATTGACAGGAGTAAACTCACCCACACAGGGACTGAGTGCCATTTATAAGATGGCCTTTTATTGCAGAGAAGAAATTTGATATCTTCCTGTAGGGCTATTGCACTATGGGGGCTTGTAGTATAAAGCAGAATTAAATTAAATTAAATTGTGTTAAAGGAGAGGCACAATTAGTCAAAAATTTTAAGAAAACCTAGGAGTCTTGACTCCAAATCTTCTCTTCTGGATCACACATTAAAACATGAGTTTTCATTCCTTCTGCAGCACTATCTTTCAAGAGGACAGGGAATGGAAATAGATGAGGTGACTCATCTATTTCTAGATGAGGTGACATGGAATGGCCCTGTCCAGCTATGACTCAAGACTGGCTAATGCTCAAAAGGAGAGTAACCATATTTCAAATATTCAAGGAACCAGACACCTCATTTTTGTGACTATGTCTGTCATTTAATCAATCAGTATTAGACTTCTAAGTAATCAAGCAAGGTACAAAGATGAAAAAAATATCATCATTATGCATCTGATATCCTTCAGGCTTGTATGTGGGATTGGTTCACAACCCTTCAGACTCCAGAATCTCTTCATTCTATCCTGTATATGGAACCACAGAATCACAGTCATTTCAGTTGGAAAAGAATTCTAAGATCATCAAGTTCAGCCATTAAGCCAGCACGGCCAAGCCCACCACTAGACCATGTCCCTAAGGTCCACATCTACATGTCTTTCAAATATCTGGAGGGATGATATATATACATTTTAAATACCTTACTCCTACTCCTCACTACCCCTCACTACTCACCAGCTAGACATACACCAGAGATACTGAAATTGTCACACCTGAATTTATAGAAACATGTAAAAAAACATCTATTGGTTTAAAATTCAGGATTGAAAAGTGAAATGTTTCCCTTCCTGCCTCATCCAATGCACGCTCAAGCAAGCTTTACTGGAGGAGGATGGCCTTGAGCTGAAGGCATAGGGCAGGCTGCCAGGAAATCCGAGTTCTATTCCTGGCTCTCCTACAGATTTCCTTGGGCAAGGCAATTAACCTTGTGGAGTACACTTTCAATGGAGGTGAGGCCCAGCTTCTCTTTCTGCATTCATAACATTTTCAATGGTGAAAATGGAAATGCACGAGCAAGAATGAGTGCCTGTACTTTTCTTTACCTGATTTTCTGTCAGGTATTTGGATGCATGGTTGCTGATAACTGAGCTAGTAAAAAACCCTAAGAATTCAAACACTGCAGGCACAAAAATGCCTCCTGATCTTGCCACAAACAACCCCAGTGCTGAGTTTCCTCATAGTAAAACGGGCAGTGGGGCTTCTAAAGCCAAAGTACACAGCCAAACGGAAAACTGATTTTTAACGTTCTTGAACACCTGTTATCTGAGATCATAAAAAGGGAATTGCTAAGAATTTCAGTTTGCCTTTCCCTAGAGATGCTCTGATTTTACCTGGTGCATTTTTTTACCTGATAAAATTTCCTCTTTGGACCTCAAATAGAACAAAAGACTTTTCCCTTAAGTAGTCTGAAATGTCAGATGAAATCAAAATTCTTTTTCAGCTGAGATGATATCTTTTAATATACCTTAAAAGAAGTGGAAATGAATTAGAGAATGAGTGAAATATCAGTTTGCTAATATAAATGCATTTTAGAAAACAAATATCATGGCTAAATTTTCTGTTGTGGTATTTTTCAAATAAATGTTGCCACATCCATTTATACCAACAAAGAACAGGACTCTGAAATTCCAAGGAAGGACATCATTTGCTTAGAAAAATGTCTAAAGAAATAAAGACACATATCTCTCTGAACACTAGGGAGACAGAATGTATTTTTAGTGATTTTTTTGGTGCATTTGGTACAAGGATTTTATTCCTTTCCTGAAATGTTGAGTTGAAAAGTAAAAAAAGCAAACAACCAAATATTGGCAAAAGAAAAAAAAAAAGAGCATCTGTGAGACAGAGGAGAAAAGTTTACAATCACTTTTTTTTCCAAAATGTTCATGATTTGAGAGATTATTTCTTTTACAGGTCATCTGAACTGGAAAGTAAGTGTATAGGTATCAAGATTTTAAGGCTTTTCATTCATGCCCTCAATCCACTTCCTAAGTTTAGGAATTAAGGATAGGTCAATAGTCCTTTTTCATAATTATAAAATGCCTTCAGGCTCTTTAGACCACTGAAACAATGAACACTCTCAGGTGATGTTCTTGCCCACACAGATGTAGAACATGTTCAAGAAAGAAGGTATTTTATATTACCAAGTTATAAAACAGTACCTATGACCTCCAGAAGGAAGCTAAGGTTTTTTGGAAATTAAAGTAACTGCAGCTCATGTAAATTTTCACTATGTGCTTCACACGAAGTAGTAACACCGCAGATACAGCAGTCAAAAGTTGTAAAGAATCAAAATAACTGAAATTATGTTATTCTTCCAAGAATAAGAAACAGAATTTTTATCTGTGCTATCTTCTGTAATTGCATAAATACTAACCTTTTCATTCATCATCCAATATACAAAATATGAATTTTATCTCAGCCATTTCTTGCTCCAAATGGACCCAGTAGTACTTCATTTAAACAAACACATGTTCTCTTAACAGCAGAATCTCTAGCCTAGCTTAGGGATAAACTAGTAAGCACCACATCAGAGAGGGGAAAGTCTCACACTAACCTTTTGCTATCTAAGAGTCAATTATATGTCTTATTTCATTGTCTAGGTTGTCTTCAATAGCATCAAAAGATTAATATCTCCAGCTGAGAATTCACCACTGCTATAACAAAGCCTTCTTTGGAGCAGGATGGACTATGATCTCAGAACGTTCTTCTCTCTCTCTATCACCCAGTGAATAAGATTGCATGAATTTAAGCATCTCCTAGACCATGACTTCATATGAGACAAAAAAGACTGCCTGCATAAGAAGTAAGAAAAATTAGTCAAATGACTTCACATCACAGAGTATGTCACTATCAGGCAGAAACTTGACTTAGAAACTTGACTTAGGCGTGGAAAGGCTCAGTGTTCACATATTCACAGGATATTTTGAGTTGAATGGGATCCATAGGGATCATCAGGTCCAAGTTCAAGTGAATGTCTGTATGGGCATTGAAGCCACAACCTTGGTGTTACTAAAATCATGCTCTGACCAAATGAGCTAATAGGGGCAAGAAATAGCCTCAAAACATTGATAGGTCCTCTGAGGCAATGGGATTTTTTTTGGTATGTATTTCTTCAAAATTAAGAACCTCATTTTCAAAATCTTAATGAGCACTAAAAATTCTTGCCCTGACACAGGAACTGCTGGCATAGAAAAATCTCACCAATTCCATGTTCAAGATTTTGTATCTCAGCTATGTCGGAATTGAACTGGAAATAATCGGAAGAAAAATTTACTATAAAAAAGCATTTTTGTAATTTTTTTTAAATGTGGTTTGGCACTGCTTAAATTGGCATTCTGTATAAAATGAAACTCTGCCCTTATTTTAAAAAGTACTATAATCATCAATCATATAATAATCAAATGGTTTGGGTTGGAAGGGAACTGAAAGATCACGTAGTTCCAACACCCTGCCATAAGCTAACACACCTTTCACTAGACCAGGTTGCTCAAAGCCTCATCTACCTTGGCCTTGAGCACTCCCAGGGGTGGGACATTCACAATTTCTCTGAACAATTGTTCCAGTGTCTCACCACCCTCACAGTAAGCAATTTCCTCTTAATATCTAACCTGAACCACTCTCTTCCAGTTTAAAGCCATTTCCCCTTGCCCTGTCACTACAGGTCCTTGTAAGAAGTCCATCTCCATTTTTCTTGTGGCTCTCTCTGCTTACTGGGAGGCTGCTCTATGGTCTGTCTGAAGCCTTCCCCAGGCTGAACAGCCCCTTCTCTCTCAGCTTGTCTAGATGATCATGACTAGGATCAGATTAAAAATCTGCTTAAGGAAATTAATTTCTTACAATCTCTTATTTCCTACCAAACTGAAATATGCGCTCTATACTGTCTAGAAGCAAACAAAATTGTTGGAAGTTTTCTGAACAAGTCACAGTTCTTACTTAGGCTTCAGTGATGAGACACACAAGCAGATGCTTCACATGCATCCCACATGTCCCTGCTCAGAAGGTCACCAACCATCTTCTGCTGTTACAATCACACAAATTCTAGAATTGCATCTATCCATCTTTTAGAACAACTACATGGCATGGAATCAGCCATCTCTTCTCCTCACCAAAGTCCTGCTCAAGGCTGTAAAAAGCTCTGGACTGTTCCCCTGGAACAATTCTGCCATTCTATGCAGAGTGTCTATGGTTCAAGTCAAACAATTTGGAAATGCAAAAAAAACTCTACCTAAAGACTCAACAGAAACAATGGAAATTAAAAATTAATACCCTTTTCTGCATCAACTTCCAAACTGGATTTCAGATTCCTCCATTAAACTGATGCCTGAGAGCACTAGAAGACTATGGAATTTCCAGGGCCTTCCAATGCAGCTCTTTGGAACAAACAGCAAAACAATTGATTACTTAGTCCTCTGCTCTACTCATATACCTTCAGTCCCTTCCTTTCAGTCAAATTATAGGCATACACAAATGAAATTAATAAAATAAAAAACCTTTGATCTTTACAAAGGACTACCATGAGCAAAACAGTCTCTGAGTCCATGAGCAGCAGCACCAGGCTTCAATGGCAAACACGTGCCCCTGATGAAGTTAATGACAAACCTTTCACTGACTCCTGCGAATGTGAATTTGACTTTATGCCTGTGCTACATAAAATAATTCTGCAAATAAAAACCAGGTTGCTTCATAGGCTTTTTTTTAAGCATCAAAGGCTATGTCTACAATATGGACCACAGGATGGTGCTGAGGACCTAAGGTCCAAACCACACACCTTTCAAGAGGTTTTGTTTCACTCTAGCCTAGTCCTGTGGCTTGAATGTCTAACAGACTGTACTTCTACAGCACATCTTCCAATTTGGTTCCATTTGAAAGGAGTCCTACCAATGATCTCTGGGACCACTACACAATACATACAGTAAGTGGGGAAAATCAGGAGCTGCATTTCCGAAGCATACTCCTGATTTGACCTAACACACTAATGCAGATGCATCCAAGGAGCTTAGAATATGTCTGTGAAATAAAACCTCTAAAATTAAGGAGTACTGAGGCCCCCATGAAGAGGGTTAATAGGTAATAGACTCACAGCCTTCAATGTGTTCACATGGGTGCAGCAACCTCCAGTGAAGGTGAGTTTTACAGCAGCAAGCACTGTGTTTCTGATTTCAACTATGCTCATTTCCCACCTGCTTGACCTTGTTATTTTCAGGACTTTTATTCAATTAGCCCTCAACATTTAGAAAGCTTTTCTATGTAGCTGAATATTTTATTTTCAGAAGATTTTGTTTCATCTTGACTGTCTATTCTATAGGGTCTTCTGTCCCTTGACAGCTTTGTAAAGTACACATTATTGCATTAAAAAGATCATCTGATGTCTCACATGTTTGTGATAAACTGGGCTTTTTACCCTCTTCACTTGGGTTCTTCCTCCCCCTCTCAGTTTTATACTAGTCAAAAAAGATTTACTTCTCTTCTAAAAAATAATATATAAATAAATACACTGTGAATCACAAACATTAAATACTTAATTTGAACCAGCAGAAAGACCAGCTACCGGAATTCTACAGTGGTCTGTTAGCTTGTATGTCTCTGCATGTGCATATTGAAGGAAACAGCAGAAATAATATTTTACAATTTGATGAACAACATATGACACAGAACTTATAGGCTCCCAAAAAAAGGGTTATAAACTTATGAAAATGTAGAATTCTGCCCTCTCCAACAAAAAAACCCTACACGCTCCTTACTTGCACAGATACTAAACCATCATCAGTAAGGCCTGACATATAAATAAATTGGATTAAGGAAATATATAATCATTAAGGATTAAACTGAAATATGTGTGATAAAACGGGACATTTTCTGACTACATGTTGGAGGTCTAAACAAAAAGGATGATGCTGTACCATCTGCTTTCAGGCAGACTCCTCCCCTGAGTTCAACTACAAGCTAGAAGGAGCCCATGAACTCAATTGAAACTGGAGAGAAAAAAGAGAAGGGGGACAAACTCTTCAGACCATGAGAATCAAACATGCCATTATCTCAATGCAAGCTGCAGATTTGGAGAATTATCTCTACAAATTACAAGAAGCAATCATACCATCAGAATGACAAAGTAAAAAAGACTATGCTTTCAATAGGTGCAACAGCAAAGTAATACTGAGTTGCAAAATATGCATTAATTTTTTTTTTAAAAAGAGTGAGTCTTGAAAGTATTGGTCTCATAATAAAGTAATGCATACAACTCATTTCAGTTATTCCCACTTCTGAAAATCAGATTCTTGACTTGACAAATAGCCCATTCCATACTGAATGCTCCACTGATACTGCCTATTCTTTCTTCCCCATAAAAACACAAACACAGAAGGGAAACATTCTACAAGCTGTCAAAGGTGCTGTATTAGCCCTTTTTTACTGAAAACTCACCTTAGTTTCTGACAATGAGTACTTGGAAGAGAAAACGTTTTTAGTGTGTCAGGTTTATGCCTTTTCCCCAAACTCTTCAACTATTCACCTGTCACACATTGCTAACTCAGAGGGGATGGCTTGACTATTATAAATTAATTACTCTCATAAACCAAGTATTTTTGCTGTTTCCCAGGGATTGCACCCAAGGTGAGGATCAAGCAAGCAACACTCAGCATCCAGATATGCAAGGTTCAAGCCAGATGGGAGGAAGCAGAGAGAAACTGACCCACGTTTTACTGCATCTGGCATTTGCCTTCCCCAAGCTGCTTATGAGATCACCAGCATAGATACATTCCATAAGTCACTTTTTCAATGCCAGTAAGCTTCCTCATGTACCTGAAAAGTGCCTGACCTAAAAACTACATGTATAAACCACTCATCTAGTATGCAGTGGTCTGTTTTCTCCAAAGAAATATCTTGTGGAACATTCACTGGAAAATGCAATAGAACTAGTTCTTAAAGAGACTGCTAAAGCCAGCTTTCCTGTGTTTAGTGGCTAATACTCTGGGGAACCTTAGCTGTAGTTTTCAGTACCTTCTTGTGCTGTTTGAGATTTTGCAAGCATAAAGAACTGAACAAAATGGAGGGGGAAATGACGGGACTGACAAGAGGAAAGAGAATACAGAGTGAAACTAGGGTTTGAAATTGAGATGGTGGGGGTGGATTTGAAATGGAAGTTTAAAGAAAAATGTTGAGCAGGGAAAGGAAACTGGAAAAAGGAGATCAGAAATGTTAACTTGTGATGAAGCACACAGCCACACCTTTTTATCATCTAATATTCAATCCCATTTTCCAAGTGACACCCCATGGGAAAGCCCATACACAAGTGAAAAACATGCAGAGGAGAGGTGCACCAGGCTCATTAGCTGTAAACATCAGTGAGGATACAAAATTTCAAGTACCTAAGAATTAAATACTTCCATTGCCAAAGAATAAAAACACACTTCTGATAGACACTTCTAAAGACTAAATGGGGTCAGGAAAGGTGGAAACTTTTAATGAAATATATTACCAGTCACTACAAATATATGAGGCATGAAAATGACTATGAGTGGGAAAACTAAGTTCTACGCACAAGTATCCTGCGGTTCATCTGTGCTCTTTCTCACTGGATTTAAGGAAAATATTCATGTTTTCAGGCAATGTAGAACAAAAGCATTTTGGTTTTCAAACTTTATCTCCTGTACCCTACATCTGAGTCTTATCACCCCTCTGATGTCCCATAGTGCCCCTTTATAACCTTTGTTACTCAATTACTGAACAAGTTATCTCATTGTTACTCTCTTTTGAAGGAAGAGTTGAGCCTCTTTTCATGCTGATAAGATAGGCATAAATATTCACTGGAAGCAAACATTCAATTGTAAAGTGTCTTGAGCAAACTACCAGAGTCTAAAGGTAGGAAGCGGTGATCAACTTCTTTGCTCTCTTAACCCTTTAGTCAATCCACCAGAACAAAGAGACACAGAAGATAGATGCTTTTCTTACAAATGAAATTACTGTTCTCTAAAGGAACGGACTTTATAACGTGCTTTACATTTATAACATGCTTTATAACACAGCAAATAAATCTGGAAGTGAAATACCTACCCATTTTCTGGGCCGGCCTCTAGGTCGCTTTTCACCAGTGGCTTCTGCTTTCTGTAAAAGAAACACAACATATTTTATACCTCAGCATTACTTAACAGCCTCAGTAACTAGGAACTCCTTTCCTGTAACATTAGCTACAACCATATCTCTTGGGTGGCACCAGGCCCCCCAGCTAAGCCGTGTGTTTTCTGGCAGAATGTGTGACTATGCTCCTTTTCTCTGACATTTCCTAGGCAGCGCCTCACCTGCACCCAAGTGTGTCCCCAGCCCTGATCCACACTGTGTCAGGGCCATGGAGAGGTGCGCCCACACAGCCCCAGCTGCCCAGGGCCCTCTGCAGAGCCACACTGTGTCAGGCAGGGCCATGGAGGAGTGTGCCCACACAGCCCCGGCTGCCCAGGGCCCTCTGCAGAGCTGGGGCTGTGTCAGGGCCATGGAGGAGTGTGCAAGTGTGCCCACACAGCCCCAGCTGCCCAGGGCCCTCTGCAGAGCCACACTGTGTCAGGCAGGGCCATGGAGGAGTGTGCCCACACAGCCCCGGCTGCCCAGGGCCCTCTGCAGAGCTGGGGCTGTGTCAGGGCCATGGAAGAGTGTGCAAGTGTGCCCACACAGCCCCAGCTGCCCAGGGCCCTCTGCAGAGCCACACTGTGTCAGGCAGGGCCATGGAGGAGTGTGCCCACACAGCCCCAGCTGCCCAGGGCCCTCTGCAGAGCCACACTGTGTCAGGCAGGGCCATGGAGGAGTGTGCCCACACAGCCCCGGCTGCTCAGGGCCCTCTGCAGAGCTGGGGCTGTGTCAGGGCCATGGAGGAGTGTGCCCACACAGCCCCAGCTGCCCAGGGCCCTCTGCAGAGCCACACTGTGTCAGGCAGGGCCATGGAGGAGTGTGCCCACACAGCCCCGGCTGCTCAGGGCCCTCTGCAGAGCCAAGGTGCCCTGGCCAGTCACCCAACATGCATGCTGATGGTGGGGACACAGGGCAATTGGGAAACATGGGAACCTCCAAGAACATCAAATCTAGTCTTTCATATGCCATCAAAAAGTACTTGAAGATACTAAATTAAAAATACAGCCTGTTTCAAGTTTGATCAAAGCAGTTTACAGCAGCTACAATACATTTTTTAGTCTCATTATGTTCATGCATGAAAGTAATCAGGACAAAATATCACCATGAACATGTCTATGTTCTTATTGGGAAACAATGTTTCTACTTTTCACATGAAGTTTTCCAGGTAAAAGCACACCTTTAGGCTATAAGTAAACCTTCCATGGCCCAAAACACACCTTCCCTGTCCAGGTTTAAGGGAACAAAGTGGAAGAGGCCCTAGAAGTGACCGCTGTATTTATGTAAGCCCAGCAGTTGCTCCTGGAGCTCAGCTTAAAGGAAATATGGGTCCTTTTATAAGCTCTTCCACTAATTCCACTGAGTGACATTGTGAATACTACCACTAATAACAGTACTTAGTAGTACACTAAAAAATTTACAGAGTTTAAAATGAAAATTCCCGGTTATTCTCTCTAGCTAGGCTATGTTCATCCATACACTCCACCAGGTAAATCATCCTGTTCCACTCAAGATTTTGTCACCACCTGTAGTCAGGGCAGAACTTGCCAGATACAAGGTCTCCAAGAAAGAAGACTTTCAGTATACGTGAATTGTGTTCCTTTGGTTTTTTCCCTCCGGTTAACTGTATGTATATTTGATTTGCCCTTAGAAATTAACTGTGCCATTAAATAAATCACTTGCTGGTCAATCACTGTAACATACACTGTAACCCAATGCTGTGCAAATCGGATCTCTCTAAAAGAGAACTTGAACTGAGGAACTAATGGAGGAATCTCTACAAAAAAACCTGCCCTGTGAGTTAAACGCAATTACTTTGAAATAAATACCTCACAATAAGAAAGCTGTGAAAAATAAAATTCACACTCCTGAAGGGCAAAATTATCACTCAGACTTGTTAAAAGAGTAAACTTGAGCTTTAATAGTTTATACCGGTGTTACATGTAAGGTGAAACCCTCTTAAGAGAATACTTGTTAAAGTGCATTTACTATATCCTGTAGCTGTCTATTTCAGAGTTTTGTTTCCTTTAAGCGGTCAATTTCTTTATACCTTGTAACCTGAAGGATGCAAAAAACCAGATATGGTTTAGTGTTGATAACCTGCAGCTCCCTGCTTCTACGTTTACTGCATGAAACACAGGGCATAAATCTTAAAAAGAAATATCAGTTATAATTGGTCTTAACAAATCAACACTTGACATGTTATCAGAGCACTAAGGCTATTTATTTTCTTGTGTGTATTACTGCATCTGAAGGAAAGATCCTTTTCCAAAACTCTATTAAAAAAATAATTAACTTTTTGAGTACAAAACTACTTTGGTCTAATAATTAAAGTCCCTACAAACCTGACACGAATTTTAGCTTCAAATTATAATGAACATGAGAGATTTCTTTGAATAATTAATCTTTGCTTCCTGCCATAAACTGTCACACAGGGTGGCCGCTTCCCATGCAGCTCAGCAGTGCTGAGCTCTACCACCACCAAAGGTCCACATCAGAAGTGGCCAGTGTTCCTGCTGGCTAGTTTGGGTAATGGTTTGTCAAGTGCTTGGGGACTGTGCAGATTGAAAGGCACTATATTCCTGCAGTATTTTACTTCCACCTCATGTTAGAAGAAAAACATTTCCATAGCTCTTATCAAAACCAAATCTTTCCCAGAGGTGAGCTGAGCAAACAGCCAGGCATGCCAAAGGTGATGTTTTGGTACAGAGAGATTCTGTAAGTAAATAGCAAGGTTTTCACAGATTAAACTGCAGAAAATGAATGACAAGAACCTCCAAAGTGGAAGTTTTAATCTCCTTTTCAAGAGAAGAGCAAGACAAAACAGTTTGAGAGTAAATGAAAGGAGCAGTAGCAGCACAGTGGTAATGATAAATACATGAAGTTCAGAAAAATATTCCACCTCCTTCCCTCTTTTTTCAGCCTGCATTTTGCTAAAATACTGTATTTTAGTTAAGTGCTGTATTTTCTCCAATAGCATTAGACTTTCTTTTAACAGAAGCCTTGAAGAAATGTTTTACTGTGTATAAGCTAGGTAATCCATTGCTTCTCCATGAAAGCACTAATACATTCCCTTTCCCCTTGAACAGATTTTTGCACCATCAGAAACACTCCAGTCTGTTGGCTCTTGGCTTTAATTGAAGCGTTGCCTCTGAAGCTAGGGGCAAATCCTGACAGAGCTCCAGGCCACGCAGAGGTGGTGTTTCGTCAGGGGGTTTTTAACATTTGGTGCTACTATGCTATGAGGCACGACCTTGCTTTTTACAGCTAAAACATGAAATCACCAAAGCTTAAACAAGGGTCAGGTATGTTATCAAACACAAAATGTATTTCATTAAAAATAGGAAATTTCTTATAAACAATAATATGAACACACCATTTTTGCAATGTCACATTTGAGGAACAGAACTACACTTTCTCACATTTAAAAGCATGATCTATATGGGAAGTGGTTTTTATTTATCACAGGTGAGAAAGATCATAATTCAGTCACTGCTATCTGGAAGTGAGCTAACAGTCCCCAGGAAGCTGTGCAATCCACTTAAGCCCTGTACCACGGGGCCATGAAACCCTGCTTCCAAACAGCTACTCTCAGCAACTCTAGGACTTGACTGCCCATGATCTCTGCCTCCTTATTACAAAAATGTGCTGTACCCAGCCAGAAAGCAAGGCTGTACTACTGAAAGCAATGAACAAGACAAGACAAATATAAATAATTGAATGGCTATAAAGTGCTCTTTGGGCATCCATGCATTGTCAAGGAAGACCTCAAATGCAACAGAATCCATATTTGAAGAACTCTATCTACTTTGCAAAATGATCTGCTGGAGATCTCAGATAAAGTGTGTCAGAGCTGTAAGTCAGGTAAAATAAGTGATAGCTCTCAGGAGGAAGATCACTGTTGCCAAACAGAGTCAAAAGACCTAGCCCAGGAATGTATCCCTCTCAAAAAAACCACACAAGTTATTTAGTCAAAAAATACTCCTAAAAAAACTTTAGGCATTGACTAAGTACAAAAACATCACACTTTCCATGTCCTGTTTTATCCTTTTTAATGCTAAACAAAAATCAGTCTTCTGCTTTTCCTATCTTGGTCAAAACATTTGATTTTGAGGTCTCTTATTTTGTCGGAGCAATAACAATCACTTGATAAATTTGATCTTGTTTTCCCTTTAAGCTTGTAATGACTGGTGTTGATGAAAATGAATGAAGCATGGAGAAGCCAACTAGATTTTCATGACCCAATTCAGGGCAGAGTCCTCATCACATGCACTTTTCTGGTTTGTTGTTTTTTTTTCTTTTACCTTTGGACTGCTTAACCCAGGGGCATGCCTTTCTACATACCAACCTGGCCATGTAAGGTAGAGACAATAGCAAGTGTAGTCACACACAGGACCACAAGCTTTAGTTTTCAGAGAATGATGCAACAAGCCCTGTAGGCATTTTCAGTGAATCTCACTATACCAATAACTCCAACAAAACTCAACATATTTTAGCAGAAGGTAAATTTTACTAAAGAATTTATACCATTGTATATTCCTGGGACATCCCTTGACAATTCCTTTAACGACAATCATATAATAGCTACTACTCTTTTTTCTAATGTCACAAATGTGTTTCCTGCTCCCAGACAGGAAAGTATTTATGCCTACACAGTATTTTTGTCAAGCCAAACTATAGGAACTAAAAGAAAAAAAGCCCTAGAAGGGAAATGTGATGGGCTCAGAACAGAGCTCACCAAACAAATAAAATTCAACCACAAAACACCCAGGAAATTAAAAAGGAAGATTCCCCACTATGATCTTCCTGAAAAAATTAGTTGTGCTTTACAGAGAAAAAAACCCAAAACCAAATTCACATATTGTTATTTTTAAAAAAAAAAATTAAATTAATGACAGAATAACTTGTTTAAAGATGCAGACTGCATAATAACAACCTAATTGTGGGGACTCAAGTGCAAGGTGATCAGGAGTTTTTTGTCTCTACCTCTTCTTATCTATTTGGTAACACATTGTGTTCCCCCTGTTTGTGAAAATTAAACAATGGAGAAATGGTTTGGCCTTCTATAAAACACAGTTTATTTCTCGTGTCTAGTTTATAAAAACTTAGGCATGTGTGATATGCAAGGCTTTAAGGAAGAAAAAAAGTATATTACCCAAAATTAGAGTAATTGCCACATTATTAGCTGTTCAGTTAGTTTTGCAACATTTTGTATGCATTGTCAAGTTTCACATTGCTAATTTCCTAACAAGCACAGTTTGTTTTCAGATGCCCCAAGGCCAGTTTACTAAGACCAAACACAAGCTCTTAAAGCTAAAAAAAAAAACACAAAAAACCAAACCAAATTTTTTTTTAAATCCTGTGAACCAAGAAATTTTAAATATACAACACAACCACAATTCCAGGGAAAATTGTCCATCAAGTGATTTAAGGGTATTTCCTTTTTGACGTATAACAAAACGAAGCCCCAGTTCTGGAGTATTTTTAACTCACTGCCAGTTTGTGCAATACATTTTTAATTGTAATGTGTAATGCTTTGCAAGAGAACACCCAATCAATTAATCATGAGTGCCTTCTCATGGCTGCTCGGTGGGTTCTCCTGGTTGCCGTTTATCTAACATGTTGTGAACACTCTGAAGCATTTCAATGAGCTCCCTTTGAAACACACAGGGCACGCACTATTCTTTAGAAATTCCAGCCCATTCCAGCTGGGTGTATAGTGCCCAGGTTTACATGTAGAGAGGCTTAAGCTAAGATACCCAGTGCTCTTTCTGGGAGTTGAGACAGGCTGGAGCAAGTCTTAATGAATGCATGTATGCATATGTATGTGTAAATATGTGTACCACAAAACTGAACATATAGTTCACTCCTTTTAGAGGTGATACCCTCACCACCAAATGAAGCTTTCTTGCAGTGCCAAAACATTCCCATCCATATTACAGTTAGAAAAAATACTGGAAATAATATTGCATTAAAAGATACTTTGAGATACGTGGTGAAAAGCTGATCTATTTTAGAGAGGGCTAATTATCAATTTGGAAAAGGGGCTAAAATATTTATTTGAAATGTGATACCAGTCTCATTCTTCTAGTGAGGCTTTATAAGTGTTTTATGTTTTAGAGGATTTATCAAACACTTACATACTTTATCTATAAACCTAGAAACCAGTAAGACCTGTAATTACATACCCCTCAAAGGGTTTTTTTCTATTACAAAAAGAGACACGTGGTCTTTGGTCAATTTTTTACATTAGCAACACCCAAAAGCTTTAATTAGAGCAGTAACTTGATGCATTCTGAAAATCAGAATGTTACAATGAAATTACTCAGTTTGTAAATTAGACTGGGAAAGCATAACTTTGTACCAGAATCATCTGGAAAACTCTTGATTTGATAAACCTACACATATATGAATGTTTTTAAATTATTTTCTATTTATACTCATTTCCAAATCACTTATGTAAATGAAATAACGGCAATACTCCTTTCAGAGGCATCTTTTAAAAACATTTCTACAAATCATTTAAAATTTTATCTTACTACAAATGTTTTCCTAGGAAAGCCAACACTCCTAGGAGTAATATTTAAAATACTAAAGTTCACATTTGGATTTGCTAGACTAATAAAAAACTTCTCCCTCTCTTTTGAAGAGTGACGTATAAACTATTTTAACATGAATCTGAGAAATGCTTTTACTGTGTTTATACTTTAATGTATAAAGAAAAAAAAATCAACATTTTAAGCACATTACCTTGCAGAATGGCTTTGAAAGATTTTTAATACTAAACCTGTAAAGCATTTTTTACTAATTCATGGATTTCTTGACAGAACATGCTGCTTTTTTTCCAGCCCATAAAGAAAAAAAAAATAAAACCAACTAAAATTTTGAATTTAAAGACAGTTGGAAAAGTACCTCAAACAAATGTTGAAAACACTTTAAACAAAACAGACATGAAACCATAGTCACCTTTTAATGATTTAATATTTATCAGTAGTTGCTATAGTAATTTATAACACTGAAAACTATCAAACTTAATATGGTCAGTACCATAGGCATACTGAAAAATGAACCATAATTAGATGAGGACACAAATACCTTCCACACGTTTTGTCACCCACCTCCTTAAAAGATACTGATACACTTTAGCACTACAGTTCACTCCCAGATTCTGTAAGCTTTAGTGATTTAGTATCTGTAAACTAGTGCTAACTCCTGTAGAACCAACAACATAAACAAATCTCCCATATTTGTTTTCAAGCTCATACACAACAATTTGCCTTCACTAAAATATTTCCTACAGAAGGGTAAGCATGATTTGCCTTGATAACACAGCTTTTTAATGAGGTGCTTTCCCCAGTTAAAATAAAATTTAGACAAATTTTCATGTTGTATTTGTGATGTAAAATCCATGCACTAAATGCAATGACTTCAGGGAGCTTCTCCTGTAGCTGAAGGCAATCAGAACCACCAGAATAAAGTTTGGTCCCATCACCAAGCAGAAACAGTGGTTCAGAAGACTAAAAGCACTTCCAGTAAAAGTCTCTTTGAAACTGATTACTAAACATGATATAACAGGCTTTTACTGTAACTGGAAGTTTACTTTACCATCACATTTTAAAGCTGTAAATTTCAATATATGCACTTATTTCCATCAACACATAATTGGATTTACTCCTAATTAACTTATGTTTGACAAAACACTTAGCTTTAATATACAGATTTGGTCTGTAGTAGTAACAACTGTAAGTGGGCAAGAAATTAATCTTCCTCTTACAAAAATCTTAATGAAGAAAATAATATCCTTAACATTGACTTCCTTACTAGATACAGGACATCGTATGGTTCCTCATGAAATTGTTATTTCACTGATCTGTAGACTACTAAAAAAGATGCCCTTATAACTTCTGTACTTAGGGTCTTGATGTTAATTCTAATTTTAAAAATGTGAAATTCATGCTTTATGTAGCTTCCATTATCAAAAGAGTTCCAATCCCACACTTCACATCCTAAATTATTGGATTTTTTGCTACCAGTTGATAAAAAAAACAGCATAACTAATTTTTTCTCTTTATTAATCTCACCTTCTGAGCTGCTTTAGAGGGACTCTTGTTTTTGCTTCCTTTGGGTCTTCCTCTTGGTCTTTTAGGAGATGGTTCACCAGTTGGTTCCTAAATACAGGAAAACATGCTATTGTGGCAAAGAGGCTACAACTAACCCAGATGTTCTAAAGGATAAACTAAACCGAGAAGTTGCTTAAAACACATGAATTAACAGTGTTATTAAATAACATAACATTAATAATACAACATAAACAATTTAGCAACTCCAGGTAAAGGAAAAAATATATTTTGCACAATAAATGAGTTTAACTTCTCTTGCAATTACATAGAAAAACTTGGGAAAGTGTGAATATTCTAACACATAAGTTATAGCAGGAAACACATTTTTTAAAGATGGTTATGATTTCCCTCATATAAGAGCAGTTATTTAAAAAATAACACAGTTACACATTTAATTTCAATTGCATTGCATTATAGCAAGATACAATTATCACATGTAGTTTCTAGCACAAGCTTTTTGGGGGGAAAAGTTAACTACCAGAATACTGTAAAGTAAGATGAGACTACTCTCTCAAGGGGGCAATTTGTTTTTGTTGTTCTGCAGTCGGCATTATATTCACACCTATTCTAAAGAAAACTGATGCATATTAACATGCAAATTTAAATGTTTCTTCATATAAAATACTTACAAGCCAAAAAAACTCGACAAAGAAAAATTTGAAACAAAACCCCAACTCGAAAACGAGTCGACACTGACTATTTTAGCTATTTTCTTAACTAGTTCCTTTGCCTGCCAGTAAATAACCAGTCCTTAAAACTAGGTATGAATTACTAAGAATTCAGATTCCAAATATTTATTCAGTGAATCATAAACACTATAAAACTCTTCTAGTCTTGAATATTATACATTTCGTTCATATTACAGGATGCAGCAGAACTAATTAAGTGCAGTTTGTTAACTTAAACCAGTTTAAAGCCCTTCAGCTTTCGTAATTCCCGGGTAGGTTAAAGGGAGGCTGGCAAGGGGACTCCCCAAGTGCTGCAGCTCAGTGGCGAGCCCCGCAGGCGCTGCACATCTGGGCTGAGCACGTTGAGGGAGACGCGTTTTTCTTTCATTTCCACACATTTAAATGCTACAGGAGGAAAAAAAAATTAGGGAAAAAAAAAAGAAAATAGAATATAGAAAAAGAAAATAGAAAAAGAAAATAAAAAGATTAGAAAAAGAAAAAGAAAAAGAAAAAAGAAAAAAGAAAAAGCTCGGGCACAAGCCAGCAGGGTCGGTGGGTGCTGGCTGCCGGGGCTGGTCGAGGGCAATCAGGGGGTGAAGCAGAAGGGGTACAGAGCCCGCAGTCACCGGACCGATGGGAGTGAGTGTCACCAGGGGCAGAGCGAGGTAACGGGGGGCTCTGCTTTTATGGTCTCCCAAAAAAAGTACTTTCTGTGAAATTTACAGGACCATATCGGGGCGGGGGAGGGGAAGGAAGCAAAGCAGCCGGGTTTCCCCCGACTCGGGGCTCTGCTGCTCAGCGCTCTCGGCGTTTCCAGCCCCTCGAAGGCTCTCGTGGCAGTGGGGCTGATGCCAAATGAATGGGAAGTAAACACGTTTAAAGCCCGCGGACGCTCGCTTTAAAATGAGCTCCACGGACAGCCCTGCTTCTCAATCGTGACTTCCGAGGGAGGCAGGGAAAAGGCTGCGGGCGGCTCCGCGCTGCCCCCGCCGAGCTGCGGGATTAATTGGTTGCATCCGCAGGCAAAATCCTCCTTCGGCGGCGCCGGCGGAGGGGCTGCAGAGCGCGGGGGCTCCCCCGGGCCCCTCGCCCGGCGGCAGGGGCTGAGCGCGGCTGGGCAGCTCCGGGCGATGCGACAATGGCACTTCGGGAAAGGAAGGGATGGGGGTGGGGGTGGGAGTAACACACGGATCTAGCGACCTTAGCGCGAATTCGTATCTTGCGAGTCAAAAAGGGGAGCCCAGCGCGTTCGTGTCGGGGCCCAGGTGGAGGCTGTGGATGTGGGTGGAAAGGAGCACCGGGCTACGCTCCCCGCGTGCAGACACGGCAGCGTTCCCGTCGCCTCGACCTGCCTTGGGAAAGCGCCGGAGCAAAGGCAAAAGGTGTTGCAAACACAGGGCAAGCCCCCTCCGGCTACCTCCCCCACCTCCATCGGCAACGGGGGCACCTCTCTCCATACGATGAGGGGGGCGAGGGGGGGAGGTGGGGAAGGGGGGGAATCCGGGGGTGGGGGGGGGAGGAAAAAGACGGAAAAAAAAGCCTATGCGACTCTCTAGTCACCGTCCTCTCCCCCAGCCCCAGCATCTAGGGGCAGTTCAGGGGCTGGGCTGGTCAAGATCGGAGGCGGCAGCAGCGCCCGGTGGGACCCGACACATGCACACACAGGCGCGCACACAGATTGAGATATAGCGAGGGCTCAGAGAGGAGGGAGACAGGAGAGCCCCGATCCCTGCTCCTCGCTTTCGCAATTTCAAAATCAGCTCGAAATGACCCAGCGAGCGCTGGTTGGTCGGAGCCCGCGCTGCTCCATGTTCCCCATTTACATTGAAAAGCCCCAGCTCGCTCCCTGCACAATAGTGAAAGTCCCGAGGAGGCTCCGCGGTTCAGCCACGGGCAGGCAGCGCCCGGTCGCTCCGGGCTCGGGGGTCCCCCCGCCAGGGCGCCCGCCGGAGCCCCTCGCTACGCGTCTGCACCGCCTCGCCGGGAGCAGCGCACAACAAAGCCCCCCCGCCCCGTCGCCAGGACTCCTTGCAGCACAATACGTACATGTACATGCCTATAACACTATACATCTGCGGCTCTACGTATCTACACGATACTGACTTGTGGTTGTTTCCTGGGTCTGCCTCGTCCTCTCTTCTGAGGCTCTGCGGTTGCAGGTTGCTCCTGGGCAGCAGTGGAAGGCTGACCGGGTCCCTCACCTTGTGCACTCATCGTGACTTCTGCTGCTCAGCCTGAAACCAGTCTCTCCAAAGCACCTTGAAGGGGGGGAATCAAAACGAGCTCTTGCTGCTTTTGCTGCTCGCTGCCACCACCACACCGGACGTCCTGGTGCTGCCAAAAAGGAGAAGAGAAGGGGAGGAGGAGGAGGAGGAGGTGATGGTGGTAGTGGTGTTGGTGGTGGTGGAAGAGGAGGGGGAATGAATCTCTCTTACAATTTAGGAATGGTTAGTAACATGAAGCAATTCAAAAGAGGAGAGGTTAAAAAAAAAAAAAGAGGAAAGGCAGACTAAATTGCAGCCCTGGAAATGCAAGGAGAGAGGGAAATAGTCCGAGGGTAGTCGGGAGCAAACCAAGAAGAGGGGAAAAAAGCCCTACAAATTGAAAGCAAGTGGTGGCTATCGCGCTTAGATCGGATCAGGACAAATTAAGATAAGACACACTGAAAATGGACTGAGAACACTGCACAATCTTGCCAGAAGCATGCACCCTGGGAAGACGGGGATTTCGGCAGCAGCGGGAGCAGCGCGCAAAAGGAGCGATCATTTAAAAATAATAATAATAAAACGATTTGGGAGATTGAGAGGGAAAAAAAAGGGGGGGGCGGTCCTGGGTTCGTGTCTGTGATGCGAGCTCCTGGGACTGGAAATATTATTATGCGAGTCCTGCCCACGGACTAAACTAGGATGAGGGTTAAGGGAGGGAAAAAAACCCAAAACCAACAACAAAAACGAATGAAAAGAAAAGAAAAGAAAAGAAAAAGCCACCTTTACCCGTGGGTGGAAAAACCAGGAGGGGGCTGTAGGGGAGGAAAAAAAAAAAAAAGAGAGAGAGAGAGAGGAGGAGGCAGAGCGAAAACGCGGCGATGGGGGGCTGGCGGTCGGCCAGATAAAACACGAGCAGCACGGCAGCCGGGGCAGCGGCGGCAGAGCGCGCCGCCGCCTCACGTGTCCCGCACCGGCCCGGCCGCGCCGCCGCCGCGGCTTTAAAGGGCCAGGCCGGGCCCGCCGCCCGCCGCCCCGCACCAGCCCGCCGCCACCGCGCGGGGCTGCCGGCCGCTGCACGTGCGCGCCCCGCCGAACAAAGGCGGCCGGGCCGGGGCCGCCCCGGGACGCGCCCGCCGCGCTCCGGCCGCCGGGAGCGCCGCTCCTTCGCCGGCGGTGCGGGCGCTGCCATCGCGGCGCGGGCTGCGCGCCTCGCGGGACGGCCGCCGCCGCGGTAAGATGTGGGCGGTATGACCAACCCGACGGCGGGTCGGAGCTGTCCTGCCGGGAGGGTGACGGCACGGGGAATGACCTTGCGGAGAGCCCGGCCCCGACATTGTTGTTCCTACGAGCATGGCGGGGCCGCGGGCTGCGCCTCTTCGCAAAGCCCGTAGGCAGGATGTCCAGCACAGCCCGCTCCCTCCGCCGGTTTTGGGTCCCTCCCGTGCGAGCCATGGTTAGGCGCCCCTCCACTGTGGCCACAAGGAGATGGCCAGGGAGGACCCCCTTGTCTGTGCGTCCTCCCCCCAAAAATGTTCACACCTGGGCTTCATGTGCAGCTTGGGCATTTCCTCCAGCCCCACTCCTCCCACAAGGTCTCGCACTTTGGCTGACAGCCACCCCTGTAGTAACTGTCTGGTGACATCCTTTCTCCCCTACTCGGGGCTGGCTGGACAAGCCCAGGAGAGCGCTCAGAAGGAAAAGTTGCATTATCGTATATAATACTGAAGAGGGCAGAGATACTGCTGCAATACTCCTTATGCAAACTATCGAAATACAGCCAGTTTTCTAGACACCTTATAAATTCTGATGTCTACTGATAAATAATAAGGAAACAGGCAGAAACTTACTACAATCAAACACATGCGGTCATTGACCAGCAAGGACTGTGCTGAAGAGACAGCTGAGTTGTTTTCTATGGAATAGAAAAAGTACACTGCAGACAGATGGGCTAAAGAAAGAGTAATCCTAGAACACTTCTTAAGGCTGAAAATATTGCCAAAGTGTTCTTAATCCAATCACAAGAATCCCAAAGCCTGCTTCACTCCCATCCCCAAAAGCAACCAACTATGGAAGATAGACACAGTCCACCTGTTCAATCTAACAGCTATCAGAAAAGCCTTGTAGTCCCACTGCCTTTTGTAAAATGTTCAGTTCCCATAACACCATGAAGAAATCCATAAAGTCCTACATCTATTCTGTACATCAAAAGAGTAAGCTGCTGTATGCGATCAGGATTCCAAGTGGAGGTTGTGGAGTCTTTAGTTTAAAGTGCAGCAACACATAACTTTTATAACATCCATTAATCTCTTTAAAGCATATTCATGTGTCCATTTCTCTGGAAGAAAGTGTTACATGCAACTGGTAAAAGCCTGTTGCTCCAAAACATCCGTCTCTACAGAATCATCCTATATGGACTATTAATTGTACCACGAGTCTTCCCTTGAGCAGTTCTAGTAAAAATGCTATAGTTCAAAGAGTTTTTACATACAGCCATAAGCAAGTAATTTTCACATGAGATCAGTATTCCTAAGCTCACTGTTTTAAAGCTGTTCTGGACAAGAAAATCCTTGATGCTTGCACTGTGCCCAGCACAACGGAGTTTGGGTCTTTCTACAGTCTGACTACAGACTGACCATCATAAGAATCAGTATCCAGTATCTAAACTATCTGTAAACAACTATGGGTCTTTCATTTATTTGAAACTATCCTGGTTCCCTCCTTAACCAAAAGTGCTTAGACAATAAATCAGTTCCTTGATACTGATTTGATTTGACAGTTCCTTGATACATTGCCTTATGGCAACTCTGTGGATACAGAGCTGACTAGACTCACCAAAAAACTTGTTCTTGTGTCATTTACATACAGAGTGCCTTAACCCAGGTAAGCAATACGACATCCAGAACCCAGAAATCCTGACTTCCTCAAGTGAATGATGGAAGCTGAGGAGCCAGAAACAGCTCTTCATTTTTTTCCAGATTCCTTCCCAAAACAGATGTGGTAGCAGTTCTTTGCACTGTTCCAATCCATTCTCTGACAGTATAGCTGTATTTGCACAATATTCAGCGCAAACACCAATGACTACAACTTTATAATTAATCAAAGGGACTACTGCAAAGTCAGTGGAATAGACATGACCTACTTTCCACCAACTTTGGTCTGGGATTTAAGCTTTGGTCTATTAACAGAAGTATTAATTATCAGTGGTTTTATTTTTTTGTTTTCTGGAACCATTCATAATAGTATAGGAAATTTATAGACATAAAATCTGGCCTGATTTCTAGTCTCCATCAGTCTTAAACTCAGGGTATTTCCAAAGAAATCAGAGGAATGTCCTAGAAAATTAAGAAGAAGACAATGAAAAATAATGTGCAGATTTTGCTACCTAACCCAGAACACTTATAAAGAGGCCATTTGTTATTCTGTAATCAACGTGATGGCTTGTAGAGGTTTCACTGGCCTCTCTTCCCAGAGGAGATTTTTTAAATTGTGCATTCTAATAGCTGCAGTAAAATTTTGCATCAGAACCAAGGTTGCAAGAAAGTATCTTTTAGAAAGACAGAAAATTACAGTTTAAATAGGCCTTGGAGATTATAAATAACAGCAATAAATAGCTTCCCTTGCTCACTTCTTCATCTGTTTCCTTTCTCAAAAGCTGAGGGATGCAGAAGAAACCATGCTGTATGGTCACAGGGAGATGTCACCTATAGATAGCAACCTAACATAGTCCATGCATGAGTACAACTAACTCCACCAGTCTGGTAGTGCTTTTACACAAGGAGAGAACTTCTTTATTTTTCACAAGTTGCTACTGAAGGTCTGTGATGCCAATGTGTGATAGGAAGTGTGTCCCCAACTTCATAATGCCTGCTCACTGTGTACATACATAGGAGGGCAGAGTCAGGACACCCCTGTGTTCTACTCTAGCAGGTTCTGTTTTCTCCACCTTAGTTCTCTTAGAGTGCAAACTACTCAAAAGGGGCAGTGTTAGTAAGTTTAAGGCCTTAGCTCAGGGGAAGCAGCAATTTTTTAACTTTGAAAGAGATCTCTTGCCAGGAATGGGAGAGCAGACGGTTAAATTCAGAAGAATTTTTTTGACTGTTTCCTCCGTATTTTAAGAAGCTTACAGCTCTGCACTGCCTCAGAAAACTCCTTAGAGGAACAGCCTTGGCCTGCCAGGGCTACAGGCTGCCATGTCTGAAGGGTTGTATTTAGTGTAGGTATTCCACTTCTGTGGCCAACCAGAGAGGGCAAAGACACTTATGTAGTTAAAGGCTACAGTGGGTACTCAGGGACCTGGGAATGCTGATACTCTGCTGCTAGAGAACCAGGCAGTGCAGGAGAAGTACATCTTGCAAACACTGTCTACATCTGTGGGAAAAGTTAATTTGTGATTTTCCCTGGTTCTTGTAGAATGTGCTGCCTCTCGGGATGGAAGAGAGAGGAGAAGAGCAGGCACATGAACCTTGAGTGCACCTATGAGATGGGCCAGGCTGTATCACCATTCTTCCACTCTTTTCATCCAGCTGGTGGGACCAGCAGTGGCTGTTGCTTCATAATCAGCAACCTGGAGATGGCTCTGAGAATGTTTTAGGGAAGCATGACTGTGACTGACAAAAAAGACCCGGAAAAGAATATTAAGGCTCTCAGGCTTTGTCTGCACTGGGGAATTTCTTCCCTCCTCCAAATTCCCACCATTGCCAATATGAATGCAGCTGCACAATTGTGAGAGATGTTGGGAGGCATAATATATAAGTTTTCATCTAGTCAGCCATTTGCAGTACTGTGTCAATTAACCCTCCTCAGAGCAGGGTTAACTGATACAGTGCTGAAAACGGCTGCTGGAACTGAAAGCTGTCTATACTAAGGTTCCCATTGTTGCTAACTCTGGTGCAGCTGCAGTGGAATCAGTCCACGTGGGATTATTTGGTAACAATTCTCCAACCTAGAAACTGCTTCAAAATGCAACACAGCCACCTAATGGGCCAAAACACACTTCCACTGCACCTCAACAGCTATGCACCCATGCTGTTGCCATTCATAATGGGATTTCTTTCAGACCAGAAGGTGCTTTTTGCGTTTGTGTATTAAGTACTCAGTACTTCATCTCAGGAAACTAGTGTTCCTATCACCCCCATAGAAATGCCTCTGCTCATTAGCTCTTACTAGCTCTGGACTTGAAGATGTGTGTTGGAAGAGTCAGTTTTCTGTTAGTGTCTCTTCATTGATTCATACACTCAGTAATTCAAATTTGGGCTTTCATGTGTGGAAACTTTGTCATTTGTTTTTGGATTTAATTTCTTTATGCAGATCCAGTTCTTTAATTTATGTCTGGAATTACAGTTCACTAGGAATTTTGCTTTTTTCCCGCTTAACAAGTAAAGCCTTTTTTGTGCAGAGCAGCACCATGAAGACTCAAACTGATTTCTGAGGGAGTAAAGTTCTATTTTGAATAAGCAGAGTTGGCAGAATCAGTCCCACTTATTTCCATGTACTTTAGGAAGCAGTTATGAAACAGGCTGGTGAAATGGGTGTTTCGCCCTCTGCTGAGTAAGACTAATACTTCTAAAAAGCCCCTCTCTATCCTTCTTCTACATACGTGTCCAACACTAACTAAAACATGGAAGTGTTGTTTGGCATTTGTTACACTTTTGAACCAATATTTATCAGACAGATGCTGGCAGTCAGGTTTACTTAAGTGCAGTTTGCAAGTGTGAAAATGTTGAAACCTAGGCTCAGCAAAAATCTCAGTGAAAAACTCTAGCTCTGATTAATGACAAGCAGGTTTCAATTCATGCATGACATCTTATGCAAATACAGAACACAGCTATTTGCAGAATTCTGGGCAACTGCATGTGCCTGTGAATATCTGCAGAGGCTCGACATACCCGCCCAGGGAAATGGCAAAGGGGCAGCCCCAGAGGAGATGCAATCCACAGCCTCCCAGCTGTAGTGGTGAGCACCAGAGCTTAGCTCAGAGTGTTGGGATGCTGAACAAAACTGATTTGGCAGAAACTTGGATACAGCTGAGTATTTTGAGAAAGGGGAAAGGAAGAGGCTCACTCTTCCTTCATTCCTGATAACTGCTGTGATGGCTGTTTCTCGCTCCCAGAGATCCCTTTGGACAAAGGGAGTGGGCACAGTAACTGAACTGCCTGCAAAGCAGGTGTGACAGCTGTCTGTGAAAGGAAGAAGCAGCTCCATACTGACTACACTTCAGCTCAAGTTGAGCTGTGGGGATGCATGGTAAGGTTGTAAGATCACAGTTGTCTTACAGCTTGGTAAACATGTTTATATGTTTGCTCAAATGGTTTTCGTTAATCCCCTGAAGGGTTCTTACAAAAATGCTAAACAACTCCCATCCCAAATCCCAGTGGAACTGGATTTCTCTTCTCCCTTACCCCTACTCCTTTTCCCTTCAATATTGCATATGGCTTTATATGAAACTTAGTGATTAAAACTACTTGACTGGCTCATTTTTCTCTGCAATAAGTTCAGTTATTTCCTTTTTATACCTTCCAGAATTTACTATACCATATCTAAATATTGGCTGCAGTCCACATGTTTTAGATCATTCTCTATAATGGTCTTGTTGTTATAGAATCCTTTGTGTGTGTGTGTGAGAAAGAGAGAACATGCATATGTGTTGGAAGCAAGACAGGGTGTTTAGAATTGCTTGGAAAGAGAAATCAGGATATACCAATTCCGTAAGGGATTTCTGAACTGATAACATAAAAGTGATAAAAATAATTGAGCACTGACATTATAGACCTCCAGTTCATTACCTTCTATGTGTGATAAGTACTATTTCTGATCCCAACATGTTACTCTACTATAGATACTCTACCAATATATCACTCATTCAACTTTTGTTGCTATATAATTTTACAGATCAGGTTTATTGTTGTCACATTTACTCATTTTTACTTAGAGTGTAGATCCTTCGACCTGAGTCATACTGTGTCAGTCAATGGTGAGCTGCATGGAGAAAGTCCTACCCCATTATACCAAAAGCTCATTGCCTGCTGAAGACCTGCACGTTCTCTGTAGGGTCTTCAGCAGGTTATATGGATAAATAAGTGATTTAAGGAAAAAGCAGGAAAAGCATCATTTGCCAAACCATAAGCTTTAACCAAAACACTCCAAAAAGTCACAATGTCCTAATGTGTGGCTAGAACTTAAGAGGAGGTAACTGAGAAATGCCTCTTCCAGGACAAAATTGAAATCACTAGCCCTGCTGCAGTGGGTGTTTGACTCTTGCCTGGTACTCCACATGTAGAGGATGCATTTAAGTGGCAAACAGACAGGCATGGACTGATTTTGTGCCCAGCAAGTGTGCCCTACCTCACAGCCCAGTTCACGCTCACAGCAGGCTGGGCATCCTCCCAGACGCACTATGGAGTCTCAAGAGTGAGGCAAATTTGCTCTCAAATTTCTTTCAGCTTCTCATTGTGGACAAGTCTTAAAACAGCCTGTCAGTGCTGTAAATTCAGACCTCTTTCCCATGTGGAGAGGTTCTCAACCTCCCTGAACAGAACATAACAGATGCAGAAAACTCCACTCTTGTCCCACCCTTGTAGGGCCCTGGGCTGGAGATTAGGATATCATTTTCTGCTGGAATTAATCTCACCCAAAGACAGTGTACTTAGTTTCTATGTCCCCTTCCCCCCCTGCCCCCCCCCCCCAAGCTAAGATAAATTTCTGCTTTGGTCCATTAACAATACTTGTATTCTTAATCAGAATTATTTTGTACTCTATTTTCTTTGGAAATAACAGTAATACAGTTTATGTGAAATACAAACAAATGAGGGAACCATTTTTACCTAAATGTATGAATAGCATTTTGCAATTTGTCATTGTGATATATTTATCTTTTGAACTTTAAGTGAGCTCAGCTGACAAAAATGCTTCTCTTCATCACATGACTGGAAAATATATTACACCAGAGAAGAATATTGCTGTTTTAGTTTAGAAATTAGAGGCTAAATATAATTTTCCACTATACTTACTTTCACAAAGTATGGAGTAAATTATTTACACTACAGTAAATTCTTAGTACATATTCCAAAAGGTGGTTAATTCAGCATTCTCACTTAAATTAATGGATATTTTGTGAATGTGTGTTAAAACTAAGACCCTTAAGATCTTATGTTGCCCGCTGAAGCCTTAAAACCACTATAATATGGCTAGAACAAAACAAATTTGTCAACAAAATGAAGCCTGGAGGAGGGAAACTAGTATGGAACAGAAAGACACAGACTGGCCAGTGGAGTGGCAACAGAGAAGCAGCTGAAGATTTGAGGTTGCCAGCTGTGTGACACCCGTCCCCATCTAGAGGTGCAGCGTATACTGGTCACTACATGTAGTCTTTCTAACCAAAACCTTGCACAACACACAGGTGCCTGTGGTTCCAGCCAGGTGTGCTGCACCACGGGCTGCAGCGGGAGCAGGACAGCGCAGGAGCTCCATGCACAGGAGCTCCATGCCCAGGCTCCAGCTGCTCCGGCTTCCCTGCACACCAGCACAGTCAGGGCGCACCCAGTTCTGAGCTGCCCCAGTGAACGGGGCTGCGGGGAGTGAGCTGCAGCCCCAGCAGCAGAGAGAGCCCTTCGGCCTGTGCCCGGCTGCCTTCGCTCCCTGCATGGCTCAGGAGCCACGACAGGGCCGGCTGCACCCCAGTGCTTCCAGCAATGGCAGCTGCTCCCAGCCCAGGGTCATTTTCCTGTCACATCCCAGACGTGCAACCCTCGTGCGATGGGAGAGCAGCCAAGCAGCCATCAGCAAAGGCTGGGGCCGGGTGGGAGCTGTGGCTGCTGCCAGAACAATTCATCTGACACACAGCCCGTTCCTTACATGCTCCAGAGCTGTACCCAGGGAAGGAGGCTATGGGAACAGGCTGTGGGCCTGATAAATTGTCCCACCTGCCACAAAAGCTGGCACTCCAGAGGATGAGAACCTGTTTCCTACAGTGCACGGTCATCATGTTTCAAACCTGTTGTGCTTGATAATTGCGTTGCTTTTTGTCCATTTCCCCTATGTGCATATATGGAGTGCAAAGGAAGGTCCAGGGCTTATAGCATCAGTTGGGAACTCAGGAAATGGAGACAATTCCTGTTCATTCTTGCCTGACCTAGGGCAAACCACATACACACAACAACTTGGAAGTGTTTGGATACCTACCTCCCACTTAGCCAAGCAAGAATGAAAATCTGTGCCCTATCAGGAAAACACAGATGTGAGTATTCCCTATCTTCCAGGGCCATTATGAAGATGAAGACATTTCTGGTATACAGAAAAAAGGGTAATGGCAGTCATTCAAAAATCATATATATGAGAAAGGATAGTGCAAACACAGAGGAAAAGTTGCATGGTTACCTAAGGCAAAGAAACATCTTTAGATATTTTCAGTTGTCGCTTAGATTTGGTAAAAATATGTTTAACAAATCTTTATACTTAAAAGCTCTGTCTGAAAACATTCCTAATCTCTTATTTATTTTTTTGAATAATGATATCAGTAAGAGACCATTATATAATCACAAGAAAATTAAAGCTCTCCAGGGCATGATCTTAGCTGTGTAATTAATGAAGGTGGTTAAAAGTACAAAGTGAACCTGAAGCAAAATTTGTACCAGAACCACACCTCATTATGTTTTGCTGCTTAAGTCTGTCATAAATAGAGATGTTTATTACACATCTGCCATTTAAAGTACTTATTACATGCAGTGTTATATTTTATTTAGATTTAAAAATTTAAAAACACATGATGACAAGCTGTGTTACTGTTAACACCAGGCCTGAGGGGCCAGGCTGCACATGCACATTGTGCCTTAGGTTATATTGCAGTTCACTCACTCCAGAGTTACAAATCATTTACAGAAGTATATTGTGTAATTAGTGTGCCTCATTTCAGTCTGTGGAGTTTCATTGGTGTGAAAGAACAATCAAGCCCTGTATATCCATTCACATTTATTAGGCCAAACTTTGTAGTCTGTCCTTGGAGCATCATTCCTTCCTCTGCTTTTAACAGCAAATGGCATTAAAATCTCCAGAACTTCCCAAAGCAAAAGCAGTTATTTACTTTCCTTAGGATTTTTTTTTCCTTTGATGCAGAACTGACTCCAGTGTATGGGCAGAAAGGGCAAGAGATAGTGCACCAGTTATATGTTTCATAATTCTCTCTTCTTCAGGTTTGTTTACCTGAACAGACTGCCCTCCTGGACTAGCTCCAGGGCTGGCTTTGAAGAAATCTTTCACAGAAAATTACCTTGTCCGTAATGCAGAAAATTGTGTCATTTATCCCACTTATGAGACAACTTGGAATTTACTGACAATATTTTTCAAGGACTTTTTCTTGTACTTTTGAAGTAGTACTTAGTACCATGGATCCTTCTACCTAACTATTTTGCTTACTGATGGAAGGAAAAAATTCCCACATATTAACACAATATAATCCTCTTCATATTATCCAAAATAGCTTTTCTATATAGCAATTTATTACACACAGGTCCACTGGCAGTTCCTGGGTATGTTTCTGTGTGACTGAATATGTATAACAAATAATGCCATATTGATTCTCAGCTCACCTGTAGAAAAAAATTCTACATTTCCTGATAGGTTAAAATGGACACTAGAAATTTTACATAGATTGAGGCAGAATATTGTTTATCCTACCCACTGAAAGACAATATTCCATATTTACGGAAAAAGATAAATGTTTTAATGTGGGAAGGTGTTTCCAGGGTATATTTACTTGATTTTGGTCCACTTTTTTATATTTTACAAAATAGCCAAAAGCAAGCCACTCCAAACAAGAATTGATAAAATATACTCGACATACACAATCTTTAGTGTCTAAATGTATAGTCTGTAAAGATAAATATCTCTACAAAGATATGATCTCTGAATTGAAAAACCAGAAAGTTAAGAGTTTTTTCTTCATCCTCAAAGCAAAAGGTTTAAACTTCTGTCAGTCCAGTAATGAATGTTTTAAATAGAAGCATAAAGGTCACAATTTCATATAGAATTATTTTATAACAGAGTATCTTATATTTACTAAAGGTGAATATATAGGTGCTACATGCATATTAGAATTGGAGTATCTGTATTTTGATTTCTGACAACATATAAGGTAATATTTGTGCAGTAACATCAGTACAGATGCTTCCATTGAATGGTGAGGGATTCTTGGAGTGTAAATTGTAAAGAAATCCCAAAAATCTAGATGCCAGATGTTTGAATGTTGGTTTATTGCAAGGGTGTATGTCTTTAAAACAGAATATAATTATCTGGAATTATACTGTTTGACAGATTGAACACTTTCCTAAATGCATGAACTTTGTGTGAAGTAAAAAAAATAATTAAAAATTGATGGAACATTCATGCATTAATTGGCATAACTAAATAATGGAATAACAGAGCTGCATGAAATATAATACTCTCCTATTTCCAAGAGTCTCTCTCACTCCAACCAAGACAGCTTATTTTCACTGAGAATTCAATACTTCATAGGCTCAGTGCTTTGGCCAGGACCCAGCTGAGTAGGTAATTCTGTTCTTTTCAGTGGAGTTACTCACATGCCTAAAATTAAGAAGGAGATTATGTACTTTGATGGACAGAATGCAGAATACTCCAGTTCTTTTCAGAGTCTCATCAGCAGGCTGCATATATTGACACTTTGAATTTTGTTTTGCAGTATCAGGCTGTATAGATTTGAAAAGTAGAATCAAGAGGGAAACTAATGAAACAAGGAAAAAGGAGTTCAAATTCATCTGAGTTTTGATCCTAAAGTGACCACCCCAGACTATTTTTGCAACATTCTGCCACTACTGCAGTCATTAGAGAAATCAACTGAAACCATCTTAGTTTTGAAGGTAAGTGCTATTTGTATTGCATTACATTAACATTTAGGGCAAGCTGCATGGCTCTGCTAAGTTTGCAGGGACTCTGTAATCTCAATACAGGGATAGTGTGGGGAAGACAGCAGAATACAGGGATATTTGGGAAAGATAATTTGATTCTGATGTCATGATTTGATAACTGATTTTGTTCTGTGGGAAAAACAACCTTCTCAGAATTGTATGCTTTTAAAAGAAACTCCACTACATCCTAAAAAATAGATGGCACTCCACTAGCAATGATATTAAGCTTGTCCTTCTAAGGGAACAATCCACTAATTTCAACCATACTTGAAAGAACAAAATCTAGAAAATAATTAGGCTCCTACAAATAGCTAAGGGAGGTCTACATGAATATTCCAAAAGAAGGAAAGTTTGGCAGAATTCAGGTGTAATAGGTTAGATTTGATAGCCCTTTATCTAATCATTTCAGATGATTGGCTGGTCATTCAGAACACCTTCCAAATGTGCTGCAAAACTCCTCTGTTTGTCTGGTAGAGAAAGTCAAATGTGGGACTGTTCCCAGCAAAAAGGAGGAGGAAGACCAGAGGATAACCAACACTCACAGGGTGTATGTTCAGGCCTAATTAGATACTCTTAGAACAGTGTGTACGGATGCTCCCAATTTAGCTGTCACTTAAGACTTTAGGGGGCAGGTGGAGAGATACAGAACCCTGTAGTAAACAGAGCAGGAGAGTGTGGGAAACAGTATGAATGAGGCAAAATGGGATTCAAGTGGTCGGTGTTCATGGGTAGGAACTCCAGTAATAGAATGTACTTTTTTTTCACATTGAAAACAATAGATCAATACACACTGAAGAAACACTTATTAGATACAAGAAATGTGATGTTTCAAAAAGTAATAAAAAGGAGATGTAGGAAGTTATTAAAATGGAATATTAAGACAAGCCAAACCACGTTTATGTGCTAATTTCCTCTAAGAAATTTTACAGTGTTTGAAGACTAAGAATTGCCTTTAGGAAACAACAATCATGTGTTCTCATGGATTTCCACAGAACAATACTCTGAGATATGATGGACAAGTACAACATAGTAAAAAAGGTAGACAGACACAGGTGCAGAGTTACTGGCAGCTCTGCTCTGAAAGCAAATCCTTCATTACACGTCTCATTTCATGTTTAGCATTAACACGCGTTTCCCGTTTCCAATGAGTTTTACACTTTTATTTATTTCTGGAATGCTGCTCATGTTCCTGAGATATTATTTTTAAAGAAGATGCCTCAAATTCAATCAGAGGAATGGTAGCCCAAAGGTATGTTCTTTTGCATGTTTGTCTTATCTCTTTTGCAGAGAGAGGCATCTGCAAGAAGAACTGAGTCTCCTTCCTTCACTTGCATTGCCAAGGGTTTTAGAACAGTGGAATAAATTCCTTAGATTAAAAAATACTTCCTCTCCTGACAGTTTAGAAGATGTTAATATCTTGGGGCCAAAATTTAAAGTTTTAACTTGATTCTTATTTTTCCACTCCTTTGGTAGAACTCTATTTGTTTTAACAGTTTTGCCTGAGGAAAAACCTCAGGATTCAACTCTTAGAGAATACCAAGTATCTTAAAAGTAATCCTAAATGCAAGTAAGATCCTTCAGGCCGAAACCATTCCAGGGTCTACAGGAGAGATCATCATAAGTCTTTAAGCAAAAAACTGAAACATCATTATTTAAGCCTGGGAACACTGTTATAAAGCAACACTCTTTGATGTTCTAGAAAAATGTAAACAAAAGATGTAATTTGTGAGGCTGATAATTGATCAAGTTTTCAGAGTGCAAAATAGCCCTACAGGAATCTGGTAGTGGTATCTGAAATTACTGTAGGGAAGAAACTTGATCTTATTTTAAGCATAATTAAAGCCTTCTGCATTTCCACAAAACCTCCAAAACCCTGGGGATCTCTGATGGTTTACCCTCTGGGGAGAACACACAGATACGAATTTTAATAGTGTCTTTTGGTAATGTGGTGGATAAAGACAAATTGATTACAGCAGTCTGGAAAAAAGCAGGTGATGTGTTACCAGGGCCATTGGGTTCATGTTTTCCCAGACATGGTGAGGGCCACCCAGACTGTAAAAGAAAGCTGATATCTTTAAAAACTTGATTTGGGGCTTGATATGGCTTTCTTATTTCCGGATATGCTGGATTATATCAAAAGAAAAATAAGACTTATGATACAGATTCTGTTCTTGTGTACACTAAACTAAATCTAGGCTAAAACTTCTGACACCAATGGATTTGCCTCAGATTTATGCCCAATGGAAGAGCAGTGCTGTCCTTCTTATTGTAATGTCTATCACTATTATCTGACAAGCGCTGTGAAACCAAAACAGAGTAAAAGTCTGAGAAATTCGAACTCTGAGTTAAGTGTTTCTACAAATTTGCATGGAATACCAAATAGAATATTCTTGTAGAAGTCCCTTATGAAGATATTTGTGCCTGGTCTCAGAGGACATAGTTATTTTAATTTTGTTCCCAAGAGAAACTAGGTGTGCATTCTGATGGGACATAAAGTGAGTTTGTGGTGACAACTGTAGGCTCCTTGCACTCTGTTTCTTTCTAGACCATTTGTAGTTATACTAATGCAATTAGAGACAGACATATGAACTGAAAAGACAATTCACTAACATGTCTGAATATCACAGCAGATGGAAAGATGGATGACAAGTCTATTGTTCAATTATCTATCCTTGGACTTTGTCTAATTTTGCTGATTGTTATTTGGTACATGTGGGTATACACCAGTTCAAGATTGCATATATGGATCAGGTTGACATTTGATCTGCTTTCAGATCTAGGCACTTTTCAGTACCATAGGTATCCTGCAGCCTGCCACAGAGCCATGAACTTGGTGTGCTGGGGAGCCTCACTCATTCCAGTGTTCCATGTTAGCCTAGCTTTGAAAAGGACATCGAGCCACTACAAATACAAACTAATGGTCCTTACAGACGTGTGGCCCTGGAGCTCTGCTCAGCTGCATCTAAGTGAAAAAAAAAAGACACCTCTTTCTGTGCCATGGGAAAGCCATAAACCTTGCTTTTTCAGATGCACGGGGCTATCCTTTAACAGGGCTAGAAATGAAGTAAATAATTTAAAACAAGCACAGAGAGAGAAATACTGAGTGGTCATCTTGTCTGTCAAGACCATTCATATTTCTAAGTTAATGTCAACTAGTTCTTACCTAGACCACAGCACCTGTACTGAAAACAGCAAGTGGAACTTCCTTACCACTGGAATCAAGTCATGCTTGACCTTAGATTCTTATTTACATTTTCACATTGCACAACCCTTAGAGAAAGAATACAGAAAATACCAGTGGGGTTTTTCTCCTTCTTTCTTATTTTGCTGTTGAGATGAAACATTGACTAGTTTCTTCTATCCCACTCCAGCCCTGGATAGCTGTACCATTACAGAGCTAACAATAATATGCTAGCATCTAGGCTGCCATTTTTCAGTGATGTCAGTGATGTTGCTGGAAACATCGACAAGAACTGCCGTACCACGGCTTTAAAATTATCAGAAAGTAACTAAGCAACATGCATATTGATGTGGAGTACAATCCCACCCCCCAAAAGGTCACTGACTTTTGGAAGGATTGATGAAGGATTACAAACCCAAACAGAAGGAAGTTTCATGTCAATTTACTGGCATATAATGTTCCTTGTGATTAATTGTTTAGATCAACCACTGATAACTTCCAATAGAATAAGTTCAGCTTCACAAGTTGAGGGTTTGTATTTCTACAGCTCTCAGTCTTTGTTTACTGTTTTACACTGAATATATATGGTTGTAACCATATGGTTGCTTTCTTTGTGCTTGCTAAGTTCATGGTCTGAAACTTACAACAATCAGTTCCTTTACCTAGCTGTTTACCACATATTGCAAAATCCATGCACATTTGAGAAACCTTCAGTTACACTGAGAGAGTAAGCATCATATTTGTCTTCCCAGCATTATTCACTACTGCATACAGCCTGTAAAAAGACACAATAAACATTTCCTATCTTGTCATTTGCCTTAGCTGGATCTCCCATCTGACAGACCTTCCAAAGAATTACCCATCTGTGCCCTGCTTTCTTGCATTTATAGCTCAGAGTTTAGATTTGCTCAAACTATCAGTCGCTTTGACAAGCTGCAATGAAGGAAAAAAAAGCCACACAACTATAATTACACATTGCTCTTTCTAAAAATGTGACCAGCTTTCAAGAGCTATCCAACACTGTGAGAAACTCACTGACTTAACAGTACTGCTGCCAGAAAACTAGCAGGAGCAAAATTAGCCAGCTGTGAATATTAATGAACTTTGAGAGCTCTGGAGACCTGTCTTCGAAGACAGCAGCAGAAATAATACAATTCTGTAGTGTGGTTGTCCCGTGATGAACTTGCTGTTTCAAAAGTCAGTACACTTTCTTAGTCTGCCAAAGCTGACAGAAGGAAACATCCAGTCAAAGCCTGTAACTTAGGACCAAGTTTTCCAGTTGCCTGGGCAGTTTCTGACTTGTGCAGGTAGCAGTGAAGAGCAGTGGATTCATATTTCACAAAACTCAGGTACAATGCAAACACTGATGAGGGTCTCCTGAGAATACTTTGTGGGGTTTGCATGTACTTTTTTTTCTCTTTGACAATACTGGCAGTAATCTGCAAGGAGTTCTTTCTTTGCTCCCTGTGGAACTTTTTGAACTGGTTTCTGTTTAGAGAATCAAAATCAGAGTAAGTGAGGAGAGATAAGGAAAGGATGAAAACTGAGGTAGAGCAAACAGCAAACAGGTAATTACCAATCTTTGTTGGTAGCAAACAAAACCTTTTTCATTAGCTTTTGTTTACTCCCCCTATGTAATAGATGCTCTGTCTCTCATTTTTTACAATCCTACAGGTGAGTTAACTGAGAGGATCTATCTCTGTAAGATAGGGAATCCATTTTAGTAGGTTGACTGAGTTAGTTGGCTAGTCCTCCCATTGGAGCAATTTGCTAACAGCAGGAGTGTATCCAGCGAAACGTAGTTCTTCACACAGACCTCCCAAGTTGTCCCATCTCTTCATCAGAGGAACTTTTGTGAGGTCTGGGGAAGGGAGAGTCCTTCTGTAAAAATATAAATAAAAATGCCATGTCTAGGTGGAACCCTGGAAAAATTCCATGGAAGACTATCTCATTATGAACTCTTTTCCTACACACTATACACTAATCTGAAATATTAAAGAGCAAGGCAGAATATTAACGGGGAAAACAGAGGCTTCAAGTAAGTGGGATCTGGACTTATTTGCTTTTACTTTTTCAGATTATCTAGAAGATCTTGGGTGAGAGGTACAGCTGCTGTGCCTCATTTTCTCCACAGAAAATAAATTAATGCCAGTGATGTGCCTCCCAGAACCATCCGGAGAGATAATTGACTAGGATTTATAAAAATCTTGTAAGGAGGAGCAATGAATTTTTTAATAAATAAAGTAAGTGTGGCCCACACTCCAAATTGCTAGTTCAATACACAGAACAAGGATTAGCCTGTAAGCATAATCGTTAACATTATTCTGTATGATGTGCAGTATCCTGCTGGGAGATGCTATCTTGTTGTCGGCACTTTTCTTCAAAACAGTTACACTATAAAATCTATCTCAAATCAGCTGACTGAGCAGGAATTGAATGTGTTTGGTTGGCAACTGTTTTGAAGGTTTCTAAACCTTGATGGTTCCCACAGAGAACTGCATTTGCTTTAGGCAATCCTTAAAGCTAGCGAGAGGAGAGCTACACAAAGGCAGTTTTGATGCTGTTAAAATGGTTATATTGGGTTGTGCATTTGACTTGGCTTTCAGAAGAATAAAATGGTTTATATGGGCGTGGGTGAGAGAATGACTTAAAAGTGCAAGTTATGCACCTGGACTATTAAGCTATTTGTCCCTCTGTTCCTTAGTACCTGGTTTCTGTCTCCAAAAATGCACACAGGAGTATTTTCAAGCTAAGGATATATTATAGTCTCTCATCAGTTAAACAAGTGGGACTGAAAAATACCAGGTTCTTACTATTTCTTTTTTCTAATGCCTGTTTCAATAGAGATATGAGTTCTGGGAGCACTGTATGACTTCATGGGTTTTTTTTTTCCAGAAATAATGATAAAGAAGTAACATGAAAGGCTAGCCCAAACAAAATCTTTGAACTAGAAGATGAACCAGATAAAAGACATACATTTCCCAATTCACTGCTATTTGTGCTTGTGAATTTTTGGCAAAGCAAGTGCTCCCTTGAGTTCCCTTGAGATGCCCTATTTAATTGGAAATCTTAAAGGCACAACCCAAAGTATGGGCAATGTTTCATTGGAAACAAAGGAAATAGGAAAATAGCATCTATTAATCACCATTTCTGAGTGCAAGGACATTTTAAATTCATTTTGGTCAATATTTAAGAAAAAAATTTGCGTGCAAACTTTCCAGGATGTATGTTGGTCAAAATGTATTGTGCTCCCCTAGCAGGAGCCAGGGAGGGAGAATATAAACTGCAACATTCCCTAGGCTTCTGAAATATTGCATCTGCTCTCAATTAAAGTGAGATGTGGTTTCTAGGGACCATATCTATGGTATTTATCTTACAACCATATTTTTTTATTATTTTGCAATGATTTTATGAATTGCAATTGTGGCTTAAATAAAGGGGTGTTACAGTAGTGACCATATTGTCTGCATATTCCTTCTGTTGAGAATCCCAATACATATCATGTTACTATCAGAGATTTAAAGAACAGCCATCTATGAAGTACCAGTACGTGAACAAGACTTAAATAATTAAATCCACTACATCCACAGAAGACACTCTCTATTGAGAAAGAAAAGGAGAGAAAATGCACGTGCTTTCAAAAACCTAGAGAAAGCCACCTGGCAAACCACTGTCACTAGGTTCTGTGGAAAACAAACACAGACAAGCCTTGAACTTAAAACTCTAAGTTTTAAATGCATAAAATGGAGTTTCATCCAGCTGCAATATTTTTTCCATCCCCCTTCTTCTGAAGCCAATGGGGAACTTCCATCTCATTTAGTGACCAGCTCAAGCATTAACATGCAAGGGCTAAGAAAGGACATTCTGTTTAAGAAGGATAAAATCTACTAATCAATTCTAATTCAATGAATTCCCAAATAGTTCCCAGAAACAGGTCTATTCATACTTGCCATGTGAAATCACTGCTCAGAGCATATGGCCAGCTGTCAGATGACCTATGTTACAGCATGTTTCTGCTTTTCCCTGACACTGAATGGTTTGTTAACATTTACCAGCTTTATGTGAAAGGGATGGTCACAGCCAAAATTCATTCCCTCTACCCTTTCTCTTGTCAGCACTGCAAAATTGTTACCCCTCCTGTCTGGTTTGTGGTACAACCAGGTAGCTCTGCTAGCTGCTGAGCAAGGTGAAAATACCCACCTTATGCTTATGATGTAAGGCAAAAAGGAGGCCCCAAACCAAGTATTGAGAGTTCCATTATCCACCCACAGCATCATTCCACACTGCCAGATGTTGTCCTCTCTATCCTGCAGCTCAAAATATTCATAGAGTCTCTCTATAGCATGCTCAGCCCCACGAACAGAAACTGGAATATAAGAGCAGAGAAACTCGACAATGTGAGGGCTTGAAGACTCCAGAGGGCATAGGCACTTCTGATGGAGTGACATTTACAGGCAGACTTGAGGGTCCAGAATGAGCATGGTTGCTGAGTCAGTTTGACAGCCAGCTCATCTTGTTCTTTGGACAGATCACAGATGTGTCCCAAGAATCTAATCAGGATAATTCCCTGCCAAGCATATGTTGATTATAGAATATAAAACATAACAATCAAGCCTCCAAAGCTCTAATAGGTTCAATAACAGAGGAAAAAAATAATTTCTGTTCTAATCTGCTTTTAAGGAATAGCTCTGCCAGCAAAACCGCAGAAATGTCAACAAGCCCATCATTTAACCAATATGAGCTTTGCAAAATTGTCCTAGTTTAATTCACATAGTTTTAAAGAAAAGGTTTAGTCCAGAAATGTTTCCTCAAAAGAATCATAAATTATCCAGAATATTTAGGCAGAAGATCGTGCAGTAGACATGGCCATATAACCAGGCATTCCCATTCCTGAATGGTTGAAAACACTCTCCTTTTACATAGCAGCCACTACAGAGAAAAAGGTAGTGACCACTTGTTACCAGTCAGTGTGAAAGTGAGTACTGTTTCCAAACCCAGCAGTCCAAGGTGACTACTGCTAGCCAGGTTAATATGAAAAAGATTGCTTTTCAAAGCTGTGTGCTGCATTGATACTGAAATAAAAACTTGTAATTACAGCACAGCATATTACATTTGCTCCTGTGCTGTAACTAAATATTTTGGAAGATGAAATAGTTGAGAATTTCTATATTCCAGAAAAAGGGCCAAGAAGCAGAAAAGCAGGCAGCAGTTTGTGGTTTCAGTTGGGCCTGCCCAATTTAATTGTTAGTATCTGACACTTTTTCAGCCAGCTCTTATTAACAGACTACAGTAGTAGACTACTACACTGATGTCACAGAAGAAAAGCATCAGCATTTCTGAAGCAGCTGAAATAGTGAAAAAAAGAGACAAATTCTTGTCAACAGATGTGTTTTACCCTTAATGATCATGAAGCCATGATAGTTTTAATTACCCAGACTTCCTCTTAAAATAATAAAATATTGACTGAATAAAATATTGACTGAGTAAAAAGTAACATCAATATACATAAAACTGAAAGAAGATGACTGAGATTTTTGAACCAGAAGCCATTGCTGGAAAAGGACGAATGCTTTTGAGAGTCTGTCAGCTATTTGGCTAGATATATTATTTTAAAATAAAATCTACCAGTCATGGCAACCAGATAATTTCTTTCAAGGCTCTGAATGTGGTCCTACCAATTTGTAAAGAGTGATCCTGTACTGAAATTGGCCACTGACAGAAAGCAAAATGGGAGACAATTCAGCAACTTCTAGAGCACCAGTTTAACTAATCAAAGAAGTTTCCTTGATAGGGCCCAGTCTTTCAAGAACCTAGGAGTAACCAATCCCTGGTCTCAGCAGAATTTGAGGATGATAAGCACCTTGAAGGTTCAGTTCTTAAGAAAAAAATAAGTCAGAAGCGGTTCCTAAAAAACTTTTGTGAGGACCTATGAAGATCTTAAAAACATTTAGCAAAATGTGAAGCAATTGGAAAGATTTAGAGGAGCAAAAATGCTTCTTGTCAAGGTAAAGAAGCCACCCATTCACATTTAAAATATTTACTGATTTTGCTTCTTCTTTTCTTGATTGTGGTTTTAGTTGTCTCAAGTGGATGCCACAGCTGGTAGACTTCTAAAAATAGTGGATTTACCAAAATTACAGACCCAGAATCTTTCCCCTTTCTCCCTATTTTGTAAAAATTACAGCAGGCAGACCACAATATTTTTCTATGTGTGTTAAATTTATTGAATCTTAATCTCTGTTTATATTCTCTTCATACTCTGGTAATTGACACACCTGTAGTGTATCCTACTTTGCCACAGTGACAAGAGACTGCCTAGACCAGAAAAACTTTTGAAAGGCAATAAGTGAGATCATATTAATTTAAGCCACACTCATCCACTTGAGACCTTCATACAATTAAAGAAAAAAAAAATCATGCTCTGAAATCTATATACTTAATGTGTTCCACAAAAGCCACCAACAATAAACTTATAAACAATCAGTGGCTTCACTTTAACTGCTTAACATACCTTAGTGGAAGGGTAGAACCTTAAAAAACAAGCATATCTGCAAGATTTTTGTCATAGATTATACCAAAGTGTCTACATATGTACAGATGTGCTGTGGTGCTGAACAGCCTGCAGTTCACAGCCACGGATTATAAAGAAAAAAGTTACTTTGTATAGTGCTTTCTTCTTACAGAATGTATTATGTTAGTCTCCTCTTTTCAGATTTCTTTATGTTTACTTCAAAAATTGCTAAATTGGTCATTTTGTGAATTTTTTTGAAAATAACCCTATTGTCAGGAAGTACACTCTTTTCGTTGCCTACACATGGAAATCATGGGAAAAGCCATAATCAACAGTTTTTCCAAATAACATTTTTTTACCCTTTCTGCATCTTCCACTTTCCAGCTCTGGCCTTTCAGTTTCTCACAGCCATTCCCTCAAAGCCATCAGAAAACCGGGAGACACCTGAATATGCTGACTCTTATATTCTGCTCATTTCTTTTGAAAGCATGATCTTCATTTGATTAGCAGTGAGCAAGAACAGGCAACCCTCTGAAGCTGCTAAAAGGAGAGTTGCTGTAATGAACAGAGAAAATAAACCTACACGAGCATTCAGCTGTACACAGGCTGTGGAGCAAAGTTAAACTGCACCACTTGCGGCTTTGAGTATCATTTCACAAGGGCCTGAGAAGGGGACTGGAATTACTAGTGAAAAGGCATAGCATGAAAAATGGCAATAACAGGTGCATGTTTTAATAGCATTAGCCCCCAACACCTGTAACTGATAGACCAGAGCATGGGACTTCTAATAAATGGATACTGTCCATCTCTATAATTATATGCTGGAAAATTTAATTTCTAAAATCTGTGATAAATTACTATAGAATGGAAGGCATGCTGGCACCTTTCCAGTCATTGAGTTCTTAGCCTCAATTCAGACTTTGCCCAAAGGACCTGCATTAGATAAGCAAAAGATTAGGGTGGATGCATCTGGACAGAATCTGAATGAGGGTGGAATACAGACTGCTTGTGTATCGGAAGCAACACCACTATGGGAGGAATTGTGGTTCCCACAGACTAGCAAAGAATATCAAGGCTGATAAATGCATTGAGAAAATGGGGGACAGTAATTTTCTGAGGATGATGCAATGAAGATGAAGATAGTGCAGGGTAAGAAAATTGGTATTAAATGAGAAATATATGTGGACCAACCACAAGCATAATTTCCCTTGAGACTAAGTGAGTGTGAGGATAAATGTCTGGAGGCAGTCTCAGCACTAGGGGTTCAGAAGAACGAGGAAAAAGGAAGCAAAGCAAAGCTGTATGAAAACTGAATAGAGCAGTGCTATAGGATACTTCCGAGGAATTCCATTAAAACAGGATTTTCTCCCATCCCACAGAGGTATAACTGCCTGTCAGACGTATATGATTTTTACACCAGACTTCCCAGTAAGTACAAATTGCTCTCAGCACATTTCAAGAACATTTGTTAGGCCATTTTTAGAGTTGGAAGCCAGTTGTAGTTTGGGAGCTGTTTTGTAGCTGAAAATTAGCTGGTTTGTGTTTTATAAAATCAGTCCATAATGGTCATTAGCCTCTTCAAAAACCTTTTATGTAATGATAATTGAGAAGTCTAATATTTTCGAATTGACTACTAAATACATGTAATACTTCTATATCTAAAATAAGTTGTGGCTGAATTTGGTGCATATGAAGGCAAAGGACAAACCACACCAGCACAACTCAAAGACTACATGAAGATACTCCTCAAGCTTTCACATACAGCTATCACTGCATTCAAGTTCTTATCTGCAATACTTCCATGTGAGACGTGGGAAAAGTCCTTGCAAATGGTGGCACCTCTGTGTGGTTCTGATCACAACCCTTTCTCATCCCATGAGTATTCCCACTGCCATCTTTCAGTCCAGTTGGACTGCTCAAAGTCATAAATGTCAAAAGAATAAAGTTATTTCTTCCACAGGAAGGACACAATCCAAAAATCTCATTACTTTTAGACTTACAAATCATGTGATCCTGTCTGGACTCTATAAAAAAATTGAGTATTCTGATACTGTCAATAGCAGCTTTCAGGGAAAATTCTGCTCAGTAAAAGCTTTAATATCTCATTCTTGCTCTGGCTGTAAACACGCATCAAAATATTATATTGGAGTCTCCTGCTGAAAGAATGTTTCCTTCTCCAATCTATGTAACTAATTTTGATTTTAGAATGCAAAGCGTTTTATTTCATTTTGTGAATTTGAATTTGTAAGATGAAGACAACTCATTCAATGCTATTCCATCTCCCTCTGAGACATGCAATAAACATGGATGATGTACTGGTTGTGAGACCTACTTGTCTTTATAGTCCTTGTCTGCATACCTACAGCTGAACTAGACATCCAAAGAAGAATCCAGTTCAGAGATATCATCAGCCTCAATTTAATGAACGCTAGTTTCGACCACTTCATGCCTTCCCTTCTAAATCAGTTTTTCTTGAGAAAGTTAGACTCACACCATTTTTCTGAATCTGTAGTTAAAGTTATATCTAAGTTCTTCCTGGATTATGCTAGGGACAGCCCTCAAGACTTTGCTCTAATTGTACAGACTCAGTTTCTGCCCTTATAAAATCAGAATCGTGCTTATTTGTCAAATATATTGTAGACTAAATTGTGTGTAGGGGGATGAGATCTCCAGTAAGACCATTTCTTACTGCAGATTTAACACACTGTGTACAGATAGCTTGGCACAGATGTCATGAAACATTATCAATTTTCTTAAGATTGCCCCAAAGCATGACAAAATTACTTTGGTATTTGAAAGTCCCATCACATGATCATTTAAGGTATCTGCAAAAAAAATAAGCTATTCAAGTCTCTTAGTGTTCTTATGGGTCAGTGGCAGCAGTAACTTCAGAAGCCTGTCTTGACACTGTAATATGCTACCTGTGTGTTTCCAGTTCTTCACAAACTGCCCTGTGAAAGAAGGCAAGTTTAGTAGGCGTGATTTTGCTAAACTTTCAGCATGTGCATGTTCTAAGTAGCTTGTCAGGTCGATAAAATCTCCCTGAATTAAAACTGAGCACTGACTGACCCACAAGAAGCTGGTACACTGGCTGTGTGGTGCTGTCTGTAGCTTGATAGCTAGAAAATCAATCCACTAGGCAAGGAAGCATATTGCTGATTTCTCAAAGTTTACAATGTGAAGCAAAATGCAATGCAACAAAGCCTGAGGTCACAAGACCACTCATGTGAATTGAAACCAAGGAAAAAGTCCTATGTGTGATATCTACCTCTAATTTCTTCAAAGGACATCTGGTCTGTCTGCCAAAACACATCCTTTAGGAGCCTGGCCAAAAAATTGCAATTCTGCACTTGTTAACAAAAAACAGTACTGGAAGCTCGAGAACTCAAAGAATGAGATCACCTGTATTTGACATGAAAAAAGGAAATCTTTTATTTCTCAGGTGATTGGAGTAATTTGTTCTGAATAAAGAAGTATAGGAGAGGATCCCTTCAGTCAGACAAGTCCTTCTCTCCTTGCTCAGAAGGAGACATCTGGCATGGTAATTCATTGCACAGATATTCCTTCACATGTGCTATTACTGTGTCTGTTCCTAGGACTTCCAGGAAACACTTTAATTAAAGCAGTAGTGCACAGAAAGGGCAGAAAGACAATCTTTCCTACTAACAGTTCTTACATCCAAGAGGAATTTCCTACCCTGTAAATCTTCACAATGCTTAGATGAGGTAAGAAAGCAAAGGGAATTCAAAATTCACATCTCCACCCATAAATCCATTTCTTAAAAAAAGGAATCCCATGAAAACACGGAGGAAAACTTCACTACCTCTATTCCTCAACTTTCCAAGTGCTCTTTCCGTGTGAGGAGGCTGTATGCCTTCCTGATTTACCAGGGAGTGAAACATTCACAGGGTAGGCACCAGAACCCCAGCTTTGGTACCCAGTGCTCAAAATACAGGTGGAAGATACATGTAAGAGCACAAGTAACAGACAGAATTCTGCTGGCTGTCAGAATCCACTGAGGCAGCTCAGAATATATATTAGTCCTTCCAAAGCCACTTCAAACCTTTTAGCTCAAATTCTAGTTGCTTGGTACAAGAGCACATTAATAAAGTTTTGTGTTCAAACTGCCAACTTCAGACCACACCACAGTCCTTTTGAAAACTTACAGTCATAAAAGTTGAAGATGTGGGCATGAAGAACAACACTTTCAAGAGGAAGGCAAGATATTGTTCATTGGTAATTAAAATTCAGAGGTTACTTCAAGCCTTCAGCCACTTCAAAAACTGAAACTCTCCCACACATTTTGAAGATATTCTGTTCAGGTCTAACACTGTCTTCCTGTTTTTCAACTGACATTCCACTGTGTCCCAGTATTGATTTCTGACTATATTTGTTGTGATCAACTTTACAGTTGTTTATAATGTGAGGGCACTCAGTGAGCCCAAAGAAGGATTTGGATCTCCCTACATCTCCCTCTTTTTGCTTATCCACAGCAGTGCAGAACTATACTTGAGACCTGCCTAGCCCAAGAAGTTATGTCAACTGGTTCTGTCACTTAGCTGCTACAAATCCTTTCTAGGTAGCTGTGGGATAGTCTGCCCTCGTGAAATTGCACTCTAACCCCTAAAAAAATCTGTCTTTAACTATAAGTCATAATGAAGTATGAAGTAGCAGGTTTTATTCTCTACTCAATCTATTCATCTTGAAAACCATTAACTAGAACAGGTGATGATTTTGTTGTTGTGTTTATCTCACTTGGAATATTTTGCTTTATTCTTCGCTTCAAGATTGTGGAGAAGTCTCAAGTGTCACAGTCTTATCCTCCTTGGGTAAGAAAACATTTTCTCGGGCTGATTTTCAGTTTGCCATGAAAATTTCATTGCAAATTTGGTCGTGCAAAAAGAGGGTTCCCAGACTAATATGAGATTATATTTACAATTGTTTGGGGTTTTTTTAATTATAACCCCTCTTATTTGTCTTCTGATGGATATGTTCCAATCATTCCAGTCTCACTTCAGTCTTCTCATTATCATATCTCCATAACAGACATTTCCTTTTGGAAATTGCAAGACTTGAACTACATACAATATTCTTACATTAAAAAAAAAGTGCTGATTTTTCTAATGGTATAAAACATTTTCAGTATTGTTCCCAGACCTTTCTTTATTCAACCTAAAAAGCCCCCTCCTTAAAGATTTTACAGACTAATTCAAAACAAGTCCTTTCCCAGTCAAACGCACATTGAAGGAAAAATGTGATGTTCAAGCAAAGTCATTAAGATGACAAATTCTAATGCTATGTTATTTCTGTAATTTTCTTTAACAGAATTGCTTTATTTATTCTGGAAATTCTTAGGGAATGATTCTCTATCACCTTTGTACCATAACAGGGCAGCTGGGCATTCCCTGATGTAGGAAATCCCTGCACAAAATAAGGCAGTGTAGGAGGCCTTCATAGGTGGCCAAGGCGGAAAGGAGCAAGTGGCATAGGATAGGCCCTTGGGAACTGTTCTAACTAGTGTAATTTAGAGCATTCCTGCTCTCAGTTATGCCAGGGGCCACTTTGGCATCAATTCAACCTAGAATCCAGGGAGATGAAAAATGGCTTAGAGCCACTTTCCCCCTCCTTATACCCTGGGCCTGCACCATGTGTGGTTTGGCTGGCTCTGAGGATCTGGCCCCTACATTTTTAAACAGAGCATTTTAAGTTGAAGTTGAAAAGTAAAAGAAAACGGAATATGAAGAGTAAAAGGAGTAGAAAAGTGCTAAAGGGAGAGATTAAATAAAAAAAAAGAAGGAGGGAAACAGAATGGGTGGTATTGCTAAGTGTGAAGCAGAGCAAATGTTTAGCAAGCTGAAGGAAAACTGAGGAAGTCTGGATTCACTTCCCAGCTACACCAGAGACTTTTAAATGACAACAATAGTCTATTAAGGTCACTTTCAAGGGGACCACTGAACTTCTTTGACCAGCTATACTAAATATGTTTAGCTTATTCCCTGAGAACTAAACAGCTTTGCCTGCAACCACTGTCACAGAACCTGAGGTAAGAAGTGCCTTATAGGCCTAATTACCTACAATAGGGACATGTCTGGAAAAAAAGACATTCCTGTATTGAAAAGATCCACAAAACACGCATGGAACAGCTTTGGTGCAAGGCTGAGTGCATGGGAACTCAAGAATGATCCTCTGGACTGCAGCTTCTTCTCTATCATGTGATAGAAGAGATCATGTTGTATCACACCATGGTAATGGAGAGCTCAGATCCCATTGTAAATCTGCATTCAATGTAAACAGGAGAGGGAGGCAGGAAGGGATTTTAGAGTTGGGGGACCCTGAGATTTCATTTCAAAATCTGCACGTTCATCAAGCTTTACTCAGAGCTTTTCTTCACCTTGGTATCACATCTGCAAAATGGAAATACCAATTCCTCTGTAACAGCAGTGTGGTAAGGAGCACGGAGTATGTCCAAATTCAACAGCAACATGAAAAAGGGGGGGAAATCTCTATGCTGATGGAACTTCAGGCTCAGATTTAAGTGTACCTTGAGAAATAGACAAAGGACAGGTGTTTCCAGAATTGTGATTCAGCATGTATCCAAACATGCTGATAAAACTTTAACATTATTAGCTGGAATATGTGCATGACCTTATTGGAATCTTGCAATATTGTGAATATATCTTGCAAAATTATACTCAAATTATGCCATACTATGCAAAGTGCCAGAGCAGGAATGCTGGGCATGTGGACAGAGGTATAAGGTGTGCAAATATCCATTCTGAGCACCTTCAGCATAACTTGAACTTCAGCCTTTGTCATAGGAGTCTCCAAGGAATAAATCCTACTCCTCCAGAAAGACTGACTGGTAAGCAAGAATCTGGAAAAGAGGGCCAGGAAGGAGGGAGAAGGAGAGCTAGAAGCAGAGCATAATTCCCATTTACAGCCCTTCAGACCTTACTGACCTGTCTGGCAGGTTTAGTAGTATCACAGTACTGGTGGGTTGTCCCTGTTTCTGCAGTGTATTTGTAGAAGTTCTATATGATACACCCACCACTACTGCCTGCATGGTGGGAGATGATTTCTATAGCCCTGAACGTGTTCTCTACCACCAGCCAAAGTCCTTGTTAGAAGTGCCCAGGGAGATAATCCTAAATTTTCTTGACTCACAAATTGTCAAACTGTAAGTTTGAGAGGGTTGTCAAACCTCAACCTCTTGTATCTTTCCCCATACACTTCCCAGACCAGTGGAACACTACTCCAAACTTCCTTGGTACCCAAAACCCCTTCAAGCACTAGCATTATTCTCCTTTTTCTCTGAACCTAGAGCATCCTTTCTCCTAAGTGTGAACTCCAAACTCCTTTCTGAGGTTTGGAATAGCAGGCTGTTCCACTTAGTGCCTCCATGTTGCTGCTATTGCTTTGCTTGCCTCTCCCCTCTGTTACCACTCTCATTAGATACCACACAGGGCCAAGCCCTTGCCTAGTCCTCCCTGTAGCAAAACAAAGCAGAAAGAAGAAAAAAAGAGGGAGAGAGAAAACACAACAAAAAGCCCCAGTTCCCACTCTGGCAGAGATTTTAAAACACAGAGTGCAATTATGAAAAGGTTATCCAGATGGGACCCAGAGGGCGGGTGAGGGGAAGGAGAGCTGTCATCCAAAGGGAAAAAAAGTCAGATGTATGGTAGCCCTATTCCTATAATATGGTTCCTATTCCATGTGCAAATGTACAATGCAACGACAGTTCTCTTAGCCTGCATGGGCTGGGTTAATTGGATGTAAGGAATTTTTTTTTAAATAACCCATTCATTTGATAAAAATCCAGCCTCAGTGATCACACCAAGCACAACTATTTCACTAAAAATACTTGTTTCTAATTGAATGAGATTCATTCCTACTTTTAACTCTCTACCCTACAAGACTGAAAAGCCAACCCTGTTGAGAATATGGTTACAATGTAAAGCAAGTGCTTTCACAGCTTTCAAATTTTCTTTGTATTTAAACAGAGCTGGGTATTTTTTTCTGAAATAGCCCCCGAAAACTTAATTCTGGGAAAGAAACCCAAAAGTTACGATGTAAAGGGTGAATAACGGAAAGGCTGCAATCAGCTGAGTGGGAATGACCTTTATAATGTCCCTATACAAGCACAGGGTGTTGCCATAAGCTTCACCTGTACTGTGTGGGTGCAATATAATATGTTGCTGTTTTACTACGGCAATACTTGAAGCTGACTATGAGTGGAAACATATCTGAAGGGTTATTATGACTGTAGAAGATGCTAAAATAGTATTACTTATTAAAAATCCCTGAACTATTACTCAAAAACTCAGAGAATGACTAAACCCCTGTCCTTAGCATATATAAACTGAAACCTAACTTACTGAAGGTGCTAAACTGAGTTGCCGTTTTCGCTTTTCTGTCTGAGGCTAATCAAGTTTCTGTCACAAGCTACAGCAGCCCCAGGATTACCTGAAATTCCTGTTGCTGCCACAACCTAGCATTTAAAATAGCTTGCTTCAGCTACTGCTGTGTATTACCAAGGGGGTTTTTAGGGCAAGGGAATCCCAAAATAGGCTCCGAGAGAGTCCTGGTTAGCAATTTCTTAGGTGTTTTTCTACTGGACATGGGCACAAATTGGAGCTAGAGGAAGAATCCAGACTTTACTAAAACGTTACCCATCAAATTCTGTAATTTCCAATTTTGCAGTTAGCTAGGAGAGAAAAATAATATGTTTGAATCAAAATGTATTTAAATGCTTACACAAGGCATATCAGAAAACAGTACAAAGTAACAAAATCACTGATCTCAAAAGGTTAAATTCAACTTTCTCACAGTACTTAAAAGTTAAAAGTGATAGGGAGGTGTATGGGGGTGGATCTAGATTTGATTGTGTGCAATTTTTTGACATCCTATTCCAAATATTTTTTTTAGGAAATTTCATAAACCACTCTAGACAAGATTTTTACTCTAGTCTATCAAAAGGGTATTCTAACGTAACACGCTTCAGTGCAAGGGTGTATTTCCGTGACTTCGGATATCCCTTCCTAGATGTCCTTTACACGTGTTGGCAGATGCGCCCGGAGTCGCAGCCGCAGCTGGCTCTGAATGGCAGATGTCCGCAGCGCGGTCGTGTTTTGTCCTGGCACCAGCCGTGCTCCCCCCTCCCTCCGCTGCTAAAACTGCGTGCGGCAGTAGAGATTGCGCTGTGCTACAACCCTCAGCTGCAGCGCTTTTTGTTCTTCTACAGTAATTTACCCAGCAAACCGTACAGTCCTAAAATTGACCTAGAGAGGCACAAAAAAAAAAAAAAAAAAAAAAAAAAAGCCAGAAACTATTCCATCTATAGACAGGATAGACAGAAAAAGTAGAAAAAGTGCAGTCAGGATTCTGTAAGTTTGACTTGGGTGTACTAACGCTCACAACTCTCTTCCTTCCCTCGCTCCCTCTCACTCCTTCCACAAAGTCTGCATTTTATTTATTGATTGGACGTACTTTCCAGATCGGAGGGCTGTTCCCCTCACCCCCACCCCATCCAACCCCCCGGCTCCTGCAGGAGGAGGAGTAAGAGGGGGAGGAGGCAAAGTGGGTGCATTACGAGCTGATTGTGCTCTTGCCCCGACCTCCAACAGCCTGATCTGCCTTTGAAGTTTTCCACCCCTCGACTTGAAGTGAGATCGATTACAGAAGAACAACAGGGACAAAGAATCTGTTGCTTTACGTGCAGCCACTTTCCCACGATCGGGGCAGCCAGCTCGACAGCAGCGAGAGATCACCGCTGTCCCTTATGCTCCTCCTTGCCACCATTCATAAAACATGCAGCCCCCGCCCCGCTTCACTAAGGAAAGCTGGGGGGCAGATTACAAAATTGAATCACGTTGTTTAAGAACGAAGCAACTAAAGAGCGAGTAGCACAGTCTCGGTCTTGGAAAGGAAACAGGGAAAAAAAGGGTGTTGTGTATTGGGAGTTCTGTGGGGGGGAGGCGCATTTATAGCGTAGATAAATTTAAAAACATGGATAAGTGGCAAAGTTTTGCGAGAGGCAAAGCAAGAGCCTCCTCCTCGGGTTGCTGCGGCGCTGGGGGCTCGGCGCAGAACGGCGGGCACCGGGTACCGACCCGGCGGGCTCACAGCGCCCGGCAGCGCGCCCGCGGCGCCGGGAGAGGCTGCGGCCAGAGCCGCGCCGGAGAGCGCGGCAAACCTGTACCTTTGTGTCTGGTAAACGCGTGTGTGTGTGTGTGTGTGTGTGAGAGAGACAGAGAGAGGCTACCGCTGGGACAGTCTATAAACTGGGACGGGGATGAGGGCGGGGGCGCCGGCACAATTCTAAAGGGCAAAGCAAAGATGTTAAATGCCTTACCGAGGCGAGGCGAGCCGGCTCCGTCCAGCCCAGGGCCGGAGGTTCTAGACCTTGCCTTGGCACAGCCCTCGGGGATGCCCCTCCCCGGGCGCCTTGGGGGATCCCCCAGCCCCGAAGCTCCTCCAGCTGGCCCCCGGGCCCTTGTGGCGGCTCTCCCCTGTGCCCGCCACCCGCCGGGACTGGAGCCTCCCGGCCAGCGAGACCGGCCAGCCTCGGGGAGCGCTCAACGCCCTCTCTGCCCCCCTCTCACAGGACCTGCCAGCCCGGCCCGGCCCGGCCCGGGGGGGGACGGGGACCGGAGACACGGGCTTCTCTTCCCTCCCTGGCCCGCCAGGAGCGGAGAGAACTGCTGCTTAAACTCGGTTTGAACCCATGGCACGCCGGCTGGCTTTTTCCAAGAAGAAAAAACGCGGTTAATGTGTCACCGGGCATCCAGTCCATTCATAAAAAAAAAAAAAGGAGAAAGGGAAGCGGCGGCAGGGCGCAGGGACCCCCAAAGACGGCGGCTGCGGCGGGGGATTTCCTCCCCCTCCCGGCCGGCCGGGCCCCTCCTCCCCAGACTGCGCGGCGTCGGGGCGGCGGGCGCACGGGACGCGGACAATCAATAGCCACGGTCACAAATTACCGCAGGAAGTGTTAGCTGCGCACCAGCTCCTAAACAAGATCGATGGCCCCCCGCTGCTGCACAGCCACCAAGGCCTCACCCACCCTCCCTCCACCCCTCGCTTCACCCCCGGCCGGCGAATTCCGCCTGCTCGGGGGACAGGACGGGGGTGAGGGAGTGGCGGGGCCGGCGGTCGCGGTGTCACACACAAACCCGCCCCGGGGGAGGACCGGGCCCATGCCCAGGTGACATGGGGAGGTCCCCCCGTGCCCCCGCTCCCTAGCCCCCGGACGGTGACTAAGGCCCCGTGTCCCACGTGGGCGGCCGCCGCGCCCCCTCCCCCGGCCGACACCGGGAGCGCTGACTCAGCGCTCCCCGCCCGCAGGCTGCCCTACGGGGAAGCGTGGGGGCTGCCCGAGCCGTGTGGATCGCCACCGCCCCGGTCCCCGGCCGGACCACCCGGCGCTGAGCGGGCCTGACCGAAGGAGGGGCCGGCGGCAGGAGGGCGGCAGCGCCTGAGGTGTTCGGCGAGCGGAAGCGGGATGGGGTGTCGGGGAAGTAAATAAGTCCCTAAGAAACCCTGGTAGTGCGGCAGGCTGGTGGGCAGCGGCTTCTGGGAACGCTCCCGTCCTGCAGACGCTTGGGTCGCTGCTTCCAGGTGTTCCCTGGGCCGGCTGGAGCTGCCCCGCCGGACACCACTCTGTCGGGAAGAGAGGTCCCTCCGCTCCCCCCTGCGCTGCACCCAAACCCTTAGGGCGCTTGGGTTGCCTTGAGAAGAAAGCTGCCATTTAAAAAGAAACTGTTTCTGTTCCTTTCGGTTGTAAAAGTCCTGTCCTTACGTGGTGGAGAATTACCTGTTCCCTTTTGGGTTTGTTTTTTGGTTGACTGTTTCAACATATGTAATATTAAGTAGGTTTAATTTCATAATGTCTCTTAACCAGTATTCTCATGCTATTAATTACATTAGCAAGGTAAATAACAGTCCCACTTTGAATGTGTGCATTTATGTAAGCATTACTATGCCTCCCTGATATGTGTGTGCACTGGTACATCTGTGTGCATGTCACAACAGGTAACCAAGTCACACACAAAATCTGTTAAGTTGGTTTGTGTGAAGATGTATAATGGTTGTTTTAACTTTCAGTAGAACATAACACACAATGGATATTATAAAATATATATCATATGTAATGTGTATTAAATACCTACATCACTGAAAAGTACCCCAAGTTAATCGAGTTGTAAAATGGAAGCACACAGTTTGGGAAATACCTAAGTCAAGGGTGCCAGCTTATTCAAAATTCATCTTCCATCTTGGTGATGGTCTTTTAATTAAACACTAACATACTTTTTTTTCCTCCTGCAGTTTCTTTCAAAACATAAGATGATTTTTGTTAAACTTTTCAATAGTTTTGCTATCCTTCTCAAGCATGGAGCTTCCTGTATTGATAACTACATGCTATTCAAACCTCACATTGAATACAGAATATGTTAATGAGATTTTTCTCTTAATATTTTATCATAATATCTTATTGCTAGGGAAATATTAATAAAGTTATGCAGCATCCTTGTGGAATAAGATTTTTGATCAATACTGAGCCATCCCAAGACCCAGAGTGCAACTACTTCACCTCAGTGCTCAAATTTGAGATCCTTTGTCCGCAGTGGGGTTCTTCATTCTTTCCAAAAGAAGATTCAAAATTTGTCCTTCGTGCCTTTGGCTGCAGAGGTTCGAGGTCTGTGTCACAGTAGCTTGGGGACTGGTACCAAATCCCCAGCTCGGGTGTTGCTAGTAGTACATAGCACAGCAGGACCTTGCTCAGCGCACATCAACCACCCAAGGTAGAGTTTAGCAAGGGTGATGCAAGTTTTAGAGCCCATGCTGAGCAGCTTGCTGCAGAGTGTCTCCTGACAGGAGTCACACTACCTCAGTTAAGGTAAAACATGTTTTTTCTTCATTCTCAAGTCCTTTCACATATTACTCCTCTTCTGTGGGGCCAATGCAGCTATTTCAGTTGAGCAATTTGCTTCCTCTTCACCAATTCTGCAGGCATGTTTTCCAAAATCACACAAAGATAACAAAATTATATTTTCTCATTTAATGGTAACGGGGTAATTTTAAATCTGCCCAGAAAGTTTGGACCAAAAAAATGTAAACACATATATTACCTGTTTTGAGTCATTAGATTGGTATCCTTGATCTGTTGTTATTTTCCACACACTGATATAAATATATATGTGGAAATAAATTCAGTAGTCAGAAAAAAAAGCTGATAAAACCTACTTTATTAAGAGATATTAAATATATTCAATGTACAGAACATTACCAAAATACTTGAACATGCTGTCACCACAACACCATTAGTCTACATCCTTAATGTATGTCCCTTAACATACATCTGTACTCAATGTACCTTGTAATTACCTCATTATGGTTAACTACTGCTGACCCCTGTGTGGAACATGTTAACATATAGAGCAACTGTGAAATAGCTAGGGAAAAGCAAGGGGAGACTTTTCAGAGCAAACTTACGATTCCATTGACATGGTCTGGCCACAGAGTTAGCATCACAGGCTTTGTTTCCATATTTAAGTCATTCCCATTCCACAAATATTTCTTTAATCAGCAAAACAAAGAAACAGCTGTTACATGATAGATGAAGCAAGTCAAAAAAACTAACTGCATGTAACACAAGGACCAGGTAGTGATCAGATCTGGTATCTACAACTCAAAATGAAATCTCTGAAATAATGTCAGAGTTGTGTTTACGAAATTCTTCATAGCACTGTTACAAGAAATAATTACCAAACTGGGCTTTGCCACTTGCCCCAAATCTCAGGGCAGTGCTGCTGTACACAGTCCTACAACCTTGGGGAAAGAATAATGAATTTCTACCTCAGTTTCTATATCCTACAGCCACAATTCCAACTCCCGGCTTTACCCATGGCAGTGACAGAGCAAGCTGAAAACTTAGACACTATTATGATGGATTCCAATTATTTCCAGGAATGCTTCCATCCCCTACACCAAAACAAAATTATAGACTCTCTTGTATAAATACAGATTCATTTTCATGAGCAAAATTCCTCCATCTCTGCAGCCTCCAAAATTAATTATCCACCTCTCCTTCCTCCAAACATAATTTATCCTAGCTGCATTCATTACTGAGCAGCTATGTTAGCTGCTGCTGTTTCTTTAACTCTTGTTAACTTATGCCTCTTACTGTGTCACCCTCCTCTTGTGAAGTAGTGAGTGGTGAGCAGGAGCATAGGACAGCTGGAAAGCAAAGCCCCATGTACCTGGTCCATTAAAGAAACAAGCTGGGTACCTTTGGCAGGTGGGAGAAAAAGAATGATCAGTCATGAAACTGACACCAAGAAACTGTATTTTCCTTTTAAAACCCTTAAAAAGGTCTGAAAAACCATTAGAACTGGCAACTCTGCTAACGGTTCTCAATTCCTTGTCTTTCACTTTCTTGCCTTTTGTAATGTGTTTCCCTTTGCTGGGAAGATTTCCAAACTAGACAATGCCTGAATTTCTAATGCTAAAAGAAAAATCTAATTTGGGGGGTTTTTTAAGCATCGTAAAGAAGAACCTAACACTCACAACCACTCAGAAAAGCTTCAGCCTTAGCACCTGGTGGGTCAAGGCAAATTGGGTTCTAATTAGCTCAAACGTCCTACCCCACTGCACCTCTGCCACTGCTCAGGGAAGGAGAGAAACTGAGAAACCAGCAGGGCAAGGGAGGTGATTCTCCTCCTGTGCCTCCTTCTTGTGAGACCCACCTGGAGTACTGCATCCTGCTCTGGGGCCTCCAGCATAACCAGGACATAGACTTTGGAGCAAGGAGGGCCATGGAGATGCTCAGGGGCTGGAGCACCTCTCCTATGAAGACACTGGCACAGTTGGTGCTGTTTACCCTGGAGAAGACTCCAAGAAGACCTCACAGCAGCTTTCTAGTACCTAAAGAGGACTACAAGCAAGCTGGAGAGGAGCTTTTCACATGGCCCTGTAGTGACAGGACAAGGGGGAATGGCTTTAAACTGAAAGTGGGTGGGTTTAGGTTAGGTATTAGGAGGAAATTCTTTACTGTGTGGGTTGTGAGGCACTGAAACAGGTTGCTCAGAGAAGCTGTGGATGCCCCATCCTTGGAAGTAGGCAAGGCCAGGTTGAATGGTGCTTTGAGCAATGTGGTGTAGTGAAATATGTCTCTGTCCATGGCAGGTGGCTTGGAATTACACGATCTCTAAAGTCCCTTCCAGCTCAAACCATTGTATCATTCTAAACAGCACAACCCTTTCTCCTACAGAGACAGATCCTCCTTCTGCAAAAACCCATTCTCAGTCTGGCTTACTTTCTCTTCACATCCACCAGCCCAGTTTTGATCCCAGTACTGTTCAAGAAAATTGGAGACAAAAGGTCTGCAGGTATAACACATGGCTGGCTGTATGGAAAGATGTAGGAAGTAAACTCACCTCAAATTTAGGAGCTGGGAGTGGGGGTAGCCACTTTTCTGAGCCCTATGCTCCCTCCCCAACATTTTCAGGGAGCAGGGGACTGGACACAGCTTCCATGTGAAGGGAATTGCTGCAGACTCATCCAGAGAAAGAGGAAGATGTGGACTGGGCCAGACTGGCATCAATAACCAGGAATGTATACATTAAGGAAAAGCTGTGAGTTCTCAACAGTGTCAGCACATAATTTCTGTGTCTCACTTGTTTTTTACAACAGCTTTTCCAGAGGACATCACCATTACTTTGCTCACTATGAATGAGCAGGGTAGGGCTGTCATTATCACGCATGCACCCTGCAGAAGGGTAGGAGGTGTTAAAACAGAAAGGTGGGCCCAAAGAAAAAGGTCTGAATGACCATACTTAAAAATTTTCCACAAGTTTCTTGGAGTCTGACTCTTGATGTTTTTATTTGTTGGGGAGGCATGGGGTTAGCAGCTCTGCACACAGTGTTTGAAATAAATCAGTTTCTCCAAATTCAAACTCAAATTCAGTATCTCCAGAAGCAGGTCAGAAACTAAAAGTCATGACCAGAAGTGGGGTCACAAAAGTTTGAAGTGAGGTTACAAGCTTGATAGAAGTGAAATTATTTAAGCAGCATCTGGGGATGCAAGCCCATCAAATGTGAAACTAATGTTTAGTATTTTCCATTATTTGTGCATTTTTTCTGAACCTCTAGCTCCAGGAGTTTAATGATCTTCTACTTACATGTAGAGATAAGGGAGCAAAGAAAAAAGCATGAAAAAGCAAGAGAAATGCATCCTAATGGCTTTAAAGAAATCACCTGGGGTGGGAAGATTGTGTTGGGTTTGATTTTTTCCTAATTTTTAATTAATTTATTTTTCTTAAGTAATTTGGTACTGCCTAACTACTGACTAACTGTCCTTCCCTCCCCAGGACAGATACTGACTTAATACTTTGCAACCTGTGCAACTTTGTCGCCTCTTATCCATTACTCTGTCTACCTTGAAGAGTAAAGTTCAAGTTTTCCAGGGTGGCAATATATCTATTTTGTTATGGCAAATCAATCACTGCACAGACAAAAGCCTTGAGTACAGCTGTCTCAAAGGCAATATAGTAGAAATTTATTGTAGCGTCTTTCTAAATCACAGTAAAAATCAAATTATTTTGCCTTTCTTTTTTTGCTGCTGCAATGGCAAAGAAACTTATACCTGTACCTAAAGAAAGAGGTGATGTTTGAAAGAAAGAAGTTAGAGAATGACTGATTCTAGGACTTGTATCATTTTATGCCATTAGTTTCCCCACAAAGCTGAGTCTCTTTGGCCTTTGGTTTCCTCATGTGTCAAATGGAATAATTTATACTTTACCTGACAGCAGCTGTGAAATAATTAACATTTGTAAATGGTTTCAAAATCCCATTGGGAGGTGAAATGCCAAAAGAATGCAATGTATTTATGGTCTCTGAAAGTATAGATCACAGAATCAAGATTGGACGAGACCTTCAAGATCATGTAGTTCAACCATCAACCGAGCACTACCATACTCACCCCTAAACCATAACCCCCCAACATGAGTGCCTCATTCAGATGCCTCTTGAACACTTCCAGAGACAGTGACTCCACCACTTCCCTGGACAACTTATTCCAATGCCTGACCACTCTTTCAGTGAAAGTTTGTTTTCTAATATTTAATCTGAACCTCCCCAGTCACAACTTAGGGCCATTCCCTCTCATTCTTTCGCTTGAGACATACCTTGCTGCTACCTCTTGCCAGGTAGTTAGAGAGGGCAAGGCGATCTCCCCTGAGCCTCCTTTTCTCCAGGCTTGCCCCAGCTCCCTCACCACTTCTCATATGAGTGGGTCCTCCTTTCTAGACCCTTCACCAGCTCTGTACACGCTCCTGCACATCAGTTCTCTGCACAGCAGAGCACTCAAGGTGCAGGCTCCCCCGTGCTGGGGACAGGGGGACAATAACTGCCCTCGTCCTGCTGGCCATGCTATTCTTGATCCAGGCCAGGATGCTGTGTACGACATGGGCACACTGCTGGCTCATATCCAGCCAGCTGTTAACCAGCACCCACAAGTTCCTTTCAGCTGAGCAGCTCTCAAGCCACTCTTCCCTAAGTCTGTAGCATTGGATCGCTGTGACCCAAATGCAGGACCCGATGCAGAAATAAATTGTGTTATTTTACTACCAGCCACTTTTTGTTAGAAATTTTGCTAATAAAATAGCATCTTTGCATCAAACTACTTGGTTTGACTATTAGGCCTTTTTAGCTCTTCCCATTTTTTAAGGTATGCTCTATGTCTGGTTTTACCCCAAGGTAAATGTGTATGCATATGCATGAATGATGAAATCCTTGAAACTTTTCAGTGGAAATTATGAGACAGTATGAGCTATCATAGCATCTCCATATATGTAATGTTTTTGTGATGTGTGTGTATGTATTTCCTTAGTGTTCAGAATGACTAGCTGTTATGCCCAAAATAGCCTTTGTACTTTACTCATGTGGTTTTTTTCTCGACAGTCACGCTGAGTCTTTGCAGTCAAAATTTCCTAGCCAGTCATGCAATCAAGTACAGATCAGCTGTGTTCACACTGCCAAAGACAGCCTGTACCTCAAAGGCTCTTCAGCTTAGCTATTTCTCACTACTTCCTAAGAACAGCTTCATAAAGGAGGCTTTACGTAGATGTTTAGGCTATTACCAACACCACACTTTCCAGTAATCTGACCTGCCTTTCCCTGAAAAGCCAGCCAGGGAGGGGTTACCCATTGCCTTTGGAGTTGAAGGAGGAGATGTCCAGAAGCTCAGATTTCTTATCACCCGCCATTACTTTCCCCGGGTGGAGGGGGGAGCAGGAGGGGTGTGCCCAAACCTCTTTCTCTCTCTCTCTTTCCCCAAAACAAGCAACCTACCAAACACCAAAGTGACATTTTCTGCTTCTCCATGATGTTCTGGCCAATAGTGATGCTTTGCTCTTGGCTTTTTCAGCTTCTGCGGCTTGCTTCCCTCATCTGCAAGTCTGGGAAGGTTGAGAGTGAGGCTTTGGCAGAGACACAGGCCACCACTCCAGCCTCTGGAAAGCTTTTGATTTTCTCTGGGGAGCCAGGGAGAGCACTGGTGTGAGACCTGCGAGCACCTGGTGAGTAGGTGGGAGCCAGGCAAGCAGCATTGTGCCCACTTGCATTGCTGAAGGTGCCTCTGGGCAGAGCCAAGGGGGGCCTGAGATACTGGCAACACCAACTGGTGTTTCTCTGTGCCTCATGTGTGGTGGTAGCAGATATGGGAATATGTCTGGAGGAACAGACAGCAGAACAGACAGACAGACAGTGCTGCCTGGCTTCAGCAGAGCGTGTTTGCACCCCAATCAACACAGCCCCCTGAACAAGAACAGAGGGGTTTGGTAATAACGAGTCTTTCCACAAATATGACTTGTTTGCGTTTAAACAAGCCATATTCCGTTTAAAATCCAAAATGGCTTAGATTTTTTTGTGAATAAACTTATAATGATTATCCCCCAAATGTGTATTATTCCTGTTTGTAAGTAAATGGTTCTAAAAATCACCTTTCAAACAAAGGAAACAGTGACTTGTTTTACAGAATTTACTGGAAAAAGTTACTGATTGTCCAGGCAGCCATTCAGGAGTGTGGGTGAGGGGGATGTTTAAATATAGAAATAGTCATAACTACCATGACTTCTAAAATTAAAAAGAAAAAAGAGCACAAACAAAAATTTACAGTGTCAGTGAAATTATTCACTGGAAAGTGAGGATAATCCATGCTCATAAAAAGCAGAAAATAACTTCATGCGGTTGACAGTTTTATTATAGGAACATAGGAAAATGGTGACAGAAAACGATATTTTGATGCTGATTGTTTTATTTGTGCCTCCTTCTCCATGTTTTCTTTTCACACATCTGAGCATTTAATACACCCTGATTGTCAAGTAATAAGCAAATGGAATGGTGTGAATTAATTATCTCTTTCATTTAAATGTACATCTTAATTAAGTTTATTCATAGGAGAATGGGCATTCTGAAAAATTCTTTACATTTAAGAGATGTTAAAATAACAAAATCACTGAAGTTTAAAGATTGTCAACTAGGAAAGGCATTTGTTTTCCTTAACTGACTAGGAGACATAAAAAAGCATATCCCATTGACTTTTAAAATACCTAAAAAATAAAATAAATTAAAGTAATTAAAGAAGTCCACTAATTTAAACTATTATTTTTTAAGTATGTAATGAATATGTAATTAAAAAAAAACCCCAAAGAGGTAGCTGTTATTAAAAGTGTATTCCACAGGGACAGTTACAGATTTCTATTCCTAAGAAAAAGAAAACTTTTAAAGAAGAGTTAATGGAAGGCATGGCTTATTATTTTTGAGGGTGGAAGGAAACTTGGTCACCGATTTTTATTTTATTTTTATTTAGTTTTAAATAGAACCCTCTAAATATTTTTCACACAGATGAGCTGGTAACATGGAAGTATTTGCTGGCTTTATGAAAGATCGAAAACGCTGTCTTTTCCTCTGGCGTAGCTTAATCATTAGTAAAACCAAAACAAAATGCACACTAAAAAAGCTGTTATTTCACCAGCTTGGGTTTGGCAAGTGCCTGTTGAGTAGCACAGCAGAGAAAGGAAAAAGGTCAAAGTTTATATTGAGCTGGATGCTTTGTGGGGTCTTTGAATTATGCACCAAGGCTCAAGCTGTCCTTTCCTTGCACGTCCCTTGCCCCCACTGCCTTGCTTCCTGCTCCCGCTTGATTTAGCCCTGTAAGGAGAGGAGGGGAGAGGAGCAAAGGGGAGAGGGGAATGAAGCTGGTTTTGACCCAGGGTAAGCATCACTCCTTGCCACAGTGGGTATTTGTCACAGGAGAGAATGTGGTGCCAGGGGACAGGGTGGAGGAAGGCAGTTCAGAAGGGAAACAAAACTGGAGGGAAATGAATTCTTGTAAATTAAAAGTTGAGTGTCTTAAGACATAATAAATAAAATACTTTTTTTCCAGATATAGAGAAAGAGCACACCTGTGCAGTGGATAGCAGACAAGCTATGGAAATATGGATTAAACCTTTAAAAGGAGAAAGAAAATGCGGAATTAAAAAAAGCTTGAAAGATTCTTTCTTTTCCAAAGGCAAGCAAAAGGCAGCGTCAGACACAGCTAAGCATCTTCCCTCCATGTGCCTTTCTTCCACTCCCAGAATCTGTGTTTCCTGAGTTTCTCATTTTGAGTCATTGGAGGCCAAGGAGGGGGTCGGGGAAGGGGAGACAGCTGGGGCACTGCTCCAGGCTGCTCAACCTGAGGCTGGTCCCATCTGTGGGGCTGTCCCTCCACACTGACCTCTGTGGAGGCATACAGGGTCCCAGCCACACAGTGGGAAGGTAAATTTAACCAGCTGCTCCTCAGGAGGGCTCTGCCTGGCTGGCACACATGTACCACCCGCCTACTGACCTGGTCTCCAAAACCAAAACAGCAGAGGAAGGGGTAGGTCTAACAGGTATAAAAGTCTCGTGGGCTCATTACCACAACAGCTGGTCCCATTTAGTAACCAGGGCTCTGCCCACCCCACAGCGAGGAAGCTGAAGTCTTTCCCTGGTGGCTCTTGATCCTAAGCTGGAGGCTGGATGTCAGGAGATGGTCATAAATCCTGTCACAGTAAGAAGGGATTAAACCTAAGTGTCCCAGCCTTAGGTAAATGATCTAACCTCCACTGTGTTAACCATAACATACTGGTGCCCTGGCTTAGTAACCAACCTCCAGGTGAAGGGAAGACCTCCTTTTGTTTCTGGAGTCAGCGAGAGGGCAGAGCAGCCTCCCCAGGGTTACAGGATGCTCTGCTGACCTCTGGCAGCTCCCCACTGAGCTGACAGGCTGTGTGGGGTCCCCAGGGAAGCAATTGCTTCCTCGGAGCAGAAGCAGCAGCAGACATCATTGTTAAAAGTGATTCGGATTGCACTCTCGAGTCAGGGGCTTAAAAAGAAAACACTACAGCGTGCAACTCTTGGGTGCCTTTTTTTTCCCCCTCTGGACTCATGTATGCAGTTTTGAAAAGGCTTTTGAAGTTGGCTCACTCCTGTTTTAACCAGCATATTTTTACACAAACCTTTGTACTTTGTATCCATGGTGAAAATGATTAAAATCAACACTAGTTAGCTGTGGCTATGCAAGGGACTGACCATGATTATTGAAACTGAACAAGACCTAAGGCTGCCAGAAGTTGCCTCTCTAACTAAAACTTTAACTACTTATTTAATCAGTTTCTGTTTATTTTGCTGATAATGATATCTTGGTATCAGCAGAAAGAGTGCAACTCTTGTTTCTATTTTTGTAAGACAAATACCTACTTGATGGCACAGACAGTGTCTTCTGTGCCCAGCATTCTTCAAGCACAGAATTAAACTGGTTAACTTGGTAAATAGAGTATATTGAAGGCTTTTAGTAATTTATACTTGTGGTAAGGTGCAGTTGGAGACTCAGTACCTTAGATGTTGGATGGAGTTAAGCAGAGATGAAGGCACTGGTTCTTCCCTCCTCCTCCTCCCCCTCCTGAGCTCTGCATGTCTTGAACTGCTGCCTAACTAGGCTTGGGAGCTCAGGCCTGTTTTCTTGTGCCAGAAAATAATTCCATCACTGTAAGCATCTTTAGATCATGTTGCAAGGGCTATTGTATTAATTTACATTAATTCAATTAGATTGCTTGTCATGTAGCTATTGTGTACAGATAAGCAGTAGGCTTGTGCCTTTAATCTTTAACATTGTTATGTGGCTTTTTAATGGCTCAAATGTCTCCTCTTTTAGTAAAAGAATTGGTGGCTGTAATGTTTTTACTTGAGTGGAGCCCCCCCAAAAAAATTTGTTGCAGATTAGCTAGTGCACATGAACAGTTATGAGTGATGGAGGTCACTCACCTCACCTTAGTGTGTAACATGGGTGTAGCTCATGAAATTCCATCCAGTCCCCAGCTTCTGGCACTCATGGCTGCACTGAAGCATATTTGCCACTCAGATTTGCCAGGGCAATATTCCCAATATTCTGTCTTTAAAAGGATATTTTAATTTTTAACTCTTTTGCTGTCTTCTTGCATAACATATGGCAAATAATTTTACCTTTTCCTGCTCCATTTTCCCAAACTACCCAGTGAGAATAGCACTCATCTTCTGAGGACTGTAGGAGACTAAATTCATTAGCATGAATTAGCATGAGCAAGGTGCTCTGAGATGGGTGGGCAGTAAGTCCAAAGTGTATTTAAAATTGAAGAAATGTGTGATTCCATCTCCAGCTGTTTGCTGCAGCTTCTCTGACTCCTAAAAAATGTTACCATAGAGACTATAAAAGCTGCTGCCTATGTCCCCTGCTTTTATCTTTGCTGCACTTTTTTGATGTCATGGTTCACAGTTATACCTTTTCCTTAAGCAGAGTTCCTCTAGTAAAACAGCTTTTTCTTCAACTTCTCTACTTGTGAAGAAAGAATGCCTTTCATTTGCTTGCATATAAACTTTCTACATTTTTTGTTTTAAAATGACAATTTTAAGTCCAATAGCTGGCTTTTATTAAGCCGCTTTTTGTATTTTACCACAATTCTGAAATTATTACAAAAGATATTTCAAATACAAAAAAAACCCAGAAGGATTCAAGTTTCCTTCACCTTCCTAAAAAAATATGATGTTTTAATGTCTTTTTTTCCCCACAGTATTTACTAGTTTAAAAAAAAAAAAATCCTCTTAAGATAAAATAAAAAAGTCACATTTGTAGTACATGGCTTTCCTTTTATTTTTGCAAATGCACTTTCCAACAGAGCTCAATCTATTTGTAATTACTCAACACTACAGAAACTCTCATTGGGCAGAAGATTAGATAATAAAGTGTCTATGACAAGGACCAATCTTTAAAAGGGCCAGAGAAACAGCACCTAAGATATCAGTAAAAGCAAAAATTCTAGCTGAAAGAATACACTGGTGTTTCTATTTACCAACTTATCAGCTTTGCTTAAATTAACTATGACTGAAGTATGCTCTACCCTTTTCCTCAATTAACTTTTCATTCATTCACAAATTCGTTGGGCCTCACCCTGGAATGAGACCCTTCATTCTTCAAAGAGCCAGGGTGACCTGCTACAGTTTCCAACTAATCAGAGAAACAAAAAAAGGCTGAGATTAAACCCCAAGGAAGCCAGGCTATCTTGGAATTCGCTTGCAAGAATAAACATTGTCACTTACAACAAGCAGATCTGCAGATATTTAACAAACCCCAGGGTGCTCTATACAATGAAGATTTCCACATTTGATTGCCATCTTCTCTGGTGTAGGGGGTTTTTTTTGTCTTTATCTAATCAAAAAGTTAGCTGGTGTGTTAAACAAAAGAAACTTTCAGCACACTTACAAAGATTTAGACAAGCCTCTATGTCCTTGTCCATCGCAGTCAGCTCTGGCATTGTGAATCACAAAAATCACATTAAAATCGTAACTCAAACAAAATTTGAGACATAATCTATGTGCGCAATAAGTCAATTTATGTGTCACCTTGATTTTTTTTGTAAGAAGAAAAGAAACCCACTTAGAATTTATTGTGGTTAATGCTACCATTTCTGAACAAGCCTTGCAATAACTTACTATTAATTTATTATTTTACATAATTTTTTTTTCAGATGTCTTTTCACTTGAAAGAGTGGGAATTGTGCACTGACAGAATATTCAGAGTTAAACTGATATCTGTAACCAGTGTTACAGATATCCTTAGAAAATAAAAATATGTTTCTGGAGTCAGAAAGTTGGTAAGACTTAAGAAAAAATCTATCTGACCTGCTGGGCTGATGGAATCTCCCTCTGCTGTTAGTTGTGGTTTTCATTTTATGTAGCAGAATGTTCAGTTTAGGCAGAGCTACCCAGAAGATGCCCATCAAAAAGTGTCTGTCAAAGGAAGATCTAAAAGGAGTAAAATTATCAGCAAACATGGGTACGAGTGGTGAATATTTTTTTGTAGCTACTATGTTCATACAAGGAAGGAGATAAAACAAGGGAGCAAGAAACATGAAATAGAATGTGCTAACCATGCATTACACATTTCAAGAAGAATGAAAACAAGACAAAAGGGGTGGTCAGATCAATGGGTTTCATGCCAGAATCATCTCAACCCACATAAACACATCTCCAGTGATTATTTTGACTCCCTGTAACAGTTATTTCTTCCTATTGCTGTATTCTAGAGAAACAATGGAACGTGAATCACTCAGTAAATTGAAAGACAGAGATGGAGAAAATGGACATGCTTCCTTGTACAAAAATGTCCCAACCTCTTCTGGGGTGTTTAGATGCAGATCAAGAGAAAAGTCGACAGTGTGAGGAAATGGGATTGCTTGTGTAACTGTGCAGTAGCTTTTGGTTTATGTTTGTATCTTTAAAGAACAACAAAAAAAGTATGTATGTATTTATGTATGCATGCCAGTTTGACACTGGGTTTTGTTTCTTAAAACACAACACAAATGGTCTAAGAAGCTATGGTTCCTCCAGAACAGCAGCATAGGTCCTGGTCTCCTGTACAAGTCTTAACTCTGCTCCCACTAATCTAATAATCCATAGATTTTAGTGGTAGCAGTAAAATACCCCAAGGGAATAAATAATGACTACTGTGCTGAACAAGAGTTTGTACAGCCTGTGCACTTTTTGCAATATATGTTGACATTTGGGATGAAAATTAACAGGATAGTTGTCTCCATGCAAATAGCAAAGGTGTCTCAGACATGTTCACAACTGACTTGCAAACTGGTTTCAAGAGTGCAGTAGCAGAGACATATTAAAACCACTGTTGTTTGAGCCATTTATCCTTTCTTGTTTAAAATCTTATGAAAGACTTAAAATTGCCTTCCCCTGAATTCAGTTAACCTAGTTACTCTGTATTTCTCCATATAGATTGTGGAAAGCAGGACTTTATGAGTAGTTCAAACTGTGCATGAAGAGTCCGTTAACAAATACACAGTGCCAAATTATTGAGTACACTGCAGTAAAAACAAAGGGTATGTATGGCTGGGAAGGGGAATAGATTTTGTGAGGAATGTGTATTCCCAAAGGGAGTGGTAACTTCCATAAACTCTTGAAAACCCATTTTCCACACCCACCACTCTCACCACCTTCATATAAACTGGGCTGTTCAGTAAGATGTGTAGCTTTCTGGCCCACTGTGCCTTGCCATTATGGCTGAGCAAGCTGGGCAAAAAACAGCCATGTGAAATTTTCACAGCACAGCACACACCAATACAAAGCCTTGCCTTGGTTTCAAATTTCTTTACCAATCCAAAACCCAGACAAGCTTTATTGAAAGGCTTGTTAAGGTTCACAAACCACAGGATGAGTTTGTGGGTGCGCCAAAGAAAAGAAAGGTCTAAAAAGAGCAAGCAGAAACTGGGAGCAGATCTACTTTGGGCTTTGCCATGGGCTGCCTGTGGGTCTTGGTCAGCTTATCCTCCTTCTCCTCCGTGTCTCAGATTGCACTGCTTGAGTAATGCTGCTGAACTCCCTGTGTCTGCAGAGCATCAGGAGGATGAATGGCTGGGAAGCCCTTTAGATTAGTGGAGTGTTAAACTAGGACTAGAGCTGGCTATAGAGACTTCCCAGTAGAGCCATAACAGCAAAGCTCCAGCAGAGACTCAGCTGGAGAACCCTTTTTCTGGTTTGCAGAAGTCATCGTAAGGAAATGCATAATTTCCTTAGACAAATTCCTGAAGACAAATTTTTTGACTTCTAGTGTACACGTTTTCATGGATTTTGCCTGGATACCTGTGGCTGCTAGTCCACTTCCTCTAAGGCAAAGGTAATAATTGTTTAATTGTAAAATGCATTTTATTGATTCAATTCTCCTCCCCATTCCACCAGAGAGGAGGGGGGAAGAGAGGGAGGTTGAGCAAGCAGCTATGCATTGTTTTATCTCTAGTTGGGCTTAAGGTCACAACAGCTGAGCAGGACATTGGAAGGACAGAGATTTGGGCTCACGGGAAGGAGCAGGCAGAGCAGGCAGCTTTGCTCCCAGCTTCACAGGTAGACTGGTGTGTGTACGTGCATGGAGGATGGTTCCTATCTGTTGTGCTACAGCTCCTGACAAATTACCATGAAGTCACCAACTGGAATTAGTCTGTTAGGAAAGATGTGAACCTGGGCTCAGTTTTATTACGGTCATTTAGGATTTTAGCAACTGCTTTACCAAGGAAGGATGTAAGAAAAGATGCTGACAAAGAAAGAAAAACAAAAGGGCAAACATGAAAAACAGTTAAAAAAACCCAGTCCATATACTGATGTTTTCATTCAGGTAAAACTGTGCTGCTCTGGATCACATACCTATAATTTCATAAAAAACAGGATGGCATGGAAATTGAGTCCACTGACTTCAGAGAACACTTTGTTGGAAAGCTGAATAAACACACTAATCTGTTTGCTAATCTATGCTGCTGTTTGGAGAAATGCAACTATTTAAATTGTGAGATTGTGGTAAAAGTATTCAGGTGTGCTACAAGTAATTATACAAAATAAGGTATCTCCCTATGACGCCACATTTAATCAAGCACCTCCTTGCACAAGCATTTTGCTGTTTAAATCCCACAACTGCCTCTTAGCGGAGCTATGTGGTTTTTGACCATGTTATTAGAAGTTTTTAACATATCTTGTTGTTTTGTCTATAAGCTTCATTTTTATATTGCAAGTCTGCAAAAGCCCTACCCACAAATTCCTGGTATCGGCCAGAGGGAAGAGAGCTTTTTCATGTCTGTAACAGAATTTTATTGGGTATTAAGAAAACTTGCTGCAACCACATTCATTGTGGGGTGATGAAATCAGAGGCTTTGTGACAATCCCAGTGAAGTGTCAAGATATTGATTACACTGAACAATTTTGGCCAAATTTCTTTTTGCAGAAGCCACACCAAATGCAGTCCAATACATTCAAAAGGGGATTTTCTGCTGTGCATGTCTAGACATCCAGTCTAGAGAGGGTAGAGAAATATTGGATACAATATCTGCAGCCGAGCAGTAGGAAACAGGGAGGTCTCTGTTATCTTTACTTCATATTGGATGAAGTGAGTCTGCTGCAGGTTAAGAATTTTGAATTACAGTAGGTATCATTCTGATATAGAGCTACATATCATAAAAAAAGGAAAAAATTTAAAAAAAGGGTGCCAAAATCAAGACTATCAGCTACACATAGGGCCCCAAAAATGATTAGAGGGCTGGAACACCTCTTCTATGAACACAGGCTGAGAGAGTTGAGATTGCTCAGACTGAGGAAGAGAAGGCTCCCGGGAGACCTTAGAGCAGCTTTCCAGCTTTTGTATCTAAAGGGGGCATACAAGACAGATGGGGGAAATTTTTTAAGTAGGGCCTGTTGTGACAGGACAAGGGCTGGTTGTTCTAAACTAAAAGAGTAGATTCAGACTAGATATAAGAAGGACATTTTCTACAGTGTGGGTGGTGAAAAACTGGCACAGTTTGCCCAGAGAAGTAGTGGATGCCATATCCCTGGAAATATTCAGGGTCAGGCTGGATGGGGCTGTGAGCAACCTGATCTAGTTGAAACTGTCCCTGCTCATTCCAGAGGGTTGGACTTTGAAGGTCCTTTCCAACCCAAACTATTGTACAGTTCAGTATTTTTCCAAATGAGGGGTACCTCCAGCTTTTTGATACATTCATATGATTCTCAGCATTTCTGAGGGGAAGAATTAATTCAAGAATGTGTGAGCAGAAGCCAGAAGGTGTACATGAAAGGATTGATTTTCTTGGGAACTAGACATGGCCCAGGCCAATGAATTTCTTCTGCCTAAGAAAGATTAGAGCCCATGTGACAACCATAGCTAAATGAAAAACCCATTTGTTGAATTTGTCCTCATTAGAAGCTTCAGGAACCATTTCAGTGTTACTGGCTCACATAGACGTGCACATGTGTGCACCTGCACACACACTTTCAAACACATCCCCATTTATCCTGCAGAATAAAACCCCGAATCCATTAGACAGTGTCACCTGTCATTTTCAAGTCTGAATACCTGTACACAAATAATCATTAGGGTTATAATGTATATGCAGGATAGCTTCCAAAATGGAAAGTTTGCTATGAACAGGTCCAGCAGCCACTTTGTAACTCCACCCCAAAACTTTACTGTTTCTTTGTTTTTATCACCACTAAATACCTTGTAAAGCCAATAAATCTAATTGTATTATTATTACCAGTATCTGTATGATATCATTTAGGGAAAAGTTGCATTTATGCTGGTTTTACATTTCAGGATAGCTGATAACCCATTGATTAAATATGTTGACACATGCAAAACTTGTCAGCTTTAATTAGGTGACATACATCAGCATATTGTTCTATAGACTTTTTTCCAATACATTATGTCACACTTTTTTACCACTTTCTGAAAACACAAGTGCATTTTCCAAATCCATACATTTTGTCTCCACATAAATCTGTTTGGAAGATAAGTCTTGTAGATTTATCCTGTGTGTATCGATAAGAAAACTGAGACACAGGCCTAGGTCTTTGCCGTTGTAATTCTTCACTTGCAATCTAACAGTCCTAAGATCCCATGAAAAAGACATGCATGGAAGACTTTTTTTAAGTTACATACTAATATTCTGTGTTGTACTTATAAACTTCATACTGATTAATCAACTGAGTGCGATTTCTTAAGTGCTGCAGGATTTTTTTGTGACTGTGACATAGCTGTGACACTTTGAAGCCATAAAACCCAATCCTGTGCGTTGTGTCACGGGTTCTCTGGGTGCGATAACCACATGTTAAACACACACTTAACCTCCCAGCAGTGCATGTCACAAGGCCACTAACATGTACATGTCCCCCAAGGGAGCTCCGAGGAAGAGAAGAGCAGGGAGGCAGGATTACAGTGCTGCCCCCGCTAATGATTGCTTTCCATATAGGTCTGTGGTCATTGACTGGGTAAAGCTGGAAAACTTCGAGTGTAGTTGTTTAGACTATTTGATGGACTGATGTATAGGAACTTCTTTGTACAGTGCTGCCAGTGTCTTCATACTGATGTGGAATAGGACTCAATAAAAATACTCTTCCTGGAGAGGGAGTAGCTGGTGCTTTATTTCAGCTGGGAGAAGCATGGTCTTTCAGTCTGACCGATCGGTAACCGGAACTCGCCCTCGGGGCCAGGGTTCCGGGGAGCTCGGCTCGACCCCGGGGGCCGTGGCGGGGTAGGGGTTCAGGGCGCCCCTCCTCGGGCTCTTGATTATGTCTAGGGAGCCTCCGCAGGACCGCGCACCGCAACCCCGGGGCTGGGTGCCGGGCTCCCGGAGCGGCAGGCGGGGTCACTTGGAGAACAAGGTGCGGGTGCGGCGCTGGCGGCGCGGCGGGGCTGCGGGCGGCCCGGGCCGGCGGGGCCGCGGCGCTGAGGGCGCTGCCCGGCACGGCCGCTGCCCCGCGCCGCCGCTCGGCCCGAGGCCCCCTGGCGGCCGCTGCTGCCCACACACGCGGGCCTGTACGAACCGCGGTCCGATCCACCCGCACCACGGGCTGGAACCTGCGGGTCCTGCCCGCTTCGCTCCCGGCGTTGGATAGGACTGATTGCAGTGAAGCGGGAGCGGCTTGGTATGAAACGTCTGCTCCGGAGAGTGGAAGCGTACGGATGTATGTGCCCGCATTACATTCCGCGTTTGTGTGGGCACAGCAGGGCACGGCTGTGACACAGATCTCGGAGTCACGGGGTGCTTTGGGTTGGTAGGGGCCTTAAAGATCATCTAGTTCCAATCCCACTGCCATGGGCAGGGACACCCTCCACTAGACCAGGTTGCTCAGAGCTCCATCCAGCCCGGCTTTGAACACTTACAGAGACATCCACAGCTGCTCTGGGCAACATAGGGATTGTCTCTGTGTAGAAAGAAACAGAATAAATGCACACAGACACACAAAAAGGTGTATGGAGAGAACCAGCTCCACTGAGCTACTTGTCTTGTAACTACATTACCATTATTAAAAAGCAGCCAAACCCATCCCTTTGCTGTAATAAACACAACAGGTTGAAACAAATACACAAATTCAGAAGCCTATAAAAAACGAAATACAATTGTGGGGGAAAAGCATTTGTGACAGTTGTCAGCAGCAACGCAAATTCTCCATGCGCACTGGAGGTTTTGCTAAGTCTTGAATTTAATAAGGTTTTCCCATTTCTTAATTTGCTGCTTGTTATCCTTGTCAGAAAAATGCTGTCTTAATGCTGTTCTCCAAAGACATAAATAATGATAACTCTTTTTTTATTTTTTAAACATTTTTACTTGTAGACAGCAAAAATTATTTCAGGAGAAGCCCACTGTGATTTGCAAGCAAGCAAATATAGAAGCAGCAAACTGATGTATGTGTATAGCAAATAAAATAAAATTGTATATATATGTATGTATAAATATGTATGTGTGTATATATATATATGTATGTTCCAGTAGAAAGAATGCTTCCCTTTCCATCAAATCTTTGCCAGAGGAGATGAGTTTACTGTATCAAGAGATTTGTAGAATTTGTAGCATTCTGGATTAATCTTATCTGCAGAATACACACAGTCTCCCCCTTCTTTCTTTGTACTCACAACTGTTTTCTCAGCTTCTATGCCTCACAGCTGCAGTGCTAATAATTTATCGTCCCAGTTGCCTCCCTCATACTACTTGATCTGAGTCTTCTTCAAAGCCAAAGGAGTGAGCTGTTGGACGGGGTGCGATACAGGCAGCATGCGAACGAGGGGGGTGAGAGTGAGCTTCAGCTTCTCTTTGGTCATGAGTTCATGAGCCTAGTAATGCTGATGGGCAGGTTAACCAGAGAAAGCAGAGATTATAAATTTTTTTTTTTTATAAAACCTTTGAGATGAGGCCAGATCATCTTTGATGTAAAGCAAATTTGTACGGCTCTGTTTCTCTAAGCTTGCAGTAAAACAGACCTAGCTGACAGTGGGAGACTGAGTGGAGGAGTTCCCTGAGTGTTGTTGGGAGGCACAGTGATGTTTCTTGCTGCCATCTCAGTGCAAATGTCATGATAAGGGTGAGTCTGAAAGCACCTTGGTACCGCTTGACCCCAGTGCAGTCTAAACCCTTGGAAATACCAAGGGTTGGCACAAATGACAGCAGCCTCTAGACTGCTCCAGCATGTGCCCGAAGACTGTTCAGCAGTGCGTAGGTCAGCAGCTGGAGAGACAGAAAGATGTGCTTGGGTTGTACTCCTGGTTTTGGTGTGAGACCAAAGAGCAGGGCCAAGTCGTGTTATTAAACAACAACAAACTGGATTCACTCACATGTGGAAGTAGCAGGCAGCCAGATACATTCATTCAGTATCAAACATTTGGAATGGGATAGTTTCCTCTGAGTCTTCATGACCCAGGCTACTAGTGATAAAAGGAAATTCACTCTATGTGAGCTAAAAGTTATTTCAGTGCCAAATTCCACCTCCTGCACCTCATTATCTCTCCCCTTCTGCACTCCTGGATGGCTTCATGTGAAGGGCTTTCAGTGCTGAGCCAAACTTCCTTGTTTCCATTTTTTTCTTTGCTGTTCACCTTAATATTTTCCTTTCTCTTTGCATCTCTCCCAAGGCTGAGCAATGCCATGCATGCACAAACACTCAATCTCCCAGCCACTGCTGAGCAGGACCCAACACCATTTTACCTTGCTCCCAGGACAGGCGGGACTCCAGGATAGAGGACCAAGTGGCTGTGGCCATAAACATGGTGTCCAGTGCCCTCTTGCACCATGGTACCCATACACAGGGCTGGCAGCTATGACAGAAGGCTTAAAGTAGATCTGTCGCTTTCCAGAATCACAGTTTAACACTAGAGAAGACATCTTCCATACCTAAACATGCACCAGATGCCACAGGTAGGCAAGCTCACAACTTGTCTGTTTACCCCTTTGTTGGTGTAAACTGAAGTGACTCATTGCCTTCACAGAAGACTTGTGCCTCGATAAGTTTTGTTCTTTTTCAGAAATGATATCCTGAAGTTAGACAAACTCAGTGCCAAATTGAGTCCACTATACATTTTCAATTGAAGCTGACCAACTACGTAAAGGTTTCATTACAATCACAATTTCCAACTAGAAAATGGCCATTCTTGAGTGCATTTTCACATTTTCCAACAGAAATTTAGAAATATCCCCAATATTTAAAAAATGAGACTATCTCAAACCCTGCACTTCTCTATGAAGGGAAATTTTAAACCACAATGCTTTGAAGAGATCTCTTTTCTTTTTCTCTATTTCCAAATAAAAACATTGATTGAAATTCACCCTGTGTGTGACAAGGTCCCATATAAATTCACCCTGTGTGTAAAAATGTCCCATATTACTACATTTTGGTTTTCTCCTAAGAGGGAAAAAATATTTTGTAGAAGTGTGCCCACTCAAATCCAGTGGCTTACCAGGGGCCTTCTCACATCACGGTTTCCTGGTGATGTGCAAGCTGCTTTAGGGTGAGGTCTGCAGACACCTTCCAGCAGTGTAGGTTGATACAATTTTTGCAATATGCAGTCTGACATGAGTGCATTCACACTCTGATTGTTGTGCATCCAGAAGCAGATAAGGAATACCTTATTGCCTTAGTGACTGCTGTAAAAGCCCCACCAGTGCCAGCACCTGAATCTCCTCGTAGAACATAAAAGCAGGTCAGGGCAATAAGAGAAGAGAGTGCAAAGTGGGAGGTGATGGAAAGATGCAGACTGAAATGTTTGGTGGGGTGAACAGCAAGAGTACCCCTAGGTGCTCCCTAGGAGGGTAGGGAGGACAATGCAGGATGTGAGGGCCTGGGTAAATTTTTGGTCGTGTTTTAATAAGGTGGGGAAGAACAGTTTTGGATCCTAGACTGAGTCTAGTGAGTAGAGAGTAGAGAAAAAGTCATGCCTCCTTGAGCTTGCATGGACAAGCTACCAGAGGACCAAGAGCTGCTACTCTGCTATTATGAAGGTCCTGTAGCTGCTGGTTTGTTGGCAAAATACTTTTGGAAAAATGATAATCTGTAAGTCTTTTAAACTCATTGTCTTAAGAGTAGAGAAACAAACTACATTACTTGTCTCAAGGACCAAAGGAAATTACTTGTTTATCTGCTTTTACCTACTAAATAGGATGTGTTGGTAAAGACTGCATATTTATGCCATGATTATTATTTCCTTATTAAACAATTTCTTCCAGAAGACCCAAATGTCTTTGTAAACCTTGTTCCTGTATTAATGTGGGCAAACAGAGATGCCAAACAGCTGAGACATGATGTTTTCTAAATGACAAAGGAGTCAGGCACCCAGCTCTGCTTGGCTTTCCCTGGGAGCAGTGCATCTCAGCCCCCTTGTAAATTCCAGCCTAAGCGATTTGCCCCAGGGTCATGAAGTGAGTCAGTATGTAAAGTGGGAACAGAGCCAGGCCATCCTGACTCTCTGTTTCCTACCCTAACCACTGCACTACTCACAGGATATTTGGTCATGCAAATCTCATTGCACAATATCTTGTCAGCAATGTTTTGCCACGAAAAAATTGTCACCCCTAACAGCACATGGAAACAGATAGAAATAGTAAGCCCAAGCAGTTCTATATATTCAGTGCTGCAGATGACACATCCCACAGTCAGATCTTATTACAATCAAACATTTGTGGTGAAAGGACTGAGATGAAATGATGCAGTCCTGATAAAATGGCCATTAAAGACCAGATGTATGCACCTGGAAAATGAGACACACTGCATTAAGTATCAGACCACAAGTACTCCATTTCCTATTTGGGGTCAGTTCTAAAGTCAAATGACATCACTTCTCATGCTGAGAAGACTCTTTTTAGTCTTGGAAATTCATGTAAAAATGAAATAATGAATTAATGCAAGTCAAGTATTCATATATGTTCACTTAACCCAAAGAAAAATATGTTACATTTTATATTTATATTTATATTTATATTTATATTTATATTTATATTTATATATTCAGCCAGTGAGATAAACATCAATTGATTAGTGCAGCTGGAAGGAGAATTTGTCACTATAGATGAAACTGTGCTTAGTATACTGAAATAAGTGAGTTATAGTCAGTTATATGTTTGGAGGGGGTGTGTGTATGTGTGTGTGCGTGTGTGTACATATACATAGTATCCTTTTAGCACTTGCCCACTCAAGTATTGCGCTGACATGATGAACTGATAAGGGTATCCTCAAACTGCAGGTGTATCTTTATAAGTTATTTTAAATTTAAAGTAAACTTTAAAATGAAATGTGTAATTTTCATTCTGTGAAAAAGAGAATGAGAATCCAGAGGACTAGTTAATAATACAATTATTTTCTTCACCAAGCAGTAAATAAATACAACAGTAAGTAAATGCAAATGTTAGAAAACATTTCCCTTGGTATTCTATACAAAGATTGAACTTGCTGAGAGCTTTGCAGTGGGTGTCCAGTAACTGAGTATATAATCTATCACCTTTCCATTACACTGTCTTTAGCTGGAACACAAGACCAAGAAAAACACCATTTTGCCTTAAAAATAGCCACAGTCTCCCTGAGAAGCAGATTACACTGAGCCACAGCAGACCCTGTGAATAGGGAAAATGTTTCTCATTTCCGTGTGCCCATAGCCTGTTAGCATTATTTACACTGTGGGATTTCCCAGATACCCAGAGGAGTGGAGCTCATTCTGCTAAGTGTTGTGGAAAGATGTCATGAGAAAATAGTACCTGCCTGCAGATAAAAACTTTGTGTTTCCACTGTGCTCCTCTGCACTGCCTAGACAATGCAAGTCTCTTTTAGTTGCTGTTTTCCAATACAATCCAATGCCATAATTTTCCATAGTTTTCATGGGTGAAAAACTAAAATGTGACTTTTAAGCATCATGTGCGACCAAAGATGGGAAAATGGAGCAGCCAGCCAGGCTTGGTTTTGCATCCAAGTGGTTAGAGGACACTACTAGATCATACCTTTTGCATGCCTTTGTTCCTGCCAGACTATTTATCACCTGCATTACCAGAGGAACCACGTTTCCATTCAGGAAATTCTGTCCACGATGAAAAGTAATGCCTCGCAGTGTAGCTGGAGTGCCATGGCAGAGAAGGTCTAGGAACCATTAAACATGCTGAAAACATGAGCAGAGAGCTCCAATGAAAGAATTTTAAGGCAAGCACTGACATCTCAGCGTTGATCCCTTTGTTACTAAGATTAAAACTCAAGAAATGAGCATATTTGGAAATGGAAGCAACTGAAAACTGAACTTCCCTCTCATTCCCATTGTCCTTGGGTTTGAATTCTCAAAACCATTTTAAAACATCTCTAGCAAGTCAATAGCAGCTCCTGCTAAGGGAGGCTGCCAGGGATGGAGGCCAAACTGGCAATGCAATTGCATCTTAGACATCTATGATCACTGATTAGCACAGACTAGAGAGTCTGCTGAGAGTTATGCAGTGGCAAGAACTGATCATCAACTGTCAACCACTGAGGCTGTGAGGGATGTCATCATTTGTCCTGCCACAAGCACCTTGAACACAGTTATCTGAACTTTGTGTGCACTTCCCTGTCTCCTGGCTTTGATAAAGGTGAAGGTCACAAGTCTGCACAGAATCTGCCAACTGCTGTCCAGAGTAAATGCTGTCCTAGACCCATGACAGGGGAGCCTCACTGGGGAGACATCAGTTCCCCTTAAATGGGACCTGGCAAAAACCCATGAAGAAGACCAAAACTTGGTGAGCAGACTGAGACTGAGCACTTGGATGTTTGTGTCCATCCTGTCTAGGCTGGATTATTGCAGTTACTGTCTGTATTGGATCCAGAAGCAAATTAACATGTTCTTCTCAGTGGAGCAGGTTACCATGAACCCTCTATTTTTCTGCTCTCTACCCCTCCACTGATTTGTTGTGCAGTTTGTTCTCTGTTTTCAGCTTTTACTTCTGATTTTTAGAAGACTCTAAAGTTGACTTAGGACCCCTCATGAGTCATCTCACATTGACTCACTCAGTTCAGCTGTGTTCCACAAAGATAATACAGCTTACAAAACCTCTGATGAATCAAGCATACAGAAAACATTTTATGAAAATCTAATGAGATTTTAAAGATAGATTTAATGGTGTATGACTAGATTTTAAAGATAGATTTAATGGTGGTTGGGCATGTGACATCTTCCTCTTTACAAAGTGCTTTTTTCTTAGAAATAGCATGATTACAGCACAGGTGATTAAAATGTTTCCCACTGCCCAAAGTACACAGAAAATCTCTCCCTAGTAGTTCCCATGACATATATAGATCTCATTTACCTCAGTAGCATTTAAGCATCCCATAAAGAAATTCTATAAAACCCCCAAGAAATCCTTTGCCTACAATAGGAAATTGAGCAATTTGATTTAAACTCAGCCAGTGCTGGCTCTGGGTTTGCTGAAGGTGCGGACAAACCCAAACACATTAAACGTGATATACATGGCCAAAACACAGTTGAAGGAAGTAGGTCAAGAAGAAGTTGGCTTGCTTTCTTCTGACAGGTTGGGGCAAGTCTCACCAGTGTATGTGCATTTGGCTTGTAATCCAGCCTTTAGTCTGGATCCTTCATTTGAGAATGACCTGTTTTGTCATTTTCGATTTTATCCCCTCCCTCCAACAGCAGGGGTTTTGTGTAACAGCTACACAGAACAGCTGCTTGGACTATGCATAGGCCAGTTTACATTAGCCTGGTTTTTCTTGAGAAAGTCATGGTTTAAACAAATGGTTATGTCTATTTTAATCATTTTTGTCTTCTTTTGAAGTGTTTTTTCAAACATTAACTTTTTTTTACTTCAAAATCAAGTTTAGCTTTACAAATTAGTCTGCTCTGTCATGTCCCCTTTAAACACAGCTGTTACTACAATGTAAACAGGGTTTTAAAAATTTAGATAAACAGTTACAAGAAAGAGGTCTTCAAGTGTTTTTAACACATGGTCAGTTCTTGCTTCCTTGATTTTCCTTGGTTTAATAATAGAATTCAAAATACATGCTGTAGTTCACAAATGTCAGCTCCCAATAATAACACTTACATAGTGTGTTACATTTGCAGTGATGAACAGAGAGACACCAACTAATCCTCCAAATGCCTCTGTGAAAGGCTGAGCATTATTTTATAGGAGCCAAAATGGAGTTTTGTTGGTTAGAGTAGGAAATATTTGTAATGATTTCCTACCTTTGGACGCAGCTTCACTCCTGTCAGAGAGGATCTCCAGTCCTGTCAGTGATAAGAGCTGTTGGAGCCCAGCTAGTGCTGCAATTACTGTATGTATGTATGTACATTACTACATGCAATATCTTTATGTACCAGCAGCCTGTTGGAGCACAAGGCAGGGACCAGGGCTTACTCAGTGGAACTAAACACTTTGTTGTCTGTAGGAAAAAAAACCATGGAAAATCAAAATTAGTGCTGAAAATACCATTAATGTAATTATATTGGTATACCCCATGTTATGTAAAGACTGGTCAAAATAACCAACAATATTTTAGAAATTAAATGACTCCATCACATTGGCTGGAGTTCAGTATGGGATTTAAAAGATTCTTTGCTGAGACTCTGGGCACTCATCCTTTCTTGGCAGCATCACCTCTCTTTAACCGAGCTATCCTCGTGCCCTGTCTGAAAATTTTGCCATTATGTTCAGCAGCTGGCCTCGCCAGGACATTACCACTCTGTTAAAAGAATGTCAGTCATGTAACGACAGGGTGCACATGATTTTAATGTGAATACTTCTGTGAATGAGAGAAAGGGCATGGGGATCATAAATCTGAAAGTGAATGTTTTCCTTTTAATGAATTGAGAATGATTTCAAACTTCGGAAGTACTAAAATAGAGTGAAATTATGAATGAGCTCTCCCTTCATGGTTATCTCTAACAGCTAAATGTGAAGTGTATGGTATTTGTGTTGCATTTACATCAGGCAGCTGTGAATCCATACAGAGCCATTAAAAGTCTAGCATAAAATATCATACAGTTTGTTTTTTCTATGAGACTCCATGCTGGTTCCCCCAGATGAAGTTACACATATGCTTTCATCCTCAAAGCTCATTTTCAGATATTTAGAACTATGTTAAACATCACCTTTTTGGAATGCACGTTTCCAGTGTTGGATTGAACTACTTCAAGCAAATTGGATAGGCCTTTTGAGAAAATTTAGAGAGAAATAGTATGTCCCAGACACTATAAAAACTATTTGGTTTGATTTTTTAAAATTGAGAACAGTTTCCTCCTAGGAAATAGAACTTCTAATTTGCCCTGAGTGGTAGGACTCAGATGTCATCCTCTATGGGAGTCAGGTACCCAGATCTCTTTTGAGGCTGGGGTTCTCAGGTTGTAGTTTAAGTCCTCTGAGAAGATCAATTTTGAGCTGGCATAACTCAGTCCAACGACTTTGAGGGTGCACAGTATATGTTGTCACATAATGGACTATTGATGTAGGAAGAAGGGGTTATTATGGTTTAGGCGTTGAAACTGAGAAAGACTCAGAGGATTAAGACTCATTTCACTTTAGCCATCAAAAAAACTAGGTACCCAAGTTCAGACCATCTATGATCAAAGGCTAGAGACAGGGCACTGCTAAAGGAAGGCCCATCAGAAAGCAGTATTACTAAGGTACAGGAGATGAATCACTCCTTAGAGGTACCCTTGATGAAACAGAGCTGAAGAGCTAGCTTTTAGTCAACTAAAACTGCTGAGATAAAAGCTGCCTTAATACCAAAGGCTTATTAGCAAAATAAAAATAAACCTAATTTCTTCACACACCCTTCAATCCCCGCAACACATCCTTTGTTATGGACATCTGCAGTATGTAATATGGAAGGAGGGAAAGCAAGATCACTCTTTTACACAATACAGTATGTAAATAATATCAGTTTTCTGATATTTTATGTCAGCATGCGAACTGAAGGGAAATTTCAATTTGGTAGATTGATCTGCTGTTAGTTTATTTACAGTCAGCTTCCAGAGTAAGCAGAAGAAAATGGACTCTCAGTTTTAATTAGTGGGTGCTTTTGAAATAACCCTGTACTTTCCCTCCTCCCTTCCTTCTGTTTGGTATGCAAAGAAAGGTAGTATCAAAGGAGAGAGCACCGAAAGGAGGCCATCTGCCTGGTACTTGTCTCCAGACATTTTTTAGGGGAGCTTTGTCATACTGAGTATGAAAATCGTGTGGACTGGAGCACTGAAAACTGTTATCTGGAAAATAAAGGAATCCCTTGCTCAATTAATCTTCTAACGTACACCTAAGAAAAACCATATCACACACTCCCAGAAAAGAAAGAATTAAAAAAAAAAAAATAGAGAAAAAGCCAGGAGGGAAAAGAAGGATGGAAAGAAGGAAGGGAAGGGAAAAGAATAAAGAAAAGAAAATGAACAGCTGGATATTGAGTCACCTGCCTATCAAGAAACAACAAAAGCCAGTTGCCTGCCCATCCATCCATCCATCCATCCATCCATCCATCCATCCATTCTTTACCCTACCACAACAAAGCTTTTTATTGCAAGGCCATGTGTTTTCCAATCCTCACCCTCAACATACATTTTCTTTCCATATGATTTTCATCATTCATGATTGGGGATGAATGAGATTGAGGTTTTTATGGTGCTTTCCTTTTCTTTTTTAGGGCACCTAATATAAAATGAACAGAAAGAAAAATTTTGTGAAGAAAAGATAAGGAATAAAAAGCCAGTTAGTTCCTTAATATCCTGGTTTCAAGGCTAAATTTTGGTAGGTCTTTCAGAGAAAGGTCCTGTTTAAAGAAGCAGAACTAGGGATGCTTGTCATATTTGCTGGTGAGGCCACAGACCCAACCCTGAAGTGACCTTTGCTCATTTGGATTAATGGTCACATCATACAGATATGTCTTTCCCTAGTTTCCAACCCTACTGTGGCCATGATCTGTCAAGGGGTCATTCTTTCTATTTGTAGTAGAAACATCTTCAGTGCTGTCATGAAAGCAGCCTCTCCACGCACTGGGCTACATAGGCTCTTTGGGAAAGAGTAAGGCAAGAAATTTCATGTGTTAAGTTATACACCAGAGGGAGTTCCATGAATGCAGTACAAACATCCTGATATTACCAAAGAAAAATCCATTTAAAAATGACAGGACTTGAGAACTGCGATCCGTAGTTCACACTGTAGCTCCTCCTGTTTGCAGAACGTGCGTCCCTCCAGGTTCATTTGCCCTGCACTTTCCACAAGCAGCCAAACTTAGAGGGTGTTGAAAGCAAAATTACTCCTTGAATATTCTTTTCCCTAGATGGATCCTTGTCTATTTCTCATTGAGAAAACCACATTAAACTGATTTCCTGTAGGTAATATTAGAAAGTGGGATCCATTTAGGATCCCATGAAACAAACACAGTTCTCACATTTGGAACTGCTTTAAGACAATATCAAAGAATTTGCAGCCATTTGGCCCTATATGATGTATATAAGGATGGACAGTCTCCTCCTCACCCTTTCCACTCCCTACATGAACATGCAGTTTTAATGTCAATCTGCTTGCTGAAAGGATGCTATTATTTATAACTCATCTTCTGTTTTCCTTCATTATAATTCTTTTTCCCCTGCCCCTCATGAAATGATACAAATTCCTTTAGGAATCAACTGGTGTCTGACTTTTCCCCTATACTTGAGTTAGCAATGTTGAGCTTCTCCCTACAAAATGGCATCCAGAAACCTGCTATATACCTTCCTAATGACTTCAGGAGTTTACTGAATTCTAGAATTTGAATTACAGATGAGACACAATGTACCAAACACAATTCCTGATGTTCTGTCAGGTCTTCTTTCCTACTTTCTTATTGTTTTGTGTGGTGATGTCTTTTGCATTTAATCAGATTATTTGTATACTGTGTCCCACCTTGCAGCTGAATTTTTTCCTTTGAGAAAATTTCTTTCCTAATGCAAGAAAAGGTAGTACCCTCATTGAAATCAACTCTCTAAGTTAGAGGGAAGGCTTGTATTCTGTGAACATTTGATAACTATGACTGTGGGCTGAGTTGCTACTGCTCTTTGTCTGAGGAACTCAGAATCCATTAGGCTGATAGCCACTGTTCTTCTGAGGAAACTACAGCCCTTGTGGCCCTTCCTGTTTCCTTTCAACATTCTTAATGTGATAGTGGAAGAGGATATCCTAAGGTCAGACATTAAAATGTGAAGTTGTGAGGTGATGATTAAATGGGAACACAGTGAAAACTTCACTCTTCATTATTTTAATATAGTCCAGCCTCTGCTGATATAATCATTTCCAGCAGATATTTAAGGTAGTTATAGAAACGATTAAAAGAAAGGCCTTTCATTTATTGTCTTAATTATATTTTCTGTGTTGCCTTTTTTTCTTTCTTTCTTTTCCCAGAGACCAACATTGGGTGTTCATGTTTAAGACTTACAAGCCCATTTTACAAGACAGTAATATATTTTCAGCTCTGTTTTGCTCTTTGATCTTTCAAAGTGTAATGCCTTACAAAGTGTTATAGCAGTGGACTCTTCAGTTGAAATTCATAAACATTTTCCATCATAGCTCCATTGTTTCACAGTCTTACACACTTCTGAAAAATCAATTTTGGGCTGAAACTGTCCATTCTCAGTCACTGCAATTAGTTTTAAAATAGGGGAATTATCTGTTCAGGTTTTTTTTTACTTATGGGAACAGTAGAGAAAAGGAAGCAGCACTTTCCCACGATAAGTGGTTTTCTGAGCACTGCTAGAGCAAAACCAGCTGAAATATTAATTTTGAACTTCTTTCTTTGAGCTGACTGCAATTAGTTTCTTTATAAAGCATTTTTCTATATCAAACCATACAAATAGAAAAAGTGACAGCATCCAGGTGCATGGTGCTGATAGATGTGATCTCTCACTTGCAAGAAAGTTATGATTCAGCAACAGGGGAGTTCTGCAGGGCTGTTCATGGGCTTGAAGAGAAACACACTCTTCAAAAATAGGGTGTAATTAAAGGGTAAACCCATAGTAACCAAGGCAAGATCCCATGTGAAAACAACAGAGTAAAGTGAAGTGCCATGCTCTACATGGTGAACAGGCACTGGGGCTCTGGCAGTCTTTGCTTCCCAGCTGCAAGGGAGGGGAAGTGCAGGCGGCATTGGCAGAACTCATGCACCCGCCTTGGCTTTGCGCTGTCAAGGAGAATATTCGGTCAGCCACACAGGGACAGATTTCCATTCCTGTTTTCATTATTTAAATGCCAAAAGTATTATTATTTTACATTTGGGCTCAATCCAGACTCCAAAATACAGAGGATGTGCAGCTGAATTACAGTTTGCTGTTAGAACCTTACTTTGGCATTTCCCAACATTTAGTGATTTTAACCATTCATCTGCAGCAAAGTATCAGCCCAGGCTTTTCCCCTCCATTTAATTTTAGCCTGAGTATGGAGTGAGTACAATAACCTCGGTAAATTAAAGTGTCATGTGATTTCCTCTCCGTGAGCCGAGCGGATGTGTCTGCAGAGCTGTAATGAAGGAGAGTGAGCACCAGAACTGAGAGCTTGTGCTCCAAGCACATCAAAGCCCTTCAGTGCTCGTAAGCTCATGTGCAAAAAATGCAAATGCTGTGTGAAATTCCAGTCTGAATGATGTATTTGGATGAGTTGCTGTCCTCTCCTATCTGCTGTAAGGTCTTCATCTGAGAAGAACGTGTGACAGAAGGGGATGGAAAAAGCTTCAACAGTAAAGATGTGCTAAGATTAGGCACATGAGTAAAAGCCTTGCAACTGATCTCTAAATTGTTACACCTGGCTGAGATTACAGTCTTTTGCCAGTTCATGTCCAGCACTTACTTGGAGCATAAGTTAACTGGAGGCTTGTGCAAGTGATCATGAATTCATTCAGTTTTAACTTCAGGTCTGGTATTTTCACTTTTCCTTTAGAATCATTAGGGGTGTCATTACATCCCTTCAAGGAAAGAGAACAGACTCATAATGTTTTGAAGAGATGGAAGGGACAGGTGTGGGCCAACACTGACCTCTTTCAGGTCCCATTAGATGGAGTCAAGAGCTTACAGCACTTCCAGGAAACATTCAGAATTAATGAACTCAGGAATGGGATCTCAGGATCTAGGTTACCTAATGATTTCTAGGAGAGTAGAACCACATTATGAATTGAAAACACCTAATAGCAGATACTTCAGGCTGGCTGCTTGTAATTTCTGAAGTACAGTTGACTTCCTTTAGTCCCAGCCCTGTTACAGAATTTTGTGGGGATGACAGAAGGATTTGGATAATCAAACGTGCAGTTCTACTCAAAACACTGGCTTCAAAATGGCATTATGTATTAATGATTCCCAGAACAAATTTGCTCAGTTCACAAGTGGAAAGCTGAGGGGTTTTATGTCTGCCAGCTCTGCAAATTCCCCCTAGGCTGTGAAGGTCAAGTTTGTGCTATTTCCTTCTCACACATCATCATCATCGTCATCATCAGTAATAAAGATTATGAGGGCCAAGCTGTGCCTCAGTTACACCTATGAAAACTCCAGTGTGTTTCATGGGGTTACACAAATGTAAGGAATTGTCCCTGTGGCTGCAGAGCTGTGCTGCAAGGCCAGCACTGTGCAGGGACCTGCACAAGGGATGAGCTCCAGCCCCCGCTTCTCTGCCCCACAGCATGGGGGGCAGTGCCTGCAGGTGACAGATCTGACGCTGCAGTGCTGCCCCCTGGTCACCTGAGCTGCTACACCAGGTGAACCCTGCAGGGGTTTGTGGATGGATTCAGGCATCATGCAGGCAGCCTTGCTCATACAAAAGCTGAAGGTCTGCTTGGGAGTGCAATGGCTGCAGCAAGGCCCTGGTGCATGTGCTTAGGAATAATTCTTCACTGTGAGGGTGTTGAGGAACAGGAACAGGAACAGGTTGCCCAGAGAGGTTGTGGATGCTCCATCCCTGGAAGTGTTCAGGGTAGGGTTGGATGGGGCTTTGAGCAACCTGGTTTAGTGGGTGGCATTGCTGCCCATAGCAGGGTGGTTGGAACTCCATGATCTTTAAGGTTCCTCTCAACCCAAGCCATTCTATGATTTTCTGACTATCAGCTTTGGAAATGCCTTAGACCTTGTGTTTTCTCTCCCAATGCCTGGGGTTTTCTTCTGGGTTACAGAGCTCAGACTTTGGGCTTTCTTTGTACCTGGACTCATGCCTGTGTTGCAGAGTAGCTCCTATACCTTCAGTCAGCTGAATATGTAAAGGACCCAAATGATTTCCCACAACTTTCTGAAAAGGCAATATTGCAATGAGATTTAGCCCAATTCCTAAAGTAGTGCCTAATAGGGAGCAGACTTCCTGGGGAAAGAAGTGTTATTTTTCCTAAGAAGTGTTGTTTTTGTCACTTCTCTGACAAAGGCTGTACTACAAACCCATCTCAGTGTGACAGGGCTGACTGAAACTAAAATCTGTCCTAAGGCACACTGTCCCCCAGAGCACATGCCAACATTTTCTATAAGAGGCTCCCAGATGACAGCTCTCTGCATGCAACTCTGGACAGGGCTGAGCAGCTGAGCTTCCTGTATAGGATTTCAGGATCAGACTCTACATGAGTTGAAAGTCCTCCCATAACATGTGTGCAACAATGGAAGTGAGAAAGCAGGTGGCTTTCTGTGCCTGCAGAGTAAGTTCAAGGGCATTTTCAACTATGTAATGGCTTTGTCTTTTATGTTGTTTTCTATTTGATGTCTACCTGATGCAGGCTGTACTTGGGAGAAAGTCCAAGAGCCTCACTGCAGCCACACAGGAAGCATTAAAAGAGGAGAACTAGACCATACATTTGTTAAATCTTAGGCTTTTGGGGAATATTGAAAATTTATTGCTTCCTTAGATTATTTTTTGAATATTGCGCGTGCTTGGATAGCAAGACCCATCATCTAAGCAGCACAATGCACAGCTGACAAAAGCTTTTTTTACCTACTTTTTCTGTACCCTTTCACTCCTGGACTGTTCTGGGAATGGTAGAGCTAATCTGGCATAATTTCCATGGCACCTGGTGTGTTCCCAACAAGCAGTAGCAGCTTTCTCAATAGATTCAAGGTGTTGAGAGGCTGCTAAAATCCTTGCAGTTGTGGCTGCCTTCTCTTTAGAGCTCTCCATCACCTTCTCTGTCTCTAAAGACTCCTTGGTACTGATGCTTCCACAGGGGTGTTGCTGTGTTTCATGACCCAGATGAATCTTTGCCAAAGCAGTGAGCTCCCCTTTGTTTTAAGAGCAACCTTTTGTACTAAGGGATTGGAATGGAACAGAATTCTTCATTTTTGCACTGAGACGTAATCTCATCCTTAACTTTTTTTATGTGTCAAAGTTCTACCTGTGTGAACTACACAAATGCTTGTGAGCAGACACCCTGCTGAGCTACAGTGCGTGAAATTACTTGGCATCATGAAATGTGAATAAGATCACTCGGAATTGTAAATGTAGTGGGAGCACAGAGCCACTGCTGGCAAAAACTTTTGTTCTACCAACAAGTCAAAGGCTATGGGAGAAAATAGGCACAAAAATGTGAAGGGACTTGCTGTGCAGTTTACTCAAGTCCTTATCTTATCCCCATATAGAAAAATCAAGCAGGACATCAGAATCTGTGAATTTGACTTGATTCCCAACCATTTAAAAATCTTGGGATAATATTCCCACTTCAGAAAAAAAAAAAGGTTGAAAAAACTGTGGTCATATTCTTCATAGTTTCATCTTGTTCTGAATAATGCCTTCACAGGGCAAGTTCTTGTTGGCAAGATAATATATTGTACTTAGCATTTTTATTAGAATCTTCCTGTTTTCTCCCATGTTCTGAAAGTTCTGAATTGAAGTATGTCACCACCATTCCTTGTGGTCTTTTGAAGCATATCAACAGCTTTGTGATGACATGGAGAAACATGGTGCCATTCAGATTTGTCTCAAGTCTTTTTCCAATTAGTGAATCCAAACTGTGTGAAAGCTTCCTCTGTGTGCTTCATCAAAAGCAGTTTGCAAAACAGTAGCAACAAAGTACATTACCCCCATTAGCATCAGAAAAATAGGTCCGCTGAAAATCACAAAACTGGGATAAGCATAAAGGCAGGCTTGTTTTTCCGAAGTCATGCACAGGGAGAGCCCTAAGTCACAGTGGATGAGGTGTTTAATAGCATCAGACAATTAGCATTTGGTTCTAGTTGCAGATGACACCGGAGATATGTCAGTCCTACAACCAGCTAAATTTGATCCACTTGTTGTTGAATGTCTGGTCTCCTTCTTTTTAATCAGACATGGTTCAAGTGATTCCATTTCTGCACTTTTAAAATCTATACTTTAGGATTTTTCTTTTCAGTCAGTCAGTGATCACTTGGATTGGAATGGCACGGGATTAAAGAATTAGATCCACACAATACTAAAATATGTAGCTGGCCCCTGGCTTTTGTGCAGCCACTTGTTCTGTCTGAAAGGGTCTGCAGTGCAGCAGGATGGGAGAAAGGAAACAGCCTTCACCTTATCTGTTCATTGCCCAGAAAACAATTGCTTTTGCACTTTGCTTATATAACCCCTGCTTTCCTGCCTCAGCCAAGAATCCTGACAAGGATGAGACAAATAAGATGCCAGTTGGCAGCCCCTTGGCCCCCAGGGCTAATTGCACTGGGGTCAGAAACTCCAGCTTCTCTGTCCTCTCCCCTCCTTTTGCACAAGGAGCTCATGGAAAATCCACAGGACAGAGAGAGGAGCAGAACCACAGACTAACCCAAGAAGCTGTTCCAAAGTATGGGCAGCTGGGACCTGCACCCATCCCAGGTGCTCAGCAAAGTCTGGTCACTCCTCTGCCACATGCAGGAACTTACCCACAAGACATGGAGCAGCCTGAGCTCCCTGAGACAGCAGCTCCCTTTGCCAGCAATGCTGAGACCATACTAGGGAGGAGCCAGTGCTCTCTGGTCTGCCTAATGGCAGCTGCACAATGTGCTTGGAAGGGAATGGAGGTGTGCAGAGCTTCAGACCTTGGAGCTAGCAAGATCAGGCTGGAACTGTACTTGTCCATCTCTGCCCACTCTCCCTACAGGAGCTCAAAGCATGTCTCCACAGGCACCATACTCACAAACACAGAAAGAAGGGATGAGAACTCCTTGAGTGGCAGGCAAGAAACGTGGCTGGTGTCTTGAAAACCAAGTGTTGAGGAGCAGCCAGCCAGGCTGCTGGAGAAGCAGCAGGACTGCAGCCCCACACCAGCACATGGAACTTGCTTTCACGGTAAGGGAGTTCCTGCTTGGGGAGGCATTTTTTCCCTAGGGAATAAAGGAATCAGTACTTGTCATATGAAGAGATGCTGAATGCAACTGACTAGGTAGCAACCAGACAGGCAGGACCATTGGAAGGATGTGTTAATGTATCCACTGAGAAGAGCTAACAGTGAACTATCAGAAACCTGCTCCTGTTGTAATACTCAGTATAAAAAGACACACCTTCTTATATATAGCTATATATATGTACACATACATGAAAGAAAAAGGGGATGTGTGTGTGTGTGTGTCGGTTAAGTCCCTTACTCAAAATCAACAAACAAAAAGAAAGCCTAGTAGTAAAGGGTATTTCCAGTAAGATTCTAGAATTGTGGCCTGTTGCTGGGATAGATAAAAACCTAACTTATCCAATGAAGGGCAGGTATATTTATATTTGCAGTACATAGGTGACACAATGCTTATGAAGGTTTTGCTGCAAGATAGCCTATAGACTGGCAGAGATAATTATATCTGCAGTCAGAATCATCTGCAGAACTGAATATTGACTGCTATTATGGATCACTCTACACTCTTTTTGTTTGACAACCTGAAGACATTAAAAAGCCCTTGAATACATGCTGTCATGGGCGCGCTGCGACCTTGCAACCATGAAGTATGCAATGGAATGTAATGAAACCAGAACTCAGTGAGGGGTGATATGGCAACACAGATGGGAAAATCCAAAGAAACTGATACTGATAGAATTTAGAAAGTATTAATTATTGAGTAGAAAATGCATGGATCATTTGCTACGGTCACAAAAGTTCTATTACCTGGAAAATTTTATTTCAGTCCATGTGTCAGATCAGACACAAGTTATTCTAGGAAGAAAGCCTTGAGAAACTTGGGAGTGAAATAATTGAATTTTAAAGGTGAATGAAGTTTCCAGGAAGATATCAAAGGTGAGAGAGGAACCCAAACATGCACATTGAGAAAAGAAAATGTATGGTGTCATGAACGCAGAAATAACAAATTATAATCAATATACACCCAAGATATGATCATAAAGCTTATGTCATTATGTGAAATGCTGAAGTTCCCAAAAAAAAGCTGTAAAAGAAATGTGTTCAATGAGACATGCCTCTTAATTCCATAAAATGAATTGATATTTTTGCTTCCCTCCTTGCAAAATGGCTAGAAATTTTCTAGAAGACAAATAGAGATATTACAGATACAGTTCAAAGCATGTGGTCTTGAGATACTAAATTCTAGGCAGAAGAAGCTGGATGAGATAAAGCTAAGAAGCTAAAGCTTAATTCATAGGTTACGTAAGATCCCTGTTTTGACTTTATTATTTAGAAGAGATTGTACTTCTGATTATTGTAATTTATAATATATATATATATATATATGTATATATACACACACATGTGTTCTACATTTAGCCATAATGCATACTCTCTGCTTTCTGAATTGGTGTAGTTGGTAAAATTTTAGTAGGATCCATATTGAGAAATAATATTCTTGTGCTCAGCATAAAAGGAAAAGATGGTTTCAGTTTTGAGTAGGACGGTCATGATTCAACTACTGCAGAATTTTTGAAGTCTACCTTGACAAAATTTGTGACCCACAGCTTACAGCTTCTGTAGAAGAATTGTTTTCAAGAAATGATGAAACAAATGCTGTACAATATTTTTTTTTGCATTTATAATTAATGGAAATTTATATACTGAAAAGAGTAGTGTTTCAAATGGTTGTTTTTTATTATGAGTTAATGTCCAGTTTCAACAAGGTTAGGTAATATAGTTCTGTCCCATACTCCATCTTTACTTTATAAGTAAGATCCCTGAATATTGAAGATGACACTAAATCTATTTCCCAAGTCTCAGTATCCTGTGTCCTATGATTATGTATGAAAATGCAACATGAAACTAAAGAAAAGGAAACATTTGCTCAACTGACCTTCTCAGTCATGATTTTTGAGACATGCTGTGGAATGTGCATTTTATGAGAAACAGCATTTTAAAGTTTTGAAATCAACTGTTTCTTGGTAATAAAGATTAATTAAAAAAATAATTTGGAAGGAAATGGATATGGTCTTCTCAGCCTCAAGGACTAGGACCTCTCACAAGGCTATTTTTAAAAAGTCAGGTTTTGATTTTGATTTTCAGTATCCAGAATATAAGAAGATATGTGATAGAAAAAAAAATTAGAAAGACAGTCACATTAGATAATGACATGTACACTGGATTTGTAGAGCACTTCCTTTTTACCAGGATGCTATCTGCCATGTAAGCAAAGAATTGTAAGTACAAAATTTATTTTTATGTGCAATGTGTCAATTGGTTTGTACTATTTCTATGGATTGCACAATGGGTCTACATGAGAAAAAATACATCCCACTCCAGTCAGGCAGTAGCGACAGCCAGCACCTCTCTCATTCCAATCGCATACCTTTTTTTAGGCAATATATTACATACAAAGAAACCATTGTACTTTCACTCCTGCCAAATGTGATACAGCTTAGAGGAGACAAAAGAGCAGAATGGTTCCTTTTAATAGATCCTGAACCTTCAAGTAAATGTAGAGAGGTTGCTCAAGCGCTAGCCTCTGAAAACTGAACCCGGCGGCTTTGATTGTAGTTGCTCAAACAAACCAAACTCCGCAGGGCTTGCCCAGTGGTAATTGCAATAAACAACATCCAAGAGCTCCCAAATATTGCTCAACCGAGCACGGGGCTGGCGACCTGCCAGGCAGCTGATGGCCACTTCTGATCTGCACACAAGGGCACGGCACACAGCCGTGGGGAGGATGGCAGCGGCCCAAGGGACCGGCGTGGCTTTCCTCAGCCAGCAATGCGGATCGGCGGTGGAGCAGAGGGAGGCACTGGGGAAATCCTGGACATCTGTGGATCACATTTGGCCCCTGCACCTCCCCTGGTGCTTACACGTAATGAGTCAAGGAATAATATATATACAAGTCCTGGAGAGCAGTAGTACGAGGGAACACAACCATTGTGGCCAAAATAAACACGGCTAACAGCACTTTCCATTCAAAGTGGTGCTACTTGTAGCAACTGGGAGCATTGTATTGTATTTAAAGCAAAATAGCAAATGGGGAATATGTCACTTGGAGAAGAAAATCACTTGTGTAGAGAAAGCCCCGCTCCCATTCATGTTGAAGTCACCAACAAAACTCTGACTGCCCTTTCCCAGTAGGCTGTTTTGGCCTGATGTCAGCAGTGTTTTTGCAGGTAGTAAGCCTGTGCGTTATCATGGCAGAGCCCTAGTGAAACACTGGGTGGTAAAGGGGGTAGTTTTCAGCAAAGGAATCAATATTCAACTTCCTAAGTACTTGGGAGCAATTCCCCTGCTACCACCACTCCATGCTGTGCTCCACTGCCTTCCCATTAAATGTGTTTGAACCCATAAAGTTGACCTCCATGTGCCAAGAAAGGTTCCAAGGAAAAACAAAACCCAAGTTTTCTTTCAGGATTGCCAATATGGGCAATATTACTTATTTGTAGTTATTACACTAGTTGACAGGAGGCTAGGGGGAAATAATACCTGCAGAAACACTGTACCCGATGAGGGAACCCCAGCTAGAGAGCAGTAACAAAGAGACCAGGCAGTGACGGTATATAAATTAATCATGAGTGCATGACAGGATGCTTTGTGCAAAAAAGCAAATTGCTATGTTTGGACCTGTTCCAAGGGAACCTGAGTAAATCAGTGACATAAAGCATTCCCCTTTTCACAACTCAGAACTCAGGCATGAGATCCTGGCTCATGTTGGTGAGCACTTAGTCATACCAGTAGTCCCACTGACTCCAAGTCCATAACTTATGGAGTCTGTTTTGTTCTGGGCTCCTTGATTCAGAAGAGCTAGTGATAAACCAGGGCCGCCTAAAATATAGAAACACAATTGATGAAAAGGTCAGGGGTCATGATCTATCAGGGAATAGCAGGTAGACTTTGCTCAGGCTGGTGAATAGGTAACAGTGGTAATATGCTTTTTTTTTCAGGAGATGATGCAGGTATCAGTGAATGATTCGAAAAAAAACCCAACAAAAACTGGTCTAGGAAAAAGGTTCCATGAAAGAGAGAAAAGAAGGTGCAATAAATACCACTATAGTAAAACTCACAAGTTCCAGTCAGGCTAGAACAAGTATACCCTGAGAAATCACCAAAGTATATAGAGCTCCCCCTCTTACCCCATCCATAGGTGCAAGACAAAGCCAGACTTAATACTTAGGAGTGAATGTTAAACATCCATAAGAATTAAAGTAACAGTATTAAAAAGCAGTGCAAACATAGCCTCTCCAAAACCCAGAAGGACACTCGCTAATGGTTCCCACACCAATTTTGTTGCAATTAAGGGACACTCCAATCCCCACCCTCCCTCCAAACAAAAGAAGCTAAAGCAGAAGTATAAATAAAACAAATAAAAATAAATTATTGAACAGCAATAGAGACTGTAGCAATTTCATCCCTGGGAAAGAAAAAAAACCCTCACATTTTAAGCCTTTCTTGATGTGAGCAGGAAAAAACCAAGCTAGACTTCAGAAACAGGAAATCACACAGTTCTGGGCTCTTGGAATGTTACAGATCTTGGCCAAAGGGCTTGTGACTGAAAAACCTACCAAATAGACAAATTGATTCATATGCCTGAATATAACCAGGCTACTTTTAGGCTGTAAATTCACATGGTACAAAGGCTCATGTAAGTTTCACTGTGTCTTAAAAGGTACCCAATATATATTTTCAAAAGACACAATTAGACTGAGTATTGTTACAGGACAGAACTGTTAGTAAGTTGTAAGGCTGGGGTCACTATCATGTGATAAATGGGGGACTTATGCAAATCACATAGCTGGAAATCATGTTTTGGCTCTATAGCCAGCTCAAGGCTTTCCAAATGCATGGAGATATTTAAAATTATGCCAGTATTATTAAACTGATTCACAGTCTCCAGATAAGCCCCTTCTAGCTAAGAAGACAGTATATCCAGCATCAGTATTTCTGTCTTTCCAAAGCTGAGGACAAGACATCCCAAATGCAGCCAAAATGAAGTAACGTTCAGACATTACTCCATAGCTTAGACTGAATTTGCAGTGTCCCCATGAAATACAAATATACTCTACCTTATATTGTGTAATGTTCTCCCCATCTGGCTATATAAAGAACACAGACAGCAAAGATGACCCATATTTCAGAGTCCTCAGTGAGGAGACCAAGTAGCCATCACCAGGAGCATGTTCCAGTACTCTGAAAGGAACCACCAGAGAGCTGCTTCAATTAAAACAGCAATATCCCTGGCTGATGAAGCAACTGTCCGTGATCAGATACATCACTAGCAGTCAAGAAGTCCAACATAAGCAAGGTAGCTTGAAGATTTTAATCTTTCATTATCAGGAAACAATTTACAGCTTCTCATGAAGATATTGATTCCAAAGAAAGACTAAATTATGTAACAGCATCAGAATCACTATCCCTTGAACTGGAAGAATCTCTGTATTTCCTAAACTGGAGACTTATTAGAAGGGCTGCAGCTGTCAAGCACTCCGCCTGCCCAAAAAAGTAAGGGATGCTACAGCCACTTTTATGTCCCAGCTTCAGTCCTGTGCCCTGCTTCACACCCCAGATACCTGTGAAGTCCAACAAAGGATCAAATTCCAAGATGCTTCTCAGCCATTTCCTCTGCAGAATGTAATGCAAATGTTCCATATCTCCCTTGAACATCAATGGTTTCCCAGAAACTGAGAGGCTACAGGGTATGGTATACCATTCATAAATCAAATATTTCCCTTATTAATGGATCAGTTTATGATAAGCCCTTTCCTGGATAGATGAGTAAGTTACATCCATTTGTCAGTAGAGTCAAGCACTGGAAGAGACTGCCCAGAGAAGCCTCAAAATCTCTGTAGCTGGAAGTTTTCAAGACCTACCAGGACAAAACCCTGAACATCCAGGTCTGAACTCTCTGTTGACCCAGGTTTGAGCAGGAGGGGAGTTCCAAGAGGCTGGAAGAGGTGACCATGGGCCAAAGCCTGATGGGCAGTCCAACAAATGCTATCTAATAAGATGGGTACAGAGACTGCATGAAATACAGTTTAAATGGTTAAATTGTCACTTTGGGTCTATCCTCCATCACAAAAAAACCCAAAAAACCCCCAAAAAATCTGCTTGCCTTGAAGGCCAAAGCCTCTAATACCATGAGTCCACTTGCCTCTCCCATTCTCTGTGAAACTCCAAAATCACTAGTGGGGACAACGGGGAATTGCTATGATGTTGGGAGGTAGGAGATGAGTCATATGCAAATCCATGCGGTAACTGCAGTGTTATTTATGTGGTACCATTAAGACTGGTTTTTATTTCAGCAAGCCTAAAGACTTTATGAGACAATTTGAAAAGTCAATTGAAACAAGAAAATACTTAATTGATTTCAATATTCCTTGCCAAAAGTTTAAGAAAGAATCCAGAACATTGCTCAGTTTTTAAACAGATTTTTCTTTAATTTTTTTTGGCTTATAGACAAAATTCTAATTTCAAAATATTTTACCATAAGCATGAAAAGCAGAAACATTTTTAAACAAATGCACTTTCTATTAAAAATAATATGAAACAAGTGAAAACCCTGAGAAAAAAAATATTTTGACAAAGTGCACTTTTTCATACCAACATCTCAACACTTCCTTAGTGAGAATTCTTTGTGTCTGGAAGTTATTTCTGATATACATGGTGTAGGAGAGGGAAGAATGAAGCTCTGGTGTGTATAGCACTGTCAGACGTATTGGAATAACCTCAAAGGCCTATGAATGAAAATCCCAGTCAGACTGTCTCTACAGGAAATAGTCCATTCAAGGTCTGGATCCCTTTCAGAGAATTTGGTAGCAATATATATTAGCATTTATCAGTAAGCATTAAACAAGTCTTACAGGTATGTTACCGGCTGTTTGTTAATGACCAGTACGAGATTTTTCCAGGGTCACTGCCTCCCTATTTGCCTTTCATGAATACAGAGCCAGTCAATCCACAGGGCATGATAATGCTTCATCTCATGCAAAAGATACAGATTTATCATTCAGCTCTCCAAGGGAGTTGCAGCATGCTTGGGTTGCGACGGCTACTTTCTGACATCTAGAATTTAATGTGTGATAAGTTACTGTTTGCATGTATGATCGGAGGAGATTTTTTTGGTTTTCTTACATAAATTAATCTTTGATTTATCACCCAAAGGTTGGTTTATTTTCCAGGTCCATTTGGAAATATGTGGAGTCCAAAAATATTAAAGAATTCCTTAGTCTGGGTTCATTCCCCTAGGAATGTGCACTTCTAGAAGAATGCAAGCAAACAGGAGACTGGAAAGCCATCCTGTCCTGCATGCAGCATTAGACATCAGTACAAATGATTGTAGACCCTCACAGACACACAGAAGAGTAAGTGGGTAGAGACTGACTGGCTGTTTGTCTTGGTCTTCAGGGTGAGCAGGTGGTATCTGGTAGTATCTTTACACTTATCTGTCTCTTCAGTCCCCCTAAATACACAAAGTGCAGGTTTTGTTTGGTGTAATGATAATGACAGCAACTTTCTTCAGTACATCCTTCTCTCAGTGTCTTCAGCCGCAGCCAAGACCTGTGATTATTCAGAGAAAACACTGCAGCAATGTCCAGAAGTTCACACTGTCTACTGGATATTGTTTGGGTATCTACATGGAAGAAAATCTAGCATTTTCCATTATTTGAAATTAATTTTTTATTGAATTATGAAGATTTTACTGTCTGACTGGAATCAGTTTTGGCACTGCTGCCATAAACTAAAATCAGAATTTTAAGCCACACCTGCCCTGAATTTGTTGTGTAAGACTAAGAGAACTGCTGCAGTGCATCACACTGCTGATTAGCTCACCTGGAAAAGGCCAGCAAAGGATACTTTGTGGCATCATAAGAAATGAAATCTCTGCAATTCCAGGCAGTGTTTGAGGAGCATCTTTATCTGCAGGTTTCATAGAACCAAAGAATATTTTGGATTGGAAAGGACCTTTACATGTCATCTATTCTGACCACCTTCTATGACCAGTGGCATCTTCAGCTACACCAGGTTGTACAGGGCCCCATTCAGCCTGACCTGGAATGTCCATCTGGACAGTCATCATGGAGTAACCATCAACAGACGTCCATGGATTTGTTCTAACCTTGGTTTGAACCTACATATCCATTAAGTCACCATGACATCCTTGTGTCAGCACACTGTGCAATTGGGTGGAGAGATCTGTTTGGTTTAAGTCTTGTTCTGTCCAGACAGTTCATTGAAGACCTCTTGTTTTTTGATTGTGGTGAGAAGCAAATCTCACCACAAATTTCCCACTCTCCTGGTTTCAGGATTTTCCTTTTTTACCATCCATTAAAACACACACAGTGAGAAACTTTGTGTCTCTCACAGAGGAAGGCATGCACATAGAGCACACTTTACTGAACACATCAGAGTTAAGCTTTATCTTTATGGTTTCTGTGACATTAACAAAATCAGCCAAAGGAGCAGATTTGAACAAATCTGGCAGCCAAGCAGCATTGGACTGTATTTACCACAATGTGGGCAAAGCACACTTGCTGTGACACTTCAGAGAAATTGTGTTGCATGTGGTCACCTCCGGGCTAAACCTGGCCTCTGTGGTGCTTGCTACTATATCTCATTCATCTTTTGTTTTTGGGAATTCTGTTAAGCATTGAAGCACCACAGAAAGTACAAAAGGCTCTCATTACAGATTGGTGAGTGTTTTCCCTTAAGAAGATTCTTGGCATCCTGTGGAAGTAAGTGAATCACTGGCTACTCTGGCTGCTGCATAACTACTTATTGTTTTATTGAACAAGGGAGTAAAAAGTCACATAAAACCTTGCATATTATAAATGACCAGGGTATAATTCAGACCTGCCTTAGTGTGCATTAATTTACACATTGGTCTTTTTGGAAAAAATGTCAACTGAATAAATATAGCTTAGGCTGAGCACTTGAACCACGAATGATTTTTATTATTTTTTGGTTAAATTCCACCCATCTTTTTTTCTCGCTTTCCTGGCATGTGAGTTTTTCAAGTGCAGAATGAAACCTTTTGCTAACAAGAGGAAAAAGAACTAGGATTACAGAAAAAGCACATACCTTTTCCAAAGTCATTAAGAGCAACTTTTGGCACTTTCCATATATGGGACATAAAGCTTTATGAACCCAGTCCTTAATCTCTAGGCTCTCTGACTGATTTATATGTTTACTTATGGTATTGTGTATTTTCTTCTTCTGAAGAGCACAGTCAAGTCTCTTAAAATTTGTACACAAGAGACCTTTTTTATGTCAACAGAATAGTGTGAATTTCAAGAAAGTACTACAAGCTCCTTAGTACTTCAACATCCCTTGAGTCTTGGTTGGGAATGTATTTTTTGGAAAAGTCCAATTTTTAGTTTCTTTAACAGAAGTACATGTGTCCTACAGTTTGTCATGGACTTTCCTGGAGCCTCTCTGAGGGCCTGATCCCCAACACACCAGCTGTGAGGTGCTAAGTGCCCACAGTGCCCATGGATGAGTCACCACTGAGAAGTGTTGAGTACCTGCAACTCCCTCTGAAGTTAATGGACATAGCAGGTGCTCAGCATTGCTTCTAGGGATGGTCATGAGAGACGGGGAGTACCCCAACCCTGAAAAAAACCTGCTAGCAGAGGGAGGTCCTAAAGGAAAGAAATTTGCTGAGGCCCCTTACATACCATTCTTCACAAATCCTGCTCCTGTGGAAGGAACAGGGAGCCCTTGTGCTCAGGAAGGCTGCACACCTGAAACGCTTCTTGTACTACCCTTAGGACTGCCATTTAAAGGAATAGAGGTTAAAAAGTCAGAGAGGTGCCTGCCAGGAGTCGCCTCAGCAGGGAGGAGCATTGCCTGCACTTCGTCCCTACACACGGTGTGTCTGCAGCTGCCAAGATCTTTCTGGAGGGCTCACAGCACTCTGGGGTACTGGCCAGTCCTCCCAGCTCTGTGTTGTCCATGAACTTGCTGCTGAGGAGGTCTCTGCTCCTTCATCCAAGTCATTAATGAATATATTAAACAGCACTGGGCCCAGTATTGAACTTTGGGGGACATCACTTGTGACTGGACTCCAACCAAACCCTGTCCACTGACTGCAACCATCTGGGATCTGCTGTTCAGCCCATTCTTAATCCACCTCACTGTCCACTCATCCAGTCCACATTTCTTGAGTTTGCCCATAAGGATATTTTGAGAGATGCTGTCAAAAGCCTTGCTGAAGTCAAGGTAGACAACTCTCACTGCTGTCCCCTCATCCACCCAGGAGCTGTTTCATTGTAGAAGGTCACCAGGCTGGTCAAACATGGTTTACCTTGAGTGAATCCATGCTCACCACTCCTGATCAACTGAAGGAACGACTTTTCTATAGCATGAGCAAAGTGTAGTAAGCTTATAGAAAGGCTTCCTTTAAAGATGCAGTAAGAAGCAGGCAATAATTGTGGGCCAGGATTTTGCTGGGTGGTGAGGTGATGGCATACTCCCTACTGGTAGATGTAATGTAGGCAATATATAATGGCATGAACAGTCTATATAGCTTACCAGCTGCACAGCCACCTGTGCATTATGCTCTTCCCCATGTATGCCATAGACAGTTCTGCAGTAGTGTGCAGTTGGAGATGGAAATGTATGGAGAATGGATGTGAGTACTTGACATAAAATGAGCCAATCATCCCAAAATTTACATAGGATCTGTAAATGAACTCTCCTTCCACTGAATGTAGCACTAGCTAGCATTGCCAATATTTCTGTACACGAATGCTTAATTGGGAAACCCTTTTTGTTTTCAGGTCCTTTGAGCTCACCAGATAAGTAAACCTCATGCATGTGCAATCGTGCAAGTTGCCTGTGAATATCTGAGTTTTAGGTAATCCACTACATGTGCAAGATGTATTATTCATCTTTGTAAAAGCACACATTGCTATTATTCCCTTTTGCATTGCTGGGATCAGGATGTTGAGGCTGATTGCATGTTAATCTGTATGAAGAAAAGGGGAAAAGGTGATGCAAAGTTCTTGAGAAACTCCTGTTTTCTTCATGACTCCAAACCAAAATGTTGCAGGCACATTTGCCTTTCAGAGGTTATTATCAGGTTTTGCTTATTAGAAAACTACAGGAGAGGTTCTTGGAGATGAAATTTATATAGGGAAGCTGGTTTCCTGGTTTGCAGCTACATCAGTGTTTCAAGCTGGATCTAGATGCTACTTCTGAAGTGAATCCTTAATTGCCACAGTTTTACACGCCTTGTATTGCCCTCTCAGAGTGCACACACTGAATTCCTTTTGGATGAAACTAAGCCAGGAAACGATCTCCAGAGGACCATCAAATGTGCTCCAACTGCTGATGGGCATTCAGTCCAGAGGAGTAGACTAGAGTTAGTCCAAAATAAAAGACGGGAATGTCAAGCCCTGTGCACACATGGCTTTGCATTACAGAGCTGCTCCTACTGCTCCATGTGATGTCTGATGTAGACATAGAATCATAGAATAATTGAGTTGGAAGGGGCTCATCAGGATCATTGAGTCCAACTCCTGGCCCTGTGCAGGAAACCCCAAGAATCACATCATGTCCCTGAGAGCATTGTCCAAACACTTCTTGAACTCTCTCAGGCTTGGGGCTGTGACCACTTCCCTGGGGAGCCTGTTCCAGTCCCCAGCCTGATATCCACCCTAAACCTCGCCGGACTCAGCTTCATACTGTTTCCTTGAATTCTGTCCCTAGTCACAAGAGTGAAGAGATCAGTACCTGCCCCTCTGCTTTCCCTTATGAGGAAATTCAAGACCACAACGAGGTCTCCCCTCAGTATCCTCTCCTCCACGATGAACAGACCAAGTGACCTCAGTGGCTCCTCATACAGCTTCTCCTCCAAACCCTTCACCATCTTCATGGGCCTCCTTTGGACACTCTCCAATATCTTAATGTCTTTTATTTTGTGGCTCCCAAAACTGCACACAGCACTCAAGGTGAGGCCACACCATTGCAGAGCAGAGTGGGACAATCCCTCCCCTCACCCTGGCTGGTGATGCTGTGCCTGATGCACCCCAGGACACTCTTGGCCCTTCTGGCTGCCAGGGCACTGCTGACTCGTGTTCAACCTGCCATCAACAGGGCCCCCAGGTCCCTTTCTGTAGTGCTGCTCTCCAGCATCTCCCCCACTTGGCAGTTATCAGGCAAGATGAATAAAGTGCATCACTGATATCTCCTCCTTCCAGCTGTGGTGCTGATACCTAGAGAGGCTACCTGAAACAGAGGCTATACAGTGTTAAAGAAATAAAGTAGGCATTTATTAAAATACCTTTAAAAGATACACCCTGAGCAGTACAAGAGTCCAGCCATGGCTCTACCCAAGATGGACCCTGGATGGATGCATGATGGACGACTGATCATGAGTTTTTACACTTTTATAAGTTTTGGTCCATTTACATATTGGGGTTAATTGCCCAATTACAGCTTCAGATTAGGAAATCCCATCCTCCCAGATTGCTCTCCTCAATTCCCTGTTGTTTACACTTTTGGGGCCTGAAGCTGCAACTGTGTCCTTGGTTCTCAGGCTGGAAAATGTTTGTTTTGTCTAACTAAACTGTGAAGAGAACTTGCTAACACTTTATATGAAGATCAGAGTCACACGCTAAGGCAGTACAGAATCTGAAAAATATGAAAGCTAAAACTTAAGGCACCAGTGCCAAAGGGAATCTCCATGAAGCTGTTAAAAGAGGTACCAATATAATGTGCATAGGTTTCCCCCCTTTCCGTTGCAGAACTTAGGCTAATTAAGATGATGATCTTTCCTTCAGGGCTCTTTGACAAATATGTTACTTGGTGTGTGAAATGCATGGTATTAACTACAAAATAAATAGAAGAGAGATGTGACCATGTATGCTCAACGTTGTGATGCAGGTCCTCTTCTGCAGATGCAGCAGATATGGAAAATGGTTTCTACACCGTCCTTGTTGTCCATGGATTATCTGAACCACAGTGGTGGCATGTGTCCTATACTTTCAGCCATTTGCAGATGATGGTATGATTATTTGATTCTACTAAAACAAATTTTCCAGTGGAAGACTTGCCTCTCCTCATAAAGGTTTGTATCAGCTTTTTATTTTGCACTTTTCTGTAATCTCTCTCTCTCTCTGTGTTTACTTCTGAGGTATTTTATCTCCTTAAGAAATACATATCCCATTTTTCTGCGGTAGCAGCTGAAATGCTACAGTTTCCAAGATGATACTGCAGCATCATTAGCAATGGCAGTATTTGTGAAGAGGATAGCCTTCCCCATGAGCATTTGAATATGTCTCTCTGGTGTCCCTCTGTATAGCTCTGGAACAACAAATCAGTCTGAATGTTCCCATATTTACTTATACAAATGTTGGCTCCATCTGATCTAACCTTCTCCTTGCCTCCCTGAAGTGCCAGCCAGAGTCGTGAACAAATCAGTGCTCTCCTGAGTATCTTGGGTGCTATGTCACTCAGCACTGAAGCGACAAGCTCAGCTTGGCTTTTGACAGCTAGGAGTACAAAGGGAAAAGAAAGGAAAGATTCTGTTCATTCTGTGCAACAGAGGATGCAACTGGGAGAGCTGCTGGAAAGGTTACTCATTTTTGTTAAGGAGTGGAAGCATGTACAGGTCTAGCCCAGAGAAATGCATCTGAGGGTAGAACATGATTGGAAGGAGTGACTATAGTTTTTATTCATAGTACATGTTTTAATTTCCCTTCCCTTAGAATAGAAATAATGCCTCATCTGCAGGAATAATCCACTCCTTTTGCTGAGATAAATGACTCAGATTTTTTCCTCATGGTTCATTCCATTGTAAATACAATTAATGACTCAGACTCAGAATGTTTCATTTCCTGCAAATATAATTATTGCCTTGTAAAACAGAGTATCTCCTCCCATTATCCCTTTAGTGACAGAATAACAATCACTACAAATACAGAAAACTCATCTTAGTCCAGCTGAGTTCAGTTGGAGAACAACTGGTTTAGATCGGCTCCTACTAATAAGGGAGGAATGTCTTCATTTGTATTACACATGATGATTACTTCCGATTATCTCTGCCGAGCTTTAAATAAACAGGGACTTTAGTGTCTGATTAAAGAAATAATGAGTTCTGAATTATTTCTTCCATGTGAGCGGAATTTAGGGAGATTCCTAATATGAACCAAGCCTCAAGAAGGCAAGAGTATCCCCCTTTAGAAGGCATGTATGTGTTTTCTCCAGCATCTACCTTGTCTTTCTCAGATGGTGTAAACCAGCGCTGCTTTTGGTGGAGCAGGGACAGTTTTCACCAAATGAGCCTCTGGCTCTGTGTTTTCTGCCTTCCTATAAGAATTCTGTTTGCAAATTGATTCTGCCTTGAATGTGCTTCCCAAAAAGGACACAGCAATGCACCCACATGCATTTTGCTTCTACCCGGTGAAGTATTTTACCATCCTGAAGAAAAATCCCTATGCTGAAGCTTCCCTTCTGTGATACTGAAGAGTTGTTTTCACACCAGTCGTATCTTTTACTGTCAGATGATTTTCCCTGCAGTAAACATGAGATGTGCATACACATGCACTCAAGGCCAAGCTTCAACCCCATAAAGAATCAACAGCAGTATTTTATGGAGACTTCCAAACTCTTTGTATGAGCAGCAGCAGTTAGAGATTTCCTCTACCGCTGACAGTCTACAACAGAAAGGAAGTTTTGGGGAATTTTTGAAAGATGTTACCACAGCAAAGGAGTAGCAGCACTATGCTTGCAATCTAGATGGATTTAACAGTAGGACTCAGGTTGTGGCATTGACTTCCAGACAGACTAAACAACAGCACAAGGAACTGAAAAAGTATCAAAGGTATTTCCCCAAAGATTAGCTACCCATATTGCCACTGTAAGGGAAGGGAAGGAAACTTCAGTCTCTCTGACAAAACCTGAACTAGGTCACCAGAAGCAAGCAAACCTCAGAAAGCTTGACCTGCTTGAGACTCCAAGAATTTCTGTGTGCAAGAGAATAATGCATTAAGGGAATTCACCAATATTACTTCAAATTTCTTCGGAAATTCCTCAGGAAAATGGAGCCTCAGTACATAACTAAAAGGAGATAGTAAATCTCACATGAAATATCCACTAGGGAGAAATGTGGAAGGAAGCTAGCACATTAGCATATGGCCAAGAGCTAGGGGAGGGAGAAAAAATCCAGCCCCTCAGTTTGTCTGTGCTGAGGTGGTCTGGGTCAGCATACCATTCTCTCGTTGAAAGAGGATCTTTGTCCTGTTCTGGAGGTTCCCCAGAATTGTAAAGGAGCTGAGAAAGGAGAAACTCTCCAGAGTCTTCTTTCCTGAGCTGCATCTTGCAGCTGCTCTACAGGAGGTTGCAATTTGCCCAGCACAGCCAGTAGATGAAATTCACCAGAGCTGCTTTGGTTACTGTGGAGAGGGTCTGACTCAATGTGCCATCATGGAGGCATGAGGAGGATGAGGTTTGCATAAGAACAGCTGAACTTCCAGTCTTAGTCTCAAGGATGTTCAAATGTCTCACTGGAAATCAGAGGAACTCAGCTGTCAAGTTGCTTTGGAAAACCAGAGTTCACCTTTTTCCTCATGTAGAAACATTCCAAATGTTTATTCACACTCAATCTTTAAAGTGCATACAAGTATCACATTTGCTGGGCCTTTTGTATAACAGAGCAATTACAGTAACAGTTGGGGATTTTAACATCTATTTTTGTCATTTTGGTGGGATATGTGTTTCTGAGAAGATGTAGCCGGTAAAATTCTTCTTTTCCAGGAGGTGAGAAAGCTCTTCTTGCAGGACCTGAAGTAAAAACTTATCACATCAGCAGTGATGGAAAATCATCCTATGCTCTGCAGGGGATTGTCCCCATATGCTCCTGACTTTAGTGTAGAAAAAGCTCTGTGACTTCCTCCTACATTTAATTTGGAAAATAAAAATTCACAGACCTGGTAGCCTTTTAGGGGAGAAGCAAATTTTTCCACCCTTGATGCAGTGGTCCCTTTTCCCAAATCATGCTTGGTAAAAGTGATTTGCAGTCAAAAATTACAGACCTCAACCCAAACTTTATCCTCTGTTAATGAAAGACAACAGCAATCTGTTAGTTCTGCCTGTTAAATGATGGAATGACTGAATGCACTTTGTACAGCAGCATAAATTTGCCTCTTCTGAGATGCATTGTGGCTATACACTGAAAACTTACATACTGCTCACATGAGCTGGAGCCTAGAAATCTGTGCTCATCTAAGAGGTCTGGACAGGGGCACAGGTCCCTTTTCCTCATTTTTCCAATAGAGGACAATGGTTTTTGGCATTCACAATGTGGACTTTGAAAGATGAATAAAAAGCCACAGCTGAGCATCAGTTTTCTCTTACCTTGCCAGGAGCAGATATTTGGTGCAGAGTTGACACCACTATTCTGAGTAGTGGCAGGGGAGGACAGCTTTAGATGACCCTTCCCTTCCCTCCCTAACCTGTAGCCAGTTTGGCAGTCCTCCTGCCCACAGGTTTGGAGAAAACTTCTGGTACGTGGGAGGAAGGATCCACACAACTTTTGTACACTGGCTGACTGAGGAACGTGTCAGAGCAGGAGCCAGGACATCTTCCCCATGCCTCCCTGCTTCACTGAGAAGGAAGCATGAGGCTGGATAGGGCTGAGAGGCTGAAGTCAGGACAGGAAGATGGGGAGGGGGAAAGAAGGGGGGAAGGAAACTGACAGAAGGAGTGGGGTGAAGAGCAGACAGAAACCAGAAAAAGGAAGGATTTTCATGTCTGCCTTTGACACACCAGCACAATTCATGAGAAAGGCAAGCTTTTGATAAGAAAAATATTTTATTCTCCTTGTTGGCTTAAATATTTGCAGAGCCCTGAGATCAGAGAAACACTTTGGGTGCCATTACACACGCAGACAGCCATCACATTAAAGGCAGGAATAAACACAGCAATATTACTGCAGTATTATTTTAGTCATGAACGAATCTGAATGCTGCAGTGAGGGCTGGAGGGTTACAGATGGGATCAAGAGGTGGCTCATAAAGCAATCTTGACCTTAGGAGGGGTTTCACACCCTGTGAGAGCTTGAGTGCATCTGTGGGAAAGCAGTCCCACAGACCTCGCTCCTATACCTCCACCAGATGTGAGGGCCCACGGGCAGCATCTGGTGCTGCACAACTCCAAACTGAGCGCACCAATGTTAAATGAAAATCCACATCACACACTGCACACAATAAGTGAAAGCAGAGTGCTGCAGGGTAGATATAACATCAAAAACTAGGCTGCCAAAAAGTGTAATCTCCCTCCAGGAAATTTATTGCTTGGAGGACTCTGTGCTATTCCCACAGGAAGATACTGGCTGCTGATGGAGCCATGGGCCTGCTCCAGCTGCTCCAGCATGCAGCATGCAGGTCAGGGTGCCAGGGCACCCCACAAGAGAGCAGGGGCAAAGCTGTGCTTCTGCTCTGTGGATCACAAGTGATTGCACACCTGCACATGCAGACGCCCCGCTGACACTGCGCTGCTACTCCCACCACCCTGGTAGTCACTGTCCTGCTTTGCTTATTTTTAAGGACTCAGTGGGTACATGTCCATGCTGGGCCACCCCTGTGAAGTGGTACATGTGCTTTGTGCCCATGGAGAGAAGAGAGGTGCAACTGGGGGACTGACAAGCCCTCTGTCCCTGATCCAATCACATTAAACAAAGGGCGCTTGTCCAAGGAAAAGGAAAATCAGCCCCCCCCACCCAGCTGGGGACCAGCTCCAGGTGGCTCAGAAGTGCAAACAGCATATACTCTTGCTTCTGTCTTTTTCATTTCTGTTTCTACTGATCTTACATACACACACACATATATGCTATTTTTAACCTCCAAAATTAAGCTAGTAGGATTTTTTTTTCCTATTGGCTACACACTATGGTGAAATGACTTCATATATTGACTAGATTTTGTCTCCAAACATGTTGAAATATTTGTGTGAGGGTTGTGTATTGGGACCCATCAGTGCTGTACGGGTTGATGCAATGAGGCACTGCTTGCCACCATACTGAGAATGCTGGGATCCATCAGCTGGCCCAAGCACAGCTCAATGCACAAAGCACTTCTTACAGCCAGCCCTGAGCAGCCCAACCTCGTGCTAACAAAGGCTGGGAGTTCATTTAGCTCATTGCAATCTGCAGATTCATTCACAAATGTTTTCCAGCAGTTGTGCAGGCCACTTTAGAAATGACGCGTGTGTAGATGGCTGCATTGCGTATGAACACGCTTTGCTTCATCACTTTTAACACACTTCCTAGAAGCCCATGCTCCCAGGCTTAAAAAACACAGATTTCAGTTGCAAGCAGAATTTCAGCTTATAAATGACTCCTCTTTGCCTCAATGGTCGGGCTCCTCCTGAGGAAATGTGGCTTCAACTCAGACAGAAGAGACTTTCCTTGTTTCTCTTTCAATTTCACTTGACAGGGGATATGACCACTGTGCCACAGGGCCTGTCATGGGGGTTTTAAGCCTTTATTACACCCAGATGGTGGGTACTGACAGAGCCAGCTTTGGGTGTGAGAGATGGCTGGCAGGCACTGTGGGGCTGGCCTGTGAGGCTGGACCATCAGTCCCCAGTAGCCACAGGGTGATACCCTGTCACAGTCTCATTCTTTGAAGGCTGTCACTTGTACATGGTGCTACAAGGCAGGGAAACATCAGGAAGCAGCTTTGGGAAGGTGGCTGCCTCCAGAGCCACCCCCTTTGTATGGTGATGGAGAGGATTGGTTTCAGACAGATAGACCTTGACATCATGTCTGTGTCAATCACCTTGGCCAAAGCACTGAGGCTGCTGGCTTCAGGGTAGTCTGTGTGTCTGTGCTCACAATGACATGGAGGCTGCTGGCAGGACCAGTCTCCATGCAGGAGTGTGGGTCCAAGGCTGGGAGTAACCATGAATGATCCTTTTGTCCCCTTTCCCCCTCCCCTTCCTCACACCAGCACATATATATCCTCAGGTGGCCAAGGACCAGGGTATAAATTTGACTTCTCCTTAGTCAAAACTTCCACTAATTTGATCATGGTTTTGCCAAGGAAGGAATAAATATGGAGCAGGGACTTTGGGGATTTGTGCTATAAAAGTGAGAGCTGGAGAAACAGAGACTGAAGCAAATATTTGAAGCAAGCAGTCACATCCAGGCATCCTGGCTCCCTCCTACGTGTAATTCTGGCCAAGCCTCTGCCCCTGGCCTCAACACCTGCCCCCATGGAGGGCACAGATTATCAATTGCCAGTGGGAGACCTCTGACAACTGATAACAACAACTTCCTGAGTTTCATGAGGGTCAAGTCAGCTCTAGGTCAGGCCAGGGCACAAGGGTTGAGAGCCAGCTTCCTACCTCTGACCCTGTACACTGGTGCTGTGCACTGCTCTTTGTCCCAAACCTCTGCAACACACTTATCAAGCATATTCATATAAAGGCAAGCTGGAAATTTCACACTTCTGAATGCAAAATAGATCACTCCATACAATTTTCCCATTTGTGCAGGTGTATTTCACCTTGGTGCCAGCATACACACATTTCCAGGTACAGCATGTATCCCTATCTTGTGAAAATTCAGACACTTCTTGTCTGCTGCCTGAAAATTTGAGATTTGTCTTTTCCTTAAAAGCTCTAATGTCCAGTCTAGGAGCAGTTTAAATATCCAAAGGACTGGGGTTAAAACCAGCTGAATGATCCCCAATGCAGTCTTAAAAATGAATTTCTTGTTCCCTCAGGTGTGGGTAAGTCCTTTACTTGCAGCTCGGCCAATGAATTGGGCATCTTATTTCTTTCATTTTCCCATTAGCCAGTCTGTAATAAAGCACCACAGACATCAAGTATGATTTAAATCTCCACTTCTACTTCTGCTCAATATGCATGTCTGTGTAAGGTATAGGATTTTTTTCCCTTGGTCTCTTTTCTGTTTCAATTTATCTCCCTCACTCAGGAGTTTGCTGGTGAATACAATGGCTTCAGACTGGAGAGAGCTGCAGCTAATTTTCTTATTCTGTTTGAATAAATGGCTGTTGACTCTTACAGAAGTAGGTTAGTCTTGTCATGTGGTTCTAATATCCCTGAGTGCCAGCCACAGAGCTCCTAATGCCGGCTGGATAAAAAATACACCTTTCATACATGGCTGTATTTGTCCTTGTTTAATGCTTTTTCTGCACATCCAGCTCTAAAAATGCTGACCTTGGAAAGGTCCCATTGTAAATGTGTTTTTCTGAACACTCTAGTTCTCCTTGGTCAGGTAGCTTTTACTGCTTGTCCTACCATGAAAGAGGAAGGGAAGCCTCCACACCATGGGAAAAGTATAAATCTCTCTTGCTGTAGGAGGCAGAGTCCTTGTGTTCATAAATGCACATTGCCAGACACCCTTCATTGGCCAAGGAAGCCACTGCACAGTGAGATCCCAGTTTGATGCTACCCTCCTCTGGAGCTCAGCTGTCATCTCCCACAGCCTCACTCTTCCCACTGTCCTTTGGTTTCTTAGGATAGCACTCAAGGATTACTGCTGTAATCTCCCCAGTATCCCCAAGGACACCAGGGAAGCTAAAAGTGTAGAGCTCCAACAAAACTGGCAGCCTGTCATGGTGTCTTTCACCACAGCAAGCCATTATGCACTGTGGTTATTCTCAATAAACCAGGTGGCACCCAAATAACTTTTGCCTTCTGTCATGGTTAGTTTCTATAAAGGCCCAGGAATTAATCAAGTCTATTGCTCCATTTCATACATTTCCATAAGGAGTGGAGTGGCCTCCACATCTGGATACAGTTTCTAGAAAAAAAGGTAATTAGATCTAAGGACAGAGATTCAGAGTCCTCTTAAACCAGCACAAGGTGAGGACTTGCCTTTGGTCAAGGAGGAATGTCTTAGGAAACACCCAGGCAAGCTCAATATCCACAGGCCCTGACAGGATATATCCATGAGTGCTGAAAGAGCTGCTGAACACCATAGTGAGGCCACTCACAACATCTTTGGAATGTCATGGAGATCAGAAAAGGTGCCTGAGGACTGGAAGAAAGCAAATGTCACCCTGGTCTTCAAAAGGGCAAGAAGGATGACTCAGGGAACTGCTGGCCAGCCTCACCTGAATCCCTGGAAATGTTATGGAAAGGTTATAGAGTGCTTCATTCTGGAAACCATCTTTATCCACAGGGATGACAAGAAGGTGATCAGAAGTGGTGAGCATGGATTCACTCAAGATAAACTATGTTTGATCAGCCTGGTGACCTTCTACAATGAAACAGCTCCTGGGTGGATGAGGGGACAGCAGTGAGAGTTGTCTACCTTGACTTCAGCAAGGCTTTTGACAGCATCTCTCAAAATATCCTTATGGGCAAACTCAAGAAATGTGGACTGGATGAGTGGACAGTGAGGTGGATTGAGAACTGGCTGAACAGCAGATCCCAGATGGCTGCAGTCAGTGGACAGGGTTTGGTTGGAGTCCAGTCACAAGTGATGTCCCCCAAAGTTCAATACTGGGCCCAGTGCTGTTTAATATATTCATTAATGACTTGGATGAAGGAGCAGAGGCCTCCTCAGCAGCAAGTTCATGGACAACACAAAGCTGGGAGGACTGGCCAGTACCCCAGAGTGCTGTGAGCCCTCCAGAAGGATCTTGGCAGGCTGGAGAGATGGGCAGAGAAAAACCATCTGAAATTCATCAAAGGGAAATGCAGATCCTACACCTGGGAAAGAATAAACCCCTGCATCAGCACAGGCTGGGGTCTAACCTGATGGGGAGCAGCTTTGTGGAGAAGGACCTTCAGTTATACATATTAGTTAGAGGCATCCTCTGAGAATGGCAGGAGAAACATGAAGGGTAGTTTCAATGGTCACAGATCCTGACAGCTTTATGTTTAGGTGAAAACTGGGAAATAAGCTTTGGTAAGCATGTTTTGATATTTAAATGCCTATGAGAGTAAGGGCAAAAAATTTTATTCAAGTGCTTTTGTGTATCCAACATGTAGAGCTTTGAAAGTATAAATGCAGCACACTTGACAACCATGTTTGCAATTAGTTATGCTCTTGAGAACTAGTTACATACAATAAAAAGATCTATCATATTCTACGGATGATAGGGATTTTATGTATCACATGTACCTTTGGGATAAGGTTTTAGCATATGGAATCAAAACCTATGAGCATGAGGCAAACTGGTGGCTATCCACTGTGCCCTTTTCACAATACCATTCTGTCAAGCATAAATTGGTCAGACATTTCAATTTATTTACTGCCATTTCTCAGCTATAAACACTCTGAACGGTTTAAAACACTCAAGCTATGCTTGCCATAGTATCCACAGTAATGAAAAGTGTGAGTATTTTGTAAGCTGAACAGCATCTGGATAGTTCAACAGCTAAAAGATACGTAGCAGAAATTAAAACTTGGTGAAGTAACCTTAGAAGGACAACATACTCCTCCTTTTAATATTTGTGCTTAACTCAGAGGCTTCAGGTTAATTATTTTGTTTCCAGCATATGAAACAACAATTTGACTTTGCTAGATGCACAGTTCTGTACGTCTGAATCTTAAAAGCATATTGTTTACACAGCATAATCAGCAAATGAAAATTATCTTGTTCACAGAGGATCTAGTTCCCACAAAATATCCACACCCTTCCTTGCTCATGAATTATGGATGTCTGGAGCCTTTACCAGAAACTTGGCTGGGCTGTGTAAAATCATTTTCTGGAGTGTGTGTTTTATTTTGAATGAAGCAAGCAGGCAAGAAGCCAGTAGGATTAAAATGGATTCTTTATTTAAAACAACTCACAAAATGCAGCAGCTCCTACCATTTTGTTAGTGTCGCCTATTTCTTTCCAGATCCCTTTTCCAGGTTTTGACTGGTGCTCTCAAGTACACTGTGCATCTCTCAGGGCACATCAGAGGTGCCCAGGGCCAGTCGCCACCGGAGAGCCAGTGGACACGAGAACAAGGAGACTCTTATTGGAGCCCCAGCTGCCAAGTCACTGGGTCCATTATCCCAAGCCTAGCATGAGGAAGGGACATCCATCTTTCTGCTCACTCAGTTTAAGGGAAATAATTCCTCCAGGTATAATTTGGAAATACTGTGAAGCTTTAATTCTCTGAAATCGTAACAAAGAGCTCTCAGATTCCCTGATGAAAAAGGGAATGCTCTGTATCTATCTAATATTACATTGCACTCAAAGCTCTCTGAATTTATTTGGACAGGGTTAACAGAAGTTTATTGAATACAGGCAAAATAATAAATCGACCTCATCCACAAGAGCTGGGATAACATGAGTACTCTGGCAGTGCCAAGAACTGTCCTGCTTGACCAAGCACAATGCAGTCACCGTCTCCACTCCAAGCAAAATGGATCAGTGTGATCTCCTTTAAGTCACTGCAAGGTTTTTCTCCTTGTTGAATTTGATACAAAACCGAGAAACCATACAAACCTGAAACAAGAGATACGGGCCTCCTCTGCTGAAGAAGAGGTACCCTGACAGCAACAAACAAACTAACTCTAGTGTCACGGAAGATACCAGAGTCTTGTAAAAATACTTCTTGGTGCAATTAAACTAAATGCTGCCAATTATTTAGCAATGGCCTCTGACAGGAGAAATCAAATCTGTGTCTTAAACTCCTGCCACAATTACTGTTTCAATGTCAGTTGTCTGTCTGCTGTCAGACCTGGAGAGCCCTGGTTCCAGCCCTCTGCCTGTGTCAGCAGAGCTGAAGTGTTTCTGAGTTCAAGCAACAGCTGCCCCTAAAGGCCTATGAAAGTACTTGCTCTTATCCACTGCCCTTGGGTCCTCATCATACAGGAATCCCTTCCAAGGCCACTGCCCTGAAAGAATAGATCATCCTTTTGCTATCTGACCTCCAGAGAGCCAAGAAATGGCCTCTCCCACAGTGAAAAATCTTTCCTGACTGATGATACCCTCATTACAAAAGTGGCCTTGCCACATCTTTAATCACTACTCCTTCTTTCTTGTTTTGTCTTTCCACGTTCACTGCTTATTAGTTTGCTCAGCTCAAGAACTTTGACTTTTACAGGTTGTCAACACCGTGGGCACTAATCCCTGCAGAGCACCCTGAGCTCAGGGAACAACTGCTCGCCCCATGCCAGCCCCTCTCCCAAAATTGCCTCTTCCCTGCCCCACATCTCACAGCTGAGGCTGGGATGGGCAGAGGTGAGCACTTCTAGGCTAGGACAAACAATGCTGAAAATGAGGAAGAAAAAGGGGGAAAAAAGCCCAAGAACCCTGTAGGGGCAATTGGCAGCTGTGCAGTTAGGAGGACTCAGAGGGCTCCAGAAAGAAAGCATTACTCTGTGCACTTTCCAAGATTTGTTTTGAAAAGATGCCAGGCAGAGCACTTCAGAGCTAATTGCAAGAAGTAAGCATGATGGTGACATCTTCAAAACTGGCCAGCTACCAATGGGCTTTTACAGGGCCAGAGCCATAAGGCTGGTAGAAGATTATTTTCTTTGTTGTAGTGAAATCACATAGTCCTAGTTCTTATAGCTCTGTAGGTGTTAATCCAAAAACATGTGCTAAAGAAATACCTATGTCACTGAGACAAGAGCAACCACCATAATTTATATAAGAAGGCCCACATTCCAGCATTAAATAAAAAAATATTCTTGACATTTGCCATTTTTACATCACCTCTGGGCAGGATATCCAGTCAGACATTGCCACAGTCCAATTAACCAGATAAGAGGAGGGACAAGAGTTAACATTCAAAAATACACAATTCTCCCCCCGTCCCTTGCCTGAAAATAAAGAATAATTAGAGTAGGATTGTACATTTGTTATCATGTCTATTAATAATCAGCCCAAGGGCACAGAGAAGAGACCTTTTGACAAAGCAGAAATTAGAAAGAAATAGCTTAGGGAGATCTGCTTAGAGTAGATTAGAATTGTTGTTGAAAAGTTTTCCCTCTCCCCAGAAGATGCTCAGAATGCAGTATCGTATTAGGGGAAAGTACTACAAAGGCTGCCAAAAAAGCATCAGAAGAAAATTAATGTAAGAGGAAAGACTGAGGCAAGATGGTGTTTCAAAGATTACAGGCTTAATGTTGAGAATTTCTCTAGGCCAGCTTTTGTACTATCAGGAAAAAGCCCAGAGTTAAAATAAAATACGTGTATTCTATTTCTACTTTCTGATACTACTATTTCCTACAGGTGGTTCTTTCTTTGGCTTGTAAGGGAACTGACATCGAGAGATCCACTGTATTGCAAAAAAACAAAAGCTGTATTTTGGTGTCAAAAAGGGTCATGCTTCTGACTTCTGCTATTCCTGATCTGAGTGACAATGAAAACTGTTCTCGTGTGCAGGACAGAAGGGTCATCTTGGAGCTTGTGGAAGTTAATTGTGCTTCAAATCAGAGGGAAGAATGAAAGGACTATTTCTGAAAATGAGTAAACACAAAAAATACAAAGGTACAAAAAATTATCATGCAGCTACTAGAATGGCAGGAGTCAGGAGCGGTCAGTGCTTCAAACAAGTGAGAATTGGAGCCAGGGAGGGAGGGGAAGAGCAGGGAAATACTTCTTTTGGCGACAAATTCCATTCTACACATATATAAATATCCCCAGACAGATGCAGACAAGGGGAAGAAGATCTGCCCAAGAAGACAAACAGTAAGACATGCTGATGAATTTATGTATTTTCCTGGTGTAGTTCCACTGCTGCATATCCTGCTTCCTTCTGGTCAGATAAGTATGTAAAAAACCAAACCAAACCAAGCAAAATTCACTAGTGCCTTTTGTACTTCAAAGTGGAAAGAGAGGAAACAGAGGAAAACAATGCTGCTTCCAAGGGCACACACTAAATCAATTTCTGTAGAAAAATGGAGGCTTGTAAGATTCTATTAATGAAATAAATTCTCTGTGTATGACAAAAACTTCCTAACTTAAAGCTTTCACAGATAGAAGAAGGTACATTCTCCGATGTACATTAAAGCCATCAGAAGCAGTTTTGTAATCACAACACTTCAGCTATTGCTTCCTGTCCAAGCACAATGTAATCAGGAGAGAGAAGTGCTCCTGCCCATAATAACTCAGAAGCCCTTAGCAGTAGTTAGTAGCAGCTGGTTTTTCCCCAGATGAAAGACTCAAAAGCAGAGTCATTTTTCTGTGCTATTTAATGAGATAGGATGAACCTGGAGTCTTTGCCTTACAAGAAGACCGTAAAAAATAATACTTGCATACAATTGCACATGGTAAGATCATTCTTAATAATACAAGACTTAAGTGCCTGAGAGCAATCATTAACATGAAGAAGGGAAAGATGGATCATCTTTAGTATCTGCAGTGTGGAATTCTGTGTCTTTTCCTCTGTCTGTGGAATTTAACAAATATTACCATTGAAGATTTGTGAGATTTGTTTTAGCGGAGCAGTCAGGAAAGTCTTCTTCTTTCTACCTGCTCTCCAAGATACTGTGGTAAAACAAACCATTTCTTTCTCAATCTGTCTGCATGGTTCCTCATTATTAATTGTATTTCCCAAGCTTCAGGAGTGTCTTCATTAACCTAAGGAAGTCTTGTTTTCAAATTCCAAATGTGGTTTCTTCTCTGATCGTTCCTACATCCCCCTCCTTAAAATGAAAGGCTCCCATTCATAGTTACCCTTTCTTTCCTTCTCTTTTGCCAGTTTTCAGTCCAATATGCTCATTGTCCTTCTATTCCATGACTTCAGACCTTAGACATTTTAACCAACAGTGGAGAATGTTGTCAAATGCTTTCTGAAAAACGGAGTCTATAATATCCTTTCCCCTTCCTTACCAGGGCAGTAATTTCCTCAAAGAATTCCAACAAATTAGTTAGGCATGATCTCCTTTCCCTGAATTGATGTTAGCTGTCTTTAATCAAGCTCTGCTTTTCCAAGTGTTCCCTATTTGATTCCTTAAAGGAGTTTCAGAGTCTTTTCCCTTTAGTGAAGTTAAACTGACAAGTCTGATTTTTCCCAGTGTTTGGGGAAGCTGTGTCCTTTTTTCCTTAAGAAAAAAAATGATGAGAAATAAATTTCAAGTAATTTCAATAGCCTCTCATCTAGAGAGACTTATTCCCCTGGATTCTTAAGCACAACTTTTGCTATCAAGAAAGGGGATGCATAGCAAGAAGACAAGGATGAGAATGAAGAAACACATCACAGATGACAACTTTGTGTAATCACATGGCATATTTTGAAAGCTGGAAACCAAATAATAACAAGTATTTCTGATGAAGCCTGAGATTTGTGTGGATCAAAAGGAGGCCCAGCTCCTCCGCAGGGAAACAACAACTGGGACTCATACAACCCTACAGCGCTTCCTCACGGACCTCGCTGTGGAACCTCTTGCAATGGGACACGGTTTGTGTTGAAGTCTTTGGTGTATGCATTTAAGGGGCTTTTCAGGCTGCCCCCAAGGTCATCCTTCACTTCAGGCATGAGTAAATTGGGAAGGGGGATGTGGGAGATCAGTCCATCAGTCTGCATGTCCTCCTGCGCACAAGGATGATGGAGTGCATGACCTGGCTTCACGATGGCACGAACCTCTCTCTGCACTCACTGCTGAGTGCAACTGCATCGTGTCCAGGTCAGCTACTGCCATGCAGTGCCACAGCTCTTGCTGGGTATTTGCTGGCCATATCCAGTCACCTCTGACTGCACTTGGGACAAGCCATGAGGGGCAGGCAGATCATGGCTTGGGGGGAGGCTGCAGCCCAGCTGTGCCTCAGGACAGGGCAGCCTGGGAGCCTGGCACAGGGCACTTACCATACCCTGCTGCTCTCACACCTGCGTTTGGCCTTTCTTGTGGGTGAGTTTCACTTTGTAATATGTCCATAAATCACCCCTTTCTTCAGATACCAGCTTCATTCCCACTGAGCTCTAGGGACAGAGCACAGACAAGAGGAGAGCTGCCTTGGGGAAGGGGACAAAGACATGATTGTGCAGGATGGCCTTGCTCCTGGTCTCATGAAGTACCAAATACCCAACACATAATTATATCAGAGAAAAAAATGACATTTTCACTGTCATTGGTAGCAAAAAAGGAAATAAAAAACATCAAAGAAAATAAGGAAGTTCTGCCTCTTTGAAGTATACAGGATCCACTCAAAGGTACAGCAATAAGCACATCCCATGAAACTTTACATTTTGATATGAAGTTGGATTGTATGCACTTCTTGGATTCCCATCTCTGCAAGTGATACTGAATTGATCTAAGATTAGAAATAAGATATCCTACTATGTCAAGAATAATGTTTCCTATAAGAAACCTTATTGAAGGTTTTCCTGTAAGAAACCTTATTATGTCAGTAGGTTTCTGTCCAGAGTAAAGGCAACTGTTGGATCCTCCTCATTTCAAGCCCAAATTGTTAACACAGACTGTTCTGGGAACATACAATTTACTGCTCAAAAGGAAAGGAGGTTCTAGAGGCTGAAGAATCTCTCAGAGGTAAAGAATATACATTTTAAAATAGACCAGAATCAGTCATTAACATCAATTGTGCTTGAAACACTAGACAGCCCTCAAGCTGTTTCTTCATACTTAAGAGGACAATACCCACTTCCTACCTCTGGCTATCCTCTTGTTTTCTTCTTGCCACTAAGCACCATTCTTAGAGCATCAGTCTTCTGAGAAGGGAGTTTCATAAACTGTCTCTTAAACTCTTGTTGCTCTTTAAAAAAAACAGCTCTGCCATTTAAAAAAACCCAAAAAACTAAAACCAACCAAACAAAAAAAACTACCCCAAAAACAAACAAACAAAACCCAAACAAAAGATCCCCAAAAATCAAAAAAAAGAGAAAGGCTGATTGCTTCTGTTACTCCTACACTGGAAGTATTCAGAACCTCATCCCTCTGTTGATCTGATTTTCTTTCTTCCTGTTTCCAGATTTCATGACCCACCCATTTGTTGTTGTCCTAAAATTTCCCTTTGACTTAACTATATCTTGTTTCCTGAAGGTCTTCTTTCTTTTTGCCATTCTCCTTCCTTTGTCATTTCTAGTCTCTCCTTTACAAAGTCTTATCTCATTAATAACAGCTTGTCTATAAAAAATAAATATTGTTGGTGGATCGGGCACCAAATTTGTTCCACTAAGATGAAAGTCTTTTAGAGTTTTGATTTCAGGAGGACAGTGATCAGACAAATCTGCTGAACTGCAGGTAACTGACCTTAGCTTGTGACATTATTTGTCACTTCAAATAATGTCACTTCAAAACGCAGCAGAAGGGATTAAAACTAATATTTGAGACAGGAGCATAAGCATGGTCATTCAGTTGCATTGCTTAGACTTGTTCTGGAACAAAATACAGCAAACATCCCAGCTTCTGTAACTCTTACTCCGTTTTCTGGGTTTGTTTTTTGCAGAACTGATGAGAATTAATGGTCCATAAAAGGCAGCAGACACTCCTATTTTATGAAGCAACTCCTGGGGCTAGTACAGGATCTGGTAAAAGGGTGAGGGTGTCAGCCCAACACTGAAAAGCTTCTCTCCCAGTCAGAGAAGAGGGAAAGCAGGGCAGTGGGATCCACAGCTGCCAGCCCACGGGTTAAAGCATGGTGCCCTTCCCAGCCCTGGCTGGAGAGCTGAGCACTCAAGGAGGAGCCAGAGGAAGCGGCCAGCAGAAAGTGAGTTTCACAGCATTACTCAGCATTAACTAATCTTATTATTAATTCCTGCAATGCTAATGAAGGATAACCTTGCAAGACTGGTGAAAGGTCAAAACTGGGACACTTAATAAATATATTTTTAAACTAATTGGAAAGTATATTGTACATGGTTTTAAGCAGCAGTCAGATGATGTCCTTTTATAACCAGCAGCTTTTCATTGCACTGGATGCACTGTCTCCAAGGCTGTCCAGTGCTGTGTGGGACAGAACCCAACAGAAGAGCAGAAGGAGCAGACACACTTAATCCTTGACATTTCAGTCCCATGACAGCCCAAGCATGCAGCAGTAACTCCATTATTAAATCTCAGCCCAACTCAGAGAGTGTTTCCAGATCTTCTCCAAAACCAATAAAACACAATTTTTAAAAGGCTAGGAATGCTGCTGTTTTGACGGACTATTAAAAGACACATTGTACTGCTACAATTTTATCAATTACCTATGTTACTAGGACCTACAGCAGCTTCTTCCTATTATCAGGTTTGACATTTTTTATAGATTTCTGATTGACCTGACATCACTGCACTCAAAAATGTATTCTTGCTACGTATCTGGTGTTTTATTAATTCCCACACAAAAATAACTGTGATTCAGCTGATTTAAAGCAGTTTGAGTTTGCCTGCCTTGCAAACAGGCCTTCAGTTAAAGATGTACCTTCTTTTCCAATTCCTATTCACAGCTTGCTTGTTTTGGCTAGCTTTCCTATGCTGACTGCTAGGCTGGCTCTCAGCAGACCACCCCACACCACTCACCCTCAGACCTTACCAGGCCTCCACCAGTGCAGATGTTAGGACAGTGACCTGCTTCAGTCTTTTTGATTCCTGCTGTGCCCCTTGTCCTGACTCAGCATCCTGGTGAGAGAACGTGATTACTGCTACCATTGACACTCACCCAGCTGGTGAGGTTCCTCGCCGTGGTTATCTGCCTGTGGTAGCTTCAAAGACCATCAGCATCACCTCCCTGGGGTTCACCAGATGCAGGTTAGCAGCTGCCTGCTTTGTACTGCGTGCCCATTGCAAAAGGACTTATGGAAGAAAACCACAAAGAAATGAACTGTAAAAGTGCATCCCATCACCCTCCTATGGTGGGCCCAGAAGTCACAGTGCTGTGAGCCTGCCTCAGTGAGAAGTGATTTCTTAGCTGACATTTGGGCATGTGGAAGGCTAATAAGTGCTCACGCTGCTTTTCAGCCAGCTAATCAAAATCAGTTGTGGTTTATTTCTAGCCTTCACCTTCATGTGCACTGAGGAAAAAAGTCACTGGTACCGTCCACTGAAGTTGTCGGCATTTTTTCCATGTCCAGTCAACTCTTGATGTTATTCTCAATAGACTAATACAGAACATATGTAAATTGGACTGTAAGAACATATTTAGTATATTTACCTTTGAAAAATGAAGTTATGACGAGGAATGAACATCAAGGGGGAAGAGGGTGGGGAGATAGCTGGGAATATTTCATCAGGGCACAGCTAATCTCCAATCTGGATGCACTGTTCCCAGGTGATCGAGAGCTGACTGAGTTTCAATCACAAACGTGGCTCCTTTCTTTTCTGCTTTAAACCAAAGTAAGCTTGAATTCTCTGGGCTAATCTACATCTTTTTCTCATTGCAAGACTTGGCACTATTCAGTACAAATAGCATGCTTTGCTCAAGGAACTGCAAGAGTAATGAAGGCCGAGGCTTTTTGAATCGTGCCTGAGATGCATTAGCGAAGCTGTGGGGCACTTCCCGCAGCACCTGCCTGGGCTGTTCCTGGCAGCACTGGGAGCTGATGGGTTTTCCCTTTCCAGATCTCCAGATGAAAACAACGCTTAAAGAGGCAGCTCCTATTGCACGCCTGATTTTGGCAAGTAAAGGCTGATGCTTACGTGGGAAGAGAAATCACCCATTCCTTTTCATCGTGACCTCTTTACCTAAGCTTCACAGCACATCTGGTCCTCTTACCCCATGCCGCTGCCTCTGATGCACCCTTTCTTCTTTCCATTTTTCTCCCTTTGTAACTTATCCCCCTCTTATGTTACCACCTTTCAAAATCATAATAGCTTAACATGATGTTTCCTGCTATCATTCCTTCCTCACCTCCTCACCTGTGGTCCTGGTTGCAGCCATAAGCTCTTTGGGAAATGGGCTTCCTCCGCCTCCTTTCTGCATCTGCTGGATGGGGGCCCCAGGCCTGGTCGCTCTGCAGGCTAATAAACGTGAATAAAAGTAGTGATAACAAGTAGCAACTCTGCTCCTCGACTAATCAGGTTTTACATATGTTGAGGACTTTGCTTCTTTAGAAATTGCATATCCACTACAAAAAATGGGAATTAATCCATGATCTTATGTGTTGTGAGTTCAAAGGACAATAATCGCCTCACCTGTGTTATGCTGCCGACCTGATACAAAATTAATTTGGAATGCAAGTCATGGGAATACATTTTTCACGAACCATTTGAAGATGGAATTCCTGAAGAAATTACTGAAAATTTTTGCGTAAGAATCAATAACAAGAAAGTCCTGACCTGCTCCTTAAGAGTTCACAAGTCAAAAAAGTACTGAACTTCATCCAATAAATAATGCATTGTGAATTGTTCGCACAGCTGTGCTCTACTTGCAAGGGAGGTTCAGGGGGTCTAATAATCCCTCTTCATGCAGAATATTTTGTTACATGGAGAAAATAGTAATTCAGAGGATTCTCAATTTTTCTCCTGTAATAAATTAAGAAACTGTTTGATTTTGGCATTTGCAAGGAAAATGCTGGTTTTTTCACTGCTGTGAACTATCTCAGAATAGGGTTTCTTAAAAGTAAATTACTGGCATGGCTGCCATTAAAAAAATCAGCATTGGTCTAGTAATTACCACACAGTCCCAAATGATGTAGTACAGGAAAATATATTAATCCCAGAGATAGTGTATGGTAACTTATGGTAAAAATTGCTTCTTTAGGAGCAGCCACCACAACTCCATCTGTTTTAGCTAAAATAACTGTCCAAGTGACCCCAATTTCAACTTTATGAGGCTCATACTAATAGGGAATCTGAAGAAAATGAGACAGAGTTTAGCTTCGTGTCACTACTCACATTTTCAAGCTCTTTATCAAGTATCTCTTAAAAGTGTCCTGTATGCTAGAGCTCCAAATGTCTGTCTGCGAGTGATGGACTCATCTTTAAAGAAACAGATCCACTTAATGTGTCGAGCTACAAACATGAGCCTATTGGTGCATATGAACTAACATGTCACCCAGTGATTGATGTTTCCCTATTACTCTGCCAAAATACATTAAGTTAAGCTCCTTTTCATCTCCACAAATAGTAGGGACTACAGATGGCCCTCATTTGTAATCCTTGGGAACTAGCACAACCAAGCAATGCGAGAGGGTGTCGGTACCCATCGCCCGCCTGAAACGGATTAGGGAGATTTCAGTATGGGGCAGCGTTACAGGAATAAAGTCACATGGCAAGAAATAATGGAAAGGAAGGGGTGCTGATAGTGGCTTTGGGCATTAGTAACTGCAAATGACAATGCTCTCTGAGCAGACAATCAGAGAATCACATTGTCACAGAATCACAGAATGGGTAAAGTTGGAAGGGACCAGATCTGACCTCCCTGCTCAAGCAGGGTCATCCCAGAGCACATTGCACAGGCCTGCATCCAGACAATTCCTGAATATCTCCAGTGAGGGAGACTCCACAACTTCCCTGGGCAACCTGTTCCAGTGCTTGGTCACCAGCAAGGTAAAGAAGTCCTTCCTCATGTTCAGGTGGAACTTCCTCTGCATCACTCTCTGCCCGTTGCCTCTTGCCCTATTGCTTGGAACCACTGAGAAGAGCATGGGTCCATTCCACTGACACCCTCCCTTCAGATCATAATAGATATTGATGAGGTCCCAGTTGTCTCTTCTCAAGGATTAACAGGCCCAGTTCCCTCAGCCTGTCCCCATATGAGAGATACTCCTGTTCCTTAATCATCTTTGTTTCCTTATGCTGGACCTGCTCCCGGGTGCCATGTCTCTCTTGTACTGAGGAGCCCAGAACTGGACACTGCACTCCAGATGTGGCCTCACCAGGGCTGATAGAGCGGCAGGATCTCCTCCCTGGACGTGCTGGGAATGTCCTTCCTAATCCATTCCAGGATACCATTATCCTTCTTGATGAGCCATGGGCAGCCACACAGCTTGTCCACCACAGCCTCCAGGTCTTTCTCCACAGATCTGCTTTCTCAGCAGGTCACCCCCAGCTGGTGCATGAAGTTAGTCAGATTCAATAATATTTTAGCAGTGTGCATGACTAAAATCTGCATATTCTTTAGTGGCATTCTGGTCCCACTGAATTTCATGGCTCATCTACTGACTTCAGTTTTGGTCAGGATTTCATCATGGCATGAAGATTGTTGAGGTCCTGGATGAGAGGCAGAAAAAAGTGGGGTTGTTTCTTGGCACTGTTTGTCTAGTGAGCTTTTGGGACTGGGAGATGGCTGGGCATCTGCTTTTTAAAGTTGTGCAAAGCAATTCCCCTGTGGCCTTAGACTGGTTGCTGGAGGCTCCCACTTTAGGTGTCCTGGCTGCAGCTGGTCATAGAATCACGGAATGGTTGGAATTGGCAGGGACTTTAGAGATTGTCTAATCCCCTTTCCATGCAGAGGTATACCTTCCACCAGGCCACTCAAAGTCACAATGAACCCGGCCTCAGACACTGCCAGGGATAGGACACACACAGGCTTCTCTGAGCAACCTATTCCAGTGCCTCACCACCCTCACAAGTAAAGAATTTCTTCCTTTTATCCAATCCAAACCTACCCACTTACAGCTGGAAGCCATTACCTCTCATCCTGTCACTATGGCCCTTGTGAAAAATCTGTCTCCCAACTTTCTTGTAGACCTCTTTATGTTTTGGAAGGTCTCTCCAGAGCCTTCTCCTCTCCAGGCTGAACAACCCCAGCTCTCTCAGCCTGTCTTCATAGAAGAGATGTTCCAACCCTCTGATGATCTCCACAGTGCCCCCCTCCAGCAGGTCCACAGGTTATGGGAGCTGTGGTCCAGCAGACCTGGGAAGAGGAGTCTGACTGCCCAAGACATGTTTGGTGTAAAGCCATGCTGGGCCAGCAGAAAGAGGAGATGGGCCCCAAATCCCCCTCACCAGGATCAGGGCCAGTGGCAGGCAGGGCTGCAGCTGCCAGACTCTTCTCAGGGCTCACACACCCTACCAATTGAAGGTGTTTTGGGACACAGCATATGTATGTCTGCTCACCAGTGAACATGTCCTCTCACTGTCCTCAGAGCTCAAGTCCACAGGGTCCACCTCAGCCAGCCCTTGGTTCTGGAGCCTGCCAGCCCCTGGGGATGGAAGGGGGATGCAGGTCTCCCTCTCCCATGGGTGTCATTTTACATAAAAACTATTACCATGTCTCATGTGAAGTGAGCACATTGTAACACAGATAGTCTTCACCTGATGCATATTATGAGAGCGAATTTATGTCACCTCACTTTTTAGAAGAAGACAAAAAACCAAAGAAAGCAAACAATAATTTCGAGAGAGGGATTTGTGAGGCAGAGGATGGCAGATGTGGCTGTGAGCAGACAGTGCCAAGTGCAGTTCGGAGGCCAGGCTGGAAGGGAGCCCCAGCCTCCAGACAGCACAAGAGATAATGAAGGTCTTTCCAGACACCATTATCTGCTTCAGCAAAGCACTGGGACTGGCTGATGGACCTTCTCCAGGGAAAGATGTATGCAACTCCTCAGAGGTCAGCACTTAGCCAGGGGAATGAGGCTGGTGTGGGTCTAGACTCAGAAACTGCAGAGACAGGGATGTCTGAGTCTTCTGCAGGGTCACTGCCTGCAGCCACCCAGAAGTTTGGCTGGATCCTAGACAAGTGATAGAGGAGCAGACAGCATTCCACATTTTCACATGGTGTAGTTACTCCTGACTGACTGAGAGTAATAGCAGAAAGGTCCTTCTGGAGCTGGCACCAACCTCTGGCACTGCTGTGTTTTCCCTTCTGTGCCACTCCCTGCTTGCTTCACCAGTCCAGTGTACTGCTGCAGGTGGCTCTAACACCCAACATTCCTGCCACGGAAGTCACTGTCTGATTAGAACTCTGAGTCTGGCTGCTCATCCTGGGTAGTGCCACAGTAGCATCCTTCCATCATCCTTCCTCTCTTCCATCAGGCTGGCAGTCATCATCTTATGTTTTCTTCACTTCTTTCTTGACTCTCTGTGCAGAAAGAGATTGTACCAATGCATGGGATAACCAAGGAATATCCCAGCCTTCTCAGCCTGAGCAGGCCCACACAGCCTCTCAGTGTCCCCAAGGACTCAGGGGAGGAATTCACAGTATCCTGCATAAGTGCATTTCTCCTCATTCCGCACCTTCCCCGGGATGCCCAAGACCCCCAGTGCCATGGTCAGCATCATGATTGACAGGTTCCCACCACCCTTCAGCATCCATGTTTCTCCCTCGCCTTCTCCCATCACAGAAAGCCTCAAGATGAACCTTCAGGTGAGAAGGGGAAGTTTGGAAGCTCCCTCTGGCCCCAGCTAGAGAAACAGTGGAGAAAGAGGGGAAGGTGGGCACTGGATGGGGAGGAGTTGATGTAGTGTGAGGATCTGGAGGCTGGAAGCATAATCTAGGCAGAGTGTGACTCTGACATAAAGGGCTCTTCCCATTCATGCTAAATTGTGAATAGATTTTCCTTTACATTTAATAGCCAACTTCATAAAATTGTATACATTTTCTTGTCAGAGGTCCAGTCTTAGATGTTGGATTTAATTGACTGAAATATCTTTATCTTAATCCAGTTGAATTTAGATAGAACTGTTCTCATTATCTCTGCAGAACCAAGTGTCTCAAACCTGAGCCAACTGAATTTTCCTCTGGAGTTTAATATAATAAAGATTTTAACAATCATATTCATAGGATTCCAATTAGAATGAGGTTGAAAATAATGATACAGGGCAAAGATAAATGTACTTCAGGTGGTAACTAAGTATTGAATGTCCAACATCAAATACACCAGTGATGACACAGGCATTAAATGTGCATGTAAAGTATCCATATGCAAATTACTGACTGAGTGTTATATTTGTGTGCATAAGAACATGCTTCCTTCTCTTATCTGGAAAGGATATAGGCTGAATTTCTGCATCTGCTTTTCCAAACAAAAAGGACTCCTGAAATGGAACTCATTAGTGCAGGCTGGTCTACATTCCCAGGACAGCTGAAAAGGTAGTAAAATCAGAATTATTCACTTCTCTTAAAATTTAAGTTTTGCAAATACTTGGATGTTTCATATTTACAGAAAGAATGTCCCCTTTTGGATACAAATAGCTTGATCCTGCAACCACTCCAGAATCATATGGATTGAAATTGAAAACAAAAGCCATTTTCATATCTGCTGTCAGTCTACATTTAAAAGGTGGAGATGAACCTTACTGCTCACTTTCTCATGAATATTTCTGTGAATAAGATTTTGTTCGCAGTGGAGTCAAACACCTGTGGGCTTTCATGTGGGGCACTGTTGGTATTGATGTGGCCATGTTCAGCCTGTGGGTTTTGAGGGCTTAGGAGAAATGTTTTAAGCTCCCTATCAGCAGAAACATGAGTAGGTACATTACTGAAGAGAAGGACAAGTCTTGGAGAGGAATGACACAATATAACCCCAGTAAGAAGACAAATCCCACGGTCTGTTTGTGTTGATATTAATGTGCTGTACTGAAGGAACTTGAAGGAACCATGCAGGATAACTGTTATGAATATTTTAAAATCTTTTTAACTCATTTTTCGTGTCTTCTAGAAGAAAAATGGTGGAACTTTCTACCAGTATTTCTTTGTGTTACACAGGAGATGCAATCCTGATTATTTTAACAGAAGGATTATCCCAAAAAAGGATTTGCTTTCTGGTAAGTCTCTCAGAGGGGTTAGCTGCTGTGCTGCAGCACAGCTGCTCACTGCCATGAGATCCAAGGGCATCCTGCAAGGTGGCTGGCTCAAGGACTGCAAACACGGGTAGTTTTGGAGACTGTGGGACACGAAATCTTGCAAAGCACCAGGGCTAATGTTGTTGGACTGGTATGTGATTTGCCATAAACCAGTTCAAACCTTCCTCATTGCAGTTTTTGCTCAGCAAAAGCAAGCTTCAAAAAAAGAGTAAAAATATGTTTTTTCCAATGGCACGTAACGTCTACGTTATATCAGTCAGTACATAACCTCTGCAATATTATGTGTTCACTGCATGTCACTGTAGGGAAAAAACCCTGACCTTTGCAAATAGTAAGGTTTTTTTAAAGTGGAGTTCATTACAACGTTACTGCATTAAAAAGTTCAACTTTCCTGCTTATTCTTTCTCTCTCCAGAAATATGTTCTAGTTCAATGCATTTAAGCAGAGTTTGAATTTTTCTCTCCCAAATCTCTGTTTAAAATCTCAAATGCCAACATAACCCCACAGTTTTTTCTCTTACCAAAAGTCTCCTTTCTGTAGGACACAGAGGGGGGTCTTTCCAGGGCTAGCACAGAATTTCACACAAAAAACAGCCAGCCTTCTGCATCCCAGTTTCTTATTTAACTTCTGGATCATCTGCTCAGTGGCAGCACTTCAGCTGTTCAAGGAGTTTTCCAGCACCCCGCAACCTCCACTGGGTGTGCTGAGGCTTTTGTTTCATTGTTGGTTTCCCTGCTATGCTGCCAATGACTGACAGCACACATGTGCCCCCTGAGAGCACGATGGACCGTGTATTGCTCACCAGGGACATCCTGGCGGCTTGTGAACCGATGCAGGAAATATTGTCAACTACGTGTTACTGATATATCCCAGCTCTTCTCATGACTCATATCTTTGAAGGTTTGTTGTTTTTATTTTCTACTTCAGCAATGGATGGTGCCTGGAGCAAACCAAACCTGGTCATTAACAAATAAATACTTGGTTTAAAATATCCTAGGTTAACTAACTTGCTTTAAGAGAACTGACTGTGAAGTCATTTATTTAGTACTTATCATCCTATCCTAAGCAGGTGCCTAATTTACAGCTGATTGGTAAATGTGCATTTTTACAAAGCTGGCTCCTGTGGGTCCAGCTGCACAATGTGAGATGAAAAGGAGCCTGAGGATGTGGAGGAGAGGTCACGAATGGCAGCGCTGCCACTGGGAAATGCTCCTCCTGCACCAAGGGGCAGCCGGGCCTCCCACACCCCCAGTCACAGTCCTGGGCTGTGGCCCCTTGCCCCACTGCAGCCCTCCTCTCTGCACTGCACTGCACTGACGTGCTTTTGCAGAGAAATGCATCATTCCTGCCTTGCACCCACGCCCACACTGTGCTCACTCACATCCCACACACACCCCCCACAAGTTCACAAACACACCTTGCACATCTGTTCCCAGCCTTCTTCTTGGTGTGGTACCAGGCCTTTCTTCAACACCTCCAAGAGAAAAACTGAAAATGAAATGTCTCCTGGTAGTCTCTTTGGCATATCAGCATTCAGCACAGTGGGATAAAGAAAATTAGGTTTTTTTCTAATCATTCAACCTCTGCTAATGCATGATCCTAAGATAAAATTGTATTTAATCACAGCTAATTTTTCACAGTCACAACAAAACCAATCAGGAAACTAGGTGTGGTTGTTGGGCAGTCTCCCCACCACAAGTGGGTGGGGAAACTGAAGGAGGAGCCCTTGGTCCAGCCCAGGACAACATCACCTTTGCCAATAGATGAAGCAGGGCAGGGCGCTACCTGGTACCATTTCTAGGAAATGCCATGCTTTTCTGATCATACATGCCTATGTGCAGGAGGGCAGAGAGGCTGCCTACACAGCCAGGCATCTCCAGGCAGAGGAACAAAGCTGCTTCCCTCTTGTCCAGGGAAGTCCTTGAGTCACCATCTCTGGAGGTACTAAAATATCAGTAGATGTGTCATTTAGGGATCTGGTTTAGTGAGGGCTTAGCAGTGCTACGCTAAGGGTTGGCCTCAAGGATCTTAGTGATCTTTTCCAATCAAAATGATTCTGTGGTTCTACTTCTGAAGGCGTCCAGATCCTCAGGTCCAGATTGCTGAAGATGTTTTGGTTGTACTTTAATGGACAACTGGCTTCAGTGTGGTTAAGCAGGCAAATATCCTGAATTGGATTAATCTCATCCTGACTACAAGCTATCCTCCCACTTTTTCAGCAGTTCATGCTAGGGCTGCAGAGCTGTGGGGCAGAGTCACCTCTGCCTGTGTGGGTAGCACAGGTCCCCACGCTCTTTTCTAGAGCCCAGAGGAAAGAGGGTGTATCACTGTTACAAACACACTGCTTTCAAAACAGCTCACTGACACCTACAGACAGCCACCAGCTCTTCAGTGTCAATTTCACGTATTTCTGATTATTTAATTCAAATTATTAGTAAGTCAGAATGAACATGAGAAGATATCACCCACTTACTTACACCTAGTGGTGTGCTAAGGAGAGAAAGCTCCAACATTTCAGTGACTGACCACCTTCTAACTCTCTTTGTAGCTTCTGGTCGAGTTCTGCTACCTGGACAAAAAGGGGCGAGTCTGAGCTTTTGACTGATGTGAGTATTCTATTTTGTGTGCAAAAAGTATCATTTACCAGGACAGCATAAATCTGGTACAACTTGTTTGCTGAAATACAATCTGACAGGTACAGTAGCTAGCTGTAACTTCCAGCTAGGCATATCCTAGATCAGAGGAAAATCCACAGAGTGTGGAAAAGTGGTTAAAGTTATGATAATTGTTACAGTCCTGTATCTTCTACCAACAATGAAATCAGCTTATAACTCCTGAATGGAAAGAATTATTCCATAGCATTCTCCCTTGTTCTGCATCATTACCAGGAAACAGGGCTATTACATAAGATGAGGTTAAGTCTAGATGAGAAGAGATACATTTTATTTTTAAAAGATATTAAGAAAGACGAAAGTAAATCCTTCTGACCTGGAAACTTTCTATTCTGTTCATGCATCAAAAAAGAAAACTTTTTTGAAGAACATCACAAGCATAGCATGAACAAAGTAAAATCCAAGTTAAGGCAGGTGCTGTGTGCTCAGCTAAACCAGGGACAGCACATTCAATCTTTTCAAGAACACCAGAGGTGAACAGCCCTGCTCAGGAGTAGCCACATCCATCAAGGGCTGACAGTGGATTACAGCAAGGATAACCCCAGCCACGGCTGCCCTGCACTGTGGGTGTCCCCACACCAGACTGACTGTTCCAGCTTTGGTGGCAGTGCTCAACCTGCAGCAGTTTTGTGCCAGGTCAGCACCTGCACCAAAACATCTCAGTAACTCAGGAGCCAAAATTCCCTTCTGCAGCTCCACCTGCAGCTGGAGCTGGGGTCAGGACCAGTCAGCACTGGACCACTGAAATGTGCCACTCAGATACTCTAGAATTTGGGGAGTTTGATTAATCTTTAGGCTTTCAGATAAGTTATACCAGCAAATACATTCCATAGATTTTGCTGTGGTATGCAGTCATTTTAATGCAGTCTTTAATATATTTTAAAAAATCAACACATCAGCCAAGGAGTCAGTCATTACATGTGCTTTGTTCTATAGATGTGAAAGGATAACACAACAAATAGGTCACGTTTAGCATCATTACCTCCCCATGTAACATACTTGCTAGGGCAGGGACAGACCTGGAGCTATTTCTAGGCTGTTCCATGTAATGCTTTTTTATCTGCTCAGGTCATTGTTTTCAGGTGTTTTATCTGTTGTTGTTTACTTGAAGGGAAGCAGATTTTCCTTCTCCTGCTACAAAGACATAAAAAGGAAAGATTGAAAGATATGCAGAAAAAAGCTTCCAGCCTGTCTCTCCTAAATGGCAGGCTGCTACTCTGCCTTGAGCCTTTCTGGCTTCTGCCAAGCCTTTTTGGATTGAATGGAGAGAAACCATGTAGCAAGAAGGAGAGGTTTTTCCCCCCCATATGATGAGAAATATTCTCTTTCATTGCCTATGTGCAAACCAGTCCCCAGCCAGGGCAGGTTATCACACAGACAAACCTGCCCACGCTTGTGTGGGGCACCAAGAGGTGTGGCAGGTTCAGGGCTTGCCCACCCTGCCTGCATGTGAGTGCTGCAGATGGACTTCAGAGATGATGTCCTTTGGAGACAAATTGCCCTTTCCCAGTATTACAATCGGATTTTTTAAATTGTGAGATGACTCTGACTGAATTAAGATGTAAACCATATGCTGAAGTCAATAGCATGGATTTTATTTAAAAGTAAATGAGTGGTAGAGAGAGGTAAGGGGAAGGCAAAGAGAGAGAGAGTGACAGAGAAACAGATCAAGTAGAAAAAAAAAGATATCACCACTCCAAAGATTCTGATGGCATCCCATTGGTCTTATCAGTGGTTGCAGACTGCATGCATTAAGTGATAGGAAAAAAGAAGCCACAAAAGACTCCTTTCATAGGGCTTATATTGCTCAGGGGCTAGGTGGAAACGCCCCCAGTACCTCCCCTGGATGATGTAATAGTGAATCAGGAACACTAAAAGAGCCTTTGACACCTTCTAAGACGTTCCAGCTGTCTCTCACACCATTGAATCAATCACGGACCCATTATGGTGCATCATCCGAGATGAACCGCTCAGGGTATGTGTGAATGTCCTGGGGCTCCCAGGAGGGTTTTCACAGCTGAGTCATTATGTAAGGGAGGATGCTGGAATGATAAGAAGGACTATCCCACCTATCAGGATCTGCCTCTTATCATCCTCTTCCCTAATCTTGAAACCCAGTCTGTAAGCTCAGGTGTGCCTGCCCTTCTGCAGCTGGGAGAGCACTCTGCATCAGGAGCAAAGCACCCCGATTGTTTGAGATATGAGCACCAATCTCTTGCCACACCTGGGCGGTCACTGCAGGCGGTCAAATGTTAGCAATTCAATCTCTTACAGTTCTGGATACATTCTCCTTTGACCTGGATAACTGGACAATAGTACCACCTTATCTTATCAAGGTCCTTTTGCAGTCCAAATCAGTACGCATATTCAGGGAGGGGTGAGCTTCCGTAGATGAGCAGCTGTTTCTTGCAGTTTGCTACGGCGGACAAAAGTATTTTGGTGATTTTAGCAATGTTTAAGCTATGAACCAGTTCAGTCTCTGGCACCTGGGAGCCCTGCTGCTCTCCAACCAGGCAGCATGGGCTCTCCTGTGTGTGGCTGGGCCCTGGGGCACACAGCACGAATGGAAGGTTGGTCTGGTCGGGAGGAACACCCCTCTCCCTGGTTGCAGTACCCACAGAGTGAGTCCCACACCCGGCAGGAGAACACATGCAGCCACATTTGCACATGTGCACCCAGCGAAGTTGCTCTTCTAACACCTCCTTTCCTCCACTCCCGTGCCACCCCCATTGCCTGTGACTTTCTGTAGTTACTTGGATGTTGAATTAGAAACACTTAAATACACTCTTTGATCCTCCACTGGAAATGGTAGCCCAACACATTTGGCTGTTAGCAGATTGTGGGGACTGTATGCACAGGCCTGTAGAGCAAAATATCTTTGGTTTTGTGTAGAAACCCAGCTGTGCTCACACACGTGCCATGGCACATGCTGCATTGAAGTGTGATGACAATCGCAACTGGAAACACAAGATGCTTTCAAGGCCCTGTAATTGAAGCAAAAGAAAAAAAAGGCTGGGCTTAGAGCCTGTAGTGATCAGTACCAGGCCGTGCTCTCAGCAGAACACTGCCTTGCAACTGGCAGCATTTGACAGAATTTGTAATTGCCTTCTAGGCCTGGTGGCTGTTGCTTGTGCAGAGTTAGAAATCAGAGCCATGTGGGACCAACCAAGCAGTTGAAGTGTGTGCTGTCCAAGTTTGCCTGCAGGAAACAGAGTAGCAGCAGTGGTGATCCCTGAGGGAAGTGGAGCAGGGAAAAGAAGGCTGGGAACAGCCAGCCACCATCTGCAGCTCCTTGAGAAGGTGCCCTGTAATATCATGCCCTGCATCTCAGCCAAGGGAAAAGTGGTTTTTGCTGGAGCAATGACTTCATTATATGTCAGTGCTTTTGGGGTGAGTGATTTTAATGGAAGTCTGAAGGCTGGTCCCTCTGCTGAAGCTGCCTTCAAGCCCCTGGGAGCCTTGGCTGGGATGCAATTGCTGTGCCACCAGCCATCATGAGCCTGTGAGAAACAACTGCTCACTTTTTGAAAACTTAAAAAGGTTTATTAAACCTTGACAAAAATACTACAAAAGGACTACATAAGGAAAAATTCGCAGCACTGGGAACTGCCCTCGTGGGTACCATGTGGCTTTGTCTTCAAGATGAATGCTCAGTCTTTTATACCCCTGGGGGTTGCATCAGCCAGCCCAGCCCTCCCAAAGTCTGTCAGTCAGCTCTTCTTTGCCATTTATGGGTGGAAACTGCTTTCTTGTAACTGGATTGGAGGTCAGCTGTTGCCATGCTGCACGCCCTAAGCACGAAGCTTTTCCATTCCCACCTGCCCCATGCAAGGGACACGTGTGCAGCTTCTTTGTACCTGTCCTAGACAGCCCAGGCTGTCTGATGGCAGCAGTACAGGGGGAAAAGGAACTATGGGGAGAACAGAGGGCATCTAAACTACAATAACATAACTATTCATCATTAAAGCTTTTCTTAATATTCACACAATAGTTATCCCTTAATTGCAAGAGCCAATAATCTCTTTATCCATCTATAACAAGCCTGAGTAACTTTTGTATTTCTATCTTGCCTTATTTGGCTTTCCACAGGTGTGTTTACTCTTGCCCTCTCCCTCCTTCTCTCTCTAAATACATGCCTGTACATACCTTACAAGTATATGTAGAACAAAACATACTCATTTACACACTGTACTTGTGATATTGTTGGCTTATTTCCCTGGATTAAAGGATTACATGCTAAAGATGCCCATATATGCTTGACTATTCATGCAACCCTTTAGCAATTATTTACTGTCAGTCTGACCAGTCTGGCTGGGTTTGATTTTCTGCTGGGAAAACATTCAGTATCACCAGCTTAAACTTGCTGTCTGGAGATCCAAGAACTAAATGCCCCATGTCAAGCAGCAAGAAGGACTAACCTCTCTACTTATCATAATTTACCAGGGCTTAAAGAAATGAGCTTTACTAGAAGAACTGAAACAAAGAAGGGAAAATCTATTAAGTATCAGCTTGGAAAATTTGGTGAATCTTCCCAGACTCAGAAAACCAGGGAGAAAGTTGCTGTCCTGCACGTGAAATGCATGTGGATTCAGGGAAGATTACAGCATATTCCAAGAAAAGTAATCACTTTCATGGCTTGGCAGAAAGGCTTAAGACATCGATGATGCTTTTTTTTATTAGATTCAGCCTAACACTATCTTGCCAGATACTTGCTGCCGTCAGTTTTCCTTGTTTTCACCACTTCTTCTCTACCACCACCTCACTGCCCAGAACATCCCCAAAGTATTCCAGCTTTTTTAAATAAGGAGAAGAAACATGACAGTGTCTCCTAGAGACATACCTGGCTGGTCAGATATTCCTTCCCAGAAACTCTCCCCCTTTCCTCATGCTCAAATCTTAGCCCAAATCTTACTCTTTTTCCTATGTCTGCTGGCCCCTGGTTCATGTGGGACACAAGAACTCAATTTTTCTCAACATTTAAATGCAATTTTTTGTAACAAATATATTTCCCCTACTTAATTATAACTGGCAAAGGAATCTCAGCTGGTGCAGTCAACCTCTCGTGCTCCTCTGCTGCTGGCAGGGGTATGTCTCAAGCTCTCACGGCTCAGCTACTCTTCTCCCTGTCCTGTCAACAGAAACAAGTGTTGAGGTTTTGCCCTTTTAAATCTCCCAGTCTCCATTTGGAGGATATGCATGTAAATATATATATATATATATATATATATACACACACACACACACACACACATATGTGTTCAGGGAACGCATTCAAGAAGGGAAGGCAAGAGAATCCTCCCACTGCCTTCCACTTTGTGGGTGGAAGTAGTTCAGGGAATTCAGGGAACAATTCAGGGAAGAAGTTCGCCATGTGAAGGACCCTAAAAACAATTTTAAACAACTAAATGAGGAAGTGTACAGGGAGCCTGTGTGATGGGTTAATGTTTCAATTGCATTATAAACTACATGCTCGCATGTCTTGGAGTGTCTTTGGGCAATCTCCACATTGGGATTAATCTATTTCTGAGGGTGTGGCCAAGCTGTGCTGTCTCTGAGGTTCAAGACATGTCCAGAGAAATTCTGTCTGGCTCCAGGTTTGAAAACAACTCTGGCACCTGGAGATTGTGTCAGCTGTGTCCTTGTTAGTTGGCCTGTAGCAGAAACCACAAGGCTAAGACAATTCTGATTCTTCAGAATACCACAGGACCATTTTTTTCCTTATATGTTTTCAGAATGGTTTGAGGTTATGCACCCAGTTTAATTGTTTCCCTTAGTTCTGTAAAACAATATTAGTCTTAACTTGTCTGCATGTTCATAGAGGGAGTTATTTTTTTTTGTAATTAACAAGAACATTAAATCAAGACAGTGCTTGTTTAACATTTCAACACATTTTTGTCTGAAGTGATTCACTCAGATTGTTTTCCTGGAAAAGGTGTTTTCTGGGCCTGTAATCCCCTAGGTATGTGTTTCACCTTCCAATACTGAACTGGTATGGACATACGGAAAGAAAATCTTATCTCCTTGAATAATACCTAATACCATTCCCAGAAAAAATAATAATGATCTGGGAAATCTCCAGCTATTAATGTTTTATGAGTAACTAACCCCTCCATATGCTGTTTTCATCCTTCTTCAGTACAGGAACAAAACGTCCCAGGCACTCCAGTGCATTTGCCAAGTTTCTCAAGCACTGCATCATCATGGCTTCCATTGATGCTCATTGTCAAAACAAAAATCATGGTGTACTGTTTGATATTTATGTGGATATTTAATGTACTTTTATAAGCTTTCTTGCTCTTTCCCTGCCTTTTGGATCTTTACTTCAATGACAGGTATGAACTCTATGCATAATACAGGGAATGTATTTAATACACAACAGTTGTTCTCTCACATGCAAGTGGTTTCTATAAAGAAACCATCCATCACTGCTATATAACAAGCCACATCTTTTCCTGAATTGTCTGTCCTTCTGAACTCACATATGTGGGTATAAATAATATCTACTATAAAATAGGGAATGTGCAAATACTGGAGTTACTCTTGGAAGAGTTAATTTGAGATAAAACTATTAAAAGTGCCCAGATAACTTATGAATCCAAAACCCATTTTCAAAAGGGGGTGAGATCTAAACTAGTGAAAGGATGTAGATGACTAACCAACATAAATAACACAAACCCTAGTGTGGCTGCTCTGGGCTGTTTCAGCTCTTCAGTCCTTCTCCTGTTGCACACGAGCTGCACATTCAAACTTACATCATTGGGACATTCCCTGGGCTTGTATACATCCACAGGGTCATCTCAGGATTTTTGAAGATAATTCTTACTTCCTGCACAGGTTAATCTCTTTGATATAACCACTGGTGACTGGCATAAGAGCCACGAGTGTTGTACAAGACCCATAATGTGCTTCACTACCCACCAAACCTACATGGACATAGTTGCTAACTAGTCAGGAATTGGTGATTGATTCATGGCCGTATGTCAAAGCCAAAATGTTTCATGAAAATATTTTTCATTCTGGAAGCTTTTGCCATACCCAGGCTGGAGTCCTCTTGCCAGTCTCACAGGCTGCGTTCTCTGGCAGCAAATGATGCCCAGCTCCAGTTCAGGGGTTGCAGCTCCCAGGCCCTGCAGCACAGCAGGGCTGATGGCCAGTCTGGAGGCCCAAGAAGGAATGGGACTGGGGAGTTTCTACTCTCCACACATCACAGAAACGTCCAGTAAAGGCTGTGGAGTCACGTCTGACACCACTGCACTTCATACACGGTAGCCACCCGAGAAGACCATGCCTCTCCTCCCCATGAGCACGTCTGCTGCCTTTGATTTTAGAAAAGGTGAAAAACAATGTTTTGAGCTTCCTAGAGCAAAATATTTTCAGAATTTCATTTCCACTGGAAAGGTAAAACTTTTTTAGGCTTTGTTCCAATCCAGAACGGAACAAGAAACTGTTTGGAAATGTCAGCATTTCCACAGAAACAATATGCCAAATTTTGACCTACAATTTCTTTTAAAATCTCTTTTTAATCGGAGTCCCAGAACATTGCTAAATATTCTGTGGAAACCATGGTTTCAAGGCCCTTGTTTCTTATGAGGATATTTCAAATTTCTGTATCCACATCCATCACCTGGAAGTCACCTCATCCATGTGTCTCCCCTCCATGATTGTGTATTACACTACTATGTTGCGGGGGATTTGTGTCCAAATGTGGTACTGTGACAAAAAATGCAATGCCAGGCTCTCTGTTTAAACTAGGAATTAAATTAAATTATGTGATGCAAAGTGAGCAATGTGTGATAAAAACATAAAAATGCAAAGAGAAAGGGTCTGTGTTTCTCTGAACATGACAGGGAATTGGCTACACTTTTTCTGATAATATTGAATGATGATATATGCATGTGTTATATGCATGTGTTTCCTAATTTCTCCTAGCATGAAGTGTAGCTCCCAGGTATTGTTGCTATCTGATCTTCTCCTGCTTTTTCAGGGACTCTCACTTGCTCCTGATGATGCCACTTGGGCTGCATGGGGACATTTTATATCCACTTGCTACCTCCATGCACTAGTGAACCTGTTGGCCTACTCAGAGAAGGGTGGTGATGGGAAGTGAGAGTGACAGAAATCTGGAATTATTAATTTCTAGTGCTCTGAAAAAACACCAGTTTTCAAAAGCGTAGAAGGCTAGAAATAAACTAAACATTACATCAAGCAACAACATTCTCATTTCAGATATTTTACCTTCAATTTTGCACATTGTCCCTTAGGGTGGTAAAAAGCTCTGGCCTCTCTAGCTTCACTCCCCATCACAGGAAAAATGTCCTGCCCAGCCTTGCAGAGACTCCTTGGAGTAGTTACCTTAACCTGCTTTTCCTGATGGCCAGTGTGGACTCTAAATATCCCTTTTCCACCTCAGCTGTTTTCTTCACACTCCTTGTTCTAAATTCTTGTGTTGTGTTGTTCCACAAGACAGGAACCTGGAGATATAAATGTAGAATAATTTTATCCCACCTGAAGCTACAAAATGTTTCTTCCTCCTTAATTTAGGAAACAGGGTATTCCAGTGGAGGATGAGTCTCACCTATTTATCATTGTTGTCTGGACATAATCACATGCATTCAGTAAAGACAGAGATTCTTTTGCAGACCTTCCTAGCAGACCTTAACTCACATCTTCCTGATACCTGCAAGTGAACAATCCTGCTAGCAATAAAAAATAATCTCCCAGGAGGACCTCTGATCCTAAAGCAAATGCTGTTTAATTCACCACTCATTAGGAGTGTATCTGGATTGATTTATTAAGCACTTCTGACCCCAAATCTTTTGAACAGCATTCCTTCACGATTAAATAGGGAATGGATTTGGGCAACACTTCTGGCAGACAGAGTGGAGGAAGGCAAGTGATTCCTGAAAACATTTATATCATGTAACTTAATGAAAATATACTACAGGTTGGCATGCCCAGACCAGGAGGGATATGTTTTTATGTTTTCCACCCAAGGCCCTGGTAACTTCTGTAGGAAATATGGTTAGAACAATTCATTAATTATACATTTGTTGTTCCACCTTTGTGTATTTTAGAAATATGCAGTCACATTCAATCCATTAAAAAAAAGGGGGGGGGGGGGAAGGCAGTATCTTTGGGTCCAAAGAAAATCAATATATTTTGTAAGTACACAACAGTCTGCAGCAGCAGAGACTCTGATACCCTCTAGGGAATCAGATCCTACTTTTTGCTTAATATTTAAAGAACAGAGAAATGGATACAACTGTACCAGAAGTCTTTTATATGTGACTGGCTACAGACAATTGCTTTCTAGTTGAGAAAAACAAACTTTCTCTCCAGTTGTACCCAAGTAATTACAAACAAGAAGAGAATCAGCCTCTGTTCTCTGAGCATATAAACAAAACACTTCAAACCTTGTAATAAGAATCAAGAGAGCAAAATACAAGCTCCTGCTATATGCCTTGCCATTCTCATTTGGCTACAAAGGCAGGATAAAGCATGGAGCAGTCTGTTGGCTGTATGACCTGTTTGGCCAACAAAGGCACATGCAGCAAATCTGCATATACCTTTATATACGTGCACTCCCCTCTCTCCTGGCTTCTAGTTAACAAGACAGTGCAGAATCTGGCTTGTCTCCCCCACAGAGATTCCAGAGAATTTGCCAGAATATTTGCATCTACATAAATCACTAAGAACAATTGTTGCTTTAGGTGCCACTTGAATGGTAAGGAATGCATCAGCTCTCATGAATTCGTCAGAAGATTCCTAAGAAAGTGAGCTATTATCTTCAATCAGATCTCCTGTTCACAGGAGACTAAATGGCTGGGAGAAAACCTAATGAGAAATTTTTGAAATGGTTTATCTCAACTGACTTTTGGCACCTAACTCTCCAAATCAGATGTCTATTTCTGTTGGGTTTTCTCTGTTCTTAGCAGAGAGCAAGGGCTTCTTCAAAGAGTGAACTACATGACAGAAGAGCTAACAGGGAGTGATTAAGGCCCTGAAGTTAGGTTCTTGTTGTATAAAGTTAGTAAGAATTGTGCAGAAAAGACCTATAACGTTGAACATTGTCAAACACAATTTGTCATCGGTAAGGATCTGACAATGGGATTCTCTGTGAGGTGCAGAGAGGCTCCTGTGAGTCTGCTCCATCTGAGATGTGCAAAATCACAGTTTTCCCCAAAAGGGCACTGCTGGGTAAGCTCCTTCAGCTGCTGCATAGGGTATCAGAAGGGAGAGCAGAAGTCCTTACTTCATGAGCACCACAGGACTGGGAAGGGTGAGACAGGCGGGCACATCTCACCAGGCTTCCCTACACAGACGCTCCTAAAATGGGATTGTGCTGTCCTCATCAAAACATTGATCCCAGAAGAGCTGACAGCTCTGCAGGTGGCTTCCCAGAGCAACCCTGCTAAGGTGAAATTGGGCATAGTCCCAGCTGCTGTCTGAGTGCCATGAGGGTGCCAGGAGTGCACCCATCTGGTAGAGTCAGCAGGCTCTCTCCGGAGATGTGAGCAGGAGCCTCAGCAGAGAGGAATGGAATTTACCCATCTCCAGGCACTGTCTAACGAGGGAACAGGACTTTGCAGGGTAGGTGGGGGAGGAATCCTTCCCTCAGCAGCATCAACACACCCAGAGCAACACAAAGCCATTAATTACCTCGCACTGCTAACAACAAGTGACAGAAACAGCTTTGTATCTTGTACTTGCTGCTGAAAATGCATGGAAAGTTTGTTCACTCTTCTGAGACCTTTCCAAGGGGCCACACAAGTGGTGAGCCAAATAAAGCCAGACACAGCCAGATCTGCCTTTTGCTTGGGCCTTCTGGATAAAAAAGTTTGTGGTACATGAAAGAGCTCTTTGAAGTGACTGCTGTTGATGCTTGCAATGCATTTGGGTGAGCACAGAGAATCCCAGGGCTGATGGTGTCAGGAGTCAGGGGGGCTCTTCCTCTTCATGCATGGAGAAGCTGAGGATATCTGAGAGCTCTTTCTAATACACTGTGGGACTATATCTAAAGGACTACATACATTTAGATTCTGCTGGAAAAGGAGAAGGGTTTGTGACACAGGGCTGAGGGTAGAGCAGCATTTGCTGCAGCTCTGCGTCCTGCCTCACAGTGTGGCTGTGTCACCAAGCCCACCTTTCCCTGGGTGGCTGGTACAGATTATTCTGATGGCAGGGTACGTTTCTGACTGCAGAACACGTTCCCCATAAATGGCAGCAGGTAGATTCGTTGTTAACGAAAATAAAATTTGTGATCTAGAGTCTCCAGATTAAAACATACAAGAACCTACCAAGTAGGTGGGTTTTTTACAACAGTTCAAAGATCTGCCAGATGACCAGTCTTCTCTTGGGGGTGAAACAAATCAGTGTGTTTGATACAGAGTTTTCCATAAAGATTCATTGTAAGGTAATTAGAAAGAGAGGGGAAAGGAGCAAAACGAAAAACCAATAAAGAGAAAAAGAAATCAACTTCGGGTCACATCCAGAGCAAAATCCACACCATAGGCTGAGATTTTGTGAGTTCTTGGAATTTTCCCTGTGTTGCAGTGTTATCTAAGCATTAGTTAGAAAACAAATGTTGAATGTCTTGGGGCAAAGGTGTAACAAATAACAAAATCCAGCCTGCCTGTTGCCATTAGACCAAGAGGCATCTGCATTGCAACCCTGCCCCAGCTAACCCCTCTGGATGCTGCTCTGCTCCATCTCGGACAAGCAGGTAGAGAAGACCAATGGCACTTTCTTCTGGGAAAGCAAATGGTGCAGAGGATTTGAGCTGGGATGACCTGGCAAGGAAGTAGAATGGTGCTTGTGTAGGAAGATGGAGCAAAAAAAGTGAAGAAGTTAACTCCTTCAAAGAGTGAAGGAGTTACATGAGGTTATTTTTTCAGCCCCTTACCTCTGTCATCTTCCTATTTTAAAACCAGAAAACTCTAGGGCACAAAGCAACCCAAAGACAAATCCAATCTGTTCAGCTGGAAGCTCCTCACTATTCACAAAGTCATGAATAGTTCTCAAATATTCCAGAGTGATTAAAAAGAGGAAATTCAAATACTTTATAATCTTTGGGTTATAGGATTAGGCCTGTAATAGTTTTACTTGGCTTTATAAGCCTGATCCTGTCCCAGTGAACATGATGGGAGGTCAGTTATCAAGCCACAGGGGGCAAGATAAAGCTCTATATGAGTTGCTATTTTTTACTCTTAAAGTTAGTCTTATTGGGCCCAGCCCAACTTCAGCTGAAGTTAATGAAAAGACTCCTGCTGACTTTAATGGGAGTTGGATTGGCCCTATTGTCCTTTGTTGAGAAAAGTAATTTTAAAAGGTCACGAGGTGAATTAAAAGAAAAAGAAACAACTACATTGATAAGCTTTATTCAACGTGCTCACCTTATAGAGAAGTGTTGTCTTAGCTGGTGAGTGTAGTTCAAACTAGTCCTTATAGACTCGGTAAGGATAACAAAGTATGGTTTTACTCAAAAAAAACAAGTGGAAATGAAAATTTCTGAGTTCCGATTTAAAGATCTCCCAGTGGCTTCTATCTGCTCAATTTACAAATAAAACAGACACCAAAGTTAGACCCTAATCTCAATGAAAGCAACCTTGTGCCAGTGCAATTCCACTGACTTTTACGGATTTCTTCTTGATGCTTCAGTGGATTTCTTCTTGATTGACATGGGTGGGAGAGCTAAAATAAGATGCTCTGTTTCTAATTGCTATGGCCAAACTGTGACTTGGTCTATGCACTCTTCTTTCAGGACAGTCTCTCTCTGCACCTGAAACAATCTGGTAGTCAAAGTGACAGGGAAGAGAAGAAGGATTAGTTAATTACTCTGCTGATTGTGTAAAAAAGGAGCACAGATGCAGCTGATTCTCCAAATGTTCCCTTGGCTGTGAAGGACAAAGAAGACCAAAAGAAAAGAAAAACTTACAGTTGTTCTGGGTTTTGACTTGCACTCTATGGTTTCTCCAGCTCTAAATAAAGCAGAGCACAGGTTTTATAGCCATTTTCAGCAGATAAAACTATCAAATGAAAAGTTACTATTTTTGCACAATATTTTTTCATTATAAATTACAGACCAGTCTCCCTCAGAACAACTCTTATGCACTAGTTGTCAGAAGATGCTGTTGGCAATCAGCTTCGCAAAATTCTTCTTTTCCTGCTTACCCTTTTTACAGGATGCATTTTAAGATCCAAGTGGCATAAAACATGCTACATTTCTTGGGAAATGCCTGAAGGAGTTTGGTTTTGATTTCTTTGTGTTGTCCTTGCTAAATATTTCATGCTGTGAAATTCAGATAGCCTTCTCCAATACAGGAAGTAGCAACAGGAAAATTAAAGTGTATACCTCCTCCGCACCCCACACCCCAATTTACTGCCATTTTATATATACAAAAATAATCTCTACCAAGCTGAGATGAATCAGAACCATCTTTCCAGCAGATGGTTAAAACTAAAGGGAGAGAAGGATGGCTTCATTGGGCTAATCCAAGAAAGGGAAAAGCCCTCTAAGCAGTTCCCTTTCCAGGCAGGTTAACAGTCCTGCTCTCAGCAGGTTCTGACCATCAATGAACTAACCCTTTCCTCCAACTCGCCTCCCGCTGGGCAGGAATTCAATGCATGAGCAGAGGTCAGTGTTAATGCCATCCTGCTAAAGGCATCCAGCTTTCATTCACAAAACAAACCACTTTACTGGCTTCAGAGAGAAAAGGAAGTAACCCAGGAGAAAAAATGCACAAAGATTTCCTATTAAGCAAGAAGCAGTTTACAACATAATACCAGTTGCAAAAGGGTTGAATCAAACATTGATATAATATATCTTTAAAGCAGCTTCCTAAATGAGAATCAATGAAAGATTATTTTGCCCATGTCTAAGCTTAATGGCGCACTTACACAAATAAGATGAGAAACTACAGCTGCGGTGAGCACTTGTGCTGCCTGCTGCAGTTTATAGAACAAACATTTGGGATCTATCTGGCTAATCATGTATATTTTTCATGTGATCATCTGTTTATGCTTCTTTGGTTTATATGTCTTGGGGCTGGGCTGCGTGCCAAGGGGCTGGGGCGGCACTCAGCAAACAGCCCCTGGTCCCACGGGACCCCCGCGGGACCCTCAGTTACAGCTGCTCCAGCCTCACAAGGGAACAGGTCCCCCCTCCTCCTGCCTGTTTCTGAGGATGCAGTGTGTTTGGAGCTGCACTCCTTAACCCCTCCTGTTCTTCCCACAGCGCTTCTTGCACTGGAGCCACACACTGGGCATGCATGTGTAAGGACAGTGCCATATTCTGTTTGGCGCACATTTTAACCAAAAAGCTGTATGGTGCCCTGGGGTGGCTCGATTGGGCTAGTGGTGGAAACACTTATTTCTGTACTTGCTCCCAAAATAAATTTTTTTCTTATGTGGCTTGTGTCACTTGGCCGGTGGCAACTTGAGGAACTCTCCATGGCTGCCTACTGAGCTGGGCTCCCTGGGTTGTTCACTGTCCCTGTGTCCCCAAAGGCTCTACTGTTGTTCCTGCACCAGACCATCCCCTCTTTCCATATGTAATTCTCATGGCTGTTTCACTGGGCATCTTCATCTTCCAGCCATGTGCACCCACAGAGGCTGTGCTTCCCCCCGCAGCTCTTTGCCTTGTGCCTCCCCATGCACAGCCCCACAGCCAGCTCGCACCCCAGGGTGCTGGGCTGATTTCTGCCCTCCCAGACCACAGCCAAGCTGCACCAGTGAGGGGCCAGCCCATGTCAAGTCACCAGTGGTGCTGCTCATGCCCATTGCGGCCCCCGTGGCCTCCCTACACCAGACTCAGCAAGTGCTTCTCTCCAAAGCACAGGTGCAGACTGTAGCCATTGCAAAATACAGAGGTTAGAGGAACCATAAAATAAGCCAGGGATGGCCTATGCCTCCAGTTCAAGGCTATGATAAATTTTAGAAGTGTTGATGCTGCTAGTGGGGCCTCTAGCTGTGATGAAGCAAAAACAGGGCTCTCTCAACATCCCAGCACTGCCCAGGTGCTGGTAGCAGGCAGGAGGGATCAGACCAGCACTTGAAGATGGTTCTAGTTTTAGCAAAGGAGTAAGTCACTTTGAGCCCCCATCCAGAGTGGCTGTACAATAATGGAAGGAAATGCAGAATGAACCTGGGTAAAGCCACAGCTCCATAACAGTGACCCATGCTGTACCTGGCTATTCTGCTGATGGTCACTAAAGTTACCCATTTCCCTGGTTAACATTAAATGATATCATTGTTCTCCATCAGTTGTCATGCATCTGCTCTGCAGAGGCCCAGAGACTCCCCAGACAAGCAGCGAGAGGGCTTTGTGGGATTGTGCCATGTGTCCCTCAGCCAGGCTGGGGGTTGCTGTCTCTCCCAAAGAAAACTTCAGCCTGACCTTGCCCTTCATCACAACAGAAGCTAGAGACCCCATGGATCGTTCTGCACATAAAGGCAATGTGATTTTGAGAGTCTGGCAAATAACAGCAGGGTCTGTTATGCCCTGCCTGCTCTCACAGCACCTTAGGATTTTGTGGGATGGACATCACTTCTGTACCCAGAAGGCTGTAAACCAAAGTAGTCTTACCTACCGGCAGGATCTGAGCCATAGCATGTAGAAAACTGCTCCTCCAAAAATCCCACCACTGGGGAAGGGACAGAGTGCCCGTACTTTTCAAATGCCTCGCAGTTGAAAGCAGGTCCCACACGGCCTGGCATGATAAAGGATGAGTGTGTGGGACCCTGGCTCATGGGGCTCTGCAACCCCCGTGGCTGCTGGCACAGCCTGGAAGGGCAACTTTGCACACAGGACTGCCATGCAAAGCTGAAGCATGTTAAATCCCTGGCTGAAAAGGGTGACTGAGTGTTTCTCTGTGCAGTCTTTACCTCCCTGAAGATGTTTACTTTGCTCCTTGTGCTTCCCCTCTGTTTCCTTCCTCTCTACTTCACACCACTAATACATTAGGCACAGAGTAGAAATGAAACAGAAGAAACGAAAATGCTGTCTCAGCAGCAATAGCTCTCAAGCTGTGCTGGAAGTCAAAAATTAAAGTAAAATGGGTGGCTGAGGGAAGGGAGTAATGCGCTTCTCTGGCTCATGGGTCCCCACAGGGAAGTCCGAGTGCAATGGTCTCTTCTTTATCTACACCCCCATGGCACAGCACTTCAGTCTGGAGGAATACCATGAAGATAGAGGATTGCCATGCAATAGACCCTTCACAATAAGGTGGCCAGCAAAATTACTGGAATGTGTCCTTGCTACGGAAAAAGAAAAGGAGGAAAAGAAAAGGCCAAGGAAAAAGAAAAGGAGGTACAGAGTGGTAAAGGAAGTAAGTGGGGAAGGAGATCCTCCCCTCAGTCTGGGATGCCCCAGTTCATACACTTTTGAAAAGAAATTATTGTTCATCATGCCTAAAGTGGGTTACACAGTGTAAAGCTTCCTCCTCATTGTTCATTAGCATCACTGAGTCTTTCAGACAGAGCCTGAAGGCCTTTTGCCCATGTTGAACATGTTATGTCCTGTGAAGGTCGTGGGGATGGCTGAATGAGAATAGTTGGCTGTCAGAGAGGCTGGTGGTTGCTGCACTGGCAATTTTTCTTTTCATCAGTCATTTTAGGCAAGCCAGGATGTTCCTTTCTCACAAATCTTGATCTACAAGTACAGACCCCAGATTGCTTAATATTCTGGGTGCTGAGGGAATTTCAAATTCCTGCAGTGGGACATATGTCTATAGAAACTCTTTGTAGTATTTGAGACCCTCTGTAATACTTGAGTGGGTTCAAGTTTTTTTCTATTTTTACAATAGCAATATGAGAAAGCACAAAGCTCACATATCTAATGATTGCACAAGTGGGATTTTTGGGAGGGAGGACAATAATTTCAGTCTGATCTTTTTCCATTATTTTTATTCAACTCTACATTCCTCAGTTCAGCTCTACTTAAACACAAAACAGAAACAATGAAGTGGCCCTTGTATGAGGAGCAGCACTTGTAAGAGACAGTCCCTGGGAGACCACAGGTGCTGGTGGCCTCGTTTTATAGGATGGCGACTGATATCCACCAGTGTCTGGAAACACCAAGCCTATTCACATGAAAAATAAATCTCATGTGAAATATGGCCTTCCATGGATCATCTAGTAAAGGTGAACGTTTTTTATATCATATTGCACACTAGGAAATAAAAACCAAACTGCTCTGACAGGATGCATTGACAGTGCCCTTTCTACAGCAGATTTTTATGTGTTTTCCAGAGTCTTTAATTCTCTTACTTCAGAGTCTCTCTCACTGTGGATTTATGACATGTTTCCTGCTTCCCTTCTCCTCATCTGTTCTCCCATATCTCTTACTTGAACTACTTTAAAGTGACATGTTGACGCATATCCGCGCGATGAAAGCGAGGACATCGATGGAGCGTGTTTCTCTGCAGCGTGGTGACCCCGGATCAGCCAACACCCCCAGCCAATGTCTGAGTGCAAATGCAGTGGACAGGCAGAGGGACATAGGCCTGGCAGGAAAAAGGCCAAAACCAGGCAGTTAGAAAGTCTTGGCCTCCATGGAGTAGTCAAGATATTGCTCTATTACAACACTTTGGATGCCTCCCTGGGGCTACTGGATGAGAAGTAAAACTCTTACTGCTACTAAGTCACAGCCTGTGATGGCAGCACTTTGGAGGTCCCCTCTGGAATAGTCACCCTCTGGTAACTTCTGATACCTGACATAGATGTATTTACCCACCCCACCTGTGACATGCACCCTCCACCTGCAATCTTCTTTCTCTTTTTTCCTCTGAGCCCAGGCAGCATCTGCTTGCTCAGCTTCGAGTAGCAGGGGAGCAAGGAAAGCATCCAGAGCAAGGAACCAAGGGTCTCCTCTGTGACCATGCTTGTCTGGGGACTAAACCAAGGATGGTGAGTTAAAGGTTCCCCTCTCTCTGACTGCCCTCAGACCACTCATAACTGCTTTTGTGCCTTAGTTTCCTCCTATATAAATTAAATTACTCTATCTGTTCCCTGGTGGTTTTTTCCCCTCCTTTCTATCTATGTTATTCCCCCATTCTTACAGATTCAATTCAATGCCCAAGAGCATCTATATTTGCTAATGTTTTGAATGCAATAATTTAAAACATGTTTTGAAGAATTCCTGCTTCTCAATGCACTGCATCTTACGGAAGTGTGAAATCCTAGCATGAGGTTCAGACCCACAACTTAAGTATACCAAATGCTGTAAGAGATCACTGTCCTCTCCCCACTGATGGTCATCCTTGTTCTCTGGCTAGACCAAGGAAATCTTCCTTTGGTCCTTACAAAGAAATGCTTATCTGTAGGACAGCCTCCAAGCTCTCTGCAAGAAGTGAAATGCTGAACACCTTTGTAAAAATATTGATCCTCAGCACCCCTTCCTGGAACATCTGTTCCAGGGTAGCCTTTCCAATGGATGCCTTGAGCAGCAGGGATTACTTATCCTGCAGAAAGAGCAGCACATGGCAGCTCGCTGCTTTTGCCTTCTGCTGGGCAGAAGATTTTGGAGGATGTGCACTTTTAAGGGATGCATTAATTCACCTTTCAAATTATCTGGCTGCTTTCTGCAGCTTTAGAGGCTGCACATGGTCTGCCTGCATCATCATAGGGCAATTTCTTGTTCCTGGTCAGTACAGCCATAAGTTAAATCTCAGCTGTTCTCTGTGTAAATCTGTCAATGCTGTGCAATGTTACAGCTATTAAGACTCTTTTCACTATCACTAGTGTAAAAAATAGTATTTTCACCATAACACTTGTAAAATAATTATGCAAAAATATATAGATCTGCTTGCAAAGCCACTACAAGGAGGTGTCCTTGTAGTAAAGATATTAAAGATATTAAAATTTTTCCAATGTTAGCGCTCGCTGTCTATTGAGATCAGTAAGGGGCAGTTTATGAAGATGGCTATGGAAAATCATTACAAAAATTCAAACCTGTGAGGTCATCCTCTTCCATAACTTTGCAAAACACCATACATTTGGATTAGTTCAGACATCTATCACCTGTAATAAAAATATGAATTGAAAAAAAGCCAGTTCAAAGCAAGGTTTGCACAGAGCTTACCAGCATCCCATAGCATTCTGCGGTGCAGAACCCAGCAGAGTAACTCAGTGCTGTACAGAAAGGTTCTGTCTCTTGCTTTCTTTAAAACCTCCTGCTTGGAAATTTCATTGGATCCCTCTAGTTCTTCTGCCACAAGAAACAGGGTTCCCTATCCATCTTCTCAATATAATCTTACAGTATTCTGGTCATCTGCCAGGATACTTTGGACACAGACAAAGAAGCAAGGTTTGAGAAGGAAATAGTTAAAATCTCACTCTGACAGCTGCATAAGTGGGAAGCAGACTGTTCATTTGAAAGTGTGAGAATGAAGCCTGCTGTATACAGAGAAGCGGGCATTTGTGTGACTTCTTAGCTTAGACATGGTCTCTCACAAGGTCACTGTTTGCCACCATTCCACCAGGTCTAAATGGCTTTGGAGTAGTTTTTGGGAAGATTTTGTAACTCAAGTTAACCCTGACCTAGAAAACACTAGTCTGTTTCAATACTATAGCTTTGCTCTCAGCTCAGATCTACATGAATCATGTTGGGAGTTCAGCACATTGTAAAACATAGAAATGAGAGTGGGCTGACTTCTGATTCCAGGGAAGTCTTGAATTAGAGAATTACAGAAGCCTTGTTACTATTTAAAGTCACCTGCCTTCCAGCCCTCACCTTTGATTTCACAGGTATGCTGGCTGTAGTCCCTCTCCTCTTCCAACACAGGCCATTTTTTTAAAGGTTTCTTTTGAGTTTTGAGTATTCTGCATCTGAGCTTCAGTGTTTGCCTTCTCTCATCTTTTTCTATAGCATACTTAATGCTACCAAAAGACTTATGATAAACCTACTTTCAAAGGGACCTTAAAATCTAAGAGACTGACAGTCTGCATGAAATCTCCTAAGTACATCAAGGTGGTTATCACAAAGGCCTCTCTGGACAAAGGCTTTTCCATGCTTCCTGGCCAGTTAAAGCTGGATACACACCTATTAAGTCTGAGGGACACACTTCTGAAGAGTTTGCTGAAGTCGATAGCAGAATATGTCCCAGGACAGCAGGGACAGCACAGCGTAGGGTCACGGAGCACAAAGCACTATGAAGGGCTTTGCAGAATATGGCCCTCAGGCACGAGAAGTGATCTTTTGCCACATGCAGCTGAGGAGCCTCACACAAATGTGCTCTGCAACATTGCTCATACACATGGCATCGAGCGCGGAGGAACCATTTCTGCAATATGCTGTCAGCTGGCGAGAAGTTTTGCAGGAAGGAAAGCGCACAGCAGCTCCCAAAGCGCACAGCAGCTCCCAGCTGCCTTAGGCTATAGGCACCAAACCTACAGGCAGCCTTGCTGACACCACATAATTGTCCTCAGGTAGGAGAGGCTGAATGGCACTCTTTGAATCACAGAGTTTCATGTCTCTGGCAAATGGAAAAGCAGACATCAATAGATGATGAATATAGTGAGAATTGTATTCTAATTGGAAATAAGATGTATATTACCTTGTACTGGATCAAATAACATGAAGGATTAAAATGGCTGTGCTGAATAATTGAGATCCCAGTTGTATAATTTTTCCTATCATTTTAAAGTTATGCCACGGAACCAGAAATATTCCACTAATAAAAAAGGTTGCTCATAAAAAGGAAAAATATCAAAGAGCCATCAATGAATAGGAACATTAGAGAGAGAAGAAGAATTTTCCCACTCCTCACCCCTTCTGCATATCCAAGTGCTACTTTATAAGCTTTGATTCTTTATAAAATTATAAACACAGAGAAATTCCTGAGAGCAGCTAGTGTACTCACGTCAGACATTTGGTGATGCTGAAAATTTCTCTTAATTTTCCACCCATGCATTCAAGCTGCTGTGCAATTAGAAAGAAGTGGCAATACTTGATCACTGTAACAGCTGCATCCAGTCGTAACCTAGCGATTCAAAGCAGGAATATTCACCAGGTTTAAGACAACTCCATCTGAAAAATCACTTTCTAAATCTAGGCATGAGTAAACAGATTCCTTTCTACTGGGACTGTTTGTCCCCAGTGCCACACAAAGCAAGGAGCTGTAACCACAGGCACATTCGAAGCCTCTGTGTCGTATTACTAGTAGCTTGAAATTCAGACTACAGCTCTTTGAAAAGATAGTATTTTTCCAGAAATGTTTATTTTACATTTAGAGCTGTTATTGTTATTTCTTCTCAGTGGTGTAGAAGTCCAGTTGGAAGAGTTTTCTTTCCTCTGCATTGAAGTTGAAAATTCCTGGAAAGCCATGACAATATTCAGCATTCATGATTACACAGACAGACATATTTCATGAAAATTGCATAGGCTTTTAATACAGGATTATGAATGAGCTCTAATGTTGAAATTATATTAGATTGGATTTCAGACTGTATTTAACATATTTCCATACAGCAACCTTGGGATGTCTTTTCAATAACAGTGATTATTACAGGCAGGCTGTTTTTTAAGAAAACATTAGTTCAAGGTGGACAGGGCTTCCTGAAAAATGTTCTACATCTTTATGGCTGATGTTTTAGTTGTTTTGAATTAACTTTTTTCACAGCCAGAATGAAACGTTTCACCATATAATTCTTCATGCATGTCTTCAAACAAACTTGGAGCCTTTGCTGTGAATTTTCGAAGCTGTAATACAATCTCAGGCATGAAAACTCTTTGTGAGCTGAAGGTGAGCATTTTGCCCCCAGTTATCTGGTTTCTCTCAAAATATAAATATTCTTAGGTAATGTCTGTCTTTTTAAAAATACTGGTTGCCCAATGTGATTTGAAGGCATCTCTAAGTACCAACCTGTGAACAATCCCAGGCTTACTTTTTTGCAGGTTTCCAACAGCTGACTGCCCAGCCACAGACCTTGATAAGGACAAGCTGCTTGATCGAGTGGAATGGAGTTCAGGTTTATCTCTATATCATGACAAACACCTTGAAATTATGCATTGGCCAGGAGGCATTTGGAAAGCAGAAGTCAGTGACTCATTGGGATCTGCCTATATGAGCAATTTCTCAACCTGTCCTCATAGCACTGGTCCCTGGACCAGTGGCTCAGCTCTGCCATTTGGCCCATTACTCCTTCCTTACAGAGTTCATACTCCTTCTTCTGTCTGGAACAGCAGTGGTTTAAAGTGTAGTTAATTGGAAGATATCTGCTATATTAAGCTCAAGGTAAGTGGGTGTGCCTCTCATGGTTCATGTAGTTATCTCCTGGGGTTGCAGCCCTTGCCTCTCCAAATTTCACTCGCTGCCATAAAGAGCACATGGACTATTGTGGTACACTGATGCTGCCAGCTATTTGTCTCTCTTCCACACTGGTGTCAATCTAACCTAAAGCTGCAGAAAACACTTAGATTTTACCAGTGTGAGGCACTGAAAGACCTTCCTTCAGTCATTAGCAAGTTTGATAGCTCTCATTAGTCTACTTTAGTCACTGGAGAAAAGAGATGTGTTTCCTACACTAGTGGCATAAACACTTCCCTCACTTTTATACTGCTGGAAGAAATGTGTATTTTCAGGGCTAAAACAGTAATCCATTCACAGTGCATTTCTGAAACCAACCCTATTCTATTCATCTCACTTAAATGGTCAAAACTGTGAAACTGGATGCCCCAGGTTCTACTCCTAACACCTAATAGAGATTCTTTGAAGGGATGTTTTGAAGACATTTGAAATAGGAAGCCCTGTGCCCTATTCTCACTGCTGTTGTGAAACTCTGGGTGAGTCCACACAGATGTGAATTTTTATTGCAGTTTAACATTTCTAAATACCATGCTGGTTAAGAATAGGCTGAATCCTCTAAAATATACTTTTATTTTTTACCCTCTAACTTGACCGATGAAATGTATCAACTAATTAAAAATCAACAGGAAACAAATGTCTTCACAGAGGTAGTTATCTGTGGCAATTGTGGTTTGTGGCATAAAAGCTAGGATGGAAAAAACTCCACATTCAGAAAGACACATGCATTTTTAAACAGTATATATGAACTCATGCATGGCCACCCAGCAGGGGATGGAAATGCCTGAGAGAGATGCTTCCTCCAGAGCAGATTTGATAAGGTATAGGAGACTGTGCCTTTTCAGCCAAGCTGCCCACAGATATGACAATTCCTGTACTCTGAGACAGAGCAGGCTTGGCCAGTCAGCAAGGAGGAGCAAAGCTCTGCATCCTGCTTGGTCAGCCTCAGCCCTGCAATGCCATTCACAAGGGATGCAAAACTGTATCTAAAAGTGCCTCCATTTGTACTAATAGCAGCAACCTATCACATTTTTTTTTCTTGGCACCCAATATCAACTTATCAAAGAATAATTTAATCTCTTTTTCTACTGACAACTGAGAAGAAAATCTGACTTTTAGAAATCTCCACAGCCTGAATAGTTTAATCAACTGAATGATGAAATAAAATACTCAAAGGAAAGTGGAAAACCTACCATCTCACTTCACATCTGGGTGTAGGAAAAATGCTGCTCCACTATGACCAAAATGCTTTTAGAAAAAACCCTGGGCATTGTCTCAACCTTTCAAGAAATCACTTTCCACTGTGAACACTGACTGCAGTCAACACAAAATATTTATTCCTGTCATCTGAGACTCTTCCACATGCTTTGAGGTACTCGAGTTCACAAGTGAGAATACCAAATATCATCCCTGCTGCATATGCATCAGTCGGCTCTTGGACGCTCTCCCTTGATGTCATGGTGTCAGTAAGGATGAGTGAAGCTGCCCTTTGCCCAGGCTTCTGTTTGGGTTAAAACACCAGATTTGGTTGTTGCTAAAAGCACCTCCCACCATGGATGTCCTTGTTTTCCAAAGTAAACAGTCTCTGGCGTCTTGTGACCTGAACAGCCCCAAGTGTCTGACCTTGCAAAACAAAAAAATATTTTATTTGAAAAGAAAAATCTGCAGCTTAAATTATTTGAGGCACTGCTTTCCTTCCTCAGCAGGATGCTGGAATGTCCAGGCTGTGGTAGGAGCTGCTTATACGCCACAGACATACACAGGAACATATTTGCCCTCCAATGATATATTAGGCAACGGTTTTGAGTTGGCAGGCTACTAAAAGCCCTAGCCAAACAAAGATAAAATTGTAATTTATCAACAGAGAATGCTGAATTCATGGTCACTGGTGACTGCTGGGACTGGTGGTAGCCCACAGAGCTGAAGCTGACAACATAAAGACAACAAACTGCAGATACTGTTTGGACTTTTCTCAGCTTTGAGGGAAAAATAAGCTCTTTTTTTCCCCTAGAAATTGTTGAAACTGGGAACAAGATAAAATCACCTTTCTCCAAATCCAGTACGACATGGCTCAAGCAGCTAAAGTGTATGAAAATACTGTGATTGCAACTATCTTCTGCAGCATGTCAAAGAAGGCATGAAAACAGAGCAGTGGTGGGTGCATGCAGAGAGGCAGCCGGGGCACTGGCTCACTGAGGAGTCAGCAGTGCAGGCTTTGGTGGTACAGACCTCTCTCAGGAGAATATGGTCCATGGCTTTCAGGACTTATATTCTCTGAACTAGTTATTTCAGGGAGTAGGATTTTCCAAAGGCCTTGTCTTCCTGTCAAAGATTTTAAGGATTCTTGAAAATATTTTATCTCAAGTATGTTGAGACACCTTTCCCAGTAGTTTTTTCCATCACTTAAGATTATAGGAGCTTTGTTTCACTAAAGTAAGTGATGCTAGACACACACCAGAATGAGGTTAAGAATTAGGACCTATTTTTACAGGGTTTCACAAGTCTGTGTTATTTTGATTGTCTTGAGTTAAATGTGATCTTAAATGGTTGAAATTTCCATTTCCATCATGGAAATCCATGCAGTTTAAGGTGAATCAGAGGTGCAAACAACATGGGGCAAAATCCAAGTTCCTCTTTCCCTTTCTCCACCCTCCATGTACCCTTCCATCTCCTGACTGATCTCTAGATGGAAACCAACTGTTCTTACAGCAAGGAATTCAATCTCCTCACCAGTTGTAGCATCACTGCCAGCCACAGTGATTTCTGTGAACTGGTCCCAGCACTAACTAATTTCACAAAAAAAAAATCAGTGAACAGCTAAGAAATCACCAGGGATGCTGGCTGTTACAGACCTAGGGCAAATGTGGAGTTCTGGAGGTGAAAGGATCTCTACACCATTATTGACCTTTGAAATTTCCCAGTCCCAGAGGTGTACTTTCATGGGAAGAAAAAGCTGTTTCAGATCACACCAGATATTTTCTGTACTGCCCAGCAGTTAAACCTGAGGATGTTCTCCAGATGTTTGTGTTTCTACGAAACATACAAAAATAAAGTTGTAAACTGGACAAGACAATACTCAAAATGTAAGAACAAGGGCTTTAGGGCAGCCTGGAAAAGCATGAACATTAACCAGCCCACACATAAAATCAGCTTGTCCTCTTTAAGAGGCCAACAAAGATGTATTTTAATTGCTTTTCCAAAAAACTGCTACTTTTCCCAGCAGGTGGGCACATACAACTTTGTCATGGTTCTTATATTGCCAACAGGCAATTGTTTGTATTTTGAGGAACAGATACTCCTTTCACTTGGGCATACAAGAAGTGAGAACTACAAGGTCTAGGCCAAGATGAAGCAACTGTTTAGACAGTTTTTATTCCACAGTGAAAAGAAAATAATAATGTACCATTGTCTGGAAAACTACAAAGATGAAAAATTGAACGTGCACTGGCTTAGATATCTACAGAGTGAAATGTCTTAAATGTTTGCAAGCTGTCTAACAAAGGTAAAACAGGACTTTGAAAATGGAAGTCTGTTGTCTTTTCTTTTCTGAAACTGCTTGTCTTTTCTGCTGGCTATATTGGCTAAGCAAAATGTCCAAGCAGACGGGCGACAACTCCTAGGGGTCTTTGGGGAAGACTTCTGTATTTTTCCTGCTTAATTTAGGCTGCTTAAGTGGGTCCTGATCCCAAAAATATTTGGACATAATGGACACCTTTTTGTTTAGTGCACTTAATACTACTCTGGTAGCTTGTGTATAGGGATTTCAGAGTGTCACCTGCCTACACTGCTTGGGGTTTGGCTATTCCAGCGATTTCACTGGGGCATGCTTGCAAGTATTACCTCACCTTTGTGGTTTTTTAAGTGACTGTAAAAGGAAGACAGATGTTGTTTGCTGTCATGGCTTTGATCTGAAAAGCCCAGACAGGCCCTGTGGTGCATGACTTCTCTTTACAACAAAGTGGGAGCAAGCCACACTGGAATGCAGGTCTTCACATATACAGGGTTAAACATTTTTGCAGGTTTATTGTGGGACCTGTAGGTGGCCTCATTTTAAAAGTCAATAAAATAAGAAGTATTAGTCCAGTTCCCCAGCGTGCTAAGCAACATTTTGTCATACTGAACTTGGAAGCTGACAAATTTGCTTCTGGTGCCATTCAATACTCTGCTATTCATTCTATAAAAAAGTGGGTATATTTATAAAATCATTGATTGCAATCAGAAAGTGCACACATCTGTTTTGTTTTCATCCTTATTTCCCATTCCCTCCCAGACCATGGGTAAAGGACAAGAGGACTGCTGGCTATGCAGTGACACTAGCACAGACATTTTGTAACAGAATGAACAGTAAGAAAAAATGAACACGTATCCCAAATTCTGTCAGAGAAGGTCTAACACAAATTTGATTGGGTAAATGGACTACAAAACAAGTAACTGAAATAAGACTGAACTATTCAGTGCAATTAAATACCAACATTCACATCCACACTTGGCATCATGTTTGTGACAATGTATTCTTTGCTGCCACCCCAACAGAAACCCTGACTTGTGATGCTGTCCTATTTTTGTGCTGTAGTCACTGTGGTAGGGCCTCAGTTTTGAGTACTTCATAAAGACACACTGGGGTTTTAGTGAATGAGACCTGATAGAGCTTGTGAAAAAGGCCTACAATTCAAGTGCCTTTTATATGTGGAAGGCATAAAGCCACAGCAACAAGAGAATCTCAAAGCAGATGGTTAACTGGCCTTGTGTAGCTGATCCTGCCACCACTGCTTCTCCCACCCTGTGGCTGGGGCACCCTGGGGAACACCAGGAGCAGCTAGGAAAGTATCTCTTACTAGAAATTTCTCTGGTTTTGAAGTGGTGGTGCACACATGTGTGTTAAGAAAAACTGCATGCCATGCGCTGCATGACACAGCCTGCCTTGAGCTAGACTGGAGCACAGAGCCATGCCCCACGTCTGCTGCCAGGGCAGCACCAGCACAAGCATGAATGCCTCTGAAGATGTGCCTCAGCACAGCACCTCTGGGTGCTGACAGACTGGGCAGGTTGTGCTGGGAGCACAGGGCAAAGCCAGCACGGGGCATCCAGCTCTGCCCCTCCTTTTAGTAGGTACAAGTTAGTACCTCATTTAAGACATATCAAAATACTACAGTTTTGAGAGGAAAGTACAGTGGATGGGTGGGACACAGAGTCCCAAGGGACTAATTTCTGGACTAAGAGAGATCATACTAAACTTGTAAACAGGTGTGCAGTGTGTCATCTAGACACTGGCAATGTTTGAGAACAAGTAGCAAGGGATTTAATTTCAATGTAACTCTCTGGTTCCCACAAACATACACATGAAAGCTAGCTTAAACACAGCCTGCAACTCACACCTATCTTTTAAAACCCACTGTAGGGCTGATTTACCAAGTGGCAATAACCTGCTGCCTGTGCAGTAGTACTCCAAACCTTGGAGATGAAAATTTGGCAGAAAGCAACTTGCCAGCTACATTTCCCCACTGCAGATGGAGCCTGGGCACTGCAGGGCTCCTATGACATCCTTGCCTGCAACTTACCACATCCCACACGGAATCTTTTGGAAGAGGCTAAAACTTCTGCTGAGTTAAAGTTGAGCCTTTCTCTATACATTTCCTTGCTCTGCTGAGGCCCAGGTGTTTGTGATAGTCTCTTGAAAGTTGGTAGGTGCAAGGATACCTGGTACCCTGCAGTGCTGTGTCCCTGCCAGAAACCTGCAGGAGATAAGGCACTGTATGCGTAATATTCACAGTAAGTTAGGGGAAAGCAAAGTAAAAGCAGTTCCCTAAGACATCCAGCAGTGAAGGATGCAGAAATGTGACATAAAACCAGATAAATAAGGAAGCAAAACAGAATTATTTATAAAGAAATTTATTTTATATTTGTGTACAGCAAATATATGAAAACAAATTTAATTTGAAAAATGTATATTTGATTTCTTAAAAGTATTGAACCCTCTTATGGAAAGGTTTTAGTTATTATAAAGGTACAGAAGGCTAAAATTATACTCAAATAATATAGATGTGTGTACGTATATATATATAAAAAACTTGTGCAATTTTATATATATATATATATATATATAGTATATATAAATAACATGTGACTTACATGATTTTTAAGGTATAGTATTTAAACATCATATTTAAAATAGAGATATTAGAAAATATAGTTTGCTATTTCTACACAGTTTGCATTCAGTTTTTATAAGCATCTAGAGAGTGCAAAATTTAAACATACAGAAATATTCTATTATCCTGTACATTGTGCTCAGCTCCCACGTTTCCTCTGTCATGATCATCACCAGACTGAACCAAATTTGGAGGGTTCAATACTAGCCCTTACTAGCATCTTCTAAGAGCAATAAAAGGAAATCTATCTTACCTTGCACTGCACTGTGGTATAGCTTGTGCACAAGAACAATGCATTTCCTATATTAAATGATCTAACTCCCAGAGATCACATACACCTCACCATATTGATTCATTTCATTGCATTCCATATCCTGCAAAAATAAATCTCCTGTAGGACAGCATACATTACTGTGTTCTGAAGCTTAAGTACTATATTTCTTTAACATAAGGCAGGAATATACTGAAATTTGATAATACTTAAATTGAACAGCAATCTGGAATTAAACCACATTTATGTACCACATTTTTATAGATGCTGCCTTTTTAATATTTTTTCATGTCTTTCTAATGTTGCTTTGAAAAAAAGGCAATTATGACCATTCCATATGCTTTCACAGTAGCTATATTTTAACTGAAGGGTGTTTGAACTTCAGATAACATGTTTATTATCACTGACATAAAAACCTCAATCCTGCTTCCATAAAAATCAGTGGTTGCTTTGTTCCTACTAAAAATAAAATTGGATCCAAATATGTTAGTCACAAAGCTTGCTAGTAGAAGTAAATACCGTGTTCATTAAGTCTCTCAGTGTTTAAAGGCAAAGTGGTAGAAAATACTGTGTAGTATAGCTTAAAGAACAGTATTATGCACAATTCTAAGTGTTATTCAAACAATTCGAAAAGCAGCTGTGAACAACATCTCATGGGACAGTGAATTTTGCTACATGAAAATTTCTGGAACTGTGACAGACTTTTTTATAATTAATTTCTTACACCAACACTGTCACTCATGCCACTACATTGCCATTGCACAAATTAAAGACTGGATCTTGTACGCAGTATGCATCCAGACCAGCTAATCTTTAAAATTGGATACGTCAGGAGGGTCTCCCTCTTTCTACTGCATTCATTCCTAAACTTCTCTCTAGCAGAAACTGTCATGTTTCTGAATCCTTGTAGCAACTGACAAGATAAAGAGCCTAGTGTCATCCTTCATCTACTTCACTTTGCAAGTTTATCTCTGCACTTGCCCATATAATTACCCCCTGCAGATTTCAACTTTAATTCAGATTTGCGTTACGCTTGTTGAATAGGCCTCACAAACAGACAAAGCCTCATTAGTAGCCTGCAAAAGTGAGCCTTACTAGGTAAAACCTTGATTTAAATTACCAAACAAAGGGGAAACACAGATGCTGAGACAATGTTTACATCCTCTCAACCACACCCTTGAAATTTTGGCAGCAAATTAGCCAAAGGATGCTTTTAACATCTCATCCATCTCTTTCAGTTGGGAAGGAACAGCCATAACTACAAGTTTTTGCAAGGTGAGGCTGGCTGATGCTGGGAGATGGTTGGATACATATGACCAAAGGCTGCATGCCTCACAAGTCAGAACAAAGCAAAGATGTGCTAGGAATTCAGGATTTTCTTATGCTCAGAAGTTTCCTATAGACTGGAGATAAACACAAGTCCCATTTCCCACGCAAAAAGGAATAGTGTGTAAACCTAGAGTAACACAGTATTAAGAAGAAACTAATAACTAATGATGTCAAAGCCTCTCAATTTAAAGATTCCCCAAAGCAATCTCAAAGAAAAGAAGAAAAAAGAAAACCTGTGGACTCAGTCAATACATTTTTCAATCCAATTATACAGTAAATGCACTGGCAGGAAAGGCCTCAGTTCTGAAAAGGTGAGGAGAAGAATGATGGTGCAAAATGCTTTCATACATTTGAACATTCTTAGGATATAAGAGAGCAGGCAACTTGAAAACTAGAAAACATTCCTTGTAAGCTGTGTGGGATCCACGCAGTTTTCTGCAGGCTTTGCTTCATCCTACAGCTCAGCTTTGCCTGTTGGGGCAGGACTGGCATTAACGCTGCCTTCTCCAGCGTTGTTCTTGTCTGCTGGCTTGAAAGATAATGAAGCAGAGTTTGTGCAGTACCGTTTGCCAGTTGGGCGAGGTCCATCATCAAAAATGTGCCCCAGGTGAGCCCCACACTGAAACAAAACACAATAGAGTATCAGTGCATCTGTGCCACTCGCTCGGTGCCATCGCTGCGCTGTTAAGCAATGACTGGCAGCTGCTGCCAAGAAAGCCACTGATGCCTACATCCCCCTTTCAAGTGGGATTTACAATCTACATTTATTTGCAGGAGTGATCCAGGAAGATGATCTTCTGAGATACCACAGGCACCAAAGACTCCAAGCCCAAATTTCCAGGGTGTTTCCTGTCACCTATGCTTGGTTGGACCACCATCTCTGACGTGTTTCTATAATGATTTCATGGCAGGAGCACAGCTAAAAACATGGTGGTGAGGACAACATTGCCCATGCTTCACTTACTACTGTAAGGATATCTGTGTAAGAAAGGGACAGCCTCAGCTTTGGCCTCTCCTCAGCCTGCAACCATCTGCCACACCCCTTGGTAAAAAAAATTAAACCCTTTGGTGATCCTGGCAAGGACCTAAAGCACTAAAGATATTCTTTGGAGTGTGCTCTTGCATTTCTTTTTTTTCCCCTTTCTATAGTCTGGCACGCTTCTGAGCATCAAGGTCCTTCTGGGTGTACTTCTCGACCCTGGAGGGGATGGAGCCCAACCCACTCATCTCATAATAATTTCTCTAGTACATACAAGACAGGGACAGGTGACTGAAAAAGACCTGTAGTGCAGATATGTAATTTTTTTTTAACCAATAATTTCTGTCTGGGAGAAATTATAAATGATACTGAATTTTGCTTTTTGTAAGGAATAAGAAAGAACAAATGGTCTGCTGCCCCTTTTGCTCTGTATGAATCAGACCCAAACACTTGGAGTGCTATTCAGGGTGAGCACTACTGATCTTGTCTGTAAGAAAGGTAACAGTCCTTTGTTTTACAAGGACTGCTTTACAAATACAGTATTTTGAGGAAGCTAACCCTGCTGATCCTTATTCAAAAATTAAGATTACTATCACTGCACATTATGCCTGACAATTTATCTGGATAAGAACTTCTTGTAATTAGTCACTTGAATTCCACAAGTTCATTTTTACAGCCTGCTGCGAGAAACAAAAAACTAAAACCTTGCACTGGAGAAATATTTATCTTGAACAGGAAAGTCATGCTGCTTTACCAAAGAGCCTTGGCCTTTCAAGTCAATAGCAGATCTCAGTGAGAGGTGGAATGATGTAATTGAGATCACAGACCTGCTCATGGGCTCACAGTCAGACAGCAAAAATTAAAGACTGAAAATTATTCTTAACATTTAATTAATTCATAGTATTCCAAATACATAGAGGCAATAGTGACTATTCCAAACTTTGAATGAATTAGTGATGGCAAACCTCTACCCTGCAGTTAATGTGTTGCTAATGTTCTCCTGCTGTTATGGCCTTTAATTCACCAAAGCAGCAGGAAAGGTGTCTGTAGTAGCAGGTAGTCTCGCCTCCAGGTTAAACTTTCTCAATAGACTGAAAGGCTGGGGGAAGCTCTCACACCAGCTAGGTGGGACAGAAACTGTGCTCATTTAATGACAGCTGAAACAATAATCTTCACTGCCTTCAGGAGCAGGGCAGGTACACGTGTGAAGCTTCAGTGCTCCCACCTGTTAGTTTCACTCATGCAAACACATCCCACATCCCACAGCAGGCTCCCTGCACCTCAAGAAGTGTCACTGAGACAGCCATGGCAGTCCAGCAAAGATCCCAATAACCACCAAGGGCTTCTAGCCTGTGGCATCAGCAGAACACACTCCCACAGGCAATGGAAAATGGCATGCATGACTGGGTTAAGCAGCAGTTGCTCAGCTTTTTAAGGAAGGAAGATAAAACAAGGGAAGTAAATAAAAGGAAGTTGAATGGGACCTAGAGAAAACTAAGCTTCAAGTTTTCTTCCTGAAAGACTGCTGTCTTGCCATCCTTTCCTCCATTTTCCACTGCTTATCCTTTTTATCATTTTCCTTTACATTGAAGGCCTTTTTTATGTTAGCATGTGCAAAAAAATGGAGCTGTTTCTGAATGTGGGGCATCTAACAATGAAGCATTTCACCTGACTATAAAAATACCTTTGGGGGGAAAAAGAATTAAGTGTCCCAGGAAGAGTATTTTTCTAAATGCTCAGCATCCTAATTAAATCATCTCATCTCAACTAAGAGTGCTTCAAAACCTCCTGGATGGAAGTGTTAAACAGATCTTTTCCAGACTAACATTTAACAAAAGATAAATCATTCCCTCTCTACTGGACAGAAACAGAACAAGAGAAACTGCAGAGAGAAATGGTCTATAGAAGTAATATATTCACACACAGACTACAAAGACAATCTATCAAAAAGGTTTTCCTCACAAAACCTGAGAAGCTGTATGAGAGTCCAAGGCAGTCTCATTACACCTTTTCGTGATGGCAGAATCACTCCAGGATTGAATTACTGCAAAATTTGTTACCTTTTGAGATTACCCCTCACCAAAAATTTATGTGGCGATTCTTTGTATAGAGGACTCTATAACTCATCTGCCCTAAACAGAAATGTATTTCAGTCCTTTGTATCACAGTATAAGAAACCTGGCACTCAGCTGAGAGTACAAGGATGAATTGACTTTACTGTCCCTCCCCACACATAATAGGTGCTGATCATTTTTCTAGGACATATGTACATGCCTGCAGAGCCTCTGGAAAAGAAATAATTATCTGTTGCAGCCTTGCACATAAATACATTGGGCAGAATGAACTGGGACAGTGAAATGGTTAAAGCATTCCAAGTATGTGCTTGGGAGCAGGAAAGGGAGGGGGTCACTGCTAACTGTCAGTATGCTTGGATCTCCTAAGCCTCCTGGTTCTAATATACTGCTGGGACGCATGGAAAGCAGCTTGCAGTCAGCTGCTACAGCAGAGAGTCCAAGCTATTGGTGTGCAAACACTACTCTTGTGACTATGGAATTTTATTGATTTGCACAGGAAAAATAGTAGGTAGGGAGACCACAGGGAAAGGGATGCTTGAACAGGACAGAGGAAAAAAAGAGATGCAGCCAGCTTTACAGTATTCCTCAACTGCATTTGTATTAACTTCTACCTGTCACTAATCACTGACCTTTTAAATACACCCAGGGTGTGTTCCAAAAACAGTGAAAGTTATTTCTAGGATAATTCCATGGATGTATTTGATCAATATTACAGTGATTTTCCCCCTGTGTTTGCTTTCTATAGTGAAGAACATTAAAAAATATTTCTTTTATTCTCTCAGACAGGTGGGAAGGACTTTCAAAGAAAAATCAACTACTTTTTCATCTGCAAAGGATTAAAGCCTAAATAAAGGAGTTATTGCCCCAGGAAGCTGGAATAGCTGGTAGGAAGTCGCTAGTGGATTATACAGCAAATATGACCTTGGTCATATTTTTTTTGTTCAAATTCAGATTTTAGTTTTGCTTTGATTTTATGGTATCTGCATGTGACTGCTGTTAATATTGCTGGTCTCAGGTCTTTTAACAGTACTTTGCTTGGTAACAGGTAAATGACGTTCCCATATTCCTTGGTTGACCACAGGCTTCCTTGGGCTTCTCCAGGAGCTCTGGCCATCTCCTGAAGTGTGTCAGCAGATATACAGGCTCAGCAAGTTGGCAATAAGCAGATTTTAGCACTGTTCAGGCCTACTAAGCAGAGCTAAAGAGACTGGACTGCATTTTTGATTATGCCAGTAACCACCGCTGAAGCATGAACTTCCCAATCTGCAGTCTCATGGCTACCTTGCTATTGAATCTGGGGAAGTGGATATTCCCACAAAATGTTGAATGGATCTTCTACAGCATATCATCCATGCAAAAACTTCAGAATTTCATAGTATACATGACAAACTAGCAGACACCCTAATATGGTCATTGACATACTGAGCCAAATGCTCTATGCAAACTGAAGTTAATGGATACTCTTCATAAGTTTCTCCACTCACTCTGAGCCTTATATAATGAGGTCTGACTGACTAGTAAGAATGCATATTGTCAGGGATAAAATCACTTACCCCCACAACAATGCTGGAAGAAGAGCAAATTATCACTGCCCAAATAAAGCTGCCCCTTCTCTCAGGAGGAGTTTGAGAATGTGGAGCTAGAGGACTGCAAGCTGCTGGCTACAGCTGCTGAACACCAATGCAGCAGCTTCTCCCTTTGCTAGGTAATGACTATGCCTTTCCCTTCACAGAAAGGAGGGCAGCACAAAGGATGAGAGAAAGTAGAACAAGACGGATTAACGGAAAATTTGGGCATGTTTTGAATGACTACTGACTTCATTATTACGGCAGATGGGATTATTTGAGGCAGCCATTAGGACTGTGCTGGGAATGAGTGTTGGGAGCAAGTTAGCATGGATGCACAGTAATGTAGAGTGATGGAATCAGCACACAGACAGTCGCTCCACTGCTTTCAACTTCTCTCAACTGCTCACATGTGGAGTCAGTTGGACAGGCTCAGGCTCAGGAGCTCCTTTGAAGGGACCCTCTTCAGGAAGACTATTTTTGCACACTCAGCACCGAGTCCAACCATTTACATCTGCTCTGGTAAATCTCACACAAGACAACAATATGCATTCCAACAATCCCTTTGTGCCTTCAGCTCATTCCACCCAGCTTTTATGCCTATGACCCATTGCGCTCTCTCACAATTATTACTATTTAATAGAACTGAAAGGTTTTCAAACCTCAAGGAAAGTACAGCACACTGTAATGGTTTTTGCAGCCTTTGCCATTGGAATGGTCTGAGTGTGCTATAAGCTAACCTGACTGCAGGATATCTCAATCCGATGCATCCCATAGGAGAAATCATCGTTGAAAGCAATTGCATCAGGACTGATCACATCATAAAAGGAAGGCCAACCTGGAAAAGAGGAACAAGACAGGTAAAAAAAGGGGGTGTCTTTGTGGCAGATAGCATAGCAAAAAACAGGACAGAACTACACTTTGAAAAATGTTTATCTGACTCGAGAGCATGGAAATAATGAAATGGAGATTTTTTTTATCCTAAATCACTTAGGTACTTTGGAAAACTTCCCCCCCAACCAGGTACAGTTGTTTACAGGAAAGGACTAAGCTTTCCCTAGCTGCCCAACCTCCATCTCCACAGGGATTCCTGCCTTCCACCACAAGCAGTGATAGCAGTTTAGCTTGGGGATACAGGTCCCAGGTAAGACAATTCAGCTTTTACCATGCGTTAAAAAAACCCCAAAAATTCCACCCTGAATCTAAACAGCAAGGCTTTATGGAAGAGAAATGCTTTTGCTTTTGCAATATAAAGATACTTAAAAAATTAATTGGGAAATTGCAGTTTAGAGCCCCAAAACATGCCTTAACCTTTGCCTTCCCCAAGGCAAACCCAAAAGGATGTGTTCAGGCACTGAACCATCACACATTAGAGGTAGTGAGATGATTATTATTGTGTCTCATGTCAAAACAGTAATGAGTGCTTCAGATCAGACATGGACAGGTGGAACTATGCCTGTCTTAGACACTAGTGGAGGATCTGCATGTGGTCTACATCCAGGATGAAACAACTGCACTCACTAATGTACATGTTCAAAGCAGCTGATAGCTGAGCACTGAGCTGCATGACCTGACACCAGATGATGATATGTGTACCTGACCTACCAGTAATGGCCACTTACCAAAATAATGACCTTCCACTCTTTAACTATTCCACACAAAATCTCTCCCTCTCCACAACACAGGTAAACAAGGCAGTGGTGACCCAGAAGACACACATTATGTAGTAACTTCTCAGCACTCCTCAGAAGCCATCATAATGCTCCATTTCCTGAAGCAGGGTTCCCACATCAGCAACTGACAGTCTATAAGGTCATGTCAGCATCTACCAGTGCCTATCTGAAATCTCACCAGCTATCTGTCCTTCTCATTCAGTCTCTTGCCAAATATAACATTCACAGGCAGCTCTTACTCTCTCCCTGTATTACCCATATGCTCAAGAATAAAGAATTTCCTCGTTTCTCGTCCTAGTATTTGTTGAGCATTTGCTACTGATGATTTCATAAAATGACTTGCAATAAGCTGTTAAGAAACACAGCAGTAGCTGTGAATCACTGCATGCAGATGAATGAAGGGTGTATACAGCTTTCCATAAGACAAGTGAGTAAAATTTTCTGTAAGTAAGTAAAAGGAGAGTGGAAACTATCAACTTTTCTGAATGCGGGTAGAGAAAATGTGTAAACTGGAAAAAGACCCATACGTCTTCAGTTGTATCCTGGATTATTAAATATGGAAGAAGATTTAATAGGATGTAAGCATAAGAAGGATATTTTTTTAAACAAATAAATGCTCAGAAATGTTTTTCTTGCTTTTCAGAACACACATACAGTAGCATTTCTAAGCTACCTGAAGGCATTGCAACTCATAAGTCCTGTGCTCACAAGGTGCCTCTTACCACCACAATTGTTTCCACCCCAGAACTTCCTACAGAAACAAGAAGAGTCATTGCCCTCTCTCCAACGATTACAAATGGAAGAGCTACAGACAGCAGGCAGACTGAGGAGCAAACACCCTGAACAGGGAAAATATCCCACAAAACAGGAACTCAAAACAATGCAGCAATGCTAACTGTAAAAAAACAATTTATAAATCCTTCCCCTCATGCAAAATGTTGCTGTCAAACAACTACCTTCACAAACAGAAAAGGAGTAAACACATGACAAGTTTTGTAAAAGGGGTTATCCTGTTGACAGAAAAATTGATGTTTCCTAATTGGTGTCTCCTTTCCAACACCATTTGTCATCTTCTTAGCTGGGCCTCTGTCTAATGAAAATTGAGCTAGTCAGAATATTTTTAATGAAGCCTTATTTGTTTGTTTGTTTGTTTGTTTGTTAATTTAATAATTTTGCAAAGAAGACATTGCAGTTTGCCCTTGTGTGATGGCAGAGGAATTTCAAAGAGAGAGCTCTTTGGAACAACCATCTGATCATGTGAAAGCCTTTAGAGAAGGCAAACTTCAGGGCTGCAGATATTCTCAAAGAAAACCATGCCTCCTTCATTATAGTAATAAGGGGGAAGCTTCAAAGACTGCAACAGAGAGATTGAAGCAATCTGTGTCTTGCTGAGAAAATTATCTTGTGAGAAGAGTTTGGAGGAGATGTGTTTATGTCAGCTTTGGCATTAAGAAAGACCATCCATCCTTCTTTCTCTGGACTTCTCCTTTTGGTCTTCCCATTCACCAGAGAAAGATTATTTCCTTTGGATGCACTCCATACACTTCTACAAATGAAGTAATCTGAAACCTATATAAACCTTTTCTCCGAAAGTAGTCTTTGTACCCAACTGGAGTGACTTCAGATTAGACTGTCAGTTCATGCTACATGTGACACATGTTCCAAAGGCTCCACCACTGCCACATATGGTCCCCAAGAGAGGGACTAGGAAACAGATCTCCACAGTGTGTATTTTTAACTCCCTGCCAAACTGTCTCTTCTCGAGTTACATGGCAGGCCAGGCACCAGCACTCCCAGAACCAACCACTAACTCTGTGAGGGTTAACTGAAAACTGAGCAAACCTTGGAACAGACAATGTCCTGAAGGGCACAGTGACACACACTGTCATTCTGCTGACCTTGAGAGGAAGATGAATGAATTGCTCATTGAGTTGATGAGCCAGACTGACCAGAAAATCAATCCCCTTTTGCAGTCTCATTTCCTCTCCTGAGGTAGAGTGGAAAACCCATCTGATAGCTTGCTAAGCCTTCTTGAACCATTTTGTCTGCTTTAAAAGCTGCCAGGAACAAGCTGTAACAGCAGTAGCCTGCTTGCCTGCACATCAGGCCCCTCCCAGTGGTGTAGAAAGCCAGCCTTAAAGCTTCTGTCTATACAAGAAGTAAATGGCTCAGCAGTGGCCTCCACTTTGCAGGCCCCAGGCCACTTCACCTGTCTCCCTGGCTTCAGCCCCTCCATCCTGCCCTCCTGCCTCCTTCCTGCCCTAAGGCTGCAAAATGGTTAGCTACCTTTACATTTTAGGCTGCTTTAAGCCATCCATTAAATCTTCAGCTCACCTTTGAAGGCTATCTGGCCACTTGTTAAGGCCATGCTCCTGTAGGGATAGCAGTGAAGATGACAATTTTGGATCTCCTGTGCTTCTGCTAAGCTGAGAGAAACAGTAACCCTTATCACAGCAGAGGCTGAGCAGCGGTGGAGACCCTTTGCAAGTCCTGGTTCCAAGACTCAACCCTCCTTGGATGATGGCCCTCTGTCAAGTCTAGCCCATATGTGATGGGCAGCAGGAGCCAGGCCATCCTTTTGAAGGATGGTTAAACATACCAGCTAGGAAGAAATAGCCTCTGCAGGAAAGGGGCAAAGGGTAATTGCAAGAGAGAAGATGAGGGTGGGAGGAGTTTACCAGATGAATGAACAACTTCAAATGATATTCACACTTTTGTGTGTGTGAACAGCAACTAAGATTTGTGAATACATTTATCCTTGAATGCAAAGTTTAGTTTGAGGGGCAGTATGACACAGCAATTGCCAGCAATTTTTATTGCATTATAGGCATTTTAAATGGGTTCATTCTTAGATTCACAGACAGTTTGCACCACACTGGCAATAGAAACAGGATTTAAAATAGGAGTCTGTCGTGTTTGTGTTCACTCCAACAACTCTTCTGCATGGGAGTCAGGCCACTATGTCCTAAGGGCCAGTTTCTGGTAAGTTAATAAGCAAGCCACAAGCGATGAGTAGTTTTTCAAATATACAGCAATTATCATTTCTTAGATCTAAAATACGCTTAATAAAGCAATGCAACTTTCTTCTGTCAAGTATTTAAGTGAAAAGCATGTGTAAACTGAACATTACTGACAGATCTTTTCCGCTCCATCCTGCATGAGTAACAGAGAGGATCTTACGCTGCTGGGAGTCACACATAGAGTCATGTCCTATTCTTTCTCTTTTGAGGACAGTCCCCAAATATTTTGTAAAAGCTGTGTAGCATTTCTAAAATTCACTCTACATGCCCTCACCAAAACTGAATCTTTTGTTTTTATAATGTTTTCCCTATTCTGGAAAAGAGGAGACAGTGGTTTATGCCTCTTTGTCAAAGAATGCTTTCTTGCCTGGTACTGCCCTGGGCAGCAACACAGGACAGGGAGGAACAGAAACATTGAGTCTGGTAACCAATGCTGGATGCTGCTTTTGCCACTCAGGGCAGAGGACTTAAAATCATTTAGAAGAGGCCATCTTCTTTCTCACTTCAGACCTCCTATTCCAGGTACCTGACTGAGTCTGTATTTCTAATGAGCTAGTCACGGTGGGCACCTATACAGGCAACAGGCACAAGGTGGGTACCAGGACAACACAGCTGCAAGCACACAGCAGTGTGCCCCAGAGAGCTGACAAACTGAACAGTCAAACTGAGATGCTAAAGTAGCTATAGTGCCAGAGGAAGGCAGCAAACACAAATAGTGTGCCCATAGTCCAGCCCCCATTTTGCGTTCCTGATACAAATATGAAACCCCAGCAGGAGTAGATTGTTTCTTTCACATTAATCCAGGAAGCTCCAAAGACCCTTATTTTGTGGGCTACTCCAGGATTCTTTCTTGGGGCAATTCTAACCTCATGCAAAAAAAAAAAAAAAAAAAAAAGACATTTTGTTCTCATAAACTTTTGGAAAGTCGTCTACCTGCTGATTGATTGATTGATCAATTTTAGAAGCATCTCAAACCTCTCTCCAGTTTTGCAAGTTTGCACACATTTTACTCTAGTTAGATCTCCAACTTCCTAGTAGATGGATGCAAGCACTAAGAAATCTAACCGTTAGAACTGTGCCTCTATAATTATTTGCAGAAGCAAAATGGCAGGTTACTTTTGAAAATCAGCCCCACTAGGCTATTTTTCCCCCTCTCTTTAACTAATACTCCTTTCGACATTTTTTGAACAGCACAACTGCAATCCTAAAGCATGTAATACTCTGACATAATTCCCATCTCATACACCTGCTGACTGGAGAGTTCCAGTTTCTCAGTAACTGTGATGTCTGTGGTTGTTTTTCATTTTAGATTCCTAGGATATTAAATCCAACCTGCATTTTATCATTCTTTGCTGTAATTATTCCAAGCATTTACTTCAGTGAGTTATTTACAGATGGAGAAGTAGGGGGAGATGGAAGATGTTAGAACTACCAAATGGCACCAGATGTAAAAGAAGACCTTGACCTGAAAAATACCTTGTTTCTCTGATGTGCTGTATTTTTAGAATTCTGATTCCCTTTTAACCTAATGTGGATTAATGAAAACCCAAAGGCTTTTTAAGGTACAGTCTCATCATTTATCTTCACTGAGAAACCATGTCTGTGTAAAAACATAAAGTGTATTAGGATTAAAAAAAAGGTAATAAAGCTTCTGCTTTGAAACTGCTGTAAAGCTGAAGGGCTTTCACTTTTTTCTTTCTCAAAGGTTTATTGAAACAGAATCTGAAAGACATAGGCATCCACAGCTGTAACTTTTCACATAAAAGTTTAATGTAGAACTACAAAGTGACATGTTGCTATTATGTAGGATGCCTGCACAGATACAGGGCTTTTTTTTTGGCTAGCACAGAACATCCTGGGTTATTTTTCTTAATATCTCCATGATGATGAATGAATAATGAATATTCTTACTCACAATTATTTTACTGTGAGGTAACACTTCTTTCTGTGGAGGTTCATGTAATTTATCTAAATGTAGGTAGAAACAGAATCAGGCACTGAAACATCCTTGTTCACCAGCAAACAGCTTTACATTAGATATGTATTCCAATGGGGAAAAAAATGGCCATTCCTTTCCAGCACCATCAGATACAAGAAGGACAACACAGAACTGCTCTTCAACAGACCACACTGAAAAAGCATCAGAGTGGTAGCTAGGCAGGGGTTGAAGGGAACAACACAAAGACAAAATGAAACTTAATTTTGGAAGAACAAGTAAAGACAGAGCTTCTCTCTAATACTACCTGTCTCAAACAGTAAAATTGGGCTATTGCAGCAGGCAAATACTGTGCAGCCAGAACAGTATGGGAAGGGAATTTTTCAAAACAACTGAACTTCTAATAGCAGCTTTTATGAGACAATTGCCATCTGTTTTTTCCTTTATGTTTCTCACTTGGGAAATAAAAAAAAGTGAAAGCCATGAATAAAGGTGGTATTTGTTTTCTTCCTTTACAGCACTCTGAGCATCCAAACAACTTACCATGAAACAGCATATGCAATCCAGATTTATTTCCTTGTTAGTGGGAGGAGGTTATATTTGTTTAAAATGATTGTTAAGGGAGATCTGAAACTCAGCGTCTACAATTTCATTTGACATCTGAATTTTTCAGAACAAGAGTGTCCCTGATGTCTCTTGAGCAATAAAAGCATGGGGCCTACTCTCTTTAGCAATTAATAACTCTATCACAATACTGCTCTTGCCCTAGCTGCTTCCTTTGTGCTTTCACTGTGGTCTAAAATACTGATTAATACAAGCTGGTTCTTTTAGAGTCTTCCTCTGTGATATCAACATCTTGAATGTACAAGCCACTGCTAAAATCTCCAGGTAGGTAGGAGCTAGGATCTTCCTCATGTCTTCTTATAAAGATTGAGTTACTAATGGTTTCTTTCTTGGTTCAGGTTCAACAAAACTACTGAACCTAACTCACTTCCTCCCAAAGGACAGGTTTCTCCCCTCATCTGAATAGTGTCTCTTGTTACTTTAAATCATGGCTAATGTTTTTAAAAATATATCTTACACATAAGTCAGCTGTAGATCTTCAGCATCAAAGGAGCCAAACAGAACTGTGTGAAGCAGTGTAACCTTAAGCTATAATTTTAAAATGCCATCACGAAATCTCTCAAATAGTTTTTAAAATTTACTGTTGACCTAATAACCTCAGTCCAAAGCATACAACTTCAAATAGTTGTTTTTGTTTTCCCTCCAAAAGCAGTATTGGTAAAACAAATATATATATTGCAAAATACCTTTAAATTTGTATATCAATGAGTTATCTGTGCAACTCACTTAAATTGCTAAAGTTTTCATAAAAGATTAGTAAATCAGGATAGCAGTAGAGCTGGCAGGCCTTAGATGGAAGTGATTTGATAAAATTGGAATTCTAATGCAATATGTTCACAGAGAAAGTTAAAAAAACCAAGCAAATGCAACCTTGTAATAATCAACATCTGGCACTGAAATGAACAGCAGTCACAGATGAAATACATATTTGAAAAATTTGTCATGGTGTCTTTCAAGTAATGAACATCCACAAATTGTTTGTTGAAATATTTTCCTTTTAGTACTGTTATGCATGTCTGGGAAATAAAGTTTGTAAAGAACAGCCAGAACTCAGCTGCATGCTTAAAACTGAAACCACAGAGGTTACTGAATTAATTTTAATACCAAAAAACCCAAAGCCTGTACTGTCTTCCTTTTGCAGCTATATTCCTTCTATGAGCCTCCTTCACTAGTGCCTCTAGTATTGAATGCTCTAGCAGACAAGACAGGACAGCTGGACAAACACATTCTCATCTCAACTGTAAAGTTATAATTTTCCCTTCCCACTAGTTTTCCCTTGAAACAAGGGAAAGTGCTGCTCCACTGATTAAAACAAACAACCCTCCCGCAAACAACAATAAAAAAGACAAACACTCCTTTTCTTCCATTTCCTTTATTAAAGGGAATGTCTAGGTGAGGCAACTTGGTCACAAACTAAAAACGGACATCATTTTCTCGGCCATGAAGGAAAACTTTTGTCAGGATTGGGGCAAAACCCAGAGGCAGTTAGATGATGGCAATGTCTGATATCAAAGGTTGACAGAATAGAGCACTGAAAGCAGAGTGAAGACAGAGCTTCAAACCACCAGGTCTCTAAGGGCCATTTGGCCACATGACAAGACTCTGCAGGAGGAGAATATGGAGAGGTGGAGCACAGCTCCTTCTCATGCCACTGTGGAGAACTAAACCCTCCTCTTTGCCTAATATTACAGTTTATCCACAAAGCTAGTCCTTAAGATTGATAAATTTCTAGACCATGATTTTTATCACACTGCAGGAACATTTCACCATGAACTACACACTCATCAAGCCCTGCAAGGAACCTAGCCTTGAAGCCATGCTTCTCATGGGGAGTGCAAAATCTACTCTCTGCAGTTTTCTGCAGACTTCTGAGGAGACTTCTGCCTCCCTAGGCCTCAGGGTAACTTTACAGTACCCTCTGAGTATTGCAGAGACTTTGTCTCTGCAATGTACAGTTCAACACTATGCCACATGCACAAAAGAATGCAAAAGCCACAGGCACTACATAAAATCATAAAAGAAGAAAAAAGAAGTATTGCAGGGTTAGATTGTTTGGAGCTGCTATTGGTTTGGAGGGAGATTTAAATCTTTTTAACAACCTCTTATGCAAACTAAAAGAGGTAGGTAGTAATGCATCCTAGAAAATAACGACATTTCTTCACAGAAAAAGCTGGCAAAAACAACATACATGTACACATATACTCACACATGCTCCTTTTAAGTTTTCTGCAGAAAACTTTGTACTTTGAAAAAAAAAACTGTAAGCATTGAAATGGAAAAGTTAAGATTTCTGATTGTAATGTTCACCTTTTGTTTTCTAGGACAGTTTCTAGGGCAAAGCATGCCCTTTCTCCTAAACACTACATTTTCTTTCAACGTTTTAAAAGGAAATAATTTCACAGCCATATAATATCATCAGTAACATAGGCCATGGAAAGAAACAGCAAAGCAGTTAAGACCAATCTCATGAGGAGCTGCTCTCCTTTAATGCTTTGCTGGGGGAAGTCCAGCCTGCCTCCAGAATATCCCAAAGACTGAGCAAGCATTAACATGAATATGGCTGCTGTATAGGCCAGCTCAGCACAGGTCTCTTATTCTCCTCTGTGCCTGCACTATTCCTTTCATGACTACATCTTTTATGTCTTCTTTTCCTTCTCCATTAGCGTTTTATTACCTTTTTTACTCAAATAAATAATTCAAACAAAACATAAGTACCATAGGCGAAGTGTTCAAGACATGAAAACAACTTCCAAGGTAAGCTATGAACATTTGTAATTAGGCACAGTGCAAATGTTCACAGCGGAAGTCAATTATACTCACTACATGTTTTTGCACACAAATAATACTGGTTTATAAACATACAACTCACTTCAGGGTCTTGTTTTCTTTTACGATATTCTAGGTAAAGAAATACGTACAAAGGAGTAATTTGCTTGGAAAATAAACCTGTTGCAATAAACAAGAGGAGAAATAAAAGATATAGAGAGTAGCAGCAAAAGGAAACGGGCCCCAATACAGAAGAAAACTGGAGAGGCAAGATCCTAAGGAGTGGACACAGTGCCTCTCATCGAAGCATTCAAGCAACTCAAGGAAAATTCTGTACTCATGCGGATTTGCCTCTATTACATGCTGCTTCCCACAACGTCAGGCCAACTGTAGTAGCTTGCTATCCACAACATCAGCTATGGACGCTCTTTGGATACTCCTTTCTCTAGCGTTGATTAGTATTTGTGTTTCTCTGGGCTTCCTCCTCTGGGCCATCCTGATGTGCCAATGCCACCGCTCCGCAGGGGCCATCGCCCAGGCCGAGTACCCCTCCCCGCCGGTGCCCGTGCCCGCTGCTCCGTCCCGCTGCCGCCGGAAGGGCACCGGGGCTGGGGCAGGCACGGAGGGGCACAAGCTCCGGCCCGGCCCGGGGCTGCGGGAGGCGGCCGCCCCCGGCCCGCCCGGCCGCTCCTCAGAGGCGGCCGCCGCCTCCAGGCACGGGGAGCCCGGGAGGCTCGGCACAGCGCATGGCCTTGTTCTTGTCTCCACCTGCTGATCCCATAAGCGAATGTACTCGAGGGAAAGCAGCCTCACGGCTAGACAGACTGACAGACACGGGTCGGTGGTCATACAGCCGTGTTTCAGGGCTGTTCCCGTGCAGTCACCGTGACGCGGGAGAGGAGGCAGGACACCGACACCGCAAAGGGGTGACCCGGTTTCTTTCCACTTTCCCTGTCAGACTTTGGAGGACAGGCAGGGTGCCATTCCGCCGTCCGTTCCCTCCTCGCCAGAGCCATTTTCAGGTACGGCCGAGCCCCGCTGACCCGGGGCACGGGAGGGCCGGCGTTCCGCCGAGAGGGCGGCCAAGGCAAGAGAAACCCAAGTGCAGGCAGCCGAGCTGCCACTGCTAACGCTCGGTAAATTTCTGGAGCTCATGTGTCAAAAAGCATCACCTTCAGTTCGCTGAACCCTTCAAAAGAAGCACACACCAAGGCTCCAGCCTAACCTAGCTCTCACCCTCCTCAGAAAGGACGAAAAAAAAGACAGGGAAGGGATATACAAAGGCATTTCTCATCAACTGCTAAATGGCCCGATATACCCGGAACCTCCGCTTCTCTGCTTTATAGCAAAAGAGTGATGAAAACCCGATGGGACAGCGTGCAGGCTGCACTTTGAGCCACCGGGTGCATTTTTGGAATTGGACAAATATTCTGAAGTGGACACCTGGAAAGGGCATGGGCAGCAAGGGGAAATACTCTCAGGAAAGGAAGAGTTTAAAACTACTAAGAAAATTCCTGACTACAATTTTAAGAGGTGAAGTGCTGGTACAGATCAGTTTTCCTGAAAAGCAGGAACCGAGCTCGGAGCTGGCTCCTGATCTGCTGTTTTGAAGACCTCAAAAGCAGAGCAATTTAGACAGCAACTTCTTCAAGGAGTCCGGGTAAAACTACAAGGACATAAAATTCCAGTCAGACACAGGAAATTCTTGGGGCAATTCAAGAATTTTATGAGTCAGAAGATAAAAATCCCTCTGAATACCTAAATAAACTAATCTAATGAAGTAGTCACCAGGAAAGGAGTGTGGTGAATCTGCATGTCAGGAAGGACAAATTTAAACAAACAGGAAATTGAATAACCTGAAGCTGTTTTCATTTTTACTCCCGGTTCCCTGCTTCTATTTGTTTTTAAGGTGCAAACCGAGTTGATGGCTGCAGAAGCTGAGGGGACTTTTTCATTTTAGAGGAAGTCTCAATTTAAAAGAAATTAATTACCTGGCTTCCTTTTGAAAAGGTGGTAAGTTGTTTATTTGTGATTCATTATTTACACTATTGTAGACCCTTCAGGGCCAAGTGCAATTGGCCACTAACCATTGCAAAGGAATGAAGGGAAAATCATTGATGTAAAATTCATAACTGAGCATTTAGCTTTTTCCCTGGCAAGCAGAAGTGAAGTTAAATACTTCCTATCAGATATTTTACCTATGCTAGTGACTAGAGGGTTCATTCCAAAATGGATAGCTGCATCTGGTCCAGGTTCATATTGAGGTGCATACTTAGATTTTGACATAGAAAAGTTGACAGAGAGGTTTCCAGAGAGATCCTCATGCCTACAAAGGTCTAAACTTTAGGTAAATGGAATTTTAAGACCATCTATGTGAAGTGGTATTATACATAATGTTACGTCCCCCAGTGGATAGCTATGGAGCTGTACATTGTCTAGACTCCAAAAAGAAGGGGTTTACAATTGAGTACTATTGCATCCCAAATGTCTTTTATAAGGAGTGAGGAACTTTTTCAGTTTATAACATTTTCATTAAAAATTCTCTCATTTAGGAAATGGAATAAATTTTAGCAAATTGCGCTTTGCAAAGATCATGTCTGAATTCCTAAAATTGCAAAGGTTGAGACTGTTCTCATCATGTTGCTTGTATACTGTAGTTTAGCTTTCATTAAAGTCCTTTTGTTATCTCAGGTTTGCCTCAGCCTCAAGGAAGTAAACATACAGAGAAGCTGGATTTTTTTGCTTTATTTAATGAGGGCTGTGATTTCAAAACTCTTCCAGAAGAGACAAAAAGGAAAATTCTCTGTAAACAAGCTTTACTCCAAAACGGCTCTTCGGTTGACTAAAGTATTTCATTACACAAAGAGTTCATTATATGAAAACGAAAATACTGTATTTTAATTTGTATTTTCCCCTTTCATTTTATATTTCATACTAAAAATTGCAGATAAAAAGTTGTGCTGAAATAATTTTGAGATGAAAAATTAAACCTTCTTGCTCAAGAGACAAGCCACTGGTCTCTCAGCTTCCACAGTCTGATATGCTGCCGTAGACAATGTGTTCGGCATAGGTTGAACTGATTGCAAACTACTTTTATATAAATTTAGAACACTTCTTAGTTTTCTCTCTGAACTGCCTGTCTGGATCCTCCTATTTGGGGTTGTTTCTGGACTCCACTTAAAATACTAATTGTTTATATTAAACAGACAAGAGAATGTGTGATGTATTTTAACTGTCAAAAGTGTTGTGAACAGCAGCAGCTGGAAGAGGAATGTTTAATTCATTCTGTTACCCCCAAGCCTTTTAGAATCCTGTATCAGCAGCTACATCTCAGTCTTGCAGGCAAAGACAACAGGGTATGAAGGGGTGGTAGCACTGCGAAGCTTATTCTACTGGGGAAAAAACCAAGGGGCATTCATGTCATTATTACATCAAACTAGAGTATCACTAAATCTACAACAGTATTGATACATCTGTGAAAGCTGTGCACGTTTTTGTGTGGAACAGTTCACATACTATGGCTTGTTTCTTGTGCTGGTTTACTCACACTGAGCTGATGCCAGACACAAGATGCAGGTAGAGGTTTGGAGATACCACTTGAACTATTCACTGTGTGATATTCCTAAAAAAGGACTCTTAAATCTTCTGGACATGGCTCAGCAGCCTGTGTGAAGCTGTGAGGAAGAATAAGTTTCTGCCCCTGCACAATTTATTCTGACAGGGCACGTCAGAAGTGCTCAGGACAGTTCCCCCACCATAACTGTTGCAGCATAAGCTTTTGCTGGGACCAGCAGATCCTGAAACAAGTGTAAGAGCTGTTACTTAAAAGAGCTTAATAAAGGCCTTGCTAAGTATCAAGATCAAGTTATTTTCAACCTTTCAAATTTTCAAAAGCAGAAAAGCATCCTACCACATTTATACTATTTTGTGTATGTCCTTGAGAAAACCTTCTAAGTAAAACAGCAAATTAGCTGCACATGGAAATATGATCCTTCTAGTGTCTGAAAACATTAGGTAAAGACATGCAGGAGCTTGTGCAAACTGCTCTAGTGCAGGTTTTCTTGGTTTTTCAGGCCTGACTTCTGCCATGTGGTGTGGGGGTCTCTTTTTTTTTTTTTTTTAATGTCACATTTACAGGATGAATTTGGCACTCCGGAAAGGAGCACTGCCTTTGTTCATCCCATCAGTCTTTCTCTTGTCCAACTGCCACGGCTGTATTAGTAGGAAAAATAGACCTAACGAGGTGTAAAATAATGCTCTACATTCAAAACTTGAGCACTGTAGCTCATTTCACTTTAATATTTACTCCAAAAGTAAACTGCTGAAACCTTGCATAAATGGTGCCAAATGAGTTTGCAAGGTATTCTAAATGTACTGAAATTAAGTTGATTAACACCTCATACACACAGTTGTTTATTTGGTTTCCTACTACCAAAACTTCTGCCAGGATAACTCTGCTATGAAGCAAGAGAGGAGATACATGTAGGGCAAGCTTGACTGGAAGAATTCTTAACAAAACAGCAGTTAGGCAACAGAAGCATCATCCATACCAAGCCACTAAGCAGAAATACCTAAGTTGAAAAAGTGGATTGAGGTAGAGATTGTAATTTGATTTAATGCTTTTTATACCCTATGTGTAGCATTTCTCATTGTCAGCCCTTCCACTTTGTTTCTTCTATTAATTAGATTTTTCTTACACTACTTCTTTCTTTCCTTTTTCATTCAGAAAGGCAGTTTGAGCTTCCTCTCAGGCAGAGTGTGCTTGGGAATGAGAAGTCAAGGAGCTGTAGCCTTGATTTGCTCTTGGAAGGAGCTGTACAGAGACTTTGTTCAGGTTTGAGAGATGAGTTTGTGGTCCCTTTTTAAAGGAAAGTTCTACAAACATTCTCACCAGAGAAGGCAAAATACAAAATCTTAACAAGAGCTCAAGTAGGATATCTTCCATTTAAAAATGCTGATTTTTAAAAAAAAGGAACATGAAATGCTTACTTGCTGGCAGCAAACTTTTTCATAGGGATGTCTTTCACCAAAGACACTCTCAACGAAGTAACCTGCTACTCAGGAGGTCCCATGGAGATGCATGGGAATCTTCTGTTCTAAACTTCAAATATTCTGTGTCCAAAGTGGAGAAGCTTTACAGGACAGACTTAGGTGTCATAGGGTGGCTGAAACAATCTATCAGCTTCTTCCCTTCTCTTTCCCCTGCCCTCAGTTGTCTTAGTCCTGCTGCTTTCTCACTGTTCACTAGCTCAGGTGCTTATCCATTAGTGGTGAGAAAGTTTAATTCACTAAACCAGAAGAAAATTATTCAACTTTTTTTCTGGGCTAACAAGCTCTATCAGTTAAGTAAGAGGTTAAACAAACATTGGAGGCAACATGAGGTGGAGGGTGAGAAAACAGGGCAAGGAGTGCAAGGATAACTTACTGTAATATCCCTGACTGATAAAAATTGTACTGTTAGAATAAACTAAACCTCTGAACTCAGCTTTGACACTACATCTGTGCACTAGTATCACAGAAACATGATTATAAACTGACCACACAAACAACAGATTTGACTAGAAGGCTGCTTGAGGTCAGTGCCTTTATAATTCAAATAAACCTGTAATCCTTTAGTTCCAAAGATCTCCTTTGTCTCAGCATTACAAAAGGCAAAGAATGTGAATTTACAACTTAAATTACCTGTATCTTTTCAAAGTGAGCAGGTAGCAGCGGATGCACTTTTCTGGAAAGGGACTGAAATACAGTGTACTTTTCATTCCCCAAGCATGGTGTGAGCTCTTAAAAAGCAGATAAGACAAATTCAAAAGCTACAATATGTCAGTTCCCTACCCTATCTTAGGTAAAACAAAGTCTGACCACCTTTGACACCAAGCTACTCCAGTACTGATTGAATCCTATTCAACAAACTGAGACTTTTTTGAAAATACTTCATAACTCCCCACAAGTACGCTCTCTGTTTACATAACTGCGGAGTGGTCAAAGGGGATTTAGCAGCATTGCAACAATGGAAGTTGCAGGGCCAGGGAAGGACTGGAATGCCAGGGGTTGCAGCTCTTCCCTCTGCACCTTTCATGTCTTCATGAGAGTGCAACCAAAAAAACATGTAGTCTGGCTGCAGGGCACTCTTAGCCTTAGGAAAAAATATCTGCTTTCAGTTGCCTAAAAGGGATTATTCTAAGCCCAAACTTTCACTGAAATGTAAAGGGTTTCTAGTACCCTGATTGGTTTGCAGTCACACCAAAATTTTTTTATGTGCACTGTAACCTCTTCCCAGCTCCCCAGGAAACTGAGGCATACCCATGGTTTTAAATGCTCGAGCTGAAATTGTATCACTTCAGGTGTTCGCAATAGGATTCCTTCCTGTAAAGAAACTAAAGAAGTAAAATACTGTCCAAACTGCTGCAGGAAGAGAACAGACCCAATAGCACTGTCAGTGGCTGACAAATGACTTGGTTCCTGTGCCACAAGCAGCAACCCACAGAGCAGCTCACTGAAAACCCAAACAAGCCTTGCAGCCTCTGGCTTTAGAGCGAGAACTAGAGGACCTGGGGACCTCTGACCCATGTTCTGAAACAGACCTTATAAATGTACTTCCCACCCCTGCAGGCAGCTTAATGGCCTGTACAGGCCATTTCTGACATCGGCTTCAGAGCCTCACCTTGGCCCTCATTGAAGCTTTTTGGCAAGAAACAAGATGGTGCTGCATTTGCACAAGGCACCATCCCATTGGTGTATTTTTGAGGGAGGAGGTGGAGTGAGGAGAAGCAAGAAGCCTCAGTAGCAAAATTTCCTGTGTTCAACTTTTATTTTTCAGTGTTCAACACTACTATCACCAGGTGTAATATTTGTTTCACACTGCTATTCTTAACACATTTTTTAATCTACACCCTAAGAAATGTTAAGTCTAAAATACTTGCAAAATTGAAGTGCTTTCTGAAAGGCCTGAAACAAAGTGATCACCCTTTGGAGAACTGTTTGTGCAATGACTGATGCTGTCACAGCTGGATGATTGTGCAATCTAGGAAACCAACCTGTGGGTGCCAGATATTAAGCATACAAATAAATGGGGCCTGAGTTTTAAGTTGATGCCAGGTTTGGGAATTTGGTTTTAGTTTATTTCTACTATAATAATAGTGCCTTAAACCAGAGCCTTTAAGTGACTTGAAAACTTTCTGAAAAATCTTAAATTTTGAAAAAAATAATTTAAAAATTTTTAATTAATTTTTGTAAAGACTGGAAAAGTTAGAGAATTTGGATAAAAATCAAACAGCTCAACTGTTTTCCACTCTTCATTTTGCAAGCATATAGTGCAAGTCTTTGCTTGAAATGTATCCTTTCCAATATCAGCATATGTTAAAAAATCTGAGTGGCACATATCCTGCCCCAGTTCAATACATAGGAAAAGAGCCAAAATATTTTCCTTCAGATTACCAACTTAAAACAAACTTGCCTGGATACACAAGTCTCCAGCCTTGTTTGCATGTACTTGTTTAGTGCCCAAATAAAAAAATCTCACAGTTCTAGCTCTGGCTACCCCACCCTCTGGGACTAACCTTAGCATCCTCTGTTTAAACATTTAACCTCTTTCTACAGTAAGAACATATAGCAAAGATCTTGCATCCATCTGAATATGAAAACTGGGTGAGCAGGACAAGCAATAATTTAATATGTAGCTTTGTACTAGCATATCTCTCTCGTTTTTCTGTGTTTAATGATCTACTTCCCTGTGCTCATTCCACGCAACTATTTTTGGGTTTTTTTTTTTTCTTCACTGATCTTTATGAGATCATTTAAATATTTGCATAAGCTTCAGTAAGTATCAGTTTGTTTCCAAAGAGGGTTACATTCTTCACTCTTGCTTTGAATGTTTTAAATACCTGTTATCACTGCTGTAACTCTAGTTCTCCATCATTCATTAGCTCTAAAACAGACCTGCACAAATAGACCATATAATTGAACTAATGAGATATGGGTGGTAAGTTTATGTAAATACAGCCTGAATGAAAGGTAGAATGTCTGCATAGCTTAGATAATCTTATTCTTTACATTGCAGTGAAGATGACACTGCATGCCCTACATCTATTAATCTCCATGAATTCAATGAATGTTCTGCCTTATTCTTTCAGCTTCTTTATGAGACTACCTTTATGTTACTAAATTTGAAGTAACACAGTCCCATCCAAATGTTAAAGCAGAACTGTAGGCTGTAACACATTTGATTACTTAGGCATTTTAGTATCACTGTCCATCTCCATCTGTGTGAGATTTAACCCTGCCACTGGACAAGACAGTTTATGAAAACTAAAAAACATGCAGGAACTATTGGCAGAGGAGTGAAAGAAATATACTGTTAGTGCTTGTACAAATTATGAGAAACCCATTAAAACTCAATCATTTTGTGGATAAGTAGAAACATTCCCAGAGGCAAAGTGGCAGGATAAATCTCATGAGTCTGAGCTTCTGAAGTTTCCCAATAGCCATTTTTGCCGTGGGAAGGAAGGTGGAGGGTGCAGGGATGGACAGAGTCTCTGTATGGTCCATCTCTGTCCTGATCATCTTAAGGCTGTGGGCATTTGGATGAAGGTCTGTGTCCTCACTGCCACCAAGTGCAGTCAAGCTGCCTGGCCACTCTGGTTGCCATACCAAAAGGTAAGTGATGGCATAGGTCCCAAGCTTGGACTGGTGTATAGTGTTCACAGGAGGTGGGAAGGTGGTCAAGTAAAGGTGGTCAGGTACCCTTTCCCTCCTCCCAGAAATCAGAGCCCAGGCAGGGGCATGTCCCACCGGGCAGTCTAACTGGTGTGTTACGCATCCTGGCCAGGAGCACGTTCTTTGGGAAGAGACCTTCCTGATGTGAGAAAGCGAGGGGAACATGAAAAATCACGTAAATGTATCATTAAATGAATTACTTTTTCAAAAACTAGAGCAAGGGAGTTAAGATTACAGTTCTACTATGTATATTTCTTTGCTTTTTTAGGAGTGAGGCTTACTTTTTGTATGGTCTATAGTGTGATGCCTAGAACCAAAGGAGTGAAAGCAGCTGCTGGCTGTAGGATTCAGCATTGTGCTGAGCTTCAGCAACAAAATGCTGCCTTGTGTAATCATACTGGCACAACAATACAGATGCAGGTACACCTGAGATATGCTGCCATTGTGGGGCCAGGGAAGAGTCACACATGCAGATAATAAAGAAAATAAAATTTTTGAAAAAGGGTGCTCCTGTAATTCTTTTCTCCACCAGTTAACAGTGTAAATGATGACCAATGTAAATTCAGTTTGCCACAGTCTTAGTACCATCATGACCTAAAGGGCAGTTCTGACAGTAGTTTTTCATTCAGGTTTTTCTTACTATACTTGAAAGCAGGGAGTGTTTTCATTCCAGTGAAACACTGTATCTCCCTTTTTTGCATTTTAAAGTTGTTTCAAGAACCCTAATGCTTTATGCAGCAGATTTTTTTATTCACAAGAACATTTTTTGCCACTCTTCAACATAAATATGTCTTAATTGGTTTCCAGACATTCTATCAGTGCTAAGCATTGATATTTCAAATCCCACTCCTCTTTGAGTCAGTATTCCTGGAACTCAATTTAAATCCCTTCTAGTGTGCATGACAGGGAAAAAAAAATCACTGACTGAAGGGGGAGATAATAGTTGGGAAGTGAGTATATGAGTACTTTCAAAATCCATAAATCTTAAGGTAAACACTTTTAAAATGAGAATATAAACACGGAAATTCTGTTCTCATGACCACCTCCTTGAAAAATAATAGACAAAACCAGAATGCTTATGGTTTTAAATGTTAATTTTTCAAAAATACTCTTCAGTTTTCATATCTGCATTTATTGTGTCAGCCTTCCTTAGCTTGGTTAGAGCAGTTAACAGAATAAAAGACTTAGACTTTCTAAAAGTTTCTCAATAGTGACTTAAAATCACCAAAATATCTTCCTACTAAGCTTTTCAAAAATTTCACATGCTTTCTGAAATATGCCAAAGACCAGTTTAATATTTGGGCCCTGAGTGAAGCTAGATTGAATATGATACATTTTTTATCCACTCTTATTATCCTTAGGCCATATCTCTTTGAGTTACATATTTCTTTTCTTGCCTGTAAACAGATGAACACTGGTGAATGATCAATTTGCAAAACATACTTTACCAGGTTTTTCATATCTGACAATTCTTACTAAGAATTTAAGAAAAAGTTATAAAAATGCAGTAATTCTCTGGGGTCACCATTACTGAAGACACATAAGCAGATTTGGGTTTGTTTAGGAAAGGTGAGATTTAAAAAGGGAAATGAAAATGCATACAAAGAGAAACGGAACTAAAATAATCACTAAGCTAAACTTATCTTTCTCATGAATATACTCCACCATAGCTCTGTCTACAAGAGGTTTACTGACACCCAGCCAAAGAACTTGGGAGCAGTTGTGTAGTTCTCTCAAATTCATGATTTTTATCCTACTAAGCCTCCACAGCAACAGACATGGAAAATTACTTGAGGATCCCATCCACTCATCCTCAACTCTTGGTACATTCATTCCAGTGATAATCTATTGTGACTTTCAATGATTATGTAAATCAAAGTTACATGCCTAACTCTAAAATTGATGAACACTCAAAAGGGTGATTCAATGTGCCCTGAATGTCACTTGAGATGAAGCTCAGAGGGCTATGTTAAGGTAGATAGTCACAGTTAGCTGAGATGATCCCACTCCACCAACATGGTAATAGCTACCGTAAAATATCCCTCCAAATGAAATGCTAGCACTTCTCCATACACAGGGATTGTGTGAAAGCCAGACACAGACATAACCTGAAAGGGATATTATGCAGAAAATGAAAGCACCTCCATTGCTACAGCTAGTAAAGAAAAGATTAGTGCTAAATTAGGTGCTTCAGTCTTATTCACAACAATCAAACACTGTGAATATTGATTCTGTGATCTCAATAGGCACAGTGTTTGGATTGGAGTATACAGTCTAAGATTGTTCAGACATCTGGACCGTGGCTGATGAAAAGGTTGGGACCACTTTGTAAAGAAAAATAAGCGGGCAAGACAACTATGTACAAAACAATAAATGGTAATTCACCGCCAGTGGAAAGCAAGGTTGGTAAGACTCCTGATCCAATCACATAGGGCTACGATTCTTTCCTTTCAGAAATGCTTTCAGGCCTTGTAACCAAATTCACTGTTGTGTGGCATTAGACCTGATTGTGATGCCCTTACTCATATAAAACTCAGTGCAAATTGTGTCTAACTTAAACTGGCAGCATTAGGCCTCATTGATGTTTTCACTAAGGACTTAATTCTAAACAGATGGCCGCTCACACGTACAGTGGCAGTTGCGTTGGTATGACACAAACTTGTCTACCATTACATCTTAAAGACTGTGGTTGCCACTAAATTAAGTCAGCAAAAGACAAGTTAATCTTCTTTGCTTCATACTCAGATCAACACTAAAGATTGTGATGGTGATCACTGAACATTCCAGTTTGATTAAAAGCAGCTTGCATTTTTCCCTTTACTATTAGTACTACAAAAACTGAACTCAGTTTTAATAAGAGACTAAAATGTGAAATAGCAAAAGCTGACACATCTTTCTGATGGTTTCTTAATAGTCATAAATTTATAGCACTACATCAATGAAAGAAAAACATTAAATATTTCAATCTTTATTGAATCCTCTGTCATTAATAATTATCACATAGCTAGTTTGTACAGTCTAATTTTTTTTCAAATAACAAATTTATTCCAGTTTCAAGTAATGCTGAATGATATCATTCTCATCATCTTGTATAAACAAGATGTTAAGTTTCTTTTTCCTTTAACAAATCCAGAGGGAAGAAATAAAAATACCTTGCATCTCATTCAAATTCATAACCTCATAAACCATGCTAGCCAAAACAGAAGATGCGCTATTTTGGACAACATGCACATAGCCACAAAAGATATTGTGCTTAATGAAACATTGCCTAAATCCAAAACAGGAAAATGCACTTTTGTGGTAGTGAGAAAATAGTAAGAACAGTGAGAAGAAGAGTGAACACATTGACCATAAGGATCCTGTCCTGTTAAATTCATCAAGGTGCACAGGCAGAAAACACCCTCATGGTCCTCTGCCTGATGTGTGGCTGCAGCTTATCCCATAGATAAGCTGAAGTCCCAAAAGCCATCTGACACATAGTGTGTGGGGGTTCCAGCAGGGTACTCACTGAATGCCGTTGTCTCACCCCCTCCTCGTTTCCAGAGGCTGATGAGGCTGGCAGTGTGGTGCTTGTCCCAATGGTTTCACACAGCTCTAGATTTCCTTTGAGCTCAGTTCTGGTCACAGCAGTGCCAAACACCTCCAGATTGTCACAACTGAAATGATGCCGAGCTTTACAAGTGATTCAGGAACAAGTGATAATCAGTTATCACTCATCAGCACATAGTTCCCTGGGATGTACCAGTGAGATGTCCCAGCCATCTAATACTCCAAGTCAGGAGTATTATCCACATCAGGGCATGGCCCTGAAACATTCACCAGATGGTTCATTTTGCATCTGACTAAACGCTCATTTTGCTGCTGAACAAATATGACTGGCCATGCTCCTCAGCCATTGCATCCCCAACAACCTGCGTGAATAGTTGTTAATGCCAAGAACAAAGTAGCACTGACAAGTAACAACAAGATAATCTGAGCTGCTGTTCCTGTTTTTGCAGTAACTGTCTCCCACCATCTCTCTGTGCCCAGCTCACGCACATTTTCAAGAATCCAAGCTGGTGGTGGCCAGAGAGAAGGAAATCATTCCTCTTAGTTGAAAGAGAACCTGAAGAGGTCATGTACCTCATCCAAAAAGCTCTGGAGCATCCCTGTTCTTCAGTATCACAGTTTATTTTGTCACTTTTTACAGATTCTGCAAGAGATCTTTTAATACTTTTAAATCAAATGCTCTGATTGTAGGATGACTGTTGAACTTGCCAGCATGATATTGTTAAGAACACCAAATATCACTTCTCCCTGTTTCTGAAACTACTTAGCCTTCCTAAGAAGAAATTAAGAACTGTTCTAACACAGCCTAGGTGGAGAAGCTGACAGCAATAAAATTTAGGAACTTATTTCTTAATCTGTATTTAAATATTTGATGAGTTAGATCAATGCATGTTTTTATTAAGTACCTTGCTGCTTTGTCAGCCTAAGGTTTTAGGCAAGTTATATTTATTTTGTGTTGCCCTGGTAGTAAAGGTCAGTGAAAATTACTCACTTTCAAAACGCCTTTTTGTATCCATTTCTCTCTTACTTGGGTGGAGGATTCGTTATACTCTTAATAGTTGTACTGATGATTTTCATACAAGGGGACTGATGACAGGCTAAGGGAAATCAGGGCTGATACAGAGAGTTTGGAAAGCCCATTGCAGAACATCTGGAAATGTAGCCAAGAGGAATTTGTGAGAGGAAAACATCTGATTACCTCCAGCCTTATAATTTTGTTCATCTGTTCTCTAGCACCTGTGCTGAATCATGTAGCCTTGCAAGTTTGTACTTTGTAGTGGCCACATTAAAGGAAAGATGCCAGTAAACACAAGAAAGGAAAGGATGGGAACCTTCATGGGGATATAGAGGTGGCAGCATTGTGCAGTGCTGAAGACATGGGAATACACTCATTCTGGTGGAAAATGCAATGTGCTGAGAGAAGAAATGACCTTCAGAGTCCCTGGCTGACACTGTGAGTCCAGACAAGGTAGGCAAAAAATTCCAGGAACTATTGGGGGCTCTTTGACTTGCTTTGTATTTGGCTGCTGGGGCAGTAGGAATCCAACAAAAGCTCATATGTAGCTGCTTTTGAGGACAGACTCTAGGTGCATGGGCAGCTATTATATCTTAATTTCTGATACTAATTGGAATGTTTCCAGATTATTGACACAAACAGTGGCATAAATCACATACATTATATTTACATTTCATTTGATATGTAGAAGCAGGGAGACAGAAGAACAGGTCTCGGAGATACGTCTCTTTTTTGAGAGAAGTGTGAAGCTGGCACAGCAGATGATGGACACAGCTGAAGGCACTGTGTGTCCTTGGGCACTCTTTTTCTTCAGTGCACAGCTATGTTTCTACAGCAGGGTGCTTCCCTGACTGTCCCTCTTGCACCCTGTGCTCTCTGACTTTCTACATTCCATGGTCTGAGTGACAGATACACAAAAAAGAATCCACTGGAGTCCTTGCATGTTGTCCATGAATTTGTCCTTTCCTTTTATCACAGAACAAAATGGAATTTTTTTGCCCGTGATTTCACTGTGAACACTCTAACTTGAATATCACATCTCACTTCCACATTGGGTGCAGGATGCAGCAAGTAGTAAGGGACATGCCCCAGGAAAACTCCAGCCCTCCCAACAGGCAGTAGGAAATTCACCATTACCATTCCCTGGTGACTAGGGGGCATGCTGAGGTAGTTTTCTTAGATTATTTTGATATTACTAAGGTGGGATTTAAAGTGTTCAGCAACAGCTTTTGAGACCTACAGTTCATCCTGTTAGGGAACAGCACCCTGAAGACCTATTTACTCTAAATTTTAAAAAAGCAAAAATCTATTTATCATTTATCAAATTATTTCCATTAATTGTTCCAATGTAATTCTTATATTCTTAAATTCTGAAATCTTCTAACCAAGCACATAGCACAATAAGCATTTTAAACACTAAAATACTGATAATAAGAACAAAATTGTTTCACCTGTGGGGTTTTTTGTGGTTTACATTGTTCTCCAACAAATTGTGAGGAAAAAAAAATATTTCTTCTACAACCGTTTTTGCTTTCAAGTACTTTGTTAGAAAAAAATCTATTTTCGGTACCAGTAGAATTCATCATAGTATGACAGGAAAGCAAAATTGTTTCATTTATAAGATCTTGTAACAGCGTGAAGCTAACCCCATGGTCTCTGAGACAGAAATCCTGCCAGCTGTAGACTTATAAAGAGTTAGCAGAGAAAAAGAAGTTTCTCAGATGGAGCTGTTAGTCATGATATGAAGAATGTGTGTCCCCTACAGATGTTATAGTTATTTGCATGATAAATCCTGATCATCACCATAGGAATTTTGCAGCCTTCTTTTAAGTTAATGCTCAAGTTCCAATTAATCTTCTTTTGACAGTGTTTGTCTAATATTTCTGTGTTGAACAACATTATCAGGGTTACATTTGCAGTGAGCTTATTGGGTACTTTAAATGCTGTATTTCTGACTTTGTACTTGCTTCAGAAAGACTTCTTTTAATTCTTCAGTGCTTCACAAATATTTCTAGGAAAGGCAAGTATAATAGCATTGATAAATGTTTATTAAGGGCATATCTAGACTTGCAAGTTAACTGGAATTAACACTGGGGTTAATTTAGAGCAAGCAATAGTTGTGGAACAACTCCCTAGGAAAAAAAAATGTATTCTATAATAAAATTACCTCATTCTCATGTTCAACACTTGAACTGTTTTGAGTAACATAAGATAAATGGGAACAAAGCATGTTTGTTCCAGTTTGTGGGATCATTACTTTACTTAGGAATGACAGTCTAGGGAATTCAAAATTAAATGAGGGATGTGAAAATACCTTATGGTGTCTCCAAGAATCTTGAGGTTGCATAAATACAGACTCAGATGCCAGCAGTCCTTCTTAAACCAACACTACACTGACACTTTCCAAAGGCCTGTGTAATGCAGAACAGGGTGCTACACAGGGCACTGCACCCCCAGATGCAAAAGAGGGGTTTTTTTACAAGGATGCCATCACCCATGCACCTTGAGTGAACAGGGTGCATTCACTCAGCAGGAAGTCTGGGATTATTGTCTGCTTTGGGAAAGTTATAGCAAATTCTTTGGTAGGGAAACAAAACCAGATGGTGCCAGTATCTTCACTTCTCCTCTGCTCTTACATATTGGGAACAAAAGAGAAACTTAGAGTCGTTGTGCCATCTGACTGTCAGGATCAGCTTCTTGGTGGAAGAATTGAGTGCTCTTCCTGTGAAGAGAAGGCAGCTGTACCTCTCACAATGATAAGGGGGTTTTGAGCCTTGGTGTTGCTTGGTTTTAACAGCTAGCCTTGGTTGTTGAGGGTATCTTTACAACCAAGATACCCTTGAAACCTGTGCCAAGAGACACAGCACTGATGAGACCAAGGTGTTAAACCTCAATAATTCTCTGTTCCAAGTACAGAGTTTGGGGCAAAGATTAAAATGGGACCAGGAGCCCAGGGCAGAAAGGCCTGGTGACACGTGCTGAGCACACCACAGCTGCAATGGTAGCAAACTTTTACCACTAGCCTCGGAAAAGCCATGTCCCTGCCTTTGCTGCCCAGGGAGCGGCAGGCAGAACAGTGTACCTCACAGGAGAACTGCTTCAAAAGACAGTCAGAAATCTACTGCTCCACACCCTAGTTTTGGTAACTGCGCTAAAACAAAGGGGGTAATGGCAGAAAATGTGTGAAGCTGTCCCTCGTGCAATCCCTCTGTTTTGTCAAGATCCAAAAATCAATCTTAGCATAGAGTTTATTCAAGAAATATTTAAAGCAAGTAACCCCAAACTCACAGACTAAAATCATAATAGGAGCAAGATGACGCAAGTGTACAAGATGTAGGCATTGGCTATTTAAATGCTTCCTGCTGTAGATTTCACTTCCATATAGTTCCAAAGATAAAATCTAATGTAGAAAGAAAAAGCAACGTAATGCCTCACATTTCAAGCCCACTGGAATAAAGGAACTGGGATAAAAGGAAACTTACTATTCCATAAACAACCTGATTAATATACATTGTAAAATTCATAACATTATAAGCAGTTATAATCATAGCATTAAGCAAACTATATAGAAGATAACATTAGTCTAAAACCAAAATTTCCATAATAATGTCAGGTTTCCTGTTTAGAAGAGACTTTTTCATCTTAACCAAAAATGTATTTTGAATTACCTTTTCAAGCAATGGACATTTCACCTAGCTTCAGGACAATAGCCTATTCTTAATTTATTACTGTTTAACTTTAAGGAACACCTAGGAATAGTGAACTGAATAAGTAACAGTCTCCCCTGTTTGCTGTCCTGTGTTTTTTGTCTTGTTAGATATACATTAACCTGTTAGACTGACCTTCACTTCCCTCCCAGTTCCTACAACACATTACAATTCTTTATAAATACATCTTGGGAGAGACTGCCTTTTGGTAATCCTCCTCATCTGAGCTCTACAGACTGGTCTGACATGCATTGTGTACCTGCATCTGTCACAAAAATTTGATGACAAATCATCTGTTTCCTGACAGAGAGGCTGCACTGACTTCAAATTCCCACGAAATGTTTTTGTCCACCAGGAAGAAAACCATTTGCTCTATTGCAGTGATCATTTTCAAACTTCAATCCTCCATTTGATTTAGTCTGTATTATCATTTATTTGTATTACAATTTTTCTGGATCAATTAAAGCCTGTTGTAAGATACATCTTCTCTATCATCTTTTGGGAAAATGTAAAGAGACCGGAACTAATGAAAGGAATGAAAGCAAATGTTTCACAGTAACAATGCTGTTTTCAGAGGGTGAGAAATGAAGATCCTTTTTAAGGTTGACCTACCCCAGTTTGTTTAAAACTAAGCTGAACTTGAACTGATAAACTACTCTTTTGAGATTAACCTGAATAGTGTACATTCAGTAAAACACTGTAAATGTAAACATACCTGAATTGGAGTCAAACTTTGTTTCTGACCTGAAAAAGAAAATAAAAAGATCGTAAGTTGCTAGAACTGCTTTATGCCATAAAAACCATTTGTCAGACTGATCCTTCCAGCAAATACCATCTTTAACCAAACTGTCTAACTCTGTACATTAACACTGAATGCATTCAAAGGCATTTGAGCCCAAATAATGACTATTATCTTTAATATTTTACTGTTTTATATGCTGTAGTTACAAAGAAGATATTTTGAAAGGCAGATCACTAAATGAAGAAAATAAAATATAAATTTGAATTAGGATTAAATTATATACTGTGAATCATAGCATACAGTTGTTTGTATGAATTAAATAGTTTCCATTCATTTTCATTTTTGAAAAGTCATTAGGAGGATTTAACTCATTCATGGATGTTTCCAATCTATTTTTGAAGCAGATACCATTTCATTAATGTCATATGTATTGTATCCAATGATCTGTACTTAATTGTGCAACATCCTAGGAGGTTTTTGTTTGTGTGTGTCTTCAATTTACTCATTCTGCACATAGGAGTAAGTGGTTTGATTTTCTTAAAAGTGGAAAGTGGGGGGGTGGGAGAGAGGAAGGGAGCCAGACCCAAATTTTAACTTGTTTTAAAGTCTTTGCAAAAAGACAATGATGTGTGCATTATGCACCATTAGCTTTGGTCGTGCACTGCAGATTTTTCTCTCCCTAACAAGTAGTGTTTTCTTCTAAGGGCTTAGCTCTTAGCAAATGAACCCTATAACCTGTATATTTAATAAAAGGAAGAAAAAATTAGCCCTTGTGGGAACATCATGTTTCAGATATCGGTTAATAATACTTGTAAATGTAGAAGCCTTTGAAGGTCTCACTTCAACTGTGGGAAAACTTAAGTTGGGTAATTACTCAAGATGCTGCTGATGTGCTGTCAAGCAGAATTAACCCTATGACTAGGGCTATCTACACAATCTGCTACAAGACAGCATTGTCTATATTGAGCTCTCAAACCAATTAACAGGCATGTTCCAATCAGATTTATATCGCCCACTAACAATCAGTTGCACACATGGTCATGGCTGTCACAGCAGGACACAAGGTCTGACCAGCAGGAGACCTGTTAAAGCATCTTACGTTGGCAGCAAAATGCATTTCCCCAGAAATTCTAAGGAGGAAGTACAATGTTGGATCCTTCTGCATTGCATCAAGGAAGGAATGTATTTTTTGGAAGTTACAGTCCTTCTTTTTTCAGCAACAAATGACCGAAGCTCAAAAACTAATTGCAGATTTATTTTCAACTTTTATTTTATAAGCTTCTACATGCTGTTACGTGCACTCTATATTTTTATATAACTCACATTGTAATTGTATACCAAATATCTGTGCTACAGCAAATAAATATAAAATCAATTATAATTTGAAAAATTAACAGGTTCACACCATTAAAGTCATCAGAAAGGAAACAACTCTCTTCCCCCATGCTGCTCATTCTGCACCTTCCTTCAGTGTTCACAATATTTTGTCTTAAATATAACTCTGAGGAGATGAAAAGGTGAGAGGGAAAAGACATATCTTCATAATTAATATTTTTAGTACCACCAAAAGCACTGAACAAAGAAAGCACGTTGCTGACATGGCTTCACAAATAGCAGCAGCAGTAACTGCCCAGGGCACCAGCCCGTGCACAGTTTGGCAGTATAATTCAATTGGTATTTACACCAGCGGGATGAAGTCCCCACCCTGTGAAATGTGGTAACCTGGGGGAAATTCCACTGAGTTGAAATTAAAGCTACTTAGTCAGTGTTTCATTTACAATATTCTGCTCAAGCTGCTGTATACCTGCCTACACTATTCTCTCTTGCTCATCACAGTACCAGCAACACCTCACTACCTACACAGTCAGACACAACGTATGAATCGTACCCTCAGCATCTGTTTATCTGCACAATCAACTTCTCGTTGCCTAAATTGTAGATACTCCCTATTAGTGGGTCAAAGAGAGCTCTTGCTTCTCAGCCTTAATGCCTTGTTATGGACATATGCACTGCAATTTGTGGCTTCAACAAACTGGCCCAAGGGCCAAGGTGGCAGAGCGTGCATGGGGAGGAGGGTCACAGGGGTCACTGGGCACTGTAATTAGTACCAAAGCTCCAAACAGTCATAAATTACTGGACAACACATCAGAAAACTGATATGGGGGTGATAAATGAATCGAACTTTGTCTGGCAACAGCAGAATAGTTATGAAAGAAAACACAACATGGGAGGTAGTACTAGGAGCCATCAAGAGGAGGAGCGTCACCTGTGTTATGGTCACCATTTCCCTTTGGGAAAACCATGTAAAATTTAGGACACAATATTACAGAAACTGTTAGAGATCTGAACAAGGCACAGAAAAAAGTGGAGGAAAATAATGAAGCGTCTTTAGCATTGCAAATAAGCAACAAGTGGCAAATGTGAGAGAAACACACTGCAAGAACACAGTCACCTTGGCTACTTGAAGGAATGACAAAGCTTACAGCCATTTTAATGAAAGCAGCATTTTTCCCTTCTTCCAAGATTTATATCTGCTTCTCAACAGCACGTTAGACAAAATGTCAGAAACTAATTGTGCATGTGTTAAAAATGCTCAACTAAAATATGGCCATTAAATAGGAAAAAAATAAATGCTGAAAGTACATTCCAAAGGGATGTTCTACTACACACAAAAATATTCACTCTGACTCCTTTATACTTTTAAAACTACATTAACTAGAAGGAAAAATCTCCTCAGTACATTGTTTGTTATCATAGTACATACTCTGATACACAACCTAAGCATCCTACCAAGCAAGATGCACATTACATAGCCAGGTCCTGAGTGTACAAATTGTCTCTTATCATTTATCACAACCAGAGGGGAGCACCCCAACACCATGCCCCACCCTCCCACCCCCAAATGAACAGATAATAGCTTTCTGCATATTTTCTCTACTTCTGTCTCTTATAAAGGAGTATTCTGAAAGCCAGGTGATCATTCATAAATACCTTTGGAAAGGAGTCTATATGCATAAAGAGGAACAAGAGGGTATTTGTAAAGTGCTTTTCATTTCCAACTTCGATATGGCTCAACTACACACAACACATGGCAATACAAACGTTAAGTAGGCTCAGCTACCAACACACAATGTGCAAGGAAATGGTGAGCTACTGGAAAGATTTAGCTAAGCACAAGCTGCTGCAATACTTGCAAAGATCCCAGGAATAACTAAGTCAAACACAAGAACAGAATATATGATAGTCATTTTATCTGTACTGCAAAGAGGCGCAGGGTTTCTACCTGTTTTTTTCTAAAAGACATCATATACCAGATCTTCAGACTGCCAAGTACAAAGAAAGAGTGAGAAATGGAGTAATGATAACCATCATGTGTTCCTATAGTGTGAATTTTAAACTACTGCCTTACTAAGTATGACTAAACTGCAGTTGTTCAGTGCCACAAATTACCGTTTCAACAGACACGCTAGAGCTGAAGTTAACACAGATCTCCTACTTGCCAGGGAAGCAGGCCTTTGTCAAAGAGAGAGGGAAGAGGACTTACTGCAGAACCTCTGCTGTTGTGTTACAACTGCCTTTCCTTTCACCTTTCATGATAAAGTATTTAACAGGTTTTTATAGGTTTTGTTGAGGGAACATAGGGAGCAGACTTTGGAAGCCCCACAACTCTCTCCGAAAGTACTCTGCAGTTCTGATCCTTGCATTATAACATGGAAGAAGTAATTTATTCCTCTTGGCTTTCTAGGCCTTTGCATTAGCAGTTTATACCAGGCTGCTCCTTTGCAAGGCTGTGTTTCAACTGTGCTAAGCAGAACATTGGTAGGGGCAGACATTCAATATACTACTTCTCTCTGAAAAGGACTTTGATAAAGATCTGTTACAGTCATAAAGGTGATGCATCACTGTAGGATCATATTTAAAGGAAAATGGACATGTACTAAATGAACTAGCCTATAGTTAAAAAATATTCTAGTCCAGAGAGTTATCATGTTGTTTGTAATAGTGTTAGTATTAATGATTGTACCATGTATACTTAAAGGAATTATGAACATGATTGAGAATACTATAAATCATGTGAGAGTGCTTTGTCTTCTCTCCTTACACCTTTGGTATTTGATTTTCAAAGAATTTTATTCCATATTGGCATGGGCAGTTTGCTGAAGGGACGATGGCCTAGCAGGCTCCCGATGCAATCCAAGCCAGTCCATGTCCTGGTCCAGGTGACTGATTAGGACACAATCAATCCTCTCTCTCCCATGTTTGCCTCCCAGCGGTACAGAATATACCTAGCTGCAGTATCTGTGTTCCTGCTACAGCATTGCTAGCATAAAGAAGGCAGGACAGTAATGCTCAGTTGTGAACATATTCCTGGACACTGCACTGGCCCTTATCATGCTGATGAGAGCCCTAGACAGGACCTAGGCAAACTGCAGGGGAGGCTCAGGCCAGGGACCAGAATGAACCAGGTCACTCAGTTTCAGAGTAAGGAGTTGATGTTAAAAACACAAGCCATGTCTTGTCACTTGACTCCAGGGCCAGAGAAGAGACTTTTGTCCATTTTGTTAAGTATAAACATAACCCTTCTGAAAATGTAAACCATTACCTGGAAAGCAGTCACTGATCATACTCATGAGGTGAAGCTCCAAATAGCTTCTGAAAGCTCCTGAAAGTCAAGGTTCCAGAAAGAAAAATGCAGCAGTATTCCAATGTAAAAATAAATACCTGATGTAACTACTTAGGAATTTATAAGACCTGCACCATCAGGGAATTTGAGAAGTCCCCAAGCTTTAAGAACCAAGCAGAAAGAGCAAAGCTGGGCTTGTTGCTGTGTTGTGGCCAGGGGACAGATCCTCTGATGTCTCAGGCAGCAAAACTACTAACAGATATTTCCCAGAGCTGGACATCCCTAATGCCTATCTCTCTTCAACCCTCATGTGGATTCTCATTATAATACAATAATATATATTATTTACCATAATTTTATCTGCTACAGTCTAGTAATATAGTTGAACTCTTGTTCAGGCCTCTCCTCAAAGAGGGCTTGAGTATGCTCTCTTTCCTGATTTTCTTATTGCTTTAAGGACTTAATATCTTTGAGGTTTAATAACTACTTCCCTGAAAAAATTTGGCTGAAATTGTCAAATAGATTAAATGATACAGTTTTATTATTACAGAAGGATTGACATGGAGTCAGCATTACACTGTATTAGTTCCTCAACAAGCCTGGTTAAAGAAAAGAATTCACTATTGACAGATGATGTGATAAATTTTATTCTGCATATTGATGAAAAGCCAAATTCAAAAGGAGCATTTTAATGTTACAGAATTATTTAGGTTGGACAATACTTTTAAGATCATTAAAGGTCCAACCATTAATCAAGAACTGTCAAGTTCACCACTAGACTTTGTTGCTAAGTGCCACATCTACATGTCATTTTATACCTGCAGTGATGGTGAGGAGTAGTCTCTGGGTGAATTCAGTCCAGAGAGACAGAATGTCTTTAATGTGAGAGCTACAAGCAGATAAATATAGAAATATATACCTTCTGCAGTCATAATCCATAACAATTCACCCTACCTGATTTTTACTTGAGGTACATACGTGCACATACTAAAGCATAAAGGAGGTTAAAACCAGCTGAAAATTACTTCTTCCAAGCAGAGTAACTGATGAACAGTCAATACAAAGCAGAGTAAATTTCAAACAAGGGAAAAAAAAATCAGACTTAAAAGTTTACAAAGAATATGTTGTACTTTTACACTGAAAATAGCCATGAAATTCATACTAGAATCAGTATCCATACAAGGATGGTAGAATCAGAATCTGTGCAAGGATCATCTCTGGTACTCAGCACTGGTGAGGCTGTATCTCCTGTTCACAAGAAGAACTCCAGGTGAGGTGGTGGAGTGTGTCCAGAGAAGGATATGGAAGCTGGTGAAGGATCTGGAGCACAAAAAGGGTGCTCAGGGAAAGCCCTATCACTCTCTAAAACTGCCTGAAAGAAGGGTGTAGCCTGGTGGGTGTTGAGCTCTTCTCCCAAGTGGCAAGCAACAGAACGAGAGGAAATGGCTTCAAGTTGTACCAGGGGAGGTTTAGATTGAACATTAGTAAAATTTCTTTGTGGAAAGCATTTTCAAGCACAGCAACAGATTGCCCAGGGAGGTGTTTGGGTCACCAGGCCAGAAAGTATTTAAAAGATGTGTAGATATGGCGCTTGGAAACATGGTTTAGTGCTGGGCTTGGCAGTGCTGGATGAACAGTTGGACCCAATGATCTTAAAAGTCTTTTCCAACCTAGACAATTTGTTTATCCCTACACTGGTGAGAACCAACTTACTTCAAACAAATGTCATTAAGTAGAAACTGCTGAGATTGACAGTCTTCCAAGGAAATGAAGAGACAGTGAAGACAGATGAAGTTGCTCAGGTGGTTCTTTTGGATCTTACTAGAGAAACCATATCAGTGATGTCATATGGGCTCTCCTAGACAGATAACCAGTGCTGATTTTTCATGTGCCTTCCTCAAAGGATATGAAGATCAGTAAGAAAGCTTAAAGACCATTCATTAAGCACGCAGCACTGATGCAAGGAAATACCTTGTAGAGATCTAGCCTGGTGACTGAAATCCTTCCTGGTCTTGTGAAGGCAAGAGTGGTACTATGTTAATGGTACAATAACATTGCCCAACCACTCTTTCATTTTCTCTTGATTGGATTTCTGAGAGATGTTGCGAAAACCTGACACAGCTCAACAAAAACCAAATGAAAACATAACATGGATAAGACTGTTGCTGTGTCTGCTAGTGTATGTTCACAAGAGCCAACACTATTACCAAGAATTCCTTCCAGGAAGCAATAAGGGCAGCAGTGGGTGTTTTATGAAGACTTGGTAATTTAGTCTTTGGCCCTAAAAACTGGAAACTGACAAAACAATAATATTTCTTTTTTTAAAAGGAAATCATTCTCCTAGGCTTCCCAGTTCCCATCTATACCACATTTTTCTCACAGTCCTGCATATGGTAAAGGACAGGACCATGGTTTACTAAATATGGAATAGATGGTCTCCTATGGCAGTAGCACAAGCCATGGATTTCACTCAGGTCCATTTTAACCTCCTGTTTCCATGGCTATGGACAGAATGGTATTTTTGAATAACGTATAAGAAAGTGCCTTGAAAAATTAAAGTAGGCACAACCTTGCAAATACAGTTGGCCTGAGAAAACACTGAGGATTTGGGTGACATCGGTGGCTCTTTGTGAACTGATACAGAAAAACACAACCCTGCTGTGGAGACTGTCCAGCTGTGATAAGTGTGGCTGATAAAAAATTAACACAAGTGGGTATGGTTGATAACTATAAGGACTTTTTCTTTGGCTTATTAGTTGTCTGTCAGATCTGAGTTCTGCACTGAGACATGCTCCAGCCGCACCAGGTGAGGGCCAGTGAAGAGAAAGCCATGAAAAAACGCCGTAGAGAAAGGTGGGGGCAGCAGGGCTCCTTCTTTTAGCATAAGTCTACAGCTAGATTGGAGTAAGTGTAAGACAAAACTGCATAAGGACCGGCTTGCAGGAAAGGACATTCTTGAGATTAGTTTACTGGCTCTCTCATTTATTGCTTTTTTAGGCAGCTGTACTGGGATGTAGGAGACTGCACGGCGTGAAAGTTCAGAGATGGAATAATAAGATTCACTAGCATAATTATGCATTTTATGTGTAAGGCACCTTTGATTGTGAAAAAGTTAAAGCATGTCCTTCATAAAGCTTGGGATGTTTCTCATAACACTAGCACAAGTAGGTAGATGAAGAGATGTGACATGCCTAATTGTTTCTTTTATCTTCCTTGTGATAGAGGCAAAGTTCTATTTTAAAGACTTACCAAAAAACAGGTCTTTCATCTGGAGTGTAAAATTCATATGTTCCCTGACCTCATGTGTCACATGGTAATGAAACAACGTAAATCAGAAACGTTAAAAGTTGAAGTTTGTTAATATTACTGCTGAAGCTCCAGTCTCTTTCCTAGTTAAACTGACAGGTCCATAGTTCAAATATATATATTTACAGATTACCACGACATAAAGACAAAAAAAAATTAATGAATATCAATAAGAAACAAATGTAAGTGCAAGTTTCAGATAACTATTTGGACATTACAAAAAGAAACCACCAAAAAAATTCCACAACATCACAAAAATTGCTCACATTTTAAATGGGCAAATAGACTTTCTTTGTATTATACTAGCATCTTACTCCTAAGGAAATACTTCAGTAATTTACATTTTGTGGTGAAAATGTAAAAAATATATATTTTGCATTCTCTTATCTATGTTTCCTTCTCACTTTTTTTAGCTGTCTGGGCTGAATCAGGGACCAAGATTCAGAAATCTCTCTTCCCTGGTTGAGGAAGATATCATATACTGATATTTTGAGGTCAATAAACAAAAGAAGAGGGACTCCTACTGGCTTCTGCATTTTTTCCCACAGTTGTCAGCCACCTCAGAAAAACTGGCTGAATTAGATGTAGGCCAGAGGTAGCAAGAGTTCATAAGGCAACCCAAAGACTTTGGGGGGACTGAGTTAAGGCCAGTCTAATCTCAGGACACAATAGGTCAGGTGTTTTCTTCAGGTGCCCACTGGCCTGGGAATTATTAAAATTAAAAAATAACTTTCCTCTTTCTCTGTCTCCTCCCATAAAATCCACAGGAGTCTCAAAGAGAATCTGAAAACAGAGACATTTCCATATAGATCATTTTAAAAAGAGAAATCCAGCTCATTAACTCAAGACTATGCCAGAGCAAACTGTACACTTGAGATAATCACAGATAAGTCCCATATTGCAGCTTTTTCCCATCGTAAAACTATTTTGAAGGCAACTGGAAACTAGTTCACATTAATTTATGTATACTACTGCTGTCCAAAAGTCGCCCCACAAAAAACCCCTACTCTTTCTCCATCAGATGATAGAGAGGAAGCCAGTCTTGAAGGTAGAAGGTGAAATCCTGACTCCATTGTATTCATTTGCTAAATATGAATTTACTTCAACAGAGCCAGGATCTCCCCTCAAAAGATTTAGCTATAGTAAGCAGTGGAATGCAGTCTAAGCAGCAGAGTAGAAAGACGAGTTATGGAGAGTTTGGATCCCCACTTTGCACCCGCAAGCCAAGGACCATAGTAACATATGACATGAGACTATTGTCTTGGCTATGTCTGTAACCATCAGATTTTCAACCCAAAAGATTCACACTATTACCAGTTTCTGCAGGTAATCCTTCTGACAGAGGAATCAAACATTACAGAGACCAGGTGCTTCTTTCATTTTACAGACCTCTCCTGGGCACAACTATCACTGCCACATCTGGTGATTCTAGAACTACATCAATTGTATTTTCCTTTAACCTATTACTGGCACAATATTGTGTAGTATTAGTGCTATCCTGACCATCCTGCTTCATGCTCTTGTAAAGGTACCTCTTTAAGTGCAAGGGACTAAGTTAGGGAGAACTGAGGGGGGAAAAAAGAAAAAAAATTAAATTCTTCATCAGAATGAACACAAGCAGCCATAAATAAGAAAAAGCACATACACAACAACTGAATCTGTGTAGAACAATGCAGTGATCAAGGGAATTCAATCAGCACTGCTTCTAGCATCAAATTTAGGGCTATAATTCCCACAGTACTTCTAAAGAGCATTTTTAAACCAGCTCTCCATGTGTGCTAATTTGGATGAATGGAAATTCAATAAGTAATGAAATTTTACACAGTTTTGTTTTCTTAACTGCTTGAATTCTAAAAAAATGCATCTGCTTTTTTTTCCATCATCAGCTAAAATGCTGTATGTATAATTCAGCATTGCCACTTGGTATCTTTTAAAGCTACCTGGAAGTAATTCGAACAGTCAAACCTCAGTATTGGTTGACTCAGTGAAAGACTGTTACAATTACTTGGCAGAGATGCATATAGAAAAAAATTTAAATTACTGATTTTTTTTTCCCTGTCATACTTCCTCTTTTACCTGAATGCCATCTTCCTATCTTATTTATCCTAATTTTTTATATTTGCTATAATATTAATTTTAATACAGCATTATTTACATTGCTTCTCTTGTATTCTTTAAAAGGTGGAATGACTACACCATTCTGTGATTTTATGAAATGACCTTGTACAATTATGTATGAAATATATACAAGACTATACATAACCTAAGAGACAAAAATCTCAAAACTATATTTAGCATACTCACTTGAATAAAGGAGTTCCACAAACAACACATTTGTATATTCCTTGAGCTTTATGGTGTGTGTACTCCCCCTCAAAGGCACTGGTAAAACAACAAGACCGCATTTTAAAATTAAATAAAGGAATTCCTTTTTTTTTTAATTTTTAAAGTAGTTGAGTCTTTAGAAAAATGTTATAGAAGAAGTCCATGATTTCTAAGTTGGCAGCTGTTTTTTATTAAAGGTAGCAAATAAAGCAAGCACAGGAAAAGGGGAACGTCCTCGTTAGTGTGCCTCGGATGTTACGCATCATGCAAAAGGAAGCAAATTGTCCCACAGTTCAAAGGCTGGAACAACAACAAAACCAAAAAGGATAGAACAGAAGTCTTCCCCTATCTGGCAACTGAAATGTCAAGTTTTTGTAAACACAGATCGTTTGGCACGTAGCTCAACCTGCCCCACCTCGCTGTGTCCACGTCTGGGCCGCGTGCAGGGCTCGGCGGCTGCAGTGGAGCGAGGTGTGAGGCGCTGCAGAGCTGTGGCGCTGGGTCAGGCCAACGCCGGCTGCCCGGGCGGCACACACATTGTAGCTGAAAATGAAATAATTGGTCCAGGATTTCAAGCTGTGCGCGCCTTATATTTTCAGTTGAAAAGCAATATTCCAGCTTTAAGGGAATATTTTTCTAAGTTAACAATCTAAAAGGCTAGGAGGTCATTCACCTAATACGAATCAGCTGCGCTAGCCCAACAAAAAGCCTATGTGCTCAGCAGCTTGTTTTTATTATCCTTTCACCCTTTTTATGAGGTCCAATTTTTTTTTATAAACAGGATTTTTAAGAATGACCTAATCTCCGATTGTTTGTGTGCATTAAATCACGTTGTTGGTCCCGTACACAAGAGCACGGAGGGCTGGGGGGAAGGCAAGGCAGGTCTCCCAGCAAAGGCAACTGTCCCCTTGCCCACGGCTGTGGCAGGATGGAGAGGGCTGGGGTGGGGAGGGCGACTGTCCCCACCAGCCTCTCTGGCACATTCAGCCACCAAATTCAGCGCTGTCAGGAAAAGGTTTGCCTATTAACCAGGACCCCACGTGCAGCAGGGAGTCCTTGCAGCTCTTGAATGAAAACAAGCAGTTACATCATTAGTACGTTTAGAGCAGAGGTAAAGCCAGGGCCCTGTGCCAAGCTCAGTGGTATAAATTAGACAACAAAAAATGGCTGGGCCTTGGCAAGTTACCTTTGGCTGGAATCAGCTGAGAGAGAGAGACTTTATTCACTAAAAAACAATCTTGGAAGTCTGTCCTTTTTTTTCCCCTCCAGGACTTAAGGCTGGGTTCCAGCGACTAAAGCCATGTGAGGGCAGTTATTGAAAATTTTTGACATTCCAACCACAAATGAGCCAATAAATACCTTCTCCACATGTGCTTCAAAAAGAAATTGGAGTGGGGTGGAAAAGAACTAAATTATGCTACCTTCTTTCTGCAGCCAAAACGTCTATACTTACAATGGCCACCTTCAAAACTCCAGCCTCTTGGCACAGGGCCATTTCCCTCGTGGTTCTGCTTACTGCAATGTCTTCCAAAAAAAGTGTACCTAAACCACTATTACTTCCACACGTTTTGTAGTAAACTAAAAACAGACTCTAACTATGAGCCTGGTGACTTTATAAGACATGCAGTGTTCATTAAAAGAAAAAGTCACACAAGACCCTTGGCCCTGGCCCCCCTGTTGCAGATGCTTGTCTTTGCAGTAGTGTTAATTTGTAGGGGTTAGTAAACAAGTGTAGAAATCCTAGAAGAAGAAGAAAACAACCAACAAAACTTGGTAGGGAAAGTGAGGAAACAGCAGTAAGAGGAGGGGTGGAAAAGAAAGATGCCTGTGTTTTTAGATCTGAGTTTCTTTCATCCTGCCTTACCTTTCAGTCCCCTTCTCCTGAGTGACATGGTACTGCAGGGGTGTCAGTCGCTTCCTCAGCTCTTCCTGGGAAAAGACCACCTTACAGTCCTTTTTATCCCTACATGACCCTGCAAAAGGAGAGGATATGGGAGAAGGAGCCTTTTTAGCTTAAATCCTGAATAATTGCTTTGGCAGACAGCCACAGTATAGCTTCTGCATTCACTTGTCAATGACCAGGCTGGTCCCTAATGCACAAAGAATGGCTCAGCTGAACTGCAGCTGATTATTTATTCAAATATAAGTATAGAAAAGAATTTTTATGGAGAGCCAGGTGATTCCACTGGAGCAGTGACAATGTGCTACAGCCAAAGCCCTTTGGTGTGTTATACACTAAATTGTTGCGCACACAATCATTCACAAGAAAGTACCGCTTTTCAACCATTAAAAAAAGATCTGCAAAAATCCCAACTACAGCTGAAACATTCTTTACAAGACATCTATATTGGAGACTTATGGTAATGGGCATATGATGTTTAGCCACAATATCTGGCAATTTCAGTACCCTTAAAAGTAGCTGAAAAACAATTCTAACCTTCAGAATTACAGTAAGGTTGATTTAATTTCTAGTTGCATCCTCAACCTTTTCTCTGTTAAAAAAGTAGCCTTTTTCTTTTTTCACTGTTGAAGCACTAGAAGTCCTAAGGAATAAGTAATTTCTTTATGCACAAAGCTGTACAAGGTTCAACTTGTAAAATTTGTTGCAAAGGAGGGTTCTGTTGAAATTACCCTCCTCTGAAAATCTAATCTTAACACTTTGCTTAGTTCACACAGAAAATCCAAGGAGTACATAAGGATTACAGTAAAAAATAGACATTTGCATAGTGCAAAAATCCACACTGTGAAAGCAAAAAACAGCAACAAAGTTACTTCTGGGAATGAAAATTCTCAAAGTAATAACATAAATTGCAAAATATTCAGGTAACTTTGATAAGCATTGGCAAAAACTAGATGACAATATAGCAGGGAAAAAGCACTCTAATTATGACAGTAATTAAAATATAGTGCAATAAGAAATAAACACTCCCAACGAAAATATTTTTTGCTAGAAATGTATATACACTCATAAAAAGACCAATTGTGTTCCCAAAGTAGAGGCAACAGAGCTACCCATCTGTATGTCATTTAGTACAGGAGAGGCAATGGCAGGTTTAAATTACATGGTATTGGATTGCAATTTCCTAACATTGGATGCTTTTCTGCTTTTTTACCTTGAGTCATTACTAAGGAGCGTTCATAAAAAGTAGCTTAGAGCACAGATGCTTGCAAATCATTTACGAAAAGATGTTTCTTTCTTCCTCCCCCTCGTCTTTTCTCAATTTTTTAATGTGTGGGGGTGGGTGAATAGGGGAGAGAGAAAAAGAATAATGCTGTTGGTCACTACCAACTAACCCTAGGAAGTATTTTCAGGAAGAAAAAAGTAAAATTGAAAACATCTGATTGAAGTAAATAGTGCAAACATAAAAAGCTTTACTAGTGAAAGAAAAGTATTGAACAGCGACTTTATTTCATAGATTAGAAATTACTTTTGATCTAAACATTCTTAAAAACAGATTGTTTTCCACTCTGACCCATCTCATTAGCTGTGCTGCAGACTCTTCGTTTTAATGGCAAGCTTTGAAAGAGCGCTGCTGTATGCCTTTGTTAGCTTCAATCTTATTTGGGAGAGGGATAAAGATTTCATTCCAGGTCTCTTTGTTTGTCTTTCAAGAACCACTAAAGCAGTATTCACACAAATTTTGCAGGAATGTGCCCTGTGCCATAGCTTACAAATTACTTGGTATTGGTGCACTTAAAGGTCACCTTCCAAATTAGCAAAATTTTCCTACATCCTGGCTTTTCAACCTTAAATGTAAATATTGTTTTCTAACTGTAAGTGAGGTTTGTTCTTTATAACATTTGGTTGCTTATTTAAGGATGTCAAACTTTGGAGGTTTTTATTCTCCAAACGTGCAGGACTCTAGGACTAATAAGTCTTTCAAAGTATAGCTAACAGGGAAAGGAAGCATATGCATTATATAAATAGCTATTGTTATCTTGCATTACGCAGCTCAGAAAGAAACTGTTTGAGAGACAGTCTTTTCTCTACAATTTCAGTTTAAAAAGTAGTCTAGGGAGCAATAAAGAATCTTACAAACCAACATCTCTTCAATTTTTAAAATATCTGCCATCATTTTAAAAAATAAATTCTGTTTGCTCCATAACTGCTGCTGCTGCTGCAAAAAGGTAAACTAAGCATAACTTCACTTTGAAAAAGGGAAAATACTGACTGATTTTTTTAAACAGTCAGTATGCCCCCTTTACATTCCTTAAATAATTTTTCTTCTTATATACAAATTTAATGTTCTCCAATCTGTGGGTTTACTATATGCATAAGAAAATTTCTAGATGCCACATGATCCACAACAATGATCAGAACTAGGAAGTGTGTTAAAAAAAGATCTTTTGTATGCCTTGTTTTAATAATTAACTGTATGTTTTATAATACAAACAATTGTTTATGTCTGCAGGGGAATTTTGCCAAACTACACTGAGGTAAAATGCAACTGACCCCAATAAGGGATTCTTCAAGTTTGTAATTTGAGTATCGATCAAAAAAAATTGCACTACAAATTATAAAGAAAATCCCTTGGTCCAGCCTTCAGCATTCAAGAATGGCCCTATTAAATTAATTGTACTTACTATTTAACTGCTGGCAACAAACAGATAGCTCAGCAAATGGATCACACTATTTCCCTATTGCTGTGGAGGCAAGGAGGTAAAGCAAGACTCATCCCTGACTGCAGAGGATATAGGGGTATTTTATCTGAAATGGGGATAGCCTACAAGCTTCTATAAAAATGCAATTAATCCTAGAAAATACTAGATGAGATTCTAGGAATACATTCCTTCAGTTAGGAAAAAAAATACATGCAAGAGGGACAAAAGTGCATAATTTTTGGTAAAAGAGGGTTTCCGTCTGGTTTTGCAGCTGTTCCTTTATGACATGAGATGACTATCACATTCAAGGCAACTGTTTGTATTCTGGGAGGGGACAACATAAAGCTACACAAAGATGTCCAATATAAGAAAAACTGCCACTAGTAATGGAGCTGTTATTGAGCTAATTATTAAACTAGAGAATAAATGGGCAGGCTGACCACCTTCCTCCATCTGGTTCTCCATAGATGGGATGAGGTTTGGGCTCTGGAAAGGGTCCATACAGGCAACAAAATGTTTCAGCAGCTCAGCCATAAAGGCAGGCTCAGAGTTCACTGGCATATCCCACAGTTTGAGGCAAATGAGAGAAAAGGTCATCAGTTCTACAAACAGCATTTTGTCACCTGATTAAAGGTGAGGCTAATTTAAATGCTGTATGAGAATAAGAGAGCCCGGATTCATAGAATCTATATTGGCACTGTTGTTCCTTGGAGATGGTGCTCCCAGCAATGACTTTTAGAAAAGGCCAGGACAGCTATGTTCTGAACAGTTAGATGCAGCTGTTAAGAGGTGAACTGCCTGCAAAGATAAACAAAATCCCCTTTGATCCACTGCAGGATTGGAGGCCAGATTAAATCTCTCTAATCAGCACCCCATGGTGCCTTCTTTGGGGTTGGCACCTAAGAAAAGCAGTGTTCAGGCAGCTTCTTCAGCCCTCTGGCAAGAGCTACAGCAGCGCTAAAGGCACTTACGATCCTGGAGCATGATGGAAGGTTTTGTGAGGAAAAGACCAGCCTCACAAATCTTAATGGAAAACAACCCCAAACAAACAAACAAACAAACAAAAAAATCTGAGGAGGGTGAAACAAACATCAACAGAAACCCTTCTTGGAGACTTCACAGTGTTCTTGTGTTTAGGAATGGGATTCTTTTTCTGAAAAGCAAGGGAGGGCATGCTGCCATTTACTATTCACCTGCAGACTATGAGCATTTCAGAGTTCAGCTCTGAAGTCTGCTGTACAAATTAAGTGAACAGAAAGTATTTTCTGAGTGTTGACCTGATAATGAAGACATTAATCATCTCACCTCACATATAAGTTCCAACTGACTTTTCAAACCTGTGGTTCATAACATTCCTTCCTTATAAGCAATCACAAGAAAACCAGCAACCAGATATGTTCAGACAGATGGACACAAGTTAGCAGACCATTACTCCTCAACTCAGCCCCTCACCTGTTCCAACACACCAGAGGTTGGTGATTAGTGTCTGATATGCCCTGAAATGTGGTGGCATTTTGCCTGATAGCTTTCCTATATCAAACATTCTTTTGAACCATTCTAACAATTTTTTTCTTGCATTTTGTTGCTTCCTATCACTGAAATTAACTCAATATTTCAACTGCATGGAAGACACAACATCCATTTTCCCTCTTCTATCTATGCTTATATTCCACTAGCATTAATGGACATTATGGTCATGCACTGAGCACTTAAGACTTCCTGAACAAAATACAGCAAGATCAAATGTTCCACCAGAGCACAGCCATATAATAAATCGGGCTTCTAGTTTTCCGTACTATTTCTTTTAATATAACCAAGCAGTTTTTTAGGGGCCTTACAGTACCTTTTATTTTTCATATTCCACCCCAGCCCCAATCCTGCAATGTGACCTGTGTAGGCACATCATTGAAAATATGCATAGCTACTTAAGGGTCTATGACTGTACATGAGACTACAGGATCTGGCTCTAAGTATACATCTTTTTGCTTCCCAAAGTCTGTCCCATTATAAGCGAATCTTGGTAGATTGATGGTAAATTATCTCAAACTGATATTAAGAGGAATTCCACAAAGTTAAAAAATATTTGCATACATTTCTTTAAATAAATATCCTTACATATACTATTGCTAACACTTGGTATTTTTAAAACTGGAACCTCGCATTTCTTTTTACTTCAGATTTCATTTCACAGTTTATGCCTCTTGTTGCCAGTTTTGCCTCACTGTCTGATTAAGAAAAGGCAAACTCACAACTCTCTCTCACATATTTTAATTTCTGTTTAATTTCTTCTGTGCAGCCTCTAGTTTTCAGCCTCAGGAGAATGTTGCAGTGTTGTCTCACTGCAAACAAGCCAGGAACTGCCATCTAGTTTAAAGAAGAACAACTCTTGAGAACGGTTACATTGCAAACAGTTCTATTGGCTTGTATTTGGAAAACACAGTTTTATAAAACCTGTATTTGACATGATAGTTCTTTTTATAATCCCCTCACAAGCCATTTCAAATTACCTTAGCCTGCTGGTGACTAGGATAAATGCTGCAAAAGAAACTGAAACTTCAGTTTCAGAACTTCCTCTGAAATGTTTGGAGGTCAGGTTTAAGTAAAATTCAAACTTCATCATTAAAAAACCCCCATAAATGTTTTACACATTGAAAAACAGATCTGTGGTTCCTTTGCTTTCTTGCTGTAGGTAGCTAACTCCCACCTGCTGTTGAAATACCATTTGCAGTTTCATGCAAGCATTAGAAGTAATGGAGCGAAGACCATTTCCACTATATTGTGCGTTGAAAATCCAAAAGCCAGGTACCAGAACAGCAGTTTGAATTTTGGGTCAAATTCCAGGTTCTATCTTGAAAGAGCACCACCCAAAAACTAACTGTCTTTAAAAAAAATTATTTGCTTAACACCAGGAGGGTCAGATGGTCACTAGGGAAGGGCAAGCCCCTTCTCTGCAAATTTGCAAACTTCCCATACTATCAAGTAACAGAGCTATCACATTTTTTTTCCCACCTGGTCATCAGCACAGATCTTGTTTAATAAAAAAATTAAAGAAAAAAAATAAAACCTCCAAACTGCCAGCTAATGCATCTCTATACACTTGTTTTCTCTGCACAGAAAGTGGTACTGGGATCCCAGCAGGCAGGCCCATATAGGCAGCATCTGCTGTTTCCACAGGTCTGCAAACCTGCTTGCAGCAAGTTACACTAAGGCAGCCATGCAAGCCAAAGAGTCATTCCCTGGAAAAGAAATCTGAAGCTGCCTCTCCTCCTTGTGAATGTAAAAAACATTTAACAAAAGACTGAAGTGTTTTGCTTAGTGGGAAAGGGGGAAAGAAAATCAGCTCCTTTTGTCCTCTCCAGGCATGTCTACTTTACTTCCATGTCTGACATCAATGAAATAAATGTCACTACCAGACACAATCTTGGTCTTACAACCTTTCCAAATTATAACGACTGAGAGGAGTCCACCACTACCCTGCATTAGCTGGAGGAGATGAAGGCAGCTTCCTCTGCAGCTTTTTGAGCTGTCATCTTCACTACTGTTGCAGCAACAACAGCATGTGGCTGCTCAGCAGAGGTTGGTGAATAGAAGAACCTTCAATTAAGTGGAGCAAAAGCTCATTATGTTATAAACTGCCACATTTGTTATCGTTTCTGCTGAGATGGCCAAAGACAGAGTGCACAGGGCAGCTGACCTATTTGCCTTACTCTTGGATGCAAACCAGGCAAGAAAAGATCAAGATCTATTGGTACAGCCATGGAGGGGGGAATATTTATAATGATGGATTTCTCTTTCTCTCCCCCCAACAGATAAAGAGACTTTTGTTTTGCTGATATTATCCTCGCACCTTTCACTGGCACTACATTTGTTTAAATTAAAAACAAGACAGAGACACTGAGCACTCTTTATCTGGTCAGTAGATTTCTGACAGAATCAATAAAAGGGTGCCCAACATATGGAAAAGCATTTTATTAACAGTGAGATCAAGGTGAATTTAGTAAGAGTGCTTTATGCTACCTTTTTTATTTAAAATATTTCAGTAAGTCATCAAAATAAGTTTATTCACGTAGCTTTAATAAAGGTTTAACCTTGCAGCAGAAACAATTAAAAAGTCAGCATTTTCCAGCAGTGGTGTGTAGCTTATTTTGGCATTCAGGCTGTTGCTAAATCCTCCTGCTGCTTCCTCCACAATAGTGATGTGTGGCCTGTGAAATGAGCACTGGATTTCTAGACTTAAGGTGCCTCAATCTGTACTTGGGATGGGGGTGGAGGAAAGGAGAGAGCTGGGGGAAGGTCTTTCCTCTCCTCCGATTCTTTATAACACCCCAGTCTAACCCCCTGAAAAACTTGATCTGTCTCCAGCTGTGGAGGATAAGGAACACTTTTGCAAAAGCTCTGCCTGCTCTGTGGCCTTTCATCCCACTTCTCCAAACTCTGAGGGACATACCTAGCATGAAGACAGGAACTGCTGGGACACTCTGCTCCAGTTCATTCTCTGCTATGACACCACAGAAAACACTGTAGCCCACTTCCCTCTCAATCTGCTTCAGGACTAAAGGTAGAGGAACAGTCAAAAAGGGCTGTAACTGCCAACTCCATTCCCTAATGGGCCTTCTGGAATTCCTTATGTTTAGTTAAAATTCAGCCATGCCTTCTGAGTCGAGAAGATGGGGTCAAGCCCTGTAAAAGGGCTTTAAGAGGATTTGGTGAAAACTTTCACTGGTCTGCTGTCCTTGGGACTCCCTGACCTGGGCCAGAGCATTGATGAGGGAGTCCTTACCCACAATGCACAAAGCTGCCAGCACCAGATCTGGGCTGCCTGCACCTCCCGTTCCACAAGAACCTCTTCTCCAGACAGAGCTGAGGGCACCTTTGTACCCTAGCCATGCATTCCTACCCAGCACACCTTCTTTTGAAGGAAATCACAAACTGAGATACATATTTAGCTTGTAACTAAGAACAATTTCCCCTCCTTAGCATTCTCTGGGGCACAACTTGTCTCTACTAATTTATCCCCAGATCATGATCTGTGCTGTAGCAACCTATGGTTAACCTAGCAGCTAAGGTATGGTAATGTTGGAGCCTCTAGTCCCTGATTCCTAGTCCACACTCTGGACCCATTCAAGGTTCCATTAAATTCCAAGCTTATAAATTCCCTAAGTGATCATCTCCTCCATTGTTTTCCAACATACTTTTACTGGCTTTAGGGCTCACATTCACTTCTTGCACATTTTCTTGCTTGTCCTCCCTCAGCTCAGCAATATAGAAAATCTCCTTCCTTTCTGTGTGCTGTCATCTCTCCTTCACATCACATGCTCCTCAGAGAAAAGACAAAGCCAGGAGTTTCTTTCAATTGAAGGGGAAAATGTGAAGGCAATCCTTAAAGGACTTCTTAGTCCTCCTGTTAGACACTCCAATAACTAAAAAAAGAAACTTTTCATGAGAAACTTTAAAACCCAGAAACACCCTGAAAATTCATCTTTTCCATACCCAACTAAGCAGAAAATACACTAAGCCTGAGCTGCAGAAGGCTCAGGAATGGAACACAGGAAATTTATGAACTCTCAGAATTAAAACATTCCTGCAAGAAGCGTGGAAATGGTTTGTGGTGGATCCTTTATGAGAGCAGGAAGGGAATGAAAACAACCTTAAGAGATCCATCAGGGTACACATTAAGGGACTGTCTTTGTGCATGATCTGGGAGCACAAGAAATGTCTCATCATCCCAGTGCTTCTCAGTGCAAGAATCACTGAGGAGCCTCCACCCAGGTGGGCCAGGGACAAGCACCATCTGTCTCCTGAGCAGATGAGTACAAAATCACCAGAATAAAGATTTAAAAAGAGTGGAAAAAAAGAGTACAAACTCTAAGGAATGTAACAGAAGGCTTTGTGTCTTCTTTATGATCCCAGGTTTGGCAAGTATTAGACATTTTTAAGAGTACTACACCAAAAGAGATATCTACTAATAAATTTCGTCTTAAAATGTATTAAGTAAGGCATTCTAGACTGAATATTATTGTACAAAAGGAACATTTGTAAACACACTACAACATCAAATGTACTCCCATTAAGACAGTTTTATCTAATTTTTCAAACTCATTATAAAGCCATTCCAAAAATATAATGTTATGCTCTATTATGATAATGTAGTGTTCTGCTATCATATGACTAAAAGGCAAACATATACACAGACATTTATATAATAATGATACACGAATGGTTTCACATGCTATTTACTATTGAGATCACACAGTGAATATTATCTACTCTTTTCAACAGTCTTCCTCAAAACTGCTGGGAGGCAGTAAACTGGGTATTTGTAAGACTGAGTTCTAAATTTAGAAATCTATTTTTGATCCAAATTGATATTTGCATTTTTTAAAATTTAGCTGGATACAAATGAATTTTAATTTTTGCCCCCCAGCCAGTTCTGAGGAACAAGTACATTCATCTGAGACCTTGTATAGCATACTTAAACCCAGAGCAAATTTTTATGTTCAAGACATAAACCCCAGAAAATATGAATGTATAATGAAAACATTGTCAGGCATTTAACCATAGGTGTATGGATGGTTTATGCTATACAATATCAGTCTTACTTTTATTTTCTTTTGGACCATGTGAACAGACTTCTGGAGTAGTACATCTCTGGTGATACACATTACGGAAAACTAAGGGGAAGTTATAATATACATTATAGAAATTATATCTCTGAACATAGAAACAGACAATATGAAATGTTTAGTCATACTCAAGTCACACAAAGTTTGACAGCAACTACTGTACTTTGAACCCACAAGACTAAAGTCTTTACTAGACTTTCAGTTGTTAAAGCCATAGCTGGCAAGCAGTATGCACACAGATATTTCATTGACATGAGCAGTTTGAGAGTTGGGAGGAACAAATGCATACAAATAATTCATGTATGCAAATGTTTTCAAGATCTGCTCCTAAAAGTAATTCTTTATGTTAACAGATTACTGCTAAAAATCCAATTGTGAGACCCAGTAATTTTTGTTCACTATTAATTTCAATTTTATGAAAAGACATTATGTTAGAACTTAGAATTAACAAAGATTTAGTAAAAGAATGAGAAACCATACTACAGATATTTACTTAATAAAGACTTACACCATATGCCCAACACCATCTTCATACAGATGCATTGCAGTTTAATCTAATGCTAGAAAAGTACAGTTTCCTACTAGTAGTTATTTTAGTAATTAAACACTGCACAACAATTTGATATTACCTAGGACTTTATTATATGGAAAAAAACCCCAACCCTAAATCTACCCCTATAATTTTTTCATCATTACTTTTACTAATTTTACAAGCACCATAATTTTCTTTGATCTACAGGAGAGGAAAATCCAATTTATCACATGCAAAAAATGTGATGTAAGCAGCACAACATTCAAAGTGTTAAAGAAATAAAGAGTCTTTTTAAGAAATGAGAACCCATAATAATTAAAAGACACAGCAAAGCAATATAAGTTATCTTTCTAGGTTATAGCTTGGTGGTCTGCTTCAGAAAACATATGTACATGGAATCTGCATAATCAGTACTTCTATCAGTTGCTTCTTAGTATGCATAAAGCAGATGAAGTAGTTTTTATACTAAAAGTTTGGTGGGCATTGTTGTGGGGTTTTTTTAAAGACTTAATTTCTGTGAATTAAATCCTGGCAGGTACTGAGTGCATCCTACATTTCCAAAGAAATTCAGAACATTCAGCTCAAATAAAGTGGGCTCAAGGAGCAACACTTCTCTGTCACACAATGGAGCTGCAGTCATCACTGACAATGAAGAAACCTTGAACCAATGTGATGGTAGTTTGCATATGGGCAAAGACTTTGCTTTTTTCCCAGTATTCTTGCTTTTCTTAAAATACTTGTAAATGTTCCTAAGTTCTCAGGGTGTGCTTTCTGAATGAATGACTCCTAGACGGGAAGCTTTTTATTTATTCCTGGGTGTGCAGAACAGCAAATGCCTAGTGCCATCTACTGGGAGCTCCTGCTCCTGCTCAGACTTGCCATCATCTACAAAAAATGTTAAGAGCAAACAGTGCACTAGGTGTGCACACATTGAAACGCTTAGTCCTAACTTCAGACAAAAAAAATATTTTAAAAATACAATTTGGAAGAACAGATCCACACTTCAGGTGCTAATATATAAACAGAAAAAGAACAAGTAAAAACACTTCACCAGTACAAGTGAATCACACAAGTGCTTACAAAATAGTAGCTCAAAGAAGGGACAGGTCATCTCTATTCTAAGATGCATTCCAATAGTATTTCATTAATTTAATGGGGAGAGAGATGCGAAAAAAACCCCCTCTTGTTTCTGATCTACAACTATACATTAAATATAAATTATATATTGCCTTGTGTTACTTTGTTCCTTACAGGAAGGATAGAGGTACCATTCCAAGCATAGAAATTGAAACAATACTTTCATTCAAGTCCTTGTCCAGCAAATATTTAACTGCATAGTGTTTAAAACATTGTTTGAAAGCTCAGTTTACTGCTCTGATGGCACTTTGCTTCCTTACTCGGAGCATGGGTTCCAGGAGGTTATAAAGTCTCATTCCATATTGAATTTGCCACTGAATTAAAAGGTGGCCAAGCTCCACACAGTCCCAGACTTGGTGGACACATGGCATGGTGGTATGGTTACAGGACTGCAATTCACACAGAACTGGACAGTGAGAAAAGTACTAGCTCAAAGTGTTATGTCATAAAAACTCAGGAGAACTTGGGTGTTTTCTGCATATTCAGAAGCCAAAGTCACAGGGCATTGTGGCATTTAAGCAGATGTTGGTTTGACATTTCCTTCCCATGTTTTATTGGATACATGCTATGCCATTTACTTGCAACCTCTTAAACACACCATAGACAAAAAAAACCAAACCAAAGGCAAAGCAAGACTATATTAATTTTTAAGCATCTGGGGAATTTAGATTACTCTTAAAATATGTGATATATGTGATTGTATATTATTCCACTGTTAGCAGATGAATTTGGGCTTCTTAGATATAAATCTCTCTCTATATATATCTCTATAAAGTAGTCAGTCATTGGAACTCAATCTACTAATGGTCTCACAGTTAGGGATCTAAGAGATGGGAATAAACAGTAGTGTTAACTTTGTATTCCAAAATGTGACTACTGGAATGTGACAGAAAAACAACTTGATTAAACAGCTACTGCAGTGCTTTGGAAGCAGGTACAGAGCAGCAAAACCTCCTGTGGGGTCTGTGTGTTTCTAGCTGATCAGCTTGCACATCTCCTTTTCAGAGTGGAAACAAAATGGCCAGAAGACTGAGTGTCCCCATGTTCAGGGAGACAACAGCAATATGAGCACACATCAAAAGGTGCATAATGAGGGCTAAGGAAATTTGCTTACCCTATATTTTTAGGATTTTAAATCTGGCTCAGGAGCAAATATAACAGGAAACCAAGGTCAAGCTGACACAATGTGGGTTATTCTCTCTCTTCCTCAATATGTGTTTGCAGTTCCTATCAAGGTTAATGGGAGTTTTGCGCACATGTGGGGGAAATGGAACATAAATGCTGCAAAAATTGGACTCAGATTTTAGTTCAAATAAAGTCTAATAAGCTTTAGGAAAATCCATCAGCTTGAAAACTGATGTCTTATCACTGAAAAAAAATCTTTAAAACATCTTCTCCATATGCTTGCTAAGTCCAGGTCTGGGAGAAACTGCTTGTAACATTCTGCACTCTTATGAACCAGTTGTGAGTGTAGCACAAACACCCAAGCTGGCCCATTTTTGAGGCTTAACACAGATCAGCCAGGACTGTATCTTTTTTATTCGGGCAGCAAGAAAATTTCTAGTAATGTTCAAAATTAACTCAGCACAGCTTCTATTTTCTCCCACATAACCCTGTATACTGACATTTTTACACTGACATTACAGACTGTTGCCTTTTAAGTGAAACATAAAATACTTAGGTTCAAGGTTTTCATGATAAAATCAGTTCATGGAGATGGGCTCTTATAGCACCCTTCCCAGACTGAATGGTCAAACCTGGGCCTTACATGAAAAGTGCAGCTGCATGTGGGCATTAAATTGCATGTTTCCACTTAGTTATGTAGAGAAGTGTCATGTAATTAAGGAATGTGCTGTCAGAGGAATGAAAGAATTAAGTTTTAAATTCTGCATGCTTTTTGTACATGATTTTCAGTATAACATACTTGATTTATAATAAAAATGTGAAAATAAACACATGGAGTATAACTATAGTGTACTGCTAAATATTTTGGAAAATATTTTTAAGTCCTATGATTTAATAGCAATCAACATGTGAAATTCTTTTAGATATATCTTTTAAAATTAGAAATTGCATTAAGTAAAATATTTTCAGTTTAATGACACATATTTTGCCAAGAATGAGGAAAATAATACAAAATTTAAGAGGCTGTATTTTGACAAGGAAGTCAGCATTTCCAAGATTTTTAAAATCTCGGATATAAAATTGCTCACTCAACTCAGTGACTTTTACAAAAAAAGAAAAAAGTGCAAATAAACTTCTACTTCAAAGGAAAATTTAAACAGAACAGCCCATAGCACATTGTTTCCTGCAGCAGAGACACCCCTTCCTACAAGGGCCTTTATTATGCATGACACAACAAGCAGCACCCATTCAACCTGAGGGAAGCCCACAGGCTCGCAGGGCCACTGGCTGGCTCTTTGTCACCAAATGCAGCAGGTTGAATGCAGACATCACTGTGATATCCTCACCAACAAAACCAGAGGCAAAGAACAGGGGCAAGAGCTGAGTAGGGAAGAAAAAAAAAAGAAAAAAAAAAAAGATGAGAACAAATTAAAACACCAAAAATGTTTTCATTCACAGAAAAAAACAATACTTAAAATTTTATACGACCACCACATGGAACCACAATTCTAAATGTACTTTTTAAAGTGCATTTAACCCATTCTTGCTACCCCACCCCACAAAATTTTGAGACATACTACACAGTCTTCAGTGTAACCATTTTATATGCTACAAAATGAAAGGGCCTGGACATTTTTATAGGGGGCATTCACAATAGCGGCCTTAAATACCCAACTGAGAGCAACTTGGGGTAGTAGCCTGGTCACAAGTGCAGGGGCACTAAGAGAAAAAAAAACCCTTAGAACATCAGCTAGATAGTAAGAATCCTGCATGGAACACCCAGGAATGCTGGGAGGATCAAATTCAGGCTTTTTCTATTTATTTTATTTAAACCAAGATCACACTCCACAACATTTCTGAATGGTGAATGCTGGAAACCAGTCTTTGCTAAAAATTGTTCTTTTGATGACTTGTTTGAAGAATGTGACATTTCATTGTAATAAACTTGCCAGATATCTTAAAACCATGGCTTTTCAAAGGCAGGAAATAATTCATGTTGTAAACTGTCCATGAGATATATTCAAACAATCCTCCAGCCAGTTCCAATACAGCAAACAGAGAGATGGCAGTCATGAGATTTTATTTCAGAAGGGTTTAATGCACAAATATTAATTGTTCCATTCACCCCACAATGGGAAAGAGGAAATGCAGATGCCTTATAGCCCAGCCATGCACAGCCACAGCTCACTTCAGAAGATGATGTGATGAGGGACTGGAGCCAATCCCCAGCCAAAGTCGGTACAGAAACTCTCTGGGACTCTCGTGGAAGCAGGATCAGGCCCCTAGGAGCTGCGGAGCAGCAGGGCAGGTCTCCCAGCCTCCTCTCAGGCTCACTCTTTCAGCTGCGGCAGCTGTGGAGCTGAGTCCAGCCATAGCCCACAGCAGCGGCTGTGCCAGCGGGGCACAAACTGGCCACGGTCTCGTCCTGAGGAACAAGACTCTCAGAGGAAGGACACTCACAGAACACCGAATGAGGTGCAGACACCCCATCCCAGCATTCAGTGTCAGGCTGGACGCGATTCTGAGCAACCAGGTGTAGTTGAAGTTGTCCCTGCCCATTGCTGGGGGTTGGATTAGGGGGCCTTTAAAGCCCAATCCGTTCTGTGATAATTCCACGATTATAACAAGGACCCAGCCCCCAGCCGTACCCATCACCAAACCGGTCTGGAGCGCATCTGACACACCCGCCTCAATTCGGTCGTACCCCAAACCAAACTCACTGCGAGAGCCCCGACACTTCCGTGCTGCCCGACGGCGGAGGGGTATGGAGCCGGGCGGGCACTAGGGCAGGCAGCCCCGTGAGCGCCATCACACACACAAACACGTACTGCCATAGCGGCAGCGGAGCCGCATGAAAACCAGCGCGGAGCAGACCGCCAGGAGACCAGAGGGCTGCGCGCAGCCCCGCCGCAACTCCGCCCTTGCCCCGCAGCCGGCGCTGTCCCGCAGCCGGCACTGTCCCTCAGCTGGCACTGTCCCGCAGTGGGCAGTGTCCCTCAGCTGGCACTGTCCTTCAGCCGGCGCTATCCCGCAGCTGGCACTGTCCCTCAGCCGGCACTGTCCCTCAGCCGGCACTGTCCCTCAGCCGGCGCTATCCCGCAGCGGGCACTGTCCCTCAGCCGGCGCTGTCCCGCAGCTGGCACTGTCCCTCAGCCGGCACTGTCCCTCAGCCGGCGCTATCCCGCAGCGGGCACTGTCCCTCAGCCGGCGCTGTCCCGCAGCTGGCACTGTCCCTCAGCCGGCACTGTCCCTCAGCCGGCGCTATCCCGCAGCTGGCACTGTCCCTCAGCCGGGCTGAGGCCGGTGCCGCGCTCCGGCAGCAGCGGTATCGAGCGCCCCCTGTCGGCGGGCAGCCTGCAGCGGTCCGCGCCAGTGGCGCCGCCTGGCGGCCGCTGCCCAGCGCGCTCCTGCGAGGCGCTGCACTGACAGGCAGAGCAGGCACTGCTGAGCCAGGAGCAGGCACTGACAGCCCAGACGGACACTGCCTCCCTGCCCTCCTCCTCCACCCTCCTTCCTTCAACTGTAAACGGCTCAAAGGAAATTATTTGAAATTCACAAGAATTATAAAATATTCTGGCCTTTTGAAACTGTCAAGTATGTCAGTGTTCACCAAAATGTTAATATTTATGCTCACATATTCATAGACTTGGAGGATATGCAAGTCCTGGGAGCCCAGTAAAATATCACTGAGCATCCATGAAAGTACTTTATTGCAGTTAATCTAATTTATTCTTTTATTGCTGATGCTTTGATTGCTATTTCTATTTACTCTTACATTATAGCAATGCCCAGTAGTTCCAGTGGGAGGAGACCTCCTGGCGCCAGGGACTGTATGCACACAAACCCTGCTGCAGGAAGCTTCCAGATCCCATAAGAACGGCTTGTGATGAATCAGTAAAGAGAAGTGCAAAGTCAAACTCATTGCAATTAACGCGTTTGGTTTGGAGGTGCTTCACCCCACCTGCCAATGCCACGGGAACAGAGAACAGATTTTGGGAGAACAACAGTAACATTGTGACAGGTTCATGTCTTCCCTCTGCTCTTTCTGTGGCACATGCAAACATGGCCATAGCCTTTAGCAGGTTCAAGTGCCGTGTTCATGTCTCTGATTTACTTAAGAGGAACAGCCAGAGCATGACAAACATAGGAAGAAGTCCAGAGAAAGGCAATGTCATTGGTGATGTGTCTGGAGCACAAGTCTGATGAAGAGTGGCTGAGGAAGCTGGGGTTGGTTAACCTGGAGAAGAGGAGGCTCAGGAGTATTATCAGTCTCTTCAATTACCTGAAAGAAGGTTGTAGCCAGGTGATGGTCAGCCTCTTCTCTCAGGCAACAAACAGTAGGATGACAGGACATAGTCTTAAGTTACATCAGGGAAGGTTTAGTGGAGCATTAAGAATAATTTCTTCACAGAAAAAGTGATCAGACATTGGAATGGTCTGCCCAAGGAGGTGTCATTGTCTAGTTGACAAGGTAGTGCTCAGTCAAAGGCTGGACTCAATGATCTCGGAGGTTTTTTCCAACCTAAATGATTCTGTGAAAGTACCATCCTGGGAATAGATGGCTGGTGGTTTAAACTCCCATGCTATACATGCCTAGCCCTCCATAGGTTACGCAAAGCCCCCATGCTGGTGCTGGAGGTACCTGCCTGAGCCCCAGGGACCCCACCTGTACTGGCACAGCACCCCGCCTTGCCAGGGGCCAGGTGGCCTGGGGACAGCAATGCTAACACAGCTGTCACATGCCTGAGCCACAGTGAGTACTGCAGCACTGCACTTCCACCACACAGACTCACCAACCCCATGTCTTTATTGCACTACTGCAGTATGCCACTCTCCTGTAAGAACAGATGCTGCATGAAGAGGTCAGAACAGAACTCACAATTCAGGGAAGGGAGTGATGCCTTCATACATCACTGTTTGGGTTTATTTTGGTGGACTGCCCTTTTTTTATAAACACATACTGCTGTTCTGCAACACCCAGGACACTGCTGGCTTCTCCACAGTTCTCCCTGGGTGTCATCAGACCCTTTGGAGCTCCTTCATTCACTCTTTAACAGAGTACAACATGGATCTTCCATCTGTTTGGCTCTCATAACATGGAAACCATGCTCAGCAATAACTTGCAAATCTTGTAAGTACAGATAGTACAAATACAGCAGCAACTATGGCATTAGCTGGGTTTCAGAAGCAGTTTTCTAGGATAGGCATTTTAATTCCAGGGAAGCCTTCCTCTCAGGAGCCTAATGTTGGCAAATATTAAGGGACTACCAGCTTTCAAGAGCTTCTATATTGTCCATTGTGGACATTCAGAAAACATAAGTTTCACCCTGAAATTATTAGCTATAAAGTAGCGTAGGTGGTCTGTCAAATTTGTCCTTCGGAAATTAAGAACTTTGTATGTACTCAGGTTATGTTTTTTCAACCTCTGTCTGCAACTAGAAAAATTTCTTTGGGTGAAGGACAACTTGAGAGGTTAAATTCTGATATTACCTCATCTTGTTTTTAAGAGCAGTAGGGGAAACATCAAGGGTCTCTGGAGCTCATAACACTACTGGTTTAAATTTTTCCATATTCAGTGTTATTCCTGACAACTCAGATCCAGAATTCCTAAAATTACATGAGAATCCCAGCTCTCACAAGAAAAACCATGAAGTTTTAGCTCTTTACAAGTAAATTAAAAAAACATCCACAAATTCTTAAGGGAAGGATCAGGGGTTTTTTTCTTGCCCCAATAATAAGACCTTAGTAGTGTGAGGTTTCTACCTTTTTCCAATTTCCCTTCCCCCAGCCCCAAGCCTCATTTGGAGGGCAGGAAACAATTAAGAGATAGGCACACACTAGTCAGCCAGGCTCCCAGGCTCTTGTCAGGAATTCCTATGTCACTGGAGAAAGCATAGCGCAAAAAAATTGCCACACTGAAGAAAGCCAAACAACTAGAAGTTAGAAAGAAGTAAAGGCCTGGGAGTCTACTGTACTCAAGTGTTAAATTAACAGTTTAATTGTTATCAGTATTTGTTTTGTAATATTTTTTTCAGTCCAGCAATAACTTTGAACAGTTGTTTTGCAAAGGGTTTACTTATTTATTTTGACACAAAGCAAACGATAACCAAATGTTTCCCTGACAAAACTTAGTGGATTATTTTGTATATATGTTTATTTCAGTTTTAACACTTGGATATTTATTTTTTTCTAATTTGGCTTTTGCTCACCTAAAGCTGCTGCCAGTCAAAGTCAGCAGACAGGACAGATCAACCCTCAGGAACTGCAGAAACAAAAGGTGCAGCATGAAGAGAGAACCACATGAGCAAGTGTTTGAGTAGATCATGTCTTTCTGTGTCTAAACAATTATTTACTCCCTAGTCATTTTTCCTTTACACAGTCTGTGCTAACGCCAAGGACCTTGGCCTTTCCTGCTCTCTGCACTGCACTTGGTGGCTTTAAAGGACTTTCCTGTTTGCAGGTTTGACATGGTGTACGCTATGGTGCAGACAAAGGCAATGTTGAATAGTTTGTAAGAGATGTTTAATAAACCACCGTGAAGCTGCCAGCTCTGGCAGGAGACTGGAGTACAGGAAAGCAGGGTCCTGATGACTGCTGGTTATTTATCAGTGCAAGAAGGAGGGAAGAGTTCCAGTTCCCACTCCAATCCAAGATGTCTAATCCTGAAACTAGCACCCTTTGCAGTGCACAAGGTATTTTCACACTTACATACCTGGGCTATCCAACATCCTGAGAGAACCATGAGGAGGCAGCCTTCAGCCCTCAAAAAACCACACATCCTGTGAATATGCGTTTGTGCTTTATAATTATATTTTCAGACAACTGCATGTTTCAATGCACCACACTGTATTTGAAGCATTTGGCAAAAAACAGCAATTGACAAAAGCCTGGAAAATGATAATTTAGATAAGATATTATGAAGAAATTATTCACTATGAGAGTAGTGAGACACTGGAGGAGGTTGCCCAGAGAAGTGGTAAATGTCCCATCCCTGTAAGCCAAGGCCAGGTTGAATAGGGCTCTGAACAGCCTGGTCTAGCGGAAGGTATCCCTGCCCACAACAGGAGTTTTGGAACCAGATTGTCTTTAAGGGCCCTTCCAACCAACCATTTGATTCTATCAAATTTACTTTTAAAAAGAGATTTTAGGCTCTGGATTTTCATGTGCTTGTATATCTATTGATAATACAAACTAGGTGTCTTCAAAGGTTTGTGATTTGTTATTTGCTATTAAAATACCTTGCAAAAGCTCACTGCCTGATGAGAATAAAATACTTTAATCATTAACAGCTAGGATAATGATAAAGGCAATTATAAATTTAAGCTTCTCAAAGACTTACTGAAGAGGAATAAAGCATTCTAAATGAAATTAATTGCATTAACTTTACAGGTCTACAGAAGGACTGTACCATATAGCTTGCATGCTTGTCGGCATATATTCCCCCTATACAATGTTAGCTTCTCAATTACAGCCACAGAAATCTGAAGTATTAGACCTGAATTCCCACTTCACTTTTAAGACTCTCAGTTAAAGCATGTTCCCCTTAGCTGCTTGTGCTGGAATGTATAAACCAAATGGCAATCCTGTCTACTTTTAGGAAGTTTACATTGTGCCCTGATAAAAGAGGTAATTACTGTCACACCTTGTAATATTTGAATGGAATGTCAGGAAATGTCAAGGTTTAAACCTGAAGTTAGTACTGTCATTAGAAAGGAGCCTAAACAGTGAAGTTCAAAACCGTTTTGAAAAATTCTTGAATTTTACATATTCTCTTATACGGGATTTTGTTCTTAAACCCTTCCCAGAGCAACTGAAACTCCAACCTAAAAACCTTCCTGCAAAACACACATAAGACATTTTCAAGTACCAGTTTGCCCCACATATGCTTTAGGATACTGTCAGATCCAGGTGTTTAATGGCCCTTACTTATAGGAATGATAATTTGCAAAGCAACCAGACAAGTCCCTAACTGTGGAGGCTATTCAGTGTTTCATGCCACGAACTGCAGCAGAGCCAGCAGGGCTGGAGGTGGCAGACGCCTGCCTGGGCACAATAAGCATGGCTCACAGCAGGGCTGCTCAAGCTCGAGGGGTGCACGGGGCCCTCCCCAGTCCCACGGCTTCCTCAGCTTCCTCACGGTGCCCACCGGCCAGTGCTCCTTCTCCTGTGAAATGGCATTATCCAGTCCAGTCTATGGACATTCCTGAGGTATCCTTTGCATATTCTAGCTGGGATGCTTCAGCAGCTTTTGTTCAATGGGAGTAGGGAAGGAAGAAGAAAAGTCTAAAGGTTGAGATCAGACATAAAACAGAGGGAAGCAGAAAAGAAGAATAAGCAGAAATGCTCATCTGCTCACACTGAGTCCCACTCTGTGATACACAACTGACAGGCATTGCCGTATGGACTAATGCCCTCCATCCTTTATCCTTAGGTTGCATAAAGGTTCCTACTGAGGTGAATCAGAGATATTTTTAGGAATTCCGCCTTTAGTCTGAGCTTTATTACCCAGACTTCAGTCCTCCATGTAAGAGAGATGAGATTCCCACAACAGATTTTGGGTTATCATACAGCTTAAAATTATTATCTTTCCAATAAAATAATAATGAAAAATCTTGGAAAGCAAACCAGATTCTGAAATCTCTGCACACAATTCAGCATAATCTCACTGGTTCCAACTGCTGACAAAAAGATATGTGATGTGAGGAGTCACCATATCTTTCCATTTGTATTAGAATGGTTCTCCAGAACAGAAAAAATTTTTATACTTATAAAAGAAAAACACTACATCTGAGCAGAAAACAAAGATGTATATTTAATTTTCCTCTAATTACCAAATTGAGCTAACATTCTCTCTAATAACAGCCGCCTAAAATGGAAAGCTTACTGTCTCTCACAGGAATAACCCTTTCTGTATGCTGAACTGGCCACTGCAGTTCAACACTGTATGCTGAACTGGCCACTGCACAGCCACTGCAGTTCCCCCTCTCCTGCTAGCAAAAAACCAGCTCGGCAACAACGAGGCTGGGGTGACTAAAGCCCTAGGATGTGTCCATGGGCCAAATTTAAAGAGCCTGAGAAGTGAGAAGATAATCAAAACAAATGAGTTTTTGAAAGCTGTACCCTCCAAAAAAGCAACAAGGGGAAAGACATATTAATGCCTCCCTGTTCAGCAACTGGCTCCCTGGACAAGAAAACTGCGGGCTTGATTTCTCCTTATTTTACAACTAATATTTACACACAGCAGAACACTGATACTGATCTCATCCAAACAACCAAAGGATGTGGCCTGTGGGGATGTGGAGGACATCCATGCTACACTGAGTACAAGTGCAGGAGGGAGGCAATTGTTTCTGCTTTAAGTAATACAGAAGAAGGTCCTTGCGAGGGACTCTCACTTGGTCCTTAGGGAGGGTAGTAAAATGGAAGGAGATTTCATTAATGTAGAGACAAGACAACACAGGCCTTGGGAACAACAGATGAAATGGGAAAAGTGAAACTGCAAAGAGGCACAAAAAAGCAGCAACCCCAAGGAAGGGAAGAAACGAGACAAACAAGGAGTCTCCAAGCCTGGGATGAAAGAGAATTCTTGGCTAAGGGCAGAAACCAGTGAGTCTCTCAGTCTTGCAAGTGCTTATACATGTGTCATTTGCAGATTGTTTCCCAATAGTTATAACTGGTAACACTTCCCAAAGGAAAGTAAATATAGGTCAATTGGGATTCCCCTCCACTCCTGCTCCTCCCAGATCTGATGCACTGAAATAGTGCTGAGCTGCACTTCCATTTTCCCTCACTTGGTAGCCTGCCAACATACAGCGCATTCCTTTTATGGCAGTGAGTTTTATAACTACAACAGTCATAAACTATTCTTAAATGGGTCTTTTCTGAGAATCATGATCCTTTCAACATCTTGAAAAATTTCCCATTTTTTCTATTCCAGGCAGTCCTCTCCAGCACAGTGGTAAAGATTTAATTGCTTCTGGTCTTCAGATGATGAGATACAAGTGTTCTGGAAATAACCTTTTAATTGAACAATTCCTACTGGCAAGCCCAAAACCATTTTGTGTTGCGCACCTATAAAGATTAATTCTCAATACCAAAAGAAAAAAAAAATTAAAAACTTCTGGGTACTGCTGTGAACAGAACTATGCAAGGGGTACCCTAGCACTTGAAGACATGAAATCCATTTCTGTTATCAGGATGCTTTGATTAGGTACGTCTCCCTCTCCACCATTATTTTCATTGTGAGGCTTACTAATACAGCAGAGATAAAAAACTTTCCTTTCTATTTTTCTATTTTTAATTTGGGACAAATCCCATGCATCATGTTAAATACAACTTCCTTTTATAGCAATGAACAGAAGCCCTTCAACAGAAATTTCTATTCTACTTTTCTGAAACACCTTTGTACTAGCTTTTACTTTTCAATTAAAAAAAAGTACTAATTTTGAAGACTAACAAATACAACATTTGGAATCAGCGTTCTTTTAAATTGGGTAACACATTACTCTGTAACTGAGCAGACTTTTTCCTTGCCCTACAAAGATTATTTGCCAGGGTAACAATACACAATAGATATGTGACAAGAGCAGTTTCTCTTAGGTAGAATATCTCATAAATGAAGCAAAGAGAAAGCCTCCAGCTAGCTGGTATGACTAAAGCAGATTTCAGACCAACACAAGAGAACAGTACCCTCTTTTGAAAAGAGCCGGGTCTCCCTCGTCCCGCAGCCTGATGTGTGCAAACCAGCCCTGCACGGGTTTGCTTGTCTGCTGAGTGTGCTCCCAACCTCCCAACCCGCATGGCACACGCACACACACACACACACACACACACACGCACACACACGCACACGCACACGGGCTGCAGGAGGCGGAAGGGGAGCTGCCACTTGTGCTGTGCAGAGAAGCTGAATTCTCACACATCACCGACCACGTACATTGGGACTGTCTTTCATGAGGCACTGTAAGGAAATGTACCAATGACACTTATTAGTGCACTGAAGGAGACAAAGTCCCTGAACACAACAGCGCCAGAAGGGTTGTGATTCCAGACATAGTTTTGCCCTCCTGTTTAATGATTTCTCAGAGTAAAATCTGTATCAGGGAATAAACTCCAAAAACTCCCTGCCACAGCAGGAAACTAAGGCATTCTTAATGGAAGCCATGGAGTTATTACAGTGAATATAGGAAATTACCAACAATCAGTAGGTCTATTGCCAGCAGATTTTTAAGATATCTAAAATTCTTTTAATTGAAAAAGTAGTTAGTGCTAATATCTGTCTACGTGTGCATATATGCACATAATGTGCCTATAGATGCCATGCACCTTGCTACAAAAATTAAGTTTCTTGAAAAAGACACATTTGTCTTATTTGTGTAATTTCATTCATTCTGCATTCTTCAGCACAGGCCATTTGAAAGCTGAATTATCTCCCTGTATTTCTATTATTTCCTACTTGAGAAAATATAATTTTATATCAGACTCTGAACCAGACGAGTATCTTGTATTTTGTAAAAATGTTTTTAGGTAAAGGATTTGTAAAATTTAGTTATGATCTCTCTGTCAGATAGTACAACTTCATCTCAGAGCAATTCAGGTGGTGGTTTCTTTTTTTATCATCCCAGCTGCTAGAAAAGCACTTGGAGTTAAAGACACCATAGCTGCCAATCTCTCCCCAGCAGTCTCCCTTACATGGAAATGTTCCACGTGGCTTTCTGTACAAACCAATACCGCTCCTCACCACCGAGCGGTGCCAGCTCCCTTTGATACAAAACACGCTGCACAGCCCCGTGAGTTGTCCTTCAAACACACGCACAGGTCTACGCATATGTCAACAGAACAAAAGCATCCTTTAAAAATGTACCTTTGATCATTCAGACTGTGTCACGATGGTATGCAGAGCAGCCTTATGAATATACAAGAAAAACTCAGCCTTTTATCCAAAAATATTTTTTAAAATTATAGCATAGAAAAAGTCTGACATTGTAAAAATAAAAGCAAAAACAAAAAAATCAAACACAAAATAATGCCTTGCACACTGCAATAGGAACATTTATCATCCAAAATCCAAAGAACCTATATGAAGCTGAAAAAAACCTCAAACATCCAATACATAACAAAATGAAATACCATCAAGTAAAACAGAAACTCCTAAGTCTTCTTTTGTCAAGGTTGTACTTTTATTTTTATGAAGAGCAGCAAGAAGACACCACAGCAAGTAAGGAAAGAGTATAACTTAAGCTTTGACTGAATACTGAGTGTCAGTGACTGAAAAGTGAGAGAGCAAGGAAAACTATTTCTGTCCTAACAGCAATAAATTTGATTGAAATATAAAGACCACTTGATTTTAAACCACTACCCAAATTTTCTGCAATTTAATAAGCAGAATTATATGTACATCTACCTATATTTAGTTAATTTCAGGGATAAAAACATTTATTCAAGACTCTCCTTCTTACAAGAGAAAATGTTGTAGAGCCATAGAATCACAGAATAGGTTGGGTTGGAAGGGACTTTAAAATCACCTGGTTCCAACTCCTCTGCCATGGACAGAGGCACCTTCCACTAGACCAGGTTGCTCAAAAACCATCCAGTCTGTCCTCAAACACTTCCAGGGATGGGGCATCCACAGCTTCTCCAGGCAACCTGTTCCAGTCCCTCACCACCTTCACAGCCAAGAATTTCTCACTAATATCTAATCTAAACCTATTCTCAGTTAAAAGCCATTCTCCCTTGTCCTGTCACTCCAGGCCCCTGTAACAAGTTCCTCTCCAGCTCTCTTGTGTCCCCATCAGGTACTGGAAGGGGCTCTAAGGTCTCTCCAGGGCCTTTTCTTCTCAAAGCTGAATAAGCCCAGCTCTCTCAGCCTGTCTTCATAGAAGAGGTGCTCCAGCCTCAGAATAGCTTCCAAAGATAAACTTTTTCAATGAAAAATGTTACATGGAATCTGTGAGCTGAATTGTGATTTTCATTCCAGTGCAGTTTTAAAATCCACAAACATAGCATTTTATTTTTTAACTAACCAACTGTATTTACACTGTCTGTGCAGCACAAGGATCTGCATCTTTAGGCATCCTAAAGCTATTTTTCAAATCTTGAACAAAAGAAGTATTAATTCTAGCAAAACTTGCTTAAATTATTTCCCTTCTCTTCAATCCTCTTCCAAGTGTCTAAAACACTAAGGTGTCTCTTCCACCTCTTTTAATTGATTGAAAATATTTATTAAACTTTACATTTTTGTCAATCCACATTTCCCAGCCCTAAATGCATTCAAAAGGCTAAATACTCATCCCATACTCCTCCAGCTGGACTTCCAATAACCATGCAAAACCTTTTCTGCAGAGCAAAAAAGCACTTACCTTGGGGAAAAAAACCCATAAATATTTTCTCCTGCTCTGTTAAAGCAGACTTACGGCAGTGCCAGGCCTGGCAGCAGCCACACAGGCATGTGTGGAGCACCCCAGGCAGTGCTGGTGCAGCTGGGGTGCACAGGGCAACAATGCAGGCACCAGCTCCGTTCTCCTCTTCCCAACCTTCGGCTACTTTCAAGGCTTTGTAATTTAGCTTTCCTCTGGATCAATATCCTAAGATAAATGTTGACATTTTCTTTGCATAATCTGTCCCTAAAAGTGACATCTGTTCCACTTGCTTCAGCAGAGGCAGCAGCAGGCATCTGCAGGCAGCCCCTCCCAGCACAGCCAGCTGTCAGGAACTTCATTAAGCATTGCCCCAAAATGCAGTTTGTTTCTGTCCTACTTGGACTCATGCTCCAAAAAAAGAAAATCCTGCACTTATACCATCAGGGCCCCTCTTTCTCATCTTGGTCCTGATATTTCACATCACTTAGAAATCCTCAGCAACTCGGACATGCCCCCAGACCTCAGGGGCATGAAACCTCAGCAACTCAGCTCCGACCCCAGCACAGGGCCCTTTTCCTGTAGCTCCCTTCAGCACGTCTCAGTGAGAGCCTTCAGCATCCCCGAGCAGGATAAAACAATGAAGGACATGCCAGCTCTACGTCCACCTGGAGTATTTTTGAAATTATAATTACTGATTAGAATTCTGATACATTTGCTCAGTATGTCATTTTTAGAGCCTTGTTATGTATGTATAGAAAAATTCACATTCTCATACAGTTATCTATATGTTTGAATTCTGTGTAGTTCTTTGGCACAGCAAATAACAAAATTAATAAACCATAACCTATAATCAATTAAGCCCATCTGCTAATTTCCCACTTTGTAACAATACAATACAAAGAAAAAAACAAACAAAAACTTTGTAACATACAAAGAAAATAAAACCAACACATGAGATTATCAGGTTGGAAATAGGACTGTTTAAGAAACAGCAGAGGCAATTGCCTGAAGTAGTTGCAGTGACTACTTTGAAACTTCAAATCTGTTGTGCAGACCTTGCTCTGCACAAAAAATGTCACTGGATTTGCTAAAGCTTGCTCCTTCCTTCCTTCCTTCCTTCCTTCCTTCCTTCCTTCCTTCCTTCCTTCCTTCCTTCCTTCCTTCTTTCCTTCTCCTTTCCTTTTCCTTTCCTTTCCTTTCCTTTCCTTTCCTTTCCTTTCCTTTCCTTTCCTTTCCTTTCCTTTCCTTTCCCCTGTCCCCTGTCCCCTGTCCCCTGTCCTTTTTTTAAGAGAAATCTTTATCAAAGTCTATCAAGCTTTCCATCTCATGCTTGGGAACTGCACCTTAGATGCTTCAGCTGCACTAATATGAGACCATCAGAAATTAGGCAGACTAATGTTGATCACTATATTCCAGGATGATGGAGTGGTCCTGTGTGCCTGAAAACTTTCCCTGAGGTTGCTCTTCCTCTTCAGACAGATTAAGAAATTTATCCTAAGCATTTGGGAAACAAGGAGGGGAAATTGTCCAGAAAAGAGCATGTACCTTGGAGGTTTTTGCCTTTACAAAATCTCAAGTGGAAGATAGGTATCCATTTAAAAATGGATAATACCCATTTTTAAAAAGGAAGAAAAGACTGACTAGTGAATTACATGGCCATAAATCTATCTTCAACACACAGAAAGCTTTTGAAGCAAAATACTAAACAATCCACAAACAGGCAATGAAAATTAGAAAGCAGTAAGCCACCATGATGAGCTTGCCAAAACCTAACCCCATATCTAACATACTTTCCTTCTTTCCTTGTACTCTGCAGGCAGAAGGAAAGCAGCAAATCAAACAGACCTCAAATGTAAAATACCTTTAGACAAAGCAAACTGGAAAAGCACTTTTCTTTTGGATCAAGGTCCTCTATCACAAGTGCAGAGCTGTTTGAATAAACACACTCGTTCAGCGCTTCTCCTACAGACCAGGGCCAAAACCCAGCAAGTAGTCCTACTAAAACAGCAGAGACTCCAACCTGCAAAGAGTGTGAAACACTGCTCTGAGCTGAGCAGAATTCAGGATGGTTTTAATAGATTGGAGAAATGGTCAAAAACCAGCAAGATAAAATTCACTACAGCCAAGTAAAAGAATCACATTTAGACTTTAAAAGAAATCTTCAAATGCACAAAATAATCAAAAGAATGCCAGACTAGCAGCAGTACAGCAGAAAAGCATGTCAAGGTAACAGTGACAATAAATTGAGCCAACAGTGTGAAACTATTTTAAAAAAATGGAAGGCAGATAACGATCTGGAGTTTATTAAAAAAGAGAAACATAATCCATAACAGGAGGGACTTGGGAGGAAGTCTGGTCTACTCAGTAGCAGTGAGGTATCACTTGGAATATGCTTCTGGTTTGGGGTGTAGGGCAGAAACAGCTGAGGAAAGCCCAGAGGAGAAGTAAAAACAAAAAGAGTGGTTCAGAAAGCCAAATCCCTGCAAAAACTTTTAAGTGCTTGGCTTGTTTAGTCTACAAGAGTGATTGTGGAAATGGGATAATGCTCTGAAAATCTTTCTCTCATCTTAAATAGCATTACATCACTCAGCTATTACACTGTCTTTATTACTGCCACAGTTATTACTTGACTGTCATTAGAGCAAAATGTACTGGTCTGTAATTCATATGTAACTGAGCAACAAAAAGAGCTTGTTTTTCCCCAGACAGCTACCGTATTTCACATTTTAAGACTTCATGAGAAGAGCCTAGAGTCTTACAAAATATCTATTGTAATCCTTCCCAGCATGGTTCAACAACTGCTAGAATAAATTGGTACAAACCAGCACCTCTCTCGAGTTCAGAGGCGAGTAGCAAAGCTGCCTTGTGTTTTTGCATGAGGGATGCCAGGTAGCAGTTTAGGTCCCAGTGAGCCACTAATTTATTACAAGATCTTGTCCCTTTTGTGAGCTTGCCTTTAAGGAAAAGCAGGACGACAGAGAAGAAGCATGCACACAGGCAATTTGGTTTCTCTCATGAAAAGAGATGTGCTGTTCGCACAGTGTATTTTTCCACCATGTACATACAAGATCTGATGAAGCACTGATTTTAATTCTGAAAAAAAAAAAAAGAAAAAATGAAGATACAGTCTAAAAATACACAGCAGTTAAATATTAAGACTTTGACCGACAGGCCTGATTTTCCTTTTCTGTAGCCATTCAAAAGCAGAGGTGATAACTCTATAGAAAACTCAAATAATTTTATTTGCAGAGTTTCTGAATTTGCATCTCAGGGCTGTAACTTCACAGTTGACTGATTCACCTCTACTTTCCCACCTGTCCCTGAGCTTGCAGCCAAAGCATCTGCTCCTGTCTTATTCCCATCTCTCTCTCACACATGTGCTATGGCTACTGACAATGCTGTTGGTGTGCAGGAGTGGAAGCCCAACCAATCTGACCTGCAAGCCTTGGTTTCAGCATTGTGCAGACTGGATCAGTGCACTACTGAATCACCCATTAGAACAAATTCAATTCGAACTAGAGTAAAAGCTCTGACTGTTCACCATCAGGACACACTAGGGTGGATCTGCACTAGTTTTGTGTTGAATATCAAGCTTCCTCCCAGCAGCAGGATGGTGACAATCTGACCCAGGTGGCAAAGCCTGCTTGTATATTCAATCATTTTTCTTAGCCAACTGAGCAACTTTATATCAAACCAATTGTCCCAGATTGCAAGGCAAGATATATTCTTTTTGCTATCTGTATGGCAGTTGTCTTCTGTTTAGTGGGCAGTTTTCCTCATCTCTTCCACAACTACCCCTCTCTCTGGAGAGACATCTGCTGATAACAGGCTATTGAATGTCACTGCATTACTGATAAGCACTATAGCGCCCCATTGTGAGATGCTCTGCCCCGAGGGAGGAGCCAAGCATTTCTACCTGGATACAGTCTTGAGGTTCTGGAACACCAGCACAGCTTCTCCCCTGGATTTCCCAGAGGAACAGCTGCCTCTTCCACGGGATCTTCAGAGGAAGACTACACCCTTCCTACAGGATCCCTGCTCCAACAGAACCACACCTGACACTCCAGGAGGACTGCAGTCCCCATTGCAACTGGACTGCTACCAACACCCTGACTAAGAGGGTGTCAGGTTGTATTCTGACTCTGTCAGTTTTGTTTTGGTTTACTTCATTGTTTATTTTATCTTTTAATTTTCTTCCCTAATAAAGAACTGTTATTTCTGCTCCCATATTTTTCCTGAGTGCCCTTTAATTTAAAATTTATAGCAATTTGGAGGAGGGGGGTTTACATTTTCCATTTCAGGGGAGGCTCCTGCCTTCCTTAGCAGACTCCTGTCTTTCCAAACCAAGACACCAATGCTTTCTCTTGAACCAGCTGCAGGAAAGCCAAGGCCAGAGTCACTGTGCTGCATGAACTGAAAGAGTTCCACAAATCCATGTGGCTCCCACCCACCAACCCACCTTGAAGGTCCTAGAAGTTGTTAAAATCACCTCCACTCTCTGTGCAGGCATCTGGAACAGCCTCGCCTGCAGATTTCCCTGAGAACCACACACAAGGGAATGGAGAGGAACAAGAACAGGGCAATCCTTCAGCCAGAAGGAACACTTTTGTGGGCTGTTTCCTTTTGGCAGCAACTGGCATGGATCACTTCCCCAGGAAGCTGCTAAGGTTCCATGTGTTGAATTTTTTTTTCCATTTTCATTGTGTGGTGAGAGTGAAAGTGGTGGCATTTGGCAGCTACATTCCATCAGCACTATTGTTGTTCCCTGGTGGTAGGGATTTGTTTTCCATCAGGTGAAATGCAAAGGCATTGTCCCCTTTTGGAAGAACACAGAGCTAAAGAGACCCGTGGGGAAATACTTCCAAATGCCATGCACAACATTACTCTTTAAATTTCTTGGATGAGGTAACACTTCCCAACAAAACAATGTGTTAGCACGCCATGTACATTTTGCTAAGCTGCTGCCCACAGTTCAAAGAAATCATCAATCCTGATGTTCAGATGCTACTGAAAGGAAAAAGCAAACTGGGGACCTCTGCAGAAGTCCTGTCCTTAGACTTTGTCTAAGCTGAATCACATTTAAATCCAAAACTTTCTGGAAATAAAGAAGTATTTATGCTAATAATTATTTTACAACACAATGCTAAACTATAATTTAAGTCTGTGAGGACAGCAAAACTGTGTTAGCACCTTATAAGTGTAAGTATTGTTCTTGCCTGTTTTGGGCTAGTATTGTTCAATTCCTCAGATCTTAAAGTCCTTATTGCAAAAAGCCTCTTTATTCCCAGATCCAGTTGCCAGATTGTGTGGTTTTCAGATAATGCTGAATTGAGGTTGCTAAATGAGAACCAGAAGGCTGGAGCTAAGCAGATAAATTATAATTTCCAATTACCTCACCATAAATGGGGTTCTCAAAGAATTCTTCTACCTTATTTTCACACAAAAAATACAGATCAGTGTCTTCACAAACTAAAGACACAAAAATCCCTTTTGAAACACACAATGACATTCTTCAACTTCTGGTAGAAATTAATGATGCAATATGTGTTTCCTTCCTTTTCTTAAGTGGTTAGTTGAAAATTACTTTAAAAACACTGCAAGTTGGTTATACATTCACAAAATACCACAGAGAAGGACTTAAATCTCTGGGTTTGTGCTTTTTTTTTTAAGCTAGTACATATTAATAGCTCACTGAGAACAAATTATCCTTCTGAGGGAAATGAAGCCTCTGAAAAGATAACAATAAATCCTACCAAAGCAAGGTGAGTAAGAGAAGGGAAAGTTAGCCTGTAGCCACTTCTTACCTCTATGAGACATACACACAAAAAAAAAAGCTCCAGAAGCTCTCAGGTTTTTTGTTGTTCTGTTTAAAAGACTTCTGTTTTTATGTGGAAAAAGTAACCTTGAAATAACTCCATGTATGGACATGAATACTCCTGAGCAAGAAACACCCTATTTCTGTCTAATCTTGTAGTTTGTTCCAAAATAAGCATATCAACTTCAGAGTTACTCACGGTAAGATAAATCCACACCTGACTTTATTCAACAGTAATTCCTAATTATAATGTCATAAACACACCAGGAATTTGAGGGTCCATGTAGGGATCTTTTGGCTAAGGAATCCATAAACTAGAACTAGACTCAGCTATAATTAGGCCAATGTTTATCCCACTTTCCTATCAGTTAAAGCCTCCATAGCTTAAGTTCATACATAGCCTGGGTGCTACCTAAACTGCAGCTTTTAATGGAAAAGAAAAATAATAGAAAGGGGAAAATAAGGTCATTTTCCCTACCTATGACTAATACAATGCTGCATGTAGCTTAAGCGTTGCTCTGTAATGAGGACACACTCACTTGCATTATGCAGCTCAACAAAGCTATCTCCAAATTGGATGGCTTTACTGCATTGCTGGCTTGCAGCAATGCCAGTCAGATGCAGACAGGCAGACTTCTTAACCTTCTGTCTGAGAAGATTAAATCCTTAACAGTGTGTTTTCTTCTCTTCCCCTACTGACTCTTATTACCCCATCCTTTAAAATAAGTAACAAAAGAACCGTTAACAATTCACCTAATAGATAAATTCTATTTTCTAGCATTTCTAATGTAATAAATAGGCTGGATCTCCAATGGTACAGAAACAAGTATCAGCTTACAAAGCTGACAAAACATGAGTAGGTAAACAAGATCCTCCATACCTTCATAAATAACAGGGCAAAGGACCAAATACCTCCCTCACGTGCAAGCTGGCCCTTACCAAACAGCTGTAAGGAATTCTTACGGCATGTACAAACAAAAAATAAGGAATTCTTACAGTATGTACTGACATTAGCATCTGAATTAACTAACCCCTCTAAGAGTAACTGCTACCACTTGGAAAAATGAGCAAGGTCAATCAGTCAAAAGACTTTATTTTTGTCTAGCATCAACTACTTTATATGGCTTTGCTACCAAATATAGAAACATTACCCCATCTACAAAGGCACTATTTTTAAAGATTGTGCTTTTGGAAGAAAATTAGAATTGTTTTTTCCTCCTAAAAGATCATTCCTAATGTGTATTATTAAGATCTGAGGTACATCAGATGGGAAAAGGACTGACCAACCACATCCTGGACTGAACTATCTATTGTTTAACTCCATTAATTTTGCCAGTTTTAACAAAGCAATGCCAAACTTTATTTCTTAAAAAAATCCTTTTTTAATCTCAGAATTCTGGGATTATTTAGTAACTCTGGTTAAGCTGCTAACCATAGTTAATTCCCTACATAAATTTTAAAAGACAGTTGAAAAATACTGTTCTAAAATAAGCCATGTCTAAAATGAGGCAGGAGATTCTTTTAGAAACTATGAGCAAACGTCTGATTAAGATGACAAGCCACATGGAAACTACTCCCAGAATCAGACTCAAAGGGCACTGTTACCAACCAAATTTGGCAGACAAGGAATCATGACGAACTGCAAAGGCACGCAGCAACGTAACAAAAAGTTCGGAATCATCAGCAAATAAGACAGAAAGCACTTATGTCTACTCAGCAAGGGCAAGAACATAAGCAGGACGAATTCTAAGCATTAAATTCTGGATTCAAATGAGTGGCACTGTGATATAGTGGGACTGGAGACGGCTGTTCCATTTAAAGGTGACTGGCCATAAGCAAGCCGTATCAGTAAGGCAAAGTATCTGGCTATTGCAGATTTTTCATTCTGATTTCTATCTGTCCAGAGAACTCATCTTCAGAGCAGTTTTAATAGCAAGAACAGAGAAAGAGCTAAAAGCATGACATTTATAATGTAGGGCTCTATACTTTCCTAAATGCTGTGTTCAGGGTTAGAACACCTTCAGAGACTGCCTTACAGCATTTATCACTAGCTAACAGTTGACATTCGGCCTTATCTGTAGATAACTACTGTTCGATTTGGCATTTTTAATACACAGCTATGCTTGTTTAAGATCACTGTGCCTTCAGACAGTCTGAGCTAAGAGGGTGATGACTGAAAATTCAGCTCAAGCAGGAAAGAGACCATTTATAGCTAATTTGTCAAATACTACAGGAAGCTTAATTAAGTCTCATTTCTGTTTCCAGGAATATTCCGACGCAAGTACAGCTACATCAACTTGGGCAAGGGACCGTAAGAAATAAATTATACTTTATCCTTTCCATCGATTGTATCTGTCAGAAGAATAACACCAAACAAACTAGTCAGCGAACATACTGAGCTTCCTCAGAATAACACAACCAAATTCTGAGCTCATTTGTGAAGTTTAAGCTCCTTTTTGACCTAGCGCTGCACAATTTACCGAGCTGGGGATCGCGGCTGAACTGAACTCATTACGCACTTGGTCAAGCGCTGCTTCCCCGCGCCAGCTATTCCGCTGTGCGCCCCGTTCGAGTCAGGAGCTCCAGCTACCGCGCAGGACACCCGGAGCCCTGCGCCGCGCCAGGGTCCAGGCGCTGCGGCGGCCACGGGAACGGCACGGCCGGGCTGCGGGGCCGACGAGCGCTGTCAGGGGTTCGCTCCGTGACACAGGGACCGACCCGAGCGACCGTCGACCCCAGCGCCCCTCTCCGCCGCCGGCAGGGGCCGCGGGGTCCCCCTCAGCACCGACCCGCTCCCCTCCGCTCCCGCCGCAGCCCCGGCAGGTGCGGCCCGGCCCGGCCCCCCGCTCCGCCGGGGCCGCTCCTCCCCTCGCCCCCGCCGCAGCCCCCGGCCCGCCCTCCCCGCGGCACGGCAGCGGGGGCCGGTGAGGAGGCGGGGGGCCGGGCGCAGCTCCTACCTGCGGTTCCTACCTGCGGCTCCTGCGGCGGCCGCCAGCGCCAGGCAGAGCGCGGGGAGCAGCGGCGGCGGCGCAGCGCGCATGGGAGCGGCCCGAGGGAGCGAGCGAGCGGCCCCGGCCCCCCCGCCCCGCGGGAGCGCAGTGACGGGCCCGCCGCCCGGGGAGCATGACGGGAAATTCCTGGGCACCGGCGGCCAACGCCAAATATGAACATGGAGCCGGGAGACTCCCGCCGCACGCCCGGCACCACCCGGCAGCGCGGGGAGGCGGCAGGGACCCTGCCCCGTCCCGCCGCCGCGGCACGGCCGAAGCGCCCTGTTTGAAGGGTTAAAGGGTGCGCTTCGGGCAGGCCGAGGAAGCGGCTCCGCGCCCCTTTAAAGAGATCTTCCTGCGGTTCCAAGGGAGCCCCAGCTCGAGCTGCCGTGACCCTCAGCTGCCTGCGCGGCGCCGGCCGGCAGCGGGGACAACCGCGCTGCCAGCGCCGCAGCGACTCCGGCCCACGGCTCCCAGCCCGAGCCAGCTCCTCACGTTAGCACCGGCCCCGAAACTACCATAGCGCTCAATGCCCACCCTGCCTGGCTTCCAAAAAGGAGGGAACTGAACGACATCGAACTTCTTCCTCCTCCTGCTCCCCTTCCTCACGGGACGCGTCTATGTAAATAATGGACTGACAGAACCTGCTTTGTTCCTCCTACCCCCCCAAACCTTCAACCTGTCACTAAAACAATTCTCAAACAAAGCAAGATAATGGCAGGGAAAAAAGCCAACCTCTTCTGTTACTCTACCAAAATCCCGTTCATGACTCTTTGTACCTCAAAGTACAAGAAAGAGGCTGAAAGCACAAGGTTAAGGCTTTTCAGCCCTGTCCTTTAACAGGGGAGACAACATGGCATGACTTAGGAAGCAAGGTAATGTCTTTGCACTCCCTGTGAACAAAATCAGGACAAAAGTCAAGCTGACAGTTAAGTGAAACTCGGCTGTGTCAGCTCATGGCAGCACCCATTCACATCCTAACAAATACTAAAAATTAATTACATGGCTGTAACAAATCAATCTCCCCCTCTACCCCAGATAAGAAAAGCATTTGAGTCAGAGACATCCGAATATCTAGAAGGTGAGACACATATAAAAACCCCTAATAAACCTTTAATTCGAGTCTGGTTTGGTTTTTTGTTTGTTTTTACAGGATAGGGTGACAAGTTACAACAAACATCTGATTTTTCTCAAATGTTCAGATATTATACATATTCCCCTGTCTTGCAGGAAGGGATATCGGTCAACTTAACAGTTTAAGGTAAAATAAGCTGCATAATAGTACATATTACAATTAAAATGTACAGTGTTTACAAGAAATATATCTTAGAAGCAAGATAGATGCATTTGCATCGAGGCGACCTTTTAAAATGCCACAGCTATTTTTACATTCACTCTTGCAACAGGTCACAAGATGGGGTCACTAAGGTCAGGTTAACAAATCACTATGATGCACATCAAATACAACAAAATTAGTTTATATACATATATATAATACATATACATGTATATTATACATATACATATATGTATATAGTAAAACTCATCAAAAATCTACCAGACCTGGCACAATCCACTTACCCATCAAAAATATGTACTTGTCCTTGGTAAGTAGAATTCTGCATGGCTGATTATATATTATATATACTCATTCATTAGCATCTGAGACATAAAACCGAGGATTTAAAATTTTTCGGTTAACAAACTCTCCAATAATAAACATGGTGCCCACAAAAGCACAAAGGTAAGGCACAATAGGATTTCCTGTTGCAGAATAGTGTGCATCATGTTTACTTAACTGTAAGAAAAACGTGCATTATTTGTGCAAGTTCATGCTGCAGATCCATCATATCTACAAAGTAAAGTGAGTTTCAGTAAAATTTGTGGGACTGGTGTGCTTCCAGTCTCACCTCCTACAGGATGTTCAGCTGGATAACTAGGTAAAATGGTTGTAGGAGTGGGGATTAGTAAAGCCAATAATCTTAGATTTGCAACTAAGCTTCTCAGCAACAATTTTGTACTTCTAGGTAAACATTAGTAAATTTACAAGCTTGGAATCACAAGATTTACTGTCAGCTGCACTAGTTTGCATGAGCCAAAATTGTTGCAAGGAAGGAATTTTTAAATTTTAACACATAAATGGAGAATTAAAACATGTTATAATATACTGGGAATGTCATTTAATCCAATGGTATTTTGTCACAGCCCTGACACTTGTAATAATAAATACAGCTTTTCACAAAATATTTTTCCAGTATCTGCCAATTGCTTCTTTATTGCTCACAAATTTAAATTCATTACAATTGGTATCAGACCTTTCACACAAAATCAGTAAGGTATTTTATATAAAACCTATAAAAGATATTTAACCTGTATCCAACACTTTTAAGTATTTGGCCTCTTGTCATGGTACAGCCAAAACCATATAAAACAATAGGTTTTGAATAAAATAGGAAGCTTATTTGCTGCTTTGACGCAGACATCCTCACAGAACACAACCCTTTTTGCCACCACCAACATTTACATTTATATACAAAACCCAGTACATCCGCAATCAGTTCATCTTCCCTCACATTGATATGCAACCACTAATGCCAAATTCACTTTCCCCATACCCCAGCTGCGGAAAAAGATTTTTATATAGCAACAAAAAACTAATATTGACTGAATTTTCTTTTAACTTATTCACCATCAGGAACTGTAGGTTGCTTGTTACAAAATACCCACAAGATTATTTCACAGGAAACTATGGAAATACAGGAAGTCTTCTTTTCTCCATGCTTTTGTATTAGCAAAAACACTTCTTGGTGCAAAAATACGTCACCACATCTGCAAATGTATAATGAAATTGGTATTCCTCATGCAAAACTTAAATGCATCGGTTTACTATAGCCCCAGAAAACTTTGTGAAACAACTTGTTTTTCCTTTTTTGTCAGCTCAGTATTACTGCCTCATTGCTAAGTCCCTTTGGAAACAAGACTTCTGGAACGTTCGAACTTTTATTTAATTCTTTAAAGTATTACATACAAAAAGCACTAAAAAAGGAAGACGGCGGCCAAACAGGAACATTCCTGTTGCAAGTAACAGTCCTAGCAGTTGTAGAAAGTTTTCTCAGGAACTTCCCTGAGAGTTAGTTGTGCCTGTCCGAAGACGCAGATGTGACATAGAGTTCATGTGTTTGTTTGATGGCTTCAGTGGAGTGTTACAAGTAAGAGCCTGGGGAAAACGATGATGATACCGATCTAGTCGCAGGTATTTTACTGTTACCAGCTTTCCTACGAGGCAAAGAAACAGGAAAAGAGAAACCTTCTAGTTCAGTATTATTGCATTTTGCTTCAGGATGTAAAACACTAATATTTCATTACATCAAAATTAGTTTACTAATTATTAGTTTAAATTTTTTTTAACTGTTCAATACTTTAGATACCAAATATTTCACCATTTAAACGAACTCAAACTGCCCCCATCTTCCGCACCCATGGGTAATTTCTACCCGTGTTTTATTATAAACTCTCATTCCTTACCATCAAACCAAGAGCCATGTAATGCCTTGAAAGCCTTTCCAGCATACTCCGGGGAGAGACACTTGACATACACACAGCCCTAAGTAAGAGAAAGAGGGATTTGGGTTTTTTGCCAGTCCAGCTGAAAAGGATGAAGTATTATGACATTACTGGAAAGACACTCACCTCACGTGAATTTTTGTCTACGGCAATATGAACAATTCCATCATTATCACTGCACTTCTCCAAGATTGCTTCTTGAATTGCTAGATGCCAGTGATCACCTATTTCCCTAGGCAAACAATGAAAGATTTAAGGGACTACGTAATTCTTTAAACATTCACAACATTCTCATACTTCCCTACTGAGTCTGGTTTCTCTGTAACTTTACATAATTTTCTGGTAAATGCCTCTGGGACAGGTTAAATACTTTTCCTACTGAATACACCATAAATTGGCTCCCATAGTCCACTTTAGAAAATTCAACCCTACAAATCAAGAGAAGTAACTTCTTCAGGGGGTGGGGTGTTGTCCTAAAATGGGCCTATCCAACTGGTGCTTAGACTGATAGTTAAAAAAACATGTTTCTGCCTTGCACAGTAAATGTCTAGAACACAGAACAAAGTCTGATGCTGTGATGTGAGAGTTCATAATACACAAGTGAACAAGTTGGACAAGTTGTTCCCTTGATATGATTCCTCCCTGACTTTTGGCAGCAGAAAGGTGATTATGTACTGTGCTAATATTAATAAAAAAAGTTAACCAGTATATTCCCAGATGATTCTCAAGCCAAGAAAAAAGACCTTTTTCATGGGGCTGCTTCTAACAGCTACTGGTGTAATCACTGAAAGGAATTCAGTAATTATTGTTAGTATACAGTCACTGTAAGAGCAGCTAAAACTAGTTTTGTTAAACATACCTTGTACCCACAGCAAACGTCAAAACAATACTTGACAATCTAATCACAGAGACTGGTACATTCTGTGTTTTAGGTGGTTTTAGATGGATGAAAGCATTCATCCCTTTCAGGTCTGGAACAAGAACATAAGCCTCCTTCCTCTAATGACACAAGCAGATTAATAATACAGTTTGTCTTGCACTGAGGGCTCTAGATTTCTGTTTGTGTTTTCTTTAAGATAACTACAAGGGTATGATAAGAACTATTTCCTTAAACAACAGTCCTCTGGAAGACAGCTCACAGAAGAAGAATGCACTAGGGAGTACAATATGGAATTGGATCCCACTATGAATGCAATCCAGCAGTCCAGTAATGGAGCTAGGTCAGCTTCCAAAAGAAAAGGTCTACAAAAATTCAATGTATTAGAAGTTGTAATGTTCCAAATAGCTGACTGGACATAGGCACTAAAGACAAGTGTCAAAACACAACTCCTAGTCTATAAATGTTGGGGCTTTTAAATGCACCTGTTGGGCATGGACTGGGTCAGTACTGAAAAGCACAGAAACTTACAGCAAAGATAAAGGCTAAAAAGGGAGACTGCTATGACAAAAATAACACCTCAGTAATTAGTTCCATTAACAGCAGACATTTTGAACTGCTAACATTCTGAAACAGGAAAATAGCCAATACCACATACCAATAAATATTACAGTGAAGCTTCAGGAATGGACTTATTTCAGTACCACTCAGACTAACCAATACAGCTCACAAAGTCTCCTTTGAAGCATCTACAATAAGGATGTTGATAACACTTAAAATTCTCTGCAAATCCCATGTTTTAATCCTCCTACAGGAGGATCAATTTGCTTCAAGAACAACCCCTGAAATTTCAGTCTTGCTCACCCTACTCCAATCTGAAAATTATTATAGAAGCCACAGAAGCTGGTGTCTTTGACCAGACATTAAATCTTAAGGACATTGAAAAAAGGATTTTGGAGTACTTCTCTGTGTGAGAGGTAACACTGTCTTCAGCTAAATAAACTAACAGCTTTTCAGTTAATAAGGCAAGGAATTAAACTAATTAAGCGTGGCTAGAAAAAAGGCTGAATAAATACATCCAAACTTAGCAATCACTTGTGTCCATACGCTGATGTCCTCCCCTACTTCCTGTCCTAATCAATAGGTTGTGTTATTGAGGTAGCATCTCACATGTACCCTTGTAAGACACAGCCGCTGTATTTTTCCCTTGTATAATCACATTAAGGAATAATTTACTCCAGAGAAGTTATTGGAGTTCCTGTATCTCTTTACAGTGGACAAAGAGACTTCAAAGCTTAGACAGGATTATCTGGCATAACCTATGTGTTAGCTCCCAACTCCTACCACGATCTAGTCCAGAGCCAAAGGCGATATTACAGAAAAGTGGAGTAGATGAAGATTTAAAAGATTACCAAAAAAATTAATTATTTTTCCTTAGCTTTTGGTACATTAAATAAGCTTGTTACTTATTCATACACAGTACATACTTCAGAATTATGAGAATTACATGAGCATTAGAAGCCAGTACACAGCACTAATTTGTTCCCACTACAAAAATCTATTTGCTTCAAAATTAGGCAGTCACAGTGCCATTAAAGCGATTTAAATTCAGCCTTTTAAATGCAAACTGTGCAAGCTTTGTAGCAGTCCAAATACTCCAGAATGTTGGGCAATACTTTAAAAACTTACAATCTGTTGTCAGGCCACATGAGTCTCCTCTGTCAGTTGATACAATTGAACATTACAAATTTAATTAATGGATAAAGATCAGTCATTGCTCCAAGTAGTCTGACTTTATGCCACATCCTTCAAGAAGTAAGCCAAAGACACAGAGCAATACAATGAAGGACAGAAGACAGATTGTTAAGATTTTTTATGTCTTCTCAAAGATGTTAAGAGAAACACTTTTTTTTACAACCTGTTTTTTTCAACATGTTCATGTTTCTTCACTTCTTCCAAACCCCTCTCAGAGGTAAGAAATGGACTCTTCCAAAAGAATGCAGAAATACAGACAGGTAACTGCTGTTACTTACATAACTGGATCAAACATATTGCGAATCTTTAGACATGGTGTCAAGCTGTTCGGCGGTGAATTTCTTCTATCTAGATGAAATGCTAGAAAGAAAAATAAATTAAATATTAATTATTTACAGGCATAATACCATTGAGGTAAGAAATGTCAACTTTATACATTAATACCTTTCTAGTTTACTCAGAAGAAAGTTTATTTCATATATGAAAGAATTCAAGCAACTTAGTTTCACACAGTCTTCTACCACACTGAAGAAAACATACCATATTTTGCTTAATTTTTTATACTTAAAACTTCTACATTTAAGACACACTCTTATATCCAGGCCACATGGAAGGAATTCAGGATATTTTTAAAAACAACATATACTTGAAAAGAAAGGATTTGCACTACATCTCCATGAAAATACAGATATACACAACACCTGGAGCAAACTTTTGGAACTGGAAGTTAACCATACAGCTCTAACTGCCGGATGAAATTTTCATTTCTTCTACTTTGGGGCAATATGCTGCCCATTTGGCTAATAAATAAGGAGACCTTAAGATGGATGTTGCATTACATTTGTAGTGCAGTAACATGTCAAGGATGCTCTAAAAGGACAGAGCCTTTACAACTCTAAATGATCACACATGATCAGAAGCTTCTAAAAATCTGAAATGAAACATACCAGAGGATAAAACAGATAGAAGAAGAAAAATGAAAATCAAAAATTACAGAGTAATTTAAAGCTGAACAGTGCCACAAAATACATTCTGAAATCCTAAAATAAATAGTAACTTCACTAAAGTTCACAAGTTCTACTTGTGAGAGTCACAAGAGAAGACTGTACCATGAGAAAAGGAATCAAGGGCCACTTCAGATTCAGATAAGACAGCTCCATACCTTGAGAAGGGCCAACAAATCAGCAGTGGAAATGAAAGGGGATAGCCTAGTAAAACAGCTTTCAAGGCTTGAAGGAAATTTTACTTTGAAGACTGAGATTAAGTAGATTCAAGAGTTTAAACATAAGATTAAAATCTCAACAACAAAAAACCTGCTATTAATGCTTCTCCTTTGCAATCCTACTTTAGAAAAATTTGACATATTCAAGATGTTACATTCCAAGGGTCAGAAGTGTCTGCTTTGGGCAGATGTCTGTGCTTCTTACTGCTAATCTTTTAAAATCTTGAAAGTACATCCAGAATACATGAACACTGCTGCTCTTCTGTATGCCACCCAAACAAAAACTGTGTCACACAGACAAAATTAAGCCATGTGGAAGACACAGCTTGTGAAAGACAAGCACTAACCAAGAGAAAATTCACTGCCTGGAGATACTGCATAGAAAAACTTATTTATTCTTATGTAAATTCTCAAGACAAATGAAATACAATTACCAACTAGAAATTAGAAAAGGTAGCCTCCAATTCTAATATCCAACCTACTGCAAGTTCCCCAAATAACTAGAAATGTTCTTATTAAGAATACATGCACACAGAGTGCAAGTCACCAACACCTGTAACAACTGTCTGTTTTTGTCTTGGGAAGAGATTTCTAAATATGCTGGTGACACTGCATCTATCTCTAAGCTGCCTGTAGTTTAAGGACAAGTCCTTTTTCAATAGCACATGGTTTTGTAAAGTTTTTTGCCCCTTATTAAAAATTATACATAGGGTATACAATAAAAACTTTACAGAACTAAGCAACATTGAAAAATACATGGACTTACCTTACTTATGGAGGTTGGCTCTAGCAGATCAAGGGTGGGTGAAATGTCACCAGCATATTGTACACTGGGGCACCACACCATACTGGAGAAGGTGATCTGGGGTGGCCTAGTCATGGACCTGGACCTGAAAAGGTGTGGGGTTGAGGAAATTATGTGCTGATTGTTTATAACTAGGTTTATTCAGCACATGGGTTTAATCCAAGGATAAAGAATGGCTAGGTTATTTGCAGAGATCCTAGACCCAGAGGATCAACATTTCTGCAAGCTGTTTATGAACTAAAAAAACTCCATACTGATATTTATGGAAGCAGTTAAACCACTGAGCCATCCAAAAGTAACTAAATGGGGAATTCACCCTTTAGTGTAGTTACCTATATAAACTATTCTTTGCCTGTTCCAGTTTCTAATAACTTTGATGTCCTTTTGACTGGAAGATCTCAGGTGCTTACTGAGATAACCTCAGCCAGAGCCTACCATCAGCACAAGACTAAACTGCTTCTAACTTAATGTAACATCCTACCAGTAGGGAAGTGTGCCCAGGGCAGTGCAGCATATGAAAATAAAGATGAACTCTGTCTTTTCTCAAAAAACCTTCTCAAAATCATGCTAAATTAAAAGTAATTTTTGCAACTTAGATGGAGTTTTTCATGTATAAGGGAAAAAATTACATGGAAATCAGTGAAGTGTGAAATTAATGCTAGAACAATAATAACCCTTAATATGTATACCAGAAATGGCACCAAAAAGAGAGTGCAGAGAAGACACAGGCAAGTTAATGTTGTACCTACACAGTAAAATTGAAACCAGCATAGTTAAGTGATGTCTCTTGAACTTCATTTCATATCTGTAACAACTGATTCTCCCCTCCCCTAAAAGAAGTTGTTTCACTGACAAAGCTGTTCAGAATACAGTACTGATATTTGAAAAGTTACATTGGTGTGGAGCATACAAAATATTCTTGATAAGGGCATAAGCAAACACTCTTGCAGGTCAACAGTATAAGCTACACACTGGTTAACTAAGTATCTCACATCTTTTTCTACATAGGTCTAAGGAGTAATGCTTACAAGACAAAGATGAAAAGGTAGAGATGAAATAGGGAAGCAGAAACACAACTTTGTGCAGTAAGTCACTGGTGGGAAAAAATTCAGGACTTTCATAAATTCCCCTTGGGGATTACTGAGCACTTTCAAGAAAAGGAAGCTACTTTTTATTTAATTCATAATGTACATTATTTTACTACCTTAAACTGAATATCACTATCATTCTAGATTTGAAGAGCAGCAGTAGCTAAACACATGTGCTTTTGTCAACCCCTTTATTACTGTCTATGATGGAGGAAGTATCTCTGGCACTGGCTTCAAAATGACCATTGAAGAGATTGCAGTACAGCTTTCTATATCCCTTGAATTACTAGCATATTATTACAAAAGGAGTTCCCAAGTATCATCACCATGGGTTACAAGACAACCCAAAAGATCTTTAGATGTAAATTTGATGAACCTGATAAGGCTGAATACTTGCATCAAATATAGGTAGCCATGTTTCTTAAAATCAGGTTTTTTCAATGTTAAGCCATGGATCACTGCAATTTAATAAGTACTAACCCTTCTTACCAAAGGCAAGAAAAAAAAAGAAAACAATTATCTGAAAATATTGAAAATACATTCTTTTATACATCATGAGGTTCTTTAACACACATGGAAGGTACTGAAATTAATATCACCAAAGAGAAAAGTATGGTTGAATTGAGGTTTAATATAGCTAATTCAGCTATAGAAGACAAACACAGGATGGATACTGAATTTTAGCATGAAATCCAGTTTTCTTGCAATAGTTCACAGTATAATTGTGGTTTGGGGTTTTTTTGTTTGTTTTTGTTCAGAGAAAGGATTATGTTCTCACAAGCCGGGGAGGAGGGGTGTCATTCACAAAAGGTAACAGGTTATCTTCCACGCTGCAGGATGAAATATCACCCTAGACGTGGTACTTCAGAGAACCTCTTTATCTCATCTCCAGAGCTGTCAAGGAACCTTAGCTTGTACTGTTAGCTTAGCTACACTGCAGCCCTGCCTACCTAGCTTTCTTCAGAGTTCCAGTTATCAAAGGTGCGATAGGACAATTGTACCTGTTCTTTCAAAAGCAACCTGAACACACTAGAATTGTGGGGTTCTCTCCACTGTGAGATTTAATTAAATCACTTGGCATGATCAAGATTGTTTCTCAATTGACTATTCTCTTGTATATTGTTTTCAAAACATTGTGTTTGTTCACCCTACAATTAGCTTACCTACCCTTTTCTTTTTAACAAATACAGCTACTGTATCCAGTAGGTAATATTTCAAAGGGATGGCACCAGAATTTATTCTGATCCAGAAAAAAAAACCAAAAAGAAACCAAACAGTCAAAACACAGGCTGCACCCTGAAGAACGGGACAAAATGTCACAGTGATGCTTTAACACACTGCTAACAGACAGCAGGCATTAGATCTCAGGCAAGCTACAGGTCCCAAGAGTTAAAATGCACACTATCATTAATGGATACCCTTGTAAAATGATGACAGGCCTTTCTGAAAAGGGCTTCTTCTTCAATTGCACATGCTCAAGTATTGTTCTCTGCTACAGAGCACTACCAGATCTCAGATGGTTAAAAAATTGCGAGCTTGAAAGTTATTCACAAGATTCAGACCCAAGAATTCATTATGATTTTCTATATGCTGAGTCTGTTGAGGGCATAGCAGTCTTGAGGAGTATCTAGATTTATGAACTTATACATTCAAACATCAGAACTGGAGTATGAACTTAAATTCCAGTTAATACATACTTCCAAGAAAGGAAGAAAGTGACACATACATGTAGAATTCCTAACATCAGGAAAGAAATAGCTGGGCAAGACGCATGAGACTTATGCAACAGAACTATTTCCAACAGTCATTTGAACACAAGGAGTGCAAAATAGAGAGAGCCTTTGCATGTGAAAATTGCCTTTGCCTGCTGACTGTCATGAGCCCAAATAACCCACTGTCGTTTCAGGCACCCCATTTCCACACCCTTCTGTTAGAGCCAAAGTATGCAATTTCAGCTCTTCAAAGATCTTCACTAAACTTCAAACATAACAAGGAAATCAGAAAAATTGCAATTAAAAGGACTGCAACAGAATGGATTTTGATACATCCTATGCAACAGGAAACAGGAAGTTGTAGTACATACTCTCTAAGCGACATACAGATGAAAGCCACAGCTGAGAGATGAAGTTATTCTGTCCATATTTGCAATAAGCTGAAGCAGTTATCAGATGCTCAGACTGCGATGGTGCATATCAATACTACTACAGCAGTCTTTCTAGGAAGTGTTGGAGACCACTGTTCCGTTTACACTCTTGAATGTGCATTACAGGTAGCAAAACACCACCTGACCTATCATACACTGAGGGGTCTCCAGGTGAGCAGAATCCAATCCCATTTCTAATACAGGACAGAATGCCATGGAGTGATTTATACTGCAGTCAAACAGGACAAGAAAAACTGAGAGCAAATGAGCTGCAAATTGAAACTACAGCATGATGTTTCCCAGACTGCACTGAACAATACAATATGTAGAAGATTCAGATTTATAATACATATATGGTTTGCAGAAGCTGTGTTCAATTTAAGTGCTTGAAATTCAATCGTGGCGGTACTACAGAGATGGAACAGAAACAGCTGTTGACAAAACCCACCATTTCTGTATTGCAACTAAGGCACTTGGACATCCCTAATGTACAATGTCCTGGAAAGAAAAGGTTCCACAACTCCTGGAATAAAGTTCACATACATATCTCACTCAAGAAAACTTTGAGAAATTGAGAAATTCAGCAATACAGTTGTCACAGCAGAATGCCACATTACTACTACAGCAAACAGAACTTCAAGCCTGCAGCAGCATTCATGTGGTACTTTTAAAAAAGCAGCCCTCATTTCCAATGAATTATTTAAAATGAGAAATGTAATGCTAAAACCAGTAGTATAAGTTTGAGAAGTATATAATGATATTACTTACTTTCACACTCAGGCAGAGATAGAAATGACCATTCTTTTTAAATTGCAAATCAGAATTCAAATCCTATAGTTTCAATTTTTCATTGACAAAAAAAAAGAGCAAACCAAAACCTGAAGCTTAACATGAAGAAAAGCAGAAAGAAAAACCAAGAAAGGCTTTTCAAACCAGGAAAATATGACCACTGCAGACATAAAACTGCAAACCTATTAAATTCTTGCCATTTGGTTTCATGATAAAACTGAAAAGTGACAGACCACTGAAAAATTCATGTATGACAAACTACCTTCTCTATTAAAGCAAATGCTAACCACAGAGTCTGAAAAACAAATGCTGTGTAGAAAAACATTTATGACAGAGATAGAACATCTAACACTATTAGATGTTCCAAATGCACATTTTCCTAATTGAGAAGTCTTTTGTCCTGGCAATTTCCCTTTTAAAATAATTATCTCTTCCAACTTTGTCTTTAGGCAGCTTACTGGCAACTTAACAGTAGGAAACCTAAGTCTGCAAGACACAATTTACCTGCTGTCATACACAACCAATTACACTAACAGTAAGTAACTCACTTTGGCTAAATACCCACTGCATATTTCTGCAGTAACTATAACAAAAAACCTACCTTCCCTTGAAAACAAGGCAGACACAATGCACCAAAAGTAAGTCCATAAAACAAGATAATAGAAAAGTAGCACTAACAGTTTATAACAATCCTTAAATGCAAGAGAGAAAACAAGTCTTTCATGCCTGTTTTCAAGCAACAGAGTACCATTTTTAAGTTAGATGCAGAATTAAGACAATTATGTCTGCAAAATGCATCTTCAATACCTTGGCCTTGCCACACTTTTGATGGTATCACTAAAATTTTGTCACATGCTGCAGAAGGTTGCATCCACTTCCAGACCAAGAACTCGGCACCACCCACTCTTCGTGTCTCTGTGCGAACTCTAGATTCATTTGCTGCAAGAAAGTCAACTGCTCTGTTCCAGACTTTATTCATCTTCCTCCTTAAAAATTGAAACAAGAATCACAAAGTTAGCATAACAACAACCTGCATAGTTGAATCCAATGTAAGAGAATCCAATGCTTTTCCTACCATCTGTGTCAATAGGAAACTCCAAAATACTACACTGTGCAATCTATTAAGAAATTAAGTTATTTTTATCTGAAATTAAGTTAATTGACCAATTAATTTTTACTAGTTTTCCCCCCCTTTCAGTACTTCTAGTGAGAACGCACCTGTCCTGAGGTGGTATTAGAGAATCACGCACATGCAAAATTGGCATGTAAGGCTGCAACTCTTTATTTTCTGAACATGCCTCACTGTGGCTTCTTAGAACATCTGAGGACAAAAAAAAAGAAACCAAACTGATAACTATGTAGCTCATGCAAACATTAAGAAAACTATCACTTCAGGCAATTAACACCTACGCTGAACACTCTTCCTGATTTCAATAGTTAGGTTTTTCTGGCATTTTGAATCATTGTTTTTTCCAAAACATTCTTAAGGCAAATTAACAGCGTATCTAGGTATCCCAAGTAACTCTGAAGTAAAGGAAGATAGTTCTTACATTTACTCTTGACTGGTACTTTTTAAGTGTTAGTAAAGATGGCCATCTTTGAAAATAAAGTGCTTTCCTTCCACCTCAACAAAACTTGACTTGCAGACAAAAAAAAGTAGGCACATGGTTAAAATAGAAGAGTTTTGATTCCTCTTCCATCTCTGTATTTATCATGACTACCATAAATGAAAGTAATAGAACAACTTAAGTAAGACTACAAGACTACAAACAGAAAGACTACAAACTGAACCTACTGCTAACACTGCGGCTTCAAGTAGAAAGAGAGGACTTCAGATCTCAGTTGTGCATACTATTTTGCCAAAAAACCTTCTGCTAAAAGTAATTAACTAAAAAGCTGCTTTTTCTATGAAAAAAACCATTAAGGATGGTATTGAGAGCTACCACACATTTTTGGAGTGGATATTTTATCTGAAGTTAGCTGAAAAAACACATACAGAAAGCAACATGTCGCTATACTTAAGTAAACAAACATCACATTTATATTTGTATTCAATAGGAGGACAAAAAACTACCAAGTCAATGGCAACTTTATAGCCATGCTGATGTAATTCACAAATTACAAGCTTCATGTCAAAAGCTTTGATTAAGTTTAAAGGATGGGGTATTAAAAAAAAAAGAGAAATAAAACACAGATCACACTGGACCAAGAACTCTAAGAGCATGACAACTAAACATGAAGAAACATTAACTGAATTAATTAACAGTACTCTGAAAGCTTATACAAAGCTGATACAGATATATCAGACACAATTGAACATGCCATACCTATGATTTTCACCACCATATCATACATCTGCTTTGTTTCTTCTTCCTCTTTTGCCCAACGGTATTTCATGTAGTGTAAGACTCCCCAAACCATTGCTATACCTGCATTAACATGCATAATACACTTTAAGCAGTATTAGAGCACTGGATATTTAACAGAGTTTACAGAGCATACTTCAGAAGCAGACTGAACTATCTAACAAGCACTGTAGATTCCAAAACTGGTGAAATACACTGTACTTGCTGCCTGAAAACAAACTCTTCCACTTGAAAGAGCAGCTACTTCTAGGAAAACATTTATTGTTTTAAGAACAGCTCAGTACTCCAGATCATCTTTTTTGCAGTTATTTTTTAAACTTCCTGGAATAACAGTGAAATATCCTAAAAATTAAGGCTATCATATTTTTACTGAACAGTTTGCTTTTTCTGGTCAGTTCAACATGGAACTTTTGAAAGCCATAAGATATTGCTCTGGCAGGGAAAAAGATTTCCCAAAGAATAAATATGTTCAGCTGACTACAGAAGCAGATGATAACCAGTGTGGAAATACAGTGGTGCAACAGAAATGCATATCAAATCCCAATTTAATCAGGATACGAACGGAAACTCTAAGTTTTATGGCTGAATAAAAACTTTCTCTAAACTTGCTTTTCCCCATGCACTTAGATAAATATGAGTTACAACAAAACAAAGGTTGACTGTTTTATTAACTTACCCCAAAGCAATATTGATAATCTGTGAGTTACATTAACAAATGCACGGCGAAAACGACACCTGAAAGACATCTTTGGACTAGTGGATTCCAGATACTTCACATCTGCCACGTTAGTGACATCCACCTCATTAGGGTCATTGCTGAGACACCTATTCAAAAACATACAGTACTTATGAAAAAGGACACATTCTCTTAGAAGAAATTAAATGAAGAAATAAACACCACTTACTTTATGCCAACATCTTCCCCACTATTCAAGATCCATTGTAATGATGTGTTAAGTACACTTTCATATTCTGGATCTAAATTCTGTTAAAATACAATATTAATCAGTAATTTCATAAATAACCAGGGACTTATCATGCAAATAAAACTGAGATACTATACAGAGCAGTAGTTAAAACTATATTGTTTCATTCCTGATACTTCAGGTTTTCAGTACGTGTCCACTGCATAAAGTAAATCTATTTGTGCTACAAGCAGTTCCCAGACTCGCCAGCATCCCTCAAACTAAGGAGTATTTGAAAAGCCAAGCCACGTTCACTGTTTTAGTCACAACTCTAGAGTAACAAAAAACTATTCAGCCACTAGGCGGCGATCGCTGGAAACCTACTCCGAGAGTGAAACTTCAACTATATCTGAACTCTGCTGGAAACGCCTCCTATGAACGCAGTTCCATGCTCCATTCTTTTTTAAGAAGCTTGAGTAAATATAGTTTTAACAGATATTTTGAAAAAAAAAATCCAGGATTTGTAGATCAAGAACTGACATCACTACATTGACTTATAAAAACTTATTTATATTAATTCTCATAGGATAACGCTCACTGCTTTCTGAGCTAAGGTTTTCTTCATAGCTCATCTTGCATGCTCTTTTGCAGAAAGAGAAAAGTGAAAATGGAAGTAACTGTTGGATTTGAAATTACAGTCCCAAAAAAGTTTTATTTTCATCTTTCCTCTGAACCTCACATTGGCTTAGAATCCAAGCATAAGTACTTAAGAAAAGACAGTAATGGCTTTATTTTACCTTTGAGACTAAAGTATTGAAAATTTTATCAGTGAACACACAAATTCTGCAAAGAAGCTGTATGGTTAAATAAGACTTCCTACAAAGCAACAATTTTTCATATTAAACTTGAGTTTTCTAGCACAGCTAAAACAGTTATGGTAACAGTGAACAGTTATGTCATTCTTTCAGCATAGCAGATAGGCAAGACAATCAGCTCTAGGGCATAACCTTAATTTTTTCCACAATGGACTGATTTTAACTGATATAGATTATTATTGCCAAACCATAAACCAGTGTTAGCAGCTTCTTTGGGACGCTCTAAAGCATTGCCCCTTTTTGTCTATTACATACACATTTGCCAAAACATAAAATTTCTACACATTTATATATTACATACATCAGTTTACCTCCTGCCCATCCAATCAAAGAAATCTTACACTCTCTGCCTCTTAAAAGCTTCAAGTACTTTTCCACTGAAGGGTACACCAGCGTGGGCTAAAATAAACCCTACAGCTGTCAAGACAAGGCAAGAGTCATCTTTTATTTGGGGAGTGAGGCAGGGGAATAACAGCGAGTGGGATTTCATAATACTGCACAGTGATCAAATTAACAAAAAGGCCTTTTTTTGACCATTTGTATTTAAAGCATCAATGAATAGCCTCTCCAAACAGCTGCTGCCTGTCAGGCTGCTTGCACAGATCTACCCATCAACCATTCTCCACAAAGAATGGAAGAGTATCCCTTTCTACAAAGTCTCAAAAACCAAAACAGTGATTTTCAGAGAAGCATCTAGATATTTGAGTATTATAAATTTATTATTTTCATCTTGGTCAACTATTTCCATCGAAAAAGCCCTGCATGTCACTGAAGCACTGCTCGCTACACTTTCATTGTCATTAATTCTGTTTCTTTTACCCTCCCTCTCCCCAAATGCTCACTACATCCCCAAATAAAAATCATATGTAGTATGTATTAAAGTCATCAGTTCTGATCATTTCCAAATACTATTTAATACTAAGTCAAATTTTAGTCAATACAGTAGATACAAAAACAGGCCTTGCAAATTGTAACTTACACAGATCTTCTATACAATCAATGAAAAATAACTCATTTGCTTACTTTTAAATATGCAGCTGCCTCCTGGACGGTAAGGTTTCTTTGAATAGAGCTGCCACATTCATGTTCCCCTGGTAAAATGAAAACTTTTAATTTAATCTATTTATTACTGCATTATATAAAACAAAATCACCTAAACACTAGCTTATGGTTAACAACATTTACACAAGCAGTCTTAGCAGTACAGTAATTCTCATAGGTTCCACTAAAAATACGGAAAAAATCTCTGCACAAATTTCTCCTTCAAAAGAAGTTTAAAAACCCCAATGATTTTCAGAACTAATAATATGCACAAAATACAGCAATACAATCTCATGTGCTGCTCAGAAAGTGTGTTTGGGTATTTACACCAAAACCAGAATAACAGGCAGCATGAAGAACTGTCAGAAGGACATCACCATAAAAGTTACTGTACCCTGACTCAGCTTCCAGATAGTTTCCTTTAACTCCAAAACCTGTATTATCTTTTATAGAGCCCAAGTTCCAGTTGAAATACATTCACAGTATTTCAGGCACTATGAAGTTACCGCATTTTAGATTGGCCTAAGTTATTCTCATTGCTTTCCTGAACCTGCACAGAATCCCACTATAGCTTGAAACAGGCACTTTTAACATCTTCTATTGGTTGTGGAATGTGTGCAGGAGTAGCCAGGAAATAAGGTATTTATATGCATAGTCAGTCCTCAGAGCAATGTGCCATCATCTCCCTGGTTTTCTCTGCTAAACTAAAGGTACATGGTTAATGCAATGAACAAAGAAGTAGTGAAAGTAGTGACAGTCATATCAACACAAAGCCATACAGAAAAGGAAAAGGTCTAACGCCAGTTTTCCATCTATCACTAGGCCATCATTTCTGAAGAACTGTCAGCATTGGCAAGACACTTTTTCCCCTGCTATTTCTTCAAAAAAACCCTAAATCTTGGCATCTGCAACTATGTTTTTACTGTGCCAAAACAATAAAATAGGAAACAACAAACCCAGTCTTTCATTGGCTGAGTGTTATGCCTGCCTTACCTTCTTGAATCTATGCCAAGTTGTACTATTCCCAAAGCTATAGCAAGGCTAAGAAAATTTAAGATACTTGTGCTTCTGTAAAATGTAAACCTTCACTTATATTGGAATATATTTTCTAAAAAGCAATTTCAAGTATTAGTTCCCTACAAAAACAGGAACTTTCAAGGCAATGTGAACAAAAGTTAGGAAACACTAGCAAGTTATGGAGAAGCACCTTCACACCTCACTCATTTGGAGTGGAAGGAAATACACATTTCTATGAAGCCAAAGTCCTTCTCAGGCTGCAGAAGTTTTGTTTAATACACTTCAACAGATTTAAGATATTTTGGCCTTGCAAGCACATTAGCCTAACAGGGATGCTCTTACTGCTGGGATATAGAGAAATAGGAGCAGTGTTTGTAAGAGTGCTAACTGGCCTAGAAGTGCTGCTGGAACTCAGCCTGTGTGCATGCATGTATTTTCAATCAAGCACTGAGCATAAAATTTTACAAGTTGTTTCACTTGAAAATTAGCATGCAACATCTAAGACTTTCAAAGTGCCTGAGTCTACTGTAATTGCAAAACTAGACAGATCACTGCTGAAAATGGACACCACTTTCATAAAACCCACTCTAATTTTAGCACCTGAATTGGAGCTATGGGCTTTTCTTGTATGTAATTTAGGCAGACTTTGGTTTACAGCCTAAACTGTACAGCCTGTAAATTTACATGTATAATCATCAGTGATTTCATGTTTCAAGATGAGCAGACTTAGAATAACTATACATCGTACTCATACAGTCTCTGGTGTAAACATATTGTTTTAAATCTAGAATTGATAGAATGAATACAAGAAACCCAAAACATATCTCTGTAAAAGCTGTATGTACAATTTACACCTGATACTAAGTTGTATGACATGAGTAAGTCTGAACAGGTATTCCTACATTTAAGCCTTCTCTCTTGTTTGGTAAGACCTGAAGTCTTTCTGAGGTCTTTTTAATACAGATAAAGCATGTCAGTCATACTTTGAACAAAACAGCTTGTGAGAGAAAGGGGATGAGACCCTTCTGCTAAGCTTTGCTTTGGTTGTTTTTTCAATTATCCAGATTAGCAGAAAAGTCTTGTTAAGAAATAAACGGGAGAGAATAAAAAGGGTGAGGTTAATACGCAGATGAGAAAGCAAACCAAACACACAAGCAGGAGACAGATTGTGAAAAATATGAATTCTTAAAAAGAAGTTTAAGGGTCCATGTTGGACTTTCCACTTTCTGAGAACACATCATTGCCTTTTACAACAGAACAAAAGCTCCCTTAGTTAGGAGACTACTGAATTACTTTAGTAGTTTTAAATGCTAATCTTAGGTGCCTTCGTCCAAGAATTACATTTATGCAGCACCCAGCCAGCACACTGACTTAACAGCTTCTGGTCTCATCTTCAGAAATCAGCAGACAGTTTCCTCTCAGTCCTGCTGCTGAATTTTTCTTCAAACTGTATTCCCTCTGAACAAGTTTAGCAGTTAACAAAACCTTTGCTGCCTGGGCTCTGTCAATGTCTAAGGCCCATCAGTTCAAATTTCCCTCAAGCAATACTGGGGCTTGGGAGAGAGGAATAAAAATCACTTTGATCTTGTCTCCCACTTAAAAAAAGTAAGCTAATCAGTTATGGAGTTTCAGTCTTGTACAAAAAGCTACTGGAGACACAGTTTCTCATTCCAACACATCTTTTGCTGAGATCCATTTAACAGCTTTCTTCTGAGAAACTCATGAATTTGAAAGCTTGCAGAAAGTTAGGCATTTCACAAGCCAGACAACCTTCTGTTTTACTGCAACAGCAGGATATTCCTATATGCCATTTCAGTCACTGTGTTAGCTAATAGTTCTGCAAATGAAGGCTTACTTTGAATAACTTTGGTGCAATCATTAACCACTTGGCCTGGAAACCCACTTTCCATAGTCTGAGCCAAAAATGTTTCCCACTGTTCCATTTGAGGCCCTATATTCAGGAATGAAACTGAAGCACAGGCAAAAAAACTTTACACAAGTCTGCTGCAAGATACATCTCATCTCTTCGTAAAAACTGAATCTTTGAGCTTAAACTTTCCTTGACTACTGATCACCAACTTCAAGAGCAATCAAAGAACCTTTGCTTTTGAAGGGAGGCAAATAGCACATCCCAGCAAGAATCACAAAACTACACTTTAGCTTATGTTAGTGTATTTGGGCAAGCCACTTAAGAAGTAGAATTCTTCTAAAACCACTACCAAAAAAGCAACTAAAGTTTCAATTCAAAGAAATACTTATTATGCCTCAACTGCTTCTAACATAAAAACCAAGTCAGATCTTCTTTTCCATGCAAGCTAGAATATTTGAAATTGACTTTCATTTAGGCATTTAACTTATGAGCTGCAGCATATACAGGCAACAGAAATATTTAAAATTTTGAAGTATTTGCTTTACTCTGTAAATAATTTTCTTACTTGGTAGCAGAATGCAGTGGAAATCTAGTATTTCAAAGAAGACATGGATTTAGCACAGATCTCTAGCTTATAGCTGGATATGATATGGCCACCAATACAAACTGCAAGCAGGGTACAAGACATTTGTTCAGTAAGTCTCATGTTTTCAGGCTACTTGCAGCAGAACACTAAAGTGGACAGCTCAAGAAAAGCAGAAGACCAAGAGCAAGTAAGAATGCCTGATCTTCTAAAGGCAAATTCAACAGCTCAACAACGCTGCAGAACACCAGAACTTGCCAAACAGCTGTTTAATCACTGGTTGGAAACAGCACAGTATCAATCTCCTGAAAAATCAAAGATTAGGAGAGTGACAGAACAGAGAGCCTGCGGCAGCCACCAGATATAGTAACTGATACTTGAAATTAATATTAAATAATATTAGGTGGTTTGCCAGGTTTTTCTTCCAGCCATGGATTTATCAGGAAGCCTTATTACATATGAAAGCCTAATTCACCCCTGCATCTTCAAGGACCCTTCTTTTCAAGTGAAAAGAAGGAAACTGTCTAAACCTGATAGACTGTCACACTGAAGAATGCCAGGCAAGAGAAGTGGCTACCTAAAAAATCATTTATCTACAAGAAAGGGTCATACCCATGGGTGGCTGAAGGCTTCTTGTGACTATAGTGGTTAGATTTATTCATTTTGCAAGTCTGACTGAAAATGGATGTGATCTCTTGAAGTCTCTCCATGAAGGACCAAAATATCCAGTAATTAACATATGCTGAAGCAACTCTAATTTTAAAAAAGCAGGTATTTTGTTTTAGCAGAAAGTGTTGGTACTGAAATATATACTGTTTATAAAAAGTTGCTGTTTTGAAGAATGGCTAAACCGTTCAAGATAAGAACATGGGAACACAAATTTCAACTCAAGGGAGAAGCACTATCTGCTATCAGGTTCTGAGTTTCCTGTGAGGCAAAAATAACTCACTATAGGTTTGGCAGCCCAGTAATTCTGAGAAGAGTGATGCATTAAAGGCAACCCATTTCTATATTGGATAATGAAATAATTTGACAACATATTGGAGCAAGACAGTCCAGAATAGGTGTCTACAATTGCAACATGGTATATTAACTCAAAATTAACAAACTATTACTCTGACATTTTCTTCCTTAAAAAAATTAATGTTCTATCTTCTATAATAAAAGCCCCATCACTTGCCCTCCATTTGAAGTTGACAAGGTAAGAAAGTAGATCAGTAAAAGTAATGAGTCTGTTTTATTAAACAGAGCTAGAAACCAAATTTTGAGGGGACCATCTTTATGGTAGTCAAGATGTTGAATAAAGCTTAACAGAACAGAATGCTTCAAGTTTCCAGCCTGTCTTTTTAATATTAATAGTTATAACATGAACAAATGACTCATAGCCAAGTATGAAACGAGAGAAACTTTTCCAAGTATGTGACAGAGAGACCTGAAAGGCACCACTTTGTGTAAATCTGTATTCTTTAACTTCTCTTTTGAAGTGGTGCACTGTGCACAAGATCAACACTCTTAAATCCTGCATCTCCCTTGCAGCTTTCTCTGTTTTATGCCTTTTAAACTGCTTCCGGAGTGTGTGCCAGGTCTACATCAATACAGTATTCAAAAATGGATGGCAGACATCTTCCTCATATCTTGAGAAACTTAGCATTAAAGAGAATTTCTGTCTAAGTAAAGATGGATTAGGTCCTTCTTCAGACTGTATGAAAGCTACTCTACTGAGCAACCAGGTAATTTCACATTACAGCTCCAGTCTGGAGCACCACCTAACCAGACAGGATAGTTCTATTTTTCAAAAGGAAGCATTTGAAGATCCTTCTGGCCAGAAACAGACTTACAGAGAAAAATGCATCTTTGAGACCTAGTGAAGCTAGCAGCTGTCTTGGAGCATACAAATTCTTCTTCATAAGGCAGACAGGTAAAGATCTGTACACTGAAGTAAGCCCCAGCTAGTAAAGAAAACTCCCTTTCTTTCATGGATGTAGAAATTATGTGCCAAACCTTTTTACCCATTTAGTACATTGTGTGGCCCCTGGAGGGCCAGATGACACACTGAACAAACAGCAAGCTGTTACACTCTTCAAAAGAGAGGGAAGCAGCATGACAGTGATCTAAGCAAGGAAAAGCAACAATCCCCTGGAACGCTCGGCTATAGTAGTCTGTGTCAGAAGACAAAGATGATAAAGAGACTGAAGCATCACTCTAATGAGGAAGACTGAGGGAGCTGGACTTGCTCAGCCATGAGAAGAGACAGCTGAGAGGGAACCTCACCAATGCTATAATTATCTGAAGGGAGGATGTCAAGAGGATGGAGCTGGGCTCTTCTTGCTGGTACTCAGCAACAGAACAAGAGACAATGGGCAGAGACTGATGCACAGGAAGTTCCACCTGACCATGAGGAAGAATTCTTTACTGTGTGGGTGACTGCACTGGAACAGATGGTCCAGAAAGCATGTGGAATGCTTCCCTTGCTGGAGATGTTCAAGAACCATTTGGATGCAACCCTATGCCCTGTGCTCTGGGATGATCCTGCTTGAGCAAGGAGGTTGGCCCAGATGACCCACTGTGGTTCCTTCCAACTTGACCCATTCTGGGATTCTCTGATGTAAACAAACCAAAATATGTGGGGCTTGTCCAAACATCTATTTTATTCACAGCAGACACCATAAATGCTGTGGAGACAAAATGTTTCTGCATGAAGATAGATTAGTGTTGCAATATACAGGGTATTACAGAGCTGCTCAAATTTCTCACACATTTCCTATACAGCCCTGACATATTACACTGTTGGCTTTGTATCTGACACAGAGCTGTTTCCACATTTTTTTCATGTTTGCAAAATGTCTGTAGCACCTGATAATAATGGAAAAGCCTTCTTGGTAAAACTTGCTGATGCCAAACAAATAGTTGGCACAAACACCAGTAAGACCTCCTGAACACATGATGGGTTAAATATGCAAGGATGATAAAAATGGCTTAATAGTCATGACACAGACTCAGCTGTAACTCTCATTTACCAGATGCTAAAGTTATAATCACAGCCTTAACTTCACCATTTCCTATGTGTGCAGTTTAAAGCTGTGTTCCTTACGACTCTAGATAAAACCACCCTATTTTTTACTTTGAATATTCAATAATACTATCCCTAAACACCAAATCTGACACATTACTATATGCAGCACTTTTCATTACTGTATAAGTCATATGGTTACGTTGGACATTTTATCTAACAAGGCAATCTTGTTCAACCATTACTGTTCACTTTATTAGTAACCGTTTTAACACAGTCGCAAAATATTTTATTTTCACCACTGTGAATTAACAACCTTTAAGAAACCCACACAGTCCTCTTCACATATAGTAAATTTAATTTAAGCCTTTTAACAAAATGAGATTGCTAAAGTATTCAGGCATCAGGTCAAAAACCACACAGGATCACAATATTCAAGAGCCTATCTCATTAGCAAACATTGCAGCAAAAAGTGCAACACTGGTGGAAAAAGACAGTGTAAGTGAATTAGAAACAGGATTTCAAGTTCCCCAAAATGGAGCTCTAAATGGCTATCAGAGACCCAGTTATTGTAAATCACTATCTGAGCAGGGACTTTTATGTTGCCATAATGTTACATCACAGTATTTTTTAAGTGTTACCTGCTACTTGTGCCAATTTATCATGAAGTGCATACAAGCTCTTCATCATGAGACTTATTTCATCTTCCTAGAATGAGAAAAACATATTTATGTTAAAACAAGCAGTAGTACAGACGTACTTTTTTCCTTTTATCCCCAAAATCTTCAATTACCATGAGGAAAAACCCCACGGTTTAAATATGCAGGTAGGAAGCTGTAATGTCTCACACACCAACAATGATGCAGGCAAGAGATTCTGAATCCAAATATACACTACACTGAATTTTCAGATCTTGACTGAAGCTGAACTAGATTGCAGCTTGGACTCTGATGGATCTGCCAGTTCAAACCAAGAGAATCTCAGTAGTATTTTGATTACTACTGAGAGAGTACTGAAATGACTCAAAAGAAATCTGTTTTGTTTGGGGCGGTTTTTTTTGATAGCTACTGTGTAAAAATAAAAGTTTTATTCTTTATAAATGTGCTGTGACATTTTATGCAAGCCACACTAAAGTACCATCTGGTCACATTCCAGCATAAAATTCAAGCTAAGGAAGAATTTTGTTGTCCACCTTCCAATTACAGTAATTTAATTTAAAAAAAACCAACCAAATAAACCACCCTCACCAAACAAAAAGCCAAAAGAAAGCACACCAGAAAGCTGTGAACTATATTGTTGATACTTCCTGCATACACCATAAAACAAAAAGGCCTAATTCCCAAAAGAAGCATGAATATGAGATGTCATCTAATTGCTACTTACAGAGGAGTTAAACTTATCAAGATATCAAGAAATTTATTTAAATATAACCAGGAGCATTTTATATTTAGAAGGAATTATTCAAAACACGAAGACAAAGAACATGCAATTACATACACAATTATGTACACTGAAGGCTATTCTGAAAGGTTGAAGTTTTATCAAATGTCTAGGACTAGAGCCTTCATTCAAAAAAATACTCAAAAAAGTAATTTTCCAGTTTGTGCATATGCTGATTATACTAATTTTGAAAAAAAAAAAAAAGTAACTATAGTAGGCTTAATTCCCTGATGCACCAGCATTATTGACATATTTTTAAAATGTGAATAGTCCAATTTTTTTTCTTGTGAGAAAATTGCTACCAGAAAAGCAAAATACTTCTTTCATCGATCAAACAATGGACAAATTATTTCCCAACAGCACCAATTACCAGCATCATCTCTCCCTATTCTGGTACTAGAAAACCATCACTGCGATTAAGTTGATGTAGTTGATACTCCTCAGGAAACTAACCAATCTTATTGACTCATTTCCTGGCTGGAGAACACTCTGAATGGCAGAAGAGGAAAATCAGTCTTCCAGCACACACACACCACCAGCAGTACATCAAGTTAAATTTACTTGCCAGTAGGTACACCCATGACTTCACCAATAGCTACACTGAGATGAACACGAGAAATATTACTGTGACCATTTTTTTTCTATTTAACAGTTGGACCACATAAAAGAAGCAACTGAGCAGTATAACCTTTGTAGCTAACAAACAATCAAGCATGGAAAAGGATTACTATGGAACAGTGCAGTAGAAACAGGAGTAAATAACATATAGACAAGGCTCTCAGGCCAAGTCCAGTGAACAAAATGTATTCTCTCCACACTAGTAAAGTCATTTTGAAAGAATCCCCAGAATCTGCCTCGAGAAATTTAATTTGTTCAAGAGATCCAGAAACATTTTCTATCCAAGAAACCAGCCAGAGCCACCTGCTTAATATGCAATTACTCACGTTCAGAGAGTTCAATCCTAGACACAAAACCCATCAATCCACCAAACAAAAACACCAAATCCCACACAGTAAACCAAAAAAACCCACCCCCTCCAAGGCCTCCACAATTATCTTGCAATACTTGCTTATATATGTCTAGCAAAAGCAGATCACTATGTTTACAATTCAAGTCAGAAGAGAGAACCACCTGAACGCATGCTGCAGCACTAAGGATAATACAGATAGCTTCAACAGTGACATCTCAAAACTTGTTAGCCTGATACTTCAGACAAAAAAAGTAAATACAAGAACAAGTAACAGAATGGAAACAAAGTGAAAGAGACAAATTTTAAAATCTATTTTGAAGGACTTTAACCTTTGCTCTTCTATAACACTAAATTAGATCCTTGGGTTTCACGTCAACCATCTCTTACCAGCTGTGCTTTCAAGGTTGAAAAGCCAAATGTTACCAGTAAGTGAAAAACTGTTAAATTTAGTCTCAAAATCTCCAATACTCTTTTCTTTCTACAACAGAAATTATGTACTATTTTCATTGTGTATGAAACAACCAGCATGCCACAGCCAAATCTTGTAATCTTATTTATATTGCCCAAGATGAAAAAAATTTTTAAATACCAGTTACAAGAAGTGCATTTACTTCCTGCAAATTTTACTACAACTGCATCCTTCTGAATACATCTATATTGTTTGTATACAATCATCTGACAGATTAAAATCTCAACATTAAGTGGTTTTACTTACTTGTATTTTTTTGAGTTCTTCACTAAAGGGATCCTTGACTGTCAAGAAAAAAAGAAAAAAAAATTAATTCACTCTAGGGTCTGAAAACACTAAAAAGGTATACCAACATTGTAGCTTTATGACAACACTGCAATAGCTAAGATAAAAACATGGTCCATATTAAGACAAATAACAGAGACATCTATTAACCTCTGCCCTAATTCTGCATTTGATAATGCAGTATAGTAGCATTTAGGTTATACTAGATTTTTGTATGTCAACAAATTTCACAGCTATTTCCTTAAAAACAAAACTGTACTTGCCATTTGCTGAACTCTTGCTTTATAACTCAATTGCTTTGAAATAATTTGAAGGTTTTACCTTTTAGTGGACAATTTAAAAAAGGAGACCTCTCTTTTACTCACCACTAATACATATAACAAAGCTCTACAACTCAGCATGTTCTATTAACAAGAGTGAGATGACACACTGAGAGCTCATGCACTCCCATGCATATAGGTATCCACAAAATATCAAGAGTTGCCCATCCAAGAGCAGATTGATTGACAATATCTTGACTGCTGATCCACAACCATGCTCAAACTGATCAGAGTTATATTTATAATTTAGTTATAAACAGGAAATATAATAGAAATATAAAGGCTGACATATTAGATCAAATTCATGGCTAGATTTCTCATTTAGGAGAAATGCAGGATACAAAAGAAACCAAGGACCAACTTACAAAACAGGGTTCCCAACCTTAGTCAAATGTAAGTGAATACGGATAAGAAACAAAAAAATAATTTTTTAAGAAAAAACCTAATTATTTGTAAAAGAATGTGATTTTTATTAACTGCATGAACTTCAGTAGCACTCTTGTCAGCAGACAAATGTTGATCTGTTTCACCTTAGTTTTGAAAGGAAGTTTGAAGTCCCTTTCTCTGCTCCTACAGGTGGCAATGGTTAAGATCCACACTCCTACACTGACAACCAACAAATGATGTATAAAACAGAGGGACAATGAAAACACTTCCTAAATGAAGAAGGCTTGACTCTCTGCAACTTTGCAAACAAGTTTGTCCGTGTGCCTCAGCTCAGAAAAAAATTAAGCATGTTACCAACCCAATAAGACCTTTGGCTTCTTCTGATACAGCAAATGGAAAAAAAACTAAACCAAACCAAAATCACCCAAACACAGGGACTGGTTTTCAAAGACATCCAAATACTGTATTCAGATATAAGATTAATTAAAGCTGATACAAGCAGATGCTGAAGACTCTTGCATACCAAGCCCTACAGCATTTTATGATTTCATTCTATAGGTCCAAATTCACAGCCATTGCTTACTGGATTATCAAGCTACAAACTTTAAAGTTTTATGTATTTCATTCATTAACTCAAACAAACACACCCAGCACACTAAACATTTAATGTAAACAGCCTAAAATAGAATTAAACACCTAGTTTGATTGTTAGTTACCCAGACAAGGATAATTACAGACTCCAGGGTCGATGTTATTCAGCACACATGAAATCTTGACCGAGTAGTGGTTTTAGATTGGAAGGTGGGTACAAACACAAGGTACAAGAGGGAGTAGCTTTCAGTACACCTGACTAACATACTTTAGCACTCATGAAAGTCACAAAACAAACACATGTGCAACATTTCCATGCCTGCAAAAATGCAAACGGAAAACTGTCACCTGAAATTCTAGATATGCTAGGCAGCCCAGAAATTAAGTAGAGGCTATGGTGGTGGTTTGATTTTACTGGGATTGTGATGCTGGGAAAGTCTATCTCATATTCGGGCAACTTCATATTTACATAAATTACACCTTGAATTTGTTAAGGAAGCCAGATGATTTGTCAATGTTTGCCTCTCCTTCACAAATACATAGTGGTTACAATGACCAAGAATACCAATCACCTCTTCAAAAATACCTATCACAAAAATGTAGCAATCTTTGAAACTCTTTATTTTAACTCACACTATAGGATTTCCATGAAATCCCTCTGAAGTTAGTGATTGTTACTGTTAACCAAAAATTGAAGTACATTTTATACATGATGCTATTTCGTTTAGCATGACTGGTGCTGTACAAGACAAGTAAGCAAAATGCAACTGCAGCAATTTATCAGCTGCATATGCAATTACAACTGTTAATCAATCTGCATTTATTTACCACATAACCTCAATTCACTTGAGTTAATAAGGCCACTCCTTAACTTCTTCAGTAATTCCTCTTCTGAATACACCCTTCTTTCTTTTGTCCAGAACCTAATCTCTTACCAAATCCCCCCACATGCTTCAGTCACAGATGCAAAGTTCTCACATACTCCAACATGCCTGAGGTATTTCAATATATTACATCAGCATTCTTGGTTCAAAGGCTTTCTTGACAGTTCTTAGAATATGCAACTATATTTGTAAGAGTGATAAATTCTTATTCTACAAAACAAAACATTATATTAGGAATTATTAAAATAATATTTTTTATCTGAACATATATTTCCCAAGGCTCCTCCTCAAAACGGGTTTGAGACCTCAACCATGCAATAGTTGGCCGCCTGGAAAACAGTCTATCAAGCTCACATTCTAATAGAGTTCAAAGAACAACTTACCATCTACTTATGCTACAAAGTTAAAACATGTACCCTTGTACCAGAGGTGAGAGTAATAAATACTATTCAGCCCTTTCGTAACATTCATGCCTTCACTTCATTCATCACTCATACACACTTGAGAGTCCTCTTCCTCCTTGCTATAAAAGCCACCTCTGAACCTTTCTGCAGCTCTATGTTCCTCCTAATATTTTAAGGTGACATTTTTAACAGAACGACTGTAATGCCATAATCTATTTTTGAATGTACAGATAATGTGATTTTAGAGATGAAAAAGTAAAATTCCAATGTAACTTTAAGGAGCTGTAAAGCTGCAGCAGCAGAAACAAGAATGATCCCAATTAACCAGTAAGCAGCTCGTTTCTCAGTGTGATGCTACAAAGCATCAATACCATTCACCCACAGGATTCAGGGACTGTGCACTATGACATATACCTCCAAGGTAGCAGCTTCTGCAGAAACAAGAATGCTTCTCCCTGTAAAGTACTTTTCTCCTCCTCATCCACCAAGCCACAAGCAGACTAAACCCAAAAGAGAAGTAGTAACATTTCCAATATCTGTCTTACAAAGATGTGTTCTGTAAGAGGATAACCTAATGCTTTCCATCAGATTTTTTCTCCTACTAAAACAAATACATCAGCTGGATAATATACTGCTACCAGAGTAAGAAACAATAGTAGAAGCACTGCTATCAGAAAATATGATCTCAAAACAAGTTTTCAATAATTTTACAACTCAAGAATTTTCAATGTCAGCTAACAGACCTGTAACTTTTTCTAAGTCTAGGATCAAGGTGTGACTTCACCCAGTGACATACCATGTATGTGTCAAGAATAATTCTAAAACATTGTTCCTCTGAACTCCTAAACCTTAAAATACCAGAAAAATACCAAACAAACAAGTTATTGCTTGAAATGTTATTCCAGAGCTCCATATTTCAAACTTCTTAAACAAAATAATCCTGTCTTTATTTTCCTGTCTGCAATTATTCAATGCTCAAAACAGACAAGCAGTTTTGCATTACCTTCCAGCTCCATATTTCTCTAACTCAGGTAGAAATAATTTCAAACCAGTAGGCTAAATCTCTCTGCTTTGACATTAAGACATCAAATCATACAGCAATTCCTTCTATATGGATCATCTTTGTGCGCTTTGGAAATGGTTTTTATATTTCTATGAGTACCCCATTACAGTTTGAATACCCCTTGGCTGTGTCAATTTTGAAGATAATGTGCCACAAGGATTAGCGAACTCTAAAAATGGCTGAACCTTTCCTTAATATCTAGTCACTTTTTCAATTGGCTCAGTTTAAAGCTCTTTTATTGATCATTTTTCCAGCCAATATAATTTTAATCCATTCTATTTCCGAGTAAGTGATGTAACGATTGACAACATAACCAACAATTTCATATTGTTCCCTTCTACCGACAAAGTTCCCCTCCAAAAGAATTAAAACTCATATTTGTGATACATACTTCAGACACATTTTCTATCAGCTCTGAAAATAAGAGTCTTCATTATTTCAGGTAAAACAATATGACCTATCAGAATTTCTCTTTGGAGTTTTCACTACTTAAACAAAAAAATAAAAAGCCCAAAAAATTACAACAAAATAACTATCTCCTTTGTTTAGCTGTATCACCCTTTCTAGAAAGATTCAAATCTACTCCTGCTACTTAAATGCTGGTTAGAATAGACCTTAATGTTGAAAGGTGCTCCTGTGAGTCATGCCAATTTAATTCATATTTAAGAAGAGACACAAGTGTTTTGGGAAAGCTTCTCATCAGATTATTCAGTTTCACTAAATAATAACATTCGTTTCATTTTAGTACTCACATTAGTGATCAAAAAACCTAAAAATTATAAAAGCTGTCAGTTCTTAAGAGTATTTAAGGAAATATTTTTAAGTAACAGTATTTGCACACATGCTCTTTTGCATTATATTACAAATAGAAGAAACAGTTGTCTCTGTTCTATCAGGGAAAATGGCCCAAAAGTTCACTTGCCGTGCATTGTAAAAATTAGATTAAAATCACATACACACAGTATTCACCACAAGCTAGTGTGCATACATAGGAAATAAAAAACCCACCACACTAAGACTGCTCTTATAAGCAGTTGCAAAACATTACCAGGAGAAATGTTAGACTTCAAACACATACCAGCATTTTACTATGGATAGAGAATCAGAATAGTCTTCTGAAATAGCTCTTCTGCGTTTTTCTGCACCTCTCCCAAATAATTTTAGCTCCCTACATTTTATAAGGTTAAAAAAATACCCACCACTTCTACAAATGAACACAAATTTAGAAAAAAGGGGAAACTCCATCTTGAAAGCATAGCAACACAACATGTTTTATGTTAAACTAGGAAGCATTCGGCTTTCCTCAAACTCCAAAGTTCAAAGTGGAAACCAAACTAATAAAGCAAGTGTTATTGAAACACAGAAGGTTTAAGAATCAATGGGAAGCTGCAATTAAATATTGAATCTACTGTCACTCTGCCAAGGGGCCCAGTCTTGATACAAATATCCTGTGATTTCATACAAGTAATAAGGATTTCTGTCTTGAAGAGTTTCCAAAATAAAATCACAGTTATAACCTCTTCTTCCAGACAGACTTCAGTTACAAAGTACTAATAAGAGTATGAACAGTTTACAACATCCAAAGGTAACATTTTGATCAGGAACAAAGTCAAGATACAGATCACAGGAATTTTTCATTTTTAAAACTGGGGTTCTGTTGCGCCTCTGTCCTTTAAATCATTCAGCACACTTTGTTCTATCAGTGCTTGCTGCACTAAGAGCAGCAGAACTGCTGAACAATACATTTACCAAGCCTGAACACAACAGCAGAACACTGAAAACAGGTGCTCCATGCAGGACATACAGAGGGAGTTGCTAGCAGGTCTCTTGGCATGACAAAGATGAGCATTCACGGAGGAAGCAGCAGCCAGTTTACCACAAGTATCCACAGTAGTTAAGAGAAGAAGGAAAACTGCTCACCACATACTGTACAAGTTAGAAGGGCTCAAAATCAGAATGAGCTCAGCAGTTAATACACAACATAACACTAGACTGGACATGCATAACACCAGGGAATATTTAGTTACTTCCATTTTTACTCCGCCAGACTAAGACTGAAGAGCTGGCTAAACCTTCCAGGTTGTCTACCATAGCAACTGCTTTTGTTTGATGATTTGTTTGATTAATCTACCTGGTTCAAATAAAAATTATCAAAGGGAACAACTGGACTAACACACCATTATCCTTTACTCAGATGAAGAGTCTGCTTGAACTAAGACTGAATTTGAACTAACAGGTATGATCACTGTTTATTAATGAAATAGGTTATGCCTATTAGTTAAAAGGTTACATCATCAGCTTGTGGATTAAGGTGATGAATTTTCTCGCAGTACTGTGCACACTTCTGACCCTGGTGGATCTAGAGAGGAGGAAAAACACAAGAAAATCCAAAACATTTCTTGGCAAGAAACTCACTTGCCATAGAGAAACAGGAAAAAAAGAAGACAGGAAGTATGAGTGAATCTTACCAATATCTCAAACACTAGGGGCAATAAAACTGTACCACACCTTTGGCACATGACAACTCTGTAGTATGCAGGTCACTACATAGTGGCATAAAACTCAGTTCTTGAACTATGAAAAAACAGTTTACAGAATAAGATCCTAATTCTTTCCTCAAACCACGTATCTCGTGCCTAAGGGAGCTGGCCATATAGTTAGCCTGATCCCAAAGCTTGTGTAAGCAGCTCGGTACATTTCCATCTTCTGAATGGCAAAGGATATCACATGCTAACTCATTCCCTTACAGAAGGAATAGGCAGACCCTATTTGGCCTTAGGTCCTCAATTACCAGGACAGCTCCTTCCCAGGGCTGCTACCTTCATGTCATTTCCCTCCAGTCTGCTCTCCCTCAAAAGGCATCACTTTAATACCACGCATCCTACACAGTAGAATAAAACAAGTGAATTTAACTCCTCATGTTTTTCCTTCCCCTCACACTTGATGGGCATTTGTCCTCAATCTGCACATTTCTGTTGTTAGTTCAATAAGCAGGTTCTCTAGCTGAATGTCAAAAGAAATAAAGTGTTTAAAGTTATGAATAAAAAGCCACCGTACTGCACAATTCCAAAGTATGCCAACGCATCCGTGCTCAATGTGAACGACTGAAACTACACAGCCTACAGTGTTTCTGCAGGGAGCACCACCTCAGATGGAAGCAAAACTTAACAGGCATTGATCATAATACACCCAGGATCACCAGATCAAACTGCATATGTACCTGCCCATTCTGAATGAATGAGCTCTAAGGAGTAATCAAAAGATTGGTACTTCTGCTCCTGGTTCAAAGGTCACTGTACAAACAGTACAACAGCACAGCTTCTTTGGTGCTCTCAACGCTACCTTTTTAGTTTGAGTTTATACCAAAATGAACACGCATTTATTATTATATGCAAAAGACAAAGTACCCAAACATGAACACATCCTTTAGCAAAGCTCAGATTCCCCATTTCCCATAGTGCCTTACTCTTTTATCCACACCTGCTTTTACATAGGCAGATGTAAAAGCATAAGTACTTCCCATGCTTACAGATAAGCAGAACAGAAAAACAGCACTAAATAACATTGTGGGAGGTACAGCACAGTAGGATTCCACATTGAACATTACAAACTCTAGCAAGCCTTCTAACACAGAAGGAACCTACATGAGCTCAGCTTTAAGATGTGCAGTGGTTCTTCAATCTATCCCTGCCCAGATCAGAATGTTTCTTCCCATCAGTGCCACTGCCCCTTTTGACAAGCTTTTCTGTATCAGAATGACTCAGTGGGCAGAAGCTACCAAGGTTACTTTTGATCACGACCTGAGCTACACCATGTCCTTATTTACCATAACCACAGCAAAGGCACTGCTACCTTCTTTCACAGTCACTGACCAGTAAACTTATTGCCCTCAACCTCACACAAATCACAACAGACAACTAATTTTAGCAGAGAATACATTCACAAGAACTATATAGGCAAAAGGAATATATGCCTCATGATTACAACACTCCGTGATTCTCCACAACATTGGAATAGCACTTTCATCAACAAAAAACCACTGTACTGGCTTAATTTACTTGCCTAAGCTTTTTAGTGAAGCAACTTTCTCAAGTAGCAGTTCTGGCCTGTTCAAATGTTCATACTGTTACTGAAGCACAAGTCCAGAAGCATGACAGGGATCAGCTGGGTACAACTCTACAACTCCTGCCAGCTTAGCTGGGTAAGCAGTCAAGCTAAAGTTTGAAACCTACTACTCTCAGATGAAACACAGATCTCAAAAGGATTTAAATGTAAATGATTTTTAGAAACACAATTGCATCCCAGAGATAGGAGGACTGTAGGCCTGATTCTCCTCCTGTACTGGGATAACTATAGACTGTGAACTGAAACAGGGCTAAGTAGGGCTCCTACAAGGCAAAAATTAAAGTCCTTGTGTATCATGGGCTCTTCTTCAAAATATTTCCACTGCATCCATTATCACTCTATGCATCTATCCTAAGCAGAAACATCTGTATTGCACTTGAACAGTATTAGAGTTGACTGAGGTTCTTAACAAATGAAACAAGTCTGCTTTTTGCTTTCCCACACCTTTCTAGTCTCTAGTGCTTTTTAAAATGTGAAAGTTGCAACCAGATCTGCTTTCAGATTCTGGATCACCTTTCTCACATTAGAAATGAAATTTGCTTTTGAGAAAATTACGCACTGTAGAATGCAGTGCAAACTTTTGATTACCTTTTGATATCTAATGAAAACAGGTTGACTCCTGTCAGAGCTTTTCTGCATCCCTGGTCCCCAGGCAAATGATTCTAGCCCAGATTTTCCATTACTTACTTCGAAAAAACTCATGGCTTCCAACAGTAACTTTGAAAAAATGTCATAATAAGAATCTACAGTAATGGCATAAGGAATGTTCTGTGCACATCTGCTAACAGCAGCACACTTAGGCACATGAATGCAAAGTAGTCATAAATATTCTGAACGAAGTATCAACTACCACTATCTCCCTAAAAACAGGAATTCTGAATTTCCATCAGTTTTGTTTCAAACACTGCTGACCAATTTTCTTATTTATTCTTTATACTCCATATCTATTACAAAGGTGAACAGACTGTTTATAATCCTTTAGGAAGGACTTGAAGCTGTCAGCTGAGCTATTTTGTACTACATAGCAATTACTTAGACTTTCCTAGATGAAAGTCACTACATAGTAATTATTCAACTTTCCTAGATAAAAGGTCAAATTATTCCTCATTTTAAAGAATAATTTCTGACATGCCATAAGGAAGATGAGAGTTTAGAATTGCCAAGAATCCTAAGGAAATCTAACTATGCTGCCTGGCTTTACCTTATGAAGACAGCCTAGGGATTCTTCTTGTTTGATCTACTGATCTTGATCCAAAACTCATCAAACCACAGAACTGAGATTGCTACAACAGAGATTAGTCTTTAAGAAAAACGCCAGGATTTTCTTTTATATCACCTAGTTGAGAAATACTTGCTAACTAGGATTTAAAGCAATATACAGAAAGTGAAACAGCAATATGCCAATATTTCAATAGAAGTTGATACATTGTTGAATACAAGTTAGGGTATCCCTCGCAAAGCACAGGTAACGTTAATAGGGACACAACACAGAAATGTTACAAATCTTTTAATTTTTCTCCCTCCCTTTATTATGTCCTCTTCCATAAATACTTCCTATCCACAACTAATTTTCTTCTATTAAAGCCAACACTGTAAAGAATAGACTCTTCTGAGAAGGTGATCTTGGAAGGCAAGTAAATTTATAACAGTTATCTGCGAAATACCACAGCACTTCAACAGTAATTTGCAGGCCTGTGAGCTTAACTGTCATCATCTTGTCTTTTATACAGCAAGTCTAACTTCTTAGCAATTAAATTCCCTGCATAAAATTCCATGGAAGTTTTAACACCTGAGAGATTTAGACTTCAAGAACAAAGGAACATCAATGGAATTGAATAAAACTCTTAGAATTGTGATTTGCTTAAGCTTACACTCAGAATATGCACAACTGCTAAGTCTCCCTGAATTAACATTTCAAAAACACAAGTTGTAGTAGATATAGTAAGGATTATCCTCCTAGCAGTTGTTTTGTAACAAGTATCACAGAAAGACCAAAATTGCTAGCAACAGACGCCACTTTAAAAGGCTTCTTATAAGACAATAAGACTTTAAACAAGACCTACCTGAAACTTTCAAGATCATTTTTTGTTGTGATGGTTTTGTTCCGTTCTGTTTTTGTCACATCAACTGCTTCCCAGACAAAGTACTGGAGCAGAAATGGTGGAAGTAACCTACATACAATCTATTTCAGATGACAGACTTCAACAGTATCTGTACTAGCATCCACACCTTTCAGAAAGAAAGTGAACCAGATCTGAAAGCAACATCAACCCATCTGATACTGTTACCAACTTTTCATTAAAAACAACTTTAGAATTAACTTCCAGGAACAGCCACTAGAGATGCTCAGAGCAACATCACAAAACCACAGGAGTTGGAAGAGCTACACACACGTCTCTTCAGGATTTGAAGAACCTAGGAAGTAGACTAAAGTGTACCATTTTCCTGACAAAATATTATGCTGGCTTGGCAAGAAGTTGATATAATCCCATGGTCTTTTGAAGGCAGGTGCAAACAAAACATGCTTTACAGCCAGAGCAAAAGGAACGAGGTTACCAGCACCAAGCCCAAACTGATCTTTTTCAAATGTAGCACTGTCAGAGACAGCAAGCATAACAGGCACTAGCATTAGTTGGGTCTTTTATGTGAGCTTGAAGAGCAGTTCATTTCAGCGGGTTTAAGAAAAACCCCATCTATATTTTAGACAGCAAAATGCATAAAAACCTTAATTCAAGGGACGTTTATAGCTTAGATACAGAAGGATTAGCCCAGTTCTGATTTTTTTTTATGCTACATGTGAAAAAACTGAAGCACTTCGTAGCTATTTCAGAGCACTGCATAAAAAATCATTTGAACACTATGCACAAGTCTCTTGTAAAATGTAAGTGACAAGTCTCTTGTGAAATACTCTGCTCACCCCTTCCCATTTATGTTACTCCACCTGGCCTAAATTCAACTCCAACACCTGGTTTTAAGCCTCCCTCTCATCAGACACACCTCCTCTGTTCTTAGATTGACAAATATTTAAGTGTTGATATTGAGTGTACTTTGTGATAAGTATTTCTCAACGTCACAAACATACTACCGCCTTACTTTGATTGCATTTCATTTTAAGCACTTAACTGTTAAGAAAACCAACATCAAGCTCACTGTGCATCATTCCCTGCAAATTTAAAATAAGAAGTCACCAAATATACAAATAACTGTCTTTATTGCTTTATCATAGTAAGCATGAAAATTAGATGCATATATTGCAACTCTGCTGAACACTAAAAGTTTTTATGACACAGACTGGAGTTTAAAATAGCTGATTTTCTTCCACTATCAAATCACTGTCACCTAACAGAATCTAACCTACAACCACCTAAAAGACAGAAAAATCCCAATATCCAATAGCCTAAATGATAAGGCTGTTTTTGAGATATACTACTATTTTAATTAAAAAGTATGAATCATTTCTGCTTCCATTAAAAAAACCAGACAATACGCCCATATAAACATAAGAGTCAAAGGACTCACTTGGATGATGTTTAAGCTTAGGAAGACAGGGTTCTCCCCCTTTTCAGTAAACATCAGTCTTTAATAGCCTGTCTTGTCTGTTCTTGCCCGTTCTATAGACACACCGTATTTTTGTTCCATATGTTGATTTAAGAGGAATTTAGTAAGCACGTGCTAAACATATGGGCAAGGTAAGTCCCTCCTCATTCCCACATTGCTTAAAAGAAGTGGCCTGCTCCTCTTCCTATCAAAGGAGCTAGCCACAAAACCTGCTGTTTGCTTCTGCCAAAGGACACTATTCCCGTTCCCATTTGTTATGTTGCAGCGAAGCCTGGGGCTGTGAGGAAGCAGCACAGATGAAATTCGAGTGCCATTGCCAGAACGATTCTTCAGGAAATCCACTTTCGAGAGTTCCACTGAAAAGAGAGCAAGTAAGAACAGGCCAAGAACTGGTTTACTTGAACTACCAAGCAACACTGGGCTACCAGAGCACTGACTAGGCAGCCTATCCTAAGCAAGGTCCTCTAAGAAGAGCACAATTTTTCCTGTGTAACAGTCCCAGCTGGTTTAACTTTTTAAGAGCAATATACTCAACACAGTCATCCCACATGCTCTATAGGAACGTTCACACATTCCAAAACAAATTTTTTTCAATAAAAAAAAAAATCCACTCTGAACTTTAAGAACTATTGCTATCTGCATTGCTGAAACACTCAGCTTTTACCAAACAGGAAGACAAGCCAGTTTTAACTCAACCACTGAATTTGGCAGTTTACCCCAGTAGGCTGACAGATCTTCTCTGGTTAAAATCATATTTCAAGACCAAATGCAGCATATAATACTTATGCTAGTACAAGAATACAGCTTACCCATACATAAGAAAATGCAGGCATGTCTCTATCAGTTATGGCCAGAAGCTGACCAGAGTATGAGCAGTCCTAAGAGTCCCACTACACTGTGTCTAATTGTAGCCCACCTGTATATGTTCACAGCCAGCTCAAAAAACAAGACTGAACAAGACTTAAAAGCCACGTGGACCATTATAATGAAACCACTGCAAATCCCCAAGTCTTTGCTGATACCGTCCTTCCTCAACACTAAACGTCTTACATGCCACCCCCCCCTCAAAGAGCATTAAACAGAATTTTAAATTATTCTGCTACCCTAATGTAATGAACAAAGTTTGAAAGGGAATAAAAAAAAAAAAGCCAGCCCACATGGCTGCCCTGGGACATCTAGCAGATCCCAAGGTAATAGTCAGATCATTCCTTACAAGGCACTGTATACATGTCCACAAATGAGTACATAAATCCTCTACTCTCCATAAAAAAAAATGTACACACTTGCCCCACTTGTACACCCCACAACATCCTCAATCATTTCAAGAAAAGTGCAAGCTGCCAAGAACTTTCTAACGCTCTTACATCCCAAAACCAGATTTTTGCATAATTTCTTACCAGAAGCAGTGAAAACTCAGGACAGCAATGGAATGGTTTTTCTTTCTGATGTTAAAATCTCCACTGTCCATTTCAAAACAGCCAAGAACTGAATTAGCATGAATCACCACCCTCAGGTGGTATGTTTCCATTTTGGTATTCTTCAAAAATGGTAGGTTTTAAATCCATTCCAAGTTACTTCCACATGTTAAAGGAGTTCCCAAATAATTCAGTATTTAAAAAAAAAAAAAAGAATGCTCTGAAATTCAGACTAAAGCACAGCAGTAATGCATGTATAAACATTATTATCAACTAAATTTAGAAGGAATCATTTATTAGAAAACAATACACAATACGTCAAGCATTCACTGTGCAAAGTCTGTCATAGTGTGCAACATCATCTCAACCTAGGATCCTTTTCAAGCCTCAGCACACATGAATGAAAACAACCTGCTTCATTACCAAACAACTACAGCCAAATCTCAGCCCTGCAGGAATCCCAGGTACCTAACTGTGCACTTACTCCTGCAAGATTAACGTAAAGTCTTACCTCGCCAATTCTCTATTAACCATACTCCTGCTAAATTGAACACAACCCACAGAATTGCTTTGGGAAGAAAACTTGCTAGAAAATAAGGTATCAACAGATTACTGCAGGGAATGCTGGGATTTAAGTTTATCCTCAAATATCTTGCAAGCTTATTACACCAGCTTGCAAAGCACATACATAAGGAAAGACAATTTCTCTGCGCACCATCCTCTAAAGAGAGATTATACTAAGGTGGAACCCAGAACTGTTCAGTAAGGGAGGGGTCTGGGAATGCAAAGGCTCATTAACAGTTGTTACATCCAGTTGCAGAAACTCCTCTTACCCTTCACCTAATACTTACTGTTGGCTCCCACATCCTCAGCTACTCCAGAACCTCTCATTCTCAGGTATGTGAATCCCAGTATCAGAAAGAACAAGCATGCAGCAGTTAAGAGGAACATGGACAGGTAATGTGCACTGAAGCCTCCAGTGGTGGATACCTCCTCTCTTTTGAACTGTTGGAGAAGCTCCTCCTCGGGCTCAGAGAGATTCTTCTTGTAGGTGTTTTTCAGGTAGGTATGATTTGAACCCGTATGATTGGAGTGGTTGAGTCTAAGGGATGAGGTGGTTCCACCGGGGGGAAGGCTATTAGTAGATGAATAAATCCTGGATTCAACATTACAGCTACCAGGAGCACCGCTGAGAACATGGTTATTGGTCGCTTTCCTAATGGCGCCTGGAGGGTCAGTGATTTTGCCGCTGTCCACGTCCGTGAGCGGTGGTGGCAACAGCAATACTGATGGGGATTTCTTGGGTAGGCCAATGCGGTATCTGGGGCTGGGAGGACTAGAGTCCAGATTTTCACATCCTCCTCCTCCTCTTCCCCCCGCCGCCGCCGCCTCCTCCTCCTCCTGATTTCTGCCCCTGTCTAGACTGCCGGCAGCAGCCGCCCCCGCCGCCCTGTCATTCGTTACGAGCACAGCAGCACCGCAGCCTCCGCCAGCCCTTTCTTGGCCCGTCTCCATCACGCCAGCGCCGGCTGCAGCGCATTTGCTTGTTATGAATGGAGCAGGCGACTTGCTGAGGCTCCGTCTGGGCCGGCGAACTGCAGACTCCTCCTGCTGTTTGGCCCTCGCCCCCGCCGCCTCCTCCTCCTCCGAGTCCGAGTACTTGTCCCTGCTGCCTCCGTAGGAGAGGAGCCGGTTCCCGTTCACGGTCCGGTTCTTCCACCGCTGCTGCTCGCTCTCCTTTTCCTCCTCCTCTTCGTCGTCGTCCTCCTCCTCGCCGTCCCCGAGCTCCCTCAGACCCTGAGTCGCCGTCGGTCTCCTGGCCGCCGCCCCCCACCAGGCGTTGGGCTTCCGCCGGGCCGCCTCCTCCGGGGGGGAGCTGCTGCTCACGCCGCAGGCGCCGTGGGGGGCGGCGGGCCTGAGGCCGCGGAAGAGGGGCGCAGCGCGCTCCCTCCTGCCGCCGGCCTGGCCCCGGGGGCTGCTCTCCGCGTCCGACTCGTCCGAGCTGAAGCCCAGCAGCACTTTGCCGCCCCCGGCGGGGGGTGCGGCGCGGCCCCGGCCGCCTCCGGCGGCAGTCCCGGGGAGGAAGGGGTGCTCGGCGCCGGCCAGCCGCGCTCCCGGGGCCGCCCGCCCGGGGCCGCCGCCTCCGCCCGGCGCCGCTCCGGCTCCCGTGTTATTGTTGTTGCTGTTCCGGGTCTTGTTGGCGCCGCCGCCGCGGGCCCCGGCCCGTTCATCCTCGCGCAGCTTCTTCAGCTTCTTCAGGTAGACGGGCCGGGTGCTCTCGGTGACCGGCCCCGGGGAGAAGCCGAAGCGCCTCAGCTCCGAGAAGAGCTCCTCGTCCGTGAGCTGCGCGGCCGTCGCCATTTTCCGCTCCCCGCCGCCGCCGCGGCGCTTCCGACCCACGCGCCGCGCCGCGCTCCCCGCCGGAACTGACGCGCTGCACTCGGCTGTGGCCGAGACCCGCCCGTCACCCCGCGGCGCCGCCCGCCGGGAGCGCGGCCGGGCGGGCGGGGGAGCGGGGGGATGAGCGGGGCGGGGCCGCCCGGCGCCGTCGGCCCTTCCCGGCCTCCCCCGCTCGGTCGCGGCTGTCGCGTGGGGCTGGCGCCACTCCCGCCGCCACCGCGAGAGATGGGGCCCAGGATCGCCCCGTATGCCCCCGGGCTCGCAGAGGGGGTCCCGGGCGGCAGTCGCGCCGTGGCGGGCGGCAGATGGGAGCAGGGAGGGCACCGCCGAACGGGCGGCCGCCGGCACGGCGCGGGCGGCCTGTGGGAGGCGCTTTCGGCGGCGACGGGGAAGCGGCGGGGCGGGGGCTGCCGAGTGCGGGGCTGGGGAGAGACAGCGGCGGCTTTCGGAGCTGGAGCAGCCGCGCCGGTGGGAAACGCGCTGGGTCAGGCTCGCTTGTGAACAGACAGAACCGCGGCTGCTGCCGAGTGTCGGAGGGCTCGGGAATGCGCTGCAGTGAGCAGCGTCAGACCCAGCCCTGAACCTCCACTAGCGCCATTCCCGAGTGTATAATTTAGCCTAAAGGTGGCTGGAGAAATGGGAAGAGGCTGCGTGCACCTCTTGGCGGGCCGTTCTCGAGGTGGCAAGCAGCAGCTCCTTTCCACCAATGTGCCTGGTGGGAGCAAAGAGCAAACTTCTCCCTGTTGCAGCTCCAGCATCAGGACATCTCGGCTATAAGCAGACATACAACCTCTCATACATATGAGAGAACGTAGTATTAAGCTGGGCTAGGGGAGGTTTAGGAAGAATTTCTTCACAGAGAAGGTGATTAGGCATTGTAATGGACTGCCCATGGATGTGGTAGACGCAGGCCTGGAGATGTTTAAACAAAGTGCCACATCCAGTCTTAGTGCTATGTTCTAGTTGTCACGGTGTTATTCAGTCATAAGTTGGACTTGATGATCTGAGGTATTTTCCAGCTTAATAGATTCTGTGTGGTTTTGGATGTATTTTACTTCTTTCTTTTGGAAAATATAATTCTTCATATGTATTGCAGCTGAAGTTGTCAAACTGTATACAGAAACATACTTGTCATATGGTTGTGCCAGTATAAAGAGATGTCGTCCCGGCATTTCTCAGAGCATGTGGTGTGTGCTGACCATTCTGGATAGGCCCTTTGGCCACAGAACCTCATATGAAGGCTTCAAAATCTCCTGGCCTGCCTGTCTCTACCTATCCACCCTGAATGACAAAACCCCAGGCCCAGTTTTTCTACATACTACATCAAAAATACAGGAGGCTGAGCCTCAATTTTGACCTAGCTCTGACTGGCTTTCCACCACCTTTGGCAAATTGGTCCAGGGATAAGATCGAACTGCATGAACAACTGTGTGTTCTCCCTTACAGTCTGCTGCCATGAGGATATTGTGGATGTGCCCTGCTAATGTCAAAACTGAAGTTGCTAATTTTGTTATTGAGGAACATTTGCAGAAAAGGAGTTCAGGTAGCTGTAAGGCAGCTATGTGAGAAGATCAAGCCAAATCTACTGAGCTAGAGGCGTGGCCAAGGGTCTTTTTGACTGCTGTGCTTTATGTGGCACCACTGCACAGCCTCTTGGTTCCCTGCATTGGAGGAATGCATGGAACTCCAGCTATAGGATCATTACACTCAACATGACCTCCATCATGCATTAAACTAGTAATGTAAATGTACCTGTTCTGTCCTATTTCCCAATCTATCCTAGCCAACTGATACCATAAACACCATGGGAGATACTTCTGACATTCCATTCCTTCTCATCAGTGAGAAGCAACCCACACTTTGCAGCAGCTAGTTGGGATACGTGTTTGAACACGCCTGGCCACATTCAGTGCCTGTCTCCAGCTGCCTGTGACACTGGCCAAACAAACAACAGTCAGTCCCAGCCCAGGCACCAATCTGGATAGCACTGGCTTGGACACCTTCCTTCTACTAGCAGAAAGTATGCTGTCCTGCAAGAAAGTGAGGATCTTGTTATGCTACCAGTGCAATTCCTATCTTGCTGTTTATTATTGCAAGGGCATGAGTTATTGTATAAAACTGTTTACTTAGCAGCAGGAGTACAGTAAATACTATAAATAGTTAACAATTATTATATTATAACACCTGCAAAACTTGAATAATCTCCTCAAAAATTGAATCATCTCCTTCATGTAGATACATGGAACAGCTGACTGAGAAGTCTACGTATTCCAAGTCATGATATAAAATCTGTGTGCCAAAATATTTTGAAATGTTTAAAAAATACGTCTTCTTGTTGTACTGAAGTTAGGATACTTCCATTACCAATCCAAAATCACATTTCTTTCATAGAATACATTAGTATCAATCCCTTATTTTTATCAATATATCCACATAGTCAATTTTTAAGTCAATACTGAAAGTGGTTGCTTTTCTAAAGTACTTTTCTAATTTTTGACTGCAAGGAGTGTGGAGGCTGTTAATCATCAGCAAAAAAATTGTGGTTGTTTTTTTGATAAGAAGTTTTGGGTTGTATTTTCCCTCTCATCCTTAAAGGACTGGTGTCCTAAAGAAACTGCCAGTTCTTCCATTAGGTGAAAAGCTGTTCTGGAAGTTAGCAACCATACTTATGTTGACTTCATTAGACTGGTACTTGAAGTTGTATTTTAACACCTCTCTTATTTTTCTTTCCTGATTCCAGATTTGTGTGATATTTATGCTTTTTTAATGTTCTTAGAATGTGTGAATGACAGCTGCCTTTCAAATGTTAGCAAGTCTCTCACTGCAACTTCCTCTTCAATTAATGCAGCCCACTCCCTATACAAATCACTGTTGCATACCTGAAGCATGTAGAAATCATGAGTCACATCTAAACAAAATATTATCCTCTTGTTAAACTCCCAATATTGTAAGTGCTTGTGTATTTCTATTTACTGTTCAATTTTTGAGCCTTAAGGTATGCTGAGATCATATTCTCTTAGGAATGTGGTGGTAATGAATGTGAATGTTAGTAAAAAGTAAGAATGTGCCTTTCCTGTCTTTTTTAATAAAAGTGGAGATAGTCACATAATCACAGGCCTCCAGGAACTAATGGAGTTACTCTTATGGCAGTATGCCTCAGAAGAAATCACTCCCCTCTGAAAACAAACTGTACTAACCTATTTTTAAGCCTATTTATCCTTGTTTATCCAGTTGTTCAAAATACTACATGATGAACATGAAATAACCTTTTCCTTTTGACATTGAATGGGCTTTTTTCCCAAGAAAACTGATCTTAAATATTACTGTTGCTGCCACATTTCTGAGCGAACAGATTCACTTGCCTTCTTTTGATTTCTTGTTTCTCCTCCTTACAACTCCCATATGAGTTTTTTTAATAAGAGCAAATCCATCTTTGTTAAAATTAACAGTGGCGTTATGGTACTAATATGTATTATTTGTTTATGTACTGGCCATGCCATTCAGCATGTGAGCCTATGTATGCATTTTTCTTTCCAATGGGCATCCTATTAATATTCTAAAGGCTTATGCTGTCTCTTGCCTTTGCATTGCTGCTTTTTGTGGCTAAGGTGTGGGCACATGCAAAGTATCTCTTGCCCACACTTCCCACATGGTGCTGGACCACTCAGATACTGCAGCAGCATGAGCACAGTGTGCTGGATTCCCCACCTCCTGCAAAGAGGCCATGACCACATTACAGATTACAGTTCTTTCCTAAGTGTCCTACACTAGTTCCATTCCCACAAAGTTAGTGATGACCTCCTGTGACTGTGCAGTTCTTGCTGCTAAAAGTGAACAATCCTAGTTCATGACTCTGAGACTTCAAAAAGGCAACAGAATCCCCTCCTGCAGTTAATATGTCAATGTTTATATAACTCAAACTGATCCATAGCATATCCTATCAGTCATCCCTGATCAGGTCATATAATTTCTGCTCACTTTATGATATCTGTATTCCTGGGCATTGGCCATTTTGATGAAACTGTTGGAAGCATTACTGCTGACTCTGTACTTTGAAAATAAATGATCCACAAAGCAGAACTCTTAAATCCTAAAGATTGACTTGAAAAACTGTATTTATTTTTGAAAGGACAGTTTATTTACATATGAGCTTTTCACTTAAATTCACTTTCTGTATTCAGTTCTCTTCTCAGAGACCGGAATACGTAGGTATATTTATTTTAAAACCTGAATCTGAGCCGTTCAATTCCTCCGGAACTGAGCTTAAAGAAGAATGTCAGCTATCAGAAAATGACAGATTTCATAACAAACTGTGACAAATAAGAGAATTTAAGAAAATGCCAACAAGAGAGACAAGGGCTTTAGGAGTAAAACAAAGAAGTAATAGTGACTAAAAGTTGATGTTTATTATGATAGTCAACTTTCTCCTTTCAGCCTCTTCAGGAAGCAAAAATGTAGTTACAGAGGGGCAGATGGATGAAATCATGAATGCAGATGAATGGTTGAGGGGATCATCCTGAAGCTATTCGGAGAGAATGGAAAAATCTCATTAGTAGGACAGTATCAAAATGCTCACCCACTTGTTGGTCCCTAAAACCTTCTTGCCCTACTATTTTTTGTCTCAGAGAATTGTTGCTAAAGACTACTGCATGTTTTAATCAACATTTCTAACAAGGTGGTAAATCAGTTCTGTTTTGTTCTCTAAAGCATTGTACAATTACAAAGAGAGCTTTTTGTTTAAATTTGAAAAGGAAAAAGGGAAGCTGAACTTGGGGTCAGGCTGAGTACTTTATTATTGGTTCACTACTCTTAACATACAGAAACTCTGGCTGGGTAAATCAAGTACTTGCCATGTGGAATTGATAGAAGTACTTCTACATATATAATGACCTCCCAACACAGTTGTGGCCAAAAGTTGTGGCAATACACTTCTCTGGCTTTTGAGCATCTACTTTCCTATGGTTAGGTGTCCGGTGCAGTATTTCCAAGATCTAAGGAACAAAAAAAACTAGAGTTGTATACTTAACCACAGAAGAATACTGGGAAGGGATCCTGCCTTTCTGAAATCAATAGAACTCTGAAAACCTGGAGATGCCTGATTCCCTGCATTCTTGTACCTTTCTCACATAAGGAAACACCTGTTAACACCATATAGGATATAGACATGTTAACTACACCTGATGAGATTTTTTTTTGCCATGACCTAAACAACCTTTAACGTGGCTGTAAGTGTGGCACTGTAGCCTGAAACCTTGAATAGTGTTTGGCACCAAAGTGATGAGCAGCATAGATGGAGCCATAAAGAGCTCACTGTTTACAATTACATCCTTGACTTTGATCCAAAGCTAATTAATGTCTTAAAAACTTAGGATTGTTTAATTAATTTAATAATGCTTAAAAGAAGAGCTATCATGTGCAGAAAGAAAAAATGAAGTTTATATTTTACCTTTTTGTACAAGTGTAATTGTGTAATGCATTTTCCTGTGCCACAGGATTTCTAATTTCTAATTTCAGTTCATTCAATAACTAAGCAAAAAATATAAATTCATAGAGTTGACAAAAATAACCAAATCCAAGAAGTAAGAACATGGCCACCATTCTGTTTTCTGTCCATGTCATTAGACTGCAGCAAAGCACTAAATTCAGTGTGTTCCAAATAATTATTGGTATTGTCTATGCCTCTTTAACACTTGGAGATCTGACCCATTTTCCTCGCTCTTTTGTACCTGACTGTGCAAACACAAGAGAAGATACTCCCTTCCCCTTGAATACCCACTTGTCTCCATTACCTCTGTCTTGAAGTGCAGGCAAGGTACATAAGGAGGAAGCCAGTAGCCCTTAGAAAATTCTCTCTTTGTAGAGAAAGCACTTGTACATTTCAGCAGTGCAGACTGGCACAAGTCTCTCTGTCTCTCCTCTCAGCTTCTTATTGAGTATTGAATCAATCCTTTTGTTGTTATAGATAAGCAACTATAACTACTCAGTCTGGAATAAAAAGCAGCATGTGACTAAGGAATTTTAAAATTTGTCATACTATAAGAAAAACAAAGTGGCCATGTATTATTAGACCTTTCAATGTGTCCTGAAACAGGCACAGATATAAAATGAATGAAAATATGTTAGACCATAAAAGGAAGGCTATAATTTAAAAGTCAACAACCTTATTTACAGCAAAAAAAGGGGAAAACACATAGTAGTTAAGGCACAAGAGAAGTACAGGCCTTACCTTGTGGTTGGTACCCAGGGAAACAGAATTAACCCGGCAACAAGCTTCAAGAAGTAAAATGGGAAAGACAGGTAAACCAAAGTTTTCAAATGAGCCTTTTGTAATGTATTCCTAACCATCCAAGTGTCCAAATTGAGTTGTAGAGAAGACCAGCTTTTAGAAAAGTTAATTATTCACAAATCTAAATGAAATTAATTGGAAAACCATCTAGAAAAATACAGGAGGGAAAACTTGCCAGCTAAGGTTTTTAATAGCTATTATTATTATTTACTTGAATGAGAGTTTTCAACATCATACATTTGCACATTTACAACTTAGTGTACATCTGCCATTTGTTATAAACCATATGAAGAAGCCAGCAGTGTCTTATATTGACCAAGATGGTACCTTCAAATTAATGCTTTAATCTACATTTTACATATGCAACTGAATGTACATAGTGTAGAAAATATGTTTTGATTTTATTTATAAAATATTTTAAACCCTTTGACATCGAGAATATTGTTCAATCTCAGTAAAACCAATGTCCAATAAGTCTTAAAACACAATTTTGTTTATGCTCTTACCCAACCAAGTTTTTCATGCTCCTTTACCCTCAGCTCTAGGACAACATCATGTCCATTCCTAAATACATCTAGACCTATTTTTATCATCTGAAAGGATATAAAGATATGTATGAAGCTGAATTGCTCTATGAAAACACTAACTGCCTAAATAGTTTCCGTATATTTTGCATGATGCTATGACATTTATTTTATATCACTGCCTTGTAATTTCATTTTAGCTTTCTTTAATAACATTTATTTGCTTTCCATGGCTTTTTTACTAACTCTTTGGACGATTTCCTACTTCAATTATCATTTACTGAAGCCATGCTTTAGAACCTATTACTCCTTGTTCCTTCCCTGAGGAAACATTTTACTATGCACAGTTCAGCAATTTTTATATTTTACATCATTCATCTTGACATTGTGTTGGCTGTAAAAGTTCCCTCATTCATTCTGTGAACTGTGGAAGTCAGGACTCTTTTAAATCTATCTGCAGTTGTCGTTAGGATTTTCTGAAGAACTGATGCCAGGCAAAATTTTCTAAATACATCTTGTAGATAATATATACATTTTAGCATTCTCATTATCCATCTGTTGCTCTCAGATTTCATGTTTTACTTTCAGGTTTCACATAATCTCACATTATTTTTTCTCTTTTTGACAACTGGTAATGCTGTAGTGCTGTAACTTACATAATGAATGGATTGCTGAGGATATATACAAGTTCAGCTACTCCATCACTCCCTCCACTTTCTTCCTTCCATGGGTTTCTGTATTGAATTTTCTTGTATTAGCATACCCACTATGCTTTGCCTGTTTGGTACTCATTGTGGAGTACTCAGATTGTGGAGTACATGAGCTATGCGATTCAAGAACATCCTGTGTTTGAAGGAGTGCTTTAACCTGTTAATAAATATGCTATGAGGTGGCTGTTCTCACTCTGTTTCAGGTGCTGCCTGTGCAGTTTGGAACTAAAAAAGGTCTTTCTTGTTCTCTCCAATCTACTACTTGTGTGAAAATATTTCTGGTCCTGGCTATTGAGAAAACCCCAATCTCCAGCAATTAATATGACAAAGAGAAATCCCAGTGGTGAGCTCTCTAAGCAGTTTAGTCCATTTGTACGTCACTATTTGCCACAGACACAATTCTCACAAGTCCTCTGGAATGCCTACTGCTTTCAGTTAAAAAGCTGCAACAACCTCCTGCAGGGATGCAGAAGTCTTATTTTCTCAGAATATCCTATATTAATTAGATTATTTCCAAACATGTCATTACATAAATGTGAGAGATGTTTAGTGCAATTAAAAAGGCTTGTAGTGATTGTGTTCAATGCCAGATTGATTTGGATCTTTTGCTGATTAGATCTTTTCATCGTTTTTGACTTTGCCAGCACCCCATCTTTCTACATCTTTATTGCATTTCTTCTCTTGGGTTTCTTCCCTGAGTGCTGGGGATTACAGCCTTTGGCATTCAGTTCCTCAATTCCTTTACCAGCCCAGGGTGACACTTCAGCAGCAGCTTCACAGTTGTTCCAGGAGGATGGGGGACTTTAGGATACATAACGAGACAGAAATTCTGGCCCTGTTAGGTTAATGGCAGTTTTGTCACTGCCTTTATTTAAGCTAGGATAGCATCCTGCTTGTCTGACTCATGTTCTACCAAAACCATGAACTGAGTATCAGGGTCTGTGCCCTGCCCATCCTTGCTCTTTTGTTTCCTTGCTGTTCCAGCATAGGGAATGTTTGAACCCGTTTCTTTAGCACAGTTTAAAGTATTTTATATCTTCTCATACCTGCTCTAGGGTAGTGTATAAAGGCAGGAGGAGAACATAGTTGAATGGCTCTGCTTCAAAAATTACATTATTTTTGGATTATTTTGTTCTCCTATTCAGTTTAATGCCAGAGAGGAACATATGGCTCCAAGTGATTCTTTTCCATTTTGCAATTCACATATTCTTTACCATATGTAAGGCATTATTTCATGTTATGGCATATATAATCTTTCCCATGTCTATTCTTCCTTATGACAGAATGAACAATATACATTTGATCTTTCTGCTCCTGAGGCACTGTCATTCTGATGGTCATTTTGGACACTAACTGTGGTTTTCCACGAACATTCCTAAGAGAATTTGAGGTGCTTTTGTTGTTATTTATGTGATAAATTGTAATGATATCTTTAGTTTTAACTTTGATTCTGGAAGCACCTGAGGTTTTCTTGCTAGGCAAGTCACAGACCACTAGCTCAGTTATCAAAGAAGATTGCATGATCCTATAGTCGCAGAATTTGAGCTTTTAATCTGCAGTGTATGACAAAAGCACCAAAGGCTTTGTGGGCAGCCACATTCAGCAACAAATCATACTGCTGTCATACATTTCATTCCTTTTCAGTGAGTAATATTTACACAATCTGCCCATTATCTCCTCCAATAGATGTGGACTTTAACCCACTGGAGCTGATCCTGCAGATAAGTAAAGTTGATAAAAGAGATTGCTTCATTTGGTACAATATTTTAAAAAAATTGTGAAGGATTAATTGCTCAGATCTGTTACTCACACTCTCTGTAATTTCTAAGGCTGAAACTTAATTGCATCCACTTTTCTCTCCTTCCATTTTATTTTTTACTTTGCTAAAATCTTCTTCCTCTCAGCCCACTGAGATGCTGGACCCACAGCCTTAGGGTCCTAAGTCTGCCTCTTCTGGGTAATGCTACATCCTCCCTCAAACAACTCAGGACAAGTAACTTGGTGAGTCTGCAGTATTCTCTTCATTCACTAAAAAGAACTAAAGAAGTTCCATGAAGGCAAACAATTGAAGAAAACTGGTAGAAATAGTTTCGTATATACATGCTTCAATATAAAGATTTCATTTTAATTATTTCTGAGACTATTTGACAACTAAATGCTTCAATGAAAGCTTAAAAAAAACCTAAATTAATTTTAAAATCCAATTGCAAATCTTATAAATAGGAAAGGTACAAGTAATTGTGTTAATACTAATATAAGTATTTAGTTTAGTATATTTTTCAGTGTTTTAAGGACATAATTTGGAAATACATTTTTCAATGAAAAATTCAACTATCAAGATTCAAAATAATGGAAACAATTAAACATATACTTGCATTGAAATTATTTATAGAAAAGCAATAAAAAAAAGAAGACTACTTTTGTTTCTTAAAAATGCTTTAGTCTGATAGCTTAGAAACAAGTATTCACATCTTCTAGTCATACACACAATTGGTTTCAGAAATGGAACTTGAAACCTGAAGCAAAGTTAGAAGTTCTGACACCAGGACAAAGAGAATCACCAGGTGAGAGAGCTGGGAACTGATGCCATCAGGATAATACCAATGATTAGTCTGGGGATTAATTAATAAAAATAGTGTGCACTGTTCTGTGGGAAATGGAAAGATAGAAACTACCACAGATTCAAGAGGGTTTGATCTGCAGCCTTGGAAGGAGCTTGGAATGATGTAAAAATAAAGTACACAGACATTAAGTAGAAAAATAATAAACTTATGTTTTTATAGTTGTAAGTAAGAATATGCCTTAAGTAAGAATCTGTACTGGGTAAGATGGTGAAGAGTCTGTAGTATAGGAATAGGACTGTATGGGGGAAGTTAAGAGTTTAAAAGTTATAATAGAAGCATCTGTGTGTACATGAGTTAGAAGCCCATTGGGTGAAAATATCCACAGTGCTGTAGAAATGAGTAAAGGTGATAGGTTAGAAAAGCAAAATAACTGTCCATTGAATCAGAAAGTTATATGCTGTCTTGCAACAAAGAACTTGGGACTACTTTGTGCTATGGCCGACTGCCTGCTCCTCTAAAATCTCACGGCCTCTAAGACTGATTCTTCTCTGAGCAATAAATCATTCTTAGCCCAACGATGGTCCCATCCCTTATTTAAAACAGTGACAATGACACTGTTCTTTTTAAAAATTAAATAACTGAGGTCTGAATTTACTACAGTCTATTAAATAATGGAAATTACAATAATATTAATTAAATTAAAGCAGTGCAAGCATTTACTAGTGAAGTTTAAAAGGTTAGATCTGCTTTTTTAGAAGCAGGGAAATGTCACACAAGTTTTATATTAAAAAAACTCCCAAACCGTTGAAAATTCAATTACTAAAAACTTTAAAAACCTCTGGGAAAACACAACCAGATTTTACAGACAAGACCAAAGTTCTGATGTCAGCCATGCTGAAATGAAGAACAAAATTTGTGATCAGCTGGGAAAATGAATGAAATAACTTGCCTATTGCCACTCAAGAATATGACAGAAGCAAGGACAAGGACATCTCTCTATAACTTCTCTAACAATTTGATAATTTTTATTTCTGCAAACTTTCATTTGCCACAGTTTTCAGCTTCAGTAAAGAGTGGGACAATAGCTGTAAAAATATTTGTCTTCTTCAGTACCCAGCTGGGTTCAAAGCCAGACTAACTTCATGTTCTCCAGTGGATGACCCAGGACTATTGTAGGAAAAGAAACGAGAGAGATAATGAACCATATCATAAGTGATATAAAATAGAAGACTTCTGCCTCTTGAGTATTTTGTGTTGCAACCTTCAGTATTGCTTTGACATAGTTTTTTAAATTACAGTAAGGAGTATGTTCTAGAATAAATAATTGGAATGCAATATTCAGAATAATTGAAGATGGAGTCTTTAATTTCCCATTTGAAATTTCAGAAACTTCAATTTATTTCAATTTCAGCAAAACTGTTTTTTCTAATAAAAACGGACTTTTCTAATAAAACTAGTTCTATGGGATTTTCTCCTGACAGCTCTTAATGACAGTTGTTGTGGCTTAAGCAGGAAGAATTTAAAAGGATCTAATTCCCAATGCATAAGCTTTGTGTCTGCAGAGACCGGCAGGAATTTTACGATTCACTTCAGTGAATACACGCAGTGAAGGCTGAGCACTTCTGAAAATCCTGCTGCAATTTGGCATCTTCTTGTTTATTTAAATTGTGCAGGTGTTAGTTATCATCTACCAGTGTTCACCACATAGAAACAAACCAATAAAATCTGTATTTGCTATTTCTGTACACCTGAGGTGAAGTGTCACAGCGAGCGGTGTTCAGAATGACGCAACCTTCCCGAAGAAGCATCTTGAAAAAGACACCTCAGGGGCACAGGCACATCTGCCCTCCCTTTATTTATTAGAAATGCTTCTTTATTTGCTAAGGCTTCTTTATTTATTAAAAAGGCTTCTCCCATGGCTTTTTTATGACAACGTAAAAAAACATGAAAATATAAGCAAAACAATAAAAAGTACAATAAAAATCTACAAAACATTTTTAACTAAAGCAAGCCCTCAACCCTTGAGTCCCCACTGTCCAAAGAATTTATTCTGTCAGTGATTTTTTCTGTTTGGATCTGTTGGACTTGTCCCTTCAGCAGCTGGGGTCCTGCAGGATTGTGGAAGGGTTGGGTGAAGTGTTTAGGGAACAGGCTGGAGGTAAGTAGGGGTTGAGGAAGGGAAGAAGGGATGGGAGTGTGAAGGTAAGGATTGGTTTTCTTAGTTTTTACAGAGATGGGGTAACTGAGAGGCATTGTAAAAGATTTTATTCTATTATAAGTCTCGGCGGATAGTGAGACACAAGAGATGTAAAACTCAATGCTATTCTATCACAAGCTAACCTATTCTTGGTTACAACACCTTAGAAATGTTTTCCAGCCTATTAGCTTGCACCACAAAATGCTGCTATTACTTCTAACTTATGTTATTACCTATGTATTACCTATATTTTTTCCTTACATGATTCTGCTACAATGCATCTTTTTCAGTTTTAATTCTCTAAAATATCTAGTTTTTTTGCAAGGCCATACTTTGAAACTTGTTGAAACTTGTTTCTTGTTCAGTCCCTCCTCAACAATGTCATCTCTATTCCATGGCCTTCCTAAGTCAGTACACTTTATCTCAGCATTTGCATAGAGATGTACAAGACTGTGTGATCTTTGAGTCAGGTTTTGAGAATTCTTTACAAACCCACTTACCACAGTCCTATCAGGTTCTCTTTTTTTCTTGTTGAAATTTCAATTCTTCTTTTTCTGTTCAATCTCTTTGTTCACCTTTCTTCCCTGATTTTAGGAATTTCAAAGGGAATAATTGTGGCAAGTTTTGCTCTATTTCCCTACACCCAATTTCATCTGGGTACAATTGGTTGTAGTCATTGCATTTCAAATTTTGGGGATTTTTCAATTTTATTTTTGATTGACCATGTCTCCTTTCGGGAGTGTTTGTTCAACTCTGTCTTCTGATTTCAAGACATGGGACAAAAGGCCCCAGAGACAGGGAAAGCAGGGGTTTATATATGGAATTTGAGGGGCGGGGCAGAACACCAGGGCCAATGGGGTGAGGGCACAGGGTGGAATGAGGGGGAAGGGCCAATGGGATACATAGAATCTGCATGTCACAGCAAGGCATGCTAGGAGAAGCCTTTTTCCTCACCCTACCAATGGTGGCTGTGGTTTGAGTGGTTTTCCCTCCTGGGGAGCGTTGTGAATTCTCTCCTTGCTGGCCTCCGCAGTGAAGCAGCATCTATAACCTTTGGAATGAAGATTATTGCCTCAGGCCATATTTATGCCCAATACTGTTATTGCTTATGTCTTTTTCTCCCTCCTTTTATATTATTCATAGCTGATGATCAAAGGGCATCAGGCTCTGACTTCCATACCCTTCCCTGGATATGTCTTCATTCAAACCATCCATTCATTTATTCATTCCAAAGCTGTCATCAGGGGGATGCTGTCAATTGCAATGAATGTCAGAGCAAGCCACAAACGCACAATATATGCATTCTTATGAAAATTAGTGGAACTTGAAGCCATATTCACAACACAGTTCTGTTTTCATACATGTTTTCCATTTCATTAAACAAAGAACCTCAAAATATTTGTTTTCCCAAGTATATTCCAATCCTCTCTCCATAATGCTCTCAACTCACTTAAAAAGAGACTATTCTTCCCTGAAATATGTTGTGTAATTTAGGAGAGGCATTTTAAAAAGGGATCAAGAACTATACCAAGCTTATATCTAGATCTCCACATCAAATGCAAGCAGTCATTATGAGCAGAAGTTTAGCAGACCTTACCCTCAGTGAATCTCATTGTGGTACAATTCTACAGCAGAGAGAAACTGGAGAGCACATGCACTGCAGTACAACAGGCCAGTCTCAGCACTAACAAAGGATTCACCTAAGCCTTGGCAGGTGCTGGAGGAGAGACACTCCACTAAAACACCTACAGAGGCGTCTCTGGGCTTGGGTGGTCTGTTGGTACAAAAACATACCCATCAAATTGTACGTCAGTCACTAGGTACCAGCTAATCTCTGCAGAAAGTAAGCTAATTGCTATTTCATTTTTACTCAGGAGTGTTTAAATTGTATCATCACAGTTTTGGAAATTGTGTTCCAGTGTTATTAGCAATTACATTGTGTTCCTTTGCTGGATCTTAAAAAAGTCCCTTTATGTGATAAGTAACAATGTAAATAATTTGCATTAGAATATTAAATGTTCTTGCCTGTCTTGATGTCCAATTTAACTTCTTTCTATAAGTTTCATTTCAGATACTATTTTTCCCCACTATATTTATCTTTTGTAATACAGTTAAAATTTATTGTACATTTTCAAGCTGAGAAGGCTCAATCACATTGACTGGGATCAAGTATTTACGCGGTTGTTCGGGAGGTCGCTGACAGCACATGCTGCGGGACGAGGCTCCGCGGCGGCCGGGGCTGCAGCGGCGGCGGCGGCCGGCAGGGGGCGGCCCCGCTCCGCAGGGAGAGCCGCGGCTGGGACCGGGACAGCCCGGGCCGCCGCACACACTGCCCTCAGCGGCGGGAGCGGCACAGCCCGGGCCGCCGCACACACTGCCCTCAGCGGCGGGAGCGGCACGGCCCGGGCCGCCGCACACACTGCCCTCAGCGGCGGGAGCGGCACGGCCCGGGCCGCCGCACACACTGCCCTCAGCGGCGGGAGCGGCACGGCCCGGGCCGCCGCACACACTGCCCTCAGCGGCGGGACCGGGACAGCCCGGGCCGCAGCACCCACGGCCCTCAGCGGCGGGACCGGGACAGCCCGGGCCGCAGCACCCACGGCCCTCAGCGGCGGGACCGGGACAGCCCGGGCCGCAGCACCCACGGCCCTCCGTGCAACCGCATCAGCCAGACTGGGGAGCACAGCGAAGTGTGCGAGATAAAAAAAGCATTTTACACAAAATAAATGAGAATTATCGAATCGCAGAACCTCAGAGTGGTTTGGGCTGGAAGGAAACTTGAATGATCATCTCAAGTTTCAGCTCACTTATGACTAGGTTGTGCAAAGCCCCATCCATCCTGGTCTCTAACTCTTCCAGGAATGGGATATCCACAACTTCTCTGGGTATCCTGTGGCAGGGCCTCAACACTCACAGTAAAGAATTTCTCTCTGATCTAAACTTACTCACTATGATTTTGAAGCCATTCTCTACCCACTTTGTGATTGAAGCCATTCCCCTTTGTCATATCACTACAGGTCCCTGTGGAAGTTCCCTCTCTGGTTCAATTCCCTCTCTGGCTCTTTTCTAGGCTGCCTCTAGGTACTGGAAAGATGCTTTAAGGTCTCTTGTGAGCCTTGACCAGGGTGAACAACCCCAACTCTCTCAATCTGTCTTCATAAGAGAGGCGCTCCAGCCATCTCATCATCTTCATGGCCCTGCTCTGGACTCAATCCAACAGGTCTACATCCTTCCTTTGCTGGGGATCTCAGAACTGGATGCAGTGTTCCAAGTGGGGTAACACAAGAGTGGATTAGAAGGGGAGAATCACCTCCCTTGACCTGCTTGTCACACTACTAAATAACCAAAAAATAGCAAATAATCACCCCTATCTAACAAGCATCTAGAGGTCAGGTATTTTTGTTAGAGTACATACACTGATTCCAGTTTTTGGAACCTAAGATTTTGCATCTGGGCAAGTTACTAGGGAATGTCACTCAATAACATCTGTCTGGAAAAGAAAGACCAACTTCATGTTGCTGTCCATTACATGGTAGTATTACTGGTAGTATTACTGAGGTAACTTTAGCAGTCACACTAACAGGATGAGATGGAGCGCCAGCAGCATCTAAAGCAGTAATCACAGGGAGAAAATACCCTGCAACTCCTTCCAGAACACTACAGACAAAAACTTGGGGGTTTTACTCAAACTTTATCTATCCTGCTAAGTTTTGAATTTTTGGGTCTTTTTTTTAGAGGCTTTTCTTTTTGTAATGGAAAAATCCAGAAAACTTAGAAACAATATTTTTTTATTCCTTTAGAAGGAGTGATTCTGTTTAAATAATTTTTTGAATAGAAGATTCTTTCATACTTTACTAAGTTTCTATATTGAGCCAGTTCCAGTTTCTGTGTAAATGGCAACATTTCAGTGCTTTTCAGTCTCCACTGTTCTCAAGACCTTGGGACAAAAGCCAGGTGAAAGCCTTTTCTTCCTTTAGCACGTCGCCTCATTTTGTGCGTCGTTCTCTGGCGCTGGGAAGCGTGTCCCCGTGCCACTGTCCGGATGACGGCTCGCTGTAGGGCTGACCTGTGCAGTGTCGCGGGTCCCCGCTGCAGCCGCGGCCGCACCGCGCCCACCTGCGGCTTGGTGATGCTCCCCCCATCTCTGACTCGAACCCCACGTGTGCCGGGGGGCGGCTACACAAGGACTTCGTTTCTTCACGCAGACACGAGTGACTCCAGCGACTCATTTGCGACGGTGGTGGTGCCACGGTGACGGCCGGAGTGCCGGGGTGTCGCTGCGGGGAGGGCGAGCACAGGGAGGGGGGCGGGACGCGCGGCAGGGTGCGACCCTGCGGTGTCACGGGTCCCCTGTGACAGAACGGGTGCGGGTCACGGTCCCGGCTCTCGGCTCTGCTCTTGCGGGAGGGGGCGGCCACCCGCAGCCCCGGAGCGCTGACCGCCCCCCGCGGCGGGGGAAGGACCGAGCGAGCCCGCGCTCCCCGCCGCCCGCGGCGCCGCCCGCCGCCTTCCCCGCGCCCGCCCCGCCGCTGCCGCCGCCCCGCCGGGGCCGCCCCGCGGCAGAGGGACGGAGGGAGGAGCGGCAGCGGAGCCGGCGAGCCCCGGGCGGGCGGTGCGGGAGCATGGCCCCGGCGGGGCGGCTGTGCTGTGCCGCGCTGCTCTGCGGCGCCCTCAGCCTCTGCAGCCTGCGGGCCGCGCCGCGCCAGCCCGACACCCTCTACTTGTGGATCGACGCCCAGCAGGCGCGGGTGCTCATCGGTAAGTGCGGCCGCTGACCCGAGCGGCGGGCGGGAGCCCGGAGCCGAGCCCGGCGGGGCTGCCGAGCACTGCGCCCCTTTGCCTTCCGCAGGCTTCGAGGAGGATATTCTGATCGTGTCCGAGGGGAAGATGGCCCCGTTCACCCACGACTTTAGGAAAGCCCAGCAGAGGATGCCCGCCATCCCCGTCGGCATCCACGCCATGAACTTCACTTGGCAGGCAACGGGACGGGTAGGTGCCGAGACGGGGCCGCGGCAAGGGGCGGGGGACGCTCTGTAAACCCAGGCAGGTGGCTTGGCCTTGGAATAGTTGAGAAAAGCCTCTCCGAGGCGTGCTGGGGCAGCCCTGGGTGCGGGGGTCCGAGGCGCGGGCGGGGGGCTCGGGGAGCAGGGATTGCTGCCAGCGCCTTGGGATGGATGGCTGGGAAAGCGCGCTGGGAAAGGGCTGGAAGGTGCGTGGGAGCGCCGGGCCGCCCGGGCCGGAGAACCCTCAGGCTGGTGAGACGTGAGACTGAACTCACTAGGAACACCCCAGTCGCCTGTACTTGCCGTAAAATTTTGTACCGGACGGTAGTTCCGTGGATGCAGTTTTCTTTCGGCTTAGCTTATGAACATATGCTACAGCTCTTCGTTGATCTCTATGTACTAAATGTGCAGGCTTAATTTGTAGTGCTACTAAATAGCAATTCTCTTCTGTGGGCTTAATTTTACCAAGTTAAATTGCAAAACCACATAAATCTGCAGTTTATTGAATCCTGTTGGATTCTTTTGTTGAAAATGTAAGAATCTGTGACATATTTTTGTGAAGAAACATATGTATGATTTGACACACTGACAACATATGTTGAATTTACATAAAGCTGAAACTTGTTAGTGTACATTATCATGGATACAGAAAAAACAAGGTGGCGTAAAATCCTGGAAAAAATTATTTCATTTTTACAGTGCTGAACATTGACTTTATACAATAAAGAACTTTGTAGAGATGAAACAATATTTCCATTTAAATTGTGATCATTGATTGTATAATTCAGCTAATTGCAGCTTCACAAATTTTGTTGTGGTTTTGGTTGTTTTGAAAGTTCTCTATCTACAGGACTTGTTTGGCTTCAAGGTGTTGTCTGATGCCCTTGCAATTTTTGCTGTCCTCACAAAGCCTTTGGGTTTAGGAAGTGCTTCACCCCTTCCTCCAGAGAGGAAGGTGAATGTGGAGAGACAAAACTTGCTCACGAAGGCTGCCTTGCTCTAGGTCTTTGGTGTTCCCATCAAGCTTTACAGAGAAAACAACTTTGTGAGCTCAGGGCTGGCATTTAAATACCTAGAAATAATTGCTGTCTTTTGGAACTGTGTTTTCTGTTCCATTTCTCTGCCAGCTTCAGTTGCTGTTGATGATAAAACTAGCTCTTTTTTAAATGGGTGATCAAGATGTTAGACTGAACACTGTCCTCTTGGATTTCCTTCTTGTGCTCTGCTCTCCCTCCTTTGCTGCCTACAGGTAGGTCATTAGGAAAAGGTGGTTCCAATACTGATTTCGGTGAGAAGAGTCACAGGCTTAAAGACAGTATAGGAAAATGTTCTGCTTGATGCCACTTGCAGGATGAAATCCTTTCTGAGCAGCTGCAAAGGTGTTTGACCCATTAGTCCTCCTCCTATTTTCCAAATTACTGAATTCCTCTTAGACAAAGCATAATTAGTAAGTGAAATACCTAAATGGTTAAAAAAGTTCTGTGTTTCTCCAGAACTCCCAATATTTTATGAGGGGAAGAAATGAGTATATTTTTACTTTTTTCCAGTGTTCTGTTTTGGTTTTAAGTATACATGTTCTTAGAAGTTTCCATTAACACATCCAGGGAAGTGCTAACAAGTTACTACCTTTATTCTGTACTTTTCTGGGAATTTCCTAAGTGAGAGAAGGGAAAATGAGAAGTGGAAGGGAGGAGGAGAGGAAAAGAAAAGAAGAGAAAGGGGAAAGAGAAACAAGGAAGGAAGAAGGAAAAGAAATGGAAACTAGTACCTTTTGAAAGAAGAAAGGCATTTGAAATGCTGAAGTGCTAGACTGCTTTCTGCAAAATAGCTGTTAACTAGCATACTGTTGCCTCCTGTTTAGTAAAACTGAAATAATTCTTCTGTGGGTGTTGTGCCTTATAGACCTCTTGACCCTGTATCCCAGCTGAAATTTGAAGATGTTTCTCTGGGACTCCAAGGTCTGGGGGCTCCCAGTACTATATGCCCCATCTCTAGGAATAGTTAGACCCTTTTTGGGTCTACAGATACAAGGCTTCTCCTGAGTAGGTGCAGGATGTCCATGGCATTACACAGTTCCTGGTCCTGATATCAACAAGTTGGGGGAGTGAGAGAGCAGCTGGGTGGGTGTCTGGCAGCCAGACAAGGTCAACCCACCACACCTGAGATCCCCTGCAGGGCACTTTAGGATGTATAAATATCCAGTGGGCAGATCCCAGCTACCTACTCCTGGGATAAATGATAATCCAAGTTTGAGGTGAGTAAATAATTCAACCCACGGAGTGGCAATGCTTCTCAGTCCTGCATGGCTGAATATTCTACCTCAAAAATGGCTTCTTGAAAGGCACATTTTAAGGACTAGATTACATTTGTATTCTGTGGAAACAGAAGTGCTTGAAACTCACTACATTTAGGTGTTACACTTCTGATGCAGTGACCTTTGTGTCCTGAATGCATTTTATGTGAAAAAGATTTAATTTGATAAGCAAACAAGATAATTTTCACTAGAAAGCATTAACCAAAAAAAAGCATTCATTAGTCACTTTTAATTGCTAGTCCATTACTTCTAGTTAATTATTAGGAAATACAGGGGGAAACCCAAAATTTAAGGATCTGAGGGTGCTGGATATATAGGTTTTTTGCTAGTGAAATCAGGATGAGCTGAGGGTGACAAGAATGTTAAAGTACTGCAAAATGGGATTGTCATGTTTTTATGCACTTTATGCTTCTACTTATAAATTAAAGCATAACATTACAGGTACTACGTTCTCTTTAAAAATGTAATCTGCATAAATTGACAGTTACAAATTTCTTTGAATGGATAGGTTTAAAAAAGCAAAAATCAGTGATAATATGTAGTATATAGCATGCATCCATGTAACCACTAGAGCTCACTGGTGTGCTTCTTGCTCTTATTCTGGATGGTTTTTCCAAAAGAAAATACAATGGCTTTTAGTGGTCTTGTCCTCTGTGGAAGATTGAGCTAAAAAGCTTCCCAGTGAAACCCTATCACAGTGATTAATGCTGCAACATGTTTACATGTTTTCCACATGTGTCCCCTAGTGAAAATTACCAAAGCTTTCAGTGATAACATAATCTCTACAACATTTAAGAATTTGTGACAAGTATTTAATCTCCAAATCTACAAAACCCAACATGTATTTTAACTTTCAGTGGGCATTCTGACAGCTGCAAAATTAGGTTCACATCCTGGAGAATATTGGTGGAAGAGAACCATATTAAATAGTTCATTATTTCCGAGACAGAAAGTGCTCAGTGACAGAGCAGCAGTCCAGTTGATTTAATAGATAGGAGGTGAAAAAAATAAACCAAAAAGCAAGTTGGAATTTTTGTTGTGTAGCATTCTCTGGTCTGATCCAGACAAACAGTCAGTCTGGGCCACAACCTGCCCAGGCTGTTTTTTTCCTTTCAGATATGGGAGAAGTATTTGTGGTCAGATGAATTATTGTGGTGGCTCACTTCCCCCTCCCCACTGCTATGAGTAGCCCATAGTTCCTCTCATGGTGCCTGGTTGAATGCATAACATGACATCTGAAATAAGTCTCAAAGAGCTATTGACAACCTTGAGTTAATCAAAAAGGTGCCCACCTCTGAGAAAGAGGGAATGTAGTCTTCAGCGCATTTTTTATCATCATTTCTATATTGTAAAGTGAAGGTCAGGAATGGTGTGTAGTTAACAGCTCCTGGAGGTTGGTTCTGATCTCAGCAATGTGACCATCAGCCCTGAATAGCTCAGCTGAAATTGTCTGAAATTGTCTTATATTGCTGAGATGTAGCCTGACCATAAAGAAAAAATGGAATATCCAGCTATGCTGGGGGAAGATTTGTTTCCTTGCTCAGAGGAAAGCTAGCAGGCCACCAATTTTAAGGCATTAGTGGTGCAATAATGTGCTCCAGTCAAACATGGCTATTTCCCTGGTAAACTGAAAGAAAACACAAAGTATTGAATTTTAAAACCTAATTCTTCAAAGGAAACTTTTCTTCAAAGAAACTACTGATTTTTTTGGAAAATATCTTATTCATAACCAGTCATTACAGTGATGCTTTTCAGCTTAAAAAAGTCTAATATGCAAAATTTAGGAGATTTTTTCCAATAAAATTATGGCTCTTCTCGAAGTTTGGTCACGGTAATTGCGTAAACTCACACTTTTGTGATTTTCAGTGGCACCTTGACTGCACTTCCATGTCACCAAACTGGGGAAATACTTTGTTTTCTGACCTCTGTACCAAAATTTCTATGTGGAATGTGAAGATGTTTACATACTGTGAGCATGATTTTTAGACAGGGGGTTCTCAAATCAAAAGCACAGCTCAAAACCTTTAATATTTAGATTCTACTCAGCTGTGGTATTTTGCATCTCAGTGTTGTAGACATGCCACCAGGGATCAAAGTAATACTGTTGAGATCCCACTTTCTTAGTGGAGCAGGCATGTGCCAGCCATCTGTTCTATCTGCTGATAGAAAACAGCAGTAAAGTTTCTCAAAGTTTTGCCAAGAAAAAAAAGGGGGATTTATTGCTCAGCAGAGATGAGTTACAAGGCACCTTGTAGTGTAAGCTGCATCTGGTTTCCATAGTAATTTACATGGCGTGTGTGTAAACTACACAATTATTCTTTTTACACCGCAGTGTAAACTTGTGTTAAGTAAACAGTTCTTCAAGATTTCATTGTTTATCATTTCTATAAATAATCCATTTTTTACAAAAAATAAGCTAGTCATAAAGTATTTTCACTAGTTCTACAGTAGTAGCTGCAATGTACAACATAACTGTTGAAAAGCATTGGAACTAACAAGGACATCCCAAACTTCAAGTCTATATTTTGTGAAATTGTACAGATTTCATTCCCTCTATTTCTAACAATTTTTCTGAAAAAGAAAATCCAGGCTTTCCTCTTGTGTTGCCTTCCTCTGTTTCTCTTTCCTATTTGTGGAAGTGAAAATGTTTTCTGGCAACCTCACCTCTTTTTACAGACTGTTTCACAGGTATGTTCTTAGTGGTCTAAAGTTGATGCCATTAACAAGTAATGCTATAGAGAAAGAACTAACAAAAATGAGAACTAACTGAACTAATTGAAAGTTTTTTTCATGTATTAACATCTTCTCTTGCTTTCACACTTTTCAAAGAGGTTTTTTTTGGGGTAGCTACAACTTGATTCTAGCCAAGTGGCTTATGTACATACAAAGCACCTGTAAGGAACCACACTCTTCCTAGGGCATGCAGATATGTGAGGAATATGGTGTGCCCCAGAGTTTTCAAAACTATTATGTAGTGGATATTTGCATCACATTGAACAGAATTTCAAGAGCTGGATACCTTAGGTCAGAACAATGAGTACCTGATATTTAAAGCTTTCAAGAAAATGCATCTCAAAATCTCTTTTGTTTTGCCTTCCTGTGAGTTTACATTTGACTTGTTGAGGTTTGTTCTTCTTTTATTTGCCTTTTTCTATACAAATTCCACCATCTGAAAGATTCTGCTTTACTTGTACTAATCTCTTTTACCATTGTGGATTTTTTCATTTTGCTGGGAGGTTTTTGTTTGCTTTTTGACAGTTTATTTGTGTCCAAGCTCTTCACTGCATCAGTGAACTGTAGCCCTGACATGGTGGAAATGTAATACCCACCTTGACTGGCTGGCAGGGCTGTGCCTGATGGAGCCCAGACCTTCAGCACTGCCTCCCACCACGTTCCAGCTGCAGAAGTAAGAAGTGGCACTTAGATGAGCAAGGTGCATTGCTCCAGCTGGAGAGCAGTTGCTAGTGGTCCACCTCAGAGGTCAGTCCTGGGTCTCATACTCACAGTGAAGCAGCAACCCAAAATCTGCTTCAAAAAAACCCCAAACATAAATGAAGGAAAGACACTGATAGTGTTGTACAGAGGCATTAGGAAGCTTTACCCAGCTATGATACCTTAAGTCCACCACAGTATGTTCTGTTCATAGAACACCTTAGCACTGGCTTTCAATGATTTGGGGTAGATTTTTTTTCCCAGCCTTACAATAAGAAAACCCCAGGGGTTTTTTTTGCATCTAGAATAAAAGTTTGCTTTGTTTTCCAATCAGCTGGTGGAGTCCATCTTTTTTTGGCCATACAAGGAAAAATGGGCAATTACCTTTGAGCTGCTTCAGCACTTGCTGTCATTAGTGCTAAATACTTCAATAAATAACTTGAAGATCAATACTGCTTTCAGAGCTGGTCCCTCAAATCCTCTGAAGTTGCCCCTTTGCCTGGATAAAAAGCTAGCTAAACCCAGCTGATCCTAAAGGAAGTAAATATGCCTGACATCAAACCTGGCAATCTCCCAGCCCCAGGTTTTGGCCCATCACCAGGCAAAATAAACTCCCAAACAGCAGCCCACTAATGAGAAGATCTGTCACCAGCTCTGAACACTGAAGCACAGAAATCAGAAGCAAGAGCCAGAGGGCCAGCCTTTGCAATAACAGCTGTCCAGAGAAGCAGAGGGCAGGCTCTTGGACCATCCTGACCATCAGAGAACAGAGCTTTCAGTACTGTGATTATGAACCTGATTTTTCTCAGAACACGTGGAAGACATGGACAAATCGCAACTTGTTGATGAACAGAAGTTAAGCTCTTCCTGCAATATTTTCTCCTTGCCCTCAACTTGCAAATGTGTGAATATTGATACAGCCAAAGGGAATTGGAGACTTAAATCCTCATAGGTAAATAATCAAGTCCACTGAACACCTTCAGTAAGGAGTACAAGTTCCAACTTCAACCTGTTGCTTCTAAACTGCAGCAAACACTGGTCTCATTTTGCCAAGTTTGAGCCTTAGCCAATTATCTTTCTTGCAGAGGTTTTGGGAAATAAATTGAGCTGTTGAAACAGAGTCTACTTGAGTTACTAAGTTGAAACAAATTTATTTTCCTGTTGTGAAGCCACACATAGATAAAGTTTCTGCAAGCAGTTATGTGGCTGCAATATTCCTTGCGGAGACTGTCAGGGAGAACAGGCAGGTTGCACAGCAGAGCACACTTCAGAGAGTGTGGAAGAAGAGGCAAAATGCAGTTATCTGGGTCTCTAATCATGAGCAACAGATGATATGAATAACACACTAAGAGCTGAGAATTGATTTGCTAGCAAAGCACATTGGCAGTTACCTTGATTGATATTTTTGTTTTGCTCCTTCCTTCCTTCCTTCCTTCCTTCCTTCCTTCCTTCCTTCCTTCCTTCCTTCCTTCCTTCCTTCCGTTTTGCACAGGAACCTCTATTTATATTGCATAGGCTTGATCTGACTTCTGTATTGGCAAGGGAGGGTGACTGAAAGATTGTAACCCAACATGTTGATTCCCTCTGATCAGACCTGTGATGTTTTGGTGTTAGGTACAGGATGGAGCAGCTTATACTGCCCCTGAAGGGCAAAAATTAGAAGTCTTCATCACATCAAGAACCATGGGTTTCACATTTTTACCTGATGTAACTGTAACTTTCCTTTGATGGGAAAAAGTCTGTACCTTATCCTGCCCACTGACAGCGTCCACATTGGAATTGTATCTGTGTGAATATCCTGCTTAGTTAATATTCTCTTTTTAGTTGTCTCGCCAAATATTTACAGTAAACTTCATAATTTTTATAGTTTCATGATACCACTGCTACTTTCATTCTATGATTCTATGAATCACCTGACACCAGAATTAGACATAAAACATTTCAACAGGCATATCCTATTTATATAATACCTTTATTCCTCCAAAAGTAAGGGCTTCCTCATCCTGTAAAATACAATCAAACTGTATAAATTTATTAAATTATGTTAATTAGGAAATAGTTTAAAGGACAAGGTATCTGAGAGTTTCTGGGCAGGAGGAAGGGTGACCTGGGGGTAAAAAGCTCACAATCTCTGCAACTGCTCGTAAAATCTCTTGCTTTTCCACCTCTTCCCAAACCCAACAACTCCAACAGAAACATCTGTCTCTAGGTTTATATGTATGTGTTCCTGTACTTGACTGCAAAGTCTGAAGTAAGTGGAGTGAGGTCTTTCTCCCTTCCTGATTTAGAGTAGGTGATGGATCATACTGAGGTTCTTCAGCCATTTCTGTGCCATGTAGTGATGTAGAGAGCAGACATGACTGCTCAGCAAGGTTTGTGGTGTGGGACATTGTTCCCCTTCAGCAATTTTTTTCTTCCTGAAAATGCTGTGGAGCCCAGTGCTACTCACTTCATTCATCGATAAAGGCTGGTTTAGGGTATTTGGGGAATCTCCAGCAGCCTATGACACCAGCACAAATTAGGGATTGTCAACATATCTGGAATGCATTGAGTGACAAAAAGAACAATTTGGTCCCAGTCTGCAACAGCAGACCAGATTTACCACAGATATTCATCAAGGAGTAAGTTATATCTCTGATCTTAGCAAGACTCTGGAATCCCAAATGGGACAGTTGTCTTATAGCAGAGTGCAGACTTCTGCTGTCATTAGACTCCTGCCTGTTTTTATCACGGGTAAATTTGGGCTTGGGGAGGTCCACACATTCATTTCTGAGGCTGCTTTACAAAAGATTCTTCTGGGGAACTTTCAGCTGCCAGCCCTCCCTGTCAGGATTTAGACTGACACAGGATAGGTCACACTATCCAGAATAAAAAAAAAAAACACAACAGAATGATGTAGTTTTCTCAAAATAAACTTCCTGCCTTTCTTAATGGGTCTTATTCCTGCAAGTGTGTTTAAAAGGTTTGTCTGGAAGCTCAGCTTGACCCTCTGTCAAGGCAGCAGAGTCCGGGCTTTGTGAAGATGCCTATGCTGCAGATAGACTCCACCTGCACCCAGGGAGGGAAAGAAAGGTGGTTCAAGACAGCAGGTAAATCAGATTCTAGCTGGGCTAAACTTTCTTCTGCAAGCACTGGTCTCTGTCCTTTGAGTGTACAGGAAGTCAAGGATGAGCTGGTTTTAAACAAGATACTTCATTTAAATGCTGGGAAATGTACTGGACCTCAGCTCAGAAGACTGGACCTGTGAAGCTGGTACTGTAACCAAGGGATGAAGCTGTGCTGACCCTGCCTATGGAAACAGTCCAGAAGACAGAAAAGCTGTTTGTAGAACCTGTTCAGGTTCTCATCAAACTGGGGATAGGATTATTCTTCCTTACTTTACTCTGAAGACAAGTCCATCTTGCTTTGAGTAATTCAGGGTATAGTTATGGAGGACAGAACTGTGTGGCAGCCTCTAGTATGTGGAAATATGACAGCAACATATGTCCACTTAGCAGAGTCTTCATTCAGTAGAAAAATCTGTGTGATTCCAGAAAACACACAAGTTCCTTCCAACACACTTAGAAAGCACTTAGTAGTGAATTTAGTTCTTCTTTCACAGTAGTATCTAGAATTTGCCTTGATCAACGACAGCCTATGAAATAAGAAAAAAATTACTCTCAATTTTCACAAAAAATGTATTTGAAAATCCATGCAGTAGGTATTAAAAGAGAGCAGTCTTAAGAAAGTCTTTCCTAATGACTAGTCAGGACAGAGTTGAGTTTTTGCATCTTTTCAAATTTTAAGCACTAGTCTTCCTGTAAAATAAGGCTGAAGACCAGTATCTGCTGAGCAATAAATAAAGAAACTCAGTTAGAGGTGCTGCAAACTTTCTGTCACATCGGTACACAAAAGTGGAGGCATCCCTCTTTGAAACCCTTGAAGGACTCCAGTCTGACAGAAGCTCATAACTTTTGAGAAGATTCATTCCTTACATTTTGAAGAGAGATATTTATATTTATTACACAGGAGTGCCAGTTAAAGCCAAGACAGAAACACATGGACTCAATAAAGGCCAATTATGTGACCTTTGCTGTTTGCCACGCTTTTAACTTGTGTAAGTAATTGATTACACTTTCATGAGATCATAATCAGAAGGTTGTTCTTTGGTAATGGTGTGCTAGAAGAGCTTTATCCTCAACTTCAAAGCTATTCTGTGAGGCTTAAGAACAAAGGGTTGGAAGTTTGAAGCGTGGCCAAAATGAATCTGTATGCATTATCCATGTTTACCACCATTCAAGAGGTGGATTAACTTATTCTTAGTCTGTGAGCTTTCCCTCATTACATCAGATGAGCCACCATTTCTAAGCTTTACATTTTTGCTCTTAGAACTATTCTGCTTAACTAAATATAGTGTCTGTTCAGATCCCCATCATAACTAACCTAAATGTTTGTTAGTGCCATCACTTCCCTAATTGTAAAGATTTTATTGAAATTATTTTACATTCCCTGTGAAGAATTTTCAGGGTAAATATTAATTATCAATAAATCTATCCAAAGCCTGAAACTGTAAACAGACTGTAATCTAAAGGTGCCCACCCAGGATCAGCCAACCAAGCTATTCACTTACTTTTCAAGCTGTGAGGGAGAGAAAATAGCCCTGTGGGTTTTTCTCAGTGTACATAGAGCCACATAGAAGTGTTGCAGGTGGCAGTGGCAGGCCTGCAAAGACTTGTTTTCTTAGGAAATAACCTGATGAGACAGTATTTTTTGTATTTTTTTCTCTAAGGGCAATAATAATTTTCTCCTTTTTTATTAGCTTTGGGAGGTGGGCATTTTAAATGTCCATGATCATTAAATGTCCACCAGAGAGAGCACTAATCTTTTCCTGGGTGAACAAAGAATGAATTAGCTCTTGCTGTGCTGGAACAAGAATTAACTTTTCCGGAGAATAGCTTTCAGGATACCAGAGCAATATGTTTTGTTGAAGATATCAAAGGCTTGTGTGTGTTTTACTTACTTTAAATCTCAACTCTTAATGGTATATCTCTTTTTGGTGTACTGTTTGCTTCTCTCCCCTTCCCCAAAGCAGAATTATCTAATTTTCATCTGTAAGATATGAGAGAAAGCAATTTAAAGGAAGCTTGTGTGCCAGGCCTGGTTCATGCAGAGAAATAGCATTCCTTGCTAGAAATTTTCAAGACATAGTTAACTGCATATTTGCCAAAACCTTAGTGGTTTTGTCTTCTTTCAGCTTAATTTTTTTTTCAAAAGTAATCTAGTGAAGCTGCACTAAAATGCATTACAGAAAATGTGTTCAACAAAAAAAGGTCTAAATATGGGAAATTGGGCTATTTTGCTTTCTTTGTTTCCAAATAAAGCAAGAGAGAGGATTGAGAAACTCCCAGACTTTCATCACTGAGGAGCTGTAACTTTGTTGTGACTGTTTTAAGAAAACCATGCATGCTGCATGCCTTTGTCTCCACGTGCTTGTGCTTAACCTGGAGGTTGCTGTGCATCTCTTTGCACAAATGCAAAGGCTCCACCAAGGCTCCAGCCTGGTGGGACAGCCCCACTGTCCCCACTGCAGGTTCCTGCTGCATCAAGGGTTGCCTCTGATCTAAACCAAAACTGTATTGTCATTAGCAGGCTAATGATGGACACGAATGTGTACCAGGCTTTTATTTGTCCCTCTCTTTCAGGAGCCTGCTTTTTAGGCATGATGAGGATTTTCAGAGTTAATGCTCAGCTGGTATACTTGGAGTTTTCTTTTTCAACTCTGTTCCTCTCAAACTCTAGTCTTTCTAGCAAGCCCTTCAGCTTCCAGTCTGAGATTGCTTTCAAATGACTGCTTCAAATGCTAGAGTGCCTCCAGAGCTCAGCTTCTGGTGAGAGAAAATATTTGCTCAAAATGACTGAGTAGGAGCCCTGTTTCCCATATCTCCCCAAGAGTAGACAACTGCCAGAAACAATGCCAAATATAATCTAAATCTATTATGTTGTGACATCACCAAGTTTCTTGGCAGTGATTTTTTCATATTACTTATCTTTATCGAAATTGTTTTCTCAATATTTGGAGGAAAAGCTGATGTATTCTGCAAAGATTTCAGACCATCTTCCCAGTGCAAAGCATTTTTTGGAACCCTGTAATGTCACTTTTCAAAATCTGAGGCTTCTTTTAAAAACAAACGATAAATTTCACTTTTCCAATTTCATAAATCATTCTGTTGGAGGACCTGATCTGCCATCCACAGCTGAATGCCACAGGAGACATTAAGCACCAGTTAGTCATCTTCCATTGGCAAAATCAGAGTTTTATACCATTCTTCTAAAGCCATTAAAACCACAAGTAGTTATTGTTGAAAGTTTCATGCAGGGATGCACTCTATTGTTAAAAAGTCTTCCTTCCCTCTTGTGCATGGATTTTCTTCAATCTGCCATGATTTCCTTAATGAGAAGAAAGCAGGCATAGAAGAGGCTCTACAGATTTGTGAGCATTAGATTTCACCACAGCATTGTCCAATTACTAATGTCACATAATGTATTTTTCTTTGAGGTTTCCCATTTCTCTGAGTTCTAGTTAATGTCCTTTTTTTATTTATTTGAAACAGAAAATATCTCTATTCCTCCTTTTGTGTGCATCTCTGGTTTTTTAACCCTACTGCTTCAGTCTGTTCCCACAGACTGGAAGACAGTCAGATTACCCTGTCTTCTATGTAAACTGATTCTCTCAGAGCAGGTTTCAGTACTGCTTCATGTTGTTGAGCATGCCTCTCATTTTAAGTCTACCTCTTGAGGCTGACAGCAAGTTTCTGAGAGTTGCACTGAGGTGTGAAAAATGGTTTACCCACTCTGTGACAGGACCAATTCATGGGTTCTGTCCCTAGCACAAAAATGGGCAGTCTGTAGGCAGACCCTTTATTATCTGCTTGTCTAAGGGAGCCCCATTGTGTTGTTCATGACAGCAGTGTCTAGACTGCAGTGCAGTAACAAAATGCTCACATGTATGTACAAATTCCTACTCTGCCAGACTCCTTCAATAGCCTGGTATGCACGGTACAGATAATCTTTGTTGGAATTTATCCCACTTTGCTTCATGCTTCATCTTGGAGCACAGACCAACTTCTCTGACCTAATGCAGTGAATATCTTGGAGAAGCAATGGTCCATGCTGTAAACACCTAACAAACACATACATTGTCTCACTTCGTGACTTTATTTATGGCATATGCTGCTGTGAGCATCTGCTATGGATAATGCAGGGTAGAATCTTCCAGTGTGTGCATAGCCAGAAATATTCATGGATCTGGGATAAAAAGGAACTTCTTTGATGTGTTTCTTCCTTAAATATAGAAAATTGGCATTAAGATATATTTGTCATTTAATTGATAACAGAACATTCAGCATTGATCTCTTTAAAATAATGAGAAGAAAATATAGTTAAATTCTTACATCTACTTTCACAGCTAACATACATTTGCTTCTTAATTAGAAAGGGTGTAGATTTCATTAGGTTATTGAACCATAACATACAACAGTTCAAGCTACTCTGCTTTGCTTTAGGTACTACAATTCTATGTCTATCGTGTAAAATGAAGAAAATATAAAGCATACTATTGTGAGTTCTTTGATAAAATATGAAAGAAAAATCAGGCAGAAACAACATGTCATCTGAATGATAGAAGAGGTTCGGTGCAGTAGATCTTGAACCAAGGAAAGGAGATCTGTAGGAATTTTAACTGTATATCATTTAAAACCAAACTGCCGACAGATGTTTTCTACAATACTTGTTAGAGGGCTTCATTATTTTTATAACCTTTTAAATTCCTCTGATTTATAGAAAGCAGCCATTCAAACTCCATAAAAGTTAATCCAGACCAAGGAATTATTTGCCTAAAGTGAAATTTCCTCTCTCTGCTTTACCCACATGGGGAACTGTTAAAGGGCAGCTGCTTGGGGCTACCTGCTGCCTGAAAGCACCAGCTCCCCAGACTGTCCACACAAGGTCTGCAGGGGTCCTTGCCTTTCTGAGGATCTCAAACAAAGATTTTCCACAGAAGTAAAGCATACTTCTCCTTGGGTGCTTCCTGAAGTCAAGCCAAAAGTCCTTTGTCAGTGCAAAGTGTGCAATTGTCAGTGAGCAGCAATTTAATGCAAACCCCATTTTCTTCACCACCCTTGACAACACTGTTCATCTAAGATTTACCTTCACTACCAAATTTAGATCTTCACATACCAGAGAGTTTGTAGGCCAACTTTAAAAAAAAGAACAACAAAAGAACCCCCAAAAAACCCCATGAGAGTGCCTGTATGATGGAAAAGAGAATTACAGATGATAACTTTTTCCCTTTACTGTCAACAATATCTAAGCAAATCTCGTTCTCACTACCAGGTCACTGACAATGACTACTTGCAGCGTAAATTACAGTAGTCACTAGACCGTATTTTAATTGCACAAACCTGTATCTTCAGTTAACCATCATCACTAAATTTCATGGTAGTTTGGAGCATGATAAATATTTGCTGAGAGTGTGTTGTTTGCTTTTCAGTCATGATGATTAATGCAAGTTAATTGGCAATTGGAGTTGGCAATCAACTCCAATTACAGCAGGACAATATAGGAGACTCAATGTAGGGTTAGTGTCAAGACAGATTTTCTCCAAATATGTAGGATTTATGGCAGTCAAATCATGTTTTGTATTCACAGATTTGAGGAGTGAAACTACTCTGCTTCACTGTGCAACTTCTGTAGACTGGGATTTTTGTGTATAACTTTAATGTCAAAATTTAACCAGCTCTATCCAGCACACATGATTTGCAAACATACTCTGCAGCACATGACTTTGAAGTTAAGCTAGCTGGATCTACCTGGGGTGTTTCAGCTCTCAGATACTATCATTTCAAGAAGTTCAGTTCCTGTCAACTCAGCAGATGTACAAACTTTTGCAGAGAAATGGTGAGAGAAGTTATCTCTCCACAGCGCAATGTGTGGCTTTTCTTCTGAGCAGCCTGTTACTTGTGCAATGTCCCTTCCCATCTTTTGAACGTGCCATCAGAGCAGACTCCTGCCTCAGGCACCAACCGCTGCTACGCCTCTGCCCTGCTTAGAGGAATTACTTCCTTCAGCAGCTGTGAGTGTTGTGGCTCATGCAGCAGTGGGTCCCTTTTTCCATGGGGAACTTTCTTTTTGTCTTTGTCCTTAGGCACTAAAAAATTGGCTCTAGAAAATGAGATTCCAGTCCTTTTTCTACAAATTGGGAATCTGGCTCACAAGCTGACCTTCTACAACAGTGTGTCTGGAATGGAAATACGGGACTGGAGCTATTTGGACTAGTTACCAGTTGTTGTTTACTAGAATAGTAAGAACATAATGTTTTAATATCCCAGGTCATAACTCATTATGACCTGGTTTAGATACGACCAAACATCAAAGCTAACCAATGAGAAACAGACAGTGGAGCCCTGACTCACTCATTGCACTATTCTATAGATGTGTGGAGACATACAATTATTTTTCTGAACAAAGTTTTATTTGAAAACAAAAATGTTCACAATCTGACTTTATGGCCTTTTTTCATATTTTGGCATGGTATATTGTATTGGAAAAAAAATGTTTTTAATTAAAAGCTGCATTTTGAACATTACCCCAGACTTCATTTTTCATCTCTGGTTTTACTGTTTCTCTCCACGTCCTGTCTCCCTCACACATTTACTCCATGTGTTTAACCCCTACTTAAAACCTTTCATTTTTTCCTGCCCTATTGTTTTGCAAGTCCTCTGTGCCTACACAACACCCTCTGAAAATTGTCCATGTAGAGTGCAGCCCCTCATGTCATCTCCTCTCTGTTGTGGGGTGTCCTTACTGTCCCTACAGAGCAAGTGGATGTACTGCCAGGGCTGATCAGGAATTTCATAACAACCATTCTATCCAGGTCATAAGTGCCTTTCTGGTGTCATCAGTCCTTCTTGTACTAGGGAACCAGGATATTACAGGAGAAAAAGGACCTTGTTCTGGCTAAGGATATGGACAAACCTCTTACAGACATAAGCAAGCTATCATTTACCAGCCCAAGTTTTGGCTTTAATCTCTCTTTGCTGCAGTCTTTTATCTAAAAAGTAGACAGAACAATACCATCTGCGGTCAGTGAGCAGATGGAAACACATTTTTGCCAGTGCCCATGCTAAGGTTCTCAAGCACTTACCTGAGACCAGCAGATAGAATTACCTGTAATCCCTTTTATGCTTCATGGTAAATGAGATGCCACAACATAAAAGTTTCATTTCCACTTGCTCTGCACACCAGCAGTTGTGCTACTGACAGTAGTGGAAGCCTCTAGTGACTGGCTAAGGTGCATACATCTCAGCTGTATGTGGTGTGTACAGCCACACTGCAGACACATGATGGCACTTTGCATCAAATGTGAAGAACTCTTGAACAGATGACCCAACAGAGAGGCCAGGCTCCCATGGACGAGAGTACCAGAGCCTGCAATCTGTGCCACAGTGCAGGTGCTTATTGGGGGTAGGGTTAAGGTAGTGGAAAGTAGTTTTTAAATCATTCCAACACTTTCTAGAGATCGCCAAAACAGGTCATTGATGTTGCAGTTAATGAGTGACATGAAGCCAGCTTGGTAGGAGAGCTCTCAGCTCCACCCTTGGAACAAGGTGATGGAGTGGGGTTGAACAAGGCAGTGTCAGAGCTGTAAACAAGATATGTGTCCTGTTGTGGTGCCCCAGCAGCGTGGCTGCTCACGGCCTGGCACTGTTTGCCCAAGGCAATGAGCTGTGCAGACCAACCAAGAGCAAGCTTGGATAATCTCATGCTGCACTTGTATGTGCCCATGCCCTTTAAACTGCACTTATAATACAGGAAGGTCATCCAGGCTCACCAGTCAGTTCCAGGAGGGAACTGACCAGTTTGGGCAGGAGGATTCTGCCCAAAAAACAGCTTTAAAAATGAGCTTAGCATTCAGGTATTTTTGTTGTCTGCCAGAATGGTGTAGGTTGTAAAAAGCATCTTCTCTGTAAAACTATATATTTCTCCACTATATGCATGACATTTTCCTTGCTGATATGCTGCATGCTGATTACTGTGTATGGTCACTTGCAATCTATGAAATAACAGGAAATTGTCTGAAAATTATGTTTAGATGAAGAAGCGCTCAAGGAAATTATAGAAACTAATCCAGTAAATGACATCATGAAAAGTGTAGTAGTTCTGCTATAGTTTATGTGCTCAAGAGTTTGGTTCTGTGAATACAATTAAAATAAATATAGATTTTAAATTTATTTTGTTGTAGGCTGAGTACTACTATGAATTCCTGTCTTTGCACTCTTTGGATAAAGGCATAATGGCTGATCCAACTATAAATATCCCCCTGCTTGGAACAGTTCCTCATAAAGCATCAGGTTTGTACTGTTGATATTATAAATTTTGTTCCTGTAAAATATATTCTACAGCCAGTAAAGTCTAAATATTTCATTATGAATTGTAGTTCTGAAGTTTATTGCCTAAAGCAATGCTTGCCACAGTGCTTGGCACTGAACAGTTTGTAATTGCCTTGCCTAACTACAGCAGCATATTTTGTCTGAGTCAAGACACATGAAGCTTTTATGTGTGGGTAAGTCAGCAGAAACTTGTGCAAAATTGTTGCATAAAATTCACAAATGCTATTACTTAGTTGTACAACTTTTGGAAAACAAATTCTTTGATCACTATTGGAAAAGTTACCAAATTATTCTGTTTCTCAGAATTTGCAGTTTGTGGATGTTCTGCTTTCATTTAGGGTCATCAGGCATTCAGCTCAAAGACACAAGTTCTAGTTTAGGATATTATAATTTATTATTTATCCCTTAGTTGTACATTCTTAATCCTTCACTGGAATTTACAACTCCACAGCAGAGGCCCAGCCCAAGCCAATGCAAATGTCCCAGAAATACCATGGTGTGTAGTGAGCTCATTTGAGTAAAAAAGCTTTCCATGAAAGATTATTGAATCCAGTTAGCTCTGAAGGGGATGAATTACAGTTTATGTGATCTGTTTCAGGGTTCATATATGGTAGCCTCTGGTGGGAAGGCAGAAATGTGTATCTTGATGACAGCAGTGTCTTAGTGATTATTGTTTCCTAAATTGCCTTAGCCAACCTATGGGATAAATGTGGGAAAGAAAAGAGTAATAAAACAGGAGGATTGGACTGCAAATATACAAGTTTTCATCTCTGATGAGTCTTTATTCCTGCTCTCTTTTTCAGTCGATAAATTCTGAAAGTCTGTGTATAATATTCTCCATTTTCAGCTTGTGGTAGATTGGCGTTGAAGTAATGTTTCAATACAGATTTTTGCCATGACACCTGGAATTTAGCATGAATGATTGGTCTCTCCATTCAGTGTGGATTGAAGGAGTGGTATTGAAAATAGATTTGGGTGAAAGATGATATGATATTTGTGCCACAACTGCTGCAATTGAATTGGTTCCAAGCCCAATGAATGTCAAATAAAGATACTTAAAAGCAACCTAAAAGTCATAGAGGCCAAGTTCTTGTTAAGCATTATTTACATCTCCATATAATGCAAGTGAGATTTGTGAAAAGCACTCTGCTGCACTCAGCATTCTCTAATATAACCTAGTTTCTCCCTTTATTTTTAACTATTCAGAAAGGGTAGACCAAAATGACTCCTTTCTGACTATGTTTAGGAAAACTTAATCTAAAAGTGCAGGGAGGGCAGAGATGAGAGCTCACAGCTGCAGCAGAAGCTGTATTAACCATTGTAATGGGAGATCTTATTAAAGCCAAAAAGGACTTGTCCTGTTGGCAGCACTGGTACCTCAGTTCCAGGAGTAATAGGGGCATGTCCATGGTGTTCCCTTACATGGATCATGTGCAGGGCACCACTGCACTGGGTGTATATATAAGCAGTATTTCAGTCCTGTTTGGTGTTCTAGTGCTCAGTACCCATACAATATTTGAAGCATGTACACTGTTATTGGTGAGACACTACTGCGATGGCGGGTTTTTTACACTCCCTGTTAGCTGGCCAAAATAATTTAGTTGTCCTAAGTAAATACACTCTATCAAGGTAGTGATTGTTTGCTACTTTGTAGTTGTTGGTATAATTTAAATGTTGGCAAAACAGAGTAGGCAAATCTAGTCTACTTTGCCTGGATCTACTGCATTACCACAGAATTTTTCTATACATACAGATGTCATAAGAAATTCAACCACAAGCTTGTATTTAGTGACAAATCAGCAATTATGGTATTTTTTGAAAAAGTGTTTTACTCCAAAGGAAATTAATTGCCCTTACAGAGAGTTAAGGAGAAATAAAAGAGGAAGACCAACTATAGTAAGCATGGGCATGGGAAACAAGAATGAGGATTAACAGATACCTTATTCAGAGGTAATTCAACCCAGTGGTTTTATAAAAATCAAGTGGACTCTTGAAACTTCTTTGAAGATATTTGTGTCCATATAAGGCATACGAACGGCTTTATTGCTGTAGGGCCTCTATAGCCTGTATTTGTCTTACGGCCAATGGTGGCCATAAGAAGACCTGTGGAAGAGCAAAAGGAGGACAAGCACATGTGATACTTCCATTTAACCTCTCAGCTTTTACTATTTCAGCATGATTTCCTGTGTCTTAAGTGATCTGTCTACTTTGTAAGCCCATATGAGTTATAGATCTCTCTCTTTAGTACTTTTCCAGGCTGTCCTTGAGTCCAGATCATCTTCTGTTGTCTCCAATCACCTTGGCAAGGAGTTCACTGCCATCCATTGCATGAAGATTCCACTCCTGTTGTTTCAAATCTGACTGCAACAGCTTTATCTGATGGGCACTGGTCCTTGCACTGGTAGAGACAATAGTCAATCTCTCCTGTTCATCCTATCCATGATTTTGTATACATCTATTATGTATCCCCTGATTTTTCTTCTCTTTGCCAGACTTTAAAGAGTCACAGCCTACTCAATTGCTTCTCATTGGATGCAGCCTCGTCCTTCTCTTAGCCTTCTCTAATTTGGTACATCCTGAGATGAGTTACCAAATTCTCCTTGGATTTAAGTGAGATTTAAATCGCCTAGGTTCCTTAGACTTATTGAAAACCCATTGCCAAGTCCCAGAATTTGTAGCTGATTCAGTGCTCACAACATGATATTGCTACACCTAAACACATGGTAAGATGTTAAGAAGACTGGAGATGCTTTTCAGGGAGCTTAAAGAGCTAAGACTGCTCAGCTTGTGCAAAAGATATTTGGGAGGAGTGTGGATACCTGCCCAGTGAGAAGCAGCTGGCTGCTCATTTCTGACTGCAGGGAAAAGCTTATGAAGGTCCAGTGTTTCAATCTGAGGGTGGCGAGTTGAAAACAAAGTGAGTCATTTTGTGGTAGTGATTAACATCTTGAACACCACACTCAGAGAGGTAAACACAGCTATAGGTGTGTGCCCAGAAGCAATGTAGTGGCCTGTGACTGGGATAGATCTGTCCCCCTGAGTGGCCCGAGCCGGCCCCTGCTGTCCCTGTGTGACCCAGGCAGGGCAGTGTTGGTGCAGGCTGGTGTGAGCAGGTTGCTGGCACAGCGCTGCTTCGTGCATTTCATGCAGCCCCCACAGCCCACCAGTCAGGCTCAGGAGACCTTCTCTCCCTGCCCACTGCTGCTTTTGAGACATTAAAATATAGATGGTGAGCATCCAAACAGGCTGAAAATCTCTCCAAGCTCAACAGCAGAAATCAGTGTCTCCTCTGAGTGCAACACCATCTCTGCTCTTGTCTGCCATGCTGGTACAGTGGCAGTGGGCTGCAGGACTGTGTCTGGGCTCCGACTCCTCTCCAGACCTTTCATGCCTGCTTCTGTTGGGATTGGTCATTCAGAGATGTCCCTTAAGCAATCCAGTGGAGACTAAAGGTGGTTTTTGTTGTTGGCCTTGGCACATTTGCTTAGTGGGCAAGGTAATTGCTTGCAAACTTGAAGAGCTTGCAGACATCCAGGAGTTACTCTTAGCCTGCTTCTACTGAAGAATTTAGAGAACTACAGTTTCCTAAGCAGAGGGAAAAGGCATGACCTCCCAGACAAAAGGTATTAAGCCTGCATTCTCTGCATCCTGGGAGAGCATTCTAATTACTACCTAAGATTAAATTAAGTCACTAGGTTTCCTTAGGTTAGTTTTCAGATTTGTTAAACTGTCCTTGTTCCTATTAGAGCCATATGCTCTGCAGCCCCGGATACAAGTGCTCCAGAGGATACAGAAATATATATGTGCAGGAGAGGCTGTTTTCTGGCCTGGTTTTGGGAGGATGGTTAACAGAAAGAGGTCCATATCTGTGATTCCCTCTCCTTGTTTCTAGCCAGTGATGGACAAATGTAGACTGCATCCTGAATTAGGGAAGCAGGGACCAGAGCTGAGGTTTGCCCCACTGTGGCCCTGCTCAGCACCGTGGTGGGCCACGGGAGCTCATGGCCCTGTTTTCTGATGCAAGGGACTTCACTCTGTGCTTTGGTTTGACTGTGGTGCTGCTGGTGGCTGCTTGGCATTACTCAAACAGGCATAAAAATGCAAAGATTCAGGAAGAGCTTAGGGGATTTATTTCAACTCTGAACCACCACAGAGTTCAGCCAGGATCCAGGTGGTTTTTGCCTACAGGAGGGTCCTTTACTGCATATCTGTGTGCATGTTCAGACACATGATTAAGTCCAAAAATTCCGGAGTGGGCAGTGCTGGAATAAAAGGTTTATGATCTGTGGCCTTGGACTCTAGTGATGCATTGCTGGGTTTTTCCCTAGGCATTTAAACCACAGCCAGATCTCAGGGGAGTTCAGGGGTTGCTACCAATTCAATGAAATTTAGATACAGCTGTAGTGCTGTCATTAACAGCCTGCCACATTTTTCTCCCCATTGCAATTTGTTCAAATAAAACACATCCTAATCCAAGCACTGATTTCCTGCACTTATGCTATGAGAAGGTTACTACAGTTTAGAGAAGTTTACAGCATTTAAAATGTATTTTTTAAATAATAAACTGTGTTTCCTTCTTGCCACCTGGTTACATGGTTTTGGTCTTTGCAAAGGTTGGTGCAAAACCCTTTGACTATGTAATTACTTTAGAATGAGAACTGCAAGGCACCTTTTTATCTGTAGGACTTACCAGAGGCAGAATGTGTTTTAGCAATAAATTATTCTGCATTTTACCAAGGCACCAAATAACAAAAATTACCAAATTATGGCCTGCAAAATTTTTATAACAAGCAATCTAAAACAAGCCAAGTGTAGGGCTTTTAGCTCTGTATTTTATTAGGAAATCTCAGATCAGCTTTAGAAGAAGGAATAAACAATTTCTATTAGTTGGATTTGACTTACCAGGCAGCTAAGAAGAGCCAATTTTGAAGAAAAGAGATAAAATCATTTCATCTGGAGATTATTTAAGATCTCTTGTGACAATCACAACGGAGAATTCCATAGTTCTGAGGTATTTGGCTTACTTCATCATTAAAATACTCCAGATTTACTGGCCTTAATTAGTTGCTTAAACTCTTTGTATTTCAAAAGTGATTGAATACTTTTCCTGGAAAAGTAATGTCCAAATGTCATTATGCTTAACTAGTTCTGTCAGAGTGAGGTGTCTATGTCTTCTTTTTAAAAACTGCACCCATGATCATACGTATCAACTATACCATTTGTCAGCACTTTATGGAGTAAGTTTTGGTTAGCTCAGTATCTCATTTAGGTAATAATTGCAATATCCAAAAGAGAAAAACTTACGTAAATTTCCCCCTAAATATATGTTTTTACAGAAGTCATGTGACAGTGCAAAAAATTTAGACTCAGAAGTGAACAGTTCAACTCAGAAAATTTAAAGTAGGCTTCCAGCATGTTTTGATATATCCTTAGATACCTCCACATGATTAATTTCCTCATCTGCAAGAAAAGTATGGTTATGTTAAAATCACTGTCTGTGCTATAGACTCTGGGGGTTATTTCAGCAAATGAACACAAGCTCTTCTCCTGTCCTGCTTTACTTCTAATCCTAGAGCCTCCGAATAAAGGGTTCTGTGTTATGTTGTTTCATCAATGGCATTCCTCCAAAGCTTAGATACGTCTATAACTTGTTTTCTTTTTAGTATTGCAATGTATGCTTTTGTATGTATGTGTATATGTATGTATGTGCATGTAAATATAAGTGTTATTGGTTTTATTATCCTTTTAGTTGTTCAGGTTGGATTTCCATGCCTTGGAAAACAAGATGGGGTCGCTGCATTTGAAGTGAACGTGATCATAATGAATTCAGAAGGCAATATTATTCTCCAGACCCCTCAGAACGCCATCTTCTTTAAAACCTGTCAACAAGGTAACACCGAAGAAAACATGCTGGAATGCTGTTAGATCAGGTCACCTAACTGTCTTATGTTTCATTTAGGATAAGAGCTAGAGAGGATGGAAGTAAAGCAGTCACACAATGTGAAGCAATCATGGTGAATTCCAGGCTTTCTGGCTCTGTATGCTCTTAGTTGATCGTTTACTACGTGTTTACTGAGCCTTTTCTTACAGAACTCGCCTAGCACGCTGGGTTGGAGACATTTCTCCCTCCTGCTGTTCACTGCTCATCACATTAACATCAGTAGGATGTTAATTAAAGACATTGATAGAGAAGTATCATATGAAAAGCCCCTACTAACAAACACTTCAAGGTGCTTGGAGGAGAGCTAGTTCTGTGAAAGCAGGCTGAGGTTAACTTTTCCAGAAATGGCACATCATCTGGGGAGCTGACCTCCTGGGAACTATAGTGGGGACACTGGGGACAATTAATGCTGTCAGTGCCTTAGTTCCAGCTTGGTGTCATTAGTTCCCTAAATCTCAAACTTGCACATCCAAACTGAATAAAAAAATCTTAAATCAGAAAATTTCTGCAAAACTTGGCTTTACCTTCTCTGTAGCTCAGGTGCAACCTCTTGGCTTTTGATACAGGTAAAAAGGTGGAAGCTAGTGTTCAGTACTTCCAGTTATCAAGCAGTAAACACACAGAAGACATGCTGATAGGAGAAAAGCCATGAAGTTTTTGCAGCTTTTGCTTGGAAAGGAGAGCACTTGTTCAATCAAGTAATCTATGAACCACAAGCACTATGTAATAAGACTTTCTGAATTAATTTGATACACCACAAACAACTATAATTATCACTTTAAGCTGAGGCTATGGAAATTGAAAAATCAGTGTCCAAGACAAGATAATTATCCCATATCATGCGCAATTGTATCAAATTAACTCATGACAGGGCTGATGTTCAAAGAACGTGATTTTTTCCTTCCCCTATTAAATCTTCATTCACGGTCCCACATTTTCTTCTCTGCACTACTTTCTCTGAGATAATTGGCTGTAGTGTGGCTTCAAAGACTGAGCAGTGGGAGCCAGAGCTGTTTATTCTTTGAAACCTCACTATGCCCAAATAGCAAAGCTGCTTGTCTCCTTTGAAGCCTTGCTGCTGCCAATTAGCCCAGGGAAAGTGGAGGAGGGGGAGAAGAAATGGCCAGAGATACAGAAAGAAAAATTGAGGCTTTAAATGCACAAAAACAATCAGATCTCATGTATGAAGTTGTGTGTCTGGTGTAAATACAACATAAAAGTTTTCCTCTCTTTTTATTTTCAGTTCAGCTCAAAGATACTGAACTTAAAAAATTTTGGAAATAACATTGGGGTATTCTGATAGGGAAAGAAGAGTTACAGGTCTGTAGTTTGGAAAATAGTGGCTTAAAGAGGAAGGGCTCCAAATTCAGTTTAGTCATAGCAGTCATCCAAGTTGTCATTTCTGTGTTATTATTTGTTGTTACCATTTTTATAAGAGCTGTAATATCTAACAATTTAGCAGTATTGCATCATATGACCTCTCAAGAAACCTGGGGTTGATTATTGTCCCAGTTCTTTGTTCATGGAGCCAGCTGAGAGACAGAAGGAAGATTTCCCAAACTTTAGAGACATTCCAAGGAGGAGCCTTCTCACATAGTCTCTTCCAGCCCATACTTGAATAACGCCCATTCCTGCCCTGTGTCTAGTAAGGTGGAAACAGCAGTGTTTTAGGACAGATGCTGAGAAGGATAAGAATGTCTTTAGTGGTTAGTGTTAGAGTAGGTGTGAGTTTCCTTCCTCTGAAAGATATCATACATGGTGAAGAGCTCCTGTCAGGGCCCTAGCCGCTGTTTCCAGTTATTCTTGGCCATACAAAAAGGTCCCAGCCGAGGAAGTGAGGGGAGCAAGGGAGCAATTTTGTGGATAAGAGAGGATTTGTTGTGGCTAAGAGGTGGTCACAAAGAAAAAGTATATGTTTTCCTATTTTTCTGCTTGAAATGGTATGCATTTAAGCATGCATTTTTTGGTAATGAATAGCAGCTCTGCATTTGATTACAAAGAGAGAAGTATTTCCAGAAAAAGTCCTACAATACAGTGTTAGAACACAGTAGGACCAAAAATCCTTTACTACAATTACTATGGCTGCAAACAGCTTTACTTTTAAGGCATATAATTTTACTTTAGAGGTTTTGAACCTTCTCACTTGGAATGTCACACAACAGAGCATCAAGATGAGGAGGTTGTGCCTACCACTGATCCCTACTGATGTTGAGTTTTTCTAATGGGAATAAGCAGTCTCTCCTGCCTGCCTTATTCTCCGTGAGGGATCTGGGAAGGCATATTTGTGTAATTGTTTTTCTACCCAGCAGCCCTTTTTGATGGTATTCCACAAGGCTTTATTTAGTTTGCCTTCTTGTTCGATGGACTCTGGTGTTTTGAGGATAGTGGTGGCACCCAGAAGTATCTCTCATCCTTGTATAATCCTGCCGGTGCTGCCAAATGCTTTTACGTATTTGATCAATAATTGAGATATGAATGAGAACTGACGATGATGCAGAACTGTTGTGCAGGACTGCTTTCATCTTCCTTTCTGGCCTTCTTCCATTTAGCCTTGATGCTCACTCTTTCATGTGAACACAGATTTCATCATTGTCACCTCAGTGGTAACAGATGTGGTAATTAATGCAATGCAAGTTGCAGTGATGTCTACTTCAGGCTGCAGAAATCGAAACTGGTCCTGCACACTGAGGGTAGGTCTAACCAGCCATGCAAGTTCTGCACTAAGCTGCCTGCTCACTTCCACACAGAAAATAAAGTACTGGATTGAGCAGAGCATCCACATTGCTCTTGTACTTATCGAGCAATAGAGAGATGAAAATGCAGAGTCCACCAACAAGTGCAGCACCCATGGGAACATGTGATGGAACATCTATTGGTAGACTAAAAGAAAAACTAATTTATCTTGAAGAAATCTTAGCTGAATTCCCATTTCTTCAGTGTTTGTCTGCCAGCAAAAATTTTGACTCTTATGTCAAAGAAATGTATTAATCCTACTGAGATCTAGCTGGCAGTTGAAGTATATAACATTTTAATTAAGATTGTTGTTATATTTTATGAAGCGGAATGTCCAGGAGGATGCAGAAATGGAGGAGTTTGCAATGAAAGACATGTCTGTGAATGTCCTGATGGATTTTATGGGCCTCATTGTGAGAAAGGTAATTTAATAAAATATCTCAACTGTCTTCTTTACCACACTCTCAAGAAAACTGTATCTCCTGCACTGTATGCTCTCCTAAAATTAAGAATGGCGTTTTCTGAAGATTTTGTATATTTTGAGTTCAAATATGTAAGAGAATTGTTATTATCATCCATGGTCTAGTGGAAATACAAATTGCTTACATGAAAAATATTTTCTCTTTCACAAATTACTTTTAACAAAAACTGACGCAATAGTTAAGTGATCCCTAATCACAGGGAATCCATCTGGCAAGAAGATGAAATAAAATTCTTCTGCTAATGAGGACTAGCTGTGAAACAAAGCACAGTGCTTTAGTTGCTCTGCATTTGTTTATTTGCAGATAAGATCTTTGTAAGCAGGCTGAAAACAAAAATGGGAAGATGAAGGAAAGATTCTCTTTCTCTTCCATGAGTGGATAATAGCCCAAACCAACATTTCCAGGAGTGATGAACCAAGAAATTGGTGTGACTTGGCAAGGAAATTAGATCTTTTTCCTATCCCTCCCTTCCTTTCCCCAGTGGCAGTCCCTCCCCAGGGCGACTGGAGACGCCCATCCCCATGGGCAACCTACTCCAATGCAATCATTCATTCCCAGATACTCTGGCTACATCAAAAATATTAAACACAAAGGATCAAGGACTGTTCTCTGGCCTGGAGAGCAACTGGCACAGCTTACATTCATATGTTTAATAAACTCTTACCTTCCAACAAACCCATTACAAACTCACTCCTGGGAGGAGCCTGTGGTCACTACTCATCCCACGACCATGGTCAGGAGGACTTGCTGGTCAGCTGGGACAAAGCCAAGCCACCAACAATTTCACAAGATGATTTCACAAGGCCATTTGGCCCCGTGCCTGGGCGCTGTTTAACTCACCAGCCTGGACCCAACCTCACTGTGTGTACCAATTGTGGGCAACCACAAAGTGAAGCATTGCCCCCTAACATGCCTCCCTGAAGAGCCTTTTGAGGTGGCCACAAGGCAGAGAGGTCTTGGAAGGGCACAGGAGCTCCAGAGAAGATTCATTGGGAGCATGCAGGACGGTTTGGCTGTGCAGCAGTCTTACCTAGCCAAAATTAGGTAGCCATGCTTATGCTCAGGTCTGCAGGAGTGGGGAAGGTTAATTGTAAAGCCTGCCTGGGAACCCCAGTGAGTTACTGAGCCTTCTGAGATGGTCCTGCCTGCACAGCTGTGGAACCAGAATACAGCTGTAGAGAGCACTTGTCTGGGGGGAATTTTAAATGTCCAGAGAGTGTAAGTGTATGTGAGTACTTTGCTCTCCGCTGTCTGGTATTAAACGATACAAGAGGCAATTTCTGCTTACAAATGGAGTCAGATTTGAACTTCAATTAGCCTACAGTTTTTAGTAGCACTATACAGAAATAGCCAGGTACAAACCAAAGATATAATAAATTTAACCCCTTACCAGAGGCACTTTGTTTTGACTTAGAACAATAAGCAGAAGGGAAAGTAGCTTAAGGAGTCAATGTGCATGTGTTTAAATGCCAGGAAGGTACTGACATTTGGACATTGCCACCAGCAATGCTTTTTCTGCTCTCCCCACCCCTCAGCACTGTGTGTTCCTCGCTGTATGAACGGCGGGCTCTGCATCACACCCGGCCTCTGCATCTGCCCCCCGGGGTTCTACGGCATCAACTGCGACAAAGGTAAATGCCCGCCAGAGCCCCGGCTCTGCGCAGCAGCTGCCTTCACCCACCTGTGCCAGGTTCCCTCTAGGAGGGCACTTTGGAAACTCAGGGAATAAGTAAATAAGCTTTAAAATTAAAATTCTTAAAATAGATGCTATTTCACAGGCTGGCAGCTGCTGGAAGAATGTAGGAAATTGTAGGGATCCATACACCCCAGCTCTGTGAAGGGTGGCTGGGATAATCCCTTCAGTTGATCCACTGAAAACTGATCTTACCACAAAAATCACTTCTATTTCTGGGGTGAGAAAAAAATTACAAAAAAAAATCTCTATTTGAACTCTATTTTCCTGTAGTAAAATTAATTTTACTAATTATTTAGTACTTTAATGTGCTGCATCTGGACACATGAAAAAAATATGCAACCTATTCATTTTTTGTTGCTTCATTGGGACACATGAAGGGTAAAAACCAACAATCAATTGTTCAGAACAGTAATTGGGAACAGTCTAAGCTACCATGTAGGAAGAACTAAGTACTTTCCTGCAGAAGTGTAACTGACCTGCCCATGTCACGCTCCATTTCTCATTGCAGGTCTATATGAAGTAAAGACTGAATGCAAAAGGTCCTAGAGGCCTTTTCAGCAAAATAGTGGGAACCCTCCTATTACTTTACACAAACTAGTGTATTAGTGTCAATGCCCTCACAACTTCCATCTAGTTTTTGAACAGACTTTCACCGCATTTAGAAAATGCTTCAAATGTGCACTTTAATTAAATGCTCCTGATGTCTTGAAGGACTAATGTGAATCCCAGCTGTTTGGTGAAAAGTCACATCTAACACAATGTAAGTTATTTGGCAGCTGAAAGTCAGAGCATTTGCATCTATGTCACCACACAGAAAAACTCACAGAGGTTTCTTTTCAGTCAAAGGATTACTTAAGAACTGTAGTGAAGTATCCTCTTGTAGAAGTAGCTTCCAGTCCTAGGCTGTGCTCCTTTTATCAGACACTGGCACTTTCAATAGTGCCTTAATCCTTCAATGAGCTTTATGTGTGAGGGTTGATAAAGATGTAGCACAGTCTCTCCTCAGAGAGCTCACTGCTGTATTGTTCACTTGTCTCATTCTATATTGCCTTGTGTGTGTGCCCATGTAAAGCATTATGTAGGAATAACTGCATTTCAGTCTTACTTTGTAAAGCAGATGAAAGAGGTTAATCCTGCTTTTACAACCTACTCAATGTTTATTTATGATGAACAGCAGTTCAAGTTTATTTATGATGAACATTAAGTCCAAGTTAGTTCTAGTTCATGTTAATTAATTAGTTAATTCTTTTTATTTTTTCAGCAAACTGTACAACAACCTGTTTCAATGGAGGGACGTGTTTCTATCTGGGAAAATGCATTTGTCCTTCAGGCTATGAGGGAGACCAATGTGAAATTAGTGAGTAGCATCTCTGTGTGCATGCTTTCATTTACAGCTTCTTCTACTGTCATTGCCTGAATGGTAACATTTGAGCTGCCTCTGCTGGGCACAGAGCAAGGGTCTCACACAGCAGTTTGGGACCCTCTGAGTCAGATGCCACACGCCTCCAAACGAGTCTCCTACTCAGAAGTTTGATTCATTGCTGGACCATCTCACCCCCTGCCTGTCGGATTTTGGGCTGTTTAGATGGTCTGGAAAAGCCCGAAGATGGCCTTGGGCCGCCCGCGCTCCAAAGGACGAGAAGGGACTTCAGATCTTTTCTCGGTCTCGGTGTTTATTAAATGCTTATCTAAAAGATTTTCTCTGGGCCTGACAGAGTTCTGCTCAGCAGTCAGCCATGGGCACACACTGAGAGCCCCTGGGGCGGTCATCTATCTTTATACTTGGAGTTACGTATACAATATTTATCATTTTTCTCCAATACCTTTCACCCTTATTAACCAGTACACTTTTAGTAAGGTCCAATCCCAAAGTGCCAACATCACCACAGAAGATGGAGGCCCAGAGGAAGAAGAAGAAGGAGAAGGGCACGCCCCAATTCCTCCATCTTACCTCTCTAGACCCCCCTGTACAGGGATCTTAAACCCTGTATCTCACACTCCAATTAACTTGTCCCTTCACCATTCACCCCAGTGAAATCCTCCTATCCTCATACTGATGTCATCTCCCCTGTGGGATCAAAGTCCAGCCACCAGACATTTCTGGCAACATTCCAGGACTCCCGAGCCCCCCAGGGGTGGTCTTGTTCACTCTGCCCCTCAGCCCTGTGAGGCTGAGATCCCACACCTGCCCTGTTCTGTTTTCACTAGTAACCAGGCTTGGTAACAATCCTCAAGCCGTAAGTATGCAAGAAACGGCCTGTGGCAGACATGTGCTGCCATGCCCAGCCTGTGGGGTGCATCTATTTTCAAACATTATGGCAAATCACACCTGGGCACAGCAGATTAAGTTTGAGCTGTCACCTCTGAAAGGGCTACTATAATTTGGGAATGAAAAGATTTGGGGCAAAAGGAGAACTAAACTGTAAGAGCTGAGAGCTTTCATGTAACATGCAAAGTTACATTCACAAGGTAACTTGAGGATGTAGAACCAGACCTCATTCTTCCTGGACTTACAACTTCTAACAGGACACTGTGCAGGAAAGCTTTCCCTGCTGTAAATAATCCCACTAATATTTCCCAGCACCTTCACAGGAGCATGGAGAGCAGTATTTCGCCTAGGATATGTAAATGCTGATTTTTAAATATACATCAGTAGAAACAAGCTCTTCTCACAATTAGGAAATTTTTATCACTTTGGAAACACATGGAAATAAACTCTTAACTTGCTATCAGCCAATACACAACAACAAGTGAATTACTATGCAAAGAAAGTACACAGGTACACTAAGACCTACATTTTGCTCACTCTTTATGTGCAGATTAACAGTAGGTGTATGTAAATGTTTCACCATGTTTCTATGCATTACAAGGCATTTTGCAACTCCTTTTTACAGCATTAAAAATTCAGGGGAAAAGAAGCAGCAAAGCTTTATTGTTTTTAAGTAAATGAAGATTGCCCACTGATATAAATTCAGATCATATACCACAAGAACAACAGTGTGGGTTTTCACTGGATTTATCTTTGCTTATATCAAGTTCAAATTTGACTATTTGGCAGAACCCCATTTCTTTCTTCAGTCCCTAAAATGTCAATGTTGTTGACATTTTTTAGATGAAAATTAAAGTTTGATTCAGAGAGAAACATGCATTTTATATTTGGTGGTGGTTTTTTTTGAGGAGAATTCTTAGAACTCTTATTGCAGCATGTATAATTAAGGGCAGTCCATTTAATTGATCTGTCTAAGGAACTGAAGCTTGTATTTGTCTACTGCTGCTTGGGATAAGTGCAACTGTTTTGATTTCCTGGAAAGGTTACCTGTGAAACTCAAATTAAATTAATTAAAATACAGGCAGTAAACTAGCTTCTGTACAAAAGAAAAAAGAGCAAATTCAGATCGTGGTAAACTGGGACAATGTCAATGAGAGCAAGGAAAGCGATGCACTTACTCTGGCTCTTGTAAAGCCAGGACTGCAATTGTTAGACTGTGATTGACAGCTGTCATCACCCCTGGGCACTGCATCAGCACAGCAGTGGAAGATTGCAAGAAATCTAGACAAGGCTTAGAAACACCAGAGCAGAAACACAACTCAGTCCATTTTCTTAGGTCCAGGGCCAGCTACATTTAATCATGGGATTCTTAAAATAATGAGGGGGAAAAACCTTTCAACAGGCAGAAAGCCATCTTCTGAAAATTGCAAGGTTTTGTTGTTTTGTTGGGTTTTTTTAGAATTGGGTATAGGTTTTCAGTGCTTGTGCAATAATTGAATCCCTCTGTAAGACTCCTGGGAAGTTCAGTACACTTACTGAATCCAGTCTACAAAAATAACAAGCATTCAAAGTCTTCCAGGTTTTTTCCTAATTAGTGTTTCACTTTGAATCCAGAGTTTTGTTTTGCTTTGGATTCCTCTCCTACTTGTCACCAGCTGTTTTGTTGCTTTTTCCATTTCTAAGTCAATAACAGAGAGAGTTACTACTCTTTCCTTCATTCTGTGACAATCCTAGTCCGAAGTTAATTGAGCTGCACTGAGCCAAATGCTTGCCTGTTGCAACTTGGTGGAAGTTGATGTCACGTCTCTTGACCCATATCCTTCAGATTTGCTTAAAGAACTAGGAAAGTTCATTGATTTCTTTAGCATTGTTCTTTCCAATTGTTAATTACTTGGGATGCAATTGTTTGTAAATTAGAATGCCTGAAGTTTCCCTCCCCAAAGCCTCCTGCAGAGGAATTGTGCTTTTACAGAAACTCTCCTCAGCACAGTTTTTTCCATCAGCTACTTATGAAAATTCTTTCAGAGTTATTAAAATAATTATGTAGAATAGGAATGAGTGTTTCCTTTATATTGACAATATATATGTGTATCACAAAGGTCTGTAGGGGTTGAGGGCTAAGCAGGTGCTGCCTGTGATGTTGAGCTCCCAAGAGGACAGTCTGTGATCATGAAATGAGGTTTTCGGCACAGCAAGCTAGTGTTGATGCTTAAATTATGATGTGCAGTTCTCAGTTAATACCTTTCTTAAAAAAAAAAAAAAAAAGAAAGAAAAGAAAATAAGAGAAAGGGAAAGGAGAAGGGAAAAAGGGAAAGGGAAGGAAAGCAATCAGTTCGCTGCCCCAGGTTCCAGTTTTTATTTGCTTACAGATACAGGTAAATATTAGTGTTAAATCTAGGAAGGGTGCCTTTGTTTTCTCTTTTCTGAATGAAGAAGGAAGTCTAGTGGCATTAGAAAAGATAAAAAATGGTTTTGGACCACAATGAGAAAATCTGCATTGGTACATATGGGCACCAAGGTGGCAGAAAAGTGAGGATGCAGTTCTTGGTGGCTTAAGAGTGCCCAGGAAGTGACAGTGAACCTCCCTCAGCTTGGGAGTGTCTGAGTTCATGGGCACTGTTCTTCCCTTCTTAGAGAGAAGATTTAATTAGTTCAGAAATGCAGACAAATTCTAACAAGGCAGTCTGATGGTGGGACATTGGATGTTAAGTTTGAGGAAGGTCCCTGGTGTGCCCAGCATGAAAGAAAGAAATTGAGTGTGCTTCTTCACCAGGAGGGCCTCCTCAGTCCCAGACAATCAGGGCCAAACAAGACTTCCTACAGCAACAACACCTGACCCAGCCTATGCCTTTGGCAAAGGCTGTTTGTGAAGGAAAGTAATTTCCAGACCAAGAGCCTGGAAAAATGTCTGCCAGTTCGGATTACTGTTAGCAAAGTTGCTCTGTTCTTTGCAAACAGGAAAGAAGGGCATGTATTTGTAATGAGCTCTTAGTTTCTGAGCTGCCATGTGGAACATTCCTCGCTGCACCATCCACAGCACCATGGTGTTCCCAGTCTGTGCTACAAGCTGAAGGGCCCAGCCAATCTATTTACTGTCTGCAAGTAGCAGTCATACCTGTCATTTCCTGAGTATCCTACTGCTCTCAGATGGCACTAGATTTTTTTCTGCTGGGGCCCCTTGGGTTTGGATCCCACTCTTTGGAACTGCATGGTCTGGGCAGGGCTGCCTCCCCTGTAAAGGGTGGGGAGAGCAGGAGTCAGTACTGACCAGGGTCACACAGGCTCTGGCCATGCCAAATTGTTGTCATATTCTCAAAGGACAAGAACACTTTTAAGTTGGAAGCACAGACTTGCAGCAGAGTCTTTCCTGATGGATCTATAGTGCACACTGTAACATCTGGTGAGTTTTCAGGTACAGGCAAGCTTGTCTGACACTTGTCTCCAGTGGACACAGGGGACTAAGACCATTGTTTCCACCTTTTCAATTTCTAGGTAAATGCCATCAACCCTGTCGAAATGGAGGCAAATGTACTGGTAAGAACAAATGCAAGTGCTCCAAAGGCTACCAGGGAGACCTGTGTTCAAAGCGTGAGTACCAAAGCCGCTCCTTCAGTCCCTGTGGGAACATCGAGCTCGCTGTGCAGTATCTGTTTTACATAACGTCACTGCTAATTGTTTGTTGTCAAAGTAATTCAAGTTATTTTACTTTCTGGACGTACATCATACACCAGACTTAAGGAAATTATGAAACCAGAAACATTTTTTAACAGAAGTGTCCTCACAGGCCCTTCTGTACTCTTGAGTTTCTATAAAACAGCAGTGTGTCAGCTCAGCAAAGGCAGTTTCGCGAGAGAAATGCTTAATGAAATGTCAATAATTTGCCATGTAAATATCCACTCTAAGTGGAGTGCTGGGGACTTCTCTCCTCTGGCTGGTTCTGATGGATGCTCATCTCTGCTCTACAACCTGATTCTCTTGCCAGGGGCTGAGCCAGACCTTGCCAGTAAAGAATGGGTGTGGACTGTTTCAGGGCTCTGACTGCAGTCAGTGCAAAGGCATAGATTTACTTTGAGAGCCACAGCCTGTGCCAGCACCAGCTCATCACATGAAACAGCAGGGAGAGCAAATGTGTGACTGTCTCTGGATGAAATGTCATGAGAACAAGTGTGTGTGTTCACTTTCTGCAGCTGTCTGTGAACCCAGCTGTGGCCTGTATGGCACCTGTGTGGAGCCCAACAAATGCCAGTGCAAGGAAGGCTGGCACGGGAGACACTGCAATAAAAGTAAGTGAGAAACAAACCCTGAGAGTTGGATCTGAGTTGTTACACACCCAGTGCTATACAGAAATGACTGCCTCAAGAGCCTTTCCAGCATCATTAATGATACCACACTCCTTTTTCTCTGACCTTTAATCCAAGCAATAAAACACAGGCTTTCAATACTCCATAATTTCACCTACTTAAAAAAATTTCATAATAATTTGAAAGTGTTTTATCATGACCATTTTTGTATTAGAAATTCCAGAATCTGGTATCAATCAGAGGAGGACTTGCATGTCTTCCCACCATAGCATGGAAGGGATCCAATTTTTTCAATACTCCTCAGTAATGTCAGCTAGCTTTCAAATGCTGGGTAGGTATTTTTAAAAATAAAACTCTGTCAGGTTTTAAAACTGCATGAAACTTAGAAAAAATGTAATGTCCTTTAGAAATTTTTGGGAAAACTTGAAGAATTATGCAAGATCTGTTCTTCCAACTTTACATTTTAATTCTCCTCTTCCCACCCATGTTCCACAGCATACAAAATGCATTGCCCCAAAGCAAAGTTAAAGTTCTTGAAATAAATTTCTGTTGTGCTTCTTGGTCCATTTACCGTCTATTGTAGTAACTGATCATTTAACTGGGCTTAAAATGGTACTGTATAATTATTTGAAATACAATAGGATATATCCAGTAAGAACTTCAGATTTAATTTTATGTTTCATGTGCAACAATACTGTAACAGCAGTGATTTTTATATACTCCCAAAAAATACTAATGTATATCACTGTTGGCTACCAATTCACATGTTGTGTTTTATGTGTCAATAATAAAAACGTTTTCAGCTACAAAATCAATCAGCCATAAGGAATGTGAACCTTACGTTGCAGCATCAACTGTATGTTCACTTTTATTAAAACCTGTTGATGCATATGATTTTTGTCACATCAAAATGTATAGAATAAATACAGTATTTTCATTGAAAACTGAGTATTATCCAAATAAGATGGATTTTGCTGTGAAAATTAGGTTTGCTGTGAAAATTGGGAGTCTGCTTTTCTGTTGTTACCTAGTGGATTTGTGTTTAAGTATTCATGCTACTCTCTGAAGGAGAAATACCGTTAATACAAGTTATGGTTAGAAAAAAGATATAAAGAAATGAACCACTACGAACTACAGTTTATAACTTTGGTATGAACTTTTTCTTCCTGTTATACTCTTCCAATAAAGAACTCAGATAGCACATGAAAACAAATACATACTTTAGGTGACCATCACCAAAGAAGTAATTACTTGTACAACAAAACCAAAGCTCACACTTGCCTTGTGATAAGAAGTCAATAGTCTTACATCATTGTAAACTCCAAGGTTTTGCATCCTTCATTACTTGGAGTTTGGATACAGTCCTGGTTTTTTTAGTACTGCAAAACTCTCTGTAGTCAGCAAAGAACCTGTGAAATGGACATTTGGCAAAATTCACCCCCATTTTAAGTGTCCATTAATGTGCATGTGCTGCAGTTCCCTCTTTTCAACTGAAACCAAACATCACCGGGTCTTGAGGGGAGACTTAGAGTTAACTTGAGAGACTTGCTTCATATTCCATCAAATGAATGGCTCTTTGGTAAAGCTTTTTTCTTAAAAAAAGAAGTGGCTAAAAAATTGAACAGAGGACTCAGTTTTTCAAAGTAATTTCCATGAGCTTTAAGTAATGAGTAAATGAACCTATAAAGAATTACAACATAATACTTTGAATTCCATTTTTATTGTTCGCTTTCATTTTCCACAACAAAGCCTGTTTCAGATGGCTTTTTTTTCCCCCCCAGGTGTTTATGATCACTGGTGCTCTTTCTCTTTGCACTCAGCTATAAACCAAAGCCCAGCTCAGGTAGCTGGTGCAGATTCTCCCCAGGGGGTTGCTTACGCCCCACTCTAAAGCTGGCAGATAATCATGAGTGTAACCCACCTGGCATGGGGGTTACAGATGTGAACCCCAGGCTGAGTGACAGCCTGGCTGTTCTGGGATCCCTTGGCTCCCTGGCCAGGCCAAGCATCCGTCTGTCCAGCAGGACTGTGTTCGTCCTAAGGGGTAACAGACATGTGAGCACTTTTGTAAGGCAAAGTAAAATCCTTTGTTCAAATGGGTAAGACAGTTTCCACTGGAAATATTAGCTGTGGATCACGAGCCCACTTCTGTGGATTCTTTTTTCTTGAACTGGATAATTTTCCAGGGTACGGAGCCAGCGGTCTGAGCGCCCTGAGGCCAGCAGGCAGCAAGCACAGGCAGCACACGCCTTCGCCAAAAAGGGCCGAGGAGAAGCATGTCCCACCCGAATCCAATTATATCTGGTGAGCTCCAACATCTGAAATGGTTCGTGTTACACAAAGTTCACAGCCTTCATTAACCTCTCATGGATTGAATGTTAAAATGCTCTTCATTACAGTTAAGATTACCGGCTGGAATTTTATTAGCTTCATTATAAACCACTGAGCTGACACTTACTTTTCCTTTTAAGTTTTATAAATACTTCTGTAGCATGATTATATAGGCTTCTTCTCTCAGTGCTTTGAATGGTGTTTTGTACTACACTTCAGTTACAGCTAAACTTCCTTTTTTTTTGGTTATATAGCAAATATTATCCAAAAATAAGGTAACAATATTCAAGGAGAAAATCCTGTAGATGCTAACCCTGAATTATTTCAAGGACTACAGATGCAATTTGCCTAAGACAAAAGAAAGGTGCATTTTGCAAATTTTTACAAATTGTGTATTTAGACTTCTCCCTAAATAAATAAATAAGTTGCCTAATTTAAAAACCGAATAACTCAATTCAATGTTATTTTTGGCTTTACAGTTTTGTGTATTAAAAAGAAACTGCAGTGGTACCATTTAACCGACATAATGTATTGTAAACAAAGTAGAGCTATAATGTAAGAAGTTTCTGCATCAGCTTGAAGCAATATAATATATTGTAAACAGAACAGCTCTTATGTAATAAACTTTTTATACTGATTATTATGTATAAAATAAAGACGCTGCTTTAGTTTTTTGAGTACTGCTCTGTGTGGCCTCCTGCGGTCTCATCAGTGCTGGGTTGGGACGATGGCTTTTCTAGGACACCCTCATAAAACAGTGGCACTGTTGGAGTGGTATCTCTCTGTCTGCTTTTAGCCCCACAGATCTTCAAAATAGTTCAGAAGAACAACTTCTTGTGCCTTGGCCAAGGAGGGGAGAACATGCAAGGCTGTGTGTTTCACTCCCTGTACTTGTCCTCCTTGTACCACGTCCTCCTGTTCCCAGCCATCCATGTTGGTGTGCCCAGTTTGTGGCGCTTCAGGCGCTCAGAATGTGGTTTTACAGCTTCTGCCCCAGCCACGTTCGCTGCTCAAGGGTGATGGTCCTTTTTCATGTTGGGATCACTCTGTAGAAGGTTTGGGTGCTGCTTCTTGCAACAATCAGGGGCCATGTGATTTGTAATTTGATGTGGCTTGGAAGCAGAAAACATGCTTTCTGTCTGCACTGAAGAACAGTAAATATCCAATGGTTACTGGCCCTTGCTATAGTGTATTTTTGGCAATCTTATTACTTGGGAGAAAAATAAAAAAAATAAATAACATAAAGTTGGAAGCATTAGAGCTGAGCTTTTTCCCTCCACCGAGGCCAGAAAGAGGAGATGTGGGCAGGAAAGGTGCTCAGCCTCTGCCCACAGTCAGTACTGCCCCAAAAGCACCCTATTCAGATTAAAAAAGATGGAAAAGAGGCAGCCTGAGGCAGAGGAGAAAACATTTTGGTGATGAAAACCTGGGGATAACTGTTTATGAAGGAAACATTTTTTGATATTTTTCTTAAAAGTGTTGAAAGGAGAAGATTAATCTTAGGTTGAGATTAAATGTGTAGCTGCTCCATACATCCAGGGATGCCTTGGGAGCTGTGTACAAACATGAATGTCACATTTGCATGCTTTTTGTTCTTTCTGTAGCAAAGATTAAGTGGTTTATCACACAATACCATAAAAAGCAGAGAAAATTCTTACTTAAAATTCCTCAGATGTTTTGGCTGAACTTTTTCTGCTTCTGTCAATTTCTTAGAAAGTGCTTCCTTAAAAATAGCTAGTGTATTCTTTTATACAGAGTAATTTTTTTGCTACTTGCCCTAAAGACACTTAATGCTGCTTTTTTGTTTTCAGAGTTTCACCACTGATTTTTGGAAGTATCATTATCATGAGAAGAATATAATCAGAAAGGTTACAAAAGGAAAAGACGTTCCTCAAAGTGCACACTGTACCACAACTGTTTCTTAAATAACATCAATTGTCTTCACAAAATCTCCATATCTTTGCAGTCTGAGCACAAAGTTTCCTGTGTAAGAGGCTGTCCTTGATGTCAGAGTTTTAAATTAAACAGAGAATGCTAAAAGAAGACATGAATTTTCCAGAAAATGTCCAGCTGGGAGTTGGAAGCAATTTAGCCATTTGAAAATAAACTACAGAATTTATCACATTCTGTCACTAAACAGGACATACATATGAGGAAAAAAAGACCTGCCAGAGATGAAAATTATTTAAAAATAGCAAAACAAATTCAAAATACCAATCTACTACAATAGGTCAGACAGAAACTGCCTTTTCAATGATATTTGGAAAGTTTGCAGTTAGCCAGAGCAAGATGCCAAACACTGCACTTGTGAACAGCAGCTGTTCGGTGATGAAAATGAATAAAACAACATAAAATGTTAAAGTCACTATAACTGTACCAAAGAAATCTCAATTCTAGCAACTGACAAAATGATAGTTTTACAAAGGACTTCTAATAGTACTTGATAATTTGGGTGTCTAATATTGGCATCCTGCTACGTCCAGGTGTGCACAACATTTCAAAGGACAAATACACAAGGCGCACAAAGAAAGCAGAAGCAAGCTGCCTTTTTTGTACTGCTGACATTACTGAACTGATGCACATGCTTTTGGGGGTTGGTTTGGGTTTGGTTTTTTTTTTTTTTTTGGAATTTGCATTTCAGGTTGGCTCTGTCTGTGCCATTGGATTTCACATATATCTCTATCTGTGCCTCTTCACATCTTCACCTGACTGCTGGGGAGCTGGAGGGAATTGTGGCCTTTTCTTGTTCATGCTGTGCTTGGCCTGGCAGCCTGTGCTGGTTCCACCTGCAGGGCAGGGGTACCAGGGGCAGCAGGGCCCAGCACACACCAGGTGCTGCTCAGGGTTCCTTCTGGCCAGGAGGCAGCACTGCCTGCTGCAACCCAGCACACTTTCTCCATGTGCTGGGACTGAATGGTCCAGTTGTTCTTCTTCAGCTTCAGCTGCATTTCAAGGAATATTAAGGAAAAATAGTTGTAAAGAAAAAAATTCAAAATTGTTCCAGATGACTCGTTGCCTGTAAGATTCAAACTCCAAAAGCCAGACTTAAAAAATTGGCCAGACTTTCTGGTATTAATTCAAAAATGTCAGCTTTGTTTCTGCTGGACAGATTTGTTACCTTTCCTTTCCTCTCACTCCTCTACATCACCTGTTCTACTGGGATTGCCTACTGCGGAAAAAATTCCTTCTTGCAGATGCTGACGGGACATCTGGCAGCAGCAGAGAGGGAGCTGCCTGAAACAGCCTGGAGTTGTGCCAGGCTTCCCCCAGTGCCTGCACAGCCCACAGCATGGCACTGGGCAGGGAGAACGGGTGAGTGGGTGTTGAGGCATCACTCAGAGACATGGCTTCATGGCAGCTCCAGGCCTTGCAGTCATTTCAGCTCTAGCCCAGAGGATCTGCATCAGTCAAAAGTGCTCTCATCCATTACAGGGATTAAGTCCTACTAAATCCCACAAATCTTGCAGTGTGAATAAGACTTTGTGTTCAGTGAAGTGATGAGGTACGGTGATTAGCCAGGGCACAGCCAAACCTTAAAACCCCAACTAAAACAGTGACAGCCTCCCCAGCTCTAAAATGTGCCAGCAAGATTTGCTCACATGATGCTTTAAACAGAAAAGCAACTAGTTAAAAAAAGTCTCAAGTGAAATGTGTCCCAGTTGCTGTTTATTTTTTCTTGCATCTCTCTGGCTCCCAGCACCCAGGTTCTGCTGGAGCACAGCTGGCTGCACACCCCTGGGTGCTGGCTGGGGGCAGCGGCCCAGTGCAGCCATGCAAGCTCACCCACACCCAGGAACAGTGCAAAGCTGAACTGAGCTCAGAACAAACGGGTTAGGAGAACAGCAAGGTTTGAAAAAGGCATGCATGCAGATCTGAGAAGATGTATTTCTTATCTTTGTGGCTTTAGGAAGTTCAGTTTCAATGAACCTTTACAATTTTAAGTTTAAAAAGCCCCACACTATATATATTTTTACTTAGAACACCGTATTCTATTATCCATATTAGTTACAGAGATTGCATTTTAATCCCTTTCCACACAGCCCATCAGAAGCCAGAGCAGTCTCGTTGCAGGAATCTTTCCACAGAAATATGATTTTTTTCAGAAGATTGAACACACATACCCTGTCTGGCCAAACCACAGCTCCAAAGTAGTTCAGATGCTTATGAGGGACATCCCCACAAGGACTTTCTAACACTTTGTTTCCTGGCATATGCTTGGGGGATTTTACAGCTGAGGAGCTGGCACTGGGGCACTGCACAGAGTTTACAGAGCTAACTGGCTCTGACTGCTCTGTTTGGCTTTAATTAATTAAACCCTTAATTATATATATATATATATATATATATATATACACATATACATATATATATATATACACACACACACACACACACACACATATATATATATATATATATATATATATATATATATATATACATATATATACATATATATATATATCCTAATCAGTGTGCTACACTTGTACTGATCCTTCCTGCCCAGACATCCTAGTGAGCCTCACTTCTAGGCAAGGACCAGTGGGATTCCCCAAATTCTCTAGCAGGCAGTATTTGGAAAGGATGGCCCACAGTGTTTATACCTTGTGCATCAAGTTTCTGTGCTATCCATCATCTCCAGCTTGCAGGAGCCTTGCCCAAATGGAGCCTGCCATGACCCTGGGCTGGAATTTTCCCCAGTCCTCCTACTACAATTTGCCAGACTTTGTTGGACAAATTTGGCTACTATGGGAGCTGCTTGTGTGCTGAACTCCGGCTTTCTTCAAATTAGGGTAATCCAGCTGAAAGTCTGAGCATTTAATTAAGGTCATGGGTGTTCTCAGCATGCCCAATTCCACCCTTCAGTGGCCGCTGTGGGTATCACCTCTCCCTTGGTCTATCTGGAGAGTGACTGCCAAATGTATACATCTCCCAGATGGTGTCACTGTTAAAAAAGTTAAATGAATGTTCAGCACAATCCACTCAGTGCTTTTTAAACCACTCTTTTTGTGTAAAGGCATAAAGATTTCTCCCATTTTACAGCTACAGCAACAATAAAGGAATTGACTCTACTGCTGCACTGTATTTATCCCTTGTAAGACTGACTCAGTAGTGATAGTTCCACCTCCAAGGCTTATTCCTAAAAGGAACCAACTGTATTTGAAAGGCAGGTGAAATGTTAACCTAGTCTGACAGTTATGGGGTCCTGAGTGGTTTAGATGTCACAACTTACAGCAATCCACTTAAAAACGAGATGTAAGGGATTTCTAGGGAGAGGTGAGTTTGGAGTTTCTATTCCTTGTGATCAGTGAGAGCAGGAACTTCCTCAACACCAGAGGACCCCTCTAGCTGGTGTTTGAAAATGGACAGCAACAGTAGGGGAAGAGTGCATAGTACCCCCCTGGAGGTTCATCTTCATTGCCACCAGGGAGCTGAAAGAGGGATCACTGAGGGTTTTGGTATTTGTTCCTGAACATCTTTACAATAAATGATTTAGTAATGTAGAACCACATAGTGGTTTGGGTTGGAAAGGACCTCAAATGTCATCTAGTTCCAGCTCCCCCCTTTCACTAGACCAGGCTGTTCAGAGCCCCATACAGCCTGGCCTTGAGCACTTCCAGGGATGGGGTGTCTACAACTTCTCTGGGCAGCATGTTCCAGTGTCTCACCACCCACACAGTCAATAATTTCTGCCTTATGTCCACTATAAACCTACCCCCTTTAACTTAAAAAGCATTACCTCTGTCACTGTAGGACTTGTTAAAAAGTATTTCTGTCTTTCTTATTAGCCTCCTTTATATATGGAAAGGCTGCAATAAAGTCCTCTTGGAATCTTCTCCAAGCTGAATAACCTCAGCTTTCCCTGCCTTTAATCAAATTTCAGTTTTCCTGCTCTACTATGCTTCCTTTTTTTTTTGTTTGTCTTAAAACACACTAACATCAAATAACAAATGAACAAACAAATAATTAAATATACCCCAAGTATCTGAGATCCCCAAGAATTTCATTTGTTTAGGATACATCACTTCTGGTCTTTTTAGAGCAACAATTTGATATTGCAGTAACACCACGTTTAAGTCTGCACTTGTCCCTGGAAGTACTACAATGTTTTTAAGCACCTTGTGGACCATCCACAAGGAAGAGGAGCTGCAACAATGAGGCCAGCAGAACGCCTTGGATGTGATATTTCCTTGGGTTTTTAGAGGACAATAAGAAAATAGCTTGAGGATTATATTTGACTGAAATAAGTTTTGGTCACTCGGATGGGTCTATTCTGCTCGAGACACAGCAGTCTTCTCTGCAGCAAATGAGTGACATGAACACTTAGATAAAAAAAGTGAGCTGTCAAGTGCAGAAAGTACCCAAAAAGTGCCATGAGGTTATTTAGGTATTGAAGTTCCTGTCCATTTTTAAAGTTTATTATTCAAAATATCATCATGCAACAGCTCTGACTGCGCTGCAATCCTCTATTGTCCACAGCAAAAGTTGTTCTGGAAGAGTTTAAGATGAAATAAAAGATCTGCTGAACACATCTTGACCAAAAGAGGAATGCAGAATCCTGTGTTTCTTTCTAACTCTGTTTCCTCTCCTAGCAAAACACATTCCTTTTCTGCATTCCAGAAAATAGAGAGGGAATAATTACATGGAAAAAGTGGTTAATTGGGAGCTATGCTTTTTCTGTCATGCCCAGCACAACAATTAAGGTCTCAAAAAGTCAAGACAGTGAATGTCCCTTTGAAATTGGTGGGGGTGTGGGGGGAGACTCTAAAAACCTGGCAAGCAATTAACAGTAATTATAACTTCATTATTACTGCCACCTTCCTATCTGTTGTGTAACACTCCACTCAGGTTTCCTTATCTTATAAACAGCCAGTGATACAACACTGCTGTTTCATATCTGTGAAGTCACTAGAGACAAATGATATTGCTGTGAAACTGGAGTGCAGCTATAAAGTTGCTGCCCCACTGCTTTGGATCTGAAAACACAGCTACATGGAACCAATGTAGCTTGGCTCTTTTACAGGATGTATTTGGAGCCCAGAAGTAACTTCTGCTGAATGTGTGGAGGTTTATTTGACTTTCAGCATGTTCTGGGCCAGTGGTGTTAGCCAAGCCCTGGAGACTGTCCCAGACTCAGAGCCATCTCAAGCAGTTTGATCCTGCCTGCTTTTCCCAGTTTAGCAGAGCTCTCCCAGCTGAGTTACCCATCAAAGTACAGAGAGGAGCAATAATCAGAAGCTGACAGTGGCTCTCTTCAAGCAGTACTGAATCATAACTCACAGGAAAGGGCAGGAGAGGAAGGGACACTGATGTAATTTTCTGTAACAAAATTAAGGATCTTTTTATTAAAGGTGTGTAGGACTAGTTCCAAGAAAAAAACAGTCTGCTTCATACTGCTTCTGCAGTATCCATATTTCAAGAAAACACAGAAAATTTATGAGAATTCAGAAGAAAATTGCAAGAGCTGTTCAGAATCATAGAAAAGTGTGTGACACAGTGAGAAACTTCAAACATGTTTCAGGAGGAGTGGTTGGGCTGCTGAAAACACTCCCTGCTGCTAGAAGAGAGGTTTTCTCTTCATCCCATACACTATCCTCAGCAGAAAAAACAAACAGTTTTCTGCTGAATAAGCAAGCTTGACCAGCTCTCTGGTAGATCAGCAGAAGGGATGAGATCTTCAAAGGGTATCCCAGCCATTTCAGCTACTTGCAAAACCAACTCCTTGTCACAAAAATGTCTCCTGGGCCTGAAAAAAATTCATTCTAGAGAATTTTCAGACTGGGTACATGGCTGTTATTAACAGTGGATTAAGTAAGTGCAAGGTTTTACCTGGGACTGCAGCAGGTTCTTCATCATCTGGTCGTAAAAGCAGGACCTTCTAAGAGATACATTAGTAGCTAAAAAATAAGTTACAGTCTTCCCACAGAAATCACAAGACAAGGTTTTGGTTCCTTCCACACTGTGGTCACCTTAGATTTGGTCTAATATCTTGGTATAGTCTTAAACATACAAAGTGGGGAATAACCCCAAAGCTTATGCAGGTACTTAATTTCTGAGTGCATCTACAATTTCACTCCAGAGGTGGAGGAAGCTGAGTAATAACTGAAATCACAGCAAGATGCTGTTCATACACTGATATTTGGTCATATGCCACGACTTCAGCTTGTCAAGGATAAGGCAAGGAACTCAAGGCCAACTCAAACCCTAAACTGTATAATTAGAGAAGAGTAGTGGCTTTTTTATTTCCTTCCTTGCTCCTGAAGTGCATTTTTCACTGTCCCATGGCAACTGTTTCTCCTCAGCTTGTTGCTACATGAGAATTAGAAATTTAAAAAGCTATTGTGAAGGAGTTTTGAGAAACACTTCAAAAATTCACACCATTTAAAGAACAGGAACAGAGAAGAGCTCATGAGGGCACAGAACTACAGCATGCTTTGATACAAGCCTTCATAAAGGCAACGACTCACGAAAGCCCAACAGCAGAATGAATGTCTCAGTGTATTTCAAATGATGTGTTTTCACAGATACAGTCACAGCTGTGATGCCTTCATTTTTCTGAGTGCCAAGTGTGGGTCACAGGGACAAATGTGATTGCTCCTGTCTATCTTGGTACACTGGGCTTTGTAGTCCTGGCCCAAGTCCACCTCGGACAAGTGTTGCCTTTATTTGCTAGCAGATCATTCAAGGGATCGTTTTGTGCGAGTGACAGCTGAAAGGCATTAAGCAGTACAGTAAATCATTTAACTGGAACCTAGAATGTGTGAACACTGAACCACAAGCTCTGATGGAAGAAAATTTATTTTGTGTTCTGAACAGTCTTAATATTAGTGGCCCAGTTTAACCACATGTAACAACATAATCTGTTCAGTTTTCAGCAAGGTCTTTAACCAGATATTGTATACCCCTGGGGTGGTTTCCTCTAATTATTTGAGGTTTCTTACTTGGAAATTGTATTGTTAAAATGAACTTTTTCATTTGTACAAGCATCAGAGACAAAGCCTTGGTTTGAGGGAATATCGGTGTGCTGCAGCCAGCCTAGGTCTTGGAAAAAGGTGATGGATTGAGGCTGGAGCACGCAGCCATCTGTTTGCCCCCCAAGCTGCACTCCCCAGGACCTCCTGCTGCAGGGGGGGATGCTGCACTCACAAATGACCTGTGCTACACAGAGGTATCACTTTCTGTCCAGGAAAGGTGCTCATGATCACCAGGCTGCCTTTTCTCCAGCCTTTCCCGCTCCAGTTGTCCATCCATTCCTTGGCTGCAGCCTCTGAACAGGCAGAGCCCATTCACAGCCACCAGGCTACCAAACCACTGGGCTTAGCAACATTGGGATCCAACTCCCAACAACAAACAGGAGACATACATCCCCAGGACCCCACTTGAGGAAAGGGTCTCATGGACACAACAGTGACAATGTGACCCTGCTTCCTGAGTCTTGGCAGTCACCTTCTCCTTCTCCACCTTCTCCCAGATGGGCTCATTGGTGCAGCACAGCGAGCAGGGACCGTGGTGCCACAGAAGCACTCACTGCAGCACAGCCAGGGCACACGTGTCACTGTCATTCCTCCCAGCAGCTGCCCTCCAGCAAGCAGGTAGGCTGTGCCATTGAGCTCCCAATGCTCCCTGCATCCTGCCACCAACCCCCAGGAAAGATGCTCCAAGAGTGTTGCAAGGAGAAGCAGAGCTGAAGGACTGTGTGTGTGTGCATCTTTGGTACTACAAGGCACCGCCAAGCTGCCCCACTGCCACTCTGGACTCCCACAATGGTGGAGTTTCAGCCTTTTCAACTTCCAGCAGTTTGGATGCCTCTTGTGTTTGAAGCTGTTGGAACCACATCAAACAGCCCCAAGCAAAGAATGCCGTTAAAGGATTTATTCAGCCTGGATATGAGTGCTGCTGATGGGAGGAAAGGGAACAACAAAGGTTTCTCAGCCACCATTGTGATTTACCCATTTAAAAATATATTAAAAAAAAAGAAAAAAAAGGAAGATTCCATTTACAAATCAACACCATTTGGCTGAGCATTTTACTTCAGACCCTGAGCTAGTTCTAAATTGCTTGGCTTACATAAATACCTCTACCACCAATGGACCTTCACAGAAGGAAAAGGTTCATAATTGAGCAGTAATTGACAATCATGAGAGACATTTTTCAAAAGCAGAGTGTCAGATTTTTGAATTAAAAACCCTGTAACTAGAACTATAAATCCCAAAACAATAAGTAGATTAAAACAGTACTGTAATTAACACTGTAAGAGTAATGCCTCTGTGCAGAAAAGATAACAAATTCTAACTTTTTCTGCTCAGGGAACCTGATTTTTGGTAATAATCATTTTCCTTAGTTCCTCTTCTTCTTTCCATATTTTATTCCAGATACAGGGAAGAACACCAGTTCAATATATTTTCACCTTTACGTTATGTTTAGTGCATTCAAAGGAGAGCAGAAGTCCAGTCCACAAGCACTATTTATATTTGCACTAACCAATCCACCCATTTTAAGAATTAGTTTGCAGTGAAGATGTCCCTTCCCTCTTCCTATCTAACCCCAGTTAAATTTCTTTAAACTTGGGTTAGATAGGAAGAGATCCATTGCCTTCTTATGCTGGTCCTTTAGAAGGAGAGGAGCCATCCATCTGTGATCTGAGCCCCTCTGTAGGGCTTTCCACAGTCATTGGTACTGTCCCTGCTTTAGCAGTGTGTCCCATTACCAGGTTTAAGTAACACATAGATTTGTCCCTTCCTTACTTGCTTTTATTTTTCCTTCTTTGCTACCATTACAATGGGTGCACCTAAATGGAAGGTGTAGAGAAGAAGGGACCATACTCTTCCATCAGGTGCACAGCAATACCAAAAGAAGCAGCAGACATAAAACACAACAAGAGATAATCCAATACAGTAAGAAGGGGAAAAAGGGATTTATCCTGGATGTGGTGGAACACTGTATCAAATGCTGAAGGAGGATATGGAATCTTGATCCTTGCAGGTGTTCACACTTGCCCAGACACGACATCTGTGGCCTGATGCAATTCCCAGCTGGCCCTGTTCGGAGCAGGGGTTTGGACCAGGTAATCTGAGGCGACTCCCAACCTGAATTATGCTTCTGTAATGGCCATCATTGAATGCCACATACAGACACATGTCTGGGATCTGTAATAACACCACAGATAGGTACCTAAGTCCATGTGCTAGTTCCACATATCACATGGAGATGAGTTTGGGACAACTGAAAAAACCATCTGTGTCAGACAAGTCCAACAAGAACAATTCCCTTGGATCTGTTTTGGTTTTTTAAAGATAAATCTCACTTGAGCTCAATTCTTGGGATGAACAAGTATCACCTGCAGTGCTCAACCCAAAATGCTTTTTTCCATAGCGGAGTATGAGGGTGTCTAGAATTTGAAACAATGTAGGCCCTTGAATGTGCATATCAAAAAGACAAGTTTTATTGAATACCTTTGCATTAATAAAGAGTATTGCAAGTTTAAAGCACAATTGCCACGCTCTGTAGCACTCGTGATCTCCCCACTAATGACCTTTCTCAGACCCAGCCATACTTTGCAAACGCTGTAACCATTGGATCTGAAGCTTCCTCAGGGTCTGTCTGTTACCATCTTCTCTGCTGTACACAAGGGCAGAGCAGGAAAGAATTACAGTGGATAGAGGCAAGACCAAGATGACAGAGTAAAACCAAAACAATTGCCTACCAAAATGCATAACATCTAATTTTTTTTATAGAGTAGGTGACATGAAAGGTTGCTGTCTTGTTGTTTTTTTTTCTCTTCAGAATCAAAACCAATGTCCAAGCAGGATTATTCTTGGAAGGGGAAAAGTGGCAACTAATTAGTGAGAAAACAGACAGGAACCTGAAATACAACCCAAATCCTCCTGCCCCTCTCTCTGACTCGTGGCCACTTATCTCTTATGCCCCCATGTAACACACAAAGCAAATGTCCTCTCCTTGCAGTGCTTCCTTCCCATCTGGTGAGAGGCACAGCTCTGAATTACCTGGAGTTTCAGTTAGTATTTCATACTGGTTTGGAAATATGTCAGGGGATTTTGTGTGTGTAATATAAATACTCCCAATGCAATTAGTCTCTGCTACTGGTAGAGAAACAGACTGCATCAACATTGCTTTTTTTGCTGAAGTGCTGCTGTAGTTTCAGTTCATCCCACAAATGTGGCATTGTCTCCTAAAATTACATTACTAATTGCAGCTAATACACCAAGGCCAGATGAATGAAACTTTGATCTGAGTAGCACCCCTACGCAATCCCTCTGGCATGTAAATGGCAATTACAAAACACAGCTCAAATACAGCTTGAAAGCAAAGATGTAAGGCCAATTTATTTAGTGCTCCTGGACTAGAAAAGGTCCTTATTACAGTGCCAGATTACGATTGACCAAGATTTGCTCACAAAACATTTCCCACTGAGAGTGTGTGACAAGCTGCTATCATTACTAGTCCAGCTGGTTTAAAAGAAAAAAGAAAAAACAAACAAACAAACAAACAAACAAAAACCCCAAGAAATCCATCTTAACTTCAGTTTTGTCTGGGCTGCCTGACAGAGATCAGCTGCCAACTACAGCAGCAGAGCAGGCTGAAGGGAGTAGGTGTGGGGGTGTGAAAACCAGAATAATATGGGGGAGCAGCAAGGATCAAGGAAGGAAAGAATGAGACAGAGGACACAGAATGTAATTGAATGGGACAGGGGAAAAGGAGAAAATAAGAGAGGTTAAAGGTACATGAGGACACACAAAGCAAGCATGGAAAAGTTAAAAACAGATGTGAGAAAATGAAGGAAATTGAGAAAGAAAGCAGGGTAGATGAGTGAAAAAAAAAAAAAATAGGACTAACCAAAGGTAGTTCTGTTGAAAACTTGCCACAGACTAGTTCAATAGGGCAAGAGCTGGACCCCATGCTTTCAGCCTTTGGAAGGAGTCAGTTTAGGCTTCTTGTGCTGCAATCAAGCACGTGAAATCTTCGTTTCTCATATGAAATGGCTACAGGCATGAATTCAAGTGGAGAGCTCTCCTCAGACCAGCTAGGAGAGAAAGGGCTCGCCACGTGGCACCTAGTCCTGGATGCTTTGTGTGTAAGCTGTGCCACACAGAGAAAACCTGACTGAAAAAAGACTGTTTGAGGAAAAAAGAGATGCAGGGCCAGTAATGTAGCAGTACCCTGTGACAACACTAGAGAGCAAGACAGACATACACGTGTGATTAACAGGTATATAGCAGACAAAGTCTGTTAAAGGCTAAAAAATACCAAAGGAACTTCTCCACTGCACAAAAGCAGAGATGAGCTTTTCTACACACTCCAAAGTTACAAGGGAATCACAAGCCAAAACAAAAAGTTCCTTTTTATTGTCAGTGAGGAAAGTAAGTAATCCCAGAATTTTGATTGATATATCAAAACAGAGCTGAGCTGGATTAGGAAAACTGATATTTAATGCAAAAAAAAAAAAAAAAAAAAAAGCGATCTGAAGCCTTTTAAAAAGTTTGCTCATTTGAAGAGACACCAGAACTGGATTTAGAAGATGAAAAAGTGGACTTGCTTCTTAATAAGAGAAAAACAAACAAAACCAGCAAAATAAACAGTGACCTTGTCAGAAAGACTGAAGTGAACAAAATAGGCAGAATAATTTTTTAATCGTAGCATGGAGAGTGCAGCAGTGGCAGCACCTTCCTATTTAGCTCTGATTTACTCTCTCTTTTAATTCAAATCTCATTTCTATGACTTAACACCCACGTTTAGAGACCCAAAGATGAAGTCTGCAACTTTCAAACAAAATGCAGATTTAACCCATGCAAATAGATGTTAGTCAAACACTAATTAAAAGGCACCTAAAATTCTCATTTGCAGTAAGAAAAAAATTGCAGATAGCACAAAAATCTTGATTAAATTCAAGCTGAGCAGAAACCATTTCAGTAGCAACTAAATGACGTTTTTTAAGCAGGAGGGAGGACAAAACTTCACAGGAGCATAAAATCCTTCTGATGACTCATCCCAAGCCTATCTATTGAAAACTTGCATAAATATCCATGATAATTACTACATAATCATTAAGTCATGCTGGCATGTGGGTCTAATTTGTTTTAAGAGAGATGAGAAATGTGAATTGTCTCTTCAAGCAAGAGACCAGGGCAGGAAACCCTAAGGGAAGGAGTTCAGATTCTTGTTTGTGTGCATTATTGTTTTCAAGTTGAATCAGTCAAGTCAAGCTCACAGAGCAGGTCTGACTACACAATAATCTGTCTCCTTTGAGTGCTTTGGAGGAGTAAGGAAGACTTGTAACTATTTCAATCCTCACTCAGAACATCCTTTTCTTATAACTGGTAAAAAAAACACCCCACAAACAAACCAAAATAAGCAAATAATATGACTGTCTTAATGACAGAATTCCTGAAGTAAAAGGTGTTTTTACATAAACTTATGTAGAATTTCCAAGATAAAAAAAATTCTACCTTTAAGCAAAAATCTTATAGGACACCTTATAAACACAGTTTGTGCTGTTATTAACTAGTTTTAAGGCATCTTTCACAGACAGAAGGTGTGTATATCAAACTTTGCCAGATGAGTCTAACCTGTATAACTTAAACTCCATCCCCTTCCCTTGTTGTTCTAAAAAACCTTGATAAAAAGAAGCAGCATAGATTTTAAGCCTAAATTTTCCCTGAAATAAGGGAATATTCACCATAATAATGCACCGAACGGAGTCCATTAGAGCAAAATCAAGCAATATTATCATAAACATGTTGACTTTGCCACACGCTGGAATTTTTATAAGAACAGGATATCTGTGGTCATGGCACTGAACTGAAGAGCCCTGGGTTGAGCTCTCTGCTGTCATGAAAACTGGGATAGTGAGCTTGGGCAATGAAATAAATAAACCTCCGTCTGTAAAATGTAGGTAACTATTGATTTAGACTTGTCCTTTCAGTTCTTGAAAGTGAAAATCTTTAAAGACTGTGACATCCTGTGTGTAGACAGTCATGAAGACACTAGGTAGCTGGAAGGCCAGGATTTAACTGAAAACTGTTTTGAGAAGCATCTCTCTCCTGAAATAAGGCACCCTAGACAGTGGGACTGTAATGTCAATAATGAGCACTGCATTCTGTGGTTGCACTTCCCTGAGCCAAAAGCAAATGTTTCTGCAAAATATGCAATCAACAAGATGCTAAAATTGTTCTGTGGCTATGAAAGTGCTCAGAAACATTCATTTTTAGCTCTCAAATTATTTGGGTGGGCTTTTTAAGTGACTGCACAAACACAGTCATTGTCAGCTTCAGACTGGTGTGCCACTCCATTCCTATGCCTGCAAGTCTCCTGCAGCACTCAGGCTCCCTCTCAGCAGAACTGGCAAAGCAGTCCAGCTCTTTGCAGCTGCACAGAGCACTCAGGTCCAGCCAAAGCACAGAAAGTCCACAAGGGCAGAGGAGGGTGGGGGTGCCCAGGCAGTGCAGAGGTGCCACAGCACATGGAGCAGGTGCTGCTGGCTGCTCAGGGCCACACAAACAGTCCTGGGACCAGAGATTGTGGGACAAGACCCTCCATTTCAGCTGCTTAGGAGGGAGTTCACCAAGCACCTAAATTTGGCACTAAAAGTAAAATGCATCACAGAATTATAACGTCACCTGTGAGGAGAATATGATGCTTGGCACTCAAGAGTGACAATTTGCTTGGCCTATTCCTAACTCAGGGAATCCATGAAACTTTATGTATTCCCTCCTGAGCCTAAAACTGATTACCTCAGGGCATCAGAAAGATGAAGGGGGATGCTTTACTGAACCCCAGGTAAATGATTGGATTGTTTTAATGGGCTTTGCCTGCATGCAGCGAGCTCTGAGGCTTGCAGCCACCCCAGCTGCAGAGTGTTCATGCTTTCTGTGGGGCAGCTGATTTCCAGCTCAATGCTTAGCACAGACACCTGTGGATGCCTTTTCCTGTGGCTTTTCTGAGGTCTCCTATCCGATGAGTGTTTCACATAAAATACAGAACTTGGATTGGGAAAGGTAAGCAAGCCCCGGGACTGTCTCCTCCCAGTGAAGCCCACACTCATTTTTGCTATATCGTTGTTTCATGAAATTACTGGTATTACTGAAATTACCTCTCTTTGCAGATCTCTAACCATCACATTTTATAATGATGAGGAAAGACAGCAGCAAGCATTTATTTGGAAACCACAGGGTTAAGCAGATCTGGCATCCCATCTGAAAGAAATGGCTTTTTACCCTATAGGAATGAAATGACATGTCCAAACCCTAAGTAGTGAGGAGTCTCATGTTTGCTAGCCAGCATGCTAACTACTGTAGCTCTTCTTCAGAGAGTGATGGACATCTTAGAGGTTTAGATCAAAGCTTAGCTTTGTTCATGGCTGTAGTCATATACCAGAACTGCTTGGTGCCAGACTGCAACACCCAGCAGGTTCCCAGGGAATGATCTAACCCAAAGTCCTGCTGAGCCACACATAAACTCCTTTTAAGACCCAGCTATTTTTCCAGCACATAATTCATCTTTTACCACCCCTTTTTGTGTCTGTCTGAAGACTCCTGAGAATAATGCTTAAAAAAGAGCAGGAGCTCCAAATTTCCTCCAGGTCCCTGGGAATTTCTCCTGTAATTTAGTTCTTCCTCTAGGGTGAGAAGTCTCTTCTGCTCATAAGTACATATGATAAACATATGTTTATCATACCCTCTTAAATCACTTTTTCAGTCATCTTGTCACAGAACATAAAATAAAATATTTTTATCTCCCCTTTTTAAACTCAAATCCAGTAGAACATCATACAAAATGCAGCTTTGCTAAAAAACTGGGTGAAAAGATTGTGAAGAAGAAAGCTTTGCACATGGTGTTCATGGTGTTTTTTATTCCGTATCTCCCCTACCCCTTCCAATCCATACCAATTATTCAGCCCCAGAAAATACTAAAACTTTTACTTGATTGTCCCTGACTCCTGCTCAATATGGGCCCTGCCAGCTGTTTCCTGACCATTCCTTGCAAAGGGCCACCTGGCCCAGCTGTGGTTAATGCACAGCTAATAACCAGCCAAAGCAGCTCCTGCAGCTTGATGCAAATTGTTTGTGGCTGCTTCACCTGGAACAGACCCACTTACAAATGGTAGGGCTGGGTTTCCACCCTGGGGCTGTCCATTCCAGGTGTACTCCATACCCCCACAGCTGAAGGCAAACTGCTCTCTGCTGTCAGAGGGATAAGAACTCACTGGCAATATGAATGGTTGTGTGTCATTTGGCAGCCTTTGGCTCCAGCTCATTTTGGATTTCCAGCTTGTCTGGTTTGGCAGCCCTCACCACAGCGTGACCACTCAGGCCACCATTGCCCACTGTTAGTCTCCACTCCCTCAGGCTTCTGCACTGGCGGTGTGGTGAGAAGGCCAAGGGGGGAGCAGGTCCTGCTGATCACTGCAGGGCTGTCCAGCCACCAGATCAACGTGTGGATGGAAACCAGGGAATCTCCACTGGTGCAGTGTTGCTGCCCATGCATTGTCATGGTAGCAGTGGGAATCTGCTCTTCTTTAAACACAGCAACCAAACCACAAACAGAGCATCTGTGAGACCAGGCAAGGTCTGGTGTTTAGACAGCTAGACAGATGTTTAATCTTCTCTGTTCTCAAGGCATCATACTATGCACCCACTGGTACTCTCTTGGGGCTTTGAAGTACTCTCCCTTGAAGCAGTCTATGCCAATGATGCACAGAGACTCCAGACCAGTCAGAGTAGGATGCTTTTACCATTCATTCCCAGTTAAACTTGCCTCAGCCTACAAGCCAGGCAGTTTTTGGGATCTTCCTGTCACTCAAGAACTGCAGATGGATTCTGCCCCTTTGTAGTCTGATGGCACCAGGGTACACTGCTTACAGATGTCTGCTAGAGCTTTATACTCCTGTGGGGCTGATGAGGCAGGCCATGTGAACCCCACAGTCCCGTAAACCCAGCTGTCCCTTACCTCCACCTGGCCAAAGGAGGAAAGGCCCCTCTATTCCTGGTCTTCATTACTCAATATTTGTAGCTGCAAAAGAGACAAAGAAGCCTCTTTGTTGGGCTCAAAGGTACAATCAGCTCTTTTCTCCACACAACAGACACTGGAGCCGTAATTTTCCTGGATGGATGATTTTGGACTGTTATTTTCCTTTCAGTTCCTGTGTCTAAGTTTCCAGTCTCCAGGTAGGTTTACTATCCCACTTTCTCAAGGTCCCACAGGAAGAGCCACAGGATCATACCTGGTGTGCAACACTGGCACCCTTTCTCATGAACAGACATGAGACATGGCTGACTCTTCAAAGCTGAGGCCTTCGTAGGAGTGGGAAAGGATGATCCACGTTCCTCAGCTTGCTCAGACTTTTTTTTGGTCAGCCTGTCCACAGCTGAGACACAGCACCATGTGGGAAATGAGATAATCCTCTCACTCTCAAAGTTGTCTGGCCAGTTCATCTGCAGTTGGTGCCACCATGTCTGTCCAGATGTTATCACCAGAGTCCAGATGTTTTCACCAGAGTGGGGGTGATGCCATTGGTGCATTTTGTACAACTTCCACACACAGGCCACGTGCCTCAGATTTCATCTGCGTCTTTGGGTGCTGGTTGTCATGCAGGTTTTTATAGATCACCTTCAGCATGGTTAATTCCCTCAGATACTGGATACCTCCTTCAATGATGGACCATTTACTTCAGGAATATGTGAAATCTTCCTTGAAGGGATACCTATCTTTCATATTTGTTTGACCTTTTTGACAGCAATTGGTGGGGGGGGGTGGGGGGGGGGGGTTTGTCCACCTTAGCAAACCTAACATAGCTTTTTATAGCTGCAGCTGTTGATTCAGCACTCTGGCTAAGCATTAGGACCTGGCACAGAGGCACTGGGAAAAGGAAGATGCACCCATTTGGTCTGTTTATATTTGAAAGCTTCTTCATTATTGTTGTTTTTGTGGGTTCTGTAGCTCTGTAGGCCTGTCAGGAGATAAAGATGCCTTTCCTGGCTGCTGAAGCCAGTCTCCAACATCTGCCCTGTCCAGAGGGAAGGAAAGCTATGTTAAAAGAAGAAAAAAAGCCACCACAATTGTTAGCTATTTGCTGGTATGTTTAGGCAATGAGATCAGAGCGGTCAAGATGAAGAAAAGTTTGCTCAGTTCTGATTAAGAGAACAAAAAACTTCTGGCACATAGGTTTTCATCTTACAGTAAATCAAAGGAGCCTCTTATGAACAAAGCCCTGTTCATATTTTACAAACTATAAAACACTCCAGTGGGTGTTTACTTGCAAATGACAAAAGGAATGACATGCAGATTTCACAGTACATTGAAAAACATTGGTCAGAAGTTAGTTTATATTTAAAAGCAGTTATTGTAAACTCGATTGTATAACATGCTGATCTTTAACAGCAAACATCTGCTTATTCCTCCCAGACATTTATTTTCCCACTTCTCTTCTAACAAAATGCTTTGAATACTGGGGAACAAAAGCGTCTCCATGCCGTGTTCAATCTACATGCACATAAAGTCAATGTGTGAGCATTTTCCAGGGACTTTGCATGAGAATTCACATGGTTTTACTACCAGCAATCTACCCCTGAGATGAGAGAGATGTCTGCCACACAGCATAGGTAAACAGAGCTTCATTTTCATGTCTGTGTTTCAAAAGTCTTTTCTTCAAATTATTCCAAGTTGTCTGTAACCTTTGGAATATTATCTAGAAAAATTATGAGAAAAATTTGCTTCTAAACCTGTCTCTCTAGGCAGAAAATCAACATTGATGTCCAGCAAGTGACCAGCCAGGATGTGCACAGGAAGGATTGTCACTGAGTTGCACATCTGAAGATCAAAGATTTAAATACCCATATTAACAAATACTCACATTACTTTCTACGAGGATGATGGTATGTTCAAAACTGTAATTAGGCTGACAAGTTCTACTGAAATCTGGAAAATAGAGCAAAGCCCAAGCAGGGGTCTTCCTTCCCATAATTAGGTCAAGAACCTGGAGCTATCTATCTGGTGGGTGTAACTGTGGTACCTTTAAATTAAAATCAATCAAGCAAACAAACTACAAACAAACTGCAGGGAAATTGTCCTTTGCAAATTTTACTCAACCCTTTCATTGACCATTCCTGATTTCAGTGGAGGGGGGGCATGTATTCAGGCTGCATTAGGATTAATACAATAACTGGGTTATAGTAATTAGGACACTGTGCTGTGCAGAAGAGAAACCTGCAGCAGGTCATCAGCAGATGCAAGAGCTGTGAACACAGGAAAAGCAACATGTTCAGTCATTGAGGGAGGAGGAGGTACCTCATGGTACTCAAAAGCCATGTGAATGGATGGGTAGGTGCCAGAGCCAGAGGAGCCCCTTCCAGCTCCAGCCTCAGGAATGGCTGTGGGCAGGGCTCTCCACAGCTGTGTGTCCTGTTCCAGGTTGGTTCTGGCGCCTCCCTGTACCAAGAAAGCAGCTGCATCCCTACTGACTGTTCCTGGGGAAAGGGAAGGGACAAGAGTTGCTGCCATCAGGAGACAGTGGGTCCCATCTCACTTGTTAGGCAATGAGTTAAATTGATGCTGGCTGCCACATGTTCTCCCTCTCATCAGTGGAGCCTGCAGCTGGAGCGAATGCTCTGTTTGTTGTTTTTTGTTTGTTTAGGATGGGGACAGCCACGCTGTGGAAGTGCCTGTTTCTCTCCTTTAGTTAGAGATAGTGTCTAGAATATTCTGTCAGCTACAAGCATCCACTCTGGTAAGATGAGATCCTTTTGAAGCAAATGGTCAGGAAGGACAAGCTCAGAGCATTTGGGTGACTTGGCTAAGAATCTAATCAGATCTTTCCAGCAGATGTGAAACATGGGGCTGGGGAGGGCTTAAATGTTTAAAAGAAACAACATGGTTTGGATTTTTCTTAACAAAAGAGTCACTAAGCAATGTTTATTCTCTGGTCTGCATCATCAGTAGTGTGTACTATGCCATTCACCCTGACAATGCCATTTCTAATAGAGTCTGGTGGGCTGATGCTGGATGCCAGCTGCCCCACAGAACTACTCTATAACTCCCCTTCCTCAGCTGGGCAAGGGAGAGAAAATATAAGGAAAAGTGGTGGGTCAAGCCAGGACATGGAGAGATCACTCACCTGTTACTGTCACAGGCAACACAGACTCAATTTGGGGGAAATCAGTTTACTTTATTACCAGTCAGGTCAGAGTAGGATAATGGGAAATAAAACCAAAGCTAAAATCACCTTCTCCCTATACTTTTCTTCTTCCTGGCCTTAACTTCACTCCCCAGTTTTGCACCTCCTTGCAGGCAGCACAGGGAGATGGGGAATGGGGAACAATGGTCCATTCATCGCACGCTGTCCCTGCCACTCCATCCACCTCAGGGCCAAGACTGCTCACCTTCTTCCCTGCTCCAGTGTGGAGCCCCTCCCACATGAGACAGTGCTCCGTGAGCTCCTCTAAGGTGAGTCCTCCCTACAGGCTGCAGCTCTCTGCAAATTGCCACAGCATGCATCCCTTCCACAGACTGCAGTCCTTCAGGAACAGACTATTCCCGCATAGGTCCCCTGCAGGGTCACAATTCCTGCCAGGAAACCTGTTCCAGTGGGCACTCCTGTCTCCACAGGTACCGTAAGAGCCCTGCTCCAGCATGAGCTTCTCCTGGGGTCACAGCCTCCTTCAGGCATTCACCTACTCTGGCTTGGGGTGTTCTGTGGGCTGCCAATGGATCTCTGCTCCACTGTGCACTTCCATGGGCTGCAGTGGGACAGCCTGTCTCACCATGGCTGCAGGGGAATCTCTGCACAGGCACCTGCAGCACCTCCTCCCCCTGCCTGCTCACTGACCTTGGTGCCTGCAGAGCTGTGGCTCTCACATATTCTCTCTCTTCTCTGTCTGCTCCTCAAGAGAGACACTTCCCTCTTTCTAAATCTGTTATCCCAGAAATCCTTCCACTGTCACTGCTGGGCTCAGCCTTGGCCAGTGGCAGGTCTGTCTTGGAGCCCTGGCATTGGCTCTGTGCTTCTGGCAGCTTCTCACAGAGGCAGCGCACCTGGTAAAATGTGAAACAGATTTCTCCTAACTCATGCACCCCACAGAGACCACACTATGGAGAAAATTTTACACCTGAGTCTCATTGCGACACAGCCAACATGCAGAAGGGGTATCTACCGAAACTGAAGTGAGGAAGTGCTCTGCACTCAGCAGTTTAATGGGCTGAGAAGATCCCTTCTCAGATGAAGGCACATGCTAACCCAACCAGCAAAGTCCTGTGTCTCTGCAGACTGACCCATTTCATGTCCTCCTTGATGACAATCCAGCTCATCAATCCCATTTTTCTGCTGCATCCTGATGTCTTCTTCTGTCAGCAGTCCACCAGTGTGTGACCCTTACTGCTCTCCCTCTTTCCACAACATGCAGATTCAGGTACAATGCTAAATGTAATTAGGTTGCTGTCTTTGTTGAAACAAATTGTTTTGTTTATACTTGTTATGGAAATGTCCAATAGCTAAACATAGCTCAAAAGGTTGACAAACAACTTGTTTGTGAATAAAGAGATCTATAAATATGTAAACAAAGAATGGAAAAAAATATGTGATCACAGAAGTGAACTCTAAAAACATTTCTTTCATGATTCCTAGGTGACCACTAGATTGAAGAGTACATGTCGTAACATTTAGAAAGCACACACTGGGGACAGACAAGGGTTTCCATTTGTTTGTTCTGTCTGTTAAAATTATACTGTGGTTTCTGAATCATAAATCATGGAGTGGAGCTGGAGCTGCATTAGCTGTACTACATAACCTCCCTCCTGCACACAAACTCAAAATGAAATCCATTTGTGTCCCATGGTGAAGTTAATATGTCCACCTGCGTCTCCTTCAGTCAGTAAACACAGAGCAGGTGAAATCAGGAGGAAACTTAAATGAGATCAAAAGATATGTTCAAAAGAAGGCTGAAGCCATCTGGAATCTCTCAGAGCTGCCAGCTACACAAACGAGACCTGCTGGCATCCTAAGTGGAATTTCTTGCTTGTCTTTCTTCTGAAGCTGGAGGAAGTTCAAATGAACTCTGGGAGAGCAGTTGGCACTTGCTTTGTAAGGAGGCTCATTGTTCAGAGAGGTGAGATCAGACACATGTTTCAAGGACACTCAGATTTGGACTCTAAAACGTTGCTGCTTTTGTTTAGGGAGCTCTTCAAGACAGGGGAAAAAAAGGGAAAAAAGAAAAAGCAGTGTATTAATCTGTTTTTCCATTGTTCCATAATACACTTTGACTTGTCCTACATCTTTCTTTAACTGAAGCAGAACAAATCTAGGAAGCCCACAGGAAAATTTGTTTGGCTCTTTGTTTGGAAAGTCTCTTTATTTAAAAGAAGCAAAATAAACAAAATAAGTCCCAGGACTTTGATTTCAGAGAAACTAGTCTGGCTGCAGAGTAAGAAAGCAAGCTATGGATTGCCCTGCCATGATTGGAATAATATGTGCAAATCCATGACTGAATGAACAGGAGTGGAAATCTAAGGTAAAAAACTACAATTACAGGGAGCCATGTACTTCAAACAAACAGCCAACACAATTTGCATATCATGAAGAAATGTTGTGCTCCTCCTACCCCCAGCTTTCAGAACGGTATGAAACAGGGAAAGGGATGATTAATGCAGCATATTCAACACAACTCTGAAGTGGCTTCAGTTTTAATTTTAGGTGAACTGAGTATCTCAAACTGTATCTTGAACACTGCACCCTTTGGGACCAGGGCTATTCCCCTTGGAATGTATTCCAGGGGGGCAATTTTTGTTTTGGGTAAGGAGCAGGACAGTTCACAGAAGTCTTGGGTAGAAGGGGGGAGTTGGCTGCTCCTGATGGACTGCCAAAGGATGGCACAAAGATTTTCAAGTGTTTCAAGTTTGTCTTTTTATCTAGCTACTGAGGCACCCCCAGTCTAAGAGAGACCTTAGCTACTTCTATACTTAATTTTGGCTATATGTGAATCCATCTACATTTGCCCTAAAATTTGTCCCTCTTTCATGCTTCCTGGATGTGAGACACACCCCCTCGACCCACAACATGCATCTTTTAGAGATAACCCAGGTGTACATATCCCCAGATTATGGCCAAAAATGGCACAGCAGGGTCTGTATCTGTTCAGCCTGTGCCTACAAGATCTAGCACAGTGCTGCTGATGGGGCACATAGCTGATGCTGAATCCAAAACTGTGCTCCAAAAGGCACCACAGAACACAGAAGTATCATGACAGTGTGGGCAGCAGAACAGGTCCCAAAATATAGGCCTCCAGCTTGTTCCTGTGGAGAGTGTAGATAGTCTTTAGTCTGTATTTACTTTGGCCTCTGGATAAATAGGCTGATATTTGCATGGGATATTAGAAAATATTTTATTGTAACAGTGTCTCGAAGTAGAAACAGCATTTTGAAAGAGTTCATCAAGCAAAGCAAAGTAAAAAAGTTCTTTCATGTTTCCAGGAGAAGATAAAGTACACGTATTTCTATCATAACTGAAGCTCACATAACCTGTCTGTGCTGAGCAGTGTTTCACAGCCTAGGAAGAAATAATTTTAGGAAGCCGGGAAGACAATATCAGCCCCACAGAATCCTAGAAAATTAATGCCTTGCTCTTCAGAAATCATGCTGTTAATCTGCATAGACTTTCACAGAGATCCCAAACATATTTGGGACTGAATTAAAAAAAAAAACAAACTCTTGCTCCTTTTAAGTACCTCCAATACTGCAGGATCCTTTCTGGTTTTAAATAGAAAATCTAAATGCATCAGTGGCATTTGACTGTCCAGAAATTGTCTTGCTGAAAACAAAGAAATTTCCAGAAAAGCAAGTCCTTCTGCAAGTTCTCTAGTTCCCACTAAAAACATGGATAGTAAAAAGAAGGGACCACATCCTTTGATGTTCCATAACAGACAAGATAGCAGAAATTCAGAATAAAGGTGGGAATAAATAGTGCTTGGGTTAAAAAGCCAGGATCCATGAAGCAGTGGGGTGCCTGCAGCAGGAGCAATCAGCCATGGAAGCTGCTGATGGAAAATGTAACAGGCAAAATGCACTTGAACATGGCTGAGGGGAGATGCTGCAGATGAAACCCAAGAACTGGCATTGGTTGCACATCAATCCTTTAGCACTCTCTTGCTCACTGAGATGTGACAGTTCTTTCTTTTTGGGACTTTAAGGTTTTTAACTTCACTGTTTAATGTTCAGAAGGCTATAAATTTTTTATTCTCTACATTTTGCCACGAGAGGAGGAGATCCACTGGTTGCAGTTCAGATTTCACCTCCAGGTAAAGGGCCCTCCCTTCCTCTATTTAGACACATGGCTGTGTGCCCCTGTCAACCTTGTCTTCTTTGGGCTGGATTGACTCCAGCCAGTAGCCAAACACCCACATAGCCTCTTGCTCACTCTCCTTTCCCAAGGGATGGGGAGGAAAATCAGAGGAAGACAAGAAGACTCATGGGTGGAGAAAAAGACACTCTAGTAAGTGAAGCACAGGCTGCTCGTGCCAGCAGAGCAGTAACCTGCTGATGGCTGAGTCCCACCAGACTAATCTGCAGTGTTCAGGAAGGAGAAAATCAGAATTCCAAGGATCTTAAGGATCTTCATATATGAGATTTTCCTTTGTTTTTGAGAATCATAGGCAATATCAGAGTTCAAGCATTACATCCACCATGGGGAGGATTTAAATTTAGCCCCCCTGTTTACACAAAGACCATTAGCAGAAGTAGAAGGTAGTGATACATAGGAGCCAGCAGTCATGATTTCATTACCTTTGTTCTCTGTAACTGGAACAGAGTCCAAGCTATTCACATCCAGGAGGCTTGAAAAGGGCCAGCCTTGAGCCAAGCTGAAAACTATTGACTGAAGTCAGCTAGGAGATGACTCGAAAAAGAAAAATGTTAATTAGGAGATATTTAAGAATATTTCACTAGATGCTAAGAAAGCCACAATACCACAATTGGAAAAGAAGGCTGTGATGGTTACAAAAGAACTTGACTTAGTAAGAGTGCAAAATAAGCTAAAAACATAATGAAGAAAGAGAAAGAAATAAGACATGAATGAATTGATAAAAATTAGTACAGCTGAGGAATAAAAAGGTAATAAGAGAAGCAAAGACAGCTAGAATTTTATGGGTGGCATGTGTAAGAACAAAAAAAAAAGTCATTTCTTTAATAGACCAAAACAAAGAAACCTGATGATGGTGCTGGTTTATTACTGAAGGGAAGTGGTGGTGGTGCTGCTGTCACAGAGGATGGTGATTTATTTGGGAAGAGAGCCCATGGAGAGCAATTTTTTCCCAACCCTTTCACAAACACTTGAGCTTGAAGACTTAAATCCTCCCATATATAGACTTCAATCTTCTTGTATCTTTTTTGGTCTCTTTTTTCCTTTCTACACTTAACCAGTAATACTTGGTACTTTTCCACTTTCTACCTCAGTGTCATGGGTTGCTGACAGGAAAGCCCAACAGAAGGCTAGCTCCTTTCTCTATTCATGCAGCCTCCATAGAACTTTCCTGTCTTTGGAAGGCTCAGCTGAGATCAGCCAGCACTCTTTTGATAGAAAACTAACCTGGGCAAGTGTCTGCTAACACCATTTCTTGCTCAGCTATAACTGTGCCAGGGGAGCCACTAGAGCTCCCCAGATCCATTTGTGATTTCCCTGAGGGCGTGCACCCCAGCATGCAAATTTTGCTTTGGAGAAGGTACTGGAACTAACTCTGGCCAGACAGGCCAGCAGAAAACAGATCCTGACACCAGTTTTTAGATCTCAAGGCTGCAAGACCACTGTGTTGCTCTCATATCACTAACAGCTGGTTAAGGTGTCATATCAGTGCAAGAGAACATGGAGCTGCATAAATGAACTGGAAACTGGATAAATTAGGTAGAAATGAAGGTGGAAACCAGACTGAAGTGACTGTCCTGTACTGCAAGGTCCTGTACACAACCCTGCTCTAGTTGGAGTTTTTTCAGTGGTGACCAAAAGAAGGAAAACAGGAGATGGAGAGCCTCAGAAAACCACACTGGCCAAGGGAACCATCTGAGTTCCACGGGCAGTGGCTGGATGTTATCTCCTCTGTGAGTTGGTGTTGTGGGTACTGTTCCTTCCCACAGAATCCTGTAGGAATCTTCCAAATCTCCTAATCACCAAGTTTCTAATTTCTGTGGCACAGCACATTTCACAGGGCAGAGGAGGGGGAAAAGTCTATTTGGCTGATGAGACAGGACCTCCCCAGCACACATTTAGAGGGCTGGACCTCACACTGAGGCCAGCCACAGGCTTTCCTGTGCTCCCTTGGCAGAAAGCAGAGGTTTGAGTAGAGATCCTTGCACCTCATAAGACTCTCAGGCTCTCCTACTGAAACAGTTTTTATTTGCTTAAATTAAGTACTTTTCTGGACAGGACTAAAAAAGTGGAGATTCAGAGATGAGCTGTGAGAATAACTAAAGGCTAGTTGCAGTTAAATTAAGGCAGAGAAAGCTGAAATTTTATGCGCCTACCCACCTAGGCACATCTGCTATTGGAAGGTGCCTCTCCTCCGAGATACTGTTAGAAATTTCCATTTAAATAAATTCAGAAAACAAGGACCACAATCCTATTAAACATGACAGACATCATCTGAAGGGATTTACCATGCCTGGAAACCAGGCTTTGGAGAAGAACAGGTTTGGGTTTATCTCCCTCTGTGTTCTGCAGGGGTAGGAGGCCTTGTAAGGATGCTAAACAGAGAATCACAAGAGGACCACAGTAGTCCATTCTAGCCTTATCACACATGGTAGAGGATAATAAACTAAACAATTCACCTAGCAGTACCTTTCACTCAAGTAACCTCCCACCGGTTTTTTAACATTTAGTAGATTTTTAGATTTGCAGGATCCTACCTGGTTTACACTCAGAAATATTCCCAGTTATTTCCAGCTTCTCCAGGCAAGCTCCCTTCCCTCCTCTCTCTCTGGCAGCTTCGCTTGCTGTTCCAAGGACAATGCATTTCTTCATTAAGGCTTTGAAATTCGGAACAATAAGATAAAAGAAAAATATCCTTGGGTTTGGACTAAACCAAAGAGAAAACTGAGGAGAGCCTTGCCAGGAATGTTGGACAATTTAAACAGATTACCTAGCTGGAGGCTCAGGGTGCCAAAGAAGGTAAATCACACAGCTGGCTGTCTCCTTTACAATTGTCTACATTGGACTTATAAATCACCACATGATAAAGAAAGCATTTCTGAAATTTTGGAGGGAAGAAGGAAAAGAGAGCTATAAAAACCAGCCAATTTTTTACACTTTCACATCAGCAAAGGTGTTCAAAGCAATTAATCTGAATTAAACACCCAGAAGGAATATTGCACAGCCCATGGGTGAAGTCCAAATCAGCTGTGCTGAGAATGGAATGGAAAAATCTCAGAGAGTGGAAGGCACCACCCCAGAAATGCATGGATCACATAAACCCTGCTGACACGTCGCAGGGTCCCAGTAAAGACCCTTCTTTGGAAAGGATCTTTTTGGACTGACAGTCACTGGGGGCTTTTTGGTGGGGGAGAATGATTTTTCATGCATCCTACACTCTTGGCACCTTCACAGCCATTGTTCACTCCAACAGAAGTTTCCTCTCCTCTGAAATGAAAAATTTGTCTGTTTTTTAAAACCTCAGGGATGGTGTGTAGGAGAAGTTGGTCAATAAACCACATAACTTAGCCTAACTTCTCCCTTTTCAGTGACAGATGGACTTACTAATGTGGAAATGTCATGACTACATAACAGCCCCAATCTTCATTAACATTTAACAAAGAGTAAAGAATACTTTATGCCATTGGCATAATTTCCATACTCTCAAGGACACTGAAAGCACAAAGCAAAATCCTCTTATTAATTTCATATGATGATGCCTACTCAAGTACCTTCCTTTTCTACTGTGCCTGCAACTCCCCTCTGAATCAACAGGGAATACCTACCTCATAAAAGGCACAGTAAAAATCACAAGCCAAAATATCCATATCCTCTGTAACCAATATATATCCAATAAACAATATCCTCTAGTGGATAATTCACCAGAGATAATTTTGCCCTTGAGTCCTCAAATATCCTGGCTTACTATGTCTACAACAGCTTTATGACAAAGGAAGGATCTTCATTTCTTCCAAAGAAAAATTTTCAACTTAATTTTAAAGAAAAAGGGGAAAAATTACAAGGAAAAGCACTAAGGGAATGAGAAACTGACTAAGGTGAGGGAAACTAGTTAAAGCTAGAAAATAAATAAACATGAAACATCCAATTTTAGGCCATTTCACAAAATGTAGGTGTCAAAGGGCAGGGATCTGAACAGCAGATTTATGCAGGGACATGCTCAGGAGAAGCTTAAGATATGGGACCATCCAGATACCGTGAAACAGGGGAAGATTATTGCTAACATGCCAGAAACAGGACTGAATGCAGAACTCTGAAATACCGCATGTATTACAAAAAAACAAAACAAAAAAAAAAACCAAAAAAACAACCTATGGGTTTCTCAAAAGTAAATAAATATACATAAAATTGGTAGCTGCAGCTTTAGTACCCAAGCAATAAAATGTGTAGCTAACCAGATATTGGAAGGAACAAAGTCCCACAGTTATTACAAAATTGTAGAAGTGTTTTAAAGACAATGCCATTTATGGACACTAGAGGTTACTAGCCTGTAACCCAAGAGGAATCTTTTTGTTTTGAATTGGTTGTTTTGGAAGAAAAGAAGCAATTCTTATGGTTGTATTTGAGCCTGGAGATGGCAGTGAAGGGATTCAACTTTTTGTTGGCTTTGGCTTACTGTGTTGTACTAAGTAAATTACTTAACTTTACTCTGCCAGTGTCTTTTAAATGATAATCATCAGTAGCTTCTATCCGTGCAAACTTCAGAGTGTACTGCAAATCATTTGGTCATTTATGATCAGTATCAGGCTGGCCATAATGAAATGTCCCCTTTTTTATGCCATACTACTTGTATCTAAAGAAATAACAGTAAGGATAGCAATCATGGTGTACAGAGGTCTGTAGACTCTCCATCTCTCCAATTCATTCTTTCACAAAACAAACCAAAAAAAAACCATCAGTTAATTTTGTTGGTAGTGTTGTTGTTGCTTACTTTCAGAGTAGCTTAGGCAATACACTGATTTAGCCATCTCTGAGGCAAGGTGCCTGACAGGGCTCAATAGGCAAACAAAACAGAAATGTGTGGGAAAAAATGGAATGATTTTATTTTGGCCTTGTTTTTTTTCCGTAAGTATTCAGGTTTATTTACTTTCCATTTCTTCTACTGCCATGTTGCAGCAATTTTTTCTTGCCTCCCCTTCTCCCATCCCAGCCAAGACTTGTGGTGGCCTTTTGCCACAGACATATTTTATGAAAAATACTTTTGCTAGGATCTTTTCTCCTGAGAAACTGAGAGGCCTCAGAAATTAAATGTAAACAATGATTATAGCTGCTGTGGAATGCACAGGTACATCTTTGATTGGTCTCATGTGGTTGTTTTAAATTAATGGCCAATCACAGTCCAGCTGTCTCAGACTGTCTGGTCAGTCACAAGATTTTATTATCATTCTTTTCCTTCCCTTTCTAGCCTTCTGATGAAATCCTTTCTTCTATTCTTAGTATAGTTTTAATATATAATTTTCTTTTAATATAATATATACAATGAATTAATAAATCAGCCTTCTGAAACATGGAGTCAAGATTCTCATCTCTTCCCACATCGAGGTTGCTAGCAAATTCAACAGTCTTTCTCCTCTCCTGTCCCAGGGGTGTTTCTAACAGCCGGTTAATTGAGTAGAAATCCTGTGCTGACAAATTCCCTGTTGGTGCCATTGTGAAATACTGAATAACAGCAGAAACTTCTGAGCAAATAGTTGGATCAAAGTCAGAAAGCTTTCTGTTGAACTCAAGATGCCTGTGAGTGACTGAAAAAAAGAAAAAGGAGACATTGGTTTTCGCTCCAGTCACAGCAAACTGTTAATTGACCTAGGGAATACTGCAGAAAGGAAGGGTAAAATCTAATGCAAAATAAGAGGCATATCCCTATTCTTCTCAAACAAGCCACTCCTCCATCTCTTCGGGCCTTCTTTATCCCTTAATGACTTGCTTATTTATTTAATCTGTGCATTGTAGTCTCATTTCCCACTTCTCAGAGCATCCTAACCTGGGAGATCATTCCTCTGTCAGAAAACCAGCAAACAGTAGAAAAGCATTGGTATTTTCTAAAAAGATCAATATCTGCCTTAGGTTTCAGGTGAATCTGAGTAGCCATTCTACAAGCAACTCAAGTTTTTGTTGCATTGAGCCCTTTTCATCCAGTTAGCAAATGCCAGGAGCTTAGTGCTCAGACAAACACACATGGTGTGCCAAAAGGACAGAAGGACAAGCTCCCCTTCCCTTCTCTAACAGTCTAGTTTAGGGTGACAAAAACCACTCCCACTCTTCTCTCAAAAGTAAAATGCCAGAGGATTGGGGTGCTCCAAGCCAATTGAGAAGGGCTTTTTCAATTATATAGAACACATGCTTTGAATTAGAGCTCATATGCAAAAATAGGAACTGGAAATCACAACGTTTCATTAAAAATGTGAGTATGGAGTATAGGCAACACTGTGAGATTTTTTTTCTTTTTGCTTTATTTTTCTTTAACTAAATCTAGGAAAATCTACCCAGAACATTTCAACCCCATTTCTTACAAAATATAAGTCCACTTTTCCTCTCAGCTCTGTACTCCACTCTGTGAGACCAAATCAGCCTTGTTTCCCTCAGGGTTACACTTTTATACACACATAATCTGCTACTGGTTTATGTAGCAGTGGGCAGAGCTCAAAATCATACCTCCAGCTGCCCTTTTCCCCAAGTGTTAAAGCTCAGTGCAGCCCTACAGAGACCTTCCCCTCAGCACAGCTTCCCTACAGGGAGTTCTGTGATTTCCAGATGAAGGGATTTTCACTCACCAGCTTGGTTCTGGCTTTCCATTTTGCTCTGAACAACAGCAAACCATCGACCAACTTCTTCTATGTCACAGCACATGTCTCAGTTGAGATGGCCACTATACACAGATATCACCATGCAATTTCAGAAAGCTTCAACCCATACAGAGCAGCACTATCACACTTCAGAAGGCTGCAGGCATCTGCCCTTCTTGCTCTTCAGCCCAACCTTTTATACCCCTCATGCTGATGCACTGCCCCTGTGAGCCCTCTGTTCCCTTTGGTGGTGGGTCAGTGCCCTGGGCACTCCATGGCTCATTGCTGTCAGTGCTGCTCACCTGCTGCTCACAGCTGCGCCCACTGGGGATGGGGCTCAGCCACAGCCCCATCCCAATCACCACAGACTGTGTGCCTGCACTTCCAGGCTTTCTGCTGTTCAGCACTTGGTCTCAGACTAAATCCTGACATGGAAAATCAGAGTGGCTTCAGGGTAGCTGCCACAGAGGCTGCTTTGGACACCCACTCTCCACAGGCTCTATTACTGATGGTGGCAGTTCCTGGCTGGACAGATGCCAGTGGGATGCTCCCTCCCCAGAAAGCCCCTTGCCTTCCCTGTAGTCCTGTTCAACCTCGTGCAGCCACTGCTATGCTGTCTACGTGATGGGCCTAAACCACTGTAGGATGGTGTGAGACTAAAGCCAGGGAGGCAGATTTCCTGTAGTTCAGCCTTAAAATCATATTCCCTTGTGAGAATATACAGAAAATGCAGGAAAAGGAGGTGCTCACCTGCAAGGGCAGCATTATCAGCCTCAAGAGCTGCTGCCCATTTCCTCCAAAGAAAACAGCAACAGTGTGGATGGAAGCATCCCACAGACCAGTTGATGTAGGTGAAGAGCTGCACAGAACCAGCAGCTCAGGCTGGAAACCTGGCTGGATTTAGAGGGACACTATGCCCAGGGAGGATGGGCAAGGGACACCTTACTGGCATATCTCCACTTCTTTCAATAGGCCCAAGGACCTTACAAACACCAAGGGAAGATGGAGTCCACCCTTGCTCAGCTGAGACCACCATTTGAAGGCAACTAAGGACCTAAGCTGACGCCCTCCTCCCATCCTCAGCTGCCTTAACTTCAAGCAAGATCCTATGGTGCAAGCAAACTAAAAATTTGCATCACAACAACATTAGAAACTATTAAAAGAGTGAAAATGAGAGCCTGGCAATACCACCCAGACAACAGAGTTATATTACAACACTTACTCTGAGAGTAACAACTTCAGGGTTGCTGCATATGAGGCATTCTCCACCCCAGCCCCTCTCTGCATGGGAGTAGTGAGCAAAAATCATGAAAAATACATTTCATCTCTAATGATCTGCATATGTGAATGGCAGAGCTGGAAAATCGTGTGGGCACGCTCTGCCTGACAGAAAAGCAAGCAGGACTTATACTCTGCGCTGGATAGAGTTCAAAAGCTGGTGAACAACCAAGATGCAACTTATCAATCCTTTTTTCAATTTGTCAGTCCATTGCGTGAGAAAGGAGAAGATAAAACCAGGAGTTCCTTTTTGTTTTCTGCACATATGTCATGATTCTTTTCATTGTCATCAAAGAACCTTCATCAAAGCTTTCCATGCTCTCCAACAGAACCTCAGGGTGGAACACACCTCTGAGAGAAAAAATAACTGTATTTCACTCACCATTCACAGTCAGTTTCGACTGCAGCAAATTCCCAGTGCTTCCATCTTCTCTGAGCCTCAGTGAAATACACTGACAGTGAGAAATTTTAACCTGCAGCTAGTTCTGTAGCAGGGTCACGTGTATGGTAATTCCCTTCTAAGACTTGTATTTTAGTGGAGCAATTCCAGCAAGGCCAAAATATAGTCTCAGATACATACTTCAGCTGTTTTCTAAGAAGGGGAACCAGAGCACAGGTCACTGTACTGGAAAGGAAGGGAAGAGAAAAGCCATGCCCAGCCTAGTCCTCTCCAGGGGGAAGCACTGCTCTCACTCTCCTCCAAGCTTCTGCTGCTTCTCATTCATCTTTCACTCTGAGAATGATTGCCTTCAAGAGGCAGGTCATGTATTTGCTGCTGTCAATCTGAATAATGACTACTTTCTCAATTTTGAAAGACAGCAATACTTTTCTATTCAGAATGCTAAGAAATCACACATTACACCTCCAAAATCACTCAGAATCAATATAGGAGTAACAGCTTTGGGAGAACTTTTTTCCTTCTGATGTTCAAACTTTCAGCAGAAACTTTATCAAATCTAAGAGAGCTGGGAACATTGTCGTCTTCTTGTTTGGGGTTTGGGGTGTTTTTGTTGGTATGGTCTGGTGTTAGCAGCTAAGGCTCCAAAAAATCCACCAACAGAGAAAAACTCCATAGCATTAATAACTAATGGACAGGGCTTGTAACAGAGGGGAAAGACAATGAAAAACAGACCAAAGCAAACCAAACAAAAAATCCCACCCTACAAAACTTCATGAGGAGAAAAGTAGACCTGAAAAAAATCTAACTTGTGGCTGGTTCATAACAGGAGTGCGCTTGTCAAAAATTGCCCTGTTGATCACCAGATACTGCACTTAGGTCCTTGCAGTGCACTGGAACAGAGATAAACCATTCAGTTCTCTTTTCCTGAAAGTCTAGAGACATATCACAGGTCTTGTGTAAGAAGAAATAAATGTGAATGGAAAGCTGGATAAATTAAATATTACATGCAGACCGGGTACCATTGTGGGGGTTTTTCTGCCTTTTTCTAAAAAGCAGCTCTAGAAAATGCTTTTGATCTTTTCAGGGATGAAAGAGGGATGGAAAAAGGAAGGAAGGAAGGAATGGAAATTCTTTAGTCTGCCATCTTTAACATTGGTGGCACCAGTCTTTGCCATGGGGACACAGGAAGGCATAAGCCAAACCCAGAACATTTGTTTCATTTGTTTATGACATAATTCCTTTCCTGGAGACCAGCAGCAGCTTCTGGGATCCACAGTCAGTATCAGCACCAGTGGCACTGCAAGGTAACCTGCTGGCAGGTGAATGTGGTAAAAACCAATCATCTGTATGAACTGTGCCGTTGCAGCTCCATTACAGCAAGGATGCTTGCAGCTCACTTTTCCTGATACTGAACTCCAGCAAACACCAACCTTGCGCGTGTTTGTAGTGCTCTGGCCCCTCTAACTCACCATTAAGTGCAGCATGTGGCTTCAGAGCCCAGAGACCATCAGCTTCTCTGCAAGCTGCTGCCCGAGGTTGTGTCACTTTCTAACAGAATGGAGACTGGCTCGAGCAGGGTTACCATTACTTTAATTTAAATAGCAGTCAGCATTCACCATGCAGACTGGTAATACCATGCACCTGTAACAAATGTAACAGCCAAATACCTGCACACTGTGTGTCCTTCAAGGAAAAAGATATGCAAAAATCTGTAGTTCAAAATACAGATCCACTCCAGCTCAAAGTACAGATGGTATCTGAGCCAAAGGGGCTCAGGTCTCATTTCTGTACTCACTGCCAAATAGAAGCTTGAAAGCAAGCTGAGAATTGACACAGGAGATTTATTATGGGTTACCTCTAATATAGATTTTATATTTAAATTACATTATTGGTATCTTTTATTAATCTAAAGAAATCAGCCTCACGTTGAGACAATTCCCTGCTCATCCTCTTTTTATATAATTACTGTATAATGTCCAGGTCTCCCTCATCCACATGAAAGGTCATAACTCTAGGACAGAGCTTTTATACACTTCATGTTTTGAAGCCTGTCCAGTGGATGCACAGACCCATCTACAGCTATTTTTTAAACAAGGCTATTGTCTGCAAGTTTATAAAGGTCAATATCTTCCTCCCCTTTCACCCTTGTCAAGCCACAGCCCAGAGGACTAAACCCATGCATCCTGTGTAGGTGGCACAGAGCCATGTCCTTGCATCTGGAACTCAGATTTGTGTGTGTGGTGTTGCCACCCCAACAGGAGCTGCAGACCACTCCTCCTTGTCCTCTGAAACAGGGTACACTCAGCAGTAAAAACTCTTGTTCATCAGGAGGGGAACCACTGGTTGGAACTGTCCAGCCTCAAGGATTCTGGTCATGGACATGACTGTCTGCACAAGAGAAAAACAAATTCTGAGATAAAAGTAACACCTTTCTTTGAAGTGTATCCTGAAATGGTGATTAAAAGCAGCTAATTGCTGAACTTCTCCAGACATTGCTGAACTAATCACAGTTGCTCTGATCTAGAAATGACCACAATCTCTTTGGGCACATCCTGATTTAATGCCCAAAATCAGTCAGTTTCTGCCTCTGCCCACACACAACAAGATCTGCCCTGTGTTGAATTTCATTATTAAAAGGCAAGGAGGAGCTCTAGATGTACCAGATCAATCTCTGATTTAATCAGAGTTCGTTTTTCAGCTTCATTGTATCAGTCACATGTGATTTAGCCGAGGGACACAGAGGTGAGACAAGCAAAGGCAGAATTCTAGGGGCATGGGAAGTGCTGAAGCCAAACAGGGAAATTTTACAGAGCACCAAAGGCCACTGCTGCTGTGTGAGGGCTTGGCAAGGACTGCATTTCTTTTCAAGCATCTTAATAACATCTTGCTCCTGCTTTAAGAGCCTAAGTCCTTAAATGGATGTAGGATGCTTGTTTTTCAAGTGACCTGCATTCAGCTGATGCTTTTTCCTGGCAGCAAAATGTCTGGTGCACATTCAGTGAGGCTGTGTCAAGCCTGTGAGTTGCTGCATGTGTCTGGTCACAACAATTTGCAGAGCAAGCTGATGAAAAATTGAGTTACAAATCCAAGGCTTGTATCATTTTGCTGGATGCTGACAGTGACTATGTCTAGTTCAAGCATCTACCTGAGAGGCCGCCATGTAATCATACAGTGGTTTGGTTTGGAAGGGACTTTTAAAGGCCGTCTAGTCCAACCCCCTGCAATGAGCAGGGACAGCTTCAAACAGACCAGGCTGCTCAGGGCCCCATCCAGCCCAATCTTGAATGTTTCCAGCCATCCGCACCTTTCTGGGCAGCCTGTGCCAGTGTTTTACAGTCCTCTTCTAGTTTAAAACCAGCCCCTTGTCCTATCACAACAGGCTCTGCTAAAAATTTTGTCACCATTTTTCTTCTAATGCCCCTTTAGGTACTAGGAGGATTCTGTAAGGCCTCCCCACATCCTTCTGCAGGCTGAACAACCCCAACTCTCTCAGGCTGCCTTCAAAGGAGGTGCTCCAATCCATCTTTGGGGCCCTGCCTTGGACTTGCTCCAACAGCTCCTCCTCTTTCCTGGGGACCCCAGAGCTGGATGCAGGATTCCAGGTGGGGTCTCACCAGAGCAGAGCAGAGGGGCAGAATCCCTTCCCTGGCCCTGCTGCCCACGCTGCTTTGGATGCAGCCCAGGACATGTTTGGCTCTCTGTGCTGGGAGGGCCCATGGCTGGGTCATGTCCAGCCTCTCCTCTCCTCCCCCAGCACCCCCGAGCCCCTCTCAGCAGGGCTGCTCTCCATCTGTCCATCCCTAGCCTGTGCTGATACCAGGGTTTGCCCTGATCTGGGAGCAGCACCTTGCACTTGGCCTTGTTAAACCTCCTGAGATTCCCTCAGGCCCACTTGGAGTCAGTACTGATTGCTGATGACTGGCATGTGAATTTCAAATTCCAGTTCTCAGCTAAGGCAAGCAGTTCTTCAAGGCACAAGATCCACATTTGGATACCTGAATGTGGTTTTTTTTCAAGCTCCAGAGTTTAAAACATTAATGGGTTGAGCAGTAAGCTCTCCAGGGCAGATCAGCAAGCAGGTAAGTATCTGAGAGGAGTTTATTAGTACAGCTATGTTTTGTTGGGGTTAGTTTTTACAGAAGTTTGACCAAAAGGTGGGGTTTTCCTTTCAGCCTTTGGAACAGCTTAACTCCAATATTTATAATAAAATACCTCAGCTGATTCATGACTGGCAGGAACTGGTTGTCATTGCTGGTGCACTCATAAAATAAGTTTCAACTCAGTGAATCCAATGAGCTTCCTTCATCTGCCTGCAACTGGAATTCTGTTTGTTCACCAAAGAGAAAGTTCATTATACCTCTGACTGAGGAAGAGTTTTTAGACCATTTTAGAATCTTGCTGTGGGCTCTGTTTCCAAAGACACACCGTTAGGATGTCTCTGTGCTTTGGGATCACTGGGCAAGGTTAGCAAGCTCACTAAGAGGAGTCAAATGGAGCAGAGGGGTTGCAATGTGAAAGCAAAGGCAAACAGACTAGAAACTGCTTCACATCTGATCGGGAATGAATAAAAAAATAAAAATTGAAAACACTAAGCGATGGCTGTATTTCCTTTCCCAGGAACCGCAGCAGTTGTGTTTGCATGGAGCACCAGTGGCACCTAGTGACCGTGCCTAGAAGATCCCCTCGAATGGGTGTGGGCACAGAAAGCCACAGTGCAGACTGGGCCGGAGCTCACATCACTGCCCTGCTGCTGGTGGCTGCAAAGTTGCTCTAACCTCCAGCAGCAGTACTGCAGCTCGGGGGCCAGAAGCTGTAGCCCTTTTACAGAAGATGCTATCGTGTCTTGCCAAGTGCAATAGTGAAATTCTCCCCAGCTCTGTCTGTCACAGCAGCCTGGAGGCTCAGCAGCAGTGTGGCACAACTTGCCTCTGCCACGATGGCAGAAGCAGCACCTCTTCAGCAACAAACACTTTGTGGAAAAAACAATTTCCAGCCTGGACAGAAATCAGTGACTCAGCGCTGGCTGCTGGGCACAGAGAACGTGTCCAGCAGCACCGAGTCACCTGGCCCTCTGCCAAGCAGACAAGAGTCCTTTTGTTCCCTCTGGAGAAAGGCCTCTTCTCCAAGAGCACTGGAGGCCAGACTGAACAGTATTGTTGGAACTGGGTGAAAAGTTTACCAGTGCAGGGGAAACAGTATAAAAATTATCATACACAGTAATTTGGAGTTCAAAAGGGCATTATGTATGCCTAATGCAAGTAGTGTGGGAACAAGCAGAAGACAATCAGGTCTGTACATTGCTGCAGATAAAACAGAGCAATAAACCTACATTTACTAAAAGAAAAAGAAAAAGAAAGTAAAAAAGAAATCTAATTTCATTAAGAGATGTCATTAGAAGACTAAGAGAAGCTGCAATTATAAGTCACAGTTGGGTAAAAAAATTGTACAATTTCTGACACTCTTTTTGGTGCCTGGAACTACAGGTTCATACGTTGTAAGGCTCCACTCAGCTCTCCTCTCCCTGAGCACCTGTGACTGGTTGCTGGTGAGTCGTAAATCTTTGGCCTATCGAAGTCTTGACATTGGACTTCTATGCCTATGCTGGGTGGGTGCTAGAGACCTTTCTTACTTTTCCTAAGAACAAAGTTACTTTCTTCTTGCTGGCTGAACACCTTCCTTCCACAGCAGTCCTTGTGATGTGTCTGCACAGACTGGCACCTGCCCTTCACTCTGGGTTTGTACCCATGTGTCATCTACAGCAGCTGGAATGGTTAGGAAAGGAAAGCAGGGTGGAGGAGCCATCATGGACAGTGAGCAGCAGGAGCAGAGCAACACCACTGTTTGTGCCCAAAAGGGGGTGAAACCTGCCTGGGAACGACTGCCCATGAGCCCTTCATCACTGAACAGGCCGTGTGATGCACTGCATCTGGGGTTTTCAGCATGTCTGACCCTCTGAGGGCCTGGGAGGCTTTCCAGTCCATTCCCACCTTCTGCCCCTTTGGAGGATCCCTCCAGCTAAGTCCCTTGTCATGTCCCCTGCAAGGGGAGGCCAGTCAGCCTGGAAGGGAGGAATCACCATGAGTTTGGAAGCTCAAGTGGAGCCCACAGAGGCAGTCCAGCACCCAGCAGGAACCACCACGACAAATGCTGCTCACATTTTGTGGTGTTTATTATTCTTTTCGTTCTTGGCCATGTCTCCATTATTATTGTTCTTTCCATGTGAAGGAGGAAATTCTGCTTATGAACCAGTTTTGTGGTCCCTGCTGTGCACACAGCTGCCCAGATCAGCACCCTGCTGTGGGTGAGCTGCTGGCACAACATCCAGCTCACCTCTATGTGTTGTACTCAACCCAGACAAAACTGGATGACTGCCCCAAGGGAAGGCTTGCCGTTCTCTGATGTGCTGTGTTCCTGCAGGACTCCATTCTTGGCCATTTCCATTAGTTGTCAGAGAAAAGACACCGGGCTAAGTCAATCAGCATGGTTATCCTTATCCTCATGAAAACTCTCATCAAACATCCAGACAATGAATACCAGCAAGGGTTGGGAGTTCACAAAGGCAAAATACAAGCCAAACAGAGAGGAATAGTTGCAAAACTATTGAGTCCTGAGATGCAGAAAGCATTTGTCTTTCCTGATGCATTATTCAAAAAATGAGGAAAAGATCAAAAAATTTCCCCATGACACCAACAAATATAAAACATCAGAAAACCAACAAGCAAGAACAAAACCCCATACACATCCATGAGAGGAGGCCCTTTTAGATAGCTCAGTGTGAAGCGAGCCACAGTGAACCTCATCAGGGGGCTCTCCACTGGCATCTCCCCTCTGCCAGGGCAGAGCAACCACTGGGGTACAAAGTGGGCAGACAGTATCACTGCAGGATGTGCACCTTGCTAGCATCAGACCAGTCCATGATCACTTTGAACACAGCAAAGATGGGCAGGAAGTAGCATGTCATGGATTTGTTGTTTAAAATTTAAAAACCTAAAAAGGTGTTTAGGTTTTTAAACACCTAAACACAGACACCAAGGAGTTTGCTTTCCCTCAGAACTTCTTGTACCTTTTGCCGGGACGAGTCGATCCTTCCCTCCTCTCGAGCTCTCCATCCACACGCATTGCCTCTGGTGCCACCACCACGCCTGCCTGCTGATTTGTGGCAAACCAGTGTGGTTTGATATAGTTTTATCAGAAAAAGACTTTGAAGCATTTGTGGTTCTTTCTAAACCTGTGGTGAGCCAGCAAGTGCTGTGTGCTGCTTGTAGGTCAAAGCACAGCTGAGATGGCATCCTGCAGGCTGGGGGAGGCTGGGCCTGAGCATGGTCTGACCCTGCAAACCACTTCTATGTCCTAAACTGTGTCAAATATCTCATATCAGCCCTGAGGGGTCCTCATTGGGGAAGGGTGTGAGAGGAGACCCTTCCTTCACCCATGCATTTTCCTGCAGTGCGCTGGATTCCCCCCTCCCACAAAGGAGCCCACCTTCCCAAGGCCACTGTTAACACAGAGGTGTGCAAAGGTTCTGGCTGCCTGACAAATCAGTCACCTCCCCAGTCCCTGCTGGCTGATGGCACACAGCCTGAGGGTGCTTGCCTGGCATGACTGCGCATCTCAGATCACTGGCAGGCCTCTAGGACAACCCCCTGCCTTGAGTGAATCTTTCACCAATTAAACACAAGCAAAATTGGAGCAAATGAAGCATTGACTAGAATAAGGATGCATTTGGATGAGTTTTCTATCTCTTCATACTTCAGTGGAGCTGCTGTCAAATGATCCTGGCTCCCTGCCACTCAGCCAGGTGCTACTACTGCCCATGGATGGGCACAAGATAACTCCTTGCAAGGAAGGTCAAGGAAAGCTACAGTACAGTGAAACAACTCACCTTATTTCTGTATGAAATATTTCAAGCAGTTTTAAATAGATGTTGTGAAAGTTTGATACAGATTTTAAGTCTTGAATTTTGAAAATGAGCTTTTACCCGAGTTGGAAATGTATGGGGCTATGTAAAGGGCTGCATTTTACTTTTGCATGAAAGAATGTTTTGCTGCCTTTCTAGTAACCACTTAGGTTGCTTTGAATGGAGGTAGGATTTTTGTGAGTTACACAAAATTGAATTTGCACAATAGCTGCAGTGGTGGATGAAACCAATTTTTGCTAACAACAATTCTGAAAAACTTATCTCTTCTATCTGCTATTTTTACCCCCAAAGCGTAGACAATTTCTCATAATCTCTGAATAGCTGTGGACCTGTTTCCACTTGCAGATGTGTAAGTGTCTGCAAAATGGAATCAATTGCCTGCCCTTTGAAAGCTTTAATTTGATGATGGTGAAACATATGCTCAGAAGTAAAAGTCAACATGATCCTATTAAAATCCTTTAAAAAAAAAACAAACCCAAACGGAAAAAAAAAAAACCAAAACCAAAAAACACCACCAAAAGAACTCCAAAAACCAAAACTCAAGAAATTTTAAAAGCCCCCAACAAACAGAAATGTCATTTGGTCACATGGAAGAGAGCATTTGAACAAGAAGGCTCAAGGAGAACAAAATGTTTACAGAGCAGATTCCCACCATCATGCTTGCCAGCACTCTCAGTGCTGCAATGCCACTCTTCCAAGCACAACTTCCTTCATCACTAGACCTCTTTTTCTCAAGGGATTGTTTAAGGAAAAATAATAGGAAACTTCTCTGGAGTTCCCTGGCTCTCTGAGCCTCATCTTAATGTTCTGTCTCAGTACTAAGCAATGAAGTTGTTTTTCCTGTATGTTCCAACAGTATTTCAGGTAGAGAGTGAATATCCTTTGAGGTGCAGAAATGTACCTTTGAGGTAGCTAACATGACACACTATTTTCTCATCAAGTAGTACTTTAAGAGAATTTCCTGCAGCAAGCACCATCAAACTAATGCACTGAGCAGCTGTGGTTCCTCCAACAGCCCAAGACCTGAATGCACACTTGTAAATTACTATTAGTTCTGAATCATTAGAATGTGCTGTTCTTTCCCCAGAGCTATATCCATGCATAATTTACTGATTTCCCACTGCTTACTTCATAAAATGTTGAAAATCCATGCACATACTTGGACCATTTTAGCAGGTTTTACAGACTGACAGTCCTTTTATTTGTATGGGTTCAGCATACAGCTGTGTGATACACTGAAGCTAAGAAAAATTGGGGAGGATGATTCACAGGAAAATTTTTGAGAAGTCCATTTCTTCTAATTCAGTGCAAAAACAATTCACATATAGTCAATAATCAGAGACTGAATTCTACATTATTTTAAATTTACTTAGTGCTGTAAGTAATCATTAGTGACAATACTACTATTGCCTGGAAATAAGGCAGGGGCAAGATCTGACCTACATCTGTTTTATAATTATAGTGTTCATAGTTGTATATTACTTTATATGCATACACTTATATGAAACAACAGCAAAATGAAACTGTTCTCACAACAATGAACAGAGTATATTGTACAGCTTATAAGTTATGGTATACAGTAAATCTGGTGTCACATACTATAGGTTATGGAATACATTCATAGACAATGATATATATTAATTTGCAAATTTAACAAAGAATTTTTAAAGCAAATAAGATATTACATACAATAATATGTATGATTGTGTGATTCATCATTACTCCAGTTTAAAATATTGGCCCTTTCATGCCACAGGAAACTTGGAATCAAGGTAATGCATCACAGTCAGTACATACCATCTGACAGAGCTGCAATGATTTAAGAACAAACTGAATTTCTTGGAGTTCGAGTACTTGAATTTGCAGTCCTGAAGTTGAATTATGTAGGTTTAGTTTCTCTGTCTGGCTCTGTTATATACATATAAATACTTGTCTTACAGTATTTATCAGCTCTGCTTTTTGATTTGGAAATAAATACTCAGTTTATCACTTTCTTTCACACCACAGAGGAACCAAGACATGGAAGCCCAAGGGCACATCCCACCGACATGGTGGCTGATATGTTGGCTTTTAATGGGAAGTGGCACTCTAAGTATCTAATCACTCTATTTATAGAATTTAAACCCCTAAACTACTTTGGAACATTCATATATTTTACCTACTGCTAAGCTGGCAAATATTATTTAACTACAAGTCTAATCTAGATAATAGCTTTTAAATCCATTGAAGCCAAGATGCATCAGAATAATAATCATACAACCATACAAACAGTTGTACCTAATTCCTAATTTTATAGTGCTGCAACTCTCCAGCAGTAAGTAACAGAAATGTATGTATGTACACCTGTAACAGAGAAAGAGCAAACCTATGTTGTGGATGGATTTATGTCTGCTGTTCTCATGCTCAATGTTTAGGTTTATATTAAAAATAGTATCAGCAGAGAATTGCTGTGGGAAGAGAAGCACAACATGCTGCTCAAGAATATCTGAAGCCAGATGTCACAAAGTGACACTTTTAATTGCTAGGGCTGCTTGTGCTTCTGTTTGTGGTGGCTTCTCCAGCTACTCCCAGAGTATGATGATGAGGTTGGATGGGGAAGCTGCTTAACAGTGACAAAAACTGTTACACCTGTCTGCTGCACTGGACAATTGGTCCTTCGAACTCAGCTAGACTGGAGGCAGCCATGGGGTCTGAGGGGTTAAAGGCAGCTGGTGATTTAATGTCTGAGTTAGACCTTAAGAAACAGTATGCTTCACATTGTAAATTAATATTTATTTTACACAGGACCATCAGAATTAACAATAGGGTGCCAGAGTGCATCTTCACTAATCTATCCCATAACATCATGGAAGTACAATTGTCAAAGTCACTTATTTATATAGCTGGTAACCACTTTTGTCCCTGTTACTTAACTAGCAATTAGAAAGGCTTTGGGACACACATACACATGCACACATTAAAAAAAAGGCAATACAAATTCTTTTGTTGCTGTCAGAAATAATGATTATCAGCACATCATCGTTTCCTTGTCCCGCTGCTGCCACTGGCAGATTTATTGAAACTTCTGCTCATTTGTGGGAAGTGTACTGTTGGTGTTCTTTCAGTGGGGCCATATAGCCCTAAATTCCTGGCTGTGGCTGACTTTCGAAGAGGCTTGACACTGGGAAAAGGATTGAAGACTTGTGGCTTTGGGTTCCCAGGCTGGGGTGATTTAGCCAGGTTTCCACTGTCTCTGGATGAAGTGGAAGACTCTGATAAACATGGCTGGCTGGACCGATGGGATGTTGGCTCCACATCAGTTTGGGTATCTGAGGTGAGTTCCAGTGCTTCCAGTTTTAGCTGAACCATGGACACGTTTGTACTGCTGTCCGTAGAGTCTGCCTCAGACGACTGCTGCTCAGCTTTCCGAGTAGTCCTGTCATCCAAACCACCTTCTTCTCTTTCTCCAAAGTCAGAATGTTTGGAAGCCTCCTCCTTTGCACCAGGACTATTTGTTTTGCAGCTCTCACTCTGCTCATCTATCAGTCCTACAGTATCTCCATAGCCCAGCTGGCCTTTGGCCCTAGCAATGTTCTTCCGATGGACTCGGATGTGAGTGCGCCACGGAGAGTTCAGTTTCGTCTTAAGATCTTCTTGGGGAATGGGAGACATCTTCCCCGTAGCATGGCTTGGGATGTGAATTACAGCATTTTTGAGAGACTTGTTATTCAATTTCATCTTCTTTCCTAAAAGGAGGTGGTTTATCACTGGGGAATGGTTTACCTGAGAAGGGAGGAGGCTGGTAACTGGCCCCTTGTCTGAAAGAAAGCATTTAAAAGAAACACAGTATTGTTAAAGAACAAAACAAATTAATGTTCTAAGGATCTACCACCAAATTTGATAACTTTATTGAGATATGGCAAAGGTTTGTAGGACAGAATGTGTATTAAAAAAAACAACCCAAACTTAACAATCATCACTGAATTTCAATTATGTCTTAAGAGTTGAACACAAAGCAGTACCTTCTATATATAAGGATTTTCTGCCCTCCCTTACTGCTTTGCACCTGTGGGGAATCCCGAAGCCAGGAATACCATGAAAATATATCATTTTTAAAAATAGCATCTTGATTTTTGGAATTGAACTATAATAGTTGAACATTAATATTGGCTTCTGATATTCCCCCTCTCCTTCACTTCTCTTCCAACAGCAAGAGGCAATTCAGCCTCCATATGAGGTCAGTCACACAAGCCTCTCCATGAGGGTTGTGTGACTGGAAAATGAAAAACAAACTGAAGTACTATTAATGCATAAAAGCACATGTTATTAAGCCAGAGTAGTAGACTCAGAATTAGTGATTAGATGACAGTTTGATTAAATGACAAACCCAGCCCTGTATCATGATTAGTAAGATTAGAAAGATTTGTGTTTGGAAGGTAGGGGTTGGCATCCTTGGGAATCAACATTTTACTGTTCGCACTGTTTCTGCTGGCCTCTGTTCAAAGCAAAACACTTCAGTAATATTTTAAAAAAATCCTTCAAAACCACATAAAAAAAAATTGCAGTTCCATGTATTCCAATGCTCCTGGTAGCACAGGTTTAGACAATCTAGAAGAGAAATAACAATTCTCCACAGTGATCCATCTGCACAGTGAATTTCAATAGCGAACTTAGAAGGATGACACCTAAGCAGGAGGAATGAGTGGGGTGGGCTGTGTTCAGCTTGCACACCCAGTAAAACCTTCAGCTGTGCATTTCATGCCAACCCTTGCACTGCTGAGTCTGACAGTTTGGGTGACAGACTCCATAACATGGGTTGTTAAATAAGGGACTGATGTCCAGCTAAGTCCTCACAACAGAATCATTATGGCTAAGGAAACTGCCAGCCACAATGGAACATCTAAGCCAGTTCCTTCAGTTGCATAATTTGCCATGCCCAGATGAATTCAGAGGAGTTTAGATAATACAGACCAGCTAGGAATCCACCTGCCACATGATCTGAAGCATCCTCATCTCTGCATTCAGTTTTTTCAGTGCATCAATATGTCAATCCCAAGAATGCCAAAGACTTAAAGTTTTTTAATCAGCGAAATCAACACAATGCACCCAGATAGCAAAGCCACTTTTAAATACCATTGTTTGGTTGGTCCCTGGGACCTAAGAAAACCCCAGGGTCATCATCTTCAGATCCTGACAAAAGAAGAAGAAATATCACCTTCTTGTTTTCTGCCTGCATGAGGTGGTTCCTACTTTACTGCTAATGTTACATCATTTACTATAATGTTATATCATCAGTCTTTCTTATTTTGTCTATTTGCTTAAATGTAAAAGAATGTCATTTGCCTGATGAAGTTAGTTTGCAATAAATCAGGGAATGAAGCACATTTTGGATGTGTTACCTGCTCTGATATACACATGGTGAACCTGCTGCTGCTGCTTCTTCTTTATCCTGGAATATTGCTTTTTCAGTGCATTAATATCAGTGGTCATACGCTCCATCATCATGCTGTTAAAAGCAGTCTGATAGTCACTTCTGCAAGAATCTATTGCTCCTGGACTTAATTCTGCAATGTTACTGGAACCAAGACTTTGTTCTTCATTCTGATCTGTAGAAAGAGGGAATAAAGTGGAGGTGAGGAATAAATTGGCATACTCAAGAGGTGTATCTGTACTTCTGTAGCTTATTTCCAAGGGAAGTCTGTGTCTGATTCCTACCATCTTATTTAACTGTAGTCTTCAATTAAAATTTTGTTATAATATGTATATTATTTAACTAAGCTGGGCTATTTACAATAAGAAGTATTATAAATAGCACTACTGCTTAAGAATATCAGGGGTTTGAAGGGAGGTTAAAGAGTGCAAAAGTCAATTAACATGGCAGTCCAAAGTTGTAAGCATAGCTTCTCAAATATCCAAAAGTACATTGAGCCACCACTGAAGTAATTCAATAACAGATTATTATTGTTGTAGAGGCCAAAAATGCAAGTTATAAAATACATTACAGTCAAGCAGGCATGAAATTAAACAACCAACCTAGTGCTACCAGCAAGAAGCATCAAGAAAGAAAATACCACAGGGAGAAAGCTGCTAGTAGCAACAAAAAGGATAGGCACAGAGCAGCTGAGGATCAGACAACTTGAGAGTTTCTCTGGCCAACAGCTGCAGAGCATTAGCAGCACAGCTGTTTATTTTCACAGCTGTTTCTGATGCACCAACCTGGCACTACAGGGTCAGGAGGATAATTCTTTTTCAAGGAATGTTTATTTGTCTTTGGCTAAGTTTGCAACAGCAGTTTGATGTTCTGACTAAGTACTAGTTTGAAGCAGCAGGTAGAGAGTCCCCCAGGAAGGGAAAAACAAAACACCACAGCAAGGAAAATTGCAGCTTACAGGTCTCAGTAAAACCAAGACACAAGAAAGATGAAGCGTGAACAGCAACTTGTTACATCAGTCTGGGGTTTTTTGAGGGTAAGGTGGTGGTGAGTTGGGGATAAATAAAAATGGCCTCTCCCAAGATACTGTGAAATCACTGTTAATCCAGTACCATTTCATAAAGGCTACTACTTTTCTTGTATGGATCAGCATTTTGTACTGCTTATAGAGAATTTGCACCGGCGTTCATACAATTCTGTCAAGAAATTTCCATGCAGAAGGATTTGAAAAATGGTGACATTTTGAATATATCCAAAACATACAACAATCTGGAGGTTTGGCCAAAAGGGAAGTGAAATCACCTGCAGCGTTCACTCACTGCTGATAGGTTCCAGTATTAGCCATGCATATGTTAATAAAGATCAAGCTAATTTATTAAAGGAACACCTTTCAGAAAATGCTGACCACTTAACAGCTGTCTCAGAAATATGCATGGATTTAGAGTAGAATTTTTTCAAATATGGTTCTTTTTTTGTGTCTGAGCAACACTATGGGCTTGTTTTGTTACTATTACTGTAGCCAAATCCTTAACTCACACCATCATTTACTGCACACTTACAGCCTCTCAACCTGGCTTTGACAACAGCTTCATGGAGGACAGAGCAAGTCATTTGGTACCTGCTGTAACCTCTGTGTGCACAGAAAACACATCTTCCATAGCAGCTTTGACAGACAGAACTGCAGATAATTTCTGCCAGGTCATATAGATTTAACTGTGCTTTCCAAAATTAAAGAAGTCACTTTTACCTTTCATCTGTTTTTGGTATTTTTGGAGCTCTGGTGCCAAAAACCCACTTAATGGTCCAAGACAACCAATTGCATTAGCAATTGAGTCTTCATCATCTAAGTCATTCTCTTCATCGCTGTCTCTGGTTCTGCCTAACCTGCTGTCAAAAGAGAACATAAGAGAATTAAGGAAGATACATTCTTAAATGTGAATATTATCAAGCATTTTTATCTTTTTTAGAAGCACACAAGGGAGGATCCACCTGCCTTTTCATCTGCAAAGGGTAAACAATAACTTTATACACCATAAGCAGTGCATTTCAAACTTACCCTGAAAATGAAGTTGATTTTACTGCTGCAGGGAAAGGAGTAATATTGTATGTATATTTCTCTCTCAATTCTGCCAGTTGTGGGAAAGGAAACTGAGCCATGGTGTAAACAGTCTGGGGGTGAAAAAAAAGCAACTTTAAAAACTTTTTGCTTTAATTAACAGTCTCACAAAAGATTTCTCCATGAACAGACTTTGACAGTCTTGCAGGATTAAAGGCTGCACATTCTTGCACATTCACATGCTGTAAGAAAATGGTCTAGTTTGATGATTCAGTCAGTATTTCCTGTAAGAAAAATAGAGACTGACTCACTAGAAAGATACACAGTTCTGTTAAAATAAAAGGGGAACTGATAACATGAGCTGCAGGATCCTTTACAACTCCTATACGCATTTAAAAGTTATTGTCAACCCCTTCTTGCCAGCACACCAGAAATCCTCCTCCAATTATGATTTCACTTACATGAAAACATCATTTAGGATTTGGGGATTTTTCCAGGAGACCTAAGTTTTTGCTCAAGTATTCAACAAAGCACTAGCACAGATAGGAAGGGGCAGTTGATGTGGACTGTTAGCTGGTTCATTATTTTACCTGAGAAGCTCAAGAGCTTGTGTGAGGAAATCACATCAACACAAAAATCATCACTAAAGAGGAAGGATCCAACATATCCAAGTTTTCTTCCCTCAATTTATAGTTTTGATTGCTGGTTGGTATTGAGGCTAAAGGTGGGATTTGGTGGGGTAAAGGTAGTAGTTTTTCTAAAATGCTAATAGATTTTCTTTACATCAATACTCAGAATTTAGGAAGATACATAGTTGCAAATATATTTCCTTTCAGCATTATTTTTGCTGCAAGTCACCGGCCCGCCTGGCATAAAGACAATTCACATTCATTGCAGTATCATTGCTGATTTGTTCCTACATACTTTAGTTGCTTTTTTCCCCCTGCTTTTGTTCACTATTCAGAACTTTCAAATAACTGCCAAATAATTCATTCTGAGTCTCAATGTCAGAAGAAAAAAATATAATTTCCCATAATTTCTCTGAAATATTAAAGCTTTTCCACATCCTGAAAATTAAATATCTTTTGAAAGACAGCAACATAAAATTTTCTCATTAGCTATGACGGTAAATCTTCACTTATATATTTTTTCCTGTGCTTTTAAGTCAGTGACATTTTCATCTGAAGGCAAATGACCTCAATTAAGATGAAAGGAAATTCTGAACAGTTTCTACATAATCCATTCTTGAACCATGCCTTGCCTATGCTAAGTACACTGAGGAAAATTGCAAACATGAATTCAGTACTAGACATTTCCTGCCATAAGGAGGGGGAAAAAGTTTTGTTAATGGCAATGATGTAAGCACTGAGGAGCAGGAAGGACAGTCCTCTCTGAACAGAGACAGGGCAATAGTGCCCCTCAACAGGGGTACTATTTGTGACAATGCTTTTACAATTCAAGCCCTGCACAGCCTCTAAGGAAAGGAAGATGCCTTAAAAAATCCATAGCATGAACTGAAGTTTTGCCACTCCATTAAACTACAGTGCTACTGTGAAAGGTAAATATTCCCTAGGGCCTGAACAGTGATTTCCCATTGGTCCACCAGACAAAGGGATTTTATGATCTAGAGAAAGACCTACCCCCAGCCCAACATGTCTGCCTGCTTGTTTGATCTCCACCATACTTTCCTGTTAGGTTTTATTTTTTTTTTCCATGTTTCAACTCTCTCCAGAGGCTTGTCTGGAATTTATTTCTGCTCCTTATGTCAATGTCCTTCTCAGGTAACTTGTTCCATATGCTAGTTACCCTTTAAGTGAAACAGTCGACTCCAATTCCTCCATTTGCTCCTTGCACCTACTGTTTCAGATTATACTTTTAGCTTTTGCCTGTCTCCAATCTGTGTCTCTTCCACATCTGCTACAAGTTCTTTCATTTAGCATACATATTTTAACTTAACTATTGTTATCAGGTTATAACTGCAGGCCTTGCTTACCACCTGGCTAAGAGATCCACAAAACAAATTTTACGCCAGTGCCAGTTCCACTGGAAAGTTAAAAAAATGTTGCCAGACAACACCTCTGATATCCTCCCAGTGACAATTCAGAGTCAAAGCATTCTTTTTCTAGTCATTACACAGCCTTGGATGCCATTTGGTTAATTCTGGGGAACTGTCCCTGAGAGAAATAGCCTACCCACAAAAGCATGATGCAGCCAAAATTAGCATCTTATTTACATAAGGGACAGATCCTGAGAACAAGAACAGAGACAAGGACAAAACCCCCTCCATTCTCACCTTAAATCATTTGACAATCCTTTGCCTTACTCAAAAAATGCAAAGCTGTCTACACCCTCAGCAGAACACCATATGGGACGTGCTGGGCTGTGGCTTCCAAACAGGGTAAGCCATTTTGCAGACAACTTATTACTTATCTCCATAGCTGCCCCTCACTGGTTTAAGGATTTTCTTTCATTTCAGTTTGACTAAGAAAACAAAACAAAAAGCAAGAGCAAAAACAAACCCAAAAGAAAACAAAGTGCTATTTAAGTAGCAAGTTAACAGTGAATACCATCAAATCAGGGGAACTGTCTAGGCAGAGGGTCCAAAATGCTAGAGTACCACAGAAGGATTAATCCCTGCTCCCCTCTGTTTAGTAAATAGAAAGGGATGCCTCTCCTCCAGTTGGCTTCTCATCTCCTCTGTGCTGCAGTGTTCCTGGGTATACAAACTGAATCAGTTTAGCTGGTCATAAAAGTGCTCACTTTCTGACAAGGCATGGAAGCACAGACTCAGTCTAGCACACTCTGTTTAGAATATCTGCAGACCCCTGACTACAGCCTTCTGTCTCCATATTGGAACCAATACATACCCAGCCTAGAATCTGATGTGTACAGCGCTTACCCTTTATTCACCCAAACTGTTCAACCTGAAAAAGGAGGAAGCTGTAGGCTGGTTTGCTCCTCCAATGCCTTCATGCTCTCCTCAGTAAAACGTTAAGAACTTTGGTCACACAAGGGCCAAATCTGCAAAAGCTTTAAGGCTCCCACCCTAACTATAGGCACTGTCTGCAAGGGAGCAATAAAACTGCAGCACCTGTACATGCTGGTGGAAAGAATGAGGACATGAGTCCCCTGTTCTACTTTAGACATGTGCTCTGCCAACACTTCCCCTGAAGGATCAGTTGTACCTCCCTCCTCTAACTCCTAAAAGAAACAAGGCTCTTAGAGCACAATTTGTTTTCCAGTGGTTGAGAAGTGCCTGTTAGGCTGGCTTAAGTGAGCCTGGACAAGCAGTTTAGATGCAAATATAAATGTTATGCAAGTCTGAAGAGAAGTGAGATGATTGCCACCAGCAAGCTCTTCTGAAATGTGATGGGAAGGCAGAGTGGGATATTATAATCCTTTTCCCACAGTAGGATACTAGTCCTTGAGCCATCTTGTAAAAAATACTAGATGTAAATTAATAATTCTGATTTTTATTAGGGGAAAAGAAAAAAAAATGAAAACAAATCATCTCTGAATGACTCCTCTGAAAAACCTTAAAGCAATTTAAAAACCAGCATGTTCAAGCAGCCTGGATTTTTTCATTAATGCAATGGTTCATATTTCTTAATTTTTTTCTCCAACCACATACATGGTAGCACTTATATGCCCTGATGGTAAACTCTTGTAGTTCCTTATTCTTTCCACTTAAGGTAAAGAGTGGAGGCCTCAGAGATGGCTACACTGCCAGTGCCTGCCTTTGACTTGAAGAAAGCTATGCAAACTATATTGTAGCTTCTTCAACAGAGAGGACACACATAAACCAGACACACTGCTCCTCCATACACAGAACTTAAACCTGCCACATTCTCCATATCAATGGCAATGCTATCCTATCTTAGCACTCCTGTCAGTGCCGTAAAATACACACATACACTATGAACACACATATCTATTGTGCCAAATACTCATTTTTTGCTGAAGCACAAAAAGATTGCTAATTTGCTAGTATTTGTAACTGCAAGAGTTAAAAAAAATCCCTCCAACCAGTGAATTACCCATGCCTTGTCTTTTATTTCACACATCAGCAAAGGAAGAAATCCACAGAGTCACAAAAGACTACCTCAGCTTCCCCAAAATTATTCTTATTCACAAATGCCACATCTTGATTTTGTACCATCCCGGAGACCAGGAACTGAAACACAATGAGAAGATGTCAGCTTGTGCTGCCCTCCTTACACATCCTCACTATCTGAACTGTCTAGTGAAGAACTTTAACACTTTTTTTAAAAGTTTGTGAGTACCTCTGACCAGCTGCGTTTCCATTTTTGAAGCAAAACAAAGCCACAACACCCACTTCTCCCATTCCTAGAGCTTTGTCATCAGACAAAATAACAATGACCAAAATAATAAAACTGAAAGTAGGGTATTTTAACAGTCTTCCAACAATAGGCAATAGAAGTCACTTGCTAACAGCTGTAATTAAACTTTTGTAGCTTCACAGACTGACTTTTTTCCTTCCCTTAAGTCAGGTACAAATTTCAGGTGAATTATGTTCTCTGTACTTGCTCCCATTTGATCAGTATTCTCTAACTCATCAAAAGGAAAGTTCCAGAACTGCAGCACTAAGTCCTTATAAAGCATCTAAGTAGACAACACCTTAAAAATATCACAAGAATAAGTGTAACTGTAAATAAATAAATAAATTTATCTACTATACTAAAGGCCCTTTGCTTTCCCAGAACAATGTGGGTCTTTGTTCTCATACAATGGCATATACTTTAATAATTCAGGCTCTGCAATTATCTACAAATGTCTTTGTTTACAGTACACTACTGACTGTTCATGTTTTGGTTTTTTTTAAATCATGAAGGACTTTTTACACACTTCTCACTTCATAAACCCTTATTTCCCACAGTGTCTGTAGAATGGAAAGGATGCAGCGTAATAAAAAACTGAGCAAAACATTAAAATAAGGCAAAGAACACCCTAAAAATGATGACTACTCCACACCCTAGAAATGGTGACTAATCTTGTGTAAATGGAATTGAGCATTATATCCCAAAAGACTCAGCTGTCAACATAGAATCAATTTTTATTAAATGACACCTAGTGGTTCTCTACATTTCATATAAAAATAAGATTCTAGCTCTAACTGCACGTCACCTACTTGTTTCATTGACATGCTAGCTCAACTCTTATCTGAAACTTTTATTCTTGGGAGAATTTAGGTTTCTGCAGTATTTGAAGAAAAATGTAATTTGTTAGAAATCCAGACCTGAAAAAATCAACACAGAAAACACAAAAATTATTTATGTTACAATTACTCACCTGCATAAGTTCATTGCTGTCAATCAGACTGTCTTCAAGCATCTCCTGGGTAAGCTTGCCCATAGTACTGTAAAACTCATCTGCAGTTTCACAACACTCAATTTGCCTACATCAAAATACATGTTAGTTTTTATTTGACTTTTACATATGATTCCACATGCTCAAAACAAAACTGATCTTCTTGTCATCATAAAATATGCATTTCTGTTAGATGGCTTAACTTCTAAGTTTATTTGCAGTTCTGCCTAGACTTCCAAATAATAAAACTATGCACACAACAGTGGAAAAGCTGCAGCAGTAAAAAGATGCACTGATTACAGCCTGCTGTCCTGACTCCTCATGATAACAGATGAATGTATCTCCAGACAGGCCATTCCCTCTGCCCCTTTCACTTCTACTGCACAAGAATCAATACATTTTGCCTCCTGCTAGCACGAGGGGGTTTTATCAGCTTAAAAAGCGAGCATAAAGACTTCTTGACTAACTCATCACTCATTCTTCACCATGCACCAAATGGCCAAATTCACTGTCTGAACTTTGTCAGACAGGACGATGGAATAAATTAGTATAGGTGCATTCATATATGTAGTTGTGTTAAAAAATAATTAGGCTAACATAAAGCACAATGAAGGAAAATTCACTCATCATATTTGTGAATGCTATTTCTAAATTAGGGGTGGGAAGAGTGTTGGTTTTGGTTGTTTGTGTGCTTTGGTAGGATGCTTTTGTTTGCCGTGTTTTGGGAAGCGGGGTTCAATTGGATACTTTTTCTGAACTTTTCTTTACATTTCTAAAAGCACAGAATCATTCTAAACAGAGAGAGTGTCATCTAGAGGAAAAGAAATATGAGTAATATGCTTTTGTGAATTGGTGTTCTACACACATTAGGGTCAGCTGCTAAACATCTCTCCTGTCAAGTGAAAAATGTGTTTTTCTTATATCCCAAGGAAGTGCTTTGATGGCTACATATTGTAGCCTCTCCTCTAAAACCCAGATGCAGGAATCATAAAAAAAATACACTGCCTTTTTTCTTAAGCAATAGAAGAAGCAGCTTCCCTTGATCTTCAGCAACTGCTCATAACAACCAGTGAGCTATGAAACTCCTGAAATCTTAACACAGTTTGGGTAAAATAATGATTACATAGCTAAAAAAATAATTAAAAAATAGTATAAACAGTGGGTATGTAGGCAATTATCACAAACTTATGGCTTACCTGCCCTGTTACCTTTAGTCTCTCATGAGCTCCACATACTGCCTTCTCTACTGCCCCTATATTTAACTTCCCCATTCCTTCAGCCTCCCTCAAAACAGAAGTATGATTGAGCCACCTACATTTTAAAAATGCACTTCTCACCCTATTTTCATTTTGAGAATGAATCTTAAGAAGTATGAAGATCATGAGACTATGAACACTATCTCTGACCCCACTTCTTTAAATCCCTTGTTCTAGTTCTATTGGTGGACAAAGAGAAAAAAAAAAATCACAATCTTCTCCCAGCATAAACAGTGCCCTGTCTTTTACCAGACCTTCTCCCATTCCCCACAAACAGCAGTTACAAGATGTGCAGTGATCAGCTTATTTCTCTTGGACACATTCTTATAGATTTCTTGATTCTGCTCCTTTCAATTTCTTAAAACATGTTTAATTTTTCTTTAAGTTTTACAGTAAAATCTTCAAAGTAGTAGCTTCCTTTTTATCATGTTATGAGTTGTAGCATTCACAATTATAACTTTTAAGTGTACAGAGATCTACTGAAAGAACTTTTTATCTAAAACACTATGTGACTACATACAGATTAATCCCAATGCAAATGATTCATGCAAGTTTCATTGATTGAACTGAACTGAATATAAAAAAAGCTCTCAAGAAATTATTATTTTAATTATTACTCTTCAGATTAAAAATTAAATGTACTAAACAAATCCTCTTACAATGCAACTGGCCTGCAATGCTAATTTATTCAGAAAGAAAAAAGGAAATGAAACCTCCAAGGACTGAACTGAACATAAATCCCACTGGTTCAATTTCAGAGAAAAAAAGGAAGATGAGTTTTAATAGGCATCACAAGAAAAAAATCGATGCAGCTGCTGATGCCAGCTGAAAAATGTTTCCAGCTGAACTAACATCTGCTTGACCTGTCAGAGCTCACACCTCCCACTGAAGCCAGTGACAAAACTCATTTCTCTGGGAGCACTGTAAACTCCTTGGAACGCAAATATTTGCTTTGACAACAGAGGGGTTTGAAGAACTAACCATCTCTTCTTGTGTTCTGCCATGTGGTGAGTTTCCAAGGCCACAAAGGACTATAATAGAAACTTGGTTGGAATGTGCTGAAAAGCAGAGAATTTCAGGAAAATTCATTTTCAGGCCTTAACAGAAAAGAATCATGTACCACAGGGTCATTCCCTTAGTAACAATGAACTCTCATACTGCAAAAGCCAATGGGCTCAAATCTTTAAGTCTCCTTAAGTGAAGCTAAGGAAATTACCATCCCCACTTTCAGGTACCCAACTAAATTAGTTGGTCACCCTCAAATCTCTTTGTGTGCCTTTATACAGAGTATTTACCAGTTCCTTCAGAGTTTTATGTTCAGGAAAGTCCAACCTTTTAGCACAGCACAAAGACAATATACACAGACAACTCCAACAACTGGAGACATTTTCTGCAAAAAGGGTCAATTAATTATCATGCCCATTCTGACATGATGTCAGAATCATTTGTTTTTAAGAAACCATAAAGGTCCTTTTTGCAGCTTTTTCAAAATAATCATTCTCCTGAAAGATTGCATCTTGTTTAGAGCTGAGAACATCTTAAAGAAAACAAAAGTTAAACATGGCTCATACTGAAAATCAAATAAAAATTACTACTTACTCCCCTAGCTTTGCCCAGATAGCCAAAGCTACTCTCAGTATAATTTCAGAGCCTTCAAAGAATACTGAATCCCAGATCTTCAGAACTGTATGGTTAGGCAGACAGGTGGCAAACAGTGTCAGAAACCACTGCATTGTGAAGACATTCGTAAGTGGGGGTTCATAGCCTCCTGAAGTTAAAAAAACAAACAAGCAAAAATCAGATTACTTGAAGTAACTGCAATTTACTATCAGTTTACAAGGAGTATAAACTGCATCATAAAATCCACCATACATTCTAGCAGCTCTGTTACTGCTCAAAACTTACTTATTCTGCAGCTGTCCAAAGATAAGCTGAGAACAATGGAAAAGTTACATAATCACCTTCCATTATGCTGCACTGCAAAAAACTAAGCAGCATCATTGGCTTTGGACTATAAACCCTGGAATACACCACCGCACTTTTCTCCTTTATTTCAGAAAGACTGTTTCTCCTTCCCCAAAGCCATATGAAATAAAAGCTTCTATCAAAAAAAAAAAAAACCAAACCCACCAACTTCGCCACAAAATGCTGCATTTTTTCACCAACTGATGGCATAAGTCTTTATCTACATGGTGATAAGGTGAAGGTGACCATCTCTGTAAGTCATATGTATTGTTTTAATATCCTGGTGTACTTGTTAAGTTTCAAACAAAATGTAGCATTTCCGGCTGAAACTCTAAAATGTTACTTTTTCGTTATGCTGAGAGAACACTTTGTGCACCCCAGTATCAACTGATGCACTGAAGGCCATGACCAGAGAGGCCAGCCTGTGAAAACACTTTCAAACAGGAAATAATTCCTTGATACCATTTGTTTGTTTTTTATACAGTTTGGGCATAGACACATGGAACATTGCAGCAGATATTTTCTAAGGTGGAACTCAGGGTGTACTTAGCTTCCCAACTGAAAAAGAAACCAAATCAACTAACAAAAAACCTCTTACCCTCTCCAGAACATCCCCAAATAAAAGAGCTGTAAGTCTGGATGGAATGCTATGCCAGGGAAAAAAAATCACAATGCAAAGCCAGTTTTCAGGTAGGAACCCAAGATATACTTCTGAGTTTTGTACCTGTATATTGGTAAGGATCCAGGTGAAGAAATACTAACCATCCCTCACTGGCTCCCATACTGTAACTCTTCCCAGAATAGCTATATGAGCCAGAAACTACACAGAGCAGTAGGAGGACACCTATCCTGAGCTAAGGCAAGAAATTACCTTTCCAAGGCAGCCCTTGTACTAAGCTAAGTGTTAGTGTTGTCACTCCATGCTTTGTATATTCTTGTCAATCCCAATTCTGTTTGCAGCTACTGGTGGGACCAAATTCTTTCCCTTTGTTTTTTCCTGGAAGTACACCTATTTGTGTTCAGGTTATCAGTAACAGAGACCATCACATTTCATCTTAAAAATTTTAAATACATATTCTAATCAATAAACTCATGTAAACACTTAAAATATTGTATTTTTAAATCAGTGTTCAGATGAAACAACAGCAAGACAGAGTTGAACAGCATTTTCTGTTGAACATACCTCCACTTTCTCTGTTAGCAGCTCTTTGTAGGGTGTCCAAGTGCTGGGACAGTTCAGGAAGCTTCATTCGTAAAAGATCTCGGAAAACAGCCATATCCACAGAGAGAGCACGGAGATTATTGACAAAGTAGCTATCAGGAAGCACCTTATCAATTAGGTAAATCATGATCTGTGGGCAGAATGAAAGACTATCATGTAGGACTTACAAAGCAGTTATTTTCTAGGAATAACAGAAAAATAAAATTTCTCTGTTCACTAAAGAATGAATTGGACCCAGTGGCAGCCCATGCTTATGGCACCTCCATTTATATGGGGAGAAAATATTAGCATCCTCAGGTACCCTAGGTATTCACAAACATTCAAGATACAAAGGCCTCTTGAAACTGTCCAGAATTTATGAACCATGAAATTACTGAAATCAATGACTGAAATCAATGTCACAGTAAGCTATGCCCAAGCTGGCAGCATTACCCCCACCAAAAGCAATTTTTGACACTTCTGATGTTGGAACTGTTTATGAGATCCTCCACTGCTAGAGAGTCTCACTATCCCTTCTCTGGTTAATGCCATAACTAGAAGACTGATTTTGCAAATCCCCTATTTTGCCTCTCCAAAAAGCAAGGCACTGTTCTTTAAAAAGAAATTCTCCATATATTTTACTGTGATTTGTTACCATATGCTGCACTCCATCTTGTCACTTTGGAAGGTGCTAAATTAAGCAGCGTGAGACATTTTAAGCAGACATCTGTTTCAAGTGGGGTAGCTCAACTACATGGATGGTAAGGAATTAAATGATACTGTCAAACTTTTGAGAACAAAGAAATGCAACAAAAAATATGCAGAAGCTGATGATTATAATCAGCCTAACAGAAGACACTGACCTTTCACTTCAGGATCTTTTAGGATCTCTGTGGCCACTCTACTAAGCCCATCCAGAGAGCCTGCAGTCATCCCATCTGCATCTCTTCTACATTCCTCTCATATGAGCACCCTTACCATGTTTCATAAAGACTTTCATTCTCAAGAGAAGCATTGCACCTTCACATACAGGAGACAGTCCTCCTTCCAATCCCTATCTTTCCATAAGAGGCCCACAGAAACAGCTCCTCAGACACAGGACTACCAAGAGCACCACCTGACAGAGTCTTGCTGCTTTCTTTTCTTTCCCAGCTGCTTGTGACCACACACTGCCACTTGTCCTTGAAAGATTTCTCCAGCAATAGCAGTCTTATGTTCCATGTTTTAAAGCATGTGGAACAGTAGTCAAAAAAGGCAAATCAACAGCTTCTAAATGACAGGCTTGTATTTTGTCAGATGCATTATGTAACCTTTGCTGAATAGTGGGTTACCCCACAGTCTTGTGAAAATATGCTTTATTTTGTTCAGATATATTTCAACCAATGGAAGAGTAACTTACTATAGCAACATTAACTTGCAATGTGTTTTCATTAATTCTATTTGTGTTTTCATTAATTCCTTATGACATAAGCTATAAACCCCCATGTTAAAGACACCATTCTATAAAGGCCTTTGCTCCCTTCCCACTGAATAGTATCCCTTCATTGATCTCTGATATATGAGAGCACAGAGAAGAAGAGAAATCTTTTTCAACATATAAGTTCATTGTTCCACCAACATGTGAATTGCTTTGAGAAGACTTTTTTTAAAAAAGCAGTTCATGTATTTACCAGTTTGCAACAGATAACTTTCTTCCTAACACATCTCTACATATTTATTTTTGTTATTTGATTCTGTAGCATTTCCAAGCAATAACATGCAAGAAAAACTTTTTTAAGTTTCAGTATCTATGACTTTAATAGCTTCTACTCATGCAAGATGGGATTTTTTTGCTTACCATAATTTCTGTAGGCTAACTTTGAGGCATCTCCAGGGATTTAACTTAATGCTTACCTTAACTAGCTAACACTCAAGTATCACTGGCTGGGCATTCACTGAAGCTACCATGTTGGGTCCTGTGCTGTTAAAGCCCCTTGGCATCAGTAAAACCTGCTGTTTCCTAGCCCCTGGGAGATGCTTCCCAGACACAGACCTTTTGTTTATAATGTCCTCCCCAGAAATGGGACCTGACCGGCAAGATCTACCCTTGCTCCCTTAACCCCAGATTCTACAATAACCCCAGCACAGCTACCCCACAGCTACAATCCTCAGGGCACCTTTACAGGCCTCTCTAACTGTTCACTCACTGCTTCCATTAGGTGGCAGTGACTACAGCAAAACCATCACATACTAATACCAAATTCTTATTTCCTCCCACCCACCCTGCTCCTTTCCCTGCCCTTCCCCTCTTCCCTCCGTCTTCTGGGAAAATTCCAACCCTGCAAAGCCCACACTAAGCTTGGAAAAGAAATAATTTTTTTCCCATTCTTATTTTTGCCAGGTAAGATCAGTTTTGGTGCAAACAGCCTTGAGGACTTTACCTCCCTGGGGCAGCCTGGCTCCTTTCATTGTCTCCTCCACACAAGGAGCCTGACACAACTCACAATAACAGACAACACAAGGACGCACACAGTTCTAACCATCAACTTGGACTTCGTAAACCTTGGGCAATCCTATTTCCTATAGGATAATGTGGTAAATTACTGTTAAAATATTGATGAAATCTTAAGCAAGAATTATTGAAAGGAAATTTTACTTTCTGATATAAAGTTGCTATATTATGGTATTTTCTTCCTATTACAGGCAGTTGTCTAGAATGAAGGATTAATTATCAGCTAGCTAGACTCTACTGCCACAAGCTTTATATTTTAGGAGCTCTATAATAATAGGAGCACTATTTAGGAGCGAATTTAAATATTTTCCATATTTAAATCATTGTCTGAGGCAAAACAAACAGCTCAGTATCTGAAGAGTCACAGCCATCTTTTATTAATTTGACCCCAACTCACACATATGAGCAAATTTATTAAAGGAAATTGCACATGATCTTGCCAAACTTTAAACCATGCCCTGTCCTAAAGTATTTCCATTTTCTGACATATTATAAATTTCATGAAGCTTTGTTTTATTTACAATAAAAACTATCTAAGAAAACAAAACAATGTAAGACTAACCTAGTCCAGAAGTTAGCTTCAAAGTGACTTACTTTCATTTTGAATATTGAGTGTTTCCCTAGAATTTGCTTTGAAATTTAGCCAATTTATCAACTGCTTCACATGGAGCCCACATAAGATTCTGATCATGAAATTTTAATATTTCAGCTATCTATAGAGTTTGCTAGCAGATTTGGGATTATGGGATAAGATATCCTATAGTAAGTAGCAGTGGTCCCATTTTTATTTTTTTTTCCAACAAAAAATGTGACACTGATAACATTCAAACTACTCATTTTAGCTGAGACAGGATAACAAAATAAAAAGTTCACAACTATAAATCAGCTAACTCTTTTGAGTTGTGCTCTTTAGTCTGTCTCCAAAATTCACACATTGGTTTATTCTAAAGTTCACTAAGTAAAAGCAATCTTCGACTCTAAAAGAAATTTTACTCACTTTCAGGGCATCCCCTTCATTGCCCTCCATTACTTCCAGAATAAGTGCAGCTAGTATGTTAAATCCTTGGCAATAGCCAACAGATTTATTCCACCTGGCATAAGCCAGCAAAACACGTTTTAATACCACTCGATCTTGCTCTGCCTCCTGGCCACAGTAAGAACTGCAGCCAGTTCGGTGAAGGTCCTTTAAAGGAAAAAAAAAAATTAAAAATTACAAGACAAGCAGAGAAAACGTGTATTTTCTGTCCCCTGTTAGTTCTCTTTCCTGTCCCAGTTTTCCTTCCATCTCCACCCTCCCAGTACATACTCCCAAAGTTGATGAAAACGTTTCTTTTTTAGGCTGTTAAACCTTTATCTTACCCAAAAGAAATAGTTTCACCAAGCTCTTAAGTAAACAAGTCCCCTAAAAGATGTTTATAACGCATTGCCACAGAAGATGTTAATAAATCTCTGGGTTTCAAACAGGCAAGGCACAACAGCTGCTTAATTGAACAAAAAAGTATGTTTTTATCGAAGTATAAAAGAACTAGTAGACAACTGACTTTTCCAAACACACAAGCCACAAACTGTGTCCTTGAAATTTAAGTGATATATAAGTTAAAGGCAAAATGTACAAAATGGCTGACTGCTTTAAATATTAAACATTAATCAGCTGAGAAATACAAATAGGCAAATGTGTTTCACTCCTGTAAAACAAGTGAAGAATGCTCATTTGCTGTATTTTAAAATATGCTTTTACTCCCAGAAAACATTTGTGCTTATTTACAGAGAAAGAAAAAACCCATTTATGTTCTTTTGTCTTCATTAACTCCAGCACTTTTTTCAAAATCAAAAGAAAGTAAAAATGAAAGAAAAAAAACCCAGAAATAGCATCTTTTTCCCAGCCAACACTAACCAGACTAGTGCAAAAGGAACAAAGCAGCCAAAAAAAAAAGGGAATTAATATACATTTTTTGCCAAAGCAGTTACAGAGACGAAAATAAATCCAAATTCAAATGTCAACTTTTCATGTAAAAATTAGAAAAGAAATAACAAATTAGCTGGCTACCTTTACTATCTGGATGCCCATAGAGTCATCATCAGGATTACTTCTTTCATTGAACGTGAAACGCATGGTTTTGTCCCAGTCAATGGCTATACTGTGTAAGTACTGATCAGCCAGGGTCAACCAAACCTAGAAAAACATATGGTAAAATTAATTATTCCTCTGATAAAATATAAAGTGTCAAAATATATTGTTAGATGAACCTCATCAGCTTCATATGTGATCTGCTGTTAAATTTGAAATATGCAGAGGAGGATTTTAGCCAGAACAGTTTTTGCACAATTAAATTAATACCTTGCTCCCTAGAATAGAAAGGAAGGAAATGGTCAGCATTAAACATCCAGATCTGTGGGCTGCTTACAAAGATGCAAGTCAGCTGTCAGTGAATTCACAGGAGCCCTCCAAAATGGAAACACAAGGCAAGGACCCTCTGTCAGTTCAGACCTTCTATCCTCATAACCAACAAAGAGTTTGATAAAAGGATAACACTGCTGCTGGCTTTCCTCAAACTCAACCATGGATACGTCTCCTGGAATTCCCAAAAGAAATCCAGCAGTGTTGGTGCTTCTCTTTATCAGAAGTCTCTTCTGATGAGTTTGCAGAACAAATAGCATCCCACCATTTGGGATTGATCTGAAAGCATGACTTGGATCAAAACAGCTTACTCTTACAAGAGGGCTTCCTAAACTGTTGGTGCTACAGGGAGTTCTGAAACAAACTTATTCACAACTCTTATAGCCTAATAATTTCCAGAACAGATTTATGCATGTGTATCCAAGACAAAGGCTGGACCTTTATTAAAAATTTGAAAACTTCCTGAACCATGAAAGGCACATGACAGATCATACAATGACAACAAGTAACAACAAAGGACCTTTTTTTCAGGAAACTGAAAGAAATCATGAAAGCAAACTGATCAAGTTTTATATCAGCCATTAATTCACTCAAGTGAGAAAAGAAATTTAGACACTTCCCACAGATTTAAACACTGAGATAGCTGCATGATGAAGGAATTTATAGACAGCTCACAGAATCTCATGTTTTCTGCATTTAAATATTTAAATTTTAATATTTAAATTCTACACTTTTGTAAATCCACTCATGTGGAGGAATGCCACTGTTCTGCCTCCCAACAGCCTCAGCACTGCTGACACCCTACTGATGTTGTTTGACTGGATTCTTTATCTCTGCCAGCCCACATGCCACAACAATAGTGCAGATGTCAACCTGTTCCTTTTGTTGACAGCAAAGGAGGCAATCAGCAGGCTGCCACCACAAAATACTTCCTCTATTTTGGTATCTACCTTAAATTCATTGTGAACCCGGGGAATGGCAGTAAAAAGACAACACCTCTTGTCATCACTTCTTCATTGGTTAGCATCATGTGAGCGTGTGAGCAAACACAGAGATGGGCAGAGTGAAAAGGAAAAACAGATCTGAGCTGGATGATGTGGCAGAGCACACACAAGTCTGCTGATTACACAGAATTTGGGGAAGTGGCTGATAAGCCCAAGGACACCTTGACAGCATGGAAAAATGGTCTGACAAGAACCTCTTTAAGTTCAACAAGGAGAAGAGCAATATCCTGTCTCTGGGGAGAAACAATCCCAAGCATCAATATATGTTGGGGACACCCAGCTGCAAAGTATCTCTGCTATGCAGGAAGGCTGAGAGCGCTGGGACCATTCAGAATGGAGAAAAGGCAGCTTTGGGGAAATCCTGCCAGTGTGTATAAACACCTGAAAGGAGGGTGCAAGGAGGAGGAAGCCAGGCTTTGTCATCTGTACCAGTGACTGGACTGGAGACAATAGGCACAAACAGAAACACAGGAGGTTCTCCTCAAACATCAAGAAACACATCTTCACTGTGAGGGCAACTGAGCACTGACACAGATTTCCCAGAGAGGTTGTGGAATCTCTGTCCTTGGAGATATTCAGAAGTTACCAGGACACAGTCCTTGGCAACCAGCTGTAGGTGGCCCTGCTTGGGCAGAGGGGTTGGACCAGATGACTCCAGAGGTACCACCAAACTCAGCCCTTCTGAGATTCTGTGACCTCTGCCACTCATGTACCAAAGAAAAGTCCCTGAGACACTTTCTGGAGCGTGGGAAAAGAATATTTCAGGAAAGAAAAAAGGCTGTTAGATGGGTATAAGGATTCATTGAAGTTGTATATTAAAAATAAATTCATCGTGGTGTGAAGAAAACAATGCCATGAAGTCTTCTCTTCCTTCTCCCCTGATTTGTAAAGAAGTACAATTCGGTTTGGAAAGACAGAAAAAACAGGAAAAAGAAATTAAGCTGATACATCAGAAATATGTGGAACTATATTATTTATATATTATATATAATATATATAATTTATATAATATATATAATTTATATAATATATAAAATTATAATTTATTACAAGTACACAATTATAATTTATAATTTTTATATATAATATTATTATATATTATACATGGAACTACATATTTTATAAATCTTTTAAAAATTTATTTTTATTAAAACTGTGTTTTTAAAGCTGAGATTGTGTGATTCATTTTTTAAGAAAAAATTAATAGACATGCCTCTTTTTATACTAGGGGACTTCAAATGTTGAAGAATGCAATAAAGTAAGTCTGGCAAAATCACAATGGAGCCTTTTCTACAACACTCAGCACAATTTCCCATTAATGATGCACTCTGCCATTCTGCATCACTCCTGACTTTGAACTTCCCTAATTTTGGTAATCTGTCTTTTCCCCAACACTGTTTCTATAAGCATTCTTGTCAACATTAAGCATCTATCAACTTCACCTTTGTAAGTGTGACATCCTACACTGCAGATATGTTCTCCTTTCAGTTATCTTCAGCTGTGGGGGCAATCTCAGTGCAATTTCTTGAGACTGACAGTATGAGGCAATAACATCTGCACCAGAACAAGTTACCTAAGCCTCAAGCAGAAAGAACCCAGCTATTGAAAACATCATATTTACCCGTCTCCTCAGCCTTTCCATCTGCACTGTGAAGCTGTCACTGAATAATGAAAGCAAGGAAAAACCCCCAGTACAACTTAAAAGGTCCAAATATTCATTACAAAACCCACTAGCAGATAATATTGATGTAATTCAGCTCTCCTGAGAAACCTACAGGCAATATGGCCCACAAGGCACGGAGGTCTACCTACCTTTCTCCTCCATTCCTTTGGGATGCCTGTGGGCAGTCTGGCCACTGCTTTGAGGGCATCATGCCACTAAAAGAAAAAGCATCCCAAAATGTAAAATATCCATCATTAGTTTAATGCTACAGCATAGCAACATTTGCTACCTTGCAGACATGCACATTCATTTCATTTTGCTGCACACATGTCAGAGTTTAACTGCTTAATCCACTCACAGGGAAGATGCAGATTATCAAATCATTACCTGATGATTCGACTAAAGTATAATATTCTGGGACACAAGGATTTAGGAAATATCTGAGCAAACAATGAAAGCCTATTCCATTTTCTGAATACAAATGAAACAGCTCTTGATACAATTGCAAATAATATGCTGATATTATGATGAAAAATGCACTTCTGAGCTAGGCAAGCACCTTGATTGCTGAGAACCCACTCCTTCACAAACTCAAGAAAAAAAATAAATCAAATTACCTGCTGAAAACCATTTTGACCTAAAGATGGCTCAAGAGTGAATTTCAATTTTGTATCAACCCCTAGAAAGAAAAAAAAAACACAAAAAAACTCATTACTTCATTTAGCTCAGAAGACAAAAAAAAGCCAAAAAACCCCAAACACAAAAATCCCACAGTTAAAACAAGAACACAAAATTTTATCTTCCTATTCTAACAACTACATTTCAACCTGTTTTGGTGAATTTTGTCTTCACAGTGGATTCAAGGAACGTGGTAAGGAATACACGGACAAAATGCTTTTAAAATGCAGTAATGTTCTCTTTAATGATGTAGCCTGGCACAACTTATTTCACTAATATTCATATAGTTCACTGGTCTGCAAACTATACTAGTACACTGCAAACTGTCATATGCATCCACAGAAAAATACACATCCACAGACAGTTTCTTTTCATCTATGCCAGCTTCTTGACATTAGGTCAATCAAAACTAATTTATAAGTTTGGTGTGTGAAAATTATTTTACTGTCAAGAATATTTTTTTTTCAAATTCCTCAGACCATAACACACATTTGGTAGTACTGTTATTTAAGCTTAGATTTTATTTTGGCCATATGAGCAAACTATTTTACTTGTTATGAAGCAGGCCTAGTAATTGTTCATGCAATATTACATAAAATACCATAATCTCAAGTGGATCCCAACATGGCACTGGAGTATGCCAGAACATGATCAACAGTAAAATGTTTAATTTGCTTTCCATCCCACAGTTTGAACGTACAATTCCTCGATCCTTCAAATGCCGCTGTCCAGACCTCAGGTGCTGAACACAGCACAGATCACATCCCCTCTCTCCCACCGGCTGGCATGAAGGATGAAGCCCTCTTTTATTTTCCCTACACAACTTAACACAATGCTATTGGTTCCATGTTTAGAATTAAGCTATGCATAGCTTCTCATCTTTCCAGAATACGAAGCCAAACAGTTTTAACATAGAAATATATATATACATACACACATATAAAATATATATATACATACACACAGAAAACCCAAACTGATTATAATCCTGCAAGGTTTTAAGTATTTAACATCCATGCTAATCAACTCACCAGTAATACCCAGTCCTTTGGAGGTCTAAACCTACAAGTGTGATGGAAAACCCAACTGTAGTGGCATTTGCTTTTTATGGAATGTAAAATGCCTTTGAGCATTTGCATACTGAAGTGGTAAGTAATTTTAACCTTACTACCTGATAATTATATACTTAAAGACAAAAGCTTTTACTCCATGCCTTTTTTTTTCTTTGTTGGGGTTGAGTGAATAGAAACAAAGAAAAAAATCACACAAACTCCAGCACTGTTTAAAATTTTAGCAGTTTAGAATTGCATCACTGAGACCTGGGGATTAGTGCCCTTGTTTCCCTGCTTCAGATCTAAAAGACATGCTTGTCAGACTTAGAAAAATAAAGACTTCTAACCATAATAGATATGTCTTGAAAAAACATGGAAGGATTAATAGCTATTCCTGGAAGTAACTGTTTATTAGTATTCCTTCCCATGGCAAAATGGCACTCGGCAGGGGCTCCTAATAGATAAATCTTTTCATAATAATTCAAAGCAATGTAACAATGGCAGCAACCTAAGATTAAATTGTATCACGTTTGCTGAAATTGGAAAATGTGAACTTCATTCTCAAGCAAAAAAAAGTAAGTACTGTAAAACCCTAATGCATACAAAAATACATCATGACCGAGAACTCCTTTTGTTAAAGTAACAGATGCTGACACATTATCTAACACTACCTTGCAGCAAAGAACCAATAGCCTTCCAAAATAACCATGTATTCATTTCAACCCAGCAGCCAAATATTAATTACTCACAGCTTTCTAAGACTTAAAAGGTCCCAGTAACAACTTTTCTGTCTGTTTTAGAATCTTCCTAAGAAAGACACAAGCAGATACTTCCAGGTCTTCAAAAGATCAAGTACAGCAAAATAAAAGCTCAGAGCAAGGAAAAATCTATCTATAATTACATAAGCCTCATGACCAGGGAGCTCACACTACAGTCAAAGTACATATCCCTCCTGAGACTGAAATGAGACCCTTCAAATGAGACCCTTGATTAAATGAGACTGCAACGAGATCATCCATCTACTAAAGTTAATTAAATCACAGCAAACAATTAAGACAGGTGTGAAAATTACTGTAAATGAGAATTACATCACATGGTAGCACCAGACTATGCAGCACACTCTCTTCAGCATGGTGAGGAACTGCTTGGTCAGGCCACGCATGACAACCTCTTGTAAAAGCCACAGAATCTGTGTCCCTTTATTTGTTCTCCATTAGAAGTACTTTCCAGATCAAATTATGTGACAGTTTTGGGGGAGGGGAGGGGAAGAACCATGGGGAATAAACCCCAGAGCATATACAAATTGTTCTTCATTACCATCCATTTTAAAGAATTTATATTTCCTAAAATCAAAAAATTACAACATTGCTTAATAAAAAATACAGCCAGTAAGCATGTAAAAAAAGCTGCAACCATACAGAGAAAGCAAGGAAGGTAACCAGCAAAACAGGAGCAGCATCTCTTTGCCTGTTACTTACTTCTGGCACAAGAATCATCTTGCTACATGCAGTTTCTGCACTCTGCTCAAGGAATTTGTCCCTGAGCTTCAGAGCTTCAAGGAAACTAATGCCTATCCCTAACTCAGCCTCTCTTGGTTTCCTAATCCTTCCTTTCTCCATCATTCCCCTTTTTTTATTCAGTTGTCTTCTCTCCATAAACTAACTTAAGATTCCCCAATAGTTTCTTCCCCCTCAGTACCCCACACCCATTCAACCCTACTGCATGTCTGCACCTATTTTCACTGGATTTTCCCATGTCTAACAATCCTCCATCTTTGGGTGACACTCCTCTCCCTTACATAAACATATGCTTTTTACAAAAAAATACCCCTTCAGGCCTTAAGAGAACTTTTCTTCCCAGCTCCTTGGCAGGGACAGCCTGGCCTAGGTGCACCACACATAGAGCAGTAGTTCTTACTTTAAGTGTTGTCAGTACAACTCAGCCCTTCCACATCAAATCAGCCAGGCTATAGTGTCATTTGACATATATTAAATATCACCTCCAGTTCACACACTTTCAACTTATTCTTCATGTCTGAGAAGCATATTAACTCATAACAGCAGGAATATGCTGGGAACACTCTGGAATTATTAGCTCCATGAATACAAGGATACACAAAGGTATATGCTTGACAACAAATTTCTGAAAGGTAGGGGAATGCCAAAATAAGCTCTGTTCAATGCCCTTCCAAGCCTGTCACCAGAAACCACTGCAGAAAAGTTATAAAAAAATAAAAGAATTTAAAATAAGGGAAATATAACCCCCCCAACCACAATCCTTTACTGTGTAAAATACACAATAACTCCTGACAAGAAAAGGCTGTAAGAGGGAAGATTATATCCCTAGGATTCCCAAACCCTCAGTCTTCCTCTGCATAACCAAAATGCAGCACAGAACCACACAAAGAGCCACAAGAGAAGAGAAAAATACTGGCAGACAAGTACCTGGGTGACGAACAAATTCCCAGTGCACCCCCAGCAACATTAAACAAAAGAATAGGGCAAAATCTGGGATTTTTTTTCAGCAATATCAAACCAGAAGAAAGTGCAGGAAGATGATGTGTTTTGATGCACGTTTGTGAGCTATACAGATGTAGCTTTAAACTTGCAAAGTAGCACTATAGGTTCTCAGCTGTACTTCACAGCTGTTGAAACCTCTCCCACAGAATGCAAATAAATATTTTATCAAAAATAAACAAGGAAAAAGGCCTAAAGCAGATTTGTGTGCAGCAGGAGCCCATGCTCAAGGAAAGAGAAGTGTCAACATAAACTACCACCTTATGCTGCTTGCTGTTTCAGGAAGATTCTTAGCCTTGCAATTTATCTCTAAAAGTAACATCCTGACTAACTCTGTATGAAACCACTTCTACCAGGAGCCAGAGCTCACTGAGATGTATCAAAGCACATCTAAAACCTCCAGTCTAGAAAAACTTCACAATACAGACAGCTAACAAAGACATTAAGTAAATCTGAAGAATATTTCATCCAGCTTATTTTTAAAGGGTTCATTAGCTGTCCCATCTCCACCCCTCTACGAAAACATGTATCCTGAATGGGGTTATTGTCTTTACCTACATGTGAACAATATGGAAACCCCAAACCAGGGGGATTTTTAGGACCGTGGCATTCATAGTTACACCCAATCACATCCCCTGGTCTTTGTGTGAGCGTAAATACATGAATGTCATTATCCAGATAACGTCATTACCTGGGATAATATCAGGCTACTGTTGGAGCAGGGGTCTTTGAGAATTACAATTCAGGAAATCTCCTTGAAACAGCAACCCCAGAAATCTACCAAAATGTATCTGAGACCTTACTAATAACAGCTTCTGAAACCCATCTCAAACACACAGGCAGTGAGCATTGTGTGCTTGATGCACACACAGCTAGTACAATAGGAAACTGATCTTTATTCATTTCCATGTAGTGCTCTATGTTTAAGTGGATCTCTGGCTTGCATGCTTTGTAAATGCCTAAAATTAGGCAACAGATCCACAACGTTTTAGCTACAAGTGACAGCTCTAACACGGTAAATTGAATTTAAATTTCTTGATATTTCATTTTTTAAAAAATCCAAAATTTTGATGGCAGGCAACTAGAATCTAGCACTCACTCATGATCACCCATCTGTGCTTCTGTTGAGAGCCTCCCTCCCGCGAGTAAACACACGTCGTTTGCTGACCATCCAGTTCTTAAAAGATTTTGATACTGAAGCAGGATTTAGAAAACACATCTGCAGAGCTGATGCCTTCCCCTTGGTATAGCACGGTTGCAAATTTAGACAACACCCTACCGCAGACAAAGGCTGGGCGGGAGGAGGGGTCTCCGGCAGGTCAAGAGGTAGCAGGTTTATCAAGAAAGGTCTGGGGAGGCTGCGAGGAGACTTCGGGGAGGGACTGACACAAAGCTGAGTCGCCGAGCCCGGGAGAGAGGAGACGAGGGAGAAAGGCACTGGGGACAGACGACACAAAAGCGCTGCGAGGCGGCGACGCCAGGCGGGAGGAGCGAGGAAAGGACCAGCAGATGCGGAGATGCGGAGCGGGGATCGCGGGCCGGGCGGGACAGGAGCAGGAGGAGCCCCCCGGGGCAGGGGCAAGGCGCTGCCTGCCCACAGGGCCCCGCCAAGCCCGGCCTCCCGCCGGGGCCCGGCCCCGGCCCCGCTCCCCGCCGGGGCCGCCTCGCACCCGCCGCGGAGCCTCGGCCGCTCCCCAGCCCGGGGCCGCCTCGCAGGCCCCGCTCCGAGCCCCGGGCCGGCGCAGCCCGGGCGGGAGCCCCGCGCTCCGGACCCGCCGCCGGCCCCAGGCCGCGACCGCGGCGCCCCGCGCCGGCCGGGCCCCGCCGGGGCTGCAGCGGCGGCCGGGGAGGCGCGTCTGCCGCGGGCCGGGGCCGCCCCCGGGCGCTGCCCCCCGCGCCTACCCGCGGCTCTCATCGCCCGCCGACCGCCTCCTCCTCTCCGAGCCGACCCCGAGGCCCCGGCGGCTCCCCCCACCCCGCTAAGCCGCTTACGGGGCGGCAGCCGCAGCCGCAGCTTCGGCCGACCGGCGCGGGTACCTGGCTCCAAGGTGCACAGCAGGCGCGGCGCGGTCCGGGAGATGCAGCTGCGCTTCTTGAGCACATTGCTGAGGATGGTGCCCACGCCGCCGCCCGAGCTCTGCCGCTTCAGGCATCGCCCCCCGCGCCGCAGCGAGCCCGTGAGCCTGTCCTGCCGCATGGCGCCCGGGGCAAGCCCTAGGGCGGCGGGCTGCGGGGCATGGCGTGCGGGGACCCGCACTGCAGACTGCCAAGTCCCGGTGCCGGAGAGAAGAGGGAGGACAAGGAGAGGAGAAAGACAAAAAGGGGAAGAAAAAAAAAAAAAAAAGCTGTTCCCGCCCACAACACTAGCATCACTGCCTGAATAAACCAGCAGCCTCTCCTCCTCCTCCTCCTCCAGCACCACCTGGAACGCAGCGGGCGAGGGGAGCAGCAGCTCTGGTTAGAAATGAAGGGAGCCCCGGGGGCAGTGGTGGGGCTCCGCTGTGCCAAAGGGCTTCGGGACAGCTGCACAAGCCCCGGGCTGCGCGGACACCGCCCGGCACGGGCAATGCGGACACGGCGCGCTTGACGCCTACTAACGGGGGCAATACTGACATTTCTGCCGAGAATGAAACGAGCTAAATATCCCCCAAAGGGTCTTCTCACCTGGTAGTCTGGCCTACAGCTGGACATATATAGATAATCCTGCTGCCTTTTTCAAAAAGCTGTCCTGGGAAGCAGTATGACCAGCACTATCAGACCACGGAGCAGGGGGTGAGCAAAGAGTTTAACAGCATGTCAGTGCCAGGGCAGGCTGGGGTCCTCTCAGCGACAGCCCCAGCAGCAGCACAAGCAAGCATGCTGCACAGTTTCAGTTTTTCACTCACCAGCAAAGAGACCCTGAACATCCTCTGCACAAACCACAGCTAAAATAACAATCCTCAGCTAAAATAACAGCATTTTCCATGAATCTACATTGCAACTGCACTCACAGGTAACACATCAGGCACTAAGTAGTTAAAAGAAGCTGTTCAAAAGCACTTTATTAGATGCATTTTCCAGTGCAATTTGGCCTAAGAGCATCTTAAAAGGGTTTCAGAGATTCTCAAACTAGAGGTTTGATTGACAAGAAGGAAAAGCATTTTAAATAATGGTAGTTTTTATAACCTAAACCACTCAGCATTTTTGTGGAAGGAGAGCAGATTTATCACACTACATTAGTCAGGCTCAAAGGCCAAACTACCAGAAGTCACAGTCTACCTGCCAACAACTGTAGCTTTGAAACATTTTTCTCCTTTATTAAAAAGTTGTGTTCCTCAGTCACATTATGAAGAGAGAAAACTGGCAACGGATAAGCAGTAAAGCTAATTATATAAAAGACACACAATATAAAACACAGAATCAAGCCTCTTTTTAAAATCAGTTATAACTATTTTTAGAAGTCACTGTTAAGCTTTCAGAGAAGTGTGATTTTGATCATGCCTCTTTAAATATCTGCTTGGGTTTTGGAGAAAAGTCACTACATTTGAGCTGTTAGCTTGCACTCTGAATAGATAATTAAGTCTGTGTGTCGGTGGTTCTTTTTTTAACAAAGGTGACACTTCCCTGCTGATGTAGATGATGCAAATCACTTTATTTCAGTGCCAGCTGGAGATGATGATTTAGTGGTTAAAGCATCAAATTTTAAATCAATTAGTCTCCCTAGGTGTACAGATTGTACAAATGGGACTATAACAGCAACATTTAAATACAGAAATAGCCATATTATCTCTGTAATATTATTCTCCTTTTGGTTGAGCGCCTTTTGCAAATAGCACCACATCATTCTTGGATCATTTCAAGACTAACTAGTCCAACACCACACGCTGTTGCCCAGTCTTGGAAGCCATAACCAAAATTTCAGAAACCAGTCATTATCCAGACAGTGGGAATCAGTCATCACACTAAACTGTGTCACCTCCAATTTTTAAACAATTAGAAATCAGGTCTAAGAAAGATATCAATATTTAGCTGATGAAGATAACCAGCTCTCAAAATGAGAATTCAGTATTCCCATCATTGCTATTTCTCCTACTTGTCATCTTGTCTCTACAAGAAAACTGGAAACAATCAGGACAATCATACTGTGACTGGGCACAGAGATACTTCCAAGCACACCATTAAGGAGCTTTCCCGCATGCCAGCCAATTAATACAATGTTATTCTGAAGGAAAAAGTGCAAAAATCGAACTTCAGGAGACAAAATGAAGAAGCCAAGCCATACTAATAGGTTTGATGACTCACTGGATCATTAGTAGAAATGGATTTTAGATGCAGGGGGATAAGCCTCCCATTAAGCATACATATACATATCTTCAGGGCTAGAACCTAGCCTCTAGAAAAGTGGATGGCGCTGGGTTTTAATCACTGATCAGGCAAAGCCTCTAATCTGCCTGTGGCAGGACATGCCAACCATCATGCATCTAGTTTGATCCACCAGTGCATGGAAGTTTGGTCATGTCCTCAAGCCCTCATCTGCATTTACTGACAAGACAGATGACATTCAGAAAGGATTTTGAGGGAAAAAAAAAAATCAAAAACGTTTGGCCAGGCAAGATATTTCATCTCCAGTATTTTGTAATAATTAACCTGAGACTTTGCTTCTTTTCCTCCCTCTGTAGTTCATGTATTCCCTCTGACACAAAAGAGTCACTTAGTGAAAAACCTTACCTCCTCATTTGGTACCTCTTTACAGCCTTACCACCATCTGCCACACATGCCATTTTAAGGCCAGAATTAAAAATACTATGTGTATGCTTGTTCCTTTGTTGCAATCAAAGGGTGGTCGGTCCCAAGGTCAATGCCATGTTTTGACCAACTCCATTTACCTTAAACCTCTCCATTCTTTAGCCCACTTGTGTCTGCACTGGGACAATGAGGTAAAACACGGGCTGCCAGAAAGTGACAATGAGTACAAACAGATGGGGCAGTGGCAGGAACAGAAGGACAGCCAGCAGAAATGGGGCCACAGAGCAATCTACTTTTAAAGAATCTATTTGTTTGCATGGAGCTTTAACTGCCCAAGCCCGGGATTACTAGAAGGCACAATTCACCACTTCTCTTCTGATGTGTGCTAAGAAGACTGAATGTAATTAAAATACTAAAAATGGTAAGATATCTTCAGCTGGGTCACTGTATTTCATCTTCAGCTGGGTCACTGTTCATTTCATGAACTCCACATCCTCCCCTTTATTTCACAGAAAATTGTAGAGACCTCTCTTAATTCTGATTTGCCTCACAACATCCCAGTAAAACAGTCAAAGTCTGGGAAGAAAGCTTATTTGCCACAATTCTCAATACCAATGTCAGCAAAAATACTTAAAATTACATGTACCCATAAAAAATAGAGTAAATATATTGTATGATAATACTGTAATATGATTCATCCAAGAGGATTTTGGAAATTACACTTAAACAGCAGCACTCCAGCAGCAGATGATACAGCAAGTATCAGAAAGAAATATATATCAATAGGATGAGGGAGGAAAATGTATTGCAACCACAAGGGAAAACCTATTATATTGATCAAATCTGCCAAGCCCCAGAGCTCAATATACTACTTTAAAGAGCCCAGAAAATGTATCCACAAAATGTAACTCTATTACCACAGGGTTTCAAACAGCTCGACAGAAGCTAGCAAATATACCAACATATGTTTTGACATGTATTGTAGTTCACCATGAGGCTCAAAAGAAAAAAATATTTCACTTTCAAATGACAGTATACAAGAGAAAACAAATGGAATTAAATGCGTCCACATCAGAGACAAGAAAAGGTAAACCAGTCTGAGATTCTCCCAGAAGGCAAAACTATTTTAAATACATTTAGCCCATTAAACCATCTCCACCACTGGGGCACAAAATTCCTATCCTACCCAGTTCTATGCATGTTCTATTATTAAACATCCCCTCTGAAAAAAACAGCCCTGCTTCCTTCTGCTTGATCCTAAAAGCCTAAAAACAAGCACAACCCACCTGGAGTTTCACACTCCTCCAACACACAAGATGGAGCCACCTCTGACAGCTTGAAAAGAGGCTTCTGGCTCATTGGGTCCTTGACACCACAGGGGCACAGGTGCTACAGCATGAGCACAGAAGTTCCATTGAACACAGAAGCCTGCGAGGTGGCAGAGCCCAGCACTCCTCCCACCTGGGCCTGCAAGGGGAGCATCCCCTCCTGCAGGGCCCATACTGCTCTGCCACAGCCCTGGTACTGATGTGCTACCTCAGAGTGCAGGGACTGTGTGCTGGGATCCTCCAGCTCCTTGCACCTACCCTGGGGAACAGCAAGCACAGAGCCTGTGGCACTGTTTGTGTATCTGTTTGCATCACTGCTGCAGGAGCACCTGCCTATGCAGAGATTTGTGCCATGCAGAAGGAGAGACATGATTATGGACTAGCAGATTCACTTCTGCCAGCAAGCTGATTTCTGTTGCCAGACAAGTAATCCAGGGTTGTCTTTAATGCACAAAGGATGGTTCCAGAAAAAATACAAAAACTCATTTTTGCTACTGTATTTGTGCCTAGAGAAGGTTAATTCTACACACTTGTTGGAAGCAGGAAAAATGGCTCAGGAAAATGGTTCAGGGTGTTCACACACTACATTCTCATCAATACAGCTGTAATATTTTACAGCTTTTCATTGCATTAGTCATCATCTGTATGACTTTGTACACAAATATTACAAAAGAAGTCAAGACCTCGCTGTGCCCTATATTAAACATCACAGACAAAAGCTGCAGAGCCAATCCTTGTCTACAAAGGTATTCAGCAAAAATATAAACTACACAATGGAGAGGGAATAACATCTATGATTTCCAGGAACAGAGAACAAAATTTATATTATTTAGTCTAAGGAAGCATGCAGCTAGTCAAATGCTTCCTCTTCCTTTAAACTTCAGGCACCTAACCTTATTTCCCCTTCCAAAACTGAGAGCATGGTAATTACACTTTAATACAGCCTTCTTTTTAAGGAAGCCCTAAAACAGCACACTTGTTCTTGGTGAGCTTATGGCAGAGTAGCTAGGAAATTCTCTTGTTTTTAGGTAGGATATCTGAAAAAGAATATTGCTTGCATATTGTTTAGCCATATCTATTGAGGACTAATCTAGAGACAATAATTTAAATAGTACTGCTTAGTATGGTATATATCTTTCAACAGGAAATTCATCTACAAGTCTGTAACTCATGTAAGACGCTCACAACTGCATATACACTACATGATCCCTCATCCATCACAATCAGGATTCAGAACTTCAGACTCAAGATTCTTTGTTATGATCTTTAGTTGTGGGATTTGGGGATTTTTTACCTAATTCTCCCTTTTCTTCCCATACACATTATCCACTCTTCCCTCCTGTACTACACACTTGCATGCACTAGGACAGGATTGATGAGAGCAGACAAGAAGGTCCCCTCAATAGAGCTAGCACACAAGTGTAGGTTATAATTTATTCTTTGGGAATGATGGACAGTTGCATCTAGTAAGTGTATTTTCAAGCTGAATAATGTTCATAGTCATATTGCTTCTTGAAATTTCTGGCAGATACACCCTGAAAAGTATGCCACAGTTTTCCAGCATTAGTGAAAGCACTTGAAAATATAATACATCTGCAAATCAATTGTGAAAGCAGTTTACAGCACAAGGGTATGGAGCTGCAATGACCAGTTTCCCATCTAGGGAGGCACCACATTCCAAGGCAGTGAATCAGTGCAGGTAAGGCTGACTGCAGTCCCTCAATCCCTTGGTTGTTCATAGAGTAGCACAAGATGCTTATGCAATTGCATTGTGTAGGTGAGTATATGAAAGCCTTCAAAAGCATTGCAGGTTGCTAAAACAGACATACAGATGTGCCTGTAATCCCTCTGAACCTACTCATAACCTCTTTCCGTTTGTAGATACATAACTGTGCAAATGAATGAGGGACATGCAGAAAGACTTAACATCTGTATAGTACCAGAGATACAGGCAGCAACAGCAGAACTGCACAAACCCATCTCCCAGATCTGTACTTGATCCAGTAGAGCAAAAAGCTCCTGTTTTCCCTGAGTTGTTCAAAAAACCCCTCAGCAATAAGCCAGAAGATTTTCTTAAACCTGTCTACAACATAATCACATCAAGTTAACACTGAATATATTAATATTCAAATACTTTACTTCACAAATCATTAACTCTCCTATATCACCATCTCTCACTACCACACCATTAATAAGCTTGTATTCTATAGTGCCTGGAGTTTCTAGGTCAAACTAACTTTGAGAATAGAAGAATTTAAATTTGTTGATAATTCAGCAACCCTGAGCACACAAGTGACAGCAACTAATGCCAATGGGCTGGGTACAAAGGGTGGCTTATTTCACTCCAGGCCCATTCCCATTCACTGGGAATGGACTGTTCCCAGAGCCTAAAAGGAGAGAATCCCAGAGCTTAAAAGGAGAGAATTGAAAGAATTCCAAAAAAGTAGAAACTGACTCATGTTTTTTAAACATAATGCAGCACAGATCACAGGCACCTCAAATATTTCAGAAAAAAACCCTAAAACCTTACTGACATTACAATACAGATGTCATGTGGAAACTTTTAACATATGGTTCAACAGCTACACTGAAAGAACAAGGCACAGATTTAACTCAGAACTATCTACATGGGAAACAAAAAGGAGCTTAGACTAATTTTGCTTGTTCACAAGAGAGCAGTTGTTTACCTTATTATGCCAATAATAGTGAACAACAAAGTGAGTATGCCTGATATACTATTGAAGCTGTTTGTATTCATTGCAGTGCCTGCAAATCCCAAATCCCAATTCTGGGCTCCAGCACTGTTGCTACAGGTACTGCACAAGTACAACGAAACCTCAGACTGCCTGCTTAAAAAAAAAAAAAAAAAAAAAAGAAGATAAAACACATTAGCAAACACATTAGCAGACAGAGAAGTACAGGTCAACAACCAGGTGAGATTGAAAAGCATAATCCACAATATTCTTAACATATGAGCTGCTATTGTTTCTATGGCCTTCATGGCAGACATGAGCTCCAAGGGACACACCATGAATGCATAAGGTCAAAGAGAGTGCTAAGAGATCAGGTTTTAATCAATATGTTCAATATGGTGAAACATCTATAACAAAATGTCATAGTGAGGGGAAATTGAAAATGTACTTGTTTTAAAACACATGTGGGATGGAGGTAGGAGGCAGGAGCCAAGCTTGTATATTAAGTAAGAAATTATAAGGATGGGACAGAGAAAAAAGAGAAACAGCGAAAAAAGTAGGTTGTGAAGAGTTTTGGATATGAAAGCAACAAGAGGAAGACAGACTAGATCTACAATGACCATGAGGAAAGCACACACACTAGCCTCCATGAAAACATATGTACAAACACTGAAAGAGGTGATTAATCCAATGCTGAAGTCCACTTTATGTTTAATTCTTTGTTCATATATATGTTGTCTTCCAAAAGGAGGAAAGTACACCCAACAAAAAAAGCAGCTTGCAGAAGTTTCCAAATTATATGTTCCAAATGCTTCTAACAAGCTCCTAAGCAGAGAAAAATGATAGATAATTGGATTGATATCTCCAAGTTGTAAAATTGGCTGTGTGTCTGTAAGTCAACAACAGCATCTAGGTTTCTTAATATATTTTTTAAATTTGGTTCAAATGCACAAATAAACTCTGAAGTTATAATTGCCACTTGAGGAACAGTGATAAAGAAAATAAAAGGAGGGGAAGAATCAATTTATTTTGCTTATTGCCTTCATGTGCCAACTATAGCAGTAAAGCTACAGTAGATAGCTGCATCTTGTGAGCAAGCTAAAAGATGTGTCATGCAAGCACTGTAAAAGTAACAATATATTTTAACTGCTGCAGTAACCAGCAGCATAAATTCTAGAGTTAACAACTGGAATAAAAGTCATAGCAATACTGACATGGTTGGTAAACTATAGAGAGAACACTTTTTAATTAAATATGAAGTAATGAATGGAAGTGAGGTTTCAGAGAGCAAATGACCTTCTTTTTGTCAGAGAAATTATTTGAATCTACAAAAGAAATTCAAAACAACCTTTTGGTAAGGCATATATTAAAAAGTAAAATTGTTGAACAGGCCTAAGTAATAAAAAAATACTGCTGAAAAGTATGATTTTAAAAGTTAAGAAATGTTTCCTAGCCTTGCTAAACAATATGAAGTAAATGCATATGTTGGCCAATACTCACACTCCAGAGTCCTGCTTAAATGCCACATGGTAATTTAAAAAAATAAGTCATCAACTCAGCAGAAAAACTAATGCAATACATGAAAAAAATAATTCTGACAGATATGATTTGTAGTTATGTTCAAGATAATATTGCAGAAAAATGGAGGTCATAGCAGGTCCCAGATCTAAAATGGAACTTCTCTTCCTTTATTAGAATCTGATTATTTGCTTAACACCTAGCATACAAATTGAATTTTATAGTATGAATCACCAGTCTCATTGATCTGAACTGCTATTTCAGAAACAGCAGGATTTTTATCTGCCCAACATAATGAAAAAAAGCAAAATGATCCTATATCCCCCATGACAAGATTTATCCATAAATAGAACACTTGGAAAGATTTAAGATTAAAAATTAATTGCCAAAGTTAAAAAAATTATTAATGGTGAAATCTCTTTCCTTTGGGCCAGGAATAATTACAGAAATGGATCAGATTTATACATAAAAGTTTTATACATTGACTCATAGTTATTTGCCGTAATGCTAAGGACATGCAGCAAACACTAGGCTCAGCCCATGGAAGGTTTTAGTGAGACATGTAGCAAAGAGCCAGGCTGTCCTGCACTGCCCAAGGCTGAGAGTCCAGCTTCCAGCATGGATCCTCTCTCCCAGCACACACGGCCCCCACAGGAACAGGAACATGACCCTCTCTGCAGTTGGAGAGGGGAATGGTGCTGACTACTAGGGAAGCTCATAAAAGCACCAGAGAGCTCTTGGAACCACAAACCCTGACCAGGCAATAGCAAGGCCTGCACCACCACTGCAGTTTTTTGATCGTGTATGCAGTGATTCCCATTTGTAGAAGCCACTAGTTCCATAAAGAAAGTTTTGCATGTATGTGAAGCTACTGCAACCCCAAGTCCTCCAGACCACCAATTCTCTTCATCTCCCAGGTGGGCTGTAGCTTCACAGAGCATACTCTCCAAGTGCTGGAAACAAAGCAGCTAGCAAAGCAAAGGAACCTCAAACCACCGCCTCCACTTTCCAAAAAGAAAATACACACATTAGCCAGTTAAGCAAGTTTGACACAGAGCTTCTTTAATGAAATTTGTGAGACAAAGAGGAGAAAATAGTTCCAACAATATTACTACTCAAAGATTTTAGACTCAATAGCTAAATGACAAAACTTCAGTTCATAACTTACTCTTACAGGGCAAGTTTATTCAATTGGATGTGTTTAGGATTAATCAAAGGCTCATTTAGTACTGAAGCCTAGAGCCATTAAAATTGATTTTGAGCATGTTCACCACCACACAAGCATGAGTTTTTGTCTAACAGCAAACTCTGACTATTTACTTACTACTGCATAGCTCAGGACAACTCACATCATTTCTTTAAACCTGTGCTTTTTCTGCCAGCCTTCGAGTAGTCTTGTCTCATTAAGTTTGTTTTTCAAAGAGTCTCATACCGTCTGTCTGTCCAGTGATATCTAGTTTGTCCAGCTCAATAGGTACCTGACTTCTAGACCTCTCTAGATAATACTATAAATATCAGTAATATTTAGCTTTTCAGATTAATATACATTTAAAAAAATATCTGTACATTGATTACCTCCCCACTCTGACTTTCTTTAGTTGCACCATATAATTATTTTTCCTTCAGGATCTAAGGTCCAATAGCTATTTCTGCCACGAGCATTGGATAAGACTAGAAATTAACAATAATATGTTGGGGAAAAACCCCAAAACCCAAACAGACAAAGCAAACCACGCAAACGCAAACACACACACACACACACACAAATCAAATGTTAGCTATTAATGATGTTTAATCCAGTCCAAGAACCGAAAACTGCTCATGGTCTGTATTTGGCCATATGTATTGTATGGATGGCAAAGAAAACATGTTGATCAGAAGCAGGTTCTGTGATTTTAGGAAGTTACCAATAATTTATAGGAAACTAAACTTAGAAGCTGTTTCACTGCTGACAAAACATAGCAAGAAGGTTCCAAATTTTACTAAGAAAAAGATAAATTGTAAGTAGGCTTGTAAGTAAGATGATCTAATCTGGAGATGGAACATAGATTTGATTTCTCTGGCAAATTTCAAGGCTATGTGAGGAGCACTCATTTGCTGCTCAGTCTCCGACTCAGACTCGATTGGGTTTGACAACACTCAGTAAATCAGATTCAGGTTATTAACAGCTTCAAGGAGAAAAACATTTTAAAAATCTGAGATTCACATTTAACTCTTCCTTCAGAGCTGCTCCAGTCCAGAATTATAAGCAGGACTATTGATCCAAACAGACTAAGTGCCACAGCCCACTTTTCTATCATCTTGTTTTTAAACACCAAGCTATCTCAAAGCTGCAGAAACATAGCTGCTGGCACTGCCTGATGCTCCATAAATCAGTCTATTCCTAGCACTAATTATCCCAAGCAGCTGTTATCCTCCATTTGATCTTCAGTATCCAGGAAATCTTTTCTTCAAAGGCTAATGCGACCAAAGAATGTTTAGCGTGTTGCACTTGGAGATAAAATGCATCTGTGTTACTTAAAGGCCATAGATCCTGTTGGGTATTTTCACCGAAGCCCCATTAACCCTCCTATAAGATCACAATGTTTTGGGTTGGTTTTTTGGTGGTTTTGTTTGTTTGTTTTAGAAAAGAGCATTTCAGTAGGAAAAAGAACAGAATAGTTTCTTTTACAGAACTGTAACCCCCAGCAGAATAAAAGAAAGCAGTGCTCAGCTAGACAAGTGTGAAAGACTATGCATACAATCTAAGAGAATTTTTTCTCTCAGGCTGCTTCCACATCCAAAAGCTTGTCAGAAAAAGATTAGAGACTGAAATGATATGATATTACAGTTATGCAGCTCACACAGCCACCCCTGCTGTGAGCTTATACACACAAACCCTTACATCTTGATTGTCCAACATTTGGCACAGATGCTGTGGCTCACTACCAGCACATATCAGAGCAGATCTACCATCAGCTCAGAACTGCAAAGATTTGTGAAATATGAATGTACCCGGGTGCATTTCTCACACATCACTGCTTCCCATGTGGCCTTTGGCACCATGGGTTGTGGAACAGCTTCCTTGCAAATTGCCAGCAGTTAGTGCAATGAACTGCTAGGTTATAGCCTGATGCTGATAACATGCATCACACAAAGCACACAAACACTTCAGCACACAGACCTGCAGGCTGAGCCCTTTCCTCAGCTGGGCCCTGCCCCATGGCCAACACTTGCCCTGCCCCACGGCAGACATGCAGCTTCTGGGCTGCAGCAGGATGAGCTGCTTCACACTCTTCCTGAACCTATGTGGAAATTGGCACTTCATCTCATTTAATCACAGCAATCCCTGGGTGACTGAATAAAAGCTTTTCCAGTTTTTCAGGGAACTATTGGACTAACAAAACTTTACCATTGATCAGGTATGAATTTGAATAGCTGCAAATAAGCAGAGGAAACAGCAGTGGCTGCCAGTTATTTCTACTGCCATGACTGACTGACAGGGACTGTAGACAGAGAACAGGCTGTTCTGAGTTGGTTGTCTCCAAACAGCAGCATCCTTCCTCCAGCATGCCTCCTCAATTTGAGCTAATCAAATCCCACCTCACTAAGTCACTGCAGTACCAGAGGAATAAGAGATCACTGGCCTGAGAACCACTTTTTCCAGGCAAATTAGTATAGAAATACTACAAGTACTGCTTGATAAGCAATCCAAAAAGCTCCACACACAATAATCTGTTGCATTAATCCCTATTTCTAATACTCAGGAAGTATTTTATATAACAAGCACTCTCTAATACATCAACTTCTCATGGCACAGCTGTTATGAAAAGTGAAATTCAGTGGAGTCAAAATTCTACATGCACTACAAGGCTAATCCTGTGAGGGTAGCTGTGACTTTGCAACAGCAACAGGATTGCTGTTATACAGAGAAATATGGAGCAGCAGCTAAGCAGTCAGCCTCCAAGTTGTATGCATTCCCAAAATAAACACAACCTCTGGTGTAGCACTAACTCAACCAATTTCATTGCTGTCACAGCTGTTAGGACACTGACAAAGGAGAGTTACAACATCCTACACCAAATGCTGCAGGACAGTGATCTGTACATCCCTATACCAAACAATCTGCATTTTCTGTTGCAAACTGGGCCTAGATTAAGCAGCCAGATTATTGCTTACAGAATGATTTACTGAATTTACTGTTCAGTTCCATGATAAACAATGAAATATTCATTCTGCAAAATATTTTTCTATGTTGTAACCACATCCAGCTGTTACTATCCCATCAAGTTTCTACATCATTAAAAAAAAAATACTGCTGAACTATTTATGAGGGAGGGAGGGAGGGAGGGAGGGAAGAGAACTATTTGTAGTTAGATAATCAGCGGCTGATTCTCTCACTATCTCAGCTGGCCATTCCAGGGTGCACCTTTCATTTTAGAGGCCAAATACAGGACACACCTACACAACACACCTCAGACAGGCCAATTTACCCCCCTACACCTTCACTCCAGATGTCTGCCACCTCCCAGGGCAAGCACTCAAAGTGGGGTGGTACGGAAGGCTGCAGGAGCATGGCTATTCATCTCACAGGGCCCACAGCTTGTACAGAAGGGGGACAGCACAGCTGGTTGAGCAGGGTCTCCCACGTCTCACCACACTGCTGTGGGTGAAGGGCACGTCCCAGAGCAGCCACCTGCTTCTGTGTGAAGCACATCTGGGGACAAGTTTGATGCTCAACAGGCAGAAGTGAACAGGCTCTCTCTTCTCAGAGACAAGTGCCCTGAGGTCAGCTGCTCATTTTGCTCAGCTTCCACCTAGCCCTGAACCCCTGGCATCTCCCTTTCCAAGGAAAATCTCACCCCTCCAGACACATCAGCTCACTGAAGTGGAAAATGACTGGCAGCAGTGAGCCAGAAGGCAGCACCTTCCTCAAGGACATAATGATCTCTTAGTCAGCAGGCTCCACACTGTCCCCAGGATTTTCCCAGCAGCAGAGACCCCAGCTCTGAATGCAGCCAATTCCCTAATGACAGTAGCACTAGAATGACACTTAAAGGAAAAAAGTGCCAGTCAGGTGAAGCCTTATCCCCTGTGCTGATACTGAGCACAGCCCAGAGTCACTTGAAACAGACTCCCAGGGCTTTTAACAAAGGCAGTCTTACCTCTGTCTCCTGACACTAGTCAAAGCAGCCACCAGGAGAGTTTGCTTAGTTAAATCCTGAAGAATATAGCTGAAGGAGCCCATGACAAAAGCCAATTTCAATAATTGCTCAAATTTTAGCGAATTACGAGATGGTATTTGTTCTGAGGAAGCTGGGAGGTCCTTTTAGTAGACATAAGACACTTCAGTGGTGAGAGTTAGGGACAAAGCGGTTAGGAAAGTATGTGACGCAGAAAAGTAAAGATTCATATAACATTCCCCTACAGACTCAGAAGGAAAACATATGGCTTAGGAATGCATGTGGGCTCCTCAGCTCCCTAAGCAGCCTGGCAATCCCAGTGCTGAGCAGCCAGGGAATGAGCTGCAGAATGTTCCCAGGAGGATCTCTGTAATATAGTTGGTTGAAACCGCCTTAATGGAAAGGTCTCACATAAAATATCATTTTGTGGAAAGCAAAGTCCTTCACAGCAAAATGTCATCTTTGACCAAAATAGATTTCCAAATGCTAAAAGCATGATTTTTACTCTTTTTAGGATTAAACATCTTATCATCTTATTTAAAAATAGCTTGTTACATAATATGAAATGAAAAAGGCATCTGAACAAAGCATTTTAGTTTGAAATGCAAACTTTCAGAATTTTGCTTCATAAGCAATTGACTCCTGTGAGTGGGTGTTTTATTTCATGCTGGAACAAGATATTTTAGTTGCTGTATCCTTAAAGCAGAATTTCCCTCAAAAGTGAGGATTCCATGTTCTGTAACACTCCAAGCACTTAGTTCTTGCCACCTTTTGAATCTGATGTTCTACAGTGACATAGACCACAAGAACTTCTCAGTTGGTATATGACCAAATTAGACAGCAAATCTAGCCTCTTTCTTTCAAGGAAAAAAGAAAGAAAAAAATTATCTTTTCAACACCAGAAAAGTAAAGAAACTTTACTTCACCTTAGGAGTTAAGAAACTTAAATTAGCCTCAAAGTGGCCTCTGAGAGGTATCAACTCTGCACAATCACACAATTTACCAGGTTTGTAAGGAAACTGACTGCACAGTTTGCCAATTTAGAACTGACATTACAGCTTTGTTTTTACAGCAAGAGAAGATGGCAGTCAGTTTAAGTATTTTTAATTAGCCTGACAAGGGCTTCTGTTGACTCACACACCAGTCAGCATTCTGGGGCTAGCACAGCTCATCATGAAGAGGTGCCTGGAGACACTGCTGTGGGGCCATCTCTGCCCCTATGACGGGGTTACCAATGCTACTGAACGTCAAGTGATCAAAGACATCAAAATTCATTTTGTGCAAGATCACCCTCTGTGTTCACATCCCACCAGCAGCACAATTGCACTCTAAATCTGGGCACTACGTTGATAGCTCTCTAGAAGAATATCCTGTGAGAGGGATGGGACACAGTGCTACACCAGAACTTGACTGACTTGCTGCTCTGTTAAAGCACTCCCCAAATCCCAGCATCCCAACTGTGCTGCTCAAACACCAGTTCCAAGATGATATTCTCATCAAAAGAAAGTAACCATGGAATTCACTGCCTAAAAAGTCCTCAGGGTTATTCTGTTAGTGATTAGTTGTCAGTCTGTGCTCCACACAGTTGTTATTATGTTTGACAACACTTAAGCTCTCTCCTACTCTAACAGATACTCAAAACACACAATCTAATTTATATTAGCAAATACTAAACATGACACATACCTACTGATTGAAACATTTCTTAATGCCCTGATGCACAGCAATGAATGTTGCAGAAAGTTTGCAGTTCTTCTCCTCCAAGCCTAATGTTAAAAGAAAAGTAATCCTTCTCAGCCCAGGCTCCAATTGCAATTGAATAAGCTTTCAGATTTTCCAGAATCTCTGCTGGCTGAAGCAGAATGAAGTATCTTACTTAATACTATATTCATCACTTTAGGTGGCTCTTTTGAAGGGCTTTTTAGCAATATTTTCAAAAATTACACAATTTATTCATAATTCTGGGTAACAGTGAACAAGTCAGTTAAGAGCACACTTAAATCTAAAGCCATTTTGCCTTGTGCATGCCCATCCCAAGGGACCAGCAGGTGAACTTCACCATCCAGATCTAAAGAATTGCTCAGTGCAGCTGATGGAGCAAGCACAGCTACCAGACAAGCTCCAGCATCACTAATACAGGTTATCTCCTTTCCTAACTGCTCCATTACCTCACTCTTGGCAAACCAGCACACGACACAGAATGGATCAGAAAATCCTTGCTTAACCAGTGCCCAGCCCACCTCTACTAAACTGCCACAGCAGCAATATTCACTGAGCCATTCAAGGCTTCCTAAGAAATAAAAAAATTAAACCAGAGCATGTGGGGTGTTCCAGGTTAAAGCATATTTATACAACTGCAACAGTACATCAAACTACAGGGAAGTGAGTGGGAAGAGACAGATGAGCCACAGGCAAAATTCGATATGCATGAATTATTACATCAGTAATAATGCAATTAATGTAATTAATATGTACATCAGTACTTGTCCCATGTTGCAAGATCTGATCCAGGGTGAAATCACTCACCAAATCCCAGAATATCAGGTTGGAAGGGACCTCAGGGATCATCAACTTTTCTCAACAAAAGCATGGTCTAGGCAAAATGGTCCAGCATCCTGTCCAGCCAAATCTTAAAAGCATCCAACATGGAGGAATCCACCACTTTTCTGGGGAGATTATTTCAGTGGCTGATTGTTTTCATTATGAAAAATTTTCCTCTCCTCCAAGAACCTTATCAAGTTCAAGTTCAATCAACTCAGTATTAGCTGTGACCACACTATATTGTGTTCAAGTTGTTCTCACACCTTGAATCAAACTTTTATCCTATGAACTACAAATTGTGAATTTGTGCTTGGTTTTGTAACCATGTTGAGGGAAGAGGAGGGATAGAGAAAATGGGCAAGTAGATAATTAGTACATACAGGAAAAAGACAAGGAAGAACAGCTGAAGGGGACCAAGGAATACTGTGAAGAAAACTCAAGGACAGGGAGTAGTCTGGGTAGACACTGCAAGAGAGACAAGATGCAGGGATGGGGAAATGGGACAGTGCTGAAAAATTCAATATTTAAAGACTGGGTCATGTAAGAAAAGCTAATGAAGCATTTGGCAGGGAAAAAAATAAGATGGGACAGGACACAGAACTGCAGTAGGACTGAGAGAAGGGAATGAGGAGACAAAAACCAGAAATTTAATCAAGATGTATGATTACTTTTGCATGTCTAAGTTGCACTTTTACAGCTACACATGGCAATGGGATCTTGCTCAGTTCGCTCCTAATCATGCAACATGCAAATTACATCAGGCAACGCTTTCCCTCTGTGTTCCATACCCTGTGAGAAAAGTTAATGCTATAGAGACAGTAACTTGTTCTAGTTAATGCTATAGAGACAGTAACTTGTTCTCGGAAACTGAGTAGACTTCACAGCCCAGCCTTCCACCAGGAAACTGTTCATGCTCAGGGGACAAATCTGTGCCCAGATGATGCCAGTTCATGCTGCCTTTCTGTCCAGTTAACACTCTGAGGCATAACCCTCTGAATTTCTGGAGTTGGATTCCAAAACATTCAGTTCATTTAGTCAGGAGCTGCTGAATAGCTTTGACAACCATGTGAGAATGAATGATCTCAGTTATAAGTAAAAAGCTATTTGTCACTGTTTTCCATCTATTTCATATAAAAAAAACTAATATTTCCTTTGTGAGTAACATTTATTTGACCTGATGCTAAACTTTTTCATCCAATTCTTGCCTGATCACATTTGTAAAGCACTTCCCTTCATGTTTAAGGAAGGTTGATGGCTTTTGTATCCTTTTCAAAACCAGGGATACACCTCTAGTTCTGCACAAAATAAAACGTTCTGTCTCCCTCTACTGGCACTGGATTAAATCAAACCAGAAAAAGAAAAACTAGAAAGTAAATGTTTATTTTTATCTTAGAAACTTCTATACAGAAGCAATGCTCAAATAACAGAAGATTAATACTTTAACCATAGCTTCTAAACAAGTATTACAAAAAAGAATATTAAGGATCTTTTTGAACACAGCATGAGGCCCATGTAAAAGTATTATAGTTACTATATGCACAGCACCACCATAGCAACACAGCTATGACAGAGAAATTATTTATATCTTTGGGAAATTTTCTGCTAAAACTATTTCTTCATTAAAAATACACGAGAATTTTAATGAAATTTCTGTTTCTGTAACTTCAGCTTATTTTATATTGAATCAAATTTAATTCCTGCTTCCTTCCAGCCAGACTGACTTGCAATCAAGTGGGATCCTTTAATTCCTAAATAAATTATGGATAGTACATGGTTTTGGTTGTTTGTTTGTTGGCTTTTGGGTTTGTTTTGATTAAAACCAATCACAATTTGTGATTCAAGGAACTTCTGGTTTGCAATTTGATCAGTCAAAATACATTTAGTAATGAAAGCAAGCTGTCACTATATAAAATACAAGAGATGTCTTTCACATACTCTTTAGATGACAGCTGCAAAACCTCATTGTTTTTTACTGAATTCTGCTTTTCTCAAATGACTAAGTGTATAAAGCACTCTGCTTGTTCCTAATATGGATGTGAAATATTTCATAGTGCTTCCAAACAAACATATATCTTTTCTTACCCCAAATAAGTCAAAATCACAAGAGTAAGAGAAACAAGTGCCATGTCTGCTATGAGGCCATCACTGTGATTTCTTTCTTGCTAATTTTCTTCACTGAAGAATTTATTTAAGTTTAAAAAGCATTATTGAAATGAAACTCTTCATTCATACATCTTACAAACCAGAAGTACTACACAGTGTACTGATTTTATCATATATCTAATAGAACAATTTATATTCCTTTAACAGAGCCATGAACATTTATGAGTCCAACCAAAATGCATTTCACTCTGCAGTGACTTTTATTTTCTATGGTAATACCTTTTTGAATGCAAGACAAGCATCACCTGCTAAGGACAAGGGTCGGCAGCATATTGAGAAACACAGTAAGTTATGAAGATGTCCCTGGCACTGTTCCCCCACATTTACCCTACTCACTCTGGGGTTCAAGTGCTGCAGGCGCTGTGCTGGCTATTGTATTGTATTGGCTCTGGAGCACAAGCAAGTCAGATGTGGGCTCCCAAAGCTCCCAAAGCTGTCAGGGGCCAGGCCTGCAGAGACCAAGAGCCAGCACAGGTCTAAGACTGAGGAGTCAATGGCTCCCTGTGTGAGCTACAAGACTCACAGATCCTCAACTTTCAGACACTGAACACAGTTTTGAGCATAGAGTTTTTGAAATAGTTTTTTCTATCTGTAGAATCAGATTACAGCATCATAAAAATCATGCCAGAAAACAAGAGATCAAATTTATCAGCCCTGTAATTTCTGAACTAACTGAAATTACCACTAGGAGTTAATTTGTCAAGCAGCAATCAAAAAGGGTTAGACAGAATTTCCATCTTTTCATGAAACAGTACTTGTTTGCAATTGGTGTGTATAGATTGCTTAATGGTAGCATTCAAAGAGCTGAATGTGAACTTAAGGTTAATTGAAAACTACAGTTTTACCTCTAAACAGAGATTCCACTATGTGGGGGAAAATGCATTCAGAATTTACAGTCAAATCCTCTACATACGTAGTGGATTCAAGTAGTCTCATTAAAAAGGAGACTATAGTATATGCCTCCATACTGGTGGCATGGAGGCCTTGGTTATCAAGCTGAGGTTAAGAAAGGAGTTTTGGAGAAGAAATATGCCTACACAGTAGATGCCCACACAGCCAAAAACTTTCATGCCAGGTTTAGGTAAAACAAAGGAATGCTTTTAAATGCTTTAAAATGAAATTTCACATTAATACACAAGCTCTTACCTTGACTACATTAGCACATGCCACTACAGTAAAATTGTTTCAACAAAGTCTTTACATGCACCTCAAAGTTCCTACAGACATTTTTATGAAAAGACCATGCTTTATTTACTGTACCTGAACATTTCTGTACCTGTCACGCTGCATGTTAATGAAAAAATAAGATGGAACATTAGGTTATTTTCACATGTCCTTTCCAAAGGCATAATTTCTATTTATTCTTACATATCACGTTACATGAAGTTTTACTTTAGAAGAACTACCAAAAAGCACTTCAGTCTATCTTAAGATGACAACTTTGCCAAGTCAAACAAAAAGGTTTTACTGTGCAGGGAAAAAAGGCTAAACAATTAAAGAACATTATTTCTTCTCTTTCCCACACAATGTTTCAAAAACCCCCAAAACACTGATGCTGATAAAGGGCTTTGAGTGAAGTAGGTTTGTTTTTTGCTAATACTCTTCACCTTGGATCAACTTGGTAGAAAAGAGTTACACAGAATTAACAGCTGAGGCTGCAGCAGCTTACCCAGCTGAGCTAGTTGCACTTTGTCTGTTTCCAGGTAAAACTGACATCATTAGGAGTCAGTCACAACTAAGGAATAGCACAGCCCAGTCTCTTGACTTTAAATTAAGTGTGAGGGCTTAAATGAAACACTGCCCACATTAATGAAACAAACTATTTACACAAGTACACAGAGAGTACTTACAGCGCTTCTGGGAAACTGCCTGTAAACAAGCTGTGACAATGTCGCAGTTCTTCTGGACTTTTTGTACAAGCCTGTCTTTCTGCTTCAGAAGGCGGAGCAACTTTGCCGATTGAACGGAAATTCTGTAATTCAGTTCTCGTTTTATAGTTGTTAATTCATCAACATCTGCCAACAAGCAGAGAAAACAAATTCAGTACATGCCAAAAGATTCACAAGCAGCTTATTGTAGTTGACACAAGTGCAAAGGCACTTGCCCCACAGACATTTACAAATACAAGCTTTCTATAAATGACAAGTTCTATTGACTGGGGTAATTCCCAGTTATAAACACTTTCAGAATCTGAGCCAAAGTCTTTAATTTTCTTTTAAACAAAAGTACTTCAAGTTATTGCAGAGTATGAATCTTAACAACTTTACTGTTACAAACTTCTAGGAACGTGACAGATACAGACAGAATATATCAATGAGTGCAACCAGGAGATACATTTTAAATACAGTAACTTCCAGAAGCTGCCTGGACAAGATATACATTTGTAACAGACAAGGGAACATGTTCAAGAAGCTGCCTGCAGAGCTACAAACACAACTCCAGAATAAGCTCTAAGTGGGAAATTCTTTCCACTAAGATGCAGCTAGATGACTGTCACGGCCTCAGTTATCCCCACGGGCCAGTTATAGCGCCACCAGACCCCTTCAGTTCATCCAAATGTCTCATCTTAGTTCTAATATTCCTGTTGCCCGGCCATGAGGTGAGCTTCAGGACCAGAAAAGGGAGTTGTTGGGGAGATGTCTTAAGTCCATTCATTTTTCAGAGTCCTCTGCTCTGTTCTCAGACACTCCCCCCACCAGTGAAATCCTGGGTCTTGCCTATCACACGCTGCCCTCTCCAGCTCCTCCCTGCAACAGCCTGGCACGGCTTGCACCAGCATCTACACAGCTGCCTGCTCCCTCCAGATAACTTTTCAAACTATCACTTGCAGTGCAACCCCTGTCCCCTGACACTGGAAAGAAAATCCATCCAAAAAAATCCATTCTTCATTAACTTGATCTAATCAGAAAAATATATACCCATCCAAAAAAAGCTACTGTCAGTGGGATGGTAAACAGCTCAGCTCATGTGGCAAAGCTGTTTCAATAATTCTGGAGAGCTTAAAGAAAAGGAAAAATTAGGCTGAAACGACCATCAACCATGGGCTAGTGAAAAGTATGATTGCAAGGATGAAGGAGCCACTGGAAAAAAATTACTGAATTTTATAGTCACTACACTGTTTCAGCATCTGCTGCTCAGATACAATTCCCAACCACCTGTGCCAGGCAATGTAATTTAAAACTAGATATATGGATTTGAAAGAAAAAAAAAAAACCACAGAAGAAAAAAAAGTTGCATTTGTACTAACTAATTTATACAGCCACCACCAGAGTTGTCTGGTGAGTTTTACTCTTTTCCACTTGTGCCACTTAGCTGTGCCTCTAAAAAAACAGTAACTTGGCAGCAAAACTAATGAGTTGAAATACCACAAAATATATTTCTGAGCAAGGAAATTTCCTGTTGAGTTGCAGGTTGCCAAAGGACACACAGAAGAACTTGAGCTACATCCTAGTAACATCAGAAGGCGTGTCATCTCATTAAGAAGCCAAACACGGAAGCAGATAGCTGTTTGTCCAGCTCTGAAAAACAGGCATATTTAGTCACCTCTTGGGTTTTTTCCTCATCAAAAGCAAAAGTGATTAAACATCAGGAGACAAGAGGCCTTTGTTCTCTTTTCCTCTTCATTGGACCCGCTTGGAGTTGCACGTCTCGGTCTTTCACAAACATGTACTGTTGAGGCTACCTAACTTTCAGAAGAAGTCTTTAAAAAATTCATTTAGATTCTGATTGACTCCAGCATTTACATTCTTCATTACACTCCTTTTTTTTTTTTTTTTTTTTTTTTTTGTCAGAAGGCAGGCTGACCTCCAAATAAGCTTTACAGTTCTCCAGTTTAGTCTATGTCCAGTAGAACTAAAATGCTCTGAGAAAAGCTCTTATGATACGCTGTGCATAGCATCTCTTCTAGATTCAGAAAATAAGGACTGAGGAAAAGAAGGAAAAGAAGGAAAAGAAGGAAAAGAAGGAAAAGAAGGAAAAGAAGGAAAAGAAGGAAACTGGACATTTATTAATTACTATAAGTGAGGAAAAGCACCAAACTCGCAGAAACACAAAAGCTTAGGCAGTCTGTCACAGGAGCTAGTAGCAGACGACCCTAATTCGGCTCCTAGGGCACCTGAAACAAAAGAGAGGCGAACAGCACAGGAGGCCCTACTCTAAAGGAGCTCTCAGCTAACAGCACGTGGGAAGCCTGTGGGAGCCAGGGCCATGCAGAAAGCCGGGAAATGGACATATATACACACAAAGACACGTGCGGCAGGCACGGAGGGCATCTTCGGGCAGGACAGCCTGGCAGACCCAGAGGAAAAGCGAGGCGCAGGGGCAGCTCCGGCCCCGGCGGGCTGTACCTTTCAGCCGCAGGTACTTGACCTGGCTCTGCCGCTGCTGCAGCTCCCGGAGGCCGCGGGAGCGGGCGCTGCCCGAGGGTACGGCCGCCTCGGCGGCGCTGTACAGCTCGGTCAGCAGCCCGCTCACCAGCGACGAGGTGCGGCTGGACCGGCCGCTGCCGGGACCCGCCTCGTCCTCCTCCTCCTCCTCCTCTTCCTCGGCCAGGCTGTCGGCGCTGCTGCCCGCCCTGCCGCCCGCGCCGGTCTCCACCGCATCCATCTTCCGCGCCGCCGCCGCCGGGTTCCGGGCTCGGCGCGTCCCACGGTCACACGCCGGGGAGGGGCGAGCAGGGGAAGGGGAAGCGGCCCGGAGAGCCCAGACGGGAGCGCCGCGCCCGGCTCCGCTCCCTCCCCGCGCACCGTGGTAGCGGCCGGGGCGGGGGCGCTGCACCTGCCGAGGGGCGGGGACCGCGCTCCGCCTCGGGGCGGTGACACCGGGCGCGGTGACACCGGGCGCGGTACCCGTGCACCGTGCGGCTGCCGCGGAGCTCACTGCCGTCCTGCCGGCCGTCCCGCTCCTGCTCCTCCGCTGGAGGGGCGGCCCGGTTTTGGCAGTAATTCAGTACCTGTGCTGCGGCCGGTCCCCGCGACACCGCCTGCAACCCGGAGCGGATGGCGGGGTCCGCACGGCCGCCAGAGCCGGGCTCTGGCTGCGATACCGGTGGCGGTGCAGGGAGGCCCGGCCACACGTGTAACAGCCGCTACTAATTCAGGTCAGGAATGGGCAGAATCACAGTATGGGTGAGGTTGAGTGCTCCAACCTCCCTGCTCAGGCAGGGTTATCCCAGAGCACATTGCATAGGACTGTGTCCTGCCAGTTCCTTAGTGCCTGCAGTGAGCGAGACTCCACAACCTCTCTGGGCAACCTGTTCCAGTGCACAGTCACCAGCACAGTAAACAAGTTCTTCCTCATGTTCAGATGGGACTTCCTGTGCATCAGTCGCAGCCCGTTGCCTCTCGCCCTATGGCTCGGCTGAGATGACCGTTCCCCTGCCCAGAAGAGCGGCCCGTATCCTGCCGGCACGCCTCCCGCGGATGTTTCCCCAGCGCTCGGCGGCGCGGCGCTCACGCTCGGGAAGCGCCTCCCGCGGGGGCGGGGCTTGGGGCGGGGCCGCGGCTGCCGCCCGGGCCACGTGACCCCGCCCCCCGCGCTCCCGGGTCATATGCCGGGGGCGGGGCAGGCCCGCGCGTTGCTGCTGCTCCGGCTCCGCGGCCGCTCCGCGCCTGTGGCGGCCCCGACCCGCCTGGCCCCGCCATGTCCCCCGCCGCGCTGCTCCGGGCTCTGCCGCTGGCCGCGCTGCTGCTGCTCGGCCCGGCGCGGGCAGTCCGGCAGGCGCGGAGGCCCAACGTGGTGCTTATCCTCACCGATGACCAGGACGTCTGCCTGGGCGGCATGGTAACCCTGCGGCGGGGGGCTGGCGGCTGTGTGGCGAGGGGGGCTCGCCGCCCGCCCGGGTCGCGTACCGGGCTGTCGGACGGCGAGACCGAGCTCGGCGGGCGCGGTGTGGGCGAGGGTCGCTCGGGGTCGCGCTGGGCCCAGCCCGGAGCCGGGCAGGGGCTCACTGCGGCCTCGGGCCGAGCAGCCCCGCGGAAGGAGCGTCGCGGTGGGGCTGGCACGGGTGGGATGAGCCGCTCTGCGGGGCTCGGGGGGCCGGGGCCTCCCTGGAGCAGCCGCTGCAGATAGGTATTCCCGTAAACACTCCCCACTTGGGCTCGCTTGGGCCCGCTTGTGCAATCGCTGTGGCCGCGCCAGGCCCTAGCGAGAAGGAAAGGGCACTCTTAGTGTCTTGCCGGGGTTGTTCCTAAAACCTGTGGTGTTGGGCCTTTTCCCAGGCAGCCTGCTTCTAGTCCGTGGCTTCGCCTGACATCCTTGCATTTTTAGCTGATACCTTTTTGGTGCTTTCCTTTCAGACGCCCCTAAAGAAGACTAACGCTCTTATTGCCCAGATGGGAATAACCTTCGTAAATGCAGTAAGTGTTTGCATGAACGCTCTGAACTTCTGAGGCGTGTGCGTTTATGTATTTTGTATCGTAGGTCATGTGAGATCTCAAAAAATGCTATCAGCTTTATGAAACCTGTAGATGTGGATGTGAGGTTTTTAAAACTCAATTGCTACCTACTTTTAGGTCTCAAACGAATATAACTTAAGGGGATGTTCAAAATCTGTAGTTTCACTTTCTGAAAGCACTTGTGCTCACTTCCTTAATCTGTAAAGTAAAACTGCGTGGTCTGAATATTAAAAGACGCTGCTCAAAACTTTCATCAGCTTCGTGCACTCTTTTCATATTCTGGTGTACCTCCGTGGCTAAAATAATGGAGTGAATCAACAATCAGTATTTTAGTGGGTTCTTGCCTAAAAGAAAGCCATGTCTGGTCTGGTGGTGAGAAGTTGAAGGGCATGCACTACAGAGGCCTGAAATTGGTTTCATGTGCAGTTTTTGCTAGTGAAAATACTGAAGATATAATTCTGGGTGTCCAGAAAGAAGTAGGTTTGACTGTTTAATATATTAATCAACCTGTTAGCTGATATTTAAAAACTGTAAATTTTGGCATAAAATTGTTTTACTATCCAAGTCTTAAATCTCCTCATTCTGTTTTTCCAGTATGTCCCCAGTGCACTTTGCTGTCCCAGTCGAGCAAGCATTTTAACAGGAAAATATCCACATAACCATCATGTCGTCAATAACACTCTGGAAGGGAACTGTAGCAGCAAGTTGTGGCAGAAGATTCAAGAACCATACACCTTCCCAGCACTGCTCAAAGCTATGTGTGGTTATCAAACATTCTTTGCTGGAAAGTACTTAAATGAGGTACTTGGTTTGTTTTTTTGTGGTTTGTTGTAAGAGTCAAGTGTTCACTGAGGCAAATGTTCACTTGTATATGTGTGCTTTAGGTTTTTTGTCTTTTGAACTAGGATATAGTTTCTAGGAGTTCATAGTAAGATGTAAAGTTCAGCAGTGAAAGCTGTAAGGCTGTGTGTTCCTCTTGTGTGATGGAATTGGATTAGGAGCTGTATGAGCTACAGGGTTCTTAATAGCATGTTTGCTTTGCATCTCATGCTGGAAAACGGTGCTATAAAAAAGCAATGGGACATGAATCTTCACAGCACACACGGATTTGTGTCTGCTGATGTTCCTGAGGCAGCAAGGGGAAGGAAAACTCAGCTGGCTTCCTCTGAGCATCCCTTGACTCAGCAGAGTCTCTCATGCCTGCAGTTGGGGGAGCCATGTAGATTGGAGAGGGCTGCCCTGAGAAAACCCCTTGTGTTGCTCTAAGGCACCCTCTGTTTTGAGTTTGGCACTGACTCAGCAGCTACTTTCCCTATTTTGCTATCTTAAAGGCTAGTTGTTGTAGATTATTTGGCACTGAGGTGGCATTACTTGGAGTTCCTACCCCTCCTGGGGGAGGATGAAGGAAGCTGTTGGTCTGTGTGGAATTCTCTTTAGTGTCTTGTGAACTGTTATCACAAAGCCTGCAAGTGTCTTGTCACATGGATGTTTTGGTCACTGCTCATTATTTGATATGTACACTATGTTCTCCAGGATCTCTGCATGCTTTCACATGCAGAATGGAGCTGGGAGTAATATTTAAATTTTACTGATGATTGCTAGGTCTTCAGTTACTGTCTAGTTATTGAACCCTGGTTTCTTTAATAGGCCCTCCATGTGTTTTTATATGCATATATATGTGGTTTTCCACATTCTGAAATTGAATTTGGCTTGACATGGTGTTGAATAAAGCACATGAAAATGAAACATAATGTCTAGCTTTGATTCATCATAATTGAAACTGTGAGTCATGTTCTCTCTTTTTTCAGTATGGAGCAGAAGATGCAGGGGGAGTAGGTCATGTCCCTCCTGGATGGAGTTTTTGGTATGCTTTGGTATGTGAGTTTTTCTTTTTTTTTTTTTTTTTTAACAACTTCATTTTGGTTGCTTTATAATCCAACTCATGTTATATCTTTGCTGGTCATGAAAGAGCAGGAAAAGAACATCTAATGATTTAATTAAGATTTTCTTTCCCTTTTTCCTTAATTGTACATTTGATCTGTGGCTTTTACAAGGGGTGCTCCTATTGAGTGCCTGGAGAAAAGAAAGCCATTTGTAAAGCCAGAGCAGTGTGAGATAGCACTAGCACCAGTTTTGTTGGTGGAGACCACTTCTGAGAATTTTTGCAGTATCCTTATGGCAGGTGCTCATAATCTATTTGACAAATGCTCGGAGGCAATTAATTTGGGTTTTTTCAAGTAATCAATGTACATGTTGCTTTGAATAAGTTATCTGTGTCACTTTTTCACAGGAGAAGAATTCAAAGTACTACAACTATACTCTCTCAGTCAATGGCAAAGCACGAAGGCATGGCGAGAACTACAGTGTAGATTATCTGACAGATGTACTGGTGAGAAATTTTGCACTGTGTGGTACAGAAACTGCTTATGACCAGATAATGCCTCATGCTGGGGACTTGGGAATGGCTGAGATAATTTCTTAGGCTGTATTAATTTACAAATGGACAATTGTACTGTTGTGAGGGTGCATAGCATTTATCAGCAAAGCAAGACTGAGTATATTTAAAAATGACAGGCTTATGTTTGAGCTGTGCAGAGGAAAGGGGTTCCAGCTATTTGCTGGCCAGTAGCCTCACTGAGGAGTTAATACTGACTGCTGTGCTACAGGAGAAACAGGTAGGCAGAGATTTAAATTACTTTATACAAGGATATGTTTCATTATAATATGGAACTTCTGTAACAGATTAACTGGGCCAGGATTTCAGTAGGAAGCATGTGAAAATAAACTTCACACCGTGTTTTGTTTCTTAGGTGTTATGATGTGTTAGTATCTTGTAGTCTCCAACTCCATCAGTCTGATAACTTGTAAATATTGTAAATATTAAAGCTTAATCAGTCCTTCTTAGTATATGAGAGCAATGTGTGGCTGATCAGGGGAGGTTTTAGCCTCTTTATCTGCATAAAATAAAGACAGGTAACAAAGATGTCAGATCCTTTAAGTAAGGATGGAAGAGTTACTTTAGCTCTCTTAAGGCCCTGTTTGGTAAGGGGCTGGGGGGAGGGGGGATTGTCCCCCGTCTGCCAAGCAGGAGTCATAATTTGATGTGCTGTTACAGTGTACAGTTGGTACTGGGTAACAGTGTATAGCAAAACTCACTAAAACTCTTCTCTAGAAATGTCTCCTCCTCCAGTCTTGTAGTGTTTCATTGGCATCCTGAGGAGTGTAATTCCACTGGGGGCTCAAATATAGACAGCTGCTTACTAGCAACAGCACTGATTGATGTTTCTTAGGGTTCTGAACAGCTGTCTGATTAAATTTAGATTTACATTGTCTAAAGCTAGATTGGAATTGATAAGCCAGAAGTGAGACTATCCTATTACAGGCATTGTACTGGGTTTTTTTGATCCTTCAGCAGCTCGTAAGCATTTTGTCCAACAGGTCATTGTTGCATAAACTGCTTATTTGTGGTATGTTACCTATTGATACAGCAGTGTATCACAATTTTCAGTGTGTTACTTTCTTCCTGTAGTTGCCAAACATGTAACCAGCATTCCAGAGACAGTGTTCAATTCATTTGCTGGGCAGTGCACAGGAATAAATTGCTTATGCAAAGTTCCTGTGTTGCGTGATGTGATGCTCAAGCTTTCTTGTATAAGGGCACCTGGGTATTTGAGGCTGGTATTAAGCACCCAAACACCTGAATCTTTTTACTGCACTTCTCACATGTTGCAGTTTAAGCTCCTAATGAAATCAAAGTTGGCCACGCTATGAGTTTGTGAATGGTTCTTATCCTTTCTTGACTCTGCTGACGTATAACTGAAGTTGAGCCCTTGTTGCTTAGATGCTAAATTTAGAAGGAAGGAAGAGGGGAATTCCTGGTGTATTGTTTTTTTCCTAGAGAAAGAAAAGGATATCCAAAATGGGGTGTACTAATCAGGCAGGAAAAAAATGTTGCAAGATTTGAATACTGAAGAACTCATCTACAAGCAATACCTTTGAAGCTGTAATTTTAAAGGCTGACCTGGGGAAGTGAAAATGGAACTTGCAATTTCTTTTGACTTGTTCCTTGAAATTGTGTATAGGCTGAAACAAAAATGAAAGTACAGTGGTGTGAGTGCATTTTGGCACTGTTCTTCACCAGACCTCCTGTTTTCAACCCTTGTAATCTTGCAGCTTGCTGTAGAATGAGCATAGGCTATAAACAGTGGTGCTGAATTTATTTTTTTTTTCAGAACTACTGCTATTTCTCAAGAAAGCTGAAGCTCTTTAACTGGGATCTGTCAGATGGGAGATGGCATCCTAAAGTCTCAGATTTGGACTGTGTTGAAGAAAGCTGTGATTTTACTTGATTAAGCCAGAGTATAGGTGGATTTTGTTGTACTTGGAATAGGCCCAAACTTCTGATGAGCTTTCCAGATCTAATTCATGCAAGGGTCTGAAGTAGAAAGTCGTTTGAAGATGTGAGAACAATGATTTGTTAAACATGAGCCACTTGGGGTTATTTTTATTATGAACTGCTGTTCTAGACAGTTGTAAGTGAGCAAGCAGAAAGTTTTTGAAGTAGTTTAAATGTTTGCAGTATTACCGAGCTCTAAATAAGTTATGAATGTCTAGTTTGGATTTGTCAAATAGTTGCTCTTTTCCTTTGAGGCATGACTTTTCTTCTCAAACAACACTGTTCACAGGCCAACATGTCATTGGACTTCTTGGAGTACAAATCTAATTTTGAGCCCTTCTTTATGATGATTGCAACCCCAGCACCGCACTCCCCTTGGACACCTGCTCCACAGTATACAAAGAGCTTTCAGAATGTCAGTGCACCAAGAAACAGCAATTTTAATATTCATGGCAAGGTAAGCTAACTAGCAAGAACCTGTGTGGGTGATTCTAGTTTGTGAGAGCAGAAGGCAGTGGCCCTGGCTTGCATGTTAGATTAGAATAGGCGAGTACTATGACTACTCACTGGTTGTTCAGTCACGTTAAATCGGTGTGTGTCAGGGTCAGATAAGTTTGTTGTGACTTTGAGATATTTGTACGCTAATTTCTTGTGAGAAAACAACATAGTGGCAAAAGTGATATGGTAGTACAATGGAATTATGATTGATAAAGACAAAAAGTGAATTCTGTGTCCCGTTTCTAGACTCTTTTGAAGCTTTTAAAAATTGATTAGGATTGCTCTTGGTATATTCAGGGGCAGGCATAGGTAATGTGCTACTCAAAGGCTTGGGTGAAAACTGGCAAGAGCCTTTTCTTCCTTCACACATCTGCTTGTGGATGGGGGCAGTTCAGTCCTTGAGCTCATGGCAAAGCTTCCCCAAGGTGGAAGCATGTCAGGTTAATCAGAGGACTCTGGAATCATGAACCATAGGGCCCAGGGTTAGTGAGTGCTTTGAAAACTTGTTTGCTAAAATAACCTAGTGTTACAAATTCAGACATCCTTGTGACAGGGCAGTACCTTCTACTGCCGGCAAATATGGCAGTAGATATGGTCTAGTTCAGACTAATCTGCAGTTTACTCTGCCAGTGTGTGAACTTCTCAAGCAGTTAATTTGGTGAAAACTTACAGAAGTTTTGTATTTTTGATTCAAGTAATTTAAAGTATAGAACACATTCCTGTTCAGTGTTCATTTGTTTAGCTTCAAGATTTGCTGCTTATCTTAAGACTGAAATAATGTTGCCTAAATGCCTATCAGGAGCCCAGTCATAACTCAGGTCACTGTGACTCCTGTAGCACAGAATGAGACTTGTTTTTAGCTGAGGACTCTAGCTTGCAAAATCACCATGTGCTCATCAGTATGATAGAAAAACATGAATGAAAGGACAGAAAAGGGCTGCAGGCAATAACAAATATTTTAGCCCAATCTTTTTAAGTTTCAAACTAGAGAGTGAGAATCAGATTGAGGGTTTTTTCTTCCATAAAGGGATTCCAGATTTTGTCTTAAGACTCCATTACTGTAATAAAGTGCTTTTAAAATAGTGATTTAGAAATAACTTGACCAGTGAAGTCAGCAGCTAGCAAAATATGCACTGTGGAGTTCCCTTTTGTGGTGTAAAAGCTCTGCCTGTGTCTATATAACACAGAACAAAATGCTGGACTTAATGTTTGGCAGTTGATATCTGTGGATACAGCAGTTTTACTAGAGGAACAGACTAGCATTACCTTCCTTCCTAGACACAGCTAATGTGTGTTTCTGCAGCTGGCAGTGTTGTGGCCTTGAAGCATAAATCTTCTTGGAACTTCAGTGTTTTCTAGAGCTGTACTGTTCTCTAGGGCAAGCATGATTCCTACAGTAGCAGTAAACATGCAAATAGGTTCAGACTCTCACTGATGTTATAATGCTTGCTTGACAGTGTTGGATTAGTCTTGACTCCTAAAGAAATGTTGCCCCACTTCCTTGTACTGGATGTGGGCAAGAGCTACTAAGAGGAACCATTTAGGCAGAATCTCAGCATGGAAAGTAGGAATTAAACTCTTGTATATGTCACTGGTCAGAGTCTGAGTTTAACTTCTGCTTTGGATCCTCAGCAAGAAATGGTAAGAAATAATCAGCAGCTTGGATTCCCAAGCAGAATTATTAATAGACCAGATGAGTTTTATCTAAGCTGTTCTAAAAGAGAAGTTGTTTAAGATGTGTTGGGTATCTCCCTTGCAGGCCTTGCTTTTCCTGCATCAAAGTACAGTTGTGTTCTGATTCTTGCAACACACTGTATATTGTCTCAGTCTCCTAAAATTTCTCCAAGAATGGAGCTTAGGGAGGCAGCAGGATTGGTGGATTGCTTTGTATATAAGTGCTGAAACAGACATGACAAGGAAGCAGATTTGAGAACTCTGAGTGAGTGTGAAGTTTATTGAAATCCACAAAGGTGTGGAGTGCTGTGTGAAGATTTTGAAGCTTCAGAGAAAGGTAAGAAGAATAAAATACTCCAAGAGGAGGATTCTGCTGCACTAGGTTGCTTATCCTGCCTGAGCTACCTGTGTGGTTGTGCTTTATGAAGCTCCTCTCCTAAGCACAGCCCTTGTGAAAGGAGCTGGTGCACTGGTGATGTTGCCAGCTCCTTTGTTCTCTGAAGAACTTCTGCTTAGCTGAAGGTAGGATTTGTGCTGTATTTCATTACCTTTTCCTCTCTCAGCTGAGATCAGCTGTGTCTCTCCAGAGAATTGTTTTACAGCTCCTATAAAAGAAACAGCTGAATGCAGCAGATTAAAGTAAAGTGGATACAGTATTAAGTCTCCATGCCAAAAATCTTTCCTTCGGTAGTCAAGAGCAGAAAACAGGGAACCTATATGAGTCATTTTGCTGTGAGTCCCTAAAGCCTGAGCCCTTCAGTCATTTGCTTGTGACAGGAGGGAAATTGTGTAACAAGAGGCTCTACACAGAGTAGTGACCACCTAAATACAGCCTTAAGCTGAGGGTGATGAGTGGGTCATCTCTGACCTACTAAATGAAAAATGTAAAGCTGCCCTGACATGACTGTTCTCTTTGTTCTGATCCCCACTAATACTAACTTTCAGGTTGTTCACAACAGACCTTCACCTGTATTTGTACAGCAGGTGACCCAGCTCAGACTAGTCCTTCAGTGTGGAAGTATCACTTTTTATATGAATTACTTCATCTCCATTACTTTGGGGTTGTAGGTGAGGAAAGAAAGGAGCAGTTTCTAAAAGTTGGGAATACATCTAGAAGAATCCATGATGCTGCAGCTAAAGAAATGCTCTTGTTTTGGATTCAAAATCTAAATAAAATAATAATGTTCTGTTCCATTCAGTAGTTACCAGCCCAGATTTCTTAGGCTGCCAAGGATCTGATAGTGGCACTGTTAGATATTTGAACTCACCTGTTTATAACTTAGGTAATTCTAATTGCTTTGGGTGCAGGAACTTTTGCCCACCTTGCTACCTGTTGAGATGCTCACCAATTTTAGTCCCAAAAGTACCTCACTTCTGACAACCAAGTCCAATCTTACAGTGATGCTCAATGCTTCATATTGTTTTCCTCAGATCTGTCTTATACTATCACACTTTTACCTCTGAGAGAGCCTTCCCTACATCCTTTCACAGTTTTCTTCCCTGAACTGCTTTGAAAAGATCCACATCTGTTTTCTTCACATCAAGGGCTAAGCATAATGGAGCTGTACTGTATCTTAATCTTGAAAGTTAGTTTTTACATGAACCAACAGGGAAAACCAAAGTCAGGTCAGTTTGATAGCATTGTCTGACTTTTTCACAGGAATTGTTTTTGTAATTGCTCTAAGAAAGGCTTAAAACCTGATAATTCTCCCATGCTCTAATCTTTGTTGTTTTATTTGGTTTTTTTTTTTTTAGAACAAGCACTGGTTAATTCGACAAGCAAAGACTCCAATGAGCAACTCTTCAATACAGTTTCTTGATGATGCTTACAGAAAACGGTAAGAATTTTTCTTACCTGTTGCTTAAGGTTTCTAATCAGAATTTATAAGGTGTGGATTTTTTAAAAAAGTTGTAGTAAGTCTGACAATTGATATCAGATTACCTATAATAACAGTTGATATCAGATTACCCCTAATAGTTCTCTGGCACTTGTCTCAGAAGACCTCATGACTTTGTTTACATTTTGCAAATAAACTTTGGATTCAGAAATACCATGTTCACAAATGCTGCCATTATTTGTCACAAAAAAGACCAATTGCACCTGAGCTCTCTATTGCTTTTCTTTCAGTCCACCACAGGGTTTTATTTAAAAACGGCCTTACCTTCTACTTCACTTAATTCCAGTTTCTTGCATGATGTACATCAAATGTAGTTGATCTGTCTGCCAGCTAATCTGATTTATTAATCTTGTCTCTCAGTCTGTATGTGGGAATGCCTGACTGGCCAGGCAAGGTGCTAGATTCCTTTTTATAAAGGGGATGTGGTGAATAATGTGCAGACATGACTTGTTCCCTTTTTTAATAAAGAGTAAGGGTATTTGTTTGCACCACAGATGCTTTCTTTAAATGTTTTGAAACAAACATTACCTAAAGTGTTGATCTTCATTTTGAGCTGTTACCAGGCATTATCTTGTGACTTTGGAGATGGAAACCCAAGATTTTTCAGACTTTTGCTTTATAAAGCATGAAGGTTAACATTATGCAGCAGCATTTTAAGCTGAGAAACAGCAGAATCCAAGATTTGGATAGCTGTACTTAATTCAGCATGATGCTAGTCTGTAGAGGGTGGTGAAAGCAATCACTTTTCTCAGCAGCAAATCTCATGACAAAGAAAAGAACTTATAGAAGTTGAAGGCTTTAGATACACTGAAATAATGGACCCTAACATTACATGAGTAGTACAAAACAGCTGGTACAGTTTTCAAGCAGAAAGGGTCCCATAAAGACAACTAAATTCGTGGTTGGTTTTCATTTTAATATTAAACTATATTAAATGAATAAATATTAAACTACATATAAAGAACTAATGACAATTGACCTTGCAGGAGATAACTGACTCTTTGTCACTATGTTGCTTCAAGGTTGGTTTTCACTGTGTCCAGATAAGGAGTAATCAGCATTTTGATGTCTTTCACAGACACTACAGAAATCAACAAGAACTGAGGACAAACATTGTATTTCTATCTTTAATTGCAGCTTTTAAAATAGTGTAGTAGTCTATGAAGTTTGTTTTCAGAATTTGTAAACAAAATAATTCACTTCTAGTGCACATGCTGCTGACTGGAAGCAGGGTATAAGTGTCCTACTTGCAGTCAGGGTTATTCCAAATTGTTCACACTCAAATGTGAAGTACTTTGTTTCTGTATAGGTGGCAAACTCTGCTGTCAGTAGATGACCTGATAGAGAAACTCGTGAAGAAATTGGAAGTGAATGGAGAGTTAGACAACACATACATCTTTTACACATCAGACAATGGCTACCACACTGGTAAGATTTTCACTGCTTACTGCTTATTTGTAGAGGAATTGCATAACCTTTCACCCTCATGACCACTCCAGAAAATGGGAACAGCAGCTGTGGAAAGCTATAGATGTCAGAAGTACTGATTTGAATTGCAAAACAATCTGGGGTTGCAGTGTGGGGTGTTTGGGATTTTATTGTTATTTTTTGGGGGTTTTTTGGTTGTGGATTTTAGCATTAATTTCTACCAGTGTATCCTGGTATGCATAAATTAGGACAGAAATAAAGGAAACTGTTCTTTTGGAAGAGTTGGTATAAGAGGGTTATCCAGTAAAAATATGTCAGACTTCTCTGTATCGTGTTGTACAAGTGCAGTATCTAAGCTGTTAAGCTTTGTAAGATATGGCTTGTACTTTGAAGTTCTCTCTGTCCTCCAATTTGTTAATATAGTTCAGGTTAACAACCTCTCTTCTTTAAAAATGGGCTGGTGGTAATAATGTGCCCATAACAGAGGGGGTGGAACTAGATGATCTTTGTAAGGTCCCTTCCAACCCAAACCACACTATGGTAACACAAGGCTGATGATGTAAACAAAAAGCCATTTAACTTTTCCATCTTCTCTTGTTTAGGCCAGTTTTCCTTGCCAATAGACAAACGGCAGCTCTATGAGTTTGATATCAAAGTTCCATTGCTTGTTCGAGGACCAGGGATAAAACCAAATCAGACAAACAAGGTAAGAAAAAAGTGAAATCCCAGTACAGATTTATTTTTAATGTTGTTTCACGGTTACCACTTTAGCTGCTGATTTGTTGCCCTGCATACATATGTATCCATAAAATGAAGTACACAGAGTGGAAGAAAGTTCAAAGGCCTCCTCACAAAAAAGCTGTCTGTTCCTGCTTGAATCAAATAAAGCCATTGAAGGCCACAAAAGCAAATTAATTTTGAACTCACTTTCCAAATTCCCTGCCACTGCTTTTCAATGTTACCGGGTTCATTAGCCCATAAAATGAAATTAGGTAGGTTTAAAATAGGTTCTGAACTTCTGAAGTTAAGTTCTTCTCATCCTGCAGATGCTTGTTGCAAATATTGATTTGGGTCCTACTATTCTGGATATTGCGGGATATGACTTGAATAAGACCCAGATGGATGGGATGTCACTGTTGCCACTGTTGGTAAGTAGGGACAGGGGTAGTAACCTATAGTTCTTGCAGGGGTAATTCTTCAAAGTCACTGTTACTTTCTTTGATAGATTAGGTTATCTCATAACCCAGATTCTTCCTTTGATGTTGTTTTCAAGTGGGATGCTCATAGCTGAGTAAAAAAAGTAGGTATGTTTCAATGCAGATATATTTTCATAAGTGCTACAACTTTGTGGTCATATTCTAATAGAAAGTTGTGTCATCCTTTGGATAATTTTCACATTTGTAATAATTCCTGTTTTGAAGCCTGTATTTTGTTTCCATCTTGCATTCTCCTTCCCCTTTTCCTTAGCTTTTCTCAGCATAGGAATAGGAGAAAAACAGACTGTTCTCATTAAATCTTTGGTTTGACTCCATTTTCAGTAGAACTGGTGTTTCCTGCCAAACTCTAGAAGAGTGCATGTGGTTTTATAAAGTAAACTTGACCTTTCTAATAGGTGAGCAGAAACCTATTTAAATAAAGCTGCTTGCAGGTGATCTGTTTAGTTTTAATTAAATTTAGTCTATAAATTGAAGGCAGCTTACTTGGAAAGTAAGCTTGGAAAGATCATCCAGACTTCAAATGGTGCTTTGCTCTTTAAACCTTGTATCTAAACCTTAAGCTGTTCTTTAGACAGAAGCAGGTAAAAGGCACCTGTTCTAAACTCTGGTGGAATCAAATTTGAAACTCATTGTTTTGCTGCATATGCCTGTGGTGGTGCTGTATATTAACTGTAAACTTTCATCTTCCTCTGTCTTTTAAAATGCAGCTACAAATAGACCAGCTTAAAACCTAGTTGTTTCTTAAAGCTGTTTCTTTTTTTGCTTGGTTGGTTTTTTGCCAAGGGTATCTTTTTTCCATCTGTTGTGGTAATGTGATACAAATCAAAGGGAAACAGCCATGTTGCAGGAATCTTGTCTGTAGGATAGTATTTGGTCATGTGGCTCCTACTTGGTATTACTGCATGATCTTTACAAATTGAAGACAGTATTTTAAACCCTTGCAGGAAGGTGTACTAATATTTTTGGTTTAATCCCTGTCTTTCAGTTACACAAGACCTTCTAACCTAAAGCTAATTATTTAAGACTGATACTGCCTAGTAAGCAGTGGACAGTGTTAGTGTTATTCCAAGCATGGAGAATTTTTTCTATTTCACATTACAGTAGATACTAAGTTGTGTTAACCTCTTGTAGAGAGGAGACAAAAATGTCACGTGGAGATCAGACTTCTTGGTGGAGTACCAAGGAGAAGGATACAATGGCAGTGATCCTACCTGTCCTGGCCTAGGACCTGGAGTCACAGTAAGTAAGACAAGATCTGTTAATATTAGGGACTAGCTGCTGAATTAAACCTGTTTGTGTGGGCTAACCTGGTTCTGTATGGAAGCTCCCAGTGTGCTGGTAAGTAGGAGCCAGCTCTGTAGCTCCTGTGCAGCATTTCATAATTGGAAGGAGATGTCCAGCCATGTGGAACTGGCATGTCCATATGACCAGAGAGATCACAAAAACCCTTTCAGTGGGAATCTATGGAGCCTCAGGGCTGGAGACTGATGCATGAAGGTGTGGGCTTAAGTCAAGTGTGTGACAATGACATAATGTTCTTTCTAAACTTTCAGTAACCTGCACAATTGCACAATTCTTGTTTGTGATTATTATTTAAGTCACTAGTTACTCTAAATTGAAGCAGTTTGCTTTACTTTACTGAAGTAAAGCATCCCATTGGTGCTGTCTTCAGTAGTGTGTTGTGCTGTTCTCTTCTGTGTATGTACATTTGTTTCCCTGACAAAATGCACTTAGTCATGGTGAGTTTAATAACAACACTGCGTTTTTGCTTAAAACCCCCAGTGGAAATTTGCACGTGTTAAATTAAGATCTGGGTGTTCATCTGTTAGCTGCAGTTAGCATGAGCTGGTGCAGACTCTAGGAAAAGTTCATCTTCTGCCCTGAAGGTTTTGTTTGCTGCTTGCCTCACAGCACTGCTTCCCAGACTGTGTGTGTGAAGACTCCTATAACAACACGTACGCCTGTGTAAGGACCCTGTCAGCTGCCTGGGACCTGCAGTACTGTGAGTTTGATGACCGGGAGGTAAGTCTGTCTGACTAGCTGTCAGCTGTGCACAGCCTGGGTCTGTCTGCACTCTTATCAGCTCTCAAGGCTGACTGCCATTGCTTGCAGGATAAACACTCAAGCACTTATCTCCTATTGTGAATGTTTGACCAAAACTGTAGTTAAACTACAGGGTTTTGGGAAGAAGGGGGAAAAGGGGTGTGGGAGGGGAGTGAGGCCTAAACTATGATTATCACCTTCTGGTATCACCTAACAGCCTCACAGGGAGCTGTGCTGGGCTGGTTTCAGTTCTCTCTCTTAGCCTAGCTTCATGTAGCAGTCTCTTTTAAGCAACAAATATTTTCTGATACCATAAACACAGCAGAGGTACAGTGTTCAACTCTTTTACTTGGAAAGACCTGAAATTCCAGGTTAATAATTTCTTACTTATTATTTCCTTGTTTGTCTGGCAAAAACAGTGGTGAAGTTACAACTGTGGGAAAGGTCTCTGACCTTATCTCAAGTAGTTTGGGTATAAGGGACACAATGTCCCCCCTTCAGAGGCTGCTCAGGTTTCTCTGTGGGAGCACGTGCTGTATGTACAAAAGGTGATGTGTCACGGGGCTGATCTTGAGTTGTGCTTGTTTGCACACAGCTGCTCCAACAGGCATGTGGGGCTTGAGGCAGCTGGGTCACAGATCTAACAAACTGTGCTGGCAGCAGCTGTGCAGGCACTGCATGAACAGCAGGTATGCCCAGTAACATGTACCTCACAACACGTTGTATGCTAGTCTACAATGAGCAGCTTAAGCCAGGGGAGGAAATTCCACAAGATGTTTTTGCAGTTAGTGTCAAAAGCTGTACAGGAAACCAAAATATCAATTAGCAGACCCTGGACTTCAGTTTTCCCCTTTCTGACAATGATGATCAAGTTAAACAAGTCTCGTGGATTTCTTTGTAAAAGTAGTCTCCAAAGTTGACTCAATAGTACTCTTCATGTCGCTTTGGGATTTTTCTACTAAGAATGTATGGCTGTGGCATTTTTGGGTCACTCTGCATACCTGAGCTAGGTGGAATAACACCAACAGTATGGGAAAGGTGCAACAATGTGGCTTCTATGACCTTGCTGTGAACCTTGTAAGAAAAAGGCCAAAGTCTGTCCGATATGTCTTTGTCAGAGTTAGACACAACTCAGCCAGTTTGTATCAGTATCATCTGCAGTCAGGCCTCCTACTCTAGCACAGACAAAACCACAGCTAAATTCTTGAGATACTATTGACCAGTATTTGTCCCACAGAAGTGTCTAGAGAGTTAATGTACCAAAAACAAGTCTGCCCTAAAATCCTCCAGACAAAACTCAAAGTACATGCACACAGAATAAGCTTTTTCAGTTTGAGTCTGTAGCATTCTTGTATTCAGCTATTTTGTACATGAAGAAGTTAAGACACTTGTCTGGGTATGATAGCTCTAAGTAGCTAATGCGTATAGAATGTTGATGTGATGGTCATGAAATAAAGTTGTTTTGACATCCATTAGTGGAAAGACTGCCAGCTTAGGCAAAACCTCTTACTGTAGTCTTACAGTCATAAGAAAATGTTGGAAAAGAATCTGCTGTGGCAGGTAGGTACTTTAGGTGAAAGTAAAAACTTTTCCAACAAAACTGTGCTACGGCAAAAATTTGCTTGCACACTGTCCTGTCTTTGACCAGGCAGCTGCATGGCTGAACACAGCTTATGTGTGGGGCTGCTGCAGCAGAGTTCAGACTAACATCTGAGACTGTGTGCTGCCATAAAGCATTCTTCCCAAATAATATGACTGCTAATTAGCATTCAGGACTTAATACAGTGCAGGAACTTTCTTCTACAGGTGTTTGTGGAAGTGTATAACTTGACTGCAGATCCACACCAGATCAATAACATTGCTAAAACAATTGATCAAGAAATTCTAGAGAAGATGAACTATCGACTAATGATGCTGCAGTCCTGCTCAGGAGCAACCTGCCGCACACCAGGTGTCTTCGATCCAGGGTAAGCACTGGAACACTTCATTGCTGTAACACTTTGAAATATAACTATGTAGTTTTTAAATTCAGCCTTTATAGAGGGTTTTTGTGATGTACATACTGGCTTTTTAATAGAGATGTTTTCTTGATGCTGCTATTTTTTAATGGTTAATCTATATTTTAACTTACCGTGTATAACTTTGATGATTTGATACTAGTACTTTAATATTGTCAGACATTGTTGACTTAGCACAACTGTACACTTTAGCTATTTTGAATAGTCCAGAGACTGACCTCAGGTTTGTCTGCAAGCCAGGAAAAGTTCTGCTGGTTTCTGTAGACAGATATTTTCCAAGTACTAGCTCTGATTGTTCCTGGAGATGCTGTATGCAGGAACGTTTCCTGCAGGACCTGAGCTGTCTGTATTACCTGTTGGAAGTAAATAGCACTTTGTGCCTCAAAACTCAGTCACTGATCACTTGCACCAAAGCTTTTTAAAGCAGTATTTAAAATGTCCTTATAGTGTCCTTAAAGTGCTGCATAAGTTTGTCATTTGGGACAGCAACGCTTTCTGTTAGAATGTAGCTCCTGAATGCTTGATGCCATACATGCCCCTATGCTGCCCGTACATTGTAGCTAGGATTTATTTCCTTGGAGACTCAGCTTTTGGGTGCATGTTGTTACAGTTTATCTGTTGTAATAGCGCTGCTGTGTACTGCCGAGGAAGCAGCTTCTCCCATAGCCTTGCAGCAGAGCTCTTCCAGCACCAAGGCCTGTGGAAGTGCTGGTCCCTGCAAGCCCAGCAGCTGGCACTGACTCTGTTCCTCTCTGCAGGTACAGGTTCGACCCACGGCTCATGTTCAGCAATCACGGCCTGCGGGCTCGGAGGTTTTCTGCACAGTTCTTGTAAAACCCTGAAGGGCCTCTTGCAATGGGCTCCCACAAACCAGTTCCTCCAGTGACTGCAGCAGGTCTGTCTCTGTTAACTTTCGCTGATTACAGCTGGAAGACTTCTAATGGGCTTTTCAAACCCTGTTTGGAAGGAAACCCCTTGTCTTTAGCTGGTTGCCTTGTGCAATATATATATTTTACAGCTGAACTCTAACTGTAAATTGTTAGATACAGCTAATCTGTCTTGCTCAGATCGTTGATTACCACCTTTGTCTTTCAATTACCTTTTCATATCACAGGCACAGAGGTGAACCTATGTCTATGAATCTGAACAGTTTATTTTGTTCTAAAAAATAAGTTAAATGTGTATTTGAGTCAGGTTAGATAGGCAGGTGCTATTGCACAGTAATGCTCACCCATATTCAGTGTCACAGACCTTCTTAAAATCTGTGCTTAATTATAGGTTTCCTGTATTAAGCTCCAGGCTGTTAAGGACAATAGCAACCTAGCCCAAAAGAGAGTAGGAGGGCATTAGTCAGAAGTGTAGGATCTGAGTAGCAAGTGTCTTGTACAGAATTAAAATCCATCTACTAAATAGTCTCTTTCGATGAGACCACTTTGAGATGAGACCAATGAATTTTGTAGGACAGCTTTGGTAGCTTGCAAACAAGAATGTAATTTCAGTCTCCTGGTTTTAAATGCTAGGCTGGGTTACTGTGTACTACTGAAAAACCTTTTAGGGTTTTAGACTGACTTCCTAGTGAGTTAAAAGACTGTTGATACTAACAAGAATTCAAGTAAGTGTGCCTGTGCTTTAAGCTAACTCTTCAGTCTGTTTTAATACACAAGCAGAAGTAATATTAAAATAAACAAAATCCAACAACCAGGGTACTACAGTAGAGGTGATCTGTTTCTAACCTCCAAATGTCTTGAATTGTCTAACTTCTTATGTTGATTAGATTCTTGAAGGTAAATTATTCTGAAAGCAACTAGGTAAAAATAAATCGTAGAATCATTGCTCACTAGACATTAGGCTAAGAGCTATTTTAGGCAGTTTAAATGCTTCATAGAGTGTTGCTTTTTGATTGAGACCTAACTACTTGGAACCTTCAAAAAGTGGCCTTCACACCAAAGGTCTGCATGGCAGAAGTCACTTGGTTTCCCTCCAAAAGGGTGATGTCTTTTCAGCCTTCTGATTAGGCTTATCTGAAATGCAGCCATCATGTGCACCCAAACTTCAGTATCTTTCTAAATCTTGAAAAACACATAAACTTGCATTACCATGTAACTTCTGTTAGATTCACTGGCAAAACACCATCTGGAAACACTGAATTACGGATCTTCTGCAAGACAAGTTGTGTTGCTTGTGGGCAAATCAACTCTGTTTTCAGGCATGATAATCATTCCCTTATCAAACAAACTGTAGCAAAATTATTTGGTGTTCAGTTATTTCACATCTCTTACCCCTGTAGAGAGCATGATTATTTTAAATAATCATTAAGTAGGCAACAAAGTATGACTCAAAACTGTGAAGATGCATACCCCTGTGTGCAGATCCACCAACTGGATACAAGCAATGCTACAATAAAATAAGTTGAATTTTCTTGGCTTTTAGTTCTGAGGCACAGAAGTCCTTAATGTGGCTTAGAATTGCAAACCTCTGTGGTGGTCTGCAGGTTTGATTTTTACAGAACTTTTGTTTCAAATCTCTCAGAAGTGACCAAATATTTGGAAAAAAAAAAAGCTTGAAAGGTAATGTTTCAGCTGAGGCATCTGTATAAATGCAGAGGGTTTTGGATAGTCAGACTCCTTACATGCTTTCAAAAACTCAGGACTTTTTTTTTCTCTCAACTACAACTGTAGCTTTATCCTGCTTTTTGTTTCTCAAGCTTTAGTATTGGCCATCAGTATCCGTTATACACTGTTTTGTCTCTAGCAACCAAACCAAAGTTGTTTTCATGCTCCCAAGGGTTTTCTTACTGAGCTCATGTTGGTAGTGTTTTGCTTGGAGAATTCTAGCAATTCAGACCTGTTCTTTAAACTTCATTTTGGTAGCTGTGTGGAGGCTAGTGTGAAATGCATGGGCTGCTGCACATTAAACCCTCATCAGTCCTATCAAATCTGGGTCCTACATCAAGTTTCTGCTTAAGTTTCAGTGCAAGTAATGTGCATTTTGTTGCTCCTTATTAGAAAAAAAACTTTGTTATGAGTACAGAAATGTAACTCTAATACCGTCTTTTCTTAAAGTGATTTTAAGCCCTAACAAGGACATGTTCTTTTGAATTAATTTATTTTTTGCCTAATTAGTAATATGGAAGCTGACAGAATTGATGCAGATTATTCAGTATGAGTGACCAGATGTTTTACCCAAATGAATACTCTTGCTGTCTGCACATACCTGTAAAGCATTTCATTGCAAGGCTCAGTAATTTAACACACTCACTGTCAGAGAACCACACTATACCTGAATTCTGGCCTAGGTAGTAAATGTTCTATTAAACTGAAATTCAGAATTAATCAGTCCTTACTTAGTGGGGTAGGAGAATATTTGATTCACTCCCACTTCTGATAAAGTCTTGAAAATTGTTAAGCATGTAGTTAAAGGAAGAACAGGAACCAAGAGCTGCCTGCCTTCCATTGCTTTTAGAACAGTTTATCACTTGTGTCTGTTGCCATAAAGCAGTTAATTCTGCGTATTTTTACAGCCACAAATGAACAGTGTTAATTCTTATCCTTGATAATTAAAAAAACCACTATGAAGGATCTTTGACTCTTATCCAGATCTAATTCCCAACTAAGATATTTGAAAACTAAATGGTCTGTCTGGATTATCCCTTTCATGTGTTATTTGACCACGGCTGCATCTATACCTGGTCATGGAAGGCATTCATGTTAAACGTACAGAGTTTTAAATAAAGGGCCTTACTGGTACAGAGTTGAATTTAAATAAAATGTGATCATGTTTTTTACTTTTTTAAAAAATCATTATTATCAAAAGCAGAGGTGTGGTTTTTTTTAATGATCTGATCTGGTAAAGTAGATACTATACAGGGAGAAGTACAATTAATAACTTCCTTATGCTACCATAAATCAAACCAACATTCATTATCATCACTTCAGCATAAGTGAATACAGCCAGAACCTGCTTACCCAGTGTGGGCCCAGAAAACTGGGCTTCTTCATTCTGGGGAATGAAGCTGTAGCAGGAACATGTACATGGAAACACACACCCACAGCAGGTATAATACCTTTTCAATCAAGTTAAATTTGAGACTGATTCATCAGGCTGATTACACTATATGAACATAATGATACAGCTGTCATTATTGTGATTCAATTAAAATGAATTATCTTTGTATGTCTCTCTGTATGTGAGCATACTTTGCTGTAGCATGTTGTGAGTATATTTCTGCTGTTTTGAACATCTGTTTAGAAAGTGCCCTTCCAGAGGACCCTGTTCACTGCTGCACTTTTGAAGAAAGAAAAAATAAACTGCCTATCAAACTTCCTATCTTTGTTACTGAGCTTGAGTCAAACTTTCCTACAGGAATAAGCTGTGTCATGTGTTTAATGGCTGAATTCCTATTTTATAAGCCCTTAAAAGCATCTGCTTTACTGCCTCCTGCCTATAATGGGCTACTTCATATGGCCACAGGGAATCATATTAGTGTGTAGCAGGACACCATCTGACTACCCCAGGAAGAAACCCTGAGGTGAAGGAACAAAGTGAAATAGAACCTGTACTTGCTTGCATTTCCTTGGAAACTGGTGTAGTTGAAGAGATGGAAAACAGAGAGCAGAATGGAGAAACTGCTGTTCATAATTAAGAGTAATATGTTCTGCCCCAGGAAAGAGGAAGACTGAAATCCCATGTGAGGCTTTTTCCAAAATGGGAACTGTGACCAGCAATAAGATACATGCTACTTCTTCACCTCAATCCCTGTTGCAGAGCTGAGTTTGTTGGATGATTGTGTTTAAAAATACTACATACATTTCCTGATCTGTAGATGGTGGTGACTTGGTACACCTTTAACCTGTTTAAGTCTGAGGCTTTCACAAGCTGTTAAAACATGTATTTCTGCATTTTATTTGTATTTCAGCTTCATTTCTCCTTCAGCAGGGAGGTAGCAGTATTCCATTAAGTAGACAAAAATATTTAATGGCTGCCTGCACATTGCTTGCTTTCTTTTGATGTTCCAGCTTATGAAAACTATAAAGTTTACTGTAGCACCACAAGAAAGGGCAGCTCTGTATTAGACATTCCCATCACTGACAGCCCAAGTGACACTACCATCAGTCATGGAAGCTTGCCACATCTTCTTGTCATTAATTTCTAAGAACAAGCCACATTTGTGAAGAAAATTGCTGTTACGAGGCTAAAGGAATCACCTGTTTTAGAAAAAGAAATACACAGCCTTAATCTTTCATTCAAGGGATGGAGCAAGGGAATTCCATGATTAGAAAGAAAGGGCAGTGCTAATCTATTCCTTTCCAGATGTTGCTGTAGTCAGATTCAGCTGTCAGTATTTTGATAATATCTACTAGACTGTGTTTAGAGCTGTGGTCCAGTAATCTCAGAGTAATCTGCTTTCTCAAGGTGTTGAAATTGTTTGAACTTACTCCAGCTGCCGAAATCCGCCCATTTTCTAAAAACAGGAATAAGAGGGACTTGATAAAACTCAACTGAATCGCCCACTTCCTCATTTTTCCTGTGCAAGTTCTAGGGAAAAGCCAGCTGCATGACTCTTGCTTGGCAAGAATGACTTTGTAGATTCCTGTGGGTTGAGCAAAGGCATCAAGGACGAGACTAAAGATTCATGGGGATATTCTCATGCTGTTGATGAGAATCAGTGAAAGCACCAGCAGAGTGCACATGAGCTACCTTGGTCCCAAGTCTTCTGTCAGGACAGAAGTTAGCTTCTGTTATCAGCTCACTAAAATGGGCAGTAGATGAAAGGAAAACATTACAATGACTGATCCAAACCAAGAACATAGAGATCTTCTCTTACAACATGAAAATCCTAAGCAAAAAACCCGTGTGTTGTGGTTTTGCTTAGCTGCGATGTTTTAAAATAATACCAAAAACATGTAAGTCTGACACTACAGGGCTTGCTGCCTTTTTTACTGCTTAGTCATTTTTCTCCTCTGCTTTTGAAGTGTTCAAATTACCAAGGCAAAAACCTCCCAAAAGTATTTCAGGTCTTTTGAAATGGTATAGTAACTTCAAAAGCTTCTCTGCAGAGTATTAAAGAAGAAAACACCAGCAGCAATTAAGTCCCACCTTCAAAAAGAGTGTCCTGCCTTTGGGGTGCTCCAGGCTCTGAAGCAGCACAATGCACATGACCTATCCTAGACCTACTGTTCAACAAAACACACTTGTAGTGTTAAGTCTGTTAACTTCCTGGAAATGTTCCTCTGATACATCTTTTATTTACACAGATTGAGCCAAGGTAGATGTTGTGTTCTTTCCATGTGACCTGCATTTTCACTCAGCCTACTTTACATTCAAAAATGAGTGCTGGCACTTGGCAGCGGGTGTTGGAAGATACCCTGTACAAGTTATGCTGCCCTTCTGCACCAGTATGACTAAAAACCCACAAGTTCTCACTGTGAGTCTTATTTGACAAACCAGAGCAGATAAAAATACAGAAGTGTCTAACATCTGCTCACTCACATCTATGGAAAAATGTTGGGAGCAAAGAGGGCAGATTCTGGAAGTATCATCTGACAAGTCCAGATTAAAAGAACTGTCTAGGATTACTGGCATATAGAAAGCACCTGCTTAACTGAAGGGAGAGTTTCAGAGCCAGTGTTCTAATACAGCTTTGCCTGGGAAAAAAACCCAAGAGGCTGAACTTCGGTGTCATAAAATCTACTGGCATTCTAATTCCTCCTGAGACATGCTGGAAACAGCTGAAATTTCTGATCACATTCCAGATTCTGTATTTAAAGAGAGAAATCTTAGACTTGTAATGCTATTTTCTCTCATGCTATGTGCAAGGCCACAATGCTATATTTAGGTTTACAGTTAGTGAAGGGAGTTTTGCACTCCTCTCATTGGTATTCATGGTAAAGTGAAGGCAAAACAGAACTACCTTATCTGTAATATCCTTATTCATATGGAAAATTCACACAAGAAAAGACAGCACCAAATTAGTGCTTTACACAGCATCATAAAATGTTTGATTTGGCAATTGCAGGAATAATCCTTGGATTTTAAAAAACCTTCAAAATTCCAGTTGTGAACACTGCCCTTTCCAAAAGTTGGAGAGGGAGAGGTAGAGAACAGAAAGTGCAGTAAAAAGACAATTTTTAAAAACCACCTTTGAGGAAAGGAGGAAGGAAACAGCTTGAGAAGCCATTTGCTAGTACTGGGTGCCTCAGTGCAGGGTGTTGGGCTGGGTCCCTGTCAGGCCTACGCTGCTGCAACTGAAAGCACTTCTAATTTCAGCTTGCACAAAGGCAAACAAGAACACTCTGGAATTACCTCTCACCTTGCTAGCACATAGCACAGGAAGGTGCTTTTCAGACAAACATGTCCTGGCCTTTGCAGTATTTCCTTGAAAAACACCACAGAACGAGTGCCAGCAGCCAGGCTCCGTGTCTGAAGTGCTTGGCTCAAACTGCTCTGACCTGGGCGTTGCCAACTGCTCCATACTGGCTACTGCAGCAATCTCTGTTACCCACTCACACAGCCAGAGGAAAATAATTCCCCCAGACCAGGTAAGTCCTCAGGTCACAGCACTAAACCTGTGTTCTAAACAGGAGAGCAGACTGTGTCTCCTCTTACCTGGCTTGAATTTTCAACACAGTCCTCGCTTCTTGACCAAGCAGATGTAGCAGATGCATAACTTTACCCATCTGGAAGTCATCCACTTGCCTTCATCATCAGGAGTAAGAGACTCTGAACGTTTCAGTTGTCCTGTAAGGATCACCTGCAGCTTTTTATTCACTTGATCCAACTAAGGCAAGAGGTGAAGTCTCAAAATGGCACTAAATAATTATGAAGTACATGTAAGAAACAAGACAACATTGGACTAGAAAGTTAGTTGAAGTAATAGGACTTTATTCCAGATACTAGTAGCATGGTTTTAACTTTTTTTTTTTAAACAATTTGTTAAAACTGGTACTTCAGACAAAATTAAGGATTCTGTGGAGCTTTTATGTCCAAGCTAAGAGTATATAGACTTTTATGAGTATTTATTTTCTGAAACAAATACAAACACAAAATTGCCATAATCCTTGACAGTTTTATTCCTTATCATTAGCCTGAGGTATACTAACAAATCTCCCTCTGGGAATGTATGAATACTGCACTAGTCAGCATTGTTTTGCTCAAAACTCACTTAATAAAAAAAGTGTTTCTATTTTGCAGTTCTATACGAGAAACTATTTTTTCTGCACATGAACTTAAATAGTGTAATTTATATGCTCCTGCAAGATGAAAAGTGTAGGGAAAGTTTTGAAAGCACAGTTCTTTCCCAACAAACACAAGCATGCCACTGAACATTAAAATGAAGGAGGAAAACGTACCTGAATGGTTCCAGATCAATGGGAGATGGTAAAAAGTGAATGCTGACAAAATTTGCAAGGACTGCAGCTGGAAATCCCCATGCTGGGAACCTGGGAAGGAAAGAAAACTGCTCTATACTCACACACATAAAGGAAGAGGGGAGGAAGGGAATGGAGTCTGGTGGGGTTTGTTGCAAATGTTCAAAAATTTCAGCACTAAAACTTCAGCCTGCAGGAATCCAGAGCAGACTGACAACCTGCTGATCCCTGCCATGGAGAGGAGTGGCCCAACTGCTTCCACAGATGGTGCTGCTCTCCTGCTCTGCCCCCACACTGAACTCATCAGTCTCCAGATGGATGATTCTGCCCCTGATCCAGCCAAAGCACACCAGGTTTCTTCCGCTGAGTTGTATTGCTGGTGGTAGCTAACTGTGCCACAGGCAGAGCCCAGTGATTTGTGTGGTCAGCAGCTTTGCTGACCCCAGTATCTTTAGGGCTTTTATCCATCCCACCCTGGCAGAGTGCTGAAGCACTTGCCATTTGCAGGCCTTGCCAAGTGCACACACAATTGCAATGGGGTTGTTGCACACACCAAACCGTGATGAGGTCTCACGTAAACCAGCCTTGAAGGCCCTGCCTGAGCCACTGCCATCTCTGCTGCAGGGCCAGGGTGCCCAGGGAAGTGCCACAGAGACCAAAGCAAACAGCTCAGCAGCTCCCTTCCACCAATTAAATCAGGGAGGAATAAACCACTTCAATGAAACACAGAGTAAGTAACTGGAAAATTAAACATGGATGTTACTGAAGAAAACGCCATTAAAATAGAAAGGAGTAAAAAGCAGTTCCTGGGGAGAGGGCTGGAGTATCACCTCCAGTTTTGGTGTATTGGCCCCGTTTCCGCAAGGTGTTTATCAACAGAAAGGAAACAACCCGCCCGTGGGCTGTCCCACCCAGCACCACTGCGTTCCCCCTAGGGAGGGGTCAGCTCCCTGAGCCCCCAGCTCTGCTCCCTCCCTCTGTCCCAGGCAAACCTTACTTCAGGCTAAAGGCCAACTGTGTCTGCCCACAGGACTCACAAAAATCCACCTGGCCTCAAAAGGATCACAACACATCACGAGGGAAAGGAAAAACCAAACACACGTCACGTAACCAAGTATTGCCAACTTCAGCTTTAATAATGGAACCATCACTTTTTTGCCATTTCAGTAATAACTTTAAGGGGAATAAAAACTTCCCTACAAAAATAAAACTAAGCTTGTTAAAATTATAAATAGTTTAAATGTTTGTATTTAAAGACATATACTTTAATGTTTCCCTGCATTCCCCCTCCCTCATCATTTAGTCATTCTGGTACCATCATATAATGACAAGAAAACAGTTTTGCAACAAAAGCTCTGACAGTTCAATTTGATGCTAAAATTAAAAAAAGATAAAACTGACCAGGCATGACCATTTCTTTTAAATTAAAGCTGCTGTAACTGCCAGTGTGTAGAACAAAAAAGAAGAAAATTAACTCCACACATGACATCTTACAATAATTAACTGTGGACTAAGACAAAATTAAAATAAAAGTTTATTTTGGTCCCCCACCCCCTTCCCCTTCACCCCAAATCAAGACTCATAGTGCATACAACACTGATTGAGGTTTTTGGCTAAAGTAAATGAAGATGTGCCTACTTAAAAAGACTGATAGTTTAGTTCAAGTAAAACCAAAATTCACATATTTCTATACTCAACTTTAAAACTCAAACAGTGTTTAAATCTGAGCAACAAATGGTTCAATATTGACAGCAGTTATGCAATGATTACATAGCTATGGGCAGAAACATAAATTAAGATGTTAACAGAATACCCACCAACACACTGCTGCATTCCTAGAAAAACAAATTGTAACAAAACACAAAAGCATTCCCTGAACCATTATAAAGTGTCTCACTTGAGGATAATGTTACTAACTCACACATGCACTACAATGTTACATGTGAAATTAAAAAAACAAACAAGATATGCCTTAGATATATTTTATAGTTAGTCCTACTCTTAATTTCTCTTAACTCTTTAAAACATTATGATTGTCTCATAAGCTTGCAAATTCTTTTTACCTAAAAACCTTGTGAAGAGTTTTAAAAAGAATCTTACTAAGTAAAGGAAACAAAGGCACAATTACATAAAATTAAGGGGAAGAGAAGCATCTTGGAGTTTCACACAGTATCCATTAGATGTCACCAAAGTTTTAACAATTCCTTGGGAATTTAAAATGAACACATTAAGAACAGAGGGGAAAAAAACCCCACCACAACTTCTGCTGCTCTTCAATCCTTAGCACTCCTCCACTCCCCCACCCCCCAGTACATAACTCATTTCCTCTCTGGCATGATAATGACTACAATATCAGTCACTCAAATCTGCCTCATGCTTCCATGCTTCTATTGCACACCCACTTCTTTGGTTTCTTTTGAACATGCTTTTTTTTAGATAAATAACTCTGAAAGAACAACAACTATATTTACACTAAAGTAAAAAGTTTTCTTGCTACATTTTTCCTACTTTTAAATCAAGTAAATCAGCAGTCCGCAGAATTTGGTAATCAGTTTTTCAATTAAGAGTTTAAAAATCATAAAGGAAAAAAAGTTTTGACTTATTAAAAGCAAGAGTTAGTAAGCTCAGTCACCAAAACAGACAATAAATGTTAACGTTCTGCTGGGCTGGAAATGTGAATAAGAAATTTTACTTTCTTTGCCTGACTGAGCTTTTAACAAAGAAAGAAGTAGAGGAAGCTCTGTCTGTCTTTCAGATATGGTAATTCAAGATTATCCACCCTAAAAATGGATCACTGGGCCAGAGGAAAGACCTGACACAATAAAAATCAAATGCATCTGTAGTTGTAGCTTACGTCTGCACCCTTGCTAGACAGGTATTTCTCAGAGTTATCTGAGACATGGACCACTTTTCAGAATTCAAGTAAGCAGCTTTTCAGGTTTGCCACACTTTTCAAACCCTGACTATGCCTTTATGGAATCAGCTTCTCCAAAAGGGACCTGTATGTGCAGCTCCATTTCCATTCTTACTTAGCTTTTGCTTCTTGTTCCTTCCCACTATTTCTATTTCTTTATTCCTTTTCCAGTGTGGATTTACACAGTTAAAACCATAAAACTTATTCACAATATTAAAACATACTGAAACTTTAACCTTGTAGAATTAGTATTTCAACTTTCCTCTGTGTAAATACTATTTTCATTTAAAACCTCCTGTCAGCTATTAGAGTTCTTCTCCCCCAACTCTCACCTTCTTTTCAACCTTCTCTTTACTTTCTTCCCAAAGACCACTTGAAAGCTTTCCACAATTTCACAGTACAAACCACAGGATCTCATGAGCTCTCCACCTATAACAGTTCTCTCACAAATTTTACAGTAACTATTCAAAAACAGAAAGGTAGTGCAAATCAATTTCATATCTAACATAGCGCTCTAATTCTCATCCAAATGGCTTTAATAATATTTTTTAACCCATCAATTTGCACATCCTTACTTGTAAAGATACCATTAAGCAAAGAAGAAAAAACAAAGGTATTTCATAGCATCCTAGGAAATTGCTTACAGTTTCACAGCTTGCACCAAGATAACTTGGGAAACTCTCTAGGCACACAGAGGGTTGCAAACTGATGTACAAACATGCAGAATCCCTTACTTGTGGGTGCAAGATGCTAAGTGACCTGGCTTATGGAACTAAGTCTACCCTGGCATCACAAAACAGTCTTCTGAATAAAGAGAACGACTCTCTGCTGCTCTTTGTACTTGGGTTTGGCATGCTCTATGACGTTTGGTAGCACTTTTCCTGAGTGTCCTTTGGCCCCTTTTAGCCAGGCTTCAGCACCCCCCGAAGGGCTTCTTCAAGCTTGCCCCTGTAAGCTGCATAGCGGTTCTTCAAGAGCTGCAGTTGGTCGCTTTCCTCTTTGTCCAGTATGCGCAAGAAGTTCTGCAGCTCAGGAATACTGAAAGCTTCCCACTGCAAAGACAGAGAGTGCAAAGAATGGATGAGATCAACAGAAAATTCATACATCTTTTATATATGCAGTGTTTCCAAACAAAACCTCAGACATTGTAGACAATTTCCAACTGAAACAGTATCACGCACCTTCCTCATAAATCTTAGGGCATCTGAAAATATTTTACTCTTTCAATTAGTTTTTTTCTTCTGCAAGTAACAACAGGTCAATCTAACCACAAATGAAATGTTTATAAAAGGCACAAAGGAAATTAACAGGGGAAACAAGTCTGCTTCCAGAAAATGACCTGCCCAGTCAGCACAGCTCAAACAGAAGCCCACTCACCCAGGAGGTTACACAAACACTGGCCCAGCAGGGTGCGACCTACCATGACTTCTCCAGTTTCATGCTCGCGCAGAACAAAGCTGAGCATTTCTGTTTTGGGGCCTGCCACCAAGCGCAGGTAGAGGGGATGTTCTCTGTCTGACAGCTTGCAGGTATAAACTGCAGGAGAAGGAAACCACAGTCATTAGCATCTTTACCAACAATGACTCCAACACTTGGAATGACTAATGCTAGCTAATGCTACAAAAATTTCAGAAAGATGCATGTGTAGCTAAAATTTACACACATACTATCAGTCTACATACTGGTTTTGAGCAGTGAGTTTTAGGGAGGAGCTGAGCAGGTGACTGATGGTGACAGTGCAATACTGCATTTGCACAGGAATTAAATGGCCTCCTGTCAACACAGTACATGCAAGGCAGGGGGGAAAAATAACCCACAAGAAAAAACCACAACACACAGATCTGTTGCTCTATCTAAGCATTTATGACATCACAGCTGTGTATCACTGCTCTGATTTAAGTTTTCCACTTAAAATTTCACACACGAAGTCTAAAAGACAACTCCGCTTATCTGAGAGTCAGAAACATCGGAACTACTGAAACTGCTCTCAATATCCATGAAAGGAAGGCAGATTCTAAGTGCAAGAACACAACACTGGCAAAATGCACCTTTCCCTAAAAAACCCCTTTTCCATCTTCTGGTATTCCCATCACAACTTACAACAAACTCCTAACAGCAGCCAGTGCCCAGGGCCAGCCACGTGAGCACTAACACGTGAGCACAAGACATGTCCCCATGGTTGTCACCTCGAGAGTGTCCTGCCAGTGCCAGTACCTCATGCATCACAGACACCATGGCTTATCTGTTTGAAAACCTGGCCTGTAACTTCATCTCACAACTCTGCAGTGTATCAGCCAGCTGAAATTTAGGACCTGATAAGGGCATGAAATAAAATAAAATGGATGGCAAAGCACAGGAGATCTGTGTAATGTTTTAGCAGGTGACTTTGTCTTGGATGAATTATCCTGAAATACCTCCAGTCTTTTACAATCTTGCCATGCTACTTTATACATGGAAAAAAAGACAAGGTAGAAAGACTATTACCCCATTTATCTGACTTCTTCCACCTTGCTAATTTCAAGTATTACTATAGCACAACTCCCTCCCCAAACCCTTCCATTACCCAAATGCCTCAGGCTCAGTTTATACCTTGATCTTCCTTGTGACAGCGTTTATAAAGTGCAAACTTGGCAGGGTTGTCAGCCACAAAGAACTTCTTGAGCAAGGCTTCGATCACTTCCCGCACAGTGTTGGTGCTGCTGATGTGGAGGGTGTTCACACAGCCCTCTGGCAGGTAGAAAGCAGTTTCCTGGCTGCTGGGAGCACACCTGCCCTGGCTCTGGGAGGGCTGCACAGTGATGGGTCTGCACAGCTCCATCTGCACCTTGATGAAGCCAGTGTAAATCCCATTGGCGTTCTGCAACCAAGGACAGGCCTGGACAGTTACAATCATCAGCAGTCACCCCTGGGACACAGCAGTGCAGCAGGCACATGAACATGCTCACAGTGAGCACTGTTTAAATACCACTGCAACACATGACATCTCACAGGAAAGGCACTGCTTTCATAATTCAGACAGTTATTCTTTCTGGTAGGCCTTCTGAATAGAAATTTTTCTTATTAGTAACTACTGAGTATTAATTTTTTCTTAATAATAACTGCTGAATTCTAAGTATATTAGGGTTCATCAAGCAAAAGGTACAACATACCAGAGATAAGTTTTCACTTCAGGAGAGGACTATGAAGTGAAAAAGATCACTAATACCATCTTCAGCAACAGATTTTGTGCAGAAATACAGAAATTATCTCCCACATTTTAGGTGTCTTTGTCAACTTAGTCTGAGGCCTTTAAATGGTCAAATCATGTTGAAAAAAGCCCTAACCAACAGAAAAAAAACAAACCCCAAAAAACTCACAAGAAAATAAACAAAAAACCAAACAAAACCCCCAAAACTCAAACAATCAAACAAAAATCCCAAAAACTCAAAGAAACAAAAACAAAAAAACCCCAATAAACAACAAAAAACCCAGGCAAAACCCCAGAATAAATGTCAATCCAAGTAACATCTGAAAATGTTTATTTCAGTTGCTCTTGAAAGACAAAACAGCAAAGCCAATCAAACCTTACTGAGCTAGAAAAATTTTGACAATCTAGTTTTGGGCATAATAAGTCAAACACATAACAAAGATCTTTTTAGTACATAGTTATACTTATATGGTTTAGGATATAATGGAATTTCACAATTTCCATATACACCCACAGGAATATGTCATGTATTACAAAATCTGGACAGCCTAACAACTTTTTAACAGATTGCTAAGCAGATAGATGTGAATTTTGTTAGTATGGACTTGAGTAAACCCAACTGAACATTAAACCTGGTTCACAATCCTTTGAAATGAGAAGTCTTATGAATTCCAGTCTGTAATTTCTATGGTTTTTGGGGGAAGAAAGTATCTTCATGCTGAAAACTTGTATGACTACTCTGAAAGTTAAGTATCCTATAATAAATATTGCATGTTTTAACTTTTATCACTGCTTGAGCATCCTTATCAAAGAAATCTGACAAAAATTTATCTGCAAAAACAAGAAAAATATACCTTCATTTTTACCATCTGAGCATTTTCAGAATTGGTAAGAAAATTTTGACAAATGTACAGCTTAGTGCCAGCTGACAGTTTACCTTAAACACAGGTACATCAGTTTGTTTTTAGAACACTTTGTTGTTTTGATCCATGTAAAAGAGCTACAGGGATAAAAAGCATTTCAGACATGAGATTTTAATTTGTCAGTCTAAGGAAAAGTCTCTTAGAAAACCATCTAAACAGAGAGTTTTATATGTAAGATGCTAAGAATAAAACAATTCGCAATGCACTACAAAGCTACAACTCAACATTAAAAATTACAGGAATTCTATGCAAAACTTACCAAGGTCATCTTTAATTTATCAGTGACAGATGAATTATAGCTTTGTATCTTCTCTTTAACTTCTTCTTTGCTGAGATAAACATGAGGTTCTCTCTCCTTCTGAACATCCTTCAAAAACAAGACAGTAGTTTTAAAACACAGTATAAAATAAATTATTTTATGATTCTGGATACAAACATTCTTAGTCCAAATGGTAATTATTCCACAGAGGCTCAACATAACAGTAATAGCTGTGCAGCAACAGCAATGATTAACACGTGAAGCAAATCAAACAGAACACTGGGACTGAAGGGAGATGGCAGGGAGATAGTTTAATCAACACACCCAAAGACACCTGAGCCCTTTTGTTGCCAACTGTTTTCCTTCAAATATTTTGCAGCAGTATGCAAGAGAGCTCAGCTCGGCTTATGGCTTGATCTTCTCATGTCAATGCTACGCCATCCTGTAAAGAACACTTAAAATTTTCATTAACTATTACCTGGGGCACAAATAGGTATTTCTGAACAAAGCAGGAGCACATCTGAAAAGAGCAGCACGTCCTAGCAAGAAACCCCAACAATCCCAGTGTGTGCCAACAACACGACAGCATCCCAGCATTGCAATGTGACAGACAGGATGTTACACACAGGGTCACTGCCTACTGCACAAACCATCAGAAGTAACTCTCCAGATACATAATGTTACACCAATTGCATGGGTGTTTTTCCCATGGGGGAGGCCTTATTAAGATTTTTCAACTGTTGCTTTTACAAGGTTGCTGTGGATTTCACGTGTGGCAGTAAAAGAAGACCCTGGAATTGGATTTTTTCCAAACAAACATTTGTTCCCAATCTGTAGTCCCACAGCAGCAAACCAGTGTTATAAATACACTCCAGTTTCTACCACTAGCACAAATGCCATATATAGTATGAAAGAGTTTCAGCTCTCAGCTTTGATGATTTAAGGCTTCAATTAGAAAAGGGAGAAGCTTTGAAGAGCCTCGATGCTTTCAGAGAACACCTGAGCACATTCACTCTACACACAAACCAAGTCCCAGTTCCACCTGTCCTCCCAAACACATTCCAGTGTAATGTATCCTGAGGAAGGGCTTCCCTGACCAGTGGCCTGTTCAGAATCCCACTCTATTGGACACCACTCAGCACAACTCAGCACACATCTTTGCAGGCACTTCAGTTTGCCAGACACTACCCCAAAGATGAGCACATCTGCTGTGGCATTGTAAGGTTCCACTTGCCAGAAAGAATCTCCTGAACTTTTTCTGTCTCCTAATTTAAAATCAACTATTTTTAGCTCTTTTAGGCTTAGTTTTGCTTTTTCTATATGGCATTTCACTAAATGACATGCTGGAGCAGACTTTTTTCCCATGGCTATAAAAAGAAAGGTGTGGTCTGAATGGAGAACTTGAAGCCAGAAACCTTGAATTCTGATCTGGGCTGAGATACTGATTTCCTGCATAACACTGAGAACATACCTTTATTTCAAGATCAGGAAACTGAGGCAAAAAAGGAACACCAGTGAAAGACAACTCTGCCATTAGGTCCTTAAGCACAATTTAAGATTGTGTAGCATTTTGCACAGCTGCCAGACCCCACCTACTAAATTACAAATACCCAATTACTGAACGTTTTCAGAATTCAAGTCTCTATTCTCTCAAGAGAAATGAAGCCTTCTTGCCCTTCTGTTTTCCATCTGCCCCAAACTATGAAGAAAGACAGCTCAATTTAAACTGCCCACTTCATCTCCCCAAAGGCTCTTTCAGCTTTATAGTGTTCAATCTGGGGGCAAACAGAAGAGGCACAAAGGAAAATAAGTGGATACTAAAGGGACAAGAAACAGTCTGCAAGCCTCTGACATCTATGTGACACATTTCAAGAACCCAAGCTTTAACTTGCAACATTCCCTGTCAGTGTAAGTGCAGACAAACTCCTTCCCAAGGATACCAGCCAAGACTCACCTCAGAGACAAGCATTCATACCTCTCCAATCTACTAACAATATCGATACTGAAATTCCAATACCAGACACCTCTGCTTTAATGCTTATTATTAATTCATTTCTGATTGTTCAAGCAGGTACCTACCCTGTTGGAACTGTCACCTTAAATACTGAAGTTACCCACAACATCCGCTATTATTAAGCAAAAATCACTAACTAGGAAAGAGGGAAAAAACTCACCTTTCCTATGTTGAAATATCAACCTTTGTTTAAAAAACAAAAAATAAACAAATAAACAACCACTTCACATTAACTTCTGTGCACCTGCAAGTTTAATTCCACAAAAAAGACCTTTAATAACTGCAGATGACAAAAAGAACCTATTGCCTATAATGGCAATGGCACAGGGTAAAGTTCACAAGGCTGACATCTAGGAAATTATCTGCATGCATTATTAAGAAGAAAAAAAAGGACAAGGAAACAAAAACCTTGGTGAATTGGTGGGTATGAACAGACAGCAAGAAACTTTCTCCTATTTTCGCACAGGAGAGTTTTCATACTGCTCTCCCAAAATGACAGAAGTTTGATCTGGTTAGAAAGGGCACCAGCCCACGAGATCACTCTAATCCTAGGGACTGCCACGGAAGCAGGCATGACAAGCAAAATCCAAGCCCAGCACCCAAGGCAGCTGATTTCCCACAGACCTGCCCTGGTGATGCTCTCGTAGTCAGCCTTCCCAGGGGCAGACCCACTACAGAGCCGAGGGCCACAAGGCATCACTGGGGCAGCTGTCATCCATCAAACGAGTTAAACATGATTCCACACTTGAACATACCACAGGAATTTCTCCCTTCTTGCACTAGAGGCCAGACAATTTTGGCAAAGCTCAATTAAGTCCACAAAAACACATCTGTGTGTTTACGCAAAAGCGGGGATTACCTCCTTTTGTAGTGAGCACTCTGCCAACAAATGTACCTCTAACTCATTTCCTAAACAACCAAAGCCTGGGCCTTAATTAACTTCAACAGCATGGAGTTCATAGCAAATCTCTGAACTGAATACAAAGAGGACTACTGGGATTAAATCAGACAAAGGGACCCAAAATCATTCAATAAAAATAAAATACATCATAGGCAGAAATGCTGTTTACAGTCATTTTCACCCTTCTCCTCCATCTTTCACTATCAAGACGAGAGGCAGTGAAAAGTGAAGATGTGTCCCAGGAGAGGCAGTAACTCGATGCCACTGGAAACCTAAGACCAAGATCTTAATGAATTAATCTGGTGATACCAGCCTGCATCCAAACAAAAAGCTCAGAACACTCCAACTACTCATTCATCAGGGTACAACTTCAACCAAGCAAACAAAACCTCCTCACCAGCTACACACCAGGACTCAGAGAGAATCACATTGCTGTCACACAAACTGCAGAGACACTAAATCCCACATGACTGCTGCCAACAGAAAACCAACAAAGGAGCAACTCACTGGGTTTATGAACAAGAAAACCTCAGCCCACCATGATTCACTGGGTCAGCTGCTCTCACTGAATGTCATTAAGCAGGATACACAGACTTCAGGCACCTGTGTCTTTTAATTTTCTTAATTATACTTAGCCAACATGCAAAGAGAAGCTAACAAGCTGTTATACAGGGTTTTTTTCCCTGGCTTTTCCCCCCAACTTTCCTGGGGCTGAATTGCTCTCAGCATACAATGGTACCTAAATTTTGCCATACAGCTTTGCTAGACACATGAGAAGTTAAAATAAGTAAGTCTTCTCTGACCAGCATCCTTAGGTGGGTTGAGGAAGACTTGACAAACTCATTTCCCACAGGAAATAGCAGGTGCTTCATAACAGGACCCACTAAAAGAAAAGCTGTCCCCTGCTAACTCTGCTCCTGTTAACAGATCAAATTCCACCTGGTTATCTCAGCAGGTAAATTTATTACCTGTGAAGACCTTGAGTCATCCAATACAACAGCAGTACTTCATTCATCTCTACCATGCTTTACAATGTGCTTCTGACATCCTGCTCTTGAAATGGCTACCAAATGGTTGATGCCACACCTGCACAGGGAAAGCAATTGCTCCAAAGGCAGCTGCTTTAAACAAAGGAGCAAGAGCATTTTGGAGGTGAGACTGGGCACAGCTTCTCAAAGCCAGTGCACTGCTCAGGCACAAGGGGAGCATGATTAGTCTCCAGGCTGATTCATCTCTGGCTCCCTACAAGACACCCAGCACACACCCCACAACAGTGCAGGGAATTGGGAAACTGCCTTTCTTCAAAAGTCAGGCCTGGTGATGAGTTTCCTAACCACAGATCCTTGTGTATGTCACAGCAGCAGAGTGAAGCATGAGCACAACCAGCAGAGCAGTTCACACTGTGTCTTCTTCCATCAGCCAAGACCTAGATGTTGCCAGGCTTAACAATATCACTTCTGGGTGCTAATGCTCAAAAAAGGAACTTTCTCTATAGAACAATGCACAAACAATTCCATGCTATTTTTTGTAAAAATTAAATAAAATATATAGAATAGAACCTGAGCTAGGTTCTCTTCCATCACTTAACCAAGCCATATTCTCAGTAATATCTGCCACATCAACACCCATTTCTCCTCCCAGCCCAATTAAATGTTTTCCTCATCAGAGCTCCTGGTCTCCTTCCACTCCCTGATGCTAATGTGATCTTGCCACTTCCTCAGACCAGCACAGATGGGAAAAACAAAAACTGGTCTCAAGGACGCAGTGGAACACATCAGAACTCATGCAAATTATATATTTGGGTCTAAACCACTAATTTTCTAGTCTGAGCTATTAATTTTTAAGAAATTTTTTCTGTCCTTCACAACACTTACAGTGCACACCACTGGCAGCCATTTGTATTAAAGCCACTTCTCAAGTCAACCAAAGCAGCATTTCATTCCCAAACAGAATTCCTAAGCAACAGCTGCCAGTAAGAGGGAAATGAGGCAAGTGCTTTCATTTTCCCAAGGGGAATAGCTGGTCTTTCATTAGAGCTCATGATGCAATGCCTCTTCACAGTTGAGCTTCCTCACAAGAAAAAGAGCAGAAAATGTTTTTTCTTTATCGCGGCACCCCCCATGCTCATCTCATTTATTGTAGCACAGATGTTTAGAGAAGCAGCACTCTCTTCGTAACATTTATGCTGAGTGCCTAGATGAGACTAGCTCAGCATGAATCCTCAAGAAAGACAACTAAAACTGCACAAATTACAATTCAAGTGAACTGCAAATCAACTTGTGGTCCCAAAAAAGAAGAATCACATCAGTGGCTTTATGGAAGTGTAAGCCTCATGGCTGCTGCCGAACCCTGGTCCTGCATGCAGTAATGAAGCACTAATAAACTCAACAGCTACAGGCTGCTATGGGATGAGGCTGAGAAAAAGTTTCACAAAGAAAGGAAACTCCAAAACCATGAAGCCTGCAGCCTCAGGATCCCTGCCTTGAGTCAAATGCCTGGCTCCCCAAACTGCTACTGCAGCCTCCTGTGTATGGAGAGATACAAGGTCTCTCTCTTCCATCCAACCTGCTATTTTCACAAAACTTTGAGAAATTAGTATCTCTTGAGGAATGAGAAACCAAGCTCCTCTTACTATTTCAGCTTGAAAGACAGAGGAAAATATAACAGATAAAAGGTTAAACCTATCCCAGGAACATCCATAAAGCATTTTTATGAGAAATCTGAAGAACCAAAGACCTGTGGGAACTCAAGCAATCTTCTAAGACACATCAGTCCCTAGCTCAGCTCTCATGTTTCACATTAATCCCACACATACTGTGACCACGATTCAGTCAGATGAATGAAGATGTCATGATCTTGCTGTAAATTGTGGCCAGAAATATTTTTTGAAATAAAACACTGAAGTTTTGAAAATGAGAAATTCAGCCTAAACTATGTTAAAAAAAAATAGTCTTGCTTAGTCATAAAAATTACAGCTAGTGCAATCCTACTTACATCACATTTGCATTAAAGAAAGGATTTAAGTAACAATGCTATTGTACAACAAAAAAAGCCCAGCAGAGCATACAGGAAACAAAATTAATGGAATTCTGATCTCAGTTGTTACTCCTGCAAGAAAGAACACTCTTTCCTACAGCCTGGCAGCACTCCTACAGGAAAGAAAGAAACTGAAACCTTGCAATTAAACTATTCTGAAACAAGCATTTTACTTCTCCCTCATCCTGACTCTCCTGAGAGCACAGCAGCTTTCCCACTGACAGTAATTCCTGCTTCTATCCTGGGGCAAGCCTGAACTCCAGATATGTGCTCCTCCTTCACCTGAAACCCTGAGACTCACCAAGCAGGGACACTGGTCACAGCCAGTCACAGACACCAGTAGCCAAAATGCTGTGAAGACCAATTGGGGGCAGGGTGGCTAAGAAGAAATGTTAGCATCCAAGTATCTCCAAGCACTGACCTTATCACATAGCTGAATCTTGAAATGTTTGCATCCTCCTGAACAAGATGAGGTTGCTCTCTGGGTCAGGGAAAGAGGAATTTTTCTGACAGGATGGATGTGGGCAGAATAATCTCTGTATCTTCCTGTAATACCTTTTACTTTTTGCAGTCAGGGAGCTCCAACTCCCACAGTGGCACACAAGGCAAGGAAGCAGTTTCTTTTTCAGGAAAAGATTTTGTTTTTCTAAGCAGGTTTGGCTGACATGAGTTTGAACCATTATCCTGATATTAAGAGAGTTCAAGAATGGCCCACAACATGTCCCCCTGACAGAGCAAGAGAAGTGGCACCCTCCCAGGTCAGGTGCACAGGGCATCCAGCCTGACAGCCTGCCTTCAGCACAGCAAAAACAAAGGCTATTTCCAGCAAGCACGTGAGCCTTTTCTGCAGCCTCTCTGCTGGCATCCACAAGTGTGGAAGCAGGAATTCAGAGGGCACCTCCCTTCCGAGTCTGTTCGGTGTCCATTTATGGCCTTGGTGCCTATGCAGGCACAGAAACCCTTTCTGAACCTGCCAACACTGCCTGTCTCTGCCCCTCCTGTGGCAGCAAGTTCCACAGATTCATGACTGCAGTGAGAAGAGGTACTGCCATCTGCTTTAAGCTGATCTTCTATTAAGATAGGAGATAACTTCTGTCAAAAACATTGAAGCATATTGCATATTGCTTTAGCCATACGACTAATATGGCAAAACCTCGTACACTCAAGTTTCACCTTCAGCTTTTCGATCACCTTTGTGATTTTGTAAACCACACCACACACATTCCTTTTTTTCCTCTCCAAACTGAGGAGCCTTGAACTCCTTAGTCTTCCTAAGGCAGTTGCTCCATCCTCTCAATCATTTTACAGCAAGGAAACTAACCACAAAAATGGAATGTGGGGACCAGACCTGTATCAGAACTTGTGACATAGGTGCACCAAAGCTTAAATGCTCTTTGTTTATAAATCTGTATGCTGCAGGTATGAAATATCTTTACTTTTATCCATGTGGCAATGTGGTCTCCCTTCCACAGTGGTTACAGAAATCCCCATGCAACACCACAGTTTATAATTTTATCATAATTTTACAAGGTACAAGCATTAGAGTTAATAAATACTTGTTACTTTCAGATTATTTTGGTTTTTACCAAGTATCACCATGTGGTTTGGCATGCAAATGAAAGCAATGAATGACAAAGCAAAGCAAATAATGACAAACATTATGGCTCCATCTGCCCCCTCTGATGTAAACACTCAAATGTTTACATGGTGAGTATTTTTAAGAAGAAGAGAAACCAAACAAAAGTTGTAACTTCCCTTTATTCCTTTTAACAAATTATTTTCCTTCAAACAGAAGCAATATAAACACAGTTCATGTTCAGATGTTGTGAAAGGAAGGCTAGGAAACTGAATATATTTGTTGGTGACATTAACATTGTTGCTAAAGTTTGATTTAAGTTCATCATGACATCACCTCTGAAAACCCCTAGTTACAAACCCTGTTGTACCCTACATGGCTGTACTTTAACTACTGGCACGCAACCCAGTTTCAAAAAAGCAGTCATCTGTTTAAAGTGAAAACCAACTGTACAAATAACAGCAACTCAGGCTTAGCATTAGATTTTGTCCGTAAAGACACAACAGATTTTACACAGATTTGTACATTTTCCCCTCTCCAGACTATGTCATGTTTTTAAAGAAATATATTACATGATTTAAATAATATTTAACAGCTCTTTCAGTTTTGCAAATTTCAGTAAAACTAGATGTAAGAAGTATCACAGACAGTAAATAATTTCCTTCAGGTCTCCTCTTCAGAAAGTGGGAGTTTTAACTGCTGGCTATTTAAGAACATAAGGTGTTTAATGAACTAAAATGGATTACCAGCCTCTGTGACCTGTACAACAAAATCAAGCTTTTAAAAGACTATTAGGAAACAAGCTTATACAGGATATTGTACTGAAAACTACTTAGTGTATCTTGAAAGTTAAATATGGTCTGAAGCCCAGGGTACTAATACAAGTAGAGATCAAACAACTAAGTAACGTTAGGGCTCTGGGTTATTAAACCACAGCATTTGCATATGACCCTACAATGCAAGAATCCAACACATTCCATACAACAGAAGGTAGGAAGAGGTTGCTTACAATGACAACCTCCCAGGTCTACAAATGCAACTCTCTACATTTTACTTTAAAGCTGGCATTGGAAACCAAGCAGCCATTGCTGGGGAAGCGAGCCCCGTGCCAGGCCAAGGCAGAGTGTTCTTCCTGTGCTTGCTGCCAGCACTTCCCAGTCTGAAGCAGGCTCAGCTGTGGGCCTTGTCTCAGCAGAAGCTGGGTGATGTGCCAGCTTTTGCCAAGTTTGTCAAACACCATTTTATCTTTAGAGCAACATTCCCTTCCTGGGTTTGGTAGGGTAGATCTAAGATTGTGTCACCAAATTACTTTTAAAACCTGTCTGTACCAAGAAAAGACAAGAACTTCATAACCAGGCCAAGCTTTTAGGGCTGGTGTTAGACAGAAATGGTGAGCCTGCACATGATCACAACAGTCCCACCAACCAAGTAATTTTTGTTTGGATTTGTTCCACTTAAAAGAAAAAACACAAATCTCAAAAATACACACTAACAATTCTCACCTAGGAAATATCACACATTGTCTCTCCGGATATAGAACAACCCTGACAGTCTTCCCTTATCAGAGACACTACAGTGAAAAAATGTTCAGAAAGATGAACAGTCTTCTCAAAGAAATGCCAGGGTTATGGGGAGGATGTAGTACTTTGAAGAACATACAGTTCTTCAAATTCAAAAAGTTATGTTACTGTCTTTATCATCCTGGTGCTGATCTCACATTTGAAACTTTTCTTAAGGGAAATGCCCTCCTCTGCCGTACATGTATCTCAAACCCCCACAAATTAAGGAAGTAAAACTATCTGTATTTCAAATGAAGTCTGCTTTTGCAAGGCCTCAAAAGCTTGCAACAATAACTGGCAGACTCAGACAATGCTCCAACTTGTAAGCAATCACTTGCATGTTCAGTAATATTCCCAACCTCTAAGCCAAAGCAGCAGAAGTATCTTCTTAGTATGTTAAATATGATCACAATAAAACCATCACATGCATTTACAGTCAACTTATGTAACTGCTGCTTTATGTATATGCAAAACAGAGCTAAAAACTAACTCCATCCAAAATCTAACAGTCTACACTGACTGTGGCTCTACTTCAAAACAAGTTGGGTTTTCATGAAATAAGTCCATAGAAAATTTTTTTACACCAACACGACCTCTCTCACTGCATTTTGTGCAATTAAGTCTCTACAGAGCTTTCACAGAAATATTAAAAACTGGTCTCTTCAAAGAGACATCCAAATTAGATATTTCATGGTGCAGACAAAAGGATGCACCCCTGCAGCCTGGCCTGCATGAAAAACTTCCTCCTTCTTTCACGCTCCAGAAAATTTAAATCACCTGGCACATTTCATTAACAATTAAAACTGTAATGACTGTACCCTTTGCTACAGCCTTTTAATTGCCACATTTTATTAAAAATCAGATAGTAGCCAAAAGACATTTCTAAACCAGCATACTGTAATCATTAGCTTTACCTACTACTGCTTGAACTGATCTGGCAAAAATTCAAGAAAGAAAAAAGCATGGGGGCAAACAAGAGACCATGTAATACTGCAGTGTAAACTTACATTGACCTTAATGATAGGATTTTACCTCTATTTTGTAACCTCAGCCTTAAGAAGTCAAATGTTGAAAGAAAAAAAATTAGAACCCCTTAGGCAATTATCTCCAAGCTGCAGCAAAGAGGAACTTTTCAGTTCTTTCTCCACCTTCATTCAATTTGACTGGAATTCCAGTTAGAAATTATTTAGACTTCAGAGCTCAGATTTGATTGCTGTTCCAGTAAGAAGGAAAATAAAAGGCTTGGATCACTCTTGGACTCTTTGCTGCAACTCCCCATTTGAAGTTATTCCTCTCATCTTGTGGATGAGGGATGCAGTAGAGCATTCATTCAGAGCTGAGAACAAACTGGTAAAGGCAGTTGGCTGCTGGACCTCAGCCCTCCAGCCCCATGGCACCACCAAAGCCCATGTCCTAGTGACCTCAGCATCACACTGGTAAGATGGTACTCAATCCTCAGATCTCTGCATTGTGAGGAAACCAAGCAATTGAGTCAGCAAGATTATGCCTTGAATAAACTCATCAGCTTGGCAATGATAACCTGCTTCTCAGGGGTTTCAATGTCTTGTTCTTCTACCACCTGGATTTTATCTGTCACACACATATTTAAGGCTACCAAGCAATTCAGTTGCAAGCAGACTGAGACTGACAAAAGGAAAAGTCTCTTCAAAACTTCTACATTTTCTAAAAAGAAAGACAAACCATACTATTACCATTGCAAAAACTGAAAACTGCCACCAACGTGTGTTTCAACCCTTCTTGCAAAAATACACTTGTTGCCCAGTTTCAGTATGAATTTGTTTTCCAGAATACACACACAGAGGACATTAATTTCTTACAAATGAATTCAGGTGCTTCCAAGGCTGAGACAATTTAAAAGACAGCTGCTTTTAGCCATATGCCTGCTTCTCTGCTAGATGCTACCACTGTCTGAGAAACCAGTGTCAGCTGTCACAGTCCTCATCCAGTAACAGAATCACTACCAGCCAGCAGATTGCTTCCACAAATCCAGGAGGCTCCTTTCTTAAATAGGTTGAATAAGGTATTTTTTTCTTTTTACAGTTGAAAAAGAACAGAATAAACAAACTGAAAACAGAAGAACTAGCAAGGGAAAGCCAGGGTTTTATTTTTGCACAGGTTAAAAAACCCCCCCAGATAATATAAACAAGCATCAACCAAGTCTGCAGCATGAGAGAACTACAGTGCAATAAACACCTCATGGCACAAGTCCCATCTTACCCAAACACTGTGCCAGCCTGGTGCCATGCATCAGCAGACAGTTTACACCACTAACATCTCCAGTGCTCATGTGAGCATGCTGCTCCCTTCTCATCAACTCACAGCTTCTGCATCTGGGCAGACCATTCTGCAGTAGTGAATCACTTCAGAATTACAGGACAGTTGTTACACTCGGACATTTCTTTTTATAATAGCACGAACAAAAGTGATAGCAGTGCTATTTAGATCAATACTGGCAGAGTGGAGAGAGAAGAGAGTAGGAGGCCAAACCAGTATGCGTTCAAGGGAGGTGTGAACAGAAGACTTCAGAAGATGGTTAATGAATATCCCACAGGAAAAGCTGGATAAACAAACTCTCCATCTGAGGAAAGGTCAGGAGAACAGCAATTAGGCTGCACTGGAGAACAGGGCTTGCTTGCTTACAACCTGATGCCATGGCCTGACTCCAAACACAAGTTATTTTGCCATGCTGGAGAATGGCCACCAGGAAACCAGAGAAGGGGGAAAATGATTACATGCTTTGTTCTTAAGGAGCAAATGGGAGAATGTGTTGACTTTACAACATAAAGTTCAAAAAGTTGTTCTTTTTTCCTTTCCAAACAGCTATTTCCCTGCTTTTATGGGCAGGATGTTACAGGCACAAGGAAGCGCTGCTGCTACTCCACCTTTCCTTAAGCCTGACTTCTGCTTCAGGAAATGTAATTATGAAGTGTATGAAGGTATGAGATCTGCTAGAGCTGATAGGCATTTCAGGTGGAAGCAAAAGTCTAGTAGAATTTTTCATTAAAAAAAAAAATCCTTGTTAGAGGTAATAAGGATAATCAGTACCATCACACCCTCTAAGAAAACACTCAGACGACAGAACACATTGAAAAGGATGGGTCACCTTATGGACAAGCATCAGATAAGCTGAAACCAGTACAATCAAAATTTCCTCAAATAAACAATAAATTCTGCAAAGCAAAATCACAACTGCCTTTTAATAAAAGTATCCGAAATATTTTGTTAACATTTCCTGTACTTGAATAGAAAATACTGAGAACTCATGGTTTTAGCCAATAAAATGAAGCATGCAATCAGATATCAACACTGTTTTAAAAGGAGATCAAAATAAAAGTTTAAAAAAACGTAAAAACAAACCATCACCCAACTGGGATATACAGCATTTGCCTATGTCTTTAAACTTACAGTTGTTGAGGTACTAAGTTATACCTCTACCTTATCTTATTAGAAGTTTCTAGATCACAGGAGTCATTCTTAGCTTACAAATATACACATGCACATTTAAAACTGTAAAGTAACGGGGAGTCTTTTTGAGAGCTGGAAAAATTAAGAATATATCTGGAACCTCTGACACAGACAAAAGCATTAGCCTGTAATCAGGCCAGTCAGTTCACATCCACTCTTCCACTGAGCATATATAATACAGGTCCACTAACAAGACCTCTCTAATTGCCACATGTGAAGGGCCTCAGCTTTTACCTCTATCAAACTGTGTAATTAATTAAAGTATTGGTATTTCTTCTGCTCCAAACCTGTACAGGCAATTTTGCCAGAACACTGAAATTCAGCCAAATTTCTACCAGTATGTCCTTTGCATAATGTGCTAGCAAAAACTTTTCAAATCAACTAACATTGTGGGTTCCCATAAAAAGTTATTCTGTAATGCCTGGTTGCAAGGGGTAAGGAATAGGGAGAGGAACACACGGGTGCTTCCCCTATGTAGCACCACCACATTATAACACAAGGAGAAGAACTGGAAACTATAGACAAGAGAACAACACAAAGGGGGGTTAAGAGGCATTAATTTAGCATCTGATCACTTCTGTCCCACATTATGAATGTTGAATGTTACAGTAGCATAGTAATAAGCATCACTGTTACACAAAAATTAAATGGCACCCCGAGTATAAGAAAGTTCTCAAAATGGCAGAGCACAGTCCTTGATTATTAGGACCATTCATTAGGAAATCCTAATGAAATCATCAGGATTCTTCATTTATTAATTAGTAAAAATTAACAAAAATCAAAGTAGTTACTTACATAGGCTGACTAAGGTGACACACACCGATGCCAACATATGCAGGGATGGTAACTTTTCTGAAAAATTGGCATGGCAACATCGAAGTGTGGAAACACGAACAAAGGGAGCTTACTACATGCATTTAAGCAAATAGTTTTTATGATGCAAAGTGGGAAGAAGCTAGCTACAGCTTTTCAGCATTTCAGAAAAAGAGGACAGGCAATCTAAACAAGCAAACTACAAAAGGAGGTATGTGATCCTAAGAAAAAAAAGCTGAGGGGTATACAACTTGAGGTGCCACCACATCTTCCAGTTTTGCTTCAGTAAAGGTGCATTTTTTTGCAATTTCTCAGTCTTGTACATCTAACTAATTTACATTATTGAAAAATTAACAAGACTCTCAAACATCATATAGGCTTAACCAGATTAGGAAATACCACATTTCTAGTAAGTCAGAAGTCTAGTAGTGCCCTGAGGAAAGAGTGATCAAAACCAGCAACATCTTGCTGTTACTGGTGACAAAAGGAGAAAATGCTCTCTGCTTTCTGTACTCCTAAGCAGTTTTACATGGCCAGATAATTATGTTAGAAATGAAGCACACCTGCTTCCAGCCACCCTCCCACACAGGTATACAGCAGTAACCCAGCCCATACACAGGCTAGCCAAAAGCTTTGCTAAGCACCCTCTGCATCTGACAGGAGGGCAGACACTGTGCAGACTCTGCATTGTGCTCTCCTGCTGCCACCAGAGTCCCAACTCCATGCTCCAAGACATAAAGGGTGAAGCTGGGCAGGAAATAATCTATTTTTTCCAACAGAACTAACCCCAGCGCCCCTCCTCTCCTGCTTGGCACAGCTCAGGAGACCACCCCCCACCACTGTCTGGTTTTCCTACCAGAACACCTGTGCCCAACCTGATCTCTAAATGCTCTGAAGGGAATTCATGTGCATGTAAACTGGCAGATGTAGCATCACCAGGGGGTCATACCCTTGTTTTAGCTAGTTCAGGTGTTGTCAATGAATCATATAACAGAGTAAGTTTCACTGCAGAAGCAGATTCTTTTATAAATTAATAATAGATGCTCGGTGGGTGACCAACTGAGTGCTACAGCTGGTAGGCACCAGAATGCCAGCCCTTTGCAGTGACTTGCCCATTAACTGGGAGCATCAGACACGCTCCTGTGTATTGGAACTGGCCGTAACTACACTCCTACTCCCTCTGGGATCTCTTTGCAAACCACTACTGGTTAAGAGAATAATTTGCCAGCGCAACTGTACATTCCTGGGAATATTCTGCAAATCAGTTGTAAACAGTAGGCTTAGCAAAACTTTTCTAAACATGACACAGACCAAGAAAACATTATCCCTGCACCCATAACCTCAGCACTCTTGTGTTCCAGTTAACACCATACATCCATTTAATGGGATGCTTTGAAATACCAAGTTATCAGGAATGCTGGCACTAGAATACTGATTCTCACGTTAACTTTTCTAACATTACAAGAGCTTCCAGATCTGACTGCTCCAGTTCAGAGAGTACTCCCACTGAAAGGGCTACCACCACCCTCCACCACAACAGCTGTTTGCAGAATGTGATCTTAGTTTCTGTCCAAGCCCTTGCTAATATTTGCTGTCCAAGCCCTCACTGATATTTGCTGTCTTGATTCAAGCTGTTTTAAGTGACTGCATAGTTTTGAAGTAAAAAAGCACTGAACAAATCCAGTTGAAGATTAAAAACTAAGGATTAACAGAAGAAAGAGCAGGCAAAGGAGCACAGCAATGCTTATTTAGATTTATTAATAACAGAACACAACACTCCCCATACCGAGACTGACTTAGAAATTCCCAATATCCAGCTTGTTTATTAGAAACTAGAGACATCAAAATGCTGCCAAGGGACACCTGGCCCCTTAAGAGGCCTCTAATTTACTGCCTCTGCAGCTGCATAATGGGGAAAGTCTGTATTTTTCACTCCAGCATTCAAACCAAGAATGAAGAGCCAGTTCTGATTTTGCCATGAATACACATGTAGTTTTAAGATGAGGTTTAATTTGTGAGTTTTTAATTGTGTGCCCTTTGGATGTGAAGCACTCAGCAAGTGTAGGCTATAAGCTTTACTATGAACTTGAACACAACAACTAAGTAATGGGTTTCAGTATATTTCACTGAAAATAAAGCTAAGGAAAGGGACTAAAAATGCTTTCAGAAGATAAATACAGCAAACATCCAGAGTCAAATTTGCAACAATAACTTGCAAAGACATTATTTTTAAAGAACACAAATCATTACCTCTATGGGTACACATGCATGTATTGACTGAAATTGCACAGATGGCAACAGCCATTTTTTAGTTGATCACAACTGCAACTAATGTTAAAAAGGTTGAGCCAAGGTTCAAAACATTACATATCAAGAAGACATTTTTCCCTCTCTCTAAACTCCAGCCAAACAGCTCCACTGTAGCAGAGGGAGAAGCTGCAGGGAAATGGGTTTGTCCATGACAGAAATTCTTCTGAGTGTCCCTGCAGCAGCTGCAACTGCAAAGGGAAAGCTGTGGAGTCCATGAGGATGACAGGGGACCAGTGGGGAAAGCTGGCACAGGTGCAGTAGGTCAGGACCATGTGCTGAAAGAGATGCGTTTAGCACTGTTTCAGAATCGTTGCTCAATTCAAGGGCCACCTACACTTTAAATAAATGCATCCTTTTTTTTTAAGCAGCATTGTTAGACTTATTCTCATCAACAGAACTACCGAACAAATGAATTCATTTATGCATTACCACCAGTGTATTATTCTCCACACTACACGTAGCACTATCTTCTTCACACACTTGCAAATACAAGCCTTTTTAGGTGTTCTGTGCTGATACTTCCATCAAGCAGCTGTAACTGTGAGGCTGGGTCTGTAAGATCCCTTGCTGCAGAAACTGGAAGAAGCCCAGCAAAGAAGGAAGGAACAGTGAGAGGAATCTCTCAAGCGAATTTGGCTTGGCAGGAACAGGTTCTACCCCTGCCCTGAAAAGGAGTTTAGAGCACAAAAATATCCACAGATGATCGCTAATGGCAGGTTCACTCGTTTTTGGGGAGCTGACTTGAGACCTGAGAATTATTAGAATTTGCTGAGTCAAGAACACTCATATCTGCAAGCAAAGCAAGCACAAGCCAGACAAGTTCTCTGCAACGTGAGATACATGCAGAAATCTGTCACAGCGGTAGATCTAACCAGATCAGAAGCAGAGGACAATTCTTACTACACAGAGAAGGGAGCAAAGTGGGGGGACAGGACAGGACACAAGACACTGATCAAACCTGATCTGATCAGAACACCTGAACAGTTTAATTCCCATGCCAGGTGAGGCAATAAGACAGAGGAGCCAATTCCACAAGATAAACACAAGTGCCATTTGTGAGAAATCCCAGCACATCCACGATGCCTGCAGAGGGCAGGCAGGTATGTCAGAGGTTTAGCAGGATGCCTGCAACCTACCAAGTGGCAACAGGAAACTGGGCAGGATACACACCCAGCAGTACCCCAGACAACGTTAGATACCTCTGGTTTAAGAAGTCCCGAGTCCCAGCCCACAGGCTGACTTGGTGGTGAGCTGAATGGCTCTTACTTGTGCTGCCAACATCATCAGTGAGACACTTGCATTCTCACACCTGCATATGAGCGTTCAGTCCAGAGCTGAATCCTACTCCAGTCCACAAGAGGCAGACTTCAAAAACATAGAAAGTGTGATTTTTGCAAGTGGACCTGTGGAATTCTATGTCACAGCACTCTAGGGATGCTACAAGTCTACATGGGTACAAAAGCAACCAGATAACCCCCAGGAAAAAGCATCCCAGCCTGCAAATCAAAGAGGCTAAGAGTGTTCTGTCAGGACATCACTGCATAATTGCCCCGTTCCTCTTACTCTTCCCCAGCACGTGCCATTAGTAATTGCCAAACACGCCTCTAAGACAGATCTGGCTTTTGACTTCATATGGGTATCTACACGTTTCTTATGTTTCAGCTTCCATATTAAATGGGAACATCATCAGCAATGTGCAAGAGAAAAACAGCAGGTCCCAAAATGGGGCTGGCCAACCAAGATGACTGTCAGATGAGGCATGCACAGAGCCTGAGGTGAAGCAGCTAGGGATAACCCAATTCAACCACAACACAAAACACACTTTGACTTAAAGCCAGAAACATGAGCAGTGGTGTACTTGCAGAAGGGAAGAAGCTGTTGTTAATATGTTATTATTGGAAGGCACATTCACAAACATTTGTGAAATATCATAGGAAAAAAAATCCCTGCTGAAATGATTAATTCTTCTTTTAAAGCAAGCTTTGAGTACCATGCAGGGAATTTATGGCTTTATGCCACATCCTCTACAATAAGGAGAAGGGGAAAGACTCATCAAGATTAGCAGCATATATTCTGTGTGCTGGATGAGGCAAAGAGTCTGTGGGAGGGATGCTGGCAAGTGACAACGTAATGAAAAGTTGTAGCTTAATCCAGAGAGACAAGGAGAAATAATAATGATGGCTTTTCCAAACTTAGCTATCAAGTGTTTTTAAAAATAAACACAAAAACACTTTAATGTGGTCATTTATAAAATAATTCTTTTATTACCTAGAAAGCACAATATAAAATTGGAGTACCACAGAGCTAGGATTCATTAAATATTATGAAGACTATGACAAGACTTTACACTTAAGGACAGTGAGATGTTTTCAGATGAAACAGTTACTTTACAATATTAAGCCTTGGCGCATATATATATATATATATATATATATATATATATATATATACATGTATATATGTATATATATACATACACACACATACTTCAACAAGAATTCTGCCAAACAACTATTCATTTTTAAAAGATCTATGATAAACTAGAAGATGTGGAAGTTGTACTTGAATGGAAAAATAAGCTCATTAACAGATGAAACACTGCAAAAAGGAATCATGTTTTCTCACTTTCTTATTAAAATTGATGGCAGCATAGGTAACTCTTAGAAAGACTTTTTTTCAAGAGCTCTCATCTCTTGGGGGAAGAATTCCTTTAGCTTTTTGTACAAATGGTCTTTAAAACATTTTCTTGCTTTAGATGTTTTTTAACATGCAGTTATCATTTCCATTGCTGCTCCCAATTGAAAACCAATAATTGCTTTCTCCTTGTTAGTAATGGTCTCCTCTGTTCTATCTCAGCACCATGTCAGTGCATTGTCCAGGCATCTGACAAGATGGGAGCTACCCCAAGTTCAGCAAGACCACAGCACTCTTCTCTCTCTTGTTCAACTCACAGCTTTGAAGCACAAGTCTTGAATCTGAAGTCAGTGTTTCAGTATTAAAAACACACAGCTTATTTCAGAGCTCCATTTGAAGCCCACAGAAAAAGCAGTAGTACAAGTTTTCTGCTGCCCTGGAGAAAATATGGTCAGCCCACCACACATACAGAAGACACTGCAGACAGTGGCTGTTCCAGAGTCTCTACTGAAGGAAAAAAAAATCTGCCAAAGAAACTTCCACTCTCTCAAAGAAAGCCTGGCATTCCAAATAGCAGGCCAAGCTTTAGAAAACACAGCTCTTGTTTCAACCCACGGGACAGGTATCAAATTGTTACAGCTGGCTTTCATTTTGACAGGTCAAGAGTGATCTGCAAATCCTACATACTTAAAGCACATGAGAGCTAATCTCTCTGGATAGGGCAAAACAAAAAGCAAGAATTACTCCTTCTGTTTACAACCTCTGAGGACAGAGACTCATATTTTGTAATATCTGCCCCTGAATTGCAGCAAGCATTAACAGCCTGCTATAAAGGACAAAATTTAAAAACAAACACTACAAAAAAGCACAATTTCTGCCTGAATATAGGCAGACAAAGAAATAAGGAGAAATGGGAAGTAAAGCCCATAATAGAGTTGGCCTAATCTAAGTAGGGATACCAAATAAAGAATAACTAAAAGAAAAATCAATTGAACTATCATCCATCTAGCTGCAAAGGATATTAAATAAAACTAAAATTTAAAAAAAACCCGTCGAACAACATCAACCACTTAAAACAATAATAAAGAAAAGTGTGAGCAGATAGTGTATCTGGCGAAGTGTTCATGACCACATTCATGTTTCAGGGGGTAATCAGATACAGTGTGGAAGCCAATGTAACAGGATGCCCTCCCTGAGCAAATGAAAAATTATCAGCTGGAAACTAACAGAACAGCATCTGTGTTCCTGGGTACTGGGGGGACCAAACCCAGTGTGCCAGGCAACCCTTCAACAAATATGGTCTGCATTAAAAATACACAGAGACACTGTAAAACCCCACTTGCACCCTTGTTTACATTTCCCTAATCTGAGTAATAGGCAGAGTGGCACTGGGAGAGACCAAAGAGCTAAATCTGCCACCACAGAAAAAGGAAACTCAACGTCTTATGGTGCTTTCCTTGCAGCTGCAAAATAAAAACCAAAGTCAACCTTCCCTTGCTCATTTTGACACCTTTTCCAAAAACTTGCACTGGGAAGGGATGGGAGGGGGGGATGGAGAGGGGGGTGGGATAGCTGTTTGAAAGTCATGTTTGAATAAAGTCCACCTCAAAGAATCCCACCATCATCTGTTGCCATTTATAGCAGGGGTGTATTTTAAACCATCCAATCCCCTGAGGCAATGCTGCTCCTCACACTGGCCTCTATTGAGCAATTCAGAGAATTCTGCCCTGAGTAGCACTAACACACAGCTAACAGCCCAAAGAATTAGAAGATAAAGACATATATCTTCTATTTTAACTAAAGTATCTACTTTATCAGCGACTTTCTCCCAACACTAAATTCTGCTACAGCCCTGATGTTACAACTTTCCCTCTGAAAACCCTTGGGCTGAGGCATGCATGGAGGCATAATGAAACATTAACTTTTTGCAAAGTAAAGATCAGGTTACACCTCAGGATAGGGCTGCTGCAAGCAGCTGCCAGCAGATCAGAAGGGCAATATATACCCTCTGGGGTCAGGGCAAACTGAGAAACCACCCCAGCGAGGGCATCTGCAGAAAGAAAAGGATGAGGAATTCGGAACACCCCTCCACTCCCACGGCAGGAAGGGAGTAGTAGTCTCTTTGACAGCCTCCCTGCGTAAAAGACTTGTCATGCCCCATCTTGTTTTCACCAGCAGACCTCTGCAGGGCAGCTCACAGCCACCCAGAGAGAAACTGGCTTAGTGCCCACCTGCTCCGAGCACATCTGGGGAAGGCCAAGCGTGGGCGTCTCAGCCTGTGATGTGGCTGCACTGACACAGGGGCTGCAGGCTCCTGCAATTTCATCTGGTTGGGAAAACACAGTGGCCTCCTACACAGAGCTCCTGAAAGGCTTGATGAATGTAAATTACCTGGTTGGACCAAACTGCGGTGGGTCAGGAAGAAAGCGCAGATCATCATCTGACTTATCCCACAGGGATTAAAACAAACACTGGCATTTGGGGAAGGAAACAGCTACAGAGAGTAAATACTGAGGGCTACAAGTACCTGCATGGAGAGCAGGTTAGTAGCTGTGGTATCTGACAAAGGAAAGAAATGGCTCTAAGAGGAACCAGAGATCAAAGAAAAGTAAGTAGTAGTGCAGGGAGGAGATTAAAGGCTTAAGCTTCAGACACACACCCAACACAGGCTGAGTCAGTGTAACAGCTTGAAAAAGACAAGGTAGTTAGTACTCAAACCATGGTGGAAAAGGCAATCCTGCTGCACCGAGATGTGCAAACAGAAGTCCTCACAGGGAGCAAAAAAACCCCCAAAAACGGCTAAGGTAGGGTTGGGGAAGAGGAATCAAAAATAGATGCAGGCCACTAGTGGAAGGCAAACACAGTCACTGCTCCTACATCACAAGCACTTCCCTGCACCGCAAATGCCTCGGAACAGGGTGCTCTTTGGACAGGGCAATGGTTCACCATGACAAACAAAACTGTTTTCTAGTAAAGTCACACCACCACAGCCTCCCTGCCTGGGGAGAAAACACTTTGGAGAAGCAGTTGGGAAGCCATTTATATTGTATTCCAGTAGAAATGTTCAATGGTCCAGGACATACAGATACTCCTCAGTTCCAGTTAAGGATCTTCAGAAGGCCAGGAAACAGACTGCTACGCTTCTGACTTCCAGCTCTCCACAAGTCAATACCATGCCCAGAAAGGCTCAGCCTTAGTTTACAGTTTACCTCTCTGGTTTAGTACCACAAACATGATTTGATCTCCCTGCAGCAGGTGCTGTCTTCCTGCCTTTCCTGGGCCAGTCTCAGGGGACACAGATGAAGGTAAGCTATGGCAGTCTGGCCTGCACAAACATCACTTCAATTTCCTCCTTTCCCTAAAGATACTACTCACACTACATAGCCAGCAAAAAAGGAAATGAAGATAAAGAGCCAACTGCAACTAATCAGCAGATTTGTGACTTAAGTACAGCCTCCTTGGTCATACAATAGAGTAAATAAGAAAAAAGCAGTGGAGGCAGTATAGTTTGGTGATCTAGAGGAACCAAAAAGAGTTGGTTGCTGCTAACTAATAATCGAGATCAGTCTGTCTCTACTCACTGTGAAAGCCAAGGAAAAAGAAAGCAGCATTTCACTTTTCAACCGTTAAAAAAGCTAGAGAGATTTAAAATACACATTAAAAAGGAAAGACAGCTCTTTTCCTACAGAGGTGCACTTTAATTCACCCAATGTCCTTATGTATCTGGGAGCAGCCATCACTGCACCCACTGCATGTCTCAAAGGAAGCTGCTGGGTGCCACTGACTAACTTCAAATTAAAGCTAAAGCAAAAGGCAAGGGTGCTGCTATTGTTACATGTAAAGCAAGCTTCTAAGAAAGCACTGCTGTAAAAAAAAAATGGATTTCTTTTTTCTGTAAAAGTACCTGTCACAACAGTTAAGCCATTTTAGGAAGTGGTTATAAAAGAGAAAGCTAAAGGTAGAGCTAAATTTGAGGCTTACAGACCCTGAGTCTTTTTTCCAAATTACCTTTCATTTCAATATCACATTTAACAGGTCAGGAGATTGAGAGGCTTTTCCAAACTTCAAGAGTTTGAAGTCTGATTTTCACAGGTGTCAAGTGCTTGAAGTTGTCATCAACTATTTTGAAGGTGTAGGAAAAAGTGCTGTCAGTGGCATTGAAGAAAAAAATCCTTTCATTCTTTCCATATCAAACCTGTAACAACAAAACTTATTTGCACAGTAAAGTTCAAAAGAACTGTGAATTTAAAACTTAATGCTTAACCTTGTCTTTACATTTAATACCATGGTATGCCTGCAATAACACAGAAAACAAAACATCCCTAATCACTCTCTGCAAGCTTGGTATCACTGCATATTTGGTCTTTCTCAAATGGCATTTAAGCTAACTTTGGCAGACAAATTCAGTATATTTACTAATTACTTCTGAATAGAGCAGATGACCTGCCTAAGTATTTTCTAAGTACTAAGCAATAAATGGTTAGACATCAACAAAAATTAGCTTCCATTAGCAGCAGTAAAAGTGAAATATGAATATATGGAAAAACATTACATGGTAGTTTCACCTCAGATTTTTTTGGTTTAAAATAAGAGAAATTTTTCTGCCATTTTTTGACATGTCATCTATTGCCATTTTAACAAAGCTGAAGGAAGAGTCCTCTAACCAAGATAAAAGACAGAAAGCACTTACAAGAATTGTTTATGAGATGACAAAATGCTTCAAAGAACCTGTTATGCACTATAATATCAATTCAGATTAACAATGAAAGGTACTTCTGGAAAAAAGACACTCTTCATTAGATCTCTCTGAAAGACAGATAACATCTTCAGACTTGAAGCCAGTGCATCCAATTTTAGATTTCTCAATAGCAAGTTATTTAGAATTGTAGCTACCATGTATTTTCTTAATGCTCAAGACTTATAAGTAGATGGCACTGCATGGTGTTGTGTGTCACTTTAAATCACCATTACAGAAAGGCATTCTCTTAAAACGCCCAACATTGTCTAGTCAATCATCTGCTGTGGGGAGCTGGGAAAATAATGAGAAGAGAGGCAAGCACAAGCAGTGAACGGTAGGATGCAGAAAACCCCCATAAAAGTTCTCTGTGTTCTGACATGGCTGGTACCAAGCTACTGCCTACAAATGCTGCTCAACCTCAAGCAGCTCCTCTGAAACACCAAGGCACCCCTGCAGCACATGTCACTGCCAAGGGCCACAGCACAGGACCCAGTCCTTGCACTGCAAAACTCTCCACACCCCAATCAGCCTTCTCACCTCCTAGGCATCTTGAGTGGCAAGCTTAAAGCTCCAAACAGAGATAGATTCGTTTTTGCTGGCACACACATTCAAACAGCCCCACTCCCTCTTTTCCTAGATGAGTCATGGTACTGGAGTTCCCTGATCTCACACACTACAGCCCCACCAAAGGCTGTGTCAGCTTAAGGAAGGCATAGATGGAACCAATGTTACACTGGGCAACACAGCCATCAATTCGTGTCACACAAGAGTCCTAATAGCTTCCATTTGCTCTAGGGAGCAAATACCACAGTGTTATCACCCAGACCTGGTCAAACATAAGTGTTAGGTTTTCCTAGGTGTGACACAACCCAGCAACTTGTTGCTCCCAAGGACATAAGGAATATTTCACTTCCCTACATCTGTGGGGTCTGACCTCCTTCCCTGGCTCACAGCATTTCATCAAACCCTTGGTGAATGAAAGTCAGCTCAATAACGTGTTAGGAAACTAACCCTAGAAGAAAAACTAAGTTAGCAAAACAAGGTGCATGCAGTACAGGAGACAATACACAGAGTACTTTAAGGCTTTTCTCCAGCAGCTTCAACCGGCTCCACTCAGTCAACAACTTCCTGACCCACTCACAGCATGTGTGCCAAATGCTCTATTAACAAGTATTCTAGGGTTTGGGTTGGTTCCTTCTTAAATGCAAGAAATTAAAGCATTTCTATGCAAACCTGCAGATGACACGTCCTAGTCCTTGCTGAATTCCTTTACATTGCTTTACCCTTAAAAGACTCTTCCCTCCCCCCCTGGTGAAGTGTTCAAAATGCTCCCCGAGTAAACAGTACCGGCAAAAACTCAACATTTTGAGCACAAGCTCAAATTGAAGGCTCTCGACCCATCAGATCTAGAAAAAATCCAGAATTCAGGAATACTAATATGGGTTTTGAAATAAGATCTTTCCACCACCAGTGAAGCTATTTGAAAAGGTGCATCAAATTAACTACACGCGCAAATTTTTTTCCTTCCTATTCTAATTGTATTCTTCATTCTGGGAGGACTGAAGGCCTTAAAAGAGCAGATCTAGCATGAAAGTATGACACCAAGACTGCAGATGCTTGCCTCAGGAAACAGCCCAAGAGTCCCAATAATAATGTAAGAGTACATCAGCTGGAACAGTCGCTGTGCACGGACAATCCTTGTCAAGAACTGTAAGTATAGAACCATAGATGAACTCGTAATATTGATGCCAGAGCCACCAGGCACACCTAGGCAGATAACTGACAGCCAGCCTTAGAAATTCATCGTGTGCCTTTAAACTTGGCAAGCCCCCCATTCCCAGTTGAGTTTTTTCACTGGGAGCTAATGGACAACCTGAGAAGCTACCTCTGTGCCAGAGCAGAGTCAAGGCTGTGTGGGTTTGCCCACACTAGACTGTAATATTGTATGCAATACTTCTTCAGTCAGATGATGCATTTCCTCTGCACCCTGAATGAACTGTCAGCTCTAAAGCAAGGGACAGCTGCGAGGTTTAGGACATAAAGCACCATTCAAATTTTGACTTCGGGCCTGTAGTGAAGAGACTCAGTATGGGAAAACACTACTTGAAATTAAGCAAATCACCACATGCCCTTTATGATATTACAGGGTTACTGCAATAAGTTTGGTGCATGCCAGAATTTTCACGCACTCACTTAGAAAGACATCCATTTAATTAACTTAAATGTGTATCTCTTATGTCCAGTAGTTGACTATTAACAATAAAAACAATGGCTACTGGAAACAAATAATGGGCAAAGTTTATCCAGAAACTATTTTAAAATTACAGAACTGCAAATGTCATACTGCCCTTCTATAGGTATCACTTCTGCATTCAGAAGAAGTGTTTCCTTTATTAATGTTTCTAATCAGTCTTAATGTTTAAAGCATTTCCTACTGTGCTTCAAGATTTCCTTATAAATAATTTGCTTATAATCCACCATGCAGAATGAACCATCTTTCTTCAAAGCATCAAAGTCATGTTATGCAGTTATTGAGATGGGGCAAGGAAGCAAGGCATCCTCAGTAGGAAAGGAAGCATCTCTATAAAAGGCAGACATGCAAAAGATACTGAAATTTAGCCAGATTACAAACTTGAATATTCTGTTATTTTATTTAATACTGTTTTCCTGCTTTAAGGTGTTTTTACTGACACTACAAATACTCCAGCTTCCCTTGACAGCCTATCAGTTTTCTGACATCCCAGAGTACAATTAGGAGTAAGATATGAATTTAACATGCTTCCAATCAATTTACCTTCCTTCTAGGGAAAGAGTCATTTGAATGTTCCAGCTAAGACATGTACTTAGGTGCTTACAATGATGAAGAACTCCAAAGGAATCCCATTTTCCAAAGACTGGAGTAGTAAAAACAGCAAAGAGATGAAGGAAACACAGCATACTCTGTTCTGACATATAGCACCTATCATATATGACTAAGTCCTATGTCCTACATGGACTGCAAAATGAAAACATTTTTTTCCCTGTCAAAATACAAAAGATTGTATCCTGGATATAGATACAAATGGAAGGGTATTTTATTTAGAGACCAGGAAGTTCTCAACCCTGTCCCTCTTATATCAACTGTTGGTTAAGGAAAAAAAACAAACCCAAAACACCACAAACAAACTTATTCAGTTCAGAGAACTGCAAAGACCAAAACACACCATTCCCTTTGCTTAATTCTAGAAAACACAGATATTATTAGTATGAAGTCATATTTGATCTGGTTTTCCTAATAAACGATTTTCCAGTGTTTGCCTCATCTGGAGGGAATGAGACTGTTGAAGAGCCTTTCAGTGTCTGCCATACAACACAGAATGAATCTAGAAGCAGATTTTTCACACAAGGTGTCGAGTTGTTTGCAGTACCAATGACAGATTTAAGCTATTCCAGCAAACTAGTTATGCAGAAATAAAACATATCACTTCTAAAAATCATTCCTAAATCCCACTCATCATTGGAAATCATCTCCAATAAACATCTTCAAAAGGTGAGAATCGGGATGGACCACATGGGCATTTTCAAGTAATCAAGGAAAAACAAAGTATGAAACGCAAAGCCAGATGCCTGCTTTAAAAGAAAGCCAAATCCTTTGAGGTTTATAAATGCATTAAAGATGCATCTGCCCATTTTCATCTGTGTCTCATGATAAGAATGGTTAGGGGAAAGCACGCCAGAATCCTTCCAGAATCCAGAACAGGCCTGCTGCTGAGCACAGCTACCTCAGGAGCTTCCCAGCTGAAAAAGCCCTTTGAAGGAAGTCCTGCAGCACTTAATTGCAGAAGAGGAAGCACTGAGAGGCACGACTGGGGCACGGGAAGGATGCTAGAGTATCCACAACTCCAAAGGGCAAGGGGATAACGGGATAACCTCTGTAGTGCAACAAACACACAAAAGTGCAGGGAAAAGGTAATACCAAGCCTCCTTTACTGGGAACATTCCCAGCTCTCCACTGCTTTGAGACAAAAGCAGATTGCCTTCCCTAACTAAGCAGCTCCTGGGCTGTCTGGGCACAAACGGAACTATGCCAAACACCGTGTAAGGGAGTAAACACACTTAAGATGCTGACTCTTCTCTAGATAAACACACAGAACTGAGAACACAGCCACAGTCAGCAGCAGTGGACACAACCCATTTCCCTTCCCTACACTGAGCACTCACAGAGCGCCACCAATGCCAGAGGGAGAGCCAGGACAGCAATGTGGAACAAAGCTCCTGCTATACTCCCTGCCATAAAGAGTCCAGCTGCTACAGGCCATACAAACACATTGTTATTTATCCAACTTTTCAAAATTTCCCAGTCCTCCTTTGTTCTTAAAAAGCAAGGCTGTTCTAAAAACATTTTCTGATTTAAATGACCCAAGGTCAGGGACAGCATCAGCTCCACTCAATACTGAAAATTCTTCCAGTAGCCTCTGAAAAGGCAACAAGAAACCCCTAAGTAGTTTGAATGTAAAGGAACTAATAAAGTCCCATTTGCCTTGATCTTGCATACAACTTACTTGTGAACTGAATTACATGACACTTCCACATGGATGCCTCCAAAGAGGCAAGTTGTGATTCAAGCTGTTCTCCCTTGTATGAATTGTACAACTTGTCTTCTGAGCTGCTGCCTCGATGTCTCAAGTGGCATTTGCCAACCTTCTGGCTGGAGCACCAGTGGGGTTTGTTCCTCTGCAAATCCTTCTTACAGGTTAGCTAAAGATCTGTAGAACCATCAATAACTGTGTGTTTCCAGACCTCTGTGAGTTCTAGTCAACACATTATCTAAGCTTAGGAGAGGGAATGGAAGTGTCACTCCTGCAGGAAACAGCTAAAAATAGATAGCCAGGACAGTTTTGAGATCCCACCACAAGCAGCCAGTCAGGAATGGTTTTGTGTTAAGCTATACCTCCTCCACAGCAACAACTGATTTTGAAGCAGCTGCGTATGACATTGAGACAACAAAGCCACTCATACTTCTGCCACTCGTGTTTCTACTTGCGCCATGCACAAACAACTTCCAGCCTTCCCAGGCACCAGACAGGGACTCTCCAGGAACACTACAGATCTTTCATGCCAGCACAACTCTAGCAGCAATGAAAAGGGAGTTCAAGAGTTACAGAAACACCATTCTCATAGCAGCTTCTTGCAAGAGGCTACTGTTACATCAGTAAAATGCATGCAAAAGCAAAAATTCTTCATGCACTTATGTTAATTGAGCAACTGTTCAAATAAAAACAGAACACAACTTGTTTTGCTCAGAAAATTAATTTTTCCTCCAGAGATGAATACAAGATGACAGGTCACCTTGAAAATAAGCCATAAGATTAACTAAGAATATTTACAAACTAAAAGAATAAAAGAGACACCACCAAGGTTCAAGGGAAAAGAACAAAGTGCAACTGAAGAACAAGATCTTTAAATGCATAGCCTTGGCGGGGTGGGAGGAGAATTCAAAATGGGACACAGAGCTATAATTGCATGGGCATTTGCTAAGTAGGTCTGCATTTGCTAAGCAGGTCTGAGTATTCTGTTGTGCAAAGGGAAAGAAAACACTCAAGAGATAAGCACTTCAGCCTGCATAGGCCTTGGATACCTTCCCAGAATTCAGGTCATAAGCAAAGACTCTCATAAGCAATGAAGGGTGCCAGAGCAAACACTTCCATGCAACTGGTTGGCATTTGCCTGTCTAGCCCAAAATTAAATGATCCAGTTTTTTCTTTTTACTGGCAAATATGCCATACAAAAGTGCAATTAGTGGACAGCAGCTTAACAAATTTCAGTCTTTAATCCACCATCACTGTCTGTCAACATCCAAATCTTAAATACTGTTATATTTACTACATATTTCATTTATCTGTTGTGTTAACTCATGAGAAAAAAATTGTCCTTTCTACATTTACTTTCAAACACATTCTCTGAAGCACAGCCAAAGCATCCTGAAGGCTGTTGGAGAAAGTCCTTTCAATTTTAGCACAGTCACACTCTGACAAAAAGGACTTTCACTTTTGAACAACATCTAAACTCTTAAGGATCTCCACCTAATACTGCAATAGAAGTCAATGGACTAATATTAGGCTGTGGTTTCTGGACTTCTGCACGGACGTTTAATAACCTGTCTACCATCAGTAACCATCCTCAAGCCTCCAAGCAGCAAACAGGAGGGATTTACAGTTAATAATCACCTAACATACCAACGCTTATAAATAGACTTGCTTAAGAGATGTCTGGTAAGTGGTAGTGATAAAAATCATCTGAAAAGCATTTGCATCCAGTCAGGTACTGTTTTACAACCTCTTCAGGCATCACAGCCACCAAGGAAGAGGTTTAAAAGAACATACAAAAGTAAAGTTGATGGTATCAGCATAAAGCTAGTCCAGCCAGTTCTGACACACAACAAAACAGACACTGGAAGAAAAGATGACAAAAGCACCCTGCACACCTTTCCTCACACATAAGCTGCTTTCATAAACACCACTGTTTGTATAGCACAGACCAGACTCATCATTCCTTTCAGATCAGGTCACCATCTTCAGAGCTTCCACCAACCAATGCAGCTGCACTGCTGCAACACAGACCACCACCTCCACCTGGCCACCAGCCCCAGGTGGGGCTGAGGTCACCCAGAGCACCCAGCACGTGTGCAAACCTCTGCTCCAGCTGCTAGCAGGTGCTCCCTGAGACATCCTCCTTGCTGTTCAGCTCTCTGGACTCCTCTCTCTTGGGATAAGGGCCCAGCATGCTGGCTCTCCACCTTCCTGCACTGCTAACTGGAATGAACCTAGCACTCAAACTACAGTGCTCACAGCCTCCTCCCAGCTCCAGCATCCCTCACCTGCACAGAAGCTGACCCAGAGCTCTCCCTTTCCTTCCAGGCAGCTTGGCCATCCAGATGCCTTATCCTGTACCCAGATCATGGCAGAGCTCCCTGGAGAGCAGAAGGGCCTATTCTCCAAGGCCATGGCAGGGACCCCCTGTCAAAGTCAGCACACTGTGCTGACAGGAGTGAAATGCCTGCTGGCAGTGGAGACTCAGCCACAGCCACACCGGTGAGCTGGAGCACTCACAGGGGTTCCTACATCTGCTCACAACAGCCCTTTGCCCAGAGGAGATCTAATTCTTCACACAGGTGCTACACACAGGGAACCTTTGAGCCAGGGAAGAAGGAAGAGACAGAGGCCATGCACTGTCACCTGGTCTCCTCACCCTGACAAGGACACTCCATTTCTCCTGAGGGCTGAACACATACACACTCTGAGTCCAATGGCTCCCTTCTTCAGCTCTCAATAAAATAAAACAGACTTTGCAATTGCTTCCTAAGAAATACTATTAACTGGCAGAACCAAAACTGATTATGCACAAATCTAAGTTATTTAGACAGATTTCTCAGTGCCGCAGTGCACTGTATTCATCTAAGTGCTGAGTTCAGAGACTACTACATAATGAGATTGCCTTCAAAAAAGCATCAGATGCTTTCAGGTCTTGACAACATCAGTCAGGTTTTGGTCCCTCTGCCCCTGCTGGTGCTCCCCAGCCTCCTGGAAGCCATCCATACTTGTTCCTTGTTTTGACCAAGTACCTGAAGCAGATTCATGCATCCGTAAAAGATCTAAGAGAACAACGAAGGGAGGGAACACCTTGTGTCTCGTACAATAAAAACAACCAAGGTAAAAAAATAGATCTAATCTGCCAAGTAATGAGGTATGATTTTATGCACTTTTTAAAGTTCATACTTTCCTTACATTAATAGCATACACAGCTCTGATATTTGCCATGTTCCTGACAACACTAGTGCCTTACTCATCTGAGCTCTGTCCTATTTGTTATTTTCAGTCTTGTGGGGCCGAGGGAAAAAAGAAGGGGAAAAAAAAAAGAGGAAAAAAGAATCATGACATAGCCTTCCAGTTTGTCCAGATGTTAATCAGGTAATGTTCTCCCTCTTTAAAACTAGCAAATAAAATGATTAAACAGTCAGAAGTCAAGATGCTCAAATGTCCCCATTCTGTGATTAAAGACAGGCAGAAGGAGCACACAGGCTTCTCCCCTTCCAGTGATCCACCGGCAGAGCAAGATCTCCTGCTGAGAGCAGCTGCTCCTCCCTTGCTGTAGCTTCTTCACCTATATTCTTCTGTCTTCCATTCAGCAAAAGGAACTTTCTTCCTCTCCAGCAGTTACATCCAAACAGCTGCCCATATTTACACTTGTGAAAACAGCAATAAGTGGAGTTCATACCATAACCAGTAAAGCCCAAAATAAGAAAACAAAATCATGGCAAAAGGTTGATTACAGCAATCATTACCACAGGCAGACAGTTTCAGCAGTGAAACTTTTTATGAAGTGGCATGAAAATAGATACTGATGATACATTTGTCAAACATTAATAAATCCCTTCCAAACTTCCCTCAAAACTGGCAAGCAAGGCAGCAAGCAAAAGACTCACACCCAATTTCCATCAACAGGCTCACACTTACAGTGGAAAAATCTTATAACAGCCGGGGACTGAAGTTGGTCAAGGCATAGGAAAGAGTGCAGCTACCTTTTGGTATGGCACAATATTCAAAATACATTTCAGTATGTTTAAAACACTGCCCTTAACTTTGTTCTCCAAATAGATGAGCTGGCCTGTTAAACCTGTTACAGGGAACAATTAAGGGAGAATTCTAAAGCCATAGAAAATACAAAGAGCTAGAAATACACAAATGCGTGTATTTTGAAAATCAAGAACCTGCAAGTAAATCCAAGGTTTACACTGCAATCCCATTTGCTGCACTACTTTCTGTCAGATACCAAAGCATAAACCATATTTCCCATTCAAGAAGTTCTACTGCTTTCCTCCTTTCAGAACCATTAGTCATTAAAAGAATAAAAACAAACACAAAAAAAAGCAAACCAAAACCACACAAAACCAAAATGCCCAGACTTCTCCACCTTCTGCCTACCTGTATCATGTCTATCCAGTTAAGAAATTTGTCCAGACACTCTAAAGCACATGTTCAGTGTACCATCAGCTGGGGCTTTCTCTCCCCAAGCTCAGCTCCACCAGCTAAGCCCAGCCTCTTGTGGTCCCACCCTCTCAGCCAGTTTCCTCATCTGCACATTCTTTCATCTGCTCTAGCACCAGAGCTGCTCCTCTTGCAACCACAGAGAGATCTGATTGAAGGAAGACATCTGAACAAAAACCTACCTTAATTAAACTGAAGCTTCAGTGGAACCACACCCTCTGCTCAAGCAATGGCAGCCACACTGAAACAGCCTTCAACCTGCAGCATCCACCTTGCAGATATGACAGGGCATGAAAAACAGGTAGGAGTTACTGCTCTGAGATGATCCCCTTGTGTTCTACCTTGTGAGATATCACTTGTTCCCTGAGCTTCATAGGATAGGAGACAGGAAACCTGGCAGTACTTGGCACCCCTCTTCTACAAAACACCCAAAAAAAAGAGTGCTGTGAGTTCCACCAGGCCTGTGGTTTGACCTCTTACATTTTAAAACAACTTACATTCAGCATTTAGTTTACTGTGTTTTCACCAAGATGCTTTGCTTCACCAAAAGTGAAGTATGATGAAGTCATGAGCCCAAGAAAACCCAACCACCTGTTTACAGACAACCTGTGCAGATTAGCAATCCAATTACTACTGCAGGTTAGACCTCCTTTGTGAGCCTGCAGCCATGGAAATGCACAGGAAGCACGAGAACAACAAAGTGGGAACAGGGCAAGCACTGACCAGCAAAGTTATGTTCTGTGTTACATATCTGAAAGAGAATGGGATCCAGTTCCAGCTCAGTTTCAGCATGGCATCCCCATCATATTTCAGACTTTTTCACTTGTCTGTTCAGATTAGTCAGAACAAAGTTTGGATGTCTCTGGAAGGGCAGAATTGAGGTTCCTTTGGAAACACAGAGCAAGGAGACAGGGAAGAATCACAGAATGGGTAACGTTGGAAGGGACTATTGGAGATTAACCAGCCCAACCTCCCCATTGAAGCAGGGTCTCCCCAAGCACATTACTCAGGAGTGTGTGCAGGATGAGAAAGGATCTCTGCAAGTACCTAAAAAACATGGCTACTTCCCATATCCTGGGAATGGCACCACACTTCTAATGACTGCCTGTCTTGGGGTGACAAGACCAAGACATTGCCCTTAGTGCACTGTAATGCTCATACCTACAACATAAAGAAATACCAATGCTAGTTTTAACTAAGTAAAACTTATAGTAAAAATACTCCTCTCTGCTGCCTTTTGTTTCTGACACAATTACTACAAAATGTTAAATGCCTTCTGAAAGGTGTTTCTTTCCACTCTATCTTCCAGATAGATCTTTAAAGATGAAAACATACAGGTTGCTACTTGTTAAATCCAGACAGGTAGCATGGAGCTCCAATCCTATATCCTCCACAAAACACCTTTACAACTACTTAGTGCAGTGTATCTGTATTACATAATAGATTATTTTTTCCAGCATTGGCTGTAAAGGCTGATTTAAAATCAACCTCATTTTAAAACAGGACCCTTCATTAGAATTCAAAGGGGAGGAGACAAAAGAAGAAAAAAGTGAAGAAACAAGGGTGGCATGCTAGCATTCCATACCATGCACTTAACCAAGCTGCTTCAGGAGCTAGTTTAAGCCATGAATCACTAAAAATAAGTGTATTATGAACTTAGACTGCTAGAGGAAAAATCACTATGTTTAGAATTTTTTTTTTTTAATATGAGGCTATTTCCACTGAACATGTCATTTTACTGTCTTAGGAGGCAAACACCTACTGCACTAATAGTCTATTATCATTGCAACTCAAAGCTACCTCTTTATATGCCAGTGGCAAGTTAAAAAAAGCCTCAGGGAGGAAATCACCAAATCATTAAAATCAAATATGCTTTGAAGAATATTTGGGGTCTGCATTCAGGGATGGGGAAAGATGTGCCTTTAATTATTTTGTAATTAAATTAACTGTGAGTTTTAAACTTCAGAGCATTAGAAACTGCTTTGATGTTTCACTTCACATATTAACCTTTTAGCACAATATAAACAGTCATGTTCCCCCATCCTGAGATAAGCTTCCCACCATGTGAACACATTCACATGAATTCAAAAGCAGCTGTCAGAGTAGACAAACCCACAAACTCTAGCCATAAAACAAAGCCTGTGATATAACTCTATTAATCACTCTTGCCTATGAGTGGACAAACACAGAAGATGTTTAGAAAGATATTTCTAAATACCTAACTTCTGTTCCACTGGAATAACCTGTAAGTTATTTAAATCCTTCCAAGATCTGTATTAAGGCACATCTTATCACCCCTCTGTCACAGGAACATGTGGAACAACAGAACAACAGTTTGGATATTGGAATCCCCAACTGCTATGACCATCAAAGCAGAGATGTCCATTCTAAGAGCACCTAAAACTCTCCTTGCAAGTGGGATGACCCCTTCCAGGGGAGCACAGTAAGAGAAAAAAATTCATTCTTCCATAGGATTTAGCTCAGCAGGTATAACACTCCTCCCAAAAGCTCCCATGCCCAGGGCTGCCAGTGGGGGACAGCAAAACAGCAACTGGAAAACCAACGACACCCAACAGGAGTGAGCCAAACCACGGGGGTGCTGCCAATAACTTTGCCAACTGAAAACACCCTTCACAAGTTCATCTCAGGCACAGGTGCACACAAAGCAGCTTTTTGGTGACAGAACACAGAATTAAACTCCCAGGAACCTCACTATGATTTCGTGATCATTGAGAAGTCAAACAAATTTGCACTGCACAGCCTGCCATGTTTCAAACCAACTTATTTGATCTTCTGATAGCTGAACATTTCTTTAGAGTTTTAGAGACAGTTCCATTCTTATTCAGAATTTGAGAAAGGTATATATCAGGAATTACCTCTGTATTTTATAACAAACCTCCTATCATTGTATTGAGGCAATCACAAGTGCCCTGTGGCCCAGCAAACCAAAAGAGAAACCCTGGTAAAACATGCCCTGCTAGCATCAGTGATGCTTTGTAAATCAGAGCCACTCTGATTTATAAAGCATCACTGCTTCTCCACCTTGCCTAAACACTTGGCATTTATTTGGGACAATGTTGCACAGGCTGTGATCAGGTCTAAGGTACAAGAACTGTCTACACTGTGAAGGGCAGACAGTGGCTGGCTAATTGGCACCCAGCCTAATCCAGAATATAAAAACCTCACCACACTAAGCACAGGAACTGTCTGCTTCATTTTACAGAACAACAATTCTGACCAGAGCAACAAAAAGCCAGAAACCCACAATCTACTTAATGAAGTCTTGTTGCTCACAGGTTTGAGTTAGCAATAAGAACATTCTCCCAATTATTATACTCTTTGACAATATAGTCTACTGAATATACACTTAAGAAAAAAGTTGTAATTTACAGCACAGAATTAAAAGTTTTATAGAAGATATTTTCTTTAACATACTTTAATTAAAACATGGTGGTTTTAGTTAAGCTGAATTTTATTTTGCTGACATTTTTAAAGCAGTAAAAATACCTCCTAGGCAAGCAAGGGATCAACAAAAGTTCAGAGTAATAGATCATATGGTCAGCTGAACACTAATACCATTTTTCAATTTCTGTGAAAACAAACTTGCTCCCATGAAGCCCAAATCAGACCCCAAAGCAATACTATGCAGTTAATATAGAGACTGTTTAGAGAAAGTATTTAGATTTATCAGCAATTCTTGTTATAATTGTTATAAGCAACAGCAGTGTGAGTCAGTCTCAGGCTTAAAAGGTGAAGGGAAAGTAATTAGCACCCAAAGAATAAAACAAGCTCTTGCTTGGCTAAGACCTTGAAGAAAAAATAAGGGGGAGCAGGGGGAGTGTAGTAAATTGTTCAGGAGCAATTTTTGACATAGTCATAGAGCTCAAAGAAAGGGAACTAGTCATATAAATTAATTCAACTTTATATTCAATGAGAACAGAAAAATGAAATTTAGAATAATGTGATTATCTGATTCAGAGGTTTATCTGACTGATGTCCAGAAGCTTTGCTGTCTCCTTTGACATTCGTATGCATGTGCAGTAGTCTCTTACCACTGAAGTGACCAAAAGGTAACTAAAAGTAATTCAGTATTTTAAGAGTCACTTCTAAAATAACTAAAATACATTACCTGACTAATAAACTAAATTATATTATCAAATACAACAAAAGATATTTCAGTCTTTCAACTCTACAAAAGCCCCACTCCATAAGACTATCTTAACCAGCTACTGTGAAACCATTGACTTATATCCTGAGATCCCCTTACTCTAAATAATTTAGCTCCCTAAAAGCAGCTAAATTATTTTCATTATAGAAAGAATTGATTAAGGTTCCTGGCATTAGTTAACAACCTGTATCCTATATTCTTGGAAGGTGAAAAAGGCATTTCATGAATTCAACAAGTAAATTTATCCAAGATTTGGATAAATTTCTAAATACAGAAAATCAGACTTTAGAATTACAAATTTACGTAGACAGCGCAGTAGAAAAGTAACACTGTGCTAAATCAAGCTCCATGAAAGCTGTGACTATGATGACCAGAAGATTTCTTTAATGAAAGATCAAGTTCCCCTTAATAAAGCAGATTTCTCTTGCACAGATTACATGGGAGTCTGGTTACTGCTTGCATCAGGTTGCCTGCACCACTAATGTTCCCCTGACTCTGCTGTTCTTACACTGCCAGCACTTGTATGTGGGTACCTAATGGAGCAACTGCCTCAAGGATAAATTTTTCCTTAAGCTGTGTATTTCTCCCCAGGACACAAGACATTGATCCTACATGCAGAAATATGAACAGGCAATTTTTCAGCCTGCACTTACAGCAGGACAGATAGAATACTTTCTCTTCCTTCTTTGCAACAGAGCTCCTAAAAGACAACAGTAACAAATCAACTCCCCATCTCAAACAACATCCCCTCTCTTTTACCATGCCTCACATGTATGCAGGATAATTTACTCCAGTTTGCTCTCAGCAGTTGATAAGTGTTCATACTATCCTTCAAGAGATGGAGCAAGTCTTGTACACAAAGATTCCTTCCTTCTCCTCGTCCTTTACTGTCAGATATAAAAGTTACACCTGTTTCTAGCTTTCAGCTGCCAAGTCCATGCCACATGGAGAGTTAGGGATTTATTCATTTTAGCAGTTTTCAGGAGCATCCCTTTATGGCAGCATTTACTCCTGGCTATATCATAGCCATCACATGGGTCTAATTTCTGCATCAAAGTACTCCTGGTGATGGAAATGGGGAGCCTGTATGTATGACAGGATTAAAATAAACTTTCCTCCTGCTCATATTTCTGTTCCTTGGTCTTCAACACTTAGGTTCAACAATCTAACCTGACAGATCCAGAAACACTTCTGCAGAAACCCTTGCTGTCCCCTGCTTTTCAAAGTTAAACACACATGCATGGTAACAAAAAGGGGGCTGAGCATTCTTTAAGTCACCAGTCTGGAAGGCTGGGGGATCAGTTCCTGCAGCTGGCTACAGCGTGTACCTGCTGTGCATTTTAGGCACAGCCTAGGTCACTTGCCACACATCAACGTTTCTACTACTTGCAAGCTAATCAGAGACACAAAAAAACGGGGTTGGGGGTTTTTTACATGTTTTATCATAAATGGTAACATAAGATACCTGTCTATGCCTACATTACATAACCTTTCCACACATCAATAATGTAATAAAAAACTGTAATACAGTAGTTCAGATTGCATCTGTTTTGAAAATTTGCTCTGACTTATGCTAATCACAATAATACTGATTCTTGAACTTACTCATTTAAAACATAAGGAGAAACAATGCAGACCAATTTCTCCCATTATGCAATACATAACCACCAAATTCCTAATCTTTCAGGCAGTGCCAAAGAATATGCACACAATCACAAAGGGTCATGCTGAAATCCCTAGTGCAGTTGCTGGAGTTTATATGGCTTTACCAGGTGCTTCCCATATGAACTATGAGAATATTTTACAATTAGATGAGCAGATCTGAACAAAAAGACTTCCACAATCTCAGCTTATGTATCTAAGTGAACACACCAAATCAAGTTCCCTTTGGACTGAACAGCAAGACAAGCAGGCTTTGATCTTGAGGCATCAAATTCTTCAGAAGAGAGGAACCCTCTAAGAGAAAAATAATGCTCTAAATGAAACATGTGAACTAAACTCTTTCCAGTTTACAGGCTAGGATGTCCTAGGCACACCCGTACATAAGAAGTTACTGAGAGGAAGTCCTCTACAACAGAGGTTATTAGCCATCAATAAAGGTGTTAAACTACTTGCAAAGCATTAACAAATTTGTTCTATTACAAACTTTACTTCAAGGGGGACAAGTCAAAACGTGGGATTCCTGCTTCAGCAGAAATAAAATAAGGCACTTAAATATTTGGCAAGCTAACATATTCAGTCAGAGGAGAACTCGATATCCAGTTTTTATTATTACCAGTCAGGCTTTAGAGAGACTGCATTGATTGTGTATTGCAAACACAAGACACAAGGACTGTGCACTATGAGGAAAACTATAGCATGGTTGGACTGTGCATCCATGCACTTGACCACACCTTGGATCAGAGAGGAGACAGATCACAATACAAGCAGTCCTAATTATGGACAACAGGAATATTTATAACAGATTAGAGACAACTGCCTTTGTAATTTTCCCCTAGTATATTATTTTATGTAATTTATAAAGAAACACACTTGCAAACAGCATTTTCCACAATTACTGAGTGGGTAAAGAGTGAGACAGAGAAGCTGGCAGCCAGCACACCAAGTACTCCTACATACCCAACATCAAGGCTTGATGCATCCTCAGAGGCAATGAACCACTGCTGCCTTTACTATTATTTTCAGCACAGAAGAGACTCCTCTGCATTCAGGAACACAAATTCCTTTCCAGCACACACACAGATGAGTAACATTCTTAATTGCTACATAAATCACATGTAGCTACTTAGCATAGCCAAATACACGTCTGCATAGGAAGCACTCTCCTCAAAACTGTCTGCAGTACTTCACCAACCTCAGAGAACAGCAAGCACCCAACAGGAAAGCGGCAATTACTCACCCAAGTCAATTCATACCTGTCTACAGAAACGTGCAGGCTTGGACACAGGCACCTGAACCCACACAAAAGCCTGACAATGCAGCAGTCAGGTAAGTGCTGCACTGAAACCAGGGGCATCACAGCATGCTGGGCTAGCTTCAGTCCCATCAGGGCACACCTCTACCATCTGTGGGACTGCTGGTTTTAAGACCTTTCCTCAATGTTGGTCTCAAAAGGCACAAATCCATATGTGTGTGTGGCAGATTTATATACATAAATCTGAATATTTTGTGTCTGCATACATATATATATAGCTAACATCTAATTTTTTTTTTAATGTGAGCATGCATCTGTAAGAGCCCTACTACTTCATTCTACCTAAGAATGAAGTGCAGGATATACTGAATAGCCTGTCCCAATGTGTTGCCTGCACATTGGCCTTATCTGCCTATCCATGAGGAGAGCTGAACAAGAGACCTGTCACTCCCATGTCTCTCTTCATGAAGCTCACATTGCTTGTCTGGACTCACTAGTATAGTCTCACAGGCAAAATGCTGCATTACATACCGAGCACTTAATCCAAAACTCTCTGTTAATCAGTTTATTTAGAATCACAGAATATCCTCAATTGAAAGGGACCCACAAGGATCACCAAAGTCCAACTCTTGACCCTACATAGGACACCCCAAGAATCACACCATGTGCCTGAGAGCATTGTCCAAATGTTTCTTGAACTCTGTCAGGCTGGTGCTGTGACCAGTTCCCTGGGGAGCCTGTTCCTGGGCCTGATCACCCTCTGTGAAGAACCTTTTACTGATACATAGCCTGAGCCTCCCTCTGACACACTTTCAGGCCATACCCTTGAGTTCTGTCACTGGTTACAAGAGTGGAGAGAGATCAGTACCTGCCCCTCCATTTCCCCTCACAAGGAAGCTGCAGAAGGCAATAAAAGCTCTCCCCTTAGTCTCCTGTTCTCCAGGCTGAACAGGCCAAATGACCTCAGGCACTCCTCATACAGCTTCCCCTCGAGACCCTTCAACACCTTCATTGCCCCCCTTTGGACATTCCCCAATAGCTTAGTATCTTCCTTACACTGTGCCCGTTCCTCACAGTTTTGGGCAATATCTTCCTTACATTGCCCAAGACCACACACGGCACTCAGGGTGAGGCTGCCCCAGGGCAGAGCAGAGCAGGACAATCCCCTCCCTTGCCCAGCTGGTGATGCTGTGCCTGATGCATCCCAGGACACTCTTGGCCCTCCTGGCTGCCAGGGCACTGCTGACCCAGATTCAACTCTCCCTTGACCAGGACCCCCAGGTCCCTTTCTGCAGTGCTGCCCTCCAGCCTCTCATTCCCCAGTCTGTCCATACATCCAGGGTTGCCCCATCCCAGGGGCAGAATATGCCACTTGCCCTTGTTAAACTTCATACAGCTGGTGATTGCCCATCTCTCTAATTTATCAATGTGTCTCTGCCTTTGAGGGACTCAACAGCTCCTCTCAATTTAGTGTCATTAGCAAATTTATTTCATATTCCTTCTAGTCCTGCATCCAAGTCATTAATGAAGATGTGGACAAGCTCTGGGCTGAGGATGGAGCCCTGCAGAACTCCATGAGAGGCCAGCTGACAGTCTGTGATGATTCACTTTGACCCTTTGTGCCCAACCCATGAGCCAGCAGTGTCTGCAACTGTTAATTCAGCACTGGTGCCACTGACTGAAGAGACAAACTTCTGAAGAGACTACAGAAGAGACAAACTTCTGTATCATCAGTTTCTACTTCAGTTTTTCTTCATAATTTTGCTATTGCTGTAGCTAGATGTAAATCAGCCGGATCCTCTTCCAAAATGGTCATTCTGATATTATTCTTACACACTGATCTACAGCTGAAATAAAGATAATGAAAAGGAGGTATCAAACTTTCTCATTAAGGAACTTTTTATTGGGGTTTTTTTCATCTCTTCAATGTATTCAAATGACCTTGAGCTCTGCTGCTCTGCAGAGCACTTTCCTGGATTCACCAGACTCTTCAGTTAAAAAAAACCTCCTTGTGCCTGCATGTCTGTTCACATGTGTCTGAAGAAGCCTAAGTCTAAACATTTTGGACCTTAAAGTTATAGGTGCCCAATACTTTCTGACTTCAGCAAAACCCCACAACTCTGCCCTTCTGCTTTGCACCTAAACCTTCACAATTATCCCAACTCAATTACATCACTGAGTTCACAAAATACCCACACTAACTAAATGCTCTTCATCTAACTAATGTGAAGCCTAGCTACTATACCCCAAGACTCTGATAAGGGAATCAAAGCTTTTTTTTCCTCCAACAAAAGGAAAAATAAATAATCAGTGTTTCTCTGGTGGTATTTAAATAAATGTCAGTAAAAAAGTTAATAATACATTGTTTGTGCTCCCAAAGTTTATAGATAAGTAACTGCCTGAGCTGCACTTAATATCGTATTAATACAATAGACTTAAGAAAACAGTGGAAAGGTTAAGAGTTACTCATCTAGTCTGAACACTACCTGCTGCTGGTGCTGCACTCGTGACCCTTAAATTGCTGAAGCTAACAGCACCCATCATGTTTTAGTGACTTGAACTCTGACTAGGACAGCATGTGAGTCCACCTCTCCTAAATCTGTTTCTTAAATTTTTGTATGTGCTAGGAGTTACTATTTCATATAGTTAAGTCCTCAAAATTTAAACCGATGATTCCAAGAACCAACTGTGGTGATAAACCAGCGTATGGCAATCAGCATCCTCTGCACAGAGCATAAACCTCATCTCACTTCCAGAGGCTGTCAGACACCAGCAGGGGACTCAGATTTCACCACAAAATGGCCATCAAGCCCCTCCAAGTTACTGACACACCACATCAAATCCTCTGAGAGAAGAGTGAAGCAAAAACACAAAGTAAGGACTGCTAGTTTATCATCACAGTGATGTGGGCTTAAAATAGACACAATCCCTACCCTACTCATTCTTTCAGCCCTTAACTTTCAAGTATTTCTGTTGCGACAATGTTTATCCCATAATATTCGCTGACTGCCAAATGAATTAAAAAAAAAAAAAGAACAAAATATTACTGGATATTTTTAGTTGCCTTTTTTAAAACAAGTTTCACGACTACATGTCAAACACAAGTCTAAACTTTTTGGCTCCAAAGCAAGCCTATAATTAGAAACCTCATTTTTTCTGGTAGTCAGGAGAGTCGTTTTCCCTAGGGAATGTTACTAAAAGGAAACCCAGGAAGAGTCGCAATGACCAAACAATGTAAAACATTAATAATGGACACTAGTAACACAGAGATGTCCTAACCAGGCTTGAGCAGCCACAAATTGCATTTTACTACTAGAAACTTTTCTTCCCAACTCAAATGGGTTTTTTTAATGATCTCTCTCTTCCTCTCAATTACATGCCTCAACCTATTGAGCAAATTCACGTGGAAGAAACCTAAAAAAAAGGTATCTGTGCCCAGAAGTTTGTCCTACTTCTTCCCATTTTCACCAGCTCACCCACTAAAAAAAAAATTGCTACATCTTTCCCTTCAAACCTCCTTCTCCAACAGTGAAATGAGTGCTACCTGATGACCTTGTCAGGACTAGCTAGGGATGAGATTGTCACCCTCTGCCTTTTGCCCTTGCCCTTTACACCTCCTCTGCTCTTACCTATCTGCTTTCCATTTCCAGCTTTTCTATCAATTTCCTTTCCCACCACCATTACCACAGCTGCAAATCCCACTGACATGCAGAAAAGACAGCCACAAAGCCAATGCCATGGCAGAGTGCACTGGGTGAGGGTGCAGGGGAAGGAACTTAGCGGGTCTGGAAGCCGTGAAGACCAAGACCAGTAAGGGGAAGAGAGAGGGAGAAATCAGACCCCAGAGAGGGAAGGACAAGTGTTGACAGGGAGGCAATGGGGACATTCTTGGGTGCAGAAGGAACACCTGCATTTTTGGAAGCTGCCAACAGAAGAGATTGCATTTTTCTTGCAAAAACGTTTACAGAGCCCTGTATGAAATGGTAGAAAAACAGAGCACACAGGAGCATTTTGGGTTTTTACTCCAAAGAACAAAGCAGCATCCAAGTGTCAAACTTCCTATATCTAAGCTATTTTGCATGAGACATCAACCAGAAGTCTCTCACATTTTGTGTGCAGAGTATTCACAACTCAGATGCTGAACAGAACCTGCAGGAATGGCCCTCTTTTAGCTGGGATCCATGACCTTCATAGCACTGCCAGCTTCCCAAAGCAAGGTTTCCCAAAGTACAGTGATGTCCTCACACAGAAGGGCAGAGAGAGAGAGAGCTTGACTACAGCCTCTTCTCATGTTTCAAACCCTTACAGTTACAGTGGAAGGGGCCCTCAAACATAGAGCAGGCAGAACCAAGTACAGGGATGTCCTCAGGTTTTTGCAGTCATCCAGACAGAAAACATGAGCTCAGCATGGCTTGGAACTAGCCACCTCCAGTGCTTGAAAGGCACTGGTCCATTGAGACCCCTGGGAAAGGAAACAATTGCAAGGATTTACATCAACCCTGCTCAAAGTGGGATTCAGGGAACTGGCATGTGGAAGGAAAGTGCAGAGAACATACACAGGAAGATGCACATCCCTCCAGCATATGGTGGGGCTTGCAGCAGCAGGCATGACTGGTTTCAATTTTCCTGAAGGATGGGGGTGGGTGGGAGGAAACAGGGAGAGAAAGGGGTCAGTTTTCAAAAGTTTGCCAAACATCTTATTTTGGTATTTTCTCTACAGGGAATGGACCATTTCCGAAGGCTTGATCATACAGAAGCACTGGTCTGATCTTGCAAAAGCCTACATACATGGATAACTTTACCTCACCGGAGTAGTCAGACTGGCAGGACAAAAATATTTACAGTTCTGCCTTTTTCACTTATTAAATGACTCATTGCAAACATGAAACAGGACCACACTGAGCTTAATCTAGTCTCTGACACTCAAATTTTACAAGAGACACAGCTGATAAGAAACCTTAAATAAAGCTAAACTTTCAGGAGCAATAAGACAGCAAAAGGCAACGTGCATTTTTATTCCCACTGCCCTCAGACTGAACCCTAAAACACCATACTGCCTATTATCTACTGCAAAGGTTTTATGCTGCAATTTTCTTTTAGAAGTGGTATAGAAATGGGAAGAGTTGCCTAAATCTTTAATCACTCTACAGATCCTAAGCAAAGACCAAAGGTACTATCACAGAGTTTTTACACCAGAACTGCAGTCAATTCATTAATCCTGTCTCATTAGCAGAATTTGATGTATTTAAGCCCATCCTTGCCCAACAAGATGAAAACAAAAACTCACTACTTATGCAAGTGAATTTTGTTTTCTCTTTCTTCTCTTTGGAAATCCATACATAACAAAGCTAAACACTAGTACTGAGTTTTTCTCAGTTTTTCTGCAGGCACAGCTGCAAACCAAATGCTCTAAACCATTTTTTCCCTGCAAGAAAGGGGGCAGAGGGAGCTAAGACAGAAGGATAAATCTAACTGCCAGCACTTAAAGGTCTTCTGCAAGAAGAGAAACACACACTGGAGAACTTAATATCTGTGTAGTTGAGAAAGACACAGAAACAATAACTATCAGCTCCCCTCTTTTCTCTTTGCTCAAGGGGACATAGTATGCATTTTTTAACTAAACCTCAAATACAAACCAAAAGTAACATCCTCATCCCTACAAAGAGGCTTATTATGACGGTTGTTGCTGGAAGGGGAAACTCTTACTGGCCACATGACTGTTGAAATCTGCATTCAGCATTGTTTGGAGGGGTTTCTTTTCTCCTCTCTATAAATCATCAGCTGAGAGCAACTGGTAGTAACTTTATGACTAGAAATACTAGCTGAGTATTTCTGATGCTGCAGAGTCAGCAATACAGATTAATTTGTTCCAGCCTAGTAAATACATACTTAAATATGTACCCTGCAACACCTCACTGCAGTATTCTTTTGGGAAGCAATACTAGAGCAGAATAAAAAAAATTAGTTATGGGGAGGGGGTTTTTTGGTTTTTTTTTTCCAGTCCCTCTCGCTAGGAATTATGCATTTGCACAACTTACTACTTACACAGCTAATATTTAGAAACACAACTCATACAATAGCATTAGAAAGATGTGTATGTTTTTAGGATCTGAATTAAGACATGGACCCTCTCCCATGTCATGATACAGTAACTACACTGAGGCAGACAGCAGATAGATTTTTATTCCCACAGTACTGTCACACCAGGATCCTCCTCTCTAAGGGCCAGGTGGCAGCCAGTGCTGGCCAAATAGGTTACCAGATGAAGTTCAGGAACACTCCACAGTACTCAGCAGCTTCCAGAGAACACCTGAGGTTAGTGGGAGGCTGAAACTCAAAATGCATGAGACAAAAGCAAACACTGAGGAGAGGGTCAAGGGAAGTACCCTGGAGAAGCAGCCATGACCTGGTACATAGCTGGTCCCAACCTACTTGCTCCAAGTGCCCAAACTCAGGTGTAGGAAGAGGGTGTGCCCAGGCTCCCTGCCAGACTTTGCAAAGGAAATTGAAGTTCAAGAGAGCTCTTGCACTTCCTCAAACGGGAGCAGGAGTTTCCTAAGGGGCAGCTAGAGGGTTTCATTTTAAGCAAATCACAAATAACCTCAGAGAAACAGAAACCAAGATTGGCTTTCTGCAGCAGAATGCAGCCTACAGGAATGGCTGTGGGCAACAAATGATGTTTTTTGACAACTGCCACAGGTGGAACAGAGGGCAGCTGACGTGTCCAGGCTTTCAAAAGCAAGTTTATAACCAGGTTCCCACAGCACCAGTAATACCAACACTGAAATGCAGTGGGAAAAACTACTAAGAGTTTGTAGAAAGAAACAGACGCTGAACAGAAAGAAGGCACTGATGCTGGTGGGAGCAGATGAAGAAGTAGCATAAACAAAACAGGCTTGCTAGCCTACAGTTTCCAAACACACCAGCCATCTCTACAATGAGATCCTGTGCTTCAGAAAGAGAGAAATTAGGGGGGATAGACTGCTTAGCTAAAAAAGTGTGACGTTTACCCTATAAGGTTTAATGACTGCTCTGGGTCGGACAGGTCCTCCACTGAATTTCAACGCTGCCCACACAAGGGGTTGGTTCGGAGTTTTGCTTTGTATTTAATTAGTTCTTCACCTCAAAGCCCCACTTGCCTGAGCCTGAATGCTTAAACCAAGCCACTTAAACACTTCAGAGGGCCTTTCGCTGCCAACAAACCAGCTGAAGAGGCTGTCATTCACCTCGGAACGAGCTCCGAAAGAGCGAGGAGGCAGAGGCGGCAGCGGGGCCGACAGCGCGGTCACTCACCGCACAGACAGGGATTTCTGCTCACACCCCTGCCCGCAGGCAGTGGGGGTCCCTCAGGCCGGCTGCCGAGAGGGACACGCCGGCGGGGCCCCTCCAGCGACCCCCGGTGGCACGGGAGCCCCGCTGGAAGCCCGCCGAGGGAAGCCCTTCCCGGCCGCCTCCTCCCCGCTCCGTCCCCCGGGCGGCTCCGCGGGTCCTTCCCCGTGGGGGAGGGGGCGGCGGACACGTGGAGGCCGAGCCCGAGGCAGCCCGGCCGGCGGGAGCCCAGCCCGAGGCAGCCCAGCCCGAGGGAGCCGGCCCGGCCCGGCCGGCAGCAGCTGCCCCGCGCGGCGCAGCCGCCCCTCCTGCCCGGCGCACGGCACTCACTTGTGGGGCGGCGCGGCTCTTGCCCGGCGGCCTCCTGAAGAAGGAGGTGCGCGCGGTGAAGAAGAATTCCTCCGACTCTTCCTCCTCCAGGCTGCTGTACCCGCTGCTCATGCTGCTGGTCCAGGTCATCGGCGGCGGCGGGGGCTGCTGGTGGTGCTGGGGCCGGGCGGCGGAGAGCGCCGTCCCGGCCGCCGCATGGGGCCCCGCCGCTGCCGCTCCTCGCCCAGCCCGCGGGGTCCGGGAGGAGGAGGAGCCGCGGCTCCGGCGGCCCCACTCCCGCCCTCGCTCCGCTCCCTTCCTGCCGCGCGAGTTCCCGGGCAGCGCCGCCCCCGCCCGCCCGGGCAGCAGGTGAGGGCTGCGGGCGGTTCCTTCCTGGCCCCGCGCCCCGCCGAGTCCTGACCCCCTCCCCGGCTGGGGCCGGCGCCTCCGCACCTCCATGCTCATTACAGCAGCGAGGCAGCTGAGAGGGGCCTTGCTGAGGTGAGAAGTTCCCAAACCTTTCCCTAATAATTACTCAGTTTCACTCTTCTATGCACCGTAAGCATAGTCATTTAAAAAACTACTGACTGCGAAGTACTGGGGAGAGCTTTTCCCCTGCAGTTCTTCCAGCGATCCATGAATTCCGGCTGAGCAGCCACAGCCTCCAGCTCCGCAGCCGCCGCCGTGCCCGGCCGGGGCCGCCCCGCGCACCATCAGCAGCACACGGACTATTAAGTCAATGGAATTCATCGCCCCAGGATGTAGCGAGGAGGGAGGCTTGTGAAGACTCACCAGGGATTAGATAAGTGTGCAGATAGCAAGAATATCCAGATCTACAACTGGAAAACATATTTAAAGCACGAAAGTCCTGATAAGACACAGGGGAAACATCAGACTCATCACTACTGGGGGAAATGACAGACAATGCCTGAAGGCCAGATCACTCCATAATTACCTGCCGGAGAGTCTCATGTCTTCCCTTAATTTATCTAGGGCTGGTCACTGTCACCGACAGGATACCGGGTTTAAGGTACGGCTTCCTAAAGCTGTGCAGCTGCCTGTAAGAGCAGATTTGCCTTTCCTGCACGCCCTTAGCCCGGTGTTCCTGCTGTGCCCCGTGCCACTGCGCTGGTCCCATGGGGGGAAGTGAGTCACTTCAGCCACTTGCTGCCGGAGCAGACCCTGAGACATGGGGATCAGCAAGGCGATACCGTTCTGCTACAGCGCAGCCTCAGATTAAACGTATTTGATGTTGCACGTTGACACATCAGTTCCCGTGGTCTCAGTACTCAGATACAGATGTAATCTGGGACACCATTAGCTAACATCTCCTTTCCCTCTTCCTGCTCCCCATTTCGTTGATCCCTCACACACTCCTCATTTGGTGTACGTGGCTGCTCCTATCCCAAAGGATATTTATGCCAGTAAGTGCTCCTCCTGGACCGGGTATGCCTTATATATTGATAAAGTCACCTCAAAACTGGCAAACCACTCACACTGAGAACCAAAACCGGTCAGTCAGTTGGGAGGTGTTAAATCCTTACCTTCCCGTAAACTCTGATTCTTCCACATTTTCATATGGAGTTTGGCATCTGGCAGATAAGAAGGTATCATAGCTTTTAAAAACAAATAATTGAGTCCAACAGCATAGATGCAGATGTGTCAGTTCTTGAGCCTACTTGTTGGCACTGTAAAGCCCTGTGGTATGCAAGATAGCTGCAAGATAGCTTTAAGTTGAATGCCAAGTTACTTGAATGCGACTAAAATGTATTAAAATGCTTGTGTAGACAAACAAGGTTTGTGTTACCTGGCGTGCTGAGCCCAGCCCCATGCCAAGAGGAAGTCACACCAGAGATCTGCTGAGCATGCCTCTGAACCTGTCCGAGACCCAGCTACTCCAGTTTACAAAACTTTTGGGGAAAACAGCCATGTCCATGATCACAGTTAAGGTGAAGGATTATAAGTGGCTCCGGTGTGATTAAAAATGGCACTTGTGTTTTCAAACTACAAAGGTATTTTTATATATTATCTGCTGGCACACTTGATGGACTCACCAGGAACAAGGGGCACTGTGTGTATAGCTTGTTTGCTTGACTGCAATCTCAAACCTGATAGTGCGTGGGTGGAACTTGAGGCTGGCAAAGAGGATCATTGAGACAATAAGCTGCTGCAACAGAGCTCAAGTTCACCTGTGCAAGATCAGTTGCAAGTCCTGGGCTCAAGTTTATATATTCCCTAGCAGCAAGGCATGGCATTCACCTCATCTGTAAAGCATCGTTTATACTGATAGCACCAAATTCACATGATCATTTTCTCTAGCTGCAACAAAAAACAATGAAGAAAACATGTCCAAGTTTTCTGTGATATATCTTCCAGTATGAGTTCAATCCTCCACTGTAGCTCGGTTTTTAAGACTACTAATTTTGACAAGAGATTTTTTACTTTAATTTTTTTTCAAACGTGGCACTGACCCAAACAATTCACATCAAGGCACAAACAGATGTGATGCCTTTCAGTGTTGATTTGTTTGGTGCTTGAAAGTAACATACCCAAAAAGAAGTATTTTTCAAGGGTGATACTTACAGATCAATTGGTACCCTTGTGGATTTCACTGTCCCCTGGCCCATATTTTTAAGGTTTCTATCCCCTGATGAGTACTCTTCCACATTCTCAAACTGACTTTTTAATCTTACCTAGGATTTTAATCTTACCTAAAATTGATTCAAGGCTCTTTGTTAGGTGCTGCACTGAAATGTCTACACTACAACACTTGCACTACTTTTGGTTTATTCTGACAGGCCTCTTAAATAGTCAACAAAGAAAATGCAAACAGCACTTCATAATGAAAATAAAAATAGCCATGTGTCAGGATAATAATAAGCTTTCTGAAAGCATACTTGTTCTTAGGGAGAATTATGGATTAATGATTAAGTAAAAAAATTAACTTAAAGGCTAAGGAATATGGCATAGGAGTGGGATCTGAAACAGAACATTACGAGGATCTCCATCAGTCCTACTGAGAAATAATCCCATCCCACAAGAAATTAAGCTGTCAAACAGTTATCATAGGATCACACAGGCAGTTGCAAGAAGAGAAGAGGGAGATGCTTTTTTGAGATGAATCATTATGTTCAAGTAGCAAGTAGGGCTACAAAGGCTCCCATGAAGAAAAAGAGAATGAACTTTTTTTAATTAAAGCTTGATGACATAGATAGAATTTCATAGTATTTTTAGACTGTAGCCGGTGGCTCAAGTAACGCAACCTAAAATAGTAATAGGCACTCTATTTCAAAGCAAGAATCTCATTAATAAAATATGAATAAAAAGCAATCACAGACAAAGATAACCTGTGTGACAAACACTGATTTGTTGTGTAGGAGGAAAAACAATAATTTAAATGACTGTTCCTTTCTAGGATAAAATTCAGTTTTAAAGCACTTTGTGGTTTTGGAGAGTCAGCTGAGAGAAATGAAATATCAAGCATAGCTTCCAGAGAAGTGAAAGCTGACTTCCTAAATGGCAAAACAGCTGTGAATAGCTTTATGAATCAGGCAAGAATTAGGACTTTGAACTACCCTAACTGAAATAACCCTTAGCACCAGACATCAGTTTGCATAGAGGTGGATTGCTTCACAATCCTGCAGCTTTATTGCTTTATTTGTATTAAAATATCACTCCATTGAAGTAATCAAAACACCTCAGGAAAGTATGGTTGAACAGGATTACACGGATTATTAGTTCAGTCAATTCATCTCCTGCCCTGAAGAATAACCAAGTACTTTACACCATCCCTAACAGTCCTTTAGCTAAACCAATCTTAAAACACAGTATGGTGCTGTACCACCTCCGCTATAGGCCATCCTTTCCACTGTTTAAGATATTTATTGAGTTAGAAAGCTTTTATTAACAACTCATTTTGCATCCTTAACCCTGCCCATTTGTTTCTTAACAAAAGAAACAGAGATAGAATAGTTAATTGCTGGCTTTTCAGAGAAAACTTTTGGTAAGTGAGGACTCTTTTTGTTCCTCCCATTCTTTGCTTCCCAGACTAAACAAAGGGACAACTGATAAAACATCCTATGGAGTTTACATTAACTCCATTACCAACTGCATGATGTTTACATGTTTCTAAAACATCCCCTCAGCCCTCTGACAGAGAAACTGGGAGGACTCATTGAAATGGGAAAGCTGCAAAACATTGGCTTGGCCAGTAATTCTGCTTTGAGGCTCGGGACCAAGCTGGTCACTGCTGCACACAAGCCTTGGTCTCTCTCCAGGCTTGTGCCAGACCACATCAAAAGGCAGTGGGTCAAAGGAGCAGGAAAGGAAAAAGCAAGGTATGGCCTGGGTCGGAGGGTCCTGTGGCATTTAAGACTACATTTCTATTATAATTTAAAAAGTAATGTGGAGATCTCAAGACTAGAATTCCTCCTTTTCTATCTTGCCTTTTCAGTCTCCTCTGGCTGAAATCCTGCAAGGGTGCTTGGACACTCTGGAAAGCAGGACCTGTGGTGGCCCCACAGCTGTGGGCAGCAGCCTCCTGTGGGTGGGAGCAGTGAAGGGAAGCAGGACATGGGCTGAGGGAAGGAAAGGTCATCACAGGGACTAAACTTCTTACACCCTCTAAGTGTGCTTTAGTATCCCTCCAGTTTCACCAGTGCTTTTCAGGAAGACTCTCATTAACAACCCTTGCAGTATTTTATTCTAGCTGCTATGAATTTGCCAGATGCCCCCAGCCCCTGGCTGTTTCAGGAACTCTTTTGGTCATTTCTGGGGTGCTGTGAGTGTCTTTCCCCCTCTCATTTTCTGTCTTCATATGTCTTTGCAAACCCTGTTCCTGACCCCAGTAGTCTTATTGATGATTAGTCCCTATGGGACAGACTAAATCTTAGGATATGCTTAGGAGTGAAATCCAAAGAGGTTCCTGCTAAATAGCACATTGGATTTGGCTTCTGTGTAACATATTCAACTGGGAAATATAATTATTCCATTATGTTAGTTATTTAAATTATGCCCATATAACAAAAAACATGTCCTAAAAACAAGTTACAGAGGAAGAAAGACAGCTTGTAACAGACTGTCCCTTTAAAATTGGAATAAATAATTAATCGTGTGGGCTTAGTTTTTTCTACATTCCAGCTGAAAACAGTAGTAATTTCAAATGATCAAAGGAAAGCAATAAATTTGAAATACAACCAACACAGACCATCTACTCAGGCCTGCAGTTTCCTTATACCAGTAAACTTTCTGTTTACTGATTTCTCCCATTTGTCTTGAATTAATGGCTCAGGTCTGTTTAGTACCACTGGCAGCAGTGACAATTATCCTTTGATTCATACCCCAGCAACTTGTTAATTCAAACAAGGTCATTCCAGCCACACAGGCACATGAGTGCAGACTGAAAACAAACAGGAGCAACAGCCTCTCCCCATCCCGTGGTGAAGAAATGCCTTGGGGACAGGTACTCGTTATGGCAGTCACAACCTTAGACAGCATTGTCAGCAATCCTTTTCTGGCTCTTCAAATTCTTGATTCTGCCCAAACCTTAAGCTCCTTTGGTGCAACTTTTCATCCAAAATCCTCAGGAAAGAATGGGATATAGCTGGAAATGAAAAATAACCTGTGTAATCACTTTCTTATATGTGTGCACATTATCCCTCACCAGATCTCTGTTTTTCATCTACCATACTTGGAGTGGTCAGATGATAATAGAAATCAGAGTCAGTTCACCTTTCCCATCCCAAGCTTTGTGCTCAGACCAGTCAGACCTACATTAGTTTGAAGGGGGAGAGAAAGTGAATGGAACAAGAAGATTTGTGCTTGTCTCCTCTCTTGTGATGCTACAAATATATGGCCACCTACCTAAATCCACAGTTTGACTGAAATCAATACAGCTATTCATAATTTCAAACATGCACATAGTTTGGAGGATTCTTTATCTTGTTGCTACCTAAAGCTGTAAAGATAAAATTGTACCTTTCTAACAGCTTTGGAATTACCAACATCCTTGTGTTAGAGTCTGACAGCTTTCCAGAATATTGTACACCTTTTTATCTCAAACAGATATGTCATCAATTCTGCTTAGCAAGATGACTCAGTGTTGGCCAGGACAAGGCTAAAAGTACACCCTTCCCCAAGGGACTGTTTCTGCAGTTTGAAGATACTGACATGGAGTCTGGCCTCATCATGTGGTATCAGCACTCACCTTCCCACATCCTGCCCTGCCCCAAAACCCACTGGGACCAACTGAAAGACTCCCATTGCCTTATCAGCCTTGATAAGGCTGATAAAGCAGTCCTTTGCTGTACTGGTGTGCATTTTCCTATCAGTATTTTTGCATCCCAGTTAGGCAGAAGTGCACTCCAAAACAGATAGGCATGTTAGTAATTTTCCTTTCTTCCTCTCCTGTTGATTATGGACTGCATTATTAAACAGGTACTTTCTTGTCAAAGATCCAAAAAAGTAGATTTTATAATACAAATTATGAAAAAATACTTCATATGTCTGAAATATGTTTAATCAGGGGGCTTGAGAGAGCTGTGCACATGTACTGAAGTGAGAATTGCCCTGCCCTTCACTCTCATTTCCAGGGCTGGATCAGGGATATGTCAGTACTAGCAGGAACTCAAAGGTGAGAGCCATGTTCCATCTGGCAATCCATTCCCTGCAGCAATAGCCTTTTTAGCTTATGCTGTAGCCAGCCCCAACAATGTCAGACAAAGTCTGTCAGGACCCAGATGTAGCTCAGAAGCTCCAGCTCAATAACCAGGTAAATAAACATCCTTACTCACACAGTCCCATTGATGTGAATAGTCAGACATGAGTATAAGCAAACGTTGGCTTAAAGGAAGCTCAGATGCTTGGGAGTGCTGTCATCCAACTCTCTGCAAGCATCCATTCCTTGCCAGGGTAACCAGTAGAGCTACTACATGAGAGAATATAATCTCAAGGAAATATTCTATAACAAAGTACAGAAAACAGACATTCTCCTACTTGAATTCAGTTCCTAATTGCTAACAGTGTATAAAAATACTCGGGGCAGTAAAATTAACTAGGACCTTCTGTTTTAAGTATGGAAACCACAACTGTGGAAGCTCAGCATGCTTTGTGGATACCAGGAAAATGTGAGCCCTAATGTGCTGTAGGGCTGCAATCTGATTCCCAGCATCTGTCCTCAGACTGGTGAATTGGTGGGGGAAGGGGCCTTCTGGTCTGGGAATCACATCCCAATTGTCATTTCCTAGACAAAGAACTAGAAATTGTCTTGTCATACTGTGTATGAGATGACATTTTGCTCTGCTTAATAAGTCTGACTGCAGTAGATCACGGAAATTCCCTAGAAGCTGCCTGCACAAGTTTAGGACTTCCTAGTAAATCATCTCAACAGCAGACCGTGAAGACAACTGTCCCAGAAAAACAGTGCTGCTTGACAGGACAACAGATCTGACAACTTGTTTGCTGAAATGGCTGTCTAATCCATCCAGTCCACCCTTAGCTGGAAAAATCTGGAAAAAGTCTCCTTGAAGTGCAGTGCCCTGTGCCTGTAGAGCCAGCCCAGCCTGCTGGAGTGCTGGGGGCTGCAGCAGGGCAGCCCCACCTGCCTGCCCGGCCGGCCCGGCCTGCCCGCTCCCTCCCCAGCTCGCCAGCCCAGCGGGCCATGGAGGAGCTGCCAGCTGCCAATGCAAGGTGTTGGGCTTTGGCCTCTGTACTTCTGCAGTGCTGCCCAAGATCAACATTTTGCACATTTTCAGCAGGGTGTGACCACCTTTGAAAGTTCTGATCTGAATCAAGCTTTCTCTTAGCTAAATCTCACTAACTCCTTTGATATTTGGCCTGTGTCCCATTCACTGACCCAAGACCTCTCTGATTGCCATCTTTGCTATCACGCTCTTCCTCCCTCACTGAGAAAGCACTGCTGCAAAGGGAGAAAAAAGTAAGACAGTCTGAAGAAGAGACAGGAGAGCAGGAAGAGGAAAAAGTTTGAAGTGAGAAATAGGCAAGTCAGCAAAGTAAAACCCAAATTAAAAGGTAATATTTTGGAATAGGACTAAGTTTTCCTCACCAGAGTTCCATAAAATTCCAAAACAAATGTCTATGGAGATTTCTGTGTGAAAAAAAGAGCACGAGTTTAGGAAAGCTGAGATGTACATTTCTAATTTTGAAGGAAGATTTAGAGAAAAAATTAGAAATAAAATAATTTTATCGGTTTCTCTGGGTCTGCACTGAAGGCACTTGAGATGGTAGTTCATGTTCAGACTCAGGTGTTTATTGTTTCTTATCAGTAAAACAGTCTCACCATTGTGAGTTTGGCAGCTTTTCATTAGAAGGCACAAAATGGCTAACAATCTCTTGTTACAAGGTCTTTTAAAGCTAAACTATCCAATTAAGAACTGACACCTACATTATTTTCCCTTTTAACCCAATAACTGATCCCAAAGAGCCCACAATGCAGACTTTTCTGCCCAACTACAAAATGCCACCCAAACCCATGAAGAAGAAGGAAGAAGAAGCATGAAGAAACACTCTGTCCTCCATTTTGCTTCCATCCACAACATACTAAAAATCCCAAAACCTAAATTTCTCTCAGTGATACACCTACACTACCCTCAATAATCTATTTCACACTTTTCTGGATTCTAGTCTGTCTTGAAGTCTAGGAAAATTTCTCCATGAATGAGAGTCAAAGTCAGTGCTCCCCTGGGGGCCAGGGCATCCCAGAGCAGACAGAGAAATATTCCTGGTGCTCTGGGTTTCCACATAATTTAAAAAGTAATCTATGTGAAAAGATAGCTAAGGGAAGCATATGTATCAGGGCTGAGAAGATACTGGAGAACTAGGAAGGGAAAAGGAAAAGGAAAAGGAAAATATGATGCTTCTAATTTTCTTTCCAAATTATGGAATGATGTGCACGCAGCATCACAAATCCTCAGTTTAGGAGATTTAACATATGGAGGGAAGAGAAAGGCAGGAAGTGGATGCTCTACATCAATGAGAAGTCCAGCAGAGCTGCAGATCACATGGGGCTGTAGCCTTGCCAGAGGCATCCGAGCTCAGTATGGCTCTTGCTCTCCTCTGCCTACATTTTATCAATCAGACAGCACTTTGGGGGAAAAAGAGGTGACCAGAGGGGAAAAAAACAATATATGCACTTAAATGCAGTAGGAGAACCATTCCCACCCCGAGGGAAAGAAGCCATTTATGCCCCCAGACTGCCACATCTCGCCCTGCAGTGGGTGAGGAGGTCAGAGCCTGAGCCCCGGGCTGATGCAGGGAAGCTGACATTACTTTTTTTCATCTGTTTCATTAACAAAACCCCGTGATGTTATAAAAAATAAACACAAAGGTGATCTATTTGCGTCTCAAAGGCATGTACTTGTAAGGTGAGAAATGCCTCTTTCATGACTGACTGCCTCAAGCTTAACATATTCCTGCAAACCCTTCATGCAGGGCATGACCAAGACCCTCATTACTTCTCTAGCCTGCAGCAGAGGTCATATATGGGTCAGTACTCAGGTCACAGAGGAAACTATAAATCTAGCAATTTATATCTTTTGTCTATTTGCTATAGGTAGTATTTTATATATAAGATGTACATGACCTACAATTTAGAGGACTTGAACCAACATTGCCAAATAATTCCCTTTCCCAGCTCAGCCCCAGGGTCTGGTGTTCTGAAAATCTTATTTCACATGTTAGTTCATTTGTGAGCCCTCTTTACAGCAAATCAATACATTTCCTTCAAAATAAACCCCAGAGGTTCTTCCAGGGGTAGTCAGCACCAGAAATCACATCATCATGGCAGTGTGGAGCCCCCCAGTCTTTTTCTGCATTTCACCATTTTCTTACACTATCCCAACCAGTGTCACTCACTCAGCCCCCCCCATATTTTCCAGGCACTTTGAACAGATAAAACATGCATGCCATATCTGGAATCCACACATACAGGCATGTAGGATGCAGCCTGCTCTGAGAAATGTGGGCGTGAGGTGCTTTATGGGACCTGGTCAGATGCCAGAGGTCACTCCTTAGGATGGAAGCCTTTGCCCACTGAGACAAATAACCATGGCTGGCTCAGGAACCATGCTGCAACTACTCATTACTTTTCAGACTTAACTTTAAAAGAAAAATATTTAATTATTTTAATTTTACAGTCTTATGTTTACATGGTTTATGTTTACACTGTCTAGAATGTTAATCTAAATTAATGTTTTCTAAAAATGAGTGTCTACAACTTTTTTCCAGGGAAAAAAACCCTATTCCTACAAAATAAATTAATTTTCTTATTTTACTGAGTTTGCATGGTTACTCTTTCCTGTGATCTGAAGAGGGAGGATCTGAGGTTTTAGTGCTGTTGTCGTCTGTATGGACATAAATGGTGGAGGAATGTGTTAAAAAGAGGTTTTATAGTGCAGAGATTTGAATATGAAACTTTGCCAGTTGTGGGACACAGCAAATTGTACAGCAATCCTACAGAAGCAACATCTCTGGTATTTTCCCACCACAGCAACATCCAAACTCTAATGCCATGGCTGTAGATTGATTTTGTATGGCTTTAAAGAGTGTAAACTCTGAACTTCTGGAAACTAAAGTAGTTGCAAATTAAATACAATTTTTATAAAGTCATGTGTAATTGCTATCCAAGGCTTTCAGTTCAGACACAGCCCAGGCTCAGCTCACTCAGGTACTGCTCTTACAGAAGGCAGGGGTTTCAGTCTAGCACATGCAGAGGGGCCTTACACAGGAGCAGGCTGGATTCAAGTGCTGCCTCTCCAGCATGACCTGTGCTTCATGAAAACTTGGTACATCCAAAGAGGAGGCTGGGGAAGGGAAGTAGAAGAGCAGAGCAGATGTGTCTAACTCAGGCTGTTTTGCAAGCCATGGCTCCAGCATTTGGTACCGAGCATATGCTATATTTTCTACTTGAAAGCTGGCTGCCACTTCAAATGAAAATGGTTTTGTATGTGCTGCACCATAAAATTACCCAGACACACAGACACAGAGGGCCACTCTAACTAGCTGTTTACCTCTGTGCTTCTACCACAGCACATAAGTTATAATCGGAGGAAGGAAACTCCTAGGAGATGTGAAGGCTTTAATTGTTTCAGCGTGCAGATGGTTTGCATTACAGCGAATCCACACAGCACAAGGTCACTTCATAGTTCAGTAATACTGTTTCAGCAAGTGAATTTAGTTTGTTTACACCTCTTCTGGGAAAGTTTTAACTGCTATGTAACTTATTTTATAGATATTTCTAGACTTTAGAAACACTGCAACAGGTGAAACTGGAAGAGCATAGGTTGCCACAGCCATCTCCCTCATGTCTGATCCTTAGCAATTTTTAGAGCAGCTAAATATAGCTTTTTTCCTACAACATTTGAACAACATGTTTCATCACATTCTCTTTTCTGTCACTGACATAGAAATGCTCTGTTCCAGGCTCAAGACATCACCCACAACTCCAATTTCCTTCGCTATATTGAGATGTGCCACACAACCTGTGCACCTAGAGACTGACACAAGTAGTTACTCCTACCCTTAACTATCAGTATGAGCTGCCCCTCTCTGGGAAGTTAATGCTCCTTCTGCACAGGCAGCTCAGCTGTTCCTGAGGCAGCTGCTGAACCACCTCAATTTAGGGCTTAGATGGTTAGGATAAACTGGAACCAATTTTTTTTCCTTTTTTTTTTTTTTCTTAATAGCACCAGGCTGAAATCTCCCACAATAGAACAGCTGCCTCATCAGCTGAGCCACCCCTCCAGGCAAAACTGAGCTTTCCAAGAGGAAAACAAGCTGGGTACTGGGGCAGCAGGGGACTACCATAGCAATACTAAGGTAAGATGTCACTGGTCAGAGCTCGGAAAGCTCCATGTAGGAGAGGAGCACAAAGTACACTGGGGGACAAAGCACCAGACTGCATAAGCCACAAGCACTTCCTTTTATGCTGTTTACCAACTGGATCCCAGATCTGTCTGGCTAGCTGCCATTACAAAGGCATTGCCACCAATGCCAACTGTGAAAAAACTGCATCTGGTATGAACAGTGCATGGCTTTTGTTTTAAAAAGGACTTTCTTTGTTCCTCACACCTTGAGTCCTTGAGTTCTGCTGGTCAGTGGTTATTCTCATCAGCCATACACTGTCTCCATCATTCAGGCTCCACCTCTTGTCCCACAGGAGCAGTGCCAGACCCCCCATCATCATGGGCAGCACCACATCTCCACACCTGCACTCAGTGTCAGGAGTGCCAGACCGGGAGAGCAAACTGCAGCAACACATGGCCAAAGAGAGGTTATGTTCCTGTGGCTCAACAGATGTACAGAACTGTGTCCATATGTGCAGGTAACTTAACACTGTGGGTGTCCTCCCCTCCTCTGACATGTGACCACATTAGCAGAGTCACAGGATAATGGAAAGATGGGTTGGACCTCAAAGACAGTCAGTGGTGAGTGAACCTGCAGTCTTACATGCAGACCTCAAAACATATCTGAAACATCACTTATGATAGCAGCAGAACAATGTTAAAGAGCTCATGCTCTGTGCTGTATGCATTAGGATATCTACCTTCATTTTCTTTGGGTCTGAAAGTCTTTATAAAAACCCTTTGTTTCAAAGACCTGTTTTTAAATTAACTTACAAAAAGTCTGCAAAACTTTTAAAAATATTTTTGTGGCAGAGGTGTGAAGATTTGAAACACAGAGGCACACCAACACTGCAAGCCATACCTAAGAATTTCACATCTGTGTCCTGGAAGCAATCTCCTGTCACAACCCCACCACGCTGCACGCAGTGGTCCTCAGTGCGGCCTTAACATCTGCTTCAGCATCTGCTCTGTCAGAGGAGCTGCCCCTGTGTGCTTGGCTGCTTTCAAGGGCCTCCTGCTGTTGCTCAGGGTGGCTGGCAGCGCTCTGCAGCTGCAGATACCCTTACAAGGCAAGGCTGCAATCGCCCCCTCCAAGGTGGGGCTCCGGCAGCCACAGCCGCCACTGCACATCCCTGATCCAGCTTTCCTGGGTCCATTTAAAATAACTTTGGGAGGCAAAAGGCAGCCCAAGCTTTAGGTCTAATTCTTCATGTAGATGATAAGCTGAGGTGCACTTACAGGACAGTGAATAGAGTTTGTCTAGCTCCTAACTTGGACAAGAGACTGCAGGCATCTGGGCCAGAAAGCGTGCAGCTGCCAAAATTAAGCAGGCAGCTGGAATCAGAGCAAACTGCCTCTAGCAGCCCTGCCAACAGATTCTGCAGGTCAGCTATTGAAATTATTTGCACATCAGCATATTTCAAATTTTGAATGCAGCCTTTTGTGAAAGATCACAGTGAGAGCATTTGTAAAGAAGGGGTTGTTCTCGGACAAAAACAATTTCCTAAAGAATCCATTTCCTTAACATCAAAAAGGTGGAAGGTTTTCCTAAAACTGGCACCAAGAGCATATCTGTGACATGGAGATAATTACTGGAAGTAACCAGTGAGACTGCCAAATCTGACTACAGCAGAACTGCCAGATTTTTTTCCTTCTTAACTGATGCCAAAACACACAGGTGACTTATAAGAAACAAAACTGTGGAGAAGAGTGTAAAATAAGACTACTCTTACACACAGTGCTTTAGCACAGTCTAGAGGACTTGTCTATGAAATGCTGCCACCGTTGGACTGTGGCCAACTCATCTTATAATTCAGATAGCCTGAGGGTGGGTGGGATGGAGGCACACATACTTCCCTCATATCAGAGGCCCCATGGCTCAGGGACATGTACTGACTCCCCATCAGGAAATCTCAGTTCAAAGAAGGCTCAAAACTGCAAGATGAGGATACTTTAAAGAAAAAAAGAAAATGGATATTTACAACATGTTAGTGAAACTGGATCTGTTGCAGCAAAATTCTGCTTTTTCTGACTTTTACTTTACTCTTACTGACTCTGCTAGACCCTACATCTCCTTTTTCACTGTCTAACCTAATCCCATGATTCTCAAGAATCCCCAAGAGTGGGGCTGCTCTGGGAGGCCTAGACAGCTTGATGTGATACAGAAGGATACAGAATACAAAATCCAGATGGCTCATGTCAGCCCCTCTTGTCCCTTTTCTGTCTCTCTTTCTCTGGCAGGAATACTCTCTCTGGCCCCACATGGGGCATGTACACATCTGACAGGCTGCTCCTGCCTGGGTGGAAGGACCTGGCAGCAGCCTGGGATGTGGTTGAGGCAGGGCAAGTTGTGGGAGCTGTGCAGCCCAGCACAGCCTGGCAAGTTCCTGCTGGGAGATGGAGCATGGGATCTCAGAAAGATGGTTCAGCCAAAGGAGAGGACTCCCGACCTACCCACAAAAGGGTCATGCTAAGGACACTTCTCAGACGGACAGCAGCCACCAAATGACAAGTGAAAGTGTGGATCCTAGGTATTTTCAAAACACTTTTTTCTTCTTCATTCACTCCAATATATTGTTCCTGTCTTTATTTATATCTGCTGATTGTGGGGAAAATAATATGAAGAACTCATCAAAATCATAATTCATAAATGCAAGTGCCAGAGATTTTATTCCTTCCACTCCCTCATACTGAGTTAACTATAAATTTACCTTTATCTGTAATCCTCAGCTTTAAGAAATCAACCTTGCTTTCTTTCCCCAAATGATGGATTCTTTAACAAATTCAGGGATATTCACAGAAGTTACAGGTAAAGCGTAAAGAAGAAACAATCAAGTTCTCAGAACTCATAACTCTGTGCCACCTAGTGCATTCATTCACCCATAACATTTTGCAAGAAAGAGTTCATCCTCATTGTGGTAATAGGTAAGGAACACTACTCACAACAATTTCTAAAATCACTTCTACTTCTGACTGCCCAGACTGAGACATATTTTGAGGTAAAAAAAAAATAGCAGCTTTGCATGACAAGGGCAACTCCCTCCTCCCAAAGCAATGAAGAAAAGAAAACCAGAGGCAAAAGACTAAAAATTAAATCAGCACATCTGAAAACTAAGTCCAGTTTTTCTTGCTGAAGGCCATAACTAATCAGTCACTAGTAGAGCAAGGTCTGCAAATCTGGCTTCCTCAGCCCCTGTTTCATGCTCTAATTCCCGCCTCCAACAAACTGCTTAATAATAATCATAAGACCTTACTGATTAGTCATATATGCAGATAAGGAAATCTCTCTTCATGGTTACTGTAAAGGGAAATGTTACTCAGGATGGCAAAAGGAAGGTCAAAGGAAGAGAACAATGCAAATGGAAAACAGAAAAATACTGGAAAGCAGTGTTCCTTTAAACCAAAGTTCAGGAGTACTGGGAAATATAAAAGTAATGTTCAGCCTTGTGATACACGGGTCTTCCTTCCCCAGGGAATAATGCTGCAGAATTTTCTGATAAGAAATTGTGATAGAAAAGCCTAGTGAAATTAAGACAAAGTAATTTTTATCCTGAGTCAACCAAGTGAGGTCAGCCCCAGGCAGGATGCATGGTATTGACTTCATCCTGCTGCCCCATGGTAACCACCATCACTGCTTTGTTCTCACCTAGGATTGTAAAGCAAAATAATCAATGAGAGTATGTATCTTCCTGTCTGTCAGAAAAGACAAAGCCTTAAAAGGGATTTACCATGGCTACAGTACACACTTGCAAGCATCAGCAGAGAAAAAGATGGAGAAGTATAAGGTATGATTTAGACAAATCAAGTAATCGTATCAAGTTATCCATCTTACTGCAACATATCAGCAGGCAAAATATCTGAAACAGGCATGTGCAGCTTTCCATGGGTTCACAAGTCTAACTGAAATACATGTGTCTGAAGATCTCTTGGGATCCCATGATGAAAGTTTTCTTCTCAAATGCAAAGGGGAGGTAATTTTTCCATTTTTCTCTAGGAGTTATCCAAATAGGGCAGGCATGCAGAGACCAGCCAGGTTTATTTTCTCAGGAAACTGTCCACTGTCCAGGCATCATGGCTCCAGCATCATCTGAGCCAGGAGTGATCCAAAATTCATCCATAGGAGGGGCCTCTTGATTAGGAATCAAGGCATAAGTCAAAAGTAACATGAAGGTCACAGATAAAAGGTGATCAGGATGCAAAACTACTGTTGGATCGAAAATCCCAATTGGGACATCAAAACCGTAATGTAAGGTGTGTATCTTGAAAGAAGTGGTAAAGGGACTTAATCTAATTTTTTGAAAGGTTTGTTAAATGTGGAGATTCTCAGTTCAGTCGAAGAAAGAACAGAGATAATTTCTCCCAGGCTCAGCCTGGGAATCTTAGAGGAAAGAATTAAAACAATCATTATCTCTCTTTCTGTAACCATTGTTTATAGTTATGGTTCTTCACAGTGTGCTATTCATAGTCACCAATAGTGTGAGATGTTTCTACTTTGAGACCAATCAAGTATCACCTTAGCAAGTCACATTACAAAAGACTCACTACTTTCATTAAAGTTAGCCTTTTGATCTTCCTGAAGACTGGAGTCTTTCTGCATCAGTTACATCATTTGTGAAATAAGCATTCAGAAAAAAGCCAACCAACCAAACAAAAAACAAACCAACAAAGCAACCCAACAAAAAACCAATGACAACTGATTATCAGCATATTATTTGTAGAAGAAACCAGATCTGAAAAGCTTGTAGGAGTATACATTTTGTATCTGTGCCTCTGTATTCCCAAGAAACTGTACAACAGCCTTTTCTATCCAGGCAGCTTTTTCCACTTGGCAGTAAAGTATCATGAGGTCTCAGGAGCAGGGGTGCTGAATCCCCAGTGGATCTATGCTGCAGGAATGCAGGCTTACCATAGCTGAAATAAAAAGGGAGGGAACATGACAAACTAGCTATTGCTTGAGATCTCCTGCAAGTGCTAAGAGAACTCAGCATGTTTTGATCAGAGGCAACCAGCTACTTCATGCTTTGGGCAGGAACTCCCCAGAAATTTAACTAGCAGGACTTCATTGATGTGTATTTAAATGGCATGCAACTGGTGACAACTTCCCCTTTCCCAGTAAGGATATTGAAGCTTTAGCACTACATCACTGAATTTTTACACACCTAGACACACTATTTGCAGAGTAAATGGGAAAGGTTTAAGCTCCTATCCTAAATTCCTGTGGAGCACACTGATATGAGACAACATATACAAGAATGGAGCTTCACTGTAGAATGAGATCCCTTGGAGCAGGGGAACACAGAGTGCAGCACATGCACATAGCTGGGGAGAAACTGAGCTCCTGAGGATAAGTGGGCTCTTCTGCACTGAGGAAGGGTCTGGAGGGCAGCTTTTAGGCAGCGCCACTAGTTAGAGGAAGCCATGAATCAGTATGAAAAAATGCTACCTGCTGTCATTTGATTCCTGCACTCTGGGAAACAAGACTTTTCATTTCTGTAAGAAAAACAAATGGAACAACATAGGGCTCTGTTGTCTACCTGATTTCCTAACAGCTGTCTTTGTTACTGTTGGTTGGCATGCTTGGATCAAAGACTGGGAACAAATATTTTCCTATCTTCACCCGGCAATGTTATCATTAAAAATAATCAAAAACCACTCCCCACCTTCCTTCCCCACCAGGGAAGGTTTTGCATCATGACCTTCCTGCACTGAGTCAGAAGGCAGCAGCAATCTCTTCTGTGTATATTTCCAACAGCTGCTAATGCCATATGTCAAACAAAAAGGCTGAAACTCTATTAAAAAAAAAAAGTAGATAATGTGAAGCTGGAAGAGCATGGAATATGAGTTTCCCAACAGTTCTGACTTTCTTTTCTAATCAGTTCTCACTGCCATCTCATTATTTGCTCAGGGCAGGTCTATGTGGAATGAATTAAGCAGTCTGCATCATATCACAAGCCCAGCTACCTTCCTGAATATTCAAATGCAAAATAAAATCAGCCTCTTGAGTAAGTGCACTAGAAAGTGTCTGATATTAAATATCTCTTCAGCCCCTTGTTATACTTGACAAGCAGTCACCCCTTTAACCCTGTGGATTAATAGGTTAGGACAAACCTGACATGGCTGCTGGTAATTCTATTTAGAGTGAGGTGTTTAATGGATATGAAAAACATAATCAGGCCATGAAGGGTGGAATGAAAGCCACTGTCACTCTGTTTGCCAGCCTGTCTCTAACTGAAAGGCAAAGTTCAGTACTCCATCTGTCATCTACAGCATATGGACTTTGAGAAAAATCAGTGTCAGGACTTCACTGAGACACAGATTTGCAGGGCTCAGCATTTACACCCCATTTAACAATTTCCCCACCAGTGCTCATTTTCTTTGCATGTGTTGAGGGTTCAGTAAGGCACTCAGGACACTATCATCATGGTCAGTGACCTATCACCCAGCAACTGTGGAGCTTCTACTACTATCTAACCTACAACATAAACCAGGAAAAGACACATCTTCAAGTACACAAGTTTAGATGCCACATCCATTTGCCTTCACATGCCACATCAAAACCAGCTGTCCTCGTGGCTGCTGTCCGGCTCTGCATGTTGAAAAATCCACCTTGAAGGTAAGAAAGAAATGATCTCTGATCCCTCTGCTGCAAACAGTCACAAGCCCAACCATCAGGCTCCACACAGAACTTAACATTTTAGAGGATCAGTTCTCTTTGAACTTCTTCTGCAATATGATTAAGCAATGCTATTTGAGTACTGGAGAACCACCTGGAACACACAGGACCTGCAAGACTGCATTACCTGTATTAAATTAGCAATGTTATCATCTCTGCTCTGCTGAGCCTGCTGAGATACTGGGAAGATATTAATAACTAAATTAGGAAGAAAATTGGCACAATAAAAAATATGTTGCGTATTTTACATCCTACACCTGGCACAACTCTGACAGCAGTGGAAAAGATTGTTAAAAAATATGTGTATTAGAAATAAATAGTGGAAAAAGAACATTGATCTTAACAATGGCAGCTGACAAAATGGCAGGTTGAGGCTGGCTACATTTTAGGGAAATGTATTTTCTAGGAAGACAATACAAACCTCTTGAATATGAAAACACCTAACTGTACAAAAAATCAAAAGCACATTTTAAATATTCCCCTGGTCTAACAGGAGCATTTTCCTCTAATTTGAAGCCTTGTCTGCTTCTTCAATGGAACTAGAAAATCAGAGCTACAATTGATCTGGTTGCTAAACAACTGATAATTGACCTTCTCCAGGTTTCAGTAATGTGTGCTTAAAGCAGTGAGCTTGTTACCTTTCTGTTTCAAAGGTTGGGCCTGAATATGAAGCAAGTACTTAAAATGGAAAGAAACCCCCAGCAAGCCCAACTTAAGATAAAAAAGGTTAAAGACAGATTTACTGATAAAAATGTGTGTGTTTTTTTTTTTTTTTTAAGTTTAAAAAGCATAAAGGTGTAAAAACACAATTCAGATTGCTTCCGTGGGCTGAAAATTTCCACCTGGAAGCTGAAATTTATTCTGTTAAAAATATCAATTCTAGTATTAACTCTGTTTGGTGACATCATGGTGATATCATACAAGTCCCCTCACCACATGCCACATCCAGTCTGTACTTACTGGGCTTTGAGGTCTACTCAGAGTTCTAAAATCCTCTCCTTGTTTAAACGTGTCTTTTTATTTATCCTACTTGCAATATTCAACTACTGCCTCAGTCCCCATCGACCCAAGTGTTTGTTCAGTGTGCTCAAGAAAACCCAACAGACTATTCCATTATGCTTGTACCAGAGAATACTGAAAAAGCCCAAATATCTGATAGAGTAAATTCAACTCTATAAAATGTTACAATAATTTATGGTTTAAAGGCCTTAAGTCAGCATTGTGCAAAGCCCATTTTAATAATATTCCTTTGAGGGAGGGTTGCAAAGGGTAGTGTCCCAGGAACTGTTGTGGAAACTCTCAAATTATTTTTTGAAAGCTTGGAACTAATTTCTAGTTTATATAATTGATCAAGTCTTTTATTCTTGCCAAATATATTTCCCTAATAGTAACCTGGGCAATATACATAATTAGAACTGAAATCAGCTTCAGTTTTGGTTTCAAAGCTTTCGCAGTTACTGTCAAAATTTAAAATTTGCCTCGTTTTTCCTGCCAAAACAAACATAATTTACTTTTCTTCTTGTCCTTTCAACTACTACCAAGCATAACCAGGTTTAACATAGATTTGAAATGTGTGAGCCATAAGCCCCATGCCCGTTGTACAGAGTACACACCATTACCAAGAGTTAGTAGAGGAAAGCAATCAATAGCTCAAAGGTAGCTTTTATTATTAATCAAGAATTGCACACACCTACATCTGCTCTGTCTTGTCAGGTTTTTTCTCCATGGGTTATTTTTGAAGAAATGTTCAACTACCATATTTTTTAAGGGAAGGAACTGACACCACTTTCAGTTTCAGATATATTTAGGTGACAACCTCAGCACCCTTCCATGTCCAGAAGTTTCTGTATTAGCACTGTGAGATCCTCTCATTCTTCTCTGTGGCATTCATGCAATTTGAAGCAATCTAGGGGTATCGTTATCCAAGTCGTTTGCAACACCCTGTATCTCTTTCTATACTTTATCAAGTGCCTCAGGTCTTGTACAAACTTCAACTCTGAATGTCCTCTGTCTTTGAGAAAATTTGATTGTAGTGAGACCTCTTTGGGAAGGCCTGTCAACTTGAAGAAAAGAAATTCTATCTGTGATTATGCATAAAAAATTGTCACTTTTTGATTCATCTAGGATGACAGAAAAACAGGAAAAAATGTTTTTTTATCAAAGCCACATAATGGCTTTGATACTTCCCAGACTTTTGAGAAGGCCTTGGCATGTCAGTCAGAGCTGGGGTGCCCGCAACTGGCAATGTGGTAGCACAAGAGAGGATTGCTGGAAAGGAGCTTTATTCATCCCAGTCTGCTTGTTTGTGGAAGAAATTGGCAACTCTTTCCCCAGCTTTTTCTGAGTGCTCTGTACAAGACCACAGAGAACCTATATACATTGTTTCCTCTTTAATCTCTATAGGAAGTCTGTTCAGAAAGGAAACATCTAGGGCCACACAATTTTCACCTGAGTCATCTATTTCTTCCATTGGGTACTTGCAGTATGTTTGACTTTGTGAGTTTTGTTTTCAAGTATTTAACCCTGCTGCCTTAGCGATGTGTAAGAACAGCTTCATCATGGAATTTCCTTGACCTTTTTACAATGAAATATTTATGTGTGTATATATACACACTGAGAAAAAGAAGCTCAAAAATTAGGTCTTTTGAGCGCCAACGACTTGCTAACAAAGTCAAGCTGTGTGACCACATTCCAGATTCTAAGACTGTTGACCACTCATGTGTGCACCCAAGTGCTCCAGTTGCTGACAGAATTGCACAGGAGGGAAATCCACTGGAAATCTGTAGACTCTCTTTGCAAAATCAGCAGTTAAGAGCCTGTAAGAAATTCCTCTTTCCCATAAGGGAAATATTAAGTCTAGATTCTCAAACTGTGTCTCAACATGACATTTGTTCAAGGTTATTTGGAGTTTAAGGTGTTCCAGCCACATCATAACACCCAGCCCCTGGTGTGCTGACAGCACTGTTCACAGGCTGTGTTGAGAACTAAAGAGCTGACTGGGCTTTGCAAGGACAAAGGTTAGAAGCTACAACATTTTCCTGACCCATTTTGAAAGAGCATTGTCCAAAACCAGCAGTCCTGGTGCCACTGGGAGTGGAAGAGCAATGGGAACACAGAAGAGTATAGAGGCATGAACAAGCATTCAGGACCAAGAGCTACAGCTGGGCACCAAGCTCTGCTGCACTCAGGGCACCACCAGGTCACTGCAGCAGAGTGAAGGGCAGTTTGTATCACCTGTGTCAAGCAGGAGGTAAATTCACACTGCCTGCCCAATCTGAAATGGTGTTAGAGTTCAAAGCATTGCTTACTATAATCACAAAGTAATATTCTCTGTGTTTGAAGGAGCATATGCAAATACAGAGGTGCCATGACTCTTTAACCTGTACCAGCACAAGAGTGCTAATATAATGACTTCAAACTAGTCCTTTGGTGTTTTAAAAAAATGCACTTCAAAACAAAGCAGTTGTCCCAGGAAGAAAAGGCACAAATCCCAGGACTATGGCCTGTTAGCAATACTAAAAAATTTGAATATTCCTGCAAAATCCCTTCACAATTTAAATTGATGTTCACTGTACGGGTGACGCATTCCCAAATACATGTGTGATCTTTGCAACTCTGCATTTGACTAGCATAGCTCATGCAAAATTAACTGGTTTTGCATGTCATGTGATTTTCAAAGTCACGATATAGATAAAGCAAAAGCAGGCATCACTGGGAAACGTTCTGTGCCAAGAATCTAATGCCTATTTTAGCAAATAATGTAGTGCAACACACAGCTCTGTAAAAGACAGCAAGTGGCGCTGAGAATCCAAAGTCCTCAATATAAACCCTTCATAATGCTTACTTAAGAAAATCTCTGCTTTGATCCGGTGGACTGTGTGTTAGGTTGGCTCCTGGAGCACTTTTTCTCACAGGCTTCAGGAAGCAGCTCAGGTTTCACCTGAAGAGGAATTGATTCTTGTCCTATGACCACTCCCTGATATCAACCAAAACAAGGAAAGTAAAGACAATTGGAAGATTAGCTTGAAAAGCACAGTCCTGCATCTACATAAAGCCTTGCAGACTAGACACCATCCACAGAGTAAAAATGCAAGAATAATTTTGTGAAGAAGACAGGTTCAGTCTTTTTACCATCATCTTTTTCCCATCCCCTGACCCCTTCACGACCTTATACTAAACACCTGTTCAGTTTTATACATGAGATGCAGGTTCAAACAATAAACAGGAAGTTAAAAATCACATTTAAGTCTGATAAAGTCCAGGAAATTTTAGCATGGAAGAAAATAGTAATTTTGAGAAGGCAGCTGAGCTGACAGTTGTGTTTAATTAAATAGTAACCTAATGTCAGCTTTTGCAACAATGTCCCATTCAGAGATATTAAAATGATTTTTTAAAATTCTAATTTCTTTTTTACCTACAAGAGAAGTAGACAAGTCCTAGAAAGACCAAGTGTTCTGAGCAGGTCAGTAGCAGAGGAAGGAGCAAATTCAAACCTTGCAGATTCCTGTGGTAGCTCTGTCTGCTCTGTGCATGTGGGACAGCCGTGCATAAAGAAAATGACCCAACAGGAAACATTCCAGGTTTTCTGCATGTAAATGGTTGCTGCCTCAAAACCAGTGGATGATGGATGCTGAAAATAGCATTTGAATCCTCATCTTTTGTGTATCAGTTGTCAGGCACACACTGACCCAAACAGCTAGTGAGGAAAGAGATTTGCAACAACTGTCACCTACTGCAAGCAGCCAAAGTGTGGCCTCTTCCAAGAGGAAGGAAATCAGTAGGAAAAAACAGTACTTCTTTGATGCGGGCTTGTTGCACACAAACAAACGCACATGAAATTTGGCTCCCCTAAGTCCTGTAAGGCTCAAAGAGCAAGAAACAGTTTCCTTGCTCAGTATTCATACCCAGGACAGCACTTGCTCTTTTTAGGATCTCTCACAGGCAAGCTGCATGTGTCTTTTCGAGTAATAATTATTTCTAATGCCCTTCTCTCTCTGCTCCCGTTGTATTTTCTTGCTGACAGTCACCCACACTTCCAAAACCTGAGTTGCCCTGTACTTCCTCCTCTCCATCACTGCTGCTCTGCCTTTCAGCATCTGAGTTATTCCCATTCAGTCTTCCCAACAGCAAGACACACGGAGCTCACAGAGAGATACCATGTCCTCAGTCACAGTTTGGGGGGCTGGACAGTTGGGTGGAGCTTCTACAAAATAAAATGCTGCACTTGCAGGGAAAATTCAGGGATGACCTGGAGGGCACACACAAAGCTCAACAAGGGTGCCCAGAAGTTTTAGAATCATTAAGGTTGGAAAAGTCCTCCAAGATCATCAAGTCCAACCTTCAACCAAATACTACTAAAGCCACTAAACTATATTGTGAAGTGCCACGTCTACTCGTTTTTTGAACATTTCCACAGATGGTGACTTCACCCCTTCCCTGGGCAGCCTTTTCCAGGACTATCCTGAACAATCACTCCAGTCAGCAGAAGCCTTTACACATCTTTGTGTTACCAAATATTATTTTTACTTAGCTGGATTGTCTTACTTTTTGGTAGAATTATCATTTCATAAAAATTGGTTTTGACATAAGTCTGTAGCAAGTTCCATTTTTTCTCCTGCTAAAAAAATAAAATTATAAAAATGCTTCCTGGAATCTGTCTGACATGTCTATGGCAAGGGCTGAGGATAAAGTCTAACTTTGTCCATCACAAATGTTTCCCAGCTGGATTTTAGGCCTTCTGTATATGCTACAAGAATTTTGCTTAACAGGAAGCTGGAAAGGAAAAGCATTGCACTATTTTTTAATTTGGAATCCTCTGAAAAAATACTTCTTTGGTTGATTCACCAGTGAGTAAGTGATCATCACAGAGGAATATACGCACTGGGTTGTATCTCAACTGTGCATTAATATTTCTTGACGCTTTTCCCACCAAGTTAAGCTTGCTTTTCTTTCTGTGTCTTCAGACTATTTCACTGAAATGGCAGCGCATCATCTTTAGTCAGTGATTGGGTTGCTGGGCTTCAGAGCTGACACAGAATAAATTTTTGCAATCCTCAAGGAGGATTCCCTTGCCCTCCTTAGTATTATTTAGTATCTGCCTTTAAATAGGGCTATGGCTACAATCACCTGTGACTGTATATCCCACTAGTGGTAAATTAAAGTAGGAAGATAGTCTTGACTTTGAAGACAAGTGGCATCTGTTTGATTCTTCAGACCAGACTGATTTCAGAAAAGAAAAATTTAAAGCAGAAGTTGCTGTCTACAAGGGGTATCTGCTGTAGTGTGTTAATATATTTATGGAGCAAACTCTCATGTACATAATTGGGCAGCTTGTGAGGGCAGTTATACTGCCTCCGCTATATATTATGGACAATGCCACAAGAAAAAAATACACAAGAATTATAGTTTCTTGCCATACAAAATTGTCTTTTAAGACCTTAGTAAGATACCAAAATATGCTTAACTTAAATTAAAAAATTTTATTCTGCACAACAGTATTGGAAAAAAAAACCCAACACAGACTCAAACAACCCATCCCACAAATCTGCTAAAATAATATCCCTTGAGTAGGAAAAGTGACACAGGGTGTACAACTGGTGTGTGTCAGAACATTAGTTTAATGAACTTATGCATCTTATGGTGGGGCAGAAGGATGGGAAGAGGAGACTTCTTGGAGACAGAAGTGTTTTGGGTGGGCACAAATTTTACAGCTGGTCGCTTTTAGCATGGTGCAGCTGTGCTTGGCAGTTCTGTGGATAATGAAAGTCAGGGTAGGCTGTTCTATCAATCTCTCTTGATTCTTACTGTGAACAACATAAATTCTTACAGTGAATAAAATGAGAATTACCAATGATTGCTGGGTCTGGGATTGTTTGGGTTTTAACCCTCTCCCCCAGTAAGGATATTTCTTCAATATGAGTTCTAAAGACAGTAAAAGGGTTAAATTGACCATTGTGGATGTGCATATACCAATTTGTTTTCACTAATTATGTTTTGAATAATGCTTTTCAGTCAAAACAGCAACACTCTAAGTTTAGACCCGACCTGCGTTAATGAAGGGTTTTTTTGATGCTCAAATAAAAGGCTTGAAAAAAGGAACTTATGCACAAAAACCTGCCACCATTCTTCATCCTCCCTCGCCCCTAAAAATAAAAACAGGAGAGTGTCTGTTGTTATCACAGGTGACATCTCAGAGGTTTCGACTGATTAGGTGTAAATGACCCCACAGTGGCCAGAACCAACAGGAAAACCACTGTTTTGTGGGATTACTTTTTAGTCTTTTAGTTGAAAACTAACTGGGGCAGGAGTGACCCAGCTGGCAGCAGCCAGTTGCACCTCGACCCAGCTGTGCTGCAAAATCACAGCACTGGGTGGGAAATCCATGCCTAAGTGAGACATTCTTCCCGAGCAGGCAGATGAGGCAGGCAGACCACACTTCAGGACAGAGCTGACAAGAGAAAGCAGTAATTACACGAGGAGGAGATCTCTTACCTGACTGCTGCTGTAGGATGAATCTAAGGTGTCATGTGGGGCAAGGCAGTCCATTAATTTTCCATTCCGCCGGCAGCCCAGGTGCACCAGGTCTCGGCAGTGAGCGTGGCAGGTGTACCTGCAATCTTCAACACCCACACACAGACACCAGGGAATAAAAAGAAGAAAAAAAAGAAAAAAGAAAAAAAAGAAAAGAAAGAAATTAAAATGGTATTTAGAAATTAGGTTTTTGCAGGCAGAACATAGGAGTGAGACACATCCTCATTTGCTACGTGACCTCAAGAAATAACCACCTCTCAAGTGAACCTCCCCGCCCGTGTCAAAGATAATAATAGCTACACAGTGCTGGAGATGTAAATTCACCGGAGCGAAGGTGACAGGGCCGCACACCTCCCTCCCAGTGTCACACTGACAGGCCTGCAGTCAAGCAGGTCCCTAGTCAGACCAGGGCTGCCTCACTGAGATGGTCTTGCAAAAGGTCCACGCCACAAACTGTGTATTAGCTGTTGCAATGTAAGCATGAAAGGGGCAGTTCTCAGAATAGAGAATTACTGCTATATGGTTTTTCATGTTTTAAGCTCTAGGTACTTATAAGAATATGTGCATGAATATTGAAAGCTGAGTAAGGGGCTTATCTGAAGCTTAATTATGCTGATAAATCAAATAGTTGCCTTCAGTAACAATTCAGAAATTTCACTTGCTGGTGATTAAAGTCAACTAAGATGGCTATTAGAAATGTAAATTCATTATAACAGGCAGATGGCTCTATCTCTAGTAAGAAATAGATGATTCATACTCCCTCTAATCTCAAAGAAAGAATCACTTTAGGAGTATTTGCAGAACCAGCTTGTATTTGCTTTGAAGCCCTGTTGTGTTTGCTGATTTTCTGTGTAAGCTGGGCAGAGTTCACCATGCCATCTTTGTCTAGGACTGAATGTCACTTTCTATTTTTAGGTTTTAAATTGCTTATAATTTTGCCAAAGAGCAACCACTTGTACTTCAAGTTTCCATGCTGGGGAACATCATGCTGTTTGTTTTAGAACATTTCGGCTAAAACAATTCAGCCGTTTCCAAGAATGACTTTTGGAGGAAATGCTTTAATTTTCTCTAACTAAGCTATGCTTACTTTTTTTCCCCATTGTTGTTACAAAGCTTTACACTTTCAAGATTTATAGCAAAAGATGAATTCTGAAGGGGGTCTTTTTTCCCTTATCAGCTTCTCAAAAATTTCAGTTTCCCTTATGTTCAATTAGTTTCTCATTGCAAAAAATAAATTCTTGAACCTTTGCATTTCCAATATCCATACTCATCATGGTGTTATGGGGCAAGACAGCAGAGTATTCCCTGAAAGGATGTTCCTTGTGGCTAGGGACTGGATCTTTAAGATCCCTGTAAGACCCCTGTACCATCAGACCATTCAAAAGTAAAAATTATAATGTGGATGAAGTGTAAACCTGTAATCACATTCCTGTGCCTGATACAGAATTTATGTTACACTTGCATTAAGGCAAGATTAATTGTATTTATTTGGCACAAAGCCTGTCAAAACTTTTTCAACACAGCAACCCAGCATAATGAGTCCATCCTGGATCAGCACTGAGGCAGACAATTGGGATAATTTGATCTTAAAACAGACTGACTTCATTACAACAACTATATCACAATAATATCACTGTATCTCAAGTCACACTCCTCTTGACACGTCAGCAAATAGCTTCCAGCTAATTATGGGTTACAAAGGACCCTGTTGCAGTATAAATCTGAAAAAGACTCATACTCTCATACTGTATTTACCACAGAATTTGATAAAGGTGAAGCAATACAGAAGACTACAGAGACAAATAAAAAGAATGGTTAGGCAGCTGTAGGGTGCCCAGGAGAAATGATAGCTGTCCCTAGATCCTTGTGTGCTGCTGGCAAGCCACATGAGGCTTGCTTCAGTTCCTGCCTAATTTCTCCTGGGTTATGCATTTGAGTTCCTTTATCCAACTTTTAGCAAACATGGAGTATTCCCAACTGCAGCTGAAGTCAGGGAGAACTGTGCTTTTGACCCAAATGAGGTTTTCCCAGGGCTATGTTTTATGCTTATGCAGCTGGGATTATTTTTCAGATGATTCATGTACCTAATGAAATTCTGAAGGAGAGAGAACACTCATGTTCATGGATGCCTTGAGAAGAGAAGGATTTTGTTTTTGGGAAGGGACCCCATAAGACACAGTGGAAAAGCCAAGAGGAATAAATAAATTTCAGAGCCATTGTTTATCAGGAAAGAGAACAGGGCATCTCCATGAGAAAGCCAGGATGGGAGCACTTAAATAAAAATTACATTACACTGCATAAGCAAAAGAAGTTCAAATGAAAGTAGTGTTTTAATTTCTTCTTTTTTCCTTAATTTCTATGTTTTTTACTTTGCAAGTTCAGTTACCTTCTTTAGAAAAAAATGGTTATAAGATTGCGCTGTATGCCCACCTTTCAATTCTCCCCCTGTAGTTCTGACAGAGCTGACCATTTCAACTACAAATGGTCTAAAAGCTAGTTAAATTTTATGAAAATTATCTCTAGGCTAAAGGAGGAAGACCCAAACTAGCACCCACACTCAGGGCAAAGCTGGCAAAATTCAGCCATTATGCCACTGTCTGACCACGTCTGGACAAGCAGCTACTGCACATCACCTGTGTGGTGAGGAGGTTATGGGCAATGTCCTAAAATCTGTAGGACACCAGGGTTCACTAATTCCCCAACTTCCTGTGACTGCACCATTGTATGTACTGAGCATGCACCAATTCACAAATAATATTAGGAGAAAATCTGTTAGCTAAACAGTGTTCTGAAACAGGATTACTTATTCAGTTAGGAAACATTAACCCTCAATGCTATTTTGTTTGCCATTTATATTCATTTTAATTTGTGAGTCCATAATGTCATTTGCAAGACAAGCCCATAAATTCCACCTGGCTATTACAGGCATAATTACAAAAAATGCGAAAGCTTCGTCTCTAAAAAAGCTTCATCTCTAAAATTGTTTCAATCTTAAGCTAGATTTTAACATACTGTTTATAAGTTTAACAAACAAGATTAGAAAAAGCATGGTTTCTTCCCTAAAACAGGGGATTGTATGATTTTTCTTCATATATGTTTTAGCTTTAAATACATTATTTCATTCCAATTGTGGCATAAAATGTTCCACAAAGGTTTGGACAGCAACAAATTTAAAAAATGCCTCCTTCTGGTAAACTTTTACTGGAGCACTCCCAAAATTTCCATGAGTTCAGAAATGGAATATAATATAATTCTGCAAAGACTGTTATGGTGATCAGATAATGGACATCACTTCTGCTTGGAAAGCAATTAGAATCAGGTGCTCTTTCCTGATGTGGTCTGAAATGAATCCTGTTCTTTGAAACCTGAGCTCTGGGGATTTAGCACATTTGATAAAAGCATTCACTGACAACTAGAAAAGCTAATAACTTTACAGCTCAGGCTGTCATGTGCACTGAATTTATGTATGAAAATGATGCATCAATGCATATTAATTATGAAAATTCTCCTGCATTATTAAGAAATGCAAAGTATCTATTTATTAAACATATAAATATTATGCTTTGCAAGTTTCATTGTCAACTATTGAGACATAATGAAGCACCTTATGATTTATTATTCTATTGCAACAATGGCTTTACTAGAGTCATAGAAAAAAATAATTTACATTATTGCTAGAAATCAACACCACTCGTATCCTGCCCTAGTAGGGGTGAACAGTAAGGCTTCAGCATGTTCATTTTACATGGATGGACCCTACGTGATGTTTGGGTTTTCTTCACCCAAAATTTACTTTGCCTGATAGCTTCTAAATAGCTGTTCCCACAACCAATTTGCTCCAGGGCAGTGCAGCAGAAAGCAAGCAAAGGAACAGGCAGGAACCCCACAGATGCTCCAACATCAGACCCTAGTAACCAAGTATTACTAAATCAGGCAGAGGCAGGGAGAGGCTCAATAGCAAAGTCTCTCTTCTGTGGTCTCCCCTTCCTAGGAAATGTGTGATTTCATTTCGGTGATGGCCCAGACAAATTTAACTTCCAAATGGATATGCAAAATGTATATGTTGGGCCTGAACAACTGAAGCACATGGAAAGTTCCAAGTCAAAGTTGTATTACCTTTGCATTATTTATCAACCACAGTAAAAAGTCTTCACTAGAAAGTGTGAGGAGGACACCCTACTTGATCCTGCTACTGTGTTGGGAAGTTAGCAATTAAAATCATCTCTACATGAGAACCTGTGGCTTGGTTCCCAGAAATCAGAAGAGAGTTTTGCTTGCTCTATGGAAAGTATGCCTGTAAAGCGTCTTGGAAAAATTATTCAAACTATGTAAGGTGTTTAGTGCTTTAAGTTTTAATCCTTTTTCAGCCAGCAGGTTCCAAAAGGAAGGAGAATGAAGTTCAGCTGTATTTCTCCTCCAAGACAGAATGAACTGTGTTATTTCTACAATACATTGGTATCAGCATGTCACGTTTCAGTGAATGCTTAATATATGTTGTGCTGGTCTTTTTTTTTGCTGATGCCCAAATGTCTACATTCTAGTTTGATGCCAAAGTTGCCACAAAGGTCTTTTTTAACTGTTTCACTCAGTTCTGTAATAGAGAAACCTATTTGAAATAAACAGCCTCCAGAAAGCTCTAAGCACAGCTACTAGGAAGTGGAGACCTGCTGTAACATCTGTTTTATCTCTATGAAATATTCTTTATTTCTGCTTGTTTGTTTATCTGTTAGTCACACTTAACATCAGTCTGAGATTAAAATGAAGTTCTAACCGTATTTCCCAATTAGTGATTTTTAAGGGATCACTATTATTACAAGTAAGATAGGATTTCTGAGGTCCTTATGGCCATCCTTTCCCCTGAGGGATCTTTGTGTGTATTTTGTGCCCCTTCCCCACTGAGAAGCCACACAAGGCTTAGATCAGACTGGAGTCCAGCAAAGCCCACACCTTCCAAACTCCTGTAAGGCTGTGACTATCTACAAGTACCCCTTAAGTTCTTCTGCTGTGTCTCTGTAGACTGCTCTCAGTGGGTACAATGGCCATTCACAGGAGCTGAGGCCCTTTTTGGGATGCACACTTCTCACAGAGAGGAACCTCTGTCATCCTCCCAAGAACAGAAAGACCATGGAACTGGCTTAACTTGCTGTCTAGGGAAATTCTCCAAGAAGCACTTGAACTGCAGCCTATCTGTAAGTGCCACAGCCCAATTCAGGGTCAGGAACCCTGCCCTGGAAACAGGATAAGCTCCTGTAGCAGTCTCTATTAAGAGACTGTTAATGCTCTATTAAGAGCATATATTTGGACCTCAGCAGAAGACAAGTGCTTTAATCAAACTGTCCAGGTTCCAACACAAGCGCTTGGGCTGTTTTTGTTTGCCAAGTGTCTTACTGAGATAGAGTTTGGGTACTGCACAAAAAATTTTCCATATTACTCACTGGTTTCAGATTCAGAGTTTTTAGATAACAGTTTATCTATCATCTAGGCAGGCAACAACCCAACTCTGCCACATGCAAAGGACATCATATTTGCAAAGCAGCGGGGAGTGATCAGCCTTTTGGTAAGAAGAAAACACTTCCCTGAGTGAATCACTGAGAACTCCAAGGGAGGCCCAAAGCAGAAAAGGAGGTATAAAAATCAACAGCCTGCATGAACCTGGGACTGTTTGATGTCCCTGCTGCCTGGGAACTCAATGACCATATTTCTGATTTCATGCACCAGACAGCAAATAATTGGTTAATACCTAAATTCAGCTTTTCATCTGCAAAACAGGAAAGAAGGACAGGTATTTTAGAGTAAACAGCCTGAACTGGATGGTTTTTTTTCAGTTTCTGCTGCTGGTACCTCTATAAACCTTCAAAATTCTGTCATCTATCTTACAGCCTTTAAATACTTTTTTTTGGTATGAGCTAATGTTAATGTGTTTTGCGCCAGATGGTTTGCTAGATAACTGATAAACACCGGGACACGTGTTCTGTGTCATGGCCATCCTTGGCCAGGGTGGGGAGACGAGACAGGCTGGCCAGGAATGGCATCTCAGTGCAGCTGAGCAGCCTCTCCGGGAAGTGGAGGGTGACATTGCCATCTAGCTGCACGTAGAAAAACTGGGATGTAGGTGTTAGCATGGATAAAGCATCTCTAAGAGACCTCTGTTAGCCAGGAAAGGTTGCTGGCAGCTGCCAGAGAAGATCCCTGACTGAGGGAGGATTCCCCACTCTTGGCACCAGTGCCACAAGAAGGGTCAAGGATTCAGCTACTGAAATCTGCACTGGTTCTCAGATGCTTAAATGTCTCTGAGCCCTGAGTGACCTGACCCTAAGTGACATAGAAGTGTAAATCCCATTGATTTACTCTGGAGTATTAAAGAATTAAAATCAGTCTAATTGGTTGATAAAGCTTGTTTGTATTTTTATCAATGTGACAGCACTCAAGCCCTCTCCCTCCTTCCAGCACTTGCCAGCATTATCCAGTGAAGACTTGTCACAGGAGACTCTTGCACAAACGTGGGATCCTACATAACTAGCCTATAAACAGGCTTCTGCTCCTGAAATCTATTACACTTTTGACCAGATACTGCTCTGCATGCAGTCCTGCTTACAGTCACCACACCCACAGAAACAGAACACCCAGTGATTGCCAGACCACCCTGAAATAATCACAAAATCTGTTTGTAAACAAGGCTGAGAATATTCACTTCATTCAATAGAGGTATGGGTTAAAACATAAAGTTGCAATAGTAGAAATACTTTAAAAATGAAAGCCCAAGACAAGAAAAATCAACTTTAGGTCATGACTCAATAAATTCTACCAGTAGGCTAAAAGCAGCTCAGGTTGTCTCTAAATTAAATTAGGTTTTCATATGGAGACCACAAAATGCAGCAGCCCAGAGCACATGCTGAATTCCCAACTTCTGAGGGAACAGAGCCTGAACAAGAATGGGGGTGTGGGTCTACACACATTCTCACACCTGGTTTTCCTTTTGTGGTGGCTTCGTAAAATGCATTTGAAATCCACCTTTGACAGAACCAAAGGCATCAGATATTACATTCAATAAACACCTGGCTCAGGAAAACATTGCTGCATACACTTCTGCACTGCAAATGCAATGGAAAGAAATAGCAGAATTTCTGTCTAAAAAGTCAAAAATCAGTCCAAAGTATTTATGTGGTTCCACTATGTGTCATGCTGGTATCTTGGGACTTTCACTTGCTTTGACTGTTATCCTCTTTCCAACATTAAAAACCTAAACAAATGGGTACAATACCCTTTCCACATAAAAAACAGAAGTGAGCTTTCACTTTTTAATGCAAATCCAATAAAAATACTGGTTTTATAAAGCATTTACTCTAGTGCCCTCTATTGCCAAATCCCCGAAATAGCCAGCATTACGGATACTGGCACAGCAGCACTTCCTTTTGTTTTCCTTTTAGGAGAAACACAATGAAAACACATCAGGAAAGAAAAGTATAGTTTAGGTCTCTCCATCTGTACACTCCCGTGTCAGAACCGTGAGTTCTTGACCAGACCTGAGTTAACAAACTCCCTCTTCTTGCTGGAATTGGTAACAAACAAGAGTTACAAGTTCACAGAGGAGATGGATCATAGAAAAACAGTCCCGAGAGCTCAGAAGGGCTCCCTGCTTTACCTGGCCACAACACTGGGACTGGGAGTCAATTCTGAATAGCTGCTGCAGCATCAATGATCACTCCATTAGAGGAGTGAAACAGCAGTTTATATCTACCAGGACAGAAGCCAGACCTTTAACTGACAGATCACATGAAATTTAAAAGCTTGAACCTTCTGCCAAACAAAACCTGCAGTCTCTTCTGTTTAAATGTGAGATCAGAACACAGTTGACTCAAACCCATCAAATTAAATGGAGTTTAATACAAAAATAGTTGCATTTGTGCAAATTACCCCTCATGCTGGGTACAGCTCAATTCTAAACCTGCTTTTGCATACTGCATTCAAGCTTGGTCTATGTTTACATCTCAAGCTCTAATGTTACATTATCTCTTTAAAACAGGTAATTCCAAACTACTAATTCATTAATGTTACTCTTCATAAATGACCAATTCCCAGCTTTTATTACAAGGGTTATGAGTCATCATGCCAGCCCTGGAAGTGAATCTTGAAGCAGCTGTGCTGGAGAGGTGCATAGCTAAACGCACAACAGTTTGTCATCATCGTCCACTCATCCTCCTGCTAGTGCTGAGGGCAGCAAAGAGGTGCATGGAGAGAAAGGAACAGCATCTTCCAACTGCTTTTGCTGGACATTGGCAAAAGAGACAAGAGAGGTAGCATCAACAAGAGATGTTGAGCTTCAGAGCTACAGTTCCCAAATGCCTCTATGCTCTATCTATCATCTCTGTTAGGACAAAGCTCTCTCCATCATTCCCACAGGTGGCCACTCTCCTTCTCAGTACCCCTGCAAGGGCCTCACTGGCCCAGAGACTGCAAGGGCTCCAGAGAACTGTGGGGGTGACCAGGAGAGTCCATGCAGGAGACACAGGCCTGACCACAGGGACTGCACGGGTGTCACCCACCCCTGGCCTCTGGGACACAGGGAGGCAATGGCTGTCACCAGCTGGCTTTTGACAGGAACACTGAAGTACAGTGACATTGTCTGTTCATTAATTTCCCAGATAGCCAAACAGTCTCCCAAATGAAGGTATGCTGCCTCTACATACCCAAGCTATTGCCAGAATAATCCAATTAAAGGTGTCACAGAAGGACATGGGCACTCATAGCATAAGCCCATAACTAATTGTTAATTGGCCAAATATGAAAACAAACGAATTAATTTACAAATGTTTAAACCTAAGACAATCTAAGTAGACATACTGAGCTAACACTGTCCTCCCATCCCAGATGTGTTACAGATGTATTTTGTCAGCTGGATATATTTTGAAAAGAGAGCTGAAAGGCTGAGTTTTTGTACTGCATGATCACTTAAAGCTTTATATGTTAATTCTTTGAGGAGGTAGCAAGTTTAAAGCACACCATCATACCCATGTAAAGACTTCCACTTATTTTCCATAACATACATTCTTACATAAATGTTATTTTATATTGGATGCTTAGTCATTCTGACCAAAAGTCCTTTGAAACCAATAAAAATATTCTAACTTTAACATTAGAGAAGGACTAAAGGTGTAACTCAATAGAATACGAAAGTTGCAAAAAATGTTAGCCAACAGCAAAAGGTAAAAATCAATTTCCAGATGCCTGAAATACAGTCAGTTTAAAATTCTGTCAATAAATTCTCACTTTCTGCCCTCTGTAAGAACCTTCCAAAGTACCTAGTAGAAATAGTAGCTCAAAATGATGAGAACTCTCACCAGATGAGAGCTGAGAATAAAGGTCTTCATGACCCAGCAGAATTTGGCAAGAAGCAGGACACAAAATCACCCACCTCAGACAGACTTGATTTCTGTAGCTATTTATTTATTGTAATGGCTGCAGAACAAGCAGGGTTTGCTCCTGGGGCAGTTTTGCAAAGTTAAAAAAAAATTAAAAATCAGCAAGCATTGTGCTTTTTATGTTTTCCACAGGATAAGATGGGATTCTCCTCTGAGCATGTTTAAAATCTGGTTTTCTTTTCTATATAAGCCTAAAAAATATCATAAAGGTTTAAATCAATGCAGATCATAAAATTATCTCTTCCAGGGGGGCGCATTAGTTGCTTAAGGAGAAACTGCATGAAACAGTAACAGTTGTGAGATCTGAACCACAAAATTATCTCAGACTAATCCTTAATTGTTAAAAATTATCTTAAACCCTTAAGCAAGAAGATTTATGTGTCTTTCAAAGCTTTTATTGTAGTTCAATTATCATAATATGGAATATTCTTATTTTTCCAGACCCTGTTTAAATCTTGTTACATTCCTGACCTCAGCAGCATCCTCTGGTAATGAGTTCTACAATTTAATTACATGCTGAATTAAAAATAATTTTGAAAAATCCTTTTATCTGCTTTATATTTGCCACCCCTCACCTTATTCCTCTGCTATGAGACAGAGAAAACAGGAGTTACTTGTCTATTTTGAATTTTTGCATCGTTCTAGTGTCTTATCATGGCGCTTCATGATATTTTTTCTAATTCCTTTGTATTTTGTACTCATGTACTTTATCATGATAAAATTTCTAGTCACATGATGTGCCAGCGTAAGTTCTCCTAAGATGCTGTAGGAAAAATTCAAATATATTTGAAAGAAATGAAGGCTCCAGAACTCTAAAATCCACATCACTTAGTTTAAGCCTCTTATAAAATGTTATGTATGCTTGATCAAACTAAATGCAGTTAAAAGATTATCAGCTATATTTAGTATATTCTGAACCACATCTAAGACTTTTTTTTTAATACCTCAATAAGTAACTTATTAAAAATCAGCTGCTGAAGATCACCCACAAATTTCCTTCCGTCTTTTAGAGCTTTGCAAGGAGCACATTAGATGTAGGCCAAAATCTGTGGTCAACAATCCCAAAGTACCCATCCAAGGGCAGGCTGAAAAACTAAGAATTTTTAAGGACAGCAACCTAATTATGCTTTGACAGCTCTTTCTAAAATTGTGTCAAATGCACCTTTCTGAACACAGTGACCTACAACAGCACTAAATTCGTTGTTATACTTAAAAAACTAATTTTGTGCTTTGGCAGATCTTGTTTCTGGGTCAAGCAGAGAGAACAAGGCATCCTGAGACACGGAGTGACAGAAGCAGAACAAGAGCAACAAGTCTGAGGGTACTATGCAGAGGCACAGTGCCCATCTCTTGGTTCACATGATGAATGAGACCACCCACAATCTATGATCTTCCTGACATGTCCAAACAATGAATTTTTCTCTTTTGTTGCTATTAAAATGTTAATTTATCTATTAAAGCACAAGTGGCCAAAAATTATCGGTAAGCATTACTGAAAGCTTTAATTGCCAGCTGGGTTATTCATCTGTGGGGCAAGCCTATCGACACAGAATTGTTCTGCTGGGTCATCCTGAATCAAAAATTCTGTGAGTGACAGTCCTGGAGTAAAACACACCAGAAGGACAGCAAAAAGTTGGATTCTAGTATGCTGGAAGCAAAGGTAAATCTCTGTGTACCAAGGGATGGTAGCCAGTTCTGTCAGGGTAGATGGTCAGTACTGCTCAGGGTAGGCTTTTGTGTTGAATAACTCTCCCAGAAGGACAGGAGGGCGCCTTGGTAAAGAATTACCAAAACACAGTGTTTCAGAGTCGAGGAAGTTTAGGAAATGGGTAATTTTGTAATTCACCAAACAAAAGGAAAATTCTGGACACGGAAGAAGGAAGCAGAAATGTCCATGGACTTCAGGGCAGCTAAGGTTTAACTCACAGGTGTAACTTGCTGTCTTTGTACAGACTAAAGAGCAATCAGGAGCTGTGCCTCCTCCCCTGTGAGAGGAGCATCAGGACTTCAGCTTCCAGCTTATGAGACTGCCTTCTGTAAACTTACAAGAAATTTGAGTTGAATTTTCACACAGATTTTTTTCTGCTTGGACTCAACCTTCTGCTGAAATGGCACAATTCCATCAAACCCACAATTTTGTGACAAATATCTCATTGCATAGGTAGCAAAGGACTTTTACAGCACTCCAGACACAATTTACAAATTCAGTTCAAAAGAGATGCTAAAACATACACTAAAATGATAGTAAAAGGGTACATCTTATTCAAACCACTAGATGTAGAGGGAGAAGGAAGGCAACTCACAAAAAGCATTCTTTTTAAAGTATTCAGAGTTCACTTCATTTCTTGTTACAAGTCATGGATGCAATAATTTTTTTGCAATACTGGAGGAAGAGATAACTCATGCATGCAAACATTTTCACATGTGTGTAACCCAGCTAGCAATTAAAGCTCTCAATAACATTTACTGATAGTTTTTCAGTAATAAAAGAGATGCAGGAATGATCTGATGTGTTATGAGGACTCAGGATGATTTCGTATATTAGGAGGACCTGAGATTACCAGTATTCCAAGAAAGGTTCAAAACTCTAGATTCATCAAGGAAAGTTTAATGCAGACTTCAATGTCCTGGCATTTCCTTCTGAATATTTGAAATCTGTGGACTCCTTTGGAAAGAAGTCGCGTGTCATTTAGACAGGGGGCCTAACAACCTTTCTGTGACAGATTTCAGATGGCACATCTCCTTTCAAGAGTCATAGATCTCTTGTCTGAAGTACAACACTAAGCTGTGGAACTGACCCAAATTCTACCTCATGCAAACACAAACTTGTTATTAATGTTGCAGAGTTGAAAAGTTCACCATCTTGTTCCAAAGAGTCCCAACCAAAAGAAAACTGACCTTGTACCATTAGTCCCTTAAGAAGAACAGCAGGAACTCGGCTTCCCCTGCTACGACATGGCATGTTCTTCCAACCCCTGAGAACACACCTCAGCCTTCACAGACATGCTAAAGGGACAAACCCATGTTTGGGCCTTAAGGGTGTCTATGAGAATGTTACTCTGAGAGATGCAAACAGTTTTCTGCCAGGCCTGGACAAGGATCAGAGCACTGAGTTGCTGTGAGGAACACTGCCTTTTACTAAGTGGTGAGCTGAGCTGTGCTGCATTCCAGCTGATAAAAGGGAAGAGAAGGCAAGGGTATCACTGCTGAACACAAGCCCCTCTAAGCTGCCCATCACTTTGTGTGAACACTGGTGCAGTGAGTTAGAGTCTTTAGTCAGTTCAGTCTTTGCACGGCCTTCTAGATCAATTAACAGCTCAAGGCAATTCCAAATAATTTTCAGGCAATTATTTGAGTCATATTAGAGCTCCTATATGCATACCTAAGGAAGAAACACAGCAAAAACAAGATACCAAATATCAGTGATGTGAATAAATTATGCAGCTGTAAGGGAACTCTTTGTCAGAACATGCCTGATGAACCTTCTATTGCATTTCCAGGATATTTTGACAGTTTCTCCTAATGAGCCTCCAAGAATGAAAAAATGCAAAAATGCAAACAATTCCAGACTGGAAAAGTTAACCAGTTCAATGAAAACAGATTTTTTTTCTTTTTTCCGTTTTTTTTGTTTTGTTTTGTTTTGTTTAGCAGGAAAAAAACTCTGGGGAAAAATAGCAGCAGACTTACCAGGAGATTTCCAGAGAAGTTTTACCGTCCTCCTCCTCGAGCTGCTCAATGATTTAGGAAACCTGTAAAAAAACCGTGCTATCCTCCTGATGGTTTTGTTCAGATCATTTCTCACTGCCATGGCAGAAGGGGCTCCACACTACCCCAGGAACCAGAGGCACATGTGTGCAGAGGAGAGAGCAGAGCCCGTGGACACCCGCAGCGAGCGCGCTGCTCTGAGCTCAGCGGCTCAGGACCACCTGTCAGCCCTAAATCCCCTCCCTCCCCGTCGCCGCGCTCTCAGCCCTCCAGACCTCCCTCTGCATTACAAGAAGCAGCTATTTTAATAGATGCTCAGCTAAAGAAAGACCAACTCTCTGGAGTCTTAACCTGTTACTGTGTTTCCAATGATATTAAGGCATGTTTTCTGCAGGAAAGGCTTTGAAGGGCTCCTTTGTTCATCTCTAGCTACCTTCTCCAGGCTGAAAACAAATAAACAACAAAGCTGATAGCGGCAAGTCCTCTTTCAAAATCCCCTAATGTAAACCAACAGAATTTTCTCTGGAGAGAGTGTCTCTCAAAGACTTTTTTCTGAAGGTTCTGAGCAGCAAATTTAACAGAGATTTCTATGGATACACATGTGGTTCAAAACGCAACTTTCCTCTTAATGGATTTTAAGGCAAATGCAAGAGTCAAATCATTCACTGCCACAATTTACTTAAGAATTGAGCATCTATCACGATATCTCTATACAAATAAATTAACAGCATCTCAGTACATAGCCTACATCTGCTCCAGTCATGGTGCTTATTAAATTGTTAATCCAGGGATGCTATTTACAGCAATGTCCCCTGCAACATTTATCAAAACTTCTAGTATACACTCTTAAACAGCAAAAGTATGTAACCATTTCCCAACTACGTGTCCAGCTTCTCACATTTGATTTGATTTTTTTGCTTCTGCTAGATCTGAATGGCAGAAATCCCTGGAAAATGAAGACTAATGTCATTACAAAACAAAGGTCCTTTTGTATCAACCTTTAAATGACAGAAAGTAACAGCTTTGTTACACCAGCTATGTTCACAGCACACAGTTAATAAATCTTCCAGAATTCACAATGTATTTTTCTACACTAAAATATGTGAAGTATTTAACCCCATTTTATACATCTGACTTTTTAAACATACTGCTGCCTGTCAGGATGGAGCTACTGGTGTCTGATTGCATTTCCTGTTGTCAGTGTGTCTCTAAAAACAAATAAACATTTCCATTTATACTGTATCTGTCACAATTCTTTAGCCAGTGCCAATGAAAAGAGCAGAAGGCAGGACACAGACCACTGGATTTTGTCTTGTTTGAGCTCCACCCTGTCATACCAGAAGGAATTTAGTAGCAAAGTGACGGTTTTAGCACAAGTAGGAGGTCTGTCACCCAATTCAGAACAGGCAAGGAGCAGAGTTAAAGGCCCAACAGACAACTTGCTTCTCTCAGGAAACAGAAGGGGTCTGAGTGTGTATTGGCATCTGCCCAATATAAGATCAAACAATGACTTGTTTTTTTCTGAAATTTATACACATAAAATTAAATTAAAATCAAAGTAGCATTAAAAAAAGTGAACGATTTCAAACCCTAAGTAAATATGTAATAAATTGACCAGTTTTGCAATTTGTCAAAGAATCCATATATATATATATATAGAGATATATATATATGTCCTTTAGCAGGATATGAAGGGCACAGGAACAATGCTGATACAGTATCTTTGTACTGGTATTTTATGAGGCTTAAAAAAATACTCAGTAAAACATATCCAGTTGGAACAACATAAGGGGATAAACTGACTTTGTTGATGACAGTAACAAACCTGTGGATGTTTATCCCTTACAATGTTTAGTGAAACAAAAATAGGCAAGAGCATAAAACACTGTGTACTACTTTAAACAAACAGAACTTACTCCATACAAAAAACATCACTGGGATGAATCTGACAATTATACTATGTAACAAACCAGGTAGTACAGCTGAGAACACAGACCTGAATTCAAGCTAAACTGAACGGCAATGGTTAGAACATAATAATTTCACAACTTCTCCATCACTTTACATTTTTAGGCCATAGTTAGGCCAAAATGTAAAGCTAATGAACAACAGCCTGCCTCCCACAGCTCAGGGATCAGGGGTGTGTGATGATGATGGGGGTTCCCCTCAACTTGAACTGCCAGCTTTAGAATATGAGCCACTGTGCTCTGCACAGGAATGCACTGCTCTCAGCTGGACTCAGGAAAGTCCACAGAGCTCCTCCTAAAACAGCTCTGGTTCCTCACATTACACTGATGTATTATTAAAGTTAAGAATTCACTGTATTAGAAAGGTACACAGGGCTGCATATGCACCTTTCAATCTACTCTGACAGGGAGACAGCACAGAGATACTTTGCAAGGAGGACAAAGGGACCTGAAATGTGAGCAGACTCAGACTCTTGATCCCTGCCTCCCTTTAGAGAAAAAAAGCCACGTAAGGTTTTTCCCTGCAAGAGGCTTCAACCCCCAGGTCATATTTTGCTCATCTGAGCAGTGTCTGGAGGAGGGCAGGGAATGACTGCTGCCTTCATTGCTGCCCCACCTGCCTGGGAAGGAGGTGAGCAGCTGTCCCCTCTGCTATGCAGCAGCCTCTGACCTCCCACCTCCCCACCAGAGTGCAGGGGTCAGAGCTCAGAGGGCCCCTGTGCAGGCAGGAATGCCCACAGAGCCTCCATGTGTGGTGCCCAGGGTGTCACCACCTGGGCAGCAGAGCTGGCTCCACCACACTGCTCTCTACATCTGCCTCCCAACCCACTTCCTGCATGGCAGAAACAGCTGGGAAGCAAAAGGGGGCTGAGAAACACCCAGCAGTTTGGACGTGTCCCTGTCTACCCCGACCAGCTCTGAGCAGAGGGGGACACACAGTGACCCCACTGCAGTGACATGCCCACTGACAGAGCTGAAAGAACAAAAATACCCCAAACTAACCTTCATTGCTACAATAAAATACTCCTAAATGAACTATTAACAACCAGCAGCGCTTGACTGGAATTATTCTCTTGGGGTGTGCTGAGTTTATATATTTTAAAAGTAAATTGTTTGCCAACATACATTTTTTAGAGCAACACAGCAGTGCTGAGATACCATAAAAATGAAGCCTAATAATCAGGAGGAGCACACACAGTGGTGCCAGATGTGGGGCGGATGCAGAACTCTCTGCTCTGGAGCAGAAGAGCATTTCTCCTCCGTGAGGACTCGCTGCCATTTCCACTCCCCCAGCTCTTAGGCAGCAAATGGCTGGGATGAGTAAAGGATTTCATTTGCTTTGACTTCAACTGCAACTTCTCCATTTAGTCTGGTTCCAGGAACAAAGATCCCCACACACCTGCTCACAGTAAGAACTGTGTGTAGGAGAACCTGAGTGTGTTAAGTAGTATCTGCTTGTCTACGTTGGCAAATGTCCCTATTAATTAGGCTCAAAATGAGGTTTTGCTGTCTTTGCAGGCAATAATGAATTTGGAAAATAAGGTGGTGTCTTTCCAACCTGTCCCAACGTGGAGGTGTGTCACTATGCTATACGCCACACACACAGGCACAGTTCAGAGTGGAGGAGTATTCACAAGGATATTTTCCATATTGATGGACCTTGAATTTCCAGAGAAGAAAGAAGAGACTTCCAGAACTCCATAAACTGTTTCCCTTCACGGTTTGTTTTTGTTTGTTTGTTTGTTTGCTTGCTTAGGGGTTTTGTTTTGGTTTTTTTTCTTGACAGAGATCTGAAACAGATTACAAGATTTTTGCAATGCAGAACTGGGTTATTCAGAGAAACACTGTAGCTATGCATTGAAACAATGGAATGTGTGAAACATATTTACCTAGAAATTATAAACAAAAGTTGCAACCTTCCTCAAACTCTGTTCAGCTGTATGCTAGAGTAAATTTTATCCAACTATCACCAAAAGGGACCCGCCTAAATAGTTCCTAGGATTCAGCACTCCTGCATTACCACGACACTGTCAAGACACAGCATCACTGATTTCATATCAAAACATAATTTTTAACATCATGATGTGTGGCAAGGCTATGCAGTTGCTAGGAAGTTAATAAAGAACACAACTAATGAAAGAAAAGAAACAAAAATCTGCTGTATTTGACTTTGAATCAGTGAAACTAGCACAATGCTTCCAATTTCCAGCTCAGCTGCTCATCCCTCCCTAATCCAAATAAGCAGCTATATTTGTGAGCTTTCTAAAAAAACTTTTGATTCTCAGCAGCTGCATGTACACAAAAAGAAAGGACTAAAAATTAAACAGTGATTGGCTATCTGCAATTTCCAAAACCTTGCCTCCTTTTGAAAGGTAGTAATTGAAGAACTGTAGTATTCAAACTGATGTGAAATACATCGTTATCAGATTTAATGATCTATTAATGACTCCTTTTGGAGAATAATTTGATTTCTCCCCTTAAGATGCAATGAGTTTCTCCTTAGCAATAGCTCCAATGAAACATGTCCTGGATTTTGAGGAGGAAAATCACTATTCAAAGCATGTTAGTTCATATCTGATTAGTTCTTGTTTAACTCTACAATATATTACACTGTAAATAAATACCTTCCTGCATTGTTACATGGAAAATAATGTTTCTTTGTGTATTTCAGCAATATTTCTTCTTGATTCTTTTCACTGTCGTCCATTGTACTGTACAGTCATTCCCTGTTTTATTTGAAATACTTCAATCAGTAAAATTTGCTGTAATTTGCTTTATGTTGTTTTCCAGATGCTGGGGATGTGCAGAGGCAGGCAGGAGCAGCAGAGTCCTGTGATGAAGTGTGTGAGGGAGGGATTGCTGTGCTGCTGCAGCTGAGCATCAGGAAGGCAATGCACCATTTCCTGGTGCTGCACTTGCTCCTTCTTAATGTGCTCTGGTTACAGCTTTACTGCATCTCTGCAGGTTTCTGTTCAAAACTAAAGCTGAATGAAAGATTATAAAGCCAGATGAAGAGAACAATAGTGTAGTGTGAAAATAACAGATTCATGCTAATCTTAGCTTTGCAGTAGATATTATATTAGTAGCAGCAAATTCAGGGAAATTATTGAACAGTCTTTAGGAAAACCACTTTTGTACGGAAACAGCCACACTGTAGAGCAGAGGAAAAATAAAACTCAAGGCTAAAACTGGAGAGAAGACACTGAGTTGCCTTGTGACACAGTTTGACACACAGGATTTGACTCAGCGCGAGACAGACCAACTTGCCCGTGGGCTTTGGTGACTTTGTGCCAAAATTAGCAGACTTCCCAGTGAGAGCTCACAGGGAACTATCATTGAGAGAAAACTGACTGAGGCAGAAAAGCAAAAACATCTTAAACCTTGCTAAAACAGTAAATTTGTTCAATCCTAATCTGATGAGTCTAAAACCTGATCATTTTTAGGGTGCAAGCAAGCTGTGACCCTCCTTCTTTAGACATCTCATTGCAGTTGGAGTGATTACTTGCTTTTTGCACTTGAGATTAACAAGGGTGTACCTTGTACATTTCTTCTCTCTTAGAGGAGTAGAATGTTTCTTACTTTAGCCATGGCAGCTACTAGATAATAAGTGAATGTTTAGAACAGGAGTATAAGAGAAAAATACAATACAAGAGGACTTTCACTGTAGCTCTTCATACTTTCTTCCAAGCTCCAACACTCACTGTCAGGCTATGGCACCCAAGCTTCTGATACAATGCACTCTTCCTTTACTGAGCAAAATAAAAAAGGCATTGCTCAATGCTCAGTACAGTGTGGAGACAACTGGCATGTCTAGCAGCTCCTAAAGCCACCCCGGCAGCGCACTGCAGGCCTGCATTTCACTGTCTGGATAAAGAGATCCCTCCAAGAAGGCTGGAGATTTCTGGCCAACCCCACTTGACAGCAGAAGGAGGAGATGACCACAGTCCCTGGACACGAGCTGATCTCTAATGTTGGCTTGAGCAGTGACCTCATGGGTAAAATGTTACTTAATATATTGGTGCTGCCTGCTTGGCTCACAGCAATTCAAACGTGGGGACTGCTTCCTCCTGTCCAAGCACACTCCCTAGTAGGGATGTTCACTGGCCTCCTACTGCTAGCCCTAAATGCAAAAAACCCCAAACCATGTTAGTCATTTAACAAAAATACATACTGTCCAGTAAAACCTTCAGTTCAACCTTTGTCTCCAGTGTGTTAAAATCACAGATAGTAGCAATATGTATATAGCATGCAGGCACAGCATAATTTAAAAGGCACCTGGATCATTACACCCCACAATGACCCAAACTCCTGCCCAAGCAGTGCTAATCTGCTGAACTTTGAGCATGGCATAACTGTATAAAACCAGCATCAAGTCACAAGAAGCTCTTGAAAGCTTTCCCATGACAACATCAAGTTCCTCCTTGGTTCCCCAAGACTTTCTCCAAGCAGACAATCAGGAGTTATCACACTGGCAAGAAATGCTACTAATTTTATTATTAAGATCTTTGCTTTTGTAAGCACATCATTGCTTTGATGTTTTCTTACACATCTTGAATTCACCCAAGGTTAGGAGCACTGCCTACAGAAACACCTGCTTTATCATGTCTCTACTAGCAGACCCCTTTCTGCTCCTGTGTCATCTCTCAAACACTGGTGTGTTTGAAACCAAGCCCTGTGGCATCTGTGGTCCTTCCCCCTGTGTGTGAAACAAAGCACAGGGTGTCTCACATCAAGATGCCCTGACCACTGAAAAATCCTCTGCAGGAGCTCCAAGTGCAGCTCCAAAGAGTGTGATGAAGACAAGTGGGAAAACCACAGAGCATTTTCAGAGCCTTTCTTTTCAGTGATGGCACATAAATGTAACAGGGTGATTTAGAAAATTTTTCTCTACCCTGCTATGCAGCCTCAAAACAACTGCTTGAATTCTCTGGAGTCTCTTAAGTCTGCATCTGAGACACTCAGACTCTGAAGAACACCATAACTAATAATTAACCATTTATTAATGAGAGGTGAAAACAAGAACAAAGAAAATGCTCAGAAACAGGTGAGAGTTTCTACATGGGACAGTGTATGGGTTAGGAGTGGAAGATGGGACTCACACAGGAATACAAATGTCAGAGCCTAAGAAAACAGGATCCACCATAACCTCAGTGAGGAATGACCACTCCCTGCAAACAGCAGGGGAGAGAACTCAGCTTTGAGCAGTGAGAACCTTGCTGTGGCTACAGAGACACAGAAATGCTCCAGGGGGCAGAGAGGCACTGGGGAAGACAGCAAGCACGACTCTTGAGGAGCAAGCTCCACCAAAGCTGCTGCCTCTTTCCATCTCCACAGCTCTGCCTCTCACCCTGTGCCAGGCACAGCCCACTGCCAGTGCAGGACACACTGCCTGCTGCACTGCACAGGGACTCATTTTCCCCCAGCTCTACCAGCCCTGCAAGCTCCAGCAAACACCCCGCTGGGGGCAGCAGACCACCCACGCTCCTTAAATCCAACCGGGAGGAAAACAGGGCTCTCTCTGAGCCCAGCTCCACCAGCAAACCCAAACCCTGCCACCTCCTGCTGCTCCAGCCTCTAGGATTCCAAGAAAATGTGATCATTTTGGATTTAAAAGAAAATATAAAGCATTGGGAAAACGGTGCATCTTTAAAAAACTCTCTGCAGAAAGAATGGGAAAGGGAAGAAGACTCCCACCACTGTTATTTCTAATCTGATGCCCAGTGCTCCCTCTATAGATAAAGCTTTCAGAGGCTCCTTCAACTCTGAACAGCTTTGGTAATTCCAGTAGTAAGTCTTGTAGTTTCAGCAACTTAATCCCCTCACTACATTCAATTAAACATGAATGTAGTCCTACTGAAGAGATAATGGGCAATGTCTATTCTCTTACCTAAAACCAATAAAATGTATGCTACACAAATTTGGTGGTCAAAACAGCACTTTCTGAAGGAAAAAGCCCCACTAATCTCTGTGTTTGCTCCTCTTTCCTCCATATTTCACTCTCTACAGAGGCATCTATTTCTTTGCCACTCCTGACAATTAATAGGCATCTAGATAATATATCCCATTTTTTCCTCAGGTTTTTGTGCTGTTGTTTGTTTTTACAGATATTTAAAAGTTCTTGTAGTAGGAGAGCTACATTACATATTAAATCATAACACCTCTGTTCTTCAATTGCACTAAAGCAAGAGTCAGATACTGAATATTCAGAGCTAATATAAAACATGTTAGAAATTGAACAAGGCTCCCACCAAAATACCCATTTGAGCAGAGAAAAAACAAAGAGAAGGCCCTGACAAGCCCTGACACTGTGCTATACACTTCACAGGGAATGCCTGCTCAAAAAACAAAAACTGAAAATTTGGTTAAAAAGAGATACAGAGAAGAGAACGTGTCCCATCACTAAATCCAGGAAAGGAGACACCTAGTTTTCATGGTACCTCCAAAGCATCTGCTTAAATATCTTTAGAAAGTTTGAAGTGAAATTCTTGTAGGACCTGTAATTTCTATATATTCTCTTAAGTGAAAAGTAAAACTTCTGAAAAGGTTTAATTTGGTTTCATCTGGTTCAATGGGAAAGTATAAAATGCAAAGAAATAGAAAAGTTACAGAAATTAATTAGGAAGTCCAGAGCAAGTGGTCCACAAAGGAGTTCCTTTTGCACTCCCACCACCAGTCTGCTCTCCAGACTATGAGGAACATAAAACTGCTCAGAAATTGTATTTCATAGCCTGGCATTTCACCCAAAGTTATGATAAATACCTCATTTTTCAAATGCCAAATGACATGTTGATACAATCAACAACCTCTTACACTACATAATGCTGCACACCATCAATAAGATATAAGAAATGGAGCATTTTCACTCCAGACTACCTTCAGATTGAGAGAAAAATTGCATGCCAGAAAACAAAACCCACTTTTTACTGTACACCATCCCATGATATAAACTGGAATAATCCTGATGCTTCTGTTTCAAACAACTTTGTGCAGAGAAGTCAGGCCAGGCAATGGAATTCTGTGTCTGCCCCAGATTTTTCACCCAAAGGTGAAAAGGTGAATAGCAAAGCAAACCTGAACTGCAAAACCAATTAAGCCTCTCTTGAAAATGAATCCAAAACGACAGCATGAAGTTGGATACTACAAAGTATCCTTCCCAGAGTGATTTCATTACACTTGGCTCTCTTTCTGGGCTGGGGTCCAGGAATATCAGCACTGCCTTACTTCTTTTCAAAAAATAAATGGCTTGAATAATGTGCACCTTGTGCACTGCATTGAAATAGACAATCCTTAATCTTGACTGTTTTATTCTGTTCAGATCTATCTTCCCTAAATAAAATTAAAGTATTTGGAATTTTTTTTATCAGAAGCATCAAAACTTGTGAATTCCAAACAAAAATCTCACAAAAGGCAGAAAGATCTTTTCTTGGTAGTTCAGGGATTACACCTCTCTTTATGAGGTACACCAAGGAGTGTACAAAAACTCTAAAACAAGCACAGACCCACTGAAAAATGGTAAAAGTAAAGCCTAACCTCTCCTGAAGCTCAGCTTGGGAATTCCTCATATACACTGTGGGGAAGGAAGGAAGGACAAAGACAGTCAAAGAAATCCCCATTCCCATAGAGAAGTCAAAGACCTTTCTTTCAGAAAAAAAGTCTGTATCTAAATACTTTAAAATTACTCCTTTGATGTACCTTTTGACTGCTTCCCTATCCCAGAGGAAATTTCTCATGCCATTTTATCCTGGTCACTACACTCACCACATCTGACTTAGGTCATGTCTAATGGCAATGATCTGGGGAGTCTGATCTGGCTTCAATGAGTACTGAGAAAAGGTAAGTTAAATAAATATAGTATTTGTGTCTTTGTGATTCAGAGTAATGAGAATATAGCATGTAGATCCCTCTTTATTACCAGATGCCCATCTGGAAGATGCTTTTCTTTTTGGCTTTTAGCCACAGTAAGTGGCTTCTGGAAAGCATAGGTTTATCTGGGAAACTTCCAGCACTGTCACACCTTGCCAGGCAGACTAAAATCTTTGAAAGGTACTTCTGACCTCTGTTGTAATCTCTGCATTACAAGGGATACCCAAAGGAGACCATGGCATTTTCCCAGAGGTCACCACAGAGGCCACAGATTTGGCTATAGTCCTGCATGCATCCAATTCAGCTTTCAAGGCCACTCCAGACACACCTCAGCTGCTGAGCACGGCCGTGCTGCCGCCTTCCCAAAGCAGGGACTTCTGCCTCTCCTACATTCACTTGCTCACAGAGGAGCCTGTGACTCTGGGTGTAGGCTGACGTCTGGCCAGAGTGGATTTAGTGACTCTGAGCCAGGAGGGCAGACAGTCACACACTCCTTCAGGTCTGCTGAGCTGTCCTGCCCCATTTCCTTTTTCTGTTGCCCTCAGCCACTTTCTCAGCCAGATCTGTTCACCAGCCTGGTTCACTCATTGTTCCTGCCAAGTGGGCAAGAACAGAGATGCTCACAGCAGCCCTTGTGCTCTTAGCTGGTGTCTCCTTTCATCTGCATAGCACTTTACAGCTTCTAAATATTATATTCATGCTAGATCATGAAAGTCAAATGTTTCCTCTGCTACTTAAACAGCAATTTAAAAGAGCAGCTTGAAGTACTATGCCTCATAAAAATTGAGCTTGTCACAGAGGAGAAGGAAAAACATTGTAAGCTGTAATTGTTCTGAGAAAATGTTGCTGGAAGATACATAATCCAATGTGACACTTGAAGTCCTTGTCATGGAGCATTTGATCCTTAAAAAAAATATTATTTCTAAGGTCTATTTTCACGTCAGTGCACTACACATCCTGTCAGAACAAACAGTGCATTAATGCAAATGATAAATAAAAAGTATTTCATTTTCACAGCCAAAACATTTCCATTCCAAGAATGACTGTAAAAATAGAGCTACTGAAAGTGAGTGTAACCGTGAGAAGAGTGTGTTGTAACATAAATTATACTTATCAGCAAAGGACAGTATGAGGTTATTACACCTCCTTAAGACGGGGGGAAAAAAAAAAAAAAGAGAAGATTGACCTGCCTTTTCCACCCTGTGTTTCAAATACCAGCTGTTAAACAAAGGCTCAGTGATGTAAATCTAGAGCAAACCACACACCTGAACATGTCACACCACTAGGGATAGCACCAGATTGTCCTAGAAAGTGCAGCAGCACTGCAGCTGAGGGTGAGGAACAGCCAGCCAAGTGAACGTGCCCAAGGAGTTCTATGCTGAAATCACCCTCGAGGTTACCATGAAGCCCAACCACGTGGCCAAAGCCTTTTCAATCAATCAAGGGATGGCAAAAAAGGAATTTTCATCAGCACCAGATGATGTATGTTGTCCTACTGTAAAGCACAGTAGCTACAAGGTGAATGAAATAGCTGTATTTTAGAGTGTGGCATTGGTAACGAAAGGGGTGCAAAGGAGGAAAGTTGCTTTCTATGCAGGAAAAGGAAAACACACCTTTGCCTACTAAGAACCAGAGGCCAGAGAGCGAAAGGATGTGCATGTACATGCTGTGTACATGGGACACGCGACACTCTAACGCAGCTTTGCCTTGGGCTTGGCCCTGCTAGCCGGGGAGCGGAGCGCATGGCTCTGGACAGGGCTGGGAGCACACCCGGGAGCAGAGCGCATGGCTCTCGGCAGGGTGGGGACACACCCGGGAGCAGAGCGCATGGCTCTGGCAGGGCTGGCAGCACACCCGAGCCCTCAGGGCAGCACTCCGCACACCTGTGACCCGCGTTACCTTCCTGTCGGGTGGGGACGGAGCACTTTTACCTGGATCACCCCGCATCCACCCCCATGCCAGGCCGGTGTCCCGGCAATTCAGCTCCCTCTCGGCAGCCGTCGTGCTCCGACGCTTCACGTGGCGAAACCCCGGCTCCGGTCGGGGCTGGGCGAGGAGCGCGTTCCCGGGCGCGGAGCGGGAGTCGCCTCACCCGGCCCCGCGCCCCCGGGTGTTGTGAGGGTGTCCCGTCCCCCCGGCCCCGCCGCTCCCGGCCCGCTCCCGCCGGAGCCGCTCACCGGCGCAGCGCAGGCCCTGCGAGAGCACGAAGCGGCAGCACAGGTCGCACCACGCTCCCGCCGCCGCCGGCCCGAAGCGGTGCGGGGGCTCCGGCGGCGGCGGCGGCGCCTCGAAGACGGTGCGGACGTGGCGGGGCCGCGGCGGCGCCGGGCGGCGGCGGCCGCCGAGCGCGGGGCCCGGGCGGGCGGCGGGCGCGTCCGGCGGCTGCGGGGGCCCCGTCCGGCCCCGCCGAGGCTTCTCCCGCCGGTCCCGCGCGGCCGCCGCCATGCGGAGCGGAGCGGGGCGCGCCGGCCCCGCCGCCTCTGCCCGCCTCACGCACACGGCAGCCGCGGGCGAGGGGAGCGGGGAGGCGGCGGGGGCGAAGGAGGCGCTGCACCGCTCCGCGTCCTCCCCGCGACCTCCCGAGTCCCGCCGCCCGTCCGCCGCCCCGCGCCCGGCAGGCACACACTCCGCGTCATTCGGCGTGAACGCGCTCCGGGATGCGGCGGCAGCCCCGGGCACAGGGCGAGCTGACAAGAGCCGAGGATGCGCTTCAATAGGTTCATTAAAATGATCTGCCTCCCTTCCCTAAAGCAGCTACTGGGAAATACTTCCCAGGGCTGGGTAGGGCTGCCGTAAGCCACACCTGGGTGAGGAGGCTGTGGCGGCCGGGGTGGTCAGAGCTTGCATCCAACACTTGTGTGAGCTCCGGGAGCACAGCGTTGGAGAACTGCGCCGTGCCCGCCCGCAGCACGCCAGCAGCTCACCTGCCGCTGCCGGCCTTACTGCACACAGGCAGCAAAGTTCTCCAAAAGATGTGCACCTACAACTACTGCTGCCTGAGCTAGTACCAGTGACAAAATATCAAATTCCACTGAGGGATACTACCACTACCACATTTTTTTTGGTGACTGATGAAAAAATAAAGCTATTTAGGGCACAGAAAAATAGAAGGTCATGAAGCCTTGCCAACAGCAGAATCAGTCACAAGAGCTCAACAACTTAAACTGTTCCTATAAACCCTCTTCAAACAGTATTGCTGTTCCCAAGGCAATCTGTTCTGGCACTTGCCTCTCTTCACCATTAGAAAGGATTTACCAACGTTGTAGGCTGGGTTTTTTGTTTCAATAAGAGTTTATATTAATAATGTATAATGCTTTCACCACAGTCACAGTGAATGCTGATCTTCTGGAACAGCCTGTAGATTACTAAAGACTTTTACTTCTCTCTTCCTCCAGTACTCCCTTCTTTCAGCCAATAACTCCCCTTTTTCCCAGTTCTGCTCAGGCCTATCCAGAACTGTTCTACAATTACCACTTCTACAGTGACTGACTACATTAGAACTGATTTGAGTTCTACCAGTGAGCAGAGACTAGGACTTTTACCACCATTAAAAGAATTAATGTAGTTCAGAACATATATCAACCAAGAAGTTGAAAAAAAAGAGAAGAATTAGTGGCTCTACCTTATTGCCAATGCTAGTGATTCTGTTGTGCAGGGCACATTTTCTGAACAGCTGGATGCAAACTGAGCTGAAATTTGCAACTTCATGTTTCAGGCTCTCTATTGTGCTTACAAGAAAATAAATCTCGTAAGGATGTCCTGAAATTAACAGAAAATTAAATTATGAAAAGGCAGAAGTACACACTGTACAATAAGTGGTTGATGATGTATTTATGCCATTAAGCTGTTCACTCATGCATTTTCACAATTCATATGAAGACAGGTTTGTTCAAGTAACAGATAATTAATATATTAAAACCCCCCAAACCAGTAAACCAGCTTCAGGAAGAAGAACCATATATTACTTTCTATTACTTTTTTTGGCAAATGAATAGCAAGATTCATAGCATCAGGACACTTAGTTTGAGCAAAAAGTTGATGGTACAACACTATGCTTTGACTTGAAAAATTATTTGCTTCATAATAACGTAATCAGAAGATTATTAACTGATTACTTCAAGTTCCTTAGCTACTGCTTTGTTAAAATTGCTTTAGAAAAAGAAATTTTAACATGATTGAGATTACTGATGTATTCAGCAAGACTAAAGCCAGCAATGTTTAAAATGAACATAAAATATAACAAAAAAATTTCAAACATGTAAAAGAATGCTGCACATATTTCAACATACAGACTATACTTATACTACAATTAACTTTCTTTTTCGGACTGCTTCAGTATAAGGAAGTTGAAAATTATATATTCCACCTGGCATTTGATTTCTTTCAAGATTAAGAACTTTGAAACAACAAAGTGTTATAATGTTGGAAACAAAATACAGTTTATGCACATCTAGAGAGCCCAATTCTTTTAACATTTATTCATGTGTTTTACTGATACTCAGTGAGACTGTGGATGTGAATGAACAAATGTACAAGCAGGCATTAAAACATTCCAGTTAGATATAATTCCAGTATTTTAAAACTGTTAAAAATGCCAAAGAAAGATGTGTGACAAACTGCTGCACTCCTTTTGCATAGCTAGATTTTTTGGGTGACAGAGACAGAAGCTGCTCACATGAATGTAAAAATGTTTGAATTCCCTTTTTTGATTCTCACCAAGAACACTGGAATGCAGGTCTTGGACATCAAGGCAAGCAAATTTCCTTTTTTTTTAAAGTGAAACACTCATTTATAAATTTCCTAAGTTTCTCTCCAAATATTTTCTAAAAAGGAAATTAAAATGCTTTGTGTTCTGACCTGGACAGATAAGCAGGGAATAAGCACCACAAAACTACCAGATGGTATCACTGGTCAATGTTGTTTAGTTTACATCTAAATGTTCCACCAGTAATTATGGAAAATTCTAAATATAGTTGGTCCAGCTCTTACAAGTGTAATGCAGCAATGAGAAGTGTTATTGACACCACTGAACATCCATGACCAGGTTTCCACAAGGAAGGAATGAGTTCTGTAATACTTGCATGCTCATCTGAAACAAGTATGTACATCTGTAGTATCCAAACAAAGGGATGTTTCCAGAATTTTTTGATTTCCTGTTCTCTATCTCCTATGTATTTTGGAGCAGAATGTTTCACTTTGCATCTCTGCATCCCAATCATGTAGCACTGAAAGTAGTAACTATTGATGATGGAAAATAAATATACAGTCTTACTAAATTTTCCATCAACGTTTGGTACCAAAGTTGTAAGGCAGCAGCGGGAGTGGTCCCTTTTCAAATCTAGACTGGTACCTTATTCTCCACTATTCAGTTACTATTGAGGTGTGATACTGTCCAGTATACTGTCTGTCCACAAACTCTTCTCATACCAAAATTTTAACCTTTTAAAAAAATTATACCTGCAAATAAGATTAAGAAGAAGACATTTTAAGTATCCATTGTTGTGGTGAGCAACAAGATTTCAGGGAAAGTCTGAAAATGCTGTACTCCAAAAAATGACTTTTACATTCATTCTGACAAGCTGGAGTGCAAAACTTCCATATACCAAGCAGTCAAACGATTACAGACAACATGGCACCAAATATTTGGAGAACATAAAAAATATTGTGAATTTGCTTTCTCAAGTAGAAGAGAACTAACAATTTGAATGTGAAGGAAAGAGAAATGCATTTCCGTTCTGTCCTATCTGCACTCTTAGTCCCTATTCACATTCATTTAAAAACATTTCATTTAAAACATTCATCATGTTGTGTGATGATCACAGTCATTCAGCTAGACTCCTACATAACAGTGGTTGTGGAAGTTAATCCAAAATATCCTTTATACAACGGTGTTTTGGAGTACTGCAAGTCCTCTTGCAATGAAGACTAAATTGCATTCTGAAAAAAAGGGCAATATTCAAAGCAGACAAATGCTAATTTCATCAACAATACTTTTCCCTTCAGGACTCCTCAGAGATCCTCCAAGGGGCTCAATTCCCTGCCAGAAGTTATTCTATCCTAAAAGTGACCAAGAAAAGATATATATTTCTTTTGTATTTACATATTATACATATTTACATTTTCTTTAATAATACAGTTGCTGAAAGAAAAAAAAAAATCCTGGATAAAGGTTCTGCTTTCAACTGTCCCAACAATATTTTTTCCCTTTGAAAAAATGTACAAGTCCTCTTCAGGTCCTTTGGGAGCTAGATACAGTCCACGTTCCGCAGGCCACCATCCATAGTCAAGGCACCAAATCTAAACCATAAAAAAGTACATTTTTAGGTGGTTGACTAGACTATAGAATCAATCTTGAATTTCTTTATGGGGTTTTCCTTTCACTTGTTACATGCCAAGAGAGGCATTTGTAACTAACTTTTATATCTGCAAAGAAGATGGAAGAAAGGAAGCTTTGCTGCAAGTATGGGACTGGGAGTGGAGAACAAAACAAAACTAATTCAGATTGAAGCTAAACTCCACTCTACCAGCAATTTACCCTGGAACTTTCAAGAGATACTTATTTTTATATATTTTCTCATCTTCACAGGAAAAAAAATCAAAATCAGTCTGTATGTGATAATGACAATACCCTCTCAGTAATGTAACTTTATTTAAGCAATCTGAAAACTGCAAAATCGTCAATTCAGATTGTTGTAATTCCATGGCTGTCAAAAATAACTTCTAAATGGGAGGAATTAAAAGGCACCATTGCATTGCTGCAACATTATTGTGTTTAAAATCAGAATTGATCCATCTGTGCAACAGGAATTTTTATTATATTTATCTTTTATATTATTATATTTCTATTTTATTTTAATATTTATAGCCAAACAAAAGTAACATGAAACAAAAATGCAACAAAAATTGCTGTAAGATCATTCTGACCCAGCCCTGTTCCAAGGTTTTAAGTAATTATTTTTTTGTTATATCTCATTTGAACAGCTCAAAATATATTTACAGTTAAAGACATTAAAGAATCGTTCCCTTACTTTAAATTCTGGATCTAAATGTACCAAATGAAGCCTCCCCCTAGTTTCAGCCCCAAAAGGGAAAACAATTGCTTGCCTTTCCAAAATGTGATTGTTTTCAGCCAGCTCTTTAACAACACCTTCCATTTCCTCCTTCAGTTTCTTCATCCTGTAGTAACCAGAAGCAAAATAAATATTGAAGTTTTTATTGGTATAGATACCTGCTCTGATCCCTCACTACAACAGTTTTCAGCAACTTGGCATTACATACAAAATAAGGGACAGGTAAGTTGTTTATTTACAAAGAGACAGATGATACATTAGTGCTGTCTCCCACTCACTTCCAAATCTGTGCCACCTAGCAATCTAAAATTCTTGATCTTAATACAACAATCACTAAGCAATTTAATTTTTTTTTCAATTTCCCTGTATAGCAAGCATACAGTATTACATCAATCCCCTTAAAAAATTCTCACCCAAGAGTCATTTCCACTAATGTGTTTGAGCTTGGATAGACTGTATTCATCGTATGTTTCATTCCACTGGAAGCTGCAAACATCTTCTGTGGCAGGGCATCTTGTAACTGTAATAGATAAAAAGGAAATTTAAGTTACAATAGAAGTTGTCATGTATATCTTGATGCCCACCTTAAAATCCTTTTTTAAATTCTCTGTTGTTGTGATATGTCATAAATTCATTACAGTACTAAGGTGGCTGATAAGCTCCAAGATAAGATCATCACAGCAAGTTTTGTATTGACATGACCAATAATTCCCTGGTTTGTTCCATCTTCTTATCTAATACTTGCATAATAAACTCTGGAAAGGAAGAATTATCTGTTTGTTATGTCTGTAGATATCCTAGGGCAGCAGGATTCCAATCAATGGATTAGTGCTGCAACTAAAGCACAAATAACAAGTAAAATGCTGCTGTCCACCATTCCTAAACTGATTTTACAATTAGCAATAGCGTTTTTTCCTTTCTAAAAAACAATAATTTTACTACATGAAAATGCTCTTATTCTCTCAATCCTGAGGTAATTCTGATAAGTTTGCACCCTGCAGAGTCACCATCCAAATCATCGGTTTAACATCCTTAAGTTTGTATCCCATCATCTTGAATATGTAAGCAGCATTTTTATATTTCATAAGAGAATGAGGATAATCCTCTAGGTGCTCTGAAAATATTATGGTGACAGTTGCACAGAACATTTCTCAATGAACCCACATCCATTTGCACTGATTTTTTTTGAGAGGGAATTGCTAATATTATCAAAAAAACCCCCTAATCATCCAAACCCACAAACTCCACCAAAAAAACCCCACGCAAATAAAAAAAAACACCATCCCAAACCAAACTAGCCCCACCAAATTCCAAAATCAAGTTACAATTCACAAAATCACATTATTCATATATTCAAAAAAAACCACCATTCAATAAGACATGGCAATGAAGCTACTGCAGACCACATACAGCACTTTTAATACAACTGCATTAATGTAAGACTCACTATTAGCAACACTACTGACATGAAAATATGTGGAAGTCTTTTAACTATGCACATGCTTCCCATAATTTTGTAGCATTCTACCTCATTTATATAATCCTGGTATTTGGACACCTCTTCTTCAATACCAAAACATTGGTTGGTGAGAGCCAGTAATTGCTTCCTTGTGTGAAGCATTTTCCTAAAAGAAAAAGAGTTTTCTTTTAAGAGCTGCTTATATAAAAGTGGTGCAATGAAAATTACCAAACATTAAAGAAATCAATAGCTTGCCTTGTCCAGTCATCAGCTTTGTCCAAAAATGTTTCATACTTGCTGACACATTCATCTTTGAAAAGAGCTATGGCTTTTGTAGCATGCAAATACAGCTTCTGCCTGCAACAGAGAAACAACCAAACTAGTGTCATACTGCTTTCAAAACCCCATTCCTCTAACCTTCTGAAATTTGGAGAAAGGTTTGTGGACTTAAAATCTGTGCAGCCACCTTTATTCAGGCTGTTGTAATGTGCGAGAACTCAACGTTCTACAGCAAATGACAAAAATTTGTTTCAAAAATATATCCTAGCATGGAGGAAAAAAAATTATTTGAAGCACTTTGTTTGTATTTGTATTCATATCTGTATATGAATAAATGGTCAAATGTCTTCCTTGAGTCAGCTGGTGTATTTCAGAATTCTAAATGGAAAGGACAAAAGTCTTAATTATTTCATATTTGCCTACTGCAGATACTTGGAACTTCTAGCATATATGAATAATCCTTTGCATTGAGTAACATACATGCAAGAAAAAGAACAGGAGTTTTGTGTCAGCCTAATTTTATGACAAGAGGAAAAAGAAGCAAGCAGAAAAGGAAAAGAAAGGAAAACAAACCCTAGTTCTTGTTAGTGTGGCAGACAGTAGTCCCAGTGTAATTGCCTAGCCATGCTATGCATTGCACCAGTAAGTGTAAGGGATACTGCAACACTGCAGACCAACACCTAGTTCAGGCATTTCATTAGGTCTTGCATAATAAATATTGTTAATGAAATTGTAGATAGAGTGTAGCTGGACTATCATCAGGAATGCATACCTATCATTCAACCAAAAAATAAAATTCAAATTGAGAGCTGCTCCCTTACCCTTATCTGCCTAGAGATAAGTATTACAAAGGCCAGCCTCTGCTGACAATAGCACACAATCTTTAAGAAAAGCCACTGCCATTTCCCTGTGGGGTGAATCAAGTATAAAAGAGATGGACTTAGGACCTCAAACCTGTACAGTCCCAGGGAGATATCTATGGTAGAAAATATACCAGTATTCAAACCACTATTCAATATACCAGTATTCATTTCATGAAAATGAAGCATACTTATTTGAAGTTTATCATACACTAAGACAAGGACATGGTTTTAGTAGTAGAAAACCCTCTCCTCTGCTTGGCAGTTATTCAGTTTAGCTTTCACTATGGGAAAATCAAGTGGCAAAGTTGTGCCCTCTGCATGACAGCTTTCTATCTGTAATTGTCAGTGAAGCCACATTCATGGTAGGAAGAGAAAGATATTTTAGAAAATTGTGTAAGAGGTGTCTAAATTCATGCACCATTTAGCAAAGTCTAGGGAACCATGCAAGTGACCAGCCACTAGGAGAATAAATCATTTACTTAAACATAAGCATCTAGCATCATTTGAGATAGAATCTTATAATGGTTTGGGTTGAAAGGGACCATAAAAATCATCTAGCTCCAAACCCTCTGTCACAGAGCACTGCCAGGGATGGGGCAGCTGCAACTTCTCTGGGCAACTTGTTCCAGTGTCCCATCACCTTCAAGGAGAGGAATTTCTTCAATGCATCCAACCTAAATTTCCCCTCTTTCAGCCTGAAGCCATCACTCCTTGTCCTATAACTGCAGCTCCTGATGAAGAGTGGCTCTCAGGCTTCCCTGTAGCCCCCCCTTCAACTACTGGATGGCCACTGGGAGGACTCCATGCAACCTTCTCTTCTCCAGCAAAGGTATCCTGCCCTGCTTCTGACCACCTGTCCATTTGACAGGGTTCCCATTTGACTTGTGTCCTACCTCCCAGTCTCACAGCATGTCTCAGATATTTTAGAGCAATTTAAATGGCATTAGCCATCTGCATATGAGGAACTGAATAAATGCTGAGACAAGTACAGCAGTATAGAATCAGTGGAGACTATGGGAGTTTAGAGACCCAAGTTACACACAGATGCTTAATGTGAACACCTTGCATGAGTGACAATCTTAAACAAGCATGGAGAATGGGACTAAAATTAATTTTATATTTCCTGTAAGATTAAATCATTCTGGAATTTAATTCAGCTGGTCCACACTTTACTCATCTGTAGAAAATTATGTCCACTTAGCTACAAAGTCATTTCAATCTTACTCAGGGCTTTTGCCTGCCTGAAAAAAAACAGGGAAGAAGTGAACTTCCTACAAAACAGTTATGGCCAGGTAACAATCAGGTATTTTCCTTTCAGAAGGCCTATCAGTCAAAAAACTCTACAGTCAGAAAGCACCTCATTATCATAGGCTAGTACCCCTATGTATTTAAGATTTTTAAAAGAAATTTTTTACAAAGCAATCCTAAAGAGGTTACAATTTACAATAAAATTAATAGAATGGGTTAGTGGCAAGAGCATTTGGAGGACCTGAAAGCAATCATGGTAGTTCCCAAAGGTAACTTCAAAACTTACTTGTCAAACTTGTGTATTTGTTCTTCATTATAAGGAAGCCCTAGGATCAGAGCAGATGACAAACATTACCAATCTAACTCTGCTAGTTGCATTTATGCAAAACTCTACTAAGTTTATCCACTTCCTACATAGTTTCCTTCTTTTTACGGGTCAAAGTGGTCATACACGTTTTTCCTCCTCTCTAGTCTTGCAATTCAAATTTATGCTATTAATGGTGGTGTTTCATTCATAAGGGCTCTAGCATGGTATCACACTAAGGACCTACAGACATATGCACTGTGGCTAACTGTCCATACCTACCACTAATACCCTAGTCAAACTAAGACTGACCTGTCCCTTGCATTACATTTTATGTTAAAAGTGAATCACATAAATTACTTACTTCGTTCTGCTTTGTCTTTTTTGAACTGATAGTAGATGTCTGTAATGGAAGACAATAGTGCCTGAAGCCTTTCTGGACTAGAGTGACAAAAGGAAGAAAATGAGATGTTTTATACATAAACTCAAGTACCTATAAAGGAGCTTTGTGAACTACAACTCAATGCAGAATTCAACACATATTGGAACAGTAAGTAGTTACTCACTTTCTGTCTTTTGGATGCATGCCTTCCTGATTAGCCCAGGTGTCAGACAGTAAACCATCACGAGAAAGTTTGGTTTTGATATCTTGCAGACTAGTTTCTACAGTGCCCTGAGAGCTGGAGAGCTGCATAAGACCAAGAAGGTTCAATCTTACCACTAGGTAAAGTGAAAAATTATTACTTGAGCACATTAATACTACAAACTTGTTTGTTTCACTGATCTCCATTAAAGAAATATGTCCAATTATCTGCCTAAGCTTAGCTAGAAGCAGATAAAGCAAGGTATTATTAAAGAAACAACCATATTTGATGCTGGCATTTCTGTTAAAATTTACTTTTTTTCAACAATAACTTTCACCATTTCATAAATCTCTTATTTACTTCTACCCTTATTCTTCTGGTTTATTAAGAATTCATATAATAACTATCCACATGATTCATACCTTTCTTTCTCTCCAGTTCATACAATCTTCAAAATAAAAATACACTAATAAATACACTAATCTTTTCCTTTTAGAATGGAGAACTTTTTATCTGCTCCCAGTGTATTAAGTTATTTTCAATTTTTCCTTTCATGTCTGGAAACATGATGCACATTTCAAAGCAGATCACTTTGATGTGTGTTTATGAATGTAACATTTTAGAAAGTCAACAAAGTAGTCAATAATTCCTTAAGGAAAGGAAAAAATGGAAAAGAAAATATAGCAAAGCAAAATATATTTAAATGCTATAATTCTTGAGTATTTTAGAAAATAGGAATGTATTTTCAGGAACCCATTTTCATTACACTGACCTAATATAAAAGGATCTGCTCTGTTATCAGAAAGATATTCACATTAGTATGGACATTTTAACAACTGGCAAACTAGAAGCTACATTGAAATTTCTGAGTTGCTATTCCCAGAAGCCTGTGTTACTGTGTATTTGGCATTTTCTGTAGAACACCGTGTTCAGAATGACAGTGTAACTTTGTCAGACACTTACCCGCAGGAGTTTCGTATGTATCTCTGAAATTTCGTCCACTTCTGATGCTTCCAAGTTGATCTGCATCAAATTTTCGTATCTGTCCAGCAAAAAAAAAAACAGTTGAAAAAAAATAAACAAGCAGTGAATACACTCAAAGTATTTCTTGAATCTGTCAAGCAACAACCATGAAACTGACAAATTTAAGTGGCCACTAACAATGGAAAGATTTTAGATTTAAAAAATATTCCTTGATTTTTTTTCTTATACTGGAACTGTTAAAATAAAGTTGAAATTTCCATTCCTGAATTCTTTATTCTAGTTTTATTACTTGTACTTGACAGGCAGTGGAAGACTATTTCCCTTCACCAAGTAATTTTTTTAATCTTATCAAACTAAAGGTACTTAAAGTAGTCATTAACACACTAATAATTCAATGTACCAAAATGCTTTTCTGAGAAAACTTACTGGGTTAAATGTTTAAAGGCTGGGATATGTATGATATCAGTATGACCATCTGTTCATACTGATACTTTTCATATGACCATAGCTCAAGTGCCAAATAAATTATTCAGGACAATATTTTTTCTATTGAGTCTCATGTACAATTTAGTTTTAAATCACTATCACAAACAGCTCAACTGCTTTCAAAAAATACATGCTTCACTCAAGTTCAATGCTTTATTTACCTTTTCAAATAAAGACTTTGTATTGTCATGCTTTGAAGCACAGCCTTGAAAAGGAAGGACAAACAAGAGGACATGTCCTTTAGAAGACTTTTATGGAGCTAGCGAAGTCAAACAAACTGAAAATCCTGCCCCTTTGGAAGAGGCCAAAAGACCACGTGCAAACACATAGAAAATTTCTGTTCACATGAGAACTACTCCAGTTAGCAAATTAATGTCATTTTTTTTCAAACTACTGCTGAGGTACTCAGAGTCACCAAACAGAAGTGACAGTGGTGTCTTCTGAGTGGCAGGAAGAAACTATCTGAACCAAACACAGACTGAGCAAGATCTAGTCCTGCCAGCTAGTACAAATGGGCTTGAAGGGAGTTTGGGTTCTTGCCCTGATGATTTGTATCTAGGCTGCACAGGTCTTATCTCGCAAGTTACCAACTTCACTATTTCACTGTTGTGCTTTTGTGGTGGTTTTGAGGCCAATACAAACAGACCTAAAAACCTGGGTTTTAAGGTAGGTTTGGCACATACAGAGCAAATCTGTCAAACCCTTGAGCATCCACAATTACTACGTACAAGGTGCTCAATTTGCACAGGCATAGCAGCTCCAACAGGTTTAAGTCTAATTCTTAAGTCTACTCTGCAAACCCAGTGTTTCTACATGTGTGTGTTAATCACCTTGTGGGTATCTGCATTTTCAGAGCAGCCTGGTGAGAAGTTCAGAAAATCTCATGACTAAGAGAGCATTTGGGAAAGACTGGCAGTAGGAAGAACAGGAAAACTACCACCCATAGGAGAATGCTAAGAAGAGGTGCTATTTAAAGTTCCTATCACACCGCCTAAGAATAACACCTTCCTGGGAAGGGACCAAGGGGGGCTGGGCTTGGTTGTTTGGGGTTTTTTTTGCAGCTGCTCTGTGTTGTATTTCAACATGAAAATTCCTTCCACACAGAAAATGCTACAGTCTTAAAACTGTGTAAGGGGCAGTATTTGAAGTCATATGCAACCAAATGCAGCAGCAAAAGCACTAATGAAAGCAAAGCTACTTGATTCTTTGTCCAAGCTTTACTACAGCTTCTAGAGTCAGTAAGAGCAAGGAGCTGAGTCAGAGAAGGAGAAAAAGAACACACACAGTTACCACTAATTAGTAATTACTTGTTCTTATAAGGTGAAGCAGCAAAATTAATACTCTAACTCAAGCAACATATATGACTAAATCTGCTTAAGTCAGTGCCATCAGAAAATCCATGCTGACTCAAATTTAATTTTTTTATGCAAAAACACTGCAAATAATCATAACTTATAATACTGTTGTCACTAAAAATGATAATGAAGAATCAATGTGTACGGTGTACTGCTTCTACTCACATTTTCTCAGCTTTCTCAATGTTTCTGCTGCAGAAATCCAGCCTGATGACAATCTCTGCCTTTTTATGAACCATTTCATTGTAATCATCCTTGATTATTTCACTAAAAAAGTGAAGCATTAGTCTATAAGTATAAAGTAATGAATAAAAGTATTCAACTGCCATCCTACCAGCAATCAGTAATACAGTAATATACCTGCAGCAATAATTGCCAGGAGGAATTGTTTTCAGTTAGAGATTCATTAACATAATCCTCATATAAAAATACCTTGTGCAAGCCGTTCAATGCCATCTGCATGTTACCAGAAGTTGGACTTAAATTACACACAAAGAAAGTAAATTTGCAAACACCTTAACTTTAATTATTTAAAAAAAAAATTGTTTCCCTAATGACAGGAAAAAGGGAGAAATTCAGCCTATCCTTACTCAAGGATAAACAAAACCTCCAAGATACCAAGAGATGACAGAATTATGTATTGATAATCAAGGCATATCTCAATTAAAAGAAAAAAGCACAATGAAATGCAGTCAATTGCTTACATCAGCCATCGAATTCCCTTTCTCATCAGCTCCTGGTAAAGTAGCAAAGAACTGGCAACTCTACAGGCATAACATACAATGCCTGTCACTGCCTGGAGGAAAAAAACCCAGCATAAGTACTGATCTGGCATTCTCTTAACAATTGCTTCAAGGCAATACATCACAACAAAGGAACACAGATTAATAAAAGAAAGCAACATGAGGATAGTAGTTTAAAATGTGCAACTTGGCCTAAGCTTTACTCAGGCAACAACCAAACAGCCATTATGAAGGCAGAGCTAAACATGGGTTTTCCAGTTATGCTGAAGCACCTGTTAGGGATGAAAACAAATCTCACAAATAAAAATGACGCAACTTACTATTTCTGTCAAAGTTACAAGTACATCTCTTCAATATTTTAGGAATCAAGAACATACACTAAAATGAACTCGCAAAAACTGACCCTTTTTTAAATTCTAAGGCTAGAGACTCTCTAAATTTACCCAATTCCACTTACCAGATTGCTGTATTATTTAGAATTGAGAACAAAGTTTCAGATATTATAATTTACAATACTTTAAATAATTAGTATCAACAGATGCTTTTCTGTTAATTAATTTTCAAGATTACTGGTATTTAAAGGGGCATACATTTTCAACACTACCATGTCTGAATAAAAGGCTCCTCAGCAGTCAGTATTTCACATGTATAAGTGAAAATCACAAAGTCAAGTATGGCTGTGCATACATTCAGTAGTTTTAGAAAAACAACCAAAACAATGCAACATCCTTTACTTGTCTCCCACAGATTCTGAAAGTTTCTAAGAGGCAACAGAAATTCCACCCTTCTGCAGAGTCCTACAGACATCTCTCTATTGAGCAAGAGTTATTTTTCTAATGTTAAATTTTGCACCATTAGAAGTTATGAAGCCTCTAACTCACTTCAGGTCTACACAGTGTAAGGCTCCTTTCCCCACCAGCACTGAATTATACAGTAACAGAGCATTTTGAATTTAGAAGACTGGACTTTGAGTTTGGTTTTAAAAAAAACCCCAAACCATATTTTGCATACAAAAGTACAGCTTTAATATACTTTTAGACCCTTTGTTAATAAATATATTTCTATCAGTCACTATCCTCATTAGCATTCTAAAATAGTTTTATTAACATTATTAATTTGAAAATTAAGTAGCTTTCATTTCAGTATTATTATCCATATATATTATTTAAAATGGTAATTACTCACTTTAGCCATACTGGCATCCCCATCCAAGTCGTAACGTTGATGTACTTTAGGAAGTAAAACTGAAACATAAAACAGGTGTCTGTATTTTATTTTTGAGAAGAGACTTCAAAAGTTCAGATTGTTTTCCCTCCCCACTCTGTACACTGCTTTTATGCCTTTTAATATCATGTGCTTCTTATGCACTCCTTTAAAACAAGCCTTTGTCTTAACTGTTTTAAATAACTTGGTATCTTCAGCACATTGTCCTTCCTTTTCCAGACTCACTTCTGAGCATGCTGCAGGGCACAGAATTCATGCAGGTCTCACTTGCAACCTCTCTCCATTGAGAGAGCCAACTGTTTCTCTCTGTTCTTCTGCACCACGTTTGCCCACAGAGGAGACCATTCAGACCATTCCCTTCTCATCACATGGCTGCTTGTTTTCACTGAGGCTCTTAAGGGTAGCACTTCACCAGCCTCAGGCAGTCCCCACACCTGAATCTCCTTTGTTCTCTCTCACTGGCTCCTTCAGAAAGCTCTGTGACACACTAAAAAGGCCCTGTTGATCCTACCACAAACAGCTAACCTACCCACACTCTTCAGCACCTCTGTGTGAGTGCCAGCTGGCCAGAGCAGTCAGTATTTAGGACATACTGAAAAAAGCAACACTGACCTCTCAACTGCAGCCATGTCCTCCTGCTCATCATTTACTACAAAAGGGCTCTGGCATAGGCCCCTCTAAAAGCCTCACAATGATAAATGGAAATTCAAAACCTTAATTTCTTTTTTTTCCTTGTTATGGTATTACCTCATCTTCTGAGCAAATGTACATTGCAAATACCTCCTCTGTTAACTGAAAGGCTAACCACATTCACAACAAATTTAAAAAAAACAGTAAAACTTGACTTTCCACTTAATGAATAATGGAACAAAAGAACCAGCTCTGAGTTACTTTCTATAATGTTTCTTTCTACTTGTTTAAAGTGTCATGCTTCAAAACAGTTCATAACTCCATAAGCACCACTACATCTTAGCACACAAATGTTCAGGTTCAAAGGACTTGGAACATTACAAGCATCTACTGTTTCTGTAAAAATGTTCTGGATACTCAGCAGTTTTGAAAAACATTGGACTGCATACTTAGAACTTCAGATATCAACAAAAGAAAATTTCCAACACTATTTTTAAGACATAACAGACATAAAACAATTATATTAAGTAACACAAACTCTTTACAAAAGACAGCTGTGAGAAAAAGGAAATTACTTTCACATACCTTCCTCATAGATTAATCCAACAATGTTCACAGCCTCCCTGCTTACTACAAAGATAGGATTCTCCTCTGTTGTTCTGGGGAACTGCTGTGCCAATCTGCCAGGCTCCAGTACTAAGCGCCGACCTTCATATATCAGTTCTTGATTCTGAGATGGTATTTTTGTCTGCTTGTAGACCAACTCATGAAATATAGCAGCTCTATAATACAAACAATATAATTGGTAGCAGTTAGACTCACTACAATAGTTCAGCAATTCAGATTTTGTATTATTTAAATGCTTTTATTTCTGATTAATTAAGAACTGGGTTTACACATAAAGCACTTGACTTTTAAGTAAAAAACCAGTAGCATGGTGCCTAAGACCCTAGGTTACTGTGTTACAAAAATAAAAGCTATTTCCTGCAAAATATTAAACTTCCTTTCTACCTCTGATTATCTGCCAAAGCATGTCTGTCTAAACAAAATTGCTCTGGTCTGAAGGTCAGTAAAAACAGGCAACACTAAATGAGGGGAAGGAAGCCTACTTAAGTTTTCTAAGGCACATCCTTTTCTTGAAAGGAGATGGATGGTCTCTCCAAAAGCAAAGTCTGGTGTTTTACATGTCAAAAAATTAAGTTCAGCCAGTAAGCTAACAGATAGCCAGATTATTTCCTAAAACAGCAGTGATAAAGAAGAGCAAAGACGCTTTGGAATTTTATTTACAGCAATCAATAGATACAAGGACAAGAACTCATAATACCACCATACCTCTCCCCCTCAAAAAACCCCACCACAAAAGCCTACTACCACAACAGCAACCAAAAAAACCAAACTAGCAAAACCTCCCACAAAGAAGAAAAGCCATCAGTACACTAAAGGGAAGGACCAGTTTGCCTCCTGTGCAGCACTAGTACACTATTACTTCTTAATACTACAACTAGTTAAATAATCACACATGTAAATAATAATAAAAATTAGAAGCAAGATTTCTCTGCAAAAACAGCATTTGGGCTCTCTCAAAATAAAAGTGATGGAATAGAAAAGGAAAATTGAAGTGGGCAGGACTGTATTTACACATTTGATGAAATAACAGTATGTATCTGTGTATTAGAAATTAACATGTGCTCTGTATTATCTGTAACACAGCAGAGAAAAGGCATTTATGTTTGTACATCTGACAGATTTTAACATCAGCACTTCGTGGTCAAAAAGTGAACCCCATACAAATCAGGGTCCTAAACTGTACCAATTACCACTTCAGAGCCCCTGTGAGAGTTTTACACCACAGACAATCTGCACACTTTGTATGCTTGAAGACATTATTTTTATTTTTGGTCAACATGTTTCTATATGCACTATGACTATGCAGGAGAATTGCGTCCTTTTACTTCCTCAGATAAACTGCCAAGGAGAGGTGGCTGAACTTGTAACACTGGTGACATGAGGTCACAGGTTACTGAATTTGTGACTGGTAATCTGAGGTCACAGTGCTGTTAGGCTGAACAAGAGTAAAGTAACACAAACAGAGAGAGCACTTACGTGTTATAGTTGTGAATATAAACTTTGTGCAAGGTCATCTGCTGTAATGAAAAGATGTGGATTATTATTCGGTGCAGTATGTCACTCGTCTCTGCAAAAAACTGGTCAAATCCCCAGCATTTCTCCTGGTCTGCTTCAAGAATATTCGCAAGGACAGGTGTGAGCAGTACTTGCAGACCCCTAGAGGACACCAGGGAGAGATGAGACAACTTGGTTCTACTTGGAGCATTTTATCTTGCAACCAATCACAATAATTCATTTGACTTGTCTCATGCATACACATCTATTATCCCTTAAAGAATACGTGAGTGCCTTTTTTCCTACAATGAGCAACAAAATGTTTAAGGGCAATGTCCATTGTTTTTCATTAATACATGTACTTTAAATCTTTCCTTTTCAGGCCTAACTCTCAAGTATTTTCTTTTGTATTTAAGAAATTTCAGTCACACTGCAAAAATTACATAAAATTTACTAAGTCTATGTTGGAGAGCTGAGGCCACTTTCTACCATCCCCATAGCATTATACCCAGCTCACCCCACACACCACAGTGTATCACTTTGAAGGAAGCTACTGCCATTTAGGATTTGCTGGTGGTGATGCTTGCGTGAGCACACCATGTTGCTTAGCTTAGCAAAGACTCATTATTTAAACTGTCAACACTAAGAATTCATCCTGATTGAGATGGGCCTAAATAAGTACTCTGCACATGCAGTTTCAATGCTGCAAAAAAACCTGTGCTACCCATTGCCTTACAGTTATTACTATTCTAGGAGAAAGGTCAGCTTAAATTTCTTGCATTTCTGCCTTGAGCATCTGAATGGTAAGGAACTTTATGGATCCCACTTGTGCATTACCATGAACAACTTCTCTGAAATTTTAACATTATGTGCTCATCAAGCCTGAATCCAGCAGTAGAACTGGTGACATTCTGGAGCAAGCTGCAGTGGCTTGCAAGCACACTGCTGACTGCATTGGAGGTCAGTGAATGCTGTGCTCAAACTCAATTTAGTACTAAACTTATAACACTGAATGCTGTTTGAATACTACTTAAAAGGATTACTGTGAGCAGATGTTTAATGAGAAAAAATCTGCTTCCTTTATAATTTCAAGCAGTTCAATTGTACAGAATAAGCAGAGGACCAAATGAGCAGTATCATGAAAAACAAATGCAAATTGCAAATTCTGCACATTCTAACCTAATGAATTCATATAAACCAGACTTTGACTCTACACCCCTTAAGGATGTACATATTTGGCTTTCAAAAAGGTTTATTTCTACAGTCTCTTCATAGAACAACTTATTTCCTCCTTTACCACAAAAGATTAGTAACTTTAAAGTATGCAAGAAGTCTCAGGAAGAAAAATGGGCAAGTGGGTTATGGGAGTTGTTTTCAAAGTCACACCAAAATTAGATCTTCCATGGCTCTTCCTACTGAATATTATGGACATATGAAGCAAAAATATGATGATAAAATTGAAAAAATACAAATATGTGTTAAAATGTACTGTTGTGACCTTTCTCCTAGCAAAAAGTAAGCCTCTGAATTGTCTTTGCTTATAATTTCCTTCCTACTGCATAATCTTTGTCACATCTGAAGTCACATTCTTGTCACGTTCTTGCAAGAAATGAGGGCCATCAAAGTTATTGTTTCTTCATTCCTGAGGGTGGAAAAAGTGCAGTAATAGTATTTCTTCTCAAACCACATCAGATGTGCTCATTTGTAAATTAGCAATCAGAACTATTTGGACAGATGGGAAGAAAAAAACCACTTGATAACCTAATATCAGACTGTACTGATGTACTGAAGAGTTCCAAGAAAAAACCGCATCAGACCTCTGCTCCAAAGACCCAATCCTAGAAAATAACTGGAAAAGCCCAATCAAGTGGCATTGAAACACTTTGTGAACATTTGTAAGTTCAAACTTACTTTGAAAGGCTACAAGAAACAGGCATCTCCCAACTCCACTCAATAGGTCCATTTTCTGCTTTCTGTATTCCAGAAATAGCACCAGAAGGCTTTCCAGTGATTATTTTATACCTGCAATACATGACAAAAATGATGGAAACTTCAACTACTACCTCTTATACATACATAGGTTAAGCAATTAATCCTCAAAGGGGCAGAAAAAATGCAAATTTAAATGACAGGCTGGCCTAAATTTTCCGAAACTTCACTTACAAGCTGACAGAGCAGTGCTAAAAGAGTAAAGAACAAAAAGTTATGCTGGAGATGCAACTTCGTCTATCTCAGCCTTGGGGAAAACTTCTGGAGATATTTCCAACATACTGAAGGAAACCAAAGGTTTTCACAAGAATTAATGAATCAAAGTCAATTTACACATTGACAAGAATTAATGAATCATAGTTCAATTTACACATTAACATGGTAACTTCAAGCATGTTCCACAGCCACAGACAACATTCAGCCACCACAAAGTGGCTCGGGCATAGAGAAGGAACGTCCAGAAATCTGGACACAATTTGGCATTGTTTAACTTTGTACTGCACAGGCAAGTATTTCTCACATTTTTCATGAAACGAAATGAGGATCAATAAACTTGTTGCAACAGAATATTTCAGTTGTGCTTTCTTCTTCTGGAGGACGAGATGTATACAAAACATCTCTCAAGCAGCTACAAGAATTCTTATGTGAAAAAAATCACAAGATGGAAAATTTCTTCAACTAAGAAAACTGGCGTCAGTTTTACATGGAGCATCAGAACAGAGATGGTATTGACATGTTAGAGGTTCCAAGTACCACCTTGCTTTATTCTTAAAGTGCAACACACAGAAAAACAAAATAGAACCAGACTAAGATGAAACAGGAATCGAATACAATCCTCACATCATAGGCATATCTTCTGTTTTCCATGCAGGAGGCATCCCTGTTATCTGCAGCTGCAGTTCCACAACTATACTACTCAAATGTCAGTCTCATTGGTAGTGCACTCATTTCAAGACTGCTGGGTACGAACATCATTTAAAGGACAACAAAAATTTGCAGCACCAAAACCCCTTTTCAGAATACCATCATTTCACCTGACCATCCAAGTTAGATAAATGGCACTGCAACAGAGCAGCTAGTGCCATGCTGAAGGAAAGATGTGTGGAAAAACACCAGTATTTTGGGGGAACTCAATTCAGGTCTTTCTCAATTTAAATGCTTAATTCAGATCTTAAGGTGCCACACAGTAAAATCCTTGTTGAAGCAGAATGTTTCTACTGATTTTGGCTGGGTTAGAGTTAAGTTCCTTCCTAGTAGTGTATGGTACCATGTTTTGGATTTGTGACCAAAACAGTGTCAGTAACACAGGCATGTTTCACCACTGCTGAGCAGCACTTACACAGCATCATGGCCTCTTCTACTTTTCTACTGCCCTACCAGCAAGTAGGCTGGGGCCAGGCAAGAAGTTCAAAGGGGATACAGGAGGACAGCTGACCCAAGGGACATTCCACACCATATTGCTCAGACACAGAAGCTAAGGAGAAGGGGAGGAAGAATTTGCCAGAGTGGCATTTAGTCAGGGACTGACTGTGCATCAGGTCGCTGCTCATGAGCAACTGGGGATTTTTCTGCATTACTTGTGTTCCTCAGTTTTGTTTCCCTTTGGGTTTAAGAGGCAAGGGCTGCTGTTTCTTGTGGAGTTTTTTTTACTTATTAAACTGTCTTTAGATCAGCCTACGAGTTTTTGCACTTTCACCCTTACAATTCTCTCCCCCATGCCACTACAGAAAAGTAAGCGAAGAGCTCTGTAATGTTCAGCTGCCTGCAGGGGCCATACCACAACAAGAGAGTGTTTTTCCTTTCATATTTTCACTGTTTTAAAGTTTTTCTAGATGTGTGTAGGATTCCTTGGTAAAAAGCATTTCAAGGGCTGATTTAATTTACCAACAGATAAAACTCTCCTTCTAAATTACCTACATCACTTCCTTGTTCCTGCGAGGCCCTTCAAAAGGTCGGAAAGGCAAGCTCCCCGTGGCAGCGTGGTAGAAGGTCACCCCTATGCTCCACAGATCCACTGTAGCTCCGTACTTCTTCTGATGCTCTTTCCTCAAAACTGCTCGCTCATACATATCAGGATGCTAAAGGGAAAAAAAAAAAGTTACAATTGGTTTATGAAGCTTTATGAAGAAAAAAACCCAATTTATCCTTTCGCAGCAAGGTAATTTGTCAGTCTAAACTTTCAGTTCTTTAAAAAAGAAAAGCTTGCTTGTATCATAGAAGTTGCTTAGGCTAATCTGACAAGTATCACTATATTCCTAGGTATGACTGTTGCTTTTATTAAAAAGTTTGCAAAAAATATTTTAAAATTCAGCTGGAGAATGACTACTAGTATAAAAGACCACTAAAAAAGAGAAGAAATTCAGTATTCCTCCTGATGATTTTGAAACAACAGAAACCAAATGGAAAAAAGATCCATAGCAGAGGAGAGTATCAGCTGTGATTCACATGTGGGAAAACACAGCAGGAAGAAAATGATACTAACATGCTTGTCTCAATACTTCTCTACCTGCCTCTCTTTGGTTAGCCAAGGTTTCACATGAATCTTAACCACACCTAATGTCATCCAAGTAGCTCAAATACAAATTAAAACATCTACAGAGATAAAGGCAAATATATTCATAACTAAAATATAGTTGTCCCTCCTTTCACACAAGGCAACAGTTAAAGCTGGACCTGGAAATTATTTCAAGGCTGATGTATTTACACCAGCAGAAGATGGCATGACCCAAGGTGAAACAGTTCAGTGGAAAGTTATAAAAACAATTGTAATACAAAGGTTTAAATACTAATTCCCAACAACCTGACCTTGATCTATTCAACTATGATCATGAACAGCCTCAGGCTTCAAAAATTTCTTCAACAGAAAATTAAATCATATGGTCTTACTAAATACTCTTCTGTGCCATAGAGAGAAACAAATTGTTCATCATCTTCAAGTTCTCTCGCTGCACCAAAATCTGTAAGTTTGTAAACAGACTGCCCATCTTCACCTATAACACGCATTATATTGCCTGGCTTGATGTCACGGTGCACTATTCCATTCTCACGGAGATGATTCATCCCAGCCACTTCAATTGAAAAAACAAATACAGAATTCATGTACACATTGGGACACACTCTGTGCAAACACTGAATTGTAACTGATGCTAGGAAGACACACTTATGTTCTCATTGGGAAATGGGAATGAGAAGGGACACATCATTAACAGAAAGACCATGACCACAGATTGCTTTTTTTTCTTCCTAAACAGCTAAATTACAGCATTTCTCGCCCTCAGTAGCATCTCTCCCATAAAGTAAATTTTATAGCAGGTAAACAAAGGTAAACCATATTATTTTTCTAATTAACTCTTCTGAAATTATCACTAGAAGTCTGTTCAATATGTGAAAAGTAATCTTGAAATAAAGAAAAAAAATACATCAATACTTTGCACATAAATGCAGATACCTATACCAACACAGATATAAATATGTGATTCCATATGAACATATTAATTTGCTCAATTAGTTGACAGTCATGTAAATTTGTCTCTTGCTGTTTCAAGGTAAATAAAACAAGTATGAGATTGTTTCAGTCAACAAATTAGACCAAAGAGCTAAGTCTACATACCCACATCTCTCAAAACAATTAAGAATTCAGACTCTGGCAAACCAAAGGCATTAGACGGCTCCTCTAAAACTGTGTACAAACTCCCACATGGACAAAATTCCATAACTAGTACTTTGTGTCTAGTAGTTGTCTGAAAAAAAAAATCAAAAAGAGATTAAGAATCTGACTATTGTGACACCAATGTCAGAAATGACCTATAAACACAAGACCTTACTTTCAAAAAAGAAAAGTAAAATCTATAGTTATATCATAATTTCTATTCTGGTGATCTTCAAAAGAAGTGCAGGTGGATTTTTATATTGTTTCACGTATTCCAACTTGGAGAGGGGAAAATAAGAAAGCCTCAAGTTCTAGGCACTAGCAGGTTGACAGCAGCATTGACAGGTGGACAAGTGAGAAACTACACACCATAAGTGCTGAGAATATCAACTGTCCTTTACTCTTTACTCATCTCATCTCATCATCTGGATCATTTAAACTCAAGAGTCTCAGTTTCAGTTCAGCTGCTCCAATTTACGCTATTATACTACTGTATAATAGTATCCTATGTCATCATTTTAGTTGGTTGAAGAAGAAAAGCATAAAATTGTCAGGATTACCGAAACACCTTCAACTATAAACAGTTCCCTTATTCAACTCTTAAATATTAGTACATGTAGAGACCTCAAAAATCCTAATTCAAGATAAAACTTAGGGCAGGTGGCTTCTCAAGATAACATTCATTACTTGAGCCTACACACTGAAGATGTTTCACCTACTGAAAGCAAGCATATTCTTTCTTACAGCAACAACAACAACAAAGAAGAAAGAAAACCAAATATGGTGGTGGTTGGGTGGGAGTATTTGTATCACCATGTATGTTATCATTCTTAAAAAAGCAACCGTACACTTTATGGTTGTAGATAAAACAAAAAACCAGTTACTGCAGTTACTTCCATGCATCTCAGATCACAAACACAATTCATTACCTCTTCCTCAATGGCAAACAATTTGACAATGTTCTTGTGATTTAGTTTCTTCAATACTTCAAACTCTCGCATCTGAACATCCACAGGACGAAGGAAACTTATACTGTTAAATACTTTGACAGCGTATAAATCCCCAGTTTTCTGTTGAAAACAAACAAACTACTCATCAAACAGAAGCAAAAAATTGTAAATGTACACATAGACATTATCCAAGCATTTTCTGATTTTCTATTATACATGCGAGTATAACCAGTCTAAAAATATTTCAAAATACTACTTTGTGCTAAGGTGGAAATAAAGATTCTGCTAAAAAAATAACATTGCATTAGTTTAATATAGATTAGAAGCAAAAAGACTAGCTGAAAGGAAACTCATTAGGTCACAAAACCTAAGAGTTCTTAAAAAAGAGGACTGTTAGTATAACAAAGGCTACACATTTAAAAATTAATCCTCAATTTAGCTGAAAAATATTTTTTCGCAGCAAGAGTTACTTGCACTAATCAATGCAATGAGAGGCATGCACATACTTGGCTTACTTAAGCTAAAAGACAATTTCTGGTAGCTGAATGTTGCTCCCTTCTTTCTTTACTGTTCTGTTTATACTGATAAACCAGTATTTTGTTTTTTCAAAGGCAGTTTTGAGCACTACATGCCATTCATGTAACATCCTGAAGCAGTTCAAACCCACATAATAAGTGTCAGGAGCATAAATCAGGAGCTTAATCAGATTTAAGTTCTGCAGAGGGACTAAGCCTCAACATACTCAGGCAACAACAGCACCCACTGGAAGTGCAACTCGTGTCCCTCTCAGGGCAAAGCATCTTCCTGTGCCCACCCTAGGATTAAGCTTGCACTAGCAGTTGGTGCAACAGATTATTTCTAAGGACACAGCCTTGCTGTGCTCAGACAAGGTGTGCTTTGCAGCACACTCACGTGCACTACTGGGGCCCAGGTAAAAGCTTTCCCCCATTGACAATGAGCCACAGGTCACAGGCTCAGACTAGCAAGGGTGATCACAGGTGCAACCATGGCTTACAGGGGAATCATTCTGTGCTGAAATTCACCCACCCAGAAAAGCACACTCACTGCTAAACTATTGCTTAATGCTGTTTCACACTTGTATGTGGAACACAGAAACACTGTATCTTACAAATCACTTTGTACTGATTTCACACAGACTATAATTACTGTGAGGCAACTTTCACAACTGTACTCATCTTTGCTTTGTGAGACATATTGTGAAATTCATAGGAACAAATGACCTACATAAGTAAGGTCCTCTTAGCCCCTCACTCAGGTTGCAACATACACTGCAGTGTATCATTTGCACAGCAAAAAAATTACTATTTTGCACTGATTACCCAAGGCATGTCACCAAGAAGACATATAAAAAGCAGTGACTTACAGATAACAACTAAAAACAGCTTCATCCACTACAATAAGAATATTTCACTCAAAAAAAAAAAAAATCACCAGAACAGGTTTCAAAACAACAGATAAAAACCAAAGAAAAGACAGTTCAACAAAGATATATATAATAGGATCATGTAATAGAAACTGGTAAGTCATTTGTTTCTATTCATATTCTTGAATAAAGTTTATTTTTTGGTAAAAATGAAGAAAAAGGAATGAAGAATTTGAAGAAACATATTTTACAAGGAAAAATAATGCAACATTAAGAACAAATCCTTAGAAATCTAACTACAGAACTCTAATTCAATGGACAAATACTAAAAATTAAAAACTAAGCATGAATAATTACACAGATACATTTGCTTTAGGCATAAATCTTGAACTTTTTTTTGTTGATTTCATGATGCTACTTGCACATGAAAATTCCTCACAAACCTTCTGTCGTCCCCGGAAAACATTTGCAGTCGCTCCCTGTCCCAGAATGTCAGACAACAGCCAGAGGTAATTTGGAGTGCTCTGCATCTTTGTTCTTTGATCAGACAGCTTTCTTTTTCACCTTAAAACAGAAGGTTCAATACACTGAATTATAATTTAGTAAAATACATGACTTATTTAAATTAGAAGGAAATATAAATGTCCAAACCCCAACGACATGTAGAATGAAGAACAACAAAGTAGAGGAACTAGAAGTGAAACATGGAAACAAAAATAAGCGAAACAATCAAAACTAATGCCATTGACACATCTCTCTGCATTTAAGGTCTGTATTCCCCAGATTTTGTTTGAAAGATCAACGGGAAAGGTGAAAATCTTACAATGTCTTTACTGTTGTACATGGCATGGAAATGATCAAGTAACAAAAAATATAGAAAAGAGGCAAAAACACGTGTACAAGGTCTTGTAAAGGTAAGCAAGACCTGAAACTGAGTTGCATTATTCTGTACATATGCCAAAGAACAAACATTAGAGATGATGTTAGATATGTATACAGATATTTTACATCACTTTGGCTCTGGAAGTTGCATTTCAGTAGAGCCTTAAAGGAGATGGACTAGCAACACATAAAAAACTACTTTTACATGAGCTTGAAAAAAGCTACAATTGACAGAAGCATTTACATCCACTAGCTGGAACTAGCAATTACTACTGAAAGAAATTAAGAGACATTTCTCTCATTTCTAAAAGTTCATATTGGGTATGTCACATCTACAGAATTTCCCTACCCTTCCTGAAATATGAACTGTCAAATACTCGGTCTACACAGATTCACATGAAAGAGGAAAAAAGTTTGATTAAATTAAAATTACTAACATAAAATAGAACATTAGAACTGCCACATTGTCCTGTTTGCCAAAACAGCAGGAACTGCAGGTGAATACCCTTAACTTTTTTGTTTAATTAACACACTGATTTTGCCATTAAACCTAGGAAAAGGCTCTAAAATCAAAGATGGAGCTTGCCTAACCTAAAGAATTGCAAAATGGCAACTGGACCAGGGAAGTTAATAGTGTTGGTCTCTGCTCAGCTTGGCAGGGGACGCTGCATGTTACTTGCACGTGGTATCTGACAGGAAACTGCTGACTGATACTCAAAGAAAGAAGCCTGCAAGTGCTGAAGACGAGGCATGACAGCATGTCCTGTATCCGCTTGCAGAAGCGGCACTTTCTGGGAGCTCCCTGGTGCGCAGGAGCCGCACGGTGCGCACCCAGGAGAGCGCAGGGAGCCGCTCGGCAGCGCCGCTCTCCCGGCCCCGCTCCCGTCCCAGCGCACACGGGCTCCGGGCACTCCTCTGCCTGCCGTGACCGCAGACTGCACACTGTCCTCTAGCTGCTCGCTCAGGTGAGATGCGCAGCTTCCTGCAAAGCTGTCCCAAAACATCCAAGCAATGACATGCAGCGTACAGCATGCAAAGACACAAAGCAAAGACCCGACATTACTCCACGGTTAACTGAGAGTCACGCAGCAATGCCACCTGCAAAAGTTCTTAATGCCTCTGGAAGGGACAAAAGATTTTATGTCAAATCTAGACAACAAAAAAAAAAGCAAACCCTAACACCACATTCCCAACCCTGACAACTCTTGGTTCACTCTGACAAGACAATTTGGAATAGTAGGATAAGATGACTTCTCCCATCAGGCAATTACTGTAGATGCCAATGATCTCTCTATGATGCAGACACAGAAGGTACGGAAGAGAGGATGCAAAGGAATAATGCACAGCCTGCTCTGCAAACCATCTGTAAAATCTTCACGTTTAAACATTCCTCTTATAATTAAACTCCTGCTTCTAACAGGCCAGCTGGCACATTACCAGTAAGCATGGATTTTGTGATTTACTTCAAAACAACATTCATGGACTCATAGCAAGACACAGAAACATAACGAATCCTTTCTAAACAGACAGACAGTGCACAGAAATTCTCCATCAAAATCTATTCAAATAAAACCAAAAATTAGCAGCCCATTAATAGACTGAATTATTACATTTCCCAAAATAATAAAGATGAGGTAGCTTATGTACAAGATCAGCTCTTTTTCCTTACAGTCTTAATCTATAATTAAATATGCACAAAGGTCAATGGATGAAAAAACAAAAGAACATGACGGCAACAGATGATCTTCAGTATCATTCAGTGGATATTAAGAATAACCCCAGATCAGAAAGTCATTTAATGGATTCTCAAAATCTCGAGTTTTTCACTCTTAAAACAAAATATAGATATAAATATAGCAATATTAATCCCAGGGTACATATTACATGGCAAAACAAAGTCAGTATTGCACTATTATCCTTTTTTGTTAAAGGACTACACTCTTTTTGGCAGTCTTCACGTCTGAGGAATAAAGTCTCATTCAGCTTTAACCTCCAAATTATAATAATTAGATCAATTAACATGTTAGGCCTCCTTTAATACTTTGTGTTCTCTGACAAAGTCATAACTGATATTTGTTAAATACTCAGCATCTCAAGTTTTCTCTTCATTTCTTCCACTATATTTCTAAATGAAGTTACTAAGGGTTTCCCATTAAAATAATAATAAAGAAAAAAATTTAAAAAGGCTCTAACTCTGTGATTGATCCTGTCACTAGACTTAATGCTGAACTTGCTATTTCTTCATATCTCACTTATGGTCACTAAGTCTGGTATTAGATGAGTCAAAAGCTCCTCACATACATCTAAAGAAATCTCTCCAGCTTGCAGTTTGATTTATTATCCCCCATGACTCATTAGCATTTCAGGGGCTTGGGGGTTGCTTTTTAGGTGTTTTTTATTGAAGATTTTTCTGCTTCTGGTCATGCTACTACTCTTTTAATCTATCAGCAGAGGGGATTGTAAGAAAAAAAGACTGCATTGCTAATGCAGTTTTTTTTTAAACTTCCAATGCTTTGAAGCAGGAGTACTGCCTGCTCTTAACTAACAGGAAGGCATTTTCTGCTACCTCAGGCACACGGGATAAGCACACAAAGCAGGTATGGCTCCTCTGTTGACGGCTGCAATCCACAACTTCACCAGGCAAGCAGGGACAGATGATGAAGTTTAAGTGATGGCACTTTCTGCTTACAGGCAAGATCCTATATGCCACCAAAGCCAACAGACAAGGTGCTGAGATTCCAAATAAATGTTATTCACAGTCTTTTAACTATTAACGTTTTATACTTCCCTGTATGCCGTCTCTCAAGGCTTAGAAAATAAGGTTCTCCCCCTAAAGCTCCTGCTTCCTACCCCTGCTTTCTTCAGCTACAACCTCCTTAGGGGGTTTCCAGTCCAACAGCTGGCATCTCAATCACGGAAATATCCTGCCCTCGGCCACACAAGGAGCTGCTTGAACCCTAACAAAGACACACAATGGCAAGCCTGGCTCCAGTGCTGCTCACCACCCCTACTCTAGGAATGTCCAACCCGTACTGCAGGCAGAGGACTCGGCCTGTGTGGGACTGCAGCTCCTGGAAACCAGCGGAGGGCCACGTCCTTCCCTCGGCGGGGAGGGGATGGGCACAGCACCGGGGCTCATCCTCACGGCAGGACGAGATTCCCGACGTAAAACTTTCACAACTCCTACAGCCACGAAGGCGACGCCGCTTCCTGAGTCACATTCACGGGGATAGAAGTCACCGAGACCGGGGTATGGGCCGGGCCCCGGGCACGCCGCAGTGGCCACGGGCCGGCCTCGCCTCATACCCCTCGGACTGCACGGCCGGGCCCGCCGCTACCTCGGGGCGCGCCGCCCGCGACCCGGCAGCTCCCGCGAAGGCCCCGCCGCCGCCCCGGGAAACTGAAACCACCGCGCCCGGCGGCTGCCGCCTCCCCTGGGCGCCAGCGCGATGGCGGCGAGGGCACGAGCCGGCGCGGCCCACCTCGGTTCGGCCCGGCCCTCCGCGGCCACCCCCGAGCCCGCCCTGGCCAGCCCGGCCCCGCAGCCCCACGCACCAGCCGCTCCCGCCGGCCTGCCCAGCGCCCCGGCCGCTTCCGGCTTCCTGCCGCGGCGCGGGGAGGCGGAGCGGGCCAGGCACCGCCCGGGCCGCCGCGCCCTGCCCGCCCGGCGGGGCCTGTGCGGGGACCCGCGCGTTGGGGCCGAAGATGCGCCGCCCAGCCCTGAGGCGGTGGATCGCCAGACAGGAAAATATGTGGGAGCATGGGAAAGTGGGAGCGGGGTGCTGGATAAAAGTGGCCACTCCGGGTGTTTTCGCTGGCGCGATGTTATCAGCGCTCGGAGCGTTTCCGGGAGGGTTGCGTGGGGATTATTTTGCTGCGTAATCGGTCCGGCGGAGGTTTCGCTTTCTCGGCTCCTCAGGCAGAGCTGCCCCTGCCCCAGCGCTGAGCCGGGGCTGTGGGACCCCCGACTCCCCACGGCGGGCTCGAGGGATACCCGAGACAAATGTCTTCCCACCCCGTGTAATTTCTCTTTCACCTCGTTAAAACCTCAGGAAATCGTGGCAATTCCCACATTCCCGCTCCCGCTTAGTTGTTACAGATATGTTTTAAACCAAAGTTCTCGGCTGATTTATCCCTTGCTATGTGTTTCTTGTCTGTCTGGTAATGTTGCTGTTCCAGTAAATGATCTGTATACTGAAATATTGATAGCTTTATAATTTATGCATAATGTAATCTGATCATAATTATACTGGGAAAATACTGAAAAGATTTTTTTTACCTTCCAAGACGATCCCTCTTTTGATGCTCTGTATTTCCTGTTTGGAGTTGCCATCTTCCCAAATCTTGGAAGCCTGTTCTCTTGAGGAACTGACAGCAACCTCTTGCTCCCAGGCTTTCTTTGTTGTTACTATCTTACCTTTCATACGTTTTATCAAAAGTTCAGACTTTCTCTGCTTCACTTTTTACAGAGCACTCAAGTTTTTCTGAAGCTCTCCCTAGTGAAACTGATAAATTGGCTACAAGGCACTAAGGGTTTTTTGATACATTGATGCATTTATGGCCTTAATATAAATGCCTAATTTATGTTCCCCATTCGTTGGCATCTGAACTTTGCTTTATAATGCTATATTATAGAGGGGATAGTTGCCTACTACATTTGTGTTCTGTCCTTGCATCTTTCAAAACATTTTGTCCAATTTAAGAATAGGAGAAAACAGACACAAAAAAGGAAACTGCCATTGCGGTTTCACGCTAGAATTTTTTTACTTTGCTTCCATTTACTTTTAACATACAAGTACAACTTTTGGTATTCCTCCCCTCTGTCGTATTTAGATTCTCATTCATATTCACAAATTCAGCAGTCTGTAGCTGCACAGGCCTGAAAGCTTATCAGTCTTTAGCCATTACAGCAGCCTGTAAATCAAAGGTACCATCTCTCTAGAAAAGGTGCCTCATCTTTAGTTATGACTTGCAGTTCTGTTTCTCATTTAGACACTCTTTACAAGAGGAAATTTGCCTTATACACTAGAGGAGTTACCATCATGATTTTAAACACCTGCAGTCTAGACATAGGGGCATTTTGACCACAGCAATGTTAAGTCATACAGGCAAGGTGCAGGTGGTTGTTTGGTGCAGCCTTTAAGTGAGATCACTAATGTTTGTGTGAAAAAGGATAAATTGTGATTGTCAACCCAATCTCTCCATGGAGTGCTCTCATTTATCTCTTATCTTCTTCCCCTTCCTACCCCACAAGAAGTATCAGTCATACAATGTGCTGAGTTGGAAGGGACCTACCAAGGATCCCTGAGTTGCAACTTCTGGCTCTGCAGAAGACCATCCCTGAGAGTCACCATGTGCTTGAGTAGTTTTCATATTATATTCTAAGTATGTAAACACTGCCTGAAGAATCTAGTTCATGCTCTTGATTATGAGGTGCATCACAAGATTTCTTATTGGGACCAAGTAGTGAATTTCTTGGTCCAGATGTTAAAAAAAAACCATGCACAGCAGGAATCCACTTATTCAAAGTAAAGATGTAGAAACCCAGCAACTGCCTTTCTAAACCTTAATTCTTTGCCAAGAATGTTACTAGGCACTACATACCCACCACAAACCCAACTGTGACACAGCAACTGCAGACCTGCCATCTACACCACTGAAGGAAACCTGCTTGTAGCCAGAATCAGTAACTACATGTTAGGCTAAAGATACAGAAACTACCCCAAAGGTGCTGCTTTACAGCTCACATTGCATAAGCCCCAACAGTACAGTATGCTCATTGAACAGTCTAAGCATACAAAAGTAAACAATTCTTTTTTAATTCTTCAAGCTGAACCAATTAAGAGTCTCTGAAGATCCAGACTACTCATCCTGCAGGATACTCATTCAGTGATGGATGGGAGGGCAGGGTACAAGTTTATAATAGAGGCACACCCACATAATGGGTGCCATACACAGCTCTAGCCTACGCTTGGCACACCCTGCTTTCTATCTGTTCTCACCTGCCACCACCAGAGCAGGCAACACACTGTGAGGGGGAAGTGTTTCTGCTGCTTCAGCTTCCTGGATAGCTGATTATGGGCACAGATGAGCTCCAGATTTGGCACAAAGGGACCTACAGGAGTGGTGAGAGATGGTGGGGTTGAGGAATGAAGAGTCTCTTTTAGCAGAGGCCAGTTTAAAGACTTTGCTCATGAGGGTCTAATTTGATAACAGCTAAATCATCCTCTTAGCAGCACTGCCCTTACTTGAGAAGGCAAAACCCTAGTTCACATATAAAAACCCAAAAAGCTTTATTGTTCACTTCATAATTTGCCTACTGAAAGCTCTCTCCTCGGTGTGGTGAAGCTTCCATAACTGTGGGGAAGGAGGCCAAGACGGACACAAAGACTGACAGCAAATCCTCAGCCATAGCTGCAGAGTCAGAGGTGCAGCCGAACTGCAACACCTGGAAAGCACCAAGCCAGAGAGGGAAGGCTTCTAGTGCTATGGGAGAAAATGAAATGGAGCATGGGTATGGCAGCAAAGGGAGGGAAACAGTACTGTGAAACTAGGAAATATGAAAAGCACAATAAGCACTCACTCTGTGATATAACAAATAAATAACAAGAAACTTTTAACACATATAAATCAAGAACAAAATCCTACAAAAGTAATATTGTCCTATTGAAGGCAGTAACAGGACTTTCTTCCCTCAGTGAAAAAATTAAAATGCTCAAAACATCACAACAGTCTGATCCTGGATGCTGCTTCTGACCCATCTTCCCATTTACTTTTCAATTAAAGAACACGGCACCACAGGGTCTAGGAAAAATGCTCATCTGATTACACTAGAACTAAGTCAGCTTTTTACTATGGACATTAGTTCATGAGGAAAGTATTATAAATCCCATGCATGGCAAGACTCAAACTTTCCCCTGCCCCTATGAGATAGTTATAAAAACCTGTTATGTTACAGAATTAAAAAAATAAAAGTAGCAGCATTCTACTAAAAATCACTGTTACACCATTGATGCTACTGAAATATTGCAGTGAATGCAATTCTTTCTTTGTGCCAGCATCTTCCACATGCAAGGGAGCAATATAATTTATTACCTAAGCACCAGAAAAATTGCCAGGTTCCACTCAGATGTAACAGCCAGAAGTTTCAAGAATGCTGTAGCTTCTAAAGATTCAGCTAAAATTATTAAGAGAGACTTAGACATTTCACTGCATCAAATTTTATTGTTTTTATAAAAAAAAAGATAGAACCAGATGCTACTTTTAAGAGAAATCATTTATTACACCAATCTGTTTTATAGGAGGTATATATATATTTTATCATTAAGACAGCTTCAATAAAATGACTATCTACAAGAAGGACTTTGATTGTTTTATTTTCATGTCACCATACATGAACAAATGAATTTTATGTCTTATTAAAACATTTTACTCCGTATCAAAAATGTACACATTTTAATAACCATTGCTATGGTCTGAAGGTATTTTTACATTTAATTCATTTAATTTAAAAAATAAGTGTCATTTCCTTGCTGTATGTGTTACAGTGTAAGCTTAACTCATCCTATACATAATAAAAGTTTGTGTATACAGATAATTTTTCATGTTGTCACATACCTTCATGTCTGAGACACAGGTGGGGAATTTGCATTTCTTTTTTGCAGAAGGTTAAAGTACGTACTGATGTGAGCACAAAGCAACATTTCTTAAAACAAGACCAGTTTGAATGGCACAAGAGTTAGCATTTTTATAAATTAAGGACCAGAGTTCTGCATTACGGAAACAGGTACATGAGATTCCAGTACTTTCCTTAGGGCTTGGCTCGCTGGAAAAAAACCTGCAAAAAATTGTTTTTAAAAAATTAAAACAAAGGAAATGTAAGACGTGGAATGCTTGAGGTATAAGAGAATTTGTTTGACAGAGCTATTTTTTAACATACTGGTTAACACATTAAGGGTTTGACTTGTGCTACTTGTTTATGCTCACACCCTCAAAAATTATCTAACACTCTCTACAATTACAGGATCACATTATTGCTTTTTCAGCTATTAAACAAAAGCCACAAGAATATCAAACTACTGAGATAGCAAGGTGCTAAAAATGACAACTTTATAGATGCAGGTTTTTGTTTGTTCTGTCTTTCCAATTAACTGCTTTGCTCCTTTGAGATTCCCAATAGGAATCTACTGAAAACTACTAAATAATTCAGTATTTTGGTTTTACTCCAAGTCACTACTATGACTGAATGGTATGGAACTAAAAGCTATTGAAAGAAAAAAAAAATCTTTATACCTTTAAGTAATTTTTAAAAACTTTAGCATCAGGCTGCTGAAGTGCTTGACAGAATTCCTGTAGGAAAAAGCAAAGAAATAACTAAAAGCAATAATTAAGAAGTAACTCAGTGAAGCAACAAAGCAACCTGAGATACATTCATATGTAAAGCCACTGGTATTCATTTGTATTTTCCCTTATGTACAACTGAAGAAGAGCATGTTATAGATAAAAATTTGTAAAAGGCTATGATAGTCCAAATGCACTCTAGGGTGAAAAACTATTTGTTTGGTGGGTTGTTTTTTTTTTTCAAACACAGGATATCTTGTTCACTTTTAGCTGAGGAGACAGAAGTGGGACTATCTGTAAGGATATCTTCAAGTTAAAATTTGAAAATTTGAATTAAAGTAGGAAGATTGCTTAGACAGTTACATGAACTGGAATTTTGTTTTTGCAAGGTACCTTTACAGTATCTTCACTCCTTGTGATAAATGAATCCTTTTCTCATATGCAATAACTGAGTAAATTTTACTATGAGATGAAAGGAGGTTAACTTTGTAAATATCAATTTCTCTGCATTTAACAATCAATCAAAGTGTTAAAGAGTTTTCCAAGTATTCTTTTAGGAACTCCTACCTGGATTATCTCAGGAGCTACTTGCAAAGAAGGCAAATACTCTTGCTGAAGATACTGAATGCACTCAGGACCCTAAAGAAAAGCAGTACACATTTTCTTCATGCATTCTTTTTTAACAGATGGAAAAATCATAGCCCTATACTGTATGGTGGTCTACATCACCATTTCACAGAAAATTAATGCTTTTCAAATGTTTAACTTATTCTTAACTGTTAGCACATAAAAAAGATTTCTCAATCTTGGCATTAAAGGTTCTACTGCAGTTTGGTACCTTTTGTTACACAGAAGAAAAATGCACTAAAAATTGCACTGAAGTAAGAATTACAATGGAGCCAAACAGTTTGTTACATGTCAACTGTAAGAGATAGTTAATTATGGAGGCAACTCTAATTTCACTGACATTTGGAAGAAATAAAATAACTGGGTATTAGCATCTGCCTACTGCTTTACCATACTACTCCCATTGCAAAATTCAGTAGCCAAGAGAAGATGAGCACAGTACTTCTTTTGTAACATTGACTGCAGTGAACTAAGCAATAATAAAATTGAATGTCCAAACCTTTGAGTGAAACAAACATTTTGATTAACAGTTCAGCTTTTGTTTTCTTTACGTATATTTATCAGATAACTTTCAGCACAGGAAGGATTACTGCACAAGCTGGCAGAATACAAACATAATCCAACAGATCTACCAAGGGAAAGTGAATCAACTTTACCAATTCACATAAATTGCCGTGGAACTAGAACAGCAACAAAGTGAGCAGATTTTTCTCCTTAATGAAGAGTTGGTATTTTGCATTCATTTATCAAGAGGTACAACTACTGGATCCTGTATCCATGCACAGCATTATGATAATTTTGTTATTTTATATAAAAATACAGTAGGAATTCATCCTTGTAAGTATCTAACTTTTGGAAATTGATAAAACCACTAGAAAGAAACATGTGACAGTTATTCCCTATGAGGTATGATGAAGCTTACCCTTTTGAGATGAATTGTTTTTAATGTCACTGCACATTCTGATAAAGCCTGAAATGTAACACAGAGCATTAGACTGTTGCATTGGTCTACTGGTTCACTATTCAAAGCTGAAGAACCTAATGAGACCCAAAACAAGGGCTAGTTCATGCTATTATCCCTTCATTTTCCCCTCACACAATGCCAAGTCTTGACCTTCCAGGTTTTGTTCCACTCATCAGAAAATCAGAAAAGCTTCTGCACAGCTGAATCCAAAATGAACTAGAGAACAGACCACTCTGTGTATTTGCTTTCCCTGAACATTAGTTAATAGGTAATGCAGGTCAATGCTAAATACTTTGATCTCAAATTGATTTTGAGCCTAGATAAACTACAGGATGTACCACCACAATATTCAATAATTAATCATACAAATACTTAAGTGTAAAAAAAGTCCAGCAAAACCTAAAGGATTTTATTTCTGAGATGACAATCTTTGATCTCCATGGCTATTATAGGTTTGTTAGCTTCAGTCTGCCTCAGAAGAATGAATGCAAAAAAATCATAATACACACCAGTACTGTCTGAGCATCTGCTAAGTCAAACGTTTGCTTCAAAGGTGCTAAGAAACACGCAGGAACAATGTGCTTGTAGACAAAGTCTGCAAAACCTACTGGTCCATCTTTACCTCCTAAAAAGAAAAAAAATATTTCCAGGTCTATTACTTCTTCATGGGTAGTAGCAGATGGAAAGGAATTCTGGAAAGACATTCTTACCCCAGAGCTCCACCAGCTTAGAAAGAATAATAAAACAAGTCTTCTGTGCAATAGGATCTGGGTAATCCACTGCTCCTTGAATGACAGTGAACAACACACGTTCCACATTCTCTGCACCTTAAACACATTTAAATGAACTCGTTACTTCAAACTGTAGCATAAAATGTTTTGGTATTCATACACTATTTTATATTAATACTGACCTGGAAGATATGCTTCAACTTCAAAATAGCTCTTTTTTGCACAAATCTCAAATATTTTTGGGAAGTTTCCCCTACGATGCAAGACAACTCTTATTTAGGTTAATTTTTTTTTTAAGTTTGGAGATTTAAATCGCTCTTCTGGCCTTTAACCCACACAAAGGTGAGGGCAAAAAATTTTGTCTTCTCTACCTAACTTGGAAGTGTTAATTAAAACCCAGAAGCACTGAAGTAAGTTAGCTTATCTTGCAGCATATGACAAGATATTTTTCAAACATTTAAAATTTCTGTGCTGCATCTATGCTTATTTGTTTGATCTCTTTAAAAATTTCTTGGCCCATCACAACTACCAAGTGTCTCTTTCAAGAAAGCTCTCACTACTTTTTTCTGTCCCAGCAGTATTAGGATTGCTCTCCCACCATTTTAAGACAGGGGAAAGGAATTCTGAGCTTCACTTACCGCATGAGTCACTTTAAACTTTCTGAAGTCCCTATCCATTTTGATGGAATTTAAATAGAAAGAATCACTTACAGTATCGAGCAACTATATGTCTGACTTCAATTCCCACCGTGAAAAATAACTTATTTACATGTGGCCAGTAAAGGTGGGGAAAACCTGGAAACTACATATACTAAGTCACATGATGCCTTCTACCATAGATAACAAGATAAGGCAACAGTAATAAAAGTTTACAGGATTTACTGATGTGTCTTTCCAAAAATAGACAGAATGAATAGTGGCAGCTGTGAGTGGTGTTGCCCAGCAGTCTGAACACTGCTATACATTGGTATGTAGTGTAGGATCTCCAATTCACCAGACAAGTACAATGATACATGAAGACAGGATACATTGTTCTTGTCTTAACAGGCACAATGATCACATTAAGCTGAAAAGTACAAAAGGAAGAATATGCCTATTATAGCTTGATTTCACAACCTCAAATTCCTGTACAACAGATAATTTGAATCAGGCAAGCCGAACACAGTACTTCCATTAATCCATTCTATTGTAAGATAGTTAATAGTACTTGCGAGGAACTGGGCTAATAATTTTCTTAAATAAAAGGTGGGTGAGAATAACCATAGTACTATCCTTTGAGAAACTGGATTCCTTACCTTGATTAGCTATGACTTCACTCATTCCACTTCCAGTTACTGTCTGCAGAAAAGCAAAGTAACTCCTCCGTAACATTTGTTTTTCTAAAGCAGCAGACTGGTCATTTTCTTCTGCTGGAAGGAGCAACACCTCAAAAATAGCATGAAGTAGTGGCATAAACATCTGTTGCAGAAAAGGTGAAACCTGTGTCTGTGAAGATCAGAAGAGGGTGTCAGCTCAAAAAGAGAAATTGAACATTAAGAAGTTAAAACTAAAGTCTTGTTAGAATTCTCAGCTTGGATACACTTTTAATGTTAGTAATGTCATATAATTACTTACAACACAGCAAGTTGCATCAGGGTCACCATGAACATTACAGCACCTTGATTACACACCACCTATTTTAAGCCTTTTGCACAAAAATAACTAGTCCTGCCTAGCATCATTTTGTGTAGAAAAGGGTTTTCCAGGATTTTTCATTCTTCTGTTCAGACAGACAATTTCAAATATCCTGAAATACCATCTCTAAGACATTAAAACTGCCAACAGGTCAAGTTTTATAGAAATTTTCTTTAAGGATTACTAAATATTTCCTACTGACATTACAGAATAAACTTGCCACAACACTTTTAGTGCAAAATATAGCTAAGGGCACTAAATTAATTATGAATTGAAAAACTGAAGGCATGTGCTATTCAGTCACATCAGAATGCCACAAAGAAGCAACTCATATGTTAATTTGTTAATGCTTAAGCAAGATTTTATCTTTTATCCTCTCTTTACTATGCCTTTAAAGTATTCAAGGTGAGACTGTAGAAGCTTATTTTACCATGTTACAATAAGAATAGTACTGTACCATACAAACTTAAAACATTACACCTGAACATGGTATTTGTTTCACCTTGCTCCTGTGACTTTATTTTACCTTTCTCATCTTTCACAGACTATTTTTAATTATCTGTTATCCCAGATATAAGTCTGTATTCCTTCTTACACACATATTTGATACTTCTGTATCTCTATCTTCTGGAAATCTCTTTATAAAAGATGAGAATTCACTTCAAAGCTTATGTATTTGTAAGCTAATTTGCAACATTAGCTTAAAACTTCAGTGGAAAGCATGAAGTTAATTGTGTCAATAAGAAAAATTTGTGATGCAAGTAGTATTTTAAAATATTAAATCCGAAAAATTTTACACAATATAAACATTTAAGATAAATCAAAGAAAAAATCAGTCATTTAATCACACTGAGTCCAGCAACATATGCCTGTAATCAAAAACAATGTTTCCCAATAGCAGCCTTCAAAATACACTTACTAATTTTTAGGGAGGGTTCTGACACAACTGTTTTTTGGAACTAGAAAAAAAGATCTCTCAGCAACACTTTGACCCTGAAAAGCTTATGCACTATCATACCTTAAACTTAGCTGTTATTTGGTTTATAAGAGGAATGAATTCTTGAAGATCTTTTGCTTCACAATCTTTAAGCATGTGTTCAGAGGCAGAAGGAATGAAGGGAAGAACTTCCTCCTCTAGGCAAATAATCATGCGGTGAAGGAAAGTGCGGACACCACTTCTCAGAACTTCCTTTTGTAATGGACAACTAAGAGCTGGCAGAAACGTCTGTAAGCAGTCCAGATAAACCTCTGAGCAGCCACACTGCTTTACAGTTTGCTTATTGCTGAAAGCCTTGCTGGTCCGGCTGCAAAAGCACACATCAAGTTTTACATAAGCTCCCATTCCAGTACAATGAAGAAGCAGGAACACAGAACAAATGCTTTCCAACCCAGGCACTTTATAAACTACAATACTCCATTTCATGAATCAGTGGAAGTAATGAACAGAATATTTTCATATGAAGGAGCTACACTTTGGCAGTTTCTGAGAATTAAATTCTAACAATTTACCAACAACACATGATTAGATTAGCTCCATACAATTCTTTGAGCAAAGAAATAGATGCTGATTCATTATGAACATGCTCAATATTCTTTATATATACATCTAAAGCAGACTCTTCTAAGGGGACTTGACTTATTTTCTCAGCTATCACAAGAAATTCCACAACCACGGATGACTTTCTAGGTAAATAAATAGCAATCTCAGTCCCTCCTCCCAGTAAAGCCTTTGTATTTCCTTTTTACTCAAACCAGAAACGTACAGTGTTACTGTGCTGTACCTACCTAGCAAACCCAACAGCATGATTGAGGCAGTCAGCCAGTGCCATCTGTCTGTCCTCATCTTGTGCCATCATCAGTTTTTCTAACAATACTTTGAACTTCTCCATCAGCGGAGTCAACAAATTCCTCATCAGAACCTGTTTTCTTTCTGCAGAGTATTCACTGTTAACTATTAACACTCCAGCTGTTTCATAAATGAAAAGTTGATCATCACTGCTTAACAGCGCCTGGTAGCCATTTTCCTACAATGGAAGATAACAGGCATAATTGACTAAGTGTCCTCTATCAAGGCTTTATTGCCTTCCATATATACACCCATCTCGACCCTATACTCCCAGAAACCCACATAAGCAAGATGATTACAATTAGGTACAAAAGTAAGGTGTGCAAGTGATCTCATACAAAAAAGGCAGGATAATTATTTGTGCTTAAATGTCTGCATGCTAAGCTTACAATTCAGCAAGTACTCAGGCACACTGGTAACTGCAAGCTTCACTCATTAAAAAATCCTGCTGCAAATACTCACAGGAGGAGAAAGTTCCATCAGGTCTTGTATTCTGTTCAGAACATCTTCAATGAAGGGATTCATTTGCTTACTGAAGTAAAACACAAGTACATAACACTACTTAGAAGCACATTCATTTTTACAGGTTTGAAGATACTTTATGTAAGCTGTGAAGTTCGGTGCTAAACTGCCTTCTCCATATACGAATCTCCCATAAATATCAAAGCATTGCTGCAGAAAAATCTGGCATATAGGTATGATGCTAGTGGTAGGCCAAATAAATACATGGCATAGTAGGAAATAACCATTTCTTTAATTTTTTTTAAATAGGCATCATTTAAGTGAAGTACTTTGAACAGTTGAAAAAATAAAAGCATACTGAAATCTGAGCCATCTCTGAGCTTCTTCTGCCTCTAAATGAAATGCATGCCTGTGAAATAAGACCAAAAGGATAGGACTGTTCAACAGACTCATACACTGAGTAAACTTCATCAGTATAAATTCCAAAAGAATTCAAAATTTAGTTAGGGACAGGGAATAGTTACTCTTGAAAGTCTCTAGATCTTCTCACACTCAGCTCTGCTTACTGAGAAAAAGTAGAAAAGGCATTGATATTGCTGATCAGCTTTAACATCTGATCAAAATAAACCAGGCATATGTATTCCACTTCTTTGTTCTGAGACAAATATTTCCACTGCTACACAGTGGAACAATGCTGCTAGAGCACTGCTTTGGTATTTTACTTCATCACAGTCCATCTGAAACCTAGGCTGTTGCAATGACAACTGGGACACACAGAAGTGTTGTATGTAGTAATTTCAGTGCCATTGGGATACATTTATTTACTCACTTCAGAGACTTGACAAATCTGGAAAAGAGGTAAGCTGTTCGACTCCGTACTTTGGGACTTGTATGACGAAGACCACGGTGATCTAAAAATGCCATCTGTAATCAATAAAGCATCTCAGTCTTACAGTGTCTAAACAAAGCAGGGGAAAATGTAATCATTCAACAAGTTAAGAAACCCAGCTTCCTTAGGAACCTTCAGAGAATAGGCAAATTTCTTAAGTCTAAAGAACTTAACTAGTTTCACCTAGTTAAAAATGTAAATGAGACGAAACTTACTAGTACAGTTGGAATGTGCTGAGGTTCAACAGCAAAGAATTTTTCATATCTAACCACTGTTTCAAAAAATTCCAGGGTCACTGATGTGTGTTGATAGGCACTAACACCAGAAGTCACCAGCTACAAATAAAAGCATTAGCAAGTTAGTATTTTAGTTGTTTAGAAAACCTAACTGCAGCATATGCTGGTCATTACAACGAGCCATGTGAACTGAAACATTCTAGGCTTTAGTGGTGCTTTTTAAAAACTCTCAAGACATGCTCACCGTTCTCATCATGTCTTGTAAAGCTGTAGCTTTAGTAACATCACCAGAGAAATGAGCACCATGAGACACAGGAAGAGCCTCAGCCAACATATACAGCAGCCTTATTGCCACTTCTACTTCCATAAATCGGGTAGTCTGCCAGTTCCTAGGGCAAGAATATGAAGAGCATGTTAGTCTTTGGTACTTTATGAAATAATCACAATTATACCATGTTAATATTTTCTTTTAAGCCTTCTTCAGATGCACAGCATAAAAAGAACAGATTTAAACTAAGTAAAACACTGGAAGGCTCAGACAGTTATTCAAGATGCTTCTGAGAGACTTTATCCTCGAAAATACCACCTTCTCATCAGATCACCACCAGCTTTCTTTTGCCAGTTTCCACTTGAGAGCTACAGATTTCTGTTGTGTTTATTTAGATACAAAACACACCTACTATGACACGAGGACAATCTATTCAGCTTCATATAAGAAGAGACTCAGTTAAGGTACAAGGTAGCCACTAACAATACTGGATTTCTATTTGTATACACAAAACTCTCCTCCTAGCCAGGGAACTAGTAATGTTTCTTTACTTGTGTGCAGTTTCCAGGATTAGATCTACCTTTTTTTTTTTTTTTTTTTACAAAAATACTTCACTTAGATTTTTTTTTCCCTCATCCAACTTTGTTTTTCTGATAAAAGTAATACATAATATTTACACCTCAAGGATACTCTTATGACATGTGGCAAAGTGAGCACCTCTCCGAACAGCTGGTGCTGTGTAGGTAAGTGACAAAGATCCAGAAACATCTCTAGGAAAGAAAAGCTGCCATTTAAGGTTACAAAAAGAAAGTTTTTTCTTTCTGAGGGCTGAGTAACAGACGATACGAAGCTGTATTTATCATTAAGTTGTATTGAGCTCATTCTGTCAACTGACTTCACCTTGCTGCATCACACATTTCACTACATACTGATGGTTTACAAAAGGAAAACAAAAACCTAAGCCCAAAAGGCTTCATACAAATCAAGTTATAAACCCCAACTTACTGAAGTGTAGTGTTAAAAACTCTGCGGACAGATGCCAACAGTAATTCTGGTGAAACTTGAGCAAGTCTGTCCAGCAGCAGTTTCAACTGTTTTCTGTACTCCACAAACATTGCTTCATCCTCACCCTACCAAAAAAAAAATTCACATCAGTAAAGTCTTTATTTTCATGTTTAAATTCACCCACAACTATTTTAGACAAATACACCTAAAGCAAAAACATGTACATACAAAACCAGTATAGCACATTCAGAGAATGCAATAATGCTCATCCAGGGCTCTTGCAGCATAACAGCAGGCTTCTTTTATGGCTGGATATAGTATGTTGAGAATCACTGCATTCTGTCCAGAAACATACTAAAAAGGCTTTCCAAAATGAAAACAAGCCAAAAATACAAGAAAGAAAATGCTTTTGGCAAAGCCTTATTAATGCAATTCTTAAAAATTGACTCAGTCCTCAAAGACATTCTTTCTTAGCATCTAGCTTAGTTTTTAAATTGGACTGACAACATTTATGACGGACTGGATACAGCTTAAGTTAACCCTTTTAAGGCTATTGCTCTCTCAACAGCCTGGGACAAAGTCTGTCCCACATACTCAATCATTTCTGTTGGCTGATAGAGATGTTAAGCATGAAAGGAAAATGAAATCAAAGACCTTACCCCACCCTTAGCTCATTTTTGCAGAGGTCTGACTGTCTTCAGTAGCTCAAGTGGCACTTCTTTTGAGTTTCATTACACAGTATTTCTCATGTATTTTTGCAAGACAGAAGTGACATGCAGAAACATGCAAATTTGCACTGAACCTCACCAGCTAAGTTTAGTTATCAGCACAGCTGTACTTGGCTTGGAATAGCTCTGTACAAACACAGCCACAAACACTGTAAACTTGGTTGGCTTGGATATACCTTTACTATGTTGTTTTGTCCTATGCAGACATGTCTAGAAGCTTTCCATTTAGGAAAAAGCCTCAGCCTATGGAACCTTACTTCCTACCTTTAAATCTTTAGTCTATGAAAAATACGTATTGTAAGTGGGAGCAAGTTTTACTCCATATGATTAAGTTGCATATGTCTGCTTATTACTACAACACAATACCTCATTTTCAAAATTATATTCTTCATCATATGTCAACTTCTTCATAACAGCCAACATGATTGCCTAGGACAAAAACAGAACATTAAGCATAGAAGTAGACAAGTTAAAAGAAACAATCGTGAAAAATACTACAGTAAAGAAAACATTGTAGCTAGTGTTATACGTTTACAAATATTTTCAATTCCTTTTAAACTATTCTTTACAGAGGTTTAGCAGAAGTTAACAGTCCAAATCAAAACAGATGGACTATATCCAAACAATACACAGATACTATTCCAGACAGACAGCATAGACCTTTTGGAGCTCTCAGTCTCTGACAGTATTATCAAGCTTTACTTCCTGCTTGTAATTTGTGTTGCTCAGTTCACATGGAAAACAATCAAGATGACTGAACTAGGCAGAGGAAACTGAAAAGGTTGTCCAAAATACTATTTTAAAGGAATAAGTCAGCTTAGGTATAACATCAACTTCTCTAATAGTTCATAGTAATTGGTGTGTGTAAAATCCATCTCTATTCAATAATTGTTTTGCCATCTTTAATACAGCTGTTTCAACATTGCTTCAAGAAACAGTCACTATATTGCAGTACCTGTAACTACTATCCATTGCATGTGGTAAATACTTCTGATTTGAGTCTTTTAGTCTAATCATTATCATCAACATCAATAAAATCAATCATTTATAGATTTGGTTTGCCATCCTTAATCCTGCAGAACTAAGCTGCAAAAAGCTTTACCTACACAATCCTTTATACATAAACCATTGTCAAGTCTGGGAGATAGACTGGATCCAGCTGCACCTAGACTTCTCTCTAGAGGAGTTTAGAAAGCAAGGGGCCCCCTTCTGCACCTTGTCACTCAATGGGAAGGTCTCTCTACACTTTGTCCATAACTTGCAGCAGCAAGCTGTCAGACAATTAGAGCAATAAAGTGCAATATAACCTTAGTAGGGATTGTTGGTACATCTTAAAGCAGCTATAAAGGCTTGACCTTAGCTCTACTTAAGTCTGGATGATACAATATGAAACAAAAAACCTTCTGACAAATAAACCATGATTACTATCTTTCATTTTAACTGCAAAACCTGAAATTCATCAACACCAAAACAGACCAATGGATTAAACATAAATTACTGAGGTGAAATTCTTGGTCATCTTACAGAAATAGATACCTTGACACTAAGTGTCACCATGACCTGTGAGAAGTGTCTGCTTCTCTGTAAGAAGTGATATTTAAGAATTAAAATAACTGCAAAACCTTAATGCAATACACTTCTCGCCAAAAATGTTTAGAAAGATCTGTCATTCTGAGAACTAAAAATGTGATCTTGCTGATGAGAAAAAACTTTGGAACTTCAGAGGCACAAGAAACAAGCCTCCTTTTTTCCTGTTCAAATAATGAACAAGTTGAAAGTGTATACTTTAAAATGCAAAACTTTAAAAGAATGCTGCTAAGCACAACATTTAAAGCTTAAGGCAAACAACAATAAGATTTAGACTATTTCCTATTACTTTCTTATTACGAGGTGGATCAAAGAAAAAAATTTGTGACAATTGTTTCCCCATTTAACACAAATCCTCAAGAAGTGCTCAGTAAAATAGAGAAATATTTGCAACAAGAAAATCTCCAGTATGAAAGCAACTTAAACCAATATATTTCAGGGTAGGAATATATTCCAGCTTTCAGTGTCTTAAGTATACTGCAGTAGTAACATTATTTGATCTAGCTGTAACAACAAAAGACAGTCACAAAAATAAAAAGATTCAGTGTTATTATCAAAGTTTGCTTTTTGTGTTACCTAATCCAAATCAAACAGACATTAGACAAAAGGAAATCAAGATACTCTACAATGCAGTTTTTCAGATTCAACTTGTCATGTTAGAACAGGTTCAGAATTCAGTTTTCTTTGTAAAGGAAAAGGAATCAAACCTGTTAGCTGTATGAACTTACGAAATAACGACACCAATCTAACCAGTTCAACATCCAAATCAGTACATCGACACTGGTGCAGACAGGACTGAAAAATCCATATAAGCTTACTACTTCCAAAACTGGACATGAACTTCATGTTTTATATATAAATTTGAGATTATTGACTTGAGCTAATGTATATTTGATGTAATGTTTAACATATGACTGTTGATAATTACAATTGTTATCTCTCAATTGTTGCTTCTTTCTTAAGTTTAACTTAAATTATTAAGAGTTATATTTATGACACTCCTTCCTAGACTTCTTCCAATCCTTTGGAATAAGGGCAAGTTTTAATAAAAATAAAAACTTGAAGAAACAAGTTTGATTTAAGAATATTCTTTGAACAGTATAGCCTGCAGAGGAGCTTGCCAAGCATATGCTTAAGGGTTGTTTGGGAAGACCAGCTCTAGAATAGCTTTCATCTTGATACACAATTCAATATAGGCTTACTATTTAAAGAAACAACTGTAGTTACTTAGCAAAAGATGGAACACACTGTCCTTACTTTTAATTACTGTCACATACACACCGAGGCATGAAAATTAAATATTATTTGTTTCAGCAAAATGAAACATTCTGATCTAATGTGTCCTTGAAGTATAGAATCTGTAGTAAAAAATACCTACCTCTACATTAGCTTTTTGTTGGTCTGAAAGTGCAGAAAGCTGGAAAATAAAATTCAAGCGTTATTTTTTTGCATTCTTACTCCTTCATTACTGTCTAAGAGAAAGATTTGCTTTTTTAACAGCCATATGATCTGCCTTTCCCCTTAACACAAGATTTAACTCCACTCCTTCAGATCTCTAAACAACACTACAGAAATAGCATAACCACAGGCAGTGAAGAAACAGAATGCTAATTAGTAAAAAAACCATTTTGCAAGTCAGTATGAGACATTCCCACAAAAATCAAATGAAATTATGTCAGAATTTGTGTTAAATTGAAGCCAGATGTATTTACTTGTTTCAGGATGTGAAGGTAGTCGTAACAAAAGCCAATGATGTTAGAAGAGATGTCATCATCTTCATGAATTAGAAGTTGCAACATCAGGGCCACTTTTGCTTCAATAGCTTGTAGAGTGTCTTGAGCACTCTTCATATCACCATTTTTTATCAGTTTAGTCCAACTAGCTATCAATGCTTGCCCCATTCCATTGACCAGCTTAGAAAATCTGGCCAGAAAATCCACATCATCTTCCTGCAAGAAAAGACACCTGATTAAAAATACTAACAGAGCTTATGTTTAAGTAATACAAGATTACAGACTATACCACCCATGTCTACTATATAGAATTAAACCAACACTTGTCTCCTAGCTGGAAACTACCAATTGTCTACAATTGGTTCTTTTCCCCCTGGGAATTGAGAGAGAAAAACGTTAAAGCAATGCCAGATTTGTGTGTCCTCCATTACACAACAGCAGCTTGCTTCATCTCTTCAGATTTGTTTGTTTCTCTCTTTACAGCAATAAGGTTCAAAATAAAAACAGCAGCACATGCCTACCATAAATTCTAGGCTGTATAAGAGGAAAATCTTTCTATGGAAAAACTTCAAAGAATTACCAGCTGCAGTTCACTTCAGAAATACTGATAACAAGTACCTTTCAGTACTGCCTGTTAGAGTGAGTTAATATTAAATATTCCTGGCTTGCTTTGCAGAAATACATTGATCAGAATCGAGAAATACCCCTAAAGCAGCCACCTCAAGAGGACATTTTGGTTTCTGCCATAACTAGACAAAAGTGAAAGAACAACAAGTTTATCTAAGAAAGACCAAGGCAAGATTTATATTAGTAGGAATACAAACTTGACAAAGGTTTCAAAAGAGTTAAAAGCCTTGCAATCTAAGAACTACAGCTTCATAAGGACTGGCTGCTCTTTCTCCACAACAGGGAGTGAACAGTTGTTCCTTAAACAAGGCAACTGCCAGAAAATGTGTGTTTAGTTAGTAGGTACACTTTTCCAGCTTACAGATAAGCATTTCAAGCCTCACGTTTGATGGTGCACATGAGCAAAACAGCATACGTGTCCTTAAGAATGCTTTTTGCCCTACTTCATTATGCACAGATTTTTTTAGGGTGAGACATTAGATCAGCTATATTGCCTACAATACCTATTACAGAATCATTCAGGAGGGAAGATTCAAGACAAGGAAACACAGAAGCTGAATTAACAGTAAGCACAACAAGCTTTAGGAGAGGAACAGAACAGGGGAGTTACATAATACACTGCTTCTAGAACAAAACCCTGTGTGTTCAAATTAATAATGAACATTAATAACAAGCTCTTCAATTTAAGCATGAGAAAACTGTAAGAAGTGTTCAGTTTTGATGCAGAAGCACAAGTACTTCCCTCTAATTTATGGACTGGTTTATAATTTTCTGTGCATCAACTTACTTAAAAACTGTCAGAAACCTATGACTCATTCCTACTGTTAAAAATCAGTACACAAACCTGATCAATACTGAAGAGGCCAGCAGACTGCAATACTTGACATAAAGACTCAACCAGTTTTGTTTTATCGATTGGGTCCATTCCCTTATTTACAATTTCAAACAAACAATCACAGGCTTCTTCCCGGAGAACTTCCACAGACATGTGACCTAGCAGCATATTTATAAACCTTCAGAGAAAAAATAGTTCAGCTTTATATATACAAAGTAACATTGTATAGAAGCTTTATATTATTTGTGTGCATATTTACAATGATCTCTTTTTACAATTCTCTCTCTATTGTACTGGCAAAACCCAACGTTTTATGCATTTTAAAGAGAACACAGCAAACAGGGTAGTGTTTAGTTTGGCCATTATATCAGCTTGGCTTGCAAAAACAATCACTCTTCTAAAACTCCCAAAACTCCAAAGATGACTTAAAAGTCATCTTTGAAGGACTTTTATATATTTCATTCTGTACAGTCAGCACACTGCCAAGGTGATTTTTGCAAACCCTTTCCATAAAAACCTTCTTACCTTTCATTGGCTATCAGGCTCAAATCTATCCAGGATACATAAGCTCCAACTACTTCAAGGCACTGGCATGTCAACTCTGAGTTATTATATTGATAATTTTGTAAGATTTGGTACCACGACTCCACCAAACTTGGAATGCACTGTTCCCTCATGGTATCTTTTAATAAGGTGTTCCTACGAGCCTCCTATCAATACAGAAAAAGGATAAAATCAGTCCTGTCACAGATCAGCATCTTGTCAAATTAGTAGCATTTTTGTATCCAGATGCCAGACATCATGTGTCATAGCAAGATAAATCAGAAACCCAAAGAGAATGTTTCTTTCCTTTCCAACAAATAAAACTAAAATAGCCTAAGTTTTCCCTTTTATTATCCACAGTGCCTGAAAATTCAAAGAAAAGTCAGAAAAAGAAGAGCAGTCTTCTAAATCATTAAATGGACTTTTCTAGGGGGTTAGGACACCTAAAAACATGCACTAGAAAACATTAACATTTAAAAATGAGTGAGTATATTACACTGGCAAACTTGGTTGATTAATTTTTGTTTGCAAGCTTTCAAGCAAAAAAAAAATTAGCTGAAAAGTATGAAATCATCAAAAGCATTAAACAACAAAGCTACACATAATATTTTGAATTTAAACCACCTAATATGTCTAAGGCAGAGCTGCCACAGGAAGAAAGCATATCTAAAAACCTTCTGCTCTAATTAAAGTAAGAGAACTTAAAATTTTAAAACAAGTGTTAATGCAAAATAATAACTTGCCTCTGATGTATGAACAACATCCCGGTCCACCAGCTCAGCATCAACAGCCATCAGGATTCTGAGGTACATATCCACACCTCGTGGATTAAGGTCAACTACTGACAGAATGTCAAAAAAAAACTTGGGCCATTTTGTGAGATATTCAGTAACAAAAAGCAATGCAAAGACTTGCGCTGCTTTGTTGCGAATAAAAGTCTTCTCAGGCTGGGGATTCAGCATCTGGTAGAAACAAGACATTTCATTTGTATATCCTCAATAAATTAGAGAAGAATCCTACAGGTTTGTTGATCTCTCTGTAGTAGTTAATATACTACGTCTCTTCCTGGCCTAGACCAATAAATAAACCCTTACATTTCCAAGGAATTTGAAGGAAAATTAGGCAAAGTGTCATGCAATAGGGAAAATATTTTCTATGGGTGATACACTCCTAAGACTTTAATTCAGTACCAAGACAAAGTGTCTTCCATAAATGCCTCCCATGCAAAACCACCCCAACTACTCAAAGACTAAAAGATCATTTGCCACTTTGGTGAAAGTTACAGTGCTCCTGTAGCTAGCTTGTGCCTGTGTTAGATGTTACTGCTACAAATAGAAAGGGAAGTTCCTAACTCTAAGGGGAAAAAAAAAAATCCCTCACTACCAACCTCCTCTCCTTTTCCTTTCAGAAACTCCAAAACAGAACAGTTTGCCACAAAGAGAAGAGCAATTTAATCCACTTCAAAATCATCTGTTGTTTTTAAAGTTGTATTACACTCCATTTCCTACTGTTTTCTACACGGCAACTATGTTAATCTTTGGTGCAGAAGTGCAATGGACGCTATATAATGGCAGCTGTGGGCAAACCAGTGGATACTTCTGCTGACTGCAAACTCCTGGGCGGGGCTGATACTACAAGTTTGGCTACAGTAACTAATCCACAAGAAAGAATAGTTCATACTCTGCCACATTACTAACATGGTTTATCACAGAGGAGTGATAAACATCTGCCAGCACTCAAAGCACACAGGAGTTCACTCAGTAGGGTCTTAGAAAAATAATTTGCAGGCTGCTTCTCCTCCAGACACTCAGGAACATCAGGAATCTGTATTATGCCTCTCTAAAGGGGAACTTTTAATACACCTTATTTCACACATAATAAATTAAACCACAGTCATTATCTGATGCAAGAATTATCTATTCAATACTAAATTCAGGTATGGACTTCTTTACAACACTTGATTTAAAAATTTCTCACAAACCTTTAACAGTCAGATACCAAATATCTTCAGGAAGCCATCTTTATACTCAAACAACAGATTAAACATTTAGTCCACACTCAATGCCCTATGTTAGTCTAAAAGCCTAACATGTAAGACTGCAGTGAAGAACATACATACCTGTGCTTGCAGCCATGTTATGAGTGTTTCCCTAATTAGCTGCTGCTGGACTTCAGTAAGTTCAGAGTATCTGAAACAAAAAAATATTGAGGTCAAAATACAACTGTGCTTCATGGCAAGCACCAACACTCAGCAAAGCAAAAACTCTTTTATATGGTATGCAATGCTCCACATGAACGTTAATGAAAAGTTTCTAGGACAGCAATTTACAAAGCTATTTGCATGTTAAAATTCTGACTCAAAGGCAAAGATAATAAAAAACATTTTACCCATAGTAATGGATCACATTTTGAGGCATTACTGACTCCTATATTGGAGTAGAAGCTTGAAATTTTGCAGGAAGGCTGCTCTATGAGGGGCAGGACATATGACCCTGATAAAAATAAACATTTCAGCACAGGCCAAAGGGAGAAGGAAGACACATCTGTATATGCCTGAACTTGTTCACTACACATTGAAAACCATCACTATTGAGTACAAGAGGTCCTTCACTGATCTGACCTACACAACATTTACTATCAGCCTTATGTCAAAAAACCCAAGGAAGTAATTCTGCTTTATGTCGTACATAGAGTCCTGGCAAACTGTGACATTATATCCAGCCCACCTCAAAAACCAGTCATATCTCTGCTAGGACTAGTGAAACTGAGAATACTCTACTGCAAAGAGAGCTAGCTATAGGCTTGTAGAGTCCTTAATAGGAATGACTGCTGAATGGGACTCCAGTGTTCCAGTCACAGCCAACTATTCAGTAAAGAGAAGAAAAAAAACACCCCAACGAAAATGTTGAAAGAAAATAAGCACCAGGAAACAAGAACAAGCAAATAAAAAAGTGTTTAACATTTGCACTCATACCAAACTGTAAAAATCAGTCACAAAATACACCTTATTTCTATCTAAATTCCTGACCAGTTCAGTGTACTACAAGCAGTCACAATGATATTCAAAGATTCCATAATGCTCAATTCCAGATCAAGGGAGCCCAAAGTGAGAAAAAATAAGTTCTGTGCAATGACATCTATATTATTAAAAGTATTTTTCCCTAGAGTCATGGTTCTATGAAACCACCACTCAGTGAAAAGACTACTTTCTCAACATCTCTGCCATGGCCATTGAATGAATAGGGCTCTGTCTGAAGTCCAGGACTCAGTACAGAGCACAGCTGCAAAAATCAGTGAGAGTACAGAGTAAGGCCTGAATCTCCAGACAGGGATAGCTAAGTTTCAAGCAGTCCTTGCTAACTGGGTCTGCATTGGGCCATAGATGTGTTAGACTAGCTGAGAGCACAGCATGCTGCTCAAAACCTCTCCAAGGAACAGGGAAAGAAATACAAGACAGCTCTCTGCACCAGACTACAGACACCTCATCAATCACAACTAGGGAACAAATACTATTTCATTTGCAAGCAGAATAAAAAGGGAAAACTAAACAGATGTATATGGATGGTGTCAAGTAAAATTACTCACTTGAACTTCACTTGATGTTCTAGAACTTGAAAGCAGAAGAACTTTATGTGATCATCACTAGAAAAGAAAATTCTGTTACTGGAAGCAATAAGGTTCACATTTCTGTGAAGAAAAAAGTTCCTCAAATATTACAATCAGATTGCCCCTCTGGCACCAGACAAAAACCAAACCTGCTGCTACTGTTACTTCAAAGTAAAAATGACAAATAGTGGAGCAGTCAATCTAGTAGAAATGAGCAACTGTAAAGCTAATATTTACGTTTGATACTAGTTTTTTTTTCTACAGCCACCTGTTTGTTATGGTTTGATTTCAGTATTGAATAAACAAAACTACAATACCTACAGTATCCTGCCCTTACAAAAATCTGTCAGGCTTCAATAGTATGTTTGAGGCCCACTACTACACTAAGTGCAAATTGTACTCTGCAGCTTAAAAATCAAAGGTAAAGACAGACTGGGGTGTAGATTAAGCATAGACATTCCACACGCTCTGTTATCCACACTGCTTTTTCATCTTATCATCTAAAACTTGCAACAATCATAATGTATATTTTAAAGATTATAATTTCTAATCTTATGTGGTTTTAATTACTGCACATTCTGATGGCGTCAGTAGTTTTGATAAATCATTTACAAAAAAGCATTCCTATAAACTACTGCTATTATTCAGGAGATATGCACCCCTCAATTTCTTTCCAATTTGAATTATTCCATAAAACAGTGACAACCTAGTACTTTTGATGTAAATACACAACTATGTGCAAAAATAGTGGTGATTACACACTCTGTGCATCTTGAAAAATGGGATGGCCTACTCCATAGAACTGGGGCAAGGAACTACTTATGGTATTACAGCATATAAAGTCTACAGTCTCACAGGGGGCAATTCTCAGCACTTTTCCTCAGAATTCCAAAACCTAGCAGTCTTTGGGTTCCTAAATTACTATGGAGTTTGATTTATACATTGCTCCTCGTTGAAAGGCATTATACAGAGGCCACAGATCACTATGATGCTAAAACTAGTACAAAGACATATTAACATTCAACAATTTAGTTTGCCTATTATGCTGCTCAGCTAAATCAGACCCACACATATTACTAATGACAATAAGAAATTATTAGTTACATTACCTGTATATACTCTGAGCTAAGGCTTCTGCACAGACTTGCCAAGCATCCTGAGAGATCTTGAGCTGCTCAAAGTAGGCTAGTGCCTGCAAAAATCAAAGTAAGTTACACTTTAAAAAGAACAAAGCACATAGCAATACATCTCATTCACACTTTCCCTTGTATTTAAACAACTGTTCTTCAAAACACCAACACTGTTTGGATACACTCCAGTGGCTCCCTAATCACCTTAACACCGAGCAGGGTTTTTCCAAATGCTAATATCATAGGTACCCATTTCCACTTCACATTCAACACAAAGATTTTTGTAACTTGAATATGGAAGCCATAGAATCAGAAGTGTTGAGGTTATATGGAACTCCAGAGACACATTTAGAGCAGGGCAGCTTGCTCAGGGCCTTTCCATTTAGGAGGAAGTTCACATCCAAGTCACAATTCTTTCCACACATTCTAAAGAAGTGGTAATTTCGTTTTTTTTCACTGAAAATATTTCCCTGTTTTGTTGCACCACTTTGCTTGTGTTCAATGCTCCAAGCTCAAAAAACATTCAAACACTAACCACCTGGACAACTGTCAGTATATAATCTTCCACAGAGATTGAGAAAATTTCTACCAAATTTTAAATAATCATGTTACTTATCAGGACTCCTAAGCAGCTTTTGACAACAGTTAATTTCATTTACTTGCTTTAAGGCTCAGTGTGGCCTGTAATACAGAACAGTAAAGCAAGTTTTGAAGCAGAAATTAGATTAACAACATTATTTCAATTCTATGAATGCATGTATTTCAAAGGGGGTTTGGCTGTTGGATATTTTTAGGGGCTGCTTTTTGCATTAGTTCATAAAGATTTCCATTAACCATAGTCATCTTCCAAAGTATTTATTCAGAACTAAGTCCTAAAATAAGAATTCCCTTCCTGTAGTTAGTACTAGTGATTTCCTTATTCTTAATGCATGATTTTACTAGAAATGGTTTGATACTTCCCTTATGTTACATCTGACATGACTGTGGAAAAGGTAGGTTCCCTTCTGCTATGAAATATTTCAAAACTCAGCAGACTGCATAGTCAAAAGGTCAAATCTAAAAGCTTCCAATTTTAGTGATATTTTATTGACAGATCACAAAAGATTAGCTATATCCATCCTTTTAAAAAGGACAAATACCCAGAACCAACATATTCAACAGGCTACTTAGCAAATCAAACCAAATCTGTAACTGTTCTAAACATTCCAGGATCTGTTTTACCAACACAAAACCATGGTTTTAACATCCTCATTCCTGGAAGATTTCACTAGAAGTTATCTTGTAGACAGTTAAATCAACATGGTAATCAGTTAGCAGAGATAATTACTCAATAAATAGCTATATAAATAATTATGTATTTTCATAGGATCATCTCTTATGCAGTAAATGTTACCCACATATCATGATTACTTTCTTAACCTACTTTACAATTACACAAGTTTCACTACAAATAAATCCACATATTTCATTAAAAAGACACTAAACCTATTAAGAGGATAGTTAAAAACATTAAGAATCAACAGGCTAATTTCAAGCAAATTGGTTTTTGTGGCTGATTTTCATTCTATGAGAATCTATGTAAGGAGTTGAGCAACAAGTACAAAGAACTGAAAAAACTAAAACATTCAGAGTCCAGAAAATTAAATTCTATGCATGTTAAATGAAATCAAACTGAAATGTAACAGATAACACATATCCCTCAGCTTACATGTTTGCAACATGACTTGGCTTTGTACTCCCCACCACAAATCCTACACATTTGGCTCACGGAACAAACTCAACAAACCCCCAGCAGCCCATGAAAACATGAGATTTTTTGCACTGCAATACCATCTCCAGTTATTAGAGAGAAGAGGAAGTTAATTACATACTCTTTGTCTGAAGTCTGCATCAGCATTTGGGTTGAGCCCTAAAAGGGCTTGTTCATCCATGTCTATTGCTATATTTGTTGTTTCCTGCTCCTAACTGCTTTGCCCGCTGCTTCTGGAGGGCAAAATACCATCATCTGCAAAGACAGAAAGAGAAATTTTATTTGCTCAGCAGAACAAGTAAAATTAAAACCTGGACAGCAACAATCACACAAGGTGGCCCACAAACCTCAAAGAATGTACTCCAACTAAACATGAATGCTACAGTACAAATTCTAAGTCCTTTAATCAACTTTTCACAGTACTGTATTTAGTACTGAATAAGGGAACTTTAAAGTCTCCATATATTTCAGTGCTCTTGAAAAGAGAACTTGGTTAACAGGAAGATGGCATTATGTATAGTATTCAGCTGAAAGGCTTAAATACAAATTTCAAGCATGCAGAAGCTTCAGCAAGACACAACATAAGCACAAATCTACTCCTTAAATGAAAGGCCACTGGTTTTTTCCCCACCACAAACCTAACTACAAAAAAACCCAAAAAAGAATCTCTACTCAACTCCAATATAGATAAGATGCTTCATACACCCACTTATGAAGTATTTCCAGTGGTGGGGGCAAAGTCATTAGGAGGTCTTTCTTCTAAAGCAAGCACATGCAAGTGTCTCAGAAATTAAGCACAAAACATACCACACTAAGTTGTTAACACAGAGAATTTAAAAAATTAAAACTTCTCTGTCAAATAATAGGATGCTGTTAAATAACAAGAGGGGACAAAAATCCATCTATCCTTCAGTTCTCTGCCCCACCTCCCCCACCCATGGTAACATAATTAGGCCTGAAATCAGGCCTGGTTATGTAAGCATGTAGGAGGCAGGGGAAAGGAAGAGACAAGAGGAAGAGATGAAATACAAAGGAGCTGTGGTTCCAAGCTGCCTACATACCCATAGGTAGAACTTCTAATTTCTTAGTATTGTGTCTCGTGCAAGCTCTACTGTTCACCCTCCCCCACGGGAAGAAAGGTGGCACAGTGACAAGCAACAGCAAGCAGAACTGAAAAGGAGAGCCCAAAATTTAACGTGGTAACAGACTTTTATAGGAAAGTCAAGACAGAATACACTATGCATAATGAAAAGCAATTTAATAAGTAAAATTGAGTTCATACAAAAAATTTTGCAGGTTTTGGCAGTACAGAAACCAGAAAGTCTGGAACAAAGCGATGACTCCTGGCAAAGGAGGCCTCACAGACTGCCTTAGTCACTGTGATCCCCCTCAGGGGCAGAACCTTTAGGGATTAAACTGCTGTGCTGAGTCTTCTCCCTCTGCAGCCCCAGCCCCCAATCTGTTTTCCCCACAATCAACGCCTAGAAAAGACAGACTAAAAAAAGGTAAAATACTGTAGGGAAAAATGATTTTTTTTTTTTTATTGCATCCTTTCATTAGGGTCTGGTCCAGAGTTACACAACTATTTAATATACAGAGACTGTTTTTGCATATTTACCTGCTGGTATCAGTACATTTTTATCTTTTGAGCAGATGATTTATACCTGGCTGACAAATTTCACTAAATAAAATAACGTGACTCAAACATGTATTCCCTTCCTTCGTTATTGCTAACAGCAATACCAAACTGTTCTCCTGATTTTCTAAATGCCTCATGAGTGCATTTAAAATTTCAACTTCTATCATATAGCCTTTTCTCAGATTCATCTTGACTAGCCAACTCTAAAAGACAATTAATGAGATAAAATATCTAAATGAGCCTCTTGAGAACACTAATAAAATAGCTTTTCTTGCCTCATGGTTTTACTTAAGCAGGTAGCTTTTCTGCCACGTGTCTACTTAACCAGCCAGTTACACTTCAAAAGCAAAACTGAACAGTGATTTTAGTAGTACTAAGAATTCACAAAATGCACTTAGCTATAACATCAAATATGTCATTAAAGCAAGTTTTATTTATAAAAAACAATAGATAATGTTAATAGTTAATATGCAGCTGTGCAGAAAGTATTGTCTTACTTACTTAGACATTATTTTTTGTTAAGCAGTACACCATGTCAGGTGGCAAACTCATCTTACAGTAATTAGAAGGCTGCAGTTCCTTACCAGCAAAGTCATACAGGTATGTCACATCAAAATAATTTACTCCTTTTCCCCTACTAAATACTTAAAAGCACATTTGACAGTAAAGACTGTTTTCATAGTGTAAAGGAGGCAGAAAAACAAAAAAATTCAACTCACTTCAATTGGGCAAGACTCCCCAATGAACAATACAGACGTGGCCAAAGTGTGTAACTTCAATCCAGACATACCCCAATAACAAAAGCATTCAAAGCATTTTAACTACAGATCTAACCACGGGAACTATCAGCATTATAAAAAGCCTCATGTTCAGCAGTCATTTAAAGTATTTACAAGATGCGGTAACACAGGGGGAGCCAGTGGTGTGCCTCATTTGAATTTCCTCAAGTTTTCTCTCTAATAAAACAAAGACATTAAAATTCATCTTTTATAGTCTTTTTTGCGGTTTTGCTTGCCGCAAACCTTGGGCATATTTACAGCCTCTTTGGGTTCTAGACCCTTTACACTGACCTAACAGGCGGTTAAAACCAACAACTGTGTAACCACTGCTACTTCGACAACGTTTCAACTGGACTAGAAAAGTTTTTCTTTCTGGAAGTGACATTAGGTCTTAGTTTCAGGCACAATTTTACCGGCAGGAACTCCGGTAAGGAGCAAGGCCTCCTTGCCCCCTCCCCAGACGCGGACAGAGCCCGGTCTCCGGTGGCTGGGGAGAGCCAGCAGGGCTCGGCAGCGCAGCCGGCCCGGGCGCTCGGGCATTCACCGCGTTCACCGGCCTGGCCTTAAACCTGCCCGGCGCCGTCCCGGGCCGCAGGCAGGGACCCAGCACCCGCACCGGGGAACGGCCGCTCCGACCACGCCGCGACCAGCGGAATATGGAAGTGCGGGGAAGTCCCTCCCTCCGTCCCCTCACGCTGCCGTCCTACGATTTCTTCCTTCCCCCACCAGAACCATAGCGGATGGACAGCCACCGAGGCGGCAGCTCCCGCGAACAGAACCGCACCACAGACTACAGCGTGCATTAGCAGATAAAAAGCACAGATATTTTTCGTGGCACCCGCAGGGCGGGACCGGCGGGGCCCGGTCGGCTGCAGCCCCCGCTGTTCCCCAGCAGCTGGGCCAGGCGGACGTGGCGGTGCCTCCCCCCGTTTCCCGGAGCCTCTCGGCTGATGGGGAGGCGGCCCTGGGCTGAGGAAACCGGCCGGGGGACTCGCGGGAGCCCGCAGGCGCCGCCAACTCAGCCCACACCGCCCCTTCCCCCCCGGGCTGAGTCACCCGCTCCGCGTGTCGCGTCCTGCCCGCGTCCCCCCGCCGGTACCTTCCCGGTCAGTGCTCCATCGCCGCCAGCTCCTGCCCACCCCCACAGCTCCGCAGCCGCCACGAGCACAGGGAGCGGGCCGGGCCGGGCCGCGCCGCCTCGGCTGGCGGCGGGAGGAGGAGGAGGAGGAGGAGGAGGAGAAGACCAAGCAGGACCACCCCTCTCCGCCAAGCCAGCCGGCCGCGAGGCACGCCGGGATGTGCCCCAGCCGCGAGGCAGCCTGGGAGTCGTAGTCCCACCACCCCCGTCTCAGTACAGCCAGTACCGCTGTAAAACCGGCCGAAGTGGTGGAATAAACTAGGGCTGTCCCGGGCCACCCCCGAACTGCCTGCAGTGTCTGGAAATAGTGCCGTGTCAGCGGCGGCGGGCGCGGGGCTCGGCCGCCGGTGCGAGTTCTGCAGTAGCGGCCGGAGCGACCGGCTTGGGGACGTGCATAGGGCGGGGCCCGGGCTGTCATGCTCTTGTCCGTGAGGAGGAATCCAGCTGCTGTAGATAGCTAATGCGATGGTTGGCTCTCAGAATTAAGAGATGGGCATTATGTGTACGTTAAGAGAAGTTTTATAGATGTATAGTTATGTTATTTTGGTATGCTGTCCCCACAGTCCTCTTCCCTTTCCCGGGTATTGCTGTCACTAGCCAGGGCATTTAGGAAAGGCAGGCTTGTTAGTAGGAGGTGCGGCATGGCAACACCGGGCCTCCAATCGAAGTGTAGGAAAGTGATCTCCACCAATGGACGGCAGAGAAGGAGTAAACTGTCAAGACTTTGGAGGGGGCCGAGGATGTAAAAAACAGTATCCATTTTGTAGCCGAGCACATGGCCGTATGGGGGCGTACTCTGGGCGCTGCAATTTTTCTTATTCAGTCTCTTCTTGTATTGTTAAGGTTTAATAAACCTTTGAAACTTTAAAAGTGAGCGTCGTTTCTCACGCAGCTGTGTCTGCACACGTGGCACTGGGCTCCTGCGCACAGGGCTCTGCAGCGCAGCGCCGTGTTCGGGGCTTTGCCTCGCCACACGCCCGCGGGGCCTCTCGGCCGGACAGAAAACCGACCCAAACGCGATCAACTGCGTTACAAACCCGAGCCAGCCCCGGGGCTGTTACAGTATCTCCGAGGCAAAACCCACGCCTGTCCCATGGCCACGGCAGCGCGGCTCTCAAAATGCGTGAGGGGCCCAAACGTCGAGAGAAACTTGTTTGTTCTGCCCGCAGAGCCACTGCTCGCTCCCAGGGCGCGGGGGAACGAGCGCCCGGCGGGACCAGCCGCAAGACGCATCCCACGGAACTGAGTGCATTGGGGCGATCTTCAGGGGCAGCCTCACGGTAGCCAGTGACCTCGCTATCCCGGAGGACGACGAGTGAGAAAGGTTCCCCCGATACCCCTACGCTGCCGGCTACCGCCCCGAGGGAATTTCGGTGTCTCCGCCTGGAGCCTCCCTGCCACATCCTTCACGCTAACGCCAGCAGGGCGGGCCGGAGACGGAGTCACGCACAGCCAGGTCTACCTTCTGTCAGGCCCATGCGGGCCCGCGGCCCCGGTGCCGGCAGCAGGGGGGCTGGGCCGGGGCCGCGCTGCCTGCGAGCCAGGCCGGGCCACGCGGTGCCGCCAGCCCGGAAGCCAGGGCCGCGCGCGGAGATTGACAGCTGCGTGCTCCAATCGCGCTCTGCTCGCAACCAATCGCCGCGCGGGCCTCCGGGGGCGGGGCGGGGTGATGACGTCAGGTGGCGGCGCACGTTGCCCATCCCTTTCCTTTCCTGAGAGCAACGGCGGCGGAGCGCCATGAAGGCGTCGGGCACTGTGAGTACGGACCGGGGCCCGGCGGGCGCAGCCGGGGCCGGCAGTGCGGCAGGGGTGGCCGTCGGGAGGGCGGCGGTGGCAGGTTGTAGCTCGAGAGTGGCCCGTGCGTGCCCGAACGGCGCCGCCTGGCCCGTGGGGCGGCGAGCGGCCAACATGGCGGCGGCGCCGCTCCCGCCAGGCGCGGACCCGGATCGGCGTGCGGTGCCGCGGATCGACCCGCCCGGCGCAAGGGCCTCCCTCCCCTGATGGATTGAGCTCCTTTCGTCGCGTTGTTCCTTTGAGGAGCCGCCTCAAAGGGCGCGGGGCGGGCGTGGCGGTGGCTCCGCGGCTCGCTCACTGAGGTCCGCCTGGTTTTCGTGTCCCTCCAGCTGCGGGAGTACAAGGTGGTCGGGCGCTGCTTGCCCACGCCGAAATGCACGACCCCTCCTCTGTACCGCATGCGCATCTTCGCTCCGAACCATGTCGTCGCCAAGTCCCGATTCTGGTACTTCGTCTCTCAGCTGAAGAAGATGAAGAAGTCTTCTGGAGAGATTGTGTACTGCGGACAGGTGAAGAATTATAAACCTAAAGGCTTCTTATGGAGTTCCAGCAGGTGTATGTGGAGGGATTTTACAGGAATTGCAGTTCCAGTTCCAAATCCTCCTTGTGGAGGGATTTTACAGGAATTGCAGTTCCAGTTCCAAATCCTCCTTGTGGAGGGATTTTACAGGAATTGCAGTTCCAGTTCCAAATCCTCCTTGTGGAGGGATTTTACAGGAATTGCAGTTATGGGGTGTGAAGTTGAAATCCATTGTCTTTCAGTTGCTGTGAAAAGGAGTGACAAGTTTGCTTTTTGAAAGTAGTGGTATATGTCTTGTAAACGAAATACAAATTTACTTACTGCTTCAAAATGATGAGTCATGTGTTGCATCTTCGACTTAGGTTCATTGTACAATATACCTTTTAAGAGGCATTTGCACATTCGTAGTCCTGGGAAAGTGGATGTTTGTATGCTTACACTCCTCTTCCTTGATACTTCAAGAACCGTCTTTAGAGCTGAAATCCTGTATTTTTCTTTGAATTACTAAAGCTCTCTACTCTGAATTACCAAGACATATTCAGCTATTTTGGTAAGGGGAAAGAGAGCAAAGAGTTGTTTTTTGACAGTAAGACTTAAAACAGGGGTTTTGTTAGAGCTCTGAAATATTCTTAAAATTGTAAAATATTGAGAGTACATCATCTCTAACCACTTCCATGTTCTTGTGTAATTCCAGGTGTATGAGAAGTCCCCTCTGCGGGTAAAAAACTTTGGTATTTGGTTGCGCTATGATTCTCGTAGTGGGACCCACAACATGTACAGGGAGTACAGAGACTTGACCACTGCGGGTGCTGTCACTCAGTGCTGTAAGTATAGGTAGCTGTTTGAGGTGTAAAATAATAGAAGCAGTATACAAGCAGAAGATTAAATCTCAAATTAGGCATAAAGCATGCTATCTTAACCCTTGATAAAATAACTGAAACACTGGAAAATTAAAGGAAGAGGTTGCCAGCTATTCCATAGGTATTTATCTATTATACATGTGGTAGGTGACTTGTTACCTCTCTTTATACAGTTTCTCTGACTGGAAAATACTCCCACTTCTTTTTGGTGTGTCTTTCTACAATTCTAGTAATGAGTGTTGCTATACAAACTGATAATTTAATGACTTTTCAGGTGCTCTGTGTATTTCCTGCGCTGTGCTGTTTTAAGATAATTGAATATATCTTCCCAAGTCTTGTGAAAAGAATATTTCAGAGATCATGGGGAATTCGTCCTTTATTGAGCAAGTAGGAAAAAAAAAAAAACACAGGAAAAAAGCCAATACTGTAACTCCAAGATCTCATCACCTCATTGCATTGAGAAGTAATAGTTGTCCTAAATTCAGTACAACAAACAGTACAGTACAAATAAGTACTGTTCTGTGAAGTACTTGAGGGATAGACCATTTGTATAGCTGTTGCTGTTGATACTTGACTGCAGAGTATTATAAGCACTACAGATTGCACATAAAAACCCAAAGAATATTGTTCTCAATAATGATATTCTTGTCATGTGTGCAAATATTAAATGTATCTTGTCGCCTTTCAAAAGCTGAAGTGCTGTTGAAAGTGAAATTTAAGGTTCTACATTAATGTTCAATAATCCCTTTTAATGAACATACTAAAGGATTGCTTAAGAGACCCAAAAACCTTATTTTTCATGATACAATGACTGGTACTTCTATGTTCAAGACTAGTTGTGACAGGTAAGTTTTTAATAGGTGTGTTAGATCTTCATGGGAAGCACAGTAGTATTTCAACAGTCATACCTTGTGGAGCTAGCTCTGGATGTGATTTGAAGCCAGTGATTTGCACTGCTGAATAGAGGAATTTTCAGGTAGCCTAAGTTCAGATACTTCTTCCTATTCAAAAAGCCTGATTATGTGGTATGAACATCAATTCATGGTTCTATTGCTGGTCAATTTCAATAAAAGTAAAGGTATCCTCAGGTCCTACTTTTACTTGCACCTTCCTTTTGGAAGGGAAAGTGTTTTGAAGTTCATGTGTCTTTCCAGTAATATTTCAGTGTTGAATCTGAACCACAGGATTTTTTTGTCTTGCAAGAGAGTAAGTAGTCCTAGGTATGTTACTTGTGTCCGTGTGTACCTTGAAATTTGACAAGAAGGTTCAAATGGCTCTTCCTGTTGTGGAGCTTACTTAGAACTTACAGGAGGAGTTTGCTGCTGCTTGTTGGTTTTATGATATTTGTGGTATCACTTTAAATAATAGAAACAGTGATTTTAATTACAGCTGATCAGAAATTTTAAAAGTTGTCGATGGCAGGATGAACATTTCTTGAACGAAGGGCTGTAAGATTCTTGAACTGAACGTGTAACAAAATTCCTTTTTAATGAGTTCTGTTGTTCTAGACCGTGATATGGGAGCCCGTCATCGTGCCCGTGCTCACTCTATCCAGATCATGAAGGTTGAGGAAATTGCTGCCAGCAAGTGCCGCAGACCTGCAGTCAAGCAGTTCCATGTAAGTGAGCCAGCACTGGCTGGTGGGTCCTGGGCCAGCGTTGGATTGGAAGAGGGGATCTCTCTTGTGTGGTGCAGGTTTGCTTTGCAACCAGAAATAGATCAGGAACCAAACCTGGGTGCATATGTTCATGATTATGGTATATTATGATCAAGACTTCTGCTGCTACAAGTATTTGGAAGAAAGTCACAATAAAGTAAATACATGTTATGGTACAGAAGACATGCCTCTGACTGGCATTACTTTGAAAAAAGAATGCAAAATTAATTATTTAAGTCCTGTGAAGTACATCTTAAGTTGTGGATGGATTACTTCTCTAAGCCTAAGGTAGTCACTAAATACAGCTTGGCCATTTATTCCAAACTATTTTCTGTTGTTCATCTGATACCTCAATTAACATAGAAACATTTTTCTTGCAGGATTCTAAAATCAAGTTCCCGCTGCCACACAGAGTTCTGCGTCGCCAGCACAAACCACGCTTCACCACCAAGAGACCAAATACTTTCTATTAAATACAAAAACATGTCAACTCTGTGTTGCAATAAAGGTCTTATTGGAAGCTTTCACTCCCAGTTGTGTTTTGGAGACTCTGTCCTGGTTATCTAGGAGTCCCCATTCCTGTTCTTGTCTTTTCTGTAAACTATTGGCAGCCTACTATTCACAGCTGTGATTCCCTTGAACAGGTGAGTGTTTCAGGTGCTGACTTAAATTACTGAAATATTCCATCAATAAATCAAATTTTAATAACCAACTTTCCAGGTCAGAGACATCTGTTGTTGAGCTGCTGTAAAATCCTACTTCCATTTTGTCCCTTTGGCACACTAAGTGAACAGTTGAGTTCAGGAAGAAGGCGGCTTCTGGTGCATACAGAACTCAGACTTAGCTGTAAGAAAGAAAGACCTCATAACTTCAGTTAAGCTGCTTCAAATTTTAAGGACTTGAAGCCAAAATTCTAGTTCTAACCAGAACCTTTTCAGGGATGTTACGCACCACTCTGAATAAGGGATGCGTATAGAGGTGCCTGTGCCTAGAAAAGAAAAGTGATGAATTGCTTGGCAGATTTATCCTTTTCTGTTAGACCAATGAATGAAAATGATGACAATTTCTATATCCAAATCCGAATCCTTAGGCTGCTTTGTTCACAGTAAGAAGTTTGCAGACACTAGTTGAAGTTTATTTAAAAGGCTGCTTCATACCTAAAGGTGGTGCTTGCATCTGATGCCCATTTTCAGTGGTGGTGTTTCCTGAGGCAGTCAGTTACTTAAATAAGTACGTGGGTCATGCCAGTGTCAAAGAACTGATGCTGTGTCTTGTCCAGATTTCAGCTTAAAAACAGCTGCAGGTGCTGTTAGAGTGCAGGGAAATACTGTGCAGAGAGGAAGCTGGGAATGTGTCCTTTCTGGGTTGACTGGAGAGCTGCCGCTCAGTCTGGAGCGGTGCTGTCAGTGCAAGGGTGGGTAAGTTCTGCGGAACAGGGTCCAGTCAGCGTGGCCACAGAGAGCTCCCGTTCCGCGGCTCAGCCTTGTGCTCCTCATCGCCTGCACGGAGAATCAGTTCAGGCAGCTCGTCCGTCTGAAACATGAACTGAAGAAAGTGGGAATAATGGCAATCCACAGTATCCCCAGTCGCAAGGGAGGGGGAAACTGAAGCCAAAGTAGCCGGAGGGCCCTGTGGGAGTGAAAGAGGTGGGGAGGAAGGGCCTCAGAAGGACCTGGAGCTGTAGAAGGTTTTTAGCTGTACGTACAATTTAGCAGGAGAGTGTCTCCGTTCCGCGTACCCCGTGAAGCGCAGGGCGGCGGGCGGGAGCGCGCGGCCGGCAGGGCCCGCGCACGGGCACGCGCAAACCGGGGCCCGGCGCTGCCGCGCGCTGCCGCTGCCCCGCCCGCCGGCCGCGCGAGCCCCCGCCCGTCACGTGACCCCGAGCCGGCCGCTCCCCGCTCCGCCGGTCACGTGTTCCCCCGCGCGGGCGGGCGGGCGCCGGACCCGGAAGTGGTGGCCGCTGCGGAGGCGCCGGCCGGGATGGGGGAGTCGATCCCGCTGGGAGCGCCGGTGCCCGTGGAGCAGGCCGTGCTGGAGACCTTCTTCTCCCACCTGGGCATCTTCTCCTACGACAAGGCCAAGGACAATGTAGAGAAGGAGCGGGAGGCCAACAAGAGCGCGGGCTCCAGCTGGCTGGCGCTGCTGGCCGGGCTGGCGCACCTGGCGGCGGCCGAGAAGGCCTATCACAGCATGACCTTCCTGGGACAGAAGCTAGGTACCGCTCCGGGGAGGGAGGGACCGGCTCTCCCGGCCCGAGCCGCGCCCGCCTCAGCCGGGGGGCCTGCCCCGCGCTGGGCTCCGCGGGTGCGGAGCGGGCGGCCGGGAGCTGACTGGGCAGCCGGCGATTGCAGGCGCTGGGACCCGCGGTCCCGGGGGCCCTGCCTCGGCGGGTCCGTGCCTGCGCGTCCGAAACCAGCGCTGGCTTGGTGAGAGTCCGTGAGCCCGCTGGGAAACCATTAGTGCTGGCACTAAGGAACGGACCAGAGGACAGAGGTGCTGTGCAGGTGGCACGCAGCCTGCTGTGCCACTCGCTGCATCTCTTCCCTGGCCAGCAGGGCGCCTACCCGCCCTTCGCAAGAATTAGCCAGAGGTGTTTCTGTGCTGAGATGCTCTGGCTGAGATATAGGCAGACATGACCTTACTGGGGTGACCAAAGCGTTAAAGCTTTTCCACCTTGCATCAGAGGTGTATGTGTGCGAGTACTTGGGGCTGGAGATAGATAGCATCCTAGGAGTTGTTACCCATGCAGATACTGCAGGATCTCAGGAAGCTTTGGCCATGATAGCAGCTGCTTCATGTTTTATCAGTACATGAATAGAAAATTCCAAACTGGCACAGGATGAGCTTTCATGATGCTACCCTCTGGGCAAAGCTGCTTATTTTCTTTTTGAAGTGCAGATGGGTATGGAAAATTGATCAAAGGATATGAGTCTGATGTATAGCACATTAAACCATCAAGAAAATTCAGCTTTGTTATTTAAGTGATGACTTGGAACTATTATAAGATCTTTACAGCCAAAACTCTGACTGTAAGGCTGACTTTAAAGAATTTTGTGCTTGCAGAAAGGTGACAACAGAAGGGGCAAAGTTTTGTTTATTTATTTACTTCATGAACAACTGAAATAGATGATACTTCCTCCTGCCCATGGCTGAGGGACTACTCCTGTGTTACAATGGGAGCTGTTTCACTATGATAGCCAATTCTCTACCTTTCTACCTCAAATGTCAGTGGTCACCTTTGAACATTATATGTGTAAAAGGAATGTGGAAAGAGCTATCCAGCATTACAAAATTTATACGTGGTTTCAAAGAGGCGCCTAAATTTGGAATCTTTAAAAGATACAGATTCGATCCCTGTGGTCTGCTCTGCTGCAGCTGTTGACTGCCTGAATGGCACATTAGGTCTTCTATAAATAGAAGCTATGAAATAAGGCTAGTACATTTATACAGTCTTTTTGTAATGTCAAAGTTAAATATCTTTGACCCTTTACTCCTCTCCTCTATTTTAAATTCCTCATAGTGTTGAGCAGGTAGAAAGGAGCGCAGAGGACTTCTTGTCCTCCCTCCTGCCCTCCAAGTTTTAGTTATGGATTAACCTGCCCTGTGGTCTCACTGGGATAAAGTGTGATTATTTTCCCTTTGAGTTCTGGTTTATATTTAGATTGTATAGGGACTGGTAACATTTGATTTGTACACACAGATGTCACGTGGCTCCCATTTAAATGTTGCTTTGTGAATTTGAGTGCTTCATGATGGAAGAGGGATTGTTAAGGGAATTCTCTGGAAAACATCTAGAGTTATTAATAGGAGTGGAGGCTATAAAAATTTGATCAGTCAAGTCACTATGACTTAATTCTTCTGACTTCCACAGATAACAGTATTTCCACGTTATGTATCATAGTAGCAAATTTAACTGAACCCTGGGTTTCTTAAAAGTCATGTCACAGCTGAGGCAGCTGTGAAGGAGTTACTGTTTTGCAGCAGCCATTGACTGCTGAGCCATGAAGTGGGACAAGCGTAGCTTGCATGAAATTACATAAAGTGCTTCTGAGCATATGCTCTGTAATTCAGTTACGTGCAGAATAAAACACTGACTTTTGTTTCTTTGTTAAAAGAAGTATTGTAATTAAACAATGCTTACAAACAACTAGATCTATAATTACAAGCATTTTCCAGTGTTGCTGTCTATCTTTGCTGTCCCTGGATTTTGGTAATACCTCCATATTTATCTGAACAGGTGGTCAGTCATTCTTCAGCCGCAAGGACTCCATCCGAACCATCTACACATCTCTGCACAATGAGCTGAAGAAGGTGGTGGCGACGGGTCACAATGCACTAGGAGGAACAGCTCCTCACTTGGAAGAGCTGCTTTCTCACCTGTCTGAACAGCTCTGTTTTTTTGTTCAGGCTCGGATGGAAATTGCTGACTTCTATGAAAAAATGTACACGCTCAGCACCCAAAAGTTCATTAACTCTGAGGAACTGGTAAACATTTTGGAATCCATCTTAAAGAAATACAGTTCAAGGTCAGTGTTTCTTTGCTGGCAGTACATACTCAGGCTCGTGATCTGTAATACCTGATGTTGAAGTTCAAAGCAAACCCAAAGACTTTGCTGTCCTTTGACTGCTGAGCAGCACAGTCCCTTCACAGATTCGTGTGTGAAGTCTGTGTTGGCCTGCAGCATCAGATGCATGAAGTTTCTTCCAAAGAAGAAAAATAACAAAGGGAGTCTGCTCATGGTGTACTAGGAGCCTTCCTCCCTATGCATGTTCATTTCCAGGAGAGAGGAGGAGTGATTTTCCTTTTGTAAGATGCAAGGCTTATTGAACTTTTTTCTTTGGTAGGGGAGAGGAAACAAGCCTTGATTTTGTATGGACTTCAGTAAAGGTGGCATAAATAAAGCAAATACTTTTGTGACAATCTTACTTTTTAAGAATATATGTTTGCTTAGATCTAGGAGCTACACCACAACCCTCCTAGCTGGGAGGGCTTTATGGTGCTCTGTTACCACTTTTCTCCAGAGGAGCCAGTAGGAGGAGCACCTCTGAGACTTTGGTCCTTGCCGCTGTGGTTTCTTGAAGTTAAGATTTAATAGATCCTGTTGCAAAAATCCTGGGATGTTTCTAAATGAGGGTAGGTTGGGTATTTCACATCTAACTTATGTGCCTTGAAAGTGATAGCAGTTTAAAAGAGAATTTTTGAATGCTTCTCAACACACTCAATTTCTGCCTCTTCATTTTAAACCAAAAAAGGTAGCCATTGAAGGAAGTTAACTGTCAGATGTGGTTGAATTTCTTTAAATTGTTGTTGTTAGTGAAATAGTGTCTAAGACTTTTGAGGAGAATATTCATAGGTCTTAATTTTTTCAGTTATGATTTTTATAGTGTTCACCTAGGAAAAGTGAAGATAATTCAGTGCTGCTTTCTGATATTCCAAACAGAAGCACTGCAGCTGATTCCCTCATTTTTTAGGGATACCTTTGGCAAATTGCTATGTAATTTTGCAATTTGAAAATCAAAACTAGTCTGTATGATCTTAGTAGTGATGTTTTTCAATTCTTGGCTTGTGATCACTTAAAATATCAGGGCTGTTAATCCAGTAAAAACCTGAAATTTAGATTTTTTTTCCTTGGTGTGATAAACTTTAATGAGTAAAGGGAAGTAAGTTTAGGGTTTTGGGTGGGTTTGTTGTTGGCATGTTTTGTTTGTTTTTTTTTTAAGTTGATTTCTCTTGCACACTAACAACTGCCATCTGTTCTGAGGATGTGCTGAATCAACAGCACTGTTAAAAATCTGAGGACCGAAATTCTTACTTTGATGAAGAGATTGGAGACTATACCTGCATATGACATGTTTTACTAAGCTATTTAAATAAATTTCATTGGTACATTTGTACTTCTAAGGCATTATCTGTTGCATAATATGTTTATATAATATGTGTTATATAACTATATATATATCATAACATCTTAAAAAAAAAAAAGCAATGTCTCTCTGGAAAAAATACTGATGATCTTGCTTTGGGTTAACAAGCAGTCTTTAAGATGGAGACAATCTAAGGTGCTGTCAGAGCTAATTCAGTAGCTGCAGTGACATGCAGAACATTTCTGGAAAAAGTGGGAATAGTGATCTATTCCTTTAGTCCTTCCTTTTAGTTTCTTTGTATCTCAAATCAGTTTCTGGGGTGTGTTACGTGGATATGTACTGGCTGCTAGGCATTTCTGCTTTACAGGTGAAAGATCAAATAAACTCATCCTTACGCAGCCTCTTCCCTCTGTCAGTATATTCCTCACTTGTAGCTGAGGACGTGTGCCATTATTTCAGCCAGCTGTGCTAAGGCCAGACAGGACATTTGTTTTTAGATAGCTTCTGGCCTTGGTCTCTTTCCTTTATGTGTGAAAGTAGCTGGGCAGATAACACAGAGGAAATAGCTGGGAAAGGAACAGCAGAATTGTCAGTTAACAAGACATATTGTTTGTATCTGAAATATCATTAATTCTCAAACAGTTTAAAGCTATTTTGTTACTGTGTTATTACTACTTATTGCTGACTTGTTCATTGCCAGTACTCTACATTTTCCTTTCCATTTTTCTGTAGAATACATCTGGAGGAGTAACTTCTCCTGAAGTTTTTAGCTGTTGGTTTGGGTGGGATCTTAAATAATCAAAGCAGCATCAGAAGCAAGATCCTTTAAAAGCTTAGTATAAAATGAATAAGTTACTATAACACCTATTTTAATGTAATAATTTTTAAATGTTTAATGTATTTTATCTAGCCAGCATTGTGTTATATGTACATGTGTGTGTGATCTCTGGAAGGAAATAAAAAGAAAATGTGGCTTCTTCACAGTCTGCAAAACAAAACTAGCATCCCTCTGCTTTCAGGAATGATTAGGAGGAAAAAAATCAAATTTTCAATGTGTTCTTAAGTTTTTGACACTCTGTCTTATGAAATATGGCAAAAACTCGTCTGTTTTACGTGATACTGAGCTCAGTTGGACGCTTCTACATTATAAAACTCAATTACAGCAGTTAGACTTAGTGCATAACTCATCAGTTTTCTCTGTAACCATATCAAGCTTCTCAGCTGTAGCTGAGGTGTATTTTTTGATTAAAACAGTTTAGCAAATCCTGCTAGACAGTGCAATATTAGGAAAGCCATGAAGTAGAAGTGGAAAGCTGTACATCAGAATGTTAATCCAGGAGACTTTGGCAGTGCTGCCTTGATAAGGATTTTTAAATTGATTTTAAAATGGAAGAAAACTTTCTTGATCTGACTGCAAATGTATTTAAATCACTGTGCTGTGTGTCATTTGATGGGACTGTAGCAAATAATGTTGCATAATGTTTTTTGTACCCTCCTAAAATACAGAGCAACAAAACTGTTTTTCTGGTGAATACCAAAACCATTGGAAAGATTTCATGTTGACTGTTAGAAATTATTTTTTGTTGACTCTTGTTTAAGCTCTTGTTTGTTCAGAGAAATATAAATATGCTCTGGACTTCTCAGCCCACCAGAGTGGCCAGCAAACACTGGCTCTCTGCTCTAGCAGCTCAACTGGGGGTTGCTGACATGTGCTGGGTGCAGAAGGTGCCTGGTCACCAGCCAGGCTGCTTTGCCCAATGTGGTGCATCAGCTGGTTTATGATACTCTTAATTTCATTTTCTTCAAATAAATTTGGACTTGAATCTTAATAACAGATACTTGCAAATTTGGGCTTTCAAAAAAAAGAGATGCTTACAGATCAGTGATCAAATAGTCAGACATTTCTCATGAGCCAAAGGAAAAGTAGTGGAGAGGGGATGAAAAGCCTGACATTTTTATTCTCTCTTCTGGTCCACAACAACATGAAGTGTTTTGATCTTGAACCAGCTATTTCCAAAACAGGTTGTATTTGTTGTGTCCTAGAAGCTGACAGGAATAATGACATTGCTTTAGTTTTAAAAGCTGGAAAAATTCTGTATTTATTGTTTTAAACCAATAACAAGACCCAAGATATTTTTCTGAAGTGAGATGATAAATTTGTCTTTACTTAAATGGAAACCTCATCAAGTCTTGTCTTTGAACTGTTCATTGTTCTTTATTAGAGACCTCTTTGAATCCTTAATGCCAATGGGAGAACTTACTAAAAAGACCACTCCTTTCTAAAGTTATATATTTTACATTAGTTTTTCACTGTTTCAATCAAGTTATTACTGATGTTATAAATTGCAAATAACTTGAGTATCATGGAAAGAGAGGTAAAAAGCACTGCATCTGTATTTTTTCTAAATGTCAGGGGGGAAAGTGAGAAGAGAAGGAGTTAATTATGGTTCCAGACAGCAAAACCAAACCCAGCCTGACTTCCTCATAGCTCCCCTATGTGAATAATAGATCTATAACATAATTTCTTTGATTTAACTTAATATCTTACTGCTGCTCCAGAACCAACAAGACATATATGACTGCCAGAAGAGATTTTAAATTGGAACAAGATCATCTGAATTTAAAAAGAAATGGTGTTCTAGTAGTTCATAGATTAAGATAAACTGTGATTGTTGAACCGATGAAATATAACTCCCTTACTTTGGTAGAGAAATGTCCGACAGGTGGTTTTATCAGATGTGAAACACTGTTTGTTTGTAGAATTATTTACCCTAATTATGTAAAAAGAACTGTTCTTTAAATTAAGAGTATTATTTTTTGATTTACACTTTGCTCTGCTTTGATGTTTGATCTTTTGTCTGTTAACTGGCAAATACTATCTGATTATTTCACCATTGTGTACAGCAGTTCTCATGTCTTGACTAATGTTATGTTTTCTAGATTTCATCATCCAATCCTCAGTCCTCTTGAAAGCAGTTTCCAGCTGGAGGTAGATGTGCTTGCACACCTCTTAAAGGCTCAGGCTCAGATCTCAGAGTGGAAGTTCCTTCCATCCCTGGTCAACTTGCACAGTGCTCACACAAAGCTACAAACTTGGGGCCAAATTTTTGAGAAACAGCGGGAGACCAAGAAGCACCTGTTTGGAGGGCAGTCTCAGAAGGCTGTGCAGCCTCCACACCTCTTCCTCTGGCTCATGAAGCTCAAAAACATTCTCCTTGCCAAGTTTAGCTTTTACTTTCATGAGGCTCTTAGTCGACAGACAACAGCATCTGAAATGAAAACTTTGACTGCTAAAACAAATCCTGATTACTTTGGGAAAATTTCCAGCTTCATCCGGAAGTACGATGCTGTCAATGTTTCCTTAATTTTTGACAATCGCGGATCAGAGAGTTTTCAGGGACACGGTTATCATCATCCCCATTCATACAGGGAAGCCCCCAAGGGAGTGGATCAGTATCCTGCAGTGGTGTCTCTGCCCAGCGACAGGCCTGTTATGCACTGGCCCAATGTCATCATGATTATGACTGATAGAACCTCTGACCTCAACAGTTTGGAGAAGGTTGTTCACTTCTACGATGACAAAGTCCAAAGCACCTACTTTCTGACTCGCCCTGAACCTCACTTTACCATTGTAGTTATTTTTGAGTCCAAGAAGTCAGAAAGGGACTATCATTTTATTTCTTTTCTCAATGAAATTTCACATTCCCTTAAGAACTCCAAAGCTTTTGCAAGTTTGAAACCTGGATCCAAAGGGTGAAGTACAAACTACTTAAAAGTTGTCAAGGCTCTATGCTAGCCTTGAGGGAGCTGTAGCTTTCAAAGTTACATAAATTTGTGATTCTCAGAGTCTAATTGAAAAGGAACCATTTTTTTTTAAATGTTATATGTTTGGTTTTTTTTTTAAGCTAACAGACACTTGAAGAAAAGTATTTTTGGGCAGTACTTTGTGGGGCAACTTCATTGTGGGGTGGTAAAGGGCCACCATGGGGTTTTTGGTGTGGTTTTCAATTTCCAGTATGATTTATTTTTTTAGTCCACAGTTTTGTTGCCTGTATCAGAAAGGAATATATGCACTTTATCATAGTCTGATCATTGACTGTCTTCTACAGAGTTTATTGAAAATGTGGTGAGAATGGAAGATGCTATCTTTTCAGAAAACTGCATTGCCTGACAGAAATGATTTCTGGGAACTAAACACTGATGCAAGGGAATATTAAAAAAAAGTGAACCTGCAAAGACACATTTTAAATAAAAAGATGAGAATCAGAGAAGTCACTACTGTTAATTATAATTTAGTTTCCAAATTGTTTAAAATGATAATTGAGGTCTCTGACACTCTGTTAAGCACTGGTAATCTGTTCTGAAGGCCCTGTGTCATAAAGCTTGGTCACTGCTCCAGGACTTGGGCTGGGCCAAGAAAAGCTGCAGCATGGCCTGGAAGGCTGGTGTGTGACAGTGTGGGGCCAGTCTTGGCTCAGGCTAGCTGAAGCAGACAAGGTGAATTTGAGCAGGTGTTCTAGAAGCAGCAGCTCCATGGGAAAAGCACCAAGGCTCTTTTCAATTTGTGCTTTTTGTCTGGCTAACTTAAAAAAGGTAGTAGAAAATGCCCTTTCTGAATGATTTATTGTCTAATACACTGTTAGTATTGACCTAGATTTGTTTTCAGATTTTTATAACTATTTTTTCTCTCTATTCAGTTTTAAATAATTACACAATTAAGCCAAAACACTTTGGGGATTTGGATTTAAATATATAGCCTATGCAGTATGTTTACCTCATTCTTTCACCACTTCTAGGCTGCAGGGTTGGAATAAGTATGTTTTCTAGTTACCCTGAAAGTGCTTTAATTTGGAAATGAGGGTTTCCAAATACAATAAAGGGTCAATTTGGCTGTGCCTCTAGCCTTACATTGCAGGATTCTTCTGACTGTTAGCTATGCAGTTGTGCACGCACTTTGACAGGGGTTCAGGAGAACTGATGTATATATAAGTGTAGTAAAGTAAGGTTATATACTGTGTAATGTATAATAGCATCATCAGGTTGGTTTTAAAAGGGAGTTTAAGTCAAAATGTTGGTTTCTGTTAAGATTGAACTATAAAAGATACTTTTTCAAATGTGTCTTTTAATGATTCCCTTTCTCTCCCACAGAAGGTTGTGGTAACTTGTCTTGCCTCTCTGCAAATGCTGACATTTTACAATCACATAAGCACGTTCTGTTCTTGAAATGCAATTCTGACTTTCCACTCTGTGCCCAATGGAACCTTCCTTGCTTTGCTCTAGCTGTGTGTAGCCTGTTTTGAATATCTGTGGTACTGCCTTTTACCTGAAGTCTTGGTCTGACTGCAGCACCACTTGAAAAAAGCTCTACTCTTTGCCACTAGAAAATAACAGAAGTTGCTAATTTACCAGCAGTTGGAGGGTGGCTGTTTTTTGTAAGAGTGTTACCCTTTGCAGCTTGAATTACATTTTAACAGGACAAAGTTGCAAATGACAACACTCAGAGAGTTTGTTTCCTTCCCTCTGTGCGACAGTGACCTTGTAATAATGTGTAGTTTTGACTTCCTCAGCCTGAGTAACACAAAAGAAACTGTCACCAGAACTGATTCCCAGTCTTCAGCAGTGCAAATAAAATGTTGTATAAAATCTGTCTGCCTGTGCAGTACTTCCCTGTCATAGTGTCTGTGGGAAAGGGGAGAGAAAACTGGAGGAAGAAACTCTGTGTGATACAGACATGTTCATTTCTGAGTTGGAAAAGGGGGAAGAGAAATCTTCTGCCCTTTGAAGCAGACCAGCAGCTTTTGCTAGTTGCTGAAATGTCTAGAGGCTGTTCCCAGTGTTTTTTATGGGGAGAAGAAAAGGGGGTGACTGTTCAGCAGACTTGGTAGCTCACATCACACTCCTGTTGTTGTTCTTGGCAAATGGTGTCTCAGAAGGGAAGGTATGTAGGGTGATGTTTTTGTGCAGGAGGAGGTTGTTTGCTGCAGTTTTTTTCTTTAGAGGATCTTGGTGAAGCAATCACAGGAGCCTTGTGACTTGTGGGTAAGAATTTATGAATATTTCAGTTGATGAAGAACCAAAGGGAACCATAACCATTACTCTGTGGTGTGTGAAAGGAGGGAATGGGAGACATTTGCAGACAAAGGGCAGAAAGAATTGGGTTCTGGAGAGACTTGTGGGGCTGTCTCTGAGTCCTGTCCCTGGTGCTCTCCTTGCAAGATCTCAGCCTTAAATTAATTTAACATTGGGAGCAGAAAACTCAGGCCATAGGAAGGCCATTGGATGAAGACAGGTGAAGCTGAAGAGAGAGGTGACATACAATCAATATGAAACAGTGTTGCAGAGTTGAGGTGTGCTGTGACCAAAAATAAAGTGTGGGGGGTGTGAGTATCTGGAATGAATGAATATTTATAGCTTTGTCAGATCCATGAATGCTCATGGCGCAGTTTCTTATTTGATGCTTTATGGAGTTTGTGTTTTAAATTACTAATGAGGTGATGGGGAGACTGCATTAGGTTCGAACTGGAAGATTAGATATGTGGAAGAAATTCTTTGCTACGAGCATGATGAGACATTGGAACAGGCTGTCCAGGGAAGCTGTGGTTGCCCCATCCCTGGCCAGGTTGGATGGGGCTTGGAGCAACCTGGTCTAATGGAATGTGTCTCCAGCCATGGCAGGGGCTTGAATGCAGATGGTTTTAAGATCTCTGTGAGCCCCAACCATTCTGTGATTCTGTATCTATGATGTAAAACTGGCTAGGCCAGAAATGAAAACCTGCATAATTAAGCAAGGGGGGGAACATATCTGTGGAGTAAGTAAAGGTGACCAGAAACTCAGTAACTGGAAAAAAATGCATTCATTACTCACTCTAATACTGGAAAGATTGATCAGTGTCTTTACTATAAGAACTGGAAAACAAATAGACTTTTGCTGAACTGGGTGATAGCCCATCTGCCAGCTTTTCCTCTACACCAATTTAGCTAAGATTAAATCTTTGAAAGTCATGTGTAAGTGACTGCTTTAAATACAAGATGTAAATATATTTATGATAGCATACTGAAAGCCATTGCTTCCAGACATATTTAAACATTTTTAAAACAGGTACTGAGATTTGAAATTCCCAGTGCCATTCAGATTGCTTAGAATAGCTGTGTTGGAGCTTATCTTGTAGCAAATTTCATGTACCTCATCACTTGCTTGAGTCCATGAGGATACTGGGGGAATATTTAATTTAGTATCCTTTGCCTGCAGTGTGATTTTGACAGCAAATGTATTCTAAGTCTGATATATTTTATATTTATGTCTTGTAAGCTGCTTTCTTTTGCATGTGGCATTCAGGTTTTTTCTTGAATAAGACATTTTTTTTTATTTATCCTCCCTTTGCATAAAGACAGTGCAGGGAATGGAATCTAATATATTTTGTATTATGCTGCGAAGGACTGCAACATCTGCATAATGCACATAATATTCAGGCTTTAATGATCTAAAAGTAACTCCTGGTATCTGTTTGAATGCTAACAACTAGTGTTCATCTAATCCACTTAAAAAAATATTTGCACTATAGCAGAAAGTAATTTTATGGCACTCACACAGTTAATCACTGCTCTGGTCCACTCATCTTCATATATGAGCCTTTTGAGACATTTGTGATCATTCTAGTGGTGGTTCTTTGACATCATTTTTCTGAGGCTTCTTTGTGTATGTGCTTCAGCCTGCTGCTGCCTTTGACTGTACTGTGTCCCAGTCTTCCCATAACCAAGCTTTTCTTGAGAAAATCAGCAGTGTGCCGTACTTCATTCCTCAAGTCCTGTGTTTTGGCCCAGTGCCTACAACCGCCAACCGCTCATCTTGCAGAAAGCCAGACGTCACACAGCGTGGCTGGTCCTGGGCTTCTGGTGAGCTCTGTGCTTGCTTCCAGAAGTGCTGGCACTATATTGAAGTGAAGGGGAGAACGACCATCCTGGTAATGCATCGAACTCCAACTTTATTGATCAATCAATCACCTTAAATAACAGTGCTAACGAACGCCATGAATATTCTGTAATCCAATCTCATGATAGGCTAACAGAGAAACTTCTAACCACTCCCTTTGTTTTAGAATACCTACAATTGTTTATTAAAAACAGAAACCAAAACAGAAACCAGAAACTAAAACAGAAACCAGTATTCCCAAAACTTCTACATCTGTTCTCAGGATGGCAGGCCTTCCCAGAGACGGTGTTCTACTTGTTATGGGAAGACAATCTGACAACTCCATTGTTTATAGAATGATGCCTGAGAGAGTCTAATTGTTTATCCAAATCAGAAGGCTGAGAACTGTTAGAAACTGCTTTTACTTTTCCCCTATACTTTTCTCTCAATTGTATGTCTCATGGCCTTTTCTTTAAGTCATTCTTGAAAAACTCTCCAACAGCACTAAGCTGACTTAGTTGGCTGAAAAGTTTGGTGTTTCTGCCCTGTTTGCTCCAGAAGTCCTGTTTTCAGACTCTCAGGGGTGTAAGCCAGCCATGCTTGGGTGGATGCAGCGGAGGCCAAGCACTGCTCATTTGCCTGGGCTGTGCCTGAGCCTCAGGAGCAGTAGGTCAGTGTTGTGCCCATGGGAACAGCCACTGAATGGCCCAGCAGGGATGGCCTTTGGGCTGCAACTGTGCAAAGGTGGGAGCTGTTTATTGGGAAAAGCAGAAGAGGCTCTGGAAACAAGAATGCTGACAAAGCACAGCTTTGCAAATCTGACAAAAGCAATATACAGGTCAAATGCAAGATGGAACTGGACTCTGATTTCATGTTAGCAGAGGACTGATTTAAACAGGAAGTCTCCTTTGGAGGATAGAAGTAAAATGTTTTTGTACTGAAATTGGTTTAAGTGCTCAATAATTTTTTTCCAGGAACTGCTTCTTTCCCTCTCTGGTGCTTGCATGCACTCAACACACAGCCTGACTTATTCTGATCACTGCTATGGAGCTTTTCTGGGGGAGTTTGCCTGTTTCAGTACAGTTCTGTCAACTTCCAACCTGGTGTTGCAGCCACTGGGTTTGTGGTAGGGTAACAGAGTTCTCCACCTTGCAGCTGGGACCTGGCTCTGCCCCAGCTGCACAGGGCAGTGGCAAGAAGGGCAAAATGCAGGAGAAGGGGAGACAAGTCACTACAAGATGGGCTTGGGCAGATGGAAGCTCTGGAAAAGACAGGCAGGGAGAAAAGAGATGCAGAAGGGCTGCATTGCAGATGGACTGTGAGCAGATTTTGTTGGCCTCTCTGCATTGCTGGCCTAATTTCACAGGAATCTATATAAATTTTATGTGCTGAAAAAGCTGGGCTAGACCCTACCTGTAGTTGCAGCTGCTTGTTTTATGAGACTACTTTAAAATAACTATACTCTTTCTATGAGGGTGATGTTCGATCTTTAGGTATCAGCAGCCTTGGCAAAGCAGCTGGTTTTGGGCAGATGATTAAGACAAGCTTTGTGGTATCCTGTTATTTGCTGGAATATGCTGCTACAATGCTGCAAGCTAACATCTGAAGCTTCAGAGCAGTGAAATGCTGTGCTTCATTTGTGCAGCTCACTGCTGATAAAATATTTAGTGGCACTAAGTTTTTGGCTCTGATATATGCATCATTTGCTGTAAAGGTATTGAGAGGCTCTTTAGTGTGTGCAAGTTGAATTCCTCAGATCAGAGCCATGAGGAGCCAATGTCACCATGGTCCTGTATTGGGATGCACAACCTTGAACCAAGAATTGTCAGGTTCCTGTGGGAAGGATGATGTGATCCTTGGCAAAATGAGGGCCAGTGAGAGATGCTGAGGTCAGGCTGGGGGTGTCCCTATTCAAGTGAATTCCCAAGCTTTGATTTTGTCTTGGAGTTAGTTCTCTCAGGGAACCCAGGTAGAGGGAATTGCTTCCCACAGTATGGAATAGCCTGATGGTCTCTTAAACATTTGTTTAGTAAAATGTCATACCCAATATCAACATTGGCTTTGACCAGGGGAATCCAAGTCAACCTCTCCTTCTTCTGTGTGGTTATGCAGATGTTTAGCAGAGCCTCCAGGTATTTCCTCTGCTTTCTCAGGTAAGGAATAAGCTTCCTCTCCCTGGCCCTGGATAATTCTCTTGGCAGATGGGGGAGGAGAAGTTCAATTGTCTGAAGAGGAGAAGCTCACCTGCTTTCTGGGTGGGTGCAGCCCAGAACTGGTTCACAGCCATCACTGTGAGCAGTGGCTGTGACAGTGCTCACAGGGGTTTTCAGATGAGGGAAGAGACGAGGATTTGACTCCATGTTTCAGAAGGCTTGATTTATTATTTTATGATATATATTACACTAAAACTATACTAAAAGAATAGAAGAAAAGGTTCTCCTCAGAAGGCTAACTAAGCTAAAAATAGAAAGGAATGAATAACAAAGGGTTGTGGCTCAGACAGAGAGTCTGAGCCAGCTGGTCTGTGATTGGCCATTAATTGTAAACTTCCAACATGAGCCAATCACAGATGTACCTGTTGCATTCCACAGCAGCAGATAACCATTGTTTACATTTTTTTCCTGAGGCCTCTCAGCTTTTCAGGAGGAAAAAAATCCTAAGGAAAGGATTTTTTATAAAAATTGTCTGTGACAAGTGGCCAAAGGGCCACCCTGCTTTCAGCAGGATCTGTGGTGGCTGCCGCAGCCTGATGCCAAAGGTTCTCCCAGTGCTCTTGAGGGACTGGGAGTGAGGCTCCACCAAGGACTGTCTGTGACTGCCTGAGACCTCCATATCACCTAGAGGTAAAACTCTAGGAAGGCAACACGTAAACAGTGAAAACTTGGGTTATAATACCATTCATGTGAGGACTCTGAATAAGACTTGCAGTGGGAAAGGTGCTTTTGCCTCCAGCAGTACAGCTGGCTCCTGTCCTCAGTCTGAGGGATGCCAGCACTTCAGGGGGATGGGGTGAGAGATTGGGAGTACTAACAGGTTTAGCTTTCTGCTTTTAATCCCATGATGCAAATCTGTCCAAACTATTTTGAAAAGTTGACAGATTAAGTCCCATTCTAGATGTAGAGCTCATCTCTGAGTAAAGTGCCTGGAGCTCTGCTGAAAGCAAGATGTGTAAGCCAAATAAAGCTGCCTTTCCTTTCTCATCATGCATCCCTGTCTAGAAAGAGCAAGAGCAAGCTACTTTCAAGTGTCATTAGATAATAATAGATAATAGCTTTTTGGGAAAAACCTGTTACTCATTTATTATTACAGAAATGGGGAATGAATGCAATGAATAAAGCCTCCACCTCACCCTCCCACACAATTTATCTACAGTTTTGCCTGCAAATTCAATAGAATTTGATGTAGCCCATCAGCTAGTATGAACTTACTTTGTGTGCTCAGGCTGGCTTTGCTTGGAGGACTTCAAAATTTTGTACACTGAATTTTCCCAGCACAGGAGTTGCCTCAAGCTGGTTGACCTGACTGTACCTTGCAGAGAGAAAAGCAGAAGGCAAATTTCTGAAGCTGTGTGTTACTCACTTCCTATCAAGCATAAAAATAAATGGGTATAAATCTTGCTCCAACCTAGTAGGATCTGTGGCACTATCTGATTTTTTTTGCTATCCCTGTAGACTGAAATGATATCCCAAATCCTTACCCCAGAAAATGTAAGGCTCTCAATATCTAAATATGCTGTGGGTGCCTCAGGCTCACCTCTGCTTAGGACTGTTTCGTTAAAATATGGCTTGTAAGTTAGGAATGGCTCATTCTAGTTGTTTCTATCAGAAATTGTCATAGAACAGTTAAAAAATCCCACTACCACCTTATTGATGAATTTTTAGTATGTTCAAAAAGGAAGTGCAAAATGAGAGATGGAGCAGTCACAAACTCTTGCTACATCTACTTTTAAAGCTGTCAAGGAAAATATCTTCAAGGGACTAAGATAATAATTGAAACTATAAGGCTCATACTTCAGAGAGTGATTTACTCACCAAACACTGAGGAATTCATCTATCTGGAATGTTATTCTGCAAATGTGCATTAAAGGGACTTCATGCTTTTCATGGTAGCACTTTCTTGAGTTAGTCTTGTTATGTTTGAATTGAGCCAGATACAGCTTTTTCCAAAGCTGCAGAGATTCAGAGACTGCAGAATGTTGGCTTGAAATTCAGTGCAGGTCAACAGATTCCTATTTGCAATTTTTGTACCATTTCTTAATGCATGTGATTGATATGTTAAACCACATTTTTGCTTCAGTAAGGCAGAAGAAGTGCCACTAGAGGGTGGTATTATTACAAAAAGAAAAAAGTAATTAGGAATCTCTTTCCAGAATAAAATAATACTCTCCTACACATTTATAAACATGAGATAGATTTTACTGCTCTAGTCAGATTTGTTTGAGTCTTGCTGGCTTTTTTCCCCATAGGATGATTTGTAGTTCTGTTTTAGCTGTAAACAGCAATAGCAGGTATCTAGTTTCATATCTTAATGTATTTAGGAATACTAAAATGATGTTGTTTCATCTTCTCTGCAAGAAACTTTTTTATTGATTGCCAAAAGAAATCTGTAAAAGAACTTTTATGACTTTTTTTCTCTTGAAAACTACCCATTCACTTAAATTTGCATTCCAGTTTAGAAAAGATGGAGTGGGTTTTTTCTTTCCTTTTTTTTTTTTTCTTATTAAACAGTGAGAAAATGAAAACAATATTGTTTACCAAGGCTGTGCAGTATGACCTGTTAAAGGTCTCATAGGGAACATCAGGCTAGGGTTTAAGCCTAATGCAAAGTAATAACAAGATTTTTATAGTCTTCATAGTGGGATAATCTTTTGATAGTCTTTTGATAGTGGGAAGAGTTACTGTGTATAAGTATAAATATATCTAGCATAACTGTGTGTGTGTGTGTGTGTATATGGAGTGTGGTACACTCATATGCACATGATGCACACCATGTATGTCACCATGGTATCACCATGTAACCCTGATAAATGGTTGTACTGTACCAGCCAAAGTACAGCCAGACCATTGGGCACTGGGGGCTGAGGGGCAGGGACAGGGACAGGGCAGTGCAGGGGCTGGTGGCTCAGGCCCTGGGGCTGATGTCCTTGTGCTGCTTTGGGTTGTGGTAGAATCACAGAATGGTTTGGGATTTTGGGTTGGGAGGGACATGAAAGATCATCTGGTTCCAACCCCCTTCCATGGGCAGAGACACCTCTCACAAGCCCCACAAGATGCTGCTGGGTTTGTGTTTGGGCACGAGGGCTGTGGGCAAGAGCCTGTGCCACCCCACTGCTGCCCTTGGCATGGAGGTGGGGGAGCTTTGCCAATGCTGCAGCCTGCACCAGCCCCAGAGAGAACCTGCAGGAGACAGAGGAGGAGGGAAAGTGGAAAGAACACAAGGGTCAAAGGAGAAACCAGCAGGACCTTCTCTTCTCCCATCTGTCCTCCAAGAGGAGAGCAAGCCAATTTCATGGCACTTTCAGCATGGTTGATGAACCTGCCTGACCTGGGGGTGTGGGCTTGCTGTGCCGGGAGTCAGGTGGGGATGGTGTCCCCAGACAGTGACAAACTCCTCCCAACCTCTTGCAACCTTTTGTGATGACAGCCAAGCTTGTGCTTCACCCTCTGCCCCCAGCCCGGGTCAAACCCCAGTAATAATTGTATTTATTTTCCCTTCTTTGGTGTTGGAAGGTAGCTGGATGTAAGGCACTATCTAGCCACAGCCTTTTGGGCTTTGATGTGATCTGAGAAGCATTAGTGTGTGTCTCCCTGCTGCTGTTTTACATCACTGCACACAACAGCTATGCTGCTGGGGGGCAGCATTGCAGCCTGAGCTGGAGTATTAAAATGATGATCACATGGGGTTTGGTGGTGCAGTAAATGCATTCCTGCACCATGACAATGTTGAAATCCTGGCTCTTCAGGGGACAGGACGGTGCCTTTGAACTGACAGTGTGACTGCGTGCGTAGGATGCTAATGCAGCGTGCAAAGCCACCCTGTGGTGCACTGGATTAATAGAACAGATTTTCAATAAATCATTGGGAAGATGAAATTTTCTACTTGCACTTAATCGTAGCCTGATAAATCACTTGGGGGGAGGGGGGGAACCACAAATCTAACAGAAATACAGGTGCAATTAGTGCTCCCATGATGAGACAGACTTGGGTTTGGAGAGCTGGCAGTGGTGGGGAGCTTGGCTGACAGTGTGGGGCTGGGGGAACATGGAAGGAGGTTAGATTACACTGCAATAACACAGGCTGGGGTGGGAGCAGCAGCAGGGCAGAGCTGAGTGGCTCCTCCTCATTTGCACGCTGGCCATTGAGTGTGTGGTTAAAAACTAATAATGTTCAGGCAGTTACTATAGCAATGGTGTGGCACGAGTTGTCATGGTGATGGAGCAGAATTTTCATCACGTTCCTTCAGGAGGGTGATGGATGCCGTTCTGGGAGGCTCTGAACCATTTGCCTCATATGCACAGAAACACTTGCACCTGCTGCAGTCAGTGAACATGCCCTTCCAGTGTCATTACCTGGTATTTCATGTCCTCATGCTAAATTTTTCTTTCGTATTTATAAAGTTAAGGACACTGATCAGCCATAAATTGCTAAGCCAAACCTAATTATGTGCACTATTATTATATAAGGTGTGTTAAAAAAACCCCATAATTTTGGCACTGGAGCTGTTCCCAAACACTTTGTGTGTGCTCTTCACCTCTGTATCTGCCAATGACACAACTCAATGGGACATTAGGTGCCCATTTGCAAAAAGTAATTTTAAGCTGATTTGCTTCAAATGCTCCCACTTAATACAGAAAAAAATGTATGTTCTGCCTTGAAAATGCATCTTTTTTTCAGTTTTGTTTAAATTGCCTTTGCTTTCTCTTATTCCTTGGGCTTTAAGAACAATACACTGTCTTTCCTTACTCATGAGCTAGGCATTAATTCCTCCTTGTCAGGGCCTTTCTCATGTAGGTGATCCACAGGACCAGGGCCCTGTATGTAAATGATATTGCTTTCAATGGTTCTTTCTTTAGGAGATCGGGTGTAATGCCTATTTACCCCTGTAGGGACCAAGAGCATACTTATCAGCTATGTCTCTGCAGTTGAGCAAGAAAACAACCTCCTAGACTGCATAGTACATCCAGCAATTTGGTTTTGTAAGGACAGAAATCCATTCAACTTGATGCAGGGTGATGGTTGTTTTAAAAGAACATAATATCAGCTACTTTTAAAAATCCCTAAACCCTTCACATGTTAGTTTCTGTGCTATACCATACACTTCAAAATGAAGCCTCATAAATGGCAGTAGTGGTGTTTCACATCAGGGCTTACATGTTGCTCTTATAAATGCTGATTTATAGGTACCAGGAAGTCCAGGAATGGGAAAACCTCAATTTGGGATGTACAGCCTAATAGCACCAACATTTCCTGAATGTCTCCAATTTCATTTTGTCCTGTGCTTTTTTGCAGGTAAGTTTTGGGTATGCCAGCAGAACTGTATTTACTGCCAGGGAGCATAGGAACAATATTGGCTCAGAAGCATCTTGGGATTTGGATCTGTATAGTGCTGGGGAGGAATCTAGGCTATGCTGGAGGCTGTGTCACTTTGGATTTAGGAAAGTAATCACAGATATGTTTTAAGTCCTTTTTTTCTTTAAAAAGCTCTGATTACTGTGTGCTTCAGCATTCTACTGACATGAGGAGCACCACTGGCACATGTCCTGGAGTCCTTGTTCTAGTTCCTCTAAGCAAAGTCCAGCTCTTACAGCACCACTGTTGACATCTACAGAAGCCAGGGTTTTTTTTTTAGTTTTACTTTTCTTCTTGTTTGGACCTTTATAACTACTCCAGTAAATAATGTTAAACTCATCAACCCAAAGAACTAAGTTTTCAGAAATTCACTGAGTGGTGTGGTTTCCATTTACTAATTTAAGCAAAAAAAAAAAAAAAAGAAAGTGAGGCATCTGGGTGAGGTAAACTCTAAGGTACAGGTTACTGAACTACCACTGCATGCTGGTTCTGCTTTTCCAAAATACCCTGGATAGATCTGAGTCCCTGTTAGGGATTAGGTACAGAGGTACATGGACCTGTGCTCAAACCTGGTGCAGCCCTCCTTGATTGACTTCTTAGGCTTCTCAGAGCCATTAGTTTTACCAGGAGCTGTGTAAAACTAATGGCTTTTGGGAAAATGTTTGTTCCATCTCATTAAAGATTTGGCAAATGTGGTCTGTTGTATCATCTCATTGTATGTCCATTTGTTTGCTTTTCATACAGAATATTCCAAGCTTTTGTTCACTTGAATCTTTCAAGTGCTGGAGTTAAATCCAGCATGTCATTGAGTTGTCCCGTTGACAATAAAAAATAATCACAAAGGGGGGGCTTGTGCACTGCCCATCTTATTCTTCTGATGTTGCATCAGCCCTGGAAGCCTTTCAAAGCCACTTCAGATAGTGCCTGCTCTCTGCTAGGATCTGCTCAGTTTACTTTTGTTTGGGTTAATGCAAGTCTGTGGTCATGGGGCAATTACAAATAAATGAAGTATGAAAGACTTCATAGGATCTTTATTTGGATATCTAGTCAGGCATAAACTGTGATGTCAGCACAGCTGTGTCCCAGATCAGGTGACGCCAGTGCATGAAGATTTGTAAACTCTGCTATTGTTCTGCAGGTATAATATTGTATATGATTTTTGGCAAGTGACCTTAAGAAATCTTATACCAAGGTGATTTTTTTTCTGCCTTATCAGTCTTTCTGATGATAAAAGAAAACTGGCTTTTGAAATAATCAATGTCTCTTGTATTACTCTGGTATAGACAAGAAGATTTATGCCCAGACTTGTTGAGTGCTCCCACCCCTATTCCTCCCAAGTAAAAGACAGTTTCTGTCACTGCATTTTGAGAGAGGTAGATTTAACTGTGTTCAGCTGCTGAAAAACTTTGAAGCTCGATGAGATGAAAGATAATATTGGAAGTCGCATGAGTAACTTACAGCACAGACTGCTCACAAGATTAGAGGTTGTGCTAGTCCATCAATGAGTAAATTCAGGGTTTATGAGCTTGGAGGAAACTTTTCAGTGGTGTTAAACTAACTCCACAAGATACTCTTAAACCCCTTGTCTTTGGGGAAAGTGTTTATTTACAGGGACAGCATTGGTTCAGAAATTGATTCTCTTGTTAGAAGGAATATTGCTGCAAATTATTTTAATAGGAAGTTCTGATGAGGGAATGTTTGTCCTAGAGATTTTTCCAAGATGTTCAACAAACTATTGCAGTTAGTAGTTAGTAGAGACATTTTTAAACAGGAGTGAAACTCCTCTGATATGTACATAAGCTGCTTCCTTACATGGCAAGGGGTGTTAATGAGATGTTGCAGCATGCTACAAGGAACTGCCAAAAAAAATTGGTGAGCCCAATGGGGCCCACCCATTTTCCTTCTGTGAACAGTCAAGCAAGAGATGACAGGCTCTTGATGCTCTGCTATGCATGGACTGCAGAACAGTCAAAACACTGCTTGTCAAAATGCAAAGTCCAGGAGGGAGGAGAAGTTGGTATCCACCTGAAGGATGCTTATGAATGGATTTTGGTGGTGGAAAACACATGCACTGCATCAAAGGTGATTTCAACATTGGATATTGTCTCCTTTAGTCTTCCTAAATATGAAAACACATGTATAGTCATAAAACACTTGAGGAATGTTATCTCTATTTGGTGGGTCTGTCAACTTAGGAAAGATATTAGGGAAATTTGCAAGAGTCTTGGGAGTGGGAAACACCTGCCCTCCAGATTTGGGGTAAGGGTGTGAAACTTGTTTGCATGTGTGTATTCATATATGTGTGTAATGGAGACTGGAAACAGAAACCAAGAGATACTGATTGTATCCTTGCAGAGACCCAGAAGTAGTTGGTTACACAATAAATGGGAGAAATGAAAAATGATGCTGTAGCAATATGATCAAGTGGCTTCTAAAAAATAAATATGGGGATTATTTCTCTATAAAACCCTAAGATCTCACCAAGGGACACTTGATGTTATCAGACACATTTAAAAGGAAGAAGTCTCAAACTGATAATGTTTCTGAAAGGTCAGTGGTTGCAGGACATTTGCAAACCATGAGTGATTAACAGATGGAGTTTAAAAGGCAGCAAATTTCCATCCCTTCCTGTGGTGCTCACAACTGAAGGAAACACATAGGAAGCATCTTTAGGTAGGTAAGAGCTGAGAATCGTGAGTATGGGGGAAGACTTGCCACTTGTAAGAGTGTTAGGAAAACCTCAAATTGTATGACTTATAAATATACCTGAATATATCCTCCTTGGGGTGCTGCCAAGCCACGGGCAGCGCACACTGCTGGAGGAGGAAGAGCAGTGTCCTCAGATTGCTGAGCTGAACTCCTTAAATAAAACACAAGGCTGCTAAATTTTTCATCTGTCTCTCTCAAATAGAAGTTCTTAGTCTGACAGCTTTTCCTTTGCATTCTTAAGCATTACTATTTTAATAGCAATATTTGGTCTCCAGCGCCCTGACTTGTAATTTGGGTTTTCTCTGTGTGCCCTTGGGGCTTTCTCTGCTGAGGGAGCTGAGACATCCCAAAGCTGTTTGCCAGAACTGACCTGTAATTTTCCAGTAAGTCATTGTGCCATCAGGAAATGCCACTTTGTGTAGCTCAGGATGTTTCCTGAAGACATACTTCACAGCAGTGTTTCATTCTAGAAAGAGCAAACAAACAAACAAAAAAGCATTTTTCTTATGTTAAAGCAGAGTTGTTTTATATAAGATTTTACAATGAAATGCATTTATCCTATAAGCATGAAAAATACAGCAAAGCATTTCAATAAAATATTTCTTTAGGACCAAGTTACAGAGGTTCTTTTGTCCATTTTTATTATGGAAAATATATTTAAGCTTGCAGAATTTGCTGTGAAAGGGGAAATCCTATTAAAGCCAGCTTTGTTTTCTCTCTCTGTGCTGCTTTGCTTTGGTTTATGTCTTGTATTAATGAGGTGTTCAGCTGTGCAAGAAAAAATGTTTTTCTCAGTTTGTGGTTGACTTTTTGTTTGCTTAAATTTATTTGCTGTATGATATCTTTACAGTCCAAGCTTTTGTAATTTATAACTTAGGTATACAAAACTTCACAAAGGTGCAATGTAGTTCACATCCTATATATGGAATGAGAGATGCTGTTGAATTCAACTCTTGAGTCTCTTAGAAGACAGAAGGACTCTCTGGTTTGGTGTTTGAATCTGGAAAAGAGCCTGTCACTTGTAAAATAGTCAGATTTAAACAGAGGCTGCTGGACAGTTTGGTTTAGGCCTTTTGGAAGATTCTTCCTTTAAAAAATTCAGACAGTATATTTTGTACTACAAGCCAATAGAGTAAGTTTTATGTTCCTGTATAGGTTAATTAGCTGGGGACTGGGATTTTGCTCGAGGCCAAATGCCAGTGCTCCCACCATGAAATGTGCATTCAGCTCCCCTTAAAAGGTAAACCCCATGGAAAACCCACACAAATTATGAGAAACTGTTATGAACTGAACCATGAATTTTTAATATTGTTACCCTGAAGTACAAGTTAGAGCTTAAAATAAATTGTTTTATATTTCATACTCTGAGTAGTGCATGCAACAATACATGAAGGAAATGAAGTTTCCAGAGGACTCTGCTTTGGGTTAAACAGGACAGTTTTACAAACAATCATTCTGGAGACAGAATTGTACCAGAGCTGTGTGTGGGCACAAAATCTGGTGGTGCCTTTCATTGCCTGTCCATGTCTGGTGTCTCACCTCCTGCATGACCCAGGCTCCTTGCACAGCCTCAGTGGCCAGCTCAGTGTGGGCTGCCACTCCTGCCTTCAACATATGGCAGAGAACACATAATCACTTGTGGTGCAGAGGAAGCTGGACAGGAATTGAAGCGTCACTTTTCACCTGAATTACAGTGACCTTTTATTTCCTCCCCACTCTTCTAAGTGTTGAAACATCTGCAACTTCCCCCAGGCCCTGCTGCTTCCTTTCCCTGCACACCCTGAGCCAGCAGCGAGGATACCCTGCTGTGAAGTATCTCCCAGCACTTGGGCATGTGAGAGTAAGCTGGACCCAGCTCATTGCCTCTTTGGCTGTATCTTTGTGCCATATTTTTTGCCACTCTAACACAGAGTCATCTTCTGCCCAGTTTAAAGCATCCTGCACTCAGGTCCTTCTCCTATCAAACTCTGCCCCGTTGGAGTGGGACACCAGAGGTGCTGGGCAGCATTTCCCAGAGACAGGAGTGAATTACAAAAGCCCTGGAGAGAAGAGCACCACTCCCACTTCAGGGCTATCTCAACAGAAGTTGTGATCAAACCTGATTATCCCTCACTCTTACTCAGACTACTGTAAGTAACACTGGAGTCAGAGGATCCATGCACTCCAATAGGGGAGTCCTGTGGGGATGGGAAAATGGGGTCCTTCCAGTCAGGGTGCCTGGTGTTCCTCCCGTGCTGCACAGGGATGCAGGGCTTTCACCCTCCAAAACAGACCCCATTACTGTGCTTTGTTAACCAGAAATAAAACATGCAGCAGGAACTTTGCAATGTACCTGCTCCAGTGCTTTCAAGACATTATATATGCATACATACATATTTATTTGGTTTTAGTTTGTAATTTTGGGACAGGTACAGAGAAGAGTTCAGAATTGCTACAGGATTTAGCAGCCCCAGATTAGCTGCATTTCTGTCTGTGATTGTAACATTGTATATAAACTGATCTGTTCAGAATAACTTTGACTTAAAGTAAGCCTTGTGATGTGTATGACAAATTTAAAAATCATCTACACACTAGGTCTGAAATTAATTTTTAACATATTTTTTCAGTAGCTTTCAGGAAAAAAAAAAAAAAACTAAATAGCTGAGAAAACTGTCCAGGTGAAATTCAGCTTAAACCTGTGAGTATTGATGGATAGCCCTGTGTATTCACCTTGATGCTGTTTGCTGGGGGTGCTGGGGTGCTACTGTAATGTCTGTCTCAGAAAAGATTGTAGGCAGGTAAAAACCCAATTAAATTATGTGTTGCAGTGAGTTGTTTTAAGGTACTCAGCAGTTCTGGGTGGAAGTCATGAAATATTTTAGGCATTTTTCACCTTTAACAAATTTAAATTCTCTATTCATGACTCTGGTACCAACATCCATATTAATGCCACTTCTTTGCAATCAAAAACTCACTGCCAGAAGCCTGACCATTTCAGTGAGTGTCTCATTCACCTCCAGAGGAGTGCTGGGCTCAGTGATTTGTCCCTCCTGGAGCGTAATTCATTCAAATAAATGTAAATCACTATTTTATGTTGTTTGGTCAGGGTTTATAGATGTCAGTGTACACTACTGAAAAGGCACATGGCAGACATTAAGGGAGGAATCAATGTGCTTCACAGAGATGAGAACAGGCAGGGGTTGGTTTTGGTTTATCCACTTTGCTGCAGTCAGTGCAGCTATTATTGATTTTGATCCCACAAGTGTTTGACCTCCTTTGTACAGCACAACTTGTCTATATTTCACAGCTGAATTTATTTTTTTGGCCTTGTACTTCACATTCATATTCCATTAGTACGCTACTTGAAAAAAATAAATCAATGCAGCTTGTTAATTAAAAAAGGGAAATTCCTCAACCTCCAACCCTGAATCATTAAGCTGCTCTCATGTGTCTGTGGTGACCAGTGTGGCCTGACCCTGCTGGAAGATGGCAGTGACACAACTGGGGATCACAGAATCATGGAACCATTTAGGTTGGAAAAGACCTTTCAGATCGAGTCCAATTGCCAATCCAGCACTGCCATGCCCACCCCCAAACCATGTCTCCAAGTGCCACATCTATATGGCTTTTAAATACCTCCAGGGATGGTGACTCAGCCACTTCCCTGGGCAGCCTTTTCCTGTGCTTCACAGCATTTTCAGTGAAGAAATTTTTCTAACATCCAATCTAAACCTCCTGTGATTCATCTTGAGGCCATTTCCTCTTGGCTTATCTCTTGTTACTTGGGAGAAGAGACAGACATGGGCACACTACTTGTGCAGCCATGGGGCAGAGGCTCAGCTGACTGCAGAGTTACAGTTAAAAGTATATTCCTGCATTTTTCATTTGCATGTATATATTGAGAAAGGTAAGAGAAAACCTGCTGACCTGTCCATTTTAGCCAGACCCAGATCATGTCATTTAACTCTATTTAATCCCTCAGCCAGCATCAAATTGTTCATGTTCTCCTTCCTTGGGCCTGCCAGCTCTCAGTGTTCCTACTGTGTAAGAAGGTAAGGGAACACAGAGCTCTTCTCTCCCTGGATTCCAGCTTAGTGCCACTTCACAAGTTCTGTTTCCCACCTGGTGTGGACGGTGCATCAGGCAGGCTGCTCCGAGGCCTGCCATTTTCTGTTTTCCTTTCCACTGGTTTTAGCCCTGCTGATTGGTGGGACTGGCTGGGTGAGAGGAACCAAATCACTGTGCCAGGGCTACAGCCCTGCTGGGGCCGGGGGAGCTGGGTGTCCAGTGGGACTGACTGCCGGGAAAGGCTGAGGGGCGGCAGGACCCGGGGCTGAGGCCGAGGCCGCCGCGGTCCCGGTGAGCTGCGGCACTGCGGTGCCGTGAGGGACACCCCGAGCCATGGGGGCTCCCTGGCAGGAAAAACTTCCTCTGGCTGGGTCTACCGGAGCCGGAGTGCTGGCAGAGACTGGTGCTGCCAGCTGTGTGGTCTGCAAAATGCCCTTGTGCAAAATGAGAGTCAGGGAGTAGCTGCAGTTACAGCGGCACGTCTGAATGAGCGGTTGGTTGGTTTGTTTTTTAAACAATAATTCAGCTGGTTCAGCTAACTGGGTTTTAGGATGCTAAATTGTTGATCTGTTTAGGATTTCATACATTATAGTGGGAGGTTTTTCCCCTCAAGAGGCAAGTTCATGGAAAAGCAATATTCCTATGTACAAGAATGTTCATCTTGTACCATCTCCAGTTAATACTTTTCCCGTTTCAGTTGCTCCCTATGTATCAGTTCCATCCAGACTGACATCAAGGCTTGTTCCACGGGGTAGCAGTGACTGAACAGAGCAAATATGGATCCTTCTGGTCAGGATAAGTCCATGTGAGCCACAGAGTAAGAAATAAACTGTGTGTCTCTGCCAAGGAGAACTTAAATCCTGGGTGGATCCTCTGTGGGTTCCTTATGCTGCCTGAGGAGGTGTTTGTGCAGGCTGGGGCAGTGCCACATCCTGGAGCTGCATGTGGCTTGAAACAATGATTTGCAGCAGTGACCTGAGACCTAAACACTCTGCTGCCACTGCTACTCTTTTTCTGTTTGACCAATACACTTTTCTCAGCAAAACATCTCATCACCCTTTTGCTTTTCGAGCATCAGTAGAGTCAGCAGTTCCTCCACTACCTGCCAAAAGCTTTGGCTGTCTCCGTGAGAGCTGGGCTTCTTTCCACTACAAAAACTGGAAGGAAGTAAGGAAGTCAGCACTGTGCAACACTGAAACTTCATACTATAAAACAGGACAAGACTCCTCTTCTTGTGTTTTCTTACTTATTTTAAAACAGATTCAAGGCCACCACATAAGCCCCTCCCCTCCCCAGTGAAGGATCTGACTGTGGAAATTGGGTTATGCATCCTCTGGGCTGTGTAGGACCTTGAAAGAGGAATGACCTTTGCTGTCCCCTCCTGTGTGCCTCTGTGTCAGCTTTTGTGCAGTAGGGGACAAGAAGAAATGCCTGAAGTAGGTCGCTGGACACTGCGGTGCAAAGGCTGCTGCCACGGGCTGATCCATGAGCAGTCACAGCTTTCTCTGCACGAAGAGTGACAGCCCTGCTCTGAGCTGGGGTGCCCCTTCCCCCACATCACCCCACAGTGCCTGACACAGAACCTCAGCATGGTTTGGGCTGGAAGGCACCTTAAAGATCACCCAGTTCCTACCCCCTGCCATAGGCAGGCACACCTTCCACCTTAAAACCAGATTTTTTTTAGAAGCTCCATCCAGCCTGGCCTGGAACACTCCTAGGAATGGGGCATTTATCTTCTACAGGCACACAGTGGTCCTCAACAACAACCAGGGATGACTGGCTTGGATTGTTTTGGCAAGGATTGAGAATGCATTTCCAAATAGCTCTTCTGCCCCTAAACATCTAAGGTGGGAAAGCATGGCAAGCCTGTTTGGGCAGCTGTAGTCCGAGCCCAGGAATTGTCCTTGATAGCATCTGATCTATGTATGGCAGAACATTTCTTGGCAGCTATCAGCCTGACAATCAGACCCCCTGGTTCCTGGAGCCAGCTGGGAGGCTGTGTATTGCCACCATTTCTCAGACATAAGGTCACTGAAGATGATCTTTAACTGTGGCACTCCTCCCACCCCCTCCCAGCCTGACAGCATCTCTCTCTTTTGTTCCAAGAAATATCCCCATTTTAAGAAATGTCCCTTTTAAAATTCTTTTCACTCTATTTTTAAAATACGTAAGCTGGAGTGTTTTCCTCACCCCATTTTTCCTGTGGGGAGCAGGAGGGGGATGGCAGGGTGTTTGGCCAAGTGGGCAGTGGGGGCTTTCCTCGGCCACTGTGGGCAGGATTTACTACCCTTGATGCATTCTCAGCAGAACTATGTGAAGTTGAAGTTGGTGGCTCTTTGCGAGGGGTCTTCAGGTAAAGAGGGACTTTAAGTTAGGCAAGGAACTTTCCAGGAACAAGTGCTTCTTCAGGCCAAGAGTGTGATAGCTCTTGAAGCAGTGTGGGGTGTGGGTAGCTGGGGGATGCTGGTGTGCTGGATGCTTCCCTATGTGGGAAGTAGATCATCAATCCATGTTGGAAGATACAGTGGTTTCCCCAGCAAAACTACACACACAGACAGAACTATCTTCTTTATTATAAAGATACACTATGAGGAACAAACTTGAATGTATACTGAAGCTTGTAATGGTACATGCCAAAAATGTACAGTACTATACATAAAAGTGCATTGTCACAACAGATTAACAGTACATTTCTCTTCCAGAACTGTGGGTTTTCCATGTTTTTATTTGATCTTCAAGAGTGGAAGGAATGCAATGGGAATGCAGCCATACACGAAACAGGAAAGGATGCAATGGAAATGCAACAGTACAAGAGCAAAGCTAAAGCTCCTCTAAAATTTAAAGGCACTTTCACATGTACATACTACAGATGTACATTGACACAAGTAGGTAACAGTCAACAAGCAGGAAGCTACCAGTACTGCAATTCATCAAACTTGACAGTAAAGGACAATACTGATTGGATTAGGTGTGCAGGAGTTACCCTTTAGTACGCCTGTAGATGTAGCAGTCTTTCCTGTTACATATCCACTTACTATGCTTTAAAGTATCTATAATAACCATCAAACTACACATTAACTGTGTGAATGCACTAAGTGGATGCATTCACTAAATGCACTGTTTCTAATATTTTCTTTTGCTAAACAATTTCTAATAAAAGCATTATGGAGTCCAGTACAGTTATTTAAACATACAAAATTCCCTATGCAATTTAAAGATACAGGTATCCATCTCAATTGTGCCAGGTGGGTTAATTTAAAAATGCTAGACAAATTCCAGTTTTGCTCCACTGAGTCTAGTAAACTGGGGAACTACTTGAAAATACCTCTGGTCCCAAACAGGTGAGCAGACCAGCACTGGTCTGCAGCTGGGGCCGGTCTGGCTTAGGCTCTGGCCCTGGCATTAGGGCCAGGCCAAGGATGGAGGTTTGCTGACCCATGCTGCACAGCCCACTGTGGTGGACTAAGACTTTGCCTCTTACCTAGATGTGTGTGAAGTCTCTGACTGCACTGAAAAGTATTTGCAAATATCAGCAGTAGTTTGAGGCTCAGAGGCAGTTTATGGGGTACTTCTCACACCTAGAGCTTCACATTGCATCACCTGTCTAGAAGGTGTAAACCAGAGCAGGAATAAATTGCTCCTAAATAACAACAGGAAATTACTCCTGTCACCTCAGCAATTATGTCTATCAAATTTTGTCCCTACTCTTCTCCTCCCAAACTCAATTTTTTATGTATAATGAGTTGTAAAATTTCAAGTTTCCAAAAGTGAGATCTTACAGAATATGTGGAAAAACAGATCTTAATTACAGCCAGTTGTACTTCTGTAGGTGGACCTATAAGTGATTTTTCCCCATTTTATTAACTGAACCTTCTTTTGTGGATTGGATGCTTGAAAGCATGTTCCCAGAAATAGTATTATGGCTTACTGTTGCAATGTGCAAAACAGCTGTAGGTTTAGCTCATGCCTAACAAAGTTTACCAACAGAGCACTAAGCAAAGTTGACAGTCGCCACTCGCACAGACATAAGAAAGGTACTGATTTCTGTCACTAAAGAAAAGGGAAGTGGAGGGGAAAAGGGTTATGGAAAACTTTAGTCAGCTTGAATCTAGGCAGTAGCAACTCAGCTGCCTGTCCTGTGAGTGACCCCTGCAGCACTGGCAGGGGGTAGTCCCCCTTCAGAGTCCCTGTCTTGCTGCTGTCAGCACAACTGAGCATTTGCTGTGCAAGGCAGTCAGCACAGCTGGGTCAGCTCGAAACTCAGACTATTGCAACCCAAATCACGTCCTTAATTGGACACTGAGCAATAAAGTCAATGGGAGACTTTTCTGAATTACTGTGTAGTTGATCCCTTTAATAGCCCCTTATGCTCCCTGATGGACCAGCAGGTTCAGGCACTCCCCAGAGCCTGGCTTCTGTGAACTTCAAACAAATTCAGCTTCTGTAAAAAATGTGGTATCAGGGAATGAAGGTCTGACTTCACGGGAGAAGGTACACTATTACAGAAGGCAGCAAAAAGAGTTTCTAGATACTATCCTGGAGATGTGCTTTAGCTGTGTCCTGGAATGCTGCTTTGTATCAGTGAGAGCAATGTGATCTCCAGCTCCATCCAGCGCTTGCCTCTAGTGAGACTGCCAACAAGAAAGCTAACACTTGGTGCCAATTATGAGTTTGTGAGGGTTTGGTGATTTTTTTCTCTTGTGTCTTAAATAAGAAATGTGGCCTGAGATGACTTAGACATTCCACACAGACACGTAATCCTCACATGCTAAGTTTCAGTTCTTACTAACCTGCTTGAGATTTGGTTTGGTGACCCAGAAATGAGAGGCTCCATGTCCTCTGAACCCCCTCCCGCCCCTTAGTTTTGTGCAGGATCTGTTATTATATAGCTACAGTAAGACTGTGAAGTATGGTACAACGTGGCAAGCTGTTTGTGATCTGTGTTGGTTTTATTACAAATGGTGCAGCATCAAGTTTTCAAGTAAGTCTATGTTTGTTTTTTAAAACTATGCACAATTGTCCAGTTTTTCGTTTAATCGAAACCATACAAAATACAAATGCCCATGTTAATGTAGCTACTTTCAGACAATACATTCAAAAACACTGAAAAACAAAGCCTCTCCAGTTACAAACATGAACAAATGATGTTACGGAGCCCTGACTTCTATTGTTAATCCATCTCTTTCCCTAGCACACCCCAGCTGGGCGCTGTGGGTGGCTGAGCTGCCTACATTGTGCAAGATTTGTCAGCTGGACCCTGGGAAGGAGGAGAAGGCCCTATGCTAGGATTTGTTTTTGGAAGAATAGGTTTTGGCCTAAGAGCAGGAGGTTTCAGCTGCACTCCCATTCTAGGGGCCACCATGGGCTTGAAAGTACTCATGGTGTCACTGGAAGAACTAGTGCTACGGCGGATCTGAGGCTCGGAGCTCCTCAAAACAACGCTGTGGAGAGGGCTGAGCGACTCCGTTGAGGTGGCAGGGGTGGGGCTGTTCTTCACTTGCTCCAAGGTGTCCAGCACGACATCGGGGGCGTGTTTGGCCGAGCTCTGCCGCTCCAGCTCACGGAGCTCGTTCAGTGCCGTGTTCATTGTCTCCTCGATGTCCTGCGTCAGAGCAAAGAGACAGCAGCGTGTCATTTGTGTTGCTACCGAATGCCAGAGGAGCAAGGGGAGGGGTAAGGAAATGCATTATTTACTTCACCAACCATCCTCTAACAGTTATGATAATGCTAAAATTAATTTCCACCAGGTTTATTTGAAAGGCATTACGATTGACAACATGGCAGTTTTGGGTGAACATTACAAACATTTAACCTTGTTCATATGAGAGAATCAAAAAAAGGTGTTACACCAAAATCTGCAAGCCACTTATGAAGTGATCCTCAGGACAACTGATGTTTGCTTAGCAATGTTTTAGTGGTGAAGATTTCTGTCATCTCTTGGTTACTGACAACTGCAAAGATTTTAGTCCATTTGTTCACTCTTAGCTAACTGCTCCGCTCATCTAAAGCCTCAGGTGCTCAGGGTCTGTATTCCCTCACATGGATTACAAAACCTAGTTTTCTAAGGAAATAAAGTTTGTGTGCCTATCAGCTCTTGTCTCCTCTTGTTTCATCAAGTTAAATCTTAAACAGAAAAAATCTGTAAGATATTGGTCAGTATGCATACCTAAGAAAAACTATTTTCTTCATCAGGATTTCAGGCCTGACGGCTAAAAGAATGCACCAAGAGACTAGTTTACTGCTTCTCAGTGGTACTGAGATACAACTAAGCTTAAAATATCTTGTGTTCCCTGCCTGCTCACACTGACTTTCACATAGCTTAATCAAAGTTTGGGTTCTAGTCTAGGCACAAAAAAGAGATATCTTAAGTCAAACAGTGCTGTTCCAGGAAAGTAAATTAACAGCTTAGAATAAAATAAAACAGTAAAAACACTTGCACTTTATAACCCTAATAAATGGGTTCTGACCTAAGCATGCCAGTCCCTTCTATTCCTCACAGGAAGCAGAGTTTGAAAGCAAGCACTGTCAGTACCTTATATTTTAAAACATGAGTGCCAGTGTTATTGTAAAATGCGTTTGCAATCATAGAGCACCCTCAAGGTGCTCCTAGTAATCACCTTTTCCCTCCTAGACAAAATGTGAGTTCTGAAGACAGAGGCATCTATTTACTCAAGAGCTGTTACCAGCTCAGTACAACAGACCAATTTGATGATCAGGGTACTTCCTACTTCATTTTCTTCACCTCTTCACTGCCAGGAATGAGACAGGTGACTGTTTACACAGTAAGATGGCCCACAATTTATGCAGCTGTGACATCCTGCACATCAGGTTCTACTACACGCCTCAAAGCAACACACAGTATGAACTGTATGAAAACTATAAAATCCACAAGACCCTGGACTGTAAATCTCTGCTTTGAATGGCAATGGTCACTACTAGCCAGTCACAGCACTTTTCTGCTTACCACAATACTGAGACATAATTGAACACTTATTACATGCAAGTCAGAATAGGCCAGCCTTCAACAGAGCACAGTGGTCTATGTAGCTGTTGTAAGACTGTCCTAGTGTTCTGTATGGCAGAGGCAATTTCATTACAGCGTAATGGGAAATAATTTCTTTTTATTGCTTCTGCAATGTTTACTCCCCTTTGTGCTTCTTCTATTCAGGATTGCTTAATACATCTTCTTTCACACACACTCTGTTTGGAAAGCCAAGTAGGATATTCCCCTACACACACCTTCCCACCAGAGCATGTGCTCTGTGCTGTGCTATTCAATGGGATTTGCTGCTCAGAAAATCAGACAGTGCCATAAATAAAAAAGACACAAACCTGAGCTATTGACTCCGGGTCCAGTGGTTTGTGGTCATTGAAACCTGTGTACTGACCAGAGGATGTGGACCTTCTGATGGGAGGGCTGTCGATCTTCTTCAGCGAGTCGTGCCTGCTGATGTTGGTGAGGCTGCCGTGGCCCGGCCGGCGCCGCCGCTCAGGGCTGTCGGCGTTCAGGTTGCGGTTCTGAAGGAGGGCTCTGGGACTGCAGTGAGTTGCCAGGTTGGGGGAGCCCAGCTCCAGGGCCGAGTTGGAGAGAGGGTGAGGGGGGTGTACCGGGCAGTGGCCGTCACTGCTCCTGCCTGGGCGTCTCAGGGGAGGTGGGGGCTCTGATCTCTTTCTCTGCCTGCACCAGTGGAAGAGGTGGAAGAACAAACTGTAGTGAGCCAGCATAAGCAAGTGCAGGAGTAATTACTGTGTTAGCTGAACTGTGAGCAGGACTGCTGAAAACACGTTACACTGAGGCTTACCTTCCTGAATACACATCTGAGTGACGGTCAGTAGGAGAGTTCATATCCTTTGATGATGATTTGTCCTCAGTTATGGGTCCGCTGCTGGCCTCACTGTCTGCTTTTTGGCTCAGTGTGTCTGAGAAAGTATCATCCCTGAACAGAACACAGGTGGTGAGATGAGAAGTCAGTGAGTGAGAGCACCTTGGCACTCTCAGATTTTAATCCCCTTAAGAAAAGCAGGCATGTTATAAATACACTGCAGCCCTTGCACATCTCCCAAAATTGTTTATAATCCCACTGTTTACTGAGCTCTTTGCACTCTGAGTGTATGTAACCTTTCCGTAAAGAACTTTGTCATCCTTGGCAAAGCACGTGCCTAATACTACAAAACAAGAGTTCAGGGCTGCATTTCCCCAGTTCTTGCTATTCTGAAGTTAAAAGTCAGCAACTACTACACAGAGATAGTCAAATTAAAATAGGTGCAGCAGCATCTGTCTCTTAATGTACTGGGAACATATCCATAGAAGTAGCTTAGCCTAGTAGTAGTTTTTGACAGAGCTTTCAATTCAGGGCAGTAAAGACAGGTATCCTGCATAAAAGGCAAATGTTTAATCTATCTGACCCTTCAAACCACTGACCCATTTGGCAAATACTGCTAAGCACTGCAGACTTTACATCCCCCCAAGAACCCAGTCACACCAGACACTGCTTACATATCCTGCACCACTATGTACTGGTGAGGAACGAGGCCATCAATTCCATTGTGCCTTCCTTCCCACCAGTCCTCAGACGCTCGGTGATAGAGCAGAAGGGAAGCTCCTTTCTTGAAAGAGAGCTCTCGTGCAGATCTTCCAACATAGTCAAACTTGGCAATAGCTTCTATGGGCTCGCACTCTGGGGGGGAAGAACAACAAATATCAGGTTATGTATTGCTCTTTCTGGTTTCAGCAACCCCATTTTCCCCATTTTCTCAGTGCTCATTCTGACAGAGATCAGCTGAAGGAAGGCAAACTTCAGGCAGTGGTGACAATGTGCCCCTTACAAAGAAATATAATTGATCTGTGCCCCAGGTGTGAAACATCTGGGCTGCTTCAGGAGCTGCAGAAAACAACAGCATACTAAAATGTTACAACTGCCTTTGGGAGAGAGGCCTCTGCATCCTGCTGGAAAGGATCCTGCATGGCTGGAGAGTGGGATAGAGGCCAGGCAATAAAGACTTCTGAAAATAAAAAGAACAAACTCAGATGAATAATCAAAGGCCCAAGGAACCAGCGTGATAAGGGAAAAGTAAATAAGAATGCTTTTACCATCTGCAGTGTCAAAGGAAGGATGACAAGATTAGCCTGTGCATGAGTAGGGATACCCTGCTGAACTGGGCCATGGAATTTGTGTCTTTTACGTGATGAGCATGCAGACCTACTGAAACCTAGTGTTTTACACAGCACCAAAGCCTCCTCCTTTAATTCACTTCCTTAATGCCCTTTCGGAGTGAGACAAGACGGCTCCAGACCACAGGGACAGTCCCTGTGTGGCCTCAAGTTGCTTAAAGCAGCTCTGACTGCTCCAAAAATCTGGAGCTGCCCTGGTTTCTGCAGGGGAGGCTGGTGTTTTCTGAAACCAAACATTGGCTACAGCAGTGCTGGCTAATCCTCTGTCAGAATGCTGGTAAATTCAGCCTTAGTTACCAGCCTTAGGCTGGAAATGGGTTCCATCCCATAACCTGTGCTGGGATGGAGACCTACTGATGTCAGCAAAGGGGCCCTGCAGCTATGGCCAGAGCTGTGCCCAGGCATCCAGCAAAAAGCTGTGATTTTCACAAGCTCTCATTTTGTCTGCATAAAACCAAAAGCATCTGAGCTCTAACAGATTAAATTTTGTCATCAAAGTCTCAAAACATAAAGAAAAAACTGCAAAATACAGGTCTAAAAATCACATACTCTGATGATTCCAGTAACTCAAGAGTCCCTGAAATGACTAATTTTTTTACATAATTAGAGCAATATTTAGATGGAAATTAACATCTGGGCTAATGACTAGCATAGCAACTTTCTGTCTGATGTGAATTAAAATTGCTGAGGTGGTAATTCCCTACAGAACCAGGCTGGTAATGAAAGCCACTGTCCCTTTATGACAACATTTTGCACAGGAATGTCTTTTTAAAATTAACTTCGTTCTACAGTGTGAAAACATAATAACAGCACCTTTATTGAGGTTACAGCTTGCAGCTCATTTTTTAATAACTTGCCCAGCCTGCAGAAGACTGTCTTGTGGTTTGCTGCTTCTGCAGTCACTTTAAGTGTTCCTGTCAGTGACAAACTGTAGTGTGTACAGAAATCACTAACACAGAAACTTTACACAGATGGAATACAATGATATGGAGAATTTACTGTTACAAACACAGACGAGATGTATGGTGGCAGAAATTATTTCAATTATATAAATACAATGAGGAACCTAGCAATTGTGGGATCTCAGCCTCTCAGAACTGGGGTGAATGGTGAAGGGATAAGTTAATTGGAGTGTGAGATAAAGGGTTTAAGATTTCTGTACAGGGAGGTCTAGAGAAATAAGATGGAGGAATTGGGGCGTGCCCTTCTCCTTCTTCTTCTTCTTCTTGGCCTCCATCTTCTGTGGTGATGTTGGCACTTTGGGATTGGACCTTACTAAAAGTGTACTGGTTAATAAGGGTGAAAGGTATTGGAGAAAAATGATAAATATTGTATACGTAACTCCAAGTATAAAGATAGATGACCGCCCCAGGGGCTCTCAGTGTGTGCCCATGGCTGACTGCTGAGCAGAACTCTGTCAGGCCCAGAGAAAATCTTTTAGATAAGCATTTAATAAACACCGAGACCGAGAAAAGATCTGAAGTCCCTTCTCGTCCTTTGGAGCGCGGGCGGCCCAAGGCCACCTTGGGCCTTTCCAGACCATCTAAACAGCTGGAAATCCGACAAGCAATAACAGTATACATTCCTGAAAATGCATCCCTACTGGATGGCTGTAGAGGACCATATCATCTTTTTGTTCTTTGTATTTTTCCTCTCTTTCTCTCTTTTGTTTTCTCTGTCTCACAGCCCCTGCTCTGGACCACTGACATGGCAGCAACAATGCGGGATCTAATCACTGGTTTTATTTTTTGTTTTCTTCCCTTGCCTTGCTTGGACAAAGCACAACTATCATATTCTACCCCATACTCTGAAGTTTGTTGTGGGAAGGAAGAGCTTGTGAGCCAGCACCTTTGAATACCAAATGTACTGTGACTTGTGAGTCAGCACCTTTGGCTGTGTGTTGTGGGAGTTGAGAACTTACTGAAGTGTACTGTACAAAACAAAGGGCTTGTTCACCTCCACTCTTGTGGAACTCTGTTGTAAGAAATTTAAGGGTGTGTTAGCCAATACCTTTGGAGTCTAAATATTGGGCTGGTGGCCAAAGTTATGGTGACTGTACAATAAAACCTAGGAGTTCCTTGATATGTGTCCAATGTCTTTGTTCAGCCTGATGAGAATTTTTAACAAACATCCCGGCCCCTACGAATGTCTCGCTCACCGGCATTCCCTGGTGGGTGGGGCTGAAGGCTTCTTGGTTTATGTTTTTAAGCAAAGAAACTATAATGTTGATACAGAAAGAAACATTCTGGAAATATGGGCTACCTCTAATGGTGGTGTGATATTATGATATGCTACCCTGTTGTCATTCCTACAGCCTCTAACAGAAAATACAGAGGCCACAAAGCAACTGTAAGGCACAGAAAATGAAAAGAGGTAAAACCAAACATGCCTGTTTATCTTGCATCATCTTTATGAGAGCAATATGAAATGGCAACAGTGTAACACTGAGAAAAGAACACAGTTCTCCTATCATGTGTATTGTTCATGGAATTTATTATAAGAAGGAAATACTGGAATCAGGTAGGATTGAAAAGGAGCAGACATTTATGAGCACTCTCTTCTCAGATTACAGCTAATTTATGGGTTATGGTAGAGTTGGTCAAGAATTCAGAAATAAAACCTCCCAGGCTTTGGAGAGCCAGTCACTCACTAACAGGCAATACTTTAAAATGTAAAAAAAAAAAAAAAAAAAAAAAAAAAAAAAAAAAAAAAAAAAAAAAAAAAAGTCAACCAAACAAAAAAGTTTTACAATAAGTCATAAAATCCCACATTTCCTGCACATATTTTCCTTAGACATTCTCCACAGCTAACTGGTAGTGCTCATGAGTACTAGATGGATGGACAAACCCCAACACTGATTGGCTATGGAATTTCCTGTTTCTCTGCTAACGTCAACAGACCATACAGTATCCCACAATTAAGTATACAGGTCTTTTTATTTACAAATCAGTGGACTAAACTAGAAACAGTTCTGTCTTGCTCAGTGGAATTATGCTCATCTAAGTGTGGTGTGAAATGAGAATTCTCTTTATTGTATCCTTCTACCACCTGCAAGACTCACATTCTTTCTCAGAGGTCTGAATGACATTGTCCCACTGGAAGAAGCTGTATGAATTGTTAATGTACCCATAATGGATGTGACTTTTGAGACATGTACATCAGATTGCCTGGGTAACAAATCCCACCTCCTCAGGGAGGAGTGCCCAGAAAATTTCACACAGCTTTCATGAAGAGGACGAAAAATGAGTTCAGACAGGTTTTCCTACTGTGAAAGGGGTGTTTACATTTCTTTATACACAGAGATAACTTTCTTATAGCAAACAGTACTGAGACTGCACTTAAATAGTAATTCACCTTGTTACAGGTCAAGCTTTAATAGTCAAAACCAAAGTACCATGACAGTTACTCCCAAACATAAATGCATTTTGGAAAGTTAAGCCATTTAATATCAAGGTTACTGAATGATAGATGAGTATTTCCAAAAAGCTAAGGCAATGAAAGCTAAATTTGGGATCTGTAACTCAAATTCTGTGTGGCACTGAATGTCTAACAGTAAAACTGACAGCTCAGAGGGAAGTGTAACTGCACTGCTCTGTCCGTACCTGCGGGCACCAGCTAAAATATCAAGAAGTGTTTGGTGGCATACAGGATCTCACCAGCTATCATCTCCAGTGAATCAGGAAATGCTATGGAAAGGAAAAATCAGGACAAACTGAAGAACTGTGGGAACAACTTCTGCTTGGGAGAGCTGAAGGGGCAGACTAAACGTGTTAGTTTTATCTTTGAGATTGGAGTGCCAGATGTAGACCTAACCTCCCCACAGAGGTGATGGCAGTGAATTGGCCCTGGGCTGCCCTCCATGCCTCAGGGCACAAGGAGCTAAGGAAAGGAGGGGACACCATTCCCTGCACTTTTTCTAGGGGAGTTGCTGTTGCTCTGCTCTATACTTCCTCAGTTTTCCCAGGTGTACCCTGTCTGTTGGGAATCAAGTATGTCCCGAACTCCCCAGGTAGATGGGAATCTATCTCCTTATTTTTTTATCTTCTGCATCCCATCAGAGAATAGAGTGGTTCTGTAACTTCAAAGTCCTGTCCTCAGGACAGCAGTTTTCTGACTGGGAAGAGCAAAAGCAAAGAACTGTTGCAAGGTGTTGACAAAACAGAATTTGGCAAAGTATCGATCACAGCACGCACTTCTGAAGAGCAAGAAAATGAGTTTTTGTTGGGAACAACAATGTACAGTCTGACATGTCCCTGCTTTTGTTTTCAGCAGAAATACCAGCTAAAGTTTTATCCTAATTTTATGAGATATCTATGGAGAGTATGGCATTAATTTTATGTATGTTTTCCTAGGAGAACTCCATCTGTCTAACTTCCTCAGGAAATGTTTACTTCCTTTGCAAACAATCTAGTCACTCTTTACCATATGACTCCAACAAGAATAATAAATCTCCATCAGTTTGAAGGTAAAGGAAATATGGTAACAGCTGTTTCAGTAAAACATAAACAACGTCCTTTTAATCTTTACTGCAGAGACATTTTCAGGTAAAGGTTTGTCTGCAGCAAAATTACAGGTAGATTTTTTTTGTGTCTCAGCTTGAGTACAAAAGTTCTGAACTTCACAAATTAAATTTCATTTCCAGATTGAGGAGAAAGGAAAAACTTTTATGTTTCCCTTATCAGGATATTTTCTGGATATCTAAAAAAGCCTGAAAACACTACAGGAAAATGCAGCTCCTTTTCGTTCCTGCTTCCCTTTCCAGTGATCAACTGAAATACATGAACACCTGCAATCTTAGGGGGAAAAAACCCACAACATATGCTTAAAATAAAGCAGTTATGAAATATTTAAAAGCTCATTTATATGTGCTAGTATTTTTCCCCTAATCTACTGCATTTTACCTCTGTGGACACAATTAAAATTTAATTTTTAAAGTCTTGTTGTTTTCTAAATTGTAATGAACATTTCTAGTGCTACTGACACAGCCCCTACAGATGGGTTTTTTCCTTGCAGGCACAGAGAGCCACTTGCAGTTTAACTTTACAGCAAGAGTAAGTAAAATAAATCCTTTTGGTTTTGATCGTAACCTCTGGATTATGTTTCGATGACCCTGTAATTCCTGTGGGGTAGGCAGCTTGGTCTTACATATGTACACAACATTTTAGCATAAAACTAATCAGATTTTCAACATGAAAAAAAAACCCTTAGCATTTACAGAATCTGCTTCTTCCATGTCCTAACAGAGGGAGCCATGGAAGTACCACACGTCCGATCAATGCAGCAGCCATGCAGCACCTCCCTTTCTCTCTCGGCACATTCAGCTGGCAGTGATGCATCCAGCCTATCATCAATTCATCAATCACATTAAACCCCCAAAATACTCCAGACCCTTTACTAGAAGGGTTTTTGTTATCCACCACATGTTTATCAGTGACTCACAAAGTTCAGTAAGCAAACTGAAAAATTTTCACCTATTCTCATACCTGGTGTAAAAAATACTTTTTAAAAGGAATTGTCTAGAGCACAAACACATGAATGCATGTGCAAAGAGAGAGTGAGTGTATTTAATTTATTAGAAGCAGCACATCAGAAAAATGTGCTATTACAACAGAAAGCCATACTAATGGAAAAAATGGGTTAGAGCTTGCAGGTTGGAATAGAAAACGAACAGTTTTTGTGTGCAGTCCAGGTCTGTTAATCTTCAGCTTTGCAGCAGTATTTATCTAGCTTACAAATATTTTTGTGCTAACAATTATTTCTCTGTAAACACAGATGTCCGCTTCCTTTTGGCACTGAATTAATTAAAAAGGTGTGATGGGGAAACTAGAATTAAACTACTGGGTGATCTGGTGAACAAAAACCCACGTCTTGAGCAGTCAAACCTTTCAACAGAACTTTGTCCTGTTGACAGGTACTCTCTTCAGGGTTTGCCTTCCCCAATGACACAGTCACAAGCAGTACCAGGACAGGAATGTAAAACTGGTATAACAACACAGTGGTGGGGTACAGCCCATGATGATTGAGGCCCAAATGATGCATCACACGATGCCACAGTCCTGCTCCTCTGTATCCTGCTGATGTTTTCATCTTTCCTAGGCATGGCTTTGAAGTAACTGCTTTGATGGCTGCTGAAAAGCTGCACTTCCTCTCCATGTCCACTTGTGCCTTCGTCTGTCAGTTTGGTCATGGGACCCTGAAGTTGGCCCCAACATATTGAACTGGTGTGTCATCTACACTTTACTTGTGCTCTAAATGAGAGACAGGCAGGCTTCCTCAGCTTCCACTCTTGCGTCATACCTCCAATGGAAGAAGGAGTTCTTCTAAAGTATAGCTATACTGTCTTGGAAAAATAAGGTGCAACTTTTGAGTTTGTTCACACTGCTTAGAAGAGATGTGCTGTAGAAAGATGGTGGGTTTAGTTGTACAGAGCTGGTCAAGAGGAACCCATGCACAGCCTGTCTTGTAGAGCTGCTGGTACTCCCTGCTGCACAGGCATGGCTATACACCCAGGCAGAAGATCAAGACTTCTCTCCTACTCTCAAGTCTTCCCTCCTTCTGTGCTGCCTGCCCACCCAAATGTCCCTCCTGTCCAAACAGCTGCACTGACAGACTCTGCCTGCCCCTCATCACCTTGGCAAAGGGGAAGAGACAGACAATCTGTCAGTGACAGCCTGTGTACGTGACCAAGCAGAGGGGTGCAGCTAGAGTGGAACCATTGTTTACTCTGCTCTGTGTGCAATGGGAGCAGTGCAGCCAGCTTTCCTATCCATACACCTTCCGGTTTCCCTTCCCCACAGCAATTGTCCCAGCTCCTGAACATATCCCTTATGACATTATTTAAAAAAAAATATCCTTTTCTGCAGTAGCTCTTTTCCTCCCCTGTCCTCTGCTCTGTCTTTTCCTCTTCCTTCCTCCACACATCCTCTGCAAGGGACAAGGGGAAGCTTTTGTTTCTACTGCTGCACGTGTGCTGGTTGCTCTGTCTGGGTTGCCTGCTGGCCAGAGAGGCAGAGAACTCACATTGCTGCTCTTCTCTACATGGAGTGTTATTCTGAATCCTTCACCTCCAATGAGCTACTAATTCTCACAAAATTAGTAGCAGTAGTTATATAATAATTTTGAGAATCCTTTTCTATCTGTTAAATTTGCTTGAAACTTGGCAGAAGTTACTGTGAGGGACATCAGAAGAATGGTAAAACTGTCACACTTGAATACACATTTATGACCTGGACAAAAAGAATTAATATAATAGAGTTGCATCAGTTTTTTCATTGATACCTCTCATACCTAGAAGTATATGTGACTGATATTTACAGAAAATTATTACTGTTCAAAAGTTTCACTGTGGGGGGTACACACATGTTTTTGAGTTGTTATAAATACTTTAGAGAGAGCAGCTTTTAAATTCATATAAAAATAGAGCTTCAATGGCAAATATCCTCTAGCTGCAATTTAAGGGCACACTTTTGACAAGTTTAGTTTTTGTAGACAAAAGAGTCACTAAAAATGTAACATTATGTCAGAAAATAATATGTGCTGACTGAAATAGTTTCTCTCTTGCCCTTCCTGTGACTGGGCAAATCAGGAGAGAACAAGGAAACAGCTGGTCAAACACAGATGAATCAAGAGTGCAAAAGCACACAAACAGAGATTGAAGATTTGCTACAGAAGACCAGGACTGAAATTTCCTTCTTTCAAATAAGACACAATTAGGAAAGGAAGAAGGTGTCCTGCCTGGAACACCTGTAGGAGTTGTTCCCATCAAAGGCACAGTAAAGTGACAGACTCACCATCTTCACTGGTGTGGGGCTCTGTACTGGCATCCTGGTCCCCCTCCTCCAAGGTACCATGCTCACTGTATGGGCTGTCACTGGAGACAAGCAGAGAGGAACCACATCAAAAATATGCCACCTCCATGGGATTATTTAGAAGCATTCTTATAATGCTACAAAGTTATGTGCAACATAATTATCCTAGTGTGCTATGAATATATAATCAATAAAGAAGCCTATATGCATTTCCTTGAAACAAAATTCCAACATTAAGAAGCCCTCAGAACATTTGATTCCTTTATAAATAAAAGCTGTGTGTTTGCTGCCAAGGGGGTGTCCTGGTTTTGGCTGGGATAGAGTTAATTTTCTTACATGTAGCTGGTGCAGTGCTGTGTTTTGTATTTAGGATGAGAATAATGTTGATAACACACTGATGTTTCAGCTGCTCCTGAGCAGTGTTTACACTGAACACACCACCATACCTGCAAGTAGACTTGGGGGGCACAAGAAGCTGGAAGGAAACACAGCCAGGACGTCTGACGCCAACCAACCAAATGGATATTCCAGACCATATGGCATCATGTTCAGCACATAAACTCGGGACAAAGCTGGTCAAGGGCTGCTGCTCAGGCACTGACTGGGCACTCATCAGTGATGATGAAAACTGCATTCTGCATCACTTGTTTTGCATATTCTAATTATTGTAATTTGCCCTTTCTTTTCTGTCCTATTAAACTGTCTTCATTTCAACACAAGAATTTTACTTTTTTTTCCCAATTCTCTCCCCTATCCCACTGTGGGGAGAGTGAGTGAGTGGCTGTTTGGTATTTAGCTATCTGCCCCATTAAAGCACAATAAAGAAAAGGAGAAGGCATCATAAGCTGAAATTTTGTAAGGTGGTTCACAGCCAAAGAAACATTTTCCTACCTGCCTGTGTGCTCTGATCACCTGGAATTCTATCTCTGGCTGAACACCAAGCAGCTTCCTTCACAAAATGTTGTAGGAAACATCGTCAGAATTGCCTTTGCTTCACTTTTTCATACTTAACACTTTACTGTGTGGACCTAAATGCTCTTCTCATTTATCTTCATACTTCTAACCAGCCTAATGATTTTGTTTAGGAGACAGAAGGATAATATTCTGACTTACCAATAGTCATCTCCAGCCATGCATTTTTCATATACCGGTCCATCAAGTTCTTTCACATCTGGAAAAATAGCCTCATGATGGATGATGATAGTTTTGATTATCTCATTCACGTGTGCCTGACAAGACACCTGGTCTTGTATGTCTGGAACAGGCATCAGGGTTGGCCCAAAACAAATGGCCAGGTTGTATGGATCCATCATGTTTTCATCACTGTACTGTGAAAGGCTGTTATAACAGAAAAATCAAGAAAAATTGACTTTTCCACTGTGACTAACCTTATTCTGAAAACTGTAGAAAACTTTTTGAAATCACAACTTAGAGATTTCCTGTTGTCATTGACAATCCCACATAAAGTAATGGAACAAAAAACCAGGATTTCTTCAGTAGGTTATATACACTATGAAGTGAGTTTATTCCATATATATATTTATGTATATATATGTGTTCCCAGGCTACCTTGTTGAGTGTACACTGACTTAATGGGCTAACATCTGCTGCTGCTTCTAGCACAACAATGCTCCAAGTGAACTGGATGCAAAGTGGGTCTACATTTCTCACTGGACCTGGGTGCATCTCTTTCAACAGCTGGCTACACAACTTAGATACACAGAATTGTATTCTACAGGCAACAAGTTCCTGGATCTTGCAAGGGCTCTTGTGACTTTTGGTTTCTGTTTTTACCATACAGACTAAAATTCCTAAGCACCTTGCCTTCTGCCCACAAACTCCCACAACAGTTTCATTATGGAAGTGTCCAAATGAAAAGCTTTCATTGTTATTAATCAACTTTTGCAAGCTCTCCTTTCTTCCAGAAAATGCAAGGTTACTAATTTTCTAATTTGAATGAGAAGTTGTTATCTATTCCCATTTTTACTGAATGCCAATGCTGGCTTTTGAATGGTTCTATGTGGGGCCAGTCAAGTAGAATCTGATGTGCTGGGATGCCCTATACTATGTTGTCCTGTACTCTGAAGCAGCATAGGAATTCTGATGTCTGGTTGTGTTCAAATACAACACCATGTTCCCTCCAGAAAGGGAATTTTAGAGAGTGTTTTCCATGTTTAATCAATACATATGCATGAGGCAAACCTTCTTCATGACTACCCTCATAACTAGCTTTTAAAATTAATCATGTTTGCCCCTTTCTTATGCCATGATTTACTATCCTCTCCTGTGTGTTAATTGGAGATGTCTTGTTCTTCTGATTTATCAGGTGGTTCAGACTTTATACATGCACAACTGTAAAAAAGCCTGTAACAATCATTGTGAAATGTGAAATTCTGCTGACGGCTGTTAACAAGCAGCGCTCCTCATGGCTCAAAGGCAAGGCTGGTACTGTTTAGCATCTCCATGAATGACCTACACAAGGGGAGGGAGGGCACACTCAGCCAGCTTGCAGATGATGCCACACTGGGAAAGGAGCAGTAAATGTGCCAAAGGTCAGACACAGGGCTACCATTTAGAAGGACCTCGACAAGATGGAGGAATGGAAAAATGGGAATTCATTCCACAGCATTTACGGCTATATTAGGAAAAGGCAGCAGGTTAAGGGAATGAATTATTCCTTTTCCAACCGGTTGTGAAGTTGCACATGAGGTTCTGTGGTTAGTTTTGAGAGACTGAAAAACTGGTACAAGCCCAGAAAAGGACTACTAACAGAGATGGCTGGGGAGCTGAAGCATATGAATTATAATCTAAAGCAGAGAGAACTGGGTTTGTTCAGCCTTTGGATAAAAAGGTTACTGGAGAATTCAGCTGCAATCTCCTACTATATATAAGATTATTAACAAGAGCAAGACAGACACAGGTGCAAAGAGATGAGAGGCAATAGACACAGCAAGGGACATTCCAATGAAAGCACAAAAAAATTTCTTTACTATAACAGTGACCTAGTACTGGGGCTGACTGCCTGGAGAGGCTGTGGAGTTGCTGCCATTTGAGGTTCTTGACTGGCCAAAGCCGTCAGCAACTTGATCTAACTTTGGAGCCTTGTGTGGGAAGCTACACCAGGTTAGGTCTGCCATGAGACATGATGACTTCATGTTGCCAAGCAGGCATAACTACATATGCAAAAAGCAGAATGGGATTTGCAGGAAGCCAAATAATGGGAATATTTTTCCTGTGGATGCACCAGGAGCAATTTCGAGGCAGTAAGGTATTTAATCTGCTTTCCAAACTGCATTCCTGTGGAGAGCACAGATGTAGCTAACATGATCACATAACAAGTACAACCCTAGACAGCTCTGGTCTATCTGTATGTCTCTGCAGAGGAGAAGCTGTGATGTAAGCTTTTAAGACATTTACATGGTGTAATTTTTGGGGGACGGATTCAGTTTCAAATGAATGGTTATTTTCATAAAACTTTAGATCTGTGTCTCTCTCTGACATACTGCTTGAAAGTGGTTCAGAAATTGCTAGAAGAAAGGAAACAGGAACAGCTGTGACTACAGGCATGAACAAATAACCTGGCTGCAAAAGACCTGTTTCTATAGGAACAGACAGGCTGAATGAAATGGGGAAGGTCACAAAGACAGAATGAATCAGCAAAGGGCAAATTTAGGAAAAAAGAGGAAAAAGGTGATATGAAAACAGATAGAACAGGAAACAGACAAATTGAAGTAGAAAGAGAAAACTTAGAATCAGGGCAAAGTGCACATAAGCAAAATTTTCTGTGAAACCATTAGGGTCAGCAAAACCAGAGAGGGCCATGAAGGACTGAAGGAAGAAACACAGTTCAATTGCCCAGCCTATCTTTTATTTTCTCTTACAGGAAGAAGTTTTTTCTGGGATGATAAATATATGAACACCACTTTCCCTCTCAAACAATCCTCCTTCCAGCCTGTGTTTTGCAATGTGAGAAACAAGCTACTCTACATCAAAGCACACACAGGGGATGTGTGCTCTCTGTACTCATACTCCTGTTATCAGAAAACAGAAGCAGCAAGACAAAGTCTCACCCTGGCAGTGCCTAGCATCAAACAGGTAACTTGTAGTGCCTGTGTTGCTTGAATATACTGGGGTTTTCCCCATCAGGAGAAATCAGCTTGAGATAAGGAAAAGAAATGCATTGTTAAATTCCATAAGCTAGTTTTAATGTAGCTACAGTTTGTATTTGTTATTTTTCTTATCAGCTTGTTTTGTTGCCAGCTTTAATGCTGCAGACTGCACTCCCCATTTCAGACAACACTTTAATGTGTCTTGTTCAATTCTGGACAAATGGAATTTTAATTTGAACGGAATCCAGCGTTTTCATTCTATTTCCACTGCCAATTAGAAGATCATATTTTTTGTTAAATGGAGCTCAAATGTGAATTCTACATAGAGTATGAGTTAACCCAAAGAACTTTAACAGCAGCAAAGGAAGGCAGATAAAGGCAGACTGCAGCACTGGGGTCAGTACTTACTGGTTGAGGAAGGCAAAGAGGTATCTCATCACTATAAGGACCGACCTGGGCAAAGTAAGGAGCAGTTTGCGGATGTGAAGAGCCCTCTCATAGAGATTGTCTATTCCTGCAAACAGAAGAAAGTGTTTTATGTTCCCTTGTATATGATTGTCAGAAAAAGCATTCAGTCAATTTACTCAATTTACTTTGACTTTTTATCATCACATGCCTCTAGTCAGTACTGTCTAATTCTGGCATATTAGAAAAATGAGATCTAGAAGTTCTTTTCCCTCTTAATAAAACCCCACAGCTTAAAAGTAACAGTTTTTAAAGAAGATACAAATCTGTCTAAGTCAAACACTGGACACTTGCTGAGCTTTACAGCTCACAAAACCACAAAATCAGTACATAAATAACCTGAAGGAACCAAGGACAGATGCTGGCCATTCCTTTCAAATATAGATGCATTCTCTTAATTTGAATTTTCCCATCAGACACTTAATCCAATCATCAAGCTTCTCTAGCAAGTTTTCTTAATCAAATATCCAGCTATAACTCTCTTAGTGGCAAAACAGGAGAAAGGCCTTATTTTTTTTTTTTTTTTGTATGGAGCCAAGAAACACAAAGATTGCATTTTTCTCAAATGATTTTATAGCAGTCCACGGAAATTCTTCTGAAGTGGGAAAAAATCATCTGATAAAAGCATCAGTTCCTAATATCTTGTAACAAGGATGCACTATTTTCTGTGTTGGTCAGAAAGACTATGTGGCTGCAAGCTGGGCAATGATGGATAAAAGCTTGAAGTGTTTTTCAGAAAAAGCAGTATCTCAGTTTTTAACTCAGTGTGTTTTCTGAGTCCACAGTAAATGACACTGTGGGAACAACCTCAAATTTCAGTAATGCTTTTTATGTGAGCCAAGAAAGTATGCTGTAATTAACAACATCTAGGGGAAATCTTAGCATACTAAGATGAGAAATCCTGTCCAGTGGCACTAAAGTGGATATTCAGCAATTTGGAAATCAGAAACAGGAGCTGATTCCAATAGCTGAAAAACAGATTGTACCACAAAATGTGGTATTTAGGAATGCACAATTAAAATAATTACTTACATAAATATGTGTTAAGTGAAAGTGTACATAAGTAATACACATCAGAATTACTGGCATTATTTATGTGCTCTTTGGTATGGCTATTTCAGTATTTATTTGCAGATGCAAAATTTGTGTTGACTTACATTTCTAAGAAGAAAACTGGTATCTAGTAACTGTTGTTTTGGTATTAAAAACTAAGCATCAGAAGAGCATGCTGGAAGCAAGACTTTGATTGCCACCTAGGTGTTATAGTTCACTAGGAAATGCCAGTGCAGCAAAAGGGTGTGAGATCTGCTCCCACCTCAGCATTCACAGGAGATTCCACTGGCTCAGCACCACTGGCATGCTGGAACAAAAGATTCTGGGATGGGATCAAACTGGCCTCCATCAGAGTTTCTGTAGAAGCAAACAGCCTACCACTGCTTGCATGAAGAAGTCCATTTGGCTTATGGTATCTGCTGCAGAGGCAGAACAGCAAAACTCTGGCAGGAAGTAAAAATGTATTCCCCAGCAGAGACCCTGAAGGCTGGACAGTGTGCCTGGTGAGCTGCTGCAGGGCTGGTAGGAAAAAGGACTGCTGACAGCTTTATAATTTATAACCTAATGAGTCACTCTGAACCCAAACACTAGCTGGAAATCAGTTCAAGCCGTCTCAAGTGGAGCATGGGACCCGAAATTTCTTTTTATGTTTCTTGTAAACATGGACTGCATGAGTCAAGAAATATTTCTGACTACTGGTTAAGAACTGGTGTCCACGGCAGGGACATGCCAAGTCTGGGAGCTGCTTGCATAGTGAACATCCACAGAGCAACTACAGCTCTCCTTTCCCATTCCAATGCATTTTTCAACACTCCTGCTTCAGCAGCACTGTGTGCTGCATGTGGGAAGCTGGAGGGTAGTTTTGATGCAACACCAGGACTTGCCTTCTGCATTACAGCCTTTCCTGGCTAATGCCTTGTGCTACAGTCCTGCCTTCTCCAGACAATTCTGGAGACTGGCCCTGCTCCAGGTTCAGTCATTGCTGAATCCAAATCAGACCTGAGAAATGCACTGGGCTGGGACCCAAGGTGGGTTCAGCAGCTCCTTCTAGCAGTGTGTTGCCTGTATGGCTGCAATAGCTCTGTCTAAACTAGTGAGCTAAACCAGGATGGGGCACACTGGCAGGCAACTACCACTCAGTTATCACACTCTCCAGTGTGCTTGTGGTCCCTGCCAACTACAATTTTTCCAAGCAATTCCTGGACAAGTTTGACAGATGCATGAGTCAGGAACCAGTCCCAGTAGGCAGCACAGAGATGGTGGAGCAGGTACAGAGATTCTGGCTGTGTAGTCATGCATTGAACTATCCCAGCTGTCCTACAAGGAGCATGATCAGTACTAAGTACTTGAAGTGACCTGCACTCCATACTGAAGCAGTTACAAGCCATACATGCTTGAATGAGATGTATGTGTTACCAGTACCTTCCTGGTAACACTGGACCCAGTTGCCATGAAAGTCCCTTTATTGAAAATCCAAACTACTGTTAAGCGGTAAATTTATGTACTTTCCACATTATTTCAAGAGGCTGCACTGATTTGATTTAAAGGAGCTAGGTAATGATGTAATGTATTTGCATGCTGTTTTGAAATGTGGAGCTGAATTTCCCCATTGCTTGAGTGTATGCAGCACATTGAGTGTTTGGGTACTTAGGAAAGATGGAATGAATACAGAGCAATCTTTTTACATGCAGGCAAAAAGAATTTGCAGCTCTGCTGCTTCCCATGCGAAGGAAAGCTAAAACATTGCTTTGCTTCCAATGGCTTTGCTAATGAGAGCCTCAGGGCAGAAGGACCATCCATGCTGGTTGCTGCAAGGAAATACTGGCAAGCTCAATGCTGGAGAGAGCTGGACACACCTCTCCTCTCACAGTACTTCTGTTGGAGACACTCTTTTCATTACTCTGACTTTTTTTACCTGAGTGCCTGATGAGTTATTACCCATTTCTCAGCTAAGAAAACAGAAGTGCTTGCTATTACATGATTTGTCCTAGTAATGCAATTTAACTGCTGAGCTGAAATAGAAATCAGGGGATTTGAAAACTGGTTCATTACTCTAATGATATGATGAGACTCATATTCCCAAAGACAAGCAAGAGGACAAGCCTCTGGCAAGGCCAAACACACTGAGAATTAATGTATTTTTTCTAACTGTGGAGAGAGACAGGGAAGAAAGATCTCTATGAAGAACACAGGAATATCAACTACAAATCAAGACTAATGTCAAGTAAACATCACACAGTGAAATGGTTATTATTTTCTAGTTCCCAGTTCTCAGAGCAAAGCAAAACGTTTGGAGCTCTTGTCTGACACATCTGCCTTCCAGACCCATCTCTGCCATGGGGGTCAAACCCATAAGCAGGAGAGTTTCTTGTCAGCAAAATGAGAAGCTGCTTGTTGTGGGAGCACTGTGCTTCAGTCAAAGCAGAGCACAGGAGACACTTGTAGGGTGAAACAAGAGAGGGGAAGGAGGCAGCCTCTGGAGTTTCATGACTGTAGCGCTTTGTGGAAGAGCCAGGCACCTGAGCCAGAACCATTAATGCACCTTCATCAGACAAGAGTGCAACAAGTATTCTACTAATATAAAGAATTTTATTTTCTGTCTATCCGTAACATTATCTAGGCATCTAAGTTTCTGAAGTGTTTTGGATCTAAGAAGCCTCTACTAGTTACTACAAAAAATGAAAAGCAGAGAGCTCAGAGGTCATTTAAGTCTACAATCTTAGCCTCTGACTTCACTTTAATCTCCTCTGAGAGATGTCTGTTCAACTTGTTCATAAAATCCTCCAAAAAGGCAGATCACAAGCTCCACAAGAAAATCTGTTGAGGTGCAATCCTACATTGCTCTTGGAAAAGACATTATTTACTGATCTCACAGGGACTTACTCTGCAAATGTTCCATGTCCTTCATCTGGATGAATGAATCCAGATGAGATTAATGTCATTGCATATATTTATCAGCTAGCTGCCTCTCTGTCAGCCACACACTAAGGACTGGCTCTCAATCACATGAGATAGACATAAATCCTAGGCACTCAAGCCTTGAAAAGTGTGATCTTCAGTCTCCAAGAACACTGGAACCTCTTCTGGAGAGGCACTATCACCTTCACTGACTGTAAAGACACACAGAAACGATGAATCTCTACTTTTCTCTTCCAGGAGAAATAACAGTTTTAACCACCTGGTCACCCAGGATGAGGTTTTTGAAAGGTAACTCTAAAGTAAAACAGATCAGAAGTGAACAATCTACCACAGAAGAGTAAAGGAAACTTGAGAGGGGAGAAAACACAGTTACTAACAGAAGCCCCCAAACACAAATAAACAAAAATGAAATTAGAACTGAAAATAGGGGTATATTCGTCCCAAATAATATTAAGAAAATGTAAATTAAAGTTTAATTAAACAATAACTCTGAAGTAGTAGAACATGTAAAAGGCAATATACTCAAATATATTGATGCAGTGATGCAGAATACAACTCTTTTGCATGAGAGCAATTACTGCTGGCTTCAAAGTATTTTGGACCAACTGGACAGCTGCACACTATTCTGTTGTTTTAATTTAAAGAAGCAGATGAAGCTCTGTAGTTGGTCATACACATGGCCTCTCCTGCACTGGAGGTGAGACATGGTTTTCCAACTGAGAGGGTTCAGCCTGGGAGCTGGCAGAGCTCAGAAACATCTGAAAACATCTGAAAGCATCTGAAAACATCTGAAAACATCAGTTCTGGATTGTGAATGTTTGACCAGCCTCTCTAAACAGCCAGCCTCCATGGGCCAATCTCAGTATGAACAACAGGACTGCAAACATTTGGCAAAGGGAAGATACTGTTGATCAAAACATATGGAAGGAGAAACCTGGTGTCAGCAACTAATGAATTGTGTTACAACCAATATACAGGGCTGTGCAAGGTAAGCAAATTTCACAAGCAATGGGAGCACAAAGGAGGAGGCAAACAATGGTAATGTAAGATGTCTCTCCACTTTAGGACCATGGCTTTGAAGTATAAAATCCAATGTAATATTTCTTTGTGGGGGTTACTTGCTATTTCCACTTGGTGTGGTGCCTACCAGTAACAGTGAATGCCTAATGCATATTTTACACACCCTGTGAATGCCAAATGGGACTGAGTTACACTTGCAGATGTAATTTTTATGGTCAATTTGCAGCTGACAAGTTATCTACATGAATATGTATTAGTGCTGAAGCTAACAATTTCTGCCTCTTTTCATTTTGGTCGATGAGTCCAATCCAGCTCAAAGATATGTATATATTAACTCAGCAATGCCACTCACAGCTCTTTCAGATCTTTTTAAGAAGGCATTACAAGAGGACAAACCTAGCAGTCTCCACTGTCACTTAGGGAGGAAAACACTTTCTATTTTGTTGAAACTTTTTCATGGAGAGTTGACAATTCAGAGTAGTTTTTTACTCTTTAGGTAATGGGCAATAGTCTGGAAAAGAAGTAAAAAAAAAATTCTTTCATAACATTTATGTCTTCAGGTAAACAGGCACTGCTGGTGGCAAGGGACTAAAATGATAAAAATCAGAAGAAAAAAAGGATACAAGTTTTCAATCATCTTGCCATTTCTGTCTATGAAATTTAAGGCAAGGGAGATGAAACCATGAAGAACTGTAATGCTCTGTGCAGACATTAACCAATCTGAATAGCTCAGGTGTGTCTCCTGCTGTATGGCACAGCTATCTATGTAAATGTGGACTTAAGTAAGCCATGTGTGTGAGAGCTCACACCAGGAGAGAAACTGCAGTCCCCCAGCAGTGAAGTGAATTACAGCCAGCCCTACTGAGCTCAGCTCCTGCACCTTCTGCCTCCAGGTAGCTCCTGTTACAAATACTTGCCTTTGGCCCAGTCTGTTCCTACAAAGGGGCAGAAAGAAGTGAACTAGGACTCTCCTCCTTCCCACCCCAACCTTGGATTGTCCTCTGGATAACAGAATGCTGCTGGGACCAAGAGTAGCCACTCCTAAGGATAAGAAGAAACCATTATGGCCCATAATCAGATGGATTCTTTATGTTCTGCTCTACCTTTCATGCTTGCTTTGGCCCAGCGCATACAACTTGGCCCAAATTTTATCTACATTAGATCATAAGCCCAAACAGAATAACATTGTTCTCATGAGTGTAATTAATACAAATTGCCATAAAAATCACAGTAATTTCACATTGTTTCCGCTGTATTTACAAAATGGAAAGCATTAACTTACAATGCCCTTTTTCATTTGGAAATATATGCATAAATGTAAAGGAATTTCTCGGTGGCTGTACTGAGGAAAGGTTCATTTTGCAGCTGTAGTCTCAATTATGCCTGACATCCATAACTAAGTACTTCAGTTTCAAGGGGTTTTTCACTGGCAACATTACATTTCCATATAAAATGTGTGACATTCTGCCCTTTTACGGTTTTATGTGAACATTAACTTCACAAATTTCCTTTCTCCCTCTATCCTTCTGTAACAATTTCTGCCAACAATTAAGAAACCACACTGACATTTATCTTGAAAAACTATTTGAAAAGAATGTTTATTCCTTTCCTCAGTGTTTTTCAGATCATGAATGCAACATGAATTAAGAGTATTTAAAAACGCATAATTAAACATGTGAAAGTTTTGTGGATTTTATGTATCTAAAGAAGTTACATTAACCTAAGTTCTCACAGAAAAAGGGAGTCTGGCCCTGCTCCCATTAGCAGGAAGACCAAGATACATAATATGTGAGGCCACATAAGCACAGAAAAAACCTAATATAACTATGACTGATTCAAAATCTGAAATGAAGGAGAAATCTTGTCTAGACAATTTTCCTTTTTGCAAGATATCCAGTGTTAAGGCTAAAATATAGCAATGGAAATGGTGTTTTAGACCCACAGTTTATGACAGTATGTACCATGTAGGTGCTACACAGTGTATTTAGAAATGCTGGGGGTTTTTGTTTGGTTGGGTTTTTTTGTTTGGTTGGTTTTGGTTTTGTTTTTTCCCAACAAATCATTCTGATTCCTTGGAAGTGGTGCATCACTCAACAAAGTACATAGAATAGTACACAGCTGTAAAAGTACTCCACCTCAGGCTTCTCAGATAACCACAAGATGCAGCCACACAGCCCCTTGCTCTCAGCATATGGTTCTGGGGCTGGCTCTGGGTGCAAGGCACAAGAGCTGTTCTTGCCCTCATACTTCGTTCAAACTCCCCCCACTGTGACAACACAAAGCAAACTCACCCTTGTCCCACCTTGGTCCACACTTAACTCTCCTTCCTGTGCTGAAGGCATTGATATGCCATTTCAGCATGGCCCTAATGATAATCTTGTGAAAACCAAACCAAACCAAACAACAAAATCATCCCCCCCATGCTTCTCCCAAAACCTGTAAGAAAACAGGTATCAGACACTTACAACATATTATCAGACTAAAGTCCTCTGCTTTCCTGTACAACAGCAATAGCAGAAGTCAAAGCTAGCAGAACTACTCAGTCATTACACCTTGTTTTGACAAACTGTCATAGAGATGACAATCCAGATTTATGATATCCTCAGAGAACACTCAGCCTAAACCAGGATCAGATGGCACCACCTCTTTCTCAATAAACATTTTAAAATGTTGTTGTGAAAAGCAGTGACTTTGTTCCAGGCTATTGTTGTTACTGATTTCAGTTCTGCTGGATGATACTATTATTTAAATAAAAGGTTGTCAACTCTTTCACAGGAGAATAATTAATTGCCTACTAGGAACATGCAATAGTTGGACATTCTCTATAAAAAACAAGATCTAGCACTAGGGATCTAGTATTCACAGCCATTTTTCTTGAAGTTCTTAACAACAAAAGAAATACTTTTTTCAGGGTAACTGAACTGGAACCCTCTCAGACAGTGATGCTCTGGAAGGCTGGTGAATCTCTTCTGCCTGTGCAGGTGCCACACAGATCTGTCAGCTCATTCCACTGAACTTCCACCCCTCTTTCCAAACACCCCATTCCCTCTTCAGCACCTTCAATGGTGAAGGAGAACTCTGAAATCATCCAGGTTCCTCTTCTTGGAACACATTTATAAGGCTGTTCTGGGCAAGTATCTTTGTATCTCCTGAGCATTCACTTATATAATCCCTGTAAACTGAACACTCATTCAAGGTATTTTAAAATTTAGTTTACATAAGTATTTAAATCTCTTCAACACAGCAGACTGCAGTAACATCTTCATGCTAAGAACCACCATTTATATTTCTCTTATGCTTAGTCAAAATAATGAAGACATAAAGACACCAAATGGGCAGAATCTGATAGCAGGAACTTTGAGAAAGAAATCTAGTACAAATGTTTAATGATGAAAGTGATTATTCATTTGAACAGTTTATCCAAGAATGTGGTAGATTTTCTATCAACCAAAGCCACTAAATCAACAAATTTTTCCAGCAGATATGCTTTAATTCATCCAGAAGTTATGGAAACCAGCACAGGAATATTAGGCAGAGTTCTATCATCCTTGTCATGCAGAAAATCACTCAGTCAAAATGATACTTTCTGACATTTCAATTTCTATGACTTGCAGAGATTTTCAGGGGCACCACAGTCAGTTAAAGCCGAACTGAAGCAGAACCAGGACTGTGCTTCCTAAAAAGACACTGTCCCCCTCAGCATCAGGGATCAGACTGCTAAACTGTGGTTTTTAGGTGTTAGGACTCCTCAGTGCCACCAAGTCTGTAAGCAGCAACAGCTGCAGAAAACTCTGCAAAAACAACGAAACGCAAAATATCGCACACAGACGTGATCACAGTGCTGCAAGCACCTGTAACCTCCAGGAGAAACCATTGCAATCCTCCCTGTGGGGGAAGCAAACCACACACACTGCGTCCCCAAGTAGGGAGCCAAACACCACACCTGGCTGCCAGCCTGGAGCACTGTGCACCCATCAACTGGTGGCCTTGCCTGCTGGGCTGAGATCTCTGCCAAAATAACAGTTTGGAGAGCCTGACCTCATCAATTTCCCCAGGGACTGGCTCTTATTACCTGTGAAACTGCCTCTCTCTCCATTTGGTTGAAGGGGGCAAGTTATAAAGGAAGGGTAGAAAGGAAATTCTTCCTCAAAGCTAGCTCCTCTGACCACTGCGCCCACAGGGAACAGCAAATCTACTGATGGCTGGCTTGGCCTCACCCCTCAACACCTGCAGGAGTCAGTGAACTGGAAGAGGTTTTGTGCATGTCAGAGCAATTCACTCATCCACTGACAACTTTCCAAATTACTACAACCTCTCCATGTCTGGTCATGAGCACCAGCAGGGCACAGATCATGCAACGCTCCTCCAAGGCATCCCATTGCAACTCATGTGTGGCTCTCCTGCAGACAACACTCAGCTCTTCCCCTCCATCCCTGCACCCAAGAGTTTTCTGGGTTAGATTGGTGGTTTTCAGCAGAACACAACAGAGGTCCAGAATCACACCATGTTGAGCAGTTAGTTACTTATTCACCAGTGCTGACCCCAAGCTGTGGGGCATGAAAGCCTTGGAAAGTAACACAATCTGTTTTCATGTTCACGACTTCATTCACTGCTGTCTGCCTCAGTGCACACGGGAAAATAATAATGTGTTTAAATTTAACTATCCCTTGTATACCAAAAGATATTCTTCCTGCCCTGTTAAACAAAGAATTGTACTGTACATTAATCCCAATGGAAAAAGGGAACAACCACAGCTGTGAGTATGACTAACAACTGAGCCAGACTGCTACACACAGCATACAAATAATCTCAGGAAAATCTGTGAAGTTAGCTGTTTTTTCAGGCTACTACTGTGTATCTGAAAGTAAAATCCTATTGAGAAAAACCAGAAATTTATACTTACTGATACAAGAAATAAGATCATTAAATCTTTCCTTAGGAAAGACAGGATTTTCCAGCCCTCGGAAATAGAGCTTCAGTACTCCAGCAACTGAGTTAATGTCATGGTTACTCTGGTCATCTGCCAAAGGATTTTCACCTTAAAAAGTAAATAAAGTGAATGAAACACACACGCAGGAGCATTCTTGCACGGAACATTTTTAGAAGTGAGTGACATTTTGGGCGGGTTTTGTTTTTAGTATGTGGGAGGTGGCAATGCAAGCATTCAAGTAAGATAATAAACACTGATTTAGAAATCCCAGGCTATGATTAAACTAAAAAAAGGCAGCCTAAATAAAGCTTCCTTAAAATTACATAACCTAGTGATCTCTTAGGTCCTGAACTTACAGCTAGGTATTTATGGCCATGTTGTGATTTACAGCTAGTAAAATAAAAAAACCCAAACACTCTTAATTGAATAGAGTTTTGCAGACTTTTCTTTGGAGCCCTACATAAAACAAATGGAGTTAGACCACTCATTGAATTGAATATTGCCTTCATTCTAAAAAGTTAAAATATCAGGAATATGTGCAACCACTTTGTTGAAAATCTAACTGCAACCTCAACCATGACTGCACTGTTTTATTTATGTAATTTTAAATTACATAAATAATCTTTATTTTGAAACACTTTAAAATGTATGGATCTTCAAGGATAATGCTACCTAGGAGGAGGAGTTAAGAATAAGCAGATTTAAAAGCTGCAGAGAGGAGGAATGTGGCTTCACTTAGCAAGCAAAAACAGCTGCTTTATGTATCTTGTCGAAGAAAAGATCAGGTTTAAAAAGATATATATAACTAATATTGGGGAGCAAAATACTGTGCATATTTTTATGCTTTTAGTCACAAGACTTGTTGCTTCAAGGGTTTTGTCATTTGCACATAATCTGCAGAAATTTTAATTTTCTCTAGAAATTAAAACAACCCAGCTTTTAACACTCAAGAAAAAAAAAATGTAAGATTTAAGATTTTAACAATATTGCTTCAACACACTTGGTGGATGGCTGGATCCCCAGCAGAGCAATCCAAGGCTGGGTGTTGCAAGCCACTGATACTGAAAAAGCTAGCTGTACTTCCTGGCATTTTTCAAGATATTCCTCCTCTGGGGGGCTGAAGTTTCCTTTGGGAATGAAAAATGGAATGACCTTTTTTTTAACTCCCTATTTTCCTGGATCATAATGCAACTTTGGCAGAGGGGCCAGAAAGTTAAGCACTTGTATTCCAGAAGATCAAGCAACAGGACTTTCAAATTTCATTAAGTAGTCTCTTGAATCAAATTAAACTCATTACCTTTCTTTTCTGAGGATCTTTAAAATAAAATATAAAAAATCCCCTATTATTTGCAGTTTACCATTAACAAAAAACCTAATGTTTACAGTTGATTGTAGAGCCCTGTGTCTTGTCTAAACAAAATGAGAAAAACCCTCAAGCTCCTAGGACATAATGGGGGGAGAACATGCACGTCATCATTGTACTTCATGTTTAAACATGTGATGGTGGAAAGTTTTAGGTGCAGCACACAGAGAAAATTATTAGAATTTAAAAGATTTCTAAATGTCAGATATTAAAGTGCTCAAATAAATGAAAATCCAATTACCTCTCTCAAATGAATTTTTAATATCATTGACTTCCACCTGGGAACCAGACACTCTAAAAATCCCCTGATGCTGAAGACCTGCAGAAAAGATGGGAGACAGTGCTGAAAGATTACTTTATTTTTTAAGATACTTAAAATGTGTATTTTAAAAACAAAGGTGTGGTGCTAAATGAGTAATGTCAAAGATACACAAAAAAGGACAATAATGAAATAGTTTTTTTCAGAGCTTACCATATAAATTTATAAATCTGATACAGCTTTCCACAATAAGAGGAATGACTTGCCCTGAATCCTGCAAAAACAAGAGCAGTATGAGTGAGCTGCAGATCAGAAAGAGGAAACCTCCCTGCTATGGCCTCAGTGTGAAAATGCACTTGGTCAATCTAGATGGACATACAGTGCTGGCAAAAAAACACCTAAGAAAAAATACCACTTTTAACAGAGGTCTCTTCCCATTTAGGGAGGGAGGAAAAGGAACAGGTAAAGCAAAGGATTATGGTTCTTAAAATAATTTCTTCAGGAAATTCAGTTCTCTACCTCTGTCATCATATCTGGCTAACACTGTATGTGACATCTAAGCTCATGCATGCATTTTAGATTTTTGAAGCAAAATGAGTTAAAGCAGTAAATTTGCCTTTTAAAAAGATTATAACTAAGAATAATAATTAATTATGAAGATTCCTCTATATCTATTTAACTGACCTTTCTTTTCCTGGTGAAGAAAATCCTACATGGACCTAATTACACAGGACCCAATTCCTCAATGTGGGGTTTTCTTTTTGTAAGAAGTTTATCACAAAGAATTTACAAGGCTTTTCTGGATTTGCTGGACTATGAGAAACATTCTTGGAGCAGAGCCACTAAATGACATTGCATGGGGTACCATGATGTCCCTCCTGACTGAAGCACTGCTATGGGCTCTGCTGGTTTGTGTGCCCTGCCATGGGGCAATGATGGGCTGGCATGTTGTTTCTGGCTGCTCTAAATGGCTGGCAAGCCCTGGGTGCTGAACTGCAGCTACCCTGAGCTGAGCACGTGGCTCAGCTGCTTTGTCCCTATGCACAAGGTTACTGGCAAAGGGAGGTCACAGCCTCTATCTCCCCACCTGCAGAGCTCAGGAATCACAGCTCCTCATCTCAGCAATGACACAGCAGTACGTCTGCAGCTACATTTTCAGCTCCACAAATTGTTTTAAAAAGGGATAAATGGCATTTGTGATGGGAGGTGGAGAAGATGACTATACAATAATTATTAGTGAGTTACTTGTCTTTTTCTTTTAAACTGCTTATTTTCCAAAATAATCATTGGAAACTTTCTGTTTTGGCACTTCAAAAAATTGATATTTTAATCCAAGTGACCAGAAGTTATCAAATACAGATTAAAGATATAAATGATATGATTAAAAGTTATTTGGAAAAGTTGGTGCTTATGCTGCAGAAATTACTATTGCATAAATAATCTTCGAATTTCTTGTCTTGGAAGCCGTAATTTTTCTTTCCAAATGAATTTCCAATATGTAAGTGCTCAGAGAATTGACTAATTCATTTGGAAGTTTAGGATAAAATCAGTCTGAATTATAAAATCATTAATTCAAAAGCACCTTGTAACTCAGAATACACACTTCCTCTTACAAATTAGTACTTCGCTTTCATGCTAAACTATACCAATGGGAAGTTTATGAATTCAGCTCAAGTAGAAAAACAACTAAAAAAATTTGAAAAATAACACACAGTAAAGCAATTGCACCTCCTGAGGTAACCTAACCCCCTAATCTTATGTGTACACTCTGCACTGTTTTAGTGGGGCTTACAAAAGACTCTTATCACTGACTATGCTATTTAAATTGTGGCTTGTCTCTTAATTTGAAACCTAGCAAAGATTGGCTAGCCAAAAACTAGTAATGGCTGGATTAGCATTTCCTCTTTGACTTGTGTCATGATTCAGTAAGAGCTAAATAAAAACCCTTTGTATCAGGTCAGTTGTTAAGCCCAGAACACCATAATCTTCACCAACACTGAGCAGCCTGGCTCTCCAGAAAAGCAGAGTATTAGCAAAAATGCACAACATGCACCCACATCTCTTGTTAGTAGATCATGGTTCATGCAAAGAATGTAAAGCCTAGGAAAAGATAGTGTTTGCAGTAAGAAATTACAAAAAAAACCCACCAAAGCCCAAATCCCTTTCATACCTGTTTTTGGAGAAACTGTTTAGAGCCACACAAAACTTTGTACTTAAGTAATACCCTGAAATAATCTAAACTAACAGCTTTGCCTTTTGGATCTAATCAAAGAAAAATAATTTGAAGTAACAATCTGTGTTGGTGAGTGTCAAGAACAGTGACCCTATAGCTACTGTGAATTTAATCTGATGTGTGAATTCAGAGAATGGATATTTGTGACTAGTTATAATTTCTTATGATGTGAAACTCAAACACAAAGCAGTTTGGCCTGACACTGTATTTCAATAGCTGTGACTGTCAAAATGACTCATCCCCACCAGGAATGACACGGTCTTTGGGCAGAGAGGCTGTCCCACATTGGCAAATCTGACATAAGGCTACCAGCTTTTCTGACCTTTCCTTTTCAAAGACTAATTATGTAGGACTCCCCACTTGCAAGTAAGCCCTGTCAGCCACCCTGCCATGCTCCCTTGTGAGGGAAAATGATGGGATACCATTTCTCCTGATTTGCTTTGTCCTTCTCTAGTCATGGGGCTTTCACTGTGAGAATTTCTGCTTCCTTGCTTACCTTCACCCTTAAGCAAGAAACTGCTCATGATACTCATCTATTTCTCTTGTGATGATTTCTCAAGGTCTTTGCATTTCATAGCACCTCCTGTGCAACAGTAACAATGAAAATAATAATAATTTCCCCTTTAGTTGTACTGAGGATGACTGAAAGCTTGATTCAGACAGCTAAATCAATACAGTGCCACTGAGTACAGAATTTGTTCTGCAAAATGTCTGCCACTAGCTATACTGAACAAGAAAAAAAATCCCTGTAATATTCAAACCCAATTCACAGAGCTTGCAGTCAAGAATTTCATTCACTGCATTTATAAATGTATTTTTACAATTTTTTAAAGATTTCTTTTCTGTAGCTGTGTCAGCTAGTGTCCAAAGGCACAAACTGTGATGTGGGTGAGTCCTTGAAAATGAGTAAGGGAATATCCATCATTTAAGACTACAATCCCTCCAGAGTTCTGCTCTGGTTTAGTTTTGCCTGCTATATTTGTACACTCATTTCTTAATGCAAACTTCTCCCTCCAGGTCTCTGAAAGAACTCATTTGAGCCAGGCAGGAATGCAACCCGAGAGCGAGGCAGAGCTGTTCTCTTGTCACCAGAACGATACCTGATGTCTCGTGTGAGAGTTCCTTCGGCCTCGGCTAGAAGCATTATTAGAAATAAAAGTATGAGAAAGAAGAAGATAGTAAATACAGCAAAGATACAAGACCCAGAATGGTGTTGATCACAATTTCACACAATATAATAAATTCCTAAAGTCATAGGAAATCAAAATCTGGATATCAAACCCAGGGAAATGCTGCTTCTCCACAGACTTTGAACACAGGATGTTATGACAATAGCAAGCAGGAAATTGTGGTAAGTTGTGGGATGCACCACTACATCCTACCTACTACATGGAGCAAAGTTTCCTACTAAAAGCAGGCTGACAATACTATTCCTACTTGATTAACACAACTGTAGGGAGGCTAATGTGAGAAATGACTCCCCCTCTCTCCCTTTGACTTCAGGAAGTATTATATTGATCAACTGGGAAAGAAGAGCCCCAGGACAGACTTAAACATAATGATCTGCCTCAGCTTTGGTGAGCTGGTGACCATTATAGTAAGAAGTGTTGAGATCAGCCACGGGGGTGGCTGGTGCCAGTACCTTGATGAAGGACTCCAAATCACCATTAAACAACTTAGCACTATACTGTGATCGGGGTCTGGGCTTCCTGTGTTTCTGGGGCTTAGGGGGAAGATTTGGAGGCCTAAGGGAAGGGAATATGATTACTGAGCAAGGTAGAATTAAGTCACACAATAAAATGAAATGTCTGTAAGCTCATGGCAAAACAACAGAACATTGTAAAGGGAGCAATAAACACCATACTTATCAAATAAAGACTTTCCATCAAATTTAAGTGTACCACATTAAAGAGTGGAGAACTCCCCCATTAAAAATCACTTATGGTTAAATAATGACATTCTTTATGAATCCCTGTTTTGCAGTTTTACCATATAAATTTATTCCAAACACTGCACAATTGGAATGGCTTTTTTTGTCATGGTCATGCATAAAATGTGCAGCACCACTAGAATTCATCCTGCCAACCATGGCAGAACACAGACCACTCGAAGCACCTCTTATCAAGCAGAAAAGTTGCTTCATGCTGGAGAAAATCCAAATGCAAATTAAAGCTGCTCAGCACACTCCTAAGATGCTTCAAAACCAAACTGTCTGCATTTTCAACTAGAGCCAAGAAGGTGAAAGAGCTTTAGCCTTGCACATCCAACCAATCAACAACGTCACACATGAAAAGAAACACCTTGCTAATTGGCTAATGGAATTAAAAGGATATCAACCTGAACAAATAAATAAAACCAGAATAACACATAAAGAAGTAAAGGAAGAACACACAAAACTTTGGTCTGCAAAATTTATCTAGTGTGTTACATGTGGTGACTAATACTGAAAGAGATTACAGGAAATAAATACTGTTCTCTAGATCACAAACAACTTTGTGAATGCCATGCCAACAGTTAAATGCCAACAGCTTCCTTAGTACCCATGCACCAGCAGTTTCTACAGGTTTTTTGGACTTAGCAAAAAATCAAATGTTTCTGGGGGATCAGTGAGAAACAATAAGGCATAGAGCATTCAGCAGTGGGACTTCAGTTTGTTTGAATACTATCAGCTATTTTAAACTCATCTTTAAAGACATCTTCTTCCCTTCTACAATTTAACTTTGACCTTAAAGAACATTTCTGTTTGCATGTCCAACAGTCCAGAAACATAACTGAACCCTGGGGCAACAGGCAGGGCCCAGCCAAAGCCCAGGAGCTGGTGTGAGGAACACATGGGCAGGCCCTGCTCCTCAGAGTATTTTTCTCTAGGTGACCAGCTGTAACAAGATATGAGGTAAGATGGCTTCACTGCTCCCCCACTTTGCTAAGGTAAAATCACTGAATGAATCCATCATCTCCTTTCAGTTATTTACACAGCAGGGAACTTAGGATGATGTGAGCCTGATGAGTCGCCTGCATTGGAGTCAAGAAAGGAGGTTTTTCTCATTAGACATAAACTTGTTGATTTCCATGCATTCCTGGAATAGTAGCACCTGGAGGCAGAGTTAAAGGTACAATTGTCAGAATTAATGGCAGCAATTGGGAAGAATGCTCTGATTTGTAACCACTTTTCAACTGAGGTCATGTAAGCAAAGAAATTTAGTAAGTCCAGCTTCACAGAGCTAATAAAGAACATGGAGTGGTGGGAGAAAATCCAGCATAAAGTCTGTAGAGATGTCCTGGAAGCATCAGGACCAGGGAACATGGTTCTTGAAGGCATTGGACAAAGATGTATTGCATGGGAAGGGAAGGGAAGAGTGGGACCAAGCAAGCTGGGCTGGATGTTCCTGCTGTAGCAGGGCACACTGCCTGTAGCAGTGATACATACAAGTGGCAGCTGCAAATTCAAGCAGTTGCCATTGCCCCCTCCTAGCCTCTGGGGCCTGCAGAGCTTATTCAGGTTTATATCTGGAGGCAACTTCAAAGCGGTGGCATTACACAACTGAAAAAGTACATGCAGCACAAAGCTGGGAGATCTAACACTGAATCTCTTCTCTTCTGTGGATATATAGACCCATTTCAGTATGGAATACATGGATGCAGGGGGAGGCAGGTATTTGTGTTCAGAGCTGGGTTATCAAAGACACAGCCCATTGCCCAAATTGATTTTCCTACCAGCCTCTTTTAAACTGTGTATCCTGACCAATTGAATCACAAACCATGAGAGGCAAGGTATCTCTGACAACTGAAAAATATTTCTTTTTGAGCCTTTAAGTCCTCCCTGCAACTTCCAAATTTGAGGTGTGATTCACAAATATTTTTGAGGATCTCCCAGCTTGTCCTACCCTTGGCACTGGCCAAAGCAGCTCACAAAAATGAGGAAGATGAATGGTCTAATCCTTTACTCATCAGCATGCTGAAACAGAAATGCTGAATGTTAAAACACACAGAGTCTGTACATAATTTATGTAACAACAGCAACAAGCCTTATGAAGTTGTTCTAAAATTTGTAAATTCTAAGATTTTACCTATTTTTTAACTCTAAACCAAGTCAGATAAAAATATCTTACCTTGTTGTCATGTATTCAGCTCTGTGACCTAGAAAGTTCAATAAACAGGAAACAAATGATTTGTAGGTTTTAGGTTGAAATTTTTGTATCTAAATGATACTTAGCAAATTATTTTTAGCTCTAACTTTCATACTACCAGCAAAAGATATACAACTATACAACAAATAGGGCACTGTAGTAACCTACTATCTCCACAGTTCCATTTAAAATACAAACACAACTCATGCTATGGAACAACTTTTAAGAAGCCTACCCAAAGATTTAGAGTCACTTGATACTGTAAATAATTTCAAAAATTCCAAACAATGTCTATTGTTGGTGCTCATATGTTTCAGTGGCTAAATCAGTATGGAAATAGAGCTGTGCCAAGATTAGATTACATCTCCCCCTGTGCCTTGTGCCTAAACCCATTCAGTGCTGAAAATGCAGGGCTCTAGAGTAGTTAATGAAAGACTGCCTACTCTCTTTTCTCTGTGTATTACAGGAAAAAAGCACAACAGTATCACTGAGAAACACCACAGAGAACTACAGGGAACTGTAAAGAAGCAAATATCATATTCCAGAAAGGCTCCTTGGCAGATCAACAGACCAGTAAATCAGGCATGACTGACTCATCATAATGAAAAGCAAAATAATGAAACAGGACAAAGATCATGGTATGGTAAGTTCCAATGAGCCCAGCATTGCCACAGGGAGATTGTGCCCTATTAATTTAGTAAAAATCTTTGAAAATATCAGTAAAATACTGGATAATTAAGAATCAGTTCAATTAATTTATTTAAGCTTTCAAAGGGCACTGATAACTTTCTTCACAGGAGGTGACGAAGGAAACTAAACAGCCATGGATAGAGTGGCAAAATATTCTCACTGATCAAAAACCAGCAAAGAAAAGGGAAACCCAGCGGACTTCGAATGGTCTTTTTTCATCATGGCAAAAAATGTAGCAGCCATCTACTCAGACCTTCCCATTAGGACTATTTATTCAATCCAGAAGGCATTTATTAATATCTTGAGAGATCACAGCAGCTAAGGAAGCAGAGCATTGTGCAGATAACTGAAATACTTTTGTATCAAATCATGACAAAACTGTGAAGGCCTTTAAAGGAGTTAAGTGACACACACTGCAAACAAAATTCACTATTAACAGGTTCAAGTAAGGTATTAGTGAAGAATTAAACACCTATGCCAGTGAACAGATCTTTGGATATGATCTCTGAAAATCACTCTGAGCTTCACTTGGGCTGGGTCCAAGTACACGTCCCAGTTTGAAAGTGACACCAAAACAGCTTTTCAGACTCCAGGAAGAATGAATAACACTGATATGAAAACATACTGTTGCGTGCCAGTGTCAGATGCACGCAAAGTACTACACAGTACTGAAGATCCTAGTCTGAAAATACATTTTGCAATACTAGAAGAGTGTGCAGCACAAAGAAAAAGCTCTGGGAACAATCTCTGACAGTAAAACACGTGAATCTAGCTGGCATCTATTTTAGCTAGGTGAAAAAGAGAGATCAAAGAAAAATATGAAAAATAACCTATGACAGAAAAAGAGTAAGCCAGGGACTCCGTACTCAGGTTACTACGGGAAATTCACTGAGACTAAGAATTCCAGTAATAAATGTTAGTAAAACAGAAGATGTTACAAATGCTGTGCCTGGGGGGTTTTAAGCACATCTTTGTTTAGGGCAAAAGGTGTCTGGGCCTTAGGGGAATTTCTTCCACAACTCCTTGTTTTCTTTCCTGCATTTCCCTTTGCTTTGTTGATTTCTTCTTTCAATAGATGAGCCTTTGGATCAGAACTAATCTGACGATCAGTGTGCTTCCTATGTTTAGTATCAACTTCATTTGAGTGTTTTTTATTTACTTTCCAAGTTTGTAGAAGCAGATTCAGCACAGAGCACTTCATCTATCTTCCCTGTGCAGATCATGAATATATATCTGCTGTGTTCATAAACAGCAAGACTGTAGTAGGCAGGTGATGAACCAGAATAGAAGCCAAATGCTGTTAACACTGTGGGCAGCAGATGGAACCTGGATCTATTCAGCCTAAATCCTTACACTGTATAGTTTTGAATGAAAGCAAGAAAGGGTGCCAAAGGAAAACTTGCAGTTGAGACAATCCTCTCCTTCTCCCCACTTTATTTAACACAGCACACTGTGTTATTTGTCTGCAGTCTTGCTGATATTAAAGTTTCCAGAAAAGGCAGTTTGAGGGGAGCAGGGGAGCAGTTCATGTCCTACAAATTCATTTCTATATTAGCTACAGCAACAACATTCATAATACCACTGTAATTCGATCCTTTCAATCCTCCCCATTCAAGAAACTTCCAGAATCCAGGTCCTCCATCCAAGACATGGCCATTTTAATGCAGGTCATGCCTCAACTGAAGGGGGTACTAGAATTTCTTAACCTGTAAAAATGATGGCTCCAAATATCAGCTTTGAATGTAAATGTGTATGTTTGAGGTACTATTTGTATGTGCCATGCTATGGTGTTGGGACAATTATGTGCAAAACCACTGTGGGCAACACCGATTAACTACATGGGGGTTACAGATGGTGTGTAGAAGGGAACTCTTCAAACAGAATAGTCCAAGCATGCCTCAGCATGGCAGAAAGGCCCAGAGCCTAATGGCAATTTATCACTTGGGTCACCCTGCTGAGAAGTTTTTCTTTAGGTTTCCTTTCAAACAATTCTTTCCTTTCTTTTTTCCAACACCGTTTATGCAGCAGATTCTGTTGCCTTTTATCTCCCTCCCTTTCACTGTATTTTTCCAAAGATATTTTCAATGAGCTTCGAGAAGAAAAATGTCCTCTTTTTTGACCAAAGTCAGCTGCACAATGTTTTGTGTGAATAAACTGTTCACACACACATTCAAAATAAAAATCTATTAAATGAAAACCTCCACGAGAAAGAAGGTTACATAGGTAGCTGTCTAAAAACAGCTACCATCTTCTACAGTTCAGCTTTGAAAGAAAATGCTGCTTATATCCTACCCCCAAGCTCAGTCACTCCCGGGACAGAGACACTGTTTGGGTTATAGCCACTGAACTGCTAATAGCTGTTCAGGCACCTCCACATGGTTTGAGGATCTGGGCTTTTGTATTAAAAGCAAAAAGAGATGTGATTAACTACAGATACTTGGCAGTAAAAAGAAAATAAGGTGATACATCTTTTAGAGTAATTATTTTAGCAAACAGGTTTCCTTTCTTGAGTCTAAACTTTAAATCACAGTCTTCAACTTCCAGAAGAAGATTTTTATTCTTTGTGATGTAATCTCACTTCCTCTCAAGTCTCTTCCACTCTATGTGTCTAGTCCTCAAGATTTGTACTGCAATTCCCCTTTTCCCTTCAGTGCATGAGGAAGTGTCTGTTGGGAGGGCTGGTAAAAGGCTGGAGCTGCGTAGTGTGATTCATTAAAAACCTCAAGTCAACAGAAATGGTTAGGGTGTAGAAATACTACATTTGTCACAGCTCTTAAATAAACCTGCACTGACTGTGTCACTCTCCTTGCAGGCAGGAGATTTTTCATTCAATAGTTCTGTTGCCAAATACAGTAATTTGTCTAAACATCTGTGCAGTGGAAATAAGTATGTGTTGAGGAAATAAAACTGTGTATACTCTTACCACTGGCACCAAAACTGTGATTGGTAAAAATCAAATCTATGTTTACTGGACAATTAAGCTTTAAGTTTCGTATTTTTTTCCTGAGTATCTTTGGCATTTCAGTAGGTTCACTGTATAGTTTGGAATCACTTTTCAGTTTATTGCGTGATATTTACCTTCTCCAAGTGTCCTCTGCAGCAAGTCATGTTTTGCTTGAAGTTTTGTGATGAGATTGCTACCTTCCAGATATTCTCTGAATTTCTGTAGAAATGCAGATTAATCTATTACTATGCATGACACATAAATCCCAGGAACTTCTGGGTAATGATTGCTTCAGGTGTTTGGTCTGCATCACATGAATGAGGAAGCAACCAACATACCATGAAATAGAACTGCTCTGTTTCCTGCTGGTTAGCTCTTCTTTTTGCAATGCTAGGCTTACTCAGGTATGTCTCAGAGACTGTTGACTTCACAGACTCTGTTGAGCGACTGTGCTGGAAACACTCAGACACATCATAATCTTCAATGGTGACCATATCTTGTATTGTCTGCAGGGTAGCCTCTGTTGTTTTCTTAACCTGGTATTAAAAAGCACAGTTTGCCAAATGCCAGATAAATATATAAAGGAACAGCTTAACAGGGAAGCTCATTACTCACAGTATTTCTCTGGCACACTCCCCCAAACAAACTGGTGTGTAAATGTGAAAAGTTAGGTGTGCTATAACAGATATCTATGTAACAGATATCCTGTCTCATTCTCTGCTTTATCATGGTCTAACCCACAAACACAGATGTACCCTTGTGTTGACCCCTGTACTGTGCAGTGCTGTGATGAGGGTCACAATGATGTTCAGACTGCAGAAGTGGAATACATTGTTGACAGAGAGGTCTTGAGAAAGAAAAATTTCTTGTTTGTTCTCAGCCCGGACTCCCAGCCCTCCTATGATCTATGGAGCACCACTGCTCATAGTGGAAACCCGGGCATGGATGCTGTGGACAAGGGATGCAGTTTCCACAGTGCAATAAAGTAACTGGTAAGGTTCACAAGGATGTGATTACTTCCCAGTTTTGCTTCAAATGGAGTCTCTTTGGAAGGTCAACCAAATCATGAACATGTCTACACACAACTCCAATGTAGTCAAATATCCCTCCCACGCCTGTCAAACATGATTTTTCCTGCTATGCTTTTGTACTTCATTTCACTGAAAGAAATTCTCTTTCTATCTTTGTTACCTTGAGAGACTTTCTGAATGCAGGTGGTTGTTTTTTATTTTATGACTGCTGTACATGTTTCATGGACATTAATACTTTGTTCTAGATATTCAACATACAAACTAGAATGAGAAAAACTGACATCTTGAAAACTTATCAGTAAAGTACATAAGAAGTACAGTAAAGTACAGTAAAGTACATTATTTCTATGTTTCTTTTTAGGAACAGATTCTCATGTAAACTGGACTTTAACATTGCCTCAACTGTGACAAAAGCGCATTTTAGTTCCACTGCCAGAGCAGGGGAAAGACAACAGCATCGTTTTTTCCATATTTTACAAAAAACTGCATTTTATTTTGCTAGGTGAGCTGTTCCCATCACAGGCATTCATTAGTCATGCTTATAAATAGCTGTAGCTGAGAGCATAAGAGATCTTGACTCAGCTACCACAAAAGACGTTTCAAATTCCTTTGTACTACAGAAGAAGCAAGTTGAGAACTGGACAGAGGGTGGTCACAGAAGACAATAACTGTTCTCAGTGGCTTTCTGTCACAAGAATTAAAAAATATGTGCTCCAACAAGTTTACACTGAAGCCTCTGCAAAACATGGAACTCAGGAATGTGAATGTATGGACTGGTAAAAGACAAAGTTTCCAAACCTCTGTAAAGCAGGTGAGGATTCACCTTAGCCTGTGTGCCAGTATTTGATGTTTAAAATTAAAACCACTTATACAGATTGCAGCCACTTCACAGTCATTTAGAAGCTTTTGGCAAGGTAGAAAACACTGCACCTTCCTGAAAATTATGTTCAATGCTTAGCCCTTGTGGACATAGGTCTTACCTCCTCATTTTCAATTTTGAGTGTAGCCAATCGTGACTGCAGTTGCTGATACCTAAGCATAAGCTCTGCTTGCACAGGTTGCTGGGCAGAGACCTGGCAAACCTAACAAAGAATCAAAAAGAGCTGTAAGATGCAAGCAATTAAAAAAAACAGTCAATATTCTTGCTGTTCTTCTTAAAACTAGGTGAATTCCTACCAAAGCTATTAAAACTTAATAAAGCAGACAATAAAATGGGCCCATCTAAATTTAAAGCACTTATGTGCTGTAAGGTGTGAAAGTATGTCCGACAGCTTATGAAAAAAGAGCACAACACTTTTGTATGTGTGCTTTTTGTAGCTTTTGTATCACATAGAAATGGAAACCCTGAAGTTACCTTCAGAAAAAAAGATGTACATGGGTGATTTCAAATTCTGCTTTGCTACTGGCCTTTGGTGTAGCAGAACAGGGCACAGCTGGGGTACCTCGTATGCTGGAAATCTCCAGATGATAAAATGGGAGAAGAAGAAGGGGGAAAGGCTGCATTGCAGCAGGAATAATTTGGAGCAGCTCTGTAGCTGCTCTCAAATAGCACCCACAAACTCTGTTATGAGTGATGCAGGTAGTAAAGACAAAGTCACTGCTTACACTGGTGCTGGGCTGAGCACAGGTTGGCCAGCAAATTCATAGCAATGTCATTATAAATGATACAGAATACAGGAACACTTAACAGTTTTTACGTGAGAACTGTGAAGCAGCAGACAGTGCTGTAAAGTTTTGCAAAATGTAATTGCTGATCCACTGACTTTCAGTAGCTTTTACCAAACTCTTTGTAAAAGGGCTTGATAAATGACAAACTCACTATCCTGGTATACAGAAACAGTCACTTGGGGATACTTGTCAGTGTACAGACCTCATCACCCATGTGAGACTGGAACTCAAATTTCATTGGTGGACAAAAAGCAGTGGGGTACATTTCCATGAATCTTTGCTTGTCACTGCGTGGCTCCAAGCAGTCAACTGCATTTTCAATGATGTCTAATCCCTCATGCCTGGAAGTTTCAAGATTATACTCTGCAGAAAGGTATGTTCTTAGGGCTCTGTTCAGACTAGCATGGTATCCAAGATCACAACACTAAAAAAACAACAAAGGGAAAAGAAAACAAATTTAAAAGGAGAAATGCCATTTCAATATCACAATCCTTAAACTGTCACTAAAATTTTCTGTCCTGAAATTTTTCAATCTTTGAAGTATTTAACAAAATATCTTCTAAATCAAAATACGCTACTGGGATCAAGACAGCAAGTATTTAGTAACCTCAATCTGTTGCAAAGATTAATAGACAGTTTTAGAAAAGAGATCAAGTGTACACGTGACAGTTTGCTTATCAGACAGGGAAGCGCAGGCACTGTTTATCAATAAAATCTGAGGCCCCACACAAGTGGGCTTCTTAGCATCAACAGCATCTGTAAGCCCCGAATTCCCTATTTAAACACACCCTAACATAACTATCATCTAAGTTAATGACAGCAGCAAAGTGCACTTGAAGCAATTCCTGCTTACCCTGCCTGCGCCCAAACCAAAACCTCCACAAATACTTTGAGCATAAGCAAACCATCTAAAATGCTTTTTCAAACAACAGGAAAAGTTTAACTTCTTTTTCCCTGATCATGAAAATGTATTTAATGTAAACACCTTATTTCCCATGCTCATATAAAGCCAGAAATGTACATCATGTTACAAAATGCAGAAAGTCATAATTTATGTATTTTTTTCCTATGAAATGGAATGTAATTGAAACCTAATCGCTAAAACATAAAGTTGTGTTTGTTCTTGAATTTTAAACATTCTCAATTTGCATTATTCATGTTTCATAAATATTTTAGAGAACAGCTGAATATATTTTAAAAATGTCACAGCAGTAGCATATCAGCTAACTGTTTCCCTACATTGTACAGTAAATACCCTCAGTTTCTACTCAGTGAGCCTCCAGGTAAGGGGAGATGTCACCTCAATAGTGGCACATCAGTTTGCAAACAGTTGCATACAAAGCAGTGCTCTTTATCCAAACAGGTGAGATGTGCCCCAACCAGAGGCCAGTGCCTGGCCAGAGCAGTCAGAGCACTCTGCTTTAGGGCACCCCTCAGTCCCCAGCCATTTTTCCTTGGTGCCCACCCACAGCCTGGAGTCACCCATCCCTGCAAGACTCCCAGGGTAACTATGGAGCTGGGTCAAGAAGCAATTTGGATTCAGTTCACTGTACCCTACATGCATATATGCACTCTTTGTAATAGCACTCACAGCTATTACAAACCCCACAGGACTCATGGGATCACATTTCGTCCCTTTCCTCTTACTTATTTGAAAAAGGAGAGAAATAGACAGAGAGGGAGACAGAAGGAAAGAGCTTTCAACCTATTTACCAAACCAAAACCTGCGTATAGAAGGGAATGAAACACTTCTCTAATGAACAGAAGGGAATGAAACACTTCACACCTTGACTTAGGTAGGGTAATGACTAGTGATGAAGCTGCTCTCTGAAATCTAACAGAGAGCTGTTTATTCACAACAAAGCTTCCAGAAAGACTGCTTTCACTCCTAGCAAGTACTCAGGCAGTGACTGCAGATGGGACAGTGGCTTTCCAAAAAACCAGATGCTGAACCATTCAAACAAAATAGAAAAGATGTCATGTTCAATCACACACACATATGTTAACCTCTCTCTTTTGCATTCATAAAATGGAAATTTTTGTTACACTTACTAAAACAGCCACTCAACCTTTATACTGAAGTGCATCCATATTTCAAAGAACACCAGCCTCAAAAATATTGTTTCTAAAAGGAAAAGTCTCTTGGTGTTTTTCTCTTGTTCTATGTCAAATCAGATCTCATATTTAATTCACTATCTTGGATGAAAAAGACAGACTAAAAGTGCTGATAAGAAAGTGAATTGGGACAGCTGTTTTATTTCATGTGCATTAGTTTCAGAGAGACCTCATAGAAGATTAAACTGAAAAGGAATTAGAAACAGAGGGCAGTGCCAGGTTTAGCATTGCCAACTACCCATGTGTTAGAAAACTACAGCCTGAATTTTGGCTCTGGTGGATTAATCCAAGTATTACTAGAAAGCTTATTGATTTACAATTAGAGCTGTGTGGGTTTCTGATGCAGCTTTTTTGCAAGCTGGAACATAAAATTGCAGTCTTTATGCTGCGACAGAACTTCACTGTTTAACCCTTAATCTACTCAGTCACTATCACCATGATCATCTTTGGCAAGTGATGACAGCTGAACAAGCCAACAAATCAGACAAGAAGAGGATTCTTCAAGTGAAGCAGAGTATCTTGCCAGGCTAAGGCATTTTCTTGCAATGCCAATGCCAGCAGAGAAAACAAAAATTAAATGCAGATCCTGTACTAATGCTTTATCACAAGTGTCTCTTTGAATGGAATTAAAAACATTTGAATTTGAAATTTTGCTTAAATTACTTATGTAAAAATAGAATTTGTATGAGGGAAGTTATTTTTTAAAAGCAGAATTAAACACTCAGACATCACAACTCTTACTTCTGCCATACCATAGCCCACTTTCCCTAAAACCTGGACACACAGCGTAACAACAGGTCTGTCATGGCACCTTGGTTATCCAGAAAGAAATGCTGGAAAGATGGTTTAGAAAAGAGAGTTGTCTATACACACACACACACACACACACACACACACGTATTTACATGATTTTCAGGAAAAATCTGTAGATTTGTAGAAAGACTTCTACAGTTCAAGTGAGCAACCGCACTGTTAGCCACAACAACCACGAGTGTTAGAGGCTCACTAGTCAGCACAGAGGGTCCAGCCAGGGTGCTCATCCATCTCTGGGTCTGCTACCTGTCTATGGGCTAGAGGGTGAGATGTCACTTGCTGCACTAAGACATGAAGATGAGAAATACCAGAATCAAGTCAGATGAGGGATGCATTTGGGATATGTGTGAAAAATTAATTTTGTAATTTGCATTTTATTCTTATTTGAAATTAAATCGGAAGCAGTCTCAAGAGCATTTACTGCCTTTATTGTACCCCAGAGTATATTTAGGCTTGAACAAAACAAACTGAAGTGCTTAGCACAGAGCTTCAACCAAACCAAGCTACTCTTATTTCATTTAATTTTGTTTCAGGAATAGTAATAAAATTCTAATGTCAATGGAGAGAGGAATTGATAAAAAAAGTCTTAATCTCTGAATAAGTCACTTTCTAAGTATTTTGTTACACAGACATCCACATTCAAATCAAAGGGATCTAAGGGTACATACCATATTTATGAGGAATTATATAATAAAGATTGTGAGCTGCACACATTTTACCCTAGTTTTAAACCCTGTTTTATGAATGATTAATAAAGAACCTTTACAGAATAAATTAAGTTCACAATAGCTAAATGTTCCTTAATTTCTTAATGGTCCAAAGCATGCATACTGCAATTAGAGATTCAGAAACCACATTTTAAGAAAGACCCACACATTGGTATTTTATTTATTTCAGCAGCAGAACTACAGTAAAGTTGTTTTGATTACTATTTCCTAGTATTTATCTTCAGATCATAAAAATGCATGGTAAGTCTGAAAAAAGGTCCTTACCTTCCACTTAGACAAATTTAATTAAAGCAAATGAGTAAAAGTACATGCCATATGGACAGATGCTGGCACTAACAGCCAGATTAGCAGCACTGTATAGTTTGTTGTTCCTCTTAAACTCAGAATCTTTAAAAAATTTCTACATACTAGGTAAAGCTTATTAAATTCAGCTAATCTTTACTTACTAATCTTTACTTTACTTTTTTATAGGTACAAATAAAGAAAATAACTAATTCTGTCCTGCACTTGAACTAGATCCCACTCTAGACAGCACAGAAGAAATATTTAACAGAAAATTCAAATTCCTCTACAATATGCAGGGGACAGAAATACACAAATTTGATATTTGTGCATATCAAATCCTGTTTACCTCTCTGCTTCTTTGCAAATGTTGGTCTCATCTCTCAGCTCCCTAACTGCATTAAATCATCCAGATAAGACTCCAGCAATATTTTTATATTACTTTTATCACAAGAGCTTAAAATGAGCAACACATCATAATTTTTAGTCAGAAGCGCTGAGCTCTGTTAATGAAATGACAGAATTGAACAGTTCAGACTGAGTTCAGATGGGGAACAGTAATTTAGGATTTTCCATATAAGCCTCATATATGGAAAATGCAGTGGAATCCAAATCAAAAATAGGTGGCTTTTTTGGTTTTTTTTTGTAAAAATGAGTAGTCCCACTCTGCTCCCCAGCCTTGTTAAAAAAAAAAAATTATGGAACAGTTTATTACATGTACTTAGCCTGCTTTCATTAGACATATTTTTCACTAGCATAGGAAGACATTTCATTTCATTTATGGGCAACACCAACAGCTTGGGGAGATCTAAATTCTTCCATGTCCACTGGAATTGAGACACAGAGCAAAGGTAATCCCTTTCTGTACAGGCAACGAGAGAGCTCAGGGAAGCACAGAAGTCAGGCTAGTAAAGCAGGACAAAATAGAGAGGGCAAAGAATGAAATTGCCACCACTGCTCTGAAAACTCCAAATTGTACCATGACATTAACAGATTTACAGAATGAGGTAGTCTGGACTGTTGCAACATATGGCCACTGGGAAGCATGTCTCACATTCCAATGATATAACTCCAAAACCTTGCCAAGATTCTTGCATTCACAAAAAGAGCTTCCTTTGTCAAGTGGCAAACACTCTGTCTAAATACCAGTGCTTTCACAGCATATTCCGATTAAATACAAATGTCTGAAAGACGCTTCATTTAAACAAGCTCACAATTGGATTAAATTAGCTCTGAAGCAAATTCTGGTTGCACATGTTTACAGCCTACTCTTACAAAACAGTGATGGAAAGGGCAGCTAGACCTTCCATTTAAATTCCTTAGGGAAGAGTAATTTCTCAAGCCGTTTTGCCAAAAGAATGTTATTGTGTACACTGGTCCATGGCTTTCAAAAAGACAGGCAGAGGAGATACAACTTTTCTGTGCTACTAAATATTGTAGAATGTTTATTTTTATTAAGACTAGCAGTTAGGAAGCTCTAGTCTTCATGGTTCTGTAAATACCCTTACTTACACACTAACTCCAGTAAGTGCTGGCTCTGTGTGTGTGTATGGACAGAAAGCTTCACTTCTCCTCCCCTCACAATTCTTTGTAAAGCTCCAGACTGGTGGGTCCTCCCCTCAGTTTTCACTGCTACAGAAACCTCAGTGGACATCACTGAATTGGGAAGAATCACATGCATCTTCCAACCTGATAAAGTTTTAGAAACACACACTGGAGACATTCTCTGAGAAATGTGAACTTGGAAAGGGAAAGCAGGAGAGGTGACAAAATGAGCATCTATCTGGTTTCTGAAGGGGTATGGGTGATGGAAACAAAAAGAAAATGACCTTTCCTTCCTTCCATAATCCAAGAAGAATTTATGAAGTTCACATGTATGAGACATGCCCTAATTACTGACCAAAAATCTGTCATCCTTTAAGCAGTAGCAGGAAAATCATCCACTAGGTAGGCTCAATTTCTCACTTAGGGGATACCCCAGCAGGTACACAGCTTGTCCTTTGTTTTCTGCCCTAATCTTCCACCTATAGGTCCTGGTAAATGCTTTCACTGCCTGGGCAACCTAGATGGGTGGATCAGGTTGTGCAAGTGGATGGATACAGACTAGACAAGGACAGGACACAGAATAAACCAGAAGAAATCAGGAGCAAACATGCAGTAGCAACTAGGAAAGGAATAAAAGAGATGTTGAAATAGAGACAGAAAAAAATTCTGAAAACAAAAAAAAGATTAATTGACATCTTTTACAGGAAAGCAAGAAAGAAGCAAGAAAGCAAGAAGCAAACCATTTGAAAGGGAAAAGTTTTAACAAAATCCAGCAAGATTTTATAAATTATAGAAACACTAGAAATTATAAAGAAAATATCAGTTTTTAGATGACATATAATAAAACACGTATATGGAGCTATTTTAGTCCATTAATCTTAAGAAGGCATTTTTCCCCTTCTCTGTGAAGCTTTGCTTCTCCAGTCAGTAGAAATGAGACTTCTTGTCAAATTCTGTATTAATTTATTCTATATTAGAAACCAGAGCTGTGTATGAATATTGTTTACTATTGGAAGTACCATATGTTACTGTTCCAGTAGGCAAACATATTCAAATACCTAGAATTTCAAATGGGCCACTTTTTCAGAGGTGAACCCACTGAGCCATTTAACCCTACAATGCCAGTGAATGAATGTTCTGGAGCTTGTGTTTGCTGTCTCTGTATCTTCTCTATCACACATGAAGTCAGCTTACAAAGAGAGTGGGATGTGATGAGCGTGCAGGATGCTCCCTCTGCATCATGTAAGAATGTCAGTAATACAGAGCACTAAATGCTGGCACAAGTCAACATTAGTGTATAACCTCATTCTTCTAGGATGTTCTCATAAAAACAACTTACTGAAAATAAGTAACAGGTATGCTGACAGTGCAGAGTACAGGACTGATTGTGCCTATTCTTCAAACTGCATGAAGTAAGAGTAAGAAGCCATTGTATGTATGATTCAATGACTAAATGAATGAAACTAAAGAGTTTTGAAAACATGGAAGAAATTGTTTCTTTTGAATTAAATATCATTAGATGACCAGTTAAGAAGTTTATCTTGTAAAAAATACTTTGATTCCAGAGATCGCACATTATTGCAATGTCGTATTTTCTATTGACACATGGGGTGCAAACACAACATTCAAACTTTAAAGGAATGGATTCAGCATCTTACTGGCACTTTATTTTGTGGAAATAAGAGAAAAACTTCTGATTGTATCATACAATATTATAAATAGCAAATGTACTGTAGGCAACCCATATGACTAATACATTCTCTTTAAAACTGAAGAGAATAATAAACATAAACACCAACATGCCAATACTTACATCGATCAGATCCGAAAGGTCGTGAATGTAATACTTGAACACAGAAGCATTGGTTGCTTCAAGGGTGAGCAGGTATTCATTACGGGCCTTAATAGACTTCAGCTTGTTCTCAGAATATTTTGCTTGACGCTAGGAAAGACATTTCATATTAATGTATTTTAATTACTTCATTTTTGGTGTGCAGCAGAAATTGTAACAATTCAAGCACAAATTCTTAGTAACAAGAAAGAATCTTAATTTCCAGCCTGTTATACATACAACAGACAGAATCCAAAGTGAAAACTTAATATTTTGTTCCAAATGTGACAAACTTTACAGTAAGAATTATATATGTAATGAAGTATCCTCCTCTCTGAACTAAAATTATGTCGAGTTATCTATAACCCACTGCTAGTTTATTATGTGTACCTTGCTTAATTTTATTTCCCAGCTGGATTTCTCTGTCTAATATCATGCCAAAGAATGCCAGAAATGCACTGAATTTATTTCAAATGAGACAAAATAAAAGGACTATTTACTTTTTCCTTCATTTTTTCAATCTTCTTCACAGAGCTCCGTCTCTGGTGCCTTTCTTCTAGTCGAATGTGAAAAACAGGGTCTCCTGACCTCCCAATCTGTTTTTCTTCTTGCTTCTCTGCCTCCTTCAGTTTGCTTTCAGCACTGATGCTCTCTGCATGATACATGTGGTATGTTTTCATGACCTGCAAAAGGCAAGAGTTAAAGAAGAATTAAGAGAAAATGACAATATAAAGGTATATACAGAAAAGTAATAGGGTCTTTGAGAAAATGTTGACTTATAAACATGGATCTTGTGTAAGTTTCTTTGCCAGTGGAAATTGAGGACTTTTGGTGGCATTTTTCTTTTCTGATTTATTTAACAGTATTCCAAATAGGGATTTTTTTTTCTTTCATTTTCTCTTATAGGAAAGAGCAAAAGCCATTCTTAATAAATTTCAGTATTCTTATCTTCAAGTGAAAATCTAAAATAATGAACAACAAAACTAAATCTGTGTCAGCACTGAAACTATCTGATATATAGCCATCTTCTGGGCTAAGTAACAGCTTGGCTGAGGACACTGAATGTTTGAAAGCAGAAGGATCCCTTCAACACTAGAAAAGGGGAAGGAAGGAGAGGGAATGGGAAGCTTTGGCCTGGGAGCAAATCCCCAGATAGCTGGATGGCTGTCCATGGCCTGGAAAGAAGTGTCTGCCCACTGGACAGCCTGCAGACTGGGCCCAATCTAAAACCAGATGAGAACTGAAGAAGGAGCTGCCTGATATCTAACTTGTGAAAATGCCAGACCCAAAGGCATCTTTCCTCTACACACCTGCTGGGTCTGCAGATGAGAGAGCTTGGGTTGCCAGTATGCAAATACATGCTTGCATGAAGAGGAAAAGGGACAGGGTTACCCCAGTCCTCCCTTTCTTCTCCAAGCAAGACAAACCTCTCAGCCTGACTCCTGCACAGTGAACAGCAGTCAATCACAAGCCCCACCTCTGCTGGGTAGGGCTGACTCTGCCCACTTCCACCAAAGGAAGTGTCTTTCTGCCTTCCCCAGTCTTTTGTTGTTTGTTTCTTTGTGTTGTCTTAAGTTTAGAGCACTGAATAAAGCAGGAAGGCATCCCCAGGCAGCCAGAGGCCTCCTCTCTTCTTCTAAAAGGTGCCAGAGCTCTCACCAGCAGATATTATCTTTGGGTGGAGGCCACGCAAACCATTCAACTGAAGGACACACAGGCAGGGAGGAATCAAACCAGCTGCTTGTGTTACCCATGGAGGAAACAGTTTGGGGAAGCTGCCTTTAAATATTCCCTTGGGAGAGTGTGCTTTTTGTAACTGAGTATTTAGGCCAGCCTAAGGAGTATCCGTGGAGTGGCAAAACCCTACAGCTAGATATGGCAATTCACTACAGCACATCTTAGCATGGATCGACACAAACCAACTGCATGCCATGCCAGTGGGTGGCTGAACTGATGCTTATTTCAAGTCCTGTGCAACAGAAAGACACACACTTCCAGAGAAATGCAATTTTGCATAACAATGTATGTTATACACCATAACTGTGTATGCCACTACTTAAGACTCATGCCACTGATACTAAAAATGAAACAGACAACTCTTCACCAGCTTCCTGTAGTAAGGTAAAACAGCTGGTGACAAACACTAAAACTGGCCCTGTTTTCATTTTAAGAAACATATGCTTACACCTCTGTGCTGGAAAAAACCAAATTGCCTGGAGCAGGACTCTGTGTTATTGCTGCTGCTCCTCTACACCACTCTGGGCTCCAACGCCCGAGCAGGGTGCAGAGCTCCCTGCCCAAACACTGCCTACAGCCACTGGGAACAGCTGCTGCCCCACCAGTTCACATCTGCATGGATGAGGCAGAAAAAACTCCCAGAGACAGACAAAGCTGGGTTAGCAAGAGAAGGCAAGCCCACAGGGGCGAGGTCTGCAAGGTTCCCAGTCTAACTAAAGAGTGTTCAGTCTCCTGTATCGTGCACTGCTCCAAAGGCACTGTTAGAGTTGTTGATGATCAGTTCCCAGGGAGCTTAACTCATACAGCCACATGGAAACAAATGAATTACTGCAAAGAGAAGAAAAGGACTTTTCAAAGAAATGGTTTATATAATAAAACAGAGAAGCACAGAAAGTGATATGGCTCTTATTAAAAATGATGGGGAAAGGAAATTAAAAGCAAGGTTGTGCCCTTTTCTTCTGGCTTTTCTATTTAAATCTTCTAAGTGTTTCTTTACATAAGGCTAGAGGTGTTTGCTTTTATTTTTTATCTTTTGTTCTGTGTAATCTCTAGAGACTTTTTAGTTGGTGGGACAAGACTAATTCATGTGTCTCACCACCTAGAAAAGTTATTTTCTTTTGTACTCTGCCTGCAGAGGGAACTATGGGTCCTGATGGAATTAACCCAAGAATTCTCCAAGAGCTGGCTGATGTCATCACAAAACCTCTCTCTCAGTTTTTGAGCAGTTTTGGGAATTGGCAAAGTCCAGGCTGGCTGGAAACTGGCAAATGTTGCCCCAGTTTTCAAGAAGGGCAGGAAGGGTCCTCCCTGCAAACTGCAGGTCTGTCAATCTCACTTCAGTGCCTGGCAAAGCTATAAAGGAGATCGTTCTGGGATGTATTGAAAAACACCTGAAAGACAACACAGTCACTGGTCACAGCCAGCACAGCTTCATGAGATGGAAGTCCTGTTGATCAAGCTTGATTTCCTTTTATGGCAAGGTAACCCACCTAGGTCCCACCAAGGGAAGTCAGCTGATGTAATCTTGGATTTCAGTAGATCTTTCTCAGAGTATCCTTCTGGATAAAATTTCCAGCACACATACATAAACACCTGGGTAAACACCTCATGTGAAAGGTGCCCATTGGTTGGGCACAGTTATAGTGAATGGGGTGACATCAGACTGGTGAGCTGTCACTAGTGGGGTTCTGCAGGGCTGTCTTATGTCCTGTGCTCTTCAACATCTTCATTGATGACTTGGATGCATGACTAGAAGGGGTACTAAACAAGTTCACAGCTGATACAAACTGGGAGGAGCTGCTGACTCCCTCCAAAGCAGGGAGGCCCTGCAGAGAAACCTTGACAAATTAAGAGAACTGGGCCATCACCAGCCTCATGAAGCTCACCAAAGGAAAGGTATTGGGACTCTGCACCTGGGATGGGGCAGCCCTGCATGAATGGACAGACTGGGGAATGAGAGGCTGGAGGGCAGTGCCATGGAAAGGGACCATGGGGTCCTGGTCGAGGGGAAGTTGGATATGAGTCAGCGGTGCCCTGGCAGCAGGAGGGCCACCCATGTCCTGGGAAGCATCAGGAACAGCATTGCCAGCAGGCAAGGGAGGGGACAGCCTCACCTTAATAACTGTGTGCAGTTTGGGGAGCCACAATAGAAGAGGGATATAAAGCTATTGGAGAGTTCCCATAGGAGGGCAACAAAGATGGTGAAGGCTCTTGAGGGGAAACTGTATGAGGAGTGCCTGAGGTCACTCAGTCTCTTCAGCCTGGAGAACAGAAGACTGAAGGGAGAGCTCACTGCCATCTGCAACTTCCTCATGAGAGGCAGACACTGATTTCTTCTCTGTGGTGACCAGTGACAGGTCCCAAGGGAATGGCCTGAAATTGTCATGGGAAGATTAATTTGGATATTAGAAAAAGGTTCTTCACCCTGAGGGTGGCTTGTCACTGGAACAGACTCCCTAGGGAAGTGGTCACAGCACCAAGCCCTGCCTGAGTTCAGGATAACACTCTTGGGCACATGACATCACTCTTGAGGATGGTGTTATGCAGGGCCAGGAGCTGGATTCTACGATCCTTGAGGGTCCATTCCAACTCAGCATATTCTGTGATTCTGTATCAAATATATCTTAAAGTTTTCTAACTGTGTTTAAAAGCACCTAAGTGGTGAAACAAGGATTTGTTCTGCTTGCCAAAAGCAGCAAGCATTGAAGTTCTTAAACTGGCAGATTATGTTCTTAAACTAGCATAAATGTCCTTCTGCAGTGGCTGACACTTCAGCTTGCCTCCTTGTTGAAAGAAGCACTCCTTGAAGGAGTACAGGGGTATCTCTGTTCTCACCAGTATCTCCACACTGACTCCACTAGCTTCACATCACCAAGGAGGGTTTCTTCCTATCACTGCTTGCTTACAGCTCATGCTACCATATCCAGTGTCTCACTCCACACTGATTGATAGGCAAGTTTTGTGGGAGAACTACATGGAACTCATAGCCTTCACGGGGAATGAAGATGTGTACTTGAAATCCATGTTCTCAAAACAAACTCCGCACAAGTTCTTGGTATAAATGAGTATAAATTAAAATTGAAAAAAGTTCTTTCTCTGTATTCACAGGGCTGGACATCAGTCAGTCAGGCCTACCCAAGCCTCACTGGCTTAGGAATCAATACAGACTCTGTAAAGAGCAGTGATCAGCCTAGGCACGTGACTGCTGTCCAGTTTGTGATATTGATAGCATGCTTATCTCATGCACTAGTGACATCATTATTTTGCAAGCCTTTGGGGAAAACATCTTAATGATTTCTGAGCCTTTTTCATGATGTGTCAATGCTTTTTTAAGAGCTGATATTGCAGCAGCTGAACTTAATTTGAGAAAGCATTAGAGAGACACATATGGAAAAATAAATGGGAATAAGCTAGGGGGTTGGCTGCCAAGTATTCAGCGCATGCTTCCCCAACAAGTTGGCTTAGAATTTGCTGGCTAAGTTGCATATATGATTCTTTCCCTTAACACTAGGTCATCTATTTGCCTTGGAGTTTTTAAGACTGTTAGATGTTGTTAAACACAGTATAAGGCTTTTCTAAATAGACTTATTGTATGAAAAGTTCTGAGATTTGTAGGCCTCTGATCTATGAACATGCAACAGATTCACAGATCTGTTATTCAAACTATGAACATGTAATAATTCTTCTTAAATGTCCACCAAATTGTTGAACTGACAGATCATCCTGTGTGAGTATCTCTCACTGAACTGACTTTAGTTAGTCTCCAAAGTATTTACTGATCAGCCATCAAGTACACACTGAAAAAAGAGAGCAAGGTTGCAATTTTGCAGATGCTGGACTGCCATAATGATATTTGCTGCATTTCTCCACTGTAGTGAACCAGCATTGTTAAAAGCATACTAGTACCTTTCTAAAATTAAATATTGAGTTTATCTTCTATTAATTTAGCAGGTTTATTCTGCTGATCCAGGGATGTAAAATATATATTTGTCAGATGACAGTGTCAGACTACAAGGTGATGAAAAAGATTTTGCTACCCTAACTATGTACTCTCACATTTGTAGGTGACAGACTGTTCACTTGGTAGCATAAACATCTCAATTTGTGTGCCAAAGTTTCAGCATCATTTGTAAGAGCTCAGCAAATAGGCTTAAGGCAGAAGATAGTATTTATCACAAGGAAGGGCACACTAGAGTATATTCTTAGGTAATTATTTTATTTAACCCCACAGTTGTTATCTAGGCAAATCCATCAACAAGACAGTAATTAGTGCTATACTTTTATGGGCCATAAGTGAAGAATGTTCCCATAGCAGGGGACTAGCTTTCCTTCTCTACACACATCCTTCTTTTCTAGAAAACTCAAACCAAGGCAAGATTGAAAGCTAGAGAGTTAAAATAGATTGAAATGACTGTGTTAACATGCACTTTATTTTTATAATAAAACTGCATAATTAAGAGCCTTCTCACAGTGTTTCTCAGGAAATAGTAATTTCCTAGCTCATCCCTGGTGTATTTATCATGTTTGAATTGTCTTAGAATTGTCTCTGCTAAGCTTTGAGTTCCTCTCAGAAGGTGGAGTCACAAGGGTTTCATTAAATTGGGTTAGTTAGTGCTCTGCACAAGAAATAAGCAAAATCTTATGCCAATTTTACCACAGCAGTGGCCTCTACCAGTTAAGCTGAGCTGTTGTCAGCATCCTGTTCACTCATTCCAAGCTGAACTCTGCTGTGGTTTTAGGAATTGTCACATATATTACTATCAACACAGGATTACTGATTTCACCTTCTCAGATCCCTGATGTGCCACAGTAAACTGAACTTAACTTTTTGAAGAGGAATCAGATTCTATGTTATTTCAGCAAAGAAAAAAAGAAAATCTGGCATCAACTACCTTGAAAAATTAAATAGCCAGGATTTTTCAAGAGTAAGATAAATCAATGGAAAGTGCAAGTGGCACAGCAGCCCTGTCTTTTTTAACATCCAAGTTGCTTTGGACTGTCCTCACTTTTTCCTTTTTCTGAGCACTTTACATTTGCATTGCTTGTGAAATGTGTGATGCCAGTAGGATTAATTTGGAAAGCCAAGTGGGAGACATGAAAATATACTTTTATGATGTGCATCACTTTTCTACACCATTTGCCCTCAGCCTTATTACTGGAACAGCTTTGTATTTTCAGCAAACCTGTGACCTTCCTGACATTTTTAGAGGACATTTATGAATATGTCCTGACCCCAAAATAGGTCCAGTGAAAGCCTCTCTCCAGCACAAGAGAAGTGTCTGCCCACCTTCTGTTCCCTGTCATTCCCCATCATTCAGATACTATTGCTATATACCAGTACCTGATCTGACAAAGCAAGGTATTTTAGCTTCCCAGAGAAACAGAAGAAGAGTTTGACTGGGGAGTTTTCTATGTTGCAAAGATGATTTATTGCAAAGTCAATAATCTGTTGTCTCTTTAAGTCAGTGTGGAAGAAGATTTCTAAATCAATCAGTTCACAAAAGAATAAACCAAACATCTTCCAGCTTTCAGTTTGACCAACTTTTCTCCCTGTAAATGCCAGGAAAACTCCTATCTGTGGCCCCACACAACTAACTGAGCTCCCCTTTCCCCATCCCCCTCACTCAAAAGGTACATTTCATTGCAGTTTCTACAGCTTATATTCTTATCTGAAACATGGGACTGATTCCTGGCCTACACTGGCTAAAAGTGTGGTAAGGAGAGGAGTAAGGGAGGAGTGCAGCTGCTGGGATGCCACAGACCTGAAAATACCAACTGTCTGGCACAGCCACAGAGACACCAGGCACAGCTTTAAGTACTTGCCAGTCATAATTCACTGAACTCACAAAGATACAAAGTGAAGCTTAGCTATTAAATTGGTTTTAGAATGATGTTTTCAGTCATAATTTTAAAATGAATGCATAAAATACTGAAAATTGAAAATACAGAATTTTAAAATACATTTTTATTAGTTGTAAAACATGTCAAAAACCTATGTAATGTAACATTTAAAAACCCTTTACATAGAAGAGATGGAAAATTAGAAAGTAAGGTTTCCCTTACAAAATTCTGATTATTCCAGCGAAATAAGCCTGGTTTGTTCTGATAACATCTGAAGTTGTGGTTCAGCTGCTTCTGTTATTTCTTCAACAATCCTGTACATGATGTGCAGTTTTAATGAGGACAGCACAACCTAAAGACCTTAATTTACAGACCTTTGCTGTAAGATAAGGCATGATGATAAGAAATAACCAGATTATTAAAGCTTCATACACACTAAAAGCTCTGAAACTTGCCCCTTACTCAAAGGCTTTAGAGGTATTTAAATTCCAATATGACACCACATTCTAAGTTACACTTCACGAAGGCACCTTTCCTTTCAAACAAACAGAACTAAGCAGCAGGGAGAGACTCCAGTATTAGTATATTACTCACAGATTTTGTATCAGTTTGCTTTTTTTTGGACACAATGATTTATGTCACAATAGAAAGACTGATTTTTTTAAAAACTTTTTCCCCTCTATAAATCATGGGGCAAACAAGTAGATGACATTTCCTTTTTGTGACTGAGAAATGTCAACTGCTGGAGATTAAAACTCAATACTTGTCCTGATAAGGCCACTATGATCTTATTCTGTACACAGTAAATGTCATAAAGAATTAAAAACCTGTGCATGAGGTCCCCATCTGTCTAGATACTGTTCTATCTTTATGTACTTGAGCAGATAAAATACACAGATATGATGATGACCATTTTAAACATTCAAGCAGTGAAACAGATGCTACTCTGCACCATATTGTCACTTTATTATGTGTGGGCTTTATTTAGCTAAATGTGGACATGTACAGCTGACCAAGCCTTTTGCAATCAATGAAAAGCCGGACAATGAAGTTAACAGTACAGATCACTTAATCTGAAGCAGATTTTTGCATCTGATTAAAGGGGTCTCATCTGCCCATATTAGATTTGCAGGGACTTTAGCTGGAACACAGATAGCATGCTAAGATATTTGTATCTACACTGCAGATATCTGAAAATCAGGTAAAGTAAATTCCATCCCAAGAAACCATCTTGCAGCCGTAGCCTGACTCAAGTTGTGGACAAATTCAGAGTTTTTATAACATAAAAAATATTCCCATTTAAAAAATAAATCTTTAATTCTAAGAAAGGTATTAGCATGCACTGGAAGCCATAACATGGAAGTTAATACCTGATTAAATCTGATGGTTATCAGTGTGCATATATAGCACTAGTGTGAAGAAAAAGAATGAAAATACTGAAGTCCAGTCCTGCAGATTTTCAGTGGTACTTCAGAAAAGTATTTCAGCACATGCTTCACAGTTTCCCTACCCTGGGAGCACAGGCACTAATCCTAAGCCTCGCCAGACACTGGAGTTATGCAACTGTTTAATTGAAACAAGGCTGTATCTTCAGGGCTTATTCAGCACTGAAGTCCCACTTGTGCCATGGCTGCGGCAGCCGCTGATCCCCCAGCGGTGGAACGGTCTGTGCCTATCGCTGCTTTGCAGAAGCTGATCCCACAACATTTCACTGACTGCACGCCTCAGCCAAGAAGGCTTTGCAGTGTCACACCCTACAAATCCTGGTGGTTTCAAACAAAAAAATCCCAAAGAAAATCCCAAACAAACAAAATAAAAATTGGTGGTTTGGGAAGGCTTTGGGAATCTGGCCGTAACAATTAAAAAGAACTCAGGGCAGAAAGACAAGACTAATTTTCTTTGCATCTCCTTTTTGCCACCTAATTTTTCTTGAGTTTAAATGTTCCTCATCCACTGATGGCTGCATGGTTTTCCCTAGGTCAAAAGAAAAATCACCAAGATGCACAAAACTAATGTTTGGGCTCTGCCTGTGGAGAAGTGATCACTGATAGCTTCCTAAACTTCACAAATGTTTCTTGATATCAATACTGTAAAGTTTTTTTTTATGGTACTCCAAATCTTGAGGATGGGGAACAGAGGTGCCTAGAGATTGTTACACAGGGTACTGGAGCATATATGTTTCAGTTCTTCCAGACAAAAAAAAAGAGAATTTAAATGTATAATTCCTGAATGAGCAGAAATCAACAGGCTCTTATAAGAAATGCACACCACCAATTAATCTTAATTCTACAGCTGTGTTTCAAAAAAAGTAATTATTGCTTTTTTTCTTTTTCACAACACATCACTTCAGAAAATAGCTGGGGAATTAGTTATCAGGTAGATGAGACATTGTTTTGTAGTACCAAGTTGCGTAAATGGGTTTCAACAAGAAAATAGAAATTCAGACCTAAGTTCTCTCGGATTTGCCTATGGATTAGCAGGAGCTTGCCAGAATGTTCACAGTGGTTTTTCTTGATCTCTCTAAATGGTATGGGAAGTTACAAAACCCTCTGTTTTTCTTCTCATTATTTACTTATCTGAGTCAGGGATGGGGAAGGGCACATAAGTAACATTTAGACAGCACAGTACTGGATCTGCAAACACCTATGATTTTTAGAGAGTGTAGACCACAAGTCAAACTAAGCAGATGGCAGCATGGACAAAAATAAAGCAGAAAAGAAAGAAGTTTGCTCTGGTAAGCTCTGAGTAGAAATGTCTCATTAATAAACAACAAAACTTCTAATAAACTGGCTTACCAGAGTCTGGGGGACAAAAAGGGTTGCAAGTAAAGAGTAATCCTGACAGCATTATCATATGTATTTTAAACAAGTGAGTAGTCTTTTCAAAAATATAGTTTAGGCTTGTGTAAAACATAAAAATAAGTAACTCCATTGGGGGTAACTTAGTCAATGAAACTCCACTTAAAGCTTACAGAAGTAGTCTGATATGGAATTTGTATAAGATAAGCTAAGTAACTGTACTTACTGTGTAAAGCTCGTTAAGTACTTTCATTAAGTCTTCATGAAGCTGAAATGAAATCTCTTTACTCTGTAATTAAAAAGAATCATTAGAAAAGGGCATGTAAAAACTGCATCATACATTTGTTTCTTGATATTTATACTCATTGCTCATCCTAGACAGTGAATGCAACGTTACTCCCAAAAACCATTCTGAATTACAGTGCACTAAAAAGAGTGATTCAGGGATGCAGAGGCAGACAGATAACATCTGGGCAGAAGACTCCTAAAAAGAAACCCAGAAGTAGTTTTAAGGTATTTTTCCCATAAAGCATCAGGAAATTAGGTGCCAACAGAAAGGGGAAAGTTCAAGATTAATGTTTTTAATAGAACAAACTGTGTACTGTTTTATAATTGCTATGATATATACAAAAACGAAACCATGCAGAATGTGATATTCTAGAGGGACATCCTGCCCAATTTTGCATCTAGTCTTTGTTTCTCAGCACATACAACTATCTAAATATTTATGCAAGAAATAATTGTGGCTCCTCTTTGAAACAGATAGCCAACTGCATAATATTCCACAGAGTGGGCTGCTGAACCAGCTTTGTTTAGCTTTTCTGGACTGTGACTTTACTTTCATTCTGACCCAGAAAAAAAAGAAATGCTTAGCAGCAGTTATTATCAAAGCAAATATGTCAAAACAAGAGCATTTAATTGGAGTCTCATTGAAATATATTCCTTTGTTAGTTTTCCACAGCAGCTCAATCTGATGAAAATGGTGGCAACTGGGCAAGAGTTGAAGGCATTTGTATCACAGCCTTTGGAAAACAGCTACAGACCAGAGCTACGGGACTTGGCAAACAGCCTGGCTACACTTCTGCTGTAATGCTCAGCATTCTAACATCCATGCTGGAAGCATCAGATTTTTTTTCTGAGAATAAATTAGTCTGGCTTCTAAAAACTTCAACAGCATGATAGATAATGGCCTTAGCTATGAGAAGTACTTTGTATTTGTATGGAAGCCAAAGGAAAATCCTCAGGGACAACTCATGTCCAAAGCTGCCTGGTGCATACTTGGCCATCACTAAAACACCTGAAGGAATAATGGGTTTCTGAATGAGAATTAGCAGCACAACATCCACGTATGAGGAAAAACTGCATCACACATCCCACCCACTGTGTCTTCCAGGAGGATGAAAAAGATACATACAGTAGCTCAAACAGAAAATTTGGGGTGTTTTTTTCTCCTGCTCCTACTATCCTACTTTAACTCTGGGCAATATTTTAAAGCACTCATCATATCACTTATCAGTATTCACTCCAATCATTAAATGCAAGATGGTTTTACACTGACAAGAAGCTAGGAATATAATTTAAAAAAACACTTCAGTGAAATTCTTGTATTCCCAAGGGCATTAGCTGTAGTAGCTGAGGCACAGTAACACAGCTGCTCTGAAGCTGAGGTACACAGAATTACTGTGAAACTTTCCTTATTGCTCATACTTTTCAAATATGTATTTTCATGAGGTATGCATTAGTTCCAAAGTATCTAGAACACAAGACTTACTACTTCCATTTCTCTGCAAATATATTATTTTCATCTAATAATAAGGACAAAATTTCCTATATATAATAGTAGAGTGCTTATGAAGAATTGAAAAGGACTGCAGATTCCCAAGCTGCTCTAGGGAAATGCCATAAAATCTTTAGGAAAAATTCTGAGCTGCTTTTCATTGCTTTACATTGGTACCCTGCCTTTAAAATTCAGCAGCACAACTGTAACACAGCTTACACATCTCCTCAAAGCTCCAAGCAGAGGCCACCTGTTTATTCTTGGATAGATGCTTCTATAGTGCTGAATGTGAGTAGTTTTTAAAATTACTTTAGCAGAAAGAAGGGCAAAACATACAAATAAGATGTTTGACATTGAGATGAGAGCATACCCATGTGGAGGAAACTCTAGATGAAGTCCAGCTTTAAGCAGTTTATCCCTTTCAACTGTTGCTCACAGCCATCCTGAGGCCGATGAGAATCAAACCCTAAATACAGCAACAGCAACTCTAAGGCAGGATGCCTTAACCTGGTAGTGCAGAAGTTTGTTTGAGAAGGTGAGACAGAAACCCCCAAATCAATTTTCTCAGGTTTCACTGTAAGCAAAGCACACAGAGTTCATTGAAGGATGGACTCTCCTCTCAATGCAATCCCACCTTGATGCAGGTAGACACCAGATGAGCTGAGGATTTAGTGAATGAGCACTATTTACTAGGAGCCATTTTTTCCCTTTGCTCCTTTCAAGCTCTGTCCAGCACTGAAATACAAACAGTCCAGGCCTCAGGATTTACTGGCTATCATGCATACATGATCTTTTCCAGGGCAACACAGTGATCAGTGGTAAATTTGAAAGTGAATGGAAGAGTTCACAACAGAGAAAGATGCTTTTATAGAAGGACAGTAAGCTTTAAATGGAAAGCATAAAGAGAAGGAGGGAGGTGATCAGCAAAAAGAGTGAAAATTGGGAAGTGACAACCAAGCAATGCCACACAATCACAAAGGAGTCATCCGTCCACCACTTCATCTGTGGACTCCAACTAGCAGATGATGCCTGCAGTGATGGATAACATTTCAAATTATTTCAATTCTGATGAAATATTTTGTAGGAATTGTCCAAAAAAAAAAAAAAAAAGAAATTTGGTTAAATTTAGCAGTATAAAAGGGATTTATTTTTCTAGAACCAACACATTTTTCTTTACCATTTAGGATTAAGAAAGCTGACTTGAGTGGCAAGCAACATGGCTTTTAGCATGTAATATATGGCATGTTAGAGCACCAGTTAAGAAGTACATTTATTTTCAGTGGTTAATTGCTTTCCTGTTACTTGTTTATGCTACCTATTCCTTGCAGTAGGGCTCAGCATGTGTGAATGGTGTGCTCCTCTAGGAGCCTGTCCACAGGGTACTCAAACAACAGAAAATAAGATGCAGCACACATTTTCCCAGAGCTAAGTTGATAGCTCTAATCAGGCTATTAAAACCTGACAAACAATCACTGAAGGTGCTTAGTTATTCACTGTGCCCCTGAGAAAAGTACTAGTAATCTATTAACTAAAGGAATGAAGAATATAATAAAAATGTTAGAGCACATGCAAATTCCTGCTAAAAATATTATATATGTTACTAATTTGGTTCAAGACATTAAGAGACAGCAGTGTATTTTTTTCACTTGCTGGCAGCATAGATCATACACATGCAACCAACAAGCAAATGTACCTAAACCCTCCTTTTGGTATGTGCTCAACTTTCAAAACATCGGTGCTCCTACTGATGTTATCAAGATTTGTATTTCTGGATAAAAGTCTGAGAAACTTAAAATTTTATTCCACATTAATATCTTTCCATTGAAGTCTGTTAAAATTTTTTCCATACATTTCAGTTAAAGTATAATTTGGCACTCTAGCTTTACTCTTGTTTATTTTAACTGAAATTTAAGGGTCAGTCCAGTTCTTCCTGGGACTCTTTAGTGTCTGTATTTAGCCTACACAACACTGCTCAGTTAACATAATTTAAGGAAAATATTCTGTGCCTATTGCTTTTAAATAAGTCTGCTGCTGGTCCCTGTGGGAAGTGAAGTGCAAACCCTTCTTTTATGGAGGTCTCATGAGCTGTGTGACACTAACATAGCCAACTCAGTAAAATTTTTTCCCAGACTTGCCAGTCTGTAGCAACAAACAGCTTTGCTATCCTTTTAAACATTTATATGTTTAAGAAAATGATGCAAAAAATTTATATGCCACAATCTGTACAACACCAAACAGATTCAGTAGGTAGTCATATTCCTTGTTAATAGCCAGATTAAGGAACTAAAATATTTATTGTGCTTGGTTTCTCCAGCATCTTTTACTGTAAACATTGGAAGATATGTTCTTCTTGGCTTATGTAGATTTCTGTCCCAGGAAAATACATGTTTATAAATTATAAATATACAAATCTGCTTAAGGATTTTGTGAGTATGTGTTTATATAGTTGATTATTACTGCTGGGGTAACCAGAATCACTGCATGAAATATTCTGCATAATACTTTTCCCTTCCGCCTGACATTTCTCCTTATTACTTTATTCTTTAATTGTTCCCATGAGGCCAGCTACCCCATCTGCCTGAAGAAATGTGCAAGTATGCAAGATTTGAACTCCACTACTTTATTTTTGTAATTTTATGTGCAGCACGAAGGGCAGGCATCAACAGCAATCTTACTGCTTTTGTATGCCAACAACTAAAAAGAAGAGATTAGGTGCCTATCTCAAAGTATGAGGCCTGACATAATGTCTCCCAACAAATGCTACAAAATCTCTGTACTAGATCCTATCTTTGTCTTGCATTTAGTACATTTAAACAGATGCCAGTTCCTGACCCCTGGAAAAAAAAGAATGACAAATAGCTCCTGGGAGAACAAAATTAATTAATATCAACATGTTAAGGAGGCCAGACTAGACAGCAAAGCCATATACAATCAGGTACTTGAATAGAACACATCCAGTCCCATCAGACCATGTAAGGCAGAGCCAATAGGGATCACTTCCCCAAAACAATCCAAATACCCAGACAGACAGATGCATAAATGCACACAAAGGAAAAACAGAATGATGAAGAACAGAGACTGAGACAAGGACAAGGTACAAAGCCTAAGGAACAAGAACACCCTCACCACTACATTTTACCAGATCATCATTGGCTACTGCACACACCTTTACAGAACAAGGAGAGAAGGGTGCTGCTACAGACTTATGGCTTGTGCTATATCTCACACAGGAGGGGTAACAAAACAATACTCCAATGGAAAGCATGGCTGGGAAAGGAAGAAATTACAGGATCTTTTCTTTACTACAGTTCAAGCTGGAGTCAATCTTAAGATACAAATTCAAGCCACACTCCTCTAGAAAATGTTGGGCTCATTTCATGGAAAAGTTTCATTTGAGAACAAACACACCCACCAGCAAGATGGAAAAAGTCAGTACTGTTTACCATTGAGAAGCAGAATGGGAAGTCCCATCCTCTTGGAAGGAGAAAGGGGGAGAAAAAAAGAGGAAGTAGAAAGAGTCAAGATGTTCAGAGTTATTACGACTCTGCTGTTTTATCTCCTTATCTTGCTTGTGGGCAATGGGGCAATCCACCCTGAGACACTTTCCCCTTCTGCAGCAGGAAGGCTGAGGTTTCAGAGCAGCACAATGAAGATCTTTTCTGATCAAGGGCTTGGTGTGTGTATTTACTCTCCACACTTGGAAATGGAGTAAAGCACCCTGCTACTACAGGACTGATGGAGAACTAAAACAAGGTAAAAGTAGTGATTTGTAACACCATTAGATTAATAAGCTGTAAGATATCTAACTGAAAGATCTAACAACTGAATACAGAGAAGCTTGACTAGCTGGTATTTGTAAATTATAGAATCATAGAATTGTAGACATTACATGCTCTTGTGTGCAACCAACAGAGTACAGGTATTTCCTGCTCTTGACTGTGGACTGCAGTAAGACACTAAGCATGCACTTGTTAGTCTATTTTCAAAACCTTCATATTTCTACTTGTTATTTATATTTATTACTTAGAGAGACAGTATATATTTCACACAATAGTATGATCAGATTCCAGAGTAGAAGTATCTGCAGGACATGATTTGTCTCTACTTTAATCCAAAATCTGTGAACAATGAACAAATTCCATATGCTTTCACAGGGATATGACACCTATTGAGACTGATTATACTTTTCTCCGATACTATTTTATTCTAAATACATTTTTTTTCTGAAAGTAATCTGCAGAATCACAGAAATTAACAGAAATTGCTTAAATATGCTATTTGATGTTAAAAAATCTCAAACAAAACCAATGCCATTTTCTTCAGGGAGAATATGATTTTGATGGAGGACATTGTTGGCTGTCACCTTTCTCACTCTAAGTGCAGCTTCTCTCTGCCCCTGTGACCTCTTTCCTGCATAGAGAACTGTAGCAAAGTACGTGTGTTTTTCATCTGATCTTTTTGTTGCCCAGTAAACATCCATTATGTAGTTCTGTGAGTGCCTTAAGTTAGACTGCTCATTCACATCTCACACAAATTATCACAGGATCATGGAAGGGTTTGGGCTGGAAGAGCTTCATCATCAGTTCTGCACATGGGAACGAACAGCAAATAAATCACCAGTACTCTGCAGCAAGCACCATAGCAAGAACTGTGCACACTGGGGCTCAGTGGAAATACCAACCTTCTGCAACAAGTACTGAGCCTGACAGAATGTCTTAAAAATGTGTGCTCAGAATTGATACTGGTGAACAAGCATTGCCACATTGAGTGCACATGCCCACGAAGCTCACTTGTACCATACTGAGGTGCTGCATGTGTTCCTGCCACCCTTCCCCTAAGCCCTAAGTTATGGGACTGGCTCAGATCCCTGCACAGAGCCTTTGCTTAGCTCACTCTGCCCATGCTCCACCTCAGCTATCAGCTGTTTGACATGACACTCCCACGCTGAGTGTCAGCTGGCAAACCCTGATGAAAGGTAGCAAAGGGCTGCTCAGGATCCGGGCTCTACTAGTGTCTGCTTCGAGTTATGCATGGCAGGACCACCTCAACTTCCCTGCTCTTCTTTCCCCTTTTATGTTCCCAAGTTAGGAATATAAAAGCAAGAACAGATGCTAGCTCTTCTTCAAGAAGCTGCGCTAGAAAGAGAAAACTGGAAATGTTGCACCTGCATGGGAACAACATGGAGGACAGAGACAAGTTTATCAGGGAGATGTTATGCCTCCTGTTAACACACTGAAAATACCCATGTATTTTCCTCCTTTTGAGAGAGAAGCTGCAGCAATCTCCATTAATAAATTATGAGTGAATATAAAAGGACACACACTTGTCCACTGAAAACTTTAGGAATCTACCATTTCACAGTCTACCTGGACAAAAGGGAAGAAAAAGCAAAATTTCTAGTGCCAAAAAACTGAACTATGCTGACAGCAAACAGATTTGTCTAATAATGCACACCTATTGAAGAAGACATAAACAAAGGGAAAACTATTCCAGATTTAAAAAAAAATTCTACTGGTTTGGAACGCTGAGATATCTGCACATAGACAGTATGCAGCCTGTTCAAATCACTTTTCTCATTATTGGATCAATTTCTATAACTAACTTCCATTTCATTAAATTGAGTGGTCAGTAAATTACAGTTTTACATGTCAGACATATTATATGAACTACCCATTACTGATTGAGAAACTATAAACTTCAATTCTGTCCCTGTTACAGGTTTTAATGCATACCAGGAAGTTCTGTTTAAGTTTTTACTTTCATTTCCTCCAAGTACAATCAATGTGGTCCCTAAATGATTCTTCTCCCCACCCCAGTGCTATCTATGGTTGGGTATATGTGAAACCAGGTCCCTGTTTTGGAAACATTAACTTGAGTACCACTGCTATCATTCCATCACACAATTTGCATCTTTTAACCTTTACTCTTCTTGAACTGATTGTCTACCAGCATCCTGCTGTGACTAATATATATGCATTTATAATCTATTTTTCTGTTGAAAAATTTGAACAACGCCTGCAAACACATCATGTAGATCTTGAGCTAAGGTTGCTTAGAGCGCTTGATTAGTACATGAGGGATTTACACACCATGCATGTGTTATGAAAGTACATGACAGTCATGGACAAGGACAAACATGTATGGAGACAACACTTAAAGGTTCTAATAGAAATACTTATCAAAAGTGTATGTTTATATTTAATATTAGGAAGAAAAGTAAACACTTTTAGGAGAATTGCAGCATATGCTACCAACTTTATGTCAAAGGACTAAGAAGCAGATCCTTGCTTTGCCTTCAATCTGTTTCATTCACAATGAAATTATTTTAAAAAATAATTAATTAATACAGTGTTACTATTTTGGGAGATGCAAGTGAAAACTGTTTCCTTTCTGCATGGACAGACAAGTGTGCTTTTTAGAGAAGGACAGGCTTTTCCCCCTGCTTTTTGGATATTTGTGATTCAGCTTTTAAGGTCACCAGCACATACAGCAGGATCCCAGGCATTTCAGCACTAAGTATCTGCTTCAAAAGACAAGTCATGAAGAATTCATATGCATGCTAAAACAGATTTTATGCTGTGTGTGCTGAATCTTCTCCTCACATGCTATCTATTAGGACACTTTTGCCTGCCTCATGCATCTTATAAGCCTAGATAGAGGGCTGCAGGAGAGGCATTACCTTCTTGAACATTCTGGTGGAGTCTTCACTTATCTGCATGAATCGCATGATCACATTGTTCAGGTAGATCTCACTCAGCGTTGCATGGTCTTTGCTTTCTCTTCTCACTTGGTTCAGGAGTAAGTACCAGCAATTCACTGGTGACAAGAGGTTCTGGTCTTTCCTGAGGAAGGAGATACACACATGTATAACATATAGAAACGAAAAGGGTATGTTATTAACTGAAACATCTCACTGACATTTACAGTCATAACTTGTTACATAAAAATATCTGCATCTGAACAATCTATCCATTCTGGGATAACTCAGGTTAGGCAAGCCTCAGATGACTTTTAAGACACACTCGAGTCCCATGAGGCATGGATACTCTGCAAGCCACCTTAAAAGTATAAAATATCTTTCCACAAAGCTTAGAGATGGAGTACATGTAAATGTTCAAAATCAGTAAAGGTCTTCCCTGGAAGAATAACAGTAATTAATTTTTGATATCAGAAATAAACAAGCACTGGAAGCACAACCCAAATTCTTAATGAGAAGAATTGCAGGTGTAGCTGTTTCACTGCATTGGATTTGTGTACCTGATGAAGTAGAAGAAAATGTCTCAAGCATCCATATTCTCTGAGCAATGCTCAGAAATTCACAGCATTCATAAATACACTGCTACTGCTAGTCCTAGATGTGTCAATTACAAGACAAAGAGCAGGACTGGACTTTTTCCAGTGATCCAATTCTGAATTCCCATGACAGACTGTTTGCAATGCAGGCCCACTCCCAGCTTTAATGTAGCAAAAAGTGAAATAAAGGATGACTTCTCATTTCTTTTACACAAGGCAAAATAAAAATACATGTAGTTCACAACTATTTCACAGACAAAAAAACTTTATAAAATTTGTCTTATGATTTTATTGACATTTAAGTATAAAGTTTGCCTTCCAACTAACTGCTCTAGAAACTTGCTGCTCTTTTTTTTTTCCTCTTTTACAGGGATTCTCCTTTAGTTGAAAGGATAAAGCACATGAGGATCAAACAGGTAGAAGTGGTGATGAATTGAGAGAAACTCCCGCAAACTCTTCTAATAATTAGCTCTTCTCATTGTTAGAAATATGGCCTTTAATTCCCATCTAATCCTCTACTTTCAGCTCTCACCCTCAGAATCAAAGCAACAAGGAATGATTAACAGAGAAGAGTATTTTCTTTTTCATCAGTGCTTTGCTTTGCTATGAATCAGGAGTTAAGAAAACTTCCTCCATTTGTTTCAGATAGACATCTTAACAGTGTTACTTCACAGCAAGGGGTTTTATCAGCCAGGTCAGACAACAGGAGCACTCCTGAAGGGCCATGCTGATTCTTCTTGGTCCTCACTGCTTCTGTACGTCCCAAAGCTGATTCCACAGACCTTCCTGATTGTTCTGGGGGCAATGGTGGGAACAGCTCGGGGACCAACAACTAAAGCCACTTTTGCAGTAACCTGTTCTCAAAGCAGAGAACAGCAAGAGCAAAGACAAAGGTAGAACTCAAGTCATAACCCCCATGCACAGCTGCCAGTCTGGATTTAACATGTTTAAGAACAAGGAAAGATGTTTGTAAACATAAGGAAAAAAGATTTTGCCACAAGCAGAATAAAAGCCAGGGCTCTCTGTGAAGTGGTGACATATGCACAAGTTGGTTACTTCAGAGAATCATTGAGTCACTAAAACGAATTTTAAGAAATATATATTAATGCTCTTTGAACTGTTCAAGCTGTATTTGATTAACCTTTCCTTTGCCAGATTTATTTGGAAAAGACTTCTGTCCTGAAACAACAGTTTTATCTGTGTATCTCTAGCACAGCACCGAGTGAACAGTGGGAAAATTATTTTTTAGTTTTACAAACACAAAATACTGTTCTAAATCCCTAAGCATAACAGAGCCAGACACATGCATCCATTAATCAGCTCAAGTCAGGAAAATAACCACATGAGACTATGTCAGCAAGTGATGCAAATGAAGCATTTCAGAAAATGCACTGTATGTTACAAAACTCTGCCATTAAAATGATACATTAAATTGTAAACAACACATAAAGTTCACATCATCTTTACTCCTAGAAATCAGAGAGGTGAAGATGCAAAGTTCACATGCAACAATAAATCAAAATAGTTTTATTTCTTAATGTCACTCTTGGCCAAAATTGTCTTTTTTTTGCTGTTGTAACGTTGACTGACCTTCATGCAGATGCTTCAAAATCCGACCAACTCCACTAGAAATGAGCACACAGATTTTCAAGCTTTTGGAGCTCTGCATCTCTTCTAGATACTGTATTTTGGGTAGTTTAAAATCCATATGGTAGGTTAGGGATAGTATTTACTGAAACTACTTGTCAGAAGCTGCCATGAGTAACTGCACAGAGCCACATCAACACTGGTATTTAGGCACGCATCCACCTTCAGCTGCAATGAGAACTGTGCTGCTAAGCAGGGCTGGAAATTTTAAACAGGCCTTTGAACCAGCAACAGGTACAACATGGGGGTGATATGGGCAAGCAGGTTTCTCTTACTTGTACTGCTGATGATCCTTTGTACTCCTGGTTTTTGCCATGAACCTCTCGGCCAGTTTTTCCAGGTTTCGGGAGTACTCCATCTCTATTTCCGACTTCTTGCGGAAGAAATCCTGCAGATCCTGAAGAAGCTGCACTCTCATCTCAGTCTGCTGCTCCAGGCATTTCTGTTGCTCAACGAGTTGAGCTCGGATCTCTAATTAAACAAACAAATATCCACTCAGGTCAGTGAAAGCAAATTAATTGAGTGTTACCAACCAAAATTACAAACACTCCAGTGTACTTCATCCTCACAGCTACACCAGCTGGAGCTGGATTTGAGGTCCTGTGGTGGGACACAACAGCGGCAGCTCTCACTTCTGCCTCCACATGCTTCATCCCTCCACATGCTGTCTGTCTTACAAACAGCTGGGGCTCAGGTGAGTCTCCACCTTCCTCTCCCATCCCTCCTCTGGCCACTGGCACTAGCACAACATTCCACTTGGAGCGATCTCCTTGCAGAAGGTGGTGCTGCCCGGAAGAATGGCTGGATAAACAAGCAGCCTTTGGGCCAGGATCAGCCTGCTGACTGTCAGGTGTTCTATCTTCATGTACCCCATGGAAACAACCTTGTGATAAACCCTGGAGGCACTATCCATTGTAGTTGTGCACAGGTGAGTTTCCGTGTCTGCCCTATCTCTGCCAGGGAAGGAACCGGTGTACTATACATGCATCCAACAATGTTTTACAGCAAATATAGAGCAAAACATGTACCTATTTGAAAATTTGCACCTCTGCACAAAGTTCCAGAGACTATAGTATACTTTTTAGTATTTAAAAAAAAATCATTTTAGAAGAATCTCAGTTTAGAAGAGAACAGATGCTCACAGTTCTCTTCTAGAGCAATAAAGAAAAGGCTCCAGATAACCTACCACTTTTTGCCATATGCAAAATTACTATGTAATAGGGTTTTTATTTTAGAGATTTCCGGGTTTTGTGATTTTCTTTTATTTTGGTTGGTGATTTTTTAGCTGACCAGTTAAATACATTCTGAGAACATTTAGTCTAAAAAGATCCCTCTGGTTCTTTAGAGTTCATTACACATTTGTCAGCTGCCCAGGCACAGTGTACTCCAATACTGTGGAGTAGAATGAGTAGTAAACACTTCCAGACAATAATATATGTGTATATTTTTTACACAGTTTAATGCTATAATAAGGATTTATCAACAGCAAAACACCCAGAAGTGATGTTCATGTAAATGCAAAATTGTTGTGAAATTTTACTTGATTCTTAATGACATAACCATGCTGTGGGCAACAAGATCCTGGAAATCTTCAAAGCCCACAGCATAGTTTCAAATAGAAGAGCATTCTAAAAGTCATCCTAACATCACATGGAACTGCAAACCACTAAGCACTAATAACACCACAAAATATTATCTGATGCAACTAGGATCTAATGCATCCTTACTGATCTTAGAGCAGGTATGAGGTCAGAGATCCACTCTGCTGGGATTCAAATGTGTATACTGACATAAGGTAGTACGAGCACAGAAAACTGTTAACCAATATATTTGCTGGAGGAGGGAGACACTGCAGTATTTTCTTCCAGATCTCCTGTGAGCTACCAGCTCCTGTGTTAATCATTAATGAGACCATCCATTTTTATAGTCTGGGAGGTGAACCAAAAAATTCACGGTTTGGTTTTCACTTCATTTCAAATCAGTTTGTTGGAAAAGAAACCGTGCCTCCAGCAAGGATGAGCCACTGTAATACAACACTGTATCAATGACATTTATGCACACAGAGGAGAAAATCACATCAGAGCTGGAAGGTTAACAACAGAAACAGATGCTCAAGACCACTTTTTTAGGTGTCTACTACTGCTAATATTGCAGTCATGGAAAAATCCTGTGTATGGGGTACTGGCTGTACAGATCCACTGGTCAGAAGCAGCAATTTTGTTTATAAGCTGGAGTTTTCACTAAACTCAGTTCCATGTACATGGTCACTATACTTCAGCCATCTCCCTTTCTCACTCAAGATTTTCTAGCAGCTACTTTGAAAGCAGCATTTTGTACAGAGCAACTATGTTCTGATTATTTTGTAGGTCAGTGTACCTTGCTGCTGTAATTCTTCTTTTTTAAGCAGGCTTTTACCATAGCAACAAGAATGAGAAAGATTTTAGAAACAGGAATATATTAATAGAAATACAAGAAACAATGAACAAGGGACAACTGATAAAATATGAGACACTGCCTTAGCTTTTTAATGCTGTCTGGATTTCCAGTGGACAATAGTGGCTTCCTTCAAACTTGTATTTTAGGAAACAAAATTGAAGCATGATCTATGAAAGCTGATGGAGATGTACAAGCTCTGAGTAAGGCCGGTAAAATTAGGGGCTCAGGGGGCTGCAGCTTTATGAAGGGAAGATTTCTAATTTCTGTTTATTTGAATCTCAGCAAAGAGAAAGAACATGTTGATTCCAAAAGGCTAAGCCTGTGGCCTCCTGCTGGAGGAGAAAAAGGGGAGATGTACATCCCACTCATGCTAGCTGACCACAGTCAGTCCAGAAGTGACTTCAACAGCAGTTCTCCTTCCAGTCTTTCATGTCATTCTGCTCCTCCATTTATTATCTTTTCTTTTACTAATAACATGTGTACTGCCATTCTGGCAGGCTGAGGAGACGGCAATGAATAAGAAATCAGATCAGCAAATGTTGTGACTTCCATTTTCTGACGAGAGTGGTGAATTAAAAAAAAAAGCAAGCAACCAACCAGCCAAACAACAATAAACCTCCAGAACAAGTACTGGAAAAACAGGCAGGCAGCCTGAGTGGCTGTGTGTGACAAAATCACAACTGTCCAGGTACTATTAACTATAATAGACTACCCATTACCTATTGCTACAGAAAAATTCACCCAGGCAATGCTATTTTCTTCAACCAGTTCACATGTGTGATTTCCCTAAGGCTATAAAGAGTGGCATGGAAAATTACTGCATTGTATTCAAAGAAATAAAAACAGTATAGTCCAAATTCCATAGATACAAAGACACGTGTAGCAAGTAAAAGAAGTGTGCCTGTCTTTACTCTTATTTTGCTGGCACGTTGAAATTAAAAGCTGAATTGGTACCAGTTGTAATGGGCAATGACATTGTCCTATTCTGCTCTGCTGAGTGGCTGATGTCAAATTGCCAGGCTATTTTGTGCCAGGAAAAGACCCATTTAAACCCTGGATGAGTTAACACCTTCTCCTTCTTTCTCTTGGCAGCTTTGAGTCAATGCTCACTGGCTTTCTGGCCAGGGGCAGGCTCAAAAGGAATCCCATCCATTTATACTGCAGCTTGAACAGACTGAGATCACAGCAACTGGGGAAAAAATTAAATCCACCTACACTTTGTCCAAGATTTGCACAATCAAAGTGAGGAAACAGTTAATGTGATGGCAATTAAATCAATAAACTGAATAAAGTTTTATTTCTAAAGATTTTTATGCTAAAATTTATTTTGGTTATGCCCTCACAGACACCCTCCACTACAATTACAGCATTAAGTATAAAATTACATTTTGTTTATGCCAATTTTTGTTTATGCCAATTTTGAAAATATAACTCTAACGTTTCAACAAATCTTTATTTCCTTGACAAGTGGTTAGATCTGTGCATCATGAAAAGTAAAAAGAGATAAGATATATAGTTGCTTTGAAAGTTAAGTCAGAGCAGATGAAGCTGAATTACTGATATCACCCAAATCATAATCCGAAATAACTCATCAAGGTTACCTCTTTGCACACAGTACAGTATTACAAATAGTGACTTACACAGCACTGCTGTAACACCCTGTACTACCCTGAAGAACACGTATGGAACCAGTGACAGGCCAGTGCCCCCACTGAAGGAACCTGTGAAGCTACCCAACGTGACACAATCATAATGCTGGCTACACACCAGCAAGGAACTAAGTCCTTCACCTTCACACGCAAAAGCACCAGACTCCATCAAACATCCCCAAAAAGTCAAAGGAAACCCTCTCCTGACCTTATAGGTCACAACTTGTAAACACATGGTATTAACCAAATTTACCCATGGACAGACCAACACTTCTGCCCTGCTACAGAACTCCCCACTGCAATGCCCACCTCCGTCCCTGCCCTGAGGTACTGCAGTGCTCCAGCCATGCTGCACCAGGCTGTGCCCAGCCTTTCAGACCTTGGAGACCTTTCAGACCACCACAAACTCTCTTACCAACTCTCAAGCAAAGCAACTGTAAAGAATGCTTCATGGTGCTACCAACATTTCTGCCTCAAGAGGCTTCCTGCCTGAGCCACTCCAAGAGCTGATGCAGCCTGCCACTCTTAGCTCCCATTTAGCTTTTGTGCTTGCAGGGCAGCCCTGACATGGACTTTGGTGTTTGCTGAAAGCTCTGGAAATGCCAAAGAGCAGGAAATGTCTCCCCAGTCACCCCACTTGGCTGCACTGCAAGCCTCCCACCTGCTGTCTCACCCTGCCTGGCAAGGAACTATATTTAAGTCATGATTACAATTCACAAACTATGCAGACATATTAATCCAGTGGTATTACTGGATAATCATACCAAGAGCCTTGGGGCCTCACCCTTCAAAAGATCACAAAAGCAAGTAACTCAACAGAACTCTGAGAGTACAGAGGCTCTCACAAGACATAGTTAAGTTTGCAGGTTTTATCTGGGTAACCAGACAAAGCTGCATCACTTCTCATTTTTCTCCAAATGTGTCCTTCACAAAAAAAAAAAAAAAAAAAAAAAAGGAAAAAAAAAGAGTTGCTTTTAAATGTCTCAAAAATGTCTCATCAAATGCACTAAAACCTATACATGGTATCTTACACTTTGCATTTCTAAACCATTACACTTAGTCATTTTTTTTTACCCCAGTGAGCTATCAACACACATATCCTTCATTGTCACGCCAATGATATCCAGATCATATTTCACAGGCAAAGATTCAGACCTTAAATTCAGCCTAGATATCATCTGGCGACCAACATGCATTTGTAATTAAGCAGCTATTGCAGCATTAATCATCTTGCAGTTCCTCCTTGAGGACACTTGAGTCTTATATCCTCTCATTGTGCCCTAGTTATTCAGCATGAAGAATTGCTGATGTCTACCCCTGCTGCTAGAAGCTGGGGTGCTGCATGAGGGGACTAATCATTTCAGTTTCATTCGAGCCTCTGCCTTTGTAAGGACTTGGTTTTGGCTTCTTTGTCAAGATGAGTGGAGCTTTGGTCCAGCTGCGTGCAGCTGGCCAACATCTGCAGTTTAGGTTTTGCTTGAGCAAAGTGCTTATCTCCAGCCCACTGAGGATGCTGCCAGCAGAGAAATCACAGCAGGAATCACTGAGAGGGGCCTGGAGGTGTCCCTGTGCACGTCTAGTACTCCTTAATGCCATGTCCCATCAGTGCTCCCACAGTTTCCAGGGACATTACTGTTCCTCTCAACAGACAAGAAGATAAAGATGGTGAGAGGCATCACATCCATGGTGGGTGCTCAGACACAGCTGCCAGTACTTATCTCTGAGATACACAGCCTAAAGATGCTAGCGCTGTAAAGTTTTTATTTCTCAGAGACTTGGCTGGAAAGCTATTTGAGTATTTCTATGACAAATGGCGAGGGAAGCTCTGCGGTCAGCAGGGAGTCTGGCTCACACTCTCTCCCAAGTCCTCGTTGCCATTTTCTTTGACCACAAGCAGGAAAATCCACTTCAAAAGCCAGGAAATTCCACCAGACTGACAGCTAATGAGAGATGCTGGGGTAAAGATCTCGGAGGCTGATGCAGAAATGCCTTTAAATAGATCATGAACCTGTACCACAACATTAACCTTCTATGACAGACTAGGGGAGATCACTTCCCTGTGTTCAGCATGTAAGAGGTGTGGCTGCAGAGACAGTGATGCCCTTGAGCTTCCATAGGCAGGATTTGTGTGGACTTTGTTCTACCCTGACCCCATCAATTTCACTTAGCACATTGAGCATACAGCTTTATACATGTTGCCATTTGAAGTGGGACCTCTGCTGTGCACATCCCAGCATCAAACTTACTGTTTGACTTTGTGCTATTTCCCAGAGAATTCGTTTCAGATTTTTTGTTTGTGTGGGGATTTTGGGGGATGTGCTTGAGGCTGCCTGTGACAGATCACATCTTCAGGCTGTAGTGTAGAACTGGATGGGGACAGAGAATCACTTCTGCTATCTGAAGGACTGTACAAAGAATGAGCAATCTGATGCCCCCGTTGACATCTGTCAACCTCTTTAAAAACCATAAACTACATTCATTCAAGCACTTTGGCATCCTTAAAGATAAAAACCAATCCTCATGCAGCCATTAGGAGGAAAGCTGGTGTAGAAGCCATTTGCAGGATGCAGACAAATTTTTATGGGTCACTTCACTTGTCCTGCTCAAACAAAGGGAGCAGAGAAACAATGAATCCTCTCCTCAAAGCTGCAAATTTCATTTCTATACATTCAAGCAAACACACTTCTGTCTACTGCAGTCACAGACTGGGCAACTACATGTGCTAATGCAGAATCCTGTAACTGGGGGATCCCAGTGGACAGGATTCAAAAAGGGCAGCTGTATTAGGGCACCCTCCAGATCCTTTTGAAATGAGAAGACATGTCTGGAAGAGCCAACAAAATCTCTAGATGTAGAAGAAGAAGCTTTTCTTCTTGTTGTTCTTGGACTAGCGCCCTCCTGCTATTCACAGCCACAGCTGCTGGTCACTTGGCTGCCTACCGTCCCAGTCTAAATGGAGGGCAGTGTGCCAGCTCATGACTTGGCAGGACACTTGTGCCACAATGTTGCTGCCAAGTGACCATGAATTTAAGCAGGCAGACTGCCTGCACCACGTTTTGAGTGCCACTGCTTTTGTGGCAACTGCTCCTCTGCACGCATAACTAAGTGCTGGCACTATGTCCTACCAAACCTTGAGCCTGGCATACTCTGTCCTTGTAGTCACAGGATCTGGGACTGAGGACAAAAAATTCCGTCCCTCAGTGGAGAAGGAACTTTATTTTGCTCAATAGTAAAAGCTCAGTTCATCTCAAAACACTGCCAACCAGAAGAGTAGAGAGCAAAGGGCAAGATGCCTCCTCTGCATCAACAGTCTGATTCAAGGTCTTTCACCAGAGTGACCAGCCCTGAGAGAGCAGATCCCCTCCCAAAATCCAGCTGCCCTACCTCTAGATGAGCAAATCAGTTCTGCAAAGAAAGACAGAGACTGAGAGGGGGAGGAAAAAAGAGTCCATGCAACTGTCTGCCAAGCACACAGGTGATCTATAAAGTAGGTGTCTGAAAACCCATTTAGAGCATCTAAACTGTCAAGATCTATGGGAAAACTTATTCTGAACCTTATTAAGAGCTTCGATCATCCATTTTTTGGTATCTTGTTAAAGATACCATGAGCCTTTCCTTGCAGTCTTAAATTCTGGGCACATGAGAAAATGCAAAAGAAATCAGTATGCCCAAATCTTTCTTATCTTCTCACCAATGACGTATCTGCCTACAGAACAGAAAGATGATTCATGGGTCTTCTTGGAAACACTCTTTGCACAATGTCTGCGAGGCCTTATTGGCATTAGCACTCCATGAGACAAAAAATCCACACAAACCAGGGGGTCCAGTAGGAAAGAAAACCCAGCTTGTCACAATCCAGGCAGTACTGAAAACCTAATACTCTTCGTTAGCTTCCTTACTTGTAAACTGGGTGAAATCAGGTTGAATTCCTGCCTCAGTTGCTACAAGGCTGAGGATGGAGCTGCCTCTGGAAAGTGCAGCAGTATCTACTCTGTAACAGACACTGCATCACTTGTCCACCAACACTACCCTGAAATAATTCCAGTCTTAGTATTAGCACATACCCTTTACATCCAGAGAACCATAAACCTCCTGACCATACAGATTTGAGTACAGATTGCATCCAGACCAGCACCATTGTCACAATAAAACCCTTCCTTCTTAACATCTTGGATGGAGAGCTGACAAGTGAAAACATCTGAAGGCTTCTTCTAGAAATGAAATTATGAGAGAGGTGCCTTTTCTTGACAAAAAAAATAATTAATCTGAACCTCTGGCAGGTGGCACAGCTCTTAAGATGAGAGTTATGCTGGTAGAAGTGCAGGCCAGGAACTCCTGAGCAGCAGGATAAGAAAGCATGAAATCTGCACATCAATCAGATACAGCATCTCCTGTACACTGGTAACTATCACTGTGGTAAGACTTAGAAATTAATAACTAGAGAAAATTCCCTCCCTACATCCTGTGAAAATGACTCTTCATGCACAGCACATCTTTAGGAGGTCAATAAAACATTTTTAGGATGACACACACCCTGCTGCATGTTATAAATAAGAGCATGCATTTGACCCAGCCGTGACTTTCAGTGACAGCTCTTTAAGTCCCAAGGTGCAGTAACAGTGCAGTTAAGCACAAAAAGGAAACAGTAATCTGTGCTGTGTGCCAGCATTTTACCCACATCACTTTTCAGTCCAACCAGTCTAACATGCAGTAAAATACTTTCACTCTTGCTCATTTAGCTTTGATACATTTAACTCCAACTCCTCAACTTAATACATTGAGCACCTTTGTGTTTTTCTTCTAAAATAAATATGAACTTTTTTTTTTTCTGCAACAGATCCATGATACTCCTCTTCTTTAGTGAGACAAATAGCTATGCCACTGAGATGCCTCCAACACTGGTTTTAAAACTTTATGTACATATCCCATGCTAACTACTCACTGAGTACATCCCTGTAGTTACTTAAGGCCCTGTGTCCCCCAGCCAACCAAGTGGGGAAAGAAACTGTCTTTGGCAACCTGCCAGAGCTGCAGAGGCTGCCTTGGATGCTGGCACACTTGTGGGCAGAGCATCAGCCCCTGCCATGAGCACCATGCTCTGGAGCAGCACAGAGCAGGGACAGCCCTGCACTGCTGAGGCAGCACTGGGGGATCAGAGCCCTCACTCACCCACCCAGTGCTGAGTGAAGGATGGCATCCACCACCCAGCCAAACTCTGAATGCAATTCTATCACCGTGCTTCAGGCTTCTTGGACAGATTTAACTGTAAAAGTGCAAGTCTGGCTCAGGAGAATGTCTGTCAGACCAGATGGATCTTGATCTGCATAATTTTTTAGTAGAGACTTGGCCTAAGTCTGCAAAACCAATGCCCCAGTGACGGATTACTGGTGCTCTGAGCATGACTACGATACTATCCAAAAGTAAATTTCAGCATCTTGTCTCATTTTCACACAGCAAATAATACTGAATTTGACTGAGTAGAGGATTTAAGAAACAGAACATCATGTTTTGGGGGGAAAAAAAAAGTTCTGTATGACAAACTCTGAACAGAAAATTCGTATTTTTACTAATTAAACAAAAGAATAACCCAAATCATGATGGAATTACTTATTCTATCTGTAGGAGTATTAATAAATGTAAAATAGATAATCAGATAATCACCATGCTGGTTGATTATAACTATTATACAAGTAGAAGTAACAGACAGGTATTTTTATATGTCACCTAACAAGATTAGATCAATTCTGCAATTCTTCAAATACATTTGTCTATGTACTGCTCTGATTTGGTAGAAGGTGTAATGCCTAAGTGAGAAGATAAAATGCCTACCTCAAAGGATGGTTTTCAACCCAATTACTCAAAGCCTCAAATTCCACTAACAGCAGCTGGGAAAAAACAAACCCTTCAGTGTCACAGAGCAGACTCTTTCTGCTACAGGGGAGTATAAATTGGATTGTGGAGCACATTTAATTAAATTTATCTTCAGTCGTTACAGTAGCAGGAGAAGAAAGCCCCCCACCACTACCAGAGGTTCCGGCTAATGGGAATAGAAAGAAATATCCCATGAGATTGTGGGTAACTGTTGCTTACTCACTCAACAGTAAAATGAAGAAGAGTATCTGCTAGTAAATGAACTCTGGGCTAAAATAATTTGCATATTTCCAGGTCCCCTGGAAACAGTCTTCAATCTGTCAGAAGTTTAAAAAAAAAGAAAAATATCACTCCAATTTTTTTAATGAGAGGAAATATCAGAACGAACAAAACTTAAAGCTGATGATTTGTAGAACCCAGTATCTGCATTAATTCACTGTTTTGTGTATTCTGTAAATGTTTCTCTCCAACAGATATATGGGTGATTAGGGTTTCCAGCAGAGCTTTGATGACTGCTGAATGGAAGCAAAGACACCAAAAACAGCTGTAGGAAACAGATGTGCCACTTAGGGCACCTTCACTGAATGGCCAAGGGAATAATGCTTCACATGCTTAGTTCAGAATTCCTTAAAAAAAAAAGGCTATAAAATCCCTATTATTACTTAAGTTTTTAGCCTATCTCCATTTGGAAATAGACATTCTGTTAGCAAAAGCTGCATTGGAGTGAGTAAAGGAGAAAAGCTGCAATGGGGAGGGCAGTAGCTGTAGCTCCTAGGCCTTTTCCCTGGCTTAACTGAAATTGAATTTTGATGTTTTGTAAGCATTAAGTTCCAGCTCTGAGAAGCACATCAGCAGTTATAGCACCTGGATGGCAAAGTGGTAATAGTTATTCTTTATTCTGGGAAAAAACAGTTTGGTAACTCGTAGAAGGCCATGCACAACTTAGTAAAGAAATGAAAGATGTGACATCTACAATGGAGAAATCTCCATCCTGTAAGAGGATCATCATCCAACCATTAGCAAAATAATAGGGGAATTTTTTTGAAATAATAAATGCAATAAACACAGATACCAACTGGGGAAAAAAGCAAGGGTGGTTGGAAGGACAAACCAGACATGCCAGCAAAGCCATATGAATCTCACAGGTTTCTGACAATTTGCCAAAGGAGGCTTTCTCCTGGGTTACATTTCCTTAATCAAGAATATTCCGAATACTCCAGATACTAGTTTTACAACAGTGCTATATTTCCAAATGTTTACTTTAGGGCCACTCCTTTTTTTTTTTTTTTTTTTTAACCAAAGGTGAGTTTGAGTCACTCAGGAGCACTGGGAAAATAACTGAAACAGAAGGATAAAGTAAAGACCAAAAAGTCAAAGTGTGGCAGTGCACACCTACTAGGCCAGATGAACCCAGGACTGCAATGGCCAAACTGCTGACAAGAATCTGTCCCCTTTGCCTGAAAGAGGCTGCTGTGACCAAAGAGCTGGAGAACATCTCCTGGAAAGGGAAGGGGGAGCAGAGAGAGATGCCAGTGTGTTCTAGGCAAGCAAATTGCTACTTCTGCCTAAATTACTGAAGTTCTCATCAGAAATATTTATAGAACAAAGACAGGCAGAGAGATAAGGAAAAACCAGGTCAGTTCCTGGAAAAGAAAACTACAGTGGCAAGCCACTGGAGTTACTTAAGCTTATCAACAGATAGTGGATAACTTAAACCCAGCTGACCTTCAGTTTCAAGTTACCTGCAATCCTTCGCCTCAAGTTACCTGCAGTCCTTTGCCTCAAATTATTCTATTCCTGTTCCATTTAAAATCTATCAAAAAACCTTAAAGAACACAAAAATACAGATAAACCAGTTGAAAAGCATTTATTTTTCCCAGTTTCTGCAAAATATGCATTTTCACTGCAACTTCCTTTCTGCACCTAATCTGTCAAAGTATAGCAACAGTGCTTACTGAAGCATCAGTCCTCTCTGCCTGGATAGAGATTTTCACCTTAGTGCTCGTCTACTGCTTTGTCACTTTGGTGATAATCTGTCATAACCTTGACATGTAAAAATCACAAAGAAAAGAAGACTACCTTTGCATGAAGTTCAAGTTGTCCCAGTTGACTCAGTCTAAAACTGCAGATTACTCATGTCCAAGCTGGGCATTATCTAAAAGACCTCATCTGTGGCTTCTCTATAGAACAATGATCTTGTTGTTTACAGAAACTTTCAGGTTATGAAGAACAAGAATAAGACAGTCAGGAAGAATAAGACAGAAGCTGTGAAAGGGGTTTGAGCAACATTTACTTTTGTCTACTTTGAAGGAAAAAACCAGAACTCTTTACCTAGAATGGAAAGCAAAGACAGTAAGTGCTCAGTATTTAAGCATTCTGCAAGCCAAGCCTTTCTGATGCACTGTTGCAGGTAATGGTTCTTCTCCTGTCCATAAAACCCAGTTTCACTGCAAATTAGCATTGGCTTTAACCAGTGAGGTCAAGAATTGAGAAAATAAAGAACTTTAGGCATGAAGAAAGGCTTGTCAGAAGGCTAAATAGAACTGTAACACCCAGTTGAATCCAGCTAACCTCAGCAGGAACGCCCTCCTCCAACTTCCCAAAAAAATGAATTTGCTTGGAGAGCAAACAGTCCTCAAACAATGCCCAAAACTGTCAATCGTGTGGAAACTGCTTGCAAATATAGAAATCTACCAAGGTGTTATAACTAGACTTACTTTTCTCCCCTAAAGCTCTATTTACAAAATTACTTTAGAGACAGGAATAGGCAAAAGCCTCCCTTGGTTTGGAAGACCACTGTACATGGTATCCAGCCAGGCTGCTGAGCTCAGCCTCCTTCTCCCAAGGAAAAAGCAAGCTTTTCCTACTTTCCATAAAGAGAGTCCTCTAGCCATACAGGTGATATGGCACTCTCTAAGGAAAGATTCAGGCCAGAAAAGCCAATAGCCTGAATAGAAAAAGCTGGTTGTAACCCTGCTTCCTAGGAAAGAGTTTTCCAGCAGACCTACAGGCAGTTCATACTCAAGCCAAACAAGCTGCTTGAGCTCCTCAGAGTGGGTGGAAAAGCCACTCAGAATTAGCGCAGTCTCTGACGGGAGCAACGTGATTAGATGGCAACTGAAGACCTACCTCGTGTCCTTTGAGTGAGAAGCACATCTGCAACATTTTAACTCTGCTGAATAATTAGTTGTTTCTTGAATCATCACTAAGGCTAGACATAAAAACCACTTTGATAGGAATGCACCAGAGTTTCATTTCAGACTAGGACACTTAGAACTTTCAAAGAAGATCCTTCCTCTCAAAGCACATCCTCATTGCCATCCTGTATCAAGGGCATCACTCAGTTTGACCTGCCCCCAATCCTCAGGTGTTTTGTTGGGAACACCAAGCTGGAGATCCTGCCCCTCTCAAGCACTTTGTGCAAGAAGTACTATTGCCAGTGCTGCACATCCACCCACGTTTTGCAAGAAAAGGAAAGATACTTTCAAAGCATTTCTTTACCCACAAGGATGCAAGCACTCTGAAGGCAGACATGATTTAAAATAAAAAAGTCAAAACAAATCAGGAAAGCCCTTAAGCACTCTGATTTAACAAAGGAGAACAAACATATTCCAATTCTAAAATACCTAATGATTTTAATAAAAAGCTTCCCTCCTCTGCAAAGTTTCAGCTTTTAATTCATAAAAACCTTGTAATTAAGATGTAAACAAAAGTTCCAAACCTTGCAATTTCCTGCGCTAAGGAAATTCTGATTCTTTTTTTTAATATACGTCATAAGTCTGTTTGATTTAGACAGAAATTTTATCATTTAAATCTCCATGAAAAAAAACCCTAAACAACTGCTGCCAAAGGAAATTTAAGGCAAGAAATAAAAGCTTTCAGTGACATCACAATAGCGGATCCAGGAGAATAAGCAGCCTGGCAGAGACTGCATCTGGCAGGGGAATACTTGACAAGACTGTCAGCATTCTCCTGAGCACCTGACTTCTTCCAATTTGCACCTTCAGACCTTTGCATTTGTTCCCTGAGACATAAAAAGAGAAAGTGCTGTCCTTGTTCCCTGTGTTGCCACACAGTGCACACTCCATCACCTCAGTGCAGTGACACGTCTCAAGACACTCAGTCTCATTAGAAGCCTGCACTCATTAGCTATGCAAGAGAACACACTGCTGGCCAGCCACTGCTCCTTATACACCTGCCTCTGATCTGGGCTGGATTCACCACCACCTGCATCCTTCCTATGGATTCCTCTGTGCATGGCTGACTCCAGGATGGGGCCCCCATGCAAATGAATCCAAAATTAGTAACTTGGTAACAGTTTCAGGTCTCCTTTTGAGAACGGGTTATTGGATGCCTTCTCTGTATTCCCACTGCCCTATACAGACATCCTGATAAATGATGCTGTAGATCAAGAACCTCCACTGATGTTCTCTCAATGCAGGGAGGGAGGGATAGCAAGAACCTTAATTGTCTGGGGGTAAAACAAAATACTTCCAGTATCTTTTTACACAGGCATCAGACAGCCATGTACAACACACTGGTTTGAGGATGCTCCTCTTTATTTACCAGGATGTTTTACTTTGCAGGCATATGCTCCCTCTGTATTCCCCATATGTTTTTGGGGTTTTAAAAAAAAATAAATTGGAGGAGCAGAACCATTTGCTCCATTGCAGGCAGCTTACACAGCAAACATTTGGATGAGCATCAGAGGACAGAAGAATCTGCTTTGATGAATAAATGAGATTTTGAACTAAAAGACTGAAAAACTCTTTTGTAAAAACACAGAACAAGATTTTGTGACATTAATGACATTCCTTATTAAAGACTGTAGACAAACATCATAATACAGGTGTGTTGCTTCAGAAGAAATATAGTAAAGGCCAGGTCAGCTCAGAAAACTGTACCTTTTCTGCATAAAAATACAGAATATTGCACCGTCTTCAGTACGAGACATCCATTGTTAAGGTCTGGTCTAGACAGCCATTTACAGCTCCCAACAGCAGCAGTATTGATCAAATGAATGGATGCACAGCCATGCTCATTCTTGTGCAGCACAGAATGGTGACCTTTCTATCAAACATGCCCATCTAAAGCTCAAACCTCTGCTTGACAAGTGCTGCACATAGAGGAACAATGTGGGTTCTGTGTGGCATTAAGTATCCCACATCATATCTAAGGCAGGAGAGACAGGAGCTGCCTGGGTAGGGATGAAGGCAGTACACAAATCTAACACCTGGGAAATAGAGATTTTGTTCTCAGTTTCTGCAAAATTCTCGTGTGATCTGAGAAGATGCTTTACCTTCTTCTGTGACAGAGTGCAATAAGGCCCTGTACCTTATTCAACCACAAATGTTTTGTACCATAATTTTTTTAAGCTTCCTTAGAAGAGAAAAAGAGCAAAGAAGTGGGTGGCTTGAAGTGTTTTAGTAAGCAGCATTCCAGTAAGTTTGATTGTTACAGAGGACCTAAAGCACTTTTTTTAGAAAGCACTCTTAAATGAAGAGCTCAATACGAAGCTGTCCAAGAGTGGTTGCTGAGAATAAAAGCATAACCTTCCAGTTTGACAGGACTGTATTTGGCCATGGTTTCTCTATCATGGGCCACTTCTCACTGCCTAAAACCTAGCTGACCTCAAGACACCAGCAGGGAGGCAAACCCAAGCTCTGACATTCAGATAAAGCAATGAAGGGAGAGAATGAGTGCACCTTTGTGTTCTGGAAGCAAGACCTATGTGGTTCTTTGAGGAAAAAGGAAATCCAGCAGAACAAAAACACAACAGGCATTCTATTTACTCCAGTCACTATCAAAATTAGAATTGCTATTATTATTATTATTATTATTATAGCAAATTTGGTGCTATGAGAGAGCAGAAACTTTATTGGCTATCTCTGCACTTGCTGTTAAACAGTCTCCATCTTACTGCCCTTTGCACACTGCAGAGGTGCAATTTAAGCTGACCTAAGCTGGATCGAGAGCAGCGCATCTGTGCTAACATGTGTTATGTGTGCTTAGGGTGTTGATCTCACTAAAAATTAACAAGGTAAAAAAGATTATCCCTCAGATCAGCTCTCACTGCAACTACACCACTGCCACCCTATGAGAGTAGGAAAGCAATGTATGATGGGGGCTAAGAAGGTTACTTGCAAACCAGAAGTGTCATGGGACCTGAAGTGCAGAAGGACTGAAGCTTTGGCTGATCTCTCTTAGCTGATTAACTGTGGGCTGTTAAAGAAATATATGGGCCCACCTTCCCTCCTCTCCCTGTTTGCTCATCCCCTCCCCAGATAAGATACATGAGGCTGCATAATCTGTCAGACCAAGGTCTGAATCCAACCAGAAAAAAAAAAGAAAATCAGGTGAGGGAACTGCAGGTAAGGATTGTTTTTCATCTACGCAGGTTCCCTTGTAGTAGGGTTACATTATCACTCTGGCCTAAGAGAGTTCATCTTCCACCCTGCTTCTCTTTCAGCCACTGGTTCAGAGCAGCAGCCAAGTACTTTGCACTCTGGTCTGCTCCCTGGGAAAGCTGCTACTCTCTCCATTGCTGACAGAGGGAAACCAGAGAAACCACCCCCTTGCCAAAAGGGTGCGATGGCTCCAAACCATTAGTTTCTGTATAATCATTTTTCACACTGGAACACAGCTCTCTAGCACCTCACACAGGAACCAGCAGCCTCCCATACCAGGAATCAGGGAGAGGCAGAAAGAACAACTGCACTGAGGTGCAATGGCATATAAACGAAAATTCACCCAAGTTAGTCAGATATGCAGTCACACGTGAAAGGAAAAAAAGAGTAAGAAAAGTCCTGTTTGCCCTGCATGATACACTGTCATCTGATTATGTGCTGAGCCATTTCTCACAATGCCAGGCACAGGCGCTGTCTTATCTGTCAGCTGTGCATTAGACACCCTGGTGAAATACTTGCAAGGATACATTTCCCTGGATATGACACTCTGATGCCTTGGCAAGAGTAATGGCACTAATGCCAAGGGCTTGCTGTCTTTCAATCCAAATCCTACAGCACACAGGCAATTTCTATTACTGTCAGCCATAAAGTACAGTGGATATTGTCAAGCACTTGAGCAAAAATGCATGTGTAAAGCAATAACAAGAAGGATGATACAACTTCCTTCTTGATAAATGACTCTCTTGCCTAAAGCCTACAGTAGGAACAACCACACATTTCACCGTATTCCTGTGGAAGAATTTCCTTTTGGTTTTGTGGATCAGACCATCATTTAACACATCCACCTCACTATTGGATTTGCAGTGGCATAGAGCAGCAATCCACAGAGTTCTATGCCTCTGGAAGGTAAGCATCCATGTTAAGTAACTAAGGAGTACCTAGTTCAGGAACTTAATATTCCTCATGCCATGAAATAAATCCTCCTGCAGGGAATTGAGAGCAGCTACAACTCCCAGAGTGAATATCTCGTCCATCATTTTTGTGCAGGTTGCCAGTCCTGAGGGTCCTGGGACACCTGTGACAAGGGACAGATCAGCCAGTGCTGAGAGGACAAGGGAATGTGAAGCAACTGAATAATGGAGAAAGCTGAGGAGGAAACTGTCTGTCATATAATTGCTTCTTCATGTGTGCATTGAGCCTGAGGCATGGAGGTGTCAGGATGTTATTCAGTGTGAGGAAAAGAAAATACTTTATCCTGTAGGTCTGGTTATTTTTATTGGAGAGGGAGAAAAGACTCCCATGACATGAGTTGGCTGTCTGAAACAGCTAGTCCCAGGGAGGTAGGACATCGATCCATGGCCTTGCTCGGGGCTTCTCCCTCTAGTGAAAGGTTGGATACAACACTAGCCCATGCATCAATGTGTGAAATGGATGGATTTGTCAAACAGGAGCTTGGCCAGGTCACTGGCTGGCTACTACAGACATGCTAGACAGGGACACACACTGCTGTTTTCTGAAGAAGTAGAAACATGCCTCCTTGCTGTGCACCAAATCAGACTGACTTGAGACAACCTCTCCTGTACCAGGATAACTTTTTCGACTACAGCAACACTTCCCTTATTGCTACTGTTTCCAACTTGTTTTTTATTCTGTTAGGGACAGAATGCAATATATTTGACATTCTAAGGCAACTGCTTAAGAGCTCCACAGCAGATGATAGCCAGCACTTAATATGGATCAGAGGCACTTAGTCAATGTTGGAATGCTAACACAAAAGAAGTTATAAATGCCTACAAACATACTAGTCAGGAAAGAGTGTAATTATGGCAATTAAATAAGGAACAAAACAAAGTATTCCCTTTGTTCAAAGAGACTTAAAACTATAAAACAAATATATCAGAAAGGAAATGCTGTGGTAAAAAAAAAACATTTATAAGAACAAAACAAGGAGTTGTCTCAGGAGAAAGGAATTATAATTATTATGTCACATCAAATGCAACAGATAACTTACTTCCACAAACAAATGCATTTGAAGGGATTCTACAAGGAACTAAATCCTATGTTAATGCTTTCCAGGTGTAAGATGATAGCTAGAAAACCACAGTAATGACAAGCCCTTAACTATGGCAGAATGAGAAGCTCTAATGGGGCGATAATCTTCCCAGAACTGCCTCTCCACAGAGCTCAGTTGGCCTGGCTTGATTTCCCCTATCATTTTCAATCTTAAAGAAACACCACCGACTTCAACTCAGTCAATCTCCAAGCCATGTGACGGAGTCACCCTGCGGCTTGAACTTTGTGTTTTGTAGGGTTTTATTGACATGTTAAAAACATACTCTCCAACAAAAGATGAAAAACTCCAGGGGAATCAGTGCTATAAATGAAAAGAGAAAACTAACTAGGAGTGAAATGCACAAGGATCAAAAGCCAAGAAACTGAAAAGCATTTCACCCTCCCATCTTTTGAGCTATGTGTATTCCTTAAAGATTCACTGCTGTTGTTTCCAGGTGACTGTCATGACCTCACACTGGCTGCTGGTCATCAAAGCATGGGATGGACCCCCAGCCCAGACCTGCCATATTCCAAACAGCCAAGTGCCAGGGGGTGTTACACTGCTGATCCTATCTCAGTGTTCTTCTTCCTTTCCCCCATGTCCTCTCCTTTTTGTACTACAAAGACACAGTTGTCTGTCTTGGAAGCTCACTTTTCAGTCCCTTACCTTCCCTCTCATTTTTTCCTCCTTGGCTTTTCTTAGGCTACTGGGCATGGTGAGAGTAGGGGAGAAGGGTTATACAGCACATCTCCATCCCTTCCTGCCTGTCTGCTGGGACTCACAGAGGCTCTTATTAAAACACATACAGTTAATACCACAGCACTTCTACACTGTATGAGGTGAGGCAGCTACCGGCATGCTGACGCAGTGCCCGGGGAACTACGGCAGGCATGGGGAGGAGGACTTGTCTGAGGTCCCACCAGAGGAATCAACAGCACAGCATTTAAAAAACATGTGAGTAGCAGCATAAGGAGCTGTCAGACTGGTTCTGACACCCAAACCAACTCCTCCTGCAAGCTATAGCTTTGACTTCATAGCATACTGACAGACACAATGCCTGGCTTTGATGGCAAAAGAAATCCAGGAGGAGTGAACAATTTGATTATTGAGAAAACAGGAGACATGTTTACCTGCATACTAGTAGTACTTTTGAAACATCTCATTTAAAAGCTCTGCTGTGAGTATGCATACTAATAACTTCCTCCTGCTCCTCAAGCAAAACGTTTAGTTCTGAGGGGCAAGAAGCCCATTTCTACAATTCAAATATGCAGGTATCTGTAGGATGAAGAGAGGAAATTCTGTGCGATGCTGCCTTCAGTGTGCAAACCAAACATCTGCATTAGTCACTGGCAGTTTATTGTCAAAGTTCAACTTTTCAACCTGTCTGAAGAAACCCAACAATGTATTGCATTTTTCACAGTGGGGAAATCATTGTGGAAAATCCCTAAGCTGAAGTTCAAATCCTCAGAGTCACAAAAATAAAGCCATATGTGACTCTCAATTAAAAAGTGCCTCTGAAATATAGGGTGCTACTCTCATTGCCTCCCACAGAGGAAAAACATATTGCCTTCAAAAGTAAAAGGCCATTTTTGTGATTACAAGCCTGTCTGGTGACTTGCACTGCAGCAGTCAGGAGAGCTGCAGGGTTAGCTCCTAGGTCATTTGTGCCATTGTACAAACAAGCTTTCTGTTCACTTACTTCCAAGTCCATTGCATCTTTAGATCCTAAAACATATATGTATTTTTTACAACAATCAGGGTTATTTAATATGAAATATTACCATTAAAAGCATGATTCCATTTTAGAAACTCCTATCTATGTCAAGATATCTAGAACTAAGGCTAGTCAAAGCTTAGTAGGAGCACCAGAGCAAAAGTGAAGGTGTTTGAAAAGATACTGAAATCAATTTTCTCTTAGAAAAATCTTGATCTCACTAAATGTAAAACAAGGGAAGAATGACTCAGAGCTTTTTGAAAGACATTATCAAGATATTCGATTCTGATTTTAGATCTTTCAAATGCTATGTTGACTTTTGACTGTATATGGATTTTGTCCAATACACTAAAAGGCAGAACTGCCTGATCTTCCTGTAGTGTGAATATTCAATTCTACAGATGCTGATATGATGAACAAGAAAGCAAAACCCAGGATCCCAGATTCCACATTTTTAATAAAACTCTGAAAACATCCAGACTTGTAGGAAAACCAGGATCTGAATTTTTAGAGGCATCATGCTAAATAAATTCAACATCTTTTAAGACTCACATCATCTACAGCTGAACATGAAATCCAAAGCTATTAGTCTTGCACATCATTATGGGCACAAATGCCTAAATATTTGAGAAAGGCAGCACTGCTCTAAATCTTGATAGTTTCAAATAGAGAAGAGTCATGTTCACTCCAACTCCTCATAAAGGAAGTTGACCTGAATTTTCATACAGAGAATCAATCAGATAAATATCTTTCACCATATGGCCTAGACACAAGGCCATGAAGATCTACTTACAAATTTCCCCTTCTGAAACTAATAATGTTGTTCATCATTTGACTGAGGCATTTCTTACCCTTCACTCCTCTTCCTCCACAGAAGAAGTAACAGCTTTTCCATAAATTTTTGCATACACATGTTGTGAAGCATTAGTGCATTCTCCATAGTGAAAGCTATTATATTGTGCTCTGACACATATCTTCAGGAAAAGTAAAGCCAGAAAGCATTATCAAATTTGATATGGAATCATATGAGTTTTATGGATTTACAGTGTAAACAACTAGATGCTTTATTATCTTTAGCCAACATATGTTCATGTATCTACTACAAATAGTGCTGAAAGTGAAAGAGGTAAAAGTAAGACTGTTAACACGGAGTAAGGATTCTGATTTAGCTCATCACACAGCACTTCCTAGGAGGCCAGCTAGGAGAAAGCAGGATGGAAAGATACCTAATTAAGAGTCTGAAGAAAACCTAAATAAGTATCAGTCATCTGGGAAGAATTAAATGGCTAATGCTATCAGAAAAGAGATTATATTGGATGGCCCAAGTGCTTTCCAGATAGGCTTGAAAAAAGTAGTCTAGTGCTTAAACTTCTGTCACCTTCCCAGAGTACAGCAGGTCTGGCCAGAAACCCTGAGGTGCAAAAGAAAGTAATTTTTTTCTATGAATTCTGCTTCTTAGGTTTTGAAATACTTGAATCACACAGATGAAGCTTCAGAAGGTGTTCACTTCCATAATGCAAACTGGAACCATCTAAACATTAAAATATCACCTCCAGATTTCTTTTTAATTGTAACAGAAATTTTGGGAGCAGCAAGGCCATCCAGTACTGACTTCTATAGCTGGGCCAAATGCCCTGGGTGCCTCATCACCCACGGGCACTTTCAGAGTTTCAATGAAGTGCTGTCGGCTAGTGCAACAAGCCGGTTTTAAGTGGTTTTTTTTTCAGGAAGTAGATGCTATGGAAGACATCTGACAACCCTCAGAAGCAGAGCCAGGATTTAAATGAAAAACCTTTGGGTCTTTCACCCCAGAAGAGTCCAAACTACGCATTATCAGCATTTTACCAATAGCACTTCCACTGGAGGATGAAAAAATCCTTTGGTGGAAAAATGTAATAAACCTGAGTGTAAAAACATATAATCTACTTTTCAGAACAAGAAAGGTAGGAATTGGTAAATACAAACTTGATGAAAGCCACCCATCTGGCATGGAATATTTGCTGGTATATAACGTATATTTTACAATAATACACTTTAAAAAATTGAGATATATTTTTATGCTGCTACTCTTGCAACAAGACTGTAGCAACTACATCAGAAACATGGTTTAGCACAGAAGAGAACTAAGCTACCACATTTCCTAGAAACCATTAAATATTAATATGCATGTTTATATTGCACCTGGCAGTAACAATCTCAGCCCCAACCTAGAAAAAAACTCCATTTTTCCCAGTCAAGTGAAAATAATGTACAGTCACTGCTACGGTAACAGGTCTAATCATTTCCTTAGGCTGTCTCCATGCTCCTTATGTTGGCTGTGCATAATTCATAGGATTTGCCATATGCTGTCTGAAGCAAGTGTCCCTATAAGTGTTTGTGGTTCTACTGGAAGGCATGTCTTCATAAATTACATTGTGATATATTTGACATTTAAAAAAAAAAAACAAACAGGGAAAACAATTCAGTGAAACATAATCTGCTTAGAGTTTACCACTTAGCCATGTGTTGAACATTCAAGCGATTAGCTCCCCAAAGTACAACTTTTTTCTCAGAGTGTGCAGTCTGCTTCTGCTGGCAGCAGTTTCAAAGGCAAGAAACAATTTATCTTTCTCTCAAAATGAGTACTTGGTCCAGCAATCTTCAAAAACACAGATAGCTTCTGCTGGCTTCTGAGAGCCTGAGCATATGAGCATACAAACTAGGATTAGTTACTTGAATAAAGGATGGCAGCATTAGACTTTCCACTGGTTGCAGCCTTGCAGGAGAGAACACCCACAGTATACAACCTGGGTTTCCTGTTTCCTGACAGACCTCACAGCTTCAATGACTTCTCTGACTCCCAGCTGGTTTCCCTGCAGCATCTTCAATAATTTTTAGGCAAGCAAAGTTCAAAAGATAAGCAGCTGTGGAGCAAAGACAGACTATTGGTCAAAAAAACAGGATGACAAACAACAGGATCTCCCAAGAGAGTGGCATTGCTCAGAGAGGGGAAACAAATGGTAAAAAGTATAGGGAAGGCCAGAGGAAAGGGAAAAATAGCAGAAGTGATGTAACCTGTTTGCTTCTGTCTCCTGATAGCTAATGAAAGATGAGCTATATAGTACACCCCTCAGCTGAAACAGGAATAAACCCTCCTTTCTACAGACAGCTATGCACACTGCAAAGGCTCTCAGGGGCATCCTGTCTCTCAGACTGCTGACCCCCTGACCTGTGTGGCTGAGATCTGCCCTCCAGCTGAAAAGGTGCTCAAGAGAGGAGGGCAGGCAGCCAAACAGACGGACACAGCAGGATCTCATCATACATCTTTACTTGGGAAAACAGGATAAAAATCTGAAGCATAAAGGAATACAAACATGGAAGTTCCTTTTATGCTGAGAGAAAACAAATCATCATCTGAAGCTTTTGGGAGGAAAATGGGAAGTGGGTTGAAGAAAGGCAAACTGGAATACTGATGGGTAGCTTTGTATATTTAAGAACTTCAAACTTTAAGATAGCTTCTTACTATGTCAGCATAATTGTGTTTGTAGAATTCCACTATATTCAAGAAGTCAGAAAAGGAAGCATGAACTTCAACATGAAAGTGATGCCCACTTTCTAAGCCATAATTTACTTTTGATGCTCATAGCAGTGGTGCCATCAAATCTCACTGACAGTTACCTCAACAAAAACTTTCACATGCGCTCACTCTTCACTTGGTCAATGACTCAGGAAAGCCTGACCCCCATAAAAAGGAGAAGGCCACGCTCCCCAAATCCAGGTCAAGAAGAAGGGGCTTCAGACTGCAAACAGAAATATTTGGGTTTTAAGAGAGCTATATGTCAATGTGATGCAATGTGAGGAAAGAGCCAGACTTCCAAGTGTCCCAGGCAGCACTATGTTGACATTCTTATATTAAAAAATAGACTACATAAACCCAGAATAATTAAAATGGTAATTGTTTCTTTTGTTGAAAGTGTACCTTTAGGAAGGGGATATTTTTTCATGTGTTGAGATTTAGTTAATCTCACAAGAGATCACCTAAGCATCTCAGTTTTCATGTAAGCAGAAAGATTCAAGATCACTTAAGATCCAAGACAAGCAACTCAGAGACACAACAGGTCGTGCAAAAGGCACCACTGACAGTCCAGTACAAATCCAGTGCATGATTCTTTCAACATTTCAAAGATGGTTACAACTCTCATTATGTTTTGATGTTTGGGTTTTTAAACAGCTCTGTGAATTATTATTTAAAACATTAAGTTCAAAAATAATGAAAACTAAAGCCAAGACAAACATGTAAGAAGAATGAAGAGACTACTATTCACTTAAGATCCAATTTTGCATCAATGAAACCCAAGCAAGTTCTACTGCCACATTTGCTGAAGGAAGTAAGTCCCTGCTTGCGGTTCTTCACCTACACACCTGGTAGAGAAACAAGTTTAACTTATAAGGTCAAGTAACATCCAGAACTAAGTCTTGCCTCTGGCCATCAACACTACAATTGTCATAACCTTTCTTTTTCCTGAGCAAAAAGTGACAAGAAAGGAGATCGAGAATCATAGATGAACATATCAGTTACTATCAACCAACAGCATGCTCTTTGGAACTCGCTAAAGACAGAATACACTTAACATATGAACATTCACTGTCAACAAATCCAATTTATTACCTCACACATAAGGAAGCGGCACAGCCACAATCACTTCAGGGGCAATTGCTGAATACAATCAGACATTAAAAGTGGAAGAAGAAAGAGACTCAAATAGCTTCTACATCTCTCAATGATTTTTACTAGCTAGAAGATTATTTCCTACAGTAAACACCCTATTTCAAAGGGTTCAGCTATAACTGGAGAATCATGAAGCCCATCACAGAAGCTCCAAGTATTGTATTAGGTAACAGCACAGTAGTTCCCAATTCTATTGTTGTGGCAGGCCACACAGCCTTTAATAGAGGGAAAGAGTGGAACAGGTGGTCTCTACTGTACAGGAAACTTGGTCATTCATGTATCTGCAGATCATGCACCCTTTGTGGTCATTCCCTGTGAGCACTGGAGTTAAAGGGCACACATGACTCTGAGCACAAGTACATGCTCCTGCCATTAAATCCTAACTCCTTCCTGTCCAAGGCTGGAGAGCTCCAGGAGAGAGTTTGGGCATAAACAGCATGTTGCCAACAGAGTAATTTGTGTAGCTGCCTCCCAGTGACTATTTTCCCGAGTGTCCTGGAGGAACAGAATAAGTGGTTTTCAAAGAAATCTGTTCCTCTTCACCTTCTTTCCTGAGGCATGGTTCCTTTCCCTTCTGTACCATCAGGACATCACAGGATGTTCAGGTTGGGTATTAGGAACAAGTTCTACACTCAGAGGGTGGTCAAGCACTGTAAAAAACTCTCCAAGGAAACGGTCATGGCCACAAGTCTGGCAGGGTCAAGAAGCATTAGGACCATGCACTTAGGATAATATATGGTTTAACCTTTAGGTTACCCTGTGTGGAATCTCATGTCTCTTCATATTCAGGATATTCTGTGATTCTATAAATGGCAATTATGCGTGAGGATGGTCTTTATTTCTGTAACATGATGGAGACGAGCTGATTGCTTTCATCAGAGCAGCTAATCCAACCTTCACTATGCTCTCAGTATGACTCTGGAAAAGTAGAAGAGAATATACCACAGTGATCTCATAAAGGAGATACATGACTTCTGCTGTATTTTACAACACACCAGCTTGATATCCTATTATTATAGAGAGGAAGAACTGGGGTTTCCTGATGCAAATCAGCAAGAGACTTTCTCTAGAGAATGTTGATACTTACAAGAGAAGCTTGATTTCACTCAAATCCCCTGGAAGATTTCTACTGCACTCTGTAATTAGAAGGTTTTGCCTAGTTCTGTCAATTGAAAAAACTATAGCTCACCTGATTAGACAGTGCCCCCTGCAAAGAACATTTTTGATATGAATACTCTGGGAGTGCACCGATACTGACAGAATCTTGATGTTATTTTTTCAATGAGATTCATTAATATAATTTAATGGTCTAACTGTTTCCACATTAGAGGACTAAAAATCCTTTCTCTTTCAAAGCAGGTTTTGAGGTTAAAAGATTTGGCAGGATATTCCCATTCAAGGCTAACATTCTTCAGTACCAAGTGTATATTCAAATACAAAAGCTAAGTGTACTAAGTTTACTTCCGTGGCACAAGAAAACTTAGCTGTCGTCTTCATTTTTTTGAAGATATGCATGGTTCAGTAATGGAAGTAGATAAAAATATTTCATTCCTTAAGCTTAAAAGCTCCCAGAAACCCCAGCTGAGAAGAAACCCCACTGTGCTAAATGATGTGCAAATACAGAGTAATGCACAACATTCTCCCGAAGTTTACCATCAGCAGAATCACAAAGAAAGTACCCACCCTACTTTACATTGTTCAAACCATGCAGCTGAGCTGAGAAAGAAATCAGGATCTGCAGAGACCAGATTTAACTATAACTGCCAGCCATGGCAGGATGAAACTGAGGTCTTACCTCAGCGAGTGCTCTACTTACTCCTGTAAGGTATGATCTCCTTAGCCTCTATTCCCCTTGTGTAGTCAGCTTGCCAACCTACTTTCCTCCTCCTCTTAAAATTTTTTTTAATTGTAGCTCACTTATGAGTCATTTGTCATTTTGGAGTCATCAACAGTTTAACCCGAAGTGGTCAAGTGCCTCATCAAATTCTTCCCTACTTAACATTAGCATATCATACATTTCACTGTGATTTTGTCATGTTCTGTTCTAACTGCAAGTGTTTAAGCTTTTGTTATGAGTGGATCCTTTCAATGGTTATTAATGCCCATTTTATTGGAGATGATGGAAGCAGTTTATCAGTAGACATGGGTCGCAAAAAATTCCAGTAGATGCAGAGATCACTCTTTGTTTCTACAAAGACAGAAGTATCACAAATTGCAAAGCAGTTTTAAAGAAAAGCACATTGTATTGTTTGAGTCCAGCACAGTTAATAGAAATGCCATAATAGGATCGTATTCTGGCCCTGGAGTAACAAACATCAATATATTAGCCATAATTCAAAAGATGGATGATAAAAGCTGTGAAACAGAAATTATACACAATAAAGCTATGAATAATAAGAAGGTTGCTATGCAAAAAAATAGGCAAGGCATTGGACCTAAGCCAGCTGTTGAGACTACCTACCTCTGAATTGTCTAATAGAGTGTTTATTGTACACCTTAAAGCTGAAATTCAGTGGGGCTGTGGAAGAGCAAACATGGAAATACAATGGGCCAAGCTGTTTGTCTCAAGGAATTAATTTTCTCTATCTCCACTTAGGTGCAATGCTGCCTTTCATGAACTGGCACAAGCAGACCAAAGGCTTACCTGACAGGATAAGCAGGGCATTGCTACAAAGAGTGGAGAAGCTGCCAGAGGTTCCCAAGTGTGAGCACTCCAAGAAATGTAGCAAAGAGGGAAGCTCTAAAGAGGGATCTGAGATCATCCAGTGCTGGCTAAACCTTTAGTAAACATGCACTGCATTTAAACCATTTTATTGTTTTCAAAGCCAAAGCTTACATAGTACAGGTTTTGTTCTAAATCCAGAGCGGTTTTGCTCCAAAAATACCAAAATTACACTGTCTAGGGAATAAATTAGGCTTGGTGAGGAAACCACAACCTATCATTGCAGGACTGAAACTCGAGGTCCCGCCTAAGAGAGGGAGAGTTTCAAGCTTCCTTCTGGAGATGGAGAGGATTGAAGATCTCCTGCTCAGACAGAGCATAACTGCAGATGCCAGGAAAGCACAGGCAGGCTACTGCCCACCCAGCAATCAAGATTTTTCAGGATGTGCATTTTGTAGCAGTCGCTGAACCATAACAGCACCATTTGAAGCCAGAAAAATGAGCATCCAACCAGAATGAATCTGCTATAAATAAGTGTGGAGGTGAACTAAACTAGCAAGACTTCACTGTAAACCAATATGAAGAAGAATGCTCGAGCTACCCCTTGTAAATCCAAACAAAAGCAATCTTCCAAAGTCAAAACTAGCCCTGTTGCCATCAGAACTGGAACGTATAAATAATCTATGCAATTAATTCAGTAAAGTAATTTGTAATGTTTATAAATTAATCAATAAGGTGACACTGACAGTCCAGTACTTTTTAATTGCAGAATTACCATGTTCTCCCCATTAAGAAACAAGGTAGAAAAGAATCCAATACTTAAAAGGCAGAGTTAACCATCCAACACAGTTCTTTTCATCTTGAGATTCCCTGAATCTTATAACCCTGCCAAGTAAAAGGATGTCCTATGAGTAAGTTAGTGAAATGAAAGATTTATTTTCCTCTGTTGGATGAAAAGACTGTCATCTCACAGGACATACTTCCACCATCACTATTGCTAAAATAAAATATGTCTATTATGTCACAAGCATTTCCTCCCATTATTGAGATCAAACAACATATTCTTAAGCAACTCTGCACTCTTTTCATGAGCATTTTGTTATAAAGCTAAAATATTAAATGGTACAAGATGTATTTCTCAGCAAATGTCAAGCTATTTATTTGCTCAGACCGGGCAGGGGTATCATTATGAAAGGCATATTAGAGGCATTTACAGAAGTCTCATGAAAAGCTATTTCCTACTCTTCTGTTTTGCAGTTCTACTCTGAATGCCCAGGGCAAACCAAACAATTTATTCCTATCAGCCAAACTCCAAAGTTCTGCAAATGACATAGAAGGTATGGAAAATTCCGACTTCTTTTTCTCATTTTTACATATATTAAAGACTAAGGTCAAATCAGTTTGTTCTTTCACATACATGGAAAATCACTAAAAACACCTAGATTTCTGGAACAAAATCAATTATTTCCTTGAAAATTTTCCAATTGTTTATTAGGTTTGAATTAAGGGGGTGTAGATTTAAGAGCATAGCTAACTTCAGTGAGAAGTTTCAGCCTTGTTCTAAGCTGAAACCAAGTTCAACACAAAGCCAGCTAGGGATATCATACAACACAATTATTATGGTGCCAGCAGCATTTGAAAGGCACCTAATTACAGGTTTTAAGGCAAAATTTAAAGTATTAGGGATAGTTTGCTAATTTAAGATATCCCTTGTAGACATTAATGGCTCTGAACTACACTGATTTTTTTGATATACTGAAATTACATAATTGAGATAAAGTGATAAAAGAATCTAGTGGAAAGTGAAATAAATTCTTTGGTATTAACCCTGCAACCATGGGCATAAAAGTGTCTCTAGCATAACACCTCATCCTGATACTGGGGAAGTGACACAAGACTCAGACATCTGATCTGCTCCATTCTGTAAGAAGGCATTCTGCCTTCCTATTTTGTTTTCTTCTTACAACCACCATCCCAAAAAAAAAGGTGATGTATCCCAGCCCTCTAGGAACACAGCACTAATTGTCACCTGTTCATATACAGACCTTCACCCCCTCTGCCATCCTCTTGCCAACCTCAGTGCTGCTCCTGCCTTGGGCTGGCCTCACCTGGACAGATGATCCCTGTACAAAGCACCATGTCGCCCTGGAACCTCATGTTCAGGCTCTGCCATGGGTTAGGAAGGCTGCAGCCAGCAGAGCCACTTGGTAACTGCTCCCCAGAAACTGCAAAATCCTGTCAGCTTGTTGGGACATTCATGGGGAGATCAGGAAGGCTGACGTAGAAGTGCATCAGCATTAAGCACTCAAACAGCATGATCTGCAACCTCTTGTCAACACTGGTGTAAACAATCTTGAAGATTCTCTTAACAGAAAGTTAGATACAGCAGTCACTACAGTGAGATCTGATTTCTTCCTGAAGGTAAAGGATACTCCCACCACAGAACAAACCCCAGTGACTTTTCTACCCATTTGTTTTACACAGAGCTCGTCAGGCCACAGACAAGGGAAGCCAGTGACAGCACTAACAGCTGCCACGTCTTTCCACTACTGCTAAGTTTCATCAATACACGCCAGACCGACCGATCCAGGCTGCAGCCCAAAGAGACTCATTTGGCAAGGTTACGTAAGAAATGAGCTGCTGGACCGGCTGCTTCGTTTTTGTTTATCCACACAAATTAAAAAGTGTGGTCATGCGTAAGTTAATCAATAGCAGAAAACAGCAATCCCCACTTTTGATGCCAGTTGGCCTATTTAATGCTCTCAGTTTAAAAAGCAGCAATAAAAAGGCCACAAAACAGAAGATGTGTCAGATGAGGGGAGCACGGTGACTGGCTGGAGAGTGAGCCAGGCCGTCACGTCCAGCGTTACGCATTTCCCAGAACCCAAGTAAAAAACTGGCAGAAGTTACAGATAACCCTCCAGCTAGCAATATACATTAAGACTTCTTGCAATGAAATAGAATGAAGCCCTGGACAAAGCAATATAAACTTGAAAAAAAGAAGGCAGCTAAGAGATATGTATAAGTAGATGCAAAGGCACTCTCTCTCAAGAAAGCACCAAAAGAACATAAAACCGAATATAATATACCAAACTACCACTGAGAACTCCATCCCCACAACTTTAAGTGCTTACAAACCAAAAAAGCTTTTGGATCCAGCATGGATCTGGGAAAAATTGTTCCAGGATTAACCAATTACACATTCTGAATTTCTAATATAATTTTTTATTTAATATTCATGAAAGTATTGCAAAACACCTCCTCCCAATTTGTAAGCTAAGAATAAAACAAACACAAACAATACATTCTTTGGCATATCTCCAGGCTTCGCTTTTAACAACTCATGGTACCCAAACCAGAAATTTGCCAATGTTACCTTAAATTTTCCCATTAAGTTAAAAAAAAAAAAAAAAAGAAAAAAAAAAGTCAGTGCCTCGAGGAGGTGGCCATTACATTATACATTACAGATGTGAGGAAGCTGCAAGCTGTTAGACTGTGGACTCATGCCTAATATGCATTAACTATGTCCATTACAGCTAATTTTTACAGCCATTTGCTATCCTGACAGCTTACTCTGAGGTTTGCCATCATTGTAATGCCAGCCCCATGCTTGCCTGATGTATTACTGTCTGTATCTGTGTAACTTTTTCAGCAACGAAGAATTACTTTATTCTAAGATATGGTGTTCTCCAACTATTTTTAAAAAACCACTGAAATGGGGGGGAAGAGATTGTTTGCTTCAAAGCCTAGTTAATCAAAATGGAATGTCTCCTGGTGCTCACATCTGACCCTAGGGCTTTTCAGGATTTCACTGGTCTCCCTGGTGATAGTTGCTATGAGCACTGTCAGTATGTGTCATGAGAAATACGCAAAAATAAATTTTCACTGCTTTCACACAGTCCTTCTAACCTTAGCTTAATTAACTTTTATCAATGTTGTTGCCCATAAAAAAATAAGTCAAAAATTCTTCTAATTTTTCTCTTCATTCCTTGCAAGGAATCCAAGCACTGGACAGGTTTTGCCTCCTCCTGCCACAATGAGCCACCTTGAAACCTTTCAAGATTAAAATATTTTTTTCAAAACTTGCCCTCCAGGGAACAAGCTTAAGAAGATGAAGGTGTCTTGTTCTTTTAAAAGGCTCAAACCAGGTAAAACACATCTAGGTATGATGCAAAGTAAATTACAGCCATAGAGTCATGTTCATCGGCCTCACACACTGGGCCCTAAGAATCTCATTTTATTTCATGAATATGAAGAAGTTGAGTTTCACTGCTTGAGAGGCTACAATAAACGGTATTTCTTTTCCCTTTTTCCTCAGTTGAAAACTGAGGAAAACATACAGCATTCTGTATGTTTTAAATCTCATTATCCTCCAACCAACAAACAAAATGCTCCTTTATAAACCTTAGAAGATAAAACCATCTTGTTTAATGTTTGCTCTGTAATACCACGGCAGTAAAGTCATGTTGCTGAAAGTGCTGCATTGTGTGTACTTAGGCATGGTCAGTTTTGAGCAGTTAAGCCTGTTTGAATTGATTTGACAGAACCAAACACTGTAGTTCAGTAAAACAATTTCTCCTGCCTTTTTTTTTTTTGCTTTGTCTTCTGAATATTCCAAAGAAAGTTCAAGTTTAATACTTGAAAAGCACAGGAAAACTGTGCTACTCATGTGTACTTTCTAGTGTAGTAGTAAAGAAAAAATTAGCTGGTTATTAAAAAGAGTCAACAACTGAAACCTAATCAAAATTAGTTGGAACATCTAAAACTGACGCAACTTAGAATACACAAATAGACTTTTAGAAGGCTTGGGAAACCATGATTAAGGCAGTCATTTCCAAAAACACTAGGGTACAATTCCTTTGGCAGCAGCAGAAACACATTCAGCTATATTAAGATGCATTAAACATCTGCTTAAAAGCTTTCTGGCAAACTTAAGTAAAAACCAAATTTTATATTGAATGGCAAAGCTCAAGTTTTTCCTATAAGAGGCTGCTTTAGACACATGAGATTCTGACATATTGTTGGACGAAAGCCTGAAAAACATCCTCACGCTTTGAGCTGAAAATATCTGGATTCAAAATGGAACTGTAATTCTCAGAGAGTTGTAATTCAAGTGCTTTATACTTTCCACTACTGTCTAATTGACTTCAACTGGCCTACACTTAAAAGAGGAGGAAAAACTTTGTTTAATTAGACTATTCAGCTGACAGAGGACTTTTGAGGCAAAAGACTTTCACGTTACGATTCCCACAGGAAAACAAAATGGCAACTTGAATGTTTTTTCACTTTTAACTGTGGACTGAAATACATGGGAAGACACTAGTGCTGTCCTCAGCTGCCTAATGGGAAGGCATACATATAGAAGGCAGACCATGGTATTCCCAGAGGTGCAGAGTGACGCCAGGAAAACCAGTAGACACAAACTGCATGACAAAAAATTCTGATTAGCTGGAAAGAAAAAGACCTTCTCTGTGATAGCAGTCAAAAAAGGGACAGGTTGCCTAGAGAGAGTTAGTGATTCTCCATTCTTGGATGCATGCAAAGCTCAAGTGCAAACAGCCTTGAGCAACCTCATCTAAGGGGCTGCTCAGAACAGGCTGGACTAGGCTTCCTGCAGACATGCCTCCCAACCTAAATTATATCATGATTGTATACAGAGACTGAAAAGACAAACTGCACATTCATGAGCAAAGCGAATATACAAGTTCTTCACATATACCTTACTTCTCAATAAATAACTTTACTTCACAATTTCAGCTAAAGAAAACTCAGATGAACTCTTCCCTGGACTGTAGACAGTCCCCTAAAAAAAGAATTTTGTTCAACTGAATAATATACTAAACTCATTTGGAAATAAGAGAAATAATTCTCCAAATAAAAATACTGAGTGCCATCATGCACACAATTTGCCTGTATCAAGTAGACACCTAGATGTCCCTGAGAGAATACAAAGAGTTATTTAAAGGCAGTGATAGTTAACTATGCTTATTTGATGTGCACTGGGGCAGATTAAAAGCTCTTTCAAACACTTTAATATGACAAGGTTGACAGCCACAGACAGACTCATGCTGCTATGTGCATTACCTTTAGGAAGAAGTGTCATCCAAAAACACAAGCATGATCAGACCAGCCTAGCAATAGTCAGGGTAAAAATCTTTACCTCTGTTCCTGAAAAATATCTGTGCAGGAATGTAAGAGAATTTCAGACATTAGGAGGAAAATTCTTCAGGAATAAAAATATGAATGTATTCCTTTATATAAATAATACATGTTCTAAATTTTACTATTCCAAGATGCAACCAATATACTGCAAAAAGCAGCAAAATTACTGAATGAAGGTCAGTTTAAGGAAAAGAAAATGTTAAAAGGAAAGCCCAGCTGTTTCCTAAGATCTGTCCTAAACAGGAACAGAAGCAGCTCCTTTCCATCTCTATTATAAAGCAGGCAATTTGGTGAAATGCTAACAACTATCAAGAAAAGTCAATTTAAGAAACATGTCCAGCAAGTGACTTACCAAAGCACAGAAAGACTGAGAAAACATGTTTTCTTCAAAAAAGAAGAAAGCTTTTGAATAGGTGACATTTTTCATAGTATAAGGCTTTCCAGACTTAAATACTTGTTTTTATCCTTGAACTGAATATTCTCTTCTTAGTAAGGAATTAAACACAGCAACTCACAATGATATCATATTCATCCTATTGGGTACACACATTTTTTTCAAGTAGGGGCTGAAAATTTTGTAGGCTGGCAGATGCTCTCCAGGTTAAAGATCACCACCTCTCACACTGGACACTTCTAACAAAGGCTAATAACTGTCTAATTCCCTCCCAGTCCTATGCATGCTCCAGAAAGAATGCGTTCCAGAATGCTGCCACTTCAGTCATTCCCCATCATCTTTTCCATGATCCTATTTATTTTTTTGCCTTCAGCAACACATAATTTCCCATCTCCCTCCCTAGCCATTTGTTCCCAGGTCATGTGGAATCCCCTTCGCACCCAAGTGGTTCCATGCATCCTGTACGTTTTTAAGTATGTCACCTTTGTTATAATATAGAGAGACTATAATTATATACAGTGTTTAATAAATTCTGTACCATGGTTTTACACAGCAAACTCTTTTGACAAGTAGCATACTATTAACCTAGTACACTTACAAAGAACACATTAAACTGGAGCCATAGTTTAATAGCTTAATCCATGGCTTAATCCAAAGTCTATTATGTATTTTACCCTTTATGCTGCTCCTTTTAATATGCCTTGGATTGTTTCCTCATTTTTATCTACTTCCTTTCTGAAATATTATAATGGGAAGTAAGGGGGTTTTGGGAGGCCTATTTATTTGATGAGAAAACAGAATTAAAATACATCATCTATTACAAATTCTTAGCATATAAATTGTGAATGAAGACCCAGTAAAAAATCAGCATTTTTTGTGGGTGCCTCAACAAACTCATTTGCACTTAACCACTATTTCCGCATCATACTTTTTGTGACTTCTCCCTTGGATATGGAGATGTAACTAATTTTTTTGGACATTATTGTTTTCTGACATCACAGCAATTCTCATCTTCCTCCATATTCTGCATCATTATCACCATTCTGTGCTATAACTGCTGGTCTATTTCCAGGATAATGACCATATATTCATTCATTTTCTATCCACATGGACTGAGGCACCTGCTAATACATTTGACTTATTAATGCTATCCAGTTTCACTGCCCTTAAAGCACAAAGCCATTATTCCAAAGGTGTAACCTGCTGCTATTTTGACACACAAACCAATATTCAACTCTGGAATATTCATTGTTAAGGTATTTTAACAAAGAAATCAGACACTCCAATCCATGCATATTAGCTTGTAAGAGTTTGACATTTGCATAGAAGCACTTGCAGACTGAGTGTTGCTTTGATTATCTGTTTTTATGTGCTCTGTTTAAATAAGACTGTCAGCCTGTTTCTTGATGAAACCTGATAATACTTCTGTTCTTTCCAGATAATTTTTGACATTTTCTACCATGGAAGAGACAACATCCATATTTGCATTCATTTAGTTTTCCAAGTCTTTAGGTTAAGAGAAGACTGGGTAGAGAAGCAATAGTTACTTGCTCCAACACAGTATCATGCAAATGCATATAAGGTGCTTCCAGACTCCTCAATGAAGATTTTTGCATTCCACTGTAGCAGGATGGTAGCCCACCAAGGTACTTGGCAGGCTGTATCTGAGGCCTCAAAACAGCTCCCTGCATTGAGATGCACATGGCAGGTGCTCACTTTGAGAGAGGATTCAAACTCCTCCTTGACAGATGTAGACAAAACAAGATGGTATTTAAAAGCCTGTTGGGAAGTCTATTCACCAGGAATGACAGCCTAGGAGAAATTCTTCCATCTGAGAGAACTGAGTCAGTCTGTCCCAAAACCTATACTGAGAAGCCTCGCTTCATGCTGCCTGAATTCAGAGATTCATTGCCTCAAGAGATCAGACGAAAAAGCCCCTCCATGATCACAGTCTGATGGTCACATCTAGCCTTTAGCAAAAACAATGCATGGGTAGGGTCACTCTTTATCACTAAGGGGCTTGTAAAAAAATTCCCACTGATTAGTGATAGTTTCCATCACTAAAAAGAAGTTGCTTTCCCTTTAGCTCAGACTCTCTAACAATTATGAGGAATCCATGGAAAACTAAATGCTGCCCGAAGGAAGGCAAAAAGGAGGCTCTCACCCCAACAGGTTTTTGTCTGATGGTGAGGACATTCTCATCAGGTAAGGGAATATAAGACTGTGTCTCTTCAGCAGGAGGCAACAATAACCATGCCCAGATCTGGTACATGCATAATTAAACACTTATTGCACTTGTGAATGAAAAAAAAACAAACCACAAAACACCAATCAGAAAACCTGGAGAACTTTCATGAACTCTTGTAATACTCAGAATGAATAAAATAATATACTAAAGAGAAGTTCCTTCTCAAGTGCAAAGAAAACGGATTGATGTCCCATGATCTGGTTCACAAAGCAAACCCAGATATTTTGAAGAATGTCATTATGGTTTTAGTCCTCACCAAAAAATAGAGAACACACTTCACAGCCTATCTTTAACAAGTTAAATACAATAGTATGCAATGGTATTTTCCTATCACAAATTCTGGTAAAATTCAAAGTTCTGTTGGTCCTCTTCACCCTTCTGATCTATTGAAGTACCTACCTACTATCTTGTTTGGGGTTCCTCTCCCCTTCTTAATCCTGATTCTGTTTCTTCCAGAGATTATAACTGGTACCTTAATAATTTTAAAGATGAGAAACTAGACAAGAGTCTAAAGGGCACATAAAAGAATTCAAGGCTAGAAGAAATTAAGAGCCAGCTATAGGTCAATATATGACTTATATATATAAATTAATAAATATATGAAATTTCAAAGTGATATTGAAATAGCTTTTGTGATTTCTGCTCTTCAAAGTTTCTTAAAAATTGACGTAGCTCTAAATAATGTACAATGAAAGAAAATGAACAGCTGAGTAACAACATAGCATTATAAAGGTTGGAAAAGACCTCAAGATCATGAAGTCCAATCATTAACACAGGATTGCCATCTTCACCACTAAACCATGTCCTCGAGTGACACATCTACACATTCTTTGTCAGAACACTCCCAAGGATGGAAATTTCACGACTTCCCTGGGAAGCCTGCTCCAATGCTTGAAAAACCCTCTTGGTGAAGAAACGTGGAGAATTTTTTCCTGATAACCAATTTAAACCTCCACGGGTGCAACTTGAAGCAGTTTCCTTTCGTTCTATTGCTTCTAACTTGGGAGAAGAGACTGACCCTGACTTTACTACATCCTCCTTTTAGGTAGTTCTAGAGAGCAGTATGCCTGAACGTCCTTTTCTCCAGGCTAAATAACCGCAGCTCCCTCCGCTGCTCTTCACAAGACATGTGCTCCAGACCCTTCACCACCTCTGTGGCCTTCTCTGGACTTGCTCCAATACCAAAATGTCCTCCTTGTAGCAAAGAGCCCAGAACTAAACACAGGATTCAAGGTGCAGTATCACCAGTGCCAAGTAGAGAGGGACAATCACTGCCCTAGCCCTGCTGGCCATGCTATTTCTGACATGTTTCCAGGACACCTCCAACTTTTTACCTACAGTAGTGATCTAGATACTCTGCCAGTAGAGAAAACATTCTGGAGAAACAAGTGTTAAGTTCCATAGCTTGTAGGCATTCCTGTAATCAGAGAGGCAGCAGCCATGGCAGGAGGCACAGCCGGGCACACAAGTGAAGTTGTCTGTGATCACCATCTGCCAACACAGGTGTCTCACACATGCATCTGCCTGTGTGGTAAGACGTGTGTTCAGCATGATGGGAGAGCCTCAGCATTCTGGTGGCAGCCAAGGGGAAGCAAGCCCCCGGTACAAAAGGAACCATAGCGTAATCAGTGATGACTCACCGTGGTCTGTATCCTGCCCTCCTGCCTGGTCCAAAGAGAAGGTGAAAGACACAGGCTGTGGACTCTGAGAATTGCTTTGGTAAAATGACTACACCTAAACCAGAGCATTTCTAGAAGGAAGTTTTGTATCTCTTAAATAAGCAATCTACCAGAAGATGCTGTCCTCTCTGAATGCAATTAAAATTTTCTCTTCTCCAGTGAGTCCACCTGTACTTTGTGACTTCAGCTTGCCAAAGAGGTTTTGGCACCTCACAGGCACCAGCTCCCTGAAGATGCGCAGGAACACTTCATTTCGTGTCATGGCTTCAACATAACATCATCAATCTGACCAGACAGCCAAATCTGGTAACATCTGTGACCAGCTGCACCTGCCATTTGTTATTTATCAAAGTGTGTGTAGGACCTTGCAGAATTTATGGGGGCATCCAGTGGTGAAAATGGAAACAGATATAAGATGATGATCCTGGTCTACTTTAACAAATCAAAACTATTGACACTCTAGACAGATTAGCAATTGTTTTCATTGAGAGAAGCAATAACAACTCAGTAAAAATGTAAAGAAAATACAATACAAAGTATTAGCCCAAAGTAATTAAATCCTTATCACATGCTCCAACGTCAAAGATTCCCTGCTCAGTAATACAACTTCTGCTATTCTGCAAGGGCATAATACATACATCATGGTAGATGTAAAAGAGATTCCTCTTTCCTCATTTCAACTATTATTCAAAAGAATATTGTCCAGTTTTAATTTTGGCAATAGGTCCTTACTAATCCCTATATGCTACTGTCTTCCATTAATTGTCTCTAAGTAGCTGCACAGATGCATTTGCTAGTAGACTGACATGTTTATTGTTGAATCTTTCTGTTTACAAACAACATGAAACAACCATTGCTACTACAAAGTAAAAGCAATGATTTTATATTTTCAAACTGAAAAGGCTTAAAATTAAATTTAAAATACTTACTGTCTCCTTTCCACTGTGTCTATTCCATAGCATTGATAAGTGTTTCTTTCCTGTGCAGTGAAACTGTTCTAGTGTAACTTTCCCAGATGGACAACAGTGATAAATTATTTAACAAGTAAGAAGATTAGCAACTATCAGATTGGTGTCTTGGGCTTCAATCAAAATTTCTTTTGTCCTCAAACAAGTGGAGAAAAATACAAGTAAGGATGAGCTGGAATAATTTTCACTTCAGACCTTCCCTTCAGTATCTTCAGAGCAAGCATTAAACATATTCACTCAGTAACAGTCTGTCTGATACCAAGAAAGGTCAACACATGCCCCACCTTCCCCTTCACAGCCTTCAGGCACACTGTCCTCAGCAGGCACACAAATAATGTCAAGAAAATGCTGACACAGCAGGCTTGCCATATGAATCCCAAGTACACTAGATTATTTTTTAACTGGTTTTCTGGGTTACCACAAACACAGCAAAAGATGACCATATGTTTAAAATACCACACTCATATTACTCAAATCTCATCTATCTATCTATTTGATCCCACACACAAAGGAATGCATGTATTTAAGTATCAAAGGGAATTGTGGATAGTCTCTGATGCCACACAGGAAGGCCACCATAGTAATATGCAATCCAATGTTTCATTCACAATCTGCAGATGCAAAGACACTATTCACAACTCATTCATTCATTCACTCACTGAAAGGAAGGCCAGTGACCAGAGTAATAAGGACTAATACTCTGCATAAATTTAGTGCATGTGGTAAGCAATATATAGCAAAATTTCCCGCTAAACCAGTACGACACACACCGATTTACACACACTCTGTAATTTCAGATATCTCCCTTTAGGTTTTATTAACTCTGGGACATTGTCTCATTGCTGCTAATAGCAAATTATCACTTCAAAACTACTTTTACTTCCTTAAAGGCAGGTACAGAGGATAATTATCACACTATCTTAGTACAGAGTCACAAAACTTTGCACTAAGGCCAAACTGTAATTCAGATAAGAGTATGCCAAGTTGTACCTGGCATTGTGCACAGAATCTCAAAACAGAAGTCATGAAGTCATGAATTGAAACATGGGCTACTAATGTCTTCTTAGCACAGCTAAGTTTTAGTACAACAGAAAGGTTCAGAAAATACAGCATAAATGCACTAGGTGCTATCCTACAGCCCTGAGTCACTCTTACCCACACTCCATGATTACAGCAGACCACTATTTGGACTAAAGGAAGAATAAAAATATCTGAGCAACCTGAAAGCACTGAACCCAAGCCAAGAAGTACCAGGAAAGCTCTGGGTTCCCCATTAACACAGCACAGTAGGCTGCTTGGTCAGCTTGGCTCTGGAGCAAAGTGAGCCACGACATAGTGTGAGCACATCTGGATGACTTGCCATTATGCACAAGCTTGTAATCTCATTCTATGAAGATCTACTGCAAACAGGGTGATTATATTTTAAATAGGATTAAAAATATATGCACTCTATCCTATCAAAACCCATTGCATAACTTCAGCCTTCCCTGTGGCTGTGGCATGAAGCTCTGATTTTACCATTCAAACCCAGTGAGACCCTCCCAGGAAGACAATGCTGCAAAAGAGCAACAGATAGGAAAACCACAGAATTTTATTTAACTAAAGTAGTAGAAAATGAAGTTTAATTTAAGGAAAAAATAAACATCTTCTCTGTTTTCAGAGGCAAAATCCAACTGTTGTTCTGTGTCTTTCCCAATTCATCAATTCCTTAATTAATTCTGAATACAGCAAAAAGTCTACTACCAAAAGATGCTAAAGTCTAAGGCATTATTTTTTTCACCTTCACTGAGATGGAATTGTTAAGCGCACAACTCTTCTTTTATGAGAGTTTCAAAGTGTAATCAGGATATGTACAGGCCTTATTGTTACAAAGGGAAAAAAAAAATTGCTTTGCAGTCCTCTTGGCATCACAATGTATCCATTAGCAATTGCTGATTTTAGCTTTTAACAGAGACTATAGCCATATCAATTCATGACGCTGACCTCTGTTTTTCTGAATGAATTAAGAGGAAGAGAAAAACGTGGCTTCCACCGAGCTTCCATTCCAGCACAGGAAATCCTGTGTGGTTAGATACAGTATGTGTCGCGCTCAGAGATTTCATTCTACTCCCCTTTAAAAAGCCAACATGAGCAGCATGTCACAGGAAATTCTTCCTTATTTTCAGTAGTTTTCAGGACAAGGCTTCTTTGGAAACAAGGTCAGCATGAATAGAGCATTGCTTCCTTATCGCTGCTAAGCAGCTGCGTTGAGGATGCCAGACACAACGCTGCACCCTGTCCCTGAATACCTCTTTTCATAAACTTTAAGCATATGCAGCTCAAGCAGTTAAAAGTTCCCTTGTGCTTTTTTATTTTGAGATTTTTATATCACATACTTTCAAAAAATATTTTTTTATATGTACTGAGCAACTGTAAGGTTAAAATCCACCTTAAAAAAATCAAACTTCAACTACTTTTAAACAGACAGCACCACACAGCAAGGCCGACAAAATTAAAGCACAGTTTTGGCAGACTCTTCAGGAAGCGTGGGGCCCAATTCCAGCTCCCTCTGCAATGTACCTCTTTCAAGGTGCAATGTACAACTTTCAAGGTATTATTTTAAGTCTTTTACTCTCTGCAACTCCTCAGTTTTATACAAAGTTCCAGTTGAAATCAATCATTTAACTTAATAAGCAATTTATGCAGGCATTATATGCTTAAAGAGTCAAAGTAAATTCCAGTTTTTCCAGATATTAAGCCACTTACAAAACATGCAGTTTCCCCCTTCCCATACCCCATGCCAGTGAGACTACTGTTAAGTACACTGATGAATAAGGTGCTGCTAATTTCCCTCAAGATAATGTCTTGAAAGGTTTGCATTGATAACAACAGCAGTACACAAAGTATTTGCATTTAGGTTTTGCATGTTTTTGCAAGGAAGTTAAGGGATGGAGGAAAAGGAGCTCTGAAAGTAGCAGCAATTTGTCTAAATGGCGGTAACACCAGTTATCCCAAACAGCAGAAACCCCCAAACCACAGGAAGGCATTTAAAACGAAGACATTTAACCCCTGTGTGGCCAGAGAGACACAGAGTGGCCAAGGTCCATCCACCATAGAAAGGCACACATATCAATTCAGTGCTCTTGGCAGAGGGGATGCAGAGGCAGTACAGCTGTTCTCACATTGCAGACTCTTTGATTAAGAATTTAAGTGGAAGAGCTCAGAGGTGAGACTGCCAGCATTCCTCAGGCAAAAGGGTAGCAACAGCCACCTTTGAGACACAGAATGCAAGAGGGGAGAACATAAAAGAAGGGAAGCATTACATTCCAGTGAAAAATGGTCCTAGCAGATAAAATAAATTGTAGGCTGAGGCATAGAGTGGCATGCAGTACCCTGACTGCACTGCATTTCAACCCCATTTAAGCTGATCAACTCTGCAAGTATTTTCCAGAAGAGACACTTAAACAAGAAATATAAACCCGTTATCTACAGGTTTGTGTTCCTAGTTTTCTGGCTGCAGAGTCCCAAGTGTCGTCACACTAAAAGCTCTCATACAGCTACAGCACCAAGCTGATGGAGTCTAAGGTCTTGTATGCTCCTGGCTAGGCTGCAATGCTAAAACCCCCCTCAGGCTTGTAGGCAGTATGGATACGGTCTGGGTGATTACAATTATCTGGGGTAGAATCTCTCTTCTGAAGAAAAGCCATAATGCAGGATAGGTTATTGGAAATTGGTGTCTTGAAGGAAATGGCAATTGTAATAACCAGCAAATAGAACACTTGCCAGATGTTTTAATTCTGTCATAAAACTTGATGCCTCTCTAAAGGTCATGCAGGTGCTTTCAGCCATATCATCAGATAAGGTAAAAAATTCTACACTGTTCTGGGGTTCATGACCACCTAGAAGCAATTTTACAATCTACAAAATAGTTACAGTAGAGTCTGCTATGTGTGGAATCGCTTACTTGATTTTACAAGCATTTTCTGAAAAAAAAGGCATCAGATAAGAAAGTAACATTTTAAACCACTAGCAAGGAAGTACAAATTGAGTGGTTTTAAGCATTTGAGTAGATAATTGGTACAATATTTCTATGACACTGGGACACTGTAAATGTGTTTAATTTTGCAGTGTAAACACTGGCTTTTCCCTGAAGTGCAGAGTAGTAATTCCTCACTAAGGAGGAAGAGTTTTCCTCAAGCATCCAAACATTAATCCTCCTCTTCTTTTTTTTTTTTTTTCAGGATATTGCTGTTATCTTAAACCTCAATATAACTTATACAGCCAGTACAATTTATTTAATACCTTAACACCTGCAGGATAACTAACAGGATAGATTTTCCTTTAATTGCAATGTAAAGCTAAAAAGAAAACACCATCCCCCCAAACAACACCTAACACCTTAGATCTTCTAACACTTTATAGGGATTTGCTGCTCCATCTAACTTACAGGTGCACTGGAAACCAGACTAAGAAGGTACAACTGGTCCAGATCCACCAGGAACTCCTCCCTCAGAAGAGCACACTGCACTTCAAAATTTTTCTATCTACCTTTATTCTTAGAAATCTGACTCTGTGTGCAAAGCCAGAAAACAACATCTTGAAATGAAGCATGGCAAGGACTTGTGTTGACACAACTCATGGGCCTGCCTTTAAGATGCTCTCCTTGACTCCTGTGCATTTGACAGGGCAAGATCTTCATTTTTTCGGGATGTGAAGTTAAACTGAAGCTGAAAAGGGAGGATGAAGTGCTATTTCTGTTCTGACAGGGACATGGAAAATCCAAACCATTCCTTTTTCAGTATTACTCAAACTGGTAATAAGTTAAACCTGACCAGCTCACTAACAGGTTGTTTGTCCATAGTTGGTAAGGTCCCAGAACTAACCACAGTCAGCCAAAACTGTGCTTTAATTTTGTCAGCCTTCTCCTGCATATCATGTAGGTGCAGGAGGTGCCAGGGCTGGCTGGCACAGAGGCTGCTGAAGCAGCTGTGGTGGTTCCACTCTGCATTGGAGGCGCCAGGCCATGGCATCACATAATCCCATATCACCCCCACCACTCCCTGCTCCCATTCCTCAGAACTCCACAGGCCATGGGCTGGAGAGGCTGACTGTTTTTGCACCAGGCTTTCAATCTGTGAAAACTGTACTGCTTGGCTCAAGCACATTTATTGCTCATTCTAACAAGCACCTGATACATCAGAAAGAAAAGGGAAAAGCTTCTGCCTGGAAAATACACAGCATAAGTTACACTGACATCATGATAAACACAGACAAGCTATGAGAAAGGAAACCACCCCTCAAACAGGACACAGCTTCCAGGAAATCACCATTGAGAAATTCTAAGAATTTACACCACATTTGTTTAAGAACTTATTTTCATGTAGTATACTGTATGGCAGAAATGGGAAAATAATACAAGATCTGAAACCAAGCAAGGCAGCACAAAGCATGGTCACAGAAGCAAGGACATATTGACTGAAGTCATTAAGAAGCACTAGTTGCAAAAGTCACTCGGCTTTAGGTTAGTGTCAAATTCATTTCAGTTCTTGCAAAATCTGAAATTCACCAATATTCATCACTTTCCTGGCAGAAAGCCTCATTCTTTAGATTCCCTTGTTAACAGAATTACCAAGCCAGAAAGAAGTTCAAAGTTTCCTTCTGTGTCAAATCCATCCCTCTGCAAGTGATTTTCATTTTATGGGAAAAATGTTCCGTTTTTTTCAGTTCCATCTTTGGCACAGAAGTATTTAATTCTCGTGACTGCAAATTTAAGTACATTACCAGCTTCCCTACCTCTCACATGTAGAAATGTACTCTTCTGCAACTTACATGTGTCTAAGACCTTTCATGTAGCTACAGACTAACAGCCAGATGAAGAAACAAAACAAACAAACAAACATTCATGTACTCCGAGAGCTATGAAATTCCAAGGGCAAAAGGCAACTCAGAAATTACTGGGGCCTTAGTAGGATAAAAACTCCACAGTAGCACAGGAGGCTAACCAATGGATAGCTTCAGTGAAATAAACCACCCCAACATCCCCATACTATAATAATTAAAGTGTGATTTCTAATCTGTACTTGGTTATTACTTTGTACTTTGTTATGGGGTGAATCACTCAATCGGTCTCCACAGAAGCTTGATACTTCCCCTCCAGGAAGCATCCATTTCATCGCTGTGGTCACTTGAATTTTAAAGGTTCCTTCGCCACGGGTAAAAGGATCTATCAGAGGCCACAAAGGATCCCATACAATAGGAATCAGGTTTATTGCTTTTTATTGTTCTTTAAGGCAAGAACTGTTTTAATCTCACAAAAACTTTCTTCAGTCTTTCACCCCACGCTGAAAGGAAGAAAAGGTACTTGGAAAATGGTAGTACAAAAATCTGTTCTGTTTAAAGACAAACAAAACAAAAAGCACATTTATACTGCCAATGGAAGATTTAAAGATTTATTTACCCACTCCAAAACTATCCATTTTGATAGCATGAGAAGCAAGATATTTGGTACTTGGTTAACTAAGTTAGCTCAAAGAGACAACTGTCCGAGCTCCTTCAGTGTATATGAGGACACTAATATTTGAGGATTAAACACAGAAATACAGCAGTTAAGGCCTCTGATGTTTTTAACGGTGTACATTCAAAGAGGTTTTCTTATAACAGAGTCGCAAAACAGAAACATGCCTACTTTAGAAAGTCCACATTTACTGCTGTCACTATTAGACTTCCCAGTACAACTATCGACCAAAGAATCAATGAAAATAGTTTGAAAATACCACTCTGCTATTAGCAGTTACTCAACCTAGGAAAGATCCCTAAGGTTAGGAATAAGAGTAGCATTTCTCAGCATGGAAACTGGTTTGTCAACAACCATTCTTCTCCTGCACAAAACCTCCGACAATGCCAGCTCACAGCAACACTTAGCTTCATTTACTGGCGGGAAAAAAGGCGCCCCTTTGTACCATCAGTTTTGTGCCCTTTCAATAGCAGCTCTGGCGGTAGATTGGTGTGGACAATCGCACTGACCATCTGTGACTAGGAGACAGTTTGATAGCTGCAAGACTAACGTAGCTTCAGCATCACCACATCTTGCCCTGCTGAGTCTTTCATACAGCTTTGAAAAACTTAATGAAAATGGATACATTCAAAGCTGAATAAAAAGAGGTCTCAACAGGCTTGACCCTAAACCTGAACAATGAAACTGTAATGCCGGCACCATTGTGTCAACACGACAGATGTAGGTCGTGCTAACTTTCATCTATAGCTGTGACTGATAGCTTGCAATTTGCTGACAAGACACCTAGTTTCAATTTTCATTTTGTTTGTAGGCACAAATTTCAAGGATTCAATTAAAATGGAAGATGCACCTTTTTTTTTTTAGTTGTTTCTTGCAAGTAGTATAGTCAGCATGTGTCACTAACCTAGGGCATTCTTGTACTAAATCCACCCTACAGAATTTATTGTAAAATTACTCAGTGCAAGATTAGTTTAAAAGGTTTATAAAGTTACTGCTTAACCAAAAAGTTAATTCACAAAGACCCGTAGCATCAGCACAGTCTATAGTTTTATATATTCTATAGTTTCATATTTTCCTGGTTAATTTAATTATGTAATCTAAGTTGTATGAAATTTTGTTAATAAGCTCCAGAAATCCATCCATCATAAGTACACATTCACGGCTGGTACAATCTCATCATGTGATCTGTCCCATTTGGATCAAGGTGAAAAACTGATTTATACTGGAGCTAGGGAAGAACAATCAAAAAACCAAAAGCTCCTAAGCTGCACCTGTTACTTGAAGAGTAGTCACAGGAAGATTTATAAGCAACACTCTTGCTGGAGAAGGGCAAGCACAAGCAACCCAGGAGGTCGCTGGAGCACCCTGATAGTGGCCTCCTGACATGGGTGATTAAGGAAACAATATGAGAAGATGCTCTGTTTGGTCTCATACTTAAAAATCAAAAACAAATGGCCAGGAACGTGAAGGCTGGAGCACTCATGGCTGCAATGACCATGAGATGATGGAATTCAGGACGGTATGAGAAATGAAGAAAATAAATAGCAGGACAACAGCCCTGGACCTCTGGAGAGCAGACTCTGGTCTGTTCAGGCACTTGCTATCAGCAGGATAGCTGGCTGGTTTTCAAGGATCACTTCCTCCAAGTTCAAGAATGGTCTGCCCTGGTGAGCAGAACATCAAGCAAGAGTGGCAGGAAGGTTAAATAGATGAACAGGGAGCTCTTGACAAAACTCAAACATAAGAAGGAGGCATATGAGAGGAAGCACCAGGGATAGGCAGCCCAGGAACTATCCAAGAATGCAGGGAGAAAATTAGGAAAGTCAAAGCCTGTCTGATCTTGCATCTCACTAGGGACATGAAGGACAACAAGCAGGACTTCTGCAAGTAGATCAACAACAAAAGGAAGATGAGGGAAAAATGTGGGACCACTGCTGAATGGAGCAGAGAACATGGTGACTAAGGACAGAGAAAATGCAGAGATGTTCACTGGCACCTTCCCTTTGGACTTGAGATTTGGCAAAGATTTGGCTTTGGCATTCTCAGGTTCCTGAAACCTATGGGAAAGTCAGGAGCAAGCATGACTTGTCTTCGGTACAAGTGAATTAGTCTAGCAAACACACAAATTGGACATACTTAAGTCCACTAGAACTGATGGAATACATCCATTAATACTGAGAGATGGTTAATGCCATTACAAGGCAATTCTGGAATATCTTCACAAGGTCATAAATGCCAAGAAAGCTTCCTCAGTACAAGAGAAAAGCAAAGGCAACTCTTATACTCAAGAGAGAAAAGAAAAAAGATCCAGGAACTAAAGTTCAGCCAATTTCACCAGGACCCCAGGGAAGGTGAAAGAGAAAGTAAGTCTGGAAATACTTTCCAAACATGTTATGGACAAGAAGGTGATTTCAAATAGTCAGTATACAATTATTAAAGAAAATCAGGATTGACTAACCTGATAACCTTCTACAATTAGATGATTCCCCTGGCAGAGGAGAGAAGAACACAGAATATTGTCTATCTTGATTTTAGTAAGGCTTTCAGCACTGTTCCCCTACAATATCCTCATGGAAAAACTGATATTAAGTATGAGCTAGAGGAGCAAACACTGGGGTGGACTGAAAGTTGACTGAACTGTCAATCTCAAAGATTTACAATCAGCAGCATGAAGTCCAGCTGGCAGCCAGTGGCATACCCCAGGGGCTGATACTGGGGCCACTACTCTTTTAACATCTTCATTAATGACCTATATGACTGGTCAGAGGACATCCACAGCAAGCCTACAACTAATACAAAACTGAGAAGAGCATGTTGATACAGCATATGGTTGAATCAACTTCTGTTCAAAAGGACCCCATTAGGCTGGAGAAATGGACAGATGTGAACCTCCTAATATTTACCAAAGCAAAGTTCAAAATTCTGCACCTGCAGGCACCAGTACACAGTACAGGCTGGAAACTGCTTGACAAAAAAAGTCTTAATGAACACCAAGTTAAACATGAGCCCACAAAGTGTCCTTGTGGCAAAGAAAGCCAGCAGCCTGCTAGGTAGCACTAGGAAGGCATTGCCAGCAGGTAGAGGAAGATTTTTTGTCTCTACTCAAAACTGGTAAAATCTCATCTGCACTGCTGTGTCCAGTTCTGGACTGTCCAGTCTAGTGGGGAGTACTTGAGTGAGTTCAGCAAAGAATCACAAAAATGATTAAAAAACAAGAGCACTTTTCATCCTGAAGAAGAAAAGATTCTTAACAAAGGATCTTATCAATGAATTAAAATATTTAATCGAGAACAGAGGGAAGGAAGAGAGAAGATGCAGCCAGACTCTTCTCAGCAATGCCAATAGAAAGAACAAGAGGTAACAGACACTACTTGATATTCAGGGGAAAAAAAGACCTTTTTGAATTTCCACTCTCAGATTACTAATACCTCCCTTACATAAAATTACTGTACTGATCCTTGTGACAAAGAAGAACCAGTCATGATCAAGTCAGGCAACAGGAAGAGCCATTTAGTAACACATTCTATAAATGCAACACAAAGTCCCTGTCCCTCCTTCCTGGTAAAGAATCCCAAATGCCAGTTGAGGTTGTTTCAAGGGAGGGAGTATAATAGCTTTATTTGGCAAATAAATTACTCATATGGGATGCACTAAAGGGGATGAAAGATGAGGGTAAGGGCAGGAGATTTCAGTAAGTTTCAAGTATACTGCTACTATGAAGTATTCTTTGCACCTCCACAACTCAGATGCTGTTCTGCACTTAAAGTGGAGTTTACCACTCACCCAGTAAAACTAGGTGAAATTTAAGTAAACCAAAAACTAGGTGAAAATTTAGTAAAACTAAAATTTTTCTAGAGCATCCACAAAATAAAATTTTGAGGAAAGAAGATCACAACAGTTACTTAACATAAAGGGCTCCGCATTTTCTTTCCCAAAGTCCAATGAAGTCAACAGCTGCTTTCTTCAGAATTTAGCAAAATGGTTAGATTCTTTAAAGGGACATGGATTTTGCTCTGAAAAGCGTTCTCCTGACAGGACTGAGCAGAAGGCTGTAAAATACCCAAAGAGATAGGTAATGAGGGAAATGGACTACCTTAAGCCATGTCTGAGAGCTCTTCTATCCAAACAAGGAGCAGAATCAATTGTTTCCCGGACAACAGCAGTCTTTTGTCATTGCTGGATTTGGCATTTAAACTGCAGAGGACAGGCATAAGACATGACCAAATTCACCACCATCATCTTTTTGAGCTTCTCCTTAAAAAAACTCATTTGAGACAGATTATTCCATTGCCTCATCACACATAGTAAACCAGTGGACATTAAATAAGCCAGTGCAAAAGAAAGCTTCACACCTGCAAGGCTTCCTCTTACCAGTGTCTGATGGACAGAGACTAGTTTGGGGTTTGTTTGCCAGAAGTAATTTCAAAAACAAATTAAGGAACCCTTGAAGCTACTAGGTATTATTCCTTAAAATTGCCAGTTTTATAATTTACTGCAAGCTGGCAACTTGCTGAGGCTGTAGAGGTTACTGACTTCAAGACCTCAACAATACAAAGCAATGTACACCCCACAACATACCAGAAAAGATTCATTATCATTCTTTATGCTTAAAGGAAATACTGCATTGTATTTAGGTCACACAAAGTAAGTACAAAGTTGAGTAAGGGAAGAATGCAATTACAATGCATGTACCAACCTAACCCAACATATTAGAACCACGTAAACACTGCTATTAAATTTACATTGCAATAAAGCTATCTTCTGGATGAAAAAAAACAAAGATAGCAAGAAATCCCCAAACTACTGAATAACCTGAAAAACATCTCCTTAAAATATCTTGACTCAGATGCTCAGGTACCGGGAGAAAGCAAATCATATTTTAAGTTTCCCAAATAAAAACTACTGGTTTATTGTAAACTCAGCACTTAACTTTGTAAATAGATGTGCTTCTTCCAAACTTCCTTCACCCTTCCATTGTTTTATTTATCTGATTTAAAGCAAGTTTTTCTTACACAAAGAAAAAAGAATGTAATTGAGACTCCTGTCCTAATTAAAGGCTTCCTTGTTCTATTATGAACCTTACTTGACTGCTCAATACTATTGCCCAGAAGAACAATACATATTTAAATCTCTAATCCCCACAAGGGAGGAGAGCCCATTTGGAGTTCTGCAGTAACTATAACAATCTTGCTTGAGGATAAAATACTGTTAAAAAATATGTGTTAATCTAAACTTACTTCCTGACTCTAACAGTCCATACCCTGTAACCGCTGATCTTTAAGAATTTGTACACTTACAGTCATGTGCAGCTGCCTCCTGTACCAGTTCATGAGGTTTGACTGTGGAGAGGTGGAAGTACAGACCATTACAAGTCAGAGTTAGGTACAGTCCCACAACACACCACAGAATTTGCACTACACCCATGAGACCTTTAGAAACACAAGGGACCTACCTCCACAAACCTGCATCTCTCCAACTCTAGCCCTGGCAATCAGTAGGAAAAAGTCTAGGACAGCAGCTTTCACACAGGCTATAGATTTTGCACTTAAAGATAAAAGTGATCAAGAACTTAATTTTACTCAGATGTAAAATTTCATTTTCCATTTTGGATGATTGTAGACAATCTGCAAATATAAGCCTGCAGCTAACTGAGCTGCTAACTGCAGGATGGTAAAGAATCACAATACCAATGTCACTTGTAAACTCCATCAGTGAGAGCCACTTGCTGAACACCTCATCTTGTTAGAAATTTGCAGATGACTATTGAAATGGTGATGTTCAGTTCTGTTTGGGGATGTAATATAACCCAAGAGGCTCCCAAGGGAAATGATTTGCAGCTCCTCATTCATCTTCTGACCATGCATATTACCATCCTACACGTAATTTCAAGTACAATCACGATGCAGGCAAGTGTGCATTCAGGAGTGGGACAGCATCTGCAACCAGTCCCCAGTTCTGTAATGTGGTGCACACACCCCTAATTATGTGATATGCATTTCAGGTCAGAAGACAACAGTATAGCTAGTCACAACAGAGGAATGGCATGTATGTCTGTGAGGAAGTACAGTAGAAAGTAAGATTTTGGTTATTAAAAAAACCCAACCAACCAGCCAACCAAGCAACAAAAAAAAACCCACCCACACAAAACCCTTGTAGTGATAACTAGGTCCACAGCTTGCCCCAGAATCCACCTGGATCAGCTCTCTGATGGAGGTGATTCTGGTAGCCAGGATCTAGTCTAGGTTGGCAATGCTTGCTCAAGGCTACAGAGAATCATCACAATGCATTCAAGGACTTGCATTACAGGCAACAAAAGTCATCACTTTCTTGTTAGTGCTCTGTATTTCATATATACACACAGGCCCATCACAGTCAGCAACGCAATTCTATCATCAAGATACCTTTCTTATAACAAGGTTCAGAGAAATACATAATTTAGGGAATGAACAACATATACCTGTAAAGCAATTCAGTAAACTTATCTGAAATATGAACTCAAAGCTTTTTAATGTAACACAACTTTTGTTCATGACGCAAAAAATGATATAATTCTTGTTGTTCAGTATTCTATGGAATCTTCATTCCTTCAATATTGCAATTTCAAGGCTAAACATATTAACAGGGTCATAAATATTCAGATTATGTAATAAAGACAGTGAAAGCAGATGATAAAATGCTGTTAACATTCATTTACAGCAGCTGGGAAGGCCCTGCCAAATGTTGCTTTACATAACAGGTCGTGACGCTCTGCCTGCATTAAGCTTTCTGATCACTCTTCCTTTATCTGCTATGATTTTGAACACAATACGAGACAGCACAGACTAACCAATGGATTTAGGAGCCCTTTCAAGCACACCACCATTTCAAAGGTTTAAAAGATTAAAACATCAAAAAGAGCCTTGTGGTTACTATGTTTGTGCTTTTGCATTTTATAATGCAGACATGAAAGTGACATTCACATCATTCTCCATTACCTCCACAATTCAACGCCTCCAATAAATTTTAGAAGTGACTTTATTTTATTATGCCATGCTTTAGTTTAGCCATTTGCAAAAAAGGAAGTAACAGTCACTTGAAAACATCACTGCTACCATTTTCACAAGGCATCTTGAGTACTACTGAAACATTCTGTAATGTATGCATAATCCCATCTACAACCTACGCTGATTTTATTTTATGAATTGCATCTGATTCAAGTGACAGTTATTGCTTTGCTTCAGTATATTCTGCATTACATTTCCTTTGTTTCAGAGCAGTCTCTCCTACATTTAAGTCAGGATTCCAAAAGCATGGATCAGATCCTGCAAGTTCTCAGGCAAGTATCAGCCAGACACATTGACTGTGGGGCTAGGTCTGAATGTCCTACTACAAAAATGATGACTCACAGTTGGATTCGTTTGGCACATTCCCATGCCAAAATTAAGCCAAATTCTTCAGACATTATGGAGATTAGTAGCCCTAGGAAGGTTAAGAGCTCTAGTCAGGTCAACAAATTGATGTGTGTGAAGTAAGCAATGCTGTCCTAACAGGACACATAGCAACTATTCTGCCTGTAAAAGCACTCGCACTTCATTCATCCCTCCAACCCTGCGTTAGTTAGCAACTATTCAGTGTGCTGAATGCATTCAAAGCCTATTCCATTAACTGACTGAAATTTTACTGCAGTGGGTCTCGAGCTCTTCCTGTAGCCAAGGCACATTAGAAAGCACTGATGTGTCTTTACACAACGGAGAAGTTTCCTCAGCACCTACCAGCGCCAGCTCCACACCATCCACATGCAGCACTGCTTCAGCAAAGCACACCTCATTGCTTAGGAAACCACCTAAATACCAGACCTGGGCAAAAATATTACTCATTATAGGAAAAATAAATTCCTAAAGAGAAATACCAGTTTGTTTCATCAATACTCATTTAATGCTGTGAACAAGGAACTTGGTACTCCATTTTTAATTCAAGTACAGCTACCTTCACCACACTTAAGGAGACTCTTGTCAGTCTGCTCAGTCACCTGGAATTAAGATATCTCCTCACTTTAAATTAAATCCTCTTGCTTAAGTTAGAGCAGAGTCTTAACCCTGATGTAGCAGAGGCTGAAAGCTTTTGCTTTTTCTTCACTAAGGTTTGTTTGCACAAGAACTATATGAGAGGTATGTCTTCCCAAAATCACAGACTCTTCAGATGAGATTCAAAGGGGTTTCCAAGGTTATAAACACACTGTAATAGGAATAATGGCCTGTATGATCCTAGTAACAGGTCTGAATTCCCACTGCACTACACATGGTTGAAGCTGTTAAGAACCCCTTTTCCAAAGCATCTTGCTACAGACCTATGCATAAGATGGAGTTTTCAGTGATCATAGCTAATCCCATGATCTCCCACACTTCTGATAGTTAACAAACTGAGAAAAAGCTAATTCCAGAGATGGAAGTAAAAAAAGCAATTAAAGTAAATCTATTTCCAAATATCTTAACACAAACATTGCTAAGCAAAACCAAAGCCATATAATGCAAAAATGTGCTTTCCAAGTCAGATATTACAACTAAAAAAGCAATAGATTACATGTAAATAGTTAGGGAACTAAATTTTCTATCAAGTCTTCATATATATGCTATCTCCTTACAGTATCTTCAGTACACTTATAAGAATACTCTTATTCAGTAGGAAGTGCTACTGATTCACGATGCATTAGCTATTCATTTAACCCAACAGTCAATTACAATTAAAAAAAATCATCACATGAATATTTACATAAATTATCAGATAACTGAATGGAGTACAGAACAGAACTAAGAACAAATTGTCCTTTCTAATGCAAAACATATCACTGCACAAGTTCAGAAGCATACCTGTAGGGTTGTCTTAAATCCACGTTTAAATTAAGTGGCAAAAGAACTCAGACATTTCCATGCCTGATTCTCAGCTATGGCACTTTGCATACAGCTGTTCAAACAACCTGACCTCACCACATATAGCTGCAGCAGTATAAGTAAAGAATAACCCCATGAATACACCAAAGTAAAGCCCCAAATCAGTAACAAGTAGCTTGGCTTCTTGAAGGACTGCCTGCTGCCTTGCAAAACAGCTCTGCAAAGGAAATAACCCGATCAGCTGTCTTGACTGATAAAGAGTTCTTCATTTCTCCTCCTTAGAGCTATATTAATGCACAGTAATCATTCATCTCTAGTCGCTAATCCCCAAAACATTCACTGTTATTTGACTAAAACCTGCAGGTTTGCCTTGGTAATATTTGCAGAGCAACTGCCCTTCTTTCCTCCTTAAACATCAGTTGAAGTAATTTTTCTGCCCCCAAAAAAACCCCTCAAACCCCACACAAAACAAAACCCCCTACCCCTACTCCTCACAGATATTAAATAAATCAGAAATATTTGCTTAGTAAGTTTCTGGTGGTTGCAAAAAAAGAAAAAAAGCTGTTTGTGAATCTGCAGCTCAGGCACCTGGGGACCAGAATTGCCATGGGACAGAGGACTGACTGCTGTATGGAGGGAGTGCTGCAGAAAGCAAAGGTTCAAGCAAACAAACATTCATCTGTTAACCTTTAAAATAACTCTGAGCAAACAGTTCTTTCACAGATTACCTGCAAAACTAGAGACAAACTACCAAAAATTGGTGCAAATCCTGCAAGGGCTTTAATATTAAAAATCATTACAAAGGAAAGAGCTGTGTTTTTTTCTGTATACTGTGATAAATAAATAAGGTAGCCTCTGAACACTCCCCCATCCAGATTAATAAAGTAAGTATTCTTAATTTAGAATGGTCACATAATTATCTCAATCCTACAGTCCTCCTCCTTTTCCATTTCTTTAAAAAAGCAGAGCAGGAACACACTCTTGCTGGAATGCATAGAGAACCCTATCTCTATGGTGCCTACTCTAACTACCAGGCAATGGATTCATAATCACCCTGTAAATAATTAAATATTCATTAAGTCTGGGAAAGAGCTTGAGAGCTTCAATAAACAAGAAACCAGGGAGACTTGTCCAAGAATACTCAGCTCCTTAGTTCTCAGAGCAATCATTTGCAAGGTGGGAGATCTCAAGACTCAATTTTGAATAAGAGAGAGGCAGCAAAATATGGAACTGAACTCCTCACACAAATGCTCTGATCCCTAGGAAGGATGCACTGATCAGTTTCCTGATGCCACAATTTCATACATAATCTCACATGGCTCAGCAGAAAAAGCAACATTTTTAGGTCTACTCTGGTGGCAACTCAGATGACATCAGCATGGATGAGGCTGGCACTTTGTCTCTGCCAGCTGCAGGCAAGGCAGTTTCTGGCCTATAAATATTAGAGATGCTGCATTTCAAACTATACTACAGAATAAACATGTAGGCCAGTATGTGCAGTCACACAAACATACCAACACCTCAGAAGCAAGGCAGCAACCAAACTGAATGTGGCATCTGAAAGGCAAACACAAGCTCACGCTCTTTTATTAATTTCATCCCATGGGATATTTTACACCCTAAGTCTCTTTGAGCCCCCAAGGAAGACTGAAAACTGCTACTGTAGCCTGAAAGTCTGTCTTCTTAGGCCTGAGCAGAAACCCCAGTAGCCCCCTGCCCTGCCCACAATTACAGAGGCCATCTTGGAACCACCAGGGAACAACACAGAGCTGTACTGAACTGTCAAGCAGGCCACTATCAAGGCATGTGCTTGCAATTTCATTGAACAATCCTTCTTAACACCCATACCCTCTCACCAGCAACCCACTAGTTGGCTTCTCAGGGATTATATATTGGAGGAATTACACTTTGGCTCTTATTTCCATCAATTCTTATCCCTTTTGATATGTAAAAGAGGGTTCTTCTTGCTCAATATTGTGGTTGTCCAGAAAGGTTTCCCAGAGATGTGAGTCTCTCCTCAGTGCTTAGCCAGATCATGCAGTAGATCCTCCTTGAAGTTATGCTAAGGCAGGTGGAAAATACTGTGGCAGGTGAACATGACTTTATAAGGGCAAACTGTGCCTGAGAAACTTGGTGGCCTTCTGTAATGCGAGTTACAGCGCTAGAGGATAAGGGAAGAGCAATGTGTCATGTTCCTTGGCTTCCTTGTCTCTAACCTGGAGCCACGTGGATTTGACAGATGGACCACTTGGTCAATAAGGAATTGGCTGGATAGTCTCACTCAAAGAGTTGTGGCCAACAGCTCGACATCCAAATGGAAACCAGTGGTGCTGAGTGGTGCTCCTCAGGGGTTAATATTGGGACCAGGGCATTTGGACATCTTTACTGGTGACACGGAAAAATAGGATTGAATGCACTTTCAGCAAGTTTGTGAATGACACCAAGCTGTGTGGTGTGGTTGACATGCTGGAAGTGATGGCATCTAGAGGCACCTAGATTGGCCGGAAAGGTGGGCCCCTGAAAACCTCGTGAAGTTCAACAAGGCCAATTGTAAGGTCCTGTATGTAGGTCAGGATTATCCTAAGGACAAATACAGGTTGAGCAGAAAATGGACTGAGAGCAACCCTGAGAAGGACTTGGGCATGTTGGTTGACAAGAAACTCAACATGATCTGGCACTGTGTGTTTGCAGTCCAGAACACCAAACACATCCTGGGCTGTGTCAAAAGGAACACGGCCAGTGAGCCAAGGGAGGTGATGCTCTGCTCTGCTCTGGTGAGACCTCACCTGGAGGGCTGCATCCCACTCTACGGCCACCAACATAAGAAGGATGGGGACCTGCTGGAGCAAGTCCAGAGCAGGACTATGAATACGATCAAGGATCTGGAGCATCTCTCCTATGAGGACAGGCCGAGAGAGTTGGAGCTGTACAGCCTGAAGAACAAAAGGCTCAGGGGAGACCTCAGGGCAGCATCCCAGTACCTAAAGGGAACAAGAGAGCTGGACAGAGAATTTTTACAAAGGCATAAAAGAACTGGTAATGGCTTTGAACTGAAAGAAAGTAGCTTTAGATTAGATATAAGGAAGAAAATCTTTACTGTAAGAGTGGTGAGGCTTTTTTTTCTCATTAAGGCCACACAACCAAGTTCACAAGGCATAGTCTATTGCATCATCCCACAGGTAAAGTGGGAATATTGCTTATGAAGCAGAGAATTTGACCCACAACTACACTACCATGGCATCAGAAGTGGCTGGCAATTACAGGATTACAACACAGTCCACAATAATCCGATGAGCTCGGCTGCAGATGCAATAGACTGCTCATCACAGGCTGCTGGGGAAGAAGTGATGCCAGGCATGCACAACAGTGCTCACTGCCACCAGGCTCCCCCACAGCACCCTGGCAGGAGAGGAGAGGAGCACCTAGCAGGTGTGGACTTGCTACCTGCACTCAATTCCCTCATCTGTTCAGCACAGAGGAACCTTCTCCCACTCCGCACACGGTTGTGATTTTAATGCTGAAGTATCTGAGCAGATTAACAATTGGATTCTATTTTCTGTCATTACATTAAGAATCTCACTAATTTTATGCATTGCACTGTTACTTGGAAATTAGGAAGGCACAAATAAAGGCAGCCCAAGAAAAGGTACATAATACAAAGAACCTTCTTACATTGGTCTTAACCTCAAGTAGTCTGCTAGGCAGCAAGCACAGCATAGTTGTCAAGTTCTTAAACATACTGGTTATCCATATGCCAACACACACAAAAGCTAGCTTTCTGCTACACAGCTGGTTCCTCAAGAAACTAGTATTATTTAAGCCAAGAATGCAGACACCAATTTGCAAAATACACAAGGCACCTATGGACAAGAGTTTATACACTTTCATTTCTACTCATTGGCAAATCAGTGATTTGCAAGAGGTAGAGCTTGCTGTACTGTCTAACCACTTACAGCAATCTTGGTGTAGTAAGAATCCTATGAAAAGGGCTGAGAATTTTTTCTTTTTAGCATGCCTTTTGAGTGCCTGCAGAAATACTCTCAAAGAAATAAAAGTAACTTTATGCCTAGCAACTAAATCACAGCAACTAGTCACAGAGACCAGTATTGAAGCATATGACAAAAGCCACCACCTCTTTTTTAGGGTGTTTTTTCTTCGTTTTAGTAGCACAACCATCATCCTGATCTATATTTTAAAAATTCAATTAAGTAACTTGCAATCATTTCAATTTCTCCATTATTGTGTAAAGCAGTAACTTAATTGATGAGTTAGAGAGTTTCAATTGAGATGCCTGCTCATCTTGGTACTGAATGAACGTTTATTTTATCTTGCCTCTGACCTGATGCTTTAGATTGTTTATCCTCTCTCTGCTTAAAAAAGAAGCAGAGGGGAAAAGCAGTGAACAGCAAGGTTTGAAAAAAGACACGTTGTCGAAAGAGCAGAGTCATACAAGAGCTATCACTGAATCTTATTAGACTTCTGGTGTACTCTGTACTTTGTAAACATGAACAGATTCCTCTGATTTTCAGGAAGCAGATACTCTGGAACTGGCTAAAACAGCAAAAACTGCTTTCTTTTCCCATATGAAAGAATGTACACTGCAAAGTGAAAGGGGATCAGCCTGTCTCCTTATTTAGTTTTACACACTGAGAAAATCCAAAAGCGTGCACCACTCCGTTTGTGACATGCAGGAAGAAACATGAGCATCTCAAAAACTCCCCACAAAAGACAGCACCAACAAACTGCCAGAAGATTTTACATGCAGAGTAATTCGGATGAGTAAGCACTGAGTCAGTGAAGGAGTCTGGATAGTTTACATGAATCTCTAGTCAGTTTTGTTTCTCACAACAGCTAATTATGTAAAGGGTTACAATCATTACTTCCTGGAAGTCATCATCCGGTAAGCCAGCTGCATTTGCCTTTTATTCCTAATATAGCTAACAAGAAATACTGCACCATAAGTGTTCTAATTATACTTTTTGTAACTTCTATTTTACAACAAAAAAAACCACTTAGGTCTAGCATATTTCAAGAATGTTTTGGTTAATATGCTAATACAACTCCCTTGTCTGCTTGTCAGCACTTCTGCATCTTTATAGGAAAGTCTCAGGAGGTTGCAACTGAAACTACAGCATGTTTTATTGGTGAATAATAGATAACAAAACAAAGTTAACAGGAATATTCTAACTGGTGAATCCATGATCACACTTTTAAGCAAGTTCTACTGAACTTTTTGAGAAAAACAGACAAAGAAAAAATATTTTTTCCTTCTCACCACCTTAATTAAAAACAAGCCCCCCCAGATGCTATGATCAAGGTAAACACAGATAAAGAACCTTAGGAGAGACTTCATTAAAGACAGATCAACAGCACTGTCCTGCACTGGATAGAGTTTGGAGTAAATAACACAGACCATCTTAAATTTATTTCACAGATATTATTATTAAAGAGTCAAATCATAAAGCATATGTTTTATCCACACCATTTTCTTAGAGCATGTCATAGGTTTTCCCTTCCTACCTGCAACATCTACCCCATTACCATGCATCTGAAGCTGGGATTATTTTATTGTGCCAAGTATGAACTACACCAAGCATTTACACCTTCCAGAGAAGACAGGAGAATAACATGAAGTCACAGCCATGCCCACATACAGGAAGCAGGACATCAGATTTGCTTGGGGTTATTTCCAAAATGCTCTTCATTTTTCATAATGACATTACATCTCAATCTCAGGACTTATCAGTCACCTCCAGGTAAAATTCAGGTTTCCAGCAGGTTGTACAATGCAAGACTGAATATTGCATCTTGAAATTCATACAGTATACGCCTGAGAAATAGTGACAGAAGAGAAAAAATGAGAGGTAAGGAGTTCTTGAAGAGATCTTCCTTGATCAGTTACAAAACTGAAATTAACTGAAAACGGCTTGAGAATATGAGTGCTTTGCCTGGACAAGATGGCTTAGTGGGCAGAGCACAGGTAACACACCTTTAGCCTCCCAGGTGGCTGTAACTAACCTGTACACATGTCAATGTCTACAAGAAGATGACTTCCAGAAGTTGGGGAAAACAGTAGATTCCAGAGGAAGTAGTACCTCAGGATTATGGCTCCATTACAACGGATCAAAGTGAATTGTTTGTCTTAGAGCACTCCCACAGGACCAAGCCACCACACAAATTGCCAGAACAGCCTGCAGTTGTTTAAGTCTTGGAAACAAAGGAAAAAGCAGTGATAACCAACTCCTTTAGTTTTGGTGCCAGATATAGCCTTCGTAATGTTAAAGATACACAGCAAGCAGTCTTCCTGTGCAGACAGCTCTGTCTCTTACTCAAGACACGGACCCATGCTCTCAGCATGGCCTTCTGTCCTTCATCCCAATATCTGCTACTGCAGAGCCCACCAGCCCCATCCCTGTTACTGGTACACAAGCAGCAATGCCAGTCATTGCACCCTCAACCACTGCCTCCAATTCTCAGCTGTTGCTCCTCTTCCACATCCATACGTATGCACCTACACACATACTCCCACAATCTCCTGAACCTCAGGGAGTGTGGCACAATGCCCAAGAGACAAAAAGTGGGGAAAGAAAAGATGCAATAACTTCAGGAACAAGAGGCCATTCACGACTCGCAGCTCCCAGACTGAGCAGCACAGCACAAGGTCAGCCAGCCTTGCCTCAGAGATGGGCAGCACTCCATCACATCAGCCCACACAGCTCACAGCACGGGGCAGATCCCTGGAAGGGTCATCCATACATGGCAGGCTGGGAGAAGCACTCCCAGAGGAAATGCTGCCTAAGACTAAACCCTGCAGGAAGCAGTGGCGGCAGCACCCTGAGCACAGGCAGCCCTGCTACACATTTAGCCTAATCACTCACACACAAACAAACCCCCACACTCCAAAGCCTACTTTGCCCTGTGAAAGCCAGCAGTAAGAGTAGATTAGACTCTAATAGGGATTAATACAAGTTAAGGTAGCAGCAATTTCCACTAGGGAGACCAGAAAGGTTAGACGTGGGATAGCATGACAGGTAGATGTAGGAAGGGTTGGGGAAAAAAAAGGTAAAAGGAAGAACAAGTAACACAGGAGCTTGCATTGACAACTGCCTGGCTCCATTTTTGTTCTTCCCTGTGTCCATCCCTGTCCAAAGCAGAGATGAGACACGCTGCACTGTCAAGTCATGGTCAGTGATTTCTAACAGGCTGTGTAATGGTCAGGAGCGGATTTCTTATCCAATCTCAACAGCACTGACCCACTTTCTTCCAGCACTACCATCCATCACCTCTGACTGACAAGGAGTCCAGTTTTAACAAAAGGCAAAACCTAACACAAGTGAAGTCTGAAGCAGAAAATGGAAAGAAATTTGGATCCCGTTCTGTCTTACTGCAGCCACTTCAAAGCTATGTTTAATTTTATTAGCAACTAGAACTCCAGTTCATAAAAAGGTGACCAGTAAACGATAATGGCAGGAAATTAAGTGACCTTAGCATGATTTAGAGAATTGCTCTGCAACAGCAAAACTGCACATAAGGAATGCTTGGGAAAAAAAAAAGCCCCAAAGACGTGATCATAAAAAGTTTCCAAATTGCTTCAGAGTCAGAGACAAGTTAAAACTTCATGCTAGAGACTAACAAAAATGTGTATCGACAAAACACATGCATTAAATATGCATTATGAGTGCCATACTGCCAGAAAGAAACACTGTTCAGACAATCCATTCACTGCCTACCTTTTAATGTGTGCTATAGTAATCAAGACTTTATTCACCTTTAAATTCAAGTAAAATAATGCAGTTTCACTGTGCTGCAGGAACACAGCAGCTACAGTGTGTGGTCAAACCAGGAAAAAAAAGAAGTGTACTTTCCTGACTCTTTGCCATATTTTCAAAAAGGCATGAAGAAAAGGTGGGAGGTTTTTTCTTTAATTATATAGAAAGACTAAGAAGCCAAAGCCTCTGAAGTTCCTGAGTCATGACCTTTGGGAAGCAGGCATTTTGCAGGGCTCCCCCATAACCCAAATACTTTGGTACACAGCATAGTAATAAACCAAGTTCCTTAGTTTTCATTCCAAGAAAGCTGTGGAAGTGTAAGAATACTGAATATGTTGGTTAACTAAAAAAAAAAAAAAAAAAAGAAAAAAGAACAAGACAAAACCCAAAACCAACCAAAAAACTGTTCTGTTTATGACTGAACTGTCCTTATTTGCAGATACCCCTTTCAATTGCATAGTCACCTACAAATCCAATAACCTTTGCCTGGACAAACTCATTAACATTTACCTGGACAACTGGTGTTTGTACTCTGAAAGGAAGGATCAGAGAGCTGGGAGAAAATGGTGGGGAAAAAGATAAGGAATATCATTAGACAATATAACTACAATATAACTCCAACTGGAAAATAGCATGGAGAACAATATCCTTTCTGTATCAGACAAAGTCCTGTGTGTGGTCAAGTTCTTTGACCAGAAAAACTTCTGCTAAACTACACTTGATAAACTTGAACTTTGAAAACTGGCATCTATTCATCGGATTTTTTTAAACAAACCTCAAGAATTCTGGCATCATCCAAGGTACCAAATGTTTCATTACAAAGACTTCATTCAAAATAGCTATCAGTTTACTAAAACAACAGCCCAATTTGTACTTCAGAACTCAGTCTTTTCTCAGAGAGGCTTCTGTTGTTGTTTTAATGTGAAGATGAAATTCAGTTTCACAATTCAGAATTATAATTTTCCATAAAAATTAGTTAGGGAATGTAATATAGACTACTACCAAGTTCTTTCTGATGAAAAATAGGAGTATTTTGTTCTGAAGAAGGCCATACAAATATTGATCTTGGGGAAGTGTCTTACTCTGCAAACTGCTTTTGGGCTTGCATTTCCACTAGGTCAATTCCAACTGAAAAATTAAGGTGGAAAAAAGGAGGGATCTAAGCAGCTCTTCCCTCAGCCCATTTCAGCTGGAGATGCAGTAGTGTAAGAAGGCTGAGACTTAAACTGCAACGATTCTCAACAGTCCACACCACAAGGAGGATCTCTCTGAAGAGACAGGCCAGATAATTAGGCAGTACAATGCTTACCTAGTCAAAGCACATTTCTCCTGCCCATGGAAGGCCTGTTGCAAGTCCTAAGAAGGCAAACATGCCAGCTTAACATGAAAGATCGAGAAGCTCTGGAGCAGTATATCCCTAATCCTCTTGCTCCTGCGAGAGACTTATTTTTCAGAAGGATAAATTTCCGAAGGGAGCCAGGTATTCAAGATCTTACCAGCTCACCCTTTACCATCTCAACACACCCATTCACAGACACCAGAGGATGCTCTAGTATTTCTTCACTAGTGTGAATTGCTCAGTAACTTTATCAATAGACACTACTTGACATTATCAGCAGTACCAAGGAGTGCTGGTCCTCAGAACACAAAATGTAAGATAGGCTACTGCTGACTATAAATTTAATAGGGTCATACAGCAGAAATTTAATACTTGGCTCATAACTATACCAACAATCTGTTGCTCATCTAAAAAGTATTCCTTCCACTTTCTAGCTCTAGTTGTATCCCCCACCCCAGCTGCAAGGTTGGTAAAACTATCTCTAATGACTTCAGAGTGCAAATAAAATTACCTCAATCTTCAGAAAAACACAGATACAACTTATACTGTGGATGACCAGGAATATTTTATTACTTATGGTACTTTCCAGGTGCCTTTATGTCTACAAAGTAAGGTACCCATGCCATCATAATATCATTACATCCCCAAAACAACAGGTATAGGTATCCAGCTAGAGAGATCTGACTTCAGTATTAAAACATCCTTAAGAAATATTCTTCTGCTTTCTATACAATGTGCAGGGAAGTAAACACACTTTACCTTATTGATTCAACTGGGACAGTTCTTGACAGAAGGTAGACTGAAGAACAGGGATGTTGCAAAAAAAGGTGCAATAAAATACTCTGCCCAACAAGTCAGAAGTACCTTGTTTACTTCAGTTTGACAAACATTTACAGACTTTCTGCTGCTCCTGCATGACCTCTACTAAAGCAATAGACAATCTAGTGATACTGCTAAAAATCAAAGGAGTAGATGTCAATTTACACCACTCAGGAACCAGGCACGACAATTAACATCTGTTACTGCTTACTATTTGAGGAGTTAAGAGTAGAAAAGCTATGTGAAGAATGGCACTACCAAATCCTCATTTCCAAATATGGCACCATACACATACCCTACAGGGCATGTACAGTGCAGGCCCCTTTTCCTTCAGTATTAATATTCAGACAATCTCAGGGCAGGATTTCCAGCTGCACCCTCCAGCGGCGTGGTTTCTGCAGCACCAACGCAGATGCTCAGCAAGCCGGGCTCAGTGCAATCTCACCCCAAGCTGCAGGAGATACAGGAGAGCTGCTGCACTCCTATGCACATGCCTGTCCAGAGGACCTCAAAGGGCCAGTCTGCTGCCCAGCTGCCCACATCCTTCAGCAACTACACACATCAGCAGCGAGAAATCAGCTAGCCATTGCAAACACCAGAAATCACAGGCAGCAAAAGCAATTTGGCCACACCCTTTCTCCTAACCTAATATAAGAAATTCCAAGCAGTATATAGGGATCTGACTTTCCTGAATTTACATTCCTTTAAAGCTATCTTGCTGGCTAATTAGGGCTGATTTCTTAGGCCTTGAACCCTCAATATCAAAAAGATTTTCAAGGTATCACACAGTGGTACCACAGCTTTTTTATACTATCACAGCTGGTGTCAAGCAGAATTATATCTTAGCACAGACAGTTCTTGACATCCAAAATACAATTCTAGTGATGCTGGTTAAAGAAAAAGCATCAAGCCCAGCATACCTTTTCAAACAGCTGCTGATCAACAATTTCAGCAAGACAGTTGGGTGGGAACAGACTGCACACACCCCAGACCACCACAAAGAAGCAAAGAAGTTAAAAATCCTATTAAGCTATATTTACAAATGTCACCTCCCTCTGCAATTATGATGGAGGACCATGACACCAAAGGAGAGCAAGGTTTATCAACAGAACTTCATGCCTTCATCTTTAGTGTCTTTTGAAACGATACAATAGATGTAGCTGAAGGGCATGGCATTTTTTCTTCATTATTCAAAAGAAAAGACTGGCATATATAGCAACTAGCTGCAGATAATAAAGGCTGAGCCTTTAACAAACAAGTTAGGAGGAGGCAAAGAACAGTCTGCACACTGTGCAGTGAGCTTAAAATCTCAAACATTTTTTATGCTCAGTGACCAAGACAAATCTGCACCATGTCCACAGAGAGGAAAAAGCGCCAACCCTTCAAGGGCTCAATGGCAGTGAACACAGCAGCTATGTGAGAACTGTCTTGGCCCTGCCCATGTCAGACAGACACTTGAAGCATGCCCCACCTGCCAGCTCAGACCCCTCACTGCCCACCTATTTGGCAGATCTCTTATTTTAAGTATAGATCCTTTCTTGGACACAAAATGACTTTTGATAGTAACAGGTATTTTTCACAAAAAGTTAAGCTTAAGAAGAAAAAACCACAAGAACTACCTCTTTACTTTTAAGAGGAAAAACCCCAATAGAAGGACAAGCATTGCCTTGAAAAATTGATGTCACAGGATCAAGTGAGAGGGAAATATATTGTGCAAGTACACAAAGTCAATAAATCTTTCAACAGCTGAGGAGTGGTTCCTCCCACCCTGTTCCAGACGCCTCATACGAAAGGTCCCCAGCCCATGCCCTGTGGAGCAGGAAGGCTGTTCCTGAAGCCCACGGACCTGCATGAGGACATGCTCCATCTCTGCACATCGCAGACTGTGGGCAGCATCGAGGAGGGAACACCCTACCGATGTGAAGAGCACACCAGCATAATTTTAAAAAGCAGAGTTCAGATGTTGCATAGCCTTTTAAATGCCGTGTTTCACGGTCACATCCATCCCTGGATTTATTGCAATTTATATATTATGCAGTATTTTCCCCGACAGCACTCAGAAGGATGGCACCAAGAGACCCACACCCCACTGCCATGGCGCTACTTTCCCCATCTCTGTTCCACCCGAGACACTGCCAGAAGGAAAACGCTAGGCGAGGAAACTCGAGGGTCTGGAAGCGCCGCTGGCTCAAGCCAGGATCTGCCGGCGCTGTCCTTGGCACAATAGTTGGATGCGATACAGCGGGCGATGCGAGGCTGAAATACTTCCTGGGATGGCTGAATGGGCTCATTCAATAGTCAAGGGTAATTCTTTATTAGCCATCTTCTACAGCCCAGCACAGAAACTACAGCCCTGAGGCGAGGGTGGGAGACACCAGCCATGTGCCTCAAGAAAGGGGTATGGCTTAGCATTGTCTCTCGCCCCAGTAATTGACAAGCTTTTTTTCTTTTTTTGTCGTCCCTTTCCCCTTCCCTCCCCCCCGGGCGTTACCGAAGCCGGCGGAGGAAGGGAAGGTGCCCGGCCGGGGCCGGGCTGTGGAAGAGCCGCCGCAGCTGCCGTCCGGCCCGGCCCCTCGGACCCACCGGCGCCGCTCGGAGCGCTGAGGGGGAAAAGCCTCCGCCGCCCTCTCGCCGCTCCCTCCGGCCCCGAAGTTCGAGCAACTGGGACCGGCCGGCCCACCGGCGCTGGCGGCTCGGCCGGCAGCCGGGGAAAGGGGCCGGCAGGACGCCCGGCCCCCGCGGTGCTTTCCCTGCTGCCTCCCCGCGCTTACCTTTCACTTGACTTTCATACTCCGCTATAATCTCTTTGTCCTTTTTGAATCTGCTAGGGGTTGACATTATCCACTCGCTTCTTCTGCTTCTCCGCCTTGTTCTAAATTATTATCACTAATTGTTCTTGTTTATCTGGAGGTGCTCCCAAGTTGTGTCAGCGGCCGCAAGCCCGAGCGAGCCGGGGAGGCGGCGGGCGCTGGCCCCGCGGGAGCGCCGCCGGCACCGGAGGCGGTGAGGCGGGGAGCGGCGATCAGACTAACCCCGGCGCAGGCACCATCGCCTCCCGGCACCGCCGCCGGCAGCAACGCGGTCCGCGGCCCGGGGCCGCCGCAGGGCGGGGCGGCGGAGCAGCGGCCGCGGGGCACTCTCTTCCACTAGGCGAGGGCGGGGGCCCGGCGGCTGCGCCCCACCATTGTTATCTGTCCGCACGCACCCGGGAGAGGGGAAGGGAAGCAGGGGAGAGAGCGGTGGGCGGGAGGCAGGCGGCCGCGCTCGGTCCGTACGCCAGAGACACTGGTCACTGCTGCCGCCGCGCTCGTCTGGCTGAGGACTCGGGGCCGGCGCCCCGCCGTGACTAACCCCGGGTGGCAGCACCGCGGCGCATGTCCCAACCTCGCGGGGCGAGCAGTCGCCGGCTCGGGGCGGCTCCCCCGCCGCGCCCTAGAGAGGTGTCTCCGGGAATAAACTTCTCCCCGCCCTCCCGCCACTGTCTCCTCCCTTCCTGCCTGCCCGCCCGCCTCCGGTCCTTGCTCGCCTTGTCCGCCCGCTCCACCTCCCCCGCCCCGCCGTCGGCCGCTCACCGCCCCGGGCCGGACCTGTGGGTGCACCGCCCGCTTGCCCGGCCGGCCCACAGCCGGAGGCCCAGCAGGCCTGGGGGGGCTCCGGCTCGGGGGGGGTGGGTGGGAGGAGGGACACGCCCGCCCCGCCGCCCCCATCGAGCACATGGTGGCCGGATGCTCTCGGGGGACAGGGGTATGAGGCCGCGGTGCGGTTACAGAAGGCCCTTGATCCGGCGGGGAAAGTTAAAGCCCCGTGCTGCCGTAAGCGCCGAGCCGCCCGGGGAGTGCGAGCCCGGAGGGGACGAGTGGCCTTTGGGGACACCATGTGCCTCCCCAGTGCCTCCGAAGACAGGGCACAGCTGCACCGATGTGCGTAGGGGTCCGGACACAGGGAGCCAGAGCTTGGCAGCGCCCGAGGGAAGAGCTGCACCCTCAGCGCGGCAGGTCTCGCTTCCACCGCCCTTGTCAGCCCGGTGCTCCCCTGCGGATGCAGCTCGTTCTGCAGGGCAGGAGCGCCTATGAGGGGCATTCCCCGCATCTGCGGGAAACAAGCAAAGCTGGGCGGGAGGCCTCTCAAAATGATGTTCCCTTGAGGTGCTGTGCGTGGCACACACGGGGCTGGCCCTGATGTCTGATAATCACGTTCAATGTCAGCCTTAGAAGGATGGATTCTAGCCCACCAAGCAGTGGTGCACAGCCCTCCCCAAAAAGCTAGGGCTGGGAAAATGGGAAGATCATCCAGAAGGGCAGGAATAGCTGAAATTTGGAGCATGGGGCCAGTTGTTGAAAGGGTGTAAGTGACCCTGGCATACCCTTGGTCTGGGGTACCTCCAGCTACGGTGGGGACAGCCTCCTCTGCCTGAAGAGCTGGAACTTGGTTCAGCCCTTGGAGACTGTGGAGGATGAGAGCTGGCTGCCAGCTCTGCAGGTGCAGTGAGACCATGCCTGCAGGAGTCAAGCACAGTGGTTCACAGAGCTGGTAGCCACGCTTCTCCAAGGTCCCCGGCTGCGAGGTTGGAGATGCACAAGGGCTCAGGTGTGGCTCAGGTTGTACAACCCATTTTTCTTTTTCCCCCGATTGCTCTGAAACTTTGCTTTTGCAAAAGAGCTTTCTGAAAAAAGTAAACATTGAAAAAGCAGAATGATGGACGCTGCTGCCTTGTGATGAGCAAAGAATGTGGCTGTCATTCATGGGTCAAAGCCAAAAGTCAAACCAGGGCACAGCTTCAGACTTTGAGGTTCAGGGAGGTCAGCTCTGAGGAGGTTAAAAGCAGGCAAGGGACATTCTGGAGACAGAGGGCTCCATTGATATCAGGTATGTCCAGGAGTGATTAAGCAAAGATGCACACTATTTACAATGAATTTCCAAAGATAGTGGCTGTATAATTTGTGTGGTGGAAGTTCCCAGAGATCCTGTCCTGGACAGCTAGCTCTGATGCTGCCAGGACTGGACTCTTAGGGACAAACAAGTGAATTGTGGGAAAATCTGCAATTGGAAAGGCTCAAGGGATTTGAGCTTGAGTGCTGGGGGGACCTGGTGCTCAGAGAGGAATGGCACAGTTAACTTTACTCATGCAGACATTCTTGCTTGTGTTTATATTTAATTCTTATAAGCATGTTGCCTTGGTCTTACAGTTGGTCACTTCCGCACCTCTGCATTTCAGCAGTAAGTGTACATCTGTCCTTTGCAGTTCATCTTTCATTAAGTACCATGTTCTTCCTGCCAGGGGATCAGGGTAACAGGATTCCTGTTCCCTTTTCCATCTTCATGTTTTGTTCTCTGTAATTTTATTATGTTTCTTCCTCTTGCCCTCCCAGTGCAATCTTTTTCCACTCTGATCCCAATCCAGATCACCTAACACTGTCTTAGTACAGGAGGTTATTGTCTAAAACCAATTTAAAAATTTAGGTTGGATAGTCAAATTACATCCCTTGAATAAGAAACCCAGCCTCAAAAGAGCAGTCATCTCTGTAATCCCAACCACTTTGATTTTCATCTCAACCTTTGATGCCAGCATCTTGCTTCCTGGCTGTTTGAGTCCATCTGTTTGGCTGGGGACTGGCTGATTTACAAGACAGCGGGCCATTTTCCCTGGGAACACGAGGCACTAGCTGGAGATTAGCTGTGAGTCCTGTCTGGTCTTTCAGAGCACTGTGTTTTTACAAACAGGGCAGGGAACAGTCCCCTTCTACTCTGTGTGAGGTTATGCAGGCTGGCACCTCCAGCCAGGCCCATCCCTTTGTCCCTTACCTAGGACTTGGGCATACAAACCATGTCAAAATGTGGTTGAAGGTGTAGAAATGTTCTGTGCATCCTCTCCTGAGTCCTGAAGGATGCAGCCCTCTCTTACCACTGAGCCTGTGCTGGAAAGACTGTGAGGAGAAGGGTGCAGAGTCAGGCTGAATGCCCATGCCAACACCATCCATTCCCTTTGCACTAGATCCTGCATCCAAAGGATCAGCCTGGCCCTACAGAGCCAACAGAGAAGCTGCAGACAGATTATGTTACTGCTTGACAAGATGAAGAAACCACCTTTGGGCTCTGGAGACTCACCTCCCTGTATTCAGCCATTCAACTCAGGGCTGTGTGTCCATAGCACGACCACTGAGGAAGGATGGGCCAGGGACACTCAGCAGGCTTGAGTGTGCCGGGCTTAGAGCTGCACAGATTCTGGATCCCTGAGTTAGGGTTGGACTCCAGGACAACCAGGATTGAACTGACTGAGAAATCTGATTTTGGCCCCCTGTCCCTGTTCTCCCCCTGCTTACTGAGCCCTCCCTCCCCCCCTCCCTGCCCCGCTCTTCTTTAGGGATTGGCAAAGGATTGTGTGTTATTACATGGGTGTAATCTTCTTTTAAGATGTTCATGGCAGCTCAAGTCTCCAGACTCAATTCCGCACTGATTTACACAGCCTGCAATCCCATTGTGAGGGTGGTGATTGCACAGGAACAGACCCTGCCTGGGCTCTGCAATGCCACGTTTGAGGTGACTTACAGGGCACAGATTATTACAGAAATGCCTGTCATTTGAGGCCTGTTCCCAAAGATCCCCACAGAGTTCCCATGAATTTTGAGAGCAGCGAGTACTAGAGCTGTGGAACAGTCTTGTTATATAAATCCCTGTGCACTCATGAATGATACTCGAGAAATCATGTTTATCCAGTGTTCTATGTGCTCTTAACTTACTGCTTGCAGAGCATATCAGGTCTTCACAGGGAGAATGCTATAGACATTTAAAAAGTATTAAGATAAAGCTGATGGAGAGCACATATGTTGTTGCAAGAGACCGAGTTGTATCAATAATGCAGTGTAGTACAGTACTGTTGTGGTACAGTTCTGGTGCAGGGTTTGTGGACTGTACCTCAGTGTATGGAGTTAGATAATCTACTCCACCAGGGAATTGGAAAACCTGAATTATGTATGATAGAAGAGAGATGTGTTTATTCAGAGAGCAGTTCCTGCAATACTTCATACACTTAGTGCAAAAAGGAAGTAACACAGGCATGTTTGATTCTGCTTGCTTGAGAACTTCATTATTGCATTTCATTTGCACAGCCTGATGAGCTGTGTAGTATTTGGTTTCTTCAGCTGCTAATAAAAACAGTCCATATAACTGATTGCTGGAATATCATTGAGCTATTCTCTGTGAGTACATAATGAAACATTATTGACCCCCTTAAACAATAAAACCTTGCACTATTTTTTTTTAGTCAGAAAAGAAGACAAATAATTTATCTTGCTTTATAATTGCAGTCAATCAGTCATTTTACAATTGGACAGTAAGTGTCTAAGTCAAAGACCAAGCTTTAATTGAAACAATGAAACATTTGATTGTTACTGAAAAATCAGTAAGAGGCACCATTGAAAGAGCTCGTTCAAATGTTTGTCACTGATAAGATGCACATTTCTAAAGAATCAAATCTATTTGCTTTGGAATGAGATTATTTTAGCAAATACAGTCGCTTATCTAAGATGTAAAACCAGTGAGGCTTTTTTTCTCTCCCCTGCCCCCAACCACTGCAGCTCTTAATGCTGCTCCGTGCTTATAAACTCCTGAAACATGGAGATGAAATCTGGGCTTATGGGGTTTGTCATAGGCTGCAGAACAGCCAGGACTTCACCCTGGCTGACCTGCAAGCAGATCCAAAGCAATCAGCTGCACCTTCACAACAATGAAATGAAGACTGTGAGCTGCCCAAACTTTAGTAGTTCAGGAGAGACATTTCCCTTACCCAAGTTTCTCTGTGAGCCTAAGCTGTCACTCAGCTTTCATTGCCAGGAATAGTATTCTGACCACTGGCATGGCTATATTGATTGTAAGGACAGGTGTACACAATTTCTTCCAGACACAGGAAGAAGGGGCATTCTTGTTCCTCAGTAAGAGTGTCTACAGGTGGAGTATGTAGAATTGGTTATGCTGGTAGTTCATGCTATACCATGTCCATGACCATTTCCAAGCCCTAGGCTTTATTATATACCCCCTCAGGTTACTTTTTTTGTCCATTATGCTGAGTTTCTTTAGAATCTAATGATCAGAATGTCCATTTTGTGGGCTTCATATGCCCTGATTTAGGCAACTGAAGTCATATGCCCAATTCAAATGAGGGCTCCTCAGTATGAAAGAGACATAGAGCTCTGGGAGAAAGTCCAGTGGAGGACCACAAAGATGATTAAGGCATCTCTGTTACGAGGACAGGCTGATAGGGTTGGGCCTGTTCAGCCTCAAGAAGAGATGACTGAGTGGGGACCTCATCAGTGTCTGTAAATATCTGAAGGGAGGGGTATCAAGATGATGGAGCTGGGCTCTTCTTAGTGGTGCTGAGAAATAGAACAAGAGGCAACAGGCAGAAACTGATGCACCTGAATATGAGGAAGAACTTCTTTTACTGTGAGGGTGACTGTGCCCTGGAACAGATTGTCCAGAGTGGTTGTGGAGGATGATATTCAAAAGCTGTCTGGACACAGTCCTCAGTAACTCTGCCTGAATAGAGAGATGGGACTAGATGCTCTCCAGTGGTCTCTTCCAACTGTACCCATTCTGTGATTCTGTAATTTAACCATCATTGGTTAAATTTTTAACCTCCTTCAAAAATCAATCAAGAGAGGTGAGCATCTGAAATTCACTTATTTTAGATAGTTAATTTAGTATAGATTTTGTTCCCATTTTCCTTAGTGTCATAACCAGAGGTCATATAAGACAAAAATTATATCCTCTTCATAAAACCTGAAAGTAATATGCTGAATCTTAACAACAATTAGGAATATTTATAGTAATTTGCTGCTGAGTAAAATGCACAGCTAAGGGTATGCAGACTGCATTTGCTCATTTACTAATTGCAGTCACATTGGAAAGTAATCCTGTTGGCCGGTCATCTGAAGGAGGATTCAGGAAAACAGCCACTAGGTAACGTTTTCTCTATATGCGTGTGCGTGCATGTGCGTATACAGCCAATTTGCCATGTTCAAATGTGTGCAATAGCTCTCTCAGCATGAAATGCATCTGAATCCAGTGGAGAATTGTTCACATAGCAGAAAAAAAAATCTTCCAAATGAAATCACTGACTTGAAATGTTAAGAGATGCTTCTGGTTCAATAAGGTGAGATTTCAGTCCTAGAGGACTGAGAGAGTCTGGGACCTGAACAAGCCTTGTGTTTCTTCTAAATCAAAAAGAAATGCACCAAACCCAAACCTTCTCACATTAGTTTCATTGCTATTTTGCTTGAAGAAATTAATGAGCATTAAATAAGTGGTTGATATGTTAATATTTAGTTCTTTGGTTTTACAATTCTGAAGTGTATCTCAATGTTTCCTTGTTAACTTGTTCATTTTGAGCAGTGCTAATAGGACTAATGACATAACTAACATATAGAAAGTAATGAGGCTACTTTATGCCTTCTACTATTGTTAAGAATATTATTTTATATGGTATGGCTATTCACTTCCCAACTAGTAATTAGAAGGAAGAATGAATTCCAAGTAATAACTTTCTCACTTAATGAGAAGAGACTGAGGCAGTCTTGCCTTTTGGAAGGAGAAGAAATATAGAAATAATTGCATCCTCACTGCAGGGTTTGTGTTCTCTGTGGGGCTACTTTTGTTCTGTTGGTAGCCTTTGAGACTCTAGTATTCTGCTTCTGAACATAATGAGCTGAATGCCTAATTTGTAAGCTTTACACACCTTATACCTGCCAGCTTACATACACTAGCATTATTCTGTATCTTTATCTTACTTCTTAAATTTAAGAGTATATTGTCCAGAGAAGCAGGAAGATTGTTTTTAGTTTGGCTTTTCTTTCTAAGGCTGGTAAGGGAACACCAGTGTATTTTGAAAGAACTCTTCCAAGTGAGCATAAGGAGCTGTGTTAGTGGTATTTAAAGTCTTTGATGAGCAGATAATTGCAACTCTGATAAGCATCTTTTGGGTTTAAATTTTCTGCTTGCATTGTTTGTGTTTGTTCTATCCATTCTCATCTAAAAATGAAATGCTTCTGCTACCTTATTGTTCCTGACCTTCTCATGCTAATGGTTTTGAGTGGAGAACATAGAAGCGGGTTATGTTTAAAAGGAGAAGCAACTGCTTGAAGCAGCATCAGATAATTAAGAACATCACATTTTTAAAAATCAGTCCTACCTACTTCATCATGCTGCTGTTATCTGACTTTAACTGGAATGCTTCTATGAATAAGGCTGCTGGGTTGTACCCTCAGGACTTAGATAAAGGAACACAATTGCCAGTCTTGCTATCCTTATATGGCCTTCATGGGCCATCCAGGAATCTCAGCTTTCTGGGCTGCTTCTCTCTGCACCAGTATTTTAAAGGTTGCGAATTGCCTTCATTTGTCTCAAAAGGGCATTAATTTTGAAGCCCAGCAATGACACTTCAAATGTCAGCCTTGTTCATTTTCTCAGAAGCATCCAGCTAGTCTGCTTACTCATTAATGTGGCTGGCTGGGTGGGAACAGCTGCAGTCTATCTGCCTGAAAAAGTGCCTGGCTATTAATGGTCTATGCAGCGTGCTGTCCTTTCTCTGATTAAGCCCCTTGGTCTACCCTCTGGCTGAGCTCTTGCCTGAGAAAAAGGCATATGCAGAGGGAGGCAAAAGTGGAAAAGGAAGGCTACTTCTGTAGCATCTTCTCTTTTGATTGTTGATAGCATGATGCTGCTTTCCTGAGGTTTTTTTTCTCTTAGCTACTTTTGCCTTCACAGTTGGACAAACCAGACTCATGCAGGAGGGGTGGTGATACCTGGGTCTCAATGATCCTTGTGGGTCCCTTCCAACTCAAAATATTCTGTGATCCTACATGGAAATGCTGATGCCAACATAACTGAGTCTTAGACTGTGGAAGAGAGGTAGGAAGGGATACATCTCCAAGATGGGTCTGAGGACACCCAGAATCTCTACATTTTGCTTAATACCACTTTAATTTCACTCAAAATCCCAGCTGCTAGCATGGCCAGAGAGCACTCCAGGGTAAGCTGGGTGGTGTCAGCTGGAACGGTTTCAGGCTGCAGAAGGAATTGAATCCAGACCTACTTCTAGGGCTGCTGTCCCCTTGTGTTAAAAGACGTCAGGATGTCCTTCTTCTGCCACTAGATTTTAAAAGACAAGGATTAACCTGAAAATTGTTCTTTTAGGTGTTTGATACTAATATGACTTTGTACAGAGAAGGTGCTCCTTGCTGCAGTTTCTGGGTGGATTTTGAGGTGTCAATGATTCCTCAGGCAATGCCCTAGTCCCTGCTGCAGAGGTCTGCAATCACTGGGTGCTTGAAGGTACCCATGTCCTTTGTTAAACCTGGCTTTCTGTCATATCCTCAGGTTGCAGCTGACCCTCTCTGCACACCTGGGCTGCTGTCTCTCATCAACAGGAGATACACAGTAGCTCAAAGGTAAAATACAATGATCTTAGCCTCAAAACTGTGGCTTCAAGGTAAAGCTTTTAAGCTTTCATGCCAGTGTCCAAGAAGATGTGTCTCACATGGAAGAAAATCAGTAAGGAGTTCCGGAGCAATCTTTTCGTTTCGTTTTTGGCATGACTAAGAACATTTCTTAGTCATAGCTCCCTTTTGTTATTTCTGTTCAGCCACCCAATGTCACAATAATTGGGTGTGCAAATATTGCAAACTGGACACAGGCATTTGTCTCCAAATGAAGTTATTTTTATAAAGTCTGTATCTCAGACATAAAACCAAAAGCTTTCTGTTAATATCAACTGCTTCAAAAATTCATTTTGACCAAAGTTACTATCTGTTTAAAGTGTTTCATAGTTTTCAAAAGCATAAAACTAAAGATGTGTAGAAAATCCTTCCTGGAGGCCTCCAGGGCAGTTTCCAGCCGAAGCTGTTGATATATTTGAGATGTCACAGCTCCCTCCAGCGGGCTACTTCCAAGAGGAGGAATCTGCAGGCACCAACCCAAAGCTTCCAAACCTCAAACAGAAAATATTCAAACCATTTTTTTTAGCATTTTTTCCCCTGAATGTAGTAGCTGATTCTCCCTTCTCACAATATAATAATATTTGAAGCAAAGACTTGGATAAAATCTGAGAAAATTAACGTACATGGACCAGATTTTCATATAGACTCAAACCAATTATTTCCTGTTGACTGCCATGTAAATACAGTTTTTCATTTGGAGTAGGGTGGCATGGCCTGTGAAACCACAACATGTGAAATGTAGTATGATAAGGAAGGTTTCCTATGTTTATATTCTCCAAATCATCATTCTCGAACATCAAACTACTGCAAAATCCAACACAAATGACATCATCTGAACATATGTGACTCCATATAGGTTTGTTTTCATAACATGGATTACTGGTACTTATGGACCTTCCCAGGAGCTGATGCCTTCTTTTATGAGTTTTGAAGTGTGGCAGTGGATGAAGCCATGTCCATGGGAATGACAAAGTCTAGTCCAAGCTAAGGAACAGATCCATAATGGAAATGTGTTCTTTCTTTCCAAGAACCTGAAAACACAGAACAGTTATTTTGGGAGATTTCCAATAATTCTAATTCTTAGTGTCATTTTTCTTGGGAGATGATGTCTTGTGACATAAGCATGTAATAAATATTTTAATTTTCACAAATACTGTAAACCACAACATCTATATTAATAATTTTAGATGGATTATTTATTATTATTATTTGATATTAAAAGAAAAGTGATGAAAGGACTTTAATGCAGTTTATTACTACTCCTTTCCAATCAACTTCTGTTCACATTACTGACTCCTTAGTAGTGTTTCAAGCTGTAGGTTTAAAAATGGGCTTGCAACTGATGGATAGTGCTGGCAAACCAAGGAATGGATTCAGCATGATGGTTATAGATAGGTGGTGGCTGAGCCTATAAGAATCTGCATTAGATACAATGGTATCAGCATCTGGAGACACAACAACAGCACTACATAAATCATGTGCAATGTTGTATGTTCTCAAATATATAATATGTTGCCTGGCAACCACATGTCTCTCAGCTTGGAAAAGTAACTGTTTTTAATTATGTCCCTGTGATACTGTATGACCACAGAATTAAGAACACTTAATCTGCCTGATTGCTTTAAAAATGACATTTATTAAAAAATTATGCTCCTTTTTTGAATCATCAATATGCCTTGCCTCAATCAAGCATTCTGTGCTTCTGATGTTTTTCCTAAGTGTACTCTACAGTATTGCACTCTAAGGATAATTATGCAGAACATGTCTTCTTTTCCCTGAATAGTTCAGGATTTATAGAATTTATAAAGCATCCTTCATGTAGTCAGGGCCTACTGCTTCTTCTTTTTTTTTTTTCTCTGTAAGGATGTGCTTACATCTCTCAGCTCACAGAGACAAGAAATTTGGGCTGTGTGGCTCTCCTGTGGCTTGGACTTTATCTTGTGTAAGGAAAGGCACTGATATTGTGCCAACTTGGCACATACCAGTAGTTTACAGCATCTTTCAGCTGGATTTAGGTAAGCTAAGTACACCTGAAAAGCTGGATCCCATATATATACTATATTCTCAGGTTTCTGTAAACAGTAATTCCTGCACTGTCAAGAGTGGACCACATTAGTAAAACATTTGCAAAGTCATGGAGCTGATGCACAGCCTTCAGGGTACTATCCTCTGCAGAGAACATACCTAGAGAGGAAATTGTAAATATCACCCATCTTTGCAGGTCCAGCCTCAGTAGGAAAGGACTAAATAATCCCCTGGAGTACACTGCCTGGGACACCCTGCATGATGGGAGTCACTGTCTATTCAAACCCCCTTTGAGTGGATCAGGAATAGCTCTTCTATTATAGGGGTGAATTCTCCAGCCAGAAGGTGAGTTATAGAAAAGGTGTCACAATTTCACAGCTCTGTGGGGCCTTAAATAAACTCTGAGATACCTGTTTGGACTGAACCTCTGAAGAGACTTAAAGAGATGCTTAGTTGCTCATAGGCAATAAATCTCAGATGCATGGGGATTTGAGCTGCACCAAACAAATATTTTCAAGTGGCACAGACAAATTTCTAGTGAGTCAGGGTGCCTCCAGCATTACTAACCACCTGCTGCAGAGTCCTTTGAATTGAATTCTTGTACATAGGTATTCAATTCCATGTTATTTGTATATTTTATTATACCAAATTTATTTTATTGATTTTTTTATATGATCCCAAGTCCCTATTGAGATTGTGCTCTTTTTGTGTTTTAACATCTAATTGTCCATTAAGAAAGCTTCCAGAAATAACTGAGATGACTCCTTCTAAAAAAATAGCCCTAGCAGATCATCTAAGAGAGGATGGCATTAAGAGTAGTCCCTCATTCTCAGTTCTGTACAGCTTTTTCACTGTATGGTTACATAGGAACAAAAATTTCCTCCGGTACTTCAGATTCAGAATATTAGACATTAATTTTATATTACACTTTCTGGATTTTTTTTCTTTTGTGTATGGAGTCCTTACCTAATTTTATAAAATGTAGGAAATGCACTTAATATGAATATGAACATATACTTTTATTAAACATATGAACTTTATTAAACTCAGCACTGACACAGGTTGCTCAGGGAGGTTGTGGAGTCTCCATCCTTAGGGATAATAAGATATTTGAACATGGTCCCAAGCAACCAGCTACAGGTGGCCCTGCTTGAGCAGGGGGGTTGGACTAGATGGCTTCCAGAGGTCCCTTACAACCTCAGCCATTCTATGATTCTGTGAAACATACAGTGAAGGGAGCCTGATCAAAAGACCCAATTACTAACTGTCCCTTCCTTTCCCTTCCCCCAGACCTTCTCAGCTAACTTGAAAATACCTACAGAGAAAGAAAATCAGTCTCAAGATCCAAATCCATGGCACTAGGACACAACTCTGAAGCTGGCAAGTTCAGCCTGTGAAGCAGAATGAAAAAGCCCATCCTTAAATCCAGAATCTGATGGGCAGTTTTCCAAGCAGTCACAATGAGCTGGGGGACCACCCACCTGGCCAGTCAGGCCAGAGCAAGATAGAACCATCTAGCAAAAGATTTTTTTTTTTTTTTTAATAGGGAGTTAATTGCTTTGGTTTGAAATTGTATTAGACTGGGAGGACTTTAAATTGCTTTTTGGGAAGAATAGATAGAAGATCATCAGTGCACTTCAGAAGCTGTCTTTTGTATCTGTCAGATTGGTCCAATGTAAGATTTTAGTCCCTACCACTCAGGCACTGCTGTGCCTAATGCTAAGGGCAGTCCTAGCTGTCCATTTGCCTTTCATGGTGCCTGGGGAGAAGTGACTACCCAGGAAATCCAGTGTGCTGTGTGGGAGCTGCCTTGTGTGGGCCAGGAGACACAGCAATGGGAATGAGCCTGGGATCCCTCCTCAGCTCTCCAGTGTGGGTGTCTTGGAGAAAGCACACCTGCTATGGCCTGGGCAATTCACAGCCACAGCTCTTAGTGCCCAAGAATGTAACTAGAAACACCAGACCCTAGGCAACAGCCGGCCAGGGAAGTAGTCTCTGCCCCAGCCATTAAATTTGTGTGGCTGCTCAGACAGGATAACAAGAACCACTGAAGAACAAACAGGCAGGACCACAAGAGAGAAAATGAGAGCAAGTCTTCCTCTGCAGCAAGACTGGTGAGGAATGAGGTGGGAGAGTCCCATCTGCTTTATAGACACAATGTGGAGATCAAGTAGAGAAGAGATTCTCTGATTAAAAATGTCTTCAGTGCTGAGGACTTTCAAGGTTTAACCTTGAAAATAAGCATCCTGGTTTGGACCTCTAATTTTTCTGCAATAGCAGCAGCTAAAGGGAAACTTGAAGTTACAGATGAACTTTATGTTATTTTGTAGAAGTAAAACCACAGGCTCTTATAATCCAGGCTTGACTGAACTGCTCAGTTCCTGAAAATAGGTCACAGAGAGAATCTGCACTAATTAGGAAAAGTTGGCAAAAACAATCATTGCAAGTTAAAAATGTGTGTCAGATCCATTTTACTTGCATGGTTGATCTGGAGGTGATGTAATGAACAGGTTTTGTATCAAAGGAGTACATACTGAAGAGGATGACTCAGTTCCGGGAGCCACAGGGAACAAGTTAAATCAGGTTCACTGTGCAGAGCAGCAGCTTTTGACAACTCCTCAAGAGCATCAAGCAGCTGCAGCTGCACCTTCCCCAAAGGCCCCATAGCATATTGACATCTATCCATGCAGTTAAAATTTTCCTTTTCTTCTGAGGCCCAATTTTCTGTTTAATGGATTTAAGCTGCACCTTCCCTTGGCAGAATTCAAGAGAGGACTTGAGTGCTGCTGAGTCAGATAATATACAGGCCTTGAAGTATTTGGGATGCAAAACAGAGTCCCAAGGCTTGTGACAAGCATCTCCCAAGTTTGTACAAACTCAGGTAAGAATCTGTGCTGTGCCTGTGGAGAATGAATTATATCAGGCTGGAGAGCTATAAAACCGACGTGTGAGCAGGCCAATGTGCAATACATGACCTAAGCTGGGCATTCATATGAAGCTGTAGGAGACTCCTGCGCTCTCTTTTGGGGCCCAGACATTCAACATTAATCCCTGCAGTGCATAAGTTCAAGCTCATTGTGTAAATTTTAGACATTAAATCCTCTCTTTTCTCTTTTTCTTTCTCTGAGTATGTAGCTTCTGTTTTCTGGACATGTTTAATTACAGGCCCAAACCACTCACGTACAAAAGCAGGAATGGAGAGGACCATCAAGCAGACAAGTGTGTATACAGCAAGCTGGCAAATGGTTTAGTCATCTTCTAGGGCAGGCGTATGTCCAGATTGGTATTCAGAGTTAGATTCTGTCTTTTTCTGCATCTTCATTACTTTGCTAATGAAACAAAGGAATGATTCATTTATCTTTAGTGTTAAACAAGTATTTTACTTACCTTCTGCTAGAACAATGCCCTGGGTAAGCAATCATGCAAAGCAGGTACCAACATGGAAGAAGAATTTGAATTGGTCTTTATGTGTGTGTTCAGAACTGCTGAACTCATTTGGTATAAAATTACTGACTTCAGGAGTCTGTAGGATTCTGTATCTTGGAGAGTATCTGGATGACAGGAGAAGCTGTGTTTCTTCTCTTGACTGCCAGCATTATTTCACTATGTGAATCATTTCGGTATGCAAAGCTGTCATGAAAATTTGCAAGTCTAGGCTCACAGTCCTACTCACCCTATGTTTACTATGATAAAAAAAAATTGTACCTTACTCACACATCAAAAAACTGATTACCTCAGGCAAACAGAATCTCAACCAGCTTGTTTTCCTTTAGCTCTTTCAAAAAAACATAATGAAAAAAATCCTCTGTCACTTTTCTTTTTAGGAGTTTCTATGTTAACTTATCTTGAGTCAACCCAGGAACTCACTGAATGTGTGGCTACAACATATCTTGAACTGGGAGGAAAGAGCTTGATGTTCCTATTTAGAAAGGATACAATAAGTCTATATCTAATGTTTAGAAAGCATTTTATCTAGATGTTTCTCTCACCACCAGAACTCTTATTAACCTTTTTTAACATGGCAATGGAAATAATAATGTGAGTATTCTATTCTGAAAATGAACATTTCAGAGTTCCTGTATTGCACAACTCAAACTGGGGATGCTTATTGTGGTTGATTTTGCCAAGGCAGCATGAAGCTAATGCCATTTACAGAAAGCTGGCTCTCAAAGGAGAGAAAATTAAGCTCTAGTGAGAGCAGTTCTCTTCTTGTCAATATTCTGTATCCTTTTTGCTAAGAAAAGCACATATCCCCTCTTCAGCTATGGCGTCAGTAGCTCATTCACTAAGATATTAAACCAGACAATAAATGGTATCACAACATCTGAGCCAAAGCTTATTTTCAGAACAGATCACAGTAGCTGCTGTGCCTGTGTGAAGTGTCTTTGCTGGATCAGGGCCCTTGTTCCATTTAATTTCAGCTCAGTTACCTGAGACCTCACCTCATTCTCAATCACTGTGTCCTGCCACAATACTAAAATGTTTGTATTGCTCTTCATAATTCTTCAAATATTTTCAAAGTCTTACTCTTATATACTAGCCAGAAAATGTCTTTCCTTTCATCTTATATCAGACTAAGCAGTAAGCCTTTTTAATTCTTGTTTTCCAGGATGTATTCCTGGTGAGTGAAACAAAATAAGAAGAGGGACATAGGTTCAGTTCTTCCCAGCAGCACACTGCCTCACTGGAGGTAAAGCTGTGTATCTCCTGGGGTGGCCAGGAAGAGAAGGCAGGAGGTAGCTCTTATAACTCTGATCCATCTCCCTTCCTTCCCCCTCACGCACCCTGTTGAGGAGCAGAGCCCAGGAGTGGTAATTCCAGCACTCTTGGCTGTAGTATTCTGGCCCATGGAGAGGAAGTGCTCCATGCCCCCTTTACTGCACCTGTGCAAATGTCACACTACCCTTAAACCTTCCTGTCACACTGTGCCCCAAGAAATTACCCCAGCACCAAGTCAGAGTCAGCCTTGCCATCCTTCTGGATTCCTGCCTGTAGCTTGGACCTGTCACACTGACACAAGATATCCACAGACCTCTCTTCCCTCAATTCAGCCAGGAACAGGGCTCCTGCCTGTCTGGGAGCTGGAAGAGCAAAGGGCTGGAGGCCAAGCTGGTTGGATTCCAGCTGGGGACTTCAGGAAGTTCCATTGCCTGAGCAGCCACCTCATGGGTAAGATTGAAGGAGGTGGTGGTGGTAGTAGGCATGTCATGGAAGCCCAGGTCAAAATGCTGCCTTGTCTGAAATTTTGCAGTGCTGTGGAAAGTGGCTTAGATGATGAGAATTGAAAGTTCTTGATTATTGAAAGTAATAAAACCAGTAAAAAATACCAAAATCTGTAATTTTCTTCCTTTGTTTTTAGTCCTCATAAAGAAGAAACTAGAATTGACTTTGAGAAGAAAGCAAAGAATTAAAGTTGTACTGCTCAGACACTTGGACTGAACCCAGCCAGGCATTGAATAAGAAGCCACATTAAAAAAATCTCTTCTGCATAATATATGACAAAAAAAGAAATGTGATTCAGCATGGTTACTAACTTTAATGAAGAAGCCAACACATGTGCTTTAAAGAAGGAAATTATCAAGTATAAAAAATATTTAAAGAGAGGCAATTCCACCCATAGTCCTATGGCAAAGTTTTCAAAGCTTATTGCATATTATATTCAGTCCACTGTACCCTGTAATGTTCTCAAGATGAAAGTTGTCTGATGATAAAAACATGAAGTAGATGAGGAATAAAGTCTTGCAATTCAATTTATAGAAAGAGAGAGTCATGACTGCTTCTGAGTTCTTGATATTTTTGGCTTTATGTACAGACATACAGCAAAGTCTCCAGTGTGCTTTTGCCTAAGCCTGCTTAAAGTCTCCATGCACAAGTATTAGCTGAACTTTTGGAAATGAATATTCATTATGTTTCTTCCTTGTCCATGATCCTTGGGGAGCTTGTAATGAAGGAGCATGTAGGAGAGAAAGGTAACTTAGTTCTCTCTTTCTGCAAGAACCTCATAAATGGCTTCAAAGCTAGATACAAATGCTTTGTGCTCAGTGGCTGATAAGTTTAACACCACTGTGTTCAAAGGCTCCTTCTGAAAGTTAAGCTTCAGCTCACAGAGGGGGCAAAAGTCTCATTCTATGTGGGTGTCATTAATTATGGCAAATACACACAATAATCTCCCCTTTTGTTGATGACTCATACTTTGAGGATAAATAAGATAATTTTCCTCACAGTACTAGGTAAGAAGAAGAGACTGCAGTGCCTTAGCTAAAAGTTCATTAGGATATTGGTGTAGATTTTTAAAACTGAGCATACAGTGATGTATATGCTTTATTCCAGCATCTTTTCATGTTTTAATAACTTCCTTCTGTAGTGTGAGGAATTAAAGAAAAATAACAACCTTTGAGGAGAGGCTGCAGCATTAAACAAATAACAATTCCCCTTCACTTTTCTCCTGTGCTGCCCTCCCCTCTATGTATTTTCCCTTTTGCAGCGCATTTGCCCCTCCATGGGCACTCGCCTGCCATTTGACCTCTCCATGTATGGGATAAGCCCAGTCACCAGGTCTGTAAAGTCAGTTCAGTCCCTCTTCTGACTCTTTCTGGCCCATATCTCTCCAACCACACCTGTACCCTGTCCTCTTCATTCACTGCCTGTTACAAAGGACCATCCTCCCCTCAGAGGAAAGGAAGTGTGTTCCACTGTGTAGGGGTAAATGAGATTTCCTGCTAATTGCACTGAGTTGAAGCTATCACTGCAGCAGCTGCCATTCCTGCCTCAACAGTGCAGCAGCCATGAGTAGGGCAACATGTCTGTGCTGCTTTGCTGGCCTGGCTGGTCTGGTGTGCAGAGGCTCAGCCAGCTCTGCCAGGTACAAATCTGCAGAACCAGAGCATCCACCAACCCAGGGGTGTTGAATACACCTGTGGGCCAGTGTCACTCTCTGCTGGGCTACCTTAGTTGCAGGGAGGGTCACAGCAGTCACCTTTCTCTGGTCTATGGCACAGAGTGAGGCAGAGCATGATAGGGAGCAGGGAGTTTTGGCTAGCTGCAGGCTGATGCTCTGAGTTAAGGTGACAATGCAGGTGCACCCAAAGTGTCCTCCAACTGTCTGGCTAGGAATGACAAGCACTGAGGCAGAGTGGCACAGACTTTGTTTATCAGAGGACAGGGAAGGGGGCACATGGCCTTCTGTCTTTACTGAGAAGTGATGGCGCTAACCAGTTGATTAATGCAAACTCCACATTTGAGAAACAGTTCAGAGGAAGCAATAAACCTTTGAACATAAGGAGCAATGGAGATACTTTTTGTCTGTGGTATTTACAAGGCCCTTACCAGAGCACCTCCTGGGCTTCTGAAGCTCTTTAAGTGGTGGTCCTTGCTGAGGCCTGGTGACAAGAGATGAGTTCTTCAATGCTCTGTTTAGGAACAGCAGTCAGAGGCACAGAAGTCCTGTCTTCAGTTAGTTAGTGCTTTGGCCTCAGGAGCACAGCAAGCTGTCACTGTGTGGCATCTATTGCCCCCTACTATCTTCTAGTTCCCATCATCCAAGAGGATAACTTGGAAAGGTTATCCTCTTTCAAAATCTCCTTTCCATGAATGGTCTTATAAGTTCTCTGGTGATACACAGCAGCTCAGCATTAATTTTCATGATACAAGAATGAAAATTCATTGAGGAGGAAAAGGAAGAACAGGGAGGATTCCTCGCCTACAGTCACCCAGAACAGCTTGCTCTCCAGTAGTCTAACTTGTCCACAATCTTGAGGAAGGCAATATAATCATAATCTAGCAGATGTACCAGGAACAGAAAGGAAGGATACATTTTACATCAGCTTCAGAACTAATTGTCTGAAATAGTTAGGAAAGCTGGCCCAGTGTTCACGCTGTGAGCTGTTCTTTCCTTTCGTCTTGGCATGGCTTGTTTTGATTACCTATCCTGAGCAAAGAACTGCATACATTAATTAGGAACAAAATGTCATCTCACTAGAAAACCAGCTGCCATGTGGTAAGTTGTGCTGTGGAACAACATCTATAACATAAATGCAGATTTAGCTGTCTTGATGACAGAAGCTGAGAGAGAGCTGGCACAATTGAACAGCTACAAGACAGCCCAGCTTGGATTAGTAGTACAGCTGTACTTGGTATGTGTAAATTATGGAGATCCTTTGGCAGAACCCCAAACTGTTGCCAAATCTGGGTCTCTCTCCATCATCCCAATCTTCCTCACAAACAGCTACAAGACTCGCCCCCATGCTTAATTTGACCTTGTTTGTGAAACAAAATGTCTCCATTGTGAGAAGGTTTAAGTTTTTGCACACAATGATTAAAGCTGGAGCTTTGCCTCCTCCTTCAATGGGGGCAGGTTTGGGCTCTCGAGCAGTGAGCCATGAGGGAGTGAACAGGATGATCCAAGAGAAATATGCTTGGTCCTTGATATGGCCAAGGCTGGAGGCCAAGGACTTCTAAGCATTGAAGTGTGTCACTGGTAGATTACACATTTAGCAGGTTTAGAGCATTAATCTCTAAAGAATACACAGCATGAGGAATATTTGTAAAACGAGGAAATCTACTGAATTTCTCTGTTTATATCATATAAATCACATACAGCTGAAAAATAGTAATGATAAACAGACTTTTCAACCAGCTTTTCCTCAATGGACATACAACAGCAAGGTATTGTGGTGGTTCCTTAGGGGCTGAGAGCAACATGCTGTGAGCACCACGGCTGGGCCAGAGATACATCCTTTTCCTCCAGCTACCTATGCACAGTCTGATCTCATCCATCATTAAGCCCAGTTAGTAAACCAGCAGAAAACAAGATTAAAAAAATAAAAATAAATTTTAAAATTTCAGTGCACTGTTACGCATACTGTTGCTAAGATACAAGAAATGCTTCTGAAAAGTTTCTCCCAGAAAGGACTTTATATTTTTTCTTCCATTTCAGGGTGACTTGACTTTTCCTCCAATGAATGTCATTTAAGAGATCCTGCTGAGCAAGAATTGAATCTGAATACAAAAGCTTAAAGCTCGCTTTCTTTATACTGTTATCAATACAGTCCTGCTTCTTTCAAACAGCTCAAACTGAGTGTTTCATAGAAAATTTTATTTTAATTTTTTTTCTGTGACCAGATTAAGATAAAAATGCCTCGGGAAGTAGAATTGATGAGCAATATAGGTGGTGTTTGTACAAGAGTCAAAGCAGTATTTCTGAGTGCACTGAGTAGCACAATAGTGTCTTCTAAAACAATGGTTCAAAAATTACAGACAAATAAAAGAGCATTTGGAGTTTTGACTGCCTGACCTGGTTGATTGATAGATACAGGAGCCTGTTTTGCCAGCAGAACAAAACCACCAACTCTACTAACATTTCAAGTTCCTTTTGATATTCATGTGTAACATTAAAGATCGCATGTTGTTGATTTAATGATATTCTATAAAATCTAGACGTCTCAGTGCCCAACCAGGATGATAACTAGTTCATTGTCACAATGCTGAACCTACAGTATCAGACTAAAGTTTGTTTTTTTTAATAGAGCACATAGTTTCTAAATGTTCACTTAAATCTCTGGGGGCCTGACGTTCTGTCTTGACCAGGAATAAAAAATAAACGAAGACAATGAAAAGCAAGCGACAGATGAATGTAGGTTCTAGAGTGGCTTGACACCATGACAGCTCCTCCTTTATTTTTGTAAGTATGCTGGCTCATGGCCCCTGGGATTACTTGTCAATAAAGTATTGACTCCCTGCATAATTCCTTTCATTAGTCTTATTTAAATGAAAACAATTCTCTCTTTTTTTTTGCCATGATATGTCACATCATGTGGTGTTAGAAAAGATTGCTCTTCTCTAAGTAAAATGGAGCATAAACAGCAAAATGTAAACTGAGCACCTTCCACTAGAGGCAAACGTACATAAAGAATTTTGAGCATTCCAATTAAACTGCATTTCTGAAGTTTAGCTTATAGTGTTTCCACTGAGAACATCAAGTGCTTGGGCATATGGCATCACCATTAAATTATGACACTTGCCTACATTACTTGTCAGAATTATTAAGTCTGAGTTAGCTATGGATCTCCCAGGGTGATCTGCTGCATTATACAGAGCAGAGATTTCAGGAATGGCTGCTTCAGGTTTCACAGCTCAAAAGAAAACAGAATGTGTTTTTTCAGAAAAAGGTCCAATCTTGATTTAAATATTTGCAGTACTAGAACAGCCCCCAAAACCCAGACAATTTTTTTTCTGGGGGCAGTCACCAAGGTCTACAGAGCTGGCTGAGATTCTTCTCCACAGCAAACAGGCTGTTTGTGGCCAAAACAGTCAGTGTAACCTAAACAACTATTGCTTTTTTTATTGCACAGACTTTTCTCTTCTCCTTTGCAAGATGAAGTTTTGGCAAGACTACAATACTGGATGCAGTATTTTTCAAATCATGATTTACAATGCTGAAGAATTTCAAGGATATTTCATTCTGTCTTTATGAGTCTTTTGTTTAAGTTACTGATGTTGAAATCCCTCACAGTGATCCTGATTTTTCTCCCTGCATGTTACCAACAGCTGTTTATGTACTGGTGTTCATGTTTACCAAAGTGATATACTAGTCTGTGGCAAATATCAACATGCAAGGCTCTTTCTGCCTTCACAGAGCAGATGTAACCATGGATATTTGTTTTCAAGCTGTTAGTGACTTGGAGAGAAATGGTCACATGCTGTCAGGCACATGGTGTCACTCTTGGGGATGCTCTGTGCAGGGCTGAGAGTTGGACTTGATGACCCTGCGGGTTGCTTCCAACCCAGCATATCCTGTGGTTCTGTGATTTGATGTTTGACACAGAAACCTACATAATTTTCCTTTTTGTCTTCTCTGTATTTCTTCAGCAGGCTGTGGGACACTGTTAGTCTTACCATCCAAATCGTCCTACAGGTCTGAAAAGCACTAAGGAGCTAGAATTTATGTTCTTAAAGCTTCAATTCCTCTTGAAAATTATTTCTTTGTTTCATTTATATTCCTTGGCATCTGGGTCAGTTCTTGTTGTTGACATCCTGAGTTCAGCTGAAATTTGTGCTGATTTTTACCTTTTTGCCAGGATGCAGTGGGAACTGGGACAGGGGAGTAAAGAGTCAGGAGTGTCTCCAGCACTGGCTGTGCTGCACCACCAATTTGCATCCCACAAGGACTTACTGTGAATGGGTTTAATCTTTCTCTGATACAGAGGCACAGAGGAAGTTTCAAAGTGGTCTCAGTATTCCCCTGCTTCCCACACTCCTCCAAGGGCATGGGCTGTGCAGGAGGCCATGGCACACAGCAACCAGCACAGCCTCTTTTGTCAGCTCAAAATACATCCAGCCCTGCCTCAGCCAGCCCTGGGAGCCCCTGAGCGCCCTCCTGTATCTGCTCACCTCATATGGGAGGATTTGCTTTGCTGTTCCTAGCAGAACACAGACCCCAGAAGATCTCTCCTGCTTGACTGGTAGCAATGTTCTCACAGTGTCCAGCTCCAGTGTCTGTGCTGGGCACCCTGTGTGCATCTGACAAGGCAGGGGCTCTGCTCTCCTCTCCTCATGGCTGATTGTGCCCCATCCCATGAGCACACCTGGTCAGCAGTGCAGCCACTGCTCAGCCTTACTGCTGTTTAGTTTAATTTAACTGCTTAGTTTTCAGAAATGAAGGTTAATCTCAGGCCTTATTGAGCAGACCTGCCAGATCTGCCACATTTGATCTGGTAAAGTCTTTGAGTCAATATCTGCAAAAGCCTTCTGAAATAAAAAGCTTGAATTTATTATCTAAATATGTATTAGACAAACAAGATTTACACCAAATTATGCACAGAGAGAGGCTTTCCAGAAAAAGACACGTAAAAAATTTCCTTTGAAAAGCACCGTATCATAAAGTGCTATTTCCCTCTGTGAAGAGGTGCCATATGAAAAGTGGCCTGGCTGCACATCTTTTTTTCTAAATATTCATAATAGAAATGCTCTCTGTGAAAATCTAAAAAGAAATCCAGATCATCTTCAATATTACTAGCTTATACCAGTTTGTAACCATTGAAAGTATGTCTTTCCTACTCATCCCATACAGAAAACCCTGTAGTCCAATATCCTAGCAGTTATGGGAATTCCCAAAAGGACAAAATTAGTACAAAGAAAATTCTCTCCTGATGTGTATTTTCAAATTTTTACATCCTATTCATAAAACAGTTCTAAAGATACTCTTCATGAACTAGAGTGGTTCCAGCAATAAGCCCTCCTTATCCTGTCTGACCCAGCTGGCAGGGTTGGCCTGTGTTTGTGTTTGTTAAAAACATGAAGGCAGAGAACATAGCTCCCAGCATTTGGCAGAGTGCTCTTGATACCGTGGGCATGTGTCTCACCAGCTTCCCAGGAGCTAAACACTGGTAAATGTGATCATGAGAGGAAAATTACAAACCTGACTAAATGGTTCCAGCCACCTGCTGCTTTGAGGAAGTCATTGTTCTTAATAAATAGAGACACATTCAAATATCTTTTAGGACAAAACAGCATTTAAGGACACAAGGGGTTGCTTCAGTTGTTACCTGTCTGTGCATGATCCTCACTGAGCATAATAGCACTCTGACTTGTCACAGCTGCTCAGGACATCTCAGGGAACACCTCTGGACAAAGCAGGACATGGGTGCTTTTCTGCAAGTCCCTTCCCATTCCCATAGCAAGCTGCTGCTGAGGAAAGGTCATGGACGTGAGATAGAGAATATGTTACCAGTGTGGAGACAGAGGATGCCTTGCTGTGTAGAAGCAAATCATTCATGTATGGCCTGGGGGAAAAGGAGCTGAAGAGAGCTGAGAAAGGGAGGGGTTGAGAGATAGTCCTGTAACTACCCAGAACAGTAGTCCAGAATTGCCAAGTGCCCTCTGCCATTCTCCTTTACAGTGCTGCAATTCATTAACTGGCATGGCTAAATTTTTGGGAGGGGTGATAAAGGAGAATAGGTGCTACCAAGCAGTGATGCCAGCTCCACATCTTCTGAGAGTACTCCTGTGTAAAAATTCCCACATGCATTTACTAAGGGATACAAAGAGGGGACTTGGAAGCTGACTCTAACTGCACTTCCAAAAATGGAGAACTCTGCTATTTTCAGGAGATAATAGCCATTCTGTGAGATAAACACGATATAGTGCCCTGATTGTTCCTGTCTTGACAAATGTAGCTCTTCTTGAAATGAAAAGGGTTCTACCAGATCATTAAACCACATAGTTGTCTCAACTTGCTTTAATTAAGGATTGGAGTATTGCTTTTTTTATTGCTTAAATAAAAAATAGTTACAGCTCTGCTCTCTGCAGTTTGTTTTTATTTTATTTCTCCAGCAAAGCAGTTATTTTTGTGAAAACTCAGCAGGGCAGGGTAAGAAAGGAGCAGTTCATCTACTTTCTATGAAAGAAATTAAATGTGATTTTAAACAAGAAGCGTCTAAGAACTTTTTTCCTCATTTGTGATTCTGCTTTTATCAGGAGAAACACAGACCAGAATTACTAGCCGTAAGTACAACAGGAACAAGAAGCTTGGATGATGAACTGGGAATGGATGTAGGAGCACAGCTGGCATCTTCTCTGAGGTCACACTGCTCCCTCAGAGACTTGCTGTGAAGGACATAGAAGCCTGTGGTATCTACAGAGCTGCCCATGTGACAAACTGTCCTTCTGTTCCATGTACCGACAGATAATCTGGACTGATTAATCTAAAGATATTGTGTTGTGAAATTTCTAGCTTTTCCTTTGTTGTTCCAATTGTAGTTTGACTTTCTTGTGCTTACCGGGGATGTTTAAATTATAACAGACCCGCTACTGGACCTGTGATGCAGAACTTCTTCATTAATTGAGTCAAAATTTCTTGCACAGAGGGTGCTATGATAAGTTAGTAATGCCTGTTCTGGATCACTGGCTTTCTCTAAATGCCTTTAGGTTCACTGCAGCCTCAGTGGATTCAGCTTTCACTAACCAGCAAGGGATGATGTGGTAAGACTAGTCTTTAGTTACTTTGGTGAAGAGAAACACTTTTGGAATGATTCCAGTATGACTTTTCCCCAGAATCTCTTGGAAATCACATCTGGCAGAGGTGAAATTCACATAATAACTGCATTGAAACAAAAGCTCTTCAAGTTTCTCCACCTGAAATTACATGAATAGCAGTCAGCCATGAAAAGCTGCCACTGACCATTAGAGGAAAGAAGGATGCCTGGGAAAGGTAGGCAGCACAAGATGTATTGGCTGTGGCTGGGATAGAGTAAATATTCAACATAGCAGCCCCTGTGATGTGGTTTGGGTTTGTGACTAAAACAGTTTACACCACCAATATTATGTCCATTAATGAGCAGGGCTTGCAGTGTTGTTGCTGTCTCTCTTTCCCACACTTCCCCTAATGAGTAGGATGGGATTGGGTAAAAAATCTGACCCTATACTTGACCCAAACTGGCCATAAGGTATTTCCTGTGATATCATGCCATGTTCAGCACTAAAAAATGGGAGGATTTTCTTCCAAATCACTTCTTGCTCTGATAGTACCTTGGCATTGCTCTCTTGTAGGATGTGGTGAATGAATGCTGTGGCGTTACTTGTTTTTTCCTCCCTTACTTATTAAACTGTTCTCATCTCAGCCTATGAGTGTTCTTGCTTTCACTCCTGTTCCCTCTCTTGCCCTGATGAGAGGATGTGTGGGTTCTTTAGCTGCAGCCCATGGTCAGCACACAGTAACTCTCCACATCTATAGTTCTCTTCATGCAGATGTATCTGAGGAGTGCTTACCTGACACATGGTTTTGCCTTTAGATGTTTGCAGAGCTCCCTTCAGAGCCTACATACCCAGCTTTCAGCCAGCATAACACAGGAGGTCAAGCTTTTCTGGGATAAACCCAGGTAAAATCTGCTCAAACCACGGCAGTCTTTAGTCTCTAGCAAGCGTGCATCTACACCACGTTACTGAGTCACTTCACAGGTGGCTGTTGAAACAATGCTCTCCAGGAAATACACTCTATGGGGGTAGTGCAAGCATCACACATGGCACAGTGTTTCTTACAGAAGGGAGCAAAGCTACTGCCTTGGGCAATGCTTCAAGATGTTTGAAGCAGAGGTTGCTACTGCTGTGCCCAGACCTCGTTTTTCCCATGCTCTTGCAGCCTCAGGTTTCTGTCCTTCTTTTCCTCCCTCAGTCTTGTCGCCTTGACCCATCCATGTGAAATGCAAGCTACAAAACACTATAAAAAGGGTCACCAAAACTCAGACTGCTGTTTGATTGTGGGTGATTTAAAAACTTCATAATTAATTTGGTGCTGTAATATTTATTTCTTAGCAACTTATATGTTTCTCTGTCAAGTATAGTTGCAAGTTCATATAATATTCAGTGAGTGCTCCTCTGCCTCCTGAACTGTTTTAAGTCAGCCATTTAGCACACACTTCACATGAATGTTACTCTTGCTACATTAAACAGCTGACAAATTGTTACAAAGTTTTTGAAAGATTTATACTTCTCATAGAGCGTAGGTACATTACAGTGATGTGTGGTCATTCCAAGATGTCAGATTTTAACAAATCATCTCTCATTTCGGGATCATCTGTAATAACCCCTATTTGTAGCAGCAGGTAGCTGAAGGATAGCCATGATGACTGGTCTTGCAATCTGAGGAACCAAAGTTAGTCAAAACCCTGAAGGAGAAGAGCCATCTCTAATTAAATATCAGAGTAATCAAGATGCTAGAGGGTGGTGGTGTTACTGGTAGTTGTGAATTCAACAGAGAGAAGCTATGCTCCTTTGATAAAACAATTTGATGTTCAAAGGAGGTTCAGTTAATAACTGAAATACTCCCAATTAAAGTCAACAGGAAAACAGGGGGAGGTTGGTAGTTGCTATACACAGTAGAAATGTCTTGTTGATTATATACCCAGAAGCAGGTGAAGTGCTTGATTTAAGTATTAAACAGAAAAATATTATATCCACTTGTCAGCTGCTTAAGAAAAATTATTTTCTTAAAAAGGCTTTTTTAAACGATATAAAAAATCACAATCAGAAAATGCTAATCAAGTGTAGAAATGGCTGGGATACTGGAGCAAAGCACACTCAAACTCCCCAAGTTTCAAAATGTATTGTTGTCCAACACAAGGATTGGGGAACTTCATTTTTGCCTGCATGTGAGGAATGTGCATTTGCAATGGAGACACAAAAAAAGGAACAGTTTTAAGTACCGCTTCATGGTGCTGCATAGCTCACCAGCAGCCAAGCACCACAGGCTGTCCAGCAGTAGTTGAAAACACTGGTCCTTTGGACAATCAATCTAAGCAGAACTGCCCTGCCCTAGACTTTACCCTGGATAAGAATATCTCTGGTGGATTTGGCCCTTGGTAAATGATGTTGTGGGGAACCGAATTCAGATTCCAGAAGTTATGAGCCAGTGTCTGAGATTTTGGTGTCAAATACCATAAGCTGTGTTCAGGTATCTATAGTTGCATATGAAGTCCGGGAATTTCAGGGAATGAGGAGCATTCCTTGCTGTAAGATGGAAACCAAAGAGATGTTTCAAGTTAGTCCTCTTTTTTCTACCACAAACATAATCCTTTTTACTGAACTCTTGATACAGACAGTCAAAAATCTTAAATTACAGACCAAATGTTTAAGAAACAAGCACTCAGAAGACATAATATCCTATGGAGAGGTATTTTGGCAGCATGCTGTGAAATAGCATGAGTTTTGCTACAGTAGGACTTCAGCAAAAGCCTAATTACATCTACTCTGAGACTGGGTACCCAGTGAAATTCTCCATGGGTACAAAGAAATTATATCCCTACCAGACAGAAAGCAATTTTCTCTAATCTGAAAATAACAATGTGAAAAGAGGGTCAGCAAAGAAAAGAGACACAGAAGAAGAAACAGTCAGAGCCTGATTAGAGAGGGGAAGGAAGCAAAATTGGTACCACATGGCATAATGTACAGATCTCTGCTTATGTACTCATCAGATGGAATATTGTCTTCAATTTTAGCATTAGCAAGACTATTTAGTTTTCACTGTAAAACAGTCATGATACTCCACAATCACCAGCAAAGAGACAGAGATTGATATAAGACTATTAAATTAATAAATTGAACCCTCCAGCAAAAAGGGATATGCAATTAAAGACTGCATACCACAAAATACACATCACTGGCTATCTCAAAACTATGCTAGCATTTGAAGGAAGTGTGAAGCACCATTTAAATTCCTACAGCAATTAATCATTACACTCTATTTCCCCTCAGGGGAAACAGAGCTGCCCGTAATTCTCCATTTCCATATTCAGTGAGAATTAGGGTAGCCTCATTCTCCCCAGGAACCCATTACATCCCATCCCACCCTTCCTCAGCCCCCTGCCAAAAGCAGGAGCAATGAGATTCAACACAGAGGCTCCCTGTCGTTGTGTTTCTGAAATGGCAGCTGGGCAGTGGCAGTGTCCAGGCTGGATGGAAGGCCTGAACCAAGGTTATTTCACATCCCAGAGAAGTTCCTGCAATAAGATATAGCATGTGGTAGCCCCATTGCTGACAAGGGCTGTCACAAACACCTTCATGTATTAAATAAGCAGCCACAGAGGAAGATGTTTCAGCATCTGCTATGAAAATATTACTTAAAGTGGATCTCCACTCATGACCATAGACTACCTTTATTCTTCAGAAAAGAACTCTATTGCAGAGGAAAAAACCCATGAAATTAAACACTTATGCAGAAACCTTACATTTTGAGCCTTGAGCATAACCCCTTTGACACAGCAAACTCAAAATACAACATTTAATAGTTTGGTGCTGTTTGAATAACTTAATCTGAAAGAATCAGGCTAATTCCAGTCATTCAGAGATTTATTTTTCTTTGTTTGGGGCCACCTGCACAACTTGCTGTCTTTCAATGGGTTGTGTCTTCATCTGGATCTTAGTGAATGACTCATTTCTGTTTGATGCATTCGCTTGGCATCTCATATCTTCTGAAAGCACATATTTAATGAAAGTGTGTGTAATACCTTCAGTTCTGTTTATTTTAAAATGCACCCCAAGCGACAAATTATATATTCCTGAAGACGAAAAAAATTAAGACTATAGGAATGGTGAATGCTGTCATGTGAAGTCCAGAAATTTGGGACTTCTGAATGCAGGAAGCAATTTGAGGATTCTTACCTCAGGCAATCCTTGTGTGATTAAGCTGCTGCAAGACAGGCTAAGAGAATGAGTCATGTTATTTCATGGCATGCATGATGAAACACATCTGTGTTGTGTGACTGTGGATCAGAAATATGAAATACATCTGTGTTGTGTGACTGTGGATCAGAAATATCTTGTATTCTACCAAAGCAGCATTTATGGAGTTGCACTCAGGATCCAAGAGTGGTCAGGGAAGAAAATGAGAATTCCAATGCCTGTGCTGCCAGGGCACTTGACACAATTAGGGGGTAAAAGATGGCACTGTACCACTACTTGGCTGGGTGGCCAGCTTCTCAACACCAGGCACTGGCTTTTGGGTACTGAACTGAAGCAATTTGAACAGATTTTTGACTGTCAACATGTGTAGCAGTTTCCTCTGAAGACTGAGGCCTCTTTATTGTACCTTGAATCGAGACACTTAAAATAGTAGCCAAATTGAACCACCAGACCCTAGGGGGTAAATGGTACACACAGCCTGTTTTGAAAATCTTCACTTTACCATCTTACTGCCATGTAGTTCCAGTCTAAGATGGATTTTCTCTTTAAACCTTTGAATTAAATAAATACAAAATCTAGATGTATACAGGCATTAACCTTTTTCTCTTGAGCATTCCTCTTGGTCCTCAGATTTTACATCTAGTGCCTTTTCAGCTTTCACATTCTTTAAAACTAGAGTCATGTGGAGACATTTTAACACTCAAAGCAGTTATCCATGCTCAGGTTAGTAGTAAAAGGAAATTACATTGGTAAGATATATTAAAAACCGTTTACTGGTTTTTATTGTTCAGGAGACACTGAAGAAATCCTGATATTTGACCCACCCAAATAGTTTAAATATGGACTGATAATGTGACCTTTTGCAACAGTTTCTTTATCAAGAGGATTATCAGTTATGATTCATGGACTCTTGAGGAGTAAGAATTTTATGTAATTCTGTGTAACTGCATAAAATGATGGAAAGAGATTTTAGATCCACTGTCACTTCTGCTGCACAGCATGGCTTTTATAGCATCACTTTGGAGTGATCCCTGAAGGGTTTATAATACAAACTATTTAACTTAACTTTGTGGACTCAGAAAGCAAAAAATCCCAACCATCATGGAGTCCTGGGATACAATGCAAACTGCACATCATCCTTTCAGGCACATTTTCATCAGGTCAGCTCTTCTTTTCATCTAACTCATCAAACCCTTTGTGTAGCATTCACAGCACTACATAAACATTTAAGCCCTTTTTACTATTGGGAAATGGCAGTCCCAACATGCCTTATGCTGGCAGTTTTCTTGGAAGCAACAGTTTCTTACAGCACAGTTGGAACCGCATTTGAAATACTTTTTGCCTCTCCCAACATCAGTCTTTATGAACAGGCCAAAATAAGCATAATCTTGTTCAATATTCTTCATTTTTCTGATCACAGCAGGAAGAATTCTTGGAACTATTTTAGGAATCAGTAGCATGGAAGCTGCTCCTGAGTTTGCCCAGTTCTTAGTGGCTATTACTAACATGCAGCATTTGCCAAGAAGAAACAGAATTTCTGTGGCTTTGCAAGTGTTTTGGTGAGGGCAGTAAGCCAAGACAGAAACTTGTGCTCCAGCACACAGTGATCCTAATTCAGATTTAATAATTGCTGTGAGAAAGGCTTCTAGAAAACTCTCCATTGTATCATCCCTTTTGTAAGTTTCAGCCATGGAAAGATGGTAACCTAACAATTGAAATACACTATCACAACTGAAATATCCAAGAATAGTAAGCAAATGGCAGATGGGTCATTTGCAAGCCACATCCTTATCTACAGGATTACAAACAGTTAAGAAGACTGGTTATGTTTCTTCAGAATCATATTGCTCTCTAGAAACTGATTTTCTAAACCATTTATGCCATATGTTCACAGCCACTCAATGGGCTCAGAATAATGTAGGAGAGAGTTACACTAAGGCCTGGAGAAGCTGGATCTGTTTTTCTTATAACAAGGCAATTCAGCTTAATTTGTAAAGTCTTCATCAGCAGGAAATGCTTCTGATAATGAAACTGGTAGAGTTATATACTCCACACACCAATGTAAGCGTGATGCAAAACACCACATAATTAGCAATCTGTCTAACATTTGGAGCTACAGTTGGCATTCCAACTCCAGACAGGCTCAGTGCATCTCTCCAAGAAACACCAGGCACAGCTACAAGAGGCATTGCTCTGTGCCTGGAAAGTGATGTTTCATGATCCCAGTCTCAAACCTGAGGGCTGAGTACAAAACCAGTGGGTGCATTCACCTCTTAGCATTAAACAACTGAACTGATTTGTCATCTTCCCACAGACAGAAGATACTATCTGCTCCTACATGGATGTGGCATGCCATCTTTTTTGCCAGTGGCTTAACCACTTCCCTTGTTTTAACCAGTTTCTCTACCACTGTAAAATATCTCTGATTTCTTGCACTCCCCACTGTCTTTCCTCCATCAGTCTCATCCTTTCTTTACCAAGGTCCTTTTTGTGGTCTTGCTCAGCTCTGGATCTAAATACAGCAGAGTTGACAATTTCTTCCACATGTTGGACACTGGAATGAGAGAACAATTAAAACACTAGCAACCTGCTTAATGTGTTAGGAATCCCTTCCTTGACTTCAAAATGTTTTGCTCCATTAGCACTAGAAATAGTACACAAGAAAAAACTCTTGGTGCCAGCTCCTGCTGGAAAAAGGTGAATTTGAAGTGTCAATAATTGGTTCAATAGATAAAATAATTCCCTTTGAACTCCCAAAGCAGGCAAGCATCTGCAAAGTGAAATTCTACTAAAATTTTGGTATATGCATTAGCCTCCCTTAACATACAACTTCCGTGAGTTTGGAAAAACTCACACATTACTTAGAAATGAGCACATCAATAGCAGCATCTTTCTTTTGCTGATGAGCGAAGTTACACACTCAACTGTTTTGCAGACTTCAACCTGCATACCACTACAGGTTTTTAGGAGCTGCAGCCTCTTTTATAAGAACCTCAGTCTAACTGGTAAAGACTTCCGAGAGCTGTTTTCTGCAGTTTCTTGAAATCCTGCAGGAGTGCCAAGGAATCTCTTGCTGACAAGTTGAGAAACACTGCTCCAAATTACTGTTCTGCAGTTTTGTAGTTTGTTTAGAGATAAAGATTCTACTAGGGGAAAAATACAGCACAGATTATGTTATTACAGTAGTGAGACATGGAACAGGCTGTCCAGAAAAGATATGGATGCCTCATCCCTGGAATTATTCCAAGGCCAGGCTAGATGGTGCTCTGAGCAACCTGGGATAGTGGGAGGCATCCTTGCCCCTGGCAGGGGGGTTAATGATCTTCCAACCTAAAGCATTCCATGTTTCTATGGTTACTGCAGATACTCAAGCTTCCTCTAACCCTCGAGTGCTGTGTACTGCTGATGGGCTTCAGATCCTAAGTGTGCTGGACATTTGTTGTGAATTTGGTCTAACAATGTCAACCTGTAAGCAGTTCTCATCAACTCACTGCAGTACTTCTAGTCTCAGCTGAATGGAGTATGTTTGCATTGTACTGCAACTGCAGGACACTTCAGATGAAATGGGTGGATTATAAGTCACAGCAGTTCATGTTAGACAGACAATTCACATTACCACAGAAGTGCCCTTGTGTGACACATGCTCCAGAACTAGACAGAATCAGTACACAAATGACTACTACTTAGCTGTACAGCCTTTGAATTGCTGCATGAGAATGACCCCACGTGTCATGCTGTGGTCAGACACAAGTGGCTACTACAGCCCTTTGGTATGGCAGTGGTGTGTGTGCAGTCCTACTGCTCAGCAGAGCAGACTGGAGGGAACTGCACACACACAAGAACAGGAATGGATCCCTTAGGCTACATTTAACAAAAAAAGCATTGAAACTGTTTATGGTACACATAGTCTCATAACCATGCAGTATTACACTTCTGCCATCTTTTGGCGTTGATGAGTTTCAGCAGATTTTGAGCAATTAGATAAGCTACAGGGAGGCTCGTGTCTAAGGCTCAGGGTTCTGAACATGCAGCTGTAACTACAGGTAATGAAAGAGCAGAAACACAGAAAGGTATGGCCCAAGACTAAAAACAAATGAAAGAAAGTAATTTTGATATTTCAGATGAAATAAATTGCTATCAAATATTTTCAAGAAAGAGCTCTCTATTTTTACCTTGAAATACACATTTTTATTCCACAGTCTTTAGCTTTATGGTCACTTTGCTGGAAATGAAATGTCAACCAAGTAAACAGCTCCCATTTTCAAAACAGTTTACGTTTCCGGAACATATTACCAGAATACGCTAAACCTGGCAATTTTGTAATGATACTTTTCTTTTTTAGTTTCCCTAATAAATTACCCGGTACCGTACAGCCTCCATTCTTTTTTCTTCAAACACAACTGATTTTTTTAAGTTGGATTTTACCAAATTCACATGCTCAAAGACATTATCCTTAAAATTTTTAAATATTACAATTAAAAATTTTTACCAGGTCACAAAGCAACATAAAAATTGTGAAAATAGTAACGAAACTGTTGTCATCCTTGTACCATCATATTACGTCGACAACCTCTCTGAAAGTCATTAAAGATGGAGGGCCAAATGTAGCTCTTGGCCAAGCTTAGAGCAATTCCACTGACTTTAAAAGGAATGCACTTTTTAAAGTGAGGTTACTTTTAAATAAAAGCTGCCTCAGGTTAATGGAAATAAAACTGTCATCTACTCTAGATTTTCAAAAGGGACAATTTATCCTTTATCACTGGGCAAAAATGAATTTTCCAAAGTATTAATGAATTTTTGTCTCATCCATGCTTTGAAGTTTCGATACCATTCTAAAAGCTTTTTTCTCCTTTGAATCTTTTCTTGTAAGCTCATTTTTTTTTCTTTCTCTAGAATAGCAGGAAGCTCTTTCCAGTTTTTAATAAAGATAAATGGAGCCCCCATGGTTTTTAATAATTGCAATGGAGCACTGTGGTAGGCTGATGAATTTCCGCAATCACCCGGTGTCATTACATCTTCTATAACAGGCAGAGATCCATAGGAACAAGCTTCATAAATTCTGTAACATTCTGTATTTATTCCCACTGGGCACAATGTCAAATCACTCTGCAGCAAGGCATCTTGATAGTTCTTGAAACTCTCATTTGTTTCTTGAGGCTGCCATCTAGGAAAGGAAAAAGAGTGAAAATTAATATTTTCCCCACAGGCACTGCAATGAAAAAATAGTGATATGCTTTAATTTCTATTAGTTATAAAACTGAAAATGCTATTAGTGTAAAAATTTTGTATTACACACACAGTGAATTAACTTGTATTTTTAGTCTTAACTGCTCTTAAAAATCTTCTAAAAATTTATTGAAAATGTCACTGTTAAAAACAGATTGTAATATGTGGCCCTTTCTGGAAATTATTAACACTTAAAAGTGTAAAAAACAAATTGAAATGCCGCTCCAAATCTTCTGCATGACTTGGATGATGCATATGTCAATTTACTTCACAGCACAGTTTAGAAACAGACAAAAAGGGAGACACTCAATGGGCTTTTTAATGACTTTTTTTTTGGCCTCAAAAGAGGTTTGCTCTTCAAAACCTAGGAAGCAGAGCAATTGGTTTAACCTGAATTCATCTACTTGAAGTGCCTCAAGATGTCTGGGAGATAAGAGTTTATGTCACAGATACAATCCATCTCCTGAGACTCTTCATCAGGGCAGCTAAGGTCTACCTAAGCACCACTGTGCCTGCTATCCAACATTTTATAGGTGTTGCTTTTCAAAGTTAAGAAATACAATCAGAACCCTACTCTTGTTAGACAAAAAATAACTGTGCTGTACAGATTAAATCCACTCTCATGTGGAACTCAACAAAATATGGCTTCTTTTTTCTTTGGCTAAAGACATGAAACTCCACAAAATACAAGATAAGTGTTTCTTCTCATAATCAAATATTTGTAAGAAAAAAGCAGATGGTCTTTGATGGTTATATAGGTTATATGCAGAGGAGACTTTTCTAAACTAGATTTAAAAATATGCTTTATGTAAAATATAACAGAAATGCTGTTATGTTGACTTAAATGAAGAGTCTCTGCACTATTCCCTGACTTAATGACTAATTACCTTTATTTGTATTATTTTTTAACACTCAAGAAAAGATTGGTAATAATGAACCAGGCAAAAAACTCAATATTTTCATGAAGTAAAGTCTTACTGTTCTCTGGCTGCAATCCAGCAAAGTTTGTCAAGCCCATCCTGTTTCAGAATTTCGATGAGGGTTTCTCTAGAAGAATTCTTATAAACTGTTCCTAAGAAATTACATAGATATGATCTTGGATCATGTAGCATTGACCAGCTGGGTTCCACAACTGGAAAATTTCTGTAGCTGTAAAAAAAATGTGTAAGTTAGACAACCATATTAAAGGAAAACATTTTGCAGCATTTCATTTTCAGTGCATCGTATATTATGACTAAAACCACCTGCTTATTGCCAATCCATCTCTACAGACAGACTCAGAAGTAAACCAAGTCACATCCTGTCCTAAAAGTATGTCTTTATTCCCTTTACCCCCATCAGGCCCTTCACAAAGTTTCCAGAATACTTACATCTTCTTTCAATATTAAATGTGCAGATTACAGAATGTCCTTGACTAACATGCTTTTCCAAAGGAGCTGTTCTTGATGCAACCACAAGTTTTGACTGAAATGGCCAGTTTAACAGTAACTATGGCATGTAAGTCTCACCTACCTTAATCTCTGGATATGCTCCTCTACTGAAAATACCACTGGTCATCTCTCAAAGGAAAATCTTACTTTGATCTGAGTGAACTCAATAATTGAATCTTTTGGCTACTAAATAGCTTATTGTGCATTATTTGATGGAGCAGTCCTGTCCTCATTCTTCTCCTGCATGATGAATGTCAATTCACTTAGTTTCTAATAAGCTTTTGTTCCTTCATGACAAATATTTTTGCATCATTCCTCTTGACTTGGAAAATCCAGCAAATTTTCATGCTTTTAACCTGTTTTTTACAGCTGTTGTATGCAAGGTCTGGAAACCCCATTTTGATACCAAATTTATCTTCCTCCACCCAGCTTTGCACCCTCGTTTATTGTTCTAAGTGTTGTTGCTTTCTCTTCACTGTCACTTTAATCTCTGCATCTCAAAACTCAACTTCTCTCCACTTAGGAACTTCCAATACCATCGATTCTTTGACATCATCAATAATCCAAATTTAGCATATGTCAGAGACATTGTGAACAAGTTCAAGCTGTAGATAAAAAGCTCTATACAGTTTTCCAGCTTGTTGAGCAAACTAGATCAATATAGGATATTGAATTCAAATTCAACAGAAGGTATGAAAACAATCCTGTACTCCTTTCAGCTTCTATTACCCTGGTAAGTAGCTAAACCACTATCAACTCTGTTAATAAGAAGTAAAAATGCATCTAGCTGAACCAAACCTTTATTTACTCCACATTAATAGTTTGAGCACTAAAGTATAACAAAAATGTTTTTTTTTAAACAAGCAGTTAAGCAAGTTTACACTGCTGTGTTACTGGAGTATAACAACTCCAAATGGGAAGCCTTTTGAGCCATAACGGAGGTTAAAAAAAAGTACTCTTTGCTTTTCTGAACAAATAGTACCTGCAACTTTATTACATAATTTGAATCTCCATATCACTGGTATGTATTACATCAGCAGTCATGATAATCTCAAGAGCAAATCTACTGAAGAAAGAATAAACAGAAAATCTCAAGAGACACAGGTTCATTTTCCTTAAGTTTCCTAAACACTAGTACCCTTTTCCTGTTATAATTTTTATTCCTAAATGCAACTTTCAAAGACTCCAATGCCTGATTTAGAAAATGACTGATAGGATCACGTTCTGCAACTTACTTATTGAAATTGTTTTGGGCAAAAGCAGTAAGAGTCATATTTTCCATACCTCATGCACAACAATTAATGAATCAATTGCAACTTCTGTCTATAGCACTTACGTAGCTACTCCTAAAGGCCACTGGAAAATATCTTCTTCATTTACGAACGCGTAGTCATAGGTAACAAAGAGCAGATTGACAAATCCCCCGTTTCGTTTCAGGTATGGCTGAATCCAGGCGTTGTTGCACTGCTCGTTCCCGAGCAGCACCACGGCCACGTGCTGGATTTTGCGGGTCTCCATCAGGGTCTGTGCGTAGCGCAGCCACTGCGTGGCGTAGGCGATCTTCGCCGGCTCCCTCCCGTTCAGCACCAGCACCACATGCTCCGCTTCCACCGAGAAATAGCCGGGAACTACAGAGGGGCCAGTCAGGAAGCTGAGAAAGCCAAAATACATCATAAAACAAAGTAAGACTTTGTAAGACTAATTCTTGGCCTCAGTCCTCTAGCTAGTCTTACTACACTGCGCTCCAGAGATGGTATTTTCTTCAATAAAGTAAATGCAATATACTGCAAAATTAATGTGCAACTACAACCACTTCTGCTGTTAGTATGTACTGCTTAGCACAGAGTAAAGCTGCTTTCATTTTTATTCAGGAAAAAGGTGATTGACTTAAATAAGGTATTTTGTCAATAAATCAGAACTAGTACAACACTCAAACCTCAAAATGTGTGTAAATCAACCACCTTTCAAAAAAGGGTGCACCTTGATGTTCATATTTTCTTAATTCCAGTGATAACCAACGAGTGCTGTATTAGAACAAGAGAGAGGCCCCCCCAAAAACCTGAAGACTATCCACAATCTGGTATCATTAAGAGTGACAGTTAGCTAGTCTTGCATACTACTTTTCTCAGTATTTTGGTTAAGTTTCTTCTGTGTAGAACTGATAACACAAGAAACATCTATCCAACTTAGGTTGGCTGTATGCCCCAGGTCAAACTTGAGGCTCTGATACAAGGTAGTAAGCACAAACATTTTAGTAATAAAACGGCATTTGTAGATCTTCAACAATGTATTTAACAGAAGAATTTCAGTCATGTAGCAAAAGTACCAACTCTTTAATCATTTGCAAGTATGTGACAAAAGCCATTTATGAACTTCAATGAAACAAACCAGTATTTGCCAGCCCCCGCGCTAGTTACCGGGTGTCTTAACAGATCATTGACTGAATGCAAAGAAGTAGCAGTTACACAGCTTGGGAAAAAGTGGAGGGGGAAAACAGCATTGTTTAAAAATAAAAGTCAGTTAAGTGACAATTTTCTAGATCTGCTGCATTACTAGTTTTTCAGCTACCAGCAAAACTTAATTTAGAGTGAGCATGAGTTTTAACTCATGAAGTGCTGAGACTGACAGCTAGTTTCAGTTCAAATATACTTACTGAGCTCTCACAACAAAAACTTCACTGGATAACTTCACTGGAGTAAAGACTACTCCAGTGAAGTTATCTGAGGCAGATTCACCTTAGACAAGTGTATTTAAACCTGAGTTAAGCTGACATGCTGCTGGCTTGGTGGAAGTGATGTATTTTGGAGCCAAGATTCGTAAGACTCATGACTTGGAATAAAGATTTCTAATACATTAAATACTAAGTCAAATCAAGACTTAAATCCAAAGTTTAACAGACAATGAGAACAGAATCACTGGGATTCCTAAGAGAGAATACCTTGAGCTTTGGAATGTCTCAAATAGAGACAAAATATGTACATAGTCCAGTGATCACCTTACAAAGAGATTTGGAGAAAAAGGGTTTTTCTTTGAGGGTAACAGTTTTACAGCAATAACAGATGTACAGCTTAGGAAGCAATGACTTGTGTGTAGGAATATATGCAGTTGAACAGCATAAAATTACAGTGGGGGAAAAAAAGTAACACAGTGCAAGTCTCATAAATCCATACTTTAATAATCAAAACACCGTGCTAGGGCCATGCTATTAAGCCCCAATCAGAACACAACTGGGACTGGGAAATGGAAGAGACACTACAGAAGCTGCTAAATGGAGGGAGCAGTCCTTAGAGTACCAACCGCTCACATGAAGGCTAGAGAAAAGATAACATGGGAAGATTACATTTTTTGGACTAAATACGTGATTTGCTTTCTACAAAGTCCTTGTTTTTCCTTACTAGTGATAGATAGTCATACAAAAAGATGCTAATTTAGATTGGGTCTTACAGTGCCCATTCTGGAGGTGTTGAGACAGCCATTCTTTAATAGCAAGCATTAAATTTAATGCTTGCAGTAAGAGAGACAATAATAAATACATCCAGCATAGACATATGCCATACGCAAAAAAGAAATTACATAAAAATGAGAAAATCAAGAAAAGAACTTGGGAAGGAGCAGTCCAAATCACAAGTGACTCCCATCTACAAAAACAACTTGAGAGGACTCTGGAGAACAGTCAGTATTAATTCCCTCTCTGGAAGAGCCTGTAATAAACAGTAAGATCACTGAATCTTATCAATAGGTAAGATCACTGATCACATATACGGATAAGCACTGCTGTGAATGAGTTAATCCTGTTTCATTAATCTGATGAAGCATGTCAATAAGAACACAGATAAAGAAGATCCAGTGGGCATAGTGGTTTTGGACTTTCAAAAAGCTTCACTACAGGGTTTTATTAAAACTAAATTGCCAGAAGCCATACCAGGTGGAATCCTCTGATAGACAGAAACCTCTCCTAGTTGACTGAGGCAAGGCAGCGCTGAATGTTTATCAAATAGAGAGGGTGTGACTTGGGGGAAACTGAAATTTAGGAAAGCTCTTGCCAAATAAGAGGTAAGAAGTTTGGCACTCTGTGCTCTACAACATCTTCCTAGATGACAGGAGAGAATGGTGTGAATTGCTTCAAGCCAAAGAAAGTGTTAAATCCTGCTCTCTTGCTTTTTGTATGAATGTGCCAAGAGGCTACTAAAATCCACAGCAATGAATTTCCTTCACCACTTCTGTTTTTAAATAAACATTACTGCATTTTATAGAGAAGCTGATACTTCATGTATTTTTTAGGCAACTTCTTTGATGGAAATATGTACCCATCAAAATCTGTATTAGAGATGTGTATCCTCCATCATAAATATACAGAATGGGCTTATTCATGTAACTGTGTTCAAGTGGTATTTTGGCATTTTTGTGTCTTTAGATTTGTTATTCTTTAAAAACATTCACCAGACATCTATTTTTTAACAATCATTAGACTTACCACAGAGAACTGCAGAACAGCACATATTCTCCAAATATGTCACCTCAGCTAGTTCCCTCTAGCCTCATCTAGTAATCAAAAGATAATTTACCTCAGCCAGGCAGTAAACAATTCTAGAAAATAACCAGTGAGAAGCCAAAATCACATAATTCTTCTCCACAACATGAACTAGTATTTCCAAATAGAGTAAAAAGCCATTTCAGAAGCCTAGTTGTTAAAATAACAGTTATATTGCAAATTTTCTATACTTTGCACAAGTTTCTACTAACCTGTCAAAAGTTAACCTTTGTTATGCTGGTACTAAACTCAAGCTTTGTATTTTTATAGGACCTAGCATCCAAGTTGAAATTAGAATAGGGACTCCATTATCTCTGGCACATCTAGACAGAACAAGTATTTAAATGCAGGCATAGAAGTCTTTCTTTGAGAGATGCATACCCTAAGGAAACATGTGAAGTTATTAATCATCTGAAACAGGCACACTAGAGAGAAAATAACCATAATCAGTCAAGTGACAGACTCATTAAGTACAGCAAATTATTTTCATGTTATAAATGTGGGAAGCAAGAGCCTAAAGAAATTCTTATGTCAATACCAGGAAGATAACCTATCATGCCACAGTATCATGGATTTCTATAGCTTCTAAGATTTTAACTCTGGAAACAACAAAGTCTTTTGCCACTAAAACTACACTGTAGGCACTGGCCCAATATTCAAAGGAAGGACTGTATCCTTTCTCTATATTTGTGAATTGAAAACTCTATTGCTCTGTCAAGGAGACTACCAAGATGCAGAAGCATCATCCTAGTTGATTCTCTAAACTTGTAGGATCATCTTTTATTTGCAGAAAAGGAATATAGCTTTTTCTGTTAAAGACTACATGAATTCATCTATTTCTTCTGGAAAGACTCTATTGCCTGTACCATGTTTACTGTTAGATACTTTGATAACCAATTCAAAATTATTTTTAAAAGTTTTGTGATCACTTGAAACCTCCTTTCAATTCACAATCACATGTGTACTTCAAACACTACCTTCAAATATTTCAGCTAGAACCACATCTTGTGCAAGGAAAAAATGGCCTCCTGAAGCAACACATGTTTCAGAAGTTAAGCTCACTTAACTGTGTAATTAATGTATTAAAAGAAAACTTTTTTAACAGGCAGGTCCTGCTGCAAGTGACTAAATGCTGCAGGAGACCTACTTCTGCAGACTGGCTAAGTGGCCAAAGAGACAACGCATCTTCACAGAAAGCATTAAAATGGTATTAAATAGGGACTCAGAGAAAAGCTCTGTATCATTCCCTGAATAATGTAAAACGTTTGACAACAGTCTTAAACCATACACGATCACAGATCAAACACCACTGTTAAAGCAAACAGTGCTTTACGTGTAATCTTCCTTTCCATACAAAATTTTGGTTTGCAAATCAAGTAGCTAACCAGAGGCTAGGTCTCACAGGTAGCCTTTGTTATAAACAAATCATGGTTTTGACACATTCCTATTTATGAATGAACGAGCCAAATCCCTTTCCCCTGAATACAACAGAAACAAAGAGCAGGAGGCATCTTCCTGCCTCACACATGCATGCTTGATCTCACCAGCTATGAGCCCCCAGGCCCCAGCTCTTTACAGTGTTCTCAGGGCTGTATCCTCACCCTGCCACCGAAGTCTCTTGGCTGCTCTTTCTCTCAGAATTGGCAAGTTTTTACATATATTTTTAATAACACAAACCATCATAAACCAGATTAAATTCCTCCCTAGTTTTCTGTTTTTTAACAGTGACATGTTTGGTCTAGAATTGGTTAGATTTATCAAGTATGTGTTTTTGTGTACAAATTATAATTTTGAATGAGAAGCCATGTGCATATTACATAGTTATCAAAACATTACAAAATTAAAGTACTTGCAACTGTACTTGCAACTGTACTTGCAACAACACAACTTTGAGACAGCCAAAATAATGCCTGAGCAGTGCATCATTCAGTTTACCTTTCCAATGCCTTATTTACTAAAGTTTACACAATTGAAATCAACATCATGAACAATACCTGAAGTATGTTTTCCCTGCATTTTGGCTTCCTTCTCTCCACTGTGCAATCACATCAGCTGGCTCAAGGTGCCCTCCAAAAATGTGTTGCCAAAGGTAAAGGCCTACATAAATGAAGACATGATGGAGAATTTGAATGTACAGATCTTGCCTACTCTACGCTCCTAAAAAAATTATTTCTGGAAAATGAAAAAGCATCACAAGATAAGAACTTGGGAAATAAATGTCAGAGCTTCTTGCACAATATGACTTAGAATTAGTTAAGATTAATTTTTCCCACATTGACATTTAAAAAGATTCTTTGGCTGACAAAATATCAGCAGATGAAGATATACACTACTGCTTCTGTTAGCAACTCTTTCCAGCACACATACCACTAAAAATGAGCAAATATTAATTGGCATTTTAAGCACAAGCATACTACACAAGCACAAGCTTTTGTGAAATGTACCAATTTTTGTGATGGTAATATACCAGGCAATATACCTATGTGTTCTACAATGCTACGTGAAAGTTTGAGTGTAAGCCTGGCATTTCCAAAAAAGCTAAGCTAAGAACAGTGATACATCTTCAGCAGTAGTTAGAGGTTGAGAAGACCTTGGTTCCCAGTTTGTGTAGAGGGGAAACTCAGTATCTTCCACAAAAGAAGAATTTCCAAGTTCATCAGTGGTAGTAGTACTACAGTACACTGCACTACAGAAAACGCTTTATTTCTCATGGTGTGATGCTTTATTTCACAAAGTGTAAATGTGACAAAAATAAATAATCTGCTTAGGCAAGTAAGAGGTCTCTCCTTGTGTCATACTGTAAACCAGACTGGATTAAAAAAGTAAGTGCATTTCTTTGCCTTTTGAGACATTTTCCTTGACAGATGCAGAAGAAGAGCCTTGAAAGGAACTGATACAAAGGGAGTTCAACTACTTTTATGCTGCCATGAGTTTGAGTAACAGCTAAAGTAACATCTCCCTAATACTCCCCCATGCTCAGATATACATAAATTTTAATCATCAGGAAACCCAGAAAAGTGCTATTCCAGAAAGGTTAAATAACCAATAAAGATTGACTACATCTGCTTACCAATTGCTGCTTTGCCCCAAATCTGTACTCTAAGACTGGTCTGTTCTAGGTGAGACCTCGCATATTTTATCATTTTGAGATTAGCTTCATATCTCTGCTGAGAAGCAGCCAGCTCATTTTTCTCATCTGCATCCCACGGATTCCACTCTTCATTTCCCAAGGCAACATGATCTGTGAAACCTAAAAGCGTGATTTACATTAAAATAAAAAAAAAAAATTAAAAAAGAAGATCAAATTCACAACTCTAGGAAAACTGATTAATTTTCTCAAATTCGTAATTTCACGCAGCACCTGACAGATGCGCACAGGGTCGTGCACATCACCATTGCCACCACCACAACCACAACAAGCAGAGCCACAAGCACCGCCACCGCCGCCTCCTCCTGCCCCTCCGTGCCGCGCGGTGCCCGCCGAGGCCCAGCGGAGCCGGCCGCAGCCAGCGCAGGCCCGGCGGGGAGCGGGGAGGCGCCGGCCCCGCTCTCCTCCCTCGGAGGCCGCCGCCAGGCCCCGCCCGCCGGGCTGGCCCCGCTCCAAACCCACCGGGCCGGCTCCGCTCCAAACCCGCCGTCCCGGACGCAGCGGCCGCGGCCAGGCCGGGCAGGGCGGCTCAGCGCGGCCCCGCCGCCGCACTCACCTGGCGGGCCGTGGCGGTCCCGGTGCGAGCGGGGGGCGGCCGGGCGGCGCGGGCGCAGGAACACGGTGTAGGCCGCGTAGAGGGAGAAGAGGCCGTACGCGACGATCAGGGCGGAGCAGAGCCGCCTGCGAGCGCCCCGCATCCCGCCCGGCGCGGGCGGAAGGCCCGGCGGGGGGCGCCGGGAGGCGGCGGCGGCGGCGGGAGCAGACTCCGCCCGCCGGCCTGGGCCGGGTCCTGGGCCGCCGGGGAGGCGCGGAGCCGCCGGGGCCATGGGCTGCCCCTGGCCGCAGGCCCCTGAGCCTGCCGGCACAGCTGTGCGATGGCGGGTAACCGGGTTGGAAACGGAGAGATGAACAGCACAGTCAGGTTAAGGGAATTTTATTAAAATGGGCAAAGCTTGGATTGATCAGAGTGAGTCACGTTCCACAGAGAGATGGAAAGACTCTGCACGAGTCCTTCTTAAGGCTAGGTGCTACAGCTTCTGTAAAGCCTCTACCAGCCTGTAGACAAGCACCATGACCTAATTGTAGCCAAAAGCACAGTGCCCCTCACCTACCCAAGGGAGAAAGAGTCTGGAACAGTAGAGATTGTATTGCACTGCGCAACCCTACAGCCTCTTCTGGGTCTGAGTGGGTTTTTTCTTGATCAATTTTTTACCCTTGCTCGGATCCTGACCTAAAATTAATTCAGCGGACCACTGCTTGTTTCCAGCCGAAATCTTAGAAGGCCTTCTGAAACAGGCTTAGACTTAGCCTACTGCCAAATCCTTACTCTGATTTGATTGCTTGCACATTTGCTGAACTATGAGTCTAGCCTGATGATGCACAGTGGCAGCAATCACAGACTGTTGGGGTGGGAAGGGACCTTCGATATCATTGAGTTCCTACTCCCCCTGCTGTCGGCAACAGTACTGATACTGATACTTCCCTCCAGGCCAGGTTGCTCAAAGCCCTGGGTCACTTCCAAGGATGGGACATTCACGACTTCTCTGTCTTACCACGCTCGTAAGGAGCACTGCCCTCATGCCACTACTAGCTCTGGTAAAAAGTTTTTCTCTCACTTTCTTTTAAGCTGCTTTTATTTATTGAAACTACACATTAAAACCCTACATATAATGCAAATAACAGTTGTCACTATTACTAGTAATCTGTTGCAGAATTGCAGGTCAATACACTTATTCCTGTTAGGCTTCATGGCTACTTTGCTTTGCCTACAGTGATTTATAATTTTAGGGAAGAAGTACCTGTCATAAATGCTTTCCAAATTAAGACTGAGCTTCTCTTGCCTTTCTAGCTTAGTGCATGTGTGAATGCACAATGAAATGGTGCAGCCACAAACTATGGGAAGAGCAGCAACATATGTCATCGTCAATATTAAAATAAAGTATTAGCAGTTTTAACTGCAGTTATGTTTTCTAGACTATATCAGTAACTATATCTGTGTGCTGAGTTGCTGAAATTTAGGGAAAATTTTTGTACGAATAATTTAAATCAGAATATGATAATGAAAGTATGATAAACCCAGAACCAAAGGGAAATAAGATGGCAGTAGAAATTAATTACAAAGGGCAAAGAATGAAAAATGTTAATAATTTGGAAACACAGGCTGCCTATTGCACACCTTCACTGCTTTGGATGACGGTTAGAAAGGTCTCCTTCCCACACAGAAGCAGTTTTATTTCTTATAAAAATGACAGAAGAGACTTGAAAAGGTCAAGAAGGATTAATCAAGAAGAGTTTGAATTATAGACCATCTCAAAAATAGTGTTTTGAAAGTCTGCATTTGTTTGCATGCATTTCAATAAGAAATGAAAAAGTTAATGTGATTTGAAATAGTGATTATTGCTGAGCAGTCTTTCACAATACTGATGATAATGTAATCTTATTTATAGCAGAGAAGAAAGGTATACTAATCACAGTGAGGTGAACAGGCAATACCAATCAAAGTCTTAGAAATACTGTAGTAGATGGCAATGCCTGATCATTTGGAAAGAAATCCAAATCCAGAATTGAAAATGTGTGAGAAGAGCATATACTTTTGAGCATAGCATCTTTATCTTATATTTCCTAACCCACTAACTCATTGTACATTTTGCAAGTTGCATTGGCTCATTTCGTGGGCAAAACAGGATGTAAAAAGCTCTACATAATGTAAAAAAAGGTACTTATTTTATAAAATTTTATATTTTCCAGCCAGTTCAGGACAGACTCAAATAAATGGTTTTCCTGTAAAGCAAACTCAAATCACATAGAAGCAAGTGGGAATCAAGAATATAATGTAAAGAATGTACTAAGGGGTGTGTGTGTATTTGTGAGGGACTTAACAAAATGCCTTCATGAATGCAGATCTTGGAGTAGGAGCTTTGTCTAGGGATTACAGGAGTAAAACTTACAGAAACATTAAATCAGAAGAGCACCTTAACCGGGGTATTCCCTGAAATTGTGGAAAAATGTGCAGCAGACACCAAATTTAGGAAATGCCTGAATTTCATGCACAATGCCTGTAGGGGCCTGCAAAGCCTAGCAAGTACTCCTTTGTAGCACTCTAACAAATCTCTGATTTGTTGTAGAAGACCAAAAGCCAAATGTTATGTCACAAGAAGGGAGGAGAGATCAAAAGGATCAGGGATGTCTCAGACCTGTGTCAAGCACAAGATCATTGTATGTCTAGATGGCATTAAGAGGCAGACATGCCCTGCCGTGTAGGAGAGGGTGAAAAGTCCAACGGCCACGGCTAATGAGACTTGGAAAAATCCTAAACCAGATCTGATCAATCAGGAGGCTTAGATTCTTTCTTAGCTGTGACAGCTTGCTGTAGGGCCTTCTGGCAGATTATCTTGTCTCATGGGGCTCCAACTGACCCCTTGTAAAATGTACAAAACTGAGGTTCTTGGACTGTTAGGAATCCTAGCTAATGGGAAATAATTGAAGCTTTCTTTGAATGAAAGTTACTCAATAAATTAAGCTTTACAAGTTCTTTTCATCATAAATTAAGAGACAGTTAAAAAATTTATCATTGGGTTCAATAACATTTTAGGGACAGGAAAAAATAAACAAGAACACAGAACTACCTTCAACAAGTGTCTAATCTGTTCAAGAATTCATTACAGCAAATGAAAATTAACCTGGAGTTTCAAAATTAAGACTGAGTGCTGCTGAAATCCTAAATCAAAATACATTCTGCTGTATGTCAGGTAGTTTGAGTAAGCACCTAAGAAAGTAAGGTTTTTTTCTTATTAAAAGCGTTCTTTCTCTGTACATATTATGATAAAAGCAGAAATTCCCTGTTTTTACTACTCATGATTGCCTACAATATATAACTCTTCAGTCTCTGTTTTCCCCAACAAAATTCTTGTAGAACTTCTTGTCTTATCTTGGTCCCTGTTTGTTGACTATTGGGTTAGAATTGCAGATGTCACTGGGAAGTTTTAAAAAGCTGTATTGATCAACATGTGACATAGGCAGATCTGAACAAGGTTTTAAAGCAGAGTTAGGAGCGAAAGAAAGCACCAGTTAGACATCTAACCAGAACATGGAATGAAGACAGTTGTTGCCAGGGTCCCTGCAGAAAAGTATTGAGCTTCAGTTACTCCTCTATTGGTCCTGTCCTGATTGATTAAGAAGTTTGCAGAGCTTTTTTTGCCACCTGCACAGTGTTGTAGCCAGCCACTGTTACAATTTGTTACAAAAGCCTGAATTTCCTCTTAAGGCTGTACCATGTCACAGACATTTTTTCATAGAAATCGTTTCTTTGGGACTTGTTCATCTTCTGGGAAGCTGAGGCCCCAGAAAGAGAATGTAAACAATGATTATCAGCTGCTGTGAAATGCAATAGGATGCACCTGTGATTGGGTCATGTTCCATGTGTACAATTAAGGGCCAATCACAGGGCAAGCTCTCTGGAACACAGTGACAGAGAACTCTCTTGTTTTTAGATTCTTTTCTATTCTATTCTTAGCTTAGCAGCCTCTGCAACTTCTCTCCTTATTCTTTTTAGTATAGCTATAATGTATTATATATCATATATCAATAAATCCAGCCTTCTGATCATCAAACAAGATTCTCGTCCATCTCTCTCAACATGAAGACCTCCTCAGGACGCTGTAATAGTATCATACATGGCTGAATGAAAATCTGAAGTCTGCAGAGGACAATTAAAGCTGGGAAGCTGGTGAGGCTGCAGATCACAGTGCCCATTCTTAGCCTTTGGCAGAGGTGATCTTGTGATGAGAGGTAACAGTCTTTGGGGCTCGTTACTCCTTGATTAATAGAAGTGCTCCTTTCTACTGACTCTGGTTTGTAGGAGTGCGCCCTGACATCATGCTTCAGGCAGAACAAGGCTCAGGTTGATTTTCTTTTTCCCTGAAACTAATTACAGTGGCTGAACTGTCACTTCAACAGCATTTTGCTTGAGGCAGCGAGGTAAGGAACTTCTGATGGGGGTAAAAAATTAAGGGCAGTAAGCTCTTGTGATTTGGTACAGATGGGTCAATAAGACAGTGTCCACCTGTGGCCTTCTAAGTTCATAATTTAGGTGAGGACAGTCTTCCTGAGAAGGTAACACACTTCAGGAGTATCAGAATAAAGTAATTTTTCAGCTTAATGAAGTGACAAAACCACTTGCCATTCTTAGTTCTATATCACTCTCACATTCAAGACATACCTACCTGAAGATATTTTTAGACAACAAAGGGTAATCCTCCCATGTGTTACATTTAGAGTGTCTCCAGGCTGAAGTCTTTACTGGTAACTATTCTATTCCCTTATATTCTACTCTGTCAAAGCATAAGGTCTCTCAGAACACAGTGTCTCTTCCTGGACACAGAAAGAAAGGACTCCTAGGTGCTGTTTCCTAAACCTCCTACACATTTTTTAATATCTGTGTCAGGATTGGCTTAGACCTTTCCAACAACCGAAATGGGTTTGACGTAAGCCATGCCTAACCAACCATACCAAACTATTCTTAACCATGCTCCCTCTTGTTCCCTGAACTGTCACATCTCCACTATTTTTCTAAGTTGGTTTATTGTAAAGGAAGGCAGCAAAGTCTGCTCCTTTACCATTTCTTTGGATGTTCCCACCCAGATAAAAACTTTATGGCTCATTTGCTGTTTCAGTAGGCTAAATGCACCCTTTAAGAACCAATTTTTCACAATCTTTTACAATCTTGTGTACAAATCTAAGACAGATAAATGTGTTAAACATTTATAAACCAAACATTGTTACATAGGCATTTTACATAGATCTTCAATGTTTTCATAGTATATATGATTTTATTGTGGATAGATGGGATTATAGTATCTCCTCACCCCATTCTTAATGAGTAACATAAAGACATATTTTTATGTCATTGTCATCTAGCAGATTCAAAGGGAAAAAATATATTCTTACAGGAAGAACTGCAGTATTATACAGTATTATATAGTAATATAGTGCAGGTGTTACACTAGCAGGAATTTGGGCTATATTTAAAAATAAAACTATATTAGCATTTCACACTCTGGTGTGACTCATCTAAGTTTCTATGTCATGGGGAACAAAGTATCAGTTAAAATCTGCAGTGCTAATTGAGGTGTTTACAGTGCCATTTAATAATCACTTGACACTAAAATGCTTTAAAAATAATTTTTGGAAGGCAAGCAACATAATCTCTGATGGAGGAATTCTAGTGCTGTAGTTTCTGGTTCCCTCTGGTGCAGAAACAGCTCCACTTCTGCACTTGATCAGACTATTTTCTGTGATATTTGGGTATAGGTCTCATTTAAATGGTGGTTACATGGTTGATAAGGAAGGCACTTGGCAAGTGCAGCAGTGAGTGACCTGCCTGAACAGTTCATGTGAGCTGCAGTTCATTTACTGCCTCTGTCTGGGGATTTAGCACTAGACAGAGCAGGTATGTGTGAGAGATGTTCAGGCTCAAGGGTTTATAGGCTGGATATCATGGTGTTAGGGTTTGTTTGTGTTTGGGTTTTTTTTTTTTTTATCTGTAGTGAAAGAACAGAAGGAAATCTTCTGAGATGAACCAAAAGAAGCTTCTGTTCTTCGTTAAGCATGGTATCTTCACTCTGGGTTTCATGTTACTTGTGAACCTGAAGGCAGATTTAAGAGATTCCAGGTTGCTTCCAACTAAGTCTTAAGAAGGCACACAAAATCAGTAACTTACTGCTTCTTAGCTGAGAAGCAGCTAATTTCAGCAAAGATAATTTTATGAAACACTGATACATCTTTTTTTTTTTTGTGATTGTGAGCATTTATACTCAGCTATTTATATCAGAATTACCTAAGGAAATGCAGCTGTGCCCTTCTTGTGTATGCAGTCTCAATCAGATCCTTTGTGTCTATTTTATCTTCCTAATTTTTGTATTTTTTTCCTACTAGACATGGAAATAATGGAAGCCCCAGGATTTCTGAATATATCCTAGTAGGAAATGGGTTGAGAGAACTGAAAAATGAAGCTAACAATTAAAGCTGTAGCAAGTAGTATGATTTTATATTTTGAAGCCACCTTTTTATTTTTGAGCATATGATTTTTCCTGTTTAGCTCTTTCATCCCACTGAAACGCTTTATTTATATGGCAAACTTTTTTAGAGACTTTGGATTGACAGAAGACTATTAAAAATGCTTTTTAGCTTCAGAACTTTTACTGTTCTAAAATTAATTTACTCTTACTTTCAGAGATTCATGTGATTCTCTCATTATTGGCCATTTGTGGTCTGCCATCTACTGCTGCTTCTAAAGTGTCTTACTTGGCCTTCAAGGCATCTGGCTGTGTGCTGAACTGAGAAATTATGTGAATTGTACTTTGAAAGCCTGCTTGCAGCATGGTAATTTATTGCTTATTAGGATGGAATTTCAAGATATGTTATCTTTGCTGATGATCCTTTCAGATGTACTCTGCTACAAGGGAACAAATAAAGTGACTCCACCATTTATATTCCAAATGGCATCTATTTATTCAATCTCACAGTTCCCTAATGATTAAGTGAAGCTATTTAAATCAGAACAGAATGTTTCTCTTTTAATATGGGAGCTCTGCCTGTCCATCAGGTGGGCATGCTCTAGCAGAAGAACAAATCTGTTCTCTCGTTGAAGCTATTTAGATGTCCTGGCATGATGAAGGTAGTGATTTTTTAACACTGCATCTTTTGTACTGGCCAGAGATACGAGGATCTCTTTCCTCAAGTGTGTCATGGGTGCTGCTGTGAGACTTGTCACTCAAGTTTCATTGACAAGAAGATCTGATTGAATGCAGTCAACTACCACATTTCTAGCAGTTTGAAGACTTTTGGCCACATCTTAGTGAGAGCATCTTTACAGGCTTCAGGAAGGAGTTCAATTGCAAGTATCCACGCATTAATGATTTAAGTTTTCCTAAAGCTGAAATCCAGTTTAGGTCCTCTGAGAATGCTCTGTGTATGCTCCAGAGTTAAATTCTAATCCACCACCTACTGTCATGAGAAGGCAAAATCCAACCCAGACTATTGGGCCCAAGCAGGGGCAGTCTCTGATCATACCACTCTCAGGTGAAGAGAGCTCAGATATTCCAGCAGAGCCGTTTCATTTTCTACAGGCAATGACTACACAGCCAGCATGCAGGACAGGAACAGGATGAGTGAGTATTTGTGCACTGGTTTCTAATCAGTGAAGGACACTCACATGAATCTGATACATTTAGGGAATTTTTCCAGTGCTTCCTGATTTGGAGGTCCTTGGAACTTCAGAGAATGGTATAGCTGCATATTTAGTAAAAGACCTGCTCAGTTGTTGTCATAAGAAGTTAAATTATCAAAACCCAAGAAAATTGCATAATAAATTTACAAGCTAGGCAGCCAAGATAGCAGAGGGAAAGAGGCTGTGTTAGCATTGAATCTCTTAAGACATCATAATGAGTGTGACCATGAATTTATTCTCGTCTATTTAACACCTTGTTTTTCTCTATGTTAAACTATTGCTCAGTAAAAGAAGAGGGAAAACTCATCACCTAGTCAGTGTCTTGATCCCAATAACAGCATATCTGTTCTGCTTTCTAGGGCATTATGACCTGCATAAGAGAAATCAGCAGCATTCAGCCTTGCTACAACAGGAACAGCAGTTTCCTGAAGGTGGCAGAGGCATGGCAGTATGGGGTCAGCTGAGTGTCCTTCACACATTGCTGGGACTGATTGTTCCCTTATTTTTCAGATAACTTTAGAGCATTTTGAAATCTTTATTAACAAGATAACAGTTCTTCATAAAAATTCATGCAACCAATATAAAAATTCTTTGAACATTTCAATTATGATTAATGGTTTGGTTATATTTTTATTCAGTAATATACATTTTTTGAGAACACTATAGAGTTCTCAAAAAAAGTATATTACTGAATAAAAATATAACCAAACCATTGAGAACTCTATAGAGATAAAAATATAACCGAACCATTGAGAACTCCATAGAGATTTTAATTTCAAATACAGTATCTCATGAAGACCCCTGATATTTGTTCTAACAGTACAATGAATAAAGAGGAGTTTTTTTCTAATTTTTGTCCATATGAAGTTACTGAAGGAATACAGCTGGTTAAACTGGAAATGTTTGGCAATACTGAGTACAACTTGATGATGTTTTTGAATACAAAATCCCTTTCTGCCACAATCAGTGTAAAAAAAGAAATCCACCAGGTAATAAGAGAAAAACAGAAAAAGGAAAGAGAAGAGGGAGAGATATTTTTCTTAGAGTTACATTATGTTTAGTCTTTTGAATGACTATAGTGTGTGTTAGATTGTAAATTCTTATCTTTGGTTCTGCTGTGTTTTACATGATGTCTGTACAAAGATGTAATAGGATTAGCTTGGTTCTTCTATGCATCACAATATGCTACAGGTAGAGAAGACCCCATCTGAATAACTGCACAGCAGCATAGCAGATGAATTTCAGTGTAAATAAGGGCTATTAATGCTTTCAGATTGAAAAAAGAAAGACTCTCTCTAACTAGGGATACAGGCTGATTGTCTCTGTATCATCAGTTGTGATGATACATGGAGAAAAGACCTAGAGTTACCACAGCTAGTGCTCTAAAACCATCAGAGAATGTCAAAAAGGACTCACATTAAAGATCATTAGGGAAGAAGTTTTTGTGCCACTGAGTAAATAAATGGTTTTATTTTCTAGTCTTGAGAGGAATGACAGAGACCTAATGACTGCTGCCAGGTTTCTTAATCAGATACTGAAGCCCCATCACAGGCATTCGATTTCCTTTTATTACAGTTTTACAGTGAACTCCCCAAAATAGTTATCTTACTGCTTATTTATTTATTCTACTTAAAATTAGTTTTTATTATGTCTTGGTACTATTGTAAGCAGATTGCAAAAGTAATTATAATGTAGAGAATGGGATTTAAAACTTAACTTTCCAGCATCTTCCTTATACCACGTGTCCTGCCCTTGCACTGATGGCATCTATTTTAACATATGACCTTTACTTCCAAATTTAATTCGTAGATATCAAATTTTGGGCAAGCCTCTCTTGCAGTAAAAGTCAATATGTTCAAAGGCAAGACTGCCTATGTATGGATCAGATGAAGGATTTACCTTGTTAAGTGTCTTCCCAGTGATAAAAGTCACCAACTGAGACAATGTAAGACCCCACAGTAGATGAGACCCTGTCAAGTTGTCTGCAGCCCTCGACAGACCACCCTGAAAATGAGCAGTATACAGATTTACTGCTTCCTGAGCACAGAACCCCACAGATTCTTCCCAAATTCAGCCTCAACCCTGACTGCAAATTATAACCCTTCCAGCAGGAGTGGCCAGAGACTTTCTTGGAAGGACCTGTGTCACTGGACTATGTGATGTTATGACCTCCAGGGCAGGTATCCCCTGCACAGAGCATCAGACACATCTATGGTGCCAGTAAGGATACCCTAGAACAGGTTCCCAAATCCCCCCTTTGTTGACACACATCATGGAGTACCCTATGACAGAAGCAGTTAATTTGGCTCTGAGGCCATGTCTGGAGCTGGCTGTTCTTCATAGCAGAATATCCATAGCCTCATGATCCAACGTGACAAAACTGACTAACTCTTCAGCATAAAATAGCCACGTGTCACTTTGTTGCTGTACCTGAGGCAGGTGACTTCAGCAGCTGTGGTGTCTGCATTTGCCAGCACATCCTGCAAGGAGGCAGGCAGGTGTGCACCCAATGTGTGAGAAACACAGGACAGTGGAGTTTATCTGTGTCTAGCTCAGCAACACGGAGTTTACAGCTTGTCCTGTACATCAGGCATGTGATCCTATCTCCTTTGGGCACCACCAAGCTTTGGGAGTTCTGGCCTGGTTCAAGGGTTAAACCCACCATCTTTCATTATATTCAGAATACAAGTGGGAGCTGACCCATGGCACAGGGGCCAAACACTTGCCATGGAAAGCATCTTTAATATATGACAAGTCACACAAAGTCTTTGCCGATGAAAGCTATGCACAAATTTCAAATAGTTATGCTGATTGTAAGGAGACTCTCTGTGGAGATATTCCAGTAGCAAGAAACTGCAAGGTTCTAAATGGCTTCATTTGTTTTTGCTCATGTTCTTAATAAACTGTAGAAGTACTACCTTAGGCTACTGGGTGGAAACTAGGCAACATTAGTATTTTAAAATAGATTTACACAATTGGGTACTTTAAGGCACAATTATAGAGAGCTTGTTTTGTTTATAGTTATCAACATCTGTTGTCCTATCTAGCCTGTCAGCCCCAGTTTGTACTTTTAGTTTCTCCAAATAGATATTAAATGTAAACAGAATACAAGCAGGATCCTCTGTAATACAATTTTGACCTTTCTGCAAATAAGATGAAGAAACATTATCTCCTTGAGAGCCTCTAAGTGGAGAATAAAAAACTTTTGATAATGACTGATATTCACAGTGTCATTAAGTGAAATACAAGTTTCTAGAAGTGCTGAACATGGAATGACCCAATGGCATATTCATTAGATAGGCAATGTCCTGGAAATGTTTCTGGGGAGGAGCATCTGCGCTCCTGACGCAAATTGCCTCTCCCTTGCAAATGCATACCCAAGCCATCCCTCCAACTCTCCAGTCAGTACTGTCCACTTGAAGGGTCTTGTCAGGTGATGATGAGGGACAAGGCAAATGTAGCAATTCCAGTCCCACAGTCTGTGAGGTCAGGTGTTACATACAGTGTACACAAGGCACTGAAGGAGGAAAGGGTGTCTCAGAAGGATACTACAGGCATTAAATATCTAGGACCAAGACTCCTTGGAAATTAATTTATAATTTAATTTTACACATTGTGTTGGATTTGATACTGTTGCAAAGGCACTGTCTAGTTCATAACTGCCAGCTTATGTGGGTTTCGGCTCACCTTTATATATTTGTTGATCAACAATCAGTTATTTCTGTAATGTGTTGTCTGTAACCCATAATTATGAAGAAATGAATTACTACATCCTACAAAAAATTTCATTGCCTTATCAGAAAACACACAATCATTCATCAAACTATTATATGGGTCCCCATGAGTCAAAGCTTACAGAGATTTGTAATTGAATTGATAGAAAACACAGATAAAACCTTTTGTCAATAAGTACCCATAAATTAGTCAGGCACAATATACTCCCTGCATATTAGAGAAAATCCCTTTCTCCCAGGCATCCCTATGCTATTAAAAGAATTATGTACCCTGTAAAGTAGTCAAGTTAGGAATGTGTATCTGGAGAGTGAAGCCAGCATGGTGGGGTGGTCTGGTGTTCCCAACCTTGTTGCAGTCCTGCCCATGCACAGCAGCACAGCAGGTGCCCCAGCTTGTTTAGGGGAGCATTTGCTGCTCAGCTCCAGGACACTGCACAGAGCTTGGCTTGCAGGGGTGGCTGCCACCCGGTGGCCTCTGCTCTCTCTGCTTTGCCTTCAGCCTGCTCCATGCAGCCACTGCATCACAATATGCTTAACAGCCAAAGGAATTTTTTTTTTTTCTCATACAAAGCTCTGGTCTCTGATTCAGATCCTAGATCTGCCTCTGCAGCAGAGAAGCACCAGCAGGTGTCCAGAGAAGCTGTTTCTTCTGATTTCTCTCTCTGTTTTCTTTGGACTTCCCCTTTTTGTCCTTTCTTGCATGCAGACACATGCCAAGAAGATCCTTCCCCTTCTTTCTGCACCTGCAAGAGCTCACTTTTATATCCCTACCTCTGTGCACATGCAGGGATAGGAAGTCATGAGTGAAACTAGGGAAGGTCTGGGCCAGAGGAGTTGTGAGGGATGGACATGCTACACTTCATGAGGGAGTCATCTGTGGTAGCAGAACACTCTGCTTAGGCAGTTGTGTAGGAAATTCAGTGAGAAAGCATGTGGGGATAGAGAAGGATGTCAGCTGCCCAGGGTGAGCTCATTCCTGCTCTAGCCTGTATGGCACAATTCTGCTGGGTCTGCTGGGTCTGAAAAATGTTTACTCTACTGAGGAACCAGCTGATAAAATGACAGTGATACCTTTTCTGCTTAAAAAATAATAGAAGAACCGAGGGAACTGATGTTTTTAAAACTGAGCTGTTGCAAACAGGAAAAACCCACCAAGATTGCTAATTCAATCTCTTGATAACTAAGAAATACCAGAATTGCAGAAAAATTTTCTGTGGCATCATGGATATATGTGCATTATACTGTACCTTTATCATCTCTATAGATCATTTTCTCATAGGACCTTTATGAGACTGACTGTGGGGACAGGGTATTCCAAGGATTAACTAGGCTTGTGTAGTGAAGGGGACTGCTATTTATTATCCCTGTCTTCTACACTACAGGAAAAAAATGGTCTGAACAGAAAGGGATTTCAGAATAGGAAAGACTGATCACGAAATTAAATCTTTGAATGTTGTCTCAAAGTGGGTTTGGATACAGAGTTCCTGCAGTTCTCTATTGCAGGAATAACTTGAAATAAGTTTTCATACACAAGTAGTCACTATGTCATGTTCATTTCTGAGTTTCCATGTGAATTGCTAGGGTTTGGTTTGTGGGAGTATTGACATTTCAGAGCCATGACTGATGCTGGCAGGAGCTGTGCTTTAAATATGTGAAGTGCTAAAAAGTGAAGGATATTTTAAAAGATCAAGTGCAAACTTTCAAATTGTGCATCCAAATTAACAAGTACTTTCAAATTTAATCTCATATTCATGCTCTTTTCCCAAAATACCCACAATTCCATTTATCCATCTTCAACTGGCCTGCTGTACAGGTTAATGCTGGTGCCACACCTTAACAATATAGGAAAAGAAATTCCATGAAAAAAGAACATTTTGTAACTGTATGAGGTTTTGGATAATGTACTGCAAATAAGACATGGAAGCCTCATTCAGCAATTAAATGAAGAACGGTGTTCTAGATCCTAAATCCAGAGATGGTAGTTTAGTCTGACCTCCAGTGTAGCATAGGTCAGTTCTGCTCAGAATTAGGTTTAGTTTAACTACAGCATCTCTTTTAAAAAGTTAGAAAATCCCAATTTAAATATTTGTAGTATGAACAAGCTATCATTATTTTGTTAAATTATTGGAGTGATTAATTTTCATAGTACTAATACATGCAATTTCTGTTTTGGAATGTCTCTGCTTTCAACTTCCAGGCACTTCATCTTGTTCTGATTGTGATTTTGAGACAGAAGAGTCCCAATTATTGAATTTGTATTCCTCCTAGAGGTAATTAGAAGCTGTGATCAGGAGGCCCATTAGCCTTTTTTTGTGAGATAAACAGATTGAACTTCAGTTTTTCACCATGGCAGTTTCCCCAATGCTTTGATCGTTCTCCTGGTTCACCTCTGAACCAGAGAGACCCTATTTATTCCTTTTTCAGCTGTGGGTGCTGGGACTCTGACCAGTATCTCAGAAGGCTTGTTAGTCCCAGGTTGTATAACTTTCTAACACTTTTTGGTCTTCTGCTAATTCATGACATGATTGGCATTTTATTTTGCTGTTATACCCTTTTCATACTGCACGAGGAGCTAATCTCCATTTGACTGACATGATGCCCCAATCATTTCAGATACTGTTCCCAACTGTGTCTCATTATGTCTGTAACTCCTGAATATTGTTGAATTACAATTATCTGTAGTGATGCACATGCCATTTTCTTGCATCAGCTTATCAGCTCATTTGTTTCAGTGTACCCTCTTTATGTGTCACATGCACACTTTGATCAGTAAGGATTCTCTCATCTCTTCCAGAGCATTAATAAAAATGCTAAGGCCAAGAACTGACCCTAGCATGGCCTTAAGAATATATGCCCTTAATGACATCTCACTGTTTACAAATGTATTTTTCAACCTTTCAACAGCTTAAAAAAATTAATTCCCTGTGTACCACATTGGTTTTTTTTAAATTATCAAAATGTTGTATAATGCCAAGGATTTTGACTTTTTCACATAGCCTGTATTCCCTTTCTCAGTCACTCAGTGCAAGGCCATCAATCCTGCATGGAGTGGAGGCATCTGATGGGGAAAAAGGATGTGATCTTCCAATTAGGAATCTATCAAAATGCATTGATGGCAGGTGGATTAAAGATACTCAATATCTGAACTTATTCTGGATTTTAGGTCCTAGTTTTTCTAATATGAAGGGCTTCTGTGTCTGTGTGAGAGACAGTTTTGATATAGTTTTAAATATTTACTGATTAGGATATCACACTCTCACTCAAGTATAAATGTAAATGTATAAAATAAATTGCAATGAACTGCATTCCCTGAATGCATGTTTCTTGCTGCTCACTAGAGAGAGAGAGACACTGCATAACCAGCTCAGATGTAAATGCTGATGTGAGCCGGCCAAGGTTAGAGGAGATGAATCCAAAACAAAGCCTATAGAATTCCATAGTGATTCTTGCTTTTCTGTTCTGATAATGAAGTCTAGAAACAAATTCAATTTTGTGGAAACTAAAAAAGAATTCTGATCATTTTGCTTTACTAAACAATGTTTTATTTGTTATTCCAGCAGCTGTTTAACAACTGGATTAGCTAATTAATATATGGTAAAAATGAATGCTAAAATGAATGGTAATTCCTTTTAACTGCAGCAGTAACTGATAACCTCCCTTGCACATTGTATAACCCCAGGGCCCACAGCAAACAGAGCTGTGCCTGGAGAAATCAAACTCCTTTTGATCTGGGAACTTGGGCCAAAGAAAAGAATGAACAGGTTAAAAAACGTTTAGGGAAAAAGTCTGAAGGCCACAAAAAATGGGCTTTTCTAATTTTACTAAAATAGCTTAAAGAATTCTTGAGAGATTAAAAAATTGCGATCAAAAAGATGTCTCTTTTGTCTGTGGGGATAATTTCCTTTCTCTAGCAGTGTTTCTGTTTCCAGTAGCTTGATTAAAGTACAATATCTCATGATTAAATGATCTGGACACATTTGCATATGAATGCTAGATGACATGGCATAGAAACTGATTAGGCCTCATCTATATCACATGCCTGGAAATTAATGCTAATAACACTTAATATATTAAGATTTGGATTAAACTTGACAAGAGAAAATGAAGTGTAAAACAGCTTTGCTAAACATTTGGGAGCTTCACGGATTTTCCCTCCCCTTTTAATCTGGACATAAAAGTTTTTTCATCTCAGCTGCTGATAGCTTACACGTTCTTAGAAATAACAGTCTTCTAATCACATACACAGTCTAGAAATGATATGAGGAAGATAACTGTTTATGATGGAAAACTCTGTGAACATGTGTCTGACTTTGCCACTCTTGTGTTTAGATAAAGCAGGCAGTAGGAGTGAGAGTACAGGCTTTCAACAACTTTTTGTCTTCAGAACACAAGGGAAAGTAAGCAATAATTTTCAAGCCTGAGCAAGAAATGCTGGGGAGTTACATTAAATCCTTGATAGTGTGATCATTTGTGTCTGATTAAACTCTTAATATTTTGCTTATACTAGAAATGTCCTAGCAGCTGATCCTGAGTGGTCTGTACCATATGCCTTCAAGATGCCTTGGGAGTTTGACATTTGAAAATTCACTAGACAGGCTTCAGAGGTAAGTGCTCAAAAAATGAATAAGATAAAATAGAAACATATTTAGGTTGAAATTAATAAAATAAATTATATTTCACATGACTCACACCAGTGACAAAACTTTACCACTGCAGCCTGGCTTATGGTAAGAACATCTTGTCTTCCCTGAAGAGAATAGGACCTCTGTGACTCTGGGACTCACCTTCTAAAGTCCAATTTTGTGTAAAAGACCTGGCAGCCAGTGACAAGTTGAACTGGGCTTGAGGCCAAAATACTGCATCTCATCCAGCAGCTGAGGTACATGTCTGGCACTCATCCCTCTTTCTGAATGAGCTGAAATCCCATGCAAGCATTTGCACGTGAAGAGTTCAAATACAGACAAAATTCAGCTGCTTATTAATGCTGAGGTTTCCTCATTTTCTAGCAGAATAATTTTTGCAGCTCAGCATATATATACCATATGTAACATTCCAGCACTGAAATGCTCTGGGAGGAAGAAGAGCAGAAGTTGATACAGACTGTGGGGAAAGATTATTTAAGTTTTGACTAATGCATGCCTAGTCATTGATGATGCAGTGAAGAAGAAAATGCCTGAAGTATCTTTAAGTAGAGCCTTAATATCTTTAAGTTAGTGCCTTCTTTGTTAAACAGAAGGCACTATTCTTTGTTAAACAGAAGGCACTAACAATATTTTTGTAGCAGCAGTTGAGCTATTTTGAGCTTAGAAATGTATGTTATTTATTTTATTCAGCTTCTGCAAGTTATATCAGCTGTAATGCTGCTTTAAGTTTTATTTAGTTTTGCAGATTCTGGCCCCCTCCCCTCCAGCTTTTTAATTGGACCTCAGTCATTTTTTAAGAAAAATGCAGTATTTGATGTTAATGTAACAGGAATTAATATGGTATCAACCATGATGTAATAAATCCCCCTTTTAATACCATGAAAGGTAACAATGATAGAAGTTATTGTATTTTATATACATTCTTTTAATTTTAAAGTATTACCCAACCAAGGCTTCTCATGATATAAATGAGGTTTTCATCCTGTAATGTCAGCAACTGCCAAAAAGTAGAAAATTCTTGCTACACTTACAGTGTTATAGAAAGTGTTCCCCCAAACATTCATCTCTTCTTTTGAAACTCATCTGGTGTTCCTTTGGCCATGAAGTAATTTAAAAATACTCCACTGGAGCAGGGGGAATGTTTTAAGAGCCCTGTTCCTCCTCAGTTGCCTTTCTTTGGGTTGCCCACTGGAAGCCTATGGACAGACCAGATGAGCAAAGCAGAGCCCCCTTGTCCTGACTGCTGGTGCTTTGTGCCAGGAGGCCATGCTCTCACTAGAACCAGCACTGTGCTGCAGCTCTGCAGGTTGCACAAGCAAAGGCTCTGAGCAGAATTGCCCTTGCTTGCTCCCTCTGTTAACAGGATGGTGGGGGAACAGAAATAGCTGGTACTGTTTGTGATTGGGATTTTGGACATGCAGAAACATGCTACCTGCCATGTGACAGAACACATTCTATAGCTGTATTTTCCTGTTGTCAGCTTAGTTCTGACAATACCGTTTCCCTTGGGTATACAACAATATACTTTTTATTTTACTTTTAATTTCATTTTGGTGCTGAATTATTATTTGCAATAAGACAGGTTCTCTCTTCTCCTTAAAAACACCCAGATTTGAGGGTTCTGCTCATCAGCATTAAATAGTTATTCATGGTGCTAAAGGTGTTGTTTGGAAGCACATGTGGCAGCTGTGAGCCTGTGCTGCCTCTCCCCCCAATGCTGCCCTCCAAGAGTGCTGCAAATAGAGAATGGAGCTTGCTGCTGGCCCCAGTGTACTGCCATGACCAGATCTAGACTCTCTGAACACAAAGCCATCCAGGGACTCAGTAGGAATTCACCTTGGGATTTAAATGCAAACAAGAACAAATTCTGCCGTGTGAAATTACTTAATACAAGTCAGGCTTGGAAAATGACAGCAACCCCTGTGAGAGCTGTTCTCTGTGACAAGGTTGTTTTCTGCACATTGGCTCTTCAGTTTCTACTACTGCACACCAAAATCCCATCTGAGAAGATGAATTCATGCAGGACTTGGGAGAGAGCTGTAGCCAGGTGGGATCTGGTGTTTTTCTTCCTGGCCAGGGGTTCATTTCCACTCTCAGAGTAGAAGATGTGAAATTAGCTGCTTATAGGCAATAATTTCATTCCTTTAGTAAGTTCCAAATACTAATAAGATGTAATTTTCTCAGCGTGTTCTCATAATAATTCAGCTATTAGGAGGGGGAAACAGAAAATAGAACTTGATCCATACCTTTATATTTAAGAGTGCCACAGCTGACACACTGGGGAATACGCTTGGAGAAAAACAGGCTGGTGTCTGCCTTGAAATCTTCAGAGACCCACTCAAAGCTTTCAGCTACTGTGTGCTGCTATCTGCACTGGGGACTGACACACATCCTTATCAGCCCTGCCCCTTGCTTGAGAAACACTGTTTTAGGTAACACAGGCATGAATGATACACCACCTCTTGCAACTTGAGGATTAAAAAGTTCACTCCCACCTTCAGGAAACAAATACTGATCCTTATGGTACACCTGAGACACCAGAGAGTAATATGTGGTAGGGAGGAAAAGCAAGCAATGGTAGTCTGGGGACAAAATGGAAATTAAGTGATTCACAGATGCAGCTTTCTTTAGAACAAACCAGAACATTTTATTGATTTCTCCATCTTTCTAAAATAGTTCTCTTGAATTTCATTATTCACAAGGCAACAGAAAATGCACATTCTGAAATTCAATACTAAAAAAAATCAGGAAAATTGAAGTTATTATTCTGTGACCTCACTGCTCTTTGGCATCTTATGATGCATTTCAAAGCTGTACAGAGAAGGGATGCATACTAAAATGTGTGAAAAAAAAAGAGAGGGGAAAAAGTAAAGAAAGAAACAAGTATCACAAAAGAAGCAGTATTTTGTACAGGCTACATAAAGCATTATATAGTTATAGAAAAGTTTTCTGAATTCAGCTTTAAATGAATCAGAAATATAATTAGGGAATGAAGTGGGAGAATTTGTGGTACATTTGATTTCTACTGTCTTGCAGCATGGACTGCTCTCTGAAAATTCAGGATTCAGTCTCCAGCTCTCTGCTCAGCTGAATCTTGTTTTTTTCACTGTATTTAGTGATGTGCAGTTCATAACATCAGATGTACATTCATACAGCTGCAGCTCTGTGTGACTAGTAACATTGACTAAAAGCTGATACCATATTCCCATAAGCAGATTTTATATGTGGTGGTTCTGGGCTTGATTGACATTTACCATGAAAGTGGACTACTGAAGTGGTTTCCTCTTTCTTGAGTTTGTGCAGGAAGGTTTTAGTAGTGGAGGGTCACTGAGGTGGCTTCTGTGGGAAGACACCAGGCACTGTCCTGTGTCAGCAGGCTCCAGGATGGATCTGCTGCTGGCCAAAGCCAAGCCCATTAGCAATGTTGGCAGAACCTCTGTGATAAGACATTTAAGAAAGAGTAAAAAAATGCAGAGCAAGAGCTCAGAGCAATGGAAAGAAATGAGAAAAATGAGAAAAACAGCTCTGCAGGCATCAATGTGGAGGTGCTGCAGGCACTGGAGCAGAGAGTCCCCTGCAGGCCTTGATGAAGACCATGGTGAAGCCCCTCTGCAGTCTGTGCCAGTCCAGAGTGGAGCAGAGATCCACATGCAGTGTGTGGAGGACCTTATGCCAGAGCAGGCAGAGATGCCATGGAGGAAGGTGCAGTGAGGGGTCCTGGCAGGGCACCCATGCTGGAGCACTTCGTTCCTGGAGAACTGACCCCATGGAAAGGGATCCATGCTGGAGTAGCTCTTTAAGAACTGTAGTCTAAGGGACAGACCTATGCAGGAGTAGCTCATGTAGCTCATGTAGGACTATTGAGTGGGAAACCCCCAGTGCTGGAGTAGGGTAAGGGTGTGAGGGGGAAGGAGCAACAGCAGCAGCATGTGATAAACTAACTGCAACCCCCATTCCTTGTGCCCTGTGCCACTGTGGCAAAGGAGGAAGGCAAATTGGGAATGAAGTCAAGCTCCAAAAGAAGGGACATGTGGGGGGAAGGGTTTTTTAGATTTGTTCTTATTTCTCAGTATCCTACTCTGTCATTAACTGACAAAAAATTAAATTATATTCTCCGAGTCTGTTTTGCCTGTGATGGTAATTGGCGAGCAATCTCCCAGCCCTTAGCACACAAGCTTTTCATTTTGTTTTCTCTCCCTGTCCTGCTAAAGAGGGGGAGTCAGAAAGTGGCGTGGTGGGCAGCTGGTGGCAGCCAAGGTCAAAACCCACTTTGCCTGTAGGGTCCTTGTCCACTTGCTTTATCATTACTGTCCTCCACAGGCTGCTCACCCGTGTTCTCAGCCACAGCTTTGCTAAAGTCAGCCCTGCCAGCTCCCAGAGTCACAGAAGCAAGGAGCCACCAGCCACCAGCCTAGGCTCCAATGAAAGGATTAAGTTGGAGGAACATGGTAGTCATGCACAATACTCTCATGGCTAATATCTGGACGTTGCGTAGGGTGTGAAGTTAATAAAATGTTGCCTGTACAAAACTGGGAGAATTTGGTTCCCAGTGGCTCATATGCCACTTTAAATGCAGGCAAATCTAAGGCTGTCTGATTTCAAGCTATTACCAAACTCTTATCTCCATTTGACCTTATGCCTAATTTATTTTTACAAAATCATTGTTTTGATCAAATTTTTTTGTAACCTGGATATGCATAAGTACTATCCTCCAATAAAAAAAAGAGTGAAGAGAAAAAAGGACTATATGCTAACTAATTCCCATGCTTTTTTCATGTTTCTATGGGAATGATGCAGCAGAAAATGCTGCATGGCTGGATCAAAGATGCCAGAAACTGATCAAAAGGGTGTGTTGGAGTATTTCTTAAGGGTCACTTTACTGCATTGCAAAATGCCTGAAATGTGGACACACTTAACACTGGCACAACACTCATCAGTGTATACTGAGATCACTGAGCAGAGTAACCTGTCATTTATATCACAAGAAAGTTGCTACTTTTGAAATCTTGTTGAGATGAAGCTCATTTACATTGAAATTGCCTTTCAACATCCCACCATCAGTTATGTTTATGTCATCCATTGACAGATATAATGTTCTTTGGGGAAAAGACATGAGGCAACATAGAGAAAAAAGCACCTCATGACAGAAAATTGTAGGATTTTTTTGTGCCCATTGTTGTATGAAAAATGTGTGATGTTCACAAGGAGACAGTGAAAAGGACAGGGTAAATTGAAAGCAGGGTCTTTAAGTCCTGCATGTCTACCTTTGCAGCCTTTGAAAATGTCAGATCCATGTGGAGTATTACCTGCTCAGAAGACGAACAATTTCTGCTGGTAGTGGCATTTGTGAAGAGTTGGGACTACATGCATCAATCACCCCTGCAAAGCAGATTTCCAGTGACTTCAGAGAGAGTGGGAAAATAAGGACAGACCTCTTAGAATATAGTACAGGAAGAACTGAAAAAGGTTTTTCTGGGTGTTTGAGCAACAGACAACAGAGAAGCTCAGACTGCATAGTTTGTGGGGTAGGAATCTGGTGTTTCCTTGATATGCTCTGCCTTTTGGACTGGTGTTTCAAATAGTAACTGTAAATGCTGACTGTGATGAGTGCTGACTTTGCTTGATGCCTTCTCTGGTACTGCACTGTAAGTCATCATTTAAATACATAGCTTGAAATAAAAATATTTCAATGCATTATTTGCATTTTCAATGCACTACTTCAGTATTTCAAAAGCTTTTCTCTTCAAGAATTGAAAATAATAAGCAGGACTTTTATGTGAGGTGATTTCTGCTTTCTTGCATAGCCGATGATCATACTCATTTCACTGCAAGTGCTACATTTCCTCTACTAACATTCCCTTTATAGATCACCTCAAGGTTTGACCTTCATTCTACTTTCCAGATATGTTTGATGAAGCTAGTATGAAAATAGTATTTGCAAGTAAAGCTGGGTCTCACTTCCATGAAAGGATTGTTGTTAGAGAGGTTTACCCAAATTGCTCTGCTGTGATATTTTTTGTTGCTGTTTTTCATTGCTTTGCCTTGAGGCAGTGCAGGGAAATGTGACAATTCCTATGCTGTTAGTCAGCTTTGGGTCCATGAACTGACCACATTGCTGTCTGTCTGTCCCTGAGCAGTGTGTGGATGATAGATATTTTTCTTTTCACTAGTCTTTTCATTTGATCAAGATAAAAACCCAATAAGAAAGCGTTTCAAAATTATTTGGTGAATGACTGCTAGTGAGGATATACTCGTGTCAAAGGCCATTATTTCCAGCATGTCTGGACAGAGCTAGTGAGATGAATTCTGTAGAGAAAGATGACAGTGGTCTGGAAAATTGTACATCCCAGAGGAGCAGCTGTTCCACTTCCCACATCTAAGATGATGTCCCCAGTGACCTTGTCTGAGAAAAAGAAAAACAGCAAAATGCATCTTTGAGGTGTTTTCATACACTCATGGAATGGTTTGGGTTGGAAGGGACCTTTAAAATTCAGCTACAGCAACTCAGGTGGAAATGAAGTCCCTTCCAGCTTAGTACACTGCTTCAGTGACAGCAGGAGTATCCTAACTGGTCAAAGTGTTTTAATTTAATTTCAAGGAAGCAAGCCTGAAGCTACATACAGCAGCATACATTATCATAAAAGCTTGGTAATGTTTTTTGTACTTCAGAAATGAAAAATTGCATCAATCTTTAACCCATCTCAGTACCTCTCCAGTGTGTCAATAATTTCCTAATTTCTCGAGTATTTTTGAAAATGAGCTGTTTCCTTATGTCAGACAATATCTTCCTCAAACCAGGAGATGGAGCCCTGCTGCCTATCACCAATTGCTGAGTCTACACCCACAAGAAATATTTTTTAAATTTCATTTGAGGAGAGCATGTATCAGTTCTGCTTTCTTCTGATAAGATTTGATGTGTGCCATCATCACTCAGCAGATTTAAGGCTACTGAGTAAGGAAATGGTCTGATGGGCTTCTGTGTTCTGAAGATGGCCAGCCACTGGGAGACAGAAGGTTGCAAATAGTCTGTTCAGTTTTATGCAGGTGGCTAGTGATGGTGCTAATAAATGCCTCAGTAGATGCATGAGACAAGGGAGTAGAGCAGCTCCCCAGTGCCAGGACAGCAGGGGCCCTGGCTCACCTCCCTCAGCCCCTGCCACTCCAAGGCTTCTGGCATGGGATGCCCGAGGGGGCATCACACTGTACCAGGGGGGTGGCACAGCTGAGCCGAGAGGCTTCCCTGTCACCCCCAGGACTCCAGGGGCTCTGAACCCAGGCCCCTGGTGCTGAGGGCTCTGCTGTTCCCATGGTATTTACATCAGGCCATGCAGTGACAGTTTCATCCATTACCAGGGCAGTGAGGGGGGGCTGCCTGTGACATCTGGCATGGCCTAAAAGCCCTCTGTGTACTCAGTGCCTGATTGACGCAGCCTGTGGCAGTCTGCCCAAGCCGGACACTTCCCTTTTGGTGTTACTAGTCAGTCATTAACAAGGACAGTGCTTAGCAACTTAATTCAGCAACATTAGCCACCATCTTCCTGGAGTGCAGATGTCTGAGTTCCACTCACCACATGTGCTGCTTGATTCAGCACAAGCCATGCACCTCAGTGGAAATCTGCTGCCTACATGGCAGGACAAGCAGGGGAGACTGCTTATGGCACATATATACATGTAAGAGCACATGCTCAAGTAATCCTGGAAGACTGTTCACTTCATTGGATACACACACGCAAAAGAATATGAATCTTGCAAAACCATTTGCTCCCTGGAGTACAAATATATTCAAAAAATGCAGAGCAGGGAAGACTGTTCACTGCAGTTATTTTGTTTTGTTTTGACAACACAATATGCTGGATGCTGGCTGGCTCTCTTGCCAGTCCAGACAAGTATAGGGCTGCTGGAGCAGCATGCAGCAGCATTTCCAATGCCAGTGACCTGCAACTAATTCTGTGGGGATGATTTCAGGGCAAAGGAGGGAAAGGACAGCCCCAGTGTCAAACTCCAAACCAACTGATAAGATTTCAGCTTGAGATTTTTTTAGTTGGGTAAAGTTTTTGGATCCATAAGTTTAGAAGTACACTTTGGAGATTATGCTGCTATTGGATAATTTTTCAATTCCTCAGTCGTACTGATTTCCTGAGTGCCAGCTTCCACTGTGGTATAAACAGAAAACAGTGAAAAGTAGATTTTAAAAATGAGACTTTGAGTTCTCATGCCTCAAAAAACCCAGACCTGCTCAAGCTTGATGGCAATGAGCAGATTTTGAAGTTTTTCTAGTATGTTAAAAAGGGACTCCACTCACCTAACTGCACTAGGGTTTTCAGCCCCTGCAATGCTCATTGGTACAGTTTGGATAAAAGGATCTATGGTGCAGGAAGTCTTCCCAAAACCACTTTTTTAAAGGGCAATGAAATGTTACACTACGTCTGCTGGTGCCCATGCTGGGCATGGAAAGCAGCAGATGGCAACGAGTGGCTGCACTTCTCCACATGCTGTTACCCTCTTCTGCAGCTGGTGAGGAGGGTACATGGCACAGGGAAAGAACAAGGATGTCATCCATCCATCCATCCATCCATCCATCCATCCATCCATCCATCCATATTAAAATATCAATTTATTGCCTCTATCTGAATGAAAAGTGTTTTAGAAATTTGTTGGGACCAGTTGTGCACAGAATCAGACTTTATTTTATTGTTTGCTTTTGAAAATTTAACCTAAATTTACAGCCTGTAAAGGACATTTACCTTGCAGAGCCACTGTCAAAGACACCCTAAATGTTGAAATTGATGCTTGAAATGAATTTGGGTGTGGGGAATTGTCTCAAAAAATGCTTAAAAGCAATCAGGACAGTCTCCACATAACAGCCTGTACTGTCTGGCTGTAGAATAATTAACTCAATAATTGGCTCATGACTGCGTATGCCAGAATGACATCTAGAAATGACAAGGTGTTTGGGGGTTCCCTAGATGACTGTTAGAAACCAGGAGGAGTTTGTCCTCCTATTCCCTGTTTATTTTTGTTGTTACAGACACCAGCCAGAAGGATAAAAGTACCCTCACAAAAAGCCCTAACATAGCCTGTATGTGTAAAGATTTATTGCAGGGAGAGGTTGTGAGCATCTTTCAAAAAGTGCATTTATCATATGTTATGATATTATGCACATATCATATGGGGTTGGGTTGTGAGGAATAATATCTTTTATTAGCTCATTTTAGACAGCTGGGTAAAAAATATGGACTTCTGGCATACAAGCCCTTTTTTATTTGGCTGTTTCTAAGTTTTAATGTGTCTCTAAGGAAAAAACAGCAGCTTTATCTTCTAAAAATAGTTATATAATGATGAAATATGTACTCTAACATATTCAAAGAAACTAGCCTCAGGTTCCACCAGTGGAGCACATTTCATGGAAATGTTAAAAGTGAGAGAATGCTTTAGTTTTCTGGATTTGTTTGGCTTGTGCCTTGCCAGATGTCAGAAATAATTGGTCCATAAAAGCAGCTTCAGAGCATATGGATTTCTTTGGGGAATGACAGAAGTCCACTAAGATTCACTGTATTGCAACTGAATAATTAAAACTTGTGCTTTGAAACTATGATCTTGTCATCATCCAAGAGAGAGAGAGAGAAAAAAAGACATATTAGTTAATACCATGACCAAATGCTTTTCTATTGCTATTTATAAAGCAGCTCTAGCCCTCACTTGGTTGTTATCAGGGAAGATAAAAAGAAAGGCCTCATATCCACCTTGCAATTCCCACAACTTCTAAACAAACAAAAATTTCCCTGTGCCTGCCTTGCTGTATTTTCAGCAGGGGCACATTATGTCAAAGTGAACAGCTTTCAGATGAAAGTTGTGGATTTAGTGTATTTAGCTGCAATGAGCCCTGTTCAAACACAGCTAGTGAATGATGCCATGCTGTGAGCTGTTCTGGATTATCCCAAACATGCTGAGAACAAAGCTCTCCTCCTTTTGCTAGGTGGTCTCTGGACATCAATTAACAGCTGGTTTGCTTCATCTTTAGAATGAACTGAACAGAGCTCTTTACCACCTCTTTTTGAAAGCCTCTGAAAGTCTCTGACAAAAGTTTCTGAAATTATTTTCTACTCAAGATCATATTTTAAATGGATAAATTTCAGTGTATAAAACACACATTTTCTGTACTGGACTATAACTGGTATCACTAGTTCTAACTTTCTTGGCAAAATTTCTCCATACATCTTTCTGAATTACTAATGTCTGTATTTAGATGCAATAGTGAAAATAAAATCTGAACATGAATATTTTCACATACTATTTCTGAAAGAATCATGCTAGGAAATAAAACACAAACTAATGTAGCTAGTACATGATGCTAACAATCACCCTCTGTGACTTTTCAGAGCACTCTCAAGGAAGATGCAAGCTTCCAGCTGAGTTCAAACTGAGAGTTGATAATATTAGACAGAATTTTCAGCTTCAGGATTCCTCATTTTTACTTGACATTGATTTTTCTTAGAGAAAAAGGAAGGCATATTCTGGCCAATAATAGTTCAGCTCAATAAAATTGGTTATATATGCAAAGACACTGCTGGGAGCTGAAGAAAGGAGTGCAAAGAAAGGTAAGATGAAAAATGAAAAGCTATGGATGTGACCCTGGGTTGCTATATGTGGTCCCATTATGGAAGGACAAGTGCATTTGTCTGATGCTTGGTGAAATTTTATCCAGGGCTGATTGTAATTACTAATTTAAAAAAGTCTTTCCTTAGTATTCCATTCACAGCAAAGGTCAGTCTGAATATTCTTCTGACACAAATTTGGACCAAACATATTTGTAAAAAAATATTTTTAAAATTGTATTCAGTTTCTTTGTTCCTAAAAAATTTTTCCCATGCCCCTGCCCCATTTCTGTTGCTGCTGTGGCTACTGGGCAGGAAGCTACTGATCCCAAGGACAGCTGAGGAACTTGTCCTGGTGCTGTGTCTCACTGAGAGAAGTTTCAGCTGAGTCTGGGTTAGCTGAGTTGCCTTTGTAGCTCTGAGAAAAGCAATGAGTATGGAAATCCCCCCCAAAGCTTGTGGGGCTGAATGCCCAGCCCAGCAGCTGAGAAGGAGCAGTTTCTGCCTCACTGATTTCTCCTGTACATGTAGACTGATTGCTCACCTACATGTAGACTTGGTGTTGCATTACCAGTCTTAGGTGACCTTTCCTGAAACACTCAAAATGACATTTAAAACACAGATGGTATAAATAATCCCTTCTGTTTACTAAACTTGCTTAGTTTTCTTGTAAACCTGGAGTTTATATCCAGTCTGCAACTGAAGCCCAGAGAGACTCCCTGTAAACCCCTGGAAAACCATGCTGAGAAGGCAGAGGAGACAGAAAACCGTGTCATTTTGGGCTCCCAGTTGCGGATGTGGCTTGCTTAGGGAAGACATAATAGAAGAAGAAGGAACACCTGAGGTCAGAGGCACTTGTAGGAATAGGGCAAGACTGGAAATTTCCCCATTGTTAGCACTGTTCACACAGTGGAAGCAGCTGGAGGGTCTTTGCAAATGCCAGGGCAGACGCCCAGGGCAGACACCCAGGATTTTCTTCTATCACAACCTACATATTTTTCCAACTTTAGCTGTTTTGACCAATTCATGTAACTACCCCTGGGTCTGGCTGATAAAAGTTGGAGGTGTTTCTTAGTGAGAAACTGGTAAGGGTATGCTCTTTCCTCTTCTCTCTGTTACCAGCAACAAAATAACTTTCACTATTTCTACAGCCTCAATTCCAAGTGTTTTTTTGTGAAGATGTTGAGAAAAGGCACCAGACATATTTTTAAAATACCATTTAGACCCCTCAACCCAACAAACAAGCCTAGAACTGTACAGAGCTGTTGTATTTTGCCATTCTGCTTATAAGAAATGTTGAGCACTTGCATGCTTGCAGACACTGTCCTATTATTGGAGTTGTAACTATTGTCATGGCTTTCTGACACTGGAAACCATTTGTCCTGGAGGAGGACCAGGGTCTAGTGTAGCGACAGACTTAGCTAATCCACGTGGGGACATATTTCCAGATGGTTTTCAATGGGCAGAAGCAACTTATCCCCAAGGTCAAAATGTCAAGAGCTGTCACTTCCAGCAGTCAGCTCAGGAGCTGGGCTGGTAGACATAAACCTCCTTTGGAGTCTGAGCTGCAGAGAGTTTGTGGTCAAGCATAGAAAACGAGCTTTGGGACACCTTAGTCAACACTTCTCTTGCTTCAGAGAACCTTAATCAAGGAGGAGATGAGACTTTTCTTTGTGCAGTAGTTGTTAATATTTAATTATGTATTCTGAAAGATGAGGACTTCAGTTAAATTGTTTCTTCAATGAAAGAAGGGAAATAAATGGACACAACAGGGCAGGTCCAAGCTAACCAAACTAATTCTGATGATTTTCAGCCTTTGTGGACAAGTTATATCTGTTACTTGCACAAAAAAAAAAGTGCAAATCCTTTCTTCAACTAGCAGCACTATTGCTGAAGTGAAGTAGTGGTTCTCATTGGAAGAAAACGGTTCAGTTTCTTAGAACATTCTTTTTATATTTTTTGGAAGAAATCCAGTCGCATAAAATTGCTAACAAGAGAAGAATCAAACATTATAATATGTTGAAAATCAGACTTGCACTTGTGAAACTCAATGAAGTTTAGTTACAGATTTAAGTGAACTGAGAAGTAGATCTTACAAACCCTGCTGAGAAAATGTGCATAATTTCTAATGTAGTGGTTATCATGTAACCATAGAATAATTGGAAACAATTTGGGTGTGCAAAGGACCTTCAAGATCATCTATTCAAAATAGCAGGGGCACCTTCCACTAGATCAGGTTGCTCAGAGTCCCATCCAACCTGGCCTTGATCACTGCCAGGCATGGGGCGTCCACTACTTCTCTGAGCAACCTGTTCCAGTCCCTCATCACCCTCACAGTCAAGAATTTCTTCCTAATATCCAATCTAAACCTACTCTCTTTCAGTTAAAAGCCATTCCCCCTCGTTCTGTCACTCCAGGCCCCTGTAACAAGTTCCTCTCCAGCTCTCTTGTGTCCCCATCAGGTACTGGAAGGGGCTCTAAGGTCTCTCCAGGGCCTTTTCTTCTCAAAGCTGAACAAACCCAGCTCTCTCAGCCTGTCTTCATAGAAGAGGTGCTCCAGCCTCTGACCCACTCCAGACGGCCCATATCCTTCTTATATGTGAGGACACAGAACACAGTACTGCAGGGGGTCTCACAAAAGCAGAGTAGAGATGTATATAAATGTCTTCACAAAGGAAAACAGGTTGGTTTTTAAGCAGGATATTGAGTATCAACTCAATGTATTACTTCAATGATTTATTATTTAACCATTATTACTCAGAAACACATGTCAGAGATAATGAGGCATTTTCATGTTCAAATAAATTTTAAATCATATTTTTCAAGCATAGCCTGCTATCTTTTCCTTAAGGGCATACTTGAATCAAATTAAGAAGCTGTCAGAACTGTGTACAATTTGCTTAGCGCAGAATTAGGTAAAAACTGTTTATTACTAAGCTCAAAAGACTCAGATACCATGTTCTGGTACAAGTGTCATCCATCTCATCAAAAACAGAACACTAAAGCTGGACCAAACAGTGAGATGTAGAGTCATATTTTGTAGGGGTTTCTTTCCCTGTAGAAATTGAAGAAAAAAATCCATAAATAAAGCACCTAAATCAATACTTATGCAAAAAATTAAGAGTCTGAAACAGCAAAAAAATGATGGGTTAGTTTTATATGCTTGAGTTTCTAAGACAATAGGTTATAATATGTTAATATTTGCAAATTCTTCTATTTAAATACTATGATGTTCACAAAATAGAACTGGTAATCTTTCCTGAATGCTCTGAAAGCTTAGATCATCAGGCAGTCTCTTTATTCAACAACTGAGGCTTTATAAATATTATATGATATTGCTGAAAGAATGAAGATGCTACCTCCAGTAATAAGTCCTTCAAAATAATTATGTTAAAAGCCACAATAATAATTTTGTATGGTCTGCTTTTGCATAATTCTACATATATTTTTTGTACTAGGAATAAAATTTATAAATCTAGCGTAGCTATCTATCCATTGTAGTTTTTATTCTCACCTGTACTGACTGTTATTAAAAGTCCAATGCACCTTAAAATTATGTATTTTTATTTTATATATATATATAATTTGCCACAGAAATACAATAATCAGTGTTTCATCTGATTTGACACTTAGGTTGGGGTTGTCAATAGTCCTTAAAGACTTCCTCTGAATTCACACATTTATCAGTCCAAGCTTACTTTGAAAATACTGGCTGTAAAAATGTATTTTCTTCAAAATATAGAACTAAAGAGGAGAAAAAAAGAACTAAAGAGGGGGAAAAAAAGTGGAAAACTAGAAATTTATGTGCTTGCTTTGGAAAATGAAGGAAAAAAATTGCTACATGAAAAGATTACAGCTGCCATGAAACAATAGCAGCATTTCAAATTTTAAAAGAGAAATTAAGGGGAATTGAGATGGGACAAAAAATAGAAAACAGTATTTAGCAGCACAGTTTTGCATGTATGTTCCTTGGCAGCCTGTATACTTAATTTTGCTAACAAAAATAGAATGAAGAGTTAAACAACTGTGATTTTTTAGATACTGGCATGAACTACTCCTATTTAGTACTACTTCAAAGGCATTCAACTTCAAAGTTAGTGATTTTTCAGCCCCCATTCTGACATCCTTCTTCTACACTATCTTCTGCTGTTTGCTTGTTCTGTTTTGAAATACAAAAAATTTCAAAAGTAAAAGGTGGAAAAAAAGTTCTTCAAAATTTTGCCATTCAGATGAATTTGCAGTTCTCTTGGCAGCCCAAACAAAGTGTCTGGAGACAGCACTTTGCAGTTTTAAGACACTGTTTTGTAGCTCTTTGAAGGCTCTTAGTCGAATCTGATTATTGGAGTTAGTTATAGAGGATGAACACATACCTGAGAGCCCCTTATTTTTGCTACCTGAGAATGTAAACTGCTCTTCCTGTGCCCCAGAAACTCTTGCATAAATTTCCTTTGCAGACTGTGGTCCTTATAAAGGAGATGGAATGGGATACAGATGTCAAGATACAATCAGATGCAAACACATAACAAGATTATATAGTAGAAACATGAAAGCAGAGAGGACCCTAACAGTGATATTTCTGTGGCTAAATACAAGTGTCTTCTGCTAGTCAATAAACATGTGAAGTCCCAGACATCTGCTCTGCCCTTAGCTCCAAGGGGAAGTACAAACTACTGCACACTTTAATTCCCCTACCTCTACTTCTGTACATGCAAACATTTGTACTTTACTACCAAAGATCACAGGAAACTCAGAATACTGTGGCACAGGAAAAAATGAGGACCTAGATGTTCCTAAGGCCTCAAATCCTCCTGTCCCTGCAGATCATTGGGAGTATAACCTAACTGACATGTGGGTTTATTATGGTAATACCACAGAAAGGGTGGTGCAGGGGAGCAACTACTTGAGTGCAGTAGGAGTTACCTAAGCACCAAGGTGTCTGTCAGTTTCTGAGGGAATCTTAAAATCCTGGCCTTAAAATCACATAACAAGAATAATTCCACTAATTTGAATGGGTTTTTTTCAAAACCCCAACATAAATAGGATAGAAATAAAAGTGTTTGGGGTATTTTTGCACTTAGATGTTTATAATGAATGGGAATATTTTAGTGCCTGAGAAGGATTATCATTGTACTTTGTGCTAAGGTCCACAAGGCTATTAATTAGGATACTTCAGTCTGTTTGCAGCTTGATATGAAAATCATGCAGAATCACAGAATCACAAGGTCGGAAGAGACCTCCAAGGTCATCAAGTCCAACCTAGCACTAGCACCTGAACTAAACCATGGCACTGAGTGCCACATCCAGTCTTTGTCTAAACACATGCAGGGATGTGACTCCACCACCTCCCTGGGCAGGCCATTCCAGTACCTTATCGCCCTTTCTGTAAAAAACCTTTTCCTAGTATCCAATCTATATTTCCTTTGGTGTTGCTTGAGACTGCGTCCTCTGGTTCTGTCAGTTGTTGCCTGGAGAAAATGACCTGGTGGTCATTGTCAGCTGTTGTCAGAATTTGCCAGCTGTAGCCTCCTGCAGCCACTGGAGGTGGCTACCAGAGTTACCTACCTCTGCTGCTACACAGGCTTTCTGAGGAAAATGCCAAACTGTATTAATAATATTAAGATTAATATTTAGTCCAATATTTTGTTTAATGCTAGCCCAAATCCAGAAACTGTGGGACATTTTTTTAAAAAAACATTGTCCCCACATCTGTCTTCTTCTTTTCCACGAGGACTTTGTGCTGGCAAAGGCCATAAAAGCTCTAGGGACCAAGCCAGGCTGATGAAATCTTAAAGTAGAAGAAGAGGCTCCGTGCCTCCATGCCACGTTGGAGGTTCAGGTGCTGTAGATTCTGCACAGCCTGACTATGCAGCTTTCCTTTCTCCACTAGATTTGGCAGACACCAGTTTTGGCAGGCAAGGATGGAACCAGCTGTGTTAGTGGGTACATACCAACCCAGCAGGGTAAAACCAGCTCTAGGATGGGCAGCTGTATTTCCCTAAGAGGGAGTAAAGCAACAACAAAGGCTTGGGAAGATCATGCCTGAGGCCAGGTGCTGTGGCCACATCTTTCTGCACAGGCACTCAGCCTTTGGGAGAGCTGAAGGAGAGCATGGAGCCCTGGAAGGTCCAGCCTGGGACTGGAAATGCAACAGAGGCTTTGGGTTAAGCTCAATCCTCTTACTGCCAGCTGCACCATAGGTGTTGCTGTGCCTGGAATACCCCTGTTTATACATAGTGATGACATCTCTGGGGAAGTTCAGTCTGTCATCCTCCTCATGAGTAAAGGATCAGCAACTCCAAACAGGAGATATAAACCATTTGATGTAAAAGTAAAGTAAAATAAAGATGGGTAAAACAAGAAAAACAGAACAAAATAGGAGACAGGATATACTCTCCCTAACCAGTCTGGTGGTTGAAAAAATCTGCTTGAGAAACCTGTAGAGGCTGTAATCAGGCTGTGGTTATATATACATCTCCTTTTTGAAAAAATGCTTTAGAGGAGTGAGGGTTTCTGTCTTTAATTTTCTCAAGATATTTAAGTGTTGTGCTGTTTCCTAGTGCCTGCAAGAAACTGCTGCAAACTTAATGCTCCCAGTATTGGAAATGGCCCAGACATAAGTAAAATAAGAGTCAGTAAGGGATATTGTAGACCGTTTGTCTTTTTCTGACCCTCTCTAGACCCTCATTTTGTTAGATTGAAAGATCTCTCAAAGTTCATTAGTGAAACATATCTTGAAATTATGAAGTGCCCACCTTCCTTGTGCTCATAACTTGCTATTTCTAGGAGGAGGACTTGTCTCTTAATTGTAGAGGCTCTTCATAGATATCAAGGTGTAATCCTTCACCTGAAAAAGGGGAAAAGATACAAGGAAATGAAAGCTTTAAAATTTTAGCTGTATGTTTTCACATATTTTCACAAGTGAAATAAATTTGAGTAGTTGGTAATGTAAGTTTGATCCATCCCATCCAAAAAAAATGTATGACTTGAGGGCTTCTTGAGAGAAAAATGAAGAATAAAAAGAGGATAATTTTTATTTCAGCTACAGCTATGAGGACAAGTTGCTCTAAGCTGCTTTAGTGGAGTAGAGCACACAGAAGTCAGGCAATTTGCTGGAAATCCTTCTTCACTTCTGCTAGGTACTGTAGAACATGACATAGGTCAGATGGTAATTTAGATCAATCCATGAGGCTGAAATGTCGACAATTACTTCAACAGCACCATGAATAATTGTTCAGCATTGTCTGCAATCTGACAGCAACTCTCCCAGCTACCCTCATCTTCACAGTGCTAGGCACTGCCAGAGAAAAAACCAGAAAGGCCAGCTCTGATTTGAACAAAGAGCTTGCTGAAAATTTCTGAGCTTACCAAGAACCGTGGAAATTTCAGGAAAGGCCGCAAGATGTGCAAAATCCTCTACCACTCATTTGTTGTTGGGACTTTAAAGCCAGCTCCAAACATTTTCTGCAGCTCTGGAAAATTGAGGACAAAGGAAGCAAATTGCATCTGAACATTTAAAAGGACACAATGATTAATATATGAAATCAATTAAATACCAGCCCAAAGCCCTTTAGCTGGGCTGTCCTGTGGGCTTAGAGCAGCTTCCAATTAAAAGCATGAAGGGAACACTGGCAGCCCACTCCCCACAGTGAGCACTGTGCCCTTTGTGGCTGAAGAGCAGCACAAGCTGGGAGCTGGTAGATGGAGGTTTGTATTAATTTGTTGATATGAAAAGCTTTTTAAACTGTACCCCAAGAGAATGAGCACCTTTCCACTAGATTTATTCACTCTTACATCTAGGCAGGGGTGAAGATCTGGATATCCCTGCCTGCAGGCATCATCACCACTGGGAGGATCTTTTGGTTTTTTTCAGACCCATTTCCCTATTGCAGAAAGGGTTACTATAATTAACCTTAGACTCTAAACACTAAAAAAACCCCAAACAACAAACAAAGGGGTTTTTTTACAAGTTATTTGAGATCCCATACATTCATAAGGGCCTTCTAAAGTCCATAATGGTTTGTTTCTGCCATGTCGGGGGATAAAAGGTAGTCTCACCACTGATGAGTTGCAGCTGTACTAATTACCAGAGATTAGGAACAGGCCTGCCCTTAACAGGCCACAGCTGTGCCCAATAATGATGAGTGTTACAAAAGAGTGGGTTGGCTGGGTGAGAAGAGAGTTTGCATTTGTTGGTTGTGCTGTGAAGAAGAAGTTGGAGTAAGTATTGCAAGGAGCTGTCCGTGAGAAATCACTGAGAAAGTATGGAACTTTTACAATAAGGTAACGACACTGCTATGGTATTTTAAATAAGTCTCTAAGGCTTATTAAACCTCAGAAACAGTCTGAGGTTTGTATGTTCTACTGTGAATGCTGAGTGGTTTAGCAGAGCTCCTGGATGTTTTTACCTTTAAGAGGTATGGTTAGCTCTGACATTCTCAGTGGAAAGGTCAAGTGGCCATTCTGCAAGCACAGTCCCACTGGATACAAAATTTAGAATACAAATTGCTGTTTTATTTGATCCAAGCATGGATGCAGGTAGTCAGAGAATTGATGAGGAGAGACAGTATGTCATTTGACTATTTTTTTGCTTTTATTTCTGACATTCAAAGGATGATAGCTTATCTTCTTACAAGGGCCCACTTATAAAATAAATCAATAAGAAAAGGTAAAGCACCAACCTCCCTGTTTGTATTCACTACAAGTAGCTTGGCCTAGGTTAACAAAAAGTCAGTTGGCTATACAATTTCAATTTTTCAGCTATATGTAGTCACAAGTATGAATTTACAATTTTTAAGTACTGTGTGGGGTGAGATAAGGTTTCTCTCTATAATTAGACAAGCAAACAGACATAATAGCTGACATAGAGATAGCAATAATTAGTAGTGGCTTTAAATTTAAGTAATCTAAGTTGTTAGATTGAATGGAATTAGTGGGCTAGTGCTTATCAAAATAAGTAAGGCTTAAATTTTGAGTTATCTTACAGGATAACGGTGTGCAGACAGTATTTGGTGATTTGTGTAGTCACTGAAAATCTAAGCCTCTTCAGCAGAGAAAAGCAGTTTCTAAAGGATTCAATTTGCATTCAGTATCAAAGGCTCAGGAAAAGCACCTGAGCCACTACAAAAGAAATTTGTTACCTCACTGACCACAGGAGTAAGGGTTCTCAATGGGACTGTCTGCACCTGCCTCTATCACCACAACCAGGAAAAAGAGGGATGATGAAACTTGGCCTAATCACAAATAAGGGTGCAGACAGCACTCTTGTGATACCATGAAAAGATGTAAATTACAGTCTCTAATGAATGTTTACTTTTTTTTCTCAGTTTAAAGGTCAGGATAAAGGATATATATTTCAGAGAAGAGAGAATATACTCTTTTAAATGCCTTCCATTTCTCAATGCTGCAAGATACAATAATCTTGCTGCTCAATATGACCCTTCTCATATTTTTTTAGACAAATCAGTGAATGGAAAGAGAACTTTATACTTTTTAGTACTACTTACTGCCTTTTAAAAAGAAGAGGTGATATATCAGTAAACTGCCTGTGTTTTGACTGCTCAGAACTACACAGCTTTTTGGTGATTGATGGCACAGGGGGACCAGGTTCTCTGGGCCCAGCACTGAGCAGCAAATTAGGAAAATTTTCCTGTACTGAGTAACAGTGAGAATTTATAGTGGGTCAGTCTGACTGCACTATGTATGTATGTCATACAGAAATGAAATTATTGCATTCTATTTCCAATGCAAAAGCCAAATTAATTCATTCTACCTTATTTCATATTCAAAGAACATTCTCCCAAAATGATTTGGTTTAGTTTAGTCAACTACTCTAAAAATTAATTCTGATCAACTTCTTTGAATGTCTTCAAAGCCCATTCTTATTAGTGAGTAGGTATATAAAAACATCGAAATGTATTCAATGTAGTGAAATCTAAGCAATTAAAATCAACAAGTGTTTATCTTAAAATAATATTGGATGTAGGAATATATGAGTAGCAATATGTTAAAACAGTTCAGTAGCTACCTTCAGCAGAGTTTGACATCACTGCCTCAATGATTGAATGTGAAGAAACTTGGTTTACCAAAAAAATCTGTCGTGTGACTGTGCCACTGAGAGTCTGTGGAACAAAACTGCTTTTTCATTTGCTCCCTGAGGGTGTCTGATCTCTGCCCATGGCCTGGAGAGAAGCAAGTATGATGACCTGTTTGCTGCCTGCCAGCTGGTTCATTCACACTTGATCTATGCAGGGAAGTTCTTCCCATAGAAGGAAGAAGAATTCTTTTTTTTACCCCATTTTCTCAGCGGTTTCTTTAGACACCTGCTAATCTTGCTTGATATGTCACTGTCTGTGTGTCAGCAGATGTCTCACCAGTTTGACCTTCTCTTCTTGTGCAGCCTGATAGGAGAGGAAGGTGTTTGGCCATGGGGCCTGCAGCTCTGCAGAGTCAATCAGGCTCTATACTGCCTTGCATGTGATGCATTAATGTATCTGCTTTGGGCCTCTGCACATCATTCGGGGCCAGCACAGAGAGCAGGTGCTTAATATCCTTTTTCCTGCTGCTTTTTGAGAGTAACTTAACAGAAGTTTCCTACTTTATCCAAAATAATGCAGAAGTCCCTGTGGTCGTTTTGCTCAGTGTGTACTTCATGCCACACAGTCTGATATTTTTGCCCTGCAAACTTACTCATAAAGACACATTACCATTGCATACTGTTCTGCTCACCATAAAATAATATATCACCTGCTTTTAAGAATACTTTGTTTAGAATACTTTGTGCAAAGTACACTGTGTCTCTGTATCCCAGTGGTTTTATTCTTGCTGCTTAAACTTCTCCTTTGGGTGCAATATTTCCCGACTAAACAGAGTAACCTTTTCATAGCTCTAATAGAATTTGAAAATACAGAGAAATTACTTATAGCTAGGAGTTCACAAGTGTTTTCCTTCTAATATGATGTCTGAGTCCATTATAGCTGTCAGTCTGCAAGATGAGACACATAATGATGTTACCGGTTTTCTAAAAGACATAAATTATCTACTGGAAAAAAAAGGTAAGCAATGCAAACCCCTGTGATCAAAATTGACGCTTTCCAGTTCATACTTAAAAAATTATTTTCATATTTTGATCAGGAAAAATTTGGATTGGAAAGAGTGTTGGCCCACTTAACTTTTAACCGATTTTGAATTCTTTTAATTTCTGGCTGAACTCTTAAGGTGTCATACCAATTGCTGCTAAGGCATGGACCCCTTTTAGTGCCCTGGTTTTTATTACTCCAAGACGCACACATTCCAACATATCTTTAGAATTATGACCATGTCAACAAGTTTGACTTTATTCAGTATTCGAGCTGACTTTTACATTACTGAATGCGAAGTTTGATGCTTTTCATTAAAGAAAAAGATTTGTTGAGACAATAAGAGAGCTGAAGGAGTTTCAGTCATCAGGCTTTTCTGACGTCAGCTTGCTTTGTACTCTCTAGGGAGCTGCAACCCGTGATGGCAGCTTGAGAATAAAGCAGGATTGGTCCTCATCTGTGTGACTCAGGAAGGTGCTTCAAACACCTTGCCTCAACACTTGGTTACACTGATGATTGATCCCTATTATCTGCTTGTGTTGCTGAGTCATATACTGGAGCTCTACAATAAAGGAGCCTTCAGATACTGAGAAAGTAATTGGATTTTAATTTTTGAATGTTTTTCTGATTTTTTTTCACCCCTGTTGGGATCCAGGCTTTGCCAAGTCTTACATAGCCCCATTTTGAAATCCTGTGTAAGGAAGAGAGGAACTCCTAGGTAATGACTGCTGTTAAAAGGTTGAGCCTTCCCTGTGTGGTTGTGATGACAGAGATTAAAGCCAACCAAGTGAGGAAAGAGAGCAGGAAAGTTCTCCCTCATGATGAGTGGGGGACCAAACTCTCACTGCTCTGTTTGGTTGCTACCCTCTTTCTGGAACAGTGTGTCTTCTCCACTGACATTGCAAGGGGCTTCACCATAGCTGTTTCTTGTTTTTAGCAGAAGGCAGTAGCCTTGCTCCAGTGCAGGGTTTGCTGGGCAGTGGGCTCTGCTCCTGGTGCTGCAGGGGCTGGATGACCCTGCAGGAATCCAGATGTTGAATGCAGTGCCCTGTGCAAGGCATCGGTGCTGCAGAGGGGCTCAGTCACAGCTGTTAAACTGGCAGCAGCTCCAGGCAGATTGTTTTATGGCAAAATGACCCCCTTAGCACGGACTTTTGCTTGTGGCTGCTGACATCTCCAAGTTGTTAATTATTTGTTATTTTTTCCCTCCTCAGAAGAGTTGTTCAGAGCATTACAGGCAACAGTCCTCTCCTGTTGGTTCTGTTCAAACCCAGAAGCAATCAGAATGTAGTCATCAAATGTACTGGCTGCAGTCAAGTAAAGGTTACAACAGTCTTTATATACAGCAAGTACTCTAATGCCATAATTTCTTTTATAACTTCTGGATGTTCTGAGCTTCAGTAATTTGTTTAAAAGTAATGAATGCTTGATTCCTTTGGGTATCACACTCTAGCACAACTGGTCCAAATGATGTTATTAGTCTCAGTTCTGTCATTTTTCATTTTAGTGTATTTTAACGCAAATAGTTCTTTCAGAAAGCCTCAGAAGACTTAACTGGGCATGTCTGTAAACCAAAAGAATACCACTGCATGCTGTTTTGTAAAAGAGGGCTGGACCAGGGTTTAAAGTTAGCTGTAAGTAGGTTAATTTGGTGGTTGGATTGAAAGTGGTTTGCTTATAACAGAAATCTTGCTGTGAAAACTAGACAGGAGATACAGAAATTAAGGAGAGGACATGGGAGGTTTTATGGTTTTACCTTCAGAAGCTGCTCAGGGTACATACAAGGCATAAGCAACTGACACAATAGAAACCAGGGCTATTTGAAGATGGAGATTTTTGTTTATTACAAAAAGAACTAACCAGATATTTTATATGAGACAATTCACATCAAGCATTGCAAATCTTTCCTGTAATGATTTTTGATGAAGTATAGAGCAGTATAATAAATGTATAGTGAGATACAGCAATCTTTAGGAGTTATCTTTGCTTCAGGACTGAATGAGAGAGAGAGAAGAGTAACATTATAAATGTCTATTTCTAAAAATAGTCATGTGTCTTAATGATTCCTCTTGCAAAATATCTTCATCCTCCCTTACAAGGTCTTCAAACATTTTAACTGGCAAATGATAACAGATATTACTATCTTTTTTCAAGGACAGTTCAATAAAACAATTTATGGAGTCTCACAGAGCTGGTCATCCACAGTAACTTTTATGATGGAAAGATTTATACTATGTCCAAGTAGCCATCCCTGCCTCTTTTTTATGTTTTACCTCCTCCCAAAACAAGAGATCTGCTTGATATGTATAAGGTAGTGACATTGTAGCAGTACCATGTAATTGGTAACAGCCTGTAAACATACTGATTTTGTAAATGGTAATGAAAAACAGCCTGATGCCACCATGAGGAGAAGGATGATGATGATTGCCAAGTTTATCGAGCTGTAGGTAGGGCTTTGCTTTCTTCTGTGCATTACAAACAAAGCCCCTTTGGTGGCATGGATTTGGAGGTAGGAACTTGGGTTATTAAGGTTATAAATTATTTATAAAGAAATAATCAGTGATTAACCATTGTTGATGGCAAGCTGCAAACCTCAGCAATATGTTTTGCATACCTCAGTGGAAAATGCTCAGAGTCTGTGATGGCCAGCCTTTTGACCAAGAGAATACCAACATTTTGAGTGGCGGAAGAGAGACAGATGCTCCTTTGTCCCCTCTGTGCAGGAGCAGGACCATGCACACAGATGCTGGTCCATCCAGTGGAGCAGGGCTGGCACCCTTCCCTGGGGCTCTGGGCAGCTGCAGGCTGTCTAGCAGAGCTGGATTTGCAGTAGGGTTTCTTCTGTGTTGCCTACACCAGGGAGAGAGGGTGTCTGGGGAGAGGCAGCCACCACCCAGCAACATTCACATTTTCCCCCTGGTCCCCATCCATCTGGGAGACCTCTGGGAGTGAGCAGGATGGATGCTAAACTTGCAGAACTCCCTGTCAACAGCAGCCCAGGCTGAGACACTGACTCACCATGAATCCAGTGAAATTAATTATTGTTGATTATTCCCTAAGCCAGATGAATTATTTGGTTACTATTCTTTAAAATCAATTTTAAATACACATAAAATTAGAAACTTAAATATGACCCTTAGTTGCTAGAGCATTGTCTTCCTATTCCCACAATATATAATACCTTAATCAGATCAGTCTGCTGTATTATGATTCACAAAATCACCTGTCAAAATGAATGCAGAGATTATACTTTTGACTTATTACACTTGTTTGTTTTAATTAGATTTTCTTCAATGATTGTAAGACCACTTTGAGCAACCTGATTTAGTAGGAGGTGTCCCTGCTCACAGCGTAGGGGGTTGGAACTAACTAATCTTTAAGGTCCCTTCTAATTCAAGATATTCTATGACTCAGAAAAATACAGTGTCTCCTAGTCCTTACTGTTAACTATACTGAGATTCTAATATTCTTTGAAATGAAGATGATTCTGAGAGTGGATATACCAAATAGTCTTAAGTGATTTTTTCATATATAAGTAGAAGCTTCAAAAAGTTTTACAGAGTAGCTCCTGAAACAGTGTCATGAATAATCCAATGAAAACTATAGCATAAAACAAAGAGGCGTCTGTACTACCTGGTGAATTGTTGATTTAATTCTAAAAAGAACTATTTTGCTGTAAATCAGAATGAAAATGTCACCACTGTAAAATTTAATTTTAAAATAAGCATATGGATTTTAGCTGTGCACAGAGGCTCCACCGGGCACAGTTCACTTTTGTGAAGCACTGAGCTCAGTTCTGGGGATGTGAATTACAGCACAGGATCCTCATCAAATAGGTGGATTCTGCACGGAGTGTCTAGACATGAGACCTGTTAGTGTGTTTCAGAGAAAGAGAAAACAATGAGTACCAGTATCTAGCAGATTATGGGTGAAAATTATTTTATATAATTGTCTGAAATTTAACTTTCACATAGAAAATTTCCACCCAGAAATACATCAAAGACTGTGCCTTTTAAAGACACTGGCATTGTCCAAATGAAGCCCATAAAATGAAGCACTTATTTACATTTTCTTCTGAACAAGAAACTCTAATTTTTGCCTTTTTCCATGCCATCTATGGTTTCTCAATCTTTACTTTTTTTCTGCCTATTGATGATACTTAGATCCAAACATGGAACTGACTACAAAACTATCTCTGTGGCTGTTACACATAAAGCCAAAACTGCTTATTTCAAACTGTTATTTGGCTTAGTTTGGGAAAGATGTGGCATTGGTGTCAGCACATTTGCAATAAAAGATGTGGCAGGACAAAACATGAATCCAAATAGCCAAAGCACAGCAACGTATGTGTTAAGTATGTGTTTAAGTATAAGAATTAATTTGATGCTTTTCTGAACTGGAATCAAAACTGGATCTGTGTTAGATACTTGCTAGGTCAGCTCCTTTTATGGTGAGGGTCTGGCTAAACAATACAAAGGCAGTGTAATCTTTATATTCTTGCTGACCTGGTAGTTGCACCTTCTTTTCCATGTTACATAAGCTTTTCTTAGTGTTTGTTCACCATATTTGGCTGAACAACCCTCTCCTCTACGTTCTCTATTGAAAGGTTCAGGGATTTCTTGCTCAGAAAAAAAATTCAGCTCAGAACTACTCACAACCAGGGTATAGTCAATGCATCATTACAATTTACAGGATTCTGTACTGCAAAATTCTGGTTTAATCATCTTAAGTAGACTTGATTTCTAATGAATGATGAAATAAAACTCAAGGAATTATTTTCCTTAATTATCTGCCTCTATTTCCCATTATTTGCTCTTGCACAGCTTTTCTGTCAGGTGACTCCATAAATGGTGAAATCTTAAGGAGTTTTTTTAATCCTTAGTGTAACATGAGCCCATATAAAAATATTCAGAAAACATTTTATAAACATTTCTTGTGCAGTCCCACAGCTTTATATTGTGTTATATGTACCATGATTTTTGCTTTAACTTTATCATCTGCTTGAAAATTGTAATTCAAACAAAATTTGTTCGTAGCTCAAGACCATTTTTGAAACCAAATCAGTCTCCTTAACTGTAACATTTGCATGAGTGATGACTACCTATTTCTCTTGGGGAAAAACTGAGTCCTCCTGATGTTTGGTTAACTAATTTTGTTGTTTTACCTGTCTGTGAATGCATATAATTGATGAAATTGATGCATTGTGAAAAGTCTTTTTTCTAAGCCTCAGCAATAATTGGACCAAGCAATTAGTTCATTTTGGGCAGTTACAGAGGTGATGTCAGTATCCATTGATCCTCGTTGTGCACCCGTAATGCAAGTCTTCACCCAGGTGTCACGTGTAATTATCACGCTCAAACACTGGAGTCCTTTCACATGCAGTGGGTTTTGTTCCAAGGGGTGCCCTCCTCAGCAGAGAACAGGATGGGATAAGGAGGCATCCCTTCTGTCTGTGCACATGCCTGAGGGAAAGCATAGCAGCCCTGAGGGATGATGAACAAGATGCCACCAGAAAATGGGTGATGTCTTCCCTCTCCTTGTTGACCCACTCCAAGCAGTGGGAGCTGTGGGTGCAGAGATGTGACACTGTCTGGAGGAGGAAGCTGCTGACTCCCAGAACCAGCTGTGCACCCTCTCCCTGCCTTGATGTGTACCAGAGATGGGCCTCTGCTCTGACCCTGCGCAGATTTATCACCTCCTGACACCCCTCCCAGAATAGCACTGAAAAAAGAGATTCCTCTGCTTACATGCCACACATATCACACCAAACCTGGAGAAAGAAGGTTGGTAGAGTAGGTAGGAAGTCATTCCCAAAATGTTTTATTTACCCCAATGTTTCTTTCTGATAGTCATTTTTATGTGTTGCTTTATAATACTGGAATGATGTGAGGTCATGATGGGAAAGAGCAGTGTTTGTACATTATGTTAATAAAAATGTTCTGAGATAATGCAGCTCTGCCTTTTTTCTGGTGTCTCTCATGTCCCTTGTGTATATTATTTATTTGGATATAGCCTAGGCTGAGGAATTTTCTAGGTTTCTTTCTTGGAATGTAGAACAAGATTGTGAAAATGACATTTATTTTTTTTATTACCTTCTCTAAATGTAACTCAAAAGAATAGTAAAAAAAATGCTTCACACCTTTTATCTTAGGAACAATATTGCTGGGAGCAGGGGGATCTGCTGTTCTGCATTACTATTGTAGAAATAATGATTTCACATGCAATGACAATTTATAAAGGGTTTTCTGTAATCTTATCATTGCCATTGATCAAAGAGAATGCTTCAGATGAACACAACTATTTTACTAAAGCTTTCAGGGCTGTGAATATGACTTAAAATTAAGTAAGGGAACATTTCTAAAATGAAAGGCAAAAGACATCCTCACTGAAAAGCAAAGAATCACACACATTTACTCACTGGAGAAGAAAAAGAGAAAATTACAGAAACTTATGTCTACTATTCTATTGCTAAAGATGACACTGCCTTTGCTAGCCCCATCTTCTCAGGTATTTGCGATGTCTCAGACTATAGCAGTAAAAAAGCATAGATGGAGCTGGATAAAATACATGGAAGACCAGGATCTCATAAAAGAACTAAATATTCTCCAGACACAGTTGTGAAGTTTCTGTGCTTATGTGTGTAACAGAAAACAGGCTCCAGAATTTCTAGAAAATACCTGCTAGAAAGATTAACTGGCTTCACTTGGTACAGTCACCTAATCTGTTGTTTGTCAAATCTGTGTTTTCATTTCAAGGTGACATTGAAATGTCAACTTCAACTTAAAAGTATGGTTGGAGCATATAGAAACTTTGGGTGAGCTAGTGCAGCAGCCAGAGCATCTTGGTGCAACTGGGGGCACAACCTCAGTCCAGGAGGCTTGGGATGGTCAGTGACAGCTTTGGAAAAGGCCTCGCCTTGCAAAGACCTTAATTTTTCTAAATACCCTTGACTGTGAATGAACTCATGGCTGTAAAGCTTTGCTTTAAAAAACTCAGTGAAATCTCTGTAAACTCTCAGTACTGGTCTGATCATATTTCTGCATTTCCTGAGTTCTCCCATTGAATTAAAGGCCCACAGAGCAACTTTGGACAGCCTAGCCCTAGAAAGATAATAATACTTTCTTTATAAAACCCTCTACTACCTGCCAACTTTCTTGACAAAACAGTTGTGACATATGAAATCTGGGATTCTCCTTTGAAACAGGAAGTACAGGCTACTGGGTGGGTTTTTCAGCAGTTATCTGCTTCAGCTTTGTTCTCCATGCTTCCAACATGGGCTTTGGTGGATCACAGCACTGCATAGTGCAAACCCAGCCTGCTCTTGCAAGGGGCTCTTGCTCACCTGAGACTGTTCAGGGCTGTGTTTGTGTCACACTGCTCACCTGAGAGTGTGCAGGGCTGTGTTTGTGTCACACTGCTCACCTGAGACCCTGCAGGGCTGTGTTTGTGTCACACTGCTCACCTGAGAGTGTGCAGGGCTGTGTTTGTGTCACACTGCTCACCTGAGGTTGTGCAGGGCTGTGTTTGTGTCACACTGCTCACCTGAGAGCGTGCAGGGCTGTGTTTGTGTCACACTGCTCACCTGAGAGCGTGCAGGGCTGTGTTTGTGTCACACTGCTCACCTGAGAGTGTGCAGGGCTGTGTTTGTGTCACACTGCTCACCTGAGGTTATGCAGGGCTGTGTTTGTGTCACACTGCTCACCTGAGAGTGTGCAGGGCTGTGTTTGTGTCACACTGCTCACCTGAGGTTATGCAGGGCTGTGTTTGTGTCACACTGCTCACCTGAGACCCTGCAGGGCTGTGTTTGTGTCACACTGCTCACCTGAGGTTGTGCAGCGCTGTGTTTGTGTCACACTGCTCACCTGAGAGTGTGCAGGGCTGTGTTTGTGTCACACTGCTCACCTGAGATTGTGCAGGGCTGTGTTTGTGTCACACTGCTCACCTGAGGTCGTGCAGGGCTGTGTTTGTGTCACACTGCTCACCTGAGATTGTGCAGGGCTGTGTTTGTGTCACACTGCTCACCTGAGGTTGTGCAGGGCTGTGTTTGTGTCACACTGCTCACCTGAGACCCTGCAGGGCTGTGTTTGTGTCACACTGCTCACCTGAGGTTGTGCAGGGCTGTGTTTGTGTCACACTGCTCACCTGAGACCCTGCAGGGCTGTGTTTGTGTCACACTGCTCACCTGAGATTGTGCAGGGCTGTGTTTGTGTCACACTGCTCACCTGAGGTTGTGCAGGGCTGTGTTTGTGTCACACTGCTCACCTGAGAGTGTGCAGGGCTGTGTTTGTGTCACACTGCTTGGCTGCCTCACTCCTGTGATCCCCAGGCTGCTGCTTCCACAGCCAAGCACCAAATCTGGACACAGGTCTGGCATCTCAGTGTGGTGATCTCTTGCACCAGATCGTTCCTCTGCTCTAGATGAGCAGGCACACCTCACCCTTCAGCTTGATGGGGATTTTTGTGCACTGCCTGCAGAGCAGAGAGCCTCCAGCTCATGCAGACAGACATTTGAATGAGAGATGTGCAGTGGGAGAGCTCTGCTCTCAAGGAACCTGGCCTGCACAACTGTTTCAAGGAAAGCAGCACATTTTGGTAATGTCAAATGTCATTTTAACAGAATTTAGTAAGTTGTATGTGGACACACTGAATTTGTCAAAAGTACTTGCTAGCTCCGATTAAAATTCTCATGGCTGGAATATTCACAGTGAAAGGTCAGATCATAAAACCCATTATTGTGCTTCTAACCATCATTTGTCAGAAGAAGATATTAATGAACGTCTGTGTCACGGAACAAATTCTTACAAAAAATAAAATAAGCTCCTAATGTTCACTAACAATTCATTAAGCAAACAGATTATACTTTTGTTGTTTCACTGGTAGGGGTATGGGGTATCAGTCAGGAATAGTAAAGCAAATTAATGGTGTCTATGCCTCTTTTTCATGCATGGGAAAGTTAGGAAAGAACATCCTTATTTATTGTTGGAATAACATTTTTCCAAAACATCGTAATATTCATTCTCAAAATATCAGCCACATTAATTATATGGAGACATAGAAGAGTTTCACATTCTTTGGATTACTAACTAACACGACTTTAAAAATAACAGTTTACTGGTGTTCTGTGGTATAAATATTTTGATTGGTAAGTCATGTAGATTTCAGAATTGAACTGGTTACAGTTCTTGCTTCTCTTCTGAAAAATCCTGTCACACTAACTTTATGCTGGCTAACAGCAAGGAATTCTACAGGACAGAGGGCTTCCTGGGAGGCTGCTGGAGGACAGTCTCAGGGGGCAGGAGTGAAACACGATGTGATTTACTCTCAAACAACAAATTTTGGGTTTGGGTACTGCCTGGTTTACAGGCAGATTCGGGTGACCTACCACAATGGCAGTGTGAGTGAGGAGGAGACCTGCAGTAAAATGGGAATTGAAACAGAACTAAGATCTAACACAGATGTTATTGCTTTCTAGAACGGGCATGTTGTACAAAAACTACCAAGTATTTGCCTAAAAGCATGGTCTTGGTCTGATCCAACATTTGTTCCTCATGTGGTAAGATCTAAGATTTTATTTCAGTAAGAGTTGTAGTAGTTCAGATTCATGCCCTAAATGGGAAGAGAGAGCATTCTTCCAGGTACTTTTTATTAACTTAAATCTACTTAAGATAATTTTACTCTTCAAAAGATAAATTCTGCAAGTCTTAAGTACAGCAGAAACGAAAATCCTCAGTGATATTATTCTCTGCAATCCACACACTACACTTCCCATTCTGCTCAGCCAAGAGATTTTTCTTCTTTTTTAGGCAAGAATGCATTTGTGTTTACTACACCTATATGTATACCAACATGCATTTTAATGAAAAGCAGCTTATCATCTCCCCTTCTCAGTGCAGGATTTGTAGACATGCATAGACAGCCTAAAATAACCCAAAAGCATTTTTGCCCCCTGAAAATTGTGTGTTGCAAAAAGGTCTTCTTACTGTACTCCACAGAAAGTCAGCAAACTACAAATCCTTACCCAGCTGCACATAATGCTGATATACTCACTTGTCTTTATTTGTCAAACATATTGGCAAGAATCTCTGTGTCAATATTTATTAATGAAATCAGCTCCTATGGAGAACAGCTGGTCCAGTTTCCCTCCACTTTAGGCATCTGAATCATCCAAGCTACTAATAAAGAAGACTTGAGTTACTCCTCGTGGTTTGATTTCATTAAATAAATAAATGAATGTGGACATTTAAAACCTTGTAAAAGCCTCACTTTTCTCTTTTGCAATACCAATAATGCAAATTTATTTATATTCTGTTTTCAAATAAAGGTAGGTCTTTGAGGTAGTTATTTTCTTTGCTATTCTATTATTAACTTGAATATTACTTTACAATATACAGGGTTTTATAAATATTTTCCTCTACCTCGTTTGTGCCAGTTACCAGCTCTCCCTCATCCTTATGGGCTCATCATACTGTGAGATTTTTTCTAGTTTGGTTTTTGTTTTCTCTAACCTCTTATCTGCCTTCTTTACATCGTTATCATTTCATGGATGATTCCATTTTCCTCATCTTCCACTATTTTCTCATGAAATTTGGGAATATGTGTATTTTTATATTGAAATACACATGCAATATGTGTATTTTGAATTGCAAAACTGAAAGAATCTTATTTCTGTTTCATTCACCAAGATGAAAGATTTTTTAATAATACTTTGCATTATTGCCTTACTTTTTCTTATCTCTCTTGTCTTTATTGTTTTCTCCTGTACTTTTAGATGGTTAAAAATACCCTAAGTAACTGAAAAAGTCACTATGTGTAGGTTAATACCTAGCTGAATAATTCTGGATGTACTGATGACCATTTAGACCCTTTCTCAAGTCTTTGAGGTTGCATTTAATTGATTTTCTAAGGTGCTGGAGAAATGGGGTATATTAATCCTGGTATGTGAGTCATGTAGGCTGGCTGAAGTCCACTTTATGCTCCATTGAAATTATCTTCCTTTTACATTTCTTTTCCCAGCATTTGCTAAGGCTGCCCAAAAAAACTAAAAGGTTTGTTCTTGTATGGGGGGGGGGGGCATATGAAGGTTATTGTTGATATTCTCTTCAGGGTACTTGTGATACAAATATACCTGCTATCAGTATCTAACAGCTCATCTTTTACAAGAAAGGGCAAATGACAAAAGAATGAAAAATTTTCCCCTTTCTTACTGACAGGCCTCAGAATGAATGCAAGGGTCGTGCATGTTCCATCTTTGGCTATTTTTCATCACTGGGCTGCAAATTGGTTTATTGTAATAGGATACTGCTAGATTTATCTTTGCTCTTATATATTACTGCTTTCATTTTTAAATCCTCTTTCTTTCTGTCAGGGTCCCTTAGTCCTTTAATGTTCAGAGAAATAAATGAATGTTGATTGACTCACTGTGCTGTGTTTTACCAGGTTTTCTGCTCTCTGGGTAGAATTCAGTGCTGCTGATCAGTGAGGAGGGTTGTATGTTGGTGAATACTGGCATCTGTAAATGTGCTGCTATTTATACTCTTAAAAAGATGGCCTTTAGCACTTTAAAAGGAAAGAGATGTTCAATATACAAGGCAAATACTTGTTGCAAATACTGATAGTACTATTTGAACCCCAGTTATGGAGTGTAAAGGAATGCTTCACCCTTCCTGACTGTGTTTCATCCTTCCTTACTCTTTTTTTGCAGTGTCTGCCTGAGTTAACTTGAGGTAATCTGTCTGATTAGTCATAATAGATTCATATTTCAAAATCCTTGCTTTGAGACACAAGTCACCTGAATTATTAACCCAGAAGCACAAGTTAAAAGTGTCCTTTCAAAAAGGATGTGCTTATGTATTCTTAATTAACAGAATGGGGAAATAAAGAATTCATTATAAGGTGCAACAAAAAATAGAAAAGTGGCATTATTCTGTTTATATCCACCTGAGTTATGTGCACCTTTATCAGGTCCATATTCAGTGTGAGGAAAGAAATGCACATCATTCTGTGCTCTTTCCCTCAGATATCTTGGTTTGCACAAATCTGGTTCCTTTTGGGCTGTCTTTGGAGTTGCTGCAGAGCTATGTGAAACTAAGCAAAATCCCACACTTGACTATTATGGCTGAGACAACGGAGCATTGAAACACTCTTTGGTATGAAGATTCATCATCCAGATATAAACGTGGCCATGAAAATTTTTGGTGCTCAGTGGTGAAGTGCTGGGTACAGAGCTAACACCAGAGAGACTTGCTACCAGAGGGTTGCTACAGCACTTAGTGTGTTCTAGCCTCCAAATGTTACAGGAAGAAATACAGATCCTGGAGTTAGCTCCTGGGGACACACATAATGTGGTTATTTTACTGGAGGTTAAGAGGTGGCTTATAAACTGTACTTGTTTACAACATCCCTGAGAATTTCCTGAAATGCAAGGCATCATGGCTAGACCTAGATCAGCTCTACTCAACAGACTAGCCTGTTCTGGATATTTCTCGTTTATAGCGTGCATCACTGACAAGCAACATGTGTGAAGGGATCAGGCTCTGTACCATGTGCTTGGCATGCAGGTGATTGGTTTTGTAGCCACAGCTTCCTGTTGATGCATGTGTTGCATTCAGATTTTCTAATGTGTTTAGCAAATAAGTCCCAAAGACTACTCCCCTGAATGTGTTCAGACATAGTGATTCCCTCCTGGAAGGATTGCTTCTCATGGTGTCTCAGCTATTTACCATACACTGCTTTAAATGCCTAGCTGTGTTTTTATAGGAGATGAAGACCTGGGTAAGCACCTTTGAGATCTCCACTCTCCTGCCAAACCTGCCAAAATCGGCCCATGGATTTCTTTGGGACATGAAAAATAGAAACATGATACTCCACTCCTCCTTTCTTAGCAATCAGATTTTTAAAAAAAGCACTGGCTCTCTGTCAGAGAGCTCTGGAAGGGATGACAGCTCTTTCAGGCCACTTTTCTTAGAACACAAGAGCTGAAGTGTAAGAAATGAAACAAGGAAGGCCAGAAACCAGATACCCTATTCCTGGAAGTCTTTACAGCCAGGTTGGATGGGGCACTTACCAACCTAGTGAGTGGCATCTCTGCCCATGGCACTAGGAGGTCTTTAAGGCCCCTTTCAACCCAAAAGAGTCTGTGGTTCTATGAACTGAACCAAGACAGATCATATATGCTAGTTTTTTCAAAAGTGCAATCTGAGACATCTTTTCTTCTTTTTCCCCTCAGACTCCTTCTGGACTGCAAACCTGGCTGCCAGCTCTGCAGGGAATCTTGAGTATTCCATGCTTCTGGGCTGGCTGAACATCCAGCAGCCTCTGATCCCAAACGCTCGCCAGATCCCACAGGGAACCTCCTCGGCACATGATCCATCGAGCCAGATTGGGAGGGATGTCCGTGCTGGTTTGGGAGCTGGTGTGGAGCAGGGCATCCTCTCCTAGAACCTGCAAGAATAATTGAGATCCCATCTGTGAGACAGACTTTCAAAACAACTTGGGAGTTCCTGTTTACGCTCACCCTTGGTCTGAGCCAACAGAGTATCCCAGTCAAAGAGACAGAATTTTCCCGGATTCAGAGGCCTCTATATGCTTGCAAAATACATAGTGGTTGCTTTTTAGTTTCATCTGTAATTAATTGCATATTATTTATGTGCATGCACATTATTTATATGCACTATTTATAGACAATAATACGCATATTGCATATATTTCTTTGTGTTTCTTGTGTATACACTGTTATGAGATACTCAAACTGTAGTTTTCTGGAAAAACAGAATAGAAATGTCTGTATCATTTTTAATTGAGTATCTGAAGGAAGAGTCTTTAGTTTCTAATTAAGAAGTTGGAAACTTACTCTGGCTTATTAATAGTTCCAACTTCACTTACCTGACATTCCTTTCCTATGTCTTATCTTTATATTTATCAATGCTATTTTTAATAGGCCTTTTGGTCTTTTTTTCCCTTTCCCCTTCAGCCAAAGATAAGGCCTTAACTACCTTTCAAGAATTAAAGAAATCACAGCTCTTGCACAATGTACCTTACTGTCAAGGAAAGAGTTTTGGAGCAGCTGTAAGGGCCTCTTTACTGTAGAAAAGACTGTTTTATACCATAAAGATTTCTGATTTGATGTGTGTCCAAATATGTCTGCAGAACCTGAGAAAAGGGTGGCACAGCAGTCTTCACAAGCTTTTAGTTGCATGGAAACCTGCCTAATCGCTTAATTTAAGAAAACAGCAAAAGATAAGGAACACCTATAGACAGTCACAGCTAGGACAGATTTAGGGTGGACATTTCAGGATTGTAAACCAGTATGAAAGGAACTGCATTTCTTCTGAGTGGGAGATGAAAAGAAAGTAGTATAGAAAATAGGGTTTGTAGAAGAAGGTAAATTCACTGTCACAGACACATGCTGCAAGCCTTCAAAGCAGGGGTTCTGAATTTGATGTACAGAGCACTGGGGAGCTGGGTAAGGTCCAAACACAAAGATGGGAGGGTGAGTCTGATGCCGTATGGGAAAAAAAGGAAAGAATTCTTAGCATGAGTCTCTGGAAAATATATCACTTCACAGGACTAAAATAGCTAAATAAACTAACCTTCATCATTATAACAAGGCCTGGAGTCATTTCAGAGGTGATTTTATGATAATATAAACAGGTTTCTAATAGTGTGTGAGCTAGCGTGGATGGTGAAGTCCATACTGCAAGTCACATATGTTAATATTTGAATATTCCTTTTAATATGGTCATATGGTGAGGTGCTTTGGATTTACCTTAAAAATCCCAGGAGAACTTTGCATATTCTTACCTGTGTGTAGAGCTTATGGATGACCATACATTGCATCTATTTTGTGGTGTAGGGTGACAAGGTGTGGCCTCAGGAGCAGCTGTAGGTACTCTCTGACTTGGAACACCCAGACTTGGAAAGCAGACTCCCTTCAGGTCCACATGAGGCTGACACCAGGGTGCAAATGTTGTGGAGTGGAGACTGGAGGCTCCAATTAGATGCAGTACAATTGCAAAAAGATGCTTGACCTGGCATGCCCTTTTTTCCCCCCCTTTTGGAGGCTGCTGTCTGTGTGGGGAATTGCAGACTTGTACTTACACAGTGAAATGGCTTTTCCATAAAAGCAAAAAGCAAAGAAGGATCTCTCAGGGAGTGTGCAGTGTGCAGGGCCATGAGTAGGTGACACAGGGAAAAAAATCAGTGAATGAAAAGACTCGGTTGGCTAGCAGAGCCTCTCATTGATTAAATAGTAGGGTGAGAACAGGGATGTTTGTCCAAGGACTGTTGTACAAATGTTTTCCAGAGCTCTCACTCCTCTGAAAGCTCCAATTGAAATATTTCTTTGGATTATTTAATTTGTGCTGACTTTGCCATAAGGATTTCTTGTTGTTTTCCAACCAGCATCTCTCTGTCCTTTCTTTGCCTCCCTTGGCAAAGCACCAGAGACGTGGGGTATGGTGACCATGACATACCAGACCAGAGGCACTGGAGCAAGACAGAAGAGAGGGAACTTATAATTGCACAAGCTTCATATTTTAAAATACTCAATGAATTTTATTGCTGTAAAATTCTGCTGCAGAACAATGACTGATTAATTCAGTAACTATAGTCCAGAATTGACCAAATCCACTGGCACAGCTGCAAAATATGCAGTGGAACAGATCTCTGTCATTCTAACACATTCAATGCACAACCCCCCCATCTGAGAGATTTTTTTGTCAGACCCTAAATCCTTCCACCTTGGACAGGTACAAGGACTTTAGGGAACAGTTAGAAGTAAAAGGCTCCTGACCAGTGATGTTTAACTTATGGTGAAAGATTTCTTTGTGGAGGAGAATTCTCCTGGAGCTAGGTCTGAGAAGCTGAGCTTCAGTTAGGAGGTAGAGAAAGCAGGACCTTTCAGGAGGGATTTTCCATCTCCATTTTGGTAGACACAGAGAGAGAGAGAGAAAATCAATTGGAATGCATTTGCAGGAAAGTAACAGCCAAGATAAGCTGGGAATGCCTAGTGCTTGTGCAAATGGAAATAAAATAGCTGGTAAAGAACTGTCCTGTGGCTTAGAAATTAGGATTTTTTTTCTTTGCTTCTTTGGGAAAAACAACAGGTTCTTCCTAAGAAATTGCAAGAACAAGAACACAGGAGCAAGTTCCCCAGATTCTTAAAAATGCCAGTTCATATGTCTTAGCTACAAGCTTTTTGTTTAAATCAATTAGCAGGTTTGGGCTATGAGCAGAGATTTTTCCCCAAGATTAGGCAAGTAGTTGTCATGGTATGTTTCTTTCTTATTAAACTAATTCTGTGACTTGTGGTCTGGCTTGTTCTCAAGTATCACAGAGGAAAATGTTGCTTGTCAAAACACACATAAATACACTTCAATATCTCAAGAACCACTCTTTCCCTATTACCTTTTTCTCCTCTCATCTGCTCCTGCTTGAGATTTTGTGAAATGGTCTTGCAAGAAAAGAGTATTTTATTTCAGTTTAACTGTTTCTAAGACTACCTCTAATGTGGAGGAGGCAGCTGTCTGCAGGTGGTGGAATGCTTGGTGCACTCACTGCCCTGAGGAGCAGGGCTCTGGCTCAGCTCTGGAGCTCTCCATGCCAGTCAGACTGCATTTCATTTCACCTCACTCTGCAGACACCTGCCTGCAGCCCTGCACTCCTGAGCAAGGAGGGTTGTCTTCTTTTAGATGGTATTCCTCAAGGACTCCTCTTCCCAAGCTGAAAGGAGTAGAGCTGGCAAATCAAGGAGAGACATTGACTTTGACTTTCCAGGGACCCATCCTGCTCCCTAAGCAAGCTGCTGCAGTAATTGCTTTTTTTTTTGTCTCAGAGCTGAGCAGGGGAACAGCTCCTACTTGAAAATCCATTCCTGGACCTTGATGGCAGCCCATTAAGCAATATGGGAGAGCAGGGAATAGCGACATCATGACTGTGTTTTGGGACCAGCTAAGGAATAATGTCACCACAGCCACTGTGCTGCTGCTGTTTCCCCTAATGGCCTATTGATTTAATAATGTTAATGGTCTTCTACCTAAAATAGGATTTACTGGAATTTAAGTCAGTTTCTGCTCAAGATGTATAGGCTGTGTTTTGGCCACTATACAGGAATTAATAGTGGTAGCCTTCAAATACATTCTTAAAAGGGTTGTTCAAATGTTGCTTTTATAGATGAATTGCACCTTCTCATAATAATACAAGAAAGGGTACAAACACGTGTTTCAAAAGTTAATGTCTTAAAAATGGAGGATCATAATTCATTCCAAGCATTTTATAATTTTGGCTATCATTATGAAACATCCAGGCAGTGTAAAAGAAGCAAGAGATATTCCTATACCTTGATTGTACACCAAGGTGACACCAATTTATTTCCTTACTTTGTTTAACTTTCTGCTTGCAACAGTTAGTCTGACAATGTAAGGTTTCTCCATCTACTTGCAAAGCACATCAATAATGTATTTCAATCACAATATAGGCACTCAAAATATGCTTATGAATTAGTTTTGCATCCAAGTGTCAAGCCTCCAGCAATTATGTACAGAAAGCTACTGGTAGAAAGTAGCATTGGTTTCCATATCTATAGAAATTACTTTGCTGAAGTACTCTACAGAAACAAAACATAAAATTTAATATGCAAAGTTAAAAACAATTTTAAATTGTGTGTGAACTGAAACATCATATGTTAAATTACTTTACTCTCCTTCACTCCATACCTATATTTATTACCTTCACAGTTTTCTGCTGGCTGAACTGATTTTTGGTGATGGAAATAATTGCGTTTGTTTAATTATGTTGAGAACAATTTCTGGTTTTTAGAGGAAGGCAAATGATTCAACATGACCCTTTGTGCTGTTTGCTTTCTGTTTTTCCTAGAGTCTTCACTTGACAGTGCTGTGAAACAGATGTCTAGTAGCAATTAAATAACTGCTGTACTTAACAAACTGTAAAGGCAAGTAGCAAACCATTCAAAGGTTTCTTAATCTTAAATTTATATTTCAGTTCTACTGTAATATGCTATGTATTTTTGTGGTCAATCACTTTATTATTTATTATTGAAAAGGAATGGAAAAAGCTCGGCTGTGCTGTGTATAGTCCATCACTTAGCTGTGAGTGGTTAAATTATATAGGCAAGACTTCTTAGTATAACCCTCACAATCTAGAGATCTTCTGCAAACAGCATTTCTGTGTTAAAAATTATTATTTTAGCTCCTTCAGTCGAATATTACTGGAATTACTGGTCCAGGTCACTAAAAAAAATACTTAAGAAACATGGCCATTGACCAAAGGAAGAATGGAATTTTGAACTGCAAGTCTAATGTAGTGAAAAAATACAGAAAATTATTTTTCTAAGAGATTTTTAGACAGGATTGTCCACAGCAGATGTTATCAAAAAGCTCAGTCCAGAGAATTTTCAGAGAGGTCCTAGAAGCCTGTTAAAGATGGCTCTCATACTTGAATTTGGCAATTTCTCACTGGATTTATTGCTGTCTCCCTAAGGGTCAGAGTTCTGCTCCTCCTCTCCCTAATGCATCCTTCCCCAGCCTTACAGTGCCCTTGGCAGTGCCCTGCTCAGGGGATCGTGTGCCCTGGATGCCCAGCTGGCCCTTCTGCAGCTTCCCCTTGTCTCCATGTTTGCCTGGCTGGCTGGATGCTGTTTTGCATTGCCCTGTCAGAAGAATGAACACTTTGTGCTTGCAGGGGCGTGTTCTTGCCAATCACCAGTGTTTTGGGATTGGCTGCTTCTAAAGAAGATGCCCACAGTGTGCAATGACACCCCTTGTGTGCACTAGACTCCAGGTGATGTCGTGTGCTCACCTGGGATGGGATCCTGCCTGATGGTCAGGAGCCCATCCCAAAGATGGTTTAGGTGGGACTGTTTGGTGAGCACTGTCATAGGAAACTCAGAATCTTCTACGGTCATGAGAGAGAAAACAAGATGTGATGCAGAAAGTATGGGAGGGCCTGGCCACAGGCTGGCTTTTACTGTGGCAATGCTGAAATTTGTGATGAAAAGGGGGACAGATCTGGGATGGGCATCTGTGTGTTTTGTCCGCACACGTATGATATGTCAATACTGTTGCTTCTTCTCTGAGGTCTTCCCTTGGCTCTTTTCTCTCTCATTACCCAAATCTCCTGTTTTTCCTTTCCAAAATCTGGAAACACTAGTGAATCTCGGTACTGAGCATGTGCAAACAAGAACCAACCACGGCCCCCCCCCCCCCCCCCCAATTTATAATGAACAGTATAAACCATATTACTGTGGCTGTTTTATTTTAATCTTTAATAAATCTGCTGTAATGAGGAATGGAAAGTAAGTATTTCTGGCATGAATATTCAGGGATATGCTTATGCTTTCTCAAACAAAGAACATGGTGGCATCCTGAAGAGCACCAGTGTTATGCAGAGCAGATGATCCCTGTGCATATATTCAGAGTGGAGCTGTAACAATCTCATCTGCCATAAGTAAGAGATTTTTAAGAACCTTTCAGGAGTCTGTAACACAATCCCATAGAGATGGAGGCAGGATTTACCTGCAAAATTAAGATTTTGGCTTTAACATGGTTTGTGGTTTAATACAGAAGTGTGATTCAATACTAATATTTTCTGTGTTTCTACTAAAAAGATAGGTTTGTGTCTCCATGGTCTGACATCTGACAATATCTAGACAAATTTTTATGATCTGATTAACTTTCTCTCATGTAATGGCTGAAATTTAATGTTTATACTGTATTACATTTAAGTGAATTGTAGCCTGTTATGACTCAGCTGTATTTGCTTATCTGGTGGCTTCTTTGTAAGATAAATATAACAAATTTTAATTCCTTCTAATAAAACCTTTAAATTCCACTTTTTTTGTTTCTAGGTGACTAGCTGTTTTTGTCTGGGCTGAGGAGCGAAAGATGCCTCAGGGAATGTTGAGGAAGTCTTGGAGCCTGAATAATTCTGATGTTCTGAAGCAGGTAAAGGAATGTCTGGGCTCAGGCATGGTGCAGCACGACCAGGAGTAAAAAAGGCCATGGGACCAGCTCTTCCCAATGTATGGGTTGCCATGATGGTAACTGGTTTGGTGCTTCTTGTAGGACTGGGGGAAAAGGATGAGGAGGAGCAGGTAAATAGCCCATGTCACTTCCTTGGAGCATCCATCAGCATTTCAGATTTCAATTTTCAGCTTGTCTCCCTTCTGCCAAAGGTCAGTTGGGAGTTTGCTGGACAAAGAAGATGAGAGAAGCAATTCAGCATTAAAGCTCTTGCTGTGTGATTGAGGCTGGACACAGAAGTAGCTGAGGTGAAAGACATGGGCTCTGTTTGGATTCAATTCACTGGATGAAACTCTTTTCAGAATAAAACATGACTGATTCTTTGGATGTGTCTGCACTTGCCTTTGTGCAGATGCTGCTGTAAAATAAAACTGCAAAGTGGTTCTCCTCCCTTGCATGATGGCACCTTGTTTGGTTTTGTAACCCTGGTTATCTTCTTAGGATTTTTTCCCCATTCAGAGTCTGATTCTCAGCCGTTCTCATTTTCCTTCTGTCCCTTGGTATTGTGCATGGACAGAGGCATTTCCCAAGGCCCACAGAGTGTGTGGTTTTTGTTGCATGCCCATGTCTTGGCAGGCTTCGAGCACCCTACTGCTCTTGGTGATGCCCTGAGGGCACTCACCACAACCTTGCCCAGTCTGTAGCCCTCTCCAGGGAGGTCCCCAATTTCACTACAGTCTGTAGAGTCTTAATCACTGAAGCAAAACTTGCAAGCAAGAGGCTTACCTTAGAATGTGAGTGAGCACATTGCTCCTAGATGTAGTTGGGAATGCAGGAGGCACTATTTGAGAAAGACAGCCTCTGGGAAGGTTAATGCTCGGTGTTCCAATGGTTGAGGCAGGTAATTGGAAAGCAAGTGAAGAGATGCTCAACTGGGATGAACACCAGAAGAAAAGAGTGTGTATGCAGCCTTCAGAATGAGAGTTTCTACTCTGTATTATAATACTGAACTCAGAAATATCTCAGTAAATCTTCATGTCCCAGTTCAAATACCACCACCTTTATGAGAAAGCTCTCTTCTCCCTTGAATCAGGTTCAGTATTTCTCAGACGGTTTAAGGAAATGATCAGTGCTCCAATGGCTGTGTGAACTTTTAATATTGTGAGTTTTTTTGCAATGGCATCTGTTTTTAAACTGCATTTGTCATATATTTTACAGGAAAACAGCATTCCATAGGTATCTGTCCCATTCAGACATACTTTTGGTGTTGCAAGCTTTGATAATTCCTGTTATCTAGGTGATTTAGATGCAGTTTGTCAAGTTACTGGATTTGTCCCATTTAAGAAGGCTGTTTTGAGAATGCAGTTTTACAGCTGACCCAACAATCTAAGACTGCTCTTGTTCCTGTTAGTGGGAGATCCTTGGCCAGAAGGGTTGGGCAGGGTGACGCTGCCCCTTTTGATGGCAGATCAAATATGGTTTCATCATTTCTCTAAACTTAAATGTGCAGATGACAAGAGCAGCCTTACCTTCTTTGGCCTGGTTTATTCCAGCATTCACAGTCAAAGCCTGACAAGATTTTTTTCAACACTGTGCTCTATAGACAAAAATAAGGTGCACAACTAGTCTTTGTTATTTTTTTCTTCTGGGACTTCAGATAGAGTTTCATTTTATTAGAAACATCATACAAGTTATAATATCTTGATAGTTTTCTGCCCTGGTCTGTGTCTCAAGGGTTCTTGTCTGATCAAAATTCTGCACTACACAGTATTCTTTTACCTGTGTGTTATTTATCACACATGATACAGCTCCTGTTTAGGTAGACACACTAGTTATGCCACTTAATAGACTATAACCATTCTTTTTCTTTCCCTCTCTAAGAGCAGCTTTTACTTCTAACTTGTGCGTCAAAAATCCTATGCTAGGTATTAGGGCTATGTAATGAGAAGAGACTATAGTCATACAAAGTTTGTTGTATTTTACACTCAAAATAGTATTTTTTAAAAACTATATCAATATTCTACTCTTCAGAATTTGAAATTCTGATACTGTGACTGAATGGCAAAATAGAGCAGCCAAAACTTCCTTCTTGCAAGTGTCTATTTCTGGACTAATAGAGGCAAAACTACTTAATACTTGTCTGTATTTCTTTCAGATGAAGGTTTACATGATTGTCTTTTAAAAATTTTCTTATTAAAGTTATTCTTAAAAATGTGTTTTATATATTGAGTTTGTATATGCTTCATTTCTCCCCAAACTGTGTTGTTTTCTCACTGTTTTCCTGAAAAAAATTACTAGAGCCAAAGCTAAAGCAGAAGAGGAGAGACAAGTTAAATATTAGCTGTTACAAAATACTTGATTGAAGAGGAAAGTGTTTCTATTTTATAAGGCATGATTAAATTTCTTGTGATTCATTTTTAGCCTGGAGCTTTTTAATCAGACTGATGATTAGTCTGTCTGAATGCCTTCAGTCTTCTTATAGGATAAAATAGCATCCTAACAGAAGTGATACAGGTCATCTGGAGCCACCCTACTGTGCCACTGCAGAACAGCTTCTGTGTTAAACAGAGACTAGTTTTATTGCATTGCCCCAAACACAAGATAAAGCTTTATTAAAAGAAAAAAAAATTGTAAATTGACTTACCCTTCCTTCCTTCCTTCCTTCCTTCCTTCCTTCCTTCCTTCCTTCCTTCCTTCCTTCCTTCCTTCCTTCCTTCCTTCCTTCCTTCCTTCCTTCCTTCCCTCCTTCCCTTCTTCCCTCCTTCCTTCCCTCCTTCCTTCCCTCCCTCCCTCCCTCCCTCCTTCCTTCCCTCCTTCCCATTTTTTTTATTTTTTTCTTTCTTTCCGTCTGTCTTTTTTCATGGAGTTTCTGCTACTCTAATTCCAAGCACTTCAATAGAACAAGCATTTGAGAGAAGTTTTTGGCTCCAAGCTGATTAGCAAGGAGTAGTATTTCAGGTATATGCAAAGGGACAATAAATACAAGCCTAAAATTCCCCCCTAGGTGAAGAGCATTTTCCTACTAACTTAGTGTTTTCCTGCTAATGAGGAACTGAGGGCTTTCTGCTCATCTAATTTTTCAGCCTGTAAGTCTATTACTCATAACAATCCCAAGAAACTGACAATGAAAACAGGGAATGCCTGTGTTCTGTTTCCAATCACACCTTACTTTAGAGATTGTAAGGTTGTTTATAAACCTTGTTAAGGATATTCACAGAGGTGCACACAGTTAAACAGACAAGGTTATTTCCAATGGCCCAAAGCTTTTTTTCCTCCATAGACTGTCTCAGTTGTCTGAAGATTTAAAAGCTGGGCCATAATAAACTACTTAAGCTTTGGGAACCCATGGCTGTTAGTTCTGTGTGGTGGTCCCTGGACAAGCAGTTCTTACCTGCATTGCCAACGGGTACAAATTATTTGCAGATGCTGGAGTGGACAGGGAAATCAGTATGCAAGTTATAAACCAGAAGGAATATCTTGCATATTCGGCCTGTAAGGCAGCTTAGATGTGTGCAAGTTGAATCTGTTCCACTCTGGGTACCATTCTTGACTTACAAAAATATGAGTTTGTGCATCTTCTGATCACCATCCTAGCTTATCAACTTTCTGTTATGTGGATGGGTTCCATGACTGCGCTATCCAAATATGCTGAGACATTTTGCTGGAATTACTCACTGTTGGGATGAAGGGTCATCTCTCTTTCTCATTCCCATGCATCTTCTTCCTCTTGCATAGAAATTAAGTGCACAATGTCCATGGTATGCCTATTTGTCTAACACGCAATATGAAATTACACCATATTTTTTTTATGAGTAATTTGTGTTTTACAGCACTTGCACATAATGAGCTGTAGTTTTACTCTGTATTAGTCTTGACTTTCCAAAGTAGAAGCTTCTCCAGCTGACCCCATAAATGACCTAGTACAGTAGGATGTGTACTTTTGACAAAATATAACAGAATTTAAGAGTTGCAAAGACATTAGCACCTGGTGCAACAAAGACTATTTGGGCTTGAGATCACTTAAATTCCCTTACTGAGGACATATCAAGGAAATTAATTGAATGGTAGGTAACTATGAGTAAATATTAGTAGAAAAGTATAGCAATGGTGGGAAGAACAAACAGAAGGCCGTTCTTAGGAATATAAGTTTCTGAGGGAGAGAATACTTTTCAATTGCGAGCCAGCATTAAACTGACTCTGATTCCAAAGCGAAAGACTATACAATAGATTAAATCACAGGTCTAAGCTCTAATTCACAGTTACAAATTTGTAGTAATAGAATTGGTGTATGCAATCACATAAACCAGAATTGCAGTGTTATAAAACTTTCTCGGTTTGCTTTAATTAGGAAATGTAGGGAAAGACTCTGTTCTGCCTGAAGCCATAGGTCTTCTCTCCAAAGGAATATGTGTCAAAATTCAAGGTCTCTCAAGCAGGTATTAGATCTCATCTCTTGCTACAGAGGACTTTGGCCATGCTCTTTACAGCAGACTTCCACCTGTTCCTCATGACCATGCTTTGCTGAACTTTTTATGCCTGGGCTGCAGGTCCTTGTATTAAAGCTGATGATGTACAGAACTCCTAACCTTGGGGTCATAGGAATGTAGAAATTTTCTTATTTGTTATTTATTTTCTTGTTTGTTATTTCTGACCCAGCTATTTCAAGAAAGAACATATCTTTTAGCATTTAAATGTATCTTGCCAAATTCTAACCAAAATTTCTTAGAATGCTTTTGCTTGTTGCTTGCACGTGATTATGGCCACTTCTTTACTTACCATCAAATTTTCTTTCTATAACCCAGATTCTGTCCCTTTGACACAGAAGAATGAGCTAGGAGTATCCTTTTTACTTCGTAAAATCAGTTTATCACAGCAATTTCTTGGAATGGCTCCTAGAAGGAAGGCAGCACACCAGCAAAACCTGGTCTGTGCTTTCTGTGACTTTATTGTATTTTTCATCTTCTGTTGCTATTCCAATTTTGAGAGGTTCCTGTACCAGCCACAGTTAACTGCTTCCAGAGAGCTTGGGGCATTTTCCTCTGGATCCTTCTACTTCAGCCTCCCGGAGCACAGTCTCCCTAAGCCAGTCTTGAACAGCTGCTTCCAGCAAGGTGGGAAAGGGAAAATACCTTGTACTCACACCACTCTTCTGTAATAGCACTTCCTCATCCTTGTAGGACTCTTCCTCCTGGTGTAGCATCCCTTGGGCTGTGTCCCAGCCTTCTCCTCTCTCTATGAAGCAGCCAACAGAGTATTTTCAGGAGTATTCACCTTCAGCAGTCAGACTACACCTGCAGTCGTTATCATCATGACCTACTTTGTCCTGGCATCATTTTTTCCCTAAACAGGCAAAGAAATGTATGGACAGGCAAAGAGGCTCACATTCCTTCATTGTCAGATGAGGCCAAAGAATGTCTTGGACATGTCACTTGAACACCAAGGAAAATTCTTGTACATTTGGAGTTTTTTTGAGAACTTGACTTTTGTCTTTCAGGTTGGTTGGTCCCTCCTGAATAGTTGCTTTTTTATCATTAATATACTTAGTCTTGATGATCCCTTCTGATGACATATTGAAGTCTGAGAAATATAGGCTCTGGAGCAACCCACATGGACTAGGATTTATTTGGATGTCAGATCTGGAGGCAAATGACTGAGCCTGGAGTTGAACTTAAGTCAAGACCACCTGGGTGAAGATGCACAGCTCAAGAATTCCCTTTAAAATTCCCTTATTTTCCTGGACCTTGGTTTAAATTCATATCAGAAGAGAAGTGTAGAGGAATCCCTGATCATAAAGGCAAGTGTGGGAGACTAAAATGCTTAATGGCTTAAACATTGTTGAAATCATCAAAGGACTGTTGCCCACTGTAGTAAAGGCAAAGAAACAGGAGTTCATCTTTGACCATCGAAGCCCAGACTTCACCAAATATGCCTTCTAACTGGAATTTGTGAGAGGAACTTAAGAAAAGAGGATACTGCTATTCAGTCACCCCAGATCCAGGGAGGAGAATGCCCTGTCTCTCAAAAAAGGTTTTAGTCTTATAAATGTTCCTAGAAAACTCTTAGGTTAACAGTTAGGAACAGTCAAAACCCCACTTGTATATTAGAGGGGATTAGAAAGGAACATAGCAAAGCACTTATGCCACTGTGTAAATAGATGGTTAGCTCTTATCTGAAATACTGTGTTGCATTCTCTTTCTTCCATTTCAGAATGGGTGGTACCAATGGCAAAGTTATACATGTAGACCACAAGAGTGATGAAAGCATGGAATATATTCTGTACAAGGAATGCCCAAACTGACATTTTTTATGCCAAATAGGAAAAGAACGAATGAGAGGGATAAGATACTACAAAATCTCTGAAGTCATGACTAGCATTGAAGAAACAGTCCTTTGGTGTCTGTTTAGTACAAAAATGAAAGGTACTGAAAGAAACTGAATGGTAGTTGCCTCAATATAAAAGAGAGTTCTTGGTCTGGCTCTTCCCACACAGACAGATGGCAGACACATGGCCATCTTAGAACTTTGGGGAGTTCAAATAGCACCTGAACAAAACTACCAGAAGAATCCATGATGGTCATTAAACACATTCATCACCTCTGGGTCAGCAAAATCCTTATTCTTCAAAGTGTTGGAGGGATAATATTTGTAAAGTACAATGATAAATGCTTTTCTTTTTGGGTGTTGACAACTGGCAGTGATAAGTAGGGATTCAGATAGCCCCTTGTTCTGAACAATAGGGTCATCCTGATAAAAGTTTTTTGAAAATGTGGGCTTGTGAAAGGAGGACTGAGAGGACCTGGTCCATCAGGGTTTAGGATGAGCCACCAAAATGAAAACTGGCCTCATAGCTTGGACAAATGGCTTCCTTGAGGAATCACCAGAAGTCCTTTGAACATCCAGTGTAGGAAAGATTAATTTGGAATGAAAATGGCAAGATAGATCCCATTTTTCTGTACAATAATGATATATTAAAAAATGAAAGTAAAATAAAGCAAGCTGCCACAAAATATCTCCTTTAACTAGACTCCTCATTCTCTTTATGAGAGTATACAAATGAAATTAAAAGGACTCTGGTAAAGCAGCAAAATAGAAGCATCTACTTCATAAGTGCTTGTGCAAAGGACAAAGTGTTTTGTGAATACTAGGCCATTCATCATTACAAGTGATGTGAAAAGGGCTCAGAGCGTACATAAGAAAGTTCCTTCCTATCCTGCACAGTACAGCAGCTGCACACACTCCCCAGATGAGCTTGCAGTAAGGAAATAACAGTATTGTGTTGTCTTTATAGTTCTTAATAACTGGGACTTTTGCAGTCAATGAAAGCAACTGGGACAAAAATTACTAAAACAAATGGGCAGACCAAAGCAGAAGGACAAGCTCTTTTAGTCTATTTTCATAATATACCTTGTAATCTGTATAAGTGGTTACATGGATCTCACAGACTGTTTATCTGCATGAACTCCTATTGTGCTTTCACACAGGAGAGTGGAAGTGGTACGTGTGTAACTTGACATGACATGTGAACCTACTACTTCTCAATGAACTGCATGTGTTAGTACTTACACAAATTAATTAGAAATCTTTAGGCAGAAAGAGATCTGGAGATATCTGATCCAACTCACCTGGTCAGGGAGGGTCACCTAGACCAAGTTGCCAGAGGCTGTGTCCAGTCACAGATTGAATATCTTCAAGGATGACAACTCCACAAGCTCATTGAGTAACCTGTTTGATCACTCTTACAGTAAAAAGTGTTTTCTTTTTTCAGAACATATACAGATTGCAGATCGTGGTGTCATGTCACGGGTTACTCTGTGTTTTGTGTGTGTTTTGCTGCAGTGCCTCTGTTTTGTATCCAGTTGCATAGATGTTTCAGATATAAACACTTAGGACTGAGCTATATTTAGCTTTGGCATGTGTTCTCCTGTTGTAAGTCATCAGGTAACTGCTCCCCTAGCAGGTAGGACAGGGAACAGATAGTGGGAGAAAAGGCTCTCTGAGGTTTTGTGCACAGCAGGCAACTTACCACCTCATTTAGAAACTTCTCTTCTATCATTCATTGACCTGGAGACGGGTGTGTATGTGTGTGTGTGTGTGTGTGTGTGTGTATGAATGTATACGCGTGTGTATATATATATATATACATATGTATATATATATATATATATGTATGTCTTTATGTAATGTATGTATAATATATGTATATATGATCCCAATTCCACGTTTCTTTCCCCCCTTAAAGTTTCAAGTTGGTAAATCATGCTTAGTTTTTGTTTCCCTCCCTTTTGAAAATAATGTACAGAGAAGTGATGGCTGTGTCAGAATTAAGTAGTGATAAAAGTGCTTATCCTGCTTGCTTGGTTTTCTGTGTTGGCTTGAGAAATTCAGCTGTGGTGTGCTCATTTTGTTTCTGACACTGCCAGCTCAGTGCAGGCAGGTAGCCTGGGGACTCCATTCCTTTGACAAGCCAGGTCAAATTCAAGCAGGAAGTAAGGTAATAACTATTTCTTAAAATGACTAGGTCTCATAATTTTCTTAGCCAACCTTCTGAACTTCCACATCAGCATCATTGGTCTTGGAACAATGACATACTTTTTTCTTGAGTCATTCTATACCGGAAAATTTAGAGCATTTAGTTATATTTTATTTTAGACACCAAAATGATCCCTCATGACAGAAGTGTGGTATAAAATTTACCAATTGTGACATTGTTCCAAGACCAATCTGTGCTGAGGGTGTTGAGAATATGGATTAGCCTTTGATTTTAAGGTCATGTGGAAGCACAGTGGACTTAGTATCTCACATATTTCTCAAAAGCTGCAAGCACCCTGTTCTCAAATATTCTGATAAAAAAATGAAAATGAATTTCAGTCTCCTGCAGGGTTTGAAAGGGTAGTGCAGGTTCCAGGAAGGATATGAGAGTTCTTTGCTTGTTTGTGGTGTCACAAAATGGAAAGGGTGCATCAAAGAGGTTTCCTACATAAGTAAAAGAGAACTAGATATACCTCAAGGCAGCAGTATAGCACAAGTGCCCAGGGTATTCTACTTTTTCTTTTGACATCTGGAGAAGCAAGCAGAACCATCAGGTCTGACAGGCACCAAGGCTGAACACTGTGTGAACTAAATATTTTAACAGAGTCATAGAAGAATGAGGACAGGAATGGTCCATCATTTCCAAAGTTTCTTTTAAACCTTGTGAAACTTAATTCAATCATCTCTGATCACAAACTTTAGAGCAGGATGCCCCCCAAAGCAGCTGAGGAGGTGTGCAACGGGGAAGGGGAGACCACAGTCCTGCTCACTGGATTAGGCTGATTCTGGAGCTACAGGTGATGTACTCAGCATGTGAAGCCCTAATTTCACCAAAGGAAGCAAGCATGAGAGGCATCAGGAAGAGCCAAACCCACAGCTTCAACCAAATCAGCTGAAAAGATGACTTGCATGGCAGCCCTGATGGCAAATGGGAAACATTTGCTGCATTCTGGGCTGGACAGAGGCAGAACCCCAGGTCACAAATAGCAGTGCCATTGCATCCAGGTCCCAAGTGCTTCTGCAAGACAATTCAGGAACATCTGAAAGAATGTGTGGGGTAATTGCTCCTTTTACATTGTCCTTCCACCCCACAGAAGGACAGTTTCTTGGATGGTGGATGCTGTCCGGGGAGAGGGATCACCCAGCTCTTCCCCCTCAGCACAATGCAATCTTTCTGCCTTTGGATGTACTTTTGGGTGAAAGTTTCCATCTCCATGTGCACAGGAGCCCTGATGTTTTGTGAGATCCTGTTTACTGAGACCTCCAGTAAATTCTCTGCATTTTGTGATTTAAACATGTTCCATACCTAAGATTTGAAGGTGGGAAATGTCTTCTGGCAATGGTGCTAGTCACAACTTAAGCCCCATTTTCCTTTGGGACAAGTATGAGGCCCAGACCTCATGCATTCTATCTCCAAATATGTTAGTGTTTCTGTTTATCATTTGTTTCTTGGATCCCAACTAAGAGGACAGGGAAATCTTTTATACTTCCTGAGGGGAGAAGAGGGAAATGGGTGATTTAATCAGGAGCTGTAGGCTAAGGAATGACAAGGACGAAGACATTCATGTTTCCAGTATGTACTGTGTAGCATGAAACTGAAGGTTACTTCATTTCTGTTGCTGGAGGAGAAGTGAAGACTGTTTCAGTGGAAGAAAATGTAATCATTTGCATGCAAAACTATCTGCACTTGTGTAAAATTCTCTTCAGTAACAAACCATTATGTGTTTGGTATTATGAATACAAAATTTTATTTGAAATCTCCTACGTCATAACTGTTAATAGTCTAGAATAGTGTAGGAACTAAAGGTGCACTTGCAGCTCCAGGAACCTGGATTGGAGGTCCTCACGCAGAACTGGAAGATGACCAGGAATACAGGTAGGGGAATTAAAATATTAGTTAGTGCTTGTCTGCAAAGCTATTTGGATAATGGATGGTTCTGCCTTTCATTACTGTGGCAGTTATCAACCCTTACAACACAGCATTTAGATGTCAGCGAATCTGTTGGAATTGATGGAAAGCAGAAACCTGTGTAAGAATTTAGGACATGGCAAGCATTGGCTTTGCTATATTTATTGATGCAGAAAGAGGTTTCTAGAAACAAAAAACATATTTCATCTTAGTTCTTCTCTACCTAAAGTACTGGCAAATACTTCTTTATTCCACAGTACAGGAGGATAAAATTAACTTTAATTTAAATAGCACTGGCTCGAAGTATTTCAGTTTATTTTAATGCTGAGAGGCTATCATAATCCTACTTAAAAAGCAAGGGAAGAACATGAGATGTTGTGTTCTTGGAATAAATATCTTCCCTCTCATCTGGCAGACTTTCTCCCTGTGAGCTGAGTCCTGCACACATTTCCATGATCAATGTGTCAAGCAGAAGAGAAGAGAAAGTGAGTGTGTGTTGAAAGCTTGTGCACTTGACTTTCACCTGTTGTTCACAAAGTATTCATTCTTTCCCTTCTTCCTTGCATTTTCATAGGGTCTGAAAGGGTGTTCTCAAGTAAAGCAATGCTTTCCACTGCCACTGCTGCTGTAGTACCCCACTGTATTTACACACACTGCTGTCACTTTCTCTCCAAGCTCTACCAATGATACCAATGAGTCACAGAGCAGAGCTCACAGTCACTAAGATGTTTTAAGCCCTTTGCAACTTCTAAAGGCACAAAGGTGATGATAAATTCAAGGTAACACTTTTTCATAGGTGATGACATAAGTCAGCTAGAGCCAACAGAATGAATGTGGAGGCCCATATACAGGAACTACATCCCTACAGAATGCAGGGAACTACAGAGGGGAGATCAAACCAGCCAGGTGATGGAGTAGAGGTTAATTCTGTCCCAGAAAAACTCAGTTGCCTGCAAGAGGACCAGGTCTATAAGCATATTAGTAACCAGAGGGAGCCTTACAGTGATTTCTGACCATATGGCCAAAATACAAGCTTAATCTGTGTCTGTACACTGAAAATTGCTGCCTGCAAACTGAGGTCGCTGCATCCAAATTATGTGTCTACTTGAAGTGACCCTGGCAAGAGTCCTAAACACTTCTGAGCCCAGGCCACTCACACATTGAAATCGACCCTGCATCCTTCAAGGTCTCAGTGGAATAGTTTTGGGCAGCTGGACGTAGACACTGGGATGCAGACGTGTCGTGGCTGCTGCTAATGCCTTAACAATCTGTGGAAGCACCTCGTAGCAGGAGCATCATTAATGTCTTCCAGGGCCTGTGCACCTACTCTGACCTCGCTTTCCCTCATCCTCTCAGCAACAGACACCATCAAGTAGTACACAAAGCCATCTGTTGCCATCACAGCCCTAGCAAACACTACAACAGAAGCCACAATAGCCTTATGCCTTACCCTAAGAAGAGTCAGGAAACAGATCTGTTTTCTCTGCCTTTGTTTTCTCTCCCTGTGTTCCTGATACCTGTAACGTCAACTCCTCCTTACATTGCTGTCTTTTACTTCTGCTGTATTTTTGACAAGCATTTTCTTGCTGCCCACATCCATTCCTCTTTTTCTAATAGATTTTTCACTTTTCACTCCCCACCAGCTTCCAGGAATTTGTCCCCCCCACTATTTGCTGTCTTCACACATTTTCTGCAAGTCCTCTCTGAACTACAGAACAGAAGCAAATTCACGAAATATTTCCCTCTGTGCAAGACGAGATTTGCTATTGTCAGCTTGCTGAGTTACCTTGTGCCAAGATGGACCCCAGGATCCTTGGGTTCTGCACCTCTGACACTGCTTCATTGTACCCCCTGATTACTATTGCAGCCTCCTCTGCAGCTTGTCCTGCCTCAAAGGCTCTGCCACAGCAACCAATAATTTTGTGTGGCCTCTGCATAAAAGTTTCAACTTGAATTGTTCAGTGAAACCCACTTCTGAGTCCTGTCTTCTCTAGACTATGAACCTGGCACATCATCCAGAGGGTACCACATCTTGCTTCTGGATGATGAATGGCATGTAGACATTCCGTCTCTGGAATGCCAGGGCTTCAGAAGTTCCCCAAAGTCCAGATAAAGCTGGCTCTGACCCTCAGCAGCTTTGGAGGATGGCTGGCCCTTAGATTATCACCTGCCTCTACTGGAGAAGTAAGTAACCTCCTGATTTTGGGGTAACACTGTGCAAAATGAGGGGTGCCTGATGGATTCAGTCTTGTTGGGAGATCAATGCATCTATCTGAGTTTGTTCCCTGTGCTCAGCGGGGACAGCATCTAGGAGGCACATCTGGTCATTCTTTGAAATACTCTTCAGAAGGTGTTACTTCATCTGCTGTACTTACTGTAGGAGACTTCAAAAAGCTGCAGTGCAGCTCCTGCCAGCAGGATCCCTATTACAGGACTCAGGGTATATTTAGTGTGATTCCCTTTACTCAATAAATCTTTCTCTTCTGAGGTAGTGGCAGGAAATCATTACAAATTAGTTCAGCAGTTAGGCAATAAGGAGAGAAGTTGTTGTGATCCAGGGGAGTTCTTTAATATAGAAAATAATTCCATTCAGTGAAGTTAGTAGTTCATATTTTAACATTTTTGCTTGAAAAACACTGTCATGTTCAACATAATATTATGTGTATTAAAATCACTCATCAAAAAAGAAATTTAATTTTCAATTATGTTTTCTCCTGCAAGGAATGGTAAGTTTTTCACAGGAAAATGAAAAGTTTGAGAGGCTTAGATTAAAGGATTTTCCATGAAATCCTGAAAAAACAGGAGTGAATATTTCCTTAATGTACTTTCAACAAACGAAAGCAAATAAGCAAAAACCCAAGACAACCAAACTTTCCAACATAAAACCTTGGTGATTGTCAGTACCAGAGGCCATACTGGTAGGCAAATGTAAAAGGATTTGTTAAAACAACTGATACAAGTCATTAGTAGTGATAACACCTACAAATCTTACCTTTCCTCTGTGTGAATAAAAGCAAGGCAGAGTCCCCAGGCAGTGCAGAGGAGAGGCACTTTATTGCAAAACCAGGCCTTTTTAAGCAGTTAGCTGGTTATCAGCTGCATAGTCTTAAATCATAACAAACATAATTCAACCAAACACCATACACCACCATGTGAACATGCTATGGTTATATAACTTGTTTTTCTACCTCTAATTCAGCTGAGCTACTTTCCCATAGTCCTTTTCTACTTAGCTGAAGTAACAGGACTGAGCCATGGTTTTGCAAGGCCTTCCTTAGGTAAGGTTTTACCTATATGGAACACTCCTCTATCCTTTGATCATTACAGCCAAAACCTCAGGTATTTCTTCATTATGGCCAACGTTGTCTTAATGCAGTTAGATCTTTCCTCATTTCTTCAATTCTCTTTGCATCTCTCTTTCCTGTTTCTTGTCTCTTCTCCTGTTACCTCTGCATTTCCTCTGCTGCAGCACGCTTTATTCCCTCCCTAAAATGGATTTTAACAGAAACAGCGTGTTATCCTGTGGGATCTCAGTCTCTCAGAACTGGGGTGCAGGGTGAACAAGACCCCCCCTGGGGGGCTCGGGAGTCCTGGAATGCTGCCAGAGATGTCTGGTGGCTGGACTTTGATCCCACATGGGAGATGACATCAGTATGAGGACGGGAGGATTTCACTGGGGTGAATGGTGAAGGGACAAGTTAATTGGAGTGTGAGATACAGGGCTTAAGATTTCTGTACAGGGGGGTCTAGAGAAGTAAGATGGAGGAATTGGGGCGTGCCCTTCTCCTTCTTCTTCTTCCTCTAGACCTCCATCTTCTGTGGTGATGTTGGCACTCCGGGATTGGACCTTACTAGGGGAACACTGGTTAATAAGGGTAGAGGGTATTGGAGAAAAATGATAAATATTGTATACGTAACTCCGGGTATAAAGATAGGTGACCGCCCCAGGGGCTTTCAGTGTGTGCCCATGGCTGACTGCTGAGCAGAACTCTGTCAGGCCAAGAGAAAATCTTTTAGATAAGCAATTAATAAACACCAAGACCAAGAACAAATCTGAAGCTTCCTCTCGTCCTTTCGAACCCGGGGGCCCAAGGCCATCTTTGGGCTTTTCCCCAGACCATCTGAACAGCCGAGAAATCCCACAACTGGTGTCCGCTGTGCGGGCTATCTCCCACCAAACCTTTCGGGGGGGGGAAAGCCCTGAAGAGCTGAAGAGCCAAGAGAACAGCACTGATAACTCCAGAGGAGGGAAGCCTGAAGAAAGAAAGAAGAAAAAGAAAAAACCGGCCGGGAGAAGCTGCAAAAATCAGCAGTCACTGAGAAATCCCATCTCTCAGCTTCTGCTGAAGACAGCTCGTAGCAGAGCGGCCTGGACTGGGACCAGAAAGGCGCCTCTGATCCATCCCTCGTAATCTGCTGGACGGAGAACAAGGGCCTCCAGACCACGCTGGCGACAAATTCGGTAAGAAGGCCAAAATAAAAATAATGGGGGCAACACTCTCCCAAGAACAACGGGAAATCTTATCCACCTTACAAAGTGTAGCAGAATTATATACAGAAGGGATCCCAAAGAAAGAATTAAAACAGCTGTTATTATGGGCAAGGCTCAATTACCCACTTGCAGAGACTTGTCTGTTGTTCGAAGTCGGGTTTTGGCAAGAGATTAATAGGCATTTATATATTTTAGCAACAAAAAAAGATGAGACAGCGTTAAAGCTACTCTCGCCGGCAAGAATCATGTTACAAGGTATTTTAGTGCAGTCTAAAAGGCTGGAAAAGCAGCGAGAAGCTGCGGTACCCTCAGAGAAAGGGGCGGAGCGGCAGAGCTCCGGGAAAAAATTAGCTCTGGCTTTAAAAGGCCAGGGGGAAAGGGCTCTCGAAAAAAGAGAGCAGGAAAAAATATTAAAACCCCCGATCAAAAAATGCAACAAACCCCAAGGGCGTCCTGAAACTCCAGAGAGTGTGGAGGAGTCAGGAGCAGAAGGGGGGGAGCAGGAAGATAAGGGATCGGGGGGGGGGCCTGCTCGCGGCGAAAGCGGCGACGCGGCGGCGGCGGCGGGCGCGAGCAGCGCCGGTGAGGATGAGGACACGCCCGCGGAGGGCGAAACTCGCAAAAACCGGGGGATAGACTCACATACCAGCGCGGGGGCGGCGAGCGCGCAAGGCGGGCTGAGGGAAAACGCGCAGCCCCGGAGGGCCGCCGCGGCGGGACGCAGGAGGCGCGCGGGTGTGATGTCAGAGCCGGTGCGACGATCAGCTCGAATCGCGGGTAGAGCCGGGGTGCCGGCGGGGGAGGCGAACACAACATCAGAGGAGGAGGGGTCGGATTCTGGGACAGACCGAGGGGCGGGAACTTCGGAGGTGAAACAGGGGGGAGACGATGATGACGTCACCCTGGGGGACACCGGAAGTAGCTCAGAGAGCACGCACGCGCAGAGAGTAAGACGCGGGCGGGCCCGAGCCCGGTCCCCTGCGACGTCGAGGGTGAGGAGGGGCCGTGTTAGGGATTCTACGTCCCGCGGCTCCACACCGTCTCCAGATCTGGTGCCTTTAGTCTCGAGCCTCGGAGTTTCAGTTCCTTCCCCTCACGGGAGACGCCGAGCCGGAAGAGGAAGTAGGGTAGTCGAGATTGCTTCGTCATCCGAGCCAGGGAGGCCGGTGACAGCGCCACCTAGTGGCAGGAGGGCAGAAGTGCACGACATGCCGGGTCGGCTCGGCGGAGCCACAGCGCCATCTCGTGGCGAGACTGCAACAATGCAGCAATTTTTTCCAACAATATATAAAAAGAAAAGCACCTCGAAGAAAACAATGTTAACACAACAAAGGGATTATCCATCTGATCCACCGATCGTGAGACATTTTCTAAACAACACACAGGCAAAGCTAAAGGGAGATCCTTTGGTTTTGGTCAGAAACCCAGAAACAGGTCAAATAGAGGGTCCTTTCAGACTAATCTCTTGGGGAAAGGGTTTCGCTTGTATCTCCACAGATCGAGGTCTGAAGTGGGTGTCGGTGCGGCATGTGAAGCCATTCCGAACACGAGAGCACGAGAACGCTGATCCAAGAAACAAAGAGACGAGTACTCAGACAGAAGTCGAGACTCAGACTGCGAAAAACGACCCAGAAGAGAAATAAAAAAGAAACCAAGGACCTTGGGGGGTTTTCACACAAAAGCAAAGTAATGGGTTTCATGATGTTTATGTGCATTGTTTTTTCATTCATTGCAGTAAGCAGTGGGGGAGATTTACCTGTTAGTCAACCAAGGCAAAATGTATGGGAGGCTTTAGCTCGGGCAGCGAATTTAGACAGCATCTGCCTGACACATTCAAGACCAGGTAAACCGTTTTCAGCATGCATGGTTGGATTGCCAGTGGACCAATGGCCAGTTCCAGGGCACTCTGCAATTAACATTTCGCAGGTCATTAAAAATCCTATAAAAGAGTGGTGTGCTTGGACACACCTGCTTCCTGTGGCTTCTACAGAACCTCAGGAATTGGAGATTTTTGGGTCCATGACAATGAAACTCTGCATGCGGTTTGAGGCTCCAAAAGACACAAAGGTGAAAACTATTGATTTAACTCCCACTCATGAATTTTATAAGAATGCCTCAGCTTGGTGTAAATATACAAAGAGAACTGCCAAAGGATCGATCCAAGTTCCGGTGCAATTGCCGCGGGGTCTGTTCTTAATTTGCGGGGACAGAATTTGGCACGGCATTCCTGCTAATGCCACGGGAGGTCCATGCAGCATTGGGGAAATTTCAATGCTATCGCCTGATTTGAACATGTTAAGAGAGGGAAGGCACAGAGAAAAAAGATCAATACAGCAATATGCAGCAGATTGCAATGATGAAATGTTTTCTTGGGACAAGAAAACGAGTATTGCTACAGCAATCTTCTCACCTCAGACAGCATCGGGGGTGGCCTTGACTCAGATCGACCGCATGGGTTGTTGGTTGAGCAAACATGCGCGGTCTGTGTCTGTCACATTGGATGATATGTTAAAAGACGTCGGTAGTGTGAGACAGGCGACTCTTCAAAATAGAGCAGCAATCGATTATCTATTGCTCGCTCATGGACATGGGTGTGAAGAGTTCGAAGGGATGTGCTGCATGAATCTCTCAGATCATTCAAAGTCAATTCATGAAAATATCAAAAATATAAAGGACAGCATAAATAAGCTTGGTGAGATCACAGGATCATGGATCGATCAATTGGCAGAATTCTTTGACATCTCTCCCATTTGGAGAGGAATCTTAAAAATAGGGTTTTATGTTTTAATAGTTCTCCTAGTCCTCATACTTGTTGTCCCATGCATATTTGCATGTTTAAAACATGCAATGAATCGGATGGCGAAAAAGATCTTTTTGGTGCAAACAGAAGGGGGAGATGTGGGATCTCAGTCTCTCAGAACTGGGGTGCAGGGTGAACAAGACCCCCCCTGGGGGGCTCGGGAGTCCTGGAATGCTGCCAGAGATGTCTGGTGGCTGGACTTTGATCCCACATGGGAGATGACATCAGTATGAGGACGGGAGGATTTCACTGGGGTGAATGGTGAAGGGACAAGTTAATTGGAGTGTGAGATACAGGGCTTAAGATTTCTGTACAGGGGGGTCTAGAGAAGTAAGATGGAGGAATTGGGGCGTGCCCTTCTCCTTCTTCTTCTTCCTCTAGACCTCCATCTTCTGTGGTGATGTTGGCACTCCGGGATTGGACCTTACTAGGGGAACACTGGTTAATAAGGGTAGAGGGTATTGGAGAAAAATGATAAATATTGTATACGTAACTCCGGGTATAAAGATAGGTGACCGCCCCAGGGGCTTTCAGTGTGTGCCCATGGCTGACTGCTGAGCAGAACTCTGTCAGGCCAAGAGAAAATCTTTTAGATAAGCAATTAATAAACACCAAGACCAAGAACAAATCTGAAGCTTCCTCTCGTCCTTTCGAACCCGGGGGCCCAAGGCCATCTTTGGGCTTTTCCCCAGACCATCTGAACAGCCGAGAAATCCCACATTATCCCTTAGTGAAAGAGTTATATGCAAGTTTATTGCCCCTTGAAGTCATAAATGGGTTCCAGACTTGGAGTCTTTAAAGAGCAACTCTTCTCTCAGATCCACTGTTATGCACTGTGTCCAGATTTAGTTTATAAAACAAGTCCCATGACTGAATAGGATACATTCTCATACCTACAAAATCTATGTAGTTTTTATTTTTAAATTAAAAAAAAATCTAGAATTCTGCAAAATGAACAGTACTAGCAGGATAGATTTCACTTACTTATACTAGTGACATTTGAGCTAATGTATTAGGCACAAAAAAACAATTGGGACTCTATACTAATAAATTTGCCTCAGTCTCCAGAATGTTAGCCATGTGTCATTCTGGCAAATAGTTCACATCTCTATGAGATTTCACGTCTAAAAAGGTGTTTTTCATCTCTACAGTGCTTCTCAGCTACTGCAGAGTGTTGACTTAGAAAATAAAGAGCATTTATGTAGGGGCTGGGTACCAGATCTCCTGACTTGGGAAAGCATCTCTGTTCTACAGGAGCATTTATATACCTGCCCCACTGCTGTCTTGTTTCGGTGCACAAATGATAAACAAGAGATAACCATTCAAAACTCTTGGTCTACTCTACATGTTCTTCTGCAAAATGCAGGAGGCCTCTTCTATGGCATCTACAATGCACATACAAGTTTCTCCAGGTATTGGTATAGTGGGGTTTTTTGGGTTCGTTCTTTGTTTAAAACCCAGAAAGGCAAGAAATCTGTGAAAAAGAAGTAAAGGGAAAATGCTGCATGCATTTCTTTTAATGGTTGTAAACACTTATTAATTTTGTTTCAGGAAATTACTTTCCTTGAGTTGTCATAAAAAACATTTGGCATGATCACAGTATCATAAGGAAATCTGCAATGTTCTTTAGCAGACATTGGATTAGGCAACACATACATGGGACAGCTCAGTCTGCCTAGCTCTGTATCTTGTGCAGTCACCTGTTATGCCAAGGTTCTTTCTGTATCCATAGATCCCAATGCATTTCAGAGAAAGTTCAATTCACATTATTGAAAGTGAAACAAAGCCACTAAAACTTTAGCTTGTATTAAATCCCACTCTGTTTCTTCCTATTGCCCTGTATACCTGCTTGTTTCATAGGACTGTGTAATGTGCACAATAGCTCCTTGGCAATTGTCTTATTATTTGGTTCCAGAAAGTCTAAAGAGGTCTCTGTAGTCCAACATAATTTTTGTCCCGGTTTGCTCTAACTACAGAAGAAATATCTCATTCTGCAAATAAACGAAATCCTTTCAGAAAAAAGCTTTTGCTGTTAAGTGAACCTGGTAATGGGAGAGAAAATTTTCCTCTTCATGCAGAGCAATCAGGCAACATTTTTGCATCATGCACTTTAAGATCAAAGTTCTTGCATATTGATGAACTAAAAGCTGTGAACATAAAAGTGCATAATGATGCTGTGGAAGCCTGTATTGCTTAATTAATCTACAAGCCAATACTAAATTGGCTCTCTGTCTACAGTACATCTACAGCACCACCATAGAAGCAAAAATTTAAGAAGCCAGTCCTTGCTGCACTTTCTGAATTTATCTAGAGTTTTTCCCCCTGGCTTAAATAGGAACTTTATTAAGGTTGTCAGGCAGGTAAGGGTGTTTTAATGTAGTGCAAAGTAATTCTATTCAAGCACATGCATCATTGTCATCCAGAGAAGCAAAAAAGAACAGACCAAATCATAATGACCCCTCTGAATACCTGTTCAGGCACATCTGTCAATTTGTTAGTTATAATCAGTTTTCTTCAAAGCATCTATGGAACTGTGTGAAGCAGTCCCTCCAAAGGACACATTAAAAAATGTATTCTTCAGCAAAATAATAGTTTCTAAGAATTTCTGCTGAGGCTAGAACATGTCAGTTTTCAAGACATAAATTTGTTAATGGGCATTGCAACTCATATTTAAATTATCAAGTGGCATTTTCACATTCACACTGCAGCTACTAAAGGGAGCTCTTTAACCTGAAAGCAGTACTGTGTTTTGACAAACTCATCTGTGAAGCTGCAGTCTAAATGATGCTTCTGAGCTGAAGAAATAGTGCCATCTTAGGTGTCTGGCTCATCTTGATGCTCTGTAGTTGTCCTGTCTTCTTTTCCTGCCTTCCTTGTAAAAACCTGCTGAGTAAAGAGGAGAAGTTGTTAGCTCTGCAGACTCTATAATTTTTCTTCTCACAATATTTTGGGATTGGAAATCCTCTATTGATTCTTCTTCTAGTGAATGGGCCAGAGAAGACTTCTGTTCCATCTTCTGACTCCTGTAAAAAAGGTATTTTCTAATTCCATAGGTAAGGTACTTTCCAAATTCCATAACTTGTAAATTTTTGTAATGCACAGGGTGATAACGAAGTAGCTGAAAGGGAGGCTGTATTAATAGGGGATTACACTCAGTCACGCTCCAGCAGCAGCTGTATCCCTACAAGGGCTGAAGGCTGAGACTGAAAATGGCAGTTCTTCTCATCTACTGATCTGATTAACTTCAAGGAATTAATATATAACATTAATGCAAATCAACATTAATATGACCCAGAAATACGTTGAAATATTAATCTACTTTATTTAGTAGAGAGTTTAATTACTTTTCCAGCAGTAGGTGTGCTCTGTGGCAACTGTAGGGATACATTTGTCCCCCCAAAAACCAGACTCAGCCTCCTGGGGAAGATCAGGTCATCTCTTTTTAACTGGATCTCCTCTCATACTGGTGGTGGTGCTGGTGACAGCGACAGTGACAGAAGCAGAACAAGCAACATTGAAGGTGAAAGAATCTAGAGGAAATCATGATTCCTACAAGTAGGGGCATAGGTGTTACAAATTGTAAGACTTTCTTGCTATATTGTAGACAGAGGACCAGAAGGACTGAAATAGTCAATAGCAGCCAATTTAAACACAAAGTCTGAAGTGTTGATGAACTTACTTTCATACAGTGTACCAAATTTATTCAAGGTCTGAGCTACCTAAGAATTTAAGCACAAATGTGACCTTGCATTGCATATTTTACTGCCATTCCTGTGGTTGTAATGTCATTAAATTAATTAGTGCCATTTTAGAAGGCTTATTCTGGATGTTGCTGCAGTATTTGTACATGTACTACATCCTTCCTTATATGTGCTCTCCTGGTAATTCCCATGGCTTCCCTAGATGAAATATGCAACACAGGTTTCCATACCAGGTAGAAAAGATTCAAAGAAAACCACAACCAATATGAAATAGTGCCATTTACTTTTCAGTAAATGATACAGGCATTCAGAAAGACCACTGGAAGCAAGCACTAATGGAAGCCTTCCATAATAATCAGTTCTATGATTATTCACTTTTAGTTTTGGAGAAATGCAAGGAAAAGCCTTTTCTTCTTTCCTTTTGAAAAGGTTCATATATAAGTGCTCTTAGAAAGTTTCAGAAAAACTCTATGTACTGGATTCCAGATGTGGAATTATGTTCCAAATTTTCTTTACTTCTCTGCTCTGTGATCTGGATCTAACTACTCTGCTGCAATCACCTCTGTTCTTCCCTGTGAAGCTGACAAAAATTAAAATATAAAATCTGTTTTCTCTAGTCCAAAAAAGCCATTTCACATGGTTTACTAATCCTGCTATTGGCAAATCAAGCATAAGCACTGCAATGGCAAAACTTACCCAGAAACCATTAAAAAATGTTTATTCACTAGACATAAAATTGTATACTTTGGCTTACAGCTTGGCTATATCTCATGGAAATGCTTTTCCTCTCGTGTCATGCTAGCCAGTTTGTTAGTACCTCCTATCCCCTAAAATTTATTGCTTTATTATCCTTCTTTATCTTAGACGCAAACAAATTTTCCTCTGGTCATAAAAGGAACAAGTAAAATGTCATATGATATAGAGCTGCTAAATATGATGATAAGAGAAGTGCAAAGAGAGTCTGCTTAAAACTGCCAGGTAGAGAACTTGTTTGAAGTGAAAATTATAAACCGTGGTAAAGTGCAAAGCAAGAATACCCTAAGGGGCCCTGAAGCTGCAGTAATTATTATCACTATGTTCTCTCTGTCTTAGTACTTGCCACGATACAATTTATGCAACAGTGATGCGAATACCTACAAAAAAGTCAGGCCATGTTTGATCTAGGACTGCTAACTATCAGTCTGTACCCACATGTGTTTAAAAACCAAACAAGCCCACAATGAAATCAGCAGCCAAGATACTCAGTGCACCATCTAAATATAATTGATTATTCCTTCTTTTTCTCCTTTCTTCTGTTGGTCTTCTTCAACCCCCAAATCTACCTCATCAGTGTGTGAAACTGAGGTTGAGGTACCAGGGCATATTTTGGCCTTGCCTCAGACACGGAGCTGCTGCTCATCACACTGGATTCTGCTTTGACACGCTCACACGTTAACCAACAGGCAGCTCCAAAACCAGCCCACCCCCCTGACCTGTGTTTTAGCTTTCTTCTCTCTTGACTGTCAACATCTGATTCTTCTCTGCCTTCCTCAATACCACTGTTTATTTTGTTTTCTCTCTGGAGACACCTGAACAGTAAGAGTCTGTGCTGTCAGCGCTGTCAGCACTGTCAGCTTGCTGCTGGCTCAGACAGGGACAGCAAACGTGGAAAGAGAAGACACACTGGAAATAGGTAGGGAATATGGTCTTTGTTTCTTCTCATGTTGAACACGCTGCAGGCCACAGCTCAGGTAAAAAACAGCAATATATCTGCAGCCTTCAATATCCTTAAATTTGCATTCTAATGAAAAAGTGTTTTGGTTAAAATATTTTTAGCCAGTTTTCTTCCAAAGAGGTTTGGGCTTTATATGGAGAGAACAGTCTCACACAGGACAGTCCTGTAGAGACTGGAAAAGTGAATGTTCATAAGAATCCATAGGATTAGCTGGCACTTGTACCTTCCCCAGCCTGATAAAAACTGGATCCTATTTCTCAGGAATGCAGTGGGAAAATAACGGTGGTGATAGCACCCTGAACTACCAACCTGGTGAGAATGCAGCTGCCACAATATTTTCAGTACAAATTATTGGAGAGGTGTTTTCTTTACACAATGGTTGCATTAGTATTCTGCATCAACCACCAATATGGCATATCAGCCAGCTCTTCAAAATTATCACCATGAGAAAAATTACATACACAAAGTTTCAAAACTAATTAATTTTATACTGCTTTAGAACATGTTTCCAAATGATAGCTACTAAAATAAATTTTGTCATTAACAGAAGCATTATTCCTTTTATTCCATAAAAGTTAAGTGGCTTTATCTTTCAATTAGAATTATGAAGCAGTAATGCTCTGCCAGTGTATTCTTGAACACAATATGCTTTCAGTTCTATCCATAGTTCTGGGATAAATAAAGCAGTTTTGTACAATGACTAGCTATTACACAAATTCACCATTTTCTAGAATCAGTTGCAGTTGAATCCCTCAGAAAAATTATGTGTAAATTTCCTGTATACCTTCCCACTATTTTAAATGCCTGAACAGAATCTTTATTATTACTACAATTTTTAAGAGAGTTGCATTCCACTGTGCCAAATACTTTCTGAGATGATACCACAGAAATAACCCTGAAACTTCAGTTAGTTTATATTGATTACTTTTGCCACTAAATTTTTTGAAGTATTTTCCTTTGGCTTGGCATAGTGTGTGTTAAGTAGGAGAGAATGCAAGAGTCATTAATAAATTCTCCTTAGATGAATCAAAATTTGTAAAAGGCATACGGAAGCTAGGTGTTAACACAGTGATAGAAACAACAGGTTTATTGGGCTGGTGTGACAAAGTTTTGGTAAGGGGGGACAAGAGGTACAGCCTCTGGGAGAAGCTGTTGTCCAGCTGAAGGGGAGTGACAGAACGACTTTGGTAGACACCTGACATCCAGCCAGCATCAGCCCACCACAGTAGGTTACATACAGAATGAAATTCTAGATAGGAGTAATTTAGAAACTGGTTCAAGGAAATAAGAACCTTTCGCATCTCTGAAATAAGAGAACTGAGAGGTAAATCTACTGATTATGTGCTTAAAGCAAAAACACTGAAGCAATATCTGTAGAAATGCAAAATGCATATTAAGTCTCTTTCAGGTCTGGAAACTCTGAGTTTACACAATTTCACCAGGTAGGCATAATGTGAGGAAGATCAGCTTAAAATTTTTCTTATTCTGCTAATGGCAAAATTGAATGATCCTGTGGATTTAAGGATTAATGACTTTAATTCTTCAGATTTAATGAGAGATCTGGTGGCTGAGGCTCTAGTTAAACTGTTTTATGCAGATTTTTATTGTGCCTTGGACATGTTGAAAATCTGATCAATGTAATTCAATGTAATTCAGTGGGGAAAGGCAGGAGCTTTCACCATGCTGTTTTGATTTGTTCCTTCAACAAGGTTGTTATAGATGGATAATGAGATGTTTTGCTCTCACAATTAAGGGATTACTATTGTGTGAATATTAAGAAAAGCTTTAGTGATGTATAGTTATGTTATTTTAATTTAGATGACCTGTTCTCCCCATAGTTCCTTTTCCCCCTGTACTGCTGCCATCAGACAGCCTGGGCTGTCTAGGACAGGTACAAAGAAGCTGCACACGTGTCCCTTGCATGGGGCAGGTGGGAATGGAAAAGCTTGGTGCTTAGGGCGTGCAGCATGGCAACAGCTGACCTCCAATCCAGTTACAAGAAAGCAGTTTCCACCCATAAATGGCAAAGAAGAGCTGACTGACAGACTTTGGGAGGGAGCAGGGCTGGCTGATGCAACCCCCAGGGGTATAAAAGACTGAGCATCCATCTTGAAGATGAACCAGCCATGTGGTATCCAAGAGGGCAGTTCCTAGTGCTGTGAATTTTTCCTTATATAGTCCTTTTGTTGTATTTTTGTCAAGGTTTAATAAACCTTTTTAAATTTTCAAAGTGAGCAGTTGTTTCTCACAAGGCTATAAACACACAAAGGCCTTCAAATGCCCATTTCCTTTGCTGCCTTGAAATCCAGACAAGCTGCTATGTTAACATTTCTTCAGGGAAATGGTTGAACCCTGTGTCCTGAAGGCCCTTATTACTGTCAACCAGATCAACAAAGTATGCAAGGAAAGAGGCAAAAGGAAAAGGGCAACATGCTGCTTCTTCTGGTGACATGTAACTGCACAGGTCCCTGTGCAATGCTGCCTGAATACCATGTGCTGGTTTGTCTGGGAAAGAGTTAATTTTCTCTTCAGTAGGTTGTATGCAGCTATGTTTTGGGTTTGTGTGGAAACACTGTTGATAACAGGGATCTTTTTGTTTCTGCTGAGCAGTGCTTAGGCAGAGTTGAGGCCTTTTCTGCTTCCCAGGACACCCCACCAGTGAGCGGATTGGGGGTGCACAAGGAGCTGGATGGGGATGCAGCTGGCACAGGGATATCCCACACCGTGTGATTTCATGCTCAGCATATCAGGCTGGGGAATGAAGGAGGAAGGGAGGGATGTTCAGAGAGATGGCATTTGTCTTCCCAAGTCACTGCTGTGCGTGACAGAGCTCTGCTCTCCTGAAGATGGCTGAACACCTGCCTTCCCATGGGAAGTGGTGAATGAATTCCTTGTTTTGCTCTGTTTGTGTGCGAAGCTTTTGCTTTACCTATTAAACTGTCATTATCTCAAGCCATGTGTTTTTCCTTCTGATTCTCTCTCCCATCCCACTGTGGAGGACGCAGAGAGCAGCTGTTGGTGCTCAGTTGTTGACTGTGGTTAAATCATGACACGCCATCATGAAAAGAAATGCAGTATGACAGGGATGGCCAGACGTGACTTCCTGTGTATATAAATACCAGAATCTAATTATGCTTTCAGTTAACAAGCAAAGGAACACTTGGGGCATAACCTTAAAGCTCTTTTTTTCCTGGCCACTTATCTTCATTTCCAAACACTGAACTGGCCTCTTGCAGACTGAATATTGAGGGCTAATCTTGAGTTTCTCTCTCTTACTGATGCTTTCTTAATTTTGTGTTTTCCAGAGTAGGAGTTGACCCTTAGTCTCACTTGTCTCTTGGTCTTGTACTACAGCCTTTTCAGAATCCTAAATTCAGACTTGTCATCTATTTTGAAGGCAGTTTGGTTTGATTTTGCTCTGGTAGTCCAAAAGCTAGGCCAATAGAAGGCAAACAAGGCACTTTTTCAGGAGTCTGCTTTGTGGGCTTTGTGTGCTCCTGTCTGCCTTCAGGTGGCATTTCCTTCACAGGGATGGCAATGAATGGCATGTCTGCTTGCCTCCCTAGTGACCCCAGCTCTTAGTAGTCCCTCACTCAGCACATGGGCTTTTTCCCATGCTTGGTTCCCATAAATGTGAATTTAAATGTCAGGATCTGGAGCATCTAAGCCTCCTGGCTCTCTGGGAAGGCCTATCAAACTCATCCGTATTTACTAAATTGTGTCAGTTAAAGGGAGCATTACAGATACTTTGAACTTGGAGACAAATTGCAGGAGACAGCTGTTCATATCTATGTAGATATTTTATGTGCTTTTTAACAAGGCAGCTGAATCGTCTACAAATAAACAAACCCCTTTTTTTTAGCAGTGCTTTAACCCTTATCCTGCATGAGGAATTTATTTTAAAAGCTTAACTTTTTTTTTTGCTTATATTGATTTTTTGTAGCTCCCACTGCTAGAGCAACTCTTCACAAAACCTGGCAGACAACCATAGCTTGACTAAAATTCCAACCCAATTCCAACCATTTTCCTGAAGAAGATTATGCTGAAAGCTCCCTCCCATTTTTGTTTAAAAGTTATCTTGCAGAATACAAATCACCATCAATTTCCCAGGATTACAATATTGAGTCTTTGACTTACTCAAAGCATTTCTTTTGCCTGGAGGAAGAGGTTAAGTCTGGAGGTAAATCTGCATTTGGCAACACACTGGCTCTTGTTCCAGTTGGGTTTTTGAGTACTTTACAGAGGCCATGCAGTCTTCAGTGAGTTCAGCATTCAGAAAGATATCTGTCAACTTTCAAGCACTTTTACTGAAACCTGTACGGCAGCAGAGAACATGCTAGAAATCCTTACCATTCTTAGTTCTGTAGAACTCTGTGTGCTTAGTGAGAACACATAAAGGTTTCTTGTAACAGCAGTGTCAATTTTCTTTACCAAGATTTCAGCTCCAACTCCAGGTCAATCACAGGGCAAAAATGTTAATTTCCTCCATCAGCCTTCCCAGTGGCAATTTTTCTCTTTGGAAGGGTATTCTACAAGTACTGATTAATTTGAAGAACACCAATACTTTTAGGATTTAGCAACCCAGATCAGACTCGATGCTGATTAACCTAGTATAGAAACTTTCCGAGTCATGAATTTGTCTGGAGGGTATTTTTTAACTACTAGATATAAATAAAATTCTCTACTGACTTATTTAGGTTTGTTGAAACAAAGGAATTTATAACAGCCTCTTTAAAACATCAATTTTGATCAATTTGGGAAATGAAACAAGCAAATACATCAGGACTAGCCTAGAATATTTCTAAATCAGTGGCAATTTAGACTTTGGAGATATCTGTCTGATGGAGTAAAATAGAATAAAAATTATTATCAGTATCATGCTTAACATTGCATGTAATCACTAGGTATAGCCTTGTGCAATGATATTTAGGCAACTTTCCAGCCCTTTGCTCTGGAAACATTATTATAAAGGCCATTCAGAGGAACAACGAATAGGTTGGAAAAAGAATATTTCTGAGTTGATGTGGGCTTGACAATTCTCAGTATCCTGAACAAATACAACCACTTTTATCTTATTGTCTGGCTACTAAAAATATGTCTCTGTCAAACCTGAGTATCATCTCTTCTGTTAATGGATGACCTACCCAGCAGTGAACAGAGCTTTATGATCCTCGCATGGTTTGCACAGCAGAAAATCTGCTAGCAGAGTTTCCTGAGTAACACTGTTCATTTACGTAACATTCACCTCCTGTAAAGCGTGTCAGACACAGGCAAGGAATGTGAAAGAAGCCTTGGTAGTGGTGCAGTGTTGTGAGATTTGTGAGATGCAGCTTCAATTTCCCCTATTTGACCTGAAAACTGTAGTCACACTCACCAGTTTCCCAGGTCTAACACAATAAATAGGCAGTAAGCTGTGAATAATGCACTGAACTGTTTGTAAAAATCAGGTTTTGGAACAAAAGCGTATTTAAAGAAACATGTTTGCTAGAAGCTTAGGATATCCACATTTATTGTGTGTATTTCCAGGTTTTGGGAGGGTCTGCAGTTTTAATTGGAAAACTCCTGTAGGAGCAGGTGTCCTAAACTCCTGCCACTGATCTCCAAGCAGAGGAAGGGTAGTGACACACTGGGGTGGGTGCACATAGCCTCTCAGGGGCTAAAAAGCCCAGAAAGTAACAAAAAAAAAGCCTGCGATAAAGCCTTGCAAAATGCTAACATGTTCAGAAGCCTATAATCTTGTATTTTAAGCTTTAAAACTCTTCTGGAGTCAAAAATTTTGAAAATATCTTTTTAATTAAAGAAGTAAGGTTTAATCTTGCATTCTTGTTTTCTTCTCCCTGTAAAATCTCATATTTTTTGTAACTGAATTTAACTGTAATCACCTATGAAGAGACATAGGGAGTTTTATTAAAAAAAACAGTAGGGTTGGTATCTAACACAGTATTTCTTTGTTGTGATCTTATGTGTTTTTGTATGGCTGAAGGAAGAAGTTTCTAAATGAAGGGTCAAATTCTGGTACCAATGAAATCAGGATATAATCCACACTCATGACAACGGGACCAAAATTTTCACCAAGTCCATTCATTCTACCAAGAGCAAGAACAGTCTCATCTAAACCGTGCTTAAAACAAGAATTTTAATGGCCCACTGCCAGAAACTCTCCAGCAGATGTGGAGATTTTGCTTGTACTTGCAGAAACGTGTGGTTTGGACCTATGCTAAGGCTTGGATGACATTTATGGCCCGAGATGAAGTCCTGAAACATTCAGAGACATTAGGTTGCTGTTTTTTCTAATAATTTACATCTCTGGGGTTGATCCCAGTGAAATGCCAAAGGCGCAGGCAGACTCTCTCAGGACCAAACCAGCACAACTTACCGACAAGTCACTTTGCCTTGGCTAGAAGGCAGATCGGGGCGCAGGCTGATGCTGACAGACCTCCATTTGCTCTGCATGATTACGGCAGTTTTACTCGCAATTATAAGCGCTGCTTTACCTGGCCGTGAGGAGCTCTCCGTGAGCACCGTTCCGGTCCGAGCAGCCTTTCCCGCCGCCGGCGCCCGCTCCCGCTCGGCGCGGCGCTCTGGGGCGGAGCGGCCCCGCTCCCGCGGCGGGGCGGGCGGGCGGCGGCTGCCGGGGAAGGAGGGGGCTGGCGTCAGGGCTGAGCAGCCACTGCCACGGGAGCTCCCCCTCGCCTCGCCTCGCCTCCCGCGGCCGGGGGGATAAAGGCGCCTGGCCCGGCGCTCCGGGCCGCCGGAGGGGAAAGGCGGCCGAGCGGAGGTGCGGGGGCCGGGCCGGGCCGGGCCCCAGCGCGCAGCCCCTCCATGCGCCTCGCCGGCGGCGCCGGCTCCCCGCGGGCCGTGCCCTCACCCGGCAATGGCAGCCGGTGGCGGGCGGCGGAGCCCGGCGGCGGCAGCAGCCCCAGTCCCGAGGCGTGGTCGGGGTCGCCGAACGGCAGCCTGGGCGGCTGGGACCCCTTCGGGCGGGACGAGGAGCTGGCCAAGCTGGAGATCGCGGTGCTGGCCGTCACCTTCGCCGTGGCGGTGGTGGGCAACGGCAGCGTGCTGCTGGCGCTGCGGCGCACGCCGCGCAAGGCGTCCCGCATGCACCTCTTCATCCGCCACCTCAGCCTGGCCGACCTGGTGGTGGCCTTCTTCCAGGTGCTGCCCCAGCTCTGCTGGGAGGTGACCCACCGCTTCCACGGCCCCGACGGGCTCTGCCGCGTCGTCAAGCACCTGCAGGTCTTCGGCATGTTCGCCTCGGCGTACATGCTGGTGGCCATGACCGCCGACCGCTACATCGCCGTCTGCCACCCGCTGAAGACGCTGCAGCAGCCCACCAAGCGCTCGTACGGGATGATCGCGGCGGCCTGGGCGCTCAGCCTGCTGCTCAGCACCCCGCAGTACTTCATCTTCTCCCTTAGCGAAGTGGAGCGCGGCTCGCAGGTCTACGACTGCTGGGCGCACTTCATTATGCCCTGGGGGCCCCGCGCCTACATCACCTGGATCACCGGCGGCATCTTCATCGCGCCTGTCCTCATCCTCATCATCTGCTACGGCTTCATCTGCTACCGCATCTGGCGCAACGTGCGGGGCAAGACGCGCCCGGGGGAGGCGGCAGCAGCGGCTGGCGGGCGCCGGGCAGGTGATGAAGGTGGCCCGCGACGGGGGCTGCTGCTCGCCCCTTGTGTCAGCAACGTCAAAACCATCTCCCGCGCCAAGATCCGCACCGTCAAGATGACCTTCGTCATCGTCTCGGTGTACGTCGTTTGCTGGGCGCCCTTCTTCACCATCCAGATGTGGTCCGTGTGGGATCAGCGCTTCCCCTGGGTCGGTAGGTGACGCCGCCGCTCGTCCCCAGCGGCAGCTCCGCGCGCGTTGGAGCGCAGCCGGCTGTCCCGGGGCGCAGCGTGGGGAAACGGGCGCGGAGAGCGGGAGCGGGGCGCGCCCTCCCGGCCCCGCACGGGTCCCTGTCCCGCCGGGGAGGAGCGGCTGTGGGGGAGAAGAGAAGCCCCGGGCAGCCGCGCCCCCGGGGCCGCCCCGCCGGCACCGCTCGTAGTCCCGGGCCGGGCAGCCCCGGGAGCGGCGGCGGCCGCGGTGCTCGGCCCGGCCCGCCCGGGAGCAGCCGGAGGGGCGGCTGCGGCAGCCGCAAAGGGAGCCGATGGAAACCGGAGCATTTACTGCCGCAATTTCAACCAGCAGCATTTTCGTCCGTTTGAAGCTGCGGTTAAGAAAACTTTAGAAATGTTGAGTATTGTTGAGAAGTGTGCACACGCACATGTCGGAGCAGTTACATGAATAGAGAACTTAATACGTCTTCTCTCCTGTAGCTGCTGACAAGTTAAAGGGTTGAGCGCAGCCTGATCCCTTCCTCTCAGCAAGGCAGTCACGTCTAAGTGCTCCATTAGTAAAGTCACCGATTTTCATGAATCAGTGCAATTTAGACTTTGGAGATAAGTGTCCCGCTGTTAAATATGGCTGAAAAAAAAAGGTGAATTTAAAAGCTATTACATCGGTAATGACAGGCAGCATAGTGACATATATTCTGTTTCCTCATAATGAGAGAACAGCAAATCAAAATGTTGGAATCCATAATTTCTTGATTTTTTAAAATATCCCTAGATGATCACTTACTGTAATGAGAGTGTCGATTACCTCTAATATGGGACTGAAGTCAAGCCTATAATGCAGATCTCTACAGAGAAACAAAGGCTTGCAGTAAACTGATTTTTTTACTTCAAAGGGAATTAAATCTAATTGAACAGATGGGTATTTATTTGATAGGTGTGTTTGAAGAGATTCTTTAAATAGATGGAAAAAAGTAATTATACTTTTTTGAAGATCCAGTATTTACAAAGGAAAGTCACTAGTCATTGATTAGACTAAATACATATTTAGAGTATTTGATCTAACTATTAACTAGATATTGAAGGTAGAACACCATAGTTTTTTCATGCCATAGTGCCAGGTTCTATTTTTCCCTTAAGTAAAATTAATTCAACCTCTAAAATCCAGACTTGATGGACAGTCCAGTAGTTAGTTGAGCATTCAATACTTTTCAGCATGCAAATATATGCAGCAAAATTCAGTGTTATTGAAAGCAGTGGAAATTTTACCATTGTCTCCCAGGGTCTGGAAAAAACCTTTCAGTATTTAAAGCAGGAGCTTATCAACACATGGATACACATCAGTGGAAATGTGACTAAATCATTATTTTGGATGGATTACCCCATAACTTATTCTGTCACAGCTTTTTGAAGTCAGTTCAGAGAAATTCTCATTGACTTTAATGGCAGCCTTACATAAATAAGATCTTTAATGATTATGTTCTCATTTTCTGTTTAAAATGCTGTAGCTCAACATTTAGAACTCAAATATTCAGGGAAATAAATCCAATGGTTAATGAAGCAATTGACTGAATGGTGCAAATGTTTCTTTTGTGATTAAACATCTTTCTCCCCCCCTCCCCAGATTCTGAAAACACTGCAACTACTGTTACAGCTCTGCTGGCCAGCCTGAACAGTTGCTGTAACCCGTGGATCTACATGTTCTTCAGTGGGCACCTCCTCCAAGACTGCCTACAGAGCTTCCCTTGCTGCCAAAAAATAAAGCAAACGCTGAGTAAAGAAGATTCAAACAGCAATAGCAGGCGACAGACTTCTTTCACCAACAACAGAAGCCCGACCCACAGCCTAAACACGTGGAGGGAGATGCCCCACTCCAGATCGAGCAGCTTCATCCCCATCCCAACGTGAGACAGCCCTCAGGGCAGGCAGGCCTTGCAGTCCTGTCACACTGCTTGGGAAGGTTGTGGCATGGACTTTCTGCCAATCCAGGCCACCATCATGGTACCAAGGAATGACTAAGATGGTCAAGAGACAAAAAGTGCCCCCTTGCTTGATAAGCTATGCTGCAGTATGTAAATTATTTTCTCGAAGTTTTTTAGGATTTGGGCAACTGATCAGGAAGGTGTGGCAACGATAAAGCAGTTATTTTTTTAAGTAGAATTTATTTTAATTTTTGTCTGTTCCTAAAATACTAAGTGCATTGTTGCTTGCTGTTTAAAACAGTCAAAACAATGGAGCTGTCATGTGTTGGGCTAACTCCACTCTAGTGTTAATGCATAAAACTTTTCATGATTGTCTGATGAAGTCACAGGGAAAGAAGATAATTTGAGCAAGATTACAGTTTAGTCTTAAACATTACCAGAAAGGAGTTGAGAAAAAGTCTTGGCTGTCCAGATAAGGAATGGAGTTAGACAGACTCTGAGCTGCTGAATTCAGTTGCTTGTGATGCTTCATCTTGTAAAGATCTAGCAGTTCTCAGACACTGAAATTCAACAGCCCTTGTGAAGGCAAATCTTTTAGTGCTGTCCATGTCTCTATGTGTATTGTGGGGTTTTATTTTTGGGGTGACATTTCCTCTGCCCTTGATGTTGATGGAAATTATACAGCATATTTGTGTGTGCGTGTGTATTGTTGCACCTACTTTCATTTTTTTAAACTAACTTTAAAAATATATGTTGATAAATAAGTATGATACACTATGACTAACTCAGCACTGTTACAAACAGTCACACCAAGAAAACTCATAATGAATACCAGAACCACTTGCTTTATTGGTAGGAATGCCATCTTTTCTTTTTTAATTCACTAGGACATCTAGGATCATGCTACATTGCTAGGTTGTCAAGCAAATAGCCTCACAAGCTCAGAAGAGTGTAGCCATTTGGTAAGAGCTGTAGAACCAGTGCATTTCAAGACACAGATCTGAGAATCAAACTTACAAGTCTTCTGGGAACATATAAAAATTGTCAATGTTGTCGTCTTGTCTTTTTCTGTTACTATTTTTTGTTGCCAGCTCATGAAAATTGTCTTAAAAATTGTCAGTAAGCTGCAATAAAAAGTCATCACAGCACATCTGGTAATTACAAAGCATTCAAGGTGTGCTTGTTTTCAATACAATGCATGTTAAACTGACTGCAGTTCATTTATATGGTAAACAATCCTTTTACATCTTTCCCTGGAGCCTGTCTCCTATATTGAGGTTGGGTTTTGAAGCTCCTGACGTAAGTTTTGCTGAGTTTTTAAGTCTTGAGAATCTCTTAGAGAAGTACAGCTACCTGTCTGCTCTGTTTTCCTGAACTTGCCGGATCCTGAAATCCAGGAGCTCCCCTGGCCCCCTGCAGGACTGCTGACACAATCCCAGCTGGCTGCTGGAGCACTGGGGCACCAGCGTGGCTGCAGAACGTGCATGCAGGGAGGAAGCTCAGCAGCAGCTTGCTTTCTTTCTTTCTTTCTCGACAAAACCTAACAAACAAGATTGCTTTTCTAATTGCTTGAGGAGATTGCATGTGGCTTTCACCGAGGATGGAGCCCATGCCTGCCTCAGTAATGGTAGCAGAAATTGATAGAATTAGGTGCAGAATAAGATCATGTTAAGCCACTCCAGAAGCTCCCCACTGATTATTTTGGGTAAAGAATAGGGAACATTATGCCTAAAATATTTTTTTTTTTTTTTTTGTCACTAAAGAAAATCTCAGCTCCATTCTCTTTCCTTGTGTTTGCTGTTGTTCAGAGCATGAGAAGCCAGAGGACAGTGTGGTGGAATGGCTTACATTTAACAGACTTTTTGACCACCTTTAATATACAAATGTGACTACAGCTCTCACCAGCTCTGGACGAAGGTTTGTGAACCTGAAGCTATATTTTAATCAAAAAAACCAGCATGCAGTGATGTTGTGTGTGTGTTTGTGCACATTATGTGTATTTGTATATTTTGCAAGTAGGTAATTCACAGTTACTGAAGCTGCAAGTATTTCAAATTAAGTACACTATCCTTTGCCTAGTGTTCTGTTTGTGCTACTGCTTTCTTTGTACATGAAATATGTATTAAAAACCAATTAGCTGCACTAACAGAATTTAGTTCTGTTTGCATAATTGAATGGTTTTTCTATTACACTTTACATTCAAACAGAAAATATAATGAAAAAATGTGTGCAGAATATTGTTGAAAATAAAAATGAACTGGGTAATGACCAGTATGTGTATTAAACCAAACAGACCCAAAGTATAAATTTAGGTTTTTTCAAATACATTACAAAATCTAGGCTTACACTTGGAGCTTGTGAGCATAAATTTCCCCTGTGAGTGTCCTATAGCTTATGTAATTAAACTGACAACAAAATTTGTCAATATTTGATTTCCAGAGTTTTTTTGTAAATACTGACTTTTTCACCTAATTGTAATGTTGGAACATGCAGCCAATATTTTTTAATTGTTCATCTGTGGATATATTTTTTTAACAGCTACTTTGGATTATCATGAGGGTATCCTAATGGAAACAGAAGGAAACAAAACATTGTGAAACCACTGCAAATTTAAAACATGGAAACTTGCTGTAATAAACCTGCATATTTATTTGATCAGAAGCATTTTGGGTTTTTTGCTTGTCTAGATTTTGGAAGGCAAGAAGTGTATTTGGTATTACTAAATATATTTTACAAAATTCAGAATGTCTTCATTTAATAAGTTGTGTCCATGAAAAGCTTTAAGGAGTGAACAAAACTAAAATGTTTTTCTATTATATGTAGTGAATGAAGGACACAAGCAAAGGAGGAACATGCAATCAACTTTCCACTACATGCTGCTACAATTGTTAAAATATGTGAGTGAGCACTTAATAATGTTCAAGAGGAGTTAGTTTGATTTTTTTTGTTTTAAATACTTATCTTCTAACATAAAACATGATTGAATATCTTGAACGTGATTGAAGAACCTGTACTCTGTACTGGTGTTACTAGAATTAATGCATTTCAAATTCAATTAGATAGCAAAGGTGGAGATGATACAGAAGACAGAAAGGATTTTTTTCATTCATATAAGAAACTAAGTTGCCAAAAAGCTTATTTTCATTTATTTCTGTTTAAGTTTGCAGACAAACATATTGTTGGCTCAGGAAAAAAACCGAAAACCAAACCAAAAGCCAAAAAAGGTTGGGTTTTCCCCCTGTATTATCAAGACCAAAACCTACAAGAAGACACAAATTCATGTGCACTCAGTACTTCAAAAACAAAGGTTTTGTCTGCACAAAATCTTACAGTCAATTCCAAATTGTCCAGATTGAAGGACCTTGCTAAAGTGCATGCATGCTCCTTTCCAGCTCAGGCACATGGAAAGCAGGGCAGAAGGAAAGGCCCTGCAGAGCTGGATGTTGTCCTAGGGCAGATACTGGTGATCAGCTGAGGAAAGTGAACACAGGCCTTACAATAGAGCTACTGCTAAAATAAGTTACTTGTTGCATAAAGAAAAAAAAACTCTTACAGAATTCTCTGAGGCAGAGTTCCCCACCGACAAAAAGGACTAATTAAATAAAGTGTTCTCTTCTAGAAAAGTGTCTGCACAAGTTTCAGTCCCTTGTGTACATGGAAGCTGGGGAGGCAGAAAGACACTAGCTGTAGTTACTCTTACAAGCTAGTTTTCTATGTTTTTCTTTAGGAATGGGATTTACTGGAAAATGTATCACTTGCTACTTGGGTAAAGGAATTATAGGATAAGTAAATGGACATGTTTCAAGGTCCAGGAGTAGATCACAGCTGCTCTATGGGGAGCAGTCCTGACTGGTTCTGGTGACAGTCCCTCACACGAGAGCAGGTCCAGCTGGTCAGTCATGCAGAATGGTTTGTGCAGCTATGCAAAAAGCAAGCAAAACTGCAATCACAACTAGTTCCTGCTGAGCTTCGTTAGAGCCAGCCAGCACTGGTCTGCCTCTCCCAGGACTGGTCCTGCAGAATTCCCTGATCCAGTTCAGTGTTAATTAGCACTGTATCACTGTTTTGGTACAGCTGCTCAGTAATTTGCCATGCCTTCGTATAAACTTGATTAGAGTAACAGTTTACATGCAAATTAGTCTAAGTTCTCCATAAGGATGTTTTCAGTTGAATTCTTGATACAGTCCATTGGGTTACTTAATTTCTGAAAAGCGAGGCTGTGAGGCATCATCAGGAGTGCAAAGCTCCCTCTTCAGCTCTATGGTGAGAAGACTGGCAAGCCTCTCTAGTTCTAGGTGGATCAAGATGTTCTTGGATGTGGGTGAACTTTATTCCAATAATGTAATCTTTTGCACAATCCCAATATTTTTTCCTAATTCCAACTTTTTTCTTTTTTTTCCCGGGGGTGGGTGGAAGAGGAGGCTTTGGGATAGAGCCCTTTCTCAGTGCTCTGCAAGCAAAAGGTGCCCAAGTTATCCATCCTTAGTTCAGGGTAATTATGATTATCTTTCTCCATAAATTCTTTCAGGACACATGGCTAAGAAGTACTGTGTACAAGCTCAATATTCCTTTTCAAGCAAAGCATTGGCAATGCAGTCTGCTGGTGTCCCAACAGCTTTTACACCTTTGTAGCAAAATATGGTAAAATTGTCACTGGCTCTCCAGGGCACAAAGCCCATTCTGGAAGATGTGGGACAATCAGGTAATCGGAGACTGGCAGTGACTGCCCCAGCCTCTTCCACTGTTACTGCTGTGGTTGCCCCTGCCATAGTCTCTCCTGACCCTGGTAATGATGGCAGCAAGAATGGGGACAGGCATCAGGGATCACAGGGGCAGCAGCAGACAGGGCTGTCATTAAAGCACATTAATTTCAAAGTGCTTTTGGAGGGAGGAATGTGGATCTTATAAAATAAAAAAACCACGCAGTGAATATTGGGAGAGAGATGAACTGGTGACTCAGAGAGCAAATAAAACATCTGATCTCAAAGGTTATTTGAAAGTACCAAAATGCTTTCCATTTTTCAATTTTAAAACATATTTTATGTATTTAGAACAAGAACCCTTTGTCTCCTGGAACTATAACTACATGAAGCTCCTTACAAATCTAAGTATTTCTGCTGAGATGGCTACAAGGCTATGTTCAAAAAAACGAAAATGATATCTGCAGGTTAAGCATTCAACATGTGACTTGTAGGGCCTTGGCTGCCCCAAAACAAACGTGTCCTGTGGGAAATATGAACAGATGCAGAATTTTCAGGGAGGGGAAAGGAAAAAGCCTAAATATCATTCCCCTTTTTGGGAATAGGTGATAGGGTAAATACCACAATAGTTGACTAAATCTGCAAGCTAAAAGGCATCAGTCTTCCCAGTATTTTGGAAAGATCTTGGTTGAAGGTTATGTGGAAGTGAGAAGCAGTAGATAAAGAAGGCAGAGGACTAGGGAGTATGTAACTTTGTAGCATTATTATCAAAAGGAGAAACTTGCTTAGGTGCTGCTTAAATGTGTTTCTAAATAAGAGTAATAACTGTACAAAATAGTGTAGCAAAACCAAAGGTTAGGATAGCCAATGCTCTGTCCTGGCTCTGTGTGAGGCAGGCAGAGCTATGCAGAGTAAGAAATCTGCAGACTGGGGTAGGCACAGACAAATGCACCCTCTGAAATACTGTATGTGCCAGTCACCTCAGAGGAAACCACAGAAAACCATTCACTTTATTCTTGGCTGAGATGCAAAAAAAAAAGAAATCAAATCATCAGACTAATTTTCTACACAATTAATCTGAATAATCCTCTTCCAGAGAAGAAGCAAACAGTATTAAATAGACACCATTATATTTTATTAATGTGAGACATTTTGGGGTTTCCATGGGAGCAGAGGAGTGGCTTCCAAGTGTTACACACAGGGCATAGAGCTAAGGATTGAGTCCAGTAAGACTTTGGCATTCAGGTGGATTTCATTCCTTATGTGGTCCCATTATCTCCAACACTCCAAACATTGTGAGGGCAGTCAGGGCAACAAGGAATTATAGGCAGTAAATAGTAAAAAAAGCAAAAGATAAATATGTGCAACTATATATAACCTCATTTCTCAAACCAAATTGTACTTGTCTTTTTCAACAGAAAAGAACAGAGATTTAGTTTTATATAACTGATAACCTAGTTCACCATGAAGCTGATGATCAGAGGATCAAGAATCCTAAATTGTGATATACAGTTACAAATGTTCTTTATTAAGGGATGAGTTTGGGGGTAATTAAATTGAATAGAATAGGAAAAATGAGAAGAGAGTTCTGTCTTTGTGTTGTTTGTTGTTTGTTTGGGGGTTGGGTTTTGTTTCATCTATTATGGCAATTCCCCTGAAAAACTATATTTTGAATATGCTGTACTGAGATGAGATGATCCAACGAACCATGAAAAATCCCATTTTGACTCTCTCTTTATACCTAAGATATATCATTAGTGCTTGCTCTTCTGTCTCATAGATCACAGTGTAAGGCATAGTGTAATTAAACAACAAAATCTCATTTCTTTCCAAATGTACGATTTGAGTGCATTTTAAGTTAGAGGAAACAAAGGTGGAATTCATCTGCCTGAATGTACTTGCAATGCATCTATGTCCATCTGAGTAAGACTGATTATTTTTGTGGCCAATACAAAACTAATTTCTGGAGACCAGGGAGTCATCATTTAGAGAATATCAAGAACACTGCCCTTATCTCCATTGATATATAGATAAAACTATTTATTAATTTATTTAATGGCAGGTAGACAGCTAGCTTAAATTGGTACACATGTACTGCAGACAGCTGTCTACAAGTACTATAGGTTTTTCTGAGAGATCTCTGCAGACACCCCCATGTTACTAGCTCAGGATTTTACTTTCTTTAAGGGCAACCACAAAATATTACCACCTAATAGCATCATATTGTTTTGGATGAAGTTGATGATGCTATCACTAACCAAGGGGCTCATATTGCTAAGCTTCTGCCAGCTGGGTGCCTTTGTTAATTGTGTCACAAGGAAGACCAAAACCAAAATGAGCCTAGAGATCAATTTACTTCCTCACACCCAGATGACATCTCTGGCCTTAAAAAGAGGGGAAAATCTCTGCATCTAATCTCTCTGTGTGTCCCATCTGCGCATGCTGAACCTTTCCATTTCCTTTGTCCTTAAAGGTAGATGTGTGAGACAATTCCTAATTAGACAGAACTCTCAAGATACTCAGATAATACAATCCTAAGGTCAATGTACAACATAGATATTATTTACGCAAAGAGTTGTGGGGGGGAGATCAGGGCAATACCTAAAATTCTTAGTAATATTGTGTGGAGTAAAAAGGAAAAACAAGGAAAAAGAGAGTGGCATGTTAGGTATGTCTGCCGTACATACTGCATACTGCATATGAAGTCCTGTTTCCTGAAGAAATTACTCAATTATAACAATTTTGAGAATATAATCAGTGTAAAATGGTTTGCACCAGATGCCATCAATGACGGTTTTCAGCATGACCGCAAAAAATTACTCAGTGGTTCTGGTCATATTTTCTTCACAAGTGTTTAAATGGAAAGTTAAAGCAGCTTTAAAGCAAGTTTAGTGGAAAAACCCCAGATTTGACCATTGATGAAAAATGGCCTTTTTCCACCAGAGATGTCAGGTTCATGCAAAAACCAGAAACAAACTCTGTGTGCCTCAAAGTCCGTGTACCTTTTGGCCTGTGTGAGGAGGCCAGGTTTTCCTTGAGTTTAGGGACAACAGGGAGCCTGAACCAGGCACCCCAGAAGCCACCTCAGCACACTCCAGCTCCCACTGGAAAGGCACTCTGGTTTGGCAAGAGTAACTCTGCATTTGCAAACATGATTGAGTTCCTGTGTCTGTCTTTCTATTACAGTTTTTAAATCCTGCTGAAGGCAAGGACACAAGGGAGTGAAGGAACTCAGTGGGACACTTGCACTTGTGTCCTTCCTCCTGAGCCCAGGAGGACGGTACAGGCAGGGCTTACCTGCACTGCTGCTGGGCTGGCAGCAGGCAGAGAACTCAGACTCCTCAAATCCTGCCCCAGATTAGCAAACTCTGGGAAACCAACCAGGCTCAGGAAACTGGGAAACAACTCCCACCCTTGGAGTACAATGGAGTACCCTCAAATGAGGTCCTCCAGACCTGCAGTGTGAGTACTCATTTGCCCTTGCCTCTCCGGGAGCCTGGAGAGAAACAGAGTCTGTTATAGGAGACAAGTGGTTAAAATCGTTTTTCACATGCTGCTAGCTGGGATGGAAACATTTCCAAAAATAGGGGCTGAACTTCGTCAACAATTAAAAATCAGATCATGGAGGGATAGGTCTATAAAAGTGTCTTGTAGATGAGAGGAGAACTAAATAGGAGTTTTTCTGGGCTATTTTTTGTTTTGTTTAGGTTTTTGTTTGTTTATTTGTTTGAGTAGCACATGCGGTAGCTGAGATTCTTCTCTGGGAGCTTGTTAGCAGGAGTTGGAAAAAGAGATGCAAATCCTCAAGCTTTCATTTCAGTGAAAAAGACAGAGCAAGCCAACATATTGCTAATTAGCAGACACACTCATAGCATATTTCAAACATTTGGATTAATCAGTTATAAAGCATAAATATTTTAAAATGCAATTTGGTGAGGCTCCGTGATTTATAGGCATTACATGACAGAAAGAGGGTACTCAGTTTTCAAAATTGAATTAATTTGAAATGAAGAGTGTTTGAAACTGTTCATTCTTGGTCTTTTTATTAATCTTCTTAACTTAAAGTTCTTTTCTGTCTTGCAATCATGTGCAAAGCATGAAAGAATTCTTCCATGCTACAGAAATATTTTTCAAGCATAATACAAGGATTATTATGCTTATCTGACTTGCAAATTACAGAATACTGTACATATTGGAGATAGTGATTTTAAGAATGAAGCCATGCAAACATGCCTTCAATTTATTTACCTTTGGTCTTTTGTGTAACTGTGTTTGCCATCAGAAAGGACTCATTTCTTAATTTTTCAGTGAAAGCATTTGTACAAAGAAGGGAGCTTGCTTGTAAGACTGGCAGCGCTGTTATATATAGTGAGGCAACAGTAGCGATGGGATAAGAAAAGACATTCTTTGTCACAAAAGGAAATAGCCACAATTCTGTCACTTTAATGGTGGGAGAAGAAACCTGTGAGACAGAAATAACACCAGCTCTGAAACTTCTGTATGACCCCAAGGACTAGAGAAGGCCAGCACACTGTTTCTCCTCGCAGCAGGCTGTATCTGGGGAGGCAGCCCTAGCATTCCTGGCTTCTCTCTGTTCAAAATGTTTTTCCCGAGAGGTTGGTAAGTTTATTTTTTATAAAATCTGGCACTTCAAGGACAAAATTATCTTTCCTCTGTGGTTGCACTCTCAGGCAAAAGTAAAACTTCATTTTTGACAACCAGACAAACAATTAAAGGGAAGTGATTCATGTGTTATTTTCAGTTGTTCTTGGAGCTGGGCTTGAATGAGTGTTATCTGAAGGGATGCAGTAGGTAAATATATAACCAGCAGGCCAGTCTCTTGTGTAGCTACTGGGAGGACAGCAGGAAAATTGATTCTTACCCATTGAACCCTGACACTCATGATAAACCTGTGACATTGGTACAAAGCGCAGTCTTCCCTTTAGGGACTTCTTCATTTCCAATTAGATTGCCTCATGGCATTCTTTTAAAGATGCTTTGAAGAATCTTTTAAAGAATGCTATTTGCTCTGTCAATTTTTATTATTCTTATTCTTTTAGCCAGGCCTGGCCTAAGAGCTGAATGAGTTCATGTGTATGTCCAAATGCAGCATTTCACTTACTGGTTTCAACATGATTCACTTTTATGAGCCTTTGCTCAGCTGCAGCTGGGAATTAATCACTGAATTTCAGTGCTTTTCTCATCCATCTGAATCCAGGTGGGATTTTATATGACATTTTGTTTACCTTGTGCTTAGTGGGGGGTTCAATCCCCTAACTAATCAATCTCATGCAGTCTTCTATATTAAATCAATTGAGGATTAAAGAGATTATAGGAGACATTCAAGGATCATGGAAATTCTCCTTGCTTCTTAGTGATGAGTGTCTGGAAGTTCACTGAGGATGTCACTTTTGGAGTGAAATTTATGGCCATGCAGAGCTGTACTGGATGGTCCCTCTACCAGCCAGGATCTACCAGGTCACACTGGTATGAGGTGATGGGATGACACACTGCACCTGGCAGCTTGCCACAGCCTGGACAGAACACAGCAGCATTAGTGCTATTTGTGGAGATTTGTTACAGAAATATGAAGATTTATTAGTTTATCATGGATTGAAATATTTGTGTGAAAGTTGCAGATGAAACAGCAGAACAAAGTTTAAAAGGACAGGTCAGACTAATACTCTATGTGTGTGATTTCATTCTAAGCAAGAGGAGGAACAAACTGACCTAAAGATAAGGTAACAAGAAGATGAAGAACATGACTGGAGCCATAAAATAACCAGATAAGTTAAGCAAGAATTATGAGGGCTCAGTTTACATACTGAGGCAAAAGATCTCAAACACCACTTCCAAAGGGCACGACAGCAAATCGGCATCAATTCTTCACTGCAAGCCCTGACATCCCTGTCGTAGTGTGCAGAGCATGTGTGTGTGAACATGTGAATGAGTAAAACTCAGTGCAGAGATTTTGTAAATAAAAATCACCTTTCCCTTCCATAAGACCTCACAGTGAATTCGCATTATGGTAATTTACTACAAATTGGCCTTGTGGAGATGCAGGAGGAAAAAGCACAAGGGAGTATTCAATGATGTAGCAATTCTGCTTTCAGGGGGGATCTCTCTGGGCATTCTCTTCACACATCAGCAAGCTGACAGGTGTCCCCTCAGTGGCTGGACATCATGTCCCACTGAGCTGGCTACCTGGAATCTGAAATACTTGAAATGAAGTGTAGAAGGCTTTTGAACAGCACCTGAATTTTGTGCTGGCCCACTGAATATTAAGGATAATAAAAGCATAAATAATGTCAAAACAGCAACAGATGCTCCATACCCAATCTTACACAAAAATAGGATTAAAACCATTTTAGACTTCAGAAATAACAAAGATGCATTGTTATAAGCCTTTCCAGTAACCTGCAACTGTTCTGTGTCAAATTTAGTTCAATACAGCTGAGACACAAGCCAAATTTTGATTTTGGCTATATATGTTCTAATTTTACTGAAAGTTGGAACCATTTTGCTCTTATAGATCCAAAATTTAGTCTTCCTTTGGTGTATAATCAAACTGGAAATGTTAGCAAGCGGTCTTAAATTACATCAACTGCAGAATTAAAATTACTGAAAAGAGAAGAAGCTGGGGATGAGGAGAGATGAGGCAGGAAAATTTTGACTGAGCAATAAATCCTTCCAACGGAAGAAGCCTCAGAGGAAATGGTCAAGGGTGATGTAATCATGAAGCTCAAGGAATAATGTAGGATGTGACTGACCACAGCTGTTGCAAAGAAAACTGTGCAACAGGACTCCTTAGCAAAGGAGGATGACCTTTGTTTTACATAAACAGCTATGAAAAGTTGAGTGGATCAAATGGTAGTGTAAATGTTTCTCACGGAATTCATTAAGAGAGTGTAAATGTCTCCCTGAATTAGCCAAAAGAGCATGGGGGAATGATTATGGGGCTGAGCCTGACACAAAATATAAAAAACTAGTCAACTTGCAAAAATGGTTTGTAGAGAACAGGCTTGAGCAGCTTTCAGCCCATGAATTCCTTTCCAACAAGTGGGGATGCCCAGAGTCATGACAATGAGTATATTATAGAGATGGATAATGAGAATCACACAATTAAACTGTTTATTGCAGTTGCAATGGTTGTTTTGCTAAATCTAACTTAGAGCAGTTTTGTGTTTTCAATATATTTTCTCTTACTCTGCTAAATGAGAAACTCCCATAACATAAAGTATCTTTAAATAAGTACACTTGACATTAAACATTTTACCTTCCATGTGTGAAATATCTAAAAGAATCCAGTCAGGGAGTATTGGACTCTGACAGGCCATTCCTGTCTTCTTTCAGCACTAGGTTGCCCTGAGGATGCTGCTGATGACTGAGAAAGGGAGAAGAAACAGTATTATCCTGCTGAAGTTGCAGAAACTCTTCTGCGAACTCCTGCATCCTCCTTTTTCTCAATAACCTCTGGGCATGGACCAAGTTTGAGAAATCATAATCAATTATAACGCATATGATATGACTTCTGAGTGGATTTTTCTTCCATTGTAATATTTCTTTGCAGTATAACAACAACAACAATAGTTGTTATTAGTTGTAATATTAGTATTACTATTATTATACTACAGCAAAATATTTAGAACATCTCTTTTTAAATTGATGACATTTAATGTTTGGGCTCCTGGGAAAACCTGGGACTGTGTATTTGGAGATTCCTACTTCAGAAATTTTCTTGGTTGCTTTGAAAATTCCCGCTAATGAGTATACTAAAGGCAATTCCATTAAAATTCTGCTGGATTACAGTAAAACCCTTATTCCTAGGTATTTGTTTTAAATTGACAAAAGAGATGGAGTACTGCATAACTTTGATAGCAGCCTCAGCATAGCTCATTGCATGTAGTTCACCACTGCAGTATGCCTGAAGAGTCAGAGCTCTGAAAGCTTGATCCTGAAGATTTCAAAACAAAAGAGATTCAAATAACATATTTTCCTCTTCAAGGACTATAGAAGAGGCTTGTGTACCTTTCAGCCTCTGAATGATGTAATTTTTCATTGTTAGGAAATAATGCAATAAACATCACACCCCAAAATAGTAGGAGTTTTTCAGTTCCTGTGTGTTCCTCTCATCTCAGAGAATATTTCAAGGATCTTTCAGTGGAAGGCATAGGGGCTGTTACCCTCTGGATGGGGCTCCTTTATAACCTTTTCAGTGTGGATCAATTAGAAAGAAAAGAGTATTTTAATATAGCTTTCCTAAAGCTCCTCAGTCCTTCTGCCTCTAGGCCAAAATATGGCTTCCATTCATACTATATCTTTGCAATTCATTAAAGTCAGTGGTATCTTTCCTTTAATTTTTCTCTTTAGTTTAAGATATAAAACTGGGATAGAAATTGCTGAATTTAATCAGTTTTTGTATCCATAAATCTAACGGTAGATTTTCTTACCTTACATTTTTCAAAAGTGAGTTTTCTTTAGAAATAGCAATCCAGTAGTCCCAGTTGGACCAGCACTGTTTGACAAATTACAAATGCCTTGAAAGCAAGTCATAATCCACTATAGAACTCCCCTCTACTCCCTGCTGTAAGGATATTTATGGCTAGAAATAAAAAATGCGTGCACAAAAAGAAGATATAAATGGCAAATGATAAACAAGTGCTCAAGAGTTGAAAGCCAGTAGAAATTCTTAGATGACCCCGAATGATTTCCCATTTTTAAAAGTACACTCTGTCTATTTTATGATTTGACCAAGGTAAGACAAAATAAAGAATGAGGTAAGCACTTTTATGGCATGTGTCAAAAACTGGGAAAGGAATGTGTGTGAACTTTTAGGGAGTTTTTCTATTAAGAACTAATATCTCTTAGTGAAAATATATCAGTCATGGGGTACAGTAGAAATTTACAGCCTACAGATATCTGCCTGGGAGGGATCTAAGTGGGAAACAGGCTGCAGGTCACTTCACTGCTGGTATAAAACCACTGTAAAACCTTGAATTTCGAGAGACAGCTATGCTCTCATGCTGCTTTTGCTAACAGAAACAAATAGATACACCTTGTGTTGTTTGCAGTGTAGAGTGGTGATAGAAACCAGGACCCATTGGTCTTGCAGCACCTGACAGGTCTCAGACACCCTGGGAATGCACAGAGATAGACATTTGTGTACATTGGAAAACTGCAATACTTAATGTACATACAACCTTGAGACTTAGGAAGATTTAAATGTTTAATAGCTAGGTGCTTGATTCAGAGATCCATCCATCCATCCCCTTCTGTAAGAGAGGCAGTGCAGGAGGAAAGAAAAGCTCAATGGTCAGGTTGTGTCCCATCTTCTGCAATTAGTGACATGGAAATGGAAAGCAGAAGGAAGGGAAGGGGGGACACTTGTTGCCACTGCAGTAGAGCAAAGGGAAGAAGCAGCAGTAGGAAGATGCAGCCTTGAAAGGGCACTGACTTCTCCTGTGCCAGGTGTGCCAAATATTGGGGTGAGGTAGACATGTGTGTTCTGCGTTCTGCTATGTGTGTTTCAAAATCATGTTACAGAGACCAGTGCAATTTCCTGGAGTTGAGGACTCCCTGTGGGCAGTGCTGTGCAATGAATTGGTGGGGCTGATCTGCTGTCTCTGGAGGATCTCAGTCTGGGGATGCACCTGCCAGCCCTAGTTCCAGTCTGAGACTACCTTCTGCCTTTTACTGCCAGATGTAATGCTGGGTCCTAGTGCAGTCCCAAAACATTTGGGGCAGGGGCTAGTGGGAGCAAGATGGGTACATCCTCTTGGGGTTCTCCTTGGTAAAACTGGGTCTTTTCTGCAAAACAGGGATGACACTCACCAGCAAATGAATCAGGATACAGGTGTCATGAAGCAAGTCACTGGGGAGCAGTGAAGATCTAAGAATTACCTGCTCTGTTGAACAGGTATTAGCACACCAACTGTGAGTGATTGAATGTTTAAGGGCTGGAGAACTGCACAGATGTGAAAGAGAGGAGGAAAATCCCACATGCCAGTGCTTTGCAACAGCACGTTTTGTGGCTGGTGGCTCACTGCAGAGATAAGTGAAGCTTACATGGCCCCTGGTTAACAGAAGCAGCCTTTGGGCTATGAGACATTCTTTCAAAGGTCCTTACACGAGTGAAGAGCCTTGGGGGAAACCATCCAAATCAGTATGAAACTTCAAGACGAATTCATCTGCTTTTGAAGCTGAAGATCTAAGCAAACCTAAAAGCCCTGCTCTTTTTAGCTCACTACTGTGTTTATTGGTTTTGGCTGGGGTTTTTTTTAGCTGAATTTGTCTTTTAAGTAAGTATTAGATTAGCTGACTGTCCCTAATTTCTTGGGTCATCACTGGTAATAGTAAGAAGATGCAGCACAAACATGAACTTTGCAAACCCTTACCATTAGCTCTCCCTCTACTCTTCACCCTAGGGACAGTTCATCTCTGACCTATAAGCATGGTTCTCAGCAGACAGCTAATCTGTTCTGTAAACAAACTGATTTCTACTCCCTTGGGAAAAAAATAAAAACCTACAAATAAATTTATAGTTTATTAAATCAGTTTTCCAATCCCAAGCAGAAGCAAACAGACAACATTTGGCATCTGGGTTGGTTTTCTTTCACGCTTTCTTGAAGACACCTCTGCAAATCATCAGCTGTTTCCAGGAAAGGCCATGCACCTTTCCTCTTTCCCATGAAGGAGAATGGAAGAGTTCAATTTGCTGTTTGACTCCAGGAAAGTTACAGCTTAGGACTGCATTTATGTCTATTCTAGTCAGTGGGAATGTTAGAAAGAAGCAAGAAAAAGGAGTAGTACTTTTCACAGAAATAAAAGCTATTATTTAATCCCACTGAATCAGTGGCAATAGAAAAATTGTTTTATCATTTATTATAGTAACCAGTCTTCTGCCCTGAAGTCTTCACTAGCTACAAGGACTTGTAAATTCTATTTTGGCTGTGCAAGGATTTTTAAGCTCCAGTTTAACCTATTCATCAGTTGTCTGAGCTGCACAGACCTGTGGATCAACAATCACAGCTCTATGGGTAGGACATTCTTGCAGCTGTTCAAGTTAGTCTGTCTGGCATTCAAACAGAAATAGGTGTTTTCAGATCTACCTGTAAATACTGGTACAACAAACCCACAGCATCCTCTCTTGGTCTGATAATTCCAATTTCTTATGCAACAAGATTTTCATCAGTTTCTAAAAGAAATGTGAGGGAGTGAGAAAGGGTGATGTTCATTTCCCCAGGGAGCCATTAGGACACAGCCAGGTTAAGTACCCACACCTGGGATCTGGACAATGATCTCACATCACAGAGTAGAGTCATTGCCACCAGCAGCCAATTCTGTACTTTTGTCTTTCTAAGCTACAAATCATTTGCTTTCTAAGACTCTCAGTAAACAGCTTTTACTTACAGTTCTCAGAAAACTTCTCATTTTCTTTGCAAAAGTAGCTCTCTCTTAAACCCTGAATTATTTATATATCCCACCTGTCAAGTAAGCAAATCTACTTCAGATTTTTCCCTGGTGGAGAAGAAAAACATTCTCCATTTTCATGTGCATTTCTTTTGTAAAAAAGTTTCTTGAGAGGTGCAGGAGTGCTGACACATTTAGGACAGCATCTGGAAACTCTGGATGACAGTTTACATATTTTGCAAAAGTAAGAGTAAGGCATCCCTGCACCTTCTGGCATGCAGCACATAATGCCCTTTCCTACAGCTTAGGAGCCATTGTGACTCTGGTTTTATTCATGGCCCCTGAAATCATGCTGTGGATGCTCTCTTAGCTGACTGCTGTCTTCCTGACCCCCCTGCCTGTTGGTGTGTCTGTGGGCTGGAGTGTCTAAACATTTACAGCAGAACTTCAAGATGTTGTTGTTCAGCAGCAGAATTAAAAGGTGTAGCAGTGGTTTTCCTTCTCTGGTATGTTCTTGGGCACGTGTGTGTGGTGTGAGTGCAGGATGTAGGTGTGTGTACAGACACATGTGAAGCATATCAATATAGTAAAGCTCAATGGACTCCAGCGTGGGTAGAACTGCAGTGATTTTCTCACTTCGTAGAAGTGAACCACAAATAACAAAAAATATGAAATAGAATATTATAAACCTTCCAAGTAGAGAAAATGTTCTCTACTCCTCATTCATCACCCAGTCTATAACAAAAATGGGAATGTAAAACTTTTAAACAAAATGTACCATCAGTTAAGAGACAGATTAAATATTACCCATGCCAGTTCTATTTATTGTAATTTTTTCAAGTAGCACCAAAATGCTTGATAGTTTAAAAACATAATATTAAAGTGGTGTTTCCTGTGAAGTCTATTATGGGAAAACCTATCTCTCCTGCATGATTTACAAAAGATCACTGTTTTCACCATTATGCAGACATTTCTACAAGCAAAACACAAATCCTAGTCATTAAAAGGCATATGGCAGAAAAGAAAAATGTGAATATGCTAATTCAGAGGTATAAAATAATCTCTATCTACCTCATGTTTGTAATTGCCACCCACTCCAGGAAGCCAAGGGCTTTTTAGATTAAAAAAAATAGTTTAATTAGGATATTTTTATGTTTTTCTTTCATTCAAATGAAATTAAACCTTAGCTTTAGAGAGCACATCCTTCCACCACATGCAACTTGAAACATAATAATTTTGCAATGTGATAACAAGATGAACCTTTCCCTAAAAACACTCTTACACCAGCATTCAACTGATTTTTTTTCCTTTTCTTTCAAACCATATGTTTCCTTTCCTATATCTTCTAAGAGAAAACATGAAAATTTCAGTTTTGGAAATAAGCCTCACGTTCTATCCAGCTGTGTGAACTATTCAATTGTGAGACAGGATTTTCATCATAAGAGCTTGACTCGTTAGTTAAGAAAGGAAAATGGAGGTGCTTGAAATCACAGGTGTCCTGAACATCTGGTGAAGAAAATCAGCCATTGATGACAAAAACAACATACTCCATGTTAAAAACACAGTGGTAAAGTGGTGCAGCTGGCAGTACAGCAGCTGTTTCCTAATCCCTGCTAGTTACCTTGGGGGATTGCTGTGTGCTTTGGAACCACACCACAAAGCTCACGTGAGCATCTTAACATGCTCAGAGAGTGGCTCTGAGAACTGGCTTCACATTTCCAACAAGCAGAAGACAAAAATATCCCTGCTTCTTTTCCATAAAGACACCCATCAGCCCTGGAAAGAGGAATCAAAGTGTTTTCAGATGAAGAAAAATTACAATTTAGATTGGCTATTAATAAGATCACTTAAAATTGTTACAAGTATTAATTTGAGGGCCCTGTGTCTGATATACTTACAGATTTTGACTTTTATTCCCAAACAGAATTTCAATTTCTATCAGAGTTTTCCTATAAACCTTTCAGTTCTTATTTCTGAAAAGTTCCTTCTGTACTGAAATTCCTCCATGTTATGCACTTTATTAATAAATTATTCCTTTTCAACATCCATTCATACCTTTTATTAAGGCTGCATGCACATTTTGGTGTTTGCCATGTGCCTTAAGAACTTACACAATGTTGCAATATTCTACCTATAATCTTCACATATTTAAGGGCCTTGATCTAAAATGTATTGTCAGAGCTGAGTTGTGAATGATACAGAATAATTTCTTTCAGACTTTAAATACTCAGACATTTATTAAACCTACAGAAAACCTTCATGTAGCTACCCCATTAACAAAAATATAAATAGCCACACAGTAGATATTTCCAAGTGTTGATGTGGACATTCTTTATTATGTTACAGCTTGCATGAATTCTTCATTACCTTCCAATTTTTAATTTTTATAAATGGATCTTTGATTCAGAAATGTGCTTTCATCAATGTCACAAAGCATTCATTCTTTGCACTGTACTGAGGGGTTATCATTCTTCTGGGTTACACACATTAAAAATAATGAGAATTTTATAGACTTTACATTATATTTAATAAAGAAATGCCATGCACTTGATGTTTTGGGGCCAAGCAAACAGAGTATAGTGCAACTAACAACTGCAGTAATAACAAGTGAACTTTTCAAGTGTGCATTTGTGTGTGAGGGGGGACCATTGTGGTTTCTACTGGTGCTGACCCAAAGCTATGTAATCCTTGGGTAGGAACACCCCCGCTACAACTGTTACAGTCTCTGGTGTAGGCAATGATTAACAGGGAATGTCTGAGAGACAGAAGTCTAACTCAGCCTTGCTGGTTACAAAAGCAATAAGCTCCTAAAGACAAATAACATTCATTATCATTAAGATACTGCCTACACAGCACTACATTAGCTCTGGAAAAACAAGCTGGCACTCTGTCTTCTATGTCTGTTAAACTCACTGTCAAGGGTTTAACTCCCTTTGACTGTGTAACTCACTGTCAAGGAGACTCCAGAAACACTCATTCCAATTTGAAGACATATTGAACTAGAAATATCAGCAATTAATTTGTTCTTAGTTTGTTCTAGTCCTCAACACAGCTGTCAATTTCTTGCGGAATACTTCAGCTGGATGTGTCAGTCCATCCAGAATCCATTGTCATGATTTTGGCTCTGCAGTGTGTTTTCTGTACCAGTAGGACAATTTTCTTTAAAAAGAAATTTTTTCTTTAAAAATTTAACAGATTCTGGGACACACAGGCACCTCAGCACCTGCTTTCTCCTTTATATCTGAGGTTAAAGTGTCCTTGAGTAACAGGCAGGATCTTCCTCAAACATGAGTTCAGGAATCAAGCTGAGTTTTATCTGAGTTTATATAACCTGCCTGTCTACCCCACAGGGTCCATATAAATTAAAACAAATAGACTTTGTTTCCAGTCAAAACTGTGGTTTTCCACTGAAAGATTAATCATGTGGTGAAGGTATTTAAAACTCCATTTTGCCAGCAGGAAGAGTCTGAAAACTTGCACCACATTGTGTCTGGGTCTCCTGCAGTTCCTGGTAGGAACGGGAGTGCTGAGAAGCGGTGGTGGTGCTGGGGAAGGCCCATGTATCCATCATCATGGATGTCTCCTGGACTCAGTCTTTGCACTGATGTTGACCCTGCTAAAGGCCTACTATCCAGCTAACATGATTGAGTCGCATTGGTTTGGTAGGACTAAGGTACTTAGCACCTAAATAATGCTGGGAGAACAGACACAAGTGGCCCTGAAAGAACACCTTAGTCTGTGTCAGTGTTCAGACAATATGAAGAAGACTTGTGTTTGTCTCAGTGCTTAAAAGAAAAAAATACCAAAAGCAGCAACAACAATGAAAAAAAAACCACAAAAAACCACCAAACCAAACCCAACCCAACCCAATCAAATCCCACAGCAAAACAAGAGGTACTGTGTTTCCTCAGAAACTGCCTCGGTTGCCTCCAGAAGGCCCAGCTCACCATTACGCTGGCACCACACTGTGGACATGTGCTACTACTGCAAAGCTCTTGTGCTTCTGAAATATATCTTATGCTCTGGGCCAAAATATTTTTTAAAACCATATTTATCCTGTGGGATAAAATAATCCAGGGTTTTGGAAATGCCAGTTGCCACCTGACTTGCCTGTGACAGGCAGTGGGTTGGTGGCTCTTCAGGCATGGAGCCTGTGAGGGGTAACACCTGCCATGAGCTGCCTTCCCCACAGCTGACCGAGAATGGAGGCATGCTGAGGGGAGAGAAGGCTCCAAGGAAAATTAAGCAGCTCCTTCTCTCCCTGGTGGTGGGGCTTGGGCCAGCATTCTCCTGAGAGCGAGGCCTCACACTGCAACAGGCCTCAGCAGCAGCTGCGGCAGCCATCCCATGCTGGAGCAAAAACCAGAGCCATGAGTTTCCAGGGGTGTTATTCAAAAACACTCTTGGGGCCTGGCTTTCCAAACAAAGATCTTCCCAACAAAGTAAGAGAGCTACTCTTCATCCATAGCCTTTTCCAGGCATGGCAAAAGTCACGATGATCCCTGATGTTTATGTCACGTGGCACACATGCGTTCTCTACCACATTGAGAAGTGCATGGGACCATGACTTTGGACATCCATTCAATAACTCTCCACTCCCTGTAGTCTTTTTGAAGGTCACAAGTAGCACGTGTAAATGACATACTGATCTCATCCTGCACAATACCAGCCAACAAGAACTTTATCCAGCATGAGCTGTTTATGAATTACCTTTCTGTCTAAGGCTTGTTTTCCTTAGATTTCTGTTATTTGGCACTACTTTATAGGCTCCCTAAAAGCCTGATCCTTTAAGATCAAAGTATTTTATTATTTCACCAAAATTTATCAAAATTACTTATTAATCACTGAAAGCTCTTGACAGTTTAAGAATTATCAATCTATTGTGTTTAAACACCAGCTGGCTCCTTGGAATTTAGAAAAATGGTAACTGTTTCAGAACACATATTGTAACTAACTGATTCACAGAGGCTTTTTTACCCAATTTCCAATGACTGGTCTTGCCAAATGCTGCACCAGCCTTTTTGTGGAACTGCAGGTATGCCAAACATATAATGTTCATACGCTGCTTTCTGGTGGAATAGATGTTTCATTGTTCTATATATCTGAGATCTTGTTTCCCGTAGTACCCATTTACTCTTTATATTATCCAAATATTGATTTAAATAATGCACTGTAATAAGTACAACAATAGCCCCCAGGTTGGGAACATCTGATTCACCAATCAATTAGATATCTCTGCATTTTACAGCTGGGGAGATGGAAAAGTAGCTAATGCAAAAGGATATCTCAGGGTATGCTGAGAAATGTGTGAGTATTGCCAAATAACTAATTATTTCATCAATTTATAAAGCATAAACTGAAGAATAAATTCTTGATATTTGATCAATTACTGATCAAGTTCAAAGAGAATATGGAGAAACTTTCTAGGGTGCTGCTTTTCCTTTCTTGATGATTCCTTACAGAAAGAGGTTGTCTTTGCAGATTTGGGTGAGTCACAGACACTTTTTCAACAGCTGAAGATTTTTTTACATGGACACTGAAAGTGTCTGGGCTGCTTTAAAACCAAAAGCTAATGATGTTGAAATAAGTAGGTTTAGAAAGTGGATTAAATCACACCAAGAGTACTTGCTGCCCCCTTGAGCACTCCCTTGCTCAGTCATGTCACAGCAGCAGAACGTTAGACACGTACAGGTCCCAGCTACTCCAGCATCCTGTTCAGGCCAGTAGCAAAGGCAGATGACTAGAATAAGGAGAAGAGCAGGCAAACATGTATTGATCTCTTCCCAATGTGATCCCACATTGCTTCCACTGATCTATAGCTCACAGACCTCTTCACTTGGCCTCATTACAATGATTCAATTTCTTGTCTACACCTTTTGTTTCTTGCCAATGTGATCACTTTCATCAAAGCACCTGTCTCATTTCAGCTCACTATCCCTTTCAGGCAACACTCACACAGCCTAATAAACAAACAGTAGCAGGAAGAGGACAAGAAGGAAGGGGAAGGAGGAAAAGGCTGCATAAAATAATGAGGAAATGCTCCCAACTCATAACTGTTCATGCAGAGGCCCTGTAACAGGATTTAAATATTAAAGCTCATTCCAGTGATTTTGATAGAAAGCTGTTCCACCAAAATCCTGGTCCCAAAAGAGTCTTGTGGTGAATTACAGAGAAAATGCACTGATTCATCTTCATGTTCTTGTTCCACTTCCAAATCACTGAAATAATTATTATCACTGAAGCAAAATGCTAAAAACATTTTGGAGGTGGCTACAGAGAAGAATTATATGAAAACTGTGATGAACAGAAAAAAATAGTGATACTTATTTAAAGAGTTACTGTTTGCCTGTCTCCAAACTACTTACTGAAATGCTTTCTTCCAGCTAAATACATAATTTCTTTCATATGGATTAGTAATAATCTTTTATTTCTGTCTGTTTATAAAATAATTACATAAATACAAGCAAAGGAATGAGGTTTTAAGTGATATTTCTTTGTTAATCTATAAACTGCTTTATTTGTCCATGACGCACACTGAGATGAGGCTCACGGTTGATTTGGAGATGCTATACCAAAATCCAAGAGTGGTCCCAGCAAGGAACTGGCTGAAATAGCAGCTCTTTTTGCTTACATGTATTACTTTTCACTGAGTTTTTTAAAGAACATGAAACAATCATTGTCTATAACAATAACTATTGCAGTTACATTGCAGTTTTGGCAGGATGTAGTAAGAATCTCATGGTTAAATAGGGAAGAGCACAGATCCTACTTCACAAAAAAGACTTTCCCCACCATTTCTTAATAACTATGTGACCCTGATTTAGCAATATTTGGAATAAAATTATTTGGTGTTTTTGTTTGTAAATTCTCCTTTCTTTTTTACACAGACAATCCTCAAACCAAAAATGTTTTGCTGCTTAAGAAGAGCAGAGTCTAAGGTTGCAGTCTGGAATAATTGCCTAAGTCAGCAGGGAATAGACTCCTTCCTCTCTCCCCTCTTGAGATTGCCCTTAAAAGCTGCTTATAGTCCTAACCACTTAAGTAGAAGAAAGATGTAAGTACCCTGAAAGGAATGGAAAGAGCAACAGGGATTAAGGGGCTGCAGGGATTAATTTACAAAGAACTATTTTTAAAGCACTGCACTTCATAGACTTGATTTCATCCTCTGTGGAAGTGCTCTATATCATCACCACCACTACTGTAGTCACCCAGGGAAAGCCACTTCTCTTGCCATCATCTGCAACCTGTACGTAATGCTCCCATCAGTTTTTCATCAACTTTTTTTTCCCCCCCTTGCTGTCTTGCATTTCTGAAGTGTATAATATTTGTAGGTCATAAACTGCAAGGTTAGTGACAAACTGCTGAGCTACAGGGCAAAGTTCACATGTGAAAATGTGCCTGACTACCTCAGAAACTCCTGGCACAGAGATACATCTGACTATTGTGCAGCCTCCCAAAGGAAGCAGTGCAAATGTTATCATTCCAAATATTTTAAATAAGACCAGGCAATGCTTGAAGAAAGGTACTCCAGTTATTTACTTTGTGTAGTATCCTCCACAGTCTGGTCTCAGAGTGCTGAACCAATAACTACGAAATGAAATTATCAGTGCTTATTCTTCAGGGAATCAGTATCTCTTTATTTTTCTCTAAAGTTCCAACATACAGACTGAGGAGTCAATTTCATAGTTTAATTTGCAGCATGGGGTTGCCACATGCCCCTGTCTCCAACTGATGTGAGTTAATAACTTAGGCAAAGCAAACACAGCACCCTGCTGACCTTAATGCACTGCCCTCAGGAACACAACCAAAGAGCAGGTGAGTGAAGACAGATCTGCAGACATGGCTCAGCTCTTTAAATGTGAATGAAGCAAACTGTGAAATCAGTATGTAATCTGATGGCAAACCAATGAAAAAACAGCAGGACTAATGGTACAAATCTGGTACTAGAGGAGCTGTTGTATTTTTACTGAAGATGCATCCAAGACACACTGCAAAGCAGAAATATGATGAATAAGCATTCCAGCTACATACAAAAAACCCTGAAAGGGTTCTTTTTAGGGTTACTGCTCTTTCTTGGGAAATTAGCTCAGCACTATGTGGTTTTTTAGGCAGTAAAAGAAGGCACTTTTTAGAACTGAACCTATGCATCAAAAATCTGAAAATCATAAGCAAAAACATTGAAACATTTTGTTTTTGGTGATATAGGCAGTAACACATTATTGAACTATGGGAGATGAGACTACCTGGCCCAATTTTTTTGTTTGACTGATGTAATGAATCCACTCTTCAACTGTAACCAGTATCACTTGAGGTATATGTTTGTTTGAAAGCAAGGAACACAAAGTGAATTCTCACTGGAACATGAGGTGAATTCTTCAGACTCTGCTTTTAAATCAGTAACCATGGATAGTCTGCAATAGGTAGTGTCCAACATGCAGAGGCCTAGTTAAGATACCATGATTACAGGGAACCAGAGTTGGTCACTGTTTAGAAGTATTAAAACTGTACAAAGAGCTATAGAAAAACATTGTTAATATATTGTGGTACCTGTGCTGTTCTTCAGGTGCTGATCTTCTTTTGCTTTTCCTCATGAAGAAGACTGAGACCAAACTGAGAAGGAAAGAGGAGAGTGAGAAAGTGCAGTGGGTTTTGCTGTTCTTGAAAACTTGTGCTGCTGCACATTTTATGATCAGCTAATCATTTTGCTCCATCCAGGACTGCATTCCCAGAAAGGTAACTAAGAGAAGAGAGAAACAGAGCATTGGTGGCAGCTGATGCCTCCATAAGTTTCACTTCTGTGACTCTGATCATATCCCATTGACAATAGCATGCAAAGAGAATTGTTGATACTAAAACCATGAAGCACTGAAATGGGCAACCCCAGGAGAAGCTCTTTCTTTTCGACATTTCAAAGAGCGCTTTTAAAACTCACAGATGAACTTCCACCCTACTGGTGACAAGTAATGAAAATCAAGAAAATCAGCTCCATTGTCTTGCCAGAAAAGGCAACCTCTCTCCCCTCAATATTCAGAGACCTTGACTGTTGCTGAGCTGATGCCACTCCCCGTGGTAGATGTCCTTACTGGTGGGATGGTATGAGAAGCATAAAAAGCCTTGATGCTATGTAAGCACTGCTCAGCAGTAATAAAAACATTTCCATATTATCCACCTGATTTTCAGCACAAATCCAAAACATAGCCCTATACTAGCTGCTGTAAATAAAGTTAACTCCACCCCAGCCATCACAAACATCAAAATGACAGTTTTTCCCCACATGGCATGTGGACATGGAGATGCCTATTTCACTGCTGTGAATGTCACACAACATTGTGGATGTAGCAAAAGTTCAGTGCTCATAGCATGTATGGCTGGTTCCCCATGCCCTCCAAATTTTGCAGGCTAAATGTAGATATTTACAGAGCACAACTGCCCTATTCAGAGGAGGAACTCATGTAGACTGTGTGTCCTGAAGATGCTATCTCAAACAAGTAAGAAAACCACATTCTAAAAACACCTTTTGTTGATGACAAAAAAATCCTAATGAAATGCCTAGTTGCAGGAGTCTGTGCTGTATATTTCTACAATTTCTGTAGGACCATCACCATATGTCCATTTTCCAAGGAAATTATAGTTCAGTGAACAGCCTGGAGGGCCCTTGCTAACGAACAAGCATTGGTTTACCTGTGGGATCTGATATGAGTAAACAGAGCTGTGTGAAATCACTCTTCTGTGAAAATCTGATGCTCAGACATAGGCAAAATTCAAAACCTGTGATGTTTCACTCCCCTCATTTCCATGAGGTTACACAAGATCTCCAGAACTACAAGGAAGCAACATAATGATGGTTCTAGAGAGCAGTCATAAATAAATCAACTAATAACTTGGAAGTACAATCAATGATAATTTGATAAAAGCAGAGCTTTTAATACATATGATCACAGTTTTTGCCACTCTAACCCATCCCACCAGAGAGGAGTCTGGGTTTGTGCAAGGAGTTGGTAGTGGACACTGACCAAAGGGATATTCCATCCCATATGGCATCATGGTCAGTATATCACATAGAAAGGATGCACCCATATGTTACATAGAAAACATGGAAAAAGAGAACATTGTTAATACTTTGAAGGACTTTGTCATAAAAGCAGTAGAAGCGTATTGGTAATTGAGAATAATCTGTGATTGATTGGCTCATTCTGACTATGCAGTTAACCTCTCAAGAGAAAACACAATGCTTTCTTTGAAGAATTATGATGCACATCAGACAGCATTGAGCTATGGTGCATAGTTTTTTATGCCATTTTCAATAATATTTGTCCATCTATTTTGTTATCGTTTCTGCCTGCTTCCTTGGCAACAGGGTAATATCTTATGAGCCATGTCCATAAACAGAAATTTTAACCTCTCATTCTTTGGGCTAAGGGGCACTGGACAGCAGATGAATGGTGGTTCCACTGGGCTGCTTTTTAGGAGAGGGTGGAAGTGGTATGCAGGGGCAGAATTGCCCTTTGCTTGTCCTTGATGGGGAAAAGGCCCCTTGCCTCAAAAATTCACAGCTAGGTAGATACTATAATGTTATCAAGACCTATTTTAAATATTTTTTTTAATTCAAGAAGGCTAAATGCCTCCATTCTCCCTCTAGCCTCCTCCTTTGACTGCAGCCAGGCATTGTCAGGACACAGGGTATGACAAGGCACAGTACTGAACTCCTGGGATTAGTTTTACATCTTCGTTCACCAGAGGTCAGAATAAGCCAGAGTCCTCATAAATCCTGCTCATGATGCAATACTCACATCTTTCAGTCCTGATTTCCCATATTATTTTCCATATGTTTTTGTGAAATGGTCCAGGTAATGTGCATATAAGTAAACCTAATTTGTCCATAGGTAAACAGTTCAAAACTGCTGAGGGGACTGATTCCTTTGCATTAGCAGAGAATGCACAGCTGTTTAAAAAGCACTAACCAGGCACCCCAGCTTCTTGTGTTCCCCTCCCTATTCTAATTACATGGAATAGGAAAGTGACTGATAATTTACTCACGTAAGCTAAAACCCATTACTTTTTCCAGTAAAAATAGTAAATTATTCTCAGTCATTAAAAGAAGGAGACATGTTTTTGAAGATTAAGTGTTTTGGCTCCAAAAACCTGCAGATCCAGTGTATACTTTTTCATTTCAGTGGCATTTAAACAAAGGTGGAAGATCTCAATGTAACCATTAGAGGTCAGTCAATCCCAGGTTATTCATCAGTTTGTTGAACTAAATTAAAAAAAAATAGAAACAAGATAAGAATAATTATGGCATCTCTGGACAGTTGGACAAAATGCTGGTTGAAATAGAGACTTCAAATAAAAATTTTAAGAATAGAATTGTAGTTTTCACTGAATATGAGCACAGATGATAAATGGTCCCTATCCTGCAGAATTTGTCAGTTTCTCTTTGTAAGCCTTATTTCAATGACTCAAACAAAGATTAAAGCAAATACATGTTGATATAAGGCGCAGAATCAATCCAGGGAGTGGAGGGCTGGAACTCGAGAACACTTTTCTCATACATTGTCATGTAACACTGTGCTGCACAGTTACATTCTCATATGCTGCTGCCCTCTCAGCCCAGGGAATTGTCCTTCCTGCTATGCAGCAGCTCAGCTGCAGTGAGAAAGGTGCTTACCTCTGCACACATACTGATCTACAGGGAAATTACACTATTCTTCTAATATTACTGCCACTAAGAAGAAATTGTCCTAATATAAGTATAGTAACTGCATATTATTTAAGTATTTGATCCTAATCAATGCAACTTAAATAATGTATTTATTGACCAGATAAAACTAAGTTTGCTTTCCGATCCCCCAGTAGAGAAAAACTTGGGTTAACTTCTAACCTGAAACTGGTTTTGCTATCTGATTTTATGTTAGCCTGTCTGAAGCTAACTTGATGTATGCAACCTCTGAAGATTCCTCAAATTCGGTAAACAACCCTTCACATTTTAATGTTCCTGGGTGCCCAGGTGCTAACCTGCAGCTTGGAGGGATCTCCCTGCTCCATGCAAGTACATCTCTCTGGGCCATATGTCTTGCCATGACAGATGTTACCTGATATGAACCTTGATGCCTGATTCCCTTTGTATTTCAAAGAGAGGGAATGCAAGCACCAGTCTGATGAGGCGTGTCCCCTGATGTATATTCGCTTTCATTGTGGGCACATGCCAGGAGAAGAGGCAGACAGGTCTTTTAATCACTTACAGGAAGACTATTAGGCCACCAATGTGATGTACCTGTCAAAAAGACAAAAGCCAACCTGAATAGAATATTCTTGGTGAAAATGTGTTTTTAACACAGTATTAAGGCCAAGGTGAAACTTCTGTAGGGCTGCCTGCAATCCTGTGTCAGACAGTCGGATGGCCGGGGGAGGTAGGCTACTGAAATGATGAATAGGCATAAAGCAACAGTGATGATCAAAAGAAAAACAAAGAGGCTAAAACAGCACACTTGTATAGCCCAGCAAAATAAAGCTGGGGATAGTTGTGTCAGTTGACTATAAATACACTGAGGGGTGAGTGTTAGGAGGGACACAAGCTATTCAGATGAAGAACATTCTTGGCTAAGAAACAGATGGGTATAAATTGCCTGTAAATAAAATTTTGGCCAGAATTCAAAAAAAGAATTTCGGTTCCCTCATATGCCTTTATTTCTCTTGTGAAATGAAGATTAATTTAAATTTAGATCCTTGATAAGTAAAAAAAAAATATGAGACATGATTGCCCATGATAGTAGGGGACTGGAATTGGTGATCCAGCAGGCCTCTAGGTTTATTTGCTAGCCAGACCTTTACAAATGGGTCTCAAATAAAGGCTCCATAGGGTCCAGTTCTGCTAAGAGAATCCCTCACAGTGATGAAATTGAAGCTCCCAGCTGCTGATTGACAAGTGAATGCCAAGGCCCGTATGCAAAAACAACATGAGGTGACAGCCTGTAGGTCATGTGAGCCCTGTGTCAGTAAGGAACACCAAACTTGGATGGATGAAGAACCCCCCTTATTTATGACTACTGGATATTTGTGTTGAAATGTGGTCCTGGGATGAAGGAATAAAATAAACATCTTCTTTAAACTCCGAAAGTGGATAGGCACAGAACAAGGTTTCTGCCGAGCCTGTGCTCTGCACAGAAGGGAAAGATTGAGAATATGTTTCAGTATGTGCTCAGAAGCTTCTTCTTTTATTCTGAAGAAATAAAACTGAAGCAATAAAACAAAAGGAACTGAATCCTGTGGTTGGGGATTTGAACTCAGGCTGGTGACTCAGCCCTGTGGTATCCAGAAATAGTTTTCTGCTTCAAAATAAAATGTGTGTCAGCAACAGGTTCTTCCTTCTGAGAAGAAGCAAGGCCACTGCACTGCATTGGCCACTGCAGCACTGGTGGGACAAGGAAAGACTTTGCCATCACTCCCAGGGAAGCCAAAAGGAGGTAGGGCCTTCCAAAATGTTGCAATAGCAGGTATTGTGAAGATTTGAGGGTGGGGTTGCTGATGTCACAGGGTCACTGAAAGCCTCTGTCTGTCAAAGACAACATGCTAGCCGATTTCATTCTGTGAAGGTAGAAGATGAACTTTGTGTTCTTCGGTCCAGGTTCAGGAGCAGTCTGATTTATACAATAACTGTCATTAATGTCACTGGTTTAGGTCTTTTTGTAAATAACGTATCTTTCTGTGTTAGTAGAGAAGAGTGCTGCAAGACTGTCAAAATTATAAACAGCTGGGTGTATGTGACGTTTTAATAATTCTCCTTCTTAAGTATCATGGCCTTTTATCATCATCCTAACTCACTGATAAATTATTTCATCTTTTCTTTAATCAAGAGCTCTGGAACTAAATCATTTTACTTAATGGGATCAGCAAAGTTACTTGAATAGTACAGTTTCAGAACTCAAGTCAGATGTCACTTTTAAACAATGTGCTATATGGGTCAAACTGTGGATAAAAAAAGGAGTGGAGACTAGGGTGAAAAAGACAAAAAATAACCAGAGACAGAAGCAAAAATGTAATCTGTTTCAGTTTAGAAGAGAGCATATCACATTAAAAGGCTAGAAGACAAACACATCATCAGCTCTGTTTTCATCACTTAGAGGAGATATTTTGAGAAACTTCATCAACTAAGTAGGAAGTTGCTGTGGGGCTAATAAGGAAGATTGGCCAAAATAACAACACAAATAGCCTCAGGAAAAGCCCCATGATATAAACTGATGACTACAGCTAAAAGCTGCTATTTAAACATTTTTTATTGATGTAAGAGCTATCATGTGTTCTTCATGCTGCAGTATTCACCATGAAGGTCATATTGGAAACAATGCCTATTGATCTGAGCCTGTGCAAGAGAAACATCGTAGATGCACAGCAATGATTTGGTCCCATCACCATGCACTGAGGCTGTTCATGTCTGAGCCCAACACAAACCACTCCTGACATCCCTCTGCAAGCTGCCCAGTCCTCCTCCCAGAGCTGGGGTGTGAGGTAAGCTGGGGATCCTGCAGGAAGAAACTTTCTTCTGGGGGTGTGCAGCAAATGTGGTTCCCTGTGCACTGCTTATGTCTCACTGTCCTGGGGCACAAGAGGTCCCACAGTATAGTGTAAAGTTATGTGAGCAGATCATAGCAGCAAGAACTGAAAGCTACTATTCATACCAGACTTCCTATTGATTTGAAAGCAATTATCTGCCTGAGAAAGCCCTGCTGAATTGAGAAAGGGTTTACAAAGTCATGGCCAGAATCTTCTGAAAGCTCCTATTAGTCCCAGATATGTGTGTTCTGAGTCCTGTGAGAACTTGCATGAAGTTCTTACAGTCCTGAGAATTTAATCAAGTCTTCTCTGCTGTCCTGTTTTAGAGTTACTCTATGTAGCCACGGAATTCCTTGGTGTCTTTTAGAAAGATTTGGGATGTGGCTGAGTTTTGCAAGCTTTCTAGAAGGTCCTGAAGTAAATAACCCTAGCACGGTTCTTCACTACTAGCTAGTTCTTGGTTTCATAAATCTAGCTTGGACTTGTGAGGGGCTGGTAAGAGGAGAGGCCTGTGTCCATCTTGGCTGCTGTTCCCTGAAGACAAAACAGTCCTTTTCCAGAGTCCTAGAAAAGCATAATGAGCTGAGAAGACTGCCCATTTCTGGGCTGTATGGGCTGCAGCATGTACTAGGACTGCCTGAAGGTAGAGGTGGAGATGCCATCAGCTTTGATAAACTGAGAGAGAGGTGGCTAAAGAGGCAGCCCAAGAACTGGCTGTAACCACAGCAGCCTTGTCAAACAGACATCCAAACTGCATCCTGCTCAGTTTTGGGGACATTTTAACCTGACTAGGCTGTATCTGGACTGTAACTGACCATCAGTTTTTCCATCCCTTATAGTCTACAGAGTGGAAAGAGCAACAGTAAGCATATTGTTACAAGCAAAAAGGAATCTTTAATCTAGAAGGTAAAGTCTTGAGAAGCAATTTCCAGCATATGATTCCTAAACATTTTCAGCTGTAGAGAGGTTGAGCAAATCAGTGGACTAAGATTATGCGGGCAAAATTTAATTCTGTTCAGCTTCTGGTTTAGTACATAACTTTTGGTCAGCCATTTACTCTTTGCACTCTTCTTTATATAAAATGGTACAGTGGTAGGACCCAGTTCAGGGCATGCTCTGATATTTGAAACTACAAAAGTTATATAACTACTGAGCATCACTTGTGTTATGTCAGTTATATTACCTTAGAGACCTGAATGGTGATGACAAACCCTTTGTAATAGAAGCGTTACAGATATTAGCTCACCTATAAATAGAGGTAAATGTTATCTTTGTATGTATTTTGTCCTCAAGTGGATCACCCAAATCAGTCTTTTGCTTCACACACATTAAATAACCTATCCTGAATCTTAAGAATTTGTGGCTGACAGTACACAAATCCTCTGCAAGAGCTTGCAGATGGCATGAGTTAAGCATGACCTGATTTGCTTTTTTCCTCTCTCTTTTCAGGGGTGCAGGTCCATATGCTGAAATCATGAAGACTTGTTCTCATGTTGTCATGTTTTTATTGTCTTTCATATACTTTGGTGTATTGAGCGCCATTAACCTTTAAAGTACTACAAGTATGTTCACTTACTAATCAAAGTGTTCAGAGTTTTCCCAGCTACTGTTTATCACCTAACTAGTACTGAAATATGAAGAATGCATATGCTTGAGCTTTGCCATTTTTTTTAGAGTACATTGGTTCTCAAAGAGGAAAATGGGAAATTTTGTAGGATCAGTGTCAGATATCCTGAAAGACAAGGTCATGTACTCCTCCAGCACCTTGTTTTCCAGATGTTGAAATGGAGATACTGATTTTTATTGAAAGAGGACAGAAAAAAAAATGCCTTGGCCATAGCAGAATAGCAGAGAAATAATGACAAAATCACTTAGGAGTTATTTGCACTCTTGGACGCATTTGAGATGCCTATAATATAATTCATTTCAATAAAATGCACGGGGTTTTGCTAAGCATAAATTGAGTGAAGAAAAGGTGTTTGTGGCTGATACATGGGCAACACTATCAATTCTCAGAGATAATTGCAGTCCTACCACTGCAGATCACAAAAAACCAATCTGTAAACATAAAGTTCTTGTACTCAATTTGAAATGTTGGGGAAAAAAGAAATGCAATTCCTAGTATTAAGTGAAAATGAAGTATGCAGTATGTTATTTTCATTTAGGAAGGGACCTTGAGTGGTCTTCTAGAGAGACCAAACCAAAGAAAAATTAGGCAGCTACTGACACTCTGTCAGCTGTCTCATCTGTTCATAAAAATCTCCATAAATAAAGATTCTCCACCCTTCCATTGTAAATTTAGATTTGTTTTCCCAAAAGAGAAATTGAGAAGTTTGGACTAATTTCACTGGAACAACATTATTTTATCAGAAGTTTCATAGCAGTGATCTCTGCTCTGTCATTCTACTCTCTGGAAGAAATTGCCCGCAGCCAAGAGGCTGTCCAACCTCACAAACCCAAATGTTGTCCCTCCTAGCACTGCAAAGACTCTTGGCCAAAGTAGCCAGAGTGTACTTGCCTGATAATTTTATAAATTCTACCAATGCAGTGCAATTTCTTTTCCTATGACAGAGGTTTGTCAGCCACTGTCATATGCCACTGGCCCCCCAGGTCCCCTGAGAGGCAACTGATAGACCAGACTCACTATTCTTACATGGAAGTGGCAGTCTGTGCCCACTCTGTGTGGTTGAGGGGAAGCTGCTGCAATGGACCTGACCTTTACTGCAGAGGGAAGCTCACACATGCAAGGCTGCAGAAAGCCTCACTCATGGATCATGGTTTTTTCTTTCTGAAGGAACAGCTGTAGATAGCCATGTCCTTATGTTTTTTGCATTTAGGATGTTGAAAATCCCATGCAGGAGGCCTAAAGAAGTTCACTGGTATGGCTGGCAGAGAAAGTCAAAGTTTCTGAGCCCTGATGCCCATCATACTTATTAATGAGGCCCCCGTACCTAGAATCTGGATGACATATTGCAAGTCCTCATCATCCATTTAATCCCTTGACTTATCTTTTAATAGACATTAAGGTGTAAGACATTTACTTCTTTCTTATTCTTCCACTGAGATTCATATTGGGATGGAAAAAATGATGCACTTTCTACTGACATGTGTTACAGCTGACTCACAAGTGTTCCTGCTCCCACAGGTCTACAGCTGCTCTGTCCCATTCTGACTTGAAAATACTGTGAGATTTGGGAACAACTCTTGATTATATAATGTCTTAAATTTAAAATACTTGCCTTTATGTCATGTTCTCCTCACATAGATTTAGAGACTTCCCTTTTTCATTCCCACATTTTTTCTATCGTGAAAGACTTGGAAACAATTTCAAGCAACATTCAAAATACCAGCCTTTATCACATCTGTTTATTCTGTTGATACAGCTGTTCTCTCATTTTATTTTTCTTTTTTGACCCAGTCTGTGATTTTGATAGAATCATAGACTAGAATCACAGACTATACAAAGTTGGAAGGGACCCATCAGGATCATCACCAAGTCCAACTCCTGGCCCTGTGCAGAGAATCCCAAGAATCACACATGTGCCTCAGAGCATTGTCCAAACAATTCTTGAATTCTGTCAGGCTTGGTGCTGTGACCACTTCTCTGAGGAGCCTGTTCCAGTACTCAGCCACCCTCTGTGTCAAAATGTTTTCCTGATATCCAACCTAAACCTCCCCTTGACTCAGCTTCATACTGTTTCCTTGAGTCCTATCACTGGTCACAAGAGTGAAGAGATCATTACCTGCCCCTCTGCTTTCCCTCAGGAGGAAATTCAAGACCACAACGAGGTCTCCCCTCAGTATCCTCTCCTCCACGATGAACAGACCAAGTGACCTCAGTGGCTCCTCATACAGCTTCTCCTCCAAACCCTTCACCATCTTCATGGGCCTCCTTTGGACACTCTCCAATATCTTAATGTCTTTTATTTTGTGGCTCCCAAAACTGCACACAGCACTCAAGGTGAGGCCACACCATTGCAGAGCAGAGTGGGACAATCCCTCCCCTCACCCTGGCTGGTGATGCTGTGCCTGATGCACCCCAGGACACTCTTGGCCCTTCTGGCTGCCAGGGCACTGCTGACTCGTGTTCAACCTGCCATCAACAGGGTCCCCAGGTCCCTTTCTGTAGTGCTGCTCTCCAGGATGTCATTTCTCAATCTCTGCATACAACCACGGTTGCCCTGTCCCAGGTGCAGAATCCATCTCTTGCCCTTGTTAAACTTTGTGTGGTTGGTGATTGCCTAGCCCTTTAGCTTGTTGAGGATTTCCTGCAGGGCCTCTCTGCCCCTGAGGGAGGCAACAGCTCCTCCCAATTTAGTGTCATCAGCAAACTTACTTACAGTTCCTTCCAGTCCTGCACCCAAGTCATTTCTGAGGATGTGGAAGAGCACCAGGCAGAGGATGGAGCCCTGCAGAGCCCCACTAGTGACAGGTCACCAGCCTGATGTCACCCCATTCATGATATCTCTTTGTGCCTGACCTGGGAGTCAGCTGCTCAATGCATGGCATAACATGGTTATTTAGCTGAATGCTGGACGCACTGTCCAGAAGGATGCTGTGAGAGATAGCAGCAAAAGCTTTACTGGAATCCAAAAAGATTACATCTACTGGCTCTCCTAGATGAACTAGGAAATCAGGTTCCACAAGCAGGATTCTCCCCTTGTGAAGCTGCGCTGGCTGTGACCAATGACTGTGTTGTTCTCCTGGTGTTTTTCAATACTTACTAGAGTAGTGTTTTCCATGGTTTTACTGGGCACTTAAGTGAGACTGACAGGCCTGTAGTTTCTGTGGTCTTCCTTCTCTAGAACAATTCTGTGTGATGAAGGAGGAATGCATTTTCCTCTGCTACCCCTCTTCTAAAACTTCACAGATGGCCCTAGATTCACTGCACTGTAAAACACAGGGAAGCAGCCAGAGATTGCTTTGATTAGGATTCTGTGTATTTATCTCTTATTTCTCATTATCTCCTTTCTTTGAGGCCTTTACAGTCTTTTCTGTCTTTATCATGTTTGACCTCTGCTCAGTTGATATGTCTCTGCTTTGATCTGTTTCAGTCCCCATACACCTCTTCTATCCTGCTCTCCCCTTTAGCACTTTCTCACACAAGCATACAAAGAAACCCTCGCATTGCTGGCACTTTTAATCCCTTTGGCTTCTGCAGTTATTCTAAATATACTCAAGACCTGGGAAGAGAGTGGCTATTGTTATGTCCCCAGCGAAGAGCCAGCAAAAAGCCCCAGTGTCCCAGGTCTGCTCAGTGGGGACCCCGCTGGCTCCTGTTTATTGCTGTTGGCCTGTGGCCAGCCCAGCCCAGCCCGTGGGCTCACTGGCCGTGCTTGTTCGGTTGCTCGGGCTGGATTTAAGGATCCTCCTGAGGGAAGCCGGGGCACTGGAGGAGCAGTGTGCCTGCGTGTCGGTGAGCACGCGTCCATCCCCACCCGGCGGCAGCCCCAGCTCCTTGTGCAGGCTCCCACGTCCTCCTCTCGGCTAAATTGCCATTTCCCTGCTACCCTGAAGGGGCCTCTGGCTCCTGCACATCCGCCTGGAGCTCGCTTCAGTCTCCTCCGGCGTGCCTCCACGTTTCCTCACCACTTCGGGGGGAAGAGTAGCACTTATTGAATGACCTATTCACGCCCCGGGAGACCCAGAAACCACCCAGAAAACGCCGAGAAAGCTCTGCCGAGCCGGCTCGGGCAGGACCACCCGGGTCGGCAGGAGAATCAAGGCAGTGCTGCTCCTGCCCAGGACCAGGGGCCAGCCCCGAGCATGGCTGGCACGGCCGGCTGTGCCCGGGCAGCCCCGCCTGGGACTGCCCATCGCCCCCATCGCTCCCTGCAGACCTGGCAGCGAATTAACAGGCGGCAATGGCTCTAAAAGGAGACTTGTGCTTCTTCCTCAGCTCCAGGCAAGGAGCTGGATCATTTCCAAAGGCAATGTTATGTGTACTCATCTGGAGGTTGTGTAAATAAATCGGTTCAAGGAATTTAACTGAGTTTTATGAGTGTAGAAGCTGCAGCTTCTTCTCCCTAGACCCTCGGCAAGGCAGCAGCTGGCTGCATCACACTGCTGTGCTCCCTGGACTGTGCTCCCTGTGCTGTGCTCCCTGTACTGTGCTCCCTGTGTTGTATTCCCTGTGCTGTGCTGTGCCCCCCGTGCTGTGCTGTGCCCCCTGTGCTGTGCCTCCTGTGCTGTGCCTCCTGTGCTGTGCTGTGCCCCCTGTGCTGTGCCCCCTGTGCTGTGCCACTTGTACTGTGCTCCCTGTGCTGTGCCCCCTGTGCTGTGCCCCCTGTGCTGTGCCACTTGTACTGTGCTCCCTGTGCCCCCTGTGCTGTGCCACTTGTACTGTGCTCCCTGTGCTGTGCCCCCTGTGCTGTGCCACTTGTACTGTGCTCCCTGTGCTGTGCCCCCTGTGCTGTGCCCCCTGTGCTGTGCCACTTGTACTGTGCTCCCTGTGCCCCCTGTGCTGTGCTGTGCCCCCTGTGCTGTGCTGTGCCCCCTGTGCTGCCCCTGCTCTGGGCAAATCTCTGCTGCCCAGGAAAAAGTGCCGCTAGGGCCAGGGCTTCCAATCATTCATACATATTTGCTGGGCAACATTCGTACCTTGTGCATACAGGATCTTTCTATGCTTAGCTGTGTGTAAAGAATTTGCAGCCCTCAAAAAGTCTGGGACTAATTTTAAGCCTCTCTAGGTGAATATTTATATGCTTTAATAGCATTTTCTGCTGGCACTGCTGGTGATGGCCCTGGTACCTGGGCTCCTACTCTGGATAGAATCACTATTTCCTTACATTTTAAAAGGTGCTTTGGGAAGTCCCCAGCATGAGAAAGCAGCTGAACATAGCAATGGTGCCCTTATATTTGGCCCAGTATCCCAGGCTGTTCAAACAGTTGCCTGGTTTGCCTATTTTGACAGTAAAAATGTTGAGGAAACATAACCCTGAACCTGTTTGGTTGGACTGGTGTTTACCTCTGGTGCTCTATACATCATGTTTTCATATCACACACTTTTTCTTAATTTAGCTGAACTTCAAATTTTGGCAGAGGAAAATAACATTTTAGTTACAATCTGTCACAAGAGTGGGATGAGGACCTTTCCTTTCCAAGCCTAACTGGACTTCTGTAAATTTTAGTCAAAATCTCTTTTCACGCTTTCTTTTCTAAAACTGAAACAAGCTTGTTTGGCTGCCCACCTCACAAGTCTCAAATGGCTTTTGGGCTGAAAATAATTTCCCACTCTTCAGTCCCCTTTCCCTCTTACATATTGCTTGGAGGCTTCGACCATCAGAGATGCTGAGGGACTCTGTTTTTTAACAGGGATCAGACTGGACAGGCATAACCCAGGGCATCGGGGGGGCTAGGCCGGTAATGCTCATGAGGGTCATGACAGTAACTGGATTTGCCTGTAAATGTTCCCTGTGTGTAGAGTTCAGCAAGGGCATGAGTACTCCCAACACACACATTCAAGGGCTACATGTATGGGTAGCTGCATAGATAGGAAGGTAAAGGGGGTTTTGGAAAATCCAAGATATTGCTGCTATCTGTCCAGAATAAAAAAACAAATTAGTAACTTATCTTGCTGTTATTACTATAGGTAAGTAATTCATTAAATCAGTGTGACTAATCCTATGATTAAGGACTGCACACCAGGTTTGGGGCTTAATCTCTTCTGAGAATATCCCAATTTAACAGTAGTAAAATGATCCTAGGACCTGTCTATGAGAACTGATATTTAAAGCATGTGGAAGAAGAAATCATAATTGATTTGTTTTGAAGGATATCTCATGTTTAGGATACATGAGGAACAATTGTGTCTTTGAGTCTCCTGTTGTTAAGTAACGATAGTTTTTATTAGAAAATTAAGATCATCTGAATGCAAAGCTCTTTCAGGACAGCACAGTAATTTTGAAGCATGAAATGAAGAACATGGTTCTTTGCAAAAATGCAGTCAGAGGGAGGGGATGCAGCATCCTTTTTCAGGAGTCACATTTAAAGGGTAAGATTAGAAGTGCATTATCTTGATGCGGGATTACAGAAAGTCCACTTACACAGCTGGTGCAACTGGCACTGAGAGGAAGACAATCTGCCTGCTCTTCAGCTTGTAAGCATCAACAACATTGCAATTGTTTTCAACACACTGTAGGATAACACTGGGAAAGGGCCTTACTGAATTTTAAAATAATTTACATGTATATGTGTGTGTGTGTCTCTCTGTGGTTAGCCATTACCTTTTTGCTATTTCCAGTTTCTTAAACATTACACAGAGCTGTTTAATTCAGTTTACCTTTCTTTTTACTTTTCCTTTGACTCTTATTTTTGAATGTCCCTCTTTCAGTGTGCTATCCAGGAAGGGAGGGAAGAGGGAGCTGAATAAACATCCATAGCTGGGTCTTGTTTTCAGAGCAGTTCAATACATTCCTGCAGGCTGGGTAGAAGAGGAAGGGTGTCTGCTGTGTTTTCTCAACATTAGAGGCTGTCCAGATAATTCAAAGGTCATTCATTTGTGGGAGAGTGGCACATTTAGCCCATCCACATATACTAAGTGGATTCAGAAGAAAATGAGAGCAGACTGATGCAGCCAGCATGTCTTCCAGGTGGGATGAGGTGATCTGTCAACTGAGCCATTAGACAGCAGAGTTTGCCGACAGTTTTCTGAGAGCATAATATGCTACCTACAAGGCTGAGACAGAGAGACCTATGCAAGTTATTTCTATAGATACCCTGAAACTTCTAATCAATTTACAGCCTTGGTCTCTACAATTATTCTATTTGTAGGTACCTAAATGGCTCACATAGAAGTTGTGTGTGCTGTTAGGCATTTGCAGGCACTTCAAAGGTCAGGTGATATCTGAGCTAAATCCTTACCCTGGTTAGCCTTCACTACCCATTCCTAAAAATACACATTGAAAATACAAACATTCAGAAACTAAGGAATCCAGTCTTGTAGAAATGGCCAGTGTTGAAGTCTATATGTTTTGAATTGGTGGATTTGGTGTATTTGTTGGAGATTTTTTTAGAGTGTCACTACACCTGTGTAAAATGGCAGGTCCCCAGTGATGTTGCAATGTCTACACACAGCATCACAAATGCTACACCAAGGTCTGGTGTAGAAGGTAACTAATAAACCAGCACCACCAAAATAAAGAGTTGGCAAGACATTTGAGATGGTCAGCTCTTCTTCCTTTTGTCATAAAAAAAGTTTTCTCTTTTGTAGCCCCTTAATATGTAAATTCCACTGGCAAGGTGCCTGTTGTTCTCTTCTCCCAGGTAACAAGAGATCAGATGAGAGGAAACGGGCTCAAGTTGCACTAGAGGAAGTTCAGTTTTGGCATTCAGAAAAGTTTCTTCACTGAAAGGATTACAAACCATTGGAACAGGCTGCCCAGGGCAGTGGTTGAATCACCATCCCTGTAGGTATTTAAAAGCTGTGTAGATATGACACTTGGGGACGTGGTTTAGTGGTGGACTTGGCAGTGCGGGGTTAATGGTTGGACTCGATGTCCTTAAAGCTCTTTTCCAATCTAAATGAGTCTGTGGTTCTATGATTATTTTTTATTTCATGCACCCAAAGGATAATAACCTGAAAATACTATTAGTAATGAGAACATGCTAGAGCTGGTAGCCTGTCACCACTTGACTTCTTGCTATCAGTTGGGTCACCCACAGACAGGCTCCTGGCACATTTATAACCAATAAAGGGAGTTGTAAGATATCAGAAGGCATATTCCATAATCACTTTTTTCTTGGTGCCAAGTGGGAGCATAATAAAAGATGCAAAGAAGGAGGCCACCAATTTCTTATTGCATTCAGTCAGCTACAGAGAAATTACACTGAAAGTCCTACTCCAATAATAGCTAATGTCTCTGCTGAGCTCCAAGCTTATTTTGTGCTTGCAATTTCTCTGAAATGGAGTGGCTCAAATAATTGCCTAATGAGTCAGGCCTCCAAGGAGCAGCATTTGACATCCTGGCAGGCAAAGCATGGCTTTAATTGTCAACATTTTATAATCTGAAATTTCAAATGCTAACCGATCATTTAAAAGCTGTTGATCCATCCTGATAAGATACACATTTTCCTTATGAATGGTATTGCTTTTGATCTTTAGTTTTTGCTTGATGTATCTCTCTCTGCAGTTACCGTGTCTATCACTGATTTGCTCTGGCTCTTGGTTGGTTGTTTTTTTGGGGTTTTTGGGTTTTTTTTTCTGGAGTGCTCCATCTGATTCACCTTTTATCCCCCATCTTTCCTCTTGAAGATGAAGTGTTTATTTGTTTAATTGGTGGCCCACAATAAGCTTCCTCATTATTCATCCATCACTATCATCAAGCAATGTAGAGAAGAATAAAAAACAAAGGCAATATATCTTTAGTGTTATTTGATGTGTCTCAATCTAGTTAGAAAGACACAAGAGGGACATATTTTATGTAAAGAACCTGAAAATTACAGTGCTGCACAGATCCTGTTATATATATCAGGCAGAAATTTCTTCTCTAACTCCAGGGCTTTCTTGTGAAGGAGACAGATTGAATTTGCTTTTCTGTATTCTATCTTTTTGCTTCCCTAAATTGGATACTTTTGGTTGCTTTTTCTTCCATAGAAGAATTACAATCTTGCTCAAACCTCCCTGATTTTTTCCACTTCACTTGACATACAGAATCATTATAATTTCTCCTTTGGCTCTTAAGCAAAATCTATCATTTACCACAAGCAGTTTTTGCTCAAGGAAACACCTGAGTCCTTTCTTGTTAATTTTTTGAGGACTATCACAGAAAACACAGCTCACTCCAGTGTAATGCATTAAAGGTGAATTTTGAGCTTTTCAGCTCCCTCAAGGCATGGTGAGGGCCTAGTTGCACTGTGTAGGAACAGGCCAGGCCAGGGAACAAAACTTATCTGTAAAATCAGTTTGAAAGCAAGGCCATATGCATGAAAATCTCTTATGTGACTGTTGCATCATCCAATGCTACAGCTGAATGCTCATGTCCATGCTCCAGGAGACCTGATTTGGCACTGTCTGCCAGACATCAAATGTCTGCTCCCAGCTCCGGAGGGAACAGAGGGCACCAGGCAGACCTGGCTCTGTTCAGCAGTACCAACTCCATGAAGAATGTCCCCAGCCCAGCTGCAGCAGTCCCTTGAGCACATGGATGCACACAAAGGATGTGAGTGAGGAGCAGGTCAGCTTTGGCCTCATGGGAGCTGCAGCTTAGGTGGGCATGGCTGTGCCTTAGAGCCAGCCCATAGCTGGGGCCTGTCAGATCCTGAGCTACTTAGGGCATTATGGTCAATGGGAGCTATGTGAAAGCTATCCAATGAGCAAATCTGGCCCCAGGGTGCAAACAGGTTGCCACATGGCTCACAGAAATAGTAAGCAGGAGTGTGCACACTCTGCCCCCACAAACACTTGCCTTTGCAGCTTAATGAAGGGAATGCTTTCTGTCTGCATGGTACCACTCACCTCTGACACCCATCAGCAAATTCCTATGACAAAATGGCTTCCTAAAACACTATAGAAAATGGTCAGGAGCCACTGAGTGGATAAAAAAATCATATAATCCTAAATGTACAGTGAAAGCACCCTTACACATGAGCATGACCTCTGAGTTAACGTGCCATCAGAATGAAAGGTGCCATTTAAGGAGCAACCAAGCACTGACTATTTCTCATTTTTTCAATCAGAAGGAAGGATCTTATTAGCCTGCTTACTTAAATTAATCAGATAGCACAAAGAGCAAATGTAAGATGTTCCTAAATGATTCCTCTTTGAGTGACATCTGTGCTCTTCTGATGACAGCCACCACTCATAGGAAGGCAGGTTTTGGCCTCCTATCTCATGACATGAGCTCACAATGGGCCTGAGGAGCAGTTTACCTATTGTAGGCATTTTACTCACTGCAATTCCTTCTCAAGTGTTTTATCCATTCTGATAATGAAATGTTTGACCGACTTGCTGCTCTTGAAACACATTTTCATTCCCCATGGGTTAATCACAATCTTGAGCATGGTACAACAGCTCTGAGCTCTAGTCACTTCTCACCAGTGGGCAGTTTGTGGAAACGCTGACATCTGACGGCTTGGAAAAACAGCATCAATAACAGAAATCACATTTTAGCAAAATTTATTTGAGCAGCTAAGAACTACTTCCCAAAAAGTGTGAATGGCGGTGATGTGGCCCAGAGCATAGTGCTGTAAAAAGGCATCTAGAAACTCAGCAGGATACAGTTTAATTTCAAACTGTTCATTCCCATCTGTTAAGAGTTACATCTTAGAGAAGAAAAAAACACTGCCATATAAATCCTTTTCATCTAGATATACTGAATTTGGGATCCAGAAGGGGTTTGTACTTTTTTCCCCACCGATTTTTGTGCTTGTTTGTGTCTGGATGCAGCAGCTTTACCTCTCTGCCTCTGCAGATGCTGTTGGGAGGTAAGATGAGGATGGCAGTGGTGCTGGGTTACAGGTGGCGCTCACCTGCATCAGCTGTGCCTGCAGCAAGCAGTGTTCTGCCATCTGCTCCCTACCATGGTCACTCTGATATCCCTGCTGTTGCTGTAAATGAGGATCGAGAAAGGTGTTCCTGTTTTAGCTTTAACTTCAGCGGACCAAAGAAATTAATTCTTGTAGCCTTGAGCATGAGTTTAATATGGCATGTTGAGGCAATAGCAATATCATGGTGAGAATCCTACTTTCCCATTAAAATATGGAAGAAGCATCTTCCCCTGTGTAAGAAAATCTCTCCAGCTGCTTTTCTATATTAAGTGGAACTGGTTAGAAGGTGAAATACGAAATTCTAACACGCTAGGAATTTGCTAGTCACTGTATTAAATGATTCCTCATTTCTAAATGTTGTACTTTAACAATCTTTAGAAACAAGATTCCAAATCTGAGTTGATTTTATCTATTTCCCAGTGCTGTTTGGAACCTTGAGCTAATGGCCTCAATCCTGCAAGGATTTGCCACACTTACTTGGCACTGTGGCAAGTCCAAACAGTTCAAAATCATTAGTCACAAAATTCACTTTCGAATAACAAGATAAAAAAAAGAAAGACAAATCAAAGCTCTTCCAGTTTGCTGTTTTGTTGCTGAAATAATTGCTTGAGTTTTAATAAAATTTTGGAAACTCATATAATTTGAGATTTTCAGAAACAGGGTCAAAGAGAAAAAGTGGTCAATATTTTGCAAGTTGGAATGAAATTCAGACTTGATAATAAGAATAGTTTTGTTCTCACCTATGACTTTCAGGGCCTTTACTAGCACAGATTATTTTTAGTAAAAGTAATTCTACACTGACGTTTGTCTAGACTCAAGCAAGAAGAAGACTTAAGTTCATCATTTCAACATTCATTTTTGGCTTTGGATAATTTATGTTTAGGCATTTTGCTGAATCAGGGACATACAAGTGTACCCTATTATAAAAACAGTAAAGTGACATGACCATTGGCAAGAAACCACTCTTGTATTGATGAAAGTTGGGAGGGTACAGTGCAGTTATGGTATTATTTCATTGTATTTTAATAAGATTCTTCTGCACCATGTACTTAGTTATCCAGGCTCAGCCTTGCTACCAAGTGAACAATCACCACTAGTAAGATTTAAGGGGAGTCTCCTTTATTAGTCTAAGATGTGCAAAACTGGGAGCCTGCCAAGGAAGGAGGGTGAAGGTGACAGAGATGTCTGCTTACATATCTAACCTGACATCCCAGAAGGGACAGGGAATGTTGAGAGCCTGGATCAAACTTGTTAGAAAACCTCTCCCATTAAATGAGCCCCTGGAAAGCTGAGAGGGAGCCCTTTGCTTGGGTCTTTGGCAGGAGGGGTAAGGATTGCTCTTCCCACACCTCCAGCTGAGGGCAAATGCTGGGACAGAAATCAGCATGTGGACAGGATGGGGTGGCCAGGACACAGGACTTGGCAAGGACTGCAGCTTCCCACTGAGGAGGCAGTAATACTTGAAGAAAAAGAGTCCATCTCACACAGAGAAGTGAGAACATTATCAGGCACAGCCTGAGCCAGCTAGTAAAGAGGCAGATACTGCATGTTCTGAAAACAGAGCACCAAACTCCCCTGGGAATGAAGAGAGACAAGAAAGAAAAGAGTGGGATGACTGCCTTGGAGGTCTGTATGCTAATATAAGAAACATGAAGAGCTAATTGAAGAAAAATTTCATTCACAATCAGAATTATTTCTTAACTGATAAGAAATCAGTTCTTATCATTTCTTTGATAAGTGAAGGGACGTGATACATTTATGTTTTATTTTGGATAAGTGGAGAGAGAGGGGGTCATGTTACTGAGGTGTGCATAGGGTTCAGTCTGTCTGCTAGGAGCACCAGTAGTCTTTCAGCATAAAAAGGAGGGGAAGCAGCACTGCTGAATGGAGATTTTTATCTGTTTCTCAGAAAAGGAAAGGCTCCTTTGGATCTTGTCTCTGCTCAGAAAAGAGGGGTTCATCCAGAGGGGGAAGGCAAGCCCTGTGACAGGGACCATAAAGAAAGGTACTTCTGACATCTAGCAAGAGAATAAATGAAAAGCAGTAAAATAAAATAGGGGATTTGAGAAAAAAGAGCATCAGTCAACTTAGAAAACTGAGAGAGAAGAAACACAGGAGGAAAAGGAAGTTTAAAGGAAGCTCTTAAAAAGGTAACTTCAAAAAGACAAGCACAGATTATTTCCTGCAAAGGAGATACAGGAGGTATAGTAAGAAGCCACTTCTGCTAATTTAGGAGCTTTTCAGTGACCTGAAAGTTATTTGGCATTGAATGTAGGTCAAGTAACTAGGAAGATATATGTAAGACTAGCACAAACCTACAAGAACAAAATCAAAAAGCCCAAGGCATAGAATGCAATAGAATTAACACAGGAGGTAACAAGAAAAGAACAGAAAAAACACTTGGAAAGAACATTTGCTGGAACATGAGTATGAAAAGCACACTACACTGCTGAGTGCAAGACTAGTAGCTTTCTGTATACAGGCTGTAGCACTGCTTTAGACTTTGCTTCCCAAGGGAGTCTCATAGGCACATTAAGGAAACAGTTTTATTGAAAACACTATGAAATTGTTGTACAAGTGACTGGAAAACTATACTTCTAGAGAAAAGGATGAGTAAATCTGTGCTAGAGTTTCTCCTGGGCCTGGATTATTCAATATTTAATGGTTTAAACACTAGACAATGAAGCTCTCTTGTACAGGACACAATCTAAGTATGCAACAGGAATTCTAAATTATTTTGAAAAACTGGAGTAATCTGAAATAGATAATTTAGGTATCAAAAATACAAGATGGGAAATTATGGACCAAATGGCTGCTTTTTGTTAAAGGCTGTGGGTGTGGATTACCTGGGTCAATGATGTTGCACTGCCACGGCAATGTAGCTTTCCAATGGGATGCACAAAGGAGTTGTATGGAAGACACCTTCAGCCTTTGTTTGAACTGGTAAAGTCTCAGCTGTGCTTTAAGAAAGGCAGGACTAGGGCAGACAAAGAAAGATAAAGACTATCTCTAATTCCCTTCCATTGGAAGGGTTACCTTGCACTAGATTTGGTTATTCAAAGCCCCATCCAATCTGGCCTTGAATGCTTGCAGGGATGGGGCATCCACAGCTCCTCTGGTCAGCATATTCTAGTGCCTCACCACCCTTCTAGCAAAAAACTGCTTTGTTGTGGATAACCTAATCATGCCTTTTTTCAGTCTGAAGCCACTACCCCTTGTTCTGTCACTCCATGCCCTCATAAAAAGTCTCTCTCCAGCTCTATTGTAACTCTTTTCAGGTACTGGAACATTCTCTAATGTCACCCCAGAGCCTTCTCTTCTCCAGGTTGAACAAACTGAGCTTTCTCAGTTTATAGCAGAGGGATTCCAGTCCTCTGATCATCTTTGTGGTCCTCTGGATTCTCTCCCACAGGCCTACATTATGGCATAAGCTCAGGGCAAAATGAGGTTGTCTTGCCAGGTTGTATCTTATTGCTTGGGAAGCCTTTATCAGGGTAAATTGATAGTATGGTGATTACATTTCTGAAACATTTCCCCAACAGAAAATTATTCTTCCCTGGTTAAAAGCTGTTTTTTCTGATACAGTCAAGAGAAAGCTGAGGAGAAGTGTAAGAAAACCTCATCACTTGTAGAAGCGTTTTGCAGACCATGGATCACAGGATGAGAAGGAATGGTCTTGAAAAGCACCACATGGAGTGTTTGTTAAACAACAGATTTTAAAGAACCTAACAGCATGTCAGTCTGTCTTCCAGGGAAGCTGTGAGTTGTGGGGATGGTGGGCATGGGCAGGGGAGTATCTCAGAGGCAGATTAGACCAACCTCTGCCAGGGATAACTTGGCAGAGCTGAGCCTGCCCTGGGGCACAGGGTGGACTACATGACCCCTCAAATACCATGCCAGGGCTGGTTTCCATATTGCTACAATGACTTAAACATTCCCTGCACTGAAAATGGCTGTCACAGAGAAATTTCACAATTGACATTTTCCCTGTGAAATTCATAACTGCATTGGTAACAGGAGTGACCAGAATACCTAATGATTCATCCAGACAAAAATATCTTAAGGAGCTGAAAAATGAGAGCACTTAACATCATCTGCTTCAGTCTTGGGGGGACACAGGAGAAGATTTAATTTCCAAATGTTCCACATGTAAAAATGGTGCATTTCAGACACAAGAAATAGTTCTGCTACACTGATATTTCAAAGATGAGAAAATATTTATCAGAACATCATTCTGAATTGAAAGTATTGGCTCATCACAAATAATGCAAATTAAATACAGGTAATAATTAGAAAATATTATAATCAAAGCATCTGTTTGTGGCTTTTAGATGTGGCTCATCACAAATAATGCAAATTAAATACAGGTAATAATTAGAAAATATTATAATTAAAGCATCTGTTTGTGGCTTTTAGATCTGTAATGGTCTAAAAGAGGGGATCCTACTTCTGCTGCATCAAACCCACCTGCAACCAGTGCTGCCTCCAAGTTCTGACACAGGCCTGTCTCCCATTTAGGACTAGGTGGAATAGTGGTAGGCAAGTACCAATTAGGAGCTATTTGATTTTGTGCTTTGATTTTGACCAAAATCTTATTTGAGTCTGAAATGAAAACTTGACTTAAGCAAGAAATTTGTTCTGATGTCCTGTTTATTCTCTGTGTGAGAAAAATATCCTCTCTGCCTCTTTGCAGTTGTGTGGTACACATGCACATAGTGGCACTTAGATGCTAACACAAAACATTCTGGTAACTCTCTGTAAAAAAGATCCCCCTGAGTGTGGAGAAGGCAGGCAACTGAATCAACAAATCAGTAGACTGAAGCTGAAAATATGTCTTGGACTTTGATTATGTGAGCAGCTCCCATCTGAAAGAATGGATTTTAAAAACAAACAAAAAACAACCCAAGCTGAGAAAGACAGATGGAAATCATGTCCCTGCCTTTCTATGGCATTTTGATACAGGGAAATATTATTACCATGATTATCTATACCAAAGACAAATGCAATGACTTATGTAATTGCAACAACTCAGACAGGTTCTCTCATTAGGAAATTGTCTGGAGAGTTGGTTTAGGAAATGAAAACCATTGTATTCACCACCTATTCACAATCTCCTTTCCTCTTGTCAGCTGTGTAGATGGATAAATTCAAAGATAATCTCTTAACCTATATCTGCTACGAGCCCAGATCTGATAAAAGCATGGAGCATTTGTAAGTTTGGGCACAGCAAGTACTCCCTTTGATTTCAGTGGACTGTCTGCTGTATAAGGATAACACAAATCCTGGTTCAGTTATGTTCTGATCTTTACTAGAATGGAGAACAAAGCCTTTTCTTCCCAAAAGATTTATCACTGATCATAAACAACAAGCCAGCCTTTTATTACCTTGTGTATTGCCTGGCAAAAGAGATGATCAAAGGCTAGCAGAGGGCCAGGATCACTAGCTGTAGCCATGCACATCATTTGTAAGGTACAATTTGAGTAACCTAACAAGAAACATCCCCCACACTAGGAGGAGATTCACTGTTTTTTACTGAAACTCTGGTTAGGAAATCATTCCCATCAAATAGCTCATCAACACAAAAAAGGATGTATTTCCTTATAAAACAGACTCTCACCTTGGTGCTTGGACAGGAGGATAACCTTCATTTCTCAGAACAGGCAGATGTGTAATATGTGATATGGGGCCAGCTGCTCAAGGAGATGAGACAATCCACCCCAGATGGTCCCCAGCAAAGCTGGGGTGACCTGGTCACCTTGGTGTTGGGGGTCCTGCCTCAAGGGGCAGGCAACTCTGTGACACCCAGGGCCCTTGCAGCATACATTTCTGTAATTTTGTGATGAATGCTGGACAAGAAAGTTAGTTTTAATCAGATCCACAAAAGACTTTGCCTTTATACTTGCCAAAGGTTTGTGTGTAGGGGCTCTTTGCAAGGTTATGAACTTCCCAGAATGACTGTGCATGTATCTGCCCTGGGACCCTATGTCCCTGACTAGGAGGAAAGATTTGCTGATTGTCATGCAGATTCTAAGGCCTTTGGACAGCAGGACACATTTCAATGATTGTTTGCTGTTGGATTACTTGTGGTGAAGCCAGCATCACTGCTCTGTGGGGTCCATCCTCTTGCCAGGTAGTCAGCAGGAGAGGATAAAGAAATGCACAGTGTTATCTTGGCCTCTTGAACCATTTGCAAAGAAAAGATATAATACTCAACCAAGAAAGTTTGGCTATCTTTTAAGCCTGATAAAATCCTGATGAAACACAAGTATTAATTATTAATACAAATGGCATCAGATAGCAAAAAATCATGCATATAAAATTGACTTATATTTACATTTGAAATGTTTTTCTTTTCTCCAGTATAAAAATTGGTCTTTAATGGCCTATTAGTGCTCAGTTAATGCTGCATTAGCTTATTTTTAATGTACTGAACTACCAACAAAGAAATCACAATCCAGACATTACCTCAAGAAGCAAACACAGAAGAAATCATGCATGGCAAAGAGGTGCTTACTTTTTTCCTTTTCATGATCTGTCTCACCAAACAAAATTAATTAGAATATTAGAAATTCAGTCTGTGCAATAATGCTCATCACATTACAAAAGTTCATGTCAAGGGTAATTTTGTGGTGTGATAGCAAGGGAATTAAACCAGCCATTCACATTAACAATACCAAGTATTCAACAGCTAATCACCTATGTATCATCTGAAATTCTTCCTCTGAATGAACATTTGAATGTCTCACCTCTTTTTTGCTAATGAGTTTTCCTACTCAAGAGAAAAAAGGAACTATGATGAAATTCTAATACAGTACCTGTAGCTTTAATTGCAATTTTGCATACTATCTTTTAAATTAATTGTTCAAGAGAGCTACACATAGTTGATATAAACATAATAAACATCTGTTTAGTTGGTGGATAGCTGATAGTCTCTAGATTGAACTGTACAGGTCTCCATAGAGACAGTTACATAAAGGTTATGTGATTTAACTGCCCAGACTGATGTAAGTCATGCTAATAGGAACTTGAATAAATGAAAAGTCTGAGAAGCAAGTACTGTCAGAGACAATAGGTATGAAAGAACTTTCCTCCACAAAGCCTGGCTTAAAGTAGACATATCACAAATTACCAATCCAGGTAAACCAGTGTGAGAGCTGAGGCCATGGCAGAGCAGACATAAGACTCTGGCTGAGATGCTCCCATGAACTGTGAGCACTGAGAGCACAGAGAGATGCTGCACACAAGGAACACCACATCTCCTCCACAATGATTCCTTGGATGGGCAGCTTCCAGCCAGTGACTAAGCAAACTAAGAAAACATAATCCACTGGAAGTAAGATGTTTTCTATCATACTAAACAACTGTGTATGAATAATCAATGTGTATGTACTCTTTACTTCTTATTTGCATGCTTTACTCTTCATTTATTTAGTGAGCTGTATGCTCAAGATTTTCTAAACAGACTTTGAAATATATTAGTTCCTTATGCTTGTTTCTCAGGGGAAAGACCCTTTATTTCTCCTCATTTATATTTTGTCTTTAATTTTTCCTATATATCTGTGTTATGTATTAAATGATTCCCACTAAAACACAACCTTTTTTCATGAAAGGTAAGATTCCTGTGACTTAACTTCAGACTCCTGGGTTTCAGTACCTTGCCTGGTGTCTGGGTTCCGTCCATTATCAGCAGAGAGTCCTCTCCCAGGGGGAACTCATTTGATTTGTGTCAGATGCCTTCTTTAGACAACAATGAATCCCTCTGCCATGGGAGGGCTTATATGTCTCTGCTTTGATTTTAGAGAATGCTTGTCTACCTCTTTTCTACCCAGTGCCTGGCTTTTAGATGACTGAAGTCAGGAGAGCTGGATTTAATCTCTTCCTGCTATAATGATGTTCCTCTTCAGAAGCAGTAGCTTTAGAGGATCTTCCCAGGCACTTGCTGAAATAAGCTAACATATTTGAAATAAGTGTATTTGCCCCAAAGATGGCATACAGCTAATTTGCACTCCTTGATTTTCTCTGGCAGGTTTATCTTGATAGAATCTGTCTGGAGGTCAGAACCTTGCCACGGCAGGGCCTGGATCTTACTTTAAAATTTCTTCATTTACCTGACTATGAATGTCTCCAAGCAAACAGCCACATGCAGATACAACACAATCTGCAGAGCTTCCAGTAAGTTATTTCTGTAGCAAGCACTTCTCTTTGGAGGAGCTGGCTGGGATCTCCTTCAATCCACAGATTTTCCAAATGCCTCATTTTCATCACTGTGTCACATGCACTGTAACAAACCTCATGGCCTTTTTTGGAGGGGGAGATGGTAGTTAAAATTATAATTTAACCAGTATAATGAATGGGCTCCCCTGGCAGGTAAACAGTGATTTCTGCCTGACAATAGCAAAGTTCTTTACAGGGCAAAATTAAATTTGTGAAGGGTGTAATGTAAGTTCTACATGAGGCTTAATTTCCACTCTTGCTTGTTATATAGATAAAATGTTATATAATGTTATATAACATTTAAGGAGCACTTCAAATGTGCGAAGCTCCTGATCTGGCCTTTTGACTTTCACTGGCTAATTTAGGATCAACATAATAAATTTTAAGGTGGTTGCAAAATACAAGGAAAGTCTAAGAATAGAAGTCAGTTCCTCAACCCCAAGATCTTAGGTGTCTTTATACTTTAAGATGCTCACTTCCTGTGCTGAAACTGTTCAACATCTTCTATAGAAGCTTTTCAGATATTTTTAAGGCACTTTTACAGATTTTAGAAGGTTCTTAATATCTTGTTAGCATTTTTTCAAATTGATTTCTGATTACTTTCTCCCTAATTATATATTCCACAGCTGCAGTCTTGACAAGGCAAGCAGCAGGAATCTGCTCATCTTTGAGCTCTCTTTACTCTTAGAAGGTGCACTTCATCCATACAGAGGTGTAATTACAACCTTCTGGCTTCTCCACACAAGCACAGCTTCTAACTGGTCATTATCAGAAATAACAGGTTCTCCTCTCCAACACCAATTTCATTTGCACTTCATTATGCTGTATTAGGTGACATTGAAGGTGAAGGTGACACTAGGAAAGGTAAAATAGTTCTGTATGGATTCAATTCAGTTGTTTCTAATAAGATAGATTGTGCTACAGGATGCTTCCAAAGACTTACGTAGTGTCTCTCCTGAGAAGTGGGAAGTTGTCTGGTGTTTGCTTTCACTGTAACCAGAATGTTCTAAACTTTTTTGTTTGCAGGGATTCCCTCCAATTACCTTCCTCTAATTCCAGGTGGGGTATTTTTTGCAGCCTATCTCTTATTTTCCTAAGTAAACAGTACTCCATAGGAAATTGTCTTCATGCTAACTTTATCCTGCTGATGCTTTGGATAAGGTAACTTTCTTCAGTAAAGATGTAGCTAGCAGAGACGTAAGCTACAGAACAAGGCTTCCTTTGGAGCAGCTTCTGTCTTACCTTCCTTAATTATAAGTAATCCCACATCTCTTGGAGCATTATCCAAAGTGCTAAAAACTGTGAGTCTTCCCATTGATGTCAGTGGTCTTTCTCCCTCTTGGCTAGTGATTCAGTCATTCAGTACTTAAAAAGGTGTGAAATAATTGAGTTTGTATCAGCAGGATATCCCTATTATTTGCTTGTTGCAGCATCAAAGACTCAGAGAGCAGGGGTGATGCAGAAGCATCCCATTGGGATGCTGGAGTCTGTCTGCTTTGCAACAAGAGCAGTCCCTGCTCCCCTGCCACTGCTGCCTCATCAGCTCCAGCAGGACTTACTTTACTGAGGTACATTTGCCCCACCAAAGCCACAGATTTTGCTATCAGTCTTTGATGTCACTCACACACTGTATAGTGTGTATTCAGTGGAAGGAAAAGCAGGACCACATCCAGAAGTGTATGAGCATCAAGTGCAACTGCAGAGGTGAAGGATCTACTCTTTTCTGGTATTTCTCAAACACCACTTGTTGTTACTAGTCCTGATTACCAAAGATAAATAAAATGCCAAACCACTTCAAAAAATATTTGCACTGAGTGTTGCTGTTGCAAGAATAATTTTTAAAATGTATTAGAAATGTCAGGACAGACAAAAGAGTCAATATTTTTAATGATGTGCATATGAATGAGAACTCAGGAGCAAAGCAGACTTGTACTGGGAATATTCATGCTGGAAAGCCCAGTATAATGAGTGAAACAGGAAATATCTTCCCATATGAGACAAAGAAGGATTCTTTCAGAGTTTATAATCCTATTTTTACTGAAGCCCCTGATCAAGTATTCCTGTGTGCATCAGCTTTTACATTTCTTCATACTATTTTCAGAATAACCAAGAGTGAATAAGTTAAAAATCTGTTATCCTTTTACTGCTTATGAGCTGTGGTATCTCAACAAAGGAATTAGGAACAAATTCAGTGCCTTCTTTCACACAATGTAAGCAGAAGCTTTGTTCCAGCTGGTTCTGGCCTGACATTCACTTCAAGCACTTATCTCTGGGAGCATACCAGGAAGGAAACTATAAAAATACATTTGAGGGTCTTGTCAAGTTAAAAGTGGTCAACAAAGAATAAGCCTCTGCTGATACTATAGTGCATTCCATAAACTCACCCAGTTGACCAGTTGTGTTTTCCCAGTACCGAAATCAGGCACTGTTCTTGAATTTACCTTTAAATTTGTAAGTCTATTCTCCCTGTTGCTTTCCTATCACTCTACTTTTCTGTAGGGTTCAGAGTGATAACTCCTCCATGTATTTCAAGGGAAGAAAATCCATCTAGTTCTTTCTTAGTAAATACCTGCTGACTTCCAGCAGACCCAGGCACATGTGCACAGAAGAAGCAGGGCTTCCCAGTGCAGAAAGTTAAAACAACAGAGACCCTGTTTCAGAATTAGCAAACAAAGATTTAACTCATAAAAACTTCAGTTCTAATGGCATTTCTATAAAGGAAATGGAAATTATTAGACCACTTTATTGACAACAATCTTTGCATGACAAGTACATGCTTGTATTTCTATACTCCAACTTCTTGCTCGCTTACCTTGTTCTTTGTGTGGGAAGAGAACAATGCACACAATAACTGTGCCCTGCAATAGCAATGTATGAAGGGATAAAATCTATGGACTAGTAACCACACTGTGGCATGTGGCTGGAAAGCTGTGAATTAGCAGTCGTGGTGAATCTAGAAGACTTTAGTGAGATGGGACATGGGCTCTGCACCTCCCACACTCACTTCTTACCCTCTGGCCAGATGCAGCCTAGCTCTGACATTTGAGGGAGAGGTTATAGACAGCTTTTAAAGAGTCTGACAAAAGGAGAAAACACGATTCAAGCACATAGGTGTTCACTTTAGGGTGACCAAATTGCTCTGTGCCCTCTCTACTCAGCACTAGTAAATATCCACTGACTTCACTGGGAATTTACATACCCACAGACTGATTTAGTTGATAAACAGAGGGATACAATGCAACTCATGTAAGATGTACTAGCTTATCCCACCCAGCTTGCTCTGCTGCTCCAGATGAACATGAGGCTCCCACTGGTCACAGCTGCCCAGCCTGCATGGGTGGGTGGTTCACATAACCACAGCTAGGCAGATGAGCAGCTCTGGTTACTCCAGAAATGTAGTCAAGCGACTGTATCATGCCCTTAGGTCACATTCAGATTCTTACATTTGGAACTTGGAAGAAAATTAGATTGGTTCCGTGTTTGGTTGGAAGAGACCTTACCCAGCTCTGCCTCAGCCGTGGCCAGGGAAGTGCCAGAGCACTGTTAACTGATGATTGAGTTTTCCTTTCAGAGCCTACTGGCAGAGCTAGCTACTGAGGACTCAATGCAAACCTGGTGCAGGTGCCACACGAATTTCTGGCATGACTGCTGAGCTTTGTGGGTAATATTTTTTACTCATTTAATGGAGTAGAATGGATAGGACATGATATTTTACAGTGACTTGGGGACAAATCTCCCCCCAAGAAGCTTAACTGACAAAAGGAGTTTAAAAGAGATTAATTTTTGTTGCTGGTGGGAACCTTAAGATGTATAGCCTTTGCTTCATTTTCTACCCAACAAACCCTTATCTTTGTCTAAAAGCTGATACATAATGTGCTACCAGTTCCTGGAGAGCAGAAGAGAGCTCCAGCCTGCATTGTTGCAATACAGAGCTATCTGTCTTTTAAACATAAACCAGATGGTGGAATGTTGTGGAAAAAGAAGTAAAGCAAAAGCTGAAACTTCAGTGGAAAACAATAATGAAAGTGACTGCAGAACTACAGAAAGGAGCTCTCACAAGCTTATGCAGGCTGCAGTGAAACCATTCCTGTCCTGGGCTGACAGTCCTCTGCAGTGGCTGCAGTGTTCATTACTTACAGCTCAACATGTACAGAGCTGTAGGGGGAAAGTGCTCTTTATTCACCTGAACAGCTAAAGAGGGACTCAGCATGCAGCATGTCACTCTAAAGTCTGGGTGAAAGTTAGTTTTTTAAAGAACTCCATAAACAGACCTCTTCTTCAAAGCCATGAATGAGGTACATTGTGGAGGCACAGTACCCACAGAGGTTCGATTCAGACACAGCAGAAAGCTTCAGTCAGCAGCAGCAGCCAGTCACAAAACATTTCTCAAGTTTGTAAAAATCAAAAGAGTAATGTAACTAAAATGTGACTTTTTAAGTTTGTCATGCTCATAATTTGACCCAAATTGTACCTCCTCCTCATAGCAACTTTCCTCTCTCCTTTCCCTCTTAAAGCAAAAGTAGAGGGAAGCATTACAAAATATTTCCTATTCAAGTCCTCAAGCATCCAAATGACTTTAAAAGTTAGCACCTATTTTAAACCACTTGCTGTTCAAGAACTGAGGGGTTTTTCCCACAAAATGCTAATTTAAGGTGAATTGAAACTTTACATGCTTCAGTTGAAATAGAAAGCAAGTGTTAGGAGACCAGCAAACCTCACAACCTTCTGAGACCATTCTTCTGGACTCAAAACTGCCTACAGTCACTTTCACCTTCACAATAACCTTGAGAAAAATTTTCAAGCTGATGATTCTGAAAACAGTATTTTCAGAATATTTTATACAGAGAAATAGACCTTTCACCAAAGCACAAGGCAATCACAACCCAAGATGTAGGACTGAGACTATGAGTACATGCCCTATTACCTTTTTGTGCAAGTTACTAAAACCGAATAAAATTTGGTAAGTAAATAAAAGGAATCTGACAATGACCTTCTTTATTTCATAAGTTAGTCTTAGAAAGATTCTTTTATCTAGACCGGACATTAAGGGAAAATGTTTTAATTTTTTTTGTCTCTCCTTCATCTCCTATGCTCTGAACAAAATTTCATGGATGATTTTTACCATCTTCTGACAACAAAATAGAGAAAATATGAAGTGCTTTCATCTACCTACACAAGACAGTAATGGCTGTAGAAGTGGAGAACTGCATACCAAATGCTCATATGAAATTGCCCATAATCATTGTCCCAGAATCATTAACATTTTGAATAATTAATAAATTCAAGAAAATTACAATCTGTTCAAAGACAATCCATGAAAAAGCCTAAGACTGCCAAACAAGTTATTCATCGTAAATTACTGCTCTGCTGATGCAGATACATTACATAAAATGAAGCAGTCAACCCTTTAAGAACCAAATGTTTCACTAGCTTTTCTAATGGGTGACAAACAGGTGAAATGAAGCACAGAGAGAGAACTAACAGAGGAGAAACCTTGCAGTGACAGGAGATAAACTTCAACATATATCACATTTCCTATATTGGGAGTGCTGCAGCTCTTTCTAAGTAGAATAATAAAAAAATAATAAGGTAACACCAGAGCAATAGGGATGCTGAGACCTGAATGAGTGTCGGTATGAATTTTCATTAGGCACAGCTGGAAGGTCTGAGAATTGTGTTGTGTAACCTAGTCTATGAAAATTAAACAGTGTGAAAAGTGCTGACACAACAACTGAGCTGCTTAGACCAAAGGCAGCCCCACAGCTGGTGTACAACAGCTCACAGCCCCACACAGACCAGTGAACACCAGTTGATTCAGAGGTCATTGAAGGCATTTTCTTTCAAGAGCCTTCAGAGACTGAAAAAACCGGCAAAGTTTAAATTTGTCATAAAAATTACAGTTTGTAAACTGCTGCCAAATCCTTTCTTGTGTATGAATGATAGACTTGAATGAAATGTGGTGTTTTCTTCCACAATATACTACAAAAAATAGCTGGTGAAATAAAGGCTGTATCTGAGAAGCTTTCATCCTCCTAGTCTTTTGTTAATAAAACACAGACACTAATCAGATGTTGCCTTTTAAGTATCAGAGCAGAGATTCACATTCTTAAGGGTATTTTTACAATGCTTTGTCCTACTGTCAGATATGAAATGTGTGCAATCTGTTAATGAGTAACTGAATATGCCCTGGGACAATTTCAGTGTGTTTCTATTTTTCAGATTTCTACATCATTTCTACAACTCAGATTCCAGTTGCCAAACACACCTAGCTCTCCTCCCTGCACTGGTCTTATGCATCAGAAAAATAGGTATTTGCAGAGGGGATCAGAGTGTTATGGCTGGCCAAAGACCTTTGTCCTCTCTTCACTGTCTTGTGAAACTACATCTCTGTAAAGCTCATTTGGTCTCTACTGCTTAGAGAGGGGTGGATGGGGTAGAGGGGTGTTGAGGTGGCTGCTGGCCCTGTTCCTTACAACTCTTCAGTGGCATCAAACTCATCTCCCAAAGGCTGCTCCCCCTAACCTGGTTCACCTTCCATGAGAGGTTTGTCCTTAGGCTTGACAGTCCTTCTCCCCTAGGAAATGGTCCTGGCCCATGCTCAGATCACCATTCCTGCATTGTGCCTGCTTTGCTGAGATGCCATCAGTGCTCTGTGCTGCTTGATCACCTCACAAAACAGAGTTAGAAGAAGTCCTTAGAGCTCTGGTTCTGTTTCCAAATCTTTAATATAGTTAATTGACATCTACTTTTCATTCCCAAAGCATAAAAAAATCATTTTTGTAGCAGACTTTACACTTGACTAATAAGATTCCACATAAAGTAATTTCACCGGAACAGCATCAAATGCAGAAAACCCAAGAAAGATGCCTGGCTTCTTTCCTATCAAATATCAGTAGTTAATAATTTTATAAAAGTTTGTATGGTTGTAAGATAAATGGTTGATTCTTCCAAGGGAAGAAAGCTTGCCAGAATTATGCCTCCAGGTGAACAGAAACTTAAGTCACATCTTGGTGATTTTCATTCCTAATCGCCATGTCTGCACTATGTGGACCAGAGGATCTGCTGCCACACATCATGGCTGTCTCCATGCTTGTGCAACCAGACTTCTTCCAAAAGCAGCCACTGGGCACTAAGGGGTGGTGCACACCAATGCAGGATGCCACCATACAGGCCCGTGTTGCCCTTTGTGCAGCTCAGCAAGCTACTGAGGATCACCCTGTACAGCAAGAGGGGACAAAGCCAATGTACCTGTCTTCATCTGCAAGTCATATAAGAAACCAAGGGGACATAAAGGTGTACTTTAGGAGCTACCAAGCCAGAGATTCAAAGAGCTCCAGCAACCAACTTGGGTACCAAGCCAAATACCCAAATACCCAAATACCACAAACACTACAAACTCAGAGAGGCTTTAACGTGGGTACTGGTTAATAAATTATTTAACTTACTATTACCTGAAGTTAAGAATCACCTTACTAATTATCTGAATGAAGGTTGAGGGAGTTGGTGTTTTCAGCCTGGAGAGAAGGCTGCAGGCAGAAATTAGAGTGGCCTTCCAGTACCTAAAGGGGCCCTGAAAGACAGCTGGAGAGGGACTAATTACAAGGGCCTGTAGGGACAAGGGGCAGTGGCTTCAAACTGCATAAGAGTGGGTTTAGATTAGATAAGGAAGGAACTCTTGACTGTAAGGATGGTGAGACATTGGCACAGGTTGCCCAGAGAGGCTGTGGTTGTCCCATACCTGGAACCGTTTGGATAGGGTTGGATGGGGCTTTGAACAACCTGGTCCAGCGGAAGAAGCCCCTACCCATGGCAACAGGGTGAAAGTAGATGAGGGATGTCACTTCCAACCCAAACTATTCTGTGATTCCATGATTCTGTGGCTATATAGTCTCTATAAAGGACTCATCTTTGCTTCACAAAATTCTTGTCAGTCACCTTTCTCAGCGTCTGTCATCAGCAGATAGTTGGTGTCTCCATGGCGCAGAGACAGTCCAGTGTGGTTGCTGGAGGCTCCAAGCCTAAATGCTTCCTGTCTGCACATCTCACTGAAAGGGATTTACCATTCTTCACTTACCCCAATCATTTAGCACAGAGGCTAAACACAAAAAACCTCAAGGTAGTCATATATTCAAGTGTTTCCTGACAAAAATATTTTTGCAGATTTGAATTTATAAGGAAGCCGTTTACCAGTTTGTGATAAAGGGGGTATAGACCTGTTGAAAAGAAGCAAATAACCAGGGTAAGAAACATTTTGTTCTGCTGTACATTTCTCTCTTCATACATTGCCAGGAGATGGTAATGAGCAGTGAGTCATGAGCAGAGTTTCACTAGAATGAAAAATGGCAGAAATAGAACAGACAGTACACCCTATCCTTTCAAGATCCCCCATCCCATAAACACCAGAACGTCATTAATTAGGATTTGAATGTAAATTAATGTGACTATTGCAAATTAATTCTGGGAACCAATCCAACAGAGATGTCCAACAGATGTCACTGAGAATGCCAAGGCACATACACTTTTTTCCATATTGCCACTGGGAGCCTCGTCTCCATCCATGGCTCCCCAGTATGTGCAGGCTCCTGGAGAGGCCTTTAGCATCAAGCCTCCAGCAGTTTTGAGGCCTTAAGGTATTCACAGAATGAGGTACAGCAATATTTATGTTTATTCCAAATGTAGCAGACACATTTCTAATAGTGCTTGGAGATAAGTACAGGACTCCAGGCTAACTGAAAGTATCATCACCTGAAGTTATGCTCATTATTTGTGCTAAGGTAGCAACAAGAGATCAGGAATCAGGATGTCAGAGACTATAGGAATAAACAGACAGTCTGTTCTCTTAGCTTTCCCAAATTGTACTGGGATCATTGAATGAAGGTCACATTCTGTCTGCAAGGCCTGGGGAGACTTCCCAAGGGACTGGGAAGCCCTGCTGGAAAGCTGTTTGCTTGTCAGCCCACGATGCTAGAGCAGATCATCCTGGGTTGGGAATAGGCACCCCTATTTCCAGAGCTCAGGCATTTTCTTGAAAGTGTCACACTGATCCTTTGGAGCCAGTCACATCTGAAGTGTTCTTTGAGCCAGTGGGAAAACAGGTTCTTTTCCTTTGCCTCTTACTCTGTTCATGACAATCTTCCTATTGCCAGAGAAACTTGACCTTGGTTATCACCTAATTTAAAAGAACAAACAAAATGTCCAACTTATGCTGCCATATGTATGTATTTTTGTTCAAATACATGGCTGATGGGACAGTTAGTAACCTGAGTTTTCTGCAACATATCTTCCAAGAACGCTCATCACCCTGCAAGGCACCTTTCTACTGCAAGTGCCTACAAAATCTTCCCAAACTAAATTTGTCAGTGTCAGTTCCCTGACTACTTACATGGCATTTAATTTGGTCTTGTCAGGACTCAGTCCCATAACTCTACTTCACCCACTCTTCCCAATTTTTGGCACCTCAGTGCCCCTACCTAAACTCTTTATTTTTTTCGTTCCTCCTCCTTTACCTGTGCTTCCAGCAACCAGGACTCTGTCCCTTCTCATTCGTGCCAGGCAGGCTTCAAATCCTCAGGCCATATTCCTGTCCTCATCCAGAGATCCAGACCACATCTGGCATCCTGCGCTAGAAGCACATTGCAGGCTTCAAAGTGATGTGTGTGTGAGGCAACCACAGCCACCAGGGCAGCCCAGAGCTCTGTCTGTGCCGGTTTCCCAGTGGATGGAGGTGCCTGGGTCACGTCTCCTGAAATGCCTGCATGCAGTGGGCTGGGAGAGGCTGTGGCCACTGCTTCCCATGCAAACATTTCATACAACACTTGAGCAAGGTCTAGAGTGATAGCTGAAGGAGCCACCAGCATGTAGTCTGTATTTCCTAGCCTGCAGTAAACATCTGGATGTGATCTGAGAGGAACCTCTGCTTCTTAACTCTATGCAGTGAATGCTTCCTCCTCTGAAGGGGCAGGCTAGAAAATCCTACTCTGCAGCTGACCTACTGGTCACCAGCAGGAAAAATCTTACAAGCTCCTAACACATGGCCAGTGAGAAAAGACAACAAATTTTGTGAAACTTACCGGATCTTCAGCCATCCTAAATAGGCATATTTGGAACTTGGATTTTCAGCCGAGATACTGTTTGGAGACACAACTAAGAAAAACTAACAACTGAGATAGCAGGGAAAGTCCAGTTATCTTAATTTTGATCTTTTCATATACTTTGCCTGCAGGACTTGCATCTTAGATTCATGATTTTTGGGGCCATTCAATTCAAAACTTTTGCAGAAGTGTTTAGAAATTTACTAAAACCTGGGAATAGAGACAAGCTAGTTAAATGGCACACTCTAAAAGTCAGCCATTTGTTGTGACATGAGAGATGCATGTTCTTTCAAACTCAGGTTTGAAAGAATCTGCATGTCTTCATCAAAGTCTTCACCATTTTGATCCAACAATTGTCATTATTTTAGCGGTACTAGTGTGATAAAAATTGTGACCATGGCATGAGGTGCTGTGTAGTGTGATGCAGACACCCATTTGCTGGTTCATTGCTCTAATTCTCAGGCTCAGTGTTTCTAACAGTTTAGGTATAGTCATGGATCATGATAGCATGCAAACACGACACAGCAATCCGAACTACAATAAATTTGAGTTAAGCCTTTAACTACACAATTTCAAATGTTTATTAATCAATATAATTATCTAGTTGGTTTTTTTTAATGTGCTCTTTTTCTTGTGGCAGCAAGTGCAGTTTACTTGCATATGGAGTGAAAGATGATCGCTGTCCTCTAATATAAAAGCAAGAGAATTGTCTCCATCACCATAACAGCCAAAGAGCCAGTTTGGCTGGCAGTGGTTCTGGGATAGAGCAGCACACAGCATAGCTCCAAAGTACACCCTTCAATGCATGGGGCAAAACAGGCAGCACTGGGAATGCCACTCAGAGCCATTCCTATGCAAACAAGAGCCCTCAGCCTCGATCTTTCCTGCTGGATGTCTGCAGGCAGCTCCAGTCTCTCAGCATAACTCCGCTGCAATTCTCACCTGTGTTGAAACAGGTGCAGGAAAACCAGTAAAGTTTGAGACTTTCTTGGGTTTCTAATACAGGAAGGTTTTCCCAGAAAAAATAACAGAAGCTCAGTGAATCTAGGACCTAGTCCCTTGCCAAATTTCATATCATTCTGAACTAAAGGGTTGCTACAAGTACTTTATGTTGAAAAAAATATTAGGTAGTGAGATATCTCTCACCTATTCCTAGAATGTTTTCAATCGCATTGAAATTTTTTGAAATTAGTTTTGACATTAAAACTCAGTGTAAGGTACAGATAAGACAGAAAGTACAACAGTATCACTGAAGTTTCTTAAAAGATTTGAAAATGAGGTAATATAAAAGGTTTAGACTTACCTAATAAAGGCATCCAAAGATCACAGTTCAAATACAAAAACATGCATGCAGTTTCAGTACAAAACTCAGTTCCACTCCTCCCATAAAATTTAGTTTTCATTCTAATGTAACAAAATGTTCTTAACACCACCACCAGCACCTTTAATTCTTGTGTAACACAAGATCAACATTATTTTCAGACAGTTGTTTTTTACTTTGCATCTTTGCTTCAGAAGAAATCATTAGTATCTTTCACAGATGCACACTCTCTGTGATGTTATAATGCTGTTATCCAAAACACATTACAGAAGCAGGTTCATCATCTGAACAATCTTGGTCTCACAATATCTTTGTCAGTATTGGAGAAAATTATCTGATTTATTAATGGCTGCTGTTTACCTAGAGTTTTTTCTGCAGGAACAAAATAATGCAGCTGTATTGCTATGTCTGTGTCAATATAAAGTACATTTTCAGGGAGATATTGAAGAAAAATGTAGTGTTCTTTATCATTTATTTTATCTCCATTATCAAGTCCCAGCTGAAGTAAGGACCTCAGTGTACTGGATTGCAACCACACAATAATATTTGTCTCCCATGTATTTTAACTGTCTGTCATGTATTTTCCCTCTTGGAATATATATTGAAAAACAGAAAATGAGGATGCATTCAGTATCTATTCAAAAGGGAGATTTTGTTATTTATTCCAAAGGGATAAAAAAGGGTTTGCCTCAAAGACATTTGTAGTTTTCTTTGTTATCACTTTATTTAGGCATATTTCTGATATTTTCATATTTGTACTAAATCAGATTGGGACCAATTTTTATGGGAATAAAACACAAAAAAAAAATTGGTTGAAAAATGCAGAAATATTTGCTGGCTGTGCAGTCATGTAACAATCAGGATTTGTTACAGAACTCTGGAGAAGGAATGCCCTGGGGCAAGGTAGCAAGGAAATTTATTCTAAGGATTTGAAACACTGAGGTTGTAGGTCAGATTAAGAAAATCCAAGCCAACCTAATTTCCTTCTGTAGCGCAACAAGTCTGTAAATTTAATATTTTTTGGGAAGTTTTGTCATTTTGTAGGACTAATGGTTAAAACTCTTTTTCTGGGAAAATGCCTAATGATGTCCAAAAGAAAGTGAATCTTAAAGCCACCCATTGGCACATTCAAGGAAAATAAAGTTTTAAATAAACCCAAGCAGGTTAAATACACACTTGTCCAAGACTGTGACTTGCCCCAGCAAGATCAGCTACATGTGTGAGAAAATAAAGCTTCAACCTGAGAACACTTTTCAGTCAACATCTAGGAGAAGCCAATTTGCAAAATAAAACAATCCAAGACATTTCACTAAACAAATTTTAGGAGATCATGATATGCTCATGAAATTTGGGGAAAAAAAGAGAAAAGCTTTATCTGTCACAAAATATATAGCTGCTATTCCTTCTAATGCCTTGGAAATAATTTTTAATTTACATGTTATTGAGGATATCATTATGCTCCCTTATGGAACAGAAGTTGCTCTTCCTCAGCTCATTTGACTGTTTTTGTACAATAATTTAGGAATTCCAACACAAATATTTAACCATAAGGAAATGTTGCAAGAAAAATATGATTTGTGTACAAAAATGCTTCAATTTAAAATAGAGGCAGTCCTCCTTTGACAAGGTTAGATGCAACTTTTAACACTTTAAGGATGCCAGCAGATAAAACACAGAAGTAAAAAGCAGAGAGCCAAAAGACACATATGGAGTCAACAATGCTCTTGAAAAACTCAGCAGAGGGGGCTGGTGTTCTCACACATGGGAGGGCCTTCAGCAAGCCCTGCAGGGAATGGATCTACAGCTCAGGCTTCTAGAAAGAGCAGCTGCTTTGCCCTGCTGTCTTGGTTTTGCCTGGGATAGAGTTAATTTTTTCCTAGTAGCTGATACAGTGCTGTGTTTTGGATGTAGTACAAGAACAACGTTGATAATACACTGTTGTAAAGTAGTGCTTACTTAAGTCAAGGACTTTTCAGTTTTCCATGCTCTGCCAACGATCAGGAACACATGAAGCTGTGAGGGAGCACAGCCAGGATGGAGGACCTGGACTAGCTGAAGGGCTATTCCATACCACAGAACATCGAGATCAGTAAATAAACTGAGAGGAATTGGCTGGGAAGGGTGCTCACTGAAAAGGGATGGGCTGAGCATCTGTGGGTGGTGAGCAATTGGATTATGCATCACTTGTTTCTCTTGGCCTTTATTATTCTCTTTTCTTATCTGCTTTTTCATTGCTGTTGTTATTAGAATTTCTGTTATTGTATTTTACTTTACTTCAATTATTAAACTGCTCTTATCTCAAGTAATGGATTTTACCTTCTTCTGATCCTCATTCCCATCCCGCCAGGGACAAGGAAGGAGAGATATGGCTCACTGTATTTGGGCCAGAACTCCCCAGGCAGTACTGTGACCTTTGCTCTTCGCCTTTCAAGTTGTTTGCATCTCAGCAGGACATGGTTTAGCATTCAGTTGGCTGACTTAGCTTGAAGTCTAAACACAGTTGCAAGAAACAGTTGACACCTTTTGATCTCAGAAGTCTTCTTTGTAATTACAGCTGAGTTGTCTCCTTTCCACTCTGGGGGGATGCAAGTGTATCTGCAACTTTGAATTGCAAAGGAAGAAGACGGATAGGAGCTGCAAGGAACTGGGAGTGGAACCAATCTTTTCGACAATGTAACAGCTCTGATTTTTGTGAGGCGTACACTCGCGGTGATTTCCTCGGTGAATCACACTGCCTCGCTGGCAACACCACCAGGGGAAAACAGAAAACTGTTCCTGAATCTGACCTGCTTGTGCACCCACACAGCAACCCATTTGCACTGGTGGATGTAAACCACGTTCAGTTAGAGTGAGCTGGGACGCTTATGGAAGAGCAAGCTCTCTCCCAGACAAAGTGTACACCAGAACAGTGCCTGCCTCAGCCAGTTGGACACTGAACAGAGTCAAGAGGCTGCCCAGGGGTGCAGCCCTGTCCCTGGGGAGCAGCAGGGGCTGCAGGCAGCCTGGGGAGCAGCGTGGACGTGCAGGAGCAGGGTAGGTGCTCACAGCGATCACCCCTGCTCACCAGGACTGACTCAGTCATCCCATCCAGACTGGAAACCTCTTCCACTTGAATTCAAGTGCCTATAGTGTCATACACCATCCACAAAAACATGAGATGTTTTCTATTAAGTATGTATGCAGGCACATAAATGCATGTACATGATACAGCTTTTTAGTTTTCCTGCAGAGATAATTCTTTCCCTGTACAGAATAAGTAGAGACCTTGGAGTAGTTTTGTTTTCCCTTATACTACATTAAACATCACTATTCAGATTGAATTCTAGTGTGAATCAAAATATCATGTTGATGCTTCAGAATCTAATTGCAGAATTCCCTTTTGAATTTAATGGCATTTATGAAAGAAATCAAAAGAACTTGTCAAAATTTAAAATGTGGTAATATGTTACCTTCTAGCTATTTTTAAAATTTTTATTTTATTTCTACAAAAGGAAAATAAAAAGCAGTATGAAGAGATTTATATTAAAAAAATCAAAAGATCCACCACCCTGGAGGAGATTCTCACATAAAGTTTCTCTTTATTATAAAGGCAACAGTTTTCTGCATAGATTTTGTTGTTATGGAATAACTAAATAATCTCTGTTTTACTGAGAGTATTCTGAGCTTACATGCACTTTCTATCATACAAGATATGTGAGTACTGTGGTAATGGCTAGAAGTGATATGCAGAAACATTGAGAACTTGTTTGGGAAGAGACTAAAGAGGAAGAACACATATGACTCATACAAAAATGTATTGAGCATTGTGTTTCTACAAAAGATAACTGTCTACAAGCCTGAGAAGCACAAGCTGCTGTGATCTCATGTTCTCTTTCACAGAGCCCCCATGCTGCCTTTGCATCTGGGTGGTGTGGAAGAAAGCAAAGGTCACCCTGGTATTTGAAAAGAGCAAGAAGGAGGATCCAGGGAAGTACTGGTCAGTCAGCCCCACCTCAGTCCCTGGAAAGGCTGTGGAATGCCTCAATCTGGAGGCTATCTCTACCCACAGGAATGGCAATAAAGTGATCAGGAGTTGTCAGCATGAATTCACTCAAGGTAAACCATGTTTGACCAGCCTGGTGACCTTCTACAATGAAACAGCTCCTGGGTGCATGAGGGGACAGCAGTGAGAGTTGTCTACCTCGACTTCAGCAAGGCTTTTGACAGCATCTCTCAAAATATCCTTATGGGCAAACTCAAGAAATGTGGACTGGATGAGTGGACAGTGAGGTGGATTGAGAACTGGCTGCACAGCAGGTACCAGGCCTAGTGAGGCACATCTGGAGTATTCTGTCCAGTTTTGGCTCGTTATTACAAGAGAGACATGGAGCTCCTGGAATGGGTCGAGTGGAGGACTACAAAGACGATTAAGGGACAGGACCATCTCTCTTATGGGGACAGGTTGAGGGAACTGGGGCTGTTCAGCCTCAAGAAGAGATGACTGAGAGGGGATCTTGTCAATGTCTATCAGAATCTGAAGGGAGGGTGTCAAGAGGATGAAACCAGGCTCATCTTGGTTATGCCAAACAATAGGACAAGAGCAATGGGCTTCAGCGTCGGTTGTAAGGAGATTATCAAAACTAATACTGGATTTCTCCTCTGGAAACTCTGTTGTGCTAACATCTGCATAATTTTATTTCACTGCAACCGTGACTGTTACCCAAGCTATCAAAACTAAAACCACATGCCCAGTAGCTCCCCTTTACTACCATCTTTAGTATAATGATTATTGCCAAAAAAAGGACAGAAAATATAGTTATGTGCTAATCATATTGGTACAATATGGTTATATGCTTATCTGCCAATGTTGGCACATCACTAATTTTGCATGGGTGAGCAATTCTGGCAAGCTATCATATAAAAATTAATTTAGGCATGTGAATTCTTGCAGTAATACTATTATGATACAGTAAGTTTATTTTTCTGAATCAGTGTTCAAGATATAAGAAGTGCTTAAGTCCAGATTCAAAATACAGCTATGAGTACCTGATGGAAATGCACTGCTTTTCAAGAGCTGCTAAACACACAGTTTTGTTGAAGCTAAAAGGTGGCTGAAGCCAAGTGGAAGAACTTTCTAAAAATCAGGTTTGCTTTCCTTGGCAGCTTCACAAGCAGTTGGAAACAGGTTCTAACCCTCAAGTTTCTTATGGCTGTCTTTTTCAGAATAACAGCATCAAGGAGGCTTAAACGGCTATGAATTTCCTACATCGAGATCTTCATAACTCTAAAATAACAGGCAATGTTGTCTAAACCAATAATATTTACTAAAACCTAGCAAATCACCCTTTATTCATTAAATCAGTAGTTCCCAAACTTCTTTTTCACCAAGAACTGCAGTCTTTGCTGAAACATTATTATAAAACAAATAAAGGCTTTATGATATTATGATAATAGTCTAAAAATATAGTAACCTGTATTACTGAATTAATGCCTTTACAATTGGTGGATGCCTTTTCTACTTTAACATTCTGCTGCCCCATCTTAAAATCTCAACCATTTTCCCCTGTGTGGTTGCTGCTATCCCCCACAAACCACTTCTCACCCATGTCTTAAGCAACTAATTTCTTTCCCAGGAGAGCCAGAGACTTGTTTCCTGTTTTCATTCTTGGGAGGATTTCTGGTCATTTGCAAGTCTGTGCTCAGGGAAGAGACCCTGCCTAGGGGCAAGCCCTTCCAGGCAGAGGTATCACATAAAAATTCTGGAGCATGGTCGCTGCTCTGCTTGGATGAGCCCCGTGAGCACTCACAGAGGGACAGCAAGCTCAGCACACTGCAGTGCCAAACACCCGCTTCAGGCCTGTGGGAAAAAAATACCTGGATGTGGACTCTTGCTGGATGGCTTTAGGACATGGAATAAAACGATAATTGTATGTGTGAGCTACAGTCCTGTGACACAAAATCCCTTGTGAGGAGCATATGATAACACAGGAAACTTAACAGTGTTGCCACTGTTTTCCTTAAACGTGTTTGTTTTCACTCAGGGCATGGCTGGGTTTGACTGAAAGCACTAAGAGATCAAACTTTCCTGAGAAACTTCTCTCAAAGAACTTCACCCTTGAAAACCTGCTACATTAGAGTAGCTGCCAACAGGGTCAGAGAGATGCCTGCTTACCAGCATTTTTAAATGCTTCCTTTGCAGTTTATACAAGCCTTTCCAACCTGTTTTGAATTTCAGGCTTCATCAGATTTAATGGGACATTGCGGCTGTGTTTGTGGTGTCAACACTTTTCTTTGGTCTGTTCTTGAGCTGCAGACTCTCTCTCCCTGCTACCATGACTTTCACTCTGACTTTCAGCCCACATCTCCCCCTAACTGCTGCTCAAACAGAGGTCTGCCCAGCAGGGTAATTTTGAGCATTGTCAAGGGAAATATCTCACTGTGCTCCTCACCAACATAAACCCTTTATTGTTAAATATATAATGCCTAAATATAGACTATACTTTTGCAGATTTTTCTTAATCATGGGTCTTTTTTCGGAACTGTAAATTCCTGTAGCTCAGTTAAGTCCTTTTGTAAAATTGCAGATGGATATATAACGAAATCCACGGAGGAAATACATTTTTGGTTGGTGATAATAAAGCACAGGCACAAAGGAACAAGGACAAGAGCATAGATGTGACCATGGTTCCTATTTTTTGACCCAGGATGGATTTGTGAGTGCTAGAGGTTCTAAACCCAGGCCGAGCAGCCCTCGAAACTTCCCCATCACATTCACTGCCAGTCCCACACTGTGCAGGGCAGAGGAAGGCATCAAGCCACAGCAGAATTATTTTACTCTTGTCTTCAGGGAGACCAGACTCATTTTTCCTGAGGCTAGTGACATATTTTGGACTAGCCATGGGGTACCATGACTGGACTGCATCCTCAGAGTCTGAGGCATTGTGCCAGCCATGGCAGCGAGCCCTTGGCACCTCCCTGCTTCAGGCAGGGCTTTAGGAAAGACCTCAAGTGGAGGGTAAAGGAGTGTGAAAACACAGGACAAAAGGAACTGCCCTGTAGCACAGTGAGAACTGTTTTCAGTGTCTAAGCTGAAAAACAATTGGCAGCAACTAGCATTAGGTCATGGCATGCTGATTATTTACTCTCATTACTTGAATGTATTTGAGGCGCATGTATCGCCCTCAAAAGAGGCTCCAGCTCCATAGAAATAATTAAAGATTTTTTTAAAAAATACTTTAAATTGAAAAACAAAACACTGTAGATACAGATGTGAAATCACAAATAACTATTTTTGCAGAAGGTCAGCATGTTTATTCTACATCAGTTATTTGGTGCAAGATCATGATTCTTGCTTTATTGCTTTAAATCTGTTAAAAAGCATCTTTTCTATTGGGTTTCTTAGGTTATTACACACAATAGTTGAAAGACCATGACCCATAAAAGCCAGAGGTTAATTTGATTTTCAGATATGTCAGCTGGAGTAAGCAGAAGGTCGTGCAGATTGCCTATTGTTGTGGCATTGTGTTTGCTTAGGACATTTCCCGTGGCTGCCTTGGCCACGGAAGCAGAGATGTTCAGTCAGTCCTGTTTGAACTTTTTCCCCATCAGCTCATTCCAGAACTGAACTGACTTCCCCCAGTGCAACCTCTTCAGTGGTCAGTGCTTGTTTTTCTTCATTTTTGAGAGCATTTGAAGTGAGCTGGTTTCTGTGAACTTGGAAGATCCCTCAAGTTAGCCTGAGTGATGCATTGCAGCACAACTGAAATGGGTCCAGTTCTCAACCAGTGAAGCTCCTGAGTGTGGCTATGCTCAGGATGGCCATTACTGGCACATTGCTACTGCTCTCACATGTCTGTCCCTTGACTGGCAGCACTGTAGTGCTGAATTAACCCCTGGGGTTTTGTCACTAAATCAGTTCAAATTGGGAGAAATGAAGCAGATATAACAGTTACATTTTTGTGCCTTGAGGAAGAAGCATGAAGAGAATTATTCCATTATTATTATTACTACTATTCTACTACTAGTAGTTTTTTAAAACTCACTCAGCAGGAGACTTTCAAAAGACATAGCTTCTAATCTGTTAAAAAATAAGCAAAAAACAAGGGTAAATTAGTCCCCAAACCCCTCCATAAATAAAACAGGGTGAGGAAGAATTAATTGAAATAAAACTGTCATGACCATTAATAAAAGAGACCACTCAAATTATAAAGCAAGAGCAGGGGAGGAAGAGAGCCATGTGCTTGTCTAGGCTTAAATGCTTTATGTCCCACACTACTGACACAGGTTTTGCAGAAAAAGAAGCAGATACAAGAGACCTTTGAAGGATGCTGTAGAAGAATGGAGAAAATTTCTAGTATCTTGTTTCACAACTAAACCAGAAGAGCTTTTTTTTTACTCTAACACATTTCAATAAATATTTATATACTCACTTTTACCTCTTCATCAAAATTTTGGAAGTGCCAACAAATTCTAAATCCTCGCTGCTCTTGTTGTTGTTGTTGTTGTTGCCTATTGACAAGGTTCCATACATATTAGTTGTACCAGTGTGAATGCCAGTATATTAATATCAGAATGTCATTTATTTGGGAAAGCAGATAATCAGACTGACTGTACAGGGCCACAGACACCATAGACCAGTGCTGGAAAGAACACAAAAAAGGAATGAGAAAAACAGTTTCCATATTCCTGCTTACAGAAGATGTGCAGAAATCTAAGAGCTAAGTGCAAAAGTAAAATAATGTCTTTAACTTTCTCTGCCATCATTCACTATAGCTGCAACTGTGATTTATGAAAACATAACACATCTGTTAAACTCAGCCTGAAGTGTACGACCCTGGAGTTTTGACAACTTGCTCAAACATTCTACTTCCTTCCTTGGCAAAACTATCTGAGAATGAGTACCACATGAGACACCTGGGATTTCATGTATCCAAGCTGATATTCAAACCTTCAAGTTCTGCCAGAACTGTTTATTTAATTAATAAAAAAAAATTTTAGAAAGCACTGCCTAACTCTAAGCATGATGGTTAAGGTTTGACCATGCTGCCAACAAAACCATGGCTGATATGCATTTGAAAGCCAGTGCCTGGCTGGCCTGAACTGCAGGAAAGCTTGTGCCGCACAGGCCACAGCTCAAATGCAGGGACAGAATCTTTGTTCCTGTTCACCATCTGCTCCTAAGCCACCACCAGCAGACAAGTAGCCCCTCATCTGCCCATCCTGCTTAATCTTGAGACATCCCCATGTAAGGAGTGTCTGCAATGAAGGCAGCTAGCAGGTTACTCAAAAATTCCCCTCCATGTGGTACATACAAATCACTTCCCTGTGTGTTTAACCCGTGTTTAACCCATGTTTAACCCAGGCACCAATCGACTCCCTTGTACTCTGAAACATGCTCCCACTCGATCAGAAATGTTGAGGTAGCTGAAGTACAGGTGTCTGTACTCAGTCAAGCTTTTAGTACTGTCCCCCATCCCTACAAACACCTACATGCCCTTTTACCAGCTTATTTTCGTGCTGTCTCTGCATTGAAATCTATTTGATTACTTTCAGCTTTTTTTGCTGAGAATGTGAGCAAAAGTGTTGCTACTGCTGACATTTTGAAGCAGCTCACAACATTATCAGGGCAAGATGTTCAAGAGCCAGGGCAAAGGAGCCCCAGAGAGGATATAATCATCTTGCTCCACCTCCCCTATGAAAAGCTGCCAACAGAAGCACATAAACAAACTAATCCCTATTCCATCCCATTATTAGCAGATTTAGCTACAGGCATTCAAAAGGAACAGATCATGGAAAGTAAGAAGAGACTGTAGAAGCAAAATCATAATGATGATGCTTATTGTGAAATTAGAAAATTATTTTTAGGATATTTGCAGGTAGATTCTTATAGAGAAAGTAATTCTGTAGCCTTTGGCAAATGTGACACTTGCAGGCTTATGGGCAGCTTATGTTGAAGTATCTATATTTATATAGACTGCAAGAAGTGTTATGATTTTGTGACATCTTCTGCTGTGATTGCTAGTCAATTAAGATCCCTCCTCAGAGCCTTTTTCATGCCTAGGTACGTAAATGAAGGCTGCTTTCATGCAGTTCATAATGTTGCACTTATTAGTCCTCCACTGTGAGAAGTGTCCACTTTTCTGGCACGAATACTTTTGCCACTCAGCTGGACAACATATTTTTGGGTAAAGACAGGGCTGCAACAGGCCTTCTCTTCGTGTTGCCTCCAAAATACTCCTGGGAAGGTGCAGAAAGAAGGAGTCTGCAAGAGCAGGAGGGGGAGGCTCTGTTGGGAAATGGGAACCCAGGGCCCCAGCCCCTGCTTTGTTAAAGCCATCTTGATTCAGTACAACAGCTGTGCTAGGAAAATACCTCCTCAGCTAGGTTGTACTGATGAGAGAATTTCTAGTTTTTGAATCCCTAAAAGCATAGGGGTTTAGCCACTCAGCATGACCAAGAACAAAGGTAATTCTCCACGGGTGAGGAGGTAGGAGTGGGGCAGACAACACCCAGCTCCTGCTCCTGCCTGCCATCCCAGGTCTCCTGATGTGTCTATGTTGCATATTAGCACGAACCCCATGTGTACAACTAGCTTCACACCAGCCTAAAAGAAACTTTGTATATTTGCCTGCCCTTCCCATGTCCCCAACCACCCAGAGCTTCAGCAGGTCTCTGATAAAATACTTAGAGGAGAACCTGCAGCTGAAGAGCACCTGGCCATGAAAGCTAAACCCAGCTATAGTCCCTGTAGCCTGACAAAGCCAAAATACTTTTGGGGTTTGGTCACTTTGTGGTTAGGATGGCAGTAGAAAAAGAACATTTTACCCTAAATTTCATATACGAGGACTTGGCCCTGATAACATTTAGTGAATTTTGACTCTCTGGAAAGCAGCCTTCATTTGGACTACCCAGCTCATACTCTGTGGGGGACTGGATTGGACCACAAAGCCTTGGGACCATCACACTACTCATGTTCCGATGGAGATGCTCTCTACGAGCTTCAGTTCCAGAAGTTTCTCAAAAGGAAATCCATGTATGGAATTAATATTTACTAGAGGATGGTGCAGTAGGTATCAGGCACAGCAGAGGAAATATACCACTTCAAGTATTGCTAACATTTATTTATTTTTAAGTTTAATTGGTTCTTCTGCATGCAAACTGGCAAGAACACCAACAGCTTCCATCTCATCAGCTCTGATAAGCCTAGAAATGCTGGGAGTTGCTGAAGGCAGACAGAGATTGGGTATTGCTGGAAGTAGGATTGATGTCTTAATAAGAGGCATTTTGTCCTCCACATCACTATGATGCTTCAGGCACTGTGCTTCTGAAGGGCCTTTCTGTAGAGATAAAGAGCTTCCTCATGCTAATTAAAGGTTGCACAGTCCTTTTGAAAAGGTAAGAATAACTTCATTGATCACCACATGATGTGGTAATCTTCCTGAGTAGAATCATATGCAAAAATAAGGCTTTCTGTGTATTTTATATGGGGAATTAACAGAGAAGTGCAACCAATTCTTTTGTCAAAGCTTTTTCCCCCCTACATATACAGCTTCATCCTGTAATGCCAGGCATGTATTCTGACACACCCTCTTAATTTGTTATGCAGCTCAGTTCACACCTGCGGACATTGACTACATCTGTGATAACGTGACTCAGAAGTTCAAACCTGCAGAAATGGAGCATTCATCTCACATCAGACCTGCTTCTTCTCTCACCAAAATCTTTGGGAGATTTTTATTTCTTTTATTCAGAGCATGAAAAACACAGGAAAAAAACCTTCAAGTAAGCAAGCAACATAAGGTATAAACGAGGTACAAGCTAGTGAGAGTTACACTATTGAAATAAATTCCACATTCCTGTGAGGCAGAGAGCCCCAAGCATTGCCATATTATGCAAAATAAACAAAAAGGGACTTGCACCAGGAATATTTTTATTATCAGAAAAAATTTAAATACATTGAGTCAATGCACTTTCACTGGATACACTTCCAACTACTCCACATGTTGTACTTTCTGCTCAAGTACTCACAAGCTAGAACCAGAATCTTTACAGCCAAGTGGATATTTAATTTTGCAAACCTTTTCTTTATTTAAAGTGAATTTTCTTACAGTTCTTTAAAAAAGTAGCTACAAAAGTAAAAATAAGACACAAGGAAATGGAATGAAGCTGCATCAAGGTAAGGTCAGACTGGACATTAGGAAAAGTTCTCACTGTGTTTGGTCACTGCAACAGGCTCTCCAGGGAACTGGTCATGGCATCAAGCCTGCCAGAGGTCAAGGAACATCTGGACAATATTCTTATCCACATGGTTTAGCTTTAGGTAGTACTGCAAGGAGCAGAGAGTTGAACTCCATGATCCTTACTATGGGTTCATTACAATTTGAGATATTCTATGGTTCTATATAAAAATAATATCTACAGAAACATTGTGATAGCCCTAAGAATCTTTTTCTGACTATAAGTATTTGTCTTCCTTTCCTCCTGGTTGTGTGGAATAAGTTGATAACTGGAGGGCAGGACTCCAACCCAGAGGGATCTCAACAGCCTGGAGAAATGAGCTAACAGGAACCTGCTGGAGTTCACCAAGAACATGAGCAAAGTCCTGAAACTGGGATGGGGAAAACCCATGCAGAGGGCTGATGGTCAAGAAGGCATCTCTGCAGGAACAAGCCTGAGGATCCTGGCAGGCAATAAAGTGAGTATCAGTCACCAATGTTCCTTTGCACATATTGGGGTGTATTAAGTGATCACACTTCTCTGAATGGCACTTGTGAGAGAATTGTGTCCAGTTTGGGGCCCCCCAGCTGACCTACTGGTCCAGCAGTGGGCCACCAAGGTTCTGCAAGAAGATGCTGAGATAAATGGATTTGTTCAGCTTTTAGAAGGCAAGGCTAAGGTGAAGAAACCTTAGTTCTGCCTTCAACTACCTAGTAAGACAGTACAGAGAGGAAAGAATCTCAGAGGTATTCTCAAAGGTGACGTGTGATAAGAGGCAACAAGCACAATCTGCAACAACAGAAATCCCAAACAGATGGCAAGGGAAAAAAATTATTTAAGGGGTGGTTGAATATTGGAACTGGTGCCCAGAGAGGCTGTAATATTTCCATCCTTGGAAATATTGAAAACTTGACTGGATATGTTTCTGAAGAATATAACATAAGTTTAAAGTTGGCCCTGCTTTGAAAAGGAGCTGGAGGACATGATTTTCAGAAGTCATCTCCAATCTGCTTTCATTATGATTAAAATGACTGAATTTGTTGAATGCTGAATATGATGCATAGCAAGGTGGCCTAATTCAGATGCTTCAAAGAGCTTAAATGAATATGTTTCTGGCCCACACACAGCTTCACTCCCCAGCATGGTTACCCATTCAGAGAGAAAAGCAGATTTGCTCCAATGTCACATATAAGTTAACATTTAAAAAACCCCTCTAACCTGACATCTTTCTTTTGCATTAGTCATGGGATTGCAGAAGGACAGAGAGTCGATTTTCAAATATTTGCATAGAGAATTCAGACTCAAAATTTTATTGGAACTCAATATCAAAACCTTTAAAAGTCTACCTGCCACCAAGAAAAATGTCTGGCTTGGACCAGGTGGATCATGGGCCGGGAGATATGGGGAACTTGCTGAGCCCTGCAGGGACTGATTATTACTTCCTTTGAGAAGTGAAGCTTCACTTCTGACTCAAAAGTGAACATGATCCTCTTTCCTAGAGAACTGAAATCAAGGCATCTCTGTACTTTTCAGCATGAGGAGGCCATATCCCTCCTGTTGTACTGCTGTATCCTTACAACATTCTTGTACCAGAGGTAAGCATCCACACATTTCAAACTGCACAGATCTGTTTTGAGTGGTGAGCTGCTAAGCTGTCTCCCCATATGTCTCATCTGGGCTTTTCCTTGTCATCTAGCAGAGATAATAATTTAAACTCTAACATATTACTTCACATTTCTCCCTCATGTTGTGTGGAATAGTGACTGCAGTATGGGGTCGGAGAACAAACACTGCATTCTCTCTGTTTAAGTTTTAGTCAATGATATTTTTCAGCACCTTCGGGTCCAATAGACTGCAAAGTTTAAGTTCCAGTACTTCACTACTCTCAAGGTTTGCCGTACCTTCCTCGTTCATTTCGCAGGTCATTGCCTTCCAGTGAGATTTACAGCTCTCAGGAGGGCTGCATAATCACAGGGCTCAGACAAAGCCTTGCTTCAGAGGACAGACTTCCTATATGTTCCTGCTCCATTCCTACATTTTCTGAAAGCTTGGCACACCCAAATCTGCAACCCCTCCACACATGGGTGACTACCACATTGAACAGACCTCCTAATTTATTTTTTTTTTATTTGAAAGAGTATAACATGGTCAAAATAACACAACAAGAGAAGAAGCGTTTAAAACATCTATGTCTGAAAATGTGAATATTTTTGGCCCCGTCCTTTCACTTTTGCTCCACGGCAGCATCCCGAACGCCTGGCGGTGCGCGGAGCAGCCCGGGGGCTGCGGTCAGCGCTGAGCGGCGGACGGGCGAGTCCGCGACTCCCCGGGCAGCCAGGGGGAACCAGGGCAGGCGGGCAGCAGGGCTCACTTTCGGCCACTGTCCCAGGTTCTTTTTCTAGCAAATGGCTTCCTTGGGAAAATATCCTTGGCGGGTTTGAGCAGAAGGCAAGTAAACCCTCCAAGCAGAGTCTTGTCTCGCAGGATCAGCGGGCTCTGCCGGGGCTGGGACGGCGCTGGCTCAGCCCAGAGGCAGCAGGGGCAGCGCACTGCGGGCTGCGATCCCCAGCCCCGGTAGGGGAGCCCCGAGCGACTCCGAGCGCTGCCCCGGGCAGCTCATCCCGGAGGCGGCCGCGGGCAGGACCGCGCTCCCGGCCGCATCGCTGCGGGCAGCCGGGGGCGGCCCCGCCGGGCGCAGGCTCCGCCCGCCGCGCACCTGCCGCGGGCCGGCCCCGGCGCGGGGAGGCGGCGGCGCCCGTGCCCGGCGTGTGCCAGGAGCCCGCCGGTGCCGCAGGAGGAGCAGGAAGCGCCCGGGCGAATCCAGCCGCGCTATCACATGACTCAGCAGCCGCTGCCGCCGGGCTGAGTTCACCCAGCGCCGCGCCGGGAGGGGGAAACCTGCAATGAGGCCTCGGCCCCGCGGCTGCCCCTGAGCCCGCCGTCCTCTCGCCCGGCCCCGCGCCCCCACTGCGGGAGCGCGGCGGGGCCGCCGGAGCCGCCTCCGCAGCGCTGCCCGCCGGCGCGCCCCGCTCCCCGCCCTGCGCGGCGGCCCCGGCGCTGCCGCCGCCGGCGGGGGTACTATGCTCACACGGGTGAAGTCCGCCGTGGCCAATTTCATGGGCGGCATCATGGCTGGCAGCGCGGGCGCCGACCACGGCAGCGGCGCGGACTTGCCCCTCCGCTTCCCCTACGGGAGACCCGAGTTCCTGGGACTGTCCCCGGACGAGGTGGAGTGCTCCGCGGACCACATCGCCCGCCCCATCCTCATCCTCAGCAAGGACACCCGGCGCCTGCCCTGGACCACGGGCTACGCGGAGTGAGTACGCGGCGGCGAGCAGGTGGAGCGCGGCCGGGCCGCTGCCCTCGCTGCCGGGCGCACCGGCGGCCAAAGGCGGCGATGCCGAGGGAGCCCCGGCGCTGCCGGAGGCGGGGGAGCACAGCCCCGGGCCTGCGCGGCGGGGGAAGGTGCCGGGGGAGGGAAGCGGCATCCCCGGCGCCCTGTGTCCGGCCCTGGCCGCGGCTCTGCACCTGGGTGGCTCCTTCCCGGGAGCCCGAGGATGCAGATCGGCTGCCCTTGAATGTCCCTGCGGGAGTGGCCGCCACCCGGGTCGGCGGAGGATGCCCAGGGGCAGCACCGGGCTCCCCTACCCGCAGTGACGGCCCCGAGGGCGCAGGGGCCAAGGATGGGACACCCGCGGCTACTGAACAGCCGTGTCGGTCCTTGACCCTGGAATAAAAAGGGCTTTTGGTAGGAAACCCTGTTTGGTTTGTGCGTGTGTAAATATTTCCCGCTGCCCAGGAATGGTGAAATGTGTGGGGTTTGGAGCACCTTCCTGTGGCCCTGACAGCCCTTGTGCTCGCTGCTGGGGACTGGCTACATATGTCTAAAATGCTTTTCAGTTTGGGGAGACACTTGAGGACCACAGGCTCCAAACTGAAAGAAAAAAAAAAAATTGGCTAGCCCCCAAAGTGGGCTTTCCAAATGGTTTGTTGCCCTGACTCACTCATATAATGGTATTTACTTTAGAGGGTGTCTGATCAGGACCTGGTTGTAGCCTTGCCAGCCAGGCGAAAGGCAGTGTTCCTTTGGATGCATCCAGCTGGCAGTGGGAGTAGCTGCAGAGGCAAGGCATGTCCTTGCACTTGATGCCTTTATCGGTAGGCACATTGTTTTCCTTAAGGATTCTGGGTGCAGTATTTGGTTTCTTTCTGTTACTGCTTCTAAGTCTTGAGCATGTCTGGCCATCCATTGTTGCTACCAACTCAGAGATTACTAAAGTTACTAAGTTAGCCCTTTCAGACCACAAGTGTTCTGCATAGTCTCTTTAGACATATATGAATTCCCCTAAAAGCTGTTGCAAAAATTACAGTGAAGGCTTCACGTTGTTAATGAGCAATCACTAGCTTTATTTAAAAGGTTGTTACATTATTGGGGATGCTGAAATGGGAGATTTAAAGAGAGAGTTTAATGAAAAATTTAAAGAATTTTAAATTGGATTGTTCTCCTCAGATTAATAAAGAATTGAATTATTGAGCAAATTCCCCAAGAACTGTAAGTTTAAATATTTAAAAGTAAGCGCAAATTGTTCTGCCACTATAATGGTCCCTTAAAAAGCCCTTCTTTACCAAAATAAGTACATGGGGCTATTTTCAGCTTTGGTCAAGTTCTGTGGCTTTCAGCAAGTAACAGCGTTGGTGACAAAGTGGAAGGGAGGTTCTCTGGCTCCCAGGTATGTGCATCCCATGAGCTTCACCTGAGGCTGCTGGGGCAGAAAAATGTGGCTGCTGAAAAATGACGGTTTCATTGACCCTGTTGATGAAACCTGAGGTGAGAGAGTATTTGGAGATAAAGTAAATGGCTCTGGTGGTCATGAAAGCAGAACATATCATGATTGCTTTCATATACTTGTTACTCTTCCCTCTTGAGCTTTGAGCAGCTTGGTTAATTGGGAGACGTAAAAAAGTCACTAGCTTTTTCAGTTCCTGTTGTTATCTGTGTGAAAATAAGTTGCCTTTTGCTTTGTCTCTGGTGGCTTTTTTGTTGTTGTGGGGTTTTTTGTTTGTTTTTGTTTGGTTGGTTTCAGTTTTTTGTCTCATCCCCTTCCCTTGCAGTTACTGGCTCTGGTGGTGGTGGAACAGATCTGAGGGGAAGGTGATACTTGTTAGAGAGAACTAGTGAATGAGTTACTACCCCCTTCCCAGAAGCATCTATATCATGTTCCAAAATTGGGGTTCATTGTAACCTGAAGATCTCAAATGCTTGCTGTGGAGAAGCTGAGAGGAAAGCACTGCCACCAAAATTGTATTGATTTCCAAAGGCAAAGCATTGAAGAATAAGGAAAAATAAGAAAATATGGACAAACTCAGATTTTGCCAAATACAAACTTTTTTTTTTGTTTTACTCATACTGAGCTATTACCAGGCTTTCTGAAAATAATTGTAAGACTTGCTGGGAGATACGTGTTGAAACTATGTTTTTCTTTTGAAACAGGTTTGAGTTACATAAGAAAAGAAATGGAAAAAGCACCAGGAAGATGAAATTACTATTATTCACATTCTGAAATTTGTTGGCTTGGGGAAAGCAGGGAATAAAGCACTTTGATGCTATTATTTAGCATTTTGTTAGTGTCTATATTAAGGAAACTATCAGAACAATGCTTGCCTTTTGTTACAGTACAAGTGAGCTCTTACAAGAATGTTAGGAGGAAGTTTGGTGTCCTCACGAGCAGCTTGTGATGTAACACAAAGGTCAGCTATTTAACTCACATCTTGCTAGTTTGCTTTGGTGTGAGACACGAGAGATGGCTTGCCGTACCTGCAGTGTGCCGAGGTGCAGCGTCCCTGACCTATTGCCTTTTCTGTGTTTTCATGTTTTAGCAAATCGGCAAAAGTGATTGCAGTGTTTTTGTTGGTTGGGATGCCTATGCACACAGGGATTTTTACTTCCTGAAGCTAATGAGAGGTTTGTTGTAGACTTAGAAGGTGGGGACTGGCCCAGAAGGAGTAAGGAGAGTGTGTGCCACCTGTGTCTGTGTGTACTGTATCTGCCCTGGTGTTGTGAGCCATTGCACAGCAGGGTTTGTGTCAGTGGATTTATGTTCCACACCCAGCAGCAGCATCTGTCTCTCTATCTTTAGGAAGAAATTCTGGCTCTGAGGATAGGTCACCTGGAGGCTGAGTTTCAGGAAAGCATTTGTAATGTTCATGTTCTTTAGTTGTTAAACATGTCAGTTTATAGATGATACTGGATTTCCTTGATGTCGTCATGTTGGTGTTTCATCCAAGCTGGAGAAGGCATTTTGGGGTTAGACCTGGTTCCCATGCCAGACTGAAGCAGTTTGTATCTACAAAATATGCATTTTTTAGGGGATTCCTCTTGTTTCTTTGATTCCTGAGGATTATTATTTCTTACTAAACAACTTATTGACAAAGTAGCTCACCCTGTTGACTATTTCTTTTCCCTAGAATCTATTTGGTATGAGCCTATTGATCTGACTTATTCCCCTGGAACAAGTGTTTCTCCTTCACTCCGCTTTCTTCCTCCTCTTTTACTAAACATTTTTTGTAATGGGTATTTTGCAACATTATTCATTCATGTCATATATTTTAACTTATTTTTAAAATTACCTGCTTAGCTCTGTGATATTATGTAGTGAAATGTAAATTAGCCTTTATTTTTTATTATTAACTTTCCCTCTTTTAATGGAGCGATCATTATGGAAAACATGTAGGCAGGCACATGAAATCTTCAGAAACATACTTGGTACTGGGATAAAATATTGTTGCTTCCTGACATTTTAGTGGGAATCCCATAGGGACTCAGCTCTCCTTAGTCAGTGAGCAGCCTAAAGGTTATCTTCTGAAATTATTGTCCTGCTGTCTCTTCCTTGCATGGGAGCCCTGAGACCTTGAATTTCATTTCACCTCATAAAGGATGGCAAAAGGCCATGTTTCAAAGATATATATATATTCTTATACCACAGACACTTGTCTAATGTTCATCAAGCTCCATAGAAGTAAAATTAAAATTGTATCCCACATCCAGTAATCCTTTTAATTGTCTTTAAAGGTACTGTTTTATTTAGAAATAAACTTTTCATTTTTAATCAAGGGCACCCTTAACTTAGTTTTCTGCATGTGGTCAGCTGGCATGCATCAGGAATGACCCTGGGAGAGGGTAGTCTGTTAACAAACGTTCTTTTAAGTCTGCCTTTAATCCATAGGAGTAAGGAGATTTGCTGCTCTGAAAAGTTAAGTGATTTATTTGAATAAGGGAGGGTGGGAGGGATCCTGCCTCACACTTTATTTACTCGTCCCTCCCTCTCCTCTGCAAGCACTCCCGAGGCCACCGAGATCTCCTCTAGAGCTTTCCCTGCCCGAGCCATGAGCTGTTCCTTGAGTTTCTGCTTGGATTGCCCTGTTACTGGCAGGGAAGTTTCTGGTTTGGTCCCTTCCTGTGCTGTTCTCAGTGTGTTCTGCTGCTTCCCTGCAGCTCTGCTGATAAGCAGCCCCAGCGTTCAGCTCTGAAAGTAACTGGCAAAGTAAAGGCAGGAGCAGAGAGTATGAAACGTGAAATGACCCAGATGATATTCACTGCATCTGAACTCTACCCAGAACATTATTTTTCACCTTTTCCTCTTTGCTTTATCTTCCTCTGTGAAGGCAGAGGATGAACAGGGTAGAGCAGAGCCTACCTCTCCTAGCTGAATTCCCTTGACTACATATGGCATGATAAAATAAATGCTAAATTTGCAAATGACAAAGAACTAGCCTGCTGCTCATGCTGGTGGAGTTGCAGAGAAACTGCAACTGAGTAGCATTTTGTGGTAGATAAACAAGCTTAGTAATTTTCCATCCCTTTTGAATGTATATTCCTGCAGTTCAGAATCCAGAACTATCATTGCTTTTCTAAATTGTATGAATCCTGGGGATGGGACCATAGCTGGTTGTTTTTGTGTCACATGTGTTCCTCTCTTTTCTCTTGCCTTTCTGCCATCTCTTTGGAGAACTTCAAAAGGTACTATCAAATACACTTAAGGGACAGGGGAAAAGATGTACGTTGTCTGTGTCCTCATGCAAGAGACAATTTTGCCTGCCTTTTTAATTTATTTTTTGAAAAATTCTAAATGACACTTCAGACACCTTTCAGTTCTGAGTTATAACAGGTTTCCAGAAACTTGACTTTACTGGTATGTGTGTTTCTTGGCTTAAAAAGTCAGTTCATTATCCCTGCAGTGCCTTTTGTTTGAGGAGACAAAGTCCAGGCTGTTTTTCCATAATGTTACATTTCAGTGATACTGTGGTTTCTCTGCTCTGTGGGTCTGCAGTAGAAATTACATTTCCTCTTGGTGTTGGTGGCCACTGACCCATAATGAATGCAGAGTTGTAGGTGAAATATGATGACTGTGTCCTTCCAGCATATTACAGTGGCAAGTTGTTATAGTTCAAAATGAAGAGGGGGAGCAGTTTATGGATTTTTTTTCTTCTCAAACTGCTGGATTTTTTGTAAGGCTGATAATGCTGCATCATATTTTCTCATGCTCTGTTACTTAGTTTGTAGCAAATGAACGTATGTGAGAATTAACTGGAGGTCTTTGTTAAAATGCTTTCCAGCATTTCTCAGGGATCATAAACACTTTGAGTTAAGATAACACAGAAGTATTCATCTACCTTTCATGTTCTGTCTAGACCAAACTATTTATTAAAATGCTAAGCATTTTAATAATGTTATGAAGCAGGTGAAACCTTAACACAACTGAGAGCTGAGGCAAGGCAAAACAGAGAAAATGCTTGTCCTGAGTTGAATATTTTGATGTTGGAGGATAGCATAGGGCTTGCAACTACTGATTGCTTATTCTAATCCCCATTGCTTCTTATTAATGGAAGATAACAACAGCACAGTCCTGCTCCTGTGAATTGGAAGTGGTAGTCTTTCTAAACCTCACCTGGGAGCATGACTCATACCCCATCTGTAAACACATTTCTTTGTGTGTTCTGTTTGGTACAAATTTCAGGAGGATGAGACTCATGGGGAAAGGAATCCTTTTTTTATCTTGTTCTGTTTGGTTGTCAGGTTATGTACACAGAAATAATGAATTACTTTCCTTTTTAAACTTTTTAAAAAACTGTTTGCAATTCTCTTTGTCTAGATGAAAATATTTTCTTTTATTCTTTTTGTAGTTCAGAGCCTTAGACTGAGTGGGATCTGATGAATGCACTAAAAACTCAAGTCTCATACATGTAGCTAGAGACAACTGAACAGTTTCCTCTTTAGGAATTATTCTTCTATGCATATTGTAATGTTAACTTTAATGCATATTGCCTGGCTCTTGTTTAAGCCTGGGTTCATATAAAACTGCCTACAGAAACCTCATGATAATTTTAAGAGCTTCAGAAGTCCCTTTCCTTGTTTAAGACTGTATTCTATAGCATCTAATATTTATGTAATGCCTCTAATCTGCCAAGGGCATTGCAAGTAATTATTTCAGAATAACCTTGGAGAAGAATGTACATGTGTAAATGTATTGGTTCTTCCAAGTGAAAAAAACGCAGCCGTGAGAATAAGTTTTGGCAAGAGATCTGACATGAATGTGGAGAATGACTCTCAAGTTTTAGGTTCTATGTTTTGATGACACAGTTATTTTTCCTGCAGTTGTGTACTTGGCTTTTTCCTATGCGGCTTCTGATTTCTTAGAACTTGCACAGGGGTAAAAGGAGAAAAATAGAGCATAAAAAAGGTAAATCGTGCTCAGGTATTTTGTGCAACTATCTGAGTTGCACAAATGTGATTCCTAATGGGACAAGTATGAAATTCATCCCTCGAAGCTGTCTCATATTGCTAGTCCCTCAGAGGCTTAAGACTAGTGTTGTCTCAGATGTTTCTGAAAGGCTTGCTTGAGGATGGTCCCAGCTTCTGTCACCAGAGCACGACTGTGTCCTCCCAGGCAGCCCTCCTTTGGACCTCCTGCCTTGGCACAGGTGGCACTCAGCAGATGGGAGCTGCAAACTCTCCAGCTTGTTCATTTGTCTGTGCTGCAGCTGCATCACCTGGGATAGGTGTAAGTGGGAGTGGCTTGGCACAGTTATCAGCAGGCATAAAGTAACCTGACAGGGCTGTGCCCCTCAGGGTGAACTGCTTGGAGCCTGTGGATGTGATCAAATGAAACATGCTCAGCTTGACCTTGAAAGGAGGCAGTGCTGCAAAGCACAGGTCATTCCTCTGATGGGATCTGGGTGCCACTTGAGAGAGAAATATGGTTTGTGGGTTTAAGGATGGGTTAAGTCAGCTTTGTGAGCTGAATCCCAAATAAGATTGGAGTGGGGGAGTGCTGTTAATGAGTGCAGAGAGATAATTCAGGCAGAGCAGGCATAGCTGCTTTGCTGTGGCATGAGGCTGGAGTAGGTGCTATATCTGTGATGGAGCAGCGTTTGCAAGGAAGATAGATGCTGCTGAATCACATCTAACCTGCATCTTTAACCACTTCCCCTTGGATTTCTGTTCTGATTGAACTGTAAAAGGCAAGAGGTCCTATTGGACAGCAGCACCTTTGTATTAGTTGAGCCTTTTGTTGTCTCTAATGATTTTTTCTTCCTTCCTGTTAAACAGAAAGAGAAAGGTGACTTCTAAGAGTTGGTTCCCACTTGGCCAGTCACATTTACTTGGTAGGGTATGTTTGGGATGTCCAGGTATAATACACACATTATCCAGAGTGGTTTCCTGATCAGAGGTCAAGTGGAGTAGGTCACAGTTTCAAGTGCTTGGGGCACTAAACAGCGAGCAGAGCTGGTGAGAGAGGTCCCAGCTTGTGCTGGGCTGCTCTGCCCCTCAAATCCAACTGACACAGGGTGGAAGCTTTATGGAATGGTAATTAGAGGGTCCAGCAAGTAGGGGATGGCCAGCAGGTCCATTGAAGCCTTTTGGCTTCTTCACTGCCAGCAGCATCTCCCTCATCCAGCAGCACACTTGCTGTCTAGTAGGTGCTGCCAGCTGTACTTGGGGTCATAAGTGCCATGGTTGCTAAGTGGTTGATGCTGCATGAGCTTCAGTAGGTGAAGCTCATAAAATGGCTGCAGGCAGGAGTGATTCCCCCTCCCAATACTGTGTGTAAGGCAAGTGTTTGTCTGAAGAGTTTAACATTCTCCAAATAAATACTGCACACAGTATTTTGTCGAGGGAAGCAGTGCTAGCATAAAGCCAGCCAAAGAGATGTCTGTGGTTCTTGATCACAGCATGGTTTAATTGCTGGAGTCTGAGTGGGGGAAGGACAAAAATAACACCATGCTGAGGCAGTCAGCATTAGCAAGTGCAGTAGATAGTGCAGGAGGGTGTGTGGTCAATGCATAAATGGGGAATGCCAAAATACGGACCCTGTACATAACTTAGCAATCACACTGATTTAAGAATGAAACTCAAATTAGAAGAGGTTTTAGGGGGCTGAGGCCAGCAGGCGACTTTCTGGCATGAAGTAGGGTGGCAAATTTGGAGCTTTGCTCATCGTTTGGGATCTGTGTTCAACACAGTGAGGCTTAAGGGGGAGAGAATCTGCTGAGGGAGTCTCAAGCTGCTTGAGGTAGAGAGGTGTGGGCAGTGCTATGTCCACAGAGAGCCTCTGGCTTGATAGGGCTGAAAATCTTGTGTGGCCCAAATGGGGACCTCAATGCACCATCTCCAAGACAAGCAGGAGTTGAATGGATCTGGTCCCCCAAGATCATGTCAGCCTTTCCCTCCTCTGGTGTGGGGAGATCTGTCTGTCCATCGCTCTCATTTGTCGTAATGCCAGCTTGTTTTCACCTCTGTGAGCAATGTCAGACCCTGTAGGCTCTGCACTTCCCCTCTTATGAGGGCAGATCTGAGGTCCAGGTGGTGACTGTGGCTTAAAGGTGGATAACCATTTCTAACATCTTTTTATCCCTCTCCCTATTTCTTCTTTCTGAAGTGCCACCCTAAGGTGTAGTTGATCTTGACTGTTTTGATACTGTTCAGGTTCTTTTGCAGGCAACAATAAGGACACTGAAACTGTGACTTGAGACAGCCAGCTTTTGCCTGATTTCAGGGAGAAAGGGTGAGGGGAGGGAAGAGTAGAAGACCATGTGCTTTCCATGGTAGTATTCTGCTACAGTAAGGGGACAAATACACTGAGCTTTGATTGCATCTGATGTCCTGCATACTCCTGCTCCAGAAATCCTGCAGCAAAATGTCCTTGGACTGGCATTACAGGTCAGTGAGATTGTCCCTTTATAGGCACAGCTCTGTTTCCAAAGTCTTTGCAGGTAATTTCTTCTTCTATTTCATCTGCTGGTCCTTATCTAAGTGCCTTTTGTGCTGTCCTGTCTATCTACTCCATTGCATAAAGGTACAGACAAGAGGTGAGTTCTTTGCTCTTCTCTGCTCCCCACTGAGAGCCCTTCTGGATTTCCCTGATTTGTTTCTCTGTCCTTTGTGTCCTGTTATGATAATTTCTGCTTTCCAAACTCCCTGCAAGGAGCAAAAAAGATCCATCTCCAGCCAAGTTCTGCAGCAGATCACTTTTTTTCCCTGCCAACATTGATTCATTTAGGCCAAGTATGATTTTTCTATCTTTAGGTATGTGTTAGAGACCTCCTCGGAAACAGATGATGCGTAGTGCATGTTTGTAATGCTGTAAAATACCTGTCAGTCATAACTAACAATCTGGTCCTTGGTGGAGTTTAACATTAGAGGTGGGACTGAGGACACATCTCCAGCTCTTATAACTTGAGCAGTGCTCCATTTTGTGCAGATGTCTTGTGAAGACAGAAAATAAGTTACCTTGCTGTTCATCAGACATCCCTGTATTTTCCAGATGTGACAGGTCACCATGTGAGCTCATGGATTTTGTTAGGTTTTGAAACAGTTTGAGTGAAAGGTGGGTTTGGGGAACATTTCCCCTCCCCAACTTCCAGCTCAGTGCCACTAATATTAAAAAAAAATTATTATTCTTTTCTTTTCCCCTTCTCTCTTGAGGGAAGTTATTTTATTGTTGGTTGTGGACTTTTTTCTTTTTGATACATTATCTCTGCTGCCTGTCTGGGGAGGAGAGGGCAAGAAGCTGTGAAACTTAATAATGGGCAGCAACCTTTTTCTTTCTGGTTGGGAAGAGCACTCCTTAAATTGATTCAGGCCCAGCCTTGGTACATGAGAGCAGGGTCCTCTTTAGCAGGTTTGGTGTTGCCCTGGATGATCAGTTTCCAAGGCCAGGAGCCCCGTGTTGCACTCCTGTCCCTGCCCTGCTGGCCAGGCCCATGGAGCAGCTGGACAGCTCTGCTCCTACCCTGGAGGGCAAAGGGTTGCACCTCCCCTGGCTCCAGTGGCCGTGGGGAGAGGGGGGTTTGTGCCCTTTCCTCTGCCCCATTGCATCCCGCCCACTGTTAACTCCATGGCTCCCAGTCTGTGCAGGTGCCTTGGCAGGCTGAGTGAGGGCCTTGGGTTTTAAATTTGCTCAGCAGTAGGTGAAGCTTTACTGTGCAGTAAAGCTAGAGTCTTTAAATTGCTGCTTGTCTGTTTTGAAACCTCATTTTAAAGAACATGCTTTTTCTTCTGAATTGGTATTAAAAATCTTTGTTTCATGAATGAATGCTAAAGTTTGGAATTGAAACTAGATTTATCTGAACTAGTTTTTGTTTTTCTTTGCTGACCTTATTTGTAGGTGTCCTTGACTCAGAAAGATAAAATCCTTGAAGATAAATGGGGGGAAAAAAAGACCTTCTAATTTCCTAAGTTCAAACTTGCAACATTTATGCTTTAGAAAGTTTAAAAGTTGTACAGTGAAACCTGCATTGTATTTGTGGTGCCATGGAGGGGGTGGAGTATGACTTTAGATTTTGGTGTTTGGAAATGAAAAATAATATTCATAAAGCTAGCCTCAGTGGTTATTGCTGCCTATGTCATGACAAAGGTCAAAGTTTTATGTATGTTTGGTTTGATTGAGTGACTTACATTTTGAAGAACATAAACAGAAAATTTTCTCCTCTTCTTCATCTTCCCCTTTGAACAAAAAAAAAAATTGTTTTTCAGCTATTTTCATGAGTAATTTGAAGATTAGAACTCAGCCATATTTGCTGGAATGGATAAGGCATTAAAATGTACACTGATCTCTTTAAACAGATGTACATCAGCTCAGTCTTGGAGGGCAATCCCCGCTCGCTTACCTTGTCACTCCTCTCGTCAATCACATCTCCAAACCTGGGCTTGCAGTTCATTTTGTTGTTCTTCTCAATAAACTTTAAGATCAGTGTCTCCACAGCCCTTACAAAATCTAGATGGCAACTTCCTCAGGCTGTGGTTCCCTCTGGGATGATTCTCAATGTCATTTTAAGGTTGTTCTATCCCTTTCTGGTGGTGCAAAGCCGGGAATTACAGTCTGGTTAGTTCCTTTGGCAACCTCTCCGGAGTAATCCCTGAAAATCCTAGGTCTATGGATGGTAATTCTATTAGCTGTTCAGCAAGCTGAGTCTGGAAGAATGCAGCTGGTGTGTGGGAATGTGGGAAGTTCCCCATCTCTGCCTTTAATCCTGCTTTTAGAGGGGAAAAAAGTTGCGGGCTAATGTGATTAGCTGTAATTCCATTCTTGCTTGGTTTTAGAGAAGTGTCTGATTCCTGAATCACAAGCTAGTTCTGTGAAGTGCCTTCGTAGAGGGGAGAAGGAACTATTTTGGTAGCTCAGCTCATCTGTCTTTGAAAAAGCACGGAAATCAAGAGAAGAAGAAACTCTCATAGCCAGCAGTAAGTTTCTAGTTCTTGCTGCACAGCATAATTTAGAAATCTGGAACTAAGAGCATGTGAATGGAAACAGAGCATAATCCTTTCAGGTGTGAGTGTATAAACATGGGCATGGAACAACTTAGCACACACTGCCCATGGTTCTTTGGGCCTTTGCAGCCCAGGGGTTTGTGTTGGGATTGTGTTATCAGCTGATATGTGACAGCTGCTGCTGGGACTGGCAGTGTGGCTGGTTTAACACAGCCCAGGAATAGGCCTGTCTCTATAAAAGCTGCAGTTTCTACCTGGAGGGAATGATCTGGAGATCTCTTTTCTCCCTTGAGGCACACCTTTTAGTGCTAAGGGAGCAAGAGGATGGACTTCTGTGGGAGTGCCAGCATGAAGTGTTGGATGTGACCGTGGTCACAGGGTTTTCAGGTGAAGGGAGAGACGAGAATGTTGATTCCATGGTCAGAAGGCTTGATTTATTATTTTACGATATATTTATATATTACATTATAACTACACTAAAGAGAAATAGAAGGAAAGGTTTCCTCAGCAGCTAGCTAAGCTAAGAATAGACAAGAAAAGAATGATAAAAAAGGCAGCTCTCTTGGACTCTGAGATATCTCCATCTTGATTGGCCATTAATTATAAACATCCAAGATGGGCCGATCACAGGTGGACCTGTTGCATTCCACAGCAGCAGATAATCATTGTTTACATTTTGTTGCTGAAACTGCAGCTTCTCAGAAGGAAAAATCCCAAGAAAGGATTTTTCATAAAAGATGCCTGCGACAGTTGGAAACGCTGTTGGGTGCTGGAGATGGGCAGGGGCAGAACCCCCGGGAGGAGAGGAGCACTGTGCCACGGCCTGTTCCAGCGTGGGCACGAGCAGCACACTGCTCTGGGGACAGAGAGCAGCATCGTCCCGTGTGAAAGGCAAAAGGCAACATAAGCAGATTAGTTGTCTCAAGGGTTCCATGCTCCCTATGGCCATCGTTTGGGGAGAAGGAAGTGTCAACCTCACCAGCTCAGCCTGCTTTCTATTTCCATGGGAAACTAAGGCAGGAAAATACCTTGTTTGTGTCTTGTCTGTTTGCTGGAGAATTTAAAATAAGTCTGCCTAGTCTTGGGGTCAAATACTGCCTGAATCCTCTGTAGTGAAGAGCTCTGGCAAGGATGAAGTCAAAGGACTCAACTTATTGCTTTTTTTGTTCAAGTGGCAAATTTGAGATTCTTCAATTTAGAGAAATTGTGTGAATTGAGGCTTTTCCTTGACTTCCTGTCAGGTTCCCCCTCCTCTGGTGTCCTGTCTTGCCAATGTGGCAGCAGTGACGCTGGGCCAGGGAGGTCCTGGTGGCAGCTGCCCACAGAATCCCAGGAAAGAGAGGGAGTGTGCAGGCACTGCTGGGAGGGTGCCTGGCCAAGCTGTAACACAGCTGCTTGCCTCCATTCCTAAAGGATTATTGCAAGGTGGGAGCAAATTCACTGAGAAGGAGTATTAGTCACTTCTGTCTCCTGTGTTGAGTTGCCTCAAGTGTTGATCCTGCTACAATAGTTCAGATGCTTGGGAGAGATGATACTGTAGCAACAAAATGTTGTAATATTAATCCTGTAAATTTATAGGCTCAGTCAGGCTGGTGTTCGAGAGGTTGTTTGGAACTGCCTTGTTTACAAGTAAAAACTTTTACTTTGTTTGAATGTGGTATGAAGCACACTGCCTCTCGTGCACTTACTTACAATCTGGATGGTTTGGTATGTGGTTTAACTGCTGTGCTCTCTCACAACTTTCTCTAAGGCCAGAAAACCTGTTTAAGCTGTCAAATAACTGAGTACCTTCCACCCAACAGCAACAAAAAAAAAAAAAAATCCTCAACGCTCCTCCCACTATCAAATAAAGGGGGAATTTCTGTTCTTTTCCCTTTGAAATTGCTTCATATTCCCTGGAGAACACTAAACCACTGGAAGAGTAGATGAATTTCACCTTGGAGAAATGTAGTGGCCTTTGGCAGGGATAATTTGAATTAGTGTTACACAGGTACCTGTTTTGAAGATACAGTTACCCCTGTGGTATAGTTTTGGAAAGCATGCCTATGATCAAAGTAGGATGTGATAGTGGAAAATGGGTTGCCTCTGGAAACTCAACATTTAAAACACAATAAGACTGTGTTCACTCTTAATTATGGGCAGAGCTAAACAAGTGTGAAACACAGAGGATTTGAAAGAGAGGAACAAAAATGAAGCCTAAAAAGTCAGGAGAGAGCACACTGAAGGCAGGCTAAATATTTTTGTGTTAGGAGAGAGGTTTGACAGCTGTAGAAGTCCGTATGACAGAAAAAGAAAAGCTGTAAACAGCAATAATGCTTCCCTGAGCACCTTAGAGTATATAGGCAGAATTCATTGCATGAGGACATACCAGAGCAGTTTGTTAAATATGTAGTTCAGGGTCTCCTGTTTCAGGAAGCCCCAGGACCCTGGGTTTAAAGGTATTTATAGACAGGTATCTTGAAAACCTAAAATCTTCCCCCACTCCTCTTTTTTCTTTGAAATAGAGAACTTTTTCATGTTTGCTGCATGACAGGTGTCTGCTGGGCATTAAGGGCATTGCTCTGCCATCGTTGGGTTCATTCCTGAATTAATCTCTTACTTCTCCCACTCCCACCTGTGCAATAGAAGGCGGTGCAATTAGTAGGGTACAAACTGAGCTGCTGAGAAAATTTTTCCAGAGTTATTTATTGTTGTTGTTTGGAATGATAATCCAGAGTGTTGGGGCTTTACTCTGGTCAGCAATTAAGCACCAGCAGATGTTCAGTCACTGCCCCACAGTGGGACTGGGAAGAGAATCGTAAGGGTAGATGTGAGAAAACTCATGGGTTGAGATAAAGACAGTTTAATAGGTAAGGCAAAAGCTGCACATGCAAGCACAGCAAAACAAGGAATCCATTCTCCACTTCCCATGGGCAGGCAGGTGCTCAGCCATCTCCAGGACAGCAGGGCCCTATCACACATAATGGGGACTTGGGAAGACAAATGCCATCACTCCAAATGTCCCTCCCTTCCTTCTTACACCAACTTTTATTGCCAGCATGATGCCATATGGTATGGAATATCCCTTTGATCAGTTGGAGTCAGCTGTCTTGGCTCTGCTCCCTCCCAGTTCCTTGTGCACCCCCGACTCATTCACTTGTAGGATGGGGTGAGAAAGCAAAAAGGTTGCCTTGATGCTGTGTAAGCCTTACTCTGCCCTAATAAAAGCATCTCTCTATTTCTGACCCTGTTTCCAGCACAGATCCAAAACAGAGCCACACACAAGCTACTATGAAGAAATTTAACTCTGTCCCAGCCAAAACCACTACACAGAGGAAATACCAAAAGGTCGGAGAGGGCCCTTCCATAGAGACTGCAATAGAAAACGAAAGTGGCAGCACAAACTACCAAAAACTGATATGAACTTGCTTAAAAAACAAAAAACAAATAACTCTTTTAATGTTGAGGAGCATTTTCATTTTAGGAATGTGTATTTAAAATTGGAGAAGGCAATTTTTTTTTTTTTTTTTTTGTTTCAAGATGGATGTGCTTATTTGATGCTATTCCAAAGTAAAAACTTTTCCCCAGAAAAGAATTGAGGAAGGCTACCCTCACCAAGAAGAAAAAGAATTACTGGTGGCTATTGGCATCATGTAACATCTTATTCTTTGTCTTTCAGTTCTTGTGTAATATTTTAACTCATATTTCAAAAAAAAAAAAAAAAAGGCAAGAGAAATATATCCAGATACCCTTTTTCTCCCCCTCTTCTCCTGTGAGAGTAGCAGCTCCTCAGAAGCATTGCAGACCTGTGGGGCTCTATGCTGCTTTCCCCAGTGTTGCAAGATTACTGTTTGAAAAAGACATCACAGAAGTCAAGTCAACATCCTATTACAATAAACAAGCCAGCATTGTGACAGGCAGGTTAGAAGGCACCTGAGTGAATAGATTAGTCATAAAGAATCATTGAACAAATAGCTCAGTCTGGGGCAATGGCAAGGTGGTGTTGACTTTGAAAATAAGAATGGAATCTGAAAACTCTTTCCCTAGTGAGATCTTTAACAAGACCTGGAGGAGCTAAAGTATTGATGAGGAAGTAGTTCTACTCTCAAGGAATTAGAGCAGGTGGGATTTGTTTTCTGTGCAGAGGAAGGCACTTGCAGTGCAAAAGCACCTGGTGCTCACAGTACCATGTCACAGTGCAGTGAGGGACCAAAGTCACACATGCAGCTGTGGTAGCATTTTGCCAGAGCTTATCTTAACCAAAGTTAAAAGCATATTTGGAATTTGTGGAAAGAGATGAAAGTTTCCACATGTAAGGCACAAAATAAGCTTGTTTGGGAAGCTCCTGCTAGAACTTTTCCATAAGCTATTATTCTCCTGTGTCTGAAAGAGGGAAGAATGCATTAGGCATATCTACAGATCATTGCTTATCTGGTATTTGTCAGCAAAGTAAACCTGGTCCACAGTGCAAATTTAGCTAAGTAAAATGTACATCTGTGGGGCTATGGGAGGAAGTGTGATTGGAGGCTTAAAAACGAAGGTGAAAGAGTTCCAACTTGTTGTTTTAGGAAACAACGTGAAATCTGAACACATAATGAAGTGTTAGAAGTTACATACTTCAGGTAGCTGTGTAAGCTGTGTGTACCCTTGATCAACTTTGGATGGATTGTAGGAAAGGTCCTTCCCGTTGCCTGTGTCTGCTCACCTTATGCTTTGCTGCCCAGAGATGCAGAGCTATAAAAGATTTTGTTTTGCAGCAGTGATGTCACTTTTTGTGGACAAGGAAGCCAGTGGCCATGGCTATGGCGTGGGGGCTAGATCTGTCTGTGGTGGTCTGCAGCTGATGGGAAGGATTTGCCACAGAAAGCTTTGACTTGTCACAGTCTCTCTGTGTTCTGACGTCTTCAGATCTTCTGAAGAAGGAGGTGAAGCAGGTGATGTGACTGCAAAGCTGACTTCTATCCCTCCTGTCCTCCATATTTCATGGATACAGTTCCTGTTACAAAAGAGTGAAATATGTCAATTGAATGGCGGAGTAGTCTGACACTGTAGCTAAAAAAATGTTTCCACTGAACTAGCTGTGAATAGGAATTTGGTCTAGAAATCTGAGCATAAGAATTTGACAACTTATTGAAGTCTAGGACCATTACTGGTGTTGCCTTGTTCCATACAGGGGCTTCCTGTGTGGGCAGCTGCCTTGGCCGGTGTTAGCAGCTGAGGAATGTGCACCACAGCTGAGAGTATAGATTTCATCTGTATGTGTTGGTAATGACCTATTAGATGATGTTTTGAAAAAAGCCATTTTAGACAGGTTTTTAAATAAAGAAAACAAACCCATGACCTTTGTCTGAAACACAGCCTCTCCTTATTCAGTGTGCCCAGCAGGTTGCCATACTGTGGGTAGTTGTGTTTGTGAAAGTGTTTTGTTTTCTTTTGCTTATTACTTTCCTTTGGCCCTTCCCATGAAATTGCTCCTGTGAAGTCTCATGCTGTTCATTTGTAACAGTTGAATAAAATAGAAAACTTCTAATTATATCTAAGAGTGCTGCCACTTGACTTGAGTACTATATGAGATTAAAAAAGCCATGTTGCTCTATTTTTCAGCTGGTCTAATCTTGCGTGGTGACAGACATGTTTTGTGAATTATGTTGGTAATTTTTCCTTTGAATTAGTTGTGGGGCAAATCAACATGAAACAGAACAGTTCTGTCTAAAGAGAGACAATATTTGTAGTCTGTGATGTCCAGTGTGGCTGTGCTGTCCATTTTCTGTGCAGTGTTAGAGGACAAGGAAGTTGACATCATGCTTTGATTTCTTAGATCTTGTCAAACCTACTGAGGTTTGACCACAGACCAAGAAATCCTTATCCCCAAAACTAAAATCTGAAACAGCAACATGTTACTTGCAACTCATGTGTTGCACTTACCTTAAACTCACATTCTTTTTCTGCCCTTGGTTCTTGAGCCTTCAAATAAACATCAATCTCACCAAAATCTTTGTAAACAACAAACTCCCAATGCATTAAAACAAAACCAAAACCAACAAAAGAAAAACAACAACAAAACTCACCCACACAACAACAACAATCAAACAAAAGAAAAAATCTGAAACTGAGTTGTGCCAGAATAGATTCAGAGAATCATGGAATGGTTTATGTTGGAAGAGACCTTAAAGATCATCCAGTTCCAACCTCCTGCCTTGGGTGGAAACAACACTGTTTCTAATAAATGCTTTGGAGGGCAGAGCTGTAGGAATTTTGAAATTTACTTGTGCTTTGAATACAGTAGACTGTCCAGAGCAGTGGGTGACTCTACACCCAGGAACTTTGCTCCATACAGTTTGGTGAAGGTTTGGAACATCTTTCATATCTTCCCATCATCTTCCTGGCCATGATTTTTCTGAGATATTTTAAAACAAATCCATTAAAAATCCAGAACAAAATAAAGAAGAAAATGGACCTGAGAAAATGGACTTTTTAAAAAATGGACCTGAGAAATCAAACTTACTGTAACTCTTCTGGATATGCTTAATGGAAAAAGCTAGAGATACACATATGGATAATGGTAGGAATATCCCTAGATGTGTAGAATGGCTTTATGGCCTGACTTGCAATTGTACCCTGCTCTCCTTCTTTGCCCCCCTTCATTCCCTTTCTTGCAGCAGCTCACCAACTAGTGCTCTTCTTGTCTGATGAGGTGCCCTGTGTTCAATCAGCAGTTTGGTTTTTTTATGGTTTATCTGCATGTAGTTAGAAGTTTTCTGCATTTGTTCATTTCTGAAGAATTTCTGCATGCTTTGGGGAAAGCATCATGCTAAGTTAGAGCTCTGTCAGCTATTGTCATAAAAGATGCTGTTGCTCTCTGCAGACCTGATCTCTCTGATATTATTTTGATAGTGGTCTATTTTAAGCTACAGTCAAGAACAAAATCACCCCCAAATTTGATTGTTAAAAGAAACACATGCCACAGACCTACAGTAAGTCTTTTGGAAAAAAGCCAGTAAGATTAAATGCTGTCTGAACTCCCAGATGGTGAAGCTAGCAAAAGATTACACTTAAAGATTGTGTGAAACCCTCCTAGTCACTGAGAAATAGTTATAATATGTGGGATGCCTGAGAAATATTAAAACAATTATTTGCATAACACTGACTTCCATCATCAAGTATAGTTGTCACATCTTCAAGTTTTAATAATCCTCATTTTTCTGCGCCTTCTAGATCCTGTTAAAACCATCAGGATTTCCTGATTTCAGAATATGGTGGTATTTGTTGACAGTCAAATACTAATGTGGCTTTTATAGGTTTTGCTAGAAAAAGAAAGTGGCTATTTTCCACTCTTATTTCAATTTCAGAATCTGTTTCCAACCATTGCTACTGTGCCTTCTGTTTTAATCAGCACCTGGCAGAGGGATGGGAAGTGTAGGAGGACAGGCAATTGATGTTTAATCCTTCATATGATTTCTAATTTCTACTAGGGCTGATTATACATGCATCTAGAGCAAATAGGCACACATGCATATGCTAAATAGAGATACATTATGATTTTCTTGCTACAAACAGTGTATCATCTTCCACGGCCTCCCTGGTTTGGGCCTGGTAAAATTCCTTCTTATGTGTTTTCAGTTCTTCGCTGTTGTTGCTGATGGGAAAACTTTGATGAAGATTCAGTGCTTGAGAAGTCTTGTTTCTTAGGAGATTTTGTCGAACTGTCACTTCTTAGATCAAAATTGGGCCTTTTTTGTACTGGGTAATTAAAAATGCTGTATAAACTACAGAATTCCCTTGAGAGGTTGTGATAATTGGGTGGTTGTGATAATTGAGTGGTTGAGGGATCATTTTATATGAAGGTTGCAATAAATCTAATGCTTTGTTTAAAAACTAAGTATAAACCCTTGCAGTGTTGTGTAGGCAATAGAATTGCTGCTGCTTTGTTACAGGGTTGAATTTGGCCCTTTTATCTCTTTGGTCCACATAGGCAAGGTGTCTGTTTTGCAGGATTGGCAATTATTCCAGGACTGAAGGCTGGGACAAGTCTGATAGCTGCCCCCTAAGGGTACTTTGCAGGGGCATTTATCAGCAGTGAGGGATGCTGTGGGGAGAGTTGCATGCAGTTCTTTTGTTTGGGGTAAAGATTCCTTGTTTTTCTGTTTGGCACATAAAGAAAAAGGTAAAAAGAAATCTCTCTATCTTCACATCATAGTTTGTATCTGTAATGACTAGGAGTTATTTCTGTATTATTGAGCGTTTCCTGCTCTGGTAATTACTGGTGTGTAGCATGCTGCCAAATGGTTTTATAAATCTGCAGAGACTGCAGCTAGCACGGGAAGTCTATTAAAATAACACAGACACTTGATTTACAGGATTTCTCTCAAATTTTGCAATTTCCGTGCTGCAGAGCACAGACACAGTGCTTACAACTTTATACTGCATTTTGAAGTCACCTTGACAAGATTTGAGGTGGCTGTCACACTTCTTGGGATGAGAAGGGAAAACTACAGGGACACACCCAATGGGAGTGGACACAGGACAGGACAAGTCACTTCCAGTGGAGGCCTCTCCACTCTCTCAAAGCATGAGGTCAACAAGCTGGTGTGCTTTGAAAGAGGAGAGAGCAGAGAGGAGACAACGCAGAAGGTTTTAGAGATTTATCGCTCCTTGGCATAAATGGGCAGAGCTGAAGGCTTTGGGGTTTTGATAGCTTGAGCCTTGCTTTTAAGCTGAGAGGTCGATGAAAAGACCCACTGTGCTTTACAGGCAACCTGGCCATGTCTCTCTGATGTCTCTCTAACATGCCCCAGAACTGCAGGGTGAATAGGTTTTACCTCTGCATATCCCATTGCATGGGCACTGGACAATGTTTTGGTGTCAGTATCCTTTAAATAATGGTACAAAAGCTGCAGGGTGAAGAAGTGGGCTGTGGGAGTTATTCCAAAGACTAAGAAAGCATCTTAGAGCAGGAGACTTGGATGTAACCTATCTGGTTGGAAAAAAAGTTGAGAAATTAATTTACTAGATTTATGAAAATATGCATGGAAAAAATGAACTCTTTTCTCTATTGAAGAAAAGCAGAAAAAGAGCTGAGGCCTGGAAGGTAACACTGTTAATTCAAATGAAGAATGAAGCTCAAATCTTCCATGAGATGGTGGGTAATTCAATGCTCCATCAGGGAAATGAGTGAAGCTCCTATCTTGTGCTCCAAACCATCATGTGAACACACCAAAATACTTGTAGAAACACAAATGACTGATGTTGATAAGGAGATATTTCAATCACACATAAGGATCTGTGGTACATCAGTGGTCTGACTAGATAATTAACTTCTCTGGCTTCAGAACTGACAAGTATACTTTTTAGAACACTTGTACTTCCATAGCAGTTGGGTACATTGGTTACAGCACTTGGCTGCAGCTTTTCACATATTACTGCTTGATGGTGCTTACACCACTGTAACCAGAGATTGTGGCAGCCTTGTTAGTGGCTGTGGAGATGCTCTGCACTTTCACCCATTTAGAAAACATCATCTTGGCTGGGGTTGTAATTAAGCAGGTAGCCAATTAGCTGAGCAGTGGCTGAACTCCCAGAAGATGCCTTGTGTGTGCATACAAAATAGGTGTGCTAGGTGATGCTGGCTCCTGGGGACAGAGCTGTGACAGCCAAGTGTGGGATAGCCCCAGGACACGGCTGGGGAGTGGTGTGGTGACAGTGACTTTGGAGTGCTGCCCTTTGCAGAGGGGCAGCAACCCATGGATTCAAACTAACAAGGCTGGAATTTAAAAGTGGATCTTGAAGGTCGTTTCTCACAGTTGCTCTGTAAAATACCCAGAAAGGATTCTGTGAAAGCCCATCTTTGGTAGTTTACAGTCTTGAAAACACCTCATTTTAATTAGGGCTGCCTGTACTTGGAGCATTTGTATTTCTGCTGGGTTATTTACTATATCATCATATTCAGCCTAGTGCTGCTTTGACTGCTAGAGGATTACTTTTATTTTGATTAATTCTGATTAATTAAAGGGGGGGAGCATTTGCGTCACCACATTTCCTTTTCCCTTTGATTTAATTTTATTCAGCCCCCAAGGAGTTATAAAATATCTATGAGCTTTCTGCAGTCTCTACATAAATACTTAATTGTTAGGTGACTGTATTAATGGAATTTATTGTTTCTTGTATGAGTTTGATGTTTATATATCATTTCATAACACAAGTAGTGAAAAGAAAAGCCTGCTAAATTTCATGTATACAGAAAGTAATGCCTCCTTGTCAGAAACACTGTAGGGATTTCTGTGTGTCTGTCTCCCTCTCTAAATATATCTGTGTAAGTATTAGAATACATTTATATAATTGTAAATATTTGTATATGTGTATATGTTTTAGAATAAGTTTCCATCAAGATATGACAGACCAAGTGAATCAGCTATTTGACACCTCACACATGCAGAAACCTTTCAGGACAGCTGGTTCAACGCAAGGATGAACCACTTGTAACTTGCCTGCTCTGCTTGGTCTTACCTTTGGGCTGTAATTGTAAAAAGTAGTATTTTCACTACCCATCTCTTTCTTTCAATTATCTTATTCTAGATTATTTGAGTTGAAAATATCATAATTAGGATGAAAAGATCAAAAATGTATTATTCTTTGCCTAATTCAAAATATGTATTAAAGTGCAACTGATCTTGTAGAACAAACAAAAACCCCCACATAAATCTGTAGAAAAAGTGAAGTCAAAATTGAAGGACTAATGCACACTTGTTTATCACATCTCTTGGGGTAGATCCACAGCTTGAAGTTTGCAGAGGAAAATTTCCAAGCCACACTTATCCAAGGAGTAGGGCTCCAAGTTGAGTGCTCTCAGACTTCTTGAAAATATCTTGATTTATCTGTTCTCTTTGGCCAGGCCTGGCTGTCTGTCAGGGTGGGTGTACTGGTCAGTGAGTCTGCAGATGCTTAGCAAGGGAATGGGCATTACACAAGCTGACTCTTCCCCTGAAAGAAAGGCTGTGCAGGAGGAGCTGGAAATAATCTTAGAAGATTTGTTCTATCAGAAAAGGGGAGGACACAGAGACTGTGGTGATATCTGGGACAGACAGAGGCATGATGTTATGGTGTTTCAAGGGGCATAAGGACCAACTTTCATTGTCTCTGCTGCTGTCATTCCAGTCTTCTGAAATGCAGAGGAGACAATGAAGCTCTCTGTTGACCTTCATGAGAGCATCAATGCCCTGGTTCCTAATTATTAATATGCTAAAGCAAGGGCCAGTTGATGCCACAGAGCAAAAATAAAACTTACCAGAAATAAGTAGGGCTTTTTTAGCATTATATTGAAGTATAATCTATTCTTAATGGACATCTTTTTATAACTTCTTAGGCTGGGCATTTAAAAATATTGATTATAGAACTAGTGGTTTTAAGTGAAAAGATGCTTTATAAGCCACAACATAAGGGGGAAAGAGAACTTAGTTTGTGCCATAGTTTGTGGTGTTAAGGAGGTGCAGAGATTGTTCTCTCCCTTCTTTTCAGGGTAAAAAAATTAGAAATCAAGTTATAAAAGTGAAAGAAAAGACAAAAATACCCTTATGCGCAAAGTAAAAAGTTAGTGATAATTTTTTATAATTACATCTGTTAAAATACTTTATGTTCCAAAGTGCTATTTGTACCATTTGCTTCTGAACTCTGACATCAGCTAACTAGAAGCCTAAACAATTTTGCTAAGAGTTTTTTCTTTTATTTGTTATGCTTATTTCATGTAGAAGAATATGAGCACTGATGTTTCAGTTGGTTTCGAAAACAAATGTTCCATGTAGCACTCAGAACCTTTAGATTTTAAAGTTAAGCTGACAAAATATGCAGTAAAATCCATGCTGTCTGTGCTAGTCCTTTTACCAGAATTTACCAAAGGTGATGATATCCATCATCTAATACAATTGTGGTAGTGAGGCTCTGAAAGTTTAATGCTGCCAAACTTCCTTTGAAGTCTGGACATCAGGGATATTTGATTAAATCCGATCTTTGTCCGGAGGATTTGACATTCATGGGACCACAAAATTTTGGAAAAGCTAGAAGTTTAACCTTTGCTCTTAAAAATTCACTTGCACCTGTATAATTGAGTTGGTATATACAATCTAAGACACAGATACTGCTGGACTTTTCTATGTTGTCTTGCTATTCTTTGCCTTCACACAAAAGATATGACTGAGATGTGGATATGACTTCAGCTGGGATATGACTTCATGGGGATTGGAGGGCAGCCTTTTTTCTGACAAACTATTGAGGTATCTCAGCTTGCAATACATATGAAATATTGATTGCTTGTATGAATTATTACCTTAGGGCTTAATTTTGTGTCTGTTGAAGTCAGTTAAGTGGCTTCACTTTGGATTTAATTGTTTGAGAATGTGAGTCTTTGGAAATATATATGACTTGGAGGTGGAGGTTCTGAAACATAAATCTCTCCTATGCAGTATCATTAGCCTGGTACAAAGGTGGTTTGACTTTCAAATAGGAGAAAATAATTCTCCAGATAAATGGTTATCACTTTGACCTGTGCAAGTAAAAATTTTACTAAGATGGGGAAACCTGGGAAATAGGTATTTTATACCAGAATTACCTGAAAAATCAGCTCAGGAAAAAGGAGTGTTTTGCACATGCAGTACTATCTGTTCTAGGCACTGTACATTAAACCTCGGGGGGAGGGGGGTTGATGGGGTTTTTTTTCTTCCTAATGTAGTGTTAAATCATGAGTTTGGAAAAGGATGTATGTGCTCTCCTGCTGAAGTCCCAGAGCTAGTGTAGTAGAGTATTGTGTTGAGTGTTCTGTGGGTGGTGTTCTGTCTGCTCTCTGTGGTGTGGCTCCTGTGAGGCAGCTTGTGTTCTTTGGGGACCTCCCCTGTTCTGGGGGTGCTGTATGTCCCAGTGTGGGCTTGCAGCTGCCTGGCTGTGCATACTCATAGTCTGGTAGCACAGTGTGCCATTGGGTGTGTGAACATCAGGTGTGTTGTCGTGCTAGAGGACCAATCACAATTGTCTTTAAAAAGTCAAAATCCCACCCTATTTTTCTTCTGTCATTGGATCTCGTTTCAGTAAAAGTGATTGGAAGAGTCTTGAGTTGTGACCAAAAGAGCCACAAGTGACTGGAAAAGAGAAGTGGTAAGAAGAGTGGTGCTGAGCAGTGTTTGGGAGGGTGTGGGTGACATTGGTGGCTGAAGATGTGACTGGTGGTCATTGGCAGCTGGAAACCATCTCAGTAACCGTCTGTGTTTTCTGTGCTCTTGTGTAGGGAGGTTTCGCTCTCAGTGCTTTGTCCTTAACGCTGGAAAAAATGGTAGCCTGATGTCAGTGTTTATCCTGGGGATTGGAGAAGCTGGAAGGCCCTGGCCAGCCCAAGTGTTGTGCCATGCTTGTGCTTGATTGAAGAACTCATGAGAGGAAAAAGCTGTTGGCACCAGTGGCCAGGAAAGGCTGGTAGGTGAGACTAATGCCCTGGCTGCAGATAGAAGGGTGCAAGTGTAGCAAGCAGCTCTTACACAGGGGGTGATCCACAAGCTGGGCTGATGGCTGGTGATTGCTGGGTTGGTTTGCTAATTGCTGGTTTTGTTCCGTTTGTGCTGGAAAACTCTTCCAGAGCTGCTGCAATCTCATTTTTAAAGGCAAATGAGCTGGTTAAGGCTTCCTCTGCAGTACCTTGCGGGTGCTGCACCAGCTGAAAGGAATTGTTTTGCTGCAAAGGAGTTGTATCTGTTTATCCCACCTCGCTTTTAAGGGTGGAGGGCTTGTCCCTCAAATTGTAATGCACAAGTTAAGCAGTTTGCCTGGCAACAGACGTGTGGTGAGATAGCAAAAGCAGAAAGACACAGAGAAACAGTACAATGCAGAGCCATAGGAGCAAAATTAGAAATGAGCTGACTGAGATGAAGTGCTAAAAACTGAATTCTGTTAATGCTATTGCCAGCCTGCAAGGCAGGCTGGATGGAGGAGGAGACTGGGGATGCTGTCGTTAAACAGGGCAGAGAAGAGGAAGCAAATGGATGCAGAGCAGGGAAAGAATGAGTGGCCATGTGTTATGCATTAAAATAGCTTTAAGGTGATGCACCCAAACGGGGAGGCAGCCTGGTGAGTGGCAGGAGCAAGGCAGCAGGGATGCCTTGCAGGCACAGGGCTCTTGCTGGAGGCAGGTTGTGTGGTGCCTTGGCACCGGCTTGCAGCCAAATGCTGTTTAGGCTGACTGGGGGTTTGAGCCAGGCTGTTCCGTGCTCTCAGGCAATGCTTGGGTGCAGGTCTTCAAGGCTGTTCTAGGACATCACTGCAAGAGCTGCGATCCTGCCATGCTCTGAGATTTACCATTTTCTGGGTTTAGTTTAGAAAGGCCTTCACATCATGCCTTTTTCTTGCCTTGAGATCCCAACAATCGCTGAAAGCTTTGTGCTCAGACAACTGCTGTAATACCATTCCTAGATGACTGGGGTAGTGATGGGAAATGGGTGAATAGACTCAAAGTCTATTCTGGTCTCTCATGAAGAAGGGGTGAAATGTATCTTTCATACCTTAGAAGTCCAGAAGCCATTAGGGTTTACCACTTCAATATTGCAGAGACCTGGGGCAGGAATTTCAGATTTATGTAGTCTGTACAGTCACTTGATCTCAGTCTGGTTTAGAAATAATTTAAAAAATGTCTTTACTCATTCAAGATACTGGGAATAATATTTTCAAATTCTTTCTAAAAAAATACATGCCACAGAGAAACATTCATCAGCATGTGACTTAATTGGTTTTTGTGTAAGTTTAATAAATATTTTAATGAAGTGACCGGAACACTTTTCTGGCTGTTCCTAGGACTCCAAAATGTACCTGATCTGTGAAAGCAGGAATAGACTTGCAGTATGCCACAGGAAGTAAATTCTTGAGTTTGGACTGCTTATTATGGAGAGGCTTCTATTAGATTACTTGACTTGCAAATGTCTGTAATTACTATTTAAAAGGAAAACATTCTACTTAAACTTGAGCATTCTTATAGTCTAGATGAAATCCTTATCTGAAAGTTCAGTTTGTCCAAAAGGGTAATTTCTGTCTCTTCTCCAATGGAAGTATTTAGAAGACATCATTATGCCTTCAAAATGTTGTTAATTTCTTGTTAGCTATTCCTTCAAATTGTTGTTAATGTAAATAGTCTGAAACAAAGAAGTAAAACAGTCTTTTAGTCTCATGAAGCAAAACAGTTATGAAAATAAATTGTAAACGCTGATAAAGGCATCGAAATCTTAGATGAACCCTGTTCTTGGATCTGTCTATTGCTTTGCAGGGCTCTTCCCTTTGCATTGGCCATATAGACACAGCTCTCTGCAGCAGTCAGGGACTTGTTATCAATTGCTGTTCACCAGCAACGTTCACTGAATTTACTTCTGTTTCCTGGAAGAGTTTAATTAGTGTTGCTAGTTTGTTTTTTCTGGCTGTGGTTTTTTTGTGCTTTTTCTCCAAGAAGTGTTTTTCAGCTGTGGAGTTAAAGGGAGCTTTGCCATTTGTTTCAGTGGAAGCAGGGTACAGCCAAGAGTAGCTGTGCATGTCCAGAATGTCAGTCTGCACATGCAGTTATTGCATCTGAAGATCAATTGATGTAGTCAGCTGAAAATGTAACTTAATTATATGGTTCAGTGAGAAACTGTGTAGTACAGCTGTAGCTAGTGAAATCCAATGTGAAAGGAACACACAATTTTAGAACAGATTCATCATCTGTAAACCCAGAGAAAAAGGAGCTAAGTGAGGATTTTGGTTTTCTGGAAAAACATGAGTACGATGATACAGCACTTCAAACATGGTCTCTGCATACATGTTGAGGTTTTCTTTGTCAGTGGTGGATTTTTTGTTAGTTTTTTCATTGGTTGTTTTGGGGCTTTTGCCCCTAAAAGCAGTGGCTAGCTTGTGGGTGCTGTCCCTTTGCAGGAAAAATGTTGGTGCAATATTTCAGTTTGAGAATATAGCATTGCAGGGAGTCAAACCCCAGAAACCTGTGCTTTGAGGCCCTGGGTATTGAGCCTTACAGGAACTCTGTTTTCCAGATGTTTAGACAGTATTGAAGAAGAGATGCATGAATGTTCTCTAGTTTTGGTGATCTGGAGAACATTGTCTTTGCTTATGGGTACATCCTGGGAAAATCTTTGTGGGATCAGTGTTATCTGTGCAGAAATTGTGGAAAAACTGATAATGTGTCTAGGAAACAGGTGCCTTGTTAGATACAGTTTCATCTTAATATGTAATGTCTTTTGGAATCTCTTCAGTAAATGTTTTTTGTAAAGCTCCTTCTACTGGATGTGTAGTCTCCAAAATGGGGTGTGCAAGATGATCCCTTAGGGTGCAGGAGGGAAAATAACAGAAAATGTAGAATTATAAATAAATTTTAAATTTAAAGTTATAAATATTTGATTCATAAATGTACATATATTGTGGGTGCATGGTCAAAATTCAGTTTTGTTAATGGAATGCACAATGAGGTGGAGGCACTGCATGGGATAGTAATGTATTGCCTCAGATAAATACACAGAAATTACAAGAATTAAAGCCTGTTAAAGATATACTCTTTACAGGGAGTTTGTTTTGTTTAAAAGTATTTTTATTTACCCATCTTGATGGGGTCTCTTCTTCCCTTCTTTCCCTCAGGGTGTGCTGCCTGTGCAGCCAGTCTTCCTTGCATGAACAGAGTATCTCAACTGCTTCAGGTGGCCGTGGCTTCTACACATATTTACATTCCAAACACTTAGTAAAGCCTTATGTTATATTTCGACAAGCTATTATGTTAACAAAAAACTGAAGTGTTGCTTTCTTTCTCTGTCAAGGATGACTCATCCTGACTGCCTTTCTGTTGTACCAGTTAGGCTCTTTTCACACTGGGGCCCCTCTCTTTCCTATCTGCTCCAGCCTGGACCTTCCTGTTCTCAAGAATGGCAGATGTGGAGAGAAGGAGCCCAGCATTAAAAGCACTTTCTCACTCACCTGTCATTCTTTGGAGAAGCAAGTGGATGAACCAAGTCCCTTCTCTGCTAAAGTTCGTGTTGTGATTTGAGGGAATGTTGTAAATGTTCTTTCTAGTCACAATTGGCAGTGCAGATACAGCTGAAATTTGCTTGGTTTTGAGTCCTTGTATTTAATGAAAAGTCCTGTTTATTGCTTTTGATTATTTATAAGCTTATCTCCCTTACAAAATCCTTACCTTCAGAGTAAGGAGTCCATGATCTAGATTTTGTGCAGAGAATTTGAATGCATCGCAGCGAAGGATGTTACTTCAAAGTGGGTGCATCTTTTTACTTCTGAATATTTTTTTAAAGGTGTGAGAAACATCCATTTTCATCGCCCTTCCTGTGGATGGATGATTACTTTATGTAATGCACTTTTTTCCTTTTATGCTGCTCCCTCTCTCCTTGCCTGCAGCCTGAGGCACCCAGGGGTTGCAGCCTCCACCCTTGCTGGTGTGGGAAGTCACAGTCAGTGAGCTGTGCTGGGCTGCCCTGGGCTCTGTTCATGGCGCTCAGGATACCATTCTGGGTACTCTAGTGTTGGTCTCTTTTGCTTAGGAGTTTATAGTAATATTTAACTACACTGCTTCTTCAGATGTCTAGAATGCATATATTACTTTTTCTAGAATCACTATTCTAGAGAGTGATCTTAGCAGCAGTATTTGTGGGCCTCTGCTCATTTAGTGTTGGATGCTGATTATAGCAAACTTGGTCTGAGGGTTCTGAAAATCTTAGAAAGGTGTGTTTTTATGTGGATTTTTTATGCTAGCAGTTGTTAATACTGACCACAGGACTCTGGCTGTAGATCTTTCTTTTCTGTGTGTTCTGGGGAATACCCCACCATATAAGATTATTTCAGAAATTATAACATTTTCTAGGGAGAATCCTGCTGCCCTAACCAACATGCCCTAGGTCATTTAAGAAAACAAACAAACAAAAAAAGTAATTGCTACAAACAAATTGTATGTCTGCTTTTAAAATACCTATTTTAATAGTCAATTAAAATTAGGAAATGGAAATATGAAGGGAAACTTAACATTTTTATCTCAGGAATTTTTCTCAATTGCTGTTTGAGTACAAACACTGTAACCCAGCTTTAGTACTGAATGTTTGACCTGATTATTTAATATTTTTTTTTGTTTAATTCTACAAAGTTGCATCCCTGCCAGCTATCTACTGACTTCACAAATGGCATTCCTCTTTTGCTCTCATTTGTTGTGAAGTCTAAATAAGTGATCTCTGGAAAAATGTAGGCTGTAAGTTCCAGCTGTGACTGTCATTGTGGCTGTCACTGATGCTGCTGAAGTTAATTTGCAGTCTTTGCCCTGGACGTAGTTGCCTTGTTCTGTACAGCACTCTGAAGATAATGGACAGGCACCAGCTCAAAAAAATGGGGCAACAGTAGAGATTTAGTTTAACCTACTTTTTTAGCAGGCAGCTAAGATGGTAGCTTTTTTATGGGGTGGCAGTGGCAGGTCAGGTTTGGGGATTTTGAATACAAATGCATTTTTCCCTTACATCTTTAACTGACTTGAATCTGTTTAACTGCATGGTAAGGGACCCATCAGAGAAACCTGAAAGCTTTGTTGTAAGTGTCTCTGGCTGATGGAATATGCTGGGCTGGGACCAGCCAAGCTGGGCCACTTGTACCCTGGGTTGTTGCCCAGCTTTCCTGCAGGAATCAGAATTTTGCTGCTGCTAGTTTGACTGTTAGTGCTTTTCTTTACTAACTGATGTCTAATAGTCTTCATAGTTTTTGTTTGCTTTGTTGATTACTAGCAATGATACTAATTTAGCTTTGAAGTTGAACACTTCTCCCAGCCTAACACTATCAATTTAGGAACAGACAAAGCTATTAAGAAAACAAAGAAAAAAAAAGAGAAAGGAAAGAGAAACAGAAACCTTCATTTTCAGTAGAAATTTTGTAGATATCCTCCAGGCCAGCTCCTCCCTAATGTAGAAGCCATCCCATGCAAGGCATGGAGGTTGCCTCTTCTGCCATGAGCTCCTGTTTATGGCCAGCTTCAGACTTCCTGAGCTGGAGTGAAATTCAAAGGGAATTAGGAGGCACAGTGACAGATCCAGATCATGTCAGCCCTGCAGCCGTGTCCTCCTGAGTCTGTATTTGAGCCCAGCTGGCAGAACTAACATCTTGTGACTGGGCATCTCCAGTGAGTGAATAAAATAAGTTGATTCAGTTGTTTGGCTGGACATGGAGAGGGCAGATAAATTCTGTATAGCCCAAACTTGAAAGAGTAAGTTCCAGTTTTATGTGGCTGATGCTCTTGGCTCCCTTACGGGTCATGCTCACCTGCAGCTGAGAGTTTGTAGGATTTGGTGTTTTTATCCGAGGGTTCAGATTTTGTTGTGTGCCCCTCTGCAGGAATGCCAGCAGTGACAGGTGAAGTGCCTGAGTGTCAGCTGCTGCGTGTGTCTGTGTCACCAGCAACAATTGTTACACTGCAGTCGATACATTTGCAAAGAGCGTTTTCCAACCAATTTTACACATTCAGAGTTGGAATGTGTTCCTGCAGGGAGAAGCAATCGTGATGAAGGAAGCTTTTGGCAGCACTGCACTTGAATTGTGCCCAGCTCTGTGCTTGGGATGGAGAGGCAGTGCTGTGGTGGTGTCACACCTTCCCAGGCACAGCTCATGGAATGGCCCAGGAGCCTGCAGCTGCTTTGTTCTTCTTCCCCAGCAGGTACAGAAGGGGCCCTAAAATCTGGCACTGAAGTTCATGGATTGGAATGAAAGGAGTGCTGCTCTGATTAAATTTGATTTATTTTAGTGCTTTGTTTTTACTTCTGATTTGCCTGGTCTCTTTGCAGGTGGAAGCAGTCCTAAAAATTTTTTGCTTTGCTATATGTAACTACTGTGTGGGTGTTGCTAGGAGAGATGGCGACAAGGGGCTGAGAAATTATCCCCGTTTTTTAATTAGGAATGGTATTATTTGCCTGGTTTGGGGGACAGATATAGGTATGTGTGTACATTGATTTTATTTTTCTTCCCAGAGTAGTATTTCTACCCTGATTGCTTTTAGCCTATCACGTGTAGTTTAATTCTTGGAACATCTTACCTAGCTTCATTATTTGAATAATATGAAAGATAAAGTTCCCAGTTCAAGTCCTTATTTATGACTTATTACCTAAGCATTTACATATAAGTGTGTGATGTGTGTGTGTGTTGAGGATTAGGGAAGGAGAACCTTGCCTGCTTCCCTGACAAGGATGTGCCTTCAGGTGCATCTCCACCTGAGCTCAGAGGCTGGTGCTGGAAGCATTGCTTGTGCATCCTGTGGAAGGCAGCAGGTGTTTGTACAATTACTGAGGTGCACTGTGACATGGTAAGAAGGGGCTGTGTGTGCACCTTCCCTCAATTCTGCTCAGGTTAATCAAATCGTTCACACAGCTCCTATTGATATTTGAGTATAAAGTAACAGCTAAAAGGCCTCTGATCATTAATTTTTAACAGCCCAAATGGCTTCCAGGCTTTTGGTGGTTTTTTTTGTTTGTTTTTTGGGGGGTTTTTTTGGGGTTTTTTTGTTTTTTTTTAAGGCAAATCATAAAACAGTAATTCACATGTGAAAAAATCTGTCACATTTAAACAGCAGCGGAATCCTGCGGGGCTTTGCAAAGGAACACACTTACTGATGTTTGATGACTTTTAAAAATCAGTGGTAGAAGGCCTGGTTTTCACTCTCACACTGCATAAACCTGGGGCATCTTGATCATCAGATGTGCTTACAAATGGGAAGGGGCTTTATATCACACCAGATAAAATGCAGCAGTGGTAAAATGATGCACTTGTACTTTAAATCTTTGTAAAGCTATAATTTTTCAATAAAAGAAATCTTTTAGCTTTTAACTAGACTGATTAGCAGATGACTTTGTGAAATAATTGTTCTATTAGGTGAGTCTGGTGGTATAACTTCATATTGCTTTCTAGCCCTCTAATATTTTTCCAGAAGTAACCCTGGGACTGTGAAACCCAAATTCCCTGTAGTATGGGACAGTGCAAAGAAAAAAGAGCCAGCTGCAAGATAATGACGCTTGTTCTTGGACATGAGCACTGCCAGTTGAACTGCCAGGATGTGTCAGTCTCTACTGAATGTTTAATATTCCCTGATATCCTTAAGCTAATAATTAAGCAGTAGCATACGTTGCATAATCCAGTATTCAATTTTGTTGGAATTGTATTCCTTCCTAACTTCTTACATGGTCATTTAGTTCCAGTGAAGAATGGTTTGAATTTTGTGCTTGTTTGTAACTTTAAGATGAAGCCTTTTGCCTTCTCTAAATTTCTGTAAGTGGTAAAATTTTTCTCATGATCTCAGCAAATCCGGATTTAATGTCAGAGGGCTTTGTCTTGAATTTTATTCACTCTTTGAATGTAAAGAGAGGAGAAAAATGGAAATTGTGAGATGGTATGTAGTTGAGTGATGGAATGCAGGAGAGGTTGACAACTTTTTAAATGTTTGCTTCAATAACTTTGAATCTTTAAAATCAAAGTGTTATCAGGTGGGACAACTCAGCAGTTAAGACAAAGAAAGCAAAAATGACAACCCTTGAATCATGAAGTATGCTCATTAGGTAGTTTACAGCTTTACAAAGTTAATCTAGGTGATCAGAGCAGGCTCCTTCACCTGCTGAAGTGTGGTAAACAGGAGTGGAGGCTTCTCACTGTTTTGGGTGTAGAATGCTTGCATTTGGCTCTCTTTGATTCAGCACAGGTCTGAGCTGAATGTTCGAAACAGAACCCAATCTAAAGGTGTGAAAAGTGACCTCCAAAAGAAGGAGAATTTCTTCATTTCACTTTTCTGCTATGGTAAACAAGTCAACCCCAATCTCTTGACCTCAGTTGCTTTACAGCCAAACCCTCTGAGATGATTTTGTGAAGATATTTGCTTGTTGCTCTGCTCTCTTTCATTGCATTTTCAAGCAATGCACACTAAATGTGCTTCACCCTTTAAAAAAAACCCCAAAACATTGAGGGGCAGATAAAACTGGGGAAAGGACTTCCCATTTCACTGCAAGACCTACAGGTTTTCTTGCATGCCTTCAGGTATTGTGTATTGGTCATCTGCAGGCCAGAGACTGGGGTGTCAGTGGGCTTGTATTTGGTTGTCTTTAATGTTTTACCATGAAAAAGCCTTTTTGCTGGCAGAAGTGTCATACCTTGTCTTACACTGGATTTCATGGAAGCTGGTCAAGTTACTTTTCCTACGTTTTGTAGGAGCAGATCTGCTTTCTGGGAGCATTGAATATTGAAACAATTTGTTTTCTGTTTTTAAGTAGATGTATCCTACTAACAAGGAAGTAATTTTGTGCTTTCACTTATTAAATTCACACTTGATTTCCTCTTTGTTTTACCAATCTTATGCATTTTGGAGCTACACTGTACTTCTTGAAATGCCAAATTTGGGCCGTGACTCATGATAAATCTGCTTGGGTATGTCTCATCTGCAGCCTCTGTGAAAGGCTGTCTCCTGACTCTGGAAGGGGAGATGGCTTTTCTGTGTTTCTTCAGGAAGGGGTTCATCCCACTATGGACCACATTAACCCTGTACCAATCTGAGTCTGCCATGTCACAAATTAAATATATTTATTTTAAAACAGCTTGCAATGGAGAACAGAGGTGAGGCAAACCAAAGTCCTAAAATTTGGGTTTATCAGAAGTTCAGGGGTGCCTTTCTCTCCATGCTGTTTCCTATGGTCCTCTGCTGGCATGTGCTGCCAGTCCTGCTGGGCTGGGTCTGAGGTGGGATGCAGTGAAAGATGTCTGCTATATTTGGTGCTACCAGTGAGATGTTTTTGTGCAAATTGATGTCCTTGTTTTTTTCCCATCCTGGCTGTTTGCTTTATTTGATTTAAATAGGGAATGGGGTGAGGAGAAAGGCAAAGGAGCAGCTGTAAATTAAACTGGCACCCTTGAGGATTTTGAATTAGTTGCAATGGGTTTCCAAGAGTTCATGTTAGAAAAAGGTTATGTTTAAAGTAAGTTTTTCTCATGTTTGGATCACAGTGATAGTTTTGCCTCTTGCATCCTTCACTGTAGATGAGGAAAAAGCAAACATAGCATCCAGGATAACAGCATGTTTCAACACTGTCAGTGCAATGCTGTGAATTCTTGCTGGGGAGGATGCTGTTCTGAACGTTTGGTGGGTGGATGATTACGTATCACCTCCAAAAGTCCTGAGGTTTTTAGCTTCTCAAAGACCTAATCCATCAATACTCCATTTAACAGTGTTAATAATTTCCCTTATCTGTCTGGCAGGGAGTTGTTTGTTTTAATGTGATCTCACTGGTATTATTAAAGGAGTTGGAATGCAGAAACCTTTTTTTCCTTTTATTCTAGTGCCAAATATATGTAAATGGTTTTAAGGTGGAGAGTATGAATTGGAATTATAATGCAGTATAAATAGTAATCCCTTCTCAGATGGTGAGTGAAAATAATTTTAGTTTATATTCTGCAACATGCAATGTCATAGTGATTTGAAGCATCCTGTTTTACAGGACAGATTTCAGATATAGGTGACTGAAGCATTATGGCAAGTTCTGTCACTGTCCAAACAAAACCTTGGTGTAAAAGATACAAAGATACATATCTTTCTCTATGATTACTGCCTAGTTTTAAATGTTACTCCATTTATGTATGTTGCTCTACATAATTTGTGTAATTCTGTTGAATAGAGCAATCAAGCCAAGAAAGAGGGAGAACTGAAAGCAAGATTGAATACTTGCATAAAACATTTTCCAGTCAGAACTTAAAAAAATCACTAATGCAGAAGAATTAGATACTCCGGAAAAATCACAGGTTTTATCTGTTGTCTTTCCTTGGGTGTTCTGTGCCTTTTCTTATGAATATTTTCCTTAGCAGAAAATGGCGTCTCTGGTCTCAGGTGTCTTAGTATTGCTTGTGGGACTCTGTAGACCAGGCCTTTGATGAGAATTAAACTACATCTTTATGGTGGTATCTGTGTGGGAACTTGTAGCAGTCAGGTACTTTGGTTGTCAGTGATTTTGCTTTGTGCTGGATATTATACTGGGTTCTTCCCATTCTGCTACACACTACAAAAATCTTGAAAACTGCTTATATCTTTGCCCTGGACTTGCTTCAGTGATGATCCTATTAATTTTGTTTGCTTTTGTTGGGAGATTTTTTTTTTTCCAAAGGAATGGCAAATGGTCAATTTCTCACCAATCTCTTTTGATGAGCAATGTGTTCTTTTTTGATCATTGCTCTTTATCCAGCACATATTGTTCTAACTTCAGGTTTTATAATTTCAAATTATAATAATTTTCAAGATCATTGGGACAAATCTTTCCCTGAATCAAGAGGAGAGTTTTGACTAGCAGTGAGGGAATCATCTAGGGGAGGGGTAGTAACTCCTCACCAGCTGGAATGTGAATCTGCTGTTGGAAACCAAGCAGTGCTCACGTGTAGGGAGTGTCTTAACGGGTTTGCTCTTTACCAGGCATGTGATAGGAATACCAAGAACAGAATAATTTGGATATTTTCCTCTTCTGGCTGATTTAACAGTACACAGTGTTCAACCAGTCTACAGAGTCCTTGAACATTTGATGCCAACACCTGTTAAATTCCTCTAGAAAGTGTTTTAGGTATTATAGGGAGGAAAATTATATGTCCTTGTTTATGTATCCCAGAGAGGAACTTGGTGCTGAAGACAAACATTGATCCAAATGATCAGTTAAAAAACTACTTGGAGGCAGGGATGAGAAATCTTCCCTTGATTTTTTTTCTTCTGTTGCAATTGCTGCGTCATTCCCCTTAGCAAGAGATGTTAAACAAGATTAAATATGACTAGAGAAAGATATATCTGTATTTATATCATCAGTGTACATTGATGTAAATTCATGTTTCTGAATAGGCCTTGGGATGATTTTTCTTCTACAAGCTAAATGTTACCTTGAAATAAAAATTTTCCCTTTTTGCTTTTAATTTTTTTTTAAATTGACTGTCATTCCTGGACTGTGGCAGTAACCCACTGGAAACATAAAGCTCTTCATGGTAGAACAGATGTACATCTTGGTCGAAAATACAGTATGACTTGCCGTGGTTGCTAAAGTAAAATGGTATCTCTGTCAGTTCAAATCAGTCTGTAGCTGCATTCAGGAGCTTCTCCTGCCCTGTGTTTTGATGACTCATATGCCATCTTCATGTTCACTGCAGAATTCTGTGAGGACTCTTAAGGTTTGGACATGCTTAGAATAAAATGAGTACCAAGGAGGTAGCCTGCCTAGAGTTTGTCACACAAACTCCTTCACCTGCATCCCTGCAATGACCCACCCAATTCCTGCATGACCCACACAGTTTAGTGAAGGATTGTGCTGTTATCTTTTGCGGTCCCTTGAACTCAACTGGGAATTCAGCATCACAAGAACTCTTCATGTCCTTGGTGGTGCTGTACCTTTTATGTAACAGATGTCCTGAGGTCTCGTTGGTTCAAAGTAAAGGTTTAGGGTTAAAATACATTTATTTGATTTACTACAGGAAAAGGTTGTTTTCAAAGTTGTAAAAAGGTGACACATCAAAATGTATTTTCAGAGTTATGCTTAGTTGGGTTTCCTGTTTGTTTTTGTTTGGGTTTTTCAGTCTTAAGATCCTTTCTTACTTACTTCATCGTGTTAAATAGCTTGTGACAGTGACTGAGCCCCACAGTTGGGCTGACATATCCCAAAGAGTCACTAAAGCTGCATCTTTCTTTTGTATCCTTACAGGTAATGTCTTTCTGAAGGTACTTTGGTGGGACCTGGTCAGAACAGCTGCTGAGTTATTTTCCTCTCCCTGCCTAAAACATGAGGAATGTCCTGACTTTCCAACCTAATTTCTTTTACTAGACATTGGCCTGTTATCTTGTGGGAGATGAAACAATTTCTCCATGTCCTTAGACTCTTGGTTAAAGTTTCTGTTGAGTATCTCACCTTGCACATGTCCCATCATGGCCCTCGGATGCTTACAAGGCACATTGTACATTTAATGTGGTCAGCACCTATTATATTTTAATAGTGTGGAATGAAAAACAGTATATTAGAGGTGGAGAAAGATTATGTATTTAATCTAAGATGAATATATGAAATTCAGTGCCTATGGCTCTTTGTGACTATCATATAAAACCATGTGTGTTGCTGTAGAGCAGAATTTGAGTCTTAGCATTGAGTAACTTATCATCTTCCTGTCATGTGCAGTGGTAGTTTTGAAAAGAGGAAGAGGATATTCTTAGATAATCTTAAGAGTATTTTTAAAAATTGATAGTGTGAAAAAAGTGCAGAACTCTCATGCAACTTTTATTTAGTGAGTTGTACAAATATGTTTTCAGTTGGGCAATATTTCTATTTAATTGAGGTACAAGACAGAGTTTGTACTTGTTCAGAACTATGTCACATCATGCTGAATTTGTGGCAGTACTGGTTGTAGCTATGTGCGGACATCAGATTCTGATTAAAACCTTTGTAAGCTTCCAGTGGAGCTGAAAGTAAAGCACAGAAACCTTGTTTTGGGCATTATCTCTATTATGTTGCATTGGAATTACAGTGCAGTTTTATATGATTCTTCATTCAGTAGCTATCTGCTGGGTAAAGCCTCATGGTTTCCCCTGGTTCCTAAAAGCAAACAAACAGAACTCCCTAAAACTCACCACAAAGAAACCAACTCACTGTTCCTGTTGATCTCTATAGTCTGGTCTGTAATAACTGTACTTCTTTTTTTATGTCATCTTTTTCATTGTTCTGGTCAATTATTTACTCTGTTTTCTACACAAACAAGATCTGTACAAGTGTTCTGTGTACACCTCCTTACTTGGCTGAAAATAGTCAATGGGTTTCAAAGTTTTACATTTATTACTTCTCTTGTGGAAATACTGACTGTAGAGAATGCTTATTGGTGTAATACTCAGCAGATATCAGATGCTGCAAATGTCACATGTCTTTCAGTTCTGGGGTTTTCATGGCACTTTAGGTTTTGGGGTTTCATCAGTACATCCTTTTGGCGAGAGATTGTTGCTTTGGCTCTGTTGATGAAAGGCAGATGCAGGTTTAGTTTCATTTGTTCAACTTCATTAGCTTGCAAAATGGCAGACCACTTGCCATGTCTCCTTGACTCAATCACCTCTCCTGGAAATTGAAAAGTACCCTCTGAAATAAGCAGCTGCTTAAAGTGAGGACCAAGCAAGAAAGCAAAAAAGACTCTCTAATCTCTTCAGTGTCTCCTCTCTCAAATTTGCTTTTTCCTACAGGTATTGAAGAATTTTCCCTTAAAATAATTGAAAATCAATTAATATGAAAGTTGCACGCAAGAAATCTTGTATGGCACAGGATAGCTCTCTTATAACCATATCTGATTTCTCTGCTGCTGCAGAGTTCAGCTTTCAACCTGTGTTTTGCTGAGTGGAGAAGCCACTTCAAGGTACACATCAATCACGTGCAGAATGTGGCTGGCAGAAAGCTAACCTGGTAAATGCTTTGTGGCCAGGGCAGCCTGCAGCTGTAGTGCAAGCTGTAAAACCTGCCTGCAAAGCCAGGATGATGCTGTTTATTTGCTCAAAGCATCTGCACTGGGCTGAGGTTCTAGCATGTGCACCATTTTTTCTGGACTGTAAACTAGGATATGAGATAGCATTTGGGACAAGGGTGCAATAAATCTGAGCCTTAAGTTTCAGCCTGAAAAAAAAAAAAAAAAAAAAAAAGAATAACCAGACACAAATCTGGAGCTTTCTTTTCTTTTGTATCACCTTTAATTTCTGTTTCTTCGTGCACCTCTCTCTGCTCTTGGAGTCTTTGATCAGTACTGAGTTCATGTTATTGATAGTCTAGTTCAGTTCTCACATGCTGAGATCTCAGTGGAGCAACCCAGGTGTTTTCTGTTGCTGAATGCAGCTGTGGAGAAGGAACTTTACAGACAATACACGGAAGTTGTAGTTTCACCTCCTGAAACCAGGTTAGGGCAGTACTCCAAGGAGGAACAACAGTTTCAAACCACTTCTTCCTTAATTCCCTCTTCCTGTGGTACATGCAAACATTACTGTACAAAAAGAGAAAGACAACAAACTGGCAAGCTGTTATGTTATCCTAGCATAAATTTTCAGGTAATGAAAAGGAGGCTTTTGTATTTGCTGACACTTGTACTTAAAGGTCTTAAGAGCCCTTACTGGGAGCAGGACTCTTCTTGTGACTGGCTAATCTGGGGGCTCCTGATGCAGTTTTTGCCCATTTTTGCCAAGAATGCAAACTGGAAATTTGTCTGAAGTGGAAGCAACTTTCTCAAAACCTCACAACCTGTGTGTGAGGAGTTAGGGAATAGATGCAGATTTCTAAGCCCAGTGTAGCAACATACTTGCACTGATCCTTTGTGCCTTGGTGAGAGAGGGAGAAGTTTCCAAAACTCCCCTGGAAAAACTGGTGTTTTCCAGCTTATGTTGTTTTAAGACAAGCTGCCTGCCTGTGTTCTCCACCAGATGAACTCTTGTGTAGCGTGCCTCAGGACAGTGAGGTGTCTGTGGCACAGCCCTGTTAGCAGTTGATTTGGGGTTGGTCACTGGAGGCTGGTTTGGCTGTGAGTGGGGAGGGGGGCTGGAGGCAGCTCGTGGAGAGACCACAGGCACAGTAAATCCTATTGGGGATGATGGCAAAGACACCTGGAGGGTGATCAAGCCTCAGCTGCCTGTTTGCTTGGCGGATGAGTTGGGTTCACAAGACTCTTTATGACGGCTTATTGCCTGAGCTGAATCGTGAGCCTTTGATTCAACATAGCTGCTTCTTGATTTGCTAGAAGGATAAAAGACTGACATATGGGCTTTTATTGGCCTAAATTTGCAGTTTATCTGATTCAATACCTGAGTTATCTCTTCTGCTGAGGCAAAAAATGCAGTTGCCTTAGGCAACCAATATGTTCAGTGTGATTGCAGGTTGTGATTGGTAAACCTCTGTGGGTTTGACTGATATGACATAGAAAATGGTGTTGCCTTTTTTTCAGTGCAGTACTGCTTGCAAATACATATTAATTTTGCTGATTTTATCCTTCTTTACCAATGTTTGTTAAGAACATCTGCCATCTCCTAATAAATGAGATACAAGTGGGAGCTTTCCCTTTTTTTAAAATAGTGCTAATATTGGCTTCTACTGCATTAGAATCTCTCCTGAGTGTGCAGGTAGAGCTGGATAATTAAAAAGTTTGCTGTAATTCTTTCTTCCCTTGGCTTGCCTACTGCAGCTGATAGTCAGATGTGAAGAAGGCAAGGGGGGAGAGAAGAAGGACTGCATAAAACCAGCCCTGTGTCATTCCCGGGGTGCAGAGTACAAACTCCCTGTTTGGAGAGATGGGAACACAGTTAGCTCAGTTGACATCTTGGGGATGTGGAACTATAGGCAGGAAAAGCAGTTGCTTTTCCAGGCTTACTCTAAGTTGGTGTTTAAGTTTCTTGCAGACATAAGTCCAGTTGGGCACTAGGGTCACTTGGGAGGGCAGGTGTTGATTCTGTCAGCCCTTTGCCTAGGGGTGATCTTTTCTGAGGTGCTCAGCTGTCCCTATAAAATGGGATTGCTTCAACCTGCTCTTATGTTGAACTTGTAATTATTTTTAGTTACAGTTGGGAGAAAGGAAACTTGTAAGTGGCTAAGTAACTGTATATGAAGAAATGAAAATTGTTTTTCTTGGTTATTGTAGGAAAAATACTTCAAATGTAGGCTTAAGTATCTCATGTCCCGTTTGTTGCTTTTGAGATTACTGAAAGTTTAACCCACAGTTCTCAGCAGTTTCAGCTGCAGAATCATCCTTTATGATGATGTGTGAATGCTGAGTTGTGGAACTGGATTTCCTGGTCTTGAAAGTAGCAAATCCTGTGTTTGGTATTTGGGAAAATGCTGTTGACTGAGTATCAGCACCCTGTCACTGGGGACACCAGCTTATGATACCAGAGGATGTGGGTGCTCTCCTCCACTGGAGAGCCAAGCCCCAGTTTTGCCTTCCAACTCTTCTCCTGACTTGATTTCACCAACAAACCTACTGGGAGCAGGAGCAGCCAATGGCCATCCAGCTCAGAAGATACATTTGTGTATGAGTGTGCTGAACTGCCTGTCTGGAGGTGTTAGCACAGGCAAAGGAAACTCAATGGACTGTAAAGCAGCCTTGCTAGCTGAAGTCAGAAGAGAGGAGAGGTGGGGTGTTTGGATTTAGAATAAGGGCATACTTTTCTATCTCTTGACTTGGGCTGTGTAACCTTTGTGTAGGTGAACAAGGCTGGTTCTTAGTTTGGAAAAAAAAAGGTTTTTTACAGTTCTGTCTCACCTGAGAGATGTGAAGAAAGAGATTACATTCTGATTAATAATATGTATTCGAAAAGTAATGGAGGCATACCTGTTGTCAAATACAAAATTCAGATTTAGAGATGTACTTCTAAATCAAAAACTGTGATTAAACACTTGAAGGACTATTACTGTTAATTGCTAGGGTGTTGATAGATGGCTTCAGTCTATATAACTTAGTTTTTACTTCAAGACAACTGTAGAACATGCAGGGGGAAAAAATAATGTAACTTTCTCTCCTTACACATAATGTGTTATCAGATGCATTCATCTGTCACTTTTCTCTCCCCAAATAAGCATTCCTCATGCTGTTTGTCCTCCTTACTGTGCTGGGATTATGTCAGAAAGCTCTATTTAGAGCGTGATTTTACCTCAGCAAAATGCAGCATAAGCTGTGCTGCATTTTATCTGACTGGGAAGATTTTGCTGCTGTGCCCATTCCCACTGAAACGTTCCCAGTGGAAATCCCTGTAGATGTCATCAGTCAAGCTCATCTGAGGTGCAGGAACAAAGCTAGTGGGGGACTGACCCCAAGATGCTCCTACAGGAGCCTCACACTGTGACAAATATCTTGGAGTTGTCTGTGCTGGCTGGCTGTGTCCTCTGGTGTTCACCACCTTCTCTCAGCAGCAAATAGAAACAAAGCTGCACTCTGGTTTTATATGTGGGAGGTAGTTGAAATATATTCTGAAGTCAGGAATAAATTGGCATATTCTAATGAGCAGCACCTCTGCCTGTTTCCCTGCATCCTGCACTCATCAGCACACCAGGAATATATTGTAGGCTCTAGGCCTGCATGGCTGGGAGCTAGCTACAAATAAGCTACAGTAGCCAAAGGGAAACATTTCATTTCTGCTTTTGTTTACATAGTATTCTATGCATTTGCTCATTTACAGAATTGCCCATGCTAGTTTGTGGATTTTTATTATTTTTATTCAGCTCCCAAAGGCTTGGAACCTTCATTATTCTTGTAATCTGCCAATGCTGGAAAGAAAAGCTGTTTGTTCCATTAGGCTGTTTCAGGCTTCTGTGCAGCTTTTGGCTTGCTTTTGAAGATACAAAGAGCTATGAGTATCATCAGAATGCCTGAAGGGTGAGGAATAAGCATGACACAGAGATGTCTCCAGCTCTGTTCATATCTCTGAGCTCTGGCTTGTTTCCATTAACTTCTGACCAAAGTGATCGTGCTTAAGAGCATGCCCACCTCCTTACTTGACAAGATGGATAGTCTGTTTCCTTACAGAGTGACAAGATAGCTCTTTCTCTGATTAAACAGACATTATCAAATAGATTAAAAGCAAAGGTGGTCTCCTTATTTTTGAAAGAACAATTCTTCAGGTAGATAAGCTTAGTAGAGTTGCAGTGTATTTTGGAGACCTAACATAGATGGGGTTGAGGAGTGTTCACCTCATGGCAGGCACCCAAATGATATGCAAAACAGCTCCACAGACTGGATCTTAGTTTGACTATATTATCCTATGAGCCTTATAAAAAGCCTACAGAGGGGTGGTTATGCAGGGAATATTCTTAGACCAAACAAGCTGGGTGTGATCCCCATCCCTCCCTGCTTCCTTGGACTCCTAATGAAGTGATGCTGCCTTTGTTACAGAAGATAATCAGTTCTCTTAGTGTTTTGAAGACACTTTGTTACGGAAAAAGCCTGAGATGATTTAAATAGTTTGGGGAATATTGTTCTCATGTCCAAACAATGTATTTCTTTGTTAATATGTAGTAAAAATGATCAGTCTTACCTTAATCAAGACAATTTTGAAGGTCTGTGTACTATTGAGGACTAACTATAACAGCGCTTTTGTTTATTTTTTTTATTGTGATATGTAAAGCCCAGCTGTGAAGGCCACTGTGGAGTCACAGACAGATAAAAACGCTGGAAGCACAGTATAATGGATACAATAATTGTAGTGCTCTTTGCACTAATTATTGAGGTCATTCAAAATGTAATTGGGCACAAAGTTTCATAGCCAGAGAAAAAAATTCTTCTGAATGCTTGAGTTGTGTTCAAAACATAGCATATCCTAAGAAAATATTAATTGGGGTATACTTCACAGCACATTGTACCATTATCTGTTCGCTGATGAGGGAAACAGCAAAAAAAAAGGTTTACAGTGATGTCAACTACCAGCTAGAAAATCAGAGGAGTGAAAGTGAGGAAACCCATAGGCTGAGACAAAGACAGTTTAACAAGGAGAGCAAAAGTTGCACATGCAAGCAAAGCAAAACAAGGAATTTTAAAGGACTGCTTCCCATGGGCAGGCAGGTGCTCAGCCATCTCTAGGAGAGCAGGGCGCCATCACATGTCATGGTTCCTGGGGAAGACAAATTACACCAGACATCCCCCACCTTCTTTCCCTCAGTTTATATACTGGGCACGATGTCACATGGTCTGGAACATCTGTGTGGCCAGTTTGGGTCACCTGTCCTGGCTGTGTCTCCTCCCAACCTCCCAGGCACTCCAAGTCCCTTCCCCAGCATCACAGTGCAGGAAGCAGAAAAGGCCTTGGCTCCATGTAAACAACTCTCAGCAATAATGAAAAAAAAAATATCTCTATTATCAGTCCTGTATTCAGCACAAACCCAAAACATAGCCCCAAAATGATCTCTTTCCCCATCAAAACCATCATGATTAGGCATTTAGATTTTTTTTTCCATTTCTGTGTACTTAAGTTTGTGCTGGCAGGCAGGAGATAAATCAGGGGTGGGGAAGTACTGTTGCCATAGAGGTAAGAAAATAGAGTGCAGTGAAGTTTTTGTGTGCATATATAAATGGGAAAGATGGCATACTTATTTCTTAATCCTCTGGCCCCCCATTGATGTCTTTATGGCAAAAATGCATTTTATATTCAATGGCTAGTTATGGTCTAAAAAGTGCAGTAAATCCAGAAGACTGGGCAAAGTTTCATGCATGTGGAAATGAGAGGATTAAGCCATTTTAGTAAATTTTTTTGCTGTAATTGAAGAAAACCTTTTATTAAGCAGAAATACTGCTTGCAAAACAACAACAACAAAAAAGCAACATGCAATTTTTCTTCAGCATCCAGCCTCCTGGAAAAGCCTCTTCCCTTCATAAAAAGGAAAAGAAGTTCCAACCAGAATAACTTTCACAAGAAGGGAAGGAATCACACAGAGAGACACGTATTTATCTAAGTTCAAGTGATAAAATGTGATTAACTGCGACTGGAGCAGCCACCACATACACTAGAAGACCATGAAGCAGGAAGGGGACCATTCTTTTGGCATTTCCTTGGAGGTGTCTGGTCCCAGTACTATGGCAGGAGAGTAACTTTCATTTAAAAATGTTCAGTAAAATATGTAAATAGCTCTGCTTGCTGCCTGCTGTCTGCTCCAAAATGCTACCTTGGAGTTCTGACACATCAGGGACAGAACAGCTGTGCTAAGGCCATTCTGAAGATGCTTCAGAAAATGATTTCTGTTTTGTTCCAGTTTATGAATGGGACCAGATCATAAGGACTATGGGCAGGTTGGAAGGTTGGCATCTTTCTTTCCTGTTGGCACCACCATCCTCCAGTGGGTAGGGGAGCAGGAAGACATAGTTGCTGCTGTTGTCTACTGCAGGCTGGTTTCTTTGCAGACCTAAATGGGCAACTTGCTCACTCCTGAGTGTGTAATGCTGCTCTGGAGGAGGTCAGTCAGTGTGCCTTCACTCTGGTGCCCTTCTTTCCCTTGTTTCATCCTGGGAGGCCACGCAATTCTTAATTTATGTGTTAATAGAGAGAGTGTGTAACAGCAGGTAATGTGTCAGGAGACACCTTTGCCCCTGCTGCAGCCACTCTCCGTTCTGTGGAAGAACCTATTTCTTCTGTCCAGAAACACATTACTCCAAATCGCTTCTCTGTAAGACTGAATTTTGTGCTTACTGATATAGTCAGCATTTCAGAGGAACTGCAATTTTTCTGCTTGCCTTTTTTTTTCTTTCTCTTCCCAGCAGGGGAAGACTCCTCTGTGTTTCAAATCTTTCTTTTCTAATTTCTGTGCTGATTACTCCTGTATTCTGTGGGGCATTTTATTTCAACACTCTGAGATTGCATTTCTTAATCATTGCATAGTAAATAAAATGTGTCCTAATCAAATAAGTTTATCCCTGTTTAAAATATACGTATGGGAGATATATATATATATATATATTTACACATGGGAGATAGATATATATATATATATTTACACATATATATACATATATATATACATATATACACATATACACACACACACATATATATATATGTGTGTGTGTGTGTGTGTATGCAAGTCTCCAAACCTTAAAGGAAGTATGGTGCTTTAACTGGTTCAGGAAATAATAATTTTGTACAGTAGGTGGTGTGATTGTATTTTGTGACTATTTGAGTCTTTGGAGTAAAGAATCTCCTTTTTCTCAAGTGAAGAATTACCCCTACCCTTGAAACACACACTCTGATGAGAAAAGATTGGTATTCTGAGCTGATTGATGGGTAAAGTGAAGGAAAATTATATTGATATCAGTTAAAAGTATGAGACAGCCTGTGCACTGCTTTGAAGATCATGCATCAGCTCTTTGGGGCTTTTCTTTTTTTTTTTTTTCTGTGGCAGTTTAACAGCCATCACTTAATGCTGCTGGAGGTGTTTTGTCCTTGGCAAATGATTTGCAAATCCTTTACTGCCACTGGTTGGTCATTTTGAATTGAGAGCAATTATTGGTTGTTTCTCTATTGGCAGTGTTGGCCTCTAAGAGCTATCCAGCTTTCTGTGCCTACCTAAATATAAAAATATGTAGGTGGTGCAGTAGGTATGTAGGTAGGTTTAATATCTAAATATAGCAGTAATAGTTTTTCTTTTCAGTCACCAGAAGAAATTGGTGGATACATTTCTATGTGTGTGGAGTATAGACTGAGATAAGTCTATGTTGACATCCCTTTCAGTATTAATTTCTGACATCTCCCTCCTTCAGAAGAGGATAAATTCTTTCTCTGAACAAGTCTCTGAGCTTGGCTTCAGTTGTGGGTGGGACTTTTTCCCTTTCCCTGCTATGCTAGAGAATATGCAGCTCTCAGCCCCTTTCCGAGCTGCCAACTTTCTGTTCCACTGAAGTTACTTCTGGCTCCAGTCCCAGTATTTGTGGGGAACAATAGATCCTATTTTAGCCTATACAGATTTAATTGCTGTGAATAAGATTGACAATTATCTCCTTTTGAGTCTGAAAATCCCACCAGCTGTTTCAGATGCATTTAAATAGTTACACCACGCTAAACTCGCATATTGCATCAGTAGCTACAATGCCAATATATCCTTTATTTTAAAAGTAATTTTTGCTGCATTTATTTCTGTTTCTTCTGCTTTGCTTTAAACCTAATTGTCTGCCTTGGGTGGCATTATTAGTCATAACAAAGGACATACATATAAAAGATGCATTTTGAGGAAAATGCATTTCAAATAGCAAAAAAACTTATTGAAAGACAAGTTGATGGCCTTCTTTGTTTTTGTGGGGTGTTTGCTTGGTTTTTGTTTGTTTGGGGGGTTTTGTTTGTATGTTTGCTTTGCTCCCTCCACCCTCATAAGCTCAGGCATGTAAGTGGGAATCATCTGACTGCGTGTTGACAACCTGCTGTGTCAGTGTCTAGGCTCAGCTTTGTCACCCGCCAAGAGGAAGACACGTTTCATGCTATGTAAACAACTAAAATAGGTCAGATGAATCATGCCCCCAGATGTCTTCTTTCTCTTTAGCTAATCACCCAGACTTAATAAGCAGACTTAGCTGTCTGCACCGTAGACATCTGACTAGATCTCACCTCTGGGGACCACACTTGTCACAACAGTCGCGTGTGGGTGACTAGACACATGTAGACACATAAGATTAAAAGTACTTGGCTTCTTGATGCAGAGCCAATGCCAAGGTGAAGGTGCTCTGGGCTCATCTTCTTGAAAGCAATGACAAACTTGAGTGGATTTTCCCAGGAAAGAGATGTATCAGTATTTGATGTTCACAGTCACATACTGCTGAACTGGGGTGCACCATCTCTTTCTCATTACTCGTTTCCGAGGCTCCTAAGAGTCATAGCTTCATAGCTTTCTTTTTCAAAAATGTTAGTCAGGACTTCTCCTCCCTATTATCTGCTGATTCTACCTTCATGTTGTCTCTTCAGTCTTGTTGTGGAAATATATTGATTTTGATTTTTTTTAAAAAATCATTTCATTACACAGGTGTCCCTGTGGGGTAGCACACTGGCATATGAAGGTGGAGATTGCTTATATTGGGAAAGCCAAGAGAGGGGATACTTGAAGTTTGCCTTTCACCCTTTGCCTGAAAAGTTGTCCATTGCTAATTTTGCAGGTTATTCAGTTGCTGAATTCTGTGGGTTTTCTTTTCAGTCTGAACACATTGTTTAATATTTATTTAGAATCTTGTCTAGGGGTGTATAAATTCAAACATCCAGTTTCACTCTTTGCCTTCATGCATATTTCACATTTGTGCAGCTTATAATTTCTGGAAGCTAGTTGTTCCTTGGTGTAGCAGGATGCAGGGACACTCTAATGTTTATTATTTCCTGATACATATTTTTACAGATCTTAACACAATTTTAATTTTCCAGTGGTCTGAGAGGCATGGAGAAGTTTACATGGAAGTGGCAGTAGTCAATTGGTTCTGGTGTTGACTTTGTTCTTGTTGAGACCTCTCTGGAAGTGCACGTGCCTTTGGTCACACTGTGCAAGATCTACCCCATCAGGGCTGCTTAAGTTTGTGCCAGGCTATGCCATCTCCTCTAGGCCTCTTTGGGCACAAGTGATTCTCCTTAGTTATAGAGCTTTCTAAAATATTCAATGTTGGCCCTGCTTACTGTGTTTGTGCAAAGTATTTGCCAGTCTGTAGGCTTCCCAGTGTGCCTGTTGCACGTACAAGTGAAAATATTGGATTTGAGGCTTTTTAGGGGCTTGTGCTATTGACTTTGGAAAGGATAAGGTTTCTAGTGGAGGCAGATTGCACAGCACAAGTTGGAGAAATGTGTGCTGGAGAAGTGTGACCTTCCAGACTTCACAGGGTGTCAGTGAGCTGTTCCTGCTCAGGGCCAGTTCCTGTGCACACATCAGGGAAGGCAGGCCTCTTGCTTTGTGCTTTGCTCCCTCTGCAGTCCCATATGGACAAGGTTCTGGACAACCTGTTCTAGGTGACCCTGCTGGAGCAGGGGTTTGGGCCAGATGACCTCCAGAGGGCACTTCCAAGCTCAGCTTTTCTGTGATTCTCTGATTTTGCACCTTCCAAAACTTCTTAACCTTGCTAAGCCTCCTCTGCTCCTGGGTGGGAACACACCTCTTCATCCCACCCCCTGCAAGGACAGAAGGAGCCTTTGGGGAAAATTTACCCCGAGGCTGTGGGATACTGTGTTAACAGGTGTTGTGCAGACCTCAGAGCTTCAGTAGCTTCCCTCTGGATAAAGGGAGCAGATGGGGCTGGAAAGGACAGCCTTGTCTCCAAACAGTGTGCATGCACACACACCCACACTCACACAGAACCAGGTACTCATTTGCTCACTGCTATTTGCCTCCTCTTGGGTAGAAATTCTGCATTCGGCTGTCATTCTTCTTTTACTGGCACTGATTTTAACAAGGTTTCTATGTTGACTTTCACTCTGAATTAACATTGCACCTGGAAATTTTCATCTGTATGGCTGAACAACTGGGCAAAGATATTAAGCGCTTTGAATTATATTACATGAAAAATAAGTGTTTTCAATGACATACTGTTTTACTGAATTTTGTGTAAGGTGCATGAGAATCACCACAGGTTTCTCTTTAGATGTGTTCATGTGTATGTATGTGTGTATAAAATATCAGTTAAAGTACTGCAAAATTTTCTTAATCCTGTTTTGCTTTAATTACTGTGACTTTTTATACTTTAAATTTAGGAAAGCTAATTTTGGAATTGATTGTTAGCCCCAAGAGGAATAAATGAATGATCACTACAAATGTTTTGATGAACCATGGTCTATCAAGATTAAGGGAGCTACCATTTTTCTGTAGTCTTTTATTTCAGGCTCAGGATTGCTGACATTTCATTGGTTTGCATTTAGCTTCTATTTTAACAGCTTTAAAGATGAGGTCTAGGAATGCAATTTTAATAACAGAAGAAAAGACTGGGTTTTGAGGCACATTTCTACGGCAAAGAGTCACTGGAGTGTTTTTTGCACATGGCCCCTTCCTGCACATTTGCCAGCTAATGGTTCTCGCAGAGGAAAAGTGATGGATGTAAAACTCCAGCAGCAGGGTGTATTTTTTCTTTAATTATTAAAAATTACCAGCATATGAGTGGCTCTGAATAAATTTCCTACTTGTGATAATAAACCTGTACATAATGTTTTCTCTCTTTCTTTTTCCTCCCCCTTGCCTTGCATACGTGTGCTTCCATACATATCAATTTCTATAATGACTTTTAAGAATAAATTAGCAGATTGTTTTCTTTCAGGCTGGGGGGAATTCAAGTACCTGCTGCAGTAGAGGGATATTGTGAAAAAGGCATTAGTGTGTATCTGTGGAAATGTGTACCTTCTCTGTCACACTTGCAGAGATTATCTTGGAGCTAAATTCAGTTGACAGCTGTATAAAAGGGATTAGTACTGTCACCACTCATCTCTTGGGGTTAACTTTCACACATGCTAAATATGAGAGATAATTTTTTTTAAAAGCTTGGACCAGTTTTGCATAAGCCATTTATCTTGATTTCTCTTAACCCTGAAGCTAAGACTGCAGTCTACAGCATCAGTCTATAGATGTGGGATTTGCTGCATTCCTTTAAGCACATAATTTGCTTCACTGTAAGCATAAGGAGAACTTTTATTTGCATATAATTGGCATTTCTGTAAGGAAGAGAGTGTTTATTTTAGATGTGCTTTCAAAAGTAGAACTTTGGGAAGGAAACTGGGGAGGAGGAGGAAGTAGTCTTTTGTTTTCTTCATGCATTCTTGTCATGTGCATACACTCATTTAAAAATCTAAAAGAAAATAAAACTATGAGGTCAATTCAAATTGAGCTTTTGGTTGGGGTTTGGTGTCGTAGTAATAGTAGTGCTGAGCTTGTAGACAGAGTGAATATTTCTGAAACCCAGATGCCCCTTGCTGTAGCAAGTAGGGGCAGGCTGCTTTTCCTTACCTTTTCATCATTTTAACTAGAATGATTTCCATATTTGTCACATAACTCTGTGGGGACAACTGAGCCTCAAATGCAGCCATCCGGTCAGACTGTCTCTCAGCTGTGGTGCTGTCCTTATGGGGGATGTCATGGTCAAGATTTTATTCAGCCTCACATGCAGAAGGTGGTGTACAGCTCATGGGAACCAACATGGAAGTGGCTGCTTTTCCTTTGCATTAGAGGGGAAGGAATGGGAGAACTTTGGTTCCCATCTTGGATGTGAGCTCTAGGATAGATGCAAAGATGTTTCCCATCTAAAAGCAGCTCATAACCAGTATCCAATGATGTGTTTCTTGGTGTGCAGTCAAAAATGAAGCACTGCTTATCAGTGAATTTCCAGGATCACCCCTAAAGGCTATGACAGTGAAATCACATGTGATAAAATGATTGTGAGCAAAATAGAAAAGATGCTATCAGGGTATGATTTCTTTGGATTGAACCAGGTGCCTCAACTTCAAGAGCTGTCAGTCCTAATGTGCAAAGTCACAGGTACTATTCACACATGGCCAATGAGACATGATAAAGGATATTCCTGTAGAAAGGTTCCATTTCTTTTCACTACTATTTAGGGGTTTCTTAATGCTTTCTGCTTCAATTTGAAGTTGAAAACTTATCACACCAGCCAAAGCTGGTAAGCATTAACAACATAATAATGTTATAATGTAGTAACATAATGAGCCAACATAATGTTATAATATAATAGCATAAGGTAAGATTTATCTGCAGCAAAAATCTAGGAAAATCTAATAATGCATAAAAATCTCAGAGTTTTTGTGCAAATATGTTTATCTGGAGGCTGACTTCACCAGATTGGATGTGCTTTATTCATATAAGAAGCATAAGTTTTAGAACTTTCAAGGCAACTTCCTCCTGAATATCATGGAAATAAGTTCGGGCCCATTTTCCCCAAATTAGCAGGATTTGAGAACTTAACTGTTGGAGAGAAAAAGAAAAAGGTCCAAGTGCATTAGTGGGAACTGGACTAGAAAGACACTGGTCAACACAAAGTTGTTTATTCCCATTGTCTTGTGGGTCTCTTGCTTATATTTCAGCAAGTGTTCAACAGCCAGGAAAAGCTACTTTAAATATAATATGGATGATGAGCAGTCTGACCTGGCATTCTTTTCAATTTCACTGTCCTTTGTGGGAAATAAGTGGTGGTTCTCTTACAGTGTCAAATTAATTAATTAAGAGGTTTTGCAATCTCTTCTTACCCCATTCTGGTAGCTAGTACAGAAGGAGTGAGGAAGAAGAATTTGGCAAGTAGTATTGCCAGCTGTGGCTGAGACTGCTCAGCTCTGAAGTGAGATCATGCTTAACCACCTTTGTATCCCACTGGTCTGGCTCAGCATCTGCTTGGGGCTCCCTTGGTTTTCTTCTGCAATACCTGCATGCTAATTATTAAAAAGAGCTGCCTCCCCCTGTGTAGTGGTCATAGAGCCTGCACATTCTTGCAGTGACCTACTGCTGTTTTGTTCCTTGTAGTCACTTAGTATTTAATCTTATTTTTTGGAAAGGATAGTTGGATGGTGTGCTGCATTGTAGCATTTTGGGAAGTCCATACAAATAACATCAGAGTGGACTGCCTTCCAAGATGTCCTTGACTTCAGCCCAAAGACAAGCTGTGTTACCAAGTTATGGTCATTACACTGAACTTGTGGTGAATTTCCATAAATGCTACTCTGCTTTTATACTTTGCCTATTTTAATCCCATCTTTAGTTCTTATTAGCTTGATGGGTGTCATGGCTTCTAGCTGGGCCTCAAAGTGAGCTTGGTCTAGTGTATACTAGTGTAATTGCTGGTAGGAGAAACCATATTTTCACAGCACATCATTGCAAGATTTCATGGCTAAATATTCACTTCTTCCTTGGTTAATAAAATGAAAGTTTTATTTCGCCCCATGGATTTAGAGATCTGATTGAGGTCTGGCTTCAGTTTCTGCCTGCAGTGGACAATGCTAGTGAGTGCTTTGGTTTTGATGTGCACAGTGTGACAGCTACAGTAATGAATGAATGGAACTGTTTAGGCTGCTTGAAAAGCTGCCTTTCATCTGAGGGAGGAGGTGAACAGCTAGAAGGAAATCTCTTTCAAGTTGATTCCTAGTGCAGAAATAAATCTGATGTGGGTGAAAGGGAGGAAACAGACACCTACCTGGAAATCTAAGACTGTAAGTGAGATGTCACAGAAAAAAGCAGTAGCATCCACTCACATGCTTATCCATTAAGGGGAGAAAAAAAAGAAAGGTGGGTGGGGGAAGTAAAGCCAGCAATACTTTTATGAAATTTGTATTTTTATGATATCTTTAATCATTACTCTAAGACTGTTGAAATTATAACACACAACTGTTAGGAATGTATCGTCTGTTGTCTGTATGTATGGTACTCATTCATCTGGGTTACTTCTGTGTTATTAGGTGGGTTGGATGCAAGCTGGTGTCATGCAGCTGTGGAGTGGTGTGTGTGTGCCTCAGCTGGAAAGAGGAGAGGCTGGCTGTAGCTCCTGTGAGGGGGGAGAGAAGGGCTTTGTGCTTCCTGCTCAATTGATTCATTCAGAGTCAAAACAAATACAGGTGTCCACTGCTAGTTTGAAACCCCAGGGGAGGGTAGAATTGAAAATTGCAGTGTACAACAAGCTGCCTATGGATATATCCTTTTATTTCTAGCTCTTTTTTTCTTGCTAACCCTTAGGAGCTTTTGCATTTTTATGGGATTAATATTTGTGGAGCAAATGAGCACATGTTCCCCAAGTAAAAACATGGTTCAGGGCATGTTACAAGCAATGTTCCTTCTCTGCAGCTCATAGATTGTTTGAAGCTTTTTTTGGGGACTATATTTTGCTCCAAGTGGGTAAGGCAACTGTAATAGGGATTTTTTTTTTTTTTTTTTTTTTTTTTTTGCGGGTAAAACTTTACTGTTACAGCACAGCAAACTTTATTGTTACAGCACTGCTTAGAATTTTGGCTGATCACAATTTAATATAATATCAAAGAGCATGTTATAGAAGGGAATAAAACACCCAAAGAGTATATACAGGTACTGATGCCAAAAAAAAAAAAAAAAAAAGAGGGATGAATAGAAATGCTTCATAAGACTGAAGCTTTTATTTCTAGTTTGTGTTTGCTTTATTTTTAGTTTGTGTTTGCTTGTGGTTTGGTTTAGATTGTTTTGGGTTTTTTTTTTTTGAAACTATCAAAGGCTGTTTTGGATGTGTTTAGCAGGCCTGTTTTGGTTCTCTTACGATAAACTTCAGATTTTGCAGTGATCATGGCACAGAACTTTGAGCTCTGCTTGCTGAGAGAAGAATAGAAGCACAGTGTGACTTGCATTTCCATCCAGTCGGATAGGCATTGGGGTCTCATGAGATACCAAGATAATCCTGATTGTGAGTCAAACAAACTAGCTTGCCCCTATCTGGTGGATTTGCTTTTAGCTGAGGGCATGTTTAAGATTAGGAAACACTGAAGTATCCATCAAGATTTGATGCAGGTACTTTGGCTGTGACCAAAGCCCACCACCTGACTGTGCAGGCTTCAGGAAGCTCCTGTTTGGAAAGCACGATAGGTTTTACTAGCACCAGTGTACTTCAAACTGAACATTAGAATTATTTATTTATTACTGAGAAATGTGTTTGACACAGTACAGACAGCGAATGCTGTAAAAGGAGGGGCTGCTCATCTAGATACATTATTTGGTTGAATGTTGCAAGAGTTTGGATAGGAGATACACGGGTATTGGGGGAGAGGAGGGAAAGAATGGAAAGGAGTTGATCATCAATAATCAGTCTTGAGAAATTTGGAGAGAGAGGAGGAAAAAAGAGGAATTCACTTGAAAATGTGTGTTTAAGTAAGCTGGAGAATTATGTAGACCTCACTTTTCTTTTAATTAATTTTCAACTTTTTTCTCTGGATTACTATTAGTATTAATGGTAAAATGAAATTGAAATTATTGGAGCTGTTTCATGTAATTTTGTTCACTTTACAGGTGGAAAAATTATATTTTGAGTTAGACAGAAAATACACAGGGGCAATCTTTGGAAGCTGAGGTACTTCATCAGTGGAAGGAGGGGCAGATTTTCCATAAAAAATTTCAGAGGTCTAATTAAGAGTTACCTTTTGGTGATGTGAATATCTTGTTAGTTCTGCTTTGTTATTTGTATAAGCAGCTTAGATGTGATTTTTGCTCTGATAAGTTGCAGTGTGGGAGAGCAGGGAGGAAAGACAACAGTGAAATCAGCATTGGAAAGCTGGTTGAAAGAATCGCCTGGAGGAGGGATTTAGGAAACTGCAGAAAGAAAAGGATTTCAAAAGTCAGCAAAGACAGAGCTGTTTGAAGTTGAGTCGAAGCTGTTTGAAGCTGAGTAGATGTTACCAGCTTCTGTGCTTGCCATCAGGCACCAGCACGTAGCTCAAGATTTGAAATTAAAAATCACAGGGCTTCACTGCAGCAGTTTTCCAGGATTTGCCTATGAGGTGGGATGTGGGAGTAGAAGAATGCCTGTGTCAGGAGTGGAGCAGCTTTTGGTATCTAAACCCTATGTTACCTGGGAGGATCCATAAGCACCATTTTGATATTATGTTAAATTCAGGTATTCACAAGGAATAAAATACACTTAATCCTCTGATGAAGAAAGAAAAACTGGAATTGTGGAAGATATAATTGATTTTTTGGATTAAATTTATTGTTCAGAGCCCATTCCTCTATCCTCAATACACTGACACCACAAATCCCATGTCTACTCAGTATTCAGTCTTGCCAGGTTTCTTTTGATCATATCCTTTTCTAGCAAGGTGCTTGGTACACAATTTTAACTCCAGGTGTTTTGTGATAGCTGATTGCCAAGCCAATCTCTTGGGTCCCTTTGTTCTCATGGTCTTTCTAATGTATTTAGTGCATTGAAAAATTTTCTTTGTAAGAGCCTTAAAAATGATAATATTGTGCATAACTTGACATGTCATTAAGCATCAGAACATCTTCCACCATACTCTTAAAGTCCAGCATTAAGCTCAGAAACCAGGGCAACTCCAAGAGTACAATGACTTTCATAGGGAACAATGAACGCAGCGGAAAGCAGCGGTGTTTGTAAGGAGTAACTTTTGTCTCTTACTTGTCTTCTGCTTCTTTTTTAAAATGGGATTGAAAACAGCAGCATCAGTAAGGAGACTGGTCAGATAAACTAAGCATTGATTAGTTCCTGATGTGGTAAAACTACACTTTCTCTGCTGGTGCAGTATTTTAGTCATGTTTGTAGAGTTTCAAACTGAACAGGTCTTGATCAACTGATTTAAATGCTTTGGGATTAAGATTTTGTCATGTGTGTTGTATGTTTTGTCCTCCCCCCGAGATACTTTTCCCCCATTTTTGAATATATGCTTCTACTTTTCCTAATGTCAAGAAAATAAGAATTTTTAGACTGGAAGCTTATTGCATCTATATTTGATCTGCAATTGCCAAAGGTTAAGCACTACAGGGGATGAGTGGTTAAACTGCTCACAAGTGCCTCGCAGCTAATTGCTCCTTCATCTCTGCTCTGTATGTGTTTTGCAAAATAATTTTATCCACAATTAGTGTTTATTTACAAGACATGCAAACAAATGGTGGTACTGTGCATACAGATAGGCTGCAAAGTGTAGCATTTAGCACTGTAAGGAAAATTCCCATTTCTGAAAGCAGTTAACTGCAATGAACCTACATTTTCTTTTTTAAAAAGATGTTTTTTTCTTTTCAGAGGCAGGAATACTCATTTGTGTGTCACAGCATCATACTGCTCCTTGAAAGTGAAAAAAATGTATTACCTTTAAGCAAGGCTGATACAGACTTGACATTTCAGCAAGAGCGAGCAAGCTGGGGTTCCCTGCAAGCCTTCCTTTGGTTTTTGTTTTCTTTTCATTTCAACAACTTTTAGCAAGTATTTTCCTATTGTGTAAAGTTTTACCGTAATGAAAATTATGGTAAATTACTTCTTAGAGATCAAGAAGTCAGGAATGTCTTGAACTTGCCATCTGGGTCATGATACACCTTCAAGCTGTTTTTGTTTCTGGGGAGGCAGCAGTTATTTGTAAAGACATGGTGCACCTGATGTGAAACTCGGTGCTTATCCAGCAGTGGAAATACTGTCTCTGAGTATCAGTCTTACTGACCCCAACCTCGCAGTGGGTGGATAGTGTTTGTGGGAGAAGATGTGCTTCCATCAAAGTCACAGTGTCTTTGCTTGGTTGGAACAAGAGTTGTCCCGTCTTGCATGGGTTTTCTCTGTGTGAACCCAGGACTCTCAACCGATGCAAAACTGGTCAATTTGTGATGAGATTCTCATGTAGAAAGTGGAAAATGTGTTTGGGCTTGACTGTTCTGAGATTGCTGATAGTAACCCCACAGCATTTTGGATAACACAGACTTCTGATTAAGGTTATAAAAACTTGGTAGTGGAATAGCTGTTTATTTCAGCCGCATCACTGATCAAAGGAAGGAAGCTGTGGTACAAGTCTTAGGATATCTTTGGCTGTTAAAAGCTTGTACTGAGCTCTTAGTGCTGGGTTTTGCATGCCTGCAGCTCTTAGTGCAAATCATCTGTTTTCTACAGGGCTGGTGGGACAGATGGTTTGAGGTAGGCTTCTAGGGGCAGGGGGTTGTGTTGTGCAGTACCAGAGGGATGTGTTTAGTATGCATCACTGTATCACTGTGGTACAAGCAAGCTTGACTTGCCTGTCGGAGACAAAGTTTTTCCCTTGTATTTCTGTCACAGCATTTCTAATATATGCTGTTTGAACAGACTGCCTTTAGCAGTAACAGCTTTGTAGATTTATAGCAGGCATTTTGTTTGTGCAAAGACTTGGTATCTGACAGAATGCACACTCTTAGCCAGCAGATTCATTATTTACAGCAGAGATGCTGACAGGTAGAAAAGGAAATGGGGGTCTCATGTTTCAACTGGGAGGCATATGTGTTATCAATTTCATCCATAAAGTAGTCTCTTTTTAAAAGAAGTGTGGTATGCCTAGGGGTGAAATATGCTTATGGCACCATTGGTTCTTATTCATATAGTTCTGCAGAAAATGCTCGTTGTGTCACGTGTATGTGTACAGAAATAAAAGGTATGCCTGTGTGTATGGTTGTATCTCTGGAAGGCAGTCAGGTGTTTTAATTCAGTCAGTAATTGCAGAGTCAGTGCTGGACTCTGGTTCCATACCTCTCAAGTCACATTGCAAGATACGGATGGGGGCTTCTGTGCTTTGCTAATCTGGTCACTGTTTTCTTTTTTTGTTTAGGGTAATAAATGCAGGGAAGAGCACGCACAATGAGGATCAAGCCAGCTGTGAAGTCCTCTTTGTCAAGAAGAAAGCTGGAGGCAGTAATTCTACACCAAACAAGAACTCTTCAACAAAACGGAGGTCATCACTGCCCAATGGAGAAGGTCTCCAGCTGAAAGACAATTCAGTAAGCAAACTTCTGTAGCTTGTCAGTAGAGACATACAAAATAATATCAAAGTGTGTAAGAATCTGGCATTGAAAGATGCTTTCTGAGTATTTAATATATTTTCAGTTACCTCTTACTGATTATCTCTACTTAAATGCAGAACATTTCACTATATTTTTCTTAGCTCTACTACTTAACTTTTTGTCTTGAAAAATGCTCCTTGCATCTAAGATATTTTAGTTTAAAGATAGGCAAGGAGATGCTCCTGGATTTTTGTTTTTGTTTCATTTCTGAAATATAATGTTGAGAAATTTGAAGATGAGGAAAGGGCTGGAGCACATCTTCCATGAAGACAGGCTGTGAGTTGGGGCTGTTTGGCCTGAAGAAGGGAGGCCTCCAGAGAGTCCCTAGACTGGCCATCCAGGACCTAAAGGGAATTGGAGAGAGGCTTTCAAAAGGACCTGTAGTGACAGGAGAAGGAGTAAGGACTTCAAACCAATAGAGGGTTTAGATTATATATTATATATATTAGGCAGAAATTTTTCACTGTGGGGATGGTGAGGCACTGGAACAGGTTGCCCAGAGACATTTGGCCAGGTTGGATAAGACTTTGAGCATTCTGGTCTAGTGGAAGGTGTTCCTGCCCCTGGCAGAGGGGTTGAAACCAAATCATCTTTCATCCTAAACCATTCTATGTTTCTGTAATTTACACAGATGCCCATGGTGCCACAAAAACACAGGTCAACCTCCATCTGCTCTAAGTTTCTGTACTGTCGTGTAGGCACATTTGTGCTACATGGAGCTCTTTGGACACTGCACTGGCAGCTTTTTCCACTGTGCTTACACAGGGGTCAGATAAAGAACTGTATGAACCATAAGGGCTGTTAAAATGTGTCTTGTATCTAAGCCATTAAACCACATCTTCAGTCAATGTTGGAAAGATACTGCATTCTCTAATTTAATCAACTACCGAAGCAGGATACTCTTCTAGTTTATGCAGGTAGGGTAAGGTCATCCAGCACATAGAATTCAGCGATTTTTGCAGACTATAGCTTCCCTCATTTGTGTGAAGTGTGGTGTAGGTCATACACTTGTCTACTGGCAATTGTCTGCTATTTTTCATCTGTCTTGTTTCCTGACTGGCTAATTACTTCACCTGCTCTTTAAGCATGAGCTCAGCCTCCAGCAGTGATTGATAGTGTGTGTTCAATTCCAACATTTCACCATGTAATACTAAATGGCCTGTATGAATGTTTTAGTCAGACAATGTGGATAGGCTGTATTCCTGCTACTGGAGAACACAGGTTGTCCCTAAGTGATAAGTAGTTTTTCAATGGACTGTAAGTAGCCTTTTTTTTTTTTTTTGGTAGTTTGGAGGTTTTTTGTTTTGGTTTTGCGGCTTGGTTCGTTTATATGTTTAGGGTTTTTTTGTTAGTTGGTGTGTGTGTGTCTATTTTAAATCAGGTGGTGATTAGCTGTCTGCTTTAGTCACTCTCTCAGAATTCCACGGCTTGGTACACCTGATGGCTGCAGGGTTCATTGAGGTCCTGAGAAACAAGCATTCCTCTTGTACTGTGTCCCTCCCAACCTCTTGCTCCTCCAGTTCTGTTTCATACTTCATTATTGCTGCAACATTTTCAAACTGACAGATCCTGAGGGTTTGCAAATTGCCCCGTTCTTTCCTCTTTAAAAATCTTTCTTTAAATAAGTGTTTCAATTCCTGTGTGCTGATATTCCTCATGATTTCTTTTTTCAAGTACATTTTTTGCAAACTCCTGGATAAAGAATTGTGTCCAGAACTTGCTGGGACTTGGAGTTCTACATACAGTCATGCAAAGCAAAACAGAATTTGTTTTAATTAGCTGTGTATTTAAAATTCTTTCCTAGAAAGTCCATGCAACTGCCTGCTGTTGGTTTAGGAAGGTGCTTGGTTTCAGGAGTGTATTTAACTTTTGTATGCATTAATTATGTTTAATGAAGCAAGCATTTCGCCACAGTACTTGTTTGTGTATAGAAATAACAAGAAGACAGCCACCTTGGTCCAGGTGATGGGTTTGTTTGACACTAAGGGTATCACTGTGCCATGCACACAGGCACACTGCAGAGACCCCTGTGTGCACACCAGCCTGGCTACACACATCTTGATGCTGTGCAGAGATATGAGGTTTGGTCTCATACCACATTAAAAGTTCCAGACCCACCATGTGAGATGCATGGTAAGGGGCCTCTGCACCTGGGATGTGGGTGAATGTAACTGTGCTGAGTTTGCCTGGTTTTGCATATTTTAGGGGCTTGCATGGGACATAAAAATCTTCATAGCATTGTTTCACAAAGCTTGACTAACTTCAGTATCAAAACTTCTCAAGAGCAAAAGCCATGACAAATCACCTTCTTCAGAAGGAACTTTTTTCCCAGACATTATATAGTTAATAAGATTGCATTAAAGATACAGGGTTCTAAAATAGTTTTGTTATTGGAAAGGCATCTTAACTAACCTTGTTGTTATCCATTGTTACAGTTGATGTACTGTTGTGGCAATGTAATGGTAGGGTCAATAAACTTTATGTTTTTAAAATCTGTTCTTTTTATCCATTTGATATTTCATGATGTTGGTAAATATCTCCTCAGTAAATATCTACTTACACAGAGTTTATGAGAAGTATCTTACGGAATGTTCTGATTTTTCTTTCTCTTTTCGCTATTTCCTAGTTCAAGTCTGTATCTTTCATCTTGATTTTGGAAGAAAAAGCCACTCCCTTTCAAGTTTCTTGAGAGAAACACTTTTATTTCAAATCCTCTGTTCTTGATTCTATTTCTGACATATTTTAACAAGATGGGAACATTACATCGAAATTCAGGAGCCAGCTGATCCATATAATAGATTGTACTGTTTTCTTGTTACTTCTTATTATTTATATGTTCTCTTCTTATCTACGGATTCACTTCTGTTTTCTACATGGCACTGATATAGGTGCTATCACACTCATTATTTAGTTGTGGAAAACCTATTCTACCATGTCATTAGACCACCACTTATGTATTTAAATTTGTAATATATTTTCCCAAAACAGGCAGCACATTCCTGGAGAAAGTTTTCTACTAGAGGGCAGTCTTACACTAGCACATAGTAGGATTTTTTCCTTGCTACATCTTTTGTTGGTTGAATATATCTAAAAACAGGGAGGAAAAAAGCACATTGCTATGTTGTGTCTTTTTTTCTTATATATTTTTTTTTACTGTGAGGTATAATACTCCTCACATAGCACTGTGGGCAAATGTTTTTTAAGGAGTATATGAGGTTGATGTTAAATGTGATAGCCGTACAACTTAATTTGTATGAATAAGATGTAGAAATACTGGCTTTAAACACTACAGTGAATGATAGAATATCATCCCAGGAAATATTTATTAAGAAAGCCAGAGACTAAATAGTGTAAATGCCTCATGAGGAAATCCCACTGTAACATACCATCTGAAATTCTCTCTATGTCGTAAAGCACCTTGCAGAAATACTGACAGAAAAAGGAATGAGGGAAGGAGTTCATTGAAAGGATTTTTTTAAAGTGTGGAGCACAAGGGAAATAGGCACTGAAATGTGAACTTTATGTAACAGTGTCCTTTTCATCATCCTCAGATTTTTATTTTCCACAGACTCTCTGAGAATGGCACATGCCATTTTTGTTTTCTCCCGCATTTTGGGAAGTTTGTGAAACATCAGCTACATCTGTGTGATTGTTCTTTAATGCTAACCCCATCGATCCAGCCCTGTGCTTTGGCAAAGCAGCATAAGGGAGTTGGAGATCCATGTGTTGTCCACAAAACTTGAATGCCACTACCATGATCGTGACTCTCCACACAGATTTACAGGCGTGGAAAGGAGGAGGTAGGCCAGAAATGCAGAAATGGAGAAGTAAACATTTCTTTTACCCAAACACACAAACAAATTCTGGGAAGTCTATTCAATAGCATAAACATGGTTTTCTTCTTGAAAGGGTGGGTAATAAAATGAGCAGAGCAGTGAAAGGAAAGACTCTTTAAATTCAACCCTAAGTTAATTCTCTCCCCTTCCCCCCATGCCACTCCATTGCTGCTTGATTAATTGTATCTCCTGTCTGTCCCCATTCAAGAACATTCCTGTTAAATTGCACATCTTTTTAATTTGTACTATTTTTAAAGGCCTTTAACTACAGAGTACCTTCATGATGATTGCTGAAAACCATCAGCAAGCGAAGTGGAAATCATGTGCCAGGATATTGTCATAGTGATAATCAGGCTGCAGGACTTAATGTGATGCATTATTAATTGTCACTGTAATGTGAGGATACATAATTACTAATTCTGTAGTCTTCTTTGCCACAAGTCTGGGATATTGTATGTTTTGTGTAGCATAAGGCTGGTAGCCTACCACAGGCAGCTGAACATATTGGTAACATGAGGAAGCTTTGCTCTGAGGATTGGAGTGGCAATTGCTGGCCCAGTTCAGATTTTATGAGAACTCAAGTTGCTCTCTTAAGTGCTTTGTGACTGTAGCTCATATTTGGAATAATAACAGTCAGGGTAGGTTGTAGTTTCCAGAATAAATCTTTAGTGGCAACATGATTTATTTGCCTGTTTGGAATTAGCTCCATAACAACAATCTGAAGGTTTGCAATGTAAGACTGCTGTCTAGTTTACCTGAAAAGCATGTCCCGAAATGATCACTAGCTATTGCTAAGGTTTTTTCCTTTTTTTTTCCCTTCATATAATTGAGCTCAATTATGTATGTATATATATGCACTTTCTCTCATGATTTCTCATCCATTGCTTGACCCAAAACTTTGCATGTCTTAATTATCTTTTACAATTGCAAAACCCAGGAGACTGTTGAACCTTCCTGAAAGCTAGGTCAGCAGTTGAGGAGCCTGAAGCTTATTAAATTTCCTAGTACGTTCTGTACTAGGAAATTAATTGTGAGGTTGGTGCAGTGAAGGATTTGTTTTCTCTTCTTGTTTCTAGTTATTCAGCCTGTTTGTTAGGTTAGGATCTTTTGAATGAAAATCTAAAATACATCACTGTGGTGACTGACTACACTCATATTTGAAGATTCTGTCCAGATAAAAGAAGAAATGAAGACTGGTGTTTGAAACAGACTACTTCTGATAGAATACTGCCAGTGCTAGTAAAAAAAGTTGTCTTGTTCTCTGAGTTTGCAGAATGTCAGTTCTTTTTGGGAAGAATTTCAAGCTCCCAGATGTAAAAGAGAGCAAAGAGCAATGCATATGCGCACCAAAACAGGTAACTGCTTGGTGGCTGCAGAGGTCAGCTCAGCTGTGTGAGGAAAAGCAAGGACCTTTCTGTGCATTTTGCCTCATCTGCATGCCCTGACTACTGGCCCTTGTTTGTTCACTGAGTCGCTGCCTTAATTGCATCATATTTTTAATTCTCATTGAATTGGTGTGGTTTTGGGAATTAATTTCTTTCAAATAGAGGAGCTGTTTTTATTCTCAGGGTGGGGGGAAAGAGTTTGTTTTTCCTTCCTTTTTTAGACAGCTAACATATTATCTGTGGTTTTCCTCTTTGCTAGTTCAAAAGTAAATGAAGCTTTGTAGGAATACACAGCAGTTTTTCAAGACTAATATTTAGGTTACAGTAATGCCTGCAGATCCCAGCTGAAGTTAAGGCCCTAGAGCATCTCACACAGAATGTCTGTATGAGAGCAGCATTGTGGTAGTCATCTCCCCTGAGTGCTCAGAATACAGACTTTGCAGTTATCTAGGGTGCTTCTGCTGTTGCTAGGGAGAAATAAATCTACTTTGGAATGAGATGAGCATAGTCTAAAAATGTAGGGGTTTTTCTGTCTGCCCAACATAAGGGCAATTTAGAGAACTGTCTTGGAGGTGTGCAAGATAGTGTGTAGATGTCTGAGCTTAGCTGAACTGGTAGCAACGTCCTCTTTGTTCAAGAATTGCTACTCCAAAAAGGACAAGAGCAGTGGACCACCATAACTGATGTGGACGTGACAGGGTGACATGTCAGTGAAAGTCTGAGATACAGCTCAAGTCCGTGTGAACTTCTCTGCCCAAAGTTGTGCTGCCCATTGGCTTAGAGGAAACGAATGGTAACATTTCATTTTCCCTTTTTGTCAAGGGCTATTTTCATCTGTTTTACAGCATCCCAGTCTCATCTTTAACCCCCAAACTCACATGAGGCTTGATCAGTATAGGACATATCCAGAGTTGAGATCATCGTAATGAGAATAAATTCTTTTAATAACTGTTGTCTTTATCTTCTGAAAAGCTGTAACACAGACTTTGCTGGGGGGTTTGCTTTGGAGAACTCACGAAAATGGAGTGCAGATCAAACTTGTTCTTAATTGTAAGTTTCTGTTCCAGTTTGGAGGCATGGGGAGAACAATGACAAAATATTTGCTTCCTTTTGGTGGAAAATAAAATATTTCAGTCTCAATCAGAGTTGAAATGCCTTGGAGATTTCCCCCCTACAAAGAGGGCACATTTCCAAAGGAGTAGCACCTTTAAAGGACATGAGGACAAAAACCGTGGAAGCATTATCCATGGTACATCATAACATGGATTTTGGCCAGGGAGACAAACTCTTAAGAGAAGAATGGGAGCAGAAGTGGTTTGATATACAAATCCCAGGAGGTGCAATGTAGTTATTTTGAATAAATGGTTTCAGTTTTCAGCTGAAATACTTCCACTTTGGAAAATTTGTTTCTGTTGGCAAAATACTTTGCATTTTACATTAATAGCAATCTATTTTTACAAGCAAGTTTAAAATTGCTAATCCAGTTAGCCATTAAAAATTACATAGAATTTTACAGCAAATTGTTGTGAACTTGGATGGATTCTGAGCCCAGAGCAAGGTAGTACAACTGCCAGTCCTGCCTTCAGGTGGGAAGTTTCACAACTGTTTTTTTGATGAATTTGCCAGGCTGGGTAAGTGTGGGGGGAGAAGGGAGTGGTGTCTAGCTAAGAAACCATGTTCAGAAATGTGGACATATCTTGGTTTTTCCACCATTCTAGGATGTATCCTGTGTTATCCTTACTGTGGTAAGTAAACAGTACTTGAGAACAATACCCCCTTATGACAGCATTTCAGTAATGAAGAGTGCATGAGGGACTGATGAATTCCTCCTCTTGGAGGAGCTCTCTGCTGTGTAGATTACTATGATCTTGATGCTTTGGTTAAGAATATATTTGAACTTTACTTCATCAGCAATACTGTATGCAAAAAAAAACACCTCGACTTTTATGTGATTTTTATTATCATGGCACCTTAGTGGAGTGGCTGAAACAGCAGAAAGTAAAAGGAACTGCAGTTCACAGCCCTATCCATAAATTTGAAATAGGCAGTGCTTTGGACAGGAGGAGCTGGGCTGCAGGTGCTGCCCAGACTTTATGCTGATCTATAGTGTAAGGGAGCAGTGTTCAGATGAACAAGTCACATCTCTCATCCTAAATTAGACCACATGTAATTTTGAGGTTCTTTGATTGCAGTGAGATCTAGGTTATGCTTTCTTATTACAAGGTATTTTACAACAGTATAGCCTCATTCCTGTCCCTTGCAAAATTGTTTCTTTCTAAACCTGTATTAGTCCACCCACATCCGACTTGCAAGGCAGCCCCACTAACAGCTGTTTCTGCATAGCTGGGAGAAGGTGCAGGATTAAAATAAATGGAGGGGAAGGAAAGGCAGGAAAGACTTTCCCCATGCTGCTGCCAAATATGCTGTCATGCAATGGTGGGTATCATTTAAGGCAATCTAAATGATTACCTAAGGATTGGTAGGCGAATTTCTCTCCATACAAAAAGTTGAGCTTATCAAGAGTATGGCTCCTTGGTATTTCCCAGGCATTTTGGAGCTTGTGATGCCCAAGGCTACTCTGCCTCCAGCCCTGGGTTAATGCCCTAAGTGATAGGGTCCTCCACCATTTCCAGTACTATACAGGAAACTTTTTAGAGGACTGTGAAGAACCAGGCAGTGAACATAGAGGCTAGATCAGATGAAGTGCAGCTGTCATCCTCGAGGACCCCTGTGCTGGTGCTGTTTCCTGGGCTGGCACAGGCAGGAAAAGCCTGAGTTGTCCCATCTGCCAGCACGGATGGACCTTATCTACCAGCTGTGGAAGTGGAGTTCACATTTGTTGATGGACATCAAACTGAGGTCCTTTGTTTCATGCCTAGCAAGTATCAGGTGCTGTCTTGTGTAGAATTTTGATCTTTCATAGTGGCAGGTCTATCATATATACAAATGCTGTTCCTCTACAGCCTATGATGGCTGTAAGGTAAGAAAGATTGTAAGTTCAATTTTTTTCTTGGGCTTTTTTTTTAAGAGGTTAAGGAAAAGAAAAAACATACTGGGGAAGTGTGGTAAAAATAAGCATCTCTTCTTTCAACCAGAGTTGTACTGACACTGTGGGTATTTCTGTGTTTCAGAAAGAATGTTACCTCTGGGAAAGCTATCTGTGTTTCACCTGCTGCCTCTGTGCCACCAGTCACAAAGGCAGCAGGTGACAAACACTGAGCATCTCTTTTCCTTTCTTTTCTCCCCCTCTTGCTTCTCCAGGACACAGATGGGATCAACCTGTACTACTGGTCCTTGTTTGATGGACATGCTGGCTCAGGGGCAGCTGTGGTCGCTTCCAAACTGCTGCAGCACCACATCCTGGAACAGCTGCAGGAGATTGTGGACATCCTGAGGAACACAGCTGTCCTCCCACCCACCTGCCTGGGAGAGGAGCCTGACAACCCCTCCAGCAACAGCAGGACACTGACACGGGCAGCCTCCCTGCGCGGTGGTGTGGGAGCCCCGGGCTCGCCCAGCACGCCCCCAACACGCTTCTTCACGGAGAAGAAGATCCCACATGAGTGCCTGGTCATTGGGGCCATAGAAAGTGCATTCAAGGAAATGGTATGTATGTCTCAGGGCTCTGAGTCCTTGTTGTTTACATTGAGTCACATCACCTGGAGATCATGAAGATTAGGTTTTTTTTTCTTTTTCTTTCATTGCTTTAACAACATCTGAGTGTGAACAGAACTGTTTAAGCACTCAACAGCCTACCAGGTACACATACCCCTGTGAGGCTGGAGCTGCATCTTAACTCCCAGGTAGCACTGTGACAGTGAATTTGAATTTTCAATCTATAATACTCTTCTTTTTAATTTTCTTCTCCCCCTCCTTTTGTAAGATAAAGATCAATATTGCCTTACAGTGCAGATTTCAGCACTGGCAGTTATCAGGCTGAGTATGTGGGCATGCACTTGATAAAGCCTCATTGCCCTACCAGAGCAGCAGCAAAGGCTGCTTGGTCCAATGACCCAGAGTTCACATTGGTGTTGGAGTAGTGTCTGCAGCTCTTCACTGAGGCAAATTCTGTGCGTGAGTGGGGCATGAAGTTCATTCCTACCACCTTCCTGACTTGTGTACAACCTGAACAACTGTCAGGAAATCACGACCCTATGGGAACAGAATATTCATCTATTTCCCTATGGAAGCTGTTTTTTCCTCTTCTATAGTTGATGTAGTTCCTCCACAACTTCCCCCCCTCATTTCTCCACATTACTGAAAGTCATTCTTGTCAGGCAGAGCAAAATTTTGGCCTGCCAGTAAGTACATGTGGATCAGGTTTTGGGAGGTCTGATAGTGTTGTGTTTTTTTTTAATTTTGTTGCTGTAGTTTTCAGAAAAGCCTCTTATTTGAAAAGAAGGACTGTGAACTATTCAGTGTTTCCCAGTGGTTTTATTTGTTGTCTGAAAAGAAATATCTGATCATTGTTTTTCTTGATGTATGTGAATTTCGTCCAGTACATGCATTTAATTAGAGACTACAGCTGTTGTTACAAGTAGTACTTCACTTTGAGTTCTGAAAACCAATTATCTTTTGCTGGATTGTTCTTTCTTCCCAAGGAAGTGCAGGCAAGCAGACCCACCAGCTGGGTTTGGACTTGCAGGTGGGTAGGTCCAGGAGCAGCATTCACAGCCATGGGTTAGGCATACTTCAGTGGGGGTTGTGTGGGCAGGTTGTGCACTGTGGGTAGTGGGCTCAGTTTCTGCTAGATGAAAAGAAAGAGGATGCATGAAAATCTGTCAGTTTAGCACACCTTTTCAGAAAGGGAGGACGAGATTGCTCCCTTCTTTGTTGAGAAATGAGGGAGAAGATGACCATGCCCATCCACTACACCCTAGTGGCCTCAGAGCATGCTTAAGAGGAACACTAATTTCATGCTTCAGTTGGTGTAATTCTGAGGCCAGAAGAGTGCCAGCCTCTGAGAGCATGGCAGGATTCTCTCCTGTTTAAACTGTTTCCAAGTGCAGGCAAGATGAGAAGTGGAGTTTAGTGGGACTGGGCAGTGAAAGTAACAGAGTGTAGAAGGGCTGTTTCTCTACCTCTCTTAGGAGAGCAGCACGTGCATTTCCCATTGCTGCCTTCCTGAACGTGTCTGAGTGAACAGGGCTGTTATTGCACTGCTTTATTTTGACTTCACATCTCTGGTAGGTTCACAGAGAAGACCATCTCAGCTTATGTTCAGAGATCTGGTTGTGAGGGCTTTTGTGGGTAGAGTATGACAAATGCAGAAACACTGGATAACTCACTACAGTTATGGTGTTCAGGTATTCATTGCATAGCTCAGGCTAATCTGTTCTCTCTGTTTCTAAACAGAACATTTTCCTCACTGCATCTTCGATCACATGCTACATATCAAGTATCTTAATTCCCACGTGCTTTATATTAGAGGGCTGAAGTTCATCATTGTCTTTGATAAACAAATGACTACTCCAATGCAATGTAATTTCAGCATTAAGTTTTACAGGAAATCTTATAAAAATGGCCAGCTTAAGGAAAGCAGTAGATAATTAAATTGTATCTACTTTAAGCTCCGAGGGGAATTTTGGACTTATACTTGGTTTAGGCAAAAGAGTTTTCTTTCATCTGTGTAAGGGAGCAATTCATAAAATCAGCATTTCTGTGTCTCATCTGTGCTTGCAGTGCTTGATCTTTCTCCTGTCTCTATTTAACTTCCTGCTAGCTTATACTCCTTCTAGTCTTTGCATGAAGACTTTGGACCTCTTCCACAGCACATTGTTTAATCAGCCCTTGTTTGTACTGGAACATGATAGATGTTGTTGAGTTAGGTCAGGGCAGTCAAGATGTGCAGTGTGTTGTACAAGGGTTTTGTGCCAGCAGAGTGTACCACTGTAGCTGGCACTTGAGGAAAGCTCATGTTTCCTGGACACGTTGGCAGACTTCTTGGTGGTTTTTCCTGAATCATCAATTGCTGCAAAGGATTCTTGTGAACAGAGTGAAAGTAACAAGTAGATAAAGATACTTTTTTAAAGAGTCCGACATGACAGGTTTATCTAATGATGACTTATCCTCTTTTCCTGGGAGCATTTTTTTTCCCTATTTCCATTATTTTTTTTCCCCAACTTGCTTTTGAATTCTAGTTAAGGTCTCCCTGTTTTTTCCTCAAGTCTCAATTAAATGTGATTCATGGCTTTCAAAAGGCTTTTTAAAATTATTTTTCCTTTATTGGATGTGGGGTTTTTTTGACAGTTCTTGTCTAACAGCTACATGCAGTAAAACGCTGTGGAAAGCTGACACAGATGATCATTGCCTAACTTGGACATTTAGCAATTAAATTGTCTCCATTTTGAAGTACATCTAAATGATGTTTTCTGTGTTGAAACTGGAATTAGGAAGTTTGTGCTGTGTTTTCAGATAATTTAATGCTCTGTCTAAAAAACAGCAAATGTCAGTAGTTGTCATTATCACAATTGTTCCAGTTAAAAGGAAATAAATAAGCTCAAGTTCTGAAGGTGCCATAAGTCAAATCCTCTAATTTTCATCTGTTGAGTTTTAAGATGTGCATTTATAGATTCAATTCAAAGGAGCCAGGAGTGCAGTTCCATACTGGATAGAAACATCAAATTATTGTCCTTTCCCTGTATTTAACCTTGTATACATGTGTGATGCTGTATGTATTTGCAAGAAAGGTTAAGAGGAGAGAGCACCTTTTCTACTCTGAACCCTATTTAACTTTAAATGGCAAGAAATGGTACAGAATTAGTCTGTATGATTTATTGGGAGGTATACATCTGCATTCATTGTAACATGATTTTCTTTTTTTATTGAGGTTTTTTTTTTACTTAGATGAAATCTAGACAGGTGCTTTTTCTAGATTGGTGCCGTTTTAATTAATTGAACAGTCTTGAGAGAATGGCATGTGTTGTACAGTTCACTTTTTTGAAAGTTTCCTCTCATTATATAGCCAGTAGAATTGAGAGTTTAAATAGAATTACAGGCATTTGATGTAAAGCATGCTAAGGAGTTAATTTCATGTTTATGCCTTCTGAAACTTTTTTTTTACCAGATACCTAATACTGTGTGTGTAAAGCTGCTTTCTGTCATAGCAAGGCTGAGATCCTGGAGGAAAGGCTGCTGCTCTGAGGATAAATATAGGTGAAAAGAGGGGGAGAAGAGTGTGGCCAGCAGGTTGAGGAAAGTGATGCTCCCCCTCTCCTTGGCCCTGAAGTGCTGTGTCCAGGTCTGGCCTCCTGCTGGAGAGGGTCCAGCACAGGGCAGTGTGATAGATAAGTAATGCGAAACTATGAAAAATGAGTAGCTGTTTCTCACAGCAGCAAAGACGATTGAAGGACTGGGACATCTCTCTGTGAGGAGAGGCTGAGGTAGCTGCGCTCGTTAGTCTGGAGAAGACTGAGAGGGGATGGCATTAATGTGCATAAATATCTGAAAGGTGGGTGTCAAGAGGATGGTGCCAGACTCTTTTCAGTGCTGCCCAGCTGCAGGATGAGGATAAATGGCCATAAACTAAACCACAGTTTCACCTGCACCGGAGGAAGCACTTCTTCACACTGAGGGTGCCAGGGCACTGGAACAGGCTGCCCAGGGAGGCCATGGGGTCTCCGTCTCTGCAGCCGTTCCAGACCCTCCCGGTTCCCGTAGCCGGCCCTGCCTCGGCCTGCGGCTCGAGCGGATGCTCATGGAGGTGCCGCTGCGCGCAGCCTCCGCCAGGTGGCAGCAGCGGCCCGCGCCGGGCGCACCGCGGCCCCGAGGAGGCAGCCCCGGCCTGTGGGGAGCGCGGCCCCGGCCCCGGCCTCGCACCGGCCCGCGGCGCTCCCGCCTCCCCGTCGCCGCCGGGCCCGGTGTGGAAAGCCGCCGTGCTCGCCCTCACCTGCTCGGTTCGTCGCGGTGCCCTCTGCAGGCTGCGGTTCGCCCTCCCGCATCCCGCAGCAGGGAAGGGGAGCAGGCCTGGGGCAGCCCTTGGGAGCAGCTGCCGCCCGCTGCAGCACGTGTCCCGGCACGGCTCCGGCTAAATTAACTGCTCCTGCGGGGGAAAATAACAAACAAAACAAACAAACAAACCCCACCCAAACCAAAACCAACAACAACAAAAGATACACTACCTCAGAAATCTCTCTCCTGCTGGAAAAGGAGGAAAGCTTTGTATACACTCTGTCTAGAATGAGCCCCTTTACACTCATAAAGGCTTTAGAGGCGTTTTGGGGCTTCTGCCCATGTTTGTACTACTTTCCCAGCACCACTGTTACAATGTATTTCATTAAAAGCCAATGTCTCTACATCAGAACGAATTGGTGTTATTGGTGAGCTTAGTTTTATTTTGCTTTATTTTTCTCCCCCAAATCTTGTTGAGCTGTTAGGAAGCCTTGCCTTCTTTCCTTGCTGTTGAAAAAGAAAATATCAAGCAAAGTATGTAATAGTGAAACATGCATAGCACTCAATGTACTCTGACAAATCATGGTACTAAATTGAAGCTCTAGATGGGAGAACCCAACAACAGCAATGATTTGAGAAAACTCAGTACATAGATGTAGTTTAAGTCAAGAATGTTCTGAAAAAGAGGCCCTAAGGATTATCCATGTTCTCTCCTATAACAGATGCTTCTGAAATCTGCTTATTGGAAGAAATACATTTTAATTTAGACATTCCAGCACTTGCAAAGTATATTTATGACAGAGCTGAAAGCAGGTGAGGAATGCACATTGTTTGAAGGTCTTGGAGGATATTCTGAACTGTGGAAATGAAGGTTTCTTAAAATTCCTGGCAGTGCTTGGAAAATCTGTAGTATTTGTAAGTTTAAATTATTTTGATGGTTAGAAATGTCAGATTCCTTTGAACTTTCTTTTCAGCTTAATTTTAAGAAATACAGAAGGCATGGGGAGGAGAATCAGCTTTTCTATGGCAAGATTAGATAAAGAGGCATTTATAACAGGTCCATGTCTGTGACCAAAGGTTCTGCAAGATATGATTTATAGCTTGGAGGTGTTTTCCTCCTGGTCCTTACCACCCATCCCCCCCAAAAAAGTTGGTGAATGCAGTAGAACCCATGTCCCTGTGGCAGGCACGTGCAGTTTGCACGCACAGCTGAGGATGGCCTGCTGGGACAGCACCTCAGCACTGTGTTCATGGCACAAATGGGAGGTGTGTGCAGTGAGGAGTCAGCAAGTTATTTGTGACAGACCCCTCTGCCCACTGGCTCAGGGCAGTGCCCAAGTGCTGCTGAGAATCCCTGCTGCTGCAGCAGGTCAGCTCCCTCCCCTCAAATTCGTAGGAGATCAAGCGTGGGACAGGGGCCTCCTCCCACCTCTGCAGATTTTCAATCAAATTACACCTGTCACAGTTTTTATTTATTGTGGTGTTTTTCTTCAGATAAATTTAGCTCTAAAATTAAGCTCCAAATTTCATACCCCAAGGCATGAACAATTTGAGCTGTTTGTTCCTTGGTGCAGATATGAAAATGGCTGAAGTATAGATCAGGCCAACATATATTTATTTTAAAAAGCTCATAAAAGTAGGCAGAGTTTAGCTGGAAAAGATCTGCCAGTACTTGCAATAGTGATGTTAAATGATCCTCCCTATTTGAATCCAATATTATAAGAACAGACCAGTTTGAAATGGACACAGGAGAGAAGGGTAATTTGTAGTGTGTTACTACCTGAAGCTAAACTACAGACAGCAGAATTAATTCATTTACATACACTTCAGTGTTTGTTTAAAATGTATGAATGAAAGTAGCTCATTTACTTACTTTACTCTGTGTTCTGCAAGCTTTCTTGGGGCATTGTATGTGTATTTATATATATACATGTGTGTGTTTATGTGTTTGTTTTTTCTTTCCAGGACTTTGACTGTTGTTGCAAAGTATAATTTGCATTCTCCACTTCTGTTAAGCAGAAGGACTCTTTTAATAGATAATGTTTCTTGCACTCAGAATCAGTTTAGTGTCCTCTCATTCCCTGTGTTTCTGAAAGGTAGCCTTGTGGCACAACTGCATCTTGCTGTTGTTTTTAAGGTGTATACCCCACAATCCTAGCATTCCTCTTGGGAAGTAGGTAGTTATTGATGTTGTAGCTGGGTCTCATTAGTTATCTGCTGTCTATGTAAAGCACTCTCCAATTATACCATCAGGTACCTGTTGCTAAGCTTCATTTATCTTTGCCTTCATTGTGATTTTGCTGTAGCAAATTCTCTTGCATCTGTGAGAGTTGCTGTTTATTCCTTAATACCTGATGTTTTACAGTCTCCTGGCCTGATTTTTCCCAAACATCTTTGTATAAGTAATAGGAACTCCTCAACTTTCTGTTCTTGTCCTCCTAGCTCATAGCTGCAAGAAAAGGCAGACAGTGCGACATACAGTTTAATAAAGACTCTATTGTGTTTTTGGTTTCTCCAGGAGACTTCATTTTCTCAAGCACTAATTGCAATGCTGTCTTTATAAACCTTGTTCTCTTCTCCCCCAGGATTTGCAGATAGAGCGAGAGAGGACCGTGTATAACATTTCTGGTGGCTGCACAGCCCTGGTGGTGGTGTATTTATTGGGGAAGCTTTATGTGGCAAACGCTGGGGATAGCAGGTAAGTGTGTTGTCTCCCCATCTAATCCTTCACCCCTAACTGCCCAGGCCTGATGATACTGAGTCCCTTAAAGCAGGCAGCATCACAAGAAGATTCTGTTTCTTGGCTGGACACTTAGCACTTCTCACAGAAGTGAATGCAAGTGCCAGAGATAGCGTTCCAGTATCTTGAGCAGTGGTTGCAGTCAAAGAAGTGATAGCACTTCTGGTCCTGTAGAAGTTTCTGAATGACTTGATGTTTGCAGAGAAGTGGAAAGGTGCTAAAAAGCCATTGAAACAGACGAGGTGTTGGGTGTGTAGTAGAATTGTGTGTTGAACACTGACAAGGTGACTGTATCTGGAACAGCTGGTAGGGCTACATTTGTTCCATGGAAAGTCCTTTGGCTCCTGTTGCCAGGCTTAGTCTTGATAGGCCATTTGGCTTCCAGATTTTCGTGTAATTGAAGGTAGTGATCAGTATGCAAATAGCTGCTACTCTTGCCCTAGGGGAGGAGGAGAGGGAAACAGGCTAATCACAATATAGGTTTTTTGCCTTGTCCTGCTTTAGCTCAAGTACTTGTCCAATTCTCAGAACTGAATGCTGCTGCTCAGGAGCTGTTGCTTTACTTTATTTTGAAGTTGGGTTCTTGAAGAATCATGATAAGTAGCATTTTCTTTGTCTTCTGATGTTGCTAAAGATAGGAGCATACTGGAAGTCTCTCACTTGCATTCTTTTCCCCTCTCTAACCCTGCCCTTACCACCATTGGAGAGAGATAATGAGGCTCTTCTTGCAAGACTTCAGACTTCACATGTTTCTTTTGGCAGTGCACTGCATAAACAGGGCAGGGAGAAGAGTTCACATGCAATACTAACTGCTCATGTATTCTGTTCATTAATAGCTGAGTAATTGACATCTGCAAGGGTATCGAACCATGTTGTCTTGATGCCTAAAGAGGCTACCTGGAACAGAGGGTAGACAATGTTAAAGGAGTAAAGTAGGTATTTATTAAAAGGCCTTTAAAGGACACACCTTGGGCAGTACAAGAGCCTGGCCGTGGCTCCACCCAAGATGGATGACTGGTCATGATTCTTCACACTTTATGTTTTGGTCCATTTACAAATCGGGGTTAATTGTCCAATTGCAGCTTCAGATTATGAAGTCCCATACTCCCAGTTTTCTCTCCTCAATTCACTGCTGTTTACACGTTTTGTGGCTGAAACTTTAATGATATCCTTGGTTCTCAGGCTGGAAAAGGTTTGTTTTGCCTAACTAAACTGTGAAGGGAATTTGCTAACACTTTATATGAAATTCAGAGTTACGTACTAATGCAGTTCAGAATCTGAAAAATATGAAAGCTAAAACTTAAGGCATCAGTTTTTAGGTGAAGACTGCTATGTTTGTGTTTAAGGTTTGTGCTTACACAGTTCATGTTTGTAGTGTGTACACCCAAATACTTTCAGAAACATACTTTCAAAACACTCAAGGTTTTTGTAGTTTAAACCTCAGATTTTTATTTTCTTTTGCTGCTTTACACTGTGTAGGAAGGCAGATAAATCCTTTGCGCATAAAATTCCCGTTCTTTTCATGTTGCTGATTGTTTTTAAGATGCTAAATTTGCTGTTTGTGTTGCAAGTTGTTCACTCAGTTTCTATTGACAAGTGTCATATTTGAATCTCCTTTTTGTATCAAATGTCAAGTGAGTCCTCACAGGGTAGCTGCAAACATGTTTGAGGTGATCACCTATCTGGTCAGCAGAGCTACTAGCTGAAATACATTATATTTCTTCTGCCATTAAATGAGAAATAATCATGTTTTCCTGTGCTATTGCACTTGAAGTACAGTTGAGCCTCTTTCTCTGAGTTGACTAATTTGCTTTATTGTCTCTTCAAAGTGTTCTGTGTAAAACTGGGTGTGCAGGACTTACATCTGAGTAGCCAAGATCTTTGTTCTCAAATGACTGGAATTGGCTGCTTCCAGTTCCCTCAGGATTCCTTCTGTGCTCCCTGAGAACAGCCTCAGCTCCACTGCAGCCTCTGATACCCAAGTGCAAGACACTGCTGTTGGTGGTGATCTGGAGTTGGTGCCAGAGTATTGGTGTCACTGTAGTTAAACACACTAAGTCTTCAAGAAGTTTTGCATGTTCACTAAGTCTACCCAGAACATCTGTTCAGAAAAAGGAGGAGGGCAGGAAACAAAAAGGAGACCATCAGGAAGATTGGGTGTTGTTTGAACCAGGATTCAAATTCTCATTCCTAACATCTTGTTGGTAATAAAGTCCCTCCAGATTCAAAATAGTTTGGTTTTGCACTTCCGAAATGGATCTCACAGAAAGTCTCTCTTGTGCTGAGGAGAATTGTTTCAAAATGTTACATTTTCAGCCAAGTCCATTCCTAGACTTCCCTTGCTCAAAAGAAATTTTAAAACTTTAAATTGTAGATCAGTTGGTTTGAGTCTCTCTCCCACGAAACCCCCTCTTTCCCACTTACAGGGAAAAAAACCAGCTGTTGCAAAACATCCGGGTTGTTTTCATGACACAAATGACATTTTAGGGCTAAACAAGCCACTCTGAGGTCATCTGCCCCCTGCCACAGTGCACAGTGCATTCTTGTATTTTGAGGAGCCCAGTTTTGTAGTCAAGAAATTTTACGTGTGTTAGTTGGGAAAAATAAGTGTCTTTTTGCTGTCTCATGCCTTTTATAGTCAACTTAGTTGTTTCTACAGATAAAAGGGAGGGCAGTGAGAAGTACAGTAAGGAAACTACTTCAAGAAATGGTTATCTTCTCTTGAGAAGAAGGGTGGGTTTGCTTTTTCTCTCAAACAGGGGACTTCATCTTGTTGCTGTTGGAACTAGATGATGAAATCCTTAGTTTTTGGTTTCTCTGAGTTCACCTACTCATTTCTACCTTTCCCCTGTCCTCGTTCTCCTCCTTCCCTCTCTGCTACCCCACTGGAAAAAGCGTGCAAATAAATCAAGTTTCCCACAGATAGGAATCCGTGACCGAAGGTTTTGTGTGGGAAATAAACATTTTGGGTTCATGCAAACCTAACCAAAGGTTAGGCTTTATAATTTCAGGGAACTTCAAAACAGCAGAAGCTTTTAAAGTGGGGTTTTGAACAGCTTCTGCTGTCAGAGGACCAAGGTATGTGCAACAAACTGTTACTATCACAATGAGACTAAGGAAACGTTAAGTGTGAGACTTGAATAATAATGTACTGTGTGGTGCCAGCTATACCTCAGACTTATGTCTGTGGTATTCAGTTTATCCACCAAAGCTTCTCAAATCTAATCATTTCATGCCACGTACCCTGGCAGTGTTGTATAGCAGCTGTCCTTTTGTAGTTGATGTGTAATTCCATCATGAAAAGACTTTAATTACCATATTACTAAATTACCAGCCAGGAATCCTTTCAGGTTCAGCCCTAGCTCACTTCTGTATGGACTATTAGGCATCTCCAAGCTGAACACTTTTGGTTGGTGTAAAAGGGAGGAAAAATTGTGCTAATTGTAGGTTTTGTTATGAACTATTATTGAGCTTGATGTTATGGCATCACTAATGTCAATGATATAATTAAACTTCTGCTAACGATGCAATCACAGTTCTGTAATAATTATATGTTAACTGCACATGATACCAGAACCCTACTAAAAATGAGGTGATGTATTCAGAGCCTGATAAAAACAACTTGGAAGGAACTGCTTTCATTCTCTAATGGCTTGTCTGATCATTCTTGGACTCTGCCATAAATATACCTACTTGTACAGTCAAAATTCATATCTGAATATTGGCCAAAGCTTTTTCTGATGTTTCTTTCTCTCTCCTTCATCTTTTCAGTGATTAGCATTGTCCATGCAGGGTTATCTGATTAGGGACTGATAGTGCTATAGTCAGCTCTCCAATATATAGTGCTTTTTTTGGTGAGCATCGAGGCGCTGTGTTTTGCTTACCAGAATGACATATTTGCTATGAAAACTAGGCCATTGGAATAGCTTCTTTTTATTTATTTTCTTTTTAAAATATGGAATACTAAATCTTCTCTGGTCATGGTTTTAAACAGTGTTGTTCAATTTTATATTGCTAAAGTGACTTTTACATCTAAACTGCCATGACACGCCTTGTTAATCTCAGTTCCTTTTAGTTTAATGCTCTTTATTAGGTTGTTGTTTTATAGTTACTGATGAAGCAGTTGTAAAACAGGGACTTAATGTTTTTACTGATTACTGCCCAATTATTGTATAGCTTCATGCAACATAACATTTGTCCAATATCACTGCAATGACTGTAATGCAATATGATCATATTAACCATGTTTGGCACAGGCATTGTTCTGGCTTTTGTGTTGTCTGGAGCTGCTAGGAGACTGCAGGCACTTCCATTTTGTGCTGTGCTTGGAGCCACATAGGGAAGCTGTGCCTTTATCATTATACAAGAAGCAGAACATTGCAAGTTGATTTGACTTTTCCATACAGCCTGAAACCCTCACTGAATCTGCAGATGGGTTCTTGGGCTTTTCCTGATTTATTGACAGAACATGGCGTGAAAGCAAAGAGCCTGATGTTTCAAAGGCTTCAGAGACTTGCAGGGTCACTGAATTTTCTGCTTTGCTTCATCAGCTCTTTTTTATCATGTTTTTGCCTGCTTGCTTTTGCTCCCCAGGATTTATGTTTTCAAGGCATATTCACACTCTACTTGAACATACCTCCTCATGTCCAAAATAGATTTTCTCCTCCTTTTCCAAGTGTAAAATTACTGCTAAGGCATTTTGGCTTATTAAATGGTAGGAGCTCATTGAGTGAATATTTTTGTGATGGTTTTGTGTGGGTGCAGGTAAAGTAACTTCGTTGGTACTTCAAGAGACCAGGTGTGGGAGAGTGTGTTCGTAAGAGTCTTCTCCCAGTGTAATAAAATAGTGAATTGAAAATTGAATTTGTTTACCATTTCAATTATTTTTGAATTTGCTGCTTGTGTTGAAGCTTACTACATTTATACTTCCTCTTCTTTGTCATGGTGCTTGTCTGCTGCTTCCCTCATGGTTAGTTCTCATTATAGGAAGTCAGATTTGGGGTTTAATTTGCTTTTATGAAGTAAATGAGAGTGGCATGGAAACAGCCACGTATCTGCTGACTGGCAGTGTAGCTTAAATAGCATTTCTGAGAAGTCAGAATTGATGATTCTGAGCCATTTTTGTGGTTCATAGTATCTGACCTCTTCCTCAAGGCAGTCCAGCAGGGTCGTTTTTGCCAGAAGTGCTAACACTGTAAGGATGGAAACTAAAAAGTGTTCTAATATATTGCTGTTATAAAATTAGTTTACTTTAGTCCTTGGTTTACTGTCTAGGAAGCTTTAATTTTCTGGTTTTTGTAACTACTCATCTTCTAATCTAAATGGTGTGTATTTTTCCCTGTTTTCTGTGAGTAGTCTCAGGCCTAAGCCTTCTTTGTCTCCTTATATCTGTGTCTGCATAAACAATAACTGTGCTTCGTACTAGAGACTTAGAGGTCTCCAGAGGAAAGACTAACTTAGTTACTAAGCTTCTTCAGTCTGCAGTATTTTGAAAAGCATTCTTTTTCCTGTCTTCTCCTAAAAAAGAGGCAGAGAAAGTTGCAAGCCTGAGCAACACACTGGGGCCATGCAATTGGTAGGGCTTTCTCTTCATTCTCTGAAGTTCTCATTCCTCCAGATTCTCAGAAGATGCCCTCCCAGAGGCAAGAGCAACACTTATAGATTGAAGTTTGTCCAATCTATGGTACATCCCCCTATAGGTTATTATTAGTTCTCTGACAGAGTCAGTTGAAAATAAAAAATGTTTGATCATTTCAGGGCAACAGATGATCTAAGACTGGTTTGCTCACAGGTCTGTGTAGTGAGGAGAGACTGAATTCAAAGCAAGGCAAGTCTCTGCCGTGTACATTCTCCGTCCCTGCAGTTTGATAGGTGGAGAGGTCAGATCCTGACTAGCCCAATATGTTGGAAAAGATTAGTCATGTGCGGGAGAGATGGCCATGTCCTCTCTCTCTGTTCCTCCTCTCTCGTTTCATTAGAAGCATGATCTGCATGTCTGCAGGAAGCCCTTCTCCCCTTTTCCTGCCTGGTCTCCTTCCAGGGAGAAGCAGGAGCACAAGATTCATTGGAATAACAGCAACATAGATACTGCAGGATTTTGTGCTGGGTAAAGCTTTTGAAGGCACTTCAAGAAACACTTAAGGTGAGGTATAACAAGAAGGTATTGGATCAGAAAGAAGTCCTTTCACTCAAAGGACAGTGCTATGGAAGAGCATTTTCTAGCTATCCAGTGAATGACAAGTTCCAGGTTACTGACATGTCATATCCAGCACTGACTTGGCAGAAATTATTCATTTGATGGTAAATGTTTGCAGGCTTTGAAGACAAAACAAATGTCCAACTTCTTTTGCAAGCTCTTGTTTTTCCTGGGAGAGCCTTAGCAGTACCTATGGCAATTAGCAAGGTATTGAAGCCGTTGTAAACATTTTCAGAGAGGGGTACATTCAGTTAAATCTTTGGTCCTTATCACACAGGCATTATCTTATGCTCCAGATAATGAGGAAGGAGAAGATTTTTGGCTATTTGAGTAATACCGGTAAACTGGAAAGCCACAGTTCATTGGTATTGTTTTCCAGAAATAAAGAATTTTATTAACTTTAATTCTCATGGGTTTTCAGCCTTTAAAAATAAAAAGAAAGAAAAAATCTCCAACAAACTCCAAACAAACTGTCTTTTAAATCTGTGCCTTTGTAGCTGACCATAGAGACATGCAAGTTCTTCACTGCAGTGTTGCAGAGCCAGGACCAAGGTGTGAAAATCAGACTGAGTACCTTGGTTCTCTAGCTCCCCTCTGTACTGAGGGAGGAGGAGCAGAGGGAGCACCCAAGGCTTGCTTGGTGTATGTTTCAGTGTCTGCTGTGGTCCTTACTATGTTGAAAAGCTTTTCAAGTGACCTGAATTCAACAAACTGCAGGCAGCCCAGGCTGTTCAGTCTCAGCAGTAGCTATGCTCAAGCAGTGCTGCTTGAGCCCTACTCCTGGGACTTTTGGTGGTGGCTCTGGTCACTTCTGTTGGGTGAATGAAGCTGGGCTTTGGTAAAAATTCACCCACGAGGAGTGAGCAGAGAGCATGAGTTGCAATCTTTGCTTTTACATCTCAGTCCAGCTTTTTCCAATATCATCCTGCAACTGGTATTGAGTTAAGCAGAAAAGCTGAGATCAAAGTAGATATGCCTTTAGGTGCTAAAGTCATTCTTTTTGTCAATGGAAAGACAGTGAAGAGCAGAGAGATAAAAAATCCTTGTTACTTCCATCTTACATGGACAGCCAGACCCCAGCCATATTACTGGCAAAATAAACACTGACTTGCACAGCAATGCCTTCATCCACTAAGCCCAGGTTTAGTTGCCATAGTAACTTGTCTTGGAGATGAATGTGATATCCTGGACAGCAGGGAAAAAGACTTTGATTCCACAGATACTGGTCCTGAGGCTCAGAGCTGGCCACAGAGATGTGATTGCATTTCTTTGTTCATTTCCCTGGCATGGCCTGAGTAATTGGTGGCGTGTTGTTCAGCCATGTTACAGAAACATGGTAGTTTGTCATCAGTGCAACCTTGTACTTAGCTGTGTTCAGATGAAGAATACACTGAAATCATCGGGGCAAAATGAATCCTAAGAGAGCAGTAAACCCCCAGGCTGAGGGTATTGGAGCCAGTGGTGGGCAGGTTTTGTGTGCTAGTAGTGTCACTATAAACTGGTTTGTAATAGCTTTCTCGCTGCCAGCTGAAGCCCTTTCTGAAAGATTGATGTGTTGAGATTTAAACCATCAGGAAAGTAATTAATTACACAGCATTTGTTTAGTTCATTCACATTTGGGTTAGTACCACTGGAGCTGGAGTAGACATTACTAGAAGTGTATAGGTAAATTTACAGAGTCACTACTTTTTCAATAGCAAAATTTTCTTTCCTGGTTAATTAAACAAGAACATTGCTTACAGACAGCCAGTGCCATCACATTAGTGGGAGGGTGGGCATAATAAAAAATATAGAATTAGCCCTAAAATAAAACACAGTTAATAAAGTGAACTGCTAATAATTGCTCCATGATTTGGTTTCATTAGCCAAGCAATACACTTGAGGACCTAAAGGAGAGCAGGGAATTCACTCATGGTAGAGTCTCATGGGAGTGGAGCTGCAACCCACTGAAGAGGCACTGACAGCTAGAAGCATACTGCTCCAGGGGTCAAAAATGATGGAGCAGTGTGTCTTCTCCAAGCTATCTCCTCTGTGGACAGCTTGCAAGCTCAGCATTACATTTAATTTTAAACTGTAGAGTAGTGATGCAGAAACAACTGAGGTAATTTAGTTCCATTGTCGGTGACAGCCAGGTGCTTCTCATTGTTAGATGCAATATAGGGCAGACTGCCAACAATAGAAAATCCTTTTTACTGCTGCTTACTAAGTTGTTGTGAATACATGAGATGGAATACCAGATCAGTTCTAAAAATTCTGATTTCTGTTATTCTTGGTGGCAGTAAGAAAAATCCTGACTGACTCAGGTGCTATTGAACATGAGAAGTAAGCCCTTCCATGGAAATCTGTGTTATTCTGCTTAGAGAAACAGTTTCTATTTGCCTATTTGTGGTGCTGTATTAAAAATAATACAATTAATTCAGTAAAATCAGACCACCAGCATAGTGGCTTTAGAGTGTTTCAGCAGCCTCGTTGTGTCTAGAGGCCTTCTCCAAAGGAATCACTAAGTAAGCACTAGAAACATAAATATGAATGAGTCAAGTAATTGGAAACAGCATAAAGCTCTGCATGTGTGTGTACAGGAACAGCTCATGTGCTTGCAAGTGCCTCTGAAAGACAACTTTCAGGAGGGTTTTCAGGGTCTGGATTACATAATTTCTTTCTCTGCTTCTTTTCAAAGGCAGGAGGAGGTTCTCATCTTGCCACAGGAGAGGTATGGCATGCTTGGCTCCATGCTGTGGCAAAGACGTGAAGAAAGGACCTTGAAGGAAATTCTTGGGAATGCCAGTCAGAGTCCTGGTGGAGAAAGGGCTGTGCTTGGCAGTTGTGCTGCTGAGATACTAACCCTTGGAGCAGCTGGGGTGGCTGGCAGTCTGCAAAAAGCCTTAGCAGAAGTTTGGGAGTGATCTTCATTGTTCTGGCAGGAAATGCCAGAGCACGCTCCTGTAGGAAATTACTTTTGCAATACTTCACCAAGGCAAGTTCTCACACCTTTTTTTGGCTTGAGGGAGCTGAAGTTCCCCCAAGTGATGAATGAAAGTGTCTGAGCAGCCTGCTATAACCCACAATGTAACATGAAACTACATTGTCACAGGAAGAGCCACAAGCAGACTGAGTCTACTCCCGCTTAACGTTGACTTTGTTTGGCTGAAAGAAAAATGATCCAGTGTTTCTATCCTGTGACAACGTTTCTGTGAACAGGCTCATGTTTGTGCTGAAAAATACAAAGAAATCAGGGTGGCACAACTGTTGAGTGGCAGTAAATGGAAAATGAGGATAAGAGACCATTTTCAGTGGCTCTCCTCCTTCCCTGGTTTGTTGATTGTTTTCTTCTTGATAGTGATGCCAAGTAAGAGTTGAGGCATTATCTTAAGTATGACATGTGGGAGGCACAGAGTCTTCTCCCAGTGTAATAAAATAGTGAATTTTTTCCACTGGTATTGCTGAGGGTTGCTGCTTCCACCTGAGGTTTATGGTGATGGATATGTCATCACTGGAACCTGTTTTATTGCCAGCTAAATGTTATATAATAGTTTGTTCCAGTATCCCCAGCCTGCCTTAATTCATAACATAAAGGAAATAGTTCAAAGGCTTTGCACTATACTTCCACGTTGTTAGTGAATACATGGGATGGAATATGAGATCAGTTCCATACTTATTGCCAGTGCAGTGAGGTGTTTGTACACCTGGGTTCTAAAGAAACTGAGAAATGGGATTTGTTGGGACTAAGTGAGAGTAATTCAGTTTGAAGAAGTAAAATCAAGGTGCCAATGCTGAATGTATTAAAAGTCATCAGTAATCATAATGGCAGTAAGGTCCAATACATCATTTGCAGAAGAGAAAAACATTTCTCATTTTAATTGTGTTATAGTCATTGTCTTTCACTTCTTAGCAATTAGGAAAACGCAAAGAAATAAAAAAAGCACAGCTGGTTTGAAGCTTAGCAACCATTAGCATTCATCTTCCCTGGATTATTTAAATATATGCATTTAGTTACCAAAATAAACAAGTACCCATATAGACTGATTTCATAGTTCTAGGATTTACTTTCTTTATTCCACAGCTATCTTGTGACACACCTAATTAAAATCTACTGCTTAGTTCCCCTTTGAATATAATAAAACCCTGCCTTATTCTTTCTGTCAGTTTAATCCCTCTTTCTTTTTCATTGACACATTTCTAATACCTTTGCAGACAGGCCAGACACTTCTGCTTCATCTGTACTGAATTCACATGCTTAACACCTTTTGACAAAATGGATATGGCCTCCCTGTGGCTTGGAATTGATATACACTGTCAAAAAGGGTTTTCTGAATGGTCTTTCTCTGTCACCTTTACCAGATTTTTATCCTGTGTTGTAGAAATGTTTTTTAGATTTTTATCCTGTGTTGCAGTTTAATGTTGCGTTTCAAATCATTTTTGCCTGAAAAAGTGTGTAATGGAATCAGGGTGTCCCCTGAATACTCCTAACAGTTGGAGATGTCTCTTTGTTTTGAACAGCAGAATCCCAATAGACCTGTGACAGCAGTGGAATTACACTCTTGACCTTGTTCACTAAAGTGTTGCTTTGTCTGTATGATGAAATGAGAGTAACCAACAAGAGCTTCCTCTGAAATGTATGAGTTTCCTCTGTTGATTTCTCATAAGAAACAGAAACGACACTGTGCAATTTTCAGCTGGTTGTGTTTTTCACGAAAGAAAAAACAAACAAACAAACCCAAATTCCTGCTTGATTCAAGGAGAGCTGGTAGTTGTTAGCCATATTAAAAATGCAAAAGCAGTTGATATATCAATATTTTCCTTAGGCCAGTGTTGTTGCTACACCCTGAGCATTACAGCAGCAGTACAGTGAAGTGGCAGATTTTTATCCTGTTGTTGCTTCATTCTCCATGGATTTTAAATCAAATGTATACTAAGGCACCAAATACAATTTGTAAGTATTGAATCTGAATATAGAAAAAACCCATATACCTAATGTTCGATGTGAATTTAAGTGATCGTTATGGACTACACAGTGTGTCAATCCAAAAGATAAGCACGCTGTATTCTGCCGATGCACATGCAGCCTTTTAAGCTCCTGGTGTTTCTTTTCATTTGCCTGTGACTGAGCAGACATAGACAGCTGTAGGATTTGCCATGACTGCCAGTCCTGCCTTGTGCATTGAGCCACTGGCACATCTCTTGCTTTTGATTTACTTATTCATGGTCTGGCTTCTCTCTGGAGCAGAAGAACTCAAGAAGCCAGAAAAGATACAAAATCAGGTTTTTGTTTCTTCCATTTTAGGCCGCTTCAGCTGTGTTGTGGGGAGATTTTTCTCCAAAATATTCCTGTTTACTGTGAATATCCCAGCTCTGGAATAGTGAACATACTTTCATTGTCATGCAGAGCACGTGAAATGCAATGGCAGGTACAATCCTGTAGTTCCTGTGGGTGAGGAGTTAGGGTTCAAAAGAGAGGGAAGGACTCAGGGAAGTCTAGTTTGTTTTTTGAAGAGATCAGAATAAGTGACTTACTGGCCTCAGTGGCCTCAAGACTTCAGAGCAGTTTCTTACTGTAGATGATGCTGTGTGGAGAGGGCATCAGAGCATGAAGGGCAATGCACTGAGGAGGCTGCAGATCTGTGACTCCTGATTTCCAATCCTGCCAAAAAAAGCTTTTGTTTTTTTAATTACTCTTTCATTGGTGATATAAATTAATGATTGGTATGGGTCTGAAGCAACCTTGTCATCAGAGAATATTTGGTTAGTGTTGACATACTTGTTTCTCTGCAAACATGAATCATCCATCTGCCTTTGGCAGGCTTGCCCTGTGGCTCTGCTATAATGTGTTTCACCAGTGTGGTGGAAATTAAAATGTCACTATTAAACATGGCAAAATCAGATGCTGTCTGGGAACCGCGTCTATTCAGGGAGTTCTTGCTTCCTATGTAGTTATTTCTGACAGTTTAATGGGACAGCTGTAATCTGGCATAAAACAATACGTTCATATATCTTCAATACATGGGGAGCTAAATGCTTTCAGAACGCTATTTCCTTGCATACATGAGTGTTTCATGCATGGCAGAAGCAGTAATGCTCATGTAACACCATGTTGCTGCTTAGGCCATTAGGAAGTGTAAAATCAAAATTAATTGTCCTGCAGGACCATATAGAGTGGGTCTCTAAAAGCAGTTGCTGGAGCTGTTTGCAGCTGCTGCATCAGCCAGGCTCCTTCCTCGTGAGCAGTTATTGACTCTGGGCTATTGAATTCAGGGCTCTGGAGGTTGCTCGGTGGAAAAAGCCTTCAGTTGCTGCTTGGCAGCTCTGTCACTGCAAGGTCATGGAAAGGGCACGTCACTCTCCAAACACAATTAGGGCCTTATTCGGCACCTTTTCAATCACAGGGAAAAGCCCCACTGAGCAGGGTGGCTCCCAGGCCAGGCTTTTGCACCCAGTCTCCTCAGTGAGACAGCCAACAAATGTGTCCCTTTTTGTCACTTGAGCCATCAGAAATGCACTTTGCTGTCATGAAAGAGCTAAGCAGTTGGGGCAGAAAGGTAAAGAGCCCAGTACAGGCTTATAAGCTCACCACAGTTGAATTTGGACCAGTGCCCTGTACGTATATATCTGTGTCCCTCCCTTTACTCATATCTAGAGCTGTCTCATTCCTCAGATCAAATCATTTGACTCTTATGAACAGCTGTAACTTGCAAGTTGAATAAAGTCCAACTGCTGAAAATGTTAGTGAAAAACATAAAACTCTCTTTTAACGCGTATCAACAGTATTGCTTTAATTCCACCCTCTCTGAAGATTTTTTCGTGTGTGTGCTAGGTTGTGCTTTTCATCCCAGGTGGCTGCCAATTCTGGTGAAAATAAGTTGAGCTGAGAAAGGTTGACCCACTCGCCTCTGAATTGCTTTTTATATGATGCGAGTCCCTCAGGGCCCAATTCTACCCACAGAAGTGAGAATGACAGCTATCAAAATATATACGAGGCATGTCAATGTGCACAAAGAAAAAGGTGAACCCCAGACTGGTCTGAGTGGTCTTTAAAATATGGATTTCCCTTGAAATGGTGATTACGGGGAAGCAAAGAATAATTAGAAAATTAGCCTGATGTACTAGCAGTTATATCAATGTATGGTTTTATATTAGCTCTTTCAGACAAGCAAAAGATCAGAAAATCCCTCATGACTTGCTTAAACTAGTGTATCAAATTTGGTTTAGAGTCTGATCAGCTTCTTTCATCAGTCTAGTCTAGACTATTGCCAGAGTACATACTCTGTACTAAACCTACAGACCCCTTAGGTGGAGGCCTACTCCACCTGAATCGAATAACTTTTTAATAAATTATATAAAATGTTCCCTGTCTGAGTAAATGAATCTCATTCAAAGATGAATACCTTAGGAACTGCAAAAATAAAAGCAAAAGTGTTGTTGCAGAAGAGAGGTGTTAGAGTTCTTAATTCACATTTAAATTACTGTCTCAGAAATGCAAAAGAAAAATTTTCAGCAAACTTTTATTATTTTTGATTGGCTAGGCATTTTTGTAAGTCTGTACTCAGATTCCCTAAAGGAGGAAAAAAATCTGTCAAAAATTATGCACAAATTTTTTTAGGAAATTAGGCACATGCAACTACCCTGTCTATCCCAAGTACACAATATTGGTTTTAATTAAGGGCCAGGAGAAACCTCCAGTATGTAGGATGCACTCTTGCTGCCTCTTAATTTCTACGCAGGATTATTTGCAAGGAAGTGAAGAGCAGTAAGAAATGAAGTCCAAGAGCAGTAAATTTCTTACCTTTCAAAGCAAAGCTGTTTGTTTTCCCATCATTGCCAGAGCTTCTTCCCACATCTGCCAATGTTGTACCATCCTGAACCTGTCTGCTCTTTGCCACATGAATCTCAGGAATGTGAACAGCTCATTTAATCATAGATAATGCTGCTGCCTTTTGCATACTAGCAGTAGTAGATGACAATTTGGAGGCAATTTTAGTCCAATGACCAATCCACAAGACTTGGAAATCTGTCCAATGCCACTAGTTTTAGAATTCAGGTTTGTACCTGAGTTGATTTTCTCAAGATGCCTGTGTTTTGAATTTAGAAGTTTAAGTTCTCAGTCTTTGTGTGCCTACCATATTTGTTGGTTGCATTCCAGTGGCATCAGAACACCTGGCATAGAGGCAATGACAGCAAATCAATCAAATGATCAAGGGAAGTAAGGTAGCTCATGCATAGGACATCAGTGGGGTGAAAATATCACAGAAATGGGAACATTTAAAACATAGAGAAACTGGAATCCAAGTGGGAAATACTTCTTTTAGCTATGCCAAATTCTGTCTATGTTCAAGAGGAGAGCTGTTATCCAAACACTGAATTAATCTACCGATGGCTGAGAAACAGTTCCACGGCAGGCATTAAAGTCTTTGGGATGATAGATAGTTTATCAAAAGTGCCAGGCATTGCTCTACTTACAGAGCTGCCTAAATAATGGAAAGATAAAGGAACATAGTTCTGTGAGTGAATACATGAATGCAGAATGTAGTAGAAATATTAGGTGAATTCTTCCCTCCTTCCAGCCAGTGGCATTACACCAAGGAAAGATTGGACCATTTTGTGTGCAACATATCAGATTGTTAAGAGGCAACAGGCAAGTGTTTGAGAAAATTTTCTCTCTGCGATTTGCAGAACTGTGGATGAAATCTCCTGTCTAATCTACAGTCATACCATTACCTGCCATCTTTCAGCAGGTAACTAGTTAAATTTGTGCTAAATAGGATTTGCTTTGCTATTTCCATTTAATGTTGGAGTAGAAATGTTCTGACATGACATATGACCAATTAATGATTGGAAAGTGCTTGGATGAGTCATTTGAAGCCAGTAGTTTAGACCGTGTCAGCCACAACTGTTATTAAAACCTGTAAAGAGTTGTCCTACAATCAGTGATTCTGCAGCATCTCCTCTGGGTGTCTGCATTTCACTTAATAAAGATACCCTGTAGACATCAATTGAAATAACTCTTGCCTTTGTTGTTTGGATGTTTTTGTGCGCTCTAAAATGAACTCAGCTTATACAAGTATACTTTGTTAGCCAGCCTAAAGGATGCAGGGCAGGAATTATCCTGGTCTGCTGACAACCTCAGTAGAAAAGAAATGGCTTTATTTGACTGTAATTCTGAAGAGGATAAGAGTGTGACTGTACCCTGTAGTTTTCTGGGGTTTTTTTACTTATTTTTTTCTGTGCTGATGATGTTTCATTACTTTTACAGAGCTATAATAATCCGAAATGGTGAAGTCATTCCAATGTCTTCAGAATTCACTCCAGAGACTGAACGCCAGCGACTTCAGTATCTGGTAAGAGACCTGAGGACCAAATCGGGTGCTGCTGATGACAAACATTGCCCAGTAATGTCAAAGGCTTAGAGAAATGCTGCTGAATTGCTGTGGCTCAGTGAAGGATGATGTGTCCACTGAACACCAGTGACTGATCATGTGTGTCTTTAAGCCATCAGCAGATGTGGAGAAAATCCTGGTGGTGCAAATCGCAATGAAAGGAGTATTACCTCTTCAGCAAAGGCCATCAATTAGCATGGCTATGCTTGTGTACATTGTTCAGCTGCAGACCCTTCAGCAGCACACTGGTGTTGGATTTTGAGAACTCAGACACAGAGTTAATGAGCCACACATGTATTTCAATCCATCCCAGGGCTTGCTGTGTGACAGTATGAAATACCACAGACTGCTCGTTGTATGTGAGTGATATTGCAGAGTTCAATTAATTTACTCAAACAGTATGCCAGCAGTATCTCCATCAGGAGAAAGATATCCAACTTAGAGGTGATCTCAGTGAACATTAGTAGCTGCAGGATAGGATGGGTGATCAAACATTAGTTTTATTTACTGTAGCAGCACCCATAAAGCTGGGACAGGGTGTCTAGCTGGGGACACATGCGATGCTTTATAGACCAAGCTGTGTTAGCTGATAAGCTGCCTGAGGGATATAAGTTAAAATGTATAGTGTTGTTTTTCATACAAACCATCCTGTTACTTTTTAAGGTTTTCTTTGATGGACAGATCAGTTGGTTGAAGTCGATTAGTTGTTTGTCAGAATGTAATTTCTAACATGGCTGAGAGATTTCCTTTGTGCTTCTTCTGTTTCTTTTAGAAATTTAAGCTTCAGCCAAGGTGGGGTCACTCTCAGCCTTGCCTGACTTAAGGTGGACAGGGCAAGGTTAGTGATGTTCCCAGGTCTTAAGGTGTTTTTTATTTTCAGCCTAGTTTCCACTGTGGTTTGGAACTAGACAAAATCCCAGTGTTTGAAAGGTGGAGGTGGAAGGTTTTAAAGAAAAAATTGTGTTTCCTCAATTGTCACATTTAATTTTTTTTCAGTCAGATTCATTGGCTTGAAGCTGAAAATTTCAGAGGAAATACTGCTTTGGGACTATTCATATTCAGAGAACCAAATGGAAAAGAGGCCTAATAAATATTTACAATTCAGTTACATTTAAAATAATTTGTTTGCCTCTAAAATAAAAGGTATCTTTAGCATCTAGGGAGTCTGCTACTTCTGTAGGAAATATGAGATAAAACATTGCCTACAAGGGTTTTTGTTTTCTCTTTTGATGTCCTTTCTGGTTTAAATTTGAAACCAGTTGCTGATCTGAAAAGCATTTCTGCTGTTTCCTGTGGAAAATTCCTTTACCTTTGTTTGTCTATTTTAATTCTGTATGTAACAAATATGCCAGGTCTATGGGTATCATGTTCAAAGAGAATACATGCAAGACAGCAAGAGCGTGAAACAAAATTACAGATAATTTCAAACACAACATTCCCTAAGTAAGATTTTTACTCTTGTGTTTAAAAAAAGAAAAATAAAAAGATGACTTCAAACTTCTTGAAAAGTTGGCGTAAGCATTACACTACAAAGTTTGCATCTATCTTGCTGATTAGATCCCAATTAATCCTCTTATCACTTGTCTGTCCCCAGGTTCTATTAGTCTGTGTTTCTACCATCAACATCTCTTGTCTCTGGTTCTGTCTGAAAGTTATTTACTTGGAGTCTATTTTCTTATTTGCAGTTAAAGCTGAGTTTCTTTGTTTCAAATATGTTGTGCTTCAAATGTGTTCCTCCTGCATGATAGGAAGAAAATCCACAATCACTTTAGCATTAATATTTTACTTGGTAAATGCAGAATATTTACTTGGTAAATTACTGTACAAGCAAAGGGAGGGCATGGATTTACAGCCTGCAGGCTGTTCCCTGTGCAGCAGACACTTTTGGTGCTGTCAGAATGAAGGAGCTTCCATCTGCCTAAATTTAGTGCCTGTTGATTCCTTCAGTCACATGAGATGTTCTTTTAGGCCCTATTTTCTGAGCCTTAATTTCTGTGTGGAAAGAAGTCTATGGGATAATGAATTGTTCAGGTCATGTGAGTATCTTATATGAAGTCTTCCAATCTAGTCTTAGACAAAACTGTGCCTCAGCTAATACTGATTGAGTAACTAAGAGGGGAGGGAAGCAAATGGAAGCAAAAGGACTTGCCTGTCCTGGCAAGTTTATTGCCATGCATCCAAGAATTACCTTGGCAGTAGGCCTCTGGCATGGACACGTGAAAAGAACAAGTTGTCTGTCCATTCATTCTGACTTTGAAGCAGCTCTGAGTCTGGTCATCGCTCCATATGAGGGCAGTGGTGGGGCAGCATCCAGCTGCAGACTTCAGGCTGGCTATATGATAGAGACAGACTTCTGTGTCAAGCAGCTTGTGAGAGTATTGCAGAAGGCAATCAATCATTCAGTCAGAGAGCACTTCTTAAGTTGTAAAATTTGAAAGCTTTGCACTAGTATTCCCTTGATCCTTCAGTTTCTGTAGAGGTTCAGTGCACCATGTTGCTTCCCTTCCACTGGTGGGCATTCAAACACCTCCTTCTGAATTTGTGTAGCAAATTCTGTAGCAGGAGACTTCCACACATCTCTTGGGAAAAGTCCTGACTTCCTGTATCAGTGTATCTTGAAGGAAAAAAAAAATCCAGTATTTACTGGGAACTGCTCTGGTAGATTCAGCAGTTGTGCGGGCAGCGACAGCCAGAAGCAATTTTTCTTTCATCTTCTGAGGAGACTATTAATTTCAGCCATGATAGTCTAAATTGCAACAGTAAATAGGATACATTTTGTTACTTATTCCCTTGGAAAATGTGTTTCAAATGAATGGTGAATTGAGTGTACTGCAGATGGGTGTATTTCTTTTAGTTACTGAAATTTACACTTTCAAGATGTCATGTGAAGTCAATGTGGTGTTTGTAGCATCTTCATGTGTGCAGCCAAACAGCTCTTCTAAAGTTCACCAGAAATGGTAGACCACTTCTGCCAGTGCAAGTGTCACTGCTAGTAGAGACTGGGTGGCCACCAGTGACAGTGACTATGGGTGCTCTTTGTGTTTGCCACCATTCAAGCAAAGGTTCATGAGCCCAGATAGTCATGGGCTCAAAGGGGATCTATTCTTATTTTGTTGCTCAGGTGAGGATAATAGTGACACTAATATTCACCTGCTGAAGGACACTTGCAGAACCTGAGCCTGAAGAGGAAATGAACCTAGATCTCCTAAATATCCAGTCAGCACTTCAATTGCAAGTCAGTCAAGATGTAATTCCCTTACAGTTTTGGCTCCCTGTATCACCCAGCATAGAATTACTTCAGCCGTTTCACACAGCGGATGATGCTGTGGTAAAGGAGATGTGTGGTTCCATGAAAGGGGTCCTGGCCTTTCACAAGATGAGAGACCAATCAAGAGATGGATTTGGCTTCTCCTTCCTTTTGCCACCACATCCTTTAATTTTAATCTCTCTTTGTTTTAAATGTGTCCCTATGATAATGGCTGAGTTATTTGCAAAACTTCTGGGTGCGCTGGGCTGTGCATGCTGCTGTGAGCAGTAGTCCCATGCTAGTGGAATATTGTTTTGGAGAAAAGGGCACAATATAATAAAAGTATAAAGTTGTAAGATAATAGCAGAAGTAGGGGAAAGCAGCAAATCTGAAAATAGCACAGAATGCTGAGAAATCACTAGTGCCAGCAACTTTCCAGGGCAGTGCCTACTGAAGGAGTGGAAAAGGCAGTGGCAGGGTTTACTGAGTTGCAGATAAGATACATGCAGTGTTTCCTGCCACCTAATTAACTGGCATGCTAGTGTGTAAGTCTAGGTTTATCTTAATTTCATGTTTGCTTTTCTAATCACCAGGAAACACAGCAGGAAGTAAATGCAACCATGACTAATATTTCTTTGACTGAACTTCATTTTAAACAACTAATTTTGAATGCGATGCATCCATCCACAAAACACACCATAAAATGGCAGAGTACCAAAAACACACAATGCGGACTATGCCAGATTTATGCCGAAAAGCTCTAACAGCTTCTGAAAGAGAAAATATGAGAAATGTTCCAGTTCCATAACACAGAATAACAATGTTGTCTGAAAATACCTCATAAGGATACAGGAAGTGTTTGGTAGCCACACTATTTGTTAAATTTCAGGTTCTCTGAGTGGTGTTTCTGATCTGAGGTTCCTGCAAATTGAGACTAAACAAATTAAAAAATGGAAGATACATTGTGTCATCAAAGGTGAAATTATAGTAGTTAGTTCACTTATCTTTTTTTTTGTTGTTTGATCACTTGAGAGGATTTCATGGTTGTGCATGTCTATCTGTTTGAAGGTTCTGTAGATTTTTAAAGTGTTGCTCTTTGTTTATTTTCTGATTCTGCTGCCCAGCATGGTTTTCTTGAGGTGGGGAGAAGAGCCCTGCCTTGTACATGGAGAACAGTTCTCAACAAACCCAACTGGAAGTTGCAACTGAGTTTTGTAGTAGAACATTCTTCTCTCTGTAGAATTACCAGTGAAACATCAAAATTGACAGTTTAAAAATGGTAAAAAATATGAAAAATTAAATAAATAAAGCAAAGCACAACAAAAATCCCCATTTCTTCACATAAGAATTCAGATCTCAGACACCAGAAGCTTCCAAATTGCTCTTTTCCCTCTGTTTCACTGACGCCAAAAATATTAGAATCAAGTTAAGATCCCTGGATTGTAAATCAAGCATTGAGGCTTGGCTGCGGAAGAGAAGTCTTATTTGAACATTAGCAGTCCACTGGTAACTGTGCCAGCTTTATTAATCTTATTTCAGTTATGACCTCAGACTTTCCATCTGAGTAAATCTTTATGCAATGCAGTCTCTCCTGGTTGCTTTACCTTTTCATTAAAGAAAATTCTTGGTTTTAAGTGAAAAAAGGATAAAAGCCTGTAATGTTTTTCTTCTGAACCTCTTATTCAGACTAGTAATCTCACAATCTGAAGATTAGATAACTTCATTTTGATATCAGGTGTGATTGTTTTTTAAGTATGACCTTGTTTTTTAGGCAGGTGACAGTATTTAGCTGGTAGTGGTTTATAATGTTTTAATCAAGATAAGCTGTGCATTTTTAAAAGCAAACCGAATTTCACTTTGAATGCAGATTTACTTCATTGTTTACAATATCATAGAGCAGAAGAAATTTTAAATATACCAAAACCAATCCAGCTCTTTGTTATTATACAAAGAAAAAATATCATTCATATTATGCGATGCATCAAACCATTAGGAATTTTCCATCTTTTTTGCAACTGGAATGAAAATAAATAAAATAAAAAGCTTACGTGTACTTTTAAATGAAGAAGTTCATTTTTCATACTTCCAGTGTTCTGGGAGTATGAAAAGTCTCATGTGGACTAATACTGCTGAACCTCTCAAAACTCACTAGTGCTTCTCAACTATTTCTGTAATGAGGAGAGGGATCCAATTAGAAGGCCCTTGGCAACAATGTTTGGGTGTAGAAGGGGACCTTCTACAAGGTTGGCTGACTGTAGACTCAAGGAAAAAAAATATAATTCCCTTAACTGTACACAGAGAGAATTTGATGGAGTTCCTGTTCCAGGAAGGGATCGTGATGTCAAGATCACTTGTGTGTTTGAAAGCCACCTCTTGAAAGCAGAATCCAATCTTGCTGGCTACACACAGCAACCTTCCTCAGTCCTGTTCCAACCAAGCTTGAGGTATTTTCTGGAACAATGTCTGGTGATGGGAACAGGAACAAGTTGATAGAAAGTTAGCATTGTGATGTGCTGAGCCTGATAGAGCTCCTATTAAATTGAGTGGGAGCAGGCTCAGCTCTTAAATGCAGGAAATATTTTATTGTGAACTATCTGCATGACAGATGCCAGGTAGATCAATAGGGGCTTCCAGTGCTTCCTGCTGTTTACCTTTGATGAGCACTAGATTTATGACATATATACAAACTAAACCACAGCTCATTTCATCTCCCTTGATGGCAGCTGCTGCTGAAGATAAGACAGGCCTTATTGCCTTAACAGGCTGGATAAGGAAAAAGAGTTATCTGCAAAAAGGTTAAGAAATGCAACTTTTTTTCAGTTCCCTAGCCAATTTGACTGTGTCTTTCATAAGAGCTCTTTCACAATGCAGCTTTGCGGAGGAAGAGAGAAAGGCTTGTTTATTTCAGTATTAAAGAAAAAGGAGTGAGATTTATTTCAGAAAAAAGAAATAGAGTATGTTTAGGATTAAACTATCATGTCAAGTGATCTGTCTGTAAATTCAATCCAAAAATTTACACGGTGAACAAAGAACCTCGTGATGCTTTCGACTGTGGTCAGCTTTGGAGAGCGTTAGTCAAAGGCACAACTCTGGCAAAGAGGCCTCCCAACATCTGCAGAGCAGTGCAACACAAAGGACATGAGCAGCATTTGAGCACTAAAACCATCAAAGGTCTTAGTTGCAGTTGTGACACAAAACTGCTGCTGCTTTTCTTGAAGTCTGTTTTGGATGAAGGATGTAGTTTTTTAAAAAAAAGAAAATAAGCTGCTTTGTAGCTTGTGTTTATTTGCAGTGGTGTGTGATGGCGTGCATTTTTCTCAAGGTGGTGACAATTAAAATGTGGTAGCAATGTTGGTTTTCTGTGTTGTTGGTATAGCTGAACTGCGAGTCAAAAATCTTGAGCTTCACTGCACAATCAGCCCTTCAAGTCTCTCCATGGCTTTGTATTTGATCATTCCTTTCTCTCTTGCTGACTTACAAAAGGGCATGTGTTCTGTTTTAAAAAGCTCTGCAGTCTCCTTCAGGGTCAATGGATGAAGTGTAGTTTAGAGAGCCCAAATCTTGAGGAGTAGGGAGAAGAAATAAAGGATTTTGAGGGCAAGACAAATTCTAAAGCTGCATAAGGCTGCTGCTGGATATCAGGCAGGGGCAGAAATGGTGTATGTGCATTGTTTGCTGAAATGGAGCACATCATTGTCCTTATTTAAAAAGAAGGGTAGAGTAGTGGGTGGAATTTGTGTGGGAAGGGACCAGGAAGGGATGGTAATACTAGCTCATTAAAAATAGATGATGTCTTGTTTTATGTGGTATCTGTGGTTTGATTTCTGCCCACAGGCTTACATGCAGCCTCACTTGCTGGGAAATGAATTCACACATCTAGAGTTTCCACGGAGGGTGCAGCGCAAGGAGGTTGGAAAGAGGATGCTGTACCGTGACTTCAACATGACTGGCTGGTAAGAATGTGTCCTCCTCAGCATGGGGTCAGCCTTCTCCCCCAGCCAATGCCTACTTTGTACCTATCTTTGATTAGTGTAAACTGCAGCAAACATGGAGGTGTACCCCTGCATACAAAAAGAAAAGGCATTTCCTTATTTCAGGTGTATCTTTCATCTAGAAGATGATGTTTTAAATAAGTGGACCTCCCTCCACAGAGTTCATTGTAGTGTGGGAGCACTACAAAGTGGAGAAAGCATATAAAGGCAAAAATGTGCCAGGGGATCTTTCTGAAAGCAAAACAATTTTCCTATCTTGGGCATAGTTTTTTATAAATTCTGGATGAGCGGGTAAGACGTTCGTCTTTTAAACCAAGACGTTGGGCCATCATGCCTTACATGCCAAGGAAAGCTTGCAGAAGGGAGAAGCTTCCTCCCGACTCCACTGCAGCTGGCCCTTGGTTTGGATATCCCTTGAGGAATTGTTTAAGACAGGGGCCTGTCTGAACACAACCAGCCTAAAATGAGAATGCTTGAATGAACGGCATGGACTTAAAGAAGTGAAGACAGAAAGAATGACATGGGGTTTTTTGTTCCTGGCTAAATGTCTTCATTGTTTTTTCTTGGTTCAAGAGGCTCCTTGGAGAAGCCCTAATCTTTGCTGTTGTAAGTTCTGTGCATGACCTATAAAAGTAAAAGCCCAATATATGCAAATAGTCTTCATTTCCATGACATTTGTGTTTTCGTGTCAGTAGTAAATGTCCTTTCAGGAAGAAAAAGAACTGAGGGGTTAAAAAGAAAGCCTATTTTAGGTTTGGAAGTCTGGATGCTCACATACAAGTACAGCTCTACATAACTTTTGCTTTGTTCCATGCTTTATGGACCATAAATATAATTATGTTTTAATGGCAGAATAATGATCTAAGTTTAATGTAATCTGAAGTGTTTGTGCAGAACATGTAAATCTGAGAATAACTGTCATTGTCTGTCATCTTGAACAGCTGCTAGTAGAATATGCAGTTTCACCCTGAGAATGATGACTTCACATTTTAAAAAGGCTACAGGCATGAGCAAAAGAATAGGAACAGAATGAGAACATTGGATCAACTGAGGACTTACACAGCAAAACATTTGGAAGATCATGAGACACTCTCCCAATTTCTGCAGAAGGAGGGTTTTTTTCATTAAGCTCCCAGATGTCTCTGGAGACACCAATAAGGAATGGTTTCATGTAGACTTCCAAAAGCTCTTTTTCAAGATGTGACATGCCAGTTGGGAGGAAAAACGTGGGGGAGAGCTACAGAAGTATCATAGGCCAGGAACTTCCTGAGAAGAGGGCAAGAACAGATTTCTGTCATCATGTCTGGAAAGCAAAGAGGGTTTCTTCAGGTTCATGGGAGTTGTTTTGCATTTCCCTGGTTGGTTAGTGGTCTGGAAAGGAAATGAGGTTGGAATGGTTGAAGTTGCAGTACTGGCAGGTGACACTGCAGCTCTTTTCCTATTAAACAAGAATGACCATGAGGTACTGCTAAGAATTAAGTGATTAATGCAAATGGGCATCATAGTGATCAAATTCAGTATTGAAAAATACAAAGTAAAGCATGAAGAGGAAAAAAAAACTATTTATGCGCACTAGAGGTTCCAAATTGAAAATTCAAAAAACTCAGTGGAAGTTTTGCTTACTACAGTATTTTTTTCCAGCCCAAATCACCAGCAGAATGTTGAGATTCATGCAGCACTAGACAGTTTAAAAGTTAAGTGAAGAGGTAATTCTGTATATTTCTGCCTCACTTGTGAATGTATGCATAACGCTTTACCTTATCCAAAATGGTCATTATATAGTTTATACTGTTTGGCTTTAGAAAAAGGAACAGAAATTCTAAATGTAGAATAATGAGTGAGGTAGAAGAGCTTTGGTAAGTCAGACTGGCAGATTTGATCCAATGTGTTGCTTTTCAATACTGATTTGTGAACTCTCTTAGCTCTAGCATATAGCAGGGAGGAGAAAAAAGTTATTTTCCATTTGATTTTTCTGAATTTCCTGAAATCTAGGACACACGTTGATCTAGTTAGAGATTCTAATATGGTCAATGCAAAAATTGTCACCAGTTCAGTACAAATATGCTTAGCTGTAAGCAGTTATTCTGGAATAAATGCTTGAACTGCGACTTGAAAATTCAAGTCTGAATTCACCATAGTATTGTCCCAGAAAAAGGTGGCCTGTGCCAAGCAGAAGCATGTGGAGACTGTGGTGAGGCTACCTCACCCTGCTGTTTCTTTTGACTTCTGGATGGAAGTGAAAAATGGGGCCTACATTTTTGTCCTAATAAAAGAATTGGAATCTTTCAGCTGCTCCATATTGCACAACTAGTGCATCAATTACCTCTTTGTTTGATTGCCTTGGGACAATAAAATTATGAAGAAATTGCTCTATTGCCATGCATTTGTGTAAAACAGAGCCCTTCTAAATAAGGATCCATTTCCTTTTGCAAGGTTTCACCCAAGGTGTTTGTTATCCATTGGATTGTGTGCAGTGAACCCCTAGGCAGAGGAGAAGCAATCTGTTTCTATTTATGTAAAAGTCTGGGTCAATTTTAGTGGCTGTGATTGTGGACAAGACATTAGATTTCCAGTTTGGTCGGCCCTCAGAGGTGATGGTTTGAGGTGGCAGAGGTTTCTTAGTGGCTGTTTTCCACTTCAACGATTTTGCTTCTATTTTCTTTCCTTTCTTATTCCTGGATTCAACTGGTGCATCAGGACACAGTGGCTGAGGACATGTCTGTTTTGCATTTGTTTCTAAGGACACTATCTATCATGGAGAATAAATTAGCATATATATTCCTTTTCTAGAAAATGTCAGATGGTACTTTGGCCAGCCAGAGCTTGGTACACTAAAATGCTGCTGAACTTTTATCACATACAATGCAGATGATCAATTGTGTGAATTGTTTTTTGGTCACTAACCTCATTGTGTGTTGACATTTGCATATACATGTAGAGAGGTGCAGGTGATATTAGGAAGAAAAAGCGACTCTTACACTTAATTACTTAATCCTTTAGTGAGAGAATGTAGAACACTCTCTGCTTTGATGTTTCCTCGGGAAACTAAACTGTTTTAGTTTACAATTCAATATAATTTTTGTGTTTTCTATTAGAAGCTGTATGATTTTTTTTTTTCCTCATTTTTATCCTCCTCCTTTGCTCCAGAGCTTTTCAGATTCTCAACAATGGCTTGGCTTGCCCAGCTTGTTTGGATTACAAAAGATTATTGTCTTTGGGTCTGTTATAATGTATTTGGCCCTTTATTTTTTCTTTCTTTCTTTTTATGTTTTTTTTCTTTTTCATGTGAAGTTTCCACACTGGCTTTGTCTCCACAGCCCACAGTGGTAGCACAGCTGCCAAGTTTCCCCACAGCATTAGGACAACCACCGATCCAGCAATGTGTGCCGCATCACTAGCCCAGGCTGCCTGCAACTGCTTTGAGACCAGCCTTTCCCTTCCCGCTCCAGCTCGCCTACCCTGGCTCCTTTCTTTGCAGTGGCAATTGCAATGAGAAATCATGCTGTATTAAATATATGTAAAATAAATCCCACACTGCTGGGAGCTGACCATGAGCTGCCCTTCCTGCACCCTTGCCCTATGCGCGTTGTGGTTGAACAACGATTGCAAAACGTGCAGTGTAGCTGGCAAGGCATCTTAAGAGCAGTGTGTCCTGCTGAACAAGCTTTCAAGCTGTCTTGAGCCATAATTTGCTGGCAGATATCTGTGTTACTGACAGTCTTTCACAGCTGGGTCTCTGGACTGGAATTTCCAAGCCCATGCCTTGCAGAGGTTAGACTTGTGTTGGAGAGAGGTGTCCTGGTGGCTTTCACAAGTCCTGGCAATAGAAGCATCAGGAAAGACTCAGAGGCCATGTAAGCAGAGACTGGTCAGTGCTAAAAAGTGGGGTGAGTAACCTGAAGCGGAAATGGAGGGAGGAGGGAAACAGCAGGCCTGGTGACAGCTGCTCCTTTGAAGGACTGCACAGAATTAGTGCTCTCTGTCTCTGGCTTTTATTTAAAGCTAAGACACAGTTGGTCAAATTTCCTTCATGTGTACATCCAGTGTGAACAGTTTGGAGGTATTTTGCTTTGACTATATCCTAGAACCTTCAGAAACTTGGATTTCTGACTGGCTGTGTGCTTCACTGTGGCTCCTTCCAGAGTTCCCCTCCCAGCCTTCTGTGGGGCTGGAGGAGCCATACAGCACTGTGCTTAACCAAAGGCATCCAGAAGGCACTACCAATTGGCATCAACTTCAGTGGTTTCAAAATTAATTTTTTGCTCCTCCTTGGAACAGAAACAGTGGCTTTACTGCTGCTTGCATTGAAGTGCAGTTCTTTAAAGGCTTGTATCCAGATCACAGCTTCAGCTATTTGACTTGATTTTAGGATGGCAAAAGAGACCTAGATAACAAGTACGGTTTTTGACCTACTTGTTGGTTGCTTCCTTTGCCCTCCAGGAGAGGCAGAGCTGAGCAGCGCAGCTGAGCTGCACCCCATCAGAAATGGTTTGAGGCAGTGTAGTGCCCGCCACACACCGTGGGCTGGAGCCAAGGTGGCAGCGAGCCGGGGAATTGGGCTCAGTCTCTGAGCGTGCTGTCTTTGCTGCAGCAGGGGAGCCCTTGCCAGCTCCGTGTCTGTGTGTCTGGTGAGGGAGTGCGGTGGCACATGGGGTCAGCCCCGAGGGTCAGACCGTGCTGGGGAATCGCCTGCCCGCATGATTTATTCCAAAGCAGGGAGGCTGGTGCCCTGAGGCAAGCACTAAGCAAAACCTATTTTATTCTAGAGTCAATATTGTCCACTGCCTGGAAAGCTGCCAGCCTGCTCTGCACTCGCCCTTTTCTTTCCAACAGGGAATGTCTTTCAGCCTCTAAGCATCTGATTAGAGAAGCAACTTCACTTTTCAAGACGTTTTATTTTGTTTGGGATGGATGCCTGTCGCTTTCATTGTGCAGCCTGCCTTGCCGTCTGCGGTTCAGACTCCAACTCACAAAAACCAGGCTCTCATTAATCACTTATTGGGGATCCAGAATACCCGGTGAGAGCCAATGTACATGTTTTGCTTGGTAATGTGTGAGCTGATTTGAACAAATATTGCCAATGTGGCCCCTATCTTACTCTTTATTGCTGGGCTCAATGTCCTTTGACAGCACATTCAGGTAGCCTGCCCAAGGAGTGCCTGAGCAGATTGAGAAATGCCACAAAAATGCTTTATAGAGCTGGCACCTGTGCTGTACCCTCCTTTAATATAAATTGATTTATTGAATCAAGCACAGAAGCCCTGCTTCAGAAACCTCAGGCTATAGTCTCTAGAGAACCACCTAATAAAACAGCCCCAACTGACACTCCTCGTTAGCTTTTCCACCGATCCCAAGGCAGTATTTAAAGTGACAGTGTCCCTCTTTTTGGCCTGAATTTATCTGCTGGCTAATGCCTGTGGGTCTAATTAGCTTAGCATTATTAGTCTTATTCAGATAAGCTGCATTTCCTAACAGCTTGATTCCAACTTGTAAGAAGTAATTGGAAGTCTGCAAACCCTGTGCTCTAACCTGTTTCATTGCGCCTTTTAGCCAAAATCATGTAATTTACAAAAGTCATCCTTTCCCGTTTTTTTTTTTAATTGAGCTTTTTTGTCTAGTGAAACATTCTATGTTTCTTCTGCTGAAAACCTGGCTGTATTGTTGTGTTTGAGACCTCAGCTGTATCCTTTGTACAATCGCCAGGGAGAGATCAAATTTTAATTTCATAATTACTTCATGAGAAAGCAACCTTTTCCCCAGTCATGCCTGGTATTAATTTCCTTCCAGCAACTTACATTTTCATAATTTAATGATTATGGGGCAACTTTGCAGCACTGGGCCGTTCTGGAGGGGAGAGAGAGGATATAATTTTTGCAGCAGAAACCATGGTTGGCAGTCACCTGCCCAGCTTTCTGTGTGTGTGCTTTTGTCTCTCGCTGCAAGGCGGCGGGGAGCGGGAGGGGACGTGCCTCCTTGGTGCACACAGCTAGAGCAGCTTGCTGGGCTGTGCCTGGGTGTCTGGGGCACAGCTCTGCAATGATGAATGGCTGTTTGCAATGTGCATGTTATGCATCTTTTCAGGATCTGCAGCCCTCACTGCAGGAGCAGCAGGAGGTGAGAGCTGACCTGCTGTGTACAGCACGTCTCCTGACGGTGATGAATGGCTCTTTCCCCCAAGTGTGCACATGCCACAGCAGCTGAGCCAGAGTCTTTGGGGTGGGAGAAAGCAGAAACAGGAAAGTAATACTGCTGCAAGAAGAGAGAAAGCTTAAGTCTGGAGTAAAGCTCTGTAAATGGCCTCTCTGGGGCCAAATGAGAGTGATAAGAATGAGGTTGGTCTGAGTCATGTTCTGCAAGAGCATCTCCTTCTGTGCATCTAAGACCTGTCCCTGCATGGCTGTGCACCTCCACTTGGGCTTTGCCTTGGTGTGGAATTGGATGCTGCATATGCAAGGGCAATAAAAGAATCCCAGTCTGTTTTGTCAGAAGGAAACTAAACTGGAATGACATAATCTTCAATCTGAAAATCCAAGCAAAAACATCCCTTCTTCTTGATAAGGTGAAGTCTCTTTCACACTCGTGCTTTCTCTGGCTTCCCCATCTGCACAAATTTGACATAATCTCAGCTGGGTCCATAGAAGCTCTCTTTCTTTCCCTCGTTACCAAAGATTGATTTATGGCTCTGCTTCTGGCTGAGAGGAAGCCCCTTGCTGCTTGGAGGAGTTTCCAACACTGCTGTGGAATGGTGAGGTCTCTGCTTGCTGTGTCTCACTGCCTCCTCCATCCTGCACTGCAGAGATCTTTCCCAGAAGAATTTACTTTGCAATTCTTCCTCAACCTCAATCTCCTTTGCATCCAGAGAATCCCAGCTAACAAGTATGGAGCAGGCACTTGAGTTTAACATGCAGCCTTTCTCCCATCTGCCTCACAACAAGCTTTTAACAAATACAGCAAAATACCAATTTACAAATAGTTTTTCTGTCCGTCACAGTGCACTGCAGTGCACCCAGCCCACAGAGTGTTAACAGAGTGTTAACACTCAGACCACTTCTCTTACCCCTCCATCTCCAGAGTGAATTGCTGACAAACCTTCCTGTTTGTCTTTTAAGAGTAGAAGAAATTAAATTAATTTTAATAAGTGCTCAAGGCAGCAAGTTCACTGGGGGCAGAAAAGAAAGGCTTGGCCTGCTGAGGCTATTGCAGAAGGTGAACCTGTTTGATGTGCAGCTGCCCTGTCTGAACAGAGGTTTTGTCACTCAGTAGTGAAAGCTCAACAGGTCACAAGTAGTGAATGAAAGTGATTGCAATATTCTTTCTCTGTCCCTTCCAGCTTCTCCTTTTAAATACCTTCATTGCATTTTCTTCCTGATTTATCTTTTTTTGGGCAAGGACCTCTCTAAACACTTGAGATGCTTGACAGTCCTGTCCCTGACTTTTCTTCTAACATTTTCTTTAATGCTCCAATAGAGGTGAATGGACTAAAAAGTTGGCCACACTCCAGGAAGTGCCTGAAAATTTTCTGATGCATGTCTTTAAACTGGGCTGACCAAAATGGATAGTTTGCTTTGCTTAGGAATTACTTCCACAGGAATGTGTGGTGCTGGTGCTCTCTGAAGTGCAGACTTTGTCTTAGGACTGTACACAGCAGTGAAGGCTCCCTCGAGGTCCAAGGCTCATGTATTAGTCTGATTAGATCAAGCCAGAGATCATAGATGTGTACAAGTCATGCTGAGAGACTTTATTTTTTTTTAATTTGTAAATTGGTAGACAGAACTGGGATTTGCAAAATGAAGCATTATACACTTTCAGGTTCATAAGAAGGTGTTTCTGAATTTTCTGTGAATAATGAGTGTTTTAAAACTTGTATGTTTTCCTCTTCATTTGAAAGAAGGCCTGTGAGAGTATCTTGATTAAGGTAGATCTTTCCCTAAAAACTGTTTTATGCCCATGTGCATGTGCATCAGTCTTTCATTTGGCTTTGCCATCATCTTTTCTCTTAACAAACATTGCTATAGTTTGTGTGCCCTAATTATCTTTGTTTATTGTAATTTCGTTTCATTAAACTGTGTGTCAGACAAGCAATAGGGGAAAAATACTGAGACACTGAACATTAGAGCTAACCTGTCTAGAGGGTACTTAGTATCAGACAGTGCTGTCTGGACTTAGAGATCCTGACTGCAGAAGCACAAGTGTAAGGACATTTTTTAAGATTATGGCTGAGTTGAGACATAAATGGTACAATTTTCAGTGACTCTGTGCCTAACCTGTACTACGCATCTTCTTGATAGTAAGCATGCACTTACACTGGTTAGATGCTGAACTACATTGCTGTAGTTCCACAGACAGTACAGATGAACAGTTCCTTTTGGACTGGTGGTTTAAGCTCTGTTGCCCAAAGGTTGAGCTCCATTCCACTGATTACTTGTATGGGAGGGGAAAAGAAAGAGTTTCTATCAAGTTTTGTGTTGCTTAAAGATTAAAACATGATTTTGTGTTGGTATGAATAAAGAAGGTTGAGCTTGAGAAGGAGGTTGTTTGGATAGCTGGAGTAGTTTGGTTGTGAGTTGGGCTATTTTGGGTGAGGGGGAGAGTTGGGGCAGTGGATGGCCCTAGGTTTGGTGGTTTTTAGAGTGGTAGCAAATCAGTGCTAGAAATGCACAAAATCTACAAACCTATTTCAGAGATGCCTTTAGCCTTGTACTCAGTGTGAACTAGGACTTTATGAAGCAGTAGTACTTTCTCTTGGTTGCTTTCCACAAATAGGTGTATTCTAGGCTTCAAGCTAAAACCCTTTGATGATGATTTTCTTTGCTCTTCCTTAGGTTTAATTCTCAGTTTACTATTAGGTGTCACAAGCAGGGATGTGAAACACAAACTTTCTAAAGCCAAGTTCCATGAAAAAGCAGAGCACAGAGTCTGGATTCCCCTGTTGGGCACAGAACCGAACCTTCCAGGTCAGCATGGGTTGTGTTTTCAACACCATCTGTTGTGCCTGGGGATGCCAATGCTTCAATAATTTTGTGACCAGTGATCTTACACAGTTTGCCACGAAGGAAAATGGAATGTGGATTTTGGTTTTAGTCATCAACTTCTACTCTTAGGTGAATTTATATGTGCTTTCAGAAGGCCACTTTTAAGAACAACTTATATGGCAGGAGAACTCATAACACATGTAAGGCATTATTTAGGATTTTGGCTCTGAAATTTGCATATGGGAGATGACTGGTTTTTCAAGTTCTAACCCAGAAATAGGCAGGTAACTTTGATAATCTTTTATTTCTAGAGTGTAAAAGCCCTAATCACCCCAGCACTCTAAGAAACTTCTGTAGATTGTGTTGTGCACTTAGTAGCTCCTGGTTATTTTTTCACCATGCATTTAGAGCAGATTCCAGTTAGCATATGAGTAACATCATGTCAGTCCTAGTTCTTTTGTTCTGACATCTCTTTTGGCTCCTGGTGCGATTTGGCCCGGTTTTCCAAAATGTTGATCCTGAGTCCAAATGTAACTTTGTGGGTGGTACGTATGTCAAGGCCTTGTTCAGTATTTTTGGACAGCAGTAGCATTTCATAATTCTTTTGAAATGAAAAGAAGAAACAAAGTTAACTGAAAAAAATGCAGCTAGATCTAGCTGGGCACGAGCTTGCCTTTTCTACTCCCCACTGCTCCTCCTGTTTTTCCATTTGGAAAAATAGAGGCTTACGTGGCAGAAGCACTTAACAGGCTTTAGGCTCATTCAGAGCTGGAAGCAAGAGCATTGCCTTGTCTTTATAACCTTTCTTGTCATGCCCTGGTAACCACGAAAACCTCCTGGGATGTGGACAAGGAAGATAGAGAGAAGGAGAGGGGAGGGTTGCAACACTGTGTTGTTAAAGCAGTGTGCTGGGCTGAATTACACAGAGGGCTGAATAAGGCCATGCTGGCACTAAAAGAGCCAAACCACCCCTTCAGGTTCTCTGTGTATCTGTGTTTGATATACCTACTGCTATATTATATCTTTATATACAGTAAACAACAATATAAATGCAACTTTATTACATAAAATCAAGAAAAATAGTCCAGAAGGTTGTAGCCTATGTGAAATAAGCCCACATATAAAATGCAGGAGGTTTCACAGGGCAGAAATGAAAATTAACTTCATATCTTCTTTCTGTCTCCCCAGTGCAGTTGCTGAGTTGTTAGCTGAAAAGCTGTGCTTCGTGCTTCTCTTGCAGCAAACCCCACATTAGTATATTATTAATTCTGTTTCTCTGGCAATGCAGGACACAGGTACTTTTCTAGAGTGGCCCAGGTTGCTTTTCAGTGTGTCTGTGCTACCTCCGCTGCTGTGGTTGCAGTTCTGAGCATTGTTTTTTACGTGATGGCAATTTTTCAGGCAATAGCAACATCAACAGAAAAAGCACATTTGAGATGAGTTTGACACCCAAGTTCTAAGCTCGAGAGGTGACAGGCTATGAGTAACCACAAAATAAATCACTGTAGCTCTCTGGGCCTCCCTCACTTAGTTGCACAGCTTCAGGAGGTCACAGGCTAGCCAGCTGCTCTCCCTAATCTGCTGATGGAACAAGTTAGCTGCAGCCCTTGGAACACAGCCTCCCCCAGTGTCCTTACACTGAGGTGTCACAGTTGAAGGCCTGAGGGACAGTGGTTTTTTAATGGTTCCCTGAAAGAAGCTGCACTCAGCAGTGGGGAGCATTCTTTTGAAGGACACTGGCCTAAATGACACTTTTTTCCTTTCTTCCTAAAGCACAGTCAGTGTGAGGTGTTGTGCAGGAGAATATAAGGAAGAAGAGGAGAGAGGGGAAAAAGCTTGGTCCCTGCTTTTGTCAGCTTACAGGGCAGTGTAAAGTGAGGGCTTTGGTCTTAAATAGTTGTGGTTACCTTGCAGATAATACAGTCTGTGTGTAAAGAATGGGCTTGTTTTTTTCTTTTTAAGAGGGGGCTGCAACTAGTTCAGCCACATCACCTTAGTTTTGTCTGCTGTTTTAACAAATATGCACAACAATGTGAACATCCAGTAGGAATGGTTGTCTTCTCAGGATTGTGGCTTGATTAGTCATTTGACTGATGCCCACAATGGGCTCAGCTGATACCCATTTTCTTGGTGGCAGAGCACAGCTGGCTCTATGCAAGGCCTAGTTCAGACTCCTCAGTGATGTTTTCCCAGGTCTTCCAGTACTATAGGTGCAGTTGGAAGCTTTGAAGCATGCTCATGAGTAGTCAGAAATAGTAAATTTTTTGTTCTACATTCAAACCAGGATATCCACCTTAGTGAGTGGGGCAGAGATATTTGTTGGGAATAAAGGAAAGAACAAGAGCAAAATTCATTACCAACTCCTCCTTCCCAACTGAATGCTGTTCCAGGTTTTAAACATCAGGGAAGTATTATCATGTTGGCTACTTATAGTAATTTGTGCCTCTTTGTTTGGTTTAAGAGCTAATTTATTTGCCCTCCCCAGTGCAGAATTCCATTTGAACACCTTCACTGTATTGTGTCTTAGAGAGATGGCAAAATATTATGGTTGTATTTTCTAAGATATTCTTGACAACATGAAGGACCCACCACTGTATTTTGCAAACGTCACCTAGTTTCATTTTGGGATTTTATATATAGTAATATTTTTTAGTATGTGAGAGGAGCCCTCCACTACTGTTTCTTCTATGAATTTTGATGGCTTTTCTCTTTCTTCTTGGTCCTTCCTCACCTCCAGAACTCTAATATGATCCCTTTCTGTGATTACTGGGAAATTTAATGGTGGGGCTTAAATGTCTCTGCAATTCTCAGGAAGTTTGAGTCTTGCCTGGGTGATGCAGATGTACAGCACCATTTATTGATCCCAGGCCTGTCCCATATTTTGGTGAAGCAGGGGCAGTTTAATTACAATACAGGATTTCACCCTTAATTTTTAATTTCCTGCTGGTTTACGTGACAGCCTTAACGTTGCATAAACGTGATCCCATGTGACTCCCTGGAGCTCAGGCAGCCATCCTAGAGTGCTACAGCAGGGGTTGGCAGTGGCTGGCAGGGGATCTGCCCAGCACCTTCCCTTCCCCTCTGGTTTGTGTACCCGGGGTGCTTTTGGTGTCACCCTGAGGGCTTTGGGCTTGGATGGGCCAGGAGGGAAGCACAACATGCAGGGAAGGGCTGAGGAGGGATGACACTGTGGTATGAAGGGAAGCGTGCCCCACTGGGGCAATGCACCTTAGCCAAAAAGCTGCAGCACCTGAGCTCAAGCATGTATCATACAAACCATCGGACTCTACAGCTCATGAGAATGGCTGTGGTCTTCTGCTGGTTTTTTTTTTTATTTCTCACTGGCAAAATTGCTAACCTTCTCACCTCATCAGTGTCAGCAGCTGGATATGTAAAAGGTAGAGTACACAGGCATGCGGTGAACAGAATCCGAGCATGAGCATTTACTTCTCTTGTCTCTTGTCCATGGGAAAGCTGCTGTGAAATGTGAAACCTCTGACAACCTTGACTGTTGCAGTCAAGGTCAAATGAGCACTAAATATCCTAAGACTTCAGCACGTGAAGCTTGTCTTGGTTTCTGTGGTCCTGGAGGGTGAGAACAGGATCAGACAGCTGTTTCACACCATGGGTACACGTCCTGTCATTGCTTACGTTTCACATTAACAGTGCCAATCTAGGCATTGGTTAGTTTCTTGGGTTTGGAGTTGGTTTTGTTTGGGTTTTTTATTTGGTTGGATTTGGGGTTTTTTATGACACTGTGTTATGGTATAGCTGGTACAATATCTGACAATATCTTACCTGATTAGGATGTTATTCCAGTTCACCTCTTTCTTTGCAATCAATAGGAGCATCCTGGCATGTTAGATATATTTTTATCTTCACTTTTCCTTTTAGTGAAATGGATAACTATTTACAGAAAACCTTCCTGCAGAAAAGAAATTTACATCTTGGTTCAAAGACAGAGTCCCTAGGAAAAATAATGGGGTTTTTTTTCTCCCCCCATTTTTGAAATCACAGCTGCTTGTTTCAGGGCACTGGGTCACTAATTGACTACAAGCTTCATAAATGTTGTTTGTCCTCCCCCCACAGGGCATACAAAACCATTGAGGAAGATGACTTGAAGTTTCCCCTTATATATGGAGAAGGCAAGAAGGTGGGCACATTTGCTTTCCTCAGACCAAAGGAAGAAGGAATTCTGTGCTGTTTGCCATTCAGTTTAGCCCATGGCTGTCCAGTGTTTTCCACTCAGTATCTCTTTATTTTATCGTTTTGACAGCTTGAAAGAATATCTTGGTTCTGTCATAAATCAGTCTCATGTCTGGGGGGTAGTGGGGAGAGCTCAACATAGTAATAACCGTTTTACAGCAGTCTTTTGTTGTTTAGTTTGCTTTTGTTTTTCTTTCATTGTAAATAGACTACAATGAGAGTGTCGTAAGTAATTGACTTTAAATGTTGCTGTTTCATTGTAAAATATAGCTAGAACAAAGCAGGGAGATATTTAATAGTGCTCTGAGATGCAAAACTCTAATTTAGGAAGAGGAGGGATCAGGGCAGGATTTGTAAAGTATAACACCTTTGACACTAGCTGAAAAAGATAAGGTTATGTGAACTCACTGTTGAATTTTTCTGACGTGTGAAGGCTGATAGTTGAAAGGGAGAAACGCTGTTCTGTTTGTTATGCTTTGTTTTCAGCTCTGTGATTAAGAACAGTGAGATCGTTAGTGTTGGTCCCAGCAAGCTTAGCTGGATGCAGCAGCAGGATCAATATAAGGATGCAGTGGTGTCAGTTTGCTGATATTGGTATGCTTGCTGTGTTTCTTAATAGTGCTCCTCTGCTGCATTGCATCTTATCTCAATGCAAAAATAGATGCTTTTCAAAATTAGTCCATGTTTTGAAGGTTCAGACCTGCAGCTTATCTCTGAATTTTGTTAAGTTTATAATTATTTGCAAAATGTTTCATGCACATCTTTTTAATTTACTTTCTTATGGCTCTGTGGAGCCAGGAGTCACTGAGGCAAAATGATTCTGAGTCAGTTGCTCACCATTAGTGATGCTGAGCTCCCTTGCTCAGAAGCTACTGTGGCTGAGCCTGAGTTTGGGGGAAGTGATCTGCAGAGCTCAGAGAGCAGGGTTCCCTGGGAGGCTGAATGGCTGGTCAGTCTTTGGAGCAGATTTAATGAAGGAGAGCCCAGAACCTCTTGGGACACCACTCATGTCACAGAGGAAGGTGCTGGGGGAAGGAAGTGGCAGATGTGAGGGAACTGCAGACCTGCTGTAGAGTGACTCTCCCAAGAAGAGAGCACTGTGGTCAGTGCTGCTGTCACGTGTGTCTTCAGCAATTTAAGGTGCCTTTGGCACTTTTCCCTGGTAAAGGGGATATACAACAATATGTCAATAGGAAAATACCACAGATTCATTATGTGAGTAGAGAGAGCTCCTTGTCCTCTTTGTAAAACCTATACTAACAGTACAATTTGCTGAAGGAATGCTCTCACAGACTGTTGTGGACAGTGAGGTGACTGGGTAAGGTTTCTGTAGACCCAGTACCTTAGAGATGGTGAGTGGGATGTGGATGAAAACAAAGCTTAATAAGGAGGAAAATGGAGATGGCTTGAGTGTGAAAAGTTTGACGTTGTTTTGCTGTGTTAAATCTAGAGTTTCTGGGAGGAGAAAGGGAATTCGTCCCTAACTGTAGCAGTTACAGAGTAGGAATATTATCTCATTCTTTATTGACACAGTCCATGTAACAAGATTTTATCCCACTGCTTTTCTTTATCTCCAGGCTCGGGTTATGGCAACAATTGGAGTGACTCGAGGACTGGGAGACCATGACCTGAAAGTGCACGACTCCAATATATACATCAAGCCTTTTCTGTCCTCATCTCCTGAGGTAAAACAGCCAAGGTTCAACTATCTGATTTGTGAGAGGGAAATAAATTTACTTAGTGTGTTTATTTGTTCTTCTCAAATCATCTCTTCTGACTGTAATCCAGTCCAGGTAACATGGTGCCCTTTCTGAAAGTGCAGCATGATAGTAACATCCACATAGTAGGAACTAAGTTCATAGTAGATTCTAAGTTCCCCAGCTGTGTGTTGATTGCTCCACATCCCTGTGCTATGGTTATTCCAAAGCCTTGCCATTCAGTGTGACAGACACCCATCTCTCCCTCCACCTTCATGTGCTGCAGCTCCCATAAAGGCCTAGATCATGCTGCCTTCACAGAAGATGTAAATCCCTGTACTGCAGAAGGGATGTCTTCCGCAGCAGTGTAGTATCCTGCTTTACACAGAGGATACCAGATCAACTCTCAAGCAGGAAAATTCCAAGAGTCATAGGAAGAGTACTTCATGCTTCCATCTGTATGCCCCTTAACCTTCAGTTCTTTTGATAGTTTTGTGCTAATACCAAATAATGACACTGTGCATTCCCAAATGATGGTGTTATGAGGAGACTATGTGGTATTTGGGTTAGGGGTAGTTTTAAATGCCTCCTCCATTTTGAATGGCCTCATCACAAGCAATTCCACCCACTTTTTGACCACTGGAGACCTTGCAGTGAAGGATATCAAGCCTTCCAAAGGGATTTAAATGTATTTGTTAACAAGGAACATGCAAGCCTTGCTTTTTTTCTCCCATTGTAACTGCATTCCTCCTGTTCCTACATCAAGGAACAGATGTCACATATTTTTCATAAAATATTAAGCAAGGGCAAACTATCTGATGACAGCACAAAAAGAGGCAGCTTTGCTTCCATGGCCCAAATGCTGAAAACTGTCCATTGTCAACTGGATTGCCAAAGTTTTAACCATACCCAGTATTTGACCTTGAATTTGTTGCTTGCTATAGCAGTATGAGAGAATGAAATCACACAAATAACATCATACTGCTAGGAAGGAACCAAATTATTAAATAAACCTTGCTTATAACATCTCCAAGGAAAATTTGTCATGAATGTTTCAGGCTGCTCAAAGAATCAGCAACAAAAGTATCAACAAAAGCAGGTTCAATATTAAAATGAAAGCACAACAAAGTTTGTTGGCAGGGTTCACTCTACTACTTACTAGATTGTTAGAACACACAGAGAAAAAATTGGACTGAAATCTAAAACCAATCAGTTGAAACTAAAGTTAGCCAAAAATTATGTATGTGGGAGCTGGGGACAAAAAACTTAAGGGTAAGGAAGAAGGATGAGGGAAAGGTTAAGGATAAAAAGGAATAAGGGAGACCCTCCTTTTGAGTCACAAGGTTCAGAGTAGACCCTCTTGCCAAATTTTTCCCCAGACTTGACCACTGGTTTAGGCCTAAAGGTTTTAACAAACCTTAATCAATAGCTGAATTTAAACAATTTAACAGAAGATTCTACAGAATTTACTGTAAGCACAACAGTTACTTACTTATAGGCTTAACTTACAAATCTACCATATTTAAGAATTTAGCAGAGCAACATTCCTAGTACCTTTGTTGTGTTATATTTACTCTCATAGGTACACAGACCTGAAAGAGTATGTACACCCCCTGCTGTGGTCCAGGAGAGCTCAAAGGCTCTCACTTGGACCCACTGTTTATAGGGTTGCACAAAAGTTGGTTTTAGCCGCGTTAATTTTCCATTCTGGCTGCAATTTGGGTGATAACTTTCTCTGAAAGTTTGATAACTTTGTTAGGATGTTGTTCCATTTGGGTTGTTATCCAGGTAAGAATAAGTTTCCAAGGCTGTTTGAAAAATGCCAGGGGCTTGTTAGACAGCACAAGTTTCTAGGAGCAGACAGTGTTTCTGATAAGCTTGAGAGAAGCTCAGCCCAGGTGCTGCTCATCAAGGCCAAGGCCTGACAGCATTTCTGAGATGATAGTCTGGCCTGAGGAGAGGCAGGGAGGAAGGATGCACCACCACAATCCACCCCACAACTAAAGGCCATCTGGCTTACTCCACAGAGTGGCGATGTCGTCCCCTCTTGCCTCCATGCCTATAAACAGAGATATAAAATTTATGTATATTTATATTTATTATATATAGATTATATGTAAAATTCCAATTATAAAAATAAAATTTTTAGAAGTGCTGAGAGAACCCAGCCCTGAAGAAAAGAGGGAGATCTACAGATAGCTCCTTCTTCATGTTTCCTTGCTATCAATTGTGTACTTTCCCCCTTTGAATGTGTGGTGTCCCTCACTTGAGACCTGCTCCTGTTCTCCTCGGCCAGGCAGGCAGGAGCTCTGCCCTCATCACTGTGATGGATTTAATGCCAGAAAAATTATGCAATTCCACCTATTTATTTCTCTTTCTGGTTGCTGAGACTCAGTGTTTCTGGGGTACGTAATGGCTGCAGCACAACATCCCAGCAATTTCATCTCTGCCAATTGCTGCCGCAGTGTTTGTGTGTGTCTATAAACCAAAGCTTCTCATGGGCTTTTCTGATTTGTGGGGAATGTGTCTGTACATGTTCAAATTCTGGAATGTGGCATCCAGTTCGTATGCTAGCCATGTTTCAGGATCTCTTAACTGCTTTGCAAAAGGGAAGCAAAATTGGCTTTGTTTCCACATCCTCTTCACAGCTAAATTCAGCAGAAATGTATGAGGGCAGGAGGAGGAAAGACAGAGCACCAGCCACCTTAATTTAGAGATATTGGCAAAAAAACCCTGAGTATTATTAGGAAGTAGCATATGCTCCAACTTGCTTTCTATTGCATCTCCTCCTCTTAATCATCTCTTGCTTCTCTTCCCAGAGAGAGCTCCAATGCTTTAACTCTTCATGTTTTTTCCTGACTTGTTCTGTCCAAACATGGGCAGTGCACCTTGCACAGAAACTGGCATTAAGAAACAACATCTTTATTCTGCCACCTGGGAGGCTTGGCATTTGGAAGCGAAGGCAGTGGTGTCAGGCAGCAGTCATATTTGGTCCCTGTGCAGCACTGGATTCTGAATTGTTTATATAGAGGTAGGGAAGCACAGTGTGTGGTTTCCAGACCTGGAAAAGGGGAGGCACAGGAAATTAAGGCACAGAGTGAGTCGTGACAGAGGGAAGATCCAAGTCCTCTGGCTCCCGTTTCTGTGCCGTAATTGTAGTGTTCTTTCTTGAGTAAGGGGCGGTGTGGTGAGTTTTCTGAACATTTTACTTCCAGTGTGACAAAGTTCTGGTGTGCCATATCCACCAAAATTTAGCTTAAGGAAAGGTAAACATCCCTGAGACTACATCCAGAAATAGGCATATAATAGTAATTTGAGGGTGGTGTGAAATGATACTTTGACAGAGTGCCAGGCTATGGGAGGAAAAGTCATGCAGCCAAGATGACAAATGTAATCAGTATTCACTGGCTCAGCTGTTATGAGACCAGATTTGGAGGACTTCTGCAGGTTGGTGAGCTCTAGAGATTTGAACCTTTTATAATGAACTGGAGTAGCACAAAGCAGGCAAGCCATGGCTGAGGCTCTCTGGCATGGAATTAAATATTTATTTTTCATAATGGAACAGTTAATTTGAAAGCTTTCAGCAGGAAATTCTGCTTTTCAAAACTTAGAGCTGCCTTGTTGCGGATGAAAGGCAGAATTTTATCCCAAAATATTTTGAATGGCATCTCAGCTATTTGGTGGGGAAAGATGTGGCTCTGATGGCAGCATTTGGCCCTTGCCAGCAAGGCACCCAAAGCCAGCCATCAGAGTAAATGATATGAAGGTAATGAAGAAAAGTTTTTGTTATTCCAGTGTTCATAAAATCTTTCTGACAACTTCACAAATATGTCCAAGGAGACCATTTTAGATTCATATCTGCCTTTTGGAGAAATCCTCAGGAATTACATCATCCCAAGGAACAAATAAGGCAAATACACAGAGAAGAACAGTATAATCAAAGGGAGTCTAAGTGGCTTCAGGAAGCAAACATCACACTTAAGTGGCTACAGGTCCTTGAGGTTATGTCAACAACAGAATTAAAATAATAATAATAATTAAAAATACAGTTGATGCTCTTGCATGAGCACTTTGATTCCTCAGAACATTTGAGAAACTGTTGTGCATCACAGGTTATTAATATAAAAGATATGAAGCTACAGACAAAGTGGAAAGTTGGCACAGTCTACTGGAAATAGGCTAACAGGCAGGAAACAAAGGGTGGCAGTAAAAAGCTAAAAGGAGATTAATTGGTGAATGCTGCAGGGACCAGTGTTGGGACCCACTTTTTATTATTTACATATAAATTACATGGAGAGTGGTATTGAAAGATCTCATCATTTGCCAGGAAAGCTGCACTGGATAACACTGTGCATAAAAGGGATGATACAATTAAGAAAGGGCTTAATTTATTGAAGTAGCGGGGTTGATCAATAGTGCAGGGTGTGAATGCAGGCTGTTGTTCAGCTGAAATTCCCTGAGGCCAGCTGCTGAGGAGCACCTCAGGTGGCTGCAGGCTCACATGTCACTGTTGTGAGCGGTTTTCCAGCCGCAGGGACTTGCCTTGGCTGCCTCTTAAAAACAAGCGTGGCCAGCGAGGCACAGCGCCTTCGCAGGGCTGCCGTGCTCCTTCGCAGCAGCCAAAGGCTGGGTTTGTCTGGTGGGTGGATCTGTTTGAAATGTAAATAAAAACCAGCCCACCTGTTTGTTAATTGCTTGCCCAGAGCAGTTTTCTCAGTGCTCTTGACTGCATGTAGGTAATATATAATATGAGAAACAAGTACCTGGATTGAAGAAGAATGTTATTTGACAAACCGCATAATGCATGTTCAGAAAGATGTGTATGACTATGGGCTCTGGAGGTGTGTATCCACTGTTGCCTGTCAGCAGATCTGTAAGTACTAATCAGGTTAAGTAGTATTATTCTATCTGTAGGATATAAGGGTAACCCTTATATCGCTGTGGCTTGATGGTTGGCTGTGCTGCTGAGGTTCTTCTGCTTGTTCCTTACAGTTTTTACATTTTCTGGTTGCTGATGTCAGGTTCAGATAGTTAACAGGTCAGCTACTTTACATCAACAAGACATCAGCAGATGGGAAAAGTATGGTGACCGAACTTGGCTTCTTCCAGAGCTGCCCTGATATTCCAGAGAGATTAATTTAAATGAGTGAGAAACTCATTCTTCACACAGAAGGGATTGGTAGGCTGGAGGGAGTTGCTGAGAGGGCTCTCAGGACATCATGGGAGGCCAAGGACACAAATTCTATTCTGCAGTGATATCTGGCTGCAGAAGCAGCGATTCACAAGGAAAAGACTATAAAGATTCAAGATGGCATTGTTAGGAAATTTGTCAAGGGTGCTGCACCAGTTAAGGAAACATCTGCAGTGCCAGTCATTGTCCAGCCAGCTGTCACCTGAAGGAGCAGGGTTCTGCAGTGTGTGAGCAGCTTTGCACAAACTTGTGTCACAGACAGAACTTTCCTTAAATGTCGCGCTTTACTTCTCTGAAATACAGCTACGGGAAGGAGGCAGTCATTGGGAATGTTTACTTTGGAATCTAAAAAAATTAAATAGTAATTTTCATTGCAATCATTGAACTGCTTTTGTTCATGTAAGATTTAAAGGGCCATGGGTTCATTCCTGTTGCAGGCACTTAGGTAATTCCCTGGATGTCTCCTCATACTTCAAAACTGTGGCATATCATACTCCTCCCTTTTTTTGTACAGTGTGGAGTGTGCTGTGGGTGCTGCAGAACATGGGATGTGTGTGGAGTGGGTGTTCAGTGAGCCCTGCTGGGCTGAGCTTCCATTCCACGTGCCCTGGTGGTGCTGCCCAGCCTGTGTGCCTCCAGGAGCTGTGCTGTCACCCTGCTCCAAGCCAGCTGAAGGCACTGGGTGCTACTGCAAGAGACCCTCATTGACCCAAGCAAGAACTAGAACAAAGGTGCTGGCAGAAGAATGAAGGGTTAGGAGCTGGTTACTTTCTGCCCCTGGATGAGGCAGTCTGTGAACATAACCTGACCCTGCAATAGACTGGACAGCTCTAACTCTTTTTTGTCAGAAACATATTAGGGGCACCTACAGCTGTATTTAAGAAAGCCAAGGCAAGACACAAAGAAAGGACTTAAGGTAACTGGAAGGCAGATAAAACTGCATTCATTGAATGTTTTGTTGCATGCCCTACTGGTCCTTATATGCAACAATTTTGCATCAGTTGCCCCAAGCTTGTCCCCTGTAACCTTGGTACTCTCTTTTCCTTAGCCTGGGGTCTAGCCAAACACCTCACTGTCCTCTGTGTCTTTTCTGACATCTAGTTTCTTCTCAACATGTGCCTTTCTGCTGGAGATGCCCACTTCACAAAGCTTGTCCTTTTAGAAAGTACCCTACCTTCTTCCTAGATTACACAATAAATCAGGGAATGCATTTTTTTTCTTGTTCCCCTAAAACAAAACATATTCTTCATAAAATGGTCTCTTCTTGATCTTGCTCATGGGCTGCCTGCAGGTAGCTTTGAAAATTTTCTCATCCATCCCAGTGCCACTCCTCAGTCAGACAAAATGGTTGATTTCGGGAGGATTCCAATCAGTGATGCATGGTTTTGCTTTCCACCTTCTTCCCCATCTAAGCTGCAAAAATGGATCCTGTGATGTAATGTGTTTTTTGCCTCGGTTGGGATGTGCTCTTCCCAGCACAGATGTTTGAAACTTGGTTAGCCCTACCAGGGGCTTGGTGCTGAGTGATCCCTGAGCATTAACTGTGATGGTTTCTCAAGTATTTGCTGGTCCCCAAGAGATCTGACCAGAACATGTGGTGTATATTGATGGTTGTGTTGGCCAACTCAGCCTTCACACTCCAGTGATTTCTGAGTTGCAACTGTGGCCTGTTAAGGCTGAAATAAATTCTGAGAGACAGGGACTATGGCAGCTACTGATTTCTGTACAATAAGCTTGAGATGAGAGCTGTGCTGCATATAGGGGTCTTTTCTATATTCCCACTCAAGTCTGAATAAGCAGATATGCTCTAATGAGGAGAGTATCTTGCCTTGAATTTAATCCTCTCCAAAGTCCTTATTCAGCTGCTACCTTAGATAATGAAGTGAAGGTTACATTTTACAAATGACCTTCTTGTGCTTTAGAGTGAAAGGCGAACTGGTAAGGATTAGCAGTCAGATCTAGGTGATTTTTTTATTTTTTTTTTCTGTGGTACTGGTTGAAGTCCCATAAAAGCGTAATTACATTAAAAGGTCCAGGCATTTTATGTGCATTGCCTGCTCCATGGCTCCTAAGGGGAGAGTGCACCATGAGGGAGAATAAAAGAGCTCATATTTTCTTGTTATGCCCAGTGCTTGTCCTGACTAACTGCTGTTAGTGGAGTCCAGGGCTGGAGCAGGATGCATGACGAGGTGCACCATTTCTGAATTTCAGTATAAGTGATCCTTCCCTCCTGTCTGCCTTACTGTAGTTGCTGCAGTTCTTTCAAACTGTGACTGTTGCTGTGGTAATTAAAATGCTCTGTGGGTGTTTCCTAATGGCTCCCCATCACAACCTGGGAATTGCAGGCATTTCTCAGCTGGAGTACAGCATGTGCTGGAAGGGGAGTTACACCAAGCTAAAGGCTTGTTTTAAATCACTTTCTATGGCCTTTGCTGCATTCTGGCACAGCTGATGGCCCTGCAGAAACCCCCACCTTGACTGCCTCCACCACTCTCAGCCTCTCTGGGAAGAGGATGGTGGAAGTTGTTTTAAAAGGCAGGCTGTGAAGAGGTGCCAGCAGTGATCAGCCTGACTAGGGCTGCAGACAGACAAATTGAAGTCAGCGGGTATTTTAATAGTGCAAATAAGCTTCACTTTTGTGCAGATCCTGAGTTGGTCTGTAGTGCTGAAATCCTTTCAGATACATGTGACTGAGCAGTTTTTCTGCATTTCATGGAACCACTCACTTGCTCAGGCCAAACTCGAGTGCAGCAGCTGCCTCAGGTTTAGAAAAGTGAATGCAGTGCCGGCTGTCACACAGGCACTTCCAAACATGCAATCTGGCAGGCTTAAATGGATCAGGACAAATAGTGAAAACAATTATTTGTGAATATTTTATTAGAAAATATCAAAAATTCATCAAATAAATTATTCAGCTTCCATATGACTAGTCCTGCCAATGATAGGGAGGAGCTGCATGCACTGAAGCCAGGCTGGGGTGGGGGAGGCTTCAAGTGCTTCTGGCATCAGACAGCAGAGAGCCTTAGAGCCTGGTTTGGAACACTTGATCCATCCTGTCTGGGGTTAGCACCTGAGCCACGCTGAGCTGCAGCAAGAAGGGCTGCATTGAGACAGGCTCCCCCAGTGCCATGGGAGGTTAGGTCAGTGCCCTGGCTGCACCTGATAAACTCACAGCCAAACTCAGCAATGTTTCACAAACAGGTCTGACAATCACCTCCTTCATGAATGTGCCTTGGGTTTTTGTCTTTTAGGTGCGAGTCTATGACCTCCTGCAGTACGAGCATGGGCCGGATGATGTCCTGATCCTAGCTACTGACGGACTCTGGGATGTGCTGTTAAATGAAGAAGTGGCAGAAGCTGTCACTAATTTTCTACCGAACTGTGACCCTGATGATCCCCACAGGTTCGTGCTCATCCCCCCTTTTCTAGATTCTCCACAGAAGAGCACTTTCTGGTAACATGTTTTCATAGCAAGTATGATATGAATAACATTTGGGAAATATGCAACACTTACAAGAAGACATTTTATATGGATGGAGCCTCTACAGCAAATGTGAGCAGTTGGAGCAGGGGCTGGCTCTATTATAACTAGAAATGCCTGCCTTCAAAGGAGTAGGTGTGGGATGACAGTATCATGGCATGGGATCCATTTTGTTTGCTGTATGAGGTCCTGTGAAAACTGTAGGAGGCTGGGGTCTTGGAAGAACATGGGAACAAGTCTCTCGCCTGGACAATGCATAACACTAAATATTGTTTCTCAGAAGGACATCCTCAACATCTCCCTCTCTCTCACTGTGTATGTACATAAATACTGCACACTGTGATTCCCACTCATTCCTAGTCATGGTGTGACCTTTAAACCCACCTTCCAAAGAGGATGCTCAGTGCTACCAGCTGCAGGATTGGTGTGGTGACAAAACAGGTGGAAAGTCTGACTTGTATTTCATTTAATTAGATCCTGCTTCATTTCTTCATTTTAATCTACCTCATGCTCTTCCTTTTTCTACCTTTATCACATCTTGGATTATCAGTTTCTGTCCTTAAAACATACCATCACGTGAACAAACAAGATCCCAAACAACCATCTAGAGGCTTTCTGCCTTGAGTTTGTCCATAGGTTTGTCTGCTAATGAGTTCAGTGTCACTGTGAATAAAAACATTGTGCCAGAGATCAGAAGTCTCTTGTTTGTAAATGGGACTGTGAAAGTGGAAAGAGCTTTATTTGTTCTTAGGGACTGTTCAGGAAGGGAAGGCTGTGTTGCTAATGAATATAGGGCCATCTACCATTTTGTTCTGCCCTCACCCTTGGCTGAGAGCAGGAGAGATTTTACACATCCCCAGTTGGTCTGTGGAAAGTGGAGTTTCAGAAACAGCTAAGACTGATCTGATAATGCTTGCTGTTTCTCATATTTCTAAGTGGTCGTCTTCACAGGGCCAGCCCTGTTCATCAACAGACAAGGTAACTGGGTATGGATACCTTGACAGTGACTTGGGTTTTAAAGGGAGAACACCTTCAAAATGACTCAACAGCAGTATTTTCTTGCTCTGACACTTAAAAATATGAAATGCAAAAACAGGTTTTTCTGCAATTATTGGGAGAATGGAAGATTGATGATTATCATGAAGCTGCAACTGCAATATTTTGACTTTGCCCATCTCCTTATGCCAAAGATGAGGTGTATGAATGACGGCCCCAGGCCATCTCTACCTCAGCAGACATGCAGCTGTGCCTGCCCTCTCTCTGGGAGGAGATCAGACAGGATCAGCTAAGGGCACTTCCAGGGCATCAGGCCGAGTGCAATGCAGATGTGCCATTAATTTAAGGTAGGAGGAGATTCCCTGTCTAGTCGACTTTCAGTTATTCCCTAACACCATTCAGAAAAGCTGTGGTGCTTTTGTTCTCATTCCTTCACCCTTGAGATTCTTGCAGAGGCACCTGGTAGTAACATGCAATACCTCTGTCCTGCTCTGTCTCCATTCTCATCTGGTACTTGGGAAAGGTTGGCCCTGCCTTCCATCCTCACCAGTCCCATCTGTTGAGAATATAGTCAGGGTGCGTTGGGTCTCTCTTGTTCCTTTTGGTCTTTACTAAGGTGATGGTGATGGCCACCATGGTTGCTGCAGTAGGAAGCAGGATTCTTCAACCTTTTTAACTTGTTAGGTGAGTTATTTCATCCATTATAGAACACTCAGGGCAATGAGAGACACTAAAGGAAAATTGTATTTTCTTTGTTTTGATTTAGATTTTCTCCTACTGGTTTAGTAATTGTGGGGGATTAGTCACTGTTTGTGCCAGCATGAGTACCACACATTCCAGAGCTAAGCCTGCTGTTTATAACTTAGAACAAACACATTTATTGCTGTTTGACCTACTGGTCTTTGAATGGACATCTGAATTGTAAATAAATTTGTTCTTTTAAGCAACTTTGTGCCAGATCGTTTAGAGGCTTACAGATAGTGATGGCAAGACATTTCTCATGGCAGCATGCAAAAGGTAATTAGAGCAGTCTCTCATATAGTTTACAATGATATTTATGAAAATTACCTTTGTGAGATTGCTCTTGCTGCTTGGTTGTAAAGAATATTTAAAGGTTTTAAAGTACTATGTGAGAGGTTCTTTGTAATTATTTCACAGTGGTCTAAATGAGGTATAACTAATGAATTTACTGTAGCATTCCAGCTCAAGCTGTGGAGCTGCCTTTATTCCTCTAACTAGTCAGTGACAGAAAAATCTCCTTTGCTGTATTATAAATATTATGTTTAAAGGAAATGTTATCCCAGAAAATGTCAGGTTCTGTGATGGGTGCAGTGATATAATCTGTGGTGAGGTGATCAGCTGAAAATGTAATATCTCTAGGGATGTAGAAAACTTGTCAGAATGTAAGAGACTTGCACCCTGGGTTTGGCAATGCTATGGTCTTCAGGAGAACCAACCTGTGGAGCAGCCTCTGGATTCCATCTGATCCAATAGCCTACTTATTTCCTGACAGCAGCATATTAGAAAGGAAAAGAGAAAAAAAAAAAAGCCTAGAGAGGATTTTAGAGCTGCAGAGTACTTATCTGTTACATAATTAGCTCCTTGCGGGACCAATATCCCTCCCATTTGAATTAGAAGTCGCTTTATAGGCTGATGGGTAAGAGCTTACAGCCCTCAGCAATGCTCTTGGGACTCTCTCCTGGTGAGTATTTGTTGCCCACTTAAAAACATTTCTGAATTCTGTCAAACATAGCATGTGCCTGGACATCTCCAAGTGCAGCGAGAGCAAAGTCCTCAGGTCTCTCTTCATCCAGCCATGCAGACGCAGCCTCAGGGCATTTGGGCACTCACTTGTTTAGACAACAGTTCCTGTGTGAGGGCTGTGATGGAGTGAAGAGGCTGGGATGGAGCAGGATTTCTTAGCCAGCTCATTTCTCCTGGGTCTTGTGGCAGATGAGCATTTCGGGGCTCCTAGCAAAGGACAGGTGGCAGTGCCACTGCTGCTGTCCATACATCAGCTCTCTGAAAAGGTGTGAAGATGGAGAACTGTGACTTTTGCCAACTTCCTTCAGCTGCATCTATGTACATTTGCCCCTGTCCTTGGGAATCTTTTACTTCTCATCCTTCTTTTTGTCATTTCTTGTCCCCTTGTTTTCCTTCTCACTAGAGATTTATGAGGATGCTGAGGAGCTCCTCCACCTCTGCTGGGTGTGAGGAGATAAGAAGCTGCTCAGACAGCAGCACGATTCCCCCACTGTCACCATTTCTCCTTCAGTACTTTCACTGATCAATGCAGAAAGCTTTGGCATAAGAAAGAAACCTCCATATATTTATTCTTAAAACACAAAAGTTGTAGTCCAGCAAGGCTATTCATTAGGAGGAAGTGGATACTTTAAAACTACTTCAGCAGTTCTCTAATGCTGTCTCGACAGCTGAATCCCAATTTCATAGCACTGGAGAATAAAACATTCAGTAATGGACTGCAGCTACTATTCATCTCCAGGTACAAGAGACTCACCCTATCTCTTCTAGTGCCAAGTTGAACAGCTTTGCTTCAATTCAGCTCTACACAGGAGAGGAATACTTTACTTCACTACTGCCTTCACCTGTTCCTTTTTTCTTTGCTTCATTGTACTGATTTTCTTGAGTATTTCACAGTTTGTCTACACGAGAATTTCATGTTTATTAAAATTCCTTTTTTTTATCTTCCCCTCTCCAAATATTCAGCAGCAAAAGCCAAATACAATCAAAAGCAATACTCACTCCTTTGTACTCCTTAGATGTGGAGAGTCCTTGTTAATTAGAAAAAGCAGGAAGGCAAAGTTTTCTTGCAGAATAATGGGTGTTTCTTTCTTAAATTCTGACAATAGCTGAGAAATCTTTGGGAAATATGTTCTTGCCAGAATTCACTCAGCATCAGACATGCTGTGAATAAATATTTCAGTTTCTTGCTTGCCACGTGGAGTCCTTTTGTTCCTTAGCCCTGCATCTGATTTGAGAACTGAGGAGTGCAAGTATGTATGTTTGGGTTTTTTTCCCTTAGAAAACACAATTTCATGTTGCATTGGGACAGTAAGGGCAGTGCTTCTTCTTACATCCTGATGTTCTAGCTCGAGGTTGTAGCACAGACTGATCTCAGTGCATGTGTGTATGCAAGCATGTGTGTTAGATTTCATGTCTTTGGGCCCTTCTTTTACTGCTAAAGTAAGTTATTTGTCAAAACTAGTGAGGCCTGGAAATTTTATCCCTCAGTACCATCAGGAACAGTGGGTGCATTGCTGCTGTACAACATTATTTGAATTTGTCATCAGACCTTTTGAGTAGTCAATCGTTGGTTCATTTACATTGAAGAAATCTTTCTAGTAGAGCATCTTGATTCAAAGGAGTCCTCAGAGTTCAAGGCATCAAAACTCTAGGCACAAAACATGACTGGGTGTTTTTTTTCTTCTTTTATCCCCAGAGACTGAGTAAAGTCTCTATGATGGAAATTACAACTTAATAAGGAATTCTATGGTGAAAATTTCTAAGGTTAGAAGAATCCTAGGTAATTGATAAACCTAAACACACACACACAGTGCTTCTGATCAACAGAAATATTGTTCTTTCCCTTTCTACAGATGAGATGTAGGCAAATAATTTCTGGTCAAGGATCCTCCCTAGAAAAGAGGGTATTGAAATGGAAATCCTTCTTGTCCTTTCTGGTTTTGGAAACACAGAGGTGTGCTTTAGTTCTGGAGGCCTGTGTGTCTGCCTTCATAGAGCCCTGCATCATCCTGGAGGTTGATACTTACACTTTTAATAAAAACCATGCAGACTGGGTTTTTTTCTTGTCACTCTTTAAACTATTCAGTTAATTTTAATTATCAAATCACAGAGAAGCTTGCCTCCACGCAATCCAATTCAAAACCTCTTGGCCAGGTGTTGGGCTGACAAAGTAAAACACATGGCAGTAGCTGTTCACCCATAATGAGATTTCTTTCAGAGGAAACTTCTAAGTGAGTACACAGATGTGTTGATGTAGTAACAGCAGGTAAAGCAGTAAGGAAAAACATGAGAGCACTGTCTATGCACCTTTTGGGCTCTGGCACCCTTCTGCCCCCAAGCAGCATGTGGTAGTTTTTCAGGACAGAAAAATAACTCCCATAAATCCTATGCCACTCAGCCCACCACAGGCTGGAAGTTTTGAAGCAATGTGAAACTTTGTATTTCACTAAATTAAGCACTTGACCACTCACATTCGTGCAGTTTTCACTGAACTCATAAATGTGAAAGAACTGTGGGACTCTGTTAATCTGATCATATTAACTGTAAGTTTCCTTTTCCACTTTCAGAATAAAAGATATTTAAAAGTCATTCCTATGGTCAAGAAAACAGACAAGTTGGTCCTAAAGTGAAATTTGGATTTTATTTTTATGCTCTATTACTTGCTGTCAAATTGCTTTCTTCGTTATAGCTCATTTCTGAAATAGTTGAGCCATGTTTACTTTCAGAGGTGTCAGTGAACAAGTCTGTAGTTTTCAACAAGTAGTGTTATTGGTGTCCTCAATTCTTCAGACTGCTACTAGAAAGCCAATTTGTTAAGGCAAGCATGTTTAATATTTTTCTGAAGATTGGTGAAGCCAGGCACTTAGAACAGCCAGTGACTTTTGATCAAGTGGTGCCTGTCAAATAGCTTTACATTCTTATTCAGGAACTGTCACTGAACTGGAGGGAGTTGCTTTGTGCATATGCCGTGGTTTGTGTTTCTCCTGCCTGCTTGTACTATACTGGGAAGCATGTCTTGGTGGGTCACAGCATCAGGTCTGGCAGGCAGCAGGCTGTGCAAGCCCAGGTGCTCACGGAGGCCTCCGTCCCTGGGTGCCCTGTGCCCTCTCCGCAGGTACACGCTGGCGGCGCAGGACCTGGTGATGCGGGCGCGGGGCGTGCTCAAGGACCGCGGCTGGCGGATATCCAACGACAGGCTGGGCTCCGGGGACGACATCTCCGTCTACGTCATCCCTCTGATCCACGGCAACAAGCAGGCCTGAAAGGAGCGCCAGGAGCGGTCACAGGACGGGATCTTTCTGGGAAGGGCCTGAAAGAGACAAGAGGTTTTTGGTGGTCTGACCAGGACACTTCCAGTTGATATAATCTAGTCAAAACTAATGCTGGAGGGGTGTTTTTCTGCCCAAAAGGTAGGGTTCTGCACATATACTGTATATGATTAAAGATAACCCTTAAGATTCCAATTTCCCTACAGAAGCGGTTTTGGTGCTTAACAGGAATGGGATTTAAATGCTGCTAGCATATTATGAATTCTGTCATCCCTCTAGGTGGGGTGGGGAATTAATTTTTTTTTTTTCTCAGTTTACCATGTAGCTTGGAAGAGCCATTTCAGTTGTGAAAGTAGAAGTGGGTGTCAGAAGCCAAGGAGGCTTCTGAAATCTACCCCCAAATATTCAGAAGGGGGCTTGGGTCACATCTCACTTAAGAATATAGATATACATATATGAGACTCAAGAGTTTTCTTTCAGAAAGTTGTATTCATGACTTATCTATGGGCAACTTCAAACTTGTGTAATCCTTTGAGCCCCCATTTTCCTCTCCTGTCTCTTCTTCAGTAGACTATACCTCCTGTATTTTAGTAGGAAAACTGAAATTGGTTTCAGTGTAACTATGCCTGTTTACTGCAGCTAAAAGCAGTCACCTGCGAAGTTTTCCAGGAGAAATAGGTCACAGTCCTGTATGGCAGAATTTATTCTGGGGTGAGGAGTTACTTGTCAAGATTTCTTGTTGTGTGTATACCATGATTATACAGAGCATGCAAACTCAGCTTTATGTGATGTTTACCTGGAGGCTGGGGTTTCTTTGGGATCAGAGATTTACATTCATTGAATGGTTCTGCCTGCTTTATCCTGTTGAAAGGATCCCTGACCATAAAATTTTTGCATCAGTTGAGATTTAGTAAATTTGTTTGGGCTCCTGAGTGTGTTTTCAGTTGGACTTCTATTTGAAGTAGTGGTATTGTTCTCATGAGCAATTTGGATACACAGATAGTGATCTATTTCAAAGGTGTTTCAGTTCTTCCTGCCTCATTTATTATTCAGTACACCTTCACCTACTCTCCTGTGGTGATCAGAAAGGGACAGTTTAAAACTTTCTGTCCTCTTGGCACTGAGAATTGTACTCAAGGATCACAAGATGACTGTGGTAGATACAAGCCCTTGGCTTGCTTCCGCTCTTTTCTTAGCAGTGATAATTCAAATAAAGAAAATCTGTGTAAACATTTTTGACACGAAAGCAGTAGCCCAGGAGAGAAACAAGTGAGCAAGTCTGCAGTGTAACCTGGCTGCCCAGTCCATGCAGGCAGCTCTCTTCACTGCTAGGAATTTAAGAGAAAACAAAATCAGAAAGTTCTAGCATACAGGCAGGTATATTGGCTGGGGACTCAGCTCCCACCTGATCTGTGCCCAGACCACATTGGTGTGGAGCTGTTCATCTGGTTTGTACTTCTCCAATAAGAACAAAGACAGGGAGCTGACATCACTGTAGGGCACTGAGTAGGGAGCTCACAAAGGTTGTGTCCTTTCCAAAAGAGAAGGAGATGCTGTGCCCTTTGCAGGCTCTCTCCTGGGCAGGTGTGGCCCAGCGCTTGCCAGTTCTGTAATTTATGATGTGCTGTGTAAACACGGCGCAGCCCGAGTGTGCTGCAGCTGCCCAGATGCTGGACTTGACTGCATCTGGAAGTACAGTTTGGTGGATTTAAACTGCTCTTGCTGCAAATCTGTAGACCCAGAAGAGTTTCAGGATGGAAGCAGGCAATGTGGAGAGTGGAATAGCTCAAACGTTGCAGCAAGCTGCGTGATTCTGGCCTGAAAACTGTACTATGAGTTCCCCAGTGCCTCATGTGATAAAGCTGTACAGAACATGGATGTTTTACATTCTAGAGCTTCAGCATAAATCAATGGCATATCTGATTGTGTCTTTTTGTGCTTTTTTCCTGATTTTTTTTCTCTTTACCTCTTTTTCTGTGTGCATCTGGGTGAAAAAAGAGGCTTGGAGTCTAGAATATTTTTCACATGACCCCTCATACATTTTAAAGTTTAAGCAAGAGATCTTCTCTTGCACTTTCTTTTTGGCCTAATAAACTTATAAACATGCTTCTCATGCTCTATGTAACTCCTGTTGTCTCCTCACAAATGCACTTGTGTAGTCCTCTAGCAATTCAGATCCTCTTTGACAAAGAAATTAGTGCTGACAAAGCAAACAGCAAAGATGCTGGTGCTTGCTGGTACCAACTACAAGCCCAGGTCAAATATTTCAGTGTTGATGCCCTGCTGGTCTTCATTTGGTAACATGGTGTCAACACACATACCAGTTGCTGTAAAGCCACTGAGTTCCACCAATGTGATGGAAATAGATTTCCAGTAGCATTTGCCAAAATTTGAAAGTGAAATTTTAATAGCAATGGAAAAGGCACCTTCTCATTCAGGGGTGTTTTTAAATGTGCCCCTGAAGAAATAGGTTAGCAGACTGCATGTCTTGGTGGGAGCAAACTGGCAGGTGACTTCTCAGAGCATGATCTGGTGGGCTGGGGAATCAGCCTGCACGGTGTTTGTTGTTCATCTGAGGCATTGCCATCAGTCAGGAGCTTCTCTGCAGCAGCTGGGCCCAGGTTGAGTTACATTCATTCCCAAAAAGGGCAGAAATACAGTATCAACAATTAGTATCAATTAATGATTCTGAGAACCTTCATAAAAGATTTTATCCTCAGATGTATATGACTGAAACTATGCCATGACACTTTTTGTTTTGCTTTTTTGGAAAGTACCTGTTACATAATTAGGTGCTTGCCTCCCTGGAGTGTCTGGCACATCTCTGATCCATGCATTAGTACTTGGGCTTTCACTTTTACCTGCTTTCAGTAGGAGGTTCTTGCATACCTGAGCTGGGATCTGGTGCTCTGCTTCAAGGCATGGTGTTAATACATATTATTAGGCTCACAGAAACAGAAGGCAGAAGTCATCTATTGGGGAGGTATTCTTATTGAGGAGAAGCAAGAATAATTAAAAGCACTTCAAATTCCCTTCAAAGGCTGAATTACTTTGCATTACACAGCATTAGGAAAGACTGATGGCAGGGAGGATTCCTGGTGCACAGTGCCATTTTTCAGATGCAGGATGGGCACTGCATGTTCAGACTTGCAGCTGCTCTAGGGCTCAGTGAAGCTCCTAAGTTAGGAGCAGACAGCTTGTGTCCTCAAACTGGAGCAAGTTAGGCACTAAGTCCAAATTTTAGATCCTTGGCATGTCATCTTAGCTGCTGCCTGATGCTGACAGTGCTCTGGCTTTTTGCCAGTCAAGTTCTCTCAGTATCCAAAACTGCCACAGCCTCAGCAGCAAGGAACCTGAGTCTCAGTTACATCTGCATTCATATTGCTATTGCACACAGTGCTCTGCCTTGCCTGTGCTTAGAAAGTTGGGCAAATTCTTGTCCTTCCTTGGATAATGGCAAGGAAAGGTGCCAGTAAAGGAGTTTTGTTAGCTGCAGTGTAGCACTGTCTTCTGCTGCCGAGTCCAGTCCCATTTCTAGAAACTCAAAACCAAGAAGCTTTTACCATTCTCCCAGAAATACTGTTGCAGAAAGTAGAGCAGCCATTTCAGATGTTTTTCTCTTGCACTACAGGCTAAAATTTTCTTTCTTTAATTTTATTAAGAAGGTGGTTAGAAATTTAATTTACACCAGATTATGTAACACACAATCATCTTTTGGTGCATTAAGACAATAATGCTTCCTTCATGAACACAAAAGTGTATTGTCTGAGAGGGCTGCTCTTTAGTGGCCTCACACTGGAGATTTTTTTTTTTTTTAATAAATTCTAAGAAACAACAGGGCTAACAGACTAAATGAAAAGTGGTCAGAATGTGCTGTTAATAGTGGATTTCCATTTGCAGTTACTTCTGTGTAGAAATATGACAAGAAGTTTTATGAGGTACTGTCAGCTCTGTCCCTCCAGGATATTTCTGAAGAACTGCTCTTGATGTTTGGGCAGATTTTGGCTCTGAACTTCTGCCAGGTTTATAAAGAACACTACATGCTTCGAGCAAATCTGCTGTGTTTCTTCCAGCCTTGGTGTTTTCCTTTTATTTTACATTTTATGTACTAATACTTTCGGCATTTTTCTATCAAACATGAATGGCAAACTGTGTGAAACTGTTGTTCCTCTCAGACATTTTAGGTATGTGAGTAGTTTTCCTCCATGTGTCCTAGATGAAGACTCAGTGATGTGGCTGTCATAGAGAGAGTGACTAAATGATGCTGTGACTGTGCTGCTGTATTTCTACCTGTGATGTACTTGAAAGAGGATGCCCTTCTCAACCTTCATGCTCATTCTGTTTTCTTCTCTTTTTTTAATCCATTGCTGTTGATGTTCTTTCATAGGTGTCTAATTTTGATTTTTTTAATACCTGCCACATTTATCTTTCCTTCAATGGGCATTTCACTTAATATCTTGAGATCTGTACAACTGTCTAGGGTTTGTCCTGAAGAAAGGAAGGACCTGCTGGAGGAAGATGTTTTGGACCAATGTACTTCTGCTTTGTGACTGTGAAATGTTAATCTTTTTGTAACCTAAGAACAAAAAATGTTTAGTAAAGGGATATATTTTGTGTTTTTTGAAACTTTTCAGTGCAATGAACAAAAGAGGAGGATACTGAAGAAGTGTATGTGCAAAGTTTTAAAATAAAATTTTAAATTATATATTATATAATCCATCTAGAGGTATAGTCATTTTTATTCTGCCTTTGTCATGAACATTCCCGGAGTCTCTTTATGTGTATTACTAATTGTGCAATGCAGACAAGTAGCACACTGCTTTACAAGGGAATTGATGACTCACTGACAAAAGGCCTGACTCTTGAGTTAGGGAAGTAAATTCCTTAAATTCCTTTGAGGTGGATTAGTGGATGGGTTGATCTGGAAGAGTTCAGCTGTAGGGTTGCTGTGAGAGCTTTTTGCTGCCATCAGATCACGATTCATCACTCAGACTGCCAGTTGCCATGTTCTGACTCAGTGAAGAGCTGTGCAAAGTGATCCAGTACCAGCTCTCTGAGGCATTGGATGTAATTTTGGAAATGACAGCATAGTTGGAGGAAGTTTTCCCTCATCCTCAGTTCCTTAGGATTCACTGTCTTAAACTCTGCTCTGAGTTTATGTTTGAGTAAGTGAATTCATGGGTTGCACTGAAGCAAGCTGTCAGGGTTATTTAGTAACCAGAGGTGCTTTTGCAGGTACTGAAGGTGCAGGAACTGACACTGGCCTTGCCTTGTGCCAGCACAGCCATGGGCAGTGGGTTGCCAGCAAGAGAATGAGAGCTGGGCATGTACCTACTCATTATATTTTGAAATATTGCATTGTAGCACAAGTGGTTCTCCTGCTTCCTGTTTCACCTCATGCTTAGTAGAAGAGCACTGAAAACATCTGTTCTAGTGCTACTGTGGTTTTAAAATGCTGCACCTGCCCCTTGTATTTTCCACTGAGCACAGTGCAGAGTGCAGAGAGAGGCAATGTGTTACTTTCTCTCACTCTTGCTTCACTACTCTTCCCTTAAGTCCTACAGTTTATTACTGCAGTCCGACCTCAGTGTCAGGTTTAAAATTGCTGTGCAAATAAAACTTCAGCACAGCTTTGCCTGGCGTGCTGGTGTCAGCTGAATAATAAGTGCTGGTAGCCAGCAGTGACAGGGAACTGTTGCACACCAACTGAACCTAAAGGACCTTATTCCACATCATTCTTTTGCATTTCCTATGCCATAAATTCTATAAGCTTGTAGATCAAGTAAGGCTTCTTATTTTAATTTTTTTTTAGGCGATTCACACAACTCTTAAAATTTGGACATCAGTTTCCATCATTCATGTAGGCATTAAGTCAAGTGCTTTGCCAAATAATCCATTCATGTATTCTACTGAATGTGCCCAGTTAACTAAAGTGACATAAGGGAACAATCCCACTAATTTATTGTATTTTGTACAGTTTCTGTAAAACCAGTTTCTTCTTAATGTATCCTGATAGAGCAATGTACTTTCACAGAAAGTTGACTTCTTCATGCTTCTACACAGTGGCTTTTACTGATTCTGGACCTTCTCTCATGCTTTCCAGGAAGGCTTATATCAGTCAAGGTTTTTTCACATCCTGTTCTTGTTAAGAGGAAGGATGAAGTTTGTTTTAAAAAATCCTCCATTTTGCAAAACAAAGAATGCCATAACTTTTTGGGGATGTTAAAACAATTTCAGGGGAAATGGTGCTTTGAGGGTGAGATTGTTACAAAGGAGTTTGATGGAGGTAGACAAAATGTGTCTACAGGTAGATAAAGACACGTTAGTTGGAGACTCTTAATAATTTAAGAATAATTAATCATAAATTTGAAGCTGTAGCAATAGTCCACGACGCTCTGTCACAAAATGTTAAGGGAAGAGGGAGGTGGCTGTAGCAGAAGAAATAATTAGATATTTACTGTAGCTAATTTAAGACTGGTTATTTAGATGTGTAGATAGATAAAATCTCTCAATCTTCATTAATTTGAGGCCATCCAATACTAGAATTATGTTCTTATGTGTTTTAGTGCATAATTTCTCAGCCTGTAAAGAGTCAAAGTATCCCTCATCTTGACCACAAGCATTTATTCCCTCAAGCGACAGGAATCAATCCCTCACAGTGTTCCTCTGTGATGGCACCCAACCAGCTGCAATGGTGTTTTCTGGTGTTTTCTGTGAGCTTCTCAGTCATCCCTGGATTTACAAGTCTGTTGGTTCTGTGCGTCTGTGGTAATTCAAGGACTCTCCCAACAGACTGGACTCCAGCAGAGCACCTTCTGGGTTTATTTATGCTATGGGGTGGCATTTTTCTTTCCTTTCCTCTCCTTACTGTGCCCCTCTCAGATTTAAAATATTTTGGAGTAGCTGACTGCTGTTTGAGATGAGCCACTGAGTCCCTGGCCATCCAGCTCCTCCCACCACTTGCTTCCTGCAGGCGCTGACAGCAAGAGCATCACCAGCAATGCAGGAATGCTGCTGCCTAAAGGGAAGACTCATAGAAGGGGAAATGGTTTCTTCATTATTCTAATATTGCTCATTACCTCTAAATTAGTGCTTACATGCCTATAATATTTTAATTCTTCAGTTTGAAAGGGGAAACTTTAATGGTCTTTAAGTTGGTTTTAGAAGGCTCAACTTTTTGACCATTGTTACCCCAGTTCTTTGGCTCAGTTATTCTCCAGGAAAACTACTCCTCCTTGGCAAATGAAGGGCTGTCTGGAAAATCCAAAGGCTGTCATGCAAGCTCAGGTACAGCATTTAGCTTCTCATATGACAGTCATTGTGCATTTCTGTAATTGCTACAACTTCCTGGGGACTAAGCAAAGAAACCCGAAATTTTGCTATTTTTGCTTTAAAAGGGTAAGACTTAAGAATATGGAAAGTCTTCAAGATATCCATGAGTGAAACTACAAGGAAAGATCCTGCTTTCCCATGAGAGTTACCGTGGAAGACAAATGACTAGGCAGTCACCTTATGAAATAGCACAAATTGTTCCTAAAGAGAGACCATTTCTCTGCCCAGCATAATATTCAATAAAGCTCAAGGATGTAAAAGCAGCTGACAGCCCTGCAGTCATTTCAGTCTGTCCAGAATTTAGACTGACCCTGCCCATCCAGATCTCTTAAATGTGTATTAGTTTAATTTTTATTCCTGCAGCCCTTTGCGGCAGATGTGGGCTGAGGCAGCTGTTTACAGTATCGCAGCACATTCTGGGATGGGCAGGGGGAGACAGGGAGAAGCCAAACCCAGTTGCAGTTATCCAGGATCTAGAAGCAGACAGATCAGTTATTTAAAGAGGGAATTGCCAAGGAATGTACAAAGAGCAGAGGATTCCTGAAGCCATGAGCTGTTTAGCTGAAAAATCCTCTTGTCCCCATGTTGTGCCTGTTTACTTTCATTCCTGGGTTGGTACCACAGCTAATTGCACCAAATGTCTTATTTCTTAACATCCGCCAGCTTTCCCTAGAGCTTTGTCTGCCAAATGTCAACTGCATCTCATCTAGCTGAGATCAAGGTACTCCATGAACAAGCTCCTAATACAAAATTCTTATGCTGTATTTTCTAAGGATTGTGTTCACTATGCTCCCAATTAAAAAAATAAATTTACTTTTTTGGTCTTTGCACCCCCTTTTAGAGCTTGTTTTTTGCCAGGACTCATGTAATTGAATTTTACATCTGGGAATTTCGAATATGTTAAAAGATCTGGAACATCATTCTTACTCCTTCTCTGCTTGAGCACCAGCATAAAGCAGTTTAAATGAACCAGACAAGAATCAAAACACAACCTTCAAACTCAGTCTCATGTCCAGACATATAAGTATTCTGTGAATAGGAAAAATATAAATCACAATGCTGAGACGGTAAATCCTACTGTGGTTACATTTTTTAAGAAGGGTGTTTTAGGGAACACTTGTTTAGTGCCAAAAAAAAAAAAAAAACCCAAAAAAAACCAAAAAAAAAAGAAAAAAAAGGGACAAAAGAAAAATATTTATTGTTATAAAAAATTTCCCAGTCATTCTTTTCTGCTACTGCTCCTGCAAGGTTTCCCTGATGCTGGCTTCATTAGGAAAGCTAAAGGTAGCCGAGGACTTGGGTACTCAGTCAATTAGAAAATGGGAAAAAAACATCCAACAAACCTGGAGTCCTGAGCTATATGCCACAGACAGAATTCTAATAAATAAGCTTTTCTAGAATATAAAAAACTGAACATACATAATTATATATATGTAGTTATACCTATACACATACATATATGTACATATATGTATATGGAAATATAGGAAAAATCAATAACTAACTTTAAGCAGCAGCTAATAAGACACCCACTTCTCCAGGCACCTCATACTCAATGGAGACAAAATTGAGTTTTAAAAATTGAACAACTCAATTTTGTTTGTTCTTTGGAGGATTCCACAGCTATCTTGTACTGAAAAGCTGCATCTCTCCACACGTACTGGGAGTGCAGCAGACAATGGCTGTCAGACAGCTTGGGCCAGTGAAGAACCTGCACTGGACAACCAGCAGGCTTCTGGTAATTTATTGTATTTTGTACAATTTTTGTAAAACCAAGGCCTGAAATTTTGTCTTCTTAATGTATCCTGGTAGAGCGAGCCTACTGGGTGATGAGTTGAGCCTACACCTCATGAGGATCTGCAAGGCTGAGCAATGGCTAAAGAGCAGATGAACACCTAAGTAAAGGGATAAATCTCTCAGGATATAACCTCCTTTCTTTTTTTTTTTTCCTTTTCCTTTTCCTTTTCCTTTTCCTTTTCCTTTTCGCTTTTCCTTTTTCCCTTTTTTTTTTTTCTTTTCTTTTTCTGTTGAGCTAGGAAATGAATGCTTCTATTTGCACACCACCTAAAACAAGGCTCAAGAGCATGAACACCAACCCTTGTAAACCTCTCAGCAGAGTCACTGCTCCTCCATTCAGGAAAATGGAAAATAGAAGGACTCATCTCTCTTTCTGCGTTGGAAACAGGCAAAGAGACAAAAGCACGGTTTTACCTGCAGTCAAGAACTAGCACAGCTTCTGCTCTTCAGGTCAGGGTCTGCCTTACAAATAGAGCTTGGAAGAGAGACTCGAAGTTTTGAGGGTCTCCTCTTTTTTGTACTGGGCTATAGTTGGCACTTAACAATATTGCTTGTTGTCTTGCAACAGCTGAGGTGGATTGTGTTGCTATTCACCAATTGGGTGTTGCTCTTAAAAGCAAATGTGCTGAGGTTTCTGGAGAAATAGTTGTTTTTTTTTATTTTAAATGCATCGAGGGCCATAGTGTGACGATTGCCTGCCAGCCTTCCCCAGTAACAGAACATGCTGCTGTGTGCAATGAGCTGCTTGCTCCCAAGGAGGTGATTCATTTCCAGGAGGCGTATTTGTTGGAGAAAAATGCTTTGAGGGTGTTGCTGTGGCTCTGTGTGACCTGCATTGGGGATGAAGTAGAAACCTCAACATTGCAGACATACCCAGGGTCATGTTCACAGGGGTAGCAGTGGGGGAAGGATGTGAGCAGAGCATGAGCAGCTCTGTTGCTTCATGTGAAAATAAACTCTAATAGCAATTAAGAGAAAGGAGTAGGACATTAATAAGGCAGTAAAGATTTTTCAAAATTGGTCACAAACCATTGGTTTATCCCTTGAAAAGCTTAGTTGACAAGGATACTCATCCCTTTGTCCCCCTATCTCTTTCAATAATCATCCTTCTTCATGCAAATATAGATGGAAAGGGGGGAACAGTGAAAGGTTAAAATGGAAGCAGGCTATCTTTCATCGACATGGTAATTTCCCTGCTTGGCTCAGTGCCAAGCGCTTACTGCAGCCACTAGCTGCCATTCCAACATGAGTGAAAGGATCTTTAATAAGAGTGTAAATAAAAGCCAGGCTGAGAAATGAGTTTTCCATCCCAGCAATCACTGGCCTAACCTCGGCTGTAAATAGTCTCTCAGAACAGCACAGATGGAGTACCAGCACCTGGGGATCAAGGCAATCTCTGCACAGTGCAATTTAAACAGCTGGGTACAATTGAAACACGAATTAGCAGGGATAGACGGAGGGATTCCATTTTGTGTGCTAGGTAAAAACAAATAATTCAGTCCTTTTTCCCCTTTTAAAAAAAGGTGGTGTATGGGGCGAGAACTTTTGACATGATCTTGTGGGAGGTGCTCATTGCTGCAGCTCTTAGATTAATTTAACCATGAGAATTTCCCACAAGGTGCTGTAAAAACAGAGCCCTAATTTATGATCATTGATTTAACAGCTCGAAAGTGATTTATCTGACCTCAGTAAAGATAGTGAGGACACCAGAAGAATCATCGGTCATTCTGGGCTTTGTGTGGCTGTGATTGGCTTTATTAATTTAGAGCAGAAGGTCTGTTTCAATGTCTTATTGAGACAGTCAAAGGCAGTAGGCAACTGAACAATTTTAAAGACTTTTTTTTAAGCATTACTAATGCTGCTAAGAACTAAGGATTTATTCCACATGGAAAAGATTCTCATTAGTTAAGAAATGGTAAGGCTTCGTTTAGAACTGTGCATAAACAGATGCCAGGTCCTGGATTTGCAAGTTGTTTTTTCTTATGTAATTTTTTTTTCTGTTGTTGGGAATCTAAAGCACACTGTGAAATGGAATTGTTAAGCAGAACAGTAAATGAGAAATAGCTTTGCAAGAGATAAAAGAGGTCGGCACAAGGGATTGCTAGCTCTTGCTCTTTTTAAGGGCAGATTTCAGAAACACCTCAACGCTTCACATATTTTATTATTTTTATAAATCAGTTCTCTTTATGGAAGTTATAGAGCATATCTGTAAATACATCTAGGTTTTATTTCAGAAGAATTTGCTTTCAGTTAAAATGGGTGTAGCATCCACTACTGAAATGCCACAACTGAGTGATAGAATTTCCTCATACAAATAAGAGGAGAAAGGATGAAAGGCAAAGGGAAAGGTGACTACTGTCTCTCCAGAAATAACAACTGTTTTTAAGAGGAGCATGAAAAGAAATTCAAGTGCTTTAAAAGTTTACCTGAACTAGAACATTTGAATACAGAATAAAGTGTGTTTGCACAAGTGTGTGCACCTGCGCAGAGATCACACAGGAGGTGTGTGATTAGGAGTGCTAACCAGGAAAATGGGCTGGAAACAGTTCTAACCAATTTCTCTTGCCACCTGGACTAACGTGTGGTGGGGTTAAATGTCACTGATTTATAGGGCTCTGCATTTCACTCACCACTGGATTATGCCCAGCTTTAAAGCCCATCTACAGAGATCTCAGTAATCATCTTTCCAAGGTGAGACAGAAATGCTGCAGGTTGGGATTTCATCCATGGGGGATAAATACTTATAGTCATTTTGCTGTCCCAGTGACATGCTATCTGACCTGAAACTAAGTCCACTTAATCTCCATACAACAGGGGAAAAACCAGAAAACAATATTTCAGACCTTCAAAATATAAAATAACAGTAATTTTAAGAAGTGAAAAGACTTGGACAATAGAATAAATTATGATCTATGTAAAGCTTCCACAAAAATCTTATACACATTGTCAAGAGATTAAGAATGCATGCACAAACAGCTATAAATCTCACTAAAAGGTTTGAGGGACCAATGGTACCCATACAGCCAACCCTCAAATCCCATACAAATAAAACAAAGCTGAAGCCCATGTTTGAAGAATACAGAAGGTTTTATGTCAGCTTGAGCATCTTCTTCCCATCTTGCATTGCCATCAATCTTATGTTGTTCCCTATAGCACACTATAAATACTTCAGGAGAATTTTATAAATTATGTGCAGTATTACTTTACCTAAATTCAAATCTACAGGGGAAAAAAATTAATCAATGAGTAGCACAGTAAAATGTTTCCTCACACTGTTTTTACCCATGACAAAAGTCTCCTAAAAAATAAAATAAACCTCCTGAGTACTGACCTGCATCTTTATTTATCCCAAAATAATGCTATGTATTTCTTTCCACTTAAATCCCATTCTGGATGAGTTCAAATTTTCTTCTGGAATATTACAAAAAACTATTCTCAACAGCACAGATGTCACAAACACTTTGGAAGAAAGGACTGCTTCTTAGCAAATGGTTTGTCTTTTTTTTTCCTATCCCTTAATTTACCACGGACTCATTCCAATCCTTGACACAATGGCACAAAAATGTAAATGAATGTTACAGGTTAGTTTAAAAGCACAATTATTTTTCATCACAAAAACAACAACCTAAAAGATATTCTCTCTTAGGGGCTAGAGTCCACATGATATTCTGGAGTACTGTTCATCTCAGACTTCTCTTGTTTAATATTCTTAAGGAAGGCTTAATTGGCATCTCAGGATCAAAACTATGATGTGACTTGTCTACTGCTGAAGCACTAGCAGCCCAGAACTAGAATCTAGAATATACAGATTCACTTGGGCTGTTGGTTTTCTTGGTTAAGAAAAAAGTTTCAGTTACCACATTCACAAAAATATTTCTGCTTAACAAGAGACAGACAATGTGAGAGGGCAGAACCTTTGGAAAAAATGCTAATAACTGATGAGCCCTACAAGGTGCTCTTTTACACATTGTCCTCCTTCATTTCTTTGAACTTTTAAGAACCGTTTTCATGAAAAGGTGTCTTTAATTACTGCAAGAGCGATCTGCAGACAAATGTGCTCAAGTGCCAATGTGTTTACCATTAAGACATGGAAAGAGACGTTCCCTTCTTTGATGCTACTTGACCCCCCCAGCTCTGGATCAACCCACTCCCACTCCTGCTTGTGATCCCAACAACAAAGACCAGAGGCTGACTTCTCTTGGAAAACACTAGAAGGAAATCTCTGACTGCCCAAGGCTGTGATTAAAGCTGCTCTTATGTAGTTGCAAACAAAACACAACAAAAACTGCTGCTGCAAGTCTCTTGCAGGTACCCACAGGTTAAGAAAGGACACAGCTTGGGGGTTTGCTGGGCTTGGATTATATGGCATGACCAGGAAAAGCCTGGTTCTGCCTAAGGGGTGCACAGCATAAACAGGGTGGATTTCAGGGGCACCTCCCTGCAGTGCTCCAGTTGAAACACCACACACCTTACAGCCAAGTACTCTGCCCACAGAAATGCATAACCTACACGTGACAATTAAAGTCATGAACTAAGACTTGAGCACTGCATGAGCACTGCATGTGGTGTTGTGTGTAGGACCACGGGCACGAGGAAGGTTTGGGGCGAGGAAGCGCGTGCACGCTCGGTGACACCCTCACTGTGGGGACACGGGCCTGGCGGGAGCCCAGCCAACACTGCAGGGACACAGGCATGGGCAAATCCCACTGTGGGACACCAGCCACCACCACAGCAGGCAGAGCACTGGCAGCAGAGGAGCCACAGAAACCCAAATCCAACTGCCTGGGACAGCAGGCTGGAGTTGTGCTGCTCTGCGTACGAAGGGCTAGAGCTAACTCTGGCACCTGAAGTGAACATTGTGCTCATATGCCCTTCCATGCTAAGAACATTGCTGCAAAGAAGCTCATGGAACTGAGTTAGGACAGCGGTGGGGTGGGGGGTTGTTTACCTGTGCAGAAGTTTTAACATGATTTGAGATCTCCTGGAGAAAGGATCAGGTCCAGAAATTTCCATCCTGATTTGGTCTTCGAAAAAAAAAGCTGTTAATTATCAGTCAGGTGTACAGCATATTGCTTATAAATGCAGAGGTAAGAGAAAGCCTCCAAGTAGAGTTTTAAAGCTCCAGTACCATAAGGAAAATCCTTTGTAAAGCTCCATTTTTACTCCCACACTGGCACCTTTGTTGCCATCCATAGACCTATGACAGGAGGGGCCACCAGGAGTTTTGCTAGGGAGAATACAAATCATCAGTTGCTTGTGTGCAAATGCATGATGCTGCAGTACACAACTGGCTGGGGATTAGCAAATGAGGGTTTGTGAGATCAAAGATGTATGATCACCCTTGCTTACCTTTAGCCTAAAGGTGCTGACTCCACCTCATATTCAAAGAACTATCTGTTGGATTACAGCTATTACTGACAGGTGTAAAAGTGGTATAGAATATATGTGGAGTTATGCATAAAACAGTCTTGTAGATGAGGGGAAGGAAATGGAATGTATTTGTGTAACAGAAAAATGCTGAATGCTGTATTTCCTGCTTTCAGCTGCTTTCCTATAGAAAGGAACTAAATTGCTCATTATCATCAGTGGTAAATACAGTCAGAGTTATTTAACTTAAATCTCAGCCTTTAGTGGAAACATGTTTCATCTGTACTGTTACTATTGCTACCATCATTGCATTCATAGGCATTTCTTGTGGCTGGTGTTTCATCACATTCTGTCATCTGCACTGATGGGCACAGGTAGACAAGCAGGCTTTCAAGAAATTACTTAGAGGAATAAAATTTGCAAAGTCATAACTTCAAGTAATTACCCTATGTTCTTAAAAATTGCACTTCATAAAAGACCCACCATGAAACAGTCTTGTTCTCAATACATTCTGTTTTCTCTTAACAGCAGAATTTTTATTTTTAAAAGAGACTGTTTGAATATATGTTGATCCTGTGCCACTGCTGAGATACTCTATGCTAGTTATTAGCACACTTTCTGTAGACACTTAGCTGGGGATGAACAGTAGTCCTTTAAAACTGGGACCAAGAATGATTCATGTGTGTATGCCACTAGTTTAACAAAGTTCTAAAAGTTTAGAGTTTCCTGTGTTTTTCTTACACTGCCATTTACTCTGGAGTTGGGCCTATAGGATGATTTCCTCGTGTGGATTTTAATGTAACTGATGAGACTGAGCTCTTACAGCCTCCACTAGCAGGCTCTTCCTTATGAAGTTGTTTAGCTAAAGACATAATTTTATCAGAAACTTAACATTTCTAGTTTTTCTTCCTGTTGGTGAAATTTGGATAAAATAGGCCAATGAATTCAAGGTTCCTAAGGAAAGATTAGTGGATATTAGCACAATCACATAAACCTTATTTTCTTAAAAAGTCAGGTTAAAAGTGTTCAGCCATAGCACAGCAATTGGTAAAAAAAACAAGTGAAATTACATTATAAAGCAGAACAAGCTTTTCAGTAAGAAAGAACAACAAATAAGCATGTGGCTATGGATTTATTTTGCCCTTCTGTTTCAAGTGACATGGGGATTCTATTAGAACCCATTCCTACAGCACACTTCTCTATGTAGTCTTTAATAACTGGGGGTTGGTGTAGGGAAAATGAGATTTTTACCAGCATTATTTGAAACATAAGAGAGTAAAAGTCTACTCACTATAGATTCATTATCATGTTGATAAAAAATCACAGAATTATCCAGGTTGGAAGAGACCTGTAACATCATCACGTCCAACCTTTGACAGATTACCATCCTGCCAATTAAACCATAGCACGAAGTGCCATGTGCAGCCATTCCTTGAACACCTCCAGGTGTGGTGACTCAGTCAGACCTGGGCACACACTGGTTCATGTTCAGGTGCTGTTGACCAGCACCCCAAGGTCCTTTTCCACTGAGCAGCTTTCCAGCCACTCTGCCCCCAGCCTGTAGCACTGCCTGGGCTCATCTTTACAAAAGAAGTCACCATAAATAAACAAAACATTTATTTTTGTTTTGAAGTGAAGTCTTCTGATAGGAAGAAATAAACAAATTCAGAAAAGGAGGAAGGGGTTAAATTATAAGAACATTGAATCAGCAGGTAAGTTCTATGTTCATTCCATGGTAAGGTTATATATTGTTCCAACAAAAATAAACACCATAAATTTTATGCAAGACAAATGAGGTCATTAGTTCATGTTTGAAACTGGTTTGATTTCAGTCACAGGCCTAGGATTCTCTCTAGTACAGTGTATTTTGGGAAAAAGCTAATGAAAATGGTCACATGGGAATGGTCAAAATAATTTATAAAAAAAAAAAAAGGAAAATAAGGTCTGTCAGGCAAAGGTGTGAAAAAGTGCCTCAATAGATGCATTCATTTTAAGAAAATTATTTTCCATGTGTATGTAAAGATCTGTCCTTTTTTCCAAACTGCTAAATCACTTGAGGGAGAATGGAAGTTTATTTTTAAATCCAGAAAGAAAAAAACAGCTAAAATGGAAACTCAATAAAGTGCAGTTATTGCTGGAGAAAATATCATACTTTCATCTTAAATTTGTGCAGCTCTTAAGGACCTGCTTATTTACACACTTCTTGATAAAAAAACATGTTCTTATGAAGCAGCAGTCACATCAAGGCAAAGAGTGTAAGAACTCCAGTTTCTTTCCATCATTTGCAAATATTGACATAAATACAATAATTCATCCATCCTGCAGTTTGCCAAATTCAGGTTAGAGTAGATAAAAAAAGGGAGGTGAGAGTGGGAGAAAATATAAATACATGTGTTGCTTTTCAAGCAGTTCCTTCTTTTCTTTTGTAGATGCCACGAACAGGCGTTTCTGATAACCTCAGCATGACAGTGAGATAGAGAAGATTGTTTGCTCCTTCACCTTTTTCCTGTAGTTTTTAAGACAAGCTGAGCTTTGCAGGATCTTACTAGAAATACAAAGGTAGCTGAAAAGGCTGTATTACCGCGCAACACACCTGAACTACAAACGGGAAATTATGTTTTGGGTCAGGTTCAATACCAGGTTTCAGAATACTGCCTAACAATGCAGTGAATGTGCCAGTCTGGGGTTTAGGTGACAATACCACGGCAGGTGGCTGCAGACTCCTCCTGTGAGTACATCCAGGTTTCACAGAAAAGGTTAGTCATTTTTGGCATAGCTTCAGACTACTTCCAAAACACCAGACCCATTTCTGTAGCACTGTGTTTGAGTCCCTGTTCTCTCACTGCTTCAAGTTCACTTTGGGCAGCTGAAAAAATCTCAGTCTGTTTCCTGAAAAATTCTGTAAATGGCTCCTTTCAAGTACTGAAAAAGGCTGGGATTAGGTTTAACTGGTTATCCTGCAGCAGAACACATAGGAGTGTCCTTGGAGAGGAAGAGCAATCTCAGCACTAGCTTAAGAGAAAAATCTGTTGGCACAAACACAGACACTTAAAATTAAATGCATCATTCCTGTAGAATCTAAGGAAATTAGCTTTTATCACAGATTTTCTGATTTTTTTTATTGACAAACAGACCATAATGTAGATTGATCTAATGGCCCACATTAAGTGATAGTTCCTTGCTGCAACAACTGCTCAGATGCTTCCATAAACAGAGCACAGGACCTGTATTAGTTCAAAGGAATGCTGACCACACCAGCAGCGGATCCATCAGTTCCCCTGTTGCCTCCTATAGTAAAACAGACTTAAGTGGAAGATCCACTGCTGAATGAAGATCCATATTTAATAATATGGAAAACAAAATCTGCTTGAATTGAGACCAAAGAAAAGGGAAGTGTTTGAGAAGACTAACATTCCTGAAGCAGAGAACTTGAGTTTGTTTGAGGGGGGGTTTTTGCAGCTTTTGAATAAGCACCCCAAGAGAAGCAATGTCTATTCAGAACCAGAGCCAATGATGAGAAGAAAGGAAGAGAAGCTCCAGTGAAAGCAAAGGAAGCATTCTGTTACAGCCACACCAAGACACTAAAATGATTGTTGCCTGCTTGCCAATGCCCACTGACAACCTTTATCTCATAGCATAGAAATTCTCCATTTATAAGTGGCATTTTAAAATTGTAACACCAGCAATTCTTTACTATGTATTTGCCACTGATTGCTAAAGACAAAAAATAAACAACCAAAAACCTCCAAATAACAACTAAACCAACCAACCAAACCAACAAAATCAACAACAAGAAGTTTCCTCCTACAGTGAAATCAGCAGTGCAGACTGTGACTTGTGGAGATTTTCTGATTAGCCCTTTTCATTTCAAGTGACAGCATAACACTTCCTGAGTCTGTTCACACTCCACATGTAACCTCCCACCCCTCCAACGCCCCCAGGAGGAAAAGAGAAAGGAAATCACTGACTTTGAATATTCAATTAATAGCCATAGGCATTCTGCAGATTTTTATACTGCAGGTAGAAGAGAAGAACCATTACCATAGTCATTGTCTCTTTTGTACTCAATGGAGCTGAGGACCTAAAGCACAGTAAGGATGGCAGGATTACCATCTCCTAATAAAGAGAAGGCAGTCCGGGGCCCAGACTGCCAGGGTAGAAGGAGCTGACTGTTTTAAAGACCAGACTTTAAAATAATTGAGAAGCTTATCCATTAAGTAGACATGGAGTCTGATGCTGCAGACAGTGCCAGGTGATGTTTTGGCCTAGCAGTACCACTGCTGTCACTTGCTCCATACAACAGACTTGTAACTTTCTCAAATGTCAAACACCGAACATGGGTCAGTGTGTGTTGATTAAAGACACAGTTGTTAAGAGCTCTAGCACACTTCAGTTCCACCACTTTTCTCAGTCAACTGTTCAAAGGTTTAATCACTCCTACAATTCAAACTGTACAAATTAATGGCATAAGATACAGCTGCATCTTCTGTGACTATATATTATTAAAAGCTGCCCACAGTCTTTGGCATATGTAAGGGCTATATTACTTTCCATCCTGTTATTTGATCTGCTGGCTACATATATTGCATGTATCTTGACAGCTTTCCCCAAACACTTAATTTTTTGAATTCTTTCCAATAGATCCATTTTCTTTCTGAATTAAGAGGATCAGTTTATCAATATACAATAATCAAGTGTTGCATATTGGGAAGATCACTTTGTTCAGCTTAATAGAGTTCTTTCTATACAGTGACACTGTGTTATGTAAGTCCACTTCAAGAGGACCATGCCAGCCTCTTTCCTAAATCTTTGCCTAATGAGATACAACCCAGTGGTGACTACCTTGGTCATTGCATAGTGCCAAAATCAGTGCAAAGGAGTTAACAAAATGCTGCCTTGCCTTGTATGAAATGTCAAAGTTATGCACTCAGCACTTTCATCCTGCTTACTTCCATTGCAGACAACCATACTAGAAATATGCAGGCACTTTATAAAGAATGTGGGGGAGGCAGTACTAGTCCTACCCAGTTAAAGTATTTGAAGGGTAACCTAAATCTTCAGTTGTATCCCTTAGATATACAAAATATAGAACAGAAATAACACTCCTGTTTTCACAGTCTTGACAAACCAAAATGTTGGTAATAGTGCTCATGGTATTTTTAGGGATGGGAAACCAAATTGAAATAGCTTAGAGACTCACAGCATGAAGCCAAAAGGGATGTATAAACACAACTAGAGAGAGAGGGAGGAAAAAACCCTGAATACTAAAAAAGTAAGGAATGTGCCATTTGGTCTTACAAGGTTCTCCCATACCAGCCACTACTAATGAAAAGATTTCACCTTTCAGTCACTTAAAGCTCTACCAAAACTTATTGTAACATCAGACACTGCTTTGTACCTCATCATAAGGTTGCAGAAGGCACGTTTTTGGCTAATTAAATGAGACTTAATTAACATAAAGGAAAAAAAATCAGAAGACTAGAAAAGAAAGAGGGAGAAACAAATGCACTAAGGGGGCAAAATGAGTGAAGTCTTTGGTATTTTGAAAATTGGTTGGGACTAGGTCAGTCAGTAAAGATGGTAAAATCACCTCAGTCCTTGCTATCTAGGCTTAGTCTGAGAACTTTGGGATTTCAAATATCATGATTGAACCCTGAAGTGTGGTGACACACTGGTGTAAACACCAGTAAACACTGGTGTTTACTTTGAAGGTAACTCTTTTTACCCAATCAACAAATTCTAAAGGGGATGAAGAGAGGGGAAGCCCTCCTCTTCTACCATTCAGGCTTAATTTCAAAACACTGGGTCCACTGCAATAATTTTCCTCAAACACTCCTATTATCCATCAGATATAATCTCAATATGTTCTTTAAACATGCAGGAATTTTTGACTGAATTAATTCTATTTTTATCTTTTTCCTGACGTTTACAAATAATTTTATATAACAGCCCGAGAGTTGCCATCTGTTACCTTAAACTACTTTTAGGTCTCTATACAACACATCCTGCAGATGTAGCCTACTTTTTTTGATAGTGTATATGGTACTTCATGGTTGACAGTGTTAAATATGTTGGATTGTGACTAAAGAAACAATTGGGATTGCTTTGTAACAGTAAATGCTCCACGTGTACAGTCCCATCAATCACTCTGTCATCTGCAGCTGTCATTATGGATGGTATTTTGCCTTCCTGAGCATTAGTAACTGGAATGAACAATACTGGCATCCATATAGAGGAGTGCAAATTTTAGCCTTGAGTGAGCTGTGCCAGACTAAGAGTGCCAGAGTAGAGGGGCCTTGGGAAGCAGCCTGTGCAGAGCTCAGCTCCAGCAGTTCGGTCTCTGATGGGTGCTGACAATGGGTTGTGCTGCTCCACAGCTGCCTGCAACCCCTCCTGCCACTCCACTCAGTAGGGGGCTGTGGGGGTGCCACAAAGACCTCAGAATTACCATAAAGGATTTTCTGGGCAAATGCCAAGTCCATCCTTGGCATGAGCTGACCACAGCCATCTGGGCAGCATTACACAATGTGATCATCACAACCAGCTGAGCCACCTGCATTAAGGATTTCTGACACCAAAGTCCTAATGGCACCTGAACTGTTCACACACCATCTCCAGATTCAGCTTCAGCTAGCTGCAGCTCATGTGGTGGCTGCTGGAGGCTGTCAGGAGCCATAAGATATCCTAAGAACTCGATCATCATGCTGCTACAACAGCAGGGCCATAGGTAGTACAAGACTGGGAAAGGGAGGGGAGAACTTATTGCATAAATATTTCAGCAGCTCTGCTCCCACTAGACTTGGCACTGATAATTTTGTGCCTTGATTACCATCACTACTATTTATCTACTTTCTTTAAGTTCTGCACTTGTGTTATTAGACCATTTTTACTTTTCAACTGTTAGAAAGGATTGGTAAACTTAAGCACTTGCTTCCTCTGCCACCCTTCCCCATTTTCTTTTCTACTCTATCCTATAACTATGTACTAATGTAGCAAAGGCAGCAGCTGGGTACAGGATGCATGGCAGATCATGTATGACATCAGGGACTAATCAGGGACTGATCAGAAAGCAGTATTTCAGGTACTGGAAAGAAGAAAGACTTTCATGAGGCTGGGGAGTAGTGGAAAAGTCAGTCACAAGAGAGGGAAGAAACCTGAGGGACCTGGAAAATACTGGCCTCTTAGCTGGAAGACTGGCACACCTATAAACACTTCATGTGTATATCACTGCTAGCTCTCACTTGATACCAGCTCAGACCTACCTTCCTCTAGGCATTCTAGCCAAACCTACATGAGATTACACAAGAGTAACCTACTGCATCCTTGCTGACAGAAGCATTTTTGAGTTCATATGCAGGCTTTGCAGCATGAAAGGCCACCACGACACTGATGGCACCAGCAACGGGCCTAGCTCAAATCATTACTATTTCAACATTATACTGTATCTCCAGGCTGCCAAATTTCAGCACAATTGAAATCACTGCATAAATCAGACAGGATTATGAGAGACACAGAGCAGCAGAAGACAAATCTGGACTGTGACAATGCATGTGTGCATCCTCGTGGCACTTACAATTATCACCTTGGGAAAGAAGACCCCAGAAAGCACAGATATCTCATATTCAGTACAGCCCACTGTCTGTGTAGATACTGGCTCCTAATGAAGTAAGCAGGTGGGTAAGTGGAGGTAAGGAAGTGATTTATTTTCTACTTAGCCTGAGAACTGTAGAGAAAACATCATGCTGTAGGTTTTTGTATCATCATCCCAGTAGCAGACCAGGCATCAGATTTACCCATTCTAAAGTAATTATCCACTCCACCAGCTGACCAGAACTGGGTGCAGCAGGGCTCACAGAATCATAGGATATCCCGAGGTGGAAGGACCCTATTAGGATCACTGAACCCAATTCCTGGGCCTGCAAAGGACACCCCAAGAATCACACCATGTGCCTGAGAGCATTGTCCAAATGCTTCTTGAGCTCTGTCAGGCTGGTGCTGTGACCACTTCCCCTGGGGAGCCTGTTCCAGTGCCCAAGCACCCTCTGGGTGAAGAAGCTTTAACTGATCCCCAACCTAAATCTCCACACAATGTACAAAACCACAATGCATGTCAGGGATCATTTTTCTGGACAAGACTGCTACAGCTTTCACTTATACCTACCCAAGGAAAAAAGGCACCACTTCATATTTCAAATACTGAAATGTAATTCACTATCATGAGAAAAGCTTGTAGTTATTAAAACTTAGTATTTTAAGGTTTATTTTAATCTGGCACAAGCTTCATTCTGGAAACTTAATTGGACCAACCTCCCCTTTAAGAACATGGTGCAGAAACCCTGGGGGTGAACAAGAAAAGTTTTTAGACTGAAAAGTTTTTAGACTGAAAACTAAGCTTCAGCCTGAAACACAACACCTCAGCAAAAACCACACATACACAAACCACACTGATTTTTACCAGATAAACTAGAAACCAGATTAAAAAAAAAAGGTAGATTTCAAAGCAGCCGAAAATCTGTTGCCATTTTTTTTTAACTTTCCTTCACACCTCCTATTTCTCTTTGCAGGTGGCACACAACAGATGCTCTTGCCTTTCTGGTCAAAAGCCTTGGCACCACAGTAATGTTCTTTCTAGGAACATACACCTCAGGTAATACAAGGTCACTGGGATTTCACTTGGAGAGTCTCTCCCAATGTGGTACTTCAAAAGTTAACAGCAAAACTATCCCCTCTTCTCTTCCAATACACACCACCCTCCACAGAGAAGACAGGATAAACAGGACCTTGTCTCATCCAATGCTAGCATTCTCATACCAATTCCTTCTCGTTTTTGTGGAACAAGGCTGGTTAATTTTAAGACAAAATCCTCTCTTCTTGCAAAGGGTGAATTGGATGGCAAAGCATCCTTCAGGATGGGATGAGGCATACTCCAAATTCTCCTCATGTGAAAGGAGGAATTTGGCTATATCATACTAATTTAACAAGATGTTTAAACCTATTTTCTGTGAAGTCAGATGTACATAATTTTCTTTTAAAACATCAACGTTCATTCAAGTGGCTGAAAAGAGTTGAAGTTACTGTGGAGAGGGTAATAAATAGGGATAAAGTGATCAGGGATCAGGAAGGGAACTGATAACCAGGTGACATGGATGCTATCTTCTTAGCTGGCCTAGAATAAGAGACTTCCAGCATTTATGAAAGAATGTGCAAGACTAGATCTCTTTGCCACGTGTGTACTGACACATTGGCATCACTAAGTTCTGGATGTAGCTAATTGCATGCATCAACACAGTTCTTTGTTGCAGCCACTGCAAACCTTCACCAAAAGCCTAAAACAGGCAGGCAAACTTCAAATGCTATTACCTGAAAAAATGCAGGCAGTTTTGCTTGGGTTGCAGAGATAAGCAGGCTAGACAAACTGGCAAAGCAAGGGCAAGAACTTCAGGTACAAAGAAAACAGAATAGCAGCAGAAATAACCAGACTTGTTAAGAGAAACTAAGCCCAAGTAAGAGAGACTTTTCTGCTGGTGAAGTCTTGGACAAGGAAAAGAAAGAGAAGCTCACTTTCAGTCTTCTGGCTTGCTTCTCACAGCAAACACGGCAGCTTTCACTGTGATGTAGCCCTTTCCTTGTCCAAGGAAACACTCCTGCCCCTTTCCATTAAATGCAAGCCTTTCACTTCAGGGATTCCAGTAGATCCCCAGTGCAGGTAACTTTTGCTGTTGTATTTCTCCTCATGCCTAACACCTTCATTGGTAGGACGTGTTCATTTTGGGCAGAAGTTCACAAAGCCTATACATTAATGTAACTGAGAGGCTAAAAGACTCTACTCAGATGAAAAGGCTGACTACTTTCTTAAAAATAAATGTATACATTTGTAAAAATAGACCCAAAATGTATTAGAAGACTAATATTCAAGACATTCTAGAGATATATAATGCATATGTAAGGACAGTTTCCCAAACATTCACACTTCTTTTGAGTGACACTTCCATTCTGCTACAGAATCTCTCTAGAGGCACATACCATGTGTGGATATGTATGTGTGTATATATACATATATATATACATATATGTATGTATGTATGTGTATATATATAACAGATAATAAAACCTCCTCCAGAAGCAATGTTCTAGAACTAATTTCTCTGATTTCACTAAGTAACACTCAGGCACAGGATAGAGGAAGATGCATTTAAACTATTTAAACACAAAGAATGTGGTCCACTTTCATTTGTGGTCCACTTTCATTACTAGAGTAAACATATCCTTATGTTAATTTAGTACTCATTCTTATGGGGAAGTATCAAATGAAAAGCCACATATAATTTATCTAATGCACTGAAGCATTTTAAGTAAGTACTTAGGTATTTAGAGGTGTAATTCTCTAGAAACCAGCATTTCCTCTTACTGTCTCAAGCTGCTGCCCAGTATAAAGCAGGAGACCTCAGTCATTATTATGTGCATGGTCCAGGATCTAATAAAGTAAAAGGCCCAAGCCAGCCCCCAGTGAAGTCAAGTTCTCAAATATCAATTTTGCCAGCATGGGAACACAGCACTCTCCTTGGTGACAGAGAGGGCAACTGCACCCTGCAGGGAAGCAACTATCTTGGATCTAAGATTTTAGGTTGATGCATGCCAGTATCTTTAGAAGCAGAATTGACAGACAGTAGCTGGAGGGGCGAGCAGCTGGTGACTGCTCTCCACAAAATAGGTAAGACAATAGCACAAAAAGACATCAAACCAGGGAATAAGAGCATCCAAAGCTTAATCGACTATGCCGTGAATCTCTGCATTTTTATTATCCACGAGTCAAAAGAAGTGCTCAGAAAAGCTACAGATGAACATTTCTTGCAGTACTTTCTCACCCAGCACAGCAAACAATACACAATAGGGACATTATAAACTAAGTAACTTTGCAGAGAAATTCCATCAAGTCAGCTATGTGCCTATTTTAATGTTTCTATAAAAAATTCACACCAAAAGTTTGACTGAGTGGAATCTCTGAAGAATAAAGGGGGAAAAGTCTCAGAAAGAGACGATGCCACGACAATAATGTGCCAGCAGTACTGCTTTTTAATTGGCATGATGGAATTTTTCTCTCCAAACTAATTCATCAAATCACAATAAAGAATTACTAAATTTACAAGACATGAGCTACTCCTGCCATTTTGAGTTTTCACAGTATTTTCAGAGCCTTGACTTTTACAACATCTCTAAGGTAAGGCTCTCCATTCCACCAGGAATTAATCTTTTTGCCTCAAAGCTTTATGCTGTAACCTTCATCACACAAGTGCATTAGGGAAGGCAGACAGTTAAACAGTGGCTAAGACGAGGACAAAACTAAGGATGAAATCTGACTGGGTTAACGTCTGTATTTTGAATGCTACATCGAGTAGTGTTCTGAACCAAGAAATGTATGGAGAGCCCTAAAGCAAAGCTAAGCATCTTGTATGCAACTCCTCAAAGAAACAATTCACATGTACTTACCTAAAACCTACTGAGGAATACACAAGCAAGACCCATGTGGACATGGGACAAACCCCCTCATGCATTACAGGACATCTCAGCAGACCACTGCATGCATTATTTCAGTAGTATTGTCTCATTTTAGTACAGGTTCTTAACATTGTCCTTAAGCCATCCACAGTACAAAACCCTACCAGTTCAGGTGGCAAGTGAAATTGAAAGGAGATACTTTACACAAGAGATAAAACAACTAAGTGCTTAATGGCAGCATGGTCAAGCATATTTTCTCGTTGATTCTTTCCCTCAAACCCAAAAATCTACAATGGGAGCCAAGACCCATCCTACCCAAGTTGCCTGAGCATAAGGCAAAGCAACAGGGAGGACAATTTCACACAACCCACCTACAGGCACTTAGATCAGCTGAAGCACCTTCACCTCCTTTACAATCAACATACAGAGACAAGCTCCATGAAAGGCTAATTCAGATCAAATAACACTAAGGCACTTGCCAGCATGGTTTGTATCAGGGATATTTCTCTGCCTTTTCCATTGAGGAGAAACGGACTGGTGGATTAGCCAGTTAAAATAGGATGACTAAAGGTAGATGGGGAAAATACCACCCTAACTTCCAGATCAGACAAGCTCTGCTTAGTATGTGCTGCTTGTTAGGATGTGAAAAGCAGGCAGCTACAGCAGCCTTTTTGACCCTTCAACTAAGTAAGGAAAAAAACCCAAGGGTGTTTTAAATTTGGCAACAGTCAACAGCTAGGGCTGCTATTTTACTTCAGAGAAAAGCTACTAGTAACAACACTTATTGTGTTGGTTTATTAGTTTTTGAAAAGTTTAGCTCATTACAAAGGTTGAATTAGAGACTAATGCAGTGCACAGGGTCAAAATGAAGTATCATCAGATTAAACTTTTTCTCTGCGTTCTGCAAGACATTTTACATTCAGCAGAGGTGCAAGAGAAACCTCTGCATGTCTTCTAAACACATAATGAGTTCACACAATTCAAAAAGAGAAGCTGAGTTAAATATCTGCAAGTTTCTTCTCAATATTATAACACATTACAACTACGAACCAGAAGCACTACTAAGGCTTCGTCTTAATTTCAAGTGTTTAGCTACAGCTTTAATTTCCACCATAAAGTTAATAGACTCATAGTTAGGTCTTACAAAAATTCTGACTGAAAAATAAACTATTTTTTAAAAACATGAGACAGTTATGCATATTTATTGTAAAGGTTTTAATACATAACAAATTTAAGCCATTGTAATAAGCAATCAACACACTAAAATTTGTATCCAAAAGATACTCTTAGCCATCACTATAAACATTCCAACGATTTTAATTAATTCACAACAGCAAATTCATGGCTTTGCTTTTCACAGTAAGTTAAAATACACAGGAAAGATATCCCAGAAGTTCACCTAAAATTGTGAGCACCAAGCAGTACAACTGGTCAACTATACTGTAAAAAGACTCTCTTATCTATCTGTATAAAGTGGTAATTACATATTTTTGCTTTTGTTAGAGAAATACTCAAGATTTTTTACCATTCAGACAAAAGCACTTAATAGCACACATACAAGTTTTGCATATTCAGAACACACAAAATACAAGTCTGTCACTGATCTCCATCTTCACAAAATAGAAAATCCACCTCTTTCAAGGACGCCAGGTGAATAATAAGGTCTAAGCACGAGAAGAAATGCAGGCACTTGCTCTTCAGCCCAAATTCAGGTACCCTCCGAGCAGCATGAAACTAGAGATTTTTCGTCCAGCTCTGCGAAAGAAGGAGCATCCTACTGATGGGGTCGAAGCCCACTACTTGTCTCGGTGGCCAAGGCTAGATTCCACCTGCAGACCTAGGAGGAGAAGGAATTGGTGCCACCTCAGCAGCATGCAATCCCGGGAATACAAAGGGGATTCCCATTGTCATTGTCTTCATCTGCAGCTGATCATCACCAGCACTAGCAAGGCAGTAGCTTGCGCAGTTATCTCCACAGCGGGCAATGTCACAACCCGACCAACAGCACAAACTACTACCTCAGCCAGGGCCCTGGTGCTCCCGACCCCTTCTCAAGGGGGAAACAAGCAGGCAGACAACACAACAGCGACAAATGAAATTAGAGGGAAAAACAGAAGAAAGATAAAAGGGTTCTGAGGTCTTTTGATGATCCTCGTCTCCTTTATCTGCTGCAGACATCAACCAGACTCCTCTCGCCTGACTGTGAAAAGCAAAGGGAAACCCCGCCCAGCTCCCTCCCCAGATTTGCCCTTTTCCTTGCATGACCTGAAACCGACGGGAAGAGCTTCATTTATCAGATACATTACAGACCCCAGCTGGTACAGTAAAGATCACGTTTAATTTCAAACAGCCACAGTTCCGCAAGCCTGTAACAGATGGGGCGGGGAGGGGAAGCAGGGAGGGAGGAAGAAAGGCGAGGAGCCGGGGGGGCAGAAGGGGGGAGAGAAACATAGTCGAAAGACAAACCCCCCCCTCCCCCTTCCAGCCGCCCTCCTTTCCCCCCCGCGGAACGGCGGCGGCGGCACGGGACCTGCCCGCCGCCCCTCCCGGCAACGCGGCCGCCCGCCGGCCCCGGGCAGCCCGCCGAGGAACGGGGTGCGGGGCGGAGAGGCGGCCGCCAGCCCGCTCTGACCTCCCGCCACCCCCGCCGGGCCTGCCCGCCCGCTCCCCGGAGAGGCGGCCATGGGCCGGGGCGCTCCGCACCCAGCCCTGCTCGCCCGTGTGGTCGGCCGGGATGAAGGGGCCGTAGAAGGACCCCCGCCCCGGCCGCCCCAGCGGGGAGCCCCGTCGCCTCTGCCGGCGGGAAGGAGGAAGCCGAGCCCTCTGGCGAGGGCGCCGGAGGGCCGGGGAGGGGAAAGCGCTCGCCTTGCCGAGGCCGCAGACAAAGGAGGCGCCGTGCGGGCGCCGCGGCTCCGTCCGCCCGACCGTCCCTCGCCGCCGCCGCCCGTGTGTCCGGCTGAGCCATAGAGACCGCGGCGCGGGGGGAGCGCGGGGCGATCCGCGCCACGTGACCGGGCATGTCACTCACCCCGCCGCCGCCATCTTGCGGAGGGAGGGGGAGCGGTGCCCCCGACGAGCGCCCAAGATGGCGCGGGTGGCGCAGGGCCGCGGCTCACAGAGGGCGCTGCGCTCGGCCGGGGCCCCGGGCACGGCCGCATCTCCCGCTCCCCACACGGGGCCCACGGCAGGGGCGGGCGGGGCGGGCGGGAGCAGCAGATTTGGCCAGGTCCCGGAGCGGCGCGCTACCGGCAGCGGCCGGCGGGGCAGCGGCCGCGCCTCCGGGCTGTCACCGCACGGGCCGCTCCGGGGCGGGATTTTCAGCGCCTCAGCCCGAGAGGCACAGCGGGCACCGGCTTCCAGGGTACACAGTACCTTCCTTGGCTCTAGACTTCTAATCTGGAAGCTCTTTTCTTTCTAAATGTAAACAGACTCCATGACGATTATTCCACAGAAACTGACCTCAAAGAAACCCACTGTACACCTCATTACAGATTCACGAAAGTTATAAATACTAACATTCTTATTCTATCTGTCCTTCACCACCAACACATCTATGAACAAATCTATTGAAAAAACAGCTACCGGTACACCAGAGGGATTAGACTGCAAGAGTTAAAAAACTAAAATGTGTTATTGTGTTTACAAAAACTGTATTAACACCAGTGGTGCAGAATATGGAAACAGGAATACGGACAATAGTATTGAAGTTTCTAATGCAAACCTCTATCTACAACATGAGTTAAGAAGGAAATGCAATGCCTTTTATGACAACTTGCAACAAATTTGCAGTTGAGAAAGTCGCACTGGAAATGAGCCAAAACATTGCCACCTTAGAGACAAAGATAAAATACCTTACAATTAGGTAGTTCCCCCTTTTTGAAGTTGCTACACACATGAAGCATCAGGCACAATCAGATCACTAATCACTTGTTTAAAACACATTTAACCCACTGACATTCTGTTCGAGAAAACATGGTAAGAGATTGTGCATGATGAGGTGATCCTGAAGTTCATCGGTTTTGATAGCTCGTGGCACATCAAAGAACATTCTACAGCTGAGGAAACAGAAGCATCCAGTAACTCCAAGTCCTTTACTTGTGGTTCTGAAAGGGACTGTTTGATCTCCTCCAGACTGCTTCCTCTCAATTCCTGTTTTCCTCTGTAAATCCGTATTTCTCACAGAGACAGTGAGACTTAACTGTTGTATTCTTTGAGGTCAGTTAAGGAGAGGCAAAGCATTACAAATATGGATGCACTAGGGAAATGTATGCTCCGTTCCTACTCAGTTAAGTTGGTGTATACATAAAAACTCAGTTCTGAAAAAGAAATACAATTTAAAATTGGCACATTTAAGTGTTTATTAAAAAGCAAAAGTTAGATATTTTAATACTATTTTTCCTATTAAATAAGCAGATTTATTTTAAAGTATATTACAAAGTATATTAGCAGTGGAAAAATCCTGAAAACTTAGAATATTAAAGTTTTTATTTAATTCTGGGTTAATTTTTACCTTTAATGTGCTCCCTTCTATTCTAAGGCCACCTCAACTGTATTGTAAAGCAACTTTTACACAAGACTATTAGTATTTCACATCTCAATGACTTACTTTCCTGAATTAAGGTATCTTTTATATTTGTTAATTAACAGACTGAAATTCATCTTAATATCATGAGACTATTCAGAAAGTTTCTTAGATACGGAGTTAGCAATTTCTATTTGAAGAAAATCAGCATTTCAGGGTGAATGTAAAATGCAAATTCAAACCACATAATTTGGATAAGTTCATTATAAGAAGGGGAAATAACTGCAGAATATTGTTTCTTTTTGGAGTTTGGCAAGTTAAATAATTGGAATATTTATCATGTCTAAACAGAAATTGTTTTTAAAATTGTAATTGGATATCAGTACAAACTACTGGCAGATACTCAGCATACATCACAGTTTATCATATGGCAAATCAAAAGACCTACCCATCTTTTTTGACTTGCATTTATCTAAAAAGTCCAAGATCTAGTACAGTAGATCCTGGAAAGCAATGAAAAATTACCTAGGAAATATGCAAGGCTGCACCAGTCTGCAAGCTTTCAATCCCTAATGTTTGTTGGAACCACCCACCTTGCTGCTTCATGCCATAATACAAAGCTCTGAAAGATTTTGAGGATGGGAGCCCTAGTTACTTTCAGTAGTTCAAGTTTTGTTTACCAAGAGTGTAAATGTGCAGGGACTTTCAAAGAACTCATGTTTACTGCCAAGTATTTTCTCATTTTCCTAAGAGATGAGAAATTCAAATGCCAAAAATAAGAATTCAGGCACCCAAGTGGACGGTATGAAGTAACTGTAACCTTGCTGGTCTGAAACACTTATGGAAAAAGCAGCAGTTAAAAGTAATATGTAAAACAATCAGAAAAATTATCTGACAAGTGTACAAAAGTGAAGCAGTAATGGAAATGGTCACTTCTGTTTTCTGAGCAGTAACATCATGCACTCATCCAAATTGGGAAACCAATGGAAAAGCAAGATGTATCAGTAGTAGGGAGAATTTAAGGCTCTAAAGAGCTCAGTTACTGTTGTACACTAACAGTAACTGCAGATCTCTCAGCTCTTCATGTAGTTATTTAGACTAATGCCATGACTACAAGGAAGTCACAGCATGTTGTCCCTTGCAGACACAGGGTACAACAAATAAATTTTTGAACATTATCTTCACCCATGGAAAAAACACACAAGCCTTAGAGCAAGCCCTTACAAAGGATATGTAAAATCCCAAAAGGCAAACAACCAAACAAACAAAAGCCACAAAGAAGATGCTGTTAGGGGAACTCAAAAAAACTGTAGCACCATTGACACATTACAACAGCAAAGTCAACTGCTTTTACTGTGGCTCTCTCATCTTCTCCATTTTGAGATGTCTAAAGTAAACTAGAAAAACACCATGAAACACCAGATGCCTAAGCCTAAGGAAGTTGTCCTATGCTCTGGTAGCAAGAACTGCCACTTTCACATAGCAAAGATGATGTTTTAGGATGGAATGACTCTACCTATTTTGCCTGCCTATTTTGTCCTCCCTGACTGCAAATGAAAGCCAGGTTAGTTAGTCTTGTGGCAGACCTCAAAATTTTAGTTACCTGAATCTCAGAAGAGAAATCTAACTTGTGCATCTCAAAGGAGAAATTCCATACTGCCTAAGTTTATTATAGGAGGAATGATTTCTGTCAAAAGTAGCTTCTATTTAATAATGACTTAAATAAACAAGAAACTACATTTTAAGCCTGATTTTGCACCTACATACATCTCCTCTAAAATATTATTATTTCATTAGCAATTGCTTAAATGTTTGTTTGCAATTAAATATAGTCCCACTAAGTCTGGTAACTTTTTAAAACATTAATTTTACATGGCTAAGATTACATCGCTTGTTAGATACTAAATGGTTACATTTTATTTGAAAACATATGAGTACATTTTTTGGTAATTTAACACTTCATTGGTTTAACAAGAGCTCTGTTTGGATTCAAAGTACAATATGAAAACTGGCATTCAAAATCATCCTTAGATTGATCTCTTTTAAAAGTATTGAATACATCCATGAAATACTTTTGTTAACAAAGAACACAGAACTAATTGTTTCTGGCTGTCACTGCCTTCAGCTTTTACAGAGAGTAGATTTTTGTTTCACAGGTCTATCCTGTGTATGGAAGAGGGAAAAAAAGGCAGAAATTGTTTGAGTGCCTAACCCATTTCCAAGTTTGACCTAGTTGTTTGAATTGAAGTGGTTAAAGTGATACTAAACTGCAAGAAAGAGCTACTACTATCAGACTGAAGTTTAGTACTTCAAAAGTTTGCTTCCCACTCTATAAAAAGGGAGGGCTCATGCTACTCTATCAGTTCAGTGCATTCTCTTTGAGACTGTGACAACAAAACTGCTTAAAATTTTAACAGTATAGTGCATATAGCTGTAACAGACATTATTAATTTTGTATTTTGAGAGAAAATATTTAATTTAAATAAGTGTTCTAAGATAAATGTTTATCTTTCCTCATTTGTTCTAGGGCAGTACTTTGTGTAGACTCTGGAGCTCATTTTAGTGGTAAGGTAAATAATGCATTCACCAATGCTTCACCATATAATGCTTCACCAAGCCCAGAGACATGAACAGATCTGCAAGTAATAGTTGTGATGTACTCCAGAAACCAGTTCTTTGTATGTGTACATCCCAGCAGCACGATGCACTTAATATTTCTGTCCCTTTCCATGTTTTCTCATGACAGAGGTTGATCAAAACCAGACTGCTTTCTGTGCTCTCTCTGAATTGGTGGCAATCCAGTTTTGGCTGCCATTTTTCTATGGAGCCTCTCAGCCCCACCCCTCACGACCAGGCACTGGTCTTTGATGTGATGTGGGACAGAAGTGTGAGTCTTCTGGCAAGGAAGCCAGAAATGTAAGCAATTCCTTGGCAACTTTAATTGTTCTAAGTAAGAAATAGTTACCATTAAAAATATCAGACTGAGTGATATCAGGCTTCTAGTTTCCAGCAACCACAGCCTCATGAACTTCTGCAGTCTTCAAGCAGCTTCAGCTTCGGAGATACCACCGGAGACTCGTGTCAAGTCTTAGGCAGATATTTTGTGCACAGAGGGCAGCAGGAATGACTTCAGTTTGAAGATCAGGGTCTTCAGTAACAAAACTGTGAAGATGCCAGATACCTGACTTCCGAGGGCTTGCCCTTCTTACTTAAGTATTGATAATCTCTTCTGAAAACAAAACAGACAAAGGGGCCGATGCCTTCGAGTATGTTTCAACATCACAATATTTTTGATGCAAGAAAAATATGGTAGCTGTACTTAACTCATTCTTTCCATAAGGAATATATTTTAGGTGAAAAGAGAACTACACTGCTGATAAATGAGATTATTTATGAAGTAAGTTCTTAAGGCAGGCATCTGGATCACCAGTGGAAATAAATGTGTTAACATGGAGAAAAAAAAGCTTATCAAGCTGATCATAAAAATAAGCTTATCTGAGAGTTCCTCTAAACATAGATAATAAAGTAAATTCAAGCAATGAATAGTCTCATCTCTTGCTAGTGAAATCCTGTAGTTAGCACAGTAAACACACAGGTAAATCTTACCCTTTTTATCAGTTGTTTCATAGTCAAGGCATAAATTCTTAAATAAGGAGCTTAGAAAAAGAGGGATCAGTTTTTAGCATGTTACTCTCTGACAGACACAAGGACACCACAAAGATGATCTTAAAAATGCTGAGGTTACTCAGATTAGTTCTTTAAATCCCAGGAAGAAATTCTTCAGGCTCAGTCAATTTAACAATATGTAACCATTTCCTCTCCAGTTTCCCTTTTTCTAGGCAAGTAACAAAGGTAGTCTTTGTTACTCATTTCAATTGCACAAACAATAGACTGGCAGTACATTTCTGATGTTTTTGATTAGCCATCACCATAACAAACCAAAAATTTCAATGCACAAATTGCATAGAGAAACTGAGTAGCTAGCTGCAAATGTGAGGCGAAGAGCTAGTGAAGACACACAGAAATGAGCTGTACAGAAACAGATGAGTAGAAAATGTGCAAAATGTGCTTTCCTCCGCCCTCCCCACAAGAACACTCATATCTTGAGCTTCTAAATGAGTTTCTGCAAAATACACTGATGACTAGTACTTGTGTTTGCCATTGTGAGGAAAAGAAAGGCGTTAGCCTCACTAAAAGTATCTTGCCTGAAAGAGTTCAAGGCCGGCTATGAGAAGATTTGCTTTTTGGCAAGAAGAAACAACTCAACCTGGGGAAAAAAAGAACTCCATCTGCAGAGTACAATGATAAACTACTCAAGTTTCACAGACATATTCTTATTTGCTCATGTAATTAAATAAGTGGCCATGTGTTTCATGTGGTATAACGTCCAGTAACATTCCACACTTCACCAATAAAGCAGGTGGAGAAGCAGGCTCATGTACAAGGGAAAAAAACAGATGTCCACTTAGATAACCATCTCTGATGATAAGCAAATAACTACTGTAGGTTACATCTGGGAATAAGACTTTCTGTAAGAACTTCCCAGCTTGAGATATCTGTTCTTTTTACATAACCAGTTACTATGCAATCTTAAATCCTTATGTACATTAAAGCAGTGGTCACAGCACTGAGACATACAAGTTTCCCCAAGCAAAATCTTGATATGAACGTGCTAATAATCTTACAAAAAAATTTCTCTTTGGATTCCCATTCACATCTTTTTTTAAAGTTGTGAACAAGAAGGAAAAAGGTGAATATTGTGGTTACATTTAATAAGCAATTAATTCTTATCTTCTAACTTCCAGCTGACACATTTCTATACAGTCAGCTGTAGCACTTTTCTAGCTGACTTCAGCCACACACTGCAGACCCCATCCTGAAAATGTCCACAGGTTTTAATTCTCATGACTAAGCAACCCTACAGACTTGAAATGAACTTGGACACGGGTCTACTGAACAGGTAATGTTAAATTAATTCAATTTCTTCTGGAACAAGATTTATCTTGCTAGAAACATGTAAAAATGTGAAATTTAAATATTAAAAATGCTGCTTGCCTCAAAGAAGCCCCATGAATGCTTAGCAAAAAGTACAAATAGAAAAAAGACATTGATATTTCAAGTTGGAATAAATATTTGAGTGTTGGACAAGAAGGCACAGTAAAAGGAATAATTTTTGTTTACAAACAAAATTAGTCAAAACATTTTCTAAGCTAAGGAGCTTTGTTTTTAGTTTTCAAACTATTTATACAAAATACAAAAAAACAGTAATCCGGTCAACCTCAGATTGCATGTCCAAAACATGCTTCAAATAGCACAGATATTATTCATTTTGTAATTAAGAGGAAAGGATGGTAAGTTAGCTGATTGGTAGTTTATTTCAAAATCTTTTGAAGATCAATTTTCATAGGTGTAAAGTAGTCTAAGGTCTAGAGTCAAGAAAGACTTATGCATCCCTTTTTGAATTACAGATAAAGATGAAGATTTGCCTCAATGAAAAATCACTGAAAAATCCATTCAAAACTAATTAGAAACAAATTCACCCATAGCTTGGATTGCACCCTAGATATTGTAAAACAAATTAATTCCCTTCTTTCCTGGCCTACAGTTTGTTTCTTTAATGATCTCAACTTATCTTCCACTAATTAGGAGAGCAGTTGCCAGGTTTTCACTTTCAGAGTATGGATGATGTCGCTACTTTTATATAAGATCCAGTTCTGCAGTATCCTGGAAGTGCTCCTCCAGAGAAGGTATTTTGACATAAATTCTATTAACAAGAAACATTTGTTTCCTTCATGTAAACCGTGTATTCTCTTAAAACTATTCATGTTTGACAATTATGTCCCATACAACTTTGGTCACAGAAATGTGCAAGGTCTCGAAGCCTCTTTAATATTTACCATACTTTGAAACAGAAAGCTTTTAAAAAGGACCATAAACTGGAGACTTATGGGAGCAAGCTGTATGAAGAACTGCCTGGAGAACATTATTAGTGCAGGGTAACCCTGACCAGTTCGTCACACCTTCAGCTTGAAGCTTCTACAGCTTTTACACCTATTCGCATGTACCAATCAGTGTTCATTGAGCGAGGAGAGTGCAAAGCAAACAGATGTAATACCATTTCTTATGCATGACAATTTTTTAATATCTACAAAAGACTTGAAGAAATAAAATCCTAAAGGTAAGCTCTGAAATCCATAGAAAGGCACCGGTCTTTTTTTTTTTTTTTCCACATTTGGCCTTTGTGCTTTCACATCACAGATTAAAAATGTGAATACAGGTGAAACATTATTGAAATCAAAATTCATTAAATAAGAGTTTAAATGCTAGATCACAAACTTTAAAAACAATACCATTAAAAGTGGTTTGCTTCAATTGTGTATTATGTTAAAATGAAACAAATTCACATTTATTTAATGACAGATTTTACTGCATTTCTAACTGAGTATCTATCTTCAAAAATACACTTCTTCATGGTTTTTATCAGACACAGTTTATAATTAAAAGATTAGAACAATTTTTTGGGGTTGAAAAGACACTTCAAATTATTGAACAAAATATCACAGCCAAGTATTTTAGGTATTTGAATTTGCCTTTTCTGGGTCATGATTCAAAGACTCTGATACTTGCCAAGAAGGTCAAACAAGGCTAACAACCCTCAAATATGTTTGTTTTATTTTTAAAGCAAGGCTGCAACTGCAAAAATGGATAGAGTTAAGTAGAACAAAAATCTTGAAACAAATTTATTATGAAGTGAGGTATGGTAGTGTTGAAGTGCTACAGTGGATTTGTGCATATTCAAACTTATTTCAGGTCAACTACTCTGAAATTTGAGATCAGCAGACTGTGACTGCTTGTTTCAATCTTTTGTTATATGACCCTTTGCAGATGTCCAATGGCCACAAAGAAGATACATTCAATTAAGCAAAAACTAACATGATCAGATATGAATGAGCATATCTGGCAATTTAGAAGGCAAACTGTAAGTAAAAATGCAAGCATACAACTTATTCATAATAAATACATTTTCAAGCATTTGACATTATCAATATTTTTAAAAGAATTTAAATAATAAATGCAACTATTTTATACATAACTGTACCATTTATTATACACACAAGTATATCAGTTCCCTTTGTTTACAAAGGCTGGTTACAGATATATGGAATGTTACAGTACCATCTTGCATAAAATTTTAGTACAATTCGTACTTCAAAAAAGGGTGCAAAACACCAGCCTAATAAATCTGACTGAATTGAAATATTTTTAATTACATCATTAACACATACACAACAAGCTGTACATAAGCCCACTTTTCAATCACCACTTCAAGATACTGTAGCAAGTACATTAGATTATAAATGATTCCAACTAGTCAATTAAATTTATTAAAGGTTTGCACTGCTACTCACTCTGGAACCTTTGAGATAAAGCCTGTATTCACGACTTACTGAGCTCTTGTTAGTACAGTTAAGAGGCAGTCAGCACTGGTTGCCAAAGTACTAGTCACAAGAGATTTCCTCAGAGAAACTTCACCCAGGAGCAAACATTTTTGGATATTCCCTTCAAGAATAAAAAAGAAGTTTTATGGGGTCAAGACTCTCCATTCTGTACCTTGGCTGCTGGTGGATGCATGAAGTCCTTAAAGGGAACCAGTGCCTCCTTCAAAGCAGAGCACACTTCTGAGGATGAGCAGGTGATACATTCTACTAAAGTCGGGTACAAGGCAATAACTTGTGCCCATGTGCTAGAATCAACTGCAGGGAAGAAAGAACAGATTGAGTCACTTACACTGTCCAAATACTGACAACAGATTTTTTCTAATACCTTCTAGGAAATGGCAGATTCACAGCGTGCCTAAACATAGGTACTTAATGCTATATTATGGCATCCACACAGGGCACTCAGACATGGACCAGGATTTCTGCAGGAGAACCATTTGTTTTTTCAGCTGCAGCCAGAGGCCATATGGGATAATATCCTTAAAGTAGTGCTACACACCTGTGTTTCTAAATATGAGTCCTTCACTGTGTCTTTGGGATGAAGAACTGACAAATTTAAGATAATACTTCAATCTGTAATACACGTGTTTTCTGCCTGCTTTTCTCAGCTATTGACAGAAAATTGAACTGGATGCAGATTTCACTTTTGGAAAATTGTCAGCAGTGAGACTTTCTATTGACTTCAGACAATTTCAGAATACAAGAGCTATAGAAAGCAAAGGTAAAAACACTGGACAAAGACAAAAAATATCCATGGTAAAGTTTTGTTCGTCCAACAAGTAAAATTAAACATTGTAGCATGATTCTTATTATAATGTCACTTCCTTGGTTATTTCTGTTTTAGCTCTGCTTTCAAAAGAGAACAAACCCCAAATCAGACATTAATAATTATCTTAAATAAATAAAATTATTAAAAGGTATAAGTGAGAGTGAAGTGATTCTGCAATTTGTCCAGTAGTTCTCTTTCTAAGAAAGTGTGGGAGGTTTGGCAAGCACTACTGCATATGGACCAGGGGAAGAATGTCTCTCATTGCAGGAAGAGAGATGTGCGGAACAGTCCAGCTGATTCAGCTTCTCTGCTTCTCTAAGAGGAAGACCCACCAGAGCAGCACTTCAGTGCTTCAGGGTTAGCCAAAAGGCTTTCTGCATCCTGGCATAGTTCTACCTGCACACTTTGGCCATGAAACCTTGGAAACCACATCATCATAACTATGGCTGCTCAGTGATTATACAAATGAGGCACTGCCTCTTTCCAGGAACCCACCTGCCTGTGTTTTTCTGGAAAGGCTGGTTTGTTTGTTTGTTTGGTAAATATAAAGGTTGGTTTTTTTCTGTTCCTCCTAATATCAAAAGCAGGGAGGTAGAGGGAAATGTTGTATACACAATTCTGTCAGAATTTCAGAGTCCAATACAATGGACTTAACCAAGACTCATGATTAAGTTTCCTTCCAAGAACTCTACACAAATACCAGAGATGCAGCTTACAGGAGGAACAGGATAGGTAATTATAAATGAAGTCTTTCATTAGATTCAGCCCTTTAAATAAATCTGTCAAACATTTACTCAGGCATCCATGACCTAAGCTCAGTCCAGGGGACAGAAAATAATAGTGCAGGAAGAGAGGGAAAAGCAAGACCATGAGTGTATCTTCCAGCCTGCCCATGCATTTAACTTGTATACCCCTTTAACTGCAGAGTGCACCCATGTGTACATGATCCATAACAACCTAAAAAGGTATCATGAGAAGGAAAAAAGGATCTAGCCAGGCTTCATATTTTTAAGAATTCCATTAATATTTTATGGAACAAGGTTTTTTTCTTTGTTTTCAGAAGACACTGAACTTTATCTAACAAAGGACACCATAAATTGACATTTTCTCTTTTATTGAACATATACTTTTATGTCCTTATACTTTTAGTCATACTGGAAAAACTTTGTGGGGTTTCTCGCCATCTACCTGTCACCTACATATACAAAGAATTACAGAATACTGACTCTTACAGAGTATACTTTTTTTTCAAATTTCTGTGAACACTACTAAAAGAAATAATAAATCCATCTTTGGGGCAGATATAATGTTACCTTGTTTGGAACAATGTTATTTAACAATAACTTACCATTTTCAGGTTGAGTCTTTTTAAGTGAATCTATGAGAGTACTGACAGCTTTTAAAACAAATATGATTTCTGTTACTTGCTGCCTACAAATGAAAAAAATGCAAACAGTCAACTACTCGTTTTTGTTTCAAGAATGTACATTTTATAGAAAAAGTTTCCCACTATCATTGCTGTTGTCTCATCTAGGACAGATTTAACTTTGATACTGGAAACAGTAACACCATACAAATCTCAATCTGAAAATACTTGTTGGAATCCTGGATGCTGAGAATTTTAAACTTTCTCTGCTTAAAGGCACAGACCCACAAGAGAACACTGCATTTGACCTGAGGCTGTGAAGAAGGCTTCCAGAATTAATTGATAGTACTGGGATTACGGGTATGTAGTTGATAAGAAGCATGTAATACCACAGGGTGGAAAATTTAAGAGTTTGGTATTTTAGAATATAGAAATAAATATGAAGCAAGATAGAGGTTTTAGGCTGGAGGCAGGTTAATCTTCTTTACCTTCTTCTTTCTTCTTCTTCATGGGTTTGGGTGTAATTGGACAGAAAAGTTCTTAATTGGATAGTTTAGCTTTAAAAGACCTTGTAACAAGAGATAGCTAGCCATTTTGTGCCTTGCTAATGAAACACTGCTGAACTCATGGTTGTGAGAGTGTTTCACTGACAAGAAATAATAAACACTTGAGTCCAAATGTGAACTACTGTCTCAAGTGCCTTCAATCCAGACCCAGAGAACTCAATACACTGCTATCAAAATACATGATAAGGCTAACAAAGATAATCAATTTCCACATTCATGATCAAAACCTTCAGAAGTGAAGTGAATTTCAAGTAAATTCCCATTTTAAAGAATTTCCTAGTTTTCTGATCTAATTGTTCTATTTCAAGAACAATTACTTGAGTAATGATTCTCAATATTGCTGTTTGGATATTTCATTTTTGAGGAGATTCTACTCACCTCTTAATATAGAAACTACATATAGCTCTAATGGGAATAAAAGGAAATCAGATTTCAGAAATATAATGCTAGAGATATCAGAAATATTGTTTCAGTGACTGAAACCCGTTTAACAGCACAGAATATGGCCATTGTTACTTGGAGTTTTTTTAAAAAAAACGGGGTACCAGCATTTTTTTTGAGATATCTTCCCCTAAACATTTCCCTGCCTTTTAAATTTCATTCTCTCCTACCCCCCTCAGTTTTTTCATGACTAAGTGATATTTGAATGCAAACTTCTCCTCATAAAGTCCTGGTAATACCTTTATTTTCTAAAGACAATGCACATACCGTGGAAGAGGACATTTCCCACTCAATCTCTCATCTTCTATGTAGCGATGCAATACATCCTGTGACCTTTTCAAGAGCACAGAAAGTGCCATTCTAGAGATGTAGCCTTCTTGAGGAGTTGTGACTTTATTACTGAATGAAAACTGAAGCAGTGTTTCAAAACACACCTTAGAAAACTCTTCTCTCATTCGAATATCTATTTCGGCTTCTGTCAAAATAAAATTATGCATTTCAATTGTGCATTGCGCATGATGCTGCATTTCAATCTGCTTATTACATGCTGAGAAAAGGTTATCACACTCTAGTATTAAAAAATATTAACAGTGATAAGATAAGAATAAATAAGAACAAATATTAAGTGATAAGAACAAATATTAAGAATATATTCTAAGAAAAAAAATGACTGTGCAAAAATCACAATAGTTTTGAACATAAGAGATGAATTATGACACATTCTCAGTAACATATCACATACCTGACATTACTTTAATTAAAAATACATTAAATAATTTAAAACCAGCAGACAATCCTACATCATAAATACTCACATTTGGAACTTTACAATTTAAGTATTTTTCTATGTAATGGCTTATGTTCACTTTTTTCATCTTTCCAAAAACCCCTACAAATGTTTTTTCTTAAAGGCAGAGAAGGTATCTGGCTAGGTACACCATATACTTACACTAGGGTTATTTCAGTTTTAAGAACAGGATATCTGTCTTACAATTGTCTGAAATTATTATTAGAACTAGCACAAAGGAAAATAAACTATGTAGAAAGTAACACAAGTTCAATATGATACTGTCCAAGCTGTAATGAAGCAATTTTTTAAACATTGCAAGGAAAGCTTGGCAACTTCCACAAAATATAATTTATTTAAGAAGTTGAATATCAAACAGTCTGTACTGAATACATGCCAGGGAACTTCAAGTCTTTATCAGAAGCACACTGAACATTTTAATTATTTCCTAGTAGATTTAAACACTGTAATTTTTGTCATTGAGGTACCATACCTGTAAAGGAGGATGACTGAGAATGTATTGAGCCTTTATTGAGCATAGTCATTATCTGACCAACAAATTCCTTAGGAATAAAATTGGCATATGGCAGTATCTCTGTGCTGATAAGCTGCACCACCTAAAATAAATTACATATATTTATATAGGTTTTCTAAATACTGTAAATCTAGTATGAAGAAACAGTTAACAGGAGAGAAGGGCCTAATTAGACTTCACAAAATCTTCTATTGGTAGCATTTAAAATTTGCAGATATGTCCTAAAGTGTGATCTTGCATGGGACATTAAACTTGAAATAAAAACCTTTCCCCTGCCACTTTGGCCAAAGTTTCTGATCAGATTTCAAATGACATTTGAAGTACATTCTTCAAGTCAAACGCATGGTTTTGAAAAGCAAAGATTTAACATTAGGAATCTCTCTCCCTCCACCCCACTTCAATATCCTCTCTATGACATTAACACACATACCCATCCCTGATAATGTGATATCTGCAAAGCAGAACAAGTGTGTTAATTATCTAAACCAGCTTAAGGCAGTACATTTGAACAGAAATGCTCTCTATCCTTGCCTTGGTGCTCCCATTCAGGAACAAAATAGGTTTAGATCTCCATAAATTAATGCATTAGATTTGAGAGTTCTGCTCACTGCAAGCAGAACCACTCTCACTTTTCATCCATATATTTTTGTGTCCCAGCCACCCCTCTGGAAAGATGACGGGTGATGAAACCACAGATACTGCCATGTCTTCTCTACAACTCCTTTTGCTTTGTATCCCTAATCTCTGTTCTGCCACATTTTTTGTCCTGGAGTGAAAGGAGAGAAGTCCCTCCTTACTTCAGGTATCATCTTCTCTTAATTTTCTTCAGCCTTATACAACCAAACATACAGCAATCTCTGTGCTGCACAAACTACACATAGCTTCTTCATTTATGCCAAAGCTTCTCAGTATAGAGAACACAATGTCTAAGAAAAAATGGCTTTTTGCTGACCACCCCCTCAACACAGAAGGCATTCATTTCAGGTTTAATTCTCAGCTTTCTCTGTGGTCTACAATTACCAGCGTAAATGCTCAGCAATAAGATAATCAATAAAGATACATAATAAGCTAGAGTCAGAAATGCATTTTGGTTTAGCCAGTCTATCCTGTTTTGAAGTTGAGATGACAAGAAATACTTTTTGGCATCCCACTTCCTACTTTTTGCATCACCCTGAAGCAGCTGAATTCTGGACCTATGAATTTCCTGTCTTGTTTCAAAAATGAAAACAGTATCACAGAAAAAGTAATGAAAGGGTAACTTTTCAGGAAATTATTTCAGAACAAAATGCAACTTGTGAACGTCACTAATTTGTTAATCTTAACAGTATTATTTGTTTTAAGCTCCTTACCTCAACATCAATATTCTCATTCTTCTGAAATTCTTGAATTGAGAGATTATCAGGAGGTGTACTAAAAATAAACATACTATGTTACACTTTAAATTTACAACATAAGGAGATAAGTATGGGAAAGTGCATTACAGTTACAGTTATTACATGCATCAAGTTGGTACTATTGTATGGTAATGATTAATGAGCACAAGGTCAGGTTGGATGGGGGCTTTAAGCAACCTAGTCTTTTCACTCACTATGCCAAAAATACTTTTGAGTTCCAATGGTACATCTTAAAATTTTTTTTTATTTTACATTTTCTTCTATATTACTGAAACATTTTTCATTAATGGGGTCCATGTCCTTTTCCCCTGCTAATGGAAATGATGCATTTGTTCTCATTTTAATGAATTTTATAAAAAGAAAAATCCATTTTATAAACAATAGTTTTGAAGAAATTTAGAACTTTTTTGAGTTCTTCCATTATATATATATATATATATATATATATATATATATATGAATTTGGTTTCAGATGAAATGTCCAGAAGTGATTCAACAGACCCTGTGCTGGGTAGTTCAGAGCTAAGCAGAGGCTCACAGGCAAGGCAGCTGCCCAGGATAGGAATGTGGACCTGTGCCAATCTTGTCCTCATAAGAGTACTCATCTGGGCCTGTCTCCTCTGTCCCACTGCCAATTTTAATGAAAGCTTAAGAAGCTTGAAGGTTTTGAAATCTCAAAAATTCAAATCTGATTAGTTTAGTTGACAGACATTTTGTTTTGTGTGATTTTTTCTTCCAGTGCCCCTGTATGTTGCTGACAAAGAAGATTTTTCTAAGATAGGCTTTTTCCCCATCTTCTGAATACTCTGCATAACATACTGAAGATCAGTCTTCACATCTACAGCTAAATTTCAGTTTTGACATATAGGAATGTTTTATGCATGCACCAATGTTTCTGCTTGAAAAATAAATATATCTCTGCTCTTCAAAGAGACTTTATACAGATAAAGTCTAGATCACTTTATCTGTGAAACAGACATGTGTTACATGTATGAATAAAAGAATAAAATATTAAATTATTGTATTTATTACTGGGTTGTGTATTAGGGAGTCAGGAAGTTTGGAATTTTATGTTGAAAAAATAGGATAGAATAAAATATTAAGTAGCTGTTCAATTAGTACCTTTTCTAACACACAAAGTTGTTAAATATGCAAAACCTTTTGATAATAATTTAAGTTATTATAATGCATAGAAATGCAGGTCACGTTGAAATACATGGGAAGATTTCAGACTGACACTTTCCAATTTATGACTCACTCTCTGAGCTGAGGTTTACTTAAAGAGGTGTTCAGGCTTTTCTGCCCAGTCATCCATACCTGAGCTACCTTACCTACTAAAGATTATGGTACATATTTGTTCATGCAGCAAATTATTCCCGAGTAAATAGATTTTTGTCTATGCGGATACACCTATTTGGGGGCCAAATGCTTTGCTGTTCTGGCACAACATATCCAAACCATGCTGGAGGGTCAGGAGCCAGAAAAGATATGAGTGTGATGTAGCAACTTTCCTCAGAGAGGAAAGAGCTCTCAGCCCCTGCCCACTGCACAGGGAGGGCTTCAGAGCCAAGAGCAAAGACCTAACAAGCACCCAGAGCCCTGCTGTGCACAGCACTCTGCTCAGAAGCATCTTTTGGGAAAATATTGATTTAATTGCCTCGTGTGAGCATAGACTTCTGCTCTAATAAATTATATATACACACACACACATATATTTAGTGAATTTTATTGTATATAATGGCATGACATGCCTCTATGAAAGCCTCTGGGAAAGAAGAACAATATGAAGTAATAAACATACCAGCTTCTTACTGGAAGACAATTTTGTGTAAATTAAGTTATATGAAATGTATTAATTTTAAATGTCGTCTTGATTTATGACAAAAATCAAGATTATTGAGTCACCTCAATTGTCGTTTGCTCTAATTTTTTTTCTTTTAAAGTTGAAACTTCTGTCTTAGAAAGCACTAATGCTCTGACAGTAACATTTTCTTTTCATTTACCTGGGCTCTCCTGGCTATATTTGAAATTTCTCGTCGTACAAAGCTGCAGAGAGAATTTCTGCTGTGCTTTGTACTTTTTAAACATCATTGAGTATCACCTCTCATTTAAGCTCCATAGCTGGCTTGGAATTCTGTTCCTATCCAAAAGACAGAGGTGGGACACTATTTTAAATACAATTACTCACAGAGCTTTAGGGGTTTAAGGGTTCAAACTACAGTGGCCTCTTGTCTAATCAATGCCAACTCGGTTGCAATGCCAGAAACAATATTAGGCTATCTACACATTATTTTCTAGGACCACGGTGACTAGAAGAGTTACGAGTTAGATCAGAAAAATGTTTCAAATATTGGTTAAAAACTTAGAACATCACTGAAATAATTTCATTTTCCTACCCAACGCTCAGCCAGGTAGAAACGTGGAGAACATAGATACAAAAATAAGGCAATGTGCACTGGCATATTTTAATGTAAACTAAAGGAAAAAAACCTAATCAAATCTGTTATGCAGTGTTGCTAAGAAGACTGACTGCATTAAGGCTTTTGTGAGTCTTACAGAGAGGCAGATGTTTCATATTTAGAACCATCCCAGCAGTCCTAAGTCAGGCTTGGAGAATAAAGATTTGAAGACGAGGTACAAAAGGAAGCCATTTACCTAGCTTTGCATATAGCCTGTAGTGGAAAATGTGGAGTATGAAAATGTATCAAGACTGAAGGAAGAAAAGGAAGGGGGATTTTGTGGCATAACATTCCAGTTGCATTGAAACAAAGAGCCTAGGAAAAATTACAGAATGCCAGCATATGAAAGTGGATTTTCAGTTCTAACCATATTCAGGTCTAACTGCATATATCTAACTATTCCTGTCACAAGGGGTGACATGTTAGAGGATGCTAAAAATCCAGATAATGCAGTAATGGGGTTACTCTGTCTCGCTGTGAGCCTCTTGGGGGGTCAACTGAACTTCATTTCCCAAATTCTTTGTGCTTTGAAACCTTTTCAATCCATGCTGGTCTTAGTGAGATTCGTACACTCCTGCACCTAACTTAATAACCTTTCTGTCCTGTGTGACACATTTGCCAGTTGGAAAGCCACCAGAGATGACCTGACTCACAGCTGCAGTAAAGCCATTTGACAGGTTCAGCAGGGTTACTAAAACCAATTCAAATTTACAAGTCACAAATCTAACTAAAACCACTCTCCTCTTCTCAGCTGTGGCTTGTTAATTGATTTGGTGTTATGGACAAAAATGCAAGTAGCTCCAGAATTTTAAAAAACACAAGTAATTGTTAATATAAATAAATAGGAAACACAACAAAACCAGTTCTATACCACCTAGCTGTCCTTAAATAAAGGATTAATATGGATAGTTGGAAAGTACATTCTCACTGCCTTCCCTTGCAACCTGAAGGATGACATGTATGTCAACTCAGCAATAAATTTTAGCTGTTCTTTTCAAAACAGTGAATAGATTCTCTCAAATTACCCTGGAATAAGGCCCCACTATGACTAGCATATGTTTTCTATTAGAATTACAAAAAAAAAAAAAAAAAAAAAAGAAAGCACGCACTAAATTTGAAAATTCTGAATTCAACTTCCTTACAAGTGGAACCACCACAAATTTAAGAGACTAAGTAAACTGCATTTATAAACCACTAGAAGACACAATTTAGCAAATTTCAAACCAAAAAGGACAGGTTGCTTTACTTGCCAAGGGTAGTCTCAGAGCATCTTGCACAGAGTGCAGAAAGATTTTAGCAGAGGAAATCAGAAGAGAATTACCTCAATGTGGGGAACTTCCACAGCTATCTCTAGAGCCCTCCTTGCATCACAGCGAGAGAGATATGCCTCAGTAGCAATATGGGGAGGAGGAGGAGAATGAGGAGGATGAAGAAAAGGAAAAATGACTGCTATTACTAATTGTCCTGACTAGTGGCATGAGGAAGATGTATTCCCTTTTCAGCTTTAATGTTTTTTAGGAGCACAAGGCTCAGGCTGATAGAAAGAACAGAAAGTCTATCTGTCTATCCTAAAGATACCAAGGGACAAGGCTTTAACTGTATGTAGGACAACCATACACTTGGAAGGCAAACTGCTATTTAGAAAAAGATGAGCATTAGGGAGGTAAAAAAAACCAACCCCAGACATTCTGTAGCCACACAAAATACAACTACATAAGCAAAATTAATCTACTCACAAGAAGCCTGGAAAGCATAATGATAATGGCCATTAATTACACTAACAGGTCAAATTATCTTGCTGTAGCCATGTGGTTCTACAATATACTGGCCTATTTTTAGTGCTTTAAATTAATTTGAACTTTAAAGTTTCTAAGTGAAAAAAAGTTTCCTACATTTTTCTAAGACACCTTTAATTAGGATGAAAAAAATTTCGCTAAAACACATTGTGTGTTTTAAATTATAGTATACACTCTGGTTGCTAAAGAGGCAAAACCAGACTTAAGTCAAAACAGACATCATAAGGCATCATAAATATTCACACAAGTAGTATTTTTTCTTCTAACTCCAGAGAGTATTTGTCCATACATGATAAATGACAAAAGGTATTAGAATTAACATAAAGAGTAATAGTTTCTAGCAAGCAACACATTAAGATGAAATTTCTACATTTGAAATAATATTCAAGTAAAGTATAAATCGCTCACTGTAAATTAAACATATTTGTTATAGACAAACAGATTTGGCCAAAAAGTCATGCAGATGATCGTGGATTACCCTGAATTACACTAAAGAGCTGTGATAATTTTGCTTCCCTGAATTTATGAACAATTAATACCAGAAAGCCGTAGCAGTACTAGTCTTGTTCAGCTAAGAATATGCAAATCAGAAATGTTTAATTTGCTTTGCAAATATTTAGGAATAATTAAATTACAACAAATAGTAATATGTATTTCCAAAGCAACTTTTAAGTGAACATATGCTCTTCTACAATAACGTGAAAAACCTTCATCTGAATTCTGATCACCCAACAATGATATAGATTACAGAGTGTTAACTGACGTGGACTGCCTGTCTCAGAATGGAAGCAAGAATACTAACTGCAGCTGAAAAGAAAACCAAGCAAGATACTGCAAGGATTATTTTACATTAAAGAAGCAGTGAAGCGTAAAATAAAAACTTGGCTGACTGAAGGGCCTTTTATTCCATCATGGATGACCTTTTCTATTTTAAGGTCCTCCTACTTCATAGAATTTTTTTTCAAGGACATGCAAAACCAATAGGAAGGTTTTTCACCTGATTGCCTTCCTATCAATGGTAATCCTACTGATGATATTCCAAACCCATTCATTATTATGCATTTCCACTAGCAACACATGTGTCTCTAGAATATATTTTCATTGGTATTTTTTTTTTTGTTTGCTTGTTTGTTTTGGGCAAGCTGGTATTTATCCATCATTAGTAAATACAGCTGTGTTTGGTTGCTGACTTTTGTGTGTTTCAAAACTAAACACATAGCAGATTAGTGTAAGGCACTGAAGAACACTACTGTTTTCTGTTCAAAAGAAAGATTTATTTGCTACTGAAAATATTTTTCATGTTCCACCTTGTTTTTTATTCTAAAACACCATTAGATATATTTATTTAAACTACTCCTAAAAAATGCTTGTCCACAGATGTTTACAGAAGATGGAAATTCCACACCACTCCTAAGCAATTATCTAAAATACCTAACCTTCCTTAGAGTAAAAGATTCTCTTAGTGTCTAACCTAGAAAATCTTTGCTGTACTGAAACAAGTTTTTACCCATTGCCAAGGGACAAAAAAATTCTTCTCTGAAGCAAGCTTTTATTATATTCTGAAAATTTACAATGTTTTGCTAATGTTGTAGTCTTTTATTTGAACAAATAGATCAAAGGCTGGGCTGGATGGGGATCTGAACAACCTGGTCTAGTAGAGGGTGTCCTGCCCATGGCAGGCTGTCTGGAACTAGATGATCTTTAAGAGCCTTTCCAACTCAAACCATTCTATGATTCTGTGATTAAACTGTCTGTCTCTGATCATTACCGTTTTTCACTTCTGGACTTTCTCAGCCTGCCCGTTGTAGATTGAGACTGTGTTTCATTTTTGAGAGGAATCTGTCCATCTTTATAGTCTTAAATATGACTATTTAACTACAATTTTCAAAGAGTATCTTCAATAAAGTGTGGTTAATTATTAAGGTGCAGTCAATTTATGTTAGGTAGAAACAAATATAACTATGGGCTTCTAAGTGAACAGCAGTGTACTAAATAATTTTCAAAAATTCACAGTAAGTGGAGTATTTCAAGATGGAACTCCGGACAAATACATATAGTTAATGCTGTTAATTAGAAAAAATACCATTGCAACTCTGTTCAAAGTGAAGAAAGGAACAAATTGTGTACATATCAGCAACTCTATCAAATCTAGAACAAACATCCTTGGAGTTCATACAGAGCTCTCTGTCCTGTTCAGAAAGACTATGCCATATATTGAGAGTTCAGATGAGCTCTTTGTTGCTCTTACACTTCACCTTTTGATTGAAGCTTTTTGTATTGCTTTCTAAAAATAGAGCTTTTTGAAGTAGGAAGATTGGTTACCTCTTTTCCATCATTCATTAAAATAATTTTCATATGTCAAATAGCTCTACTGTCACGTATAGTGAACAAATTACTCATGAATATTTTCCTTTAAAAATAAAAAAAGAAAGTTGTGTTTACCTTTTTGTAAATAAAAAGTCTTCAAAAGTATTTGCTAGCTCTGGCCACATACTGTCAAATTTTCCAGAAGATGCATGCTGCCTTGCAACAGGCAGTCCAATGGAGAGAACTTTGAGAAGAGAGGACACAGCTAGCTTCCATGTGCTTTCAGAAGGACATGAGTACTTCAGACTAAGAGGTATTCTAAGGGTCTGCAAAATGAAAGTCAAAACAAAATTTATAGCTGCTCAGATAAATCTAAGATTACAGCAAGCTTCTGCACAAGATCTTGGAGAACACTGTCATAGATGGCAATACACAATCCCTACCTTTTCTGCTAGTATAGGAGATGGCCTTTTACAAGTGCAGTTCTGAAGATAATTTATCATATTTATCATATACATGCTGGCTAAAGCACAGGTCTGTAGCCAAGTACAAGGTTAGAAGTCAGAATTGATCCATCATCATTTACACTACAAAATCACATACTAATTTTCTTTTTCTGTATTGCCATCCACCATTTCTGCTTAGTCTGCCAAATGGGCTTTCCTAGCACATAAGAGACTGCAGGCAGTCTGTTATCACAAATGTATTCTGGAGAATTCAGTCCCTACAAAGCCATCCCAAGTGCTTCCACAGTAAAGAAAAGGAGCCTCATTGCATTTAAATTTTTCCTAGTAAAGTTGAACTTTCAACAGTGGAACACAAACACTGGAAGAAATCTGGTCATTATTGACTGTTAAACCACATGAATTTTGAACATAAGAACAGTTAGTGAAATTCTAAGATAAAGGCTACAATACAACTCAAATTTAAAGCAGATGAAAGTACAGCAAATTTTAAGTCTTTTAGATAGAAAGTCATCTTCAGTATCTATAAAACAAAGTCATTAATAACTTTTTTTAATTAGGCATATGAACTATTTACACGTATATGCATTCTTTTTAGTACTGCTAGTCGAACTTTAGAACCTGATAGTAAGTTTTTGGTTTTCTTGGAAAACCAATTATTTACTTGACATTTCAAATATATAGTGACTAAATCCAGGTACTGTATCTGTGCCTCCCATGCCTTTAGCGCAGTCTCCGAGCTGAGGAAAGCAAAAGGAGGAAAGACTCACTCTGACTCTCACAAGGGAGTCAATTATAATGAACTCTCTATGGCAAAAAATCATGACAGCTAGACTCTAACCCTAGAAATAAACAAAACTTTTTTTCTGCTGCTTTTGGTCATATGTGTCAAATCTAATTCCAAAATCAACATGGGCTTTAGAAACATGAAAAATAAATTTAAAAGCATTTTCATATATCACAATAGATCCTATTGTTATCAACTGCAAATGTTATTAAAAAGTGATATTTCTATCAGTTCCACCAACCCCATTAAAACAGAAGTGGAAAACAACTATTTAACTTTGAAACACAAATATTTCATCCAAAACAGATTTCAAATAATATCACCTGGTTTAAACACATTCAGGTTTCTAAATTTCTATACAGGAAAATCCTGATGTCAGCCAAGTCATTGCAAACAAGCCACATCAGACACATTCTTATTTTCCAGACTTCTGGAAAATATTACTTCCATTATTTACTAAAATTTTTTGCTGAAATTGAATGGTCAAAAAAAAGTGAAGCATTTGACAATTTCACTTTAAAGGTATATTAGCTACATTTATTATGTATTGTAAGGTGTATATAGGTATATGTAATGTTCATGTATTATTAGGTAACACTTGAGAGATGCAATGACACATGAAGTCACTCAAAGCAAATCGAAAGTAACAGAGCATACATCCCCAAAGTTTTTATGCCAGTCTACAGAAACTGGGCTTTGGCCTTCAATGCCATATTTACTAAGGCACCTACTTACCACACTCATGTGCATAACACTTTCAAAGATGAACATTTTGGGGCCTAACACATTTGTTAATTTTTATCATAATATTGAAATACTGATGCTGACATTAACCAGCTAAGAACAGTACAAATAGACTAATAAATAGCCTTTCAGCTTCAAAAGAAATTATTCCCTGCTGCTCATCTTCATAAAATATCAATCTGTTTGCTACAGCTTGAAGCTTCCCAGGAAGTGTTTGTTGACACTAGCTTGTGTAAAATAAAACTTGTGATTTTCAGTATAAGCTCATTAAATTCAGAGCACATGCAGGTCAAACTTTTACCTTAATAATGTTCTGAAGAACCTTCTCTGTTACCACAGCTTTGTGGCAAGCTGTCTTTTGGTATAAGTCCACCACAACTTCCAATGATCTCTCTGCAAACGGTACGTAATTCAATGCCACCCACTCCGCCTAGGAAAAGGAATTAGTAAATTATGTGTGAAAACATATTAATTAAGGAACAGAAAGTGTATGTTTTGCACTGAACTCTCTGTTTAATGCATGCAAGGTTTGCTAAGAATATGGTCCAAGCCACAAAACTGCAAATACAACATAGTCTGGCTATGAAAATGTACTCTACATTGAAGTAAAGTACATTTAAATAGGAGAAATGTTGCAGTCTAAGCAAGACAACTACATTAGGACAATCTTTAAGGAAATTTAACTCACCGGTGCAAATAGTTGTATCTAGTGTGATTCCATTGTGTTGCAGGACAAACAGAATAAGAAGAATTAATACATACATAATAGTTACCTCTTTGATTACACTGAATCAGATGCTCATGCTTAGTGAACAGCAGTGAACACAGATAATAAGAATTACTGAACACGTTCCATTTCTTTACAGCACGTGCAATTCAAAAATCTGAAGCTTGAGGGAATTTTCGCCATTCAAAATTATCATGCCTCTGTGTTAAATTTAGTATCTCTTGTAGGACAAATTATTTTAGATTAATTCATGTACAAATTCAGACACATTTGTCTGGTGTCCAAGCCAGACCTTTCCTACATGAAGGAATATGAAGTACAAAAGCAAAGAAAAATGCAAAGGGAGTAAAAGAAGAGAACAAAAGCATTTAAAAAAAACTTATTATACAACATGCAGTTAAATTTTTACAGTTTGAACAAATGCATCTTGCTGGACAACCTATATCTGAAGCTGAATTGGATTAACCAGCCAAGTGAAACGAGTGAGATTTCTAATTAATTACCTGATTATACTTTGCATTTGCAATGTGCTTTGTTTCCAACTGTCCATACTGTGGAGGCTTGCAGGAAAATTCTACAAAGGCCAGTAGTTGATCAAAGATTGCAGGATACATTATCTGCATACCTTCTGAGCCCACACATATAGCCTTTATCAAAAGAAAATAAAAGAAGTTTAATATATATTTCTTGAGTTTTTGCTCTAACACATGCATCAGTACAAGGAACTCCTACAGAAAACTCCCCATATAAGACTATGCAAGAGTCATGCTGTATGAAAGATTGTGTATAGTTCCAATTGTTTAAGGAAATTACATTTTGTTACTTTACAGAAATAAATAAAATTGCAAGACACCTGGGCATATATAGTTCAGTAAATACAGCTATCTCATCCAATAAAAGATAACTTTTCTTCACTCTGCTTTGACTTGTCAGTAAAATAAAGTCTTATATAAGTCTTGTATCAGCCACATCTTCTTTAAGTTCTACTTCAACAAACATTTAAATCTCAGAAGCAAATGATAGAAGGCTTCAAAAAGTAGTTGAAAGAGTGTCTTATAGAGAGGAATAGAAATAAAATGAGAATTATATGGTTTGGCATAGCTAAAACTCATAATCTTGCTTTAAAATGGAAAACATTTCAGGAACAGTGTACTTACACTACCAAAAAACCTCAAACCCCCCTATACTACAGCAGTAAAAGACTAGAAGACAAGTTCTAATGAGAAATAAAAAGAAAAAAGAACAAACCAAAGGGTGTAAAATGGGCTCAGCATATGGAAGCCTGAAAAGAGATGCAAAGCTCCCTTCCATTCCCATGTTCTTGAGTTGCAATAGTGTCCTGTCCTTTGTTAGTGGAATAACATTATAAAATATATTTATTAAACTAGTCAGGGTTCAGTCTGAAAAATGTTAGGTTTCTTTTCATGCTATTCAAACTGCAAAGTTGTTCCACAACTTCAGGGAAAATCAGAAGTGACCCAAGTCTTCCTGTATCAGCAAAGAACCTGATCTTACACACAAATACAGAGAAAAGTTTTGTTTCAAAGATTGCAAATATTTACTTCTTTAATGCTTTCTGTGTGTACTCCTGAGAGTATCAATTGATTTCAAGAGAGGAAGAAGGTACTGTGGCCTAAAGCAAAACCATCTGACTCATGGCCTTTGCTTCACATCAGCACTGGCTGGCTGCCCTGCCATGTGAACTGTACTGTGTTTATACAGCCAAGAGGAGCAATCACACAACTTCACAGAACTTACTGATATCCAAAACCACATTACTGTTTTTAGGAACTTCAGTGCTATTGTGTTAGTAACATAACTATAGGTAGGATAGGAGGTTTGAGGTACCCTCTTATGGAAGTCTGTATTTGCAAAGGCTTGTAACTGCCATGGTAACCCATGGAAACTGGGAGTGGGGAAGGGGAGATGTCTCACTTTCTCATGTAGAGTTATGGCTTTGGTTACTGTTTTGAAACCTTCAGCTAAAATATCTTAACAAGAACAAGAGTATAATAATGTGCAGTTTTTCCCCATGCTAAAAACTTTGGTAACCCCTTCTTTGAAAAGCCCTAATGCCTGCAGCCTTTGGAAACTAAGATCATCTGGATATGAAGACTAAAAACCAGAAAAATATGAAATAAATAAATGGACTGATCAAATGGGAAAAACTGGATTTGGGTTAGACTGACTTGCTGGAAAAGAGAGGGTAAAGGGGACTGACTGGAAAAGGCTGAAAATGTAGACATGATTGGTTTTAAAACTTCATGTTATTTACACACCCACATACAAAACTGAGATTCAATACCAACTTCTATCCGAGCAAACTGAATTGAAATTTAAACAAAATAATTCACTCTATAGCATTTTCATGGCAGGGATGGTTGGAACTAGATGATTTTTAAGGTTCCTTCCAAGCCAAGCCTTTTCATGATGCTATTGTTATACCTCTGTTTTCAAAACACATGAATGAATATTTGTTAAAACCATCAGCTAAAGGGATGGCTGCAAGGTAACTATTCTACCTTGCTTGCATATGTTTGAGATTAATCACCTCACACTAAGCAAAAGAAAAAACAAGACACTGAATTGCTGCTCATTTGTCAGCCACCATGTGTTTCATGAGCTAAATGGGGCAGGATCCTGACAGCAGCCAGGGGGATACATGGCCACATAGTTAAGCAAAGTAACATGAAATCCCAAATGGAATGAAGTCAGTTCATGTGGACATTTTAATTCTGGCACTTCCCAAGTAAGTTTGTGGGGGCTCTTTTTTTTTGTGGGGGGGGTGTTTTTTTAAAGTAGTGCTTAATATAAATGCATTATTTAATTCATTATCAACTCTGCTTCTTTTGAATAAATAAGTTTTGTGAATGAGCACTGAATTTTGCAAGGGATATGCTACAACTGCAAAAAGAAAGAAACAAGCAGCATTATTTTCTTTTTTTTTTGGCTTTCAGAGAAAGAGCACTCTCATTTGCTGTTTATAGATTTACTTGCATGAAGGGTGCTCTTTGAGCATGAGTTCTATAGTAAGAATTTCTTAAGCAGAGATGCAGCATTTTCCTTATATATCTGATTATTAAGAGTCCAGAATGTAGGTAATCTGCCAGAGAACCTTCTATATTTTATGCTTTGTGTAAACTGTAAGTTCTCATAATTGCTGTTCTTTCTAGACTGTTCATGGCAGCACCTGGACATCATGTGGAACACTGTTTGTGGGACTGCTCCTCCATCTCCATGTACAGACCTTCAGTATCAACAGTACTTCAATGTTAGATGGACACATAAATGGCTACAAACACAGCACAACACTTAAGGTACTTCTGCAATCAAGCAAAAGCACATTTCATAAAGATTACACCATTCCTTTCAACGCAGAGCATCTATTCTGCAGCAGGAATGGAGATCTGATTGTTAAAATACAACACACTGTGCAATTATAAATAATTTTTTAAATCATGCTTAAATCACCCCACTATAGTTCTACAGAATAGAAGTAGCACACACTGTAGTTTACCTTTCACACACTAGAAGTTGCATGATTACCTTTTGTAAAACATCTAAAGCTGTAAGCACTGCTTCCTGTAAACTTGTCAGAACTGCTTCAGTGTAAGATGGAAGGATGAAAGGGGAAGCATCTGAACTGATTGGAACTGAAACAGCGCCGTGCAAAATGACACCGAGCTTTTGGAGATCATCCATGCTGAAACCAGTTTTGATGTGTTGGTAAAGAGCTGGGAATATTTGAATTAAAGCTGTAAGAAAAGGCTGGCTGGGAATGAAAGTCAATTTATCACAAGTAATTGGAGGCCTTGTACTTTCTGATCCAATCCTATACCAGCTGTTCCAGGCTGCCCACCAAAGATTCAAATCTTCAATCTCATCTGTTATTACAGGAGGTTCAGATCCATTATATCTTCCTATTCTTTCTCCTATGGAGTCAGTTCTCATGAATGATCTGCCAAGACTAGTGGCAGTGGTTGTCCCTACCACCAAAGGTACAGAAACATTGATGGCAGGTGGTGTCTCAGGCTTCTCAGAGTCTCGAACAGGAGAAACAATTTGCAGGATTTCCTGGAAGCTTTTCAGAGCAGCCAAGGAAACTTCATTATTTTTGCTAAGTGCTGCTGACTGGATGTGATCAAGAAGAACATCCCAGGCTTGGGAAAAGTCTCCTATTTAAAAAAAGAGGACGGAAAAAATCAATTTGGAACTTGCTTCCTATTCCCATTCCCACCCACCCTGCCTCTCTAAAAGGCTGCTCATGTACATGTTAGTCTAATACACAGAAATTTCAAGAGATTAAGTGGCCGCTTGAATGACTTTTATACCAGTTCAACCGTAAGCTGAAAGAATGAATGTGACAGAGAAACATAAAAATATGAAGAATGAAACAATATACCTATGTTCCTGCTAAATTTCCTAGCAAAAGATCACATACCACATCCCATACCAGTAAAATACATTTTATTCATTCAGTATAGTAAGCCAGATTTATTCTTAAATATACCAGATGCCTGTTGATTTCAAGAAGGGTTAAACCCACACAAGGAATTAAGGGTCAAATTAAAGCAAATACTCGTGCAATGCATTTATAAAGAATTGATTTTAAAATGCTCAAATAATTGTACTGTGGAAACATTTCATTTGAGGCATTTGAGTTTTTCATTAAATTTAGCCTTAACCTTCAATTTTCTATATTACTAATTACAGGGTTTGAATAATTAAGGTAGTTCTAATTTTTATTCAGTTTTAACTCATGTTTAATATAGCCTAAAGTCTACCACATTTCTGCAAATGACTGATACACTTACTAGCTATTAATATGTTGATACCTGTATCACAAATGACCAAAATGAAATACAACTTATATCCAGTTAATATACATTAACTGCATACTACAGGATGCTGAAGGTAGAATAACCTAATGAGAACTTTTCTTTGTAAGCTATACAATCTCTATTCCTTTTGCACTTTTCCCTTCTAGAAATTACTAAGCTATTGTAAAATATTACTACATACAGCTGAACAATGAAAATGTTCAATACTCCACTGACTTTACAGGTAAGTTCTCTTTGTGTTCTCAGAGTACTGTTAAATTTGACACACTGATACCACAGAAGAGATCCATGCAAGTGTTGCATTCCCTTAGACAGATAAAAGGAAAAGCATGTTCAGACAAGAACAAAGAGAAGACAAAGTATTATTGTTATCAGTCTACTATAATTTAAAGCTATTCAGCACCCAGAATTGGGACTGAATTGTGACTACTGAGATTTAATCTCAAGTACCATAATACAGAAGAGGAAATCTGCAGTTACAATTTTTGGCTCTATGAAGCATGAATTAATAACTCCATAATTTTCATAACTTTTGAGGTGACACAACAAAAAATATTTTTGAGCTAAGTTTGAGCTAAGCATCTTGCCCAGTACATTAACTGAAAAGAACATACAAAAGAAGAAAGTTTATCATTGTGGCTTTTAATATCTATAAATTTTACCTAGAGGCTGCAGTAAGTATCTCCTAGTGTTAAATATCCTTGCAACTCCAGCCAGTGTTAACACCCATGTCTCAGCCCACTGTTTCTCAGCTGTATCCCTTGAATGATGAATGAGAATGTTGCCTCCTCCTGATTCAATCTTCTCTTTGTCAGCTGTTGTAGAAGATTCTCGAACCCTATCCAACAGGTGAAATAAAACCTGTAACAGCCAGAAAAAAAAAGAGGAAAAATGCAACTTTTCAAATAACATGGCTGCATTCATGGTAAACCAACAAATTCTTTCATTATCCTGTCACTATGTCACCCTGAAAATTCCCTTGTTCTAAATAGTCTCCACAGCAGTCAAGATTAACAATCAGTCAACTGACTTGAGAAAGGCTGGAAATAGGACACTCAAACCTACCAAGAACAGTGTCAGCACCAGGAGAAAGCTAAAACCAGTGGATCTCAGATGCTTCACAGGTACAACAGGCAGGTTCAAATATAGTCCAAAGTTTCCATAAAGCACAACAAACACGACCATGACTTAGAACACAGCATTCTGATAGATCCAAACCAGAATGCAAAGCAAGGCTCTATCTAATACCAGATCAGCCCTGTCACATGGCCCTCAAACATCTCCATTTTCACACAAAAGATAAGTCATTCTTGTAGAAAGGACACCATCTTTTTATCAAACTTTTGAGTAAAAAATAAATTATTAGGATATTAAAATTGTATTTTAGAAGAGGCTTTAAAAGCCAGAGAAGACAAAGTATGAAAAACATTCCCAAAACCCAAAAGATTAGATTTCTGCCATCTTATGTTATCTTTTAAAAGTCTTAAATTATCTAAATGATGTGGTTATTAAATGGTAAATAGTTATTGGTTAATAAAACGTAAATGCTCTTTACAAAACCTTCAGAGGAAGCTTACACATCATACCTTCCATATTACTGTGTGCCACGTGGAATGTTGCAGCAAAGTTCCATGAGCACCAATAGTAGAAAACAACGTCTGCCCAGCGCTCTTTCTAACTGCAGGTCGGGGATCCACACACAGCTCTCCAAGTTTGGCATACAGGCATAACCAAAGACAGTCAAATGGTGATGCAGGATGGAAAGGTCTGTTCAGCAACACCCCCTTTTCTTCTGCCTGTTTCTGCAACACTGCTTCTTCTTTGTTTAGCTCCTTTTCAATGATTTCACCTCTTTGGAAAAAATAATCTGAAATATTCCACTAGAAAATAAATAAGACATAAGGTGTTGTACAATAAAAATAGGGTAATGCTTTAATGTTCATGAAAGAAATTGTCTCTTATTTTCACAAAGTATTTTGCAAAGTACATCAAGATATTAATTTCCCTACACTGGTGAAATAAGATCAGCAAATAAATTTTGCAAGGTCCAAAAATTACTCTTCTTTCTTAGCTTTTAGGTTCCTGTTATGAAGAATGAACTCATCATTTTAATACATATTTTGTAAAAAAATGTATTAAAAATAACATACTGATGAACATGCTTACAATGCAATGTTATTTCTTTTAGTAAGGCAGGAATCATGGAGATTAAAGGTAAGATGTGCTCACTCAATTTACCTACAATTCCAAATGACAGAATGGGAGTTCAGTAAGAATCCAAAAAGCTACTTTATGGTTTTCATTTGTATAACTGGCTACAGAAAAGTTTTCATTACAGAAGAAAAGGAAAAATGAAAGCCTGAAGCAGCATCACTGTAGGTTAATTAAAAACTCACCAGTAAACCAATTGAAGTTAAGCTAATATTTAGCTCTTGATTGTGAAGTCCAAAGCTTCCTGCAACTTCAACAACTATCTGCAGACAAGTACACGGCATGGTAGGAAGGAAGTCGGTCACAACCAGCTGAAGACACTGGAATGCAGTCCGTATTAAGGACTCTCTTAAAAAAACAAAATGAAAACAAAGCACACACACATACTCATTTCACATTTCTTCAACAGCATGGAAATATTTTGAATACAGTACCTCAGGAGACAGCATTATTAAATACAAAAAGAAAAAAAATGAAATTAATGTTTTTGAGAAGAATTTGCACCACTTTAAATGGGGTTTTTGAGATATAATTTTAAGCTGAAGCTTAGAATTCTGATGAAGTAGTTTAGTCCACGTTAACTACCTAGTGCAGTTGGAAGTTTAGACTTTCCAGTGGTCCTTAGCTTCACTTTACATAGTGAAGTCCCCTTCTCTGTTTTAGAGTTTTAAGGCTTGTTAGTTCAAATGTGTTAGCCAGAACATTAGAAAAAAGCCACAATGGACCAAAAAAAAAAGAAAGACAAGCTTAATTTAAGCATGATAATCTTCCAAAGAGCAAGCTGTTCTGAAGAGTTTCTCATATCAGCAGTTACAAATTACTTCAAGTATACCAAACAGGTGGGCAAAATTTGTTTTTATTTATTAGGAAAGATGCATACTAATATAATCATAGTCTTACTTGCTTCAATACTACATTATATCAGAAAAAAACTTTTCAAAATATCTACCCTTAAATAGATCCTTAATAATTACTTTGCCTTCAGAATTTGATTCTGAATACAAACATAAAAATATAGTACAGAAAAGGTCTGCAAGAAGGAGTTCTCAGAAGAGCAAGGCCATCTGCAACTAAAATATTGTTCAGTGAGAGACAAAACGAAGGCATCAAAAGGAGTGGTGGAGTTTAGGTAACACAAATAGGGAAGCTGCATTTAAATTTCACTGCAGGGTTTTTTCAATGTTTAATGTACAACAGAAATAACTTCAAAGGTTTGTAATACAGAAACTTGGTGACCTTCAGGATATACATCCTGGGAAAAAATTTCAGACTATAGACATGTCAGTTACCTATTCCAAAATTACAAATGAATTTTTTTTATTAATCCTAAATGAAAATCAGATGTGGGTCATTTCCACTGTGTTGTAACAGCCAACATGATATAGAAACCAGAGGAATATACAAGAAACTTCACACGGACAGTAATGGTTTAACTAATAGTTCTCTAATATGATGAATACTGCAGAGAAACATCCATCCTACCATGTAAGATCAAAGTATTTACCATTGCTATACTGATGGAGAATAGACTCACACAATACTTTCCCCCACACTCATTAGAGGAGTCTATAAAGTGAAACAGACCCAAAACTGCTGCAGTTCCCCCTCCAGTACACAGTTTCAGAGATATGTGACCCTCAAGGACTCTAAGAAAAGAGAAGGAGGCAGGAAATCAAAGTATAGTTCCACTACTCATTCTGAAGTACTGAGCTAATGCAAAAGTAATCTGTCTTTCTAAACTTCAAATGCAAGGCTACAAGAATAAATTCAGAACAGTTTTTCCAAATTAAGGTCCCACACTGCTATGTGCTTGAAGAAAGGTTTTAAAGTCTCTCATGCAAGTAGTAACAGTGATACATCTCTTCAAATTGTGGAACTGTCCTTGGTGTTACAGGTGACCACAAAAAGATAACTATAAATAGAAGAAACTTAAGCTCAGTGAGAAATCTTAAGATTGTGTAGGGCTTTATCTATGCTTAAAATAAACAGAGGCTTTCCACTGAAAGAGACTTCACAGACAGGCTTCCTTTTGTATGGCAGGATATTACTGTACAATCCAGAAGTGACCAAAGCATGGTTTTTGGTTATCAAAACAGAATTTTCTGTTTTTATAAAAGCCTGGAAAGCAGTTCTCCAGGAAGGTAAATGGACTCTGTCCTGGAATCCAGGATGTTCACTGATCAGAGGGAAGACAGTTGTGAATAAAGTCTTGTGGTCAGTAAGTTAATATTTAAAGTACAATAATAGCATCTGCATCTAGTACTCACAGCTGTAACTTAGGTAAGAAATTAAGTTTTTTTTTCAAGGAAAAGGAGGCATGCTTTTTTTTCCCCTACTCTACTTAATATGATGGGGACAAACAGTGCTATGTAGGTGAAGTAGATTATTCCATATACTTTGTGGAGGAGACTAAGATATAACATAAGATGTTAGTAACATCTTGAGATATCAGCCAGTGAGACATGGGTTTGACATTTAATGGGATCTGAAGACTGTCTTGAGAAGGAATTTCTGGTGGTTCTCATCCATCACTAAAACAGTGAAAATCAAAAGGCATGCAGGAACAGATTGCACCAAGTGTGGAAACAACAACTACCAAATGAAGCTTAATTACAAAAAAGAGGATGTTCACAATGAAGAATGCCAAAATCCTTGGGAATTTTGGTAGGTACTACTGACAATGCAAACAATACTGGTCCAAGAGCAAAATCCTTCAAGTATTTGAAGGGGCTTTAAGCTTTTATATGACCAGAAGACTAAAGCTAAGGTGAGACAAAAGGAGAGCTATGCCAAGGAGAATTCTACTGACACTAGAATTATGTGATGACCTATCCTGCTGCTAGTCTTGACTAGCACCTAAAAAACCAAGGCGGATTGAGTGTGTGGGTATAATTCTTGGTGCTTACAGTCACAAAGGCAGATGTTCAATTCATTGCTCATTTCAAAAATATTCATTGCAACTTCATCTCTCACTTTGCCTTGTGAGCAGAGAACCAAGTCCACCTCTGCTGGCAACAGAGTCAATTGTCTAAGTCAAGGGATTCGCCCACAGCCAGTAAATAATCTTCCATCCTTCTGCTACCAGCAACCATTTAGGTAGGAAGGCTTCAAGAAAAAGAGAGAGCTATCAGAAGAAAACACACACATGAGACTACCAGAAGATTTAAGAAGAAAAAGAAACAATAGATAGACTGAGCGAGAGCTGATTCACACAGAAGTATCAGAGAGATGTGTCCACCAGATGGTCAAGATCAAATGAAATGGCACACTGAGTGTATACTGCATGCTGACTACAGGAGAATGTAGAGTGGAATAATATTCTGGTCATTTGGAAGATTAACTCAGTAAAATAAAGTGTGCTTCAAGAAGAATTAAAAAGTGTACTTTTGTTGAGTAAATTTTTTCACAAGCCGAAAATCACATTGAAACTATGATTATTGAAGTGGCTATTAAAGAACAAAAATACAAGCAGAATTTTTTCTACTGTTCTTATCTTACATGAGTTTAAAATTCTATTTCCACCACTTACCCCTGATCACTTTGGATTGCCCCCATGACTCCAAGCACCAATGGCCAACCAGGTCCTAGGCTGTCACCCTGACTCTGTAAAATCTGTAGCACACACTCCAACTGCTTGATCCTGATATCAGGATGACTAATGTTTGACAGCTCCTTTAGTGGATTCAATAAAAGCAACTGCAGTCTCTAAAAGTAAACAGTAAAGCATATTAAGGATGCTAACATTTAACTGATTCTTAAGTATTTTTATGTATGAGTGAAAACCTCCAGTACAAATTAAAGATTCATTGAATTAACTCAGTAGCTCACTCACTAAATGCTCAAATTCAGACCATAAAGGGTCTTTGCAGAAAATCTACCTTCCTGACTCCTGTTCTCCAGGTTCCTCAGGAAGCAGCTACAGATGCTACTACAGTTGCATAAAAAGTGTCATGCAACTTTATGTTTACTCAGCTTCCTCAAGAGACCATGGAAAAATATCCAAAGACTATCAGTAAAAATATTAGAATATTTTATTAATCATGGATTGAACTGCTATAATTGAGAAAGTTAGGCAAAACACATTTTCTACCTGCCACAGAATCAATCACATATATACTACTAAACATTTTGTAATTGCTTTGCACTCATGGGGGTGACCCATAATTTGTACTAAGAAATGGACATAATATGCAAGCATCACTCTTAGTTAGGTATTTGAAAAATGGAAGAGGATAGTTTATTAGAATGCTTGTGGTGGTCCACAATAGTTACATCTGAGTGTTACAGCCACTGACTTTATATACTCAATAGCAAAGCTGCTTTAAGAATGAAGGAGGAAAGCATCTGCTTTTAAACTTACTTTACCTGGTTTTGAGATAATGGAGGATCATGTCTGAATGTCAGTCCTGCTTTAATGAGAGAAGTTAAAGCTTCTGCTCCCCATTCTCTCATTCTGGAGTTGGGATGCTGACAGACCTGAAAATACACCAATGTTTTGTTTAAAGACACTTTTATTTAACCAACATATACAATACATTAAAAACTGGTATTTTAATCATATTAGAACGTACATACAATAGTATAAGAATAATACAATAGATTTCTAAATGGTAAAATTTGGCTTCAGAGTAAAAAAAGAAATTTATCTTTTGGATAGACATACCTTCTGAATAAGGAAGCAATAGGAAGCAGTGAAAGACACAGAAGGAAACATAATGAAAATTACATATATAATTCAAGTAAATAAATTTTCCAAAATGAATAAACTAACTGCTAATTCTGATAATGATTGATTAAAAAGCACCAAACAACCCTTCAACAAATGCCTAAGGGTCTCATGTTTAACTTAACCTAAAGCTACAAAATTGGAATTTTCACACACTGCTTAACATAATCAAGTGAGGAACATGACAGTAGCCAACAAAGAAAGAGTCTTCTATATTCTCAAATACAAAAAGTAACTACATATTGAAGACAAAATAAACCTCACACTCCCTTTATTTTAAAAACTTGACAAAGCAATAGTGAGCATCTTTAAACTTGAGTTTCAAATGTGTATCTTCATTTCTCTTTTTCTCTAAGTTCTCTAAACCTAACAACGTTTCTAATTGCTTTTTTAGAATATAAAAATTACAAACACTGTGCATATTCATTTCTTAGATAGCTTGTATGAACTGTGCTGTATCTAATACATTACCCTCACACTAATATGGGAAGCGTACAGTTTCATTGACCACTCCATAATCATTCCCACCCCCACTTCCAGCCCTAGCTCTGATGGTGTGAGAACCCAGAGTCAAGTCCAAGGCAGTCTCATAAAGAAGGCTGATGCCTTTTATTGGTGGACCATTCTCCTCTCAGCCACTAGCCAAACTGAAAAGGTGAACAATGTAAAAGAGATAGCTTAACATTTAAAAATGTGGACAAGAAATAGCCACTCTCCTGATTTAATTACATTTTAAAATTTTATACAAAATAAAAAGATAAAATTTTAAGTACTTCATGCTCTGATTCTGTCCAGATGACCAGTTCCAGAACCAGGGAACAAGCTATTCCCTCAGGTTGTGTTCAATTGAATCATAGCTGATGTTTCCTCCTTCCTTACTGTACCTCAACAACTTAGGTTTAAAAGGAAATAAGGCAGTACACTTTGAAAGAAAATGGAAGACTGTATTTCCTACAGAACAGTGGCAGATTATCTGCACTGCATGGGTAACAGACTGAAACAGACTGCTCCCTAGATGACAACAGTCTCAAGATGTGGATAGTGAACCTTATTGTTTTGCAGGGCAAAAAATAACCAAGAGAAAGAGATGCCTGTGCTTTAAGTCTTTAAACCCAGAAGTATCTATTTTTTTTCTTCTAGATAAAGCAAAATGTGGCTTCCATAAAAAGATATGGCCAATCCTTGATACAGGTTGAAACAATGCACTGGTGCTAAGGAAGTATCTGATACATTCTGAATTATGAGGAAGAAAAGCCTTCTCCTTTACCCACTCTAAAACAAACCCTTTTCTTACATTTTATTCTCCTGTATACTTGTGTGGAGAATTAAAACTACAGTTACATTCAATCACCTGTTTTGAGTTTTCAATTCAAAATGTAAGGTTTTTTCCCTTCATAAAGTATATTTTTCATGTTGAAGTTAAAACACTAAAAAAATTGCAACAGGATTGTGACATTTTTATACTTGAACAGTATTCTCTTAACGAAAGCAATCAGAAGTTAGCTTAAATATTAAAAAAACAAACAAATAAACAACCCTTCCTTAATAAATCTCCTGGCTTTAATTCTAGGACGATTCTATCTCAGAATCATCCTAAATATTTGTACTGTGTGAAACAGTAAATTTGCACTAAATAGTAAATTTGTGCTACCTTAATTAGAACAAATATGTGAAGTATAATTACTTGATCTTTTTAGACACTGCTGTGTAAAAAACATATAAAGAGCGACAGCACCATAAAGAGAAAGTTACCAAGAGATAATAAAATATTGTAATTTAAATATAATAAATTCACTTTTAAATCCAAACCATAATGCATTCACGTTGCAATAATAAAGTGCCTGAAGTAAAATATATAATTATAATTTAGATTTTTTTTTAAATTACACATTAACAACATATTTCCACGAGATTTTCATTAATACAAACTAAATTCTAGTACAAGTGATAAAAGCCATTAGTTACCTCCAGAAGATGACCGGTCAGAGGTCTCCAAAGAATCTCAATCCTGCGCATGTTAACCAGTCCCGTTTCCAGTAATTTAGCAACAGCAAAAAGTGATGGTTCCTTAATGAAAGGGAATTGGAGCAGGTGACTGAGGCAGCAGCGTTAAGGCGTTTCGCTGGGGGTCATTTCTAAGGCGCGGTGCCGCAGGGCGGCCACACGGGGGCAGCAGGCTGACAAAAACCGAGCACTGGTCCCTACGGGCTCGCCTCGCACAGCCCGCCCTCCGACCGGCCTTGTAACGTGACTGCCCAGCGCAACAGCCTCTCCCCATGCAACTCCTCAAATTGTATATATGGGAAAAAATCGGGAATATTTCCTTTCATAATGCCCTAATTATTTATCTTTCATTTGCTCTATAAATTCTTTGCAGGAGTATGATAAATTTCCCATTCATTAAATGTATCTGCAAATATTTGCCATAAGCTTCATTCAATTTTACTTTTTTCAAAATCAACATATAGTCAAAATGACTGTTGCACTGAAATCATTATCTCTTCCCATTTCTGCTGATTTCTTACTCTAATTTTCAACTGCTTTTAAACACAAAGTTTGCTTATTAAATTAATTCTTTGTTGCTGTAATAGCAAAATATTATAAAACATGTTCTCTGCCTTAATTATCTCTAGTGTAACAGATTAAGGACAAGCTTTCAGAAACTCTCCTCTGGGATAAGATTATGATTAGGAGAATATATATTCAATCTTACCCAACCACAGGGTCTTCAACCTTTCTGGGATAAAGGTTGTTTACTGAAGCCGACATGATTACTAACTATGGTTTCCCAAATAAATACGACGTATCAGGTTTTAAAATACCTAACTGTCAGGCTTTCTCGGAAGTACATTGTAAGAGAAAATTGAAATGAAAATGAGCATCTCACAGAACATACTGTGCTACTTAGCATCCCTAACCTCTGAAATTACATGGGCTTTTAAAAGTTTCATCCACCCACAACCTTATTAATGGAAACACATGACATTCCTTAAAAAGCACAGGAACGCAGTGAGGATGTTCAGAGAATGTAGTAATTGTATGAACCATTAAAAACAAGACTTCTCTGGTTCATATTTTATTTTTTAATCCAGAGCATCAAAGGTATTACTGGTTTTAGTATTAGGAATACTTAATTAAAGAATAAATATACAAGTCTTCTGCCTGTTTCATAAAAACATCTAAAAAAAAAAACCAACATTTTTATACCTTATTGTTTCCATAGGCCATATCCATGGCTTCCAGGGACAAGGAGCAAAGGGCATTTATTAAGTGATGTAAAGACACATCGTCAAGGTACCTGAAAAACAACTGCTATCAAAACACTGTCAAGTTTGATACACACATATTATTTTAATTACAAGATAAGGTTTCTTACTGTGAGTTTTCAAAAAGCTTTGAAATCATACTGGATATAGATGGCAGATCAGTCATAACCGCTGTAGTCAGAACCTTGAATAAAAGACAGAAATATGTCTTACAGATTGCAACAGAAATATATATATATATATATATATTTATATATATTATATATATAATCATTAACTGCAAAACAAACAATCATGCTTACTGTGCTTGGCCCTTCCACAGCTCTCCCAGGTTTTAATGCACCCCCAACACTAGGCTTCAGTCCCAGAATCCACACAAGATGCTGAAAAATACAAAAGGATCATTTTTCAGGCAGAGAAGAAATTAGCATTGTGCTCAAGCTAGCCCCCAAACAGAACTCAAGAGAAATGCTACAGTACTTATTCAAGGCAATTCACAGAACACCATGAAAAGACTGAAAGCTTCTAATATTGCTCACTGAGCAATCGAAAACCAAATTACAGCAAAACACCAAGGCATAACAGCAAGGCATAAATATTTCTTCACAGGAAATATTACCTGAAGGGTAGCCAGGACAAGTTGCCATGATGTACCAAGAACAGCTCCATGGAAGTGAGCTAGGTTGAGTAATGTCCTCATACACTGGATATTTTTTGATGTCAGCTAAAAAAAATAAAACAACAACCAAACAGCCATCCAATTTTTATTATTCATAATGATAGTGTTTCTAGCAAACTTCCAATTTTTACCGAAGTGCTTTAAAATTACATTTTGTTTGCACTACTGAAATATATTTTTTTAGAGAAGTAGTTCAGTATTTCTCCTTCTTCTCTCAGCCTTATCTTGGTGAAGCTGAATATGAGTACTTGAGTGCAGCATCCAGCTCTGCAGTCCCCAACACTGGAAGGACATTGATCTGTTGGAGGCCCACCAAGATGTTTAGAGGGGTAAAACACCCCTCCTATGAGGAAAGGCTGGGAGAATCAGGATTGTTCAGCCTGGAGAAGAGAAGGCTTAGGGATGACCTAATTGCAGCCTTCCAGTACCTGAAAGGAACTTCCAGGAAAAAAAGGGCAAGACTATTTACAAGAGCATGTAGTGACAGGACAAGAGGGAATGGCTTCAAATTGAAAGAGAACAGGTTTCAGTATCAGGAAAGAAATCTCTACTTTGAGGCTGGTGAGTCACTGGAACAGGTTGCCCAGGGAAATATTCAATTCCTCATTCCTGGCAGTGTTCAAGACCAGGCTGGATGGGGCTTTGAGCAAGCTGGTCTAGTGGAAGGTGTCCCTGCACATGGCAAGTGGGTTGGAATGAGATGATCTTTAAGATCCTTTCCATACCAAACCATCCTGTGACTATCTGATTTGATCACTGCCCTCTCCTCCCCGTTTCACACTGTTATCAGACACAAGTTCAAGTACTCCAGCTTAATTGCATCAACTCCACAAAAATCAGTCTATCTTAAATGAACTTTCACACACAGGCACATAACACAGCTGAGTTCTAGAGTTTTCCAAGTGGAATGGATAAGAACTTCAGGGTTAGAAGTCAGGAAAAAGCAAGAATAAGAATTCTTTGCAATTAGATAACTTTACTGTCCAGGACTGGTCCAAATGAAAGCCTTAGGACAATAGACCAGCTCATCATTATTTGTAAGAATGCTGTGTATCTGTAGGCTGGTTTTGAGACACACTGAGATGCAGAAAGTAGTAGTTAAGCAAAGTAAGATCACTTACAAGTTGTACTTACCATAACTGTTCCCTGTGGCTGAAGAGCTAAGGGTTGCCCTACTGCTACAACTTGCTGGTGAGACTCACTTGAGGGACTAATCATTTGAACATTCTGTCCCTGAATGGAATACGCTGGAGGAAAATTGAAAAGAGAAGGGAAAAAAACCCCTAAATTTAAAATCCAGTATTTACTTGTAGTAAGAACTACCTTCTGGCAAACAGACTCCACAAAATTTCTTTACAGTGTTAGCTTTAACATACCTCATTTTGAGACCTTTGGTTATATTTAGATTACAGCGTCATTGCCCTAGAGATTTAAAGATCTTGCAATTACTCCCTGCTTCTATTAGACATTGCTTGTGATACATTTATACATTTTATGTCAAGACTGAAATATTTATGCTTAAGATATGAGCATTAGACTGTCTCAACTCAGTTTTTTATAGTAATTGTGTGTAAATGGTATCACTGTGCGCTACCACTGTACCAGTACACCCAGAAAATGACAGTGCCATTGATGCTGCATCATGATATTTTTTCAATATGGGACTCTAGGACACCCATTTTATAACTCAATTGTAAAAAGAAGAGTAACCTACACAAAATAACTGAGGTTCCCTTCTTTGTTTTTATAGGTATCTGTGTAGTTCAGTCATGTGTTCTTAAGTTCTTAACAGACTTACAATCTAATAATACACTTAGCTGGTCCACTGGACTGAAGTAAAGGTGCTGGTCCTTGTTCCCAGTGTAAGATATTTTTGTTTTATATTAGGAGCTCTAATGTTAGATGCATCTGTATATTTTTCAGGTAGTTGCTTTTCTTAGTAAGTAGTAATTCACTTTCAGAGTTAGAAACAGAGTACATCCTAAACCGGCATATAGTATGAATTACAACATTCTCTTAAGATGTGGGATGCATCAATTCAGCTTTTTGTAGGCTACAGAGAGCCTAAAACTTAGATCTTCCATTTATGCATAAGCATTACCATCACCAGACAATTGTAGATAAGATTGTAGTACATCACAAATGTAGGACGTTCTAGCCAAAGCTTTAGAATCCAAGTTGCCCAGAGACCTCTTCAGATTTTGAATGCCTTAATTACACATCCTAGCAGATCTTTACAATGGTAGACAGATCTCAGAATTTGAACTTTTGACATATGTGAATCTTTCAAGAAATTTTAGGTTGATCAGAATGATAGTAACCAAATGCTGCAAAACTAACCAGTTCTGGAAAGCATGTGATCTAGGTGCTGTCTGAAGATTCTAACTTACTTTAATATAGCCAAATACAACAGTTGCATATCTTTGGAACCACATCCTAAAAAAAATTGGGTTTAGAGGACAATACAAAAAACAGAATTAAGAAAAATGTATATATTTACATTTGCTGGACAAAGCTGCAGTTGTGCTGTTTAATACAGTAAGGGCATAGTGAGGAGGCAAAGATCCTTTGCAAATGGCAGTGATAAAGGCATCTCTTGATGTTACAAGGCCCAGTCTTCCACAAAGTGCAGCCATGGTCAATTCTGCTTTTAGAATATTTTCAGTGGCAGCTTCATCAGTGCTGAAAGAGTACACATTGTTCAGCAAGAATTAATACAGAACACAGAGGCAAGTAGCTAACCAAAACTGAAAGCCATAAGAACATATACTTTAAACCCATTAACAGTATAAATATTGAAAAACGAGCATAACCAAAGTTCTTCAGAACCACTTCCTACAAAACCGAACTTTACTTTTCAGTGACTTGGTAATGATATTATGAGAAGATATTTTAAACTGATTTCAGAAAATGGTGTTTGATTACAAAAGGCCCTTTGAAAGAGTCAATTAATTTACCACAGTCATTTCCTAGTAAAAAGCTTTTCCACTTTAAAGATTAGATAGTACTAACAAGTACCAAGACATTACTTAGTCTCTTACTTGCAGTAATCAGGACCTGGAATCACTTCAATATGTTGAAACATGCAAGCAAAGTAAAAAGAAATAAAGATAATTTAAATAGTTTAAATGCAACCCTTTGAAAATGCAGTTAACTGTTCTGTATTGAAATACATTAAAGGTTTATGTTGGACTTCTGTGTCATTTAGCCACTCAGTCTAAGCCACAAACCTGACTGCTCAGATGCCATGAACAGCACTTATGCTCACAATTGTCAATTGTCTAGTATCAAAAGTCAGTTCAAAATATAGCTCGGAATATCAACTTTGAAAAATCAAGAGAAATGAAAGACCAGATACCTTGCATCAAGTAGAAGGGACAGAGCAGCCAGAAGACCACACCAACAAGCGTTCACCATTTCTTCCCAGACAGCTCTGCTGACTTAAAAGAAATATATAAACTTTTTAACAGCAGAAACACAGTGATTTCCTTAATAACTTTCAACTTTTTTTGAAGTATGTTTCTGTATGCATGTTTACACAGCCACATATATGTGCACACATAAACACACACCAGTATTATTCAAACAGCTTGCATTTAAGGTAACATTTCTGAGGTAAAAAAAAAAAAAAATCACCCGGTAATGCCTCTTCTAAATAGCATTAAAAACCCCATCAAAATCCAACTTACTATGGTATATATAACCATTTTTGATCTTTTTCTGTAAAAATAAACATTCAGAAATGCAAAATTATGGGATAAGAAACTCCCTGAAATTTTGCAGTGAAGTAAAAATACTCTCCCGTGGTATCTATAATTCTCCATAACTTTTTTGTTTCTTTCATTTAATAGGGAAAAAGGTACTGGCCCAGCCAAGGGGCAGCTGCCCAGCCCATGTGCACTTCCCTCTCTGCCCCGCAGCGCCACGGAGAGCACCCTCTCCCGAGGCAGTGCCCGGGATGAAGCCCTCTGCTTCCCCCTGTCCATTTGGCACTCCCAGTGCCTTGGCTCACACTTCAGCTGTACTGCCTTGCCTTCCTGGGGCACCAAAACTCACTGCTCAAACACAAGTCTTCCTGTACGTACAGACGCCTCTGTACAGACTCATATGTTCCACAGAGACAATCCTCACTTCACAGCAGTTCTGCTTTTAAAGAAGTCCTTCTCTATATAATGCATTCTTATTAAAAATTTCTCCATTAAAACATTCCTTTTATCTTGCTACTAGAAATATATTTTTCTTTCAATGTGGTCATAACTCCATTTCTGCCTCTTGTGACCTTAGATCTTGGTGTTCTGCTTTTGGCTTAACACTAAGTTAAGCATTTTTTAAAATTGAATTGCTGTTCCATTAAAAAAAAAAATCACACTTCACTGAAAGTTTTTATATATAAATAAGAAGCAATAAATTTAAGCAAAAAGCACGAAATTTTAAAATCTGCTTTCGGTAAAACAGTTGTATTTCACATAGTGTTTGCATTTTCAAATACCTAGTTCTTTCTCTGATTGGTCAGAAACAGACTGCAAATCTTGCTCTGAAGACTGTGCTGGTAATGAAGCTGCCTCTGCTGTGGCTTGAATGACAGTTTCTGCCTCTCCCAACTCTCCTTCGATCATGGTAGTGATACCACGGACAAGATCCAGCAAACAGTGAAATGCCACTGACATTGCATAGCCCTCAGGAATTGTAGGCGGCTCAACTTTGTCCAGCATCTCCAAACTAAAAAATTGAAAACATGACAAGTGTGTAGCAATACCACTATTATTGTTTTTAAAAACAATAATAAAAAACAAGATTCCAAATGAATGCTAAGTACAAACAGGCCCCAAATACAATCATCCTTCAAGATTTATTGCAACTCAAGAAAAAAATCTTTAAACCTTTAAGTCATGAAGTAAAAGAGTAAATGAATAACTAAATAAGACAGCAACCAAAAGAGTACAAACAGAGTACAGATCTACAAAAATTATTTCTAAAATTACACTAACACATATGAGCAAGCATCATGAATAATTCAACTTGCATTATTATTTTACTTAAAGCAACTGCAACAGAATATAAGTATCTAGGAACAACAGAGGAAATACATCAGGAAATCATGACAGTGTAAACATAGTTATAACAATCTGAGGACAAGCCAGACATTCTATTATCATTATCTTTGAGTCCACGTGACTAGAAAAGCCTGTCCATAGCTAGGTATTACATGGCCAAATACTCATCAGCTACACACATAGGTAAACAATGGAAGTTATTTGTACAAAGAGGATATGTCTACATGATTCACTGCTGTAAAGCATGCAATTAAAACATCACTGTGCTGGAACAGCAGTCTCATTGCCACTTCTCTCCATCCTTTACTTTAAAAGAACTGCTTTTAAAGAACTGCTGAGTTAAAAATCCAACAGAAATTGTAGCTGACACAGCAGCATCTATACAAGTAGAGACAATCTGTTACAAAAACTACCTGCTACCCCAACAATCATTATTTCATTATTTTTTACTCTACAAACTACATTTAAAAAAGATATATATTCCAGCTAAAATATACCAAAGATACTTTTATACTCTAGTGTCACCACTCCTGAATGCACAAAAATTTCTTCCTTCTCCCAAACTTCAGTTATTACCATGCCACACTTCAGTCATTACCTCTAATTTCCTGAAGATAGCTGCCTCAGATATCTAGGGGAGCAGGAACTACAGCTAAATCAGATGGTCAGCATTTCATTTTCTATATACAAGTAAATGTGAATATACATACAGGTCTAATTAAAATTATGAGTGAGTTTTATAGTTACAATGTATTTGTGAGGTAAAGGTCACATCCTTTTACTTTTGAAGACAGAAAATGCTAACTACTGAAGAAATTATATGAGTTGTTATCATTACACAGCAATGGTGGTGAAAAGTCTTGAATAGTTTGTGCATTCCTCTTAAAAACATTTAGTTCCGTAAGTAAAGGGGAAGAGAAGGCATAGTGGTCTATGGAGAAACTTGTGTAAAAGTATGAGATGTGGCCATTGTTTGAAAATCTAATGGCAGCAGAAGAGAATTGGTGCTAGAATGTGACACATTACAGCAAGTCATCTCCTTACATACAGGGACTACAGACAAAAGTACAAGTTAGGAGAAAAAAAAACTGCTTGTGACAACTCTGTAATCTTATACAAAAGAAAAAATACAAAAATTATGCAAAGAAAATCACAGAGTCACTTCAGGTATCCAAAGGTGCAACACAATCAAGTTTAGAGCAAAACAGGAGACTATGATGGTGGCTGCAAGGTTCTTGATCCAGTTAAGAATAGATAGCAAGAAAAGAGAAAAGGAAGAAAAGTGGAAGTTGTAGTAGCTGACCAAAGTAAAAATTTGTATTATCTGAGAACAGGCAGGTAAACTAAAACATTTCTGTCCACTGCTGGAATAAAAGTCAACACATACACATTAACTATTGAAATCGGAGGATGATTTCTTTTCTTCTGCATCTCAAAGGTAGATAAAGGTGTTCCTATACTAAAATATTGAGATCCATGTTATTTGCAGATTTCACTGAATTTTAGTATGCCAAAATTTTATAGTGGTACAAATAACTCCAGGTTTGGAAGCTCTTGCCTCTTGATGGTCATGACTGACATGAAAAAAAATTGCACCATTTAAAAAGTAACATAGTATTTGCAGCTTTAAACTGAGAACACCATCTCCATTGTACAAAGCCATGACAAAATAATTTGCCATTCTAAGGAGCATTCAGAATCTAGCCTTGGTATATAGGTCAATATATTGTTTGAAATTACAACCAGACCAGTATCTACCACAGTATCCTGCTCAATAAAAACTGTAAATACAGTAAAGCTGGTATGAGAAAGCTATTTTTCATTCCTACTGATGTCCTGATTGCTTATGATTTGCTTAATGCCCTTCATGTTTGCCATTACAAATGCAAAAAAAAGGTTTTCCAAAATTGTACTATACTACAGGGAAGCCTAAAAGTGAAGAGTTAATACAGGTAATATGGTAGGAAAACAAAATCCAGCTGATGCTAAAACCATAGGGGACATTCCAATCAGAATCCAGAGCATGCAGAAAAGACAGCAAAAAGACCAGAACACCTAATGACACCAAAGAGAAAATTCCTAACAGACTTCAACACCAGTGAAACAAAAACCTCAATATTCACTAGTAAAAAAAATCCTTACATCATCAAATTCAAAATAACAATACTTGTTACATACATTTTCAAAAAGCTAGAGGTACTCACTATGTAGCTTTGGCACTGCCTTGTACTGTTACATTCAGGATGGGTATCCAAGTGCCTCTGTACTCAAAGGCAGGTAATACAGTTGCACCTCCACCCATTCCAAGCACTCCTGGGTTTGTTTGTGCTGAGCCAGTATTCCCTGATGCATTGCTTCCTGTTCACAAAAACAAAGTGAGAAAATCAACCAATTTGTTGTGATCAACAAACATCCTTTTCTTTTTTCTACATTTAATTTTTGAGACACCAGGATTAATCTGAAGACACCCAGTTCAATAACAAAAATCAACAATAACATAAAAAACTATTTCTGAGCTCCCTCTGCTGTCTAAAACATAATCTTTTGTGCAGTTCATTGATGCCAACTGCCTAATGTCCAGTCAGAATGTAATGTTTCTGTGAAAGGTACAGAAACATTAATAACATTCTGGGAATGAATCAAACTTACACAGTCTTGATGAAACAATGTATTGTTTTAGTGAAGAGTTACACAGATACTTGAAAGCTAAGGATTATTTACATAGTTGTATCAAGAACTCAGTAGCTAGAAAGTTTAATCATTTTAATAACAAACTTCCAAGATTTCAGAAATGCAAAAACCACAAGAAGAAAATCTAAGAGAATGGCAACATTTGAATGTGTTCCACGCCAAGGCAAAATAAAACAAACCCCATCAGGGAAGAGGTGACAATGTGCCAACCAACAGCTAGGAAGGGACAAATTTTGGTTCCAGCTGAGGAAGCCAAAAAAAAGTAGCTAAAAGAACAAGGAAGTCTGTATATATACACTTCCTTCATAGAGAAGGACATCTCTACTTACTAAGAATAGGTCCCACGAGTTCAGATTCTCTCTGAAGAGACAATGGGGAGAGAGAGCAGAGTCCCCAGGATGGCAACTCACAGCGTAACTCACTGCCATTTTGGTGGGCTTCTTTTAATATTTGGGCAGTAAGCTACTAATTTAGGCAGCAAACTCCTGACTTAGGCAATATGAATACACAGAAGCTTATGTACACAGTAACACTTAACAGACCGAAACAAAAAAATCATGCTGCTAAACACATGGTTAACCAAACACAGTTACACTGGTGTCATTTTCTATGATTCCACTGTGTAGTCAGACATATGCAACTATTTTTTTATTAATTTAACTCATTAAAGTGGGTGGTAAACATTGCCCAGTATAGTAAAATTGATACAGAACTTCAGCAGATGCAGCTTCCAACTCCTATGAAACAGGTAGCGTGTTGCAAGACTGAGGCTAGAAAATCAAATGTATAAGGAGTGCAAATGTCCAAAGCCAGGCTGGATAAGGCTTCGAGCAACCTAGTCTGTTGGAAGGTATCCCTGTCCATGGACAGGGGACTGGAACTAGATAACCCTAAAGGTCTCTTCCAACACAAGCCATTCTATGATTCCAAAACACAGCCTTCTATGAGAGGACTGTTGTTATAATCAAGAGACTCAGTTTGAGAATTACATTGCATTGATCTGCTCTTTGCATGTCAAATACGGCCACAGGAGGAAAAAAGGTAGAAAAAGAAATGAATGAGGAAGTGACATGAGAAGCATTCAGACAGAAAGAAGAAGTGAAAAGGAAAAGAGAAAACAAACTCAAATAATTATCCAGAGAAATAGCAACAGCACTAGAGGCATGACCCTACTGCACTGCTGTTTCACTTGAGGCAAAATTTAGGTTTTCAGAATGAGTATTACAGAATGGCTTCTCATATGTGCATGTTACATGGTGAAGAGTGTTCCTGTGATTTACTTTAAGACAATTAAGCTAACCTAGAAATAATACTAATAGAAATACTCTATCAGCTGCTGTACAGACAGCTACTGAACTATAGACACTGACACAAATTTTCTCATGCTATCACTGCTCCCTCCAGCATGGGATTCCAATTTCATGAGTGAACACTGAAAAGTGTGAGTCTAAACCCAAACTTTTCCAGTAGTAGTAGTAGATATGATAGACAATAATTACATTTATTATCTGGCTTTTATATCTTTTAAGAAGGCATATCAAAAGATACCCGTACAAAATTTTTTATGTTGCTTGTGGGTAAGGACTGCTTCCAGAACTACAAGAAGAAGCAGAGAGCCTTAACTTGGGACATAAACACTTGCAAGGGCATTAACAGGATAATCATTTCTTCTTATTAAAATACAAATATACCTAGGGAAATGCCAAAAGCCTGACTGCAAGAAAAGACAATCAAGTCTTTTCAACATGTGTATTACAGCTTACAAAAAAGACAGAGATCATTTGTAAAATACACATCTTTCATGGCACTTCTCAGCTCCCTCAACTCCAGTTCTGGCCTTGCACATCCAGAAGAATTAGTGATTGCCTCCCACACACACACCTTCTTACTACTTGAGTTGTGCACTGCCATAAATGACATCCCCATACAAGGAGACTGAAAGCAGACACATTTTTTATAGTCAGAAATCAGAACTAGCTCCTTCAGAATTTCCCTCTGAAAAGGTGTGAAACAAGAAGCTGGGTCACTGCGGGAACAGGAATCAAGGCAGGAGCACTGCTCTGCTGACTGTGGTCTCTGCCTTCCCCACAAACCCCCCAGGGAGATAAAATCCTCTGTTGTACCAGAGCTGAGAACACTAGTTCATCTCAAGCTAGCTTTTCACAAAAAAAAACCACAGAAGTACAGAGCTGTACCAGAGCTGAATCAAAACAGAATTCATTATTACAAGAAAATGATGGGGAAATAAAGTGACAATAAAGATTTACCAGTTTGGTTCGGTGCTGCTGATGTGTTCCCTGTGCTTGGTACAAGAAATAGAGACTGGATAAAGGATCCCAGTGCATTCACAATATCACGGAAAACTTTAGTGGAATGTTGCTTCATATCATACGACTGACAAAAAGACCTAGAAGGTATTTTATAAAACAGAAAGTATTTGACAAATCAGGGACTAAAAGAATATTTTAACAGCAACTTCACCTCCACATACACTCCAAACTGTGGACTAAAATCACATTTTAACAGTAAATATTTAGGTAAACAATAATATTTAATTTTGGTAAATGCTCCTTTGACACTGCTAAGACACAGACATACTCAAATATGTCTGTGCAATTCAGCCTTTCCTGGATAATAAGCATTGCCTAATGCATTACACAAAATTGTCATGAAAAGCTTATTGCATTTAAGTTTCTATACATTTGCAATGTTTTAGGAAGCATTTTCCGTTAGAGAAAAGTAATAAAAATATATCTTAAACTTTGTGTAAAAGCAAAAGCCAATATATTTAATACCTTAATAGCTGAGGCTGCACACAAAGTCTGTGAATAGATTCTACTGCAACAGCTCGTAGCCACTGTGGTTTGTCTGCATCCAGAAATTTAACCAGCAATGACAGAAAGATTTCACACTCTGTTACCTAAAATATATAAATTTATAATAATCAATAAAAATAAAAAGCTCCTACAAAATATTTTCTCAAAAGAACTTCCATCTCAGGAATCCTATCACAGCAAGTTTTGTACAGAACCTAAAAAAATCCCTGGAATGAGTATTTACTCAGAATTATATAAAAATATAACATTTTTGACAAGCTAAAATCACATATGTAATTGTACTGAAGGAGCTAAACTCCTCACAGACATTGCAATAAAGGTCATACATTTGCTACAGTAGACAAATGAAAAATATCTTTTTTAGCAAATACCCAAAACTCAGGACGTAAGAACAACTGAGCATGTGTTTTTATCTACATTCTGTCAACAGCTTTAGCAACTCAAGTCAAAAGCCTCTTAGAAAGAATTAACAAGGCACAGTAATCATCATTATCTAAAGTGAAGCAGAAGAATCGAAAGGTCCCCAGAACCTGAAAGGCAGTTAAATAGAGAAAAGACGACAAGTAATCCACTATGAAATTCATACAAGTCCATGTTTAACAAAAATGTACATTCAGAAGGTACAGTTTACATGTAAACATAAATAAACGTAAGAGGAAAATAGTATTTTGCCTTTTCTTCCCTCAGTAGACATCAACAGTTCCCAAGAACTAATCAATACTACTACTGATCACAGCACTGGCATATACATAGAAAAACAGAATTGCATGAAGAAAATTTGAGCATATTCTTACCAGCAAGCTGTAAAACTGTTTAATCAAAACAGAAACTACTCGCAGCAAACGCATACAGATGGGAAAGTATGGTTTTTCCACTGGTGCTGGGGAAGATGAGGTGGTGGAACCTTGCCTGAATTTGATATTTGGGGAGAAGAGCTTTATAACAAGAGGGCATACCCTCTCTTTAAGAAGAAAACTGAATTCCTGATGCTGAAAAAGAAAATAGAAAAAGTTATATGCAGATATTCCTTAATTGCTACCAGCAGCTCTGATTATGTATCTTATTTACATTTGTAGTTATGATCAAGCAGTCTGAAATCATGCAAATCTTGGTACAAATTACAATCAGGAAAAGAAAAGGCAGAACTGCAGACACCATTGTAAAGCTACCAAAACCCATGAAATTACAATGGTCAAGTTCATGCCATGCACCCTTCTTGTATTTTGCAGGTTGAAATAGGCTGCTAAGATATCACTTACAAATAGATAAATTTCTTTAATCTACCTATTTTCAGCTAATAAAACACATTACTGCAGGATCATGGTGCATTTATATGCAGTAGATAGATGCAATTCACAGTCTTGATTCTTACTTTACTAGCGGAGTGAGGTTAATGTTTTTGTAGAAATAACAATTCCACAAATTTAGTTACAGAGCTGTCATAAATCAGGCAAGATAAGAAAATGTATTTTCAGAGGAGATACAAACAGCAAAACCAAAAGTGAAACAGAGTAAAAAAAGCTGCATTACAAAATGAATAAACATAAATAAAGTGTTTGGGAATAGAAAAACATTCATAAAGCACAGGGAATTTTTCTGTTAACACACCCCCCCCCCCCACACCAATATGTAAAAGCTACAAGTCCTTCAAGAAAACAATATTCTTGTTAAATTAAAGAGGATTTAACGAAGTGTAGATTTTGCTACCTATGTGAGTAAAAGTCTTCCTGTTTTCTGTCCAAAAACTACTCACTTGTAAAAACACTTGTGGAAAGTCGTTGAGGACCGACTCCAGAAGTTCAAGGCCAAATGTCCGCGTCATTTCTGTCATACCCACGAGCCAGTAGGGAGCATCAGCATTAACTAACTGACACAGATCCTTAGAAAGAAACACAGCAACATTAACAGTCTCTGTACAGTCCTGTACCAAGAAAGTTTCCTGAGTTGATAATGAAATCTACATGCTCTCCTCTTCTGCAGGTAATTTTCTGATTTCAACATAATTTTTCTTTAAATACTTTTTTAACATAAATTATAAAGCATAGAAAAGACATTTCAAACTTTGTTGGTATCCTTGCAGCATGTGTGTTCATTCCTACCCTCAAAAATATCCCAAGACCAGTGAGTTTGATAAGTCAAGAAGATTTTTATTGGTGTGATGAATGCAACTACTCCTTTTCATTACATACTTGCCTTTAATGTCCAATACCAACCACAACAAACAGGACTGCACTACAGTTGCAGCATTTTGCTCTGTATTGGGTCTGGCTGAGAGGGAGTTAATTTTCTTCACAGCAGCCCTTACAGTGCTGAGCTTTGCATTGGTAGCTAGAAAGGTGCTGCTAATTGGTAGCTAAAAGGTGCTTCGGCTACATCTGAATAGCAATGGCACAGCCTCAGTGCTGCCTCTCAAGATTTCCCCCGCTACCACTAAGGGGCTGAGCAAGATCCTGTGAGAAGACAAAAAATGGCACCCCAAGTTAATCAAAGTGATATTTCATACCTCAGTTATAGAACCTAAGAAATGGGAGAGGAAGGGAGGCATTCATTACAATGTTGGCCTTTGGGAGCAACCATCATGTACTCTGAAGCTCCCAGGAAGTGGCTGAACATTGCTTGCTGATGCACTTTGCTCATACACATGCAAACTTTTGCTTTTGCCTTAACAAACTTCCTTATCTCAACCTATGCATTGTTTACCATTTTATTTTCTCTTCCCATCCAGGTGGGACAGGGAGTGGTAGAGTAGCTTGGTAGGCATTTGGGAGTCCAGCCAGGGTAAACCCACCACAGGCTAGAGGAATAAGAATCTTGAATTTAAGGCAGACATGTATGCTTAGCTATTGTTTAAGATTTATAGTAGAACATTTTCCAAGGCCACTTAGAATAATTTTTCCATCATTCCCCTGTGATAGAGCATATCATCACCAATTAGAATAAATAGCATAAGAAAGCCCAAGGCTCTGGTTAAGGACATTGTCAATATGCAAATTTGCAAAAACAGCAAATTCTTGAAAATTTTTAAAGAGATGTAGAAGTACCCAATCTTAACTGCAAATACATAAATATACTCCCCAACTACCTGAAAAAGCATATATGCATCCTTAGCACATGGCTTCAGTGTACTGACAGATCTTCTATTACTATTCCCTTGAACTGCAGCTGGCTGGTCAACAGCATCTGCAAAAAAAAAAAAAACACAAAACAAAACAAAGTTTTGTGAACAAAGGAGCTGTTAAAAACCAAGTATGCATTAAGTGTTCCTACAGGAATATTCTATAAGAAAGGCCAGGCAATTCTTCTCCAATTTATCATGTCTATAGAAACAAACATTAGATTGACTACCAAAGATCATCAATACCAAGCACTGTTTCCAATGCTTTCTTCAAAACTACTGCTGCCATATATTTCCCACTCAGTAATCTATAAGTGGGATTCATCATTCACAAATGATGTCCTCACCTCAAATCCCTTTACAGTACTAACCTGAAGACCAGTTCTCACAGCTTGAAAAAAAAAAATCTAGGTTTTATATACTGCTGCACTGAATTGGACTGACAAACTGGTGAAAAATTTCATCACTTTAAATACAAATAAGTGTATAAAAGACAGTTAAAATTAATGATGTCTGTGATTTTTTTATAGCATCTATAGACATTTTATTACTTTGTTATCTGAAAGAGAAACATCTGATATGTGTCCAAAAAGCAGGTAAATAACAGCAAGCTGAGTAAGCAGCATGCCCACCTTTGTATCGCTCATCTTCAGCAACCACTCTCTCAAACACGACAGTCACCACCTGCCGCACTGTAGCTGCTGCAGTGTTATTTGTGATATTATCTTTTGTGAAGTGCAATCGAAAGCAAAGTACAATAGCCTGAAAGGAAAAAAAAACAACAGAAAAAACATCATGTTACAACAATACATTTCATCTTTTAGCTAAGAGTCAAGGGTGATGGATTGAGGAAGGCTTTCTGCTACAGTTTGTCAAAAGGTTGTCCAAAAAAAAAACCAAAAAATTTGAAGAACCAGAATACATTTTATGGATTACTCTAGCCAAAAAACTCTTTAGTAATCCTCCCCAAAGGCAATCAAAAAGTGGTATTTAACTGAACACATTACAATGTACCAATAAAATTGCTGTAATCATACAGAGAATACACAGTAATCATCACACAGAACAACTTGTATGAATATTATGTCAAAAGAACATTAGGATTGTAAGGTTAATCACAGAAAGGTCAGTCAAATCCAAAGCTAAAATGTCATTGCTCCTCCCACACTGAATCACAATACTTTCATAATCTTGTTGCCTTGACTGCTATTATTCCTAAGATGTGCAGTTCAACGTGTCATTGTGCTGGCAATGACCTGAATACCTTTTCCCACTGGATTTTGTTATTACCTCCAACTCATAGCTTAATACTTACCTGTTTTATAATGAATTTTGAAAATTAAGATCTGCATATGTAGTGAAACCTGTGTTTCTTGTTCTTCTGTCCATATACTGTGTTCTGGCACTTTCAAGAACCTCAACCCTGCCGGAGTATTTTACATGCTGTGAGCCATACAAGATTCAGAATTCTCTTTTGCCTCTTCTTCACATCTATGATTTGTGGACTCCACTCTGATGGTATCACCACATTAGTTTAAAATCTTACAGCAACTTGACTGAAACATGAATGTGCAATAAATGTCCGGCTGTAACAAATTTTGTACAATGTAATCTAGAAGAGCAACTTACAAAGCAGTTTCACAATTCACTGATGGTAAACAATGTTGCATCTTCAAAGAGAAGTATCTTATAATTTATATTAAATGGACTGAGGCCTGATTTTATTTGTTGAAACATAATATCCAAAATGTTTCATGTTTAAAACTATGACCCTAAGTTAGTAAAAGAAGAGCAATAACCGGACTGTTTTCAAGAGATTTAAGGCAGGGTGGAAAGCAGCTTCTTTTAACATTTTCTCTGTTACTGAGAGTGTACACTGTGCTATGTGCTCTGACTCAAATTCAAAACTACAACATATTTAACACATGAGAAGGATAGGCATTAGCTCAGTGTTTTTATTTCAAATTTCAATCAAGTCCAAAATGCATTATTGTGGAGGAATTACAAAACACATGGAAAAGGAAGCTAAAAGAAATCCTGTTTTCAGAGTCTAGCCATAAAGACAATAGGGACACAATAGAATCAAGAAAGTCCCCTCCTTGTTCATTGTTTTCACATGCTTCATATGTGAAAATTCTCCATCTTTCCTCTTGGATATTTCAAATTCCATAGCTGATACCACAAATTCTTACCTTGGACAGTGCTTCATCATGCACAACTGTATTGGTTGTTAAAAGTACAAGAACTGTTTGGAGCAATTTAAGTTCTTCAAGACTGTTCTCCATCAACTGCCAAAGCATATTGATAATGTTTCCGGCTGCAGCCTACAAAGAAATATTTTTTTGTCACGTATTACAATATTCATGTACTGGTATATTGTGTACATATGTAAGAATATCACTGTCATAAAGACATATCACAACTGAACATGTCTGTTTGTCTATACCACAGCACTGAGAATTCATTATAAAGCAAATTTCATTGTCATAAGCTTCCCAAAGTCACTTTGAAGAAGTGACAACAGAAATGTCTTAATATGTAGTACAAATTAAAACCTGTACTTAATTTTTTACTTGGAAATATGGAAGACACAGTAAAAATATATTTTACCCTCAGAATTCACTAATGTAAAATTAGTGTAATTTTACATTATGCAAGCACAACTGAAGGTGTATTTTAACAGCATCATTTTCATCAGCTTCCTAACACACTATCATGACATTTACTGCTGCAGAAAATGTGCATCCATTTTACCTTATTGTTAAAAATAAAATGTAGCAAAAGCACAATAATGTTATTGCACAGAGTATATTTGTGGATGCACAAGGTTCATTACATGTTCAGTTACCGCAGTAGAACAATGTGAACTAAATGAGCTGGTTTCAATTTTCATGGATTTCCTTCTAGAGGTTACTAATATTGCCTCACCTTTTTATTTAGTAATGTAAAAGGTTTTCTTTTAAATTACTGAAAAATAGATATAAGTAGAATATTTTGTGGACTATGTTCATTATAATATAAAGAGCCTCCTAAAACAATTCATTCACCTTCCGTTTGAGGTCTATATTTTTCACTCTGAAATATTTCTGGCTTTGTATAAAGATCGATCTTACCTCTGAAACAACTTCATGAGACATGAGCCTCTGTATGGCTGCTAGACACAGCTGAGTGATCTTTGGTTCCTTTGTTCCACAGCCCATCAGAAAAGGCTGAACCACCTCTGAACTGTTCTCTTTCAATGCTTTCAAAGAGAAATACGGAAGCAGTCAATGCTTAATACTTTGAAAAGTACAATGCAAAAACTGTTAACCACACCTATTAATAAAAGCAATCTCTAGTTTCAGAAATTTGGGATTTACACGTGGACCACAGGGAAAAGCCAAGTGAAGACAGACACTAGACTGACACAGCTCACTTCCACAATTACCCTGGCCAAGACTCAAATTCCAAGCACCTTCTCCCTTATACACTCAAGTGACTTTCCAAATCCAAAACATCCACTTAAGAGTCCATGCGGTTAGCAAGAAGGTGTAAGGTTCTGCCAACCCCAGAGCTTTCCCTGGCCTTGCCCCAGGAACCAGGCCCAGGCTGGTAGCACTGTCTGTCCTTCTGCTCTGCTTCACCTCAGCACCTAATGCAGCAGCAACCCAGTCTGGCACGGAGCAACATCCCACAGCACAGGGCAGGAAGGGGAAGGGCAAACCACCACTGACAAAACAGCAAGAGAGAGACTAGACTGCATCCTGGGTACGTTCACCTGGCTGTGAATTAGTCAAATGCTGTTTTGGTGATAAAGGGTAGCTTCTTAAAATGGACTTTTGCCAGGAGAAAACTAGTTCCCATAAACTTCTCTCTTTTCTTTTGGTTTGGTTTTTTGTTTTGTTTTTTTTTTTGTTAAGGAGAAAAAGCTTCATAATGAATACAACATTCTACACTGCATATAAAACAGGTCTTTTTTCCATAAAAGTAATTCAAGAAATCTATACATAATAAAATTTTAGAATATGAAAATACCAAAAATATGAAAGGAAAGCATGGCTCTGACTGATGAGTGGTTTTCCATTTGCAGGTATGTTTGCTGATTCATGCAACTTCTAAGATTTTAGCTGCTCATCACCATTTCAGATACTAAAAATTTCCTCACAATTGAAAGTTCAATGTCTGTTCTTACACTGGATGTCATCCACTGTGTTTTAGTCTATGTGTAATAGAAGAAATGTATTCATGAAAAGTTTCACACGCTTTTCAGAGGACAGCAGTTACCACAAACAAAAAATACATTCTCACATGAAAATGCAAACATGATCTACACTACTAAGCATCACTACAACTGATTTGGAAAAAAAATGAAACAAGTTAAAACTACAAAAAAATACTTGAGTGATATTCTCCAATTGAAACACTGACTCAGAAGTTTCTACAAAAAGGATAGGCTATTATAAATTATGGATGCCAACTTTCTATAAGATAATAGTTCTGACAGGGTGATATCAACACACAGTCCAGTTTCATCAGCCTCTTCAGAGCCAGTGCAGGCTCTATGTCCAGTTGACATTTCTGAACTACCACTAAATTCTAACCATCAAGCAGAACAAAGCAAGCAAAAAGATACCACAAAACATTTATCCTTAATATGAAACTTGAGATACAGTTCTGAATGGTTAAAATGGCATGAGTTAATAAATAACAAGACTAAGAACAAATTTAGTCTTTTACAATACATTCTTCTATAATCCATTAAAAGCAACAATCTCACAACAGAATCTATATAAGTATTTTTAGTTAATGAATCTGAAAAATCAATGTTTTGTAGATCTCCTTTGGTACCTATCTGGTTTTATAGCAACCAGGCAGAGTTGTTCCCCGTTCAGAGGATCTGGAGCTAAATGCTGATGACCCCTTCCAACTCAGAATATTCTGTGATCGTGTGTTTCAGTGGCTGTATTAGCTTCAGTCTTAAAATGCACAATAAATTTGTTATTGCCAGGTCTGCCTCCATTTTGCTACCAATTTATGGCAGAATATATTAAAAAGAAATCTACCTTACTGAACCATAACAAATGAGAAGGTTTTGGAAGTATAACTTACCTGTTCATTTCATCAGCAAGATTATAATTCTGATTTTTTAGAAGAACTCCTAAACCATAAGTTTTTGCACATCTCAAAGCCACATGGAAATAATTTCTCAAATTTATCTCCTGTGATAAAAGGCTTTCTCCTCATCTGGAATTTCTCAAATTCTAATAAATAAATAATAAAGTATGTACACACTGCCAAGAATGAAGACTTTGAAACAGCTCAACTTAACTTTTCAAAGAGAAAGAGAGAAGTTAGATCAATGACCTCAAAGTTCTGGCAGGTTAAACATATCCCACCAAAAATAACAAAGATTTTAATAAAGATTTTAAGCCTGCATCTATTTTCCTAAAAATTGTAATCTTACACAATGAAATGCTTCAAGAAAGCACCAGATCAGCTTATTCAAAACAATCTGATACATTTGTTCTTGTCTATGTTAGTGAAATGACAGTTTACATCAAGATATTAAAAAAATCATATCCTGATCAAAATATTTATTTGTATTACTAGAATGTCTTGTAGATGCTCCTAAATAATCTAGCAGTCAAAATGTATCCACTGGATTCCACAATTACATTGTAGCATTTTGCAGCTTTATTATTACAAAGTGATATACATAATTTTTCTTCAGAAGACTTTAAATATTTGATAGACAACCTCTTGACACTACCTTATGTATAAGATTAGCTTTTAATTGATACCTCAAAAACCACAAAAGTTCATAAAGAATTGATTCTGTTTAGTGACATTATGCTTTAACTGTGGAATATTAGGATAATGTTCAGGCACAGTACATTTTCCCAGTACAAAACTGTGGAACAGAGGAAGCAAAAGTTATTATCCTATTAGCAAAGATTAACTAATCAAAATAACTTTTAGGACCTGCTGGTTTCCCAAACCTCTTAACAACAAATCTCTGCAGGTTTTTTGAATGAAATAAATACTAAGTACATTCCAGTTTGAACTTTCCAAGAGTACATAATTTTAAAAATTTTACCAACTAAGAGAAAGTGTTCCCTCAAAAAGATGAAAGCAAAGACTGCCCATCCATGACTAAATTTAAAGATCTTTCCTATCTCTTCCCTTTGAAAACTAAAAACCAGAGAACTTTGCAGGATTAGAAACTAGCTTTCTAAAATAAAAACTTCTTTATGCAGTAATATGTTGACAGCTTCCAAAATGGCTAACTACTGTTTTCCCTTTTTCATTTGTGTATTTTGATATAGCTGACATTACCTGGCAAACTTTTCCCACTTATGTCAGCATACATGACAGCAGTAAAAACAAAGAAAATAAACAAATAAAAAAGAGGCATTAAAGTGAAATACTGAGGAGTGGATCTGTTAATACAAATAATCCTAGAAAATGCCTCCTTAACAATACCTGATTTACAAATCTCAAAAGTAGATATGGTTTTGCAGCTATTTCACTGGACTTGCCAAACAATCTAACATTTCAAGGATTTTGACTGCATCTGGGGTAGACACTCAAGTATTGATGCAGGGACATTCAAATCCGGCCAAGGGCTTTACCAGCAACTGAACAAGAAGCCAACTTTATAAAGCTGAAGACAGTCAGGAGATATTGTTTAAGCACTTACAAACCTCCATCTCACAAGATATGTCCCATCTCTTAAGCCATTGGAACATCTTAAATTGAATGATCTTGTCTCAGATAAAGATGGATTTTTGCCTGCCAGTTGCAAGTCCCAAAGGCTGGACTAATACATAGATGTGGATCATACTGCAGAACTCCACACAGAGCACTCAACCACAACGGCTAAAACACTGAAAATGTAGGGCCTGAGTATTTCATGGTGCTTTTCTAAGTGGATGATTACTTTTGTAGAGCATCAACTGAAAATGGAGCCCTTCCTCAGCATCCTAATAGCACTAACAAGAAGCAAGTAGTGTTAAAAAATTTCTACACTCGATTTTTTGCTAAGTGCCCAAAAGTAAAGAGCACACACTAAAAGACGTGTAGCATTATTAGACATATCCAAGACACCTTTTAACATTTTGATCTGTAACTCAGCTTCATTCTTCCTACTGCACAGCAAATAATTACCTGCCAAAATATCTGTGTTTCGTGCAGCTATTGTTTTCACTTTTATTATTCCTGATTCAGCAGCCTGGAAGAAAAGAAAACAACTAGTTTAGATGCTATATCATACATCAATATCTGTAAAGAAATAAAAAATATTATAGATAAATAAAAAGGTATAGTCTCAGATAAAGAAATGCATTTGCAGTGGTTTCTGCCAGCAGAGTTAATGCAGAAGTGAAATTTTTGTAGTTGCTGGAATTCCTTTCTAGAATCTCACAGGAAGGGTTATATTCAGAATTTTTAGAAATCATGATTCTCACTGTATTACTTTCCAGCCTTATGAATGAAAAAAAAAAAATCACTAGTAAGCATAAACACTGTTACAGTCTCTAGACAGTTTCAAATTACAAGGATAAAAATGAAATCCATCTTCCCCCTGGATTTTGGCTCCCAAATGTCCTACACAAATGACCCCGTGGCAATGCCACAAAGGTGGCTTTCTAGCAACACTTTTTGCTCTTCCCAGCATGCCATACAGAGCACAGCACCAGCTCCTCTTTCCCTTTCCCTCAAGTTTGACTTGGCAGAGCAGCCGCATCATCCTCTTGCTCTCCCACCCCTCCAGCAGGGCCAGGGCTGGGCTGCCCAGCCCAGCCAGGGCATCACACACGGCCCAAGGGAACAGCAACTCCCTCTCCAGAGCCCACAAACACTCCCCTGCAGAAATCACTCAAGCCTTGCTCTCTAACAGAAATCAAGCCAAACTGGAAACAACACTGAAGCTTTGCATTTCAAGACCTTGACTTCTGAAAGCTTTGTATACAAAACAAAAAAGATACGTTATACATTGTGCTCTTCCAGTTTTTAAATTTCATTAATACACTATAAGCCTCCGGAAAGAATTAAACAAATCAAAATAAATGCAACAGGTTTTCCCAAATGACTGGATGCAAATTGCTGGAAAATACTGTTCTGCAAATTTGAAAGCACACTTCCCCTTTTATTTTAGCTTTGTATTTCTGTGCACTTTCAACACTACACATTACTATTTTTCCTCTGACACGACTATTTAAAGATGTGTGCTGTCACCTCATAAAACAGATTAGAGAAGCAAAGAAACAGTGCCATCAGAAATATGAAAATGATAGTACATGAAGTTTTACCAAGTGTTAATATTCCCTCTCCATCAGAACATTATTCCAACACGGTTTCACAGAAAGTCAGGTTAAAGTGACTGTATAAATTCACAATTAAATTAAGAGCTGACATACATATTTCTCAAAATAGCTAAATGAGAAATGCAAAGTTGAGGGGTTTTTGTTTGGTTGTTTTTTTAAAAATTTTGATTTCCGAAAACAATATAGGAAGACTAAGCACTGCCTTAAAATTCTGGAGATTTATTTAAATTTTTCTGAACACAGTTTTCTACTTTAAAAATGAAGCCAATAATATTCAGAGTTCCTGATTAATGATACAACATGCTCAAATGAACACAAAGCGACATGAACATACATATTTTGCATAACTAAAATAAGGCATGCCAAATGCAGCTCTTATTTATTTTAATCATATTAACTTAATGTGTTGAACTTCTTGTCATAACACTTTGTTTCTACTAATTAATATGAAGGATTTGTCACAGTCCAACTTCAATCATCTTTAAATGAAAACTAATCACAATTACTAATGGCAATTGATTTCTGTCTTGCCAGGAGTGACAAACTCATTCTGATTCCAAGAAATATTAAGCCTGCTCATAGTAGTGGCATTCACAAACACCATGCACTTCGCACAGAAATTTTCCAATATAATGGCTCTCAGTTTTTTCCATGCTGGCTTTATATAAAATACTATATATTAAAAAAAAAAAAAGTAAAACAAAAAAACTGCTGAATATAAGCATTCTTCCCCATGAGATACAGAAATTTGTATGATCATCTGCATGATGCTATGGTTTCTATTCCAAATCTCAGTTAAAAATATTTACAGTTAAAAACTAATTACACCACATGTACCCTACAAAATACTCTATTATATGAGTAAAAGAGACAACATATTAACACTATAAAAATATACCTCAGTTGATCACAAATAGCCAATAGAAAACATGATAACTACAAACAGTTCTAATCTGCATACATTAATGCAAAAGTGTGCTGGGATTGCATCAGTTTAAGTGGCAAATTAAAAGATATATTCATAGCTTTTTAAGTTTACAAATTTACATCAATTACTATAGCAGTTTGCAGGACACTGTCACATGAGAACAGAATCTCATAAAGCACTAATCAAGGAGAGAGCATTATATTGTATGTATTTATGGGTACAAATACGATAATTTACTTTCACATAAATATAAGACACAATGTTTTTAAATCAATACCAATTTTAGCTGTTACATTACCAGCTTCCCTTAGCACCACAACTCATAGTAGCCTAACAAGCAAGTCAGTTCTCTCTTTATTTTGAACAGAAGAAAATATACATGGAATTCCTGAAACTTAACAAAGCTTAAATGTATTTAAAACCTTCAGCCAATTAGATTTCCAATTCTGCTGCTTTAATAATTGTGAAATGAAGTGATATAAAATGTCTCAAACACACACATGCCATTATTGAGTTTTGGTTCATGTTTCTCCTGAAGCAACTGCAGCATCCAGTCTGGGAAGGTGAAATATTGACCAAGAAGAGAAACTGACTCTCAGGGATAGCATATATTCAAATCAATCTCTTCCAGCACTTTGATCTGGCTTTAATCAAACAGTCAATAACTCCCAGTAAAATTCAACAAGACCCTCTACACTCAAACACTTGCCCCATCATCTTTCTGCTTCCATGGAAATTACCAAGTATTTGCTAATTACATGGAAATCCTCCTTCACAGAAATCAAAGCAAGGCAAAGAGACAACCTATGTGCCAAAAAAAAAATATTTAAAAGATCAGGAGAGTGCAGTTTCAAGCAGACTGAAAAGGAGTCTGTGCATAACATCTATGTTCTGACCTCAAAGTTCCTCTCTGAATGCACAATCTGAAAACAACATTCACAGCTGCCTTACAGAGGTTCTCTGCATGTGAGAGACCACAATGTGGAGATGCATAGAGACTTCCAAACACAGCTTCAGCAGCTTCTCAAATCCAAAACTCTTACTCTCCTAGCAGCCTTCTCAGTCTGCAGCTGAAACAGGGAAAACTTTCAGCCTTCCTGTCACAGATATGCTGTGAGCATCTTCCCAATTTTTGGAAACTTTTACTTTGTTTAGGATCTAAAGCACTTATTGGGTAACAGAGGCAGATAATATCCCCTCAGGCAATCAGGAAGGAAAGATTTAACACATCCTCAAGCAAAACCAACATTTACCAACATCCAGGTAACATTCACGAGCTAAATTTTTCCACATTACATACATTTAAAGCTATAACTCATAAATCCCATATGAAGGTATTAGGATAACTGGGATATTCAATTCTACATGAATTCAACATGACGTAAAGGCAAGTCATCCACACCATGAGTGGTAAGTGGATCTAGAAAGCACCAGTTCTTCAAATCTGTCTTCTGGGACATTGTGGAAGCTCCTAAATCCAGCTGCAGTAGGCAATCTACATTAACTAAAGATACCACTTGAGCTAACTCCATGATCACCATATCATTACCCTGCAGCCCAAGAACAGGACTTGTCTTGGCAGTACAAAGAATAATAGCATGGCATATGCTTGAACATTTAACATTAATAGAGGTACATCTTGGACCTCTATTGCAATGCATACAGACAGGCAAGTAAAGGACCAGAGGCATCAGCTGGCATGTGATCTGACAGTACATCAGGTGCTCTGCAGTAATCACTATGGATTTGTCATTCATTACTCTGGGGTAAACATGAAAGTGCTAGCTTTCTTTTACTGAAAAATAATAACATAGTTAACAACTTTTCATAAGGGAAAGATGACACAAAATTTGAATCTAAAGTGAGAAAAAGTAATTGTTGTCTCTGCCATAGCAATTGTTTCTTTAAAAGTTTCTAACTATTTTTTTAAAAAGTTTTAAAAGGATAAACATGCTGATCTTCAAAGGAATTTGTCTCTAACAATTAGGAACAAAGTCAACACCTTTTTGACTTTATTAACCAAAAAATATATATTCCCATAAGGATATTTATTGCAACAATCAAACATGTACTAATTTATACTAAGGATTGATCTAACATCAAGAATCTTTTTGTATGAATTTCTAAATGTGATAGCATTGTTACCAAAAGTTAATAAAACCAAGAATTTTCACTGCTAGTGCTTTTGAATGACCATTTGTGTTTTCATTGTACATTGGAGCAAATTGCTATCTCCAGAGACACTAAAATTGTTTTCACGTTTGAAGTCCTTACCACACAAGTTATTGATTTCTCTATTCTCAAAAGAAAAGCATTCAGAAAGAATGATTTTTATTGGTATTTACATTACATTGTTTGCCAACCTTTTATTAAGACTGGATGAGAGTAATATGTTATCTATAGTCACTTCCATATCTATTACATGAAATAAAAAGAGCAATTTTTTTCTATCCATGACTGTCTGCCTTTCCAACTGGGACACTAAACCTATATCCAACAGTTTAAATAAGAGGTCCTCCTGTCCAAAGTAGAGTTTCACTTCATTGTTATTCTGGCTTGCTGTGCAAAAGCACATTCTGGACCATTACTATACTGCTAAGCTATTGCTTAAAAAGAACACACAAAAAACTCCTCACTAAATCAGTCTCATGAAAGCACTCAAGTGTACTACATTTGTGTGAAAAAGCCCTGTACTTGCCTCCTGTATTTTTATCTTCCTCCCCCTGAGTACAACCCCTACTTTGACCCTCCTCTTTTATGTATACTCATTTTACATGTAATTTAAACTGGCAAAATGCCAGTCTTGATCTGACATTGCTGTGCACTCACAGGGGTTTATTACACTGAACAGTTTATCATTTTGTTACAAAATTACCATAAATTCGGAAAACAAAAAGCTTTAACAGATTTTATCATACACTTTCTTCTCCAGCTGAAGATTTAAGATATTGCAGTTTATATTTTTTCAAAAACACACAACCTTGTTCATTTCCAGCTTTAGTGCAACTATATTAGTCGCTCTCATATTCAGAGTGCTCATTCACACTTAACAGGAATGACTACTCCTCTGGCCCATTAATCTTCTGAAACGGTCAGTTTGCAGTACCAGCAGCCAATTCAGAATGCTGAAGGTTAACCATCAGTAATGACAGGAGAATTGCCAGAGTTATCTGAAGTCTTCAGAGCTGCTGCCTCTGGAGCTGCCTCACTTGACGTGAACATAGAGATACTCAAATACAAATACATGCTCCCACAAGTTTTCATTTGACAGTCAAAATATTACACCTCAGCTGGAAAGAGCATCACATACAAATTAACAGATCCAATCACAAGGCATAACATAAAACAACTCATTACCAAACTGCACTAATGTAGACAGAAAGGCAAAAAAGCTAACACCTGAAAGAGAAGAAACACAAGTCACATAGCAACGAATTTCTAAGTTCTTCTTCTCTCTTCATCAGAGAGAGCAAGGATGTACCTCATATGTTGTGCTGTATTCTGTATAAATTGTATGGATACCTAAATAGTATGTATAATACATTATACATGATATCTCTCAGGATAAGGATATCTCTTAAGATACCCTTACACTACATAGGTACCTAATGTAAATAACACCTTATATACATGTTTATATCTAATGCATATAATACATTAGATACCTATGTAGCATCAGGATGTACTGAGAGAAATCTCTTAATGTGTCCAGCATTAAGAGATTTCTGAGTGATCCATTCAAGTACCATACAACTGATTTTAAACCACTGAAACAGAGCACTTGCACTTGAAATGTAGTTACTTACTTTTGACACAACAATTATCATTCTATGTTAAAAATAAAACAACCCCCTGTTTCAGAGCTTCAGGAGACATACACTTGAAGTTCAAACTAATGTTGCCTTCAGCTTCTCGAGCACAACAGACAGGATCAGGCAACTTTTGAGGATTTGCCACAAGTACTATATTCAGTCAGCAATGTCCATTTGCCAGACACCTGGTAAAGGGAAACAACAGTTCACAGTTTAGGCACTAATTGAGAACTGGAGTCACCAAGGATTTCCAACTTCTGCTGCAAGTTTCCTGTATAATATTCAAAAAGCCATGGGAGGCAGATGAGAATTAAATCAGAGATTAGGATGCACAAATTTAAATATTTAGACTCCCGTTACAATGGAGATTGTCTTCTCTGAATGCCCCTTAATTCTTAAAGCCTCTCCTTAAGCTAATTCAGCTGACCCACTAGCAGGGGCTCAATGCAGAGGTCTAAGCTCAGGCCTGTGTATCCAAGACAACTACACGCAGACACCAGAAGACCCAAGCTCTTCTGGACCAGAGGCTGGAAGTCAAGAAGGAAACATTACTGAATCTCAAGTGGCAATGTAGAACACCCAGTGTGTAGGTGTTCTGCACAATCAATGAAGCTCAGACACCCTACATCAGGCAACGTCATCCTGCAGAGAAAAGTGTAACTTGGAAATCAGAAAGACAGACCAATATAGTGAAAGTTTCACCAATTTTCTTCATTCATTACATTTCAAGGCATTACATGATGAAGAAACTTGACCTGTGTGCCTTATGTGAATCACTTCAGAACATGTGACATTTCTATTCACAGACTAAAATGATCACATGAAACTTATGATTTACAATTGACCATGAAGCTTAGAACACATCTGAATAGATGTTTTCCCCTGTAAGACTTTACTTTTAAAAACATAATTTTGAAAAAATACTACTGTATAAAAGTCAATATAAAATAAAAATCACTGCAAAATTAATGGACTCCAAACATGCAGCTAGCAGATGCAGCAAATGGTAAAGATCAGAAATTATAAAAAAAAATAAAAGAGATATTAGGGATTAGTGGTTTCAAGTCACCAGCTCAGCTATGGGCTGGCAACTCAAGAATGCTACAGAGTAATCTCCAGTCACATGCACAAAACACATGCTTTAGTGCAAGCTGCCTAAGTATGACAACATACATTTTACAGAGCATTGTTTCTCTATTTTGAAAAACCTCTTAAAACACAGTTAAGTGAATACCCATTAAAAAAAACCAACCAACAAACAAAATCCTCTAGTTTTCATCCTTTTAATGTTGTGAAGACCTGAAAATAAACCTGGAAAGTTCAGTGTAGGTTGAATTCCCTGTGGGCTATAGTGTCAGAATTACTTAAACCATTTTATTCAAAAAATAAAGCAGGAAATCCAAAAATTTGGTTACTCCCACAGAAAATGGTTTATGTCTTCTTTCCTAGGATCATTTGGCTCATCCTTTTACCACTAAGGTAGCAGAGCAAAATGAATGCAGAGCACTCAGAAACTATTCAATGCTAGAAGTACATCAAGTGACTCAGATGCTCATATCACAAGACAGCTCAGCATGTAATTTCTTCCTTAGCCTTCTGCAGTATGTCTACTGCCCTATATTCAACAAAATTTCTGAAATATTATTACCATTACAGAACAAACAGCTAACAAATATTCACACATGTTTTAACTGTTCCTTCCAGTTGCATTAGGAGTCCTAATGATCACTTTGACATTATACACTAAATTAACTGATCTGTATCTTTTTAATGAGCGTTTACCTTTTGCAATACATCCTCATGTTTAGTTTCACACAGCTACCCAATGACATCAGAGGTTCTCTAAAAAGAACAAGCTTCCCAATTACATTAGCTTTAAAATGTGTTTGGCATATCATTCCTAAACAAGAATGATGTAACCCAAGGGACTGAACTGTCATGTATGTCACTCAATGCAAACAAGACTGGACTCTAAAGGAAGAAATGTAGAATAATGCTCGTCTTCACACAACACAACACACAGCCTCTCAGTAAGGGCAAATCCTATCTCTTGCCTCAGGCTAGTCCACACCACATCTACTGTAATTAAATAATTTAAAGTTTGCTTTGTCCAGAAGTCACTCAAATCCTACCTTTTTAACTTTTACCCTATGAGCTTTCTAAGGCTACTTGCCTGCAAGAAGAGTTACTCATAAAAGAAGAAAAAATAAGTCTGCAAAATTGGATTCTATTCTTTTTCCCAGATGCAGCAAATTATAATACAGTTTCAAAAAGATGTCTATGTGCCAAAGGCGCACAACTCAGTAAGTAGCTAAGTAAAAGCAATACTGCTCCTTCAAACAAGGATTAGGTAAAGAAACAGCACAGTGAGGCTACCAAAAGCTTTCTTCCAAGAGACTCAAGAGAGCACTTCTACTGATCAAAATATTCAATGCTAATTCTGTGATGCCCTTCCAGTGGAGGCAAGTCAAATACAACCTCTTTCCCAGCCCCATTACAGCAACAAACACCCTAAAACATAAAGGCACCCACAACCCATTACACAACTGCCAAGAAAAGGGCATGCCCTGGCCCAGGCCAAGCTGATCCTGCAGTAGTCCCTGTCTGCCCCAACACTGCCAGCCCACTGCCTTCCCCTCTCCTACCAGCAGAGATGTGCCTGAAACTGTGCAGGGAGCTGGATAAGAGTTACTTTTGTTTGGTTGGTTGGTTTTGGTGGTATTTTTTTAAACTCACTTTGCTTTTACTCCTATTTAAAAGTCAAGAAAAGACCTGAGACAACATAGACAATACAAGCCACAAGCCTACAAGAAAGTTGCGACTGCTTGATTGGATCTGTGTAAATAACAAAGACTTACATACATTGATTGGATCTGTGTAAATAACAAGGATTTACAACTGGAACTCAGGCTGCAAGAAATTTCTGGGTATACTCATTTCTCATTTTAACTCCATTACTTCTGCCAATTATAAGTATTTTCCCCTTGTATTTCTAAGTTTTTTAATGCAGTGGAATTATCTAACCAAATCAGATGCAGTTTACTGAGTGGTATTTTCATTCCGTAATAAGAAACAGCAGGTAAACCTATTTAGGACAGTAAACCATCTTCCATTTGGTGATAAGAGAAAATTCTTACTCCAGTTCACTAAGGAGAGCACCACTAGCTTTCCCCAAATGCAGCACACAATAGCCAAACTCCAGTCACTAGCAGGTCAAAACAGTTTATAAAGCTCTGTGTGTGCAGCATGCAATTCAGTGCAGCATAAGCAGCACTGCAATACTCTCTAGGACAGAGCAAATCTCAGAGCCCACTGTATTAAAAATTATGTGTTAAAGATCAAGTAGTATTGTTTTCTAGGAGAAACACCAGATTATTTGAGATAACATCAACAGGACTGATGCCTCTACCAAAGACTGTTTCACCCTCTGTAATTTCAATCTGCAAAAGACAGTGTTTTATTCACACTTCCCTGAGAGCTTCTATCCCATCCATGGCTGGCATCTACTTTTCTAATTGGGCAACAGAAATACATAATGAAAATACAAATATACTTTCCAGCAATGTCATTATTTGCATGACTACCAGTATAAACAGGTTTGGCATATCAGAGACATAGTCACCATATCCCTTCTTGGTCATAGTGTATAGCATTCATGTCTAGTACACTTCTGTAGTCACTGCTGATCTGAGGAAGTATCAAACATAAAAAACATCTAGCAACAAAGAGAAACGGGCTTCAACTGTAATAGTAACTGGTATTCTCCACACCCTTTAGAAAAATAACTCTGTTATGTTATTTAAACCCCAAACTTTTTCAGCAATACAATTTCAGGTTCTTTCTGCAGCTCCTATTTTAAAGCCTTAAATGGCATAACCTAGGAAAAGCCTACTTTGGTATTATTCGTTAACATAGAGCACAGACAACATATGGATACTTTGGAGCCAACATCCTGTTATTTCTCAGTTAAAAGCTCTAACTAAGGGGAAGGAAGTTGGCCATATTTGTGTCCAAGTTTAACAATGGGAGAAACTCACTAATTTCAACGTTTCTTAACAGATTATTGAAGTTAGCAAAAACCTCAGAATCTACAGCTGTAAGTAACTGGACTTAAAACTACACAATTTTCACGTGAACATGACCTACTAAGAAAACTTTACAGACTCAGAGTTACAGAAAAAACGAAATTAAAGTCCTCAAAACATTGAAGAGTTCAAGTTCCATTTTCAATAAGGTTTCATTAAGAACTCACTTCTACTTCCTAACTGAGGATAAGATCTAGATCCCATGGTCGGTTGTCCCCTTCTCTTCTGCATACAAACCCCTCCCTCATCCTTCTCCTCCAAAAGAATTCTACTAAATTTCTTCAGTTGTGTCATATACATGCCTGTTCAAAGAATCATTTAATATTGTTTTGGTGTCTCTGAACCTAAGAGATTCTGTATAATTTTGTAATAACATAAGCCTTAGAAAGGTGTTTAGAGAGTGAAAACTAAGCCTCTTTTAATAAAACAGGCTCTATTTTTCTGATCATACAACTGGTCTAAATCCTTACAATACTGGTTAAAGAATTTACTCAGATTAATCATCCGAGTAACAACCAGAACTGAGAAGTACATTACTACTTTTATCACAGCAAACCCATCACCTAAATTCACTTCGTAGAATTTTAACACTATTAATATAAAAACAAAACAACAAAACCAGAACAGACAATTCATTTTAGAAGTGGCTGAAGATAACAACTGTGAGCAAAGTCTTTGACTATGTCAGACACTAGAAAGATGAGGAGAAACAGTTTACCTTTACAAAGTACCTATCAAATCTAACAACTTTGATATACATCTCATAACTATTAATTTGGGACTAGGAGTTTTTCAATAGTCTTATCCCAGTATGGTAAGTGACATGAAAGCATACACACCAACTGCAACACAAACTCATAAATTACAATGCATGTGGGAGAGTTTAGTTACACTGCAAGTTAACAAGTGAGCTGGTAAGAATCTGTTTTCAAAAGCCAGTATTTAAACATGGTTTTAAAAAGTGGTGCTGCTTCAAGTCAGTAAGAAGAATATGCCATTCCTCTGATCATTCTAGCCAAATCTAATCACGATCAGACCAAAAGCATGCAATTAAAATATCTCCTTAAGCAGCTGAGATTTGACAAAAAAAGGACACCCATTTTCTTTAAAACTAGAACAAAAAAAGGGCTTCCAGAAGTGAGGAAGTAAGATCGTTTCCTGCAACTGTATCATACATCCTACTGTAAGACTGCTTCCACCTCAGACTGTTTGTAAGAGTACACAACTCCCAGCAGAAAGTCCCACCTCCTTATAAACATCTTTCTGTACTATTCCGATAAACCTATCCAAATCCCAAACAATTGTGAAAAAGTTTGTTAAGTGCTTTTAATGAAGAAAGCTACACAAATTGCTGTCAATTTAAAGTGAACAACACAAAGGTTGAGCTTACACAAGAATATGATAAACGTGCTGAACAAGTATGAAGTACATAAAGTAGTTACTATAATATTCCGCCATGGCAAACTTAATGAGGCATTACTAAAAATACTTAGCTTATGAACGACACTGCCCAAGTCCTTTGGAGATCTCAAGGAAAATAAATGTTAACACAGTGGGGAAACTTGTTCAGAGATGAAACAAGAGTCACACAGTAATACACAGAAGGGAGTGCAAGCAGCACTCCCATCTCCCTTCAAACACACAGAAGTTTCTGTTCTACTGACTGCAGCTCTTTCTTATTTACATGTGACCATACACAATTCATCAGGACTGATCGTAACTTTCTCTCGTTTTTCTGTGACCACACAAAATTTCACAAACGCACCAACATTCCTCTGCCAACTAAAATAGTACACAACATTCTCTGCTACAGTGTGTCACCTCATGTCTCTCAAAACAAGCACAGTCATTAGCTTCAATTCAGCTGTTAAAGTGTATATTACTTTGTACAACATTAAATATGCTATCACTTAATTGGAACTTAAGTCACATAACACACGCAATGCCTTTCTCAGATGCTTCTGGGTCTGCATCTTAATCTGACCTAATTATTTAATATTTTTCCTCCCGCTATTTCATAGAAAACTTTTTTAAATGGCAAGCAGCAAACTGCTGATAGGGAAAAAGTTAAACTAACTGTATAAAAACAACGGAAAAACATATGGTTAAAAAATATATTTTAAGTTAGCAAAAAAAATTCGGATTCCTCTTCAATTAAAATAATCCTGTTCACCGAGATTACTGAGATCTCAGACTGCACAGCATAAAGTCACGTTTCAAAACCAAAATACACAGTCCTACTGTAATGAGTATATTAAACAGTTTCTTAAGAAGAGAGGAAAAAACAGTAACCCAAACTTCTGTGTCTCCCAAGCTTCCTCAACTGTGCCCACACCGTTGAAAAGCCACACTGCCCCAGAACGACGCGGCAGCGATGACGAGCGACCGCCACAGCTGCCACCGGCAGTCACGGGTGTGCAGTGCTGAGGAATAAGGCACCGGGCCGGGCACCACAGCCTTCGAGAGAGCGGCAAGGCACAGACCCGAGGGGAGACCTGCGGGGCCCCGGCTCCCCCGGCAGCCGCAGGGCCGGCCGGGCTGAGCACGGCCCTCCTCGGCCGCAGCGCGCCCAGCGGGCTCCCCGTTCGCTCGGGGCGGACAAGCCCCAGCGCTGAGCTCGCCTCCGGCGAGTTCCGCTCGCTCCGTGGCGCCGAGACAGCCGAGCCGAACTTCGTGTTTTCCCCCCAGGGCGCCGAGGGGCCGCCCCCGCTTCGCCCGCCGACAGCCGGTCTGTCCGCCAGCCCCGAGGGGCACAGCCCGGCCCACGGCCCCCGCCTCGGCAGCGCACTGACAACAGCAGCCACAGAACACGCGACAGGCACAGCCACATCTGGGCACAGCCATGGCTGGGCACAGCCACATCTGGGCACAGCCACATCTGGGCACAGCCCGCGGCCGTGGAGGTCGGAGCTCAGCGGGAACGGCACCGGGCTGGGTACCGGAGCAGGGGCTCGCCGGCAGCTCCGCTCCGGCCCGGCCCCGGGGCCATAGAGGCCCCTCCGGAACGGCGTCCGCAGTCCGGCTCAGCCCAGCACGGCCCGGCCTGATTCGGTTCAGCGCCACTCACCTCCTTGACGGGGGGGAATTTTTTCCGGCACTCCAGGCTCAGGCCCCGCAGGTCCCCCTGCATGTTTTCCAGCAGCTTCTTCACGGCTTCGGGGCTGCTGGTCCCGGCCATGGCGCCGCCGGGCCGGCCCCGGGCCGGGCGCTGCTCCGAGCGGGCAGGGGCAGCGCCTGTCGCTCCGCGGCCCCGGCTGACACGTCTGCGCCCCGCACCGGAACCCTCCGGCCCGGCCGCGTCCCCTCCCCGCTCCGCGTCCCCCCCGCTCCCACAATCCCGGGCGCCGGCAGCTTCCGCACACACGGCCGGGGGCGGGGAGAGCGGCGGCCGCCGGCTGGGAGGGAGGAAGGCACGGAGGGAGGGACGGAGGCGGCACCCGGAGCCGTCCTGCCGGGCTGGGTCGGGCGCGGCCCAGGGAGCGGGGCTCTTTCCCCAGGGTCCTTTCACCGCAGTGTCACTGGGTCGGCATGAAGGGGCAGGAGAGGCGCTGGGACCTGGGCCGAGGGCGGGGAGCTGTCGAGGGGAGGGGACAAACTGCGCCGTTCGCGAAGGGTCACTGAGGAAAGAGGTGGCGAAGCTCTCTGGGTTTCAGCAGCCGCCAGCCCCGCCGAGCTGCTGCAGGGATGTAGGGGTCGGTCCCCTCTGGCCAAGTCCGGCTCTTGGAGCGTTTGATTTAAAAAAACAAAAAGTGAGGTACACTGCTTCTCTTTAGAATCCTGAAGTTCTTGCTTTCTTTCCAATGCGAGTGAGAGTGCTCTGAAACAGATTGCCCGGAGAGTTTGCGGAGTCTCCCTCGCTGAAGATTCAAGAACCGTCTGGATACAATTCTGTGCAATGTGCTCTGGGGTGACCCTGCTTGAGCACGGAGATCGGACGAGGTGACCCAAAGTGGTCCTTTCCAGCCTTGCCCGTCGTTCTGTGGTTCTTCAGCTGGAGTGAAGCTTTGTGCCCTCCTCGCCCTCTGTGCGTACGCAGCGCTCCGTGGTCTGCTCTAAGCAAAGCGAGGGTGAACCCTTCACTGAGAAGCTTTGAGATAAACACAGGCAGGGAAAAAACAAGGGCATGTGAAATGGTTGGGTTCCAGGTACCTTCCATGTCACCAGCAGTGTCCCTCGGAATTCCATACCAGCAATTTTTAACCCATTTCTAAAGCTGGCTCCTGAGCAACTCGAACACGCACTTCAGTATCCGTTACTTGTAATGCAGGGGAGTTTAGGCCTGATGGTTGCCTGGGAGCTTCCTTCTGGAGGATACCATCCATCATTCACCATAACAATTAACATTTCACAAAGATTTTGGTCTCTGCAATAATAATTTTTCCATATTCTTGGTACTGCAAATGCTGTACTGTGCTGGCTGCCCACATGTTATGCAGCATGGTTCTGTTCTCCATCTATAAACTCAGGGAGTGGGGAAACATCCACGAGTTTTGGCATGCTGTAGTTTTCCAACCTGAGAGTCTTGAAAGAAAATTATGAAGAAGCCAAATGAAGGACAAATTTTAACTGCCATTTGATTTAAAAAATTTTAAGTAACAGCTTTTCTTTAGACTTTCCTGAAAGTCTTCAGTCTTACTCAGACAATGTTCTAATATATTGGGGTTTTTGTCTTGTAATGAAAAAGTAAAAATGTTTCATTAATTTGAGCATTCCTACTTGTATGTTGAGTTAATTTACTAGGAGAACCATTGCAAATGATAGAGTAAACAGGCTCCCACTGGCACAGCATTGACTGTACCTGTATACATAAATCTTCAGGGGTGCTTTCTGAAACAAAGAGTGCAGTCTTGTTTTCTAAGTAATTTGTTATTTTAAGATCTTTATATTTGTATTGTTTTCAATATACTGGCTGTTAGCTTGGCAGTACTGGATACATGGATGTGAGTTTTTAAAACTACATGTAATGCTGCTGCAATTGAATTAGATAGTTAAGCTTTATGTGCCTTCAGACAAGGAATTAGTGTTTCACCCCCTGTGTCCAGTAAAATCAAACATGATTCTATAACACTGTTATACTTTCAAAGTGCATTGGTTTGTTTATTCTCAAAAGCTTTGATTTTTCTATGTCTACTTAAAAAAAAAAAAGCAACCAAAGAGCAAGACTGTTGTCTTTAGTAGAATGATTTATGTCCTTAATCAATAAGCATTTTCCTAAGGATTTTCCCATCTTAATGCATCTGTTCTGGACTTCAGGCCTGATGCAATTCACAGACCAGTCCAAATACCTTAATAAGAAACATGGATGATTAGCTAGGAGAATGAATAATTAATTATTGACTATGCACATGTATTTCTTAGGTAAGCTTTAATGATTTACTTCCTTTTTGTTGTTCGGATTTTTCCACAGATTTACTGTATAGTAAGCCATGGACACATTGATGCTCCCTGAATCTACTTGTCTGCTTGTTTGCACACTTGATATCACTTACATTGATCACACATATCTTTTCAACTACCAGCTTAGACACTCAGTCTGCTCAGCATTGCCAGCCAAATACTGCCAGATTGTTCATGAGTTTGGAAATGCATCTTACACTTTGTAGAATTCTTGCAGTTGTAGAATTGAAAACTCCTCTGAATCTGCTGAATACAAGAACTGGGAACATGTGCCTGAATCTCAGACACGTCTCTTAAACAACAAGGTCACCTTTCTCACCGTTTGATGTATGCTTTTTGTAAATGCAGAGATTTATCGGTTAATCTAAATCAGTGCAGTTAAACTGTTTAAACTAGCCAGGATCCTTTTAAAGTACACTGATTTGATTGTGAATGTGACTTCTGCAGTTGCATTTCATTGCAATAGATTCTATTGCATGCAGTCCTAACCCTCAGCAGAAGTGCTTGCCAGTCTTTTGTACACTGAAATACCCTGGTTACAGTTCAAGTCACTTTTGACTCAGAAGGTGGTGTAGTGTTTGTGGACATCTCTGAGGGCACATTTTTGACCAGCAAGTTAAGAATGCTAGTTAGCTGTTAGGCTGTCTTAATTGGGAATAGTACATTGCCTGCATCTCAGGCTTATCTCTCAGCTTTTAAGCTAACTTTGTATTGCACTGCAATTATTATGTTGTGGTTTGCTTTGTTATTAAATTATATGTTATTTTGTGATGGGCAGGGGGTGATTGAAATAATTCCCTGTAGCTTTATGGCTCTAATTAGCAACAAAAATGCTCATGAGACTTATTGTGACTCATTAAGTTAGCTCATGTTCATTCCAAATGATGTGCATCAGTCCTTTTAATTGGATTAAACATCGGCTGTATTAATTTCAGGTGTTTAGTCTTAGTTATAGCCCATCCTGGCAGATATATGCAGATGCAGGCTTTGTATATGAGAACAGGGTTCTGTCATCATGCTGTGCAGAGGCAAAATTATCAGATTTCATTCACTGTGGCAATGAATTTGTTTCATCGTTATGGGAAGAGTTGTGATTTTCCTATGAGTTCACTTTACCTACCCTCCTGTATACTTCCGTGAGTGATATGAATCTGTCAGTAGTTACAGTACACAACTAACTTCAGGATATGAAAAAACAATTGTGGAAAAGTAAAGGTGTTTGCAGATGTCTCTGGTGATTTTTTGCACTGTAGAGTTAAGAATCACAATGGAGAAAATTTTGTCTCAGATTGAGCATAGATACTGATATCAAAGGACAAAGTTAAATTTTAAATTAAAAGACAGTGAGAGATGGATTAATACTAAATATGTCCTGTAGCCTTTTATAAAAGCTATGCATTGTATTGGTCTGTGTAAGCATAAAGGTCTTTACTATGTGAACACTTCAGTAGCTCCTTAAATTAAAGACCAAAGAAGTAGGCCAAGAGAGTACTTGTTGTGACACAAATGGGTTAAAAGAAGTAATAAACTTCCCCCTAGTATATAGTATTCTTCAGGGGTTTTTTATGGAATAGAAGTTAAGTCCTTGTTCCTTTAGGATGTGGCTGTGCAAGGAAGTTAGATCTACCAGCAGACTGAAAAGTATGTTTTCCAGTGTCAACTGCTCACTGATTTAGTCTGTGTTCCTTTCTGCATAGGCATGAGCTTATGTTTACGTGTTGGTACCCATTTTGTTTGTATATTTACAGCTAATACACATTTTATTTATTTGGACAACTGAAAAAGCAATCCCAGCTGCTCTCTGGGATCATCCTCTTTGCCATTAGCAAACTATTGGTAATGATGTCATGTTTTGTTTAAGGTCACTCACAGCAAAGTTAAGCAACAATGCCCAAGATGTCAGACCTATGATGTGTACTAGGTACTCAGTGATTTCCTGTTGAGTGCAGAACTCCAGAGCCTACACACAAATCTCTTGACCAGAGGCTTAGATGTTTCCAAGACTCTCATATAACCAGCCAGCAAAGCTGTTTTTCCAATTTTTTCTGTTTGAATCTTGTCCAAACAGATTTTCAAAGCAGTGGGGTTTTTGTTGTTGTTCTTTTTTAATTGGCCTTTGCATGCTGGTAACACCTTTTGTGAGAAAGAACTGCTGTCCAATGCTTGAATAAATTTATTGCTGTGTTAGACCTGGCAATGTAACAACAGACCAATAGAGACACAATAATCACAAAATTTTGTCAACATCTCCCATGCCCTAGGACTTTCCAGCTCACATAGAACGTATGTGGCTGGCCAGGCAAACAAGCATGACTCTGTGCTTTAAATTGAATTTGTCTTTCATTCCCTTACACAAATAACAGAATTAATATCTGTTCATCTCTGATTTTTCCCTGTATGATGTGCAATGCAGCCCATTCATGATACCTTTTTTTTCTGTCAAGTGTAGAAAAAAGAGAAACAGCGGTGGAGAAGCTACTTGATTTACACAGAAAAGCCCAACACTGACCATCCTTACCACCATAACAATCTGTCTCCTCACACCAGTGCATGGATGAGCTCTTGGCAACCTGCTGGCTAGAGCATAGGAAATTCCAGGTCTGAATACTCACTGTTCCACCGGAGAGCCAAGCCCTGGAGCTACTGAACAGGTGATTAAGTGGGATATAAAACTTGTTCAGCCAGTCTGAAACCTTATTTCCCTTTGACAGCATGGTCATCAGTAGATTCCTATGGCTGTTTATTTCTAAGGGCCTTGCTTCCCTGCTTCAGTCATAACTAACTAAACCATGCCATGATCTAAGAACATTTGATAAACAACTGAATTGTAAAATTAGACGTTAACATGTAGTAAGTATTGATATATTCTTTACCTAATGGCTCTACTCCTGACGCACTCAGCCACACTTTGTTATGGGTGATACAAATGTCTGGTGGGCTTGAATGTCTTTGTTTGTTGGAGGCAAGATCACAGAAAGCCAGAACCAGCCTTACCAACAGTAGAATTTCAAAGAAATTGACACTTCATTGTCCTGTGATGAGCAGCTGAGGGAGCTGGGGTTCTTTAGCCTGGAGGAGGCTCAGGGGTCACTCACTCTCTACAACTACCTGAAAGGAGGCTTTAGCCAGGTGGGGGTCAGCCTCTTCTCCCAGGCAGCTTGTGACAGGATGACAAGACGTAGTCTTAAGCAGTGCCAGGGGAGGTTTAGGTTGGACATCAGGAAGAATTTCTTCACAGAAAGGATGATTAGACATTGCAATGGGCTGCCCAAAGAGGTAATGCAGTCACTGTCCCTGAAGGTGTTTAGGGAAAGACTGGACATGGCATTTAATGCCATGATCCAGTTGATATGGTGCTGTTCAATTAGAGGTCTTTTCCAATCTAATTGATTCTGTCATTCTTTTTTTCCCCCCTTCGGCACTTTTCAAACCTTCCTTTATAAACTAGTTCATAAAAATTATTAGAAACTCAGTTCCTGACCCTTATAATGTGCTGGAACCACCTCTGGACTGTTTCCTTTCTACTGTTTTACCATTATCTTTCACTAAGAAGTTAAATCCATTGCTAGAAACCAAATTTATTTTTGTTGTATCTCTGCAAGACAAACCACCACTATTGAAGATTTTAATTTCTGGTTGCCTGTTAATGACTTCTATAGTAGTTGCTTTTTTTAACCATAGGACACTGCTCCTTTTTGAAATCCTTTACCACCTCCTTACTAGTATCCTACAGCTACTTTCTCATTACATTCTTCTTTTCTATTCATGCAGTATAGGCTTGTCCATACTCTTGGCTTGTCTTAGTGTGATTCATCATTTTTACATACACACAGTTCTGCACTATTTCTTCCTCTGATATTACAGAAACAATGTGCATCATAAAAATGAGCTTCCTAAATTACAATTTCTGACTGACAGTGACATAAACCAAAGAGAACTTCAAAGATTACACAGAGGCTAGCCTAATACTTCCCATATTAAATAGTATTACAGCTGTCTTTGATTTATCTTTTAATCTGTGCTACCTTATCTCAAAAATATATAAATAGCTAAGGTGAAATTTTCTGAAGACATCTGCTAAGACATTATTTCCTATACCTAAAATCAATATGTTATCTGTATTTGCTTTTAACAGGTATAGATGACACAGAGTCTGTAATTACTGTCTCTTGTGTTTGCAGACTTTCTTCTCAGGCAAAAGCCACAGTTATACAATACCCAGAGCATAATATGTATTTCAGAATGTTGACAGATGTTGAAAACAAGCATAGCTCATCTGAAGTCTTTCCAGACAGCATTCATTGTGTTCTGGAAAATGCCTTTATGCCTCCAGAGCTGGTTGCAGACCTCTTACCAATTGCACCATATATATGTTTTAATTTTCATTTTTAAGGGATTACTAATTTTTCAACAGGGGCATGTCTGAATAGGTCCGTGTGTTTTAACAGAAATTGTCCTGGAGAGGCAAGGATGCTCTTCCAAAATGGAAAAGAAAGAAGGAAAAGAGAGATGTATGTTTTGGTACAGGCTGTAATGGGGGGGAAATGTTACTTGGAGGAAATGATAGTAAGTCAAAGGTCTTTTTCATGGTTTAAGCCCAGCTGGAAACTATGCCCCACACAGGTGCTCCTCTTCCTCACCCCTCTAATGAGAGAGAAAAAAGAGATCCTGAGCTAAGAACAGCTTACTGGAAACAGCAATGAGATAAGAAAATGTACAATATCAGCAACACTATTAATGACAAAAGTATACAAAAAGGAGGGTGATTTACATACAAAAAATTGTGTAACTGAGCTACCCAACTTGGTGTTGTGCAGCTCCAAGACAAAGAAAAAAAAGTCCCTCCACCCCTCCTTGGGCCCTGTTTCCCCCCGGGCCCGAAACAATGGAAAACAATGGTAGAGAAACCCTCTGGTCAGGACAATTGTTACCCCACTTCTCCCTGGAAATAGGAATGCCTGCCCTGTCCCAGGAAACAAGAGTCCTCTCCCTGCCCCTGGCCATGATGTAAGATAATATGGAATAGCACAATGACTTGGCCATGCACACATGGCTCCAGGCTCCATCCCTCATGTCCTTGGCCAGAACCAGATCAGTCTAACAGAGAGAGTTTGGAGTGGCTTCAGGAGTTTAAGTTGGAAGCCATGGTGCAAGAAGGGAAGGAAAGTCATACCATTTACTATGCTGAACAAGAGTATGGGTTTTATTTCCCTGTTAATGAATTATAACACTAGTGAGTAAAGGCCTTCCCTCAAACCATGGTGAGCGCGGAGCAAATACATGTCTATTCAGGCCTCCACTCAAAACTTCTAAGTGATTTTTAATGGGTACAGTTAGGTCTAAAGAGGGAGGAACATTCCTCTCAAAAGAACAGGATGTTTATGGATTCCAAGATCTCAAAGCTGGGGCAGGTGGCTCAGATGACTCAGACTAAGTTTCCATCCGGGAAGGGGAAGGGCCCTTGCACCTCTCAGCTGCCTCCCTCGGCAGCCCAGGGAAGGCATGTAGCCCAAGTTAACAGAACAACCCACCACTTGCCTCTGCTGGCAAGTGTCTGTTTGTCTGTTCTGCCAGTGTCTTCCTTTTCCTTTTAAAAAATTGCATAAAAGACTCCCACACTTACCTCTGTTTTCGGATTGTCCTGTTCCAGTTTTGAACCACTAGTTCCTTGAATGTTAACCTACACTCCAACACTCCCTGCATAGGGTTAAGTCCCCATCATAAGGTGCCCCATACAAATTGAGGCACTCAGGAGTAGTCTTTCTGAGAAAGTAACTCTTCTCCCTATCTGTTAATGCAAATGTATTTACTCTGGGGTTGTAACTTTTTTTCTATAATGTGTCCCAGGTTACAATCCAAACTTTGAAAAGGTAGGAACTCAGAGTATTTTCACAGGCTCCTTACCGGAGACCCAGAAAGATTAAGCCAATTTCTCATTTCTGTTCATGTATCCAAGGACTAGTTTTTGTGCCACTGTTTCAGTGCTGAATGCTTGTTCACCTGGGCTACAGAGGATGTCGGGGTGTTTACTGCTTTCCACGCTGTAGATATGATGTGAATATTTTGCACACTGAATAACAACATTAAGACCAAGTGCCACCAACTTCTTCAACAACATCTCTATTCCACAATGACTTCGTAATGGAAATTATTTTGATGTTGTTGGTAATTTCCTAAACTTTGTGTTGGATGATACTGTGTAACATTCATGTGTTGATGAGAGTATTGTGATACTTGAAGTGACAACTAAGTGCCAAGTACTATAATCGTTTAGATGCATCTGTATTACCAACTATTTCAGTTACTGCCCTGACAAATAACAAAATTTACCTTTTATTAAACCATATAGACTGATGTGAATTCTTTATCAATAGAGAGTCCTGTATTAACAGTTGCATAATTTGGCCCAGGATTACTGTTAACACTACCTGGCATATAGCACCTCAGTTCACTCCTAAATAAATTTGTCACATTTAGACTATTCTGGCTTTCCATGTTATTCCAAGATGTAATTTCAGTACGACAGGTCTCTCTGCTTGCCTCAGGAGAACATGATGCCAGTAAGGCATGCAATCTTAGAACTAGAGAACTGGAACTGTTTTCACAATGTTTACCCCCCAGGGAAAGTGAACTAAAAAAATCTGAAGAGAGCAATTTGCCTGCAGACTAAGAATATGCTTATTCTATCAGATACAGTTTTTCTATTGTTTCCCTACATTTATGGTGATTTTGTCAAAGTAAGTAGTACTTAGAAACAATGAAAAACCATACCCTGCAACTACAACTCTGACATAAAGAAAGCAGCATAATTTTTTTAAAAAACCTAGTGGGTTTGCCAATTAATTTCTTTGTGTGCTGTACAGATTCCCCATCTAAAGATTTCAAATCTCTTGAAAAAATACACTACACTCCACAACACAGGGCTAACTTCCTGGGAAACCTAAAAGGGGTTGTGGCCATCCCATAGCAAGTAGCTGTAGATGCTGCAGATGTTTCCACATCATCTAACTACGGAACATCTGACAGTTTTCTCATCTCACCAGCTCTAAAGCAAGCTGCAAACTTCACCTCAGTGTGTCAGGAAGGCAGGTGGGACTTCAATTTAGGTGGACAAATCATGGAGCTATCTGTACCAAAACATGCAGAACACTGAAGCCAACTACAACAAGAGGTCCTGGGCAGTGTTTCTTTATCTCTCCTTCCCTCCCAGCCTGGCTTTAAATGACATATTGCTGTCACAAAATCCACAGAGTAAGTGGGAATTGCAAGCTGTCTCTGGCTTCCTACTCTGTTTTGTTTCTGTGACAGTCACATTAACAAAGTTAACTGAATCTTGTAATTTCAGAGTTTATGCTGATACTTACTGACAGCACTTTTTGATGAAAAAAAGCATGGTAGATTTTTATCTGATGTGATTCTTAACAGGTGTTAGGGTTCTCTTCTCCATATAAATGATGAGAATAACTTTTGATAAACACTGTAAAGAATAATATACTTTCTGTACTTTAAAGCATGTCCACACTGGAAGAACTGTATCTTACACGTGAATGTGTTTTATAAAATGACTGAATTCCCAGAAACCTTTGAGACACTCAAATAGAGATATTAATGATTTTTATCTCTGATTAGGAAGCTGATTTTACAAACTGTGTGTTTGTAATCTTGGAAGCTGAATTAACTATAACAACAACAAAAAAAGAACCTATGTACTTTTTTTCCTAATTAAATGTTACTTTGATCAATATCCTTTTAAATTCTAGTGGGACGATCCAATTATTAGTAGGTAAGTGTATTCCTTCAAATATAACTTTCCATATGTGTTTATTTGCATTTTCAAAGGGAGAATGAAGCTCTGAGTTATCAGATATTAAAGCTCCAATCTACAAACTCCTGAAGTACTCTGGTAAGTCAAATCAGATCCTTTGTTCTGTGTGGTTTTTCCAAACAAGTTTTAGGCTCACAAGATATGGAAAAATGGGAGCATGAATATAGGGGGGCTCTTTGTATGTGTTATTCAAAGAGCTGGTCACTTCTCTAGAATTGCTTCCAAAAGCTTGTATCATTTTCCCCCCACCAACCCCAGAGGTTTGTCTAATCTTAAATATATTCTCTCATTTCCCAGCCATCTCACAATTAGTATATTTGCATTTGATTATTGTTCCAGTATTACTTTCACAAACAAACAATATTATGACATTATTGTTTTTACAGTCTTAGAAATGTTTGAGGGCCAATGACAAGAGTATATATATAGTATCTACTTGATACTATTTTATATACAGTATCTACTTGAAGTACTAATAATCTTGTTCTATGTTGGTCATTACCAGTTTGTAACTGAGAATATAAGTCTCAGACAAAGACTACCCATGACACAAACACCGTGGGAAGAGAATTTGTAACAAAATGGAACACTAAATAAGGCCTTGAATAGCTTTATTGAAATCTGTATAAATAAACATGCGCATTTCAAATGTAAACCCAAGTGAACTCAAGTGCAGACAAAATTTTAACCTCTGTCATGCAGGAGGTTAGTTTACATTTAAAAAAAAAAAAACCTCAAAGCAGCTTTAAAATACCAGGATGAAACACCAGTTTAATATCAAGGTATAAAGCAAAGCCATGTCCAACATATCTCATTTATATCCTGGTCAAATGCAATTTTTTAAACTTTTTAATGCTAACATAAATAAATAATTTACCAAAATGTGCACTCACAGAGTGAACTTTTATTTACAATACACAATTTATAACCTATTGTATTTGATTAGTTCAAGTGAAGAACATCATACTTTTTGCTTTTTTCTTTTTTAAATTTTAAACAGTGGGACACAAAGCAATTCTTCAGGTAGTAGATATGTGACATGTGCCCCCACATTTAAGAGCCCCTCTCAAAGGCAGTATTGTATGCAAATCAACAATACATTCTTCCAACTAGATCAAAGGGAAAGCAGCAAATCAAAAAATATTTCAAACGGTCACACTTATTTTGGCATCCTGGACCCCTGAACACAGTTAACTGAAATTCAACTTGGAGTTTGTATGCCTTATATACTGTACAGGTTCTGACTTGAACATGCAAATGCCAATTCTCTTATGAGTTACCTTTTCAGATACACTGTAAGGCTATGGTGAATTCCATCCGGAACACACAAAGAAAATTAACAGCCCTACCTTTAAAGTGATTTTGTCAATTAACAATTTAAAGGCAGGTCATATTGAAAAAATTCTCAACTAAGCCCGATACACAGTCATTACTATGGATACAGAATACTATTAACTCTGACCTTAATACAGAGTAGTTTGCAAGCTGTCAAACTACAAAAACTGGGGAGAGAGAACTTATAGCACAATTTAAATTTTGGACTGTTATCAGATAAAAAATTATGCATGTCTTAGAAGCAAGATAACAGGAATTATGTCTGCAGAGTAGATTCCAACAAGCAACAACGGAGACTTACATTTACTTGAAAACCCTTTCTGTTAATGCAGCATGAAATCTAGAACCTGTTCCACAGCAGAAGATAAACATAATATTCTGGATGTTCCACTATGTCACAAAAGGTTAAAACACCTTTTTGAAGCTATTTCTTCTATTCTGATCAAATTAAAAAAAAAAAGAATAGGGAGAAACAAAAACTTGTTGTTTCAAGAAAACTACTTTAGGTATTTATGACATTTTTACTTGTACTCTGTTGGCAGCCTAAGGAACATGTACATATTCATCCAGAAACTAGACTTGGCAGTAGTATTCTTGCAGTACTAGGAAAGTAAATGTCAGAAGTCCACAGATTTAATATTTTAGTTATTAATTCACATCCAAAACAAAAGAAAACATAATTCATCAGAACAGCAGCAGAAAACTTAAAAGGGGTTTATTTGTGATTTCCTATATATACCTTGTGAATATGAGACTGTAAATGCATTAGAGACAATTTCTGTTTAAGTTTTTATTGTTTCACTTCAAGTACTGCACATGTTAAAATGTAATAAAGATTTACATTCTATTATCTGAAACTCCCCATCTCAGATTTTTATTCTTAATTTGGTGGGCATTTTCACTCTTTCAATCCGTATCCCCAGTAAGAGAGTCTCTTTTATGGCTTCTAGTTCTTCCCATCAGTTAGTGTGCATACAATTTTCATTTTCTATATCATTATCATTTTCATTGCTGTCTTCATCACTTTCTAGTGGGATGCCTGTGGCAGCTGAAGCACCTTGTTTAGTTTCCCGGTCAAGCGGGAAAAAGCCAGTTCCACTGATTGTGTCCTGTCTCTGGTAGAAGAGCACATACGCAGCTTTGGACTGTAAAAGAGGGCAGTACATTATGCTCATGAGGCATCAAACAAAACATTTACAATCCAGGTTACTAACTCTTTTTCTTTGCTTCCAAGTATACAAGGTAAAATGACAAAGAAATGGAGACTGTTTATGTTAGTTATTTTTGCATGTTGTAGCAAAGCATTCTTGGTTTGTACTGTCCTTTGGGAGAACACAAACTACTGCCTACAAATTTAACACAGGTTTCATGGTTTACTCTTCATTTTTCCAGCCCTGACACAAAAACATCAACAGTCCCAAATTTGGAAACATAAAAGATACTTGCCACTATCTGGTCCTCACTTGCAGTGGACACACTACTGTCATCAAAGTAGTACCATTTTCCATCATCCTTATTTTTTGCAAAAGCAGTATCTAGGACAAAAAAGTAAAATATCTCAGGACTCTGTATATTCATAGATGTAATATAATCGGTTACTAGAGTGTGTTACTGTCTAACACTTTATATTTAACTAAACCTCACTATCACTATTAAACATCTTTAACGCTTTATTTTTAGCAAAGAGAGTTCAATCACTAACATTTCCCTTCTAAAGACAATGAAAAGGACAGTCAAAACACAATCCCTCAGTCATTTTTTCTCTCTGCTTTCAAGGAGAAGCACAATGAATAGAAGTACAGACAAGCTAGACAAAATCAGATGTAAGAGTACAACAGCTCTTATGTTTTCTCTTTTCACAATATGAATAGCTAGAAGCATAAAAGAACCTACAATTACCCTTGAAAGAGCTCATTGCATACAGATTTTTGTGTTGAAATACTTGTGAAAGCATTTCAAGGTAAAGGAAAAAAAATTGTCCCTCAACCATTAAAAAGCACCATTGATTCAAAGTGATCAGTACTTCAAAATCAACACAGAAATAAAAGCTGACATCTAGAATGATGACACTTGAAATCAACTTACAGTGCCCTCCTCCCATTCCTCCATAGTGGTTGGAAACAGCAATCAAATTGTAGCGGCAAGGCCCTGCATTGGGATTAATAAGGAACTCTGACATGTCCAAGTCACTGTTAAAAAACAAAACAAACCAAAATCATGTAAAACAAGCAACAAAATCCAACCAAAATTCAGTCATGTTAACAGCATTTTTAACCACAGTTTGGTGGTCTCAGAGCCCTTTATTTCATATGTCCTAGAAAAATACACCAGACTACTCTGCCAGTGCATCTCTTTCACTCTGTGAGAAATGGAACAGGAACAAGCAATCTTTCATACTTTAACATTATAATTATTTTGCCAAGTTTACACTCTTAATCCAGAAGCATTTTGTCATTAGTTTACTGGATCCTCTCATAGAAACTGAGAACAAACCCATTTTATGTAATTGCTGTATTAAACACATGCCCTAGTCACGATTTTATATTTCTAGCATCAAAATACTTGAATTTCTTACTTTATTGGAAAATCAACCAATGTATCCAACTTGTCCCTCATGTATCTGCTGTAGGAAAAGCGCTTCAGATGAACTACCAGTACTGGGGGCAGTGACCACAAGTCTAACTTCTTAGTAGCTTGCTGATGTTCTTTACAGTTTGGACAATACCTAAAAGGAAAAATCATAAATTTTAAGTAACTGTAGTCCATACGAACGGTAAAACACATTACCAAAGGGAAAGTCACATTCATGGGAGGACCTACATGAGCAAAAACCATACACTCTTCACGTTCTGTTACTAATGCCATAGATATATATCCCTTCCAGCTTACAATGTGCAAGTGTGATCCCAGTGAAGCTCAACATCATTAACACAGAAGCAGCATCCCCCAATACTGGATTCTCATCTCCTACAACCGTGATCAGATCCCTGTATCTTTAGTTAAAAACACAGCATTCTTGTATTTTATGAAAAAGAGATAAAGTGTTCAGAAACTAACCCTTAAAAAAAAGCCAAAACCAACAAGCAACTGTGATTCTTTCAAGTTTCAGTTTCCAAATTGATTCTTTCAAGTTTCAGTTTCCAAATTCATCCATCCACCACCCTATCCCATCTGCCATCTAAAACCAGATCATTACAGTGATTCCTGGAACCTGGAAAAACTCATTACTAGAAATCTCCCTTCTTAGTAGGCAAGTATTAAACAAGCTGTGACTTAGAAATTTATTTTCCCTGCAATGCATACTTGAACCGTTCAGCAACTAATGCTCAGGGAGGAAGATAGGTAAGAAAGAATGGAAGAAACTCTTCTTTGAAGTAGTCTATGCATATTCTAGACTTTAGCATCTAACAAGTAAAAATCTAGGGAAAAAAAAAAGAAAAGAGATAAACCCTAATGAAAAGACTGCAAAAATGTCTTTAAATAGCAACATCAGATAATGACAAAAAATTAGGAGAACTGTAAGGGCAGGCTGGAATTGAAAATCTGTTTTCCCAGTTGGCTTAGAATATGTAGAATACAAACAGTGCTGGACTAAGGATGGTGAACTCTTGTAGATTAGACTTGTGACAACCTAACAAATAAAGAAAAATGTGATTAATGACCTCCAGTGAGATGCATCTAGTAGCAGCTGCTTGACTTCTGCAGTTGTATTTAGTAGTTAAAACACTCTGCTTAAAATGTGCTGCCAAAATGGAAGTGCTGACATACCACACCTGAGTTATACGGTATCTCAAACAATCTATCCAGTTTTGTATAATCTAGCAAACCCCCCCCCCCAAAAAAAAAAGAGATTTTCTAAGTTAGCTCCCTACCCTGCACAAATATAGGAGAAACTCTGGTGACAGCGTTGGGAGAGCTTCAAAACTTGTGGGTATCCACAGAAGAAAAATTAGCAGTCTCTTTTTTCAAACTCAATTCTGAGCTTAAAGGTGTTGATGAAAGATTATCTGCTAGAAAATTCCTGGGAAAAAAGGATCTTATGGGAACATACTGTAATTATGAATATTCAGATGTGATTCCAAATTATAATTTGGAAGAACCATGAATAGCATAAAAGTCTCTGCCAAAAACCTAAAGGCTAGAACATGAATTTGAGGGGATTATTGACTACAGACATCCCCCATCCCATAAACCTGCTGTTTACACACATCCCTATTTAATGTATCGATGCAAGGCAAGTTATGTATTTGCATAAAGAAAATTCAGTATGCACCAACCTCTCTCATCTCAGAAAGGAGTATTTGTTTAAACCACTATATTGAATTTATCACAATATTATTCATTCACTGTCCATCGAAGTTCACAGACTAGAGCGCTTGAAGTATCAACCCCTCCTCCTAACTGTGAATGCATTAAATGTCTTCCTCACAAATAAAACCTTCTTTTGGTAAAAATTTGGTACATGGTAAAAATTTTGGTTAAGTAATGGACCACAACAAAAGGCATTTTGAGAATTTTCAACTATGTTTGAAATAACAAGATTCAAAATGCCATTAAAAAATCAGCTACTGATCTCTATGTTCTGGTGTGGTTTTGATTAATTTTGAGAAATAGACCACAGTACATAAATGTAATTTTTTGTGCTTACCATGGGTCTTCAGCACCTAGTTTTTCCTTTGTTGTGAACAGCTCAATGCAGTCTTTTAATTTCACAAAAGGCTTTTTGGGAGGCTTATATTCCACACTTTCATGTTTTTCAAAATCCTAAAGAGAAGTATTTCTTGAGTTAAGAGAACAAATGAAACAAAACTCATTTTAGTGATGTCGTCTTACTATAAGCAGTAACTACAAAGCTCCTATATATGGAAAAACTGATCAGAAACCATAAAAGTAAAAAGTTTCCACAGCTTCAGATTTACTTCCCAGTTCCATAAGCCCCAGATTTGCTAATTACATGGATGTATATATGATGTTTATTTATGACAACATGTTTACTAAGAATAAAATGAAGAAAGGATATAGTTGCTGCTTCTTGCCAAGACTTACAATCTCGTATGTCACACACTGCATTTTTTATGTTTAGTTATTTGTGCTGGGAAAGGGAGCAACATAAACAGCCTACCTCTGCTGCACTATCATCAAAGTATCTCTTCTTCAATTCAGGATCCCAATCCAAAGCAAGGAAAGATCTTTCTAAGATTAAAAAAATTGTTTTCTCTTAATATTATTTCCTGCTTTACATGAAATTGTATTAACTTTGGGCAAACACACTTCAAAATAAATTAAACAATGGTATAATGAATTAATTACAAAAAAATGAAGCATATAAAAATTATGTATTTCAAAAAGCCAACTGCAATAAAAATTTAGTTAATTATACAGAATTTACTATTTAAAAGAAAAATATATCAAACAGCACACAATGAAAATGAAACATGACAGTCAGAAGAGAGTCTCAGAACCAAATATTGGCCACTCTGTTCCCTGTGACTTACCATCAAGCCTAGGTTGCCTGTCATCAAATCTAATATGCCTGGTATCATCTTTGATGTAGTTTATGTCAGTACTGCCTAAATTATTGAACTGGAATGTAAACAATCGCTTTTTGTGTCCCGTGAGTGGTTGACCTTTGCAAGTATCCTCAGTACACAATCCATTTTCAGAGTCATTGTCACCCCCAACTGAGTCTTCTGATTGGCTGTTTTCATTCTCTGAGGGAAGTTCCTGATCCTGGCTGGATTCATCATCTTGCTCATCTGTTTCCATTTCACCTTAAGCAATTGGAAGAATAAAGAGGAAGAAATGAGACAGAATGACAGTAATTGAAAAACACTAGAGAGTTAACTTCCATTTGAAATTCAACACCAAATACTAAACAAGTGTAGATATTCCAGTCTTACTTGGAGATCCTTCTTCATGTATTCCATTTGGGCCATTACCATTGATACCATGGTCCTTACAGCAATGCAGGGAACCTTCAGTGTCTTCGCTTTCAGTACATGTTTTTACATATCGGCTAAATGTAACAAATGAAAGCAACAGTTAGAAGCAATGGATTGTTAAACAATTTTCATTGTTCAAACTGGTAATTAAACTGTTTTCACAAGTCCTTGCTACTGTACTGTATTTCTGCACTCCTTTCTGATTTACTCAGATTATCAGTTTTATTGCCAAACGTGTCTAGTGTTACAAGCACATAGGAAAACCTGCTCACATGTGACGGTATATTTTCGGCAGCTACTTGGTCTGAAACAGCTTGATTCTTAGTCTCACTCTCTGTTTGTCCACTATTCAGTTTTTTAAATTGCTCATTAACCATATTACAGAGAAAGTTACATCAACAGAGAAAGAAGCATAAATTTAAATTAGAGGTTATAGGATTTTAATTTCTTCTATATAATGACACTAATTCTAGTCTAGTTTCAGAAAGTGTCAACCATGTACTTCTACAACAAAAATTAGTGCATAAACTTGAACAGTAGCAACAGGAAGTATAACCATAGCATAATAACTGGAAAACATTTCCACTTTACCAAGACCTTGCAAACAGCTAAGCACACAAGATAATTATTTAACAATACAGACTGACTCTCTACTGTTTGTCAAACTATTTGTCTTCTCAAATACTTTTTGGATGAGGTCATGCTAACAAAAAAATAAAATTAAAACCCACATTAGTGGCTAAAATTTTATATTTAATATTCAAATACAAATACAAGAAAGCAAATACAAGTACTCAAATCTAATCAGTATGTTAGAAATGCACATGAATGTACATGCCTACTGACTCCAACTATTAGCATTATTCTTAACAAACTAATTTTTCTTTTAACAATAAACTTACCACATTCTTAGCAGCAGCAGGTTATACAGTTTATCTTCAGTATTGTTTCTAGGCACTGCTATGAGAAAAGGTTGACCAAACAGTAAAGAACCACTATGGCTGTAGCTAGTGTGCCTGCACTTTTCCCTTAAACAAACAGGAATTATGACTTGTTCTGTATCTTCTGTTCTATTGATAGCAATTTCAAATCTAGAAGAAAATCAGAAATACAAAGAAAAATGGTCAAGGAAAAAGCTACAAAGGGGAAAAAGAAAAAATATCCCCTCCCAGTTTGATCTTTATCTGGTGTCTAGGTTTTAATCTTTTACAAATAACAAACTGCAAAGAGACACAATGTGTGTTATCTACACTTACACATAAATGTCATCACGCTCCATAATGCTACTTAGATTTTCATCCATGGCAAATATCCTGTGGAACCTGTGATTGTATATATCAGTAACAATCATCTGAAAAGAAAATGGAGTATACATTGTTAAACCAGGTTAATACACATTAAAATGCTATTTGTTGTGCTTTATTTAAGAGATCACTCTTACCTTATCTGCAGCAACACCAGACAAAGCTGACAATGCTGTGCAAAGATCCAATATATTTCCAATTTTGGGAACAACTACTTTGTACTAAAAAGGACAATATAATTTAAATTTATTAAGAGAACAAATATACAAATGCCCAAACAACACATGTCCAGCAAGCTTCACATATTTCTTTCATAGTTTTGAAACTTAAGGTGTAAAGTATGTAGATCAACTAACATAAATTTCAAAAGCTGCATAAAATATAGTAATTCTATGCACAACTCAACAAATACACATACACTGCCTACAGATTCTCATTTCACATGCAGGGAGAGAACTTGAATAAAGTCAAAGAAAACCTCTCTGTGGCTTCCCTTATGCAGTGCTCCTGAAGTTTGTAATAAAACTCCACACAAAACTCTTATCTGTTATTTGCATAATAAAGATAGGATTAATTAGAAAGAAGCTATTATTAACTCTGTAATTAATTGCTAAGCATTGCATGCTATATCCTTAAGTTTTATAATAATTTAGACTCAAAAAACTCTACTGAACTGGTACTCTTCCCAAACTATTAATTCCAGCACAACCATCTCACATGAGTCACGTTCAACTACTTCAGTAGTTTTCAACTACTTTTTGTCCCCTGTGCAACTACTGTGCACCATCCCCTATTTTCACAATTAAGTTTTTAGCAGGCTCATCTCCCATCAGTTAATACATCTCCCTTCACCTTCAAACTCCTCAATTCATGCTGCCTTTGAGAACACTCTTTTCTCCCACTTTCCTTCTTATAGTACTGATTTCAGGTGTCAGAGCCTTTCTGAATGACCACATGACTGCCTGAGTCGTATTTTTTTCACTTATCCTCACTTAGTGTATAAGGTACAGCTAGAACCATTTAATCAGGACTTGGTTATGATAACCTTATGTACATTTTTTCATTATATTCTAAGGTGTGTAATATCATCCCCTTCCTAAAAAACGGCAAAAGGGATACTCTTCACAAAGAAATCTCATCTGAAATGTTTTGACTATGAGGTGAGAGACTACCCAATATATTTAGTCATGAGGGTTTTTTCCACCACTTATTACAAATATTTGCCTTTAGTGATTAAGAAACCAAGAAATTAATCTTATAGATTAAGTATAGATATTTTTATAAACATCAAAATTCATCACAGCAGCTCTCAAAAAATTATGTCAGCACACATTTTAAAGATTAAGAAGCCCTATTAACACAACCATAAAGAAATTACCAATTCTTTCTTGAAACTATACAAGCTATGTACAGTCATCATCAAATAGGTATAGTCTTCCCCGCTTTCCTAAGTGAGACTTCAGAACACATACCAGAAAAATAAAGCTTGTTGGATTTGCTTATAAATTTGCACTGTGTAAAGGAACTTGGGTTCACTGTTAATGCCTCATGAATCAAAGTGTTTGTATATAAACTAAGCTGCTTACCTGCATAGGCTTTGCAAGTGGATCCATTCTAACTAAATAAACTTCCAAAGTGCGTTCTTTTTTCATGGGTAATGGAAGTGTCAAGTAACAAAAGGGATCAAAGGTTACAGATATTTTAGCACATTCAGGACAAACTAGAGTAGATTTAAAAAGGCCATGAAATATATCCACAATGATGGAATCATTTCTCTTCAAATGGTTTTCCCAGGCTTCTTCAGCAACCACCTGTAAACAAAGTATGATCTGGGTTATGACAAAGAAGTAGGAAATGAATAGTGAGAATTATTAGTAAAAGTCCTTGACAGAACATTTTCAGTAACCACCTAAACACAGAAATGTCACTCCAAAGGACCCGTAAGGAATGTTACTACTATCAGGTTTGCAGGTTAAAAGATGTATGCTTTTCCTAGGACAGAGATCCTGTCAGTGGTATTACACAGTGTGAGTGACTTTCAAGTAGCTTGGGGGAAGACAAAAAGCAGATAAACCTACAAATCCCATCTGAATTAACTCATACTCATAACAAAAGAAGAGTTTCCCTAAAGTAAGAGTACTGGAAAGAGACAGAATGCTGTATCCTGCAGGTATAAAAATAAAAGAACAACAGAACAGGAATTGTTTTTTCAACTGAACTCAGAACTGAATTGAACTAGAACGATTATCTTAATGAAGTCTTAAAAAAGAACTTACCATCCTCCCATCTCCCCTCATTATCTTAAAAATAAATAGAAATTTACACAATTTCTCAAGATGTCAATTTTAAAACTCTGTCCTATTTTCTGATACGTCTTTCAGAAAAAGCCCCACATAATCAGTTTCCCAACCTTCCAGTGCATAATCATGTAGAAGTATCTTACAGCATACAACTTTGACTAAAATGAAGATGATCAGCTCCAAAATCCCTACCTTGTCTGGTCTCCCATCTGCATCCTTTAATTGAATATAAGGCTTTTTCCTAATTCTATTCAAATCCTCATGTAAACCATCCAAGAGAAAAGCCAGTAGCTCTTGACAATCTTGTTGCTGATAACCAGAAAATTGTGGTGCAAATCGTCCCACTTGTGTCTAAAAAAAATAAATGCAAAACACTCCTGATACCTGAACTGTCAGAAAGAGTATATACTTCTGAGATGCTACTGCAGCATATTGAAAAGGTAAAACTTGTAGTTATAAAAGGTAAGCTTTTCAATGGAGACAGGAATTCAAAACTAATTCTCAAAGACCAAAGCACAAGGACAGGTGATACCTGCTGAAAAATACACCCAAGTGTTTTACCAGTTCAATGAATGAACTGCATACTGACAAACAGTACTTGAATTTTTTTTTTTGGTGTGTATTTCTCTAAGTTTTATTTGTGTAAAAGTACAAAACCAAAACTGACATGTACATTCCATGTAATTTCCTTACTGACCTTAAATGCTCTTGGGGTAACATAGCTGTATTTTCCTGACCACATTTGCTTGATAAGCTCAGCATAAGATTTTGCTATTTCACCTCGCATTCCTAAAGGATTGTCAAAATTCAGCTCTTCTTGGTATTTATCATTGAGGAAGTACTCTGTAAGAGGAGGTGTGTTGCTCAGACACTGCAAAAAATAATACAGACTTTTTAGAACAGTGATTGGAATCAGTTCTACACAAAGAATGTTTTAATTTTGTTAAAGCAGCCATGAATTGTAATGTCTAGTGCCTGGAAGGAAAAGAGAAAAAACCCTAAATAACCTTTTCCAGAAACAAATAATGGCTTTAATCCAACACTGGCTACAGCTGTCATTACAAGTTACGCAAAAATAAGATCTGTCAAGAGCTGTACCTCAAAATTTATAAAACAGACTAGTCCAAACAACCCACAGCATGACAACATAATTTGTATCAAGATTTAAAACAAACAAAACAAGGTTTCTTGAGACACGAATGGCTTTATGAAACTTGTTGCTGGAGCTTGTAGTAGACGTGCAAAGTGGAGAGTGCACACGTTCGGAAGAGAGAGGCAACAGGGCTTATTACTTCAAATTATAACATATTCAGAGCAGTATCTAAAAAAAGATTTCTTTTATTTTGGCAGGCGAGGGAAGGTGAGGATGCTTGGCCTTTTCCTTCTCTTTGTTAATATCAGGTTATGGATGCTGTTGGAGACAGCAATCTGTGCTAGAGCGACTAGACTTCGAATTACAGTGCTGTAGCCCTTGCTATGTTCTTTTAAATCTTGTGATGCAGTTTAGAGCTGAAATTAGTCCAAGGAAAGCAAGGACCTTGGTTTAGATTTACAGACAAACTATACCAGTTTGTCTCTTCTCTCAGCATTTGGAGACAGCAGGACGTCATCACTGCAGTATGATTTACAATTTCACTTTCGATTTTTGTGTGTTTCTCTTCATACTCCTTTAAATAAACATTTCCATCACTCAGGAATAATCTCCATGCCATGCCTTAGCATATATTCTTAAGAGTTTGTTCATTAAATATTGTAAGCTTTTCTGCATTCTTTCCTTTATGAAAAGATTTGAGGAAAGGTCAAGTATTTCACCAGTCTCGTCTGCCTCTCTGTAAACAAGGGGAAGAGCCCCACATATGCTATTTGCATAAGATATAAGAATTAGACTGGAAGAATTGAAACTTTATTGAGTAGGGCAAAAAAAAAAATTCCTATGTCTGCCTATCATACCTGTGTAATATTACAAAGCAAAACCAGTCACATGCTGTAGAGAGCTGAGTTTCATGCCTATATCAAACTCCTTCCTTTCTCTTCCTCCTCACCTAAAGCTTTCAGGATCTGTCAACACTGCAAAAAAAAATTCCTGGTATTACAGACACTTTTGGACACTCGGGGTTGAAGCAATCTCATTTTTCTCTTGCTATATGGCAAAGAGTTTTTACTTCCAGTAGTGGTGATCCCAGCTTCCCCTACCTTGCTGATGTGTTGTCTTCTGGATTATTTTTGGGGTGGTTTAGGAAATGAAATCAGTTCAACTGTTCAGTTTAGTGTGAGGAATGTCAAACACAAGGAACTAAATAATGAAAAAATAGTATATGTTTCTACAGGTCTTTCTGATAGTCAAGCATTATACGATGTCCTGACAATGTAGAGTCCATTAAAAAACAATTCACTAGTTTCTAGTTTTCACCTAATAAACTGATTGTGTCACTTTCTCAGAATATTAATTAATATTTGTAGTACAAGTCAGGAAGATTACTACAGGTAACTTCCTTTTTTCCTTTAACAATATTCACATTACAGCATAAGATGACACTAATGGTAGTACTGGAATGCACAAATGTCTATCTCAACACAGCAAGTTTTGAGGTACAGAGCTGATATATTTTTGTAAAATACCAGGTACCAAAATTTTGAAAAGAGTAGATTCTAGAGGAGCTAATAAAGTTGGCCATATATGCATTGATCTTTTCAATACAAGTGACAAATCTAAATGATTACAAACATATTTCCTCTTTTAAAAGGCTGTCAATGGAGAATTATATAAGATCATGATTAAAGTCAGAAGAAAAAAAGTATCCAGAAGCCAATTTGAGGGGAATCCCACATTCTTATTTTCTCATGTCATATGTTGTAGGTTATCAAGGAAGCTTTATGGAAAGTGTCTATTAAAACCAAGACAATCTACTGGATAGTTAAGTTACCAGATTTATGTGTCCTGTTCAACCAAGTGATTTGGGGTTTTCTGTTTGTTTCAAAACACAGACAATAAGTAAACTAAAAGTAGACCAAAATGTGAGGAACAATAGCAGCCAAAATAGGCAAACAAATACAGTAAAACTACAGAAAACTGTCTGTGAACTAAAGAGGTAACAGGATGTCACTTTATTTCAGGTACTACTGTCTCTACAAGTTTTCTTTAACTAACAAAATTTCTGTCAAGTTCTCTGAACCTGAACTGATCATTTGAAAAGATCATGGGAAGTATAGAACAGAAGGCAGAAACTCCAAGAGACAAACCACAGGAGAAAAGGTTAATCTTCAGCATGACAAAGGTTAACACTGAAATCATACTTCCATATTACTTATTAATAACCTGGAAAAAGTTATTAAGATGCACAGGAAAATGAGAAAGAAATCATTATTTTTAGTGTTATGTACACATGCATATACACACACACACACACACACACACATTTCAATGCTGTAGCCTCACTGGAATACTGTGTACAATAGCAGCCCATGATAATGATTCCAAGTCTACCTGTCCTATGAAACCTTCATAGAAGGGGGAAATATAATAATAAAAATAGTCAAGTCTTCTAAATCTCGGTAGTTTAAGTATGGAATAATTCTGATGTAAGAGTTTGCACAGATCTAAGTGAAAGAAAAGGAAAAAAAAAAAGAATGAAGAGGGCCACCAAGACTGAGTAGCCTAGAAGCACTTGCCCTGTGAGAAAAGACTGAAGCATCAGGGCTTGTCCAGGCTGCAGAAGAGAATGTTTGAGGGAGGCCCAAGGGCAGCCCTCCAGTATCTCTATGGAAGTTAAGGGGATGATGGAACCAGGCTCTTCACAGTGGCATATACTAGGAAGAAAAGAAACAACGGGCATCAGTTGAAATATGAGAGGTTAAGAATGTAAGGAAAAAAGTTTTCACTCTGAGAACAGTCACGTAGTGGAACTAGGAGGCTCTACCTTCTTGGGAGGTTTTCAAGATCCAACTGGATAAAGCCCTGGGCAACCTGCTCTGACCTCAGAGCCTGCCTTCCTTTGAGCAGGAGGTTGCACCAGAAACCTCCTGAAGTTCCACTATGAAGTTCCATTGTATAATCCTAAGGGAACAAGGAAACATTTCTCCACATCCCATATGGAATATTGCACAAAAATAATGGTAAAAATAAACTTCCAAAACAAAGAAAACATCACTACCTATCATGTCAGTGAACTGGGGAAATGAGGAGACAGTAGAATCATTAATGGACATATTGAAAATTGAACAGTCCTCTAAGTGTCCTGGTTCTTCAGCTTCAGGTGCTACTTATCAAGAATTTTCTGCAAATGACACTAAAGTTTCATGTTTCATCTTTCTAACAAAAGACTAAGAGCTGCCAGACTGAAAAGAAGATCCAAGGCACAGGAGAAAAAGTGATTTACTTTACACCTACTTGTGTCTATCCTACTTCTGTCTGTATGCTATCAAACATGGCAAAAAGCACTTAATTAATATGCTCCTTAATCCAAACTCAACATGCCTATGGCAACTGAAACAGAACTATAAAAACTTAGGAATTTCAGGTATTGGTGAAATATGCTATCTTTTATCTAGATAAACTCACAGCCATAAGTAACTTCAGAGGGAATATTATTCAGCTTTCTGAAGAAAAAAACCTTCTGAAATATCCATTTCAAAGCTTGTTCAGAAGTCAGGTGTATATAATCACACTAATGGAAAAAATGCATCAAAATAAAAATCTTGGAAAAAATGAATCTTTTTAGTGAAAATATTTTTTTCCCCTTCTCGTATTTTTTAATCACAAAATGAAAATTCTGGAACTCTCATATTTTCATTGTAAAAGAAAAATAAAAAACCCCAAACATTTCCACAGAGCTCTAATCTATAATATCCCATCAAAAGAGGAAAGTAATACTTGGGAAACATCCACAGGTGGCAGCACAGCAATGCTTAATGAGACTCATTTTTTCTAATTTATTTTCAGCTTAGAATATAGCTATGTACCTAAGTGAATGTGAATGAAACATCTGCTAGCCAAATATTTTTTATAATATGGGTTCAAGTAGTAATAATAATATCTATTTCACAAAATCTACACATCTTTTGTCTTTCCTGTTTACTTATGCAAAAATAGATCTGCAAAAGCAGACATTTAGGCCTAATTAGAAAAAAATCAAGCCTTACGTGTTTACACTGAAATAAAAAAAATACATGGAATACTCCCTTCAAAAGAATCTGAAAAAACCTATACAAAGATTCCAATACAACTAAAATAAGAATACCAAAATATTACTTTTTTTAAATTAAGGAACAGTGATAAAAGAACAGCACTTGGAAGACAGACAATGATATTTTAACCTTCTTGGCCTTACTCTAATTCAGCTTGCAGCTGTCTGTAATCCCACAGAGGATCTTACCTATCTCTTCATCATCTGTCCTCCAAGTGTCCTGAGCTTCTTAACACTGAAAACCCTTACTTGGAAGGGCAAAGGTCCCCACAATAATAACTTAGAGGGATAAAGGGTCAAGCCTAACCTATAGACTGAAGAACTACTAAAGAACTTGCAACAAAATTTAAGACATGGCCAGGATTTTCACATTTCTACCTAGCATGTTTACAGGGCAAGAACCTTCACAAAAATTTGTCAGACTCAGGAGACGAAGGTGTGAAGGAATTGTCCCTCTTTGTCCAGGAACATTGATAACAGCTCTGATGCAAACTTCCTTCACCGTACATGAGACAAGATCAAAGAGAAGCTGTGTGATAAATGCAGCGGTTTTTGAAGCAGAAATGGCTCCTATGTGAACACTCAAGGGCCTCAATGTTCCCTGGAAAGCACAGAGATCTGAGAGAAGTGGCAATCAGCTGGACAATGGATCAACCAAAACCTGCTTTGGTTGAAGGAAGCTACACTGATCACATCCAGCATGAATGGAATGGAAGGGATCGAAGCAAAGCTTTTGGTGCATTAATGGAATCAAAACCATTTCAGAGTCTAGTACTCTACATTAAACTACTTTGTTTAAAGAAAACACATTTATCCTGAAAACCAGCCCTGTGTTAGCACAATTGTGAAGGAATACACCTTAGGAGGATAGGTAAGATAAAGTAGGTGACCAGAGAATCCACAGAATAGTGGAGATTAAAAGGCATCTCTGCAGATTCTCTGGTCCAACCCACTTGCTCAAAGACAGGTCACCTAGAGCAGGTTGCCTGGGACTTCAGTTAGGTTTTAACCACCTTTAAGAATGGAGGCTTCACAGTTTCCCTGAGAACCATTTTCTACTTTTTGATAAATCCCATTTTAGAACAAAGTTTCCTATATTTAGGAATTGCATATGCTTCAGTTTGTGCCCATTGCCTCTTTTTCTTTCAGTGGGCACCACTGAGGAGAGATTGGCTTAGTTTTCTTTACTTTTCTCCATCAGGTACTACCAAAAAATGGTAAAATCACTCTGGAGTCTTCTCCATGCTGAACAGTCCCAGCTCTCTGTCTCTCCACACAGGTCAGATGCTGCAATCCTTGGTCACCTGTGTGGTCTCTCAGCAGACTTGCTCCCTAAACTCTCTGGGGAGCCCAGAAGTGAACTCAGAACTTGGAGGGTGTCTCTCCAGTGCTGAGTGGAAGGAAAGGATCACCCCTTTCAGCCTACTGGCAATACTCCTCTTTGTGCAGCCCAGGATGCTGTTGTCTGCCCTGGCCACAGGAACACACCGCTGGCTTTTTGTCCAGCAGGATCCTGGGAGCTTCTCTGCCAAGCTGCCTTCCGTCCAGTCGCTGCTGCAGTGTGTACTGGTTCCTGGGGCTGTCCTCCCCAGGCACAGGGCTCTGCATTTCCTGTGACTGAACTTCATGAGGTTCCAGCCCACTGAAGTCCCTCTGAATGGCAGCACAGCAACATGATACAGCAAATCCTCATTGCAGATTTGTGTGATCTCTCATCTTGCTGAGGGTGTACACCATCACCCAGGTAAACGCCTAGAGCAGCCAAAATTCCCAAGCAGAATTCCTGGTTTTGCCATTCACATACTATTTGAGCCAATCTTTTTGTTGCTTCCAAGACTAAGACGGATCAAAACATATTCAGAGTGCTCCAGCTATGGGCATAATAACCCAATGTTACTTTGATAAAACACGAAATTAATAGCAAATTAGCAAAGTGAAATGCATGCTTTCTGTGTAACTGAGAAAAGATGAAAGCGGTGGCAAGAGAAGACTGCAGCCTGTGACACCTCAGTGAAGAACATACACTTTCACTAAAATGCACTTCCATGGATTTCTTAGATGACATTAAACTCTGAATAGTACTTTCATTGAGACATACAGTAGGATGAACTGAAAGACACACTTCCTTGCTAAGAAAGCCACTAAATAATGCATTTGAAAAAACACATCCTCAAGGACATATTAAAGGTACCATGCCAAACTAAAAGCTACACTGCTCAATCAACACCTCATTTTCTTACCTAGAGCACCGTTTTGCTAATCAGCAAACCTGTGTTTATTAATTCACACTACAGTTTCTCAGAATTATTTGAAAACTTAATTCTCTAGATGTAGCTGAAAAGCAATGAAGTCAAAGCTGATTTAATTTCTAATGCAGACCTCAGAATGAAATCTGTTTAACACAATGGGATAATGATGTGATGTGTAACAAGTCAGTTATGCTGCACAGGACTCCTAAAGGCAAAAACCCATGCTTCAAATTCTAACTTAAAGGTTACTTTTGAATTACATACATGCAAATCACATATACCAGCTCAATTAAAGTTTGAATGAGTAAATAAAATTGTCCTTATTTAATCAGTATAGCTTGATGAACAAGGTAGCATCATAAAAAAACCGTAGCAAGAATATTCTTTGAATTCAAACCTAAAACATAATTCTGGTAGATGCACTAGACAAAACCACACGCTTTTCTTTCCAACAGCACAATGATGCAATTCAGTAATCATGAGAGGTTATGTGCAGCATTTTTAGTTAGAATGGACACTGCAAAATGTGTGTCCTTCCCCCTTTCAGTTTAGCCATCTTTCACATAGCATGCTAAAAAATATTTAATTTCTGCACTGTTTAACTCTTCAAGTATCCTCATGAAAATATTTTACAAACAAGTTTAGTTTTATGGATGCCTTATATCAGTAAGTATGGAACAAGCATGGAATTACCCTATATACCACTAACAGGTGAGGGCTGACAGGCTAGAAAGCAATTTTGCATTATATGACCTAGCAGTCCTTTTCTGTGGAAATGTGATCCTGCTGTTCATCCCCATGGGGAATCCAGCTGCAAACTGGGCTGTATGAGCAACTGTGGTCAGAGGCAAAGGGGAGCAAATCTTCCCCCCATTTGGAACTTGTGAGACTGCTGCAGAAGCACTGTCCTGTTTAGGGCTCCCCAGTGTAAGAAAGAGCAGAGAAAGGACACCAATGTGGTCAAGGGATTGAACAACAATATACAAGGAAAGGCAGAGCTGTATGCATTAGCTCAATCTGAAGAAGACAAGACTAAGGGGAGAGCTTTTGGCTCTCTGCAGCTACCTAGCAGGAAGCTACAGAAAACTAAGGCCAAATGATTCACTGACTGCCATCACAAAGAAGGGATAGAAGTATCTACACATACTATGACAACTCTGGAACAGTGTGGTTTTTCTTTTGAACAAATTTCAACAACTTCATACAAATGTACCCGAAATTCCTTTTTTACTCCAACAGGCTAAATAACGACTGCAACGTCTGGGTTTTCTTTAATTTTACCCAAAGAAATCATAAACATAAGCCAAGAACTCTTGTAATGACCAAGGAGGAAAGGAGGATAACCAAGCATGCTGCGGAGTTAAGATCTAATATGTTCATACTCAGCAAGAAAATACGTGAACAAGAACTTAAATACACATAACAGTTTTGTGACAGAAGACTGCTCCAACGACAAAAGGCGAATTCAAGAACTAAACATAACCACACAAAACTCCTAGTTCGGACTAATTATTCAGCAACTGCAGCTTCCATTTAAAATTAGAACACTAAGGTTTCTTCATCTTGGTAGAGGAATATTAGATATACCAGTACTTCTCTTGCATTCATAGCAAAGAACAAGCTAACACATTCCTGTAAGGTATCTCATCCATGAAATAGCTATTCTGAGAGAAAGGTCAAAGGAAAATGTTTTTCAAGGTTCCTGTATGTTAACCTGTGCACTAAAAGTACATAATGAGTCAGAAATAAAGGCCCAGTAATCTATCAGTCATCTACTTTTTGACACTTTTTTCAGTACTGCAATTGGTACTCAAGTGCATTTCCAAAGGAAAAGGCAGTTTTTGTAACATAATATGAATGGCAATTGCTACAAAAAGCAAAGAATCCAACTTCAAGAGTTCAACACTGGTCAAACCTCTTTCTGACATCGACCATTATGAATGCAGCTATGTAAATCAACTTTTAAAGTATACCAATAAAGAAGTATTATTTCTTCACTTTTAATCTTATCTTGCTACTTATCAGATCTCTTAATATCAGTTTTGAAAATGACAAAATAAAACAAGATACTATTTTCAAGTAATAACACTAGCTGATTTTATTTTAAAGTACATACCTGAATTGCTGAATTCATGAAACATGTATTCCCCAAGTTACTGAGGCCACACAGGCCTGGCTGCTCATTGTGTCTTCCTGGCTCTGAATAATCATAATTCTTATAAGCAGTATATGATGGGAGACAATAGTTTGAATTTTTCACACTGTAAGAAAACAAGACATCTTTCATAATTTAAACATGTACTCTACAGTACTTTAAACCATACAAGTACTTTATAGACTTAAATTATTAAAAATGTTAAACTAACTTCTGCGAACAAGTAAAGATTTAAAACACTTAACTTTAATGTAATAACATTAATGTCAATTTAAACGTCACCAACAACCAAAATCAAACGTACTGCAGTAACTGCAATTATTACACCCCTACCCATTTTTTATAGGAGCAGCTTCACAGCTTACTCTATTCTTCATTGTTCTATCATATTTAAAACACTCAGACTTTAGACACCACCAGCAGCAATCAATCATTTACGTTCCTTTTGCATCCTGCTACTGCAAGAGTGAGGTCGGTGGGAATGGGAATGCAGAGTTACAGGTGAAAGCTGAGATTTCCAAGGCCACTGTGGCATAGCTGCCTCACTGCATCAGACAGTCTATTTATAGCTTCCCTGCTAGGACAGCACAATCCAGCATGCAAATGCAGAAAAGCCTTGAGAGGTAAAGGAATGCGCAAAATGCCTTGCAACAACTTCAGTATAAATCTGTGCTGCATTTTTTTGCAGATAGAAGGAACTGCAGAGGACTGAAATAGGTAAAATGATGATATTTAAAACAATTTGTTTCCAGATGAAATACAAAAATATCGAATATAAACTAACCCTCAGAACAGTAAAGTGAGAATATCTGAGAACACTAGAAAGGCAAAGGAATCTTATAAGGGAATGTTTTGCAATATGTTAGAAAAAATCAAGCAACCACAACCACTTTAACCATTTCAGGCGCTGATCATAATGAAAACTGTGTGACAGCAGCTTTGGCTAAAGTTCAGGAGTATTTCTGCAGCTATTAAGCATCATTAATATTAGAACATGAACAAAAATTTGAAAGTCGGATGCTAAGAATGAAGGAAAAATATGTAGTGCAAAGAATCAATCCTAATAAAAAACTGAGATTTGTAATTGCAAAACTCTGGGGATGCAAGTGCCCAAAGGTAACTCTCCAGCCATTACTCCTGAACACAATCATGCCCTTTTACTGAATGCCAACCGTCTCCTCAGTGCACAATTACTCACTTTTCATAAATAACTATTGTTTTTTAATTAAATTATCAAAACTTTCAAACAGACGGGGATGAAAATCTCTCCCTCTTTCAATGGTCTTAGAAATTTGTGTAGTTTATAGCTCCACTGTCCATAAAGCTGCTGTTATCACACTTTTACATCTGATTATTTCTTTTTAATAGCTGACTTTCCCATTAGTCCTTCCTTTTTCTATAGATATGCATTTCCTCTGCTCTCTGGCTTGCCCCCAAACTAGCTAAGAGGTATTGTTTTCACTGGTCATTCTTGATGGAAAAACCCTATAAAGTTAGTGTTCACCCACGTAATAGAGATCCCCAGGAAAAATGACCTTCAGTCTCCCAGTTGCAGCCCAGTTACTGCAGTGAACTCCAATTCCCTTAGGCTGGTAAGCCTTAGCTCCCCCAGGAATCAAAACCACAAGCTCGCCACTGGTGCTAATGCAACCCCCAAAATACAACCAACCCAGCAGTGCACAGCAGTAACAGCAATGCACACGCACAGGGTACACAACAAGCTTCTACACTTTCAGCCTTGCTTCCTTCCTACTGCTGTCCTGATCTGACTTACAGATAACACTTCTCATATGCTTAACAAAAAAAAAACCTCTTTGAAATTTAGATGTAGGGGTAATGAACAAATTGAATTTAATTCTTCTAGGGATTTTAATTTTTATTTCCTTCTCTGCAGCTTTCTCTCCTTCACAAATTGACAGCTTTGGAGGGACACAAGAAAGCCAAGGAGATGCAACTGGTATTTTGTGGCTGTAGCTTACTCATGTGGAAGATTTTCTCAAATTAGCTGAGTACCATGACGATAATTTAGTTCAAGATAATTGCAGTACAGATAGATGCAGTGTGCATTTACTCTAAGGGACAAACTGTCAGTTTACTTCTCAAAAGGGAAAGACATTTATTTTGGAGCTCTTTTATCTTCTGCACTGGCCCACAGAAATATATTTGAGAGGTTTAGAGATTAAGGTTACCACTCATCCTGTGAGTCAGGTCTATTAATGTATTTTTATTTCATGGTTCTACGATATTTTATCAAAACATCCTACAAAACACGGCCTACTGTTTGCAGGATACTAGGAGATGTCTCTTTACAGCTCCATCAATTTGCAAACTGTTTCATTGTGGAAAAATTATTTTTATATAAATTCCATTGTTGCTTTGCTTTTTATGCTTTTAAGATGGATGAAAAAGAAATTATTATTAACAGTCAATAATAAGTAACTAACAATGGAAAGCAAATAAAGATGTAAGGTAAGTCTACGTTAATTTAATTCAAACAGAAATATCCTAGAAAAATTAACTTGTGATAACTATGTGTCCCCAAGCCTCCAGCTGCTTTTCCTGCAAAACTTTCCCAGGTTTAATGAAGGAACTATGCAGGGAAAAGCAGAGGGCTAGTATTAGGATAAGTTAGTCAAGTAAGAGCAGTAACAGAAAGAAAACACTACTAGTTCTTACAAAAAATAGCTTCACAAAAGTAAGGCAAGATCTGAAAACATGAAATCATCTTCAGACCCTTGAACACAGCTCTTGAAATGGCAAAAATGGTAAAGGAGGTTTCCAAATGAGATTTTACTATCTGTAGATCTATAAATTTTGAATTGCATGTGCTAGATCGGAAATGACTTGTTTGTACCTTCTGTATGTGCCTTTAGACATTAAAGCAGCTTTCAAACAGTGATGACGAACCCAGAGCACTCACTGTACAGTGACAGCTCTGCAAAGCATGGAAGTTGAACAGACAAGACTGGAAAAGCATCACTAGATTTGGAAAAGACCTAATTTGACAGAGAAATGCCATGTACCAACAGGTACATACATAAAGGAATTTGAGTTGCAATAATGGGTGCAGAAAATTACAAGTTGAGAAGATTTACTGAGTTCTGTAATATTTCAACCATTTTAATGCACTGCCAATGTATTTTTGTGACCAGCCCCATTAAGAAGACTATTATCAGGTTTCATCAGATTTTAGAGATACCTGAAGCAGCAGGAGAGGCCCATGTCACTACATAAAGATTACTATCTTTATTTTTTGCTCATTATCATTGTCTGGAAAGCAAAATATAACATTATATTTAAATTGTCTTTGTCATAATATTTGGTTATGTGTCAGGTACAACATGAAGAAACTGTTTTTAGAGGTAATGTAATGTACTTAACACTTACACTTCTTAGAATAAGCATATTGAAATATACCAAGCATTTAAACAAAGCTGCCCTTGACAGGCTGACATCACTAAATGATGCAAACAAGTCATTTTAGGAGCCTAAAGCAATGGTTACAAATGAAGGAAACAGAACAATTTCCCACTTAATTCCCCAAGCAAAATCCCTGTTCAGGTGTTTTTAATCTCCATTCCACATAATTTAAAAAACACTGTATATGATATGTATTGCTTTATTAACAACAATAAACAAATTCCAGTAAGACCTAAAAGATGCATGTCTCTCCCTGCTCTTCTGAATCCATCAACACATATTATGCCAATCCTCCTGAGTTATTCTTTCAGTAAGATCACTAGTAAAGGCAAAAGAACACCAATGATCAATTATTTGGAATCCTCCATTCCATCAAAGGCAAACTCACATTTACATAAAAGAAGGCTTCAGACTGGATAAAATTTGCATAAGCTATTTCTGATATCTAATGTATAACTACCTAAACACAAAATTAATTATCTACCAATCTGAGGGTTACTCTTACATAGAACACCTCCTGGATTAGAAAAACATTACAGAAATGTGTACCATACAAAAAAACCATGAAACTTTCAGGTTTTTAACATAACTTGTACTCTGCAGGTGAGCTCTAGTAACTGCAAAAGCAGGCTTGCAATGACTACTACACTACTACTACTATTATGACCATTAATACACACAACCTGTTTGATTTTTTTCTGCCTTATAAATCGTATTTGTCAGCTAAAACTATCTTCAAACCAAATGCTGGTATCTCCTTTAGAGTCACAGCATCTCATGCCCATATGGGGATGCCAACAGATCCTAGAAAGCTACAAATGTATAATTTCACTAATGTACTAAGGACAATGTGCAATATAATATAAATAAGGAAGAAGCATAAAGCATGGAAATAAATTCAAGACAAAGTTGACATTAAGTAGTTAACTAACAAAGTAACAATGATAGTATTACTTAATGAAAAACAAGTACTTTCTTAGACAAGGAAATATTTGCAAGAAGAGTGGAACATTCTGAACTCACAATTATATAATAGAATTAAATACAGAAATCTATCTTTCAATTTACTATTTGAAGCCAAAAATTCTCAATGCAAAAGTATGTCTTTTAAAGTACAAAGTATATAATGGATATGACTTCATCACTGAACACAGACTCTGAGATAAGTGCTGCTAAGATTCGTCTGTATTACATCTTGTATTAAATTACTAATTTGTGATTTATAAAATATTTTTAAGTCATCATAATTGGATTACTGCATTGTAAGGAAAACCATATACTTCTGCACTGAATATCTGTCTCACATAACATCCAGATGTACTGTGTTTTGATACAGAAGAGAAAAATTATTTCTGGTATTTCATAGTACTACAGAGTACATGTACCTATTAACTGATTTACAAATGCTTAAGTTATAGTTAAATCACTCAAAAGGACGAATTCCTTACCAAATCTGAAACTTATATGACTTCCTTCTAAAAATGTATTTCTGTTGAAAATTATAATCGCAAAATAACAACAAACACACACATCTACAACCCCCAAATTTTTTTCTCAAGTTCTAAAAGCTCACATTTTGGCTCCAAAATAAACCAAGAAATAAAATTAAAATCAGGTAAATCATGTGAACAAACTATTTTTAAGAGTTGCAATATCTGGCAACAAGTTTCATAAGTGCCTCCTAAAAATAACTATATCACCAGCAAGAAGCTAACATAAAAAAAAGGAAGAAAATAAGAAAGCCTTGATGGTTTGATTTAAAATCACAGCTGCCTAAAAAAAAGGCACTGTTAAGTGTCACACTTGGCAATAGCACTGCCTTTTGCCTAAACACTGGGAGAAGAAGAAATTAGTTCTCAGCTGGAGGCTCAGCTCTGATCAAGTAACTTTTTGCACAATCATATATACAAAACTCTTCCTATTTACTCCACATTCACACACAGAATACAATAGACTGCAATTAATTACACAGATTTCAACTTTTAACAGTGAGAGTTGGGGCTACTCACAATTGGTAGAAGCACAAGTGACACTTCACCCCTTAGGAAAAATCACTTCTGATAAGTGCAGTATTTAACTGGAAGATATTGTATATTTAATGTTTATGTCACCTTTTTAATATTTAACATCTTCAAATGTGATCACAAAATCCATGTTTAGAAAAATACTAAGAATTTTAATGAATTGTAAGAGTAAGGTTCTTCAACTTCCCCCAGCTTGCATTTAAGATGAGTACTCTCTGGTTTCAAGCATTTCAAGGATGCTCCATTATCTGTTAAAGCGAAATAATTCCACATTTTTCTATATTCACCAACTTTTTACAGCTGTGTACATAACAACAATGACAAAAGTACACAAAAAGTTGGCCAATGCATTAGGAAAGCTCTTCTCTTAGAGTTTTATCACATTATTTATTTTAAAAACCTTCTAATTTGGAATATAAAGGGAAAATCATGTAAAAGTGAGAAATCTCTTACTAAGCACTTGTTCACTGCAAAAGTCAAGCACACAGTCTGATCTCTCAAACTTCTAGCACTAAGAAAGAGAAGTTAAGCTGCTGGCTACATTACAGCTAACACAATTCAGCTGTCATGATTTGAAATCTAAGTGTAATGGTACATAGGCTGCTCTAATACCTTAGGAGCAATAAACAAGGGAAAACCTGATCATAAGGATAAATACTTTATACCTTTCTCGTTGTCCATTTAAATTCAGGCAGGATAATAATAGCAACAATGTATTTTCAGAATTATAAACTCTAAAAGAAATCTATACCTTTACTTACAATAGCCAAAATTCTTTTTAGTGTCTTCCCTGCTCAAGAGTAAGAGTTACAAACATTTCTAATGTTGTTTCATTTCTTGGTGTCAGCATTACCTATGCTATGAAATAGTAACCAGTAACAATTCACAAGCCAAATACTGCAAAGTAATTCAAAATCTTTAAGAGAGGAGTTATAATACATTGAACTTTGTTTATATTACACTGGGGTAATTAATTAAATAATGTTTTAAGGTATATTGCTTACTTTCTGTTGTTCATGTTGTTATAATTATTTGATAGAGATGGAGAGATCTTTGGTAAAGTTGAAAAATTGGATGCACCTGGGGACCTTTAAAAATATGAAAATGATAAATTAGACAAAAATGCTGAGATATTAAAAACTGTGAAAGAAAGATAACAAATGAATGAAGCAGATAAACAAGCATGGAAAAGAAATACTTTTTTAAAAGTGGGCAAAGCACTAAAAATACCCAGGACATGCAGCCCTCAGAATCTGCCTATTAACACCTGAAATATTTCACAATAGTTAAACTTGCATAACTCATTGAAGAAACAGAGATATTAAAAACCAAAAGAAAGCACTGGCCACTGTGCAAAAAAAAGAAAAAAAAAGTTTTCAGCTTACAGGACAACTGTAGATATTCTGATGTTCTAGAACTTAAAATGTGAAGTTTCTAATGTGGGAATTTTATTAATTTTTCATTTCAAACTAAATGGATGTTGAGATGAGATACGAAAATGATCAAGATAAAAACTTCACATTAATTTAACAGCAGCATGGAACCATTTAGTTAAAATGGTCTCAGTAATTTTGTTAGAAAATGTCAGGATATTATGCACAACACTGGATTTTTAAAAACCTTTTTTTTTGCCAAAAAGAGAAGCATTATCACTTATCCCCATGGTTTAGGACTACTTTAAAATACAAGAATAGTGATTATTTTCATCACAAAAACTTCTGAATATAACAAATACAGTATTTACAACTATCCTGCAGTGTATTTTTTTGAGGAAATCTTACAGGTGCACAAGGAAAAGACAGCATACTCAAAGGAGTTCATGTAACTTCAACTGAATTGGAGTTCTGGCTGTCATTGAAAAGCTTTGAAGTACACATCGCTATATTAAGAGAAGAACTGCATGCTCAGGACTTTTAAAGCACTTTTCAAGAACTAAACTCCATAAGGAAATGAACATTTTTACACTGGGAATTTTCCCAAGTACATCTTCACATTTGTTTTCAACTTTCTGTTAAACCTTTTCCAAAAGAAAAGTTGCCAGGGAAGGGGAACCTCAATCCACATCACTCACACCAACTGATGCCAGAGCAAGCAAGAGTTGCTGCCCAGAGCATGGAAAGGGTTTGGAGGTCAGGAGTAATGAACCTGAAGTACAGCACAAAAGAACTCCAGCCACTGCAGCCAGCACCTCAGCTTTGTTGAGGGTCCCGCTTAAATGCCTCCATGCAAAAGCACAAGAAGGGGCAAAACACAAGAGGAGCTGGAGATGTGCATATGCCTGTGAGGGGTGTGATCCTATTGCCATCACTGGCAAATAAATGATGGGATGGCTACTATTCTTGGTGTGTTGGAATTAAAAGATATAGACTCTTTAGGAAGGACAGGCAGAGGAACCTCTTGGGAGCTCCTCTCAGGGATCAATGATCCAATATATGTAAGGAATAAAGGGTGGGCAGGGACAGACAACATTATAGTGGGGGTCTGCTACGGGCCATCCAACCAGGAAGACCGAGGAGGTGATTGGTGACAGCCAACATGCTGACAACTAAGGGCAAATATTGTCAGACAAATTTGCTGGCCTTCTAAAACCAAATAGACAGGTGGTGAGGGAAGACTGACATCATCAGTCTGGACTTCTGCCAAGCATTAGACACTGTCTCTAAGCTGGGGAGACATAGATTTGACAGATGGACCACTTGATGGATAAGGAACTAGCTGGATGGTTGCACTCAAGGAGTTGTGTGACTCGGTGTCGAAGTGGAAACCAGTGGTGCTCCTCACAAATCACTACTGGGACCAGTGCTGCTTAGCAGTGACATGGACAGAGGGATTGGTGCACGCTCACCAAGTTTGCTGTTGACACCAAGCTGTGTGGTGTGGTTGGCATGTTGGAGGGAATGGATGCCATCCAGAGTGACCTGGCTTGAGAGATGTGCTGATGCAAATTTCATGACTCTGACAGCAACAAATGCAAGATCCTGCACTTGGGTCAGGGCAATCCCAACCACAAGTACAGGCCGCACAAAGAATGAATCAAGAGCAGCCCTAAAGAGAAAGAACTGGGTGTGCTGGTGGATGAGAAGCCCAACATAACCCAGCAATGTGAGCTCACAGCACAGAAAGCCAACTATATCCTGGGCTACATCAAAAGCAGTGGGACCAGCAGGGTGAGGGAGGTGATTCTCCCCTCTGCTTTGCTCTTGTGACACCCCGTGGAGCGCAGTGCTCAACTCTGGGACCACGACATAAAGACATGAACTTGCTGCAGTGAGACCACGACATAAAGACATGAACTCGCTTCAGTGAGTCCAGGGCAGGGCCACAAGATGATCAAGGGTCTGGAGCACTTCTCCAATGAGGACAGATTGAGAGAGTTGGGGCTGTTCAGCCTGGGTTGGCTGAGAAGAGAAGGCTCTGGGGACACTTTAGAGCAGCCTTCCAGTTCCTGAAGTGGGCTACGAAAGCTGGAGAGGGACTTTTTACAAGGGCATGTGGTCAGTGGACTAAGGAGGAGTGACTTTAAACTGAAAGAGAGTAGGTTTGGATTAGACATTAGGAAGAAATTCTTCTCAATGAGGGTGGTAAGATTGGAACAGGCAGAGGAGCTGGATGGCCTATCCCTGTAAGTATTTGAGGTCAGGTTGGATGGGGCTCTGCACAACTCGGTCCATTTGAAGGTGCCCTTGCCCATGGTAGGGAGCAGAAATTAGATCAACTTTTAAGGTCCCTTCCAACCGAAATCATTCTATGTATCACCATATGAAGAACATGTTAGTTAATTTTTCAAGTATTCTGATCAACATTCACAAAGCTTTCCTGCAATTTCCTTTATCAATCTAAATCCTTCTCTTGGAATACTGTCTTCAAAGAAGTAAAATACAGACTGTCCACAAAAGATATCAAACTGAAGTCAGTTTAATCCGATTTAAATCCAGAACAGTATTTAATTATGACATTCATACATGTATTTATTTTAGAAGAAGCTATTTGATTTGAATAATTTTGAACTGAAATTGAACTTCTCAAAACCAATTTGAAGCTTTTATATAATTTAAACAAAATTCAAATGCAATATAGTTTTATATTTTAAAACTCAATGTATAATTGCTGTATATAAAAACTGAAAGAAACCAGAGGAAACCAGTTAAGGTCTACTAAATCAGTAAATGGCTTGCTTCTCAAATGCAAGAGAAGAGTAAACTAAATTCTCAACACAGCTACAACAGCAGCAGAAACTAACAGGTAATTTTGAAAAGTAACTTTTTAATGATGTAACAAACAACCCCCCAAAATAATTATTATAATTTAGCATTTTAACAGCAAAAGATAGAAGACAGGTTACCAAAAACCACTCAACTGTAGTATGCCAAACACATGAGATACTCACTTTCCCACATACTTCATTAACGCTATGATTAAACTGCACTAGAACTCCCCAACAGGGAGGGACCAACAGCAAGGAGATAAATATGGACATCAGCAAAGCCAACTGCAGCTAGAAGTCTTTTTTCCTCTGGAGGCACCCGGACTGACTGGATCAGGACAAAGGAAGGTAGATAAGACTTTTTTGGATAAGCCATTCACAGGCCATAGTCCTTACAGGGGACCTGCTGGTGGGACAACATAACAGGGCACAAAAATGCAGGAAAGGTCTAGGATGCAATGAGGGCAACTATCTGATGCAAGTGACTGAGGAGGTAATAAGGAGAGCTTCTGAACTGATACTTAAGTATCTGATACTTAAAACCAAGGAGGAAGAACTAGCTGGGAATGTGAAGGCTGGGGCCTTGGCCAAAATGACCTTAAGATGGTGAAATTTGAGATCCTCAGGGAGAGCATGGCAGAAAACAAGAATACAGCCCTGGATTACTGCAGAGCAGACTTTAGACTTTATAGGGATCAGCTTGGACAAGTGTCATGGGATACAGCCCTGGAGAGAAGAGGGGCCCCCAAGAGAGCTGGACGATATTCACAGAATCATTTACACTGGAGAAGACCCCTAAGATCATCAAGTTCCCTATGCTCAATAACGGTCCATCCAGAGAAGTAAAAAATTAAGCAAAGGCAGCAGGAAGGTTGAGTGGATGAACAAGGATCTTCTGACCCAAGATGGATGTGAAGGGAAAGTGTCTCAGTGAAAGCAGTAGTAGATACCTTGCTTGACCAGCCTGACAGTAATCTCTTCATAGAAGGATATCTTGGCAGATGAGGGGGAAGCAATGGGTGTGGTTTATCTCAACTTCCTCAAGTCTTTGGACAGTGTCTCCTGCAACACCCTCATAGACAAGCAGACCAAACATGGGTTATGTAAGTGCACAGTGAGATGGACTGAAAACCATTCAATCCTACCCCTGGAGGGGCAGGTGACAAATGGAAAGCAGCTTGGCAGGGAACCACCTGGGGTCCTCCTGGACAAAAAGCTGCACATGAGCCAGCAGTGTGTCCTTGGGCCAACCACCTTGGCCCACCGTGCTACACTGGGAAAAGCACAGCCAGCAGCTCAAGGGGGGTGATCCTTCTCCTCCACTCAGAACTGGCTACAGACACCTGGAGTGCTGGGTTCGCTTCTGGGCTCCCTAGTACCACAAAGACAGGGATATTCTGGAGCAAGACTCATGAGATACCACAAAGGTGCAGCATTTGACCTATGTGAAGAAGCTGAGAGAGCTGAGACCATGCAGCCTGAAGAAGAGAAGGCTCCAGAACGATCTTACCACTTGTATAAATACCCAATGGGAGGGAACAAAGAAGATGAAGCAAGAACCTTCTCAGTGGTGGCCACCAAAACAACAAAAGTCTATGAGTATAAAACAAAATTAATAAAATTCCATCTGAACAGGGAATATGCCTGGATATATGTCTTAAGCAATCTGCTACAGCTTCCCATGCTTTGAGTAGGGGAACTAGGTGATACTCTCTCAAGAGGTCCTTCCATTACCAAGGGCTCTACTCCTTAAAGCTCTGATTGGGCTAGCATACAATTTTATAGCAAGCTTTAGTTAGACTATTATCTTCTTACAAACCCTAACTAATTCAGCTAATCATGCTTTGGGGAATTTTCAGTAAAAAAGGTTGATATTTTAACATTCATCAATCAAAAAAAATAATGTTAAGGACATGCATTTATTAAGAGTTTTTCATTCCTCCATTACTTTTTATTAATGAACATGTTTGTTAAAATTAACTTGAAAATGTCTGTTGAACATCACCAATGTTTGGTGTTTACTCTCAGGAGCTCAGACACATGGTTATCTCAGTTACTAGTTATCAGTAAATGGCAGTCCAGCTCTTGGCTGACAAACAAGCTGACAGCTCTTGCTCATACAATTTAAGACATCACACTAAGTCCCCAGTTAGCGCTACATACCACAATTCTTTCTTACAGAAAAGTCAGAAGAAATGCACATCTGTCTGCATACGACTGCTCAAGGAAAAAACCAAACACACTTTTTCCTTTGAAGATTCATGGGTATATTTCCCTAAAAAACTTAGATAAATGGGCATTACATTATTTCAAAAAGGACTTCTAAACATCTTTTATCCTTCTGTTCCCTTCTCTTAACAGACATTAAGGGGTCCAACCCAGTAAAAGAAAATAATTGAGAAAGGGTCTTTAATGCTTTTCCAAGATAAAAAGGCCTATTAGTTTGAACCAGAAAAAAAAAATCTGAAAAAAACTAAGAAAATGTTCATTATAATGAGGAGAAAAAGAGTTAAGCTATGAATGTGTGCAGACTCACCTTTCTGTAGGTCAAAAAATGCCCCAACTACCAACAATATATTCCCTTTCACACATGAGAATTGTTTAAAGTTAACAACAGGCCATCAGTAAATTATACTAAGTAGCCGCTATTAGATTAGGATTGCCTATTCCACACTGATACCTAAATGAAACAAGTATCAAAATGAAATCTATTACTTTCAAAACACACACAGAGATATAGATTGACAGGTAATTAAAAATACTTTTTTTTACTATATGGAAAGCACTTTTAAACAATAGGATAGATCAGTAGATTTAAAACTTGTTTTTAAGTTTTCTAAAAAACCCAGCTACAACACTTTTTTAAAATTAAAAGGAAATAACCTACTAGTTTACAGCTTTTTTGTATGCTTCCCTAACTTGCTTTTATATTTGCATATGAACAGGTATATAAACAACTTCTTAAGAGAAAACTAAGAGAAACCCTGTCCTGGCTATTCAGTCAGTAACCCATGGAACGTCAAAACTTGAGTTCCTCACTTCTCCTCATCTTAAGTTTTAAAATCACAGATTGGCTGAAAGGTTTTAAGTTATGTACAGTTTTTCCTGAACATAAGTAACTTGATTTTGTAGTACAGTTCTTCAAGTAACTTGAACTACAATTCTAAATTTTTTAAATTTATATTTAGTTTTTAGCTTAAAACAGCATCTTGGCAATAATAAACCATTCAAACAGGATTAGCTGTTTTTTCTGCATGTGGAATAATTTCTCATATAAGGACACAGATTAAAAAAAAGAAGTCTGCACAGAGATCTCAAATCTTCATTAAATACTGGGATCAGCAACTAAGCTACAAAAACAACTGGGATCTGTACATTTGTATAAATTTGTCATGGGTATGACACTGAGACAGCTACTCATAGACATGTTAGTGTAACTAAATTTTCTCAAAAAATAATCTTTACTGCTAAGTAATACCTCTTTTGGGAGCAGGTGATGTTTAAGACATACCAGAATAAACAGAAAGTTTCATAGAAGTCGACCTCCCAGAGCCAAAATCATCCCAGTAGCTGATATGAACAACCTCTGAGAAAGCAAAAAATCCAGCTATTCCTAAACCTGACTAACCCTGTGAACATCTGACGAATGTACACCACATTCAGATACTTTCAGACTAAAAAACCCAAGCCTCACAAATATTTTAAGCAGCATTAAAATATGACACGATAGCAAATATCATTAAATCATGCTGGGTTTTTCCAGTGGATATTGCAATTACTTCCAAAATAAAGTAAATTCAGAAGTTAGAAGAACAGTACACATAAAACAAATGCAAACACTGGTAAGCTTGAACACAGTGCAGAACTTAAGTTGTATAGCATGGTCTCTGCTCCTACATGAAATGATCTCAAAATCACTCTTTTCTGATTTCAGAAGAAGAGACCATTATGATGATAACTGATCTTTTTTTCTTGTATGAATTCATTATACTCTCAAGAAAAACAGAATTATCATTTTCAAGTGTTCCTTCCTGTACTGAACTGAGGTCCCAACCTGGCCACTTTCAAAGTATGTTCTTTTCTTGCATAAGAAAAGATGCTCACACATTTAACATACTTCTCATGAAAAACTGACAGCACTCATCATTTGTAGTAGGAGGAATACAGAAAAATTGCCAGAAGAAGCAATATAAAAATTGCTGTTAGGCTTCTGAGAGAAAGAGGCAGGAAAACCATGCAAAAGACCTTTCCATCTTACTGTTTCTCATTTTCAATCGTCACAACAAAGATTCTGCTGTCATTCTGACAGACCTCAAAAGGCTGGAAAAATGAACAAACAGGAACTGCCTGAAGTCCAGTCAAGGGAAATGCAAAGGCCTGCACCTGGGGAGGAACAATGCCAGGAACCAATACACCGGGAAGAAGTGGGTGCGTGGGCAGGTGACAAATGGAAAGCAGCTTGGCAAGGAACCACCTGGGGTCCTGCTGGACAAAAAGCTGCACATGAGCCAGCAGTGTGTCCTTGGGCCAACCACCTTGGCCCACTGTGCTACACTGGGAAAAGCACTGCCAGCAGCTCAAGGGGGCTGACCCTTCTCCTCCACTCAGAACTGGCTACAGACACCTGGAGTGCTGGGCTCCCCAACACCAGAGAGACAGGGATATCCTGGACCAAGTCCAGTGAGACACCACAAAGGTGATCAAGCATTTGACCTCTATGGAAAGGCTGAAAGCTGGGACCGTTCAGCCTGGAAAAGAGAAGGTTCCATAGCAATTTTATCAACATGTATAAATAACCAGTGTGAGGGAATGAAGAAGATGGAGGAAGATCCTTCTGAGTTATGTTCACTGGAAGGAGAAGAGACAACAGGTATAAAACTGAAGCACTGGCAATTCTTTGTAAATATAAGGACTTTCAAAACAGGAGTTACCAAACAGTGGAACAGGTTTTCCAGGAAGGCAGTAGAGCCTCCATCCTTGGACATGCTCAGAACCTATGTGGATAAAATCCCAAGCAATCTGCTCTAGGTGACCTGTCTTTGAGCAAATGGTTTGGACCAGAGAATCTGCAGAGATGCCTTCCAACATTAGCTATTCTGTGAATCTGTAGAAAAGCTTAGCTCATGCTCTGAAATGATCCTGATTTTTTAAGCTTTATCATCCTTCGTGCTTTCCAGTATCCTATATTTTGACATTTCTAAATATGGCCTTTTACACCTTGACATCAGAATTTGTTTACAATTCGTACTCTTCAAAAAGAAGCACTACAAAGAGGTAATTTCAGCACTGAGCCAGCGTGCGACCAATGACATGGCTGTAGGAAGGTATGTGGATATATGCTATCTGTCTTGACAAACTAATACTTCTAATGGGTCTCACACAGAAAAACTGCAAAGTGAGTTTAATATTTCTATTCCTTTAAACATTTATTAGGTTGTTCATGAAGTTTTAAACAGATGTAAAAACCTGTCCTATTACCTGTCCATAGCTGCTATTTGAATTCACAAAATTCTGCAAACGTTCCATTATTACAGTGTATTTGAATATCAAATTCCCAACTTTCTGATAGCTGCCAGATCTCAAAACCATACCAACCTCACACTAATATTATTCATCCTCATTTGCTGGTTTACTTACAACCTTCTCTGACAACAGCATTCTGAATAAGCATTTCACTTGTCCCCAGATCAAACATTTTTCAGGAGATATTCTTTAATTTATATACTGCTCCTGAATGCTTTCCATTAAATGAAAAAGAAGTTTGGCAGAAGAAAAGCAGATACCATCACCAGAATATCTTCCAACCAAAACTTGCAAAATAATCCATGACATTGAGTTATGTAAGGTCTTTTAACCTTTCAAAGATGCATCTAAAATTTGACTAAGAATTTAAATTTCCACTAGATGTTTTTTGAGGTCAGAGATGAAACTTCAAGTTTTTATCATCCCATTCTTTCTATTGCTTCACGTTCTTTAAAGCCTTATGTTACAACATCTTGATAAGCAAGATTATGCTGTTAATACTAATCTTAAATTGAACTCAGACTTCATTAAACAGCTTAATGGACAATAGTGTTCCAAATATAACTGCTTGAGATAAAACACCAAAGATAAAGAAACAGCGTCCTTCAAATGATAAGCAATGATACTATAAAAATGCTTTAGAGAAGTGACTTTTAACTACATGGATACATAATCTCAAAAGGAATAAAGAGAACTTAAAAGAACTTGAACTTTTTTATGAAAGATACGATCAAGAACCAGCCAACAAAGCCAAGAAACACAGTTAACTATTTGTAAGCCTGACATCATATTAATTAAATGGTTCCAACTGTTCTTCAAAATCAAAAGAAAATTATTTAGATACTGGAAATAACATAAAAAATAGTTAAATGAATAAAACCACACAAGTCTTTCTATTCACTTGCCATTATGAAGGTGCTGTTCATAACAGCAGTAGGAAAAATAGAAAATAAAACCAACATCATTCTGCATTAACTGATGACAGCCCAACAAAGAATAAAAGCCACATGTTGGTAATGTAGGCTGCAATTCAAATAAACCTGGTGGATAAATATGCTCTGGAGACAAAAGGAACAAGCTGTCCATGAAAATATTTATGTGTAAGAAAAATACTGGTAAAATCTGTGTTGACCTAACAGATACACTGTACTTTGAGACAGAAATCTAAATAAACTATGCTGAGTTTTACAGTTTTCTACTATGGAATTTTTTTCCATTTTTCAGCAGGATAATGTATTGGTTGAAATCAACAAAGTTAAGCAGTGTATATGCAGGAATTCATTATTATGCTATGTTCTACAACGCACAACACAGCAAATGTATTCAGGTGTACTTTCAATTAAATATCCGAAGGCTGATTTTCAAAATAAAATGCCACTTTTAAAAACTTTTTTTTCATAAAGCAAAATAATAGTCAAACTAATCATGTGACTGGAATTCATAACTTACTTCGGAGTTGAAGGACCTCTTGGCCATGTTCCATCCTCATTCTTCTGTTCTATCACCAGGACCTACCACAAAAAGTGTAGTAAGAAAACGGAAATAAAAATATCAGTAGATTGCTTTCTGTTCCATCTTTTTAATGGATTTGCTGACATGTGATCGAGAAAAGACTGATATTTAAGGTACTATTCACTGACATTCAAGAATATGCCATTACACTTTGTATTCCATCCACTGCACTGGTCCTTCCTCTCTACTTTTTTCACCCATCATCTTAATTTGGGCAAGTCACTTAACAGTTCTATTCCTCTACAATCCATGGATGGTGAGCCACTTATCTCTCAAAGAGATAATGACCTGCCATGTTTAGGCAGCACCTGTGAATCTACAGAAACCACACGTCTATACAACAGCCCTGTTGAGGAAGGGATAATTCCTGAAGGAATTTTGCCTTACACAGATGGATAAGAAAAAACCCAAAACACCCAAACAAAACTGTTTTCTGCCTCAATAGCTTTAAAACCATACCTGTATGGTTACTCCTGTATATTTTACCAAAGCATTTATCTAATATTATTTTTTCAACAGGACAGTTGGCTAATGAAATTAATTTCATTCTATTTGTTATTGGTACAGAAAGCAGGACAGAACACTCAGTTCCAAACACAGGCATCAGGTGTCATCTGAAATTCCTTTGGGTATTTGAGATAGCTCCCCTACACTGGCAGATATGACACAAGACCTACAAACAGCTCATGCCTTTTTCTGGATTGACAGCTGAGATAGCTGGATCCTTTGAAATGGCAACTAGACTCCAATGCTTAAACTGAATCCAACTCCCCACTTGCAATGCAACTAATTCTGCACAACTGTACACTGATGTTTCAGGACACTAATTAACTGCCATGCTGTGCCTGTATGCATCTACACTGTGACAAACTCAGTTAAGTACTAATGCTCAAAACCTTGGGCATAAGCCACTTGGAAGGTATAATCACATTTTCAGTCTGAACACACTTGAGCATGAGATTGAAAACAAGCCTTCTATCATGACCAGCTTTCTATCAGGAACAGACTAGTCTGCTATCCTTGGTCATTGATGCTGAAAGACTGATTTTGCCATACTTCCTTGACTTACTCAGAGCTTACTAAATAGAAAGTAGATTTACACTGAGGAGTTCAATGGAATCCCTAGAGGTGTACTTCAGAAATCAACTGATAAATTCAAAGCATTACTTTACTCAATTGTGTGCACTATTATAACTATTATGTTAGACAGACTGTAATAGTCAGAGTAACTCTTATTAAATTAGGAAACTCAGCAAGAAAAATAACCATGTGTGTCAGCAAGCGGAACTGACCAAACACATATGGCCTACCACGACATTTCGCATTTTCAGAAACGATGCTTAAACTCTGTTTTAAACAGTATTAATTTTGCTCAAAGCACAGATGTCACCTTGAGATCTTGTCATGGCTTTATTAGACTATGATTGCCTCATAGTTAATGTTTCACTGGGATAGAGATAACTTGCAAGTTACATCTTTGATGTGACTCCTTTATGGGAGATGTGATCTCTTCCAGTAGGACTTCTGCATTGTTAAAATTACCTGTGTGAGGGCTTAAGTGCATGCAGCATGAAGCTACAGGACACAATAGTTCAAGCAGCAATTTTGGTGCACTGATTACCTACCTTCCATGCCATTAAAAAACCTGAAAGCCTAAATACTGCAGGTAAGTAGGTAACAGTCAAATATTTCAAAGCAAAAGGAAATACTTTAATATAATCGCGCCTAAAGTTACTGCCATCAAATTGCATCCATCCGCATTTGTAGCATGACTGCATGAACTACAGCTGTTGAAAAAACATTCAAATGTATTTGAGGACTAAAGAATCAGTGTAATAATCTGAAAAATTATTCTATCAATGCAATTGCACAATCTGTTTACATTTCTGTTTTGTAGTTTAACGTTCAATGCTTGTTCTTTGCATTCATCTGGAAAGGTAAAGAAGTTTCTTGTGAGGAATTCCTCTGTAAAGGATGATTTTGAAGTGATGACATTGTCTCATGTTAAAGCAGGTTTACAAACCTCTGCTGTTCTTAGCAGCGTATTTTCACATTTTTTTGTTATTTTGTTTGAGAAATCTAGACAGTGGAATTTGAGTAGAAGACATTATTCTTTTAGAATACCTAAAAAGTTATTTAAATTTTGGGTTTCATTATAGGAACATATCCAAGATTCTACGAATAATTATTTACTTCAGATTTTACCAAATTCATGCCAGCAATTTCATGATATTTGGTAAACATAAAATTTAAAATTTAGACATATATTAAAATTTTAATTCATCAGAAGAGTTAAATTCTCTCTTTCATCTCTCTTTTCAATCTTTAATCCTGAAAATACACACAAAGACTACTTTAATTTCAACAAATTTGTTCACAAAATCTTCTATCCCTAACATCATCTATTGGAAAGTGATTTTCATTAAAAAAAAAGCAAAAATCATTCAGTACAGCTACATTTTTATGAGCAAAAAGATAAATGTATTCAAGAAAAGAAATAATATTTCACTGTACCTGTCCCTGGTATAAACCAGCATCCTGTATGGTACTGTCTGGTTTATTCAATGGTTCAAAAGTATTACTCATGTACTTGTTCCACAATCTGGTCTCTTTTTCACCTGGAATATTGAAGATTTTTCTTATCTCCTTTTCAATTGTGTCTGTTTTGTGAAGGAAAGAAAATAAATTTAACATTTCAATATACAAACAGTATACAGTCAAATAAAGCATCAGAATTCATCTCCTCATATTCAAAATATGAATGAAATTGTATAAATTGCCATGCAACAACATCATTTCGTAGGACAAGCAGGAAGTTGCTAGCTAGCTTGCCTTTAAAATGGAAACAGTCAGATGACTGAATCCCTTAGCAAGGCAGATCAATTAAAGAGAAGCTGATAAGTAACAGATGACAGGAGCCATCTACTAATTTCTGAGCATGATAATAGAAGAGTGTGGGGAGGTAGCAAATTATCAGAAGTGAGACTGATAGCAAAACCAAGTGCAGGAAGTCATTCTGTTGCCTAAATCAACCTTTTTTGGGTTTTATGCTTCTACCCATATCTGAGTGCAATTTGCACTAACAACAGCATATAATGTGTGTGCGAAGTTTAATCCACATGTCCACAGGAAAAAAATGACTGTTCTGTAAAACTGAAGCACATAAATTAATTATAAAAGGAAGGTGAAAGATTTTATATCCCTGAAAGATTCAAAGAAGAAAGGTCTACCAGCTCCTAATCCACCTAACAGAAATATAACCAGTGTTACATAATTTTAAGGCAGCATAGCTTATCGACAACAGAAATTTAAGTGAAGTTTTTAATTTACACTATTCTTCTTACACAAAAGTAGTTTACTAAAGATTTGGGTTTTTACACTACTATGTACAGTGCTGTATCATAGCAATCCCACTTAGCTGCTTTTTTTAATTGGTGGATTCACAAAGGCCCATGGAAGCTATGTCTCATAACACAGAACACAAAACAGGAGCCAAAAAACATACACTTTATCCCTGATGATCACTGAAAGCACAATTATAAAAATGGGCCCTGTAAGCTCTTTGAAAGACATTCCTCCAAAGTCTACAGAGAAAACACTAGTGTGTCAGCTTCTCTTGCTCCCTTTTACTCAAGATTTTTTCCTCTTCCACTAGGTTAAACAGGAAAAGCCAAACTGAGACCCAAAACTTAAAAGTCCCTTGCAAATGTCTAGACACTGGCTTGTGAAATGTATGACAGCGGGCGATATAATATTTATAGATATTGTAGGCAACTGTATACAGTGTGTTTCTATACTACTTATCACACATTTCAGTCTGAAAGAAAGTGTTAGACTGGATCATCTGTTTTTGTAACAGAGATGATATATAGGCAAGGTAGGTGATATCAACAAAGACTTATTTGATTTGTTGGGTTTAAAAAAAAAACCATCTACTGTCTGAATCAATTCTCTATCAGTGAATTCAAATAATTATATCTGAATAGAAGTATAAAACTAGTCAGCAACAGTCCTGTAAAAAAAGTAGAAAATCTAGATTTTTCAGTGGCTGTCACTACAAGAAGAATTTACAAAATATAATTTTTCATTCTATTAATACCATGGCAATTAATTATCTGAGCATTGCAGGTTGTTTTCTCCACAAGCACTAAGCTAACATTTATTAAGTTCACACAGGAAGAATGAATCCCATTGCATGACTACACATTATGTCCAAGACTCTGGGAAGAGCATGTTCCACTTGACTACTATGCCAATTTTGAGACTGAGAAAATAAGATTCTTTTATGTACTTCCATGAACATATAACCAATGCTAACTTTATAAGCCTTCCTCCCATCCCCACCAATTATTACTGGAGTGCTGGCTTATGAAGTAAAGAGGAAGTGCCTGTTCCAGCATAAATGAAAACTTATCAGATATTGTCTGAATCACATTGTGTATGGGGCTCTCCCCTAGTAGAATCATAGACTCATTCAAGTTGGAAATGACATGCAAGATGAGAGTCCAACCTTTCACCAAACACCAGAATATCAACTAAATCACAGCAGTAAGTGTCACATGCAGTCAGTTCTAAAACACTTCCAGGGATGGTGACTCCAACACTTCCCTGGGGAGTTTTAGTTATATACATCCAATGTATGACACGACCAGTACTAGCATGATGTCTAAAAGGGACAGGAAGAACTGCCATTTAAAGATTCCTCTCACTCCATCAGCTGTATACCCACAATCTGAAAAAGTTCCATTTGAGAGTTAATAGTTATAGCTCCCATACAGATAATAGCCTACACTGTTAAATATCATACAGCTTATTCATAAAAACAACTGCATGCTTGAAGTACTATTTTGAAAGACTACCTGGCAACAGTCTTGATGAGATGCTGAAAAAGTTCAGGGAATCCTAATACAAACACATCCTGGCTCCTAAAGCTAGTGCAATCTCAAATGCTGGCTACAGGAAACTCTCAGATGTTAGGCTAATGTTGTCAGTCTGAGCTGACTTTGTACTAATTTATTGACACAGCTTAGCTTAGCTTCTATTTGAGTAGAAAAGCAAAGATATTCCAGGAATAATAACAAGTATCTGAAGACTGATAGGCGAGTATTAGACTTAGGATATTTCTCTGATTTTTTTAAATTAAGAAAGGTCTTGTACTTATTTTTTGAGTGCAGTAAATAATATAATCAACAATGGTGGACAGAAAAATTAAAATTTCTTGAAAAGACCTTATTACCCTGGGTCTACTTAGTTCCTTGGGGCTGTTATTGACTGTTTTGTACTACAAGTCTTCTGCAACTATAATAGAAATGCATCTCTTACTGGAATATACAAGAACGAGCAAAAAATAATCAAGATTCTGAAAGATCTCTCTTGCATATTATTTATTGATATAATAAGTACTTCTACTGTGTATTTGATGAATTCCAGAACTACCTTAAATATAATCAAGGTAATAAACAGGGAGAAAAAAACCCCACAATCTTAGAGATGGATAAGAGGGATCAGTAACTACTTCACACTAAAGTGGGTTGTATTTTTCTAGCTCTTCTTCTAACATACAAACTCTTCTGGATGCCTTGCTAGGATGGCTCTGCTTTGTACTCTGCACAAGAAGCTTCAGCTCCAGGAAGGGCATGTTTTTAAAGGCTTCCAGGAGCATATCATGCACATTTCAGGAAAGCAAACAAGGCCAGGGTCTGGAAAGGGATTGTCAGTGAATTCTGACTGCTTCTCATTACCTTTCACACCAATTTATTCATAATTTTAATTCTCTCTTTCCTAAGAAAAAATGAAGTTACTTGAAGTAACTGTCATTCCAAAATGCCCTGTTTCTGATTAGAGAAAGGAAATTCATCCATTACCTATAATCTCAGTGATAAAATTAAATTCAGTATAGCTGCAAAATAGCTTGCATTTGGTCCTATGGGAAGGACAATGTTAAATTGCCTTTTTCAAGTTTCTGGTTTCCTCAGAAGATAATGAAGTATAACTTCCCAAGTCAAAACAAATTTCAAAAAGCCAAATTAACAACAAACCTTGTTTTAAGAAGAATTTTCAAAATTTTAAAGTTTTCATTCTAGTACAAGAGATGATGTGTTTTCTAACTTAAAATACTGAAATTTAACAAAGTAAAATAACTACATCTAAAGCAAGTAATCTGCAAAGAATTAAAGGTAAGTATAAGTCATGTGAAGAGAAGGAAAAGCTAAAAAACATACACTGCTGTCAACAAATGTAAACAAAGTGATAGCTGAACATACATGCCAAGGGCATTAAGTACAATTCTGCATGAAGTACAAAACTGCACAAATACAGACAACTGAAAGACTCTTATCTCAGATACACATGCACAAACACACCAAAAAATGGGAAGCAATATCTTTGAAAATGTTCTGATTGTTATTTTCAAAGTCAAATATCTTATCAAAATACAGTTTCAAACAATGACAGAATGCTCAATGAGGAGTCAAAATAAATACATATAAAGGTAACTTAAAGGTTTAATAGACAATTCAATTACTGTAAAAGATTGTGCCTGGTCTGCCACTTCACAACATGAAGAATACCGCCTTTGTAGGTCACCCTTAGGCATTAATTTATTAATTACAGTCTTTCTTGTGTTTTGTAATACATCTTTCTCTTTGTATATATGATTAGAATGTGTTGGTTAATGAAACACATAAAAAATACCCTTCTTACACATCAAAAGCCAAGAAAAAGTACTATGAAATCCAATAAACAACATCACACTATTCACTTTCTTAAAAGCTCAAACCTCTAAAGTTAATACAGATGCTTAGATAATAAAACATGCAATTTTATTGTTACATTTGTATTAAACCCCCTCAATATTCCAATTTGTTAACTTTTAACTTTGGCCCAAACAAAACTACTCCCATTGTTTTTAATGGTCAAAATAGCCATCTATCATTTTATCTAGACATTTATTCAGAACTTGCTACCACATACAAGTACCAATCACATATTTTTAGAAAATAATTGCGCATACCTATTGTATCAGCTTTACTAAATCTTCGTGTGACAACGTTGTTCATATTTCCATTTTCACACAGTTTTAATTCTGTTAGATATACTTCTACTTTGCAGTGCTTTACAAACATACCCTGTTCAACGACCTGAAAAACAGAATGAGATCACGTATCAGTCTGAATATGTTCTCATATACACACACAAGATATTTTTGAGAACTGTTCAAGAAACTGAAGTTCATGTAATATAAGACACTTAATAAATGCAAAAAATAAAATGAGACCTAAAATTCTCCTATAGCTTTTTAGAAATACAGTAAACTAGAAAGTACATTTTTCCATGATGATGACTGTCTTACCTGCGTATAACATGGCGACTTTCAAAGTGTAGAAAGCAGAAATCACAAATATGCAGCCTTAATCCAAAGATACGTGACCAAAAGGTAAAAACACCCAAAAGGTACTTTTATTTCCAAATACATTCATTGTATATCCTTTCCTCAGAACATCAAGCACTAGTTTTCACAGTTAAAGAGTACTTATCAAAAATATAATACACACTAATAAAATCTGGATATCACATTTTTAAACAAAACCTACAAATATTTCACTTACAGTCCAATAATGAATATATTCATTTGGAATTTTAACTACTTATTACAGTTGCTTATTCTATGTTCATTTTTTAAACACAGATTATGGAATAGTTAAATATACAGGATTTGTTTTTTAATAAAAGTAAAATGTAGAAAAAAATATTCAGGGTCACCTCTTAAATGTTTTTCCTTTTGATCTTCCAAAGTGTAACTGCATAGTCATGTAGACTGCTCCAAAAATAACCATCAGCCTGATATGTGATCCATCTGACAAATACGGTTAAAATAAAGCCACCAGCTAACTGCTAGGAGAGATCTGCTATCTGCTGTACAAATATAACTTACATGTATGTGCCATAGGAAAAGAATGAAGAAATTAGTGAATTATTTCATTTCTTGCTGTAGCTTTAATGACTGTCAATCATGGTATTTAAGCAAAAATGCATCTTAATTTGAGCAGCTTAACAGTTTGCAGCTACTAGAGTCACAACAAAATAGTGCCAGTAAACAAAACTACGCAGTGTGACTAACACGCTTGTGAGAATAAAAACCAACACTCTAGTGGTAGGTACAACCTATTACAAGAAGTCTTACTATTATTTGATGTAGATTGAATACAAAATTTTATCAATTTCAAATTTGGATCCACATTTCAAAAATAGCTGATGTAACACAGGGGATGAAATAAAGTACAATACCACGTTTATGAAAAAAAAAAAAGCACCTCATAATGGCAGACAGGAAAAATAACAATGAACGACAAAAGCATCAGAAACAAAAATGCTGAACTGGAATATGCTTATATGCTTTGCAGAGGATAACTGCTGTTCATACTGGCAGAAAATAACAAAGCTATGCCAGTTTACCTGGCCACTCATTACACTCCATGTATTTTTCCAGTGAGCTACTTCGAAGTGAAATGGAAGTTACTCTAATTTCACTGCTCTCTCATTCCATTTTCCTCCCAAACTGAAAAAATTAGACTTTTTACTTTACCATGATGATGGAAGAGTATGCAGTTTACCGAAACCCATCCTCAGAAGAAACAATACCAAGTTGATAACAGATGTATTTTTAAAGAAAGGGAATTATTCTAATGGATTTCAGCTCTAACAGAACTAGACAAAATGACAGACATTTCAGGGATGTCTCTTTAAAACAAGACCAAAAACCAAACAACTACTTTATCATACTAGAGAAAATATAAAACCCTTAAACTTCTGTTACTGACCAAATTCATTTTGAAGACCCAGAAATTCTTCTACAGCTATATCTACGATATATTTCAAGAGTGAACTTTAGGTTAGCAGCCAGCATGCATGCAGTTAGACCATACTTACATCGTAAGAAGGAAACAAAAGTTGTATTGCACCAGAAATCATAAAACTAAATTCTAAGCCTAATATTTTTTTAGCAATTTAAAAAGAATTAAAATAAAGATCCCTGTAACTGAAAAAATGCACCCCAGCAGCCAATACAAAAAGAATAAATATACCAAAATATATTTTAAAAACTAAGTAACTCAGTCCAGTGAGGATGCAACTGAAATCACTAATTTGAAAATCTTAAGAAATAATACAAACAAAAGAAGAGTGTATGATCAGCAAACTGGTGAAATGTCCTCTCACCTTTAATAATAAGGGTATTATGAGATTGGAGCAAACAAAAAAATTTAAAGATGCTAATTTTTCAGTATCTCACATTGACGGAGGGCCACACCATCCACCATACCATGGCCTACGACTTGTGTTGAGGTAAGCCTTTTGCTTAAAGAAATAACTCCCTTGGCAAGCAGCTGAGCAGAGTGTTTATCAGCAATTACTCCACCGATGTTAACATTATTACAGCTAGACTTTTCACTAACACAGTCAATATAGTTTTAGAGTTATTTACCAAATTACAAAACCATTTGCATTAACAGCCATACAAGCTTCTAAAGCAAGATCTTGAGATATTAAGCCAAGTTACTTCCAGAAAAAGAAAGTATTATGTCCTTTGCATCCCCCTGCCTCAATATTACACATTTAAACCTCAAAAGTTTGAATAAAAATTAGATATCACTAAGCAACTAAAGCTGGAGTTCTTTATATGATTATCATAGGCCAGGACTTAGAAGTCTGCTAATAAATTCCCGTGCAACGCCTGTGTACTTGCAGGAGTACATGTGAACCATACTAATCGCAGCAGGCAGTTAAAGAGTACCTTGCGTGCAATTGGCTCTTGACCTTCCATCAGTGTGTACCAGCTCACTAGCCTATTCCAGCCTTCAGTTGGCAAAAGGATGTAGTCCAGCTCATCAATGAGATGTTCCTTGAGAGACTGAGAATCACCATCTATAAGAGAAAGATTATTTTAATTTGAATACTGTAATTCTGTGCTTGAGTTTTTAATGTAACATTTTTCAGAAACAGCAGACAAAATATTTTGAGTCACAATTATGTTACCAGTATTATGGTGTTCAAAGCAGGTCTTCTGAAACCATGTAGGCAAACTATCCAGTTTATCCTTAGCACACCTATTACAGGTGATATTCTTTACTGTATGAGTGACAACTTTATATTCCCATGCAATTACAAGCACCTAGTTTGTTATCATACACCATCCTAGCTTTCAGAGAAAGCAATTCATTTCTCCCACTCACTTCACACATATTCCCACATCATCATGGATACTTCCACAGCTGAAAACAAGAATGAGTAGTTAACTGTAGATTCAAGACAAAGTCTGAAGTAATTCTAAATCAGACTAGGAAAGTAGCATAGTACAACCTCCTATTTCAAGGATCCTATGTGCTCTGTTAAGTCACTACAAAATTCCTTGCAGAGAAGGGGAGATGCTGCACTTGAGTGAAGCACAACTTGGAATCTCTTAAGGTAAGCAGCATGCTTTTATCTTTCATTCAATCCTTACTACTAGCAGCTATCTTTTAGGTCTAAGAGGTGATTCCAGATGTGAGCTACTGTGAGCTTCAAACATTCAGGGCAGCTGTCCCTCCGTCTGGAAGCATCACATGGTAGCTGGGAGCATAGTGAGGGGAGAAATCCACAAGCACTTCTTCAGGTCTACATAACTCTTCACAAGATTCATACTGTATTTCTGCACTGATCTTATATGCTGAGAAGGCGTAATTTGGATTCTATTCTCTCCTACAAATACCAACATTTCTTCTAAGATATTTTTTTTTAGAACCATCACATAGATACCCTGATTCTGACAATTCAGTCCCTCACATACAGCACTGTTTGCTATGATGAACAATCAGCTACTCTAAATACCTACTTCCTTGTGCCCGCTTTGGCGATGTATCTCTTCCTTTGAACATGACACGTGCATTACATCATATTGGATCTTTTTGCACATGTTGAGATTAACTGAAATCTCTACCTGTTACTTTTCATTGCTCTCACTTCATCCAAATGTTCTGGAAACAAGGGAGAAGCATTTAAATAATAATATAAGCACAACATACTGCTTCAGTTTCCTGGAATTAGTCTTTTGAATTCAATTACAGTTTTCCTTATCATTGCATTACACTGCAGAATATCTGAGAAAGCATGCCCATTTTAGATTATTTTATTCTTTATATCAGATGCACATTTTTAAAGAGAGCAGCATGACAGCGACTAGAGCATACTATGTGCCAAAGACAAGATTAAAATCCAAGCATTTTCAGGGCCAGTTTATGCTACATGGAAAACCTAGTATAGAGGATTTTATATGTATTTTCACGCTTTGCAGAGGGTGAAAGAAAAAACTAGTATTTGCTGGGCATTAATGCCCTTAATTTTAAAGCTGGGTGAAAGAGAGAACTATTATTTGCTGGGCATTAATGCCCTTAATTTTAGAGCTGGGTGAAAGAGAAAACTATTATTTGCTGGGCATTAATGCCCTTAATTTTAAAGCTACCTTTACACAGGAACAGTAGATGTCACAAGGTAACTGGATGCATGGAATCACTGCCAATGTGGAGCCACAGCATACAACCATGAATGAGTAACAAGTGAGTCCACAACTCCTGATGTTGTTTATTTTGAAAGGGGCACTGGTAGTGTCAAAACAACAGAATACAGGTTTTCAGAAGCTTTTAGGAAAATGGCTAACATGACTTCTAGTTTGGACCACTAACCCTACTTTAGACTTTATAACAACAGTAATTTTAAGCTGAACAGGTATGCAGATTAAGTCATAAACGGTACAGATGAACTAACAGTCTTTGACACAACTAGAAATCACCTATTTTTGAAGGGGAAGACACAAAGAGAGAACAAGCTGATGCTACCTCAGTGAGGATAAAAAGACATTGCTACATCTGATGTCAGCTGAGATGTATCACCTGAACATCCCTGCCTCACGGCAAGACTTCCTACAAGAATGTACAAAACATCTAAATCCTCACATTTCAGAAAACAAAACACAACACTCACCTGGAGCAAAACCACAAAGTTTCTGGATGGAAGAGAACATACAGATGTGTATGACAATACAGCACCTTCTACAAAGGCACTGGTCAGTGTCAGACATACTCATTCACACTGACAATTAGTAAAACATGGTACAAGTTTTATAAAAGGTGCAATCATCTGTAACATTCAATGTGTAAAATAATGAGATACTAATTACAGAAGTTTTGAATTAAGAAAGTCAAGAGTTCTTCATAAACCATGTGAAGTTGGCAAAACTGGTATTACTCTACATGAACAAGCAGTATTATTACATTACCTGTAACTGCAAAGAAGAAAACCAATTATCTGCTCAATTTTGTATCTGCTAGATTAAATATTAGCATCTTTAATGGACATTAAATACAAAATTTGATGTGAAAATTAAAATACGTGGAAATGTATTCTGAGACCTGTGTTCACAAATTTGTCTACAGTTCAGCAGAAGTCAGTCAGACCTGAGTAACCACAGCAGTGATAGAGTTCAACATCCTTACAAGAGCATAAAGAAAATAGGGAATTATCCTCTATCATTTCACACAACTTAAGCCACTGAACTGAATAACAGCAGTTCTTCAATTGTTCCGGAACTAAAGTAAGGGTTTGGGCCTTATTTACAGAAGTAAGTTTTAGAGTTCAACTTAAAAATCTTATTTAAAATCAACCAATTTGGTTAAGCTACCAAAAAAAGGGAAATCATAGCAAACTCAACCCGTCAACCTGACTAATTTTCAGTTCTCAAAACAGCCCAAAATCTCATCATAAACCAGGAATTTCTACATTGTTACATATTTTGTTACCATTACAAAGAATTCCAATAACTGTAAATATAAAATTGTGCTTTATTAGGGAAATCTATTCCAGTTCCCTTGTCATGGTCAGAAAAGAAACAAAAAATTTTAACTTTATGTATGCTGAGGTTCATTTACACTGCCAACTTCAAAAGATGCACAATTTCACACTTAATGTACTATAGGCCTATTTCACAGTGAGAAGCAGTTACCTTTGAGAAGTCCAGAGTTATCAATAGGACCAGGGTACACATTCTGATCTCCCATCTGGTATTTGTCCCAGCTGTCAAAACCAACATATTTTTTCCACTGTTTGAACCAGCGACTATCCACTAGATACCTTAAAAGGAAGAAGACATACATATTAATTACTGGCATTCTACTGCTTCCTACCTCACTCATGATAATGCACCAACATTCATCAGCCTTGTGAAACAACAATTCTTTTCTCTCTGTTCTGCTCACCATTATCAGCATCTGCTCCCAGTGAGGGCTTTAACTGGTGTCAATTAAAGATTGCACTGAAAGTGCCAGGTGCGGTTTTGCAAGACTGCCAATAACCCGTATCAGAGGCTGAAAAATGGCAAGTTGAAAAAAACTATTTTCCTTTTTAGCATGAATGACTGTCACCTATAATTCCTCTTCTTGATTTTCAAATTCAGGAGATTCAAGTTAAATCTCTATAATTAGACAGCCCTTTAAAAAAGTGATAGAAAACTTTCAGTAAAGAATTGTCTACTCATGGAATTTTATTTATAACATTCAAGTGCAACTTAAAAAACTTCAGGACTCTGATGCCTTGCCAAGAACCAGCGAGTGTGTTTTCTTCCTCTGAGTTAACATCAACACAAACAGCAAATGTCCTGCTTTTGACAGAGGACTAGATGTTCTTCCTACAAATTATTATCAACATCACACCTCATATAAAGAGATTATATCTCAAATCTCATCTCTACAGTATTTTTATCCAGATTAAACTGTTGTCACAGTCTGGCTTCTACAGAGTCCAGTGATACCTACATTTTATACCTTTTTGTCCAGATTTCTTCAAGATCAAGATACCAATTTTATCAGTGATACTGATATTTATATTTATTTTTTTAAGCTACCATATGCATTATTTCTCCTTCCTAAAACTATTCATAATCTGCTGCCTTTCTGTTCCAAATCTTTTGCTACTATGGTAGGATGAAACTGAATTGGATTAATCTGACATGCCCTTGCCTTTATACACTATGTTTTCATTCCCATGAACGTACTTAAGGTCAAGAGCATTCTCCCTTTCTCTTCTGCTGTGGCCATCCAGCTCTATTCCATAAGAGCTGTAACTGTGTGTGGTTATGAACAGTCAGCACCAAACCTGCTAGCCTTGTCCCATTGGTCTCTGCTTTCTTGACCTAAATTTGAATGAGCTATCAGTCTGAAGAAGCAAAGATATAATTTTACATAGAAGAGAAACTATCATACAGGCAAACTGCCTTTAATTAATGCTTAAGAAATTAGTGGTCCTGGAGAATCATTTTACTCTTCAAATGTTCTGTGTTAAAATGTCTTATCACACACCAGCAACAGAGTGATTAATACACATTTTTGATACTAAAATTTAACAATGTGAGAAAGCTTGGGGTCCACTGTTCTAGATTTTAAATATTCAACATTATCTATTTCAACAATTCTTCAGCTTTCTTCTTCCATATCAAATTAATTTTGCCATCAACCAAAATTTGCTGTGCAGCATCTCTTTAGGGTCCTCCTTAACAGAGATGTTGTGACATTGTTGTTTCCTAACATGAAGCGCAAAAAAATCTTTCATCATTTCCCTTCACGCTTAGGAATTGTGCATTTAGCAATCTTTTCAGGCTCAAATAAGAGCTTAATATTTCTTGTATAAAGAAAGCTGAAAGGCCACTTATAAACCATGCAACTCTGTAGGTATGGTAAGAACTAAACAGTACAGTCAAGTTCCTTTATCACAAAGTAGAAGTAACATGCATTACATGGAAAAGTTCAGTAAATTTATTTTGCCAAGAAAAAAAAAAATTGCACGTAGATATTTCAAAAATGCTAGCAGACACTATAGATGTGGATTCTTACAGCAAATTACTGGCTACAGGCATGTATGTGCATGTTACATGTATATCTACATTTTATACATATTAGGTGCTTTAATGAACATTCTGCTACTTCTGCTTCAATAGGAATCTGGTACAGGTGAGAAAAGCTATTTTGAGTTACTGTTGAACACAGTCACACTAGCTGTAATCTTCTCCCTTATCCCGGTTTAAGAATGGTACTCCCCAGTTTAGCACTCTGAATTAAAAACCCCAAAACCATAAACTGCTCCCCTTCCCTCATCCCACAAAAAGTGGAGATTACAGGCTGAAATAATAACAATTTACTGGAAACATAAATGACATTAAAAAAAGAAACAGTAACAATATTAATGACAGAATTGTAAAAAGAGGGTGATTTACAAGGAAAATGCTCATCCTGGGGGACAACGAACAGTGGTGGATGGGTTTCCCCCCTGCCATGCCTTTCCTCATCCTGAAGCCACATCTCTCTTCTCCCAAGCAGGAGCCCTTGACTCCCACCCCTGGGAGTGGTAGAGCATAATAACCTGGACATGCCCAGGGCTGGGTTCCAGGCTCCATTCCCTCACCATGAAAAATTAACTCTATCCTGGCCAAAACCAGAACACCCCATTACAAGAATGTGCTCTTAATCAAGACATGAAATACTACATTTCCAGTAAGATTAGAGAAACCAGAAATTTGCATTCAAATGCCATACACTACCCTCATTTTATGCAAGAAGGATATGCCACATTAAAGATTATGCCGGGGAAGGGGAAAAAAATAAAAGAGCACAATTACACCATGCTCAGTTTAAGGCAAATCAATCAACCTGCTAAAGCACTTCTGTAGCTAAAATCCAGACTTCCTAGCATTAATGGGAAAAGTAATAATCAGAGATTTATAAATTACAGCTTTTGACTCTAAAAACACATTCAATATAGCATTCTTATCAAGATCAACAAGACTACTCATCTGCACAAGAGAAGGGAAACCACTACAAGGCAACTTATCAACTTATCGTTTCATCAGCGTTTTAAAATCCATGACACAACCAACCACCTGAAAACTAAGTATTACCCATGAGGGACATCCAGTAATTTAAGAGGAAGCTCAAGTAATCAGAACTACATCTACTAAATCCTCATTTGTTAAATTATATTTGATCCCTTTTTAAGGAAAAAAATATTAAAAACTTGGGGTAAGCACTTGGACCAGATACATTACCCTGTAATGTGTGTTGTCTCAGATACAAAAATAGAATACCATGTATTGCTAAAATACAGACCAAAATATATGTATATTAAGCTTGGTATAATGTTTTGCCTTTATTTTTGTTACTATTACCTAATGCAGCAAGGGGTTCCAAATGAGTCTAATGCTGCAGTAGTTTTTTGAACTGTGGACCTGACCAAGAAGGATACCCCAGAATTCCCCATCAAAGTTAAAATGTGTGGTCTATCTGTTTTTTAAAATTATGATTAAGAAATGTTTGTTATCTGATGGAACCAAGATTTCAGGAAACACAGATTTTGCTCTCTGGCATGTCACCAGTTTAGCTAGTGAGCAGGATAACCAACCCATCTTCTGAGGTAAAAGAAATCTGGAGGATTTGAATAAAGATTAAACTCAAGAACAGTCTCAAATTTCTAGATATTCTGCTTTGGGGGGCAAACTTTAAAAATCAAGACAACTGCACAGCCAAATGAACTGGTTAACTCTAAACCAGCAGATATCTGACATTTATAGGTATTTCAAATAAATCAGTAATTGTTTGAAGAAAATAGTACAATCAAGTCACTTGGAGCCAACTGGTCAGTAACACAGAACACTGGAATAGACCCAAACCTTTACCTGACAGTAAGCAAAACTTGCATATACCACTTGCTGAAAATTACACTCAAATACTGAATTTTCAGTATTAACAATACTGGAAGTATCTGTACAGTTTGTTTAACTTTATGAGGTTTTTCTTGGTTATATTATGTATATTTAAAATTTTCTTTGAGCAAGTAGAATCAAAAATCTACAGAACATGTGAATATGTTCTCAGTTCCAGTCTGGCCTACTTCATTACCCAGTATTTACTTCTGAGCAGAGCTCCAGATTGCTCTATAAGATATATCTGCTCTCTTCTATAAAATGTTTCTTGCCTGTCTGAAGTGGATTATCATATACAAGGGACAATTTACACTCCAGAGTCCTCTGGAATGCCAGACAGTGGAATAAAACATGAGGAAATGGAAGGAAGCTGCAAAGGGGAAGTTCGTACTCCACATCATGAAAGGCCTGAGGGGGCGGCTGGTCACCGGAACAGGCTCCCGAGGGAAGTGGTCACAGCACCAAGCTGGGCAGTTCAAGGATCACCTGGAAAACTCTCTCAGCCATATGGTTTAGCTTTAGGCAGCCCTGCAAAGAGCAGGAAGTTGGATTCCAAGTCCCTTCTGGGTCCCCTTCAATTTGGGCTATTTGGCCTTGGCCAGTGGTCAGTCCATCTGGAGCTGGCTGGCACTGGCTCTGTAAGGCACAGGGGAAGCTTCTGGCACCTTCTCCTAAAGGCCACCCCTGGAGCAGCCCTGCTACCAACACTGGCCATGCAAACCCAATAAAACTGGGTCACCCAATTAAATTTACCAGAAAACACCACATCCTTATGTATGACCAAATGATCAACTGTAGAGACCCAAGGCAGCCCAAAATAGGATTACTTACAGTCTTTGCACATTAATTTACAAGTACAAAAATGTGAAGCTACTACACTTGAAATACACCTTTATTTCTTAAGCAAAAACTCAACAAATAATAAAAATAAATTTTAAGTTTATGGAAGTTTTAAAATTTGCAGCTGCATGACTACATGGACATTGCTGACTGAACAAAAGAAAGTACTTGCAGGAAACTTACTAACTGATTTCTAAAATTCTCCCATGGTTTGAAACTTTGAATGTAATTCAAGTTCACAGGTGATTTACTGCATATTTTGACTTAATAAACCTAATTAACATAATAGAAACATTATACATGTACAACAGCTCTCATTCTTTACCTCAACATCCAAGTTGATAGAAAAATATCTGAACAGTATGACTAAGATCTTGGTATTTCCCACTGCTGTCCAAAGCTTCTGAATTCTTGTGACCATTATATACAGACAGAATTAAACAACATGTAACCTAGATTTATTTATAATGACTGATACTTCAGTGTTTTGAATCCAAAATTAAACCAGAAAACTTTAATATGCAATAAAGACATCTCACAGAGAGACACTCATTCTGCACTGTGTACTGCTGGGACATCGTCTCTTCTGAACAAAAGCTATTTCACTTTTAACAGTAAAACTGTGCAAATTGTCCAGAGAGATAGGTGAAGATTTTTTTTTTACTCTCCTCACTGTGCATGAGTACAGATTAAGCAATACAGAGGACAAAGTGGAACAACTGTTTTGCAGAAAGCAAATTAGGACTCCTGCTTAAAGGCACAACATCTGATTTTTGTTCTTGCACAACTGCAACTATAAAAATAAAAATGTAAGAAAGGGTTTGTATCTGTATTTCTACTTTGATTAAGGTGACAAAAATTGCTTGACTAAATAGATTCAAAATTAATAAATGCCTTTAAATTCAACTTTCTTCCAGAATTAACAAGTTCTAAAGTTCAAAATGGTGATAATTATTCTACTGTATCAAACAAACCATACCATCTTTTTATTCAAAATATAGGTAAATCCACAAGAAAAAAGTGCAGGGGTCAAAGACAAAAAAAGATATAGTTTACCTCCCATTTTTAAGAAATCTGTCCAAGTATTCCAAATTCCTCTTCAGAAATAAGTGTTTAGCTCAACAAAATGCACCAAGATTTCAAATCAGCAAATAAAATTCTCACTACAGCTCATGATATGCTCCACTGCCATAATGTGCTTCATCCACAGACTGAAAGAGGCCTCTTCAACCAAGAGGCCAACCAAAAAGTACCTTTCAGCCAAAATTAGTGGAGCACAATTTTAAGAATCATATAAGTGTTTTGTATGCCTTTAGAAATTTTCCATTTAAGTAAAGACTTTTCATTAAAAAATAATCTAACAAATCAATTTTCAGGCAAAAGCCTGGAACAAACATGATTTTAACACGCTCTCACCTCACCTAATCAATTTACAGAAGAAAAATACATCTAGTCATCTCCACTGTAAGCATTGTCCAGAAAAATTAAAATCTTTGTAAACTACTGGTCACATGCAGTACCACTCCTTATGCAGTGAGAGAAACCTAACACCAAACTCCAACCACAAGGTTTAAAAGTCAAAATCAGCAACTTAAACCTCATTTGAAAATAAAAACTCATCCAAATCTTAATCTATCCTTGGGACCCTGACATAGTGTTCCTTGTTTCTCATTTTATGAAGTTATCAAAATAATTTAGAATGTAATTGCAAATATTATTGAAGTGCAGGTCCATAACATTTCATCATGCCCTCAGTGAAATCCAGTAAAACCTTCCATTAACATTCAGTCCAGGCTCTGTTCACGCACAACGCAATGATGGATGATGCCATGTGGAGAACACTGAGAGGACAGCACTGAGAAGAAGGTACATGGCCTGACTCCTGGGGATGTCCTGTGCAGGGCTGAGCTGGACTTGATCATCTTTGTGGGTCCCTTCCAGCTCAGCATGTGCTTTGAAGTCCACAGTGTAAAACGCTATTAAAGCAAAGCACTTCAGCATCAAGGCTATCATCAATGATGGCACAGGATTATTAAGCACAGCTACAGATGTAGCCCTGTTCATCAAGCTTCATGAGTTTTCACTGCAGCCAGAATTAAAATGCTTTTATGTTCAGTGGGGAAATTCACTTCTGGAGGAAAAAATCCCTTAAGGTTGAACTTGTCATATTTACTGATCACTCACTGGGAAGGATTTTTACCCCACTTCTTTTTAGTTACTCTCTTCAGTGACCAAGTATTACAATTGGAAAGGCAATGAAATTCCCACAGGTTAAGAAAAGAATATTTTTATCACCATCCAAGAAATGTACTGCATGGATAACAACAGTACACTACCTAGACTCAGCAGAATTTCAGAAGTGATGTGTATCAGACACATTTATAATGTAAAATACTTACTTCTGAGGTTTTACTAATTTGCACGCCTTAAAAACCAAGAAGACATTAAGAATCTTTCTCATCACTCTTGTGAAGTGATGACTGGCACCAAAATTCATTGGCTAACAGGGCTGAAAATCAGCACCTTCCTTCTGGCCTAAACCTGACTAGCTTCAGTTTACATAGTGTCTTAAATCTTTATCTGCTTGTCTAAAAATTCTTATCCTAGAAGACACCTTCCTCTTATGTAACTATTTCACAACTCAAAACTCAAGCAAAACAGACAAAGGTTCTCCAAGCTCGTTTCTGAAAGACAAGGCTTTTGCTTTCCCTCTTAGATTTTGAGATATCTGAACTCATTCTAAATGAACACCTTCTGTCACATGTGGACACAAGAACTGGACAGTAGAATGGCTTCACTATTATATTCTGTATACAGTACATATTTGTACTGCTACTTGGTATTCCCTATTCAAACATCCAATGATTGCATTTGTTCCCTTAGCCACTAAATAAACTCCATGTGATAGTTTTTGTCCACTGTAACTGCATAATTCTTATCCAAGTAACTTGTATATTCTCATCAGCTCACAAATTGCTATGGCAAGCAATAGATGAAAGAAGCACGGTAGGGAAACTCTGGAAGGAAGAGAGAGAAAAAGTAGTAAAACTGATTGCTGAGCTGTTGGCTATTTTTAAGTCACTATCATGCACTTGAAGTAAAACATGCATTGGCAGGTGATACCTAAAGGTGAGAAAGGTGGTTAAATATCCTAGACCATGGAGGGACAATATGTGCAAGAGTGTGAAAGCATTTGTAATGTCATATCCAAGCTACTGCCACATTTCTGACTAAGCCACAAAAGAACAGGAACTACAGGAAGTAAGGGCAGAAGGTTGTTTTAAAGCTAAACCCAAGAAATCACACTTTAACATGGGGAAGAAATTACAGAGAAATCTCTCAAGAAGTCACATACAAAAACTGACAGTCCTCCCCTCTATGACAAAATTGTTCCAAGATCAATAACTTTTGGTATTGAAAATTGTACTTCCGTGATATTGTAAAAACAGAAAAACTTGGCAAGGTTCTCAAGAATATCACTGCAGCTACAAAGACATTAAATTACATCATCAGACCAGTTGGTCACACATATTATACTGCGCCTAAAATCTGATGAACATCAACAGCTCTTCAATTTGACAGTAGAAGGCACTGAGTGAGTTCAGATTTGCCTGCAGCTGTAACAACCAATAATTTTTGTCATTCTAAATGAGAGGGTAAAATCTCCTCATACAATAAATTCTCCTCACTTGTCAAGCACCAGTAGAATTTCAGAATACTCAGATGTAATTGTATCGGATGCTAAAACTGTGAGACATACAATGAAATGCAGCATTTTCTCTTTTCCTATAGAGATAAGAACCCCAGAACCTGAAGAACCTTTGGACAATACTGCAAGAAGTAAAACTTCTATTAATTCAGGTTCTGTGGAACAAAAGTGTCGTTTTTATACTGACCTTACTAACAAAAGTAGACAACATTACTCAAAAGAACTGATAAACAAAGGAAGTTCATTCTTGGAATAATCTCATTTTTATTTAACGTATGTTTGGAAAATTAGGATAAATGGAGAAACAGAAGAATCCTCAATCTCTCAGAGTTTAATAATTTATTAACTGGTCATAAAGAATGCAAAAAAAGACCACTGGGACAAACTAGCCCAAAATCTTGTCCCTGCAGCTGAAGCAGTTAAAAGACACTAACCTTGTCTGTCCACTGAAGCAATACAGCCTCATGCATGCAATTCCCAAGCAACTTTTAAAAAAATCTAATGGAACAAACTCTACATCTTACTAAACCACCTGTTCAACCAGTTTCCAGTTCTAGCAATTCTTCTTCCAATACCTAACTCTAAAAATGCTGCATTTCAAGTCAATTTTACTTCTTTCTCTCTGCAGTGTACATGAAGAACAAAGAAATTCATCAGCCACTTCATAGATGCTTTTAAGATTTGCCTCTCTTTGCCCTATTCTTTAGTTGCTTTTTTCTTAGAGAAAACCCCCAAAGCTTTATACTTTCCATATGCAGCTTAGTGTTTTCTCCATTCTAAATTCTGAATAGCATGGAAAAGACTTTTGATGTACAAGCCAGTATTTTTAAAAGGACTGCATTTGAGTGTTTGAAAGCTCACACAGAACAGGTTGGTATGGCACTCCTGAAATTTTTTTCAGCAGTATTTACTACTGAATCAATGCAATTTTGAATCATGGCTTACAGCACCTTAAGTGTTGTTTCCTTACTGATGTCCCAAAAGACCTAAAAGCCATTTACAAAACACCTCTACAAAAGCATTTGGAGTAAACGTACCATTCAATTTGTGAAGATAGCTGCACAGTCAAAACATAAATCCTATGAATGCACAAGCATACACATTTATGTAGCTCCATTTAACAGCTCACGAGTAAAACTTAATGGGACTTTGCTGTAGCTTATTCAGTTTTAAAACACTTGACTTATATCAGTATCAGCCACAGCTAGATATAGTCTCACAGAACATTTAGAAGCTTTTCCCACATAACTGATTCTTCTGTATTAAAATATTGAGCGTACTAAAAAGAGCAAACAGCACAGTAAACTTATTGTTTCGGTCACGCCGTCAACTAGTCATAAAAGCACTATCACTTTGAACAATATTAACTGCCTGAAACACTGTTTTAGTAACTGGGAATTACCCAGCAGAACCATAAAAAAATAGTCTTGAAAGACATCTATCCTGAGCACACTTTTACTACTGCTGGTCATTTTCAACACTACCATGTGAAATAATTTTCTTTTTCTAGTTTCTTACACTTTTCCAGTTTCAAGAGCAGTCTGTTCGTATGCCAAAACGGAACATATACTCAGCAGTATTTGAATAATGCATCAGAATGTATGCTTCTGACACATGCTGCAGTATCAACACTGTTAAATATAGTCTTTTATAGAACTGGAACAGTGAGTGATGACAGCTGAAATGAGGTGGGCTAGTTCTACTTCTGTGTATTCAGAGTTAATTTTCTGTAAGTTAATGCTTCAGCCTTTGTCTTTGGGTGACAGTTTCACACAGGAAGAGATGAAGAGGTTGAGTCGTGGAAAAAGTGTCAGTTCCTTAGTTTTTCCCCTCCTAAAAAAAGGTCCCATTTCCTAGCCTCATAGCACTACAACTATAAAACCTCAATTACCAAATACACGCCAAAAAGAGGTGCTTATTAAACCGTGGATTATTCTGTTGACAATTTGTATGGCATACTAAGGAATATTTTACGACTGACCAGAAAAACATAATTATCAAACGTGTCATAAGGGTCCGTTCGCACCTTCAGGGACCCTTTCTTAGGAAACCAACACGTTTATAGTCACAATAAAATTTAAACTCAAGGCTTGTCACAGCCACGGACGGGTCTCGGGGCACCTAGGCCAGAGTACAGATATCAATTCTGATAACGCGAAGGTGACGCCGGGGCCATTTCAGCCTGGATAATGGAAGAAACGCCAGCTAGCAGAGCTCTTCTCCCCCACCTCAACACTCCTCGCTCAGCCAAAACAAGCCCGGTGCGGGCTCCGGGCCCGCCATCCGGGGCTGCCGCCCGGCAGCGCGCCCCGGCAGCCGCGCCGCTCGCTCCGTGCCCTCCCCTCAGGGCGCTGACCTCGCTGCCTCCCCGCCCGCCGCCCGGGCCAGGCCGAGGCCCCGCCGCGCCCAGGCGGCCGCTCCCCGCCTGGCAGCAGCTGCGGGAACCGAGCGGCGGGCAGCGCGCGGCACAGCCCTGCCTCCCTGCCCATGTCACCCGCCTCCACTTGCGCGGCAGCGGGAGAGACGTCGAGCCGCCCCCGGGAGCGGGCGGTGGGGGGGGGGGGGGGGGAGGGCGAGGGGAAGGAGGTCGGTCCCTCCGGCAGCCAAGCGGCCCCGGGGGCGGGAGGACGCCGCCCGCGCCGGTCCACCCGAGCCCCCCCGCTCCTCCCTCACCAGGTGTCGCCCTTGCGGAGGGCGGTTTTGAGCAGCGCCGCGACGTCCGTGCGCTGGGTCTCCAGATCCGCCGCGCCTCCCTCCGCCATCTTCTCCGCCCGGCAGCGGCAGCGGCGGCAGGGGCAGGAGCGCGCCGCGCTGCATGCTGGGAGTGACGCCTGCAGGGGGCGGCCGCGGCCCCGCCCTTCCCACAAGCCGCGGGGCGGGGGCCGGAGAGGGCCCGGGCGGGGCAGCGCCCCCTCGCGGCCGGGAGGTCCCGTCCCCCGGTCTCGTCCCGTCCCGTTCCGCCCCCACAGCGGAGAGGGACGGGCGGGCGACATTTCCCTCAGTGCCTTAATTCGAGAGCGTGCGTAATTAGAGCCCTTACGCCTCGCTGCCGGATGAGTGGTTTGGATCACCATAATTGCTATGATGATACCCTCTGTGTTGTTGTGCAAATACCGTGGCGGGTTCAGATAGTCGGTGTGACTCGCATTAGCTTTTGCAGACCTTCGCAGAAGCCAGCGGATGATTGGTTGAGTTTGTTTCAGTCGCTCTTGCCTAAACCTTGTACAAACAGTGCAACCTGTTGCTTGGCATGTCACACACACAAAGAAAAGAAAAAAAAAAAAAGAAGGCCACATCTCCATATATTACATTACATAACCAGGTTTTTCTTTGTCTTCATGTCTGTACCGAGATTTCAAAGAATCAGAATGGTTTGGGAATTTAGGACTGGGGTGCTGGTTGCAAACACTTGAAAACAAGAGTTTGTTCTTGTGGATCTAGCTGGTGTAAGTGTTGTTACGAATAAGAAGCTTGACTAGGCCAATATTCAAGCAGCAATCAATTTATTATTTAATATGGTAAAGTATGAGCAATACAGCGCTGAGTACAGTGGGGGAAGTTTTCCCTCCAACTGCACACCGATAATTGATGGTTACAGGTATTTATAGGGGTACTCACCAGCTTTTTCAGCACTTTGTATTTCCAATTTTTTTACTCTTCAGCAATTTTTATTCCAAATTATTACATCATGATTCTATACACTATTGTGATCTTAGTTTCTCAGGATGTATCTCAAAAGGAGTATCCCCAGATGGTGACGGTCCAGTTTCCGAAAGAAGAAAGACGAATCTCATCTGGTGGGGTCCAGCTCCCCAGATGTGTGTCCACCTTTTAATTGCAGAGACTATAAATCTCATAACAGTGATGTCCAGCTTCCCTTTGGTCAAAACCATAAACCCTTGAGGTGATGTTCATCTTCCTTTCTCAAGCTGTTTTTCTCTGCTTCAATAAGGCGTGAGATAAGCATATTTCCTTTATATATATTCCAAAGCTATAGTTTCAAGGATACAAGTAATATTCTAAAATTATACTTCAAAAGGTTATTATTGCAGAACTCTTTATGGATTAAGTGCAGGCAAAAAGCAACATCTTTAACACTTTAATTCCAATGCTCCTAAATCAACTAGGGTTAATTTGCAAACAACAGATAGGTTCAAAGGTCTTTTTCCATGCTTTATTCTCCTCAGTTATTATTAGAATTCACAGCTCTCCCATTGTCAGGGTCCACACATTTCGCATTCACAACTACACACATCGCCTGTTTGTACCTGACATGAAACACAGCTTTGTATTTCACAGTGTAATGCCTGCAATTGTTTACCTCAGCCCGTTCCTGTGCCCAAGTCATTCCACCCGGCCCCATGGTGTGACTGACACCCGCAGTGTATCTCAGGCTGCCAGTTAGGTATTATAAGCTATTAGGCATTATTAGCTAATTAACACTTAGAATCTACTAGCGTGTAGCTGTTACAAACAGCACTAAAAAGTGCTATTTAGATATGTGAACTGCAAAAAAAAAAAAAAAAGAATAGAAGGCAGGCTGTTATGCAGACATGGTAGTACAAAGTATTTTGTCAGGCGCTGTCAGGATTTGTCAGTGAGGATGATGACATTGAAGTAAAGGCAAAATTATAATACAAAAATAATATATAAGAATATTATATAATATATAATTATATAATATATAAGAATATATAAAATAATATGTAAGAACACCCAAGAGCTCAGAGCGACTGGTGATGACATTCATGGCTTGTCTAGGAGCTGGAATGTGAAATTCCAGGAAGTAAAATATAAATGTTAGAGAGAGCTACATGGGTCTAATGGCTACATTTAAGGAGAGAAAACTTAACAAGAATAAGGTTTCCAGCCACTTCAGGAATAAAGTTCTTCGTTAGAATCTCCAAGTTTAGAAAGAACTTTGACAAGTTCCCACTCCACATACACCAGGGCTTAACAGATAAGAATAGTGTTTTACACTCTGAAAGTTATCTCTGTTCCAAAATTGAATTTATACAGAAGTTATATTTTCATGGAAATTTTCGGGAAAATATTTCTCAATCCACAGTGCTGGAAAACTGCATTCACTGTTCATCAGGCTGGAGCAAGACCATCAACATCTTACTTTGCCAGAAGCTTCACCTGGAGCCACCCATGCCTCTGTGCTTTGAGTTGCATAACTGTAGTTACTCAGTGAAAGATCTCCTATTCCTGGGTTCAGTCTATTTGTGGTACAGAAACGGATATTAGACAGGTATTAGGTGCTACAAATAGAGACAGCAAAGCATACAATGTGCCATTTGAAGCAAAGCTTTAAGAATTTCCAATGAGAGACAGGAGTAAGACTCTAGAACTACCAGTGCTTCACATGAAACAGTTTTTCATAATGGAACAGTATCTGAAACATAATTCACATTTTTGGAAAATGCATAGTGTTAAATCTGGGGGTTTTTTCCCAAGCTTTATCAGCGGGCAAGGAATTATTTCCAAGTTCTAGAGAGTGCCTGAGAATCTTTACATTTTAAACCCCCTGGTAAACAGAAACAGCACTGGAGGTAGTGATGAATGACCTACCTTCTCTAATAAACCCTAGGCATTTGTAATACAAATGTGATATGAGTGAATGCAAGATACTGTAAAGCTAGCTGAGGTGGCACACCTTTCAGCTATCAGTGGGCCTTCAACCTTGCCTGATTTCATTGCTAATGGATGAATTTTTGTAAACATGTTTTTTGTTGATCTTAAAGAAGGATGCAATTAATAGAGTGTATAGCAGTACAGATTCAGCAAGGAAGCTGCAGATAAACTGTGTAAACTGATGATTCTATTGATTCCCAATACAAAATAAAGTTTAAGCTCTCAGTTCTTGTTTTCAAGTCAATTAGTGGACTTGGCTAAACAAATCTTAAAATAGAACTTGTGTTTTTGGGATGTGAGAAGCTCTGTGTCTCAGTAGTAGAAACTTCTGTATACAATAAATTCTGTAAAAATAACAGTTGCAAGTCTCACTCACAGGTAATACAGAATAATTCACCACTTTTTATTTTCTTTCAAGACCACTGCCACAGTTCAAGAGTGGTACTTCCAAATTTAGTGCTCCCACTGAGACTCCAAACCACATGCTGCTCGCTTGCTCTCTCTTCCACGCCCCCATCTCTCCTGCAGCATGGCTGGTGAGAAGAATTGGAAGACCAAAAAGTGAAGATCATGGTTGAGATAAGAACAATTTACTGGAAACAACAATGAGCTAAGGAAATGGACAGTGACAGCAACAGTGTTAATAACAAGTGTTCAAACAGAGAGAGTGATTCACAGCAAAACTGCTCACCCATGAGCTCCTACTGGCCACAGCCACACCACTGCTCAGCTCCACTCCCTCCAGCTCAGCACCAGGGCCACACCACTGCTCCCTCTGCCTCCCAAGCTGGCCAGAGGCACTCCTTGTCCCAGGAGGAGGCTCCCCTTCCCCCAGCACTGGCAAGGACGTGAGGTGGCACAGGACATGTCCTGCCTGTGCCCCCTCCCAGCTACTGTGCGATGAACCCCATCCTGGTCGGAACCTACCTACCACATTTGGGAATTTGTGGAGGGGGAAAAGAGGGCATCAGATTTCCCTCCCCAGTGGTCGGTGGTGAGCTCACAGCCACTGGTGGCTGTGTGAGTTTCCTTTTCAGTATGAAGCTGCATCAGACACAGAGTTTGACGTACTAGAATGGATACGATGAGTGCATTTTCTATGTAGTGTTCACACATACTGTTAGGAACACATAGATAATTTCACTTTTGTTTGAGAAATCTGATGGAAACCCTCATTTAATTAATTGAATTAGCTAATATTAGCTAACCCTGATTTAATTAGCTGAATATGTTTTCTGTGAATTCAAAGTGGAGCAAAAAGTCAATTACTAGTGTCACCACTGCTGGTTTTGTTCCCTATACTTTTTTTTTACTGTATGGAAGTTGGTAATTTTTAAATAGTGATGGAATTTCAAGCCTCTTTAAACAGTTCAGAAAGACATGTAAGAAAGCAGAAATAACTGTAGACTAAAGTTAAACAAGACAAAGCAGGGCTTCTGTAAGGTAAACATGAGGGAAAGATACAGGAACGAAACTTCAGTAAAACTGGGGGAACCCAAGAAAGCATGAGTTGAATGATGGACAGAAGCAGATAAGAATATAAATTCTTTTAAAGAGAGAAAGAAAATGCAGGATAAATTTTACAGACTGAGAGACAGAGAAATAGTTTGTAATTAAGATACTAATTTCTGTCCCAGACATAAAACTATGACTGCACTGTAGATTTGAGTCCTGTTCTGAATCCAGTCTGTGCCCAACCTACCTCATTCACAGAGGATGAACATAGCCATGTTAAACGCTTGTTTCAGCTAGATGGAATTGACATTACTAGCTACTATCGCAATAACACACTTTTGTTGGGATAAGAAAAAAGCCAACACTTAAAAATGTGTTTGTTTTCTATTCAGTCAAGTTAATCAGATTGTTACATTTTTTGTTACAAAATTACTAATTTTAGTAATTAGTGTTACCAAAATTATCTTTCATACGAGAGAAAAAGACTCTTTAAAAAGGAGTGGATAGTTTTTCAATGTGTATAAAGCTACTTGCACAGTTCTTTTACCTTTTCTCATTCATGGACTACATCCAGGATCAGCCATCCTGGACAGATTAAATCAGAAAGATGATAGATGTAAATATAGGGAAATGATGATAAAAAAAGTTCAGTGAAATTTACAAAGGGTGTCTCAGGAGTATTCCTAATTTAATGACAATGGAAGAAAAGCCAGTGTCTTCCATTTTCTCCAATTTTGAATTTTTTAAATATTGGAGAGCATTCCTTTTTGTTTTTAATTTTCTGAGGAATGACTTTGAATAACAAATGAAAGAATTAAAAGAAATATATTCTAAATAGAATATATTTAGAGTATTTATATAAAAATATTCAAATATATTCAAATAGGAATATTAAAATTATGTTTTACATTAACAAATATAGTTTAAAATTGTATTCCTATTGATTAATCATGTGTTTAACATATGCTTAAATATATGTTAAATTCTAATGGCCTAGGACTTGAAATAAGAATGTCTGAAAAATAAGCTTTTTAATGATCTGATCAGATACTAATGTAAGCAATAATTACCCATTTTTCACAAGATAAAATTACTTTCCTTTTCCTTAATTCAATGCTTTTTTCTACACAAAACCCCATCCTATTTTAGATTGCTGTGAATTAGTTAGCATTTGTATGTGTGTTCAAAGATGTTCTTCCTTTAGGAATTTTAAACACAGAAACCAATTTCAAAGGTATGATGGTTTTAGGCATGGTTGTCTGATATGTCAAAACTGTTCCCAATTCCTGTATTTGATTTGCACATCAGAATGAATCCAAATTTTCTCCTGTGTGGTTGCAAAATGAGCTGGTTGTTTTTGAAGACAGAGATAAAATTAAGTGCATTAATTGTGCCCAAAGCATATCAACAATGCAATTCAAAAGCCATGGTTTTAAAAGGATGATTCACAATATAGGTTTTAAGCACTAGGTGTTGGAGATATATGAAATCTAAACACAATGTAGAATTTAGGTTTTGTGAGATTTGCACATTGTGTGCTAAAAATAGACTGCTATTCAAGGAAAATAATTGGTGCTTAAGTGGAAGGAGATAATGGTGAGATTTATCACAGGACCTAGTACAGCCAACAGACAAGTTGCAGAACTAAATGTTGTTGGCACAAGTAAAATTGTTTCAGCATATTTTTACTGTGTGGCTATCTAAACTATGAATAAATTCACATTCAATTCATTAACTAAGTATTACTGAAATCCAGAAGAAAATGCAGCAATATGCCAAATGCATTAGAATAACTTTACATTTTACATGCACAAACATGTACATGTTGGAAGGACAACCATTAAGGGAATATCTCATTGAAGGTGTATTTTTTAAATACATGGCACACAGAATTACATACAGGTATATTTTATTACTGTACATTTAGATATGTGGTTTCTGCTTTCCTTTTCTAAATCTCCTTTAGAATAAAACATTTCTGTTACTATGGAATCTGGTTAGACTTATTGTAACCTGAAAATATATTCACACAATCTTGTAAAGCAAAGAATTTTCCAAGTAGAGTGTCAGTGCATTTGTAAAACGAAAAATAAAACATTTTGACTGAGAAATAAATATTTTGATCAAAATATCTCAGACACAGAGAAGTTTTAGAAATTGAAAAATTCCTGAGTTGCTGCTCTGGCATTCCATCAGAAGCTGTGGGAGCTTTTGGTGATTAGAGAATTTTTCACAGAATAAAAAAAAGTACATTTGTTTCTGTGAATGTCAATGTTGTCCCTTGCTGTGTGCATGCAGGACTACAGTGAGAGGAAACAATGGCAAATTGTGGTACCTACATACAATCCAGTCATACTGGAACCTGTTGCACAAAGAGCCTCTTTCACCTTCTGCAATGGAATCAAAGTGCCTCTTGTGATAGTACATGGGAAAGTGATTTCTACTGAAGTACTTCAGGGGATGATCAGTCAGTATAGGTCAGATTCATGCCTTGTTCAGATATTGACAAAATTATTTTACTGTTGACATTTGGAATAATCTTCAACCTATAATGTAATAAAAAAAAATCAGTGATTGACAGTCAACCCTGTAAAATGAAATTATTTCCTTTTGAATTTGCAAGGATCTCCAAACAAATACATAAAGCATCTTGTACGTTTTGTTCTTTTTCTCTTTTTTCCTGAGGTGATGATGAAGCAGAAGTGGTTTCAAAGAACTCTGGGTCAGAGCTGTGCCAGGCCCTGGTGTTGTCCCACGCCTCCCTGTCCTGGAGCACAGCTGCCGGAGAGGCCTGGCCTTTGCACCAGCAGCGCGACCTGGTCTTTGAAGTGGACCAAAGTCAGAGTCACAACACACTGTTATCACTGTCCTGCAGCTTTTGTGCTCATGCTTATGTTTTTGATTTTGCAGTTAGTATTTGCATATGAAGGGACACAGTTTTTTGCTTTTTAGAGAACTTCCCTTGATTGTATTGCAGTGCAGGGAGTTCTTTGTCTGAAGGGGTTGGCTGTGCACAATGAAGGTGTGCTGTTCTCGCAGACCACAGGACCCACCAGTGTGAAAGGAGAGAGACCACTATGGCAAAGTCATCCTGCATACATTTTTACCTTTTGAGATGTCATTTTCAGTGCATTATCCTTGTAGGCCTCACAGAAATTCTCCTCATCCTTTCTATTTGGGGTGAATATATAGGAAAATATCTGGTGTGAAAAGGTGCTTGAGACTAGAAGCAATTAAACTGAGGATGAGGTTGTGGTTTCTTTAAAATAAATATGTTCAACCTTTTGTCATCCACACTTCTGCATCCAGGTCCTTTTGGTAGGATCCTGTATGACATTTTTTTCTGAGAAAAAATGAATGAATTGAATGAATGAAGTGAATTTCCATCTCCCCAGCCATTTGCACATTTTATTGATTCAGGCAGGATTACTGGAGTATGATCCTCCATGATCTGCCCAGGATACATACACAAACTTCAATTAGATTCACCTGGATCCAACAGCCTATTACAGTAATTTGTTTGGCATAAGTCAGTGTTGCTTTTATTCAAGAAAACATCTGAAGGTCTGGATTTCCATACACTAGAAAACCACTGTACTTGTGTACTTTCAGTTTGGACTGGACGAGATAGCTTAACTTATTACACTCCTAAGAGCAAAACCATTTTTATTGACCATTTTTTCTTCCCTCCTGATCTGTGACAGCCCAAGAGTCTTCAGCTTCAGTTTGTTCTGGAAAGCCTCTTTTCATCATTTTTTGTCCACCTCTTTGTCTCTTTGAGGGCCTCTTTGAGGGCAACTGGGAAAGCTGCTTTAACACTCTAGAGACAATTCAAGTAAGCTGGTTTGAGTTTACTTTAGAATAAGCAGGATGTGCATTTGAAGACTACTGTAAGTACTTCAAAAATATTGTCTCATGGTTAAACTATGACATTAAAATTTCATATATTCTGTCAGTGGTTCTGTTGATTCAGATGTCTAAATAAATTGGCTTAAAAAGGTGTGATGAGAGTATGTGTTGCCCTTGATAACACAGGAGAGGAGTAAAAATGAAGAGCAAGCTTACCAAAAGAGACAGAACTTGAACTGGGACAGGGATGTCGGAGTGGAGGTGAGCTGAGTAAGCATAAGCTGTGGAAAGGGGTGAAGAGAAGGCTTGTACTGTGTTGATATTGAGTGATTTTTAGAAAGTCACCAAAATGCACAACCAACACACACAAAACTAACTCTGGAAAATTAATAAGGTGTAAGGACTTTGGTCTTGAGCAATTGTCATCGTCATTCTCAAACTTGTTTACACTAAGGGTAGATTGGCTTGCACTTTCCTATATGTGCAATTTCCAGGTGTACCACTAAGGAATTTTGCTTGCTATGACTACTACAACTGCATTAGTAATTGTACAATAATTGTACAGTTGTGTTACCAGACACTGAAATGGCTCTTAATCTATCTGCTGAGGATGATATTTTAAATGTGAGAATGATAAAACTTTTCAGTCTTGTCCAAGTGTGTTTAGCTACATCTTAAATTTTCACAGAACTCACCCATTTCTGTAAAAATAGCTCAAAAGGGATCATTATTAGAGATAAACATAGATGAGTCCACATGACTATTATTCGTGCTTCATAAAAATTCTATTTAATTTTTAAAATCTGATGCTGTATGTTTATGATGTATATAATCTCAGGTCAGGAAGGATAAGTAACCATTGTAATGCAACAAAAACCAACTTCATAAAACAAGGGTGTTTTGTGAATTTAAGGGTGTTAATTTAAACAATAGCTAATAAAATCAAACTAATTTTATGTACATAAATTAAGTAAAAGAGGTAGACTAATCAAAGCTTAAAAATATAATTCAAAACAAAGCTCATTGATTTGGCATTGTAAAAACACATATAATCAAAAGAGTTGGAATAAGCACAGGCTTACGTTAAAAGTGCCAAGCATTTATTCTTGCTGAGATCATTATAGAAACTCAGAGTAATTTCAGCTGGAAGTCACAGGACACCAGTAGAAGGCAAATCTGCTCTCTCACTGTTATCAATGATGCCTGTTTGGATGTGCTGGAGGGATGTGGGAATGATGTAGAGGATGGCATTTCATGCTACCTACTCTCTGTTCTGGAAAGAAGGGAGAAACAAGGGAGAAGAGGTAAGCTACTAACGTGCAGTCACAGGAACAGGGTTTTAAATCAAAGATTGATGGTCAATCAGACACATTTATGTATATTCCTTAAATTCATAATCTGGTAGGAAAATGAGGAATCATCAGAATACTTAATGGAACATTTAAATTGTCAGTGAAATTTTAGGTGTTTAAGTAATTCTAGCAGAGTTATACTATGAAATAAATGGCCTCATTAATCTGAGTCTGTAATAGATGAAGCTGTCCTTGCATTTTCTTTTGCTAGGTTTCCTATAGACAAAAGCCTTGTGCATTTTGGAGCCCCATGTGATTTCAACAAAATTTGAGAGATGGGTAGTAGTCTTAAATTTATTCAATTCCATTAGGAAAGGATGCCTGGGAGGAAACTAAAAAAGCCACAGAAAGATGCTTCAGCATCTCTCTGAAAATCTGTCCCTTGGGATCACCATTACACAAAAAAGCAAAGATTTGAAGTTTCACAGCATAGGAAAAACTTCAATAAACCATGAGATAAAATCCATAAAAAACAAGACTTCATTAGTTCCAGAGTTCACAGAACTTGTTATCATTCAGCTTGTTTAGCAACTGCAAATTTTAGACAACTTTTTTCCTTGCATATGTGACGTGAAGCTTAACAGGGTATTGAATCTTCTGTATCTGTGCAGGGCTCCAATGAAAACAAAAAAATACCCAATAAAAAAAAAAAAACCAAGCCAGTGTTCCCTTAATGATTTTCTTTCTGTATGGTTATGCATGTATGTGCCAGGAGAGAAGGAGTGGAGAAGGCAGGCAAGGGAAGCATAAAAAGACCGAAATGTCATTTTGAGGATTTGGTGAGGCACTGTGTTATCTACGTTCTGCCTTCTGACATCTGCTGGCAAAACCTCTCCATTGCAATGCTTGCTCTGAATTTTTCGGAAATCCCTCCCCCAGAACTCTATAGGCTTCTCAGACATTTTCGGGTGTTTGATGGCAGCGAAAACCAGGGCACTTATGGATAAGGATGTAACTCTGGTGGCTGTCAGGAGCAGCAGATATGCCATGAAGCTTAAAGTGGGAGGAAAACAAAGAAGATTTATATGGTGGGTTTATCGCCCTAGCAGCTGCATCTCTGCATCTTGGGCTATCCCTTCTGTGTAGAGCAGACATTTGAGTGCCTCTGAAGTGCTTGGATAAGCAAATGTTTCCACACCGAGCTCTAAGCACTGAACTTGCTTCTGGCTGCCAAGTGCCAGCACACCTGCTTGACACTGCAGCTACTATGGATATCTCTGTCCACCAACCACAAGTAAAAATGCTAATTATGCTTGTTGTGAATCCTGAATTTCAGGAACACAGGGCATACAGAAACGACTGGTCTGAAAATATGTTTTTAGAAGAAAACTATACATGATTAATCATTGGTCAGAACGAAAATGTCAAAATTATTCTCATGACCATACAAGATATATGCCCAAGGATCTAGAACTCCCTAACTGCTTATCATCCTTACATTATATTTGGGCTGTGTTTTGGAAAATGAGAATTACACACATCCAAGATCAATCCAAGATGCTTATGCTATGTTTACCAGGTCCCGTGGGTGAGAAAGAAATGGAAATTTGAACTGACTTGCTATGTGAGACAATCTGGCAGGTGGTGGAGTTCTGCAACTTGGCCAGAAGTGAGGCACTCAGTCTCCAGGGTAAATGTTTTGGCAGGATGATGAATGCCAGGCAGGGCATGCATGAGTCAGGTGGTGTCATTTATGTCCATCCACAAGTGACTGTTTAGCACGGGTAACAAGAAACTAATTTCACTTTGGTCAGGTGAGGGTGGAATTAATTCTAGCACTGGAGAGAGGCACACATGAAGACTTCTGAGCACCACCACAGCATCACAGTGCTCTGCCCTCATGTAGTCTAAGTTCTGAAAAGGCTGCCTACTACTTTTTCAAAGGAATCTGTCAATGAGAGCCATAAAAGCAGAAAAATTCAAAGGCACACATCCTTTAGCTTTTCCTGCCATGTGTGTGATGAAGGAGGAAAGGCTTGAGAGAGAAGGCAAAGCTCAGTCAGCCTGACCTCCTAGTCCTGCACATCCTAAGATCTAAGGAGCCATAATTCTCTTTAGGTATATATAATTTTCTGCCATATTTACACAAGATAAATTACTTATATGCAGACTATTAACTATATAATCCATTAGCTCCACATTTGAAATCTGATTGAAAGGTATAGTAATTCTAAATAGATAATATAATCTTTTATTTATGTGGACTGGGTGTATTTGATTCTGTATTAATCAGAGGCATTTTTTTTTTCATGCTGAATTGATAGTTGATTATCTTCAGCCAAGCTGAAATGCTCTTTAGTTCTCTTTTCTCTCTCAAAAAAAGAAGTGCTTCCTTTTGGTCATGCATTTGAAAATATCTTGAAATCTGCAATTCAGAGCATTTAAAAATGATCATTTTCTATTCATGTTTTGGTCCCATCCTGTTCTCCACTGCCCACTTCCCCCTCTCAGATCAAGGCTGTTTTGGAATAAATATGGTAATATTCTAAATAATACTACTTCTTCTGCTCTTGACTTTTGAAAAGCTCCACATTTCCTGTACTCAGTATGCAGAAAGATGATATAAAAATACATCTTCTTGCCTTACTATTAAAACATCATAAAATGCAAAGTCTTCAACAATCTTTAGGCCATCTTGTAAGGTTTTTTAATGCACATACACAAGCCTGAGTGCATTTTTTCCTCTCTTCCTTTATTAAAACATAGATGGTTAAAACTTAGAGAAAAAAAGATTTTAAATCAGAAAGAAATACTGGGGAACACTACAACTTATTCCTATTTAATTATTCAACATACTTTACCTTTCACTAAACTTACTTCCTGAAATATGGATGATACTGTAACTATTAAACAGGGGAAAAATAATCAGGGTGACCTCTTGTTTTTCAGCAAACAATCTGACCATGCCTTAATTTATCTCTAGCCTGGAAGGAACTGAGTTGGTTGGTAAGTTTTGATACCTCTTTTACCAGAAAGTGCAATGCCTTTTAAAAACAACACTGTGCAGATTAGAAAATGCTGCATTATGAGATAAATAAATGGCACCATGAATGTTTACAGTGAAGCCTAATCCTTTTTGTAGATGAGTTCACAAGTCTGTCATCATGTTGCCTTTGGTAAAGAGGTTTCAGACAAAAATAAGTATGATTTGTTTTGTTAAATCACATTGATCTTATTTACCTACTTACTACTATTGGTCTGTCTAACCTCCTGTTTTCACAAGGTAACCTTGATGAAAATATATGCAATATATGTTTTGGAAATAATTATATTTATTTTAAAATTGAATTTTGAAAATCATTAGGTAAGAAGGTCTGCTTTGTTTCCTATTTTGTCTATAATGTAATCTTTAATGTAAAATTGTAACAAAATCTACTTATAACCAAGGATAAAACATTGATTAATTTTGGAGTTCTTTGTAGCATAACTGCAAGAGTTGGTGCTTTTTGATACACAGGAAAATAGGGAACTCTCATATAGTATCAAATTAAGAAAAATGTATGCACTAATGACCTCTGTAATACAGTAACCCAAATTTACAACACTTTTGGTACTGATTTAATTCTTTTACTTGTTTCTTTTTCTTTCTCTGGATGCCTGATTTAGTGATTGTTACTATTTCCTGTTTCCAGTCCCACAGATGCAGGTGGAGGGATGTTTTAGAAGAAAACTTGTTGGTATTCTTTAAAGAAAAAAGAAGGGAAAATGGCTGATATTGCCCTCTGGAATAGTTTGAGGCTTTTCCTAAACATGTAAATAATACTTACTCTATCTTGAATAAGAAGATGGTACTACACTTAATATTCTTGTCATTTACAACTTTACTGTGCAAGAAAGCCCCATAGCCATTCCCAAGTATTTGGCCCATGGAGGAGTCCTTTAGATGTGAAAAAGCTCAGACCTGTTACTTATGGAATATATAATATAGCTAAGTCAATAATTGGTCAAAAAGAAAATTTAAGACTAAATGAAAAAGGTGAAGAGGCCAAATATTGTTCTACTTTTGATCTGAACTCTTCTGGTGGCTTTTTTTTTTTTCTGCTTTTCACAGGGATTACAGTCCAGATTCCAAAAGAAATGTAGAAGCCATGGCATAAAATACTGCAACACCTAACATTTTTGTACGTGCTTCACCCAGAGCAAGATTCAGAAGCTATGGCTGGCAGCACAGGGTCTCAAATGCATAGAGAAAGTAAGGTGCCTTATGATGATAAAACATCTAAAAAGCTCAGCAGTGACTTGTCAGGAGGTAGCAAATGAGAAATGAGGAGAGCAGGTTTTTAAATCTTTCCCCTTTAGGGAACTTAGGTGCTTTACAAAGTATAAGGAAGAAGCATCTTTATATTTCAAAATAGCTACAGTTCTCAGAGTCTGGGGGATTTTACTCTTTTTGATGAAATAGCATCAGACCTGATCATGTGATATTCCATGGGGTAAATCAGACAAACAGCATTCATCTGAGGGTTTCTTTGTGAGTTTTGGGGAGCAAAGCATCGCTCCTGGTGGGAGACGATCAGTAGGCACCATCTAAGCAAAGCAGACAGACTGTGGGACTGTCTGTGGCACCAGGGGTGTCCAAATGCCCCAAGGGAGTGGGCTGGTGTCATTATGAGACCACTCTTTAATATCTGCAAATGATCGTGGTGACAAGAGAGGATCGCAAATAATTGGGAAAATAGTAAATATGTCCAATTTCAATAAGTCAAGAAGGAGGATGTGGGAACTACAGGTTATTTTGCAGGTAGTTAATAGAGAAAATTCTCCTGGAAGTAATTTCCACATGCATGAAGGGCAAGGAGGTGATTTGGAATAGCCAGTGTGGATTTAGTAGAGGCAAATTCTGCCTGACCAACACAATTGCCTTCTACAATGAAATGGCTGTCTGTCTGGGGAAGAGCAGTGGGTGTTTACCCTGACCAGTTAGGCTTTTGACATTGCATACCACAACATCCTTATAGCCAAACTGGGCAGACCTAAGCTGAGTGGGTAGCTTAAAAAATGGGTGGAGACTGATGGAACTGCAAGGCTTGAAGAGCAGTGGCTGGTCACTAGTGGCATTTCCCCAAGTGCAGGACTGGAGCTGAACTGCTGACAGTCCTCACCAGCAACCTGGGTGACAGTGGCAAACTCTCCCAGCAGGTGATACTGAGATGCTGGGAGCTGTCAATACACTGGAGGGCAAGGCTGCTGCTCAGAAGGCTGAAAACAGGCTGGAGAATTGAGCTCAAAGAAACCTCATCTTGTTGAAAGACAAATGCAAGTCCAGCACCTGGGACAGAATAACCCCAGGCAACAGTACAAGCTTCTAGCACTATCTAGCAAACATTCTTGCAGAAAAATGCCTGGAGATGCTGGTGAACAAGATGAACAGGTGTCCTAGCAGTGGTGAAGGCATGACATATGAGAAAACTGGTAGCTGTGTTTGCTCAGGCCCTTTAAAGAAGGAAAAGGGGAGAAATAACTGCTGTACTCAACAGCATGTGGATGGTGACAGGGAAAATGGAGCTAGAGGCTTCTTGGAAGTGCATAGCAAAGGGCTGAGGAAACTGACACAAAAGGCAGAAAGAGAAATTTAGAGAAATTTGTTTGTATGTAAGGAAGGAAAACCTTTCCAGTAAGGGAGGTCAAAGGCTGGAAAAGGGACAAAGAGAGTAGCAGCCACAATTCCTCCTTGAAGGCATCTGATACCACTGGACACAGCCCTAAGCAACCTGATTTAACTTTGAAGTTGGCCCATGCATGACTGATCTGGAAAGACTTCCAGAAATCCTTTCAACCCATTTTCTCCCTGATTCCCAGCCTTCTCTCCTCTTGAATGAAAGCAGTGAAGTCTCGCCCCCCAAATTACCTTGAATATACATGTATCTGTGGGTCATTTTTCTTTCCTTTTTCTTTTTTATTGTTCTTGTTTTTATTTTTCCCCATCCTGGAAGTTGTCATTACTCTGCAGCATTTATGTTGGCATGCACAAGCAGCATTTATGTTAGCATGCACAAGCATACATGTGATTTATATCTTAGAAGAATTGTTTTAAATGGTAAAAAAACCCCAAAACATAGTGTTTATCTGTATAGCTTAAATGTTGTAGAAAAAAAAGACTGGTTACTTTCTGTAATTGTTTTGCAGTCAGTTTTTCCATTTTATGTGGAAGCTTTGAAAGATCAATGATCATTCCAGCATGCTAGTTAAAACCCTTTTTTTCTTCAAAATGCAATACCCAGCATGATTTTAGTAAATGCCTGTGGGAGAATTATTAGGGAACCCCTGAATAGCTTTGCTCCATCATCTTTTCATTTCCATCAGCTTTTCAGGAGTCAATTACTTTTATTTTTGTATGTGAACATCTGGAATGTTGCAGAGCTTGTAAAGAACTTAAATTTGGTGGACCAGATTCTCACCTGTGATAAAAACATGATTGTGTGTTTGGGTATCTGTACACACATTGTAAAGGGGACTTGTAGGCACTGTTGGACTGCCTCAGCTCACACAGTGTCAGGATGATAACCACAAATAGTTTACAGCAGCTGACATTGGAGATCCTTGCTTCCTTTTCCCCAGCTTTATGGGATGGCAATAAAGGAATGCTGTAGGATGCTGCTGTACATCAGGCTCTACATCACTATATATCTCCTTACACTGAGGCATTCCTGGTGAACACTGTGGTCTGAACTGCTAAAATGAAAAGCAGTGCCAAAACTGGCGCTTTTAGCTAGTTTAGATTAGTAGCATGGTGAGTGGTGGGAGGGGAGGAGTCTCTTCAGAAAGATAAAGGAGCAAAACTATATAATTAACAGTACGGACAGTACTGACATTGGTGTAAATTCTTAGAGACTAATCTACATGTGGCTATCAAAATATAGATTTCCCATTTTTTCTACTTAGCAGCTCAGAACATGCATGTTTCTGAGTAAAATTAGTGTTTAAAAGATATACACACCAGATCCACACATAACTAGTCAGAAACAAGTTTTTACTTTCCTGATTTTTATGCTGTGCTATTCAGCTTGAAATGGAAATGCTGAAGTTGTTCCAAATACTACACCTGTTGCAAATGCCAGTGCCCATTTCCATATATTATGCTTGCCTTTTAGCATGTGGAAGACACCTACACACTGATGAAAAGTAAGAAACAGTGACACTAACTCAAAAATGAAACTAGCTGAAGAAATAAAGAGAGAACATTCATGTAATAATTTTGGTTCATAACTACATTGTGCCACACTATTCAGCTGGGGATTTTTCAATCAGAAAGATATAAATACAGGCTGTGTAAGACAAAGAGTGCCAATCTGGTGTTTCCATAACATGGTGAATTTATCATATTGTGCATGTGCAGCATGTACAAAGGCACCTTTGGAGATGAGTCAGGCTTACCAAGTAAGCATCTGTAAAACCAGCTGCACTCTGTAGGTGCAACAGATCGTTTCAGTTCTTCCCAGGAGCGTTGACCATACTGTGAAAGCAAGCAGAGAAGCTTTCTGAAAGCATGTCTTTCAGGACATGCTTTCATCTGCATGGTGTCACACAAGCTGTGTGTGAGTACTGCAGATTTGTTCAGATTTTCAGATGTTGTATGAAGAGATTTCGAACTGCTCATGTGCAGCAGCATCATGACATAAACAAAGACCACATTTTTCAATATTTTCACTGACAAAATTCTTAGGTTTCAAACAGGTCAGCTTACTTACTGCTTTGTCTGCTTACTTCTTCTTTGGTTGTTTGCATAGGACTTGTTTGTTTCAACATGGTGATAAGAGTTCTGTGTCTACAGATGTATTTACCAGTTTTCTGCAACAGCAGGACACCAACACGAAACCACCAAGTTGCTCTGGTCTTACAACACGCAGTCAGCTTGAGTGTAATGGTACATGCAGGTAAAATAGACATAGGTGCTCCTATAGCAACAGGGTGTTTGCCACATCTCCACTGCACAGCTGCTGTAGTTGCATTTTAGCTGCTCTAGTTGTATTTTTGGTGTGCTTTCACTGCATTTCATGGAGTAGCAATACCTATGGTCCTACACTGAGGCAGGGAGCTGGAAAGATTACCCTTTCCACTATGTATTCAGGACCCCTGGTCATTTGGAATTGGTGGGGCACGAGCATCCAGCCCCTGTGGATCGACTTGAGTTTGGATCTATCTTTTATCCTGAAGAAATTGTGGTGCCGATAGCAGCACAATCTTGGCTTTTTCCAGTTCCCTCTAAATTATTTTTTAGCTGTCTGCAAATCTAGAAAAATGGTTACCAAATAGGGAAATTCTAAAGTTATTGTATCAGCTTCCAATGAATGAGACAAGACCATATATGTTTTTACAACCAGCAGCCTTTTAATTCAGCTGCAGTCAGCATCCGGCATGTGTGTGTACTGCAGTGCTTTCTGCAACTGCGCTTGTGACAGTCACATACCAGGCTACTTTTAACTTGCCCTTTCAATACCAGCCTCTTTGTATTTCATCCTAAAGCTGCATCACTGCATGCAGAGTAGTCCACATTAAGTCTTCATTTTGTCCCCCCTCCTTTTTTTTTGTTTTTTTGAGTGTATGGATCTTTAGGTCTGCTTTTGAAAAAAAATTTCAAACATTCTACAGATGCTTGCTTGCATGGAAGAACTCTAGCATGGACAATAACAAGAAGAGAACCCTTCCCTCGTCTGTTTCTGACAGTTGATTTTGAACATCAGGTAAGATGTGGTAACAAAGCTAAAGGTTCTTTTCTGAAAACTGGCCATTACACTAGCTTGTAGAATTGAAAAAAGCCCCAACAGATGATCAGATATATCAGTACTTCTCAATGCTGCATGCATTCATCCCCATTTAATCTAGGAGTAGACCAGAATTACAGGACAAAACTGAGGACCTGACTGATGTCACTGTAACAAACAAGGTTTCTTTCTCACCTCTTTTAGCTCTCTCCCCTCCACTTCTCTGCACCACCTTTTGAACGGCAGAGAACACAGCAAAATAAACTACAATACTCTGCTTTTAATTATCCTTGCTCAGCAAATTTCCCCTTATTACTCAATAGTCGTGGCAGACGACCACCACCCGCCACCCGTCTTTAAAGCTGTAGTAAGAGAAACAAGAGGTCTTTAGCACCTAGCCCGTGCTACCTTTACTCACTACCTCTGGAGCGCAGGTACACGGGCCAAGCTCGCCACCCCAGCGCCCAGGGAAGCGGGGCCCGGCCGAGTCCTCGGCTTTCCCGCCGCCGGAGCTGCCGTGCGTGTCTCCCTTCTCCCTCTGGAGGGAGACACAGTCCAGTTTTTGGCCGCCGCCGGCGCCGCCGCGTCCCTCCTGCCCCTGCTCCGGCGGCCGCGGCCCCCCTTCCCCGGGGCAGCTGCCCTGCCCGGCCCGGCCGCTCCCTCCCGGCCCGCTGCCCCGGCCTCGCACCGCAGGGCCAGAGGGGTCCCGGGGAGCGCGGCGGGGCAGCCCGGGGTCCGCGGGGATCTCCCCGGCCACACGCGCCTGGGCGTCAACTTCGCACCCCCGCCCCGCCGCTCGGAGCGGAGAGAAGGGAGGGAAGGGAGAGCTGCGCTGCGGTGCGGAGCGGGCGGCGGAGGGAGGCGGCCCAAGCCCCAGCCCCAGCCCCAGCCCCAGCCCCAGCGTGTGGGGACGGCGAGCGCTGCTCGGTCAGACAGAGCGGCGGCCGCCGGGACCTGCTCCCTCGCAAGGGCTGGGCAGGAGAGCCCCGAGTGGCCGGATAAATACGGGGGAGGAGAAGGGCGTCTCTCCCTCTCCCCACCTCCCTCCACCTCCTCCCGCCCCCCCGCCGCGGAGGGCGCGCTTGGAGCTGCCTCTCTCTGTCCGGGCGCCCGGGGCGTCTCCGCGCCCTTCCGCGGTGCGGTGCGCGCAGGCTGGGCGCGGGAGGCTGCTGCTGCTGCGGAAGGTGAAGCTCTCGCTCTCCAATTACTTTTCCCAAGAGAGAGAAGGAGGCAGCAGGAGGGGGAAGTCGTGCTGTGTGTGGAAGGCACACCAATCAGAGATGCTCTAACGGAGGGACTGCTGCAGGACGCGCCGGCTTCTCCTCCTTCCTCTGCCGGCGGGGCTGAATCGGGACCACGCGCAGCTGGCGTAGGGGCCGGAGCCGTACTGGGCTGCAGGACTTATCCATCTCCGCTTTTCCATTAGCTCAACCGTACTTCGTCCTCTCTATTTTTTCTTTTTTTAATACTCTGAAATCGTGCACAAGAAGCACTCCAAGTCTTCTCTCCATTCCCAGTTACTTCACCGTTCCTCTAGCGTCTCTTAGCCGGATTCCTGGTTTATTCCCAGAGAGGCGGGGTGAGCGAGCCGGGCCCCGCGGACGGCTGCTGCCCCAGCCGGGCCGGGCCGAGCCGAGGGGAGCCGAGCGGAGCGCGGCACGGCGCCGCTCCATGCCCCGAGCGCTGGCGGGGCGCGGGGCGTGTGCCGGCGATGCCCGGGCGGTAAGGCTGGAGCTCCCCCCGGACGGGAGGCGGCCGATCGCTAGGCATTTCTAGCAAGAATCGGGACTGCAGGTAGGTGAGCGGAGCGCTCCAGGGCCGTGTGTCTGTCCGTGTGTCTGTCTGGGCGCTGGTGGGGCGATACCTGCGCGGCCGGCGGGGCCAGGTGTGGGGTGTGCGGGGCGGCTGCAGCGGGCTGCGCCCTCCCGCTGCCCTAAAGTCGGACGAAGCCGCATGTGGAGAAGAGCTGCTTTGCCGTCCTTCTGCTGGGCACCTGGAGCAGCCGGCTACAGCCTTTCGCCGGGCGATTCTCAAGGCTTTTGTTTTCCCTTTTATTTTTCTTTGATTTTACTTAAAATATTAGTTCAACAGAGCCGAGAGGGGAGCAAGGGAATCCACCTGGTTTTCAACTTTTATGGAACGAGTGGTCGCGAACTCGCAGGACCTTCGGGCACTTGGGGGTTACTGTGCCCGGACGCTTTATCAGCCGCCTGCGAGAGGACGGCTGGAAGAGCGGGTAGTCGCTTTATGCGTCCTCTAAAAACAAAACAAACAAGCAAAAAACGCGTTAAAGGGAAGATTCGCGGCTCCGTTTCTTTCTTTGTGTAGTGCTCTTCAAGTTGTGCATATATAGTATGAGACATACCTTGTCTATCCACGTTGCTTTTGCAGAGAAAGTTTTAAAATAACCTGCTTTATTCCTGTGGAGCTTTAGGATCGGACACCAGGTTATCAATGCAAAGAATAAAGAGCAAGAGCTTGCACTGCCCTGTTAGGGGTTGCCACGCGTGGCTCTTCTGTATGTTTCATTCCTACGGGAATTAAAATTATTGCTTAAAGCATTTTAAATTATATGTGTAGCTACAGTTCTCTCTTTCCAGCTTTTGCTTGGAGCTTATCAGTTGTTTGTTTTAAGTACCTCAGTTCTACCACCCTGCCCCCAGCAGACACTGGCTCAGTATTTAAAGAAGCGTGCTTGGACTCCTGCAGAACTGTTAATTTAAATAATAAACATACTCAACTCCTTTCTCTAAAACCCCATAAAGGACTCCAGGTCATAGGGTCTTTGCACCACAGTGGATACATTTAAATTACTATTGACTAAATGATAATTGTTATCTGGTTTCTCTGTCTTACCAACTAGTTTCAGACTTTAGAATTCAGCCTACTATATGTTTAACACTTTAAAGCTACTTTATGGGCTAATTTAAGTCAAATTGAGAAATTAAGATTCTTTCCTGTAGTGCTGGGTACACACTTGAAACATAGTTCAGTGATGCTAAGAGGATAGCTTAGCTGAAGTTGGAAAAGAGGATACTCAGATATTTTTAACAGAGGTGGCAAAGGTGCAAGTTTCATTATACTTTTTCACATTAATTGGGCTGTCATCTCATACTGATGCCTAAATTGTTTTGTGCGTGTATAATTAACAGTAGTAAAGTAATTCTTATAAATTTCACTGTTAATATTTTATTTCAGAGAGCTGATGCTGCTGAGGCAGTATTGAAAATCATGTGGGTTTTTTTTCACATAGTCCCAATTTCCAGTAGTTATTCTTATAAATGTAAACTACCTCAGTACTGTAATTTCAGTGGAAAGCTTTGCTCAGTTGATACAGCAAATCAGATTTTCTACTCACTGGTTCTGTATGTTTTTTGGTATAGAGAAGACCCCTCAAAAATGTGCTATTAGTTTTAGATACACTGATGGTAGTGGGTGACTGAGATAAAATCTTGATTCTGTCTTGCTGTTTTAATCAGAGAATGATGACTAAGCTGCCAGGACCTTTAATCACACTGGACACGGGGTAACATTTTACCTGCCTCATGATCTGAGGGATCTCAGCTTTACATGTAGATGCCTGTAGTGCACTTGATTATTCTGGTGGGGAATACATGAAAAACTTGTTCTGAATGAAAGTAAATAGATGTGTGCACAGATGGATATTGGAGATTGTTTTACTGGCAGGTTGCAAAGTGATGATTCATTGAGCCCTATCAGATTTACATAAAGCAAATAATACTTAATACTGAATTGTTATGGCAGAGAAAAATGTAGCAGCCAAGAAGTTTCATGATTTCATCAGAAGTGATGACAGACTTGATAAAGGACATCTTTACAAATACAGGCAGTATGTTTTTGGTAAGCAAAATATAACCATGAAGTTTTTCAGATCTGAGCATTTTCACACCAAAATCTATTGCTGTCTGTATTGCTACTTACCAACCAGTGTAAAGCCTAAATAATGTACTAGAAAGATGTTACATTTATTATGTTGTATGTTTTGCTTACTATAAATAAGTAATGCTACAATGCTAACTAGTTATCTCACCAAAGGAAATCACTGACTTGGAAGACTGAAAATTACAATACCTAATACTCATCTACACAGAAATGTGATCACCATCTTGAAAAATTATTCTGAATGATACAACTATCAGTGAGCAAGTGGTTCTATGCCTCTGTTTTATCTTCTGCAGGATTTTATTAGAAATGCTTCATTAAGTCACATTATTCTGCAGCTGTTTGCTCACTGAAAATTAAAATAAAAATCAGGAAATTTATCCAGCAGAGCAGTAATATTTCCTTTGTTAAGTACTGAAACTTCAAATAAAACAAAATCTTTTAGCTTCAGTGTGCCAGAAGCAGTGAGTACATCCTCTTTTTGTGATGTATGGATGGCATTTACAGATGCAATTCATCAATGTATTTATTAGTCAAATGTCATCAAACAAAGAAGATAAATGGCAGTAAACAAAGACTGCATGGTAATACAGAGGCTAAAGCAACAGAAGACCCTACAATCTAATTAATGAATGTTCAGTTTCATATTTCCAGTCTGTATATAAACATCTCCTTTAAATGTCTTTCATAATTTTTCTATTGCATGTCCAAGTAATTCAGGTAGCAATAGCTTTTGATTAGAAAATATATGTTTCATTTACCTTTTGAAATGCTGAATTTTGAAGACATTGAGCCAAAATTTGTGTAAGGACGAGTGTAACAGAAGGGTCCTATGCCAGCAGAACTGAATACTGACCTGTCCCTGTTCATGACCATTTTTGTGTTGAGGGTTATTCCCAACTGATGTAGACTTTCACTGCTCCCTTGGAGTAGTTGCAGCTCTGACATTTTAAACCAGCTGGAGTATTTGCTCCATTATCCTTAGATCACTGAATTTAAGTGTATTACTTAGAAGGATTTTGCTTGTGCTTTGTTTTACTATTATTTTTTTTAGCATGGTAAAACAATTACATAGTATACTCAGCTTCAGACAGTCCATTGTAAGCACACACTTTGACATTTGAAATATTTTTTAAAAACAGAAGTTCACTCTTAGGGCTATTTCAACAGGAAATTTGGCTCATTGATTTGGTTTTATAAACTGTTAATATTTACTTTGAAACACTTCTCATGACTAAGTTCAGATATATAACATTCACCAGACATAGGAATGAATGTGGAAACATCAACAGTAATGTTGTTCATTTTTCCTGGTGACAGCTACAGAGCTATCTCCTTTTGCTCTTGTGGAACTTGGGAAGATAGTGGGGTTTATGCTTTGTTTCTTTATATACACGAGCCAGCCATTCTTGTTTACCATATGTAGTGAGCTATTTATCAAAAAAGATAACAAAACAATAACGGCCAACTAACGTACCTTTTCATATTAGTGGTGCAGAACAGTCACATTTTTAAGATAAACAATTCAGGGCATCTTCATATAGCTTCTTTCATGCCATGTGTTTTGAAAAACAGTGGAGATAGAAAAGAGAAAGCAAAGACCTTGTGCTTTACTAGTTAAAGTAGTTAACATAACTACCAGGTATGGCACTACGTAGTTAGATAAAATGGGATGAAGTCACTGAAAAAAGCTTTCTTAGCTTTTTCTTCTGTCTGAATACATTGGTACAGTGATCTGTAGAATGCTCTTCAAGCTGTTGCTTGAAGTAGCACTGGAAAATGCTTTGTATGGATTTGATCCTTAGTCCTTAACTAAACACTTATAGGAGAAGCTCCTATATGTTTTGTGGGCTGGAAGAATCATTTATATAATTGCATGTGTAAAAGGTTAGAAAATGCTTTTCCCCCTCATCTTTGAAGTTTATCAAACCTCCTTATCTGTGCTATGTTCTTAGCTTGCATTTTCGAGTTGCCTCACTTCACATCTTGCTGATCTTGTAATAGGAAACTTGAACACAGGTCTCTTGGCACCAGGACAGTGTTGTATGCAGCCGCCTCAGCTGTGAGCATCCCTTTAACAATGCCAGGGGGACAGCCACGGTACAGGCTGGCACTCAGCTGAAAGCACACCTAGCTTTTTTTGACTCCTGGGTGTTTGGTAATCTTCTATGCCTATATCACAAATCAAAGCTAATGTGGCAGAAGGTGCTTTACACTGGCAAACTTCACAGATCAATAACAAACAATCACAGTTCAACAAACCTAGTGGGTTGTATAAATAGCAAAATATTAATAAATTAGTCAGTAAATATCAAACACTTTTAAAATAGATAAATTTTTGGCCTTGGTTGTATGCTGACCTCCCTCTCTGTGGAATATTTCTTGCCTCCTCTGTTGCTATATTAAGGTCCAGTATTTGAAGATGAGTTACTGGACTAGATGGACCACTGTCTTGATTCAATAAAGCAATTACTTTCTTGGAATGCAAGGAGGCAGTATTGCATATTTATTTTACTTACAAGAACCGAAGTGCAAGAACCAAACTGCAATTGCTTAGTGTGCTGCTTTTGCTTTTTTTTCACTTTAAAAAGCAGGATATAAAACATTTCTAAAATAAATCTGTCAGTGACATGCAGTCTCACACCAGCTCTTTTAGAGACAGGAGCACAGACCTGACTAGTCTCTCACATTTGCAGTGATACTCTCATATTGGATTTCTTCTACTCCCTCACTGCATTTTCTGCATCACATATTGATAAGGCTGAGCTGTGGCCTCTGATCCATCCTGCCACAAAGCCATCAGTATGTAGCAGGTGTTCTCCCTCATCTCTGTCTGACAGGTCATGTCATGGATGGGGTAGAGGGTGTGGCTCAACCCCTGGGTTACCCAGTGGGTTTTCATGCTCATCCGAGCGTCTTCATACAGAGCAGTCTTCCTGGTTACTGAGGCTGTCCCTGCCTCACCCCTCAGCATGTGGAACTGTGTGTGAGAGAACCTGTACCGTGCAGTCATGCACTCGTAGGATGGGTGCTGCCTTCGGCCTCATGGCCCTGCGTTTGGGAGAGCTGTGAGCACTGCATCCAAACCATGTGCTCTAGATCCCCTTTCAGCTGAGACTTTCAGTGTTTGTTCCCGTTTGAGATGCCTGTTTGGCCTTTCAAGTTCTAGGCTCAATGATATTTTCTCACTGGGTATTGTATTACTGCATTTAATGACACTGCAAAGTCACATAGAATGGCTTGATGGCTCTGAGGAAAGCTGATGTCTTTCTGTGCTATTTGTATGTTGTAAACTCTTTGAAATGTGCATCTTTTCCAGTAAGGGATGAAAGTGGGTACCATCTGAAGCTTGTCTCATGGTTTATCTAAGATGAATTAGTAGTCATAGATCAGTTTGAACTGTAGAAATGTCCAAGTCCCAAAAGTCATCTGGGAAAAATTAGGATGTGCAGAGAGGCAAAGCTTGAGGTCTGATCATGTGAGACATTTCAGCTGGTGTGGCTTCAATGGGACCAATCAAATTAATTATGTGATTTAAGTCTTTTCTGAAGTGAGCCCGAATAAATATTTCTAACTGCTTAGACTCATCTGTGCTGAACGCATGTAGGTGGGGTGCTCTTTTGAGAACTGTGTTTGTGTCTGTATCATGGGTATAAATTTAAGACTTGAGCTTTATTTCAGTGGTTTACCACTGAAATAAACACCTTTTATGAAGCTTCAATTCCATTATATTCAGAAGAGAGACTATATAACAGCAAGCAAAATTCAGAAAGATTCTACAGGTGTATGGGTACTCTGCATTATAAAGTTAGAGGCTACTATTACAATAATGTAAGTTTTCAAATATGGTATTGCTGGTGTGGCAAAAAAGTAAAATATCTCTTTCTGACTAAGCATATCAGGCTTTGGTATTTGTGCAGGAAATTAGGTCATGTTTAGAGCCTAATTGCAGAAAAAAAGATCTGTTTCCGCACCATTAAAAGTGAAGAATACCCTTACTGAGGCTTATCTTCTCTTCAGACTCTGTTACCTGTGTGAATTTTGGGGAAAAAAAAAGTCAATCTATGCATTGCAACAAATAAGCTATTATTAAACAAGATGGGAAGTTTTATCTTAAGATCTGGTAACAGCAGCAAATACAGAGAGTTAAGTTCAGTTCTGTGGGCTTACTGGAATCAAGACACAAGAAATATTGTATTTATATGCAAACATAACATGCCATAAATTTAGATATGGTATTATCAGCCAGTACACTGACATTTCTCATTATTATGGTCCTGCTTTTTTCTGTTCAGTCTAGATTCACAAGGGATAAGCCTTGCATTGGAATTAAGGTAATATTTAAAATGCATTACTGCCAAAGTGTCCAAACCTTCATAAGGAAGGCCTTACGCTGGTATTTGTGCAGAGGATGTTCAAATAAAGAAGTGGCTGTGAATCCTGGTTGAGCTTCTGATTTAGGAAATGTTGGGGTTTTTTTCCCTAATGCAGATTAATTTTTCCTTTATGGCAATGAGATTTTATTATTCTGGTTATAAACATCGTCATTGTGATTGTTCTGGCTTAGCCCCAGTAGGCAGCTCAGCCCACTCAGCCACTTGCTCACTCCCTCACAGTGAGATGGGGAAGAGAACTGGAACAGTAAGAGTGAGAAAACTTGTGGGTTAAGGCAGTTTAATAGGTAAAGCAAAACCTGCACACACAAGTAAAGCAAAACAAGGAATTAATTCAGCACTTTGCACTGGCAGGCAGGGGTGCAGCCATCTCCAGGGAAGCAGGGCTCCCTCACACGTAGCCGTGACTTGTGAAATGTTTGCAATTCCTGCTTCTTCCCTTCCTTGGCTTTGAGCATGACCTCATATGATGTGATATTTCACTTGGGCTATTTGGGGTCAGCAGTCCTGCACCTCCAATCTTTTCACTGGTGGAGCAATGTGAAGAAGAGACAAAAGGCCTTGATGCTGTTTAAGCATTGTGTGGCAGTAACTAAATATCTCTCTTATCAACATTGTTTTGCTCACAAATCTAAAACAGCAACCTAAAAGCTACTATAAGAATATTAACTCTTTTCCAGCCAAACCCAGTACAATCTCTACCACTTATTCTTACAATTTGCATCACACTTCAGTCCCATATTGTCCAATATCCTCTCATTAACCACCCCTTTTCCCTTCTCAGTTCCTAATACATGCTGGTATTATTCCTTTAGTCTGTGGCCCACCAATGTATAGTCCATAAAATGCCAATTGAGTTCATCTAGTCCTTAACTTGGATTCTGTTTGTTATGGTGGTCACTCAGGAGAGGAGTGTGGAGTTACTGGACACAAAAGCCAGCTCAGGCTGGGTCACTACTGCACTTGCACTGGTTGCCGTAAGGCTTATCCTCAACTGGTTTGGGTGGTTCTTGCTGTAGAACTTACTGTAACATGCAACTCAAATAAGGGCTTCTTATGGCAATTTAAATGTAAATCTATTGCAGTCTCCATCCCTGGTCCCTTTGGACCAGGCCACAGGGTTTTACATTGGAGTGAACTTCTCTGATTGCCACTGCTGCAGCACGGGTCTATCCATAGACCACAGCCTGCTCAGGGGTGTATCTGCTGCAGTGTGGAATAATCCCCAGCTGTGGTCACTCTTAGGTGTGCTCCACTGCTCTGGTGTGGCCTTGTCCTCAGACCACAGCCCCTTCAGGGGGTACTTGCTCTATTGTGGTCCTACCCATGGCTGGGTCACAAATTTGAAACACAGTGAGCTACTATTAAGAAAGATAGCTCTATTTCAGCTAAAACCAGTACATTGTTAGAAGTATTTTTGATGATCCTATTCCAGATTTTGTTTTACCACATAGATCAGTTTGTGACCAAAGCCTAACAACATAAAAGAATGTAACTCTGGGTAACTTTCTTCCTTGTGCACTGCTTTTGTATCACATGTGATTCTGAGCCCTCAGCTTGCAGCTCTTTGTATATTGCCTTGGGCCTTTAGATGACTCTGAGAGGTTTTAGGCAGCTTTAGCCCTCCTGTTTGTGCAGGCTGGCATGGCACAGCATGCACCTGTTTGTGTACACGCAAGTGCATGGCTGTCTTCTCCCATTCTGCTCATGTCTGCGTCCCCTTGTGTAATTGTTGGGGTCACTGCTTATGGAAAATGTACTAGGAGAAAGTTTAAGCCTGAATCAGCTGTTCTGAGCTCCTGTCCCTTTGAGGCTGTGGTATAATTCTTTAGGTTTAAGGATTTTTTGGCAGCTTAATTATTCTTGAGTATTTCAAGTAGTCTTTGGACTCGCTTTGTTTTGTTGCATTATTATGAAGATATATTTGATGCTGAGTAAATACACACTTGCTATGTTTTTTCATTGGAAGAAAAATTAAAAATTACTAATTATTCATCAAATAAACTTTTCATAAAACACATCTGTAAGAAAAATGTTGACTCAGCTATTGCTATAGCTGCTTGAATACTCCAAATCTCTTTAATATGACACCTTGTTCCCATTTCCAACATTTTCAACTTGAAAAATTGAACATCCAGTAATGACACTCATATTCTCTCTTTCCTCATCATGTCTCAGCTGCTCGTAACCTAACTTTTTCTCCTCTAGTTCTCCTTGCCCTTCCTTTTCTCTTCACTGTTCACCTCATCTGCATTGGTGTCATATGATCTTTCCGAATGTCAAGTAAATGCAGACTGCAGTCAGCATTACCAAATTGCTTTCCTGCCAGAAAAGTCTCTTTTCATGTGCATGACCCATCATCTCACAGTTAGCTGCAAGTCATTCTGATTCCCAAATTTACAATGTATTTTCTATTTAATGAGCTATTAGACATTATGCACTTTTTAACTTCATTTTTTCTGACTAACTGCTTTCCTCCTGATAATTATAGCTTTTGAAAGAAACAATTAATTTGAAACCAATTCTGCCACAGAAGTGGTATTATTTAGATAGCATTCCTCCATCTACATGCACTAGGGATTATCTCATTAGGATTCATTTATATTTGGAAACTCCTGGAGACCACTATATCAGTCCAATAGCCACCATGGTGTCATCAATAACAGAGACAAGGCTACTGCATATGCTATTTTAATAAAACATAAAATGAAGGTGGATACATGGCTGGCTGGGTAGTTAGTTTTTGCTTTGTCTAAATGAAAAAAAATTAGTTTATACACTTTCTTCACCCACGAGAATGCTTTGAGTAAACCTGAGTGCAAACACAAATAATATTCCATGTGTATTGCAAAGATTTGTACATTTTTGAATTGGTACGTTATTCTCATATATTATTTTGGTAAGGATAATATTCTGTTTGTTAGGATAATTCTTCAAATTAAATGGTTGTCTAATAACCAGCTGGTAAAAATTGCAGCTGACTCAGTTACTATGAAGGAGTGAGTTCAACATTTGTGGCTCATATATAAGGTTCCTTTACATCTGTGTATTTATTAACTCTAATAATATGTACTAATGCAGGCTATATAGTCCTGGTTTTGTCATTATAGTTGATTATACCTAGTTAATAGATACAAACTAAATGTATATGCAACCTGCCAAAGGATCACCTTGTGGTAAATCCTAATAATCTTTCCACAAATGCTAAAATTGTTGGTTTTGGCTACTTTGAGTTCCACCTAAGCAAAATATGGAAATGATTAATGGAAGGAAAACTTATCCATCACTCTGCCATGGAAGTCGGTAGAAATGTCCCAGCTACTGTAAAACAGTCTCTGATAGACTCCCTTCATTGGTTGCATATTGGAGTTGATACCTCATTCCCACAGTTACTTTGTGGGAACAATATTGAAAATGTTCCTGCAAGAAAATTTCCTTTCTCTGAATCTGTACATGTTAAATGCAGATTCAAAATGAATACAAGATACATATAATTGAAAAATATGGTGAAAGTGTAGTATTATGTAGAATCCTTGTAGCCTTTGTAGCTGAAGGGTATGTTGTTTATTCCTTTCTGTCTTGGATATTGTAGGATCACAATTTACCTGTGCCTTATGCACCTTTGCACCCCTGCTTGAGAAAATAGCTAAGTGTAAAAGTGAGTAATTAGTCAAGCAGATAGCTTTATGTCTCTGCTCATTTCTCTGGAACTTTTTGGTTCAGCACTGCTTCAGTTCAGTTGCAATCTTTTCTGGTTTCTTATCATGACAGGCCTAGTTCTGTCAGCTGAAATAATAAAATATTTCTCACTAGTGAATGATTCAGGTGATTCAAAGCCAGATTTTTAAAGCAAAATGTTTTTTAGTCTCCCAAACTTCCTACCCATTAAAAAAAGAGATAAAATAGTCTGCACATACCAAATCCTTCCTAAGCTTTACTGTTTTACAGGAAAAGGTAAGAAGCTCTGATTTTGTGCTTTGTCCGCAGCTACTCTATGAGCTGCAGATTTCAGTCTCTGTGTCTTTTCAGTGTCCTAAGCAATTGTTGATAATTCATGGCTTCCTTCCTGGAGAGACAATTTATAGCTGCCTGGTTCTTCTAATTTCTGTGTGTGTTCTGGTCTTGACCAGAAGATCGGTATAATTTTTATGTAATACCTGAAAATAACATTTTTCCATTTACTGACCTGGCCATTATGACTTTAAATTATTGCCCCTCCATAGATATAATTATTTTTCTTTTTATTTGCAGCATGCAGTTGCCTTTGCATGTAAATATATCTACAACCCTGTAAGCATAACAGTCCTTAAAACATTATGCACTGACCATGTATGAATAGCTGTGTGACAGTCTGCATTATCAACTGAAGCCATAAGACAAACATACATGGTTTTGCTGTATATACAATATGTTCCTAGATCAGGAGTGGTCTGTGGAGTTCAGACCTCCAGTGATGATCATAATGTCTATGTGATATTGGAAAGATTTAAAGGTACATCTTTCTCTGTTCTTCCATTTTTGGGGTTGTGTTTTGTTGGCTAATTAACCTTTTTAAATTGGGCTTTGCCAAAGAGTGAATCAGACCTACTGTAATGTTTTAGATATTGGACTACAGGTAGTTTTGGAGGCAGAGGGAAATGGATAATGGAGCTGTCTATATAATGATAAGTGGGTTCCCACAATATGACTGTTTCTGGTAGAAGTTATTGTTTGAAAATCATAATTTGCTTTAGTTTCTCCTTTCCCCTCAGATCAGGAGAATTCTTGAACTTAATTCATTGTCATGAAATAAGTGATTGGAACCCACTGGAAAAGGAAATAGAATAGTGGACAAACAATTTCTCGGCTTTGTTTTTATCAGCTGTTGCTGAGGTTCTCCAGTGAGTCTCATCTTAGTAAAGATTTTCAGTTTTTATCCATTAGATCTCTTGTGAAGGAGAAGAAAATTCTCTGTTAAGATACTTCAGTAATGGCCAGAGTCAGAGAATGAGTGAGACTACAATCTAACAAAAGAAGGAACTGAGAATGTAAGAAAAGTACTTTGTGCTTTGATGAATACTTTGTCAAATTCTTTCTGCTGGTCAGTGGCAGAGAGTGTTTCACATAGCACTGTTACAGGACAAATGCAAATATGTCCAGACACTGAGTAGCTGTTTCCACTTTGGAGGAAAGAAACTGTACCTGGACTCTGCCTTCTGTTCTATTTTTGTTTTATGCTCTTTTCGTATTTTTGGAAGACATTTCATTAGAGTTTCCCAGAAATGTCTAACCATGCATTGGAGAAAAGAATGTCTGCCTATGATTTTCTATGGAAGCTTGGTTTGTAAGGCCTTTCATTTTTAACTTTGTAAATGCTTTCTAGCATTGAAGAAAACAAAACCATAATTGGGGAACAGGAGGATGTCCATGTCCTTTCTTTTTTTAATTTAAACACTTTTAAACTTAGAACTTAGGCTTCTGCCCAAGAAATACTTCCTTTGAAAAATGAACCTGAATGTATTGGTCTACTACATTTTTTGGTGTTTTTTTTTCTTTTTTAAAAAGAATTGTTATTGAATGAAATAATGTCTTTGATTAGTAGCAACATACTAGTAATTAGAAACTTTTATTTACCTATAAATATATTCTTCTACAAAAATTTGATCTCTAAGTTAAATACCCCTCACTCCAATGAATGAGTGCCAATTTCATTAAGTAGTGGTGTAATAAAAGAGCACAACTTCTTGGTTTTGTTTTTATCAGCATAATAAGTTATAGTAGTAATTTTCTGTGAGAATTTTAATTTTCCGGTATAATATGCAGTGAACTTGTAATGTTTCCTGAAGTAGGTCTAATTTTTTCAGTTTCTTTGCCGTTTGAGGGTACTTCCTCATACCTTTGAATGCTTTCAAGCCTTAGTCCTTTATCTGTCTTTGAGCATAGCTAACATTTTGCCATTTCACCGACTTTCAACACCAGTCTACCTTGGTGAGTCAAACTGATTTGTGGTCAGTGTTCAATAAAACAGACAGAAACATTTTAAATCCAAAGTTATTTTTAATATTAAAAATCAAATATAAACTGGATTTTAAATTACAGTCTGTTCTTTTTATCTTATGCTTCAGCTTACCTCTTCCATTTGGTACCCTGAATTGGTTTGACTTCTGCAGTTGCTCAGAGACCTGTGTAACACAGTGGCTTTTTCAGAAAAAGCTAAAGGACTTCAGCAACTGCAATCATTAAAACTGGTTTTTAAAATAGCAACACATCCCTTCATGGTTAGCTTCATGTGTTCAGTTTCTCTGCTAGCCTACAATACTATAAAGCTTTCAGACTGAGTACTGCATACCTCCTTTTTAATTTCAGTCTCAGAGGTGACGAAGGAGGTTTAAAACCTGCTCAGATGGCCTAGATCTGTCAGAGAAAAGAGAGTCGGGCCCTTCACATAACCATCGCAGATACTCTGAAATTCACTCTGAGAATCTCATATAACAAAAGCTCTTTGGGTGGCTGATTTTGACTGAAAGGGTGAAGGTGAAGCCACCTCTCAGCATTTTCAGCACTAATAAAAGTTGTGGTTGGAATTTACCTTTTCACTGATATTATCATATCCAGAAGCTGGATAACAGCTACAATTGTGTTTTACCACCCCCTTGTGTTACTTGATTGGCCTGAATATCTTTTTCCAGCAATTAAATTTTGTGACTTGGAATGATACAGATAGATGCAGCAGTCTCACAGGTCTCATAGTATTATGTTTCCTTGCCTGTTCAAACATATGGTAGTAATTTTATTTTTTGAAGTTATTCTTTTTAATCTTGAAGCCTCTGCTCAAAAATGTATTAAACCTCCTGGTATTTGGAGAAGAGTAATAATGGTGCATCATCAAATAAAATTCCTGAGCCAGCATACAGGACCTGAAAAGAACACCTTTTTAGACATCTTCCTCTCTTTTTCAAAGACCACCAAAAACCACAAGCTATGCAAAATTAAAAGTAAATACACCTTTAATTGTGATTTATTTTGTTGTCAGATAATTAACCTTTGCAAAGCTACATTTGAAATGACAGTATCTTATTTTAATGGTAAAATAAACTCCTTTAGAGACTTTGGTGTTCTGCAAAATTGGAATACTATGTATGTCACCTTGTTACTGCTTTGTGAAGTTTAAAGAAGTGCTGCTTTGCTTTAGGTGTTGGAAATTTGGTCATAACCGGTGCTGCTTGGCTTTAGGTGTTGGAAATTGGTCATAACCTACCAAAAAAGGGTATTAAAGGCAAGATTCAGCTTGATACTGACACCTAAAATAGGCATCCAATTGCAATGGGAGATGGGTGCTTTAGCTTCCTTCCAGAGTAGGCTTCAGGTTTATAACATTATTTAAAACTCTCTAAAACTTCTTGTCTGGCCTCCAAGTGCTGCTTCAGATGGTTGCAGGACCTGTCTGGATCAGATGCAGAATGGCTTGCATCACATCTGCTGATCCCTTCTCTTGGGCATTTCAGATGGCTCTGGATGGTTGTGTTTGGGCACTCGATTCCTGTTGCTTATCAATAGACCTAGAAAGTTGTGGAGGGATAGAATGTAAGAAAATAAAGATAGTGCAGAAGGTGTCTCACCCCTGAGGAGTTGCAGCTGCAAAGATTAGGAACAGGCCTGCCCTTAACCGGCCACAGCTGTGTCCAATAAGAAGACAAGTGCTACAAAAGAGTGGGTTAGCTGGTTGGGAAGAGAGTTGGAGTTTGTTGTCTGAGCTGTGAAGAAGGCGGAGTCAGTGCTGTGAGTGCTGCCCATGAGAGATCACCAAGAAGGTATGGAACTTTGCAATAAGATGGCAACAGAAAGTGTACTCGGCTTGCTTTAAAATCTATCTGCTTTGCATCAAGTAAATTGCACTTCAAATCACAGCAAGTTGATTGAGTTGAATAGCTTGCCTTAAAGGTAGCATTTTAGCAATTTGTAGTGAACATTTTAAACGTGGCAAAATATTTAAGATATTTGGATGGACTCTGTAGTAATGTACCACATCAATAAGATGTCAATTATGTTTCCCCCTGCACTCATCACTGGTGCAGCTGCACCTTGAGGACTGTGTTCAGTTCTGGGCCCCTTCCATCAAGAAGTATGTTGGTGTGATGGGTGATGAAACTGGGAAAGGTCTGGAGCACAAGTTGTATGAGGAATAGCTGAGGGAGCTGGAGGTGTTTACCTTGGAGATGAGGAAATTCAGGGGAAACCTTATCACTTTTTACAACTGCCTGACAGGAGCCTGTACCTTGGTGGGGCCCAGCTTCTTTTCACAGGCACCTTGTGACAGGACAAGAGGACAGAGCCTCAAGCTGTGTCAGGGGAGGTTCAGGTTGGACATCAGGAAAAACTTGTTCATGGAAAGGGTGGTTAAGCATTTGAACAGACTGCCCAGTAAGGTGGTGAAATCACCACCTGTAGAGGTGTTCAAGGAATGACTGGCCATAGCGCTAAGTGCTGTGGTTTAGTGGACAAGGGGATGATTAGGCCAAGGTTGGACTTGATCTGGGAGGTCTTTTCAAAGCTGTGATTTAGTTAACTGAACGGAGTACTTACATTTCAATGCCTAAATGTAGATCCCATAATCCTGAAAATATCTATGTTCAGTACCTATGTTATTGATAGATAACAGAAAGAATACTAGCATCATATACAAGAATAACAAAACTAATTAACATTGGAGGCTATTTCTGCTAAAACTGTATTTTCTTTTTTTTTGGTCTGTTGTTTAATGATGTAGTTGAATACAAAATCCTGATGTGTGAAAAAATCCTCTGCTGCCCCATGAAATATTAAGCTGAAGTCTGAAATACATCCCAAGTTATGAGCCTGTTAATCAAGCTCTTTAAGCTAGATTTAATGTTTCTGATAATTTGAAAAGAAATAAATAATCAGAGATTTTTAATAATAAAAATAATATATAATATGTTACATATATATGTTAATAAGAAAGAAATAATAATCTTTTAAATGTAGGTCTGGAAAGGGTTCTTCTAGTTTATAAGGAGCATGACTTTAACTAAATTTTATTTCTTAGATCAGGTTTTGTTGCTGAGACCCTGATCCAGAAGGATAGTTAATTTCAGAACAAGCACTTACTGGACTGTGATGTAACGGGGAAATGTGAGAAGTTGTTTCCAGAAGAATGAATGACACTATATGGAGTGAATGTAGAAATGTACTTAGAGAGTTTCAGAGCAACAAACCAAATGCGGAAGGAGGCATACTTTTTTGAAGTGTTTTTGTGACAGTGACACTTAGCATGACCTTTCAGGACTGTGGTGCTGAACAATGATAAAAATCCCATTTTTCTGTCCTTTGGAAGACTAATGCCTACAAGAGAATCTTTCAATCCTTAGTCCTCACTGCATCTGCCTGTCATTAAGTGTACAGCTCTAAGTCATAACATTGTCGTAGCTGTGGCAGTGGTCCCTGTGTCCTGGCCTTTGAGGAGTGGGAAGTATATAATTGCTGACATCTACTAGTGTTTTATCAAAATACTGAGGATGTTATGAGAATTTCTTCTGGGGTTTTGATTCTGTAATGAGCAACTTGACTGTGATTAATTAAGCTCCTCTAGTTTTGGCTCTTTGTAGAATATAGGTCTGCTGGCATCAGTCCCTAAATTCCCACTCTGCTCATTGGCACTGGACAGCGTCCATCTATGGAACTGGAAAAAATGACCATCATAAAACAAAGCAGCTCTCCTTCCTTTGTTTAATGGGAGTGAGTAATTTAAGAAACACACCTGCTTTGCTACTTCTTAGATTCTTAAATTCTATACTACAGAATTACAGAGAATTTTAAACAGAAGTGCTTTTGCTTCTCATTTGTGTGGTAAGGCGAGTCTTAGTGTAGACAGCAGTAGTTGAATTCACTTAGTAAATAAAATGCTTGGGCCCCAATTCTGACATGATTAGCCCATGTATCCTTTCTCCCCATATTGCCCTTTTTTGGTCTTCCCCAGAATTACTCTTTTCTCAGTAAATGCAAAGTAACTTTTGACTGTATTTTTATTTGCTGAGGGTTATCATGGTTCTTATGAAGAACCTGCCTTGATTCTTCCAATAGCTGTATTTGTGAAGTATTTTTCTGCAGGACACTTCTATTAACAGAACATCAATATCTGACTAATTAGAGATGGAATATCCAAGCAGTATTTAGTAATGCAGTTTTCTGACTTTTTAATTAATTGCAAAACAGGAAAAATGTTAATTGTCTTTGCAAAGATCCTAAATACCATGTTGCCAATTTTTACAATTTAATTGCAAGAAATTATGCAAATAACCAAATATATTACATTTGGAAAAAAACCAAGGTTTCTCATGCTACTTGTAATACAGTCATAAAATGTTTTATGGTAGGTCAAATTTTAAGCTCCTGAAGGAATTTGAGGATTAGAGTTCTCAGTAAATAAACATTATCTTTCTTATGTACTGAGTGGCCATTCTTTATAAATGTCCCCTTCAAAAAAAGTTTTTTACAATTTTTCTTTAGCATGCTTATACAAATGAAAAAATTGATATATTATTTGTGGTATTGTATGACAACTGTAATGGCAAGCTTCAAAACCAAGGACCTAATCTATCTTAAAATGTTAGAGTGCATAGATGCACATATATTGATGGATGCAGTTTAAAACCCTAGGGCCTGTCTATAATGGAAAGAATTAGCATCAGCATTTTGTGCAGCTGAACTGATGGTGAGTGCTATTTGGGTAAAAATGAATGAGGGATGAACTTTTAGATGAGGTTTTGACTGAGCCATGAGCCTGCATATAGCTATAATTCCCATGAGCTGTGTGAGAACAGCTTTAAAACAAGATATCTGATGGTTAGCCTATTTTTAGGCTATCTGCATGGTGGATTTTGTAGGACCCACATTAATGAGGGTATATATATGTTGTGTTTGTAGTGAATATCTGTCAAGAGTCAGTAAGTTCTTTCTTAATAATAATAAGCAGATTGCATTATTAAGTTTGGGTTATTTATTATTAAATTGTAATCTTTACCATGGTTAGCTTTGGGCAGGTTTTATTTTGGTTGCTATATATATGTGCTTAAAATCAGTCTCCATTCCTGTAATAAAATAGGTGGGAGATAACAGAACTTTGCAAGTTCTTCTGAATACTTTCACCTTTCATTTCCTCACAAGTCTCCCCAAACGAGTACATCAGCATCATTTCCCAGAAGAAATTTTTCTACCATTACTTAATTCTACATACAATTTTGTTTCCTTTTCACAGCAGCACAGAAGAGACCATCAGAAAAACTCACATAAAATCTTGACTTCCATCCTACTTTTACTCTAAACGTAGACCAGGAAGTCTGTTTTCTGGGAAGCTCACTTGTTTTTTGGTAGTGTCCATCTGACCTGCTGGGCTACCTCAGCAGCACTGCTTAGAGTTCGTGGGAATAACACTTCAGCATGGGGAGACTTTACTCAGATTTTACTTGGGGTGATGCAGGTGTCTTTCTCAGAGGCAATAAACCAAATAATCCCCAGTCAAAACACTTTTTGGACAGCAGGTCCAGCATTTTCAGCTGATGCCTGTCCATGGTACTTTATGATAGGGATATGAAGTTCTTGGAGCTTCCCTTGACCTCAGTTATAATTTGCAGTTCTGCAACTCCATGTGGGAACTTTCTGTGAGCACAAATTAAGATCGCATGTGCAAACTGTGAGACAGCCTGCATAACTTACTGTCAATTGCACATGTAAAACAATTATGTGCATACAATTCAGGCCATATGCTGAAAAAACAACACTGTATTTTAATCACGTCTCCTAGATTAGCAAGTAGTTTAAATTTGATTTAACTATCTGCTCAGAAGAGTCCTGTCTCAGATGAGTATGAAATTCTTTTCTACACTGAGCAGGTCAAAATTTGAAAGTTTTCTGGACATACAGCTTGCTTTAAAGACTGTCATGAAATCCTGGAAAAAGGAGATGAACATTAGTAAGGTTTGTAATCAAGTAGTCTGCTCAGAGAAGCTAGTTGCTATCTTCAAACAATCTTTGCCTAAGTAATATTTTTGCACACTGTCCTGGTTTAAAGGGAAGTGAATTTTTTGGGAGTTTGTGGTCAAACCAATCAGTGCTGAAATTTGAATATTGGCACCTGGTGTGGCCACTGAGGACATGGATATGCCTCTGGGAACACAGGGGGTTAAAAGCAGAGAACTCCCAGGGGGAAGCTCTCTTGGTTCCACTGGATGTACTGTACTGATAGCTGCAGTGGGTTTTTTTCCCTAAGACTTGTGCAAAACATTTCCAAGAGAGAGTAAATTGCAGATTGCTAGTAGTGTGTATAATTTATTTTTTTCCCATTTCATTCAATTGAATTTTTTGGCTTCTAGCCAAATGTGATTTAAAACATTTTTAGGTCTCGGCCACTAAACAAATCGTTGTAAGAACTGCATCCTCATTGCACAGGAGATGGGTTGGCATTTCTAGTTCAACTTATTTAGTTCAGTGACTGTAGCTGTTATGCAGCACAGGTGACAAGAAGGTCCTTTGCCTTTGTGCATTAGTTAGAAAGCTTAGCTGGGGAATGCTGTTGTGTCAGCTACAAGGTTAGAATTGCTGTGGACTTCTGATGCTTGAGAGAGCTGTTACAGCCTTGAGATGAAGAGATGTGACTCCTAAGTGCAAGGACTCAATTCAATGCATTTTGAGTTGTGACATTCACTGTTTCAATCCCTAGTGAAACAACTTTGAAGCAATATTCACCTTTGCTAATCCAAGCAGAGTCTGAATCACTTTTCCTGCTCATGAGAGACAAGGCTATCAGGATAGCTGCATGTTACCCTGAGGACCAAATCTGAGTTTTCTGCAGGTGTTTTTTATTGGTTCATGAATGTATCTGAACTTGAACTTGGCCTGCAAACAGAAAAAAAAAAATCAGCTGATCAAATGTCTTAGTTTAGGAATGGTACTCCCCACTTTAGTGCTCCCACTGAGACTCTCCAAACCATGTGCTGGTCATTTGCTTCTCTCTTCTGCTCCAGTGGTGGGATGGAGAGGAGAACTGGGGGCAAAAAATGTGAAGGTTATGCATTGAGATAAGAATATTTACTGGAAACAGCGGTGAAATAAGAAAACAGGCAGCAACAGCAACAATGCTAATGGAAGCAGGAGTGGGTGGGTTGGGTGGTAGAAGAAAGGAGTGATTCACACAGAAACCCCCTGACAACAAGCAATACCTGGCTGCTTCCTTTGTGCCAAGCCTGAAGGTAGCACTTCCCTGCCCATTCCCCCACTCCCTCTCAAAAAGTATGTGAGGTAGTATGAAGTAATCTCTGGGTCCTAGCCATGCCCTTTCCTGGCTATAGCAAAAATTTGCCCAGTCTTGGAACTAGATTATCAAACTTTGGGATTTTTCTGTAGTTCGGGACTGACAGATTTTGATCTATTCTTCATATTTGTTGAATTTTTTAAAAATTCAACAGAGGAATGCTTTTGTGACCTTGCTTGTAATTATTGAAAATGCTGTATTTTGACATTATAGTTTGGAGAGCAATTTTCAAAGTTATGGAAAATGAGAACTTTCATAGCCATACAGTTTTCTATGGTGACCTGGACAATTTGTATTGACCTGCTTTAATTTTAAGGGAAAAAGTATCTCCCTTTAGAAATCTTTTCTTTAGCTGAATCTGTACACTGTTACACGTTCTGTTTGATCTTTTCTCCTAGCTGTATTGTTGATGCCTCTGTATATTGGAAATTTACTGTTCTCTTTTGGGGAAATATACTGTGTTTCTCAAAGCAGGTGCAGTAGAGCATAATTGAGTGCCAGTGACTTATGCAAATTGGAACCCCATATCTGGTAGACAGATGATTTACAAATCAGGCTTTGTATTTTTTATAAGTGTGGACTGAAGGTACTGATTTTTAACCCTTCAGTTTGGAGGGCTGAAATTTCTCCAGAAACTGAGGAATTGGGTATGTGTTCTTCGACATGGTACTAATAAGGGTGAAGAAAAACATACTCTATGGGTGACAACATCCCTCATTTGGAATCTGTTTGGAGGTAGCCAACTCTTGGGAAAAGACTTTGAAGTCTCAGTAAACACCTAACACTGATGAGTAGTCCAGCACAGTGTGCAACTCTTGTGCTCTGCCTGAAGCCGAGTAACTGCTTTCAGAATCTTTATGTAGTCAATAAGATTACCCACTTCAGTTATGATATGTCCTTCAAAGGACTTGGGGAGGGATGGTGTTCATGGGAGGGCAGTTATGTGGTGAAAGGTCATCCTCATATTATCAGAAAGTGTTTTATAGTAAGCATAGAGGCCAAGCAATTGAACTTGTGCATCTTCAAAGAGTGCCAAATAGAGGAATGTGACAACATTTAAAAACCCCAACAAACAAACATAATCAACCCACATTGTTTTTCAGTACAGAGCTCAAGATTTATTTTTAGAAAAAATCTGCTATCTGTGGTTAACTTGAAATACAAAACAAAATCCTGGTAATTATAGGCCAGTTAGCCTGACCTCAGTACCAGGTAAGGTAATGGAACAGTTTATATTGAGTATCATCACACAGCACTTGCAGGATGGCCAGGGTATCAGACCCAGCCAGCAGGAGGGTAGGTCATGTTTGACACACCTGGTCTCCTTTTAGGACCAGGTGACCTGCCTGGTGGATGCAGGAAGGGCTGTGGTTGTTGTGTACCTGGACTTCAGCAAGGCCTTTGACACTGTCTCCCTCAGCACACTCCTGGAAAAGCTGGAGCCCATGGCTCGGACAGGAGTTCTCTGTGCTGGGTTAGGAACTGGCTGGATGGCTGGGCCCAGACAGGGGTGGTGAATGGTGCTGCATCCAGCTGGTGGCCTGTCACCAGGGGTGTCCCTCAGAGGTCTGTGCTGGGGCCAGTTCAGTTCTGTGTCTGGACAGTGCCTAGGCAGAAAGGGACCTGGGGGTGCTGGTGACAGCCAACTGGACATGAGCCAGCAGTGTGCCCTGGTGGCCAAGAAGGCCAGTGGCATCCTGGCCTGTGTCAGGAACAGTGTGGCCAGCAGGAGCAGGGAGGTCATCCTCCCCTGTACTGGCACTGGTGAGGCCACACCGTGAGTGCTGTGTCCAGTTCTGGCCCCTCAGTTTGGGAAGGACGTTGAGAGCTTGAGCGCGTCCAGAGGAGGCAACGAGGCTGGAGAGGGGCTGGGAACACAAACCCTGTGAGGAGCGACTGAGGGAGCTGGGGGTGTTTAGCCTGGAGAAAAGGAGACTCAGGGGTGACCTTATCACTCTACAACTCCCTGAAAGGTGGCTGTGATCAGCTCGGGGTTGGTCTCTTTCACCAGACTGCAACTGACAGAACCAGAGGACACAGTCTCAAGCTGTGTCAAGAGAAATATAGGTTGGATACTAGGAAAGAGTTTTTTATGGAAGGAATGATAAAGTACTGGAATGGACTGTCTGGGGAGGTGGTGGAGTCACCATCCTTGGGTATGTTTAAAAAAAGACTGGATATGGCACTTGGTGCCATGGTTTAGTTGAGGTGTCAGGGCTGGGTTGGACTCGATGATCTTAAAGGTCTCTTCCAACCTTGTGATTCTGTGATTTTGTGAAAATGTTAAGGATGCCTATCTTCTTTTGACCTTTCCCACTTCTCAGCATAATGTTGTTTACAATGTAAATACATTTAAGTATTTTAGGGAAAAGAAGCAAGACCTCAACTTCTGGAAAGAGCAGAAAAATGTTGGCTGCCCAAATGAAGTTTTGGCTGCCCTTCAAAAGCTTTAAATCCACAAATTCTTAGATCAATGATTTTACCTCATCTAGACTTCTGAGAGGAAGTGGTGTATGTATGGATCTGTGGTCTAAGCATAGATGTTTTCTGAACCATGCCTGTGCAAATACTAGATTTCATAATCTGCTTTTCTGTAATTGTCACTGAAGAATGTTCATTAAAAAAAAAGTTTTGTTTTCAAACTATGGACTGTGATTACGAGGAAGATTATTGAAATTGAGATTTTTTGGTAATGTTCTTGAAGAAGAAGAAAGATACAGTGGAGTGGGGTTTTTTGTGGTTTCTTGTGCCTTTTTTGGGTTTGGCTATTTTGAGGACTTTTAAATGTAACTGTCAAAAGAAAAGTAGCTTGCTGATATGATCAATAAGAAGCTAATGTTGATTAGTTTTTTTTCTTGCTTATTACTATGACTCACCTCTCTGATGTTGTGGAAGGGGGAAAAGTCAGCTTCTCTTTTGAGTGTTCTTAGGATATTTATTTACAATTCAGTCTCTATCCAAAACTGTAATTTTAGGGTGTGGGAAAAGTGATTTCCAAAGTGATGGATGTCATTTGTGCATGAAGCCAAACAGATTTCAAAGTCCTTTTCATTGCCACATTGAGAACTCAGTGAGAGCTGTTGCAAGGGCAGCATGACAGAAGCAGCTCTGGCACAGTGAGGGCTGCTGGTGGTGTCCAAATTCAGCTGCTGCTACCTGGGATGCCCAGGACTAATGGTTTGTGTAGGCAGTGCCAGCAGCTGGAAGGAACACAAAAATTTTCAAAAGAGGGAACCAGAAGGCTACAGGTAGAGTCCAGCACATCAGTAGATTTTGCTTGGAAATGTGTTTTGAGGACAATAAAATTTACTAAGAAATTGGCTGGAAAGAGGTGGCAAATGACCCAGCTTCTGTTTTCAGTAGTTTTGATCCTAAACATATAAATAAGCAAAACTTTTACTGATATGTAAAAAGAAAATAGTCTAAAGTTATAACTGGCTGTAGAATTTGTTGGAAATTAGATGTGTGGAGGCAGAGGCGTGTGTGACTGTTCCTTTCTCCCTCCCATGGACCACTCACGTCAGTGTTACCTGCTTTGCTCGCTCCCCACACAGAGCTGACCTTGTTCTGGCTGGCCTTGTACTTTCTCGTTTCTTTGTCTGTGTTAAAGCCAGCTGGTTCTCTCTATGGAAATTCACAGCCAGGACCCTTTCAGCAGATGTCTACATGGCTTCTGCAGCTCTTCTCCTCTGCCCTTCTGTGGCTTTATTAGACTTTTACCCTCACATTACAAAGTGAAAGCTGGGTTACTCAACTTTCTTGAAGTGTGTAGCAATTTGAAGGCTATTTATAGTTGAACTTCAGAGCATATGGAGTGAGTATAGCCAGAATACTTATGACCTCCAGATCGCTGGCCTTTCTTCACTCAACCCCCAGATTTACGTAAGACATTGTAGCCTTTTATTTTTGAACCAGGATCTGTCCTGGTGCATTATACAAGAAGGTTTTCTCCTGGAAACTGCAGATAAGTTAGGCTGCTTTCCAGCAGCATAACTTTATAGAAGTTTTCACACAGTTTATAACAAGATGATAACTGTGAGCAGGATAATGTTTGTTTAATGTGTAAGGGAGACTGAAGACAGGTTTGAGATGATATCACCCACAAGACATGTTGAGAAGTCAAATAATAGCGTTGTCAAAAGAGTGCAGCGAACAATGTCTCTATCTCTACCAGCTTTGGTAAAAACGTTTGAGAATATATACTTGCTACACTTGTTATTGCATGAGACCTCTTGCTGCTTTAGCAAAAGATTTATACTTTTTACAGCTCAGATTTTAAAACTGCTTTCTGGAAACTTGGGATAGTCTACAAGACCTCAGGATTTGAATACTCAGGGTCCAAAACATCAATAAAAGTATTTCTAAATGTGCTGCTTTCAGAAGTGACAAAACATGGAGATCTTTGTACAAATACAAAGCTGGGCCAATGTTGTTTATACCTGTTTTTATTTTTAAGTAAAATTTTTCCTTAATATTTTTAGAGTTAGCAAGGATCTTGACAAAACCTCATATAAACATCTTTCTCTGCCTACTTGCAGTAATCTGAGGGAAAAAAAAAATCTTTGTAAATGGACAGTAAACAAAGCGTATGATTTTGATGGGCATTTTGACTATCTCATTCAGTGCATACCAGAAGATATCTGTGTGAAGGGATTACCTGTCCTCAGGATTTCTAGGGCAATCTTGTTTCCCCTGTGTAGGGACACATTCTTGAGAGTGTTTTTCAAACAGAAAAAACCAAATTGTCCATTGTAGGTAGGAGACAGATTCCTCTGTGATATAAATTGACTGAAATTCCCAATGGAAGTTGAAAGTGGAAAAAAGAAATTACACTGTGGTAGCAGTTATCAACTCTACTTCATTTTCATGCTTTTGGAAAGTGTCATTATTCTGATAGGGAACTGAATAGAAACATTTTCCTTTGAGTTTTTCCCCAAAGTAAGAAATCTGATTTGGATTTCAACCTGATGTTTTTGAGAGAACGGGTATGGTGACTAAGGTGGACTTCTGGTTGTGGCAAGAGCTTAGTTTTGGGTTCAAGTCTAAGCAGTTACTCTGGAATGGGAGGCTGCATAATATTGTCAAAAAGGTATTGTAGGAGAGCTTCTACGTTCCCTGGCTAGTTCCTTGCCATCTATCTGCAGTGTTGTGACCATCTCTAGTTAATTATTCCTTCAGGCTCTTAACAGATCCTGTATCTTCCAAGGTGATGCCCTGTGGAGGTTATGGTTTTCTTCAGGCACTTGGCAGAGCATGTTCTCTTAGCTGGGGACCTCACTCAAACTCTGATAATTGAAAATAATGTCATGACTCCTAGGTGTTTATCTCATGTGCTTAGCAATGTGGGTTGAAAGGAATATATTACAACATGCTTCCAGGGTTCTGTAGATTTTTGTGAGTGTAATTGAGAACTGATTTTGATTCAAGGTGGTGCTATTGATCATTGTTTATCTGAGCTTGCATCTTAACTATCTAGGAAACCAGTGTGACAAGAGGTGCGCCAGACTGTAAATATTCAACTCAAATAAGGTGGCATGTTTCCTCACATAACAAAACTAGAGAACAAGAATATTAAATAAAAAGATGGGAGGTCTCTCTTGGGAAGAGCCCTGTAATTTTCTTGGTCTCAAGATAAGTATGACAAGCAAGGGGCATATGTAGTTCATAATGTTTGGAGGGTTCAAGCTTTGTGGCAGATCAGCTGTCTTCAGTGCAGGAGTGATCAGCTAGGGATGGGGAAGTTTTGAAGTGCTCTAGGTTGGACAGAGTGATGAAAGAATATGAAAGAAACACTAAAGTATGTATGGATGGAGGAGAAAGAAGAGAACAATGATGGGTCTTGTAGAGAGGCAGAGGGTGCTCTTGGCATGGTTTGTGGTGGAGGTGCAGAACTGCTTGCTGCAGATTGTTGTGGGCTCTAAAAGTGTACTTGACTCCAGGAATGGTCACTTCCATGAAGAAATTTCCACAAAGTTCTTACAAAAAATAAAAATGCCATCTCTGCCTCAAGAATTAACTGAGATGCAAATTGCTAGAATTTGTGAGCATGGGGAAATGATCACTGCGTATTTACCCTCTTACAAGCTCTGTATCAACTTCTTACAAGGCTCCTGCTTTTGAAGGCTGTTAAAAACTATTTCTGAGGGGAGCTGTACTTTCAGTCTCATCCTGTACAACTGTTCTCATGAGCAGGCAGATGGATTTTGAGAGTGAGACACCTGTGAAGAGTAGACTGCCCTCTGGTAGGGGAAAGGATTCTCTTGTGTCTGCTTTCTGTGGATCATGAAGTAAAGTAAAATTCCTCAGAAAACATTTGAATTCTTCAGGAACTCTTATTAAAGGAGTTGTAAGCTTGCTGTTTGGGAAAATACTAGGATAAAAAGCGTTATACCACTGTACTGTTTTTTCAATTGATGATTTTCTCTTCTAGTAGCAGTTAATTTTGAATTATTTTAGGAGAATCATAACAAATGTTTCTATAAAATGCTGGATTTTAATCACAATTTAAGATGCTCATTTACACTGACAAAACCTTGCTGCTTCTTAACTCTAAATGTGATTAATGTTATTTGCAATATTTTTCAAGACTTTGCATTGATCTATTTTTCATGGTAACTGAGGCGAAAGCCAACTGAAAATAGAAAGCATCAGTAACAATGGTGGGAAAATCTCAATTCTTGACAGCAGTCCCACTTGAAAATACAAGGAGGAAACCAATTTTTAACAGAGAGTTTGGATAATAAAAGGTTATCAGTGTCAAAAAAGGCCTTACAAGCTTACACTTAAGCTTCTGTTTTGCTCAAACATGGATGGCACCAACTTTTCAAAGTGCTTACTCTTAGTGAGTAGGGTTTTAAACTTTGGAATTAGTTTTCCTCCTTTTTCTTTTTCATTATGTCAAAAGCTCTTACCTTTGCATATAGTTTGTCTAAGTACAGATCTAAGATTTCATTTTGCCTAATGAGACTCAAAAGTAAGCAGTTGTTAAATACTCTGAATGGATGCATCAGATTTTTATTTTTGTCTCTGGGATTAGCCATATAGCTCTTATGGAAATTTTCCAAGCGACTTTGGAAATCAATACCTCAGGAATGACCAGAGCATCAAGGTGTGCCTTATATGCCTTTTTTATTTCTACATACTATGACAGTCTCACTGGGGTGGAACAACTTGTTCCCATCTCAATGTGCCAACTGTGAGTTCCCTTCAGAGCTGCATTAGGCTGAGAGTTTTGTCCAGTCTTCTCTCATGGTTTTGGATTGTCCAACTTGAGTTTACCAGTGAGGTTCCTCTATAGATGTCATCGCAAGAGTTCTACTTACATGTGAGCATTTTGCTAATCTCTTATTCATCATTAAACTTGTTTTGACTTCCTCTCTGTATAATTATTGCAAAAGAGAGCAATACTATTGTGTAATGTTTGCATCCCTTCTTCCACAGCCTTTTCATACAGTCCTTTGGAAAGGGAATGATAGAAAAGATCACTGAACAACAGTATGAAATAATGTAGCATCAACATTTGGAGATGGTAATTTACACAGGGTGACCTTTTTATTTTAAATATTCTGAGATACATTCTTACTTGATTTACAGGTTTGGTGATGTGGTAAGGAGAAGTTGAAATCTGGGAAACAGATTTGGCTGGGGATAAAAAGGGATTTTTGAAAACAAAAATGCTCTTAGGTTTTAAGGGAAACATCCATGTATTCAAGCCTACACAATGTTATAGAAGTGAAATTACTTGAATTTTACTTTAAAAGGATATTTTTATTTTGAAGTAACCCGAGTTATAAAATGATTGAAAAGTGTGACACCAAAACCATAGAAAATGCCCTTTTGAGTCTGACAAAACTTAAAATTTTAACTACAATTTTTGTAATTCTTGTTTGCTGAAGAGAAACCCATTTTCTGTTTTATTCTATTTTCCCCCCTCTTTATTGCCTCACCTAAGAACTCCAATGTTTGTACAGATCTACTGAAGGTAAATTATGTGGGGTCTTGACTTTTTATACTAATTTAAGTGGATACAATGGGATTATTTTTCCACATATGTGAAAATCATAAAATAAAAATTTTTTGTACTTGTTGGTAGTGATGCAGTTGCTTGGGATCTAGCTTGTATACCCTGGTGTTACTTTCTATATGAGTTCTCTTCCCAAAGAACTGAGAGGTGAAAAAAGAGGTTTGAGGAGCTTTCCTCCTTGTTCTTTTTCACTCACTTTGCAGATGGGTTTGTAATATGTAGGACCTTACAGTGCACACTACAGCATTTCCATCGATGACCCATTCAATAGTTATTAAAAGTAAATATATGTCATGACACTGTCCCATGCTGCACACCTATGATCAATCAATCATCTTACCTTCTAAATTCTTTAAAGTTACTCATAATGTAAGAGTAATGTGAGTAGTTCAACCCTGATACTTGAAGTTCTATTAAAAGTACCCCTAATTCAAATAAGTCAGGCTTAGCAAATCAAATCACTTTGTAGAATCTAGATTTTTCTTAACATTGTTTTGGATTAAGAAATGTTCTGAAAATCTCATGAAAAATAATTTTATATGGTGATATTTTTATCTGGGATCAGTAGCATCTGTGATTCCATTAGAAACAGCACCATTGAGAGGAATTATTTTTAAAATCATTCCAGATGTGCTAAAATTTTTTTGTGTAATGTATTTTCATTGGTATTTCAGACAGTGCTGCATCTAAGGCCTCACAGATCATGTTGAGTTGTAAGGAATCCATCAGGATGATCAAGTCCAACTCCTGGCTTTGTGAAGGACGCCCCAAGAATCCCATGATCCCAGCCTGAGAACGTTGTGGAAATGCTTACTGAAGTCAGACAGGCCCAGTGCTGATAGATGTTGGATATGTAACTTACTTTTAGGGTGTTACATCATCTGAGTTTGAAAATATTCACCTTCTGAGAATATAAGTCTAATCTAGATGAAATTTAGTATTAGGTTATTTAATGAGATTGAAGATGGTCAAATATCTCTAAATCACTTCCAAGCAGACACCTTACCATGGAAGCTGATGAGTCCTGTAGATATTGTATATTTTATGCAGACTACTGGAGAGACTACAGATCTTTTATTTTTCTATGTGCATTCCTTCAGCCCAACTCATTCCAACTTAATATGAAATGGCATAATGTACTGAAAAACTGTTATTATTTTTGGTGAGTGGCGTGCTAATTTTAAACACGGCTGTAGGCGGGAGTATTTCATATGGTGTGCATTGGCCAACCTGTGTTGCATGTTCCTGTCATCTGCCTGTTTTAGCAAGTGTCTCACCTAAGACTGCTTTGAGCCTGGAAAATTTTATATCAGACTCCTAATTTTCTTGGTATATTGACATCCCCTGGCTTTAAGCTGAGCTGCCACTAATTATGGGTTGCTCTTGTAATCTGTTTACAGAGAGGATGGTCAGGGAACACTTCTAAATAATACCTTTTTAAAAGTAAGTATTTAAATTACCTCAGTGCATAGAGCTTCCTGTACTATTATTTTCAGACATACTCATGAGTGTATTTGTGAATAGATTTAGAAAAGGCTTCCGCTTGGATACTTATATTTACTGAATGACAGAATGAGATGGCTTTGTAGATGAGAGGGGAAACCAGATATATTCCTCTGCAAATTATTCAAGCTGACAGAAGGATCACTGAAGAGACAAAACTTGTCACATCCTATATGATTTAGGATAATATCTATTTGACCCATCTGCATCCATATCTGTATTAAATGGTTCATAATACTTATAGGCATTCTGTTCCTAACTAATCTGTCTTCAAAGCTTTCTAGTTCCTTGTTATCTAAACTGAGAAATTCTCTGAATTTGCCTGACATAATCCTAGACGTTTTGAAGAGTATATAGCTGTTGATTACAGAAGCTGGATTCCACTGCTCCTTTTGTCTACGTTTATATTGAGGCATTGCTGCCAAACCCTTAAGAAATATGTTTGTGTTCAGTACAATAGATGAAAACTATCTGTAGAATAATGTTTTTCAGTGATAGTTATGATATTGTTGTGTCAGCATTGCTATTCTAGCATGAAAGATAGCCTCATCTTTCCTGAAACTTCTCACATAATAGTAAAAGCAAATCAAGACAAAGGAAAACTTATTTACCTTCCAAAAGGCTCTCTCTTTCTTATAAGTTCAGTTAAATTTATGAGACAGTTTACAAATAAAGTACAGTACACATCTGTATAGACCAGTTAAAGAGTTTTCAAAGAGTATTCTTATTTAAAATAGCTCTGCATAGTCTGTGTTCCATTGTTAATGTAACTAACTGTAGCTTTCCATGGGGGGCACAGTGATTGTTAAAAATCTTAACATTGAATGGCATTTTATGGCAAATCTTAACAAATGAAGTGGCATTTTATTATTTAGGGTGTGTTGTTAAGATATTTATTTTTCTCTGTCAGGTTGTTTTTCACCTTTCTCTCTTCTAATTTTTTCTGGTCTAGAATGTGGATTTGCTGCATAATCTCATGTTTCACAAGAGCGTGGAAAGCAATTAAGAATACTTTTGGACTGGTTTGGCTCAGAAAAGCCTTCCCCTGAGATAATTTCATGCTGAAAGCAAACTCTGATTCTTGGCAGCAGAAAGAATTGAGCCTTTTAAAAAGCAGACTCCCAGTAAGCACAATTAAGTTATTCGACCAAGCGAAGGTTGAATTTAGCCTCTCAAATAAACAATTCTGCCAGCTGCATCAGTACTGCACTGGTCCCAGATTCCCACTTCTTTGATCTGGCATGGCAAATTCATGGAGAGGAAAGGCAAGATTCTGCATTTATTTGATAATCTGTCAGATGGAGTACAGGCTGAGGCCAGCCTCCACAGTTTTCTGTAGTGCCAGGGGGACTTGTGAAGGTCGTGGGGAGAATAAAGAATTTGTCCCTGAACTCATTTTTATGTATTGCCACTTGGACTCTGCATCTTGTGAGTCTTCCTGCCTTTTGCTTGCTTTCCTCTGTGCTAAGATTCCCATTTTGCACACTTCTGGTGTTGTTTCTACACCCTTTTTCTGGATTAGCTTGTGGAAGTATTACAGGCTGTGCCTGTGTGACACTTCAGAGGGAGCAATGAGATTGTCCCTGTCACTGAGTCATGGTTACAGCTTGTGTGCAGACTCAGGAAGCCCAAGCTGATGTGATGTACATGCTTCTGCTAGTGTTTGTTTATTGTAGGTTCAGAGGAACAGGAACCTGGGTGACAGTGTCCCTCAGAGCACCCTGAAGCACCAAAAGTAGGCAGAAAATATGCACTGCTATGTTGAACTATCTCACTCCAGATTTTAAGGTTTCTAATAGTACTGTGAGCAATCTTTGTGTGGTATCCATAGCCAAAGAATAGCTATGAATGAAATAAGCAGTTTGTGCATTTAATATTTCTCCTGATGCTAAATTCTCCCAAATAATCCTCACACGTGTTATCATGTCCAAGTGCAAAAGAATTAAGCAGTGTTGAGGCCTGCAAGGCTGTAGAGGAGAGTCTTGGTTCTTTTCCCCCTCCATGAGAAGGTCTCATCTTGGACAAGAAGCCCCGTTTTAATTTCAGCTAAACTAGGAAAAGGAGAGATAGAGGGTAGCTAAGCAGATGAGGAAAACAAATCTTTATTCTGAAATATAATCTTAATAACATTTAGTAACTTTAGTGATTTTTGTGGTTTGGTTCTGTGCCTGGTTCCCAAAAAAGTTGCTCATTTTTCTTAGGCACTGTGTGATGATAAAGCCAGGTCTGAGTGAGCTTTCCACAAAGGAGGCTATGGCAGATCTAAGCTCCTGTGTGCTGAAACACCTCTAAATATGTTGTGCTTCTAAAGTGCTCCTTGTGAGGAACAATGTGGAGGGATGGAATGTAAGAAAATAGAGTGCAGAAGGCAGTCTCACCCCTGAGGAGCTGCAGCTGTACTAATCACCAAAGATTAGGAACAGGCCTGCCCTTAACAGGCCACAGCTGTGTCCAACAAGACAAGTGCTACAAAAGAGTGGGTTAGCTGGGTGAGGAGAGAGCTGGAGTTTGTTGGTTGTGCTGTGAAGAAAGCTGGAGTTGTCTGTGCTGAGAAGAAGGAGGAGTCAGTGAAGGAGTGCTGTGAAGAGATGCGCATGAGAAATCACTGAGAAGGTATGGGACTTTTGAAATAAGATGACAACAGAACAAAACTTCAGTGGTGCATTGAAGTTACTCAGAACCACAATGAGAGAGTATGTCAGTGCAGCAGACAACGAATTGTTACTGACTACTTCAGAAATCCAAATGTCTTAAAAAATTTTAATACTATTCTTTTGCTCTGGGCACTGTCACAGTCCTCCCATGGCTTTTCCTATGTCAGTAAGGATCATCAGACACATCCAGAGGATGTGCAGTTCAGAGCATCCACTTAGGTCCTTTGAGACATCCTGCAGATGATTTGTACCTTTTCCTTGTTAGTCTTCAAAAACAAATCTTTCCATTAAAGGGTTCTGCTGAGAATGTCTTAAGATTTGAAGAGGATTTTTTGTGTCAGGTTTGTGACACTCTACCATAAAGATTGCTTCTCTCTCTAGGAGAACAACACATGCTCTGTGTTTCATTTTTCTTTTGCAGAAGTAAGAGAAAATCTGAAGCAAATAGTCAAACTTCTGCAGAACAACTCCAAACACTATAACTGTGGATTCAGTGTTTTTCTGTAATTCTATTTTAGAATCAACCTAACTTTGTATTGAATAATAAACTCTATTTTTTGACCTTTGTGGTTGAAGTTTTAAAAATACATCCAATTGAAGTATCTCTTTGTATCCTTGTAAGATGTACAAGTTGCAAGCAGAGAATAGAAGTTATGGTGACAGCTTTGTATTTCAGATTTTTCTTGTTAGAATTTGGTATTACACCAGGTGTCTGGGGCTTGTTTTTGTTTTAGTTTGTTTTGTTTTACTTTGGTTTTGCTTTTTTTTTTTTTACACTTGCTACTTAGCAAGTATTTATTTCAATTCTGTAAAAGGAAAAGGTTTGTCACATGTAGCAATTTGTAAGCTTTATTTCAAGTATTCTGTGGATGTTTTGTACAGGATGGAATACAACAGGCCATCTTCTTCTAATGGAACATGGAAATTCATATTTAGTGGCCTTAACAGAGCCACTGGTATTTTCATTTGATTTCTGCAACCCATAAAAAGAAGCTGACCTTGTTCCCTGTTCATCTTCACGGCAGTGTCTATCTTGTGCTCTGAACTGCTGAAATGAGTCTTACAGGGATGCTTCAAGGGCACAGGGTAGAACAAGGGAGAGAGAGATTGGATACTCTTTCACTAAGGACAAGGATTAGGTGAGAATTTCAGCAAAAAGAGAATTGAAGTATAAGATCCTATGATTAGGTTAATGGCCCTTGCTAGCAACTTAAGAAAGACTAAGAGAAATATTATAAATAATCACTTTCTCATATGGGACCTCTTCATGGCAGCATCAGAGCAGTCCTATGTACTTGATTTGAAGCATCAGCAGCTCTCTTGTACATATAACCTGTTCAGGAATGTGAGAGGACCTCAGATTTAAACAGCGTACCATGATGAGGGAAATGGAGAAAGATGAGGTTTGAACTGTAATCCTGTATGATTCACCTAAAAGTACTTCAAGTTGGATTATGTTTGCACTTACGTATTTTATGTACAAGCATAATTTTATTATTTGCATTTGTTATGGGGATAAATGTTACACAGAGAAAACTACCTTTAGTCTATAGACTCAGACACAAGATTTCAAAGGTAACAGAGCAAGTATGCTGTAATATTGAGTTGAACATTATAACGTTTACTTGGTTAAATTTATTTCCAGGTTGTGATTGTGATGGTGATTGTGGCCTGTGTTAAAATGTCAGGGTGCTCCAGAGAGTGAGAATAAGATTGGAGGTTTCCAGGATGAGTGAATTTTTTTTCTCCAGGAATTAGTGAAGATTGCCATAAAGCTTACTGCAGTTTATGTAGAAGCAGTTTCTTAATTGCTCATATATAAGATGTGTAGTGGGGCATATAATGCTAACATGTGTTCCAAGAATTCTTGAAATTTTTGGTTGCCAATAAATGTCATAATAAGGAAAAGCTCAAGATGATTAATGAAGTAAAATCTGTGGTGACTAATCTTTATGTAAATAATTATAAGTGTAGTTTTGGTCTGATCTTGGAGCGGAACAGATGTGCACCTTGGCAGTGCAAATTTCTGTGCGTATTCTTCCTCTTCTCGTAGCTGAGAAAATAACTAATGTCAGCAGAAAAGGGCATCAGTTTCTTTGTGGTCAATGAATCCTCAAACTCTGAAATATCCAGATGGTTTTGAGGGTTATTATTACTGTAGAGCTGAAAAGAGAATAATCCATTACCTGCAAGATTGTTTTAAAAACAGCAGCAAAATTTCACAAGGAATATTTGGCAGTGCATAAATTGCTAAAATGGAAGTATTTGAACATTGGCAGTAAAACCTTATTTGTATTTACTAATGCTGATTTTAACATGGAGAGACATCACTCTGCTTTCAAACTAATGGAAGCTATTTGCTTCTAGTTAATTTACCAGCATGTATGCTGCATGCTATAGCAAGATAAGAAAGAGATAGGTTATCACTTAGTCTTAGGGCCATAAGATTACAGCATAATTCAGGAGAAGGGACCTCAAAGTCCACTTCTGCTCAAAACATGGTCAGATCTGAAGTCAGACTGAATTGTACAGGGCTTTATCTGGTATTGTCTTGAAAACATCCAAGAGGAAGTGTTGCACAGTCTCCCTGAGTAACCTGCTCCCCTGCCCGACGGCCCTTAAGGGTGAAATTTTTTATCCTTAAATCCATTCTGAACCTTTTGTTTCAGGTTACATCTATTGTCTTTTGTCTTCATCCCATGAAGATCTTGGCTCCATCTTCTTGTTAGCCACCCTGTAGGCATTGGCAGGCTGCTGTTAAATATCCCCAAAGTTTTTTTAGGTTAACCAAGCCCTGGCTCTCTGAGTCTCTCATTGTGGGGAAAGTGCTTTAGCCTCAGGCATCGTGGGGGCTCTCTGCTGAACTCCCTCCAGTTTGTTCATGACTTTCTACTGTTGGGCACAGTTAGATGAAGTCTAGTGAGTGCTGAGTGGGGGATTAAGGGAGGGTGAGTTCATCTCTTGATCTGCTACTGATACAGCCCAGGAGGCTCCTAGCCTCTGGCTAGGGTGCAGATCTGGCCCATGCTCAGCTGCCCACCAAGGTAGTTTCTGCAGAACTTCTGCCCAGTTTGTCCCTCCCCATCCCAGGCTGCAGCTGGGGGGCTTCCTTTTGCAGGGCAGCACTTGGCTTTTCTCCTCTCTGAATTGCTCACAATTCTTTTTAGCACTTTTCTCTAGCCTGCCTTCACCTCTCTGGAAGACAGCTCTGCCTTCTAGCATATCAACTGGCCCCTCTCTCTTAGGTGTTAATCTGCAAACTAGATGAGTGTGGACTCCACTGTCTCCTCTGAGCTGGTGGCAAAAACATTGAGCAGGACAGGTCCCAGGCTAGAACTCTGCAGTTCTCTGTGGTCACCAATTGTTGCAGTGTTGTTGAGGGTCCCCAGGACAAGGTGAGAGATGAGAATTGACTCCAAGTTCTCAGAAGGCTGATTTATTATTTTATGATATTATATTTTATTAAAAGAAAATGATATACTAAAACTATACTAAAGAAAGAGAAAGGAGACATCAGAAGGCTAGACAAGAATGAATAATAAAAACCTGTGACAGACTCAGAGTCTGACACAGCTGGCTGCGATTGGCCATTAATTAAAAACAACTCACTGGTTAAACAATTCTCCAAATGACATTCCAGAGGAGCAAAACATGGAGAAGCTGAGGCTTCTCATCTTGCCAGGAGAAGAAATCCTGGCGAAGGGATTTTTCCTAAAATATCACAGTGACAGTTTTCTATTTCTTACTTGCCAGAATCTTGCACCCCACTATGGCATAGTCAGTACAGCCATGGCTGCCACCTGCTATCCCACCCCAGGCAGCTCTGCCCTGTCAGTGAACAGCAGATGCTGGCAGGCATTGCCCTGCCTGGCTCACACACAGGGCCACCTCTAGCACAGAGTTCTTCCTGACACCTTCAGAGAACTTAACTGCTTGTGTCCTGCCATGGTGCCCTTGCAGCACACATCAGGGAACCTTGGCAACTGTGTAATGAAAATTTTCAATCATATCTCTTGAACTACTAAAACATTCTAGTTCATTTGTCAGTTTTTAAGACAGGAAGATATTAAGGAATGAAATGAAATTTTATTTATTTAATTCTGTAATTGATCTCTGAAGCGATTCATATTTTCCTGTTCAATATTTGATTTTGTATGCTGTTTGATGATCAACCCCTTGAAATTTTTGTCTTAAGAATCATGAGAGTGGAAATGATGGAAAATTGCTTTCCATGAATGCCACTATTAGTGCTTCTACAAATGCAAAAAGTTTTTTTTAATAATATGATTATAACAATTATGACAGTCTGATGTTCTATGTAAAGAAATTTACTTCCTAAGTGGCTAATTTAAATGCAAGTAACAGCAAGGAATAGCAAATAATTTATAAATGTAACTTTTCTATGAAAGTGAAAAATGGAAAGGAATTTCAATCCATGGTATAGTTTAGTTCTGAAGCTCTGCTTTTAGATTTTTATTTCATTGAATGAAATTATGTTAGTCCATAGTCATTACTGACATGTTGAAATTCTGTAGAGACCTGGGTATGGATTTTTGGTATGACAAGCAGAGTGCAGGTGGACTGAACAGAGCAGGTGTGCTGCTTCAGGAATCTTGTTCCAGCGAGTATCTTAGCTTGAGATCCTAATTCACTCAATTTTTGAAACCTTGGAGAATAGAATGCATCAATTCCTGCCTCAAATTTAGCAGTGCAACTAATGTTTATCCTGTGTAAACAGTCTTGATAAATTACAGATACTAACCAAATATTGATTCTGTAAAGAATTAATTTCAAATTAATTTTAGTTGTCGGTAAGAAGAGCTTTAGGAAAAGATTTAAAAATCCAAAATGTATCAGAGCTGATAACTAACATTTAAAGTAATTGATTGAAGCTTATGATAATGTAATTGTATATTTGAGGGTGGCAGTAATATACATTGGAGAGAAATGGTATGATCCCAATGACATTACTGTTCAGTCTCTTAAAACACAATATTAGCCATCATTTGTTATTTGTAAATCATACTGTCTCTTAAAACACAGTATTAGCCATCATTTGTTATTTGAGGTTGTCACTATACTCTCTTGTTAACATCTTAACTCTTAATAACATTCTGAATAACTGTTGGATTCACTGCTCATGATAGTTTTAATAGGAAGTTGTTATTGCTGGCTAATAAATGTTTCACGTTTGGAAATCTGCTTTTTCTGCTGATCTTTTCGTTTAGTGAAAGGCTGCTTAAAGGAGGTTCTGAAGAGCATCAGTTTTTCATGGGGTGATAGTTACATTATTAGTCTTGCTGAATTAGATAATTAAGGGGACAAGCATTTAAATAGTTTTCAAGATTCTTGGGTGAATATATTGCAGGAAAACAGCTGCAGCTAAAGGCTGTAGATGATTTCTAGACCCTCGCATTTCATGAAAGCAATTGACTTAATTTTATAAGCACATATTTGAAACAATAAAGTGGTTTTTGTAATATCTTCTGTTTCGGTATAAGCAGAACTTTGTAGCTTGCCACAAATTAATCTCTATGTAAGTTGATAGGGTGCAAGTTTAATGTTTGGTTTTTTTCCTGGATATGAGGGTGCTTTGGCTTTTGGGCTTTTGTTCTTTCTTGAGAGAGAAACATACAAGAAGTCAAGCTGATAACAAGCCAGACTTGTGCATGACACTGCTTTATGAGCTAAATTATTCCTACAGGTTGAATATTGACTAAATTTGCCCTTCACAAATATGCACTCTTTGTTAATATGCTGTTTACAATGTGCTAATGTTCCCACAAAGCCCAGTGAAGTAGAGCAAATTTTCCCACTGCATTAGTACAGAATTCTGTGTTTGAATAATTTTATTTCAAGTCAAATAGCATTTTAGCTCTACAGCATCAATATAACTAGTATTTATTGTTTTGCAAAACAAGTTGTTGCTGTTTCCCATTAGTCATCTTTCTGCCTTGCTGACTCACTCCAGCTTTTTTTCTGCTCTCTCAAACCATTGACATACTACTAAAGATTTTGCAAGTGAATGTAACAATTTGCCTTTATGTTCAGTTTTCACTCTCTTTTTGCTATCATGGATAAGTGGAGTCATACAGGGGAAGCTGGTTCAGGATGACAGCTGAATACAATTTCTGTCTTTATGTAGAAAGGAGCAAGCACTTTTTTTCCCTCTATTTACTCTGCTCAGAGCAGGAGAAATTTCTATTTCTTGTATTGTTACACGTCACAGAGGGGCTGTGGACACAGATATGTTGTTCCACACGTGTGCCCAGCACACTTGGAACAGGTAGTGCTGTGCCTTGCAATGACTCTTGGCCTGGTTTGGTGTCTTTGCTCTGTAGGTGATGGTTTGTTGATAAATTAATATCCTTTGGAGGAGTACAAGCTCATCTGCTCTACATAGAGCAATGTGCTTAAAGCTGTGTTTCGATGAAATGAGTAATTATTAATTTGTTTAGGTGCTGGGCAGAGTTATTTGTGTACAGAGACATTTTCTGCTCTTGTGTCTGTCCCGGGGTGCTGTAGGAGAATATGAGATTCCCAGTGTAATGAATGTATTTTACCACTAGATGGTATTGTTATATGACATTAGGTATTTGCTTTGTGCCAGGGGATGCTGAAGGCGAGAGGACTTTTAATGGCTGTTAGTCATGTGGGAGGGTACCAGTGGTGGCTTCTGAGTGAAGGGCAGATGGCCCCAGGAATATGGCTTAGCAGTTAATTAAACTAGAATTTAGGATTCCTTTTCCACCCTATAGGCTTCTTTGAATAATCAAAGTCCTTGTGAATAAACTCAATTAGTATGCTGACAGAACACTGGAAATTGGAGGTGGTCTTCAGTTGCTTTCATAGTTTTCCATGATATTTTACATCTTGTCTCCACTAAGGATTTGATTTTCATTATGCATATATCTGCTTGACAAAGAGTGTTTTTCCAGAAAATACTGAAAAGGAAGGGGGAAATACCTGTATGATCAGGAACATGAGGAGACACAATTTGTAGCCTGAGTGAGGCAGTGATACTCATGTGCTTACACATCTACTTCTTAAAAATCCAGGGAGGGAGTAATGTGAGATGTATTCAATCACTTAGCCAAGTTATTATGCATCTTATTTCTTAAATAAAAAGATAACAAGAATTAGCAGCTGCTAATTGTTTGTGTTCTTAGGATGCTTTGTTCTGTGGAGTACCAAGAAAGTCTGCATGAGCTCTTTTATCTTGCTGTTGTGTGAAAGGTATTATTCATTTAACTCTGGATAGGGAAGCAGCTCTGAACACAGCAAAGCAGGCTGCTGCTTTCATTTGAAAACTCGACATAAAAACAGAGAAACATTTTGTATTTTTTTAGGATGGCTTTTACACTTCCTTACAGCTTTGTTTTCTTAAATTTTTTGAGAGAAAGTATTTTATACTTCAGCTGATTTGGAGTTTAAATTGCTTTTTGACGGCAGGCTTTGTTTGAGAATCTGCTGATTTCCTGTTTGAATCACAGGCAGATGTATTGCAGGATCTCAGTGCTGTGACTGACATTTACACTGTTCTGGTGTTGTTGCTGTGGCAGTGCTACGCTGCTGCAGTCTTAGATCAAACCCTATTTTCTTGGGAATTGTATGAATCCACAACAAAATAAGGTACCTGCCCCAGAGTTCATATTAGTTCATGTATTTAGAAGTAGCTTTCTATACAGAAAAGTGGCAGTGAAGTGCATATTTTTCAGTCATGCTGAGCTTTCCCAGAGTCCTGCCCAGTCCCCAGCAGTTCACACTTCAGGGAGACACAAGCACAGAATTCAGTGGTGCATGGATAAGGTGCAGCTCCTGGTGCTTGCTTCTCCCTCTCTGTTCTAGTTAGACTTGAAGGTGTAGCGTGTTTACAGCGTGTGCCGAGCCAAAGCCTGGCTGTTGTGGTGCCTGGCAGCAGGCTGGGGAGCAGCCATCCGCAGCAGGCAGTTGGTCTGTCTGCCTTCCTGGCACATGGTGCTGCCTTGAAGATGCTCTGTGCAGCGAGCATCTGCCACCAGGGCAGCACCCAGCCCCTGGCGCTGTCCGTGTCACGCCAGCTCTGCTGATGGCACACTGCAGGCCTGCCCTGCTCGACAGCCAGGGCTGCTCTGCACAAGGGCCTCCAGGGTGCCCAGGGATGCAAAATCACCTCATGTGTTAGAAGCAGAGTAAACAGTGATTTAAATGACTGGGTTCCCAGCAGGTATGCACCGCTCCAGCCCTTATCCCACTGGAAGGCCTGGCAGAAGAAATTTTATATCAAACTCGGAGTGATTACTAGGCTAGGATGGTCTGCAGACAGCATAGTCCAAAACAGAAATGTTGCATCATGCAATGTTGCCGACCAACCTTTAGCAGAGAAATGTATTTCATATTAAAAGTCATAAATATTTTAAAAGAACATGAAAGCTACTGGGCTTTTAAACTGTCATCATTATAATTTCCTATATTAATTTCTTCTTGCATTTTCTTTCTTGTACAGTCTTCCATTGAATGGATGTTGCTTCTTCTTTTTCCCTGGATTTCATTTTCCTTTTTGTTTCAATTATCTTCATGATGCTGTTTAAAAATATTCGAGAGGAAAAATGAAATCTAGATTTTTTTTTTTCTTCTGTGTTTTGCCAACTTCTGAAATTAGCTGCTGTGTGTGTTCTGTTACAGTTTTCTTGTATGAGCATTTGGAAACTAGTGAAGAAGTTTCTTTTTCAGTGAGGAAATCCACTATCAGAGATTTTCTTCTACTGATGGTATCAGAGGTAGATTGTATTTGGGGAGAAGTTCTTGATCAAAGCCTGCAGCTCTTTATGAATATGTATTTGTTTAAATTTCTTTAAATGAATGACTTATGGATTGACTTTTTAAAAAAAATTAACTTAATCTCTGATAAGAAATATAAGCAATTTTAATAAAAATAACAGCTAATATAGTAAGTGGTCTCACTTGTCATAAATATGTTACTATTCACTTCTGTGGAAAGACTTTTAGGAATACAGTTATTTTCATTGTATTGCCAAAAGACCACAAACAAAACACAATTTAAAAAACCCCTCTTGGACAAATCTTTCTTTTCCCCTTCTAAGTTAAGTTAGTGTCCTGATTTTGACCAAGGACAGGGTTAATTTTTTGAAGTAGCTACAAGGGAACTTGAAGCCATGTGGGCATGGCCAAGACCCTGTTGTTATTCAATACCATCTCACTCAGGTCATTGCCAGGGATAGGGACTTTGACTTATGAGAAGAAGGGAGTTCCATTGCTGTTTCCAGTAAAGTAGGCAACAGGGTAACTTGCATATCAGCAATATTATTTTTAAGAGATATATCCCAGTCATTTGCAGTTCTGGTAATAATTAATTAGACCTTCAGTGACCTGTAGGGAGGCTAACAAAGGCAAGAAGTGAAAATCCAGCAATTTCAGTGACTTTCTGGTTGCCCCTAATCGATAAGGGTAGAAAGCACATTGTAACTGAAGAGAAAGAAAGCATCTCTTCCTTATTTTTCAATACTTGTTGGCAAATGATGGAGAAAAATATCAAGAAGGACAGCAATTGTTACAAAAGATACCATTTTGTGGAAGGGGAAACTCACTTGTAGCCAGTCTGTCCGACAGAAGCAATTATAGACTCACACAGAGTTCTTGGGTATTCTCAATATCAGATTTCTGCACAATCACTCTCTGATGGTGGTGGTAAGGTGTGCATCTCCTGGATTTAAATTAAAACTATTAATAATGATTGAAATAATCTTTCATTTAAAAAAATCAGATTGACTGATGGAAGGACCACAGATACCTCCTCTGACTACTAGCTCGATTCAAACCTTGCATTTGCTGCTAGTTTTTCATAGCTCTTTTGCTCAACCTGTCAAAAAGGAGGTTGTATTTTCCTCTAGTGCATGTACACTGAAAGTGTGCTATGTATACCCTCTGTAAGTTTAGCTACTGTGTCATTATAGTGATATCAACAGCCTTGATTTATATTCCTTTAGCAATACTACCTAACTTCTTGTTTACTTTCTTTACTACAATGGGATACTTGGCTAAAGGCTTTAAAGGATTTTTCTGTAATAACTTCAATCTCTTTTTATGCTGCAGAATCTTTTAGCTGATAGTCTGCCAGTTTGGTTCTTTGTTTCAGGGCTTGTCAGTCTGCATTCATCTACATTTGCTTTTGGCAAGACCAGAGTCTTTAATGATAGAAATCTTTTCCTCTTCAATTGCAGTTTCCATATGATATGTTGTGGCTCCTCATCTAATAACACTTACAGACTTTGAAATCTTCCCCTTTAACACTCTGGTTTAGGTCTTTTAGCAGGAGAAAAAGGCAAAAAAAAATTAAAGGCAGGAGAGAATAAGGCATTCAAGGACACATCTCTGATGTTTGCAGCATCTTTTTGCTATATTCTTATTAACCTGTTTATGTCGAAAATTTGACCAAAACCCTTAAAACTAATAGAACCTTCTGGATGTAAATGGGCACTTTGTCCAGTAGATTATCCAAGTCTTGTCTTGAGAAAAGCACATCTCAGGTGTAAGTCTGGTCCTAATTCAGCATAAGGTGTGAGCCCCTTCCTAAAGGATTAAAATCCTGAAAAATGTTTAACATTTCTTCAATTCTGAGGAGTGGATGGACTTGGTAAAAAAACCAAACATTTGCCGGGGGTTTTTTTGATGCATCATTTGAAGCATGTTTAGTTTCCTGGCAGAGAGATTCTGTGAGACCAGCTGTGAGACTCTGGATTCTCTGGTCCTTGCAAAATCCTCTCAAGGACAACACTCATGTCCCTGTGCTGTGCCCTGGATCCCTCCCACTTCTGGGGACACCTGGCCCACACTTAGGCAGAAATCTTTGACTCCATCAGACTTGGCATCACTCCTCTTCTGCCAAACAATGATGTTTTGGGAGTATTATAGCAGAGTGGGAGGCAGAAGCCAATGGATTAGCGAGCTGAACATTTCTGATTGTTTGAGGAGACATCAGTGCTTGCTAGGGTGCTCTAAAGCTTGTTTTGTGGATGCAGTTCTTACTGTCAGAGCCAGGCTAAACAGAAATACAAAAAATGAAGGTTAATTTCTCACTGTTTGGAAGTGTTGTCTTTCTTAAGCTTAAAAAAGTTTATGGAATTACATGTTCAACATTAAGGGTGAGACAATAATTAACCCTAGTTTCTGGGAAGGTAATTTAAACAATCAAGAACAAGAATGGGTAGAAACGATGAAAGGTCTCTTGCTAAAAGATATTTCCACTTGAATCTTTTAAAGCCCTTCTGATTTCTGCCCTTTGGCCTCCTTCCAGTTCAGTGCATCTCCTAGTCCAGTACCAGGGAAAGCTTCACACTGTTCCATCAAACTTTTGTCAAATGATTCTCCAGATAAAATGTAACTGACATTTTTTTTCTCAGCCTCTTTTTTCACCCTGTCAGAACAGTCAGAGCAGTCATCAAGCCATCCAGCCAGTGGTGTGGAAACACGCCATGCTGGTATTTTTGGCGTGGCCTAGAACATCCTTTTCTAGGCAGACACGTGGAAGGGTGTGTAGTGAGTTGACCCTGGCTGGATGCCAGACCAAAGACTGAAGCCTGTCTATCACTCCCCTCTGCAGCTGGGCTGGGGAGGGAAAATATAACAAAGGGCTCGAGAGTCAAAATAAGGACACAGAGAGACCACTCACCAAATACAGTCAGAGGCAAAATGGGCTTGAATTGGGGATATTAATTGAATTTACTACTAACAATATCGGAGCAGGATAATGAGAAGTAAAATAAGACCTTAAAAACACCTTCTCCCTGCCCTTCCCTTGTTCTCAGCTCCAGCAGCATAGGGAGAGAGGGAATGAGGTTTATGTTCAGTTCATTACAGTTGTTTCTCCTATTGCTCAGGGAAAGGAGTCATTCCTCTGCTCCACTGTGGGCTTCTCCCACAGGAGACAGGTCTCCATGGACTGCTTCAATGTGAGCCCATGCAGTGGGCTACAGTCCTCCACAAACTGCTCCAGTAAGGGTCACTTTTTCATGGGGTGCTGTCCTTCAGCCTGCACCAGCATGGGTCCCCATGGGGTCAAAAGTCCTACCAGAAAACTGCTCCAGTGGGCTCTTCTCTCCATGGGTCTGCAGGTCCCTGCCAGGAGCCTGCTCCAGCCCATGGGGTCACAGCCTCCTCTCAGGCATCCCCTTGCTCTGGTGTGGGGCTCCTCCACAGGATGCAGGTGGATCTCTGCCTCCTCATGGACTTCCATGGGCTGCAGGGGCACAGCTCCATCATGGTGGGCTGAACCACAGCCTGCAGGGCAATCTCCGCTCCAGCACCTAAAGCACCTCCTTCCCTTCCTTCTCCACTGACCCTGGTGTCTTCAGAGCTGTTCATCTCATGTATTCTCACCCTACTCTTCTCTGACTGCAAGTGTGTGTGCAATCACCTTTTTTCAAAATTCTTAAATCTGTAGTCACAGAGGCATTACCTCTATTTCTAAATGGCCCAGCCTTGGCTGGTGGCACATCCATCTTGGAGCTGCCCAAGATTGCCTCTGCTGGACATGGAAGAAACTTCTGGCAGCTTCTCACAGAATCCACCCCTGTAGCTCCCCACTAGCAAAACCTGACCATGGAAACCTACAAAGGTAGAGAATCCTTCACATCCCTTCCCAGGGAGATGGCAAGGACATTGAAGGGAGCTGCCTGCAAATTGGATCTCATGTTTCCAGCACGGACGGGCCAGCCACAGGCTGGGCCCCTTTGCCATGTTTATATTCTCCCACCATGGACTTCATTGTTCACTTTAGATCATCTGCCAGATCACCCCTTGGGGAGAGCTGCTTTCATCAATCCTCAGTGGGAGTGTTGAGCAGAGCGTGGGCAGTGCCCAGTGCCACATTACTGTAATTCAATGTTTCCAGTTTGTGCTGGGCATCAGATAGGCACTGTCCATTCTGTTTATTGTTCCACTGCCCATTTTAATCTCCAGTGTTTCACTCTCTGGTGTCATAGGACCACATGGACAGGACTCCAGGGATTGTGGAGGTAGACATGCCAGCAAATGTATGATGAATTCTGGTTTTTTTGGCTCATGTCAACATTAATTCAGCATTAGCATGCTTTCCACTGGATGACTTTCCTTTGTCATAAAAAGATGCCTGCTTCAACACTCTCTTGCACGTGCAGAGCATAAACTTTAAACTAGATTTGAAGATACTGTGTTATATGGTGGAAAGGCAAGGGGAGAAGGCAGTTGATAAACATTTTAGCAAACAAGAGAATCCAGGTAGAGAGGTTTTTCTCAAGGTCTCTGGAGTCATGTTACCTATCCTGGCCTGGGATATGATTAATTGAGTCTAAGGAGTCCTGGACCATGTTTGTATAGCCTCTTTGTTCACAGAAACTTGCACTATTTGGGCTGGGAATCTTTCTTAGGGTTTCACCACCCTTTACTATAGAAAATGTTCCTCATGCCAACAAAAAGGGGAAGGCAAACAGCAGGGTGGCATTGGGTAATTAGACAGGAATCTGAAACTTTCAGGCATGAGATTAGTACTGAGTTACTGGCTTGATTGAAAAATGATCCTTTTATTATGAATAGAAGCCCAGAGGAGCCCTGGTTGTGGCTGTGGTTAAATCAGCATGAGAGTGTCTGGGTTGTGGCAGTCAGAGAAGCAGAGGCATTCCCCTGGTTCCTGCATGCCATGGCCCTGCAAGGCACATTAGGAATGAAGCACCTCAGTGTGGCCCCTAACATAACATGGCACTGCTGCCACTCCAACCCGTCCAGGTGGTGGTGTAGAGCTTGCTCTTTCTCTGTGCACCTGCCCTTCTTTCCCACCAGCCCCAGTTTTAGAAAATTTAAAAGATATAGCTGTGTTATACCACCTTCCTCTTGCCCCTCTGTCTGCTCTGCTTCTCTAGGTGTGTTGTGGGGGGCAGTGGGGTCCCATAGCACAGCAAGTGAGGGATGCCCACCTTTCCTTGAAGTGCCAGTGGTGTCTGTGTCTCCAAAGTTGTCAGCTGGATGGGGAAGTCCCAGGAAGTGTTATACAGATTTATGCTGCACTAAATTTTTGAATATTTCAGGAAGGCAGTACCTGGAGGATAAGGGTGAACAAGCTCTTCTCTTGTAGTCTCTGTTGTCAGTAAATTTTTCATAGAGTTGAGATTTATTCTAGTGTCAGGCTTGTTTGGCTCTGTGTAGTGGGGGCAAGATGGAATAGCCTGTTTAAGTAAAACTTTTGGCAGTATGTAAAGCCACCCTTCTTTTTTTAATCCTTAATGAATGTTTTGTCACTTCGTACTACTCTTTCATTGTCAGCCCCTTACATGCTGTTCTTCATTACAGCAATCCTGTGCATGTTAATTTTTGATAGAGGGAGAGAGTGGGAGACAAATATTTAGCCAGAACTCTTTGTTTGGGAATGTACAGAACCAATGTGTCAGTTAAGAGAGAGAAACATTTTAACTACCAGTTCCTTGCTAGGCTTTTTTTTTTTTTTCCTACGTGTAGTCTTTGCTAGCAGATTTTTTTTTTTTTTTTTTTTTTTTTTTTCCCCCAGAAGACAGCTAGAGAAAAGCCCACTTAGCCATTAGGGTGCTCAACACGTTCCTTGGCACATGTGGTGGCACCCTCCCCCTCCACCCGACAGCCTGGACTGGAGGCAGCATCAGGGGCTGCTGGGGAGGCAGGCAGAGCAAAATGTTAATGTGACATTGTGACATCCCCTGGCCACCAAGGAGCAGTGTGTGGGTCCTTCTCACTGACACCATGAGGCTGTGCAGGGAGTTTCTGCAAATTGTAGAAGTGGCTTCTTGCAGTGTGCAGCCCTTCTGCTGGTGTACAAGGGCTGAGTAAAAACAAGATGCTTAAAAGTTACAGCAAGGCACAGTGCAACAGAGAGCATTCCTTAGCACTTGAAATAATACAGAAATGCAAAAAGCAGACAGAACTGTCTGACTGGAAAATCCTCAAACAAGAAGGGATGTTTGTACATAATGAAGTCAATCTGCAATGTCAAATGCAACCCGAGATTTTGAGATGTGTTGTAATGTACTAAGTAAAAATCTGAGATTTTGAAATATTTTCAGTCTAAAGTAGAACTGTATAAGAGTAGACATACTTTGTTTCTCAAGAGACTTGAAAACTATGACAGTTCTTTATGTTTATTTCATATTCTCTGCAGAGAACTGCTGTGACAGAAGGTAATACATAGTCAACTTAAAGTGGAATTTAGTAAGAAAACTAAAAAACATTGGAAGTAGATGGGCTTGGTATTTTAGTTAGAAAATCTAAGTACAGTACTACCAGAGGCAGATATGATTTCCCTGGAAGAAAAATTTGTTTTTTAAAATGCAAAAGAGAAGATAACATTAAAATCAGTATTGTACAAGGCAGAATTACAAACAAAACATTGATGGGAAATATTCTGATCTATTGAAATCAGGAAGGGAAAATCATTAGCATAACTGGCATTACAGTGATTTTTTATATTATCTATAGGCTTCCATAAACTGAATTATCAGGCCTGATATTAATAAGAAAAATTGCCAAGCTTTGATTAAACTGTTGGTGCTTTCTCTCAGCCCTACTTCCAGAAAATAATCTAGTAGTGGTGTTAGAAGGGATCCTCAGCAAATGCAACCGGTTTGTTTCCTTGTTTGTGTGAACAGAGGATAAGGTCTCATAATACGTGTGTGTGCAGTGTTTGTGTGCATATATAAAATAACCATTCCTTTTATATAACATTGATTTTTCTCACAGTTTTATAATGATCACAGCTGTTATCCCTGGCAAAACCCAGTCTGCCTTGCAGAGTCAGACAGAATAACTGTGTCAAATAAGATTTATTTCAAGGAAAATAAATGCCACTGCCTTTACTCACACAAAATTAAAGGCTTAAAAAAAAGAAAAGCTTTTGCAAACTCCTTGCTTGCTTTGCTTTCTCGCTTGACCAGCTCCAAGCCAGTGAAAGACTCTCAGTGATTGAAGCAGTTGCAGAGGCTAAATGAAGATTTTAGGTGAACATTTTAAATTGAAGCTGGCTAGGAGGTTCATGAAGTAATTTGAACACTCAGTGTGTGCATGTATAGAACACAGGTAAAAGTATTTTCCCCATTATCAGCCAGAGTCTGTCTATGAGCCAGGGTCGATACAGGGGTATACCTGTTGTGACACAGATTTATCCACAGCCACAACCACTTTGAGATGCATCTTGTACCAGTGTGGCCTTGTACATGGGCTACAATCCCTTCAGAAATAAACCTGCTCCAACATGACTGACCCATAGCTGCACTCCCTCCAGGGCTGTGCCTGCTCTGTCATGGGCTTGTCTGTAGCCACACACTTTGATGTACCCCAGCATGTCCTCACGCACAGCCACAGATGCTTCAAGGTGTGTGTTCTCCAGCATGGATTCACCCTTGGGCCACAGTCCCTTTGGAGGACACCTGCTGTGACACAGACACAGCCATGGGCATGGACGCCCCAAGAGGTACCTGATATGGGCTTGTCCACAGCCACACTCTTTGAGGCATCCTGCTCCCATGTGGGCTTAGCTGCCTTCAGCTCCAGCTCTCACTGGAGTTTCAGCCTGTCCAGTAGAGCAGTACAGAAACAGCAGTGATGCCTTCATGGTCTGTCAGCGCATGGGCAATGATAGGGTGGAAATGTTCCCAGGCACCATACAATAAGGTCAGAAGTAGTACAGCACTACAAAAAAAGCAGCCACTAACAAGCACTAGACTCTAGTTTACAGTGAAGCAAACAAGCACAGCAATCTGCCAATTAATAGATAAACAGCAATAAATTCAATCTGGCACATTCCAATCAAGTCTGTTGTATTCTTGAACCTTCTGAGCCCCATGTTAGGTGCTGAAAAAGGACTGTTGTGGTGTAATCTCAGCTGGCAGCACAGCATTACCCAGCTGCTTACTCCATCCCATGGTGGGATGGGAGAGAGAATTAGAAGGGTAGAAGTGAGGAAAACTCTGAGTTGAGGTAAAGACAGTTTAATAGGTAAAGAAAAAGCCACACAGGCACGCAAAGCAAAACAAGGAATTCATCCACCATTTCCCATGGGCAGGCAGGTGTTCAACAATCTTCAGGACAGCAGGGCTTTATCGAGCATTACAGTCACTTGGAATGACAAATGCCATCACTCCAAATGTCCTTCAGCTTCCTCCTTCTTGCCCCAGCTTTTATTGCTGAACAGGGCACCATTCAGTATGGGATATCCCTTGAGGCATTTTGGGTCAGTTGTCCCAGCTGTGTCCCCTAACAATGACTTGTGCACCCCCAGCCACCTTGCTGACAGGAAGCAGGAGAGGCCCAAAGATTTGATGCTGTGTCAGCACTGCTCAGCAGCACCTAAAACATCTCTATGGTGCAATACTCTTTTCAGCACAAATCCAAAACACAGATCTGTACTAGCTACTGTGGGGAAATGTAACTCTATCCCAGCCAAATCCAGCCCACATGTGTATGACTGGATTTTCTCAGCTTTATTCTCTAGAAATTTTGGCACATTTTGAATTCTTTATAAATGTGCCTGGCATTTAGGGATACCTGATAAACATAGTGCAGGTGCCCTGCTCCAGCTGCTGCACATCAGCATTTCATAGTAGTCTCATCTGGGACTCTGGACATAGGAATGGTCTTACTTGAAGCTTCTGAACGTGTGTGCTGTGTGTAGAGCCATGCATTATAAGTGTGACACTTCTGAAAGCTCCCCCGTGTCTCTACTCTCCGTGCTGTTTATGCATGTACAGGGGTTCTGATTGCCCTGCGCACAAGATCATGTGCTTTACAGTGCACACGCTTTCCAGCCTGGTGAATTCTGTACATGGAGGTTGGTTTGGTTCCCATGGAGACCTCAGACTTTGTTGTCAAGTTTGAGGGTCATATTCAAGGAATACAACTGTGATTTTTTTCAGTTTTGTCTTTAACTTACAGGGGCATAGCAATCCTGCTAGCTGGGCACTCTGGTGAACAATGGAGTTTTCAAATAAGTTGTATTCAACGTAGTTTGTACATTTATGTCTGTAGCTGAATCATTCTGGTCAGCACCTTTCAGACACTTGATCCCCTTTCATAACATAAAATAAACCTTTCTTTTATGGTAATAGAAAGCATTATCTTTTCCCTTCTTAGCCTGCCCTAAGTGACCTGTGATTTTCTTGACCTAGAAAGGAAATACTGAAATGAAAATATAATTCTATAAAGAGTTAATGTGCTGTATATTCATTACTATTTTTGTGGAAGTTATTCTCACTTCATTAGCTTGCTCTCGCCTTACATCCATTTTTATAAGAATTACTATGAAGCCAGAATTTGATTAGTCTTACCTTTGTCAATTCAAGTTATTAATGATTAGTTAATTCTCTCAAGGAATCTATTTTTACTGCATCAGTATTCATTTTAAGCCATTGAATCTCATGTTTAAACATTTTTAGTACATACTTTTCAATTATGTAGTCACAGTAGAGTAAAAAAAAAACATTAAATACTTCCTTACAGGTGACTTGTGAAGCAGAAATGATTTATGTCTGATTTTCACAGCTCCAAATATATTGCCTAATGTTACACAGTGTATATGATGCAACTCACGAGCAAAATTATTCTTCTATTCTAGTTTTAGCTTTGAATATCACTTCTGTACAGGAACAGAAACAAGTGACTTCTTACTTAAAAAGAAGCTCATTATTTCTTCACTAGTAAGGGGTGTGAAAAGCTATTAAGGTGATTTTCTTGTTGATAATCTAAGTCTTGTCAACATTTTCTCAGCTCTTCATAGTGTTTGAAGAAACCTTTTCCTTCCAAAATTTGCAGATAAGACTACCAATTGTATGCACAGAATGACCTGACCTGGTAGATAAAAATAAATGTACTATTCTAAAAATGACTGTAAAGGTAAATATAAAGCCATGAGTACGTGATGTAGGACAAAGAAAATGGGACGCTTGCTGCTTGGGTTGTCTTTTTCTTACCTTCTTGTGAAACCACAGTAAGCTAGAATAAGCAAGTAGTGTGTGCTTTTTGGAAGTTTTAGACTGCCCTATTTGCACTTTTTATGCTGTACGTGGATGTTGGGAAGAGAGAAAAATAGAGTTTCCTACAGAATGTGCATGAGGATGTGCGTCAGGTCTCCAGGGAGTGTTTGCACGGCTGTACGAACAAACTGCATATTCTGCAGAGGGACTGTGACTCATGTCTGAGGGGGATATTTTCTTACTAAGCCTTTTCAGTGCAGCACAGAAATTCCAGGAGTGTCTCATGAGGATACTGTGCAGATGAGAGCAGTTGGAAGTGCCTGTGCTCGCCCCATTAGAGTAGCCATCTGCCGGCCCTTTGAGAGAAGGTACAGTTGCATAGGAAGTGTAGTGAGGTCTGCAAAAGTCTGCAGAAGAGCCACTACCTCTTAGGGAGCCTGACTGAGTAAAAGAGACAGAGCTCATGATGCCTCAGAAGCACCATCCTCTGCCCTTTTTCTTGTGGCTTTGAAATCTCACCAGAGCTGAAAGCTCCAACTGGGACTCTCTAGAGACATTGTTTAAGAGCGCACAGCTCTCGAGCTCCCTCAGTTGGCTCCGTGTCTTTTTTTAAAAATCTCACACAGACAAATTAAATAAGTAATTAAATGCTTACTTTTAGTTGCTGATTTGCAGGATCAGACCATGAAAGGTTGCATGTTGTTTTAGGAGATTTTCTGCTTGCTGGTTTTGTTAAAAAGACTTGTTTTCCACCAGTTTTTCAGGGCTTCTCACATCCCTTCCAGAAGGAGGATGCTCACAATTCCACCTCATAATTTTTTAGGAATTAATCTATGTAAAGATTATATTGCAGGGAAGATTTGCTCATCTGGAGAGGAGTGATTTTGTAAGTGTTCTCCAGACACAGAGAGTATCATTACTCCTTGGGCTCAGAGGCTGCTAATATTTCCACTGCTTGTGGACTGTTGATGTCAGATTTTTGTATATATTAGCCAAATTAACACAATTTTCTTCTTGCCACAGTGGCCCTCCAAGTTCTTAGCTAGATTTGTGTACCTAGTTTTCTGCACTTTTTTTGCGATTCACATGCATTGTGTCTAGTATGACATTTCTTTCATTTTGTCATATTAAACACTAGTTTGTTATCCTGCTAGATTCCCTGTACAAAGTAGTACTTTTGTTGGAATATTTGTTATAGATTAGTGGTGAGATATTTTTAAATATGTTTTTGTAAATCCATTGACTATATCTAGGCAAACTTACATTGCGTTTCCACTTTTTGACAGCATGGTGCTAAAACCACTGAAACTGGATTGATTGTTTCTGAAGAGTGGTTCCATTACTTAACTGGGCTCTGGAGATTAGATATACTGAATGGCAACTTCTCTTTCTTTTCTTTCTTAATTCGTTTCTGTTTCATGGTTAAATAGACTATGTGTTATTGAATGAATTCAGATTGTCTAAGTATTCCCAACATGCTTTTTATCAATAGCTATGCTCTATAAAGTTATCACTGCTTTTTAACTGCTTCATCACTTTCTTCCTGGTTATTAGTTTGAATAAAGTTGTTCCATGTTCAGAATTTTTCTTGATTTTGTCTCCTTTGTTTTTCTTCCCTAATCATATTTAAAAAAAATCCCTTTTCTTAAGGATTAAATAATTTGATTGTAATTCTCTCTGTTAATTTCTTTTGTGGCTATTTCACAACTGTGCAAAGCATTGTATATAAATCACTAGTTCCCATTTTCAGCAAGGTTTTTTTTAATCCACAAACCTGCAATCAATCTCTCTGAAGCTAAACTGGCCTTCTTGAACTCTTATAGAATAAAATCCTGCCCCAGTTGAATTCAGTGGGAGTTTTGTCATTCATGTCAATTACTTCAATGCTTCACTCACAGTTAACAAACATTAGGTTTTAATTATAATGCCTTTTAGGTACCTCCAGCCTTCTTCCTGCTTTATGGCTTTTAATTACTACCCAGTGAGCACACTATTTACTCCTCCTAATTCCAGTCAGCTTGGGTTTTTGTTTTTGAAGCATTTTTTTTCTCATTGCTTGTCAGTACACAGGAAAAGGATGACACCTTAGGAAAATAGAAATATAGCCAAAAGGGAATTAAGGTAAATGTTAAGCATTAATCATTCTCTAAAGGTAAAAAACCTATTAATTTTGATGGGCTTCAGAGGAAACATAGACTTCTGCATGCCATCCAGTGAAGGAAAGCAGTCTTGCAGTACACAATTATCACATCTCAAGCACAAAGTGGTAATGTGTTTAAGAGTAAAGGAAGGAAAAAACCCCAATTGCCTGTGGCACACCTTGTGGTCCTATGATAAGGAATTTCTAAGATTTTTTGCCTGAGAGATTACACAGAAACAAAAAGTATTGACAGTGATTGCATATCAGAGAAAGACGTACTGAATTTATGGTCATCTGCTGTTTATCAATTTGTTGATAACAATATCATGTTTACTGAAATACTGTGCTTTCTAGTCTTTATTGGATTGCTTCTTTTTTACCTTTTGAATAGCAATTTTGCTAACTGCATTTGTATAAAAGTGTCCCATGTCCAAGGAATTAATGATCACACAGACTGTTAATGAAATAAACCTGAATCACTCTGTGATTTTTCTCATGGCTGATCTACAGATCTGAAGTTGCAGATTTATTAAGCTACTAAGATAAGCAATGATGATTTTCTGTGTTTATCTGTGCGTCTCATGATTGCATATGGCTTTCTTCTTACATGGGATGTTATCTGTTATTTGCTTCAGGTTGTGTAACACCTCGATGAATAAGGGCTGATCCTACTAATTTCTGTATGCTCTGACCTTCAAAGTGGCTCCCTCATTACATGAGACAGTATGCTATTGGGTCCTGAAAAGGACAGTAGTAATGGTGCCAAATTCCTTTGAGCAAGATGTTCTACAAAGAAACAGAACTACTGGAAAACACCATGTGGTACCATTACTTACTGGTTTTATGGTATGTCTTGGAAAATGTAACTGGTAAATAGCATCTGGGGAGGAGCTCTGTGTGCATCTGCAGGCTGCTGAAAGGGACATCCTCTTACTGGTCTACATAAGTGCATGAGTTTCTTTCATGGTGGCAGCACATGAAGTGAAATACTGCATCATCGATCAAATGCTGAACATGTGAGACTTAGTGTCAGTGTGTTTCTTCAAGAGTAGTATTAAATAAAATTCCTAAGAGCAGAGGAGGAGAATATGGTGCCTATAAATGTCTAAGCAGGGGTAAATCGTATTGTCTTGTAGTCAGATAATAAGTCTAGTTGTCCAGTGCGGTGATGTTCTTGTTAGAGAACTGATCCCTTTCAAAAGGTTTTGTTAGGACCAATCCCAAAGAGTTGAGGTGCTCTAAATTCAGCATGTATTTTTCAGACTTCTGAATACAGCAAAGTAGTTATTGAAAAGAGTTCTTATATAATAGTGAAAACAACTATCCTCTTTTGTAATTATTTTATCGCTCAGAAGTATTGCTGATGACTAGAATCCCTCTGTATGCAGCCATCCTATTGTCATGTCTATCCTGTCCCTGTCCTGGCTACAGAGTGGAAGTAGATAAGAAATACTCTGGTCATTCAGTCTAAAAATAGTTTTGACAACTATTTCACCTCACAGCAAGGAGGTGAAGATAGCTAGCTTAGTAGTGGGGAGGGCAAGAGGCATTCACATTTGTTTCTTACCAAGACTGATACTGCCATGGTAATTAATTCTTTTAAACAAAAAAAAAAAAAAAAATCCCCCTTTTGTTTACAGAATTTTGACTTTGAGAGTCTTGAGCCATCCATCAATCACTTTGCCTCTTAAGTACTAAAACATCAATATCGATATTCTGAACTTTCTGCTTTCTTTTTGATGTGTTTTCTGATTGGTAACACTATTTGAGTCCTCTCAGTTGAAGTCATTCAGCAGTAAAATACAGAATTAGGTCATTGAAGAATTTGTAGATAGTGAAATAGTGTAGAGAGTAATCAAGAGGAGCTTGGACTGTGCTGCTGTGACAGGAACTTACTGCTGCTCTGTGTTCTTTTGTTCAAAGGATGTTTTTTTCCATCATGGTGCCAGCATGGAGAATGGGACCAAATCCCAAAAAGTCTTGTTTGCTTTGAATGGGATGTTTTTTTCTGAAGTGTTTCTCATACAGCTTCTCTGTAACGGGAAGAAATATCTTGTAAAGAAAAGATCAGCCCCCCCCAGAAAAAGCCACTAATGCAGCAAAACTCCATCCTGACTGAAAATAGTAATGTACTTCCTATGTACTTAGCTATAGCTTGTGCTGACTGCTTTGGGAAAACTGTTGTGAGGCTTTGAAATGCCGATGTTTGCTTCTTCTGTGATCTTTCAGTTATCTGCCTTGCTGTAAGGCAAGCTGCAGATCCACTGTTCTGAAAAGATGTGTTTGGGCTTAGGAGAAATGGGAGAAATCTTAGAGCCTCTGGATATTCTTTGCTTTAAAGAAGTCATCTGATACTCCATCACCACATGGTAGGGGCTGTGTTCTGCATAGGAGAAGCAAGGGGGAGATTCTAGAGCAGTAACTTGTTACTCACAGGTTTTGTATGCACTTTTAGAGTTTAGGCTAACTGACTTTGTTTCCTTCTCAGTCCTGAGGATTTCAGAATACGTTCTAATTAAAGAATTGGCTAGAAATAGTTTTTAAAAGTGAAGGAAAAATATTTATCAGTTGTAAAGAAGGAATTTGTTATACAGACGTGAGATAGGGCAGGTATAAACTAACACTGTCATTAAGTCTAATCCCCTGTAATCACTGTGAATTATTACAATTATTACAACAGACGTCTCTTTCAGGGGTTCACACAAGAGCTGCCTCATAGAATCTGATGTTTAGAGAACATCTGCTGCACAAATAGTCACACATCCATAACAAAGTGATTCCTACTGCTCTGTGACAAATGCTAAGACAAGACAAAAGTAGTGAAAGGCCAAAAAGAGACAACTACAATGTCACAGTAAAGCAAATAAGAGAGATTGAGAGACATGGGCATGTCCTATATCTCTGAGATGTCAAGGATTTATCCAGCTACAACTCAATCTCAAGAGGCAATCAAAAGTCCAGTGATCCCTACTGGATTTGATTCTTCTGAAGGAGAAGTTGAAGTTCATTCTGATGTGAAACTGGAGAGTCATTTGAAGTTCCAGTGTGACAGCAGCATCCATGATACTGGATCCTGTCTTTCTTGCTTTACCAGTAATAGGGTAAATTCCAATGCTTCAGAGAAAACCAATGTAAATTAAGCTGTCTGTTAAAAGGAATTGGAAGCCTAAGTCACACAAGAGAAGGACCCAGCTCCTGTGATGTGCAGGATTTTAACTTACCAGCCTCTCTCTGCTAATATAGCATCCATCTTCATTAGTGTGAGCTATCTGTGGTTGAAAGCTGTCAGAATTACCTAGCAGCACAATTTCATTTGAGAAATTACTAGTATCAACTCTTCATACTGTTGTTCCAAGTCTACATCTTTGTTAATGAAATGAGAAAACTTGTTGGTAAGGTCAGCACTTCAGTTTGCTTATAAATTGTTTGCATTTTTTCCTGAAGCTTGTGAAGCTATAGGCACTAAATTCTGCTTGTATAAATTTATTTTCAAGAAATGACCTAGAAGAATATTTTGAAAGAAAGAGTCCCATCTACCTTCGTTTCTTGGCCTGATGAGATGGGACACCACTGCCAACATGTAATTCCATGTATTGCATGTAATTTGACATAATTCTTGGTTCAGTATCCAATTTTTCTTTTGCATGGTGTCATAGTTTAGCAATGGTATTCTCCAGTTTGGTGCTCTCACTGAGGCTCTCTAAAACACATCCTTCCTGCTTGCTCCCTCTCTCCCTTCTGCTGTTGGGCTGGAGAGGAGAGTTGGGGGCACTGAAGATGAACATCAGGTGTTGGGGTAAGAACAATTTACTGGAAACAGCAATGAAGTAAAAAACCAAACAGCAACAGCAACAGTCATAATGACAAGAAGGTACAAGAAAGAGCTGAACAATTCACACAGAAATGCCCCCAGGAACAGACAATAGCTGACTGTGCCCTCTGCCATGCTATGTGGACCCAAAAGAGCCCTTCTCCATGGAAGAGAATCCCTTCCTCCTACCACTGGCAAAGTGGTCTAGAATAACTTCTGGGTCCTAGCCATACCCCCTTCCAGCTACTGCAAAAGTTAACTCATTCCTGGCCAGAACCAGGATACTTGGAGGGAAAATAATATATTAAAACACAGTTCTGATTTATCAATTAAGATTCTAAATAATTAAATACTTTGAGAATGGTTTCTTGTAAAGCATATACTAGGGAACATATTTAAAATTAAAATAGGTGGTTCTATGACCAGATGCAGGCCTCCGTACCATTCTGTTATCTAAATAAAAACTAGTAAGTCCTAAACACGTATTCAGAATCTAGGATTTATTTCTGTTTGTCAAGTTAGCAAAAGAAAGTTTCCATGCTGACAGCAAATCATAGAACCATAGGATAGAATCATTAAGGTTGGAAAAAACTCCCAGGATTGAGTCCAGCTTTGCACCATCACCACCCTGCCAAATAGATCATAGCACCACCCTGCCAAATAGATCATAGCACTAAGTGCCATGTCCAGTCATTTCTTCAGCACTACCAGGGACAGTGAGTCCAGGACCTCCTGGAGCAGTCCATTCCAATGCTTGACAACCCATTCCATGAAGAAATTCTTCCCAGTGTCCAATCTGAACCTCCCCTGAGGCCATTTCCTCCTGTCCCATCGCTAGCTGCCTGGGAGAAGAGGCCCAGCCCCACCTCGCTACCACCTCCTTTCAGGTACTTGTCAAAATCAATAAGGGCTCCCCTGAACCTCCCTTTTCCCAAGATAAACAATCCCAGCCACTTCTCACCAGACTCGCTCTCTAGACTCTTCACCAGCCTTGCTGCATTCTTTGAACATGCTCCAGCACCTCAATGTCCTTTGTGAAGTGAGGAGTGCAGAACTGGATGCAGCACTTGAGGCGCGGCCTCACCAGTGCCAATGAGGGGGGATCATGCTGCAGTGAGGTGGCAACTTCCTGTGCTGTATCTAGAAATGACAGCTGAGATGGTTAAAAATTAAAGGCAAATGTTTGTTCAGGTCCTCAGATGATATTCTGGTATAGGAATAGGAGTTACACTGATGTAAGGTCTCTCATAGGATTTAGGAATAGCTGTAATTAGTAAGACTAATTAATTATCTGTTGGGTTCCTTTTTCAGTAATGGGAGCTAATCAGGTGTTTTGTGTTTTTTAATGTTTGTGATCTTGTTTCTTGTCATATTAATGCCACTCTTTAGTAGGAAGCAAACATTAATTAGTGCATAATTTAAAGTAGGAGAAGCAGAGGCTTGGGTGGTTAATCAATTTTTAGCAGAGGATTTTATCTAGAGCTGTTTATGGGATTTCCCTGTTGTGAATCTTTATGTAGTATATTTTTACTCTCATCTCAGTTGATGCTATATTTAAAGTGTCCATGAAGAATTATTCTGACGTATTTAGAAGTCTGACCAAGGGTGCATGGGAGTGCACAGAAGATTTAAGGACAGTTAATGCTGAATTTACAGAACATTACTAACTTACTTACTATTGTCCATTACTTACTTACTTACTTTCTTACTCTTGTCCAGTTTCAGAGGGAGTCATATGCCTCAGTGATTTTAGGTCCCCAAAGAAATAGGGTTGCCTAGCGTACTAAAAAAATTACTTAGGAAAATGTTTCCTCACAGATTTTCAGGAAGGGTGAGGGGGTGGATTTTCCTTGTCTCCTTCTTAAAGCATGATTCTACAACTAACCCATCAGTCATACTGACAAGGCTATTGCTGGAAAGATGGCCCCAGGTGCCACTGTTTCATCTGTCAGCATGAGAGAGAAGTGCTCCTGGTTCCTGTTTGTGTGATGAGTTTGTGCATCCTGGGGCCATGGTGGGCAAGTGGGCATGGAGCAGCCATGTGTCCTGTGAGCTGTGCAAGCAGGGTTACAGCCAGCACATTAAGGGAAGGGGTTGTCTGCCTCTTTTCAGCATCTAGATCTTGCATCTGGTTTTGGGCCCCTGGTGGGAGAAGGCATCAATGAACTTCAGTGAGCTCACCTGTGAGAAGATGGGGGAGCTGGGGAAGGATGTTCAGCCTGGCAAAAAGATGACTTCAAGGGGACTTCACAGTGTTGCATGGTGGGAGGAAAAGGAAAAGTTACAACATGAGGTGTTCAGACTGGATTTAAGGAAAGGCTGTTCCTGTGAGAACCATCGGGCAGTGAAGCAGGTTGCTTGGACAGCCTCTGTGGTATCCATCCTTCTTTGCTCCCAACAAAGTCACTGAAAAGCAGTCTGTGGTTTGTTTTTTCACCAGTGGTTTCACTGCCTGAGAAATCCATAGGGCTGTTTCTTTTCCTTGGGGAACTGAATGTCACCATTTAACGAGAAGAAGTGCAAGGTGGAAATGGTTTCATTAGAGGGTGTTAAATTTTATAGTTCCTTCATCACATGTGTCACATTAATAGGAAGAAAGTGTTTTAAATGGTTGACTTTAATTAGGAGAACGGAGAAGTCTGCCAACAACAATAATCCATTTTTGGTGACCAAGTGTTTAAGTAATTTAGATGTTATTCCATTTATTCTTAATTATGTTTTCATTTATAGAAGTGTAATCTATTCAGAAAAATACCAGTGCTAATGCTTCACAGAGCACAAATTATGTTGCAGAATATTTAAAACAATTTTTTCGTCTAGTATTTTCTTTTTGCTATTACAATCTGTAATGCTTTTAGCATCATTTGATACATCTGGTCATAAAGTGTCACCTTGCTGTTAGTTTTACCATTTGGTAAGTATTTGCATCTGGTTCAAAGGCTCCTTTTTGCAGTCTCTATATTACTGCCAAGCTGAGACCTTGATCAGCATAAAGCTACAGAAATGCCAATTAATGCTTTTGTCATTTCAAGGGCTGATTATTGTAATTCACTCTTTTAGGGACTTTCAGCCCACACTGTTAGGAAATTGCAGCTGACTCATTATGCTGCCATGAGGATTCTCTTCAAAATGAGATTATATAAATGTATTATTAAATTTAAAAAATACTGTTTGTAGAAAAATGCATATTAATTATTATATTACATTGCACCAGGCTGCCCAGGGAAGTGTGTGAGTCACCATTCCTGGAGGCATTTAAAAGATGTAGATGGGGCACTTAGGGATGTAGTTTAGTGGTGGAGTTGGCAGTATTGGGTTAATGGTTGGATATAATGATCTTAAAGGTCTTTTCCAATCTAAATGAGTCTATGGTTCTATGTATTTGGGAGATTTTAAGCTGTTATTATTATAAGCCTGTCATGTGAGTAATCATTTTATAGTTTCTATATATCATCCAATTTACTGAGCTGTCTTGAAGAAGTCTATTAATATTTGTGCATCATCAAGACAGTAAATTATCCATGGATATTCCCCAAGCTGAACTTGTGTTGTTTTTCAATCAACATGGAAATACATTGTGTTTACTTGAACATCTGAATTGCAGGTTTTTCTACTCCTATTTTTAATTGACACGTGTATAACACAGGCTTGGATGAGTATTCTTGAAAGCTAATTAATCACAGATATTGAAACTGACCAAATGACAGTCCAGATTTCATTATAGATTTGATATTAGCACATAGAAGATGTAAAAATGTTGTTTTTACTATTTTCCATAGCTAATTTAAATAATGACAGAAAAAAAGGAAATAATTCTCTTTCTATTTAGCAGATCTTTTTTTCAGTATTATATAGGTGAAAAAAAAAAGGTTTTTAACTTTCCTAAGCAGAATAATCAGAGTGATTTTATCAATATGGGCGATAGTGCTAATGTGTTTATGCATGCCAGTCCGTTCTGTCTCATTAGCAACCTTATGTTAGAAAAGTCTTTTTCCCTCTAAGAGGAAGCCTGAACATCTAAAAAGTAATTTTGAAAGGTTGGTTTCAAAGGAAAAGCAGCTTATGCCTTATATTACAAAGCCTAAATGAAAGCTTTCCATTCTGATAGACTCTTGGGTACCTATTTTTTGGTCTACAGCAACATACAGGCTTTGGAAAGGCTCAAAAAATTCACTCCAGTGAATCCATGGGATCAAACATATTTCTGAGAGTTCTGATTTTAGCCTGGGATATAGTATTTCATTTCAGTCTTCTATGCCTCCAGAAAGCATTTTTCCAATGCATTCTTTTGCTATTTGAAACATGTGATGTTCTTGAACAAAGAAAAGAATGCACAGGCAGATGGTCTCCAGAACATGGGAGCTGAGACTTGGTCTGTGTTGAATAACTATTATCTAGCCTTTTATTCACCAGCCCCAGACTGCATAAAATGAGGAACTAACAGAAAATGTTAGCTGTTTTTCAAGTCTGTTTTCTGCTGAAGAGAGAAGGAATAATGTAGGAGCTGGCGTGTCATAAAATGAGACCCAGAGAAAGGGCCCAGGCTCAGATCCACGCTCAGATGAATGTGCTGTACAGGTTTCTCTCTGGGTTAAAGCTCTGAGACCAGCTAAAGGATTTTCTGCATGAGATGCCAAAGTAGCCAAGAAGGACTCTAGAATATTTCCTTTTTGCAGTCCGATTTCTAACCTTGTAGTGAATTGCCTTGTTAAAATAAACATGTTCTATTTTGCAAAGTGCAGTAAGAGTCTTTGTTAGGCTGGTGAGATGGGATATATTTCCTCTTCAGGAGTAAGTACTATAAGTGAGCAGAATATATAGGCTGTTTCATCTGGATGTATGCTGCAGGGATCTTGGGGCTGGGAAGCATCCCCTTGCGGAGTGAGCTGGGGTAGCTGGGCCTGGCTGCAGGGCAGAGCTCTGCTGCTGTTTGTCCTGTGAGAAGCTGGCAGCAGAGACAAACCCTGAAACACTGCAGTGAGAAAGTCAGAATAACTTACTTCAAACCAGATAATCCTCCCAACACAATGGAAGGATTTTCTTCTTTTTCTGTATGATTTATATAAAACTTACTGCAGAAAGCAAAGAGGCTCCTTGGAGGCCCCTTTGCCTAGGTGTTTGATACTTCAATGATAGCCTGCATTTATATTTCTGGGCTGTAAATTCTTTAGGGTGGACATCAAATTATTTACATGTAGTTGAGTGCTGTGTGCTTTTCCTGGAGTTTAATCATATTTGTAAGAAATCATCTCTTCCCTAGAGAAACAACCTATCTTTCAGTCAAGTTAATGTGGAGTTTGACCTATATAAGAGTAGTGGGATTTGAACTGAGGACTTCATGTTTTGGTGAATGTCAACATTCATTATGATGGATTTATAATATGCATTTTTGATTTCAGATCCACCTTTGTCATTAGCTCTTTTGGGAGGTTAGTGCATTTTAATTTGCTTGTTTTATATTTTCTAATTTAACAGCATTAGAAATCATGACAGAAGTAAAGAAGTTCCTACCTGCCAGCATCTTGGAACCCTCCCTTTTTTTTTTTCCATTTAAGCAACTGTTAACAAGGGCAGAATTGAAATTAAAGGAGTTTCTGCACAATAAAGGTATTTTGCTTATAAGCTTGGAAAGCAACAGCCTCAAGTCTTCAGTAAACCTATCAGATTTTAAATAATCTATATTGCTGAAATCTGTTAATGTTCTATGAAAATTTTGAAAAAATTGATATTATTCCAAACATCTGATATATTTTATTTATTACTAAATATTTCTTAATTTTCTTCCTTTATTCTATCAATGTTATGTAAGAAAGGTAACTTTTTAGCTGGAGTACTGTGGTGATTCTTGGTGAGAAGGTTTGGGGAATTTCCCCCACATAAAAAGTTTAGGCACTTTAGGATAACAAATTGCTTTATGGATATATACAAGACAATAATTGTAGAACTAGTTGAAACTTGTCTCCTTAAACTGACAATTTGAAGGCCTGTTTAAATAAACTCTTCTTTCAAGTGGTATTTCTCTCTACTGGCTGACTTGCTAAGTTTCTTAAGCTGCACTTGAGTTCATGAGGCAGTGCTGTGTGTTTGCAGTGCCAAAAGCTGCGGTGTGACTCCTGCTGACAGCGGTGGCGGATCAGGACGTGAGGCAGCCACAGGGCACTGTGGCCATTCACCATTCTGGGGCAGATCTAACCTTGTGCTCTTAGTCCTGGTAGAGCTCCTGTGCTGCACCTTATAGTGTGGAATGGAGGAGGTGGGACTTTGCTTTGATACGCTGAATCTCACTGCTCTAAATATTGGAAAAAATAGGTAGGGAATTACAGTGACAAAAGAGATATGCGTGCAACTGCATAATTTCAACAAAATCCCTCTTCAGTTTCCACAGCATCAGTGATGCTGAGAAGTCAGTTTTGTACTGATAAAGATGTTTCCCAGTGGGAATAAGGGTTAGTATAGTAGATAATGCGTAACTGCCCCTTGTTGTGGAGAACCCAGTTGATGAGGGCTGGTTCTCTAAGCTGAGGGAGCTAGAGTGGACTGTTTTCTTTTCCACAGTCCTCTGTCTCACTAAGAGATTGTTCTTTCATCCTCTTAATACAGAATAATTATTTTATTTTTTATTGTGTAGTCATTGGTGCCACTGTAGATCTGATAGGAGTCTGTTGTGTTTCAATTAATTTAGAACATATTCAGACATCTAGAAAGGTGTAGCATGCAGCAGTGGGCTTCTTAAACAGAGGCACTTCCAGCATATGTTATATGAGACTGACAATATTCAGCTGTTACTTCTCAGTGTCAGACAGCATTTTATTCTAAAATAATTGGTTTTTAATCTTTGTGAAAAAGTAGGTCGCTTCTTAGGGACTGGCAAAAGCAGACAAGCTGGATCTCTCATTGTTCCAGTGTTGGAACACCACTGTTCAAGGAAGGGGTCTGATGTTTTCCATTTCACTTGAAGCTGTTGAATTTTGGGGTATGCAAGTAGTATAGCTGCTTTTGCAGGTATATTAAGGGTAGGACATCACAGGAGCAATCCATGTTTCTACGACAGCATGGTTAATTTTATTTGTTTTGCCTTGGATTTGGGATAATAGTGCTGTACTATTCTGTTTATTGTAATATTATATTTTAATTGATATAAAGCATCTTTTTATAGTAAATAAAGTTATTGTTCCTCTGATGCTCTTCAAATATTCCTGTATCAAGAATATACAGCTTTGAAAGATCTTCAGATTTAAACATAACATTTCATTGCTATTGAAGTATGAAATAAAAGCTACTAAAGTGTTGAAAAACTTTGTAGTGTTTTCTACTAGACAAAACTATCATTTATACGTCAGTGTCCTTGAAGCAATGCATGTTTGCATCCATTTGTTATAAACTAGGATCTGCAGCTGAGCCATGGCAGCCCAAGGGCTATGAATGTTGTTGGACACTATACATGAGGCAGTGGGGGTGGGTAGTCTGGAACTTTAATGGGATTAATTTTTTTTTTGCAGTACAAAACCCCCCACGTTGATATGTAAGAATAGGATTGTGATGAAGAACTAATAATGAAAATTAACATAAAATATTCCTACTGCTAAAGTTCTGGTGCTACAGGGTCATGGCTGTATCATGGCTCTTTTTCTAGGACCAGAGCTTCAAAATTTCTCACATACCTTTTCTAAGATGATCCCAGTGCTATCTGATCTGTATTTGTCTATTTTAAGGTTTATTTTAGAAGATGTAGACAGGAGTATCTCTCAGAGTGTTCCTGGAGAAAATTATAAGCTAATTACAAGCTAATAAGCTAGTAAGCTAATTATAAGCTAATAATTATAAGTGAATATTTTGGGGTGTAGATCAGACATAATGTCAGAACCTCCTGCCAGGTTTTCTTTTTAGAAAAGACTTTGATGAATGCTTGTGTCTTTGTTTATCTACAAGAAAGCATTCAGGAACATAGGAGAGTTAATTCTATCAGTTTTCTTGGATTCACTAGTACTCTGTTTTTTAAAATAAGCACTTCTAAAAAGTGACTTGTACATCGACTCTTCTAACTGCTCAGTAATTCATTGATTAGTCATATGAGTTCTATCAAAACTGCAATGTGGGAAATATTAGGAAGGCAGAGTTTCTGAGTTATTTGTCCATTATTAGCAGTTGTACAATAATTTGTGATGATGTTTCTATAAATACTTTAAAAATGAATGAAGAGAATCCAAAGAAACAGGTTTTAAACAGAGCAATATAGCATACTGCTTTTTGAACAGAGGAAAAATCCAAGACAAGGAAGACAGATAAGCCTTACCACAAACTTAATAAGACTTTAGATCAAACCCAATGAGAGCTCTGAAGTTGTTATTGTAGAAATCACTCTAAATCATATTGTGAGTGTGAAATCACTCCCGGCTTTTCATTGACTCTCCTGGGACCAGCAGCATCCAGGGATGTTATTTTTTTGAAATATTTTTCAGACTGCGGCTATAACTTTTGTATAATTCTCAAATCTTACATCATAAAATTTCTAATGCCTCATAAAAGTCTAGAGATCTAATGATTAGAAAAGTTCTGCTATCAAAACCAAAAACACCTGTTCAAAATATTTGTTTGCAAGAGTCCATGAAAATTTTTATCTTCTAAGTACTTACTGCACTTTGTGAAGCAAATACCTGTAATCCAATGGATAAAATAAGTTTTCCAAGCATATACTAAAACATGCATGAAATATGCATGGTATGAGAAAATTTCAGGATTGCATTATTTATTTGTGATTTTACTTTTTAAGGAACTCATGCACTACTCATTTGGAAATCTGAATCCTATGTTTGGAGTCTTATCTTTGTAACCCCTGAAATCCTTCATTTGCCTTATCTTTCTGTGCAAGTATGAGGCTCATGTGGAAGAAGTTCTGACTTAGTAGCAAAGTTGTCATCTGAGCAGAGGGTATAGGAATGGTCACAGTGTGTTGGTGGTATTTACTAAGTGGTTAGCTTATATTTAGCTTTCTTGTATAGAATAATTGTGTTCCAAATACAGTTCTGACTGATTTTTAGTAATTTAGAGTTCTTAACTCTTGTCTTGGAACACTTAAATCTTTGGCCAAATATATCCTTGAAATTGGGCCATCTTAAGGGGAATGGCTGATTTCCCTGTTCTTTGACTACTCAGCTGTAAAACAGGAACATTTTCCTTCCTTATCAGAAGAAGGGATGTGAGAGCACATCATTGTTAGTTACAGCATAATGCTTAACAAAAAAGTGATGTAATCATACTGACCAGCAAATTACTAAGACTTGTTCATTAAAGCTAAGTTCAAACATTTCAAATGCATAATCCCATGTGTGACTGTCACAGCTCTGCTCTCTGTGCCTTGTACTGAGGTACTGGATTTGGGCAGTTAGTTAAAATTCATCCATGAGCACTGGTTCATATAAATCAGCTGCACTGGGTCAGTTCAGCCTGGGCTTCCTTGGTGAATGGAAACCTGTGGAACTGCAGAAACAGGACAGAAAGGTCCTGCCTACTTGGTAACACCCCTCCAGCTTGTCTGCATCAGGGAACCTTTTGAATCAGAGGTTGCATCTTTGTGTTGGATAGACAGTGATAATTTTCTTGCATGAGCTCATCTAACTGAACCCATATAAACTTTAGACACCAATGTATCCTGTGAGAGTGATTGCTATATTATCTGTCCAAACATTTCTATTTGTATTTCTTTCTAACTTTGTCAGATTTCACCTTATACTTAGTATAAGTAGCATTCATTATTTATTATGAAAAAACAATGAATAATGATTTCCTTTTCACTTTCCCATGCTACTGCAAGCTCATCATTCTTATATTCTTGTGGTTATTTTTCACAAAATAATGCATTTAATTCCCACTTTTAAGTTTCTCTGGAGAGAACAGAATGTTCAGGAACTATAGAATACTGTCCTGTTAAGCTGCACAACTTTTTGACAGAACAGAGGAAAATGCAATTTTAATATTTCAGTAGCTGAAAGGAGGTAGTTCAAAGAGTGTAGGCAAACAATGATGAGAATGTGTTGACAGTGCATGAAATCTTTGATGTGGATTCCTTTATAAAATAAAATGACTTTTTGGGGCTGCAAGGATGGCTGCTAAAAACTCCAGTTATAAGCCCTCGTGAGAAAATAAGAAAGTCCTTCTGGTTTTAGCATTTCTCCTCACCTGAAAGTATGATTGATGATTTTTAAAGAACATCTTTTAGAGTAAAGCACCATAACAGAGGCTATCTAACAGATGCTGGTAATCAGTACTGTGTTTTTATATTCATTTATTCACTCTTTGTAGGAAATTAAAATAGATTAATGGGAAGGTTTTTTTTTTAGAAGAAGGGAGTAGAATTCAGGAAACAGAACTGTCAAAATTTGTACTTACGTGATGTGGTTGTGTAATGTTTGTCAAAGAAGAGAAGAGTACTACAACCTTTTTCTGTGCCCCACTATAGAATGTTTATCTGTAGAGTGCAAGCAATGGACTTTTTATTTGTTACACACCCCTGAGACACAAAGGAGTGAAAGTGTTCAACTGGATTCCATCTTATAGACACAGCTCTGCTCAGGTTTAATCACTCTGTGTGCTGTAAGAACATGAGAAAATAGCCTGCCTTGAAAAATTTGAGGCTAAGTACTCTGCAATTCATGAGAGAGGAACAGAGGCACTGAAATCTGCTGCTCACTGAGGCCCTGGATGAGGTCTGCCTTGCTGTGGAGATCATGGCCTGCACAGAACCTTCCTAGTAGGCTCTGAAGGGACACTCAAGTGCTTCCTGTCTTCCCAGCTACCCATGCTGAGAAGAAATCCTTTATTGTGAAGAGCAATAAAGCTGTTTTCTATAAATAATCTTAAAAATCCTCTCGTCACTTGGCTGGCGGTCATGGTAAAGAGGGACTCAATCCCCATCCCAATCAGATTTTTTCTGACACTTAACAGTTGATGGACATTGTTTTTCCTTTCACAGACAGTGAAGTGCTCAAATGATGAGCTCTTCTTTACTAAAATAAATAGGTCAGATAGTTGAAAGTTCTTTTATGAAAAAGAAACACTTGTTAATAAAATAGCTGGGAGATGATTGCGATCTTTGATTTGAGATTATATTTGTATTTATTCTCTAGATGGAGAACTATGCTGAATGACTTCCTAATCCTCTGGGAACAGCTCCGTAGAAACAAAAGTAAGATGTGGGGATGGACAGATCTCGTTAAAGGATCTGATATTCTGTATGGAACCTGTGAGAAGCATCCTTGAAATATGGTCACACACAAGATTTCACAGCCTAGCAGCCAACAAATTCATGCCCTACCACTTCCAACTCCAAATAGGAAATAACTGCCTGAGAAATAATAATGAGTGCTCAAAGAATGTGCTCTTGAGAAAATAGCACAGGTGTTGTTTTGCCTACAGGAGGTACCCACCAGGAGTGTGTAAGAATGGTACTACAAGCTTAAGTGTGATATTTGAGTGGTAATCTGTTTTAAATGGTACAAGGACTTGTTCACCTAAAATTTTGTTAAAACCGCTATAATTTAACTAATATGCCATGTCCATTACATAATCATTATTTTGTTAACATCTCTAGGATATGATGAAAATGCTTAGAAATTTTTGTACACTGTCAAGCATTTGTATCATAACACAATTGCGAGATTAGGTATTGATGGTAGGTATATATGATCCACTTTTGTTAACATCATATTTGAGTGTTTAAACATTTTACTTTATACTGTAAGGTGATTACTTGTCTTACTATGCCTTCCGGTGTTATGGATGGTGTCTCTGTATAAGAAGACTGACTGGGTCCCCTAAGGTCCTGTAGGAAACCTGTAGAAGTTTAGAGAATGGAGGCAGACTCTTCTAGTCCATTCACTGGACTCCCATTTCTTGCTGTCTGACATCTTTGATGCTCAAGACAAAGGAAACGTAGCTGTTCCAGACTACTCTGATGTACTGATATTAACTTACAGGGAAGGATTCATAATATGTGACACAAAGATTTCTGTATCTCTTGTTCACAAGGATGCAAATAGTTTTGCTTTTGATAAAAAAAATTCAGAGACACAAATACAGAACTGCTTCTTTTCAAGCATGCAAACTAGCATCAGGTATCCAGTACTTCTGAAAATTTAAATAGTGAGTTATCTGCAGGAAAAGGACATCTCGTAAGCTGAGAATCCAGGTAACTGGAACTGCATTTCAGAAATCTCTTGCTGAAGGGGTACTGAGCAATCCTTGGATAGAGGAAATGGAAATTCTTTGAAAGATCTGTATTTCTGTGACGACTGGTGTTTAGAAGGGGGTAGTGCCCTTCAGGTAATGCTTTCACAGCAAAGATGGAGAGGCTGAGAAAAGTGTGTGTGCAGTAATGTGTGATGGAGAGAGACAGATTGTTAGGTGCAGAGTACACTTAAAAAAACATCACAGCTGTTCTGTCAGATATGACAAAATTATATAATACCTATTTTGAAGAAAGTTTATGGCTCTTAGTATCATAGAGTCACAGGTAATTCAGGTTGGAAGAGTCCTTAGGTCGTCAGCCTCCCCAGCCTGGGTGGCTGCAAGGGTTCTTCTTTCCCAGCAAAAGTGCTTTGCATCTCTCCTCTTTGGATGTGAAGAAGATCCTTGACTCACCTGTCAGCCAATTTCTCCAGCCCACCTGGGTCTCACTGGATGGCAGGCCTACCCTCAGCATATCAGCTGGCCCTGCACCTTGGTGGCACCTGCAGACCCGAAGAGAGTGCATGTCAGTAAATCCTCCAAGTCCCTATAAAGGGGGTCAGCAGGACAGGTCCAACATCACTTCTCACTGGCCTGCAGACAAAGTATGACCCATTGGCCATTACTGTCAGAGGCCTATCATCTCAGCAATCCTTTACACCTCTGGATGTCCACCCCTCCAGAGTGTAAAGTCCTAATATTTATAAAGGAACACTGTGGTAAAAAATGTTGAAGGCTTTCCTAAAGTTGAGGTGAATGACATTCACTGGTCTACAAGTGAATATTTTTCTTTATTTTCTTCATTCTTAATGGAATTTTAATTGGAAAACAAAGCTATGATGGAGTTCTTATGCACAGCTGGGCAGAGAGAGGCCAGAAGGAGAGAGAACACAGTGAAGGGCAGCTCTTTTTGCCAACAGTTCAGTGAGTTCTGTTGTCTGTCTGCTTCAGTTCAGTTGGAGAAACCACTTGTGGGTAACAGCACACAGCACTTCCATATGTACTTAACCATTGTGCAGATGTTAAAAATATAAGCCTAAGGGCTGTGCAAATATTAACCCATTCTAATGTGTCTTGTTACCCTGTCGAAGCCAACATTAATGTTAGGAATGGCCAAGGAATCTGTTCAGTGCATGTATGTGCAGAACACCCAGGAGTAGCATTGCAACCTTTTAGAGCTGTGAATCGGATTGTAAAAGTGCTGAAGTTGTGGTAGAATAGAGAGAACACACACTTAGGAGACTGATTTGCTACAAGACTACAGGGATCATCATAGAGTAGACATAACCTGAAGCTGAGTAGCTTGTCTATAGATGCTGTGATTTTTTTAGCAGCAACTGATACCAAATCAATTCTCTTGGCATATGCTTGAGGAGATAACCTGCAAGAGTAAACCCAACTTTTAAAAAAGTTGTTATATTAAAACCAAGTACAATAATATTTTTCCTGGATTATTGCACTTCTATAAAATAACATGCAGAAATTTTAAATAGAACATGGATTTATTTTAAATAAAAAAGTAGTCATTGTGTAGCATTGTCTATGCCACAGTCTACTGGGATTTCAAAGACAGCTTTCGTTCTGTACCAAGAATTTTCTTACCAGAAAAAGTGAACCATTGAACACTTCCCCAAATATTAAATCCTTCCAAAACAGGATCTATTCAAAATACAGTAATCTGACTCCAAATTCTATGATATTTAACCTATGCAGACTCTTAAAAATAACATGAAAGGGAATAATCTGAAGGAAGGGATTGTGGCTGATGATTCATATGATGACCTAGGTTGTGCTGAAAGAAGCAAAGAGTGGATTTCTCTTTTTACCCTTCTATTTGAGAATGAAAATGGATGATACTTACAAGAATTGGAACAGCATAAGAAGAGAAAAGTGACTTGGTGAAAGGGGTTTGGTTTATAGCATTGGAACTTGGAGATCTCTGCTTAGTGAACAGCAGTGCTGCCTTAGTGTCAGTATACATCACTTCATGCTACATTGGGAAAATATTTGAGATTTCCTCAAAGTTGTGTGCAGTCCTCCATTATTAGGCATAATTTTTATTTTTCTCTGTGCTGTTTTTGTCACATGATGCTGATTTCCTGGCTTAAGATGAGTTTTCCATTCAAAATGTCAGTTTTTCTGTATAAGTGCTCTCCCAAAGTGGTGTGAGGTGGTTGTTAAAGAGCAGCGGCTTTGCTTGGAGAATGTGGTCTTTGCCACACTTGGCTAAATACTTGGTTCTTGTGTTACTCTTCACAGGTGACTGTACATTGTTACATGTAATGATATCTTAATTTTATCACAGGTAATGTGGTTTGAAAAGGAAAATGAAACAAAAAGTTGTACTCCTGCTTAGTTAGCCTGCTGTGAAATTCTGGCTCTCTGGGATGGAGACATGTTAAGAGTGGGATTAAAATGTATATCCTCTGGGTAGTGTGATAGTGGCATTTGGAAAGTGGTGTGCTGGAAGGGTTAGTGCTTTTTAACTGGAAATATTCTGTATGTCTGTATTGCTGAAAGGAAAAATGCTGAAGTAGTGAGTAGATTTCTTTTCATTGTGACTAAAATAAAGAACATGAAGAAAAAATGTAATGTAGTTTAATATATGTGTAGAAAATTGTCTTGGTGCTGTGCAGGCAGTACTTTACAGTAATTGTAGTACAACTAGGAGAATATTAATGCATGCTGCTTTGACCTGCTATCAGTCATTGTGATTTGAATATAATTTGCATAATACTTTGCATATTAGTAACATACTACTCATTAGATTTTATACTGCTAGGATGGTGGATTAGCAACATTATTGTAGTAGCATTGTTCCAACAAAAGGGATCAACTTCTATGTTTCTCTTTTTTCTTACTATTTTCCAAAGTAATTTATAACAACGTTTTTAGAATATTAATATTATTTTTATCAGGATTAGTAATAAATCCTGGATGGCCATGTTAATACTACCTACCAGTTCCCTGTTAGCTTCTCATTTCTATTTATACTACCTTATTTAAGCATTCCTAGACAGTTTTATTTGTGATAAAAGCTGTGTACTTTCACTATGACTTTTAAAATGTTTAGCATATTTAACAGTGACAACAGAGAGCTTAAATACAGTGGTTGAAACCTAAAGCTGGACATAAAAGCTACTGATTTAATATAAATAGTTAAAATTATTAGAAAAATATTTCACTGCAGGTGTATTAAAAAATGTTATGAAAACTTGTGACTTGGTTGGCAGCCATCATTGCTAGCAGAGAAGGCTTCCAGGATGGAAAGTTTGTCCAATGTGTGTCTACAGTGATTCAAAGTGCATAGGACTTGGATCACAGGCAAAACCAGACAGGGAACTTGTCAAATAAGGTGGGTTATTTTTGTTTAGGAAGAAAACTTGTCTGTTTTTATGCATTTCCCAGACAAGTTGTTGCAGTTCCAGTGCATTATTGGAACATGTTGATTATTCCCTGTCTAATACTTTGATTTGACCTCATGCATTTAGATCTTTTAGAGATATGTTAGAGGTAGACACTGCATAAAAATCCAGAATGGCTACTAATCTCTTTCACCCTCAGTGTGAATTATCACTGTCAGAGTTTCTTCCTAACTGCAAATGAATTCAATGTACAATAAATGTGAATTCCACTGGCCCATAGTAAAATTCTTGATGGTGCCAGGAAACTGTATCAAGTTCATAGAACATATATGCTCTGTGTTCTGAATTAGGTTTTTTTTTCGGTGGAAAGGTTACATGCATTTACATTGATATGTAATGGTTTCAGTTAATGTAAGTTGTGCTGTAATGTCAATAGTCTTTTCTTTCCTTTATTTATTTATAGCTTTCAAAGGAACTTTTACAATTCTCAGTAGAGCTGTCTCCTAAAGTTCCAGTGACGTGCAAACTGTTTTGTTGTTAATCAACCTCCCTCATAGCCAAGCATCATGAGAATTCCCAAAGAGCCTTTTTTGCTTTCAATGGAAGATGCACATTTATTTTTCAAACATTGACTTTTTAAACTAAAGTTTTCGTTGTTGTTTAAAGAAATAATTTTTCACACATCCCAAAAGACTTATCCTTAGACAATATCTCTGTGTACTTCTTTGGCTCCTTGAAAAAGAGTTGTAATGTAGAATTTGTTTTGCACTACTTGATAACAGAAATTTTACAGTGTAGCCAGCTATTTTTTATGCCTGGTAATAAAGGTACTGTTAGCAGGCCACATGTGTACTACTGCTGCCTTTACCTTAACTGCTCCCAGTTATTTGAGAACTTGTCAACCTCTCACCTGTTCCACACTTTCCATAACTATTATTGATATAAAAAAATCTGTGGGGAAAACCAGTGGATCGAATCCCAATGTATGTGTATGAACTGAATTAGAATTGTATGTAGAATTATATGAATTCGAATAGCCACTGGCTAAACATAACTTGCATGAGTATTGAATGGTAAAATATTTCCCAGATGGATTTAATTTAAATTGCAAGTTCCCAGTGAAGTTATGTTACATACTTGTATAGAACATTTGCTCTTTGAATGGTGGTTCATCTCGGAAGCTTTAATGTAATTAAGGACTTGTATATGTAAATCATAGAAATTAAAGATTGAATTTCAGTGTAAATTCTAAAATCCTGAGAATTTTAAGGGAAAACCTATCTTGGATCCTGGTTAATATACCTTCCCATATGGATATACCACATGTGTGAAAATAAGTTGAAAACAAGTATCTTTCATCTCTTTCAAACCTCTGGAAAGAATGTACCCTGGATATTTTAATTTTCGGGTATATATGGGAGGGGTTGAATCAAAATTACTTCCCACCAAATGTTTGTCCCTTCCAGGTTCCAACTTGTATTTCTGGTGTTACAGCTGTTACTGTTAGGGAGGAAGGGACTTCTGTGAAGGCACACAAGATCTAGTCTTGTGTCTAATCTAGTCTAGTCTTGTCTCAAGTCTAGTCACAGTGGATGTGACACTTGTGCATTCAGAGAATACTAGAATAGTATTTTTTAGTAGTACATAAAAAATTCTATGTCTTACAACATAACTGGACAAAAGTCTCCAGTCTGCTCCCAAAGGACTCATTCCTAAATCTTAGCAAATTTTGGTGCTATTTTGAAATATTAGAAATACTACAGGATCTTTGCTTTACAAATTCAGAAGATGGATAAATACAAGAAAAGAAAAATTACATAGCATGTGATTTTAGACATAATCATGCTTTTTAAAATCAAAAATTTAAAAGGAATCAGTCTATATTTGTGTAAAGATGTATTTTTAATTCAAACATTGATAAGCAGTTTTTAAATAGAATTCTGAATGCTGTAGTTGTAGAGATTAGGGAAATATAAAAGTGCAATTTTTAATGTAGAATTTCACAGAATTCATATTATGGATTTGCAGAGCTCTACTTTATTGACATAATTAGCTGTAATTCAGAGTCAGTATTAATTGAACCAAACATTATTAACAACACTTTAGAATATAAATGCTAATTTAATAAAGAATGACGAATTCATTTAACTCAGCATGGTCATCCTCTTTGCTGAATTTTATCATTTGCTTTCACTGTGTAGAGTCTCATGGCACAAATCAAGAATAGGTCATGCATGGTTGCTTAGTGGTTTCTTAATTAGTATTATAACCCATTTGCTTTGTTAATAGCTTTGCATTTGCGAATATCATATCCCCTTTTTGCTGGGGAATCGTCAGTGTAGTAGAGTAGGCCTGTTAAGGAAGCAGTAGAAATCAAATCCTGTATAATCCTGCAAAACATGTTTGTCGTGTTCTGTGATCCAAGTGACTGTTCTTTGTTGTAGTTTTCTTTTATTCCCTTCTGTGAGAACCTGGGCTGACACAGGACCTGACTGCAAGATTGTATCTTTAAGGGTGGTGCTGTCATTCACTGTGATTTTAGCTATCTCTGTTAAATGCAAAAGTTCTTGATACATGTAGGTCAAATATGTAATCTCTGCTGGCTTTTTTTTTTTTTTCCCATTTCTTCCAAAAAAGGGAAATGGTTTTATCAGAAAGGAAACATCTGTAGAGTGGAGATATGGCTGCATTGCTTACTGTTTAAAAGCTTCCTTAAACCCTTGCACTGCGCTGCTGAGCAGTGCAGCTCTTGGTCTCTAATGACAAACCAAAGCTGTGATGTGCCAAGTCCCACATCCTGTGGGCAAATGTTTACTGCAGCTCTGTGGTGTGCCATGGGGCTGGAGAGGTGGGCTGAGAGGCACTGCAGAGCTGAGGTTGGTGCCAAGGAAAGAAATTTCTGAGAGTCCCCTTGGCTGCTGCTCCTGGGCACTGGTGCAGCTCATAGCCCCATACTATGGCTGCTATGAAGAAAAGCATGCAAACCCAGCACAGTGGTGATAACTATCTGCTTCTGAAAATGACAGCCAGCTACACAGAGGGCACAGTTAACAAGGGCTTTAGTGTGGCTAGGATGAAATCTTATTTTTACATTAAAAAATACCAGCATTTTTAAATAGGAAAAAAATTAATTTTCTGATTTCCTGCAACAGAGTCATGTTGTGTGATTTGAGCTAATGTTGGTCTTGTTTAATGATCATTCGCTAGCTCATGAAAGAGGCTACAGAGTATAACAAAACCAGAATAAGCTCGCTCAGCACATGGTTGGAGGTTTATTTGTGGTTCATGCTGCACAGATGGGTAATAGTTTGAAAGTGCAGATGGAATTTAAGGAACAGCAAGTTCAGTGGGGAAACTGCTGTATTGAAAAGAGGAAGAGAACTGAATGAATCAACAGCTTGAGAGAAAAATATTGCGATCCAGCTGGTTATTGCACAAATTATTTCAGCATCTCCTAATGTATAAACTGTGAGGACAAACAGCAAATATTTTACAGGAATTGGCTGCTTCCCCATTATTCTCTTATACAAGAAGTACCTCTCAAACCTAGTTAAAATAGAAGGGTTTTTTTTTCATTGAATGATGTTGTATGGGGAGTTAGTGAAGGAAAGATGCAATGATCTATCTAAACAGCAAGACAAAGCTAGAGAAAATGAGTAGGGCAAAGTGGCTGGAGGTTTTAACCCCAGGGTTTGTTAATCCAAAGAGAGAGATTAAAAAGCCACTTTGGTAAGAAGGGCAACTTGCCAGGCTCACCAGTCTGCAGGTCCTGCTAGTGCTGAGTGCCTGCCTCTTGTCAGGACCTGGTTCCAAGTCCTTCAACAGCATTTTCATTGCGCATCATCTTCAGAAATGGCAGGCACAAAGAAAGCCTCACCACTCTTCTGGAAAGAGTAAAGGGAAGAATACTCCCAGCAAGGTTTCACCCACCTGCTTCTGTCCCTCGGCTGTGTCCACTTGTCACGCCCTTTGCATTTACCTGCTTCCCACCAATGCCACAATTAGGTTGTGTCTGCAGTGATTTAATCTAATGCCAGTGTGTTATAGACTTCAGCTCTGGAGTGATTTTATTATCTGGGGATCTGTTTACTCGAAACTTTTCCGTTTTAGCTCAATTGAGTCTTTCATCATAATAAAGTAACTGGGCTACTCTATACTTTCAGATTTTCACATCAGAGATTTTTGGAAAAGTTTCATTCAATAAATAAGATCTGATAAGAAAAAATGAAAAAATAGGATGAAAACTCATTTTTGCAGAACATTTACATATTTTATATTATTCTCTCAGTTCTCCAATTTTCTAATATTTCAGTAATAAGTATGAGGCAGATATTTTTAGCCAAGTTATAAAACAAAGAAAATTATTTTTGAAGTACTAAATTACGTATATATGTAATTCCAAGAATAATGCAGAATCCATCATTCAGAACAGGAAAAGCCTCAGCAATAAATTCATTCCTTCAAGCACTGATTTAAAAAGAGGGAGAAAGAGAAGAATAAAATTATATAATCAGATGAATTAAGACTATAATTTACTGCTGTGCTCTGATTTATCTCCTGCTGTTAGAGATTGTCTCATAAGTGAAGCCAGAATGGCTGAGCATTTAAATTCAAATTTTTTTAGAACTGACTGTTTTTTTTCCTCAAAGTTATATGTTTCCAAATATTTAAATTCTAGCTTATTGAAAAAAAAAACAACCAATCTTACCCCGAGAACTTGCAAGGTTATTTGCTGTTTATAACTAATTTTGTAAAAAGAGATATTGTAAAGAATTGTAAAAGCCCCAAATAAGTAATTTTGCATCATAGTGTGGTAATGATCTATTTAAAATAAACCACCCTCATGACAATTTTTCTGTAGAGTTCTGCTGTAGGAGCTGAGAGTCTCTCATCATAAGAAGAAATACCTAGGAAGTTATTAATGATTTTTGTTGTGTTTATTTGATTAAAGAAAAAAAATACATTTATTTTTTCTTCCTTTCTATTTACTGGCCTGTTTCTTCCAGAAGCCCATTGAGGTTTACTCTTCTAGTTTGTCATTCTTCTGTTTCTTGAACTTTATAAATGACGTTGGTTGTTTTTTTTCAATATTGAATTCATACCATTTTTGGTGGTAACATCAGTGTCCTGATTGATCTTTGATTAAAAAGAAATTAAATATCAATTTTTAACACTTCTGAAAAGGGGCCTTTCTTTCTTTTTCTGGTCTATGGAAATTTTTTTTCATGGAACTTCTACGTTCTGTCAGAAGATAAAGAAAGTGAAGGTTTGGCTTGTTTTTGAGGGAAGCATTGATGCTGACAGAAACAGAGAGGTTTCTTTTTGAAGGAATCACAGCATGGGTTTGTATCTTCCAGCTAGGAGTTTATGATTGAAAACAACTGGAGGGGACCTTGCAAGGTCATCTTGAAGGATTTAATAGGGAAAGATCCCAGCATTTATATTGAGGATCTGTTGATTCATTTTCTGGACATAAGATAAATTGTGGTGTTTTCAACCCTCATGTACAAAGAGCCTTCTGAAACTCAGATGGACTGAAAATGGGAAAAAAGTGTTAGTGCTGTTCAGAGAAAAACTACTAATTCTCCAAGCTAGCAAGTAGTAAAGGCATGTCTGTAAAGGTGATCCCTGCCCAAGAGGTGCCAGCAGACATACAGAGAGTGCATTCACTGCCCATCCAGCCGACTTTACTGAGAAATTGAGTGTAGCTAATAATGGAGTACCGTGCCAAGGGAGTTATGTCCCTTCCAGTAACTAGGCTAGTTTTGACCACTCTGATCTGAGCATCTCTACATGAAACTGCTCACATCAGCACAGACGTGTTTGGTTAGTAAAGACAGCTTCCGTGGATGCAGAGAGATGTTAGAACTGTCTGCAGCTAAAACCTGTACAGCATTAAACCCCACTGCCTCCTACTCCCTTGAAGTGTGCCTGTGGAAAATTTCCTTCCAGCAATGGTCCAGGCTGGACTCACTGGATTTTCAGTGGTTTTGGTCGCACCGCAAAAGAAAAAAGATGCTAGATTGGATTATGGGGGTTCTGATGGCTCAAGGAAAGAAGTGATTTTGTGTAAAACATCATTCCTTGCAGAGCATGTGTGGAGATACCACAGCAAGAAACTACATCAGCCTGGCTTTTAAAGAACAGACTCACAAATAACGTTCCTTAGCAGAAACTGACTGACATATTCTTATTAGTATCAATAGGTAGTATCATAAATTACCATTTATCAATTTTGTCATTGGCTCATAAGGAAATACAAAGAAATTTCTAGCAGTGAGACGGTGACTGACTGTTCACACTTTGAGTGGAACAGTAGCTTTATAAATAGAGTAACCAGTCTGCATAGCCCTCTGCTGTGTCCTGCAGAAATAGCCTTTGCACCTGACTGTACGAAGGAGATTGGGTTGAATGAGGTTAAAAAGTAATGAATTTATGTTGCTGTGCTTTTGACATGTCAGGCTCCATGTGCAGAGGGTGAGCAGAGCTGAGCAGTTTATGAGGTGAGTGGAAAGCATCGATGCTGGCAGCCATCAGGCTTCATCCCTTGGTGCCACAGACTACAAAGAGCCAACCACTGATTTTGGTTACAAAACTCTGTTAAGGAGTACAGGAGCCTCATGTAGGATGGCATGGGTGGACACAGCTGTTCCTGTCCTGCCTGCTATGAACACTGCTTTGTTCTGTAGGAATATTGGTCAACTAGCTATGGTCAGTGGTTCTTTCTGCAAATCACACAGCCTCCCTGACTTGTGTGGTTATTTATGAATTTTATCTCTTTGTTATGAAGAGGAAAATAATACTGAGCAGTTTCTATCCTATTTCTGGATTTTCACTTCAGATTTTAAATATCCTCTTATAGTTTTCACAGTCTTTAGTAATAATGGAAGACTGACAAAAGAAAAATGGATATGCATGAAATACAGAGATACATTCTTTGACCATGTCCCCTCAATGGTACTATATATCCTAGTTTAATTTCTGAATTCTAGCTTTTTCCTTGCTCTCTCAATCCACAAACAGAAAGTAATTGGTGCTTTCAAGACAGGTTTTATGTGCCCTCAAGTTCTACTAGTGTAGAGAAACTCAATTTAACAAGGCACAATTTGTATTAATTTCTTTAAGCATCCAAAGAAAAGGCTCAGCTTGAATGAGCTAACAGTGAGCAGGGCATGTGAGAAGCCTAGATGTTGGCTTGTCCTTGTCCTGTCAGCCTAAGGAGCTGCTCCTAACTCCATTCTGTTCAGGCCTGGGGCTGTGAAGGGGAGAGGCCTTCAGTGGAGGGCATAGCCAGGCTCCTGGTTTTGAGACCCTTTGCAAACAGTGTTGAAATGCTGTCACTGCAGTGGTTTTGACTTTGGTCATGTTCCCCCTGAGCAACAAGTTTTTTGGGACAGGACTTCTCTCTAGATTGTTAGATATTTGCCCTCTCCCTCTATGTTCTCCAAAAGGATATCAAGGAAATACTGTGTATCTTTGGTCAAAACTGTTTTTTATGATTTAGTCTGAATAGTTCAGAACTTTCACTATTTTAATCATTATTTGATTTCTCTTTCTTACAAAGAAGTAAGTGCATACCAAGTAAGTGGATCCACTTGAGCCATGCAGTGTCAAGCTTCTGTCAAGTCACAGAGAAAAAGATTAAAAATAAAAGGGCCAACTTTAGGTCTTCATCTCTCTGATGCAAGTGCCAACCTTTTCCTCAGTCAAATTTTTTAATTAAGTGTTTTAAAAAGAAGAATATGCTTTGAAGTTGTTGGATAAATCAAGGAGGATGAGGATTCAATGGGTTTTAAGCATAGGCTTTGAGTAAATAATTAGGGATTTTATGAGGGTAGTGTTAGTAGAGTGCAAACAGTAGATGGTGAATTTGAAAGAGGTTATACAAGGATATGTATATCCTGGATCTCTCTGGAAGCAAGATTTAAAAAATATATTGAAGATAAAATGATAAAATGTGAAAAACATAGCTAAGAATAAAGTATTTTAATAAGATTACCATAGATAATTATATGTAAAAAAGGTAAAATGTGTTAAAAGGCAGGTTGCTTGTTATTTTAGGTCTAAACTCAAATCAACACTTAACTTTTAGCAATGGAAATTCTTTCTCCTGCCTGAATTTATGATGTCCCTAGGGTAGTGCTGTTTTCTTATTGAAATGCTTCAAGTTTCTATAATATTCTGTTCAACAGATTGCGTAAAGAATTTTTGAAATAATTTTAGTTTTGTTTGATTTTCCAAGGAGCAATAGGTAGATGACTCTAGTGCATTCTGCTTTCTTTCTTTAAAACAAATTAATGTGTAAATATTTTTGCCACCAAAGCTACAAAGGTTTTAAGATATTCTTTCTTATTTTGTTGACCTTTATGATGTTTCTGAATCTCAAATAATTGTAGTGCTTATTGATATAATGCAATTTCAGTTCTCTTGTCTGCAGGGACTTTGATGAAACAGTGGTAAATCCTTAATAAATTCCTTCTTTCTATAATACTAGAGATAATTTGGAGACTAATGGGAGAGAGCTCAGCTTTTTACTGTTTAGGGCAGAAAGTTTTGGTCCCTTCAAAACGAACCTCACTACTGATATGGTAGACATGTCATAGCTAGAAGTATTGCACCATCCAGCTTCCCTGAAGGAAAATATGGGCTAAGTAGTGTTTGACCAATTGATGCCACTATTCTGTTATGGTTTGCTGTTCTATGATAATCCCAGAACTATACAAAGTGAAATTAAACTATACAAAACGAAATGTACAGCATAATTGATAAACTTAACACTGTTATGACATTTATTTATATGATGGCTCTGCTAGGTTCTGATAAGCCATAGCAAAGACCAGATTCAAGGGGTTGTTAAAGCTTTGCACTGCCTTCCTCTTAGTGCAATGCACTGTATCTGTGCTGAGACCCAGGAAAACTCTATTAGGTGCTTAGATACCAAATTAAACAGGTTTGTGCAACTAGTGTTTCCCTAGTGTTTTCCTTTTCCCTCTATTTCCTAGAGGGAAAAAGGAAATTAACTAATATTGCTTTGTGATCTTCCAAAGGATAAAGTGAATCCTCCACTAAGGAATATGCAAAAGTTCTGCCCCATCCTCCTCTGTAGTGAGGTGCTGCTGCCTTGCTGAGCAAGCATCTCCCTGTTCTGCAGCCCTGGCCTTGGGAGAGTCCAGCTTTTGGTTTTTAAAGCATGCTAAGCTAGTATTCCCAGCCTACCTTTAGTCAATGGTGAAACTGACAACAGGCATCTCCAGAGAATTATTAGTCATCTGGCCATTTTCTAAAAGTATTTTTTCTCCTGACTTGGCTATTTTTCTCCATTAACTGGACTAGTTGGTGGTATTTTGATTACATCTGCTGTCCATTACCTTTTCTCTTTTTACATCTGCTGTCCATTACCTTTCTCTTTCTCGAGTCTTTTAGGTATTTTATATGATCTAAGTCTTCTTTTCCAGGGACAAGGATTCAGCGAGTAGCCCAATAATGAAGCCCACCTGATTACAGGCAAGGTACTGTCAGATCCAGTCCACTAATAAAGTTTACACACACAACTACTGCTGAATAATATGTACTGGAAGCTGAAACTGGAACATGGAATTTTTACTGGCTGATTATTTGTTCACAAAGGGCTGGGCAGGATGTAGGGATCTTGTAAGTGGCCCATTTTTTCTAAGTTGATTAAATGGTGCCTAAGTCCTGTTGTTGACATGGCTACCAGCCTTGCTGGGAGATTCAAACAGGTATTTTCTGCAAGCTGTCTGCATTTGTAGGTGATTAATCTTCTCAAAATCTTATGTAACAATTCATAAGGACTTTAGTATGTGATACAGCTTTTTCTGATCCAGTTGTGGATGTATATTCAGAAGATATTTTCTATAACAAGATTAAGCTACATGTACCTATTTTTCTACAAATACTTTCTGACTGGTACAATAAAAGTTGCAACTCCATCCTCTAATCATTAACTTGGACTTACAACAGGACTGTGTGTCCAGACATGGCATCTCAAGGTCAGCCAGCCTGCATTTCTGGAAATAAATTATATGGTGCTTACAAAAATGTTCTGGTTGTCTTTCAAAGTATCCAGGGCACCTTTATACTTGTTGAGGTCAGTATTGTAACTCCTAACACCAGAGAAAAACATATTTATCTTCACTCAAAATTGAATTCTGTTACTCCATCTTTTAACTATTCATTTTTATTTAACTCATTTGAATTACAAAATAAGCTCCTTATGAACTTTTCTGGGGTTGTTGTTTATAAAGTACTGTAAATAAGATTAATTTTTTTAAAATCACAACTGAGTATAACATGTCAAAAGAATTTCTGAGAACATTAGTATTTTGTAAAAATGAAGAAAATAATTTTTGTGTAGACTCATTTATTTAGTCAGAAACAGTTTTTCCAAATCTAAGAGCAGTTTTACCTCTGATTTCTTTTTAAGTGTTTTTATGATGTACAAAATATGTTAAAGTAGATAATGAACTATCTGGTCTCCTAATCTTACGGCACAAGAAAACTAGTCAGAAATGAAAAGGACGTAACTTAACAGTTGGAGGCATGAGAAATCCAATTTGTATTCAGATTTCTTTCTGCAACCAAAAGAAAATGGCCATGTTTCTCACACTAGGTTTGAAATACTACAAATTCCAAATGTTTTGTAAACTCTTTGAGCTGATAGCAGCCTAGCTTTTACTGATGAATATAAACTATCTCCCACATTTCTGAGTTACTTATTCATTTTATGCCATGTAAAAATAATTATAGCAGAAGCTGTTCCTAAAAATATTTTTACTGTTGTTGCAAGACTATGTAAGACTTTTTTCAGCATCTTGAAATTACTTTGACAGGACATTAGGCATGACTTAAGAGATCTAAAACATGATGACTTGTGCTATGCACATGTAAAATTTATATGACCGGAATACTTTGAAGACCCTTAGTAAGGGTAGTTTTTTTATCAGTAAAATGGTAATTCTTGCATGTTAATAATACCTTCCTACACGTTTTGAAGCTGTGTCAGGGGCAATTTAGATTGGATATTGGGAAGCAATTCTTCACCCGGAGGATGGTTGGGCAATGGAACAGCACTAAGCCTGATAGAGTTCAAGGAGCATGTGAACAGTTCCTGTGCAGGGCCAGGGATTTGGACTTGATGATCCTTGTGGGTCCTTTCCAGCTCAGCATATTCTGTGATTTGAGAGCAGCTCTCAGAGCAGTTAATTGTTTCTCTCATTCTTCTAGAAGTGTAGTAGCCATAGCTGGCAACTCGGTATCTTGTCATCCCACTGAGCAAACTTAAAATGTGCTTGGTAGTAGAGTGGGATTAATGCTTTGGTCTGCTGAAAAATAATTGCTCAGAAGCAGTAATTATGCAGAGTGCATAATTATACAGTGTATAATTATACATTAAACACTGCATGTCTTGAGTTGTTTATTTCTGTTGACTTAATTTTTGTTACACAGAAGCAAATTCAAGTTAGAATTCCTTCAAAATATCAACTATTCAACAAAATAGTTTTTAATCATTGCTGAAGTATGACTAAGGTACAGGTGTATCCTAATCCATTTGATGAATATGCAGTGTAATTCGATATTCAGTATTTCTTCTACTTAACTCTGCACAGTGACCTCTGTGTCAATAAATGGCTGTCTTTTGTCTCTGGAGGTTGCTAGACACTTTTGCAGCGCCGTATATGCTTTTGTACCCCAGTTATTGGAACCACCTTTTCCACAACAAAACTGGTAAAGGAGGCATCTGACAAATCTTTCCCCTAGAAAGGTTAGAAACCTCTATTTTTCAATTTTCTTAGCATGCCTTGTCCTGACTGCATTGGGCAAACGGTTCTTACCAACTCCAGGGTGCCAGAGTGACAAAACAATATACCTAGAGTTAATCTTTTTTCTTATTATGGAACAGTTATAGCTGTTGTACAGTTAAGGTTGAAGTTTACTTCCATTACAAGCCTGATCTACAACTCCCATCAACCACTTATCCCCAAAACAAGCCATTACCTGTGCAATTTCACATCATATCTCATGCAGAGTTGTATATTTCTATGAAGGCTAAAGAAAGAATACAGAAAGAGCTCTTAAAGTTCCAAAGCTTGATTCTCTGCTGCCATGAACTAGTTTTAGTCATCATAAACAATGAATGTGTCATACAATGTGTATGTGTATATTTTATTAAAGGGATTACTACCTTGCTTATTGTCAGAATCCCTAATAAGCCCTGTCATAGGGTCCTATTTTCACTTTCTTATTGCTTTGATGAATGTTTACTGTCTTGAGATTTTATTTCAGCTTGATGTTTGTGTTTATGCATGAAGGTATGTGTAAAATATCAGACAGCTCAATGCAGTTATTGAGAAGCAAGACAATTGCACAACAGATCACTCCTTTCTTTATGTAAACACTATGTTGTAGCTTATGAAAAGAAATATCAAAAGCCTCAAAAATTCCAAAATGAAATATCAGTTACTGGTTTAGCACAGGACAAAAAAATTTCTGGATAACACCCTGCCAGTTGGCACTGGCAGACAGTAAACCTTATATTCCACTTGGTGAAGCTGGCATTATTAGATTTAAAAAGTCCCAATTACTTACCTGAAATAAAACTAGCTTCAATAAATATCCAAATTATTCAAAACTTTTTAGTAGTTTTCTGTTTAATCTCACAGTTTTGTGGTATGATAATAAGTGGCAGAAAAATATATGTGCTGCTCCCTCTCTCCCTATAGTATACACTAGCATTGTTAAACTACATTTTCCTATTATTTTATCAAATTATTCTTTTAATTTGGTTAGGAACCAGTTGTGCTAATTTAAAAATGTAGTCCAATGTAAAAAAAATGGTCCTTGAAATGCTTGTGTTTTCTTATCAGACAATTTGCTTTTGAAGAATAATCAAGACTTCTATCTTGAACTAAAAAAAATCAATATCCGTGTTAATAAGCTTTGCTTTTTTGTAATGACAGGATCTAAATATAGAAGGGACAGAACCATATTAATTCTTGTCACATTTTAAAAGGAATATGTAAAAACTGTTAGACCTGTTCATTTGATCCTAGGTGCCTTACAACATTTTTTACTTCCTTTTGTAACTCATTAGACAGACCCTGTGGTATTTGAGAGGTGTTTTTTTGTATAGGAGTTTCACCATGTAACTGACAGTTTTTCCCTGGAATAACCTTCTTTTATTTCCCTAAGAGATATCTGTAGAACGGGCTATCAGTTGTGACAAATTGATGTTTTCTTCTGGAGCTCACCGACTTCCTTTGGATTAGGTGTATGAGAACAGTAAATCTCATTTCCAGTCCTGACTTAAACTCAGTGCCAAAGAGGTTTTGCACTTAACCCTCTGTGTCACCTATCTTCTCATGAACAAAGTGAACATATGAATAAAACTCCCAGTTTTGTTCTTGAAAATCTATTCCATGTTGAATTAGCAGAGATACCAACTTTTAGCTATTTAAAGAAGATGAAATATCTATAATCATCATATTTTAGTAGCACATGTAGTTATTTTGCACTGGAGACTGAAATAAATTGCATGTTATCTTGTAGTACTAATGAAAACAAATAGAAGAAGTTATGTCTTCTGTTGTGCTTGCTATGGATTTGTCATGAAAATGATCTCAAACAAGTCACAATGCACACCAAACAGGGTTTTTTATACAACTCAATATATGGTTTTGCTGCAGAAATCTAATTAATGTGATTGATAATAGTCACCATTTATTGCAGAGAACTGCTCTACAATGGCTAGTGCTTGAATTTTGGTTGGTCATATTAATTATTAAGTAGACTCCTTACTGATTCCTTTGCACAGTTCTATTTTAAAATTGATGGTGTGAAAGGAGATGGTCTTATCTGAACTGAGATAAAATTGAGGGTCATAACTTCTTTTAAAACCATAAGGTGTAACAGACTGTGATCTACCTGGGATGAGACCTCTCTCAAATAAATGTCAAACTGTAGTTCCTTGCCTGGAAAATTAAGAGGCTTGACTTTTTCTTCATTAACTTTACTATTCATGTGCATTAGAGTGGTGTGATATGTCTTTATTTTTTTTTTTTAATCTTAAGTCTTTACATTCATTTAAGTTATATCTTAAGAAATGCTTTACCTGAAAATTTCTTATTCCAATATTAAGCTGAATTGCAAGGATATAATAAAAGATGCTTGGGAGTATGGATCTTGGTTTCTTTCAGTGCATTCAGAGATCAATGTGTCTTTCTCTAGTTTTAAACATTTAGATTAATTCAGTATTTTCTTATAAATTGTAATTTTGGATAATTTACTGTCCTGCATTTTCGTTGCTATTTGTAGCAGATAGTCCAAGTAAAGCAGATTGGTGTCTGACATGGAAATGTAAAAATCCAACAATAGCCTTAATTTATTTGACAGCATCTTCAGATAATCTATACATTTCCTTTCACAATATGCAGAATTTTAATGGTAGGGCTGTGAAAGCCTTTTGGGCGAAGGATTAATTTGCAACACTGGAACAAAAACCCTCCTCTGTCACTGTGTGTATGTGTGTGTCGAGGCTATGCAGCTCTTTTGTTAACTGGGAAATTTTTACTGCAGTGTCTGTCTGCAGCAGTATACTTGCAGATGCATTCTGCAGTGAAGGTGCAGTCCTCTCCTTAGAGTACAGATCTGAAGGATTTGAAAGGGTTTTTTCAGACTCTCCAGGAGGTGATAAAGAGAAGTTTTAAAAATATCTTTCTAAAACAGAACTCAGTTTATTTTTCATGGTTTGGGGGATCTCTCATGGTCTTTGGTAAGACATTTTATCAAAGGGAGGCTGAAAAAGAAAGGGCTGATGTAGAGCCATTGAAGAATGACATAAATTCTGCTGGTTCCCTCTTTGGGAAGGGAAAACATATAGTAACTTTCTATTCTGGTCTTTTCTGTGAAAAATTGAACATTTCCCAATGGGATCTGGGTCAAGATTTGTGTTTGTAATGCTTGAGGTTTTGACTTCTTTGGTGTTTAGACAAGAATATTTCAGCAGTGTTTTGGAAAGGAAAAATAAAAACAAGGCTGTCATCGATTTTGGTTTAGAGAAAGCTGTAGTCACTGGCTTGAGAGCGATCCAAATGAATCATCTTGATGGGTCTACACAGGAAAGCAGTTTAAAGGGTAAAGAATAAATTAAAGGATATTCCTTTACATTTAGGGTTTTTTCCCCATATCTATAAAGCTGGAAACAACATATGAACTGCCCTAATTTTAACTGATTCTTAAGCTCCTGAAGGCATAAATTAGAGAGAATATATATATAGGCATATATACATTGGTATATATTTATAGAAATGTTTGAATATCTGTGATTATAGACTAATGTTAGCACCTCAGGTTTTTTTAGGTAAACCCCTCCTTTTTCTATGATTTTATTTTATTGCAGCTTTTATTTAAGTTTTTCATACCTATCTAACAAAAAGTACTATTAAATTAATTAATTCAGCAGAGTTCAGCTACTCAGTGCCAGAGGAGATTGGTCCCAAAACATGATCCCAAAATAATGAGGGCTAGATTTAGCTGCCCTTTTGCTGCTTTTTCTCTTTTCTCTTATGTAAAAGAAGAAATGCTAATGCTGACTTAGTTTTTCCACACTTAAAAAAGAGAAGATGACTTCTATTAGTTCACAATGCCATGCCCAAGAATGCACTAGAGATTGCTGCTTGATCCATCCCTGGGACTGTCATGCTAATGGAACATGCAAGTGCTCTGATGAAGAGGAACACAGTGCCACAGATGGATTGAAAAGATACCCTCCAAAATCTCCAGATCTTTGGGTCCTCAAATGGTTTTGTTTGACAAAACCAGTGACAAGAAAAGCTCCCCAGCTGGGACAAGTCAACTGACAGCAGTATACAGAGCCATAGTAATAAATTGTGAGGACTGTGAGGAACACAATTAGAATTTTTATACATATCTAGTTAAAATACTTGGAAAAGAATTATGCTGGAAACATGATGAGCTTGTATGACTTAGAAAAGATAACATCAGGGATGAGATTACTGCAGAAGCATAGTTACCTAGTAATATTATTTTCATGTAATTTTCCCAAATCCCTGTCATCTGTGCTGCTTAATAAGGGTTTTCAATGGATGTCAAAATGAAGTATTTGGAAAAAAAAAATCCTAGGTAGTACAACTATTTTTTTCCCTGTTGTTTGAAAATATTTGGGTAGTATTAATCTAGGAGAAAAAAAAGTGTGGAAATCGCCTGTTTTGTGATAAAATTCTAAGTGAAGTAATTTTCACATCGGAGCTTCATATCTAAAACCAGGGATTTTTTATTTTTCTTTCATTGTGTCTACATTCTGTTGTTAAAAATACTTATATCACATTTCAAACTGATCAAGGGAAAGCCATTTGTTGCTAAAAAAAAATTCTCTATTCACAATATAAAGGTAATGTGATAACAGTAGTATCACATTCACAAGCATACATAGATGCCACTGAAAGTCACTTGTTTTCCCTGGGGCTTCTTCATCCTCCCTTTTAAAATGGTATAAATTTATGCTAATATGTATCCTATCCTATCTATCTTAATGTCTTCCAGGACATTATCCTAATAAATATCTCCCAAATATTCAAGGCAGTTATTTATATATAAAAGCCATTTATTTATATGTAAATTTTGATTAACTGGTTCGAGGATGCTGGTATCTCTCCAAGCAGTGTTAAAAGCTGTGGAGCAAAGTTGCCAAGTGCAGCTCCTGCGAGCGCAGTGGTGGCACCGTGAGCAGCAGCACTTGCTGTGGTCCCAGCACGGGAGGGAGGAAAGCTGGTGCTGGCACCAGGTGCCCTGGCTGCTGCCTCCACAGCCCTGCAGAGCTTCTGACGTGGCCTAAGAGCCAGGGAGGAACCAACTGGAAGCTGGAAAGGCTGTTAGCCAGTTCTGAGCTCTTACATGACCACCCCTGCCAGCGGCACACGAGCGCTTATTGCTACAGCTGAGGTTTGAAAATGCAAATTATCTGAAGTGCAATCTGTAATTATTATTTCTGCTGATAAGTAAAAGGGCCTTACTGCATAGCTGTGACACATTCAATTTGGTATGACATTCTAGTTCTGGAATTATTTTGCAATATTTTAACATTTATTTTTTAAAAAAATTAACTAGTAATAATAGTTTAAAATATTATACATAGACTGTAAAGAGAATGAATAATGTGTATGCCTTGCAAAAGAAATTTCAAGTTATTCTATGTTCCCTGCCTTTGGTTGGATGGCTTTGGTTCCTTGAGCTTATCAAAGCAGAAGGCTTTACCAAATAAGTAAAGAGGTGGTACCTAATTTGTACTATGCAGAGAATGGGAAATGCTTGCACGATGTATGTTCTTGATTTTCCAGGGCTACTGAAAACATGTGTTCGAAGATGTGGGTTTTAACTAAAAATTAGAAACTATTGTATTTTGAATCAAAAGTAAATACTTTTGAATGTTTTAAACTTAAGATGATTTTTGAATCAAAATAGTCTTAAAAATTAGGTTTTGAAGCAGATATTTATTTAAAATATTTTGATTTATTCAAGTGGAATTCATTAATTGGTTGTGGTTTTGCTTATTGATTTCTCTGCAAAAACCCCTGAACAATGTTCCTGTAAAGTTTCATGGAGCTGCAGCTCTTCTACAACACATTTTTTATCCTGTGTACAGCACATATAGCTGTCACATTACAAAGCTCATAGTAAGGATAGACCCAGTCTAAATAAAGTGATGAGGTTTTATAGCTGCCATTAATTTTTGTGAGCTCTTTTTGCGGTTGAATGGCCAAATATTTATTTCTGTCTCGACACGTGCAGACAATCTTAATAAGCTGACCAGTATAGGATACTAAAGGATGTGTGAAAATGTGTTCTTCAGTCTGGGTTGTGTTATTGCCTTGGTTTATACAACTCCCCAGGGTCCTTAAGGTGGGAGAATAGATTGTTTAGTAACACACTAACAGGATTTGAAGTGTTTCACCTCTAGGACATTGATTTATGTCCCAGGCTAGGTTGGCACTGAGTGTAGTTGTCACCTGAGATCTTTTGTTTGGCCTATGTGAAATGAAAAGCTTAAATTCATGGTGGACAGATCCAAATCACGAAATTACCCTCTTGTTTTGTGCTAATTATGGCCTTTCACGTTTCAATAAAGAGACAAGGATTAAATAGACATTAAAACTTCCCTCATATCCCTGGTGAGTAATCTTTGTTAAGGCACTTTGTCAGGTTATCCTTGACAGTCAGGTGCTGCTGTCACCATGCCAAATACCCATTTAATCAGTAATGAAAAAACCTTCAAGAACAGAAAATCTCCAACACTACCTTAAAAAAGCCATAGAAAATGTTCAGGATGAGAATTTCTGCTGTTTAGAGAACTGTTATTCCTCTAGGACTTGGAGTCAAGCAATCTCAAACTCTGTCATCTGAAATGGTTGATTATCATGTGTCTAATTTCAGTGAAGAAACAGGGAAAAGCTGCATGCATGAATCACATTTCTATTTTTATATCTACTGCACTACAGATGCAGAATAGTGTGTTCACTGAATAGAAGCAATTCATGCTGAAATATGGGGAAAGTTCTAATCCTAATTGACCAAGCATGATATTAAATACAAGAATAGAACCTGCCTGCTGAAGAAAGTGTGTGAGTCCTATGCTACCTAGGTCATAACTTAGTGAAAGTAATATTAAAACTTTATTCTGGATTTGCTGTGGATGAACAAGGTTGGGGAGAAATTTGACTTAGACAGGAGATTTTATTTTGTTGTATTTTTTGCCGCAGAATTATGGTCAAACAGTCCAACAGGTACTTGAGCAATGGGTGATTTCACATGTCAGGGCACCCCCAAACAAAAGGGTAATATTCCTTAAAGCCCAGCTGCTACAAGAGTAGGAAGCACCCAGGTCCCCAGGATGTGCAGTTTGAGGATACCCAAAAGGGAATATCTCCATGGGAAAAAATAGCTCAGATCTTGTGTCTGAGGGCTTGGGAATGACTAACATATCTTCCAGGAACAAGAAGATCCTTTGAAATACATTAAATGAGAGAGGAGACTCCTTGACTTTGGATTTCTAAAGCATCATCTAACAAACCCAGAATACTTTAGATAATTAAAGGCTAATAAATTTATTTTTTGTTATTTTATGTTGTTTTATTGTTAAGGACTAGAGCGTGGCTGCTGTAGTCCTTCCTTAACACTTTCTGGTAAATTACATGCCATGTAACTGCACAGTCCCCTTCTCTGTTAGTGGAAATTTGCTAAGACTCGGTGTGAGATCCCATGGAAGAAGAAAATGGCTTTATTCCAAACTATGATTTAGTTCACAGAATCACAGAATGTTTTGAGTTAGAAGGGATCTTCAATATATTATTTCAGTCCAGGGCACATCAATTTTGTCAGGCAAGAAGGCAAAATAGAGGAAAAGATTGGAAAATGCAGAGTTTTGATAGGACTAACTTGAAATTTTATATGGGCCTGTTGTATGTGGAGAGGAATTCTTACACTATGAACAGTGAGCATTTACCGAGTACATGTCTGGGTCAAAAACCTTAGCACTCTGCAAGGTGAATTGATTGCATATTTGGGACTTGACAGGCTTTCAGTACGCATTGCTGACATTTTGTCACTAGAATGGGAACAGAAGAACAACAATATTTTGCATTAAACCAGTAAGGAGACCTTCTCCATAAACTTACAAAATCTTGGATTTTTTACAGTCATTTCTCTAGTTGACTCATTCTACCAATTAAATCAAATTTCTAGATACAGCTACACAGTATTTGTGTCACCATCTCTTTTTATTATGTAAGCTACTAAATTAATGATGGGTTCTTTGAAAGCAATTGTTTATTACCTTGTTTATGTACTTTTTCTTCATGTTTTTAATTTGCCAAGTCAACCAATTGCCTCATTTTTATGAAAGCCAGCTTTTAGCATAGACTGGTTTGTTGGTATCATTAAACAAAAGACATTAAAAGATTACTGCAGTTGTAGGGAGTCATGTAGTGTAGTTTAAACCTTTAGTGAGTAAAACTTACACATATGCAAAATTTTTCTACTGAAATCTGTTACTAGCTTTGTCAGCTGGCACAGCAATATATAGAAAGAAAATAAACTAATTCTTTTGGAATAGGGCAGGGATAAAGTACATGGCATTATCTTCTGGGGGAAAAAAAGCTGAAAGGGGAATGTCCTGTGGTTTGTGTTGCTCTTGGTTTTCTTTTCCTTTCTGGTTTCTTCCAGCTTCAATGTGGAATGTTCAAGTGGCTGTTCACTGAAAAATGTCTTTATGATCTTTTTGGCTGTACAGTTTGTATAGATCCAAATGGATTTTCCCCCCACAGATTTCCTTTTCTATAGGAGCTTTTCTCTTCCCATTCTCCCCTACCAAGAAATCTCTTTTTAGAGGCAATGGAGGAGGTGTCAAGGCCAAGTGGGGCCAGAAAGTATGGTTGCTGCAGCAACAAAATAAATTTGGCCAGGCATGTGGAGCTGCTGTGAATTGTGTTTCAGAAGCAGCTGGGCTGGGTGAGCTCCCCAGGGCCCTGGTTTGCAGAGGTGGGAGGCAGCTCCTTGGGCTCAGTGCTGCTGCCACTCCTGTGCAGGTGCCTCCTTATGGGGCTGTGTCCTTCTTCCCTCCACGGTCTGGGCTGCCCTGGAGTGTGCTGGGAGGGAGCAGTGGGGAAAGGGAAGGTTCAGGGCTGCAGACCTATGGCTGAATAAAAGCTGCCTATCTGCTGCTTGCTGAGCAGGCATGAGCTGCTCTGTGTGGGTATGTGAAGGGTGTAACACTAGATCTGAACCAGCATGTTCATTTCTTCATAGGGCAAGTTAGGAGATCTATCACTAGAACAACTCCAGCCGCAGCTTCTGGCTGCAGAGCCAATGTGGAGCATGAGCAGGGACAGCTCTTGCCTCTTTGCAAAACAGGTGTTTACTGAGCTTTTTGAAGGGAGACTTACCTATTTTTCAGGCAGAGAAAAGACTTTAATCTCCTTCTGGGGTTGTTGTCAGAGCATTTCCTGATTACACAGGGGTACCTTAGAATAACTGTTAATCATGTTCAGCTCTCAGGATGGGCTCTGTGCTGCTTTTGTCAGATTAAGGGCTAACAAGAAGATTGCTTTTTCCCTGAGCAGCTCATTGGACTTTGCTCATTGACACTGTGTCTGGTGCTTCATTTGATATCCTTAAGCAAGCCTTTGAGTTGCTGTTTGCAGTCATCTTTGGTTTCCTGGGCCAGCAGACGTACGGATGGCAACTGGACCTGATTCTGTGACACTGCTGCTAAGCCTGCAGCAGAGCCAGTGATGCTCTGACAGGCACAGTGGCTGCTCTGGCCCTGCTCAGGCTGGAAATGAGTGGTTTTGTTGAGCAGACAATTGCTGTAAGAGCTTCAGTTCCTTCTCTTGCTGGTAGTCTCAGTTATCCATTTCAGTAAAGTGTTTGGACGTGCATTAATTCAAGGAGAAGAAATGCCATGGGTGGCCCTAGGGGGGAAGTCCCCTGCAGCAGCCCGGGCTGTGGGACTGTTGCTGGCTGGGGAGCAGCTCTCTGGGGCTCTGGTGGGCAGCTGAGCATGGGCAGCGCTGTGCCCTGGCCCCAGGGATGGCCAGTGGGCTTCTGGGCTGCACAAACAGAGGCACAAATAGTGGTAGATTGAAAGAAGGGATCATTGTCCCTTGCTCAGCAGTCATTACACCTTGTCTCACTGAGCTCCGTTTTGGTCCCACAAAAGAAAGACACAAACTGGAGCATGTGCAGCAGAGGGCTCAAGATTTGAGCATTTGCCCTATAAGGGGAGTCTGAAGGACTTACTGCCTCCTGAGGTCCTAACTGCAGTTTATTGATGCTTATGCTGTGGTTAATGAGGAGATGGAGACATGTTCTTTGGGAGACTGAGCAAAAATAAGTGTAAGTTGGAAGAGGAGAGGTACAGACTGAAGAGAAGGAAATTTTTTTAAAATTTTTGTTTTTTTAACCCTAAGACTGTCCAGGACAGTTGTACTCTCTGTTTTTGGGGGTTTATAAGACTCAACAGGATAAAGCTCTGAGCAGTCTGGTCAGAGCTCAAAGGTGACCCTGCTTGAGCAGGTGTCCGCAGTAGAGACCTCCTGCCTCCTGATCTTGCTTCCAGCCTTGCCTGACTAAAATAACCTTTCCTTTGCTGGTAGAAAAGAAGTGAACAAAGGAGACAAAGAGAGAAACTGTCCTTGTATATCCCACATTTTTTGTGCAGACCACCAAGTATGGCTTTGACATGGTATTGCTATTGCTTCTGGCTTGTCCTATTCTGTAGTCTGCCAGACCAATGCATTCCTGAGGGATTAACCCTGTGGCTGGTTTTGTGAAAGTCCATTTCTCAGAGGATTACTGACAATCCAGAGGAAACCAGGCACTAATGGACTAATATAAAACATGATGTGTTTTTTTTTTTTCTTGTACCTTTATCAGTGTGTGTTGCAACACTCAAGTGAAAGAGCATGTCTGGCAGAGGCTGGCTGTTCTCATGCCTGAGACTGACAGTCTCTGCAGTTTTGAAACCACCAATGAATGTGGTGGCTTTTCAAAACCTCCTACTCAGACTAAGCTTTTGTTTTTTCATTGAAGGGAGAACCTGAATCTGTTGTATTTTATTAATAATAAGAAACATTTTAGTTCTCCAGTATGTTCTTTCGCATGCCTTCTTTTACCTGATGAAATACTTCTTAGCAGTTCCTTTAATGCTTATGTGTCATGGAACATAAGGCACCAAATAAGGGCTTTATCTAATAGTGCAGAATGAGTGGTCCTCCTGCTGCAAGGCCTCACTTATCACTGTCATAAAAGAAGGAAAACAATGTAGCACGGTGGGCACTGGTGTTTGCTGCTTAGAGACATCAGTAGGGCACTTGAGGAGATCCTTGCAGCTGTGTCACAGGTGTTGTGGACAACTATGTGAACAACTGCAGCTCTTTCTGCAGGGAAATGTAAGTACAAGGCTTTGGCACCTGTGTCCTTATGAAACTTCAGCTGCTGTTGCTAAAGGCCAGACTGAAAACCAAGAGGCTAGGAAAGGAGGCAGCTTTATTTTTTATTACATAAAATTTATCTGTTCAGGAGTCCTTTGGTTTTAATAAAAGGAAATGTCATCACATGTAGATTGTAGTTCTGAAATTCAGAAAACAAAGTAATAGGTTAAATTTATTTGGGGGGCTTTTAATGTAGTAATGTTTTTCAACAATCTTAGGAAATAGGTTATGCTGTCACATGGATTTGCACTAGAGGATACTGAGTTTATTTGCTCGTGTTCCAGATGTCTAGCCTGTAGATAGCATTCTTTAATTTTAACACTCAACATACAGAGCAGAGGACAAAACCAGTTAAAATGGTAAGCTTGCATCTCAGTGTTCACTGAACCTAGTGTAGAGACTGATGCAATTTTTTAGTGATCAGTTGGCTGGATTAACTCATAAGCAACCAGCAATGTCTAGCTATGTACTGTAGCTGTATCTCCTTCACATTGCTTTCATACTGTTTGAAATTAACTTAATTTGAAAAATGTTTTGTCAATAGACATCAAGTTAAGTGCGAGTGATTCTGCATACTTAACATTTTTTACTGAATTTAAGTAAATTTTATTTATATTAAAAGTTACATGATTTTGTAAATATCTATGATGGCAAATTTTTAATCTCTCCCTTCAATTAAAGATAAACAAGCCTGTTCTTAATGTGAGAAAACCTAGGATTCATTATCTAAATCAACAGCTATATTCCCTTATCTCAGCAAAAACGCTATTTTTAATTAAATGAAATTTCAGCAATGAAAAGGTTTGTTGGAATTGCTGCTTGCTTAGTCAGAAAGATTTTCACATGTTCACACATACACAGTTTATATATCCTGTCAGACTCTCTTTGAAAGATTTTACAATCTGAAGATGTGATATGGAATGGTCCTGTCTTTCTGAATTGTCTGTATTTGCAGTTGATCCCTTTGTAGGATTGGATTTTCAGAATAACAGAGGTTAAAAAGCTACATTTTAATTTATGCCTCAGTTCTCTAAAGTACCAGTGTTAACCTGTCAAGCTTTCACCAAACTTGGGGTGTGAACTATAATAAAGAATGAATCTACTCTTTCTCAGAATTTTTAAGTATAGAGTTCACAGTTTTTATGTAAGAGGTGGGGTTTGAAAATGTTGGAGCTATTTGAACATCACCTGATCTTGGTGGAATTATGCAATCAGAAACCTAATATGAGATCCATATAGTTTCATAATCCATTTAATATGAAGTTTTAATAAATAATAATAATAATTTAATAAATAAATAATTAATAACAAAGTTTTTAGAACAACCAAACTAAAGAAAAATACTTAGGAAAAATTAATTATAAATACAACATCAATAATGTACAAGATAGAGTAGATCAAAGTAACTTTTGATTAAACTATTTTTGGTTGGAAAGCATTGCCAGAGCTAAACTTGAACTGCTTCTGAGAGATCCTTTTTGATTAGTTTCCTGGCTTAAATTAGTTTTGAAAAGGTTTTAAAGTTGTGGAAACAATACCGTTTGCCATTTTCCAAATAAAGATTTTAGTTTTTCTCAATTGAAACAATTGTTTTGAAACATGTATTGGTTTTATAGTAACGTCAGGAATGGAATAGGAATTTTAAACTAAATATCTTCTGTAGATAGCATTCTCAAGTTGCAAAAGTTTGGCAAATTTGACCTTTGTTTCCCTCTCAATGGGAAGGAGAAGTGGTTGAATATGTTTGTGTGCTGGGAAGTTACTGTCCTGTTGAGATCTGTTCCAGCACATGGAAAGGGATAGGATGTATCTACCCTAAGGAACCTGCTGAGGACACAAGAGTAGAGCTAGAAGAATATCCATCAAGGGAGATGGCCTTCCCACCCTGCTTAAGCCTTCCTACTTTATCTCTTGAGCAAGCATAGAATGTATAGTCAACTCATGATGGGTAACAACCAAGGGAAAGAAAAAGAAAAATAAAAAGAAAGGTTCAGAGGGTCAAGGCCTCAAAAACGGTGAGTGAGTTCAGGAAAAAGTCATGGAGCAGAGCATGTCTGAGAGAGGCCACTGCTTTCAGAAACATCTGCTGGTGATTTGCTCAGAGAAGTGTGCCAGTAAAGGATCCTTACCATTATTTTCTTCCTTCTGCTGGTCCTGGCCCTCCAGGCAGCCAGGGCCAGGAGGACAAAGTGGTGTAATGAGATTGTAGGGCTTCTGAGAGAAAACATGTAGAAGACGTGAGGAGAACTTTGTATCCAGAGTATCAGCAAGAGAACCTGGAGGACCTGAAAAGGGAATGGTGACCTGGAGCTCTTGAGGCACACATGTTCCTTTCACTAGTGAGGGCACATGAATCAGGGATCGATGAACTGCTTCACAAATAACATGTCTCTGTCCACTGCCTTCAGAAGATTTGCCAGATGATGACCTGGCATGCTTTGGGAAGTGGTTTGACAACAGGCTAGCCTTTCTAGGGAACAACAAGTACTCTGATAGTAGAGAGGAAAACAAAATATGAACTTATGATAAATCAATGTAGTTAAGGAGATAGGAAGGGACAGAAATGCAGAAAGTTAGGAATCACCAAGTGAAGTAAGCTAGAGGATATGCCAGGAGACAAGTGTATTGCATATAAAAGTAAGGAACATAGAGAAGGTGAGGGCACTGTAGTTGTGAAGAGAGATGAGAAATACAGGTATTGCAGGTAGGGTAGAGGCCTCTACTTACTTAAGTATAGAATAACTGAAAATAAGAACCAAAAGAAGCCTCCTAATCCAAACACCAGCTCCAGTGTAAGGTCGCTACTTAACCATGCATACTTGAATAATTTACTCTATTTCTGGTAGATTTTCATGAGAATCATTTAGCATTATTTTAACAAGTATGCTATTGCCTCAGGGATGTTATCCTTGGGGAAGCACAAAAAACTACCTTCAGACACTGGCTTTTGCTTGTCTTGCCACAGCCTCCTAAATTATCTCTCCAAGTGAAAGTGAAATTAAATCAAAAAGATATCAAATTCCTTTACTGAAAATCTTGAGAAAAAAATACTTGTTCAATATAGTACCTGGAAAATTTGAGCTGTGTAAGTGATCTGAGTGAATAACTGAGAGAGCAAAGAGGATTATAATACCACAACGGGAGTGTAAGCTCCTAAACTGTTTAGAATGGTTTCTGCTCAGGCAGAATATTACTGTCTGTTGCAAGAGAAAAACATTTTCTTCTTTCTGCTTTTTATTTCCTTTTGAGTTTTTTGGCTTTCTAGTTTTGATCTTTGTCAAATGAATTATTATAGGCTTTATAAAGAAATAGGAAGTATCAAGTTTCATTGTTATATATGCCAGAGAGATGGATCAATGGTTATTACAATTTCCAGATTTATTTGTATGCTTCCACTGACTTGGTCTTTGGAAGAACAGCAGATTAGCCCTTGATTACTGGGGGGTGAACAATTCACAGTGAATAATTTATTTGGCAAATGACTTATGACTTAGAATAATTTATTTCACTAAATGAATTCATTTGATGTTGCACAGGCTTTTTAGGTGAACAGCTTTCATTCTATAGATTATTCATAATTGGTTATGCAATTTCCATAATTACATATACAGTTTGTATATTGAAAACAAGATAACAGGTCTCAGTCTCTTTACCCTGACACAGATGCCCTGCTATGGTAGAGGCTTAGCAAAACTGGAAATCTGCAAGGATCTGTAAGAGTTCTGCAATTTCAGGCTAAATGACACATTTTAAATTGACCTCTTGCTATTCCAGGTATGTATTTTTGCTAGCAAACATTGCTTATATCTGTTCAGCATGGAAAAATGGCTATTGCAACTCTGAAACTATCTGTGTGATGCATTTGCTGCTCATCTGCAGATGCTTCAAGTAACAATGTCTATTGCCAGTATTGAACAGATTTTCCAGTAGTTTTGGCAGCTGCTTGTAGTGAGTGGAGCAACAGGAGAGTGTTGGAGAGCGTGGACAGCATGAGGAAGAGGAGCACACAGAACAATATCTGAAATACTGTCTGTTACATGACTTTTATTCAAGACAAAAATATATGGATGCAAGCCCAGACTGGTGATTGACAATAATGGTCTGGATCTGGAATGATTAGCAGTCTACAAAGGTTTATGGATCTCATCATGAAGTGAGATTCCACTAGGAGTGTCCTTAAACTACTTAGCAGTATGTGCTAACACTGTCCAGAATTGCTACCATCTCGAGGCAGCAGCTAAAGCACAAGTAGATAGAATTTAAGTATCTGGAATGGATATATGTATACTGATAGAGAACCTAGTAATCAGCCTCTGACTCAGGAATTTGGAGATCTGATAATGTGGGAGTACAGAATTAAGGTGCTGATAAAATTAATACTTACTTTTGCTTCTGCCCTAGACATTTGAGTCTGTTAACACAACGAAATAATTTTCCATTAGATTACAAAGTCCAGCTGATCACAGCAGAAGACTGAATGGTCTGGTTTTTTTCCTTTGTGGTTTTTTTTTTATTTTTATTTTTTTATATTTTTTCTTGTTTCATTTTTTAAGGAATTCAGTGCTTTGCTTTGTGGATATTGAAGTTATTGTTGATATTGGTGCTGTCCTAGCAAACTCAATTATCTTTCACTATCTTAATGAGTGGCTTTATTGTTACGCAGTTGGTTGAGGCAGAGTCGTGTAGTTGTTGCCTGCGTTGGGGACAGCTGTACACTTTGGAGACTGCAAGGGAAATGGTGCTGTCTCTTGACAAAGAAGGGATTTACTGAACAATATTTCTGGGAACTATGGCTGTCTGATGTTTACTGAAAGCAAACAGTTTGCAGAGAAAGCCTTACTACACTTTGAAGAATTGTATTTGGAGACTTTCCAAGATTTACAATGGCCAATGAGATGCTGATCCAAAATTACAGTCTCCAGGAATATCTCATCAGACATACTATGTGTTCCTATTTTGGAAAAAAATAAGGTACTTAAAAAATTAAGTAAAATTTATTTCATTTATATTTCAGATTATTCAGAAATTAATGAATGAGTTCATGAGGGCTTCCTGGACTATGTCATAAGCTTCTAATACACATAAATAGATGCAGTTGTCTTATGCAATCACTGGATGCCATTCCTTGATGCCAACCAAATATAACTGCAGTGTGCTACAAAGCTGAATTTTTCTTTTCTTTTATTGACTATCACTTTTAGTTGCAATATTAATACAGTGAAGACTTGGTCATAAATAAAATAGAGTCTGCAGGGAAGGGTTGCAACAACATTAACAGTGAAAATCATTACTATTTTTAAAATTACATCTTGAAATCAACTGAAGAAAATATTTTGTAATTTGATAGATATAAAGCTGTGTTAAGTATTTGTGTGTGCTTTAGGGCAAAATAAACCCACAAAATTCTTAAGGAAAACTCAAAATAACTTTTTTTCCTTCGTAAAGGGGAATTCAAAGCTTCTTCTGCTGTTATGCACAATGTGATGATTTAAAGCCTAAAGGATTTTCTTCCTAAATCACCTATTCAAATTTGTAAGATGGAAACATATTTAAATATAAATTTTTTCATCTTGTTTTTCATTTGAACTTTTAAATACTTTTTGAGGAAAGCAAGTGTCTCATTAATCCTTTTCGCCATTCCACCATACTGATCTGCAAGTAGATGAGAATCATCACCTTACCTTTCTTTTTTTAAAAAAATATAATTATATCTACTTAGTTTTTAAACCCAATATAAATCTAGTCTTTTTGAATCTTACCACTTTTAAAATGTTATACAATAATTCCCTCCTCATCATGTATATTGGAATTTGTCCATTCTGTGGCTGGAGTCTGTGACGCTAAATGTCTTTTCCAACATAAAGGATGCTATGATTTTTTGAAAATGTTCAATTTTCAGTGAAATATTTAAGTTACAGCACCATGATAGAATGGGAGGTGGTGTAGTTGACCCTTGGCTGTATTCATACAATTCTCTTTACCCTTTACAGGAGTTGAGAAAAAGCCAAAGATGATCATGCCACGTTTCACAGTTTGGGATAAGAGATCATCTTCCTACTTGAAACTCTGCTTATTTCTAGAATTTTTTGTATAATTTTCTTACTTTAATAATGAATATTAAATGAAAATAAACAAGGGAGATTTCACATACCTTGAAATAATTTTAAATGAAAATTATTTTATGTGGGATTTTATTTTCTTTCCTGGGGATTTTTAATGGCACTTTTAACAGATTTATGAAAACTTTACTAGGTTATTATTTTTTAAATTCAGATCTAAACCAAAAGCAAAAATTAAAATACTTTATTGCCTTAGAAGCCTATGAAAATGTACCACCTTAAAATAGCAAGAAAAAAAATGTGACAAGAATTACAACTTAAAAAACAAATATCTACTAAAAATTTTGAGATTAGCAGTCGGACCCTCAGAGGCAGAATTGAATGCACAGGGCTGAAGACTTTCAGCTCACAGCACAGTGCTGTCATATGCTCCATGCATGACTGCATGACTCAATTGAATATTCTGTTTCTGGAGAAACAGAATATCCAAAATACATTTGAGGTGTTGCTTATGGTGGGGCATGCTGCTTGGAGGGGTCTGCACAGGTTACTGAGTATGTTTTGGAAAGTTCCCTGCATTCAGCAGTGCAGGATCTGAAAGCAGTACGGGGACAAAGCAGAACCTTCAAATATAGTCATACAGTTTCCTTCAATCCATGACAAAACTTTCTGAATTTTCCTTGCTGCATTACCTGCTTTTGCTTCCTCATCCCTGAGACCCTGTCCCCCCACACTTGCCTCTCTGTGCTTCAGTGCAGTCTAGCCTTGTTTATCTGGGTGTTTGAGGAGTTCTCCTATTTTCATTCCTTATTTTTCTCTTTCTTTCCAAAAATTGGCCAGATACTGGGAGTTCTGGCTAACTTTGCTGCAGTACTTGTGGAAAAAAAAGGGAAAAAGAAAGGAAACAAGTCTCCTCCCTGTTCTGTTCCATGCCATAAAAAAATATTTCCCTTTTTTTTTTTTTTTCTTTTTTTTTTTTTTTTTTTGAGTGTATGCCCTCAGTCTCCACTGTCCACACAATTTTGGATGTAGCTCATGGGAGTTACTACTATTTCTTTCTGAACAAAAGTACCCTGAGGTGCATGTTTCATTTTTATATTGAGAAAATGGAACAGTCAAGGTAATTGCTGGTTTGAAGGGTTTGGTTTGTGTTTTGGACAATGTGTAGCTCCTGTGGTCTGAAAGCAGCAAAGAAGGTGCAACTGTAGGAGGGCAAAAGGAAGCTTGGACATTGATGCTGTTAAACAGAACAGTTCTTGCAGTTTCCCTATTTAGTTGGGAAGACTATTTGTCCTGGACTGAGTGACAAGGTTAATTTGCCCTCTAGTTGTTGGGGCACTACAGAATAATTTATATTGCTAAAACTCCTGAATTTACTATGAAGGAACAGTTGTGTAGGAAGTGCTGAAGTGGGATATTTGCCTCATGAAGAGGGCAAGAGAGCAAGCTGACTGAGCTCAATTTGTTTATTGATTAGGATTATAAAGGCAGAGATATAAAGTTGTACTTCCAGTTTATCTTTCTTTTCTGGTGCTTCAGCGACTGAAACAGAGAAATCTCTGCATCTCCTTTTACAAATAATATTGATGCCTTGTTAATAAAATGTAGCACTACAATTTCCAGTCTTCTTCAGCAGCTTATCTGAAAAGTAAAACCACAAAGTATAACATTCACAGATCATCCATGTTTGGTATCTGCTTGGCAATTTTGAGGTGGCTAATATAAAAGCACAAGATGTAGAAATCATCTGAGTAGTTCAAAATGGAAAAATGAAATAATTTTGAAAAACTCTAGAAGAATAATGGTCATAGAAAGTTCAGCTAAATCTCTTGATATAAATTCTTTAGTGTTGTGGCATCCATGTTCATATTGTGCCAGCATATTCATATAAAAATTACACTGAATAAAGTCAAATCAGCATAGAACACCCTGAAGATAAGTCACAGAAACTAATATTAACCTGTGCTTCGGATTGTTTTAGCATATTACTAAACTGATTTCTTTTAGCAGATTTCATTAAGCCGATTCCTTGAATTTCAGAAACAATTTATCTGTTGTTAAGATTTACTTCAGCTCATTTCAAACAAGAAGAAAAAAATTGAATACCACTGGTTTGAGAATCTGAAATGTTAATATAGGCAGTAAATTGTCCTTTGGGTGGGTATTGAAGAAGATGATAATCTCATTATGGAGAGTTAATTTGGAAACTGACTGCTAGCGCCTTGATAACATCCTAAATGTCTAACACAGAAGTACACATGACATTTTGGGACAGAGAAGAGAGATCTATAAATTGTGTGTTTTCAACAGCTAAGTGACCCATAAGCCAATAATTGTTAATGAGAGATATCCTGTGTAGCAAAATTGCCATTTTTAGAAGATAATAGGTACATTTAAATTTTACCAGGCTTGACTTCTAGCAACATCCACCATGCATAAAGAGCCAGAGTTGTCATGTTAGGAGTCCAGAGGGGAATAACTGCTGTCTGTGTCTCTTTTTCAGACCTGCTGTGCTCTATGCATATGCCATCCTTTTACATGTCCAGCATTTTCTTGGATTCTCATGGAGTGAAGGTGCCTTGCTTTCTTAGTGATACCTTTTGATTTTTTTGATTCCAGCTGGTATTGGAATCCTGTGATCCTCTGCTGGCTTGGCACTTTCTCCAGTAAACTGTAGCCTGCAGCAGAATCCTGGGGAAAAAATCCTGAGATGTTCTTCCTGTTATAGAGGCCAGTGCCATGAACATGGCTGGTTTTAGAACTTAGCTAACTTAGCTAAAGGTAAAGCTTGTAAGCTGCTTTGCGATCTTTGGTCCTACATTGGTACTTCTAGATATCCTAGGATTTGACCATGACATGTATTATGTATTTTTCTTTGGGTAAAGCTTAAAAGGCCTTCTGAACTATGATCTACCACCTCATCAGTAAATAACTTATAAAAAATAATACTGTGTAGACTGTGATTATTTCAGTGCGTAGAAACTGAAAGCAGTTCAGTTCAGAACTTCTACCTTCTGCCATATAAGAAAACCTCATATTTTGGTTTTAATTACCTCCCAACTTGTTCTGATTTATAAAAAAGTCATTCTTATGAAGTACATTTTGAAGCTCTTAATTGAATAGAGCCACTTACATAAAGTTAAGGTCCTTGCCAAATGCTGTTCCACAATGCACAGAACTGTAACAGAAAATCATTCTGAGGTGGCAAAAAAAAAGAAAGCAGAAATAAAAATTATTAAAAACATATTTAATCAACAACATACTTATTTTTATAGAAAATTAGTTTGGTCAAAAATCAGAAAATTATAAATGAATAAATCTGTTTTCATCAAAATAACAGTAAATATATGCAAATTTTTTTTCACTTGTACTCTGAAGAGAGGTTTCTAAGAAGATTGTTCATCAAAACTAGTGACAAATAAAGCTGAAATGAGACATCAGAGAAGTTCTTCTCTTAGACTAATAAATAGTTACATGTTAGGAAAAAAATATCATAAATCTTTTTTTTTTCAGTAGAAAAAGATTGGTGGAGTCCAGAAGAAACTGCTACACCTATCTGTTCAAGATGTTCATAAATGATTTAGAAAAAGAGGTGAATGGGGAGATGACAAAGTGTGCTGATGCTATCTTTTCAGTGAAGTAAAAATGCCAAGTAACAGAAGTAACTGATGAGATTTGCAAAAGATTTCAAAATACAAGGAGTTAGTATGAGAAAGCACCAGATGAAATTCACTGTTGATAGTGATGCACATTAGGAAGAAAAGCTAACTTTGCATTCCTAATGATGGACTCTGAATGATTATTTCCACTCAAGGAAGAAATCTTGGAATTATAATAGATTGTTCTATGATAAAGTCAGCTCAGTGCTTAGAAATAGCCATTGATTCAACAGTGCGCAAAAAGGACAAATAAAATGGAAAGAAGTGCTGGGAAGGTATAGATAACAAAACAAACAACATCATTATGTCATTGTACAAATCTCTGGCCTGTCTTCATCCTTGAGAATTGGCACACTTCTAGGGTTCTAGTCCTGAAAAACATATAGCTTATATAGTAGAATTAGACAAGATAAAGAGATGTGACTCTTGAAAGGTGTGTAATGGCTTCCTTAAATGAAGAGTGACTTTCTGTACTTCAACCTGAAAAAGAGGCTTTGATCAGCTCTGTCTTGGAGTATTCTATGGTCCAAGCAGAGTTTATAATGGCATTGCCATGATGTGCTTTATTTTAGATTGTTCCTTAGGTGTCATTGTTTACTTTTGCCAAGGACAGGATGTTGAGTTATACAAATGTTTGGTCTGACATCCTGCTTCTCATTTGTTCTGCCTTTTTCCTATGGAGAGAAAGAAGAAGAAATATTTTCTTGTGATTTCGTGTTCACTTGTTAACTAATAGTAGACTAGAATTTTGGGACTGAAGAAAGGTTCTAAGCCTTTCTGTCTGTCTGTCATGTCTGCACAAGTATGACATGGTAATATCACATACTAGGAACTGAAAGCCAATGAAGTGCGTAAATAATTTTATATTTTACTCAACTTCTGGAAGACATTTTGAAATGTTTAGGTTGGAAAAGACTTCTAAGATCACCAGTCTGACATTAACCCAGCACGACCAAGTGCTCCACTCAACCACATCCCTAAGTGCCACATCTGCCCCTTCCATTTTATTTGCCTCCATTTCACTGTTTTATATTATTAGTTTTGGTTTGGCCACTTCACGCTATCATTGCAATTTGCATTTGAGATTTCCATTCAATTGGAAGATTAAAAATAAAATGTTATTGTAGAATTTGACTTGGGAAGAGAAGTAATATAGTTTTTTGAAAGCACACAGCAGTCTATTTTAGTGTCGGTAGAGAGTCAAATGACATGAACAACATTTTGTTTGTTTTGTATAAATTTTTAGAGAAAAGTAAGACCACCTGTCACTGAATACAACTTAGGAAAATGAACAATTTAGTTGATGAGAGATTTCTGATAAGTTGTTTGCAGTAGAGTCTTCTGATTAATGTTATTTTTATGTACACACACTTTTGAAATAAACTGTTTTGTAATAAGTCTTTCTTGTTTTACGGTGAGAAGATCCACACATGGAGCTAATATGACATTGTTAGTGTCTTGTAAATGAACATATTTTCCTAGTTAATGTTTGTTTCTAGCTGTTGGAGTAACTGTTAAGCAATCCTGCACTTAACTTGATCAGTGGTGTTCCATAAAACTCCTTGTGTATGTCTTCCATGTCCAGCTCCATCTCAGCATTTTAAGTCTAAACCCCAAATTTAGAAATGAAAATAGCTAGCTTTAAATTTTTTTGGTATAAAAGACATCTCTGGAATAATAGGGAGAGAAGATAATAAGGGAGACATGCATTGGTATAGTGGAAAGTAAATAGAAATGACATGGTAAGGCACAATGGAGATTGGTAGGAGTATTAATTCTTACATGGTATCTATTAAAATAAATCACAGATTTTTATGGAGGTTGTCATGGCATGCCTAAGTAGGGAAATATTTATTATACTCTTTTGTTGAACACCTAGCCTAAATCTGACAACTAATTCCATAGTCTGAAGAAATACTGGATGAAAAGTGTCCTTTCCATTGAGTGTTGTCAATTTTCTATTTTAAATTTCACATAGATATCTGTAATTCCTTTACTGAAAGAGATAGTAAATGAAGATTCCCCAGATGGATAATCAGAGGCAAAAGCAGAAAACACATAATGTTTAGATATTTCCAATGCCTGCAAATATGTTTTAGAAAAGAAATCTAAAAAGTTCCATTGTACCTTTTAACACTAAAAACAGTGGATTTTGAGAAAGATGAAGCCTAAAGAAACTAATTGAAGAAAGCAGCAACATGGATAAAAATGCTTGCAGGTAAATTTGATATATTTAGAGAAACTATAAACTTAAGGGCTAATTGTACGATACTTTCAAAATAATGTTAGATAAGGATCAGAGAGAAACTGTTAGAACTCATAGACTAGCATTCACAGGAGGAAATAAATGTAAACTTGGCAGCTCAAATGTAAAATTGCAATGAAATGAGACAAAATTGTTTTGAGGGACAACTTGGTAAGGGAAACCTAAAATTAAAAGACACCTCCCCTCCCCCCCAACAGAAATGGGAAATTTGCAAGAAAATGCTAAAAATAGGGAGATAATCAAAGCCATTGACTATAATAAGGCCATTCTGCAGGAACTCTGATTAGTTGTGTGCATTTATGTATTATGCAGAGAAGATTAGGAAAATACCTTCTTCAAAGTCATTGTTTATGGATGATATATTTGAGGGACTTTCTCAAATTAATGTGTCAATAAAAGACATTTTCTAATAGGTCAATAAAATTAATAGTAACAGTTCACTGTTATCTGGTGGTTTTCATCCAAATGTTCTATGGAATTTAATTATAAAGCTGGTGGTCTGCTAATAGTAATAAGCAACCTACAATTTTGAATGAGTAGGACCTGGAAAATATGATACTAGTGTTTGAAATGGGGATTCTCAGGATGAGAATTACATACCAGTAAATTTAAAGTTTGCATTAAACAATTTGATAGACATTATTATAAAGAATAAAATTGGTGGATTCAGAAGTGGATGCAGTAAGCACTAATATGGCTTGGAAACTGGAAGGATATGTCATGAATCAAAAACCTACAGTTCTTTGAATGTATCAGTAAACATTAGCTAAAGACGATGTAGATGATATAATCTAGTCAGAACTGTGAAAGAGATTATATCAAATTCCTGTAAAAAAGACCTATATTGCCACCTTATTAAAAGATAGGAATTAATGGTTTGTTTTTATAATGGAGTGTAGTTACAAAAAAATCCTGCAGAAGTATGTGCTGAGCCTAGACTGTTCAACATGTCCATAAATTTGAATATCACAGACTCATAAATTATTCAGAAAATGAGATGAGCATTATAGCAACAAAGTTTGCAGACAAAACAAAGTAATGCTTGGTATTTAAAACAGTCTGTGATGAGATTCTGATGGTACAATACTGGGTTACTGGGTAATAAAATGGCAAATGAAACTCAATGTCAATAAATACCAAGTGATGCATGCAGAGGAAATGGTCTTAACTGCACATACAGGATAATGACCTCGAAATTTCCATTGTTATTATAATTTAGCAATATTAGAATCACAGCATATATTTAATACAGAATGTCACTTCAATGGTAAAGACTGAAAACGAGAAGGGGGTGTTGAAAATGTAAATGTAAAACTTTGAGAACAAACACTGGAACTTCATTAAACTGATACAATTACATGCTGCAGAGTTTTTTTGAATACTACATGCAAGATTAACTCATTCTATCACAGAAAGGTGTAGAAGAACTAGGAATGGTACAGTGAATTTAACCAGATATGAACCAGAGGCATGGAGTACCTGTGCTATTAGAAAAGACAATGTAATCTAGGACTCTTTCCTTTGAAAAACAGGTGTGATGAAATGTGAAAAAAGGTACAAAATCATAATGCTCATTCCTTCTGGTTACTTTATAATTAAGGAGCAGCATCTTAAGCGGTCTAAGACAAATAAATGGAAGTGCTTTTTCCTACAACTGAATAGTAAATTCTAAAATTTATCACTATAGGATATTTTGAAAGGCAAACACAGAGTTTCTGAAAATGATGAAACCAAGTTATTGAAAATAAGGCATTCATAGTTGTTATTTCTATGGTATTTGTACAGCGTAACACCCGTGAGTCCTTACATTGCTGACTGTTGTATGAGGAGTCATGCTGTTTGAACTCTGTCCTGGATTGGTGATTTTTAAATATAGGACAGAGGTCAGACTGAGCAGTTCTAAAGTTGACTTGTCTCAAAGTTTGCAAATGAACATGGAAGGCCTCATTCTAAACAGCCTTTTGCATCCTTCCCCATGCAGTCATCAGCGCTTAGGCAAAGAACATCTGATATAGTGCCCCTACTCCTTGGAAATGTTCTTTTCTTTGTGCTGGGAACAGACATGTTTTAGGTACTGCTGAGCAGCACTGTCACAGCACCAAGGCTTGGGCCTCTCCTGCTGCTCTGTCAGTGAGCTGGCTGGGATGCACAGGGAGCTGGGGTCAGAGAGCTGACCCCAACTGACCAAAGGGATAATGCAGACCAGTATTGTGCTCAACAATAAGAGCTGGGGGAAAGCAAGAACGGGGGGGGGACATTCAAAGTGAAGGCATTTGTCTTCCTAACTCACCATGATGTGATGGAGCTCTGCTTGCCTGAAGATGGCTGAGCAGCTGCCTGACCAAGAGAATACTGGAATTTGTTCCTTGCTTTGGTTTGCTTGAATGCATGACTTTTCCTCTACCTATTAAACTTCTTTTATCTCAGCCCATGAGTTTTCTCCCTTCTAGCTGCCTGATTCTCTTATCCATCCTTCTGGAGGGAGAGTGACCTGGGTGGTGCTGAGCTGCTGGCTGGGGTAAAGCCATCACAGGCAGTTTTACAGTGTGGACTCACATGTAATGATGTTTCCTAACAGCAGTCTTGTGTCCAGTTTCTTTTATGTGACAATTCATGTAATTTAAACACACTGTTCACTGTATAGGAATCCCGACAATAATGAATACTTCTAGCATTGTGCAAATTATTTTTTAATGGTTCATTGTACTGAAGAGTGAGCAAATTCATTTTAATAAAAAATATCTGACAGGATAGTGTGGCTCCTGATTCAGCATGCAATTTGCAATTTTTTTTCAGTGAACAGTGTGTGTACAAGGCAGTGCTTTCTTGCCCATTGCAGAGATATCATGTACATATTGTTTACTTATAGGGTAATATTAATACTTAATTATGTGTGAAGCAGTGACAAAGCTGGGTAATTATGCTGAAAGGACAATGTTATTATCCAGGCTCAGCCCTCTTCTCCCTTTGAGGAAAGGAATGGAATAGAAAAATGAAAAAGTTTATAGGCTGTACTTTATCTACAAGGGATTTCCTTTGTGCTTGGACATTCTTTAAAGTTACCAAGGGACTTGGCCTTCAGTCTTCTTTGTGCCATGCTGAGGTACTTAATCTCCTGTTAAATGAACTAACTGGAGTAACAGAAGCATTCCATCTGCAGTGGCATGGAGCTGTATTTAGGCTGGCTGCTCCATTACCTACAACGTACAGGTCTATCTCAAGCACTGGGATTTTTAGTTTCAGTTATATCAGTAAGACAGTAGGAAAGGTAATTATCTTTTCTAGAGTGCTCCTTCAGCAGTGCTGGGCTTTCACTATGTTACTTTCAAATTAGAAGAATGAAGACTGAAATACATGTTTGGAGATAAACGGCATTAAAAGGGAAAGATTATGTTTAAAACCAATTGTATTTAAATGAAAGGATTTACTTTTATCCTTACATGTGTCCAAAGCATTGGTATTCTGGAGTTCTCCTGGGAGGATATCTAAATTTGCAGGAGAATGCTTCAGGTCATCACCACTATGTGTTCTGTCCATTAGAAGTCAAATATGCTGTCTGTAACTATGGGCAGATAGTTAGAATAATTTGAATAGAAATTTTGTAAGGAAGATTATGTGAAAAGGACTTCCCTGAATATTATTTAGAATTACCCTTTTTGTCCTGTCACTGCATGCACTTTTTTTATGAGGGCATATAGTGATTGAACAAGAAGGACTGCCTTTAAACAGGCAGAGAATAGGTTTAGATTGGATATTAGGAAGAAATTCTCTACTCTGAAGGTGATGGGACTATGGATTAGGTTGTCCAGAGAAATGCTTTTACTGCTCCTACAAGTGTTCAAGGTCAGGTTGGATGGGGCTTGGAGAAAACTGATGTATGAAGGTATCTATGCCCAGGGCAGGGGGTTGGAACTAGATGATCTTGAAGGTTCCTTCCAACCCAAACCATTCCATGATTCTGTGGATTGTTTTTTCCTGATAATAATTTCTGAATAATTTTTTCAATTCATACACATTGGTGAAAAAATGCTTAACATCTGAAACCTAACTGAAATAAAAACTGCATCTGCATCTCTCAGGGCTAAAAATGGTCATAAAATAACTAGGAACCAGGACTACTATTTTGCTTTGTTTCTGTCATGGAGTGAGAGGGAAAGTGAATTAATTGAATGCTGTTCTTGAGAAAACCAGAATTGTTCATAGTAACAAATAAGCCTCTTCTAGATAATGAAACCTGATGTATTTTTAAATTATAGTGTTACCTGAACTAAAAACTGGGAAGAGTATTACAGTGCACTTTTCCTATTGGATTATGTTCAGGTGTATATTCCTGGGTGGAGTATCTGAGTCTCTAGAACTTACTGGTGGTAGCAATTTACTCCTCATAGATTTTGTCACCGAAGAATCAGTAATATTTACTAGTTTAGGGATTAAGACTGACTATGTTCTTATAGAGAAAAATACATCCCTCTTCATTATCCTGAACATATTTGCAAAATTTAAAAAGTCAGCATTTAAGAAAAGCAGTACGTAAGTCAGCAAAGTCTTCCTCTAGAAGGGTCTGGTTCGTGTCCCAAATTATATTTTCAATTACTGTAGACAGATATCCTTGAACTGTGAGCATTTGTATTGGGATCATTATTGTGGGAAATACAGTATTATGTGTCAGGTTGCCTCCATTGATAGCCATAAGTAAAAGACAAGAGTCCTGGTTGGTTTGCATATTCTCTGAGTGTCCTTCACATGGCAGGAGAGGAGGCTGACTGTATAACTGATATAACTGCATTTCTGGGGGCACTGGACTGTGTTCCCAAAGTTTTTTGTATGTAGAGGTTTTGACCTTCCAGGTGAGAATGGTCCAGACTAACTGAAGTGTTTGGATTTGCTGGCCAGACCTAGGACTGGTCCGCATCCATTAAAGTTCCATTGCGGGGTTACTGTGGTACCTAAAGAACTATACTAAAATGAGAATGCAACTTGTCTGTAAGACCAAAATATTGTCATGTGAGTTCTCAGAACTGTAAACTGAAATGTCAGAACATAATGGACAAATTTCCATGTTGTGTCTCATTATGGGCAGGTTTGATTTCTGTGTAACTGAAGTCTAGGCAGAAGTTACACTTTTATTTACTTTTCAGGCTTCAAAGGTAAACATTTCACATTTTGAACTAGAGATGGTGTGTTTTGGGTCAGTATCAAACTGTATGCATTTCTTTGCACTTAATTAGTTAGGCAGTGTCTCTGATTATTTCTTTCCTGTAATTTTAATGTTGCCATTTCGCCCAGATTTCAGTGAGTTTGGTACTTTCCTTCTTGATACTAGTTCTTACTTTTGACTGTTTCATTCCTAAGGCAGGAGCAGTGAATTAAATTAGGTATTAAAATCAAGGATATTTGCTTTTTTGAAGTAACTGTCAAAAGCGTTTTTCTGTGAAACCTTTCATTTTTTATATCTTCTAGTTGGTTACAATTTTTGAGCCGCAAGTCCCAAGTACCATTCTAGGCACAAAGAAAGGAGCTAAGACATTCCTTTCACTAATTTGTTCTGCCTTTTTTTTATAATGGCCAAACTTTAGGCATCTGCTAATCTTTGTGCCCAAAGTATACTTTCAGTGAAGCTGCTAGGAATAAGTTATTTAAATCTATCTCATAGGTTGAAAGTTTTATGACAGTTCCTTCAAATGTAGAAGAAACCAGCTTCTGGTATTGCTCCACTGAAATGCTGATGGATTTGATGTGTCACAAATGTTGCCAACCTCTACTGCCCAAATGGAGCAGGTACCACTTTGTGGAAGTTTAATAACTGCTAGATGTTGATGAAGTTTGACTTTGTAGATAGTGAGCTTATACTGTTCTTGTGGTTAATAGATGGATGGAAGCACATATCACTCCACTGGAAATCCATATGCATCTGTCTTGAAAACTGCAAGTCTTTTTCAGGAAAATTATTTTGATATCCTATTCCCTCTGGAGGTTCATATGTAAAGGCATGCCATAGCTATGATGGAATTGTTCTCTGGACATAGAGGTTGTGGCCGTATTCTGGCAGCCATCAGGTCTTTGGCAGGCTTATTCATGGCTGTTTGCACTTAAAGGACCTAATGCATTCTGGACATGTAATTGGCTGTGAGGATATTCTACATTATTTTGTATACAGCTTTCAGTTTGAAAGAATATTGCTATTGTAACTGCAAGGGAAGCTAGCCCGTAATAGCAGATGCTGTTACCAGGCAGTTAATTTGCAAAAGGCCAAGAATTAACAGTTTTGCTATTTATGTGGCACACTAATTTTTCTGCAAAAGGAAATCCACATTGATGAATAATTTAAATCCCAGTCTCCCTGCGAGTCTATAATCACGTGCCCCACAGAGACTGGAGTACATTCTACTGTGAGCATTGTGCAAAAGATTAGTAGCTCTGTAGTGGCAGTGCTGCTATAACAGTGTGAATTGCACTTTTAATTTGTCTTCCCATCTGACAGAGCATCTCATTATACTTACAAAATCTATTTTAAATTATACTTTTTAAATTCTCAGTTGAAAGATATTTACATAAAAAGGTGAAGATTAAATAAATTGTTTTAAGTCATATCAGCAAATCATTTTAATGAGAACATCCTTTCTTCTTGCATTTGGAAAAGAATGTGTGTTTTATTCCCACCAAGTTTAGTTCCAGTCAGTCAAACCCAGCAATGACTGGATCCAATTTTTTACATTACAGTCCAGATGTGAAATGTGTGATAAGACCTATTTTGTGTCATAAAATTATGCAGGATCTCTAATAGCTAACTTGTTAGCTATCTTGAGCTGAGAAATATTTTATACAAAATCTTATGTAAGATGAAAACTTGTTCTTTCCCCCATAAGTAGTCCTGAGCTGAAAATTACTGCATTTTGTTAATCAGATTAAATTGTGAGGGAATATACACATAAGGTCCTTAGGCACACATTTTTAATAACAACATTACATTTCTTTCACTCCTTCTTTTTGCCCTATTTGCTCTTCCTTAACTACATTATTGAAATCTAGGAAGCATAATAGCTGATCTATTTAATGCCACATCATTATCTTCTCACAGCATAATGCATACTATTCATTCTCTCATATTATTCATTAATCCATTATATTTATTCTATCCTAGGCTTTGTGTAACAATGTAAGGACTCAGACTTTCACTGTACAAATGAATACTATTTTGCAGCATTCAAAGATTGCAATTAATATCAGTGACCTGCTCATTTGATGGTTCACTTGTTGGTAGGATTGCATGTGAGTTGGACACTACTTGTTGTACCTCTTGTTTATTTTTCTGGACATTTGCTGCTGGAGTTAGTCCTGTGCTGAGCGCGGTGTGAAAGCTGTGGCCATTCATATGAGACTTCAGCATCAATAGGACTGTACTTACATTAAAAAATTGTATTTAATACTTTCTCTTATAAAATATATGGTCCAGGTGCTTTGAGGTAAGGGGGGGTTTAGGAGGCTGTTGCAGTGCTCCTTGCTCCTGGCAATTGTTTTCCAGCAGAGTGCAGCTCCTGGGCTGTGGCTGCTGTAGCCGTGGCCGAGGGCTGCTGTGACTGGCTGGGGACACGAGCATCCCTTGCTGTGGGACAGAGCTCTGAGGTCACACCGGGGCAGACAGGCTGCTCCAACCCATGTCCCTAGCCGTATTCCTGTGCTTTGTGGGGCATGTCAAGAGGTGGTTTTACTGCTTTTTAGTTGCTTATTTTGTCCTTTTTTTGCACACAAATTATTCTCAAATATGACAGTTCTTAATGATTGGTGAGGCATGGGCTTTGGGTTCAGATCCAGATTTGAACTTCAGAGGCTGCTGGGAGATATTAGGACCTGCATTTCTGACTTACCTTACCTATTGTTGTTTTTTGTACTTTTTATTTGCCAAGAAGAGTTCATGTAAGCTCTTCATTTTTCTACCATTTTTCTAGATCACTTTTGTTTTTGCAGCACCCACAGATTTAGCTTGGAAGTTAAAGTAGAAATTAATTTTAAAATTAGTTTTTACTATATGCCTAGTTGACTTGTGCAGCTGTAAATTGCCCACATTTAAAACTAATAAAAGAGTAGATATATAATGAAAGGGTAAATAATGTCCAGAATGGACAGCAGTGTTAATTAAGATCTTATGTCTCCCAGGAATTGAAGGTGTAGCCCCAGCTCCACAGAAAATGGAACATGTGCTGAGTTGTGAATACAGAAACTTTTCCCAGCGCAGAGTTCCAGACTAGAGAGCTCAACACCTTGCATAGTTGGCCTCTAACTGTGTACGCACCCATGAGCTGATATTACATGTGCATACCAAACAGCAATTACACTTCATAAAGCTATGCAAGCATTTTGGAAAACAAGTCTCACTACAGTGTTAAAATCAACTTCCACCATCTGTTTGGGAGAAGCAGTGGGCTGGTTTCTTGTGAACTTGGCAATTAAATATGCTAAAATATAGTAGTGGCAGAATACAATATTTGCCATACCTATTAAGACCAAAAGCTGAAATCCAGCTAAGTAACACCAAACCTCAGATCAAGAGTCACCATCTGGCTACCAGGTTAATCAAAACTCTTGATACTCGTCATACTCTCTCAACTGGTATGCATTTTTAATTATTAATTTTAAAGCAACAGGAGTTAAATTCTGATTAGAAAAGCAAAGTTCTTATTTCAAGGGTTTAAAAAGGTGTAAAGCATATAAGTGTGTATATTATGGGGTCTTATATCCAGATTATTTTTCTGGGTATGGTTTTTAGATTTTTAAAATTATTTTTGGAGGACAGCAAAAAATGCAGAAATTTTAGCAGTTCTCTAATGCTAGAGAGATTAAGGCCAGCACAAGAACATAGTAGACCACTTTTCCAGCTTTTGAAATAATGAAATCACAACTTTTTCTGGGTGAAATATAATTTCTGCTCTTTCCAGTAATAAAGCAAGCTAACAAACACAGAATACCTTTTAAGGGTATGTCAGGACTTCTGATATTCTGGAAAATTATGTCAAAGAATAAACTTGTTTCTAAATCTCATTTGGGTGTTCAATTTCCAGAACCAGTGCCCTGTAGTATTCTATGAACAATAATTTAAATGGAGAACTCTGCACGACAGAAGATTAGAGTGAACAAAATGCTCTCACACAAACACACTTCAGTACCTGGCATAAGTGTGCAATTGGTGCTGCTCCTACCAGGAGGAGATAGTTGTCATAACTGTGTGAAAAGAGGAAATTGCAGCTGTTTAATATCCTCTTGCTGGATAAGTAAAAGATTCCATTGAGTGGGTTTCATGTCATCCATCTCTGCTTTTCAAATTATTAATTCATATATACCTACTGGCATCACTCAAGCAATAATAATACATAGATTTTAATTTTTAATTAGTATTTGACAAATATAATACTTTGAGGAACAGGCCACAATAGAAAAAATTATGGTGAGGCTCAAAGACTTAACTTTTTTTTTCTTATACTACCTGTAGATGACTATTTCTGAATTACAGCCATCATGACAAATGTCCCATTTATCTTTTACCTCACGTAAAAGATTTTCATTATAGCTGAGCAAAGAATTGGTATTTGATGAGCTTAATCTGGCTGACAGTGCACTGGAAATATATAGTGGTTTATATTTATGGGAACAATACATATTGGAGAATTGCTTTCCCACTTCATTCCATTGTTTGTTCATGTAAATACTTTGCACATCTTGCAGTTAATGAGACAAATAGTTTGAGATGACTGCTAAACTTTGAGGTCAAAGCATACAGTTAAGGTTCATCAGCCCTATGCTAACTTAGGTGAAATACAATGGGAACATGGGATTGGAAAAGGACACTGCTCTCAGCGTGCAGAGAAGTGTCCTCTAGATACTTTCTTCCAAGTGGATTTTAGTCTTCCTTTTTCTGTTGAAGAAACATGTATTGCCACCATCAAATAAAATATATTGGACTGGACATACAGGAGAAAGCCACTGGAAATAGGTGAAGACAATATCTTTACACACTCATGGCACTTCTTGTTTCCAGATTTATTCCTGAGATGTGAATTCATCCTCATTCCTGCCATTCACAGGAGATTTAGCAGCATTTGGATTAGCCAGTGAAAACCAAACATGCATTGCTGTGATACCAGTAAAAGAGGAAGGTGCACATACTATTCACTAGGACAAGAAACAGAAAAAAAATCCAAAACAGAAGTCTTAATCAGAATTTCACTTCCATCTACCTTAGTAGCTTTTTGTTAAGTATATGCATTTCTGTGGTAAGTAATTTTCATCATTTAGGCAGTATTTTTTAAACTGCCAGTGCACCTTGACCTTGAAATTTCAATTTCATTTTTCTCTGAAATTTCAAAGTTTACATAAGGAAATTATGGGAAAACTCCCCTTTCCAAAATTTGTGACTTATTTTATGCAAATTTTTTATATTTCTGGTTCAACATTTATAGTAATGAAACTTGAACAATAGCAATATAAGTGAAATGATTTTACTTATTATAGCTATCCAGAATAAATTTCCATACAGCATCTGTAGATAATTTGGAAAAAGAAGCATAAAATAAATATGTGTCTCCTCTGATTATTTCCAGATCAAAAATTTGGCAGTACTTGCCAAATCTGATTGTCTGGAAATTTAGGTTAATCTTTTTCAAGTTCTTAAGGTTTTAACACATGAAAATGGATCCTTTTGTTTCATTGCCTTTAGAAACCCCATTTTCTGTGAAACTGTAAAGGATGATTACAATTGAAGTTCTTGTCTAATTATTGGACTTTGGGAGCTTTCAGAGAAACACTAAATATCAAAGACTCCAGAGAAGCACTGGGGAAACTGCTTCCTTCACTGTGCAGCTGAAATGGAGGCCCATTGTGAGCAGCTGCAACTGCAAATAATGCAAGGAGCAACATGAAACCAGAGAATGTCCTCTCTTGAGCCAGTGCTGTAAGAAGAGCTTTCACCTTTAACTAGCAAGGATTTTGGGAAGAGCGAGCAGATAGCTGCTAAAATGAAATATAATTAACTGATGCAGGAGGAAATACGCTTTGGCTTAGATTGTATTTTGTTTCTATTTAAATTTTGAAAGCTGTGGTGATTTTTCAAAATTAAAAGAATATATTATGAACTGCTGATCTCAGTATTGTACATATAGTCTCCTGCAAGTCTGGCAAACTCATAATAATTTCCTTTAATGGTGATGGCACTGCAATAGCTATATTTGTGACTGAAATGATATGGAAATATTATTATACCATTTTTTCTTAGTAAGTAATATATGAGCAGCATTATAACTGAGCTCTTGCAAAAGATAACATTCCCTTATTAAAATTTAGTCCTAAGTTCATTGAAACAGCATTCTAAACCTTTCTATCTCACCATTTATCTTTAGAAGTTTTGGTAATTATCTGACATCTTTCATTTATGGCCGTTCCTATGTCATACTAGCTAATTCTATTTCTTACCTAAAGACCCTTTTCTGGTCTTGCACATTTAGAGAGTAATGCTCTCTTATTAATAAGACTCACATAAAATGCCTTTCTAAGACAGCACTAAAAGGATCCTAGTTGACTGTACTGCTATTGTATGTTACCAAATTTAGATTATTAGTGGCAGCAAATTAGACATTATTTGGTTGAGTTCCTATACAGTTCCAATTAATTATTATAAAATGAAGAATGAAAAGAAAAAACCAACCCTCTCTTTAATCATGAATACTACAAACACTGATTGTAACCTCTTGCTTAGGAACAAGTTGTGTGAAATTCTGCATATCCTTGTCTCTAACAGTGGTGCTGCAAATGTAATTCTTATGAAAGTATAATGACAGAGCTCTCTTTAATAATAATATGCAAATAAAAGTAAATAATTTTTTGTTGTTCCACTAAGCATGCATAAGAATGCAAATGCAGAATTTGTTAGGAACATTTAAACCTGCTGTAAATATGGTAATATCTGAGTATTTTCTGAACCAAGTCTGCATTAGGAAGAAAAATCATCTTTATTGAAATTTAGTTCACTCTTATAAACTTCTAATTCAAGGACATTTCACATTGCTAGGCTGGAATAAAAGGATCTTGATCTAATTATGAATAATGGCCTTTATATTTTATTGATAAAGTCAACTGAAGTGTTAGTCTCAGTTCTTTACTCAAGTCCTGTCTGCCAGGGCAACATGAAGCCAGTGCCTTCCCTCTGGGCTGGAAGATGTAGGTGGTGAGCAGGGCAGGTCATTGCTGGCTAGTGTCTGTCCCACTGCCACTGAGTAATTTCTTAGGCTTTCCATTTTAGCATGTCATTTTCCATATGTTATTCACCTGAAAGGGTCAGCCTGCTCAGCAGTGTCACCATTGGTAGCCTGGCTACCAGACTCAGGGGGAAACTCTCAATATTCTGATGGCTGAAAATGGCAGGTATGGAGCCAGTAAAGCATCCAGTTTGGCAGTTTTACAATCATTTGTGCTTTTCTTAACAGTAGAACTGCTTGTAGATTAGGTAATACTTCCTGTGGGGGAAAAAAAAAAGACAGAAAAGCTCTTGTTGTTAATTGCATTAAAAGATAAGGGTTTTGCTCTTTCACAAAAGGGAACAATTCACTGGGTAATTTGAAGTAATTTATTCTGCATTCTATGCTCTAAATTAGGGGGATGTACTGCAGGTAACTGTTCCCTGACTTTGGTACACAAGCTGTCTTTTCCCTAGGCTATGGTGTCACAGTAGGAATAATGGCCCTAAAATGCAGATCAGAACTTGTCTGAGGGCCTTCTGAGTGACAGGTTCCTTTCAACATGCCATTGAGGTTTTCTGAGGATCTGAAAAGGCTTTTCAGATTAATCACAACCTAAAGGGCATCTTGTACAAGTATAAAATAATTATAATAATTATCTCCTTCCTCATGAGGTTATAGGGTTGCATCTACATTAGCAAACAGTTTATCTCTGCAGAAGTGATTTTGTAGACACAAACTGTTGTTGCTGAGGGCATGATGTCCACATTATATTAATTTAGTGGAGAAAGTTTTTTTGACAAGCCCTCGTGTCCTGAAGGGAACACCCCTAAACTGTAGGAATGCATTAGATTCACTCTTGGGCTCATTTTTTGCTTAATTTTCATCTAAAAGGGATTAATTTGCTGTGAAACATTCCAGAATCATTCCATGCTATGATACAGACCATAGCAAATGGAGAAAATTTGAAAAATTGTTTGAAAATCAAGGTCCAGCTCCAAATTGAAATGCGGATAAAAGTGCCCCTTGTAAGAGTCCAAGGAACTAGAGGAACAAAATACTATTTATTGATTTGTTTTGTCATTAATTCTCCTGTTGTGCACTACCTGCAAGTCTCAAACTACATATCATGCAGCAGGAAGCTGGCCATAGAAATTTAAGAGGAGCTGGTTATGACTGGCTACTTAGTGAGCTCCTGGCCATATTAAAATGCCATTTCAAGGCAGGCATAGTACATGCCAAAGAGAGTGCATTATTTCTTGAGGTAGACTCACTTGGATGAAAGTCAGGGTTGAAGGTCCCTATGACTCTTACACAGCTGCTGTTACCTTCCAAAAGAGGATATTTGAAAAGAGGGTGGGAAATAGATTTTATTTTTCAAGGAGAACTGGGTGCCATTTAGATACTTCAGCTATCATTAAGCAATGACCTAGCTTGAACTAATTCCTAGCAAGCCATCCAAGAATACCCTGAATTTTCTGTTTTCAGTATGAGCTGGTATTAATCATATCTTATTGTTTTAGAATATTGACAAGCAAGTAGAGACTGAGAGTCAAAATTCTCTAGCATATTGGGTGATTCTAAAGACAGCATTAATTATAGTCTATGCAACTGATTAGGTAAAGTGCCAGAGCAAAACCCCACTAGTATTTGATAAAGCCCTGTGCAGAGAGAAAAAAAGACCATTTTTCATTTGTATGAGTAGAAAATACGTATTTTCTTCTATGTGGGCATACCTCTGCTGAGTACAAGACGCTGTATCTGGATTACCTGCTGGACTTCATGTTCTACTTCCCAGCTGGTGGCTGAAGGTTGTTTGTGCTGCCTGGATGCTTCCTTTAGCATCTCTCAAAGTGAAAAAAGTATTTTTCTATGCATATCCTCAGGAATAGAGATTTGCATTGTGTACCAGATCCATATTTTGGAAAAGTCTGGTCTAACTTTGATCTCACTTTTTTTCTCTGAAGGTTGTGCCTGTGCTGGCTGTGACAAATGAGCATGGGTTAGGACTTGACATTAAAAGAGTGGAGGAACGCATTCCAGCTGTGTTTCAACTAGGTTTACTCCCAGTTGACAACTCCTCTTTTCTTAGTGTGTTATGTCAACTGTTAGAACTATTTTTGGTCATTGCACAAGAAAGCTTCATATTTTTCTGTGATTTGAGCAACCTGTCATTTTTATTTACACTTGAACCCTTACTTTCAAGTGTGGCCCAAAATGTGTAGGAGTCAGGTATAAAACATGGATTAGGCTCAGACCTACAATTATTTGTCAGAAATGCTACTATGCCTATTGACAGACGTAATTGCCATGAAAATAGCAGGGTAGAGCTTAGTCAGAGTCCTGCTTCCCTGTTCATCTGTAGAGGTCTCTCATAGTGTTATCTGCCAGAAGAGTTCTTTGGGGAAAAAAAATCAAAAAACTTTCAGTTGGATATTCATGCAATAGAATCTGAACATAAAAATTTCAGATCTGACAAGATTGTGTAATATAATGATGGCCTTCATCCATACTCATATGCATGTAAGAATCCCAGAATTAGTCCTCCACTATTGATTGAAAGATATTATGTTTAAGACAGTAGTTACTTTAAATAGAGCTAATAACAACAGAGATTTTTAAATTTCTTCATCCAAACTTTCAAAATTTGTCTAATATATATAGTATAGTTTCTTCTGTTATCTAAAAATATTTGGACTTGAAAGTAAATAATTTTTAGGTTCTACATCTCTACATTTTCTACATATTTTCTACATTTTCTTTGTTTCTGCTCTTGCGGGAAACAAGACTTCTTCATATCTCGACAATTGTTACGCTTGCCAGTTTTACATTTCCGTGTTGTCATTGTTAAAAAAACAGGATGACAATACAACAAAGATTTTAAATTTAAAACATAAGTGATACAAAAGAGAGTGAGTTTTAAATAAAGTGAGGGAGCTTTAATTATGGAATACTCACTCATGCTCAACAGTTTAACTCACTAAAGTTAGTAAAAAAGCAGTTTTGGTACTGAACAATTCACCTGTGTAGTACTGTGACTTTTTGGGTGACCTTAAATGTTATGACACTGAGATGGCAATTATGCCTTGAAGATGTTAAAATAATAAGAAGGAATATTTGTCTTAATCAAATCTTCATCACTGTGGTCAGTTTTTGAGTGGAGCACAATGTGGGTTTAGGAAATTAGCGAGAACACTCACAGTATTTTTTACTGTGAAATGCTGTAACTTCAGGAGTTTTTCTGAGGAGGATGAAATGACATGGAAGAAATCACTTCACTAATGAACTTGCAAAGAACTTGCTTATAGTTTTCTACATGAAAAACTCAGTTCTTGTGTTCCTGTACTAGAGTACAAGGAATCAAGGTATTGATATAGAGAAAAGACCCCAAAATCACTGAGCAGTGTCCTGATCCTGCCTGCTGGCAAGATACCATCTGGTGCCCTTCTTATGGATATGGTTTTCTGCTGCAATGTCTTTATTTCCTTTTGATTTCTCTGTTTCCCTTCAGCCTTTCCTTTGCTTCACAAGCTAAGCTCTTTAAAACTCCTCCTGTGGTAGAGACTTTATTCCTCTGACTGGAACACTGTCCCCATATTTTTTGTGGGTTCAGTTTCACTTTCGTAAAGATGACTGGCCAGAATTGTGTAGATAATTCTGAATGATAGTTTAAGAAACTTCATACTTATCCTTCTGTGTCTTTATTAGAAATAGATAATTTAATAATTTATAGGATTTGCCTTTTTACAGCCATCTTGTGTCATATTAATAATGTTGTGCTCTTGATCAGCTTAAAGAAACAAATTGGTTTTACACATGTTGTTTCAGATGATAAGTTCCCAACTTGTAGCACAAATGCTATTAATCCCTGATATTCCCTTTCAGTACTACGTGCTGGTACTGCACATGGATTCAATCCACCTTTCAATTCTTGTAATCCACAGCATCTTCTGCTTAATGTAGAAGTCCTGTAGTGACACTGTAGAAAATGCTCTATCTAAAACCAGACAAATTATATCTACCTCATTTCTTTGTCTGGAAAATGAGTTATCCAAAAGAACTGTCAAGTTAGTCTGGCATGAGCTACCTTTGGTAACGCTGCTTCATTTTGTCCTATGTTCTATTTACTTCCCTGTCTTTAATTTGTCTTTTTCTTCAAAGCTTTCAAAGCCCTTGCAAACTGAAGAGGTCAGACTAATAGGCTTACACTTGCCCAGATAATTTTTGTCCTTGCTTTTATATATGGGCACTTCAGTTCCCATTCTCACTAATATTTTATGCTTTCTTTGCCTTAGATTTGGAGGCTTATCTCTGCCGCTGCATGGCCTTTATAAAATCACAGTACACCTAGTGATTCAGATCTTAGTGAGACATTTTGTTCAAAGCTCATTGCATGATTATCTTTTTTTTTTTCACAGTTAAGCTTTTGATTGGTTAGTGAGATATGAATAAAGAAAATTTAAATAACCATCTGCAGGAGGATCACATGTAAGATATAAGCAAATACTGCTGCCTTGATGATTAAGTGAATAGCTCATACCTCCTGCAACTTAAAGCTCCCTTAATCATAGAAACTGGGAGAAGAATAGTTTAAAGTGGCATGATAATATCAGAGAAAATGATGAGAACTGGAGCCTAAGTACCCTCTAATACTGAGCACTTCATGGTCAGAGATTATTTCACAAAGCTGTTGGACATCATTGGGCAGCTTAAAGATATTTTAATACTTTGGATGTTTAAATATTCCATAATGTTTTATGCTAGTACTTAAAAAGTCAGTGAATGGAATGTGTAGGTTTAAGGCTAGATTATTACTTTAAGTTTTGTGTTTTCATAAATACGTAGAAGTATAGAACCTAACCTCCCAAAAATTAATGGGATTTTCTTTCTCCATGCTGAGTAATGTGTCAGCATTAACATTTGTCAGGTGAACATTGTTTTGCTGGTCCTCATGAAATGACCAAGAAAAAATTTAGTCAGTTAAATACATCTGTACTGTTTGAGTTGAAGCTGGCTAGAAAGACTGTGCATTTCTTGTTTACAATTTCTTTGCTTTCTTCATTGTTTTCAATGAGGTGTTGTAGTGAAAAATTAATGAAGATGAAAATTACTATCAACTGTGTGTACAGAGAACTGGGGTTAATCTGGAATCAGGGGACATTAACATTGATAGCAGTTTAGAGGGGAGACCATTATCACAACCATACATGAGCTTTTGGAAGAAATAAATTCTTTCCCTCATCTCTCAGTGTTTCTAGCTGGGAGATGGAACGCAGCTAGGTGCCTAAAGCATTTTATACCTCTGGCAATTTGAGCATTCATGCTTATCAGATTTTGGAAACAATAATATATATGTAAATTTCTCATCCAAGTGCTATGAGACTGTCTGCAAATGTAATTACCTGTATGTGCATCTGTCTACAGTTTCCCTCTGCTGGGAAACTAATTGAAGTATGCAAAGAAGAATATTTTTTTGTTTATTGCATGTTTTCATATATTCCATAACTTTTTATTTTTCAGATATTTGAGATATTTTCTTTTCTTGAAACTGTCTCTTATAAAAGCTCACTTCCTAATCTGTTTCCAAGAACTCATGTTGTATACATACATTTGTGCATGTGCTTAAATTTAAGTATGTGCTTAAGTTACACTGATTTAAATAAAAGAAATAAATGAGCATACCTATCAATCATATGCTAAAGGACTTTTGTCAGATTTAATTTGCCTCAGAGCCCTAAGTTTTAGCACACTAGCCTTTCAAAAGCCCTCTTTATGGCGTTAAAGACCCAAAATCTTCAGTCTGCTTCCACTGCTACACTTAACAAAGTGACAGTGACAAGACTGGTGTATCCATCTGCCTAGAGTGCTTTAACTATTTCTGAATGTTTCTTCGTAGTGGGACTAAGCTCGCTATCACTACTTATTCTGGCTATTGAAATATCCACGCTGTTAAACAACTTTTTTAAGGAAAAAACCCAACAAACCCACCCCTTCTGCTTTGTGTGCACGGATTTCCCACATCTCCTGTGAGACACTAGTGTGCATTGCTAGGCTAAATGCCTCTTCCCTTTCTCTCATTGCCCACCTGCATCAAAGAAAGTGAGAACGTGTCCGTGTCTATCCCCAGCTTCCTTTTGGAATCAGAGTGCCCTTTGTGTCTGTTACAAGCTGTGTTGTATGAAGCAAAAGGAAGATTGATTTTCACAAGCTGCCACGTACCTGAAGTAATGAAAGTGGCAAATTACTTGTTCCCTGAGCAAACATGACAGGAATGTCATAGAGGGAATTTATATATATGCAAATGCACAGGGGTCACAGGGGCGTTATTTTTACAAAGCGACCTTTTTCACCAGGGGGGCATTTTAAAATCTGCGTTAGTCTACACTGGAAAGGCTGAATAAAACTGCAAATACCTGCATTGTGTGGGATGTAGCAACTAACACAACTAATAAATAATGTGCGATTCAACACAGTAGAGAAGATAATTTAAATGGCTACATTATTTCTGTTCAAGAGACTTGGGGTCTCAAGTGATTTCTACTACTCATTTAGGCTTTTTCTGAAGTAACAAATAAAATATTTGTCATAAAAACTAAATTAAGAGGATGTGGGACTAATTTTCTACCAGGTTTTTTGTCTCTTAAGCATTTTGTCAGGATTCAGTAGAAAAATAGGCTTATGTATCTTTTTGTGAACCCTTGCATTCACAGGGTCTGTGTATTTGCAAAAGGCAAATGGATCTTACTGACAGTGAAACTTCCCACATATGTAAAACAGGAACGAATGAATTTTGAACAACTTCAAGAAAACTGTGAGAGTTGTTTTGAGAATCTGTTTTATGTAAAGAAAAGAAAAACAAGGAGCAACAGAGAAGAATGCTGTTACTCGTAGGAAACATGAAAATGTTATTTGTGTATAAGCTTTTAAAGGAAGAATAAAAGCTATTTTTTCCTTTTAGTTTTTACTCCACAACAATAGAGATAACATGAGTTTTTACTTCACCTAAAATCAGAAAGCAAGGCAGCTTAGCACCGGTCATACAATATAAGGTAATTCCCATGTGATTCTCCTTTAATTCTGAATTGTTGGCAAGGTGGCTGAAATCAAGTCCAGAAACAAAGAAGGAAGAAAGTACAAACACAAAAGCTTATGGATGCTACGGTTAAAATACGCATCTGTGCATGGCGTTTTCAGTACAGCTGAATGGTTGGAGCCCATCTGCTGTTGAAAGTGGGCTGATAGTGAGGTGGAGCAGTGACAAGGAGAGCCTGTGCAACATGAATGTATTCACAGTTTGCTGTTGTTGAGCCACAGAGGGCAGGGGGAGGGATTTCCGCTGATGTGGCAGCTTGTGAAACTCTTCTGCAGCATCAGATATGGTTTCTCCCTGAGAAAAAGCCCTGCAGTTTTTTGTCACTAATCACTAAAACAGTCTATTCTTGAGTTCATGATACCAAACTGGTTTTGGTCTCATGGACTGTGCTTCAGGCAAAAGAAATCTTAGGGAGCAAAAGTAACAAATCCTATGAAGGAATCCTTGTGTTGTGGTGTCAGTGAAGAGCTGGGCACAACAGAGCCATCGCACACTCAGCCACTGCCTGTTTGGATTATGTGGGTGACATCTTTTTGTTATATTTTGAATGTGTTCCTGAACCACAAAAGGAGCTATCTTTCTTTTTTCTTGCTTCAAAGCACATTGAAAAATGAACTCAAACACAGCAGACTTTCATGTCCTCTTTTGTGTGAAAGTGCAGAGAATTCCTTGGGTTTGTTTCCAATATGTTAGGTTAGAAACTGAAGGAAATTCTTTGTTACACATAAAGCTCATGTGTAAAATTGATTTTCACGTGTAGGTGGTTCCTATAGTATGGCTATTCTCTGTTTTGATCGGCTTCGGCTTATGTGGCATTATTGAAGGCTGGATGGATCACAGTGAGGGAGAGGTTCTGAAGAAAAGAAAGTAAATAAAAGAATAAATGTTGCAAAAAGAAAACTATTCTGGTTATTATCTATAGTTTGTCTGCGGAGCTCTGCATCACCTCTAGTAAAAGCAGACATAATTTCAGAGCTAATTTGTCCTACTTATCACAGCCAGTTATGTTAGTGTAATGACAGTACTGAAATGGACTCAGTTTTATTTCCTGGATGCGCTTACCCGACACAGATCAGGGTTGCAAGAGGCTAATAGTTATTTCAGAGCTGAGGTCAAGTGCTACCTAGTCCCAGTGTCTTCTCAGTGCCCTATCACGGGCTGTTTTGCAAATCCATAACAAGATAGCCAGCATCAGGGTTTCAGAGCCCAGGTGATAATGCATGCAGTGAGATACTGGGCATATCTCGTGGCCTCTCTGTCCTCTCCTTCTTTTCCAGTTCCTGACTCTGTCAATAATGTGCCTCCATTCCAATCTCAGCTTCTTGGACTATAAACCCTTCATTTTTTGTTTCTAGGGCTGAGTTGCTACAATGTGGTCCTTGTGTGTAGCAGGACTTCTAGCAGAGAGCTCCACATCTTGTTTGTGCTTCTGCAGCCTCTTGCCTGTCCTTGGACTGACCACTGGGAGTGACAATGCCACAGTCCCAGGTCTGGGTCTAGGGTTGCATAGTATAATTACTTTGAAGGTTAACATCATCTTCCAGCTTTTCCATTTGAACAGCTCTATGTTATAAATACTTTAACTGATTACAGTTTTTTCTGTAGTTCTTCTGGTGCCTCTGAACTATTAGTCCCAAACTGCTCCTTGCACTGATTTTTCTGTTAATTATGTTTATTATGAAACTATTATTAGACACAGTTCAGATTTTAGTCTTCCTAAAGGTGAACACCACTAATAACTAGTGCAGAAAAATGTAATAGGCTTGTGATGCAGAAAGTGATGAATAATTTTTCTCAGGATTGGGAAACCTAGCAATGGCAATGAGCCCAGATTTTCTGTGTCAAAGCTGAAGCCCTTCCCTGGCTTTGCAGAAAACAGTCTCAGTGCTAGCTTACTCCTTTTTGTTGTGCTCAGCTGTGTGCAGGGGTTTGCATCTTCACTCTGTCATGCATCCCGAGGGCTGCTGTTCTCAGGCAGAGAGGTTGGTTTTCTCTCTTTCCCCTGCCACTACTCTTTTTCCTGAGCATTTGCATTTTCTGATGTGCATTTGCTGCCAGTCTCACAGCGCAGTGAGGGAATCTGGCATCAGCAGAATACAGGAAGAAACTGTATTAGATTCAACCTTGCTTTAATGGTGCAAGTCCCACTAGGTTTTGAGAAATGTTATGTAGGTGAGGAAGAAAGATTTGATTTTAATGAGAGATGACTTGCACCAGCAGCATAACAGGTGCAGTATGAGAATCTAGAGTGAAAGAGTTAATTCATATTCTTTTCACAGAGATAACTGTGAAAGAGCATATGCTGAATGTGCATTCTAGTCTCATTTTTTTGTTCTTATTTACAGTGACACATAATGTATTTCCCTTTAGCTTTGAGTGCTTCATAAACCTGGAGCTGATGATGAATATGCAGTTTACACTCCAAAGGCACTAGAATCAGTGCAAGAAGGAAGACCTTAGAGTGGTTCACAGCACACTGTGATCTCTGCTGTGATTATTAATCAGTCAGGCTTTCAGGGGCACATGCACCATCCTGGCTACACCACTCGCTTACTTCTCTCTCCTTTTGCTTGATAAATGTGATATCTAAACCTCTGGGAAACACATAAAAATGTGTGACTTCTGTAAAAGAATCCTGAATACTGTTTGCTCTGAATTAATGTTTAAAAGAGTTTGGTGCACCTTTCATTGGGTTGTTAGTTTCAGTCTTGTTTTCTTACACACAGCCTGCTCATCAATCTCCTGCAGAGCAAGATTGGCAGTTCTGGGGAGAGTGGTCTGGTTTGAAGTCTGGAAGACATAAGTGCAGTTGTGGGGTGTGTGTTGCCTTATCAGCGTGTGGTGTTATACTGGAAAGAAATTTACTGAAAGGAGGGGAATTGTTTTGAAGAAGTGGAAAATGATTTAGGACTTTCAACATATTACTGGTTAAATCTGTATTAGAGCAGTCTGCATTTCAGAGTTGTGGTTGCCCAAGATAGCACTGTACACAAGCAGAGGAAAAGAGATTCACCTGAATTCCTTTGGGTTTCTTAGGAATACAATAGGAGAGACAAATGTGCAACCATAATGAATTAATGCATTTTGTTCTGCTCATAAAAACAATCTATTTCTAGGCATTACAATACAGCAACAATTTTGTTCAAGTGATCAAGTTTTCAACTTTTCTAGTATAAATGGTTTGAAATAGTTATCATTGTTCTACTGACCTATCAGCAGACACATGACCATGGTGTAGAGCTGTTCCATAGCCAGCTCCATAGGGTTCTTCCACAGGGAAGAATTGAGAGAAGGACTCATTACTGTACCTCTTGCCACTCTCTGCACAGCTGTAATCCTTAAGCACTAGAGCCTACATGCCTGAACTTGTCTTTTTGGCAGGTGGAGGGGTATTTTGTCTTTGGAGGAGGTTACTGAGAAATAAGTCATGTACTATCTTATGCTTGAACCACTCTGATGGCTTGCTGGCACAGTGAAAACATCACTGAGAAGATGAGGGGAGCTCTGTGCAATTTCCCTTGGTGCAGTAAATCAGATCTTTTCATTACCCAGAGGTAGTGAGGGAGAGGGTAGTGAATCTGCCCTGCTCTACTTCGTGTTTACAAACCCCTCAGGTCTTCCTAACAGGATTTCTCTGCAGAAGGATTGAGACATGAACTGAAGGTCTGTTCAGATCTGTTACTGCCTTAGGACTCGTTGCATAATCCAAAAAGAGCTACAATCCCAAAAGTTAGAGACACCACTGTTTGACCAGAGACAACTGCAGGGCCATGACTGGCTGCAGACACAGCAGTGGAACAGCTCAGTTTGTCAAGACCTGCTCAGAGATGCATGGGTTCATCCTTCTTGCCAGCTTTGGAGTCTGCTGTGGTTATGAACACTGTTTGTGCCCTGAGAGAAATTATGATGATGCTGAATTCTCCTGGTACCGACTAGGGTGGAGGAGTGCTGTCAGACCAGGGTGGCAGGTTATGTTGCTACTTTATGTACCTCATTTAGAGCTCAGCAGAATTTAAGACTTTAAGACTGAGCTGGACACTTATAAAACATTAGTCAATTCTCCTTAAATTAAGAAAAATATGCATTTTTAAGAAATCTTAAGATAAATATTTAATTTTGTGTATTTTTATTTTCAGGATGAATAAGAGATACTTACAGAAAGCAACAAAAGGAAAACTGCTAATAATAATATTCGTTGTAACACTGTGGGGGAAATTAGCATCTGGGGCAAATCATCATAAAGGTAAGAAATTCTGTTCTGTTCTATCATGTTGTGTCTGTGGCCTCCACCAACAAATTCAGAAGGGTCTGGGCTATGCCACCTTTCCTCCTTATGCATATTTATGTCTCCTGATACTGGTTCACTAATCAGTGAATTAGCATTTCATTAAATGCTAAAAAAGAGTAATAAAATAAGAAAAAAATAGTGAGTACATTTTGTCTCATAAAAATAGTTATCAGCAGATATATATGATGCAAATGAATTCCTGGAAAGAAACAATTTTAGTAGCTTATATGATGCTCCTGCATGCAGTTATCTACCAAGATTAACTTCATGGATAATGTGTGTTGAATGAGATTGTTTCATCATCAAAAAAAGACTGCCACTTTGCAATATTGTCTGGTTTCTATGCTTTGCTCCTAACACCTGAGCAGGAACTTTTTGTGACAATGTGAGATTTGTTTCCTCTTGGTCATTCCAGCCTTTAATATGAATGTATTCATACCAGCACAAGCTGTGATGGATTATTTAATTTTGTAAAAAGGTCTTTCTTTTGCATGTGTGTTTCTGTTAACCCTAACACAAGGAACAAGCTCTCCAGATTCATAAACAAATGCCTTCTTATAGGCTAATAGGACTTGAAATGTGATGTGCAGGATAATAGGATTTTGAACTCCATTTCTCATCGTCATATAGTGTCGGCTGTTTATTTGCTTATACAAGATCAGAATAGGCTCTAACAACCTGGATAAAACAAGGGTGGGACACAAACATTACCACAAGCTAAGGAATTAAACCCGGAGGAAGGATTCAAAAAAAACCCCAGTTAGTTAATTTCTCTGGTTCCCTGTATATTTTATGATATTCACTCTGATGACAGGATTTCATGAGCAGGTATTTTTATATATCAAGCCGCTAGATATTTTTCTGTTGTTGAAGATACCCTACTTCAAAATGACCCTCTGATTAAGGACTTCAGGATGCAGAGACACTTATGCAAAGTGTTATAGAAGTTGCAATTTGACTGCAGACAAAACAGAATCTGATGTGGTCCAGCAGGCCACCGGGTGGGCGTCATGCCAGAGAAGAACTGTGCTGATACCCTTTCCTCAGCCTTGTTCCCCCTCCAAACCAAAACACAGATTTCTGCTGTGGCTTCCCAGTTTAGCTGTCTATCGGAAAAGAGCCAAGATATCCTAGCTTGCATTCAGAATTCTTTTGCTTTGATTATTTCTCTTTAAACATACAAAAAGCCTATATCCAGACCATTTTGATTCCACGTGCAAGGGTTGGTCAAGCTGTGTTTGCTTCTGTGGAATTCAAACTTTGCCAAAGTATGCTTACTGTACATTTTGGAAAACTGATGAATAAAACCTATCACCATGGATTATATAGAAACAAATTATAAACATAAGGACTATTTTGGGATTTAGTGCTTCATAATTGAGAAAAAAAAATCCACCACCAATTGTAGCTTAGCTGTGTGAGAGGAACTCCAGCAGAACTATACATTGATTATCTGGACAGTGTTTGTTGTTTAAACCTCTGCCTTAGAGCAGAGATAACTTAAGGAATATTTAATTTAATTTATTTTAGATAAAAAAGTGCATGCCCTCCCTTAAAAATGAGATTATTAGCTGTAGGGTCTTTATATTCCTGCAAGCTAACAAGAATCTCCTTTTTCTTTAACTTGTATCTTTTCATGCCTTTAAAAAAATATATGAAGTTTTGCGGGAAAAAATAATAACAAGAAGCATGACTTGGGTATTTAATTTGGAAAAGCAGCTACTTTACCTGTTCAATTTCTTTTGGAAAGAAAATATATTCAGAAATATTTTGGCTTGTGGATTTAGTAAATCAGCTGCACTTACTATACTGGGGATTTTTTTAAAAAGCAAAACTTAGAGTTATGCAGCTCAATTACCATTGATTTCTAAAGGTATTAGGAGTTTGAATTCCCATTGTGTCATAGAAAATCTTCCCCCTGCTCTCATGGCAAAAAATGGAGCTAAGGTACATTGAAGAAGAACTTAATGCTGTTCCCCTTTGCATGGAGTTTCCAAATACTGAGAAACGTGATTTTTTTTTCAGCCCTAATTATTCCTAGCATCATTAATCTTCATTTATAGAAGTCCTTACTAACATATTGACATGACAAATACTTAATGACTTTGAAGGAGCCCCTACAATTCCAAAATTCAATAATCTGCATTTAAAAAAAATCTTTACTTTCCTATTGACTTACTCATATTATTCACTAGTTGCACTAACTTTCAAACCCATCTCTCTTTCAGAAAGCTATTGTTAAAGAAAAGAAAAGGTACAAGAAGAAAAAGATCATCAATGTGTGAAAAATTGTTTAATGAGCATTCTGCTCTCCAGGCAGACTTCAGGAGGAATATTAACAGATGACTCTGACAGGCTATGAGTAGACTGGTTGTGCTTATTTCTGGGATATGGCACAAATGAAAACTCCCAAGTTAGCAGCAAGAAAAATAGAGGCCAAGGCAAGGCATGGGAAACAAGGCTCTGAGGACCAATTGAGCAACAGGGTTACAAGCTGGGATTTCAGATTACATCTTTTCATGTGATGTGTGTGGGTGCAAATCCACCCCTCTTTCTCTTGAGAAGTCTGGTTTGAAGAGACTTCTGCTCCCATTATCTTGACTGATGGCTGGAGTTTCATCATTCTGGACAGTAAGTCCAAGAGCTAAGAATGTTAAACAGTGTTTAAAACAACACAAATCTTGCTCTTTTTTTTTTTACTGCACACAGGATTACGAGTCCTTCAGAGTGATTCCTGGCTGTGCAAATGCTTATATTCTGTTTATCCTGTCTTCTGTAAAAAAACCCAGTAACTTTGCTTTTCTTTTCATTTTGCTGGAACCTGATACCATGGTGACGGGTGCCTTACCCAAGCACATGCACCTGAGAATCAGCTTGCAGCACCAGAAGCGTTTGTGCTGCAGTAGCTACATATGAGGAGAAAGGCACATCAGTCTCCAAAAGGATGTTGTCAAGTGGATGAGTCAAAAAACTGATAAGGACTAATCCTGATCCTCCTACACGTTGCTAGCCCTTGGAAAACAAACAAACCTGTACAAACATACAGTGTTTGCTGGCAGATATGGCAGGCAGGCATCAGTTCAGCATCACTGCCTTTTTGCTATTTCTGTCATAGGGAGCATGAATTGATTTGATGACCATTGTATCACAGCCATGTTTAAGGTGTCAAGTGTTGAAATGGTCCTTTTGAGAAAAAGATGTGCTGATACCCCCTTACAAGCACTCCTTTCTAGAGAAGAGACTACTGTGTCACAAAATTTCTACTCTAAAATTAAAAACTCTTTCAAAATACATCAATTTATGAACTTTTTTATCAATAAGGTTTTTTTAAATTGATAATGTAATAAAATATCCTAATTAAATGAAGAGTGCTTTTGAATCTAAGTATGGTTTAATATTTCTCAAAATGCAAAAAGTAACATTAGTTTTAAATCCTGGAAAAAATAAGAAGTAACTTAAAAGTATGGCTAATCATGAATGCTTACATGCCAGAAGGAATTTTTTACAGAACCAGAAAACACTCTAGGTAGATAAGCAATTGAATATTTTTCGACTTATCATGAAAAGACATGATAATTTATTTATTTAAGAAGTCACTCATAAGCTGAACTCATTAATCTGATGCCTATTATATAGATAAACCAAACTACTGTACGAGATGCAGAATTGCTGCTCCTACTTGCCTGTGAATTCGCACTAAATTAGAAGTCTGAGGGAATGTCTTTCTACTCACCCGGAGAAAATGAATTTTGGTTTGTCCTTGCAGAGGAGGAGCTGTTCCAAAATCCAGCTGAATGAAGGAGCCCCTAAAGCTGGTGGTTAGGTCGCCCTTCTTGGATGGCTCTGCCTTCCTCAGCTGCCTTGCTGGGGCAGGAACACTGCTGGCACCAGTGCTGTGATGCAGCCTGTGCCACACGTGCCTGGAGTTTGGGAATGGGTATGGCTATGGGAACCAAGAAACTACATTTCTAATGTTTTGAGACTCTGTCTAGGTAAGACTAGAGAATATACCAAATGGTTACAGAGGAGGTCTGTGAAGTATTCAAACTCTCAGTAGAAATACCTTCATCATGAGGTTATAGTGGTTTAGTATGGGTTTACATTTGTCCTTTCTGTTGAGTACTTTACACTGTGTAGAAGACAGCATTCATAATGCAGAGGCCATTTGTATTAAAATTAAAAACAGAAAGTAGCCTCAGTGCAGAGTACAGAAACCAGATATAGACATTTCTTCTTCCATCTAAATAACCACTAGAGAGCTGCATGCTCCCTCATTTTCCTTCGGTTGAGCTGAGCGAGCCTGACTGGAGGTGATGCCATTTTTTGGGGACATAAGATACGTGGTTTGAGCTACAGAGGGCATCAAATTCAGGTCTCCCAGTTCCACTCTGGGGGTTCTAATATAAGGGATAAGCAGATGCAGTACTGTTTTTTCCTCAGTTTGCACTTTTTTGAAGTACCTGCACTGTAATGTTTGTTGAGGGATCTGACCCTGCTGATAAATTCACCTTCTGGTTGTGTGGACCTGTCAAAGGACAGAAGGGTTGTTCTGCATATTCCCAGGTTCTTTACTGGAATTAGAAAATAAAATGTCCAATATTTAAATGAGAGAAGTTGCAGGCATGAAGAGGAATGTGTGTGGATGCCTTGGAAGCTGCCATGTGAGACTGGAAACTGGTGGGTAGGGTCTGTCAAAATATCAGATGGACACATCCACTCATGTATTATTTTTCAGTCAGTTCTGCTTCATGCAAAAACCCTTTTGTCATATTCGCTGTCTCAAACATGGACCATCTCATCTCTTGTAGAAGTTTGGCCCAGAGATAAATTCTTTTAAATGAGAGTGCTTTGTGTGCAGCTTTCACTAACCTAATTCTAACTGCAATTAATGATTAAATATAGAAACAAAGGAAGATAATAGTTATTTTAGCAGGCATAGGGAAGAAAGATATTAGATGTTCTTATCTAACTTGAGCCTGATTTGAAAGTTTCAGTCATCAGGATCAGAACCTAATCCAAAAATTGCCATTTCCTTGAAGATAAAATAGAACAGTCAGTCAAAAACTTTTGTATCAGTATCTGTCACTGCAATCTAAAATGTTAATGCCATATCTGTTAGAATTCAGGAGATAACATTCCTTGGCCTTCTGCCAGGATCAAAAGGGAAGAAGAATCTCTTATTGCTGAGGTGCCAGTAGTTCTGGTGGTTCACTAGGACATGGGTGCAGAAATCATTGCAATAGCAGAGTTGTGCCTATTTCTTCCCTGTGCTGCCAGCTCCATCACAGCAAGTGTCTGCCTCCATTTTTACCCCATTCCCACCCTCACCTTGGCTGTACAACTTGTCTGTCCTTGAAGCAGCCATGGAGGGACAAGTTCCAGCATTGCAATGATGCATCATGCATTTTGCCTTAGACTGATCACTTAAAAATATTTTTATTCATATTTGGCAAGTGGTATGGTTTCTTGAGGTTTTTCTGAGAAAAGGAAAAGGACAGGGGTTTTTTGGGCCTGGTCTTGTAATCCCTATGCAAATTTTTACTAACTTGCCACAAGTAAGTACACAGGGTAATTTTCTTAAATGCATTCGGAATTTGATATTGCAGAGTAAAGAAGATGATTGCAAAAAATATAATATTCTTGTAAAAGTTTTAGAGTTGATTTTACAGTTTCAAATTCCAAACTTTTTAATATTTTCATTTATAGTAATGCTATCTTCCTTTAGAGAACTATCCTACCAATCAAATATTTCTTTAGCCAATTTCTGTTTCAGAAGATTAAACTTTCCTATACTTCTTTGTTAGGAAAATATTGTAAGATCTTAGGACTGAAAAAAACACTGATAATATGCTTATTCTTCTGTTATTTGTTCCTGTCATGAGTAAATGTTGACATTTCCCTAATACTGGAATCAGACCCACTTTTCCAGTTTTATATTCTTGCTCTCAAATTCCTCCAGAAGAGTTTTTATGTGTACTGAGTAATACATTCTTCTAGACTTCTTTATCCTTATGCCTAGGAAAACAGAGTGATTGCATTTGCATGCCACAGTTTCTACTAAAATCATAAAAATAGTATGAAATAAATTGTTACACAGTATTCTCTCTTGAATCTGTGGATCAGAATTTTTTTTTTGTTAACTTTTTAAGTGCTCAATTAACGTGGCACATAGTAATGTATATTTTGTTAGCCTTTCCATATTTAAATTATTATTTTCTGGGCTTGCAGTTATATTCTGAATTTTTCATTTGCCTAAATGTATATCATGTTATAAAGAATGTCTTAAATAAAGATGTCAGATGTAGCTGTGATCAGGAAGGAAAAGAAGGACTGCTTAGTGACCTGGAGACACCTGTCATACATCATGGAGCAGGATGCTGTGCCACAGCAGGCCATGGCATTGCTGCACTTGCCTGTGCCCCCTCTCCAGACCCTTCCCTCTTTCTGAAAACAGTTTTACTCATTGAGTGTACTGGCTGTGCTGTCTTTTAAGAGGATCCTTCCAGTACAGATATTTAATATAGGAGGTGTAAACAGGACAATTGTTACAAAATTTTAAAGGTAAATATCAGATGAGTTTATTCAAGTAAACCTTTTGAGGAAATTTTCTGTCTCTATATAAATACTTAATTCTGGTAACAAAAGTCTACTGAGTTACTCTTAGAATGTGAATCCTTATGTGCAGGAAAGCTCTGCATGTACTTATGGTTGAAGTTTCCAGCCTTGGAATTGGACATGAGATGTAGAAAAGGCTGTGTTTGGATCTTCTGATGGCTTTGGAGCCAATGGTTGGATTATCTTGCGATATACTGGATGGGCATGACAAGTTTATATCCAAGACCCTGAAATCAGCTTTCTGTGGTAGAGAAATCAAGCAGATTTGTCTCCACTAGTGTGACAACTTAATTTTTTCCTGTCTTTTTTCCTTGAAGAAATATATCTGGGAATGTCCAACAAGAATGTAATTGAAAAGAAAATCTGATTAGTGTACAATTTCCTTTACATTATATTTGCTCAAATTTTAACATTTTAAGATCATATAATTCTTATAAATCAAATATAATGAGTCAATATCATGTTACAATTACAGTCTGATCCTTAACAACATGTGTGTGGAACTAGATGATCTTTAAGGTCCCTTACACCATGTGTAAAATGACTGTAATAGCAGGATTAGAACCAATTCTATCTTCAAAGTCAACATCTGCTTTCCTGTATGGAGGACATATATATTGTATTGCCAGTATTAAGTTTTTTGCACTGTCCCTTGGGCTTTCCAACACACATTCCATACAATCCACAATGTCCCATATGTGTGCTGGTGCCTGCTGCACACCCCATAATCCAGCTCAAAGGATTTCACATACTCGGATTGTTTGGTTTGTGCCTGAAAAAGCACATCCCATGTAGAGATTATTTCCATAACATTCAGGGCATATGTTAATCTGATTTTGATTTGTATTAATTTTCTGCTGCTGATGTATAAAGACTGTGCCCTTCTCTCTTGACACTCTTCAGTGAATTTACTCAACAACAGCGTTAGTAATTGCTTGTACAATGTCATATTTTAGAACAGCTGTTCTTTAGTCATACAGGTGACAAGGAAACATTCAGAAGCAGTCAGCTGTTCTGGGAAGTGTCCATAGAAAAATATTTTCCTTGTTTTGGTTTGCAGTTTATTTCTCAGAAAGTTTCTTTCTGAACAAAAAATTGAGTTGTGTTCACTGTGGGGCTGAGGGAATTTACTCTTTTAAGGTTCACTGGGGCAGTCTTGTTCTGCAATAGAGAGAACTATGGAATGATAGAAATTTTAGGTGGGAAAAGGCCTTTGAGGTTATGAGTCCAGCCACAAAGTCAGTGCAAATTTGTAAAATTTGTAATCATTTTAGAAGACAATGCATGCATATATGCATATGTGTGTAAGAGGTTTGAGAGACTTGGATGAAAGAGGAAAATACAAGGTCATCAGTGCTGAAATAGCTTACGTGGACCATTTTAGTTTTTTAAGTGCTTATAATTTATTTATGGGAGTTTCACAAAATAGTGGTGATTTTCAAAACTAACTGAAAACTCAGGGAATTTTCCACAACATCTAGTTTTAGGCATCTCTTCTGGATTCTCCGGAACAGCCTTCAGAGCTCATTCCTTTCAAAATTGAGAACTCAAGATTTAAGTGTAAGTGTGAGGTTTTCCCTGAATTCCTGTATCAAATAATTTACAAACTGTTGGACAGCTTCTGGAACTTTTGGAAAGCCTCTTAGCAGGAGGACTTGGTTTGGATGTTGTTCCCTCATCTGCCTAAAAGCTCTTCTCCTCTATTGGGGTCATAAAGTCTGAATAAAATTCTAAAGGTCTTATTTTATTTCTAATTTTCAGAAAGAGTCTCATTTTGCAGTTGAGAAGTCAGTGAAATCTGGTTTGTGACAGATTTATTATATCTGTGTATTATTCTGCAAATGTCATTCTGTTGTTCAAAAAAAAGGTTTAGCTGTTAAACCTGGATTTTATAGTTGTTCAGTTTTTCCGTGTTGAGCAAAAATGCACAGAATCAGAGAATTGTTGATGTGGGAAGGGACCTCTGGAGATCATCTAAGTTCACCTGGAGCAGGCTACACAGGATAGTGTCCAGGCAGGTCTTGAATATCTCCAGAGAAGGAGGCTCCACAACCTCTCTTCACAGCCTGTTCCAATGGTCTGATTTAATTAAAAGTTTTAGAAAGGTGCTTCTGCCTGAATTAAGGGGGAAATGAGATCATACCTTGAAGTCAATAGTATGGATTTTATTTAACAGTAAATTTGAGATAGACAGATAGAAAGAAATAATAAAAGGTGTGGGGGGGGGGGCAAAGGTGGGAGAGAACAATAGTGACAGAGGGACAGATTAAGTAGAAAATGTCACCATTCCATGGTACCTGATGGTGTCATTGAGCCTCTTTGATTTTCTTGGTGGTGAGGGTTCCCTAAAACAGAGTTCAGTGGATTAATACCTGTTCAGGCAAGGTGGGAACCCTCTGGTGGCTCTGCTGGGGGAGAGAAGTTTGCCACTGTCTTCTGCAATAGACACTGGATCTGTTGTGCCACTTTGGTCATGTGTAGTCCCCTGGTGCAAAAAAATCCTTCATAACAATGTTTAAGCTATTAGCCATAGTATTTCAGTCTCTCACACACTCTCACAGGAAAGCAGTTTTTCATCAGATTCAGACTGAATTTCCTGTTTCAGTTTCTGTTTGTTGCCCCTTGTCCTGGCACTGGGCACCACTGAAGAGTCTGGCCTCATTCTTCTGGCAGCAGCCTTTAAGATATTTGTGTGCATGCAGAAAAAGTCTGGAAGAACTGTTACATTTGTAGAGAAATAGTAGTGGAATTCTGACCCTCCTTTGGGAGTGTGGAAGTACCATGTAACTGCGGCCAAGAAAAACCCACTTCTCTACTTGGGAGCAAAACCATGGCATGCTTACTGAGGGATGGGCACTTGCTTGGGGGTTCAGACGACAGAAAGCAGGAAAATCATAAAAGAGCAGTCTGCCTTGTGCCACTCTCTTTTACCAGGCTGAGCAAGAATTCTGTCTGTAATGATGACGAGGCTGAGCCAGGAGCTGCCAAATCTGTCTTGTTCTTTTTCCCCCATAGATTTGTATAACTCTTGTACTCAATTTTTTCTCAAGTAAATGCAGTAGATTTAGAATTCCTTTTTGCAAAATACTTCTGGCTTCAATATCAAGTGCCCTTGAATGACTAAAGTATAAACCTGAATGTGTGTGTTATTTTGAGTGAATGCAGAGCTGCAGGAAGGATATACACGATAAAAGTATTCTGTTAAGACCAACAAAAGTCTTGGGTGCATTGTGCCATTGTATTTTTAGGTGCAAGTTATTAGAATTGCTTCAGCTGAGTCTATGCTCCAGAGCTGTGCATGAGAGGAGAGCTGCCTGAATTACTGAGAAGGTCAGAATTGTTCTGGATCCAGGTTTTGAACCCAAAGCTATGGATGTGTTTGATGAATGGGGAGCAAGCATGAACAGCTTCAGCCTATCTTAGTTCTATCTCAGTGAATAGAACTGATCATAGAAAAGACCAAAACCATCATCAGATTCCTTCAGTGAGCTGAAAGACTGAGGAAAAAACAAAGTTTTAAAAATCAGGCAGAAACTATTGTACCTGTGAAAAACACAGTGAAGATATTTCTTAAGTAAACAACTTATTTAAAACTTTTTTCAGTTTTGTTCTATCATGTAAATATGCTACTGATAGAAAAAAAAATACTAGTGCTAAACTTTCATCTAAGATGCATTGGCATGTGTCAGATTAACTGTGGAAATTCTGTGAAATGGAGCCCAGAAGGTGTGCTAACTGCTACACACCACAGAGTGGAAAGTAAATATATATCCAGTGAGTGAATATTGAGAAAAGAAGCATCTGGAAGAAATGGGAATTTTGGATTCTTAATTGCCTCATTCACCCCAGAACATCTGCCAGAGATATTAAGAGCAAAAATGACTATATCTGAGAGAAGATAAAAGTTTAAATAAGGAAGGAGGAAGAGTAATTTTGTGCCATCTTGTTACACTGCTGAACACCGTGCATATGGAAGTTGTTTAAATATCTTTTTTTTCCTGTTAGTTTTGGTTAAAAATGGTCTTAGGAGAGTTAAGACACATGTTTTAAAAACCTGTGAAAATCCAGAAAACCTCAGTAATGAAAAGTAAATGGTCCATATTTTCTCCCTTATTGTAACAAAACACTGCATGCTAGATAGGTGTGTTACAGAAGACAGAGGACATCCTGCAGAGATTGTGCCCTGGAAACATCTGAGAAAAGAATTAACCTTTTATCCTCCTTAGGCCACTCCTGTTCATCTGTTGTTTAGATGATCACCAGTCCTGGAAATGTCTCCTGGGGAACTGCAGGAATGAAGTGCACTCAGGCCTCTGCCTTGTTAGGGAAGAAGATGGGGTTGGACACAAACAGCTAAAAGTGGGGAAATAGGAGGAGCCCCATTACACAGGGCTCAGTGGTCTTAGCTCATGACTTTCATGACATTTCTGTTTTTGCCCTGCAAATTGCAAGATGCATTTTCTGCAAAGAGATTTGAGGACAGAACACACATTTTCCACCCTTCTGTCACAACAACACTGTCATTAGATTTTCATGGGTTTACTCTGAAAGTCATCTCGCAAAGAGGAACATGACTGAAGAAAAGAGCATCGCTACTAGATTGTGGGATTGTACATTCTCCTCCACAAGCAATAAAATAAATTGTTTAGTACTTTTCTCCAAGTGCTAGAAAAAAAGAAAGAATTTTTAAACTGATGTAATTTTAAATTTTCTTTCAAAAAAAGCCTCAAAAAAGCAAACTAAAAGGATCACTGTGTATTGTTGACTATAAAAATGCCATACTCTAGAACAGCTGTTTCTTCGTTGTATAAGTATCAAAAAATGTTCAGAATCAGTCAGCTAGAAACAGCAAAGCATAAAAATATTTTGATTAGTTTGGACTAAGACCTACCTTGATAGGATATAAACAACTTTGGTTTGCTTTAAAGGCCTTTAGAACTGAGGTGCTTCATATTTTTTTCTGAAAGTTAGAGCAAAACTACATTAAAATACTCTGAATGGCCTATGAAAATCATACTCTTATTTTGCAGTACATGTGATTTATTTCATCACAGGCAATATTTTAGCCTCATTATTTCTTCATCTTTCTGAAATGAAGAGTGCTAGTCTATTTAGACAATAGGACACTATTGACAGTAATTACTGAAAGTATTTTTAAAAATAATGATTTTGCTGGAGGAAATATATTTCTCAACTGTAATTCTTGTTTCTATTTTCAAATACAAATTAGCCTAATGAACATTTTTAACCTAGATATGCAATAAATCCTGTGAAGAGTTCCCATTTAAAACTGTCATACTAAATAATGGTGTATGGGGGGAAAAAAAAGTAAAAGGTCCCACTAATCAGATTATTTTTGCCTGCCAGAAAAGCTCTCCTAAAATCTATCTTTAGAACAGATCTGTAGGAGTGATTATAAACTAATTTGCTTTTCTGCTGGGTGCTAGGACTACAACAGTCTACACTTAAGCAGCATAATGACCCACACTAAAAATGTAGGAAAATGCCAAATTATGGCTTATCCTAATAGTCATTGTAAGAGAGGGGTGTTAAACTATAAAATATCACTCAATTTTTCATAACAATAATCATTAGGGGGTAACAATTTCAGTATTTTAATGGAGTTTTTATGATTTTTTGGCATTTATGTTTTACTTTATTTTATTGAAAAATCTTCTAGGTTTATGCATAGCAATTATGAATAATCAAAGGAAAGATAGATGGGAAAATGAGATTTCTTTCTTACACACAACCAGGAGAAAAATGCAGAAATGATACTTTAGAGCTGGGATTCAGAAGGTTCAGATTTTGTGTATTTTTGTGTCCCTTTATTAACACAATGAAGAAATAAATATGTGATGTATTTTAAATCCAGGATGTCTGAGTCCTCTAAGTTTATCTCTCTTTTTTTCTTTTTTCTTTGCACTTTAAACAGAACTTTGAAAATCAGTCTTGATTTTCTACTACCATAACTAGTAAAGTTTTAAAAGCTCCTAAAATAAAAACTAGGGGAGCATGTTTCTTCCTCTGTTTCAAGTTTTGACCTGCACATGACTCCTCTGCTGTGTTCTGGCAAATGTCATAGATCTTAAAACCCAACTTAACTGAGGACAATAAATCAGTGGATATATTTTAGCTTGGTTTAGTTATACATATATATTATGACTGTTAGAGTAGACATGGTCATTACAGAGCACTGATGTCTGCTAGGGCTGTTCCAGTATCGTGTCAATGTCAGATTCCAATGAGGGCAGTCTCACAGATGAAATGACTAACCAGGGACCAAGTAATATCATTCCTGATGTAGCTGTTTCCCTTAAGGAGGGATCTAATCTTGCACCCTTAAGATTTGGGTGATACCTTCTGGAGGTGCTTCTTTAGCTGCATTGATCATATAGGGATGTCCAGCTTAGATTAGCCACTGTGGACATCCAGTGTGTGTCTTTGGTTTTGTACAAAACAGTTGAAACCCCACTCTCATTATGGTAATAATAATACAGTAAATGATGCTATAAAGATTCAGAAAGTGAATGAAAATGTCAAGATGCATTGCTATGTTAAAACATTGGATGCTTCTACCTGGAGACCCTGGTATGTCCTTGATATGTGTGTTTATCTCAGTATGCTTATGTGCAGTACTTGAGAAAAAAAAAATCAGGGACAAAATTCCAGCAAATCTTTCCAGTTTGCAGGTTTGGACACTGCTGTGCACTGCTATTGGGACTCTGAACCATGCACGAACCACAGAAATTTGGTTTCTGTTCTATCAGATGACAATGTATATTCATGTAATAGAAGTCGGTGTGCTGCTTGCTGGACTCTAGAAACTACTGTATGAGAAAGGAAAGGTGGATGAACATGTGGCTCCCTTGGAGAGATGAGGCAGAGGATCAGAAATAACTAGATTACATCTGTGTTGTGCACCATGTTCATTAAAGTAAGAATCCATGTGAAGAGCAAAAAAATATCAGAGTGGTTGTGTGTGAAATAAAAGATTCACAGTTCCCATGTTTACTTTTTTTGTTTTTCCTTAGAAATTATAGGTGCCCACTCAACATAGAATTCCTAGACAAGGCATCACTTCCACGTAAAGAATTAGGTGTTAAAGCAAGGCTGTCCCACTGGAGTTGGGAAATGCTGGCTCATTCTGCTGCATCTTCAGTTTCTGGTTTCTTCATATTTTTATTTTGTTTTACAATGATCTGCTAACTACAGCTGCACCTGAAGGATATGTGCTAGGATTATTCTGAAGATTTCCCTGGCTTGTGAGCCCTGTAAAGATAAAACTCCTGCTAGATTTGTGTGTGTGATCAGGCAAGGTGTCTCATGAATGGCATTTTGTCAAATCCTCTGGTGTATCCCCTTGCTGTTCAGCTTTTAAGGTGGTGAATTGAAGGGGAAGGCAATTTTTTTCTGAGTTTTGTGACAGTCTTCCGCAGGCTAAAGGAGATTACTCTTGGCTCCCTTCACAGCATATCAGTGCTATGGACCTGGACAGTTATTTAACTGTCATGTATTTTTTCTAGTGTGCATTTTAGAACTAAAGCAGTAAAAACATTTTGTAGATTTAGTGTAGATATTTGTAAGGAATTGTGGATAGTCAGTTATTTCCCCATTATAGTTTCATCTAACCTTGGAAAGAGGCACAGCCCTATGGATATTTATAAACAATCTGCTGCCATTTCTGACACATTTTTAGACCCTGGCAGACAAATAAACTGCGCTACAATGTATTGTGTGTGGCATTCAGCTTTGCACTTGGGACTTTGAAAGACTCAAGCCAGCCCAAAGATAACAACTGTGGCCCAATCTCTTAGTTGTTTCACTAAAGGCCACACTTCAGTGCAACGTGAGGTCTGAGGTTTTGAGGCTCTAATGTTGACCACTGGGAGGAAATTCCTACATTAAAGTAACAAAAAGATCAAAGAATATGCACTCATAAAAATGTATGAAGCCAGTAGCGGATGTTATAATTTTATGTGCAGTAGGTAATTTGTCTGTTTGTCTTCCTTGCAAGTTCCTATTGGCAAGAGTTGCATTAAAATTCAAGCATTAATTATTTTTCTTTTAGATTTCATATCTCCCTGAAAGACAACCACTCTCTTTTCCCCCCTTTGCACTTTCACAATGGTGGGAAAGATGTGAATGCTGTGGATGCTTCTTTGGACTCTCTCTTTGGCATGACCAGTCTCTGGCACTGACATAACATCTTGGACAGGGCCTCATTCCTGGCACCTGCAGAAGCAGTGCTCTGGCTCTTGTGGGAGAATGATGGATCTGGGTGTTGGGTAGCATGGCCAAGGAGGAGCTGTGGGAGCTGGACCTGTTTGGATGCTTGCCTTGAGCAGCAGCCCCTTCACCAGCCCTTTCAGCAGGAGCAGCACAGCACCATGGGCTTCTCTCTGCTCCATGGCAGGAGACAGAGCTGCTTGGCTGGTCTGTGAGTCTCATATTCAGTGCAGGAGGCTTGACTTCTCTGGGGTAATAGAAAATTAGTTTACTAATAATTTTCTTTTATTTTGCTCCAGGTGTGCAGTCCCAAAAAGCTCATGTCCAAGAGCTGCCCAGCAAACTCTGCTGTGCTCTGTACTTGTGTCCCAACAGTGGTCTAGCTCCACAAGGTGCCTGGCTTATTTTGTGGATAGGCAGGGAAAAGGATCCTGAGGCGGCCTGGTATGGCCTCTTACATCTCTGTGTGCAATGTATGAGCTTCCATAAAGATACAGGATTAAGATGCCAAACATGAAGCCAAATATTCATTGTCTGAAAATGTACCTGAATAATTATGATTTTTTTGGTCCATATTGTTGTTTTGAATAGGTTTTTTTGAAGATGTGAATTATTTCAGCTGCTTTTGTTACATATAGTTGTTTCAAAAACACACTTCTGGAGTTCTGGGTTCTGTGATATTTTTGCAGCTTCTGACTTTGAGTAGCTATGAGGGTGGTGTGTATGTTTCCTACCAACAGCCTCTGTTAACAAGAGTTCCTTCAGAAACAAATGCCAGGGAGTCTGCGAGGAGCATCTTAAAAGGTATGTTTTCAACAAGAAGACATGTCTGAAAGTATTGTCTACTGGGAATCCTTGGGCAAAAATATTCTTTGTAGCACTATTCTGAATGGCCCTCCTGGCAGTTTTTCCTCTTTTACTTGGCTTGTTGGAATGTGTTTTTTTTCCCTCTGTCTTGAAGAATAGCCAGCGTCTTCCCAGGCCATCCAGTTTCAATTCATGGACACAGTCTAGATCCTTATTGATTAATCATACCCATGGCTCAGAGACTTGCTATTTATATGGAATCAACAATGTAGAGGGAAGGTTGTAGCAGGGGAGATCACTCCAAAGGAAGGCATTTCACAGTACTAGACATGTGCCTTGTTAGCAGTTTTTTTCTAAAGGCCTGAGTTAAGTTTCCCTCCTGACTCTACACTTCAAAGAGCTTGCCTGGGGCTCTAAAGAAGCAAGCTGAAACTTAAAATTAAGATCTTTCTTTCAGACAGTGAACTGTGTACTGGGACATCCCATGGAGTTTCTCTTAACGCATATGGAGGAGTCTGAAGGACGGTTGTGAAGTCCTGGAAGGCAGGGGTGTAAAAAAGAAAAAAGGAAAAAATAAAGAAGCAGTTATATAGTTGTCGGGAAGGTAATGTGCATATATGTGCCTATGGTTTGTGGGAGGAATATTCCAAAGTGTATTTGATAATTTTCTTTAGCTGACTGATTAAGTAAAAATGCATTACAGAGCTGCAAGCTGGAATGCAATGTATTATGAAAATACATTACAGAATTAAAGAAACTTTAAATTAATGCATTCTATCCAGTCATGAAAATAGATAAGGTGAAGAAAAACAAAATCAAGCCAAACAACAAACCAAAAAAATTTAACACACCATCTAAAACTATGTGTCAAATAAAATGAGCCAAAGAGATAATGATCAAGGCAAGCAAGCAAGCAAAAATCTTCCAGAGGTTTTAAAAGGTGGAATTAAAAAAATAAATTCTTTTTATAGATGCTATGTTAAATTTCATCACATATTTACATACAAGTGTTAAAAGGTATTTTCAGTGCCTTGTGGTATGTTTTCATGCAAATAGTGAGTGTAGAGCTGTACATAAATACCTTTCTGCATAGAAGAGGTATAGTGAGTGACTCAGTATTCTGATTATCATCTTTGGAAAGATTTTGCACAATGGGAACCTTTCCATTTGCAGAATTTTCAGAACTTTACCATGACTTCACTATCTGGTTTCTATCAGGTCATCATTAAAATCCTGGAATGCTTCTGTTATAGCAAGTTTTATCAGATTGATAGATCATCAGTACAGATATTAAACAAGTGATGTTCATATTTGCCATCAGAAAAAAAAATTTGGGCTGCTTAATTTGGAAATCATGGCTTTCTCTTTACTCTTCTTTGTTTTATAGGATTTATTAGATTTTCAACATAAATTTGGGGGACTTGCTTTTCAAAGCTTGAAAAGTCTTAGCATAGGCTGAATAAAGGGTGCTAAGCATAATTTTTTGAAAAGTGAAATAGAACATGAATACTTTGATAATGAAAGTCTTGTTCACATGTTTAAATATGAATTGACCATCTTAAAACTGAGGTCTTTTAACTACAAGAAAAGTGAAGAAGGTATTTTTTCAAGTGAGGGATAACTTCAAACTGAAATAGTATAGATTTAGAGTAGATATTAAGAAAATATTCTTTACCATGAGGGTGATGCGCTGAGAAGCTGTGGGTGCCCCATCTGTGGAAATGTTTAAGGATTGTATGGAACTCTGAGCAACCTGGTCTAGGAGAAGGTGTCTCTGTCCACAGCAGAGAGGTTGGAACTAAATGGTCTTTAAGGTCCCTTTCAACCCAGGCAATTTTAAGATTCTGTGAAAGTAGCTTCTGGACCTTAATAAATGAAGATCTTAATTGCAGAAGAAGGATCACACACGAGCAGTTAGATGTGTGTTGCAATGGAACTATAATGCAAGGACACAGCTGCGCCTTTTTTTGGGGAAATCATACTTCCCCTTCCCTGAGTTTTGGCTGCTGCCTCTGTAGAGGCACCTCTAAGTGCTGGAGATACTTTTTAATAAGGATGAAAAGGCTGCAAGCAGGCAGTTCAAAAGCACTGCTGAATACACCTCTCCACCTTGTTGCACTAATCCTGTTCCATAGAAACTTCCACACACAATATTTTTCTTAAGGCACTACTTAGAGTGAAGATATTGTGCCAGAGGGTTATGCAAATACAGGGAGTAGAAACACAATTTTTTTTTTTTCTTCCCGATGTATCCCTGAGAACATGTTAATTTGTCATCTATACAATGTGACCATTTGGGTCAGCTAGAAAGAAAAGAAAATCAATGATGAGAGTCATCTAGGGGAACAGGAAATATATTCCCCATAATTGTGTAAATGACCAGCTTCTGACTCTCTGAGACTGAGGAGAAAATGTGTGGGTTTTTGGTTTCTGCCAAAGGCTGAAGGCTGCACTGAGACATGTGCTACTGCTTCTTGCTGAGTCGAGATATTTGGCAGAAGGCCCAAAGAGAGAGTATGAGAGAATAAAAAGTCTTTTTGCCAAATGTTCTTTTGAGTGCCTGAAAGCTGGATTAGTCTTTTTTCTCTGTAAAATCATATAATTAGTAATCTCAAGCATCAGCCTGGTAATTTGCAAAATGTCTGCACACTTTAATATATCGTTTGCTTAACATGTTTGATAACAACCTCAGAGATACTTGGGCTTTTGACTTGTAGTATTTATAAACTGCACCTAGCCCTGAGTGTTTTTCTACCAGTCCTACACAAACTTTCTCACAGATTGTGTCAGCTCACAGCTGCTGGAGAAGAAATGTGGGAAGCATCTCATCTGCAAAAAGCAAAGTGGCTGCATTTCTGTCCCATAAAGAAACACGCAGCCTTTGCTGCTGTCATCATCCTCTCATCCACAGCCTGGCAGATGGGGTGGCTGTGGTGGAGCAGCTCCTCCCTGCACCTGCAGTGGGAGGTGGGGTAGGACACAGCAGGCAGGCTGCAGGCAGGGAGCCCATCCTGAGGTGAGGATGGGATAATGTGCAGAAGCTTCTTGTGCTCCTCTTCCAGTGGGTGGACATCTGCAGAGCTGGAAACCCCCAAAATGATTGCTGCTTGTGATCTTGTCTCTGAATGCTTTGTGGTTTTGTGAACCTAGAGAGTACCCAATTTCAAAATTAAAAAGTCGGTCCTAGGGAGGGCAGCACTCTAGGCTGAGTGGGGTCTTATGGAAAAGAGGAAATTATTCTTCAGGCTACCTGAAAATCGGTTGTGTTTTGGATTCCTATTTCTTTGGGTAAAAGCTTGATATGAAGTAGTAATTTGTAGCCATTGCCATAAAAAGGTACTGACTTTTCTGAAAGAGAGGAGGTAGGATTGTTTAAGACTGGCTCACTCCTGCCAGAGGACTGACTGAATACAATTAGCCTCAGAAAGGCTGGGAGATGCCTGTGGGCTCTCCAGGTCCAAGAGATACTACATGAAGTGCTCCATCTGTAGTTTTTGTTTATGAGAACAGCTGGGACTATGCCAGCTTGCTACTTTACTCCAGGAAGTCTTTTCTTCTTGTAGTGGAGCTATCTCAGCAATCCATTTCAGTGCATAGATTTTGCTATGGGAATATCTGAGGCTAAATCTCACAGATTCATTAGTGAGCTCTTCTCAAGGGAATGCTTATATTGTAGTTTTTCCTTGATGTTTTTCCAAAAGGGAAGATGTCTCCCATACAGATGGCTGTAAATGACGGCTGGCAGACAAACTGATCGATGAGATTTTTCTTTGGCACCGTGCAGAAGATTATGCTTGGCAGTGTGACTGTGGCAAACCATTCATTAGTTCAGGTTTAAAGGCTACTGGAGATGCTGTGTGCATAGTGTTGTCATGTGAACTCTGCTCATCCTCCTTCACCCAAGTGGACTAATTGGGTTAATTGAGGGGTAGAGGAGCTGGGCCAGCATCTGCAGAATAAACACTTACCGAGAATGACTCTTGTTATTTTAAAATGATTCTCTCAGGAGAGAAAAAATCATGTCAAATCCAAGAAGCCTGGGAGGAACTGCAGTTAGCAGTATTTTCTCTGTGTGTGTTGCCTACAAGTGGCACTGCAAAATATTCCAAGCAATCAGCTATGGTTTTTTTAGCAGTTCACCTGAAAACCTCTCCCAAGATGCTAAAGACGTCAGAGTAAAAGAGAAATGAAAAACAATGCTGTACTTTTAACGTAAAATTGATTCTCCACTGGTCTAAGTAGAGTATTCTCTGTCTGGAATTTTCAGTGCCCAAAGTGAACAAGTGATTTTAAGAACTGTAGCTGAGGTACAAAGCATGGGAACATGAATACAGTAAATAGGACCTGTCATAAGGTGTGTTTGTAGGATTTTCAGAAATAATTGTATGGGAATATATAATATATACACTGATGAGGGTTGCCTCTCAGTGCCTCTTCTCTAAGCTGAACAGGTTCAGCTCTTCCAGCTTTTTCTTGCAAGAGAGATGCTCCAGTTCCTTATTCATCTTTGTATGATCCACTCCATGTCTCTCTTGCACTGAGGAACCCAGAGCTGGGCACAGCACTCCAGATGTGCCTCCCTGGGGTGGAGTAGAGGGGTAGGATCACCTCCCTTGGCCTGGCAATGCACCCCAGAATGCCATTGGCCTTCTTGGCCACAAGGAAACACAGCTGGCTCCTGACAGCTTGTATAGACACCATGTATATAAGTATCTGGAGGGAGGCTGCCAAAAGGACAGAGCCCCACTGTGGTCCCTTCCAACCTTACCCATTCTATGATTCCGTGGTAGTGTATAATAGGATAGCAAAAAATTAGCATTTTTGTCCTGCTGTTACTATAGTACAACCCCACATGTCATCTGAAAATAAAGCAACATGAATGCCTTTCCTGAGATGCACCACAACTGTGTCATGCCTCATTGTCACCACTGAGGACACAGGAATTACTGCTGTGTCTGTAATTGATTTTTCTGTTCACTAGCCAAACAAGGGAAAAAAAAACAGCAAAGAAAAAGAACACCAAGTAAGTTTTTAAAAAATAAAAAAAACCCCTTTGTTTTTGGTAATTTTCCCAATTTAAAAAATATCATACTATTTTCAAGCCAATTAAAAATGTTCAAATAAAATTTAAAAAAAACCCCTTGTGGATACAATTTTCTTTGATTTTGTTTTATTTAATAATCTTAATTCACCACAGTTTTCACGTCTAGACTATATATCATCATTTGTTCAATCATTGCAAGAACTGCTGCAAATTCAATCATCAGAATAAATATTTCAGTTGCAAATCCAGATGTCACCTTTATTGGAAAAAAATAAATTACTCTGTCATTGACATTCTGGTCCAAAAACCACCTATCAAACCAAAAACATTGAGTTCAAAGGGTTTTGAATTTGATCTTTAGAGGTAATGTTCACTATGATTGCTGCTGATGTACATCTACCAGTGCTGCTTTGGGAGTTAGGCGTCTTTTCCCAATGTCTGTGCTGCCAGTTCTCTCTTCAGCCCATGAAATGGAGCTGAAATGGAGTTGTGCTTTGTTCTGTGTTCACAAAAGAAAGCTGAAGCTTGTGTTCCCAAAATCTTGGCTGCTTTTTTTCCCAACTGCACTAATGGCTGGTCAAATCAAAGATTTCATCCCTAACAAAAACTGTCACATTTCTTGTGTCCTCACATCACAGAACTGCAGTAATGTCGGAACCATTGCTGGTGGAGTAGAAATACACTACATTCAAGGTTTTCCCTAACAGCTGTTACCTGGATATTATAGAAAATATTGCAGAATGTTAAAATTAATTGAATGAAGAAATTAGATAGTGTATTTGTTTTCATATATCTTATTCTGACATTTAAAGAGCAAGTTAGATGGAAATCCTGACTTGGCAGTGGTTATATAAAATTTTGATTGCTTAGAAATGGCAGCTACCAACACTTATTAAAATATTGAAAAAATGCAACAATATTGTGTGACAGTGTGTGTTTTGTGTGTGTGCAGGAGATTTTGTGAGTTTGTTTGCATCCTTCTTCTCTACAGTGACACATTTAGACTGATATGACATACTGAAATTGCTGAAGTGTAGCAGAAAAATAACCTACATTTGTTTTCCTTGTCAATCAGTACGAACAAAGCAAATAAACTATGTGAACAAGAAAACTCTCTTTCTTATCTCTGTTCATGTAATAGTAGGGCAGTGATCTAGAGCCCATTCTGGAACAGTGGTATATTATTACCACTAATTTTATTTATTTTACCAATAACATCCAATCACTCATTTGTTTGAATATTGTGGTATAGAATAGTGACTAATCACTTAGGAAAATGGATGAAGCAAGTTGACAATATCCTGAAATACTGTCTATTTTTCCTTACAGATGATCATTTAAAAGAGTCATTCCATAATAATCATTAATGTGGATATGCTTTACATGAATAAAAAGTGCATATGTACCTACTTTGAAAGCATATGTACCTACTTTGGAAGACTGGGTTACCGTAGTACTTTGTATGGGAAATCTTCCTGATCATACCCAAGATGACAAAAAATCTAAAGTGTATAAAATATTAGATGCAATGTGGATTGAGAATCATGGCAAAATGTAATTTCCATTTTTCTGTTTATTGTTAATACTTCTTTTCTCACCTATAGCATAGACTCAAACAAATAAAGTTTGCAGATTTTAAATACTCCTGTGACCTCCGAAAAATTACCTGGAATAGAATGAAATAAGACACATTTATTTCATGTAAGATTACAGATCTGCAGTTCCTGCAAGCTGATGTAGGAACTGGTTTCTGCAGGAGTTCATCAGGTATCTGTGGTTGCCATCTCCTTCCTCTTCCCTTTGGCTGGAAATGCTTCTCACTGGTCTCCGCACCCCGTTGTAGGAGCTAAACTGGTAGAGAACTAACTACCATCTTCGCTATCAAATGACAGTGTTCGTGCAAGCAGCGGATGAAAGAATGCTGGACAAGACACAAGGGATCTTCTTTTGCTTCCAGTAGCTCTTAGTCATTAGATGGATTTAACTGTATCACCCAGCTGTGCTGCTGTCTTTGCAGAGAGCATACAATAGAGCCTTTTTGATTTTTCCTCTGCTATTTATATGTGCCTACTGCAATGATGGGGATCCTGAAGATAGAAGCATAATAAAGCTGTGACTTTATTTTTTTAGTTCTTGGCAACATGATTTCTTCTTCTTTGTTAATGGCCAGTGTATGTGTTGATGCATGATCTGTGCAACTTGCAGGAAAGAAAAGATGCAAATGACTGAGCAGATGGGTGACAGAAATGAACATCAATGTTTAAGTGTTGAGACTAGGAAAGGCGATCATGATGAATGCTGCTATTCAGAAGATTTTCTTGATTTAATGCAAGGTTCGCATTCCTGCACTAAATACCTTATATTCATATTTTTGAGTTGAATTACAAAATAGCAATGTAGAGAGATTCCCTGTAGAGAATCTTCCCACAGAAGTAGAGGATTAAGGGTCATAACTTAGAGTGAGATGCACTTTGCCAATGTAACTGAAATTTTATTCACCTGAAGGAAAAAAATATAAAGGTTCCTTCCTACCATGAAGGAAAAAGAAAAGTTTTATCTAAAATGAAGACTAGTAATTGTTTAGTTATATTTTTTCCAGGAACATGATACTAATCACTGAAGTTTCTAGTTCTGATTTATGAGATAGGTATTGATGATTTCTCTACAAGAAAAAAGTCTGTAAACATGGCAGGTTAATTACAGCATACGCCATTAATGGGTCAGATAGGGTTATTCCTGTTTTCCAAGCTCCAATCTCATGATACACTGTTAGATCTTCTGGAACATAATTTATATATTATGTTATGTACAATCATTAGGAAAACTTTGCAACCTGTACACATAAAGACTTCAGAGTCTCTTTCTTCAGTCCCTCTCCACACTGATTGCAGAAAGGACTGCTTGCATTAGCAGCAAGTGAAATACTTTTGCAGTGGTTTTGAATAACTAATTTCTGTGGGATTACAGAAATGACATTCGGTTCTTCAAACAATTTCTGCAAAGCAAGCAGCCTACTTTGAAATCTGTGCTAGGATGAAAAGAAACAAAACCAAAATATGAATCACCCAAAGTATTATCCTCCTCTTGTGGAATGATCCAGTGGCTTAATGAGGTTAATTTGTTTTAGATTGTGGGGAATTCTTTATCTACTGTATAGAAGGTTTAATTTCACATGGATGTGACAGAACCTGTACTTGCTGCACTGGAACTTAATTATTTGATAGCATAAGGACCTGAAATCCCTACTTTTCTTCTCAAGGAATTTTCATGGCATTTTCTAGATGGCAAATACAAACTAGAGGATGGTTAGCTAAGATTTCTCAATGTTTGAAATATCTTTGTATATTTTTCTAAGATGCTATGCTTTATGCCCAGAAAATTTCAAAGCATCTTTATTAAAGATCCCCCAAATACTATTGATAGTCTGTGGTTATTTTTTGTTCTCTTCTATTTTTCATATGTATTTTGACCCTTTGAAATGCTTTTCTTTATTGTACATGAATATGAATGCTTCATTTCATTGCAATCCTTTTCCAGAAGTCTTACCATGTTTATTACTACAAAGGAGGCATTCAAAATTTTTGTCTCTGTGTGAAAATTTCCCTCACAGAATTTTAAAATATCTCTTTTAACTGGTTTCCATTCCTGATAGCTGATTTATACATGGTACTTTGTTTTCCCTTAGTGGTAGTATTACGGTGAATGTGTAGACACAGTAAAGCAGTATAAAGTTATATGATAAGGGAGTGAGGACACAAAATTTCAGGATGAGTGATATGCAGAATACAAATTAAAACTAATTTAGTGAAAAAAGTAAGTGGTTTGAAGTTCTTATCCTACACTAAATTTACTTTCTTTTGTAGATTCAGTGTCTAGGGTTTTTTATGTACCTTTCATAAAATGAAATTTAGTGAATTTGTGTTAGGATAAGTGGATATAAGATATGTAATTGCTATCAAAATTAAAGCTAATGTGAATCTGCAAAAGTGGGATATGTTTGTTCTACTATATATTATACATGCCCAATATATCCTAGGATAATTTTTTTTCTCATTCACAAATAAAGAACTTTACAAGCATTTTATTAAGAAAAAAATGAATATATTTATTTAAATTGCTTTATTGTCATATATACCAGTGGAATTGTTTGGAAAAGAGTTAAAAGTAATTTTTAGGGCAGCCGGTGCTAGTAGCTGTAAAAATATTTGCTCAATGTCATTAAAGATATAAAATAACAGAGATTGCAAAGTTCAGACACATAGCAGGAATTACTTTCCTTATCCTCTATTGAATTAAAAATTACAGTTATAAAGTGAAGAAAATCAGTGTTTGTGTATAAAGAGATTTTTTTCCTCCTAGATTTTTGATTTAAATGTAACATTTCAGCATATAAAAATATGAAGGATCATGGGTCAATTGCTTGCATTGTGTTATATAATTTCAGCTGTAGCACAGTGTGATGTGGTCGAGTATAATCAAACCTGACATGGTACAATACATTGAGTGATGACAAAGACCACAGACTGTTCACTGGAATTTGTTATACTGAAAAATGCATAATTCCCCAATGAAATGTTTAGCAGTTTATGTTTTGTTGATGAAGACCCAGAGTGCAATTGCTGTCTGTGGGTTTTGCCTCTAGGAAACTCACGGGTCCGTAGCCTACATCAAGTTTTGTTCCTTCCTCAGGCCTTTTAGGAGCTGACACTGTGAAATAACAATGGGGTGAATGTAGACATCAGTGTTGGTCTCTTGTTCTTAGCGTTTTTTCCTTGTAGAAGCTCTTGTTTATTGTTTGACATTAGTGATATTAAAGATTGCTGAAGTATTCAGTACACAAGCTTTGCATAAAGCACTCAAAAAATTAAATAGCTGCGGAACTAAGGGACACATATTGCTTCACATAATTAGTATTCCTGCCCATACAACGTTGTAGGTCAATATCAGCTAAAGTTCAGATTTTTTTCTCTTTGTTCTGATGGTAATGAGCTATCCTCAGGAATATCTGGCCTTGTATAAGCAACTGCTGAAAGTTCAGTTAAAACATTTTCCAAACTCCAGATCCTTTGGTAACTGGCTGCTGAACCAGAAAGGGTGTTTTGGTAGCTCTTACCAGATTGGTCCTCTTATTGGACTCAGTTAGAGCAGCATGAATGGAAGTGATAGATACAGATATGGAATAATGAGGATTGTCCTGTTGCCTTCCTTGTTTGAAAGATTTGGGTCCCCATGTTCCCAAACTAACTTTGCAGTGCCAGGCAGAGAAATTTAAAGTGTGATTCCTTAGTAGATTTTATTTCTGGGTTTTGTTTGAGTGTTTTCCCTGTATCCTGCCAGTTGTTCTCTGTCTGCCTGTAGGAAGATTTTGGAATACCATGTCAAAGTCTCTTCTGAGCATAAAGTCTGGAGACATGGATTGTGAGAACATATGCATGTATGGGTATTTTAGCATTGATATACTTTCATTTTAAAGTTTCTGCCATAGGGAAAAAGAAAAAATAATATTGGTAGATGTACACAGCTGTTTATGGGAGTCCAGGAATTAATGTAGTTTCTAGATTAGTTTTATGTTTCTGCTTCCCGCTTCATTGGTACAGGACCATATGGAGCCTCATCCAACTGTTCTTCTTTAGCCAGTGTTTTCTGCCTGAAATAGTTATACCATTTTTGGAAAAGAGATCAACTCTCCATTCCAGTGTTAATTACATCACAACTCTCATTTCATGTGTGGCAGATTGCCTTACAGAGCCAAGTTTAATGCATTTCTAATTTAAAAAAATCCAAATGAAACAATATGATGTTACTTCTCAAAGATATCAAATTGTTCATCTTCTTATTTTCACAGCTCACCATGTTAAAACTGGGACCTGTGAAGTGGTGGCGCTTCACAGATGCTGCAATAAGAATAAGATAGAAGAAAGATCACAGACAGTGAAGTGTTCCTGCTTCCCTGGGCAGGTAGCAGGTACCACCCGGGCAGCTCCTTCTTGTGTTGATGGTGCGACTCCTTCTATTGCTTCCTTTCTTTGTGTTCCTGGGAGTTTTGCTGGCTTAAGGTCATTAATGAGACCCACTCCATTACAGTTAACTATTTAAGTAGGAAATCTTCTGCATTTTGAAGGGAGTGTCCAAGGTGAATGGGAGAAAGATGGAAAAATTAATTATTTGCTATTGCTCTGTGGAAATGCTAAACAAAATTATTATGCCAGAGAAAGAGGCCTCTTGAGAGGCTAAATTTGATCTAACTAAAAAGAGGACTTTTGGAATTGTATGAAATTTACTTAATTAAAAGTATTTATGCAAAACCTACATAAGCATATAATTTTCATGTACTACAGTATTGCATCTTTATATATTTATCTCACTGGAAAGAAACAAGCAAACAAACAAAGCACAGTTCTCTCTGGTTTTTAATCTTTTTAGACCTACACCGTTATTCCTATTCACAGTGCAATATTAGTGTCTTAGCAATTCTGGTATAGGCTCATATGTTTTATTTGGGAAAATACTAGATGATTTTCACATCTCTTTCTCTGAAAGAGTGGCAGGATTCACCCTTTACATGATCTCTTTAATGTTGATATGTTGTTGGCTGTCAGAGAAGCTGTAAATATGTCATCATTGGGGAATAAATTTAATCAAGCTATGCTAGGCTATATTCTAGACCAAGCAAAAGACGAGATTCTACTTAAAACTTTGAAATCTGGCTGAGCAAGATAAAAATGAAGTTGGGAAGAAATGCTGTGAAGAGATTGACTTTGAAGCATGTAGCACCTTTTGCAAATTGGAAACTTAATTTCTTCTGAAGGTTCTGAGGTGGCTGAAAATCACAGACTGGCTGTCAGTCAGCCTGTTTCTCATATTTTCCTGGAAAATAAAAGAAATGTTGCAGCGTAATGACATCTTAAAGTGTCCATTTCCACAAAATACATTTGTTTTTTTTGTAGCTTCGATAGTGGAGCAGAAATGGTGGTGCCACATGCAACCATGTCTTGAAGGGGAGGAATGCAAAGTTCTTCCAGATCGTAAGGGATGGAGCTGTTCCTCTGGGAATAAAGTGAAAACAACTAGGGTAGGTATGATACCAACCTGACATGTTACCAACAAGTAAAAAAAAGAAAGGTGCACAGGAAATTGGGTGCACAAAGAAGACCTAAGTTGAGAAGACTAAAGAAGCATGGGAAGAAAGTTATACTGGGATTGGACTTCCTGGTCCCTCACTTTTCTCAGCATACTTTTCAATTGTTTGAACATAGTAAGCTGTGTGCCAGACCTTCTCAGGTAAGCACTGGAGATAGTAGAGTTGATCCCTTCAACTAACAGTAATGATGAAATGCATTATAATCTAATATGTATTTCTCTCTGAAATCAGTTGCACTGTGTTTGTACACTTTTCTAACCTCTTCATTCAAAGGATATCAAACCAGCATTTTTTTCAGTTGCATGGAAAAACCACATTTCTACATAGAAACCACTGAGCATGGTAAGCATTTGAGGTGTCATTACAGGATGATCTGGTTCTTTCCATCTTGTATAACTGTGATTTGCTAAAAAATTTTGACAGAGTTTCAGGGAGTTCCTTTCCTCCACTTGACAGTTTTTCATATTATTGGTTAAAATTTATATTAACAGAAATGTATTTAAAGGTCATATACAATGTCTGACAAAAAAGTAAACATGCTGTCAACTTTGCATTTTAGTGGGTAACTGAAACAGAAGAAAAACAAACTTTTCAGATAAGCATTAAATGTACAAACTTCCTAAAATTAGGGTATTGTATCTTGTCAGGGACAACACAATTCTTCATCAACATACAAAAATGAAAATGTACTCTGAAGACACATATGCATGTGTTTAAGTATAAACACCTTCTTCCCTGCACCCCAGGACATGTACTCATGACTGATTTTTCTTTTGTGTATTTAATACTTTGTAGTGTCAGGACATAATATGCTAGATTGTTGTTCACTCTAAACAGTTGTTTGAGTATCTACGTAATTTTACTGAAATATTCCTTACATAGGCACTAAATTTCTGGTACACATTGGTTGTGGTGAAATACAGCAGGTACTGACTGAATTATAGTTCTTCAGTTCCACAGAGAACTCTATATGTCTCAGTTTCTGTATTTATAAGTCTCCAAAACATTTTGACATTCTTTGAAGGAAGGATGCTTCCTAAATGTTTGCTTTAAAGTTCCCTTCCTGAATACACTTTTAGATGTGTTTCTTCTGAAAACAACTTTGCTGGAATGCTGCCCACACTTAACTGTATAAATGCCAATGCAAATCTGATTATATGCATGTAAAATATATGTGCATATAGAATATAATAAAAAAGGAACCAGATTGATGTTAAAGAAATATAAATACAATATATAAATATATAAATATATAAATATATAAATATATAAATATATAAATATATAAATACATAAGCTGAAGCATAAACATAAGCATAAGCAGAAATAGAAATAGAAATAGAAATAGAAATAGAAATAGAAGTAGAAATAGAAATAGAAACGTGTGTGTTTTGAAATTTTTCCTGGTTACTACTACATCACAGTATTAGTGTTACAGAATACTTGCCATTTTATACATATTGAGAGAGTTTAACGAATTGTAAGTAAAAATGTGGACCTGAATAATATTTCTGCTGGAAAAAAAAGAGGTCACAAAAAGGGGAAAATCAATTATGATTTCTTTGAAGAGATTTCTTCTTCAAAGTTTGTCAGATTATAGGTTTCTCTCATTTGTTGAGGTGATGAAGTTTTTCTGCTGTTAGGGATTGAAAGAAGCCCAAGGCTCCTGTCCCCAGGAGCTTATGCCTTTGTTGTTGTTAGACTTTTAGGTTTGTGTCTTTGCAGCAGCTGGAATTTTCTTGTCCTCCATGGTGGGGGCAATCCTCAGGACTCATTTCATACCTCTTCCATAATGATGCTTTGGAAAAGCCAGTCCTTTTCTATATGTGCTATCATAAACACTGATTCAGTACGATGGCCGCCATAGCCTGCTTACAGGCCTAGCACCACTGAAAGGGAAATGCTAGTCACCTTAAATCCCCCCTGTTTGTTCTGCCTTCCAGTTTGTCCACATGCTCTATGTTTTCCTCCTTTTCCTTTCATTTACCACAGAGCTGCAAGGCTATTCTGAGACAATAGCAAACTTTAATTCGAATTCTGACTGCAAGTTGACCTAACTCATTGAAACCAGGTCAGTGACAGGTAAATGGAGGTCTCTCTTTCAGAATCAGTGACCTGTGATTTTAAGAGACATCATTCCGAAGGCCAGTAAAATACATATTGCTATTGGAAATATGTGAGGTTCTTTGTGTTAACAGAGTAGCTTATTATCAAAGGACAAGTACTTTTCCCTTACATGTAGTCACTACCATATTTTTGTAGCTCCTCTTTCTGCTCCCCAAGGTCTGTATAAATAAAAGTATAAAATTCTAAATTGCTCTTTTTTTTCCAAAATTCTCCCCCTTTTCTTTTGAGAAAAATAAAAAATAACTGTACAGAGAGCCAATATTAAGAAGTTATGAATAATAAGTTTCTGATTGTCAAATGAAATAACCCAAATGTGATTATCATGTGTAATGTAAAAGTGTAAAGAAATAAAGGGAACTAAATAGCTTGGGTGATTTAAGTAAATTACAGAAAAATCTTCTCAAGCTTTCCTGAAAGGCCAAAAAAAAGAGTTTATCTTCACCTCCAAACATTTTCTGTAAGTTTGCCTTCTTCATGTGCCAAAATCCTGACCCAATTACCTGCTAAAGTATTGTCTTCTACAGGATACCAAATTTAAAAGTAGCACCTACATTTCCACATCATGAGTTGTTAATAGTTAACCTCTATGTTAGAAATAAAAACAGTGGAGGAAGGAGGTATTTTGAATGTCCACCTCTGCTTATATAATCTCACTATTGTAAAAAATTATATACTGACTTCCTAATCGTTATGATAGTAGTCACTGAGCAAAAAAGGCCAGATAAAAAATGGCAGAAAACTAATTGATTTTTAAAAATGTGGTCTACTTGAGGTTTTGTATTTTCTTCAGTTATATAGATCTAATAAGGTCATACAAGAATAATGAATTAGAAGTACTCAGAATTCACATGTTAAGAAATCAAATTTGGAAATTATTTACCTTTAGAATACAAACTTGGGTATTATTTTCCTAATCTGTTTACATATTAGAGGGAAAAGATTGATATTAAAAATTAACCATAGAAAAGAACAGAATATGGGGAAAAATGTGTATGAATAAGATGAGTACTGACTATTTCGGGTTTATGTAGCCTGCAGGAGAGGAAGGGAGAAAAAGACTGACAACTTATGTAAATCAGTAAATTTTTCGACATCATATAAAGAAATATGGGCTTGTGTTCCCAGTCATAATACCACAACAAAAGAGGATGTTCATGAATACATTAGGAGAATTATGAGAGGATTATGAGCATAGTTGCAATTTTACCAGGGACGCTTGGGCATTCTCCTCTAGGCTAAGAAACTGTTGTGAAAGGAAACTGTTGCATTTTTCCCCCACATGGCAAGTCTCAATTTTTGATACATAAACACAAAAAATTTTGTCACATTGCCCTCTCTAAATGATGAGAAAAGAGTTTCAAAAAAGTGAAAAATCCTTTTTTTTTTTACATTTGCAGTACTCTTTCTTCTACAGTCTCCTTCTAATAGAATTATTCTAGTTCCAGAAGTTCTCCTTCTTGTTTCTTTCCTTTTTTTGTGTTTCCTTTCTCTTCTTGCAATACAGGAAAGGGTCTGTATTAAAAAAAGTAATTTTCCCATCAGCTGAAAAATATACTGTTATTACGTATAAAACTGACCATGACATTTTAAAAATTCTCTGATTTTATATCAAACAGACAAGCTCTTTACAAAGAGTGAAAATTAACATTTTGCAGTTGGATAAAAGCTGAAGAGAAAGAATTAAATATTTCTCTTCGTTATAGGGTAGGTTTCACATCAGAGGTCTCTCCCTGGATAGGGCTTTTCCCTGGGCAGATCTAGATGCCAGGCTTTATTTGTACTTTTAAAAAGAGTACATTGCCTGCTACCTTTGTGATACAGGCAGGCTTTACATAAAGTGCCCCAGTGGTTGCCAGTTCTCCACCCCAGGATTAGCTTGGAACACGTCACGGCTCCTGGGCAGCTCATTAACCTGTGTGCCTTTCCTGCAGAGTTTAGAGAAAAAGGACAAGGTAAAGTGGTGTATCCTGGGTCTAATCTTGAGATTCTGGAAGTGGAACATGACTGAAGAAGTGTGTACTTGCTCCAGGCAGTGGGAGAGTGTTCCTGGGCTGATATTTTATGAACATATAGAAAAGTATGCAATGGTATTTTTCATGAGAAAAAGTATAGCAAAAAATAAGCTATTTCAGTTGAAAGGGGCATACACTGATCATCACATCTGGCTACTTGAACAATTCAGTGCTGATCAAATTAAAACATGTAAATCATAACATTGTCTAAATGTCTCTGAAACACTGATGGACTTGGACACCTCTCTAGGAAGCCTCTTCCAATGTTTCACAATCGTCTTGGTCAAGAAAAGCTTCCTGGTGTTCAGTCCAAACCCTGCCTGGTGCAGTGTTGAACTATTGCATAGTAATTAAATGGTACCTTGTCCTCAGTCTTTTAGTTTTATTTGGTAGAACTGCCTGTGGAATGAGGCATAGTTTAACATTAAACTGCGGTTAAATTATGTGGGGTGGAATTTACTGGACTTTGCTTGGGTTAGGACTCTCTAGAATGAGATAACTAGCCCAAGCTCTAGACTGTCTTTTTACTTTTAGATAGAGTTATTCAGTTCCAGAGGACACTTGATTTTGTTATACGTCTGATAAATTGTCTTCTGGAGGTGCTTATGTTTCTCAAATAATCTAGAGGAAAACTACCATGACTAACTTAGCTGCTAATGTTTAGACATTTAATGTTGAATAAGAAGCAGCTAGCTTAGATAATTTAGTCACTTTGATGTGGTCTTCAGCAGGAAGATGACCATAAAGGCCCATTCATTCTTTGTCAGTTTGGGAAGCTTTGGACTTTGACCCCTATCAAATGCAATATAATAATATAATATAATATAATATAATATAATATAATATAATATAATATGTTTAAAAAATGCTCATATTCTGAAGGTACACAGCTGTGAGCTAAATTAGTGACTCATACAGTGATGAGCAACATGTCCAGTATCTACTACTCACTAAAAATTGGCAACAGTGCCTGTTTTAGAATTGTTGGTGTAATACTAATACTAATAATATAAATTAACACCAATGGAAAAATCAGATACATAGTCGATATTGATTGTTAACCCCTGAAAATTTCTAGAAATTGAAAGCGAGTAATGTTTCCCTGTAAACAAGGGAAAGAAGTATTTTCAGGCAGGTTATAAAGGGCTAGGGTTTGGAAATGAGCATTCAGCTTCTGGAATGGCTGAGCACCTACACTTTTAAGAAGGGCTGAAGGAACTGGAATGTGGAGGAAAGCAAACTGCAGAACAGAAAGAAATCAATACCTAGTATATTACTATGTAACTATATGCCAAACCAATAGCAGAAATAGAGTACTGCAATAAAATAAAATAAATATTACAAGGGCAGAGAGAAATAAAAGAGAAAAATTACAGATCCAAAAATAAATCCACAGTGTGTATATTTATCTACATTCCAAATCCAAATCTGCATTCCAAATCAATACCAGAGACAGATGACTAGTGTGAAAAGAACAGAAATATTGCCAGGATGCTGAGAAATCCATACTCATACTGAGAGCATCTATACCTTCAAAAACAGTATAGGAGAGAGACTGAACTCAGTTATTTGAAATATTCCAATTTATCTAATTTTACATTATGGCTTCCAGAATTTAAAGGAAACTCAAAATTGAATAAGATCCTTGGAAAAATAGAAAATTTACTGTCTGAACACACCAACTGGCTTCATTTGAAGCCAAATTGTGGTCAGTATATGCATCCCACTGCTCTCAATCAATGCAGTTTTGTTGCTATTTATAAATACTGCTTACATTTTTACTCTATCACCTCTTTCTCACTTGCAGATGCTGAGTTGTTTCTAAATTAATTACGGCTGATGAAAGGGGAGACAGTAATTTTATTTGTGTTTCAATTTATAAAGTATGCTGTTCATAACCCTTTCAGCATGAGGACCCTTCTTTGGTACCTTTACATTTTGGTGGGTTACTCAGATTCCCACTATCAAGAGGCAGCATAAAGTGGTGACTCAACTGCTATCAGTGCTGTCATAACTGCTGCTTGAGTACGAAATAATAATAGTAATAATAATAATGATAATAATAATAATAATAATAATAATAGTACAAGAGAGCTAAAATGTGTCCCTGGATATGAAAGGAGAATGGCATTTTTCTTGTAACTGAGCCTTACTTGGAGTTAGCAATGCAGCAATGTTAGTTGTTGGTCTGTAGTTCAGACAAGCAACAGATCCTTAGGTTCTTTAAGTGTTACTGGTTTTTCTGCCAAAGTTAAAATGTGGAAGCTTCTACCTTCATGTCTTTCCTCCTTTCCTCCTTTCCTCTTCCTCCTCCAGGTTTTTCAGAAACAGCAGTAGTAATGATATGGAATTAGAAAAAGCAGGCATTCATAATCTAAATACAATGTATAGGCTATTCCAGGATGTTTCTTGTAGGCAGAATATATGGTAGTTGTGCTCAGTGACTGCTAAGAGAGCAGTGTATTTCTCACATGACATGTTTTACGGAGTAAAAATGCTGCTAACTTACGTGACATAAAAAAATTTGACCACTGAGAAATGTGAAATAATTGTAGGATAGATGAATGATCTGCCATGTGTCAGGTACAGGAAGCACTTTTTCTACTATTATGTAAGGGGTTTTATCATTGAAGAAACCACCTCACTGTAAAACTACTTTGCTCCTCTGCCTCACTTCAGAGCCTCTGTATAGAGTCCTCAGCGCCTACTTTAATTTAAAATGAAGATTTATTGGAATAATGTACATATATACAGTGACCAGCAATACCTGGAGGTTCATAAAAATGATGTGATTACAATATAAGTGAGTGCACAAACTGTAGCAAAATATTACCCATGGAAAAGAGTGATTGCACTTGTGACAGCCTCTTTGTTGCTATGGTATCTCTTTCCATGCCTTTGGCTGATCTGTCACTAGGAGAAATTTGCAGCTGTCTCAGCATGTTTCTGTTTGCTAACTCAGAGACCACTGTATCTAATCTGTCATTAAAATAGCAATAAGTGGTATGCACATATTTTCTAAGAATAAATACAAGTTTTAGGGGATGAATAAGCTGGTAGTGTAAATAGGATGACATTTTCTAGGGTCAAACTGGACTTTTGTATTAATCAGTAATTACTGTTTTGATCTAGCACCACAGTTCTTTCCTTTTGAAGCTTTGTATTTTTTGTAGGGCACCTAAACACTAATCTTTTGGGACACTTGGACATTTTGATGGAAATAGCTATCATGCCAGCCAACACATGTTAAAAGGAGTCACCAGTATTCAGGGCTATGCAATTTACTGATTTTCCTAAAAATAGCTTTTATATACCAAATTTGCTTCTTTAATGTGAAGTTGGTGTGCCTAATTCTACCCTAAGTAAAGTTGTGAGTCTCCATTTGGCAGGAGTCTAGGCCTTGCTAATGTTCCTTTGTGGTCACAGAAATCTAGACATGTCATGGTCCTTTCTCCAGAGGCAAATGTACTCTGAAATATCGGCAAAAGAGCAATTATGGAATAAAGGATTAAAGGAAGAAGTGTTGTGGTGTGAAATGCAATGAGCAAAGTAATAGACTGAAAGGTCAGTAAAACTTGTTGGGCAAGTGAAGATAATCCAAGCATTCAAATCCCAAGACATTTTCAGTTTCAAATTTTGTTTAGTTCTGTTCTGAGTTTGAGTCCTATGGATACTGAAATGAAGAATGAAAGTGAGTAACATCAAAAGAGAGAATGGATTAAAGGCAATATTCGCAGGTACAGATCTTTTGAAAAGATGGAGCCTGATTATAAATTGCCTTGCTATATCTCGCTGTGAATGCACTGAGTATGGTCTCAAGCTACTCATAGGAGGCAATATAATTTTTTTTTTGTGTGTAGACACATTGTAGAAATAACGAAAAATGAAATGTTTTGCAATCCCTTCATCACACCCACAGCATAGTAGTATAAGCTGTAGTTTATGCATTTTTGTCAGGGAGTAGTTTTCCTGAAGGTAAGATTGCAGCTAGAATGCATTGTAAGGCACCATTTTAGCTTCTTCAGAACCTGAACATTGACAGAATTTCTCTGCAATCAAAGCAAACTATTCACTATTTAAAGAAAAATGCAATTAGATTTCAACAGCATGTCATTAATTACTAACCAGTGATTTTTGCAAACATTACTTCTTTCCATGTGCAAATTCTCCAATTAATCTGTCCAGCCAAGATGTTTTCTGCCTTTGTCCCAGAAGATTCAACTTGTGATTTACTTTTTTATTCTTTTGCTGTGTCCTTTGCTGGCATGTTTGAGATATTGACCTCATGTCTAAAAAAAAATTTTCTGCCTCTGTGATGGAAAATAAGAGCAAGTACTTAAGGCCGTTTGTTAATGACTGGTTTTCTTCAATTCATTCACCCCATGAATTTCCACTTTTCCAATGTCCTGACACCAAAATCAAAGATGTTTCCACTTCCATTTGCAGCTTCATTCTGCCAGTCTCTTTGCCATTCACAGCTATGCAAAAAGGGCTCTTTGAATATCTAGTAGTCCTTTTAAATTTTCTTGGAAAATTTTTGTCAGGTTCTAATATCTCAGAAATTACTGTACGAGATGATATTCAAATGCCAGTATCATGTGAGTCATGCTGGCATGCTTTAAGACTAGTGTTTCTTTCTTGTCTCGCCCTTCTTTTTAGCCTGTAGGGGCTTCTTTGGATCATTTCTGAAAGTCAGAAATGATATATTTCTGGTCAGAGAGACCAGAATATTCTGAAACCTCACATGATCTTCTGCCTAAATAGCTTCAGACAGAATTTTTTCCTCTTTCCCTGGGTACTTGGCTCAGGCTTCACAAACTCTACATCACTTCTAAGTTGCAGAAATGTATGAGGCTGGCCCTCCATTGTTCAAAAGGTAATGCTTTCATTTCTTCAAAACAACATAGTTTTCTTGAGGTATTTCCTTACTCATTAGGACTAATTATAGAAAACATCAGAAACACCCCCTTGGCGCAGCTCTGCTTTTCTGCCTTCTTATAGGGAGGGAAATGAACTATAATCGCTATAAAGGGGAGAATCAGACATACAGAGCATTCTGAGCCTACAGAGTCACAGAGTTGGAGGAGCTCTCAAACCAATTGAAATCAGATTACTCAGACATTATTCCATTGCACAGCAAAGTGAGCATGGTTGCAAATCTTAAATATTTCTCTCTAAGAATAATGAAGATAGTCTTATCCTTTCTGAAAACTCTTCTAAACAAAGAAAAAACTCAGGCATGGAAGATTGCTGCCTATGGCTAAATTAATAAAGAAAGCAACCAACATAGAGTTAATTTCCATGAGAATTTCAAAACCGCACATTTTTTTATGACTTGTAGTTTACTCTTCTACCACCCTGGTGAACACCAAGTCAATTTCAGGAAAGACATTACTGCTGTAGTATAGAGGAAATACTCCAAACCACTTTTCATGTTCTATAAAATGGACTCTGAGCTTTCTTCTGCTGCATTATTAAAATATACAGATGATCCCTTCTTAGATCCTACAGTCCTGATTATCATCCATCGCCTTCCATATCTGCAATGATAAATGCCATAGAACTCTGAAGTGCAGATTCTGGGTGAATCTACAAAATATCCCATCCACCAGGGCTTATTTGCATGATGAAACCTGTAAAATTATGTTGGCAAGACCAACCAAAGTTTGTCTCCAGTTTATGAAGAAGAATGGGTTCTCAAGGAAACAAAGCATTGTGTCAAATCAACGTGCATCTACAAATTCAGTAGTAATAGATCTGAGAATTTTAATAGAGCTGCAGTTTTGTCTCTTCAGATTGAAGAATGTCGTAAGATAAATTACTGATGCCAGCCAGAAGAACTTGTTTCTTCATCCTGAGTTCAAACTTTGTGGCTTAGAACCATGTTCCTGCCAAAGGAAGACCAAAGAACGGTATCTCTGCTCATGCTGTTTCTAATTCAGGAAAATGCACTCCATAATCAGATTAGTTGTTCTAGAAATTTGACATCTCTCTGTCCTGATTCCTTGTCACCTTTTCAGAGTCACCCTGGAAAATGTAAATTTCTCATCTTCAAGGCATCACTCCAATTCCACATGCTAATAATTTTTATTCCTCATTCATGAAGAAGAAAAAGGGAGCAGGAGACTTTATTCTAGAATTCAACTTGACAAATTTGAAGCCTATTTCTTGGAAAGCCAATCACTTTTTCGAAGGTCAATGGGGAAATTGCCAGAATCCTTTTTCTTTCTCGCAACCTTAAAGCACATTATTGGTACTTACATTCCTGAAATTTGAAGGCAACAACCCCTTCTGAGACTTTTGGTCTTTCCTTCATTACATGAGATTTTAGAATTCCAGAGTCTAATTGCAATTAGCTACTTTGATTCATTCATACTTTGTCTTAGGTCACAATCTATTTAGATAAGATAATGAGAAAATGCATATATGAAGACAACTGGACATGTTCTATAAGCAAGACACTTGAAATTGAATTCATTTTTAGCTTTGACAGAATACTTATTTTCTGCTCACTGTGAAGTTCAAAAATAATATCCAGATGATCCTGAGTACAGAGATGTTATAAGGTGTTGTAACTTTCACCTGTATGTCTCCATAATGCTCAAGCAAGAAAACATTTACTTATTAAACTGACAGCACTTGTTCTGTTCATCTTTGACCAACATGACTACAACTATTGGGAATCAGAAACCATAATCTTGACTATGTCTTAGTGAAAGAGGCTTTATGTGTTGTTTTCCTGGGCAATGAGAAATCCTTCTTATTGTTCAGCCTCTGGGTGAAAACCCATGTCTTCCTTTTTCACAGTTCTGTTAGGACTTGAGAAAAGATATCAAAGATTTTTCTGAAATCCTCCAGATCTGCCACCTTTCTACTTTTTCTTGTCTTTCTTATCTGTATTGGACTAATGGCATGATGGGTACTCATACAGGAGAAGGTTAAAATTAGAATTCCTGAAATTAATTTTATATTCTCTGAAATGGTACCCACTACTCTGTCAGTACCTATTTTTTAAGCCAAAATTTCTCCAAGCACAGAAAAGTCTTTTCTTCATGTGGAAATTCTAAATGGATGAAAAGAGAAAGGAAAATGATCAAAGGGATTCAAGTTGATGACTGATTCATTGTTTTTAAATAGTTTTTCCCTCCTGGATATTGGTTCTGTTGTTTTCTAACTTGTGTTTTAGTTATCTTATATTCCCTCAGCTATGGCAGTATTCCTGGAGACAAATGTGAATGCACTTCCTCAAAATGCCAGCAGTGGAAGCTGGTAAGCAAGTGGGGAAAAATCACCAGAGAAATCTCTGAAGCTTGGGACAAAGGCAGAAAACACATCAGTACTGCACTAACAGAACAGCAGGTACTCTTATAGAGAAGATAAAATTACAGGTAAGGAAATAATTTACATTTCTATTTTGAACTTGTCCAAATGGCTTGTTACTCTCCATTCAAAATACCAGGAAAAACCCTAGAGCATAAAATTTGAAGAAGAAAAAGATCTCAAATTTGATTAATTTGGACAATCTGATTTTTTAGTGGGGATAATTGGAAGTTCTGACCTCCTTTCTAGACAAATATATTAAAAGATGAAAATTCTTTATGCCTATTAGACAGTTTAGAACCTCAGTCTAGTTTTAAAACAAGACTGGATTTGAGTTTTTTAAATGTTTTTCTTTTTTGTATTTAGAATGTAAACACAGGAAAATGCTTGTTATAGGTTTTCCTTTCCAATAAAAAACAAGTGTAGCCTTTTCCATAGGTACATGATGTCAGATAAAGCCAAAGACAGAAGGACTCTGTTCCCATCTCTCCATTAACACTTCCTGACAGGGTAACACAACTCTTTCTTATGCTCCAGTTTCCTCATAGGTTGAAAGGAAAGAGGTTATTTTTATCTCCCAGTTGGGATGATTAAGCAGGATAAGTGGTGTGGAAGAGAAAAAAATTACTTTTTTGTAATTAATTGTCTTGCAGTCTTTTATGCCGCCATGCTGCAGTCCCACTATGGAGTTGTGAGCACCATAAAAACCTCAAGAGGATATATCCTTGTCTGAATTGCTGCAGTTATTATCTGTTACAGAAAGTAAAATAAGGTTTTTGTTTAAGTCTTCTTTTAATTTAAAATTGTTGTCTGTAAATGAAACATTGTGTTACATTAAAATAATTCTGCCATAAACTCTGTTCTCTACTGAGTTACAGAAAACATTGAGAAAATTAGGGTATGTTCAAAACAGTGACATAACCTTTTGGAAGACAGTAATAATGAGTATATAGGAAGGACTAATGAATTGGATTTAGCCTTGATGTAACTCATATATCTTCATCAACGATTCACTATCATCATTATCCCAGTGAGATGTACCAATTAATTTTATTTTGTAAACTATCCAGTTCAAGGAAGTATGAACACAGGACCATAATAATTGATTTCATAGTATTCAAATATGTAGAGATTTTATTTAAGCAAGAAATTTTTGAAATTTTGAGTTTAATCTTGTATATTTTTAATGATCTGCAGCATGATATTTAAGAAAATAAAAGAAGAAAACTTCAAGAAATTTTGGTGATCTGATAAGATGCTGTGTATCACATCAGAAGCGATTATTATTGGCAGGTTCAAAATCTATCTCAAATATCTAGATAAAGAACTATCTGTCTGAATTGAATATTGTCTTTTGAAATGTGTCCTCTGTTATTTTATAGTGTTTCCTGTAACCTTCTATTTTTTTTTTTTTGCTTTAAACATATATGAGGAGAACACACTCAAATCTTTCATTTTGAAGGAATTGTCTTCTGACTTCATGACTCCTTTCTGTACCACAGGTCTATGTATGAACTTATTCTCAAAGAACTTTTCAAATACTGTTTTGTCATACTTAAATTTTGCTGATTACTTTCAGAAATGAGTGTAATCTATTAGTTTCTATTGCTTTTTGGTTTGAATTTGAATATGTTTGGGTATTTTAAAGACCATGCACTTTTCCTAAGAGAATTTTCTCTGATTCTGAAATGTTTTAACCTGTCATTTTTTATTTATCCTTGTAAGTTAAAAAAATATTCCAGCTATCCCAGTTTTGTTTTCTGTAACTAATTTCATAACAGTGTAGTACTTGACATGTGTTTGTTTCTTAGGCAAACGTGTAAAACTCCTCAAGTCCGAATGGAGAAGTAGAGAAAGGAGGTTTCTGCTGTGCCTGATGACAATTTTTGTTTTTTCCACACACAAAAAATATTCTGGCTCCACGATGGAGCACTAGTTGTGATGAATCCTAGTCTTGGTCGGATTCTAAGGAAGGGCCAGAACGTTCGTTGAGGAATAAAGAGTCAAACCACTCCAGAAAATGTGTTCCAGCCCCGGTTTATTGCTCACAGAGCAGCAGGTGTGTACAAATACAGGTTTACACAGTATTAAAAGGAATTGTTGTACCTTACTCCTCATTGCAGTTGCTTAGTTTGCTGTGGACATTGAAGACTTGTGGCCCATTTGGGCAGAGTTTCTGGAGGGTGGTTGGAGAGATTCTGACTGTGCTACTAAGCAGCCTCAGAGCATTACTTAGATGCTTCAGAGAGCCCTAAAATATCTCCACACTCTTGACTTTCAGAGATAGACCCAGTTGGTAAGCTTAAGTTACTCCCATGGGTAACAGCAGATGCTCTGGAGAACAGCACTTGGAAGAGAAATCCATCTTAGTACATCCAGTCTGGTGTGGCATCTGTAGTTGAAAGCTCTGTATCACATGCTGAATTACTTAAATTTCATAAAAAACCCCCAAGAATTGGGTATTTCCATTTCATTCCTAAGACAGGCTAGAAGCTGTTTACCTATCTTAAAACTGTGTTAAGGCTGAAGACCTTTATCATTTACAGGAACATACGCCATGCTCTGAGGTATTTTTCCATTACCTATTTTACTAGTCCTACCTTTCAGACTATTAGAAGTAAGTGGAAAGATCACTTGACATGGGAAAGGTTTCTAAAGACTTTTAAAAATTTTTAACACTGGCTGTCTAGATCTTCACTTTACAACCAAAAATTTCCAGCTGAAATCCTTAAGAGCAGTGGGAAATAAAGGAGCACAGCTATATTTCAAATGGCATTGCATGAAATGAGTTTTCAGAATGTTTGTCTCTCTATAATGGAAGTCCTAAGCACAAGAACTATCAAAAGTGCAGTTTGGATTAGTCACTATGCAATAAAAATATGAAAGAATTATAAGGTTTTAGAGTCTCATGGTTATCAAAGAACTGGGAGCCTTTTGAGTCATGTCCTGGGAAATGCACTTTTTAATTTAAAAAATGAGCTACTAATAGCAACTGAAGGACAAGCGTGAGGATCTGGAATTCTAAATCGTTTAACAGGCTTGGGAACATGTTTAGATTAATACTTTTCATACTCCAGTGCCTAAAATAAAACTAAGGGAAAAATTTGAAGCTGAGTCCTTAAATAAAAAGTTAGGTAGGATCAAAATTTTATAAACAGGAATGAAATATTTGATGACTTGAAAAAGTGTCTTCCAATGCATAACCTTCTCTGAAGGTAAATGAATCTGTGTAGTTATTAAATATCTGTTTTCCAGACTGCTCAAAAAGTAACTCAAATTTTGCCTTTTGTCATTAGCCCAGTCAAAGGGCTGTCTGTAATACTAAAATAAGGGCCTGTGTCCTCATTAATGGTTTTCTCTTGCAGTTCCCTTGAAAAGTGTTTGAGTCACCTTCATTTCTCAGGCTTTTGAAATGGTTCCTCCTCCCTCCAGAAACCCAGTTATGTAGCAATAAAGACCCAAATCCACATCTACCTGCTGTAAGGGGTCTATACATATATGAGCCCTAGTCCAAAAAGGTCCTTAACACCTTTTTGTCCACTTTCCCCAATTCATTGGAACATATATGACATGATTATCCATCTGTGAGGAAATTGTGAACCTGTCCTTTGTTAACATTTGCAAAGTACTTAGGATTATCACTGGTACAAGACAGTAGTACTAGAACAGAGGCATTTTCCAAGCTTACAAGTTCAACTGTTTCAGTGAATGAACACAAGTGGCAATGCAAGCTGTCATTTGCTTTCACAAGCAACGTATGAATGATAGTGCATGGCAAACACACTGCATGGATTTTAAAGTTCCAGGAAATAGTGTGCTTCCATCTGTTCAAAAGATCCATTTCCAACCTCAACCTCATTCTCAGAGGGCCTGAGTAGAGAAAATGCACTGGCAGGTGTTTGTTTCTGGTTATATGGGCCCTGTTTCTACACTGTAGTATTTATATTAAGTTCTTGCTACCACAACCAAATTATTTATGTTTTAGAAAAGAACAAGACTGATATAGCCCTCCTGAGTTCATTCCTTTTTAGAAACGCTTTGCTAAAGAATCACTTTGTTCATAATTTTATTAAATTTTTTGTGGTGTTTTGCATACAGTTTAAGAAAGGATACCACAATAATGACACAAAATGGACAGGAATATACTGCATAGAAGCAAGGGCTGTTTTGGTATGGGATCTCTGTCTTTTCTACAGCGCTTGGAAGACAATCCATTGTAGGCATTTCTTCAAGCCATTACTTATGGCTTTTGTCATTCCCTGTATTTAGCATATCTCATGTTGGTTATTAAATAAATTTGTGAGACCCCTTTTATTTTTGCTTGAAATCCCCATACCATTTTTTTTTTTCCCAGAGGCTTTTAATAGTTTAGAGAAAAATGGAAGGGGTGCCAAGTCAACTTCGTCTCATGAAATTCTGCTTAGCTCAGGGTGAGCTATTAATTGCTTTCACAAAAAAAAAAAAAAAAAAAATTCCTGTGTCTTACGTATCTCAAGACAAAAAAGAAAAAGCCTGAGTATGCTTAGATGACATGACCTATGATCGCACACAATCTTACATCACAATAGTTGATGGAACAGTTCTAATTAAAAAGAAAAAATCCTCTATTAAGTAATTTCTGCTTCTTTGGAGAAAACCCAGAACAGAGGGTCCATCCATTCCATGTGGAATCATCTGTCAAGGCAAGAAACATTGGCCTAAATATTTTACCTTTTCTGCATTTGCATTGATACATAGCCCTGTCTTCCCTCCAACTCTCCTCACACACTAAATTCACTTCTTTACTGTGCATGATGGAAAAGAGAGAGAATTAAATTGCAAGGGGAGATATAAAAAGGCAAGTTGCTACATTTCAAGTGCTTGACTTTGCAAACTTTAGAGTCAGTTTTCAATATGGATTCTGTGTATGGCTTATGATAAACACAGAAAAAAATTCAAAAAGCTGTCAGTAAAAAAATAGCAATGTACAAGTTGTGTTATGAAATTTTCCAGCACGCACTTAATTTCAATATACCATCTATTGTTATCAGTTTTATTCCAACATTATTATATAATAATTAATTATGTGCCTAATTTTGGATGCAGAAGCTATTTTGTAGCTAGCTAATGATTTGTGATATATTTGTTTCTGTGAAGAAACAGAAGAATTTTACTATACCTAATTGGGGTTCTATAACTTTGATGCTTAGGTGCTTGACTTTAGGGAGAAGTGCTTTACTATTCAGGGAATATTCTCTCACCATTCTTTACATCCTACAGTCTTGATATTTCTTCCTTTCTCTTCTGAGGCAGAAGAAAGTCCTGAGTAAAAGTATCACAGTTTTTATTGAAAATCTATTCTAACAAAATAAACACTATTATCTGCTGTATTCATCCACTGTGTGGATTTCAAAAATGAGGATATTTTTCAGCCATTGTCGTTGTCCAGAAATATCTCTTGAGGCTGGTAGCTTTTCTAATGTGATGTCATGAGATCTTTCAATCTCTGATCCATTCTGCATTATCCTGGCAAACAGATTTTACCCAAAGACTCAGTTTGTTCAGAACATTTAGTAAGCAGAATAATGTGGAAATCTTCAGGTGAATGTAATTATATGTTGTGTTAAAATAAAGCGAGTCCACATACAATTACAGCCAATTCACAGCAGCCACTCACTAATTTAAATTAAAAAGTCTGCAACTGCAGAGTAATTGTGCTTTAATTGCATATTTAGGACAAGAAAATGAAGAGAATCTAATGTGGTGTATTTATGATATAACCACAATGTGAGAAAATTTATTATTATAAAGGGAGTAATTGCATTCCAAGAAGGAACAAATTAATTCAAATCAACACATAGGATGCTAAGCTTTCATGTACTTTTAAAATCTGTATTGTTAGTTTTCCATACATATTAATTATTAACTGAAAACTTGATTTGCACACTTCAGGGTGTTACTGTTCTCTACGGATTTTGAAGATCAGACATGTATTGTTATTGGTCCCTCTTTTCCTATGAAGGTCTTTGGCACAATACCTTAATACCTTACTTCCCAGACACTGGAATCAAACAGCATTTACTATATCCAAAATTAAGCATTTCTGGGATTACCGCCTCTAGGTATTAGCTAAAATTTCATTGCTTCTTTATGAAACTGCCTTTAATATCCAAGAGGTTTATTCACTCCCTGATGTGTATGGTGTATGGATATATAACTTCCATTAATGTTGATGTGCAATCTATGCTTGAACACAAGAAGTATTGAAATCATACATAGAGGCGAATGTGGACCACTAATATATACATATATGTATGTGTGTGTGTGTGTGTGTGTGTGTGTGTGTATGTAGGTGAGTGACCTGATATAGAGCAGAAATCTGAATGGCTATCTGCTCTTTTTTTTTTTCTTATTTTTATCACCTATCTAATTTATGTGACAGTGTATGTTACTTCCATGGGGATATTTTCACCACAGGGTTGTAGTACTAGGTGGGAGGGGTAGATAGGCATGCAGATTATGATTTTACTGACTTTTCTGTGATTGAAAGCACATTTGCACTTCAAAACAGCCATGTAACTGAGCAGTCATGTGTGTGCAAAAATACCATTTTTGTTATCTGAAGTTTATCACCTTAGCCCATGCATAGATCTGTGTGTAACAGAAATAATATATCACACGATAGTTGAGATTGGAATGCAACTCTGAAAGTGCCACCCCCCGGCTCAAGTAGAAACATCTAAAGCCTGTAAGGGCAAGACAGCTTTTAAATATCTTCAGTAATGGAGCCCACAGTCTCCCTGGGCAAAATGTGCTAGTACTCTGCCACCCTCACAGTAAAAAACTTTTTTCTGAGAGGAAACTGTCTGTGTTGGCTTGTTCTCAGTTTCTTGTCCTGCTGCTGGGCACCACTTTCTGGCTCACTTTTCTTGCCCCCCTTTCTTCACATATTTGTACACATTGATGTGTTTCCCTCGAGCCTTCTCTTTTTCAAGTTGAACAGTTCCAGCACTCTCAATCTTTCCTCATATGAGATACTCCTCTGTCTTATTTGCCTTAGTGGCTCTTTACTGGATAGACAGATAGGTAGAGATAGATATAGATATAGAGAAATGCATCACAAATGAAGCCAGTAAAATTCCACCTGTGGAAAATATCAGAAGATGTGTATTTTACATTGTGCAGCTCAGTGGCACCTGGTTCTATGAGCAGAATTCCAGCTTGCTACAATAAAGCAAAAAAATAAATACAATAAGATGGTACATCAGCCTTTTGAGCTTTGGTGCAGGGCACAGAAATATGTTGCCTGGCTGTTAAATTAATTCTTTATTATTTTTTCAGGCAATCTTCCACTTTAGAAGGGACCACATGAGGCTGTTTCCAACAGCAAGACCAAAGCCAAATAAAAGCAGTGTAATAAATAAGCCTGTGTATCATAAAAATCACGAAGCACAATTTTATTATTGCCTCAAGTGCAGTTCCTAGAAACAACTCTGCGGAAAAGGCAAACTGAAGTAATGAACTCCTTGAACAGTCTGTTTAATATTCTGTTTGTTGTACAGTTATGCTCTGCAGAGCTGACAAGAGCTGTATGCAAACAGTTTTGCTGAGGGCAAAAGAATGTTTCATCATTAAAGAGCATGACCCTTCTCTCTGTGATCAAAATGAAAAGCATATGTCCCTTGATGTCATAAAGTGTTGTGACCATTCCAATGAGTTGTTCCTCAAGCCTTGGAATGTTTCCCCCCTGACACAGGGGGGAAACATAATATCAAATATCTTTGATATTAAAAGATTACGTGATGATTAATTGTATCTACTGACACAGCAGAAATATTCCTCAAAATTATGTTTCTTTGATATGACAAATTTTTTCTTTTAAAGTTTAAAATCCAAATCAGTTAGAGGGAAAGCCCAATTATTGTGAAATGCTTTGTCCCCCACTCTTTCTTTGTGGTCCTTCTGTTTCCTTCTTGTTTCATGTTAGGCTGGGTGAAACCACTCTAAATTAAACCCTCTGTAATTTTTTACTTTGTGAATAACAGGATCTCTATCTCTACTTAGTTTCTGCATGATTTCTTCCTGTTTCTCCACTAGGTGATTATTGCTTGCTAAGATACATTAAGCCTTTAAAAGGACATTGCCTTTTCCAACTTAAATGATTTTATGATGTTATGATTGCTTTGTAAAAATGCATGCAAAGAATGGAAGAATACAGCTCCAGTATCAGTCACGGTATACTCAATAGCTAACATTTAAAAAGCATAGTTACATACATAATTTTTAACAACAACAACAAAAGAATAACAGAAAACATTAAATGCCAACATGTGGATTGGCAATTCATGATTTTATTATATTTTAAAGCATGGTCACAGTTCAAGTTTTCCTTGTCAAATCCTATTCTCACTAAACACTTAAAAACACCATTTAAGTTGGGGAGCAATGCCATTTAATATCATGGGGGTTTATGCCCTTATTAAAAAACAATAGAAAGATGTTTGCTGGACAGAGATCTTACACTGCCGTCTCATTTTCCAGTACTTCAGAAACAGATTCACTATGCCCAATTTCTGATTTTCTCATTTTCTTTTTCTTTACAGGTAACCCGATAGCTAAAGACAAATCAAGCCAGTCTCAAGGCTGATAACTTTAAATACAACACATAGGAATTTCATTCATCCAGGCAATCCTTGAAGTGAAATTTTATACTGCTGGGGTGTATCCTTCAGAATCAATTGTTTCAATGAGAACCTGGCTTGCAATCAGCAAGAGCCTTGAGATCAAAACTACTGGAAAGTTATTTTGAACTTCTGTGTCAAAAATATTTCAACTGATTGAACTGTGTACACTTGTAGAATTACACTTGCTGAGGAATTTGCAGCTGTAATCATGAGCTAATATTCTAAAGGTGCAGAAAAGCAGCAAACTTTTGGGTTCTCCGTTGCAGAACAGTGGCTTTTCATCTTGAAGTCAAACTCTGAAACGTATTGGATCCTTCACTCTGAAATGATCCTTGGTCCACTGTTCAGATTGCTGGTGGGACTGCACACGGCTTAAATTAAATTTCTGTTGCAGAAATTGTCCTCAAGCATGGCGCAGTTTTAGACATTTTTATTTGTGTTCTAATCTTGCAGCTCTCAAAGGTACATATTTCAACATCTTGAAGTTGCTTTGTTATAGGAATGGAATTATATATCCATTGTTAATAATTATTGTTGACAAGTAATAGTTATCTGAATGCATCAGTCATATTAGAATGTATAGTCAGGTTGACATGTTTCCCTAAGGCTAACCAACTACCGCAGCTTAACAGTTAAAGAAAGTAGTGGTCAAAACTCAATTGCCACTTCCATCATAAGGCATTTAATATATTTAATATATGCATTTCGATTTAGTTTGAAGGAAATGGGTGTTCCCAATATGTACTTTACTTTCCTAACCTTTAATTCATTTAAATTGATGGTAAGAAGTCAATTACACTATTTCATCCCTTTTTTACAAAGATAGGCAGGGATGTAAATGAGTTTTGCAGTTACGATATTGGATGGGAATCTTTCAGAATTTTTGTCTTTTTATTAAAAAATAAAATCTCTTGCTTGAACCTAAATACTGATGGATGCTTATGTAGATGTCTGCTCAGTCTGTTTGCCATAAAGGAAAAAAGTCCTAGTGCTCTCCCAGTTTTACACTTCATGGATATTTTGCTTGCATACAGTCATCCGATTCAGATCTGTTTTGTTAGAAATTATTGAACTTTGAAATGTGTTGTTACATGAAAAAAAAATCCTCAATATTTGAAGGCCTTAAGCATCTTTGAGCTTTTTTCTAAGTTATTACAGAATGTATAATTTTATACTCCATTTAATGTATATTGGACCATCTGTAATGTTGATACAAAAGAAGTTTGGCAATTCCTTTTAGTGACAGTGCATAAACACACTGACTAGAGGGAGTTCTGACTGTATGCTTTGGTGAATTGAAATGAAAGCCACACACACCTAATGGTAGTCAAAAATACATAGAAGTAAGCTTGTTTAAGTCTGTGGTTATCAAACACAGCAAAACCCCCCAAAAATAGAAAAAAAAACAAATAAAAAGAAAAAAAAAGAAAAAAAAGAAATTGAAAGAAATGGTTTAATCATTACAAGCCATTGACATGGCTAGTTTAGTTATATATTAAGTTCTGTGATGGATGAACATCCTGGTGAGCTCTGCCTGTCGCTGTAGCCCCTGCTGTTCCAAAACCATTTCATTACCTCTGCTGTATTATTGCACAGGAGAGCTTAAATAAAATAAATGACTGTTGGGAATAAAACTGAGAAGTATATTCTATCATTTTGCTTGGAAATAATAAGAAATATGTTGACAGAAAAAGATCTTATTTTCTGATTAAAATTTAATTAGAATAAACCGGTTGTAGCAGAAACTAAGTCTCTTGGTATTTTAGGATGGATTAGTATTATATGGATTTGTGCTAAGAGGTTCAGGATGGAAGGAACATCTTAAAGATGTTGTCTGGGACAGTGCAAAGTGTAAATGTGCTGTTTTGTAAAATCTAAATATGACCTCTGTTTGGTCGAAAATCTACATCATGCTTCTCAATACTTGTTTTCTTTGTTTCCTTGTTCTTAAACAGCGCTGAAAATACTGTATTATATACAAGTGTAACACATGCATACCAATAAATGAAAATAAATGGATTTTCAAATATACTGAATAGATTCTCTGCAGTAGATTAATGTTGTGACTATTCATAGCAAGTGAATAAAATTGTAATATAAAATAGAGTTCCCTGTATGGATGTGTGCATTGGAGGTCTGTTTACTCATGGAACAAAATAATTTTTTGGTGAATAAGCATCTCAAAGGTTTTATTAACTTTGTATTTCCTACCACTTTGAAATGTCTTTTTTTGAAAGGAACTGATACCTATGGGAAATTCTTATGGGTGTACTGTTGTTTTCAGTTCAGATTGAATAAATTTTTTCTCTTCACAAAATATGAATCCTGAAAAATTATCATTTAGATGTTTTAAGTAGCAACAAGACATGGTAGACAATCCTGAAAAAGTAATATTTCAGGTTAATATGTAGAACTGTTTAAAAGAAAAGGAAAAAGAAAGCCAGTTGCTCAGATCTGCTTGTGCACCTTGAAGCAAGCTGGGAGCCCCAGTTCAGGTGTCCATAGTGCAGGTTTAACGCTCCTTCAAAAATGGAGTGACAGGCTCAGCTATGTGCATTCATGTAAGAATATTAATTGATTCAATTAATAATTTATTCATTTATATATTATTTTCTAGATTGTTTCATCTGATTGCAAAAATGATCAGGCATTATGATCAGATCCATGTTACTCTTTGAATTAAGTAATCATCAAGAATGCTGAACTGCAGAATATGAAGTTCTGCAGTTCCAAGTGGCAGTGCATTGAGAGAGGAAGAAAAATCACTGCTTTGTGATACCTCTCACAGTTAGATGTATTGGATCAGTTCAGCAAAGCACAAAAGGAAGTCCTGATATGAATCTTAATGAAAAAAATCATATCGGATCAAATCTAAAATAAAGCTTGAAAAGCATTCAAGTCTAGATCTTGGTTGTATGTGGCTTATTGGTTATAAAAAATGTTAACCTTTTGAAACAGCACTGCTGCAGGTAACACTGTTACTACCTATAAATACACCTATTGTGCTATATATTTTCAATTCCTGTATTTATCCTGTATCTTCTAGATCTTGACTTCTTCAGCTCTGCCTAAAAATGTTTCTGGTCTAGCATTTCAGTACTTCACCAAACAAATGCAGTTCTGTTTTGTTAAGAGTCTATATGCTTTAGGAGTGCATCAGATGAATTTATTTTGAAAATAAATTATCTGATATAAAGTATTTAAATTTGTTAGTTTTCATAAAAATATATGCAGGGATTTTTTTTGCTCATTATAATTGTACAGCTGGCTTTTATAATTTCTAGGTAATGCATGAAAGTCTGTAACAACACAACAGAAATATGTGATTGGCATCCTTTTCTGTTGATTTACTGCCTCCTCCTTCATGCCTCAAATTTTACACATCTGTTGTTAACCAATCTATTGGCAAAGAAAAGGAGCACAGTTTTGATTTGCAAGAGAACTGTTGCTGTAATTTCTAGGTTGTTTTGCCAAAAGTTGTATAACTCTGAATCAAACCTGTCACACCTGAATAATCTGATGCCATTAAATGATTTCTCATGAATTCAGTGGTCGAAAATTGAAAAATAAGAATTTCCTAATCACTTTGTCTTTATAACAAAGTTTGTATCCTGAAAAACATTTTTGTTTATTCTTTCACAGAATGAGTGAATGTTTCCAGATTACATCTTTGGCCTTGTTTCTGTAAGAGCTTATTTAACTTTTGGACACTACTTTACAGACAGTCATTGCAAATATTTTAGCAAAAGTATGGCTGGGTTTTTTGTACATTCTGTATTCATCTGTACTACAGAAGAGGTAGTACATGAAAAGATTGAATTTCCCACAGCTTTGCTAACAGTTGAGATTACAAGTGTTGTCTATGTCTTGTTATCCCAAACTAATTTAAGACCATCTGGCAGGAGGGCCACTGATGGTGACACTGGAAACTCTTGTGTAAGGGAGTGACAGTTCTTTATCAGACTGCTGTGAATAGGATGCTGGGAGAGTCAAACAACTGAAGTATGGTTTCATCACCAGAGATGTAGGGTCTGGGATAGTGGATCCAGCCTGTGAGCACAGGGGTACAGTCAGCATCCTGAACCTGTGGCTGTGGGGGTGACAGTAGGACCTTAGACCTGTTCTCTGGGTTGTAGGAAAGGTTTGACTCCTAACTCCGGGATTTTCTCCACAGTCAGATGACAGAAATGACAGGGCCCCTGGGTAATTTCAGTGTGGTTTGTATAAGGCCGTCAGATGCAGATGATTGTTTAGCATTTTGTTTAGAAAATTCTGATCAAGCAAATTCATTAAAGTTCACGTATTCATTAAATTCCACATCTCTCTCTCCATTCAGGTCAATGGTTAAAGGAACTACTGTCTATTTTCACTCTTTCCTTGCAAGTATACAGGTTGCAACTGGAAGTGAAATCCAGTTATTCCTCAATAATAGATTCTCTTGATTAAATGTCCCTAATCACATCAATATTAGCTATGACTGAAAGACTTGAAATATATCTGGATTTCAGTTCTGAAAACCAGTTTATTGCCCAACTAAATGAAATAGTTTGTGTAATAGAAATATTATTGCATATATGTAAACCCTAACAGTAAAACTTCTATATCAGCTCTTCAAATTATATTTATGTTCATAACTGTGAAATGTAAAGTTTGGTTTACATCCTTTATAACATCAGGGAAATTCTTTTTTTCTGCTAAAACACTGGGGTAACCTAAGGACACTGCAGTTTGGGATTTATGCCTTTCACTGCTTCAACTGTGCAGCTGCGAAAACAACACGTAGAAATACTTTTGTTACTCACATTTGCCGAGACATTTTTCTTGAGTGTGAGGAATATGTAAAGTTGCAAGTTTACTCCATATAAGCACCGTGGTTGAATCTCTTTAACCCTTTTCTTCTCACTGCAATAACAAACATCACAGAAACGGTGCTTGAAAACTGTACTGCAGCCTTATGTCTTAGTATTTAAATCAGAACTTGCAAAATGCACACTGCTTTAGTTACTATTTCTCCATATACAGTAGTTTTTTTAATAGTCTCTTTCCTCCTTATGATTAATTATTGATGCATTGTCATATTTGGGCACAGAATACAATCCCTACTATTACTGATTTAGGGTTTGTGCATCTTTGTGTTAATTTTATTTTTCGTTGGTCATTTTTTCATGTCCTGCAATCCAGTCAGTTCTTTCAAAACTCCGGTAAGGATTAGAAAAGTTTTTTTAATAAATAGTGGCCTGGAACTGAAGACTGGAGAGAAGAGAGAGAGATGATGTGTTTCTATAATTTTATCTTAGCTTCCAGTTTGAACTACTCTTTCTAAAGAGAAGCATTTTTTTCTAACTAAAAATGGACTGTGTTTCAATATGCTCCCTGATCATAAAGCTGATGAAATGGTCCTCTCTGTATGTCAGATTACCTCAGCAGAATTTACAAATGGAAGATGATGATTTTGCTAATGTCCATGGGCAGGTAGACATAATTTGGTCCCAGATGCTCTGCAGAATATTCATGGCAAAAGTGACTCAAAAACAATGCCTCCATATGCCATAATTGCTGGAATTATTTCTCAGGCATATTCCCTTGTCATCCCTCATATGTAGAACTCATTAGATTCCTAGTGGGAGAACATATGGAGAAGAGAGTTGATGGAAAACATTATAAAACAGATTGTGTATTTAAATTTATATTATAAAAGACCTCTGTGCACAGGCAAACTTAGCAGAGAAAGTTCAAACTCTTTCTTTCCACTTCATAAGGAAATTGACATTTATGGAGCTGTTAGTACATTCAAATCCACTTCTAGATGGTGGATTAAAACCTGGCTTTACAGCTAACAGTGGTAATTTTGCTGCTAATTTGAAGCCAACTCTGTATTTCCTACATTTTCCCAAATATTTACTTAAACTACAATTAAGATCTTTTTACTAATTGGAATGACCAGAAGTTCCACCCATACAAATCTGTTGGCAGGATCAGGCCGTTGGCTATGGGTTGGGATTTCAGTGTCAACATAATATCTTTGATTAATAACATGTTTCTAGTTCACAAAAGAGTTTTAATATTTCTTTCATCCATCTCAGCTGACTAATGGATGGGGATTGTATCCAGTGCAGAGATGTTTTAATGACTACTATTAGATAATTATTTATCCTCTACAGCAGTTAAATGCACCAAAAAATAAGTTAATCATACATTTATTCAAAGTATTATACACAGATGTTTGTGATGCCTTTTTTTGTTACACTTAGGACTCTTTCTTGTTTTAAGATAATTTATTTTCTGTTATTTTTTACTCAAGACTGACCATGAAACAGGTTTCAATAGGGAGCACTTGGGGTGCCATAAAGTGTCCCTCCCTGTAGTCGAGGTGGGCACTAGCAGGAGCTACCTGTCAGCCAGGTGGGGGTGGACAGACTGATGTCTGTGACCTTGCTGCAGTGGCTGGTAAAATATGGCCTATCACCAAGAGAAAGTGTAGAAAGTGCTTCCAGAGAAACACATCTGCCCAGCTCCTAAAGGAACAGTTCTGACAGGGTGTCTCTCAGTACATGGAGCTGAATCAAATATTATACCCAAATCAACAGAGAAGGACACAGGGAAACTGTAGGGCATCTCTGGCTCTATAGTGCGGCTCTGTAGACCTTAAAAATGTTTGATATGTCCACAGGATGTCCATTTAGGTCACTGCCTCTTTAAAAGAAGACAGAGCATAGCTCTTTAAATAGTATCTGCAGTACAGTTGTGTGTATATTTGCTGGCCAATATGCCTTCCTGAAGCCAAGATTTGTCATGTTATGAGAGACAGAAGTTCAGATCCACACCTCCTCCTTTGCTGCTGGAAATGGACTGTGTTATTATACTGTTCTTCTAAACCAGTCACACAGTACACTGTTGGCAAGTGCTCTGAACCCTTCAGAGCAAAATAGTTACTCCGACAAGCCTCAGCTGGAAGCAAAATGTGCATTACCACAAATGCTTTGTCTTAATACTGACAACCTTGATTGTTCTCTATGTGTAGATTATTTCCTGACAGCTGCAGGAAAAATGTTTGTTATTAGGTGAAAATGTAAAATTTTTATTTTGCACCAGTCTGAACATCACACTTAAAAGATATATTTTGCAGTTTCTTATATATTTATCATATTATGATAAATTAATTTGTGCTATATATATATTAGTCTCTCTGTCAGCTGCTGGTGGCACCTTTTAAAATAGTGTCATCTATTACTGACTTTTTTAACCACTGCAGAAAAATGGTCATTGGGTGGTAAAGTCTTTCATCAGCATTTTGTGGTTTTTCCATTCTCTCAGTATGTGCATGAGAAACTGGATGATGAAGTAGTGAAAGAGCCTTGAAGACGTACTGATTTAATTAATTTCAGGCAAATAGACCTTGATTAGTGAAGAAAGTTATAGCTCCTCTGTGTAAGATTGTGTGCCATCATTCAGAATATCCAGGCCTGTGCTTTGATTCAAATTTGATTATAAGAAATTGGGGCAGTAGTAATATCGATATAAAAGATTAATAGCAACTTGAAAGATGAATCCTTAAGCATTGATGTATGTGATCAAGTATCCAGCACATTTTAAATCCTGGGCATTACCTAATGCTCCTAATGGCTAAGGAAAATAGCAAGTACGTTCCACATTTTTATGTCCTTGGAAGGAAATACAGACATACCAGAAGACTGGCAGCAGAAGTGCTCACTGTACTTCAGTTAATGATGTGCTTATTGCTCAAGTCCATATAGCTTGGATCTTACCTCACCTTTTGTTAAAGCATGTAACATAAGGACCTTAAACCAATCGATTTCTGCAATTAGCAGTTCTGAAAGGAAGCACAAAAGCAAGTTCAAGGCTGTTTTTGCCAGGGTTAACTCCACTGTCTTTAGTGAAGTTTTTCTCCAGCTAAATCTAATCTTAACTTTCTACATAAATTGTTCCAAAAACTAAGCTGCAGTTAATTTGAAGATCTACATTAAAGGGCATGTGAAACTCCAAGGGCTTGGGTAAGAATAAAGTAAAGATGACAGAAAATTTAGGTTTCTTTTACTGTTTCACCAGATATCACATTGTTATATAATGGTGGGAATTATGGTTCTGGTCCCACCTCCAACAGAGAAATATGTGAAATTCAGTCCTGGTCTTATTCCTGCCATTAAATACATACCAAATGCTGTTTATGAATGTCATTTGGCACAAAATTTTTTTCTCAAAACCCCAGTGTGAGGTCTCTGTTCCATGCCTGTGCACCTTGCATCCTGAAAGTAGAGCTTTCTGGGAACTTTGCTGATGACTAAATCTTCTTATGGACTTCCGCTGAGGTTTGCATTTCTTACTGACTATCTATGTGAGCTGTTCTAAAAATTGTGTCATTGGTTCATACTCCTGCATGTCCTCACTTTTTTGTTAACCAATATAGTAATAAATGCTTTATAAATAGTCTTTGAATTTGATGTATCTGATAATTTGCAGCAATTACAAAATGGTATTTCTTGCTTTATTTCAAAATTGTAAATGGTTCAAATATCACGAACAGTAATAAACTCAGTCAACTCATTCACAATAAAGAAATGTGATGCCTTAAGCTACTTTTAACCAGTCAGAATATTGTCAAGGTGACCTTTCACGCTGTTTCAATTGCATAGCCTCGCCATTATTTAACTATTAGAATGATGGAAAGCTTGCACTTTGCTATTTGTGTGGCAGCATTTCTAGACATGAAGACCTGAAGGAATGGAACCATTGAGAGGCTATAATTAATGTGCCACATTAAGGAGTTAAGGATAAGCAGCCAAAGAAAAACTAAACCTGGTGGAGCAAAGAAGCTGCACCAGGAGCTAGTCTTGAAAGTCAAGAAGTCTAGTTTTGAAAACTAAAAATTCAATTGCAATTCTTTCTAGAATCCTAATATCTGATGCTGGTATCTCAACCATCCACTGTTGAAATGCATATGAAAAACACAGTTTCTGGATTGCTATTAAAACTCTTTAATTTAAATATTAATGAGATAAATACCATTTCATATTATTACCTCCTATTTTAAAAGGACAAAATTAATTTTGGTTTAAAAATTTTTACATACATATTTATACAAATAGAAGTAACTAGAAAAAATAGTAGTAATAATAAAAATCTGTCCATTACAATGTTAAAATGTAATTGTTTCATGACTTTATGATTAGATGTATCCTGTCTACATGAAGCTTGACTCCTGTTGACAGAAAGCAAAATCATCAGAAAGATGTGGCTGTGGAGGAACCTTTTGTCTTTACAAAGCTAATGGTGGAGGATGAGCATCACAGACTGTGGGAGCTGTGTAAAAAGCAGAACAGAAGATGGTTTCTTTCTCCGTCAGTGGTTAGGTGATTTATATACATGACTCTCATTAACATTAATGGAAGTTATCTGCCTCATCTTTTATGAGCCTGATGTGACGTTAATGGCAGTCTTCCCATTGTCTCTAGTGGGCTGTGGATCAACCAGTAAGTGCACAAATGGGTTTGGCTGAAATATCGGTGCTTGTAGAATGGTGCTTGCTTAGAATTTCAACATGCTTCATTCACAGTTACAACAAAAAATGCTGTGTGAATGCCTAAGTGTCTGCTCTGAGGAGTGTAATGGTGCAGAGTGTGCTGATCTGCGGCACCGTGGGGCATCCACATGGCAGACTGAAGAGATGCCTGAGCCAGCTTGCAATGAGCTGGTGTGAGCAGGAGCAATAATCTGCCCAGAAGCATGAGCTGCCTCAATTTTCAGAGATTTGAACTGGAGTAGGTGTAATGGGGTTTGTGGTCCAGACTACAGGATGGGGGAGTTGCAGTGCCATGTGATGCTGTACTTCTGTCAACAATACCGCAATGTACAAGCCCACTTTTTTTGAAATCCAGCCTGAGATCTGCCTCTATGCTGAGTTCTCTTCTGCTTTTGATTATTTTTGTTGTGTTTTGCTTTGGGTTTTTAATTTTTTTTAAAACAGAGGAATAATATTTTCGTTTCAATAAATCCTTCACTGACTCATGAATGCTTTGCAGTTTTAACAAGTCTAAACTCTGCTCCTTTTTCTTCTGTGAGGAAGGGAAGGAGACCAGCAGAATTTGAAGGACATCTGTTCACATCTGTCCTGGGATAGAGTTCATTGTCTTCTTAGTAGCCGGTATAGTGCTGTGTTTTGTATTTAGTATGAGAATAAAGGGGAATATGCACTGGTATTTTGCTTGTGTATAAGTGGTTTGTAAGTCAAGGACTTTTCAATGCTCCATGCTCTGCCAGTGCAGAGCTGGGAGGGAGTGTGGCCAGGACAGCTGATCTTAAGTGGCCAAAGGGTTTATTCCATACCACAGAACATCAAGCCCAGTATATAAAGTGGGGGGATTTGGTTGGGAGGGGTGATCACCAGGACGAGCATTGGCAAATGGGTGGTTAGCAACAGTATTTTGGGCCACTGATTTCTCTTGGGTTTCATTTTCCCCTCTCTTTTTTTTTTAATTATTATTATTGAAATTATTATCATTATTATCATTACCATAATCCACATTTGTTTCAAGTATTAAACTGTTCTTATCTTAACCCACCTTTTTTTTTGACTCTCATCCCAATTCATGGGGGAGGTAAATGAGCAGCTGCATGGTGCTGGGGTTGAATTGCAGCAGCATGCATGTTCCTTATTATGAGCCAGACACTACAGGGACAGGTGACCAGCCTTGCTGTCAGTGAAGAACATTTCTCACCACACACAGACAAGCCAGTACATAATAGCTTCTCCATGGATTGGGAACTTCTCTTATAGTTAAGCAAGTTCATGCTAAAGTATTCCCATCTGTACCAGGTTTCTCCTTAATACAGTGTCACATTTGTGTCTACGTAAAAAAACATTGGCCTCTGGAAGAACTTGCATGTTGAAGTTGAGCCTCTAGTAAGAACAGGGGAAGCTGGATCCTGAAGGCTTTAACCCACAAAAGGTTTCTGCTCCTACTCTGCCAGACATGGCCCCTGATGGTCTCAATCTCAGGTGCAGGCTGTAGCAAGGCTGGGTGTGTACTTTGAAGATGTAGATGTACACACAATGCAAGCCAGACCAACACAGGTGAGAGACTGGCACTGTTATCTGAACCCTTAAGCACACACAGCTTGCATGGGGACCACACAATCACCTCCTCTCCTCCGGCTGCTCAGGAGGAGACCTGCACCAATGCTGTTTGCTGCAGCTGAAATGTGCCACAAAATGCTGTTAATTTCTGCTTCACACTGAGATTCTGCTATGGTCTATTTCTCTGCATGACATCATGAAATGCAGACACATTGGATTTTCCACAGTTCTGGGCTCCTCACAGTTTCAAAATAAGAGCTGAGAGAAGCACAGAACATGATATTGGCGATCCATCAGGTAGGGAAGAAGCAAGTACCCAAATGCAGGATTTACTAGCTACATTCACAGATTTTAGGGGATGCACAGCTGGAGTAATTGTGGGAAGAACAGAACAAATACTCCCTACTTGTTCAGCTGTGCTGCAGCTCTACCATGGATAACAGAAAAGGTACGTGTAGGGAAGAAAATAGAGATTAGTGCCATTCAATTTGCCTGTAGAATGCTTTACAATGTTATTTACACAATGTGGTTTGGTGCTTTAGTTTTAATTAACATTTTATTTTATTTTTTCTTATTTATTTTTAGATTGAGAATTGTTTGATAATTTAAAAAAAAGGATTTTCGTACCTTGTTGGCAATCACAAGTTGGACTGCGCTGCTCTGAATTTTTTTTATTGTATATAAATCTAAGTCTAATAAAGTTCTACATTTTTATTAAGGACTCGTTTTCTGCTTAATTGTAAGGAAATGAGAAACCACAGCAATGCCAAAGGGTTTTATTAAACTATCAAAAATCAGCAAGCAATATACACAAGCCAATTAAATAGCACTCTATGTCTCTAAAGTAGAAGGCATAGATGCTTGCACTTAAATTAATACTTTCTTTGACCAAGAAATCAACCCTTATAGAGTCAAACCCATAAAATTTATCAGATGCAATATACTAAGTGCAGATTAGCAGTCCTTTTACCACAGCAATAAAAAAAAATTAAACCCACAATTCTTTAAAAACCTGATATCAATACTACAGGTTTTAAGTTATTTCCATTAAAATATATGCATTTGCAATCAATGATTGCGCCACGTGTGCCATAGATATCAGCATTGGGAGGAGTGCCAGAGTTTACTTGCCTGCATTTATGCTGGGTCTGTACTGCTTCTAGGATTCACTGTAGGGACTGTGAATGTGCTGTGGGGTACAATGAATTATGTGAAGCCCCCTCCACAAGAAAAATTGCTATCCTTGGTGATGCAGGTGCTTCTTTGGTGCCTAAGAACAGGTGCAGATCTTCTGAAAGGTGTTTGGATATGATTAACACTGGAGCTTCCAGAAAGCTCTTCCTGCTTTGGATCCTGCTTTAGACAACAGAAACACAGAACTGATGGGTGTGGTTAGCCAACACAAAATCCCTGTCACACTAACAGGAGTCCTTCCCCACTGTGCATCATGGAGCTATTCTTCGTACAGTTCTATGAATTGCTGGCAAATCTGAGATGGCTCTGGAGGCATTCCTGCACACGACTCTGGTGAGAATCAGGAGGTATATTTGGATGCAGGTACTCAGTGCTATGGTTTTTTAGACAAATTTATGAGGAAGCAATAGAAGCATTTTTCTCACTGTCTGTGTGCTGGATGTAGTTCCAATTAGCCTTTCCTGGGCCAGAGAAAATCCTACCACAGAGCTAGTAACCAATACAAATTAGACTAATTCCTTTTAGTTTGGTGCTGAATCAGGAAGTGGTTTCCATTTCATGGGGATTTTTTTCCCCCAGTGGATCTTACAAATCTGTTCAGTCTTTTGCTCATTTCTATTTGGATGACTGTATTTCAAAGTCATCATCATTGAACATGTTGTGTAGGCAGCTTTATCAAAAAAGGGTAAGGGTAGAGTGATCACAAGGTATTCAATCCTCACTTTCAAGATGACCCTTTATTATAGGACAGGAGTATGCAGCATAATCTGTGCATATTATTTTTCAAGCACTTAATTTCACTTGGCTCCTTAGTGAATTGGGAGACCTTCTTAGATTCCAGATCTGTTAATAATCAGCTGTATAAATAAAAGCATGAAGTCAGAATTGCTTAAAATGCTCAGTAAAAAAACTGGACATTTTATGGTTACATCACCACATGGTGATGGTTAATCTCATCCTTCATGGGACCGTAAGAAATGAGGCTCAAAGTGGGTTCATTTGCCCCAACAATAATCTCCTCAGTCTGCCAGAGGGAATTAACCAATGTAATCTCATATATGTTAGAAATGGAAATACTAGTAAAAGGTATTAACAATTAGTAACACATCTGAGCCAAAAAAATAAAAATTCCAGAAAACAGTGCAGAAAATAGACCCATGAACAACATCCACCTGTATTTAGTGTTCAGTCTGTGTGTGTTCGAATATTTTAGATCTCTATTCTGTATTTGTTTTTGAAAACCAAACTGTAGTAATAGAAGATGTGTATAAATATATAATATGCTTAGAGGAAGAGAAATAAGAAACATTGGAAGAAAAACATGAGTGTTTATACCATAATAATATTCTGTACCGTAACAAGAAAATTCTTTACCACTTTAACCATCTTGCTGAGATGGCAACTAAGATTGCATGGAAGATTTTATGCAAATTTTTATATGACTTTTTAAGTAAGGTAGTATTTTTAGCTTTTCTTGGTTCACACATGTCTGCCATACAGTAAAAAAATGTTTCATAGTTCTTAATTGCCATAGGCATAACTTAAATGGAAAGAACAACCTTGCTCTCAGGACAAATCTCCCACACCCATAAAACCCTGCTTAACACTATTTCCCTTTGAACATGTTTACTCTTCAATAGTTTCCTGCCCTCACAGAGCAAGCATGACATTTGAACATCCCACCAGTTGCTGCATGCTCAGCATAGTGAGAATTTCCCCCAGTGTTATGAAAGACTGCTTCTAAAGGGCACCAGTTACTCGCCTGAATGGAAATCAAAATGTTGTTCATAGTTAAGCTTTCTTGTTGTTCACGTCAACACCTTTAACACTCAATTTATGAAAGCAACAAATTTTTTTCAGTAATTGCTTTGATTTCTCCCAATTCTTGTATTATTTTGTGTCTTTTGCATTCTCTTCTATATTTACAGAAAACTTTAGGGTAAGGGTGAAGGAACTTGGAATGAAAATATGAACCGCTCACAGGCGGCAGTTAACCAAATTAAACAGGGACAGGAGGAAGAGAGTTTAAACTACATTTGAGCTTTATTCATGTGAAATGAGATGTTTACAAATTTAAATTTTTGTGTTCTATTGCTGGGTTGGTTCTGTGCTTCCAAGCATATCTCCAGTTGATATTTATCATCTGACACTATGCACTGTTTCAGAGCCATAATTGTGAAATTTCCTTTCTATCCATTAAATGAAACAGGGAACCAAGAGGGGTGATAGTTCCACCTTCACATATTTCTGCCAATGTAAACTCCTTGGCAGAGGCATAATTCTCATCAGTTATCAATTATATCCTTCATGCAGCTAGCAAAGGGGAAAGTGGGTTTTGCTGACAGAAAAATCCATCTCGGAAAGTCACAATGAATTTAAAAAAGAATAATGTGAACATCATCCTGCAGCAACTCTGTTATGGCAACCTATAAAAGCCAAGCACATCAAGGGCCTGCTTAGAGACAATTGTCAAGAAAGGAGCTACTGGTACAATTCCAAGATCTGTTGTCGCATCCCTGCAGGCTAAAGAGGCTGACAGCTCCTCTGAGTGGATGACTCCTCCCCGAAACTCACCCTCTTCTTGTGTCACAGTTTGATGATATTTATACTGACAGATGTCACAAAGTGACATTCTAAGATGATTTGGGTTCAAGCTCAATGGAATGTTTGGTTTCAACTCAAAAGTTTTTGAGGTAAAACCAAGCCAAACTTCTATGCCATGTGTTTATATGCAGTTGAAACTGATAGCCTGCAGAAAGAGACATCTGCAGATATGACATGTTTACAAACTCATCAGAACATGCTCACTGCCTTGACTGCTTTCAGATATGCAAATGAACTTTTTGATGTACAAAGTTTCTTAGGATCCCAGAATCACAGGAAAATTCAGGCTGAAAGAAACTTCTGGAGGTTTCTAGTACAACCTCTGATGCAAAGCAAGGTTGTGTCTCAGATCAGACCAGGTTATTCAGGGCTTCATCCAGATTAATTTAAAAAATCTCCAAGGATGGAGACGGCACAATTGTTTAAATAAATCTTTCAGTGGTGTTTTCATAAAGAATCTAATTAGAAAAAAAAGGGGTATCAGCGCAGGGAAGATTAGTATTGGGAAAGTGTCTGACAAAATGGACTTGACATATTTTCCCTATTCTGTTGCTCAAAATGTCCATTTCTATTACTCCTTCCTTTTGTACGGCTTCCTCTTGTGCATTCTTTCTCTTCTATTATATACAGAATTCTGTGAGGGGCCATGGCATGAAGCATGCATATATTGGCAAACATCTGGCAGGCTTTCTTTGCTATGAAGTGTAGGACATCTCCCCTGTTGTACCAATATCACAGCCTTTTGGTTTCTTCGCAAGGTTGAAAAATTTTATTTTACTTAAAGATGTTTTGTCAATCCAAATCAAATATGTGATAAATAAGTGACACTTACAAGCACCAGTTTGAGCTTCTGCCCACTGTGTGTTTTGTCAATGTTTTATTAGATGTTTTTTAGATATGAGGATGAACATTTTTACTGTGAGGGTGGTGAGACACAGGAACAGATTTCCCAGAGAGTCTGTGGATGTTCCATCCCTGGAAGTGTTCAAGGCCTTGTTAGAATGGGCTTAGAACAATCTGGTCTACTGCTGGAACATATCTCTGCTTATGGCAGTCGAGTTGGAATTTCGTGACTTTTTAGGTCCTTTTCAACCCCAAAATTTCTTTTCTATGATTCTATAACTGTTCTCAGTGGGATACACTTTTCAGAATCCAAACAAGTCCCTACATATTCATTTGTTGTCTTATAGTGTTATTGAAGAACCCTCTTCCACAATTTCAGGATTTGCCTGTCTTCTGTAGATTTCCCTTCTTACAATCCTGAATGGGCTTCTCTCCTCCCAATTAACTACCTCCTTCCCATCTCTGAATGCAATATACAGTCACTGATTGCCTTGCTCTCGCTAAGCTGTGCAGTTAAGGATGGTCTACGCAGCTGAAAGGAACACAGAGGGTCAAAGCACAGCAGGGTTGGCTGCAGGGGACCATGGGAGCCATGAATATCTCTCCCTGTCTCTCTCTCTACCCCCTTCTGTCTGAGATAGAGAGGTATATGAACTCTTTCATTATTGGTATTCCATTCTGCTCAGTCAGAGGTGGGAGCAGGAGGAGGCTGTTGTGCTGCATGTGTTTGTGTAAGTGCTGTGTATGTTGCATGCATCTCACAAAACGTACAACTCAGACCTGTGCTCTGTTAATGCCTGCTAAGGACCCACACTCAGTCTTGCTACTGGCTGAACCTGGCTTTGCTCATGCAGCATCCTCACAGCCCTTGATCTGCTGAATCTGGCCTGATTTCTCCTGACATACTGCCTTTTACTCTGGGCTTAACTTGGGAGCTGATAATTGTGCATTTCTCAAAGATCTTTCTCTGAGATCTGATATTTCTTATAGAAATATTATAGATATTCTTATAGAAATATTTCTTATAGAAATATCAAGGCTATTTCTATAAATAGAACAAGCCCTGATATAAGGAAAGAAACAGTCTGATTTAGGAGCATTTGTAATCTCTGCCACCACTCCCGCCCCCTCCATTAGAAGCAATTACCTTACTGCTTTTCTCTCTCTATTTATCTATCCATCTATCTGTGAATCCTTAGCAAATAATTAGACCTTGTGCTGTCATGTCAGATTGCAGCCCAAAGTAAAAAAAAAATAGTAGAAAAGAGAAATTCACTGCTAAAACTCCTAAGAAACATTCTAGTACTTATTAATGAGTTTTAGTGGGTCGTGCTCTGTCCTAGTCAGATGTTAGGAGAGAATATAATAAAAAAAATAATTTAAAAAGTAGAAATAATACTTATCTGCAATAGAAATATGCTATGAAATGTGGAAATGCTGTCTCCAGCAATGGAAAACTGAAATGGAGGAGGAAGTACAAGCTTACCCTAAAATCTCTGAAAATGAACCCTTTTATGTGACTGAAAAGTCAGCTTTGCAGGTTGTCTCTATCTGATGGGGTGTGGGCTGAAAAATTTCCAACGTTTATTTGACTCTTACCTGAAAAAGAAATTGACATTCTTTTGCCATTCTCTGCACTCAAATAAAGGTTCAGTGCTTCATATAGTGTGTGGCATGCAGGATGTATATATCCATATATGATGGATACATATCCATATGTGATGGATACCATTCCTCCAGCTTCATCTGACAATGTAAACAAGGGTGTATGATCTTCCAGCTGAAATTCTCTACTTACTGAGCCATCAGATAAAATCTAACTGTTATTTCCATCTACCTGAAGTCTTGTAAGAAACTTCATGCTACTCAAGTGCCACATATGAGCTAAGTTTCTTCTGTGAGAATGCAACCCTTGTTTATGGTACTCTGGGATCGAGGTAGCACTTTAAAAGCAGAAATCAGCTGAGAAGTATGATTTAAACTGATATGATTTTAGAGTTGATTTAGAATAGCTTCCTGATAACAGACAGGAAATTTTTATCTGTATCTTGCATATTTTTTATCTGAATCTTGCATATTTTAAATCTGTATCTTGCATATTTTAAGGATTATACATATTATCAAGTATCTGGTCCTAAAAGTGGCAGATTGATTTATACTCATAAATGTATCAGTGAACAAGTCATGCACTGAACTAAATCTAGTCAGTAATGTCTAGTTGGGCTTTTTCAAAGGCAGATTAATTTACATACTACAATCACAGAATTATTAAGAATCACTGTAAGAAATCAGGATTTAGGTGGAGAAGTAGGCTGTTTCAGTTTTAATTTCCCCAGCTATTATTTTGCTGGTAATATGAAAGAATTTAGTCTTGATTTTTTTTTAACCAACTATCAAGGAAAAGACCTACGTAGGACGAGTCAGCTGAGGCATGAAGATTGTGACAGACCACGGAGCAGCAATGACAGATTGGATCTTGAGTTTCCTTTTGATTTTTTCAACCTAAAAATACCCTGTTCTTTTATTTACTTATATCTTCCTGAAAGTTTGCTACTGAAAACTGGACTCCAGTGCCTGCCACTCTGGTGCCTTGGACAGCAGGATGGTTGCCTTCTATTTCTTATATGCTAAACTCTTAATAATATAACCCTTCTTTGCAAGGACAGCATGCTGTTGACTTGTTTCCAGTTTTACAGCCTTTATATACCTCAGACCCTTTTTTTGCAGTGTAGCCATCTAGAAACTTGTTTGCCTTCTTCTATGTCTGCCCATGAGTTTCCTGGAGTACTTCATAGGTGCTGCTATTGAAATTTGTTGTACTGATCTGAGCCCATTTCACCAATTTATCAACGTTATTTTGAATTCTAAACCTACACTCCAAAGTGCTGGCAGCTCCCCTCAGCTCTATTATCTACAAATATGAGGAGCTTTTCTATTATTGATATTGTTCATGAAAACACTGACTAGAATTATGTGTAGTGCAGCCTTACCTTCTTCCCACCAAATGTGATCCTACAGTGTGATACAACCTCGTGATAATTATGTTAAAACTGGCTATTTTACCTGCAAGGTGGCTGTGTTCAGCCAGAACCAAAATACCAGACACACCATTTTCTCCTGAGAGTGACTGGGCCAAAGACATTTCCCAGTTTCATCACAGTTTGGCCTGGGCTTCTACTCTGTTTTCTGAGGGAGAGACAGCCAGGTAAAGACAAACAGGTTAGTCATTGAAAAGGTTCCGTTTCAAGAAATGGATAGTGGATGCTTAAAGCTACTTCATTGCTTTTAGGAGCTTATAAATTGATTATTTAATCATTTACTTCAGCATCATTCTGCAAAGACAAAGTTATGTTTACTGATCTCTAATTCCCCAGGTGTTTATTTTTCTTTTTCCTAAAGTTAAGATCAATATTTATCCTTCTCCATCCCTTTCAGATTTCATCTATTTGCCGTGAAGTCTAGAAGATAATCACTAACAATTCAAAGATGGATTTGCTCTACAATAAATTTTCTCAAGCCTTGTGACTGGAATATATATAACTTTCCTGAATACCTAAATATTCTTTGATTTATTTTTATTCTATTCTGGCCTATGTTCACATCCCTTTGTTGTTAACAGCAATCTTACGAATCATCTGATCACTATTAACCTTTTCGTGAAAAAGGAAGTGAAAAACCCTGGGACATTTCTGCCTGTGATATGTTATCTCATTCCTTTCACAAGGCTCAAGACATTTTAATTCATTTTGCCATGCCCTCTACAGATTTTATACATTGTGTCTAATTTTTTTTTTTTTGGGCTATCATTTGCAAGTTTATTACCCATTACTGGATTTTACGCATTTACACTTATCATTCCTTGTTTTGTTTGTGTGTACGTCTGTACTGCTTTCTCAGTCATCCTAAGTAATTTCCTCCCATTTATACTTTTGGACAATCTTGATTCTGAAACACATCAGAAAGCTCCCTGCAATCCCAAATTAGTCTTACCACATTTCATATGCAGAATTGTTTAACTTCAATATTGTTTGTTTTTGCACTGGTTGCAGTACCAAAATATTTTCGCTCATTATTCCTTTGCCCAGGATTTTACCAAATACTGATTTTATTAGTTTGGTTTTTTTTTAGGCTCATCAGCAATAATTTCCTACTCTTATTCTTGTCCACTCAGAAATCATGAATTCTAAAGAAATGAAAGATAAAGTTCCTGTTGCAGGAAGTATGGTTTTGAAAAAGCTGGGGTATTTTTTTCCTATGTTCCTGCTGGGGCATCATGTTGCTGAACAGGAATAATCTGCCATGGTATTTTGTGATACCAAATATAAGAGAGAAAGAGGATATTTCACAATGTGATAGTCTGCTGAAAAGTACTAATTTTGCATTATAAAGAATGGACTGGAAAGGAGCTAATAATAAAAATGGCATTTTATTTATGTGTTAGGGTTTTTTGGGCATATGAATTAGAAGGAATGTTATTGCAACTCCTATTGAAATGTAACCATTCCAGTGCAGGCAGAATACAACAATACTACGTATTATAAGACTGAAAGGAGTAGAGCCATTATCAGGAAGGATGAAATACTTTTTGTGAAAAAGTGTTATTTGAAATTCTGCCTCTGATTACTATCTTTGAAACTGACCAGGAGTTCAGTTGCTCCTTCTGAAAAGGGATATTGTTTATTTATAATTCATATTAGAAAACTAGTTTTGCATTCGGATCTTCCATAATTATTATATGTTGAAAGCAGTGTCACTTCCTCTAAATATAGAGGAAGAATTCATCGCTGAGTCTATAAATAGGTCATTATTGGTGGATGGGAATGTATGAGCTCCTGAAGAACTTACAGAGCTTCACTCTGGGAATGAAAGGCCCATGTACCTTATGTTAGTCTGTGTGCCTTGGGATCTGACCAGGCTTTGTGTCTCACTATGCTCAAAATTCTGTTATGAGCAAATGATGTCATATATATGGAGATAAGAATTTGTTGCTAGCCCAGTTAATGTTTTAACAGGCTAATAATTCAAACCAACACAGAGCATCTTCATCAATAGTATTAACATATTTACACTAAACCTTCCTAATATTTTTCCCTTTGTTCAATGCTGTTGCCCTCACCCTTTCAATATCCCTCTGAGTCCAAGACTGACCCTTCAATACTTCAGTAGAATGGAAAAGGGAACTATAAAAAGTCATCAGACTCCTGAGGTCTTTGTCAGATGGAGCATGATGTTCGTGACACCAATCTTTTCAGTTTGCATCTGCTTGGATTTACTTTTATATATTTTCTTCACACAGACTTCTTATATGCTGGTTATTTTAATGGTTTTCAGATTATTCACCTTTTCTGTTTGTTTTTTTCTTTACAACTACTCATGAGGCTGCACTTGTACAGTGACCACCTGTTGGATTCTGGTTGATTGTCATTATCATCGGCATTTGCAGCCTGGTACCTCAGATAAACTTTTCAATTTTTGCTCTAGAGTTCCAGATTATTTAACCCACTTGTTAAATAACTATTTAACCCACATGTTGTTATAAAATAAAACTTATGGCAAAACAAACTTATGGCAATAGTTGCCTCACTTCTAGACAATTGATATCATGGCTAAGCCATGCCAAGACAATCCCTGGTAAGTACTCAAGCCCTTGCACTGTAAGGGCAATATAAAGCCTTTTGTTAATAACAGCAAAAATGCATTTGCTGGGCTACTCTCTATCTCAACAAAGGGAGGGTGGTGTGACTATACTCCTAGCTTGACATAGATATACGCAGCTAAATGAATTTGTGTCACCATTTCTGTTTTTTATGGCTTCAATGTGATTTACCATTTATGTTTTGTCTAGTAGCATTTCTATTCCTCAATTTCCTCAGTTTAAAATGCAAATAATGTTATTTCCTGGACTGTCATTTGTAAAGTAATTTAATAGCCCTTTAGGATGTGTGTCTCATTAACTACTAATATTACCAAATTGTTAGTACCGGAAAAATCCTAAAAGAAGTTTGTTATTTCTGCTTTTGACAACTTAATTATTTGGTACAGTATTTAGAGTCATTAATATAACCTTTCCCTTTCCAGAAGCTACTCATGCTAAGGTACAAAACAACTAATGGAGATCTGGGAAGAACACCATACATTGCAACTCACTGATTTTATTTGGGAGTTCTGAAACAGGTAATAATAACAGAGCAAGTCTGTTGAATCACTTTGTCATGCTGTATTAATTTATCTTGGGTATTGGAATTGCAAATTGTGTTTTGTGCTCTAATTTTTTGGCAGCTATAAAATGCATTTTATCTAAATATTCAGCAAAGAAAAGATGAGAAACCTTAAATCTTCATCTTCTGTAGAATTAGTTACTACTTCTCATCTTGCCTTTGGCCATGAAAATGAGTCAAGAGTTCAATGGGCACTGTTATATTGCTGCAGCGTATATTTCTGATGAAATGTGTTTTATACCTTTCAAAGGTACCATGTGAACAGTTATGCAGGCATGCTACTGCCAAAATAGGAATTGACAAACTATGATGAGATCATGGAGCTCTACCTCAACATACCAGTATGAAAATCAGACTGAAAGGAAGGAAAAAGAACTCAGAAATCATTAGCAAGTGTAAAATGGGAGGGCATAGGCTGTTGGGAGAGTTTGCTGTGCCTAAGGAGGACTGTGTACAACTGTGTCTGTGGTGACTCCTTTTTGTGAGCTCCTGCAGATAGAGGAGGGGCCCTGTGACCTGATCCATGTCTTGGGTGGAACATTTCACCAGAGAGTATCACAGAATTATAGAATAATTTGGGTTTGAAGGGACCTTAAGTATCATCTGGTTCTAATCCCTCTGCCATGGGCAGGGATAACTTCCACTGGACCAGTTTGTTCAAAGCCCCTTCCAACCTGGCCTTGAACACTTCCAGGGATGGCATGGCCAGAACTTCTCTGGTCAACCCATTCCAATGCCTCACCACCCTCACCTTCTTCCTAATATCTAATCTAACCTGCCCTCCTTTCATTTTAAGCTATTCCTCCTTGTCCTATCACTGCATGTCCTTGCCATAGCTAAGGGACAAGAATTTCTAAGGGAAGAGTGTTCCACTTGGTGTTTATTTCTGCATCTGTTTTTCCTTCACTGACAAATCCAGAAAGGAAGGACTTCCATGTCTATAGCTAGAAGGCTGTTTCCAATGGTGAGGGTAGAGGACTTTCCCAAGGCTACAGACTCATTTCTGGATGATGGTAAAGCCTTTTTATACTTTTAAATCTTCACGAGAGGAAACCAGTGAGTGCCATGATACAATTTACAGTTAGTATGCAATTTGACTGGGAGCAAAAAATGACTGACTTTATTTATTAAAGCAATCACACAAAATACTTCCCTATTCTCTGTAGAAAAAAAAAAAAAAGAGGTTTTGTTGGGGACTTCTAAAGGTTCCAAATTAGAGTCTGACCTAGTGTTACAATATATGTTGTTGTACATACTTATATTATTTAGTATACATATGTTTATGAGCTATACTAGTTTTTTCATTGTATCTGTAGTACTATACAGCTTCTGAATGGTTGCATGGAGTAATCCTCTCCAGTGTGGCACATACACAAATACAGTAACCTTTCTGACAGCGAACATCAACATTTTTAATAAAAGAAGCAATCTGAAAAGGGCACACGAAGACCTTTAAAAATATGCTTGAAATCAGACGTGAAAAAAATACCACATCTGTAGCAATAAATGCTGGCTGAAATATGGTGTGGTCTTGCAACACTTCCTAGCCCCCCCCAGTTATGGAGGCAGTGCTACTTGTTCATTAAAAGAGAAGGGCTTAGCTTTTAGTTTCGCAGTGGAAGTTTGTTAAAAGGAAGGGCTCAGTTAATGTTCTTATAGCAGTGTTTAATGAGCTGATATGTCTATAATCAGAGGAGAGAAAGGTACCAAATGTACCTGTAGTGTCACGAGTGAGTTATTTGCCATTTTTAACTACAGCGTCAGTGCATCAGAGCAGAATCAAGGAGATGACATGCACTTAGCAGGAGGGCATTGTGAAAAGCAATCCTGAAATATAATTAGTAATAAAAAAAAAATCTATTAATGTGCTAATATGTTAACAGGATCTTAACACTGAGTTGCTGAATGATGTAAGTAGAAGGTAATAATTAAGAAGTCAGAGGTTAGAATGTTATTAGCAGCTATATGCATGGATATGGCAACCCCCCCAAAAAGTCTGACTGCTTGCCATAGACCTACACATGCTGACTCAGGGTGAGAGGTAAATATTGTGTCATGTCATGGGCAATTTTAAAGCATATTTTCTATTTTATTCTGTACTTGCTGCAGCAATAGAGCTGAAATTTTTAGCTCATGGTGCAGTTTTTTGTGGCAGCAAAATACATTTCTGAAATATTCACTAAAGAGAATATGATGAGAAACCCTGAATCCTAATTTACTGAGGAGTTTCTCATGACTTCTCATTTTGCCTTTGGCCATGAAAATCATCCAAGAATAAGATAGCTACTTTGTCGTTTCCAATTCTATATATTTCTACTATAATTCTTTTATAAATGAATTGTATCCCATGCCAGGTCATGCAAAGCTCCTATCAATCAGCACAGTGTTAATAAGAAGCACTAATTGGCGTACAGTGAGTTAACTCATGAGGCTGCAATACCTTAGCAAGCTCTGTGCTATCTGTAAGTGGCAGGATGATTTCTAGCAAAAGTCAGAGTTACCACCATCTTTATCCATGGTAGCCTGGAGACTGAAGCAGATGGCCACAGGTGGTACTTTCACTCCTTAACAGCTGCCAGTTACACCCTGGACTACACTGAAACCAGGATCACTGACAACCCTTGATTAAAACCAGAGTGCAGAGGAAGGGTTACTGCTGCTTTTTAAACTCACCATTCCCATTTTAACTGAGGGAAGAACACAGTTCTCTGTTTTCTGGGTTTCTCTTGACCTTTCCACCTCCTTTCTGGACAACATTTAGGGCAGAACTAAATGAAGCTTCACAAATGGCAGGCTGAACTTGCCCTTTTGCTACCAGGGGAATCCTTCTAGTTTAACAGGTCAAAAATTAATGCCCCAGACTGGAAACAATTGTCACAATTGCAGTCAAGAACAAAAACTAGTTCTTTGCCAATGTTGCTATCTAGTGAAGATGGTTAATAAAAACAAGCACAGCAGCATTACTGGTTTCCTCAAACTACAGTTTGGAGTTCTTCTGGGACATTCTTGGTTTTTGTCAGGTTGGGACAGAAGGTTTAATTGTGGGGAACATATTGCAAAAATAATCCACTTGACTTTCACTAAGCCACTAAAGCAGTCAGCCATAAATGAATGCTTTTTGAAATGTTGTCATATTTATAGTAACAAGCAATATATTTTAGTAGCAGAGGAGTCATAAAGGAAGCTCAGTATTAAGAGTTTTGAAGCAGATACTAAATTAGGCTTTATTAAATTATTTCTTCCCATGATTTTTCCATGACTCCCCACAGCTGCCTCTTTTGATCAAGAAATGCATCTCAATCTCAGGATTATATGAATTCACCTACATAATCAAAATCATCCAAAGGAAGTTCAGGAATGATACTGATCCTGTGAATACAGAAAAAATCTGAATATGTATGACCAAAAAAGCCCTTTCCATGCATGCAATCCAGTTGGGGAAGATTTGAAAGTTTAAGAGTTGCCTTCTAGTGCCAGATGAATTTTCCTTTAGGAAAAAGAAAAGGAGGAATTGTATCTGGATGCAGGCAAATTAATTCAGAAGTTACTGCTAGTGTGATCCATCATGTAATAGATTTAATTAACTCTAGAGTTTTCTGCCATAGCCCTGTACTTTTTGACAGACTTTTTCTATTTTTTCTTTCCACCCTAGATTTCATCACAGTCACTTTGTACTAATTTGTTGTCCCTGTGTTCTGCTAATGCATATCATTATAAACTCTGTTGGGCTCAACAAGTCTCCTTTCCTCTCATCATCACAGTATCATGCTCTGCAACAGTTCTAGTTTGAGTGAATTTTTCTTAAGCACGACTGATTACAATTATACTGAGAATCCAGATTTCTATTTTAATTTGCTTTACTTAATTAAAGTTTAACTGGCTCAATAGATCTAAACTTCTACAAGGTAATAATTTGGAGTCCTCCAAAATTTAGATAATGCAGCCTGAGAAACAGATCTTAAAGATATTTTCTTCAGGAAGCTCCAAGAATTTGCTCTGTGATGTCTCAAAATGTTGTCAGCTTACGTACTCAATGGCCCTCAGTTCCTGATATCCAGATACTCTAAGTTTCTGTGTCTGTTTAAATATTTCTATAACTGATATATCTACCTCATTAATAAAGATTTTTGTTTTTATATATATTGTCTTCTGGATAAAAAAAGGGAAACCTTTTTTAATAACATTATATAGCTTGAAACTTGGAAATAGAAAATAAAAAAAGAGGAACCACATGTTTTGGAATGGTGTTAACTTATGGCTTAATGGCTTAAATCAAAACTGTGCTTTCTATCACATCACACTCACACTGCGAAATAAAAACATTTGACCTTTTCTGACCTAAACTAGGATGGTGTCTCTCAGTAATTGTTGAAATTTTATTGCACCGTGGTAACATAGCTGAGTGGTAAGATGAAGATGTAACTCTTGTTATAAAGAAATTTATACTCAAAACCTTGGCTGGGATGGACAATGACTGTTTAAATGAGGAAAAAGGGTGCTGGACAACTGTGTTATAGACATGATGGAGTTTGGCCCAGGAAAGTGCTTGCTCTTATGAACATTGAACTTGAGAACACTTAACAGCAGAGTCAGATGTCTTTTTCTTTCCATAATATATATGATATAGAAAAACAAATATATATATAATAATGCAAAAGGTTCATATGTTATTATTTTATTATTATTTATGATGTTGTATGTTATGCTAATTTACTTCTCTGTGTATCCTCACTTGGAATTTATGCTACTAGCTATTAGACAACATGTTGCGTCTGGTTCTGTAACATAAAATGTAACATTATCCTTTATTCCTACACGTTATACACTTTCCTCATGTATTCTGTGAATTCTGCCTTTGTACCTAGATTAGAATAGAGGAGATTCTTAGTCCTGACTAATTGGGAGAGAGTTATGACAAAATCTAGATGGGGACTTTTTAGTGAAATAAGTCCCATAGGATAAGAAGCAGCCAAGATTGCTTTATTTGTTTATGGGGAAAAGGTAAAGAGGGAAGACCTATGCCTCTTCTTCATATGCAATTAGTCCAATATTATCTTCCCTCTGAGCAGGTGGATTCACAGAACATACAACTGCAGTGGTTATGACAACTCTGAGTCATTTAAACCAAGTAAATAAATTACTATCCTCTATTATTAGAAATCGAATATCTGTAAAGAAGGTTTTTTCTGAAAAATAGGAGCAAAAAACCATTTGAAAAGTTCTTGGAAAATAAGTGGTACACTGAGAAACTTGTTGACCATTATAATATCTCCCAAAGTGAGAAAACCATCCTGGGAGATATTTTTCTTTGTAATGAAATATCAAGATCTGTGTTTAGTGATTTTTGATCCTTTTAAAACAATTTTCTCTAAAAGTTGCCTCCTTAGATGTAGGAGTAGCACAGTGTCTGCTTTGAAGAATTGACAAATCAATAAAAAAAAATAAAAGGCACCTTTGCTACATTATTTCAAAATCACCGAGATTGATATTGTAGGAAAGAATGAGAAAAAGCAGAAAGATGTGTTTTGAAATAGCAAGAAGTTCTCTGCGAAAAGGAGAATAGCAGAAGTTGTTATTAAGGGTGAGCTAGTGAAGCGTAATTTTCATTGTTTTAGACAAACTGACTGGAATAAATGGAGTTGAAGAAAGACAGGAAGGAAAAGAAGTGGGGGGAAAGTAATTTTCCTTTCCTCCTTTTACATAGCCTCAGAATTTTCAAACTCGAAGCTGATGGTGTTCCCCCTTGTGCCCACCTTGTATTTGGGCTTTGCAAGGTTGGATGTCCACCCTTGCATGTGGGTTTTGCTGGAATATTATTGATTCATAAACCAGAAATTCATTGGATGTGGAGGTGTGTCTTGCAGTGTGTGATCTCTGTTGAACTAAGTCGTGTTCTCAGTAAGTGCCTGATGGCATGCAAGGGCACTGGGAGACAACAAATGCAGCACTTGAACTGATGATATTGACAAAGTTAATCTGAGTCAGTCACTGACAGTGTCTTCTCTGAAAAGTACACCTCCACTGGCCTCAGAATAATAGTGTCAGTGCATACATCTTTGGAAAGGAATGTGACCCACCAGCCTGTGTTGTCCCTCCCTGTGCTGAATGACTGAGTACTTCATATTTCATCATTCAGCAATGCTCATGTCTTGTCACTTCCCAGTGCAGAGGCCTTATTTCAGTGAGAAAGTGGGTAAGAAAATTTCTTCCTTCTCCTTCAGAGCTCCAAGAAAGAACCTCAGTCCTTGAAGAATTCAGATTCATGTTTTTAAAAACTGGTAATCACTGGATAATGACTGGTGAAATAAGACATCTCATTAAGTTTCTTGATAAACTGTGTACATATTAACTGCTTTCTTTCATGTTTCATTGCTGTCACTAGCCTTTGTACCCTAATCACAGTCAGGTAAAATAATTTCTGCTGGCTTCTTCTCATGAATTAATTTTCCAGAAAGAGCCTTTCCCCTCACATTTTCTTTCCTTTTCTTGCTTTTGGAAGACTGGTTGCAGGAACAGGGCAAAGCTGTCCAAATAGACTAGAAGGTCCACATTCCCTCTTTTGAGTTTGAAAGAAATTGTGTATCACTCTGGTTTTCCTCTCAATTTTCTAAAACTGAAGAATAAAAATCAAGAAGGGATATTTAGATTATGCAGATGCAGGTACTGTCGTTTCCTACAAGAAGAGGAAAGGGGAGACCTTGCGCTGTTCAGAAATGCTGGAGGAATTATGCTTATTGCCGTCCCTGTTCTTTTCACTGCAGGTGTAACCACATGATATAGAGATAAGGATCAATGTAGCTTCAGACAAATTAATTGAGTTAATTGAAGTGTGTCCTGGATTATGGCTCAAAGTGCCTACCCTCAGCTGGTCAAAACTGAAACCAAGCTTACCCAAGGAGATAATGAATGCGGTGATGTGGAACTGAAATTAACTTTTCTGTCCTTTGGTGGAAATAAAGCCACATAGCTTGTCAAAAAGGTAAAATGGTAACAAATCAGCAGAGGGCTTTTCAAATTGCCACGCAGCTGTGTCTCCAGAAAAGTCATCAAACTCAAAAAGGCTGTGAAAAAGCCTCTGTGTTCAACAAATGGATATAATATGGATATTGTTGGCAAAAAATCCCATGTTTAACAGGGTGAAGGTAAGTTTGCTCTGACCTTACTATTCATACTGTGCTTTTTAAAGTGACTTAGCATGTTTTGTAGTAAACCAGGATCAAAGATAGAAACATATTAGAGACTGTGAACCTTTTTTTTTTGTCCCAAAGTTGCACTGTGAAAGGTGTGGCAATTTATAAAAATTTGTGATCCAACCTGGAAGATATTGAACTGGGGAAGTGAAACAGTTACCACCATGGGAAGGGGACTAACAAAAGGAAGATGAGGTGGGCCAGGACAGGAGGGCTTCTGCTATGGAAAGTGGTTAGCCACATGTCCACCACTTGCTCCCTCAGGAGAGCAAAACAGGCGGCACTACGGCTTTAGCATTACCATCATGCAGGAAATCTTCCTGCACAAGGGACTAAGAATCTGGAAGATTTTAAATATAAATCCTGAAAATCTGCTGTAACATTCTTGAAAAGTGCAATTCATTTAGAAACTGCCTTTTAATTTTCCCCCTCCCTTGTGAAACTCCAACTACTGTTCTTTTGAGATCGGCATAAACCTGAACTCCCTCTGCTGACTGTCTACAGCACTCTGCTGCTTTCCAGTGACTGACATATTAATAAACTATTTAAAGTTGTTCCCTACAGGACAGTAATAAAATGATTGTTTGGTGTATACCTATCATTTGTTTGAGTATATTTCTCTGTGACTGTCAACACGTTATATTGCTTAAATAGTTACAAACTCAAGTAGAAGAATTTTGTTACTTCAATTGACATCAGACACTTTAAGGTTTTTTGCTGCCTTTAATGTGGAAAAAACATTCTTGTTTGAATGAAACTCAAACTTTGTCAGTTTGTGTAAGTGAACAGACCATATTACATGTTGCTATGCTCAAAAATGTCATGGGAAGATATGATGCTGTCATTCTCCTGCACTGTTCTAAAAATGTAAATAGAATAACTTAACTAAATTACAAGCAAGAATGAAATTCTGTAACTATTTGTTCTAAAAGAATAAAATACATTTCTGTCTGAAATGGAAAACACTAATTATTAAGAGTGAGCAATTTTCTCCTTTAATATTTTACCAGACAGTTTTTTCAGTCTTGCTCTTCTCTTTGAGTTTACTAAAATGAAAACAAATATTACAACTTTATAGGTGCACCTATGTAAGTATCAATATCAGGAAAGTATAAATAAGATGCTCTTCTAGAAGGAAACAAAACTTTTACAGCCAATCTTAATACCACTTTTCCCAGACTGCTGGTTTTTCAGTTACATTCATTACTGGCCTGTTAGTTTTATGTTACCTAACATTGAATTAAGTTGTGTGATGAATCTTCCTAAGGGCTATCGCAGTTCAGATGAAGAGCACGACTGGGAAAAGCCAGCATGGATTCATCAAGGGCAAATCATTCTTGATAACATCATCTTCTAGGACAAATAACCTGCTCAGCTGATGTTGGGTGAGGATGGACATTATCCACCTGTATTTCCCCAGGGCTTTCTATATAGGAGCCGTAATCCAGGAGTGAAGCACAGATTGGGATCTACCTGACTGAGGAGCAGCTCTATAAGAAGGGACCTTGGAACCTTTGGGGACAGCAAGTTTCAAGGTATGAATGCCCAGTGCGCTCTGCAGCAGAGAACCCAACAGGATGCCAGGCTGCATTAATAAGGATATCACCAAGAGGTAAAGGTGTTATCCCACTCAGCAACTATCAGGCCGCACAGTGTTTAGTTTTGGTTTTTGTTATGCTAAAAAGGTGTGGACTGGCTGGAGAGGTTCCAGGCATGGGCCACAAACATGATCAATGGACTAGAAATCCTGCCATATGAGGTAAGGCTGAGAAAACAGGGTTTGTTCAGCTTGAGAAAAGAAGGCTTAAGGGAGACCTTACCACCATATTACAGTGTTTAAAGGATGACTATAAAGAAAATAGATACTCAAGTGGAGTCATATGGAAAAGAGGAAGAGTAATGGGTACAATTTAATGTTATCTAGAATAGGATTTTACCAAGAAAAATTGGACCAGAAAATGTTTGAGGTCCCTTCCAACCTGGGATTCTATGAATGATAATCTTCACATAATGTTTAATGAAAATATGACAACTTTAATTAGAATGTACTCTGCTATTATGCTTGTAAGTTTGTTGTGGCTTTTAGCCATTTTGTTTTTATGTAGGGAGATAGAATATAACTAAATAAAGATAGTATAGGAAGTAATCTTAACCCCTAAAGAGTTGCAGCTGGGCTAATTATTAAAGATTAGGAGCAGGCCTGGTGTTAACAGGCCACAGCTGTAGCCCTTCAGAAGAGTGTTATAAAAGAGTGAATTGGTTGGTTGAGGGGAACTGGGGTCAGTTGGCTGCTGTGAGTAGAAGAAAGAGGCAGTGCTTGGAGGAGCTGCCTTCAAGGAGGTATGAAACTCTAGCAATATGGAACCTTTGGAATATAATGACAATAGAACTCTTGCAATAGAATGGCAACACTTTTAGAATAATTAACTATTTTCACTTTAATTTTTGCTAAAGCAGCTCTATAAAAAAACATTTTGTGCAAACTGGCCAAGTGATTTATGCTTGCAAATTCTGATTTTTAAAAATAGGTAGTGTTTTATATAGCTTCCAAAACTGTGAATATGGTTATATCGGTGACAAATGATGAGACTGGTGAAGTACTTTTCCAGATTGCATTAAACTAGTATTTCCTTGGACAGCCTTTTCTACTGGTTGTAATTTGTCCTGTTTCTGCTTAAGAAAGAGCAGGGGTATTTCCCTCTCTTTCCATCCACAAGACATCCCCCCTTGGGATGTTTCCTTCCCCCTTTATTTCTTTTTTTTAGCATCAAGACTTCTGATCCCTAGTATAGGGAATACTACTTGTCTGACTGCACAGGCACTAGCCTATGCTCATCATTTCTCAGGACAGAAAAAAAAGCTGCTGATGGGTAATGCAACTTTTAGCAGAGCTTTTCTTTGACTGGTAGCCCTGCTAGGAAATCTTCCCAAATGCTATGCAGCACCAAATCTTCTCTACTGCTCTATAAGATACAGATGCTGAGTGAAACATTGTTGTGCTTTATTACCAAACATGGAATATCAGTGTGTAATAGGAGAATGTAAGTGTGAACAACTGCACTTGTCACAGGAAGTGTGAGACTGGATATGTCTGTAACACACTCCAGAAACCAGTGCAGAAAATGTTTGTGGTGTTTGCAAATCAATACGTTGGCTTCTGCGCTTATATTGTTTCCTACACCTTCCACTCTCTGAAGCATCTGGTTTTGCATGAAATAAAAGATCTTTTAGGGAGGACTTCACTTGATCTTTGTTTGTAAAAATCTTTGACCTAATATCATCATTCTCTAATGATAAAAATTAATAATGTTAATATTAATGTAGAAATAACACAAATGTTTCTGACTGCCCTGAATTTATCTCATAACGGCTTTGCTTCCTAATTCTGTCATGCATGACCAAAACCACCATTAGCTACTGACCTCTTTCTTAGTCTAGTTTTTTGCCATCATGCTGCTTAAACAGTTATCTTGAAATTCTAGCATGGAAAATATGGAAAAGTAACTAAATTTTAATACTGCAGCAGTCTCTCCTTTGCCAGACTACAAAAGTTTTAGCTGTAAGAAAAGCCCATGTGACTGGAGTTCCTCAGTATCTCATTCATCAACATATGGCCCTTCTTGAGTCACAAAATGTATAGCCAAGACTTCTACCCACAAGCATCAAATTAGAATAAGGACAAATTGGTAGAAAATGGTGTCACTGGAAATGCAATTGTGTTGCCTGATTTAGGCAGTCATACATGGTCTCTCAAACAATGCCATTTAAAACCTTAAAGTAATACATAAATTTCATTTTCTCTTTTTTTATGGGAGAGTGGATACTCCCTTAAGGGTATCTGGCCAAGGAATTTTTTCAGTACAAAAGAAGTAATAAGAAAAGGAATAAGCCATAAAAAAGACACAAACCTAAGAGATGAAAATAAGGGAGGCAAGGAGCAGAACACACCTCTTCAGACACACAATTGACTATTATTAATCCTTTCTTAGCTATCTCTCTTTGTCATCTCATGCTCTACCCCTTGTGTTCTGCAGAGTAGGTGCCAATTATTGGGGCAGTCACTGTGACCAGATTTGGTGCCAGCCAGAGCCAGACTGTGGCTGGATACCCCACAGTCTGTGGTGTCAGCTACTGGAACAAGTGGGATCTCAGTGTCAGCTGCCTCTGCCTCTCTCCATTATGTGTTCCAAAAGACCCACCTGCTGTAGGTCACCACTATGAATGAGGTCACTGAGGGGCTCAGTGCTGGCAGCTGGAGTGGGACAGTCCATGTGCCTCATGCCAGCTTTAGGGGGGCCAGTGTCTGCATCATCCCCAGACTGGGATGGGCGTGGTGTGTCAGGCTGGAGCAGGCCGCAGTCATGGGGGCCTGGGTTTTGGCCAGGGACCAGGCTGCTGGGGGCTCTCTGAAGGTATTCAGGAGACCTGAAAATCTCTGTGTGTGTGTAACTCCAGAGAGTGCCCTGTGTGGGTGGGTGTGCCTGGGGTACGTGCTCACCTTGACTGCCTGTTGAACCTGAAAACCTGGGTGGAACCCCTGGGTCCACAGGCATACCAGGCTGGGGTCCTGTGGTCAAGCAGGAAGAGTCCTGGTCCACAGTGGCTGGACAGAGTAGTTGCTCCTAATATTCATTAATAAGAACCACCAAAAAAAGCTTCTAAAGAAGAGAAAAATATAGCCGCATTCCAGCCTGGAAAAGGTATATTGTGGAGGAGTATAAACCCATGCATGGTTTAGAGAAGGCGAATGGGAGCTGATAACTTCATCACAGAAGCAAGGAGCTTGGTGAAGACAGGTTTCTGTCTTGACTTCTTTCATATAATTCATGATGAAATTATTGTATTTGTTGTCACAAGAATCTGTGAAGGCCAGGAGTAAAAATGGATTCAAAGACAGGTAAGATAAGCTCATGGAAGGCAGTTCCTCTGGTAGCTATTAAATGTGATGGACAGATGCAATGTCCAGCTCATGAAATCCCTAAACACACATTGCTGAAAGCTGGGAGGCTATGCTTGGATACTATCCCTGCTCTTCCTGATATAATCTTTCCCAAAGCATCTATAAGCAAACTACTATTGGAAGCAGGACTGACCTAGTTTGGCAATTTCTCTGCCCTTATGTTACTAAGGCCTGAGCATTAATCTTGATTTGCCCTGAGGTACTGTTACAAAATCTTCACATACAGTCCTCCAGCACTGAAAATAGATGTGTCCTCCAGGTCTGTTGTGAGGGGATAATGTTTACCTGCCTTGTGACATCCTGTGTTTAAACATCTTCCTTCACCATGTGCTGTATGTAATGTTGAATACATTCCTTTAAAGGCAGTGATTTAGGAGAAGAGAGGAAGGCTGCCTTTTTGCTTTGTCAGGTGGAGTCCTTTCAAGGCAGAAGATGTGAGCCTTTATCTGGGCAGATGGGTATGAAGGAGAGCAGAGGGAGCTGGCAGAGAGAAAGGCGTAATCTGCAGCATGTTCCAGTGACAGCCAGACTGGAAGGTTACTGAAAAGCAAGGTAGACTGAAACATAGCCAAAGCTGTGATGGAAAGTTGCTTTTTTTCACATGAACCAGAGAAAGATCCTAGAATGATAGAATGTTTTGGGTTAGAATGGACCTCTAAGGGTCACCTAGTCCAAACCTCTGCAGCGAACAGAGATGTCTTCAGCTAAAACAGGTTGCTCAGAGCCCTCTGCAGCCTACCATGTTATCAGAGATGGAGCAATGTATTGTAGAAAGTTTTTTCAAGCTGAACTGAGAACAAAAATGAGCTAGGAAGTACACAAGACTAAATGGATTTAGGTTTTTTTTCCTCACTTAACAGATCAGTTTTTCTATTTTAACTGTCAGATTTTTTCTAATATGACTTTAAGTAAAATGCATCTTTTAAGACTGAGATTTGTGAGACCTAAGTGTGTTTACTATAACATGTAGGAAATTAATCTCAAAGCTTTGCCTCCATTGGAGTCCTGTCACATGGTCCAATGTCTTTTGGATATTATAAAAAAGATTTGCTGAAAGAAGCAGACTTAGACCACAGTGAATATGAGATTTATTAAAACTGCTGTTGTCTGATCTAATTTTCCTTTCCACTGGCTTTAGCTTCATTCACAGCACTATCTTTTTATAGTAAATCACTGTTCAAGATGCATTACTCTTAAACTATGAATGACAGGTTCTTGGTGGTGGCATAATATCATTTAGCTCAGCTTGGTAGGTAAATTCTAACATACCATTTCTTTGGAGACAAAACCCACCTTGTTTTTGCCTTTGTAGTCTTAATTTCTAGCAAGAGTGGGACTAGAAATAGATCTCTTGTACTTAATGGTGACTTAAACTAGAGAAATATCTCTAGAAGGTAGATTTTGGAAAAGGAAGATAAAGCTAATATGTTCATGCATAGGTTGAATTCTGTCTGCAATTACAGCAAATCGTTCTCATACTGGGGAGTCAGTTTAGATTAGGAGACCTTTTCCTTGATTAGCCTGCATGTGTATGAAACGTAGCAACAATCAGTCAAAGGAGACTCAGCAGAGGAGAGAGAGGTGTGAGAGAAACAGCAGCTACAAACAGAACAAAACTGCATCAATGGAGGAACAATACTTTGGAAAAGACAGATTTCTGGACAGGAAGTCCCATATAAATTATTAAAACAATGGAAGCAAAACCCATCAATTTTCAGAACTGACCATTGGAAATGAAGGAGAGGAAAAAAGCAAGTTATTGTGGCAGGGACAGTGCTGCTGCTGTGGGAAAGGCTGATAGCAGAGTGTGTGTATTGGAATGAGACTGGAGAGAAAGGGAGGTTACTTTGATTTTAATTTATTTTAATCTGAAACTGGGGAGTAGAATAGTGAATGAATGCATTGGAGAACTAAGCATTCTGGCATATCTAACTGCTCTGAAACTTCCTACTCTGTAATTCCCTAATTAGGAGGAGGCTCAGTTGTGGAAAACTACATACAGGTATTCAGCTAAACCTGGGGAAGTTACTCCAAGGAGGTTTCTGAACTGCTTGGTGAATGGATTAGGGCAATGATAGCAAGGAGTGGAGATCCCTGGATCTCTTGTAAGAAACCTTGGATTTAGAGCAGGGAAAGACTGTGATGATGTTATTACTGCAGTTTTTAATGAAAGGAACAAAGAGGAATACTATTGTCAGGATTATGGGATATAAACTCACTTTAATTTTATTCTCCCAGTATTGCAGCAACTTCATAAAGAATAGAGGAAATTGATGTAATAACTGAGACAATGGCTTGTTTTACTGGAATTCTGTAGCTGCAGGGTGACTTGACAGATCCAAAGACTCATGAAATATTTGTGAGGCTAGACAATGTTTCTGCTGTGTGGACCACATACATCCTATAGCTTGCTGGGTGGTGAAAAAGTCTTTTAGGGGAAGTAATTTAAATCTGTCAGAAAATAAAGTACTAATTAAGGGATAGGGGCAGGAAAATAATAGAAACACAAGTGGGCTCATTTTTATTTAGTTGTAAGGATAGCTTTTTCTGGAATGTGATGGCTTGTTTATCATGGGAAATGTTTGGATCAAAATTCAACATCTTTCGAAAGGTAAAGGTACTAGCTGTCAAGGCACAGGAACCAGGTTGCCTGGGGCTTCTGATTTGATGCAGGAAAGGATGGGTGGAATTCAGTGACATATATTATGCAGGTCAGATTATGTTAGCCCATTAATGCCTGTTGGCTTTAATACCATTGAATTTATAGAACTTTGTGCACCAGAGTAGCTAACAATGCTGACATTTTAAATTGTCATCTTCAGATTTCAGAGCTGGAAAAAATGGGGCAGTTCATCCGTGTGTTTGCTGTTTTCTTAGCAAGCATGAAGGTCAGAAACTTTTCTTCTCAAATATAAAATCTTTCATTGTACAGTAAAAGGTCCTTTTTCTAGGAGTGAGGAGGAATTCTTACCCTAGTATTGTTAAGGGTAAGAGTTAAGGTACAATATGGTATACATATACCATATTGTATATGATGTAAGAATTCATCCCTTTTTTTAGGTGGGAAGACTTTTATAAGACCATTGCTTGTCAGCTGTACATAAATCAATTAAGCCTGTAGTGACCCTGGTCTATTAGGGTTTTGTAGCAAGCTAACTCTATCCTGGAATGCTATAAGCTGTAGAATGTGGCTCCCAATTGCTAGAGGACCTGTGTAACTATGGGGCTCCTCCCCAAAAATGTGTGGTCCTGGGCAGTGGTAACTCCTTTACCTTTTACGGATCATTGGAAAGAAATAAAGACCCCAATTGGAGATCAAATAATTCCAGCCAACCTCATTGCGAAGATATTTAATGGGGGCTTGGTAGATGGAAACAGGAGCACTCCAGCATGTCAGTCCTTTCTATATGGAGGGCAACAGAAGCCAGAGTGCCTCAGCCAGGCCAGCAGGGTAGGCTGGGTGAGGCTGTTCTTCTCAAATGTGGCTGTTAAGCAATACAAAGCAGAGGAAGTTTTAATAGAATTAATTTTTAAAAAGGAACATGAACTTCAATTGATTCTCCATTGGAAAAACCCCTCATATACTTCAGTTTAAATCAACAAAACTAAATATATTTTCAAAATTATGGAGACTTTACATTAGCCTAAAATTACTATATAATGTTCCTCCTCAAATCGTGCTCTCTTGTGCCTCTTTGTACAGATATGAAATCATTGTGCTGGTTTTGGAGCCCTTGTCTCCATTTGAACGTAGCTGACCATGATTGAAGGTGATTGATTGAATTAGTGTGGCTTAATGAGTCAGCTGAGCCTCTTGTTACAGGCACCTGCTGGGTTTGTAAACAAACCAGCTAAGTTCAGACATCTTTCTGGTGGACATGAGGGCCAGAAGAGAAAGGAAGGATTGAAACATGCTCAACTTAGAAATTTGTTTGACTTGGGCATTTTACTGCATTTATTTTCCTTGAATATTTCCTTATTTTGAGTACGAATGTTTACTTGTTACAATATAATGAACTCCTGCTAACTTGCATCCTAAACTGCAATGAAAATTTTAAGGGGCTCAACCATGAAGTGTAATGCATGCAAATATCTCAACTTTACCTTGAATGTTTTCAGAAAAATGTGGTTTTGCTGGTTTCTAAACATAAAACATCTTAATTTACATTGAGCCTCAAATGCAATAATTGCACAAAATTAATAATTCTCTTAGAAAGCATAATAAAAATGCATTTTTTATAATTTTAATGTACCTAAATAGTATCTTATCTGAAGCTCTTACTTATTGCAGTAGACATGCAATAGGTTCATTGTTCAAAGTACCATTTCTGACATAGTATGAGAAACAGAAACAATGTAACACAAACATGTTCTGTAACTTTTAAAATTGCAAGATATTATGAAAAATTGAAAGAGAATTTCTGGAACTGGATAATAGGCTAACTCATGGATAATTAAAAAAAAAGAAAAAAGGTTTTTCTGCTGAATGATCAATCTTGGTTCAGCACGATGAGTTTGGGGTCTTTTTCTCAAATCAGTCTGTAAGTCTGCAGTATGGGTGTCTGCACTTTGATGTGAAATAGTGTTCCAAAAATGTGATAAAAGAGGTGAAGTTTTAAATTACTTTTTATAGCAAGTAAGCTGAAGGCCCTTGAACTCAATGGGAATTACTAGATCTTTGCAAATCTAGTACTTTAGCTAGGCATTCAGTTACTTCCACTTCTTTCCCTCAGGGTTTTTGCTTGGCTGCCTTTCCTTGGGGTTTTTTTTTTTTTTTTTGAAGGCTATGGAGAAAATGCTCAGTTTAGGTGGATTTAGATATGAGGTAAAAAGCAATTAACATCTTGGCAAAAATAAGATGGTCTCCAACAATTGATTTTCTGAACTTCAGAAAGGGTTTCCAACAAAACCCATCTTGAAAGGTCTCATTTCTTCCAAAAATTCCTTTAAACGCTTGCAATTCAACCTGCTTATTTTGCTTAGTTTGACCTCAATAAGTTCTCAACTCATTTAACTTATTTAAGCATTTTCTCTTAATCAATCTATAGATATTTCATGCTCTAAGTATTTTCTGTTAAATTGTTCTCTCCACACACTCTTATTGCCTTCATGCTTTTGGTTCCCTCAGCTTTTCAATGTCTATTTGGCTGTGCTTAGAATTGAATACATTAGTCTAAATTCTACTAACTTTGTAGAATGGAATATTTTTTCTTTCCTATAATTAAAGGTAGTTCTGTATGGGCTGCTCAAAGTCACATTGTCCTTTATAAGCAATATGCTATTGTGAAATTCCCACTTTACTGTACTGAAGTAGCATTGGTGGTCCCATTTCTTTTCTCATGTTTTGAAAAACAACTTCATCTGGTTTCTCCATCTTCTACATATTGAGTAGAACCTGAGGAAATTCTATACTGCACTTCTGTGCCTTTGCTGTAGAAAGGTCATTTACTACACTTCCCAATTTATTATCATCTGCTAATTTAATTATTGTGCTGTTTAACCTCTTCCTGGTTGATAATGAAGATGAATGTATGACATTTTTTTCATTTTCAATGCTGATGAAAAATGGTGTGTTAAAAGAGTACAAATGCAACACTTACAGATCTCGCAAAAAAACCTCTAGTTCATTTTACTGCCATTTATTATTATATTGTTACTTTATTGCTTGTGTTTGTTCATTTGGTTTTCTAATGATGATGTGTTGATTTCCTGGATGGATTGGTTGAACATCAACAGATAGCCCAAAAATACCTGCAGAACTTTTGTAAAGTTGAAAATTGCCTCCATGCGTTTGTATTCCCATAACATACTAATTCCATCCAACATGATAGACTTTTGATAAAGCAAGAATTTATTAAGTTAAATTAATATCTGGAACACAGGCATTTTTAGGTTACCTACTTCATTTTCTCAACCTGCAGTGAAGTTTGTTAGGCAGTAACTGTTGGGTTCATGTGCATTTTTTGAACATTGGTTTTCTATTAGCTGTATCTCAGATTACACAGCACCTGCAGTTTTCTACACGTCTGCCAGCACCTGCTCATAGGAAAGGGTATTCATTTGCTAACTGGGTATCTCATAGATTTGCTAATTGACCACCTTCCTATTATCTTGTATTCCTGTTCCTTATTTGTCAATATACTTACTTTGCTGTTGTCAGATTTCTCTTGATAAGTAAGTCAAGGAGGATGCTTAGAAGGTAGTTCAGCTTCTCTGTTACAAAGCTCAGTTTTTGGTTGCCTCAGTATGATATGCCTTTGGAGTATTTTGGTGATGTCAGTCCATGGCACTGAGAGTTCTCTTGCAGTAACAAACCACTGCTCTGGGGTGTTTCCTTTACATCTTCATCCTCTCTCCTGTGAAGCTTCTCCCCTGGGGGCTTCTTTCACAAGAAAACTAATGTACTAATTATATGTGCCAAAAAAAATGAGAAACTGCTAGCCTAAGTTCTCTGTTGGACTTAGAATATAAGAAATTAGAAGACTCTGTTCCTAAGCAGCCAGCTGCACACAGTGAACCTAGAGGGGAAGAATAAATGTAAAGAGTTTGCTGCCTTTCTGACAATCAGAGATAACAGAAACTGATAAAAAATTGCTTTGAATACTTTTCCAAATTCATCTGGCCCATGCTGAGATTTGAGATCATGGCCATCTCCTGCAGATACTTACCAGTCAAGGTTCCTGAGCTGAATGCCTGTTGTTGTTTTCATTATTGTGAAGGGATACAGGTCATCACATATATTGTCTAGGTTTCTGTGTTTACCCAAGGCACTTTTAGTCTTAGCACAGAAAATCAAGAAGGTTTTTCACAGTGCTATTCAAAACTGGACTGTATCTAAGATGCTATCTTTAAAATGCCCATTTTTTTATATAATGGGCATAACGTCTAGCAGCTATAGTAAATGCTGTATAAATTGCCCTATACCTCTAGCAAACACTGGATTCTACAGTTTACCTAGACTCACAGTAAATTAATGAGATTTAAAAAATGCAATAAGATTAGCTCTCAGATTCGGTGTCATAAGCAGGTTCAGCTTATGAAAAAGTATGAGCATTAACTAGCTGTGGGAAGGCTTTCAGTTAAAGTAATCCAGAGAACAGAAAATGATAGTTGAATCTACAAATGGATTCACATCAGAAACAAAGTGATTAAGTTCTTAACACTGAAAAATCCAGTAACTTCAAAGATGAAGCCCAGAAGGATTGGTTTAATCAAATGTCACATTGATGTTAGCAATAAAGATTGTTATTGAAATGCCTTACAGAGCTTCATTTATGTGGATAAAAGTCATAGAACATCAGTGGAATCAAATGTTAAAAGGGGGAATTGTGTCTGATGCAGGTTGTTCTTGGACATCTCTACTCTTATTAGTACACTCACTCTGGTGAAATTTTAGATGGGTTATGGGAAGTTAAACAGTGCCACTCAGTGAGAACAGTATCTGCTGTCTGAGGTTTGAGACTCATTTGGTTTTTGAAGTGAAGCTTGGTCCATTAACACCCAAGACACATATAAGGATAACAGTCCTACAGATGTTTCTGCACCTAAGTGGAAAAACAGCATTCAATAGCAGGAGGATGCTGGATCATTTTCAAGTCCTGTTCCTTAATTCACCTGCAATGTTGCAGAGATTAGGGAGTAAAGTTATGGCAGCTTTAATTTTCAAAATGTATGTTTCCCTTTAGATGATTTAGCAGAAGCACCATCTATTTTCCAAAAGCATCCCCAACATCAGCTTTTGCAAGCATAGAAGCATTTAATAGAATATGAAAAGCAGGGATTACTTGTATATTAGAGAAATGTCAATTACATTTGTTTGGAATAGTGGGTAAGGATTAAGAACAGATTTTTGCAAATACTAGAGTGGGATTGAAAACACAATCTGATAGTCAATTAAAAGAAATTAGGTCATTCTGAGGCACCATCAAGTGCCACTGAAACTACATGCCTGACTGTTCTGCTAAAGCTTCCCCTTCAAACATCTCAGAGGATATGCCTTTTGAACAGACTTGGATATGCTAATGAACATTTCAGCTTAAAAGTGTTTGTCAGCAGTTTTAAGATATTCCAAATTCAATTCATTGAAATGGCTTTCCTAAGATTTAGTGTCATGCTTGGGAGGATCCATCACAAAGATTTTCCACAAAGGATCACATAGTGTGGTAGCTTATTTCAAGAGATAAAGAAATACAATAAATAGTATGAGGTGGGGTGATTTCACATTCATTTCTGCTGCTTAACACTTCTTCCTACAGAAGCAGTTACTCTGGTATTCAGCAACAGAAAGCAATGGTCCAGTTCCCAGTTGCTGTAAATTGGCAAAGATTCACTGACTACAAATTCATTCAAAGTCCAGTGTAGTTCACAGAATCCCAAAGGTGTGATGTAGTAAGAGGGTCCACACAGTGAAACATAGTCAGAAGTCATTTTAAGGTTTCCCCATAGTATTGTCCTTCACAATATCTAACCTTGCATTCACTACTTTGAATAGGTAACCAAAGTAATACCTCAATTTTCAAAAAGTTTTGGAATTATATGAAGATGAGAACTATAATTTACCCTTCTCTGCACACAGGTTCAGAGTAAAACCTGGAATGCAATTCCCTCCTCAAAGGTTGTTCAGTCATTTCAAATTGTAAGGAAAGAATATAAGTACTGTTAGAATAGTAAAAAAACTCATAAAAAGATAGGGACAGGAGGAAAAATATTTTTCCTCCTATCCCTTGCACTTCAGCAGGATTGTTTAGAGTGACTTTTAGTCACTTTATTTGCAAATGGGGTAACAAAGTTAAGAACTGTAAGGTAATTTATTTTATATTTCTAAAAGGTTTCCAATTGATCAGAGATACTCTAAAGTGAACTAGATGAATGGCAACTGAATGTGGGACCAGAAGTTGTGTACTTTAACAATCCAACACTAGAGTAAGTAAAGACCAGCTGTCCTCTGCTGGGCTGAAACCTTGGAAAGGGGGTGGCAGTTTGATGGTTAATGACACCCTGGTGTAGAGTAGTCTAAAAACAGAGTGTAGCTGGTGAACAGTGAAAGAAATGAGAGAGTGAAGAGCAAATCGCTCCTTTTCCAGTGTGGAAGTCCTCTCTCCACACAGGGGAGGGGGAGCATACATTTCTGTCCTTCATCTCTAATCCACACAGATAGTGCCCTGTGCCTGTCTGTGATGGAGTCAAATTTCTTCATACAGTGCTGGTTTGGATTTGCGATTAAACCACCTGGTGTTTGGCTGCTGCTGAACAGTGCCTGCAGAGCACCGGAGGCTTTTCCTTTTTTCCTCTTTGTTCTCTCCTATCCCAGTGAATATCTGGGGGTGGGCAAGAAAGTGGGAGGAGACACAGCTGGAACAGATGGTCCCAACTACTGAATGGATACTCCTTGCCATAGGATTTCAGGCTCAGCAGTAAAATGGGTAGGAAGAAAAACTGTGGGATTTCTTTTACAATTGTTGCTCAGAATCTGCCTGGACATTGATCTGCTTGTGGGTTGTCGAGAGTTACCTTTGCATCACTTCTTTTTTTTCCTCCTTTCTTCACTTATTAAACTATCTTTGTCTCAACTAATAAGTTTTGTTGCTCTTGTCCTTCCTATTTTCTCCTAGTCTTGCTGGGGGCATGAATAGCTGAGTGCATGCTTACCTGCTACCTGGGGTCAGACCACAACAGACAGAAAGCTGCAATAATATTGAAAATGTCAGTCTGACTTAGTTCCTAATACAGTTTGTATAGGAAATGGCTAAAGAAACATGCTAGAGTTCCTCGTGCCTCACCAACAGGTCCCAAACTATTCCACCTTCTCATCATGCACTTTGTCTCTACTGTTTTTTTAGCAGAGATCTAGTTCTTAAAACTGTGATTGATTCCTTTCATTTGTCTGATCTCTGTTAAAATCAATCTGTGTAAAAATAATGATCTGGAATTTAGATATTTTCATGCAGTTCCTTTGCTGTTGGTGAGAACAGAAAATCAGGCTTGTGAATGGTCTCTATTGTTCTCAGCACAGGGAAATTTGGCCTTTACTTTCCTGGTGTCACTAGTCTGCATTGACCAAGTGTAACACATTTTCACCTCAGAGATCAAACATAGGGGCAAGTTCAGGACTGAAGGGCGTGTTACTTGGTCTAAAAAAACCATTTTTTTGAAGCATAGGCTGGTGCCTCTGCATTGTGGGTGGGTTTTTTGCTTTGTTTTTAAAAGAACAGACATGGAGGGGACAGGTGGTAACACAGAATTGAGACTGGTCTGATAAAGATATTTAGATAGGCCATTTGAAATGAGACCCCCTTATCATTGCTCCTAAGTCCAAAGTCATGTATGAACTTGAAGATATAACTGATTTTATTCTTAGAGCATGTAAGAGATACATTTATAAACTCAGTTGAGCAAAAAAGGCACAGGTTGTCTTTGTTGCTCCATCAAGGTCAAAACAAGAGAATGCAATAAGCACAAAAGAAAAAAATAAATTCTCAGATTTCTTTTGTAATAGCACTTTCTGTGTTTTACAAGTAATTCGATCTCTACCAAAACAATAAGTAACCAGTATCTGCTGTTCTATAACACCAAGAGTCTTCTGTGGCTTCTTAAAAAGCCCCTTTTATTCCAGCCCATGCTACTCTTCTCTGCTAGAGTAACCCCTTGGGGGAAGCTGTGTAGTGTAAGAATGTATTTATTCAGTCTCCAAAACCAGCAAAATACTTTGACATTTGGTCAGATCTTTTTGGATTGATTGTCGACATTTACAGTCCTGTTTAGAACATCCACAATTTGACCTTGAGGCAAAAAGCTAATCATATGCTGCTCTCAAGACAGCATCAGTCTTGAGATCAGTGATGGGCTGCTCCCGTTTGTCTTCTGGAATGGAGTCCTAGGTGTGTCCAGCGGGCTGCAATCACATCAGCCATGAGAAGAGCTGCAGCAGCTGCTGTGCAGGCTGCAGAGGACAACACTGGCACATCTGCCACAAGATGCAGTGGGACGCTCAGGCTGCAGGATCTAAGCTGAGCGACAGCAGCTTGTGCTAGGGCTGGATCAATCTTGGGAGCAGCATGAGATCATGACCGCTAATGACTTATATAGTTGTGGCTATGTTTCAGGTTTCTTTGTGGTTCAAAATTTGTCTGGCATAGACCTTAGCTGACTGATTTGATGTATCTATGCTGGGAGCCCCTCAGATGAAGCCAGCATCATGGGCAAACGCTGTTCCTCCAGGATCACTTATGGTTTTTGTAAAGAGACTTTAGGCTTTGAGATTATTTGTTGGCCATTGGATAAGTCAACTATTACTATCTCCTCTTGGCAATTGGATAATTGCTGTGTATGTGTCTGGTGTATTTGCCAATTTCACTATTTAAATTGTTTTAAACTTGTTTCTGGGCAGTTTTCATTGTCCTCAAATAGGAAATACTGTTTCTGTGACTATATAAAACTACAGTAGCACTTCAAATATAGAGATAACCTACAATTATTTTGCTGCTAACCTTAGATAGATAGGTCTCTGATGTCTTTGCAAACTTAACAGACCAACAGCTCTAAGACACAAAAAATAAACAGTAAACCCTGAAGTCAGCAAGGTCAGACTGGGGCAGATCACTTTAATGAGTCCCACAGGTGGCTGCTGATGAAAACTGCGCAGAAACTGGGTAGCCAGATCACCCAAATGCATCTGTGAAAAAATATTTAAGAAAAGGGAAGAAAATTTGGGTTAGTTGGGGTTATATTGCATACACATTTGTGGCCAGAGAAGAAAGGAGTGCGAATTTGTGAGAGCAACAGCTCTGCTCTCCTCCAAGTGAAGGAGGAGAGGGAGGAGGTGCTCTATATACTGGAGCTGAGATTCTGTAGCCCATGGTGCAGACCTTGGTGGGGCAGCTGTGCCTGTGCAGCCCCTTGAGGGCTGTGGGGGAGCAGATATTCACCTGCTGGCTGTGGAGGAGACCCATTCTGGAGCAGGTGTTGCCTGACAGGCATCTGTGGCACTGTGGGAAGGCCACAGTGAAGCAGGCTCCTCTGAGGGACCCGTGGAGAGAGTAGCCCACAGTGCAGAAAATTGACTGATAGAATTTGCGACCCTGTGGGGGACCCACACTGAAGCAGCCTGTTTCTGAAGGAATGGGAAGGGACCCACTCTGAAAGAGCTGCAGCCTGTGGGAGTGACTTATGGGAGAAGTTTGGGGAGGACTGGCTCTGGTGGGAGAGGTCCCTGGAACAGAGGAAGGACTCCTCTCTCTGAAGAGAAAGCAGGAGTAGAAACAATGTGTGATGAACTAACTGCAGTGCCCATTCCATATCTCCCCTCACAGCGGGGTGAAAAAAGGTAGGGAGTTAACCCGGGAAGGAGGGAGGGGTGTGGCAAAGGTGTTTTTAGGATTTGTTTTGCTTCTCACTGTCCTGCTCTGATCTTAATCGGTAATAAATTGAACCAGTTTCCCTAAGTGGAGATTGTTTTGCCCCAATGCTAATTGGTGAGTGTTCTCTCCCTGCCCCTAATTCATGAAGATGTTGTGATATTTTCCCTCCCCTGCTCAGTTGAGGAGGGGAATGATAAAGTGGCTTTGATGGGTACCTGGCATCCAGCCAGGGTCAAACTACCACAGGAGCAACCTGGTGTTAAAGGGAGTGTGGAGGAGGAAAAGGGAAACCAGATATACATTATTCACGTGGGAAACTTTTTTAAAAATTGAATTATAAAGCACATGCCCAACTGTGATGTTACGCTGTACAAATATTGGTCTGAAGAGTTATTTATAGACCTGCTACATGAGGGCTTTGCTTGTTTGCTTTGCACTTTTAGGGATTTGCATACAGACTTCCAAACATGGATTTTTCAGTGTGAGTGGTGCATACCAGAAAGTAAATTTTAATTTTTAAATTTAGTAGTAGTTTTCATTAGCAGAGTCACTCACATGCCCCATTAAAATGTGAATTTATTATTCTTTGGTGCTTCTTGTGAGAGGATTTATTTCAGTGGTTTTGGGTACATTAGAATTGGATACAGGTGCAGGTCAAGTGCTTTCAAACATGTGATTTCTGTTTCTTTCTTTCCCTCTGTCTCTTTCTGCTCTTTCTAACTCCTGTAGCTCAAATTTTAATTTTTTTGCTCACCTTGAACAGTGCTTGGCGCTCTATTTCATGTTTGTTGGCCTGCTCAAGCTACATGACTTTATTGTGAGCTGAGTTTTCATGGCAGTTCCCTCCATGTTGCAAGAGAGATCTTATTTACTAGATTAACTAGATTGATTTACTAGATTGTGTGCCCCCCCTTTTTTTTTTAATAGACTAACAGGTATACTCTATATATGAAAAGCGCTAAAAATAGTATTTCTCTGCTTTCTCAGAATGAGGTTTGTGTAACAAAGTAAGTGGAACATTTGGAAGCGCTGACCTTTAATATGAAACATACTCCAGCTGTAACAGAGGACTAGTGTGCCCTTCAACATGAATCTTTGTCATCACCATGTAGACATATCTTTCTCTGAACACCAAATTGTTATGTACAAGCTCACCTTGAAATGTGCACACTGCCTTTGCTCCTGAATTAATTCTGCAAACTGCCCTGTGGTTTCTGAGATGCCACCTGAACCATAATCTGCTTTTTTCTGCTTTATGCAAACTGTTTGTAACTGACCCTGATTATTTTCATTTCCTGGAAATTTTTCCATCATAATTAATTGAGGATGTCCAATCCACATGTTCTTAACGGGACTGAGAAATAAATCAGGTTGTGGTCAACCTTTGGTATGGATCCTGTGGGTCCCTAATTTTAAAAGTAGTAGGAGAGACCTGCATCTACGTGACCTGGTGCTTTCAACTGGAAGAATTAGAATTGCTTCTCTGAAGGGACAAGGTGTTAATCACTGGTATGAGATTAAAATTAGATATCAAGACACTTAAAATTATGGGTATACAGATCAGTGAGGTCCAAACTTCTGCCATGGCAAACAATTACCCAGTCAAGCCAACCAGTGGAGTCTGGAGAGATAATGAGGTCACCATATGCTAAGTAAGAACTTTATGATGAACTGAAGCGTTCCACTTGTTGTATTGGTTAAACTGCAAGTTTAGGCATTAAATTTGTAGAGATTAACATGTATATCTTTTAATTTGGAGTTATTTCAGCATACAGATATGTTGCCTACATATAGAGTCTGTGTCATTAGAGATGGCCCGAGGTAACCAAGGCATCTGCTGAGCTCTGTCATTGTCCCCATGCCCACTGCCTGCTACACTGCACTGTAAGTCTCTTTCCCCACACAGTTAGGCAGTGAGTGATATTTAGTTTTCAATGGGATTCTCTTTTGTTCTGTTTGTTTTGTATTCGCTTTGAATTAGAGCAAATAAGAAAAAATTTTCAAACTCCTCCAAATCTTTCAAGTTCTCTTATCTTCTGGGAAACTGGAGTGATTATTCAGTATCAAGGCTAGTGCCATGCCGTCTTCCGAGGAAGGTTTGGTGGTCTGAGGAGCCCCTTGTGTATTCTGCATATTTTGCATTTTTTTTGGTTTTTTGACCAAGTAACATAGGAGGTATTAGAGCCTTCTGGCTTGGAACAGAGCATGTATTCACTAAGCTAAAATTTTGAGGCTCTTTCTATACTATTACTTTTTTTTATTACAAGGTCAGAACACCACCACTTCCACGTTACTTGGCCTTGTAGCACATGGACGGTGAATAGAGACAATGTCGCCTTGAAAGCTTGCCTTTGGTGCATTGAAAATTTCTTGTCACTGAGGCATTTATGAAAAGAAATTTTGGGCTTGATGAACACAATATTTTTATAAAATTATTCTCTTTTCAAGTTCCTAGACACCTCTATTTCCACAACAAGACAAATTTTCTCTATTCTAATACTCAATTGACTGTAATTTTAAGAAAAAAATCTAACTTTTGGTAATTACAGTTGAAAACAGTCATTACAGTGAAAGGAAATTTTAACAGATATGTAACATCACATTTGTTGTACACTATTTTTGTGTGCCTATACAGGCTTTGCAGGTGAGTGCTGCTTCTTCCTACCTGCTAGAAAAAATAGTTCTAAATAAATTTGTATTTTTTTCCCTCCTCTTGTGTAAGCTTGGCATAGTTCAAGAGAGGAGACAAGAATGGAAGAGTGTGAGGATTTATGTGTCTCAAAGATTTTCTTGCTAGGCCAGAATAAATGATTTTCTGTGTGCTTAGTTTTCAAAAGCTTAGTCGACTGAGTATTTGAAACATTAATGCACAGTAAAGACTTACTGTTGTCATAAGTAAGGCCCATCAGATATTTGAGTCTCAGAAGCTTTCTTCAATCCAGAAAAGTGCTGTGGTGGCAGTTCACCATGTCCTTTGACTCAGCTCCTGGAATCAGTGCCACTGGTATCAAATATGCTAAACACTACAGCAGATCCCCTTGTGAATAGAAACTGCAGACAAAAAAGGTTTTAAGATAAAACCCTTGTGCCATTTTCAGATTAAAACAAATTTCTTTTGTTATTCTTTCTGCTGCTCCCAGAATCTTTGACTACCTTTGAAGAGTAATTTGAAGGCAGTGGCCTAAATTTCAGAAGTGATTAGGAAATTGATGATTTAATTTCAGGAGGACCAACTACTGCAACCCAGAACAGGGTGTATTTCTGTTAGAGTACCTTCTTTCCTTTCAGTGTGTGATACTGGCTTTCACTAGCATGGAATTCCTTTTCAACAGAACTCTTCTGGGAGCAGGAGTTTCAGTTGCCCTTTTTTTGAGTATGTTTTCTACCTCAGGATCATTATACCACAAAACCAGACAACTGAGCACATAAAATCACTGATGTACTCAATTAACACAATGTTCAAGAAGTTCTCTGATGTTTATAATCCTTGGTTGTCCCTTTGCCCTTGAACCATCCCATTTAATCACTTAGAGACACAAACTATGTTTCTGATTGTTTCTTTTCCATATTAGCCCATTACTGTAGGTGTAGGAATTATTTCTATGCCATTTCTGCACTCATTCATTGCCAACAGCTGTAATGTCCCAGCATCTGAAAAGCCCCAAAATATGTAGTGCCAATCAGCAACTCACACTCTGTGCAGATGCCTGACTATGACATTGACAATTGAGAGTATTTATGCCAGTTATTCCTCAGACCCAAGAGCTGTAACTGGTACTATGCAGACAAAGGTCCTCACTGCCCAACAGTTCTTCATGGCCCCTGCTTGTGTTCTTCCTGCTCAGACCAGACTCATGGTCTGTGGGAATTCATGGCTGAGGTGGGAGGGATGAATGAGTATTAGTGAGAAAAGTCACTCTGGAATTTCTGTGGGGAGATCTCAGCAGAGTGAGGAAAGGGAAGAAGGATATGGTGGTGCAAGAGATATCAGAGAAATGCAGTCAGGTAATGGAGGGCTGAAGCAATTCAAGTTGTTGGTTTAATATTTGGAGATTTCCTCCACCAGCGTAGAACTAATGTATTATTTTCATCAGGAGCAAGAAATTGTAAATGCTTCTTTTGCAGCTAAACACAATGCTGGTAACAACATTTGTAGGGCTGGTGTGGGATGCACCACAGGATGCTCGGGGCACTGACTTCTAAAAAGGCCTGCCTAAACACTATATGTCAGTCAGCACACACCTCAGAGCACCCAGACCACTCATCCAAAATAGAGTCACTGTGATGCAAGTGTCAGAGAAATTAAAGAAAAACACAGGCACAGGCTGTAAAAAAAAAAAAAAAAAAAAAAAAAAAATTCTTGTATTTAACAAGTGCTAAGAATAGAGAGTAAACAGTATAGTCCATAGTGAGTATTTCTGCTGCCTCTGACAGGTTAGAAAAGAGGTTCTTTGCTGTAGCTTCCAAGTCTCTAAAGCCATTTCAGAAGGGACCCAGAGGACAAACAGGGTATGCTTATCTGGTTGTAAATTATATTTTCATTTCCTTGGCAAATATGTTAGTAAATGTCTCAGTAAGACAAAAATACAGGAGCTGCCTAAGTTCTTCTAAGATCAAAGATATTAAGCCTTTTATGCAAAATCTAATCGGTTTTCAACTGTGTTGTTTCTGACTTAACCTCTTCCTGGGTATGAAGTTGTTCTTATCAGAACACATATGATGTGTTAGCATTTGATGTCCAAAATTAAAATATGAGAGGTTCCTTTTACCATCCTCTCTGCCTATTCATACTAGTGTGTTTTAGGGAGTATCTAGTATATTGTTTTTTTTCAAAATATTCCATTTAATTTTCAAAGTACTCAAATTAAGGACTATTTCAGGGTTTTAAAACTATGGTGACAAAAAGAGAGAAGATGATTGTGTTTCCAGCTGATATCTGGCACTTTATTGGGTTTAGAAATGTTTGCTGCTATGTGCCACTTGACTGACACCACCAAGGAAGCAGTATTTTCTAATTGCCAACTGCCCGTCCTAATTTGTGCTGATGTAAACTACCACCGCTAATTATCTTATTACAAGAATTTTTTTCCTCCCTCTCTCCAAATCCCTCCCTAATTAAGACCCTGTTCTTGTTAAAATCCACCCTACATCATTTATTTCTCTTGTTAGAAGCTTGCTATCCCCTCTCTTCTTTTGCAGTGCTCTTGAATACTTTTTGTTGTTGTCGACAGTACTTTAGGTTATAAACTGTTTGGAGGCAGAGAGTGTAGTTTCTGCACTTTTTTTGCCAGTATGCGGTAAAGATGGTTCTCAGGGCTGCAAGGACTTGCAAGTATGGAAGGTTTTCTCAAATATGATTCTATGAGTGACAACTATAATAAAATAATCAAATACAAAAAAATCTAGTTCTGTATGAATGGATTTTATTGCCATAAAATCCAATGGATTTTATTCCTAGTTCTCAAACATGGAAAGAGTAATTTCAGGAAGATTGCAGAAAAATATATAATGTGTCTTTTATGAGTTTTAAATGAAGGTATGGCATTGGAAATTCAAGAATGATAGATATTTACATAAAGATTAAGTAGATAATTGTGCTATCCTTATGCACAAGAAAACATTAAGAGATCTGCTTGGTATTGAGCAAATAATGGTTAGTACCTTGTGGTACTTTCATCACCTAAATTTGTACTACTTGAAACACAACTTCAGTAGGTTCCTCTGAGAGGAAGAGGATGACCCAGGCTATAGAGTACAGTACTATTTGGAAGAGTTAATGCAAATTTAAAGTTTCTGTAATTTTGTAGAGAAAACACTATTAAGGCTGTCTCACTGTATAGAGATGGGTAATTAAAATAACTTTTTGCCAGTCAATGAAGTATTCATAGTCTTGAATGTAGAAAGACCAATGCATTATGCTTACTTCTGTCATTCAGTCTAGGTGTTAAACAGAAGTCCATGTATGATGTGCTTCTGCTTTCAAGCGCTGTTTCAAGCACAGAATCACAGAACAGTTTGGGTTGGAAGGCACCTTAAGGATTACCTGGTTTCAATCCTGCTGCAGTTGTTAGGGACATCTTCTGCTAGAATTTTTAAGAGTCTCATCCAACTTGGCCTTGAGCACTTCCAGGGGTGGAGGATCCCCAGGTACTCTGGGTAGCCTGTTTCAGGGTCCCACCATCCTTACAGTGAAGAATTTCTTCCAAATGGCTGATATAAACCTACCCTTTTTCAGTTTAAAGACATTCCCTCTTGTCCTATCACTACGTGTCCTTGTAAAAAGGTATGTCTGTCCTCCTTGGAGTTATAGGGAACAGGTCACCATTTGCTTTAAAAAAAGGCAAATTTCATCACTCTTAAAATGAGTGTGTTTTGTTTATGTGGTGAACTTTGGGTAGTAGGATAGTTTTACGGGTTTTTGCCTTCTGTTGGAAGATGGTAGGAGCTGCCCCCAAGTAGGGCAAAGCCAGTTATGGTTGGTTCCAAAATGGACTCGTTGTCACAGGCTGAGTCCACCAGTGATGCTGGTTGTGTATCTGTGATAGTATTTAGGAAAGGAAAGGGTAAAAATTACAGTTGTGCAGCAGCTGTTATAGGGGAAATGTGAGAGAAACAGCCCTGTAGGCACTAAGGTCAGAGAAAAAGGATGGGTTTCTGCAGGTGTCAAAGCAGAGCTTCCCCTGCAGCCCACGGAGGGCCCCATTCTACTGCGGCTATGGTACAAGCTCTTCCCAGAGCACATTAACCAGAACTTTGAAAACATAGGTAAATTTGCTTGGTAGACCATGGTGTTTTGAAGAAAAATCTTTTTGTTTATTTAATTTTGAGAGTCAGTAATGTTGTTTAGAAGATGGAACTTTCACTGGAGTTCAAGCACCAGGAGTATTATGGTGGTAGCAATTTGAGAAAGTGTTTGTAACACCGCTCTGGAAAGATGTAACTTGTGTTGCAGAGCTAATGCATATATCTGGGGAATAAAAAAAAAAAAAAAATATTTGATTAGAAGCATAATCTAGGTTTCTTCTTTTCCAGAGAAGTATCTTTTACATAGAAATGAAACTGCCATGAAACTCATGTCCTTAAACTCAAATGAGTTAAAGCCACCAGTAGGAACAGAGATACAAGACTTGGTAAGGAAGTGAATCAGAGAATCAGGATATGCTGAGCTGGAAGGGACTCACAAGGATCATAGAGACCAACTCCTGGCCCTCTGCAGAGCACACCAATAATCACATTATCTGTCTGAGAGCATTGTCAAAATGCTTCCTGAACTCTCAGGCTGCGACTGCTTCCCTGGGGAGCCTGTTCCAGTGCCCAACCACCCTCTGGGTAAAAACCTTTTTTTAGAAAAAAACCACTTTGAACTTTTCTTCTTTGGGCAAGATTTTCCAATAAAGAAACTTCAAATGAATTGTTAAACCAGTCTCAGGATAGTGGGATGTTTCTTAGTAGCAATAACACTAAGCTGTCAGCAGTACCATTCATTTTTGTTGGGGTAGATATCTTCATTAAATAGAGGAAATATGTATTACTTCCTTGGTACAAAGATTTATTTGTACCTAATAAGAAAGAATACTGTCTGAATGGTGTGTTCATCTAATTTTTTAACATATTGTAAAGGGTCTTCCAGAAATTTATTATAAATTTATCTTTTTCAACAGAAAGGTTAAAAGCATTTTCCCCTCATTTTTCAGCTAGGGTTACTTGATGGTAGGATGATGGTAGTCTCTTTGGTCAGTTTTGAAGATCTTGATATTTGATGCTATGTTTGGGGTCTTTTTCCACATTAGCATTTTAATATTTTATAGCCATTTTTAACTCTCCAACCATCTGTAACTAATTTTCTTTTGTAAAAACCCCTGCTAATGTCTGTTAAATGCAATTGCAATTGGGGCATGTAGAATATTACCTCAAACTTAATATTTGGCTAAAAGCTTAAGAATCTGGAATGATATTAAAATTAATTTTCAATTTATTATGCTTAGACATGGGTTTAGAAAAATGTTGAGTTAAACAACATGTCTGCTAAGATACTTTTGAAGACCCATTAGTGTATTTAACTAACTTTAGACTTAGACATATCTAAATATTAAAACATAGTCATATCCAACATTCATTTTTGTTATTATTATTCAAAATTGAAAAAATTCTAATAATTTTTTGAAATAAAACTTAAGTGAATTGTGATTAATCTCTCTAAGAACTTAAGTATGTTTTTGTAGTGTTTTAGTAATCTAGGAGAAAATCTCATAAAGGAAAATTTATGGTTAGTAAAAAACAGAATATAATTTTCTTTAGTTCTACAAAAATTATTTACTTTGTATGCCTGGATTCCTTTTTCAAGGGAGAAAACTTTCCAAGCAGTCTGTTCTAGTGTATAGAGATTGCAAAGTGGAAGCTCCCCATGAGTTCTTACTCTCAAAAGAAACTAAACAATAGAAACAATTCCTTCTCCCTCCTGCATGCCCTCTCCCTCCCCCACCCCCCCATAATTTAAGTTTATAACCACAATAAAAATTCTTTAGCAGTGAATTTTCACTAGAGTATTCATCTGAATTAATACTTGAGGTAATACTATGTGTATTCTGTCCTACCATAAAATAGCATATTAAGTGTCAAAAAGTAATTGAAGGAAAAAGCATTTCTGACTTAAGGAAGAGGGTAGAAATAGATGGTGCTGGGGATTTTCTTGCATATAAAATGTGCAATAGATTGTGACTAAGGTGTGGACATTTTTTCCAGTAACATTATCATTTCTCTTTGTATTGGTGACAGATTGAGCCTGCTGTGAATACATGGCATGGATGCAGGTATGAGAAAATGAAGGTGGCAATGTTAGCTCAGGGGATAGAAATTAAGTTAATTACTCCACTTTAACTTTGCCATAGTTTTGGATTTTTTAATGACCCTGCTGATTCAGCTGTTACAAATGGGTTTTGTCTCAGCTTGCAAGACAGTGATGATGCAATTCTTAATTTTTGCCTTAAATTAAAAATTTGAGTTTGAATTCAGACTATAACTAGGTGAGTGGCAGCTTGTGAATTTACAGTGTGCTTGAGCCAATGCAGTCATCAAAGCATACTCACTCTTGGATTAATAAATATGGCATACTGAAAAACCTGAAGAGGCCAGAGAACTCAACACAAACAAGACCTTATGTTCAAATGGAGTTTTGATGGAAGAGATAACATGAGACCATTGCCCACACCTGGGGATTGTACCCAAAGCTAATGGAAGAGATCTATATGAGCTGCACTATTGTGTTCCACCAAAAGCTATGCCCTCCTGTGAAAGGCTCATGGGAAATGAACTACTGCTCATAAATAATAAATTACTGTTCATAATCAGTTTCCATGACGGCTCTTCAGCGACTGGATATAGAAAATGACCAGACAGCTGCAGACATGGATTTTTTTGGTGTTGTCCTTGCATAATTTTTGCTTAATATTAAAAGGCATGTATACTGTGGGATAAAGATTGGTCAGAAAGGCAAAAGATATGTTAAATGCATTTAATGAATTTCATTTTACTATGAGTGCGACTCTTGTGAGTCACTGGAATCTTGGGACCAGATGTGCATGCAAGCAGTTCTGTCTTCTGCCTTGATCAGTCTCAATCTGATCACGTTAAGTAAATCTTGAATTGGAGGCTGATGGGGAGGGAAAAATTCGAGCCAGTTTCCCTAGTGAATGACATTTAACACTTAATCTCTAAAGTGCTGATAATGCTTTCTTTTTTTGTGGCCTCCTTAATATGCTTAAATATAAAGCAGCTGCATGAAAAATGCTGCCAGGTTATTCTGTCTCTCTTAGTGTCTTTGGTGTTTTAAAAACAAAATAAATATTTGAATTTGCAAGTGCTGATCAGGGAGTTTTGTAGTCTTGTTTTTTCAGTCTGAGAAAATTTTTAATGACATTTCAAAATCCTTTGTAAATCCATCTGAAGTTGCTATCTAGGCTTTTAAAATCTGCATGGCAATAGACTCTGAAAAATTTTGTTTTCCTATTTAAGTACCAAATAAGATGACTGGAGATTTCCATTGATTATTTTTTCTTGATTTTCAGATAAGTGACTAATTTTCTGTATGAAGTGATTCCAGTTTTCCCCTTCCATTGTCTTTTGTTTTTCCCCTGTTCTCCTTTCACTTTTTGTCTTTTCTATTCCCATATTCTATGATCATTTTTGTAATGGTTAATATTGAGAATGATACAAATACTTCTTGAAGAATTCTGCTCAGTGGTTTTAGTAATTATCTGATGTTTTCAAACTGAAGTTGAAATCTCACCTCTAGTATGGCTGAGAACTCATCTATATTCTTGTTCATGAATCATGTTACCACCTTTCATTGATTTGTATAGCATTCTGTAAGCAATTTCAAATATGGACTAATTCTAAATACGCTCCTATAAAATGTGGGTTCCTGAGGCCCTAAAGGAGAATAGGGATGACATTCGCTGTATTGCGGTCATAGTGCGGGAGGGAGGAGATGAAAATAGACATCCTTCATAGGCAGGGGCTACTGCAAAGATTCCTGTGCCAGGGTTTCTTACTCACCATTAGAGGCAAAAAACTGGTGAGTGACCCTAGTAGGACTGAATACACATGTCTTAAAACACAATGAATACAGGAGTCTTCAATGACAGAAGGCTGAGCTGAATTTTGTTGCATTTGCTGTAAACTAGGAGTGTGCAAGGGAGCACTGTAATACATGATAATGTATTCAGCTGCAAGACCTGAGCCCTGATACTGTGCATTCATGTAAAAGGAACAAATTTTCAAGCACTCTGCACTTTTTGTGTATGTCTCTCCTTGATATTTGCTATATTACACTCATAAATATACTTGGTTTCTCAAAACCTAATATTAATGCAAATTGTCTACTTTCAAAATACACCTGGTATTACAGACACAAGAAGACGTGGAAAGTGGCTTACTGTACTTGTAATTCTTCTTAAAATAAGAGAATGTAAAAGGAGATTGTAATTAATTTGCTCAAATCTTGTAGCATCTCAGATGCACTAAAGCCTAACTGTGTTTCCATCTGAAATCAGTGGGAACATACACCCTTTAAAAACCTTTATGAAGCCCTGCTACATAATGAAACTGTGTAATGGAGATCCATCATTAAGCTAATATTTCCATTCATCAATATTGCTCATTCATAATATCAGCTTTTCCATGCACATGAAAAAAATCACAGATTTTTGGAGAGCTTCAGTGCTATGCTGATGTGCAGGCTTAATGGAAAAGGCCTTGCTGCAGTAGTACATATTCTTGAGTACATTATTTGAGTTAAAAATCCAGGACCTGATTGTGTGCTGAGTCAGAGCCTAAGAAGTCAATAAAAGTATCCATCAGCTTCTATAAAGTGACACAGCCTTGTTCTCCACGCAGTCCTTCACACTTAATTAGGCATGAATTGAATTGCAATGGTGTCTGTATGCCCATTACCTCTGCACAGTGCTCACTGCACTCCTCGTCTCCCTGCTGGGAGCACTGTGTGGCTCTGGGTGGGGAAGAAGTGCCCAGATACAGAGACCTGTGAGGAAAAGATGGACTGTGGCTTGACGAGTTTTGTGATAAGTCAGGTTCCTTTCATACCAAGACCTGTTTGTTAATTTTTTTTAATTGGGTGGGTTGAATGGGCGTTTGACCAACCTGGCCTATGTCCCTACCCATGGCAGGGAGGGTAGGAACTGGATGATGATTAAGGTGCCTTCCAACCCTAACCATTCTCCGATTCTAGGTAAGAAAAGATTTAAAATCTTTTGGAAGATTTGAAATTTTCAGTGTTTGTGTATCCTCATTTATTTCAATGTGTTCTTTACATATTAATGCCTAATTTTTAATGTTTCTGAGTGCATATTAGGTATATAAAGTCACATGAAAAAAAATCAGTCTTTCTCTTTCTTGATGTAAGTGAATGTTTCCTCTCCTTGCTGTATGTGTGCTCCTTCTGATGTTTCTGAAGCCTTTTTGTCTCTGTGTTATTTATTGTAGGAAACAGATTGTTCATTAAGTCTTCCTAGGTCAATTCAAAAGCTGTTATTTAGACTCCTGATTCCATTAGTGCTTACATCAGTTAAAGTTCCTAGAAGATCATGATGAACAGTTCTCCCCAAATCTGCAGTCTTTTCTTTGACATAGTACTATGTGTAAATTCTGTTTTTCTTCTGTGATGATAATTTTAGGTAAAGGATAAAATGGATGAAAGAGCTGAATCAGTGAAGATGAGATAACATTGGCTGAATTGTACAATCCTGTGTGGGCAGGCTTTTTCAGTAACAGAAGGACCTATACTCTTACTTGATAAAGAGTGATTGTACTATTGCTCAGAAAAGTATGATGTGGAGGCAGAATAAATGGAACTCAAACGTGGTGAAAAGAATTTTGCATGTATATGAAAGTGCAATTACTTTTCAGGACTGTGGCAGGAGAAGTAGAACACTGTGCTACAGAGTCAATAGAACTTGTTTCTAGTGAGAGTAAACTTTTTATTTTGTTGATGCTTGAAAAAATGGGTGTCTATATATCTAGCCAAAATACCTTCCTGATTTAAAAAATAAAAGGAATCTTTGACAGTCTAATTGCCTTCACTAGACCTGCTATTCTACCTACTTATACTTATTTAAAAAGTCAAAAGTCCTGGAGAGTTTATCATATCTTCTGATTAGAAAGCCTTAATTAAAAAAGAAGACATATAATGAGATTTTGGTGAGCAGTCATAGAGTTTGAGCACTAAATTGCCCTGCTGATTTCTACTGAGCACTATATTCAGTCATTGTCTACTAAGTTCTGTAAACCTGGGTATTTATTGGTTTCTGCAGTTTCCACACTTGAGATTTTTCAGGTTGACCCCTAACCCTAAAAAATGCTTTGCCTATAAGGCCTAAAGATACTTTTAAAAGTACAGCATTTTAAGATGTTATACTGAGACCATCCCCTAATGTCCTGACCAATAATATCTCATTGTTTCCTGTGATATCCCTGCTGGTTTATGTTGATATTTTTGTCTTACATTTAGCTGATGCATGGACAGTGACTGTCTTTTAGTTTCTTTTTTGCAGTGTGTAACAGAGTATGATTCTGGTTCAAGAAAAGTACCCAGAATAAATTGTAATTAATAAGAATTAAGAATTTTCAGGGGTGAAATAGTCCCTGTTTGTTTTATAATGCAACCTTTGGGAAATCTGTGAAAGGTGGGGGATTAAATTTAAAAAATTAAGGAGAAAATTGTGTTAGTTTCAGGCAACAGCTGAACTTAACTATGTATTGGTAACATCATGGTGCAGGTTACAAATTACTTCTGATAGTCATACTCCAGAGGGTTATTAAATTGTCAATGTCCTCAGAATATTTTATTCCTGCACACATGACTGGGCTGTCCCTTCATGTTAGTAACATCTTATGAGTGAAAACCTGGTGAGAACTCATTGCTGCTCTGTGGGCAAGGGACAGACAACAAATCTTTTTTCTGAATCATTCTCTGAATCTTCCTTGGAATTGCACTCTGTTATGCTGCAAGATTTGCACTGGGAAAAGCATATTAGATATGAAATAATTCCTAGGACCTATCCTATTGAGATTTAGCTTCTTATCATAACATTGCTTTACCTACTGGCATGAGGAAAAGCAGCATGTGACATGGAAGTAGATCAATAACTGCTAATAGCACATTGCAATTACACCTGAAAATTGGAGGAACAGGAAAGCTCTCTCTCTTGTATGTGTGGGGGGTGGGGCTGCGAGTGGGTTTTTGGGTGGGTTTGTTTGTTTTTTGTTTGTTTGGGTTTTTTTCCACAGAAGACAAAATAGTGCTAAAAAATATCTGGAGTAATCATTTTTGGACTCTTACTGATCCAATATTCCCAGGAGCAATACTATATTTCAATACTTTGATTTCTTTCTCACAGGACTGAATATAATTTTGAACTCTCTGGTACTGTTGCCATATAGATAGTACCTTGCCCACACAGTTTGCATACTTTTGCATTTGAATATTCTTTACTCAGCCTTTTCAGAAAATGAAATATTTAGCAGAGTCAATTCATTTTAGTTCAGATATGCCAGTCAGAAGAATGCAGATGTAATCAGCATTCCTTGTCCCGTTCTTCCTACCCTCTTCCAAAGAGGGGCAACGTGCTCTAGTAGGCCCTATCACAGCTCACTGGGGTCTGACCATCTAGAAGAATAAGAGTCTATCTTGCCTGCTGAAACCTCTCTGAGTGCTGCAATGGAACCATAATGCCACACTGCTCTTGTCCTCTTTGCTGAACATCCCAGTGTGTTAACCCCATTCTTCATATTGCTATTCTACTGGAGTTTCAGTTAAGAAAATTAAATGGATATAGTAATTTAAAGATGTCTGACGTGAGTCTATTCAGGCATGTCTTACTTTACAATGAAATACTGACAGGTTTCAGAAAATGATTCTTCTTCTATTAGAATGCAAATAAACACCGTTTTCCCTAGAGCCCCCTGTCTAACTGTGGAATACTAACTCTAGACAAAAGCTGTATATTGTCATATTTGACGTTTTACCTTTATTCCATGCTTAGTTTTTCTGTAAATATAACATTCTTCAAATGTGATTAGATGTACACCATGGTGAATCAGGAATTGTTAATCAAAATTGCTTTAAACAGTCACTTATGAGAACAGGTATCAGTGAAATATGGGAAAGGGCATAATGAAGAGACTATCTGTAGTTTAAAAGGTACCCTTTAGCAGGATGCAATTTTAAACAAGATGTTGGAAAGGCAATGTAGGTGTGTGTATCAAGCACTGTGGCAGAAATTGACTTCATAATGATGTGAGCCTCAATGAGCTTGCTTAAAGGTTGAAGATGTAATAAGCCAAACTGCAAACTGAAAACTGAACTTCTTTTTTTGTTCTTTTTAGTGCAGTGTGAGAGAGAAGTGACAGGGAAGAAAGAGGGGAAGGAAGAAGAAGAGAGGGGTAGAGAATGAACTAGTGAACCCAATGAAACCATACTGAATGTTTGAGACGCTTGAGTTTGAAATTCCAGGTGTATTCAGTTGTAGACACAATATTCACCTATTGAGGGAGCGAAAACTGAAAGTGTGATTCCAAAACAATACTACACTTCTGCTAGGGTCTTGGTCTGGCTCTCATAGGTTGCATCACTGCTGAGCTTCAGGCTTCTATCTCCCTTATCTAATACAGGTCATTGGTACTTGGAGGATGACCCTAACTGCATGGTGTCCTCAGGTTGCCAGTCTGTAAGTTTTTAATTACTCTGCATCAGTATATGTGATTGCACACAATATGGTTCAGAATGCCAAAAAGAGTGATTATGGTGCCTTTTTTAAAATTAGGCATTTTGATGCAAAATTCTTTTTCATTGACTCTATGTGTTCAGTGTGATAAACATTACACACTGATCCTAATTCAGTTTTGTGAGGATTTAAGTTTATTTCTATTTGTCTGAGATATATTCAAATAGCATTCATAGCAACCCTATTTATATCTTTGGAAAGGGGACTCTGGTTTGGTCTGTAAGGGTTTTCTGCTAAATAAGTTTTTTAAGCCTATGTCTATGTCTGTATTCTATCTAATATTGTGTTTATTTTTTGTAGTGGCATATCTTGCATCTTGTATATGTGGAGCAACCAAGAGGTTGAATTGTTGACATACTGGTTAACCTGTGATTCTGGGTTCTGTCTGCTTTGAGTGCACAGGCAAATCCCATTTATGAGCTAAAGCAGATAGATTAGCATTTTTGAACTTCTGTTTATCCCTTGATAAGAGTTTAGTGCACATAATTTTCCAACATTCCCTTAACAATAAATCCCGAACTCCAGCTGCAGGGACTTGTTCTCTAGTATGCATCTAAGCAGTTCAAATCCTTAGTCTTTAGCTAAGATTTCCAAAAAGTCTAAAAATATTTTGCAGATCTGAAATGAAGAGGCTATAATCACAATTTTATATAGGCTAACCAACCCATGTGCTTTTATGTTATTATATAAATATATAAATTTAGCATAATATCTTAATATATCTGAAAAATTCCAATAAAATGTAACTATATTGTGGGCATGTGCATTTGATTTTACTTGGATGAAGGTTTAGTACATATTTTCAAAATGAATAGACTTTTCTTCCCAATCTGCTACAAATTGGAACCTGTTGGTTGTGAACAGCCTTTAATGAAATTCAGTCCTGGGCTTTGGATCACTCCAGAGCCTCTGTAAGCCCTCCAGCAGCTTTTAAGTGGGGGATTGGACCAGTGTTCTTAACTCCCTTAGCAGAAGTTAGCTGAGTGCCAAATCACCCTGCAGATTTGGGAGAGCTTCTCAGTGAAAGCAGGAGTAGCTGATTAGTGGGGAAAGCAAAATATCCTTGACTGTTGCCAGAAAAACTTAATCCACTTCACTGTCAATAGCAACAACGCTGGAATGAATCTGCTAAGGCTCTACTTAGACCTTAGGGCATGAAAATCAGGTTTTCAAGCAAAGAACTTGATCAACGTGTCCTCGTTTTCATTTTGCAGAGTTTGGGTCTGTTCAACTGTCAGATAGTAAAAGGGAGCATAAATATTTCCCACTTCTCCTAACTGCTTAGGAAATAAACACCCTATTGCAAAATTTATCTATGCCTTAATGTTTATCCTGTAGTAGATCACACTGTAAAAATTGTTCAAAGCTGGTTGTTTTTGTTTAGAACAAGATTTTAATCACAGGATTAGGCATTTCTCTGTGGTCATGTGTGCTTTTCTCAGTTCATGTAAATACCTCAGACAGGGTCAGGCTGAGGTGTTTAAAGGCTTTTCATGGCAGCACTTCTGTCTTCCTGGAAGACCAATTAGACTTTTGCTGTCTGAGGTGTGAATGAAGTATTGATTCTGAGGGGATCAAACCTCTGCGGTACTTTGTAAATCAGGAAAACATCAATTAATCAACAAGGATTTTATGGCTGGAAGACTGAAAAAGAAGTTACTCACTTTCCATGAGGGTGTTCTAAGAAAATAACTGCAGTTCCAATCTTAATAAAATCTAATGACTGTAGTTGAAACTGTCTTTCACTGCCACCAGCAAAGCCAAGAGCTGACCTGTGAGACAGTCTTGATGATGACACTCACCTGTTAAGATTTGATTCAATCTGCTCTTTGGGTTCACCACGGGCATTCATAATTACTGCTGACCTCCTTAGTAGTGTCTAATATAATTATGGTTTATTTCATTATGGTTGTCATTACTGGTGATTCATTTATGCTTCATACAAAATATTGCCCAAGTTCTTTCAAACTGTGATGCAAGTCCCTTAGGAAGCTTGCATATAACACTTGAATGTCAAAGTTCAGAAGTAGCAGGCTGAGAGTAACAAGTTCCATAAAGCATATTTTTAAGGTCTGTGCAACTTGATTATTTGGCATAGTTCTCTTACATGGTTCTTATAACTGTACCTTAAAATTCCAGCTACAAACTAAACATTAATTGGGATGCTGACATTTTACATACTGCCAGGCAAAAGAATGTTTAGGAGGATGTAGATGCCTCGAGTCTCCAGAACCTTAATTAACTGGTGATTTCCACTACCACCAAAGTGCTGTAAGAATAACTCTGGTGATTAAAAAAGGGTTTACAAAGAAGGCTAGAGATGAGTGTTATTTCTTCTTACACCATGAGAGGAGCTTCATTAGAAGGCAGATGCCTGCTAGGGGAGCAGAAGGATTTACTGCTCTTCCAGTGCAATGGTGAGATCTGTCATGGAGAAAGGATGTAGGGCTGTGGAGTGCACCTGCTTTTGCTTTAGTGTAACTTAAATACACAATTAAGCCTGGAATTCAGATTTCCTCTCAAATGGAAGTTTATTACATTTGGTGGATAATCCTTTTCAACACACCGTTTACTTCAGTCACTACATAGTTGGAAATGAGATTACTGCTTTCTCTCAGATTGCATTCCTGGTCCAGTCCTTGTGGTCCTCTGTGCAGTCTGACCAGAGGTACACACTGTTAAATGCACTTATTTAAGCAGGATGGCTGGTAAGAAATTTGAGAGACTGATTTACTTTGAATCTAATGGCTTGTGGCTACTGAGTACGAGGGTGAGAGGCTGACTCCGTGCAGCTGATTATAGAACTTCCATGCGTACTTTAGGACAGTTTCAAGGTAATATAAAGAAGCAGACTGTGCCAACAGGAAGGAAATATTAGGGATCTGGGACTGTGAGCATGAATGTTATTATTATCAGTGTATGTGTCTCTCTCTTTCTCAGTATAGATATATTACTTTCTGTTCTCATTAATTTTCAACATTGACTTTGATTTCAACTCTTCTCTGAATTTATTCACATTCACTATAACTTGTCTGCTGAAAAGCAAAAATAATCTAGACAGGAAAGAAGAATATACCAAATGACTGATATATCCAATTAAGCCTTCTCTGTGGAGATATGAGATATTCAAAATGTGATGTTGGTAATCAATCCACAGGGCAGAACATAGTTGTATGAAATATTATTTTAATAAACAAATTCATCTAGGAAACCCTTGATCTGCTGACAAACTTTTTTTTTGTCAACAGGAAATAAGTTTGAAAAGCATCATTCCTACTTAATGCATTCTCATACATGTTTTGTTGGTCTTGAAATAATTGCTTTTTATATTATTTCTTCTATGAACTTAATTTCCCTGTGAGTTGTTTCTTCCTTTTACTCATGCTCTGTAGCTTTTAATTTTGGTAGAAAAAAAAGTGAAGCTTCCCAGTTTCTTCATGTTCTTTTCAAGCTAGGCTTGCTCTGTCCTTGCACTGTCTGTGGAAAATGTGTTAAAGATCACAGATAACTTCTGCAGTATTCATTAGTCTTTGGTAGGTGTGTGTGTGAGGTACAGATATATGCATGTAGTAATGCTACTGTGAAGGATGGGACAGACACCTGTGCCTTTGGCTTGCAATTAGATGCTGTGGAGAGGGTGAAATTTAATTTCTGCATTGCAGGAAAATTAGACCTTGAAAAATTTTTTATTCTGATTCTTAAGGAGAATTATTCTTTTCAGCCATGAAAAAAGACTACCATAGGCATGCATGAATCTGGGAATTACATACCTTGAAGAGCACAGTTTTAAGTCCCCAGTCCAGGATGGCTGAATCCTAGCTCTGTGTAGGATCCTGAGTCTTTAGAAGGGTGCACTCAAAGCCCAAGCCTCAGCACACAAAGCTAAGGGCTGCCTTGTGTAGTGTCCCTGCTGCTGCACCAGCACTGCTGTGTGTGCTGCTAGCTCCAAGCTCAAGATGCCCAAGTTGCAGAGCTCCTATTTGTGACAAAAAACCTTAATGTCACAGAATTCTGGAGTTCTGAGGCAATCCTCTTACTGAGATTGCAGACTGTAAGTGATTAGAATTTTGAATGCCTTTCTGGTTAATCAAGTTGAAGATCATTTTTCAGCACCCAAGCCACTAAGAGCAGTTCAATGCACCGGACCACACTAAAAAAGTCTCAAATAGAACATCTTGAAATACCTCATTATGGACCTCAGTCCTTTAGTATCCTTGATGCTGATTTAGGAGATGATAGAATTGAGACATGACCCACCTGGGTTACAAATTAAATTTACATTCCTTTGGTATAAGGAATTCCTTGGTAAACTGCAAAACATCACCACTCCAAAGTACCTTTTGAAGAGTGTCAGAAGTAGAATGTTTTGATAGCCATTTAGGGACTATTGCAGGAGTAAAAGTAGCAGATACATGTCCTAAATACATAGACTACAGGGAACTGTTTATGGTGGTAGGAGGATTTGAGATTATACTTTTTGCCTTATAATGTCAGCGCTACAAACATCAATCAGGTAATCTGGTTGTGTAATCTGAATCAGCAATCCCGCTTTATAGACAGATACCTACAGAAAGTTTTGAGGTTTTTATCTCATCCTTGTTTTGGTTAATTTTCACCTTTCAGTTAGAAACAATATAGATTTACATCAATGATTTAGATTATTGAAATTGATGCAGATATTTATGTAAAAAATAAGAAAACTAAACCAAAATGAAGCAAAACAACCAAAACTGAACACCAACAAAAGAATAAATGAACAAGTATGGGAAATAGAAGTGATAATATAAACTATTTTGATTTTTCACCATGAATATCTTGATAGATAGATGCTGTTTAGCTCCAACAACAGATTGGTTACTTCATAGAAAATGTTAAAAGGTGGACAGATGTTTATTTGGCAGAAGATAGCTCCTGAAGTGGTCTGTCGACACCGGGCTGTCCTTAGTATCCAACTCTTTAAACTTTTCCTTACATTTCTCTCTTATTCTTCAGGACACACAATATTTACTTATGATTCTTGCCAATATATTTTCTAATATATTTATGAAATTCCATAGGTATTAGACAACAGGAATTTTATTGCCATTTTGTCTTCAAGATTGTTTCCCTGAATTGCTGTTACTCTCCTCACCCTCTCTAGCTGTACTGTCTATTGTAATGTACTTCTCTATTTCTCCCTATCCATGCAGTTACTTACTTTTAATTTAATGTGAAAAAAGAGAAATAAAAAGTGCATAAAGTTAACTGTGGCTGCCTCTGTCAATAATTCAAAATAGGATATAATGGTTAGATAATAATTCACAACTTGATTCATTTATTACAGCACACTGACATAGAGGCTGTTGAGGAAAAATCCTTCACTCCCTCCATCACCTAACATCTTTCTTACATTTGCTGTTCAGAATATAATGGACCTAAGCTGAAAATCCTATTATCAGGTTAGTATCTGATTGCACAGCATTTTCTATTCTGACTTAGAAATTGGTAGTGCTATTGCTTGCCTGGGCAGCTCATGAATATCTGTGTAGAAAATATTTAAATCTTTACAAAAATCTTAAGAAAATAAAAATCTTTAAAAAGCCTTTATAGGGTACCTAACTGGTTTTGAGTTAGTTTGCACTTAAATATAATATATATAATACAAAATACAGCATGTCTATAAGGTAAGTGTTGAAATTCCATTACTCTAAATTCTTATTTGTGCAATATATACTTGTTGCATTTTTAGGGAAACAGGAACTGAGACCTTTATTTATTTAAGGATATTTTTGTTGCAGTTCCCAAAATATGTTTGCTGATCATTATTTTTTCATCATTTGGATGCCATGTTGCTTGTCTTGTGAGAGTTGTGCTTCCTCAATTTCACTATCAGAATGCCTTTGTCTGAGAAACATTCATGCAGCACAAGGAATTACTGGTATCCCATCTTATCTGAGAAACTTTAAAATGTGTAATATAGAGTTTACCTTCTCTTCATTGCCTCTACTGCCTCGAGGTACATAAAATTCTTGAATTCTGTACTGACAGTTTACTATCAGAAGAAATTCCTTGATATGTGCCATTGATGAAGGGCTTTATTGAAGGCAAGGAGAAACAATTCATCAAAAATAAAGTTTTCTTGTTATAAACACAAAATTTAAGGAGATAACTAAGGCTGTTTTCAGAGTTACAGCCTTTGGATGACTTATTCTTTTTTTCTGTCATTTCCCCAAAGTTCTTGTTTTCATTGGTTTTTTTTTTATCCAAACTTCTATCTATACTCTCTCACAAAGTTACACTTCTCTGTCTGTTCTGTCTTCTGTATGGCAGATACACAATTTTCTCTATTATATTGATTTGGGAGTTAAAACAATAATGTTCTCTGATTAAAAGAATCACCATTACTGAAAAATGATAAGGCAAAATGACAGTAGGTTACTTTTATGATCAGGGGAACAATTTATGAGTTATTTTATGAGGAGAAGCATCTTTCTTGAGGAAGTCCTTGACAGCTCTTCTCAGATATTGGTACTAGGATGCTTTTTGTTAAAAAATAAAATGAAGATGATGTATAGAACAGAAGATGTTTGTTTTACTTTTTAATTTTTAGTGCAAGATAAAAATATAATAAATAGTTATGAACATGTGAAGAAAGAAGTACAAAATTCAACCCAGATCTAAATTCTGTTTGTTCTACAACAATATTGTGTTTGCACACAACTCTTCCTGCAAGATTTTAGTATGGCTTTTTTGTCTAAGCTTTTATATATTATTCCTTTTAAACCTTATTTCTTCAATTGTCAGATTTGTATTTTTAGTTTCATGTTTTCTGCTAATCCTTTCCATGTTTCTTTGTTTGTAGTTTAAATTATATCTTCCTATATTTTAACATCTTTTTTCTATACACCTGTTTTTGCGTCTTACATTTACTAACGTCTCTATATTGTCCTTGGTATTCATCATATTGATTTTTATTTTGTCTTCTGTTCTACTTTTGCACAAGATAAGAAGCTTTTCCTTTATTTGCACCAATTCCTGGCATAAACTGAACATATCAATGCAATCATTTGAAAAAAGAAATAAAGAGTATTTTGACTTTAATCAGAACTTTGCCTGAGCCCCCCCTAATTTACTGTGAATACACTTTTGTGAAATTATTTTCTGGGTTTTTTTTTTTCAGAACAGCCTTTTCCTTTCCAGTAGCTATGGATAATGGCTGTTTATAATTGTAAATTAGTACTTATAGGCTGGAGATCTCAGAATACAGAATAGATTTCTGAATGCATACCTGAGGTGGATATGATCTGAAAGTTTGTCAGTCTTTCCTGTGGATAAGTGTAGCATGGTGTTCTTACAAAGTGGGAAGTAAAACTTTACCCAATTCACAAAAGTTATCAGCGATGCATATAAAAGGGGGAGGGTAATGCTTCTCTTGGAGTTAAAGAATGCTGAGACCACCCTGATTCATCAATCCCAAAGTTAAAAATTCTGAGGATGTGAAGAACAGAAAGTTGCACGGGTGAGGATGAGTCAGACAAAGTTCCTCATAAAGGAACCAACAAATGATAGAACTGACAGCTTGTCTAGAGCTGCCAAACTGGGATGGCCAGCCTGGAAACATGTGAGTGATGGTCATTCATTATAAAAGCACAGTCTCCATTTTTAACAGCAGGAACTTATAACACACCTATTCTACAAATGTGTGGAGATTCCACTCTTGAGTGGGACACCCCTCAAGGTTGCTCCTCAAACTGAGCAAAAGAGTTCTGCCCACAGTAATTGCTGTGAGTGAGTAACATAAATCTCTGCTTAATAATTGTTTTGCTACCTCTAGTATAGTTGCTTCAATATTGCTTAAAAAATTGTGCCGTGTACTAGTACTTATAGCTGCCTATATTGAGCAGAAATGCTTCTGATTAAGATACTTTAGTTTAATCATTATTATGATAAATTCAAATAAAAAAAAATTTCTAGATTGGTTTACAATCCTTTGCAGGACAAAGTTGCACAAAGATTCAATTGCATCTATGCAATGCTTTAGATAGAAACTGTTTACCAAGTCTTGGACTCTGATTTAAAGCAGTTGCACCTACACTCCTCCCTGAGGCAGAGTCTAGAAAGCAAGGGGATCCTTAATAAATCTTAAGGTTCAACAGGAGGACTCCTCTAATAAACCTTGCCTGAAGCCTCCATTCAGACAGTGACACTGACAAAATGCACATTATCAGTGCATGAGAATAATGTTTAGTGCCTAATGAGTCTGGGCCTTTCAGATGTTTCTCTTTACAATAAAATATTACTTAGATGATATGCTGTCAGACTGGTTGGCATGGTCTTCAAGAAGTAATTTTTGGTAAGCACAACTATTCCCATGTAGTGGTGTGTGCTTTCAGCTAATGCATCCAGTAGGTGCAAGGCTCCTGGCTGTTGAACCTCCTGCTCCTGCATTTTTAGTGTTCATCATGGTTTCTCTAATGAAGAGATAAGCATGAAGCAAGGAGCCCTGAAAATTTTTGCATGAAAGATATGGTTTTGGGAATGTTTCCATGGCTTTTGGTTGCCTGAGGCCTCGTATGCAGAGAGGACTTGGACAATGTCAGAAATACCTGTACAATTCCTGTCCTTCAGTACCCACTAGCAGTTTTGGAGCTCTTTGGTCTCTTACAGCTCAATCTCATTATTGAATAGCACAATTAAAGACCATCAACTAGTTTCATCCTTTGACTTGTCTGCAGAACAGGCACCATGGGGAGAGGAGTTACATGAGTAGTGGCAACTAGAGTTCCTTCCAACTCTTGTGGAGACCACAGTGGAAGCACAGATAATGCCCTTGGAGCTCTTCACATTTACTGTCCCTGATGAAATGCAGACAGAAAAATTCAAAAAACAGTTTAAAACTGGTGTTCTTTAGGCTTAGAGTGCTTACTAAATAGTGTGCCACATTGTTTTTTTAATAATTTAATCTGCAAAATATAAATGAAATCCAATGAAGAAGCCATCTTTTCAAGTTTATGGTGGTTTTCTTCTGTTATGGAAAGAATAAGAAGTTTATTTTTCTTTCAATAAATGATGTAAATGTTACAAATGAAATCTCTATTAGAAAACTCTGTATTTTCTTTTTTTTCCCCTACTGAACCTGAAAATACTGCTTCTTTAATTTGATATGAAAGCCGTCCTGTGGTTGGAAGCTGTACTACTCCTTCATAGCTCCTTCCTTGTGAAAGTGACAATTCCTCAATTTTTTCTCTATATAGGCTGGTGTCTCAAAAATCAACAGGATCCCCTTTGTTTAGTGTTTTACTTCAAGTCTGTATGAATGTCAATGAGAGATCTCCAGAGAGGTGAAAGCTTTCTCATGAGATAAAATGACTATCAACTAAGTTGATAAAAGTCTCTATACATCAAGTTTAGTTGGTTTATTAAAAAATAACATGCAATTGAAAACTAGACCAAATAGATTATTTTAGCTCACCTGCTGAAGTAAATTTTGTTAATGATATTAAATGTATGTGGTAGTAACACTTTTTGTAATTCATTAAAAAATTTACCTGAGATTGATATTTAACCAAATTTACCAGCCACTGATCACTATATAAATTCTGATACCATTAACACTTTGCCTTATATGGTTTATGTACTGTATATAAATAGATAGATATGATAAATTTAAAAAGAATATAGTGTAATTGCATTAGGTGGTTTTGAGAGACAACTAGCTACTATAATTATTCATACAGAATAACTCTGTGAAACAAAGCAATCTATCTCTGAATTGCGTGTAAAAATTTTAAAAATTGGTCATGTGTGAATATAAAATTATTTTTTCCTATAAATTTTATTAATTTTTTGGATATGATCTCTCATACCCACTGAAAAGCCCCAAAAATGCAGTCCTCCCTGTTTCAATAGCCTGTTCAGATTTTGCCATTGGTATTAGATCATTGTCTTGAAATAACTATTGCCATAGTTTGTGAGCAGCAAAAGGGTGCCTCCTCCACGGCAGCCTTTGTGCTGTATACCTGCATAAAAGCTTCCACAGAAGAGAGTAAGCCACAGGCCATGGAGCACCCAGCTTCCCATGAAAGGCTTTTAACTTCCCATGAAAAGACTGCTGGGCACCATTTCAGAGGACTGTATTGATAAATTTCACCCTTCATGGTGTTTTTTCTTCTAGCTTCAGGGAATATTTTGTCTATATCTGCACCTTGACTTGCATCTATAATTCTCTTTGAAGCCTAGATACCCTGCACATCTCTACCGCATAGAGCTCCATCCCTAAGTTATTACCCAAGTTATTGTAATGAACTCATAATGTACAACATTGTATGTTGCTGCTTTTGTCTTGCAATCTTCTTATATCCTGGTACAGCAATTGTAAAGCCAGTAGAGGTCCTGGTGAAAGAGAGGAAGAAATTTTCTGCATCTGGCTTTTTTGCTTTAGATCTACATAAAAGTCAGTTAAATACATTACAGTTGATTTGTTTAACTGATTAATATAAAAAGAAAATAATATAACATTCAAAATAAACATGAGGAATTTCTTATGGCTGTGTTAATTGCTCATACTATTAGTTACATTTAGGTAGAAAAACAATCTTATCTATTCTGTGTCATGTTCTGGAATTCTGATTCAAGAGTTCTGAGTTTTAATTTTCTGCAGGTTTTGTTTTCAGGGATAGTGTTTCTAAATGGTATATTGCATCATTTATAATGACAGCTTGCTTGGATCTTGATTAGAAACATCTTAAAATAGTGTATATTATCAACACAATCCTTCTGATTATGGTGAAATATAGAGCTTTACTTTAATATTTTAGGAGCATGAGTACTAAAATATCCTAGTATATTCAAACTAAACTGATCCTCCATTTCTCATGTTGCATCTTAACAAAAGTTTGTGCTGAGGCTCAGGTAATGTATTTGATCCAAATTTCTCAACAATCATCTCAAGCATGTACACGTTTTTCATCATTAAAAATACATGTTGACATTGGTTGCTCTCATCTGTCCCTTTGCAGCATGGAGATCCCAGATTTGTATCTGTGTCCACAGCTAAGTTATCACAAGTCATTTTAGAATAGCCATTTTGTCTCACAGCTATCTTTACTCTAATGTACTATAAAGCCCATATTACTTTCCTATACTAGTTTATCAAGTATTGTGCTGCCAGGATTGCCTCTTCTGTTTAACTGAACATCTCTCTTTGTTTAAATTTCTTTGTTGGCTCCCAATTTCCTTTTACATCAAGTTCAATCTCATGCTTTGCCTTCATCCTTAATATTTCACCTATTTTTTTTTTTCAGCTTGTTTACCTGTCTCTCACCTGTAGCTCTTTGTACTGGAAATTCTAAATGCTTCTTAGGTCAGCAAGATCTGTGTAATGTGCAACTGGGATGATTGAAGATTCTCTCATGATTTCACTTCATGTTTGCATTTTATGCTGGTACTAATGATTCTCAGTTTAGAAAGTGCGTTGAAATCTAAATATTAAAATGACTGTAATACTCACACATTATTTAATTTTAATTGCAGATTCCTCATCAGGGCACTAGTTATAAGATCTAATATTAAGCTTGTTCTATTCAGGGTTGTATACAAAGACACCTAGAAGAGAGCTGAATCTCTTACTCAGTGAATTTCATTACATCTTGGATTTTCTAGTTGATTTTTTCTTTCTTGCAATGGGCAGCTGTCATAGCAAATGATCAGTGAACACTTGGATACTGAGACTACTGATGTTTTTCAAAATGAGAAAGTGGAATATGTATAGTTCACTTTTGAACTATCTTTGAGTGAGGAAGTCACTCTCCATTATCTAAGTCTGACAAGAGCCTGGTTGTATAGGGGATCATGCCTCCGTGAAGAAATAATCAGGAACTTAATCCAGGCTGTTGCAGATCATACTGGTCTTGTATTGTTACATCTGTTTTCCTCAAAAGACTTGGCATTCTGAATATTTGTAGTGACATTCTTACAGTAAGTGTATTCTCAACATGTATATTATGGTAACTGGGATTTGCAGTACTGTTGGGCAGTGGAGTCCTGGATCACTTCAAGAAATTGGGAAATTCAGTTTATAAAGTCCAACTACCTGAATTCCATGTTGAGCATGCTTAGCTATGCAAGGAGACAGAGCCTTTCGTGTGGTCCCCTGAAATCGACACTTTACCAAGATAAAGTACGCTTTTCCTCCTTTCGATAATGCAAGGTTTTACTTAATGTGGTAAATTTATGATCTGAGAGGAATGTGCATGTTTTATAAAATATGGTTAAGGGATCACTAAGAGGAAAAAACACAATGTACATTTCCTTCTTAAAAAGCAGTGCTATTTTATGAAGATTTTTAAATGTAAAAACACTTTGGTTCTCATGTGAGCTATGTGCTGTGCTCTGCTTGCCAGTTTCTTTAGACTGGAAAGCCTGTGGCACTAAAGGACCTATTCATGTACAGCTCTGATCCTAAGGTCATTATATATGAGGACTAAATTAAAGGGAAGAATAAAAAGAGGAAGGATCAGGAGGAGGAAGAGCATTTGCACTGAACTAATTTCATGATATAAAAGAAAATAGGACTGTTTTTTTCCTGTTTTTCCAAACTGAGAAAAATATTTCATAGCAATAACCTTTGCAATTTTCAACCATCAATTTTAAAAAATATTTAGTGTCATTTTTCTAGTATGCAATCAATGCTGAATGCTTAGAAGTTTTTATGTATAGTTAAAATTTATTGTTTCCAGTTTTCTCTGCGTATTATATGTTTTACAAGTATGCTTTTCTTTAAAAGTTATTAATCTTCAGTGATTTTTTGTTGTTTTCTACACTGAAATGGCTTGACAAATTCAATACCATGCCTGGGACTTAATTCTCCAGGGAGGTGACATATTTCAAGTCAATATTACGTAGGCTAAACATTTACACAATTGATGAAAATGATTCCTTTAGTCCCATTATGGCATCTTGAAATCCCTTTACTGCATGTCTACACAGCTGGTCAAAGCATCTCTTAAGCCAGTTTTGTTAACTGAGTCAATAAATTGCTATTTCAAAAAGTCATTAAGTAAAAGCTATCTGAGCTTTTGAGGCAAGTAGATTTTATGCCCTGTATGTAAGTTCTACAAGAGACTTTGAGCTATGCAATGCTTCATAATACTTAACAGTACTGAATTTGATTTACTGCCATAGAAAATGCGTGGTGCTCTGAGTAAGAATTAACCCAATCCTTGAACAAACCCAAAGATGCTTTTACCAGTGGTTAGTGTTTCATGCAATTACTGAAATGAGTGTTATAAAGAGTTTTTTTACTGTCTTTGCTTAACATAAGCTGACCAATGTACATCAAGTGTAGGACATTTAATATAGATGGACATCTGGAGTTCTCTCCTTGTAAAAGATTAGAAAAATTGAGAAAGATCCAAAACTGAGATGAATGCAATTTAAAGAATTATTTCCTTGAGCTAGAATTATTGTTTTATTATAGATTATATAATTACACTGCAAGGTCATCACTGACCTAAATATTTATTTTATAGAAGTTAGTATTGATACCAGGTTCAGAGACAGAAATTATGAAAGCTTTGAACATGCTGAACTAGTTCACAGAAATCATGGAATTTTTAATATATTTGTGAACTGCGTCATGGAACTTATAATCATCCATGCCCCAAGGCATATCCATGCCCCAAGGTATACTTCTCTTATGGTTTTTCAAATATTCAGTACTTTCAAACATTAGATGAAGTCCATTCTCAATCATCTCTTTTTGAGGCTGAGCAGTTCCAGCTCTTCATCCCATCTTTGTAAGAAAGGTGCTCCAGTCCACATACCAAAAGTCAAATAATATACTGAAGCATTTTAAAGCCAGGAAAAGTCATGTCAGAATCATGCCTATTGAAAAAAATCTTATTCTGAGAGTCTGTGTTGAGTTTCTGGCAATTAACCAGCACTCTCTTTATCTCCAGCACACTGATTTTTAGTGTCAGAGGTTATACTGAGGTTTCATATACTTCTGCCTGTGCATGTCTTAAAACAACTGCAAAGATGTTTCAATACCAACAGATCAGCTAAAATAGGATCCTACAATCATGAAGAATGTCTTCTAAATGTTTATTGGTATACATGCTCATTCACTTTTTATGGTAGATTTTCATGGCTCAAGATCATGGTTGGAGCACAATTACCACTACAGCTCTTATTTCTTTTTATGCTCAAAGTTGCAGTTGATTATGTGATTGCTGTATATAGCATACCAATAGAGCTGAAATTAAAGTTTTCAAGACATTTTATCAATTAAATCACTTTATAGGTCAAGATAAAAACAAGAACTGTGCTATATTTTATGCAAATTTGGTTTAATTCACCTGACCTACTTGTTATTATTCTACTTGAAGTCGGAGACATTAAAAATGGCTGTTTGGGAAGGGGATAGTAGGAAATTAAATAGGCAGACCTTCAGTACTTTCAGTGTACATGGTAGGTCCTTAGAAAAAAATCAGGGGGTGGATTAAACATGAAAAGAACCACTCTAGATTTTTTTTCCCTGTGTCCAGAGCATAGATCCTAGTCTCTTCCCATTGACAACCCCTGCAAAATTCCCAGCACACCAAACCCAGGGTGAGTAAGGTTTTTGCTGTAGATGAGGAAGCTACAGGGCAGACAGCGGCTTCCCAAGGAGATGCACAGATTGCAGCAGAAGCATGCAGCAAGTGTAGCACTGAGACAATTTGAGTTTGTCTTAATAACTAATTGTGAAAGAGGTATAATGAGAAGTGGACAAGCCCCAGCCTGTGGGTTTGGGGTTTTACCCTTTATTTGTGCATGTTTTTCCTGTTGTGTCCTCCCTTATCTGATCCTTTGTGCGCAGAATCCCAAACCACAGAGCCTCAGGAGTTCTGAATCCCTCATCCCCCGCTCTGGGTGGTGCTGCGATGCCTTTCAGGCAGTAGGGCTCTCAACAGCAAGCCTTTGACCACAGTTGTGAGTGCACATATGTAACACAACAGATGTCTAAGAGAGCAATGTTGCATGAAGAAGAAGGACCTTTGCAATATATGGCAGTGTGCATGGTACTTTTTTGGGTAATCAAGATGACGCTATCAAGAGGCACATACTTAAGTGGAAAAGGCTGCAGAACAGAAAGCAAATGTAATTATTTTCTCAGGGACCTTGAAACCTTTTCCTTGATGCCCTTATACTGCTGAACACAAAAATATGATGTCTGAAAATTAGATTTCCTTTTTTTAGCTGGTATATTGTTTGTGCCTGTTTGAAGTAGTAGTACTCAGGAATTCAGAAATGAAATAAAATTATTTCTTAGGGACTGCACTTAAATATGCTTATGCATAATAAAGACTTTGGGATATAATTTGTACTTAATGGAACTTAATCTTAGTTCTTGCAGATGGACCTGGGCCATTGGTTATGATTGGTCCAGAGGAATCTTTAGTTTGTAGACTTGGAGCTCAATGCAGGGTCAGGTGATACCATGCTGAGACTGCAAAATGGAAAACAAAAGCACGTGGCCACCAGCATATTGCCCTTGACTGGCATTATGCAGAGCAAGATGCTTTTGCACAGCTCCAGAGGTCTTGACCTATGAAAGACTGAATGCTTTAGTTACTGAGCTAGTGCCAAAATAATAGCTCTCCTTAAGAGAAAAAATAATCACATTGAGTTAATCCTGAATACCTATGTAAAAAAATTGCTGGCCAGTGAAGTTTCATGTCATCAAGTACTGAAACCTAAAGAAGTGCACCTAATGAATAGAAGATTTTGCATTTGTTGAGATATTCCTGTCTTCTAAATCTGTTAGAGGAGCACTAACACAATTGTGATACAGACTTGTGATAGGTCAGGACTTCTTGAAAAACCTCAAGGTTTTGAGGCTCAAGAAACATTTCTAAAAGTGAATGAAATCCTTGAGATTTAAAGTCTAACAGTTTAAGGGAAATTCTTAGTAGTTATTGACTCAGACACAGGAAGAAATTACACTCTTCCATGTACAATTTAAAAGTATAATATTTGAAAGCTATCTACCATAAATAAAAGTTTTTCTTCAAAAGCATTATCTTAAAAAAGTGGGGAAGAAATCTATATGGATGAAAATGAAACTGAATGACAATCTCTCTTTTTCTTGTTTAGGAGTCTGGAGATTATATAGTAATTAAAAAATATCAGGAAATGTTGAGTTCTATTTCCAAAGAAATAAAATTAGTAAGTAAATTCCTCTTAGGCTAATACTACTGAACATGTAAAACAGGAGGGTAAAGGTAAGTACAAAGATGACAGGCCAGAGGTTAAAGATTGAGGGAAGTTAGAGACATAGGAGAAAATTACTGCTTCTGTTTTGAGTACAGCTACTGACTTTGAGCATGGGAGTGAAAACACAGCTAATAAGAATGAAGGACAGACAAAAGCGAGTAACACATGAAAAGAAAAGCTCTGAAAGCTTGACGCAAGAAAAATTGAGGCTCTGGCTCACACAGTGAATCAAATTGTAGGTCAGTCAGAACTTTTTAACAAATCTATGAGCTTATGAATAACTTTTGTTAACAGTGAATCTCACTGCATCTGCTGGAGAAGGAAGCTGGAGTGACTCAGCAGTTCATTTTCAAAAGAGAGTGTGTGTTTTTGAGAACTCTTTCTCTGGAAAGCAGACTGATGACATGGACATGAAAAGAAAGTGTAGTACAACTAGAGCATAGCTCATCAAAGACAACTCATGCCTGAATAATAGATTATCCTTCTTTGATTAAAATAAATAATTTCTTAAATAAAGGGAGGTAGTAAATGTGTTTGCCACAAAATGTTTGATCTGTGTCTTCACTGGAAAATGTTAGTCAAATTGGAATAGGAACTCAGTAAAATGTATAGTAGAGAAGCAAATGCAGAACGTGCTGTGACAAAAGATGAAATTTGAGGCTTAAGAGAAGTTTGCAGGACTTTAAGGATTTGTCTATGGATCAATTTTGATCAATATTTTGACAATTGTATTAATATTTAAAATGTTATTACTGATTTAGAAACATTTGATTCATTGTCAATAGAAATCAATTTTTAACTAGAAATAAATAGAGTTATGCTAGCAACAGGAAAAAGATAAATTACAAAGGGCCTGATATGAGTTTAAGCCAGTATTAAGGAAGTCAAGTGAAAGGTAATGTCCAAACATATAACTGTAACCTCACAGTAGGTACAATTCTAGCTGCAGAAGTGCTTTAACTACCTCATTATTTTGTAGCAGGATCTTACCACTCCCTAGGGTGCCTTCTTTTTGCTTGTGCTGAGTATTTTTGTGCACTTTGTGAAAGGAGCACCATTAATTAACCATGCAGTAATTCCTTTACTGAAACCCTTGTATGTCATATGTGTTATGATCCACTGATAAAAGCAATTTACATAGATAGTAAATGGGCTTATTTATTTATTTAAATATAAAGCATAGAAACCATGCAGGCAGCAGGGTCTACATTAATTTCCTGGGGAATGCCACTTTGTATCATGTCATGTTCTTACTTTCCTTACGTACCTGCTTTTCCCCTCTGTCTGGGGGAGCTGTGAACACCTTGCTGCACAGCTCTACAGAAGTGCTGGATCCTGGGTTAGGCCTCATTATAGCCTTGCTAGCAAGGGCACTCTCCTGGGAGAGGAGCAGTGGGTACCAGAGTTTGCTCAGCAGGAGCAGGACAATGCACCCAGGTCCCTCCTCTCTTGGCTCTCAGAATAATGAGCACCATCATACACTACTCACAAAGCTGGGCTTCAGCTGACTGAATGTCGTGTCGCTCTTTAGGAAAGCGTTACAAGCATCATTCCTGGGAAGAGATTCCGGGTCAATGGTTTACAGCTGAATGACAACACCTCCCAGCACCCCTGCATGAGGACCATCAGATTTTAAAAAACACCCCTTGGCTCAGCAGTTCTTTCTCGTGTCTTGGACTTTGGATCTCATTTTAATAAGTTTATCAACTCCCTGGTGTTTACTAAGGAATCAGGAGTTGTGGCTCGCTGTAGGGTGTTTTCAGATGCCTCAGTCTTTTCTTGAATCTAGTCTTTGTAGAAAATTAACTGTCATATGGACAGGTTTGGAAAATGGCAGGCAAGAAGATCTGGATGTTATTGACTGGTAAATGTGTTGAACCACTAACATGATATAAAAATAAATGCAGTTTTAAGTATTATTATTACATGGTATTTCTGGTAGAAAAAGTAGTATAGGAAGAATAATGCATTTATGCTTTGCACTAATAATATTGTATTCAAGGCTGATGCAATTATTGTGTTTCAAAAACTTATAAGATGGAGCTTCACCATTAAGTGAAAATCTCTCTATGCATGCTTATCTCTCATCCCAGGTGCCTAACAGAGAAGCTATTTTCTACAATTCCCCAAAACACATTTCAAATGTGTGGTCAGAATCATTTATCTGCCTCACTCGTTTGGGTGAGACAAGGATGCTCTCTTTCTTACTAAAGTAATTTTGATGGTCATTGTAAGCTTGACAATTATTTGGGAAGTAAAGCTCTTATGGGAAAGGAGTTTAAACATATCCTCCTAGAACCAAAACTTCCCTGGTCCACAGGGAATGTTCTAAGAACTAGGTGACTCTAAAGTCCTGTGTGGGAACAGTGACACTTTGTCCAGTGAAAGAAAGATACTACATCACAGGCGCACTTGATGGACTTAAAGGCTGTTTCCTGCATAAGGGATTCTGTGATTCCAACTGAGTCCTTGGTTCTAACACTAATATACTGCAAAAAACACAGAGGAAAAATGAAGTTCAATATCACCATCATAAAATTCAAACTAAGCCAAAGATTTTATGTTTTTTGTCTTTTCAGTTTTGAGAGTAAAAGAACGGTTTTCTAATAACAACATAAGATTTTGAGTCCTTGGAACACTATAGACACATTAGTGCAACTAATAGAATAAATCTAACTGAGAATTACTAAATTAGAGAAAAGTACATGGAATTTGCTTAATTAGTATAGAAAGTTTTGAATAACCTCTCCAGTGGCCCAATTATGGTTCAGGAGATATGAGAAGACATCCTTAAAATAAAACAATTAATTACTTTAAGTTGAATATCAGTTGATTCCACCAAGTAATTAGTTTTATTCCTGGTACAACAATCCAAATTAGAAACATCAAATATGTGGGGGAAGAAAGAATAATCAAAATATTCTGAAAGCAGCTTTGTATAAAAGAAAATATCACAAGTTTCTCCAGCTGGATAGAGGCACATTAAAGACTGGTAGAAAGAAATTATTTTAGGAAGATACTTACAAGAGAATAACAGTAAAGTCCACTAAATTTGGAAATGAATCAGCATGTTACCTATTTCCATGCTGAGTAGATGATGTCAATGTTTTGTAGCTACCAGAGATTTTGAAACTTTGATTTCTCAAAGCATAAGACAGTTCCAACAATGTTTCTGAACTCTGGCCTTATGGTCAAACTCTCTTCAGTTTGCTGCTGCAGACTAAAATAACTCCAGTGGATTTATTTTGGATGTACTCTTGGGAAGGGGAGTGTTTCTAACCCTGAGTGTCAGGTAGCCTGATATGATTACTTCTTAAAAATTTCTGATCTCTCCCACTTTTCTTTTGGATGTAATGGTTGTAGGTTTTGCTAATTAAATTTGTTATGAATCTATTTCATGTGATTGTAAAAACGTCTTTAGGTATGCAGTCAGTTGAAACTCAGTGAATGGAGGTTCAGCAAAACCTTCTGCATTAAATGTTTACTTCAAAATAGGCAACATCTCTGGACAAGTGGACTCGTGGTCACAGCAGCCTACATATGCAAAATCTACCAGAGAAATTATATGGCAAGGCTAGGATCCTTATAGTAAAATAGTAATAGATGCTAGTAACAGAAATAAGATAAAAGAAAAAAGTGTTTTGGAACTGGATTCAAGGTGTTCATAAGTCTTCTTATACCTTCTATAAAGGTACTCAAAACTATTGAAAATTTTATTGCTATTATTTTCCTATATTTGGATCCAGGAGGCTGACTTTAACTTCTAGTTTTTACAATTAACTTATAGATTGGATTTCATCCTAGTAAAGGGTCAATGAATAGAAAAGTGCCAGGAACTACAGACCAAGGAAAGAAGGGCTACAGAAGTAGGAAGTGGACCTATTTTGAGATTAATGATTTGAAGTTATAATTTTTGTGTTCTAGAAGTTTTATTAATGTTGGATTTGATGAATTCTTTCTCAAAAGGACTGAGAAATAAAAGTTCCTTGGAAATTAAATATTTTATAAGGTTAGGAAAATTTTAAAATATTTGTAACAAAATGAAATAATTTTCTGTTTTGTTTGGTTTTTTTTTATCTTTAATTATTTTTTTCTCCATGAGAAATGAAAGTTTCTGCATTTACTTCTGAGAAACTCAGTCCTGAACAACTACAAAAAATATTGGCAGTTTCTTTAAAGAGCAAATGATCCCCACACACTGAAACATCATAGTGCTATTAAAAGGTATTAGTTTGAAGAGAATATAATCTGGGAATTAAGACAGGAGTAATTAAGAGCTTTTTGTATCAAAAATGTGGAAAGGCAAAGGCCACAGGCCAGGCTGGGCCCCCTGACCACCAGCCCTGCCTGATGGCACATGGGCTGGGGTCTCCTGCCTGGGAGGGACCCTCAGAGGGATGCTCTCTCCAGCCTGTTCTGCTTTGTGTTCTCCTGGCTGGACCCCAGTCCTGGCTCACTCCTCACCCTACCTGGGATATTGTTGGATGTTAGTAGTCCCTGGTTCTCTCTACCATGCTCAGTGCCCACGGGATGGAAACAACTGGCAAGGGCATCAGCGCTGCTCCCAGCTCCAGGTTCCCCTGAGCCGAGGGAGTAGCTGGCCATCACAGTGTTTCTGCTTGTAACTGGTCTGTGGAAAAATCCTGGTGTCCAGGACAGAAAGTGGAATTTTAAAACATGATATGTGAAAGCAGACATGCAAAAGCAAAGCATAAATGTTGGAATTTGAGTTGTGAAATGTGAAGGCTTGTGCAGCCGCCAAAGACTGAGCTGAGAGGCTGAAAGGAGCAGAGCAGGTTCAGCACTTGGAAAAAACATCAGCACAATGCTCATTAATTGGTTAACTTCTTCAGAGCCGCAGAAAGTTCTTTCTGGCAGGTGAAATTCTATTAGTTAAGGTAAATTCTGTTAGCTAGCAGCTGAGTTATGTTTTGCCTTGTGATAAACTATCAGCTGCTGGTCCCAAGGGTGCCAATTGAGGCCTATATATGCATTTCTTGAGGGATACCTGTAGGTTTGTGAGCTCCTCAGTGGAGAGCAAAAGGCAGTGTAAATATCAGAAACCACCCAACAAAAAACACTGGAGTTTCCCATGAGCAGTTAGCAGAAATCTCTGCCACCAACTTCATTGCAGTAAAGACTTCTCAATATGCTAATATCTGTTCAGAAAAGATCACAGTGAAAACATTATCTGTCCAGGCAGCAGATGTACAGTCTTACACCTCCTACTATAAACCTAATTGGTTATGTAATTTTTCTATCAGAAAATTAGAATCAGATTACAAACATTTGCGTTAGCTAGTGTAGGAAAAAAGAATAAAGGCAGTATAAAAATATTTAGGACAGTTACTAGGATACACTGATCTTTTTGTAAGTTGATTTAACAGATCTAGTATAATGTTATTTTTTTAGAATTATAGACTATCTTGAGTTGGAAGGGACTCACCAGGATCATCAGGTTCCTGTGCAGGAAACCCCAGGAATCACACCAAAATGATAATTTGGAATAAATTATCATAGATTAAGAAATTTTGAAATAGCTGTGATAAAAGAGCATCACATGAGAATGATAGCATGCATGATAAAGGAATGAAAGTGGGAAAAAATATTTCAGCTGAGGTCTTTTAAGATCTGCAGAGATGGTCCTGCACTTAGATTTCCATCCATGCAACACTCGTTGCAGGGTTAATGCATGTGACACACATGTGAGTCATAGCAGCTAGTAGAAACGTGTGGAGTTTTCCTAGAGCTTTAAGTCCAAATAGTATAAATCTATTTTATAAATTTATTTTATGCCACATGATAACCATCTCATAGATTTTAATTGAATCTGTTACATGCTATTAGATTAATGGAATGGCCTTGGGTATCTTTTTAAGAGGATGACATCATTAGTCAATACTTTGTTCATCAAGATGCAGTCAGTGAATGTTAAGGACACGAGATTTTGGCAAATGGAATTGTCTGAAGCTGTGCTGAAACTCAGCCATTCCATATTAAATGTGTTTCTCCATGCTTCCTGATGTGTGTGTTTCAAAACTGGACTCTGTCAAGAGATGCAGATAATTTCTTGTCAAAGATCTACCAGAAGGCTTCCTCTGAACTTGCCAAGGAATAGACTGCACTAATGAAACATCAGCATCACTAAAATATTATTATCCAAGGATTATACACTTTTCTTTTTAAAATATAAAACCAATTTTAATTTCAGTACAAGTTATGCAGTACCAACCATAAAGCAGTAAACAAAGAATTAATTTGTGTTCCTTCTGCACTTATCAGTCATTGACTAATTAGTTTCTCTCTCAGGTTCTGAGTGACTCTTAAAAAGAAGAATCTCTTGAGGATACAAAGGTTAATTTTGAAGTGATTACAAATATTCAGCTAACATTATAATTAATAGCAATACTTAAAGCACAGCAGTCATCTCCCATCCCTGTGAGGAGCATTTGCTAATTAGAGAGACTATTGGAATTTTTCAGGATATTTAATTTTTCACTCTCCAATCAAGTGAGCTCATGAATCTGGGAGAAATGTTAAACCACTTCATATTCTTAAGCATCTAAACAAATAAATCTTATGTACTTAATTTTATCCCAATAACTCCTTAAATACTTTATAAAATATTGGGCAGATTGTGCTATTACATACACATAAATCTTCCATGGATTCACAAACATTTTTTATGCTATTAACAAATAAAACCAAAATTACTTCTAGGCCTACTGATTGCAAAGAATAATTTACCCACCAGAGAAATCAATTTCTGTTCTGACTTGAGGTGGGATGAAGTTCATTCCTTCATAGTTGTTATGGGACTCGGTTTTGGGTTTGTGCTGAAAACAGTGTGGATAACACAGAGATGTTTCTTACTGCTGAGCAGTGCTTCCATGGAGTCAAAGTCTTTTCCCTCATCACCTCATCAGCAAGGAGACTGAGGATGCACAGGGGACTGGGAGGAGACACAGCCATGACAGCTGGCCTCAGCTGGTCACAGGGATATCCTGGCCCATGTGGAGTCATGCCCAACAATAAAAGCTGCAGGCAGAAGAAAGAAGGGCATGAGAGTCAGAGTGATGGTGTCATTGCATTTGACGGAGCCTCCTGCCTACTCATGAAAAGTGGTGAAAGAAGTCCTTGATTTTCTTGGTAGCTTTTGTTTTACCTGTTAAATTGTCTTTATCCCAACCCATGAGGTTTCTCAGTCTTACCCTTCCGATTCTCTCCCCCATTCAGCTGGAAGGGGAGTAAGTGAGTGGTGGTGCTTAGATTCCCACTGGGTTTAAAAAATGAAATTTTCTTACTAGCAGCAGAAATGAGTACGCAGTAAATAAAATTGTGACATTAGGCCTAGCATAACATAAAATATACTCAATATTTCAAAATGGAAAATTTTATGTCAGATAAAATGAGTTGCAGAAATAAAGAAATTAGCTTATTTATTGTACTTCATAAAATTGCTATGGGAATTTCTGACCATGGTCAGGTTAGGATACAGCATACTTAATTCAAATCAGGTATGGTTGTATTGAACTTAAACCACACATAAAATGGAAAATATCTTTCTTTCTTTTTGACATGTAAATGTCTTTTGAATGAAGGCAGGTAGCCCCAAGCATGAACTCTGCTCTGAGAGCTATTAGTAATTTAGCTTTAGGTGATCAAGTCTCCGGCAAACAAAAGCATTCCAAATTTTCATTCCAAATTAGGATTCTCAAAAAAGAAAAACCTTTAACACCAACATATTTCTGGCAATTGTTAGTCTGCGTTCCTTACTGAAGGGGGGCTTGTGATACACCTGTTTGGATTGACAGACATATGACAGTAAAGCAGAGAGCAGATGTAGCCATAATTTGTCAGTAGTTTATAAATGAGCAGCATTTTGCACAGAACTTGGTTTGTCCCCATCCACCACCCTCCCTGCAGATGATCTTTATTAAAAATACACAGTTATTTATATTTACATGCCATCATTTCAATAACTAGTTCAAACTATTTTATTTGCTGTCTGGAAAAAATCATAAAAGGAGTGAGTGTCAAAAGTTGTTTGCAATTGTCTTTTTTGCACATTTTATATCCTTGGCAGAGTAAGAAATGGGCATGAAATGTGTGCATGCTTGACTAATACGAGTCTTATCAGAACCTTTGTGTGGAAAGGTCTTTTTCTGATTAATAGCAAATCAATTTGAAAAGGTAATAATCTTTTTTAATGTCAAATAGAAAGACAAAGCTTGAAATACATATTTTTTTGAAACATTTTAAAGTTCAACCAGAAACTCCAATAGGAGAAGGGCTGCTCAAAACATAATTTCTTGCATTAATTTTTGGGGTGTTTTTTTTTTTCTGGACTCATAAAATATATCTGGTCTTGTTTTTAACAAGTGGTTTTTTGAACAGTCATAAATGCTGAGAACTGAGTAAAAATTTACATAATATCAAAGCTGAATTTAAATTTGCTACTTAGAGAAAGGATGGAGTTTGTATACTAATTATTTTGAATGTTGCATGCATATGGAAGACATCTGCTGGAATCTGACCTTTTTTGCAAACCCTGTATTATATTATGCCTCTGAAACTTACAGCATTGTTTGTTAACAGTAAAAAACATAAATAAAAAGAAATGTTATTTCCATGGGGAATTAATTGTTTGCCTCAGGAATGAAGTATATCACTAAATTATAACTACTGAAATATGTATTTTGTTAGTTTGGAATTGCAAAGTGTGGTACTTTTTTCCTGAACTGTAGGACCTACTCTGAAGCATGGGAAATCAATATCCTTTAATTGGGCTTTAGCTTTGAAGCAACATGAGAAAGAAACTACTATTCAAGAGAAGACCAAATATCAGACTCTCCATTGCACTGCTTCTATGTGACAGAAAATGTATTTTGTGAGTTTGTATTAGGCCTTCCTAGATAATCCTTTTTTGAATCTTTCACTAATGTAAATATTTTTCTTCATATTGACTGAAACATTTAGTCTAGAACACTATTGTCCCAGTTACAAGGATGAAGAGATTTGTGCTAATGTTTCAGGAAATGGTAGAACCTTACCTGAGCAGAGCTCTATGGCTAGGTGGGAAAGAAACGGATCTAAGATACTTCAAGCAGCAAGTCTAGAGCTGTGATTAAAAAATTCTGATTTAGTTGTCTCTTACACTTCTACAACACAGAATGGCTTGAGTAACCAAATGTCCAGTCAATGTCTAATGCATGGAGGTACCCAGAAAATCAACAAAGCAGGAATCACCTGCATAGATATCCTGCCCAAGAGATACCTGTGACTATGGATGGTATAATTAAGGTTGTCTTGTCACATGAAGAAGCAAAATTTTTCTAACTACTTTACTTTTAGATTTTTTTCATTACTTGTTAATTAATTTAAATCTGGGCATATTATTTTGTCTGCTATTGCTCAATAAACCCTGTTCTATTTTACTTTTAAGGGTTTGTAGCAATTGATTTATTGAAGATCACAGAAACGAGGTAGTCAAGGTTGGCAATGTTTTTCTGAGGAGATATTATTCAGAACTCTAAGGCCAAGATGAGATGATTTTCAGAGTGGCTGGGAAGAGAAACAGGAATTGTTTGCTTTGAAGCAAAGAGAGGGGAAAATATTCTGCTGCAGAAGCTGACATTTTATTTATTTGGCCAAATAGCTGACATTTTGTTTATTTGGCCAGGTTGCTGTATATATTTATGGAGCCCACAAGCAACATGAAGCACGTTCCAATGAAGAATTTGGAGCACCTAGAGTAATTATATCATATAGAATATGAAAAATAAGCAAGATGAGTTTTTCAAAATTTAACAGAATCTAGTAGGTTCAAATGCCACACCAAAGGAATAAGAGTACAGTATTAGGCTGTATTGGGCTGACAGTAACAGTAACCATGAGATGCTAAGGGAAATTTAGAGCGTGGTTAAGGCAGAAAGATATTTGTACTAGGAAACTTCACTTATTCCTCTGCTGACTCTGTAACAAAAAATGCATGATGTAAACTCTACATTTTAGATCCCTTGAATGCTTATTTATTGGAAAAAAATCTGGTCAATTAGTGAGCAAGAGGTGACATGAATCTTGATTTACTTATTTTTCTGTTGTTAGCAGGACCTATGTGTAGAATGGCTTCATGCAGCATTTAGGGTATCAGATTCATAACACCTGAGTAGGAATTCAAAAGTACATAAACTCAAAGCAGCAAATTTAATATGGAAATAGAAAACTACAAGAAAATATTCATATGAATTACTTAAAAACATAAGACAGTAAGTTAAATAGAGAGCTGAGAAGGTAAAACATTCATAGATAGTATAAAGTTTGTTCAAAAATTCCACTTTATAGACATGGTAAAAATGTAAAGTGATCAATAGACTCTCTGAAGAACAAAAGTATTTACTGGGTTAACAGCAGAGCCAAAACATTTTGCTTCTATTGAAAAGCACAAATCTTGATTCATTTAAAAGAATACAAATTTTGACAGGTTAAATTTTTTTTTTTTTAAATCAAGACATAATTTGAGTTGCATCTAAATTTTTTTTAAAGAGTGTAAAAATAATTTTAATTATTTTAAATTATAGGGAAATTATAGCTCTAAATTAAGATGCTGCTTCACTAAAATGCTTCACTCACCATTCTGTATAGAAAATGGATATCAAGAATAATATTAAATTAATCTTACATAAGAGATTTTAGAAAAAAAATCAATACAATGATTGGTAGGAAAGCACTAAGAGTGAATAACATGCAATCTAAAGAGAACCAATTAAAAAAATGCTGAACTACTAATTTTATGTACAACCTGCTGTCTAAATCAGCATTACCAGAATTATTGCAGATTCTTCTTTGAAAACATGAGGTCAAAATTCAGCTGTGCCTCAAAAATCTAATACAGTGTCAGGAATCATTGGGAAAATAATTAAGCAGAAAGAACAGTTCTGAAAATTGGTTTATAAGACAACGAGGCACTCAAATGTAAAATATTGAGTGATGCATTAGTCAATCCATCTCAAAATTGATTTAGTAGGCTTAGAAAAGTTAGAAAGAATGGTTCTTATCCAAAGTGAGATTACAGACTAGAACTGTGAAAATAGTGAAAAGAAAAGGAAAAGAGTTGAAGTCAAAATATTTCACTTTGAAGTTTTCTGAATGGAACTATTTTCTTCCTTTGGCTTCATAATTACAATTTTTGAAACCATGCAGCAAAAAACTTGAAAATTGTAGGTTTTATTTAGCCTATTTTTATTTGAGCATATAATTATGTGAGTTGTTCTAAATAGAATTTACTTATCACTTAATTTTTTTTTACTAATTGGAAAAAAGGGCTTTTTTTTTTTAATCCAATGTATGCCCAGTTGTTTAGGAAAACAAGATATCTTAGTGGTTATGAACCACTGTTATTGAACTTCTTTTTATCAAAACTGGGAGTGCCTGAGGTAGGAAAAATCAGAGGTTTTTTTAAATCTGAATTCTACAGATGTGCTATCATCCTGAATTTTTCTCACCCTCAGTGAGAAACCCTGGTGCTCGCAATACATTGTGAGGTGTACATTGATAAATTTTTATGTTCATCCAGATGAAAAGTTTTGGGTTTGCACAAGTCCAGTTTCATTATTTACTGTCACCCTCTGACTTTCACCAATTTTACCTGAAAATTATTTATGTGTAAGAGAAAGAAGATGAAAATGCTTATTATATCACAAAAGCAGAGAAACATGGGATATTTGGCCATTCCTGAAACACTGGAAGAGACATATAAAGACAGGTCAATGGCAAAGCTCCTTGTATTCACTGCCATACCCTGGTTGTCTTCTGCCTTCCTTTTCTACTCAATTTCATAGATTTTAGACTGATGATGGAATTTAATTGATCTAATAAAAGAAATTTCTCCTGTAAAAACAGGAGACAATTATTTGCTATAAGGTGTGAATTCCTAATATTACAGCAACTTCCAGACATCTGGTAGGGAAGAAAGAATAGTAGACTGCTAATGTTTTATGTGTATGACTGTTAAGGTCAGCTTGTCATGTTATGGCCTGGGATTACAACAGGCTTCAGACAGCAGTGAAACAACACCCTTTTTTCTCTCGGAAATGGAGGAAGCACTTATATAATGTCAGATATGAAATTGTAATGGTAATTTGATATTGGAGTAGTATGGAAGAGTATATTTAAGTTTCTTTACAGGAATATTATGGTGTAAAAATAGCCTGTTGGCACAGGTAAGCTTTGATATCGGTGGGAAAAATAATCCTTTAAAAAAGGGAAATTCTCATCTTGAGCTAAACGGAAAATAAAATAAGACAGTTCTCAAAGGGATTTCAGAAAGTAATAAGTGTGGTAGGCAGCCAGCCGGCCTGAGCAACCACAGTGTTTATCTTTTCCCTGTTTTTCTTTTTCCTAGTTGACCAGAGGGATCAGTTTAAATGCAGGCTGCCTGTCTGAGGAATCATCACTGAAATGGCTTCTGTGAAGGTGGGCTGATATAGGTTAGACTCAGCCAATTAGGTCTATGAAAAATGCTTTGTGACTTGGGCCATTTGACATCTACTAATGTGCCAGTCTCAGAGGTAAAATATACTAAGAACATCAGCCTGAAGAAGTTATTTTGCAATGCACGTAGCAGGAAAGAGCACGGGAGAGGCAGAGAGAGGGAAAGTGAGGGAGAGCACTTGTCTGTGTGAAGGCTGATGTGTAAAAAGCTAAAGGCAATTTCTGTGGAAAAAAAAAAAATATCAGAGAGAAACTCTCATGCTCCTTCTTGGATAAAATTCAGGCTTGAACCAGAGCTAGTTGGGAATACATCTAGGGTATACATTTACCTCATTTTTTATTTGCTGTGGAGAGAATATTTATAGCATGGGCTAATGCACCATGCAATGTGTGCATTTTGCTGTTTATTGAAATACCCAGGATTCACCAAAAAAGTAACCCATGCTAAACATAATATATGTAAAAAATACCTCAATTTTGGATATTTTTTATTTTGGGTCTTCCCCCAAAATATTAGTGCCTAATTCTTGATATACTCACCTCCACTCTAGTATTCCAAACAGATATTATCTGCTCCCCCACCTACCCTGCAATTTCATGTCTTCAGTCTTCCTGATTTTCTTTTTTTATACTCTTAGTTTTGCCTTTACAATACTTTCATCTGTTAAAAATTTTTAGTGCTGCTGAGAGGAAGACAGATAATAAACTTTGGCTTTATAGTATTGGATGATTTTTGATAGCCTTTTTTGTACACATTTCCTTCAATGCTTTTGGGAATTAGAAAAAAAAATATTCCTTAAAGTCTTTTAGAAATATTTAGGTAATTGTTTTGAACTAATAAATGTATGCATTTGTAGTCTATTCAGTTCTCAAAGAAGTAATCTTAGTAGGAAGAGTGGAATGATATTTTAAATCATATTAATTAGTTTTAATGAACAGTATTTTAAACAATAAAAATTAAATTTTACTGCAAAAAACGGTGGTTTTTCTTTTGTTTGATCTAAAATTAAATACTCTGTCTTGAAAGAAGAAAGAATTTCCATGGAAAAATATAGAATGATTCATATATGGATGAGTTAATTTTTCTCCATTCTATTTTTTATTTCCTTTGTTCTTCCTGGTAAAAAGTAGATTGCCTCTTCCTTATTCTTTCTTTCTATTCAAAAGCAAGAACATTTTTCAAATTCAGAAGAAAATAAATGCATTTTGATGATGTCTGAATGATCTACGAATGCATGCAACTAAAATTTCCTGTCACCTTAAAATGGATGTCATCATGATAAAGCATTTTGTATTTGTAAAACATTTGAAGTATTTCATGCTACAGAATATTACAACCTGCCTCTTTTTAGTTACCCAGGTCTGGGTAAAAGCAGTTTCCAATTTAAAATTTTACACTGTCTGGAAGCTTAAGCATCTTTTTTTGAGTTCTTATTGGCATGGTGAATGTATTGCTCCATACATCATACTCTTTTGTCTGTTGCTTCAGGCAGTGTGGCAAGGGCGTCACAGGCAACAAAGCAAAGGCAGAACTCAGCTCAGACACTGATGATGGACTCTTCTTGGCCCCCACAAGCACAGCCAGTGGAGATGGAAGGGGTGGCTGCCTGACAAGCAGCAGTGACCAAGAGCTGTGGAGCAGGTTGCTGAAAGAGATGCACCTTTGCTGCGGCTGGCTTTATGTAATGTAGTTACAGGAGGAGGAAGTGAAATTGAATTAAATTTTGTGCCTCTTACAGTGCCTTTTTGACAGAAAGTCCATTGCGTCTATGTTCAGAAATGTGTTTTGAATAAAGAGAAGCACTTTAGAGATTGTCAAATATCATGCATCTTTCAGCCAGTTTACCTAAATTATAATGAAGGTTGAAGGTTCTATTTTGTGATTGCACTTTAAATTACCATGACATTTGGATCAGATCTCATGGATGTGAACATCTGGGCAACACCTAGGGGAAAATTTAGATTAATACTGCATGTTTGTAGAGACTGGTGGATAAGATAAAAATGTTCATTACAATGAAAGACATTGCACAAAACCACGTTGTCATTCAGTCATGCCAGTATAGCACAAAGAGAAGCAGACCATGAGGTGAATCAGTCCAGCCATTCGGATGGGTAAGCACTGCCTGCTCTTGTTGTTTTTAGAATATGGTTTCATCTGATCCTGGGGCTGTGATTTCAAAGGTAGCTAAGGAAATTATACATGCTTCAATTAATAAGCAGTTTTAAGATGTTCTGAGTATTTTGTAATGGCTTAAATCTGAGATTAAAAAATTTGAAGAGGAATATGCTACTATTGAATTTTAAACAGAAATGTCACAATGTGATTGAGTGATCTAACAAATGTTCTATCACTTTTCTCAGCAATGGCTTAAAACCAGCTGTAAATTATATATAATATGAGGTTATGACAAATGAACTTCGTCAGCCAGATATCTTGGCAATATTTGCATGTTTTACAGTTATTCTTTGTTTTGGCTCAGGCCATATTTGAATTGAGCTCCACATTTTTCCCATATCCTAAACATGACTGGATACTAGAAGAAATAACGAATTTCATCACCTAAATAATGCAAACCAGAAATCCACAATGTGCTGTCAGTCCTGTTTCACAAAGGCTTAAAGCAGTTTCATGTGAATAATGAGGAGAAGACATGTTTGAATGAGACACTGGAGAGGTTTTTATTGAGGTGAGCAATTTGTTTTAGATAAGGTTTAAAGTCTTTTTTAAAGCAGTGAAAAAATGCTACTTGAAGTAATCAACATAGTAGAAAATCCTTAGTTTGACCTATGTGGGTGAAAATTAAGAATTTAAACTTACTGTTAACTACAGTAAACATTTGTTTATTTTTCTAACTTGACCTGGAACCTATTTATACAGGTGAATTACATATTATTTCTAAGGGGTAATGATATAAACAAAGCAATGACAGGAGAATGAAATAATGGAAATAATTTAACATCAATGACAGTTTATTTAAAGCAATTCTTTTAAGAGAGAGAAGCCAGTTCATTCCTTTGCCTTTGTAATTGTGCCTATAAGCATGGTATCTAAATGGTTGACAATTAAAATATTCAACAGCCTGAAATAGCGCTGCACACTCTGTCCTCCTAAGAATAGTTACACATTCTGTTACTTACTACTAAAAGGTGTTGGTAACTGAACCATATGTGATGGTTACTGTTCTAGAACAAACACAAATAAGAGCAACATTTTAGGCAACTGCACTGCTAGAGATAAAGGAGCTATATTATGAAAATAAGCCCTCACTGTTCTTGGATAAAGCTGTTCCAAATTGCACTTTCTCTTCAAATTATGTTTCATCATTTCATTATGTTCCCTTTTCTTTGTGTTTCATGGTTGTGCATCTTTCTGAGATTCTGAACTCAGCAGACATGTGTCTCCTGCACATAAAAGACTCTGTCTTTTATGTGTAGGAACATATGATAGTTACTTTGTGGTTGTCATATCTGGCAGGGCCTCTAGAATCCAGCACAATGTTAGTAACAATAATTAGTGACAACTGTGTTAGAAGTAGATGTATATTACATTCACCTTATGGATTGGAAATAATAATACTTTGTAAATTGATTTTATCTTTCATGCATAATGTAGAATATTGACTACTGTGTATATATCCAATTAGTATGAAAACAGAAAGCTTCATAAAAGTGTGGTAAGAAATTGAGGTTACTTGGAAAAATTTTTGGCCCTAGATTATAGTCCTTTTCTTGCCTTGTCTGCAGGACACAGTTTGGTAACCAGAGAACATCTTGTTAAGGACTGTCAGCATTTGGAACACAAGTTTTAGCACCTGCTCAGATCTTTTGTAAACATATTTGACATAATTATAATACCATATGTTACAAATGGTTGACAAGATTTCATTAATACACATTAGTAGCTCACAGTACTTCTCATGACACTTAAGTGTTATACAGTAGTTAGCATTTCCTTAAACATTCACAAGATGTATTTTTTGGCTTCTGTGACATGTAAAAAATGAAAATAAAAATATAGAAGGAGTATTTATTGAAACAGATATTTCAATTAGACTTTTTACAAATACCTTTTAATTTCTACATATTTGTCAGCATTTTCTCATTTCCAAATCTCTCACATACACGTACAGCGGATTTGCATGTTTCTGAATTGTTCTGTAGTAGCAACAGAAACAAGATGCAAGTGACTGCAAGCTAACATGCTATGTATTTACTTTTCTTTTTTCTCATCCAACTGTTTTTATGTTTGTTTACCTGTGGAGTTTTTACAGTCTTATACTGCAGTAGTAGCTTATCCCTATTTAACAATAGTCGTGGAGTCTTGATCCTGCTGACATCTATGGTACCACACATTACAAAAGTGTTCCTAAGCAGTGTTTGAAATGAAAATTGAGTAGTGTTTTCAGGAGACCCCCTTCTGCAACCTATTAACTGTTTCCTTGGGAGAAAAAGTGACTGTGTATATCTGTTTTGCTCAGAGAATTATCAGCAAAGTATAGGTCCATTTTTTGTCATGCCATAAAGGGTGCTATGAATCTTAGCCTACCTGTGAGTAGATAAAACAAAAAAGGTAGGAATATATGAAAAAAATTGTGGAAGAAGGAGGTACATCAAACTTCCAGGAATGCTGTGGTGAAAATTCAATGTGTTTGTCTAAGAATGGTCTATTTAAAACATGGTCTGTTTGTTTGTGGACAAACTGTATTTGTGAAAGCATTTATAGATTAATGCACAGTGGAGATAGTATACAGAGTGAATATTTCAGGGCTTTTGTTTAACAGATGAAACCTTGGATGTATTTATGTGTTAGATATAGAACATTCTGTAAATATTATTACAAGGAAGAGGAAGTGATTCCAGTAGGCTATTTCTATGGTGTTCCTATGGTGAACACAAAAAATATCTTCAAGGATGCATATATGTTGAGGTCTGAAGAGCAGCAACTATTTCAGTTCAACATTTCTAATCATATGTCTAGATTAGCATGCATGCCCTGAATAAGGACACAGAACTGTAAATAAAAATTCACCAGCTTTTATCTTGACATAAAATAAAAGTTTTCCTCAGAAGACTTTAATCTGACTGTCATCTTTTTTCATTCACAGCAGTGAGCCTGTAAAGAGCTCTGCCTCTGCAGTGAAATACTACTGTATAGAAAGAGGGTTATCAAAAAGCTACTCTTGTTTGTTTATTGAAATCCCTATCAACAGAATGTCAGTGCTTTTGAGAATGAAACATTTTTAGTCTGAATCCTGTGTCTGAGCAAACTGTTTCTTTTAGATTTGGAAATGATAGCATCTACTGTAATAAGTCTTTGTCTATGCACATTTTTCCCCCAAAGGAAAGACAACTCTAGAAAAAAAAATTAAAAAAATAAACCTGCCTAACTACTGTTACTAAGTCTTCTTTGAGAAAATCTATCTTGTAATATTCACAAAACTCCCCATCAAAACCACCTGAGACTATTTTTGTCTATTAAATTATGCATTATTTATGCTAAGAGTCATCCTTTAGAACACAGTTTACATGTTAAGAATCACAAGTACCTAAAGACCAACTTCTGAGAATAGTCATTGAGAATATCTCATTACAGATAGCCATAAGGACACAAACTGCCTTGCTTTTATTCAAATTTCTCTGTCAATTCCATTAGAACACTGACCTGTGGGCAGGGAATAGATGTTAAATATCATTTAAATTGACAAAATCTGCTTACAGTTCAAAGTACTGGAGTGAGATTTACATGCCTGACTAAACCAAAACTCTGTAAACAAAAAACTTGTTGTTATAAGAAGACCATTTCATGAAACACATTGATTTTCACATATACCTTAGGCAAGAGGAACTATATTGTCCTGTTTTTGGAACCACATGGAAGTAAACATCTTCCTTAAACACAGCACTTTCATTATTCCTCTAAATTGGTATCAATTGGTCTCATAGGTTGCTCAGGTGAATATTTTCATTGCTTTCAAGTAAAGTTTTCGAGGCAAGATTCTGTGTTCCTTTCTTCAGTGTTTTAGGAATAGTTCCCTAGTAATTTCTAAAATGATGTATTTGTTTATATTCCAAATGCAACCCCACAGAGCTTTGAATTTTGTAGCCTCCCTAGCCTCAGAAAAATTAGATGAGAAAGATGTTTGGGATCTCATATCCCTGATATATATTTTATGGTGTCTGCAGTTTAATCATCCAGCTCTCAGAGGGAGGCAAAGATGATTTTGTCCTTCTTAGATCAAGTCTCTATATTTACAGTACTCAGTCCAAGGGGATAGATGCCTAGGAAAATCCCAAGCTGTCACTCAGAGAATCTATTTAGTGGGTAGAAAATAGAGTTACTGGTTAAAGATCACTATTCTATATGTTATTCTACTGAAAAGAAAAAAGTTTGCATATGTTATGGATTTATTCTTGAAGAAAAGAATAAGGTCAGGCTCCTAAAACAGAAAACAGGAATGTGGTTACAATGTCTATCACTCACTTCCTTTTCAAACTAATGCCATGGATCAGGCATCCACTAGAAATTATCCTGAATCTTGTTGGGACACTTTGAATTGGGTCTGCAGCTTTGAGGTTGGAGGCAGAGACTTCCATATGGAAAGTAAGGAATCAGGCCTGGATAACTGCAAAATATTCTAAGAATTGTATAACCTAAGACTTAATCAAGATTTCTTGGGTTTTCTTACAGCGGGAAATACTGTGAAGATAAAATGCAACATTTTCTGTATGATATATGGTCTAGGTGATGAAAATGGAAGGTTTATTTAATTTTTAGAAATTGCAACATTCTCTTAACAAGGTGTTTCTCTGCCATCCTACTCCCATTTCAAGGATAAAATCTATTAAAGGAGAAAGGTTTGGATAGATTGCCTAATTTTCTCATCTGTTTGTTTGTAAATAACTTGCTATGTTTCTCCTTCATGTGGACAGAATTCCCCCCAAAAAAAGACAGAAGTCAGAACTATGTGTCAAAAAAACATTGCAATGTTTGTGCTATAGGACTAATTACTTTACTGGATTTTTTGCCTCTCTTTTTCTTTACATATTGCATAACTGATTCTGTTACAGAGATGTCAAAAACAGAAAGCATGCCACATTTGCTCTTTGCTTCTAAATAGAATTGAATGCAAATAATTCAACAAAATGTGTAGTAGAATATTTAATTCTGCCTTGGTATATGTATTGAGGTTTTTTTAAATCATTGACTTTTTTTAAAGGAAGGGGTAGCAATCATACATAGAATCATCTTTTTAATTTAAAAAGTTTTTAAATGGAATTTTAGAGAAGAGTAAAAATTGTCTCAGAAGTTTCCCTCTTCTAGTAATATTCACTGCTAGTGTAACTTAATAGGCTAGCTGGATAATATATTTTCATCAGGGTAACACTATGAAAATATTTCCTTTCAAATTGATTTGTCTCTTTTCCAGCAATTTGTGGGTTCACTTTATGTATATAAATGATTTTGAAAAACATAGGATTTAAATTATTAGTCCATTAGAGAATGTTAAAATGGAGTTTAGACAATTAATTTTTTATTAAATTGCAAACTCTGTTCTTTGGAGTGACCGGATCTCCATCGTTCTGTGTTTTTGAACTTTTTTTCCCTTGTGAATATTAGAAGAATTCAGATAAACTTGAAATGAATGTCAAGTGATTTGGTCTGGATTTTAATATAGAACATATTTTGCAAGGCTCGGTCACCTAAAATGAGAACTTCTATGGCCACCAGATTTCAAGTTCATGCTCACTCTTGACAATTTCTGAAGAATTCTGTTATCTTCCACATCTTTCAGAACTTCACCCCAGTGAGTCCTTGAAAGAATTTGCAGAGAAGGGATTGGATAAAGCAAAATTAAGCTCAGAAAACACAGAGTGACAGATTTTTTATCTTCTCAAATTGGCAAGAAAAATAGTTTTGTTTCTCTTTCCCATATCTGTATGTATTTATATTTTCATGTTTTGTTCACAGCTTTCATTGTGCACCAGCTTGTTTTTGTCTTTGAAGTGGTTGAGTTCCTTCATATCTTGAATAATGATCACAGTGTCAAGAGCCAAATCAAGGATACTCAGATTTTTCCTGTTGACACTGGGCAGCTGTATGGCCACTTGCTGATATGCAATTGGAATTTTGGAGTTCTGCTTTTCATGGCCAGCTGATAGCAGATTGCACTGTGGCTGTCATACTGTTTCTCTACTTTATAAAGATAATGGTTTTTTAAATTTCTAACAAAACTGTTCAGTTATGAGTTTTATCTTTATCAAAGCTGATACATGGTTTCTTCTAGTGAGGATTGTAGTGGTTTATAATTCTACATCCTCTGTAGCTCTAGGAGCATTGATTACTTTGCAAAGCAAACTAAAGATAAATGTTGGCATAAAACTATTATTATCAATGAGAAATAAACTGGGAATTTGTAGCCTCTCTACAATTTCTAATGGGTATTAAAAATTGTATTTTCTTCTGTTTTGTCCAGTTATGAATAGAAACTGGAAAGCACTGGGAGAGAAAGGCAGAATATAATGTTCTCATACTGTTTCTAGCTACCTGTACCTGAATTCTCTCATTGACACATTCAGCTGTTCATTGTAATTCTTCCTTCTTTCTTAAGTCCTACCATGGAACTCTACTACAGCTGTGTCTGCTAATCCATTCAACAGAGTTTGAAAACAGCTTCTCTGCCCACTAGCCAGTGTCTGACCAACATGCAAGTTTAAGACCTTTCACAGTCTCCACTCCATCAGAAAGGGTGCTCAGGGCAAGCTCCCCTGCACTGCTGCAGAATGTCTTCTGGCTTTCTCCTTGATGGGAAATTGCAGTCCCTACTGCCCTCCCCACTGCTGCCTCACCTGGCCCTTTAAGACAAAATTGTGGTCCTAATCTGTCTCTATCTGCTTCTCTCCTTTCTGCCACTCTCTCAGGAACCAGTCCTGACCTTTAGTCCTTTCCCTGCCTGCTCAATAGGTATATTCAAACTCAGCCTGTTAAAAGGTGTGCATCTATAGATTCATTTGCTTATTCTGTTTTATGTGATAAATTCACTTTTATGTTTTAGAACTCTGAATGCCCTCTTCAAAACAGTTTTGATCTATATTGTTTGCCTCTCTGGCTCTTCATATTTTTTCTTCTATTTTTCCCTGGCAGTGGAGTTTTCACTGTCTTTATCTTCATTTCAGCTTTGCTCATCTTCCCCTGCTGCAGTCAGCAAAAGTCACTGGCTATGCTCAGCTCAGTAGCATTAGATTGTATTACAAGCATCCTGACACTTCATGTAAATAATGTAAGCAATGTGGATTACTTTCAAAATTCTTTTGAATTAATTTGAAAGGATTAATTTCAAAAATCTTTTTACACCCTTGCTGTAAAACTGTAATTTCAGCCAGCTCTCCTGTCACATACCCTCCCAGTTGTACTAGAAACCACTTTCAAACAATGCCTTACAGAGGGAGGGGAGCACCTTGTCTAGCAGGGAAAAAGCAACCTCAGTAAACTAATGCTGTTATACCTAAATAAGACACACTTAACAAATTTATGAGGAAGGTGAGTATAATTACTTGATATTGCATTGCAACTCTGGGTTCAATATCCAGAATTTAATTTCTAAAATGTTCATGTTTAGATGATTTAATCCAAAACCCCATATTCCCACTCTTTTGACCTCAGATTCTAAAACCTGTTGTTTGCTAAGGTTGTGATTACAGGAAATGTCAACACAACTGCAATCTCCTTTTTCCAGGCCCCTTTTCCCTTTAATTCATGTTTTATAAGGTTAACTTACTGCAAGTTTATCTGGCCATGCTACTGATGACGTGTCATGCACTTAAGGACAAACAGTGTGGCAGGCAGGAGTTCTCATGAGACTGAAGTTCCTACAGCTTATTGCAAAGCTTTGCCTCTAGAGTTGGCAGCCTAAGGTCCATGAGTAAATGAGGTTTATGTTGCTGAGTTCAAGAAGTCTTATTTATATGTTCTTAGAGGTTATGATTTTGATTGTCTACCATGTTACAAGTCACTAGTCACTACAATAGTTCAGCAAAAAAAGCAGCCCTCCCAGTCCATGTATATCTAGAGGTTTAAATAAAATGTGTGCAACTTGCAATAATTTGGTGATAATGGACTTAATGGATCTGCAAGAAAAAATTGTGCTAATCACTAAGAAAGGCTCAACAAAATGTGTGTCTGTGTCTGTTGTCTTTCACACCAGTAATTAAAAAGAGCTGTGGCTGATAAGATGATGCTTATTTTTGTAATGGGGCCCCAGCTTTCTTATCCAGCTTTCATATATTCATTTTTATGTATTCTCCAAACTCTTTCGCTATATGCCTATGGTTTCTGTTGGGAAAAGCAGATGTACTTTCTACAGGTAATGCCTGTGAATGCACCAGTGCACAAACTGAGGCAGCACAGAGCCCTGGGCAACCTCTGTTCCACTTGAATGGCAGATGGATTTCATCCTGGTCCTGTCATATTCTTATCTTCTCTGGTTTTCTTAGCAAATAATAAACTACTTTCCTGGAATAGTTCAGCCATATGCCTGGAAAGAAAGGTTACTGCTTAAGAACATTCTGTACATGTCCACTGATGAGATTTTTCAAACAGCTTTCATGAAAATTTGAAAGAAGTATCATATTTAGCAGCTCAGGCTTAAAACCAAGGCAATTTATTTAAATATGGTTAAGCACAGAAGAGATGCATCCCTAGAAGCAGAATCTCTAACAGTATCTGTTATCTAAAATTATAAAATATTGAATGTTTGCTCCAGAAATTCAAAGAGGCTCTATGAAGTGACAGTTTGAGTTGCAAGGCTCCTTTGATGATCTTGAGGAATATTGCAGCTTGTAGAGGAAAAATAGTAGAGGATGGTTGTAGAGGATGGAGTATAGGATGGCTGAGCCTGTTTGAAAGTTGCAGATATGGTGAAAAGACAGAAGTTTTCTCTTGCTGTAGAAACATGGCACTTGCCCTGGAGAATGAACACTTTACTCATTCCTGGAGTGAATTATTTTGGCAATTGGATTTGTTTTTGCAAAATCCAGTCCTGGGTAGATTGAAATCTAGGTGGAGCCGTGCATAAACAGATATAATTGCACTCTTTTTGCCATGATGATAACAAAAAGCCACAGCCACCACACTGTAGGATTGTAACATTCTAATGTCACATAAAAGATTATATTAAAAAGGTTTAAAGCACTCCTTGTCACTTCACCTACAGCATTTCCTCTGTTCTGTGTTTTCTTTCTGCCCAAAGCTGTATGTTTGCAGTCCATGGGCTCAAAAAGTGTAATATCATAATTAATTATTAATATTTGAACAACATGCTTACAGAGACTAATTTGGCCATAACTCAGAGTTATTGAACCTGCCTCAAACTGGACTGATGATAAATTCCAGTTTAACATTTTAGGTCTGCCTGTTTCTCACTTTTCCTTTTCATATTGTGCTCATCTTTGGAAATAGAAAACTTCCGTAGATTTAAAAATGCTACAGAGAAAAGCAGCCCAGAATACACATGTTCAGGTCATCAAGGATGCTACCATTATCTTGTTATCCTGCAGTATCAATTCTGTCACCTACTTTATAAGAACAAAGGTAACAGAGTTTTGAAAGAGGGAGTTAATGTACTTCAGAAAAATGGACAACCTGAAGAAAAAAGAAGGAAGAAAAAAGAGAATTTCACAAGTGATCCTCCTGTTTCTCTGAGATTTTATCAGATGAGAATTTCACTTGAGAACTCAGCTGGATCACAATGGATCACTCTGCCTGAGAAAGCTGGCATAATTGTTTTTCATCAGTATTTTCTGCGGTCGCAATAGAGAGGTAGAAATATAAAATTCAAGATATATTATAATAATTGAAAGAAATTTATATGCAATAAAATATCTGTGATGTTATCTAGAACTATAAACAGTTAACTACCATGGCTGGATGCTATTGACTGATACTGCAACTGTTCCTGCTTCAGGCTTTAAGCGATATCTTTACCTGGGTGAGTGACTTGAGTGTTAGAGACTAAAATATGAAAATTAATTACTGAGGAATAAATTTTAAATGGAAGTTGAAACCACTGAATTTTTAAGTAGATTTGTAGGTCTTCATACCTCTTTTTATAGCTTTAACAGCCATTCATTTAGCCAGATACTTCTCTGTTGGAGGAAAAAAAATGAAATGTTGGATTTTTATTTCTTAATAGATCTATTGCAATCCAGAAAAATATTTTACAGCTGAGAAGAGAATAACAGAATAGATTGTGAAAATATAGAATCCCAGAATTTTCACATTTTAATTGTGCTAGAAAACTAACATGATGGAATATTTCATCTCTTTAAGAGGAAAACTTGATGTGTATCAACCCAAGATAGTGATCATGTAGTAGAAAAGTCCTGTAAAAGATATCTACTGTTACAAGAAAAAAACCCCAAAAATTTAGGGTTGAAAGGTTAGCAGTAGAATAATTATGTGCTGTAATTTGAGAAATAAAGAAGCTGATAAAAGCAGGAAAACATTGAAATTGTAGTAATCTCTTCTGAGATTAGAGGCTAGCATACAGGCCTGAATAAGTCCCCCAATCTACTCATAATTCTACAGATAATGTTAAATTGTAAAAGAGAGAATTGTTGAAAATCAAAAGTTTCCTGCCATGTTATGACTACAAACCACATTGCTTTTCTTCTGAATTGTACTGTTTCAGTAATACTTAAAAGTATACAGCATATTGTGGCAGTCAGTGAATGGTTGGTTCAAACTTTAACCAGTGTCAAAACCAAACTCATATTTGATTAGTAATTACTTGTTCATCTACCTTTCAGTTCTGAAACTGCAACAAGCAGTGATGATTTTGAATTAATAATAGAAATTCATTCTAGTTTCTTTGTAAAGGAGCTGGGATTCATGCACATTTTACTTTTGAGACCTGAGAGGAAATGATTTGTTGTCATTTATTGTGAAAATATGAATGCTGCATTTGTGCTGCTCCTAGAAGGTTTGTCTGAAGTCTGTAATGCCCAGTGTAAACAGCAGCTGACTTCAACTATAGAATTTTTAAACTCACATAAACAGAACTAAAGTTTTATTCTTCACTATTTGCCTTTTGATCAAAACCAAGGAGAACAGATTGACTTCTGAAAGATTCAAGATTGAAACTGTTTTTTGAATTCTGCCTTTTTCAGTTGAAAATTATTGATTGATTGATAATAGGGTCATATAGGAGAGAAAATGGGTTAGTCTTCTACTGATGTGCAGAATAACAATAGACAAAATAAGTTAAATAAAATTAGGTTTTACTCTGATGGCATCGTAAATTGAATCTAATCGATGGAACTGGCAATTCCATTCAAGAGTTTCTGTTAACCTCCTATAGAACTCTTTTGTTCAGAACGCAGTTTAGATGTTATTGTTTACAGCTGAGCAAGGAAAAGGTTTGGAGCCCATTTAAAAGATTTTAGTTGATTGCTTTTTTTAAAAAAAACAACTTCTCTCTGAGCCAAAATGCACAGATCTGAACAAGCTCTTTTTAGTGATGTTCTTTAGATGATGGTGTCAGTGCTACAACGTCATTACAGTGTGCTTGGTTTCAGAATTATGAGCCAGATGAGGAAATATGAACCCTGCACAAAATTTGTATATAAAAAGATCAAACACAGAGTGGTCAGAAAATGTGTAGAATGGATGTCTACAACTCATAAACAGAATGCAAGTAATTTTTTTGACTCTGATTCTTGGCCTGTCAAAATTACCATGGCAGTTCCTCTTTATCACCTGCTACTTGCCTTTATTGTCTTGATGACCAAGGCCTTGTTCTCTTTAATTTATCTATCAGTAAAATTTCTATTGTGATGTGACCTTATGAAATGTGTATCTATAGGGAATCAGTGCTTTGAGCACTGTCAAAATGCCCAGTTGTATCAAAGATTTAGTATGGCTATTTAATAGTGTGCTATGTGGAAGATAATGTATTGTGTTTCACCTGGGAAATGAACTTATACACAGCTATGGAGATGCAGGGTCTGGGTATGCACAGCACAGCACTCTGTGCAGGAGAGAACAATCTACAGAAGCTTTTGTAAATTGCCATGTGAAAAATTAAACTTAAACCAATGTATCTTATTCAATCTGGCACCAGTAATCTATGAAATTAATAGATTAATGGTATATACCTAAAAAACCCTGTAAGTGGTAATTTTTTCCAAGGGATAATTTAAATCTAATAAGGACAGGTTGCTTGCAAGTGAACTGTTAGAGACTTGCCATAGTGAACTTAGCAATCCAACAGAGCTGGCAACATGAATAAGTGGAGACAGCTGGAAAAGAAATCAAGTGGTTAATCAAATCCTATTTGTCAATATCTTAATATAAATATCTTTATAGAAATTAACTTCCAAAGTTGTTTGCTAACTGTAGGCTAAACTGAAACAGAAATAAAATGTTTGAAGTGAGAATCCTTACTACTCATACAGCAAAAGAAGTCTAGGCTCCTAATGTTTACTCTTCATTACCAGACTCTACACCAAGGGCAACATTTCAGAACAGAAATCTATCACAAAGTCTGCTTCACTCTTAAATGCTTAGCACTTAAACATTATTTTCTTGCCAGAAAATGAAGCATCAGGATGAATTAGCCCGGATTGTTGACTAGACCCTTACTAATAGAAATATTCCTTACCTAAAAATGTCATCTTTGTCATTAACAATGCAAGAAAATAGTTGTTGACTGAAAAGCAAAGTAGCACATAAAGCCCTTTCCTTGAGCCTAAAAATTATTTACAAAAATGCAACATTGACAAATATCTCTGATAAGACAATTTTTTCCTGATATGGAAATTTTGCTGTAACTAGGGCTGTGTTTTAAATTCCCTCTTTCCCAGGTCCCATGCATAGAGTATATTAGCTCTGGCTGATCTTGACTGCTTCAGGTACATGAGCCAGATTGTTGAGCATGTTCATACACAAAAATGTATATGACATTTCTGCCTACCCTTAAGTGAGTCAGAAAATCCTATTTAGATTTTTTCCCCAAAGGATCAGCTTCTGTAAATGTTGCACATGTTTCGGTTGCTCGGTCTTTTCATCGCCAACAGCCAAGACCCAAGGTAAAAGGAGTTCACAAAAGAGAAGTTGGAAAAACTCATCATGGAACAAAGGAAAGAATGAATATAAAATAATAATTTTTACCTATATTTTCACTGCCTTCTTTTTACAATCTATGGCCAAAATCAGAAAACTCCTGAGTTTCTTAAGCTTCTTCTCCATTTGTATGTCCCTAGAGAGAGACTTTCAAGTCATTCTTCTGCCTTTCTCTATATAAGGTGCTCTCTATCATCCTGCTTATTTTTGCTGCTCTTTCTCTATTCAAGGCATCATTATATTCCTATTATACCTCAAAAAATTTCCTACCACCTATTCCAGAAACAGGTTTTGGTATGGCTTTTCTTTAGTTATTTTCCCAAAGTATTTTTACTCTTTTTTTTTTTGTTGTTTTTTTTTTGTTTTGTTTTGTTTTGTTTTGTTTTGTTTTGTTTGTTTTCCCAGTGATCTTGCTGTAATTGCTGGCATTTCAAAGAAAATGTTTTTTCTGAGAGCTAACAGGAACATGTCCTTCCAAAACATGTAGAAGTTTATGGGTACTTAGGTCCAGATTTATCTTCTGTATCATTAGACACAGAACTGAGTAGCCTACACTCTGAACAGAGCTGCCCTATGGACTCAAGCAGCTGACAGAAAAAGATCCTTCTTGAGGATCTGATTTACCATATGAAGGTGTCTGTGTCATTGCATTGGTAATAGACATACTGTGGTTAGTCACTTTGTTTAGGTCCCTAAAGTGAGATAGAATGAGTCTATGTCTGCATTTGACATATTAATGTGTGGTAAATAACTACATTTTTGCACTGAGCTAGTCAATTTATTCTGTTAAAATAGTCTCAATATTATTGAGATCATATATAATACTAATACAGTTCAGTATGAACCTCATTACATGGAAGAAGGAAGAGAGGTATTCTACTAGGCAAGGATTAAACATAGATATATAGAATTTGAAATATTAGCAAGCTGGTAGTTCGGAGGAGGCATATTCCCAATTGTTCAAAGTAGCAAGTGAAGTTAGAGTTTCCTACAGTGAAATAAATGCTATCTGCATTACACATATGTCATGCTCGATTTTTTCCCCATTAAAATATGTGTGAAAATTTCGCTTACAGGCATTCTAAATGTCACCTAGAAACAGCAGTGCTGTGAGTGAGATAGAGGCAGAAAGGGCAGGTTAAGTATATGGAGAAGGCAGCCAGAGGACCTAGCAAACAAAGAAAACATTTAAATAAATAAATTTTTAAAAATTCTTTCAATATCTTTTAATTTTTCAACTCTTTCCTGTCTTCACATAAGATTTTTTTATTGCTACTAAGTTAAGCAGCTCTAAAAATAGCACATTTCAACAGCTATCAGCATTTTCTTCTGCTACAAATGCTTTTCATACAATTAGGCAGGTTTTCCAGGAGATGTCTGAGGAAATGACTTGGGATTAAAGTGATGCTCAAGACCACAGAAGAGAGAGGGAAGAGTCAGAACATGTTTGTCTTGAGCATCATTCATTGGTTCTGGATTCTGCATTGTGCTTTCAATGTGCTTTTGCTCCTCAGTTGCTTTTTCTCTGACTTTGCTGTTTACTAAGGAATTCCCTGAGGAAGAAATGAATATCTGTTTTTCATTTATACTAGATAAGGACTCTCAATATCAACTTTCATCTTAAAAAGGCTTGAAATAGGGGAAGACACCAACAAGTTTATAGGAATTTACAGCACCAGGTTCTGCCATGTCCGCAGAATATTTGGGGGCTCAAGAGATCTTTAAAATTTTGGAAAAAAAAAAAATTCAACTAAAATCATGATGATCTAATTCAGATCTTGTTAGGCTATTGTCATTTCAGAGAGGAAAAATGGATATTTGTAGAGAACATGTCTCCTGCTTTTTAATTACTGTCAGTGCTATATACCCCTTGAATGATATAGTATAAAATACAGTATTGCAGATCTGATACTGTGTTGGCCTTGAAATTTATTTGCACAGATAGATCAAAAGTGAATGTCAGAAAATCATCTGTCAGTCACAGCTTGAAATGTCTTTTAAAGGTTTTTTAAACCTTTTAGGTTGATGAGAACTTTACATTTCTCTCTCACAAGCTGACCTGTTACATGGATCTTTCTGATATCACGGTTGAATTGCTGCAGTACGCTTGATTGTGTGCTGCCAAAAAGGTTCATCTATCACCTGCAGCTAGAGCAGATTTCAGCAGAGTGAGTGTTTGCAGGTGTGGAATGGGGGATTCTGCTGCTCTTCAGGTTTGCTATATGAACTCAGTATAATGAGTTAAGTTTCTTTTTTTTTTCAGCGTAGTGTCTGCCTCTAAAATCTTTTCTGCAAAAGCCTAAGGCTTCGAAAATTTCCCCAGGTGTCAGATCCAGCAGAGGAGTTCTGGTGGTGAATCCACATAAGTCATAGGTCTCCCTGGGAGTTGTGTGCCTCCCTTAGCTCAGTCTATCTGCAAACACTGCATGAGCACCTGGTGTGAGGCTTCCTAAACATTCCTTCAGAAAGAACTCTATCAAATAATCTGCCTCTCTACCAACATTTTGCTGGCTGTTTTTTGCAATAGGTCTTGTCTTCTCAACTTTTACTATCAGAGTGATTGTTTCTTTTAAAGAGGTTTGAGAGATCCTTTGTGAGGGCTACCATAGGGAAAAAAACCTGCTCAATATATGTAGCTTGAAGCAAATAATGATTGAAATGGTATACTGATTTATTGATGACACAGAATCACCAAAGAATGAGCAAAATATAATTCAGGTCCAATATGAGCCATATAACAGATAAACAAAAATAATAGACATGAAAGAAATGTTTATGCACACCTTTTCAAATACCTTCTATAATGAAAGGTCTCCAAAAGTCTAATACTCCCCACCAGGTATTCACAGTTAACTGCAGTGACCAGCCAGGTGGTCACTAGGCCCTTTTCCCCTCCAGGGAGCTCTCACTGCAGCTGCAAACTTCTCCTGCCCTGAAAGATGTGGGTGCTCCAGCTCTGTGCCTTTCCCCACCACTCCCAGCTACCCCCTCACCGGCCTGAGAGTGCCCTGTTCATTGCACATGCAAAAAACCTGCATCTTTGCATGCTGCACCTGCACTGCTGCTCCCCTAACTGCATGCAGGCTACTTGCAGTGTCCAATGGACACACTAGACAAAACTATACTCTTTCATTAGCTAATAATTTTAACTTTAAACCCTTGATTTTTGAGGATATTTCCTACTCTGAGGGACTCTACATCATGAGTCTCAAGTGTCTGAGCAACCTTGCTGTGAACCACAGTGTTTGGAGTTCTCAGGAGCCAATGTACTTTTCATTATTATTGGGTAATTGTTTTCTCAAAGAGTGTTGTGGATTTAAACCAGAAATTTCTGGAAAGACAGCCTTTAATAATCAGAAAATTAAGACTTTATTAATCTGAAAATTAATTTAATATCCTGAATAGTGCTTTTATTCCACTGGATGCAAAAATGCAAACAGAAACAGCCTTCCATGTCAGGTGAAGTTTATATATTGCCTTATTTATTTCTGATTGATAGAACATAATTAGCATGGGAAATCCTAGTCTAAGGTTTTCTTCAAGCAAAACATGGTATAGTTTCTGGCACTATAAATGTGCATATCTCTGTTTCCTTTTGAACTGGTTATTTGTATCAGTAGGAAACAGTTATATCAATTTACTTCAGTCATATCCAATATACGGAAATCCAAAGAGTATCTAATTCATTAGGATTAAAACATGAAAAAATTCTGAGATTTGTGGGCCAAGTCTATCTCTGTTTTGAGACAAACACACATAAAGCTGCCCATGCACCAAAAGTAATCATAATTTACATGTTTTAATGTAGATGTAAGATTACAATGAAGAAATAGTGCAGAAAGTATTATAACTAACATAAGATGTATAATGAATATTTGTATGACAGTATTTTGTAATACAGGGGAGTATTTTTCTGCCTAGATTTCTGGTGCATGCAATCCTGCTTCACTTCAGTGTGCAAACCAGTTTCAGTTTATTCACATGTTAAACTGTGATTAATTTACCTGTTATTTACCACTTGAACTGTTTTTTGAACAATTTATTTGATATATATATATTTTAAATCTAAAAAAGTATTTTCCTTACCCCTAAATTTAAATACATGATCTATGAGATCTCCCCTGAGCCATTGGAGACTGAATTTGACAGTCTGGACTAAGTTCAGAATTGTCATAAATTAATTTGTAAATAAGTCTTGTATATGAACTGGTATAACAAATATGCTAAAGACATCTAGCATAGACATCTAGCATTTTCAATAGAAAAAAGAATCAGCAAATATGTGCAAATATAATTTGGGGAAGCAAGATATATATTCATGCATATATTAATTTGTTTCTATTCCTTTCTTACTTCATCATAACTGTTAAGCAATTTGTATATCCTGACTTTCCTCTTCCTAGAGAACAAACCAAGTGATTTAAAACAAACTTATCATGTGCTAGGAGACAAATATTGAGTAGACTGTGTTTGAAACAGATCAGAGAGAGGCCTTGTGCTAAATTTAGATGAGCTAAGGTTAAACCCTATTGATCAAACATTATGGCTTGAGAGAGTGATTATGAAAAGGTTTTATATAATTAGTATTATATAAGCTCAGTGGAAAGGACTGTTAGAACGGAAGCTATCAGAAGTAATACTAACAGGCTTTGCAAATGCTATGCAGATGTTGGATTTGCCTTTGCGTGACTTTGTCCATCTCTGCAAAAATGTTCTTTTATACAGAGAAGAATATTATGGTATCCTTTCTAATTCTAAAACAGTTTTGGAAAAATTCTTACAAATAATCATTGTTCATAATGCAACATTTTATATGATGTTACAAAACCAATCAATAATAACAAAACTTATGTGTAGGATCAGATGTAGATATTAGAAAAAATTTTGACACAAAAAAATCAGAGAATAATTGCCAATTAAAAGTGTAAACATTCCTGCATGGTATTTCTGTTCAGCTGTTCTATTTGAGGAATGTAAAACATGACTAACTACATCAGCAGGTGCAGTGTAGGTGTAGTGCAATTATACATTGACATTTTTGCTGAAGCCTACAAAGTATTATTTAGTACTGGCTACCATTCTAGATGTAGACCTGATTAAAAATAATTGAAGGATCAGTTATGTGTTAAAAATACTTTTTCCTGCAACTAGATTGATTGTTCACACAGAAATATGAACTTAAATCTGAGAAGGAATATTACACTAGTTTTAAGATTTTTATTTCTGTCTTATTGTACTTTTTTTTTAATGACAAACATTTCTAAATTTATTACCAGTTGTGTTTTTTTGTATGTTTCATATTTGATATTAATTTTAACACTTGTATGCAAGTGATATTGTGAATTCTGTTAACTCAGTGGCTGGTTAAGTGACTCTCATTGACCAGCAGTCCTTGGCTAACGATCTTGACTCACAGTTGACTGGAAGGTAGCAAGTGTAACACCCACATACAAGAAAAGGTGTAAAGAGGATCTGGGGAATCTCTCAGACTGACCTCAGAGCCAGAAAGATCATGGAGTAGATCATCCTGAGTGCCATCCTGGGATATGTATGCGACAACCAGGAAATGTGGCCCAGCCATCGAGGTTTATGAAGGATTTATGAAAGGCAGGTCCTGCTTGACCAACCTGATCTTCTGTGACTAGATGACCCACTTAGTGGATGAAGGCAACATTATGGGTAACATGATTGGATGAGAAGAAATGGCCTCAAGTTGTACCAGAGGAGATTTGGTTGAATGTTAGGAAAAATTTCTTCTCTGGAAGAGTAGACAGGTAATGGAACAGCGTACCTAGGGAACTGTGGGAATCATCATCACTGGAAAGTTTTTTAAAAACATGTGGATGTGGCATTTGCTTAGTGGTGAAGATGGCAGTGCTGAGTTAACACTTGATGATCTTAGAGGTCTTATCACCCTAAATGGTTCTATTATTCTGTGAATTTATTTACAGTTTTAATGATTTTCCAGAAGCAAAGCATCTTAACCATTGCTGTCTTTGAAATCAAAGAATCGGAGAATGCTTTGGATTGAAAGGGTTCTTAAAAATTCTCTCATTCCAATCCCCCCACCATAGGCAGGGAAAACATCCATTTGTCCAGGCGGCTCAAAGCCCTATCCAACCTGGCCTTAAACCCTTCCAAGAATGGAGCATCCACAACTTCTCTGGGTAACCTATGCCAGTGTCTCACCACCTTCATGGTAAAGAATTTCTTCCTTATGTTCAATCCTCTTTCAGTTTAAAGCCATTCCACTGTGCTCTATCAGCACATACCCTTGTAAAAAATCCCTCTCAGCTCTCTTGTAGGTTCCCTCTAAGGGCTGGAAGGCTCTGAAGTCTTCCCAAAGCCTCAACTTGTGCAGGTTGGGCAAGCCCAAGGCTCTCAGCCTATCTTATAGGAGATGTGCTCCTGCCCTCTAATCACCTCCACGGCCCTCCTCTGGAGTCACTCCAGCAGGTCCATGTCTTCCTTATGTTGGTTTGTTGGGGCCTCAGAACCGGACACAGCTGTCCAGGTGCAGTCTCACCTGTTTGGAACTGCTGATGCAGCCCAGGACACAGTTGGCTTTTTGGGCAGCAAACAGACTTTGTTGGGTCATGTTGTGCTTCTTGTCACCCAACACCCCTATGTCCTTCTTCCCAGGGCTGTTCATTCCCAGCCCAGCCTGTATTTGTTCTTGGGATTGCTGTGATCCATTTGTAGAACCTCACATTTGGCCTTGAACCTAATGAGGTTCCCACTTGCCCACCTCTCAAGTCTCTCAAGGCCCTGTTGATGGCATGCGTGCTGACTGCACCTGCAGCTTGGTGCTGCTGGCTAACTTGCTGAGTTGTTTCTGCAGCCATGCTGCAGTTAAATATTTCATTTCAAGAAACTTTCCCTTGGATATTTTTTCCCTCCATTGAAAAAGTGAAAATTAGCTGACTAAAATTAATTGACTAAGAAAGAATGTTGTTTGTCAGTTGTTTTGAGAAGTATAGCTGACCCTGTAATAAGAAAGGACATTTTGAATAATAAAATTCACTTTTCTTTAACATAAAATGAAAGAAAACCTATAAAAGTTACGGCTGGAGAACCAGTGTTGTCTAAGGGTAACAGAATAATATTTGATGTGTGAATAGTAACTCTCTTGGTGGGACTGAGACCCTTTCTGACTTTTATGCTCACACTCTAGTCACTGTTATGTGATGCAGACAGTTTAACAACTAACATGAGCACTGGTGCCAGCATCAGTAGAGAACAAAACCACAGAAGCTGTCTAAATTGGTGCTAGCTGGATTAATAGTTGTGTAATACACTGCACAGTCTTGGGGACTTACAGGTAACTAGAACAAAGTTTGTAATGTGTAACTTATTTAGTGATTACTCCTTGAGTAACATATTTTGGTAGAAGAGGAGTGATGGGATACTGTCATTCTGAGGGCTGGTAAAGATTATTTAAGCTATTAAAGCTTTCAAATATGGTGTAGGAGCACAGCTGAACAACCCTAAGTTGGGTTGGTTCCCTTTTCTTCCTTCGCTGGAGTGATCACTTTCTGGAAATTATCTCAGTGGAGTTTCAAGTCACATCTGTGGTTGTTGTGAATTCATCAGGGTAATTTACTTTACTCTGGATCATTTTGTATGCAGATATAACCTTTATATTAGTAATACCGGTGCTTACCTCAATGACAGAAGAGATGACAATAGAGTAGGTAATGCACAGTTGTATCTCCTGTTAAAAACTAACAAAATATATTTTTGTATGATTAATAAGAGAGATAATACAGAGAGGAGGAAAGGTAAAACATGACAGGGTCTGTATCACAGAAGATGACGTGTTTTGCTTGAATCTGTTTAATATCTGTTTGGTAGTTTTACATTTCAATCTTTGAGTAGGTTCTGGTATAAGAGGCAATGGAAACAGAAACCAGATCTCTTTGTGTAAAAGCCTCCTAAAATCTTAAACTCAGAAAAAATAGATGGGACAGTGGTATCTCCATCCAAGACATAATTTATTCTGAGAGCATATATGTAAGGATTATAAATAGTGGTCTGCTCTTTGGTGTCTATGCCTTCCTTTAACCTCAGTCACTCAGTTAATAGAGAGTCAACCACTGGGCAATTAATTTCCTTAGTTGACATATATTTATTGTGGGTCTACTCTGCACACTCAAAACCATCCTTCTAAAAGAAGTTCAAGCTTCTGAAAGGTAATTGAAAGGCAAAGGAAAAAGGAATTTTTATTCCTATGGATGACCCTGAATCAAAATTCCAAATCCAAAACCCTTTATAATGAGAAAACTGATTATGTGCATTCTTTTCAAAGGACTTTTCTACAGAAATATTATCTTATCCTTGGAATAATATAGCTTATTGTCTCTTTAGAGAAACATTTACCCTAAACAAATAATGTAGCAAGCATCTTGTCTGGTAATTAATGATTCTACTTCATTTTAGTAACAACAACAACAACAACAACAGCAACACTCTCTTGTTTAGCAGTAATTTTTCCTGTCTGTGTTCTGAGAGCTTATAGTAAGCATGTACTGTTTTGAAAACTGACAGTTTAAATCTAGCACAAACCCAAGTGGCACTAACAAGCAAATTGTTTCCATTTGTGAAACCTATTGTAGTAATTGCTACTGACTCCAGAGACATTCCCTAGGCAAGAGCAGTAATGATAATTTGGTAGCTTTCTTTTAAGTAGACTTCGTTTTCAACAGATAGCAGATATTTCTGCCTTCAGGGCTGAGGAGAGGTTTATGGACTACATTAATAGCTTCCCATTTTAAATTTTTCAAAAGTGGTTGCTTTAGTAGTGAGCAAAAACTATATTTCCCAAATGGAATTTCTTAATTATCAATGACTACCAACCCTGATTCTTTGTGAGGCTCCCAAAAATACACAAGACAAAACTCTTGTCAAAATTCCCACAGATTATTAATTAAGTTTCATATAATAAAATCACGGAGTAATTTATGTTGGAAAAATCCTTTGAGATCATCAAGTCCAATTTTTAACCCAGCACTTTTAACAGATTATTTCTTGAAACTCAAGCAAGTATAGCAAGGATGACAACCTCCTGCAGTCCTTTATGTAAAGCAAATACAATTTATATCCTCTTTCCTTGAAAGTCTAGTCTCTAGACCCTCTACCAGTTTCATTGCCCTTCTCTGAACATGCCCTAGCACCTCGGTGTCCTTTATTTGGGAGTGTCCCAAAGATGAACACAAGATTCAAGTTGTGGCCTCACCAATGCCAGGCGCAGAAGGCACACTCTGCCCTGGTTCTGCTTGCCACATTATTGCTCATACAAGCCAGGATGCCACTGGCCTGGGACTGCTCTATTTCCATTAGGAGGACTGTGCTTGATCATGTCGCAGCTGTTGATGACAATTTGTTAATTTATTATTCACTGCATGGACTGGAATGTCAGAGAATCTTATTTGAGGAGCAAGACCAGGTTGTAAAGCGCAATGTAGAGCAAAGTCTCTGAGTTGAATAGCTCATAAAGCAATACTGGGACCAGTAGACGGTTAATTGATGCTTTCACCCTCTTCTGTTTTGATTTAAGAACTTATGCGTTGTTAAGAGATTTGTACTTCTTTAGGATCCTAGTTTAGGTTGGTGAGAAAAAAAAGTTGTATTGGCAAAGGATCTTAGTATAGAGTGTAAATCTGTACCTGTTCATAAAGAAAATGTGAATTTCAAATCTGGCTTTTAATTTATTCTTAAACCATTTTCAAAGCAGACAAAAAAATCTTGAATATTGCAATTACACATAAGTTGGAGTCAATGACCCTTGTGGGTCCCTACCAACTCAGAATATTACAGGATTCTATGATAGTGATATATATGGCTCCTATACTTTTTGGAAATCTGATCCTAGGTCATCTTTCCTATCCACAGGAGTCTTCATTGAGAAGATGAAATGTTTGTTGGAGTCAGTTGCCCATCACTGCTGCAGTCTTCACTTACTGCTGAAAACCAGATAAAAGTACATATGTCAAACCTTTGTGAGGGCTAAACTTTGAGTTCTATTTTCATGTTCTCCTGTGCTAATATAGCAAATTAGAAATAGTTCTGTAAATAGCATAAAAAAGATGTAAAACTGAGAAAAATGAGAACAGGAATACAAAACAGTCTAGAATATATCTATTTATTTTATCAAAACCATTGTATTAGAAATTTTGTCACTGATTTATAAGAATCAAACCAGTTTACAATCTACATTGTAAGAATTATCAATAATTCTTACAAAGACAGTGCAGAGAGAAACCTTAGCAACCTCCTCTCCCCCTATTAAAAGACCTGAGTAGGTGGCTCACAAGTGAGTGGAATGAGGCTCACAATGAATAAATTAATTAATAGACCAATGTGATTGCTAAATGTCATTTGCTTATTTTTTTCTTTTTTCATGGTGCATATAAAGCAGAAACCACTTCCCAGCTCATTGTGTTTACCTGTGTTCTATTATATAAATAAACCCCTGGATTCTCAGTTCAGTAAATATACTGAAAAAATATTTTGGGCATCCCAGTGTTTTCTGTTGAAAAAACTGATTATTTATTGAAATTGGAGCAAGTATAGCAGGGATGCCTACCTCCTGCAGTCTATTAAGTAAAGGAAATACTGGAAAAAATAATCCTTTCAAGGAAAGTACATAGAAACTGACATTTCATATCTTTATACCCAAGTATTTCTTGCACTGTTTTGTCATTGTCACATTCTTTTTCATTAAGTACATCAAGTGCATAGAGACTGGAATTTCAACTGAAGAAATTATTAATTCCAAGAAAATTGTCAATCCATTTTTCAACAAAGTTTGTTCCTCATATTCATTTGGACTTAGAGGAAATTGAAGACAAAACTTGAATTTTTTAATCAAAAATGCCTAGCATTTTCAGAGCAAATTAGGACTTAGACACTAATTCTTAAAAACTTCTAGAGAGAGCCTTTAATAAAGGCTAATTTTTTTTTAATTTTACTGCAGTTAAAGGGATGTAATGTGGAATATTTGAAACAGCCCACAGTGACTCCAGTTCTCCCCAGGTAAGTGGTATATTATGCATGGGAGAATATGACTGAATTTTCTACTTTGCTTCTTTTACTTCAGTACCTCTTAGAATTTCTTAATTGCTCCTCCTGTTGAGTGGAAATCCTGAAATGAAATGTTTGTGTTGCAGTCAAAATTATTCTTAGAAAAACAGCAAACTTCAAAGTTAGCACAATGGGATCAGCAACACACCCTTTTCAGAAAAGTAAGGTATAATAACATAAAATTCACTGATCTATTATATATTTAACGACTGAAAGAAAAATTCTGGCTGGCTTAAAACAGAATTCTGGAAGTAAAATAGTTCTTCTTAGTGAATTATATTTGGGAATAAATCAGTGTTGTCAGACAGCCTGACGTGATGGTACTGAATATATGTGTGCTGAATATATTTGCTATATTATATATTTACTACGTATTTATCATATATGATACATATTTATTTTATTGCAATCTCTTCTTCTAGATACTAAATTATTGAAAAGCCATTTGCTTTATATTAAGCAATCGAAGTATGACAGAATTTCACATTATTGTAGGTATGTCATGTTAATATTCATGTCTATGAACATTAGTTGTGTTTCTTTCAACTCTTGACATAGAGAATTGGGGCTCCTTCAGGACTGCTTTACAGCTGTGGGTTTATTTAAACTCTGTGAGGACTCATTATCATGCCAGCAATTCACCTTACTCATCATTCCTCTGTGCAGTCCCTTCCTCATTACTGTCATTGAATTCTGGTGTCTTCCTAAGCTTTATTTTTCTTAGTCTGGAAAATTACTTATTTATCCCTTCTTCACCTGTGGTTTATTATGTTTTTTTCTATACAGGAGTTAGAGCATGAGCCTCTAACACATCTGGTCCCTGTGTATTATTACCATGTTGCATTTTCACTTTGTTCTGTCTCTGATGCACCCCTATGGTATTCAGTGTAACTTCAAATCTTACATATGTCAGAACTATCCACATTCCCTAAGCACTATTCTGGATTTCCTTTTATTCATCTCCAGTGTATCTCATCTGACATTTTTGTTCAGGAAGACTACCATATGTTGTCTGTGATATTTTTTTCCAGTGCGTCGTGTATGAGAAGTTATTTAGTACAGGCCTCTGCAAAAAAAAAAAAAAAAAAAAGAAGTCAGCTTAAAATCTTCTGTTATTCCTGTTGTTCATTTGGAGTTGCACACTGTGGGTGGCACTTGGGGGAAGGTTTGTTGCTGTCTATAAAAAGATGTGCCTTTTACAAATGGGAACACTGCTACATGAGAACACTTTGAAAGATTCAGATGAAGATTGAGTACTTGTATTTTTATCACGAAATATCTACATGATACCAGCAGCAGTCAAGCTACCTTGCTGGGCTGACCTTATTCAGTTTACCTCTGAGTGGAATTGCAATTCCTTGTCCCTCCTTCGGTTTCACTGTTGGTAAAAGAAATGTGTATAAATAAATTTGCAGTGAAAAATTCTTACCTTTTAAGTAGTGAAGACTCATCCTTGGTGTTGAGCTGTGAGAGACTGGACTAATGACAGCATAATTCAACTTTCAGAATTTGCAGCCTCTGACAATCAAAAAATGAGGGAAACTCAGCCTGGTTTGTCAGATATCCTGAAGGGGACAATGCCACCTCTGGAGCACAGTCTGCTTTTCTTTTCCCTACCCTTTTCCCCAGACATGTGAGTTTATTGGTGAAAGAATTCAGGCAGTGACTGAGTAGGAGTCACTCCTTCTTTCAAGGAGGTTATGTTTTTTTCTCTCCTCTATCTTGGGTAGGTTAGAAAGCCTCTGAAGATTACCAGTGGCCTTTTGTTTCTAACTCAGCTTTGCAGCTCTGGCTTATGAAGTTATTGTAGATAGTAAAACACTTCCTAATTTTATAACTTTTGACAAAATTTTTTCAATTTGTCTTCACTTCCACTTTCAACACATGGTCCTGAATTTTTTTGACATTCATCTGCTCAAGAGCTCAGAGTATTAGATTTTATGATTAAAGGATAATGCCCATAAACAAAAGGATTTGTGGGGATCAGGGGAACTGTGGCAGGTAGAGGGACCACAAGAAGCCAAGAACTGGTAATAGAGTATCCTGACCTGGCACTCCCAGCACCTTTCATGGTGAGCATGGAATACAGGGTACAGGGACTATGATGGAATGCAGGGGAAAAAGTATTTTGGGATTGTGTGACATTTATTATCAGGTGCTTTAAATCTGGGAATTTTGGGAGGATGTGAAACTTTTATAATGGGATATTTAATGAATGGAAAAAAAGGAAAGGGTAGGGTTTGACTGTACTTTGGAGGAATAAGTGTGGGTAAAGAACAGAGAAAGGGTAAAGGTCAGTTGAGTATAAACAGGAGTTGGCTGGTATATTTGTGTGGCTAATTCCTGTGCTTTTTCACTGTAATCTGTTTTATATTCTGACTAAATTACTTTTTTTTTTTTCCCTCATATATGTAGATATTACAGAAATTCAACCTGGACTGGTTAGTGATAGACTAAGACATCTGATAACCAGCAAATGAGGTGGGACCATGAGTCTCAGAGGCTTGAGAACCTGAGGTTATAGAAGTCAGGAAGACCTAGGTCTTGCAAACTGCTACCGAGTAGATTGAATGTCCAGGGCCAGCTTCTGGCAAGACCCCTACTGTGTTAGTATGTTTCACTAACATATTTTGATCTGATCAGCCATAGAGAAGGGCTAGGGCTGAGCCTTTCATGTTTGTGTGGGTGTTTAAGTAGATGCCATAAAATACTCTTTATTCTCTCTGTGTTGGTCTGTGTATTATCCAGTTGTGTGTTTATGGTATGTTTGTAAATAAAACTGCATGTGTACATGTTGGGTTTAGCCTTGACACTGCCTCACATCCTCATGGCTAGGTCAGGAGTACTTTCTGGGTCCTGTCGACCTCTGTGTTGGGCAGTCTCTAATACAGAGACATTTAAAATTAATGTGTGTCCAACATGTATCTGTTTGTAATTCACAGCCCTGGGAAAGAAAAATCCCTCACAGTTCCCATTCAATGCAGTTCAATCAAATGTATTCCATTAATATTTCAATTTTTAAGTTTATTTATTTTTTTTTAATTGGTCAGCACTTGAAACAAAGTATGATATACTCATGTTGGGCAAAATTCAGGTGATGAGGCCAAGCAGGATTAAACCTGTTTGGTTTACAACAAAGATCGCAACAAAGACAGAAAGAAACAGAAACATGGAAAGCATGATTATTTTTTTAATGACGTAAATCACTTTTCATAAGCCCACAGCAGATATAACTCTATTAAATGTCTAAAATTTTTTTGTTGTCTTCTATAAAATGTAAATAAAGTTTGGACCATTCTTACTTAGCCTGTTCTTTTTATGTCTGTGTTGAGCTCATAGGGTCTGGAGGTCATGTTACCAGTGTGTTTTTAAGCTTCACACAATTACCCTCAACCCTGTAAAGCATTGCACAGCAGGAAAGTATTTATGACTTGTCACAAGGAAAGCCGTTGTCTTCGGCAGCCCTACAGGAGTCCAGGTATAATGCAGTGGTTATGAGGAGTATGAAGGGAAATGTAAGAATAACATATTTAAACATAACATTACTGTGTCTTTGAACATAACTTTTTGCAATCCATATTTTCCACTCAGAAGTTAAGCCGCATGTGTCCTCGGCAGGTTGCTGAAGTAGAAATCCTATTTATCTACTACCTATTATTTTCTTAGCAAAATTATCATCTTACTTTCCATTATTTGGAGGGATTATTAACCTTAACTACTGACATCCAAGGGCACTTCACAAGGTATTACTCACTTAGTCCTCATGTTACCCAACAATTTGTTTTAATTTCTTTTCAAGAACAAACTATCACATAGTCTTACATTAAGCTCAAAGCAATTCTTCATGCAATAGAAGTTGTTCAGGTTATATATATATATATTGAAATGGATATGTATTCACACATGTGAAATTAAGAAGCCATTAAAGTGATCCAGCATGTCAGAAAAGGATATTTTGCTCAATAAAATAGCCCTACCATAATGTGACAAAAAAATGTTGGTATGATAAATGTAGAACTTTAGAGTCACTTTAGTGTCTTTCTAAAAATATTTTTTCGCCAACAATATGAACTTTCATTCCTCCAATAAGAAATGTGAAAGGGAATAAAAGTAAAAAATAAAAAACTAACGATGAATATAGTAAAGTGTGTTCTCAATTGCTTTTCCCTCACTTTGACATTATCTTTCTGATGTCTTCCTGTTTATAATCTTGCATAAGTGCAAGTGAATCACTAATAAAAGTGATTTCTCGGTTCTATGTTTATATGAAATACCTGTCATAAAGCTGTTATTTCCTTCTTCTTTTTTTTTTTTTTTTTCCCCTGGGAATCTAATGAATATCTATCCTTTGAAAATCTGTTATTTAAAAATTGTAAACACCAAATTATTATATATTTTTAAAGTGTCAGCATGTGTGCATTTTTCATGTTAGTTTTGATATACTGAAAACTCGTATTTCCTTATGTTTCTCTGTGGAATCCATCCCACTCATGATTACTGTCATGGCTTTAGCATGAGAGTGTGTCACCTACCAACAGTTTATCCAAGCTGTCATTGTTTTGCAACTGATCCAGTAAGTACCTTACAATGCTAAAGACTCTCTTTAATTTACAGGCAGATAGAATATCTGTTAGTGCTTTTGTCTTAGCAGACCAACAACCTTGGATCTATATCACCTGTCATTTGAATTATTATGTACCTAGGGCAGCCGATGACAGAAATTTTCCACCTTTTCCCCTTGGTATTTGTATTCGTTCTTCACAATTAGCCATAGTCACTCAGTGGTTGCATATGACAAAGTCAGCAAAGCAAACCTTATCAGGCTGTTAAATAATGGGAAAAATAAATGGAATTTGGTGTATCCAGTACATAAAAGAAATATGAAAATTTTGAAATTAAATTATGACTTTGCTAACTTGGGAGATGTACTATTTCTCTTTTAAAATGCAACTACACTATTTGTGTTAATACTTAATGACATTGATCCTCTCCTCTTATCACCACCTAATTAATAACATTTTCTCGTATTTTTCTTAAATACATTTTTCTTAAATTGATGATGTAGGATTCAGTCATGGTTTGTTTGGGGTTTTTATTCTAGGATATGCATTCTGTTAAAACCGTTACATGCTCAGTGACAAAACTCAACATTTTCCTGTTATTACAATACTGATCAGGGAGCATTTTGCAGTTCACTCTGGTCTCCCATAAGCAGCATCATTCTACGAGCCTTTGGGGCAGTGTGTGTTTAGTGATGATCAGGGAGGTTGCCGTGGGTGAGGAGGAGCACTATGGATGAAGGCAGTGCAAACTCAGGGCTGATGTGGCGCAGTAAGCTGCAGTAAGCTGCATCCCTCCTGTGCAGAGAGAGCCACCCATGGGCTCTGTTTGTAGAGATCACCTCTTCTAGGATGTCGTGGGTCCTCATCACATGCGTGATCTCACCTCATCTTGGTGTCTGCCCACCAAGAGCACGTGCTTAGCTGTTCCTAAAGCTTTAGATGAAGTGCTGGTCCTGGAAGCCTGACCAACATGTGGCCCACCAGAATTGCAGCTTGCTTCAGTGGAAATCTAGACAAATTTGAGGTAACAGTAAGTAGGAAAAGGGTAAATCATGAGGAGATTTTTATTAAAAATATTTCCTGGTTGAAAATATTTTTATTTTCATTTGAAAACACCTGTTTTCAAATGTTTGAATCAACTTGCTGGTTTTTACAGCTCTGTAAAGCTCTGCTCGATATATGATAACCATGCTGACTGAAATGAATACTTAACCAGTACCTCTCTTAGTGGCCACACATGACCTGTCTGAATTTCACTTAAAAATTGAAATGTGTTACTCCTCTAAATAAGAAGAATCAGCATCCTACACCGATATCCTGAGTACATATTCATGTGCACCCTTGGATTTACCCAGCTAGTAATTTCAGGAGGAACCCCTTGGGATTGATCCAAGACAATCATACCTCACAGGGTGCTTTCTTTGCATTCCTAGATGTCTCTGAACATCTATCTGAAAGTCTCCAAAAAAATGTTCCTACTGTCCTGCCTTTCTCTGTGATTATGACATAACATTCAACATTCCAAAAGGCTGCCAATGGAGCACAGAATGTCTCAATATGAAGATGTAGATGACAGCAGGTAATTTGACCTTAACAATACAAAAAAAGGTCTATGATCTGCTTTACTATCAGAATGCTTTGCAAAAACAGGGCAGCATTTTTTCCCTTGAATTTACATTTTTCCCTTTAATAACTTCCTTTCCTTTCAAACTTTTCCTTTTATATTTTTAAATCAAATGGTATTGAAATCCTCCAAACTCCTTCTGTGCTCCTTAAATCACCATGGAAAAGGTTTGTATTTCTGCAATATATTTGCTTTTGAAAAATATAGCGTTCCTAAAAACACTATAATAAACATTTTGAAAGCTTTTTTTAACTTTGCAATTCTTTCTCCTGGATGAATTGTTTTGTGAATAGATAACATTGGTATGAAAACTAAAGCTCTCAAATCAAATTTTTGTAGCATAGATAAAGACATGCTCTTTAAAATTTTATTTCCTGCAATGGATACCAAGGCTTCAAGTATTAACATGATTTTAACATTGCATAGAAAAAGAGAGAAGGTTAAGATGCTCTTATACCTTAATATAATTCCTACAAAGTAAGAAATGGTATGGATTATCAAGGCTTGATGTAGCTAGTGGCACATCAATGAAAAATAACAAATCTGAATGCAACAGCATGAAGAATGCTGAGTTACTCTTTCATTATTCACTCCAATCTTATAACTTCAGTGACATACAAGGCATGAAATACATTGTCAAAAATACATAGTTCAGAATACAATGCCATTAAATATTTTATCCAATTGGCAAAAGTGCTGCAAAAAGACTGAACATTAAACTGAACCCTACTTTTAAAAAAGATGATATTGCACTGTGCTTTCCAGCTCTTTCTACAGAATAAATTTTTCTGTCAGCAATTTCTTTTTCAGTAAAGTGAAGCAAGTCTCTCTCTCTTCTTTTTTCCCTCCTTGTGAATATGCTGCAGAAAGTCTCTACTTCTAGGTAGAGTCTAGTCTCTATCCTAGGACATAAAAGAAAACTCCTTTCTGTGACTACTGGCATACAGATTTGACTTCTAGTTAGCATTTTTTTCTCATAAGGTAGATTTAGAATATTTTTTTATCATAATAGTAATAAAATTCTGAGTTACATACTGTGATATCTATTCATGCAAGGGAGAGATTACACACATGTTAGTAGTTCAGGATTTCCTTATTTCCCCAGCTCATAGTGAATTAAAACTACTCTGTTCTACATCACTTTCCTATATATCCTCTCTGTTTGTTTTTAAATCTTATTTTGCCAATGACAGTTGGAACATCTAAAGAATTACTTTGTTATCTTTAAGTATCAGCCCAATATTTTCTTTGGATTGTCTCTTCTATCCTCTTTTATGTCACTTACATTTGTGTGGATTATGGCCATCAGTATATTTTAGGATATTGTCCAGAAGCCCTTTAAAGTCTATGGCTAGTCATGATGCATATTTTGATGATTTTGAATTAGTCTACATCATAGATTATGAGTAGGTTAATAATGGAGGGGAGTTGGGTTGCATGCTATGCACCGATTTTTTTAAAACTAAGGGTGACTTTGCTAGCAGCTTACTTTGAAGGCAGATATAATTTTTGTTAGGTAATGATTGTCTAGCTGGTGTATTGATCTATATGTATTACCCTGTTAATAAACCACATGTTGCTGTTTCTGGGCTCAAGAGCTCTTGATTACTACTCAGCCAGCGAAAAATCTTTTTGAGGGCTTGGGGGTGAATTTTAGTTCAAAATTTTTGTAAGCTTTTTTTGCTTGTACAACCTTTTTGCCAGGTCAAAAGTGTGCAAGGAAATTATGGGAAGCTGACATTTATATTGTTTATGGAGGGATGAAAGCTAGTTTTAAACAAATATCACTCCAGCCTCTTGTGTGGGATCTATTGCCTATGCAGACACACTAGGTGCATGGGGCAAGAATTTCATTTCACTACATCAGATGCAGTGAATTCTTACCTTGTCATTGCAATTTTTCATGTGTTTTCAAGTTTCTCTGTTTCCAATATCTAAGTAAACTCGTCTCTTCAACCTATTGCCACAAGCTGACAAAGAAAGCAGCAAACCTCAGCTGAGATTCACACCTAATGAAAACACAAAAGGTTAGAATTAATAGCCATAGCTGTTGAAATGTGTCCTTTACACAGGGGCTTTGCATGTTTTAGAAGAAGCTGAGACAATGACATGAAATTGCTTTTATCTTCTTTGTGGCCTATCTTGTCTGTAGTCACTGAGGAGTTCTCCAGGAAAAAATATTCTGTGGGGGAATACAACTTGAGTAGCCCTTTTGAACACCTCCAGTACCTGCTGAGTCTTCCTAGCTGGTGAACTGTTAAAAAATTCCCACGTTTTCAGGTGAGACTTTAGACTGGGCTAAATTACTTATTGCAGCAGTGGACAGAGGACACCCAAATATCAATGTATTTGATATGATTAAAAGTTTGAAAATTAGTATACTTGTCTATAAGCATATGTTAATGATTTTAACAAATTAATTGACTTTATATTTCTTCCTATTCTCTATTTGGTTTCTGCAGCACCTCCTGAAATTTTGTTTGGCCGCCCTGGAGATGTACACAAGTAAAAGTTAAAGCTTTTTATATAAAGATATTCAAATGGACTTTCTTAAAGTAACTTCTTCTGGATATGCCTATGCTCACCTTACCACACACTGTGCTGCTTCCAACAAATGAAAAGTTGTGGTTTGTTTATTACAGGACGCCAAAGCTGTTCCAAGGATGGGCTACCTGTGGGCTAGCAAATAGCCTGTGTGGTATTGCTGTAGCTGGTCTGCTCCACTGGATATGTGCCCTTAGAAAAGCAGAGTTACACTCAAACATCAGTCAACAGAGAGGGGGGATATCACACACAGATGCCTGTTAAATTGCCTTTTGATAACAAGCATAGCTTGGAATGAGAACTACAAAGCAGGGGTAGTGCTTCTTAAACAGCTCAAGTGTTGCCCCTACCTTAGGATAAAGTAATGTATGTTGGCTTGAATATGGTAAGCTACTGAATGTATTTGCTGAGATAATTATGTTGTGGTTAGATGAAAGGGCTCATCCAGCAGGAGAGCAGTGAAGCCCTGTTTTCCTCAATCATTCTAGAAAAGACAGGGCCTTCTGATGCCCTGTGTATGCTACATTTTTATCCAGGAATTTTTTTTAACATTACTGTAACAGAAAGTATGGATGCATCAGCCAGAGAATAGTCAAAGTTAATGAGAAGTACTAATGAATTAGGAGAACTACTAAGTTAAAAAAAAAGAAAAAAGGAAAACCAAGAAATCCCCAGTCTGTTTGCAGAAATAAGGTTCTGCAAGCTTTAAACAGCACAAGGTTACAAAGATGTTAGGAATTTTTATTTGAAAATATTATCTGGATGTTTTGTTCTATCCTGTTTTGATGCCTTGGGAGGAGAGGCTACCTGGAACAGCAGCTAGACAATATTAAAGGAATAAAGTAGGTATTTATTAACAGGCCTTTAAAGGATACACCTTGGGCAGTACAAGAGCCTGGCTGTGGCTCCACCCATGACGCACCCAAGATGGGTGACTGGTCATGAATTGTCACAGTTTTATAAGTTTTTTTTCCATTTAAAAATTGGGGTTAATTGTCCAATTACAGCTTCAGGTTATGAAGTCCCATCCTCCCAGATTGCTCTCCTCAATTCCCTGTTGTTTACACTTTTTGGGCCTGAAGCTGCAACTGTGTCCTTGGTTCTCAGGCTGGAAAAGGATTGTTTTGTCTAACTAAACTGTGAAGAGAACTTGCTAACACTTTATATGAAATTCAGACTTATATACTAACACAGTGCAGAATCTGGAAAATATGAAAGCTAAAACATTAGGCATCAGTATATGCAAATATTTAGCAGAAAATCTGCCCAGTAGCAGTATAAACAGTTGATAACAGCCACAAAAATGCTGTTGTTCGCAACACAGTTGTTGAAAAGAGTTTCCTTCCATTTACAGTATTTTATGAAGATAAAATTCCCTCTTAGGACATGCTCCCCCATTCCCTCTCCCCCTTTCCACAGAAAGCTAACTAAATAATACTTTGAAATGTTTTGCTGATATTTGTAAAATTAAAAAAAAAAAGCCACCATAAACAAATAAAAACCAGATAACAATTATTTTTGTAATAGATCAGTATTACTAATACATTTACAGGAGTGATGCAACATAATACCATGCTCAGGGGACTTGGGTATATGGGTGGTAGCGGAGAGAAAGTAGTTACCCTTTTACCCTTACACTGTTCAACTCAATAAAATGAAATTAGAGTTGTAGGAGGATAACAGGATTATTGTAGAGTCATCATTTCCTGCAGCATTTATCCTTTAAATTTGACCTTTGCAGGAGTTCATTATGCCAAAATTGATAGATCATGCTCATAGGAAAAAGTCATCCGAAACACCCGAGAGCTATTTGAGCTAACTAAATAAACAACTCAAGACAGTGAATGTGTAGATGTAAAATAGGTTTGTCTGTGAGAGTGTGTGTGTGTGTGTGTATTGATATATCTATGTGTGTGCCCCTATATTGCTGCAAGAACTGTCCCAGGTACTTCCTTTTAATTACCATTTGTGAATATAAACAGAAATTTAGTTATGATGGAAACCAGCCCAGTGCTTAAAAAAGAGCAGGAAATGACAGAAATATGACAACCCAATGTAAAGCATATGACCAAATCTCCATAACAGTGAAAAACCACAGATATTTCCTTTATTTTTTCCCCTCCTTCTATTCCTGTTCTAGATAACTGATGAGATGAAAGCCTCAGGAGCCAAGGAAGACTGATGTGAACCTTCAGGGGGACAGAAATACTGTAGAAAAAGAATGCTCTAATCAGTCCTATGGGAGCTACTTCCAGGCCTTCAAGGAGTGCCAAGCTTGATCTCAACTTTGGATTTGCTTCTGAAGAATTACAGAACATCCGTGAAGCAAGTGCCTTCCAGCAGCTGTAATATACCAATCTTTAAAAACCAATTATCTGCATTAGTCACTGCATCAAAAATGGGATTAAAGCCCAAATCAACTTTGCTATGCCCATCCCAAGACATTTCAGCTCTCTGAAGAAATAATGACTATGGCTATCCTCTGGATTCCATCTTCTGTAAACAAGCATATCGCTGCCCAACTTATTGTAACTGAGCTACGCTGTTCACTTTAATGATTAAATGTTTTTATCTCCTAGTTCTTTTGTGATATCTAACAGTCTATATGAGATACCAACAGAGGTTCTGTGACCTCTTTAATAGACCCATTCTGTATAGAGATCCTTAATAATTTTTTTAATGTAATTTCTTGTTATTCCCTATCCTTCATTTCTCAGGTTGAAATGACAATGTCAAGCTTTAGCATAACCCATCAATTTATATTGAAAGGCTGTGAGAAAGTTGTCAGCCAAACAAAGACCTTGAAACCTTAAGAGAGTTTATGAGTTCCGTGATCAAAATGAATATTATTGTCTCTCTGCTATCCCACCCTTCAAGTTAAGGACAAAATCTATGCTGGTCCTATAAAATAATGGCGCTGCAAACACCCCTAATGCATTGAAGGGTTGTGGATGCCTTGGAACAGTTTTGGTTTTGTTCCCTAGAGTCAGAACAAAAGAGAATATGACCAGTAAACTGCAGTGGCAGTGTGCTGATCAGAGCTTCCTGAGCAGAGAAGAGACACAGAACACCTTGAGCCCACTCTTCTCTCTGCTGCTGTTTGGAGCATTGAGCAGTTAATCCTATGACTGCTTTAGTTTCAGCTTTTTTATTTTAGTATTTGCTGGTGACCTATAAAATTGATTAATGCACATTCATTGTGAAAACTACTACCCTTTCACTTTTTTGCAGATGAGCAATTTTTTTAAACCCACAATTTACTGATTCATTATGTACTAACCTACAGTGTAGCTCATACCTCCTTAAAAATGTTCTGAAAGATTTAGTGGATGTCTGACTCTGATTTTTTGAATGTAGTATTAATCTGGTTTACATTTTTTTATTTTCTAATCAGTACACGTACATAATACTACAAATGAAGGATCCTGTGTTAATTCCTAGAGAACAGGCATTTCAGATTCTTATTTGCCTGGATTAGGATACCTCTCATGAAAATGAGCTTGTGAAACTCGTATCTCTAATGGTTTCTTTCTTGTCTTAAAATTAAATGTCTTGCAAATTTCACATATTAAAGATAGCTGGGTTAGAACTAGTTCTGATAAGCATCTTTGCAGACTTGGTCATAAAATGCAGATTAAATCTCTTGCAGCAAGCTTTAAAGGTCTTTGTGCTGGGACTTCTACTAAGATTCTTTTAATTTCAGGGGTCCTTTTCCTTGTGATAAAATACATAGTCAAAATTGATTTTGGTTAAAATTAAAGATGATTTTTAATCTAAGATGGCTGAAGATTATAGAATGATGGAGTGTAATGAATATGAATTATTATTGAAGATAGGACTGTATCCTGGGGCTATATTCTACTTCTGTATTTCATACCTCCTTGGTTGACACTGAGTATTTCTGATGAGCATGCTATTCTAAGGAGAAGACTATTTGAGGAAAAAAAACATTCTTTATGAATTCTTAGAGAATTTTCTTTTGCAGTTAAAGATTTTTCCTGCTTCGTTTGTTGCAAGAAAATCTGTATCTATTAATCTTGGGTGAACACAGTTTAACAATATAAGAAGAAAATACAAGCAAGTGTATTTTAGACACACATTTAGTTTCCCACATACTCATCATAAAGGAAAAACTATCATGACTTGAGGTATTGTTTCTTCATTACACCAGAAAACAATTGTGTTGATTCCTAATGCATTGTGAAATACTACCAGCCAAAAGTAATACCTATAGAGCAATATTGCAATATTGCACTCACCTCTATGAGTTAACCTATGGATCAGTGACTATACAGATAACTGAAAAACTGGCAGAACTATCCAAACCCATGTCACATGGGTTATATATAAAGTTAAGTGATTTTTGAAAAATATTTTATTTTCCTACATTTGCAAAAGTTCAAGATGAGTTTTTTCTCTTATTTTTAGCACAAAAAACTTGTTTTCATATGCAGTGTCTTAGCCAGAAGGGCAGAGGTGGCTGATCACATGTACTGGGCTATATTACCAAGAATGCAGTCAAGAATGAGGAATTAATTACTTCAAGCTTACTACTCCAGAATATCAAAAGTTGCCTTCTGACAATAGAGAGCATTCCTGGATTTAATCAAGTTTAGTGCAGTGAAAGGGGTCTAGGGAATATATTTTTAAGGATAAATATAGAGGATCATTATACTTATAATGAAGATAATCCCCAGCATATTGACTAGGAAGATTTTGACTCCTTTGGGGAAGATTCATCTGCTGAAGCAAAACTCTAGAATGAGAAACTCAGGACTTCAATTTACCTCTCAATGTCTTACAGATGAGAACAATAGAAAACTTCTCTTTTGCTTTGAAATTTTTAATGTACATATAGCTGAACAATTGTCACTCTTTCCAAAAATGAAGATTTAAAAGGCCCATTAGTTACAGGGAATCGGATTACAATTGTCACATTGTTTTTAATGCTGTCATCTTTTCCTGTTTTACATGTGTGTATAACTACAGCAGCTATGTTTTTAACATGGACAATTCAAACACAGCAAAGTATTAACATCTACCTTCCTTATTCACTAGTAGCTGTTAATCTTTATATGGTGCTTGTAATTATTTATTGTCCTCTTGTTATTATTTTGCCTAAAGGAATACAACACTCATCCTTTGGGAATGGAAAGAATAAATCATTAAAGAGAAAGTCAGTGATCGGTGTTATCTGCTATAGACAAGCCCCAATAAAGATGTTTTCTTATGGTTCAGTGTGCTGGGCTACTTCACACAGCTGTTAGAAAGAGGAAAGACAAGATGATGTCCAAGCCATGCCTAAGTTAAAGCAAACTGCTGAGTATTTTTGTATGAAAAGAACTGTAGTTTTAGCAAAATAGAGCTGTGCTTACTTTTTTTCCCCCCCTAGCTGTGTAGAATGCTGAGTTGCTCTCTTGCCTGTGATTTATACACTTCTGTTTGTTTTTCTTTCCACCTCTATGTTGAAATAACTTCCCTGAAATTTCTGTTTATGGAATCACTCTGGCCTCTGTGAACTTGATTTCCTTGAGAATCATAATTTCTGCTCAGGGTAGAAACCCAGACTCTCTATAGTCCAGGGTTGACATAGTTAAGCCCCCTGGAGGCAATTAATCTGTGCTTACCTTACAGACACTTTGTGTGGGACAAGGGCTTTCAGCAGTTGCCTCTCCCACTCCTTCTCCCTGACTGTAAGGAGAGCCTGGATGTCTGGTTTAGCTTAGCCACAGAAAGGCAGGTGAAAGGGATCCTCTCCAGGTGCTGCTTGAAAATGAGATACGCTTCAGAAGGCTGGATCCACCACCAAAGTTAAAGAATGGGAAAACCTGCACCTAAACTAAAGCCTGAGCAGGTCTTGTCGCAGCTGAGACAGATGGCTGTGAATCTGTAGTGGTCTGGGCATACCAAACTTCCCTCTTTCCCAGCGTAATCCAGCATCAAATATTTAGAAACACCTATGTGGAGATTATTAGCACAGGGATATTTACAAAATGAAAGTTTCTTGTCCTATGACATTAAGGAGCTCATAGGTGAGTCTTCTCCCAGCTTTGCATTGGTCCCTCCCCTGCATACTTCTGTGATATTTCTTAGGATCAATGGATTCTTTTGTTGGAAGAAGCTCATAGTCTGCAACTTTGTGGGGTTACAGCGAAAGATCAGAATCTAGTCTTATTTAGCTCTCTATAATGTTCCTATTTTGACTTTGTGCTACTTTATTATTTCAACCAAACTTTTCCTCTTTTAAAAGTAGCAAAATAGGCCATTTGATACCTACAATTTCTGAAATAGTCTTAACAGTACTCCCTTAAGATGGGGTGCTTCTTCACACCATCTACTTCTCTTTTCTACTACCAAAACTATTTTCCAAACACAACCAACTCAGATGATTGCCCTGCATTCACAGCAATTTTCACTTAATTTTTTCACAGTCATGAAAATTAGTGTAGCCCTAGGAGGACTTATTCAGCACCATTTATTAGAATGCTTTGCTGTGGAATAAACTGCAGTCCTTCCAGTTTTGTAGCATGAGGAGTGTGAGCATTCTTGAACTGAGAATGCTGCTAGGAATACTAATAGGAGAATCCTGGTTCTGATGTTCATCTTTTCGGAAATTTTTGAAAGGTATCCCTAATGTCTGTGAGGTACAGATGCTTGCAGTTTCTATTTTATCTATGCTTGATGTTTTCCTGATGTGAAATTTATTTTTGCAGCAAGACAACTCTCAGACGTTTCCACGAGCTTGTTGCAATTAAAAGGATATACCTTTAGGTAATTGGTGTGGCTCATAAAGCTAGCTCCCTGCAGAGAAGTACATTTCTGCTTCTGGAATATCTTTGGACATAGAGTTTTAAAATTTGTTTTAGTTCAATGGCAGAAAAAAATATTTATTTAGTAAACCAGAAAAAGAAATCCAGAAAATACAGTTTTTGCTGCTTCTTTTATTACATTATTATTTTTCTTTTTCATATTGAATATCTTCTTTCTCTTTGTCTCTGAATCAGCAGGGGAATTTTTAGTCTGAAGATTTGCAGAAAAAGCTCTAATTCTTGGAAGAGCTGAAGATTGAAGTATTTAATCTTAGGACAAACAAGGAAGAAGATTGAAGGTCAGGAGCCTGGGCTAGCAAGCAAAACCATTTGTCTAAATCTCTCTCATCAGTAACAAACTGAAAAGGATGTTAAGCATCCTTCTCACTATTTTCTTTATTAGTAAATTTTTGTACTGTAACATCACAAACATTCCTCAGGCTAAAGATTTTGTTCTGGAGGTACTGATGATCTTCATGTAGTTCATATTCCCATATTTATTAATTTGATTAGTTATTTCACTGAAAATCTGCATGGTCACTTCTTAAACCACTCAGTAATCCTAGCAGTTCCATGTGGGAATTCTCAGGGTTTTGTTGGTTTGAAATTAACTCTCTGAAAGCTTGAATATTTATAGTAAAAGAGAGGCAATTTCTACAGTACCTCCTGTCTGTCAGAGTGATCTGTGCCCTTGAACACTTTGGAAAATAACCCTTAATTTACTGTCTTGCTGGGGCTTGGACAGTGCCTACAAACCACACAGAGCCATCAGGCACTCTTTGAGTTAATAGGGAGAAACATGATTTTGCAGAGAAATTCAGAGTTGGAGCCTAATTTTAGAAGTTTTCAATCACTCTCCACATGTCTTTCCCTTCCTGAATAAAGGACTCTGCAGAGACCAGTTTTGCCAGCTCAAACCAATTGTGGGGATAACCTTGTGAGGCTAGTAAATTACATAAATGTTTTTTATACATTTTAGGGAATGCCTTTTCCCTTCTATTTGAAATCAATCTATCATGATCATAAGGCATTCATTTTATTACTGCTGGGAATCAATGTGTGTATTTGGAAACTGTATTTTTACTATTTGTGTGATACTGAAAGAACATAAAACTGATTTCGGTTGTCCTTTGGAATTTCTCTATTTGCAAGTGATTTAGACTTATAGTAAAAATTTGTCTAAACAATTTAGCTTTAATCAATATTTTCATTCCTGAGCTAAAAGGTAAGGCTACAAATTTGAAATTGATTTTTTTCCCCCTTAGTATTATGTGAGGTTGCATGGGGTGCTAGAGTGCTGGAGAGACAATCTGCATTTGGTTTTGTTGGTTTGTATGGATTTGGTGGGGGATTTTTCTTGATGTTTGTTTGATTAGGTTTTTGTTTTCGTTTTTAGAAAATGCTGCTCTGTTATTTAAAGCATGGAGAAATGTTTCTTTTTGCTCTCCTTTTTAAGCAAAAGAATTCAGGCGATGGTAAAATTAAAGAGAAACACTCTTCCAAAATGGCAGGAGATGATAGGAATGGTAATAAATAATGTTATTTGTTTCAAAAAGCCCAAACCTTTCTTTTGTGATATTACTGATATGTGTTTCTTAAGAAGTAAAGTTTATCCTCAGTTAATATGGTTTCTTTCTAAACAGTGACAATGTGAATAATCTTTTCATTTAGGTTTTGAAGTTTGCTCTTTTCAATGCCAATTCAGTTAGCGTTTTTTTGTTCCACAGAAACTGCCGTTATACGCCCATGCTTATTCCCACTGTGCATCAGCTCTCTTTCGTTTTTTTAACAGGGTCTGAGTTATTTCAACCTTAATGAAGCAAAAAAATAATAGACAACTGTCTTCCACATTTTTATTTAAATGATTCAATTATAATTTCTTTCATCATTGCAATATCATTTGCAAACACATCTGAAATATCTATTCCTCTGTAGATGTATCTTGTTTAATTATTAACAGGTAGATGATTCACATATTTGCAGCATATTTCAACTGATTTATTGTGGTTTTGTAGCATAAGTAAATGAATACCATTGGCTTCAGTATTTTCACAGCATTCTTTGGTTATGATTTTTTGGTTAGCCTTTGCAATTCCTTGCAATCTCTTGCAATCCAAACTCCAGTGAGCTGAGTGACAGTAGACCTGCTGGACAACTGATTGCTAGCTAAAAAAGAAAGAACAGCAGCAATAAGAGGAGCAATGAAAATATTGCAAACTGATGACTACTGTTTTTTTCCATTTCTACTGTATAGCATATAGCAGCTTTGTATAAAAAAATAGGATAACTAAAGTCTGCTGAAGTACCTTCTGAATATTCCTGCACTGAAGTACTTGCTGAAATTTCCTGTACTGAACCACTCAGGCTGTTTCAAGAGCAAAGCTCACATTTATTCTTTCCCTTATCCATCTTTTCAGTACCAGGTAGCAGCTATGATGGTTCACAGCCAGGGCATTCTGATAAAAATTGCTTCATCAAATGGAGGAACTTAACCATGACCTAGCTCAGGGAAGTGAATTAGGTGATATCTATGAGGGAAGAGAAAAAAAAAAAAGAAAAAATCCCAGGGACTTCATTGTTTATGCACACCCACCAGGTCCACACCAGGATCCTCATCCAGGACCACCCAGAATTGTGTTTGTGTTTCACAACTGGATGCTCGGCCTAGTGCCAGGGGTAAGAAGGAAGAATCATCATTCTCGTGGGGTTAGTGAACTATCCACTTTGTATGACTATCTATAAGGACTGTTATAGCTGTGAAATACATTAGCTAATTTCAAGGCTGGAAATAAAAAGGATGTCTAATAGGGACTTTTTAAGTGAGCCACACAATGCAGAAAGAAAGCTTTATTCAATCTTGCTTCTTAAAGCTCTTTCTCAGGCTTTTTTGGGCTCTGAAGTATCTCATTGCTCTCTGTTGTGTCACCAGAGAGCAGCCATACTCAGTGAGCCAAAATAGATCCTCTACAATCTTTCACAAGAATTGCCCACTAATTTCCCTGTAAATAACACAACAAAGACATGCTTATGACACGATTTTAAGTTTAATGTTGCTGGCTTCCATCAATTAGCATGATTGCCGGAGCAATACAGAAACAGTAGAGAAGATGGGGAGCAGAGAGGAATTTTCTTATGTGATGTGATTTTAAATTTGGTTTCATATTCACAAAAGAGAAGGGGTACAGTTGCAAATTTAAGATATTCCTTACATCCCCTCTCAGTTGCCCAGTACAGGTCATGCCTTTCTTCTAAAGTGTCACAGAAAGGAGAACTTTTTGACTAGAGGGGAAAGGTTCTCCACCCTTTCTAGATCTAATTTTTCTAATTTCTGTTAATTTGAGGTGGGTTCAAAAAGATAAGGGCTTGAGAGAACAAGTATTTTCAGAGATGATATCTTGGGTAAGAAAGTGCAGTAACATTAATACATTAATACTACTAGTAAGCAGAGTGCAAGGCCTCACATTCCTTTTTTTATCTCTGCATGGTGTATAATTTATAATGATTGTTATGCTCTCTCTACTGTTGTATAATATTGTTCTTTATGATATTTGGATACCAGTTTGGCTCCAGGCAGTGACTACAATTGAGTAAGTTTGTGTTGATATAGTTAATGAGGAAGAAGAAATTTTGACTTAGTGTTCTTTTTCATGCATGTAGAAACTGTTGCTTCAGATAAAATGATCAGAATAAGGAATTAGTTGATAGACTTATGTCTAAACAGCTCTTAAATGTGATTTCATTGCCCTGAATTTTTCTCATCTGTACATTGGGAAATTTACTGATACTTGTATTCCATGCTTTGCCATTTAGTACAATTTGCAATGTAAAGTAAGGGTAAAATTTCTAGGGATGTCTTGTTAATAATTTTGATATCCATGATGAAAACTAATTTCCAAGTTGATTGTGACTGAAAAATAAACTTTCTCCATAAAAATCATGAAAATTCATTTTTTTCTAGTAAATTACACAGTTTAAAATAATTGTAATAGCCAGTCAAAATAAAACTTATTCTCTAGAAGTTTTGTTACAGTGTTAGTTCATGTATTCTATATTACTCTCATGAGCTAAAAATTTTTTACCACTTAATTGACAAATTCACAGTCTGAATTAGATGAGAAACATTAATGATCAATCTCTATTTTCTAGAGTATCACAGTATCATTTAGGTTGAAAAACATTTCCAAGGTTTTTGAGTCCCACCTGTGACCACATTGTCAACCAGACCAGAGCACTAAGTGACACATCCTGTGCTTCCTTGAAAGTCTCCAGGGATGGTGACTCCATCACCTCCCTAGGAAGACAGATACAGTGCCTGAAAACCTTTGCTGTGAAGAAAATCTTTCTGGAAATAAGAAAATAAAATCTTCCTTTGTTATTTGCAACAATGGATTTTTTTTTTGGTACCTGTTTGTACGCATTTGTAAAGTTGTCTGTATGTACTTGGCAGGCAGGAACTGGGCAATTATTATGCGGAGAAAACAATAGTTAAAGAATGTATAATGGTTTTGAGCTTTGAGTTGAAATTTTGGAGTCACCCTAGCCAAGCTGGCCTTTGAAAACCATCTTCATTTTCATATCTTCCAGTTTCCTAAGATGAAAGTAAAAACATTGTGAAAAAATCCATTAAAGTGGAGTGTTGAAATGCTCCCATTGCAGGAGACCTCAGCTCTATGAGGAGCATTGTGTGTGTTCACTGCTGCAGCCTCTCAGTGTCTGATGCATACAAATCAGCGAAACCTGAACTCCCCTTTTACTCTCACCTTTTGTGCCCCTGTGGGAGATCCATTGTGTGGTAGTCCTGGGGTAGGACATTTTACAACCCCTTTAAAGCATCGGCAGTAGGGAATTTAGAGCACATTTTTCTAGTTTATAATATATCTGTGTACCTGTGTATCTGTGAAGTTGCACAGTTGGAGCAGCTCTGCTATTTATCCCTTAACCACGTTCCATACTGAAAGTAAGACTGGGAAAAATGGGTCTGTCTGTATGTAAATATAATGAAAATGAAAAAGCTGTAGCTGATTTTCTTGTGATGCAGAGGCTCAGAGTTATGCAGCAATGAATGAAGCACTCTGCTGGGCTCCTTCCTTAGGGCTATTTTAGCAGATTAAGCAAAGTCTAGTAGAGTGCAGTCATTTGTGCTGCTGAGCTGTGAGAATGATTGCTAGCCTGCTTTTGGCTCCTGGTGTCAGGCACTCTCCCAAATGATTCTGGGCATGGTGTGGAACTTTAGACATTCCAGGAACTACTCACAAGTAGACAGTTTGTACATAATCACTTTTATTTTTTTTTTTTTGGGTAAGAGTTTACCAACAGTGACAATGACTCTTCCACACCAACACTATGACAGTTCCTGGGATGTTTAATTCCTTGGTTTAAACACAGACCTTGGCTGCTAAAGATACTAAAAGATATGATTCAAGCATTTTGATCTTATCGAGAAAGGAAAGGGAGGATGAAATGGATTTCATTCTGATTTGTAAACTACTCAGAAAATTTTCAGTCAAGTATTCCAGTTTTGCTTTGCAGTAAATTCCTGTAAATCTGCCTCCTGTTAGTGGGGTTTGGTACATCAATAGGGGGGTTCATAACAATATTGTTAATGCTAAGGCTGAGCAAGTTGGTTTCTTCCAGGTATGAGACATGAATGAATTATACTATTGACTTGCCCTTTTCTACTTTATTTTTCACCCTGTTCCCCAAAACTGTGAAGAACATTTTTTCTAAATGAAACTGTAATTTTGCATGTAAACATAAAAACAGGAGTTTACCAAATTCTGTGGAGTTAGGGATGGATTTTTGGGAGTGGGAAGTATTAGAATCAGGAATAGTTAGAATTCATGGCGGAATCATCTCCAGGATTTGATAGTCTGTTTCTAGCAGACATAGAAGAAAAAGGAAGATTTCTCCCTAGGATCTCCAGGATTTTGGTCACATTTTGTTTCATTGGTTTTCAACCTTTAGTTAGTGAAGGAAAACAATCAGTGAAAAAACCACTATAAAGTATATTCTAATATAAAAATGTGGGTCTATTTGTCAATGTAGATTCTGAAGTTGCATGTCTCTAGAACTGCAGTTAGATGCTGTCTGTAATGCTAAAGTATCAAACTTTCTAAAAAACAGTAAGGAGTTAAAAAAAAAGGAATTATTGCTGCTAATGCCATGGATATAGTTTTAAATATTTGAAGGAACCAGATGAAAATTCGGCTTACATTCATGTGCACTTAACTTTACCAAGCTCATGCTGTAGTATTTTTCTACCGTATGTTTATATTTTAATAATACAGGGCCTGTATATGCAATTTTTTGGGGGACTTTATGTACTTGTCCCAGCGGATATGTGGCTAATTTATATTAGTGTGAAATGTGAAGATTTCTTAACTTGTTTAGGGAAGAAGAACAATTTGCTCTGGTCATTCACCCATTGACACAGAAATAGGTAGCCACTTACTTCTGATGTTTAATACTAATCTTTTTAAAGACTTTTTTACCTTTTCTATCATCATACCTGTCTTTGATTTAATTTTGTAAAAGCCATTAATGTCACACAGAAGATTCAAGGATGGATAGGAACAAGATTAAATAAGGGTTACTGTTTGACCATAGTTTAGTTATACACAGTAATATTTTTCTGCATCACATTACAATTTTTGTAGAACTGTGATTTTGGTAAAACTGCTGGAGATAAAGAAAATATGTTGTTCAGTTCGTTATCTTTCCATTTCAGATTTATAATAAAATATAAGTAAATTAATAACAGTGCACCTAAAAGTACTTCTCATCTGATTTTAGGGTTACATCCTACAAATTATAATGTGAAATATAGCCTGCTGGTACCCAGCTCCTTTGAGTTCCCATTTAGCTTGCATATTTCAACACTGATACTATAGTACTAACTTAGAAAATAAAAATTTCAATGGTTACTAGGTTCACAATTCCATCAGCTCTAGAATGCATTAAGATATTTTTTGAAGTCTTGAGCTACACTATAAACCCCTAGTCTTTTGAATATCAATTTTGTATGGGTTTTTTTATCTTTTATTTTCCACTTAACACTTAAAAATGATAGAATTTTTAAAAATGAAATTAAGGGATGTTTCCTACAGCTTTGTTTTCTTCCCTTCCCTCTCCCCACCCCCTTGCTAGACTTGTATTTTAAATTAATTTGATCTTTCTGTTTTGTAGCTCAGTGGGCAGAAATAACAAAATCCCAGGGAAAAAGCACTGTGAGTGTGTGTTTCTTTTGCAGACTTCAGTGTGGCAAAATTTGATTTTGATATATGAGCACCTAATCTGATATTTTAATAACAGTAGAAATATTCTCATTCATCACAGGAATAGGCACAGCTCCTGATGATTTCAATGGGACTTATGGGTGCTTCATACTACCCAAAGTACCATCTCTCAGTAAGGATTAAGGTTGTCATCATCCTTAGTCATTATAGTTCAGCTGTCACCATATTCCAGTTATTCTAGCCACATTTTCATATTTTCTAAGATTTAGGATGTTGGTCTTTTAAAAAGTCTGAACTTTTGAGTTTTCTTCTGAAGTAGTTCTTTTGTTTTTTTTTGCCAGGTATAAGTGAATCATCACAGTAAGGCAGAGATACGTTGACTTTGACTTCATTTTTCTTAGCTGTTCTAATAACTGTATCTCAAAAATGTACTTGGCTAAGCCTCATTTGGCATTTCTTGTTTTGCTGCAGCTGTCCCAGATACACCAATGTCAACTGAACCCAGGAGAACGTAATCTTCATGTTGTTTTATATGTATAAAAAGTATTCTGTCTCTACTGCTGCAGATAATATAGTCAAGAAAACATGTTTCTTATTAGATCTTGCTGATTTATGCATCAAATAGTTGCAGACTCTTGTATACATTGCCAACCACTATTTGCCATCTTCAGTGCAATCTGTAGTTCATACATCATCTAAGGCCGCCTCTTCAGCTCCCCTTTTCTCCCTTGCCAAAAGGACAAGGATTCCAAAGGACAAGGCCCTTACTTCTGAGGAATCAGCTTTTCCCTTAGGCTAGGTCACTAGCCAAAGACAAAAGTAACCCTCCCTTCTCATTAGAACTTGCTAAGAGGTCATCACTTAAGAATTTACAGATCCTCAGGTGGTATTTAGAAAAATTTCCTTTGTCCTATTATTTTTCTTCTAAATTGGCAGTTCTTGTTCCTTTTTGAACAAACATGGCTATCCCCACTGTTTCTCTGAGAGCACAACCTGTCTGGTTGCTAATATTCCCATAATATTCACAGTAAAATATTTTGTGATGGAACACACGTTTGGCTTAAAGTGCACAAAAGAAAGCCATGCTATGCTGTGTGTGCCTTACTGCTGAAAGTCTGAAAGGAGAAAGCAATTCTCTTTCATAGCATCCTTTTTATCTGAAGTTGCTTGTTTAAAAAAATGAAATACAGCTGCCTAATCCATGGATATAATATTCTTGAACTGAAAAAAGTACATCATTACCACTTTAATTATGTTAATGAGAAAAATTGTGAAGAAAATATCTCGTGATAATAAGTCCCAATTTAAATCCTGGTTGCCTCACACTAAATTTGAATTGTGGTAAATTCAAATTTGAAGAAAAATGGCTAATATTCTGTATGAACTTTAATAAACATAAAAATAACAAGAATATAGGACAGAAAAATTAGTCCCAGTCAACCGAACTCTTTCAGTAACGAGTAAGTGATACCTGGGACTGAATATGCAACAAATTATGCCTGTTCTTGTTTGGGTGTGCGACAGAGAAGCCCCAGAAGAGAAGGAATGTACAGCTAATATTGCAAAATCTGTACAAAATATCCTGGAGAGGTGCAAAGTACATGTAAAAGGAACCTGTAAGAATCAAAATGTAACAATCTAAAATCTGGTGAATGCATCATTGAGGGATTAATGTTAAGGAACTCTCCAGATAAGCTTGCCCTTGACATTGTGGATTGCTGGGATTTCATGCAAAAAATTTCATTCTTACTTTCCCTATTTCTGCTTGTGACTTAAACACTGCTTTCATTTTGGAAACCCTCTCTAGGCCTTAGACATATATTTGATTCCTTAGGCCATTTGATGCTCAAGTATTAGACTTCATTTGTTTTCCAGAACATACCTAAAATCTTGAGTGCTGTCTCTGGGTAATAGATGGTTGCTAGGAAGATGCTTTACCGGTTCCCAGGTCCTTCTCAATGAGATTAAAGGTTACCTACCTCTGATAATTCAGCTAAAGTTTTGATTGCTAGAACATACACCATCCTTTTAAGGTGGACAAGGTGGTATGCAAAACCATGCTTCCAGGAGAGAAATAGCCATGTGTAACTCTGTAGCCCTATAGACAAGTGAGTTTGTTGAGAATCTATATATGATTTAGGTTTCTTTCTTTTTTTCCCATAGTCTTTATGCATTAGGTACTAAATAGTGTTTGCTATTAAAAATACTAATTTCCAGTTTCCACTCTCCTACATGTGGACAATGTTCCTCACATATATCTGGGCTACTCTACGTTTTTGGACTTGACATGTTTACATTTTGTTTTAAAAGTGTGAATTTTTTTTATTTCTGCTTTTCAGCTGAAAACTGTGCTTTCCCCAGAGCTTGATGAGCAGCTTACCAAATAGTCTAAAAAGACACTTTAGACCCGCAGAAGAATTGGATTAATTTTGAAATGCAGAGATTTCATTAACTTCACATAAGAGAACAAGCCAATCAGTACAGTACTGCACATTTTCCTTGTCTTGGTAAGTGGTATTATGTATTGTTCCTGGCTTCTCAGTTCTATGGATTTTAAGTGAAACATAGCTGCTGAGTCATAATGAGTTAGAAGTCATTAAGCTTAAGTAATTAGTAACTGTTGGAAGAGTAAAAGACTGAGGACTAAGCAATGTATTTCTGTTAAATACTAAATATTCGAAAAGTCACTCTGTTGTTCTCAATAAATTTGTGAGCAAAAAAATGACAATCCATATTTCTGAGCTATTGCTTCAGATGGTCTAGAAAGTGTTGCAGCAACTGTCTAATGCCATATTGCAAATAAAATTTGCAATCTGTTATTGCTGAAATGCTAATAAGTAAATGAACTCAAAAAGTCTTTGATGGAGTTTTTTATGGAGATTCAGGTGCATATTGTAGACACATGGGGACATGAAATACTATGTGTTTATCCTAGATATCTTAGGGGAAAAAAATTAAAAAGAGACTAAAAGAACCAGTTCCTGGAAGAAAGGGCTTTTTGTGAAATTAAAAATATTCCAGAGAGATCACTTCAAGAACCTGAGCAAATTAGAATAAGTTTTCTCTGACAAACAATGAATGCTAGACTTTTTAAGTAAGTTTCTTGCTGCAAGAGATTCCAGGATATAGAATTATGTACTATTTGGCCTTTCAGATATCACATATATCTAAAAAAATAAAACCACAAAAAATTGAAGAAGATCTTCAGCTTCTTGGAATAGTAGAAAAAAGTTGTGTGGGAAAGAATTTCACAAAAGAAATTTGTTTGAGTTTAGACAAACTGCATCAGTATAGGTGATATGTATTGTTACAGGAATTTATTGACCATTCTTATTAGTTTTTTATCATGTTACCTCTTCTGCACTGTAGAAAACCATTTTGTCATTAGGAAACTGAGAAGATTAGGAACAAACTTTTCTCATGCTTGGGTAAAAGTACAGTTCAGTCTAAATATTGGACCAGACTGGCATTAGAGTGCTCAATCACAGAATAGAGTCCTTAAAGAAGTGGCAGTGAACGAGGATCACTCCTGTTCACACACTTGGTGAAGATATGCATATATCCAGTGCTCTGAGCTAGTGGCATAGGGACACTTTGTCAATATTGCTACGGTAAATGTTGAAGTGAAATGACAGATTTTCCTCCTGGGACTCCCATTGAAACTGATGTGTAATCATTATTGAGACTTAATTTCTTTCATGCTCTTAGCTGGAGGGAATGTGAAGCTCAGAGCCAGAAAGGAATCTGCAGTCTGACTGAGAGCAGGAGATTTGCCTGTAACTTTCAGAAAGTGACTTGAATCTGTTTGCAACCTGGAAGATGCTGCTCAAAGTTTTTGTTACAGTCCAATGCATTCATCAATGTATTGTCTTCCTTATGCCTTGCTTTGACAGATAAATATGATCAAATGTAGGGGTTAGCATCAGGGAAGATGATCCCAAGACTTAATCCTATCCCATAAAAACAGGGCTTCTTAAATAGGAACAGTGCGATCTGCCAGAAGATCTGACTGAGAAGAAAACTGAAATATGACAAGCAAAAGATGACTGATTTGTGTAGAAAAAAGAGATGATAGTTGGACATAAAGGAAACTGCTAAAAAATTTTGGACAAAATGATCTGTTAACTGGGAAGAACTGTGACAAGAAGGAGATCTGTCAGTGGGGAAAGGTTGGCATCATATGGCACACTAGATGTGCAAATTATCATCTTTTCAGTTGCAAAATCTTGGGCTGTGACAAACTTTAGGTGAAGAAATTCCAAAGGAGGTAAAAAAAATCAGGATGACTTGGTAGGGTGACATGACAGAAATGGGGACAGTGGGATGAATATTAGAAGCCAAGTTAAAAGTAATATGGCAGTTTTCAGCCTCCAGAAGAAGCTTAGATACGCATAATAGTTATGTACCTTGTCTTTCCTCCACAAAATATGAATGACAGACTTATTTTTCATGAGAATACAGATGTTCAAACTCTTCTTCCTAAACATCCTCTTCTCAAGATGTAGAGCTCTCCTGAGTCCAGCACAGTCCCACAATTGGCCTGAGATCTCAGACCTGTAATCACATTTTGACACTCTATGCTCTCCTGATAGAATAACAGCATTGTTTACTTTCAGTCATTTGAGACAGTAATGCATAGTAAGGAGCAAGGCAGGAGAAGAATAAGAAAAAAACTAATGTAGAGACATTGCCTTTCTAGACTCTGTGGTGTGTCTTTCATCCCAGGTCATTTTGTCTAAGGTACAAAGAAACTGAGTATTATTTATAAGCTATGCTAGAGATCCTTCCCATATAACCTTACTCTGAAGGCATGGTAAATACATATCCCTATGCACACACTGAAAACCTATTGCTCAGCAAATTTCCCTGAACAGTCCTGGGGCTTTGATCAAATCAATCAAGAAAAGACTTCAGTAGGTTTTTTGTTTTTTGTTTTTTTTTTTCTTCTTTTTTTTTAAGTTGGGCAACAAGTCTCAGAGGAAAAGGAATAAAAATGGAAAGCATCTTGTCATAAAGAAAAAGCATGTGCTTTTCACCTTTAATGTTCCTTGCAGCTTTATGTTTGGGAAGGTGATTTCAGCTTTCAGTAATGCTTTACTGTATAGAAGCACTGAGTGCTATCCAAGTCAAACTGTCCTGAGTCTTGCTATGTGGCCTTTGTTTGGTGGAATTAAATAGATCACAATATGTCCAGGAACAAATGACAGGGAGTTTAACATACCAACACAGTCAAATGACTGGGAGTTTAATGTACCAACACAGTCAAACTAAAGTTTATTTCAGACAATGATTTGAAGCAATGAAAATACTTCTGCTTTCAAAGACTAAGAGGGGTTAAAAAACACCTGTAGAATTGATGCTTTTAAATAAATGCCACCAAGTTATTTCCATAATAAGAATTCCTCACTGTGTCCATAAATACACTTTTTCAATATTTCAGGAAAATCTTTTGAACTCTGTTTAATATCTCATCTGGCATGTACCTCAGTGCTTGCTTTTCTGAACATGAGTGGGCATCATGCTTGACACATGTTCTTGCTTGATACTTGCTCTCAAAAACTACCCATGGGCAATCAATATTTTCACTTGAAGCATTTTGTGTATGTTCAGCATAGAAAAAAGACTGTTTTCTTTTTAAGAGATCTGATACATCACACATTGCTTAAAGAGGATATTTTCAGATGGAGTAAATGTATCATGTAATGAAACAGAATGTATTGTGAAAGGAGTTACCACTGAAGCTTTTCTTGCAGAAATATAGTGTAAATTTGATTTCAAATAGCCTGTCCTTTCCTCCTGTTGACAGATAGCCCTCGAGATTCAGGTAGTTCTCAGAACATTCAATTAAACAGGGTTCATATTGCTCATCATTAGCTTTCCTCTGTGCTGATTTTCCATTGTGAGCTCATAAATGCTATCATTAGAAGAACCTTTCAAAAGAGGTTACAGTTTTGAAAGCATTTAATTTGCTTTTCCGGATGGATTATTACTGCTGTCGTGTTATTAACCAGCATAAAGAATCATGCATCGGGTGTACTTAGCATCAAGCTGTTTAACTAAGATTACTCTTGTTAGAGATGCACTGTGCATAATATTCTGCACCAGGTAATGCAAACCAAGAAGCAATAACCACAGTAGCCAAAACAATGTATATAAGCTTTTGCTGATTTTTCAATTTCAGTGCACAGGTCTGCTTCCAACAAACTTAATCACAGAATTATGAGCTTTTTTTAAAAATTCACCTAAAAGGCGCTTTTTTTTTTTTTTTTTTTGTCAGACGTGGAAAGAAAACTCATTTTCTTCTCTTTTTTTTCCCAGACTTTATTATTTCCAGTTAGTAGACTGAAATGATTGCTTCTATCTCTTGGGTCTAATAAAGCAATTTGGCTCTTTAATGGGCCTTGTTAGGGTTGACGACCAATGTCTTTCTGGTATTACTTTTTGCATTATTGGTGCACTACCTGCTGAGTCACCAGCACAGAAACCAGAGGTTAATTTCACTTTCACTAAATGAAGCAGATAATCAGCCATCAGAGGATGGCTCCTGTACTGTAAATAAGTCTTGACAAGCTGAGGGACAGCACTGTGGATCACTCAGCCCTCTTCACACCATCTGTCCACAAATTAAGACAAAGTAAGGATATTAGTTCAGTACATTTCAAAAGCTGTACTGACAAACCCACATGGACATTTTTAAATGGCAATGAATAACTAAAACATTTTATTAGTATTTCATTGAGTCATATCTTACAGTTTTTAGTTATGAAAACTTTTCCAACAGTGACTGTTTGGAAAGTGTCTTGACCAGATGTACAGCTAACGACTGTCAAAGCAGATTCATTCCAAAGTATTTTGCTATAGAGTATTTTTTACTTAGGTTGAAAGTGGTATGGCACAAGCACCTGATGGCAAATCTGTTGGATATACCAGAGATGTTACATGGAGAATAAACTTCCAGCTAATGGGGATGCTGTTACATGGTTTCAGGGGCCAGAAAAATTATTGAAAAATAAGAACTCACCAGAATAATGAATGGTGGGAAAAAAATCTTGTATATTGCTGAATTGAGACTGTATCTTATCTATTTCACTAAATCCATGTGACATGAAGGCAGAGCAGTGTTTCAATTGAACTTACACTAAATCACACCAGCTTGCAATGGAAATAGGAATGGATTTTTCTGCAAGAGAATTAGTTTTATAGATACATTTTAATTATTCATTACATGATATGTCTATTCATGTGCAGATCTTATTTTCAAATAAAAGAGAGTTTAAAGGGTTCAAAGGTCAAGTATGTATTAGTGACTAAAGCATAAAAATATTATGGAGCTATTCTAATAATCTTCAAACTAAACCCTATGAAAACAGGAAATCCAGAACTGGAGTCAGAATAAAAAGATGGCAGAAACCAATTTTTATTTTTCCCTGGAACAGGGCCACACGATATTTACAAGGCTGTGAAATAACTACAGGGTTATGATTAATGAGTAATTACGCTTCCATATCCAGATTTGGCTAAATAGTTTTTTAAAGAAAGTGTTTTAAATTTTTCTTCTTCATTAGAAGACAGTAATAAAATTAAGCATCTAAACAGAATTTAGCAAGAAAGGTTATTTTTTTCATAATGGTTTTGTACAATGGCTTTTAGTTTGTAGATAGTAGGATCATAATTATCCAGTTTAATGGGTGCTTGGATATCTAGTTTACCTCCTGTCACCTGAATTGAGATGTCATAATCAACAGCTGGATCCTATACATAGGATACAGCTGTGGGCATACAGCTCTGTGAGAATGGAGCAATTCCCTTCAGTCATGTGTGCCTCTGCACTTACTCTATGGGGATCAAAGGTAACTGGCATAAATTAAGGAGCTAATTTTTCATCTGCTAAGCTTAGATGAGATAGGAGCCACCTACGGTTCAGAGAAGTGCTTTCCAAGCATTTTTAATTAATGTTGATCAGATTCTCATTACAACCAGAGGACTGTCCCTTAATTGTGTTCTCAGAAGAAAACCCATGCAGAAAGTGAATGAAGTCACACTAGAGTTTTGGACTAGGTTATTGATGAAGTTTGTTTCTATGAGAAACTTTTATATTATTAATTGCAATCATCTATCAGGTTTTACTCTTAAAACCTTCCAGTAGGCTTGCAATATGGCAAGATGTAAGAGGTGCACAATGTTAAAACCTGTAGGATTCTTAAGTGTTAATTGATGAAATGTATTATTAAATCAATCACAGTATCAACACAAAGTAAATAATCAGATTAGAAATTATTGAAAATAATTTTTAAAAGGCAAATTTGGCCTGTGTTTAGTTACTGCCAGGTTTCTGTTCTTTGCACCGAAGCATTTGATCCTGCTGACTTCCTGGAGCCTGGCATCTGTTCTCATTTGGCAAACTGATGAGTCATAGACCAGTAGGTTTTGGTTTTGATCCAGGCCCAGGTGAACTGAACCTCTGTAATAATTTATTTAATGTCATCCTTGCTGACAGCACCTTCTAGTAACATAGTCTTTGTCTTCATTCCTATTATTTTCTGTTGCAGCACTCTATTTAATCATCAAAGCTAAGATTCATCACAGTTGGCTCTAGAGAGCTCATTTTACTGAATTCAAGAGTTTAAGGTGAAGCAGAATTAAATGGTTGGGCAGAGAAGCTGTGAAACTACTCTTTGATTATTAGGATATGGGAAAGAGAAGACATGAAATAGAGTGTGTTAGGGAGAGGTGGCCAACTTGGGTTTAGTAATGCTTACATAGACTGTGCTTAAACAAAGTTATTTTGCCTATAATATTGCCTAAAATTTCCTTCTTTTGGATAAATATTGACCTTAAATTACATATTTTAGCATTACAAGATGCAGGCTCTTTTAGTGTAAAATGAACTTTTAGAATATATTCACTTAGTTTTAAAGGTGAGAATCTGCAAGAACCGGTTTGGTAAAGCCCTGTTTTTAGCAAAATAAGAATATAAAGAAGAAAAAACAGTAATGAAGTTATAGATCAAAAATACTCAAAATAGATCAGTTGAATTGTTTTTGAAGATTCTTCTGATTATTTGTATTTTTAGTAGCTTAGCTGTTCACAGCAAAAGAAATGTACTCCCCCGGCTTAAAAACATTGGCTAAAGAGGATGTTTAACTGAAAAAGCTTGTTTTGATTTCTTTCTCTCAAATAAGTCTCCACAACAATTGCTCCAGAAAAAATCTTATATAATTTACTGATGAGGGGGTGTATGGAACACTCTCTCCGAAACATCAGCAGCTGGGGTTCTGATTCCCATTAAAAGAAAGGTTGAAAGAGCAACCTTTCTTTCTGTGGTTGGTTTTAGCTAGTAGAGGGCTATAGTGTTTTATGTGTTTCCTATCTGAAACACAGAAAGTGAGAGAGGCTCCTTGGAAATGACTACAGTCTAGTTTATCTTGAAGAAAAGGAAATTAAATTTATTCTCTAACATCTAGAGTTTTTCCTCTAGTAAATTACTCCTTTATTAACCTCTCTGAAATTATGAATGCTGTTATTGAATGTTTTAGGTTTTCACGTAATGCTTTCTAAATTTAGACTAAGAAGTAACGTCCAGGTTCTAGGTTGTTCTTTCTTAAAGCTTATCACTGCTCCATTTTAATGATAAACTGATATTCAAGAAATAATTCACTCTTACACAGCTGAACTTATTTTTAGTAAGTGTTATTTGGGACCTGCAAGCTAAAGTAGTTTCTTGAAGATTTGAACCTATGCAGCATAGTCTGTAGATTGGAACTTCCTTAGAGTCTCTCAATACTGACTTGAGAGAAAGAGTTTTATCATAATTTTACTCTCTTTTATTCTCACATTGTTAGTTGTAGTCAATTTTACTTTTAACTGTGTTGATACTACACAGAAATGAGCTCTCTCTGAGAGCAGAAGAAAACCTGTAAAAGCATGTAAACATGAAGGGTATTTTGACAGTTTTCTAGTACTTTTCTCTCTCTTGCCTTTTTATTTTATGCTTCCTTGGACTACTAAGATGAAACAGAAGAGGTTTAAAATAATTTAAAACTTCATTTTGCATGCAAACAGCAAGCTCATTACCATGGACAAATACCAGCCTTGCTTGCTTTGAGGAGTCCCTGTTACTATGACTTTGAGGAGTAGCTGCTTGATGGCCCTCGGAGCATTGTGCATGCCGCTTTTCATTTGGCATCAGGCTTCAAGACACATTAGAAGGACTGCTCACATTCTGTTTGGAAAAGCCTGATAAAAACACAAGCTCTTTTTTATTTATTTTCTGGGTATTCAGGACTGCTTTGCTCTTATTCCAAGCAGACCTTACCTAGTATTGATATCCTGTTGGTACTGTGATGTGGCCATTAAATGCATTTAAGCTGAGATAACAAGTGCAAGCCCAGAAGAGACAGAAGGACCACAGAAGAGCACAGGATGGACTTTGGGAGGCTCACTGCACTTCTGTTCACATAGCAACAAGTATCTACAACCTCTGACGGCAGACCAACAGGGAATATTGGGAACTTCCGCTGTCAGATTTGGCAGTCATTCAAGCAGTGTAGACAGAAGGGATTTGGTCCTTTCAAATGGTCATTTTTAGGTCCTTTCAAATGGTCATTTTTACTAAACATAAACTTAAATTATTTCTCCCTTAAATTTGCTTACTCTGAGGCATGTACACTACCTCTCTTCAATGAGCAGTGATTTCATTCATCAAATAACTTCCAACAATCATCTTTTCTCATCAATTAAATATTTCTTTAACTTATCGTTGTTATATTCATGAGACATAATTTTCTTGTAACTGTATTTTAAGTGCTTACGTTTTTTTCATGCTTTCCCTCTTTCTTGAAAAAAAGATCCTTCATCCATGCATTTGAATGGAATAGCAGCATTTTTTATGCATTAATATCAGAAGCCTTATAGGAACTGCTACAAGCTGTTGGCAAAATTGAGACACCCTCAGGATGTCAGTAGCTGCTGTGACACACAGATAAGAGAAACAAAGTATTGGAGGTAGTCCTGTAGTCTTCTGGGAATGCTCCATTAAGTGGCTATTAGGCAGTTCTTGATCAATGATTTACAGATCTCCATGCAGAGAAATGCAGTGGAAAGCTGTGCCTTAGAGCACCTTTTCAATTGGCACATACATATAGTTTTCTTACTAGGTATATTTTGTGGAGAAATTTTAAAATGCATCATTAACAACTGAGGAAAGCAATGTGATTACCAGACTAGCAGTCACCTATGCAAAGTACGTGTTATTTAGTGGAAGGAAAAAGGATAATTTCTCTTTGAAAAAGAAAAAAAAATCCTAGTCCTATTCCCATCACACCAAAGTGGAAATATGTCTTGGGAAAAGCTTATTCTGCTAGAGTTCCAACATTTCAAGGCCTCTCACTGGATGCCTTTATAGCTCATCTTCCAGGTGTTGGGAGGTTAAGTTCTCCAGCCTGATCTGCTGTGAAAATTACTTATTGCCAACAAGAACAGTTGATAATGGATAAAACTAAATAAATGTTAAAACCAGCTCAAACACAAATATAGAGAAGGACAAATTACATTTTGCACTGGTTCAGGAACCATGCTTAATTCTAGCTCACAAGAAAATCCTACCCTCCCCATCACACGGACATCTCTAAATCCTGTTTAGTGATGTACAGAGTTAAGAGAAAATAAATTATATTCTGTGTATCAGAGAACCATGAGGCCCCTGCCAAATGGGTTGTTTGTCATTTAGAATTTTTATAAACATTTCGCTTTAAGTATCTTTGCATAATCTTGGAAGAAAAGAACTTTTCTGTGTTATCACTAGTTATTTACATATGTATTTAAAAGCAAAACTATTTCCTCTCATGGAAAATATCTTAGAGGATATTGTAACATTTCTCATGGCCCTAATGTCAGGGAGCACTTAATGTGGAAATGTGTGTACTCATTCTTCATCTGGTTTAAGACTGAGAGGACTGAGATTATCATTCTGAGAATACTTTCCTTTAGTCTTTTTTTTCCCCCTGAAATATCTTTTAGGCCAGTACCACAATGTTGTAAATTTGAATTTTAAAGTAATAATGGTCATACTTAATGAAACACCACTTACTATGTTTTGTACTTATTGTTTCTTGTTATATGCAACCTGAGGAGGCAGGAAGGACAGAATTCAACTTGAGATGAAGACTGTTAAGTGTCGGTGTCTGTATTGTGTAAACTTCCTGTCTAGTCAATAGTCAATACATGCAGTGGAACCTAGGAGTTTATTCATCTGACTAGCTAATAGACATTAACTTTTACATTGAGTTTAATCACATTCTTGAACCTCTGCTGTCTCTGCTGACTGAATATCTAGCAACTACCATGGCAATTGAAAACACTTAGCTCACCTTAGATATACAAAATTTAAGTACCTTATTTGGTGACTCTGCTCTTTCCCATTCTTAGTTTTAGGTCTTTCTTATGCTGATATCCATCTGCAGATCACTCTTTAAGGTGATGATTGTTGTCCTTCATTCAGGACCTATAGAGACTGAATAATCCACTTAAATCCACTTTCCTGAAACAGTCTAATTGAAGTTTTTGGATGGAATTTAAATTGTTCAGAAAGTCAAAAAATAATATTTGCCAGCTATCCACAGCATTCTTGAGCTAATGACTTACAAGTACTCATACACTGGCAGTTTCTGAAAGCAGTACAGACAGGGAAGCACTCAAATAATTCAAAATCTGTCAGCCTTTGCTGTTCTTTGGATGGACTCTGACTTAGTTTGTAACCTTATCTCATCCACCACTGTCTCTTCATGTGTCTCCTTTATAGCTTATTTATGTAAAATACTCCCTGTGGTGCCATCTTTGGATCACTAAGCCTATTGCCCGTGAGATTTGCATCACATTTTCAGTTTAAGTTCAGAAAGCATCTAAAGGTGTTTAATTTACCCCTGTTTAGAGTATCTTTAGATTCTCATGTTTAATCAATATTTAAGTCCTGTTGAAAAGATGATGAGATACGCACATAAAATTTTATTTGTGAGGTCCACAGATGATGGCATTAATTGACTTGAAAGTTACTTGGAGTAAAGGAGGGAGGAAGGAATCCATATGAATGAGAGAAAAAACAGGGAAAGTAAAATTAAATAAGGAAGAGAGAGGAGAGAAATCTTTTTCCCTGGTGTCTAGCTGGTAAATTAAGTGGCAGGGTCCCCAGAAATGCATAATCCTCTCTTGCATATCTTTTCCAGTACAATGGTGTAGCAGGAACTGATAAACATGATGAGTTTTCCTGATAAGCCTTTTTCCCTTTATGGTTTTCCTCAGGACACAGAAAAACTTGCTGTTTTATTTTTTCCTATTTATTGTGCTTTTAGAACTGATGGAAGCATGCCTAATTAGTTACAATCATTACACACAAATTGGTTTGCTGTGTTTTGGGCCTGCATGTTGTTGGGTAATGCTTGTCAGTGATTCATGACCATTATCTGGAATGTTATTCACTAAGCCCTGTATTCCTGCAGTATAAACTAAAAGTTACAAAACAAGGAATAGGGCAGGGGTAGGGAGATGATCCTCATGCCAATGGAAGTAGCTCCTCAGGAGAGTATGCCATTGTTATAACATTGGAATTGGCAGCTGCAAGGCCATGAGAATAACATGAGGAAATCAGCATGGGAACAAAAGTGGGAAAATATTGCCACATCAGCTGTAGTCAGACTACAGCATTGCAAATGTAGAGACCTTTATCTTTAGGACCGTTAAGACACTCAAGGCACTGTGCAGTGTAAGTGTATGTGCTTAAAGACAAACACACATATTTAGGAGCACTGAGAAATAGGAATGGTTTTCCAAGTTGAGAACCTTGAAAACTATACTATACGAGAGGATCAACTGTAGTCAGTTGATGTAGTATGTGGATGATTATTACATCTCTTTTTCCCCAGAAATTTGAACTTACCATGACTATTGGCAGTAATGTATGAATGGTTGGATGATTATCAGGTCGTTATATGGTATCCTCAGAATGTCAGTGGTATAAATGTCATGTATTTTTGTGGTAGTACAGTAAATATGTGTAACAGGAAGTGCACTACTCAGTAAAGATTTATTAGCATCTCACATACCATGTGACAAAGTTTAGTAAGACTACTGAGGTTAAGCATATTATTCAGGTGCACTGCAACTTCCTTTCAGAGGATGATAAAACCAGTAGGGTCAGAGCGTGGGATCACACTGCCCTGAATCAGGGCCAGTGATTTAGAGCAGTTGCTGAGAAATTTTCGGGACTAAGATAGACTGGAATTCTCAGGGAATGATTTAATATATCTGAAATGTTGGGTAAAGCACCTGTTGATGCTTACTGCTTTTCAATAAATTAAACAAGGACAAGGGTGGGTGTTTAAAGAGGGAGAAAAAGAGAGTGATCTGCAGTCAAATATGTATTAACATGAAATATATAGACATTTAAGTTGGGTAACATGAAGGAATGCTTCAAGAGATTATTTGAATAATGTATATCTAACAACATTTCTCACACAGCATATTTGGGCAACCATTTAGTCAGGAAGACACTAAAGGTATTGTGGACATTGTACTTACTTCATCCATAGTTTAATAGGTGGTGTTTTTCACGATCCCCTGAAATTAGCCTTACCAAGTATAGACAGTCTACCTTGAGTAGTGGTTACCTCTGAATCATAAACATACACATCATGATTGAGGTGTTTTTAAAAAGTTGTGAAATAAAAAATCTTTCAAATTACTAGCTAGCAAGATGTCCAACTATCCAAATTTTTAATTTAGTGTCCATTTTGTACATCTACCTGGGATGTAACAAGTAAAGAATTGTTATGATAATAACATTTCATGTTTCATTGAAGTTTCTTTTTCTTATTCCTTTCATTCTGCCAACTATTATATAATTCATATTTCTTCTGAATAAGTAAGTTATCTTTGTGGAAATGTAACAAGCAAAACAGAGATCATCCCTGGGCAATACTGTTACTTACCTGAACTGTAGAAGTTCAGTGACACCACTGTGTTAATATACTAAAGTAAGAATAACTGTTTTCAAACATGCGGCCCAAGTTTAGTCCTTACAGACCTCACCAGACTAGTTTGCTAAACAGGGGCTTAGAAAGACTTCTAAAGGAAAGTCAAAGAGGTAGTTACAGTAGAATTTGAAACTAGTGTCATCCTTTTGGCTCTTTGCTGGAAAGGGTTTTTAGTTCTCCGTGTGAATTTCAAGTAAGTATGACCCGATGCACATTCTTCCTGTCAAACCTGGCAAAGTTACAGGTGCAGAGAAAATGTTTGTAGAGTAGAATTTTTTTTTTTAGTTAACCAGAGCAGTCTCCTCTAATAAATTATCATCAATATTTTATTAGTTTTTTATACTATAAAGAAGAAAAAACTACCAGCCTTTAATTAAGGTTCCATAATTTCTGTTGCATTTTAAATTTTTAAATTTTGCTGTAGAGTATCATATTTGCATATTAATAATTGAATTCCTTTTTACTGTTACGCTAGATAATTTCTCTGTTGATTCCATCACTTAACCAAGAACAATATATTTTCATCTTTAATTGGCAAAAGGCCTCAGGTGAAAATTTTCCACTTTAGCTTTACTTGTGTTAAATACCAACTCCCACTACAATGCGAATCCCATTGCTAAAAAAGACAGATAGATAGACAGTGCCCATTCCTCAAATAAAGGAGATGAACTATTCTTTTGCAGCGTATGTCCTTTATTTATTAGAAGGCTAAAGTGACTGAGCAGTTCCAATAGCCTCATTGTCTGGATGTCTTGAGTCAGGCTAATCTGATGAGTACATGTTCAGCCAGGTATTATTCTTGACTTGCTGTCAAAACAGGTAGATGGTCCTTCTGACAAAACAAAGGATATCTTATTAGGAGGTGTAATGTGCCTGATATAACATGAATAGATATTATATGGATGTGCTCTCTCCTTCCCATTGATTACTGGGGTATAAAAGAGCTTGGGCTTAACTTTTGACCTTTGGATGGTATCATGAATTTACCGTAGACAACAAGTAAGCCCCACACAGGCACTTGCCGCTTGCTCACTTTGCTCTAGTGGGGTAGGGGTGAGAAAATTAAAAAATGGAGAGAAAGACAGTTTAATAGGTAAAGCAAAAGCTGCACACACGAGCAAAAGCAAAACAAGGAATTAATTCACCACTTTGCATGGGCAGGCAGGTGTTCAGCAATCCCCAGGAGAGCAGGGCTCTGTCCTTCATGATGGCCACTTGGTAGAACAACAGCATCACTTCCCCACTTTCTCCCTCTTTCTTTCAGCTTTATACATTGATAATGACACCATTTGGTCAGGAATATCTCTTGGGTCACTTGGGGTCAGCAGACCTGGCTGTGCTGCCTCCCGGCCTCTTGTGCACTCCCATGGTGGGGTAGGGTGAGAGGCAGGAAAGGCCTTGACTCTGAGTCAGCCCTGCCTGGGACTAGCAAAAACATCCCTGTGTTACTAACAGCGTTCTCAGCACAAATCCAGAACATAGCCCCATACAAGCTACTACTGATAAATTTAGCTCTATCTCAGTCAAAACCAGTACTCAAGGTCAAGGCTAGGTGAAATTGACTTATGCTTTAAAACTTTGTTGAACCTAAGTCCATGATGAAGTGCTTTCCCCTGCTGGAATCAACAGTTAGGAATTCTCCCCTACTCTGTTCAGGTCTCTTTACATGTAAATATTCACTTTAAGTATACAATTTTTCAATTCTGAAACAGAAATAGGATTTTTTATTTTTTTTACAGAATCACAGGATAAGCTGAATTGGAAGGGACCCTAAAGTATCACTGAATCCAAATCCTTGCCTTGCACAGAACCATGCCCAAACTCACGCTGTGTGCCCACGAGTATTGTCCAAATGCTTCTTGAACTCCACCAGTCTTGGTGACTAGTTCCCTGGGGAGTCTCTTCCAGTGCCCAATCAACCTCTGGGTCTAGAGCCTTTTTCTAATATCTTACTTACATCTTCCCTGACATGACTTCAGGCCATTCCCTCAGATCCTGTCACTGGTCACCACAGAGCAGAGATCAGTGCCTGCCCCTCTTCTTCCCCTCACGAGGAAGCTGCAGACTGCAATGAGGCCTGCCCTCAGCTGCTCCTCCAGGGTGAACAGACCAAGTGACCTCAGATGCTCCTCACACAGCTTCCCCTCAAGGCCCTCCACTATCTTTGCTGCCCTCCTCTCTAATAGCTTAATGTGCACCCAGAACTACCCCTGGGACTTGAGGTGAGGCTGCCCCAGTGCAGAGCAGAGCAGGGCAATCCCCTCCCTTTCCCAGTTGGTGATGCTGTGCCTGATGCACCTCAAGACACTCTTGGCCCTCCTGGCTGCCAGGGCACTGCTGACTCAGATTCAACTTGCCACTGTCCAGGGCACCAGGTCCCTTTCCATAGCTCTGCTTTCCAGCCTCTCATTCCCAGTCTGTCCATACACCCAGGGCTGCCCTACCCCAGGAGCAGAATCCAGCCCTTTCTCTTGTTGGACGTCATACAGCTGCTGATTGCCCAGCCCTCTCATTTGTTGAGGTCACTCTGCAGGGCCTCCCTGCCTTCCAGGGAGTCAACAGCTCCTCCCAGTTTTGTATTCTCTGTGAACTTTCTTAGTATCCCTTCCACTCCATTAAATAGACATCACATTCAATATTTGAAAAGAAACCAACTTGCAAACTCAAAAGAGAAAAGAGCATTTACCATATCTATTGACTACATTTAGATAAATATACTTGAAGCTTGAGTAGTAAAGACATGGGATTTGTAGTGAATCACACTTTGTATATTTTAATGAGGTGATAATTCAAAAAAATGAAATAGAAATTTAAGCACGTAAGTCTTCCTACATTTATGTGCAAAACCAGCCCTGCATTTTCCATAAGTGTAAAATTTATATATCTACAGCTGTGAAAGAGCATTTAAAGTACATTTTTTGATTTAATGTGTATGCTTTTATGTTGCAAAGCATATTTTAATTTGAGCATCAAATACCGTCTTCATGACAACTTATTGAAATCTCATATATATATAGTTGACCTGACAAAGCTGTTCTATTTAATTGGCAGAGAAGAAAATACACTCTTCAGACTATAAATAAATAAAACTAGATTTCTAGAGAATGACATTATTGGCAGATTGGTAAAAGGATTAATAGAATTCCGCAAAGGAAGTTCCCTTTTATCAACTGATAAGTAGAGGCCTGTGGCAGAATGTTGATCCTGCTAAAAGGCTTTAGCTTCTGTGTTTGTAAAGGAGATGTCATATTTCTCACTTTTCTCATTTGGTGATTTGTGTATTGTTTGAAACCAAATGAAGGACAAAACACATCACAAAATTTCTAATATTCAAATTTTCAGAAAAGACAAGTACTTGATAATGAAAGGTTAATATACTCTAGAAAAACGGCTGGAGAGGGAGAAATAATTCCTTCATCAACACTTCTGTATGTACGCTTCAGGACCCTCAACACTTCTGTATGTACACTTAGGTCTGTAAAAACACCTTCAGGAATTCCAGGTACTGCTTTCTGATCTAAGTCCAGTCATTTTTTCTCTCACTGACTCCACTCTAAATCATGATAATGACAATGCATTATTTTTACTTGATCAGATAAAGTAGAATTCTTGCTCTTCAGTGATGTCCCTAAAATGTCTTTTTTTGAAAAACAGTTCCAGAGTTGTGCTTTTATTGTATAATTTTTTTCCAGTGGCTTACCTAGTTGTCTGGAAATGCCTCCTCCTTTTGGCATACTCTTGGTGGAAGCCACATTGTTATTTCAAAACTAAGTCCAGAAGGATGAGAGTGTCCTTGTTGTACCTCCTAGAATATTGCAAGGACTTTAGGACACTAACCTTGTTAGCAAGCAATTCTCTGAGACTTCTAGGAACATCCAGTGAAGCAGAAGCCAGCAAAAACAAGATAGTTCCCATTTTTCACACAGATGAGTGCCCAAAAGTGTGATATGCTGTGAGGTGGCTTCACAGTTAGTGGGCTTTGTTATTTTAAATTGACATTGCTTTTGTTTTTGGATGGTTCCTGATGGAAATCATGCTACTTCTTGACAGAAAAAATGCCTCTAGAACAAAGTTGGGCTGGTTTTGTTTGTTGGGGTTTTTTTTTTTTGGGTTTTTTTTTTTTTTTGGTAGATGGAGTCAAAGCATATTATTTTCCAGCTTCAGTAAACTACCACAGCTGGACTCAGGTGATGTCATCAACTGTGAATTATTTGAAGGCTCCCCACTATGCACAGACAAAAATATGCTCTTTCATCCAAATTCAAAGCTTCTTTTATTTGTATAGCACCTATCAGATTTCATCCTGTGGAGGTTTATGTGTGGCAAAGGAAGCAGAAAATCGCTGAGGACAGTAGACATGACACTTGGAGATGTATATGTGTGTATGTGTGTTTGCATGTGTACAGTTCATGTGCTCCACAAGGTAGTTTATTAAAATGTGTTCAGTCTGAAAGCTTTTTTTTTTCAACTAGCATAGATGGTCTAATAATATTTATTATTTCTCCTTATAAACATTTCCTTCCTTGTGGAAATACACTTGTACACAATACATATTATTAAATTACTCACCCATATATATAATGTAACACAATAGTTATTGTACATCATTTAACATTAGTTTTCAAGACAAGATTCAGTCTCTCCAATTTTCTTGTTAAATAAAACCCCATAAATCTTCCATCATATTTCTATATTTCACTTTCATCTTTGTTTAAAATTATTTATTTTAAAAAGCCCTTAAAATATATTCAAACCCTTTATTAAAAGTAAGTGCAATAATCTATATTATCTCTGCATTTATTCTACAAACTTTCCCAATAACTGTTCAGCTCTGCACGGACTAAAATAACACTTAATGTGAACATGCACGGTGGAATTTGAAATCTTAATGGTTCATGAAAGTCCTAATGTTATTAGAATTTGTTACTATCAGTACTGAGAAGAAAAATGAGAGAGTTGTTTCAGTTCACCCACCAGTCAAGAAAACTAATGATCTTTCATTTGACATCTCTGATGCCATCGTTTATGATGAAGGATGAAATGAGTATAATTTGCATTTATATAATCTGTCCTTTTATCATTCCAAAATGTATATACTTATACAGCACGCATGATTTGCACTGTTTCCTTACAGAATAATGATAACATATATTTCACATATGTGTTGGGCACATGTATTTCTTTGAGTCTTTTCTCTGGATCTCTCTTTTCCTGTAGTTTTTTAGACCTCGATTGACAATTTGACCTTGGTGCCTACTGTTTTCCTGAACACAATCATTTGCAAAACATCCTGACCTATAAGCTTTCCAATCAACTTCACTATGTAGGTGGGCCTATCAGAAATGAGATGTGGGATGGGAGTACAGCTCTCCTAAAGCTCTGTGGTATGCTGCTGCTTGTTGCCTCACAAACATCAAATGATATAAAGCAGTCAGCAGCTATGCAGAGAAAGACTATTTGGAAAAATTGCTAAAGGTAATATTTACTGAAATGGGGATCCAATAAAAATAACAAAAAACTCAGCAAAATCTTTATAGACTTGTTTCTGAAATGTAGCAAGTCCTGTGAAGGGAACATTAGATGAAATCTTAAATACTAATTGAATCCATGCTTTATTTGAGTACAATTTACAGTCACACACAGGGAAAACTTGCAACATTTCTTGACATCTCATACTTTCTAGCAACCTTTTCTATCACTTTTGAAAGAGATTTTCACTTCCCAGAAGAACTACTGTATGAAAATATTATTTCTGAGTGTTCACTTTCACACTACATGCAATACTTCTTCTTTATAAAAGGGCAGTAGTGACTTAAAGCATCAAGCAAGACAAATATCTGTGGAATGTCAGTGCAGTTTATTTTCATTCCTTTCTTCTCAGAACTGACTTAACACTTCTTAGTTTTGTACTTCTAATTATGGCAAACATTATACCAGATCACGATTTCGGATAATTTTAAGCAGCTGAAGGCAGAGCACAATTTATCCAATACATTCTAAATTATGCTGGGATAGCTTAAGGCGTTTTGATCTAAAGTCCGCATGCATAACCTGTCTCTGTCTGTTGTGCTTTCTAATTCCATCATTTGCTTTTCAATTAATTTAATTAATTTAATTAATTTTTTTGGCTTCAGACTTTCCATAAAGGAATATTTTATTTGTTATCACTTTATCTGAACCTATTTACTTGTGGATTCAGTATACTGGGATTTATGTTCATCTTTTGTTTTCTCACTGCATTAATTTTCCACATAGGCTACATTATTTTCCAGTCTTTCCAAAGCTGATTTTTTGGAGATATTTAGGTAACCTAAACAGATGCTGTACCACTCCCAGCCTTTTCAGAGACAGTGACAACAACTGGCATTCTGACTTCCTAGAAGCAGGACAACAAAAAGTCTCTTTTGTTATGATATTAAATTGAGATCTGTTTGGTAAAGCTGAAAGCTAGAGGTGGCTTTTCCATTGGACTAATGGACTTATTCTGCTAGAGCACTAAGTCAAAAAGCTACTTCCTGAGCAAAGATGAACAATGATTTTCCAGTCTATTTTTTTTCCTTCCTTCCTTCCTTCCTTCCTTCCTTCCTTCCTTCCTTCCTTCCTTCCTTCCTTCCTTCCTTCCTTCCTTCCTTCCTTCCTTCCTTCCTTCCGCCACTTCCTTCCTTCCGCCACTTCCTTCCTTCCGCCACTTCCTTCCTTCCGCCACTTACTTACTTCCTTCCTTCCTTCCTTCCTTCCTTCCTTCCTTCCTTCCTTCCTTCCTTCCTTCCTTCCTTCCGCCACTTCCTTCCGCCACTTCCTTCCGCCACTTCCGCCACTTCCGCCACTTCCTTCCACCACTTCCTTCCTTCCACCACTTCCTTCCTTCCACCACTTCCTTCTGCCACTTCCTTCTGCCACTTCCTTCCGCCACTTCCTTCCTTCCGCCACTTTCTTCCTTTTTTTAAACCATGTCTAGTTTCAGAGATAAGATGGTCGATGACACTGATTTGCTGCAGGAGTTAACCTCCATACACTTACAAGGCCAATAACAATATTAATTCAGTTTTATACATAGGAAATCCCTTCAAATGCATTCATATAAAGTATGAAAAGCTAAAATTATTTTGTTGTGTGCACAGAATACCTTGGCATCACCACACACTTGGCCATATTCCTTTTTTCCAAGAATTTTAGCTGCCATCTTGGACTGTATATCAGTGTACTTTTTTAGTGTAACCAGATTTAAGTGATCTTTTCTCATTCATTCCATTCAGCTATTTTTTTTTACCTTATTTTTTTTAAGTCTTCAGAATAATTGAAGGATTCTGTAGTATTTGTCTGCCACACCATATAAAACATCAGAGATACTGATAAAAGTGAACCTGGAGAGTTATTTCTGATATTGTAGTTAATACAATATCATAATATATGTCAAAAATCCAGCATGGTGTGATACATCTTCAGGTTATTATGAAATAGCTGTGACAAGCGAGGAGATGCTACAGCTCAGTTTACCAGGTACAGAACCTTTGTTACTCAGACAAATACACAATCACATTCCTGGTTTTCCAGACCAGTTGCTCAAATATATATAACGATAACTATATAATATATATAATGATAACTATTTTTATTCCTTAGTCTTGAAGGGATTAATTACTTAAATGTGTTTTAAAACCCTGAAATAATATAGTAATTGTTACCAGAGCCCTTTAAGCATACTCTGGATGATACAACAGCAAGACTGCCTGCTGCAGTGCTCCTGAGAAAGAGCTTTCCTGGCAAGACAAAGGCAGTGACTAAGTTTTTTCTAACTTGTCTGAACTTTACTTTGTGGATGAAAGCAGCTGCACACCCATTTTGCCAGTCTGTCAGATGAGAGCAAAGAAGCAGCAAGTAGGATCATTCTGTGCAGGTTTTGAAGAAATATGTCCATATAAAATATGTAAGTGATTGGAAAATCTCAATGCCATAAATTTGAAAGCACCGGGCCTCAGATTGATTTTCTCCAGTAAGGCAGTGAATGTTTGACACCCATGATCTGTATAGTCTGAAAATAATACAGGAAATATCTTTGTGTATGCTGAAGTAGTCTGAACTTGTATCAGGTAACAGTTCTGTTGGTCAGTTTTTCAAGGCAGTCTACAGACTGAGGTGAGCTGCTTCTGTCATGGAACTCATATTTGAAGCTTTAGCCATCATCTAGTTAAGGCATAATCTCTTCATAGTGCAATATAATTACTATTAATAGTGTACTCTGAAAATGTATATGAACTTATATATGTTCAAAAACTTATTAAGCAAAAACTTAATAGGTACACACCACTGGAATACAGCAAATCTGGGTTTTTTAAAGGTGTATTGATCAGTGGTAAGCCAATCTGTAAACCAGCAGGGATATTAGTGACAGTAGCAATTCTTTTTGCAAGAAATGTCATATATATCAACCTGAACACAAAAATATCACTGTATCTCTCATAAAAATGTGTGTGGAATAATTCAGAACAGGCAGAATTTCAATCTGCTGAACCTGGTACAATATTGAATTAACTTTTCATCTGGGAATTACAGCTGGATATAGTGTTATTCATTATAGCTAGGCTGTCTCTAGCATTATTTCACATGCATTGCCTGGTATGTATAAGCTGCTCTATCTTTGCAGATGAGAAACACAATTCATTAGAGAATAAATAAGTGAAGGAAAATGTATGAATCAGGAGTTATTGCCCTGAACCTTGTTTTAAACAGGGCAGTTTTCTAACAGTCAGATTAAATCTACACTATATTAAATAGGAAAGACACTGTGAACTGGCTGCATCATGTGACTAAACTAAAACCATATATGAATGTTTTATGTCTTTCTCCATGTGTATGGAGGTAACAAAAAATAACACATTCATAGATAAAGGAGAGTTATTAAACCTTCTCAGGTGTTTATTTCTCTGTTTTGCTTGTCTGTGTTCTGTTTTATAAAGCTGACCAGGACATGAGAATCATTTGATGAGGAATGGCAAGGCCTTAGATTTTCTCTGTTCACTTTGTGAAGCAAAATATAAATGTTCTTTAGGATTAGATCCAAAAAACCAATCAGACTGTCTTTCTCTGTTAAAAAATCCTCTTGATATTTTAAAGGAATCTTTCACTGTGAAAGTGTCCCAAAACCAGGCTGAAATTTGTGATCAAAAGCATAAATATGATCCCATCTTCAGCTCTCAGAGGGAAGATTCAGATCAAAGAGATGGTCCAGATATCCCGCCATGAAGACTCTCATTCCTATGTAAATTACTATTAGCTCTTCTGTGGTGACACATTCTCTTATTCCGAAGCAGAAATTTCCATATTTTTAGATTTTCTGGTAAAGTTGTCTTTAGATATCTTCTACAGCCATTTCCTAATGAAAAGCAGAAATGTATCTTTTTAATTACTCTTCTGAAAGTTCTCGACCAGCACTTAGAGAAGAGAGAAAGACTATTACCCTTTCCCTGAAACTAGTTATGCTGCCAGAATTTCTCCATTGTTTTTCCAACAACTCTTCCACATTTCTGAGAGGATTCAATGTAGATCATTAAACATCATCAGCTTGAGAAAGAGATGGTTGCTATAGCTGACTTATGCTTCTCTCCTCACTCATTGCCCTCCTTTCCTCATGGTCTGATGTGTGGTTGTACTTTATAAGATAAAATGAACTTGCACAAAAAATACAGGTGTTTAAGGAATGTGGCACAATTTTTTGTGTTTTCACAGAGATTTTTTTATACTGGTAGCATTAGTAAAGTCCTTTGACAGTGGAGTGGAGCAGAGCTGCATCATGATGTGAATCTGTGACTGCGCTCTGCCAATTCCTTTCCAATTCACCTCAGAGTGGCAACCAGTCAACTATGTAACACATTCAAGAGAGTTACAAACAGACTAGTGAATTCAAGGAATGTATTGTGGTCAGTTTAGGACAATCTTAAACTTTTATTAATAGTTTCTTTTCCTGTTTTCTTCTACTGTCTTGAAATCTTAATCCTGATGCCTGGGTTTAACAAGAGAAAATTTGGTGGTGTGCTTCTGCCCATGTATGGGGCAGAGACTTGGCTCCAGACGGCCATAGAAAAAAGCTGTGATGTATTCTCCATTCCAGGTACGCCATTTACAAGACTTTTAAAACATAAGATGCATGTCTATATACACAGTATATATCTAGGATTCTCTTGGGTTTCTGGTCTAGATAAACTTGTCCCCCAGGCTAATCAGAGGTTCAGGGTTGAAAAAAAAGTGTAGCCTCCTGTTCCTGTGCCCTTGCAAAATAATAACTTGCTGGTGACCAAACATTCCACACTTACTGATTCAGAGCAGCATGATGTGTGAATGTGTTCTGTCATGCTCCTTTTAAAAATTATTGTTATTTATTTTATTGTGTGCTAATCTTTTTATAATATGAGCGGTGGATCGAATAAGCAACAATAAAATTTCATAAACTTTGAATTTGTATTCATTATATATTTTTCTGGTCTTGCTCTTGAGACATGAAGTGATTAAATACAAAGTGCATGTGGATGTGCATGCGTGTGTGTGTTTACACAGGTATTATGTGTTCTGTAAGCATCTTTCCATGTTAAAACTATCAGTTTTAGGAGTAAAGTTCTTGATTGGTGTTCACTAAGAGTCTGTAGCATGCTCCACATGAACCAATTAAAAGTAGCATAAACTAGTAAACACCTTCTTTGGCAATGCACCCCTCGATAAAAGTTAATATTCCCATCTGCTGTACTTTTCTTTTGGTAACAGGTTCTTGATTACAATACACTCTGCTACATAGGAGGGGTGAGATTTGTAGGAGCTGAGTGCCAGCCACTCTCCCATTGCTCGGAGTGTCTCCTGCCAAAGCAGCTGCAGAGGTGTCTGAATCCTGCACAGACTGAGTAATGGCATGAGGTGGTAGGAAGTGCAGACAAAGAGGCAATAATGCGTGAGACTGACATCCTGCCAGTTCCACAGCAGGGGCTAGGACGGTGCTGATGCGCATTTCATCCTGAACCTGCCACCACTGAGTGTGTGTGTGCCTTTTTACCACAACTAAGAGTGTCTTTATCAGACTGCCACTCTACCTCTAGCTGGGAGATGCTTTTACTAATTGTTACTTTTTGTATTTCTTCATCTTATTCCATTCCATTCTCATGCAGACTGTCAAGTCAGGTAGTGTGATAAGCCTTGAAATTTTGAGCAATAAAGTAAGAGACAGGATTGTATTTTTTTTTTGATGCAAGAAGGAATGAGTGCCTGTTCCTTGACACAAAGCATTTTTCTGTACGCCTCTATATTTTTGTTTCTTATTTCATTTTCTGCAAACAACCAGTGAAAGTCATGGAAGGGAGTGACTAATACTTTACAGGAGAATCTTTGGGTGTCTAGTTGGAAATGCAAAGAATTGTCCTGATTTTTTTGTGTGAGTAGGTAAGTGCATGATGCTGGTATCCTAAAGAGTTTGCTATCAATATAAACCAAATTTATAGTTTTCAGGTTGAATAACTGCAGACATAAATGACTTGAAATCCCCTGAAACAAAAAGAAAGATGGCAGTTTGAGTGATGGTGAGTTGTCTCTGTACACTAAAATTTACGGAAGTCAGGTTACTTAATGGTTTATCATTGAATAAAGGAGTTTGGTAAGGATCTCTATAGATTTTCTTACCACTAGGTTCATTGAGAGGCTTGGATGGCAAGCCTCCCAATGGTGGCTTGCAGGTCCCACATTTTGTAGCAGAGAAAAAAAATTAGGAAAATGCCAGTAAAATGGTAAACTGGGCAGATATCACAGATCCCCTTGAACTCCCAAAAGAAATGACCCACCAGCTACTCAGTGAAGCAGAGAAAAAGGAAATCAGGACTGATGTCTGAAGGTCCCACTACAAAGAATTGTCATAAGTGTGTATTTACAAGCCATTTATGTCATGTGATCCTGGATATTAGAAGTTAATAATAGATGAGCAAAACCCCTCCCTGGATATCTGTCAATTAGAAGGAGAAAAATGTTGAGCAGGCTGAAAACAATGCCCAGGGATTAAACACTATGAATTTTAAAATGCTTGTCAGATCAGCAAAGTTGCAATCTCTGATTAATACTTTCACAGTGGATGTATAAATAGACAGTAGAACATGTGTTTAGGCCATTTCTTAAAGAAAGAATTTGGAAAAGAAAGCTAAACCACAAACTAGACATGTAATTCCCATAATGTTAGTACATTGAACATACTATAGCTTGAAATAGTCTATTATTTTGTATTTATTTGCTTTTCCTTTCTGTTTGTGCTGGCCTCATCATCAGGGAAAAACTACTAGCAGTGGGGAAAGGTGCTAAAGGAAAATGTTTATACATAAGCATCTTATGCATGTTCAATCTTTTCCCTAGGGACTAGAATGTCTGACCCTTTACTTTTCCCTGTACAAAAGTTACCCTGAGTCTAACTATGGAATTGAGACTCAGAGTCCAGTCTTTAAGTAAAATTAATCTGAATTAACCCTGCAGTCTCAACTGATATCTTTCCTTGGGGAATAAACTGGGAATCCTATTTTGAAAATGTTTCCTTTTCTTTGAAAGTCAATTAATAAACACCAAGTAATTCATTGGTACAAAGGAATTTGTGAGGTCTTCAGTGAAGTCCCTCAGCAGCAAGGGTCCTTCAAAGGCAACTAGCAGTATCAAGTAATGTCCTTATCCATTTGGTATAACTCTAAGATGCTTAAATGAGTCAAGACATTTGTGTCCAGATCAGTGCACAGTGTTACAGGAGCTTTGGAAGAAATTTGTTACAACTATTTTCAGAATTCCTGCTCAACTTACACTTCTGGATATAGTCAATTTTGATTAATGACAATGCTGTCACACTGCTATGGCTGGCTGCATGATGGGAGTGGGAATTACACTGATGGAGAAGTTCCTAGGTGCCCTGGATAGGCTGTGTGAAAAAATAAAGAGTTAAAGATGGAAAATGGATTATGAGTTGAAGAATCAATCAGCATATAAAGGACAAGGCTGAAATTACTGGGCATCAGAAAATGACAAAGACAGTTACAAAGAATTTCAGAAATATCAGTGGAAGATTAGCTGTTCTGTAAGCCAATTTTAGCTATCTCACCTTCATACTACAAAGTCTGCTTGCTATCCTAACCTCCAGCTGAACTTTACAGCAGTCTATTGAATATATTTATGAGAATCCTGATACCTATACATTAATAAGGTCTAGAGGGAATCTTCATTTTCTTTCATCCTTATCACTTTATACCTCTTGATATCTAGTTCTACATAAGCACTACCATACTTACAATTCTCAAGTACTATACATGTTTTTGCTAGAGTATAGTGTCTCAGTTTTGCAAACACACTTCCCATTCTCACTTGGACTCTAAAAAACACTTTGTGCTGTCTGAAAAAGATGCTTTGATGTAAATTGGGATATCTTTAAACAGGCATACAAGCACATACAAATAACTTTGCCCACACTTAGAGCTGCCAGATCTGATCAGCTGTGAGCAAGCACCATACACCTGCGTTAAGGTAATGCTTATGTGAGCTAACACATTCCCCTGGGATGCTGAGCATCACGTCAGCATGAACACAGCACCATCCTCATGCGACCACGCTGCTTGTAGCTGGTGCTCACCACGGGTAGAGCAAACCCAAGCTGCCCATGTGGAGAGATCTTAATGCAGGCTGAGGGGAAAAATGGGTCAGGGAAATTCAAGTGGAGCCACAATCAGTTGAAACATGCTGCTTTGTTTGTTGAGGTTTAATACTTCACACACTTCAGTTGCTTAAGCCTGAGATGAGAAAATATTAGAAATACAGATGAGATGTATGATGAGAAAATATTAGAAATACATTAATTGCTTTGAACAAAACTGTTCTGAAAGTTTTTAAATTATTTGTTTTTAATTTGTTTTGCAATTAGCTTTATTTACATTTTTTAAAATTAAATGTTGTACCTTTGGAGAAACAATAATAATCAGCAGGCTTCTGTTGAAGGAAAGTTTCCTAAAATAATTGTCCTATTTTAAGAGTTACACCTCTGGAGCATATATTCCAAATAAATGATGAGAACTGTATCACTTTTGAGTCTTACTGAAAGGTCTGAAAAACACCTACTATGAATTGTTTGGGTACAGCTGAACCTGTTCTGAAAAGAAGAGGCTGGAAGCAAAAGTTCAGGGCATACATCACTTACACAGGGATGATGGCATCTCACATAGGGGATGCCATGCACAGTGAGACTTTTAAAGATGTGTCCTCAAGGTAGTGTCTGCCTTCCACTAAATTTTGAACTTATTGTAATGAGGACAGTTCTCTGTAATAGAAGCAAAGTTCTACTGATCACCCATGGCAAGTTTTTCCTCTGAGCCACAGAATTTGCTGGCTAATGGCAGAGTTAACTCATTCACTTCTCTAATGGCAGAGTTAACTCATTCACTTCTTGGGGGAAAAAGTATTTCTTGGTGAAACAAAATACAATCTGACATAATATCCAAGGTAGACTGCTCCTTTGGATAAGGAGAACATCTTAGACTTCTTCCTGCATCGTTGTCTGTTTCGCTCTTATGGTATTGTACAAGAAGCAGAACATTTAAATTGTAACAAAACCAATAGGAAAAAATAATATTTTTATTTCTGTTGGTAACCATTCTGCATTCTTTTTAATTCAGCTATATGTGAGCTGAAGGCAGGATATAAAATCTCTAAGTGCATTACAATTAAATGTCTGTTCTCTTCATACCTCTAACAAAGATGTGAATGAAGGTGTAAATTTACATTGTGATCACTGGATAATTTTCATTAGCTTAGATTCCATTAGTCATCTGCCCATTGTGAATTAGGTATCTCAAATGGGAGTTAAATAAGTGCTACAAAAGACTAGTATTTGTGTTACTTCTGAATTTTACTATAATGCTTTAATCTCATATGTTCATGATTTTTTTTTTTATCACCTGCATCTGCCTAAACACAGATAATTTCTTATTCTAGAGAATTAACATTAATGACCTTCTGGTAAGTTAGCCTTTTTTCAAAATCTCACATAAAATCTGGGATATATTTTCACATTTACTTATGTTTTTAATATTTGCTTATGAATTAGAACTGATGAATGTTCTCTTGGAATATGATTGGTGCATCTTCTTGGTCTACAGACTTGAAAATTAAATCCCTTTGATCTAAGTGTCTAAATTAATTTTGGGTGAACATTCAGATGGGTGTTTCTGTATCCTCACTTTTTAAAAATGTTTCTGATCTTTCTTACAAAATATTATTTTCTTAATCATCAGTTTTCAGTGAGATGTTTTCCTTAACATCAACACAACAAATGTTAAGAAGACCATCTTCTAAATTTTGAATGAAACTACCATTAAAAGCATGTATTCTGCTTGTTTTTTTCTATTCATGACCCATTGTTCCCTATGTAGACTTCACTGAAGATAACCTGGGAGTTGAAACTACAGACTGGTGCAATAGATTTGAGTATAATTGGTGAATAGACTGAAAATTCAGACAGCATCGTTTCAGGTGGTTGCCTCAGAGTTAAGGTTTTGTCTCCTGGCAGAGCAAAGTCACAGAATCACAGAATGGGCAAGGTTGGAAGGCACCACAATGGGTCATCTGGTCCAACCTCCCTGCTCAGGCAGGGTTATTCCAAAGCACATGGCACAGGATTGTGTCCAGACTGTTCTTGAATATCTCCAGTGAGGGAGACACCACAACATCTCTGGGCAATCCCACACAGTAAAGAAGTTCTTCCTCATGTTCAGGTAGAACTCCCTGTGCATCAGTTTCTGCCTGTTCCCTCTTGTCCTATCGCTGAGCACCACTGAAACGAGCCTGGCTCCATCCTTTCCACACCCTCCCTTCAGACACTGACAGACATTGATGAGGTCCCCTCTCAATCATCTCTCCTCCAGATCCTGGGTAGAGGTCGCAATAGACATGAAGTTGTAATCCATTCTACTCTGAACACATCAGACCTACAATTTGTGCATGCAATAAGTTGGTCTGAAGAATAAGTTGGTCTGAGATATCCGAAGAACATTGGGCTCATTCAGTGTGTGCTACAGATTCTTATGCCTGTGGTTTTGCTTTGGTTTTCCCAAAGGGTACACAGGACTGAGGAGCATAGGTGGTTGGTCATACAGTCCAGGAGTAGTATGAGGCTGCTCAATTCTGCATTATCTGGACCAGGGCTTCATCTCTCCCAGCTTTTGTTTCAGTTTTCTTACAAGAAAACATTACTGGAGGCTTAAAAAAAAATAACCAACCAACCAAAAAAAGAAAACTAACAACAACAACAAAAAAAAACACCTGCCAAAAAACCACAAACCAAAAACCCCCAGAGTATCTCATTTTGTATTGCTTGCACTTTTGTTTCTATTACTGAAAACTAAATATTAAGTGAGGAAGGGGACTGTAGGAAGAGATGGGAGAGTCAAGGCGATTGGTTGCTCATAAGTAGAATTATTTTTTGTCCTGCTGCTGTGAGAGCGTTCCTACGGGTAAGTTACTTGAATCAAACTCTACGAAGGCAGGCACTAATTTTATGTTTAGGCATTAGCTGTGTTTTCAACTTAGCATCCTCCACCTGGATCTACATAATTGCTGAGCATTCACAGCAGCAACTGAAACTACTGAGAGCTGGGCTTTGTAAATGTTCTGTGCAGAGTGAAAAGGAATAACAAAATCTCAAACTGGGCATACTAAGTGAAAACCTTTGTCTTAAATTTTTCCCCCCTGCCCCATAAAATGGAGCTATTAATAATCACTTATCTTAAATGAGTACTGTGAAGATCAATGAATTCACATTTGTGAACTACTTCAGTGAAGACTGCGGTAAGACGCTATATGGGAATTAATAATTCTGTCTTCACAACTGTGCTGTTTTCACCTGGGGTATAGTGAATTTTCTTCACAGTGGCTAGTATGGGGCTAAGTTTTAAATTTGTGGCGAATGCAGGGCTTGTAATACTGAGATGTTTTTATTAAGAGGTTCTTGTAGAGAGTCAAGGTCTTTTCTGCTTTTCATATTGCCATTCTGAGAAAAAAAGGCAGGGGGCTGGGAGGAGACACAGCTGGGACAGGTGATCTCAAGTGACCAAAGGTGCATTCCAGATATATGACATCATGCTCAGCACATAAAGTGGAGGAAAGGAGGAGGAGGGAGGAGACATTTGGAGTGATGGCATTTGTCTTTCTGAGTAGCCATTACATGTGATGGGGCCCTGCTCTCCTGTAGATGGCTGAGCACCTGTCTTACCCATGGGAAGCAGTGGCTGAAAATATGGAAAGGCTGGAGTTAAACTAAAAATTGTATAATTCAGGAAATAACCCAAGGTTAAAGGCAATTTAAACCCCATGTTTTATATGCCGTAATGGTTTGATTTAATAATAGTTCTCCTTTAAGTTTAATGTCTGTGAAACTAATAGCACTGTAGATACTGAAAATGACTGTCAGCCAGCATACATGAGAAAAATTATTGAGATGATGTTTTGTGGGAAGGAGGCATAGAGATGCTTTTAAAAACATATCCAGCTAAGGAAGACTTTGTAATGTAATATAGGTTTGATAAGGCAGGAGGAGAGACGGATGGAAAATAATTTAATTTAAAGGAAAAAACAACAGGCATATGTAAGCAAATGCTGGTAACAACAAATTTAATTTCAGCTTTTCACTTGTTTGGGCTCTTTCCTGTTGAAAAACTGTAAACTATGCACATAATTAGACATTCATGCTGCCACAATAAATCACTTTTCTGAACACACTGATGCACCCTGACACACTAAGCCCAAACTGGCAGGTCCATGCTAAATAAGGATCTGCTGAGTAGCTGAAATGAACTTCTGATGCATTTCAAATAGAGAGAGTGAGAATCCTCTAATAAGCATCCTCTCTGTGTTTCAAAGACTCCCACAGAGTCTTGATATTACTGATTTATCAGAACAGTCCTGTGCGTATACTGTACATGAGTGGAACTACGTTCACCACAATACTTTTGCTGATGAACTAGGATTATTTTTTCTCCTAATTTTCTGGTATTTTTTCCTGTAAAGAGTTTGCAGCATGTGTGAAATTTTCTGTGAATTCAAATGCTTCTTTGTGCACCCAGTGAGCTATTTGACCAGATAACATTCAAAATGAATAAAAATAAATACAGACATGAAAATAAAAAAAGTTTCATAAATCTCTGCAGGCAAAGACTGCAGTTAGAAATTACTTTCAACTCAGTAACACAAAATGCTGTTCAAATCTCACTCTTGACAAAGAGAAGTACTGAAAAGCATATTTGTGTGTAAAATAGAGATCTAGGAGAAGCTCTTTATCACACCTTAACAATTTAAGGTATTGCTGGTGCCTAGGCTGTCCAGCAGAACAAAGTCAGAGTGGATCTTGGTGTTCATAGACATTTCCTTGATGAACTAGTGTAAGACCAATACCTTTGGCAGAGTCACAGCTATATTTGATGAAAATGTACAGCTGTCATGGTTTAACCCCAGTCAGTAGCCAAGCACCATGAAGCCACTCATCCACTTGCCCCTGCTCCCCACCCCAGTGGGACAGGGAATCATAAAAGAAAGTAAAAGTAGTGGGTTGAGATAAGAATGATTTAATATTTTTATTAAAATATATTACAGAACTAATAATACTGATAATAGTACTTGTCATGAAAAAGAGAGAGAGGGGAACAAAACTGAAGAGAAACAAGCAATGCACAACACATTTGGTCATCACCTGAGGACAGACACCCAGCCCATTCCCCAGCAGAAATCAGAAATTCCTAGCTAACTGCCCACTGAATGTGACATTCTGTGGTGTGGAATATCCCTGCAGAATTTCAGGTCAGCTGTCCTGCCCATGGTCCCTCCAGGCTTCTTGTGCACCTGCTCACTGGAAGGCCATGACAGGTATCGCTACAGGACTAATTGGTGAGGGAGGAGCTAATAAAATGCAGTCACTCTAATCTGGAAATCTCTTTTTCTATGTGTTTTTTTTTGTGGTATGACTCCAGATTTGTATTATAAAACCTAAATTACACCAGTTATTCTGATAATCCTTACTTACATTCCTGATGTTTAAGGATTAGAATGGCCTCTATGGGAATCGAACCCACAACAACCTTGTAGCTGTTAGCACCATGCTCTAACAAACTGAGCTAATCTCAGGGTCAAACAGGGTAGTTAATTTATAAATAGGAGGGCAAACAAGCAATTTTTAGTGAATTTAGAAAAGAAGTATATAGCAAAAAAAATTTCATATGTGGTTTCCAATAAAGAACAGAGATACCTGTAGGTATCTTAAAATGAGATTTCTTCTAAGGCTGAATATTATTATTTCATCTATTACATATCTGACAATTCAAATCCCATTATATTTTTATACATTTTTAATTAACACCTTGCCTAGACATCAGACTACATTTTGATCTATGTTTTGAAATAATTTTCCAGAAAGTGCAGGTCTTCCTTATCAGCTCACACCTGTCTTGGAGACAGAACAGAGTGTTGCAAATAATTTAATAAAGAGGGAAACAAAGCTACTGGCTCCCTTTTATCTCATAATCTACAGTCAGACGGTGACTTGTCAGTGCTGGCAAGGAGAAATGGGGCTGACGGTTGATTGATTGGAGAATGCTTTGGCAATTGGACGGGGTTCTGAGGCAATGCAGCAAGTAGCTTTGGTCTTAATAACTTTCTATTACATACACTTCTTGTGGCACAAGCAAAACAAGCCTTGATTTATTTTTGATGGATCTTCTCCCCACCAGTTTTAAAACTCATTCCTCGAGAAACACCTGAAGCTATTTTATTGCTTCCATAAAATCATTAAGTGGTATCAGGTGCAGAATCCCTTCATGTTTTACTGTTAGTAAGAGAAGTTGCTTGCTAAAAGGTGTTTTTCTCCTATTTTAACTTTTGAAAAACACTCACTTAATCAATATTTTTTGCATTGAGTAAAAAAAATGAAAATGCACAAAAGACCTAAGGTTATTTTGGCAAATACCCGCAAAAATTTCCAGGAATCTTCTGGCTTATATTAATGATTCACCACAGTATACTGACATTCTGTCTTGAGTAAGATAACTTCCAACAAGCCATCTGTTAAGCTTTCATTTTTAACCTGATAAAGGTCTAAATTCTCAGGTTTGATATCAACCAATCCATGTCAGTTTATTTGAAAAGAGAATTTTATCTTAGGTTTACTATTGTGAACTGGTGGATTGCCTATTTGTTTGTGAAATCTAGCCTCATGTCAAATGACAATTATATTGTACAGGCCTGTTGAAACCTCACTTATGTTTATGGAAAATATCAGCAAGGAATGAAAAAACAGTAAAGAGAAAGGATTGAATGCTGACTGTCAGGGAAAAGATGACAGAACTTTCAGGTGAAAAACAGGTAGGCACATTTGGAGCAAGTAAAGAAGCTGCTTCTGTCGAGCATTGCCATCCAGGTTGAAAAAGGATGAGTGGCATGCATTCCTGAGTAAGGCAGAGTTTAGGAATGGAGGTGCTGAGGAAGCTCCTTTTCCAGAGATAAAGTGGAAGAGAAGCTTTTGTGGGCAGGGGAATGAAGAAATACATTAAACTTGCAGACACTATCAGCAAAGACTGGGAAACATAGGAGCTGACAGTGGAGGAAGGATACATCAGGACAGGATTGACAAAACTGTGACTCAAAGCACATTTGCATTAACCTGGGTATGCATTTTAATGGGCATAAACTCAGAAGAATCTTCATTGGTAAGAGCATTGCCATCTAGAGATGCAGTCCTGAAAATGCATTCTTGGGTGCCATCCTCTAATTTGCACACACACACCAGTTTTTCTATTCCCACATGGGTTCTTGGAATGAACTGGGATAGGAAGTAAGACCTGGATTTATACCCATTGTATCCTTTGTCAGGTAATTGGTGTTTTCCCATCTTTTTCATGAGTTGATGAAAGATTAAAACCAGTTTATCTTACATGTACTAAATAGCCCTCATTAGATGCCTATTTCCACAGACTGTAGAAGATACCTTACAGCCAAGGAGACTTCCAAATTGGCCTTAGTTGTTAGATACCTAAAGCTAGAAGTGATAAGTCTTGGCCTTAATCTGACTGTGGTTTCCCTCTCTTTTGTGATAGAAACTGAGAGAAAGGGTCACTGGAGGAAAGAGGACATCACCTGGGGGATCGGATTATTTTCAGTTGTAGTGTTGATTGCTTATTTGTATCAGATTTTCATCATCTGGACAAATAACTGTATGTCCTTCTGTCCACACGACCAGCAGAAAGCTCTCGTTACCTGCCCTCCACACGTACTGAGATGTCACTGTATAAATGAAACTGTGCTGTGAACAACCAGACACTATGAGTATCAGGGGGGAGAACCCATCATAGTGGTTTATTTCTGGCAGCTGCATCTCAAGTTTTTTACATTGTGTACGCATCAAAGGGCATTGAAGCTGGTTACACATGCAGACCTTAATTTCAGACACTGGCCATGCCTGGAGCCACCTGGATGCAGAGTTTATGCAAACATACCGTCAAATCCATGAGAAAAGCATTTATTTTCTCGTCTGTCGTGTGTGAGGATATGTATGACAGGTGAAATATTCTTTTCAAAAAAGAATGAGAAAACGAATATTCAATTTAGAGATTTGGAGATTTCTTGTCACAAATCACTGTGATTAGGCACACATGGAAGAAGATCGTTAAACTTTTCACTGGCTGTCCTAGTTGAAAGCTTGAACTTTCAACTACTTCTCTTTGTGTCATTTGTAAGACATAGGAAATGTTTATGCTTTAATAATTTGAACATATACAGAAAATTTAATTTTCCACCATTACAGCTATTTCTGGTTTCCTCCATGATCTTATCCATTTTATGCTGAAGAACTCTTATGGGGAGGATATTGTTCTCAGTTCCTAATTATGATACCTTGATCACAGGGCTCTGATCAGGAACAGCTATTTAATGAGAGTAACAATGGATACAGCAACCAGTATTGCAGCCATTCTCTTAACTGAGACCTTAAATCATATCTTTTATTGCTTATTTTTTAAAGTATCTGTCTGGTTCACAATTTTCTTAGTGTTACATTGATTTAATTAATTTGATTTATGCATGTTTTGATGTCTGATTAGAGCATTGTTTACATGCATTTGGTCCTCAAAAGTCCATTAAATGAGTCTTCAATCGATTAAATCAAATTTTATTGTACAAGCAACTGCCTTTTGTAAATAAAAATAAATATGCAATCATTAAATTTAATTACAACTGAGAAATGAAGATAATATGAACCTATTAGACATCAGACAAAAGCATTGATATGCCCAGAAAATACCCTTCAAGTTTTACATTCATACAGGGCTAGAATTGAGTTTGATGATAGGATTTGTCTTTATTCTGTGCAGGCAGTGACAACACAAATAGCAGCCTTAACTTAAGATAACTGGTAATGGTACAGCAGGTTGCTTGTACAGATAATGTGGCAGAGCCTTCCTTTCATAATGCAACAGAAAAGTAAATGTGTTCTAGAATTAATATTAGTGGGCTTTGATTCAGTTCCTTCTCTGCCAAAGAGCAGGAACTTTCTTTAAATTTCAAATTGCCACATATACCCACACTCCTAATACCTACCTGTTCTTAAAGCAGCCCAATATTTGCTGCAATCTAGTCTTCAGTTTGCTCACCTGTTAAAAAGGAAGGACCATTTGCTAGCAAGGTTAATAATGTAAAGATTGCAAGGAGATATATATATATACACATATATATATATATAATTATCACCAATTGAAGTAAAGAATCAAAGGAAATACTACCGGCTGAAGGTTTTCATTTCTCTGCATGAGCAAGACAGTGATCTAGCAAGGACATTTCATTGCTGCATTTCACATGGCCCTTGGTCTGAATTGAAACAATGCAAATATGTATCCAGCGTTTTTTATTGATGTCTCCCAAAAGCTACATCAGCTACTGAGATTTAGGGAGTCACCCTAGGAACAAGGGGTCCAGAACTCAATTCAGCGTGTTTGAGTTGTCCAGATGCTGAGCAAGTGTTTGAATGACTTGTCAAGGCACCATTTGCATAACAGACGCATAAAATATTTCTCATGCAGTCTAATTCCAGCTGACATTTGCATTGTAATCAATATGAAGTTCATAAGTAGTCTGACTATTCATTTACTCAGCTAACACCTGTATGGCCTTTGAACATTACATTTTATCTAGCGTTCTCAATAATCATGTCCCATTCCTGACCTGAGCATCTCAGTGTAGCTGTAACTACTGTGGCCATGTCCACAGCTCTGCTCCTGGTGACCTAAGCAGCTTCTTTTATGTTCTTAGCAAGAAAGGATGGCATATTATTTTCCCTTGTGATAAGTATTAATCACTCAGTAGTAAAGTGCTTACAGTGTGTGAAGTCGCCTGCTGGCAGTCCTTGTGAGCAGTTTATCACTGACTACTGCTTCGTTAAATGTCGAGGCTTTCAAAAATAAATTGCTATCATTTTAAAAATTAAACATTTACATATTTGACTCTAAGACTGCAGAATCTACCAAGCAGTAAGTGAAGGTATCTACTTGTTCAACACCCAACTTTTTAAATTCTCATTTTGCACAGTGCCGGGTGCAATGGTTTTAATTTCTGGTCAGGGCTGGCTGATGCTGGCACAGAATGCTAACCCTTGTTTCTAAAAGAAAAACTGACATAGAGTCAGTTGGTGCTCAACGACACCAAGGTCTAGCTATGCCAAATTTTTGACATTATTTATCTTCATAATTTGAGTTTGATATTTTCCATAGAATGACTAGAACTTCAGGGTTCAAATACAAATATGACATTATGCAGTACTTGGATGTATATAGAGAGTAGATATGGCTATAAGATACTAGGAGTGCTAGGAGCAAAATCAATGGGAATAGAATGTGCTCAAAGTAACTGAGGCAAGACATGTATATTTTAACTGAAGGATTGCAAAGGCAAGTTGATACATATAAGACCTTAAAAAATATTTTATTCCTTCTTTTCACTCATGCTTTCAGAGACCAATTATTAAGTTGAATGGAACTGACTCCATCCAGGAAATATACTAACACTGCAAAGATGAACATTCTGCTTGAGCTTGATAGCATATGATTCATTAAAATTACCAGCAATGCTTCGAAGAATCACACTTAAATACAGAATTAAAACCCTTGTGCCTGTTATCTGTTTTGAACTAATGTGATTCTCTTAATAGGGAAGTCATTGTCACTTCTAATCTTCAGTGTCTGATATCATGATTGATCTTCAAAGCAAACTTAAACATTTTAACTTTTCATTGATGCTGCTCTTGTCACTCAGAACATTGAAGTCAGTGAAATTTTATTTTTAATAAAAAATAAAATATGGTTTAATGTTGAATTTAGTTAATGATTTTATTATTAAATAATAATAGCTGTAAATAAATAAACAGCTGTTCTTCTGCTGTGATATACTTTACATCACTGTACTATAAATTTCTTTTTCTTGATTATCACCATTGTTTGCTATTGTAACTTAATGCTGCAAGCACTATAGTGAGTTATCTAACCTATGTACTTGTAAACAAATTGTAATTTAATTTAAGAATTGTTGTAAAATGCAGAAAAGATGCAGGGCAGCATAAATGTGTGTAATAAAATTTGCTAGCCGATGGTAATTCAATTTCATAATCAGGCAATTAATCTCCGAAAATCAGTAAGGTATTTACTTCTCTTTGTATGCATAATATGACACTGATTATACCATCCTCATGCCAGTAGTGATGAGGGCAAGAAAAATGGACTTCAGAGGAAAGATCCTTCTCTTTTCGTTCCCTCTCTCTTTTGCTGTCAAATTAAGCCACTTTTTCATTAAAACTGTAAGGACTTCCTAGCGTGCTAGTAACTTCTGTTGAAGATGCACTGTCTACTACTTAGTTGTATCTTACTACTTTTTTGAGACTTGTTCTTTATTCTTAATCCCTCATAAACTAAACATCTGGAATTCAACTACCTGCCACCCAATCTCCCTCCCAAGGATTATGTTGGAATAAGGACACACTGACATCACACCACAAGGGAGACATGGACAGGCAGACACAAGAAACAAAGCTGTAATTGCTTCTAGAGTCCCAGTACAATGATATTACTCCCTTAGGTTTCCAGGAGAAATATTAATACTTGATCATCCATGTTGTATTTCCTCTGAATAATTATTAATAATCTGAAACACTCTTTTGAGGTGTTCCTTTTTGTACAAATAGTCACAGAAAATGGATAGGCAAAGAAAAAATATTTTTGCATTTTTCTACTCACAAGCCCTCTCAAGGTGATGAAAGATTTCTTAGAAAAAAAGCCAATCATCCAAACAAACAAAATAATCAGTGCGATTACAACTGCTACCCATGTTAAAGTATGTATTTTCTAGAGGAATGACTCATCCCTTTCAATATCCTGCACCTGTTGCTACCATTGCTTTTGTAGCTCTTGGAACTTCGTTTCAACTGAGATCCAAAAAGACTTGATGTTTTCATAGTTTGAAAAAAAGAGAAATATCTGTAGTCTCTTTTATATTTTTTTGTTTGGTTGTTTTCTTTGACATTGTTTTTGTTCTGTCAATTTTTTATTTTAAGTCTGCTTTGGTGAAGTAGTCCATTAATCCCCCTGGGGTATATGTCCTGATGTTTTGCTTTTCCTGTTTTTGGTTCCATGTGGATGGATAAAGATTTTTTTTAAATGCCTTTTTCTTGTTGGTGAAAACAGGGTAGTAACTGTCTGTAGCCTGGGGTGTTCAGTTATTGGGTTTGAGAAATCTAAATGAAGGACTTGAATGCAAATTTGTTTGTAATAAGCTCACTGCCGAATCTTTATCCATAGCCACTGTGATTTCAGACTCAATAAGCTACTGCCCAAAAAGGCCTAAAGGATGAATTTATGACGTGGTATGAGAGCAGAGGATTTAACTACTTGTGATCTTTAAAGAAACAATTGTTTTTTTGTTGTTTTGGGTTTGATTTTTTTTGTCTGTTTTTTGATTTGTTTGGTTTGTTTTTCAGTTTGTTCGGGTTGAAATCACAAAGCTCAATTTTTGTTTTTTTTTTGCTAATCCTGTGCTGGTCTTAGAACAGAAGTGGGAATTAAAAGGTTTTTAAAGCAACTTTGCACTGACCTAGACATCAATTAAGCCACTTTCACAGCTGTTTTAACTTACTCCCCATTTCCTAGGACACATTCCACTCAAATTTAGCAGAGAATCACCATCATATCAACAGCAACACCCTTCTCTGGCCCTGATGCTTTCATTTAGTTTACAAATGATCCCTTTCACCAGGCTCCAAGACATTAATTATGCCACATGGAGTGCTTTCTACCTTTTTTTTAATGACTCAGAAAAGCTGATTCTGTGGGCTTAGTACCTCTGAGTATTTTATTGTAGGTGTAGGAAAGAAGCTTAAGATCTCTGAGTTCTGTACATTTAGGTGAATGCAAAAATAGTACAGATTTCAGTATTTTTGGCTAATGTTAAGGTTTCTTAACTTTTGAACAAGCACTGACTTTGAATAGTTATTTCTGTTATAGACCAGTAGTTTTCATTTATATGTGCCAAAAAGAAACATGAGAGAGCTTCATTGCTAATTAAAATGAATTCTATGAAACACGTAGATAAAGATGAGAACTTATAAAAGGGAACTGAGGAAGGCAGAAAGGTATCTGTCTTCTTGTATGTTGATTAGGATTCAAGGCCAGTAACTGTATATGACATAAAGTAATTCTAAGTCCACCTCTAAGAAAATAAATAGTATTCTGTAGAGGGAACTTTTACTCATATCCATGATAGACAGTGATTTTTATAGCCTGATTTTGTCTGCCAATTTTGTTTTCCAAAGGGAGACAACTTAAGATGAGACCTCTAAATCACATAATTTCATCCTACCATCTAGTGTCCAGTCATTCATTTACTGGAGACGCCTTTCAGGCTTCATACCATTTGGGAACATCTATGTCTTTTTTTTAATCTTGAAGACTTCAGCCACATTATGATAGTGGGCTTCTCTTTAAGTGGTTTTGAGTATGGAGCAGAATGAGTGAAGACATAAGTTTCAGGCTTGAGATACTCAGCAAATATCGGAAGTGAATCTGGAAAAAACTGATGAGTCAATGTTGAAGAACATTTTCCAGCGTAAAGCACAGTGCCATTTCTCAGGCTCATTCATTTGGGGATTTGGTTGTTTCTAAAGGCCCTCTGGACACTCCAGGAAGTAAAAGTGGCTGAAATACTAAGATTTTTTTAAATATGATGTTAAAATATAAAAAATCTTGACAGCCATTCCTCATGTGAGATTTCTATGAAGTTTCACAAATGCTCAAAACACCTGAGAAGAATGTCACAGTTTGGACTTATTCATAACAGAGACTTTGATGTGTCTGTTAAGTAAAATGATTGCAGATTTTGTAAAAATTTCTTTTATGCCAAATAACTAAAGGTGTTTGCTTTAATTACCGACAGTATGTGAGTTTGAGAGAAAAGTGAGAGAAAAAATGAGCTAAAATGAATTCTGAATGGAAAGAAAAATAAGTATTGGGAACAATTGGACAAAAAAGGTCCTAAGTGACTTTCTACACCATTTTTCATCTCAAGAAAGAAAAAGCAGCCTGAAAGATATAACATTACAGTAGAAAAAATTGATGTTCATGTGCCTGTCACAATGATTATTATTTATATAATTCTCCAACAGAAAAAGCCAAGAGAAACTCTCCACTGTGTTTCAAACTCCTAGACAGAATAGCTAAGAATAGGCTGATTTAGAAATGGTATCAGAGCTACCCAGAAATTTTCTGGATCTGAACACTCTTTGATTGAAAATACAGTCTCAGTCTTCTGGTTTTTTGTGTTTTCTGTGCTCCTGCTATTTATGTTTTCTAAGGACAGTTTGGTTTTTAGTAATTGATATTTTCCCATATAAGGCTCTTTCAGTGAAGAGTATCGACTTGTGCTGTCTAGCCAAACTCTTAAGTAACGCTGTTACAAGTTTAGCTCCTCTCTGTAGCTCATTTATCTTGGGTACAAACATATTTGTATGGAGGTTTTTCTTTGTTTGGTTTTTTGAAGGCTTTTTATGATTGTTTCTGAAAAATATTGTGAATATCCCTGAAAGTATGCGTTGGAGTCATGCCTGTGACTCTGAAATATAAAATTCAAATTTGGCAAAAGTATTCCTACAATTTTTGCATGGAAATAATTTATTGCCCATCTCAGTATTTTGTTTCAGTAAAATCTCTAGCTACCTCATCTTTTAACATAAATTTTTTCTATCTATCACTCAGCAAGAATGATTACTTTGTAATATTAAACTTTTCCATCTTGCGGTAAAGGCAATACTCAATGTAAAAGATTTGGACTGAGTCTGGAACAGTAGAATGCTATAATTGCTTCCCACAAAATTAATTGATGAACTGCTGATTTGAATATGAGGCAGAATATAAAATAGCCAGTAGATAATTGGTCTTTTTCAAGTGTTGAACTGTAGGATGATAATTTTAATACAGCAGTTTGGGGAAATCAAAGAAGTGAGATCAATAGTCATAATTCATTATGCATATACATGTCTGGATATATAAAAATAAATATATGAAAAAAATCTGGGAACACATTCAGGCATGTATTTTTGTTGGAATGTTAAGAAATTGTGCCACCTTACCTGGAGACAAAGTGAGATAGGACTGTAGGATATTAGGATTTCCCCTCTCTCCTATGCATAAAAATGTCTGCATTATAGCTTTATATAAGTGTGCAAAGTCACAAGCATATTTCTTCTATTTTCAAATGTATTTGCATAGGTGTGCATGTGTACATTGAAAAATATTTAAGTAAAATATGTAAGTAAAGTATATAAAAAAGTTATGTCCATCTAACTGTATATACGTACAGAACATGTCCCAAAACAGAGATGCAGACAATAAAATCAGTCCTGAAAATCTCAATAGTTTTGCTTCTCAGAAGTTTCTTTTCTGATTTTCAGTTTTCTTTTTTGATATCCTATTACACAATAATAAAAACTGCACCATGATTCAGGGCTTCCAGCCAAGCTTGCTTCAGTGTTATCAGTGCAGCAAAGCTTGACCTTGCTATGTAGGAAATCTGTTTTAAATGAGATCTTGCTCATAGCACTGCACAACCCAATCAATTAAAGTGAAGGAGAAAAAAAGAAAGGAAAGAGGAGAAAAGCGAACACATTAAAGAGAAGATAACTTTCAGTTCAATGCCATTAATTGTATTTTTCTCAGGTTGTGTGTAGATTCACTCTCACTGTACTTCAATAGTGTCTGCATTCTTGATGTTCTCCTGTGTCTTCCCAAAGAGTTACTTGCCTCCTCCCAGCTGCTGTAGGCCTGTGCCAAAGGAGTTATTTCTTACCTGAAAATGTACTGAGTCCGGCTGAGATGAAGTATTTTTTTCCCCTGTAGCAGCCCTCACGTTGCTGAGCCTTGCATTGGTGGCAAGAAAGGTGCTGATAACAATCCATGTTTTGGCTACAGCTGAGCAGCCCTGACCCAGAATCAGCATTGTCTCTCCAATACTCACACATCACCAGTACCTTGGGGATGGGTAAGATCCTGGGTGGGAACACAGCCAGGATAACCCACCCAAACTGACCAAAGGAATATTACACACCGTATGACATCTGCTCACCATAAAAGCTGAGAGAAAGCAGGAGGAAGAGAAAACATTTTTTATTACAGTGTTTGTATCCAAAGTAACCATGTACTGAAGCCCAGCTTCCTAGGAAGTGACTGGGCATTGCCTGCCTGCTGATGGGAAGTACAGAATAAAAAGTATTTTCTCCTTTGTTTTCATGCACAAAGTTTGCTTTTATTTTATTAAACTGCCTTTGTCTTGGGCCATGAGGGGGGTTTTTTCCATCTTATTTCCTGCTTCCCATGCTGCTGAGGATGGAAGTGGTAAACTGGCTTGGTGGGAACCTGGCTTCCCAACAGGGTTAACCCGACACTGAAAGTCAAGGCAGTGTGAGAAATGTCATGAAGCTCATTTTACTCAGTGTCGCTGGCAGGTTCCTCCAGTGCAAAACGTTACCATAAATCACTTTTCTGACTACTCACCCTCAGATATAGTGAAAGAAGATATAATATGCCTGAAATCTTTGTTTGGTGCTGGTTAGAGTTGCTATTTGTATTGATTCTTTGTTCAGCTCCAACCTTTGACAATAAATATACAAATAAATTACTCCCCATCCAGTAAACTTCAGCAGACTTTTGAGGTTTTTGGACAAAAAAAAAAAAAAAAAAAGAAAAAAAAAGAAAAAAAGTGATAAATTGGAAGCCCTAGGACATTACTTCATAAATATTCATTTTCTCTAATTTAAGACTGTTTCTCCTGTTTTAAAGATATATTTACCTGGAGATTAATTTGCATTTTTGGTGGAGCTTTTATATGGAAAGAAACCATTACACAATTTTTTTTGTATGTATTATTTTCAGCCTTAGGAAAAAAAAAAAAGAGAGAAAACAGTATAAAAAAAGACTAAGACTTTCCTTCTACTGGTAAAAGAAGAGGATATTTAAAGTCTCTGCCCTGAATTTTCATTTTTTGCTCTCCAAAATAGAACAAGCATGTTTTTCCCCTCCCTTTTCCTAAGCTTTATTTTTGCCAGGAATATTTATGGATTTTTTGGGACCAGAGCAGCTCTCCAATTGTTTTTATTTAGAGAGAAAACCAGAGGAAATTCTAGCACTCAAGACTATATATCTTAAATGACTCAGATAATCACTTTTAGTAAATGCCTTTTTATATTCAAAAGCAGATCAGCAGAAAGTAAAATGCCTTTTCTCTCTGACAATGTTTGAACTCACAAGGGGAATAAATTCTGTCACTATGAACCAATTCCTAAGTGGGATAAAAAATTCTTGACTAGAATTCAACTACTTAAAATTCAGTTTACTGAGATGCTTTATGATCACAAACCATAAAGCCTGCCAGCAAAGCTGCCCAGAGGATAACTGCATTAACTTCTATTCTAATTTCGTTCTGGGGAGGTAGTTTAGAAAAGAAGAATCTTTCCTTTTAGGCTTATTGTTCAAGAGGTTTAAATAATATTTATGAAATCCCTGTTTAAAACAATATGACCTGAATTAATCTATTATACAGATCTGTGTGTCATTTATAGCTTCTAATTAGAAAAATGGTCCTCTAGTTTTTCTCTATGAAACCAGTTTGAATTTAAGATCAGTTTAGTCTTTCCAGTGAAATGAACAAATACATTACTATAAAAAACAGTCTTCTTTTTTTAAAAGATTGGAGTACATTGAAAATGAGAAGTCCATTCAAGAGTTCCACAGCAAATTCCAAATCAAATTAGTTGTTCCTTTTATTAGTCAGCAGAATACACCACAGTAAATTGATGCTTGCATTCACAGCTTTCACTTCTTGCTGCTGCTTTCTTCATTGCTTAGCTGTTTGCTTTTAGCTGCTGTAAGCAATGCACAAATCAAAGCAGTAAAAATCAAGATGCCTTTCTTGTCATCGTTTCTCTGTGTCTTATTGTGTCTTTTGGTTGTCACCTCACTTGTCTCAGCTCCTGTGGCTTTTTTCTTTTTTCCTCTTATCTATGTTGGTCAAACATCGTCTTTAATTCAATGATAATATCTTACAAAATCCAGCTGTGCAGATCTAAATATAAAAAAAACCTGATTGACCTTGAGTCTTATTAGTTTCAATGAGGATTGATAAAATCCTCCTATCAAATTCTATTCTTTTAGATATATAAATGAAAACTCTCTGTACTATGGAAGGAAGAAAGTGAAAAGTTGTGTATATTTATTAAGGCAAAATAAGCTTAAATTATGTGATTAAATATATTTGGTCTAGCAGAACTGTTGTCTGAAACTTTTGGGTGAATTAGAAAACTTAGAATATATCAGAGCTCCTGTGAAAGTGTCTAACTATTAATTTCCAAAAAAATTCATAGTGATTATATGCACATCTGAATGGAGAGAAAGATGTTTTGGATATCTGTAAAAGTGAATAAATACTTATAGAACTGGGTGTTCTGTGAACATTATTTCTGCAATCTTCACCAAAGCTATGTGGAAGTTTGTTAGTGTCCTAGTGTATTTCTTTTCGCATTCCTAAGGTTAATTTGAATGCACTAAATTTGAAGAAGAATTTCTTATTGCTCCTATTAAGGATCCTAATTTAAAATTTAAATTTAAACACAAATAATATTTTGTTTCAAGATGTAAAGCAGTGGAAACCCTAACCTTCTTTTTCTGTCTCATTATTTGTGCTTACTTTGTTTACTATAGCTATGCAAAAAAAGCTGTGCTTATGCTCAGAATTGCAGAAAGTATAAGGTTGGAAGGGACCATAGAGGGTCATTTGATCCAACCTCCCTGCACAGTCAGGGTCATCCTGGAGCACATTGCACAGGACTGCACTCAGACTATTCTTGAGTGTCTCCAGTAAGGAAGACTCCACAACCTCTTTGGACAGTCTGTGCCACTGCTCAGTCAGCCATACATTAAAGAAGTTCCTCATGTTCAGGTGGAGCTCCCTGTGCATCAGTTTCTGCCCATTGCCTCTTGCCCTCTGCTGGACGTGACTGAGAAGAGCCTGGCTCCATCTCCTTGAAATGTTCCTTTCAGATACAGACATTGGTGGGGTCCACTCTCTATCGCTTCTTCTCAAGAGTGAACAGACCCAACTCTCCCAGCCTATCCTCCTACGAGAGAAGCTATGCTCCTGGTAGAAAACAAAGAATTATATATTGGACACAGACTCTGAGACACACAAGATGATGTGAAAAACCACAGGAGTTCAATGCAGTTTAGATATGTGTTGACTTTGCCTCACTGTATCTTAACTGCATATTGCCAGTCTACTGCCACAAATGAGTGGTTTGGCTGCTTCAACAACCACTGTCAAATGTATTGGCAAAAGTAGGGTTTCATGTGAATTTGTGAAACTACAGCTTTACAGAGTTAGATGGAAAGGCTCACTCTGTTAGTTACTGCACAAATGAAAGCATACAAAGTAAGACTTAATTAGAAGCAATTTGGTATGACTCGCATTGAAGCCAGGAATGCAAAAAAAGGTAAGGGTGCAAAGGATATGAATGAAAAGATAAGGGTGCAAAATGCTTCAGCAGCACGAAATAATTGAATACTTTGCTGTTTACAAAGTGATTTGATAGGATTCACTACAGTTGTAAAAAGGATTTAACTATAGATTTGGGATACTACCATTCATACCATAATCAATTCACATACACAGAGGTAAAACAATATGTACACCTATTTTTGTGAGTGTAAAGATACCTATTAAAAGTTCCAGCCAGTTTCAGTGAAATACTTACATCAAATCCTTTTGTGTTTCCCAAAAGGCAAGGATTGCCCCTTGAAGAATTGTGTGAGAGGGGTTATCAGTCTAGGTCTCACCATCAATGATGGTCCTTCCAATATTGTAATCTTGGGGGCCTGGGAGCTCTGAGAGGTGTCCTAGTGAGAGGGAGGTACTGTTGCAGCCTCCAGGATAATGAAAAGGGCCTCACTAAGCACTGCTGTTTGTAGTGTTACAGAATTATTTACTTTGGTCAGCAGTAAATTTCCATCCTGGCCATAATCCAAGCCAATAACTATTGCACCTTTTGCCCGGAGTGCAAACAATGTACCCTTTTGCCCAGAGTGCAGTAACAATGGCACAGTCCCACTGAAGCTACAACTTCCAGTAATGCTACTCCATTTGAGCTATGATCCAGGTAAATGGTTTACTGTGGCTATGAAGGATAATTGTTTGTCCTTTGTTTCTTTGGTTGGAGAGCTGATGTTTCTGGTTGATCCCACCTCTGTCATACAAGGTATGATCAGATCCAAATCATGGCTCATTTCATATGGTCAAGGGCCACTTCACACCCAGCTGGTTCAGTCAAGGCTTATCAGGAGGTTCTGAAATTGTAAAGCAGGCCTGAGAAAGGGCTGGGGGAAGGCATCCCCCACCACATCTATAAGTTTTATTTTCTATCTTTAAAATTACAGAAGATGAGTTTAACGAAAATGAGAAGTGTTTGAATTTAAATCAGAAAATAAGAAAGTTTGTGGTCAGAAGCCAGGAAGTGTTGAAAGCTTCCCATCTGTTTCTATGACCCTTTTTTCAGTTTTGTTGGGTGATTAGCTTGCATGTAAATGGGAGGAATAGCTTAATCATGCAGTGGGAAACACAACAAAAATCTCAGCATGCTTATTTTGACTGCTGTAGAGGATGTTCCTGGGTGGGTCTGGTGTGTGGCTTTGCTTTCCTCATTTGTGTGTCCCACCCCTATAACATATTAACAGTGTATGAGGCTCTGCTGCTCTGTTAAATGAGAGCAGCAGAGCCTCATGGCCCACTGGCCTTTATTAATGCAATCTCCTTTTTATTCTATCATTTAATGAAAATAGGCAAGGTTGAAAACTTTTGGCAACACTGATAGTATGATCCATAGTGGTGTGATAAAATTGACACTACTTCAATGTAACTTAATCTAGTTTAACTAATTGTATTGAAGGAAATATTGATATTCATGTCAGCTAGCTTGATGCTTAAATGCATCATCTGAATGAGGTTTTAGTCCATTAAAAAGCGAATAAAGGACTTGACACAAATAAATAAATTAATCTGTCAAGTCCAGAAATGAGGCTTTCAAAATGATTCTAAGATATGGTTTAAGATTTTTTTCCTGGAGAATTCGAAGGTGGCTTTAATTACAGATGTTATCTGAAATAATCATAAGAATTTACAGAATTCCAAAATTGATTGTAAAAGTCAAACTGCTTTCATTCTGATTTGGAATCAAATAATTTCTTAGCTTTTAAGGTGAAGCAAGTATAAATTTATGACTATTGTTTAAATATTGTTCAATTCTGTGCTTCCTGGGAAGTCCATGTTGATCTTAGACCTGATTTAACCAACCACACTTTAGACCTCTACAATTTAGGTCATAATTTCTTAAGTTCTAATCATAGTCTAAAACAGGTATTTAAGACAAGTGAATATTCTTACTGTGTGCCAGTATATTTTATTAAATATAGGGGGGTTTCTAATTTATACTAGATACCTAGCAATCTAGAAATTAGTAAAGTGAAATAACTCTGAGCTTGGTATAAAACTCATAATTTCTTAACAATTAATCTCAAATATTCTCCCATGCCTCTGGTTTTCATATTCACAAATGTTCTACTTAATGTTTAAATGTTCCTTTCAGGTAATGGCGCAGCCAGGTAATGACATGAAATTGGACAACCTGCGGAGCTACAACAGATGACTGAGTACAGGTGGACTCACTCTACCTACTTAGAATTAATCTTTTGGATCTGTGAATTATTTCTCAGGATACTGAAGAGGGTAAGGGTACGCCTCTGCCTGATCTGTGGGCCACAGGAGCACTTCCACAGGCTGAGCATCACATGTGCTGCTTTCTCTGCTCATTCCCTTAGGGTTTTGGGAGTGTAGGCGGGTTGCACAGCCCAGGAGAGATTGTGCTGTGCTCTGGGTAGGATTGAGTGATCAGGGGACATTCCCTGAAGTATTCAAGCATGAGGTCCACCAGATAATGATTAAAGTAGCTGCATACTTATAAACCAAATCTTATAGGCTGGGCATGGAACTTAGGCTAGTATAAAATTCCACCATTGGCCAAGGCCAATCCCATCAGTCGCAGTGGTAGCACTTGAGATAAAGAATTTAAGAAGGGTAAAAACTGCTGTGCAGGAGCTATTTCAGCTGGAGAGAGGGGTGAGAATATGTGAGAGGAACAGCTCTGCAGACACCAAAGCTAGGAAAGCAGGAGGGAGAGGAGGTGCTCCAGATGCTGAGGTAGGGATTCTCCTGCAGCCCATGGTGCAGACCATGGTGCGATCCAGAGGTGGCAATGAAGACAAAAATGCCAACTGCATTCTGAGATATAAAAAGGAGAAACATGAAAAGTGTATATACAGAAACAGACTAAATCTTTTAGAGCTCTTGTCCAAAAGGGAAACACACACTTGACAGGTTTTACAACTGATCTGAGCAGAAATGCTTTATTAACTTAACAACAACAAGGGTTTTAAAACACGTAGTTTTTTTCTCCCTTAGATTTTACAAGGAAAAACATTTTAATGGCTCCCTCAGGTAACTGGTAGTCATTGTTGAACATAAGCAATGAGTGTTGGATGCAACAAGTTATGGTGATGTGGTGGATGTGATAAACCAATTTCTGTTTCTTATGATGAAAATCTGTTTTTAATGTGTCAGTACTTTTTTGTTTCGAAATACTTTTCATTTCCTATTGCATACATGAGTTACAAGCTATAAAATACACATTTTTTGTAACACTGCGTTCCAGCCAGCAATCTGATGTGACTTTGATGGTGATATTTCTGTATAGGATTTAGTAGTGTTGTTACACCAAAATTTTTTTCACCTGCATGTCTTTGAAGGGACAGTTGCACACACATACCAAAAGATGAAGACGTGTGGTGACAGTGCATATGTTGTTCAGTACCACTCCCTGACCATTTAATTCTCATCTTCCCCTTATACTGTTACAAATGGAAGACTCTTCTGTGAAGTCTGCCTCACATTTAAAGGAATATAAGGGTAGTATCCAATAACCTGCTTACTTATGTAGTTGGCATTTACACAAAACCTGGCCCTCTTTTCCTGAACAAAAAATCAAATAGCTGATTGAGCTTCTACTTTAAGTGTGACAAGGTTTCTCCACCCAGCTTCCAGGCTGAGCTGCAGACCAGAATTCCAGTTCTGCTTAGAAACTGCCATATTGAAGGAGTCATTGCATCTTTTCCTAAAATGCTGATGACTTTTGGTTCCCTTGATGAGTCAGAATGTAGAGCCCATAATTGATAAAATTAAGTTAGGGTGATCTGTGCAATCTTATCTATTTTTACAGATAAGGTATGAATTCAAGTATATGTGCATATATAATTTCTCTTCTATAATCTTATCATTTTATAAACTTAACTGTATGGCATATAGAACAACAGCAAAAATAGAAACTAGAAAGAACTTTAAAGGAAATTGTTTGTTCTCTTATAAAGTATGTGCTAAATCCAGACCTTTTTCTTCTTTTGAACAGCTGTGAAAGTAAATGCTTTTAAGGCTTTGGACAAAATCTCAAATTCTCTTAAATCCATGTAGTTTTATTAAATTCAATACCATTACTTTGCTTCCCATACACTGAGAATCTGTATCATTTTCCAGAACAAATTTCATCAACCTGATTTGTTACATGTGCAAAGGAGGTTATAGAACAGGAAAATCCTTTTTAGCTACTTTGATCTTTATGTAAAAGAGACTTCCCAAAGTTAAAAGAAAAAAAATAAGATTTATCATTACTGTGTCCATTTTATTTCAGATTTATGAATTTCATTTTAGTTTTGTTTTCTTAGTGAGTTTTTTGTTCCACAAATGTCAGCTTCTTTCAAGTCACAGTCCTTCCATGGTGGTAAACTAGTGAAACCAGGGAGGAGTATAGTTTCAAAGTAGTGTGTAGGCAGTATTAGCACAAATCCTGTTATACATGAACAGATTTTAGCACATACCACCCTTGCAGTACTTTGAAAATGTATCCTTTCATATAAAAATACCTGCATGGATGGCAATGTAGAGAACAGACTTTGTTTTGTTAGAAGAGTTCTGCATATTTGAAGGGCCTAAAGTAATTTAAATTAACCCTTTTTTGTAACCAGAAAAGGAGAAGTCTATTATACAAAAGTTGGCAGACATTTATTCAAAAAAATCTCACTTTAGTGAGATTTTTTTTAGTGAGATGTGAAAAAAATCCCTGTTACATATTTCACTAAGAATTATTATTTTTTTAAAGATAATACATGTAAAAACCCAGGAGCTTTTGGTGATATAATTTCAACACATGGTAAAAATATAACACATGAAAACAACAAATTTTTTCAAGTTAACATTTTATCAGCAGAACTCTATCTACCAAATATTGACATAGGATACTGAAGAACCAAAGATCTTTATATTCCCTAGGGTTAAAGATTATACAAAAGCCCACTCTGACAGATATTTCTACCCAACATTCATAAGTTTCCTCCAACTTTCCTCTAAAGTATGAAACTTCTGCAGATTATTTTATTGCTTTTCATAGTAAGTTCCCTCCATAATTCAACTGCTGCATAATTCAACATCTGTTTTGCTTTCTTTTAATATTTTTCCAAAGTAATATTTTGTGCTCAGAATTTACACCCATACATAAATATAATTTACATGTATAGTCTTATATGTATTAGGTATAGAATTATTTATTATTTTATTGATTTTACTTATGCTATCATTCAATTCTGTTAAATCTTGTAACTTGCATTTTGAGAACAGACGAGTCAGAAAAGCTAATTTGTTTTTTCCTGTTTTATTTGTTACTTTGCGTACTCTTATATGAATTTGTCTTTCTCTTATGGACCCAGAGCCTATATATGACTTTGAACAGGTCACATTCATTGAAAATTATTATGGACAGAGGTAGAATTTAGAATCTCAGGTTGAAAAGAAATAGTGTTTTAATGCTCTAGTCAATTTTCTGATAGTACTTCCAACCCATTTTTGTTCAATCAAACCCATTTTTGTTCCGAAAAAGCCACAAACATCTGTGCAAGCTGGACACATCCTAACCTGCACAGCAGCACATCTGCCTCCTGAATCAGCTTTGCCACAATTTGGAGGGATGATCCAGCTTTCTGTCTAAGAAGCAGATGTCTGTCTTACATGCAGTAATGTTCATTACTACTCATCATGTAGCATGAGAGAGAAACTACCTTCCATTTGTCAGGATCTTCAGGCAGAATTTAGCTGGAATCACTGCAATTTTGAACTTCTCTTTGATCAAGAACAAGTAGGACCTACTGATTGCTTTGAGAAAGACAGTGTATTTTAGAAATGGGTACACAGCTCTTTCTCTTGCTGGTTTATGAACTTTGGATATGGGACAAAAGTGGAAGAAGACTCCTACCATGAGAAGTTCAGCTAATTATCTCTGGCTTTGTTTTGTCTGTGAGGGATAGACAGACAAATGGCTTTCCAAGTTGGTGGGAACATATTGATTCTTCTAATTTGGCATCCTGGAGGGGAAAAAACCATTTGTGGATTGAAAAGCAAACATTCAGAGTGATGCCATGCATATTTAACTGCATCTTAAGAATTGTGTAGGCCTCATTTATGATGAAATTAGGTAAAAAATATTTTCTGCTTCTTAGACAATAATGTAAGACAAGCAAATGTTTGGAACAGCACAGGTAGTATCCAAGCATTTTCTGGTTTACTACATCTTTTAGAAGCTTTAATTCATAGAATGGAACACTGTACAATTTTATCCTAGAGTGGTATTAACTAAAAGTTGAACAGCTACTCTAAGCTGGTGTTAGGACTAGAATAGGAACCTGTTTGAAGACATAAATGGATCCTATGTAATTTGCTTTTCTATTTTACATCACTATTAAAAAAGTGATAGTTAGGTGTGATGAATTGAACCCCAAAAGTTTTATGATATGCTCAGCTGTGAGCCTGCAAGGAAGTGGATTGCTGTTCGTTAGAACACTTAGACAAGAACTGATGTACATATCTAACAAACTTGCTAAAATAAAGGACTCATTATTAAAAAAAGGGACTTATGCTCATAGTTGGAATCTCTGCAAGGATTATTCTGAATACTTTTGTAGAGCTATAGTCAGGTTGCATAAAAAATAGCTAGAAAACACATGAAGATAGAGAACTAAAGATAGGATATAATTCTCTATTAATATATTTCAGCTGATTCAACACCAAGTGAGAATAGTATTTCACTTTCATATTTTTCTTCTAAAGCAAGATGCAGGGGTTCATTCCATTTTTCTCTTCCCTGTAAGAAGCTTGCAGGCTCATCAAATTCACATATGCAAACAGACAAAAGCAATCCTCCTGGCCACCTAATTCTAATTCAAGCTGCTTTGCACAGCTACATACTAAAAGGCCACATTCTTGAAGAATGATTGCCTTCTCTGCATACTTATTATAAAACCTGGAAATGTTTTTTCCTGTACTGTATAATAATCTGTTTGTCCTTTTTAATAAGAAACTATACCTCACCTTCACCACAGGTCTTGCTGTCGTCTAACTTTGCACATCACCTAGGACAGGCACAACTTATAAGTGTACAGTGAGTTATGCAGAATCTCCTAGTTCTTTATGGGATGGATCTCATTTAATGAAGTAGAACAGTACTTTACTACAGAGCTTAAAAATCAACTTTCAGGTGTTTCTGTAGCAGTACAATTAAATATCATTAACTTTTATTGAAAACAAAGAGTCATAGAAAACATGTGCTGTTTAAATCTAGACCTTATTTAAATGATTCTATAGGAATCTTTCTGACTTTGACTTCTACAAAATATTATAGGATATTTCTCTTAGGAACACATAAAGCAGTGCATAGAAAACTACAGGAGGACCCAATCTATAAGTACTGTTAGGACTTCATTTTGGATCATTACCTCCCCATCAGGACTTGAGGAATAATCTGCATTAAATGGTAGACTGAACAAATTTGTCCTCCTTGGCTTGTAAAATGGTTTCAAGCTGAATGGGATTCCCTCTGGATTTATTTTATTTTATCTTATTTTATTTTATTTTATTTTTTATTTTATTTTATTTTATTTTATTACAGAATTGCTGTGGGTGTCTTGAATTTAATTTTATTCATTTTTCCCTATATTGAAATAATGAAAGAGAATGTTTATATGGCATAGCTGAAAGACAAACATAATTTTACCCCTTGCACTTCTTCTCTTTGTCTTTCTCTTGGGATTCTGATTACACAAATAGCAGGTTTAGTGTGTGATTAGAAAGCCCGTCCCAAAAGAGTCTCAAGTATCTAAATTTACTGGTTCCTTCATCCTTTCCTGTGCTTTATTTCTTCCACCTGGAGGAATAAGATGACACTGCAGTTGCCAACAGTTACACTGATTGTGCTGTTAGGACCCATTATCCATTTTATCTCAAGCACCTTTGCTGGCCACATGCTATGGAGAACTTCAGAAACATAGTAATAATGCTACTGGCAAATCATTAATTCAATTGGCAAATTTCCTATGAAGCAGAATTTTGGGAAATATTTTAGTCTTGTCCTCTTTAGCTGGGAACCTGTCCCATCCAGTCTGAAACCACTATCTCTGTTTCTTAAGGGTATTTGCCTTGATTGCACCTTTCCCAAGTTTACTTTTATATTTCATAAAAAATGAGCTCAGACAGCAACCTATTCATCAGTGCACATGCTAATAAGAAACACACATTTTCAAATAATTTAATGAAATTTAATATATTTGAAATTCTGATTTTAGTAGATTGAAAGCTTTAAAAGTTTTTAAGCACACACATGTAGGAGGGAGGCAGATGCTCAGATATATATACCTGCACACACAAAAGCAGAATACAGTTTCATAAGATAGCACCCTTGCAAGGTTTGGTTGCTAAGTTGCTGATTGCTACAGCAAGTGGGTGGAAGTTCCTCTGTGTCAGACTATAAAAAAGGACGATAATAAGGATTAGGACCAGGTTCTTATGACAAAATTTGCAAGTCTGTCTGGCTGTTTGTCAGTGCAAGGAAATAACAGGGAATATTTTGAACATGGTCAGTGGAAGGCATTTACGCATGCCTGAGGTGACTTTTTAAATTCCTTTTTAATAGATGAAATGGAAAATTTAGTATCCTGTCCTCCAGAAGTTAGCTATTTATTGAAAACTATTGATAGAAGTTCTATGTTTGATAAAGAAAACCTGTTTAATAAAGAAAATAACTTCAGAGGGTGATTCAATGTGTTTTAAACACTTATGTTTTGTTCATTCAGATGGCATTAGGTACTAGCTTGGCAAGGATAGCTGAAGCTAGGTAGACTGAATTCCACCCACTAAGTATTATAATTTTCCATATCACCTTCTATGTTTTCCTTAACCTTTTTGACCTGGAGCAGGTTTTTGCAGGAAGCTGGATAAGTGTGGGTGGAGCCACCCAATGTACTGGTGTTGTTACAGCCATAACCAACGTGCATTCTTTAATATGTTTTTAGTAGGTGCTTTTAAGTGGAAACTTTTATTTCCACTTAAAGGAAACCTCAGCAGATTGTGGATAAGTGGAAAACATATTATATTATATGAGTGGAAAATAGATTATATTATGAAATTTAAGACACCTTTTTCAGTTCCAATGTTTCTGGGAGTCCTGATGATGCTGAGTGGAATTCTGTATGTTTGCAGGATTGAGACTTCTATGATATAAACAGAAAATATTTTCAGTCCAAAGAGAGATTACTGCCATGTTCCTCTCATGGAATGTCATCATGAAAGAGAAAAATGGAAATTCATCATAATGAAGTATTGGGGAGATCTATAACAATCCAAATTCTTACAGAGATCACCAAGGATTTCCCTCGTAAAATCTAAAAGACAGCACCACAGAACATGCAGTACATTGGAAGAGAAATGACAAAGTTTCTGCACATGACATTTTATTTCTGGTTGGCAGCAAAGATCAATATACTTGGCTACACCTCCTGAATTAATATCCCTTTCTACCATAGAATAGAATACTGTTATATAGCTTCTTACTCTACATTTCAAGTCTCTCACCATAATGACAGAATATTCTGAGTTGGAAGGAACACACATAGACCATCAAGTCCAAGTCTTAAGTGAATGGCCCAGATGGGGGTTGAGCCCTCACCCTTGGTGTCATTAGCATTGTCCTCTAACCAATTAAATAATATCCCATGACTTCCAATGAAGTGGACATTTCTAGGGCAGTATCAACTTATAAAATAATTTAAATTATGATTTATTGAGTTATCCTGCATTTCTGTTCCAAGCAGCACTTTTTATTGCTAGAGAGCTCAAATGCCGATCAATATAAAGTTCTATGCTGCAAAGTATTTCTCTAGTAGCAGCTGTGTGCACAAATGAGGGCCAAATGATAGTTTTTGTATTAATTCATTTGAAATCTCCTAGAATAAAGGTCAGGCTTTTTTTTTTTTTTTTTTAATCAAGTTTTCTTGGAGAAAGATTAAAATGCTGTAATTCAACATTTTTGTAAAACAGCCTTTCTTTTGTCATATTTATTTATGAAATTAAGAAACATGTTTGGAAAATGCTTTCTATGATAAACCTGTGATTCTTTTTCTTTATAATTCGCTTCACTTTAGATAGAGATTTCTTTTAATTCAGATGTACTTAGCTGAAATTATTTTTCTCTAGATTTTTCAACCAAACACGCTGTATTTAAAACATTTACACTAGTAAATCTTGCTTTTAAAGAAAATTTTTGGCTTACTGAAAAAAAAAATACTTTGGATTTTCACTATTTTTTTTCATCTGAGTGAAGACATAAATTTGTGTTCACTCAGAGCTTCTGATGAATATTGTTGCACTAAGCTGTCTGGATATAAAGCTCTATATGAGGTATATCATTAATAGGGATTTCCTTGGTGCAGTTGTAGGTTCTTTGATAATAATTTTGACATGCTAAACACCTGTCTCACTGTGGACACTTAAAAGAGCTATAAAACACTAGCAATTATCTAGACTTGTTCTCTAATTGTTGGGGATTTGATGTGGATTTTTTTTTGTTTTTATTTTTTTTTATCATCAGGGGAATTCTGCTGTACCTAAATACAGTGGGAGAAAAAGCTACAAATACTGTAATTTTAATTGAGCATATTCCTGCTCACCAACATCATTTGAAGTCCTCCTCCTCCTCAAGTCTCATTTAAGCAGCTTGCCTTGCCAGGCCCTGCAGAAAAATAGCTCCTCAACATCATCTCCCACGCCTCCTTTAACAAAAGATTGCTAGATACATTTTTTTCCTGCTTGCATTAGACAGCTCTCAGGGCAGATGGTAAACAGGCCTAGAAAAGAGTCTTGAGGTATTAACAGAATTCAAAGAGGAGAAGATTAGCTTCAGAAATTATGGGGAGATGGAAATTTCCCTACCATTTGGAGAAGTGTCTGTGGTATGGTTTGTTGCTATCCAAGCAGCCCCTGAAAACCAATGGACAGAGAGTAAAGCCCCAGCAAAGTGGCCACCCCTGCAAAGACAGGGGGGGCTGAAGAAGACATTTATTTCTGAACTTTGAAGGCTTTCTCACCAAAAAGAAAGATATTGTTGTGCAGTTTTCCTGTTCTGGCAGGAAAACATCAAAATGTTGTGACTTCTCTTTCACAATCTTCTGAAATCTGGAAATTCCTCCCGTAGATTTCAATAATTATCATCCGGGCTCCTAATGATGGCAAATTCTGTATGTTTTAATATGTGTAGCTTATGGCATTGTTTAACTGGTTAATGAATTTTTCAGTGTTGAGAAACACACAGGTAAAATTGCTGAATTTTCACCCATTGGCTGTGCTTAATAACATAAACCAGTGTAATGTAGTGGGATCTGACCTGAAACCACAGCTTTCTAAAATTACAAGAGAGTTTTTAAAAAGTGCAGATACTTGGAAGTCAGTCTAAGGTTTCTGGTCTGTTAAAACCCATTGAATATCCTTACTCAGTGCAGCTAATGCCTTAGGTGCATTCAGCTGCGCTGAACATGATTCTTTTTTCAAATTCACTCTCCTATGAAGTTATTTAAAATGGCATCAAAGCCCTGTACTATAAAGGAATCAATTTAGATGACTTCAAAAACAGTAAAGTTTGATTGAGACTTTAATTGGAAGTTTAGTTCTTTCTCCTCCTCTCAGTGATACCAAATTATTTCCCATAAAAAGACTTTTTATAAAGACTTTACTTTATAAAGTGAAGTAGGAGCTAAAGGATGTACATACCCAGGATCTTGAAACCATTTTGTAGCACAGAAAAAGTGACAGCAAGCAGCAAGCCACAGTCACCAATATCTCAATAGTTAACTATTAAGGTGGTCACTAATCACATCCTGCTCATCCACAGTCCAAAGCCAAACTGCAAGGTCTGGCTGCTAAAGAGAGGCAGGTGGAGCATGAACATTTTCATATTCATCACTCTCTTGGCTGCCAGTGTCCCATGGCAGCCCTTGGGAAGCACTTTCTGTCTAGAAGAATAGTTCATATAAGTTTTGCATTTTTCAGAGTGACTTCAGTAATTTTTTCCCCCATTGAAAATTCTCTAGCTCCTGGCTGTTTTGCCTTCCAGGACTAATATTCTCACAAGCCTGAATAGGATCTAGGGGTCCTCCAAACTGCTGTTTGTAAATGTGGGGCAACACAAGAAAAGATTTACACCTACCTTTATAAATTATTGTCCTAGTCAACTTCCTTTCAAAGTCTTGTAAATGTCTGTGGTGCACTTTTAACTGTGAAAAATTGATTCTATTACAAGACCATTCAAGAACACTTTCTTTTCTAAGGAAGGAAGATTGAATCCTTGCATTAACAGGTCACCATGTCAGAATAATGTGACATTAGTGTAATGCAGGGAGTAAGCACACTGAGGATAGAATCAGCACACAGGCAGAGGTGTTGACTCTGGTAAGGTGAATAAGAGTAGAAAGAAGTTTAATGTCAAACTGAATAAAAAAGAACAAAAGGATTGTCTTAAGATGATTAATAACTAAGTGAGGTGTATTATATAAAAAATTAGATGCCTTTCTTAGACTAGATGCCTAACTTTGACATATCTGCTGTTCATACCAAAGAATTAGAAGATAAATTGCTGTAGAAATCACAATTTTTAGGAGATAAGAATTCATGAATTTTTTTTTCTTGTTTCCTAGTGAAGATAAAAAAGTGACTAATTGGTATTTTTTAATGCTTCACAGGTTAACTATAATTTCATTTAATTTCCAGAAAAACAATTTCTTCTATGGATAGATTGATATTTAATAGGCTGCATTTGGAAGTACAGTAAAGTAAAAAGCACAAGAGTTCAAGGACTTTCTGTCATGCTGATATAGAAATAACAATTCTATAATTTATTCTTCCTAATATTTTCTTGGTGTAGAAACTGTTAATCCATTTTGCTCTGCTAATTTCCCAGTTCAAAACGCCATTGAGGCAGGAATTTGATAGAGGATTGATAGAGCTACAATCTCACTTTTGCAGCCGCCTTGCTGTAGCTTATGTTGATGTGTTAGCATTTATACTGTCCCTTGGGCAATGCAAGGGTGCTGAAGGTATCAGGCATCTGTCAGGTGCCCTACAAGACTGGAAAACTCCAGGCACAGCACAGTCTCACAGCATCTGAAGGGCTGTACCCAGCTGGGGCTGGGCATCTACACTAGCAACAGGCTCCAGAGCAGGGGGAGCCTGCTGGAGCCACCCAAAGCTGGTGGCTGCCCAGGCAGATTGTTTGCAGTCTGCTTGTAAAATAGTTTGTAAAAGTGAGATGGGTGCTCTCACTTTGTGAGAATACTCTTGGACTCTGCCTTGTCTTCAACATGACGAAGAAGGAACTGACAATTATCTAAAGGCACAGAAAAGCTAAAAATGTCGAACTTTGCAACCAGAGGAGAAGCCAGGATTTTGTATTGAACCTTCAAGAAAAAAAAAAAAAAAGGAAAAAAAAGCAGCAAATTAGCAAGTGTTTAATTAAAATAAGGCAACCCCAAAAAGTTTCTCATCTGCTATATCCCTTCTCTGTCTCTTTGTAGTAAGCTTCTGTCTCGAGGCTTATTCTTAACTTGAGTAGAAAATTCTAAACAAAAATGAAAGCTTTGCCCTCAGAGTGCTTTTTGCAGCTCATTCACCATGGTAATCTGTAAAATTCCAGCAGCAAGAGAGAAAGACTAATTAAAACAAAATACTTGTGTTATGATTTAACACAGACAAGTACAGGATCTATTGTTTTCTTAGCATAATCCCAGAATTTTACTGCAGACAGACCTTTTGTAAGTACAGCCCCCTATAGCAGTCTATTTATTAAGTCACAGGCTCTTGAACATTGCAGTATAAAATAACTCAAAAAGTATCTTCATCTATGTTCAGGAAATCTTAGGGGAACAAAATCTCTTCAGTATTTCTGACACTTTTTTTTGTGAGATACTGCTTACTGAGAGCTGACTGAGCTATCTAAAAACCCAAAAGCTTTTTTTCTTTCATTTTTGTTACCAATATTGCTCCATAGGATAATTAAAGAGATCTTTCTATGATCACTAACTACTTTTTTTTATCTTGTGTTCTCTCAGCAGCCTGAGAAGAGTTAAAGCATTTTGGATAGCCTGCATGGAAGAATTGCATCCATTTTTAGGTATCTGTTTTCAGGCTTTTATACATTGCTTACCCTCCCAACTTTACTCTTACTTGTACTGAAATTTCATACCTTATTGTAGAAGTCCTTAAATCCTTACAGGTATTCATCTCACTTGGCCTCTAAGGCATAAAATATGATAACTGATTTAAACTGGTCAGCTATACTACCTTTGTAATGAATCAACATTATCCCTAAAGTGAAATTTATTCTTGAGCGTCTGTTGAGAGTTGCTGAGTATCTGCAAGACTACTTTTGAACATGTAAAGGAAGGAATTCAGCTATGTTTTCCTAACTTCCACCAGTGACCTAATTGCTGATTCATTTTTCCTTTCTTTGCTTTGCAATTGAAGAATCTTCCCCGTTCATGTTCTGTATTTTGTGCCTTACGATATTTGTAGCTTTCACAGTGAATGAGCCATGTCTACTCATCTAATACAGCAAGAATAAAATCACAAATTCTTCTCAGCAGGGGTATATCTGGGCTCAGGCGACAAGCAAAACATTTAGAGCTGACTGTTCCTATCACTAGTGCTATGCTGATGTGGAAAGACACGTTCCTAATATCTGCTTTATACCTATTGAACTGAGAAGACAGTAGGGATGTCAGATGCTATGACTAACACAAAAAGCTAAAGCTACATGCTATCTAACCTCTGAATGGGACACTACATATTGATATTCCCTGCAGCTGTTTTTTTTTTTTTTTCATTAAATAAAACAATGTTTGTTCCTTTACACTGGTAATTTTTAAAGGAATAACTATATCCCTCTCTGCCTTCCTTAACTGATTGGTGATTTTCACTCAGGTACCTTCAAGAAATGCAAGTTTTATAAGAATAGGAACCTGAAAGAAGGAGCAAGTTTTTAATGATCAGCTTCTTAATGGAAACTTCTGCAGTGCCTACAAAGTGCAGCTCAAGTTTGTAGCTTCTGCTTCCTGGAACTTTCGTATCTTTCTACTGAGCAGCTGCAGATGTGTTTCCCATTGTGTGTCCCCACTGTCACTTTAGCTTACTACCTTTTTTTTTTTTTCCCAGGATCCTCAGTATACATACTCTCTGCCTGTAAATTTGTGTCTGGGATTCTCTCTGGAGTAGCTTCCTATGGGAATAAATTATTAAGTTCTTGCTGATGTGAGAATCATCATGTAGTTCACTCCATCCCTTATTTATCCCACTGAAAGCTCAACCATTGGCAATTGTTTGCCTATAGCCTAAGATTTGTTTCTAAAAAAGCTGCAATAATTAAAAAATTGTCTTTTAGGTCTTCTAAGGAAGACTACCTCTATAGTGACTTTCTGCATGATTCAATTAATAATTTTTTTTGCTTATTTTAATGAGATCAGTAGTAAAGTTTTTATTGGGACTAGATCATGCAGGCTTAAAATTGGGCACAAATCCATAGTAATACAAATTATCCAAATGAAACAAGAACCCATTCAAAGAAGTGCATGTGATTGTTTCTGTAGTGTTAACTCTTAATTACTGCATCCAAATGTAATCTTATTTATGAAGATTAAAAAAAGCCAACATGATTTTCAGAATCCTCAGGACTTGACACTTCACATCGATTTTGAGTCTCATATACATGGACTGCAGCACATTGTTAACTCCACTTGCAATATTTGCAATTACAAGTACAAAAACTCAGCTGTCAAACAAATTAAACTAAGTCTTGCTGCATAAAACACGTTATTTAATCTCCACAAGCCTCTTGCCACCCATTGTGATATAACTACATTAATGCATTAAATTGTGATTTTATTTTATACTTTGCATAGAAATAAATAGAGCAAGTAAATATTAACTAAACTGAGCCTTAAATAAAGAGCAATGAGACACTGATGGCTGTTTTATCTTAAAGTGTTAACATTATTATTTAATTTTTATCTGAGGTCAGACACTCATTCATAATCAACCAGAATATGCAGCTACTGGAATTATTAAAATGCTACATCTTGTACTAACAGTTTGGGTAAGGATAAGTGTATTTGCAATAAGAATGGAAACATATGCAGTCTTTTAGTAAGCCTGTTAAAGATTATCTAACAAATATTATTTCTTCCTATCTTACACTTTCTCAAACAACCTGATTTATATTTGAACAGTAAAAGATCAATAATTACTGGTGCAATCACTGGTCCCTCAGTACCACTTGTAAATTTTCTGTGAATGCAGAGATAAAATTAATTTAAAAAATGTTACCAAATAGTAAGCAGTGTGTTTTTCTTGTTTCCAAAAGAAAGTTAAATAAGCTTGCCAATTCTTAAATATCCTGCTGCTCTAAATGTGTTAGTTAAGGAATCAAAGTGTCTCAGAGCTTATCTCCAAGGTATAAGCTTACTTTCTGTCCTATTTAAGCAAAAGTGCTTAAGCGTGCACTAAATTTTTAATAGCCTTTTGATTTGAGTGAAACAAATCTCTAGATATTAATTGAATACTTTGCTAAATTGTTCATACATTTTCAATCCTCCTAGAGATTTCTACCTCTTGAAATACCATAAAAAATAGACCAGATGAAAATGTTCCTTAGCCCTGTGCAAGACCAGCACAGTGAAATAAAGACAGCATGGTGTATGGGAACCCTTATGCTCTAGACACATTCTTCACTGGGTTGTGAAAACTTTAGGACTTAATATGAATTGGGCAGTGTTTCAGTCTGTGGGTTTTAGACTCTCACGAGAAGACAAAATAAATTATAAAATTATGCAGTTCACATGTACAAGTATTCCTCTCATCCTTTAGAGGCAGAAATTAGTGTGTAGCTAAAAATGGGACCTTGTTCTGAAATGTAATGCTTAGCTACTGTCATGGAAATCTCTTCAGTTCTGGTTATGTCTTATATTCTGAGTGTGAGACTAAAACCAATAATGAAGCAATTCAATTTTAACCATTTGTTTCAGAGCCACTGCCATGAAGTTTTCCCATAGTTTTCTTATGATTTTACAAGCTTGGTACCTGCTGCTTAGCACAAGACTGCCAAAGGTCACTCTGTAATTACTTTTAGAGGCAATCTATAGAAAGTCAATGAAATTATGTTAGGAGCCTTGTCCACTCTATCATTCTTGGTCTCTATGCACCTCATCTCCATGTGCTTTGCCAAGTTCCTTAACTCTCTTTAAAGGCCTCTTGAGCTGAAGAAACTCTGCCAAGTTGACTGGGCAGAATGGGAGCCTGGGGATAGATACCTATCTGCCAAGGTGAATCAAAGAGCGCAGCCCTTCCTTTTCCATGGCTTTAAAAGAAAAGTTTAGTATTTTCTCTATGAAAAGAAGTCATCTTTTTAGTAGTGTGAAGGCTGCAAAACATAAATCAATAGTTTTACTGGCATTCCAGTTCTTTCTCAAGTTTCAATAGCAAATAGTTATTTTTACACAAAATCACCCTCCAGTCTCTCTTGATTTACAGTGATAAACTGACATACTATACATCTTCCAGAGTAAACTGCAGTCTTTCCTCAGGTTATCATTTTCCTGTCTCCTGTGAGAACTGAAGTTTCCTTTAATCTACTCTTTTCACTGCTAAATCACATTTTCCTTACATGGTAATTCTAGTTCTGCCTATATATTTGTGCTAGGTTTGAGCCAAAGACAGTTAGTGTTGTACCTTTAATTAAAAAGAACACAGCTAACTAAGTTTTCTGAAGCCACACCTCTTCTGAATTTCATATGTATTCTTATTAAATGATGGCTCAAAACATTTTACACTGTCAGTCACAAACATCTCAATTGGGAAGAAAATTTCTCCCATGCTGAACATATAAAAGAATATTATGTTGATTTATTTCATCTATCACTATCTAGGTTATAGAAATGCTGACATTTGTATTGTACATGTTCATCTTATAGTATTGCTTTTGTAAAATCATATGTAAGGCAATCACATATTATCTGGCCCTGGGATGCAAAACCAAATTAAAATGTGTAATTTGTACTAGGGAGAGAGAAAGTTACCATAACTTGATTTTTTTTTCCTTGTACCCCTGTGCTAGATTCCTGAATCCTTTGGTGCAATCTCCATTTTTCTGGAAGTGGAGATAGAAGGACAGATGGAAAGACTGAAAGGAAGGAGAAAAAAACAAAGGAAAGGGAGAGAGGGAGAGGGGAGAAAGAGTTAAAATGTGAGAGAAAGAGAGGAAGAAAGGAAGAAAAAGAGAGAAAAAGGGTTATTTTTGAGTAATGCTTACATGTTTTTTTAACAATTTGCTTCTGTAAAGGTGAGCCCAGGAAGAACAGAGAAGTGGGGGGGATGGTGTTTTAAGATTGAGGTTTATTTCTAAATGTCCTGCTCTGGTTTGATTATTAACAAAATAAACTAACTTCTCCAATATGAGTCTGTTTTTGCTTTGATGGTAATTGATAAGGAATCTCTTCCCTGTCTTTATCTTGACCAACCAGCCTTTCCTTATATTTTTTCTATACTGCCCAGCTGGTGAGAGGAGTGGCAGAATGGATTTGGTAGGTACCAAAGGAATGAAGATCCTCTGGGATGCTCTGGCATCTGGGCATTGGAAATGGCATTGGGTGATGGGAAAGTTGGGTCACTCCAGAGTAAACTTATCCCTCCCCAGCTCCCCTCCCGCCTGGCAGCCCCACCACCTGGCACAGGGAATGGGCTCCCCTTTGCAATCTTTGGCTGCCCCTGGCAAAGGAAAGAATGAATTTTCCTTCAGAATGTGATTCAGAGGGTTCAAGCGAGGAAACAGCCTGGTGCCCTGCCCACTAAACTCTTGGCAACTTGGCTGTGAGAGGGAGGATGAGGTGTTTGCTGCTTCTCTGAGACACTGTCTGCCTCTCCTGGGCAGGAGTCTAAGACAATCTGTAAAGATCTCTTTTTCTCCATGCATCAGAAATAAAGAGTTCTGGGACACAGAAGAGGGTTAACCTTTATCAATTTGGTTTTTCTTTCAGAACTGTGATTTTGAAACAAATCCAGCTCTCAGACTGGAGGATCACTCTGTAAGTTTGCCTTTCTGGCTCTTGTAGGTTTTCTTTAGTGTTTTTTGCGGCTGCGAGGAAGTGGAAAGAGCATGTCACTTAAATATAAATTAGTTTTTGAAATAGTGAAAACAAGAGAGAACTGTAAACAATGACTATGTGTGACTATATGCATAGAGCAATGGCAAACTTTAATTGTCTGTCTGTTACAGGAGGTCAAATTTTTGCAAACATTTTCCACAATGCTGATAAGCCTGGTAGATTTTATCCCCTCATTCACCCTGCCATGTAAAATTGGCAAGGACTGATAGCCACTATAAAATGTCCTAATCTTCTGCCTAATATTTCTAATAGCAAATAATTTAATTCAAAATAAAATGAGGTGACAAATGAGCATTTTCCACATTTTCGTTTTGATGGCACATGAAAGACAGTATTCTACTTATTGTATTAATTAAGAATATTTTCTTCCAATGTGGTACCTATTTTAATAAAATATGTCAAAAAATGTCTTTTTTTTAGGGGGGAGAGTTAATTGTCATCTCAGAAAACAAGTATTCTGTGACATTTTTCTGATGATATCTATTTATTTGAAATTTTATGAAGACTTTTCAAATCTATTCCATGAGATGGGACTTAAACTGTAACTAATGTTTAATTATTAAACTACTTTTTGGAATAGCCCATTCCTTATAACCTCTCTGTCTTCTCTGAGACACTGTGGAATCTAAGTATTAGTGTTTTATCAACCAAACAACCAAAAAAGAAAATAATACCTAGCACAGGCTTGTAAAATTAGCTGTCTTGCCTTATGCCTTGTTATTTTCTTTCTAAACTAATTCTAGCATGAAATGAGAAGTGAATACTGACAGATGCAGAATCCCACTGCAGTACCCTCTGCATCTGTGGAGCAATGTTTTGTTTCCCTTCAGAAAGGGAGAGCGCTGTGCTGTGGCCACACTGCCACTGCCTTTAGGGTTATCATATTTCTCTCTATCACCCAAGTGATTCTGAGTCCTGCCTGATTATAAGCACAGCCCAGTTGCCACTAACAGATAAAACTAAACATATCAGGGACTGTAAAGACAGGAAAGCAATGTTACCAAATAGTATACCTAATACCAACTGCTATACAAACAGTTACAGCATTGTTTCTCAACAAACCTTTTCATGTAGGACAAAATGTCATCAATGCTGAAAAGAAAAACAAAAATATTTATTATTGGAGCATGTGAGGTAAATTTTTGAGCTGTGTAGGACTCATGATACAGAGAAACTGGCAGAGGTTCTGAATATTTAACCATGGTTAAGAGATCTATGTAAGAGGAATTTATCGCTTTCAGATTTCCCTCAGTATTGCCATTTATCCCTATATACCCTTACTTCCTGATCTGTCACAAAGCTTAATAAATGACATGCATAGAATTATAATATAGCTGTCAATAGTAGAATAAATGAAGAAATCTCAGTGGAGTAAAGTTATTAGATTATATAATAAACTAGTATTGTATTATTGTCCTGGTTCTGGCCAAGTCTGGGGGAGGGGTCATGGCCAAGACATTGTGATATTCAATACCATTTTATGTCATTGCTGGGGTGGGGACCAAGGCCTCCTGATAAAAAAGTGTGATCCTTTTCTGGTCAGGGGAATGCTTGGAAGGCAGAGGGTCCTTAATGTTTTTTATTGTACCAGGCTTGGTGAGCATTTTGCATACAAACCAGCCTTAATTTGTATACATTTTTTTATTACTATTGTTGCTACTGCTGCTCATTTTCTTATCTCTTTGCTGTTTCCAGTAAATTGTTCTTGTCTCAACCTGTGATCTTTGCCTTTTGTGCTTCCAGCTGGGATGGGAGGGGGAAGCAAGTGCTGGTGTAGTTTTGGTGGGAGCACTAAATTTGGAAAGACCATTCCTAAACAATGAAAAATATATATATAAGTATTGTATTGCAAAAAAAATTAGATAAAATACTTTAGAAATTTATAGAATACAAATTAGTATAATCTGAGTCAGTATGCATTGTCTCCTTAGAAGAGACAATTGGAAGGTTTTAAATGTATGGAATAAAGTTTCATTTCATAAGTGTCGGTACATATCTGGTGATTTTACTTCTTATTTATATTCAGACTATCAAGCTCCATGATGAAAACTATGCTAAATAATGTAAAACAACCACACAAAAATAAATAGAAGTTGCTTTGTATTTCCTTTGTACTAAAAAGAAGGATAAACATACTGTTTCAAAAAGTTGTTAGGTCTCTGTAATGTAGAAGGCTTTTTAATATCCATATAATATAGAATTCAAATAGCCTGACAAACCCTTTTTCTGCTGCAAAGTAGTGTATTGTCTTGGGTTTGATCCTTGAGGTCACTCTCTGAGGGACCAAACTCAGACCACTCACTGCTCATGTGACTCCCCCTCCAGAAAGGTAAGAGACAGCAGCTTGTCTGATCTGGGTACTTTGGCCCACTTCAAACATGAACAAGATTAATTACAATGGGAGTTATTTGCCTGAATGTAGGCACCTGAAATTTTTATGTTTAAACTTTTAGAGTAGTCTTTTTTTGTCAATATGAAGAAATAGATTCAAGTTAGAGTCTCAGACTTACCCAGGGATACCTCATTAAGAGACAACTCTCCTATTATGGAGCTGAGAACTGATCAGAGAATGACAGTTCTGCTTATGAGGTGACCATTCTCATTCTACAGAGACAGGTGGCCTCAGTAACAGCCCAACTGCTCATTGCCATTAATATATTTGAAAAAACTCTTTTTACAATTCTGGTCAGCTTCAACTCCAGTTGAGCCTTGGCTGCACGACCTTTGTCCCTACAGTGGCAAGCAGCATCTCTGCATTCTTCCCATGTCACCTGACTTTGCTTTCACTGAACATACACCTTTTTTTTTTCCTTTTTCCAAGAGAAGAATCCTGCTCTTCCAAGTTGGCCTTCTGCCTCACCTGTGTGGCTTCTGGTATTTGGGAATTGCCTGCTTCTGTGCCCTTGGGAGGTGATGTTTAAGTAGTGACCAGCACTGGTGGACCTCAGCACATGCAAAAACATTTTCTCAGAGGACCTCACTCACTCACTGACTCCCTGAGCAGCCTGAAGAGTGCTGTCCTCATGTCCAGAGATGAGGTTTTGCTGGTGCTCTTCTTCTGGCCAACAGAGATTTTAAACTTGATTGCTTCATGGTCACTGGGGTCGAGATAAACACCAGTCTCCATTTCTCTCATGAAATCCCTCTGTTGATAAGTAGATCAAAGCAGGAATCTTTCCAAGTGAGCTTCCTTAGGACTTGTTCCATAAAGTTATCCAGGTTTCTTAGGAATCTTCTGTCCTGTGTTGCACCAGCTGTATGATGCCCTCAGTTAATTTTTCAGGCAGGTTTACTGAAAGGACAAGGGCAGCTGACTGGGAAGCATCCCTTAATCCCTCAAAGAATCATTCATCAGTGTCATCCTGGCTAGGAGGTCTATTCCCTGACGATAACATCAGCATTATTTTTTTGCCCCTTGATTCTTCATCTGGAGGCTGTCAACTGTGCCATAGTCAGCTGTGAGCTCCATACATTCTGTAAGCTCCATAAATCCCCCTATTACTCACAATGCCACCTCTCCCTCCCTCCTTAACCTCCTGGAGAGCATATAACCATCCATCAGGGCACTCCAGTCACAAGTCATCATCCCACCAGGTTTCATTTATACCACTGATATCAGATCTCTGGGACTTGACCAAAGCCTCAAGCTCCTCTTGCTCTTTCCTCATGTGCTTTGCATTAATGTGAAAACATTTCAGATGTGGTACTTTCTAGCCACCACCTCCTGAAATGTATTGAGGGATCCTGTTAGCACTTGTTACCTCAAGTTTTGGCACAGTGTCACCTTGCTCATCACTGGTGAGCCTGGTTTTGTCCCTTTCCCCCTTCTGAGCTGGTTTATAGCTCTGTCAAAGAGTCCCGCTAGCTCCTGTGCCAGAAGTCTTCTGAGACATGAGTTGAAGATTTTTACAAGTTATAGGCCTACGTGTCAATTAAATAAATGTTGTCAGTGGTGAAAATAAGAAGCTTTTGGCAGCATGTGGTAGACGTTCTAAATGACTGATGAGTTCATGTTTCTCTCCTTTATACCTTAACTGGGGATGAAGAAACAAAATAATAATTTTCTTTACATCTGCCTGTCTTCATGTTCTCATTATTTCCTTTCTTTGTTTTATTTTTGGGGAATATGAAATTTTTAAAAAATGCATTGCAGCTTTTCATCAATGCCTTCCTCATTCCTACCTTGCCTTTAGGAGTGTCTACAATCTGACTAGTTTTGCATGAATATTGAAATAATTTTATATGCAGTTTTGATGCACTGATCATGTTGCTCTGAAGAGTTGCTGACATGTAGATAGTTCTGTTGCATCCACTGCCAGTTAAATAAGAATTTTTTTCCTAATTCAATGACACTAATTTTAATTATATTTTTATAAAATTTGTCTGTATATTGTTAGCCAAACATGTACCTTCCAGCTTATGAAAAAAAGAAGTAAGTCCATCAGACAAATGACATCTTGTCTGGGATGTTAATAGCTAGATGCCTTTGCCAAAATAGGTGACATTATTGAGCAGGTGATATTCTCCACTGAACCTGATTTAAATTCTATTATCCCTTTACAAACTAGGAATACTTCTCTCTCAACCCCTGCCACCCAGAAAAAAAAAAATCACTCTGTAATTAATAAAAAGGGTGGGAGTTAAGCAGGAAATCAGGGCTCCTTGTTCTTTCCTTGTGTAAAAAAAGAGGGAAAAAAAAGAATATTTGCCTTTACAAGCCATGTGATGTGCATAATAATGCAGGTTGGGTTCTCTATGTCTATGTAACAACCTTACATTACATCTTGATTCCTTTCCTTTTCACCTGAACCTTGTTTTCTGGCTTCTCTACTGAGGAATACCTAAGAAATAGGGCAAACATGAAGTTCTCTCTTCATACTTCTGACCTTTTTATTATTTGTAAATATTCTCAGGACAACTACCTGCCTTTGGACAAAGTTTAGAGTTACTTCAGGACTCCCCTCCCAGACTGAATTTATACTTTTTATTTTCTACTCTATCATTAACACTGCTTGCGTAAAAGTTAAATTGTATGCTGATTATGCCATTTCCTTCCTGTCGAGGTGATATTGCTTCCTCTCCTTTCGTTAACATTCATTTGAAAACAGTGTTGAAAATGTGTACTTATAAAAAATAATTAGATATAAAAAAAAGGAAAATTGAAATAAATATTGCTTCTGTTTCTTTGATGATTTACACATATTGAGAATTTGACTTAAATGTTTAAAAGGAAATCCATTGTGGATTAAAAAAGAGTAAACTTCACTGAAAAGGTTTTTATAATAGCCTTTGTCTCACAATGATGTTTCACTTGAAAGACTCTGATAACCAACACTTTCTTCCAAACCTATTCTAACCCTTTGTTCAAGCTTACATGGTATTTCAGAAGTTTTGCATGGATTCTGCCTCTGAAAAGGTCAAGAGGGGAAATAGACTCTGCAATTGGAGGATGACCTGTCATTAATGACCTTTTCAAGGAAGAAGAGAAGGAAACACTCTATAATGACAGAGCTGTTTCTTTCTTAAAAAATCACATGCCTGGAATCCAGCATCCAGACTGGCCAGGACTCTGGTGTGTACAAGTGTGCATGCAAGAGGGTAATGTTTTGGATCCACACTTCTGCTGATGCATTTTTAAAATTTTAACTGAAATGCTAAATACTAATCCATACATTAAATGTAAATTTAATATATAGTTTATTGGTCTTTTTTTGAAGTTTTTTCATCTTTTCTCATTGCTTAAGATGTTGCAGTCACACAGTATAAGATGAGCATCTTCAGACTGTTGCCTGTTACAATACATGTTCATATCATAGCCTTTTCCCTTTGTCTTCAGGTTAGCATCTGAATAAAAAAAACTGAAAAGAAGAAAAACAAACAAGCAAAACCTCTGGTTCATATGCTTTTAAGTTATTCAGGCTTTAACAGTGTAAATATACTGTGAATCTCACCAAAGCTTGACAGCAGCCCTTTTTAATTTGAATTGTTAACCATTTTCATATCTAATACAAACAGTGGATGTTTTTGCAGTCATGAATGCCCTACTAGGGATACATAACAAAGATATCAGGGTAGTTTAGAAAGTTGTATTCCAAGGCAATATGTCTGAGGCTGAAAGAAGCTGAAAGAAAGAGGAGGCAGAAAGGATGAAAAAATTTGAAAGATGTTTCCAAGAAATACATTTGGCCTCATTCAAATCATTGGTTGGTTAAGGGCATGAGGAGGTAGGAGGAGGTATAAAAAGAAATGGAAGGGATGAAACATGAGATTAACAGCAAACAAAAGCAAATCACTGAGGTGCTTGTGCAGTCTGTCCCATGCATGAAGGATGTTATGTGTAACCAGTGTGACAATGAACAGGTGTAGAGATACCATAGAGATTTCCTAAAGGAGTTTTGAGACAGCTGGTTGTTCAGTCTGGTAATATTGGCATATTTATGCCAGAAAGAATTATGGTGAGTTTGGAAAGAATCAGAAGATAAACAGCTATGCTGCTTATATCCATAAATGTGATCTGCAGGAGTGATAAGTATGCTAAGTATATTCTGAGGCCTTCAACTCCTATGGAGTGAAAAACATGAAAAAATTCTTTATATTTATTAATATCAGATAAAATGAGGTGATATTTTCTGTTCTTGAACTTGTATTTTGGGAGTTAGTCACTAAGCTAAAGTTGCATTCCTAATTTAGTTCTGTTTAAAATATAGCATTCTATCTTCACCTAGTTTTATGATTGATTTAAAACACCTAGATTAGAATAAAACATTAGTCAAAAATGCATACAGATACTTGATATGAAGTATACACAGAAGTGAACCCAATCATCCCAGCTCTATGGTGCTTTGGTGCCTGTCTGTGCCCATGTGAATTTTTGCATTTTCTGCATGCAGTAATCTCCCAATGCCCAGAACCACTTCATGCTGTACTCATCTCTGTGCATTGCTTAAAGGAGAAAAAATAATGATAGTGTCTATCAGGCTTGAATGGGTAAAGTTGGTGCCCTCTCTGCTCACAGCAAAGGTTCTCTAAAGGCAATATTCCTATTACAGCGCTGATCTTGCTGAAGCTGATGAGAATCACCCTAAAATTGTTTTGGCATGAGACATTGCACAATTTGAAATTGTTGCTGAAAAATGATTCATTCTAATTTCAGTTTCTTTCTGAATTCTGGACAAACAAAACTAGAGGGAAAAAGGACTTAGTATTTATTCACAGTGATTTAATCTTCAAGACCTCATTACAAGACCAGAATGGAGGACAAAAATTCTAAGCTGGAATACTTGACACTTCACATTCCTAGTACAATGTTATCCAGGAGGTAAGCTTAAACCTACACAATCAGCTAAAGTGTGGGCTGGGAAAGGGATGGTGCTGTGAAAGAGACAATGTAAAACTATCCCTATTTCATAAAATTGAATAAACTTATTAACATAATGTAGAGTAACTTGCTGAGAAGGGCGAGGTTCCCAGGAGCCTCTTGCATGCCTGTAGCAGCAGGAGTGCCTGAAGGCAGAAGCTGTGCAGAGCAAGGACTGCTGCTGAAGAGCACCTAGTGTGATATACAGGGTGGGGCCTTCTGTGATCACATTTACATTTAGGACCCCCTAACATTCCTCCTCTGTGACATTCACGGCAGGATCAAGACCAGGTTTACTAACATTTCTGTGCAAGTTTTAATGCCCTGCTGGAGGTTCAACAGGTGCTACTATCCACTCAGTATTGCCAGTTCTTAATAATTTAATATTAAAAAGACTATTTAGACATCTTAAAATATAGATTAATTTGGAGAAAAGATTCTTTCCTGGAAATATTGAAAACAATATTTCAATAAACGCTTAGAATGCAGAAATCATAGAGTAAATCAAATGGAAATATTACTATTTTATAAAATCCTATGACTTTTAAGGCAGTTGTAAGCCTCCATATAACTTTTGAATGCATAGAACTTTCAAAATCATATTGAAACACAAGATGAAATATTGCTTTGAAAAAGTTCTCTGATGGAAACCCATATAAAGAACTTTCTGATGAGAGTCCATCTGGAGTTCCATAGCTTAGATACAACTGACTCTAAAAAGCACCAGTAGAATCAATACAGCAACTGGGCTTTTGCCTTTATGAAAACTTTGATTACATTCTTCTATCATTTGGATTTATTTTGCAGAGAGTACTTTGTTCTTGTCAAATTCAGATATGTTATACCAAAAAACATTTTTATTACATAAAAATCCCGTGTGACAGTTGCTGTGCAGCTACTTGAATGTGGCTTAAACATTTTTCTGATATTTGAAAAACAAACCCAGTTACCATACATTGTTTTCCCAAAAAGAGATATGGTGCTCTTATGACTTCATAAATTGAAAGGGACACTGTCTATCTGAAGCATAGCAATAAATGTCAGATGTTGCTATTAAACAAAGGTTGCCCTTTATGGATCTCATAAGATGATGGAGACAGCTACAGGCCATCTGTGAGATGATTATTTTAAAGCAATTTTAATTTTTTTTTCATTAAATTAGTATTCCAACCAGCCTTCTCTGCTTACTCTGTCTTCTGGTTTTTGGGATCTTTAGGGTGTTTAGAATGTTTTATGTAGATTTTGGCCACGTATTTTTTAAATGTATCAACTCTGACAGGTGTTCAGCCATCAATTTATTTCATTGTTTACAATGGCCAAATTCAGAGTTTACTGCTATGATTTTGTATGCAAATCACTTACTAAGGCAAAGCTTGGCAAGGTGTGTCTGTTTTTCAGGGCATGAGGTTTGACTCTAGAGTTTGTACTACATGGAACGATATTTAATTAGTGGCACGCCAGTGTTGCATGGTGGGTGGAGGGACTACCTTGTGATGTTCTCCTCAGCACATTGCCAAGTTAGAGCAGCATAATAGAAGTGCATTCTAAAACACAATGAATTCTTAAATACGTACAGAAGGTGTGTTTGTAATATTATTTATGTATTAAGTACGATCAGCCTGGAGAACATCTGGTTTCTTATAGACCAATTGACATAGGACTGTATAGCACATGAAGATTTAAAGCACAAGAGCCATCTGACATTGTGTATATAAAGTACAAACCATTAAAATCTCGTGAACAGGACTAAAAGCATGTGAACAGGACTAGAAGGTTGCCATTTCTGGTAGTGCTATCACTAACATTACTCTTAGTGCTACAGTTAATAGTCAAAGAACTCTGTATAAAACTAATGATGAGTTAAACTGTTAAGGCATAATAGTGAAGGAGGAATTACGATTTCTATTTTTTGTCTTCACAGTGATTCAGATAATCTAAGGAACAATCTGTAAATTGGTTTTTCCTGATTTCTATATGCATTGGGAAATATTTTTTTCCTGTAATATATGTCCTGAAAAAATAAAAAATGTCTTTAGGCATATATACTTTTTTATCAACATGGAGCTGTCCTTGAGGAGCTGTCCTTTGTAATACTATTTTAATTCGATTTAATAAAACATTTTAACACAAAATAATTAAATATTTATTTTAATTGTTTCTTCATATCAGATTGCTACAGTTCCTTAAACAGCTGCCTTTTACTGCTCTTAGTGTTGAAGTTTTGATATGAGATATAAAATGCTATAAATTGATTCTACCAAAAGAAATTTGTGACTGGTCTCCATTTTAGATTTTTAGCAAGGGCAAAACACAAAACACAAATCACAAATCACAGATCACAGAATGCAAATTTCATATTAACCTACTGGATTCCTTATTGCAGATAAAGTTTTGAGTTAAGAAACTTTAGTTTCATACTGACAATATAGTCCCATACTGACAAGTTTAGCTCCATACTGACTGTTAGTTTGTTGCAGAAGCATAGAAATTTAACTTAGAATTCTGGAAAAATGATAGCCTCTGTAATCATATATGTTAGAGACGAAATGGAGCCCATTTAGTATTATTTTGTGATGCATCCTTTATTTTCACCTGTGACGGTGCTCACAGGGGTTCTTGGATGAGGGAAGAGACGAGGATCTGACTCCATGTTTCAGAAGGCTTGATTTATTATTTTATGATATATATTACATTAAACTATGCTAAAAGAATAGAAGAAAAGGTTTCATCAGAAGGCTAGCTAAGAATAGAATAGGAAGGAATGAATAACAAAGGTTTGTGGCTCGCTCTGTGTCCGAGCCACGTGGGCTGTGATTGGCCATTAATTACGAACATCCAAGATGGGCCAATCACAGATGCACCTGTTGCGTTCCACAGCTGCAGATAACCATTGTTTACATTTTGTTCCTGAGGCCTCTCAGCTTCTCAGGAGGAAAAATCCCAAGGAAAGGATTTTTCATAAAAGATGTCCGCGACATTCACCCTTCATCTTTGTTTTGCCTTTCTATGTTGTAGACTCTGAGGAGGAAAGTGTACTTATGATTTTATATGATACTTAATATCATGAAGATGCTGTATCAGGATAAGTGACAAATCATAGAATTTGCTGTCAGCATTCACCAAGATGAAGGTTTTAAGGTATAAACATGTAAGCAAAAAAAGAATGATTATTAAAGGCAAATTTCTTTTACCCTTTTAAGTATAATATCTAAACCGACATCATGTGCATTTCATTGTTTCAGGTTTTCTATCTGATTTTTAGCATTCATTTGTTACACACTACATTATGAGAATGTCTGATATTTATGTGACAGGTTTTTATAGTGCCAGGGTAGATTCACTTCTTTGCAAATTCTCTAAAACTAAAGTTATATTTGCACTTTGCTACAAATGGTTAAGTATGTGAATAGAGTGACATGAGCAAATGTTCATATCTTTTTCTTCAATGATTAAAAGGTATGGAAAAAATATTTCAAAAAATGACCAGCAGTTGACTGTATCACTCAAATTGTCTAAAGTATCAAAAGAGAAAGTTATGTGTCCTTTACCTTATGATTTCTATTGATAAATATTTATAAAACATTAGACCAATCAAAAGACTTGACATTTAAGTATATGTTTAAATGTTATGAACCCAAGTGTGTTGTTGACAAAGCCTTGTAGTGCTGTGTTTTATCACTTAATGCCAGTAACAGATATCTTTCTGTAGACAAGATTTGAAACACTAAATAGTTCTTTTGTACTTATCCCATGTAAAATTTGAAATTTTTTATAAGTATTGAATTGGATAAAGTTCTAGTGTAGATAAAGATTTTTAAAAAGGATTATAAATAGCACCAGAACAGAAATGGGTAAACCAAAAATATTTCTAGTTTAATCGCAGGTGATTACTGGCTAGCTGTCACCTTGGAAAAGTCTGGGCTGCTTCATACCAGATCTGTCACTAAACTTGTAAGAAAATAGGGCACATTGTGTGTCCTATTATTCTGTGTGCTAAATGTGGCAACTCACCTCCACAATATTGCTATTAACTATTTCTGAAACGCCTTTTTTTTTTTTCCCCAGTGAAGTCCTTTTTTCTTCTCAGGCTACAAATCCCTGTGCATAAATTTTAAGGCTGGGAATATAGCCAGACTTCTGGCAGATCATTCCAATATAGGTCAATATGAAATTGCCATAGCAAATAATACAGCCTCAAGCCTTTAGTTTCCCTAATTGGGCCATATGAGATGATAATGCCCTTTTTGTCAGGGCTTATTATTTTAAAGCCCTGAATATAAGTGAATATAAGGGGAAAGTCATCGGGATTAATTTTGATTTTATTTAATTTGTCTTGAGTGTTGTCAGAGAGCACTGAATAATTCAGTTTTAGATCCTTGGGGAACAGACCTTACCATCTACATAAGCAAAAAGTAATTTTTTCAGATACTTATGATATTAGGCCTTAAAAACTCTGGGAAAGAAATGTGAATATTAAGATGTTCAGAATTTATAAATCTCTGATTTATATAACTAGTGTAATGAATTTTGCCTTCTATTTCTAGGTAGTCACAACTAACTGCCCAAATTAAAAGCTTTTAAGAATTTACCATCTAATTTTAGCTATAGAATATTTAGATGATGAATAATATTTCCTAAACAAATTAATGAAAATCTATATTTCATTAATGAATACGATGTGAATATGTAGCAATTGTCTTCTTAACTCTTTAAAATAACAATGCAAAAACCTCATATGTCAATTCATTCATTAGACCGTATGTCTAATAAATACAGACCTACTGTATATTTGCTGTAATCTTTTTGGGCACAAAGTTAGAATATGTAAGTGTATGTATTTCCTAAAATCTGTTTTTTGTCGTGTCTTACAAATTCTCATCAATATTGGCAGCATCATTGGTGCAGGGGAGCTCTGATCAGGTGTGCTTGAGAGGTGTCCGTGCCTCACTGTGCTCTCCATGCAGCTCCTGCCAATGCGTGACGCTCCTCAGGAGCAGCGTACTCAGCAAACTCGGCTGGTGAATATAAAACACAGAGAGGTCATTTCTCAGAATCATCCTGAGCTTCAGTAAAGACTAACATGGCTTTGTCAATAATTGTAATATTGTCACAAAATTTCATAACAGTACATTTTATTTTGAAATCTGTTGAAACTCTAATGTTGTCCAGCAGTGCCAGCTTGTCTGATCCTTCTTTTTATTCCTTCAATTGTTTTCTTACAAAAAATATTTCTGATATATATGAAAATGAAGTGCCAGGAAATGGTGTAAGGTAATCATTGAGTCATGGACTATGTATCAACTGATCAGAGAATATAGAGAAAAGGCACCGCAGGAATGGAGAGGAATAGTGATAGAATTCTGTAAGAAAGAGCCCTCCTGATCCTACAGGGTGGGAAAATGAATATAATGGAGCTACACTCCAAGATTTGAAAAAACAGCTAAAGCTGAGTGCTGCACAGCCATTTTGTCATCCAGTCCAGGAGAAATAAATCATTACATGCAGCAAAGCAATCCAGTGAAAAATTCAATGATGAGGAACTTTTCCTGGATTCCATAAAGCAGTTATCACAGCAGATGAGGAGAAGATCTCTGTACTGTCATTAAGTGTGAAAAAGGGCTGCCAAAATCCAGAGCTGGTAGTGGCAGCGGATATGCAGCAGAGGTCAAAAATAGAGCTGGATTTCAGGCTAAAGGAGACAAAACTCAAAAGTGACAGGAAACCTGTTATGATGCCTAACATTTCCATCTTTTTAATCAAGCAGGAGTGTTGGTAGTTGAAAGAATGATGTTTCTCCAAGCAATCTTACTCTGTTTGAAAGAGGAAGATGTACTGGAGCCAGCAGTCACTTGTCATGTAGCTGGGAATGGGTTCTGAGCCAGAGAAGTAGTAGCTAAGGAGGTATGAGACCAAGCATTAATGAATTGCTATCAAATAGCAGATGGTCTTATGACATAGCTTCAGACCACAATCTTGGATTTTTATATTTCTCATTCTAAAGAGAAAATATTAATCGACATGCCAAACCACTCATTTTTGTGACAATGAATAAACTGTGAGCAGGAAGGGCTGCAGCATTCCTATTCTTCAAAGGAGATGGACGTGTGCAAATATAGATGTGTTTCAAAATTCACTACATAATAAGGCTATAAGGAGTCCTTTAAACATTAGCTGGAGCTCCTGTGACAGTGATAAAATTATATCAGGCTTGAATATAAAATTTAATTCGAATAATTAAGCGTTCCATCCTCCATTAAGCAAGGGAAGAAAAAAAAATTCCAGAATGAGAGCAGGAACAATCGAGCCACAGTCAAGGTCTGGAGATTTTGCAACAGCAGGTGATTTATTAGGGAATTTAAGAATTGTTTGCAAAGAAAGGGGTAAAGAGAGAATTTTAAAACTAGAAGCTTTTTTTCAATTTAAAAGAAGAAATCTCTGGTCTAAAGGGACATTGAGGAATGTGGTTATTGCATTATTTAAGTTTTAAAATTAAAGTAAGTAATATTTAAAAATATAAATATTAAATGCAAACTGTTCTTGCGTCAAAAAGAACTTCATGGTGTATATAAAGGGATGGATGTATAGCTCTTTTACAGGAGCAGTGGGCACTGCACCTGGCAAAAGTGTCCCAGAAAGCCCTGAGAGAAAGCCCCCCTCAAACTGCTGCTCTTCTAGGGCAGGCTCCCCAGCTCTGGCACTTAGGCTGCCACAAGGACATGAAGAACCAGGAGCAGATGGCTGACATTTTGCTTAAATGACAATATCCATCCTGTAACTCCATGTGTGTGGCTGTATCCACAAGATACAGCCTATGACTTTCACAAGATGGTACAATCCCCTGGAGATATTATCACTGTTTCTGACTTATGCTGGCTGGTCACTGCTGTGGCTAAGCTTTCCTTTTCCCTACTACTGGAAAGATTTGGAGTGCCATGATTTTCTAAAAAAAACCCAAAAACAAAAAAAAAACTTATTACTTTTAGTGACAAAACTATTTTATAGGGTTAATACTTTCCATGACATTTGGCACATTTGTTTTCCTGCTCAAGTAAAAATATCCTGAAATGAATATTAACAGGAAAAACCTGTTAATATTAATTTCAGGAGATAAGGATTAGGTGCACTGTCCTTGCCAAATGGGGAAGTTGAAAAGAGAACAATTAATCAAGACATAATAGAGATTGTTTGGGTTTATATTTCACGTGTCTTATTTACATGATACTTAACAGTGGGATTCTACCTGTAGAATACCATAAAGAAGGATATTAATTTTTATTTCAAATTGTAGAAAAAGGTAAAAGCAGGGATGCGATGTATCTGAAATATGGTTTGAGGGAAGGGAGAGTGAGGGGGTTTTGTCCAACCAGTTGAATTCCAGTCTGTCAGCCTGGGAGCCTTTGGACTCTGGTACTGGTAGCTGTACCACAGATGATGGGCATTCAGAGATGGAAAGAGCATCAACATTTATGGTGGTTATTTTTCAGGCAGTATAAGGATGTATCATTTACAAGTGTTGTAGAAAATCTTTTTTCATGCTATGCAAACACTGACCATATTTAGGAGGCAGTAGTCAGCCTTTGTTAGCCACCATTTTCATACTGAGAGGTTGTGACTGTTGAATATTCTACCATCACCTTTAAAACCCCATGGAGGAGAGGGAATGTGGATGTAAAAGTGGTAGCTGTTTAGACTAGAGACTTGCAACAGGAGGAAGCTGCATTTTAAACCACCACCTTTTATATCTCTAGGAACAGTGGTATGTGCAACTATTACAATGATTTAGCATCCATGTAAGCTTTTCCTGCAGTCACTGCATAACACAGTCTCTTTCTGTGAATTATGGACATTAAAAATCAATTTTCTCCTAGGCTAGCTGTTGTTTCCTGTTTGGACATATTCTTGCTGTATTTCCCTGAAAGAGATATGTCTTGACATGAAAACTTTCCAAAGCTTTAGCAGACTGTGAAGAAGCCTTTGGTTAAAGACATTAATAAGTTTTTGGAAAAAATATACTAGATTTCTGAAAATTACACAAGAAAAGAATGTCAGAATTCAGCTTCAAAGCAACTAATATAGAGTATTTTAAAGGGAAATCATGCTTAAGTACAATAACAGGATTTCTTTCTTGATTGCATAATGGTTTGTTTGAGTAATTAAATATGTTCCTTTTGGGAAGCACATGGGAGGTCAATAGAAGACCGCATTCTTTTCTATATAATCATGCTTATATTTTCTAAGTTTGCCTAAGGGAATAATTTTGTCAGTTATTTATTTTAAATATTCAGTATATGAAAATGCCTGTGTACTTCTGACTTACTAAAAAAGAAGACCAAAACTGTATATAATGCAAAGTTTGTTTAGTACGTCCCTCTTCTGTTTTTAATGAGATGTGAAATGATTCACTTGCATGGTATCAGAATTACCACTAGGACTCTTTTTCTTCGTGTCTGTGCACACCTGGGTGATTATGCACATATGTTGGTGCTAAAGAGAACAGTTGTGGAAACCTGACTTCCAGGCCTCCACTTGCTTGTTCTACAGAGGTGTATCCCAACCAGTTTTGGTTTCCACATATGACAAGATGTGTCATTGTTTTAAGCTTGGCTGGAGATGAAGCCCCCTGCAGCTACTCCCTACCCTCTCTTCCCCTGCTACGCTGGTGGAATGGGGAGTGGAATCAAAATAAAACCTATATGTATATAAGAACAGTTTAATGATTGAAAAATAAAGATAAAATAACAATGGTAAATTATAATAATAATGGCATTGAAAAGGGAAAAACCAGTGATGCTCAATGCAATTGCTCACCACCCACTGACCAGTACCAGACCTCCTGTCCTGATCCAGATCTACTGCCCTTTGTGGGTAATTCCCCCTCAGTTTATATACAGAGCATGACCTTCTATGCTGTGGAATATCCCTTTGGTCAGATCCCTTTGGGTCACCTGTCCCAGCTGTGCTCACTCCCAGTTTTAATTCTGTACCTCATCACTGGCAGAGCATGAGACAATAGAAAATTTCTTGAATTAGGTTAAACACAACTTAGCAAGAAATCAAATCATCAGTGTGTTGTCAATATCATTCTTACTCTGAATCCAAAACACAGCACTGTAACAACTCCTGAGAAAAAAATTGCTGAGCCTGACAGTTCCAGTGTTCCCATTTTCTTGTTTCTGCACAGGTACTGCCTCAGGATCCTCTGGTTAATGAGGTAATGAAATATATTTATTCTTTGTATTTCAGCTGTGGTTTGTGATTGTTCTGGCTTCCTGCATCAACTCACACATCCTTACAAGTTTATATACTTGTTAATCATTTCAGTACTTGCTGAGTAAATAGCACAAACCTCTGAAAGAAGATTAATTCAATTTTTCTCAAACAAAAGAAGAAATGTTGGAAGTTTTAAAACCCGGGGGATAGAGAGATATTTTCTTATCACTGAGTTTCTTGGGCAGAGCAGAGTACAAAACCCATGTTTCTTGTGAGTTTAAAACTCATTATTCTTGGGATGTTTCTCAAAATATTTGATATACAAAATTGCAAACTTAAATCTGGGTCAGATAGAAATTTGAATATTATGGAAAGCCAAGTACTGCAGCTTGAGATGTGTATTAACTTTATTAAGAAAATAAAGAAATTTGAAAAAAATTCTCAGCTTCAAATTTTATTTTTCCATTACTTCTGGGTCTATCAGTCCTTCATGGATTTGAAACAAGATGGAGATATCATACATGCATTCTATTAGGAAGGAACTTTAAATTTCTTACATGCACATGATGGCTTGGAGTACGTTTACAAAAGCACCTTTAGGCTTGAGAAAATATTGAAGTACTGCTAGTCTGTAGTGTACTCATTGAAACTTCTCAGCTTGCTTTTTAAAAACATGAATGCACATGGCCTATTCTAGCAAATTTAAAGTAATGTGGGTTGGATTTTTATTCATCATTTTTTTTAATTTATTGCTTGCTTTTTTTTTGCTAAGAGGACAATATTAGGGTCAAAATTAATGATACGTATTATTCCCTCATAAACTAATAAAAGTATAAAATTATATCAAAGATGGAGAGCTGGCACATAGAACTGGCCTGGGGAAGCTAAACTCACCAAACAAACCAGAAGTGATTTTGCAAATGGAAAGGTGGTTTTATGATGGGTTTATAGGAAGCACTGACTTAACCAAGGTTATTGTAGCTATCCATCTTCATTATTACCATTGCAGCCTTCCCTTTCTTTATTCAGACATTAAAAAGCTCATACTGAGCCACTCTTCTGATTGTATCAACATCCACATTATTTCAGTTTTTGACTTTATGAAACATATATCCATCCTAAAATGACAGCAAAACTGGCCATGGCTGCAGTCTGCTGTTGCACATAGTTTCCTGTGAAGTCTATTGCAATGCCATGAGCTCCTGACCATCCTCACCTGGCTTGGTATTAAAAAGTTTGTGTCCCTTATTGTCATTGTCTTTCCTAAAAAGGCTCTTCTAATAAAAGCTGTGTCTGCAGCCATCCCTTCTCAGTGGTGGGCTCATTCTCTTGCTTCATAAGCAAAAAATGAGAACAAGTTTTCTCTTTTCAACTTTGGTGATTTCTCTTTTATTGCAGAGAAAATGAAAAGGAAACAATGCACAAAAAGAGGGAAACAAGACATCATGGGATGCACTTGGCAAAGCACCACTCATCCCCAGCAGCTGTGTGCAATTGTACTAAAGATGCCATCAGCTTCATAAAAAAGAATAATAGACATTTTTCCTTGTTGCCAGCTGAAATTCACTTATGGGGAAAGTAACTGAAAGAAACTGACAATAGCAGTCATTTAGCACAGGGAGCAGATTTGTAGGGACAGTGTTTTGGCACACAGGACATCTCACCATCAGTTGTCTGGAAAATTGTTGCCAGGTGGTAAAAGGCTTTATCCCAATTGGGGTTTTGTTGGCTTTTTTGGGGTGTAGCTGGGTGGGAGTGTTTTTGTTGTTTTGGTAGCTTTGGGTAGGTTTTTTTCCTTTTTTCCATTAAATCTTATGCTACAGGGTCCTCTTTGGGGTGAGAGAAACTTATGTGTACACCAATCCCTCTTTGAATTTGCATGGGTTTCTGTTAAAGTTTAGGCCTGGCAAAGCCAAGGCCCCCATAAATATACCTTTTACCTGATATCTGCTGTGAGATGTGGCCAGGAAATAAGCAAAGCAGGCTCCAACTTAAACATAAAGAGAAGTTTATTAACTAAACTACACACACAATTACTAAACTACACACACAATTACTAACCTACACACACACAGGGAAAAAAACAAGGAGAATGGAAACTACACAGAAACACTTCCTTATCCTCCTCCCACCAAATTCCCAAACACATTTACATTTCCCAAAAAATTATCCACACTCGGTCTGGCACCACCCTTTGGAAAAAAAAATCAAATCTTCAGCTCATAAGGGATAGACGGAGTCCTTCCTTGTGCCACGGACTTCTTGTCACAATCAGCAATCCGCCCGGTATCTTGCTATCTCGTGACATCTCCTTTCCATGCCAAGGTGCTCTCACCACCTGGCATGGGATGGGGCAGGGGCCAGCCTTCAGGGCCTTTTAAGAATGCCTCGTCTCGTTCCAAGCAGAGTACAGTCACAATCCTGGGACCTCTGTCCCCCCCATGTCTTCTATACCCCCTGGGGCCGAGGGGTCTCAAAACCAAACTCTCTTGACGCCGAGCCTCCGCTTCCCCCTGCAATACAGCCTCTGCCTCACCAGGAAACAGTCCATGGAAATACAACAAAAAAGAGTCCAGCAAAAACTGCCACTCCATCTTCCTCCATTCCTTCAACATCTCTCTTCTCCCTTTGCCAGACCCTCCTTACTGGCCTAATTTTCTTCCTTCATCTTCCACTCCTGTCCCTTTCCCAGGAAAGGCAATGTTCTGCGAAGCCTTCATTCCCCAAAGGGTTAAAAGTTCTCCCAGGCGGCCGGACTGCCCGCTGCCCCCCCCTTTCTCCTCCCAGCCGTGCTGCCTGCCGGCACATGATATCAAGTTTCAAGATATACAGTTCGAGCACGGGCTGCATTCTCTGGGGGGGGGGGGGAATAAACTGGTCGCTCAAGGGTCTGCCACCCTTCCTCCGAACCCGGGCCTACCGTAGATGGCCCACGTGGCTCTCCCCTCCCCCAGCCCAGCCAGCAACCGGGCCGGGGGAGAGACTTCTTCACGCCGGAAATCCCAAGAGAGCTCCGAAGGCCAAGAGCCCTGCTTTTAACCCCTTGAGTTCGTAGTCTCAAGAGGCGGATCCAAATGTCCCACTGGTCAAACTAAGTGCCCATCTTAAATTCCAACTACCCATTGGTAATCACAGCAAAACAAAATATCCCAGATGTCCCATTTCCGGTCAAACCACGACAGTTTCATAGCCAGAATTTCTGTAATTTGATGATTTTTTGTATGCAAGAGAAAGTAGATTTGCCAGGGCATATATGAAAGCTTTGATACGTGTGTATTTTGGAAATAACTCTTTGCAATATGGGAAATTAAAAGCATAAGAAAGTAATGAGGTTCAGTCATTTTTCTTTAATTGCTGTAACTTATTTCTTGCTCATTAGGTCCTTCTAATTGAGAAGTAAATTTAGAAGTGAGAATTTAAGAGGACTAGGAATGAACATTCATTATATTTGAGCAGAATGAGCAAGTCCATTTTGTTTAGCTTTACAGCCAATTGTGCCATTTGTGACACCACACAGTGATTTCAATGGGAATGCAGTTGCCTAAGATGGATTCATACTTTTAAGCACTGCTGATTTGGATTTTCTGCAACTCTTTCTCTTTGGAAACAGAAAGATAAATGACTTTAACAAAAGAATTCTTAAGGAAATACTTTGTTTATATCAGTTTTGCTCTAGGAAACAATTTCATGTTGTAACCTTAACGTATTGAGTTGTGTGAGGTTTTGAAAGCTTTTTAGACCATAATTACAAAACCATGTTTGGGTAAATGATTTCTGTATTAGATTTTGTCTGGATTCATGAGACTACATTGTGTATTTGCTGCACTAAAAGTTGCTTTTCACTCCAGAAGCATTCATGTGCCAGCTTGACTGGCAACCTGGTCTTTCAGTAGTGAGCTTGAAAGTTATTTGATTCGCTATGTCCTAAAGCATAGACAGCATGATGCTGAGTGTTTCATACTATTCTGAGGAATGTAAATATTATATTCATTCCAGCATATATTGCTCTTGTCAGCTGATACCACTTGTTCTCTACCTCTTGTCTATATAGTCTTATTTTTTTTCTTGTTATCACAGGAAGTTAACACTAACAAGAATCATACTCTATGCTTAGGGAAGCATTAGAAGAATCAGCTGCAGTAACAAAGTACAAGAAAGCTCAAGGCCAGAAAATGCCTTTACCTTACTAAAAAAAAATTAATTTAAAAGAAGACTAAGTAAACATTTTTTTCATTAATTAACTGAATTATGATTATGAAATCAGGCTCATATTTCTTCTTAGATATTTTAGTGAAGAGGTGGGATCTTAGCACCTGAATCTGGAATGGAATGGTCTCTGTGCTGGAATCACACACTTCAGCCACTTTGCGCTAGGGACATGCTTTTGCACAGAAAACTCCTCTGTCTCTCTTACCATAAAGAAGTGCCTGCTCAGCTAGAGCAATACAGATCTTTATATATTTCTGTGCTCAGCAAAATCTGCAGAGAGATATATTATGAAGTGCAAAGCTGTTGGGTCTTGACCCTGACCTGAACATAAATGTTTTGCTAGTATAAAACACCACCACAACATGAGTTGTACCACTCATGGTACAGCTAGGATTAATTAAATGGGTCATTCATATTCCTTAAGAGGGGACAATCACCTCCTTATGCAGGGCAGTCTGTGAACCTTTACTCACTCTGATGTACTCTGATGAGTACTTTGTAACATTATTGACTTCTGCGAATAATTGCAGAGGTAAAGGTTTTTGGGTCCAGCGTTTAAGATGTGTTAATTGCCTTTAGTTTCACTTCTGCCAGCTGGAGGTGAGATCCCAAATATTATAGAGAGGATGTTATATGATCAGCGCTTACCCTTTTGTAGTTGCTATAACTGCTCCTTTTAAGGAGAAACATATACTGTTTTATTTTACTACAAAATATCCTTGTCATTTAATTATAACATATATGGAAAAAAAAAGGACCAAGTTTATGAAAGAGAATAATAAATATACTTGGAGCAATACTTACATTAGTACAAGTGCTGAACTATAACGCTAGTCAGAATTACAGAATAATGGGTAAATTCACAAATCTTTGACAGCTTTTACATGAAAACCTTTCTCCATAGGTTTGTAAGCAACATGGTATGGAAATCATTATTTTCGATTTCTTTAGGCTTTTTTGATAAATGCAAAAAAAGATTTTAAATTTCCATCCATATGACCTAAATACAGAAGTTGCTTTTTTAAAACAGCTTCCAAGATTTTTACTTTAGGTTCTTCTGTGAAGCTTCAAATAAATTACTTTTTTATTGGAAAAAACCTCTAACACTGTTGCCTAAAGTTTGGGTTTTTTCCCCAGACATTAATTATCTAAAATGTCTAGATTTGTGAGAGGGATATTTCTAAGGATATGTTCCATAATGTAGGAGCCATAACTATTTTCTTCAGGGACATATTTCCATTGTATTATACCTTGTGGTACAAATGAACCTTTCTCAAAGAATTTCCTTAGCTTACCAGTGGAAGTCAGTTGAAAGGTGCCTTGGGTATGAGGTATGTTCCCTTACCAGAGATTTTTGGTGAGAGCTTTGCAGAATAAACTTTCTGAAATTGAGGTGATTCTGGCAAAACATGTAATAATAGAAGATAAATTTTTGGGTAGATCCTGCTCAAATCAGATCTCAGACCATGGTGGGGTAGGAAGGAGAAGACATATAGCAGGATCTGGTGTAGCATCATAATGGCCAGGACAGGGTAGTGGATGGCTGTCCTACCTATAGTTTCAAAAACACAGTAATTTATAACCAGTGCATTTGCAAAAACAAATTTCTACACATTTTAATGCCTGTGTGCTGGTTATCAAATTGGTATCTCCACACTAGACATTCACAAATGAAATTTTAATCTTATCTCCTATATGGTGTTAAGTAGGACTTCATGTCTCAACCAAATCCTTTGTTTCAGAGAGAAAGTCTGAAAAATTTAGAAAATTTTGATTGCTGAAATAATCTATTATGATTGAGTCAGTTCTTTAAGGTTTAATGAATGCGTGCAGAATGGGTACTCGTTCCTGGTCCTCATAAAAACAGATATTGACCATGGTTTTCTGCCATTTAATTTGATAAGGGTGGTAGAGAAAATTTAACAGTATTACAATTGCACATGTAGAGAATGGTTAAATCATAAAAATATGATGCTGTCCTCTCAAATCACTTCAGTGTACTCTTCAGATACACTTATCCAGAAGTCTTCAGTGTGGCATTCACATGCCCTCTGAACAGAGAGAGATTTAACTTTCTCAGGATGCTCCCGAGAGAAGCTGTGAGAAAAGCAGAGAAAAGAATCATCAAAACAATTCTTATCCCATTTGCTGCTCCTGTGTTTGTGCCCATGTGGAATGTGTTCTGGAGATTGTTTACCGAGGTGATTACTTGGTTGTATTGTGGTGATGGTGTTTTGGATTCATTGACCAATTGGATCCGTGTGTGTGCCAGGACTCTTGGGCTGAGAGTCATGGTTTTTCTAGTTAGTTAGTTAGTGATAGTTCTTGTTAGTGTAATATAGTGTAATATACTTTATAGTTTATAGGTTACAGTGTTAGTGGGTTTAGTGTCAGTTTATAGTTTATAGGTTATATATTATAGTTTAGTGTTAGTGTAATATAGCATAATATAGTTTAATAAAGTAATTAATTAGCCTTCTGATATCATGGAGTTCTGCACATCATTGTTCCTGCCCATCAGGCATCGAATCACCGATAGTTCTGCTTTGCCATATATAGGATATTATGTTAATTTTCAGTTGAGCATAAAAGGAAGTGTGTCAGATGCATAGTTCCTGTAAAGAGTTGGCCATCACCCTTGTTCTTGAGAGAAGAATCGTCACACAAACTAAATAGCAGCACATATTTCAGACCAGAGTTACCTTACCTTATGCTACAAGTGTTAGCATTTCATTTAGTACTTTGCCAAGAGCTACCTTTACCATGTTGCCTTGAGCTATACTCTCAGATATATCAGATGGTTTTTTTGTGTAATACAACTAAAATTATCCACAACTAAATTACATATCTAAAATTATATTTACAAATGTATATTGTGCAGCCTGATTCACAAGTACAGACATACTCATACTACATACATAGTAGTTATCATTTGTCCTCCACATTTCCTCTTTTCCTCCAAATCTAATGGATCCTGTTCCCTATTAATAAGTAAATTGTTGGAATTACAACATTACAAGAAAAAAATATGTTCACAGAATGTTGAATGCATTGTTGTGATGCCATCATAAAACTTATTCCTCACATCTATTATCTTGTTTTATGAGAGAAGGGCCAATTTTAAAGACTCCCTGACAAAACATAAATAAATATTACTGGACAACTAGTAGTTAATCCTTGTGAAAATGCAATGTTATCTCCTCCTTTTGCAGTTACTTAGATGATAGAAATATTTTGAGATGTTCCCATTTTAACTTGAATAAATGAGTAGCCTTAGAGGAAACAGTAAGCAAAAATGTTACTTTGAAGACTGAACCATACTATAATGAAATATACATGTTAAGTCAAATAAATTTAAATAAATAAATAAGTAAATAAATAATAACAATAATAAATGACAATAACAATAATAATATTAATAAATAAAGAAATAGTAAACATTTTACATTCTCTTATCACTAAGATCTTCAATCCTTCTCTTCATTTTCCTGGTTTATGCAGAATTACCTTAGGCAAAGAAAGATGTAATGTCATTTATTTTCTCAAGGAAAACATAAAGCTTGACATCATTTATCTCCTTAAGAACTCACACTATTATGCTTCAGTGTTATATGGATACAGTGGGTTTACGTAGTACAGATAATGAGAATATTTTATGATATGTGACCCTTTGACATGTGTATTCATAATATTCTCTATAGGAAAGAAAATTTCAGCCTTTTCTCTCTTCCAGAGAGTTTCTATCTGGACAGAAATTATGGCATGGCCGATTGTCCAGTGCATGAAGAATAATGATTTTGGGGTAAGCGCACAGAAGTCTTGCGATGTTTGACTGAAATGTGCTTTTCTGCAAAATTTACCTGCGGGGTGCCTTGGAAGAGGCATTTCATTGAAAGGGGAATTCACAAAAAACTGCAACCTGAAGAGAAATCCATAAATGCTGGTCAATGGGAGGTGAAAGAAGGAATTTACTGAGGACAGTATATTCCAGTAGGTGGGATGGTATAAAATTTGTGTTTTTCTATGTACTTCTGTGACTAAGCTACTTAATGTTATAGTTAGGGATTAGAGAATTGAATCTCTTGCAGAGATGTGTGGTGGGATATGACTATCTTAATGGCAACCCACAACTTTGCCATCAAGATATGCATCCACAGAAGCAGGAGTTCACTTCAAGTTTTGCTCCATGAATAATGTCTACATGATCTAACAGTGAGTTGTAGATTAAAACTACAGGAGGTCTTGGCTTACCAAACTTTTATCCTACTCACTTTCTAATATTCAGAAAAACACTGGAGATATTTAAGTTTGCTATTAAAAAATGAAAGACAGCTTCATAAGAAGCTTATATGTATTTTCTATTTTTGGATGCTGAAGAAAACACAAGAATTAGTTTAAAGTGCTTTCTACATTGTAAGAAAGATGCAGAAGCCATAATGGCAGATGCAATCACCAAAGAGAAAAGAATCCTAATGATATTGCAGAGATGCCTGAGAGGAATCTTTGCTCTAAAGGGAGAGTGATAGCAGAGAGATACAATGAACCACTACATGAAATGATACAGAGATGGAAAAGGATGTAAGGCAGTGAAATGTTAAAATGAAGAAATAGGAAAAAGAATAAAGAAATAGGTATTCAATACTTTAACACTAATATTTACAAACTCCATTTTGTTCCATAAAAAAAAAGTAGGGAAATAAATTTAAAAAGTGCAGATCAGACTCAGGAGAACAACTGACTACAAGCTGAATCTTTAAAGGAAGGAAGGGAAGGAATGAGGGAACTAATTAACTATAGTTACTTAATTGCAGGTAGATGTTTGAGTCCTAGATAATTGAAATGGAATAATATATTGCCCTCAGCATATCAGCAAAATGATATCACAGTAACATTTCTGGATATCTGAAAGAAAATACTTGCAATGTGAGTGAAGGATTCACACATAAATCCCTGATATGATTAAAGAGCAATTCTGGACCAAAAAAGGTCTTTTGTTTTAGGGACAATGCAAGTGAAAAGAAACCATGAATGCAATATCTAATGCACAACATAAATGAGTATATAGATAATTTGGTAAACAAGCATTGTTCTTAGGGAATTTATACTAAAGCACATTAATGTAGTAGTATAGTAAAGGAAAGCTAACACTGGTATTAAATAATATTAATAATTATGTAGTCCAGGTGCAAAGCTCCCATATACAGATTTTTTTGTGATAGCAAAATCTATGTGTGGAGCAGACATTCAATAAAAAGTAGAAACTTGAAAAATCACAGAAATTAATCAGTGAGATGCAGAATAAGAAGGGAGAGTGTTGCTGAGGTTCCAAGGGTGAGGAGAAGTGTTCTTTCTCCTTTATCACTTTACCTGCGTAGTTGCTAGTTGCTATTGGGGATACTGGACAAATTAAAGAACAATTCAACAATAGTCAACATGATAAAACAGAAATAGAGAACATGAGTGAGTTTTCTAAAGGAGAAAGACTCAATTTTTTAAACATAAATTGAGTAAACAGTTTCACTGTAAAAAGATATTTGAAACTGTTGCTAAAATAAGTCTCCTCAGTTGGACAGCAGGGGTTGACATTTATGGAAGAAAGACCTCAGGTCGAAAATTGCTTTTCTGTTGTCCTGCAAAAGCACATTCAGAGTTGCTGAATTGTAAATAATAGCTCCTTCCTCTTTTGTTTAGAATATTAAAGAAATATTTGGTACTTCGACAAAGTAATAATATAATATGAGGCACAATGTGGGTTTCCACTGGAAAGCAATGTGGGTTCTCTTGCAAAGCAACAGGAACTAATAAAAAGCACACAAGAGGATTTCTTCAAAAAGAACTAGTAATTAGACAATAATCAGGTACATATTTCAGGCTTTTATTCGCAGTTGTGACCTTTGATCCCAAGATAGGTTCATAACACAACTTGCTTTTCTGCTTTAAAGATATCATAAAGCTTTTTGGGTCATTCAAAAATGAGAAAGATAGGAACAAAGGGGATTAGCATAATCACCTGTGTGTCTGGCTTCACTCCCATTTCAATTAACTTGTTCTTTGATTTTAAATAAAACCCAGAAAATTAAAATTAAGTAAAAAACCAGAAAATTAATCCAGGAATATGCTGGCATCCAGAAGTAGCTGTCTGATTCTCTGGAAGAGCAGGAGGTGCATTTTCAGCCCACTGCTCCAAACAGGTCAATCCCAAAGATTTGAAGCGACCTCATCTCTCACCCGTGTGAGTACTCGGCTATAGAAGAGCTTTCTTTCTTGGAGCACAGTTAAAAAAGAGCTGGGGAAAGCACAGCTCTGCAGATGTGGGGTCATACAGGCAAGAGAGCTGATGACTGCGTTTGATTTCAGAGCCAAAATCCCTTTGATCATGTTGATCTTCTCTTCACAAGTGTTTTCCTCTTTTTCCCATCTCCCCTATGGTCTGACTGGCTGATGCTATGGCAGCATTACTGACCTAACCTTGCAGCTTCAGGACAGATAGCTGCTTCTTGTGGCCATTGCTAAACACTTAGGCAGGCTGAGCCATATCTCCTCACGAGCTAAAGCAGCCCTTCAGTGGATAGGTTCCTCATATTCCTCTTATTCCTATCAGTTTGGTGTCTGTGATGTCTCCCTATGGAATACATTATTTTGGTTATCAATATAGGTGAATAAACATGCAAGTTTACTATTCTCCATTTTACCTTACCAGAAGCTGACAATCATCTTTAAAATTAGATGAGTGTCTTGTAGAAAGATTTTAGAAATCCCCCAAATTAACATCCAGTAGATAAGAGGAGAGGCAGAGGAAGAAAAAGGAAAATATTTATGATTATCAGTTATCTGCAGTCTCAGAGAATTAATGACGACAGATTCCTTTGAAACACTGCTGAGAAGAAGCAGTAGTTCCTTTTTTGCCATATTTTGGCTGCAACCCTCTGGATCAGCAAATATGATCTGAGATTGCAAATTCTACTTAATGCCTTTACAGAAAAGCATGGGGCATAAGCCAGGAAATAAAATGTAATAGTGTAGAGATTAAAAGATCTAAGGATGAGAATACATTTACTTTCACAAGAGTATTAATATTCCGGAACATAGTCAGAGATCTATGCACTTAGAATAAAATCCTGATCTAAGGAAAAGCAATATCATACTTTAAGGTAGGTTATTGAAGCCTCTTTTTTCTTAAGATGGCTCTTTTAATCTGTTTTCTTCTTGTTCATTGGTGCTAGGATTTTCAGACAAGAAGTCAAGAACCTGGAAGGGTCTTGTCATGCTGTCAGACCTCAATAAATAGGCGTGAAAATATGAGGGTAATTTTACTTAAAATGGTGGCAAATTTATTTAAAGTGCTTAAATATTTTCTGCAGTGGTCTTCATGATAGAAATAGTACTAAAATTTGTCTATATAAAGATAGTTTATGAACTATATATGTTATATAATAGAACTTAATTTTCATTCCCTTTTTGGGTAATAAGTCATGTTCAGGATAGGCAAGTCATATCCTATATTAATGCTTATAATTATATATATGTGCCTGAGAAATGGACTTTAAATTGGTACGTGATCCCATTCTAGTTTGAATTTTTTCATGATTTTTTTTCCTTGGTGTTTCACAGTAATATTACCTTTGTTCATTGCATGCCAGGTGCTCATGATAAAAGCAAGCAATGAAGTTCAGATCCTCCTGGGGATATTTCTGGAAGAATTGAACTGTGGCTTTTGCTTTCGACTATGATGCAATTTCTATTCCAGGGAAATTAAAATTCCCTTACTCACTTCTACAGTGCTTACCAGTACTCAGTATTCAGTCACAGAAGAATTTCAATAGAAAAGGAGAAGGGAAAAAATCCAGATACGTACCTAAGCCACTAATCTTAAGTATGCTTGCAATTTTGTGGTACAATTAGATGCTACTAGAATGGAGCCTGTCTGTGGCTTATAGGAAAGCACTGTTCTAAAGTTGTTAGTATGCAATTTTCCTCACATAGCTCTGACAGTAAATCCAGACCAAATTTCCTGCACTCTCAACTGGAAGACTTGGGACCAACTTTAAGTAAGGACTGGCAGTCATCTTTAGGTGTTTGGTAATTCAGACAAGTGGAAAATGCTCAAATACTATTTCTAAATTTCCTGGTTGAAGTGCCATGTATTCCAGTGCATCAAGTCAAGTCATTTTGTAGCATATTGTCTAAGAGAATGTGACGGATGCTATGCCTCAGAAACAGAAGTAACTGACAGTGCCTAATCCAATTCATGAAAACATGACCTTCAGAGGATGTACTTTGAGATATATGACATGCAATATTTTCATATACCCTTTCCTTTAATTTCTCTTGACCTGATGGCAGACTTTTCTCAGGGGCTTGTCCCTCATGACAATGTATTTGATGTCATTCCTTTTCAGAAATATCTTTAAATTTCCACAGTCTTTGAATCAGGATTTTATTATTTTTCAATGTTGCAATAACTTGAACAATTTATCTTGAGTATTTAAAAAATTTGGAAGTGGAATTCTTAGTTTTTTCTTTGGAACTATAAAAGTTTAGATGTGATAAACTAGGGCCATATAATCATTAAGATATGAATGTGTACTCTGCATACAGTCTTCTTTCATGCATACTTGTAAGTTGTTATATCTTTAAAGAGTTCTTTAAAAATCTCAATGAGTGTGGTAAATCAATTCATAAACTGTAAAAGCTTTCCAATGATTTGGCTTCAAAGGGAAACTAAATGAAAAGAGTCTTGGTTAATATATTTGATTCCACTGTATTGTGCTTATCTGTTATCCTCTCAATATTTTGTAATCTTGAAAATATAAGTTAACCCATGTTCTGTCACTTAATATAAAATTGTCAATAGCTATATTACTCATAAAATGAAATAGTAAGCACACATAGTTCATTCATTCTGTGTCCTTTAGTTTAGTCTTTGATAGGAGCTGGTCAGTGCAACTTATTAGTCACAAAAAGTTCAGTTATTCAGGATTTTATAATTACTAATAAAAAAATTTAAAATTATAGAAAAAATCCATTAAATAATGACGAAAGATACTAAGATATGATTTGGACTTTAGTATAAGACTTTTAATCTGAACATCAGATAGTGTCAAGAAACTGATAGCTTTCTATGGTGGCAGCATGTTATTTGGACAGTTGCACTGAAATACCACATTCAAGCACCAAGTGGACTGTAGTGGCTTTGTTGAGCTTCCTGTGGGAGAATTATTTTGCTGCATTGCTATAATCTGCTATTGCACATTAGTTAGAAATAAGCCTTATGAAACATCACCCTGAAGGTCAAAAATAATTCTGTTATTTATTTAAAACAAGTGTTTGAAGGGAGGAAAAGAGGTTTGCAAGCGTACAGCTCTGTCTCCAGCAAATCCCATGGGGATTCTCAACTGCTGACTCGTTATCTTAACATGTAACATAATAACCAATTACTGTCAATGTGACCAGACCCATCAGGCTCCTATTGCATTAACCTTATGAACTGGTTCAAGAGAAATGTAATCAATCCATTGCTAAATTAATTACTAATTTTAAAGTTATCATTAAATAATATGATTCCAAAATTGGCATAAATCATGTGGTTAAGTATCGAATTAGGTTTCAAGAAAGGAAAAAGAGTAGCAAATCCTACTCAAAGGTTTTCATTACATTCATTTGCTCAGAGCACTGTGAGGTCATAATTTTAACCTTGTATGGGTCCAAACCATATGAAAATTATTCATGTCACCGAAGGCCAGCAATAATTCCTTTAATTCCATGGCATATTAATGACCAACAACGAATGGGCCCCTTAAGTGTTCCATTTATTGTCTTAAATATGAAAATGTTTTAGAGATTAGAGGGGAAATTGTTTGAATTAATTAACTGAACTGATGCTCAAGGGAACTGGTACAAGATTTTCAGACAAAGGCTGAGAATTTACAATAATGACATTTCTTTCATGGCTATAAAATATAGTACCAGAGGGACTTTGAGGCACTCTTAACATTTTAGCTGATGTCTGTTGAGGGTTTGAGATTTCTCTGAAAGCATCAATTATGGCATGAAAGACATCACATGAAAATAGCCGTGAGGCCCACAAATTTCACCATTGAAGTGGGATCGGATGACCCACACAATGAAAATTCAGACTGTAAATGGAAACTATTAAAGTAATAGGATCATTTGTTTAAAAAAAAATGTTTTTTTTTTCAGGAAAGGTAATGTGCAAAGGACAATAAACACTACTGGCTTCAAAAGGAAAGCTACAGAGTTTTGTTCTTAAGTTACTCCTGAGTGAATGTACTCTCCCAAAAGCAATGGGGAGACAGCCGCCATGCAAGCTTGTGACAATACCAGCCACCATCCAAGCTTGCGTGAACTTACAGCCCTTGGCTGCTGCCTGCTATCTCTTCTTGGTTGTTCATGGATCAGGGATCACCATCACAGATATCCTGAGCTGTGCCCTGATTCTGTGGTGTGAACAAACAAAAATTTACATCAACTTAAGTTCAGTATTGGCTGGCCTACAAAGAGTGGTCTTTCAGCTGATAGTTACAAAGGATAAGGGCTTCAGTACTCATGTGGTCACATATGTAGCAGCGTGATACTTTTAAAAATGGAGTTTGCTGTGATAGTTTAGGAAAGGAAAAAAAAAGAAACTTGAATCGTGTAAAAAATGCCCTCTTCTGCTATTCATATATTTTTTTACTCCTTTACATACACTTTCTTTTTAGTTTTGCTGTATTCCACATAGGAATTTCTTAGGCTGTCAGTTTGATCCATCCCATTATTAACAAGGACATTTCCTCTTCTAAGACAGCACTGGCCAATGAGGCCTGCAGTGTCTCGCTAATATTTATTAGCTCTAGCTCCTGAAGGTGGGCCATGCTTGGTTTCTCAGGTCTGCTGAAAGTCCAGTCTCTTCTGAATTTAAAAGAAAGACAGCTAAAACCCAAATAAAAACTTTAAAATAAATTTATCCTCTCTGTGTTAACAGAGCAGCTGAGAAAGCATGTGACAACAGCATACAATTTCTACTACAGAAGTCAATACATTGCAAATGGATTTTTCATTACTAGGTTTCTGATGACTAGTATAATAACCCAGGGAGCTATGTAGTTTACACTGAAAAATTAATAGCACTAAGGAATAGGCACATAATAAAAATAAATGGAAATACCTCATCACTGTAAATACCATAAATTCACCAGTATGATGTGGGAACAGAGAAGCATCCCAAATTTTGGTCATACCATATAGTATCTAATTTATAGAAGAGGCATTATATCAGACATCTGCTCCTATTATCCTACAGATTTTAAGTTTTCACATATTTTTTTCTCTGTGTTTCAGAAAACTGAAATATAAATTATTCAGTTTAGAGTTGCTTGCATATTCAAAGCCATTGGCTGTGAATACTTATGAATATGATGGCTGCATGCACTCACAGACAAAATGGTGAGGAATACAGCTGATCACACATGCACAGTGCTTATGCCATAGTGAGTTTAAATTGGGAATGTTTTGATCAGATTATTAAATCTATTTGTAAGATGCAATTTGATATATCAAAACACTTTTTTGCAAGAGAGAATCCAGAACTGAGCAGAAGAGACCATCATCTGTAACAATTAACCTTTTCATAGTAAATAGTGGAGTCCACCAGTAAAGCAGTTAAATAAATAAATAATATTATATTATTAGTACACAAATGTATCAATATGAATATTAAACATTTACACACATTAAATACTTTTGTGCATTAACAATTTCATTATCCTCTTACTTCAGTCTTTATGAAAAATTGCTGATAGATATCCATAACAATGAGGGATGCACACTGTAACCTCCTGGGTAGATTATCCTCCAATAAAACACTGAGGAAACAGCTCTTTTTACTCCATGAACTTTTTATTTTCATCAAGATTTCTTTGGTCTCATTTTTCATCCTATGGTCCTTAAAACTTTGAATATCTGTGCAGAAAATCTTGAAATTCCCTATGATTATCACCCTGAAATTCAGCATTCATTAGATTTCACAATATTTTTTTGCCAACTTGATTAAAACATATTCATACAAGAGTCAGGTTTGACATGAAAATAAATTACCAGATGTGGTTTTGGAATTTTATTTGCAAAAAGATTTTTTATAATTTGTTTTTTTATCTAATTTTATTTTCTATAAACATTTTTTTAACTGTTAGCTGGGACAGGGATTTTTTAATTTCTTTTTGAGGGTAAAAATATTGATCACTTCACTCCAGCCACAGTGAACCTTTGGAATTTCAATCAAATTGCTTTGAAACAGAAGTAAACACTTAACAGACTACAGTAAAATTGTCCTCAGCTGAATGTATCTCAGGTTTCTTTGCTTTCACTAACAGGAAGTAGTATTTTCAATAGCTTACATGATAGAATTTACAATTGGGAAGATCCCTTTCTTATCAAATTTTAACAGATTTTTGAGGCTCTGGTGGGTTGACCTAGGCTGCATGCCAGGTGTCCACCAAGACATTCTCTCACTTCCCTCAGCAGGATGCAGGGTGGGGTGAGAGAAAATAAGGTGAAAAACCCCTTGTAGATGTAGATAAAGGCAGCTTACAAAAACAAAAGTGAAGGTCACGTGAGGCAAGCAAAGGGGAAAAAGTCAAAATATTTATTCTATGCTCCTCATCACCACGTGATGTGCGGCCACTTGCTGGGAAGCTGGACTTTACCACAAGTGGTTGCTCCAGAAGGTAAATGCTGTAAATAATGAATTCAGCCCTCCTTTCCTCCTCTTTTCCCTTACCTTTCATATCTGAGCAGACATCACAGGGTATGGGGCATCCCTTGGGTCAGTGTGGGTTGGCTATCCCAGTTATGTCCTCTCCCAGGATTTTTTCACCCTGCTCCAACTGGTGATGGGGGAGCACTGGAGAGGCAGGGCTGACACCGTGCCAGTGCTGCCCAGCTGCAGCCAGAGCACTGCTGTGCTATCAGCACCTTTCCAGCCACCCGTGCAAAGCACTGAGAGGCAGACCCAGCACAAAGAGCAGCTTAAAAATCATAATGTGTAAGTTTGAAAAAGTTTTGAGTAGGGTAGTTTTAACTTATTCTGAAATAAGAGCATCTGCCCTGCTCTGTCTCCTTAAAGGGTCAAACATTGTTCTCATGTTACACCAGCATGAATGTGGAATGTCACAGGTAAATATGGCAAGGTTTCTTTTTGTATTCACAAGGTAGGCCATAACAGGTTATCATATAGACTACTGTAGATTTGTTGATAAAATAAGGAAAGGCAGTATTCAAATTTCTCGTTTTAAATCTGTCTTCAAGACTCTTGTAATGGTGCAGTATCACAGTAACACAGTTTAGACTGAAAACACATTTTGACTGTTGGTAGGTTTGATTGAATGCATTTAAATTTCCAAGATACTGCTGTAATGCCTGGAAGCAAGCTATTAATGCAGTGACTCATGTTTTGATCTAGTTATGTTCATCCAGTTTCCAGCATATGTGACATGCATCATACTTTAGTAGTGAGAGAGAAAAAGAAAAGAAAAAAATTATAAATTCTATGACTCTGAGATCTTACTATGTAAAACAAATGCCCACCCTGTGCAGGAAAACGAAGACCTAGAAATATATGTAAGAGTTGACAAATAAACCCCCAAAATCCATAAAAACAAAAACCAACCAGTGAACCAAAAAACTCAAACCCCCAAGCTTAAATGACTATACATTTCTTACCTGACCACTGAAGGATTTGAGTTTCTTGTCATCTGCACCAAACATCAACAGACAGGGATTCATAACTGAAAGTTACACCTGTGAATGCTGTTGTCCAAGCACCTGTGTGGCAGCTTCATCCCAACCTACTAAAATTTGCTTTATAAGAAGTGGCAAAATCTTTCATCATATTAAGCCTAAGACAAGCTTTCTTACCTTTCCAATGTTAAGTTTCTAATACTAATTTCCCTTGAATTATTGCAATGTGGTCTTCAACCCCTACCTGTATAGAATGAATGAATCCATTTAAAAAGCATCAGTCTCTGAACAAAATAATGTGGACACAGCAATTGGGTTTTTTTCCCGAATGCAGCATAACCTAAGCTTCATGAACAGAAAAACTATTATTGTCAGCAAATTTCCATATGTGTTTGTGCACATACATACAGATGCACATATATGTAGTCAGCGAAAATGCCACATACTTTCTTCAGTTTTTATATGTTTTGATATACGCAAACTGTTTCCAACCTGGGGAGACTGATTTGGGAAAAAAAAAAATAGAAAATTTCGTATTGCTGATATTTTTTCCATGTAATAACATTACCCATTTCAGAAACTCAAGATATGAAGGCTCTGTAACCACATTAGGATTTACATTACCAAAATGGTAAAATACAGAAAAAAAGGTTGTTTATAGTGGAAACAATAAAAAAGAAAGCAAATAATTTACAGATGTTCCTCTTCACAGCATTACTTGCAGACTTGAGAAGTAAAAGATAAATCATGTTGTTCTTCTCAAACTGAAATATAAGGTGAAAGTATTAGTCAAATTTTTGCACAACCACTTTCAGTGTAAAATCACAGTTTTATCCAAATGGTAATCCACAAGAGATGTGAAAATACTGTGTCTGGGTCTTGAAAGTGCTAACTATTAGTTCTGGACTTACCTAGTATAAAATACTCAAATAAATTAGCTTGACAGTAATGCATACAGGGATCTTCATTGGTTATGGTACTTAAGCTATTAAAGTACTCCACTGGAAATTTAATATATTTCAGAATCCATATTTTAATTTTTTACATGTATTTTGTATATACTGAGTATATACTGAGAAGCTGCTCAATATTGCATATACTGGTTTTCTTTTGTAATAAGTTAGATTGCATACTGTATATCATCTTTGAAGTTAAAGAAATGTAATTAGAAGTGATGGAAGTACATTTTCTCCATTTAATATACCTATTTTTTAAAAATTCTATTTATAGAAGGCCATGTTAATGATAAGTTTCAATGTGTATTCTTTGTAGATTTTCAATGTTTTTCTTTCCTTAAATAATCATCTATTAAGCTTTATGGGTTGCAGTGGAAATTGCACAGATCCACTCTGAGAATTGTTAGCTTGTTTTTTAATCCTGTATCTTTCCAATAGACAGGAATAGTGCTGGGTTTTTTCTTGGCTAATCCAATTACATCTTGGCAAATTTACAGAAGATAAAGGGTCAAGTTATTATTTAAAATGTTTTATAGTGTGACTTTCAGGAAACAGTTTTAGTCCTTGTTACAGAAGAGAAGTTAAAATGATCCTTGCTGGAATGCAGCTTTGAATGTCACCTAAAAGCTGAAAACTGCTGTTAAGGTTTCACCTTCAGTTAATTTTTCATTTAAAGTGCAGCACTCACACAAGTCTATGTTTCTTAGTAGATGCCATTTTCTGGAAGTAAAATAAGGAAAGCAGACATCACTAATACTTGAAAATGGAATCTAATGGAAATCGAACCATCCCACAAAATCCATTTGGTGCTTATTTATAGAGTTTGCTATGAGGTTATTGACACTTAGGAAAATAGGGTTTTCTCACTGCCCTCAAATGTAAACTGAATGAGTATTTGCCAGTCCAACCACATATCTCTAGTTGCAACTGTATTTTGAACATGCTAAATAAGGGCTCATAATTTATAATAACACCTTATGTCTCCTGAAAGTAGGTTGGTACTTGGGAAAAAGCAGGCTTGGTGTTTGTTTTCTTATTTGCCTGATTTTGGCTTGATGAGTATGAAAATCTGCCAAGTGCAAGTCACTTGCCAGGATCTCGGGGCATTCCCTACTTACCAAGGTGAAGATGGCATTTATTTTGTGAATTAATAAACAGCTGACCAGATGGCTAGCAGTCAAAAAAAACCACTGTCCTAATACTTGGAAAAATAACTCACATCCACTTAAACCAGGATTGTTTTATTCTCTATTAATTCTGTGTGGATTTCAAGATTTTTCAATTAATGGAAAATGTACTCGTTAGTACAAATGAATAGTGAAATCCTGGTTCAACTTCTGTGATAGTATCTCTGTCACTGACTTGAGTGGACTTGGGCTTTTCCATACAATGTTATAGAGAATATCTCCAACTTCTCTGGCTGAGAACAATCCTGTCTGGCTGCTGGAGCCCAGCCCACTGCTCTGTGAGCGGGGGCTTTCTGACCAGGCTAAGGCATGGCACATTCTTGTTTGTAGGTCCAACCAGAAACGATGATGAGCAGCAATCTCAAAGACATACACAATTGTAGCTGAGAAGAGGTAAAGGAAGCAGCATTTTTTACTGTAGAGGTAAGAACTGAAGCACTGAAAGGTCTTGGTACTTGTCCTGCATATCTCACATCCCCAGGGCCTTCAGCAGCTGTCAAGGCATAGAAGATTTAGTGTGCTTGCTCCAGCAAAAAACCTCAGATCTTCAATAAGGTAGTCAAGTGACCTAACTATACCATACATCCCTCCTCTCACGAGATTATCTTGATTATGCATTTGCACTTCTCACCTTTAGTTTTCTAATAGTTCTCATCTTTATTTTACCTCTTACAAAGTATTGCCATTATTCTTGGTGTCTCTCAGACATTAGTCCAGTTACTAAATTACAACTCAGTGATCTCCAAAACAAGTTTCACTTAGAAATAATATTGATTTTTTAACATTATTTTGTTCTGCTGATGTTAGAGCTTTAGAGTGTTTAATACATGAAGTATTAACTACCTTTTTATTCTGAGAAGTCCGAGTTTGATTGCATCATTTTAATAACCAATGTTCCCTTTCTTTCAGCCTCTTTCTTTCAAATTCCTATTTCTAGGGAAGAAAAAGGGTGGAAATTTTCTCCCTGGTTTTTAGGCCAAATAAACCTACTTCCATGGTATTAATATAGGTCATTATATTTGACCTGTTTTGAGTCATCTATTCTTGATAATGCTTTTATATTTGAGATCTGGTAGGTACTGCCTACTCCTGCATCCTGCTTTGTCCTGTTGTAAATCTTCTTTTGGGGCCCAGGTAGGGTTTTGTGCTCAGCATTAAAATGACTAAGCTCACTCAAAATCATTTTCTCTGTAAAAAAATAGCATTTGGTTTTTTTTGGTTGTTTTTTTCTTTCCTTGACAGTGCTTGAAAGTCAGGGATTCACGACCGATGTGTTACCCTTCCACAGTGGACTCTTACGTTTCAGAATTATAGCTTCAATTCAGAGTTAGAGTGTTTCCTTGCTGTGGCAAGTTGGATGATTCAGGATGTCCAATGGAAAATTATAGCCATTCATCAACTAAGGCTAGGGAGTCACCTTATATTATAAAACCTTCAGTTTCTGGATGATTGTAAAATACAGCAGACAGAAATACTCCTATTGTACTCCTAAGGGACTTTTTGGTTCACAGGAAAGAGAAACAGGGATACTGATTTCTTTCTTTTTCTTTCTTTCTTTCTTTCTTTCTTTCTTTCTTTCTTTCTTTCTTTCTTTCTTTCTTTCTTTCTTTCTCTCTATTTTTTTTTTCACTTGAAACCACAATCCTCCAGGATACTTTAAACAAGAATGGGTTGAACATATTCCAGATAATAGTCTGTGCTTATTGAGTGCCTGCTTTAATTTCTGAAGAATTTGATATCTCCATTGTATATAGGCTTCCAAATGTGTAGAAAGAGTGGGAGCTGGGCTCTCTATTGGTTGCTGTGGACAGAGATGGAAGAGTTGGCTTTAGGCTGTTTCCTAGTGAAAGGATGAAAACCACTGGAAACAGGGCTATTTGATACAACTGTCTGGTTCACTGCAGGACAATAGGAGAGATCTATCAATTGCAATAAAACATATGGTTCAACAATCATCCTACACAATGTAAGATGATTGTTTTTATCTTTGCTAACTCTTTATGTATTTAATCTATTTCTTTGTATTTGTGGGGAAGATCATGCAGAAAAGTGGGAAAGCAGAATTTCATGAATTGAGTCTAAGAAGCAGTTACTTTTAGCTTTTGTCAGTCTGTTAGCCACTATTTCCATGATTCTGCTAAAGCATTGTGTGGTTTTTGAAAAAGTGTTTCAAGAAACTAGAATTCTGTTCAGTTAGCACTGTGTGTAAAATTTGAAGGATTTATGCATTGCAGTGAGCAGAACCTCAAGTAGTTACCCAACTGTGAAAGTAAAATTCTCAAACTCAAGCCAGTAGAGTGGGAGAGATGGACTTGCATCAATTGAAGTACCTGCTGGAGACTTCCACCTAGATCCCTAAATTGCTGCTTGCACATAATTGACTACATTTTCTTTAGTGGTATAATTTTGAGATAGGACACATGTCCAGAGTAGGGACATGTAGGGATTAATGTCTTGTTTTCTTTATTCAATTTGCCTTTTTGTTTTGTTTTGTTTTTTGTTTCTTTTGGTTTGGTTGGGTTTTTTTTTCCAGTATATGCTAGCCCTTAGGCCTGCAGTAGCGGCACAAATTGGCACAGATGATTTTATTCTACATTGCATGAATTAAATAACTGAATGACAGAGGAAGGGAGGAAGTGTATGTGACTCTAGCTTTCAATGGACATGAACCTCTTTTGGCAGAAGACCCTTCTGGATTTAATGTCACCTCATAGTACACTTCTGAAGTGATGTAGGAAGAGCCATTTCCTCAATCCCGTCCTCTACTCAGAGAGTTTTACAATATAGTAGTGAAGATATTCAAATAGAGGGAAATTGTGGTGCTGAATCCCTGAGGGATCAAGATTCTAATGAAAGGAAAAAGAAAAGTAAATTCTGCCTTCAAAAGGCAAAAGAGTTAAAGCAGAAAAAGGAAATTGCTAGGAAATTTCTCCCAAGAGCTGGGAGAAAATTATCTTAAATAACTCCACAGAGATTAAAAATAACTTCCAATTTACTTCTCCCATATGCCTATAGTAAAGGTTACTGAATCAGTTATGTTAGGTGTATCTGGAATTCTGAAAAGGAAAGGATAGAGCCTTTTCAATATTTTTAAATTTATTTTATTTTAATGTTTTTTATTTTTATTTTTCTGCATAGACCTGTACCACCTCAAAGCTATGGCATCATATTCATTAGGTAAGTGCAACACAGAAATGTTCCAATTATACTCAAACTGAGCTTGTGAATTAAGGATATTCAGACTTAAAGTATACATGTGAGAAACCCCAATATTGTCATAATACTACTAAGTACTACTAACTGCTAAGGCACTGCACATGAGACACTAGAGCTTCAAGAGTCATGTAATTATGACTAATGCATTGGTTCTTAGAAAACTTTTAAAATTTGACTTTGACTTTCCTACATCCATGCTTACTTCATTATATGAAAATCTGTAACTTTCATCCAATAAATACCCACCTTTTTGCTACCATTGATGTTATTTTAATTAAAACACAAGACCTGTGTAAGTTTTATCGGCTTGTGTGTTTGAAAAAAGACTTCTTTTCCCCTTTTCTCTTACCTTCCCCCCCACCCCCTCTACTCCATGGGGGAGATATGTAAAGGAAAAACATTATTATTTTAATTTCCCATTGACAGTTTTTTTTATCCCAGGTTTCATTTGCAGCTTTAGTCAATAAGTCTGATGTCACATAAAATTCCTTAAAGAAAACCAGAATAAAATCCCCCCAAATGGTCCTAAAACTTCCAGAGGAGATTGGAAATATAAAGAGCAGCTGAAAAGTATCTTAGATACATATTAAACTCACTTATTTTACTTTTTAATGATAACCTGTATATGTTTCTTGTTCAGGTAAAAGGAAAAGTTCCCATTTTCATTTGAAACTCTGAAATAAAGACACTCAATATATGTTTAAAGGTATTTTTTCTCTCAAATTATATTTCGATATTTGTGATGTGACAGCATACCTTTCCTCTAAAGCATGATGATTGTAAAATCAGTGAAAAAAAATGAAATCATCACTGAAGTGTCTCTAAGGTGAAATTAACTTCCTAGAAACCAAATCTGATTACAATATTATTTTTATGTTAATGATGTATAGTAACGGAATATCTTCAGGGCATTATTTAGCCACAAGCTTTCATGCTCCAAATTTGTTTATAGGAAAAGGCAGCACACCTGATATATATTTGAGGAATGAAAATAATTTATTGCTCATATAATGGCAATCTTTAGAATCGAATAATTTTTTTAGTCCAGACTGAAGTGTTATTGCATAAAGAAACACTAATGTGATGCATATGTTTTTGCTTATGCAATAACACTTATGTTATTTGTTTTTTGTATCTTGCATTTGGTTTTTGTATCTTTTCCTGATGAGCTCACCCTTTTTCCCTGGGCTGTGAGTTTGGAGGTTTACTTCTAGCTGTGGGATTTTAAAGTGAATCACTGGCAACCAGAGTCTTTCATCAGCAGGAGGAATGTGGAGTTCTTGCTGATGGTTCCTTCCTGACTCTAGGATTCACTAGGGGTCATTTTTGTGTGTTTGCCTGCACACTGTCACACATTACTCTTTCTTCCTTATTCTGAAGCTCCAGGTGAAACCCAGATTTGCCATGAGTAGTGACTTCCAGTATGTTTGACATCAGTCTTGTGTTCTGCTTGTCATTCCTAAATGCAGGTCTACGCAGTTCTGCATTTCTTTAACTGACCAAGGCTGAGTAGTTTATAATTGTTTGCCTCTGGGGCCAGACTGTGCCCATCTCATACCATCCTGTGTTTGCCCTTCTCAGTGCTCCACCCTGTGTCTCTTCTTCTTAAGTCTCCTGATATCCAGGTCTGTATTTCTCTACACTAGAATACCAAGTGAGACTCATAAATACCTCACTATACATGAAATAACCACTTGCTGCTGCTATGTGCATAAAAATTATGATTCTACAATTCTAAAATGCAAAGATAAACGAAAGTAAAACAAATGAGGCATAGACATCTGCTCATTCAGAGAAACTATAGTTGCAGGTAAACCAAAAAAACCAAAGTTGCAGGCAGAGAAAGCTGAGAAAATCACAGTCCTGAAACAGTGTAAATTAGGTACAAAGCTAATAGTCAATTAATACCTTTGACAGGATTTTATTACTGGTTGTGTTCTTACAAAATGAATGGTATACCTGTTCTTTTCATACAGATCAGCAGTAGTCTTACTATATATCTAGATCATTAGAGTACAAAGTGAATAAAACTAGCTCTTGTAATAACATTACAGAGGTACTGTATGAAAGCAAAATACTTTTTCCTCCTAATATTTGGAGACAGTAGAATTATGCTTGAAATTCTTACCAATGAGCACAACCCAGATCTTATATACTGTTCAAAAGGACAGGAATTTGCAGAAAGGAGTGTTCCTACAATCCATCCTAGTGAATAAATCAATGCTGAATGATAAGGACATAGCAGCACCATTCAGTATAACAGACTTAATATCCTTGTTCAATGAGTATTAACCAAATTATGTTTAGTTAAACAAGGTCTGTTAAGTAGGTAGATTAAGAAACAGATTATTCTTTCTCTAACTTCTAGTGTAATAAGCAAAAGAACTGTAGGATAAAGGGATCTTTTTATGACAATTTTGAAAGTGTAAAGATAAATGGGAGAAAATTTGAGCCGTCCCTGATGTAATGAAGCATAGTGGTAATATGTAAATAATTATTTTTTTCGGTTATCCAACCAATTGGTAAGAACAGACCAGCAACTTTCTTTCTCAACATTCTCTCTGATTTGATGTGCTGCGAAGACCTGGTCTACAAATTATGCCTTGCTGCAGTGCACACAAGTGTGCAGGAGAAAACACCTAACAGCAAAAGTTTTTTAAATCTAAGAAAACTGAAGAAGGTGAGTTAGGTTTGTACTGATGATTCATAGTTAACCTTCGTGGTTTGCTTGCTTGCCGTATGCCAGCGTCACTAACCCAGGGGTGCCAAAAATTACCATTGATCAATAGTTTGAAATTGCAGCACTTGAACTTTCACCTTTAATTCTGCTGTGCTGTAGTATGTGTTCAAACATCAGCCTTTTAGAATTATTCATTCTGGCTGCAGATAAGCGTTGCATAGACATCTGCAGAATGTTAAACACACATTACTTTCTACCATGAAATAAGAAAGCCATTTTTAGTACAGAAACATGGTGGAGCTCATATATTCTCAGTTTAAGCAGGCAGCCTGGGAACATTAGTATTTCTGAGTGGTCAATTTAAAATTTCCTTAAAATCTGATATTACAAAACTTTTTTTGAAATAAGCATAGTTATCTATATGAGAGGTGGAGTAGCTGTGATTTGATCCAGAGGCTTTTGAAACACATGCAAAAATTTACAGTGACCCCAGTGGGCTCTAGAAAGGAGTCACCAGACCATATTTTTAAAGAGTTTAAATCTTCAAAGACTTCAGATTTATCTCTGCAGTTCTGAACTCTAATGCTGGGCTTTTGCAAATATGCGAAATATGTAAATAAGATCAGTGAGTAATATACGAGTTTGCATGGCTAAGGCAGAATCCAACTTTTCAGTAAAAAAAGAAAGATAATTTTCAAAACAGACTCCCTACGTAACCTTATTATTGTTTTAAGAAGCAATGGTTGAAACATAAGGTGTACAGTATAATAAAAGTGATTATTATAATCTTTTAAAGGGTGTGGGAGAAGCAAAAAAACTCTCACTAAATTAAAGCAAATTTGGTCATAGAAACATTGACACTTCAACTTAATTTTTCCTGTTTAATGTAGGTATTCAATGTGAGGTTAACTTTAGTTGTCTAAGATTTGGAATGTGGCTAAGATGTTTAATTTATTTTCTCTTTTGTCATTTAAAAAGAGAGGCCTCTCCAGCAGTTAATTTATCCACACCCTATTTCAGACACCTACACAGGATTCCTCCTCTGTGTTTAACTCCTACTGACTCTGCAAATTAGAGATTAGATTGAGCACCTATGCAGGCTAGATGTAGATAAAATAAATAGCCACTTTTAATGACACTCCACCTTTAATATACATAGCAGTAGTAATTTCAGAATGAGTTCAGTAACATTCAAGCACAAACTAACTCTGTACCTTCATTGCTAGAGAGGAACTAATATATCTTTTATTTTACCTAAGTGATTGTTTATTAAAAGCAAAGGAAAAAACAATTAAATTCCTTGCTTTCCTATGGAGTCTAGTCTTCATATATTACCTCTAGTCCAACATCAAGACATTCTTTGTGTGGTTGGAAGGCTTATTAGGAAAAGGAATTCCATGGATTCATAAAGAAATGTTAGAGAAATTTGTTAGATCAAAAGTAGTGTTCTGCAATTAGAACTTTTTTTTGTTCACTGACGCAGTGTAACATGCAAAAAGCCAAAGAAGACAGAGGAAAATAGTAAGTACTAGCCAGAAAAAGAACTCGGGGAAAAAGTCATTAACAGTGCCAATCATTGGAGTCATTACTCTGATTCTACCTAGCCTGCAGCTTCACAGTGCTGTCTGCTAATAGAGGCTGGCTGGCCTCTGAAGTACCAGTGCCTAGAAAGTTCCTATTTCAAAGAAAACAGGATCTCTGTAACAAGACTAGATATACCAGCTTTTATCATCAGCACTGCTACTACTGCCTGGCCAAAAGAAAAGGCAAATAATTGTGAGCATTTGAAGCTTACCACACACCTTTCAGTGTTTATGGTCAATGACTGTGACTTTAAAAGTCTTTTATTTCTCATAGCAGTCATGACCAGACAAAATAAATTGTCTGAACTTTAAGACAGAGAGTACTTCATGGTTGTAAAATAAAGTGAAAAAAGATGGCAGATTATTTCATGTATAAGAAAACACATATTATTTGTTGCTATATTTTAGTTCTTATATCTCACAAAGCTGGAAATGTCATAGCTCTGCATTCTGGAAATTCAGTCTATATTTGGACCTTGGTAACTTTCTTGTATTTTCCTCTACTTTTTGAAATTACATAATATTTTGAAATATGCTTGCCACCTTTTTAATATTTATAAAGACAATAGTATTTCACAGCCATTCCTCAATAAGTGTTTTCATAATGTATATTTGTCTCATTTGAGCTCTCATCCCAGCTCCCAGATATAAGTGTTTTCCTAGTCTGATCAGTTTTTAACTCAGCTTAATTGCATCACTAGTTTGGGTAGCATTTGGTGGAGAACTTGGCATACCACACTTACAATAACATTCTGTACAGAAAAAGCAGCCTTGAACCTGATTTTTTTTTTAAATTATACAAATATCTTTCCCTTCAGAGAGTTTTCTTTTTCTTCTTGAATATTGCAGTTATTTTTTTCTTTCTTTTCCCCAGCTGTTTGCTTTCTTTGGGTGCTTTTTAAACTGTGGATTTGTTTTCATTTCTCCACTATATGTTTTGTTTTTGCTTTTTTGTGCCTATACACTCATTCATGCTTCTTCCTTCTGAAACCCTTTCACCTCTATCACTCCCTGAGAGTGTCTGGTAAACACAAAGCAGTTTATTGACTGTACATGTGATATCTTTTGACTTCCTTAAGTGCCTGTTGCTTCTTAGGTTTCGGTCTAGCTTTTATGGTGGAAAGCCATCCTAAAATTCACTTGGATTATCCATTCTTTATTTTTATATTTGCAGTAGTTACTATGTGTTCAGGTTAGGTGAATAAGGAATTGCAGCTCAAGGTTTGCAGAAGCAATGACCAGCCACTAGGAGTAGTGACTGAATAAGTTTACACACAGACACAACCCCAAACACAAACAGAACATATCCCACTCCCCTGCTGGTTTTTTTTGAATACTATGTATTTTAATATAAAAGCAATTAGAATGCTTGGCATGTCTATATTCCCAGGTCCCTCTTTATCTTTATCATTCACATGGGGCTTCATATCTGCAGGGCTCTACCAGCCTAAGGTGTGCATGCCACAATAATGGAAAAAAACCCAATTGAAAATTTATTATTAAAAAAATTATTTCAATAAGAATTTTAAACTAAATATATATTCCATTTCAGTGTTTCTCCTTCCTAGATTGCATTTCAAATATTTGTTAGACCTTTTGGCATATCAGTTCTACATTCTGGAGGAAAAGATGCTCAGGCTGCAGGAGAAAAAAAAATCCCAAAGCAAATTATTGCATCAATTTCTGCGAGTGTTGCTCAGGATATTCTTTATTATGAGGCTTTTTTTGTTTGTTTTTTTTTTGTTTGGCTTCCTTGTTCATTAGTTGGGGATTATTTTCCTTAGAAAGTTTACTAGAAATTCCTAAAGGCCATTTCACTAATTAGACAAAAATTAAACAAGCCTACAGTTCACATATGGACACACTGTCTTCATTCTGACATGTATTTTGCCATATTTTGTTTTATTTTCTTAGAATTTAAATCTCTTTCACAGCCTTGCTGGCTAATATTTTTCCTTTTGCAGATGCAGAGATGTATTTTCTGTTGCACTTGACTTCTTCCATCTCCAGATCCTTCTCAATTTCATCATGTTCAGGGGTGATGCCAACTCTTCTTTCCAGGCCTCTTTATAAAGAGAGACAAAAAAGACAGTGCTGAAACACTGCCTAGAGAACCTTTCTGACAGAGATAAGCACCAGCTGTTGCATTTCTCCACCGTTTTTTTTTTGTTTTTTAAGGTTACCTCTGCTGGAGAGCTCAGGGGCTGACTAGAAAATATCAAAAGAGTAATGATTCTGTCAGAGTCTGTCTGGTGTAAGGACGCAGTGCAAACAAAGGGCTCACTTATGCATGTTTTATCTAACCCAGTGGTAATACCCTTTCTGACCTAATAAAATCCAGAACTCACACTAAATCACTCTTTAAAGAATCTGATTTGAGGAGAAATTCTGAGACAGTCTATTAAGCTAATTTATAATCTTTAAATCGTGTGCATGTTCATTATTTTAAGAAGAAAATTTTAAAAAAGCATGAGAAAATATGTTGCAATTACTTGCAATTGGCAATTTAGATGTCAGTAATCTACTAGGAATTCATGTGACTGTAGTGAAAGATCTTGACATTTTCATATATAAAACCAGCACTTTGGCAGGTGAATTTAATGTATCTATTTTCAGCTGCCTCCTTTCCTAAAACACTTACTGATAGGATGTTAGGGCAGCATTCCTGCAAGCCTCATCAAAGGGATAATGTTGTCAGTGAGTGTAAGTTTGCATTTCCTTTTGACAGATGAGAGAGAAATTGTTAGAATTTTTAGCAATGTCTGAAGATGTATCTTCAATATATTCTTTTTTTTTTTCTAATTTTCTATTCTGGATTCTTTTACCTTTCACAAGTTTATTCTGATTTTCTTTAGTGATTTGTTTATTTCACCAATGAAGTCGCTAACGATATTAGATGTTGTAGATGCAGATTTACGTCTGTTCAGCGCACTCCAGATTCACACTCTTTGTCCTATTTCTATCCAAGTGTGGTTATGCATATGAGAGGCTAATCTGTCCATGTTGCTATTCATGATAGCCTCCAGGAAACTCTCTTTACTGGAATGAAAACATTTCAAACAGTGAGAAATGGGAAGCTTGTGACCCATATGGCATTCCTATTGAGTCAAAAGCCCAAATACTCTTACCAGCTGATGTGACAAGACTGTAGCAAGCATGTTCACAGTCAGAAGTAACATGAACTGTTTTCATGCTTGCTGTTGCTTTGTGCTGAAAATCTTCCTAAATAAAGTGTTCCTAGATGCTGAAAGGAGTGGTTTGATTCTGATAACTGCAGGCATGCACATACTTTTTTCCTGCTTCTATAAAGAAAATATTTTATTTATTTTTCTGTTTATTTGTTAGAGTGAGATTTTCTACACTTTCAGGTTTTGTCTTACTGCCTCCCCAGAAATGATACAGGAAAAGAAATGGTAAACAACAAGTACAGTTCTCTGAGGTATGTTTTAGGGCTTACAGTAGTGAATATACATATGGACATGCTGCCACTGCTATGTCCAGGAGTAGCCAGAACAAGGTCCCTAGTGTTACAATTCATTTCTTCATTTATAGCTTCAGCTTATGCACTGTAAATCTAGTATATTGCTCAGCATTTATCTGTTTTGGAAATTCCTTAAACAATTTGATGGCTTACATTCCAGTCTGTTACGAAAACCATTTTCACAAAATGTATCAAATCCCACTACTGCTTAAGAAACCTGTAAGATTTTCCTATGAACTCTATGCACTCTAATTTAGATTTTTCAGCAGGTGTGGTTAGATGTGAATGTAGTTGTGCTCTGTGATGGCATAAAATGCAGATGTTTCTCTGTGGCAAAGCTTAAAATTGTTGATTCCATAGTAATTGAGGAATAGGTCATGACAAAAACTTCAGAGCTTCAAATTTACCTAAAAACAACTCGAAACCCTATAATCACTGAAACTCAAGTACTTATCTTCCCATGGGACTTTCTTGATGTATATTCCAATAGTGATGGTACTCAGGTAATTACCTAGTTTAATAAAAAGAGTGCCACAAAGCTATGAGCAGAACAACTATTCACTGTTTTTGCCAAATGAGAGCCACGGAGTGTCTTGACACCCACACAAGTTACTCTTGCTGCTAGCTGTGGCCAGCTCCATACATTTCATTTAGTATGGTGCTCCAGGAAACCAGTGAAGCTTCATTGACTCAAGAACTTGCCCTCTTGAGTTTCAATGGAATGTAATAAGAATATCATTAGGTAGTCTACAGTAGTTAATTTGTGAAATCTTTTAATATGGAAGTAATGTCAGTTAGGAATCAAATAACATGGCTTTCACCTCCCTGTGTTTTCTTTTCAAAATTTTTTCTGACATTTTTCTATCATGACCTTCTCAATAGGTATAAATATGGAGTAATAATTTAGTGGCCCAGTTTTCAAAGAAATCTCCATCAAGGGAGAATAAATTCCTTCTACTTTGTTAGTGGATGCTTTTACAGGCATTAAAAGGAAGTTTTAATGTCCAGGTTAAAAAAGAAAATGCATGGAATGCATAAAAAGTTTGATTCTCCTAATTCAGTGGTTACAGTACATAAATCCCAAGGCAGAAACAGCTGCTTCTTGAGGGATAATTGGACTGAAATAATTTAGAAACTTCACTTTTGTGGAATACCAGGAAGGATGGGGTTTTTTTTGATTGGAAGGTGATTCAATGAGTATCAATAAAATCTGCCCATGGCAAGCCAGTATTTATTTATTTATATGAATAAGAAGCTGTCAACTTCATGTTGGGTATCCCCATTAGGAAATATTTGGTATTTGTCACTGCAGGTCTGTTTTATATAATTTTTTATACTCTGAGAAAAAAAATTGATTACTTCACATTCATGCATGGTTGGAAATTCAAGGTTTATGTAAAAGGATGGAAGCATCCTCAAAGACGCAGACTTTCTTTCTGGGTTGTGTTGTATGTTTGCAGAATAGGCTGGATTTCTAATTGAGAAAGTCAGAATGTCTAAGTGATAATATAAAAAGCACTTAATGTTTTCTCTTTGTTTTGTGAATTTCTAAAAAATAATGAGCAAAGAAATCAGAGACTGCAGAAATTCAGAAACACGCTTAACAGGGAGGCTTTTCTTAAGCTTAAGTGTGAAGCAGATGCAGTAGTTATGCTGTCTTTCATTGTAAATGTGAAACATTTATGAACAAGAATGCTCAAACATAGTGGAAGCAATGTATGTTCCTTAGGATGTCCTGAAGTGACATACAGAAGAAGTCAGAAGGGTGAACATGTGACATGGAACCAGGTAAGCTGTTGCCTTGACAAGCTAAGACAACATTGCAAGAATACTTTCAAATGGAAATGGGACCTGCTCTTAATTTTCTTTCCTGTGTAGGAAAGGAGAAGTGGAGACAAGAAGATATTCTTTTCCATATTTTTCCTGATAGGGGTGAATGATAGTGTATATTGGATGCAAAACAATACCTGTTTTACATGGAGATAATGGTCATTTCTTAGATGCTCAAAAAATGTTTATAAAACATAGAAGCACAACATAAGCCTTTGCTCCATTTTAGGACACATGCATTCTAAAGCTCTGAATGCTGCTCACAAGTTCTGAAGAACACAAACTATCATTGGTCTGAGAGTGAAAATATTAAGAATCCTTACCAGCTTGGAACCTAAATGTGTGGAATGTGTCTTGGTTTTTGTTTTGTTTTAGCTCTGGTTTTGGTTTGGTTTGTTTTTTTTTGTTTGTGGGTTTGTTTTTGTTTGTGAGGGGTTTTTTTGCTAGTTTTTTCGGTTTTGTTAGTGGATGGGGGTTTTGTTTCTGGGGTTTTTGTTTTAGTTTTTCCCTAAAAACCTAAACTGTTGTTTTAGTTTTAGTTTTTCCCTCGGCATTCTGAATTGCAAGAATTCTATCTGGCTTATAAAACCACTATTTCCAAAAGTGCTTGAAAGGAAATGTTTCACAGTCTGTCTCTCAGAGACCAAATACATATTTTTTCACTGAAAGCCTGAGAAGTCTTCTGGGCATCTTAGGAGATGTTATAGAGAAACAAGCAAGAAGTATTCCACTACTAGGTACAATCTTGCCTGCATATTTGTTGATAGCTCTAACACCTTGGAAAAGCCTGTGAAACAGATAAAATTCAAGATTATAATGTGCAAGATGAAGTACCTGTGAACAAATAAGTTCAAAGAACAACAACAACAACAAAAAAAAACCTACCCCTAAACAAAAAAAAATTGGAAACCAAAAATACACCTGTGGATACACCATAGAATATGATAGAGAAGGATGACTAATGTTATGTTGTTGTTATGAAGTTGCCATAAAAAGGGGAAATGTAGCCTAAGGAGCTGCTAGGCAAACATTGGTGAAATCATCAATGGTTTTTCAGGATGGACTGATAAGAAATCACCTGAACTCCTCTTTATGTGACAGGCAGTAAATGTTTAAAAACTGAGAAAGTCAACCTTCAGAAAGTGTGCAAAATTAATTTCAGAAGACCATTTCAAAGTGCTGTCGCAAAGGGGACTGAAAACTCATATGATGGAGCAATAGGAAAATGAGCCTAAATGTAATTGTTCTCTACTAATTGGGAACAAAGGTAGGAGATAGAGTTCCACACTGTAAAACAACACTTCTGTAGAAAATATAGGCTTGAAATAAACTAATTTAGCTTATAAATAAACTTATGAGTATTAATCTTCAGACGGTTTTAGAAGTTTGACAAGTTTTAAATAACACTTGTTTATTGTACTGTGCAAATAGAAGGGGATAGTATGTGATGATATGCAAATACAGTTCTTAATTGTGAAATTTCTACTTACCTATTTTTAAGGTCCTTAAATATTCCCAGAAATGTCACTATCCAACATTAAAATCTAATGGCATACATAGTTTACCAAATGTTCATATTGGTACAATTTTATAAGCATTCATTCTAGTCTACATAAGACACATTCAAATTAAATTCTGATAAGAGCTGTCTCCAATTTTATTTCTGTTTCAATTGCAATGCCAGCCTTTTACCTGGAACTTCTTATGCTGTCTCTGTGGTGTTCCTTCAGAGCTCATACAGCTCTTCCTGTATCACTCAGTACATGTGGGTTTGTGTGGGCAGGTCTGACACCTGCTCAGGTAATAAAGCTTGCCCAGAGCTTCTACAAAGTTCAGTGAAGTCCTGGTAAAGAGTCAGTGCCCAGTTCTTCTTCTCTATTCAAGTTAATTTGGAAACCAACAGTCAGGGATATCAAAATTCTTCTCAAAGGGGGTAGATGTTATCTCATGTCCTTTTTTTTTTTTAATGTCAAGGAAGTAGGAAAACAAGAAAGTATCTTGTTTACAACATCCCACAGGAGGTTCATAGGAAAGTTGTGAAGAGTTACCAAGAATGTGAGTCTGACACTTGAGTCTTCAGACTGCACTGTCTTTAACAGTTTGAGTTCATACATTATTTATACTTACAAAATTACAGTATTCCGCAATACTGAGGAATTGAATTAGGCAACTTCCTGCATTTTGCAAAGATCAATTAGAAGCAAGCATTTTGCCTGAGCTGGAAGATGTTTTTCTTGCCTGAAATACTAAATCAAGAATTTCTTATAGAGTTATTCTGGTGTGCAAAAGGACAGACTAGGCTACAAAAGTCCCCTAAAACTCAAATTTGCAGCATCTAAATTACAGTATATTAATTCTTCTTTTTGTTAGTGGTACAAAAAATTTGCAGCTTAATATTTCATTAATATCAAATAATGATGATAAAAATAGTATAAGTAATATAAAATCATCAATAAACCTTGTGAGACAATAAAAATTATTTTAATGAAGTAAGAAGGAATTGAGGTACATTCTCCTGCTTCCATGATATTTCAGTATCCTTTAAAGTGCATATCAAAGGTGCTTTGAGAAAGTATGCATTAAATGACCACTCAAGAGTTCTTTAAATACGTCATAGGACGAAAAAAAAATTTATTTATTTATTTATTTATTTAATGTTATAAATCGTAATGCAAGAAGTAGTGCAAGTTATCCAAGCAGGATTATTCTGAGTTTCAAATTAAATATTTGGCCTAATAATGAAATACTGGAGGATTTTGTTCTTCTGAAGAACTGAAGAAGAACATTGCTTATATTTCAGACTGGAAGCAAATTAGAAATAGGTGCTTCTTAAAAAATTAAAATCCAATTATTTTTGAGACTTGCTTTTCAGTTTATTATGCCCTTTTCCTTTGGAAGATATATATTTTTGACCATTCGGAAGAAAGAGAGAAATATTTAAATAGCCTAAATAAAAAATTAACCAAGTAATTTTTGCCAAAGCTTCTTACAGGCCTCAGAATTAAAACGAGATTTAAAAAACATTAGTGAGCTTCCAGAAATCATGAAAGTGGCTAGATTTATTTTTGTCTATGTTACTCTTTCAGAAAAAAACAGCAACAAAACTAAATTGACCTTGACAGGAAGTGAACACTAAAAATATTAACGTAGTTCACTACATTCTGAGTGAAGAAGAAACATCACTGGTTCTTCCACTACCATTTTTTATTTTGTTTACTGCACTTCATCACAGTATTTAAAAGGAGAGGCTTTTATATTGCAAGAGAAGGCCATGGTTTATAGCTTATTTTTACTGCTATGAAGATTAATCTATCACTCGGTCTGTCGATTGTATTCGACAAGAAGCTTCTTACACTTAAATTTTATCATGTGGTGACAGATACTTCTTGTTTGTGCAATTCCCTGCTTTGCAGAGGCTTCACTGCGAAGTGTCTCATTATTAATCAGCAGCATTAGATATGATTTTTGTCTGATATAGTCCTAAAAAAGGGCAAAAACCTCCAGGAATAAACAAACCTGTTGATGAATGTGGAAAGGATGGAAGGAAACATATCTTATTAACATTACAGTGAAATGGTGGCAAACAGTATTTCCTGAGGAGACAGGAAACAGCAATTTGTTGGAAGCAGAAATATACCGTAAACAGAACACCTACTTTTCACATTGCTTGACTTATGCTCCCATCAAAATTGCAAAGATAGTACACATAACACATTAGGTACATTATAAGAACCATAAAATAGCACATCTGAAAATGCCACTATTATTTGAAAAATATTTATGGATTCATGAAGCAAAGCAAGTCATTAATGTTGGTGTACTTAATTCTAAGGAATGCAGATGTGTTTTGATTTGTGGAATTCTTTGTTTAGAGCCAAGAGTCCCAAAATGTCTTTGCAGGGAATCTACACCAAATCCACAGGGCTGATTGTCATTCCTCCATTGGACCTCAGCCTTGCTTTGATCAGTCATTCAGCAGTGAGAACAATCTCTGCGCCTGTTCAATTTTTTTCTCAATTTCCTAGCAATTCCTGCACAGAGACTGGCTGCAATCATACTTCTTTCTCATCTACTTTGCAAGAAAATTAAGGGCTTGTGCACTTTCTGTCTGTTTAGATGTAAAGAACTCTAAAATCTGGGAAAAAATGGTTTATGCCCCTTCTCTTTTGAAATGAGTGGCTAGACAGAGTAATAAAGAAAAGGCTTTATGTGGGCAAAACTACCAAAATTATTCTGTTACTGATTTTGTTTTATATAAAAATTTGGTGCCTAATTTTATTAAGGAAGACTTTAAAACATTGCTATGGTTTTTTTTTTTAAATAATTAATATTGAAAATGTTTCATTCATGTTTTGGACATAACTTGGGAGACAATTAATTTATTATATTCACAAGAATTTAAATTTCTTACAGTGAGAATGTCAATTCTCTGGTATATGAAGCTGTGCAACATTTATGTGAAATATTAGGGAAAAATCCATTCTTCTATCAATGCACCTACAAGGAAGAATTTGCTGTTGTCACATTATTCAACTATTCTCTGTGATTTTGGAGAGGCTTAGCTGAGATAGTTATCATTTTTTCATACAGAAAAGTTGAGAAAGGAGAGTAGAGCTCAAAGGGACACCAAAGGACATAGGTTTTCATGGAGCCAGCAGGCATTTGGGTGGGCAGGTCAATCCACCTGCACATTCCCCAAAGAGGCTGCAGGGTCCCAAGAAATTTAGTGAAACAACTTGACAAGTTTAATTTGTAGTTAAATTTCCTATCTGAAGAACAAAAGTTGATAATTCCTTGCTGCTCTGTTGTGAAGTCTGTTAGCTAATTACTCTTTTTCTCTCTTTTTTTTTTTAAGTGACTTTACAGCTTGTAGCAAAATAAATACAGAAATATCTGCACATTTTACATTAAATGACATCTAGGACCTAGTCTATCTCATCTATTGAAAGCTGCTTCAGGATACACACAATGTATGCAAAGATATCTTAGTCACTAAAGATGAGTTTAAGAGCCTTGTCATTGTAATGGCACATATGCCAAAAGAAGACTTTCTCTGATATATCAGATTTGACACTGATTTGACACTAGCTGAACATAGATCACACACTGGTTTAAAAAACTTTGCAATACTATGAACTGTCATAATGGAATGGCAAATTACAGCTGCTGTAAGACTTTGTTATAGAAAAAGTAGAAAGGTATAGATCTACATAATTTCATGTGACCACATCTATATGAAAAGAATCTTGAATAATTCCCATTTTTCTCATAAAAGATTTCCTAGTTATTGAAATAATAGCTTGTCTTTGTCACGTCTGGATGCTTACTAAGAAAATGAAAGAATTTTATTACTCCCATAAATTGGTTTGAAAATCTCTGCTGTTATATGCAATGACAGGCATGGGGTTGTGTGAAATATTGCTACTAGGACCCTTTTCATTTTTCAGATATGGAGCATTGATTGGAATTTAAGACATAGTACCATGACTGTTCAATCTTCTTAGACAAATTTTTCTAGTGGTTGCAGGGAAATATTTTTTTTATGACATACACTAGAGTAACTTGCTAATCTGCTGGCAAATACCTGAGAAGCTCTTTTGGGTTTATAAAAGGGAGCAGGTTATGGCATGTCAGCACATCTGACCTAAAATCTGAAGAGTATCACACTCTTTAGCAGCTTTCTGAGCTGAGATAATGTTATTCTGAAGGGTGAATAAGAAGTCTAAGACCTTTCAGAAAACAATTCTGCTGAGATTCAGCACCCATGGTCAACAACTACTCATTTACAAGCTTCACTCTTTGTGCCACAGTGCAATAACCACGTCTTGAAATGTGTTGACTATAATTTTATTGTATACTCTGATATTTCCTCTGAGGGATAAAAGCCCTCTAAAAAGAAGCAGGCGTAATGAAGAACCCAAGAAGGCAAGAACACAAATTTGTAAAATAATTTTCTTACTAATTTATGTAAGATTCTCTGTAAAATGTGTACTCTGCCAGGTAGAAAAGCCACTGCTCAGCTACTCAAACATTGCTAGGACTTTTTTTTTAAAGTCAAGCAAAGCCAAGCAAAAAAAAAAAAAAATTAATTTTTTTTTTTAATTTTAAATATTTTCTGCACTCTGAATTAGCAAGGCTCTCTTGTAGTACAAACCAGATTATCATCTCCTAAAATCTCCATAAAATAACATTGGCAAGCATGTGAAGAAATGGATATGGAGAACACAACACAACCTCTTGTGCCTTTTTAAAAATAGCAGACCAAAAAGACTGGAGTGAGTAACAAAGGATATCCAGTGATTGTTTCCATCACTAAACTATTCCACAGGCATCTTCAGTACATCCATGGCCACTCTATAACATCTTTTTGCTTCTGCCCTCTAGATAAAGGATTCACAAGACAAGTCTATGAGCCTAAAGCCCTAGAGATGTACTCTCTAAAATAGGGATGTAATTTATAGCTCTAAGATTGACAGGCAAATCTTTATTTCAGTGGAGTCAATGGATAAACCTGCTAGTTGCAGGTTTGCTCCAAGTTAAGATCTTAAAACAAGTTGCTCCTTTCGAAATACAATTACAAATTGCTGAGGTGCTTCAGGATACTGAAATAAATTGAAATCTTTCATGACCGACACTGGGAGATTTAATTTTTAGAATATTTTTATATTCAGGTCAATCCACAGTCTATACAAATCAAGGTAATAGTTATAGGTATGGCATAAAGATTTCCTTGGTTTTTTCTTCTCTTCCATTTGAGCCATTGATTTGTTCTGCTGACCAAAAACACCTTTCTGAATCCAGCCCCGGGAATATCTGCTCAAACAGAACTTGGGAAATCTGTAAAATTTATAAATTTTGCCTAGAACAGTATCCAAATCACAGCATTTGAACAAAACTGTGTCTAACAAAAGAGCTGCTGCCAGACACAGAAAGCTAATGCTGACCCTATTTCAAGATAACAATGGTAATGACACCTAATAACCTTCTTGGGAAAGTAAAATGTTTGTATTGATTTTTCAGACAAAAAATTCACATAATTACTTCTGATTATAAGATGACAGTGGAAAACTTTTGTAATGACATTTTATGCATCATTCTAGTCTCACAAAGCATAATGTGTTTGTTATTTTTGGAAGGCAAAGAATGCCATCAGATATTCACAAAATGGGTCATAAGTTAATGAATAGTCTCAAAAAGTGGCAAATTTAATTAACACTAAGGACTATTTTCCCTTGTAAATACCGTTATGTGAATGGAGTTTGGTAGTTAGTGAGATGAATGTAAAAAATGCATATATAGCCCAAGAGCAAAGCAGAGAATTATTGCACGCCTTGCCAAACAGTGGCCTATTAAATAATTTTAATTATTTAGATTGAGAGATGGGATTAAGAGGCATACTATATTGAAAATTAGACTTATTTATCAATGTTTTAAAATGTAATTTTAATGGATGGGTTCAGTGGTAACTCAAGCCCTAAAGCAGAATGTAATCTGCTCTCCAGAAATTCAGAGACAAGAGAAAAAGATGCCTTACCTTGCATTCCATGCTGTGTCATAGGGCTGAAATGTCTTAGGTGTAAGTGGATTTGGGGACTTTTCTTCTGCCTAAAAGGAACAGAGGGTTTTTTTATACTCTTGTAAGAAGGGTCATGAGAGATTTAAGGGGGATTTATACAGCAAATCTCCATTGTCTTAATGGTCCAACTGTTTTAGCAATGTCACACATTCATATAGAGGAAAAAGTATGGAATAGTTATTTTAATAGTCCTCATAAATAAAGATGAAATCTTCCTATTTTAGGATTTGAAACCATGGGATTTTCTTCTTAAGACTGGCCCTTCTCAAATGGAGATTATTTACCTTGCATAGGCTTCTTGCCTATAAATCGTGGCTGCATGCACAGTCAGATGGAAAGTAAAACCTTTTAAGTTATCAAGTACAGTGTATGTTGTCTTTTTATTCTGTATTTTAACCTCTGATATCCAAAAACAAAGTAGCATATTGAAGCCATACATTAGATGACTTAATGTGAATTTAATGGTTTAATGCATCACTGCATTTCTTGTCAGAGACACAGCAGGGAACCTCTTTATGCTAAAGGGATAGCAATGCTAATGAGAGGAGTGGGAAGAGTTAAAAAGAATGGCTTTATTTTTCTACAAGTCAAGATTTGGCAGAAAGATATGGGAGGTTAACCAATAAGTCTGTATTACTGGAAATCTGTAAGCAACGGACAAGAATGGACAATGATAGGTCAGAAGCCAGATCAACCATGAATTATCATCATACTTTCCATGACAAAGGAATTCTTGATCCCATGTTTCTAGAAGCACTGATGTTGATTTTTCTGGTTGCTTCTTTAAACCTAGTTCAGCCAATCAACAGACAGAAGTGTTAGATCCCAGCTGAGGTCATTAAAATGAAAATGACAATGAGTTCTTAATCTGAAAATGACAATGAGTTCAAGATCTGAACTAGATTCTGGAGGAGAGAGAGAGGATAACATTCAAATGAGATGGGTAAGGTCATTATGTACTCGATTCAAATAAATTAATAAAGGATAATGTCTTGATCCATTTTTTATCCTAAAAATGTATCATACATGAAATGAACATATATATATGCAGTTTTAGATCTCTAACAACAGGGACTGAAGTGTCTCAATTTAACTATGAAAATGGATAAAACATTACTTGTACAACTTCTTAAATGCCCTAACTTGCATGACTGCATGCAAAATATGTACAAATGAATAGTTACTGCAATCAAGTTAAGCTGCAATAACTTGCTCAGAAGTTTAAACCCTGGAATTTGCAAATGATTCCAAGGGTGAAGGGTGGTGTCAATACATTGAATTATATGAGTTAAAAGGGAAGCAGCAGAAAAAGGGTGACTGCCTAATGGCAATGTCAGGCCATGAGATTGAATGAACAACGGTCCTGTTGTTGGAAATAAAGCTTGTGTCAAATCCCGTGTCTTGGTTAGAAGAATTGATTCACAATTAAAGAGTTAGAAGCAGAATTTTTGTTTTAAAAGTCTTGTAAATTGATTGTGTTAATTGAGACAAAACATAACTCAAAATGTCTATCTCTGGCTCACGTAAAAGAATATTTCTGAAGTAAAATGTGACAAAGATGCCATTGGGTTCTAGAAGAAAGGAATGTGTTATTAGATGATAAGCAGATTGTACTCAAAACTTGATAGAAATGGCTACAGATCTTATCATAATAATACTTTGCCCTATATCTAGGAAAAAAAATTCAAAAGGTACTCAAATATTGCCATTATACCTGTTGGTGAAAACCTTGCATCTTTATCCAAAAGAACTGCCTCTGGATACACCTTCAAATAGAAGCCCTACATGTCCCCAGAGATGTCTGAAGGGAATTGCAGGCAGGGAACTTTCTTCAGGGTGAAGTGAATTGTTATCAATCTTGCCACCTTGTCAAAGGCACTGAAAAGACCCTACAGAGCCGTGCTGGTTATTATTTCACTGAAACACTTCTACTTGGAATGAAATTTGTTTCTGAACTACAAACAAACTTGTGCATGGGCAGCTAACAATATTTTTCTACCTGAGCTATTAGTTAAACCTACTACAGGCAGTGTGGTTTCTTCTCTTCATATTTTGTGGAGGTGTTTTCTCCCTGTGCGTTGATAATATAATAGTTCTAATAATCTCAAGGCAGAAATGAACACAGCTCTAGGAGGAACGATAATTATCATAATTATTTAAAAACTCTGTGTGTGTGACCAGCTGATATGTTGCATTTTACAATTTTCCAGATGTTATGTCAGTTCTGCCAGGACTTAGTTGACAAATCCTTCTGCAACATTAGGTCTAATAACATGAAATATATTGTCTGTAAATCTTCCAAATTATTTTTTCTGTAGGTTTTCAGTCAGACTCTTACCACAGTCACCTTTTTAGAGCATGCTGAGAACAATGAAAGGAGTTCAGGGTCAGAATGCATTTCATTTAAAACAATTTAATTTAACATAATCTACATGAAAAAAACCTTATGAATGACCATAATTTAAAGGTTGTGATATGGTAGTAAGGCTTTGGAAAAAAATCATTCCTTGTCCTACTATATCCTTGGAAAGGTCTTGAAAATGGTTGCAACCTTTTGCAATTGCACCTGTATCATTGAAAAATCACTTTTCTACTAGTGCTAGTTAGACAATATGTCTTCTCTCTGCCCTTTCTGGAGTCTTTTAGTCCAGGTTATGCTGGAGGATTCTGGCTTGTATGTTCTCAGCCTTCATTGCTTACAGGGAAAGAGCCATCTCATCCAGGAGGGATCTTCTCCAGTTGAACCACATAACCTTCAGATAGGACACCTTTTCTTTTCATGCCCAGCTGACTATTTAAAAAAACCACAATCTCCAGCCTCCAGTAACAAGTAAAATAATTGTTCTGTTGGCTAGCTATACAAACCAGAAGGCTTAAAAAAATTCACTCTTAATTTCACTCACTGTGCTGAGAAGCACAAGTATGAGATTTAAATATCTTCCAGGATCTAAATGCCTTTCTTAGGTTTGTTTTCAAAGGGTTAGCAGAAGTTATTGAAGAAGGAGAGTGACAGACAGAGAGGTAGTCAAACTCTTGACTTAGAGTCTGGAACAATTCAATGAAGATTGAATTTTTAAGCTAACCTCATATTTATCTTCTATATTTTAAAAAAATCTATTAATATCTACAGTTATTTTCCTACTGCTAATGCTGCAATGCATTTTATTTAGATTTTGTTTAATTCTTTTTGGACTCATATATTACATATATAATTTTTCTATTATAAAATTATCATTAAAGTTTTGCTGTGTAGTGAGAAAAAAACCAGAACTGATCTGTACATACTCATGCATTATTTTTCTTCATGTGTATCCACCAGTTAGACACATATAGCTACCACATAGATGTCTCAGTTTATATCTGGATCATTTCATTCCTTTTTATAGAGAAGACTACAAACATTCAGAAGGAATAATTACGAGGTCTCCTTTCCTATATGGAAGCTGTATGTATTTCTGTCAAATCACTGTATTGTGAATAACCAGTCCAGTTAGCTCACATGATTTATGAATGTGACCTTTTTTTTCATTTTCTTTTAGTGTAACTTGGAGACTGCTAGTGCACTGTGTGACGGTCAGCCTCATCCCAGTCCCTGAGAATTTTCAGGGCATGGAAACTGCCAGACTGTTACAAAGGCATTAGAAACTCTACAATGACACTTAAGTATTCCCTTTTATTCAGCTCTACTAGGCCAGGAAGAGCCAAGTCTTGCTTTCAGGCAGTCTGGTGCAGGATTCCTCTGATCCATCACTGCAAACAAAATAAATGGTGGTTCTAATGCCTCAGGCCAATTTATCTGAGGAGGTAGACAGAAAAAGTAAGCGTGGACGCACAGAAAGCTCTTGAGTCACTCTCACTTGACAGGACCTTTGCTCTCTGCTTGCCCACATCAGTGTCCATGAAGACTTGGGGTTACTAAACAAAAGCTAGAAAGACATCTTAATATATGTGCAATAATGAAGAAATTAACTTTAAATGTCAGGGCCTCTTTTGTAAAGATGATGTTTTGTTGCAAGAGAATGTTTATTAAACGAGGAAAATAAAGTCAAATTACTTAACGCATCTACCCAATTCAGAACTTCAGAAATGTTTCTTGGTAGGCTACTGTTACTGTCTACACTCTCAAATTTTTTAAAGGAGGGCAAAACAGGACAAGCAGGTTTGTATTAATGACAAAGACTCAGAAATAAGATTGCAGTTGTGCTTTTATTTGCAGCAGTATAGACCAAGAATCACTTAATCCTAGACATAAAAGATTTTTCCTTGTAAACTCTTGCAAAATCCTTCACCAGATGTCAGCAGCAGAATAATTTCAAATGGATAACTGCTTATCTAAACTCACCATCAGTAGTGGCTTAACCTGTTCACATTATTTGTATTCAAGGTGTTTTTCCCTTTACACAGAGCAGGAGAGAACATTAAAAAATAATAAATAAATTAACCAAGCAAAACTATCCTCCATCCCACCAAAAAAACCCCTCTGTGAATTGCCTTTCCCTGAAACAGATGACAGAACTAAGCTGCTTCCACAGACTGTGATTCAGCCAATCTTCTGTTTCTGTGGGAAGGAGAGTCCACGCTCTTGAAGCTGTTCTCACCATCGCACGTTCAACTCTTCTGTGGACAGAGAGTGTCATCAGTTCCTCCAGTTTTGTAGAAAAGGCTGTAAACAGCAAATCATGGAAGGTCAATCACCCTCTCCTGGATGTCTGTAGGGTGTGAAGGTTGCTAGCTAGAGCTGTTCATGCTCTCAGCTCAAGCAGAATGGGTCCCCACATGACCGTTCTAGAAACTATTAGTGCACTTGAGTGTTTCTAGTAAACTAGCATTTTGTAAATTATTTCTGGATCAGAGATGGCTTCTCTCTTTTCTTTCTTCATGCCTGGGAATACTGACATGTCCCCAGGGACTGCAAAAGCCCAAATATAACACTTTTCTACTGCAGTGTTTCTCCCCAATGTGAACTTAAGCATTCACTACAGTGACAAACAAGGGGAAGTCTCTTTTTTTGAATGTTGTTTCTTCGGTTACAAAACTTGCTTTTGCTTATTGAACTTTTAACTTTGAAGTGATGTCTCAGCTACATCTTGAAATACATTAGTTTAAAAAGTCACTTTACCTCATCTTTAAACAGGCAGAACACCAACGGCAAAGCTTTAGATCTTTTACCTTTATATTTGCCAGTTCTCTAATTTAATATGATGCATCTTGTCTCAAAAAACTTTGAGAAATGTTTGTTGGTTTTTTTTTTTATTTTTTATTTGGATTTGCAATTGACCTTATTGTTTTTTTACCTTCTAGGCATAGTGAATGTTTATCATTTGCTAATATGATGGCTTTCAACTTTGTATAAATTGATTTATAAAAGGAAAAAAATAACCATGCTAGTTATATACAATTATTTTTTATGCTGTTCTTGTTTTGTTTTTCCCTCAGGATCTACTTCAGGGTTAGGCATTGGATAAGGTTTGTGTAATAAGAAATGGATATATGCTGGTTTAGTTCATCAATTATATGACAGTTACTTGATACTTGGCAGACACTGTCACATCACACCCAAAACATGCAACATTACTAGATTAAAAGCTGTATCCTTATAAAGAACCTCAGAATATGTGACAGACAAAGCATTTCAGAAAATGCAATACTATTTCCTGATTGTATTTTTTGGGGATCTGTTATAAAAACAAAGAGGCATACCACAAAGTCAAATTTTGTGGACCATTTAGGATATTATATGAAGTTCAGCAGTGTCTTCAGATTATTCAACCTGAGTGTCTACGACAAGGATGTGCCTGTAACGGTATATCTTCAGAGTTCATAATCAAGTACAACATGAACCTTGCATAAATGCTAATTTTGCAATGCCAAATGTTGGTCTGTGAAGTCATTGAGATATTTAGCTATCACCATGCGATTAACATTTTCCTCCTTTTCACACTGGTAATTGTTTCCTTTTAAGCCAAAATTCAGTATTATATACATCTTTGATGTTTTTCCTTTTAAAGATCTTATTGGTGGTTTCGTATGTTAGGCCATGACACCTTTGGTGGGAATAAGAGGTAATGATAATTGTAATTTTCTAGGATCACTTTTCTTTTAAACAAGAATTATATATTTTTTTATTTTCCAAAGGAACAACAAAAGTATGTTAAAAATTGAAATGCTTCATTGTTCTTTCCAGCATTGCTTTGATAAGCTATTACAATAATATAAATATCTTGATTGTCACTCTTTTGATCATTTTGGTACCAAGAAATGCATCAAGAGATGACTGTACCTGAGATATCCCAGAGTCTTGATTGCCTGTTATAAACTTCCTTACAGAAGCATTGCTATAGTAAAGGTTGTGTCAGCAGTTTCATTATAATGCCATTTTTCAAGAGGTGATAACTCAACTGTAAAGGTTGCTATGAGCTCAGCAAGGTCATGGTTCTCAAAGCCAGTTTATCTAAATTATCAAAATATTTGATAACTTTAATAAAGTAATGCAAATTATATAAATATTTATAGTTGATCATGAGGAGCATATAGTTAGGAATTCAGAATTAGGTACTGTAATTGTTTGTTCATTTTCTAATCTAAATCATTTTCAGATGTCTTTTATAACTGTGATATTTTAACACATTTTAACTCCACAGCAACACAGAAAGGTTCACTTATTAGTCTTGGTAAAACCACTTAGAGTCTTCTAGTTCCAAATGGAAGCTGACAACTGGTGTTCATATTTGGACATCATATTTTATATAGTTAACCATCACTTTCTGATACTGGCTAAATATACGATCTTTCTGTGTGTTTTGACCTTCCAAGTATATAGACAGAATATTGTAGAGGACAGTGAACAAATGTTTAAAAGTTAAATTTGATTATCATTGTTGGTTAGATATCAGATGTCTTGCATCAGATTCTAATGACAATTTTAATAAAATGTGATGGTATTTGAAGATTAGTTTAATAAACATCAAAACACAACATAAAAAAAAGTTTTCAAGTACTTCCATGAGTCTCTATAAAGCTTACAACTGTACCTACTTTTGGATATTACTTTGATGAATGATGTCTGACACCTGTAAGAATTTAATGTTATCCAGGTGTGTTGTTTAATTTTTGTAATGAAAATTATTTTTGTAATAAGAAGCAAGTAATACTTCCTTCTAAGCTCTGGTCTCTGAGACACCCTGAGTGGGTCTTACCTTCTATTTCAAATATGCTTCTAAAAAGCTAATGCATTTTTTTATAATATCTTGCTTGGACTGTTGTGACATTCTCAGAAGCTTCATTTGACAAATGGATTTAATGGGCTTTTGATAGTTTGGGGGTCTCATTACATGCACTTCCATACAAGTATGGCATAAACTTTGAAATCTTATTAACCATGTTAGAAATACTAACCAAATTTGACTCTAGAGGAAATGCTTAAATTGAACCTTCCCTCAATATTAACCAGAAAATACAGGCAAATGATATAGGAAAACTTACCCTTATTTTACTTCAGTTTGAAACATCTACTCCTATAAAATGAGCTTTCTACGTATCATGCAATGAGAAATCTCATGTCTTATATCTATGTAGTAAACTTGATTGATTCTTAAATCAGTTTAACTGCTCTATTTCTCAGAACTGATTGCATGTGGTCATCTCATTTTGTTACTATTAGGATCTTACTTGTTTTTAATCACTGTTTGTTATCTCAACTATATTTTGTATGACCTAGTTTTTATGAAGGTTTTGATAGTTCCCAAGTTACAGAGTACCTCCACTTCCACACTTGCAGTGTTATCTGTCAGTAACACTTGGATATCAAGAGCCTATAACAAAGTGTCGGAAAGAGGCGGATGGACTTGAAGTGACATGAGGAGATGATACTGAAGTAGCTTAACAGTGATCACACAGACTTTAATATGTAAAATATTTTATGCATTGAAGTCTATGAATAATTCAGGCTAACAGTTTAGGCAGTTTAACCTTGTTAGAGCACCCATCATGCTTAAGAAGCTCAGCATACATGCTGGGCGCGCCCAACTCTCCTTGTTTAGAACAACTGCTCTGGATGATTCTTCTGATGGTGAGTTCTGAATATTGAGCTTACAGTGCTGAAATTGACAGAGACATTAAATGAAGAAACATGGATCAAGTAAGGCAAATTAATGATAAAGCGAATTAAATATTTGCATTCATTATAAAACCTAAAATGACTTTTTACATTTCATTATTTTTTTTAATAATGCCTAATAGATGTGATGGAAATGTCGATAGATTCATGGTGGACTGTATATCTCTTCACAGGAGCTTTCAATAAGCGCCTGAGTGCATTGAATATCGTAGGTTTTCTTTCAGATAATTAAGATTATTTTCAGTGGTAGGTATCTGACTCCTGTTGAAAGCCATTTGGTACAGCAGCCTCACTTCCATTAAAAACATCAGGAGTCCCCCTCACAGAGCATTTTCTACTGAGAATAAGACAGAGACAATGAAAAAATTTTAATCAAAAAATCTTGATTGCCTCCACTGCCAGTTATGTCTTACCTTCCATCAAGTTTCATTTACTGTTTCAGCCTAGACAGTTCATTGTATCATCAGGGACTTTAACAGATACAGAGGTCACAACATGTACATTTTGAACAATGCTTTGAATGTGTCATAACTTCTATTTTTTTTTCCAACAGTACCCCAATGGCCATGTCTCATTGTGCTAGACAGTCATCCACAATATTACCTTTTACCCTTGCCTTTATTGATTATACATCCAAATATATGGCATCCATAATGTAAAAACCTGCCTTTATGAAAGGCAGACAGTATTTGCTGAAGTTATGATCCTTTTTAAATGACCCACTGTATGCACACTTTGGCATTCAGGGAAAGTCATAAAGAATGGCACAAAGGTATAATGAACCCCTAAAGAATGACTGTGATGTGGGCAACCCTCAGTACTCATACACATACAGACAACTTGACATAGGCACAAAATACTTGCTCCTCTGAATGTTCAAGTTAAATCTGGATATTGGAGTTAAAGTTAAATGGAGATTTTTTTTCATTTGTGTTGGATTATTTAGTTTGAACTAATCATGCAATCATGCTGTTGTTGTTATTATTATTAATATTATTATTATTAAGCTATAGATAGGGGATAGCAATGTAAATAGGGGAAAAAGTATTTTTGCTTAAAATTTATCTTACCTTAAATAACATTTTTTTTTAAATTGTGTTTCAAGAGATTTTTAAATGAAGTATTTATCTTTTGGCCTCCATGTCAATTTTACATTAAAAAAAAGTGTATTTTCTTTTCTCCAAAAAATGTTTCATTGGGGAAAATGAACTACAAGTACATACATTTTATTAATGGTACATTTAAAAATAATAGTATTTTATGTATAGAATATTCAAGGTCAAATTATACAGAAAAACAACCAAATTTTTCTTTTTTTTTTTTCTACATGGTCTAACAGAGTTAATGTAATTTCTACTAAGAAATAACACAGATTTCCATTTGAAAAACTTTCAGGCAAAATTAGGTAATAAGGTTGTTCTTATTGGATGTTAAATTGTTAATTGTTTAAGAAGAATTCATTTGCCAGTTATCATGTATTTTTCCATCAGGAAGCAATAGCTAAATAGAATGTAAGTGAAAAATAAGAAGTTCAGCATTACCAAAGTGGGCCTATGTTTCTGTACAATAGTAACAGTGAGCATTAGATACAGCAAATATTTTGTATTTTGTTTCTACTGCTTTGGTAGTGTCACATAGCTAATATTCAAGCTCTCCATTTCTGAATGAGAAGTATGATAATTTAATTAATGTTTAAATTCTAGGAGCTGCTGAAGATCACACATAATCCAATTAATTTTATTCAATTATTTTAATAGCAAACCACTTTGCTATAATTACACTTAATCCCCTGATTTTTTTTCCTCAGCTGTTTATCAAGGGTTTGTATGATATCTTTTAGGAAATCATACTGGGATATAATTATCAGCAATCCCCAATTGAATTAATGCACTAAATAGTACTCAATTATGAGCAACATTGCAATGCTGAACAGGTTAGTTTGGAAGAATGCAACACATAGTTTTAAGTTTTTGAGCTGCTTTCCCCAGAGTTTTTTGGGAAGAGGAGACAATGCGCTTATTTCTCCCACTAACTGATACTGAACAAAGAAATGCCAAGATAGAAGCTAGAACTGATTCAAAGAAAAGAATTGCAACCAGGCCCTTCTAAGCATTGTGGATGTTTATTGAATTTTAAGTATTAGAAATTATTTTCAGCAGTATCATATTCTCAAATACAAGGGGGTTGAGCACAGGCGCCCTATGGATGTGGTCACAGCACTAAACCTGGCAGAGTTCAAGAAACATTTGGACAACACCCTGGTGCACATGGTGTGACTCTAGGAGATGGTCCTGTGCAGGCAGGATCAGTGGTTGGACTTGATGATTCTTGGGGGTTTCTTCCAACTCAGTGTATTCTATGATTTTGTGATATAGCAGAGTGCTATTAGTATCTGTAATGTTGGAACCTTGACATGCTAAAATTGTAATTTCATTGGTTTATAGATAAAAGAAGTACATGCATAATTGTGTCAGACTCTTGGAGTTTGTCAAAGAAATTATCCAAATTCCTTTTTCTCATTGTGTGTTCTTTTAAAACAGAAATAAGTGCATCATATTTAGCGTGCTCTTGCAGGAATGTCCATGACCTATTAAACAAGTTCAGTATTAAGCGTGACATAAGATTATTAGGGATATCCTATTTCTAGATTAAATACTGTCTTCTTCTGAAGTCTCACACAAACCCAGCATCTTGCCAGACTTTTAGTGATAAACACAGAGAAAGAAAAAAAGTAAATTACAAACTTGAAAATAAGGGTCTATTGTTCAGATCCTCACATTTCTGACAAAAGGTGCAGCTACTGTTCTACAAGGACGTTTATCAAGTCTTAAAAAACTATCATTGTCCTTGTAAAAATTGAAGTTTTTTATGGTTTTAGAAGTGTTAATTGCCCAACCATGCAATGAAATGTGCAATAAGAATGCCTAATGATCCCTAAGTAAAAAATCAAGACAGAAAAAGATGATTTGTAAGCTTATCAGTATGCATCAAAAAGAAGCTAAGAAAGAAGTCCCCTAATTTTCTTCTGCCTTTGATAGCCTCATGCAGGGTTACAATGCAGCAGGAAGGAACATTTTTGTTTTTCTAGTGTGAGGCTAATGTGACATGCACTTTCTTTTGCACGTCATTTTTCAAGTCTGTGAAGTAGCCTGTAAGATCAGGTCTTGTGGAGGCTTTTGAACATTCTCTGTGGTCTTTAGCTCTAGAAATAAGCTATGATGAAGGAAGGAGTGAATTCACTGCTACTTTTAGTTTTTTAACCTTAGATAACCCTTTCAAAGCTGATATACAGACACCATGCCTCCCCACCACTGCCAAATTTGCATTTGGTGCAATGGAAAAGCCTAGGTTCACCCATCCTTTTCTGAAATAGCGTAAATGTCGAGGTAGGCTCCTTTTGCAGTCAAGACAGTCAAAAGCAACATATATTTTCATAATTTTCCACTGAATCCAGTGAGGGCTGAGTGTGAGTTAAAGTTAATCCTAACTTTAGGATTCAACATTGGATGCGTCCAGGCTGAACCCAGAGACAAAGATCATGGTCCATCAGCCAATCTGTCATGAGCACTTTAGATAAAAATCCTAGAATTTGCTTTGTCATATGTCCTGCCATCTTGTTTTTCAGTCTTTGATGGATAGTGGAAAGGAATGATGCTATGGGTTCATTTCACTACTTTTTTTATGGGACATAATCTTCCTTTGAAGAACATGCCTGGAAACAAGTGTGTTTGCCTGAATTTGAAGTTTGACTCAGGAGACAAATTATGAAATTCTGAAAAAAAAGTTTTTTGAATACATACAAAATTTGTATCAGTTATTTACTGAGAAAAAAATTAGGTTTAATTTTTCTCACAGAAATATCCCATTTTCTCCCGTCTCTGTCATGGAAAAAAAGTTTGGAGGCCTCATTATCTTCTCTCTTTTATTTCTAAGGACATATGGCTATTTCGTGAGCACCCTCTTACTACTTCACTTCCCTGAATATATATCTGTATTTAATTTCCATTACCACTCGATGTAGTAGAAATGACATAGTCCTTAATTTGATACTTATTGTGAAAAGATGTCCAACCCTCACTGGTTTTTACTGGTTTACTGCTTTCTCCCATTGCTTTTACATAAGAAATGGAAGCCCAAGGATTTTAATGAAATTGAAAATTAAATCAATTTAGGAAATCAGGCCACATTCATGGTAAAAGAAAAAGCTTTCACTGAATTACAAAAAATGTGGCTGATATAAAGGAAAACAGGAACATATCACTTCAGATTTCAAACTTCCTTCTGAGGTGATATGAGGGTCTGACTGTCAAAGTGGAAATAATATAACCTGCCAGTTTGATACCATCCATGACCATATTTTATTGAAGGAAATTTAAGCGTGAAAGAAGCAAACTCGATATTGATTATGATCAAAAAGCTTCCGGCCAGAGTGGTGTTAGTTGGTTGTGTCACAGCAGCAATTACACAGCACTGGTCCCTGGAGACTTTCACCTACTTGTTAGATGAAATCAATAATACCCAGACAAGCACTGAAATGACATTTTAATGTTCACAAAGAACATTTACACTTCAGGGCTGCCTTTGAAAAAGTTTCTCCCAGTGATGGAGAGGGCAAATGGAGGGTTCTGTGTAGCAGGCAAAGACACTTGCTTTCAAACCAAGTTATTAACTGTAATTGGAAGGGGCTTTGCCAAGACTGATATGTGATAATGGATAACAGATAGATAACAGATATAATAGATAACGGATAATTTTGACAAACAAACTGTTTGCAAGTATTTTGAGGAGAGGCAGTGAGATATGAGAAAGGAGAGGAGTTGGAGGCAGCTGCACCTTCTTCTCCCAAGAGATGGTACAACCCAAGGTGATGGGACCAAAATACAGAAGGTGGCAAGTGTTAGCTACATTTCTCTCAGTGCTACTTATTTTTGTTGCTAGAAAAAGACACATTTCAAATTTTATGTAGAGTGAATTTTGTCAGATAGAAATCTGACTTAGGTTGCTTTTAATGCCTTTATTTTAAGACAGCTGTACTATCTGCTGGAGATTCAGTCAGGAAACCACCTCCATGTTTTTTTCTGAAAATTCTGAAATGCCTAGAGTTAAATAATGATACTGAGGCATCCCGGCATGTCAAACAAGGTACTCACTTTGCCTCTTTTGTGGCTTAACTCCAGTATCAGCTAAGCCCCACATAAGTGCTTGCTCACTTCCCCTCATATGGTTGTGTTGAGAATTGAAAGAGAAACGAGAAAACTCATGAGTTGACATAAACCAGTTATATAGACAAAGCAAAAGAAAAAAAAGCACATTCATTCTCTGTTTTCCATCAGAAGGGTGGTGCTTAGCCATCTCTGTACAATTGCTATGAAGAAAATTAGCTCTATCCTGTCCAAAAGGAATATATCCCCTTCAATTTCATCATGACTTAGGAAGAAGGATGCTACGTCCTTGCTCCTAAGTCCTCTATGATGCAGGAAGAAAGAAATTCTTGCAGCCTGGGATCAATTGCCTCTTCAGACAAACATAATCTAAATCTATATTCCTATTTTTAATGAAAGTTCCTGGAGTACTGCGGGTACTAAGGCAGTAGGCTAATGTCCAAACCCAGCTGAAAGTTCATATTGAATCTAGGCCAATAAGGCCTCTCAATATTTTGGCATTCCTGGTGTAAAAATAAATTAGCTGTAGTTTATTTTGATTACTGTAGTTAAAAATATTTCCCTACTTATTTCTTCTCTTAAAAGAAATAAAGGTAAAATAAACACAAAAAGAAGTGGGATTATCAGAATCTTTCCCATTGCAGTGCAATCTAGTATATGTAATTTAATTCCTGAACATGAAGAAAATGCCAATTCAAGCTATCTTTTTCCATATTTATACATCAGTGTGGACTCTAGAGTCATCTGCTGGAGAGGTCAATCTCTCATAATTTTTTTTCTTTCTTCAGATAGAAAAATATACTGAAAAACAAAATAAAATATGTGCATTAAATTTGCAGTAATTCAGATCTGTAACAGTGTTTGTCATGCGTTCATTCAAAACATGAAGCTTTACAAGCTACAAGCAGAAATTCAAATTTCTGGCTTTCAAATGAATCAGGTAAGATGGAAAAGTGATATGAGAAATATGAGCTAATACCTAGATGAACTCTGTGAGCTCTGTCACAGTTCTGTGCCAGTGTGAACTGAAAAGATCCATTAATGATCAACCTCATGCAATATTCACTGCTGCTACATCAAATGGGTCTGTTTGTTTTACTGACATGTCCTGTGCCAAGAACACTGCTGCCTTACAGTTCTGTGAACAATGGGAGATCAGCCAACAACTGCCCTCTGGAATTACTGCATGTACCTAAAACCTTTCCTAGCATCAACAGAATCCCAGCTTTCCTAGCTTCTCCAGGAGGTGCTGTGGAACAGAGAACAATATAATTTTTACTTGATTTTTAACAAGCAATTGAGGAGGCAGGGAATAGATTTTTTTTCTTCTATTCTTCAACTTTTATAACTCACAAAGAAAGGCTGGAAGGAGATCTCTGGAGTTAAAATTTTCAATATTCTTCTTGCTTGCTTTTCCCTCTGGAGGTGTTTAATCAACTAGAGAGGACTTAACATACTTATGCTTAAGGATTTAGATTATCTCCTTCATAGAAACATGGGTATAGGTCTTAAAAATCAAGATATGTGAGGTTTGCATGGACTTAAACACAGTTGTGTCTTTGAGACCTGGTTTTAGCATGCCCAGGTTCAATATTACAGTTGGGTACTCCCTTGTGGAACCTCTGCCATCACAGCCTTTCTTTTCTGTAATGGAGTTGTACCACTCAAACTGCTTATGAAAAAACAAAGGTAAAAAAATTTCCCCCAGACCAACTACTCAAAAATTGTGTGTACAGCTAGGAGGAGAGTGTTCTTTTCACAGCATGTTTCAAACTGCATTTTATCTTTGTTTATTTAGCACTTTGGAGAAACAAAATATTTATGAATGAAGTAACAACAAACCCCTTAGACAAGATATTTAACACAGTGCTATACATTCTGTCTCACAACATCTCTCTAATGTGTTGTGTAACCAGGGAAAACCAGAGTTGATATTTTCCTTGAAAAATACTACAAATAAAATGTATTCATTTTCCCCACACCCAATAGTAAGAAATTCTGGTTTTGTCGTAAAGAATAACGACTTCAAAATAGTTACTTTAAAAGGTATTGTTTTGACAGTCATCTTTTTTGAATGACAGTGTGCCATACTTAAATAAAATTAGTTTTTATATAATTAATTATAATCTTAAAAGTAAAACAGTTCATAAGGATTCTTGCTATGAAGTCAATAAGACTATGTATTAAAATGCTTATTATAATTCTGGATGTGGTTGCCTTTTCATTTTAGAAGATTAGTAAAAGAGTTTTTTGTTAGAAAATACTTTTGCAGTTAAAATATTATTTTTAGATTTTCATTAAAGAAATATATTTTTCCTTCCATGCATTATTTCTTACAAAAATCAGGATTCTATGTTCAGTACAGGTTGCCATATTTTGCATTTATTTTGTATTCTAATAGCTGTAGGTGGTTGTGTGCATAACAAGAATGAACATTAATATAGCAGTTACCAATGAACTAAATCCTCAGGTCTATTGAAATGGGGACCAGGAGCAGAACTCTTCTTCTCACATGTGTGTGTCATCAGTACTAGATGTGATCCTGAAAAGTATTCAAGTCCATTTTGCCTAGCAAAAAAGATGTAGCATTGCCAGTGTTTTGAGTAATGTCATTAAAATAAATGTTTGAGGGTTTGTTTGTTGTTTTTGAGTTGGATTTTTTTTTTGAGGTTTTCTTTTGATTGGTTGCTTTTTAGTTTTTTTTTTTTCCTGGTGGAAGACTGGTGCTTTTGAAAAGAAGCTCCTCATAATCTCTAATTTCTAAACTTTACAAGTTGTCATTGAGGAGCAGATAAGCTGCTTGCTAATCTAGATGTGACCATCAGGTGCTGTTCAGAATTATTTACTTAAGTTTACTGAAACAATATTTGATTTTAAACAGTTTTTCATTTGAAAATAATTTTGGAGGAGAAGAAGGTAGCATCAAACAGAAACATTAATGTGAAAATGAAAAACTACAAGATATAAAATCCTAATTACATACTGTCAAGTACTCTCAACTCTCCACTTCTTTTTTTTTTTGCATTGTCTTTTATGTTATTGCAACTTAAATGTAAGTAAAATTTCAAAACACTCCACATAAGATATAGAAGCAATAAATATTTCCTTTCATCATCAAATATGGCTCTGCAGGACACAAAGCACTTATGGCTCACACTCATTTCATTCAGGGTGCAAGGATTGTCCTATTTTGCTCCTTTGGAAATACTCTGATGAAGTAACTAGTATATGTTTGAAATTTTGTGTCCATTTTAAAGGAAGAAGCCTCAGGTTAAATATTACAACTTTATCATCTCACTGACATGATTTCTAGAATAAGATGAATATGTCTTAAATAAAACAAGCAGATAATAGTTTGAAAAGGCTTTTTAAGTGTTTAAGATATCCTGTGGTAATATGATTCATCTGTGTCCATGTGAGGGCGCATGAGTGTCCAGGTTTCGTCCCTAGAGGAACAGCACAATCTGGATTGTAGAGAGCCTATGGAGATCATTTGGTCTAGTTCCCTGCCCAAAATCAGTCCACAGTTTATTAATCAGAGCAGGTTGCTTAGTGCCTTGGTGAGTTTTGAATGTCTCCAAGAATGGGGATTACACAACTTCTGCAGTCAAACTGTCCCATGGTCTAAACCTCTTTCTAGTGAATTTTTTTTCTTTTTATTGAATCAGAACTTCACTTGAAGTCTCTTGTCTTTTTACCAAGTGTCTCCAAATACAAGCTGTCTCTGCCTCTTCATGGCTCGCATTAATTTGTTGAAAATAATGTTAATATCTTTTAATTTTCTCTTTTCCAAATCCAATAAACTCAACCTCCTCAATTTATTCTCATTTGTTATGTCCTCCAGCCATCTACCCATCTTGGGGATTTTCTTCTGGAGCTGGTGCAGTTTTTAAATGTCTTTATTGTATTGAGAGGTCCAAAACTGGATACAGCTCTCCAGATGCAGCTTAGTGAGTAATGAATACATGTGGAAAAATATTTCCTTCTAGTCTTTGTATGTGTTCTTGGTCATGCAGTCCAGTATATGATTAATCTTCATCACCAAAAGGCATTGCTGACACATGTCCAAAGTGTTGGCTGCTATGGCTCCCATGTAGCCTTCTAAAGAGCTGCTTCCTAGCCACTTGCTACCCAAGAGTCCTGTTAGCTCAATCCTCTAGCTTCCTGAGGCTGCAACCCTCAATTTGTTTTCTCTCACAAAATTCTGAGACAACTTCCATCCCATCATGTTCTTGATGATGATCACTTTGCCCCCACACTGATCTTCTATTTTCAATGAAAGGGCAAATGCCTTATAGACCGTATATTAGACCAAAAGAAAACCAAGGCCCTACTTGTTCTATGAAATAGATGCTCAATAGATGGGGAGATAACTCCTCAATGATTTCCTGATGGAAAGAATAGAAGAGGAGCGCAGTCACATGTAGGCACACAGGTGAATCATTGTGGTGATTGGGATGGGGCTGTGGCTGAGCCCCATCCCCAGTGGGTGCAGCTGTGAGCAGCAGGTGAGCAGCACTGACAGCAGTGAGCCATGGAGTGCCCAGGGCACTGACCCACCACCAAAGGGAACGGAGGGCTCACAGGGGCAGTGCATCAGCATGAGGGGTGTAAAAGGAGAGATTGGCAATCTGGATTAAAAAAAAAACCAAACAAAAACATATGAGTATTTAAGAAATAAAAAGGCAGGATCGTGAAGAGGCACGTGTCTTTGTGATCACACAAAGAGATAGTAAAACTCATGAAAGCTAACTTCAAATACTACAACAATACTTTAATAATAATTTTTATCGCAAAAAATTGAGAATTCACTTTATATAATCATCTTATCAACGGGAAGGGGTTAATAAGGAAGGGCTGAAGAGCAAGAAGAACAGATGCTTGCAGCCATTTGAAGTGGAATGTTGTTGCTCTATATGGGCAGACACCTGAAGCCTTCTGAAGTGTTTTGGTGTTACCCTGTGTGGGTTGAAGCTTTCTGAAACCATATGTTGATACTCTGTGTGCTGTGGCCATCTCAACTGCAGTATTTGCTGTGACAATTATGTCTTTATAGGGACCAGAAGGTCTTGTACTCTACTGGTACAACTGGACATAACACTGGGGAAAGCTACTTAAGTACTTGCCCTAGGTGTTCAGGAAATCCAGACAAGGTACAAATCCAAGATAAAACTGGTTTAAATACCTAAAAATCTTGCAGAGCTGCTGGTTTTTGAAGTTAGCTGTAGATATCAGCAGTTCAGAATTTTATCCAGGTAACTGAAAGCATTGAACTTCATGACAATATTCATTAATTATTCTGACGGCAGTTAGCAGCTGCTTGTCACATCCAGAGGCCTTTAATAATTTTATTTTAATTGGTTTTAAGAAAACTCCAAATTAATTGAACCAGTAACAATAAACTGCATATGTTTTTGTTTGCTTTTATATTTAACCTTTAATCCTAGTCTGTATAGCATTCAGATATTCTAAGTTGTCCAGTATATATGTATTCTAGACTTTATACACATTTCTGAAAATGAATGTTTAGAATGTTTGATTTGATTTTGCTTGAGACTTTTTTTTTCCTTATTTGGAGTGGTTATTCTGCTACTTATTCTGTAGTGATTGCGTTCCCAAATTTTACCAAATATATTTAGATTTTAAGTTTTCAGTCCAGATTCAGTTTAGGCTTTTTGGAAGGTCTCTGATCACCTGCAAAGGCAGTAGGCTTTCCTTTAAATATTTGGCTGATTTTTATACTCTTCAGTCTTTATATTGCTTAAAAATGCATTGGATTTTGTCTATAACCACAGCAAAACTTCTCATTTTATATTAGCATGATATGTTTCTTAAAATAGTATTTCTTTGACAAAATCAGTAACTCTGAGACAAATATTTGGAGTTTTCTAAGGTTTTAAATATAACTGTAAAAATATGAATTCCATTTTCATTCTAAACTGAAAAGTAGTACTTTAAAAATAAGTTTGATTTGCAATATAAGCTTTACATGATGTTAAATGTGGTCAATGGATAATAAATACTACTGGAAAACTGAACTCCATTGCAGCCATCTCCTTCTGCTGAAATTTGTACTTATTGTAGAAAAAACCTAGGGATTTTTTTTGGCATTCTTTTATGGTAAGTAATTAATTTTGCCTAATTCTGTAATATCTGAAAAAAGATCTTTAGCAAAATAGAAAATAACCCTCTAGTCAATGTTATAGTGGTGAATACTTTATAACATAATTAAAATACTTCATTTTTTTCCATATCTAAAGCTGAGGGAGGATAGTAGAACACCATTACAGAGATGCTGAATGCATTAGTGGAAAGACAAAATTACACTTTAAATTGTTCATGACAGAGTTGCACCAGCAGGCCAACAAATTATTCACCTGTGATATAGCTGCTCAAAGATGAGACAAAAATACATTGCTTTTTGAGACTCCAAATAATCAGTAAAGTCAGAGAAAAGAATATTCAAATGAAGCTTCATTTCTGATTCTTCTGAACCCATTAAAGCAAAACAAAACTTAACCTTATACGTGATCAGGAAAACTGAAAATGTGTGGCTGTTACATCTTGTGATGTCTTATTAGAAAATATTTGCTTTTCTCTGATTCTTTCTCTCAACTACTGTGAATCTTAAGATAACAGAAGAATAGAGTTATGGATAAAATCCCCACTGCTATATGGAAATATTGTGTGGTGAAAGATCTTCTCCCGCTTCTTAAAAAGGTAGATACACAGAAAATCAGGTTAATTGAAATCACTGACATACTTTAGTGCTTTAAGCTTTTCATGAAAGCCACAATTAGACCTGGCTTAATCTCCTTCATCTTTGTTTCAGAGTCTCTTCAGGAAAGATATTAGGATGTATAATTTCTTGTCCTCTTTTCCAGATCTTGTTTTTCCTCTGTCAGCTCAATGTTTGAAACAAATGGTCATAACCAAAAGATGAAGAGTTTATCTGAAGTAAACAATTAAAAGATTGTTGGTTTTCTTCACCAGATCACACAGGCAGAAAAAGAGTTAGAGTTTCTGTCAGCCATCTCCTGCTGTCAGCTATCTCCTGCTGTTTGAGTGGTGAGTCATTGCTCTGTGACTGAAAAGAGTTCTTGTGTGCATCACTGAAGGTAGAAGAAATCATAGCATAATTTGTGCATTCATAATTTATACATTCAAAAAACACTTTAATTCTTATTTAAATGATAAATTAAATGGTCATTTATTCTATCTTCCTTTTTTTTTCATATAGCATTTATGACACTGAAATCTAAACTCCATTTCTACACTGTCATCCTCTGAGAATTTGGTATATCAGTTTCATTTGCTTGAAAGTCAATCCTCAGAGGCTATTTTCAGCCGTGATATTTACTCCCTCTTCACACCAACATACAACCTTGTGAGCAGGAATGTTGCCAAGCCAACAGCTAAGCAAGAATACATTTCTAAATATGAGCCAGGAGGTGCTTCAGATAACAGGAGTAAGAACCAGAGCAGTGACAAGAAAACAGCAGCTCTTGAATATCTGCATCTACAGAAAGAATCCTGCTCTCTAACAGTAATGAGGAATTTAATTAACTTATGTTAAAAAATGTACCCCCACAGAGGACACATTGGTGACCTACTAGAAAAATCTGCTCCATCCTGAAAGAAAACAGAAATACCACACCTAAATTGTAAAAATTGCATCAAAGGGGGAATTACACAATATTGGAATAAAACTGAATATATTAATAAGACCTGATTAGCTGCTGATATTCTAGTAATAGTCACTATACTCATCTTCTAGATACAGTAGTTCAGAAAAAATGAAAAATAATCAGAGAGGAAAGTGAACTTGTCCTTTTACATTCTTCCTACACAAATGAATACTACAGGTAAATCCTGCTAAAATATTAGCTCCTTGGTTCATTTTCCTAAATGTCTGTTGTAGTTCTGTACATTGAAAACTTAATTCTGTTATGTTAATATAATAAAATACAAAAAGAAAAAATCACTGAGAGATTAATGAATGAATTGTTTGCAATAAAACTTATTACAAGGTTTGACTCCTCAAATATTTTTCCCCACAGACTATTCAATGGTGGAGCAGAATAAATACATAAAATAGTTTGAAATAGGAATGAAAGTGTATAAGTAAGTTTCTGTATACAAATAATACAACTGGTAATAATGGTGGTGATAATATGACTAATTATCATTCTAGATATCAGATAAAAGTGAAGTAATTTGAAAATGTGTGGTGTTTTCTTCCATCACATCTTCATTATTAGATAGGATTAATATTGCTTGGATGGTTATTAATGTATTGATTCTGGAATACATTTAAATTTTCATGTATTTTAATCATAATATTCTGGGATAAAATACAGGAATTCTCTTTATTTCCAGAAGTAGAAGAAGACTTTTTTATATTTAAGTAGATGGTCAGTTTTGTAACTGAAAACAATTGAAAGTTTGGCTTATCCATGCAGAAGCATGTACCTTAAGTACAGGCAACTAAACTGTAGGTAATATTTTGAAAGTGCCCAGTACTTCACTGATGTCTCCCACGAAAGTACATTTGCAGATGTAGTGACTTTGTGTATGAATTAAATCTGTACTAAGTGGCCATTAATCTAAAAATATGTAGTGTATAGAAAACATTTCAGGAAAATTTTAGAAGTATGTGAATTGTGAATAACATCTTATTCTGTTCTTACTTTTACTCTATCTTTTTTAGCTGAGAAGTTTTTTATTAAGAGGTTTTCATTAACTGTTATGTAACCTAACTGTAGAAGAGACATTAGGCTATGATAAAGTCCTCATAAATTAAGAATATATATTAATAGGTTAGAAGAGAGTAAAAAAATCTTCCAAATTACTGAAATATTAAGTCTAACATTGATTTGTGATGCATGCCCAATAGCAGTCCATATTAATGCCTTCCCTGGTGGCATTTTTATTCTTTTGTATCCAGCCTTGAAATCTGTTAATCAAGGTAGATACTTATTATAAGTAAGCTGTACTTATCTGCATGATTTCCATTATTTTGAACCCAGAATTGCAAGTGCAACTCTCTATAATCTCTGTAATTGTGATTTAAGGTAGAAACGTACTGCTAAAAGATAAACTGATTTAGCTGCAAATGTATACCTTGAAGTCTTAAAATATAATGCACTAGCTCAATCCTTTTACTCTTTTCCCATTAATGCTTGAATGAAAAAAATAGGAAACAGAATGGTTCATTTGTATAACAGTCCACTCCGCCAGAAATATTTTTACTACATATTTCAGTATTCAGACTTTGGATGACCCAAGCCATCTATAATGTTGTGCTCTGGGTAAAACAGATGTTTCTGTTGATGTTAATGTGCAGTTCCAGCTTTTATTAACAGAGACATACAATTCTATTTCTGAAACCCTCATAAATATTATTATCAACAGAGTCCAATTTGTTTTGGTTTTGTCTAGCTGTAACTGTTAATGCAATGTAAGAAGTTAAAAACAAAGACTAAATTTGTTTGGGTAGACTAAACAAGGGCATAAATTAATTAAATTAAAAACTAAAAAACCTCCCACAATAATAATAATAATAATAATAATAGTAATAAAAATAACAATAATAGTACTACATTAGGTATATATCACAGTTGATAAATTTTGTAATGACAAAACTAGAAGTGATTAATTTTCAATTTGCTCTTGGCTATAAATTACATTTAATCCTGATCAGGCATATTTATTTCTAACTCAGACAAATTCCTCACTATATCGGTTTCACAAAATGAAGAATAAAGAAAATACAGAAGATGGTCAGTGAAGCCAGTGAGAGCTTGCCTCAATGAAAGGGGAAAAGACTCATTAAAATTTTCACAATTTAGCCATCTTTAAAATGAGTTAAACATTAAACATGCTGATAAGATTTTTCTGCTCAAAACTAGTTGCCGTGCATTATTTCATAGGAAATCATAGACTTGACTGACATTTGCTTTAATTTGACAATTATAAAAGAGTATCTTAAAATTGCTGCTTGAAGCAATTATTTTCCTGAATTAGCTAGACACACTTTTTTTCCTTTGGAAAGCTAGAAAGTGGAGAAAGTTGATTCAAATCAGCAACCCTCTTTCAGTTATGAGCGATGTAATTGAGAATGGACAACAAAATTAAGGAGCTGTCACAATTTTCTCAGCTATTGGCTTTGAAATTCAGGAGATGTGCGACTTGCAATATGTGTGCAGCCTGCTGCTAGTGTGACCACACAATATCACAGTTTAGTGAATAATTTAACATGCTAATTAGGTAAACAGGATTTCATGGGGAAACAAAGGCATCAAGGTATTTCTTTTTAATCTGGAAGTTTCTCCATGTTATCTCCATGTGTATTATCAGCATTTATCATCCTATACATCTTTACACATTCTCTAATACAATATTGCTATTATTTGTAATACTAAAGTATTATCTCCATAGCATTTATATAGAAAATTTTTTTTGCTCATTTTACAATTTTGTGACTCAATAATACTGTAGTTAAATCTGTAAAAAAAGATTGTCTACACTGAAGGCTTATAGTGTGAGGGACTGCAAAATTAGTGAGCTATAGATCGACATATAAAACTCTTCAGCTTGAAGAATGACACAAAGTGCTCTGACTCTTACAAATTGGAATTTTTTTGCTCATTCATTTTATTGTAAGTTATGACCACAATATTAAATGTTTGACCCTCATTAGTGTCTTGTAAGCCTTGGGCACTAAGGTTTGGCCTTCAGGGTAATCTCCACTTCTGGTTATCTAGTCAGCAGATGTTGTTAACATCTACTGTTCTTCCCCAATTCTCTTTTAAGATAGAGTAACTGCTTTCTTTTCTGCTATGGTTTCTTTGCTTTAAATTGTATAAGAAGATATTTTTGAGGGAAATGTTGATAATTTAAAATAGATCATTCATGAAAAATAATTTTAACCTGTTGCATGATTAATAGAATGCTTGTGGGAAGATAAACTTGTCTATATTATTTTTGATTATTCCTTTGGGTTTCTGGGGATAACATTTTCGAGATGTAAGTAGCAAGATCGTGTTTGGAGAACAAATTTATTTACCACCTCTGTTTCTCACAATTTACATTGTTGGCAATTTTTTTGGCCCTTGAATACAGCCAATATTAAAATAGTTATCTTATTTTCAGATGGTGTAAGTTCTATCTTTTTCTGGTTGTACCCTTGCCATAGGCCACTTAGTAATAGGGTGGATGAAGTCATAAATACATGGTTAAAAATAGCTGCATAGAAGTCTTAATCTAAGTATTTACCTTTCTGATTTCACACAATTACTGTGCCAATCATGTTCTCGTTGGTAGAAAATCTTTGTAAGTAATAAGCAAATAATTTTTTGTACCTTTGGAAAAAAAGGACATTAGTTGCTGCATTAAAACTAGATTGGATTAAAACCAGTTGTAGGGATGGCTCAAAACAGCTAGGTGGGAAGTGGGGCAGGGAATGCAGAGAGCTCTGCATAAGTGGGATGGCCACTGCTCCACATCCTTCATAAGTGCCTTGTTTTGTCTGAATAAGTTAAAGTTGGCTAAGTTAAAGTTGTGAAGTTCCATACTTTTTCCTGGATGTTCTAAAATTTGCTAAGTACCTTATTCTACTTTAATATTCTAAAGTTTGCAAATAAAAGGTTGTTATTGAACTTCCTGAGAATTTTGTTGCTTCTCCCATGCAGTGCCCAGATTATATCAAATAACCTTCCCTTAAACCAGCTGAGTGGGCCAAGGAATTACACTGGTCTGGGTAGATTGTACATGGATGATGCTGAGATATGAAGGAAATGGTATTTCTGCTGACTGCTCTGTGATATTGCAGTCAGCAGAAATCCTGGGAGTGGTCCCTTCTTCCTATAAAAAGGAAAATGTAACTACTGGAGAGCCTTTATAGCTCAGTGGGATTTTAAAATATTGCATTATTTACCTGCTCCAGAACAGCTCACCTCTGGTGACTTTCTGGGCATAGCAGGAAGGACACTGGGGGTTTGGTTGCCATAGATTAATTGCTTTTTCAAAGACAAGTAAGGGACGCCTAACCCTTATCATACAGAAGTGTCTAACTTTAGAGGCTTCCCTTTTATTTATTTCCTTGATGTAGCACAGATTTCAGATTTTTTTTCAGAAAGTCTGCTTTCTGTCATGTACTCTGAATGGTATTAAATGCACATGGGTCATATGAAACTACTTCAGCATGTAGGAGGCCTACTTACACATGATTTCAGTAAGTAATGTTTTGTGGGGGAGTTATACCAGGGGAGGAATATTTCAAATTATAACTGTGAATCATGGTTTCCAATATAGATAATATTTTGGTGACAGGAGCTACAGTGTGCATTCAGGAAAAGATGGAAAGACTAGGTCAAACTAATAGCCCACATTAGCAAACTAAAACCTGAATCCAATAAGAATTGCATTACTTTTTTGTAAGAAAGCAACTTTGGAAGGGAGAAGTGAGTAGTCTTCAAAAGTAAGCCATGTTTTATTTTCTTTGAAAGGGAAGCAATGAAGAAAGTCCATATTCTGCTCCCCAGAGGTGACCAGAATATTCAGCCTATTTCAAAACTCATAAAAATTTACATGTTGTTTTCTTACAGCCTTTACAACATTGGTTCTCTGTGGTACTTAATGCTGATTGAAAGATTCTGTTGATTCACTCATCAACAGTGAAAAAGAGACTAGCACAGCTCTCAGATGACAAGTTTAAAAATGTAGATGTAACATGTCATTAAACAATTCTTCTCCCTTTATTTGGGCTTCTTTTCCTGTGAAAGTGTCCATTTCTGTATGCATGCATACTTGTACATTTCCCAGTACATTAGGCTGCTTTAGATGATTTTCCACTTAGAGGAAGGCCCAAGCCTTTATGAATCTTTCTATGAAATTGTGCACATGTGTTTGAAAAGAGGACAACTGAATTAGTGTTGTCCTCTATGAATTCCAAGCATGGCAGTCTGTCATGGGTGGTAGGTATTAAAATTTATTCTTTAACAATGGAAACCAGTTCAGAAATGCTGAACATATGTTAGCATTGTTATTTAAAAAGGTTCTGCGTGCCAAGGGCTGGAAATGAAGCAGTAACACATACTGTGAAATTATTTTGTAAGAGAAGAGGAAAAGGAAAAAATGGGGGAAATTTCGTAATTTTGAGCTCTTCTGCATCTGGTTCCATTGTCTGAACACTGTGCTATTGTGTAACATTGCCTGAAACAAAACATTTTTCCAAAGTATATGAGTGTATTTAAAATTTCAATGTATTTCTTGGGTGTCTTGGGGGTTTTAGTCATTGCACTTGAACATAGTCCTGGACAGAATGTTAAGTGTAAACTTCTCAACACATTCAAAATGGATTGATTAGGACCATAATCTTTAAAGAATGATTTCCACCTTTGGTGGCTTTGATAATATGGAGCCATTTTTTCAAGTATGTGAAGGCCTTTCTAATCCTGTACTTGTCAACAACTAGTGATGACAGATAATCAATACCTGCAAACATCTGTTTCAGGTTATACATGTGCTTGGTAAGAGCAATTGTGCCAGTAATATTTCATAGTATAATAAGTTGCTAAAAGTCCCTGTTTCCAACTTTAGAGGAAAAAACTCCCAACTATATGCTTCATATCCTCATTCCTATTGATTCCTGTGTTTAAAAAAGCCCAAAACAACAAAACAAACAATCAAAACCAAATTCAGAATGCATTATCAGCAGTAAAAACTGATCAGTCATAATAAGAAGATGCTTTTTTCCAGCACCCAATTTCATTATTCTGTTCTGATCTTTGACTTCAGTACTACAAAACCTATTCTTTGTTCACCTTTTTTTTGTCACACATGATTGACTTTGCCCCTTTCTTAAATCATGCAATTCTCAAGAAATTTACTTCTACCCCCAGCCTTTTATCAACAAAACTGTGCATGGTCTATACCATATCTTTCAGACTGCTGACAAATATACTGAGAAATACTGGACCAGGCACTGACTCCTGAGGGAGGAGGTCTAACACTCAGAGTTTAAAGCAGTAAATGCTGTTTTAAAAGTGAGGTATATATTCTTTTTTTGCTAGTACTTGGTTCATGCAAAGGCAAAATAGAATGAGCTCTTCAGTCTTTGATTGCCTACTTGTTCTGTGACCTTTTAGTCTGCCCTCCTGCCCTTATCCACTTTCTAATAAATTAAAGTTGTGCCTTCCAAGCTACTTATGCAAAATCTCCCTCATAATAAAAGATGTGGTTTTGAAATTCTTTCTCAATCAGAAAAAAAAAAAAGCAGACTTATGGAGCTTAGTGAGCAAGGGAGAATATGTACTCAGTCCACATATATCCATGTGCTTTCTGATTGTGCTTTTGAATGTTTGCACCTATAGAGACATATATTTCTGTTCGAATGGTCTTGTAAAGGTTTTTGAAAGGTCTTGTAAAGAACCTCTGAAAACTGGACGTCTCTTAAAGAGGAAAAAGAAGGGAATCTTTTTCAGTCCTTTTCAAAAATCACATGGACACAAAAAAAATCTTCCTCATTTTCTCATTCATCAGCATGTTTAATTCCATCAGTCACCTGCTATTGAACCTGTGAATTATGGGTATTTACAAAAAGAGGGTAATAAAAATAATGCAGTGTCAACATGTACAGGGATTGTCATTCATAGTTTAAACAATTTTATATTTTTATTTATTTTTTTCATTCTGTGCAATAAATGATAGCTTTGGGGTCTATTTGATTTTAGAATCTTGAGGGGAAGTGTATCGAAATTTGTATTTTATATATATATACCCAGTCAAGCTGCAAAGCTGTGTAGGACGATATTTTTTAATCAAAGAAACAACAATGTTCCAATTTTGCTTATCTAATTCATCATTGATTATACCATCCTACTTGTTCTGAGATATTGATAATGTTGAAAATAATTTCTTTTATGTTCCATGTTTCATAATCCAAAAAAATATGGCATATACTATCCCTATGGCTATGGTTCCTAAATAAAAACCCTATTCCCTGGAATGGAGAGCATCTGAAATAAATAAATGGCAATTAATCAGTAAACAGAAATATCAATTTTAAGGCATAACTCCAAGGACAGAGCTATTGGGGATTCTTTATACTGGATTCTATTAGTACGTTCAACACCAGGCTGACATTTTTAGTGGAGATACAGAATGCAGTTGGCTCCTGAGGCCAAGCCATATCTGACGGAGTTGGAGTGGCAAACAGACAAAATTCATTGAGGATTTGTAAAGGAAAATAACCTTTTTCTTATTGCTTAAAATGTTGGGGAAAACAGATTAGAATAAAATGGTTTGTGTTTCAGAGACTGTGAAAGCTGACAAATTCTCAGGTCAAACAAGACCACAAAAGGTGTTGGGTGAAGGCATGGGACACTCAAGTAATTGTATTTAGGAAGTTTACTTATAAATTAGTGATCTGATTATTGTTAGAACTGAACACTGCTTGCCTAATACAATGTCACTTGAGAAATCTATTGTTATCTTGTACATATAATGGCAATACAATCACTAATCTAAAATAAATTTATACCAGGTTGGATTTACAGAACCTATGGACCTAGAGTCATGCCATTTGAAACTCTAAACATTCTATGCACCGGATGGATAATAACACAGTGTAGAAGTGATCAAATAATTTTTTGTTTTCCTAGACCCAGCAATTGAAAGTGAGCAACCCTAAACTATCAGTTATTTTTCTTTAAAATATACTAGTGGTATATTATAGTATCAACTATTCACATATTTTTTACCCAAAAAAGTGGTTTCTTTTAGTCAGAAATTTTTGTCTGGTGCCATAAATGTTGAATAATACCCCCTCAGGACTTGGTACCCAACACATGGAATTACATTTCTGTGGAAAAATCTTGCCATAGTGCCAGTAAACACACACTTAGGAATGGGGAATGCTTTTCTCATTTCCTGGCATAAAGTGGTTTTTATTTGGAAACATGTTATGTCTTCTGCTTTATGTCTATGATTTGATACTACAGCATGCTGCTTATGGTGAAGCAAAATATTTTGATTTTAAGAAACCTATAGGAAATATTGTCTTCTTCATGTTTTCTTGCATGGGGTTTTTTTTTCCTTTTTTTTTAATTTTTAAAATTTTATTTTCAGATTGCCATTTTCCTTTCTGAGTAACCTCTTAATATTATACAGCGTGTTGTCTCTGACTTAGATACCCTGGTAATAAACAGTTTGAAAAAGCTGCAGTAAATGGACTCTTCTTGGAGTCTTCCTGGCAGTAATAATTTTATAGCTTTGATTATGACTTCTAGACATCTTTTAATCCTGCCTGAATCAATTTACTCAACCTAAAGATATCTCTGAAGATTCTAGGTAATAGGCATTGTAGACTATAGATCATTAAAAAACTGAGAACTAGACATTCAGAGGGAATGATTTTAATATCTTTTTATTCTGGAAGTTACATAAAACTCTAAGTGTTGAAAAACTCATGAGTTTAAAGGGCATTTAAATGTTGTACTCTCAAAACTCACTAATTCTAACTTTAAGTAAAAAAATAAAGAAATAGAAGGTACAAAGTGATAGAACTATAAAAAGAAAATATTTTTCAATTCTAAAACAAGTTGTTAAAATTTAAAATACATTTACAGCAAACCCTTACTTTTAAAAATATATCTATATAAAGATTGTTAAGGAATATTTAGATTTTTCCAAGAGTACCTCTGTAGCACTGTCCATTCATATACTTTTGTGCTTATTTCATCATTGAAAAACATATTTAATGGAAATGACAGATCATCACTTTTTTTCTCCTGTAATAAATAACTGGTTTAACCAGTGATTACAACAACTGCATTTTATTTCCAAATTATAATTAAACCAATGATGATAACAAGCCCTATGTAACCACCCAACATCTCTACAAAATGGTGATTTCCTTAGAATAAAGACTGTCAAAAAACCACATTAATATTTTCAAAGAATAATAATCTTACTTAAAATCCAATAAAATTGCTGTGGAAGAGGCTCACACTTGTGGTCAAAGATGTTGAATTGTACCATATATAATATATGCCAAATGCCAAGAAAAGATGAAAGTTTGTAGTGGGCTCTGCAGCTGCAGTACGGGGTAGATGCACCCAAACTCTCTTAAGAATTACTTTCATGAGCTAACAGAATGGTCTGGCATCAGCAGCACAAAGTTCAATAGAGCCTGAAAAATCTTTACAGGCATTGAAAAAAAATTATTAATGCCCATCTTATTGTCCAGCTAGGTGAGGTAGCTCATTTAAAAGTGATTTCGATATGCAGGCTACAATTAATCATTCCAGACTTGTAAAAATAGTTATACATTAGCCATTAAAAATAAGTGAAAAGGAGTTTAACAGCTTAAATTGAGGTTTAAAAATCTCATTACTGCCCAAATCTATTTTAGTAGAGGAGATGATAGCATCCATTGATTCAACTCTAGAAGATTTACCAAAGTATCAGGAAGGTTTAATTATACTGGAGGCAGTCAAAGAGAAAAACTCTCAAATGACACAATATAATCTGAAGTAGAGTTAAATATTATTAAGAAGCTAGTCCTCAATAGACTTAAAAGTTATGCAACAGTTTAATGTCATGAATTGAGGTATTCTTAAAAAATATTCCAGCTGGTAAAATTCAGTAGAAACATCAAATATATTTAAAATGTTAAAGCATCTGACTAGGATTCAAGACTAACTCTACAATATTTGCTATTAAAGATGAGTCTAATGTTGCAGGAGACAAAGTAAATGTCCATTGGAGTACCCAATATTTAAAAACTGCACTATAGTATATTTCTATGTGTTAATAAACCCTGTATATGGGTAAACACTGGCAGTGGGTAAATTCAGCTGAATACTATTTCTCTTGGGCTGCTGATATTGGGCTATCTGGAGTCAGTAGGAATCTTTTGAATTATATGATCAGGCTTTGGAACGTATTCAGAAAAATGGAACATAAAGCTTCTCTTAAATTAAATGCAGTAAGAGTTATAATGTACTTACCCTCTTACCTGAATTTAAATGCCTTAAAAATTGACCTTTTTTTGGTTTAAAAGTAGTATTTTTACTTTCTCTGCATTCTAAAGAGATGGATAGGCGTAATTCGAGCGTAGTTCATCCCACCCTAAGGGAATTTAATTTCAAAATGCCCATGGAGATATGTTCCAGACTGATTTTAATCTGAAGAAGAAACCATGGTTGTAAGCATATGGACCTAAGCACCGAGTGCTTTCATCCACTTATGCAACAAATTACTTTCTAGTATAGACATAGCTGAGTAAATTTAGACTCTGCTTAGAGGAGATGCAGATCATAGGAGAACTTGTATGTAACTGGTTCCTAATGAAAGGTTTCAGAACTTACATGGGAAGGGGAGAAAAATTTGCTAGAAACATTAATTTTCATATCCAGATTCGGAGTAATTTTGGGAACAAGGTGAGCTTATTGTTATAGAGTAAATCTGTGTTGATTCAGTGGATCTAGTAGATGGAAAGCAGGAGTCAAAAATCTTAGAAAACATTTTAATAAAATAGTACATTTTCTAGAAGATATGATGAGGTAATGCCTTAAACCCACCTTTTTTTCTGATAATAAGTTTATTTTTAGAGTAATAGAATCAGTTGAGTATATCCAACTGAAATAGTAAGGAAAATGCTTGGAAATATATGTGTGTATTAATAGATACAGAGTTTATACATGTAATATAAACATTCTCACTGTTTAAGCACATCTTAAAGGTCTTTTTGGAAAACAATAAATATTTTTAGATCTTTAGAATGCTTGTATTTCAACATTTCAACTTATTTAGAGTAATCTTTCTTCCACACATCTCTCTGTCTTATGCAATCAAATAATCTCAAAATTTGAAAAAAGTAATTTGCTCATCTACATCCACTGTCAACCAGTATATTTTTTAAACAGCATGCTCTTTAGGTATTTGTCTGGACAGTTTAAAAATTCCAGTCAGAGATGATTTCATATCTGTAAATGACAATGTAATAACTGTAATCACTATTATCCTGTTTAAGACAGTTCACCATGTGGCAAATTTTAAGCATTCAAAAAGCATCTTGACTTCAGTCAGACTGCTAGATCTACCATTATGCTGTTTTTAAATGCCTCATCAACTCAGACAACTACGAGGATGAGACACCTTATCAGTCTAAGGAAAAGTCGATCCTGACCAACATCATTTAAATATGTATTAAAATTTAAAATTATTTTTTCTGAGTATTATACATCATGACTAATAATTTCTAAATACTTTTTCATGTGTAGAGGCAGTAAAAATATCAGTGTCAACCTAAAATTAAAATAATCTCTGATCATTATAGTTAAACTTGCTGATTATTATAGTAATGTTGCTTATTTTAGTTAAACTAAAGCTAAAGTTCAAACTAAGAATTTCAAATGAGTTCACTGCATAATTAATTTGATTTTTAAACAGAGGCAGCATATACTCGAAAAAATCAAGCATCTACTAAATCTGAAAAGTTTAATCAAATTTTAAGTATGTGTTAGTATACTTTGGCATCTATATCAGTCTAGTAAAAAAACTTTGCCAACTGACTGAAATGATAAAAAGGAATATTGAGGGTGCATAATGAAAGCAGAAATAAGTAGATCAAGGATTAAAGGAATGTTATACTACATTTCTAATATTCCTGATTAGTGAAAAGAGTCTATGCTGTAGAATCACTAGGAAAAAGTTTTCAAGTTCTGTTTTTACTATCTTGAATACCCCATTTTTGTATATTTGTTGAAGATGTCTATGATTTTAATATCTTCTCCAAATTCCAAACTTTATAAGGAGCTTTGCTCCTGGAAAAGCAAAGCTGTTAAAATGTCAACCAATCAAAATAATAATTCCTTTAAAATCTGTAAATCTGAATTGGACTGATGACTGAAATGTGTATTTTGTAGTCAAAAGTTTTTACAGTACAATTTCCTCAGAAACAGTTCTGTACTTGTTGTTTTGTTGAGTTTTTTTTATAATAAATTACACATTCTGGAAATTAACCAGTACTACTGATAAAGATACAAAGGGTCTCAATTTGCCATTCATGGCAGTCTGGCCATACCATAGTAATTCATTCAGCTTGCATTTGTGCCCTTAAATCTAGAGTTTATCAGAAAATGAGAAAAAGATGGTTGGTGCAATCTGCTTTTGTTAAGGGGCTTTAACTAGAAGGACTCCAACTGAGGCAGAAAATTCATACAATATTCAGATTATTTTCTAAAATATTGGTTGTTGAACAGGCACGTAGTAATTGGGGATGAGTGGTTCTTGTAACTGGTAACAGAAAAATGTGGAGCAGGGAGATGTGACCGAGAAGGATAAAGATACCAAATGGGGTCTTGGGACATGTGACATGAATAGATGAGAGATTGGCTGAGAGATTAGGTGTAGGAAAAAAGCTTTTCATTGCTTTGGATTTCCAGAGTCTTGCTCCTTCGGTTCCTTTTTAACAGGGTGCCATTTAGACCTGCTTTGAGTGAAGTAAAATGCTATTTATTATAAATATTGACAGCTTTTTGACAGACTGTGCCTTCTAAACTGTACTCAAAGGAACTGCACATTTTATACTGCTTTCAGTTCTACCAAAAGAGCTGAGACTTAGTCACAACATTGGGAAGTTTTTTTGTCCAGTTTTTTTTGTCCATAAATCCTGGAGTTGTTGCAGCCACTTCAGAAAGATAATCTCTGAGAATAACCCAGTAAAACTGAGACAGACTATTTAGCTATTTGAAAGGTTCACTTTCCCCATAGTCAGTATACTTTGCTGGTCTTCCTTGAAGGAGACTCAAATGCCCTGCCATGGAAAAAAAGAACAGGTGTAAGTGTATAGATGTTATAGAAGAGTGTGGCAACTCTCCAGGGAGTGTCTTCCTGCAGTGGAATTGCAAAGTGTATCCAGATGCTAGAAGGAAATTAATAAAAAATGTATAATGTAATTTATTTGATAATCCACAAGGGGTTCTCAGGAACATGCAGCTCAGAGCTGGACAGTAAATTTGTTAGTTTGTTTAAAAGCCTGTCTAAATGCTACAGTCAGGAAATACCTTGAATGCATCTTCAACAGAAGTGCAATTTTGGCCCTCCCAAGTGCTTTAAAGTCATTGGCCTGGACTCATCTTGCCTAATCTTTAGCAAGGAAGACATCCAAGATGATCAAAGTGACTTTAATCTTATGTAGTATGAACTGTCCCATTTCACCCTCTAACTGCAAAGGAGATGCTATAACAGAACTCTCAGGTGCTTCAGGGTACATGGGACAAATTTGAATGAAAATATCTAAAGCTGGTGCCTTGTTTACAGCTGAGTTGTGTTTTTTAAAGTGCTTTGACTTTGTTCACATAGTTTTTTGGAAAGTCTCAAAGTCCTCAATGTTACCTGTGCCACTTCTATTTTTGCCATACCAAAATCAGCAGAAGGTGTCTTGGCAGAACATGGAGGCTAACTTCACTGCATGTGGAAAAAGACAACTAGCAGCCAGGCTTTCCTGCGATGCTGATCCTGTTTTGCATAAAAATAAACAGATAAAGTCAATGAGATTACAATTATAATCACAAGGAACTGCAGGTCAGGGTATGTGCAAATAAAAAAAAAATTTCTTATATGTGACTATGTGACTTTCAATAATTTTTGGAAGGTTCATGACAAATTCAATCAGCCTGTTTTCTCTTCTGCCCCATAGACAGAGTGTTCATTCAGGGGGGCCTGTGTGTTACTGACAAGCACAGTTCACAGTTTAGAGAACATTCAGCAGCTGTTGATATTAAAACAATGGTTAAATCCAAGCCTCATCTAAGAGATTGTTTTCATAAAAAGTCTGCTAAATAAGCAAAGCATAAAATTAATTACATTTTAATTAAATTTTTGAAGGTAATCACTGTAGAGAGTCCCTGATAATGTAGCACATGGAGGGCACTAGATAACAGATTACAACACACTGCAACGAAATGTAAGTTGAGTGGCCTTTAATTGGCATAACACTGGGGAAAAGCTAACTTTTGTAAGTGAGCTCTGATCCAATGTAGTCAACTTCTTTACAGTGTCACTATGGTATTATTAATGATTTCATTTTGCTGAGCTTACCTGAGATTTATCAGAACATTAAAAATTGTAGGAAATAGGCAGTTCTCAAATTTCCACACTTTTGATAGTCTGTCAATAAGATACATTTCTTATCAATCTTCTCTTTGCTGTGTATCAAAAAAGGAAAGTGGAAAATTCATACATTTAAATATAGGTCTCAAATTAAATTAAAATAGGGTAAAATGTTTGAAGTACAGTATAGAAATGCAAGTCACAAACCACCTTCTTTCATTTTTTTTCTGTATTTTTGTGTGTATCTTGAAATCTGTGTTCTCTTTTTCTTTGTACGTTCTGATATTCACTTTTTTCCCTTGAGTTTTCTTATTTGATTTGACTTTATCTTGTTTTCTTTTTCTGAATGTACACTTTTTTGCCTCTGAGTAACCACAGCTGTTGTGTCACAAGGTTCTATTCAGTTCACTGTACCTATCATTGTTCAACTTAGCTACTTCCTCTAGCTTTTCTCACTTTGGTCATATAATTTATTTTTCCATCATTTCTTCTATTAAAAATTTCAACCTTTTTTATTCTTCTTTGAAATATAAAATTTGACAAAGACATTAAATTAAAATTCATTTTATCTTTATTTATTCAAGTTGAAAACCAGATGCATGACCATTTGAATCGATGCAGTTGGTATCAGGATGAGTTAGTGGAAAGCAGATGCTCTTTCAATGCTTACTTGTCCATAATGAGTGGTTGAAGCAAAATTTGTAGCTCAATGGGAACACAGAAACTGCTTGCATTTTTTATATTTAAACTTTCATAAATGTCTATTTAATACTAAATTGAAAGAGGAACTTCAGTGATGACAGATGAGTTGATAAATTAAAGCAAAAATAGGGCCAGCAATATATCTGTGCATATCAGAAACATAAATGCAACAAGTGATTATCTGATATGAATTTCTGTATGCTGATAGACTTAGCTCTCTCTTTGAATTGCATTATCAGCTTATATTTGATTTGAAAGCTGCTCTTGAGCATCCAAGCACACACAGAGCTGATTTTCCAAAATATCCAGTACATGTCAGCTAAAAAATGAAGACCAAACACTCTTCTCTTGAATGCAATGGAATTATGAGAATGTCAAATCGCGTAGACCTAAAGACATTGGGAGGTGAAAATATAACATTAACTAAAATGATTAAATGTTGGCTCCTAAAGCTATTCATTTTAAATTAATGAACATTTTGGTATATATTTTCTCTTCCCTGTCCAGCTGTGGAGGAGAGAGATAGAGAGGCTTTGGGGGCTCTCTTTCAGCCTGGGTAAATCCACTATAATCATTTAAGAATCTTATTTTTGTGGATGTCTTTGTAGCTTCATTTGAAAGCCAGAGCTTCTGAAAATAATATTTCTTTTACTTCTGTTTATATAATTGAGATTTTTTGGATAGAAGCCTAGTTTTTTGCACTGATTTATGAGTAATTTCTAGAAGGAGAATGAAGACTTTTTAAAAAAGAAATTGTTTCTGATTTTAGATATTGATTTCTACTCAGTTATACTGACTGTGCTGTTTTAGATGTATATGTATGTACAGAATGAGATGGCTTTTTATTTTTCTTCACTAAATTAATATCAGAAGGATAATCTCTGTCTGCAAAATTTTGTGACAAAGTCCCGAGAATCAGAAGGAGGGAAACTGCAGGAAGTTCTATATTTATGTGAAAGGTTCGACATTTGCTTTGTATTCTGGGGCATTTGTTGAAGTTAGATGCAAAGACAACTTCTCAGATTGTAATAATTTTTACTTTTTTTGATAGAAATTTATATATCTATATTGTACAATCTCTTAATCTTCAGTATGACACAGTTATCAGATGTGGTCATACTGGCTAAACAGTATGGAGGTGGAATCTTATTAAAGCCTGGTTTTAACTGCCTTCATTTTCCTTTCATGTAGTTTCATGTACAAATATGCACATATTTCTGCAGCTGTATTTCTGACTGGGACAACAAATCTGTATATCTTCTGTGCAAAGGAGCTGTCTAGTCACGGTATTAAGTGCTCTGCTTTGCCAACATTTGTACAGATCCTTGTTGAAAGAATGTTGTAGAGATGAGGATTCCTGGATGCGTGACAGGATCAGCTGCTTACTTATGTTTTTGTTGCAGCAAGCCAACATCCAGAAAGCTCAGAAAAGTGCTAAAAGCCTTCACTATTTCTAGATAGAATTTCCAAATGAAAAAAACCAAAACCATGGAGAAGTTTTAGTGCAAGTGCCAGGGGGCTTGGAGTTAAATTTGAAATAATTATTTAGACGCATCCTGTGCTTTGCTTTGTTGGTTCTTTCATTCCATCTTAGTCTTGCTTTATCTTTCAGAGTTAGTTCCTCTCTAGCCTTAACCTTTCCCTCCTTTTTGATGATAAATCCAAAGAACAGGATGACAACAGATACTTGGTTATTTCCCATAATAAAGTCAGTTGGCTTCTCCATGGAAAAGCTTCTCTACTTTGAAAATGAAAATATGGAAGAATAGTATGAGTAAGAGTTATGAGTATAACTAAGTTATACTGAAATAAACTTCCTTTTTGAGCTTTGAGGACACTGTGAAAAACATAAAGTATACTTTCTTAATAAAATCTGTGACTGAAAATATTAATAAAAAGTGGAATTGTAAATAATTGAAAGATTTATCAAGAGAACAGGAACAAAATCTCCACCAAGAACAAAACCAAACCAAACCAAAACCAACCAAAGAAAAAAAGCCAGGCCACCCTCAACATATTTTCTTCTATTTTTTAGATTGCTATGATCTATAAATATCATAATTATTTAAAATTAAATTATAATTTGTTTTACTACCATAATAAAAGGTATTAGAATAATTCAATAGATAGGAGATAGGATCCATATTGATATGTAAAAATTAGAAACAAGAAGAATGGAGACGGTTCAATTAGCAGAATACATAGACAGTGATAAAGAAGAAATATACAACCTGAGATAGAAAGAGGTTATTTCCCTGTTAGCTACCACAGTAATTTCATGTTACATAATTTAAATTTATAAATTTCCAGTTTTTGATTATAAGCTCTTTATCATCTTCTCATCTTACTTTTGAATTTAACAGAAAATTTTCTGCAGGAATTTAGGAAATTATGAATAAAGAGTTTTATGTAGTGGTGCACTGAGTTATGATGTCTGCAAGTAATTTTGCTTGAAAAGAATACAAATAAATGGATATTACTCAGCTGACTACCTTCAAGACTTTAAATGTTTGAACAGGGTGAATTTGTGTCTCTAAAGACTTAACTGAGATGAGATGATGTAGTATTAACTCTACAAACACTTATCTTAAAATATTATATGGAGAAAATGCATCCCTTGCATGGTAGTGTCTGATATGACCATAAACAAGGATTGCTACCCAGGTCAGTTTATTTGGGGTTTCCTTTGAGACTCATCTAATAAGCTGCTAGTAAAACCCATTAATCTGGGGTTAGAGAGGGAATGGTTTGAGTGAAAAAATATAACTAGGGGAAGAGACATAAGATTCCCTTAGTGCTGAAGGGATAGACATATTCAAAATTTAGTGAACTCTTTATACACAAAAAATTAAAGAATTTAGAACCAACTCTGTGTTTGGAAAGGTTTTTCATAACGCAAGAGTATAAAGCTGTCAAGTGAATACACTGTTGGGTAGAGGATGACTAGCAAGAACTGTTACAGAATGAAATCCTTTTTGCTAATTTTTCCATACAGTAATTTTTCCATAAAGTAAGTTTCTTGGCTTACTTGGCTAAGTAAGCCAAAAAAGCCCACTTTAATTAACTTTGTAAGAAATTTAGACGCTGATATTCATATGTAAGAAATTGCTTTCAGTTTAATACTTCTAATATATTTCAATAGTTCCTACTGCTGAACATGCGCATCTAACAGGTGGAATATTGATAGAGTAGTTTCTTATAGAGCAGTGGAAAAAGTGCACAATTTTTAAAATTTGTGGAAAAGCAATGATGTACCTGGAAGCTTGCCATCTTGATTTTTGATAGGCAACTGAAAACCTATATGCAATATATCAAGCCTTAAAGGAGGATGGGAAGCAAAGAAGCTTACTTGTGTTTTTATATGTCTTTGAAACCCAGGGATTAGGAAATGAGAGCAGTTTGGAGGGAGAAAAAAAAGTAAATTATAATAAGGGTATAAATTCTGATTCTTTTCCTAATAAATATAGTAATAAAAGAATTCAGTGAAACTTAGATATTTATGAACAAATGAATTAAAATTATTGGAATCCTTGATTTTTACACTGAAAGAAGGCATAGAAAATGCTAGTTTTGCTAGTATCACAAATATCTAAAGAGTGTAGAGTCATCATAAGATGAGATAAATTCATCTGGATGGAAATTTTCCACACTGTCTATAAAACACAATAGAAGAAAAGCTCAGTTACTTCAGAATAATTGCTCTTGATTGATCATAGTGTACTGCAGACCAGTGATCCTTATCATCTGTATCATCATCAGATGTAGGCTTGATAATTAATGTCTCCCTATGGAATACTTACAATGACCTGCTTCCCTTTGCAGAAATGACATTAAAATGACATTTTTTGTTGTCCAAAAGCAAAGATAAACAGATACTTAATCTGCTAGGTACAAATAGACTTTTATGTTTGGTATTTGCATATGGTTGTTGTGTATGTGGCAGATCATGCACTTCAATTATGCTGGTGGTGTCCTGAGGATCTGTGTACATGGAAGAGTAAGTTACATCTCAAGGTAATTTAGAATAAATGAAAACATTCTGCTCTTTAACATCAGTTTCCCCAGGCTTACTCTAGAAATAAAGGAAGAATATTTTATTTAATAAAAAATACAGTACACTGTTTTGTGAATCAGTACATTTCCCCCCTTCCCTTTACATTTCTTTTCCACATAATCATGGGAATTTTTCCTTGCCATAAGAAATAAATGGTGAAAGCCTCTTTTTTTCTTCCATGTCTTTGTTTTAGAATGAATCTAAATCTTCATTGCCACAAAGAAATTAAACAGAGGTTTTTTCATCTCAGCTTGTGAAAAGAATTTCAGGTTTCAGTAACTTATTCCAGCCTGCATCAGATGGCTGGATTTAGATCAGATAATTAAATAAAGGATCCTGTTTCTGTGACTACTGAGAAGTAAAGTAGCCACAGAAACTTAGGTGAAAAATGTAAAGTTTAATGTCCTGCTTTTTTCTCACTAGGAACTTTGTTTATCAATTATGACACATATAAGGAGTCACCATCCATGGTCACCTTTAGAAGTAGTACAAGAACATTTGGATGATTGCTTACTGAGCCATAGAAGCATGAAATTCAATAATTTACCAGTTATGGATTTTTACTTTGCTTATCAGCTCTTGTAGATGGTCTTTATGTGCTTTATGTCTATAAAGTACAACATTGCCCAAATGAATTATTAAAGTTAATGCCCCATCTTTATCACTGCATTCTCCTCCTTCCTAGACATGTTTCTTTTGTGGCTGGATTGTCACATTTCATGGAAAATATGCCTCTGGATATTTTGTTTTTCTCTTTCAAGAAGACTCCTTTCAGAAGAAGAGATTTTTGTGAAGTTTAAATTCAACAAAGCTGTCAGAGGAAAGGGCTGAGGATAAGAAGAAAAAGAAGAATGTTTTTGAACAGCTGCACAGAATTTAATGGAGTTAAAAACAGTAAAAAGGGATCCATAAAAATTTAATACAGATTCTGTGGAAGCCACTCTAAACCTTTGCAAAGATTAATAGAGAGTGTTGTGTTCTACACCACCTCACTTTGAACCATATAATAGATTATATTCTGATGTTACTCTGAGCTACTAAATAGTATAAACCTGATTTAAAAACTCAAGAAAAATGAATACAGACAATAATGTCCCGAGTTATGCAGAGTAACTCATTATTTTGGTTTGGGAAATGTACTTATTTTCCTATCCCACTGTTTTCCTTTGGTGACCAAGAAAAGTTACTTGAGAAGCATCTGTCAAAAGTGGCTATACTTTGCATTTTAAATTGGTGGTTGTCTGTGACAGCAGATAATTGGGGTAGCAAAATATTTAGCAACAGCAGATAATGTAAATCATTGTGATGAAGATGGAAAGGGCAACAAAGACTCTACTGAAGATGCAGTATAGACTTTTAGACTTTTTTATGGAGACTGGCACCTAAAAGACTAGTAAGCATGGTGTAGAATGTTGCTGCTGGTACATTTCTCTTGCTTTATCTTCTACTTTATCTCTTAAAAAGCCTGTTGATTTTTGAATGTGAAGGGATACATTATGCAGACCTATTGCACCCTGAGATTAATATCGTGCATCTTTTTCTGTAAAGTGGGAAATACAAATTAAGAACATGTTAGAAGCAATGGGAAATAACAAATGAACAGTGTAACTTAAATTTTGTTGTGTAGATTCTAGCAAGTGTTTTGAAAACATTAATTGATAACTGGAGTTCTTTTAGTCTCTGCTCCTATATTTGTACATTACATCAAATCTCCTGATATAAATCTCTGTATGGATCTATGAGCCTACTTTATGTCTAATTTATCATCTGGTGGTGAATGATAAAAATATACATGCTGCAAGACACTCTCTATCCTGAAGAACATGCAGTGTCTCATGTTGCTGAAATAGGGAAAGATATCCTGGAGAAAAAAAAATCTACATGAACATACAGACATTCCTGTGTTCATGCTGACAGTGCTCTGATTAAAATGTTTGTGAGATAAGTGCCAGACAGCACCAGAATAACTTTGTTGGCAATTTTAGTAATGCTCTGTGACGTTACTGATCTGCTCCACCTCTCAAAAGATTGCCACCTTGATTGCATTTCAAAATGGAATGTTGCCTTCAAGTTTTAAGACAGCAAGACAAAGTAACAAGAGATGAAGATGTAGACTGTAGCTGTACAGTTTTCTAATAAAGTTTATTAAATAGAGATTTTGAAACAGACTGTTTATTTGGCTTTCCTCATTAGAAAAAGACTAAAAGCATTTTTCATTTAGAATTTATGGAAAAAGAGAGTTTTTTTGGTGACATTATGGTTTCATAATAATGTTGACTGAATTGAAGGTCCTACTAAGCATCTTTCAGTAATGAAGCTTATAGCATTACCTCGAATGTGAACCTCAGGTAAGCCCACAGCACAGTGGATCATAAAGGTCACAAAAGCCTGGTTCTTTCAGAACACAAGACTTTTGTCAGGGAAAAAAAGCTAGAAAAAAAGCTAGGCTTCAGGATTTTTTCCCATCTGGGGATCAAGAAATTTTATACGCACCACTTCCCAAATCTCATTTCTCAATGCAGCTTCATTTTAAAGTAAAGATGTTAAAGCAGTCTGTGGAAAAATTTCTCATTTGTTATCTACACAGACAAAAGTGCCAAACACAGGATATTGAAGCTTCTGTGCAAATTTACTGCCAAAAACTGAGGGTCCAACTTTGCAATGTACTCCTGCTCTGAACCCTCTACCCAGAAGAAGAATATTACTATTATAGACTTTGAGGGTCTTAATTTGCTGTATTCACATGCAATGTTAATAATTTTCCATTTCACATTCTTTCCATTTGTATCTTGATGAAAATTGTCTTTATCCCAAAGAATGTTGTGAAATTAAGAAAAGTGTTTAAACATCTAACAAACAAGATTAGGCACTGTGTATCAAAAATAATGGCCAAAGTTTAGCATTTTTAGATTTATACTGGCATTTTTTTCTTTTTAAAATGTCCCTTAAGGCTCTAAAAAATCTAGTAAAAGTTTGTATTTGATAGTGTCAATGGGTAATTTTAATCTTTTCTTTAAATTTCAACATTGTAAACATTTTTTTGTCTAAGAATTTGAATAATGCAAGGAATGTCATGTACATAACATTTTAATCTGATTTCTCTTTTTCAAGGAGAAAAACAAACTTTTATTTTTTTATATTAGAATTCGCTGCGTCAAGCTAAGTGTGAATATTTGATTAGTCAGATAAAGTACACTTTTTTCCTTGAGAAACTCTCACTGCAAATCTTAAAAGGTTACCTTGTTATTTCTAGGTTTAGACAATGGTAAAATAAATTATCTATATTCTCACACTGGCTGCTTTACCATTCATACACATGATGCTTTATAAGAGGAGTAGAGGAAAGGTAGCACATACAAAAGATTCTATATTCCAGATTAAAGAAAATAAACAAAAAACCTCGACGCTTTAAAAATTTGATCTCCTATCAACAAAATGATGTCATCTCCTATCAACAAAATGATATCTTATGGAGCTAGTCTAAAATGTATTAAAGAATATCTTCAATGACTTTTTAGCTGTCCCCTCAAAACTGATTCTACTGAATCATTTAAAATGCATGAGCACACACACAGACATGCATTAATTTAAATAACATAGTGTTGCCATTATTATTATAGCATTAAGTACTCCAGTTATACTGAACTCAAGACAAACATGAATACTAAACTGGTATATATATTCCCATGTACTAAACAGTACATGTAGAGCAGACTCCCTTGGACTCTATGTCAGTTGTTTTAGGGAAGTTAAGGGTGTTACACTGATAGGTAAAGAAGGCAGGACTGTGTAATTAATTTTATTTCCAGCTGTTGAGATTTCAGACTATAATTCCAAGACCTCTAAGCAAACATCTTTTTCTTTATTTTTTTCCAGGCAAACTGTTCAGACGTGCTTTGGGGATTGGCTGTGTGCCCAGTTTGCACAAATGCCAAAGACTCCTGCACACTGAGTTAATTAAAATTGACTGCTTGTCTTAGGCAGAAAAAACAGGCTAAATTCTGGCTTGTTCTAAAAAAAAAGATTGAACAATTTAGGCAAACAAAGTAACTTTCCAGTAAGCCAGGGAATAAAAGTAACACATTGCTTTGCTTTGAAAAAAACAGATCATATTTTTATTTTGTTTTCATTTCTACCTCAAAGGCTTTTTTCTTTTCTATTGTGGTTTGTTGATTTTTTTCTTTATCCTTCTGCAGTGAATGGCAAATTGTTAGATCTGTGTATCCCAAGGACACGAAGACATATATCAAATGAAGGGTATAGACAGATTTTACAGACCGGAGATATAAATGATAATAAAAAGTCTAATCTTGCAGATGTTTAAACCTCACAGGTGTCTCCCCTTTTGACTGAAACTTCCCCAGTGCTTAGTGTGACTTTCTCACTGAAATTCACCAAAACTGCTGCAGTCTACAGGGCTCAGCAGCTGTCACATGCCTAAAAGCAGCCTAGTGCCAAAGTCTCCAAAGGACATTTAATATACATTTCCTCAGAACAACTGACTGACATTGACAATAGAGCTCACAATGAACTAAAAACATGTCCAAGATTTATAGTATTTGTACACTCAGGTTCAATGATCTCAGGTTAGGGGGTTAAAATTCACACATTCCTGAAGGTGTTTTGTGTTTTTGTTTTACTTTTAGAGAGTACTGAGAGGCCTAAGGTTAACAGGTTAGCACTTCCTTCTCCTTCCTCTGCTTCTCTGCAGGGAATATTATGTGATTCATAGGAATATACAGACAGAGGTAAAAGAAGAAATTGATGGGAAGCCAGAAGCCCTAGAATGTACATCATTCTATAATTCAGCTTTTATAGCGTTCATAAATTCTGTCTTTGCTTCAAGAGGCTCCTTTATGCTTTTTAGTAATCAGTATTCTGGGGAATAAAGATGAGCAGACTTGACAAGAAACCCATAATTGACTGTTTCCCTGATGAGTCCCCACCCCACAAGGTTACAGAGTCATATGTGGGGTGTTTCTAACGGATCTTCAATTCTCCTTTGTATAGTTAAAAATCTCAGTCTGTCAGGTAAAGAAGGTTTCTAGAGAAAAATGGCCTATCATTAGTTAGAGCATTCTTCAGGGGGAAAAGTGGCATGAATTTCCTAGTAGATGACATCATATCACAGCTTTATTTTAAAAGAAAAAGCATTGAATTTCAAAAGAATCAATACCAGGGTAGGTTTCCAGCCTCTGGATATGAAACAAACAGATGTGTGTCCTTATGAGACTATGTCCCCAGGAAATCTTAGGTTTTCCTATTGATTTTTTATTTTTGACTTCCCCAGCACACTGGTTATTCTGGTTTGCAATCTGGGATTTAAGCATCTCCCTCAGATGTAAGAGATGCCCTCAAATCAATATATAGCATCAAAATATATTTTTAGTTGTGTATTTTTGTGTTTTGCCGAGAGAATTTGATTTAAATTCAGATTTTTTTTCCCTAAAACAATCAACCTGCTGAGTGATGTCACTGCTCTAGCTACATGATTCTGATAGCGTGCAAATGTGTCAAATGCTGTTTATAAGAGCAGAGTGATATTAATTTTGCCTCTTGTAATGAATCTAAACAGAATTATTAAGTAATCCTAATAGGGCATTCACAAAACAAGCTGTGGAAGCAATCAGGCAGCCTCATGTTTAATCAATGGGTGTTAATCTCTACAGTGTTCTTTCAAAGCATGGGCTTAATGGCCTTAGGGACCAGTTTCAAAGCAGGATCCAAGATGCAAAAACAATTCTTAGCAGACCAAAGGTTAACACATACATTACATTTTAAGGAATTTTTCACAAAATAGACATATAAATATAGATATACATAATCATAAATATATAAATAAAATTAGAGACAGAAGATATACAATTGGTCCTAATTCTAAGTCATATGTGGATACACAATAGGATTAAGTTTTTTATTTCTAATCTTGAATTATTTTACATATGGTCACATTTTTTTAAATACATTACTTAGGTGAAATTTAAATGTGTCTAGTCTTCTTAATAGAAGAATGCATTATAAATTGAATGCTCAACTTCCTTACTAGCTTGCTTTTCCATTGTGTTTTTAAATGCCTAGTGGATTAAATATTACCATTTGGGAGGATTTTTGAATGTAGTGTATAAAAAGAAATATGAGCAAATATGGTTGTGAAAAATGTTTGCATATATCATGTTTTTCACTGTTAGATTATTTTCAGTTTCTCACTAAGCAGCAAAAATAAGACTTGCATTGCACTAAATAAATTTGCTGAAACCTTCTAAGCAATTCACATTTTAAAGAAAAGAAAATATGTAAAAAAATTAGTATTTACAACGTTTTCAACAGTGAAAATGGCAATTTCATTGATATTTTGTAGTACTCTTTCTCTCTCTCTCTTTTTTTTTTTTTTTTTTTTTTTTTTTTTTTTTTTTTCCTGGTGTATCTGCAATATCTGCAATGGTCAATTCACTACAATGTAGAAGAAATTTATCCTGGTCTGAAACTGATCCTGGTATCTCACTTAGGGCTTGCTTAGAAGTAGCTTGGGTACATTGCTGACTTGTGAAACATGTCCATTATTGTGTCTTACTTCCTTTTTGCACACTGATTTTTAAACATATTTCCTGCTTTCCTTCATTGTTTTCTCATTAGATCTTTTATCAATGAATTCAAGTGAACCATGATTTTAAAAATATTTCTAGAAAAATATTTAAATTGATAAATATTTTTGCAACATTTAAATCTAAATCTGTTTCATGTCTTGATGAAATTGAAGTCTGAAAAAAGTCAGAAGTCAGATGAACTGTAACAAAATCAAAAGTTGAACTAAATCCTTTTCTAAGGAAATTTGTTTGATCTGTCCAATACTAAATGTTTAAAAATGTAAAGGTACAAACTGCATCGATTAATTTTTAAATAAAACTACCCTGAACTATGTATTTTCTCCATTATACCAAGTTTTGTGCTACTTAGGGTCACTAAATAAGACACCTAGACGTAACAGAAAAGCATCTAATATCAGTTAAATAGAAAAACTAATAGGTCTTACATTTCTGAAGACTTTGATTCCTCAGCAAAACCTGTTTACAGTCTTCAAAGTAATGCTGTCACTTATTAAAGGCCAAGTGTAAGTAAACAATCAAGGTTCCTTGAAGTGGTCAAGAAACCACAAATCAGAAATGGTTTGAAAATGAGATTATTTAATGTGCTACATGAAAGTAAGGTGAAAAACATGATAGGAGCAAGGTATTTATCACACCTTTAAGAAAAAAAGTCATCATTTGAGTGAAGAGTTTTATTTGTTTTAAATAGAAAAAATTAACTTTCTTTTTAATTTTCAGGTTTCATTTTCTTACAGAGGCAACAAAGCTATTAACACATTGAACATATTTATTCTTTTCTAATATGGCTTAGAACATAAACATATATTATTCTTTTTTCAAACACATTTTTCAAACTGTCGTTGTGTTTATAATGTATAATAATTTATAATTTGTAATTTATAAAAATCCAAGGAAAATGTTCGCATTGGAGTTTTGGCATGTAGATCTGAGCTAGGCCTTTGAGGGATATATATCAATAGAAGTAATAAGGTCTTTCTGCTCAAAGGCATCTAGAGAGAGTGGAAAAGAATTCCATAAAGTTTCTAGAATATAACCATAGCTAGGCCCAAGGAATTACAAAATAACATTCAAAATGGCCATAGAAAGATTAACACATTCAGCAGTACCTGCCTTAATTAAGGTAAAGATGTTAGAATCCAGGCTACCTTCTCAGACCCGCTCTGACAGTCTGTAACATCAATTTTCTTTTTAGCAAAAGATTCACCTCTAAGAACGGCCATACAATGCAAGAGAGCCAAAATTTTAGTCATAAATCCTTAGCTTCAAATCCTGGATATTCTTTTTCATGCTTTCCTTCTCTCTGTTCCTTTTAAAATGGATATGTAATGAAAAAAAAAAAAAAAAAAAAAAGAGAAAAGGAAACCTAAGCTATAGCTGGTTTTAAACTTTATGTAAGTTTAAGGTAAATACCTATTCTAACAGGATACTCTCAGGGAGACCTGAGAATAATTCTTAGAGGCAGTTTTGATGTGGCCACATGTCACTTTTCCCTTTCTGCTAACATTCCATGCTGATTGGAGAGTCTCAGATAGAAAAAACTTAATACTGGAAATGTAATTCAGCTTCCTGGTGCTTACTGTTGGCCTAGGAACCTTTGTGCATTGACCCTATCCATGCTATGTATAATTTTGAGACTGAGCACTCCTGGTATTGCTTAGCTATTTCTTCCAGCTGACACCACTCTGTCTGGAGTCATTGCTTCAGTCTGACTCCCACTGATGCCATTCTCCACTCTTTTCTTCCTTTCATTTTCTCCTCTCTCCTATCTGACTGACCTCCCTTCACTCATTGATCTTCCTTTAACAAAAATCCACTTGAAAAAGTTAAAGGCTGGACACAATTCAAACAGAAAAATGGAGAACCAGCAGGAAGACTGCAAACGTAGACATTATTTGCTCCTGTCTTGTCAAGCTCCATTCCTTGGACTTGAATAGACTGCAAAGCTTTTAAGCTGCCTCACAAATGCTCTAGCAACCAGATATGATAAGTAAGTGATAAGGAACTTAATTTAGCATCTTCTTCTATTTAGCCAAGAGGGCAAGCCCTAGAGGGCATCTGATCTGTGATTATTTCCATAAATTCTTGGCTCCAAGTCTAGTCCTCAGGTTATGCATAATTTCTATTATGCTTCTTTTTACTCTAGAGATTCAAATGAAAGCCTATTAAACTACAACACATGGAAGAAGAAATTATGGCAACTTTCATGTTTTGTGTGCTATCACTAGTTACAGACTGGTTAAGAAGTTTAGGAGTTTTTCTTTAGCTGTTCAGTTTGCTTTTTTTTTTCTCTAATCTAGTGCTGGAAAAAAGCATGGAGGCTAGCAACAAAGCTTAAGAAAAATAAAAGGATAAGCCTTAATTTTGTTGCTCACACTGCTTCATGGATTTGAAGCAACTCCATTCAAGTCGAATGAGTGAGAGGGAACAAAAAGAAATAAATTTTTAACTGTTTATTTACCAGTAATACCTAATTTTTTGGTGCTGTCTTTTAGAATCAGTGACAGAACTAGGGAAAAACAGATTAAAAAAGTAAAAAACCCCTAGATCATGAGGCAATGACTATAAAAATGAACAAAATAAGAATACAGTTCTACACTAAAAAGGATTACAGTTTTTCTTGAAATGCAAATAAGTATCTAAACCCCAAATAGTAGACTAATACACTTGCTTCATAATTAACTATGGTATTTACACACTGAAAAAGAACAAAAATTATCCTTCAATGAACTTCTGTTAGTAAATCAAGAAAGGAACTAAAAGATAACATGATATGGCTTTGGGTTGCTGTTCAGATAATTGGTATGCTGCAGGTGTCATCAAATTAAAGTTAGACAATACCCCCCTCAAAAGCCCCATTTTCAAATTGTTAGAGAAGGAGCCAAAAAGCTATTTTCATCCTATAAGATTTAAGGGTCTCAGGTGTTCATTACAGCTGGTACTGATTTGTCCCATGATTACATTTCTTTTTTGAGAATATTTCTTCCTGATCTCTGTTAGAAGTCTAAATGGAGAAGTTTTATCTCTCCTCCAGAGATCTGCCTTTTGCATAGCACAATATACCATTTACAGCAAGGCTTAAAAAGATTTTCAAGAGGAAATAAAGGGATCTCCTAACCTTGCCATAGTATAAAAGAGTGACAAACAGGAATTCTAGCTGGTGAGTAGGGTGATATTGACTTTATATATTGGTAAAATGGATATTAGATTTGAGAAAGAAGGGTGTTGCAGACTCACAGTTTTGAAAAAAAAGAGGTACAAACGTATGAGAGAAATAACCTCCTCGTATTACAATAAGTTCATGACTGGTGGTGAATTATGTTATCCTGCACTTGCTGAAGAGGTGCCCTTCAGGAGAAGCAAGGCTGATTGGTAGAATCTAAATCATTGCATCTGAGAAATGTGGTTCAAGGAACATTGAAATAATTTCAAATTTTTTTTTAATTGTATAAAAATGCTTTGGGAAGAGTTATGATGATATTAGAAACAATAAATGCTCTTGTAAGCTGTTACAAATTCATATGTTAAGGTACTCAAATAAATAATTTGCATGATGCAGTAATACTCTTAACAGTTTTCTATTTCCAGCATTGGTCTTACTTTCACCTATTAAAAAATCTTGTCAAAGATTAGCACACTGAGATTTGTCATCAAAATTACTTGAGAAAAATAACTGATGGACTGGTACAATGTCCTCATATTACTGTGGCCTTCCATTTGTTTTTATCTTCCCATAAAGTATGATTTTTTTTAAAAAAGAGCTGTTCATTGAAGAAAAAGAAATGGAGTTTTTTTACAAGATCTTCCTATATCTTTAATTAACTTCAGTAGTCTCAGGACTTTTTACAAGTTTAAGAGCTTCATCCATATGTTTTCCGTATTTTTTCCTTCCCTTTCTTCCTGAATGCAACCTGTCCAATTTCAGCTATATTTGAAAAAGTGATGGAAGCTTTATGAAAATATGTATCTGTAGTGAAAGGGTAGTAGATACCAGACATCATGCAATCCAATTTGATTGTTGATTTCCCATAAATCAGTAGATGTGTAATGTCCAAGCTATTGACTGGCCTTTAGGATGGCTGTTACCTTGGAAGGGTTGTCAAAAACAAAGTGGAGTATGGGCCATAAGGGACACAAATTAACAAAAAAGGAGGTTTAGCTGGATTTTTTCCTGCTTTTCAAACAAATTCTATTTGTTTATTTAACTTCATATTAATTTATGAATGACCTTTTCAACTTGCCTCTGTGATTTTAGGCATTTCAAATTTGTAGAGATGAGATCTTGGTATCTAACTTCTCAAGGCTTGCTGGAAATTATAAATATAAAACTTCAAACATTATTTTATATATTAGCCATTAATCTTGCCTGAAATCAGATTTTGTGAATAATTTCTATATAAAGATACAAGTACTTAGAGCTTTTTTAAAAAAATTTTTCTCTGAATTTTTCACAGATTTCCTCACTATTTATTTTTGATTATGAACTGTTAGCGAAAAGGGTGAATTAGCAATAATCTTGGTAATTTTTAATTTACAGATTCCTGGAAAGCTATGCTTACATAATAACAAAATTGTAGAACATATTTCAGTTACATGTAAGCAAATTTACTAATCAAAACACCAATTGAGAAACAGCCAAGGATGTCTCCAGCTTCCTTCTGAATGTGTTTTTAAATCTCCACATATTTAGAAAGGCAGTTAAGCACATGCCTCATCCATTAAAGTTAATGTTTAGCCTTCAGGTTTTTCTCCTGAATTTTATAAAAATAGCTGCTACAAGAAAAAAAGTGACAGTTGAATCAGCTACAGTTTGACTGTGATAGTAGAGCAATCACATCATTGAATGACTTCATTTTTTTTATTCAGTGACTGAGGTAGTTTTACGTAGAAAGAATCCCCTACTGCTATGTTTTGGTAGTCTAGCACTGCAGTACCACTGTAAGTTAACTGACTTGGAAGCAGGCATATAAAGCTTCCAGACAAATTTTAATTTATTTCACATTATAAAAGATTTATTGAATTTAATGATGTGCATGCCAAGTAGAATTAAATTAAATCTTTATACCAAAGGAATTGTTTGAATTCCTTGACTTACAAATAGAAGAGTATTATTTCAATAGTGAGCATTTATAAATAAATATTTTATATAAAGTGTTTTTTAAAAAATAAAATGCCTGGAACATTAGGAGGAAATATGTCAGAAATCCATAGAAAAAGGCACCAGTTTTATTACTTATAAAAAGAATTATGGAGTTAAGTTCTTCCCTGTGGGTTTTTCTACTTAAGACTAAGCAGTTCGGAATAGCTAATCCTACTCTTGACAATGCAGTCTATAAACAGTTGTTGTAAATTTCTTACAGATTCCAGCTCTAAAGAAGAGAGTAATTGCAAATCTGCTGGAGTTCTTGAACATTCTGCTTGGACCTCTGTGGTATGACTTGCCTGCATGATTATAGAAAGGAGTAGACAAGTGAAATAATTAAGCTGTGCCTATCAAAAAAAATTACCAGATTCTCCTGTATACCTTCCAGTGCTTAATTGACAGTGGATTTTAAACAGATACTGAGGAAGCTGAAGGACAGAATATGCCTTTTCTTCACACACTGTCTTATGGAATATTAGTCATGGTTGCTGTTTTAAATTGCAATTGAATTACATCAAGACAAACTGAGAAGATGCTTAGACTGGTAAAGCAAAAAAAACCTAAAAACCAAAAACCCTGAATATAATAGATACTAAAAACACAGGAAAAAACCTCAACTCTATTGTATTAGAAGGAGAATTGATGTGGTCCTAAAATTTCTCTGTAGCCTCACTGCTGTGATCTCACAAGGCCTATGAGAGGATTTTGTTGGATGCTTAAAACGCAGTATTGGCAAAGAAGTGTAAACCTATTCCTAATGCCAAATAAAAGCATCAAAAGGGACTAGAACATGATAAAATCCTCAGGATAAAAGCAGTAGGAAGACAGCTAGTCAGCAGCTGTGAAAATAGAATTAAACCTTGCATAAATTGGAAATGGTGTTCCCCAAACCAAGGCTGAAACCAAATAATAGGGTATGTATAATCTCAACACAGGATTCAAACTGGGTCAACAGGATATCGTGACTAATTTTGAGGATGGCTGCCAACATGCTCAGGCAATTGCAGCCTATTGACCAATGTCAAACAGTTCAAGTTTGCTTTCCTCACAAACTTGAATTTTTAGATAAATATGTCTTAGAGCAAATGAGCCAGTAACTACTGAGCAACATAATGCTGAGTGTTAGGTTTGAAGCTTAAGTCAAATCACATTTAACCATATTTCAATATGGTATATGGATGATAAGAGTAAGGATTTCAAACATGCATGGGATTTGGAAGAATGAAGGGAGGACAAATTCTGCACAGTATTAGGACATATAAAAAAAACAATTAAAAGATACAAGACTATACTATAAAGAAAATACCAGTTCCAGTTTCAAAATACATTTCTATTGCTTTGAATGATCTAATTAAGCCAGTTTATCTGCAGGAAAATATATTTTATCTACTTGTTCTGTTCTTCTAAGTAACTTATTTTGCATCTACTTTAGGCCTTTTTTTCCATTTATGCATTTTTTACAGATGTTCATCTTCCTTCAGCTATCACTTTACCCTTGTGTCTCCATGGAAATGAAATTTCAACTACACATATTATGCTGAAATTTTATCTTCCAGCTGCAGACAAGATCTTTTCTAAGTGTCTTCTGTACCAAAAATTCTGTGAAACCAAGTCTATATCTAAGTTAGTAAAAAGGGTATGGACTCAGACACTGGCTCAAGATTGGAATGTTAGTGGTGGGGCAGGCATTGATCTCTCCTCTCTGGTGACAAGTGACAGAACCTGAAGGAATGGCATGAAGCTGTTGATTAGGGTCAGGGTTCCACAGTTTTGGAGTCAGCCATTTAGACAGAACTAGTAGTCATCATGAAAGCCAATTCATGCTTCTGATCAAAATTTGAAGTCAAATTCAGAGTAAATGTTATATCAGTTGCTATTGATTTTGGACCTCACTTATCACTCTATTACTTCTATGTTCTTAATTTCTCTTTTTTGTTCCTACCATTTATTTTCTTTCTCCCTTTTAAGAAAAATATCAATAGATGCTTCATCTTCCTCATCTCTGTATTCCTGTGAAATCATTTCTTATGAAATTGTCTACCTTATTGTGTAACTGCCTCCTACTAGAGTTTTGTGACTCACAGGTCTCTGTCTGTATTCTTGATATGTCATACACCTCTCCAGCTTAATGTTTATGTTTGTCAGATGTCTTCATCTATAAAATTTGTTAATATACTAATTACCGATATAAGGTAAATTTCTTGTGTTTTAACTTACTTTACCTTCTAGGCATTATCAAGCATGCATAATTCATAAAATTGATGTTCTTCCCAAACTGCTACTTCTACTGTAACTGTAAACAAAGGAGAAAGTGATGTCTACAGCATTTTTCATTTTCTTCCTCAGGTTATTTCCTCTTATAAGTTCCACTGCTGTAAGAGTAATACTTTGAATTTTCTCAAGTTTCTATTTTATTACTGTCTGGTTTGAAGAAATTTAATCTGTTGTTTAAATATAGTAAAAGGAGTATCCAGTCTTGCATGCATTATCCAAGAATGATCTCACATGAATATTAAATAAGAAAATATACATCTTCAAGTCAGAGTGCTTTTGAGGGTGGAAAAATGTTTGCCTAAACTAAGATCATCATACTGGAAAAGAATTAATTCACTGAGTTTATAGAAGAAACACTTGACACTTATCAACACTACTTGATGAGTTCACTCATCATGAGTCATGAATCATGCTTATAGCTCATATGATATTGCAGTTTATATCCCACCCATGTTCAAAACTGTAAAAAAAGGTCAATTATTTTAAGAAGGTAGCTTCCTTACAGTATCACAGAATCATTAAGGTTGGAAAATAGCTCCAAGATCATGGAGTTTAACCTTTGACCAAACAACACCTTATCAACTGAACCATAGTGCCATGTCCCTCCAGGGATGGTGAACCCACTTTCCTGGGCAGCCTGGTCATGAACAAATTCTTCCTGATGTACAACCTAAGCCTCTCCTCACACAGCTTGAGGCTCTCTCATCTCATCCTATCACTAGTTGTCTGTGAGAAGAGGCTGACCCCCGCCTTGCTCCCGTTAGGTAGACAGGAGGTAGAGGACAGTAATTTCTCCCCTGTGCCTCTTTTTCTTCAGGCTAAACACCTACAACTCTCTCAGCCCCTCTTCAAATCGTGTGATTTTCTTTCTAGACCCTTCACCAGCTTTGTTGGACTTGCTCTTCTCTGGACTTGCTCCAGTGCTTCAGTGTCCTTCTTGTAGTGAGGGGCACAGATCTGAACACAGTACTTGAGGTGCGGCCTCGCCAGTGCTAAATACAGAGGGAAATCACTGCCCCAGTCCCGCTGGCCACACTATTGCTGATACAGGCCAGGATGCCATTGGCATTTTGGCCACCTGGGCACACTGATAGCTCATGTTCAGGTGCTGTTGACCAGCACTCCAGATCTTTTTCCATTGAGCAACTTTCCAGCCACTCCAGCCCAAACCACTGCATGGAGGTGTTGTGATCCATACACAGAACTTGGAAATTTGCCTTACTGAACCTCATAGTCTTAGCTTTGGTGCGTTGATCCTGCCTGTCCAGATCCCTCCACAGCACTCTCCTACTCTCCAACAGATAAACACTCTGGCCCAACTTGGTGTCTAAATTTATCACACACCTGAAAAATTAATATTAATATATTACATAAGCAGCCATATTTCATTACCTTGAGAATGAAGAAAATGAAGCAAGAATGAATACTTTACAAAATGCTGTCAGCAGAAACAAAGAACAAATCTTTTGAGTGTCTCACAAATTCCTGGAATCACTCTCTTCAACATTAATTATATTATATTAATCCAGTTCCTTACTCCACTGCCTGGGTTAATAAAAATTCCTAGATATTAAAGGGAAACTATTTCCAGGTAATCAATATGAAAATTTACATCTAATTTTAAGAAGAATTAACATCGAATTTAAGAATAGGATTCCAAGATGAGACATAAGAAAAGTGTTTAAAATAAGTCACTGGCTGAAAAGGGTTTTTCTTGTATAATAGAGTCCAAATTAAAATCTGAATGAATAAAAAAAAAAAAAAAAACTATTGTCATGCAGAAAATATAATGTGGGGTTTTTTCTGGAAAATATTTATATTTTAATCACATCCAGCAATTGGTTAAGAATATAGTCTTTCCTTTCTAGTCAGAGTGTGTGTTCTAATCAGAAAGGACATTAAAGTTTTTCATAAAAATGCTAACACCCAATGTTCTTTGTGAACCATATTATAGTTTTGTTTTACCTTGGATGTTGAACTAACTGAGTTCATTCTTTATTTTGGAAGTAAAATGTCGATTCTTGCTTTTTCTAAAGAATAGAAAGGATGAAAACAAGAAATTTCTACCCATGAGCTGAAGGAATAGTAAAATATGTTAAATAACAGTAAAATAATAAAAGGAAATAAAATAGAATCAAAGAAAGGGAAAATGGTGAGAAAAATATCTCTAGTGAATAATGTTAGTTCTTGTGTGCTAGTATGGTATATGCCCTTATTTTTAAATTAGATGGTGTGGTTTGTTTCTCCAAGGGAGGGCTCTGGGGAAATCCCTGCGGGGAAAAGATCCTGAGGATTCCACAAGATGGCAATGAGATTAGTGAGAAAAGCATCATTAATATCTATGTAAATTCTTGCATTCGTTAATTAGAATACTAGAGTAAAGTTTGACTTCATTAATTCAGACTTTCAAATAATCCAATTACTTTGAATTCTCCATCTTGTTCCAAAAAGCCAGTTTTCTGGGGACCATTTACAACTAATGAATTCGGAAGACCACTAAAATCCTAAAACTACTCGCAAATTATGCAGTGTAATCCCTTGTGATTACTTTCAGTTCAAGGCAAACTTTACCCCTGATGGATAATGAGAAGAAGCAGTAACAGGAGAGAGAACATCTTGTGCTTCCAACAGCGTTTAAGGGGGTGCCTCCTCAGCCTCCTCTCAGCAAACTGTCCAGGACGCCAACAGAGGTGAGGGTCAACAGAACATCCAAAGCTGTCTGAGACAGAGTTTCCTCCAAACTGACAATGGTAAAGAAGACATCCATTGGCCTCAATAAACTGCTTAAGACTAAAGGCATCAGAAGGGACAAGAAAAGCTTCAGAAGGGACAAGAAAAGCTTTTCAAGAAAAGCTTGAAAATTTGTGATAGTGGGAAGAGAAAAGAAAGCAACCAAGAAGAGTCAAAACCTGTTTTGACACTGTCAGAAATCACCCCACTGACATTGCAATCTGTACCTTGACCTTACTGAGAATCCTTCCATCAGATGCCATGAGTGTGTATATCTTGCTGGAGGAATAACATTTTAGGCACACAAAATAAGAATCCACACTTCTGAGGTACACATCTGAAGCTGAGGTGGAGGTTTCTTATGAGGTGGAGGTTTCTTATGAGAATATGTTTTGTTTTGTAGAGACTGTCATGAACACATGTAAGCCTAGAACCTACACCTCCAGCAGAAGGGTACAGGAATAAATAAATCTTCAGAGGTCAGGAGAGTGCTTTTGAGGTGGACTCTGAGGGGAGTGCATGTGTGCCTGTGCGAATGTCTTGCGATTTTACAGAAGGTGATGTAGAAATGTCTAGGTGTTCTAAACAGCAAATATTACATTTTGCCCTCATGAATGCATAATTCGCTAACTGGTGGTTAGTTGCATGTTATTAATAAATCTAACAGCTTCAATTTTGACTATATTTACAACACATGAACAGGGTAGATATTTTTCTGCAATGTTTCTGTCTGAATGCAATCAATCAAGTAATCAAAAAAAATTGAGAAGTCTTTTGTGATTATGTACACCCATGCACAGCTACCTGGCATAACTGGAAGGAGAGAATATTTAATTTAACTTTATTTTCAACCAATACCTTTTAGAACAGTTGAATTATTTCTAGTAAATAAGGCCAGTTAGAATATGGCTTCAATCAGTTCAGTCTGTGGCTTATAATAAGAATTTTGGCTACTAATAACCTAAATTAAAATGCCGGGGAAACTGGGGATCTTGTTTCATGATGTGGTTTTCTGTTTGTTTGATTGGGGTTTTGTCATAGCTTAAAAAACAAACAAATCAAGCACCATAGGTTTTTTGTGGAGCTTTTTGTTATGTTTTTTATTCAGTTTCAAGGAATTAATTGTTCTGAATTATGTAATATTTTCTTATATGTACAATATTTTATACCTTGCTATAAATGTATTTCATTTTCCCGATTTGCAAGAATGGCTAAAAGGTAATTCTGTTATTTAGAACAGCAAAATGATTATGGGGATATTGTTGACATTTGATCTACTTCAGTGCCTGGGAAGATTCCATTCTTCAGCTGCTGGTGACTGGAGTAAAATTTTAAGACTGTGAAGCAGGGCCATCATCTGGGTTGGCTGCTGGTGTTACAATGACCATTGTTCTCATCTGAGTACCTGATGGAAGAATGCAGGGATTACAAGTACAGGGTAGATGAATTTTTTTTACAGATTTTCTTTTTCTTACAATTTTTCTAACAGATAAATTTTATCCTCTAATCAATGGCTATGCAAGAATTTTATTCAAAGTGGACCAGATTAAAGAGAAGGAATAAGGATGACATCTATCATTTGGCTTAACTCAGTATTAAGATATTTTGCCATCAGATAGTAGATCAAAATCCCACAAAAAGTAAAAAGTAACAGGATCCCTTTTGTCTATATTCTGAGCTTTGTGAACTTCTAAATCCAAGCAGCAGTTTCTGTCCATGAGCCTTTGTAATGGAATCATTTTATGGTGTGGTTGGAAAGAGACCTTTATGATCATTAGCTCCACTCCCCATCATGGCCAGGGACCCCTTTCAGTACACCAAATTGTTTAGAGCCTGGGCCAACCTGGCCATTGGACGCCTTTTTAAATCCACAAATTTTTGGCCACTTTAAACTTGAAGATAGCTTGAGTACTGACAATCATAAGATTTTTCAATTAAAAGATACATCACAAAACCCCAAAATCACTTACCTGTAAATGCAGATCTCTGCCTTCTCTAAAAAAATATATAAAATTGTTACAACTACAGTTTTCAATTTACTTGAAAAGATTTAGAGTTACGATCACTAAGTAGACTCTATGCTTGAAATTTTACAAGACTTAACTGCTTCACAGAAATAATAGGGCAGCCTCAGGGAGAAAATAGTGCATGCTTAGCAAATCCATAAATTTATATATTGGTTCTTTTCATTCCCCTGATAGGAACATATGGTCAATATGTAGAGATATCAGTCAGTTAGAAAACAAGAAGTAAAAGAAACAATATATTTTTTAATTTAACAGTGAAAGTAAAAAGTGATAATGAGAACTGCAGAAGGATGTACTTTTTCCAGAGAGAATGAAATAATTACAAGTTCTGTCGACAAACCAGGATCCATGTTAATTATAAGAATGTGAGAACAATGTAATTAAACAGTCAAATGGTGAAGAGTATTGACTGCATCATATTAGATATGGATCCATTAGATCTGCTTTAAAGTAGAGGAGGTAAAAAACATTGGTTGAATTTTGGATTAGTGAAGATATTTGGAATGCAAATACCCCTGATTAAAAAAATCTGGTTTCTATTTGTCTGAATTCAGATATTTTGAAACAAATACACTGTGTCTCACACATTTCTGAATATTTCTGCTAGACATAATTCAGAGTTATCCTGACTACTGTCCAAGAAAAAGCAACCACACTCAACTTCAACTCAGTGTCACCACTAGTACTTTGTACGTGGAAACTGGCTTGCGGCTACTATGAGACTAACAATTTCCTTTAAATGTGAGGAAGGAGGAACAGACATTTATTTTCCAAGCAGATATCATTGGAAAATGATAAATTCAGTTTCACAATCCTTGTTTGTCTATTTTGGAAATATGCAAGTAAAGGAAGGAGGGGCAGTAAGAGCAACTGACAGAAAGCAAGAGAAGTGCAAAGCTTCCTTTTTTGGCAGCCACAAGCCATTAGAAGAGCTTGGCTGCCCATGTAACCACAGCCTCAGGCAGCTGAATGGATGCCCAGAGCAGAAATGGAGACACAAAGAGATTCAGTTTCTTATGGGATTATTCTGAAGTTGAGGGAAGACTTGTGAATGCTTAAACATTGATATTTCTTGCCTGGATTTCTCCAGTGAGAAGAAAGCCAAATAAAATCAAAATGTTAATCTTTTTGTTCTCTGGTACATGATTAAAAGTTTTCTTGTATTTTAATTTATTTGGAAGACAATCTGCAAAGTTGGGTCTTAAATTTTGGTACAGCAAACTAACATTTATTCTGGAGTTGAGTTTAAAATGAGCAGCTGAGAATCATATGATACAGCTGGAAGAAAGAGAGGGGAATTTGATTTCTCAGTGAAAGCAGCTGCTGTGAAATACTATAGTTAGATAAATGGTCCCTAAATAGCTGAGGCTCAAATCAATTAAGACTTTACAGATTTGGATCAGAATTATACAACTGGAGAAGTGAGAGAAGCATGTGCATTTTGAGCATACTCCTTGTTGCATTAGGACTTTGCTTATTAAGATGCTACTGCTTTGAGCTCTCTCTTGTAACAGCAGCATTGTGTGCAATTAAAATCAATAAAAAATTTCAATCTTTTTCTGGTGAATAGGCCAAGTCAGAAGGAATACTCTGTATTTTCCATGTGCTAAGCATTCTTTGAGGAAATTAATACAAATCTCTCCTCAGTTAGTCTCCACAACTGGATGATGGAAATTATTCAAAATCCAATGCTCTGGTCCGAGTAAATGGGCTGTGCCCTGATATTTGTCCTTCAGTACCTTCTCCCCTCAGGATTCAGATCTACCCAGCTGCCCTAAATAAAGTGATGTGCAAAACTAACTGACTATTACTTTTTTAATGTTCCTTTTATATCACTGATGTAATGGATGAGGTAGGTCGTCCAACCAAAATATTCAATTCCAGATTAATTGCAAGATAACTATCTGCACTAACATACTCTGCTGCACAGAAAGTGTCCATAACATATATGTGCAATATATAGGATGCTGCTTGCACTTTTTGCGTGTAAATTCATACTGAAACGATATTTTTCTTGGGAACATTTTTCTCCACAACTTAGCAGCTGTGCAGGCTCTGTGCTTACGGCATAGTAAGGCAGATGTTTATGGCTCCATACTGTATTGGGAGCATCCACAGGCTGAGTGAAATACTCAAGTATGACAGTCAGGTGTAAGATAATATATAAAAAGAATGTTTTGTACCTCTTCCATGGTACTGCACGATGGTCAGCATGCAGGAGGGAGACTGGAAACATGACTCCTGTAGACCTGAGAGGGAATCGATTATAAGGTTCAGAGATAAAAAGAAGTTCCCAATTGAAAGGTAAATGGAAATGTTTGGAATAACTGTTAAACTATTTTGCCCAAAGGAATATTGGAATAGATACTTAATTTTCAGGATTAGCCAGATGTCATTGTAATACATCTGTTGAACACTTCTTTAAATCACAGACAGGCAACTATATCCAGCATATTAATACCCAGCATATTAACATATAAAGACAAACAATATTATAGTGATTTAGGAATTTCAGCCATTATGAAATATATGGAACACATCTTAAACATGCTGCTATAAGTTTTTTAGTTGATTGTTTTCAATTTTTGTGGTTTTGTGTTTGATTTTTGGGGTTTTTTTTGTCATACTCTGGTGAAGATGCTTTTTATTTTAAAGTGCATCTTTTTGGGTTTCTAAATCTGCCTACACTCTTTCCTTTTATACTGGTATTCCTGATACATAGCAGCAAGAAATGAGTAATATGATTGATGTGTGTTTGTCCTTTCAGCATCACAGTCCAAAGTCCAGTTTTGATGTATCCAGAAATCCAGCAAGGCATTCAGACCTTGTTAACAGAAGATCATGCTGAGTATCTGCTGAAAAGCAACAGTTCATGGGCATTACATAATCTAGGTAGAAATACAGGCAGGAAATGAATTATTTCCTACCAGGGTGCAGTGTGTCTGCCTCAAATTTGGATACCTGAAAAACCTAAATGCAGCTTAGAAAAGGGCACACACCATATACTGTAAAAATGCTAGAAGTTCATTGCCCATAAAGGAACATTTTATTAGTCAGCCCTGTGCACCAAATCTAGGAGGGTAAAAAGAAGGATTGAGGATTTTTTCTTGATTTTTCCCCTTTTGTGTGCTCAATTCCTCTCAGGTTTTTCAAAATATGTGGATGCTACACTTTATCTCAGAGTACAGAGGTTTCCTGAAATGTTTATTGAAATATCCCAACAATAGTACACTCTTTTTTCAGTTCCCCAGAAACATATCTAACATTTGGTCAGTTACTGTTTAGCAAAATCCAGGAAAACTGGAGCCTTTGCCCATGTGATTGGATTGCAGAACAGTGAAATCTATTGGCAAAACTCACTGCTGATGTTCAATGAATCCATTTTGGTCAAGAAAGCATAACAGAGACCTTTCATTGCAATTCTGCCCCTATGGACCGTGTGATTTGCATATCAGTGTGCTGAGACTGGTCACTCTGCACTGCTTGTTGAGTGATTTGGAGTATGTCTGGATACAGAATAGTTGCATACAAATAATATAGAACTGGAGTCATGTTTGTATATCTGCCAAACTGGATTGTCCTTGAGACTGTTATATCTTACCAAGCACCTATTTTTCATTGCATTTCTTATCAATTAAGATGCACATTAATAGAATCTTGCTATGTGTTTGTGTAATTTATCACATAAACCACCACAAATCCTGAATTGGGCTGGCAAAAGTTGCACTTGCTTGTAATATCACTTCATTCCTTTTAAGAGCAATTTAAAATGAGCATAACAGTGTGTGCACAAAAAAATGATGCACACAAGGGTGGAAAAGAGCAGGAACATTGCTATGCTTTCAAATATAAATTTCATTTTTTCTTAGTACTTATTTTTGCATTTTTGCTGCTTTTTTTTTTGCCTTCCTTTTTTTTTTTCCTCTGCGCATGACAGAATTGGATGGGGCTCTGAGAAACCTGGTCTGGTAAAAGTTGTCCCACATCAGGAGGGTCAGAACTAGATGACGTTTAAGGTCCTTCCTAATCCAGGCCATTATATGATTCAGGGATTTGTGGCTGCATGGGTTGGCCCTATGGTCAAGGACTCATTCACCATCTGAAGTAGAAGGCCACACACTGAGTTGAATTGTTGTGAAAAAGCTAAGATGCTCTTCTGACACAGGCACTTCAAGTCCTGCAGAATTTAGTTTCTGCTTTTTAATATTTCACCTCATTTTTTCCCAGTTTCTGCTTATACAGGCTAGAATCAGACCAATGGATGACCTAGGGAACAACTACAAATTGCAGCATGAGGAAAAAAAAAAAGCAAAACCAAAAAGGGGATGTAGAAAATGTGTGTTGGAATCCTTTATGGTAAAACAGCCTACCCTTTTTAAACAAATATGTTTCTCAGCACAAACTGTTGTAATTTTATACAATATTCCTCCCTTAGCTGTACTTCAAAGAGAAATACATTTGAAAGAAGATTTTGTGGACCACTTTTCAAGGTACAAGGAGAGTGCAGTCACTACTCGCATGTCTTCAACACTCATCCTATTGTGTAACTCCAAGTGCTCAACTGACATTTTACTTAAGGTGCAAAGCACAGCTCACTTTCAACAAGGAGGTGGTTAAAAATCAAGGGAATTTCTCTTGGGGCTCTTAGGGAATTTTCAGGCACCTAAGATTGACTCTGGATGATTAGTTCATTCTTTCTGATTAAACAGATGTATATTCAAGAAGGCACAAAGTGGTGTTCAGTTACCAGTCCTTTAGTGGAAATGCACAGATGCCCTTCTGCTCATGGGCACAATAATGTACCCACAGGAAACTAAATTTTCCATTTTCTTTTCTATTGTTCCAACTTCTTATTGTGCTTTGCAGTGTCATGGATTGAAAAACTAACTGGAGAAGAAAGAAAAAAAAATGGAAGACTGGTGAGAAGAGAGAAAATTAAGCTAGTTTTAGAATTGATTTTACTCAGAGACCAACCTTGTACTCAAGAGATGTTAGAAAATACTCAGTGTGAGGGAATTCATGTATTTTTGTTTGCTTTGAGTTGTTTTCAGTCTAGTAAAGAAACGAAGTCCTCTCACCAGATAACAGCATGTTGTGAAAAATTTAAAAGCATTCCTCACACAGGCTTGAGGCCTCTTTGTAAGGGGGAAAGGAAGATAAGAAGTTCAGAGATTGTAAAATACAGCCTGGTGAAGACCTGTGTGTGCTCCAGGCCCCCTTTCATACGTAACACAGGACTCAGGCCTTGCTACATTTTGCTCCTGCTAAAATGAGCTTAGCAGGGTATTGTGTTTCTGTTTGTTTTTTCTGGAATCCTCAAGCCAGGGAGACGATAAAATAAATCTATTCTTTACACTTCAGCTGTGAGTTGTGGCCTTCTTGGTGTTATCTCCATATATTTGGTTCACATAGAAGCAAAACAACAAAACATCTGTAGAGGCAGTCTAAATAAATACTAACACTGTCACTTCTCTCCTGGCAGTATAATTAAACAGGAGTTAGAATTTGCAACGTGATGACATTTTCTCAATTAAAGATAGGGTAACATGGAGTTTCCTGGATCCTGCTTCCTACCCTTCCTATGATGGGAATGACCCTTCCAGTGTGATAGGCACCACACTGGCCATCTTCCAGTCATCTGGGATCTTCCCAGTAAGCCAGAAGTGATGACAAACAACAGGCAGTGGCTTGGTGAGCTGTCCTGCCTACTCCTTCATCACTGCAGGACATAACCCAAGTAGTCCCATAGACTTGTGAGCATCTAAGTGGCTCGGCAGGTCACTAACAACTTCCTCCTGGATACATTCTGCCCTTCCTACATGGGGCCCATTCTGCTCCCTGTCCCTGTCTACCAGCTTAGGAGGTGAGTTGTCATGAGGATGACCTCTCTAATTTTCTTTCTGCATGATCTAACAACATCCTAAAACACTTTCTGAGTTGCCTGCACTAATTCTGAAACCTAAATAATAATTGCACTTTATTCAATCCAACTCTGTAGCACATCCATTCAAACATCATAAAGATAATCATGGCTTGCAATATGGAGGAGTTAATAAGCTACAGCCATGTTGCATTAAATTGACTTTCCCACTGCATACATGTGGTATTTTAAGAGAGGCTACAGCAATTTACTTTTGGACAGGGCTACAACTCTTTATTTATTCAGTGCTTGGATTGCATCTCTATAATGTGCTCTCTCTATAATGTGGGGGATACCCACTTTGCGGTCATGCGGGCACTCAGTCTGCTTTAGTGTGCAGCTGCCAGTCCAGCCACTGAAATCCATGAGAAAAGGCATTTTACAATGGCATTCTCTGTGCTGACTGAGCATGCAGCATCTGTAGATTAAAAGTAGATGGGTCAAAGCAGCTTTCTGTGTCATCCAAATAAGGCCTATTCTAGACATTCACATCAGAGAATACAGTGCATAAAATACCAAGGCCATCTGAAGAGTCAGACTGGTATTCCTCCCCCTGAATTCACTACTCAGTTTGTTAAAGACATCAGCTGTAGATGTCAGAGTTTATTGGGACATGATATTAAACAGAGGCTTTTATGAAAAGGGTGGGTGATAGTCTCTGCCCTCTTTAACAGATCAAATACAGTGTTTTAACTCTGAGATAAAATGATCTGTACAGTCCCATCTTTGGCCAAGGAAAATGCCACCCAAAAAGCAGCTAAATGTAACCTGGGTTTAGACAACTTCACAAAGGTGGCAGGTGTATTCTTGGCAGAAGAAAAACTGTTTAAATCAAGCGCATATATTTTTTTTTTTAATCTTAAAGGTACTAAAACAAGTTAGGATGACAGCAACTTTAGGAAAATTGACAATTAAAGGATTATAGAAAAGCAGAGCAATATTTGTTCAGTCTTTATGAAATAGTGTTAAAGCTGTCCAAGGGCAAAACTTGCCTTCCTGCCAATTCATGTGAAAGTCGTTTTCAGATCAAATATTGTAATTTTCTTTACAAACTGCTGAATTATAATGAAACCATAAAATACAACCAGCAGAATTCTCCCACATAATTAGAATATGAGGATCAGATTAATTTTTTTTACCTCCTTTTGCGTGCCCACAGAAGCAGTCCAAATACTCTTTCTTTTACATTTGTGATAAGCAAAAGGGTTTACTTTCAGAGCAAGAAGACTGCTTAAGTTGCTTATTGTTCTCAGGAGGATAAAAAGTTTTGAGTGTCTATGTAAAGCAGTGAATATTATTCCAAGAATAATAAGAAAACTTAGCAAGATAAAGTTTAAAACTAAAGAACAGCCAGCCATTGGTGGTCCAGCTGAAAAGGAGCAATACCCAAGAATTTGCTCTCTTTCACATTTTATTGGAATAAACATTGGAATGAAAATGTTTATCAGTTTTAGATGTTGTCTAAATGTTTGATCACAAACAACATATATATATTTTGCAAAAATAATAGAAAGAATGTGTGATGCGTTAATGTGGATATTTCCCTCATGTCTATTCCCACAGAATTTATCATTATGCAAGAAATCACAGCCGGGTTTTGTCAAAGGACAATCAGATTGCTGTCCAGCCTCACTGTGCCAAATCTAAAACCTCTTAAACTCACTGTGGTCTAGAAAGGCTTTTTTGCTATCAATAAGGAAGACTTTGGCACAGAAATTCAGATTGAATGCACCAGCTTAACTCAGCAACGAAATTAGCAACATTATAATTCTCCATATTATAAGTTTTCCATAATTAGAAATGTACACTCCAAAACATGATTCAGTTCTTAGGTGAAATTAGTTTTTCAGTGGAAAATTTTTCTCTCTTGCTTCATAAATGATGGTCTCTAAACTTTGTAATAAAAGATATATCTTTGTGCATCTCTTGACACCGTTTTCTTTGTCCAATTGAAATAGACAATGCCTGGACCAAATGCTGGAATTATGAGACTTTATGAATACTACCACTTACCAGCATGGTCCCAAATAGACATAGCTGACTCAGTTATCTGAATTGCAGTCTCCTGTTTAGGTCTCCAAGAAATGTCTCCTGGTATTCTATTTTTTCATTAGGAAGAGCCCTTTGTTTTGTGAAGAACTTCACCAAGAGTCTTCTTTTCCTCTTATGCTAAGGAAAATTTCTGCAATCAAAATTTGCTCTAAACATAATCTAATTTTCCTTGGTTATTATCACTATAATGGAAATACCTAAATCTGACTCTAGTATTTCTTCAGCCACTTATTCACAAAAATATTTTTTCTGAAGGCTACATCATGTTAATTTCACTATAAAATAGAATCCCATTTCCTGAAATATTTGAGTTCTATGACTCATTAAAAGAATCATACTACCAATTTGTAAGTTTCTGGGTGAGAATCAAGAAGTTAGTATTACTAGGTACATGTAAGAGAGTAGTGGAAGAAGATGAAAACTACAGCATGCAACCAAAACGTAAATTTCTACATGTCACTTATGAGGTAATATATAATACATTGGATTTGTCTTACAGAGACAGCTATGAACCTACTTTGTTTAGATTTTTTTAATCATTCAAGTACATATACCATTTTCAGAGATATAAATTCATTTAAAAAATACTTATATATCTGAAAAGGAGAGCTGAGTATTTTATAATGGCAATTATTGCCACTAAAATACAAATCTTGGTTGTATTTACTGGCAGTGTGAGCATAAATCCCAAAGAAACTGCAATAAGATTAACAAGCAAGAATCAAAGTTGATTCTATCATAACATGTCTTTTTTGAGATAAACACAGCTTTTAATGGCATATTAATTTAAAATATTAAATATATATGGAACACAATAAAACATAATAGGATAAAGCAAAAAAGTTCCAAACTTATTTAAATACTTTTGTTCAAGATTTTCAGGAACAGAAGACAGATTTATTGCTTGTTTAATGTCATTAGTGAAATGTCATCTTTTGAAAATAGCACTGATAGAAGTAGTGTTATAATGCAACAACCCAGTAATTAGCGAACATTAACAGGCTATCCATCATCAGTTATTCTCTATCTCAGCCACAGGATATATCTTGTGTTGTATTATTTAGAAACTACTGTTCTGGTGACCAAGTGGACTGTAATTAGGTTTTATGTACCTGGTTTCATTATGATTTCTGTCAGCTTTTAAGTATTGCAACCCCTTGCAGATTTATTATGCGTTGTAATGCAGGTCTACATCACCTTGTTGCTTGCAGAAAAGCTTTCTGATTCATAAATATTTCATTACAATATACTAGGGCAGGTGCAAATGACAAAATTAAAGAGATGACACTAAGGGAGAGGCTCCAAAACAGGAAAACTTTGCAAACATAAACATACGTTGAGATTTCAGAATTTTTTTCCATTTTTTATCTGCACAAACCCAAGAACATACAAAGAACTTTTCAAAACGAAATCCAATTGAGAAAGGAAGTCGAAAGGAAAGTAATAGAAATATTCAATCAGAAATTAAATGTTTTCTTTTTCTTGGATCTCAAATGTATAGATTTTCCAAAGCATTCGCTGCTGTTAAAAAAGATAAATATCGTTATAAAAGCATTTTTAAAATATAGGTCAAGAAGAAAACATGATCTTTAGATTTTTTTTTAAACATTGGCGGCAGCAGCCACATGATGGTGAGTTTGTGTGACAATCTCAGGTGCCAATGATGGAGCTGCAGCTCTCCTGTTTCCTTCCATCCTCTCTCTGTGTAATCTTATCTCCAAGTCTGATCACTAGTGTCCATTTTACTTGCCAGATAGTCACAACCACTGGCAATTCCACTGAAAGAGAAGGAATAACCTTCTCTATATTGACAAAGCAGGAGAAGCATCACACTTGAAATCCTTTTTATGAAGGAAAAAAATATTAAGCAGTTGTTCAGCAATTCAGGATATTATATGACACAGTTCTCTAAAAATTATAATGAATTAATTGCTCATGGTTTCTTGACAAAAAAAAATTAACAATCAATTTTTTAAACTTAAATATCTTAATCTGCATGAACAGACATCATTGTTTATTTGCTCATCCAAAAATCAATAATTCATTTTCCTCCAAAATTAAATAAATGTAAAACCCAAGGAAACAAACTCCCCAAAAAATCTACTCAGCTACACAAAAACTAGGCATTAGATTCTTCTAAGACAACTCCTGTAAAATACTTTTTTTGCTTTACTTTTTCAGCATTGTGGTTTTTATAAACTTGAGATCTGAATTCCAACAAAGAGAATTATTTCTTTCATGTCCAGAGGGACCAAGCAACAGTTATAACAATTAAAAAAAGCTAAATCTCAAAATGAATAATTTGTTAGTAGAGACAGGCAGTCATTTAAGGGAAACTTGAAAATCTCTTCCTGCTGTTGTGTGGTACTTTATTTTCAGATAAATAGTGAAATTTCCTCTTTTTAACTGTTAGTCCTATATGCTTACACACACAGAAAATTTGATATTATATCTATAAAGAGAATTCTTAACCAGCCAGCTTAAAATGTAAATGAGACATATATAAATAAAAGGAATTTTTTTTCATTAGATTATTTAGCTCATGAAAAGGTGACCTTTTTTAATGAGAAAAATAACAATCATAGGAATAGAGCTAAAGTATTGGAACAGGATTTTTTTCTTAATTTTGAGTAGTATTAAAAGGGTAGAGTGAACAATGGTTTTCATTTCTATTAGAAACTTACTTCACCACTATGATATTTTAACACTGAAGCACAATGAAAGACTAGAATTTAAGAGGATATCTCACTGTATTAAATAATCTTATATTTGACTTGATCAACTAATTTGTCTACCTCTAAATTGTCTTATTTCCACCCATTTTAAAAATAATTAAAATAAAACAGGAGTGTGTGTGAATATGTCATCCCAGGATAAAGACCAAATGCTTTTAATTGGCAACTGCAGAACCTTAAACTGACTTATGTCTTTCAGAAAAAAAAATTCCTTTTCTTTCTGGTATAATTTTGGAATTTCAAACATTATTAAATGTCTTTATTATTAATAGAAATATATCCCAGGTCCTCTTGTTGCATAATCTACATTTTCTTGATGTAAATGTGCCTTTCCAGGGGTTTTCATAAAGCTTTTTTTTTCTCCTAGGAATTTGTCACACTCGCTGCATATTTACTTTATTTTCTAAACCTTACCAATTGTTACTTGCCTTCTCATGATTTTCTCTTTTACTTAAAACAATTTCAGTTGTTAACCATCTTCAACACAGACTGTATTTTAATGCACTAAACTCAGCATTATAACCCAACATTTCCCATTTTCCAACACTTCCCTTAACATTAAAGTGCTTCTCTAAAATGCAATTCCAGAGCTGCCACTAATTCAGTCTGTTGTTATTTATGTCTATTACTCACTCTAAAGCAACGTTCCTATAATAGAAATTTACTGGGTTTTATTTTCCATTACTTCTGACTTTAAGCATAGAAGGTAAAGAAGTCCTCATTAAATTTTCTAATTCTAACCTTGCCTTCCATAACTTTTAAAGCAACTTCCCTGAAGTCATCCGTTTGATGCAGCTTATGAGTTACTATGAATAAGTTTATAATTGGGCCAGATCTCATTAGATCTGAATTAAAACTTGCAGGAATCCATCTCATAAGTTTCCTGATGGTATAAAAACCAGAAAAAAATTTAACAGATTGGAAAGATGTGTCATGCCATGATGGGAGCAAATTAAAGCCCCTAGTCAATAAAGGATCTTAATATATTTCAGACAAACTGGCCTTTGTCTTTTTCTTGGGCCTTTTTCCCAATTTTTTTTCTTACTCACACATCTCAGGGAGGTTTTTCTCCTTTGCTAACATTGCTGCATTGTTCCTTGGGTTTATACATAGAAACATTTGTTTTTCTTCCTGAAAGCCTATATGAAAAAAATAGTGTTCACTCTAGAAGCAGATAACAAACTTTTTTTTTACAATTTTATTATTTTATTCTGCAATAGTACCCATTTCTATGACTAAAGCATGTCAGTTGGCTCTCTAAAATAATTTAAATTTTACACTTTGAGAAACCTAATTGCCTTCTACAGTGAAGCAACAGCCTGGATGGGTGACGTGAGAGCTGTGACTATCATCCACCTCAGCTTCAGTGAGAATTTGAGCACTGTCTCACACAACATTCTCATAGGCAAATATGGAAGTGTGGACTGGTTGAGTTAATGGCAAAGTGGATTGAGAACTGGCTGAACAGCACATCCTAGAGGGACAAAATTAGTGGCACCAGGTCTAGTTGGTGCATAGGTTGAATGACGTAGTGTTGTAAAACAGAAATACTGAATTCTTCCTTGAACTTCCATGTCATGGTAGTAGCCCCAGCTCCTTCCACTCCTCACTGTGTTCTTTAACTTCTGTGACAAAATGCTACAAGAAAGACCCAAATGTCCTTGGGTGTTGAATAAAACTGGAGTTCTGTAGAAAAAGCAATCTGTAATCATGTCCACAGTCTGTATGCAATATTACTTCAGTAGTTAATTTTCACTAGTCTTCTTTATGCAGGTATATTTAAACTTTGAAAGCTTATTTTTCAAACCTCCAAAAATAGTGTTCTTTTAGTGTAGTTTTGGATGTTTTTTTCCCTTCACTTAAAAAAATGGGGCTGAAGAAACACAGTCATGTAACGTCTTACTGAAAACACTTTGTGGAACCACTGTCGTCAGTGTCTAGGAAATGCTTAAAAGCTTTATCAAACAATTATATTACATAGTCCCTTCTGTGTTTTTGCTGGCAATGCTAAGGTGCTGGATCAATTGAGAACACTATTGATTGATTTGACCTCCCAACATAGGCCATATGTTACCAAAGAGTAGATATGGCCCAACTTCAGTTAGTATTTACTCTGACTTTAGTATTATTTGGAATTGAGGACTGAAGTAGCTTTTCTACAGGAGCTATCATATACTCTCTTTGGTTTAAAAGGCTTTAGATAGGATTATGCATATCTGATAATATGTGAAATGCTTTAATTTTTCTATGATATCCTAAGCAGAAGATTTATTAAATGCTTTAATTTTTCTATGATATACTAAGAAGATCTCATTCATGCTCCTATGAAAGATCAGTAATTAGCTATATTATTCTTCGAGAAGATTAGCTAAAGCTTTCAGAAATATTTTTATTCCCCTAAATATACTCTATGAATACATGATATTTCTAGACTTTTACTTGAAAAGAGAAAATATTTGACTGAATATTGTTAAAATGTAGGTATGTTTTCTCTTTGCAGAAACTTGTGGAAGTTTTGATTAGGCCACAAATGGTATTTTAAACTCCCTGAGACTTCTAAACAGCAATTGCATCTGGCAGCTCCTAGATGTACTACAGGAATGTGGGTCCTGCTAGGCAGTGCTTTCCTAGGACTGCAATGTCACAAATAATTTTTTAAATTATTGCTGTTCTTTCAAATTCAGTGTTGGGTGTTTTTTTCCTTCACCCTATATTGATTTCTTGTTTACCTTCTATAGCTTCAAATTCAATTCTATTTGAAAAAAAATTGTTTTCTTCACATGGAAGGTGCTTCCTTATGAACACAGCCTCATTCGGGATAAACACCCTTAGTGTGAGCCTGAGGTATTACTAGAGTATTATCATCTCTGGAATTTTCAGCTCAATAGAAATATAAAAATGGGTTCTCAAGCTCAAAATTTCACAAGGAAATCTTATACACCTAAAGAAATATTTCCATTACAAACCAGGTTTCAAGAGCCATGTAGGTTCCTGAAACCATAACACTGAACATGGTTCATGCCCTTAAAACCTTCAGATGACATCACGCCTGTGTCATTAACCATAGTCCTTACCCTAACCTGGTAATTTCAGTGTGAAATATAATTAATAAAGATGTGATAGACATCACATCAGCTATATTGAAAGATCTTTGCAAAAAAAAAAAAAATCAAAATATTAGAATCAGACATCTTTGCCTCAGTTTCAAAATCTTAACTCATGCATATCTAACCTGCTTCCCTCCCATGAACTAAGGCTGAAGAAAAGCAAAAAGATTCTTGTTGTTTAGGTTGACTACTCTGTGTCAAAGAGGATTCCTGAGGAAAACGGACATAAAATAACCTGTTATAATGAGAGAGAGACAACAGCTCAGCCCAAAAATAAGGGAAAATGAAATGAGAAAAAAAATTGTCTTAATCAAGACACATCAGTTCCCACTCAGCAAGGATGTGTGCCTCCTCTTCAACATGATTCTTACTTGTGTGAGTAGGTAAATTCACACATATTCTTGGCCCCTTTCTGCATAGGTGTTGTCACTGGGAGGCATGGTGTGTTGTTGGCAGTAACTTTTTTACACATACAAAATTACAATTTTAAAATTTTCTAGGGATGGAAGACTTTGAGAGCTGTCTGGCAAAGCCAGGAAAAAGTTTTTCAACCAGAGAGGGTGACTGAGCCCTGGCACAGATTCCCTAGGAAGTTCCAAGCCCAACAGAGTTCAAGGAGCATTTGGACTATACTCTCGAGGACGTGGTGTGACTCTTGGGGTGTTCTGTGCAGGGCCAGGAATTGAACTCGATGATTGGGATAGGTATGATTCTAAGATAGGAATCAGATTTTGACTGCCATTTAAAAAAACCCAAAGAAACGGATGTAAGAAAGTGTGTATGAAACAATAATCTGATTTCATATTTCTTTAAAATAAAGAAAAAAAAGAATTATGATTAAGATGAATGACTCTGGAAATTCTCTACAGACTCTTCCTGAGGTCAGAGGAAATGAAACAATATTAAAGTCAGATTCTTGGGGGTTTTAATGTGTCTACTGAACATAGCATAGTCAGATGTTTTTTGTCTAATATAAATGAATAAACAAATAAATATATGTAAATACAATCAGCTGTCATGAATCCTGTTAAAAACAGTGAAGCATGTTTGAGCTGTATGAATTAAGAACTTAAAACTGCAAAAATATTAATCTCTGACGTTTTCATATATTATATGCAAGACATTGATCATTAGAATTGTATTTACACCAGTTTTTGTGGCTCTTCTTCTACCAACATTCACAAGACCCATGAATATGTAATTAAACAGGTGAGTCTTACTCCAGGGTTTCTGTTAGGGAGGATTCTTGCAGCTGGGTGGACATCTCACATGGTGTCTAAGGATGCTCATTTCTCTTGACTTTGCTTATCTCAAGTGGAGAATCTTAGATCAAAGTCTAACTTGAGTCACTGAGACCATTATTTATTTCTGTGGCCAGGGGAATTAAGTGTGACACAGTCCATTCTCAGGCCTGTGTTTCCTGGCTGGCAAATAAGTACTTGTTTTGCTTTTCCCCCAAGTCAAAGAGCTAAACCCAATCTAGTTTCTGAGATGAGGGAATTTGGAACTCCAGACTGACAGAACAATACAGATGCACACAGAAAGACCTTCTTAAGTGAAACCCCTGAGCATGCTTAGTGACAGGCAATTCTACCTATTTCACTGATCCTTATAAGCAATCAGCTATTTTAGAATTGAAAATTAACCATCCTTTAACAACCAGCTTTCTATATTCTAATATGTTTACTAGAATACCTCTATACTTTCGTAAGCATTCTATTTTATATACTAGGCACTTCAAACCACTTGGGATGTTGCAGTTAGGGTTGCTGGAGAAGCAGCAAAAGTCAGTAAAGCAGAAGTGTCTGGTGCTCATATAAGCAACCAGGGAGCTTCTCATGTGGAAGCAAATGCCTGCAGAACTTAACCACCTTATTTCTGTGTCCTTACCATGCTGCAAAGGTCCTTGTCCTCCATCAGCAAACCAAGGCACACAAGCTGCCAGGCAGTCCAAGGAACCAGTTGTATCAAAACTGTATATGTGGCAAAAGCTGACCTTGACCCATCTGTCACTTTGAAATATGCAGTACCATGGAAAATTTAGGGGCCTATGCAGAGAAATGTCAAAGATTAATAACATTATATTAATGTATAGGTCATTACTTGCTGTCCCTGCTTTTCTTTCTCCCTATCTATGTACACAAACACAAATTTGGGCACAGATGATGGAGAAAGCATGTGAAACCCTGACCCAAATTTTTCCTCCCATAAAAATTTTCTTTGAAGTCCCTGAAGGATAATAGCTGTTTAAGCAGTGCTGGTTGTGCAGGATGTGTTCTGAGGTGGAAAGATCTGTTTGGAGAGGGCAGCCAGATAGCACAGAGCCCATCAGCTGGTCATACATATCCATGAGGAGTTATACTGCACTATATGCAGTAAACAGTAGATGTGCCAAACTTAAAGAATATCCCTCCAAATCTCAAAAACAATATATTCCCACAGAAATCAGATAGCACCAAATACTTACATTTCAATAATTAAACACTGTTTGAAGATGTTTTTATGAAATCTTGCATTTTTAAAATAAGACTAATAATTTACCATTTTGTTGTTGTTGTTGCTCTTGCCTGCATATCTTGTGGTTTTTTTCAATTAAATGCAGTTTCGCAGATTCTCAATAAGTACAATTCCCCTAGAAACAATATTTTTTTTTCCCCTTTACTGTCTAGCAGCTCCTCTGATTGTCTAGTTCTGAAAAACGAAAACATCAGTCACGGATTTTCATATTGATGATTTCTAGACAAGAAGAAAAGGCTTCTGTATTTTACTGAACTGAACCCTAAATGTACTTTGGAGATCTAATCTAAAGTGTGATGGACAATAGATGTTTATAAAAGAAAGTGAGACTGCAGTCAAGACACTGATAAACAGCCTTACCACTGTGGTCCTAGAACACCAGACCTTACTTACTAGTGACAGTTCATCTGCCAATAAATAGATAATTATTTTTCAAGGAAAATAAAAAAAAAAAAAAAAAAAAAACAAACAACCCAGCCAAGACACAAAACTGGCTTTGAGATAGTTTTGCATCTGTAATAGCATTGGAATAATGTCCCTGGGCAATGACAGTGATGTTGTTGGAAAAGCTTTTCAAAACTGAAAATTAATGCAAAAGTAGTCTCCTCATCTGACACTTATTACTGGAAAAAAAAATATCCTCAGAAACTTTCTGGCTTAAAGTAACATGTTAAATAGTGACAGAATATGAATCTGGACAATAAACAATCATTTATTTAAAAAAAAAAATTATCTCAAATTACTGTTGCAATTTTTTTTTCTAAATAGAGCATAATTTTAGCATTTCTTTGTACACAACACTCTGAAGTTTCTCAGCACAGTTGCTCTACTTTAGTAGTGGGCAGATCAGTCTTCTTCCTCCATTGTGCATATTGGTTTGTGATACTATTGAGTTCTTTAGAAACAAAAATAAATTATGGTCTTTTAAGAGATCACTGGAAATCTAGTGGTTCCCCTACACACTTGTGCTCTCTTTTAAGCCTTATCTTTTGATTTGCTTAGATAAATTTTTTCTTTTCTATTGTTATAGCAATATTCCAGTGTTTTCATATACATAATGTACATCTCTTCTTGTATGAAGTTACATTCTTTTATTTACCTTCTCTTCTACCTCTGTAATTGTACTCATCAGACACTGAATTTATGACACTTCTCAGGGGAACTTTGTCACTGATGATGACATATATTTTCTTGGTCAATAAAATGCCAAACCATATATAAGACATTTTTTCTGAAAATAAAATACAAAATAGAAAGTCTGACTTTAGTACTTAGATTTCAAGAATTTTTTCAAGAAGAAAATTAGCAAAACATGAAAACTGTAGATAATATGAATTAGATATACTGATACAGAAATAACTGATCTGGGGACTTTCGGGGTACACAAGGTCTTTCCAGGTGGCACGCTTGTAATTTAGAGATACAAATCAAGTTGTCAGCTCTGTCCTGTCAGGATCACATGTTCTGGATGTCAAGGATGGGGAGCTCAGAAGAAAGATTCAACAGCTGAACCTTGATATGTACATTGTGAAAATTTGGTCTCTTAATGGACAAAACAAAGGTGCATTTTGTACCTTCATCCTATCGTAATTTCAGGATTTCCAAAGACTTTTAGTTGTGCTGTCATTCTTGAAATAGAGTCCTGCCAATTTCATCTGTCAAATGTCATTTAACGAAAAAGATGAACAGTCCAGTTGAGTTTGTTGAATGCACAGTTTTAAGACTGTGCATTCAACAAAACATTCAAAGTTTTAAGAGCAGTGAAACATTTCCTGTACTCTGGAACTGTTCTTTGTAGTTATATATTCATGTTATTTTTTTTTAGCAGCTCCACCTCCTCCATGAGAGGCATTTCTCAGATGAGTAAAATTTGAATGATAAATTAGTTGAAATTTTATTACTAAGTTCGTATTCTTGGAAAAGGAGCCTAAGTTTTGTCATCTTTTAAACATAAGATACATCTCTTAATTCAAGTCTGCCTTTAATATCATAGCATGATCACAAGGCTTTTGTCAGAAAGACAGATGACCAAAGGAACTTGCAGATTTTACCAAATTAAAAGCATAACGAGGGCGGAAATAGATTTTCATTCTTGACAGCAATTACACATTCTCATTTGGAAGAACTGTAAATCACTAAATGAAGTAATATAATATTCTTACGCAGATAACCCTTACACAGCAAAAACCTCACTCACTATGAACCGCTACACAATTCCAGCTTTTGACCTTTCTTTCAAGGGTTATCGAGAGGTCTTCAGTCTCCCTTGTTATATTTCCCCCCATTGAAGTTCTCTTTTGAGCTCCTGTCTTGAAATTTAGGACATTCATTAGGCATGGACTGTTCACTGCAGAATAAGAAAAACATGACATTTGACATTTTTATCGTAGGTCGCTAAAGGTCATTTCTCCAGCAATGTGTAATATCCAGCAGGAAGTAGTCATAAGCATGAAGTCCTCAGCCTGAAGTTACGAGCTCATTTATTATTTTCAAATAATTTTAGTAGACTTAGCAACTGTGTCACTGATAATCATATTCAGGCTACTCAATATCACAGACAATTGCAAAACATTCTTCCAAACAATGTATGACAGGTATTTATTCATCACACAGGTAAAATTTGCTATTGTGTTGTCAAACACAATCTAGACATGTTTAGATGGATGTGCTCCAGGTATACTGCAGAATCATGTTTGGGTGGATCAGAGGGAATGCTGATCTGTATATTTTGCTGAAGTGTATCCCTCATTCTTAACCAAGAGAATTCCCCTGGCTATAATCATGGTACGGGTATAGCTTTCCAGCGACATTGCCATTAATGTAAAATTACTCTGATTTCACTGGTTTCTTATGAGATGACAGAGGAATAATTTAGTTTTTACAAAAGAGTAATATTATTACAAGTGCAATGTATATGGTATTATTTAACAGTAAGACCTGCTAGCTTTTCAAAGCCACCCTTTCAAAAAGCTCTTATATTTATTTTTATTTCAACATTCATTTCATCTAAACAGGTTGTCAGCTTGGTCCAAGATGTCTTGGGTGATTTACAATTTGGATAACTCTAAAAGAAAGCTTTGTCTTTTCTCTTTTTCAGTCAAAATGTCACACCAGCCAAGGTATGCTCCACTGCCATGCTGAGTACGGAGACATTCTCATAACCCACAAACCACCAACCAATTTTACCAGTGGCTTCACCTGCGAGGAGATGGGAGCACTTGTGGGAAAAGGAGTAGTGAGATTAGATGACAGAAGACTTCTCTCAGGCTGGGGAACTGGTGTTCAAATTCTTGATTCCAGGAAGGAACAATGAACTATTCACAGAATGTCTGAGAAAGGGAAATGCAAAATAAAAGTGATATTCAATGAAGCTTGGAATCAAGTATTATGAAGTGGTCTTAAAGGACATAATTTTTATTTTCCATAATGAAAGGATTTCAGTGAAAATGAAGAAGAGGTTTTCTTTCCAAAAAATCTATTTATGAATCTTTGAATTTCATCTGATTAGGCAGCACATTTGTTGTGCGGACCATTTCTATTGGTGTAAGGACCTGTGCTATTTCTTTTATGTTGTTCTTTGATTAAGCGTCTCCCAAATTATTAACTAGGTCAGCAGAAGATATTTTCACTCACAGCCTCAGCAGTGTGATAATTTATATATAAATGATTATTTATATAACATTATTATGATTAGTAGGACTCAGAAATAAAGAGGGCTAGACGAGTCTGAATTTTTGACTGTCATCTTTGAAATGATAATACATGCTTAGAAATTACTTCATTGGTAGCTAAAGAGCAACTGGAGAGATGGAAGGTAGTTTTACTGTTAGTATGCCTATGGCAACTTTACTATAGCTGCTTATTTCTAAATGGAACAAATGTTTTAATATGTTTCCTAGTGCCCAAGCCCCATAAAAGAAAAATGTAGTAACTGCAGCAGCAGATGGCTAAGGCTGTGTGACTACCAGTGGTTTTGTGTTATTATTTCTATCAATCAATGAACTTTTAAGTTTGTGTAGTGCTATTTTGGTCACGCTTATTCTTACTGTGCTGCTATATTAGAACTTCGTACGAAAGCCTGTTCATAAGTGGCAATTTAACCAGTAGAGGTTGAGGTGTTTGCTGCCTGTGTTATTACTGAAAATGAGGATTCTTCTGTTATTATGCCTACAACACACATACAATTACATTTTTATTTAATTTTGGTAGTAGAAATGACATTGTAATTGTGGGGAGCACAGAGAGATGTTCTTCCTCTGCTGCTCAATAAACAGTTCATATTACAATCTAATTACTGTACTAGCTACCTGAAAGGAGATTGCAACAAGGTAAGGGTTGGCATTTTCTCCAAGGCAACTGGTGACAGGACAAGAAATGAGGTGCAGGGGGAGGTTCAGATTGGACATCAGGAGGAATTTCTTCACAGGAAGGGCTGTGAAACATTGCAAGTGACTTCCCAGGGAAGTGGTAAGGTCACCAGCCCTGGAAGTGTTCAAGACATGACTGGACATGGCATGTAGTGCTCTAATTTTGTTGATAAGTTGATGTCTGATCAAAGTCTGGACTCAGTGATCTTGGAGATCTTTTCCAACCTTAATGATTCTACGATTCTATGAAGTTTTTGCCCGATCCATAGACAAGAAAACCTCTTCACACCTACTTTCTCTCTTTCCTTATCTCTTCTCCTTACTTCCTGCTCACCTCTTTATTAAGTAACCTGATCAATCTCCTCCCACTCCCCCCAAAAAAGGGCTTATGTTGAGCTCTGCAGAAGCACAATCCTAGTCTCCATTCTGGCATCTGTGTGATATTTCCAACAATTTGATGTTTGAACTTTAGTAGGTTTCAATAGATCTATTCTTGCGACACTAATGATCAACTCCTCACATCAATTCCTCACTAACTGATGAATAAATCAACAGTTTACGCCCCTCGTAGCTCATGTAAATTTAGTACTAGGAATGTTAACTTACAACACAATAGCATGATCATTAAGAAACTGGTGCTCCTAGTATGAATTGCACTCAGATCATCTTGTACATTTTGACATTTTGGTGATGAAAAGTTGGCTCTGAATGAATACTATTAGCGGAGCATACCATTTGAGTTTTGCTTACAATGTGCTTTGTAAGATTTTTCCTATTGTGCAAAGTCTTAAACACTTAAAATGCCTAGGTGTGTATGCACTGCTTCATGGAACAATGAGGTTGAGTTCTAAGTTAAAACTTCTCTTGGTCCACAAGAGTAATCTTGAGAGCACAAGAGTAAAACTACTCTTGGTACTCTGTTCAGAACTATTCCTATTGAATTAGAATGAATTCGAGGTGGATTTTCCTCACACAAACAATTGGGTTGTTCATTTGTTGCCTAAAAAAAGCAGAACCAAGACAGAATCTATAGGTTTGACAGTGTCCCATGACTGACTGTTGATGTGTATATGATGTGTAGAGGGATCTCTGTTGCAGGAGATAAATCTGCTTCCCTACAAATCTTTTCTGTTATTTTCACCAGGAAAAAAAAAAAAAAAAAAAAGAAAGGGTGTTTTTCCCCATGATATTTATCTAACTGCTTTTTACCAAGTACCAAGAAGCTCTTTTTTATAGATCTTCTTGGTACTTGGTAACAGGTCACAGATGCAGGTGAGGTAGCCTGTGCAGGCCATTCTTTATAGATACCATACTCAGGACAATACGTTGGTTCTCTCAAGATAAGAGTGAGCTCTATTAGTGCTCATATTTATATCAATACTATGTATTTTGAGGTCTAGAACTAGTTTTAAGCACTAATAATAAAGACTTGAAAACTGACATCCATCTCATGTCTTCCTGGAGAAAAAGTGTTAAAAATCTGTAAAGAGATCATTTGGATAAATTACACTGACTAATGAAAATGCAACTTTTTTCCTGAACATCCAAGAGTTCTCGACTTATTAAAATATGCAAATCACTCAAGCACTTTGTTTAATTGCTATTTCCTTAAACCCATCAAATCTTCTTAATTCTTCTTTTCTTTGTCCTTAATTAACACCCATTCCCTATTGGCTAAAGTGTAACCCAGAAGACCTAAGCTTGTGAAATTCTCAACATATTAAACCTAATTGCTATAATAATTAGCAACCATTGGCAAAATATTCATCGCACAAAAAGCAGGAATGCATCTAATTAACAATCTCAAAACGCTAAGCATTAGCTACTTGATATTTTACCTACCATTTCATGCTTTCCTTTCTGGAGATATATGACATAATATATTGTTCTAAGGAGAAATAGGATAGGAACTATTCTTAAAAATATTAATTTGCTAAAACTGAAACTTTCACTCCAACAACCAGTCATTATTTTAAAAACTTCATTTAAATTCCATTACTTAGGCCCCAGATAGAATTTCCTGACAAAAGAGAAATAAAAAAGGGACACCAGCTCAGGTAACTCATACATCCTGCAGGACAAAGATGATGGACAGAGTAGAACTCCATGCAGGACGATCCCTTAACCAATGTGAAAACTATCCTCACAAAGCTAGTGGTTATTCTGAAGTTTATTCTGTTGTGAAAGAAATTATGAGGTTCAATCACATATTAATACTTGTATGAAAGTGGTGAGTTTATCTGATGTGGAACAGAAATATTCTGGAATTGTCAGAGCTGTTTGTATGTTAGGAGAAATTTGTTTGGTCAATGGTTTGATGCAATTGACATCTGATAGAATTTCTGCAATTGGGTGCATACTTAGATAAAATGGAATTCCATAATATAATGACTTACATAAGGTATTGAGAAGACCCTATGCAGAGAAAAAGATTTTATAGTTTTTTGTGACAAAAGAAGTTCTTTCCTGAGTAGAAAGGTTCAGAACAAGTTTAAAACACTTTTAACCAGAGATGGTTTTGTATTTGCATTTACTTTTTATGGATCAAAACATAGTTTTGAAACAAGGCAAGCTATTTCCATAGTCCATTCCCATCTGAATTTCCCCTGTCTTTTGGAATTTGTGTACATGATAAAAATAGAACCAAATATTTTATTACCATTTTAAATGCCAAACTCCTAAAACAGAATTATAATTCTAAGGAAATTTTTTTCCCCAGAGTTTTGCCTTCTGAGACTGACAGTCCCTCATGATAAGCCTCATGTCCATCATAGAGCAAGCATCAATCTCTTCTCGTGACTGTGTCCTGACACTGTTGTGGTTTACCGCTCTCATGTGACTCCTGTGCTAAGTGTAACACCACAGTTAGTAGATGGGAGATAGAAAGATGCATCAGTGCAAATGTAGCCTCATCAGCAAGGTTGATATGCAATTGAGGATGGAAACAAAAGAAGTGGCACTGTACTCTGTGGGCTGCTGACGTGCAGTAGACTGACTTCAGCTATAGAAAAACTGTTCTAAACAAATATTTTAATGATGATAAACATAAACAAGGTACTTTAGGTGGCTTTGACATGTATCAGAATACTATACTTCACCTTCCACAAAGGAAATTAGACTTTTTCTTGACAGAAGACATTTAGATTTTAGAATTTCATAGAAGTTTTAGTCCTTTCTCATTGTCTTTCCATTTGTATGTTGGGTTTATCAAATATGAATGTACTCAGAGATATAGGCAGTTCTAGTATATTCCAGTAGCCTCATTATCTGTGGCAGAAACTGACTTTGGACACATTGGAAAAAAAAAAGAGTAAATCAAAGTAAATGAGTGAGACCAAATAGAAAATTTAACTGAGCAACTCCTCTGACTAAATAATTATTTTTATGACATTCTGAAGAACAAAAACCTACTCTCTTCTAGATGGGCAGAAAATCAGAACGTATAGTAGGCAGATCTTATGTTTGAATTTACTTCACTGCTTTTCTTGAATATTCTCTTATTCTGGGCTCTTTGACTTGTGATTTCAATTCTGGTTTCAAATCAGATATATTTGCAAGAGCTGGAAAATATACAAGTACATTTAAAATTTATGCATACACACAGAGAAAAAATAAACAACCAAACCTGAGGATCACCATAAAGAACAGTTGAGTGATGACTCTGGGTATGAGTTAATGAAGTTTAAATTCCAGCAGAGTTGCCTACAGGTGAAATAAACACAGTTTGTGTTTTCAAACTCAGTTTCACCCAAGGGACGGAACAAATCCAGCCATCACTTGATTTTGATAATACCATGTAGATAGGATGGCTCTTATTTTCTTAAAAACCATAATCTAGAAAGGTAAGACAATTTTTTTTCTGATTTTGAACATGAAGTGTTAACTTGAGAAGTTTAAATTTGAATCTATTATTACTTTAAATTGCGAAGATTAATGTTAATAGCAGAAACCAGTTTTAGAACAGATAAATCATGGCCTTCTGACAGCCATAGAGTTGTCATACAAGAACTAAACTGTATGGTGTAACGTAGGAGTCAATTTATGTCTATATAGTTTGCCCTGGGGTGCATCTAATGCTATTTCTTTCACTTCAAACCAGCCAAATTCGTGTGTATAATTCCCAGTTGTGTACATACAGACACACACACAAACCCTGATCTTCAAAATATATGTGCTAAATTCTTAGAAACTACAAAGTGTCTCAAATACATGTTATATAGGTTTTATTTAACATAGAAGCATTTGTAAAAGATAGTCACCCTTAGATTGGTATCCTAAGTTCACTGCAAAGGGATGTTCAAGAAATATTTCTGTGGATAATTTAAAAGTAAACTGTTATACTACTAAAAAAAAGAAGAAAAGAAAAAAGAAAGTCTATTACATAGCATGAAGCTTTCTAGACTCCAATCTCTCTTAATAACAGACAAGAAAGCAGACCTCTTTCTAATGTAAAAGGATGTTCTCATTATACATCAGGATGTACATTTACTCTGTGTTACTCTAAGCTTAAATTCTATACAGTTTAATTCAATATATAATGTCATATTATTACCTTAGGTTTACTTATTTTAATTTCCCAAACAATTGTTCAAAAGCTCTTCCAGTCTTACAGAGCTCATAGGAACTTAATAGAATGTTTTAGTTGCATAATATTGGATTTATGATCAGCATTTTTAATACATGGCATTCTCTCTAAAGAATTTAAATCCCAGTAAGTTGTTATGCATCGCTCAGCATACCATTCCCTCACCCCTCCAGCTTTTTGAATTTACACAGACATCCTCAAGACTTTAATTTTTCATCACCTGCTCTCGCAGATTTGTCTTTACATCTGACTTCCTGTGCAGACATGTAAGATTGGTAGTTGCACATACTACACTCTGTACCATTTCAATGATTTATTATGATTCCTGTATCCTCATAATTGTACATCCTTTTTATGTATCTTGTTTCAATATATCAGTTATTATGTGACAGACATTCATTGGGCACTGTGAGATCAACCAGACACTTGCAGTTAGGTGTTCTCTGATCACCAGGCTAGGATGACTTTAGCAGGCTAATGCTCTGCTTGACTCTGAATCCTCTAGACCAAATGCTTCTTTGTATCACAACTGTTCCAACAATAGTCTTACTTTTCAAGACTCATTCACTGCCAGTTCTTCAAAAGAATTATAGCTCTTATACAGCCAGTGAGAATAACTGGAGAGGTTAAATTTGGCATATTGCTTTTATAGTTATAACATTAGAATAGCTAGAAAATCCCTTTCAAATCTATTTTCAAGAATATGGTTTACGTTGTAAAATTAACTACATAAATTGTATTTGAAAAGATTGAGTTTAAGAATCCAAGGGCTTGTCATCATACAATTCCTGCTCAATAAATGCTGAGCTCCCTTTCTTACATCTTTTATCTCTGGAGAGTCTGGAAACTCTCTGCACTAGCAATTTTTTAAATTGCCGTCAAGAAGACAACTGCTGAATCATTCTTTAAACAAAATATTAAAATAGTGTTCTATAACAAAAGAGTGTGCTGTAAAATAGAACTGGGAAAAGTGTTTGTACAGATTGCAACAATGGAATCTTTAGTGAAAATGCTGAAAAGAGAACATTTTGTGTGTATCTGATAAGCAGCATCGCGTTATACACAGAAGAAGAATGAGACTCTCAGCCAAGTTGAAGCAAAAAATAAAAATATCTTCTGATTATTAAGGAATTTACAGCTGTATTTTTAGACTTAGCCCAGCTGTAGTGACTAAAATAAATGCTCATAAAACTCATAATAGCTTTAATTTAACAGGGACAACACTGTCAAGACATTATCTCTAACTACTTTACTATACATTTTCTTAAGTCTTGAATTTAGGAAGATGTGTGTCCAATCAAGTTCAGAGATTAGTAAATATTTTTAAAAATCAGGTAACTGGATAACACAAACATTTATGTTAAGTATTTTAATATAGATCAGAATTTAATATAAAGCTTTAATATAAAGATTTTAATATAAATCTTCAAGATCACAAGTCAAAGTTTCAGAAATAGATTAAATTGGCTTGTGACAGAACTAAAACACATTAAATGGCAGAAAGATTATTTTCTTTTGTGTCTGTTATTATAATACATGCCACATGGAAATGTTATTGCACCAAGAAAAGGAATTAATGCAACAAATCCTAAAAACTCTCCACAGAATAATTTGGCACAACATTTCTTCACTGAAGGGTAAAATAATGTAAGTGTTCACAAGTACACTATTTAATGGGAAAAAAATGTTCCATAGATCTCAAGGCTATTGGTAGTTACAATTTTTTTTTAAATATTGAATACTCTGCTTTCAAGGTGGCCACATTTACTTTCTTCTTTATTGTTGTTTTAGTTAATTACATTTTAAGTTCTTCCATTAGGTAAGTAAAGAATAATAAAAACCAAAAGAAATGTTAAATGTCTACTCATTCTGGGCTGCTTACAGAAAAATTGGAGATCAATTTAGCAGTACAAGCCTCAAAGATATAGGATTGTTTCTCTTTCTAATTTTCAGGTTAGGTATAAATATCCCTTACCTGAACTTCAGAAAAAAATGTTTTTATCCACATCTATTTAAAAATACAGTTCTTGAAGATACAGCTTCTGAACAGCACAGTTGATTCTCCTTAGGTCCTGTTACCAGCATTCAGACAGTTTTTTTTTTCCACAGAATCTGGATTTGCTGAACTCTAGAAGCTCTTTTGGGAAAAGATTATTTTTCTTTTGTCTTTCAATTTTTGAAAGATAATTTACTTAAGAAATGGATCAGTAGGCTGGTTGGGGGAAAGAGATTTGCATTTAATTTAAAAGCTATTACAACTACAGAACTGGTTACAAGTCATGCGGGAAAGAATGCTGAATAAGCAGCAGTTTAGCTGAGTCACTTGGATGGTGACCTTCAGGTCTCTGCTCTGAGTTTGAACAGATCAGGATTCAAATCACAGTAACCAGTTTATGTTCTGATTTTTGGATGTGACTGCTCATTGTGAGGAATTTACTGCTACTGGAAATTACATCCCAAGCATTAGAGGCCTTCCCAGTGCATGGTCTAGCAGAAGAAATTCTTTAGTCAGATGCTACCTCTTTATTGTGGTCCATTACTGGAGTTTTATTTTTTCTTTGGTTGTTTTGATTTTCATTTTCAGCTGCTTGCGTGTGGAATGTAGGTCTGTTAGGTACCCCATGCTTCTTTATGGTGCTCAGCTCATGAAAGCCATGGCTTGATTTTGTTGTGTAATCACAAGGGCAATGTCTATGGAGATATCTTGGACACCATGTTAGGGCTTCCAAATGCCTACTCAAATAGGCACAGGTCTTCAATGCATCCTTTATTTTCTTTGAGTCCCATCTCTTAGATATCTTACATACAGAGTTATCCTTGTGTAGGTAAAGAAACCAAGTCCCCAGAGTGGGAATCAAATCAGGGTTAGGATGTTTACCTTGAGGTACCTATTAGTTAGGTTCATTAATTATCAGTGGGAATTTGGTTAGTGGAATTTAAACAGTCATTCAGACAACCAGAAAAATACTTCTCCTGGGTGAGCACTTAAGATCCTTTCTAGACACTTTTGACTATATTAACTATATCTTCAGAATAGGTCCCATAGACAACTTATGTGTATACAACTGAAGTTAGTTATTTTAGCCCAAGCTGTATAGCACTCTTCAGACTCATCAACTCATATACGCCACGAATCTAGATGAACCTCATATCAGTCTTTCTTTTTAACTTGTTGAATCAACATTCATGTAGAAATCACTGCTTCTTGCTTTGGAAAGCAATATCTGACACACAGAAAATTTGGGAACAATTTATCATGTCAGTCATTAGTACCTTGAGCATTATGACAATTACTCTGCTTTAATTTTTCTCTTACTGCCGTTTCACCTGCAAGGCTGAAGTAGAGTCAGACTGTCCAATGTGGTAAAACCAAGATCAATGAGTAACTAAGGATCAGAATTGCTTTACAAACACCTTTTTATAGTGTGGGTTTGATTTATGTCTTCAAAAATTACTCCCTTTTCTCTTTGTCTGGATGATATTGTACGTTGCCCTGATCTCCCATGCATTTCACATCTTCTGTGAGAAAAGGGAAAACTGTCTCATAATAATTGTGCTGAATGTGACTGGACATGCAAGGCTTCATTTTCCAGCTTATGCCACTGCAATCAGTGATCCTGTTTCTCAATCAGAAGGTATTAATTAGCATAGCTGTTAGCATAAACCTATGAACTCTACCAGCTTTTTCCATAGCTACAGTAAGTGAAATATGGTGAATCATCTCTCTCAAACAGAATAGTTTTGATGTGCTCAAACGCGTAGGGGGCCACACTCTGCAAGGAAATCTGTTTGATCATCAAAAAATACGACTGTCTGAAAGCACCCAGAAACCAAAGACTGTAAGCACCAACAAGGATAGTGGAAAATCAAAAAGCAGCTCTGTGGTTTGAAATGACTAGCCACTAACAAAGTACATCTACTTACTCTTTATAATTAAGGAAAATTAAACCTGCTGAGGTCAAAATTAAGCCTGCTGAGGGCAGACTCTACAGAGGGTAAACCAACCTGAAAATCTCCAATCTCCAGGAAGGTCAGGGAGTGGAAAGAAACCCAGAGAAACTCCATGATCCAGCATTTCCATAAGGCACGGCTTGGCAGAAACAACCACAGTGATCTGTTCAATCTCTGTCTGAGACTGCATCATTTCTGTGAAGGGACAGGGTGATCATATAAAAATGATCATGTTAAGACAACGGGTTTCTCTCCCTCACTGAACCATTTCCTGAACAGAACATATTTGAAATTATTAAAACTGGATATTTCTTTGATCAAAGTGTTTTCATGTCCAAATTGTCTCATTCTCCTCTCACTGCCTTATGGTCTTACATCACAACAGGAGGACAACATGAAGTCTGTATAAACCTACAACCCAAAAGCAAGATGTTATCAGTTTTCAAATTGCTAGATATTAGTTAAAACCCTTCAAACATCACTCACTTTCACGGTATGATCCCCTCTCACACATCTATGAAACTAATATGCAATATACTGCCAAAGCTGGATTGATTTAGATTTAACAGAGACAATCTAGGCATAGTTTCTATACCTTGAAATTTCATTTGATCAAAAGTCTAGTGAAACCATTTGCATTACCCTGAAATTTCATTTGATCAGAATTTCATTGATCACAAGCAATTTGCATGTGAGCTGAACTAGCAATGGTCAGCACAGTCCTTTTGACCTTCAATCTCCTCGATGATAGACAAAAGTTCATCAGGACAGAGACAATTAAAAAATTGAGCTCAAATAATTTTCTATTTCATAACTGAATTTATTTACAGGTGGTTCAGAAGAATTGAAAAAAAAAAACACTGGCATCTGCCTGTAATTTAAACTAATATGCAAGCCAGCATGTTGGCTGTCTAGATTTAAGTGGGATTTTGAGGAACAAAAATGCACAGGCACAATGGCCTAATGTAATAAGAAGATAATGAGTCAGATTGCAACGGACTGTGGCAAGAACTATCTTTTTTAGCATTAAGCTGAGCATGTTCTGTTGATCACTTAAAATAATAAATTTCAATTCTGTTGTAGTTAGATTTTTCATAAAACCTATGCCAGTCTCAAAAACTTTGTGTTGCAAATGTACCATTGGTTTTCAAAATAAACTACTATTGTTCTTTACAACTCCTTTCTCTCTCTCTCTCTCTGTATAAATATATACCTATATATATATATATACATATACACACATATATATATATCTGTGTGTAAGTTTGTGTGTGTGTGTGTGTGTGTTTGTGTGATGACAAGTAGACTGAATTCTAAAAGTGATATATGCATTAAACCCTGTCAAGAAGACAAATAATTGCCCCAGAAATAGAAATTACATGTCTGGTCAATTCCTGCTGATTTAGTCTTTCAATGAAAGGGCCAAAATATTATTTCCCATTAGGAAAACAGTAGATATTAGCAACTATTTGGACATGCATTTGCAAATTCATTAATGTAATAAATGTCATTGTTTTCTATTTAAAAAATATAAGATATCAGTGGTTTTTTATATTATGTTAAAGCTGTTTGTGTTGAAAAAGTGAAAAGACATATAGAAAATAAAGTCTATTAAAATAAATACTCAGATAATTTATCTGTATTTTCAAAAGAAAACAATGATACTAAGTGTATTCCCTGAGGTTTCAATGGACGTTTCACACATAGGATTGAAAAAGGGAGCAAATATTGCAAGGGAAACCTGCTTACAGTGAATTGTCATTTGGAAGGATGATGGAAACACAGTTTTAGGATTAATCTTTGTTGAATTTGTTTCATTCGTCTATGATGAATGAAATATGCTAAAAATCATATATATCAGTGATAAAAATCTTTCTGTCAGAAACTGGGCTATTTAAAATCTCCTAATGCATAAATAGGCTACAACTGAAGCTTGAAAATACCAAAAGTTTAACTCATTGAAGTTAATATTGTAAGGAGGTGCCATTAGTAGTGAACAGAGAACTGATTCTATTCAGAGAACTGTACTGAACAGCTGGGGAAAATTGCTCTCTTCCTCATTGTTCTGTTATAGCCTGGTTTCAACCTTAAGCAAATCATTCAAGCTTTCAAGTTTCCTGGCCTCTCCCTTGTGGAAGAGAAGTATTCGGATGTTTTAGCTTGACATACCTTTTCAAAGTGAATGAATAATTCAATTTTATTTTATTTTGTCAGAACAATGAACTTCAAAACATAATTCTTTGATTTTTAAAAAAGTTAAATCTTATGAATGCACATTACAAGAACATTAAAAATAAACACTAGAATACTGGAACACATTGCCCGGAGAGGTGGCAAATGCCCCATCCATAGAAAAATTTTAGGTCAGGTCAGACCTCTAAGCAACTTTGTCTAGTTGAAGATGTCCCTGCTTATTGCAAGGGCATTGGATTAGAGGACCTTTAAAGATCTCTTCCAACCAAACCTATTCCATGATTCTAAATTTTCCATGAGCAGAATCTAAAGAACTTCTTTAGTCTGTCTTTGCTGCTTTCACTTGTCCTTCAGCTGGGCTACCCCATCCCTCATTTATGACAGCACTTGCAAGAACTATCTTGATGTTCACCCAGCTTTGCAATGAAACTCTTGAGGGAGCAGAACTGAATGATGACTCTCTGGGGGCTGCATACAGGACAGAGTCTCAGAAGAACTGAATAAGATTGATTTGAACTGCCATGGTTAAATTTAATCTGCTTTTTTATCATCTTTAGAAAGTTACCATGATCTACACGTCCAAGAAAGACTAAAATTATATGCACATCTTGTCATTTGTAAGCAGCAAATTCACAAGCGTGTTCTGTGATCCTCTGACAACTGCCAGCTGGAGGGAAAGTCTTGTCTTAAACAGGCTGGAAAATATCTGCCACAAACAGCCATATCATACCTAACACCAACTCAGAACATTTTTAACACCTTGTTCTCTCTGTTGGTTTGCCTTAACTCACACATATGATTTCAGCTGGGGATTCTGAACACTACAAAACAAAGGTTACAGGAGCACATGAAAGTTTATGACATTCACACGTGTCCACATATAAACAAGAGTATCTCCACATCCTGCTTAAAAGCTGTTCAGAAAACTGGTTTTCATGTAATCGTAAATAATCTATTTTTAGCTTTCAATCTGGTTACATTTTTGAACATTTTTTCTTACTTTCAATATCAAAATACCCTTAAGATACTGATCTTTTTGATAATTAACTCTTTCCATTCCATTCCTAAGGATTCTTTCTTTTTTTCCGAGTTTTAGTACTTTCACATCTCTATTTGGAAAATGTTTAAACACAACTCAAAAACCAATCGCATTACTCATGTCACCATTATGCTTTTGGTAAGTTTTATTCAGAGGTTGTGAAACAAGGAGCCCAGTTTACGCTGTCAAGCCTGTCAATTTCTGGTACACTGTAATACCTAATATCTAGGCACAAAGTTGCAAATCGCTATCTTAATTATTTCTTTATACTAATTGTTTCATTGCAACTGTAGCTATTAATCCTTGCATTTTTCTTAAAATAGAATTTTACACAAATATTTTGATTTTAGAGATGTTTCCCCTCCAACCTCTCCACTATTGATTAATGTACACTCAGATATTGCAAGGTAGATTTTGCTTTGGACTGATTCAAAGGAAGCAGAATTTTTTCAAATTTGTTTTTATTTTATCCACACTACATTCCCTGTTCCTATTTATGGACTAGATTTGAACTAAAGTTATGTCAGTTACACAAAACCCTTCAATTTGTTTAATCTAATATAACCAATCCATTAGTAAAAATGAATTAATAAAATTTTTACATGAGTAAAAATTTTAGGGCATTCATAAATTGAATGTGAACTTCTAATTGGACCTGAAACCTAACCAATTCTTTCTATATGACTTATTTTGTATTTGGTTAACTGAATCAGATTAACAGCACTAAGCCAAGAACAGGTCTTTTTTCCAGGGTGCTCTAGAATATCCTGAATTGCAATGTGTCAGTGGTATTTCTTACACTAGGAAGAGAAAGTGTCATACTACCCATCTCAGAAGCACAATTCAAATCTACTATAACTTAAAGACAGAAAGACATGCGAAATATGGCATAAATTATTTTGTACAAATTATTTTACTTGATAGGCCTGTGCATTAGAGTAATATGTAAATTCCATTATTCTTAAACTAGATTCTACATATTTTGTGTGTGAAAGCACACATGAAATCCAAACCATGTTACAATGATGAAGTAGTTTGAATTTTACAGTATAAAAAGACAAGAGATGTTTGAAGCTTTAAGTCAATATCAGAATCAGTGCCAAGACACAGCAGCAGAGACTCCAGAGAACGTGCCTTATACCACAGGGACGTTTTCTAGGCCGTACCAGGGGGAGCTTTTCCAGGTAGGCCAAACTGATCTCCATCCTGCTCCTTGGCAGGATGCTCAGTATATTCGTATTCTTCCCTGGCTGCAATTGCATCTGACAAAAGTGACTGTTTTCAAATGTTTATATGAGTGCATCCAACCCTTCCAACAAATACATTAGATGAAAATCTTTCAGATGTTCATGCACAAAGTACCACCTAAGTTTTGTTCTCTCTATTCCCCTGTCTGATCTTTGTAATCCTTCCCCGTCCAATGCATAAGTTGAAGGCAACCTTGTGCTAAACATATTTATGCAAATAAATATTATTTTAATGGTATTTTATTTGTAAAGATCTCCATTACATCAATTACTCTAATTTGTTCATCACACATTGTGTTCTTTTCCCTAGGAGCAAAGCAAAATACATATTTAGATGGGGAGCTAGAATCCCCTCCCACACAATCTACTCCCAAAAACTCAAGTGAATCACTGCTCTTTCAAGGAATAATTGAACAGCCCAACTTGCGTATTCATTTTTTCCTGAAGGCAAAACTTGCTCACAGCAAGCTCCTGGGTTTAAATCTCAGGCCTCTTGGAATATTAACAGCTTCTTCAAGTTTTTCTTAAAAATGGAAAAGATAAATCTCTAAGTGGCATGACCACGGTGATACAAATCACGTACAAAATAAAGTCAGTAAAATAATGAATGTTGAATGTGCTGTTTGGAGTCAAAGCAAAAGTTGAAAGAAATTTCTAAATCCTATGGGGACCAAGTACCATGAGAAATGAAAGTATAGGATTTAATGTCTTCTTCATTGACTCAGCAAAAATGAAAACAATTTGAACTGTGGCCTGTAGCTGAATACTGGTGACCAAACTGATGCAAGAGTAGTCAGTCTATTGCAAGTGTTTCTGAATGTTATCAGAAATTAAGCATGAACTTTATTTGCAGTTGTACTATTTGAACACTGACATTCGTCATAGAAAAGTGATTTGGATTCCCATGCCATTTGATAAGAGTGCCTAAAGCAATCCAAAATATTATTTACACAGTGTATTAACTTCTTTCACCTCAAAATAATCTTTGGAAGTATTACTGGATTTGATAACTCTGCCCTGTAATAAATGTATTTTTTTTTTAGGTTTTGGGTGAAAAAATTAATAATAGCATTTTCCTTTTGAAATATTTATCCCAATTATATGGAGCAACATTTTACAGATATATAAATAGGTCACTTTTCATATCTATAAAAATTATTGTTATACACCTTCAGTAAATTAGAATAAAAATACTGATCCACTTATGACCTTTTATAACACGTTCAGTAATGCTACTGAAAAGTGCATCCAAGCCTATTCATAGCACTTTTATCCTTACAGAATATTTAATAAGTTTTTAAATTTATAGTCTTGTAAATATTTTCTTGCCTATATATGTCTGTTTATCTATCTATCTATCTATCTATCTATCTATCTATCTATCTATCCATCTACCTATCCATCTATCTATCTATCTATCTATCTATCTATCTATCTATCTATCCATCATCTTCTTACCTGTCCTTCAGAAAATGATGTTCACTTCCTTTTTTAGCCAAGCACTTAGGTAATTAATTTTAACAACAAAAAGAGTTTAAGTCTAAATAGAAATAGAAAACTTGCAAAATCAAAACATTTTCATTCTGCTGTCTTCACTCTCCCTGACAGGTTGAGGCAGTCTTTGTTTCTTTTGCTTGCAGGATTACTTATACACTATACGTTCTTGCCCTTCTCTCTTTCTATTAACAAATTATTACATTTTATGAAAATAGTAGTTTATATGCCCAGGAGTATATGATTTATTGAGAGTAGCCCTGAGGAAAATGACTTGAGGGTATTGCTGAATGAGTATCTTGACATTACCCAGCAACGTGTGCTTGCAGCTTACAAAGTCAACAGTGTCATGGGCAGCCTTAAAAGAAATATGACCAGAAGGTCAAGTAAGGTGATTGTCCTCTGTTCTGCTCTCGTGACCTCACACCTGGAGTACTGTGCTCGGTTCTGGGGCCCCCAAGACAAGAAGGACATGGACCTGTTGGAATGGGTCAAGAGAAGGGCCTCTAAGAGGATCAGAGGTCTGGAGCATGTCTCCCATGAGGACAGGCTGAGAGAGGTGGGGTTGTTCCCCTTGGAGAAGAGAAGGCTCTGGGAAAATCTTAGAACAACTTCCAGTACCTACAGGGGGCCTAAAAATCCTGGAGAGGGACTTTTCTACAAAGACATGTAGAGATAGCACAAGGGGGAAATGTTTTAAACTGTAAGAGAATACTATCACATCAGATATTAGGAAGAAAGTCTTGACTGTGATGTCAGTGTCCAGAGAAACTGTGGATGCCCCATCCCTGGAAGAGTTCAAGATCATGCTGGATGTGGCTTTCAGCAACCTCATCCAGTGGAAAATGCCCCCGAACATGCCAGGTTAGAGTGAGATAATCTTTTAGATGTCTGCTGGTGCAAACCATTCTATGTCTCTATAGCATCTTTTGTGTATGAGAATAGGAGTAAAGACACAGGGGGGAGAATCCCATTAATTTTAATTCAACTTGTTTTTTAATCCAGAATGGTTTGTTACCCATCTCAAAGAGTCAATTTCAGAAAAAAATTAATAAAATGGACAACTGAACTCTCCAAAATCCTTTTTCCAAAAGAGAAATAATTTGGACTTGACTACTAAGAGAAAACAAGCAGCAGGAAGCTGCTTAAGTCCAGAATACCCTAAAACTAACACTGACAATGAGGACACTTTGACCAACTGAATCTTCTGTATTGCTCGACTTTATGCATTCTTATCCTGAAGGACAACTGAGTGGCCAGCTGCAGACACAGATTCAGAAATAGTGCTTGCTTTCTGTGAGGAGGAAAATGCAAGCTGAGGTACTGAGAAAACAAACAAAAAAGTCTGAATCTGGATGTGGGCAAAACAATCAATTATGTGCTGCAGAATTAAAGATTCTATTTAAATTAATGTATTTTTTGTGGTCACCATTTTTTCATTCAATGATTATCCAATATAGTCGCATATTTTCCACTGCAGGATATGGAAACGTACGTGTTTTCCTCTCAGAATCCATCTTATAATTATTCTTTGATCTTCTTGGGTCTTAGATTTATGACTAAAGAATCTTCTTTCAAATGAAGTTGATATTATTGTGGAGACCAAAACTGCTACATTTAGAATTATTTCTGTACTTCAGACTGTGAATAATTACCTTAACATCTCAAAATACTGGAAAAGAAAGAAGTTTTCTTTTGTCATATTACTGACCATTAGATCAGTGCTGCAGGATTGTCTGTGTAAAACTGAAATCTAAAAAAGCAAGTTTATCTGTGAAATATTTTCTTAGGGATTTATTTTCTTCAAAGATATTTGGAGAGGTTACTTCTTTAGCGATAGTTTTGTGAATTGACTGTGAAAAATTTATGCTGGTTTACTCAGCTTATTCCTTTAATATATTCCACACAATTGCTGTTGCTACTAGAAACACATTTTCCTTCTTTGTGTAGTATGGGAGTCTTCTAATTAAAAAGCTGCCTACCCAAGCTACTTAAAACATGGTTTTCTTAAAAAAAATAAAAAGAGAGAAAAAAAAGAAAAAAAGAAAAGCAGCATTCTCTTGTAAACAAAACAGCATAATCATGATGGCACTGCATATTAACAGGCCGTGTGCTAACTGATGTGGTTATTTTATTCACTAGATGAGAAATCTGCACAGGTGAAAGAAACTGAGGAGCACTAAACACTGGATCTCTTTTCAGCATACAAAACCACCTGCATTTTAGCAGTTCAATGTAATCAACTGTAAAACATTCACAGTGTTCAACAGACCTGAAATATTCTAATTTCTTGCCCATGATATTATGGTCTAATGCCTGTATGTTGGGCTGCAGCATGAAACAACATTGGGAAAAGATCCCAGACTGCTCAATATAGATCTCTCCCCCCATTTTTTATACAATGTGCAATGTATACCAAATAGTTATAATGAATAAACAATTTTTTAAGTTGTAGATTTATATTTATCACTGGTAAGCTGCCCTCAAAAATATGCAGAAAAAATATTATATGTACAAGCAACTACAGCAATAAAAAAAAAAGGAAGACTCAAACCAGAAGGTTTGCAGTAAAATGCACATTTTGAGATTCAGTTTTCTTACTTTAGAACAAGGAGCATTTATTTAGAACAAAGAGCATTTCCAGTGTGATTATTGCAGAACTTGAGAATTGTGAAAATATGTGACATACTGTCAGCTCACTTATTATGCATTCATCAAGGTGATGAGAATCTGTTATTAATTCAGGGGCCAGCTATGCTCTGTCAGAGCACTCAGCAGTGAGAACACATACTTCTATTAGACCAACCTCAATGTAATTATGTGTTCTGGCCACTGACACTAGGAAAAGGATTTCTATATACATTTTGGAAGACTCTACCCAAAATTTCCCGATGTTCTTTCTGCTCCCATTTTTTTTTCCTCTTAGCAAAATTGCCTGTTTTAAACTTAGGAATAAAAATTGTAATTTCCTTTAAACAGTAGCAAGAATCTCCATCTATTCTTACAAATCTGCCTCTGAAGAAGCCAATATGATTAAGAATAGGAGGTTCTAACTGACATTGTTTGGGTTGTGTAGTAGAAGTAGACATTCCTTCTGTTAGCAGTGAGGAACAGGGATGGATGTAGGAAAGATTAAGGGAATAATACAGAAGAAGCAACTAGAACTGAGTCCTCTTTTTTGTTTTTAAATATTATGATAAGTCAAGATTTACTGTAAGATACATAAAGGAGGAGATATGGTAAAAGAATATAGTTATGCAACTTAGAAATTAGGATTTTAAACTTTGAATACAATGATACAACTGATAGGGGAAAAAGAGTAAGTACCTTTTACAAAATATCTTCCTCTTCAGTTAAAATTAATTTTTATTTGAAACTGGGTAAGAATGCGTATCACTGTAATTAATCTACCTTAACTTTTGAATGATAATTTGTTAGAACACACCTGTTTGAGCATTTGAACATGTATATTAACTCACAACAACTTCAAAGTTGGTATGCAGAGACAAACTTTTCCCCAAATGTAAATAAATCTAGAATTCAGGATCTCTGATGTTTATTTCTATCTGCCTTCAAGAAGCTGGGGTCCAAATATGAAACTTGAAAAGAATCTCTGTTTTTCTATGTCAAAATTGTACCAAGCCCAGAACTACAGAAGAACATGAAGGCCTTTTAAGGTCTCTCATTCATTTCTGGTTCAACAAGAGAATAGAAAACTGCTGTAATGGAGCAACCACTGCATAAGTTTCTGCAGATTGGGTTGACATCAGACCTCAAAGAGATTTTTCACATATGATGCTTTCAATTCTGGAAAAAGCTTAAAAGTGCTGATCCAGTTTGTTACTTTTTTCTTTGTTATCTGCTTATTTGACATTTTTCTTTGTTACTCAGAGACATCTGTATAATTCTTAGTGGGACACCTTTAAAAACTTGATGGGTTTTTTTTTGGTGGGTTTTTGCTTTTGGTGGGGGGTGAGTTTCCAAGCTCCAACTATTTATTTCCTTTTAAACATCTGGCAGGGTTCAACAGCATTACTACAGCAGTGCCAAAGTCAAACCCCTCACAATTATTTTAAACTGCAGAAGGGCTTTGAAATTCTGACAGTGGCAAATTGCAGTTTATGGGATGTTAGAAGAGGGTAGAAGACAAAAGCAAAGTAGAAGAGTGCAGAGCGCTAGTCAGCAGAAGATATAAAAAGAAATATGAAATCTTTTGACAAGTAAAAAACTCCCAAGAGTAACAGAGTGAGAATAAGCAAGAAATTTTCCTTTTATTTCCTTTTTAGCGCTGCCCAGGGGAAGTGCTTTGATGCAGAAAATATGTGTAGATATCTAAAGCTGTGCTGTCCTTAAAGGCACTGTAAACAGAGTGAGTGAGCACCTGTGTAACCCAGAATATTAAACTGAATCCTGTCATTTCCTTTTTTTGTCTAGTTTTGGTTAACTTCTGCAGTTATTTATTATGTTTGTTGCACTATTTAAATGCTGATTTTCCTTTTATACATTTGAAAATTGTGTCCATTGTCTTGCTCCTGCATTCTGAGACCAGGGCCTTTTGGGAGTTTGAATGATGTCAGCCTGTTGTACTTTCTGTTCTGGGGTATTCTGTCCTGTGTGCGCTGAGGTGATGGGAGCAGGAGTGGACAGCAAACCAAACTGAAGTAGCAAGATGGAATGGGGCTGCTGGGCAGTGTGTGCCACGTGTGCAGGGTGCAGGACTTGCTGGATGCTGCCATACCTCAGGGGTCAGGGCCAGGCCATGTTTCCAACAGCTGCTTGGGCTGAGCAGGTTCACATCTGTGATCTGTGAGAAACTGTCACCAATGAACACTTGACCTGTGGAATCCTGCCAAAACATCACATGATGTTACCATGATGAAATTTTCAGAATTTCCAGAAGTAGAAGCACATGTGGTCTTGATTGTATTTGGCTACTGCAAATTCCAGATAAAGGCCTTAGCCATGTTCCAAATCTGCTTCCACATTTTTTCCCCAAAGGCTCTCTAGCTGTATCTAATGTTTAACTTTAGAATCAGCTACTAAATCAAGAGGAAGGATGACCAAAGGATTTTTAGGGAATCAGAATCCTGCTCAAATTGCCTAAAGAATAAAATCTTGCTGCATATCCTTGAGAGTCCATTTAGTCTCTTAGTATGTTGATATTCCAATCAAATATGCTACCTTCAGATTTTTTTTTCTTACTGCAGTCAGTTACTTTGATGCTCTGGTGGTTAGGAGCATAAAATTCCTTCAGGAAAATCTGTACCATTACTACATATAAGTACCTCCACAATCAAGAATTTAAAAACTTCCTTTTCAAGCTAAGATTGATAGGTAAATACCATATATTCTGAATGGTATTCCAATGAATGAGATTCTGATAGGAAGCATAACAGCGAAAACATCCCCTTAGCAGTATATTACTGGTTGTTTTGCAATTCATGACTAGTCAGTTCATTTGCATTTATGTATTTCAATATATAGTAGAGCTAACAATATTAGACACATCACACTTGGCAGTTTCCTGGACTGAATAATAGAATTGAAAATGAGGGCTAGATTTTCTGGTTAAATTCAGTCCAGAAATATTTTTTTAATCAGATTTGACTGTAGTTGTGCTGAAAATCCGTGAAGCTGAAAACCGAACTACCTCAGTCCATATTATTTTAGATACACTGATTTTATGTCCCTAATAAGATGACCTAATGGCCATGTTTCATATTGATGTGGAAACCAATAGAGCCTTTCCTTCAAGTTAGGGTGCTTTTTAAACAACTTTTCTGTCATATTTTCTGCTAACCTATATGTATATTTATATATATTTGATTTTGGTTTTACTGCTAATATTATGCTATATTTTTAAAGAAGTAGTACCTATTTATGTTGTGTTGAAACCTACAAATATTATGAGGAAGTGCTTTTTCTACTAAATACAGTGATCCAAATTACTCAGCCTGATCTTGTAAATAGGGTGAAATGAATTTAAATATTTTCATGAATGTTGAAGGACTATTTTTTGAAAAAGTTTTGCAAATTTTCAGCATTCTAGAAACAGTCTAACCTGCTTTTATAACAACTACTTATTTGAAGAGTATTTCTATAAACATATAGCTTTGAAAACATATAATTTTTTCAATAGGAATACTTGTAATGTGTTCAATAATGTTATGTAGAAAATTGTCTGTGGACTTCTTTCAATATGAAGTGAGACACATTTTATTTTTTGGTTGGTTACATATTACCTATGCTGAACAAAATACTTCGGATTAAAAATTACTAGAAGGCTGTGAAACATCACAAACACAGTTAGCTTTTGGTTGAAACTGAAAACGGATCACAGTCTTACTTAATGGAAACTCTGAGGTTTGCAAGACTCCACTTCTTTGGAGGCTTAGTTAAAACACAGTTTCATGCTATACTAGTTTAATGTTGATATTCACCTTACATAACATATTTTAACATAACAAATTACATAACAATTTTCAAGCTAAATGAATGCTGCCTTCAAAGCAGGTAACACTGTGTTGATTCCTATTTAGAAAACTGTTTCATTATCTTATTCTTCTACTTTGTTCTCCTTACTACACTCAATCTCTGTTATTCATTGACAGTTTGTTTTCACCTACTCTTGTGCTTCTACTGCCCTTTAGTTTAACTAGTTCTTTTCACTGCCTGATGTTAGTTGGCTTGATTTGCTAAGAGGCCTTTCCTGGCCCTTGCTGAAGAGGCCGAGTACTGTCAGTTGCATTACGCATTGTAAAGTTGTCCTTCTTTTGGGATCTTTTTTCACATGTCTCTATTAAAAACAGTTTTACAAGTGAAACGACCTGATATGTAAATCATTGTTATACTCATATGATCATTGCTATGTTTTGGAGGATAGTTACAGAGATCTGCAAGATGATGATGAGAGTTTGCCATGCAGAATGTAGACTAAATGTTCTACCTGTTCAAGCCAAGCAGAGGATGCACTTGTCAAATGGTATTCATGTGATCTGAGCCCATCTGCAAGAAGGAAAAGTGCACATGAAATGTATCTACTCTGATGCAGAGTAACAGGCCTCCCACAGAGGAAAGGCAGATTGTTATCTACCTCATGTCGATTTCCATAGTTTTAATTTGGAAATATGCGGATGATGGAATTATATGGCATGCAAGAATATATGTGCTTAAGAAGTACATGTAAATATTACATAAAAAGTTTTGCATAAAACAGAAGCTTATGATTAAATAGACTAAGGTTTTGACTACTAGCCAGTAATTTTTAAAGCTGTCAGACATAATTTTGCACTTTCAAAAGATGATTCATTTAGGTTCTGTTCAAAAGTTTCCATACAGAATGTAAAGAAAACAGACAAATTTAATTGGAATCTACATCATATGCAAAAGGGAGTCACATATGCATATTTGTCTATAATTTTTTAAATAACACCACATAAATTTGCCAATTGGGATTTGAAAAAATTTAATACTAAATTTTAAATTTATATAACTGTAAAAATATAACTTTTTAAATTTATGAAGCTTCCTGAACTTAGCAACTGATCAGAGTGGCTTTCATGGGTGTTTCTATACACTTTAGTCAAGCAAGGTCCATCAGATCCTCACAGGTCCTCACAGCACCTCCGCTGCGAGAGTGCACAATGAATGTTCATCGTATAATTTTTGGGGAGGCATGCAAGGACAAGCTGTCAGTTTAGTTAGAACAAGCATTTTGATTTCCTGCTTTCCCCACATGACACACTTTGCAGATCAGTCTTCCAAATTGTATTTGTACATTTATGCAAACATTGCCACTTAAACTTTCCATACTTAAATAAAAATTGATTATCATACATAAATTGAAGTTGTGTCTGCGATATTTTTCTCCCATGGAGGGCAAGAGATACTGTTGCACTTGGATTTCAGTGGAGGTGGTGTCTGGTTGAGTGATTGGTTTCTATGATTGGCAGGATCCTGTTATTGCACTGGAGGTGTAGAAGTAAAAGCTGATGAGAAAATAAGTGACAAAAAGGGGCAAACAAATAGCTTCATTTTCATATCCTTCCTTTAAATCATATATCTCGGTAGCAAATGCACAAACAACTACTCAAATGTCCAAAAAGACCTTATTCATTACTCCCTTCCAAATTTTTCTTAAGGAATGATTTGTCTCCTGAATGATTTTTACAAAGACTCTAATTCCATTTTCTACCCAAAAAAATGCTTATACAGTAAGGAAAACATGTAGACCTCTGTGTACTCCCACCCCTACACTCCCCCTTAAATCTGTTTTAAACTCTGTTTTGTTTTGCACATGTGTTGTAACCAATCGTGGCTCAAATGTAAGATCTGACTCTATCCTGGCATGGGAACGTAGAAGAATAGATATTCAATGACATACATGGGGCAGTTGCTAATTTCTTTTCTAACAGAAAAAAACCCCTTTTATTTAAATTATACTGTATAGTATAATTTATATAGTATAGTATAGTATACTATAATGTATAGTCAGATACATCAGGGAATCTTCAGTGCATTATTAAAACTTCCTCAATTTTTTTTTCTAACATATTTTTAGCACTATACTGGCTTTTTCTCTGATAAAAAGAGTATAAAACAAGAAACAAGCAGCTGTAGACTGCACAATTTTAAAGTATTTTGGGAGAACCCAGGCCTCAGAGATGCCCCAAAATCTCTGTTCTCTGAAAGGGACAATCAAGATCATGCATGTTTGGCAGCCTACAGGTTTTTGGAGTACTTTATGAAGTGAGCTACACTGCTAAGGACCTGGTCTTCCAAACACGAATTATCCATACTGAGTGCTTGAATCAGGAAATGTGAATTGTTCTGATATGTATTTAACTCTGATGTCTTTTTTTATCAGACTCACTACGACTGACAAACTTTGAATGCCATCATGCTAAGACAAACCTGAGTAAATATCCTCTTCAAGGTCTGTATGTCCACATAACAGAAATAGAAGATTTATATAGATAAATAGAACTCTTAAGTTAGCATGCAGCTCTTGCCTTTGTGAAAGAAAAAAAAAACAGTCAAAATTAAAATATATAGTTGTTGTCTAGAAGACTAATAAGAAAGTGAATTGCATCATTAGTCACGCGCACACAATATGAGAATAAATTTCACCATGCTAAACAGTCAGGGGAAATAAAAAATAATAAACAAAGATCTTTGTTCTGCAGAGAATCATAAAGACTTGCAGAATATATAATAATGAACTTGTTTTTATTAATGCACACATACAAACATTGAGCATACTTTGAATGTTTGTACATATATGTGGGATGTGTGCAACATAATGCAAGAAAATATTCTGGTTACGACTCAATTTGCCAAAAGCTCTCCTTGTCTTATATAATATTGAAATTAATCAACATTCGTTTGGAAAGGATTACAAGTTTCTCAGTAGCAAATGTGGTCAGTGGTAGCTGAAACATATGCATTGAAGTCTGTGTGAATTAATTATCTTATAAAGGCCTTTGCTATGTGGAGCCTAGAACTTCTGATACTTTAGTAATGAGGCCACAAATATTGTTCTGATAATTTAATGATATCCTTTTATTGTAGTCATTGTGGTATGAGCTCCAGTAACTCAATGAGGTATTTTAATACCAATTTATGATGCTTATAAATCTGTAATCCAGAATTGCAAATTCAAACAAGTTACTTTGCTTTTTATGTTTGACCTATTGGATTTAACAAATTGTTCATGGGTATTCAGTGCAGTACACAGAAATCTCATTTATCAACCCTTTGAGGTACCAATAATCACTATCTAAATCAACTTCAGCTGTTAACTGTTTATCAGCCAGAGTAACTCTCTGAAAATACATGCAAGTGTATATCTGGGCAAAAGGACAGAAGATCAGATTTTATGTGACACTCTTGAATTCAAGCATTGGTGTCAGGAGGTTAAGTCAGCAGTGGCTCACATGCTGCAAGCCCTAAGATCTCTGGAGGCAGCACATAAGATATCAGCACATGGCTGCCCATTCAAGGCAGACAAGAATTTGAAAGTAGAAAGTTTTCTTTTGGGGAATTATGGGTGTTTGTCTTTATTATGATTGTGCCTGGGAGGCAATGCTGGTGAATGAGCTACTACCACGTGTGAACTGTCAAGCCAAGAGGTAGACACTGCGAGTTATGAGAAACAAAAAGCCATTGATTGTTTGCATTTCACTACAATCACTTGGTTTTCTTTATTTAAACAAATCTATGTGAATATTCTCATTAAAAGGGACATTGTTTATTGCCAATAAACTCTATAGTAATAGAATATTGGATATGGACTTGTGTTCCTTCAAAGGCATTGTTTTTTGGTTTATTTTGGAATATTATGGCTGTCTAAATTGTTATTTGTGTAGAAGGGTAGAACTTTTCAAAATTCATACTGTCCACGTATGAGTTAACTTCACATGCCTAAGCAAAAAAAAAAAAAAAATTACAGCAGACAAAAAAAGCTGTTGGGATGTTCAGAGCCAGGACTGTGAGTGAAATGCATGCGGAGTCTAGGACATTTCTCTAATAGCTGACTTGGTACAGAATATTGTAATAATTTAACTATTTATTTATGAAATTCAAAATGTTCACTCCCAAGGATTCTTTCTTTAAGAAGACAATGGAGTTTAGACTTTCAATTGACTACTTCTAGAAGAGTTCTATATTTTTGTATGCTAAAATGGACATTTTTCAGTGATTTAAAGACTTTTTCATTTTTCAAATTTATATAAAATCTTTACAGGTGTTATAGTTTCTCTCAGCTACCTTTTTAACAATTTTTTTCCGTGATCCTTTCAGCACCATACACTCTTACTTTTTTGCTTTGGGAATTATATGCATAAACCATTCATGTGAGAAATTTTAAAACATTAAACCGATCAGTTTGTATAGCGCTGTTTAAATTCCATATGTACTGGGTGTGCATATACTACATGGATGATACATAGGTGCTTGCACAATACAGAGTATAAACTGAAATTTTTCAGCAAGCATGGAATTTATTTGCTGGTTTATCTCTGTCCAATGTAAGTGAAAGATCAGATCAATAATAGGAATTACTGAAATCTTTCAGATTCACAAAGAGAAAAACAGACGCTTGTTGCTGTCAATAATCCTGTTTACCACAGTCTTCTTGGAAGGGATTCTACATGAGTTAATCAGTTAACCCTTAATTTAAACCCACTGAATTACTGTAATCTTGTGACAAATGAATCCATGTACATGAGGCTTTCTTCTCAAAAGGAAGTTTTCTACCCAGTGTTCGGTGTAAAAGACTTATTCTGTTAAAACAATAGGTGAGTCAATGAAGATAATGAAAGGTTTGTGATTAATTTTGTAATTGTTCTGACTTGTTTTGAAAATGCTGCCATTCTTTCGTTAGATGTATATAACACCAGGAGAGCACAGAGAATTATACCTTTCCAGTAATCCGTCTTCATCCTCAGTGAATCCTTTTTGGCAATTTCTGATTCAGTAATTGTTGTTTTGGCACATTTGTAGATAATATGTATTGTGCTGAACCTATGTTATTTAATACTTACATGATCAATATAGAACATTAGCAAATAAATACAGGATGCATCTAAGGTATGGCCCTATTGAATGTTTTTAATTACCAAGATTCCTATAATTGTCCTTTAATCCACTCCAGACTGTAAGATAAATAAGATTGTTGCCTACATGCAGTAATTGATATTCTCAAAACACTAAGATAAAGGACTTGTAAGTCAAATCATGATGCATTTATGCAATGACCTTCATTACTTACACACTCCTTTAAGACACTGCTGGTATAGTCAAGGGCTGCAGATAGCTATTTAAACAAGGAAAGGTTTTTTAAGTATGCAGTTTTGGCGTAAGTACTTACCTTTCTTGCCAAGGAAGGAGTATGCTAATCTTTTATATCAGAGTTTCTTATTCATGGGTGGATTTTGCCCACAAGGGTCTGGAACTTGCTCCTCTGAAGTCAGTTGGAGTTTATCTTCTGAATGAAAATAGTGTTTCTGGCAGCTAAACTAACCTGAAATTGCTGTCCCTGCTTTGACATTAAAGTCAAGAATTGGTAGACCTAATGGCACTAAACGACAGCAAAAATCTCTTTAGGACTCCTGGTGTATATTAAACGTGGACTATTCTGAAATCCTCATAGAGTTGAGAAACTCATTTGAAGTTTGAAAAAAATCTTGAAAATATTACTGGGTTCCTTTATAAAATAAGGCTTTTCATAACAACCAAGACAATGAAAATGTCTATTAAATCATATGGCAATCAGATTACTGAGACCCATCACAACCACAGGGGTATCTACTGAATATATTGCCTGTATTGTTAGAATTGATTCATAATGAATAATTAGGGCTTAAAATTTAAAATGTATTATTTCTCACTATTTTAAATGTTCAATCATTATTAATTCATTCAGCATTCTTGCAAGAGTTATGTGGTTCATGACAAAAAATTAGGCAAAGCTTTGAAGAATACATTTAATTTGTTATGCTGTAAAATGTTATGGTAGACTAATAAACCTCCTAATAGCCTTAATATACTACACATCACAGTTTAAAGAAAAAACTTATCTTTCTTTTAAATGAAAATCTAATGCCTATATGATCTTAAAGCCAGGTAAGTGAACAAGAGTAGAGCTCATTTACCTGAATTATGTGTGTGGTTGAAGCTTTCAGAGGAGATATGCAGAGGAAGAAGAATGAGAAAAATTACCTCTTTCATACAGTTACTGTGTGGTGGTCAGGAGGCAAGCCTAAACTGTGATCAAGAAACTCTTTTGCTGATTTCAGAGTACTTTTACTTAAAAATCATAAAAGAGCATTTTGCTTTTCAGTGGATTTAGTAATATCCTGTTCTTCCACATCCCTTGCAATCCTGCTGATTGTTTTTCTGGTTTTTGTGGGGAGATGACCATCACACTGCACCCTAACATACATTAGTCCAACACTATGCCACGGAGAAACTTGGTTCAGACAGACCGTAGTGCACCTTTGCCTTAGGATAGCAGCAGTATGTCTATTTGTTGGCTCAGAAGAAACTTGTGATTCAAAAACGTGTAACACACATACGCAAAACCTAGTGAAAAACAAAATAAAACAAAACACCAAAAGGCCAAAATACCTGTAAAATACATCTTCAGGAAATTCTGAAAGTTTTTAAAATCCTGTTGCCTCAATCTAGTAACACCCATAGGGATATATTAGCATGTTAATTCACAATGTGAATGTATTCTTAATTTCAGATACATTTCCTATTTTTAGGTCCCTCCTTTCATAATGAAGGTTTTGCAATATTGTATACATTGTGTACAATCACACAGAGTGATATTAAATATCAGATATAATGTTGACTATCAGTATTTAAATTGGTTTCATAACAGTATCCAGTATCTCTTAAGAATGAGCTAATTATTACTTATGACTGAGCATTTATCACTCACAAAGACTTGATAATTTTCTCTGAAGCTCAGAGGTTAGCATTAATGTTAATCTTAATACCTTAGATATGAAATAATAAGCACAATAAAAAGCAAATTTTGATGGAATCTATAAACTTATATAGCTAAAGATGTTAACCAGACCAGCTGCCTCATATTATTAAGAATTAAGTGTGATTTTGATTTTTAAGCAGCCACCAGAGCAAACAGCTGTCATTCTATTAATGTCAAAATATATTATTTACTCAACAGTCTAATAATGATAAAAATGAAGATAATTAAGCATATAGAATGTTAAATCTTTAACAGCATCCAATTTTACCCTTTTTTTTTTCTACTCAGCAGCAAGTACTATAAGAAAAGAAAAACTTAATTGGTGTATAAGGATTATAAAAACTCTAATTAGAGGTGATAGTTAATGGGAATTGATAAAAAAGCCTGTTAAGAGAAATTGAAGTTGGGTCTTTGGATGTTGCTATGGATGCTACTGTGAATGCTGTTGTCAGAGAAACACTTCAGTTCCACTTCCTTAAAGAAATACTGTTTAAAATTTAAAGAAAAATAGAAAGATTGAAATAAGTTCTAGACTAAAAAAGAATGAAGGAGCAGAAAGCTTACATTTATCATGTTATATATTTTACTTGGGAACTAAATGGTAAAAGTATCTGACAGTCCTTCTGATCACCATGATTGAGGGTTTATTAGACTCTGAGACCTCTAAGTTTATATTTATACTTGTCAGTTAAGTATCTCCAGCTCCATCAGTATTAGAAGAGATCAAATCCATATAGTCAATACATTCCAGGGAGATGTCCACCTATCACCTACGAGGTATCAATGTTAGGGAGTGTGTCTTCCTGACAGAGGATGTTGCCTACCCTATTCTTATTTTTTCCTCTGTTTCTGCTACATTTTCTTCATGACAATTTAATCTATTTTGCATTTCAGACTAATTTATCAGATTCCCTGGACAGTAATTGACATTTTCCATGTAGTAGTTCTGTCCTTCTGTCTTAAAATTTGCTGAGTTTAATGAGTTTAAGAACTCATTTATGAAACAAAGTGAGTTGAATGTTTATTACCTTGAGCAACTCTGAGACTCAGCCTCAATATAATAGTAGTGCTGACTTGCAATATTAGTAATAATAGCCCTGCTTCTCTGTGCATCTTTTTACCTAGCAATTAGACACCTTTTTTAATAATGAAAACACATATTTTTAATGTTTGTTGTACACTTCTAAAAAAAAGAAGGTAAATAAATTATTTTTGAGATTATCTTTTCAGTGTAACTTCTGTACTTCCATTAGCTTTTTGCTTGGTTGTTTTCTTTCTAAATGCTATTATCATGAAAATTCAGTAGAAATTACTTTTGAATTTGCAACTCCATATATAATATTGCTGTGAGTTGAGTATTGTATGTTTTATTAGTCTTCAGAAGCCAATAAGCCTCTTGTTTTCTGTTGACAAATAAGGCAAAAAAATAGTTTTTAAAGTTACTTGAAGATAGTCTATGATAATTTTTGCAGCTAAGATATTAAGTCAGCATTCTTGTTCTGCATTAATTGTTTTGCATTGGCTGTATGAGTTGCACATGTAAGCAAGGGACAAGAAGATATTTGCTAAACATAACTTCAACTGTAACCACTCTTTATAACTTTGGAAAAGACAAGGACATTTATCAGGATTATATTTTTTGAACATGCAAATTTTCTATGGGATAAGTTCTGGGAAATGTTAAGAGCCGAGGTCTGTCAGGATAAGATGTTTCTGAGATAGTCATTAGTGCTGATGCCTTTTTCCTGGCCCTAGAATTATGAGCCAGACACAGTTATGGGATAAAAGGGTTTTTACTTGGATATTTAATAATAAGGATCCTTAGGTGCAACAATTTGTCAAGGTGGAATACACCAAAATGCACCCACCCGCATATATAATTTTATAGACCTTGCAAATTAGCAAATTTCACAAAGATTCTCAATAAGAAGCTTAAATGAATGCTGTGACATCCCCTTATTCTAAAGTATTACCCTCAGATGGGGCTTAATCCTTAAATTTACAAAATATGTCCAGAGAGACCCTTGGTTTCTCAAGGCAGCATAGGGGTTTCCAGCCTCCAACTGTGAGGCCTTTAAGATGTTTGGTCTTCTTGCCTTCTTAGCATAGCATAACTATGCTAAGATATCAGGCTTAAAGAATTATTTGTATGCTAGAAATACTGAGAGTACATAAAAGGTGTATAAAAGAAAAGGCAAAAAATCATCATGGCATCACTGTTGGCTTAGGCAATATGAAAATGTAGGCAGCTGTAAGTCTGGATAGCACTCACTGAGCTAGATAGTGAGGGGAGGGTGGGCTCAAGAAAGGTGACAATGTGGATAAATGAGACAATAAAAGAAATTTGGGACTGAAATAGAAATTTGACCAAAAATCTTTCTTTCATTTGAGGAATGTTTCCATTGAAAGTCGTCCCAGATGGAGACTACTCTGTAATCAGTGCCTGAACTCCTGATGGCCAAAGCACAGCTTTAAAACACAAAATATGGTATTCTTCCCTTTTTTCAGTGGTTTTTACTTTTTGTCCAAGCAAATGTCTCGACACAACAGGTTGCTGCACCATTCTGTCTGTCCTAAAGTTGGTATACAAATGGTATTCAGATATCCTAGAGTGAAGGCATGGGTTATCAGGGGATGGCAAAGAGTAACAGAAATTATTCCGCCCTCTAAAATAGACATAATTGCAAAGAAGTGGTGCACAGAAGATTCAAAGTGATTCATTCTGTTTAGGTACATAATGAAAAATTCCTTATGTCCAACTTTGCTGTAACGGAAGGAAGGAAGGAAGGAAGGAAGGAAGGAAGGAAGGAAGGAAGGAAGGAAGGAAGGAAGGATATGTGCATATGAAGACCCATTCTCAGTAAAGCCATGAGGATATTCACCAGGTCTGCGTGCCTGGCTTACTCAGCTGGTGTGCCTGAAATCTGTGTTCACATGGCAGCAAGGACTCCATAGCATGTGCACCACATGAGAAAATAGAATGGCAGTGCAGTGCAATATTTTGCATAGAAATGGATAGGCTGGCCCAGTGACTCCATCAGAGAGCTCAGCCATTTTATTGCATACAGAATTTGGTCTGTAGTGCTTGTGAATTAAGTAAGACTGCGACAGGGACAAGGTGAGCTTGGGAAGATCAGTGAAAGTGTAGGTGGTGATCAATTGTAATGTTTTAATAATGGATCAATAGTCCATGTCTTTCTTCTGCTTGGGACCACACTAATCCTATCTTATTCATAAGAATAATTAGATTTTATACAATAGGCTACAGATCCCACTTAAACCCATGTAGAGATGGTGATTTAATTTTGGCTTACAGAAAAGGACACATCCTTCTCAGTCAACAGTAGTACTTCCAGCAGAGGTCCTTTGCATCACAGGATTACTCACATACAAATTCATTATTTTGCATAATGGAAGACGATCATAGAACAAGGTGTTATGTCTTCAGGCAGCTGCTCTGTAATCTGTATTTACAGTACTAATCTTCCATATTTATTTGGCTGCTCACCTGCTGAACTTACCTCCTGCCACTTATTATGTTCAGGAGTAAGTATTTTCAGAAAGCTGACATGCCCTCTATTTATCTGTTGATGAAATTATGACAATGTTTAACTACTTTCTAAGTCAAACCTTACCTCTTCACACCTCTTGACTTGTTTTTGAAAGACGTTCTTTTCAACTACCTATATCAAGAATAAAAAAAATTATGAATATGAATTGTTTTTTACCCTTTACCTCTCTGATTTTTGTCATCTTCTCTATACTTTCACAGCTTGCTTGCTTGTTGCTGAAATACATTCAGAGAGAAAAAAATAATTTGATTAGCTCAAAAATATGACTGTTTCAGATTTCTACTACTGCTCCTTTGATCCACTTTCTCGGCATCATCTAACTTAAATAAAGACACATGATTTTCAAGCTGCCTTGCATACACTTTTTCTAGTGAAGTTAGCTTTATTCCAATAATATAGAATAAAATATAAACCCTCATAGAATCCAGGGCTTTTTTTTCAACCCTAGCAGTAATATCCATGCAGTAGAGTATTTAGTATTTAGCAATATGTCCAGTCATCCTGATTTTCAGTAGATATATGGGACACTAAGCAAAGTTGCTGGGAAAAAGGATTATGTTAGGATACTTGTGCTACCCAATAAATAAATGTTAGAATGACATACATGCACTCAATATATGTTTTTATTTTATTTTTACGCCTTGCTTTCCCACTATGTATTACTCCAAGTTGGTGCATTCACCAACATCTTCAAAATATAAATATAGTTCAGGATATCATTGTTATTGTTTTTAACTGTAAAAAAAACAGTGCCAGCTATACAACATCAGCCAGTAGCCTATTAGAGCAACTTTTCTAGTTCATATAATTTGTGCTTCCACAAGGCCAGTAGGTGTTTCTAGATAAAATCTAGATAGATAGAATCACTAGGATAAATAAAAAAAATTGGAACAAAAATTAGACTTCCATATGTTTCAGAATTTTAAGACATCAATTAAGTTTAATTTCTGAAGCTTTTCTTGATCTAGTAATGAGATTAATGCATACGCACTTTCCTTTCATTTATCAGTTCAGTTGTGCTCAGGAGAATGTTAATATTGATCTGTCTCTTAAAAATTATTAAAGAATGTTTATGCTGCTACATATAAAAATGCATGCCTAAAGTAAGATAGTATTTCCATCATCATTATCAAAATATTTTCTCTTGTTCATTTAAAAATACTGAGGCAATTACAAAACAAAAAACTGAAAACAATTTCTAAAGAAGTGGACTACACCTAAAGGGAATGCTTCCAATAAGTATCTCAAAGCCATACAGGTAGGTAAGATCAAATATTTAAGTGGTAATTAATTCTAGGTTTGCAGCTGTTGAAACTATAATTGCATATTAATAACTCCAAGTGTCTTTACAGATGATGAAAGAAATAATTCCAACAATAAAGGGAGCTTCTTTCCAGGATCTCTTTTTTCTTTTTTTCCTTTTTTTTTCCTTTTATTTCTTGTTTGGTTAAAAGTCCAGTGTAACATGTGTCACACTACCTTTCTTTGAGTTTGACAATCAGTTTAAAAACCCTGAAATTGGTGAGGTTTTCATTTCAGTATTCTGTTTGTTTGTTTTTTGTTTTTAAATAAACCTATTTCAGAAACAAATAAATGCTTGGTGCAAGCTTTGAATACAAAATAAATGCCTGTGTAGGAAATGAAACTAGTTTTCTAGTTTCAATTCATTTCTTTTCTAGAAAGGAGACTGGAGTATGTGAGTGAGTGAGTGAGTGAGTGAGCAAGCTAGTTGGTTGGATGCTGTTTTTAAACAAAGGTTACATTGTAATTGATTAATTTATTTATTGAATTTTAAAAATATACTTAAAACTACAGTTTATTCTTCAGTTGTTGATAGCAAAAAAGCTTGGACTAATAAGCATTACTGCTTGCTTAGTAGAAAATCTGAGTTTTCCATTGTAAAAGGTCTTCACCATTTTGCTGAAATTTCACTGATTTACTCCAGTAATTTGTTTCTCTGCTGAATTTATTAAATAAGGAACCTGGGAAAAGTGATTTTTTCCCCCCTGTTCCTATTGTTGCTAGAAGAGACTTGATAATGGTTTATTTACTTTAAAAATGTCTTCCAAGCATCTGACTTTGCAATGGTGAGAAAACAAAAGTCTTGGACTTTTCAACAAAGATCGAATCCTCCAAACTGCCCATATCAGAACTACTCTATCACACACAGAGTCAGTGCAGTGTTTTTGCTCCCTCTTTGACAGTTAAGCAAAATGGGGAATTTTTTATGATCATGTAAGTGTTCAATTTTATGGTGTCATTGGGGCCAGTAAAACGAAGCAGTTTTTGTTGGACTCCCAGAATCTGCTCTACTTGTCGTTTGGTCAGTAGCTTGGGCGTGTCCTAGATGTCTTGAGCTGATCTCCCAATTTACTCTAATCAAAACTAATCCTATTTGCCTGCTTCTGAGTATGTACCAAAGCAGAGGAAAACTTGAAAGATCAAGTCTGAATGTGTAATTCCTTGTCTTGGATTTTAGAGCTAACATCGATGTTTCCTCTGGCAGAACATACTTTTCAATTGTGTTGTCTGTCTTTACAAGTTGTTACTCTGGTGTCTGGAAAGCTTCCAAACAAATAGTGAATTTTTTGAAAAGGATCTGAATAGAATTAGAAACAATAGGAAAATCCTTTATGAGAAAATCCAAGAAATATACAAAGCCTTGCACCATCAAGAGCTCCATTTGAATTCAGTGGTCCACCTAGTTCATCTCTGACAAAGACCAGGAGTTGGAAAAGACAACAGAAGGAATAAGAAATGCAATCACTGAGCTCTTTTCTCACCTTTTCACTAAAGAAAAACCTATTTTTTTTTTTTTGCCTGTATGATTTTTGCTGCTTTGAATATTTATTCACAGTGAATTTGCTTTCTAAACTGTGATATCTTGGTTTTCATGTTAACTTGCAGCTGTAAAAGCCTTACATATTTTTCTTAAGGGCACTATATTACTGATAAAAAGAAAATTAAATTTATCCTTGATTTTTTAAAATATATCTCATCCTTGTATAGGAGACTGGGAAATAAGGATGTAATTCTTTGTCTCCTTTGCCTTCTCTTTTATAGCTGAACTATTTTTCCATTTGTCTCTTTTATCAGCAACATTTGGATTTCATGGACTTATGCAAACATGCTTGTATGCTCTTTGTTCAGCTGTAACCTCTGACAAGAGGCATTTCAGTGAAATGTGAAGCTGAGGTGCTGCATTCCTGCTATCTGGAAGAACAGCAGAATTGTAAGAAACACTTAATGGTAGATTTTCCAAAGTGGAACTTTAGAATGGGAAATTTATTTTAAACTAAAGGTTTATTTAATGGAACCAGAATAAGTCAGATCTAAATGAACACAACTTAGGACTAAAATGAATCTGTATTTTTAAAAATATGCATATTATGCTTTTTAAATAGTATCTTTACAAAAATGTAAGAGTACTGGATTTATGACTGAAAATGCCAAGTAGCTTTCTTACATAAATATTTTCAGGTCTGAAAATATTTTTAAATTCAAATGAACAATTTATTTTAAAACCTAAGAAGTTATTAGCTTGTTAATAATTTTCTTTTAATGATAAAGTACATTTACACATGCAAATAAATGAATGAATGATAAAACAAGGAAATTTGTAGATCCATTGTGTTAATGATCCACAGTGGTAATAAGAATACCACACCTAATTTAATGAGGCTAAATGTTGTTATCTTAATTTATCTGTCTATTTAAATTTAAAAACTGTTAAATGGGAATAATAATTTAATTAAAAATGGGACTAATTATTAATTTAAGTTGTTTTTTCTATGAAAGATGTTGTTTTTCATGGGAAAAGCACAAAATCTTTTGAGGTAAAGAAACCATGTACAACATTGCCTTAGGAACATTTTCTTCCAATTAAAGCATTTACAATACTATGAAAATATATTATTATGCTATCATACGTGCAAAGGCAAAAGGAGAGAAACAGAAATTGCATTGAATTTAATCTCAGGGAATCTTCCCACTTCATTATATTTCACATTTCTTGATACTCACCAGGGTACACTGTGCAGGTGCTGAGAAAAGGATTTGTCCACTGCAGAATTTTTCTCAAGGCTATGAGGGGGAGGGGGAGAGAAAGAGAAAGAGAGAGACAGAGAGAGAGAGAGAGAGAGAGAGAGAGAGAGAAATGTTTCTGCTTCCAAAAGAGGGATATCTTGAATTCCAGTGTCGTTTTCCAGAAAAAACACCTTACTGGTCCACTGGGGTTGAGGAACTAACTGGGTTACTACAGAGTTGAACCAGATTTTTGTTAGAAATTTCTCAGGATAGGTAGTTGGAGGACACAAAGAGGAGAGGACTAAGGTGAAAATTTAGCCTTTGTCAGCCTTTCTTCATGTTCTTCAGATATGTAAAATTTCAGACAGTTTTGAAAATTAGTATGAGGGGAAGTAAAAAAAATTCTGTGTCTGAAGACCACACTTTAAAAAAACTGTACTTTAAAATCCCAAATGCTCCTCTGGTAATTCTTTTGTAAAGTAACACTGAAAGATTATTCAAATTTAAAACAAAATTAGTTCATTGTAGGAAGAAGAGTTGCACTGTCAGAAATAAAAGAAGAAACAACTGAATAGAAGGAGTTATTTAGAACTACTCACCCAACAATTCCTAAGCATCCATGAAATCCGTATCTGAAAAGAGCTAAACATTTTTAATGCAACTAAAATAATTGCCAGTCTTTTCTTTGATGTTTTTTTGAGTCAGATAGAAAAGTATGATAAAATGGGTCTTTTATCCTTCACTTATGAAATTTACACTTATCTGTTGAAAACTTCAGCAGCTTGTTGTGAAGCACATTTCTGCCTTTTCCAGTCTAATTTTGTGTTTTGCAGGGGCTTTTGTTTTACTGTTCAGTTATTTTCAAGTTTTATTACAATGACAAAAAATGGAAATGATATGCATTCTGAAGATGAAATGAAAGGTCTTACTTGCTATTTTGCATGTGAACTTCTAATTTTTTGGGATCTAGCTGCATTTCCTCACCTTGTGTAACCAGTAACTGTGATATGTCAGCAAACCTAGAATCTTAGACAAATAATTATAAAATGTCATATCAAACACCTGGACAAACTAATTGTTATAATCAGAAATATGTGAACTACTCCCAAACATCCAGACTTTCTAAGGATTTTATGAACCCTTGGAGCCCTATTCTGCTGGCTATGAGTCATAAAGAGGATGTCTTCCATCATTTTCAATAGGACTGTATTGCCTAACTTTAAAGGTTTTGGAGCCTCTTATTTTTGTGGAAGAAATGAAGATACAGTTTCGCTGTCTGAGGAAGTTACTCATAGCATTCCAGACTCTTCTCATTTATCAAAAAGGTTTCCTTTTTTCTTTATTCTAGCTATTTTCTGTACCTAATATGCATACAACCATAAGGAGAGAGTATCAGAGGGTGTAATGGTAGACTTTCCCCTCCAATATTATTTATTTTTTAAAAACATAGTTTTGCATTACTTAGTATATCAGAATCATTTTCTGCCTTACTAAAATTGGTTGATAAAGGGATTATGATTTTCTTGCTCAAGTTTTCCCTTGAACAGAAAATAAATTATTAAAAAGCTTTCTTCTTAAAAACAGAAAAGAAGATAAATTTGTGTATCAACAGAAAGCATTTCAGTCATGATGAAATAAGAAAAAAATAATTTCAAAACAAACTGTTTCCTTTTCAGAAAGTGTCAAAACATTTCAAAGACAATTTTCAAAATGCACTCACTCCTTCTGCAGCAGCTATTTCACTATTGAAACATAAATCGCAAGTAATTTTGTGTCTCCTACAGCTGCTTTTACAAGTTTATCTATCTGCCTAAAGTACCATATCAAAACACAGTTCTCATGTGTCTAGTAAAGGTTTTTATTTATCTAAATTGGATTTTAACTACTTTCACTTGAGCCAAATTTCATGAATCTGTGGGTTGGCCCCCCTCAAAAATAAAAAGAACTCCCACAAACTAAAAATAAGTTAAGCATACAACTTAAATATTTTAGCTCTTTCCTTGCAATGTAGCAGTACTCCAATTTTTCTCAAGTATGAAGGGGATGTGATACAATATGGTTAGTGAGACTAGCTTGCTTTCATGGATGATGGTCTTTTAAATACAAATTATTTTACCAGAGACTTTTACATTGAACTTGGACAGTATCAATATTTGTATATGTTCACATATATATATATATATATATATATATATATATATATATATCAATCACACATCTCAGTAAATTAAGGAAAGTCTAGCTGAACATCCAATGCACGTTATGCACTTCATCATATAAAATTATATAGGGACTCTTCTAACTCTACTAAAATTATCTAAAATAACACTACTAAAATTATCTAAAGACACTAACACTTCAGTAGTACAACACTAGAGGGTCTGCTATTGCAGTGATAAAATTACAATGAAATTAAGCAGTTTCAGTGTCTAATAGTATTAATGGTTTATAATAATGAAACATGAAAGCCTTTAACCTGAAAAATCTCCTATTTTCTTATAGAGGAGAGAAAACATTGGGGGTTAAAAATAAAATAAAATGAAAGTGACATTAAAGCCAGTGGGAAACAAAAAATAGCAAGGGCACAGATATAGTAAAATAGATTGACAAGTACCTGTAAAACTGCTGCATACACAGTACTTCACAAATTAAAAGTCATGGTCTATAGACAAAGAATTTGCAAGGGCTGAGTTATCAAAATGGCCCCTTAAAGCCTTGGACTTAGTCCAAGGCTTTAAGGGGCCATTCTTTCACTTTGTGGAACAAAAAAAGAAAACAAAGAAAAAATGGTTTGCAAGAAATCACAAGTCAGTGTCATCAGAATATACAAAAGTCAAAAGTTCAGAGAGGTGGAACCTACTCAGGCAGTGTAGGGATAGCATTGCAGAAAGAAATGTTAGCATTTAAAGCAAAAACTCAGAGGCAAAATGACTCAGACAGTTTAGGTGACACATCCTATATGCATCGTGTATGAGATCATATTATATATACAAATCTAACAATACATGGCAATACCCCCAGAGAGACTATTGAAAGGCAAACATCCTAGTGTTCCTTTAGAGTTCAACTGCAAAGTTCTAAATAGACATTTATGATTGAGAATACATGATTTTGATTGTTAAGATATGGATTTTGGTGGGTTAATCCTGGCTGGATATCAGATGCCCACTAAACTGCTCCTCAGCAGAATGGGAAGCGAAGAAAATAAGACAGAAAAACCTCATGGGTCACGAGAAAGGCAGTTTGGAAAAGCAAATGCCTCATGCAGAAGCAAATGAAACCAAGAGATCAATTCTCTACTTCCCATCAGCAGGCCATGTCCAGCCACTCCTCTGGAATTAGGGCTTCAACACAAGTAATGGTTGCATTGGATGACAAAGAGTAAAATAACAAATGTCCCCCACTTCCTTCTCTTAGTTTTTATTGCTGGGCAAACATTGTATGTAATAAGCTTTAGTCAGTTTGGGACAGCTGTTCTGGCTATGTACCCTCCTAAGACCTTGCCCACCCCTCTGCCTATTGGTGGTGGTGGGGAGCATTGGAAAGACAGCACTGTTCAGCCAAAACACTTGCTATAAATATCAAAGCACAGCACTATGAGAACTGCTGTGGGGAAAATTAACTCCATCTCAGCCAGACACTATACAGGGTTCATAAGTGTACCAGTAAAATTGATCATGCCTGGAATGAATCTCAGTGACTGAGGTCAGGTTACACAGAATGGCCTGTGACCCCAGTGTAAACTATCTTATTACCTGAAGTTCAGTAACTGGATGCAAATCCCCATTGTACATTACTCCCAAGCTATGTTTAGGAGCTGTTTGAAAGGATTTTTGTTAGCCTGAGCCAAAGCTATTTCATAGACTACTCTTACATTTCACAAATATGGGAGATCAGAGGGCAGTGTCCACCTATGAGGCTTAAATGTATTAATTTGAACACATTAATAAAATTCCAGAAAATGAAAATGCATTACAAAGGCAGATCACTAAAGCATGCTACCTCTACAGCCTCTGTCGCTTACACAGGTATTGTTGAGCTCCATGTTCAGAGCACACTAGTCCAAGGACCAGTTTTGCACTTGCTTTCTACACCACATTTTTTCTATATTTCAGAAAGTGACTTCTCTGCAATGTAGTAAAAAATAAGTATTTATTTTACTTTTTTTAGACAGCCAGACAAGGCCTTTCCAGAGCCTCATGGGTTTTTTAAGTCACTTTACTGAAACAATGCTGATGAGCTCCTCTCAATATCTTGAGCAGACACCTCTATCACCTTCAGCTTCTTCAACTATTTTTGGACAGTCGGTCCCAGCTGATTTGTTTTTAGCCCCTCACAAGGTGGATGGGTTGTGGAAAATATCCAGTAGGGTTTTAATGATATTATTTCAAAATATTTTAGATGTCATAAAACAGACAAAACCAGAGTCAAGATGAAAACCACTTTTTGTTTAATTGTAAGTATTTGGAAAGAGAGCCGTTTATCTCTTAGTTCTTTAGCTCTTCTGTGGGTCTCTCAAGAATTCAGCCATTACATTAGTTAAAAATAAAGATTGGCTATTATTTTACAGTACATACCCTCTCAACTCATCTTGAAATTCTCTCACTACTCCTACTGCATGATGTACCAAAATTCCTTTCAGTTTTAACGCTCCATCATCTGTTTCCTTTTCCTTATCCTTGTCAAGTCAATGTTCTTTAGATTGAATTTTCTTTAGATTGAATTTCCAAACCTCTGCAGAGTCATCAGTTCTTTATTATCCTCCCTTGCAGTACTATTGAACATAAGCCTTGAATCCATGTCTTATTAGGAACTATAAAAATTCAAAAAACCACCCAACAATGTAGCTATACTGTTATGCCAGAGGGTGTATAGCTTGCAGAAAACTTGTTGCTGATATCATAAACCAACAATGCTGTTGTTGAGCTATCATAAACCTTATTTATGTTGTCTTTCCCCTCATGTTCAGTAAGGGGGGAAGTTAAATTCTAATGATGACTCAAACAAAAGTTACCATGAGCAGAGGCTGTTCTTATTGCAAAGGCAGAGGGATGAGAATTTATTCAGTTGTATCTATTTACCAACATTTGTGCAAGGCGAAAAAAGGATTGAAATAAGAAACTGTAAAACCAACAGAAATTGAGAGATGTCAAACATTCAAAATGGGATAAGTCAAGAGAAATAAAAAACTTTCTGTGCAGGGTGCTGGTAGTCCTAGATTTCTAGAGCACCTCTCTCATGGAATTTGCTGGTACTCCTCTGAGAAAGAGAGACATTAGAAGAAGACTAGGTTTTATTAGAAAACTATCCCTGCCTGTTCAATTTTTCCACTGCAGAAAAAATGCCAACTTGCAAAGCTCTGAACATTACTTGCCTGTTTTATCAAAAGGAGCAGCAATACCTCATAAAAGAAACTCACTCAGCACATTTAAACAGTATCTTATTCAAGTAATGTAAGTGCCTACTCTACCTTAAAATATTACATTGTGTTTTAGTTGAGCCATTATCAATGATAAGCAGATTTTTAATCAAGGAAATAAGGCATAGTTAATTATGTGCATGGGTTGTGCTTTAAATTAGATTTTATTAGCAGTGCTCATCACCTTCCAGCCCACAAACCAGGTGTGGCATCACAGTTCTTTCTTTAACTACTGCTTGCAGAGATTACAGCCAGAACCAGACTTAATCCAATTAGCAAACAGTGTCCTCATGTGAAAAGTGAGAAACTGCTGACAGTTGCAGTGACTGCCATTAGTGCTCTTCAGTTAAGAGATTCTCTAATTACAGAGCTTGACATCCTCCAAGGTACAATGATAGCCTGAAGATACACTGGGAAAAAAAAAGTACATTATATGTGTAAATAAGGTCTGCTAAAAAAATAAACCACCAGTGTCTATGACAGAAAAGATAGTGTTGCAAAATGTGTGTAGAATGATAAAATGTCTGATTTAAAGGAGGAAAATTAATAGCATTATTTGATAGAGACACATTTCTATGAAATATCTAAACTGTAACAAATAAATTAATTTTCCTGAAACTACAAGTGCATTTCTTTGCTGGATGGCAGTATTTGTTCTCAGCATGGCACATCCACAGTACAAAATTTACAAGGGGTTTTTTGGTGGTTTTTTTTTTTCGACCTCACAGCTTTTTTAAGCTTATGAAATTCTGTGAAATAATATTGACTACTTTGATCTTTATGAGAAGTCCTCAATGCTTAAGCTGCACCTGCATGTGGCCTTTATAAATGTTCATCCATACTGGCCTTATCATCTGTGTTTCAGATATACATCCTAGCATCTGTATTTCATGCTCAGTTAGCATTGTTTGCAACTTTTGTCTAAGATATATAATTTCTTCCAGATTGATTATATCTTGCATTTCATCTTCAGCTGTGATACTTTGTATGATGAAGAAATCCAAATTTAAGAAGTATTTCACTGTTTTTATTTATTTTACTCTTTCTTCACTAAAAAACTTTACGAGAGTCCTTCTGTAAACTATTTGTCCAAAAAAGAAAGTTTTGAGGAATGCATATGACAACCTGAAGAGTAGGAGAAGTTCCAAGAAGAACATATTTTTCAGGAAATGTAATGGCCTGGAGCTGGGGAAAAAAAGGGCAGCCTCTCAGCTAATAATAAGGTAACGTGAGAAGTGCTGAAGTTTGTTAAGATGATTGTATTTTTTCCTAAATAGAATTAAATTTTTAAAAACCCTGAGACCCTTTAGCTCAATGTCTCCCTATCCCCTTACAAAATTTTCTCTGACTGATAGAGCTGTACTGTGATGACTATTGCAGCGAGAGAGATGAAATATTATTTGAGAAGTATAAAACATACTGCAGATCATGAAGAGAAACAACACAAATGCTTATATTATCATAAAATTAAGTAGAGATACCTCTGGCTAGATAGGAAACAAATGTTAAAAAGTCTAAAGCATATATACATATGCCCTTCTTAGAACTCATTAGCATGGTTTAGATGTTTCATGGGCATATTCTCAAGTGATCCAGAGAATCACATAGAATTATTACCTAATCAAAATGCAAGATTCATTGGTGTGTGATGTAATTAAGGAATGATGTTTGAATGTGTTCATTAAAATGGAATCGAAAACAGATGAGACCTAGGGTCAAGGTCCTTCGACAGCTAACTTTACCCTAAAGTCCAATATGATACAGCTACAATTATTAGTTTAGCAATTTAATGAAAACTCATGAAGTCTGAAAAGGTTAATCAGTTCTTCTTATTGAACTAAATTCGCATGAAAAGAAAGTCAGGTTTGAACAATGCTATGAGATACAAGCAGTACCCTGGCCAGGGTTTCTTCTAAAACCCCGTGAAAATATTAACACAGTGCAGTTCAGTTAGGATATCAGTTTGAAAAAACAGCAAAAATCATCACATGGAGATGATACAATTTCCTTCCTCAGGAATGTTAAAATCATCAGTAGAAACATTCATGTTTTCTGTCATAATTTACACAGGTTTGATGGAATCTCAACCAGGGTTGCTTGAAGTTACCTTACAGTAGTGAAATTTTAGTCTTCACCTTTCTGAGTAATTTTCTGACATGTTTATATTGTTGCCCATAATTGCTGGTAATTAGGTATTATAACATAAATCCTCAGTAGCCCTCTATCTCAGGAAAATCCTAATTTTTGTGGAGATATGGTGTAGGGATTTGTTCCATTTAGCTACCTTCTACCTTCTACACAGACTTTTTATAATGAAATGCCACCCTATGCAAGCAAGATCACTGTCATTGTCAATATTAAGAGCAGTTGCCATTAGACTAATTGTCATTGGAAGTATAAAATTGCAAGCTGGTCTGTTTGGATAGCATTACATCTTTTGTTGAAATAACTCTTTCCACAAAAATAACCTAGCATACTTCTGTATAGATGGATGAAGACAATACTGCATTTCTCTGTTCAATATGAATCAGAGACTCTGAACATGCAAAGACTATGAAAATTGGAAGAATCATTAACTCAGTTAATCAAATAGGCTGATCAAGCAGTAGTTAAAAATCTATGAAAAAAATGGTAATATGACAACTGGTGAATCTTCATCTCCCCTACACAAACCTCCATTTGCACTTTGTTTGAGCCTGTATGACCCTAAACGACTACTTGAGTATATTAACTCAGAATCAGCCATCTTATGCGGATTCCAGACTGAAAATTAGACACATTCAGCAGAAAAAAAACCAAGCACAAATAATCTGCACTACATAGACGTACCACAGACTCTTCAAAGTACTAGAAAAAAAATTGCTGATGTTGCTTGCACTGTAAACTTAACATATTTTCATAAATGTGTATTGGCAGTGTCTGTCTGTGGGCAGCTGAGGTTCACTTCTAAAATAACATGGTCATTGAAGGTAATTTCTGAAGTGCTGAATGCGCGAGGGCGTACGCGGCCCTAAGTCCGGCTAGCAAAAGGGGAGAAGCGGCCGACGCCCCTGCGCATCAGAAGCCAGCCCCCCTTGGTGTCCTGGCCTCGGGCTGGGCTGGATTGAAGACTTGGGTTCACGCAGGACGAGACAAGAGAGGAGGCGACCACTTGCTGGGGGTAAAACGTCGGTTTATTGAAGAGCCCACTTGCAGCACAGGGCAAACCAACAGGTGGAAAAATCCACAGCAAAATGGCCCCGAACACGGGGGGGGGGGAGACAGAGTTTTACAGGGAAGGGGTGGAGACGGGAGGGGAAGCCCAGCTAACCAATCGGGGAACATGTGGGGAGGTACATAAGAAAACTGACACAAAAACTTATCCAATAAACATAGAACAAAGGAGGGGCCCCGGAACGCCAGCCAACCACAACCCCCAGAGAGAAGAATGTTCTCGAAAGCAGGGAGGAGTGGGGGGTGATTGACTGGGCTCAGGGAGGAGGAAAACTTTACTTATATGGTGGGATAAGGGAGGAGCAGTTATGTAACTTGGGAGATTGACAACTAACAGGGGCAGGGGTAACCCTAGTAACATAACTGTAAAAAGCTCTGTGGCGGGAAAACTGGAGGGGGAAGAACCATTTTACAAAGAACAGGGGGGAACAGTACATAAAATGGGGGAACAAAACAAGAAATTTAAAAACACACTACAACAGCTGAAGAGGGAGGCAAGTTGAAAGATTACATTGTGGATAAATGTTGTATTGGGCTAAGCACAGCTAAGTTGAGACCGCTGAGCTCAAGCTGCATAATCAATCTTTCAAGGCAAGCAAAGGAACAGGGGAAGGAAGAGGAACTCCTTACAAGCAGTTTTCTCTACTTTGCTTCATTCCTAGCCTGTGGGCTCTGTAGGCCAAATTTGAGTACATTAGCATTTACATGGAAATGTCCTGGAGGAAAGCAATCCTTCAGAAGCCTACAACAAAGATGTAGAGATCCCCATTTCTTTTCTTAACTACTCCGGGGCCACTGCAAACCAGGTTTCCAGATTTTATGAATGCTGTTTTCAATATTGTTCTAAGCAAATAGTATTGAAATTATTAAGAAAGAGTTGCACCTCAGGGTTAAGTACAGCTGGCAACATTCACAACAGCTTGCAGGAAGCCTAAGGTTGTAGGAGGAATTGGGTTGGTAATCTCAGGGTATGAAGGCACTATTTGTGCCATTTCAACTCTCTGTGCAGTAGATGAGGACCAGTCTACTGTCAGTTCTGTCACCCTCCAAGACTCCTTGGTCCAGGGTGAAGACTGAAAAGAAAATAAGTCATATTCACTACACACTTTTTCATATGCTTCCTCTTACATGTACCTACTTCAAATCACTATCCATGAGAGTAATGGGAACTGAGGTTTATATTCTCTTTTATGGCCACATAGAGTCAGCATTTCTTGAGCATGTAGACATTTAAAACTTCAGAAGGAAAATTAATTAGAATTGATGTCTATGGTATCTCCGCTAAGTATATTTGGAGCTCTTAGGTAGAAATTCCAAAGTCCAAATTAGGAAGTAACATTTCTTTCTGCTGACTCAGAATCACAGAATCATATAATAATAATAATATATTGCATGTTTTTGCTGTTGCTGTATGTTTGTATTTATTTTTTTTTAAATATACATTTCAACAAAGGGGTGAGATCAAGTTATTTATTATCAGCCATCAGGGCCAGGAGTTGGACTTGATGATCCTTGTGGATCCCATCCATCTCAGGATATTCTATGATTATCAACTTTGTTCCTCTCCTTTTTGGTCTTAGTGCCATTCCCCATCTTGTTCACTAACTAACTTATTTAGGATCTTTCTTGTTTTCCTAATATATATATTTATCAGAATTATGTTTTCCATTGTCACTTGAGACCAAAAGACTGCATTGCACAACAGATATTTCACCTTAATCACAAATAGCAGCAAATTAATATCATTCTACATTCTAGGCACTTACTAAGAAAAAAATATTCTGTAACAAAATAAGTGGAAAAATACAACCCTGTGAATAGAATTATTTATGAAACATTCCCTTTTTTATTGGAAAACAATTAGTAATGCAATTTGTTTTCAAATCTAATCCATTAATTTATGATATTACTATTTTATTGAGAAAAGTGATGGTTATAAAGATAAACACAAAGGCTAGGACTTCTGGAAATTATTATTTCTTATTGAGACTCTTCAGTGATTTCTCTTAGAGCACCCATGTCATTATGCATAAAATGCTTTAACCTTGTGAAGACCTAGGTGCACATATTATTTCCATTTGAAATTGAAGGATTAAGGCTCAGAGTGAATGCACCCAGACTTTTCAGGAGGTTTATCTGGTAAGTGTGGGTACTTGCAGACAGCATTGGTCTTTGAGAAGCACTGTATGATCAAAAAGAATACTCTCAACTCATTTAAAGTTGAAGCATAGGGGATTTTTAATCCTACTATGAATCAGGCTCCTTTCCCATGACTCAATAACGAACATATAGTTACTGCCTGATGGGTTTTAAATCTTACAGAACACAGGTGATGGAAAAGAAAGATCAGTTCTATTACCAAAGCCTTTTTTAATCCTATTTTATTGAAAACCTACATCATCCAGTTACAGAGAAAACAAAACAGCCAGAAGTGGTCAGCCATACTCTGGGTGGACCAGACCCTCAGTTTTTTGACCTTCTGCATAGTTTTGTGTGTTTTTCAACTGTAGTCACTAAAAGAACAAGAGAAGCAGTTCTGGTCTTTAAGAGGTACTTTTTATATGAGGAATTTTAATCACCTTGACCTACTTATTATGTTAGTATGGAAGGTAAACCACAAATAAATGTCACTTCCTCTCACGTCAGAGACTGGCAAACTTTTATTAAAAAATCCACCACCAGAACTACCCAAAGATAACCTTCCTCCCTGCCCAGCTCTGGGCTATTTACAGAGAAGCTAAGTCCTCAGCAAAACTGAAACTGGTGTGGGCTTAAATGTTATTTTTTTAGTAAAGTGTTATACTACATATTCTAGCTGACTGCTTCACATAGGAGCTAAGATTATGTTCTAGAAAATTTCAGGAGAGAAAAAAATAGGTCACTTAGTCTTATGAACATATTTGTGGAAATTTTTATGCATTCAACTTTAATAGTATTTAGTAGATATTTGAGATTTAGAACCCTACTTAGAGATGTTTTACAGATCTGAAGCACTAATAACTGTAAAGTTGCTTGTCAGATTAGGTTTCAATGAAGTTTGATTAATATACATTAATTTTGCTGAGTTTGACTTTTGCCTATCATTCCAGGGCTCTTAGGGAAATTCTCAGGCATGGAGTTAACATTTTTTTATATTTTAAACGAGTTATGAAGCAAAAGAAGTTTGTGTTGTTTTCATTACCCTAATCTAGCAAAATGTAATCAAAGCATGTAGAAAATACATAGAATGATAGAATCACACGCTGTTGTTATCAAAAGCCACATCTGACTTCCATGTTTATTTGGAAGTACCTTGCGGTACAAATATGGCAGTTTATTCATGGATGTAAAATCAATGCAATTTATTTTCATCCCTTACCCTTCTACAAGTTCATTAGAAGTCATGCAGACCCTAAACAGGCAAAGACCATGCTATCAGAACAGCTAAACCCTTCAAAATTTTTATGCAGTTAACTGAAGAGAAATATTTTCTTCTATGTCAAAGGTAATCACCCCTTACTCTTTTACCTAGCCAAATTTTCAGCGCGCTAAACTTCTCTTATTTAGTGTTATTAGCTCCCTCACATTTGGTGAAAACATTCATACAATTGTTATATTCACAACTAAGGATTAAAAGATTAGGACAAACTCTCAACAGCAAAAGGCTGGGCTACATAGCTGAATTATAGAGGATGGCAACTGTCTCTCATCATGTCTCCTTCCTACCCTAAATGTGTTTATTTAGACCAGTGTTGCAAGTTGAAATTATTTTGCCTCTCTTGTAAGGTTTTTCTTTTTTGATGTTATTACTTCAGTTTTATCTGTATTATCTTTTAAACAAAGTATTTATATAGATTTTATATATCACTTCATCAACATACATTAGCCAAGAGAAAAGATGTACACATTTTGCCAAAATTATTTTTAAAAACCTCATCCGACTGAGTAAAGAAGGATTTAACTTTTATGACAGCAAAAGCACTTTGGTTTTCACTTATTATTTTAACAATTAAAATATTTGTGTGTATGTTCTTTCAACCTTTTTAGATGCTTTTGAAAAAGACATTCAGTTGCAAATAAACCATCAATTCAAATTACATTCAGTAATAATAATTTTCCTACTAACAAGCTACAAGTCAATAGTAAAGATTTGTCTACGCTTAGATCTCATTGACATTTTTCAGTATTACTTTAGAGGTGGAAGTGGAGGTCATTTTCAAAGAAAGCTTAGTGCTGCTATTGAAACTAGCACCAAAAAAAAGACAAACTTCTTGAAGACCTGCTTGATGGCAACTGAAATCAGTGCTTCCATTTGAGACCTTTAGTGGAAATAGAATCATCTGCAAAACCTACAATTCATTTCTAGTCCCACACTGTACTCCAATAATATAGAAATAATTGCCTAACTGCTTACCTTCCACTGAAATATTTTTCTCCTGTCTTTACAAAAATTTGAAACTCTCTTTTTCAGCCAAAGATTCAGAACTGCTGTGAAACTGGTATAAAGCAGCGAAGTCAAGAAAACACCAGTTGGCACGATGCCTTTCCTACAAAGTAAAAACTAATATTCCTTATCTCCTTTCCCCTCACCTTAATTCCTTTAATTTCCCTTGTTATTTTTTTAAGATACCTTTTCAGCAACTCATCTTTCCTGACATAAAACAAAAAGGATTTCAAAATCTATCACAAGTTTGTGACTTTTTTTATCCTACTCTGTTTTAAAAATTTGCAAGGTTTAATATATTTTTTACATTTTCCCAAGGACATACAATCTATCCCACAAAAACAAGATAATGGAATAGCGAATCCTTGAAGCTTAATGACTGCTTAATTTTTAAGGAATATGACCAACTTTCACTAAGTTTTCAGTTTCAAGTCAAAAGTATCCAAATCAATACTGCAAAAATCTTCCATTTAAGCCTATAATCAGTGTTTGCCAATGCTGAATGAACATCAGTTATTAATAACGGATGTGGTTTGGGTTGTTTTACTCATGTCTGCTTTTAGAGTATTATAAAGGGTTGTTCCTGTCAAGTGCATCCATCACACAGGCTTCACAGCTCTGAACATAAAAAAAAAAAAGAAAAAAAAAGGAAGAGCAAAAATTACTGGCTAAACACACACGTCTGGCTGGGATGTAACTTTTAACCTTTTGTTAAATCTGAATGCATTCACCAAGGGAGAGAGGGAGTAAGATTTGCTTTAACACATGAAGAAATCACAAAAAGCAGTACCAGCATCCTGAAAAAGGTGTAAAGCAGCGTGGCTTCATTTTCCTCAGTGACCCCAGCTACACAGAAGAGGAGTACCTGCTTCTTGATTTTGAGGCTTCACATTGCTTTGTGGTCCCATGATGTCAGGGACTTTAGGTCTGATAACTTAAAAGAGCTGCATGGAAAACTTGTTACCTAGATCAGCCAGGAAGGGATGGAGGTGGCTGTGCAATATCCCAAAAGGAAGCTTTGGCATCAGTTTGTCTTCTGTGGTCCAGCTCTCACCACACCTACAAAACTTAGCAGATCTGTACAGTAAAACAGTAATAGGGCTGGAATTAATCTCATTTAGCCATCAGCGTGTTAGGCATGTGATCTCAGTATGTAATTTAAGCTCCTTTAACAGAAATAGGGAAGAGAAACACCTAAAGGTGACACAACCCACTTTTGCTAGTCACCCACATTGTTATGGTATAAATTATCCCCACAGTTTTACTTTGTCCCTTAATTGAGAAAAGAAATCATAAACAAGGTACTGTAAGAGCAAGCAAACTCCAAGGTTGCTAAATCTATTAGAATGGTTTGATTGAAGAAGAATTGAAAATTTTCTACATAAAAGGAAACTAAGTAATTTACTCTATTAATGTTGAAATTGCATTCAGAATACTTTGAAGATTAAAATCAGCCTTAGAGCTTTAGTTTTAAAGTGCAGACTGACCCAGACCAGCATTCAGTTTTTCCTTCCTGACAGTCTGCCCCAGCATCCATTATCTCCCTTTTCCTTTTGCCTCCAACTTAGTCCCAAATTTTACTTTCCAACACTGTTGAAATATGCTTATCCTCTGGTTTTTCTCTTGACTCCATTCAAATTGATCATCCCTTTATCTTACACTGGTTGTGCACTGACAACAAATTAATCAATGCAGGGTAGAAGAACTCAGATGTACCCTTGCACAGTGGAAGCAAGTGTGCTCTTTGCTTAATGTGGTAATGCTAGAAAATTTTCCATGATCATATTACTCAAAGTAGCAGCTTAATTACATGGTATGAGCTTTTATATAGGCACTTTGATTATTTAATTATTGAAATAACAGCTGGAGAACAGAATATTACTTTCTGAATTAGCTTCTTCTGCTTGATTCAATATATTAGTTTTTGTTCTTGATGGGCTTCTATTAACTGTTTCAACATGTTCCTCTCAACAGGGATACTGGTGCAATTCTAATTTCAATTGTGATCTGGATGCTATGTTACTTTTGGTATATAAAAAGTGTATGTGTTTTTTCATAGTAAACTTTTGACACATTGCATTTAATTTCATTCTTTTAATATCATTCTGTCTGGAGTGGCTTCTTATTTCTTCCATTTAAGAATATCTGCAACACATCTATGTTCAGATTGTCCCTGATCATAAACCAAAGTATTATTTATTTTTGTCTCAAGATTTTAAGTAGAAATATCAGATTTTATTGTAGTCTTTCAGATATTAGTAGATCAATGCAGAAGAATGATATCAAATAGGTAGAAAAAAAAATCCTTTTTCAGATTAACATGAGGAAGTTTTAATTAACATAATGCATTCAAGATTTGTTAGAAGACATCAGCACAAAAAATACAAACTTCAGATTAAATTAGGTCACATTGGAATAACAACTCCTCTTAGAAGGTGCTTTATTCATTCATGTCTAAATTAGTTCTTAATAGAAACAGCTTTAATGATTATGAAAAAATATCTTTTTGTCTCTAGCTTCTGTGGTTATGAAAAGATTTTGAAAATATGAAATAATCACAAAGCACTGCTGAGGACAAGAGTAAGAACACCAGCAACAAAACCAAGAGGGGAAAAAATAATTCAAATAATTTCTTACTCTCTGAGCAAAACCTTGAGGGTCTATTCCTCCTCTCCTGCCTGGGTGACAGCAGTGGCATGAATGCATGGAGCAGTGAGCAGTCCCACGGGGATGTGCAGCCGGGTCAGGCTGTGCCTGGGACACCAATGTGACACTCATGGAACACAATGGATACAAGAGCTTTGGCCATGAAATCTCTGCACTTCAGCACAGGGCCTGCAGCTCAGCCACGCTGTGTCCCTCCTTCTGTCTGCTGCACTCAGGCTCCTGGGAAAGGCTTTATGCTTTTTCTCTGGCCTGTTGGATGTTATGTCAATATTTTGGTTTGTTGGGGCTTTCCCCTGCATTTTAAATTAAGATGATAAATGCAAACTATCCTACAAGAGTCACCGTTAGATATTTCTTAAAGATGAAAAAACCTCAGTGCAGGTATCATGTATGCAAAAAAACTACAGAAGGAAAAAAAAAGAATAGTATTATTGCCAGTCTTGTTGAGAAAATCCCAAAAATTTAAAGGGAGGATTTAAAATTAATTAAAATTAAAAAAAAAAAAACAAAACAGGGAATGAAGCTTTAGGTAGTAATGAACACAAGAAATAACCACAGGAAAATGAAGCTAGAGATCATGATGGTGTAATTACGTTGCCTGTCATGCTTAAACAAGACATAATTACCTACCAATAGGAGAACTCTGTAAGAGGCAAACCTGGATACATTGGAATGGAATAAGAAAAAAGAGATATATTTTTCTGTAAAAACATCATTTTTCATATTTAATCACATCTAACTTTAAAAATGTGTTCAGACACATCAAATATTTAATGATTTAACCCTGCATGTTGTTTGATAGGAGTTGAGCGTTTAACTAACCTTTCTATTAGTTCACTTGATTGAGATATTACGACTGATGGTTTATTCCTTCTTTACCTGATATTGAAATGACAATACCAAAGTTAAGGTGCAAACTTATTCAGTCACTACAATGTAGACTGATCAAAAGAATTAATATATTTTATTTCTGAATTAGAACAATCTCTGTCACACTTCAGATCAATGAAACAAACTAAAAGTAAAAGAGGAAAGAGAGGTCCTACACAGCTTACATTATATGGAATTATATTTTTTAACTCGCTGTAACTACCCTGAAAATGTAGTTCTGTGTTTGACACTGGGCTGTCAGAGCTCCACAGCCTGTTAAGTACTACAAGTCTCATCAAGTGACCCTGAGGTGAGGTCAGTTGGTCAGAGCATGGTGTTAATAACACCAAGGTCATGGGTTGGATCCCTATATGGGCCATTCTCTTTGGAGTTCGGCTTGAAGATCCTTCTGGGTCCCTTCCAACTCAGATTGGTCTATGAAGCATAGGACTAATCTAAAGGAAAATTTATTGAAACAAAAATGTTTGATTTGATGTTTGATTCTTAGATAGTAAGGTCCTTTCAAAGTGTCTGATTTGAATCCACACAAAACAAAAATAGTCAGATCTTGTCACAATAAGCTGCTGGAAATGCAGAAAAAAAAGCCAAAGAAATTCATTTTGCTTTGATAAGTATATTACTCTGAGATTGTAGATCAATTTTAACTCTTTTTGGCCAGATTTTTGCAAATTTCTCCATAATCCTGAACACCCCATGACTGCTCATGTAAAACCTGTTGTTAGGGTCTGGTAAGCACCCTTCTTCATTCACTTTGAGCTTGGTTCAGTGGAAGACCAAGGATAAACTCCAGAAAAACTACAGGTTGCTTTGCTTGAATTTAGGTATCTTCTTCAAAAACACTGCTGGGCTATCTAACTTATCACATTGAGTATCTTCCTTGCTGAATTTTATAAAAAATTTCTAACATTATGGGCATGCACTTTTAGACAGTTCTCATATGGAAACGTATGCACTGATATATGTACCTGCTTCAGGCCTATTGCAATGTTTAAGTATGTACATGCCTGTTTCATAGACATGCAACATCAGAGTAACACAGCCTGACACTTTAAGACCATTTTGGCATCCATTCACAGAGGTCTGTAGAAAAGAAGTTGGAGTTCACTTGCTATTATGGTTCTACAGGAAGGCACTTAAACCCAATAACATTTTCACCCTGATGGAAAATAAGTTTTATTTCTCTTGTAGATGTACAGCTCTAATGGACTGTAGCTCTGAGGTCAAATGAATAACAAACATTCGTAAGACTCAGCTAATCAATTCAGGTAGTACAGGTCTGTTTTCTATGCTATTTATAGACATTAAATTAGAATTTTGAAAAGACAAAGACACACAAAAGAACAAAACTGAATAAATCCAGTCAGAACCAACACCTAGATGAATACCAATTGGTATGAGTATCTCACACATTTGAGTTCTCTCAAATAATTGGGAAACACTGGGAAATATGATCAGCCAATAGCTAGAGGTTTGAGGTTTCTCTTGATAAGACAACATGAAGCTGTCATGCCTATTTTTAATATGATATACCCAGTCTTTGAATTTTTTCAGAGTCTTCTTTCCCAAGTTTTAATGGCATAATTTTTTAAAACATTTTCTTTAATTCATGCAACATAATTAGTGTTTTATCATACAGTAATGAAATTTTCTCTAGAAAATCATGTTTTCTGTGGCTTAAGGCAATATTCAAGTTTTTACTAACATTTCATCATTCTTGGTTTTGTTTTTTAAATGTTTTTATTGGTCTTAAAGAGTTTTTTCTGACTGTAGATCTTCTGTGTTTTACTTATTTTTCTGCTACACTGTGGGAATGTGTTATTCTTACATGGATGTTTAGGTTCCTCAGCTTATATTTATTTCTTGGATATTTTCATCTTGCTTTTGATATCATTCCCTTAACCTCTCTGTTTTCTAAGATGTAACCTCAACATTTTCAAAGAATTTTGACTCAGGCTTCCTGCTTCAGGGGCATAAACCATTTTTTTCTGAGGGCATCCTGAGGCATCAATCTGTATTCATTACTGTGCCTCACTGATGTCATGGATTTGGAGTAGAACTGACTGAATTTTTATTGGATTTCTTAACATAGTTTTAAGTTCTAAATCCTACACTCTCAAATATATCCTTTCTGATATATACAATTTTCTTTGATCTTTTGAAATGCCCCTTGAAGTAATAACAAACCTTTTTTTTTGAGGTTGTCAATGAAAGAAGTTGGTTTAGGGAGCCGGTTCACTGAACTCTGCATTTTGTTTTGTAACAATTTAAAACTAGATTCTTTATTAATACAGCCAGAATCCAAAATGGACTTTTTTTTTTCCTCAAGTGCTTTAATATTAATGATTTTGATTTCTTTATGAGTAAAAGCTAATAGACCTTCAATGGGAAGTGTATAGCTTGCTAACCCAGTTGCACCTATGCATTATGAAGTCATAAATTGAGCAGAAAAGGATCAGTATTGCTGTTGTACTCTTCTTCAGTATTGTTCAGAGACACAGTAGCAGAGAATAGCTTGTTTTCCTCTATCTGTCAAAATTGGTTTTCATGGCGGTTTCTGTCCTGCTGCCTAGGAAGACATCCTATCTTCCTTTTGACCAGGGACATGTAGAGCACATTTCTTGTCCAAAAGTCACAATGACATGCTTAGAATTGGATTTTACAGTCACCCTGTGTTCAAGTGTGATTGCTATTTTTTTCTTATAGCAGTGTTCTAGAGAGGGCTATAGTTCTTTTTTTCTTCACCTTTCATCCTCAGCAATGATAGCAACAATAACTGCTAATAGTACACTATGACAGTCGTGGTGGTTGAAAAGATCTTATTCAAACTTGAATTTGACAAGTAAAATTCTACAGATGATAAATATAAAAAAACTAAACAACAAAATAAGCCAACTACACCTGAACAATAACAGTCAAAAATCCCACCAAACCCCCATATGTTATTCTTCACAATATGAGTACTACTCTATGCAAGAATTCATGTCCTGGCATCATTTTGCCAAAAGATTTGAACAAGAAAACATAGTTAATTCCTTTTAGAGATGAATTCCCTCCTCTTTGTGGATTCATTTATATGCGATTTAGAGAGCATAATTCTATGCATGCTTTTTTTAAAGGGGAGAAAACAGCCCCAACAAAATAAGAATGAGTCAATAATTTATTTAAAAAGAGGAAAGCATAATCAGTGCTTCAGGAGTATGAATTGTTTCACTGCATAAGTTGTCCAGTTTGATGAAGTACCAGACCTAGGCCCCATTTGTCTGCACTGTGAAGTGAAACATTTTCGTTGTGTTTAAGAAACAAGTCCACCATAGATTTCCCTTGTGGAGAAGATCAGTTTCCAATGAAAGCTGGGTAATCTGTATTTATTGGATGTGGTATTCACCCACTTAAACTTCTTTGGGATATAGAATAAACCATAATAAAGATAAAGCACCAGTTAATTTATCCAGGAGATAGCCATCTCTAAAGCACTTTCTTCACAATCTCTGCCTGCTACATTGACCTTTGTAGAGGATACAATTAATCCTCTAACATAACCGAGAGTAACAACTAATATCCTGACAACAGTCTTGTGTTTAAAGTTCTCTGCTTTCCCTGACATATATAAACATGCGTCTAAACTAACAATGGCTTCAGAACGTTTTAGTCACACTGGGGAGAGGGAAGTGTTTCTATTTGCAAAGTAAATTGCAGAACACATCAGCTTACAACAGCCGTGTTGAAATTTTCTCTCAGTTTTAAAGATAGCATCGGCTAAAAACGTACTCTCTTTTATGTACAAAGAATCTCTTTGAATCTGTATTTCATTAATCAATGCTGTCAAAAAACATTTGGTGACTGAATACTTGAGCTTCTGAGAGTTTAATTTAACTTGGTCTCATATTAAGAAGATGGAGGCTCCCTCTTTCCTAAAACTCAATCCTTCCTTAGAGCCTCTGTTTGGGAAATGAAAGTATTAGGAGTGTGAAGTATCTTCCAAGTTTAGCTGCTTAGAAGCTAAGTATCTAGTTCGAAGCAGTCATCCAGCTCCCTCTGTAGCTGGGAGGAAGAGATAAGTGTAAGCTAAAGCAGTGGTATGAAAGCTGGAAAAATACAAAATCTAATTAATGGAGCTGTGCAAGTGACATAACGAAGAAGCTGGGAGTGATTGACAATCTGACAGAAAATAGACTATAAAGCAGGATGTCTTTAGCCCGTCAAAAATCTGTAAAAGTGTTCTCAAACACTTCTACTCAAACACCACCTACTATTGCAAGTAGGAAGATGCACAGAACTAGTAATGTGTGCATATGATCTTTGAAGATATAGAGAATGAAATAAACATTTCTTTCCTACTAATTGCTACTGTTGCTAACATTTGCATGGTTATGGATAAAGCAATATTAAAAAACTACAAGTGTGTCCAGATTGATAATCAGTTGTACAACATATGCTACAATAGAGGAGGATCATTACAGTGAAATTCTGGGAGACAGAGGACCCGGTGTGTCCAGAGAGACCAACTGCCCCAGGGAGCTGAGGCAGGTTCATGTGAGAAAACTGCTGGGGGTCAGTGGAACAATGACAAAGGAGAGAATGGCAAATTAAAAAAAAAAAAACACTTTAGAAACCTGGTTCATTCAAAATAGCTGGGAAAATTGCTCTTTGAAAGTGATGATCTCCCACTGATACAGACTGAGACTAATTAACCAGTTTCAATTAAAATCACTTTTGGTAGGTCTGAGTGCAGCCCATTCCAGGTGCGCTGCAATGAACCTTGGATGTCAGCAGAGTTTGCATTAATGTCTGCAAAGCTGTGACATTAACCATGCAGATGAAGCAACAGCTTTAAAACTGAAATCAACATTTAACTCTGGGACACACACCTCTAATGATCATAATTAGTGCTGCAGGACAGATAGCTGGACCTTCAGTCACTAGCTACCTACAGATGGGGGTAGATAGGCAGAAACAAACTGTGCTTTGAAGGGAACTAGAGGCTTCTTTTAATATTTTAGTCTTTTACATTGCACTGCATGGAACTTACACTGAAGGTGAATTCATTATTCACACTTTCAATGATTACTGCATAAAATCAAAAGAGAAGGAAAGAAAAAGACTATTATAACTTACCTTCTCTGAATATTAGGCATTAATACATATATTTTTATCAGGGAGACAATAATTTGACTTTCACTTTATGAAAGAATTTTTCCTGACTTGCATAGAATTTTTTAACCAGTGTATTTCCTAAATTACCTTTCAGTTCACTAACACCTCCATCATCCCAGAGCTGGTCCATCTGCTCTTCCTGATGTTACTTGTGAGATGAAGTGGAATAATTTGCTTCAAATAGGACTGCAGGGTAAATCATTTGTTGGGCTTCTATTGAACGTGAAGGCCAAATCTTAAAATCTCTGAATAAATTTAAATAAAAGCAAGCAAGTTCTTATCATTATTTGGATAGTCAGTGCAATTTCAAGACTTGATTAAAAAGAAATCTCCCATTACTATCAGCATGTTTTATGCAATGCTTGCTTTTCACTTTTTTTATTTAACAAATACAGACTCCACAGGTTCTCAGATGTCAATGAAAAAAGAGCAATATTGCTCAATAGCACAGCAAAACAATATAGTTTTGTATATAAAATAACAGCAAAACCAATGGTTATGTTTCCAGGATAATATATTTTAAAAGACATAATATAAGCCATAAAATAAATTTGGTTTGTTTCTCATCTCTTGATATATCCCTTAATTTTAAACAAAAGGCAAGGAATAAAGTTAACAGACTTTATTACTATCATATTTCCATAAGTTTTCTTAAAACCCATTCATCCTTGAATAAATTCCCTACTGTGTTACTCCTGTTGTAGAATGGTATATTCTTGTACAATAAACAGAGTTATTCAGTAGTGAAATGCTGGTGAAAGAGGTATTTTCAGTGGCATCTAGTTTATATACCTCTGGACAGTTCTCAAGTATATGAAAAGTTCCAGTATATGCCAACAGTGTCATTACTCACAGCTTTCTTTGTTTCGTGAATTTGACTTCTCCTTTGAAGTCTGCTGGTAGGGAACAGGGAAATTGAGCAAAACAAACTGAATAATATTCCCTTAAATAATAATTTGAAAAAAAATTGTGTTTGTAAATGAACAAAATTATGCTAGTGTGGAGTAGTGATTCATAGATTTGTCTTTAGAACAGAACTCTGCTAAGTGACATAGAGATGGGCTCTTGGCTGTCTTGGCTGTGCAGGGGAGTTTGGTTCGGACAGAGTTCCTATTCTTCCATAGTGTTCAGGCAGGAAGTGACTAATCTGTGTGAGTAGATCAGATTTAGATGCATACTTTTTGTAAACAGCTAGATGATATGCAGCATGCTCCAAAACACTTGCATTCGTTTTACTAACATGCATTTTAATTTCCATCTATAAAGAGGAAATAATGTGAAATGAATCTTGTTATGTTAGATAGTTAAAGAACCTTTATAAACATGAAAGTTCACAGAGGCATGATGGTGGGCAGTAAATCTTCAATACCTCAGTCAGGAAAAGGAGCCACTGCCCCAGCCCCAGGGCAGTGGTAGGGGTGGTCAGGTCCCATGGGAGAGGGGTCATCCAGCAACTGGAGTCAGTCAGTGGGGACACTCTCTGTGTCACCCCACAGAAAAGGAGCTTTGCCAAGGGCTACAGAGCTTGCTGAGAAAAGCAGAGTATTTGAGGACCAAAGAGTACGTGTTATGGGATATTTACATATGGAAAGGGAAAGGTAAAGATGCTTAGGCCAGGAGAAAGTGCATTCCTTGTGTTCATACCTGCCTACAAAACCAGTTGTCACGACTTCTCTACTAATGTGCACATTTCCCAGGAGGATACGTCCCAATTTCCTTGACTGCTTCATTCTTTGACGAGGACTATTCCTCAGCTCTGCAAAATAGAAATAGGGTTGACACAAGCTGTCTTCCACCTTTCCAGATGGGGAATAGTGTCTATCCTGTCATCTTTCTGCCCTCTAGTTCACAGAACTGTTAAGGTTGGAAAAGACCTCAAAAACCATGAAATCTGACCAAGTCCTCATGTGTTCACCACTAAATCATGTCCACAAATGTCACATCTCCATGTTTTATTAACACTTCCAGGTGGTGAGTCCATCACTTGCAGGGGCAGATTGTTCCAATGCTTGATAATCCTTTTCATTGAGAAAATTTTCATAATATCCTATTTAAACTATTTAAATCCTAGTCCAAACTGATGTAATTTTCTCATTATGTCAGCGCTTTCCTGGAAGAAGAAGCAACGCCCACCTGACCCCAACCATCTTTCAGGCAGCTGTAGATAGTGATAAGAACTCTCCTGAGCCTCCTTTTCCGAGCTAAACTACCCCAGCTCCCTTAGCTGCTCCTCATAGTACTCGTGCTCCAGAACCTCCACCAGCTTTGTTGCTCTTCGCTGGACTTGCTCCAGCACCAAAATCCCCTTGTAGTGAGAGACCCTAAACTGACCCCAGGACTCAAGGTGTGGCTTCACCAATGCACAGTATAGGGGGACAATCACTACCCTGGTCCTGCTGGCCTCAATATTTATGATTAAAGCCCAGATGCCATTGGCCTTTTCCACCACCTGGGCACACATTCAGCTGCCTGTTGACCAGCACCCCCAGGTACTTTTCCACTGAGCTGCTTTCCAGCCACTCTGCACCAACCTGTAGCGCTGCTTGGGGTTACTGTGATCCAAGATCAGGACCTGGCACTTGGCCTTGGTGAACCTCACACCATCAGCTTCATCCCAATGATTCAGGGGCTGCCTGCCTTCCAGCAAATCAACACTCCCACTGAACTTGATGTTGACTGTGAAATTATTGAGGGGTGCACCTGTTCCTCTCATCCAGCTCATTAAGAAAGATATTAAACAAAGCTGACCTTGACACTGAGCTTTGGGGAATCCCATGAGGAAACAGCCCCCTGCTGAATTTTACTCCATTCACCAGAAGTCTCTGGTCAGGCCATCCAACCAGTTTTTAATCCAGTAAAGAATGCACCTGTCCAGGCCATGAGCAGCCAGATTCTCTGTGAGAATGGGTGTGGGAAACAGTGCCAAAGGCTTATCAAAATCTAGGTAGAGAATATCCACAGGCTTTCCCTCACCTACGAAGCCTCAACACTCACCCATTTCAGTTAATTATGTGGGACTCCATAGACAGAATGCTATAGAAACAGGTCACATTTTTGCATTAATCAGATCTTTATATTCTCCTGGAGTTAAACGGTTTCAGTCAAAGTTTACAAGGTTACATTCAGCTCAGGTGAAGCAAAGGAGAAAATATGTTCAGTATTAATCTGTGTCACCTAGACTTTGAAGAAGTTCGCAGAGTCTTAGAAAAAATACGCTAACAGCATCTACTTCTTTACAGAATTTCTTTTGTGTTATGCTGCTGGACTTTTTTTCAGTCACTTAATATACTGTGAATACCCTGACCATTGCAAGATTGCAACAGTTTTAAACATACATTAAATTTTAAGCTCTGAACTACTGTGAAGTATCCTTTTAAATGCTAACAGCATGAAACGCTGTGTAGGAAAGCAAAAGAGCTCAAGGTAAGGGTAGCTATCTTTCTAAAACTGGAAAATACAAGAATTCACAGAGCTGAATCTTGGCTTTAGTTTCACCAGGGAGCAAGTTCACAGCTTTCTAACCTGACACTTCACACTGCCAAAACTACCACCTGGGCTTTCTGAGAAGTATCAAAAAGAAAGAGAGGAAGAGACAAAAAAAAAAAAAAGTTTTTAGTTAGGAGGTAGATGTGCCCTTTGACCTGAATGGTTAGCAAAGGAAACTTGAGGTTGCTGTGGTTACAAAAAACTGGTAATGGAGTTTTTGTTTCCTTACAAAGAATTCCTAAAGAGGTATTCTCTGAGCACAGTAGGAAACACACAGGAGAAACATAGATTCGCAAAGAGACCTTCAGAAAATATTTCCTTCATAAACCAGCTGTTGTGAAGACTGTTTCACATCTGAGAAAGAAAAGTTCAAATGTTTCTAGTATGCATAACAATTTGAAAATTGCTAAATTATCCTAAAACCCACCAGATCAAATCAGTCAAAAGGAAAAAACAAAAACAGACCAAAAGGACAGAACCATATTAATTTAAATGAAATTTTACATAGAAAAAGAAACTGTGACTCAGTCTTTACCACTTATTTTTATATGCATAACTGCAGCACTTGGCTCATTATTTCTGTCTTTAGTCTCTGCAGCTCTCATGTGCTTCAGCAAACCTGTGTTGCTTTCCCTCACCATGACATTTCCTTGCCACATCCCATTAGACAGATTGTGATGCTCAGAGCTTGTGCTGAATGCAGAGCAGCTCCATATCATCCTTCTGCCATGCTAGAGATTTGGGGAGCTGGATCAGGTGACAGATCTGTATTGCTGGGTGAAGTGACCCCTGGACTGCTCATAGGTTTCCATCTTAGTGAGACTTTCAGGTATTCCAAAGACATCCCAGGAACAATCTTGGGTGTAAACAATTTGGACACTGAGAAGAAGAGGCAACAAAATAAAATGTGACACCGTAATATAACCCTAAAATCTTGTGACTTGCAAGTCAGATTTTGTACTGAACACATTGAGTCTTGGCTGTGAAGACACCTATCTTCTAATAAGTACAAAGGAAATACTTTAATAAAACTTTTTGATGTTAATACTTCAGCACTTCTGAGCAAATAGTACCTTGTCTCCAGAACAAGGAGTCATCCACAAACCATTAACATGAGTCGTAGGGTGGTATTCAGTTTAAGGTTGGACTTCATGGTCTTGGAGACCTTTTAATCTTTTCCAGTCATAATGATTCTGTGATTCTGATATTGTACATTGAGTATTAGTACACTAGACTTCATTGTATCTTTCTGTGTCCTGATTCACATATAATTTCTGTGTATTTCAAGTTAAATTAAAATATTTAAAAATGTGACCTTACACTGTATATTTAACATGTATATACATGTGCACTATCAAATAAGGACTGACACCAATGGCATGAGATTCAACAAGACCAAGTGCCAGGTCCTACACTTTAGCCACAAGAATTTCATGTTATAGGCTGAGGGCTGAGGCAAAGCTGCTCAATAGAGAAGGATCTGGGGGTGCTGGTTGAAAGTGGCTGAACAGGAGCTGGCATGAGCCCAGGTGGTCAAGAAGGCCAGTGGCATCCTGCCCTGAATCAGCAATAGTGTGACCAGCAGGGCCAGGGCAGGGATTGTCCCTCTGCACTTGGCACTGGTGAGGCCTCACCTCCAGTGCTGTGTTCAGCTCTGGATCCCTCAGTTCAGGAAGACATTGAGGGCTGGATTGTGTCCAGAGAAGGGCAGTAGAGCTGCAACACAAGTCCTGTGAGGGGTGGCTGAGGGAGCTGGGTTGTTTAGCCTGGAGAAAAGGAGGCTTGGTAATTTTAACAATTACCTGAAAGGAAATTGTAGCCAGGTGAGGATCAACCTCTTGTCCCAGGAAACCAGCTACAGGATGAGATGACATAGCTACACCTGGGGAGGGTTAGATTGGATATGAGGAGGAATTTCTTCACAGAAAGTGTGAGTAGACATTGGAATGGGCTGCCCAGGGAGGTGGTGATGGAGGCACCATCCCAGGAAATGTTTAAGGAAAGACTGAACAGGGCACTTGGTGTCATGGTCTAGTTGACATGGTGGTGTTCAGTCATAGATTGGACTTGATCTCACAGGTTTAATCCAACATAATTGAATCTGTGATTCTGTGATTCCTTGAAGGGCATTAAAATCTATGGTACATAGAAGGAAACTGACATTCAAATACAAAGTCCTTGTGCTCCAAATTAAATTTTGTATTGATCTTTTAACAGGGTGAAACATGCCAATGTTTTTTTTTACATGTGTTTTATACCATTGCTGTGGTATGATCTTCTGTGCAATGGCAGATGACACTTTTGATCTTATATTTTAGTCTGTTATCTTGGTTTCCATACCAGAAACCACAATCTGGTAAACTGCTGCATATTATAAATTATGATAGAACAGAATGTCTCATTAATTTCCTACAGGATTCACCATTTACCTGAAAAAATAATAGAATTTGTCATCATTCTTTCTCTGAGTCAAAAACTCAGCATTCCTGAGTTTAAACTTTTTCTAACATTTTGAAAATGACAACATGATCTTGGTTTAATTTTTTTTTTCCTTTTATTCTTTTTTTATTTTCTGCAGAAAGTAGCATGAATGCATGGTATCTTAAAATGTTCCTCAAAGCACAAACTAATTTAGACAATCCAACCAGAAATTTTGCTATTCTTGTACTTGATTTGGATCAAAAATAACATTAGAAAGACAAATAAAGGGTTTATGGCTGCCTTTTTTTTTCCTTAGAAAATCATAAAACTTTGCATTTACTTTTTAATGGGACAAATTAATTCCTAAGTAATTTCTACAGCCAAAATATATCAGAATTTTTAAACAGAAAATTTAATATACAATTTTTTATTTATAAATCTGAAGGATTCTGGAAATGATAGATGCCAGATACATAAATTAATCTTGCCAGAAGAATTCCTGAGGTTTATCTTTTGAAACAGAGAAAAGAAGAAATAGATATCATACCACACCCAAAGACCTTGTGCTTCTAGATGTTCTCACTAATGTATAACACTTTAGTTATGTGAAACCTAAGCCTGATGAGGCAAAACCAGTTTCTTTCTACAGACTTCTAAATAGAAACCAAGTGGGAAATGGCCAGAGAATAACACTGTCTTTCATCAATCTAGTTTACACTGCCTTTCTTTCTTGTATTTGAGCTGCCATCTAATCCATTCCTAAATTCTACACCTACTTGCTAAAGCTGAAGTTCTAAAGCTCAAGGGGAAGCAGTTTCAGTGTCAGCCCTACTCACCCTTGCTTAATTTTGTATGCTGCACAGCAACACAACAGTGCAAGCAGGTGGGTAGGTGGGACATCTGGTCTGAGGAATACATCGTAGTGGAAACCACCTCAGCATATCTTTCAATTCATGCTGTTTTCAGCTTCTCTTATTTTTCATTCAAAAATGTTGCAGATGCCAAACAAGCTTATTCTTATGAGACAGAATATGCCAAATGCAACATTAATTCGCTGCCTAATTGAAAGATTTATAAAAAATTTTATGGAGAGGTAGTAGAGCACATGTATTTACATTGTGGGAGTTATCCCAAAGTACAGGATGGTTGGCATGGAATTTAAAGATATTACTAAATGCTGTAAAGGTCATGTTATCAGTGGCTTCATGAACATTTGAAAAGACATGCCTGGGTAAGGTATCTGTCTCAATCAGACAGTGGAACTACTTTACACCCACTGTTGTCATCAAGCTTAATGTTAATCAAAAATGTTTTGGCAGACAGGGGCCAACAACACGATCTGCTATGTGAGGAGATGAAAGTGGATATTATACTGAAGAAACCTCTCATGTAACTTTTATTCACAGCTATATTGCTAAAATAAACTTATAACTGCCTATGGAAAATTCAGACAGTACAGTGTTGGAAACCCTGTGGCTACATGAAAATGGATATTTTTTTCTTGGGGAAAGGATTTGTATGGGATGCAATAAATACAACACAGAACCATGCACTGAACAAAAGAAAAAGAAAATATTCAATATTCCATAGCCATTCATTATTTGAAGTGTTGCTATTAGCTCATTGAATCAGCTATAAGACCTTTAGGGAAAAAAAGCAACATTTTGTTTTCCAAGAAGTAATATGGTAATTAAAAACAATCTTAATTCTGTCAGTCTTAACCTTGCATTTTCAGAGCTTCTTGAGTTAGATTTGAGAGCCTAAGAGCCTAATAATGTTCTCAAACTTACCTTTATGTAATATATAAAATGTAGGATGGGATTTGATGGTGCAATTTCCTAACAATCACTTTGCAGATTGCATACAATAAAGGATCTCTAAATATTTTATTATTCCTTAATAATCTAAGCACAGTATAAACTTGATTCTCATATTGATTCTTGCAATCTAATATTTCAGTTAATAATGAATGTGACAGGCTTAAAATATTCATGCATTAATACAACAGGAAATATTAATGCATTGGCCTATCTGACCAATGCCTTGAAACATTAAAGTTGAAATTCAGTATTGGATACCTGCATACTTTATTGTATTGTATGAAGCAAGTAAGAAACAGCAGAAAAATTCAGCTCTTGTATGTCAGAATTAAACAAAACTTGGGCTTTTTCAATTGAATTCCATTTTTTTTGATATTTTCTATGTTAGTGATACAAAAATTGATTATGAACATCAGGTCTGATGTCCTTTTTTCAGTATAAAATTTCATCATTTAACCTTTAGTAAGACCTACTAGCACACATATGTGAAATTAAATTCCATATATTCATAACAAATACATGATAAAATTTCAAAACATTTTGAGCACATTAAATATGTAGCTAGATTATTATGAAGTGCTGTATTTAAAGAGTCATTACCAAAATAAATAAATACATAAACAAAGAAAGAAACAAACATAATCCATTAACAGTATTCAATTTTGTCCTGAGTGCTGCTTTGTATGAGTATCTCTGCTGAGTTATAATGTTTTTTGGAAAATCATGACATATTAGTTACTGATAGCAATATCAAGCATGCCTTAAAAAGCCTACTGATTAGAAATAGCCTTCTGAATGGCACTTGGTCTTCATCAGGGACTAATCAAATACACAAACCTTTCTGTGTTGGCAGTTTCTTCTTCAGGCCTGAATTATTTATTGAATTTTTTTCCCTATGGAATGAAATCCTGCATGCTTTTATTTTCTTTTGTATTTTTCATTTCTTAAAGTAACCAAATCAGTCACCTTTATCTGTAATGGTAGCATGCAATCTATTCATGCTTGATAAGCAGATGAAAAAATATAAGTTAATCCATTTGAAATATTGAGGGCTCTTATTGGATGTAATCTTTTTTTTTGTTGTTAATTCTTAGAATTCTTTAAGGAGAAAGTAATTTAATTATTTCCATCACCTTATTTAACACTTCACCTTTTCCTGCATTTTGGAATAAAATATTTAAAGAGTATAATAATCAAAACTAATATTTCTGCAGTTATGTAATTTCACTTGCTGTGATATTCTTTCATTGTGTGTCAAATACATAATATTCTGCTTTCCACTTAAGAATCATCTTGAAAGGGAGAAACAATATCTATTCCTAAAAACATAACTCACATCCTTGGCAATATTCAAAAATGTATATACAATTCATATGCATATGGATTTATGTATATATTTCTAAGCATACATAAAGTAAATATACAGATATTATTGCATATGTGTTCATGAAGGGGAAAGTGTGCTTAACCAATGTGATTGCCTTCTAAAATGGGAAAATTTGGATGGGTAGATAAGAGAAGAGCAGTAATTTTTCTGATGACCCAAACCAGGAAACATTGATCAATACCCCAGAAGTCTGTGTGACCCTGCAGAAGGACCTGAACAGGTTGGATGGCAGAGAGGAACTGTCTGAAACACAGCAAAGGCAAATGCAGGATCCTGCACATGGGGAAGAATAATCCCTGCATCAGCACAGGCTTAGGTCTGACCAGCTCTGTGGAGAAGGACCCGTGGATCCTGGTGGACAGCAAGCTGTCCATGAGCCAGCAGTGCCCTTGTGGCCAGAAGGCCAATGGAATCCTGGGCTGCCTTAGGAAGAGCGCTGCCAGCAGGTCCAGGGAGGTGATCCTGCCCCTCCACTCAGCCCTGCTGAGGCACATCTGGAGTGCTGTGCCCAGTTCTGGGCTCCTCAGGGCAAGAGAGACATGGAGCTCCTGGAGTGGGTCCCACAGAGGGTGACAAAGATGATCAGGGGAATGGAGCATCTCTCTTATGAGGAAAAGCTGAGAGGGCTGTGCCTGTTCAGCCTCAAGAAAAGATGACTGAGGGCTGACCTCACCAATGTCTATCAGTATCTGAGGAAAGGATGTCAAGGGGGCGGAGTCGGGCTCTTCTCATACCCTGAGAGTGCATTGTGCTGCACAATGAGTTATATCTGTACAGTTATTACAAATAAAACTACTGAAGATACTACATGCAGTGTATTAATTTACTGCAAAAAAACTGAATCAAACATTAAATAAATCTTTGGAGCCCAATATGTAAACTTCTATAAGAAGTTTGTAAGATCCTAGAAGTCTATAATTATTTCTGAAAAATTTGATCCCCATATGATAAAATTAGCTTTTCATCAGTTTAGTGTTCAGTACTTTTGTTTCTAAGATATTATTGATCTGTGGAAATATGAGAAACTTCATTGATATGAATTTCCATGGTAAAAAAATATTCTTCTAGCTGTTATTATTTCACATGAAGATCTCTCCCTATAGGTAGAGTGCAATTGTGCAAAGAAATCTCTCAGTTGTGTGTTTGAACACTACTGCCTTTTAAAAGAAATCATAAGAATTTATATTTATATTTCAAACTGAATCTCTGGATTTATTTTTAACAGAAAAGTATTTACTAAATACTAACACTTCAACTTTTGTTTGTTTTTGGGGTTTTTTTAAGCAGTAAAAAAACTGTTAAACAGGAACAATAATTGTTGGGTTTCTACTTTTTTAGCTGATACATGTTTCAGTACAATATGGTCCCCTCAAAAACATGCAATACTTGCATAGCTGAGCAGTTTTTCACACCCAAATCCCCACTGATTCCTGTGGCCCAAGAAGTGCAAGAATAAACTACAGAAGCCCATTTCAGGCAGTCAGGTCTCATTTCTCCATGTTTCTCTCAGATTTGGTACAGCTTGTGTAGGAACAAAATATCAGGCACAATATTTACAGTTATTTGATATTTGAGCTTTATTATTCTTGACCAGGGTGTTCAGAATATTACATAATCTAGTTAGATCTACCTATTTATTAGATTTAGCTAGCTGCATCTTTTGAGGGTTTCTGGAATGAACAAAGAAAGTAGGATTTGGAAAAATGGAAAGAAAAAGGATTTCTGCATCCACACATAATTTTCCAATGGAAAAACAGCAAAATGTTGAACACAAGGAACAAAGTTGTGAAAAGAAGAGGCAATATATTAAATATATCAAGAATTGGAGGTCAATATTATTTTTTAAATAGTATATATTTCCAAGGTGACCAAAAATTTGTCTTCACTTTGCATGCAACTGTACAGTTTCAAAAGGCCATGTTGGTCATTGATACACATTGTGAGAGAACCATGGAAGACCAAGAATCCTCCCCTGTTCAGCTAATTGTCAGGAGTGATGTATTTGCTGACATTTGCTACTGGAGTGTGGATTTTCCATACTACCATCTCTTGGTACCAGCCCTAAATAAAATCACATACACCACGCAGCTCATGAAACCTGCTGTATACTGAGCAACTTAAAACTCTTTTGTGCTGATGAACGTGCAAGAATGGTTCAATATCTGGGTTTATTGCTTGTTGAGGTCTTGGAAACGGGAGCTATTGTACTCTGATGGTTATTCTGATCTCTCTTTTCACTGCAGCTGGATGTTACACAAAAAATTATTTCTCAAAAGCAAATAGAAATCATACCTGCTTTATTTCATAAAAGTTCTTTCCTTTATTAGTTAACAGCTATGAGGATGTGCAGTTTGATCCAAGGTTTTCATATTAGATATTGCTATCATCAAAGGGGGCCATGGTGTGACGATGTGTGCAACGTTACATTTGAAACTCTCCCTGTGATGTTTTTCATATTCAAACAGTTGTGACAGTGTTTTCTGTCCTCCAAAACCTGAACAGGAGATCTGTATTAATAATTTTAATAGAGATTTATTGACTATTCAATAACTTAAAAAATATTAGTAGCCTTTTTTTTCTGGAATACAAAAGAAGCTGTCAATAACTGTGCAGGAACTTAACCCTAATCAATTTTCATTTGCTGGGGTAGTCAAGATTCACTTCTCAATACGTGTTCTTTGAATCATATAAACATGTAAATTTATAACTTCATGTGCTAGAACTTCAGTGAGAGTAATGCATGGTTTTCATAGTCTTTGGGCTTTTAGATGATAGGGACTCTCCACTCCTCCCTGTTGTTTAACCTAGTACTGACTCCCAGACCCAGAGTGTTGAGGAATACTGTGCTATTCATTATATGGAATAGTTTTGAAATGTTGACTTCCTAATTAAAATACAAGGTTTTCTAAACTCCAAATCCTTATGTTCCTATTCCCAAAGAATGTTGTGCCATCAATCACAGAATTTCTGACTCTTTCTGTGGTGGGATACTTTTTGCTATACATCACCATTTATACTATTCAGAAGAATTTAGCAGAGATTCCTATTACATTATATAGAAGAGCCCAACATAGCTTCAAATGTGGTACACTTAGAGCATTTTCCAAAAGTAACATTATATTAAGTTCTTTGTAATTTTCCAGCCTTAGCTAGATATGAACGACAATTTTGCACAAGCAATAATGCTCTTCATAGAAAGGATTATATGTCTGCATAAATCTTTGTAAAAGCCCATTAGTGGTATTTTCAGGGATAATCTAAGTATAAAAGCATCTAGACTAAGTGGAAATATTAGTCCAGTTATGTCTAAAAATTATCCTATTGATCAAGGGCCAAAATTGAGAAACACAATGATAATGCCACCATATTAGGATGAGATTTTTTTTTATGTCAGGCTATCCGAGAGTTTGTGGAAATAAAGTCATTAATCCCATTGAACCTTGCTGATGTCATACCAAAATACATACATGCCAAAATTTTTTTTTCGCTTTATTTTAAATAAGAATAAGGAACCAGAATAGTGAGACGTACGATTCTAGGACATGGAATAATTATTTTCTGATACATTGGGATGTAGATCTTTATGCTAGACTTCAATACACAAAACTTACTCTGAAGTAAAAAGTTTTGGGAACCTCACTTCAACAGTTTTGCTGTTTTAAACAGCAAAGAAAGAGGGCAGGAACTGTGTGATATGTGACATATCTTTAGAAATTTTCTCCATAAAATCATCAACATTAGAGGAATTGTTACTCTTATCTGTCTCACCATCAAGAGGCAGTCTGGTAGGAGACCAAATAATTAAGAGGGCTGGACACTTCAAATAAGTCAGCAACAAACCAAAGATATGAAAAAATGTAGCAACTATATGTATAGGGAATCAATGTTTTCTACAGTGGAATTTATTAAGCACAGCAAGGTTTCTTCCAGAGAAGATTTCTTTAGGGACTCTGATTTGGGGGAGTTTTCTATGACTATGGTAAAGGGATCCAAAATAATCAATGAGTTTGCATAAGACTGAGATCACAGTAAAACACTGTGCCTAGTCCACACTCCTGATCTGTGCAGGACAGTCTCCAGTTCCAGACCAGTGAGCTATGGCTTTGTCTAGAGGAATCCTAAAGTCTCCAAGAATGGAGATCCACAGCCTTTTTGTGAAATCTCAGTACACTCTGCACTAATTTACAAGGGAAGACTATTCTCTTAATGTCCAGTTGAAGCTTCCTGAGATGCTGTGTGTCTCTTACCCCCTGTTGTATTTCCTTTGGCAACTGAGAAGAGTCTCAGTCCTGCAGCAGCCTCAGGTAACCACAGGCTGCTGTTGAATCATGAATTAGACACTGTGCTGCTGAACTAATAAACCTCGTAATACCTTAATTCCTTCTCATAGATCACATGCCCCTCCCCAGAACAGCAGCCTTGTCTCCACTTTCCCACAGACCTCTGGGGATTCAAAACTGGACTCAGCATTCAAGGCTCAGCCTTACTAGCTCCGAGCAGAGAGAGAGGACAACTTCACTGCAGCTGCTAGTCATGCTGCTTCTGTTGTAGCTTAGTGTGAGGTTTTGCTTGTATGCTGTGGAAGTGCATTGTTGAATACAAATTCATCCTGCATTCACTGTAATCCCCAGGTCCTCTCCAGAAAGAGTGCTGCTCTGCCAATCATTTTCCCATTTGTACTGATTCCCTGAGTTGTTCTGCATTGTGTGTGTTTGGAAGGAGTATGAGGATATGAACAGCAGTAACTGCACCAATGTCTGCCACTAACAAGGGGGAGATTTTCAGTCCCTTTAGATGGTATGTGAACTATTTAATTCCATAGTTTCCTAAAAAGCTTAATAGTTAATTTTCTGTGAATAAGAAAACCTAATTTATTCAGAGTCCAAGTTCATAGTTTTTGACTGAAGCAATATATAAAGATAAGTATCTAAGATTCATAATTTCATTTGTATCAGTGATGCATTTAGATTAAGACAGACAACTCTACTATAATCCAAAAGCAGCAGCAATCAGCAATATAAGTTAATTTTTTAAAGGCAAAGAATATTGTCATTTTTGGTACTAACCTTCTCTCATGAGGACTTAACAATAAGCAAATGAAAAGAAAAATATTTCTGATCACAGTCTGGACATTTCCTCTTAGACAGCTAAAGCACAGTTCTTTAAAAAGGAATCCCATGAATGCTTCTGTTGTGAAATGTAGGATATTTTGTAGCTCTTTCAGATTTTCAACATAAGATAATTTTAAAAGAGTTGTTAATTCAAAATCTTTAAAATCATAGCTGTCTAGCACAGTAGAACCATACTTTGTAAACCACACTTGGTAAACTCTACAGTAATTAAGAAACCCCACATCTACCCATACACATTTCAATCAGGCAAAATTTTTATAATTAAAATATTAGTATTTATGGACATTTCAGTCAATATAATCAATGTTTTCATAGACAGGAATTAAATTATTTAGCAAAAATCTGGTTTCAAAAACATCCAAATAATATAAATTTTTATCTTTGCTTTTAAATAGTTGACTTGCTTCTAAAACATAATTATTCATAATATGGCATACATTTTTCATTTTTAAAAAAGTATGCAGAGAATAAATTATATTTACATTCTGATTTCTTGAAATACAGTACATTTCTTCTTTAAATCAGGCATGTTGCACACTATTAAAATTATATCTTAGAAATTATAATTGGATTTTTTTGTATGAATGTCTCCCTAGAGTGCTAAGAGATACATTTTGCTAAAAAAGGAAAATATGAAAAATAAGGTGCTATTTGATTTCCAAAGATTTATCTTTGTATTACAGAATTTTAAACTGCAATCAAGAATTAAACAGGGACTATATATATGTGATATCATTATAAAAGTAAATAAGTAATGTGGAAAGCAATGCAACAGTAAATGCAGCACAATGGAGTCCTTCCTCTCACTTGCCTTCACTTTTCAGAACTAAGCTCTCTTAATGAAAAAGTTCAAGGGAATTGCTTCTTGAAGCTAATTCCAGGTCAGAGATTCAGATCTTGTACCTCTATTACAGTATAGTTCTGTGCCCTCATTTGGCTCTTATTATCCAGCTTTCCATCTGTTCCTTTTTTTTTTTTTCCCAATGCTTTCTTGGATTCTCTGATGGGATTTCAAAGAAAGTGGATTCATTGCTCCTCAAGGACAGAATTTACATGTTACTTTATTGATGAACAATTTAAGAGTCCGGTTGGGTGCCACTGGGTATCAATTACAATTCTTGCAAGGACCTGGCATGAATTTACTCACGATTAATGAGATGTCAGCACACTTGAAAGAAATGCATTGATGTCCAATAGCAAAGTAATCAGAGCCTCACAAGGCCAGGTAATATGAACATCTTTCAGATGGGTTTCATCTATCTTAAGTGTCATGGGTAGATTCTGTACACTTCACAAAGGGAAAGGATTGTGCGAGACAGAAGTACAATACTGGGACCTTCCAAATGCTAAATTAAATAAAAATATAGTGAGCCTAGGAAAGGAAAAGCCTAGCTTTTGAGATATGCCTTTGTAGTTGTGTGTGTATAGATATATATATCTATGTGTATATAAATATATATACACATAGATATACACAATTTGTATAAACTTGAATCTAAAATTACCAACTTTATAAATTTTTTGCTCACTATTTTTCTGGATTAGGCATGAGGGAAGTTTTAAGCATCCAGGTTTTGCATTTTGAATCCTGCTGTTTATGGCTTTTCCTCTCTCTGGCAGCACCTGGTGCTGAGATTTAAGTGCCTGGGTTTCATAGGGTACTTCTGAGGAGGGAAAACAAAAACAAGACAAACAACATGAAAATTTTGACAGCAATTATTACAAAATTCCAAGTGCAGATCTGTTTCTGAAATGCTACTTTTCTCCCATTTGTAAACCTGTGACTATGGGCTTCGGAAATGACTATGCTATGTGTAAGTGTCAGAAATCACATTCTGAAAGACATTAATAAATTATGTATGATCAGATTTTAAGCAATAAAGCAGTGCTAGTGATATGCAAGATTACATACCACCTAGGATTAAAGCAAGGCTTTTAAATTCTCTTCAGTCCAGGAAAATCTGGTCTACGTAACCTTATCAGAGACATCTGCACGGCATTCTCCTGCTTCATGACTCTGAGGGATCAGAAGATTCAAGTCAGGTTTCTACTTTACTGCAAACTATAAGAATGGGGATTGAAGCACTGAAATTCTTCCTATTGCAGCTGTCTGATCAAACTCAAATGAGAAAAACTGCGCAAATTTTTGTTGTGCTACAGCAGATACATTATCAGTTTGGAAGTATTATTACTCTTACATTGTTGCAAGTAGAGAAACTTGAGTCCAGTATTACCTGCTGTGAGCAGATAAGGTAGAGTCTACATAACTTAATGATTCCAATTATTTTTTACTTAATTATAATCACAATCATATTCATATAAGTGAAATTCATTTCTCAGAGAGAAATGCACTTAAGTGAACTGGCTGAAAAAGTGTTCTGTTGTTGAAAGAACTGCTTGGATAGAACTCATCCAAAAAATATTGTTCTGTCCTAGAAAACTTCCTAAATAAAGGTGATGGAACAAAAGTGCCTAAGTTCTTATGTCCATCCAGATACATTGTTAATATAAAAGACCAAATATTTGATATAACCTAATTTCACTGTGGGCAATGGCAATAGGAATATTAAATTGAGAATGCTGTTGAAGTGTTTACAAAAATGAGGGGAAGTTTATAAACCAAGGCAATATTTCTCCATTGCTACTCTTCAAATTCTGCAAAAGTACCCATATGTCTAAAATTGAAAATAATGGTGCATAAAAATTTCCTCATGAACTACAGCTTTTAGTTTCCACCAATTAGAATTGAACTAAGGAGGAGGTTATTTGCATTTGTTGGAGCATCAGCTTAAAATGGGTTCTCCAAACTTCTTTATCTGCTGGATCCAATCTCTTTAAAAAATCAAATATGTAATTGATTCGACTAGAGTATGTCTCACATGGTGGAGCATCATATAAAAATTCTTTGATATATAGTATTCCTGTAATGAAATTTTAACTGAATCTCATTGCCTCAGGATAATGATGAGAATATGATAGTAATTCTCAATAGGATTTTCCTAGCAAACAATTTTTGATGACATATTAATTTAAACATCCTAAACAAGGATTTGATTTATCTTAAATTAACACTTCTTTTAATTTATAATAATTTGATATCAATTAAGATACATGCTTGACAATTTAGATACATGTCCACTGTTGTATAGTACAACTAAATAAATAGATGCTTTTATCACAAATTGGTTGTTAGTTATATTTGGATAATAAAACCAGAAATATATAACTTTTGAGATTAGGATGAAAATGTTGTGTTTGCTTTCAAAAATGTACACTAAGCAAAATATTTAATGTAAGTACTTAAAAAATTTAGAAGTTGGTCATTGTGATGGATGCACTTGATGCCTTAAGCAAACTAACCATACCTTGGTGCAGTTTCCAAAGGGGATAAAGGCTTGGGCTGTGGTTCCTGGCTGTTCCTCCACTAGGAAACCCCCAAAGGAACAGAGTGACCCACAGTTTTTCCAAGGGTCACTTGTCAAGGACCAAAGAAAGTTGTAGGAACAAGGAGTCTCATTCGTACCTTTTCCACCGTATGTATTTTGATCGCAAGCCAATAGCTTATTTTCCAGAAATAGCAGCTACATCAGGAGTTTAGAAAGCAGAGGCATCCTCTCTGGATCTCATGACTCACTGGGAGAGTCTCCCTTGCACTTGTATGTCTCTAGTCTCTATGTAATTCATTCTACTTTGATTCGAAGTCAATTTTCCTTTGTGTGGGTTTTTTTATGCAGTAAGTTATAGGGTAAACCTTGCCACTGAGCTTTGATAAACGGCACCTCAAAAAATTCAAATTCAAATCTCTTTTGCTAATGCTTTGGACAGTGATTCTTTGAATAACTTAAATCTTTCTTTCACTACAGTAATGGATCCAAAATGAGAAACTCTAGAGAAATGCAAAATATGTAATTTAAGGAAAGAAATCAATTATTTCTTTAGTTTTCATTTCCCAGGTATTACTGATAACAAAAATGATGGTATCTCAGCTGCACTTTTCTTTCTGTTAGGTCAGCTAAGGCCTGACAGACCCGTAAGGGCTTTCTCTTCATGGCCATCCCAAATTTCAGCTCAGAAGGGAACAAATCTTAACTCTACATAGACTCCTTCAGTTTGGGTGAACATTTAAAAATTCTTTTATCTTCAAATAATACCACACCAAATTGTCTAATATGCTAGCTATGGCCATTGAGGATGAATACAACACCATCCCAAATTGTGCCATTTAATCCCTAACTTAAAATCCTTCCAAGGAGACAACTAATTCCCTCTGAATCAAAACACGCTTGGCATGGATTTCCTTAATTAAAATATTGATTTTTTTTTTTTAAATCTCCATTACTTATTGTCTCTATGGACATATAAAATGGTGATGAAATATAATGTGCTTGCCCTTGTTTGAGAGAAGAAAGAACATCAGCAGCACATTGCAAAGCTATCGTCAGGGCAACTCAGATAGCCAGTAACTGTGGCGAAAGGGAGTAAGAGCACAAAGATGTTTGAGCAAGAATTAGTTCTTCTTGTGGAGAGAATTAAGGGAAATAGCTGGGAAAATTATAAATGAAGAACAACTGAAATCCTGAAACCTTCTCTTGCCCACATGTTTCCAGGAATCACTTGCAGAATATATATAGTTATATCACAGGAATTAATTAGTCTAATGGACCTGATAGGAAGCAGTAAAAAACCCCACAATATCAGTGATACTGCTCTGGTTTATTTTATTGGATTTCACACTCTGAGCACAAAGCATAAAGATAGAAAATGTATCTCCTGAAATATACAGGGCCCAAGAAGAGCAGCAGTCACATGGATAATTGGTGCTGTTAATATGTATGCTACGGATCCTGCATTCTGCTCCTCTAGAAACATTGAAAAATAAAGCTAATTTTGGGCACTTGGGTGCATTGCTAGCAGTGCATTCAGTTAAAAAAGAAAATAATTTCCTCTTATGTGCTGCCTCACTGGATGCCTGATTAAAACCATTAATGTTCCCTTCCCTCCTCACAAGTCTAGACAACTCATGCCTAAAGAGAGAGATAACCAGAGGAGGAGGACATTTCATAGTGGTACAGCAGAGAGAGAAGTTACTTGTAATAAATCACACGTTTAAAACTTCTATTTGTAACTTTGCTAGGCATAACCAGTAACCAGTTCTACTAGCCTTGAACTTTAAAATCCCTTATCTCACACACACACACACATACACACACAGACACACACACACAGACACACACACACTTCCTGTAGATGCACATTTTCCCAGTCATTTAGGCTGCAGAGAACAATTTCACGTCTGAAAACACAACAGGAATGAGACTGCTGCCAGCCATCTTTGACCTCAGGTTCTCTCCTTCTGGTGCTAGTTTATGAATAGACCTCTTCCACCTGAAGATTTGTACTTATACAGCTTTGAGGGCTTATCACCCCTCTGTTCTGTTTGTGTTTGCAATAACTGACATGGTATATCTTAGATAAACAGGAAAGGTATTGAGGCAGAAGTAACCTCACAACGAAAGGGTACCTTAAAAAAGTTAAAATCGATTCAGCGTTTTCAGAGAAAGACAGGAAGAGAAAAAAGCAGAAGAAAACAAAACTTTGTGGCCCTGGTAAAACATTTATTTTATATCTGTTTGCTTCTGTATGTTTTCTTCTTATCAATATTTCCTGATTCAAGAGGAATGAGCAGCATGTTTATTCATACAATCTGAATAATACTCACAAATCTCTTGTAAGAAATGCATCTTTATTTATATTTCCCCAGATAATGAGAGAGCAATACAGATATTCCAGGTTATTGCCTATGGCACATGCTCTAAGAAAGAACATTTAATACAGGGCAGGAGTCACCATTCCTTATCAGCAAGACCTAAAAAGGAAATGTGGTGGTTTGACCAGGAAGAAGTGGGAATTGTGGGATGCTGTGGTCAAACCAATGGGTACTCGGATTTTGATATTGGCACCTGGTGTGGCCAGTTGGGTTTGGACACACCTCCGAGAACACACAGGGGTTAAAACCAGAGCTTCGGCCCTGGGAGGCTCTCTTGAGACTTCGAGGGACGGGAGGTCGGATCTCCCTTCCCCCGTCCAGCCGCTGCTGCTGGGCGGGGGAGGGGCAGCCATGTGGTAGGCCTGGGCCAGGACAGAGATGGGAGGTGAGGAGGCCCTTGAGGATGGAAGGGTGGAGGAGCCCCAAGAGACATCGGGCAGCCATTCCCCCCCAAGGAGAGAGAGAGAGAGGAGAGCTGGCGTCTGAATTTGATAGCGGCCTGGCCCAGGAGGAAAAAGGAGGGGGGAATGCAGCGAGGAGGTGCCCGGCCCGAGCAGCAGCGAGTGTGGGAGTGCCGGAGCTCTGGGACAGGCAGAGACTGAAATTTTTAACCCCTTTCTTTCATGATTGGGACCTCGCAAAAATGTTGATCCTCCTCGGAGCTGAATAAGAAGGGAGATAAGAGATGAGATGAGACAAGGATCTGGCCTGAAGGATGTGAAGAAGCCTGGCTGAGTGGGGAGAGATGATTGGAGTGGCCTTTTGGCTGGCCTTTTCTTGTGTAGCCATAGACTCAGTTTTATTCCTGTGACACAGAGACTGCACTTAGGGGGAGGCAGTGCCTCAGAACCAGGAGGGTTCATTGTGGGGCCCCTCGGCCCCAGGGGGTTGGAAAAAAATTGGAGGGACAGATGTCCCAAAGCAGAGACTGTGCCTTTTTGGAGTGAGACAAGGCATCCTTGAAAGACAACCCTAAAAGCAGCTCTGGTCCATGCACAGTAGTGAGAGCACTGGGCATGGAAGGAAGATGTCACAAGCGGCAAAGGGACTTTCCGGGCGGTGCCGAGTGACATGGAAGCACACGAGGTTTCAGCGTGTTTCCAGGGGTAGCCTATGGTGCAAGAAGGACTCCTCCCCTCTTCATGGACTGAAGTTTGAATATCCTAAAGGGTGGTGCCAGACTGGGCAGTTGGTGATTTGGGGGAATGTATTGGATTGGGAAATTTTTGGGTGGTGGGGAAGAGGAAAGTGCTTTTTTATAAGGTTTTCAATTTTTTTTCCCTTACAGGTTTTTCCTTCTTTTCTTGTAGTTTAGGTAATAAAGTTTTCTTTATGTTTAAGCTGGAGCCTGCTTTGCTTATTCCTGGTCACATCTCACAGCAGACACCAGGGAGAAGGTATTCTCATGGGGGCACTGGCTCTGTGCCAGGGCCAAACCATGACAGGACAGAAGAGCAAAGAGCATCTAGAGCATCACTTTTCAAATTTCAAAAATTGTCTCATGTTCCCTTCCTGTAGAATTTTGGTTGTTTTTGTCATTAACATACTTTTATCTCTGGAACTTGTTTAAACACAGAGTGAGAATAAATATAATTTTTAATCATCAGCTTTTTCACCTCATACTCGAGGAAAATTTCTTTTTCCGTAATTTCAAATGCTCCTGTGCAACAGCTTTGGCAGTATTAGATATACAGTTAAACTTGATTATCTTAAAGATCTTTTGCAACCTAATTGATTCTGTGATTCTGTGGACCTCCTAATAGTCATGAATGTCTGGGCAGAGTTAATGTAACATTGCCAAAAACATGGGTGATACAAGTGATGCAACACAGAATATATACTTTAAGAGATGTTCCACAACTTTAAATTAGAAAGACTTGCCTTGATTTGAAATGTCTTTTAGAGAACTACAGTAAACACTAGCAACTGAGCTTAAGCAATTATCTTTCTCTTAACACCTAAATCCTCTTTTTCTACTTGCTCATTGGATTTTAGAGGAGATGAAGTGTGAACTGAAGTTAGGAAATTCTATCCTTCTTGTAACTGTTATACACCAATAACTTCTAGAATATTGCTAAATAAAAAACTAAAATTAAATTATTTATTGACAATATCTTTTCATTTATTTGTTTAAAAAAATCTGGGGGTTTAATCATAGCTTGGGCAAATGAATTGGAAAGAACTTTTTGGTGTGAGAAATTTTGCCTTTAATACTCCTTTATGGATGAAAAGTTCTCCTCAATTTTCCCATTATGCCATCATCTTATATTTTCCTTCTACTGTGCTGGTATGTTGATTGTTTTCTGTGTTTAGGTTTCAATTTGGGCTGCAAGAGATTTTAATTATTATTGAAAACACTTTTTTCAATCAAAATTAAGTCTTGATAAGTGACCTATTAAAAGCAGAATTTCTTCATTAGTGCATGACTTTCCATGTAGCATTTTGTTTTCAGGACAACAGTTTTCATATAAGTGTGACTGATTCTTTCCTGGCTTTCATCCTTTGGGTGGAACTGGGGAAAGTTTTTCAGTAATTCTCTCCAATCTGGTGAATTGCTTGGGGAACTTCAGTTGTCATTCTGCCAAAACTGAGCATCAGCAATATATCCTGCTCTTTTTCTGTGGTGTACTATTGCTACCTAGCCACATATTGGTATTTTCTTATGGAGCTTAGATTTTCCATGGGATTCTGAAGGATTTCTAATATATGATTTAAATATTCTGTTACTTTTTCTGGTACAAATTGTTGGCTGGAATGTTAGAGAAAAGGACTTGATCATACTTTCTGCTCATGTATTCCTATACCAAATTAAATTGGCCTAATTCAGTGAGATTTTCCCTGAATATAAATATTCAGAAACAAACAAACAAACAAAAAACTTGCAGGTCAGGATTTAAAAACATAAATTGAATGCTGAGTGGATACTGTCTTGATAGCTGCAAAAAGAAAGGAGTGGGAAGCTCCAAAAACCAAAAAATTAAGATATTTCAGGCAGGCTCACATAAAGGGAGTGAATTTGAAACATATGTAAATAGTGGAGAGGGGAAAAAAAAAGCAGATTTTATTTATTTAATGTTATGATATTCAGTAGGAAAATTGCATTCATTCCTCTGCAAAAATATCAGCCATCCTACTTCCTAATGCATATGCATTATGTACCTTAAATAAACAACCATCTGATCCAACCATCTGAATGTGATTTAGCCCCAGTAGACTTTCTAGGCATTCTGACACATATTTTCTGCTATGTTTGATAGAATTTGAGATGATTGTTCTTTTGGCAGTGACCTTTAATTTGAATCTGTCTACCAGAGCCATGCTGTTTCATAATCATTGTATCTTTACAAGCTTACTAGTTATTCTTATTTCCACCTTTGAATAAAATGAAGGAAAAAATAATCTCTGAAATATTAACATGTCTTTTTATGTTTTTATCATCTCAAATATTACTGTACTTTAATTACCAGGCTGAGAGCAAAGGGATTTTTTCACATTAGGAGAACAGAAGCTTCATATTTAAGACAGAAGATACAGAAGGAAATGCAACTGGAAAATGTCATTTATTTGTACTGTATTCACTTATTCTTTTTAACACTCCTCCGTGACCAGGCTGAAACTTTCTTTTCTGGGGTGAACAGATTATCAGGAAAAGGCAAATTATCTGTTTCTTCTCTTCTTCCCTCATTTTTATTGAACTAATAAACTAACTATTGCATTATTACTTTTTAGAATGTACGTGCATAATGCTTTTAAGACTCTGAAAATAACTTTTCAAATAGCTCATTTACAGAAGGTGAATACCACTTTCAAGTCAAAGTAAATTGGTTCTCAAAAGCACCATATAAGAAGGGCAACATTCTGGCCCCTCAAAAAGCTTTTATGAAGTTTGTTGGATCAATTTTGCACCATTTAAAAACTTAATTTCAGAGACCAGGTGCTCAGTTGTTTCTACAAATGATCCTAAACGTCACTTTTGAAAAGCTTGTTCTTAATACTCAGTATATTATAAAAACAAAAGAAAAAAGTAGTTTGCTCTAGGGCGTGCGTGGCCCTAAGGTCCGGCTAGCAGAGGGGGAGAGATTGGCCGACGCCCCTGCGCATGGAAGCCAGCCCCCTTTGGCGTCTTGGCCTCAGGCTGGGCTGGATCGCGGAGTCGGTCACCTGGCGCTAGACGGGACGGAATAGGAGGCGACCACTTGTGAGGGTTCAACGTCGGTTTATTGAAAGCTTCCAGCGGAGGAGCAACCAACAGGGGTGGCAAGAAACCCACAGCAAGTGGCGAGGAACAGGGGGAGCGACAAGGTTTTAAAGGGAAGGGGAGGAGAAAGGAGGGAAGCCCAGCAAACCAATCGGAGAGCAAAAAGGGTGGTGCGATACATAACTGACTTGAGTACATAACCAATAAACATAAAGCAAAGGAGGGGCCCCGGGACACCAGCCAACCACGACCCCCAGAGAGAGGAAAGTTCTAGAAAGCTGGGAGGAGTGGGGGGGTGATTGACTGGGCCCAGGGAGGAGGAAAAACTTACTTATAAGGGGGTATAGGGGAGGAGAAGTTACATAACATAGAAGATTGGCAGCTGAGGGGGAAGGGGGTAACCATAGCAACTTAAGGTCAGGGCCACAGTGGCGGGAAAACTGTAAGGGGAGGAACCATTCAACACAGAACAAAAGGGGGAGCATATATAAAATTGGGGAGAAAACTGGGGAACTTAAAAACACATCACAACAGTAGTTTAAAAAAAAGTACTTCAGACTCATTTAAGCCCAAGTAAATGCCCACTTTCATTACTTTTTTGGAAACCTAATATACTCTAAATTAATCCAGGCCAGTACATCTGATTTCCTGCTTCTGGTTCTGAATTCTTCCCGTGAAATATTTTGAGTTTATGAGAATTGTTGACTCAGTAGTGAGATTTGCTGTAAGAAGGTTGATAGTGTGTATACTTGCCTTAGTGGCATAAATCATTGCATCCTGGATGGTGGAATTGATTCAGGTAAGCTCTGTATGGATCCTCTACTAAACACCGCAAGGCAAGACTAGAAGGCCTAGGACAGATATCACATTGAGCTATGTTAAGATCATTGCACGCTGCTTTTAGGAGCAGGACTTTGGATGATCAATCACATTCTGAAGCATGTTGCCACAGTTTTCATGAATGCTACCACAGAGGAAGCATTTGAATATTTGTGTAGGAAGTGTTTTAGGAGGTGTTTATGAGTTCTGAGAGAATAACCACATAGCATGGCTTATTACAAGACTGATATTGATATTTCTATTCCCAAGTGCTGGTCATATTAGAGAAACAGACTGCCGTGCACAGTGGTTAAACTGTTCAACTCAACAATACTTCAGAAACAGCAATTGTACTCTCATAAGGCAGAAATAACTTTCAAAAGGCTTCAAGCTCAAGACACACTAGTAAATGGTATTGTAAAGTTTCCCTATCTCAAACAGAATTCAATTAAGCAGAGAAAGAAAAGGCTGGTAGAAGAATTATGACTGAGATCACAGAGTCAGCCTGGTTTTTCATCACCTGATTCAGGTCATGACCCACAGTGTATTACTCTGTCTTGCTAACTATAAACAGCAGTTGAATGAACTATATTATCTAATGGCTTAATAGAATATATATAGACTTTCATAATCTTATCTGAGTAACTGAATGTTGAACGCAATACGTATTTTGGAAAACCTTGTGTGAAAAAGGTGGAGTAACAATTTCTGCCTTCTCCATGATGGTTGCTTATCATATGTTATCTTAGAGCAAATGGAAGAGCTTTGATTCTATGGTTTACAATATGAAAAAAATTCCTATGTCCTCTTCTCTCTTTCAGTAGCAACTTCTTGCCTGCTTTTGGATGTCACAGGCAAGGACTTTGTTGATGGAGTGATTAAATGATGCGCAGTTTGTCCTTAGCAGTGAAGGTGATAATTACACAGAGAACAGCTTCTAAGGAAGAGGTCTCAGAATAAAAACATCAGCTATGTGCTGCTCTCAGTAGCACTGGGCCTCTCTTCATTACTGCCCCATCCCTCTTCTGAAATTGATTCTATTTCATCCACTTTAATGAAGTTTAACAAAAAATGTTGCTGAAGAATTTCAATGTCGCCTTCACTTTCAGTAGCAGACTTTCTTCAGAGCACTGAAAATAGCACCTTCTATTCAATAAAGTAACCAAAATGAAACAGTTTAGCAAAAGTTAAATTCTAAAGTTTTCTTTAATTAGCCAGAATGTTTACAAAGATTTTTTAAAGTGAATTTTCTTTCACAATAAAATGTTTTTATTCTACTTAGTAATTCCAGGAATCCATCTTATGCTGTATGATACAAAATTACATTTATGGCCCAGTCACATGATTCATTGAGCGCATAATATTTAATGTTTTCCTGTGTTGATTATCTGTGCTGTAGGAGAGGTAATGTTTTCTGCATGTCAAAAAGGAAAAGTAAAGTTGAGGTGAAATTTATGCTTTTTTATTTTATTTAAGTTGTATTTTTGAGCCCTCTATTTCAGAATAGAAGAAATATAATGCAAGAAATCATCAAAATCTTGAGGTAACATCCTCACAAAATCAGAACAGGAGAAGGGCCCCAAAGTTTACCTGATTTTCTCAAATAATAATGTGTTCTTTAATGTCATCCACCAGACATTTGCCTCTGAACAAACTATTAGTGTGGAAGTTTCTTTCAGGTAGAAACTCAATATCTTCATGAAACACAGTCCAGACTGCAGAATGGCAAACTGTTCAATGCAGTGCAAATGCAACAATGCTCAAAAGAAAATCCCTTTAGTAGTTCCCAGTGTTATTTAGCTTATCTGCTAGAGTACCATATGCTGGACAAACAACAGCATTCAATGCATCTGTTAAATCATATGCCAATACCAAATATCTCCAGCAAAATTAGTAATACACTACTAATTATGACAATAGCCTTATAATATCCACATGTTTTTAGACCATGAATGAGAAAACTGAGAATTTGGAAATAATGTGTAATTTCTGAACTCATAAACACATGCTAATGAACTGAAGAATCCTATAAATCATGTCAGCAATGTAGAGTTTCTTATGCTATACTCCCTTCCTTGAGGAATCCTTAATTTTGTTTAGCAAGAGCAATACTATTTTTCGCAGAGGAAATGACAAAATATTTTGCCAGTTTCAAGTCATGTTTTTTTTTGTTGTTGTTTTGGTTTTTTTTTTTGTTTTGTTTTGTTTTGTTTCCCGATATTGTTCTTAAAACCCTATTTCTGGGCTAGGTGCTTTATAAAGATTTACAATTTTGAAAAATATAAAAAAGAAACTTTGTCAAAGTGTTTAAACAGTTAAGAAAACAACTATCTATCTGTCTTAGAAAATCTTAGTTTATGAATAATCTGGATGGGAAATTTTCAAGCCCAAATGGTCTCATGCTGATTCATTTCTTTTATTGGGCTGTAGAGGAGAGGAGAGGAGAGGAGAGGTGCGGAGAGAGAAGAGAAGAGAAGAGAAGAGAAGAGAAGAGAAGAGAAGAGAAGAGAAGAGAAGAGAAGAGGAGAGAAGAGAAGAGAAGAGAAGAGGAAGAGAAGAGAAGAGAAGAGAAGAGAAGAGAAGAGAAGAGAAGAGAAGAGAAGAGAAGAGAAGAGAAGAGAATAAAGGCTTCTTTCTCACTGAAAATATGATCTGCCCATTAGACATCTATCTTATAAAATATTTATAATCAGTTCTGTCTTGGGATCTTGAGATTTGCTCTCTCCCAGTGATATTTGATAAGAGGTATTGTATCATTTCAGTATTATCTCCAAGGATTAGATAAGGATAGCAATATTTGCACAAATACAGTTTAAGCATCTACAAATCATTTTACACCAGAAATCCACCACAGAATTGATATAGAACAGAACAAATGAGCCTGAGTAAACACAGTAATACACATAAAGCAAGAGCTTCCCTCCCTGGCCTTGCTGAATATTTCCTTTACTGTTTGGAAATATGTGGAGTATATTTCTCCCCTCCTACTGTAATACTGGCTCATGAGATTTCGCAGTAATGACAACTACCTTGGAAAGAAAACCTGCTGCATTATTTTATAAAACTAAAATAATTGTTTATAATAATGAAATACTGCATGCCTTGCAATCCCAGCAACAACCACAATCAGCACTGTGCAGTTAGGTGCATTTCCCTGGCCATAAAAGAATTTTAATTTCGCCAGAAGCTATAAAATAAGATTTAGACATGAAATGGCTAAACTGTGGCAGAAGTTCTCTATACATGCATGCATCCTGAGAAGTACACACAGGGATGATTGCTTTGGCTTGACACTCTGATGGTATTCTGGACTTAAATTAAATCAGTTGAGAGAGTGATAATGGTAAAAGTTTCTGGGTTTGGTACTTTAATCTGTTATTTCAGGAAAAAAAAAACAAACAAGAAAAAAACCACAAAAAAGCCCCCAAGAAATAAAAAGACAAAACTAAATTTGTTTCAATTGCAAAATACTGAAAATGTAAGATTTATTATTACATAAATCCCTCCACATTGATCCTGGATTTCAGCTCAAAGCTTTTTAGATGGAACTGATGATCTTCATGTTATGTTTAAAATGAACATTCTTGGTTTAGATTTACAAATATACTGACTATAATAACAATGTAAATAACCAAATATTTAATTAAAAATGGAAATGACCTTTGAAGAATCAATGCAATTTCATTTTTACCAAAAGTTTTAGTCACTTGTTTGGATTATCCATCTGTCGTCCTCACTTCAAAGATTTTACCTTTAACAGAAATCTAAAAACCTTACCATTCAAATTTCAAATTTTAATTTAATGGCATCAACTTTTTTTAGAATGAAGAATCTTCTGTCCTGAAAATTCTCTGATATACTTTAAATTGCTCTGAATAGTCTTTATTCATCACTTTGAAATAATTTTTTTCTGAAGACTTTAACCAGCCTACAAAGTATAAGACATTATCCTTAATCAAGGCAAATGGAAAAGTTTTAGAATGCCTCAGGCTCTGCAGGTCATGCCAGAGTTTTATTGCTCCTTCAGATGTATCATTTTCTAAATCCAAATGAGGACATACAGAGTCTATTTCCAATTCTGAGTCTAATACAAGAACTTTAATAGTCTGAAGCTATATTCCATGGAGCCACAACACACGGAAAGAAATTCCTAGCTGCTGTGAAACTGGCTCTACCTCATGCACAACCCATATTTTCATGCAGTGTTATTCTCTTTTCCAATTTGAAGTGACATCCTCGGAGGGCTGTGTTAGAAAGCAGCAGTGGGAGCAAATGCCATTATGAGAGAAATCCTTCCCTGAACTGGGCTGACATTGTCTGAAACAGGCAGCAGGACAGCAGTCCCACACCATTAGCTGAAACTCACAGCTTTCTCTCATCCCTGAAGTACAGGCAGCAGGATAAACTGAAGCACCCTAAATCATATATGCATGTTTTAAAAATGAAACTTAGATATCTAGGGAAAAAAATCAATCTTTTTTAACACTCTTCCTGTTTTTCACATATGACTTATATTCCCTTTTAAGTTTTAGAAAGCTCTTTATGAAAAAAGTGTGTCAGACATAGTGGTCCTAGGTAGCCTCTAAATGATTTTTGTATTCTGTCTTTGGTGCTAGACTCTTCAGAGAGAGAGAAAGAGAGAGAGAGAGAGTCTTGGTTTTATCCCAGGACACATTTAAATTGTCTTCACATCCAGGGAATTTTTTTTACCCATACCTGCAAAGAAAAAATTACCTTTACTTATTTCCTGAACTTTTCTACATTGTGAACTACTGCTCAAATAATTTGCAGCTGTTCATTCACTAGAAATTTGAATACATCCTTCAGGATGAAAAAGAGCAAGATCAGGAGGACAGGACTGAATTCCTAAAGTTTATACCTGTGTTTAGAGGAAGTGAAATACTTGTGTTTCTCAGAGTTTTGTGCAAAAGAGGTTGCATTTTGAACTGTCTTTAACTGTAGCATTTGTTACTAGAATAAGAAAATCTTATTGGCTCACCATTTCCCTATCAGAATTAATCTTTTTGCTGAAAATCCATGCTACATAAACAACCTTAAAACTGGGCTATTGACCCAGCCCAATATGTTGATAATTAAAGGATCTGTTTGACCTCTTTCCTAATATGGATGTATAAATGTATGTCTGTGAAAGATGTTTTGCTACCTTAATAAAAACATCTAAGAAGTAGGTGAGACTGCTGAGTAATTTAACAGGAAGACAAGTAGTGCAGTTTTCATTTAAGTCTTGGTTTTTGCATACATAAAATCCTTCTGCCATTGTTAATAGTATTAAGAAATTATTTCAAATGATTTAGGATATTTTTTTAATGGAGTACTATATTCCTTTTGTCCTCCGTCCTCTGTTAAAATGCTGAGATCACTACAAACAGCCCTTTTGCCGGATGTTCTTTCCCCTTTATCAGATGCAAGGCGACCCCTGTAGCAGGGAGAAATGATGAGGAGGACTCCATGATATCAGAAGGCTAATTAATTACTTTATTATACTATATTATTCTTTACTATATTACACTATATTAAACTACATCTAAACTGAAACTGCACAAGCACTCAACAAAATCTTGTGACTGTCTGCTGACACATTTGGCCCTGATAGGCCAAGGAAACAAAGCATCATCACTTTGGGTAAACAATCTCCATATTGCATTCTACTTTGGCACAACACAGGAGCAGTGAATGAGATAAGAATTGTTGTGATCATTCTCTTCTCTGCTTCTCTCACTGCTTCTCTCATGTTCAGAGAATGTGAATCCCACACCCCTTTGCATCTATATAAGAAACAAACAGGCAAGAATTTCAGTAGGAGGGAAGAACATAGTGTCAATGTGGTAAAGTAAAATAGCAAAGAGTCTGTGCAAACAATACATGAAAGATTACCCTTGAAATTGCTCAGATCCAGCAATGTGCCAAGGGCTGCTTCAGTGACCTATTTTGGACTGTAGGAACAACCACCCCTGAATTAAAGACAGGCCTCTGAGACCCTGCAGTTGCTTCCTAAAAAATGCTTTTGTATCTGCATTCTTTTGTACAGCTCAGATATGCTCCATCTTGAGCCTTAAAGGTAGAAATTTTTAAGTGTGCACTTTTCATATATGATCCCATCTACCTTCCAATTATTATTGCTGTAACATGTTTACGGAGACCTATATCTGTCTGACAGATGGTGTCCAATTTCCATTTGTAATCTTTTTAATGTGTGAAAAATAAAAGCAATGAAAGATTTTGGTCTATTAAGATTATTCTCCAGAATACAAAAAAAGAGTTTATTTTATTTCTGTTGTTTATCATTGATTGGAATTTAAAGCAGTATGTACAAATACACCCAAAGAGATTAACGTAACAGTGGGAAATCTGCCAGTTTCATTTTACTGGTTACATTACAGTAGTACTTACATTCTTTATTGGCAATGCCTGTACAAGTAAATTAACATGCACAAGGGTATGGGAAGAGGCAATGCCACAGAGTCATTGCTACCATTACCTTGGTAACACAGATGTTTGCACAGACCAATCCTGGGCACAATACAGGCGACGACACTGACCTAAAAACTCCAAAAGGAAGTCTGAAGGCACCATAGCTTTAAAGATTTAGCCATTTCATCTGAGATGTGAAATGACACTTATTCTCAGAGCTTGAGAGTGCTCTCTGGTTTGCTTCCTTTGATAATACAAATATAATTGTTACAGACTTGTGTATTGGCGCATCTGAACTAAATTGGACTTATCTTGAGAAGATAAGGGTCCTAGTATAAAAGGAGAGCCATAGAAGTAATCTCAGAAAAGATCCTTGGAATTTGTGCCAACACAGGGCTCTGCTGCCTCCTGTTGCCTGGATGTGGCAGAGATCTATGACAATTGTAATGCTGGCAGAGGGCCATTGTCCTAACCAGTTATGCTTTGATTTTCTGGCTCCAGATCACCATACCTGATCTAACTAAGAGTATTTTTGCATGCATTTTGCTCATCTTTTTATCTTTTTCCTCTTTTTTTCTTTTTCATATTTGCACTATGAGAGAAAAGCATGGTGCAGGCAAAAAAGCCAAACCAAACTAAAAATCCAAACAACAACAAAAACATCAAACAAAAAATAAAAAACCAACCCATCATAAAGATGTAGGATGTGAAGGAAGAGAAGCTTGTTTTGAGGAAAGAAGAAGAAAAGTGAAGCAAGATTGACAGCACAAGACACTGGACTGAAATCAAAATAATAAAGAACTCTTTCTGAGGAAAGGAATAAAATTCTCTTAATATCCAGTTTTTCAAGGGTTTCATAACCCTTTGCTTTTCCTACTGGAGATTGTACAGCAGTAAAGAATGTGTGAAAAGAACTTTGCTCCTAGGGAAGTCCTTCTGTCAAAAGATTCTTGCCATGCTGAATTTTTCCTTTGTTGAAGAGGGAAATATCATGGGGACTTATATCTTCCAAGGTGAATGTATAACACTTCCAGAGAAAAGTGCACAGGGCAGTTCATGAAAAGAGAAACTGAAGATTTATATAAGTTATACCTTGAGATTTGAAAAAAAAAAATCTGCTTTAAAAACACAGACACTCTGGATTTCTTTGTTACTTTGGTTATTTAAGAGAGCTAGTCTACTGCTCTTCTACTATGGTTCATATTTATGGTTTATCTCTAAATCTCCTAAATAAAAGGTATTTGATTATCCCCTTCCATGTAGATGTAATGATTCTTGGGGGAAAAAAACAGTCTCAAAAGACACAAACAAAAAAGTTTTTAAAAAAACCTACTCCATTATTCTCCTCACTATTCTGTTTCCTGTAGTTTCTTTTCCCCAACTTGTTTATTTTCCATTTCCCTTCCCTCACTGTCTTTATGTATCTCCAGTGCAAAAGGTACTTCATTTTTTCTGTTTTATTTCTTTTTCTGTACTCCCATAATAAGTAGTTTCCTATAGTTTCTCTTCTCTCAATATTATACATCCTGTATTGTTCTGTTTCCCCTCCGTCTTTACACTCTGCTAGATACTCCTTTATACTCTGTCTAGTTGATATTTCTTTCTATTTTTTAATCTTAGCTCTCTTGTTTTCTCTCTCAATGTGTAAAGCTTCTACTTCAATCTAAGGATCATATCTTTTTAGTAACGACAGATACTATTATTTTTTTAGGATATGTTGTGGGTAGAGCTTCATCTCTGGGATTTTTTTTGTGATTTTGATTTACATAAAGGAAATCTACTCTTTAATATGAACAAAAACACACGATTACAAATTCAGATGTGTTAGAGCACATTCTGCTGTTTTTTCTTTTTTTGGTCTATTGTTTATACAAAGGAGTCTACTCCTTTTCATTTCTACACTGTTTCAATAAAAAAAAATTAACTATGAAAAATCCTTGTGCATTTATGTAGCTTGACTAGCATTGAGTGAGATATGCAGAGCCTATCATCTGGTGCATCTATCTACAGGAGGGACATGCCAAGTGATAGACAGATTATAAGTATCCATAATCAAAGTAGTCTAAAGAATAGCTCTGCTCTTAATTACCAAACTTTGGGTGACTGATAATAAATCTTTTGTTTCATATGTGATTGGCAAGGATTGAAAACAGCCTCCAAATTTTTTATTCTCAAGCTTACTTTGGCTATGTTCAGAAAGGATTTAGTTGCTTGGTGTTGATAAAACATGAGCCATAGAAAAGACATGACAAAGGAGCCCCATCTGTAAATCAGTCTCTCTTGGCTCTATAGGCTGTGCAGGCAGGCAGCTGCTGCAATTAGTATTTGGGAATAGACTCACTTGGTTAGGCAGTGTAAGTGTTCTGTAGAGATGAAGGCAAATCAGTCAAACTTCATTTGGGCATTTACAGCTAAGAATGAAAAGCTGTAATCTTCATCAAATGCAGTGTGGCACACAAATCAAGGAAGGGGATTCTCCCTGTCTGTTCCACTCTTGTGAGATCCCACCTGAAGTTCTGCATCCAGCCCTGGGTACCCAGCACAAGCAGTACATGGACCTGTTGGAGCAGAGATTGGCCACAAAGATGATCAGACACCCTCTCTCCTCAGACAGGCTGAGAGGGATGGGGTTCTTCAGGCTGGGGAAGACAAGGCTGCAGGGGCACCTTAGAGCCCCTTGCAGTGCCTAAAAGCAGCTACAAGGGAGAGGGAGAGAGACTGTTTACAAAGGCCTGTAGTGACAGGACAAGGGGTAATGCCTTAAAAGGAAGGACAGTTAATTTAGATTGGGTATATGAGAGTGGTAAAACCCTGGCACAGTTTGCCCAGAGAGGTGGTAGTTGCCCTCTGGAGAACCACTGAAGGTCAGGTTGGACAGGGTCTCAGTGACCTGATATGGCTGAAAAGTCCCTGTTTTTGCAGAGATTGGACTAGATTACCTTTGAAGAGTCCCTTCCTATTCAAAGAATTCTATGATTTTATGATCATCAAGGACACTGTGGCTTTGTAAGTATAATCTAAGCACAGTACTTTATTTACTCATCAACATATATGTTTCATTAGGAGTCTTAAAAGGCAGAGCATCATGATTTTAAGATTGCAGTGCATTTATAAATGTCTGGTTTTCTTATTCCTTCAGATGAAGCACATTGTATATATATACACCATATTTTTATAGAATAATTTTTTTCCTTTTTATTTCTGCTAACCTTTCTCTTACTGAATATCTAATATGATTATTAAAGACAAACTTTCACTTTGAAGTCTACCAGAAATAATGCATATAAAATAATCTTGTAGGAAGTATGACAGACATATTTTCATTTTTCAGTCAAAATCTTCCATCAGTGTCAGACTGACTAGAAGTATTAGTCCTAGACTTGCCTCCACAATGATTAACATACAGCCTGCAGAAGAAGCTTTCCATTCTGGAACTCAATTATCAGATATCTTATTTATGATGTTTGGGATGGAGAACATAGTAAAAAGAATGTGTGGAAGTACAAGGTTACTTCTGTGTGTCTTTATTGTCTCAAACCCTTACATTTACTGCCTGGTTGATATTTAAACATTAAGGAGATTTGCCTTTGCCATACTTTCTGCTTGATAAGAATGTCAAGTCTTATGTCAAATTCTTCCAGAACCACAAAAAGTGAAACTCAAGTAGTGTTTGTAAAGGCAAAAGAGCGAATTTTTAAGATCTTTACCCATTTTACAATAAATCCTTTCTTTTTTTCAGTGAGAATGGGGTTCCTTCAGTATCAGATATGACACCAGAAATCATGTCAGTGCAGTTTTATGCTACGTTAACACACTGACCTCCTAATGGATAGGAATTCTGCCTTTGATGTTTAAAGGTCATTAGCTTCCTTCTAAGTTTCTATTTTTTTCCCATGCTGCTCTTTTACATAAGTGTTTAACCTTGAATTCATAGGTTGCTTTTTCATCATGCATGAATATTTAACATTGAATTCACTGCCTGTCATTTTATAACTAGAGGAAAGACTTTCAGCTATCAGCTTTACCCAATTGAAGGACAATTTTTGTCTTCATTTATCACATTCCCAATTATCTCCCGCCCCTCCCATTTTAATTGGGAAATGGTATTGTTAAATAAAAATAAAAGTATAAAATATCCAAATAGCAAGGGTTATTAAGAAATGGCAAAATGGCTCCTTGTAGGACAACTTGGCAAAGCCTTCTAGAAATATGCTTTTGCTCAGATCTCAAATAAAACAACAATAGTCAGCACTTGATGAATTTATATCACATTTTATGTCTTTCTACACATCACTTGATGTTTTGTTGTCTGCTGTTACTTTTAGAGATTTCCCTTGTTGGTAATGTTTTTATGTTGCTACCAGGTCTAATTTGGCTTTCAGCTAAGCTTTTGAATTTTTTATAATAAAGTAATTTACAGATGCTAGAAGATAAATTAGCACTGCAAATGCAGTTAAATTGCATAATCACCCAGATTGATTTTGTGTTAGCCTTTGAGATGTATAGATACCTTGTGGCATCTCTGTCAAGAAAAGGCAGTGAAAGCAAAAACCTTTCAATTATTCTGGAAAACAAGTAAAAACATGTCAAAGGACAAGAGAAATAGTACCGCTGTTTGACTGAAATGCCTGTTTATAATGTTCAATATACAGGTAGCATTCAATATTGACATTAACTGTCTCCCCACACAGCATACACCACATAATACTCTTTCACATAAAGCTCAATTTGTATGTACAGCAAAGAGTGGGATTTATTTGTTTGGTTGGTTGGTTTGTTTTGGCATTGTCATTGATTTGGAAGGAAAATAATAATAATAATGAAGACTTCAGTGACTTTTGCTGATTAGTTGTGTTCAGAGGAGACTTCTTGAAACAATTAGGGCATCCCAGGATTAATGTGATCATGAGAATATGCCCAAGAACATGTGCAGAATACAGAATTATCCCTCTAGTGGATAAAAACATTTCAGTTAATACAAGGAGCTTAGAAGTTCAGCATGAGAATAAGTACAATTTAGCTGCTAACACCTTATGAGCAGAACATTGTCACTTGCAGGGACAGGGAATGGGAACCACAGCTTTGTTTCAGTACATTCTCTGTTGCAGTCATGGGGATAGATATGCCAAGAATTTCAATTCATGAGATGGGACTTTTACAGATTTTGTATACCAAATCTATGATCCAAACATATTGCCTTTGGCTGCTGGCTAAGGCAGTAAACATCCCGGTATTTATCACTGGAGAGAATAAACTACTTCAATCTGCATGTAAAACATTCAAAAAAACTAATTTTACTACCCTCAGAAAAGCTGTATTTTTTGTTGCATGCTCACAGTCATAAAGCCACAAAGATGAATGCAGGACAAGTCCTGGTGATGTAGATATTTGAATAACACATAAGTGATCTGAAAGCAGCTTGCAATTAATAACTTCCTAATGCTCACTGCATGTCACCATCACTGGTGACACTCAAATGCACATATCTAGCAGTCTTGGAGCTTATGTTTTGTTAATGCTGTCCTTCCAAAAGAAGATGCACGAGTTCATCGTGAAAGGGAGGAAAATCAAAACTTTGCATAGAGCCCATAACAGCAAAAATCATAAAAGCAGGATAAGAAAAGTGGGAAAAAATTTTTCAGGGCAAATAAAAGACCTGGTCAAAAAACTTGTAAAAAAATAAATTTAAAAATAAATAGCGTGGTAAATATAGCTTCAAAAATAGGAAAGTGGAGGCAATCAAATGAGTAAGGCAATGCATGGAAATGGAGAAATGCCTACGTACTGTGACTTACAGAATTAGGTTTATTCACTTTTTCCTGGATCTATAATAGAGTTCATATATAGAAATAACATAACATTTCAGGTGGACATTTCACGGTTGGATGAGAATTAGATTTTGTCACACATTTGCACTTATTTATTTTGCTGTTATTTAAAAAAAAAATATTATCTTTGATTCTTTGTCTCATATTTAATTCACTAACATTTATGAAGAAAAAATTCAGTTAATAGTAAATAAGCATTCAGTGGCAACATATTTATTTAATAAAATGTTTATGGATAATTAGCAACAATATAACTTGTGTAAGGTGTTCATAAGTTTCAATAAAACTCTTGTCAAAATAAAAAGAAACAACGTGACATTTGTACCTCTAACATTCTTATGTTAAACATGTTGATGGATATGATGAAAGCTTTGAATGTTTCTGAGAACATGCTAAGAAATTAATTACTTATAATTGAATGATAAGGCAAAAAGAATATGTTCTCTGCTATGCTATGTGAAAGAAAGTTTAAAAACCCCCAAACAACTAAACATCTGAAATGTTGACATTTTCTCTCAAAAAATACCTTAAAAAAACAGGGTACCTTGTCTAATTTAACTAATTTTTCCATCAAATAGGAGTATGTTTATATAAATTACTATTTAAACAAGAACTACATGAAATCAAACTGGAGAAGTTGCTGCATGTTCAAGATCAGCTTTGAAAGGATACCTTGTGAGTCAGAACCCGTGCTAGGAAGATTTTTGCATGTGAGGCAAAGGACAATGTATATTTAAGGGAAAGAAACCACCAGTTTATACAAAAGGTGCTTTACAAATACATTGATGTAAGTTAGGGAGATATGTAATTGTCAGCAAAGATGAGATTCAATGTCTGGAAATGGTAAAGTTAGAGATTTTTTTTTTCTACTCAGTTTCATGCATCTACCCTTTTAAAAACATTTAGAATTTAAAGTCAGATTGTTTCTTTTCTGCAGGGAATCACTGACACAGACCAAACTGAACATACCCAAACGAAAGGGAGAGATAGTCACAGCCTCTGTGGTTGAACACAACAATGCAAGGAAAGAGAAAGACTGAAAGAGAAAATAATGTCTCTCAGGGTTAGTGTTCCACTGATTCCCTAGACTCTCTGCAAATGAATATTGTCTAAAAAGAAAAATGTTTTCTGGAAAGGAAACTGAAGTAAAGCTGGAATGAATAGAATCATAGAAATACAAAATTATGAGTAAGTTGTGTAGGAATAGATCATCAAGTCCAAATATTAACCCAGCATTTCTAAGCCCACCATTAAGCCATGTCCATAAGTGCCATATCCTTCATGTCTTGTAAATACCTCCAGGGACACTGACTCACACTCAAAGAATCATGGAATCACAGAATGTTTTGGATTTCAGGGGTCATTCAAATACCATCTAGTAAAAGAATCTCTGCTGGTAGGGACATCTTTCACTAGGTCAAGTTGCTAAAACCCCTTCCCCCATGAGCTTGAACACAGCCAATGACAAGGCATGCACAATATCTATATCACCACCCTCACTGTAAAAAATTCCTTCCATTTTTAAAATTAAAATCTACCCTCTTTCACTTTAAAATCATTGCCTCTTGTCCTGTCACCACTGAACTTTATTAACATCTCTTTAACCATTGAAAGGACAGAGTAAGATTTGTTGCTGTTCTTCCCTACTCTCTCAGCCTTTCTTCACAGTAGATATTTCAGCCTCTTAATTATCCTTAATTATTTTTCTGGCTCTCCTCTAGACCCACTCCTTTTCCTTCTTTTTCTGAGGGCCTCAGTCCTGGATGCAGTGCTCCAATTGGGTCCTTGTGAGAACAGAGGGGCAGAATCACCTTTTTTGACCTCCCGCCCATAGTTTTTAATGCAGTCAAGAACGTGTCTGACTTTCTGGGCTGTACCTGGAATGTCCACTGAACAGCTGATGAAAAATGTAAAAGAGAGAGAAGTAGAGAAGGAAATTAAAAAATTATCTTAAAAGAGAGAAAAATACTTTACTAATTTTAAGGCAGGAAAGAACCACCCATTCAGACTTTGTATTTGCAGCAGTTAGTTAATCATTCAGGAATAATCATCCAGAATTATTGGTTCTCTTTTATAAGTGCAGATTGGCAAGCATCCTCCAAAAAGATCATTGCTCCTTCCATCTTTTCTTAGGCTGGCATGAATTGCCTTCCAGGGAAGCCTCTCTTTATTGAGAACAAGGGACTTGGATAATGAATATTAGGTAATTAGAAGCCTGTCTTTATAATATGGTTGTCACTACAGCCTTCATTTCTGACTAAGCAAAAGAAATTATATAGAAATTATATATCTCACCATTGTGATGGCATAGAACTGTGTCTTCATGACAAAAATGGCATTATGTCACCTTGACCCACCATGTTCTGTCAACAAGAGCATATTCTACTTTCTTTCAAAAGTTTCTAGCTCAATGTATTGATAAAACACACTTGTTAGTGAATATGCAATTGCAGAGAAAGTTCAGAGAGTACATGAGGGATAAAGACTCTTTAAAAAATACCAAAAGAACTTCCTCTACTAGTCCTGAAAAAATCCACCAAGACATTTTGAAAGGCACCTCTCCCTAGAAAAATCTTTCATCAGAGGACAGAGTGGTTTTGTAACATATTTAACAGTTTATAAGAAAACAAAACTATAAAGGCTTGGGTTCTATTAATTCTTTACATATTAGGAGAACATTGGTAGATTTATGAAATCTGCCTATTTAAAGCAATAATTTGTAAATTGAAAACATTTTTGAACTAAATTTATTACATACCTCTTTGAAGCAAACTATGTTTTGCACTAATTTAATTACTGTTCTATGACTTGTAGTCTTGTTACTTTTTCATACACTGGAATTTTCTATCTCAGTGCAAACTAAACAAAATTTAATATACAGTTTAAATTTTTGGCCATCAAACTTTATTTTTTCAAATAATCAGTAAAAATTAGTCCATCACTTCTCAAATTTCTTTCTGACGCCCCTGGTCAACCTGTTCCAATATGTGACTACCCTTCTTATGAAGAAATTTTTCCTAATATCCATTCTAGACTTCCCCTCGTGCCACTGAGGTAATTTCCTCTTGTGCTATTACATGTTACTTGGAAAAGAGATTGACATCCACCTTGCCACAACCTCCTTTCCAGTAATTGTAAAGAGTGATAAGACTGAAAGGATTTTGTGCTGAAATTACCCTTATTCTTTCATTGACTATGACAACAAATTTAAACATCTGGCTCAGATTTTGTTCAATACATAATTTAGGTCTGCTTTTAAAGATATAAATCTCACACAGCATCAGCATGAATCCCCACTGCAGACATGTAAAAATTAAGGCAAAAATGTATTATTTTAAAGATTAAAATTTAATGATCTTTCAGATAGAAAAGCTAAAATAATTTAACATTTTCTGGAGTTCATATAAATTTGATTAGTATTTCTCATATTAAGCAGTGTGACATCTTGAAACAGAGATTTTCTTACTGACAGATGATTAAAGAAAACATAACAATTAAAATAATTTCACTTCCTAAAAGGGGTTTATCCTATAGCTCACATAGCCCATAAAAATGTTGATCAACTGGAATGAACATTTCTATAAATTTCTTCTTTTTTCTCTGTCAGTTTAGTGTTTTGTTAAATAGAAGAAGGTAACAGTTACTTTTTAAGTGAAAATTGGGAGGAATAATTTACCTCCTAAAGAAGTAATTTTATGCTAAATGGTAGTATAACTGAGGTACCTTGACCTTGAAATTACAGGGACTTGTATTTAATTTTGGATGCATGTGCACAAGTGACATTATTTATCATTAGCTTTTATTTCAGAAATGGCAGAATTTCTTATAAGTGACTGTATGAATAAATAGCATTTCCTCATAGATTACAGTAAACACACTGTCAAAGAATACATTGCGCACACCATTGTATCAGAAATATGGCATCTCACTGTAGCAGGCTACAAACTGCTTAAATATAAATCAAGCACTTTCTGAAAAGGAAAAGAAAAAAACAGATTAATGTATGTAAATGAGAACTCCAAACACCATTTTGTTTCATCTCCTTTGTACAGAGCAAGTGACATCACAGATATATGCACTGGTTTATTGCAGGGTAATTTCTAAAGCTCATTTTATTAACAGATTTCATTAAGAGTATGACATTTGAGAAAAAAAAAAATTTTTTGCTTGGCTTTGTTTTGTGATAATCAACATGACCTGTGAGGAATAAATGCAGCTTTGATTATTTAATCCCCACTGGGAAGTATGCAGGTAGTTTTATGAAAAACTGATTGCTGTGCTGGGGTGAAGCAACAAAAAACCATACTACAAAAAACCTTAAGCAGAAAGCCGGATATTAGAAAAACTAAAATATGGAGAACATTAGTTTGTTCACCAAGAGATGGAGGGGAGAGAAAAGAGCATTTTCATTTAGCAGTAGTTTGTGGCATAAAAAAATGAAGAAAAGAAAAAGAGATGAGGAGAACTGACAGTCTTCTCTGTCACAACCTCTGAGTAGCTCCTCATTGAGCTTCTGGAAACAGATCACATATTTCCAGAAATAGCAGGTTTTTACTGAGTCTAATGTTGTCATTTGCTACTCTATGCTATTTTAAAAATTGGGAGGCTAACATTTGTATTGTGAGCAGTGGGATTGTGCCATCAGTGCTTTATGAGACAGAGAACCCTTTGGCAAACTGCTTAGCACACCCCAACTCATCACTGCGTCACTGAAAACAGACCTGGATGCAAAAAACAGCAGTTAAATGGACAGCAAGAGAAGAGAAAGAGAAAGAGAAAGAGAAAGAGAAAGAGAAAGAGAAAGAGAAAGAGAAAGAGAAAGAGAAAGAGAAGAGGAGAGGAGAGGAGAGAAGAGAAGAGAAGAGAAGAGAAGACCGTGAAAAGTGACATCCTGCATCACTGGGATACTCTGGAACCCCACAGAGATACATTCAATGTATTCAGAGTGAAATCTTGCCTGTCTGAAATATAGCACCAGTTAGAATCTAAACTGGAGACACAGCTCCTACTTGTTGCATGACCAGAAGGAAAATGGGGTGAGGAAGCACAGAAAGGTTAGCAAGCTCATAAAAAGCCAGTTTGATGGATTTAGTTGGAAAACTTAGAGGCTAGCAAAGGGAAAGTATTACAAATGTGCATTCTACTTCTTTATGAGGCATCCACTTTTGGCCTTTTTTGAAAAGCAGAATGCAAAATTTAATACCAAATTGGAAAAAAAAGCGCTAAATTAGCTGAAATCACTGGAAGTACTTTCGTATAACTAGCCATGATATCTTTACATATAACTAGCATCTAATAGTGTGTTACTTGCAGAGAATGTGCAAGAATTAACAGTGTGGTCATCTTTCACATGAACTCAGAACTAAATCCCTGCAATGTTAAGCAAATTATCAGTTAAGTTTTTAAAAGGTGATACAGATAACAGGAAAACAAAACACATTTTTAGTGTCAAGAAATATTATACTTCCATGGAAAAATATTTACATTCTGACAGAGTGTAAGCTCAGTAAGGTCTTTTTATCTATTTTACGAAACTCAGGATTGCACAGTTGAATTTAGCAAAAAGCTCTTATCCTTTGCTTTACTTGCTGAATCTGAACAGTTGTTTTGAAGTAATTTTTCATATAACAAGTCACATTTTTGTTCACCCATTATTTAGAAACTTTCTTGAGAAGACATTAGGTGAGTAGAAGAGATAATCAATTGTTCAAATGCTTTTCTAGCCATATTGTTGAATATGAGAAAGAACATAAAATTATTAGAAAATTTTCACATTTCTGTCAGCATATTGTCAGAGTCCAATACTATTTTACAAGGTTCACTTTTGATATTCCACATGGGCAGAGTTTAACATTTAACACAAAGTTCACTTACATGTATTTATTTGACATTACAGAGGATTTTGACTTATTCAAGAGATATATCAGTGTACTGAAATCACAATGACGACAGCAAATGCAACAGGCATGGTACAAACATGATTCCTGTTCATGGTGTGTTTATGCTCACTGTCACGACACTGGGTGTCCACAGCCACCAAGAAGAAATACATGGGTTGAAGCCAGCTCAAGCTCATTGCTCTCTTCAAAGTCTGTTCCATGGGTTGGTTGGTTTTTACACGAGGTTGGGCTTAGCTGTGTGTGATATTGTCTTGGGGATGGTGTTGTGCAGGGCCAGAAGTTGGACTCAGTGATCGATCCTTGTGATCGGTCCCTTCCACCTCATTCTGTGATTCTCTGATTGTCTCTTGCTAATCCAGACAGACATTCACAGCCTCTTGGTTAACACTGGAAAAGCCATTTACACAACAGATACACCCACTCAACTCTGAGCCCTTGTGGACCCAATCAACTAATACAGCCATTTATCTAAAACAAGGGTCACCCTGTGGTTTGGCTGTGTTGAGCTAAGTCCAGTGTTTCCTACAACAGTTCTGATCTCTTCCTGTGCTTTTCTAGCTTGGAATTCAACTTCATGAACGCACCTCCTATACCCATTTCCTCCAAGGCTGCTACCATTGTAGCATTTATTGCTCAGTCACAGAGACTTTTTACCTTAATCTTCTAGAGAAGGAAGCAGAATCTGCCTGAGTTATCAACATACAATATTAATTGCAAGTGTGGCCAATGGAAACTTTTCTATAATATCCAGAGGAATGTAGCCTTCATCCAAAATCTAGTAATAAAGCAATAACTGAAGAAATAAAATGTTAAAATCCATCAGATAACCCATACTTCTAGTAGACTCTGGATATTGTTTTTATTCTTGTTTTCTTTACCAACTCAACTACTTTATTGTTGAGAGTGCTCTTGGAGATTTTCCTCTGTTTCAACAGAATATGGTTTTGTTTTAGTGAATATGGGTATCAACAGGACTATAGTCTACTAATATTAGCTATGTTTATTAGAATTTATACTATACAATTGTATCAGAAAAACACCTGCATTATTATTCATGCACCATGCATAAGGTTTCTCCAGAGGTTTTTTTTCCTTAGCTAAATAAAACCTTCCCATATGCCCTCACAAAGTCAAAGATTTGCTGAGAACATCAGAATTTTGGAAAAATTACATATCAGCACAAAATTTCCAGTTAGCCACAAAGCTACAAGCTCAAACAACTTGGGGAGTAGAGGAGGATTATAGCACCAAATTTTTATCAATGTGACACCAAGTGACACCAATATAAATTAGAATAACTCCAAAGATCCCCTGTGGAGTTGTGCCAGATGTTCACCAGAGTATCTGTGATCTGAATCCACTCTTAATATTTAATAGAAACATTAAGAGAATGTATCAGTTACCACCAAGCACGTCATATAAAATGTGTAGCCTTAGCTGCCTACAGAGCAAAAATCTGTTACTGTGCCATGCTAGCACAATTCTCAAAAGCATTTAGAAATACACTGCATAGACTGGCTCTTTTCATGCTTGTTTTTAGTATTGTGTGGCAATATTTCAAAGCAGTATTGATTTCTATTGTTTCTATAGTTGGTTAATATTACAGGAAGCCACCAAGAGTATTAGTATAGAAGTGAACAGAGATATGAGCGCTTTCTCACAGAAACAAATGAACAAATCCTTTGTGATTTCATCTAGGAATATATGTATGCTAAAAGTTTTACCATTGAAATATCATAGCCACAAAGCCTGACAGAACCTTTCATATATATTTCCACACCTGTGAAAGAACTTTTGAAAATTACTAATGCCAAATAAAACTGCAGCTTTACAGTTAGGGAATTATTAGACTGGTCTTTTCTTTTGGTTTTGTTGGCTTTTTTTTTCACAGGGGTTTCATCTCCAGATTGCTTTCCATTTATAAACTTGTAGTATGGAATTTATATTCCTTAGTAATTGGGTCGATAGGAATTCAGTGCTCATTATAGTCTGGGAATATAAGAGTTAGTGAAGAGAAGATTCCTCAAGGGGCATATTTTTCAGCTGACCCTGTTCTAACACATAAAATGTCTTAGGATGTTAAACTTGCACCTGGCATCTGTGGTTTTTTTTAATGTTAGTAGCTAATTTTGAATCTTTTTGCTCATGATTGCCTCTTTCTCCACCAACAGTATCAGTTCTGTTCTTATGTCAATAGCAAGGCATGACAGATTATGCTGAAGCTACCAGCATGCTCAGAATATTCGTAACCAGAAAAATTATATCCAATTAAGGTAAATGAAGCTCTCAGGCTTTAGCAAGAATACAGGGTGATGTCTAAAAATAAGCAACCATTTTATAACCCAATGCCTGTATTTCTGCCTCAGTGAGTTACATTTTATAAATAGTTGGTATTTGAGTGAGAAATAGGAATGTTTAAGTTATTTCTGTCTACTGGAATTTGTGAAATAAGAGCTTGTGTGATAGACAACAAGTCATCTCATATCAAATGTATTCAATTTAATATTGAAGGACATGTTATTTCTCTGTGGAGTGGTAGTTTTGATTAGCTAAATTTTCATGTCCTGTGAATTCTTGTGGAAAAAAAAAAATCCAGATGTCACTATTTCTGGATCTTTATTATTAGCAGGAGATGTGGTGAAAACCCACCAATTTACCCAAGAAAACTTTTTAAGTTACATATTCCAATATTTTAAATAATGTGTTTTAGCTACAGTGGAGAGGACAAAAATAAGTACTCTAAAGGAACACTCTGATGCTGAGGTCAGGAAAGGCAGGCCCCAGGGAATGTCTGCATACTGACTCTTTTGCTGAATCATTGAATGGTGTAGCTTGCAAGGGCACCTCAAAGATCATCTGCTTCTAACACCCCTGCCTTGGGCAGGGACCCATTCCTCTAGACCGGGTTGTTCAGAGTCCTATCCAGCCTGGCCTTCTGGAGTCCCAGGGATGGGACACCCACAACTTCTCTGGGTAGCCTGTTCCAGTGCCTCACACCCTCCACAGTAAAGAATTTCTCTCTAACATTTAAACTTCATCTCTTCCAGTTTTAAACCATTCTACCATGTGCCTTTGTAAAAGTTTTCTCTCCATCTTACTTGGAAGCGCCCTTCAGATACTGGAAGTTTGGAATTAGGTGACCCTAAAGTCTTCTCTTGACTGTAACCTAACAAACTACTCAAAATTGATGGTTGAGATCCAAATTCAAATGAGGCCATTCTGATAAGATAAGCAAAAAGGGGGAATTTCATGTGTAAGTACTCCTATTTTAATTTTCTACTTACAATAGGACATTTTCTCAGTTTTTGGTCAAGTATAAATTTGGTGCATCTGAAAACTCTCAGATTTTTCGGGTGTTCTCATTTTAAAGGAAAATAAAACAGTACGCCAAAAAAAATTTGGCCGTCAGGTATTTGTCTTCATGAATGGATGAACTCTTCAACCAGGGTGGGCCATGAGCATTGAGAAGAAGAATATGGTACGGCAATGTGCAATTGGCTTGTTGTTTCCAAGATTACAGATACTGACATGACATTCTCCAAGGTAGCTACTGGAATGGAGCCTGGAAGGGGGAAGAGTTTTCCTGTATTCACCGCTCAAAGCAAGCATGGCCAAAGTAATTCAGAGCTCCACGTGCTGCAGAAAAACTAGTTAGAACAATTAAGATAAACTCAAGATGCTTTACCTAAGAGCTCCGTTGCAGTTGAGTTCTGAGGTTAGCTTGCTGTATATTTTACAGATTTGCAATGTAGATATCTGTCATATTAAGCCTTGTGATAGCATTATCTCTGTTTTCTGCTTTGTCCATCTTTTTTATTGCTCAGTGGTAGGTGATAGTGGAACTTCCTTGCTTCCTGCCCAGAAATATAATGACTACAGGAAGCAAAGAATCTCTTAATGAGGTTTCAAAGAAAAGACAAACTAGAAAATGAAGGCATCTGTGTGTGACAGTGAAATCAACATTAGTTGTTTTCAATATATCAGAAATTCTATTAAACAAATAATCATGATTGTCTGTGCTAACTCCTAGAATAAGTACTTACTCCTCTGCTCACTGTTTCACAGTGAGTATTTTATTGATAACTAAATCAGCAGTAAAAATGATGTGCTCCTGTTCTTGGGTGTCACTGTGCCAGGGCACATGATGTCTAAGATTGTGAACCTGAACACGGCATTATGCACACAGCTTTCAGAGCAGAACTTTCTTTCAGTGACTGGCACCATTGACATGGATGTACCTTTTGCTCTTTCACAAACACATCTTCAGGTATGGGCTTGCCTTCTTACATACCCCTCTTCCTGGTTGTTACAAAGAATGTGTGTGCGTGTGTCTTTATGTTCAAGAATGGATTCAAAAAGAAGTAATTAATCAGGTAGAATTCTGGCAGGAAGCTGACAGGTCTTTGGAACCATTACCTATATTGCCCATGCACAGGGAGTTTGTATAACATAAATCTGACTATTTCTAGCTATTTTACAAAAATAAGGATCAAAATGAATGCCAGAGACACAACTGTTATATATCAGTTTAACTGCAACAATTCTTTAATTTCATTAACTTTTACACATTTTTCACATGCCTAATTCTCCACACAACATCTTTCCACTGGATGGAAAAAGAAGTCAGTTTCTTGTAACCATAAGTCATCCCTGGAAGTAAATTACCAGTGAATGGTATTTTCAAATGGTTCATGGTGCCTGCATCTTACTAAGAAAAATTATTGTCTTAATATCATTGCAAATTACAACAGAAATATTATGCATGCTAGAGTTGTGGTGAATGTTTTATACAGAAAAATACTGAATCTAGAAAACCATATCATCATTTAAAAATTTACACCACAGTGTTCCATACATTCTTAAAAATTAAAGCTGTCTGTCCTGACTGTATTTACTTATGAAAAATAGCTCAGCTTTAAATAAAGTCATAAAAATTGCATTCTTCTCATTTCTAGAGGTAATCAGCTATGACATTCAATGACATAAATCCTTGGTCTATTCATTTTTTTATTCTTATAGGAAAATAAAAATGGAATGTTTATAAAGGTGATGATCAGAGCAGCTGTAATGCAATCTCCACCCTTTCAGCCATTTTAAAGTTGTATGCATGCTGAGGGAGTTTGAAAGTGCTTTAGAAGATATCCTGAGAAGTTTAAGAAAAATTATTCCACTCTTATTACTTTTGTTCACCTGTTGATTTCCATTCTTTCTTGTAATTCTTTTAGCTGTATTAAATGAACTTCTGAAAAATATTATTGTAAGTTTTCATAACATGCATAAGGTCATTGGGACCCATCCCTACCCCAGCTGTAGCCTTTTGCTGTCTGTGGAAAAAGCCTCTGCAAAGAGGATTTAGATGACTGGCATTGATCTAATTAAATACTTAAACATGAGAAGGAAGATTATAATATTAGCTTGCTTACTTTGAGAGATGTTTCAGGTAAAGAGCACATACACAACGTGTATATCTTGTCCAAGGTACGTGAGGAAAAGCAAATCCACATATAAAACTTTGTTTAGTTCCGTTTAGAAGACTGATGGATTTTCATTCTGGAGAATGGATGGGTTATTGAGGGTTTCTTTAACAAATAAGGTAATATTTTTATTTTAACATGAATGAATGTAGAAATAGTACAGATTTATTCCCAATAATTTATATGGAAGTTCTACAGTGTAAAAGTTAGCTATCATGACCAGATTAGGCTGCTTTCTTGATATGGTATTAGGCTCACAGTCATCAAAATCAACAGAAATGAAGTACAATTTCTGATTTTTCTTCCACCAGAAAGGTATTGGTCTCGAAAACAGGTAAGGAAACATAAATACCTAAAAATATTGACCCTGCTGCGGAGTTACAAGAGAAAAACTTAAAGATCTGGTGTTTACTTTAAATCTACTTAAAAGTAGGCTGAAAAAAGGATTTAAGGAAGAGATTAAAATTTAAAACTTCAATTAAGTCTGTAGATATGTGTTTATTTGTGACATGTAGAAATCAAAAGCTTCAAACTGGAAGTTTTCTGCTTTTATAAGGCGTTATTTTTCATACAGTTTCCTTCATTTTTGCCCATGGAGGTGAGCCCTTTCAATCAATAGAGCAGTTATTCCGAATTTGAATAATGACACAAACACAGTTAGAACCACCCCACCTAACTCCACTCCACATTTTCATTGTTATTTCACAGGTTATTCTGAGTTGGAAGCAGCCCAAAGCCCAGCTCCTAGGTGAATACTCCATATTAAGATGAACCCCACAACCTCAGTGTTTCAGTAATAGTTATAGAGCTCAGGTCACCTTTTATACATTGTGGCTCCTTCTGGTTAAAGGGAAGTATTCTAAAGAACAGGACTGGTGGATTTATCTCTGGATCTCTGCATAAACATGAAATAATTTGGTTATAGTTAGTACAACTCATCTGCCTTTAACAACTTAAATCTTAGACAGCTTCAATTAAGCAAATCAATTACATTTCCTTAATGATCTGAATAGATAGAAAATTTATATCCTGGATATATGTCTTACAATGAAAAAAATCTCCCCAGAGAAATTACCTTTATTATTGACTAGACAGAAGAGTTAAATTGTATTTTAGATACTTAATGTAAGGGACAATGAATTCCCTTCCAATTTGTGTTAAGTACTCAAGAAAAACTGGTGATATGTTTCAAAACACAGAGTTGAACTCTTCTGTTAATGTCAGATCATTCCAGGTCATAAAAAAACCTCAACAATTATAGTAACAACAATAATATAACTATAATGATAACAACAACAAAATAATAATAATTTGATGCTTCTATTAGACTGCTGACATTTGTGTTTCCTGCAGAACCACATTAACTAGGCTTCGGCACAGACAGTCCAACAATGTTTCATGACAAATATAACTGTGTGTTCATCTCCATCTGCTTGACACCAAAACCAGGATTTTTTTCCCCATAGGTGTTTAGGAGGCAGTCCAACATATTAGTAAACATGAAAAATGCCAAAAATGTTTAGCATTGCAAATAGAACTGTGCGTTTAATAAAAGAATCTGACATTTTTGACATTCTGACGTACAAGTAAAAAATTTCCTAGAAATTTACTGCAAAACAACAAAAATTAACCAGTATGATCTATATATTCTTCTTGTTTCACAAAAATGTATATTGTGCACTGAGTACCAATGTAATGATTCAGCTTTTACTGCTAAACTGTAAATCTTGGCAAATTAAAGGCATTATGTAATTTAATAATTACAATTCAAAGAGCCTTCCTTGATGTTCAGTGGAAAATTTTTCCATATACAATTTTTTTCAACAGTCAAAAAATTAGTTTTGCCCTACACACGCTTTTTCAGTTACTCAATAATAAGTCAGTAATTCTGCAGACAACCTGAAAATCTTTGAGACCCTATTTCATTTGAAGCAACACAGCAGGACCATACAAACTTGTGACAATGGTCATGTATGCAAACACTTTAGAAACAATATTTTACATCCCTCTCCTTAAATGTTAAAAAGTACTGCTAAATCAAGTCAGTTTGTCCTATTGAGGAACAAATGAAAGGGGTGACTTGGATCTGAAACTAGGATCTATTTGTCATCAAGATGGTGGGAAGAGAGTATTTAGAAAGAAAATAATGATAAGCAGACTTGTCTGGTATTACTTGGAACAATAGCCATATATCAATATGAGGTAGAAGAAAAACTGACACAGCTGAAAGGAATAGTCTACAGAAATATGAAATAATAAAGATGATATACTGCCCAAGAAAAACAAAATATTTGCCTTCTGTGCAGTCTCCTTATTATCTAAGCATCAGGGTGAAATGTACTCTGAAGAACTGTGGACTCTGAGATACTGAAAATTAGAAATTTAAAAACAGAAGAAGAAAATAAAAGGAAGCTTTATGATTTCTCTTTAAAAATTTCTATAACAATGAATAAATAAAATTGAAGACAGTCACCACACTTGAACCCTGATTGGTTCAATCGATAGCACAATATTTTCCATGCAGAATTTAGTCACACATATCTAAATATTGAGATTGTGTGCATAATAATGGGAAGGACCAGAGTTTCAGCTTTATAAAAATGCAAGTATAACCACACACACCTCAAAATAATCACAGTTTCCACTAGAAATTGCTTTAGACTTGCCAACAGATGCTGCTGTAATTTAAAAAAAAATTATCTTTACATCCTGTATTTTGAGTGAGGTTCCTAATATAGCTTATCTAACACATGGAAGTACAAAATTTGTGAATTCTATATGCTAGCATCATTTTCTGTGTTGTCTTTACATGTAGTCAGTCTTCTTGGCCTACCACTCTTCTAATGGCATATTAGGTTGTGGGCCTAAAAATTAATTTGAGAGAAGGAAAGCAAAAATTAAACAGCTGTGGGGCTGGAAAGAAAGAGGAGAACATGGGGCAAGTAAGATATTTAGTGCAAAATCATCCAAAGAAAACTTAGCCTTAAGACTACCATACATGTCAAAATTTATTGCACAATGCTATTTGATAAATTTCAGATGTCAGTACAATGATCAAAAAACAGAGTAAATGCAGTGTCCTACAGAAAAAGAACAGGAGAAAAAAACAACTACATCAGATAAAACAGAATTATTTGCCTTCCATAGATCATCAGCATGGCTCTTTCCTGTATCATTAAAATATTCTTCTAGTAATATCCTCATTGTACAATCCCCAAATATTGAGTGTTGTCTGCAGAGAAGAGATTTGGGGCATCTACAGCTTTTCTTGATGATAATTTCTTTTTGTGACAGTGAAGGCATGTAAAGAAGTAGAAACTCTCTGATCACAATTATTCAGAAAATAACTTTTTGCTTTGTGAGCTTATGAGTTTGCACAAGAAGGGAAAATGTGTGTACTATGGAGAAACTATTTGTCTGATTGTATTGGAGCATGTGGTTGTGGTGTTAAATCTTCCTTCAGCCCAAGTTTTTTCAGGAATGCATAAAATGTCTTTTTTAATCCAGAAGTCTTAAAATGCTTAAAGCTCAGTAAGGTGCCCTTTCTCTTTGAGTTAAGAAACATGGGAAACTGTAAAAGTCTTATTTAATGTGATTTTTGTGCTACCAACTCATCAGCATGAATATTTATTGTTCTTGTAATCAGCTCTCTACTAAGAGTTATTTCTGAATATAACACAACACAAGTAGTGTTTTTGTGACCAGTGGAAAAAGTGATCCCTAGGAGATTGACTTCTGTGAGTTTTCAGATTGACTCATACGAACTTATAATTTGTAATTGTTACCATTCTTTAAATTTTCTTCTCCAGCCTTGACCCAAAACATGCTTTAATTTTCAAATTATGTTTTAATTATTAGAAGATATTCGGTGCTCAGTTTGACTAATTCTCAGTGGGCAGCCTTAAACTTTAACAAAGATCTATAGCAGCTCTGAGAAAAGAAGTCTGTGGTACAGAAAGCAATAGATAATTAGCATGAAAGTAGAATTTCTGAATGCATATTTACAGATCTTTTTCTCTAATTAGAGATGAGGAGTGTACACCGACTTCGTTCAGTATATGCCTGGGATTCATCTCTCCCAGCTTTATTGAACAGTGCGAAGAGTTTCTTTATGCTACTAAGACTTTCCCAGCTGGTCAGCATTTAATAAACAAGGGCCTTATCTGTGGCATTTTATGGTTTATCTCTGATTCTACTGCTTCCATGTAATTTTTGGATTTCTTGAATTTCTCCCGCTTGTTCAGTCAAGGCTGACACAAAATCAGGAACACAGTTTATTTGAGATGTGACTTTTCTAAAAAGTGTCACTGTTTTTGCAGGTTTGTACAGACTTGCAGATCACCCACCATATTTGTTAGCTATAAAACTAATATGAATATTCTGGAGCAGAAAAGAAAAAGAGAAGTTAGAACTAAACAAGAAATTGTTTAGAATGTCAAACTCCATGACCTCTTACTGGATTAAAGTGATTTGATAAAAGAAGGCTTAAAGACTCTCACTAAAGCACCCCAGAAATAATTGAAACTTGTGGTCACTCAAACCAACTAATGAAAATTTATTCTATCTGTGAGTGCATGCATTCTGAAGGTACTTTAGAAGTGAATTCTAATGCTAATAACATCAGTGCTACCTCTCCTTTTGGTGTGATGGAGCACAGGAACTACTTTAAAACACCAGCCTTATGAACACCTGGAGCTAGAAAATTGAGGGATTCCCTTTGATTGCTTTGATTTACATCCAAGCTGCCCATAAATGTCTCACTCAAGTGACAGAAGATTCAAATCAGAAAGCTGCAATCAGTACCTCTTTTCTGACTCAGTACTTTTTTTCCCAAATAATCTTAAAAATCAAGAATCTCTGAGATTCAAAGTTCGGTTATAAAAATTCATTCATCTAATAGAGTGGAACTAGTTTTCAAGAGTGATCAAAGTTATGTCAAATACAACTGACGAGGGCGCTGCAGAAAGTTTAGTTTGTGTTTTTCAGATCAAGAAATCTCCATCTGTCTTAGCTGCCCATGAGCACCACGACAGGGTTTGTGCAAGGATGGTAACATCAGGAATTCATATAGACTATAAGGAAATCATGTTTAACTTCTGTAAATCCATTGTTACAAGTAATTCAGCTTATATGAAAATTTTTGAGTACATTGCTGCCAATTCTACAGACAACAGCTGAGATACCTCTTGTTTGAAAAGTGTCTGAATGGCAGCTCTTGTTACGTCAGGGTCAAAGGGGGCAGCTGAGTGAAATGAAGCTGAGGAAAACAAGACAGAAAAGGATGATGTAAGAGGCAGACACAGGTTTTTCATGCACATTCAGTAGCTATAGCAGTATTTGGATGTTGGGAACTCTACACGGAAACACAATCCTTTCCATACAAATGATGTTAGAAATATTGGCCATTTCATTCATGATCAATAGCAGATGAAAGCAGGAAACAAGCCTCTTTAATGATCTATTCATGCTGCTGTGCAGAAATTATAAGAGAGAAAGATGGCCTGCAGACAGTGATATAAGGTTTCTGTGATGGACAAGTTTTGCATTACACAGGTTAGCCATTGATTCATTTATGTAATGTTAAAAAATGTACATTTATACAAATACTTCATACTACTAATCACTTACAGTCTGAGCTGTGTAAAATGGGTCCTTTTATTTTGTCATGGCTTTTTCTGTCCTATCTTAAAAATCCTCATCTCTCTTCCAGTGAAGCTGTATTATCAATTGAGATGTGGCAAAGGCAAGCCCTTGTTTTACAGAAAATAGGATAGATGAAAGCGCTGAAGTGCCATGGTGATGAACAGCATAAAGGAATCTACAGATACAATAAAGTATGAATAAGATTCGACAACAGTATGGAGGAATTAAGAAAGCATCTGTTTACAAAGTTCATTATGCTTATTTAGAAAAAATATCTCTTCTGAAAGCAAGTTGTTTCACTTTACAAAAAAAGATTCATAACTCTTCTATTTTTATAGAAATGTCATAATAACTTAGCCTTAACTGAAGGCTAAGTGACTAGTGCATAATATTTTAAAGAGTTTAACTTTAGCAAGAAAAGGCAGAGTTTATTAAATACATAAATTGTAATGTACATAAAATTTATATTCAAATCACTATTACATTTTTGTCTGCCAATTTCACACTAAGGATATTTCTGCCAGAAAATTAGGTCAAATTATTTAAAATCAGTTTTCATGTGCCTCAGGCTCACAGCTAAAAAAATATAGAATCATATTTGTTGCTTTTACATTGAAACAGATTTTTATGAGAAATAATGTAAACCAGAAAGTTTATGTGTTTTATAAATTGCAGCAAACATTAATAACTAATTACTGTGCCTTACCCCTTGGAACAGCTGAAGGAAGCCATGTTTTCTCACTCAAGAACAGATACACCACATGCTGGTGTCCTTTTAGAAATAGATGGGCAGGGAGAGTTGAAAAAAACCTGGATACATGAATGCAACATTGAGGATGTGTAAGGTTAGAAATGATCACTTCAATTATCTCCATAATAGTGCGTTTCAACTTTCAGCACTCCATAGTAGTGCTTTTCAACTATTTCAGGAGTATTTCTTCATGGTGGATTGTTGTCTGGGATTTACAGATCAGAAAACATGAGCCTTTCTTCCTAGAAAGAGCTGGATGGACCAAGTCCATCAGTGTGGCTGTAGTATGTGATCTGCCTCATTTCTGTGCTGACACTGTTCTTTTAAGCTATTCAAGCTCTTTATCTGCACAGCTGCTGCTTCTCTTATTAGTATTCTACAAAGGAGCTCATTCCAGGATAGTTCACGCCAGGACTGCTCTCAAAGGCACTCTGGATGAAACTGCATACTGCACACTCCTCCAGCATTGTTCCAGTTTGTATTTTTATGTGAGCACACATACCTATCAGGGCAGGTACCCCACACCTTTCACCTCCTGCTACAAAAATATTCCTCTATTAAGCTGAAACATACTTCATGATTTCAAAGACAGACCAAAATGTCATCATCTTGTTTTCAGTTGTGTTAATTTTCAATCAACACTGCTTCTATGCTCCATTTCTAAAGAATAAACTACCCAGTCTTTCATAGTACTTCCTTGCACTTTGTTTGTATTTCTTCTATCAGTATTTGTTAACAGGAAAAAAAAAAAAAGCTGTTTCCCTACTGCATGGCTTTCACTATTACCTTTAGATATTTGGCATTTCTTTTGACTCTTTCTCACAGCAGCAGCAAAAAGGATGGCTTTGAATGCTGGAAAATATCCCAAACATAAATGAGGTCTTAATTTGGAGTCTACATTTAAAAGTCATCATTTTCCTTTCAAGTTAAGGTCATTGCAATTTTTCAAAAAGAATATATTTACTTTTAATCGTATATTTGTTTATAAATACACTGTGCAGTGCTGTCAGCTAGACATTTATATTGCCCAGTTTCAGATAAGCAAAACAAGGTTTTGGTACCAAAAAAAATCCAAATATTCTCAACCATCCTAACTAATTAATTGCACTTTAGGGAAAAAAAAATCTGTATATAAAATACTATTTTTATACATAATAAGGTATTTTAATGGCATGTTCCATTAGCTCTAATTAATTCTGGTATTCTGGTTGCACATCACAAAGAATGCTTTCCTGCCAATGCTGGGACAAGTTTGTACAGTAGATATATATATATATTCAGATTTAAAACTTACCCTAATTTTCTGTAATGGAAGTTACCATGTTGAGGAAACTTCCCTTTCCAGCCATCCAGGAGCCACTCTGGCAGTCACATCCCTCACTCACCACCTGAGCTGTGACCGAAGCCCCTCCATGGCAACATGCACTGCACTTACATATTCAGACTGGGTGTTCTTACCAGCTCGACCCTAGCTCTGCTCCCATGGCAGAGTCTCAGATGTCCAGATCCTTAAAATAATGTGATTGTGATGAAGCAACTGAATAACCAGATAGCAGCTCAAGCTAGGTACCTCTGACAAGGTACCAGAACAAAGGAAACTTTTGTACCCTCACAGTCCAAACATGGGAAAGTCTGGCGTCACTGGCTCCCACTGTGTCTCTGAGTGTCTGCTCCCCTGGCTGTGCCACAGGTCCCTGGACCCTTTTATGCAAAGAGCTGTCAATCTATGACCTCTTTTTTGGGGCTCCTGCCACCCACAGCTCAACTTGTAACACACTGAAGCTGCACACCGAGGTACCTGCACTGAGTGTGTGCCTCAGCAACCACAGCTGCTAACTTTTCTCCCTAGTTCTCTGTCCAAATAGGCATTTGCTTAATGCCTTATGGATAAAAAAAAAGAGGTCTTGTTCTGGCCTTTAATGTCAAACTCTAACCCACAAAGAAAATGTTCTTCTAATATCTCTGAAACCATAGCTGTGAATTTTCATCTCATCAGTTGAAGAGTTATAAGCCTTTCACCAGTAAGGAAAATGAAAACCTTACTCATAAAACTTACTCATAAAGGACGATGCAGACTTCAGCTTGTGAAAATCAATAGCTAAAGTAAACTTACTTAGAGAACATCACTGTCTGTATAAGCAGGTTGCTTGTATACATTCTCCTTTCATAGTTTTCTCTGTTTTATGAAGCTATTTATGAAGTTATTTTTGTCATCTACAACATCCTGTAGCAACAAGCTTTACAATTCAGCTGATTTGTGTAATAAGTACTGTCTTTTGTTTTCTTTAGCACATAGTTACTTGGAAGTTCTTTTAATGTTCTTATGCACATCTTCCATTTCACTCAGGACTTCATTGACTAATTCCAGTTTCCTCTTTTTCTAGCTATAGAGACTGTTTGCACAACTTCTCCTACTCCATAAGTTCGATTTTTCTTTATACCATAGTCTTTTTTAAATATATTATACTGACACTAGAAGGAGAAACAGAACTGCAAAGCCTTTACCCATTTCTCTAAATATGTTCTTAAATTGTTGTTTATTCCTTTCTTAGCAATTCAAAATGCTGTATTCAGTTTTTTTGACCACTTCCTAGTATGAGTCTGATATTTTTTTAGAATTGTCCACAATGAGTCTGGAATCACTTTCCTGAATGGCAATAAGTTATTTAGGGTCTCTCATTGTTTATATACATAGATGTTATTCCTTCTGCTCATTATTCTACATTTATCACCACAGAATATCATCTTTTACTGCTCTTTCAGTCTTGTAAACTTGTGCAACTTTTCACTGCCAGATTTTGCTTTTACTACCTTGAATAATTTAATGCCCCCAGAAAACTTTATCACCTCCCTACTCACCTCTTTTCCAGAAAGCTTATGAATATGTGCAATATATGAGCATGTGAGGAAATGCAATGTGCAACGAATTTGCAAGTGTATAGCTCCAGCTTCCCCTCGTTTTCACCGTTTTTCCACACCACTGCTGCCACTTCATCATCCAAGGACTACATAGGATTGCAGAGAGACAAAAGATAATTATTGATCAATTTAGGGATGGAAGAACAGTGCTAAAACCAGAACAAATATTTGCAATGAGTTTTCCAACATTTCTGGTGGAAATAGTTGCTCCTTAAAGGCAGGATCATGTGGGGCTAGTAGCCCAGAAAAGCCCTAGGTGTATGATTGTTCTTTCCTTTAATATTCAGGTGGGGTTTTTTCTGAATGAAATTTGTTTCTTTCTATGCCTTTCCTAATAATGTTATATCCCAAAGTTATGCTTTCATTTTCCAATTTCCTGTGCTAAAGTACTACCTGAGAGAGGTGAAGTATGCTAGTACCCACTAAATCTTGCTTTTTTTTTCTCTGTTTTTGGATTGTTGTTTGCTGTATTTGGGAAATTATCAGTCTCAAAAGACTGTACCAATTCAGTGTGATTGTTCCTAAACTGAGCATCATGACATAAATGTCAATAGATAAGAAGGAAGTCCCTGCACACCATAAAACCCAGTGAAATATGAATTGCAGATACGCACACACAGGACACTGGAAGGCAAGGAGAAGAAAAGTGTTTAGAATGCACTGTTAATATAATCTTATTTCAGATACCTTTAAGTACCAAGTACTACTTTTGAAATGGTATGCTATTACTAGAAAGCTAGTCAAAAACACATATTGGGTTTAGGTACATGTATTTATTTTAAATTATGGGCTTGGCTTGTTGTTCTATTCTAGTTCTTTGTTTGGCTTTTTAATTTAATATAGTATATAACCAGACTTATTGCTTATGTAGACCCATATACTTCTAGAAACAAAGAAAATGCATGAGGGAGTAATAACTTTTATTTCTATTTTTTTTTTTTTGAGGAAGATTGAAAATATTATTGGTTACTACCCTTGGTTGATGTACTGCCAATTCAAGGTGGCATAAAACTACAGAAAATCTTTCAATCTGGAATTTTACATAGATTTTTATGTATTTTACTGAATGGAGCCTATTGACTTCAAATTGACTTAAAATTCTCTATTTCTATCTCCAGCTTAATTAAGATCCTTCATTGTAATTTCTCAGATATTTTTTTTGCTACATTACCAAACTTCACTCTGCAGCTTGCACTTAATAATGGAACTAAGAAAAGTTTCCTAACTAACAGTTTTCTACTTGAGCCAAGCCAGGTGAGGGGCAGAGGAAGTGATACCTGCTTTTCAAAAGTGGGAGTTGCTCACGATGAGAAGACAAGTGTTTACTAGGTGATTGACTCATGTGCTAGTTTTGCCTATGGGAGAGTTGATTTTCTTCACAGTATGAGGTCAAATGGGCCAGCCAACAGTTTTTTGACTCCTTTAACAAGATGTTCCACCTGTCTATGCCCTGAATATGTTGCAGGAGGTGACAAACAAAGATGCGGATCCAGGAAACAAAGAGTCTGTTGGGAGCAGGTGTTATTTCCCCCTGACCTGAACATGATAGCATAAGGTCAGGCAGAGAGTAAGGCAGTATTTCCAGGGTGTCACAGCTTCCTGCTGCAACAATCCAAGCACATTACATGCTTTTCTCTGGTCTTTTGGATAAACATTAGTAGTAGGGATAATGTTGGTAGAGGTAACAAGATTTCAGAGGAAAATATTTCAGCAAATAAACCTGCAATTTATGTACATAGCCAGTAGGAGTAAACTTTCCTAAAGGGAAAGAGCATTCACAAAACAAACGTCATGTAAAATTTAAATTACTATTTGGTTTCTAAATTTATTCCTCATGCCAGTGCATCTGATACTTACATTCTCACATACATTTTTAGGTTTCCCTCTTTCACATGTAAATCCTCTCCAGCTCCATTATGGTGTCTAAACATTTAAGAAGGGAAGCTGCTGGTTTCTTATTATCTGTTTCAGTTTCACACAATAGAGCACAGATCCCATCAACATTCATGCAATCCATGTGGCTATAATCTACCTTCTGCAGTGCTGCTTGCCTTTGTCATGGCTAAAATTGAGGTAGTTGTTTTTCTTCCCTCTCTCTGAAATGGACACAAAGTCAATTATTCTAAAATATATTCAACTTCTAAAATATTATGCTATCATGTGTGAAGAGCTATTTAATATTCTTTAAGTACTAAAGAATATTACTACCATATGTGAAGAGCTCTTTAATACCTAGTCCCTTGTCTCAGATCTGAATTTGTGTATTGGTTTGAAGACTGTGATTTGTTTAAGTGTTATAGAAAGAAAGTCTGTCATGATCCAATTGTCCCATTAGTCAATTGGTCTAACATTTTCACAACCATTGTTTTCTCACAGCAGTGAAAATTTGGTTGACACTTGAGAATGGTAAATTGCAGCCTGGTTCATTAGTCTGAAAATAAAATGACCATAAAGCAAACTATTAATTTGTCTTTTTTGGTTTTGGAGGTACATGTGTATATACTTATATATCTGCAGAGTTGTCACTGCTGAACTCAATATACAAGACACAGAATGGTCAGAAAACTGGGATTGGGTTAAAACTGTAAATAAACTTGAACTATCAGGCTTCTGAAACTTGTGTTGAATTTGAAATGTCATTACACAAAACTCTTTAAATTGTATCTTTAATATCTGAAGGTAGAAAACTGTAATATCTTTGAAAGTAAGTTTACAATGGAGCAAACATTAAATTAAATACAGCAAAATTCCTATATTCCTATATTTAATAAAGCTCTCAATAGGATCAAAAGCTTTTGTAGATTTAAAAAACAATGATTTTACTGCTGGGGTTTTTTTAAAATTTCATTTTTTCAAGCTCTTGCAAATTTATTATTAAGCATTTGTATTCACATACACATTCACAGAGTGTGAATTCCTATAAAACCACCCCGAGACCAAAACATGTACAAATCCTAATCCCCAAGTCCCCAATCAAAATTCCCAAAACTTTGTAAACCACAGTACCTATGAATATCCAGCCAATGGCTAGATGTCTTGCTCCAAGCTTGCAAATCCTCCACGTTCCTGTCATGATTTCATGTATCTGCAAATTCAGATCAGACATGCATTTGTGATTTATTCTATACTCCTCATTATTCTACAGTTTAAAACGGTCCGGGCACAACCGCATGTAATTCAGTGACCAGATTAGTTTTGATTGCAAGCAACATGTTAAACATAACTGGAGCCAAAATCTCAAAATTATTGACCTGTAACATCACAACATTCCAACTGTGGCCTTTGTGAAACACTAGAATTTAATTCCAAGGATTAGTGAGGCTGGTGTGTGTGCTGTGTGAGCACAAGTAATAGTGATACTGTGGGAACACATAGTTACTCAGGAACTTGTGATAGGAAAAAAAGTACTGTGTCAAAAAAAAATAAAATTCAATAGCTAAACTCATCCTTCCTAGAACTCACTGTTCCTAAGGACTATGAGGTAATACAGAAAGAAAATTCAATTTTCCAGTGAAAAGTCAGAGAAAAATAGACAAATTAGAGAAGAGATTCAGATGTTTTCAACAAGGAATGGATGTTGCTTAAGAAAGGACAGAAAAGGGGATACCAAGGCAATGAAAATTTTATCGTGGATCTGGAAATTGCTTCAGAAGTGAAGAATTCATGTGTTCCCGATGAAGAACAGGTGTGGTTGTAGCTGGGGTCCCAGACAAAAATATAAATAATGTTGGATGACTATCTTAGTATCTGAAGAAAGTTAATTGTAGTTATGATCAGAGCACATCCAAATACAAAAAAAAAAAATCAATATACTTCAGTAAAAGTAGAGGATGTGATGTCAGCAGAGGAAAATTCATTTTTTCTACTTCTTTTTAGCTATTTTTACTTTAATTATAATTTTCTTAAATTATAAAAGAAGAAGAGGACAAACGAAAGCTTTTAAAGCTTTTAAAGGTTAAAGGTGATTGCAAAAGAAAGAGGAGTATTTCTAAGGAGAAACACATCTCCCAAAGTCAGAAGAACATGGTAAAAATGGAAATCTATTTCTTACTAAACTGATAGATGGAATAACAATAACTTGAAAATTTTAATACTTTCCCCCTTTCTTAAAACAGCCATACTTAATCTGAAGCTCTCTTCATAACATTTTCTAGATATTCTCGCCTCCCTTTGCGTTTATCTTGAGCTGACCTGGCCTCCATTTTTGGGTGAGGGCATTGTCCATTAACGTGGAGAGACAGTCTCCCCTGTTGCCCACTTGTGAGATGGCACATACTGGAGGATGTGTCTGGCATGTCATGTGGTATTCAGGCAACCAGATTAGGCAACTATGATTTTGTCACACATCTGTTACTGCACAGCTCTTCAGGGCGCCTTTGTGGAAAGAATTGTGTCTGCCACAAGCTGTGGTAGCTCTTCTAAGAGAGAACAGTCATATCAACATGAAGCTGGGTGGATGAAGGAAATACAGAATAAAAACTATCAGCAAAATTCAGGGCTCAATAGCAGTAGAAATACAAGTCAAGCAACAAGGTATTTTTCAATTCTTTATGTAAAAATATCTTGTGATGGATTTTATTGATATAACAGATTGTTGAACTTCTTTAAGAAATTCATTAAAATATATACTAAAGATGGATGTTTTGGTCAGCTCTGGGCTATCGCTTTCTCTAGTACTGTATTTTATATTGCTCTGATATCTGTGAACATCTCCAAAGGAGAATTTGGAAATTTGTCTGCTTCATTTAGTAATCATTCTATACTTTTGAATACTTATGAATAAGTGTTTATTATGGAAGTCATGTTAAGGTATGTGACCTCAATACTGAGGTCATTGTCAGCCAACATGGCTTCATTAAGGGCAAATTTTGTCTGACAAATTTGGTGACCTTCTGTACTGGGATTACAGTGTTGGTCAATGGCTCAATGTCCAAGTGGAGAGCAGTGACTAGTGACAGTCCTCAGGGGTCACTGTTGGGATTGATGCCATTTAACATATTTTTTGGGAACTTGGACAGTGGGATAAATGCACCCTCAGACAAGTTTGCTGATTGCATCAGGCTGCGAGGAGCTGTCAAGATTCTGTAGAGAGAGGATGCCATCCAGAGGGACTTTGACAGGATTGAGAAGTGGGCCTATCATAGATTCATGAAGTTCAACAAGGCCAAGTATACAGTCCTGTGTGTGAGTCCAAACCAAAAATATCAACTGGCTGAAGAATGAGTTGAGATCAGCATTGAGGAAAAAGACATAGGGTGTTGGTTGATGAGAAGCTCAAAACAACTTTGCAATATGTACTTGCAGCCTGGAAACATGACTGTAGCAGGCTGCAGCAAAGAAGTGTGACTAGCAGGGTGAGAGATGCATTTTTCAAATCTCTACTCCTTTCATGAGATCTCACCTGGACCACTGTTTGTCTCTGTGACCCCCAGCATAAGAAGGATGTGAGCCTGTTGTACAGAGTCCACAGGAGGGCCACAAAGATGATCAGAGGGCTGGAGAACCTCTCCTCTGAAGACAGCTGAAACAGTTTGGGCCTTTCGGTGTGGAGTGCAGTACCTAAAGAGAGTCTATATGGGAACTGGAGAAGGACATTGCAAGGCTTATAGTAATAGGACAACGGTTAATAGTTTAAACCATTAGATTAGAAATTAGGAAGAAATTGTTCACTGGGAAATAGTGAGACACAGGAAAGCGTTGTCCAGAGAAGCCATGGATGGCCCATACCCCAATATGTTTAAAGCCAGGTTGGAAGGGACTTTGAGCAACCTGGTCTAGAGAAACATTTCCCTGCCTATAGCTGGAGGGGTGGAATCAGATGACCTCTAATGTTCCTTCCAAACTAAACCATTCAATGATGCTGTGATCATCTCATTATAAAGCAAAGTGTCTGTACATGCTCATTCTTACACATGTTTTACTACTACAAGCATGTGTCTGCAAGTGTCAGAAGAGAAAGTATAGGAGAAAGTTATTTTGTAAAACTTTTGCTGCCAGTTTTCACTCATCTAGTTTGGAGAATGTATCTGGAAGAAAAAAAAAGAAAAAAAAAGAAAGAAAAAAAAAGAAAAAAAGAGCAATTCCCAAAATCTGCTTTACAAATGACACAAATGACAAAATGACATAGAAAAAACAAATCTGCATGATTCCTTTTCAAAAGCACCTTATTATATTTTACAAATCCAAATCTTCTGGGAACTGGGGCAATAGGATGTGTGTGGGAGGTTTGCATGTCTTCCGAATGGCAAAAAATGCATATTTTGACAGAAGCACTAATTAATGCTCAGAAAAATTCCAAAGTAAATATCTAATAGGACAGAAAATCCCTGTTGCTTTTGCTTTTGAAATGAATTGTATTGTGGGGAAGAAAAATAGATAAAGTGAGTAGTATTTCTGTCTTCAAGAATTTAGATAGATATTTCCATTAACTGAAAGGTATGAAACCATTTCCTAGTCTCACTTTGTCTTAAAATGAATAATATAGTAATAGTTGGTATTTTCTTGATGTCTTTTTCATATTCATTTTTCAGAAAATGTGAATTGAAAACTTGCCTGTTTTACCTACTGCTTGTCAAAGAAACTGAGGATGTCAGAAATACGGAGATGACAGGTTTTGTGGGAGGAAAAAGGCATTAGATTCTTAAGTATCTCAAAAGTCTGCAGTTCTAGACAAAAAGTGTGGGGGGGATTTCTTCAGTAAAAACTACTTCTGAATTTTTTATTCTTAAAGTTAACTGTGACCCTCATTCAATAAAAGCACATCTGGAAAGATACTGTTCTTCATATATTCCTTATAACTGTATCTGTTTGCATCCTTTAATTTCTTTTGGGACTTCTCTATTTCCCAAAATTGTTTTCCCAGGCAAATCCCTATAAACTAACCCAATCAGAGCATAGAAGGTTCAACATGATCATGACAGCTGTATGTCTTCTGTCTCTCACCCATAAACTCCTACTTACAAGATCTATTCCTTTTCATAAGAAGGTTTCATTTTTTACACTTTGAAATTGCAGATCTGGTTTTTCATCATGCTTATTTATGATTAATATTCCCCAAAGCCCATTGTTTTTTCTTGCAGCATGTAGTGTTTTGGAACCTGTTGGGTTAAGAGAGCTGTGAATTGAACTGGAATAGAGAAACAGTTGCAGTGCTAGAGTTGAGATTTTCTGAATGTGACATTATTGTGACTTTCCAGGGGCGGAATAGAACACAGGAGTCATAGTGACTGTCCCAGAAGATGTATCAGCTATGACAGGCTACCTTAAAGAAAAAAGTCTGCTTCTTTAATATGAATCAGACTCAGAAAAATAGAAGCATTTAGGACCATTTAACTCATAAGACTTTAAACTATCATTTTCCTTGTCTATTTAAACAGATAGGTCTAAGCAGAAAAGAAGCTATTTTATGATACAGTTCATTTATAGTCTGTGGGTCTTTGTCTCCATCAATTGGCAAATTTAATGGCAACTTTGGGGGAGGGTGTTTCTAACAGACTGTAAATTTCAGGCTGTACGTTGTGAGTATGCTGAGTTTATGCCAAAAAGTCTCTGTGGCTTCTATTAATGTCATAAAAAATTAGTATTTTTCAAATACAAATGTATAATTTGTATTTGAAACACACAGTTCCAATATATAATTCTTCAAAATCCCAGAAGAATGTTTCCTCATGTTTCCTCATTCCCTAGTATAACACAGATAATTAGTTCTCAGGCATGTAACTCTCTATGCCAGATACATCTGGCTCCTTCAAATACTTTCAGGGACTTTTTAAAACTAGAATTAGATTTAAACTGTTGTTTGAGAAAGATCCCTTTCATGTTTTTGTCCAGAAGGTCTGAAAAGAAAATTTTCAGTCTTACACTTGTGACATAGTTAACTATCATAGTTTTTTATGCTTAAAAAGAGCATGATGCAGTGCAGATTTGAAATATATCAATTAGTTTGAAAACATGTTTTTACAACATGAAAATAGTTGCTGGGTCAAATTTTGAGACCAATATTTCATACATCCAGGATGTATTAAAGTATAAATCCTTCTCACTGTTTCTGGCAGATCTCCCAATATTTCTTAAGTCGAATTCTGAGCTACAAAACATTAGTGTAGGCTTTGCAATTTTTTCAAAAATTCTTCCTGACCTGAAATTAATTGCATTTTGTTTGAAGAAGTGACACTCAGAGACAGAGAAAAAAAAAGAATATTATTTGATACCTGGAACAAAAAATTATGTAAAGGATCCATTAATATTAGAAATATTGGAATGAATTGCAACTGATATGAATTAAACATTAAAAGTATTTTAATAAATGTATTTATAAATATACCCATATTTCATTTCATTGAGCTACATTTTGCATTTGCTACACTAAACCACAGAAATGCAAAATAACAATTTAAAAATACTCCCAACATTGCAAGATTCAATACCATTCATAAACAACTTCAAATTTAGGAAGTTCCTTTGACTGTATTTTTGATATTTTTAAACTTATTCGTATTATCAGAAATGTCCAGAAAACTGCCTGGTCAAAATACACAAAATTATTTTCCATCAATCACTTTTCTCCAGGAGCTGATATTGAAATAATTGTATCATGTAACACAATAAATTGTGGTGTTTTTTTTTTTGGGCTGTTCCTGGACTTTTTGTTTTTTTTTACTTTAGAAAATGTAATGTAACGGAATTCAGGTTAACTATCATCTAATAGTATTTAATTCCTAATTTCTGGTTTTCAACACATATTATGCAATTATAACAAATATTCATTGTATTCAAAATGTATGTACTAAATATGAATGAGACTATTAATTTCTAAGTATCCTTTTGAACTAAGATTAATTTGATTCATGCCTGATGCCACTACATCTTTAAGCAACAGCAAAATTTTTATTTACAGTAAAACCTTAGTCACATTTTCTGCAAATGACAGACAAAAATCAAATATATTCAATCTTCTAAAATTTCAGGATGAATTTTTTTCTCTTATTTTCAATGTATATACATATTCCCATACAATTGTAGAAGTGTTCTACCGCATTATATTCATGGGTAGCACAGAAATTATTTTTTAAAATATAATTAAATATAAATATGATCTGCACTGGAAAGAGATGAGTAGACTTTGGTGCTTAATGGTGAGGATCAACCTTGGTAGTTGGTTTTAGGATAATACAATTGCTTATGGTACTACAAGCTCATAATAGCATAGAGGGAAACCAAAGTTCTTGGGTGAACAATTATTTTAATACTTAATGACAGTAATTAGATCAAAGAATTGGCAGCTTTTCTTTACAGGTCATATTTTGTAGCCATGATATTTTCTGAAAAATCCTTTCCTTAAGATTTTTTCTCCTGAGAGGCTGAGAGGCCTGAGGAACAAAATGTAAACAATGGTTATCTGCTGCTGTGGAATGCAACAGGTGGATCTGTGATTGGTCTCATAGAGTTGTTTCTAATTAATGGCCAATCACAGTCAGCTGGATCAGACTCTCTGTCAGAGACACAAGCCTTTGTTATTGATTCCTTCTTCTTCTATTCTTAGCTAGCCTTCTGATGAAATCCTTTCTTCTATTCTTTTAGTATAGTTTTAATATGATATATATCATGAAATAATAAATCAAGCCTTCTGAAACATAGAGTCAGATCCTCGTCTCTTCCCTCATCCTCGGACCCCTGTGAACACTGTCACAATATTTGATGAATTCGGATGGCATGATATTCCAAATGTAGCAGAAGCCTTAGCTAGTTGAAAAATATTTAAACAATAATTTTGGTTTTCAAAGGATATCTTCAATTTTTGCCCATGTCTGAATTCTTAATCAACCATCCTTTGAAGAAAGGCAATCTCCTTTGACTGAACTACTATAAATACACACCCATTTAGGCACTTAGTATAAAAGTCAGTGGAAATTGAATAAGACTTTTTAACCCCAGGATACCTGAAAGCAGAAGAATAATTGCAAACAAATCCAGTCCCAAACAGGTCCAATATCAGAGTTACTGTTTTTCAACATAAGAACCACTGCTACTAACTGTGTTATATTGTGTTACTTACCCAGCTCTAATTAAAATAGATTCCAGCCCATTTCCTTGGTTCTATGATTAGTGTGATATGCTAAGAAAATGTGGTTTCTTACCTGCTCTTTGAGGTTCATGACAATTGCTATGGGAGTTTCCAGACTGAGGTAGCTACTGAAGTCACCAAGATGCCTCCATAAAGGAGGGAACTTGTTCATTTTACAGTTTCATCACTTGTAAGTGAAGGAACACACACAAAACAATACTGGGCTACAAAATACAAGATGATGCTGAAGAGGATACTACCTTTCTTCTCAGTCTTTGAGCAGACGTGGGAGCATTAGCATCTTTCCTCCTGCATTAGTAAACCTCAGCCTGTGTATAGATTGTTTTCCAGTGAAACAGAATAATAAATGCCATGTGAGCCTGAAATATTAGAGTCATTCTAAATAACTTTCTAGCCAGTGGGGGCCTGATTTCTGTTTTCTAGCCTATAGTAGCAGATCTTAATTGCACAGTCTTCCATTGCACAGAATAAAGCATGGCTATCCAGGAAAACAGTCTGCATAGTGCTCCTCTTCTTCCAGTGCTACTGTTGCTTGGGGCAGTAGGGGAAGGATAGAATGACTGGAATGAAGAACAATGGCACCACTAAGTAGACTTCTTCCTCATTAAGCCAGCTGAAAAAAGCAAAATTACTCCATTTCTCTACCTGTAAAATGGTGTTTGTGGTTCTTCTTAGTGTGAAAGATACTGTGTGATGTACCAGTTATGTGCTAAATATCCCTTCTAAAATGTGTTAGGAGGATTAAGGATGCATCTCTGCAAGTTAGGATGCTATGAGGCTATTTCATACCCGAATTTATGAGTCTAAAATGCAAAATTTAATAAAAGAAATAAATAAAAGTAATTTCTATACATGGATTTTAATTTTGTAACTCATTCTGAATAACTACCCTGCACATGTGATTCTATTTACATTTTATATGAACTGCCTTTTTGCAGACAGGAGCAGTTACAACTATCACTATCCTATAGCATAATGGTGCTTTAGTTCCTAACATTAAAAGAAATTCTGAATGGTCCTGTTTATAAGACATTATTTTCATTAATGTAACAGTGCCCTCTATGTTCCAGAGTTTGTATTGAGGGTAATATTCTTTGTATGTTTAATAACTTTTTTTCTTTTTGAGAAAGTGTAAATTCACCATGCTATTTTTTTTTAATGGTAAGTTCTACCAAGACAAACAAGCAAACAAACAAACAAACAAATAAATTTTAAAAGCAGAGAGTGAAATGGAAATTTAAATTTCAAGCTGTTAATGGCATTTCAAATAGCTAGTCAGATATCATCTTGTAACATTAAAAAAATGCCAAAAAGTAAAGATTTGTTTTTTAATGGGAAAATTGCTGCAAAATATTTTCCAAACCCTATGATTAATGTTTAAAATGTCTCAGAAGTGGTTGTGTATTTGTTTTCAATAGAACACCAAAAGCAATCAGTTATGGATTTACTGCATACATGAAATCCTCCAAGACACCTCATGGTGAAAAAGAAGCAAAGATGAATGATAAGGCATTGAGATGTGTATGCCCTCATGTCCACTGAATCTCTGTTATACAGATCTGACCAGAATGTGTTTGCAAGGGAAAAAAATTGAATATTCTCTTCATGTTGAGTAAAAAATTACAAGTAAATTTTCACACTGAAGAACTGTACATTTTCGCCTAATGTTAAGAAGAAGAACATCTCTTGAGAACATACCTTCTTTGCTGAGAGTATTTCTAAAACAGAAAAGAAGGGAAAAATATAGAATGAAAAACTCTTTCATAATAGTTACTATATTGTCTACATTGTCTGCAGTGGGATGAAGTAGTAAGTGCAAATCATAAGCTGTTGTTCTAGGACCAGAAAACCAGGGTTCATTATTTAGTCAAGAGGGAAGAATAATTGTAATAATGGCATTAAACACACAAAGTGTATAGCCTGAACCCAGGTGGAAAGCATTCTGAAAATGAAGATGAATTTAAACTTCTTCACCTTACTTTGAAACACTTCAGTTTTACAGTCTCTCTCCATTCATTTTCAGTCTCTAAACACCTTCACAGGAAAGAACAGGAGAACAACAGGGTACTAACCCCAATTTATTTTTCTACAACTGCTGCTACAATTTAGTGCTCATAATATTTCTGAACTTCTAAGAGAATATCTCTTGCTTAGAGGTGAGCTGAAATGAGCCCACAGTAAACTAGCTGCTTTAAATATTCAGGACAACATTTTCCTCAAGCTTATGAAGACGAAGAGGAGACGGGTAGAAAGGTTAATATATTTTACTTCAGGTGAATCGTTGCTGTGAAGGAAATCACTTTGTTGAAAATCAAAGCTTTTTGAACTAAAAGGTATCTTACTCTATTCTAGAAGGAAGGTTCCTGAAATAATGTTTGGTGAAAAAATATTTAAGACCCAAAGCAAAAAGCAGCTACTAGATACATTATAATAGGAACTCATTGAAAATGTCTCTCTTTCTTGTTTGGAAATGGCAATATCAGTGACTTCTAAGAATCCTTAGAAATAACACAGTCTCATTACTGAGGGTGGGACCTTCTAACTACCCAAGGAAACTCATTGTTTTCTTTTTTTTTGTACTTTATATGCAGTTGCAGCAAGAGTTAAACAAATCCCCCAAATAACAGAACTGGATTAGAAAATATATAGTTCAAATATGACAGGAAGACCTTCTATAAAAGAAACAGACTCTGCAGTCCCCAAATGAGCCAGTACAAATCTTCAAAATCATGAATGGTAATGACTGCAACTAGAATATTCTTTAAAAAAAAGCTTCAAATTATTACTTCTACATTTAAACATAAGTATATATTTTCAATTTTCTGTTCAAGCTCTTTTATTTCTTAAAGGTTTTTTCCCTTGCATATTTGAAGGGTGATGCACTTTTTACAGATTGCAGCGGTGGGAGATATTTTTTATGCTACACGCTACCTCTTGAAAAGGTCCAGTCAATCCAAAAGAATTTGAAAATATGGTCAGACTGTCTTCAATGTATCCTTGTTTCTGACAGACAAAGGAACTCTCTGGTACATTAATCATTGTACATTGTCTTCTTCCACACGAAATAGTAATTGCAAGACTGGTAAGAATTGTAAGGAGGTTTAAAAATCACTGGCACTAATTTCTAGAAACAGATAAAGGAAATATTGCATCAGAATGCAGAAACAGTCTCAAGATGTTGCGGAAATTTTTAGATACAATATTTTATTAGAAGTTGTTTTCATCCCACAAGGGGAAAAGCAGGAAAGCCTGAATATCAATTGTATTCTATGTTAGTGTCAGCCTTGTTAGGCTGAAAACAAGTTATTATGGATTTGTAATGATAGATTACCTTCCAGTGCAGAAGGACTGTGCACAAACATGATTTCTGATATCTCCTTAATGAAGAGACCAGCCATTTCTGAAAGCAAGCTAAAACAATCTGAAGCTGAAAGCACTTTTAAGAAGATTTCCAGGCTATTAATTTTCACTGTTTAATAAATATACTTATTAGATGCGGTATGGTACCATAAAGAATAATATGCTGAATGGATCAAGAGCTGGTAAACTTACTTAAACTGAGCTGTCAGTGGTTAGTTGTTATTATACAGGAGAAGGGAGTTCCACAGGGAGCAGGACACTATCCAATGACTCATCATAAGGAACTAATTATGTAATCACCAGCAATAAAACATGTGGAAGGAAAAATATTTATCCCAATGGTAAATAATAATGAGAATGTAGATGCTATAAGATAATCTGAATAGTTTGATAAACCATGTATATTCAAGTGAACAATTTCTTATGCAGCCAGATAGAAAGTTATTTTAATATTGGAATTTGCAGAATAAGATTTTTCCCCCAAAACAAAGAGATTCAAAAGACCTAAGGGTCATAGCAGCAAGATAGCCAGCATTTAGAACAAAGCTGTAGCCATAAGAAGTCATTTTGTTCTTGGAGAAGGAAGAGAAAACTTAATTAGAACACATAGTTGATTTTACCATTGCAGGGAGTATTATCAGTTTATTCTCTGTAATTATGGTTTTTAGGTATTTTAGAAGTAGGATAAAATTAGGGAAATTTCATGAAAAAAAAAAGATTGGCAAAAATTATGAAAGCATTGGAGAAAGTACTCTAAAGTGAAAGATAGAAAATATTAAAAAGAAGATTGTAATGTGATTTGATTGCAGTGTGTAGGTATCTTCACAGAAAAAAAAAAAAACATTAAGTTCTATGGAGCTCTTTTATCTTGTGCAAGACATGGTAACAAGAACCAGTAACTGGAAATTGAAACTAGGTATTCACCTTGGAAATAAGTTATGTATTTTCATAAATTATAGAATAAAATCTATGAATGCTAGTAGCAGGTTTTCTCATCTCTTGACATCTTGAAACCAAGACTGGGAGGTTTTCTAAAAGTCTGCTACATCCTCATATGATAGTAAAGGAGAGTTTTTCTACTTAATTTAAACCATAGTTAATTTAAAGACAAGAATCATTCAAGAATTCAAACAAAATGGTCCCTTGTAGAATTCCATACGATTTACAGTCTTATAAAATTGCATCTTATATTCAGATTGATAAATCCTGTTTGTTGCTATGACAACATAGAGTGGAGGTGCCATATTAAAAATTTTCTTTCCAGATGAACACTTTGTGGTATGCAGCTTCTGCAATGTCCTCAAGAAGTTGTAAAACTCTAAAGAGAAATGCTACATTCCCTCAAAGAAAAAGAAAGCACTTTCTTTCTCTTCCTTACCTGACAGCTGGGTTTTAAAAACAAATAATGCCTTCCTCTTACTCATCATCTCCTCAAGCTCTGCATCATAACCCTCTGGTCTGATTCTTGATTTCATTGCTTCTCATCTTAAAATTTGTCTTGGCCTTCTTCCACTGTCAGTATTGACAAATATTTTCAGTCTCAGATGTTTTCTGGATTATTATTTCTTTTCCCTGCAAAAATAAACCATTGACACTCTGTGGTATGTGCAGATCTCAAAGATTAAAGTTTATTTCTACTTTATTTAAGAAGGAAGTCACAAAAAACTACTAAAACTTTTAAAATATAATCAACTTCTTTGACAGATATCATGAACTTGGAAAATATCTGGATTTTATTTTATGAATACTAAATTTGATTCTACCTGCATCTCATGTTGCTGACCACCTGCTTTTATATCATTTATGCTAAGGGCACATGAAAGCACTGTTAGATTGAAGAAGAAAAGCAAAATAGCAATCCAGTCAGAAACATCCCCAAAGACAGCACTGCCAGATGTATAGCTGTGTAGGACATCTCAGGAGATTTGACACCTCATCAAAAAAAAAAAAAAAATTGTCCTGTAAATTGTTTCGTCAAGGCCATTTAATAATCAGGGGTGCTTTTTACTTTTGATATTGGTGGCTCTGAACTCTTTCCACACTTTCATCTCCCTCAAGAAACCTTTAAAAAGTCCTGTGTTCTGCCAAACCTAAGAAACTCCTTTTTTTCTGTCATAGGGACACTATCAATAGAAGTCTGTGCAGTTCTGTTTCATGACCCAGTCTCGGAGACAACCTGGCTAGTCAAGACTGAAGAGTGATCTGTTTGTGATGCCTTGTGAAGGCTGACCTAGAACAGAGTCTAGATGGAGTTAAAGAATAAACTAGGTATTTATTAGAAGGCCTTAATCGATACACCTTGGGCAGCACAAGAGCCCAGCCAGGGCTATATCCAAGATGAACCCAAAATGGTCACAAAATGGATGACTGGTAATGAGGTCTCTCACTTTTATAAGTTCCAGCCCACTAGAATATTGGAGTTAATTGTCCAATTATAGCTTTAGGTTTTGAAGTTCCATCCTTCTTGTTTTTCTCTTTTCATTCCACTGTTGTTTATGCTCTTAGGCCTGAAATTCAGGTGGTTGTCCTTGGTCCCAAGCTAGAAAATGAATTGCTTTGTCTCCCTACTCTGTGAAAAGAGCTTATAATCTCTTAATATGATACTTCTGTACACTAAAGCAGTACAGAATCGGAGAAATATAACAGCTAAAACCTAAGGCATCATTAGAAGAATGTCCTGTGGGTTCTCTGGGGTAAGGCAGGCCATCTAGGATGAATCAGAAGAAGCTGACAGGAACATGCTGTGGACAACTGGATGGAAAAATTTATAATGCCTTGATTTGATGAAGATGTTTTAAAACCATTTTGCTAAGATATTTTCAAACAGAGATCCCAGGCTAGATTTGGTGGCATAACAATATTTGTTATTCTGGGATCTATAACCCAGGATTTAGATCAGGGTTGAGTCAGCTATAAGCCCATTCCTAAAAGGTGGTAGAATGATAACTAATATCTATATGAAGGATGATAAAATATTGGGCAAGAACTGTAATTCAATCAGTCTGTGGTGTGCAATATTGCATCTATTCCTCTTTCATGACAAGTTTTGAAGTCTCAAACTTTCCTAAAAATGTCCTAGAATTATTATTTTTATTTTTATTTTATGTTTCTCATTTACTTGAGCTCAGGGTTAAATCATGAAACACTTTCAGTTCTTAGCAAGACTTTACATAACAGAAGGTTATCTTATCCTTGCTTAGTCTTTTCCAAATAAGTAATTCCATCCTCTCAATCTTTCTTTAATATATTTTTCAAATCTCAGTGCTCATATTAATTTATCTAACTGATCAAAATTCTTCTTGAGTTTGAAGTAACACATGCCCAAATGTGTTTCTTGAATTACGATGCAGAACAGAAGAAAGATAATTTCCTGCATTTTCAAGATGACATTTCTATTTATTTCAGTAGAACTTACATTTTTTTTTTTGTAACCTATTATTACTTATGTTCACAAGTCTCATGGTAACCTTTTTTCCATAGAAATAAAAAAAGTTTAAAAGAAAATGAAAGAGGATTTGTTGGATGCCACTCAGTGAAAAAAGGTCTTTAGTCCTATTGCAGTGCTATAGCCAGATATTCATGCTACTTTATCATATGCTTGCTTTCATTTTATTTTCAGAATATGTTTGCCCCACTGACATGTGAATTTACCATCTGTTTGTCCCCAGCAGATCTGGTTGCTGCAGACACTGCTCAGCAGACAATGTGCCCTGCCCCTGCCATGACACATTGCTGTAGGTCATTCGTAGGCAGCTCATAATAAATCACTCAGATATTTCCCCAAATACTGGATTAAAAAGACAAAACATTAAGATTTCACTGAGCAGAGAGACTCCCCTGAGACGTACACAAAGAAATAGCTTAAATCTGGAGGCAGCATAAACTCTTTCAGTGTGGTCACAGCTATACACAAAACATTTAGCAGCCTGTATGTCATTCCTATAGGCCTAATGCTGAGGGCTGATGTGCTCTTTGCTGTGGGCTGGATTGTGACCATTACTTTGTTTTAATTTGCTTTAATATCATTTATATGAGTGAAGAGTAAAAAAAAAAAAGTCCGGACTATTGGGAAAAATATATTATTATTTGTGAAGTCTCATCTACTATAATTGTATGATTTTCTGTCAGCCCTTTTCCTCAGAGCAGCTCTCTGACATTCTAGCCTTACAGTGGGAAACAAAAGAGCAGAAAAACCAGAATGTTTGCTAGATTGTTGCAATACCTCACAGTTTTAAATGTCACCTGTTAAATTATAGTGTATTATTTTTTTCCTGTTGCAGATGTTTCAGTAAATAGGAGCAGAGAAGAAAGAAAGAAGCCATGGAAAAAAAACCCAACAGTTTATTTCTTCTGATCTATCCACTGGAACTCTGTGTGAAGGAAATTTGTATCTTTGTTTCTTTACACTAATAAATTGTTTGAATGCATATCTGGGTAACAATTCATCAATTTTCCCTGAAGCTTAAGGAAAAAAGACTCAGATATTTCTAAGAGTTCTGAGTAACAATCTCAGTCCAAATTAGTCCTATATTAGTAAAAGACTTTAGCACAATGATCGGGCTGCCATTCATATTTTTAAGAAAGGATGTCAGCTCTCTAAAATTAAACATCAAGGAGCAGTTTAGATGTCCTAGGTTATCCATCATGTTTATATGTGTCTATGACGCTACAGGGAAGCAGCTGTGGGGAAGCCAAAATATGAATGAAACCAAAGGGATATGCAGGAGTCAAATATGAGTAAAAGTACTTTGTGAAGTCCTGACCTAGTTCAGCTTTAGCCTGGCAGGATACCCTTTTGGCATAGGAAGTCTCCTATTTGTAGAGTCATGAAGATGTCTAGCAAGAAAGATTTTAATTTCTTATAGAATAGTCAGGTAAAGAGATATACATACAGAATAAATACCTACAGCTTCAGATTTAGCAGGGAAGGAATGTGAAACTCTTTTACCCATGGCCTAAATAATTGTCCTGATGATGGCTATCCTCCAGCATCCTGCAGCTTCTCTCTTTATTTTATTCACTAAAATTTAAATTTCAAAAGGATCTGATTTAAATCTAATGTCAAACAGAGACCATTTCTGAATACTCAGAAACTGGTTTGCATCAAAAAAATGTTTACCAATTTACTCAAAAATAAAAAGGCTTTTGCTACATGGCAAGTAAAAACATCAAAACACCCAAATATTTAGAGCTACATTCAACATGCTTTTTAAAAAATATTAAGTATGCTAAATCAACTTCTGGTTTATTTTATAGACCCTTGTAGTGTCAAGGCTATCATTAGGTAATACTGTGATAATATGCGAGTAAGAAATCACACTGAAGCATAAATATTAACCCCAGTGGTGATGGTAGGACATTATCTTGGAGCCTTACTGCACTCAAGCTTTTGCAAAAGCACAATCCCTGATCTGAAGAGCTCATCATCTAAATAGATCGTGCAGCAGTGGAAAAGCAGCTGTACAGATTAACAGAGCTCTGTGTTGTTGCTGTAAAAAAAATTAAAATATTGTTCAGTGTTTAATTCTGTATTTGCAGAAACATTGAACCAATAGCTTCTGAGGTGATATCATGGTCATAGGTTGAACATCAGTATGTTTTACTTTTGTTGTTCTTTCTCTCCCATGTAGAAAGCATATTCCTTTGCCTAAATGCTTCCTCTTAGTGACTGGTATCACATTTCGTGTACTCTCAATAACTTCCAGCAGTATCCAGCATGATGAAACCTACTTCAGCATTGACCTTATTTTAATTGGGCTGTATGTATGCTAGTGTGCATGATTTTTATGACTGATTTCATATTATTGCTACTATTATGTTTCTAGCATCATATCCCTTTATTTTATCTCTTTTTCAGCTGTGTTCAATATTCCTTTCCATAAAATATCATACTGATTATCAGTGAATTCCATGAATTTGCTCTTTTTTCTTTTAGATCACTAAATATTGGAAATAAGAAGAGACATCACATGGACTTTATTTATTCCAACAAAAACCTTTCAGTATATTCACATTTTGACACTGCTCATTAGTTTCTATATCTCCAGACAGCATGCAGTTCAATTGAAAATACCTAAGCCCTCTTATCTGAGTAAATATTGTTATGTATTTTGCAACAATTACTCACTACCAGACATGTCTGCCTAGATAGTATTCTCTTTACAGAAAATAATCAAGTCTGATAATTTTAGAAAACTAGGAATGCTATTTCATGCCAATACTCACGTATTTTATCCATGCAAGAATGAATAGCATAAAAAATATAATCATACTAAGTGCCTGTGGTAATCTTAAAAATTACTCTGTAAATCTACCCAGCTACATGAAATATAATAGAATTACAACATACTTATTGACACAGCTGTATCAGCTGTATTACTGCCACAAAAAGAAACGCTTTTAGCTTTCTTCCTCTTAATCTGCTGGTGCACTTTCCAGCTTCAGGCGGTCATTTTCAATCCTTGTGTGTTTATTTGCAGCATGGTAGCCTAAAGGCACAAATCAATACATATATACAACAAGCATGTAGAGATACACACAAAGATGTAGACGTACTCTAGTATATGTAGATATTTGTGTATATACTAGTGCACAGTTTTAGATTTCATGTATCTTCTTTTACACAAATATTTGTGTTATGGTCCAGAAGCAGAACATATTTGAGCATTTATGTAAAATATTTTGCTATTTTACATCTGCTGTAAGTTAAGCTGCCATTTTCACAACTGTTATTCTGATTTCCAGATGAAAATTCCCATAATTCCAGTATGGCTGTACGAAATTCCACTTGTTACCTTTCTTGTATTCGTGTCACAAAAATATGAATACAGATGCTAATTGCATCACATTTCCTGAGCTCTTAGTACAGTTGCATTTCAGAACAATCCTATTATACTTTAAGGAAGCTGATGTAATAGAAGTGCCAATAGAAAAGTCATCCTTACTTTATTTTCTATGAGAATATTTTCACTATGCAGATGACACCTAGATGGGTAGGATTATTGATCTGCTGGAGACCAGGAAGTCTCCGCAAAGGAATCTGGAGAGGCTGGATTGATTGGAGGAATTATGTGAACTTCACCAAGGCCAGTCCTGCTCTTGGGTCACCAGAAACTCATGCAGCACTACAGACTTGCGGAAAAGGGGTGAGAAAGCTTCGTGTCAGAAAAAGCCCTGGGGTAGTGACTGACCCTGTCTAAACATGAGCCAGTGTGTGCCCAGTAGCCAAGATGGCCAACGGCATCCTGGCTTGTATCAAAAACAGTGGGGCCGGCAGCACCATGGCAGTTGTCATCCCTCTGTACTCAGCACTGGTGAGGTCACACCTCAAATCCTGTGTTCAGTTCTGGGTGCCTCACCACAAGAAGGACATTGAGGAGCTGTAGCATGTCCAGAGGAGGGCAACAGGGGTGGGAAAGGAGTTGGAGCACAAGCTGAGGAGCAGCTGAGGGAACTGGGGTTATTTAGCCTGCAGAAAAGGAGGTTGGGAGGAGACTTTATCACTGTATACAAGTACCTTACAGAAGGTACCAGCAAAGAGGAAGGCAGCCTCTTCTCCCAGGCAACGTCAGGACAAGAGGAAACATCCTCAGGTTGCACCAGGCAAGGTTTGTGAAGCATAGGAACAGGCTACCCAGGGCAATGGTTGAGTCACCATCCCTGGAGTATTTGGAAAATACGTCAATCAGGCAGATAGTCTAGTGGCGGACTTGACAGTGCTGTGTTACTGTTGGACTCAATGATCTTAGGGGTCTTCTCCAACCTAGTTGATTCTATGAATCTACAGTAATCTGAGGAAAAAAATGTAATAAATTTTATTATGAATTATGGAGTTTATCTTAGTGGAAGAAAAATACTTTTTTTACATCTAAAAAGAAGGAAAATCTCATGCCACAGGATTGGGATTGCTTCAAATTGTTCAATATGAAACTACAGTGATGTTAAAAGATGAAGAGAGCTCCCATCAGAGCAGAAGCATCCTCATTTTTCATTGTCTTACCTCATTAAAGCTAGATGACATGAATTCAAGATTCATACGCATTTCCTTGGGCAGGAACAGCATTCAGAACTATTCTTTAAAAATCCACTTTACAGTGCCAGAGGGTTTTAGGTACTGAAAATTTTATTTTACTTCATATACTAAATGCATATGGAGAGGCACCCAAAACTACTACTCCTAGTCTTTGAACAAGTAGGCATGGAAATACATAGTACAGGAGGAACAGGGAAGGAACAGAAAGAACAGCTGCACAAGCAAATGGAAACAGAATTTGATAGGCAACTGAATAAAGATGCTGAATTACTAGCTTCACTCTCCATATTTTCAGATGTGGAACATTTTGTTTGCAATGACTCCTCAAATTATTTATAGGATTAAATTAGCAACAGTTCTAAAACACATAATAATGTTTAATAACACTACAATAACTTCTAAAGTGACTATTACTGTGAAAACATGCCAAATTGCTGAATAATAGAATTTTCATATATTAAACACATGAAATATCATGTTTAACATTATTAGCTTACATGGTTTTTGAATTCAATAGCTGCCAGCTTCAATAATAAATGTCAAATTTGGACGAATACAAATTACATTGTAGTATAATCGAGATAAGTGCCAAGTAGATTTCACTAGAGAAATTTTTAGGGGCAAGAGCATATCAGAACATCTTTTTTGTCTAAGAAAAGGTGTTTTTCTCCAGTGACTAGATGCCATATCACAATTCCCCATCACTCACTACCACACTCTGGGCCTGTCCATCCAGCCAGTTCTTAACCCAGCAAAGAACGGCCCTGTCCGAGTTGTGGGCTGCCAGTTTTTCGAAGAGTATGATGAAGGAGGCAGTGTCAAAGGCTTTGCTGAAGTCCAAATAGGCAACATCCACAGCCTTTCCCTCATCCACTAGACAGGTCACCCTGTCATAAAAGGAGATCAAGTTGGTCAGTCAGGACCCTATGGCAGCAGCCAAGCCAGCTGGGTCTGATCCCTTGGTTGTCACCTGCACCACTCAGCTCAGTGTCATCTGCAAACTTGCTGAGTGAGGGTGCACTCAATGCCCTCATCTATGTCATTAACAAACATATTAAATAATAATTAAATATTAAATAAATAGTACCAGTCCAATATGGATCCCTGAGGGACACTTGTCACTGATGTCCATCAGAACTCTACGACATTGACTACTAGCCTCTGGATGCCACCATCTGATCACTTCCTTGTCCATCCAAGAGTCCACCTGTTAATCCATCCCTTTCCAATCTAGGGAGACGGATTTTATAGGGGACCATGTCAAAGGCTTAACAGAAGTTCAGATAAATGGAACTTTAATTTTTACCTTGTCCCCTGAGGTAGTGACTCCATCCTAGAAGGTTGGTCAGACAGGATTTTACTTTGGTAAAGCTGTACTGGTTCTCCTGAACCACCTTCCTGCCCTCCATGTGCCTTAGCATAGTTTCTACGAGGAGCTGTTCCATGATCTTCCTGGGGGCAAAGGTCTCCAATATCATGGAGAATGGTTTGGCTACTACATCAGCTTATTCCCTCAGGATTCTGGGCTGCATCCCATGAAGTCCCATAAACTTAAGAACATTCAGATTTGTCAGGTGGGTATGAACCTGATCTCTACTTAGAGTGGGAAGTTCTTTGTTCCTCCAGTCCCCATCCTGCTTGGCACTCATTTGAGAGGTGTGGCAGTCTGACATTGAAAACTGAGGCAAAAAATTTGTTGACTACATCAGCCTTCTCCTCATCTGTTGTTACCAGATTTGCAACATTGTTCGTGAGGCAGTTAGGCCTTCTTTGACTTTTCTGGTTAACATACCTGTAGAAATTAATTCCTTAATTAACCCTTAACTTTTTTGTTTCCCTTGCAAGGTTCAATTCCATCTTTGTTATGGCCTTCCTCATCCCATCTCTACACAATCGAACTTCATCTCTATACTGGTCCCAGATCACCATCCTAGGTTCAGCTGTCTAAGGAACAGAAGGGCTTCTTTCCCTTTAGTTTGACCAGGAGATCCCTACTCAGATATGCCAATGTCTTGCCTTCCCTACCTGATTTCTTGCTCATGGGAATTACTATCTTTTGCTCTCAGTGGAAAAATAGGTACATAAAAAGCTCTTTATATATTTAAGGTGTCTATTTGATTCCTAACTATTTACAATTCTTGAATAATATACAGCCATATAAAAGATCAGAGTTGGTTTACTTCTTATTAAGTTTCTAGTAGTGACTTTCCAGTCTGTTTCCACAACATGTTATCCAGGCATCATTAAGACATGTATGGAAACTTAATTAGTTTAATGGGACTTGGATGATCTCCCAGATGATAAGTAGCAGTGGCACCAATTTTGAGTCTTCTGGTGTGTTTCTCTGAGCAGCAGAGATTCCTGAGTAAATTTCTGCCAGCAAAAGTGACAATTTCACTGTTCATTCCCCTGCTCTTGTCTGAATCCTTCCCTCCCTTGTGTTACATGGATTTGAGGATACCTTGCTAAAGCAATTCTATTTATCAGCCTGGTAAATTCCTGATAAGCTGCAGTTAGTCTACAGTTTTGTAAGCATTTTTGCTGAGCTACCGAAACAAAATTACTCACAAAAGCTACAACAAAACATCAAGGTGAGCTGAGCAAGGACTGTAGAGAGAGAAAAATGAGATGGAGAACTCCCTCTTTTTGAGTTTGCAATCTCCCAAGCTAGTTCACTCCAGGTAGTGAAAGTATTTCTGTTAACATAAATTCCTGTTACTTATACAAGATATGGATGATGTTTGGCGCTTCCATCTCTCCATCCTGTCAGTGTTAATGGATTCAGAGACATGATCCCATTCTCTGAATTAGACTCTTGAAGAAAACGTAGTCCAGAAATGTTTAAATCTGGCATGAATTTTTCAGCAAGATGAAATAATAGCAAATTAGTGAAGAGCTCATTTGGTATAAAGCAACTTTACCAGTTCAGGATCATGACACAAAAATCAGTGGGTGTTACTACAAGAAGACATCACACCCAGCTTCCTGGAACCACCAGTAAGGAACTAATGTGTAAGGATAATGTATAATGTTAATTCAACACTCACACAATCGAGAATCTGCCTAAGTCTCCCAGATGATCTGAGAGTGTATAAACCTAACAGGAACCATAGATTAACCATGATTAAAACATTTCCCTCAAAGTCACTGACTATGGCTCTCTGTCTCAGTACACAGTGATTTAGCAAAGTGAAAGCACAATCTTGGAGAAGCTAAAGGTGAACGAAAAGGAAAAGAATCTCACTGTTTGCATTAGAATGGTGCACCATTACACTTTGAACACACATCCTTTTCTAGTTCTACATTACCTTATGGACATATCCATCTACTTATCGCTGCCTCTGTCAATCTTGACTCCCAGACAGAATTTACTATCCCTCTGAAATGCCAGCTTTGCTGCTGCCTAGACAGCTTCAGTGTTCCATCTTAGGAAAAACCTTGTATTTAAACCCATTAACTTCTCCTATCTCAATTTCTCTGCAATTTTCACATGAAAAGCTCTGCTGAGAAGTTCAGGTCAGTGGAAGTTCACAGGGAGGAGATCTGGCATTGTAGTAATAAGCAGCTGGAAAAGTAACCATTCCACCAGTTTGCAAAGCACTCTTCTGCCTGAACACTAACTAACAGGTTATCACAGCTGCACCACTGACTATTGCTTTACAATACTGGTCCTGTAACTATGTTTTGGTATGTGTAAAGGTAAGAAATTAATTTCTCTTTGACAATAGTGGATGATTTCATTTGGACTGAATACTGACAGAACACTGAGGATAGCTTTTGGATCTGACAACGTTCAGTGAAAGGCAGGTACATAAAAGTTCACTTATTCATCAGCCCAGCAGTCCTTACTCAGAATAAAAAAAAAAAGGACTGATTAACATATCAGCAAGAGATCTAATTTTCTATGTTAAAAGGTTGAAATTCTACACTTTTGTTTACACACAGTTCAGGTTTTTATCTTTGGTTGAGAAGATATTGTTTTACCCATATTGCAAAAATAAAATAGCATTGAAAAGTAAGAAAAAATCAGTAACTTACTTAATTTTCTTTTCATATTTTATTTTTGAAAGGGAACTCAGTACCTTATTTGGTCTGCATTTTGCCCAAGAGTTGTACATAGATCTTATAGGTACATAGATCTTTCACATTTGTCTTCGATTCTTTCACAATTTTCTCTTCTAGAATTCATTTGATGGATTTTCCTGAAAATATCCGCAGTATTCTCCAGTTTGATAATATCTTACTGTAAGGAATAAGGTGGGACGGGGGTGGGGGAGGATCCCCAAATTTATAAAACAACCAGTAAGCAAAAGTTGAGTGCTGGACGAAGATAAAGAATTAATTAAAACTCCTATTTTGTATCCATTCATTTGCTATTTTGTGAAGATATTAAAGGCACTGGAAAGGAGGGATTTCATTTCACTCACATTTCTACTCATCCAATTACCTTCACTAAAAATTCGAGATAATCAGCTACACAGTGTGCTAGGCTGCATAAGAGAAGTTTCTGCCCTATTCAAAGGCACAATTCGGATTTTTAAGTTTTTGTTTTCTATTTCTGTATTCTGCAGAACTCCAGTAAATCCTTCTTTTGTTCACTCAGAAATGAACATGACTGTGGTTGTGAGAGAGGGATGCTCTTCTATAGTATTCTGAGAGGAATTGATCTGTGTTCTCATAAGAGGAAGAATAGCACAACCACAATCTAAAAGTAAAAAAACATATCAGAGCATTTGTAATCAAATCAAAATTCCATTCTTTGAACGATGCTATTGATTTTTAGAAATTTCAATTGAATTATAAGGAAGAGATTGCCATGTTTTATTTGACAGAGGATCCAAGCATTCATCCTGCGTATTGAGCTACTCAGATGTCACTTTTCCTGAGGTAAAGATTTTCTCATATCAGGCCCTTCTGATCCAAGATCAGATACCTGAATTTGCATTTCCTCTATCCTCAATGTGCATTAATCAAGAGATTGAGAAGTGTGTGAATTTATTTCTCATCAGAAGTCATTACTGAACACCATATAGAACACTATTTTTTTATTTCTCTCTAAAATGAAGCCTCTTTTTTCTTTCTATTAAAAAATAGGCAAGAAATATTTTATTTTGAATTGTTTTGAAAAAAATATTTTATTTTCTTTGATGAGAAAAAAATGTTTTGAAGGATAAGAAATCATCACAAAATAAAATTTCATTCTCTGTACAATTGCTATGATAAAATAAGCTTTAAAATTACATTTAATAATTTTAGCTTGGATTTACATAGTGAATATGTTAAAATCAAATCATTTTGCAAAAAACCAGAAAGAACACTAACTGTATGCAAGGAGCAACAGCGCTCAGTCACATTTTTTCAGTAAAACGAGATCAATTGCTGCTAAGAAGGTGTGTTCTGCCCATCTTCCAAAGAAAAAACAAAATTCTTTAGAAGAACTTGTGCATTTGGCAGGAAGAGGAAGGAAATTATTCACTGGGTGTTAAATTTTTCAAGTTGGTTGAAACATGAAGCTAATAACACCAAAGTAGTGGGTTTGTTCCCTGTATGGGCCATTCCTTTAAGAGCTGGGCTTGATGATCCTTGTTAATAGATGATGATCCTTCCAACTCAGAATATTCTGAGATTGCTGACAAAGCACTACAGCCATTGGCAAAGCACTGTGTACTTCTCCAAACCCAGTTTGCATATGTTGAGTAGGGACTGACTTTTTGTCCCACGACTTCTCAGACAGTTTGATCTTAGCTAAACACACTTCATCCCCCTCACAGCTCTTAGCACACCAAAATCATTACCAAGCTGAGACTCCCAAAGCCTGTTATGCTTTTTTGTGCTTAAAAAGATGGCTTTCTAATTCTATGCTACACTAGAGAAGCTTTCTAATATTACTGCTCCACCTGTTCAACTGAACAAGATGAAAGAAAAGGCTGCATTTAAGAAAAGGTACCAAAGACTAGAAAGAAGAGAGAGGCTAGGGGGAGAAGATAAGGAAGCACATGGAAAATAGGAGCAGCCAGATAGGAAAGATGCACACAGAGGGAATGGGAAGAAAAAGACCTTGTGATCTGTGAAACCGCAATGAAGAGCTGTCATGGTTTGACACTGGCCCAATGCCAGGCACTGATCCAAAGGAGAATAGAAAAAAAAGTTAACAAAGGCTTCATGAGTGAGATAAGAACTGGGAGAAATATGTCAAGGGTAAAACAAGCTCAACTTTAGTTGCAAAATGAAATTTATTACTAACAGAACCAGAGGAGGATAATGATAAGTCATTTGATCATTATTAAAAATAAATGGAAAAAATGAAACCATTATTTTTAAGTTTGATTAAATATTATTATTTGAATTTAAACAAACTTTACATGTGAAACAAAGCACTTTGAGGTTGCCTTGCATGATCTGAATTATTTTTATTTTGTTATGCAACAATGAAAGAATTAATTTTGAATTATAAATAGCATACCAGCATGTCAAGGGAGGTGATCCTTCCTCTCTACTAAGCATTAGTGGGGCACTGAGTCCAGTCCTTAACTGAGGGGTGTGGAACTACTTCAGTAGACCCAACAAAGGGCCACTGAAAAGATTAAGGAACTGGGATATCTCCAATCTGATGAAAGACTGAGAGTTGAGGGTCTGTGGGATCTCATCAAGGTGTACAAACACCTGAAGGGAGTGTTTAAAGGGGGAGCCGGACTCTTTTCGGCAGTGTCCAGTGACAGGAATAGAGGCAATGAGCTTCACTGGCAACACAGAGCCATGTGTTGAGCTTCAGGAAACACTTTTTGACTGATCCCTGGAATAGATTGTCCAGGATGGTTCTGGGCAACCAGCTGTAGCTGTCCCTGCCCCTGCTTAGGCAGGGTGTTGAATCAGGTGGCCCCCAGAAGGCATCTTCCAACTTCAGTCTTTCTGTGGTCCTGTGATTCCAGAGGATATCTTTGGCTTCAAGATTAAGGTTGAACAGTGAACCAATGACAGCATCATGTGTTAGATTGAATACTGAGTTACTTGTGGAGTTAAATAATCAATCTTGACTTCTGTGTTATCCTGATAGAGAATAATAGTCTTATTAGGAGTGTAATTTCCAAATTTCTAATATTTAGTTTTAATAGCAAAAAAAAAAGTTTTGCTTTAAACAATATATGACTGGATTATTTAACTTACAAATAAAAATTTCTCTAATTACAAAATTCCTATATTACAGTTTGCAGTGCAATTTTAAGAGAGCTCCCTTATGATGTCCTTTATTTGCATAATTTATGGAATGGCTCCTTTTTAAAAAGAGTTCATAGCTTATAAAAGGCTCAGAAAAAGTACTGAAAATGCAACAGATTTAAATTTCCTGAACTGGAAGTTATGAACTCATTGAATCCAGGAATCTATGAGTATGGCTATTATTGAAAGAGTATTCTTTTAATAATATTATCCTTTCTGAAGATGCTTTATCCTCTAGCTGAGCAAAACTTGCATTTCAGTAAAGGATTAATAGAACAGGTTACTGTCTTCTTCCAAGACAGTGCATGAAAATTACATTGGTTAAGTAGTTTTATTGCTTGCAGTTATTAACATTTGAAATGAGTAGAAAGCTGGGGAGATTAAATGAGAATCCCAGGCAGTTGAAAGTCCACCTATGATCATATTCTCTGCAAGATTCCCAGTGTCTCAAAAAATGCCCTTTGGACCTGCCAAGCCTATAATATAATCTGTAATAAGCATTTTGGCCATTCCTGATAGTGGGAAACCTTACAAACCTCTTCCTGACTTACTTTGGCTGTCTACCAAAGGCATTCACGGACATATTTATTCATGATTTGTGACAACCATTTCTGTGAGGAGGGCTCCCTCATCCACACTTGCAAACTGAGGATAGGGCCTGATTCTCCAGAGTAACTCAGCAGTGTCATGGCCAGATTGATCTCAGATAGGTCACAAGTTTTCCCTGTCAGGTGATTAAAGGACAGTAGTTCATGGAGGTGAGGGGGAAGGGAAGGGAAGTTGTGTTTCTGTATGTAAGAGAAAATACAGTTGCACCACATCTTAGAATCCTGTTTGAACATTATTTTTTAAAGGTGAGAGGTATGTATGTATATATACGGTATATACATATATATATATGTATGTTTACAGCACAGGAGGAGTATAATTGGAATTGGAATGGGCAAAAAAAAAGATACTTACATGTAACTTGATTTTTTTTTAGCATATAGAAATATTTGTCAATTAAATGATGCCCAGAGAGAAAGTTATCAGAGGATTACATTAAATTGCAAGAATATTTATAGTTGTGTATATATTACATGTGTTTATGTGTTCACCCACATATACACCTCCATAAGACAGACTAGGAGTGAAAAAAAGAATCTGTCATGTGCAAAGAAATAGAAAGACATGACCCAAGATGTCTCTTCCAGACATGTTAGTTGGTGATTAGGAATAAAAATTTAAATAGAAAGTGCATAGGGTTTGAGTTCACACAAAATCCAGGCTCAGAACTCATTAACATGTTTTCCATGCTTTTTTTTGAGCATACAGTAAGGTACATTTTAAGAAAGAATTTATATAAATTGGAACAAAAAATGGTACAGGGGAAAAAAAATCGGTTGTCAACATGTAGTAAGAGAAACCTGTCCAAAATAAAAATAAACTGATTGCAAGAGAGGAAGAATTCTCTTTTCCCTGAAGATTTCTTATGGTTGCCATGAGAAATTAAATGTCTAACTGAAACTGAGAGGAGGGAAGATGACTCCACATGAAGATGAGTTATGTAGGTGTGACAAGAAAATATATAAATAAGTTACTTGTTTAATTTAAAAATAAGTTCAATATTGGAATACTTAATAAGATTTTTCCTACTTAAATGTTTAAGCTTTATAGAGTTTTAAGCTTATAATCTTGATGAGAGGCATATATGCATAGCTGTCTTGCTATTCTTAAACTATTTTTATTATTACCTGTACCCAAACTGATTATTTAATATTTTGAAAAGGCTGGAAGGATCAAGAAAGGCTTATAATAGAAGAACAGATTTTTTCCATGCTGCATGAGGATAAAATTGATAAACAGTTCCCTGTATGTGACAAGGACAGTTGCCAGACATCTTCCTCTCTAAGATATTTTTGTGTGCTCAGGTTCAGGTTTCAAAACAAGCTGATGATCCCAGAAAATCCCAGCCCTTTCTGTTTGTGTGAACCTTTTACCTGCCCAAAGAAGAATGCAGTAATAGAGAATCATTTAATAGTTTATGCTAATAACATTGTTCTTGATCTGCATATTATATCACAATTGAAAAATTAAAATAAAAATCGTCAGTTTGGGGGTTTCCTTTTTTGTTTTCCTTTTTTCCCCTCTTATTAAGTCTGATCATGAGTAACTGGCTGTCTGAACAAGTTCTTTGACCTCTCATGAGCTCCACCTTAGCAGGTGGAAATTGCACTTACCACCTTTTGTTTAGAAAATGAGAGAAGTCTAGAGTAAAAAAATGGAATGGAAAAAAAATAAGAAAATTAAACTCTTTAGTTATTAAACAGAAAATCAAAGCTTTTTTTTGTCTTGTTTTTTTACTCAAAACAAAGTAATCCATATTTTTTCTAAAAGGCTTGTTTCAAAGATTAGTTACTTATTACTTCAGTTCTAAAGGGACCCAACCATGCAATTTCTTTGCTTTAAATATAAAGGTAACATTGGCAAATCATGAATGCATTTTATCAAGTCTTGCTACATTTCTTGCTAAATTAGTTTTCACAACTATAGATTTCATTCAACTTGAAATGAAAAATCATGACCCTTTGAAATAAAAACATGTCATTGCTTAAATATGTAATTAATATGATCCAAAAGTCCTCGAATCAATCAGCCAAAGCTGAGAGTGGTATTGAGGAGTGATCTGAAGGTATACTACACTGAACTTCTGCAAATAACAGTGTAAACCACATCCAAATGGTCTAAATAAAAAATTCAAACATGAAAAACACTGAGTTTATCCCTCTGTCACTTCTAACTATAAACATTTATGGAATATTTATTTCTGATCTTGAACCACAACACAGTTTCTTATTGTGATTCTCAGGTAGATATCTTTTAATTTTCTTTTGTTTACAATAAATGCAAGTTCCTATCACTTCGATATCCCTGGACTTAGAAGGAAAAATGCTACCATTAGTGTGTGGAAGTAGAATTCCAGATTAGTATCAACCATTTAATAGTATCCCTGAATGCCAGTGAACTGCATGCAGTACAAAGTAAATACTTATCATTAACTGAAACATCATAATTGTAATTAATTAACTGCCATGATTACTAATCTGCTTGTAGATGTGTGGGTTTTATCTTTTGAAAACATATTAAAGTTCTGTCTGAAAAATAAAATTCTGTTTGATGAACTTCCAGCTTTGGACTTCTGAGGCTGTAGCAGCTACAAATTGATGGTTCAGAATTGTTTCAAGGGTTGGGGAAGCCTGGGAGTTTATCTAAATGCGTAAATCTGAATATTTGCCAGTAAACAAAGAAATTTGTATATCTCCAAGGATTTAAATGCAATCCTAGCGACAAAATTAAGACGTATTTTGCATAATACAGGGTACTGCAGAGAATTCTTTTGTGGGGATCTTCAAAAATAATCTGTCAAATTGAAACTCACTGTAAGAATCCATTTGTTGTAATTGATTTCTAAAATGTGGTACCTATAGAAGGCAGTGTTTCTATAATGAACAATTAATCGTATAAGAACATGGTTTTTTATAATCTAATAAAATGCAGGCTATTTGAATGTTTTAAAGAGAAATGCACAAAAAATTTGTATCGCCAATAAACAAGAGAAATTAAAATAAAACTTATTTTAATTCCTTATTTGTGAGTTATTTGGAGTAGTTTTATATCAACATTTTGTTGTGTTTTCATGTCTTACTTTTGCTTCTGGCATTGCTTTCTAGACTTTGAGCTCTAAGAAGTCCAGGTGACTGCTTGTGGAAATATTACTATTTGCTTCATACAGGTCTAGGTCTTAGAAATATGAGAAGCTCAGCTTTCAAGTAAAAAAGTGTTCCTTAACTATCCACTATAAAGAAAAGCTTTTGAAATGTTGGCAGAACAAAACAAAGTTTCAAACTTCAAGAAGATAACAAAAGACCAAAATGTGTTCCTTCTCAATAATAATAATAAACTTAATTAGATCTTCATTATAATGTAATTAAACAACTTATCTCCCTTCATCATAGTTGATTATATCTTGAATAATCTTCATCATCTGGGGAAGGAGAAGAACCAGCCAATGATTATGAAACTTTTAAAACTGAAAAGGGTAGATTTAGATGAGCTATTAGGAAGAAGTTCTTCACGATGAGATTCTGGAACAGGTTGCCCAGAGAAGGTGTGTGTGTTCCATTCCTGGAAGTGCTCAAGGCCAGCTTGGATGGGGCTTTAGGCAACTGGTCCAGTGGAAGGTGTCTCTGTGCTAGTCCCTGCTATATGAGATTATGTCAGAAATTGTATTTTTCTGGTTTAATGAATACTAAGCACCTGTACTAATCTATTGGCTACAGAAGATGAGTAGAGAAGTCTGCCTTAGAGGGCTGATTTTGTAGTCAGTGAGAAGAAACAAACACCTCCAAAGTACAGACAATTTGATCCTAGATACTCAAGGAACATGATTTCAATTGTTCTCTGGAATTCTGTGCTCCAACCTGCCCTTTATCAGCTGTGAAGGGAGTGAAGAGAAACTCTACTATTCACTGGTGGTAAGATGGTCCTTTCCCATTTAAATATAGGTATTTTCCTATATTAGGTGTACCTAACATTTATAGATAGATCAAATATGAACACGTGCAAAATCACCAGTTGAGACAGGATTGCTGTAATTTTGAATTGAGCTTACTGAACTTGACCACCTCCTGATTTTGATGCCTAGGCCCCTCTCTTTGGTTTATCTTTATAGTTATTTAGGTGAAACTCCAATTGGGTCTTAATTATTTGAATGTTTTTGATCTTAATGATTTAACAGGAGTATTTAATAGATGTTCTGCAGCCACAGCAAATTTTTCAGTTTTATGTCCTATCAAAGGAAGATAGTATTTTCTTTCCTCAGTTCCTACAGGGAAACATAAGGGAATGACCTGCGCTTAAACTTAGCACATAGCGACAAACGATCATATTTCCAGCAGAATTCTCCTGTCCAGCTCAGCCTTGAAGCAGACAAGCAAATGATCTATATATTATTCCAATTTAGTTAATGATGTGACTTTTGTACATAAGTATTCCTCATGTATAAATAGAAGAAAGGTCTGTGAAACTTATTAACTATTCTGTTCATTCCACTCATTAGCATCAGTACCTTAGCTGGAAGATCACAATTCAGATTGTGCTTAAACGGATATTTTCCATTTGAAGACAATCTGCAGAAGAGTAAAAGAGGTGATAAATAGAAATCACTGAAAAAATTGGAGTTGCTTAGTCTAGGCAGAAAAAGACTAAGTGAGATATGCTAGGAGTCTTCTAATGCATAAAGGGGAGCTGAAAGAGAGTAGGAATATATTTATTTTTTTTTTTCCCTGGGGACAGAGTAAGAAGTAATGGACTTGGAGTTCATCAAAAATGATTGTGGGAGACATTTTAAAAGAATGGCACCTTTGAAGACAGATCTGCAACTGAGTAACTTGACTGGGAAGGTATGGACTCTCCATCACTGAAGATATTTTAGAACAGGTTAGATGAATCTGTGTCTTGGTGGGTTAGTTATAGCTGATTCTGCCATGGATGTGCAGACTCAGCTAGATGACCTTTCAAGCACTGATCTATGACTCCATAGAAACAATACTAACCTCCTTTGTAACACACTTTCATACCTGCTGTTAAAATGCTAAATGTTATCTTCAGATACAGAGGTGGATGGATTAAAATGTAGTGAAAGAAATTACTATCTTTTTACTTAAGCATATTTCAAGCCATTAAATTTAATAGAAGAATTAACAGACAAACAGATGAAGACAAATGGAGGGTACAACTGTATAATTGATTTCTCTAAAAAACAAGACCACTCTGAGTTACTTCTGCAGTTTAGGTGTCTCTGATGCAAATTTATAAATGAGAAGGCAATTTCAGGAATAAAACTTTCTTTCACTATTCTAAACTCTTCTTATATTCACAAAACTTCTTTTTGAGGTTCTTAGCTCATTAGTAACATCACCTCCATTTGCAGAAAATATGTGTTTATGGGAGCCCAGTCTTCAATATGACTGCGCTACAGGATCTTTTTTCTTGTCATTCCTAAACTGAAAACTACTTTATGCATGTTTTCTAAGTATTCCAAGGTTTGCTTGTAAATTTGAATAAACTCTCAATGTAACTGTGAATACAACCAAACCGAAAACTACATAAAACCCACAATTTTCATATTCCTTGTAACAGTGATTGATTATTTGTGAGTCAATGGATCTTATGAGTAAAAATTGAGAATTTTGCAACATAAAATTTATTTTCTATATTTTACTTGAGTTTAGCTGTGGGGTCTTTTAGGGAAAGGGATTAGTGTGCAGTTTTTTATATTTTTTATTTACAAGATACTTACTAATTTAGGGGTCAGGTTTCAGTATATTTGTATTGAATGTTAGTCTGTGGTTTTGACTTTTAGGGGACTACTTCTGCAGTAAAGTATCCTTTGGTGAAATTAGATCAGATTCTGATCAATGCGTTTTGCATTATTTATGTTTACTTTTGAAACATTTCTGCCACGATAATGAAGTCTCAGTGGTATGCAACCTTTCAAAGGGATGCTAATATTAGTGTTGGTTTCTTAACTAAGATTGCCTATTTGGTGCAAATTACAGAGTCTGAGTTAAAACACACTGAAAAGTGTGTTTAACTTGCACTAAACAAATCACCCTAGAGTGCTCTGAAGGTAGAAAATATAATTCATATCACAACTGTTATTGTTGGGGGAAGAATAAAGTAAACTACGTACTCTTGAGGATATCCACTATTTAATCTTAGGTGTGAGTTTTCTTAGTTTAATGGACTGATTTTCTCAAGAAAATATAAAAGATACTAGAAACAAGGAAGGAGTTACACCTCTTTCCATGTTCTCCAGACAGACTATCCTCCAGTCTTTTTATTGACTTGTGGTAACATTCAATGAAAAATTTATTATGCAGAATTTAACACCATAGGCTGGATTAGCAAAAGGTTGTTGAAATTATAGCCACTGGTATGTCTGAGCATCTCAGACAGGCAGCCAGAAGAGATCAATGTGTCAAATACCAAAAGATCTGAAAAGGAGAGTTTAGCCAGCACAGTAATTTAGGTGTGGCTGGGGTGCAGCTTCTAGACATGCAGTGTTGCTGCTTCATAAGCATCTTCCAGCAGTGGTCGTCCGCTGTGTCTTTCTCAAAAAATACCGTAAGAATATTCTAACTCTAATCAAAATACCTCCAATGATATTGTTTTGATATCTGAGAGCACTTGAAACAAGATTTTTTCACCAGTATTTCTGTCTTTCTGTTGCTGCTTCATTAGCTGTTCTGTTACAACACAACACAAATATATCCCATTCCACCTTTGTGCTCCCACCTGAAGTTAAACATTTTCCTCTAAATATTTACATTAAAGCTCTTAACAAGTTAGTAAGAGAAAGATATCAGGATACACTGCATTTGTGGCGATGTTAGTCCCAGCCTTGGAGATGGGCCCCAGTTTAAAAAGGACACAGTCCAGATGGATTTAACCCACTGTGCTGCATAATTGGTCCTTGCATGAGCAGCTTTCTTGAAAATGCAAATTTTTGCTTTGCCAGCACACTAGCACTCTCATCATGGGCAGAGTGTATTTCGATGCACATCTATTTATTCACAATGCCCAAGGCCTTTCTGACTAATAAGTATCAAATTTAGAGAGCATGGATATGCATATTTGGAAACAGAGGTTTACTTCCCTGGGGATATTTTACTGTCAAAATGCAAATGCCCACTAACTCTAAGTACTGTGTAGCTTAATATCAGCTGAACATTAGGAGTGAGAACCCTTTTGGGCTTTTAGGGGTAACATTTTTTAAGATTTGGAAAGAAAATGCATTATATAAATCATTCAGAATCAGGGTCTAAATATTTTCTTTAGAAGAAGGACTACATATATACATAAATACCAACTAAATAAAAGAGTAATTAACTGATATTTGCAAATTCATCATTGGTTTGAAATATAATAAGGATGACGTTTATGTTTTTTTCATCTTAAGGCCCCTGTTTTACCCAATACTGTTTTTCATAGTTTGTTTGTAGTTTATTTTATCATTATAAGAATTCTACTGTGATTCTCCTTCAAACTCCAGAGAATGGTTGCTTGAAATGAGCAATCAATTATCAAGTAGAGTTTTGCTCAGGAAGCTATCGACTACAAAGTTCACAGGTGTCTGTGAGGTGCCTTTTCGTTTATTTGAAATTCTTATAAGTCAAATGCAGGTTAGGTACCACTAACCTTTGAAATACAAGATTCTCTCCTCATCTAGGTGAATTAAGGAAAGTAAAATAAAAAAAGGTTAGGAAACAAGTAGGTTTTCCACATAATGTTTCATTTTTTCCTGGAAACATATTTTTTGAGTTTCACAGATGATTTGTTTCTTTCATTGTGACAAATAAATAGATATTTCACAATCAACTATAAATGTAAGCTTTCTTTCCAAATCTCTAATGGAATTTTTATCTCCTGTATAGCTTTCCCTTCAGAAAAATTAACATCATTGCCATGAAATATTTAGCTTTAATAAATGTAAGGCACCTCTTAGCATATACATGCAACTTGTAAATCAGTAGTTACAGTTCTTTCTCCAAGCACAGAGATATTTTAAAATCTCTGAGAAACTTTGGTGGGACAATAAATGCATCACTGAAATAAATGTGCTGAAAATCAAAAACTAAGTGAAGAGTGAGTACCTCACTCACTCAAGACAGGTGCCTTACTTCTGTGTGTATATTGTCATCTCAGTGAAATGCAAAAAAAAAAAGCTGTTCTTCATACAGATTATGTTATTCATAAATAAGAACATCACTTAGAATTTGAACAAAGGTACACATAAATTTTATCTGACCTTTAACTAATAGTAGACCCAAGAAAGTCAAAATTATGGTTTAGTTTTAGAAAACATGAACTTCATCTCATTGACATCTGTAGGTCTATTTTATATTTTGCAAATGGCCATGCTTTAATTATCATACTATGTCCATTTTACTACAAATATCCATCTTATCATATCATTTAAACTCTTCTAGATGATAAGAAAACCTGAAGATGTAAAGAAGGCATAATGTACAAAATGAAAGTATGGGAGTTAGCTGTTGGCTTCGTAAAAACTGTAAGTGGATGTTTCTAACTCCAGAAAATAATCTGAACTAAATTTTATTGTCACAAATACTAAACTCTGTCTGAGTGAGGCAGACTTTAATGAACATGATATGCCCATTATTGATATTTGCCTGGGGAGTTGCATGTTAGAAAATTCAAGATGGTATTTGGCAGAATAACCAGCAGTATATTCTAAGAGAGGTAGTCTTTATTTTTGTGATACATAGAACACACTAGTGAGCATATCATCCAGCTTTACTAGAAACACAGGTAATTAAATTAACTGGATAAAACCAACATAGTGTAAGAACACAGAACAGAATCTGCAATCCTCGGGTCAGATTTCCTTCAGAGGAGAAAATTCTGACCTCTATGTGTCTGTGGAACACAGGTGAAAATTCCTCATATCCCCCCAAAAAAACAATTACTGTAGCTTAACTAATTTTGCCAACTACCTTTGGGGAAAGCCAGATATGTTAATAAGTCCTAACAGGAATTGGTATATTTTCTTGAGTTTCATTTTTTCTAACTGAGGATAGAGTGGCTGAGCACTTGTCCACCACCAAGGTATGGTTTTGTAAAGAACTGAAATTTTTGTGTTTATCAGCCTTTTCTTCAATGTCTTGAGTTTGCATTTGCACTTTGACTAAGCCCACATATGCAGCAAAACAAAAGAATGTTTGTTGTATTCTAATAATACAGATTTGCAATAGATTGTTTGAGTTTCACTTAGATTCACTGATTAAGAGTCAGAAAGAGTAACATGCTTTTGTTACTGTTTGACTCGGGGAGTGATTACAGTGAAAGTATCACTGTTTAGCCTTTTAATTCTTTCACTTCCATCAGTGACATCTTGTACGTGTGCACAGAACAGTTATGTCAGTGCAGAGTTGGGGTCTATTTGAAGGAACATTTTAACTCAGAAACATATCATAATCATCACAGCTTTTCAACTCACTTCTCCCCATGGCTCTCTGAAATGGATTTCTGAACACAGGCAGTTTGGGATAGCTGAAATTAGGGATGCACACAGAAAAAAACAGAAGAGAGGGAATGATCTAGAAGTAGAGCAGAAGTGATTTTCCACTTTAGCTTTTGTATATATATGCTTGATGTCCAGTTATCTTTCATGACGATTTGTGTGCTGTGAAAGAACCTCAATGCATCTCAAAGAACAGTTACTGTTTCCAAAGCCTGTTTACATCCTTATTTTAGATTAATGGTTTAAATTGAATTAGCAACAGGTTTTCTTTCCTCACTCTCTTCATCTTACCATCTCAATGGTAAGTATTTTTAAGCTGTGTCACTCTTTTAAGACCCATCAGTAGAGCAATTAGCACAATCAGGATCTATTTTCCTCTAACAGCTCTGTACATTAATCGCAACAGCATTTCTAAAATTTTTCAATTTCACAAGTAATTAAATAGGAAAACCAGTCAGGACTAGTCCAAGAGATCTTAGATATACTAACTGCCTAGTTTTATCCAAAAAATACCTTACTTAGCTTAGTATTTCACAATTACTATGGATGTGTCTCATGTCACCTACTGATAACTGCATGCAATTTCTAGCATTGCAACCACAGATAAACCATGCCTCATGGGGAACCTATAGTCAAAGGATTAGCATCTTTTTAACTACAAAGTCCTCTTCATAGAGGTTTATATCTCAGCACTGGTTTTGTCAATTTCTATGCTGTAGAAAAAAGAAAATAACGTTTCTTTTTCTGATGAATCACTTTCCTATGAGTGTAGAACAATACGTGAAGTACAGAACAGTCACAATTCTTTAGCAAAATGCTTATATTTCATACTGTTACCCAATATTTTGTAAGAAATAGTGCAAAAATTAGGTATTTTACTTTCCAGGTAAATATGTAACCATCTCTTATCAGTTACTGATCACTTGGGGAACAGAAGGTTGGAACCAGCCCTTCTGTGCATAGTCATGTGTAACAATAGCATCACTTCATGTCCGTGTACCTGCAGGTAGCTTCATAAGCAGAAATAACCTTCCAATTCCATTGAAAATGTATGAATTAAAAGAGAGTCTATGTATTTTTTCAAAGCTATTGTAGTTCTGCAAAGCTGTCATGAGTAACAAGCAAAGTTATGCATACAGGTAAAAGGCTCCCTTTCAAGTTTAACTTCATTTATTTCTAAAAGGCAAGTGGAAAACAATGCAATGGTGGACTAATTTCACTGTGATAGATTGTATTTTTCATGTGTGATAGTGGCAAGATAGTAACTTTGCCTCTGGAAGAAAACTGGCACTTCTTGCATAAGATCATGTAATGGGAAAATGTGGAATGAAGTCCTTATTTTCTTATCTCCTCTTGTAATAACCACTCATGACTAAGATAGATCTGCTGAAAATATTTTTTAATTAGAATATAATTAAAGGGTAAGTCAGACTTCCTACCATAATTTCTTAGTAGGATTACTTTCATGTGTTGTATGATTTTACTCCTGTGTAAGTCACCAGTGTACTGAAAAGAAAGAGTGTTAAAGCATGATTTACAAATGGAAGGTTCAAAGCAGTGTAAAAAGGACAACGGGGTGACTGCCTTCAAAATCTTGGAAACTGAAAATTGGTTAAGCAAAAATGCCTACAGAAAGCCAAAAGGATATGGTAAAACAGTACTTGTTAGCTAAACCATATTTGAAAATTTCCCACAAAACCAAGCATTAGCAAGTGTCACGGACACCAAAATGTTTGTATGGGAGAGATGAACAAGGTCATCTCTCCCAAAATCGTCACTTATGGACTCCCAGAGTGCTGGAAGCAGGACTGGGAGCTGGGGCTTTAAGTCCTTGAACCCCATAGTTTTTACAGGTAAGCCACTCCAAGAGTGGCAACAAGAGAAGTGTTTGGTCCTCAGCCCTGAATGAACTCCCCTCAGGCGTCTCCCAAAGCCACAGACTACCAAAGAACAAAAGATTAATTTTTTTGAGCAGCAGCAAACTGCAGTTAGGCAACACTGTATTTCCAGGTTTTCTCTTAGAAGCTTTCCTCTTTCGTTTTAGACTAAAGTTCAGTGAAACTGGTGCTTGCATTCTGGAAATAGGAATCCTCACAAGAAAGAGACCTAAAGAAAGAGACCTAAAGACCTAAAGAAAGACCCTAGAAAGAGTGTTTTAGACAATCTTCTATCCAGCTAAGAGTTGTCAAGCCTTTTGGTAGACATCATATCAAAGGCAGGCACTTGGTAGCTTTGAAGACAGTTTAGAGAAGGAATGTAAGAACTATGGAAGAAAGCAAGAAAAAGGCATTTGAAAATACAGTTAGTAAGAGAAACAGGTTTAGTGGCATAAGTTAGAGCTCAGTCTTGGTAAAATGAATGAGAAATTAAAAGTAGATTTCCATGGAAATCACAGGTTGCATGTGTTAATAGAATAATCTTCCTGGTTTTAAATGCCTTTCATCTTCTTGGAGGATATTTTTCAAGGTGTCTTGATGTTAATCTTCATTTAAATCTTAATAAGTGTGCCATACATAAAGGAGGTCCTGTGTAATGATTTCTGAAAATCAAAACCATGATCTACATATCAGAAAAGCTAAAAGTAAAAACAGTGGAAAAGATTGTAACCTGTGTATTACATCCTTGAACTTCAACAGATGCAGCCATACATTCATATGCACATATAGGCACACATCTGCAGACATGTTTTGAGGTTCAAGGCTCAGTAGAATTGAAAAGAAGTCATCCAACTCTGTCATGTAAAGAAATAATCATCAGGGAATGGTAGCAGGAATACCAACAAAATGAGAACCTCTGCTAAGCAGTCTTCCTAACTTTCAAAATATAACATAGAGTCAATGCTTGCATGCTAATGCAGAGGCAGTATTTTGGCCTAGCTGAATCTGATTCATATCTTGCACATTTTATTAACATCCATAATATGGCATAGATCCTTCTGTCTGATTTCTGTCATGCATACCAATGACTTGATACATTCTTATTCATTGAATATATTAATTGCTGTGGGGAAAAACAGGCGCAATTTTTCAGATTAGTTTTGAATGCTCATTTGCCATTTCTTAATCAAAGACTATGTTTAATCTTTGCAGTATATAGAAGAGGGGAGAAAAAATTCTTAAAAAAAATGCCTTAAGATAATCATACAGTATAAAGGCATTACTGCAGATTTAAGATTATACTTATAAATGTATGCCAATGCTTTTCTTATCTCTGTTGTATTTTACATCTTTCACTATAATTCACAAACAACCCTTGATCTGCATTTCTTGGTATAACCTGGGTTATTTCAATTCTGCTGCTGACTTCTCAGGACGTGAAAAAAATGTTATTATATATGTGATTAATTTCCTTATAGCCTCTCTTCTATCTGTCTTTTTCTTCCAGATAATGGCAAATAACATGTTTGGCTTGTTATTCCAAACAAATTTTGGACTCTACAATGCTTTGAACAATTAGCAGTAGACAATGAAGAAAAGAACATAAGAACTCAAATCAGCCAAGGTATTTATAAGAGTGGTCAACGCACCGTACCTGTTTTAATTTGAATCTGTATGACTGTAGACAAGAAAAGGAATTACTTTTGTGTAAGCAGGAGGCAGAGAAGAACAAAAAGAAAGGATGCTTATAACTTTCAAATAGAGGCGGAAGAGAGAAACTTTCAAAATGGAAAGTTGTAATACTTGAGAATGTGGGTATAAAAAACCAGCAGTGAATGTGATTTTTTTTGTGAAAATGTACTAGATTCTCTCCTCTCTTGCTTCAAAGGCAATGCTAATCCTGAAAGGTCAAAAGAATATGAATATGAAACACCATTGTGAAGGAAAATCTTTAAAATGCATGGGCCAGATCAGGCCGTTTTCTCAGTAATACATGCACCTTCTCACTGGGTGAAACAAGCGTCTCGGTGGGAGGCAGCTTCCTGCTGCTCATGTTGAACAGTACAAACAATGGGCCGAACTGTGAACTGTGAAATAAGAAGCTTCTCAGAAAGAAGTGGTACTGCATGAGGTAAATAAAACATGATGACACTTGTCTAGAGAGCCACTGGTGCTGAACTAATTGTGAATGCCAATCTTGGAACACGCTGCTGCATTATCCAAACAGCATCTCACCATGCTTACCTTCCCAAGTGTTGCTTTTAGCATCTGTGTGCCACTTAGACTAGCAGTAGTTTTCAGCTGTGGTATTTTAGTAGCATGAAAGCAGTGTTCTTTCTTCATTCTGGCATTATATTCCCCTGAGGAATCCTGAAGTTCATCAGTAGTGTAAGAATGGTCTCTTCATATGAAGGGTTTTTTCATGTGTAGTCAGGTAAATGATTTTTTTAATCAAAAAATGCCTTTACAGGAAACCAAGGCAACATTCCTAAAAGTACATTTCTAAGTGAAAAATGTTCTTGAAACCATTTAAAATTGGTTCTCTGACAATTGGTTTAGGAAGTATAGAATTAGGGTATTAAAGAGGAGGAAAACAAAAAATTCATAAAAACTGTGAAGAAGATGGTATCATAAACACCATTGCTCCACCAATTATTTACAAGTTTGGATGACCACATGTGGAAAAAGGATTTACTCCTCTAATATCCTGAACCAGTGATCCAGACTCTGACTTTTGAGTAAAAGGAAGCAACATACCTTAATCTTCCCCCTGCTTTTGTCAGGCAAGGCAGGGGGAAATAATCATCTCACAAAGAAATATGTTTCCACTATAATATACCACCACCTTTCTAAGGCTTGGCTTGATTTCTTCTTTCTTAAAGCACCTTCTTGTGTGTGGACTGGATCGGTAAATGACTACTTTGCAGACATACTGCATAAGAAGCCTGAGATTCATAATGCAGCATTTCAATCAGAAATTAGATTTCTAAAACAGGTTTTTGTGTGGTTTATTTCTTCTGCCTATTTTAGTTCTTTGGTATTGTCATAGTTTAACCCCATCCAGCAACAAAGTACCACTCAGCCACTTGCTTACTTAGCCCTAGTGGGATGGGTGAGAGAATAAGAAAAGTGAAAAAGAAAAATAAATCATGGGGTTGAGATAAGAACTGGTTAATAGGTAAAGCAAAAACTTTGCACTCAAACAAAACAAAAGAAAGAATGCATTCACTTTGCATGGGCATCAGGTGTTCAGCCATTCCCAGGAAATCCAGGCTGTATCACACATAATGGTCACTTGGGTAGACAAATGCCATCTCCAAACTTACACCACTTCCTCTTTCTTCTATATCTTGATATGCTGAGCATGATGTATGGTCTGAGACACCACTTACGTCACTCGGGTCAACTTCTTGTGCACTAAAAACCTCCCCAGTGGTGGAGCGCCGTGAGAGGCAGAAAAGACCTTGACTCAGGCCAAGCTCTGCACATCAGTAACAAAAACATTCCTGTATCAACACTGTTTTCATCACAACCTCAAAATATATCCCCATACAAGCTCATATGGAGAAAATTAAATCTATCCCAGCCCTTCCTCATTAACCACCATCCCATCTTCACATCCTTTGATATCATATGCATATATACTTCCCCTAGTCTATGCATCACCCTTTGAAAATGTCCAAAAAATTCCCATTGCATGGCTAAATTAGCCCATGACATTGAGCTCCATTGCTTATGGTGGTCACAGCTACTCTCATGGCCAAACATCAGTGCCTAAACTATTGAAAAAAGAAATCTAATTGGCCATGTAATTTGGTAGACATATTGGGTGTCTGCTATGCCTACATGAGATTTAAATATGACTTCCTGGGAAGTCTCATCTTTTTAGCATCTCTTTCTGCATTCAATGAGTAATTTACACATAGACACACTTAATCTCCTGGGAATCAATACTCTAAATCATAAAGCAAAAATAACTTATCTCAACCAGTGGATAACAACTTTGTATGTTCAAGAAGAAAACTATGGGATAGGATCTTTTTACAAAAATAATAATTTCAACAGTGATAGAAAGCAAATATATTCCTAAAACAGTTGTTCAAAGAGAAGTTAAACAAAAGCATTTTCTGAATAAATTATTCACTGAAAAATATTCACTCAAGTCCCTCTACATAGAGGTTCCAAATTTTTCCAGGACCTATGAAAAATAGCATTTAAGTTGTGCCTGAATGCAACTGTAAAACCTCCAGCAATATACAGCTGAAGGGGGAAGAAGTATAAATACTCACAAGCAGCTGCCATATCAAAAACAAATCACGATTGTCATTGAACCAAGTTGATGTCTTAAAAAGAATCCTAATCAACACTCTTCAGACAGATCATCTCACTGGAGACAATGAAAAATGAGTCTTCTACTGTTTAGAAGCTCTGAACAGATAATTTTAAAAGGAATTATTTGAAGATTGAATTAAACATACATTACGATTTTTTTCTTTTAAGAAATTCTGTTGTTTTGTTTTCTAAGTCAATAATGTTATGTGATGACTAGGTACTCACTCTAAGTTGTTGGAAAAAAACACCCCAGCCAGAATTATTTAACAAAGTTTTCCCTAGAAATTAAGAAGCAGCTGACCCTGTAACTGATGCTCACTTCTGTGTAGGTTTCTGTGATATGTTCAATATCATGAGCTGCCCTAAGGGAATTACAAAAAAAAGCAGCAACACATCATGTCCTTGGTCAAGCTATTGAAGATTAAAGTACTAGTAAGGAGTCTTTATGTTTTTTTTAAACTTTGGAAGATAAGCATTTCCTATTAAGTTACAGCTGAATATCTAATGTTGTGCACATATTGTGCATCCCCTTACATTCTCTTCCTTGGAGCCATTGTTACAAAAGTTTGTAACCTTCCTTTAAAATCCTAATTTCCTCAGTTGAAATTGTTTATTAAGTTAAAAAATAAAAGTAATCCTTAGCAATAGAAAACCAAAAAAACCCAAAACAGAACAAAACTAAAAAACCCAAACAATAAAACAAAACAAAAACTCACAAAACCAAACCAAACTAAAAAAACCCCACAAAACAAAACAAGGCAAAAACCAACAAACCACCCCCCAAAAATCTGTAAAACTCATTCTCTAAAGGAACTTAAAACAGTATTGGAAGAATGAAAAAAAGTCAGAAAAAAACCCCAGTAGTGTTTATCTGCTGATATTTTTTATTCCATTTGGAAAAATAAGGGTATTTTTCCAGGAACTGAAATAAGATATTAACAGGCATGTATGCAGTGTCCTTATGGAAGAATAATAGGCAAGAACAGAATTTAGAGAATTATGTAAATTTCTCCGAGATATTTTAAGGATGGATGACCATTTCAAGATAAAAAAATCTCAACCTAGACAAAAGCACATCTGCTCTGAAATATTCTCTCTTGAGAATGCATTTCCTGTTAGCAGTTTTAAAACATCTGAGCTAAATTTACCTTGAATTCAAATGGCCTATAAAAAGCTTGAAAAGGATCTTCCAGCATACATTTTGAATGTTTTTATTTTGCTTGCAGTACTTTCAGTTCTAACTGGAAGTTATATAGAAGTATGAGGGTGCTTTGGGAAATATTATCTCTATTATTTCCTGACATAGTTATTAGCACACATGTTTTTATTTACTCAGAAGAGCACATTATCTATTGGTGTCAGATCCACAGTCCTTGACCAGCCCATTTTTTCAAGTATGCCTATTGGAATTTTTTCATGTTTATCTGCTTTCATTCAGCAGTGAGTACCATAAAAATAATATTTTGGAGTGATCATTGCCACAGTAACGACCTTTATAATATTTTCTGTGACTAGATCTGCAGCTCAATGTTTTGTGATGAAGAGTATGAAACATCACAAAGGATATGTTCAGGCCACAGCAAGAAGAGCTGTTGTGTTCCTCTCTATATGCCTGAATAAAACGCCTGGTATTTTATTGGTCTAAACTGGATCTGGTATTGGACAAGGACTTGTCTTAACTGTACTAAAGGTCTTTGAGGCTGTAAGTCAGGAATCTTCAGAATAAAACCAGAAAAATAGTTACCTCAAACTAAAGAGCCATTTCTGCGTATTAAAATGCAAACACATGCTTTCTCCTCTGTGAAATTGTGTAGAGGCAATTCTATTATTATATCTAATTATGATAGGTTGACCTTGGCTGCAGAACTGGTGCCCACCAAGACATTCTATCACTCTCCTCCTCAGCAGAACAGGGAACAGACAAAATAAGATGAAAAAACTTTGTGGCTTAAGACAAAGGCAGTTTAATAAAGCAATGCCAAAGGCTGCATATGGAAGCGGAGGAAAACAAAGGTTTTATTATCTAATTAGCAGCATCAGGTGATGTACAGCCGCTTATCAGGAAACAGGCTTTCAGTACATGTAGTGGTTGCTCTGGATGACAAGTGTTATGCCCCAACCCAGCCCCTTGTTTCCCCCCATGTCCATGACTCACATTTTCTCTTTGTTTCTATAGCTAAAAAGGGACCATATAGTGTGGAATATTCCTTTGGTCATTTTGGGTCAATTATCCTGTGTTGCCTCCCAAGATCTTGCCTCAGTCCAGTCTACTGGAGAGGGGGGAACATTGGAGAGGCAGTGATGCTGCTCTGCCAGAACTGCTCAGCCAAACCACTGGCTGTTATTAGCAGCACCTTGCTGGCCACCGATGCAAAACACTGAACTGTCAGGGCTGCCATGGGGAAAAGTAACTCCGGTCACAGCCAGAATGTGGCTATTCAACATGCTATTTCAGCATCTAGGCCTTCCTTGTAATGCTGTAATGTGTTATTTCTAACTGAAGAAGAGGAGAAATACTAGGACCTTACTAACCAAAAATGTTGAAGAATTTTGCAGCTATTCACATTACATGAAACACTACCTTTTTTTTGGTGACCTGTTTTAAAATTTGCTGATTATCAAGCTGATTATTTCCTCTGACTTTACCCTGGCTGCTTGATGAGGTCAGCAATATGTATATGTTGCTAAATGTTCTAAGTCAAGGAAGACTCAGTATAAAAAAATCCATTTACTTCAACACACGTACAAAAAAAACCCTTCCAAAAATAAAACCTTATAGAATTATGTTGAAATATTTTATTTAGATAACATAAATATTTAATTTATTTCTTGACCTTTCTGTAGCTTTAAAAACTTAGGATATGCAAACAAATACATTTGATAATACATAGAGACATTTATTAGATGGATGAGTGACGGGACTTCAAAGTGCTCTTTGTATCATGGTATTCTTCTCTTAAATAGAATTTCAACAAAGAGAAAACCTTTAAAACATTCAGAATATAGTATTTTTCAGTCAACTTTTCTAAAAAATCTTATTTCACCATGATCTAGAAAAAGTTGTCACATAATAAAGAGTTCATTATTCTTATTTTACTTTTCAACTTTTCATGACTATTATTCTACCATGAGAAGCCAAGTATTTATGCTGGAAGAAGATAGATGTGGGATTACCATATAGAAAGATATTACTTCTCCCAGTTATTTATGTTAAGTAGCAACATGTAAAACATGCTTTATTTTCTGGCAATTAGTCATTTCCAGATGTTTTTATTTGCTAGGAGTCATATTCAGAACTCTTAGTTTTGAAATCCAGTGTCCCAGCCCTTAGACCCAGTAGGGTATAAATCTTTAAGTAAAAATATAAATAATACATAATAATATTAGAAACTACTTTGTCTCTCCCAATCAAGTATCAGAATGTTTCTTTGTTCTATTGAGCTGTTCAAGTTATTTTATTGTGGCATTAAAAAAGTGGTCCCAGGAGTAATTTTTAGCTTCTTGATGTTAAGTGCCCCTTAGCTATATTTTGACCACATATTGTATAGGAAGCACTGGTGTGCCCAAGTACAGGTTTCTTTGGCAGTTGCAAGTGAGCACTGCAACTAAAAATGGCTTCCCACACACTCACTGATAAACAGTGCAGTCTCTGGAGCCCTACAAAAGTATTTATTGTATTTTTTAGGGTCTTAACAAGGGATTATCCTTGGGAAGTGAGAGGGTTGAATCTTTACACAGAAAAGGGGGAAATGGACTTTCACTTTCAGGGTACCTTATCCACTGGAGAATTGTGGAAAAGGTATGTGGTGGCATTACTAAAATCATATATACTAAATGAGATATTTAAGACCATTCCTTTTGCCCTTTAAATGTATAAAGATAAAACTAGAGTGAAAAGCAGACCTAAACCTGCAAAGGGATAATATTCCTCTTTGATGTGGATTGTGTTGGTGGGGTTTGCCACTGCCTGCAAAAGAACATAAGCAAGGGAGAGGAGAGTGACTGTGATTTTTTCTTTTCCACCAGAAAAGATAAATACCCAACCCAAAATGTAGCAGCTTGTGATAAGCCACTGCCTGCTCAGTCTCTGTGGCACCACTATAGCTGTCAGATTTATTGAAATTTCTCCATACCAACCCTTCTTTTAGCTTCAGTAGCACTATTGTTTACAAAACACTATATATAAGGCAGATGCCGTTTCAGGTTTTTAAATGACAACAAGCTTAATCCTATTATGCACTGAGGACATATAAAAAGGGTTGCTGAGGGCTGTTTTATCCCCTGCCTGTCATGACAGCAGAGGAGCAATTCAGCACCTGCAGAAGCAAAATCACATATAGCTCAATGACTGTTCGTTTGACCTAGAAAATAGCAGACCATACATTTATTTAACATTCAGTTCTACTAAGCAAGATCTCAGTGTATGGTTAGGGATGTTTACCCATTCATCTGCATAAGTACATGCTTGTGAAATGAAACTTATTAGCTTCAGTAATAATACACAAACTCAGTTCATGGCCAGAGTTGATGCTCTAATACTACTCCCCTGCAGCTGAAATAATGGTGGGACTTCACCTTAAACTAACTGGCACTTGTCAAAAAGAGGACACCAATTTGCCTGCTGCTATGATGTGTAATTAAAACACTGTATGCTGAAGACTTGTCACACAGGTTGTAAAACAATTGAAGGAGTTGCTGGCATTAACTCCATTTTACTGGAAAATCCTGCTTCAGTTGAAACACATCAAAATGTTTTTCACAAAAAAGCCCATATCAAATCTAAATCTGGAAGTCCTACTAACTTCTGTATTGTTGTGTTCTCTAAATTTAAATACACCTGTTAATATAACTCTTTACTCTCTGCAAAACTCATTATAGCTTTCCTAATACAGTTAATTATTTTCATTTCTTACAACTGATATATCTGATCTGAATGTGATCTTATTCCCCTGACAAGTTTTAAGCACAGGTTTTCAGATTCCTAATAATTTTAGTTTCCTATATGAGGAGCAATATAGCACTTGTGATTTCCCATGTGATAATAACAGATCTACTCCAAACATATGGGTTCTTTAATTTGCCCTAGGTGTGGGAATAGAACATATTCCAGTTGTTTGAAGTGGTAGTCTGAGCTAGATAAACCTTTGGTAATTTGTCTGTTAAACCTAAGGGCAAGGCCAAGGTTCAAAAGAAACATCAAAGACGTCTAAAAATGTCATCCACAAACCTCCATAACAAAATCTTTCATTGTAAGAAGTCACACATTTTATTTAGATTCTCAATCCCAAACTGAAATTACTAGGTTATCACAATAGTATGGTCTACCTCCTACATTACTATGCATTGAATTCTCCAAAAGACATCACTTTATTTGGCCAATTATTTTTAAATCTACTTAGAATACAGAAAGAAATGAAAATTAATGTGCTACAGACATGTTGTGCCGACAATTAACAGGTTCCTGTCCCACCATTCCAGATGATATACAGCTCAGAATAATAGAAGAAAAAAAATAGTCATTGCAAAACCTTGATGATTTTTGAGTAGTCTTGAGAACCTAGAGAGATCCCAGCTGTCTGGAAGCTGGTAAATGTCCTGATTTTCAAGCAGGGCAAGGAGGACCACAGGAATTACAGGCCTGTTGGTCTCACTTCAGGCCCTGGTAGAGATGATTGGAGAAGATTATTCCGGGAGGTATTGAATAACACTTGAGAGAATGTAATCATTGGTCACAGCCAGCATGGCTTTGTGAGAGGAGAGTCCTGGTTATAAATAAATCCTTTTATGACAAGGTAACCCACCCCTTTATCAGGGGAAGCCTTGGATTTCAGTAAAGATTTTGATACCATCTCTCACAGCAGCCTTCTGGATGAAAGTCCAGCACCCAGCAGGATGAACACTTTATGTGATGCATGAGCAACTGGTTCATAGGTTAGGTACAAAGGGCAGTAATGAATGGGGTCACATCAGACGTGATGTGTCACTGGTGGGGTTCCACAGGACTCCTCAATATCTTCATAGGTGACTTGGATGCAGGACAGGAAGGGATACAGAGCAGGTTCACAGAAAATACAAAACTAGGAGGAGCTGTTAACTGCCTTGAAGGCCTGGAGGCCCTGCACAGAGACCCCAACAAATTGCTTGGACTGTTCAGCCTGGAGAAGAGGAGACTGAGGGGGACACCTCATTGTGGTCTCCAACATCCTCACTAGGGGAAGAGGTAGATCAAACTATTGCGATCACACTGATCTCTGCCCTGTGGTGAACAGCGACAGGACAACAGCCTGAAGTTCTGTCAACAGAGGTCCAAGTAGAATATTAGAAAGAGGTTCATACCCAGAGAGTTTTTCGGCAATGGAAGAGGCTCCCTGGGGGTGTGGTCACAGCACCAAAGCTGAAAATTTCAAGAAATGTTTGGACAATGCTCTCAGGCACATGGTGTCATTCATGGGGTATCCTGTGCTGGGATCCTTGTGGGACCCTTCCAACTCAGCATATTCTGTGATTCTGTTTTCCTTTTACCTAAAACGTACCTCCTCTGCTTTTACCTGAATTCTGAAAATGCTTGAAGAGAATGCAATATATCCCAAACATCATCTCAGACACCTAAATCTAGTTCTCAGCATAGGTAGCACACAAAATCATAAATATTGTGAAACTGTCTTCCAATCAATTTTCAGACTGTTACCAATACAATTTCTATGTTGTGCTCCTTTATTGTTACTGCAAAATAAAATAATAATAATGAATGCAAACAAAGTCTGCTTGAACAATCTTCAATAAAAGAATAAATGTCCTTTCATAAGTTTTATTGGAAAAAATGATGTATAACTAAACATTGAACTCCATACTTATTTTTCAAATGTCTCATCTTCCAAATAATGTAACTCATCCACCTAATTCCATTAGAGAACTCATTTTGTTGCTGCTGTATGAACCATGAAAAAGCATTTCCAATGAGTCTTCCTAGGTGCTTTGGCATTGACAATTTTTTTTCCTGTCTATTCAAGATAACAGATTGAAGTAAATACTTGGTTTGGCAGCAGAGAGTAGGTATCTCAGCAGTAAATAAATAAAATCCATAAGCAAGTGAGCATCTTGACGGAAAGGATTTCACTGGACGTCTTTTATAATTAAATATACAGATGTTTTCATTATAAGTTTCCAATTTACTAAGTTAGAACACCTTTTATGACTATCTTATGTAGTGGCAAATCTGAAAGGGAAATTTTTTTTTTAAGAAGCAATGACACTTTCTATTGCCATATAATTAATCACATGAAATACAGCTGAAAATGTGTTTATTAATTATTAAATATTTGCAGAAATGTTTTAGTAGGAAACAATACTAAATAAAAGGTTATTCTTGCTAATTTTGTACTCGATTACTATTGTTGAGTTTTTATTGAAAGAAATGTTTCTTGATGGAAAGTTGTAGGGCCCTTGGCAATGCCTAAAGCCAGAATAGGACATACAAGGGATGCCAGAGAAAGTTAGGACATTTGGACTTAATTCTACAAAACATTTTCTAAATAATATCATTTTTTGTGTTTAATTTGCTGGCATGTATTTTACGCAGTTACATTTGTGATTTAATTAACCTGCTCTTGTGCCATTTCCCAAATTGGCATAAGTGAATAATAAATAAAATAGAATAAATATGTGTAGTCTCTCAGCAGATTGGTTCATGTAAACTAGTTACCTTACTGTAGTAGCTATTTACAAGATAGCATTACATAGTTGAATAATCAGTATTTCTTTTTTGGTGGCATACACATTCATTTTACCTCTATTTATTACCATTTGATGAAATTAATACCTTATGTGAAAATTTAGCTTTACTCATAATTTCTATGCTAATTTACAAGAGCAACACATACAGGCCATAAACTACAGATGTGAGTGTTATAGTACCTCAGAAAGTTTTAGAAGTCTAAGTCTTAATTGAAGAGTTTAATAAAGGAGAAATTATAAATTCCTGGTTGCATTATTTTAAGACCTATAAATCCTGTTCCTGGGGCAGTCAGGTGATTCATACATGAAGGGATTGCTAATTATAATCTACATAGACCATGGCAGCATGTCTAAACACCCTGGAAGTGGTAGGTATCTCTTTACTACCCCCTGAAATTAGAGGAAGAGCAGCCACATAAACCCAATAATTCTGACTTGAAGATGGATTTGAAACATTTGCCATTTGTGCACCATTGTGACTTCTCCACAGCTGTGGTGTCCCCTGAGGATGTTCCTGGAGCTGCCACCTTCATCGCCTGCCAAGTCTGGTTCTGTTTTATTAGCTTGACACATTGCATGATGACAGTCTCGAGCCTGGGGTGTCTGAATCCCATCTTTCAACATATTGCTTCAGGCCTGCTGTTTCTAACTTCCCATCAGGTGCTGTCATTTTCCACTAGTCAGCTGTGGAGAAGTACACTTTGTGCTTACTTAGCACACAATAGTTCCTGCTTACATTAAATGTATCTCCACCAGCTGCAAGGACAATGGTCTGCCCTCCTGGAAGAGTTTTGTGTAAAGGTGAACTGTATAAATAAAAGACTTCCCTGGAATGAAGCCAGGACATTACATTAGGTACTTCTCCCCAAGAAATTTTATCAATTAGTTTATATGTGTGAGTTCTTACCAGAATATCTGGGTCTCATCTTGACTAATTTTCCGTCACTAAACATGGATATTACATTACAGTACTGTGCAGTGCAACTTACTTAATTCCCTTATGAGAAAATGAATGACTTCAAGTTAAAAAATTGAGTGCATAAGCACTGAAAATAAAAGAAAATATTGCCTCATTATGTGTTCTGAAATAATTTCTTTTTGATGTGCTCATGGAATTTTAGTAATTCGTAATTTACTGGACATGCAGACAAGAAGTGTTTGTAAATATTGTAAATTCTGAGTAATGTGATTTCACTCCTATGAGATCTTCCATTTTTATGGAGTAATAACTTTATTTTACAGCTATGCATTAGTTTTGAAAACCTATTAGCTGCCATCTCCCTTTGTATAAGTTTTCAAAAGTTATAATTTCAGCTTTGAATGGAGAGATGATATCATGGCTAATATTTTTGCACTTGTCCAATTACAATTTATGTATTGACTTTTGGTCATGCTAAGTGAACAGATGTATGTAAAAGTAAAAATGGATTTAAGAAGTGAGCAGACATCTGCCTGTAGTGGCTATTAAATCCAATGTCCAGATGCATCCTCCAAGTGAGATTTACCAAGATAAAATTCAATTCCTATCCTGCTCTGGAAGGGAAATATTTGGTGAGGTGATCCCTTCTTAGGCCACAACACAGTTTAGGCAGATTCTCATTATTCCTTATCCTGTTCAGTCAAGAAAATATGGATAACTTTTCACATGTCTGCTACCAGCCACAGTGGGAAGCTACCCAGCAAACTTGCTTGGGGTTTTCTCTGACCTCCTACTTCATTTTTTGCTTATCGGTTCTTCAGTGTTCTCTCTAACAGGGTATAAAGGCCCAGGAAAGTTAAAAAATCTCTTTTTTGCACATGTGTTTAAATGACTTGGTTCATCTTCCTTGGATGTTTTAAAGGAGTATAGAGACTGTGCACAAATAGCAAAACTAATTTGAAAAAATCCTTCACTGATGGGAGTGACCTCAGGCCAAGACGAAGGAGAAAACCAGTGCTTATTCTCCTGTGGACTTCACGTCTGAAGTAGGTCAGCAGTGCACACATTCCCAGTGCTCTGACCTGTGTGTCCTCTGGGTTTTCCATGAGACTTCTGTGGCCCTAAAACACAATTATCAGTCATTTAGAATACTGAAGTTTGAAATTCCTGAAATGATGGGAGGATTGTGTTGCGGTCCATGTGAATAGTGTTCTAGTCATGGTATCACACCAGGCCTCAGCCATGGCATTGTGGGGAGTGAAAGTTCTCAAAGGTCCTTGGGAATAATCCTAGAGGATGAGGAATGGCTAAGTGGCTCCACCTTTATCTACTTACACCGTGCACAGCCTGTAGTCCCAGAAGCATGTTATGCCACAGGTTGCAGCTAGGCTTCGTCTCAAAGGGAAGCACACAATTAATTGCCAAAGAGAATTAAACTGTATATGAATTTGAAAGATGGGCTTCCAGGGACCAATCATGGTTTTAGGGCAAAACAATAGGCTAAATGGTCTGCAAAATTCACTATCTATTATCTGATTCTCATTAAAAAATACATTGCTAATCATTTCTGAAAAGTCTAAGTCTGTATTTTTCATTTGCAGAAGGTTATTTTTAGCTGCTATCCAGAAATTTTGTTGAAATCACAATTGGAGTGCTGATCCAGCTTTGCAGAATCAGCTGAAGTTGTCTATTGTCATATTGAATGCAAACCCCATAATTCCTGCCTACCAACATTTTGTTTCCAGGTACACATTTCTTTCTGCACTGAAATGAATAAAGAAACCTTGCTTACCTGCCTTATATTCATGCTGTATATCTATATATGTATGTATTATGAAGAAAGAATACCACTGGAGCAATGAGAATTACTGCACAATGCTTTTTGTCTCTAGGTTGCCGAGCCCTCAATAAACAATGATAGACAGCAAGACTGATTTAAATCAACATGCTCTCTACTGGGTTTTCTTTGGGTTCTGGAAATGAAACACACAGAAGAAGTCTGACTGTTTCTTCTATCCCTTGCTGTCCTTCTAACCAGAAGCCTTTTTTACTACAGAAAAGTAAACCAAACCAAACAAACAAAACAAACAAAAAAACCCAACAAAACCAAACTAAACAACAGCAAGAAAACAAATAAACAAAAAACCACACCAATATTTCCCCCCCAAAAACCAAACAGAACAACAGCAGCACTACAAATAATATGTCTTCTAGTTCTGAAGGGCATTTCTCAAACAAATGAGAGTGGAATGCACTGCACATACATCAGAAAAAAGAACATCTAGCCTCTAATTGAAACATTAACTTCTCATTTAGGGATAAGCAAGGTAATTCCCAAACCAGACATCCACCATTTTTAGCAGTTAGGGTTCAGATACTTCTGCCTTACAAGTTTGTTTGTTTTGTATCTGAATATCTACAATTTAATGGAAAGAGTAAATGGAAGCATACTATTTAGAGTATGAGTTATAATTTTCTGATGTCAAAAATAGAGGGTACTGAAATAAGTCCAAAAAGAGACTGTGAAGTTGCAATATTTATATATAAATATGTAGTTTTAATAATAAATATTTAAATAAATATAATAAATATATTTTTATATTTTATATAATTAAAAATTTGAATAAAATAACAATATAATTTTATATACTTTTATAATATTTTAGCAGGAATTTATAATTTTTATAGACATACTGTAATACCAGAGACCTAGATAAAGCTGATGTAGCTCCAAAGACAGTTAACATTTTGCATTAGAAAAATAGTCAGGTATGCCAGAAATACTTAAAAATTCTATTAATAATTTCACATTTTAAGAAGAAAAATTATTTCAAAGCTATAGTATACTACAAAATATATAAAGATTCTTATTCTTTAATGATTCGTATTTTCCTTAATATATTGAACAAATTTTCAAAAATGCATCATTTTGTTATTCATTGAAGATGTAAGAAACACTTTCCCTTACAGAATAGAGTTCACTGGCAGGGTTACATAGAATGTCATGGTTTTACATTTCTCACAATTGCTCAGAACTTCAGAATGTCTGGATCACTTTCTCATGCTGCAGAACGTTCTTAAGCCTAATCAGGAGTGGAGAACAAAACCATCCTTTCCAATCCTCAGTCAAAGACATTCACCAATCGTTTTGATTTTTTGGTTTGGAAATTAGTCACTAATACTCTTAAATAAACTGCTAGTTGCTGGTTTTGTGTTTGGTTTTGTTTTTAATTTGTCTTACATAAAAGATAACAGAGATTTCAGAGGATCACACACCTTCTTAACAGAACCACTACACTGAAGTTATTCTTACATGGGTCAGTTTCATGTACCCACACATTAACTTCCTAAATCATCTAAGAAAGTACATTGATGACTGAAAAGACTGGGAATCTAGTTTTTCTCTTTTATACAGCCTTATGTGTTGCTCCTCTTTTTCTCAATTCCCATACTCAGAAGAGAGAAAAGGCTAAATGCAATCATACCATAGCAGAACTTACACAAGATAGGTGGGTTCACTTCATGTATAAGACAGGAACCATTTGTGAAGCCTGGGTCTTCTTAACAATATTTTACAGTCAAGAATTTTTTTTTTTTTTTTAAGCTAGAATAGCCTGTAATTATGCAGCAAATAGTTCCATAATAAAACAAAACAAAACAAGATCACCATGAAAACAAGGAAACAAGAACATTTTCATCTTTTGTTCTATTTATGAATGAAGTCGATGCTCATGGTGGTAGGTGATTTACACAGATACACTGGAGAGAATGAAACACCAAGAGTGGCTGAATTTGTTAGAGAAAATAGTTGCCATTTTGAGTAGCAAAACAAAAGCTGTACAATACACAAAATAAAATCTGAAATATAAAAAATAAAACAATAATGTAAAGCCATTTTAACTGTCTTGGAAAACCCTTTTAAATGTTGAATGAAAGGAGAAAAACTAGTAGTATTTTGTGAGGAAATATACAATTTTTTCTACTATAAAATTCTAATATAAGAACACCTAAATTAAATAACATTTTTTATTAGCAATACTTATGCTAATTTGCATATTTTGATTTATGTAGATTTACAAGAAACATCTAGCAATTCTTTTCAGCAGACATTGCATAATAGACTGTATTATCAGTGATCTTGCTAGCAGTTTATGCTTTACTATTTTGTCTCAGTGCTTAGTAATCCTCTTGAACTGGAAGCCATCACCTTCAAAACTGTCATAAAAGCAAGCCAGTTTGTTCCTGCTATATCAAGAAACAGAAAAAGTTACCTAAGGAACTTAAGTTCAACAGCTACAGGCTGACTCACGTGGTCCTTTCTCCACACAAAGAATGCAGGTTTTGTTTCCAGGTCACTAGCTCAACTCATGATGCTCTTGTGGAAGAATTTGAAAATGAAGCAGTGGGAGAACTGCTTGAGAAAATTTACTGTGTGAGGAAAGTCATCACTATAAAACTGGTGAGACAATGCCAATGTCTTTTAGCTGCTTCCTTCACCAGCCACAGAACAGGCAGGAACTCTGCCAACCAGGTGAGGAGCAGAATACAAGCTGCACACTGAGGAGGGAGAATGGGAATGTGACATAGCAACACACATCTCTACTGAAACTGGTGAAAGAAATTGTATCCCTTGGATAAAAATTTGGAATTTCAGCCCAAAAGAGTTAGCTAACCTTTCAGTTTTTTAACTGCAGGGAGTGGGAGATTGGGGTGGGTTTTTTTTATTGGTTGGTAGGGGCTGGTTTTGGTTGGTTTGCAGAAGTTTTTTCACCATTTTGACATATTTTCTTTCACCTAAGATCCCCACTAGCAGCTACAGCAGTACAAGCAAGAAGTGATTAATTAAATGGAAGGAGCAAAAAAGAAGTGGCAAGAAGACTGCTGCTAAAATAACATTTTGCCTACAGAGAAATCATAATTCTGGATCACAGTAAATTTTATTGAATAAAGTGGAAAAGAGAAATTTTTACTTGAAATAATTAACTGTTTTCTAGTAGTTCTTTTCTGATTAAATGAGAGGTTAAATAAACAGATCTTTAAAAAAAAAAGAGGGGGGGAAACAGCTCATAGGCATGTCTGGAAGGTCCAGAACACCTCCTTAAGGGAAAAACCCCAACTGGAAATGGTAGACTACGTCCTCAAATCCCTCTCCTCACCCCCAAATATTTAGGGCAAAAACAGAAACCAGTTTACTACCTCGAATATTTGTTTAGAGAGCAGTGAAACAACCAATCCATGTTCCAGGCAATGGAGGGAATGAGTGAGGTTCCATCTTGGTATATGGACAAAGAAGGAGGGAGATGTTTGGGTTTGATTCTAATGAGGGTTCATTTGCTTTCTTTTATCTCATACTAATTACTGTACCTTTGTTTCCTGTTCCGAGTTGTGGAAATAAAAAATACAAAATACTAGAGATTAATTCTTAGCTTCCATTGTCTTGTGTTATGAGTGGTTTGCAAGGTAAAATCAAGGTTTTCCATGCTTTTGAAACACCTTCAGTGAGGCAAGTGGTAGGTTCTGGCAGTTTGAACTCTTTCCAGTTTATGACTTCAGAGAATTTCTGGGGTAATATTTTTCTTCTCAGCTATATTGCCCAACAGCTAGTGAAATAGGAACCTTTGGGGGATCAGAATTTTACAATCATACTTGCAAAAGTGAAAAAAATGTCCTAGAAGAGAATAGGGTAGTAAAGAACAAACCTACATCCTGAGGTTCCCAGGCAAGCTTGTGAGCCTTGTATTGACTTTTGCCCTTTCTATTGTCACTGAATTGCATGACCACAGGGGTCAAATCACTCTTATTATGGCTTTTTTACCACTGTCATTAAAACTACAGATAACATTTGACAGAAAGTTTCAACAGACTGAGGGCAAGGCTGACATCTGTTAAAAAAGGCTTGGCAAAATTACTTGGAAAAGGACCAGAACCTCTGCTCTTGTCAACCTTCTTTTCCTTCTCTTCCAGGGGAAAAAAAATCCCAAACAAAAAAAACCCCTATGCCTGCCCCCACCAAAAACCCAAACCCTCAACCAAATCCATAAAATTGTTCACTAGCATACATACAAAATATCTGCAGTTTCTGATATCTGAAAACTTATTCCATAATTATGTGATCTAGTGTTATATGTACAAAAAGACGTCGTATTTGGCATGGTCCTGAAAACCTAATATATCTACTCAGACCTCAATTCATTTCATAAGGCAGATCAGGAAAAAGAATTAGATGCGTTTAAGAATCTTCATGGTATTGAAGAATGATGGGAAAGCCTCCATCAGAGTTATGTGAATATTACAAAGTGGAGTGCTATCTGTTTGGTTAAGTCTGCCTTGTAAAATTAGTCTTTTTGTGAAATCACTATAGCTCAAGATCCATTTTGCCCATACTCACATGAGTAGGATTTTTGCCATCTACAGGAACAAGAACAAAGTTGAATGTTAGCATGATCTAGGTCCCTCAGCAATTCCCATGTGCAAGATTTTGATATGCAAATATAGCTTCCTTCAGAGAAAATAGGTCCTTAATTTTTAATATATATTTAAATCCCATAAATCAAAGATGACCTTCATGCAGTATTTATGGGGAAAAACATCCGGCTGATGAATACACCATAACCTGAAGTTACAAAGTCAAGACCAGACTTCTGGTAGATCTGTTTTTAGTAAGAAAACTTACAGGACTTACTGAAGGAAAAAGTGCATTGTTTCCAGTTCTATCATAGAGAGGGCCAAGCTAGGTGGCATAATTGTTGTTTCCAGGGAAAAATCTATGAATGTGTTAATTTTATTGTGATTTTGACTAATTTAGGCATGTACTTAAATGGTTTTCTGTACCAGGTCATAAGTTTTAAAATTATTTTTGTTGCAAGTAGAAAATTCCAGAGAGAAGGGAACACTTTTTTATGAATTTAAAAAAAAAAAATCCTTACCAACAATGTATTTAGTTTTATTTGTAGATAGTAAACCTTTGTAGGTAATAAACATCACTTTTAGAATTTATTCTAAAGGCTGTTAATTATGGATTCAGTAGTGAGATGAAAATAATGAAAATATTTTTACTCAGATTACATAAAAATAAGTCTACAAACCTAGAAATTCTGCAGAGCAGCTAATTATACAACTGGAAATATGTCAGTAACTATATAGTGAATAAAAGGAAAGACCTGAAAGTGAAAATATCTTTCTTTTATTTGAATTTTATGGGTTTAAAAAAAAGTCATTAATCATTTTCTCTTGCGAATAGGAGCTGAGATTAATAGCTCTTCTTGGGAATACAGGAAATTATGGTACACTTGACAGGGGTTTTTCAGTGCTCCCATTAAAACTGAAGGAAACTGATGCAAAAGAAAAACCCAAAACAATACAAGCCCTACTCCTCCCTGAACAAATGAAATAATAAGCAGAGCTTATTTCATCTCAGAAAGCTCCTGCAAGCATTGTCATATCAGATATTGGAGAGTAGAGTACATTCACCCTTCAAGGAAAGGCATTTTAAAATTCATTTCAGTCATTGCTTGTAATTGAGTTTAACAGCTGAAAATCCTTCAGTTGACCTCCTGTCTATCTTTGTTTCTTCTTCTAATACAGTTACGCAGAGAGCAAAATGTCAACCCAAACAATGTGGAATGATAACAGTAAATATATATATACACATAAATATATATGCCTGTATTTGTTATGTACAAAAATTTGCATATTATATTGTTTTCATATACATATATAGGTACAATAAAGTTTATATTGTTTAATATAAATAAAAATTATATTTATATATATTTAAATAGATCAACCATATGCCTACACAGAGAATATTAAAACTGCCAAAGCCATCTGGTTTTGGAATGTTAAAACTGACTCAGGCAAATAATTGTAATTGCCTAAATTGTTTGGGTTTTTTCCATACACAAAGAAAATTTCAGAGCCACATGGTACAAAAAGTTCACATATGGAAACTAATTAAAATTCTGTCAAAGTAAACCTATCATCTGGACTGAAGTGAGTGTGCAAGAAAATGGAACAACTCTGCTATAAAATTTGGCACAATAAGTTGCTTTTATTTGAAAGTACCTTGAAAGAATTTAGAAGTTGAAATATGCTCTCAAAAACGCTATTTTAAAGCTGGTATTCTTCTTACCTCCTACTAGTCTTTCAACACCTTGAAGTTTCCAGCTATAAAATACTACAGCCTCATTAGAATAGTAACCTAACATCACAGCTTCATCTGATTTAGACAAAAACTTATATTACCTTGTTCTACAGAAGAAAGATATGCAAGGAAGTAGAAGATGGACAGCACAAACCAGATGAAAATGTCAACAGCAATTCTGCATTTGCTGCCCTTTACGGGAGAGCCTCTCATAGGGTCTGTCCCACTACCCCATTAAACCTTTGGGAAAAGTACCAGGAATTATCAAATTACCTAAATGGTTGGCAGCTCTATCTTTCTAAGTTTTTCTTTATTTTGGTACATTCCTTAATAGTATTGGTTTTGCACATACCAAATAATTTCATTTCAGATTTGTCCCTGTCCTATCAGTATTTCTTCTTGAGATATGACCTGTGTATTTGACTAAGATAATAGCTAAACTATACACTTCTGAGGGAGGCACTTACAACTACACCACCTTTCAAAAATAGAACATGAGGAAAAAGCAGCTTTTACTACTTTTTACTAATATATATTCTCAGACAGAGTGCAAATTACATTTCTACTTATCTTTTTGCCTCCTTTCTTTCCCAGCTAGAAGAACAGCCTAACTCTTACTCATAAGGAGAGACCAAAGAAAGTTTGGCATCTCTCTACTGATGTTTTAATAATCTCTGCTTGCCTCAGATCTGTCCTACTGGACAAAAAAATATTATCACCTAGGTTTTCTCTCTCTTCTACTCCAGTATTTATTCTAGCTCCAGTTCTTATACAACAACCCCCTCTCTAAATTATCTCCACCATAAAAGAATTTAATAACCTGAAATTTTTCTTTCACCAGTATTTCTCTCAGGGCCCTGACCAGACTCACCTGGAGCCTCTACCCACACCAGTCATCCTAGCAACTCTATTTAAACTCAGCTTGGGACACGCCAGAAATGTTGGAGGCTTCAGCTCAGCTATAACCTGGTTATAGACCTTCTGGTCCTGACCTACAGACTGCTTTCCCAGCTCTGCCTTGTCAAAACTTATCTGTTAGAAAATTGCTGTATCTCATCTTAACCTTGTCCTGACTTGATCTCTGTGGCATTGAATTGCTAGAGTTTTAATTTGATTTATTATGATACATATATTTATTTACAGACTGAAAATTATACCTTGCATTTGTAATCACCATTCTTAGAGCCCAAATGTTCCAAATTCCAAAACTGTACTAGTATTATAATTGCTTTATATGGGTAGGCCTGGAATACCCGAATTTCTGCACTTCAAGGCAAACCTGTTTCAGGGCTCAGCATGGCTTGCTATTTACATCAACAATGCTCTTTTCACTTCATTTTTATTGTTTCAATAGTGTTTCACAGACAAAGCTTGGAGCTGCTTATCTAAAAAGTGCTTATGAGATATATCTCTGCATAATTCAGAAAATCTGTTATAATAAATATTTTGAATGAAAGAAGCTGCACTGTTATAATTTTGATTTTCATTAAATTTCAAAGATACCTCCTAGAACTGAGCCAAAAAGAGGCAGAAAAATGCAGAGGAAACATGCTCAAAATAAAAATATTAACAATAAAATGTGTAATAAAACAGTACTCAAGTGCCTAGAAACTGATTTTCTGATTAATATTATGTTTTTTTTACTAGCCTCCACTACATTTTTTTAAATAAGAACATTAGAGGTAATATTCCATTCCTCAATAATTTTCCATTTCCATATTGCATCATCAACTTTGTGTTTCAATTAAAAAGACAACACTTTTTATGGTGTATTCTTAGGTAATTTGAAAGTTGTTTTGTCATAATTTGAGAAAATAATGGACATGTCAGGGCAGAATAAAAAATCGCAAGGTACATTTATTTTGCTTACAAGATGGAGAAGTAGGAGACAAACCTGTGAGAAGAACCAAGATTATTATGCGATTATGTAGGAGAGAATGATGTAGCAGTGCTAACTTCAGTTCAGTCAAGGTCCAACTTATTTTTATGTAACTTTTGCAGGTTTCTGTTTCTTTCATGTCAATAATGAGCTCAGAATTGAAAGTTTTCGTTACTAATCTTTTTTAATTGTGGATTCCATGTGGGTAATTTCTGCATCATGATTTGTTTCCTGACTGAGTAGCAGAGTTAGGAATCTGGCTTTAGTTCCTGAAAAATAGTTGCACATACACTGTTTATGTATAAGTACTTTGGATATGGTTTAGGATAGAAGAAAATATAATTTCTTAGATAGTACTGACTTACGAATGGTGGCTGGAAATCAAATCAATAAGTGCATGCTTAGATTATTTCATATGCGAAGTCTGAATGGTGGGTTTGTGTTTGCAACTGGTTTCTCTCTTCACATTTAGTTACTATTAAAAACATGTAATATTTAATTTTTCTTCATTGGTTGCAGGACTTTTGGACTCGCCATTAATGTTTTAAGCACTTTTTGTGCTTAAAGAAGACAAAACTTGTTTTTTGTAGTTAATATATAAAGCCTGACTATGCCTAGGAACTCTGGTCTAGAACAAATATGATTAGTTGATCTGTACAGCCTACACTGAGTTTGAATATAGTCCACTGAGAAAACTGTGCATCCTGCTACCTTATAAGATTTCTCGGATCCAGACTTTGTTCAGCAGTCGCACTGAAGCAGGACCAAAATAAATCATTGAAGAGTCTCTAAGCCAACAGATATCATTAGACTTGGATTTACAAGCTTAGACAGATGTCCTGAGACTGCAGTATGCATCCATCTGTAGTCAGTGAGAATGAAGAAGAAAAATTTCACTTGTACCTCTACAGTGAATACAGATTGAATCCGAAAAGCCGTGACACTTCTGTCCACTTCTTTTGAGGAGCTCTGACATTGCTTTACGTGGGAGACCTAGACTGTGTTTGCATATTTACAGGTGATATCTGGGTATTAATCCAGGAAGGCTATTTAGAAATCTACATCTCACAGACAGCAGTCATTCAGCACCACCCTCATATTCAGAAAGTGTGAAGAGGAAGGAGAGAAAGAAGACTATCCTTTCATTACTTTGTGGCTACAGAATATCAGCTGAAAGGTTTCAACAGCTGTCCGAGTTTTTCCTCCTTGAAAAATCTTACAAGAAATAAAAGCTCAAGTAACATTGGATTTCCAGTTCTACCAGTAATGGGAGCACTGGAAGACTTGCCAAGTCAGTATTTTCATGGCATTTTTATTTGGTTGCAGAACAAAGAATCTCAGAGTATAGGTACGCATATGAGATTAAATGCGGATTTTGTCCTTCAAATTACAATTTCGATGCCTTTCAATTTCACCCAATCAGCACTCCTTTTTTTCATTGCCTTTCATTATAACCTTCTTTTGACAGTTTCCTGACACCTCTTGCTGTCATCCACATTCAATCAAGATTCAGAGAGAGTGCTTGTAATTTATATTTTAATTTTATTCTTCTGAAAAATAACTCTGATTCTGTCTCTCATAAGGGACTAGCACATTAGGTGAAACACAAACAAACAAGCAAACAAACAATGATTGGAACAACTAGTGAATTTAAATTTGTATCACTTTTATTTTGTTCTATTTGATTTTTTGCCCTCATTTACAGAGTCAGACAACATATCCATAAAATTTCACTCTCTACTCCTCATCAAAGTTATTGCTCCATTCATATGTTAAAAAAGCTTCAGAAAGCTTTCAAGTCTTTATAGCACACTGGATAAATTAACAAACACATTACAGTGAATATATTTATAATGAACTCTCTTGTTGCTATGAGTGTATCTGTCCAATAATTATGTTCTGCTCTCACTGGATTGATTACAAAATCACAGAATCACTAGGTTGGAAGAGACATTCAAGACTGCCAAGTCCAACCCAGCCCTAACACCTCAACTAAACCATGGCACTGAGTGCCACATCCAGTCTTTGTTTTAACACATCCAGGGATGGTGACTACACCACCTCCCAGGGCAGGCCATTCCAGTACCTTATCACCCTTTCTGTAAAAAACTTCCTAATATCCAACCTATATTTCCCTTGACACAGCTTGAGACTGTGTCCTCTGGTTCTGTCAGTTGCTGTCTGGTGAAAGAGACCAACCCCCAGCTGATCACAGCCACCTTTCAGGGAGTTGTAGAGTGATAAGGTCACCCCTGAGTCTCCTTTTCTCCAGGCTAAACACCCCCAGCTCCCTCAGTCGCTCCTCACGGGGTTTGTGTTCCCAGCCCCTCTCCAGCCTCGTTGCCTCCTCTGGACGCGCTCAAGCTCTCAACGTCCTTCCCAAACTGAGGGGCCAGAACTGGACACAGCACTCACGGTGTGGCCTCACCAGTGCCAGTACAGGGGAGGATGACCTCCCTGCTCCTGCTGGCCACACTGTTCCTGACACAGGCCAGGATGCCACTGGCCTTCTTGGCCACCAGGGCACACTGCTGGCTCATGTCCAGTTGGCTGTCACCAGCACCCCCAGGTCCCTTTCTGCCTGGCCACTGTCCAGCCACACCGTCCCCAGCCTGTAACATTGCGCCCCACCCTTTTTGTGAATGGGTGTCACACTGCCCAGCTTCCAGTCACCTGGAACCTCACCAGTGAAAGAAGGCTGTTGGTAAATGATGTAGAGTTAAAAGTAATTTAACTTTGATTTCCATAGCATTCATGCCAGTAAAGAGCATTTCTTTAATGTCTGTGGAAAATAAATACTAAAAGCCTTGGAACTTGTCTAAATGATTGATTTATAATACCAAGGAATATTCCCAAGAGATTTTGGATTGCTCACCATAAAGTTTTTGATATTAAGAACTGAGGTTGATCCTGGACATAACTTGATACTATAATGGGCAAGGAGACTGAGCTAGAAAGAAGTCATTATATTGTATCTTGTGGCCATACTTTTCTGCTTTCATTGCACAGTAACAATTTTTAATAAACTTGAAAAGAAGGAAGTTGTTCCTACAAATGTCTCTGGTAAACATGCTGAATATTTAGAGCAAACAGACAACAGTTACATAGGTTTTTGGACTAATATGGTTGTACAGGAATGACATGATAACCATTTCTAGTATTGAACACTGAATTTCTTTACAGATGTATATTTTTAGGGTTTTTTGCCCTTCTAGTAAACTTTTTTCAAATAAAATGAAATAAATTAGGTTAGGTTATTGGAACATCTTTCTGAGATGTCCTAGGCTAGTTGTTTTATTTTGATAGTGTTAAACTAGAATTTTGTTCTGTGATCTCATGTGAGAGAACATAGATTGTGTTGATTGAGGTGAAAATAGGCCTTATTTCTCATGTTTATTTTGTTGCTGCTTAATTGAAGGATGGAACATATGACATAAAATGTTATGTCAGAAATAAACGTTTCTGATACAAAATAAAATTTCTGATACAACCTTTTAAAACTGACACTCCAAGTTTACAGAAGAACTACCTTTAAGAAGGAAGGAACTGGATAAGGAATGAAATTATTTCAGTGGTTTATAGACAGACTCATCAGTATGAATTTTTATTGTTGCTAAGAATCACTCTGTTCTGGAGAATTTAGGTCAATGACTTGTCATTTCTCCATAAGGGCAGTGGTAGCATACTTTTACATCTCATATAGTTTACCAGAATGCAATTCATCTCTTACTTTAAATTGCCTTGCTGCCTCTATTTATAACATTAACAATTCCCAAGTAGACCAGACAGGACTGTAGAAATTAAATGTAGCTCTGAAAACACTCAGGTGTTAGTTTTTAAATTTCATTTGTTTTCTCTCTATGTCTGAGAGAGTAGACATTTGAATATTTGATGGCCTTGCAATAAATGAGGAACAATTTCTGAAGAGATGTTTTAGGCAGAGCTGATGATCAGCTGAGGCAGCTCTTGTCAGTTCTTGGAATGGAGAGTAGGGAGAAGTACTGAGCAACTGCTGAGATAAATAGAAAACAAAAAATGTTCACATATGTTAGAATCAAGAAGAAGAGAGAAACATACTTTAAAAATAACAGTAGAAGAAAATAAACCTATTGATTTACCCAAATTCATTCATGACAGTCTAATTTCCTAAAATAACAATTCCTGATTCTTATGTTGCTACTCAGGATTACAGTGGTGTCTATATACCATCTGTTAGGAATGGAAAATATTTAGGAAAATATTTCTAAACTCTGCTGTACTGAACTGGAAGGGTCAAGACCTTTCAGTGACAATGTTTGCAGACCTGACTCATTGCAATTTCACACAAATATTTAAATATTTGTATGTATTTAGTAATTTATACAAGAATTCCCATATACTGCTAGAACAGATTTCGTGTACAAATCCATTCCTCTCAGGAGAAAATTCATATTCTAGCCCAGTTTTTAAACTGCTACAGAACTTGAAAATAGATTAGGTATGGAGATCTGCTCAGAAACCTCAGCAAGCAATCACATTATCTGCCTAAATAATGCCATCTGACATTCAAAATAAACTGATTTATCCTGGATATTCTTCCCCTAATCTTAATTTCCTTTTATTGTATGTTAAATGTTTACACTCATATACAACATGCCCATATATGCATGTCCAATGGGTTTTTTGGTTTCCAAGGACTTTGGTGTGAAGAAACCCTCGGACGACAGTTTGTGCGATTTTTGTCACATTCATTCTGAGCTGTCTGTCAGGCTTGGTTTTGATGACATCACCTATTTTGGCCTGTAAGCTTCAGGGCCAAAAATTAAAAGAAACCTGAGAAAACTCTGTCACTAAAGTCCAAGAATGAGGTAAGTAGTATGTAGTAGCAGTGGGAAATCAGATCTCCCTGTCAGCTCCTGTTCAGGATCTTTAGGTAACGCTAAGTTTTAATCCAGCCTTTAGTCTTGAAGTCTCAATACATTTTTTAACTCTCTGATGCTACTGAATTGACTTAATGACAGTTTTATAATTTGCTCACTATTGTGAGTTTGCTCTCAAAATGATTAAGTAAGCAGTTATGTGCAGTGTTTTCTAAATTTGTCTTATTTTAAGAAAGAACCAGAACGTGTGTTACAGAACAATTAGATTTCTTGACTCTTTCATTACTAAGAAAAGTTCTGCCTCAGATGTTGTATCACAAGGGCTTGAACTTATAGTTACCACTTTTGTATCATAGAATCACACCGATTTTTGTGAAAACAGAGAGGAAAAAATAAAATAATTTAAAATAATACAGTTCTATTCCTTCTTGTTCCAGTAAAGAAAAATAGAAGCAAAAGATAAAAAAAAAATAGAGGAAAAATTCCAAAGCAAAATCCTGTAGTATAAGTAAATGCATAAGTAAAAGTATGGTAGTTTAAGGAGCTGATGAGTGAAAATTGGCTAATTTTTCTTCATTTTAATCAAAATACACATAGTATGTTCTGATACAAATGCTTTGAGCTATTCTTGCACCCTGACATATCCCAGCTTCCCCTGTACACCTCTTTGTCAGTGTAGCTCTTTTTTTTGCCTTGTGGTTTGCTGGTATTTGGGGCAAAATTGTGAGTTTGCTCTATAATATGAAAATATTATTCTTCCAGTTCTAAGCAGGAAATTACATGATTTTTTTTTTTTTTCTCTTATCTGAGGGCTCTAAGCAAGTACAACTCTGGAAAGTGTTAAGAGATTAAATTCTACTCTAGATCTGCAGTGGATGACAAACGACTGGTGAAATATGCTCATTTTAGTTCTGACACATAATTAAATGTTGATTCCATCAAGGAAAGAGAATGTAAATAGATGTATATGCATTTGTGCACCTTACATGTATTCTCAAGGAACTCTTTTTAGATCACTGAGAAAAAGCAAGGCTCTACTAATGCTGTTAAGTCAAAATTTGAAACAAAACCTAAAAATTTTGGTTTTTTCTCCTCTGACTCGTGGAACCCTAGAACTGATAAATTCCAGTTGGGGAATATATTAGCATATGTAGTGCCTGCCAAAATTATTTCTGGAGCTTCATAATAAACCAGCCTTTTAAAATAAGTTTTTCATGTTTCATATTGAATGGTTTTACAAAAAGAAGGGAAGATACACAGCAAAGTGGTACAATAATTAAAAAATGCTTGGGTTTTTAACCCTGACACATTTTTATCATCAATCTGTGTCATCACCTCTAAAATTAAGCAGCAAGATTGACTAATTAATATCATATATCCAGGTAAGACAAAAGACAGTACACAAAATTTTCAAGAGAAATTCCTTCCTCTCAATGCTACTAAATATTCAGTTTTTTAGGTATAATAATAAAGCAGAAACAAAATAGGTAGCAATGGAAAAGTCAATTTGTTAATTTGAGACAAATTTGGTGCTTGATTTTAAAATGCAGAAGGAATTATGATATGGAGTTTTCATTAAAACCAATAACATTGCTCCCTTCCCAGAGATTTCATGATCTCTTCAAAGTTTAATAAACATAATTGATGAAAGAGCTTCAGAAAAGTTCATCTTCTTTTAAAATTTCTAGATAACAAAAAGTAATTGAAATGCTGGAGTTTCCCCTTGTTTGGTGGCTGAAATATTGGTATGTTTTATATTGCTGACATCTGTAAGTTATGAGGTTGCTGTAACAATATCTCTAGCACACAGATATATTTTGGAGTTTTTCACATACTTATTCTGAACTATTGCCATAAATTATAAAATTCCAGTCAATCTGTATTTAAGAGTTTGTACATTTGAATTTTTTTTTAAATTTTACAAAATCTCCTATAATAATCTCCTCTAAAAGTTGATATGTGCAGCTTTTCATAACTATGGACTGCAACTAATAACAAAAAAATCTTATACTAAAAAAAATAATTTGTAACTTTGTAGATCCTCTTTGTTTTGCAGTATTCCCAAGTCTGTGCCTGTTCAATACTGTTTTTAGCACACATAGGCAGAATAAGATGTAACAGCCATGAATTATTTAAAAGTCATACCTTGACAAGTGATGACAATTGAGCATGACAATTTTGGAGATTCTTATTTGTTAAGATTTCACCATAATCACTTCTCAGACTGCTTCCAAAATTCCTGTTGAATAATAGTTTGAAGCAGCTCAGCAGCAGTACTTTATTCCTTTAAACTGAAAAATTCCTCCCCAAACCATCTGGGCTGGCAGGTGTTCATCACCAGATCTAGGTTGCTATGAGACAAGATTTGCTTATACTAATTAGTCACGTAGCACAAAACTCCAATTTTGCTCATTTGAAACAACTTATGCCTGCAAGGGCATATTACCAGTAGCTGTAAAGCTCAAGGTGCAAGACCCAAGTTAATAATGTCAGAAAAAGAGAAGACAGGAACTATTCATACATGTAAAGCCTTCCAGGTTTGCCCCTAGCTCTCTGACCCATGGAGAGTAGCTTATTATGAATGATGTGTTAGTGTTTGCCTCTGTGACACAGATGAAGTCACAAGGCCAGCTCAGTCATTCTGTTTAACTAAGAGAAATTAGGAGAAGATTTCTGAGTTGGAGCCGTTGCCATGTTGAATTTTTCTCCTGAGAACATTCCTAAGGCTTTCAGGCCTGAGAGAGGAGAAGACAGGAAATACTATGCAGTTCAAATACTCAAGCTATGATTTTTTTATTATTTGTATTATAATGAAGCTCAGAAGATTAAAGTAAGGTTAATATAGAATTCAGGAGCCAACATTATAAACAACCAAGAGACTTGCTAAAGAATTTTCCCTACCAGACCTAAAATAGCCAAAGGATAAAATTGAGACAATCCAAAATCAGCGTAATTTGAGATAAATTCAGGCAATAGACTCTCCAACCCTGGCAGCATTCTAAGTGAAAGACAATTCCAATTTTTAATTAAAAACTACCCCACACACTTGCTCACAAATACTCCATATAACCATCTAGCCACTTAGTGACTGTAAACCACATCAAAATTCAAAGACAGATTGGTGGAGGTATACAAGCACTGATTATCTTTCCACCCAGCTGAAGACCCTGAGAAAGGATTGAACTCATTCTAAAGAACATTTGCCCAGGATTTCAGAGTCATGGTAATTTCATTCAAGTCTGTGACCACCAGAGGAGGCAGCATAATGAATAATGTAATTCAATGGTTTCAAAAACAACTCCCTATGCCTGTGTCCAGGTGTGCATACACTCATTTTTCTTTAATACAGTAAGTGTAAAGGTTTCTAAGAGACTAGAATATAGGCCTATATATAGAGACTCTCTAACAGACTGTATCCTCAGGCCACTGGTACGTAGTTCAACACATTCTTCCTTATCAGTTTTTTTTCCCCATAAATCTTACAGGGCTGCAGAAGTGCCTTTGACAGGAAAAGGCAGATTGTCACAGTCTTACCCATAACTGGACAATACTGTAAGTATTGAGGAATTGAGTCCCCATTTAGTCCATTGAGTCCCCATTACCAATACCTAATACCATTTTCTCTGGGTATTTTCAAATACTCAAAACAAAGTTATTTTTCTCTTTAACGCTTGTATGCCTGTACTGACACTCAGCTAAGAGGTTCCTAAGGAGCAGCCTTTATTCAATTGCTAAGGCATCAGAGATCACCTCAGACACGTTCTTTGCCTACCCTTTTTCATTGCCTTGTTGTAGCTGCTCCATGCTAAGCCTGCAAGGGCACGGAACCCCTCTTTGAGGATCCTGCTGGAGGACTGAACCTCATGTTGCTGAAACTAAGTCAGATTCAGCAGCAGCATCTGTATCTGCTGAGGTCATATATTCCAGGTATGTAATTAGTTCAAACAGCATAACAAAATACTCGTTTTGAAGTTAAAGTATTTTTTTTTCTCTTTCATTCATGTCATGTTGATTTTTGGTGTACTCAGCACAACTTGTTTGGACCGACTCCAAGAAGGTGACTCTGGGGAGTAGTAGCTTCCCCAATGATTAATACTGGATTATATCTCTTCCAGAAAAAACATGCATCTGGTTTAATTAGTATATAGGGGCTCAGATTATATTTGCCTTTCTCTTGATAGCACACAGCCACCTTGACAATAAAACAATTCAAAAAATTACTGTATTTAATGTGACAGACCAGCTTATGATGAGCACAAAAATCTATTAGATTTTTAATTCATAATGCTAGTAAGCAACAGACAGCTTTCCACAGGACCAGGGATTTTTAGTGTGTAGTTTATGAAGTTTTTATGTTTTGTCCCCTGATTTGACTACAGGCTGGTTTTCATTCAAGACCCTACGGGAGACCATCTCCAACTCTGTGTAAATTGGCAAGTCATAAGGAAACAGAAGTGGATCCTCAAGAATGAATCACATGATGCTGAAGACTTGAAATCCATATGTGCTTTGGAGGTTGAGATAGGGCTGTTAGAAATGTTATATTTTATTTCAAAAAATTCTAATACTTGACTGAGGGTGTAATTTTGAATGTCAGTGCATTCATCAATTTTCATTGCCTCAAAATACTAAAAGGCTCAAAACTCCAGTTAACAATGACCAGTGAAACTATTGGAATTCTTGCAGAGCCTCTATATTTCAGGTTGAAAAGAAATGGTTCTTCCTGTCTCCCAACCTTAAAGTTTCTGTAATAAAAAAACTGTTGAAAAGAATTTAAAAAATAATCCCTACAGCAAAACTGTTGTGGTAAGAGATGAAGCCAAGTGTCCTACTCCATTGTTGAATGGCATAATTTTCCTGGTATCATTAAATTCTTATTCATTCATGCAGCTAACAAACTGAGAAACGTGCTGATTCAAGGGAAATTTGATTATTTTATAGGCATCCTGTTTCAGCCAATTAAGGAGAAGCAAAATCTGGTGCTGTCTTGATGTGGGGGGACACAAAAACAGGCATTTAATTTTCTGGCAGCACAAAATTATAAATTGAGAAGGAAAAAATATAAAAATAAACAAAATTTATCCTGACACTTTTTGCTGAACCAAGTACTCAGTGTTTTTCTTTACAAGGTTAGTGAAATGTAAAAAACTGTATGGATATTGTGAGAAGTACATAAATTATTAGCTTCTTATTTTAACTTATCTGCAGTTGTAAGATTGATAGTTATCCCACTGGCATTGCAGCATACGCTTTTGTTCTTTATTTTTGTTCACAGGAAAAAGAATTATCTGCAATTTGTATACAGCACAGTACAAACACTGGTTTTGTCCCTCTATACTTGCTTCAGGTGGTCTGAAATGCATGAGTTATGACAGGACAAGGAAGTTAGTTTTCCAAGCCACTGAACAATCAATTAAAATGAGTAAGGAGGAGGAATATGAGTATCCTTTGCACACAAAGGTCTTTTGCTGGAGAGCATTTGTTCATCAAACAAAGAGTTCACCATGTAGTTGGATAATAAGACGATTTGAAAGACTGGACATGGCTCGACATGAACTCTGTATAACTGCACTCGTGCTGACACAAGGTAATGAGCTTCCTGACTAATCCAACCAAAGAACTGATGCAAAGGAGAAATGGCACAAAGAGTTCTTTTCTCAGGAAGGGCAAAACTAGGAAGAAAAGAAGAAAAGGGGACATAGAAACAGGGTAACACTATTTCTGATTTGTGCAACATCCTTTCAATAATATGAAGGCTGTTGAATACTTACACTGTCCTCCTGTGTTTTCATTATCATCTTGTCTTCTGAATGGCAGGTCACTTAATTCCCAAATAGTAATTTTAAAAACAATATTTGTAACCTTTAAACCAAGTTTTCATGTTAGAATGACCATCCTTACAATTTATTTTCAGAGATTTAAGTACCCATCACTGTAGGTACAAAAGGGCAAAGAAATACTGCCTTTTTCTATTGTTATCCTAGATGTCTTCAGGCAAACATCTTCTCTCTCTGTTAGAATAATCTTTTCTCTCTGTTAGATTAAAGTTAGATGCAGCCATGAAGCTGAGATGCTGTGTATGTCCAGAAATAACCTGTCCAGACAGCTGTCAGAAAAGGAACTAGAAAGAAAAAGTTTCTTTTCATTCTTTAGTAATGAATATATAACCTGGGGCTTATCTTTACTATTACTAACATAGACCATGATGGCATGTGTATGAAAATACACCTAAATAACCACCCAAGGCAGGAAGAAAGAGCAGGTGCTGAAATAGTTACAACCACAAGAAGGTTGAAGAAGATGGTGTGGTGGGTGTCCCAAAGCTTCTGCTGGGCATAGAACACTGGTTTTGCATAACTAAAAGACTAATGGAATGAGAAGGGGAGACTGGAAAAAAAGAGTTCTGACCTAAAAGAAGGAAAGAGAGAGAGGAAGAAAGGAAGAGAGAAAGAGAGGAAGAGGGGAAAAGAGGAAGAGAGGTAGAGAGAAACTCTGCAAAATATCTAGAACATGAGCCTGAAAAATAAGCTAACAGAAAAAAAACCTAGGAACTTCAGATAATTTTATCAGAGAAAAAGAATTTAATGGTAAATTAATAGAGAAAGTCATAAAAATAAATTGCTTTTTATTTATAGCCCTAACAGTACCTGGATACAATATGCTAAGCTCCTTAAGCCACCAATTCATAGTGGCAATATTTTTATTTATCATGATTTATTTTATGTTTATCAAATGTTAAGGATGGGAATTCTTCTAATAACTCTGTATAAAATATTAGTCAGCTTTGGAATTGTAAGCATTCAAAATTCAAGAAAAGAGGGCAGTTGTTTTCAGATACTTAAATCTGTGAGATCAACTCAGAGGAGGTTTTCTCCCCCTTGGTGTTAAATGGAAAAAATTGCCCTTATTTTTTTCTAGATCTTTAATTTTGCTATGAAATTCCAGAAGATTTTGAGGAAGCAAGTAAAAAATTAACATGAAAATATTAATACATTTTTAATTACATTATATTATTACATTATAATTATATTTTAATATTTGCCATGGTGTTAAAATGTGAGGGAATCCACAAACAAACAAAAAAACCAAAACCTCAAACAACAAGATGATATATGCAACAGAACTTGTTTTATTTTTACTATCAAAATTTGCAGGACAGCTCTCTCAGTCGTTATACTAGCTCTGTCCCTGGGAAAGATTTTAAAGGAGAAATCAACTTCAGTACAGTATATTTCATGAACAGGATGTGTCATTCATAGCTTCAGAAAACTTTTGTGTAGCAGATGTTCTCTAGATGCAAAGTCTCCAGAGAGATTCATTAGCAATTGAATTCATTAATAAATGAATTCCAGCTTTCATCTGCCTTAGTTCATGGATAGATATCAGTATTGCAACTTCCTGTGAAAATGAACAAGGAAACTTTGGGATCCTGTCACCTTTTCTATTTCTGTTTCCTCTTTATATTTTCACCTGGAACTGCTTAGAAAAAAATTACCCTAACCACAGACACTTAGACATATAATTGGCTAAGCTGGATGAAATGCTATTTTTTATATTCAGATTCAGCAAGCCTCTTACAAAGCTTAGCAAAATCATATATGATTTTATCATCTTGTAGTACAGAAACTTTTTTAATAAATAGAAAAAACCCCCACATTTATTCTGCAAACATGTACAACATTTTTACAAAAAAAAATTTCAAAATGTAAAAAAGAAACTCAAATGTAAATCTGAGGTATGCTTTTATAAATTATTTTCAGGAACAATGTGAGACAAAAATATAACCATCCAAGGTTATAGCTCTGTGGACTTACAAAACATTTGATCTACATGCAAGAGAACTCCATAGCAAAATATGTTCATTTCCCCCCACTCTTAAGTATAGTGCATTAAATATTAAAAAAAACCACTAAATCTGTGGGAGAAAGATCTCTTAAAATATATAATTTTAGTTCTTTTTTATTTTTTAATACTTAACTGTTGGTAACACAATTGCATATAAATGCAATTTGATCGAAATCAAAATGTTTTCTTGTGAAAGTCAGATTAAAGTTTACAAAGGAAATTTTCTAATTCACCAGCAAAGCTTCACAACAGATAGTAGACTTTCATTGTATGAAAACAAGTATTTCCAATCTCTCCTAGAGAGCCACCTTCTCTCATTTTAAAAGTCATCAGAAGTGTCGTCCCAAAGGCAGGTGAAGATTGAACAGGTTTCTTGATAGCAAGCATGTAGAGCACATTGCTTTACATTAAAAAACTCACAAATGCTCCCTATTACACCAAATAAAATTTTCTTCTTTAACTCCTAGGAGGTTTTGAAGATGATTCTATTCCTATAAATTTCAGAGACATGTCGAACTATAATTTTCAATAAATTCACTCTGTTTATTCCAGTTCAAGACTGTGACTTTCAGAAACCTTTATCTTGGCATGATCTGTATCTCTTAAAATTCTACAACAATTAATTAAGCTGCATTTAATCACATTTTACCACAAAAGTGCTTGTTCTTAATGAAATGAAGTTGCTGGAAAAAGAAAGTTGTGATATTTCACTATTATGATTTCTAATGCCAGCGGTTTTAAAATGGAATTAAAATTAAATTTCAACAAGTTTGACAATGCACATTGGCACACAGTGCGAGCATAGCTGCAGGTAACCACAGGAGTCTGTTTTAGGAACTGGCATGTGATTCCTCTTTGGGACATGCAGCAAAAGGCTAACATTCACAAATATCTTCTCAGAATCTTTTAATATGGCTTTGGGAAATGATTAAGTTAAAAACACTTATCTCTCTCGTTTTCTTTTGTAAACAAAGACAGCATGTAAACAAAGGCTTTGAGACATTGAGATGTGTTGACTAATAGCATCATTAGTCCCTCACATTCCACATGCCTGGACCTGAAGAACATATTTATGGTTATAAACATGCAGTCTCTTAGAGTAAAAATAAGTAAAGTTTACTCAATAGGGTAATTCAATAGAGTTAGAGCGCCATTGAATCACTGAGCAAATTGACTCAAGACAGTTTGACTTTCATAACTCTCTGTGACAATGAGAATTTCTGTGGGATTTTTCCCATCACATATTTGTGACAATATTATCACACCCAATTCTATACTGAGAAGTATGTTTATCTAATTCTAGTTCATTCCAGTTGTGAAGTGTCCCTTTAGGTAACATGACAAAAGATGGCCCCCCACACAAGAGAAACTTTACAGTTTGTGATGTTTAATTAAACTAATGAAGAAATGAAAAATTAATTTCATATGAACATTTAGCAATAAAGACAAAACCTTTTTTATGTTATTCAATGCAATTTTTGATATATAAACACTAGTAAGGTAATACTAGCCACAATTTTATGCATTATTGAAAACCATACTTACTAACACAAAAATTCCAGAATTTGTTTTGCATTGCTTTCAGCTTTAAAAGAAACTTTGAGAAGGTGAATTGGAATTCTTGCATCCAATACCAGGTAATTATCTTAAAATAAACAAAAACAAAAAGAAAAAAGAAAGGATGATCTTGTGGTTTTACTATTTTTTCTACTGGACATGTACATAATATTAATCATCATAGAAAAAGAGAAAAAATATTGATTAGGTGACTTAAAAATGTCCAAAGTTACCACTGAAATTAAACTGTTTACAGCAGCTGCTTACATGACAAGGTTTTTGCAGATGCTTTTTGATATGAGAGTTCCTCTGATTTCTGCACACCTGGTTCTGGTGCTTACACCTAGACATGTGAAATTGACTTTTGCCTAAGCATCAGTGAATTCTAAAGATTATAGGAATAACCCAAGGGTCACTTGAGTTGTACATTGATGCCTTTTCCTCAAGTCTAGTGATAATAACAGGAATCAGGCATTCATGAAGAGAAGGCGTGGGTTCTTGATACTATGCAATCTACACACGATAGTGATTACTCTCACAGTATTAAGTATATATTTATTTCTCTACCTTGAAGGGAAATGGCAAGTTCTAAAATTATATTTCTGTAATTTCTGTATTTCTTATAGAAAAAGGTTTAGTAGGCTGGACAGCCTCCTCCTCAGGAAATAGTATGAAAAACTGCAGTTTAATTGTTAGACCACTGACTGTCTTCAATGTTACTAAGCACAAGTCTTCAAGCCCTTCTTCAGTTTGCTTTATACTGCTCTTGAATGAACCAACAACAGCAACAGCACCAACAACAGCAACAACAACAGCAACAACAACAAAATATGGGCAGGCCAAAATCTAAGAGTCCTTTTTGCAGAGGAGGTTTAATATAAAACCATAGAATTTTTTTCTCATCTATTGCCTGCAGGACAAGGGTCCATCATCTCAGCAATTACACAGGAGAGAGATAAAACATTCTTAGCCACTGGATAGTCTTTCTGCTGTAAGTTAAGGAAGCTTAGCATGCAGAACTTTGAATCCTGGTTTCCCCTGGAATGCTGAACCAGGGTATCACTCTCATTAACAACCATTTCAGTAATATGAAAAGTACAAGCAAAGCCCCAAACTTCTTGCACTATTTCCATAAAACACAACAAAACAAAACAAAACAACCCCAAAAACCAAAAAAGAAAACACCAACACTAAGGAAACAGCCAAAACCCAAAAAACACCCCAAAAAACTACAACAATAACAAAAAACCCCAAAAACCAAAGAAGACAACACCAACACTAAGGAAACCCCCAAAAACAAAACCCAAAAACCCCCAACAACAACAGAAAACACAAAAATCCAAAAACCCAACAGATGCATTCTAAGTAGCAATACTCTGAATTTCAGGCTCCTGTTTCTAAGCAGTAGTTTTAATACTTGACATACAGTAGAGTAGTGCACAGTAACCTGATGAGTAGCTCAGAGTCTTATCATAACTCTGAAAAGGAAGAAGATTTTAAAGGCACAGTAACTGCCTGTTTAACTCGAAAGCACCTAAGCATTTAATTGGATCCTGTTTAAGAAGATATTTGCAGGACGATCGTCTAACATGTAACCATCACTGCTTATGTGTAAGGGACAAACACAGCAGAACAAAAAATTGGTACTACCTTAACTGATAGGTTGCTCAAGTTACTATCTTTTACTATTTTAAGAAAATTATTTTTCTTTTCTATTTCATTCAGCACCAAGTGGAGATTATTTTATGCTTTGACTCAAAGAAAAAGTGTTATTTAATAACTGCCAGCACTAATTCCTGGATCATGCATATTTTCACTGACAGTCTCCAGACTGAATGCCTTCACCTTTCCATTCATCCACACATTAGTTACAAGATCTGACAGGATGGCAGTACACTGTCATATGGCTGCAGGGCACATAAATGATTATTTAACACCTACTAAAGGAATTTATTTTTCATTGTAACAGTAAATTTTACAAATGCAAGTCAGAAGATTCTGCAGACACTCCATAGTACAAAATGTGACAGAACTTGCCAATAATATCTCAAAGTGGAAAAACAGTCCTGAGGCTAGGGCAAGAGCTCCTGCCTCTGACTGGGGCATTGAGATCTGCCCATCATAGCATTTCTGTGCTATTTCTGGGTCAAAAATTGGGTCTTTTAGCACCCCATGAGGTTAACATAAGCAGGGTCTACAGAAGCACTCAAAGAATGGGAGCACAATACCTCCATTTTTCTTCTATCCTCCAAACTAAGGGGGGTACAGTTCCAGGTGATTCTGTAAAGGTTTAGGACTCTGTAAAGTTTCAAAACTCCCTTTTCTCCCAGATTTGAGATCTCATTATCATTCCACAAATCAATTTGGCTAACAAGTACAGATATATCTGTGCCTTACCCTTTACACACAGTCTTCTTAGATTAGTTAAAAGAAGAAATACAGTTTGTAAGAGTAATATTCTTCTCCTTTCTTCAAAGTAATTTTCTCAATCCCATCAAACACAACTAGCGAGACTCCATTTCTCAAAGTAAATAAAGATTTTATGTTTTAGAGTGTACATGGAACCCTGCTGGGACAGAAAAGAGTCTCTTAGAGACACTAATATTCTTTTTTGCCTCTATTTTACATTAGCTCATTCCTTGAAGTCTCAGATAAGAACAGTTATTGACAGATTTTTAGCTAGAACTTTTTTTTAAATAAACTTTTCAATTCTGGCATATACATACATTAACTGTAAGCCATGATGTATTCTTTAAGTGTTTTATGTTCTTACTAACACTGAAAAGCTAAAGCATTAAGATTCCATTAAATATGCATATGTCATTAAATTGATCAAGAGTTTCAGTGCCTCATTAGAGTCAACAATAATAATTAAGAAGAGAGAAAAGAACAGTTAAAAACTCCATAAAAGAAGTAAAAACAGAAACAATATTTGAATATAATTATAGACTTAAGGTTGAGGAAATAGGTGAGAAAAGATAAAGCATAAAGCAACAGCCATTTTTGTATAAAGGTAGTTCACTAAAATTAAAGCAATAACCTGATCTCTTATTTAACAATTAGCTGAAAAAAAGCATTTTGTACTAAAAGTATTTTTGTGTAGGAGATGTTGCTTATGATTTTTTGAGAACAACATCCAAGATAATGTTCCATTATTCATACTAATCATAAACAAACATCATCTCTCAACGGGTTATTTGGAAATACTTGTTTTTTTAAATAAACAGTATAGTTCCTTCACATGTTATTCTGCAATAATTTCACATTTAATTCTTTGATTATTACAAAAGGCAAGGAAATTTTACTTTGTAAGCATATATTCCCTTAAGACATACAAGGACTAATTTATTACTTATACTTTTTGTTTTGAATTGGACAAATTATGAGGGGTGATGCAAAGACCAGTGATGGAAAGCACTTTTCAACTGTCAATGTAGAGATTTGAGTTCAGTAAATGGATGGCAGTTACCCTTGTTCTATTTTCTCTAACCCCTCAACCCTTGCCCACACTGCAGTCATTTATATGTGCCAATTTCAAGCGAGAAAGAATTAGGAACAAGTGAAAACAAAAGGGTTTTTGTTCCCTTTGAATTTTTAAGTGGCTGAAGTGAATTCTGTGATTTGTCTTTTATGATGCCCCATTCTAAAAAGAAAATAATAAAACATAAGCAACAAATAACCACAATATCTCCATATCCATAAAACATCACTTAATGCTGAGAAAATAATTTCAGTGGGACAGAGGATCTAGAAAGAATTTTGCAGCGGAGGATGCATAAGAATAAACTGAGAAAAAAAATAGTGACTAGAAAAAAACCTTGCAACTAAAAAATTAAAAATCTTGAGTCTGATTTAAAGATGTGTATATGAGTCAATTCCTGTATTGTTTTAGAATTGATTATTCTTTTATAATCAATTCTAAAACAATACAGGAATTTTTATACTTGGTTCAGCAGAATATGATTCTTAACAATTACCAGGAGGATACAACAATTACCATTACTTCTCTTTCACTTGTGAGATATTGCAGTAAAAACCAGAACATACTTTTAGACTTTTAAAATTAAGTTCAAAAATACAGAAAAAAGAAGCGACAGGAAAACATGACTGGGAGATGAGGAAGAATCTTAGCAAACTGGAAAAGATTGAAAAAGTCTCACAGATTCTGGTCATTTCTTTGGTGTCAGAGACTAGATAAGGTGGTAAGCCATTTTGGTTTTCTTTCTGTTCCTCATCAAGGCTGACCCAATCTCACACTTCCTAATTACATCTCTTTTATCAGAAAACAAAAGTGCATCTTTGAAGTGAGACTCCAGGAGCCAATTAGGCAGATTAGTTTCAAAACACACAGGATGCAGCGGCTCTTATTTATTGACTCTTGAACAGCTGTGCTAATGTTTTTTTCTCTAAATCATCAATGTATTAGTCCACTTGCAGGTACTCTAGTTTTAAAAATTATAGGACCTGGATTAGCTACCCCAGTCCAGCTGGAATATGTGGGCTGACTGTTGAGCTGTATCATCTGTTGCTCAGTTTAAAAAAAGAGGACAAAGTCAGTGAAGTGGAGTGTCAGCTCAAAGTCCAGGTGTAAATGTTCCTAACTGTGATTGCTTTAATTGGCTTTATCAACAGAAATTTTCTCTGTAAACAATGTATTGTTTATCTAAGATGGAGCCAGCAACACTGTTAGAAAAGGTACATATTTTTCTCCTACTACATGGAAGTAATGAATGAATTCTAGCTTGATTTATTTTTTTCAAAGCTTTTCATTTCTGTATTTTGAATTTCCATAAAATATTATTTGTAAAAAGATAAGGAATCTACAGCCATCCCTTTCCATGGTACATATGGACAATAGTAAGCTTGCTAACAAGCTTAATATTTCAGTTCAATCTTTCAACAGGAATAAATAAGTATATCATCATATCATACCATATCAGATCATATCATGCATCAAATATCATATTTTCCTCTCGGCCTGATGAATATTAGTATTGAATCTAGTTAAGGTCAAGAAAAAACTAAGAACTGAAACATGATGATCTTCAATAAATACCGAGGAATGTGAAGGCTTCTACCTCAATTCCATTGTTGCTAACACTATAGGGAAAAATACTACTTGACCGAATTTCTGTTATCACGTGCTGATGATCACTGTACTATGAAATCCATTAGACAGCTCCAGAAGGGAGAAAAAACAGTTCAGGAAGACTGTTCTTTGCAAACCATCATCAGAGTATGGTTCTGTGAAATATAAATTCATGAACCTCAGCCTGACCTGGCCCTGCCCCAGGGCTAAACTGAGTTTGTAATACTGAATTCTACTGCTTGATAAATAAATAGGTCTTAACAGACTTTTTATTTTGATAACTTTGTTGATTTTTTTTTTGTTGATGACTCACAAAACCAATTTTTTTATTTTTAATGAAATCTGAAAACTCTGAAGAAAACTTAAATTTTGCAGAAAGTTAGGGTGAAGGAAACCGAGAAGGACAGGGACATGGAGAGGCATAGGGACAGGGACAGATATTCGACAGTCACAGTGTGCAGGAGGAGAAAGACGTCTTAAAAATAAGTTGCTTAAAGCTCTGAAGACAGCAGAATTCCTCTTCTAGAATCTATGACAACAAGGAGAAAATTGACTTGATGTGTTAAATGGTTGAGATATCAAATACTAGCAGTATACTAATGGAGAGATATTTCCAAGTAGTGTTAAAATAGTTCAGTTCCAAAATACATCCATCAGTATCCATTATTATTGTTGTTAATGGGGTTACAATGTCAGATCTATCATGTAGCCAATGCATTTCTAGTGAAAATGTTCAGTTTAGTTACAAAGCTCATGGGGATTAGAAACTCCATTTATTTTGTTGGAATGCTTTCCATTATGACTTCTTCAAATTTCACAAAACCTGTGTTGTAAACTTTCCTCTTCTTCTTGCTTGCTGGATGTAATTATTATGTGGGAGAAAAAAATTAAAAATAAATACATTGTGCTTTTGATGTGCAGAATTGTAGTAATAGTGCTGATTTACATAAGGCAAAGATCTGAGCCCTCAAATGCCATTACTTAATCAAGCTATGAATACAGTTTTAGTTGGATCTATTTTTACTTAAAACATGTGTTGATCTTTTCTGTATATATTCAATCACTTTCACAGTTTAGCATGTGACATATCAAATCCTCTCATTTTTTCCCAAATTATTTATGACAAATTGACAGCTCTTAGCACCAGGCTTGTAGTGCTTTATATGATGTATGACTTAAACAGTGAGTTCCTCAAATGGTCAAATATCAGTTGATATAGCCCTTTTATGCAGCAGGCAAATCTCATTCAATTCTGGGAGGGTGGTGGTAACTATTTCTTGCATTCTGTCAGCATTTTTTTTCTCCTCATGCTGTTGCATACAAATACCTATGTTGAGTACAAATATCTTCCAGAAATTAGCCAAGAAACTTCATGGAAACTGCTTTGTCTCTGGAGTGGAAAGAAACTCTTACTAAATGAGAGTCACGACTATGACATTTTCCATAATGCTGTAGGAAAAACCAGAATGATTACTTCCTTTGCACAGGTATTTACTGCTCTACAATAGGCAGCACACCAGAAGACCAGGTTAACAGAGGGGGTCAGAAAGTTTTAGATAGCCATAAAATTGAAAATTCTCATATCCTTACATAAAGAGTTGCTTCAGCACATTAACCTGATCTTTGATGAGCCTTTTTTTTTTTTATTGCATACAGTTGGCTGTACTTTAGTATTCCTCTTGAAACTACTTTAAAAGATGTAGAGAGTCCCAACTGGACTTCTTACAAGAAGACTTGCATTACTCTTTAAAGATTTAAAACTAAATTTCTATTCTCCTGAACTCAATTCTAAGCTGCAGTTTTGAAGTTTGAGAAAGCCAAAGATGCCTTTCATTTCTTTTGTGAAAGTATGGATTTCATGAACAGAGCAGCAAGTATGCTTTTTGACTTTACACAACTTTGATTGCCAGAACATTTCAGGGCCATTTCTTTAATCTTCTGAGAAGATTCTCTTGATGACTCAGATTATAAAGATAGATCTCATTTACTGATCTGTGCAAGCAGATGAAGTTTCTGACACTTTCATATATAATCTTCCTAACAGAAGAACTTAAGTAGATGAAATATAAAATAGACAGTTAATTATGAATATAGAAAAACTGCCTGAATTAAATGAGGATTGTTCCCTATGAGCAGAAAAGCTTTAGAAGTTGAAATATGAAACTTTTTTAATGATTAATATTTTAAATTGAAGGGAATCAAATGGAAATTCAGTTGAAAGTTACCTGGAGAGCTCCATAGAAATTGTATATTTAGTATAGTAGATTCTTATGGAACTTTGTGCACACATGCTAGGGAAAGTGAAAGTGAAGAGATAAAAAGCTGTATTCAGAATGGAGACTTTAAATTACTTGATTGGGATGAGAATTTTTTGAGTTAATGATGAGTGAACTTGACTGACTCTTTTTACAACCCTATTTTCTTTAAATGTAAAGAGATCAGGAAAATAACTCTGTAAAGTATTTGCTTTATGAAGCAAAATAAATTTTTTTATGTTTGTGTTTATGATATATATATTTATACATGCATAATATTCCAGGGGATTAATTTAAAAATTGAAATTCTCTGCAGTCATGGTCAATTTCCAGAACTGCTACTTGCATAAGAGCTGATAGATTTAAATGGTAAGATTTACCCAAAGAAATATATGCTGGTAGTTTTAAAGCTACTCCTGATATCTCCAGCTGAGAGCCATCAATTCATTCAAATCAAGTTGCAATCAAGCAAAAAAACCTGTTGAACAACTCTGAAACTTCCAGACATCTATAAAGACTCTTGGTTTTCATATGTATTCAGAAATTCAGTAAATCCAATGCTTTAGATGAACATCACAATAGGCATGTTCATTCTTGTTCTGCATTAAGAGTTTAACTGTGGAAGGCCACAAAATGTCTTCTTAAAGGTCTATTTGTTTCAACTCTTCTATAATGTAATTGAAATAATATTGTAAATAAAAAGTGACATTCAGAATTGCACCACAGGAATGCATATACTCTGCATTTAACCTGTAAGTCTCTGTCATGTACTGCAACTGAAGGCAGGAGGCCAATTGTGATCTCCATTAGTTCATAAAACGTTTCAGAAAACACCATTGTTAACTGAATCAGAGACTGTGACAGTTTACACTTATGAATCAGACATTAACTAAGAAAGAGAGCTGATCATGTCCTCTGTGGATTGCACTGTTTCCTTACTCCCTTCTTCCTCTGATTTGTGCTTTTGAAATCAAGGCTTTGGAGAACAACAGACTTGCTAATCTTGCGAAGACACCGTCATTTTCATTGTAGAGTTCCACCCGGCAGCTCATTTATGATTGTCCACAGGCACAGGTGGGTTGGAAAAGCTGAAGCAACCACACCATGTGGCTCTAGAAGACCTCCCCACTCTCTCTGCTCGCCTAATAGTCTTACTGACAAAGTTAGTTTGGAGTGCTGCTCATGAGTCCAAACTCCTCACACACACACCCTGTTCACAGCTGCTTTCAGGAAGATGCAAATAGCAAAAATAAATTGTGGCTTTGAGAGCTATTTGCTTACTGATATGGATAGCCAGGCTTAAGGATAGTTGAACAGAGATGGTGTAGATGATACTTAAGCAGAGATAATCTGTTTCTCTATTTTAGGTAATCTATTTCTCTATCTTAAAGCAAGTGGCTACTACAACATAAATATTTCACTGCGTGACTACAACATAATATGTAACAACCTATCATGCAGAGGCAAAACCATATTGCAGTAAGAATACTACTCAGCAGTAATTACATATATTTTCAGCTAGAAACCATTTTGAGAGACCCAAGAGTGCATTTAGAAAGTCCCTGTGAAAGAAAAATGTGAGAGAACTAGCCAGGTAAAGACCAGCTCCTAGATTCCACTTACCTGCTTTTAGCTTAGATATTACTCACATATTAATGGGAAAGCAGAGATTTTCCCCTCTGTTGCACTGTGTCTCAAGACTAGGAACTATGAAAAAGTAATATAGTAATAAACCCCATTAAAAAAAAAAAAAAAAAAGAAAAGATGCATGAATAGAGAAATAGAGAAATGTCTTTAAATTTGTCTGGTTTTTTTTGGAACCATGATCTTTTCAGGCCAGAGGTGTTAGAAAGTTAGTAGCTGTGTTGTACATTTTCTTCAGGGATGAATCAATTTCATGCTGAGAATTTATTGCCTGCAATTCTGTAACAGGGGAAGTGGTTCTTCAGCTGCTAAAAGGTGACATGGAAAACAGTATGTGTTCTGAGAACATAAAAGTATTAGTGATCACTGATATTATCCCTTGAATTCCCAGGTTTCACCTTTCTTTACTGAGCCACGACTTCTTGTATACTTTTAAAGGTAGGAAAAAAGGCCTAGAAAGGAAATTTCCTGTAATTATTCATAGTACACACATGAAACATATTTCAATTATCTTGCATTTTAATTTATTTTTATTTATACTGTGATTCTATTGAAAAGAACAATTTTCTAAAGGTATAAACTATCCTGTAAAGTACGAATAAAAAAAAAAAGTCTTTTCAGGAGTGGAAGAGAAATCTATGGAGGTGTTCTATGATTTTGTTACAGCTGAAACTTGTTTTTTGCTCCTTTCACCCAGCCTAAGGTTATTCCAGTATGTGATTACTAAGAATTTTCCTGGTTACTTGCACTGGTCAAAAAATTTTTGACCAAGAATGTATTTTTCCATAAGGTGACCAAACACTTAGCAGAGAAACCCTCCTAGGTACAGGCACATTTATGTGCAAGAATCTATTCGCAAAGACCTTTGATTGATTCCTGGGAGTTTTTTCATGCTTTTGGTAAAATATATCAGAAACAGAATTCCCCAAATTAAAAACCTTACTTTTTCCCTGTCTATTTTGTTCATCCACCCTTAAGCTTACAAATGCAAAAGAAAGAACCATACAAACTATTTAGCCTGAAAGTTTTGTGATCATCCTTTGGCAGGGTTTGGGGCAGAGTGAGGAAGAGTCTGGACTGTGTATAAAACAGATACTTCTTGATGTAACCCAGTGAGACAAGCCCCTGACCCGAGCACCTTGCAGCACTGAAGCAAGGCATTGCTCAGCGGTGTATTGTGGATGCTTAGCTGTGTTCTGGAGAAAGTGCAAAAAGTGTGAGGCCAGCAATTTCCACTTCAGGCTCTACAGTCAGCTCTCTTGTCAGCACTCCGGGGAAGGTGAGAGAAAGGTTGGCCTGGATGCCTAGCAGTGACTGTTGCTTCAATAAACAGAAAACACATTGCTGAGTCTGAGGACACAGGTGTGGGAAAAAGTTATTAACAGATACTCAAACAGGGGTTGTAAATGGCTTCAGGGTGATTCATGCTTGTTGTTGATGCCCAACACCAACTGAAGTACTTAAAACAGTTCTCTGGTTGTAAACTCCTGTTAGTCACTCTTAAGGACAATGAAGTATGTCACACCTTCAATACCTAGGACTACATACTTCTGCTAGCAGCCACTTGCAACCCTTTGCCAGATGCACTGAATCTCCAGGTTGCTGCTGCTGCTGTTACAAAGACACAACTTAAAAATGAGATTTTAATATGATTCCCTTGATTAATCTGAGAGAAAAATCTTGCTTTAATAAACCTGAGTGGATTCCAGAATTAAGACCATTTAATGACACTGTTACTTGTGGGAATAACATTGCCGGAAAGATTAAGTCCCTTAGAAAATAATTGCTACTTTGAGGCAATTTCTCATTTTCAGTGACCTTTTGTATCCAGATGAAACTTTTATGCCTCTGGGTTTGTGGGTGGGAAGAAAAATACCTAGCTCTGTGAAGCAGTCATTTTCAATTAGCAGTGTGGCCTGGCAACCAGGAGGGCCCACCATGTCCTGGAGTGCATCAGGCACAGCATGGCCGGCTGAACAAGTCCTGCCTTGCTCTGCACTGCTGCGGCCTCACCCTGAATATTGTGGGCAGTTTTGGGTGCTAAGGATAGAAAGCTACTGGAGAGTGCCCAAAGAAGGGCAACAAAGGTGGTGAAGTGTCTGGGCAGGAAGCCTTGACTAGAGGCTGAAGTCATTTGGTCTGTTCAGCTGGAGAAGAGGAGACTGAGGGGAGAGCTCATTGCTGTCCACAACTTCCTCACGAGGGGAAAAGCAGGCGCAGGCACTGATCTCTTCTCTGTGGTGACCAGTGACAGGACCTAGGGAAATGGCCTGAAGTTGTCTGGGGATGTTTACGTTGGGTATTAAAAACAGATTCTTTACCCAAAGGGTGGCTGGGCACTGGAACAGGCTCCCCAGGGAAGTGGTCATGGCACCAAGCCTGAAAAATCATTTGGACAACACTCTCAGGCACCTGGTGTGGGATGTCTTTTCCAGGGCTGGAACTTAATGAGTTGAACTTGATGATCCTTGTGGGTCCCTTCATGAAATTTTACCTCAAACAAATGCAATAAATCCAATGTTAAAGTAAACACCAAAAAAAAAAAAAAAAAACAAACCAAACCCACAAAAAACCACAAAACCTCTACGGATTTTATTAATATCCAACAAGGCCTTTTATTATGGCCAGAGGACATCAGCTGAGAAAAAGAAATAATTATCAATGCCAATCTATTTTTTTCCCAGTCTTTCAAAAGCTATGGGTATTGTGACTTTTCAAAGCAATGGATTTGCTGTGAAACACTCAGGGAATTGGGAATCCACAGGAGATTTTTGCGGTGCAAAAGCAATTTTTTGTGTACTAGCAATTATTTTTATTGGTGTTCCTTCACTTCGCGTAAAATATTTGATGTTGGAAGACATATAGTCCAGATAGTAGAGTGTCACTATGCAAACTGAAATGAAAGATGGCTCATTTCTGTGGCAGGAAAAACATATGGGTCGGAAAGAAACTCAGTCCTGAATCTCCAGCAGCCTTAGAAGAGGGAATCATGAGGTCATTCATGTCAGGCAGAACTGAATCTGTCTCTCAATATGTCTCATGAATAATGTGATCATTGCTAAACTCTGTTGTTTCATAAATTGAATCCAATTTTCCTTTTATGTACATTTAGAAGGTTCAAAATGAAAATGAAAATCTTTGTTTTGTAATTAAGGCAAGTAAGCACTTTTTCTGTGAGGGGCAAAAAACCTCTTCAGTTCATCCTCAACCATTTTCCCCCATTATTCAGTTCAATGATTGAACTGAAAAACTATGGTGCCTAACTGCTATTCATTTATCATTCAGGCCAAACTGAAATTGCTGTTATTAATCAAAGAATATTATGATGGTTGACAAAATGAATCACTGTTCCTCTGAAATAAACTCTTTGTAAATGAAAACTGATACATGTATGATATAGCAAAAAATGTTGCCATTTCTTTTGGTACCTAGCTACAGCTTTAGGGTTCTACAGGACCATTTCTGAAAATATTTATTTCGTGGAAAATACAAGCATAAACAAGTTAGTGATATCTCGACTAGATTATCAAAGAGAAATGTTTTCTTTTAGTATTCAGTTAAAACTATTTCAAAAGAAAGCTTTGAGAGTTTTATTGTTTTCATAACACATTTTCCTAAATATTTCACATTAATTTTGTGCTGAAAATTTAATGCAATATAAAAGTTTAATTAAATGCTTGTGTAGTTTGTAGGTCTTCATGAACTTTCATAAGGATGATAAACCAGAAACCGATTGTGCTGATGAACTTCTGCTTGTCTTAAATATGGAAACAAGTAAAGCAGCATTAGCAAATTTTCCATTCCAATTTCATAAACATTGAAGTATTCAAGTAGACTGTGCACATTTTCAGCTTATGAAAAAAGATTTGAAGGGGAAGTAGGAACAGCAGTAAGAATTGACTTCAACTCTATATAGTTGATATACAAGGCATGAAAATTATTCTGCTGTCACAGTTTTTATATATATATAAACATATATTGCTTGATTAACTATGTTTACACAATTTCCAGGGATAAAAAATTATAATTAAATTCTGAAAAAAAGAAACACATAAAAGAAAGAAAATTCATAGGTATTTTTTAATGGAACAAAATAAATCCCTGTATAGATATTACTCTTAAAAGCACTCAAATTAAAACTGACAATTTCCAGGCAATAAAATCTAATTTGATCTTAAATTGAAATAATATTTGTAAGATTTTAGGATAACACCTGCAAATGCTGAGCAGTATCTCCTCCGGGCATGCATTTTGATTCATTTTTTCTTTTTGGAGACTTCACAATTTCCAAGAAATTTCTCAGAGGTCCTTTTTATCATATAAGATGCAAACTGTTGGAAAAGACGTTTATTTTTGTGTTTTGTTGTTTTGGGTTTTTTGGGCTTTTTGTTTTTTTTTTCCTTACTGTTGTTGTCGTTGGGAGATTTTACAACTGCGGCCGTTTGTGTGTGGGTGTTCACTCCGTGTGTGCACACCTGGCCTCAGCAAATGAACCTGTGGGCTGTGGCCTCCCCCACCATGAACCCAGGCAGAGATGATTTTCAGCACAGCTGCTGAGTTTGGCTTCCCTTGAGAATTCATTCTTCTCCCTCAGCCTTGTTCACTTCTCCTTAGATCTGAGATATTTGGGCAAAAGCACCACCTTTATCCTATCTCAAGTTCCCATCAGAGTCCAAATTCCTGTCTGGAGCCATATTTAGGGACGGGTGGCCTCCACTGGACAGTAGTCCCTACAGTGGACAAAGGTACTTCGATGATCTTAACAATGTGTAAAACATTAATCATTGATTCAGTCTCTCACATTTGTATGATCAGTATCAGTGACAAAGTTAGGAGAAGAAAATATGAAAGAAGGGAAGTAACTTAATTACCTTCCAGGCCCATTTACTCTAAATTCTGACAAAATCCCAGAAAACAAAATCATCTGAGTATTAGTTTTGACAAATTACTTTAAATTCTCATATATTTATGTGAAATATTGATTTAAGGTAATTTTCAAATAATACATGAAATCTGTGATTATAAAATTTTAAACTGAATTCAAGACAGTACAGTCCCAGATGTTTTAAGATCCATTTGCACTAACTGATAAAAAAGTGGGTAAAATGTCCTAAAAATATAAATCTGACTCAGTGTCTCTGGATTTTGTCCAGGGGTATGATCTTTCTTTTATATCTTGTAAGAAAAAAAAAAGCAGAACATTGGATCAGGTCAAGAGTTCCTTTGTACAGAAAAAAAACCAGCAAGACTGAGGCCTCATGCTAGTCAAAAAAAGAACAGAATCATATTCTCACATATAAGATTTGAGGTGAGAACATCCTTATGTTATACAATAGGATGCCCTAAGAAGCTTCCTTGACAAAAACAGAGAGATCTTTGCTACAACTGAATAGTGAATCAATCTAAATATCTATGAATATTTGCACACTCTGAAGGTGTAAATAATGTACTATTAAGAAGACTAAGAAAATAGAATTTACATCCTTTCAGAAAAACTTTACATGGAAATTTTATTTTCATTTTTCTTTTTTTCTCCCAATTGCTTATTATACATAATTTTCATTGTAATTTCCCATAAATATATATGGACAAACTTGACATATTACACAGTAGTACAGGCCTGGAATAGAAGTTAATGAACAAAAATGCATTTAAATACAATTTAATGCAATGCATAAGCACTTTACAGGGTTAATATACATTATGAACAATAAATTTTGTCAGGTCAAAAAAAGGATTTGGCATCTAGAAAGTTATCATTCACTCATATCTCTTTGGAACATAAATAGCACCTCTAGCTAATAAATGATTGTCAAAAAAAAAAAAATCTAGCCAATATATTCAAGTAAAAACCATACAGTATTGCAAAATACAGAAAGGAAGAAACAACTTTATTAGTCAACAACAATGGTTACTGCATGTTTAATTATTGCATAGCAATACCAGGTTCTGTTGATAAACTGCAGATACAGTGAACTTTCCAAGTAGGCTGTAAAGGGAAAATGCAGCTGTATCACTCTTTAAGGAAGGGAATTTATGTAAATGACTTATGTACCACTCTGAAAAATCTCCCACTAATTTTAAGGTAATAGTTTTTTAAAGAGTGAGAGTCAAATGTACACTTTTCATGGGCCTGCCTACTTGCAGACAAATTAAAACCACCAAAACCTGTTAAAGGTATGGTATATTTTCAGTGTTTTTAATGACTAATGTTTTGGACAATTTCACATATTAATCTAAGAGGAATATTGTTTGCAGAGGCTTGAGTAGTCTCACTTTCCATACTTGTTACAAAAAATATCATGTCCACCACTATTTTGTATGAAGTGGTCATACATATCACATTAGCTGAAAACTCAGTATATTGGTTGCAGTCTGTTCAGAGATCATTTAGTTAATATTTCCACAGCAATGATACCCCACCAATGAGTTCACCAAAAATGTAGGTTTTGCCATCTACCTCAATGAACATTATCAGTGATCTTAGGCTGCTTTGAACTGAGTCATGGTTGGAAACCAGTGTTACATAATACTGCAGCTTTTTGAATTAATTTCTACTATAAATAATTTTAGCAGAAACTGAAAAATAGCATATGCTCTTACAAAAAAAGCTTCAAATTTTTCTGCCATTAGTGGAAGTTTTTTATTTGCTTACAATTATGTTTCATTTATCAGGCACAATATGCAACTTACTCTAAAATATTATATATATTTTATATATACATAAATATATATAATATATATAAATTAGAGTTTTATATATAGGGGAATACATATATACACATACCACATCTGCATATATATTCCCTTATATATGTCCATATATACATTCACAGAAGACATAAACCATTTTCTCTGGAAATAAGAAAAATGAAGGTTATAAACTGCTCAAAGAAGGCTTGAAAGGAAATAAATAATTTCCTTTGGGGTTAACAGACTTGTTTGGATATTTATTCAAATATATCCTCTCTATTTTATAATCTACATTCAGAGTGTATGGTGGGATTTTTTTAAAATTTATTTACATAGGCTATTAAAATAATACATGTTGTGCGTTAATTTAGGGACTGATTCATTAGGAATATTATGCAGGCATAGAAAAATTGCCAGCTGTAGCAAATCCTGTGTTTACTGTGTTATATCTGATGGTCCTGAGATTTGGAATGGAGAGAATAAGGCTGAAATCTCCACTGAAGCCACATCACTTCCAATGTCTGGTGAAGTTCTTTGATTGGTATTTTCATTTTGGCTTTAGTGGACTATGTACTAGGTCCTAGAAGGCAAGAATAGTTTGAAGAATATCTCTGAAGGAACAATCATCTCTGGTTTTGTGAAGAGCATATGAAGAATAATCATCATTCCTTGACCCCAATCTAATATTTTGTGACTACTTCCTTCAACTGCCCCAAAAAAGGAAAAGCAAGCTAAAATTTGCTATTATTTCTAAATCAGAAACATATTTTATTTTTCAGGGATGCAAAATTTTCTGTAATAATTTTGTAAACTGTTTGGATATATTAACTTTGTTAATTTCCCTAACTCAGAAATTGTAAGAAAACAAAAAAGAATAATGGGCCATCATCTCACAGAAAAATCATTAGACTTTCAATAGCTAAATGACACACTGAGTTTTTAAATCAGATCAGTGATGCAAAAACTTCACAGGTAAGGGTTAAGATTAAAGATATGTGAACTGATACAAAGATGTGGACACAGATATGTCCTGCCTTGAAAACAGAAATGTAAGCAGCTTTAAATATTTGGGAGACTTTCTAATAGTCTGTACAGGTTTTACCATTATGCATTTTGTTAACTCTTCTTCCAAGGTTGTGCAAGTCTCCAAACTTCAACTGAGAGGTAGATGATGAGAAAAATTTGAACTGCAAAACTACAACATGCAAATTATGTTGAAATCACACAGCAATGCTTATGCAAATTCTCATCAAAAATGTGATAATACATGCAAGCACTTTCATTATATATATATTTGCACAAATATCAGAAGTGCACCCACTCCCAAAAAATTCAAAACAACCTTATTAAAACTGGTAAGCCATCTCTGAAAATAATTATTTCAAAATTCCCTTTATATTCCTCTCTGTGAGTAGAAAAATAGTCATCTATAGAGAAACTAACAAAAATTGCCTGATTCAATTTTGTTATAGGCAAAATTGTCAGTGTCATTTATAGCATGTTCATCTATAAAAGTGGTGACTGGCTTTGTTTAGTGAAATCCTGATAGCAGTCCAAAATCTGGCTGCATATAGTATCTTTAACTTATGTATCCCAGTAATATCTCTCCGCTAATATTCACAACCAGACATGAAAGAAGGAAGTGAAAAATGTTGCATTTGGCAACATAGAAAATGTGTCATTTCAGGAAAAAAAACAAGAAATATTTAAGGATAAGTCACTACATCCCCAGTCCAATTTTTTTTGTTGCATCAAACAAAGTATGGGGTGGTGGAGGTGGAGAATGTTTAAAAGGAATGAGAATTCTCTGGGAGGAACAATCATGTACACATTGCCAAATACTTTTTAAGCACAGTGGATGCTGATATGTAACACAACTATTAAAATTCACGTGAATTTTGCATTGATATGAATCAATGTCAGTGAAATTGGCTGCCATTCACTTCAGCAGTAAGTAAAACTGTATCTCCTCTCAATAAGGACAGCATCATGTAAAAAAGTCTATTTGAAGATGAAGTAAGATTTTCCCTAGCTCTGTCAAAGCAGTTCACAAAACACACTCCTGAAATAAAAGCACTGTACTCTTTCATACAAAAAGATGCTTTTCTGAACTTCATGGAAATACAGAATTAACAACAATTGTAACCACAGTTCAATGGGGAGAGATGGGAGGGGTGAAATTTTGATATGTTCCTGAAATAATACAGAGAATTATTAGTGAAGAGTCTTTCTCTGGAGTTGAAAAGGGCAATACAGGAGAATTCTCCAGCTAATAGTGTATATGACATAAAAAAAAAAACCAAAAAAGAGAGAAGTATCTGGATGTGTACTTTAGAACAACTTGAAATTCAAACCTGATATGAAATTGGGGAAAATATTATTGATGCTATCCACCTTCCTACTACTTTTAAAATTTTCGCATTATCTTTTCTAGAAAAGAAAAAGGGCAATCAGGCTTAGCAATGCTGTAGCAGAGAAAATGAAAGAATGAAGTATACATGAGTATAAATGAAAACAAGACCAATTACGGGTTTGCTTGCACTTACTGAGACTATAGATTCTTAGAGCGCATAAGAGACACATGTGCTAGAAAGCTGGGGTAAATTTCTTCATCACTGATCAGGGGAATGTCTTAGTCCTGACCCCTCAGTGGTTCAAACTGAGGGTGAGGTAATTAAGAGAAACCAGAGCAATTCAGAGAAATTATGTATATACCCAGGTCTAATCTCAAAAGCAGAAATGCAGTGATAAAATGATTTACAGTACAAATTGCAGGTCAGCGCAAGTAGGAGTGATATTCAGAAGTTTGAAGGCAAGTTATACTCATTTCACTACTTGATGTTCAGAATAAATTTGATTCAAGGCAATTTATTATTATCATTACTTTTAGAAATAAGAGCTACCTATACTAGGCAATTGCCCCTTTAGGACCTGTTATTTGGAAGACACGGGTTTTTAATTTGAGGCAGTTTTTGCATAGATACAGTTCCAATTTTCTTCGCTCATTTCTGGGTTTTAACTTCTTTAATATTCAGTAATATCAAGAGCACGCTGATGGGTTTTATTTTGTTGTCATTATTAAGGGAAAGAGTAATGAAAGAGGTGCAAGGAAATGTTTAACTTGTCTCTTCCTACCTTTTATCACTCTAGATGCCTGCCACATTATTTTGCCTTATGGGATTAAAAACTGCACATTGGTGAGTGGTGGTAAAGCAGCTCTTGCACTCCTATTAACTTTTAACATAATGGAACAGAGATGAAAGAGTAGCATCTCTGCAGAGTGTTTACAGAAGTTTTTATTTCCTCTGAGATAGTGAGATAATTTTTGCTACTAGTGGTCAGATGTGTCTATGGCTCAAGAACTTTGTTTTTCCCTTATTTCCTATGCCATGTTGTTTTGTATTCTGAGATCCTGCATAGAACAGGCAAGTTGCCTGCATATTTCCTGAGAGACTTTTTTTTTTCGCCATTTTTCTGAATCCTTTACTTACTCAACAGCAACTTGTAACAGCCTTCAGTCAAAAGTTGACACTTCTTGTATTCTACCCTTATTCTTAATCACGCTCCTTTATTGCAAAGAGATAACAATAAGCACCTACAATTTTACCTCAGACATTTTGGTTCAGTTCCTGTATTAATCTCTTTTCATATAATCTCTGCATTTCTATCAGTGGCTATCGAGAGTGGAGTGATATTCTTGATGACCACTCTTCAGCTAAAATTTCAGTTCATCTTTCATAATTCAGTATTTACAACTGATAATCCTCACTGTATGAAAGCTTAGCATCTATGAAACTCATCCCTTTCTGGCTATGGGCACACAAGGCCTTCACAGCTCCTGGAATTCACTCAGTGTGTTTGTACAGCCATAAAGAGAGCAATGCTTCATGTCATGGGGTGCTGGCAAGGCTAAGGTTTGGATGCAGGTGCAATGAATTTACTTCCTCTCTGAAGCTGGGGCTTGGGAGAGGAACTGTAATTTTACTGGGACTGAATCATTCCTCTTTACAAAGTACACAGCTTGAGTCTGAACATGCAACCCATATTTTATCCCGAAACTCTGAAATGCACATATTTTGATTCTGATGCTCCTAAAAATTTATAGGATTTGTTGGAGAAGTTTGGTTTTCCTGAATATAACTAGGCAAAAAGTAGGTATTAAATTCTGTACCATGATGAGAGTAGATTCATATTTCTCCCCAAAACAGTGATGAGAAAATTTAAAAAAATAAGCATTATTGTGGAACTTTATAAAACGATAAACCAGTAAAACAGAAGCAAGCACTATCCACATTTTTAGAAGAAAAATTAAAATAATTTTGAACATAATAATATTAAGAAATTACTTTCTTAAAAGCTCTCCCGTATCTACTAGATTTTACTATTGAGTTTTTAATTTTGTAATTGGCACTTCAAAGTGTGTTTATCACAGTCAGCTCTCTGTCCAATATATTTCCAACTTTTTGAGATTTAGAAGAGGACTAAAATGAATAATTTTCTTTTCCTGGAATTGAGTGTAGGTGTATCCTGCATAAACAGTGTATAAATGTTTTATGAATCAGACCCTTAATTTTCACAATTTTTGAGGCATTTATAAGCATCCCTCCAAAATGAATAGCACCTTTCCTTACCTAGAAATAGAACAGAAATAATTTCACTTATTATCTTCAGAAGCTTGCACTTTTAACTTTTAAAGCAGTACTAAACAATTTGTGTAAAGTAAAATTGTAGGTTTATGCCTTTTTTTGTCTAAAGGAAGGGGAACAATTGTGTACATTTTAATTTATATGATGGTCTGCATGAAATTGTAGACACAAGACTAAACATCCTGCATAAAACTGGTGTGTCAATACAAAGCTTCCAGACTGGCATTGTCAAGGTGCCTTGCAGCATTTTTGCTCAAAGCAGCACTACAAAAAAAGAAGTAGCTTTTCACTAAATTCCTGGGAAAGGGAAGTGGGAACTGGGAAGCTACCCATCTGCAAAGATCTGAAGTTAGATCTTACATCTCCTCTCAAGACACCATCAAACAACTAACGACTTGTCAATAAAGCCAAGCATCTACTTTGAAGTCATTGTCATGAAACTCATTAAGGCCACAAAAGCCAAGGGTTAGTATCCTTTTAACATCAGCAGATTATGAATCTAGTCCCTTTAGGAAAATGGCTTCACAGTCTGATCCAGATCCTTCAGCTACAGAGTAATACATAGGCAAACAAACTGATTGCCACTCTTGTTAGAAATGTAAAACTTGGGTTTAAACCTTTTATGTACAGGCAGATTTTAGCTAGTTTGAATTAGCAAGATGTGAACATACTTTGAATTCAAATGTACATGTTGAAGTACTATGTAATCAGCTATCACTGGAGGAAACTACTTCTGGAATATATTATAAATCAGCTTTTTATTGCATTTTAGAGGTGTGATCACCAATTATTTGTCTCCTACACTTAACTTTTATATCCATAATTGCTTATGCAGCCATATTTTTTATCTAGTGAGTGTACAAAAGAGAAGAATGTCTCAAGTGTGCTACAGTCAGGTATTATGTCTCTTTTGAAACAAATCTTAGACTTTATGTTCTCTTTAATAATAATGGTAAGTAGAATTTGGACAGATTATTTCAAAAGACTTTAACTATATCATAAAGACAAATGCAAGTATCTTCCCAAATAAGACCAGGAGATACTCTTGCACTAGATACACTTGTGAAACAAAACTGTTTGTCATTGGAAGGCTTTATAGCATGGTTTATCTGACTCTTGATTGTCTAGAGTCAAAATTCAATGGACTCATTTGCATTGAGTCACTACCTCTGTAATCGTAATTTTATATCTCTGAAACAAATAAACTGTAGATAGTAATTTAGCTTTGAGTCTTGCCATAGGGCAAAAATCTGTTCCCATCCAAAATTGTGACTGATCATTATTACCACAAAACCTGGCCTGTGTCTTGAAGACATATTCCTAATGGAAGTCATAAGTGTTGCCTTCTTAGCTATATTTCAGATTAAATATTGGTTTCTCTTTCTGATGGATCTTCAGGAGCTTTATCAGCTCTGCTGGAAGCATCTTCATTCTCATTGTTTGTTAATGGTTCTGCTTCCCTTGGGTCAGCATTCTTCTGTGCTTTCAGCTTCTCATCTTCTAACTTCTTTTCTTTTGCCAAAAGCCTGTAGTTGATGGCATTGCCAATGAACAACCAGATACTGGCCACAGTCACGATCACTCCGCAGACAAAATACATGTACTTATATTCCCCAGTAACATCTACTAACCAACCTGAAATACAAAGATAAGAAAAGAAAAAGTGTATTTAGACTAGGATTCTAAATAAAATCCACATCTTTCCCTTGGTAAAAATATCTATATATTTTTTGGTTTTGAAGTTGGAGCAGAAATGCATTTTCAGCATGTTAAAGCTGTCTAACATAGACAGTGGAACTCGTAAAAAAACCCTGTATTAATCCGGATAGCAATTGAAGACACTGACAATCATAAAATGTTGAAGAACAAAGTAAGTAAATCTTAATGAATAATGACAGTTTTTCAGTTCTTTTATTTTCATTCTTTCATTTCCTTATTATTTTATTCACCTCCTAATTTTGTTTTCCTATTGTTTGGAGTGACAGTCTGACACTCACTGAGGCTGCATAAAGACAAAAGGATGAAGAGGTATGTGCCTTTTTAGGCTGCTGTCTCTGTGCATCAGCTGCCTGCTTTTCACTTTTACTTTCCTCTGACTGGTGAGAGATAGAAAGGCTTCTGCCTTCAGCCATCACACTCAACTGCTGAGTTTTAAACTCTGAGCCCTGTACCTAAAACTTGCATTCAGACCTCTGAGATTAAATTTCTTTATGACAAGGAGAGTAAAATATAACAGTTCTTCCAATTTATGAGACATTCCTTCTAAATTTTCCCAATTCCCAAATTAACATCTGTACGTATCCAAGTATTTAGCTCTGAAGTTTCCTACACTACAATTGAAACTCACAGAGTAAGCTGCACCCTTCAATTTAGTATGCATTTAGATGCTTTTACTGGGCTGAAAACATAATGCCAGCCTATTCACCTGATACACATTTACAAGCCATGAAATTATTCCAGACTTTTTTTTTCACAAAGCTAGTATTAGGACAAATTCAAATAGCACTGCAAGTATACAACTCACTTATTAGTGTAAATAGTGCAATCTGTTGATTTTTATCAATGAGCAGTCTCATAAAAATATATTTAAAAACAAAATTCTGAATTAGAAATGCTTCAGCATACTATTTTAAAACATATGAACTAGTCAAAACTGGAGCTTAACTTTTCCGTATGTTCACCCCTTTGTTGCCTCTGTTTAACAAGTTAAATCAATTATTCATGGTGTTATAGCACAAAAAAAAAATGCTTTCCAAAACTCCTGGAAAGTTTTTATACTGAAAAATAAATAACTGTGTAAGCTACTTCTCCATAAATATTGGATTTTATATCTTTTGAGTTGATACTGATCTCAGAACCTCACTGAAAAGGCTGGACTCCAGCGGTTAGAGGCTCAGACTCCCCACTAGGTGGCACAGAAAGAGTCTGTGTGAGGATATATTTTGCTCTACCTTAGCCAAAGTGGATTTGTATGTTAAATGATGAGAAAAATATGGAATGCTTTTAGACATATTGAAAATTTACTTGCATAAATATTATTTTACCGAAGTGAGTGTAACTGTTTTGGGATATTCAGAATTGCACATACAATCCTATTTTCATTGAAATACTGACAGTAATCTGACGTATTTTGGTATATAAATGCTTTTAGGCACACAATCTTGCTGACTTCTGAGGCAGTGCTAATGTGGGTACAGTGCTAATGTTCATTAGGCTGGCAATCTCACTATCTCTATATTTTCATATTGTTGGGCTTATACTGCAACACACGCACCAAGACACACACCAATGCTTCTCAATAAAATTAGAACATCTATTTTTTAATTTCTTATATCATCAGAAATCTCAATAATATAAAGCTTACTATCAGCATTACTGAATACTGAGAAAATAGATAGCAAACAGAAAATACTTTCTGAAAATACTGTTCATTTTTGCTGCTAGAAGCCCAAGTGTCTTGAATAAAGTCTAGGTGATACACCTAGGCTCCCTTTAAGCTCCCCTTACACTTGAAAAGAGAAGTTGGTGACGTTAACGTCTTTCAGTCAGTTCATCCTCTGCATTGCCTTGCCCCATCTATTGGCTATAGAAACAGGCTAAAGGACTGGCTGTGAGCAGAGCTGGGGTGTGAAATGATGCCAGGGTGCAATGCTCCACAGCACCTTGATGGAATCCCACCATGTGTGCACCCTGCCTAAAATGCTGAGCAGGCCTGTGTTTCTTCTGACGCTTTCCTGTTAGTTTTTCCTCTCTGAAAATGCCCGTTCTCTCTGTTTAGATGAATTAAAGGTGTTTAAGCAAGTCTAAGTGAGCTTAAACAGGCTGCCCCTAGGTTGGAGCAAAGTAACTGATGCAGTTATTTCTTACTATCAGGCTGTTACGGTACATTTCTAGTAAAAGGAAAACATTAAGGACAATGTTTATATTAATTCAATGTTACATTGCAAGATTATGCAGTAATGTCTGACAAAATGGAAAGAAATAGATTCTTACCTCCTAGAGGAGGGCCTATGAGCACAGGGCAGCATTCCACAATGGTGACAAGTCCCACCGCACTGGAAAATCTGGCAGCTCCAACAAGGTCCATCAAGGTCTCAAAAAGAACGCTGCTAACCATTCCAAATGCAAACCCAAAAAATACAGCATATATCACCAAGCCAGTGTAATTTTTTGCCAGAGGGCACAAGATATGACAGACTCCATTGTACAAGACAGCAAAACTAAAAAAGTACTGAATCTTTGGGCGGATAAACCTGGAGTTTGCCACAAGTCCCATGGAAGGCCTAGCAAACATGTCTACAAAGGCTAAGATAGAGAGCAAAAATGCAGCAGAATATTCATCAATTCCCTTGTGCTTGGCATAAGGAGCCAAGAATACTATTGGAGCAAAGAAACCAATAAACATAATGACATTTCCTGACAAATATATCAGAAACCCTCTGTGTTTGAAAAGGGACAGATCTAGATACTTATTCATAGTTTGCCAACAAGACTTCTTGTTGTTTTTGTGCAAGGCAGAATCTCCTGTGCCTTTTTCAACATCTTTTTTCACAGGAGGGGCTTTTTTTGGTCCAACAGGTCTCATTAGTGACCCAGCCACACAGCAGTTCAAAAGAAGTCCACCCAGAATAAGAAAGCTTCCTTTCCAGCCAAAAGCATTAAAGAGGAATTGATTGAGAGGTGCCAATGTGCTCAGAAACACTGGACTTCCAGCCATTGCCAATCCATTAGCGATGGGACGCTTCTTATAGAAATACTTGCCAATCATGGTCAAGGCAGGCTGTAAGTTGAATGCTAAACCCAGACCTAAACAACACATAAAAGACAATATTATTGCAGGTCATGCAGTGAAAATCACATCTCAGCGCTTTCAAGTTATTTTTAAAATGACCAGTATCCAATCCAGTGACTCTCAATATTGAAACCAACTAGCATCAGAAAATGAAATACAGCCTCATAGATGTCTATGAGTGCTCATACCAAGACTGTGTCATGGTGGCACTTGATCATTTTCCCCTGCAGTGCTGCATTGAAAGTCAAAACTCCTTTTCGTGTTTCAGCAGTGATAGAGACAGGGGAATCACATACAGAAAAATGATGGTATCTGTGCCTTGACTCACCATTTTTTTATTTGCTAAACTATAATACAATTCTCTCCTGGCTCATTTAACAAAACTTATTAAATGTCACCTCAGCTACAATGAATGCAGTGTTTATTTAAATGCATAAATCTTCTAATTTCCTATTTCCAACCCTAATTAAGATACAACTTGTCTGTAAAACTGGAGGATAAAATAGAAAATTATTTCCCAGCATATTCAGCTCTCCTTCCCCAGGTCACTATTAAGGAGTTTTAAAGGACACATGTGGGAGCAGAACACCCACCCAGAGCAGTTGAGTGTATAAACTGAACCCAAAGCTGAACCTCTTGGCCTTCTCTCTGTATTAAGACATCTAAGCCATAAATTCTAATATGCCATAAATTCTAATATGCCTCTGCTTGATGGTACAGGAGAGAAACTCTCTTCCTTGATAGGCCCATTCCCAGATTCTGACATTACTCTTTCAGTAGGCACCAAGTTTAGGATGTCAAAAATAAAGACTTTTAAGGAATAATCACTGAATAAAAACAGACTCCTTTAGTCCCAACATAAAGGAAGATGACCCTGAATATACAGGTATTATCTCATTCATTTATTACCTGCAACATTTCACCTATCCTTCCTTATTCTGAGAAGGGAGTTAAAAAAACCCCAGAACTTTTAATAATGAGATTCTTTAATTTACTGGCATTACAATGAGTTTAAATCATTACTTTAGGTGATATCTAGGCCTGTGATAGATGATCATGAATAATTTTATTTGGTGACTGACCCTGGGGGATTTTAAACAGAAAAATATTTAACTGAAAGTTGTTAGACTTTTCTGTGAGATTATGTGTATGTAAAAAACCTACAGAAATCTGGTGCAAGTTTTCACAATTCTACTAGAATTTGGCCAGACTCTGCCACCCTGTTTGCAGTGCAACATGACTGAAAGCTAAAACAAATGTGAAATTGTACACAAATGACTGTAATAAGTGCTGTCATGAGCCAATCAATTTTTATACCACAATTATAGTGCAATGTGGAAATACATACAGCATTTATTGAATAAATTCATCCGTTGTTTCTGAATTGTCCTAGGAAATAATTTAATATCATGCCAGTTTCCTTTAATTTAAAGGATTAGATAGCTGAAATTAACTGATCTTACTACCTTCTTGGATTGCATCTGTATACAGAGAATTCTTGGTCAGTGAGGCTCATTTGTAGAACAATATTAGAAATAGTTTGTTATACATAATATAACCTTTTAAACAGGACTCTTACCTCCAACCACACCAATACATATATACAGCTCAAGGACACTATTGCAGAAGGAGGATGCAATCATTCCAAAAGAACAGAGGATACCCCCTGCTATCATCACAGGCCGGCTACCATACTTATTCACCAAAATGCTGCTTATGGGACCTGTTGGTAGAAAGAAAATGCAATTTCAGGTAACAGGTAACTCTATCTTTGTATTTACAACGTGTTGGAATGCTTTCCTCTTCCATCCCAGAAAATGTTAAACTGTTTCTATACCAATCTGTCTTACAAATACTCTGTGAATTTGCAGACACAAGACTGGATGAGGATATACTGCCTCCATGACAATATAAATATTGATTAGTTATGGAGATGGATAAAAAGATTAAAGACATCAGACAAGCAAGAGGGATTGTTACAGTTCACAAACAATCAATACCAAGATCGGTCAATGAAAATTTTGAAAGTGCAAGGACTGAAGAATTTCAAGTATGAGACAGGTATCAAAACTCCACAGAGCAGGAGGAACCTCCAGGCAAGCAGACTAAAATTACTTAAACTGCAGCATGTCCTGCACCCCTACTTAGAACCACACATAGGCTTAAAAATATTGTTAAATCAGAACATAAATCTCTGGCCCCTGAGGCTTGCTTTCCCTTACCTTATCAAGAGAGGAGTGCTAATGCACAGTAAGATAACTATAGACTGTCTGGGAAAATTTAAATTGTGGTTCAGCATAAAAACCTATAAAATTAAAAAATATTGCTCTAGGTCCATTTTTCAGTTTCAACTGCAATTCAGTTTATGGTATAATTACATCCATACTAACCAAACAGCTAGTGTGCAATTTAGCATGACATACATTATATGTTTTTGAACAACCATGGCTAGAATAGATGGTGTGCTACATATCAAGGCTAAGAGGTTGTCAAAGCTCTTTAGGTAAACCTGCATAGCATCTGCTTGCACTATATTTGGTCCAAACCATTACAAACAGTCTTGCTTTTGCAATAACAGATGGTAGCCAATACAAAATTTTTAACAAATAAAAGCAAAGAACCCAAAAACCCCAACATCATAGAAAGCAATGCATTTCAAACTTAAGACAGAGCAGGTACCTAGCACAAAATGGAATGCCGTGATTTGCATCTGAGTTCACTGCAAGTTATTCACTATACTGGTAACAGTTTAAAGTCTCTGGTTTTATGAAAATCTAAAGGAAAAAATGCCAGAAACTTCATGCAGTGAAAAACCAAATCAAATGAAATTTAAAAGTGTGCTTTCATAGGCAAAGTTATATTTTAGACTCCAATCTTTGAATTACCTTAAATGCATTAGAGAATTACTATTGATAGGCTGAAAATGTAAATTACTATTTGCATATACACAACAGAAGTCTTAAAAATATGTCAAATGATCAATTTTTACCTTACTTCCGTATGGAAATAAGTTTCTACAATAGAGTTGCCCTGTGCCTGCCTGTCTTTTCTAATAGCTCATTAATACAGAGATCAAATTGTAATTAACTTGACTGGAAAGCAAAGATTTGAGTGATGTTTTGATCTTAGTTTGTGTATTTATTAAATAGTCCCAGGGAGTCTTAAGCATAACTATTTATTGAAACTAATAGACTTAAACATCCACAGCATGGAATGGACACCCAAATAGACAACAGCCCAGGGAGTTATTAAAAGACTTTAGAACACTTATGAAGCACTAAAAGGTTTAACTGAGAGCTTATATGACAACATAACTAACATTTCTTTATTTCCATTTGCAGGGAGCCACTAAGCAGAACTATGACAAACAAGGCTTTCCCCTTTGAGACCATATGAAGAAAGCAGTGAAACATGGAATAACATGATTCTAGGGTTATGTTTGGAAAATTAATGGTTGGGCTTCTGTCTGAGTTAGAAAGCAAGCCCTTTTGAAATATGTAAACAATAGAAATAATTTCTCTAAATAAAAAAAAGACCCTTTTAACTGGAAATCTCTTTTTAACTTAAAGCAAAACGTTTCATCCCGGTATCAAATAATAGCTATAAGTTTGAAAATAAATAAATCTAAGGCAAGTAAAAAAAATCTAATTGTTGTTATTGCTAAACACAGTAACAGTATTCACTTAAGACATATAAAAACAATTCTTTTTAATTTAAAAAAAAAAAAAATCCCCAGTTCTTCTTCCTGTGATGACATGGAAGTATTTACAAAATTGAAAATGCAAAAATTTGTTTAGTATTTGCTAACAGACAGTTCCTTACCAGGAACAGGAAACCTGCATCTCTGCTGATCTTCACTGTAGCAGTTAGGCTGGGACTTTAAGTTACAGCTCTCCAGATCAAAGCACGTAATATTAGCTTCACCTACAAGACCTAATAGCTGAGCTCAAATATGGATGTATTAATTCAGATAGGTTGTCTGAGCCTGACTCCATACTTTAAAATGAGATAAATTTGGAATGTATCATGAATTTAAAAACCCTTTAAATATAATACTCCCTTTGAGCTGTTTTCTTTAAGTTAATGATGTGTACTTACCACCACACCTCCCTTAATTTGAGGTTTTCTTTACGTATATTCCAGTATTTTAATTTAAAATTTGTGCATGTGGGAAATATTAATTTTTGTACAAGCCACAAAGTTAGTTTAAGCTCCCTAAATTATCTAGGACACTCTTCCAATGTGATAAGTAGGTTAAACATTTTATTCTGACATCCGTGTATACACTTTGATGAGAAATCTCATAAAATAATGCATTTTCATACCTTAACATAGATGTTTCTACATAAATTCCAGCTGTTTTCCTGCCATCATATGTTTTATAGCCTTGTACAAATTTCATGTCACATCTAACATCTTCTACAATTATTTAAGTAATGCTCACATGCCAGCATTCCTTGTATATTCTTTATTTTTAGACAAAGGAAGATTAAGCTGTTTAATTATTATTACACTGTCAAAACCTTGCTATACATTAATATATATTAATGCACTAAAGGACTGCTGGATCGCTGAATCTACTTTCCCAAAGCCTGAAGTAACTGCATAACAGATGTTAAGTCAGGAGACCCACAAGAATATTTACTCTGGTCTCTCCCTTAACACCCACAAACCACCAGCCACAAAAAATTATATACTCCCTAAAGCAAATTTAAGACCATTATCGTAATATGCTAGCTGTACTTTTGTTTTATATCTTTCTGTTTCAAGCAAAGGACCAGGCTGTGAGACAGTAACTGTAACCAGCACCACTGAAAAACAGTTTCAGGAAGGCCTGTGCTTTATAAGACAAGAAAAAATAGCTGCTTTTCACATTGTTTGTCATTATGCCAAGGGAAAAGTGGCAAAAGTCATTTCAGTTGTGTGAGCAGAGATGGGATCATGCATTTTGGAGCTGTGTATGATGTTTCATACAGAATCTATAATACTGTGACACCCATGCTCTCTTTCACTGGCTCAAAAGAGCATTTACTTGCACTTGTGCACAAAGAAGTTGTGGATGCTAAGAGCACATTTAGATTAGATGTTATGAAGAAAATCTTCCCTGTGAGGGTGGTGAGGTCCTGGAAGGGGCTGCCTAGAGAAGCTGTGGCTGCCCCAGGCAGGTGGCCTGGATGTGGCCAGGTTGGATGTGGCTCTGAACACTGATCTACTGGCAGGTGTCCTGTCCATGGCAGAGGGGTTGGAGCTAAATCATACCATCAGTCATAGATTGGCCTGGGTTGGAAGGGACTTTAAAGGGCATCTAGTTTCAAACCCTTTAAGGTCATTCGCAAAAAATGTCTCCCCATCCTTCTTGGAGGGTCCCTTCAGGTAGTAGAAGGCCACAATTAGGTTACCCCACAGCCCCCTCTTTTCCAGGCTGAACAATCCCAATTCTCTCAATCTTTCCTCACAGGAGAGATGCTCCATCCCTCTAATTATCTTGGTGGCCTCCTCTGGGGCTGATCTAACAGGTCAATCTTCTTTCTGTGCTGGGGGTCTCACAGAGGGATGCAGCACTGCAGCTTGCAGAATATAGGGGCAGTACAGAGCAGAGCAGAGAGGAATCCCCTCCCTGGCCCTGCTGCCCACGCTGCTTTGGATGCAGCCCAGGACATGTTTGGCTCTCTGTGCTGGGAGGGCCCATGGCTGGGTCATGTCCAGCCTCTCCTCTCCCAGCCCCCCGAGCCCCTCTCAGCAGGGCTGCTCTCCATCTGTCCATCCCCAGCCTGTGCTGATACCAGGGTTTGCCCCAACCCAGGTGCAGCACCTGCCCTTGGTCTTGTCAAACCCCATGGGATTCCCATGGCCCCACTGCTCAGGCCTGTCCAGGTCCCTCTGGATGGCATCCTGTGTCAACTGCACCACTCCTGTGTCATCTGCACCACTCAGCTCAGTGTCATCTGCAAACTTGCCGAGGGAGCACTTGATGCCTTCATTCCTGCCATTAATGAAGATATTACACATTATAATTTATAAAAATAAAAAATAAAGTCCCAGTGCAGACCCCTGAGAGAAACCATGTGTCACAGATGTCCATCAGGACTCTGAGACATTGACCACTATCCTCTGGATGTGGCTGTCCGACCAATTCCTTATCCAGCTAAAGTCCCCTCATCAAGTCCATCTCTCTCCAATTTAGAGACAAGGATGCAGGGGTCAGGTCTGAGGGTTTACAGAAATCCAGAGAGATGACATCTGTAAACCTTCACCACTGGTATGGTGACTCCATCATGGAAGGGCAGTAGGTTGGTCAGGCAGGGCCTGCCCTTCGTGCAGCTGTGCTGGCTGTCCAGAATCACCTCCCTGTTCTCCATGTGCCTTAGCAGAGCTTCTAGGAGGAGCTGTTCTATTAGTCCTGGTTTGATTTCTCACTGCTGCAATACAGTGATATAATTAGAGAGCACTCTGTAATTTCTCTCACATACTGCCAGTGCATTCATGCTTTCTATTTTGCTACCTCCATTAATTTTAGAATGGAACTAGAGATAAACGTTCCTGATAAAAAGGTAATTTTTTTTAACATATATTGACAATGCCATTACAGTGTTCATAGTGCCATCAACCCAAAGCAACATGAAATGACTCAGTCTGAACAATACGACATTTATTTAAATGAAGTGAATTTCTGAAAGAAGTTGAAAATAAATGTAGTAATATTTCAAATTACACTAATGCTACATTGTAGATTGCATCCTGTCAAGTGGTTTAAACACATTTTCAGCCATCTGCTCTGCAGAGTCAATGCAGCTGTCTTTCCAGTCAAGGTTCATCTTTTATTTCTGTTTCCTACAAGGCTGGAAAAACCCAAGGAGCCCCAAGAATTAATATTAGTATAAACTATTTGCTAAGATCAGTCCAACTTTCTCTCTTTCTTTTTTTTTAATATGAAGTCTACTAATGAAAACTCATTCAATCACAAAGGCTTTAAGCAAATTCTTAGCACTGCTAATGAAATCCTATCTCTGGTATTCAGAGGAAAAGCAACTCAAAATGCTTAAAACCTGTTAATTATATTGGAAAATACTTTCAAAGTATGCTGTTTTTCTCAAGTAGGTCTAAGACCAAATATTATGCATTTTGTGACAGTTTAATCTCTCATTCAAAAGCCTTTTGCTAAATTCTTTTAGTATTCTTGGACAGGCTTTGACAGAAGAAAAATAAAAATATTAAAAAGTCATGCAACTATTTTTGCATTATTTTTTACATTTGTATTCTTTATCATGTTTCTGGGAACGGTAACCTGCATTTCTGACATATCCCATGTGTTTGTGTAACAGTAGTGAAGTAAATTAGTTCAAGAATCCTTGGAAAGTTTTCTCTGTAGTTTTCTGTGCATTTTGCAGCATTTTTTTTTCCATTTCATATAACATTTACAACTGGCTGCACTGATTCCATATACCTAGACAACACAGTAACCTTGACAGAAAGCAATGAGGAAATACTGCTCTTGCAGTAAATACCACCAAACAGAAATGTGTAACAACGAGTTAGGGCTGTTAGACTATGAGATAGGAGAACTCAGCAGCTAAAAGCTCAGCCTGCCAGGGAGGACGCAGTCAGCTGCTCAACCATCCATCACACTTGGCTCTCCACTTCCCCTGCTCTTAACTATATTCCCTCAGTGTCATTACTCTGAACACTCACATTCTCACTGGTGTCCTGAAGGAGCCTTGTATTCCATCAAGCTTTTATCTTTTGATCTCTAATGAGCATTAATTTGACCTTCCTCTATTCCTTTGAGGTTTACAAGGAATGCAGTAATTGTGTGTGTGGTAACACACAGGAGCCTGACTGATGGAAGAGTGCTCAACCCTGGCTTCTCCCTCACGGTTCCTCCTCTCAAAAAGGCTACATCTGCAAGGTTTGAAGTGAAGTGTTGAAGTCAGAAACACATATGTCTGACTGCAAATATAAGCTGCCTTTTCCTGAAATGTTCAGGAAAAGCAAAATAATTGATCAGTGGCACTGGTACTTGCTCTAAAAGTATTGCTTTTATGGAGGTAACACTTGATCTGCTTTGGTATTTGTGCTTTTCTAGTGATACATCAGAGACATGAATCAAGGTCTTTACATATTTTGATTAAAGCTCTTGTTTGGCTTGCAGGTTTTTTTCTTGTTTGTTAGGGCGCAAATGTGTATGGAGTTATGGACCATGTAATTTAGAAAATGTCTTCAAGTTAGCAAATTGCTCTATATCTATGAATTTTAACAAGCTGGAAAAAGGCCCAGTTTTTAATCAAGGAGTGTCCATGCTGATTATTATTTACATGGATACGTATCAATGCTTTATATTAATTATGTTTTGCATGCTCTACTGCAGAATTTTTTTATGAAAGGCTAAAACACTTGATCACAATGCAGAAGACTTTCAGACATTTCATGGCATATCTTTTGAAATGAGCAATATGAAACTTCATCATATTTAATAGGAAATTAGTGCAATTCTGTGAGCTACTGAACAGTCAGCAGATTTCAGAAACATATATGGTCACTGACTAAAAAAGCTCTGGCCCAAAATTAACTGCCAAATTTCATATTGACACCTTTATCATGAAAAGAAATAAGATACAGAAAAATACTTCAGCATTCTTTAAAAGTTTCCTTATATTTGGTTTCCGGTTACCTTCAGTATCACGGAGTAGACTGAAGCCCATGCATAGATATTTTCAAAAACTATTCTTTCAACTTAGAAAAAGGTAGTAAACAATTAAAAAGAAAGGAGGGAACAAGTTAACGATGAGATGGAGCACAAGCACCTATGAGAGTTGTATTTAAACACAGACCCTGTAACACCAAGCACATTATTTTTCCAAAAACATCCTGCATCCTTCTGTAAAGGGAAATAGCATCAGTGATGCAAGATTACATTGCAAGTAATCTTCTTCATTTCTTCACAGAAAACCAAAGCAACCAGCTTGTAAATTGAGCATGTAGTGTATCAACATGAAGATTAGAAAATTCAGTGGCAAATAATGAGATATTGGGAAAAATTAATGAAAGTTTTCTGCAGAGGAAAAGACAATGAATTTTAAAGCTAAGTATTTAACAGTAATTAAGACCTCAGGATGTCATAGGCTTGCATGAATCTAAATTTAAAACAACTTTTCTGACTCAAAAAATGTGTTGGGGATTTCACTTAATATTACTGTTAAATGTAAAACGAACCTGTGCCATTAAAAGCTACTTGTTCTTCAAATGAAAAATCAAACAAGGAAGGACTTATTCACTATTCCCCCCTGGAAATACAGTAAAGATAATAATACAAATATATAAATATTAGTAAATATAATTATCTACAGCAGTATACCCTGTACAAGGTAATAATTTCCATTTCTTTCAGGGATTCATTTGAAATTTCATGAGGCATAACTCAAATGTTCTCACGAAAATGTGCAGTGGGATTTTTTTTAGAGATATCATCTTTGGAGTGTTATCCTTCTGTCTCTGTAGTTGGCTGAAATGACAGGCTAAGTTCAATTTGGTAATAACTGTGTTTGAGCATGTGAACTGGAAGTATCCCATTTCTGAGTATTTAAAATAAAAACTAATAGGTTTACTTTGAGGGCACAAAGGGAAATTAGTACTACTCAGAAACTAGAGGTTTAATTATAGTTAAGCAGAATTTCTATCTAATAGTTTTTCTGTCTCAAAAACAATCTTATTAAAAAAACTGCTATACCCAGAGACTACATACTCACACAAACACAAAACAAAAAAACCCAATGCTTTCCCTCATGTGATTGATGGGCTCAATGATAAAAGCGGGTTGTTTTTTCTAGAGATAACAGAAGATACTTATCCCATTTATAAGTATTTTTCACCTGAAACCTTCTGAACTCACTCTTTAACTTTCAAAGAACTCAAAAATTTCTAATTGAAGACTCAGTGTTTAGTACTTTTTGCCTTTCCAAAGCAGATTACATTTTTTAGCTATCAAACTTGTCTTTACAGCTTACTAACTGTGAACCAGATTGCCAAACAAGTTCTGTATATTCTGCTGTTCCAAAGGGGGGGTGATTTTCTGCAGATATAAAACTAAAAAAAAAAAAAGACAGAGGTTACACTATACCACAGTAAAAATTATAATTATAAAAAATTGAAAATAAGAGATATGTAGTTTATCTAAGAGATAACTGTTGAGAACTAAAAAAGCTAAGCCCCCCACCCCCTAAAAAAAAACCAAAAAAAAAAAAAAAAAACCCTGAAGAATTAATGCAAATATTGATTTTATTTCTTCATAGACATTTTCCATAAACCATGTTATTGGATATTTACAAAGGCTTTCCTTTTTTTCTTCCTTCCTCTTCTTCCTCTTTGAGGAATGGCTGCCTTTTCTAAAAATCTGTGTGTATTCACATGTGAACACAAAAATTGTAGATGTACATTATTCACCACCTTCTATTTATTATTCCCTATTATCATTCATTATTTTCATAACCCCTAAAAAAATCCATGGCTACTTTTCCTGGAAGCAGAATAACACTTTGTCAATTCTGCCCAGAAGAATTTTAGAGAGCAAAAAGTTATAACAATTACAATAGCCCAGGCTATTGAGTAGTTCTTGGGAATGTATTCTCTCCAATTCAAACCAATAAATTTTTCAGATAATGCATTTTCACTGAAAGATCCAGCCAACTTCAGTTAAGATTAATATTATCATTTGGATTTCTCTGTCTTCTACAAATTACCCATCATATTAAAGTTCATACAATATCCCATTCCCATCCTGCACCCCATCCTACAGTTTATTTGTTTTCTTCCAGAATAATATTATAATTGACTCAAGTTAGAAATCATTCCTTAGATACGGTTGCAGGCAATAATATGTAATTTCAGAGAATGCACAGGACACTTGCTTCCTCTCCGTTACTCCTTTATCATATTCCTTTCTGCTCTCAGTTTTGCACTGTATAATTAAACTCCAAATGGAAAATACTGAATCTATTACCTATGATGTGTCTCTGGACCTCTTACTTTGAATTATGGATCATGAGTGGATCATTAATTCTCATCTACATATTTAAAAAATGTGATGAGAAGTATAAATCTGGATGTATGTATTTATAACTTGGAAGTGTCCACAGAAGTCATCACATTTAGGTCATTGTCAATAACATTGTAAGATTATTTCCAAATGCACTTAACACATTAGTACCATCAGGCTTAAACTCTATTTTATAGGAAAAAACCCCAAAACTTAAAGCATTATCATTTTAATTACAATTTTTTTACTAATATCCAGTAAAATGCATATGGCATTTTTCAGTGCTAACATTTAGAAGCCTAAGTGTGTCAGTTTCCCAAAATCCTTTACAAACCATGAATTAGACCATAAATTAAGCCATAATTTCTAAATAATTTGATACTTTAATAAAATATTCTATTTAGTAACAAAATAAATATTTAATGATACATCTTCCCAGCGTGCTGATGGAATGGGAACATGGAGGGAAAAGCGAAAAGAGAAAATGGAAAGTTGAGGGGAAGAGAAAGGACAAACAAAACAGAAGGGGGAAGGGAATTTATCTGTGTTTTAAAGATACCATATAAAATGGGAACTGAGCATTCTCATTAGATTTTGGCACCTATTTAGAGTGTAAGTGGAGACAGTGGTAGTGTATTAATGGGATCATACTAGCTCCCCACTATTTTTCAAAATACATTCAGTTGCCAATTAAAACTGAGACTCTGTGAAGCTTCATTTGCTTTGGTTTTTTCCCTGTTTTCAGACAAGTGAAAAATAGGATGTCCTTATATTGAGAAAAATCTGTTAAATTATAGAATTATATATAAAGTAAAAAACACTGACTATTTGTCCTCCTGATCAAAAAGACTAAAAGCAATATAAACTGTTAAATGCCTAGAAACATGAAGAAAAAAAAATCAAAATTAGAATAATGAACAGCTAAAAGTTATCAAAATAACTCTTGATCGAAAACAGTAACAATATTTATGTGATGTAATGTTTTTCATTTTTTTCATTGCATGTTCTTTTCAACTGCTCAAATTAGTAGCCTTTATTAAACCCTTAAAGAAGTGGAAATTTTGAGGACACCTCAGTCAACACATATAAAATTCTGAAAGTGTCCCAACCCAACCATTCTATGAGCCTATGAATTCCAATTTGCTTTAATTTGAGACAACCTATATTTAACTGCTTTCTAAAAATAATATTAAGTAAAACATTTACTGAATAATAAAAAATTTAAGAGTGGTTTCTAATATCTTCTCATTCTATTTTCCTTGCATCTCTCTAGCCTTTTATGGACAAATACATGTCTCAGAATAACTCTATACAATGAAGTTGATGGAGAAATCAGATACATTTCTTAAATCTTTACATCTGAGTAGATGTCAGTTTATCTTTGCATATTCCCATACCCACCTCACATATGTTTTCTCATCAGAGCTGAATTTGCCATTGAACTGTCACTTTTAGATTTCCATCTGCTTTATAAAAAGCTTTACTTGATGTGGTTTCAAATTTTTAAATTGTTCTCTGTGTAGAGTCACATGCCATTTATTTTGTGGACTCAATCAAAATTAGAATAAGTTATGACCAAGTTAGGAGTGAAAGAGTCAGGAAAAAATAGTACAAAAAGCCTGGGACTTGGACAGAGGAAAAGAAATATATTATAAGGGAGTTGGACAAAGGCTGTTATGGCGTTTGCATTTTGGCTGGACTAGAGAGGAAACAACATTCATAACATTCTCTACACAGTCTACATTGTAGAGCAGAGGATGCACCTCCACAGACAATATTTTCTGAAAGTGTGCGGGTGGGAAAGTCTGGGTCGGCTCTGCTTACATGAACAAGGAGTATTTGAGCTCTGCTTCAAAAAACAACGTGAAGGGGCTTGGTGACCTCATCCCATCCTCTTGCACCTGAAGATAGTATTTGTGTGGCTTTTGAAAAAAGAGGGGGTTTTTACCTGCTGTGAAGAAATAAAGCAACCTGCCACTGGCAGAAACCTTATTCTCCATCTACTAATGTAAAGCAGCTTTCTTCTAATGACTGTGATGCATCATAAATTCAAAATAAATTAGTGCCCATTAAAATACAGGCTTTTCATCATTTGTATTACAGATACTGCTGGAGCATCATGCATTTCTGGAGCCACCTTTCCACTAAAGAATTATGATGACATTCTTCAGCAAGAACATATTAAAATAATCCAATGAAATATACCTACTTCTGCAAAGATTTACCATGTGTGCCTGTGAGGAGAATATTACTGAAGTTTACTGAGGAAAGTAATATTTTCTTCCTACAAGAGGAAGTATGTTTCTTTTAGTAAGTTTTAATGCATCTTACTGGAAAGCAATTGGTCAGAACTTTGCCTGATGTAGACAATGTGTATATCTGAACACCCTGTCAGGTAATTTTTTATAACATCAGGTGAAATAATCTGGAAGAAATTCCATAATACAAATTTGTTCTTGTCTTAACCCCATTTGCCACTTCAGCTCTGGCTCTCTGAGCATAGGGTCAAGTGCTTTGCACTCAGCTTACTGTTTACATTTGAGTAAGTAAATATGAAGAGCTTCCAAATCACAGTGGCAAATGTAACCTTGCACACTCTTTCCACAGGTATAAGCTATGATGTTGTGTAAAACACAAGAGAATCACTCCCACATATTTTATGTGGCATGCTAGTTGATTTTTAAGGAACAATACAGAAAATTGAAAAAGCATTGCATGAACCAACTTTATACTTTAACATCAATTTAATTCCCAAGATGAAATAAAAATTTCAAGCCTCAGAATTTTCAGTTAAATTAAAACTCTTCAAAAAACTCACTCAGATATCTCTACTGTGTTCTGCCATATAAATAAACAAATTAAAAATATAACTGTGTGGCATTACCAGGAACTAATTCTTTCTCTTAGCTCAAAATAATTACAAACATTTTTTCCAAGGTTATTAGGTATCATATTGCATATCATTATCAAACAGTCTTAGGAAACTTGCAACTCACAGTTTCTTATTTTAGTATAAGCCCAAAGTGGTGTTTATTACTGTATATGCAGTCACCTAACACACACTGAACTCTCTCTGAGATGAACTGCCACATCTCATTCTGTGAGGTGTAGTCCTCTGAGTGATTGTTCATGTGAGGGGGCTCGAGCCCCTTAGAATCATCTCCAATGTTGACTACATTCTTTTCCCATGTGAGAGTCATACAATTTCAGGTCACTACCTGGAGATGTTTTGTTACAGAATCTGTTGTTTCAATGAATAATCCGTACAGTCACAGTTCCTGATTCTTGATTTCTCAGAGAACTTTGCAGCACCAGAGCTCTATGGAATCCAATAAATTAAAATCCAAGTTAGGAGATTCATACTTAAGGTCAAATTGTATTGTGTCCTTAGATTTTTGTTTTCCATTTATGAAGCAGATATCAGCTTACTAGCAAATAAGTCAGAAGTTGTATCCACTTCAATAAAGTGAATACCACCAGCTTTGCTCAAATCTTGTAATTCTTCAAAGCTAGTATTCTATACTTTATTTATATTTTATTTGGGGGAAAAGATATGAATCATTTATGAAACATGTCTTTTTAAGGTGATTATAAACAAAAATGAGATTTTAATGAATGCCTCTGAAATCATCAAAGTCATTGAAGACACATTGTCAAGAAATCTAGGTTGCAAACACACCTAACTATGAAGATATCTGCATAAATATATAAACATGCTTATATGTTGACTTGTTGACTTTAGGTAGGTGAAAAAAAAAAATTTAACTTTGAACTTTATGAGATCACTAAGGTATTTAAAATGAAGCATTTTTTGAAGGATAAGCATCAATGCTCATACTTGGAATGGAGCCCCAGGCAGTTGTTTTAGATGTCTCTGATAAGAGAGTAACATCATCAATGAAGCTATTCCTTCTCTCCAGCTTTAAACCCTTATGCTCCTTAATCGAATGTTTCATGGTACCTATTCTGGAATCTTCGTTTCTTATGGATTGTATAGTTCCTCTAAAGACAGTCTTTAAGTTAAATATCGAGAAGTAAAACCTCCTGCACTTTGTTTATTTACTTGCTGCTCTGAAAATTACAACCATTCTGATGAGGCAAGTAATAGCAGATTCATTTACCTTATTATGTACACATAAAGCTCATCAATGCGACAAAAAGGAGAGATTAATTTTGCAAGTTGGGTACATACCAGTAACTCAAATAATTTAGACCAGCACTGCTCTAGAAGCTTTTCTGAGTGAAATTTTACTTCCAAGGACATAAGATTACTCTACCTCCTAGGGAAGGCTAAATAGGACATTTTCTGCCTTCTCTTGTGCCAGTCCAATCTTGAAAGCTTGTGCAGAGTTCTTGGGAAATCCTGCAAACCTGGAAGCAATATATGTGGGACAGAGAAGCTCACCCTTTTAAAAGAACTACAAATTTCACTCAGGCAAGTTCTGTTCCAGGAAGAGGAAAGGATTCCTCCATAGGAGAGCAGTATGAGTACGGTTTGCAGCGTGACAAAGTTGGTGCTGCCAGCTGATACCGATAAGAGAAGTGTTTGGGGATCTTGTTACAAAGAGACTGAACTGTATTTAACTTTTAAATCATTCACAGAGCATAAGAAAATATATCAGATCCACGGATTTCTATCAGCTTATAATCAGCCACAGAAGAATGTAAACCTAGACAATTATTAAACAGGCCAGTTGTGTTTTTTTCTTATCTGCTTATGGAAGAAAGGGAATTACAGGTATGAGGAAAGTCATTGCAAGGGAAGAGAAGATTTACAAGCTCAAAGGTACTGTTAAAATTACCAGGTATTTTCAATATGGCTAAAACTAATGCAACTGAGTCAGTGTCACTGGAACTTGGGAGAATTATAACCCATTCAACATACAAGAAGATTAAAGAAGAAATCAAACCTTAAACACAACAAGCTTAAAACCCCTAACGGCGGGTATTTATCTCAAATAAGAATGTTCTTAAATTTCAGGGTCTCTAGGCAGCAAAATATAATGTATTAGTGTTGGGCAACAATCATGTAGGGTGGCATCAACTCAGCTTTGTGGAGAATTTGAACTTTACCTCTAGATTCTTTTAGTACTCAAAAGCCAAAGAAGTCTTTGTATTTGATGTGTTTTGGACATTTAGCTTCAGAAGGAATGAATTAGAAATTCCCATCTTTATTGACTGACAACAGAAGGTGTCTAGACAGCTGGTCAGATACAGGTGCCTTTGCTGAGGAAGATGAAACACATGAATCCTGTTCATATTATCTCCAGCTACTATTGCAAAACAGCTGTAAGGATACCATTACTTTCTTCAAAATTTTCTAAAAGTTAAACCTCTTAATGATACATGTTTCCAAGTATTACGCATAGAAAACCAAACAGACACACATTCTCATCATCAGTAAGAAACTGTTAAAAGATGTGTTTGAACTATATGAGGAAATCAACATCTTATTTCACAATAGAGTTCCTGTTTTAATCACATTCTTTCATTTGGATGTCATGTCATAGTAGATATTCCTCCAGACAAAAATCAGGTAGAATTGCAATGCAAATACTTAACTGTTTCTTGGCAATGAAAAAATACCGGCCAAAATTTGTGGAAAAGAAAGCTAAGATTTTCTTTGGCTTGTATGCACCAACAAAACATGTATTACCTACTAAAGCTGCATTTGTTTGTATTCTTGGAGGTACAGAATTTCAATAGAATATCACTATTAGATTAAAAGGTTTTTGACTCCTAAGAAATGCTTCATATGGTTTATACATTTAAACACATTTACCATGGTTTTTGCAAAAATCTTCAAAATTAGTGAATCAATTTAAAGAGTACCTAATATAATGATAAAAAAACATTCTAAACCATCACATTTTTTTATTTCTGCTGTTCCTCTGGCATCACCATAAGCCTGTCACGAAGTGTCTGGCACACTCACCTCTGCTAATGACTGCATAACTACATATCTTGAACCACAGTACGTCTCAGCTGTTGCCATTTGATACTGGCTTAGAATACCTTCTAAACATATCAGTACAACTCTGTTTTCCTTGAATATACTCTTCAAAATAAACAAGGAATAGTTCTTAGACATTCCAAAACAATGGACCAGTAAAATTCTATAATAAGTTCTTTGTAAAGTGCTGGGTTTACTCTTTCATTTGAAGTGCTGGGTGACTACAATGGTATACACAGACTTTTCCTTCCCCACAGTTCTTCTCTGGTATCTGCATAAATGTCTCATGATTTCCAGTTGCGCTAGACCATTGTTCCATTACCTTTGAATTACCCAACACACATCACGAACACAGCCATTGTATGATCCACTGGAAAACTATATGGGAACTAGTCCAACATTTGCAGTACTCATAAAATAAGCATTCTTTCCTCAAAGTTTTACAAGCTCAATGAACATATCAAAGGCCACAGTTTGTCCCTTGATACCTTTCTTAAACAAACCCAAAGTTTTAGCTCCTTAGAAAATGATGCATGTTATTTATTATTGTTAGACTTTGACCTATTAATTGAAACTAAGTGGAAATCAAAAAAGCATCATTTTTGCAGATAAAAAGCTGTCAATATTTATTTACTTATTGAAATCCCGGCCTGTAAAACCAAATTAAGATCAAGACAAAGTCTTACAAAGGAGAGTTATTATTAATGTTTATTATGTAATCCACATTGCCTACTTTTATGTAAATGAAACCTGTTTTAGTAAAAGGCTCAAGTTAATTAAATTTAAGTTGCTGCAAATATTTCTATAGAAACATGGAATTGTTAAAGTTGGAAAAGACCTCCAAGATCACCAATACAACGCTTAACCCAGCACTGCCATGTTCACCTCTAAAGCATGCCCCAGGTGATCATATGTATCAAACCATGACAAATACCCTGTGGCTGGAACATCAAAAGAGGTTTGTAGAAACACAGTGGGAACTCATATAATATCTTTCTGACAACTACTCAAAATTAACACAAGCATACAATAAGAGACAAAAAACTCCTTATTTCTCCCAGTGGAAGCATGTCCTTAGCTTGAGATTGGCTTCCTAAATGTATCCAGATCAAAGCAAAGCCCTTTTTTCATGAAAACTTGACAAAACTTGATCCACATAAGGCAATGAATATTTAGCAATTAGATCTTATCTGTTCAGCAAAATGTAACAAGTTGCAGAGTAAAAAACCATCTTGTTCCTGTACATAAGGTGACAAATCTTTTGGAAAAGAAAATTTATAAAACCATCTAAAACAGATACGCTTTTTGGGTTTTTTTCACCTTTCTTCCCTTGACCATTTTAGAGTGTTTTCTAAATGTCTAGGAAGACATCTCGGTTTAAAACATCTCTGTTTAAAACATGCATTGCTTCTGCAGAACTCTACCATATAATGTCCAGTTTTACTAAAACTCAAAGCCTTGCAAGAAATATAAGACCTGGCTGTATTACCCTTCACAGGCTTTAGCATTCAGGTCTTGTTTTTTAAGAACTGAACTAATGTATATTTATAATATTTTGTTACTCTTATCTCCATTTGCTAGTAAGAGTCAAAATGCTCTGTTCTTGTGAAACCTCATTACAACTCCTTTTCCTTTATCTGTGAGTCTCAAATTAACTTGACATAGATGCTTTTCATATATCTCAGGCTAAATGTGAAGTATTCCCTTATGCCCATGAGGAACTTAGAAAGTTAGTAAGTTTTGCTTTCAAGGGCACTCTAAATGAGGTTATTAAAATGCAACACTTTGCATATTCTGATGGGGAAAAACACTTGCCCCTGACAACAAAGGAGATAGGTCAATTCAAGAAAGCTTCTCAATCTCCATATTGATGGCCACTGAATTCCTTGTGCCAGTATTTGTAAAACCGAAATTAGAAAATGTTATCAGGAAGGAAGAAAAGTGTAGGAACCCAGGTTCTGCCCAAAAGTAAAAATCCATAACCATCTGTTGTTTGTGTTACATGGATTTCACAACTGTCATCTCCACCGTGCACGCCATTTCATCTTCACAGCAATATCACCACAACACCCACTGAGATAAAATCACAAATATTTTGAACATACCATATGATATGTTATTTTCCAAATTAATATTAGAGAAAGTCAAAATGAGGACTTCTCTGTAGGTTACTTTTGTGCTGTCAGATGAAAAATCCTTCAAGAGTTTGCTATTGTTTGGAAACACTTAACTTCAGACTTGAATAACTTATGCAATACTGAAGAGAAAGGAAGATATAAGTGCTACCTTTTTAAAGAATAAGTGTGTTTTGAAAAATTATAATGACCACTCCATACACTTATATAGCAGCTTTATTCCAAAGCAGTCTAAAAATGTATTTTCAACTATTTACTCAGAAACATTATCCAGAATTTAAATGAAACTTTTATGTTTTCTGGACTTCAGACCAGCAAGACTGTCCCACATTTCACACCTGGGTATGGCTTGAAGGATTTATCAGCTCTCAATCTAATCTTCACAACCCAATGTTACACCAAAAAAGTACTTTTTGAGAAAACAAACAAACAAACAAACAAACAAACAAAAGAAACAAAACCCGCAAACTGAAACTGTCCTCGGAAAAATGATAGAAAAAGAGTTAAGGACCAGCGAGTGAACAAACTGCTTTTTCCCTGAGGAAATCTAATACTCAAGGTCAGTTCTGTCTGAAATCACCAGACCTGTCACATGGCTTTCATAGCTGCCACTGTGGCTCCTATCAAACCCACACTGAAAGCAATGAAAACATTTTTACTGGAAACAGATCGAGCTCTGATAAGAAGCTCCTTAATCACCTTTGGCTGATAACGCTGCACAAAGTGAGAGGCACAGTTTTGAAAAAGAGAAGAGTGAACTAAGAGAACTTGAGGTCAAATGTATTTGACCTTTTTCTTTAATTCCTTAATTTCTCTGTGTGTTGGAGCAGGCATATTACTCTGTAAGTATAAGGATACATATATATTTTATATACATAGGAATACATACATGCACACGCATTTTGTACACATATCTGTTCATACACATGCAGGAACACAGATTGTGCTGTCAGGATAACTCAACTAATTCCATTTTATCTCAGCTTCTGTCCTCCAGTAACAAAAGTCTGGTGGTCCCAATCTCAGTCCCTTGGGTGTAGGAATCCATCACAAACCCATCACCCCTAATTTAATGCAATTGACAGTCTCTGCTCAAGAGAGGCAGAAGAAGGAGTTACCATGGAGACTGAACGACTGCTCTTCTCCAGAGGATGCTTTTATCAAGCATGGCCTGAACAGTAGAGGCCGTGCAATACTTGTAACCTTAATCACATCACTGGATCTTGCTTTTTGGGATGCCTTTTTAGTAAACTCTAACAAACATCAAAAGGTTGGGGGGGTGAGGGAAGAAGGAAGACAGAGCTTAAGAAAACAAGCAAACCAACCCCCTAAAACACAACAGAAAACAGTATGAAAGTGCATATTGTACCAGATTGAGAGAGAAAATTAGTTTCATATTGATTTGATTTATCAGATTTGTCACCTCTGCCCGATGCTTTCCTAACAGGGTGAATGCTGTGCTTGACCTATTTGCTGGAATTAACCAGGACTGCAGGAGACCATATGGATTGCCAGATGGTCTGCTACAATTTAATGCCATTTATTCTAAGTATGAATTAAGTGATAAATATAATTAACATTCTTTTAGCTCCTTACTGGAGCTTTTTTCAGAGACATTGAAAGGTAAGTTAATACCTTGTTGCAGAAACACAGATGCCACCTAATTACTGCAAGAGGCTGCAGCCTCCAAAGCAAAAAGTGTCTGCACAGAGTCTAACTTATTCACTGACCCCACTGTGATGATTAATAGGTTGAATGCTAAGCTGTAATGAGGATGACAGATCTTAGATGTTTTCAGGTTACCTTCATTAGTAGCATGATGAACAGTGTTCATTGCAGGCACACGTAGCACACTCCATAGTAAACAACGCACCTTGTACTTGTGGCCTGAACGTGTATTTCACATTACAGCACATCAAATGTGAAAGAAGAATCAAACCACCTTCAGACAGTAAAAACAATGAAGTGATTTCCTTCAGAAATGTTTTTCCGGATTGCTATTTCATATTCTGCCAGTGATTGTCTAAATGGCCCAGTTATTAGGAAGTGATCCTAGAGAAGCTTTGGCTTCAAAGAGTGTTTATATCAGGCAGGGTCGTCACTCACAGCATTTTAAAACCAAGAGTCTGTAACAAGATATCCAAACAACTCTGCTTACTGTTCCTCTGCTGATAATCTTTGTAGTAAATGGGGTAGGTGTCAGCAGAATGAATAGCAAACCATTTTGTAGTTTTTAATGTCAATATAGAAGCGCAGTAAGTAACTGGTAATCAGAACAGTCAAAGAAGTACTAGAGAAAAGGCAGAAATACTGAATCTTTTGTATTTAATAGGAAAAGTTGTGCACATTGAACCTTGCAGATAAAAATGACCACAGTGAAATGTCCTGAGATTTGCAGGTGCACTGTTAAGGTAACCTGGGTGAACTTTGACCTGACAGAAATGGCATGGATGAAATGCTACGCAGAGAACACAACATAGCAGCACCTCCACTATTGAGCAAACCTGCTTCACATTGTTACAGGAGCTCAGGATCAGCAAGTCACAGCATACAGAAAGCAGAAAAATTATCCAGCTTTTCAACACCTGTGCTCTTCCCATACAGATGGGAAGATGAGTTCAACACTTGTTCAGAGGTTGCCACAGTTACTCAGGTACACTCCATCTCCATAGTGCAAGTACTGATGCACCCTTAAGAAAGTGCTCCATTAGAGGGGACTTGAATGCCAGGAGATATACCCTCTTTCACTCCACTCTTGAATGCTTCAAGTTATTTCTTCACCTGGTGAATTTTGGTGAATTCACTTGACTATTGTCGCTGGTTCTATAAAATCCTTTAAATTTCTCCACCAGCTTGTGAGGAACTCACAATTTTCTATTAGTATACGAGTAAAAATAGTATCAAAATATGTCAATAGCATAATTTTGTTGATACTGATACCATTTGTCAAGACATCTTCATAAGGTCTCTGTGACTGACAGAATTTGAAAAAAGATCCATTTTTCCATTGCAAAAGCTAATGCTCCAGCTTCATGACTGTAGTCAGACAGGGAATAAGAGGGAGTTGGAGAGAGCAATCCAGATAGCCTGATCCTCTTTGTAGGCATGCTCCTTACTTCCCCTACTACTAGGGGAAGTAGTAAGTAGGTAGTAAGTAAGGTAGGACCATTCATGTGTCAGAGTATAGCGAGAATGAAATAAGAGATAAAAAAATCTGCCATGCTGGAAATGACACTTTATTCACCCTTCAATAGATCATTTGCTGGACCTGACAATACTGCACTTTACTATTACATGGATACCACTTCTGAAAAATACTGGAACAACACTCCTCAGCGATTAAAGAGCTTCAGTATCAGTAAGCCATCAGCACAGTGTTTTCAGTCTCTATGTCTATACATTCACACATATGTACATATACATACACACACGTTTGTAAATTTATCCATTTAATTGCTTCATCAGTGCAATCAGTCAGATGCTCCACGTGGTTATCTCTTAACATTAAAAGAAAGGGAAATGCCAGATCTGTTGCCTGAATTAACATAATTCACACCTTTGAACTGTCTAAGTGTTTTGCCTAAACAGCAGCTAGCTCTCACCAATACTTAAAGTAGAAAAAAATTCTGATAAAATGAAGAAACCATGCATGATTTAGCAAGTTAGTCTTTGGGTTTGATAGACACAAAGCCTGTCAAAGCAGATCTGACACTTAGTTCTTAAACATAGCTTTATACTTTAAAATCCTTTTACATGTGTCTTGTTCTTTACTTGCTCGCTTGCAAGAAGAAAGGTAGCAGAGAATTTATGTTCCCTGTTCAATCCCAAGAATAAAATTGTCTGCCTCTTAGCTGTCATACAGATGGCATGTTTGAAACATCACTCTTAGGACAACTAAGGACCAGATATAAACCCTTGTCTACAGAGGAATACCTGTGCCTCATGAACGAACCCTCATTGCCATAATAATTTTCTGTGATTAAGCTTCATCATTGGATATACTGAGAAATCTCACCAAGTCAGTCGAAACTGACCAAATTTACTCCTAGACCCAGAAGAAATTATTTGGGCAATGCTTTGTTGGGAAGTTTTACTCTTAAAAATTGTGAATTTAGAGAAAGATTGCAAAATCTTTTTTTATTCAAATTACTTGAATCTTAGGTAGAGGAACAAAGAAAAGGCCCAAAGGGAAAAAATGCTTTAAGACCATATGAAAAAAACAACCAAGCAAAGTTATTTACTAATTTCAGGAATGTCTTACCTCCTGCATACATGACAGCAAGCATTATTGATGATATCCAAGCTATCTCACTATATGATGTGTGGAAGATCTCTTGTATTTCTTTGAAGAACACTGTGATGGCTTTGGGGAAAGCATAGGAAAATCCAATGGAGATAAAAGCCCCAAAGACCACAACCCATCCCCAGCCTCCATCAGGAGGTGGGTAATCTGGTGCTCCTGTTGCAGGTGGCATTTTTGGTCTCTGCCTCTTCTCCAATTAGACTGAAAAACAAGGAAAGAAACAGATTGTCAAATATTTTTTCATTTTTTCCATATCAAACTATGTTATTCAATAGTCATCTGCAGGGAACATTAAAAACCCTTGGAGGAAAGATCAATTTCCATCTTTCAAGGGACCACAGAACAAGAGTACCTGATTTTAGAAGCAAAAGTTGTTTTGCAAAAAAACTTGTGGCAAGAATTTTTCCAATAGCCTAGTCAATATGTGGCAACTGTTAAAAAATCACTCATCTCAGTTGCTGAAGTTGCATTTGCAATTAGTCACTTATTGCAAAGTGACTTGTTTGTGTGGGTTAATTTATGTAGCTCTGCAATCTACAGTGTGGAAAAGAAACAATTTGAAAAAAGTTACACCTAAATTATAACTAAATGCTATAAATAAGTGCTAGTGAGATTTATTGGTACCGCAGCAATATCATCATCAACAACAGAGAGGAACAAATTGCAAACATCTGAAAAGCAGAGATCTAAGCAGAGATTTAAAATTCCCTCTGTATCCCTAAAACAAATATGTAATATTTAAATTCCACATTTTACTCTTAAGATTTTGATATTTTGATGTTGCTATTACTTGCAGGAGCAAGGTAGAGCTTGATGGTATTAATTTTGCTGTTTCCACATATTAGAAGACACGAGGAAGCTTTTCACAGTGCTTCTATAATTTAGAATTGATCTTAAGAGCTGCCGCCACAATGATACTTTACAGAGGTTCTAAGAGGTGTAGCCAACACATTCAGGCAGCTCAAATCCACACAAAACTTCTGAGGCCTGAAATAAATCTCATATTGCTAATATCATCCTGACATCTAAAACTTTACTTTTTTACATTCTTCATAACTTTTTTAGAAAATATGTCGTGGTGAAAATCCATTTTTTATTTTTTTTAGTGATTTTTTTCCACTAACAAATCCCGTTATTATTAAACACTGAACTGGAGTTTTTTTCAGCCTCCACATACAGTATGAACTGCAAATTCTTCTTTCCTCCCCGTTTCTTTCTTGGGCATTTAGGCAACATTACTCTTGATTGGTCTCCTGCCATACTAGTATTCAAAACTGTTGATGATAACAGTGAGTAGGTTTCTGTTATGCTTATGATTACCAGCAAGCCTCTCCATGATTCTTTCTGTGTCACTTACAGCATTTTCCAATTTCTCACAGTAAACTGCATTAGCAGTGGGAGTGAGATGATTACTTTAACAAAAATGAAAAAAAACCAACTGTGTCAGCTTATACTTCTCTCTTGGGATAGTGCCTGGAGTACTTTTAGGGTAAATGCCATGTAGCACTGCATGCAATATATGCCACAAAACAAGCAAAATATTGTTTTTAAGATTACCTATTACTAGGCTAGCCCTGTGATAGAAACCCAGTGTACTTTTGATTCTCCAGTTCACTGAAGCTCACTGTAGACATCAGTCTCATATAGGTACAATCTCATATAGGTAGCACATCACTGGGGAAAGCTAAATCAATGACTAAAACATCAGGCTTTTAGGCAAAATTATAAAAGCCTAGGTAGTTTGGCTTCTGCATCATATAACTGAGATTTCCTGCTGGCAGCAGTAGATATCTATTGCTCTGTACACAGAGCATATAAATCTTTTTATATGCATGTCCAGAAAGAACTTCTGGTATGTTCTTTGTTTCTGCTTATTCCAGCCTCACTTTAATGTTAGTTCACTGAGAAAACTCAGAGAAAAACCTGGGCCTGTCACTAAAACAAGTTGGACAAACAGAAACAATTCTGGTTGCTGAGACTGAACTTTTGGAACACCATTAAGCACTACTTTCTTTTTGCTAATAAAGATCCATTAGAAGGAAGAGTATCTCAGAAAGCCCACTGTAACTTAGAGCACAAATAAAACTGATCAACTGCCTGTTCAAGAGCAGAAAAACTCAAATTTGCCATAAAAAAGCAGAATTCTATTTCTGGGAGTTAAGTGGAAGTAAAGAACAAGAGTTTGCCGCATCCATCCCCAAAAAACTGTTGTTCTGCTCATCTGAGAAAACTTTTAGTTGTTTAATGAAAAAAGGTTAACTATTGTTTTCTTACACTTCAAACGCTTGAGCATATTTGTTTTCATATTTAATATTCACATGACAACACTTCTATCGCTATTATGAATTTTTGGGATAGCAAACAAGATCAACACATTGCTCTTCATAAAAATGGAAAGGGCTTATCAATTTACTGAGGAAGCACTCCTTTTCCTAAAAATAATACAGAAGCACTTTGAAAAATCACAGCCACCACATTAGTTAAAAGAATGCTGAAGTTCCTGAATGTCACTAACCGTTTGGAGACATCCCACTATATCCACCCCTTTAGGGTAGAAGAACAGGCTCTGACAGTTCAGTGCTTTCCTCCCTTTAAAAACTTCACAGTAAATTACAGCAGCATTAAGGAGACAAGACAAGGGGCATTGGCTGCTCCTGTGCCTTAGCCTAGAGGCAAACTGGTGCAAAGGCCACTGCATGGTCCTGTCTGCCAACCTACAGTGGGCATCATGCTGCCACAAAGAAGAGCCTGGATCATAGTATCTCACACCTCCTGTTTATTCCACAAAGTAGAGCTAAAAATAGCTTCCCTGATATTCCTTTATGATCATCATGGCCAATATTAGCTCCAGTCAATGAAAGGGGAAGAGGAAAAAAATAACAAATGCATGTTTGTACCAAGGTGAAACTAAGTTTTCATTTTCTCACAAACATTAAATCCAACATCTCACACATGCTCAGGATCTAAAGTGGTATTCTCCTGTAAAATCTGCATTTAATGTCCTGCTGCAATTCCTGAAACTGAACCCCTCCTAAAGAAGTCTAACCCATTAATATACCCAGCTCTAACCTAAGCCTAACTAGTAATATTTGAGTAATATATGTAGTATTATGACAAATCAGCAACCAAAAAAACCCAGGATTTTACATTAGTAGACACAAATGTTGATAAAGGAAGAAGCTAGAGATGGAGGAATGAAGCAGTGATAATCAAAATGCCTTTTCAGAAACTCTTATAGGTTATTACAGGCTGTGAAGAATAAAAAGAAATATGGCAGAAATCCTAAAAACAAGCATGTGTGACAATGTTCACGTGAAGGACACAGTACCAGACCAAAATAAGAAAAAAAAAGAAACAGCACTTGAGTAAATAAAGATCACCACCAGTGTTCTTAGTCAGTCATATGAATTCTGTCATGTGCTTAAAGCTAGCAAGAGAGCATTGCTGGTACCCATGCCTTTATAGGCAAGCAGTGGGCAAGGAACACTGCCTGCCCCCCCCCCGGGAAACAGCAGGGGAATAGTGACTGGAGTGGGTCCTGAGTGAAGCCATCAATCTCACTTCTCGCTGTCAAATACAGAGATTCCTCAGCCTTTACATACCCCGAGTCAGATGTGCACAAGGATTTTCTCCTAAGCTCTTTCTAGTTCCCCTGTATAAATCCCATCTATGTAAGCACTGAACAAGAATGCAGTTTACTGTGAGAGGAGCTGCACGTGTCTGCTACCAAATAATAGGAGAGAAACAAGAGGACACTTTTATAACATATGAGAAGCAACATTTTTATTGCAATTTTCATCACATTTGAACTTAATTAGGCATACAAGAACTAGTGAATAAAAGAGAGAAAGAAAAAAAAGGAAGGACAAAAAAGGGGAAAACGATAGATGTGAAAGAAAGGAAAAAAGGGAGAAAGAAAAAAGTAAAAAAGTAGCAAGCAAGCAAGAAGGTCAAACTAAGAGCAAATGCTACAAACAAATAATGTATCTTGATACCATGCATTGTAGACTTCAGTGGCAATCAACCTGTTCAGAGTGCTCATGTGCCTACCAATGCTTCATTAATATTCTGCAGTCGCCAGCTGCCAGAATCAGCTATCAATACAACAGCTTGTCAAAGACCCTTCTGAGAAGGGTTTATATTGTTCCCTTGTTTACTAAGACTCTGATTTTACTGGGAGTTTTAGTTTTGTTTTTCTGCAAAGTTAGAGTAACTGTTTGTTTTCCTGCTTGCATTTGGTCTGCCTTGTCCTTAATGTGCCCCATCACCACTTGACTCAGCAGCCACATGTCCCAGAGTATAAGAACTGGCATGTGAAAAATCTATCCCCAGCTGCTGTTAGGATAGTAGAAATACTCCACATTTGTGTGCTGCCCTCCAGTTCCAGACAAGAATTGCAAAAAGCTTTGCAAACTTGAGCAAAATCAGTCTTATAACATCCCTGTGAGATGACTGAGAAATATAATCCACTTTTAGACGTGGGAAACAAATATGATAACAGACTGAGTGACCTAAGTCTCATGTCCGAGGTCAGTGTCAGAGCTGGCATATAGACTAATGCCCAAATAAGATGTGAGTAATGACCGAGATTTTTAAATATGTGTGTATTATAGAATCTCATTAAGTAGCCAATGCAGATTATTTGTACTGCTTAAAAATAGAGCTAGGAGCTCAGGTGGGAGCTCAATGTTTGCTTTATGGGTTTGAATAGTCTGTTGCTCCAACTTACCCTTAACATATGTTAATTACACTGCTGTATTTGAAATAAATTACTTAGAAGCATAGAAGCATTACATAGAAGCATTAGAACATAGTGAGTTAAGAATTATACTCTTATCAAAGATCCTTGCTTAAATGCTGTAAGTTTTTCCATTTTCATTAACCCCTCTTTAATGAGTTCTAAGCAGGATGGCAGATTAGCAAGTACCATCACATCAAATGGCATTGCCTCACCAACTTCTATAAGTTATTGTCATAATCTTGGGAACAATTTTGAGCCTTTGAAAAAAACTATATCTTGTTAGTTTTGTGAGAAGGCTTTGCTCTTACTTACGATGGTGTTTTTGGTTTATTTTTCTGAAGGAAGGGAAGATGTGCAAAGACTGTAAGGTAGCAACAAAGTCTGTTCTCTGCTTTTAGTTCTAACTACTCAGATCTGGAGGCAAAGTAGCTCCTCAGGAGCTCTGGTACCTAGCCTTAAAGAACTGGTTAATTATCTTGAAACGGGAAAATAATCTCCTTCTTGTCCGTGTTCAGAGACTTAAGGGGTATGTGATAAATAAAACCCAGGTAGATGAAAGAAGCACTCATAGTCGGAACTCACTGCCTTTTTTCCACTAGGGTTTAATCTTCAGGACAAATATACCCTGTGTGAGACCAAGACTACTAAATTGCGCCCAGGCCAGACAGCATTTTAGAAAGATGTTGGGTTTCTTATTTTAGAAAGATGTTGGTTTCTTGAATCTCAGGGTCATGTCTGTAAATGCTTTCCAGACTTCTATGTGACAATAAATAACTTACATATAACATGTTACATTAAATTGTACTTACAGGCCTAACATTAGAGTTTGCTACTCTTGCTAAAAGTCTAAGCAAAAATAATTTCAAAATCACCATTGTTACTTCAGCTTATTTCACTTCATTCTTAAAAATATATCTACAGGTATTTTAAGCCTAAATCACTAGCTTATTGAGAAACAAAAAATTTTGTTTTCTCTTGAAGAGCAGATGAAGGAACTAGTTCTAAATGTCTGTATCTATGAAACAAATATGTAATTATCTGCAGTTCAGAATCAATATTGTTGTGTACTTGTCATCCGGCTGAAGCAGTAACAAAACTAGTGCTTGAAGCAGTGTGGGAACATGAGAGCCCCTCACACATCCCAGGCAAACATGCCTTGATATGCAAATCATTGTGCCAACTGTCTAGGAGGTTGGCAGAGGCAGGCTCCATGGAGGGAAGCAGAAAAGAGGGGAAAAGCTCACGCTGTAAGATAAAATTAAATGAAAAATCCCCATAACTTTCTTTCTTTTTAGGGTCTAGCATTTCAATGGACAGATTCTTAGGAACTGCATCAACTGGGCTGATGACTGGATGTTACAGCAAAAACTGTTTGCTGTGCTATACTAGGATAATCACAGATCTGAGCTCACAATGGCTGTGGGAATATTCACAGAATATACTGAGTTGGAAAGGATCATCAAGTCCAACCCTTACCTCTGCACAGGACACCCCAAGAGTCACACCAAGCACCTGAGATTTCTGTGCAAATACTACTTGAACTCTGTCAGGCTGGTGCTGTGACCACTTCCCTGGGGGCCCCGTTCCAGGGCCCAGCCATGTGAGGAACCATTTTCTAATATTCAACCTAAACTTCCCCTGACACAACTTCAGGCCCTTCCCTCTGTCTGTCTCTGGTCACCACAGAGAAGAGATCAGTGTCTGCCCCTCCTCTTCCTCACGAGGAAGCTGTAGAGCACAAAGGTCTCTCCTCGGTCTCCTCTTCTCCAGGCTGCACAGAGACCAGGTGACCTTGGCCACTCCCCACACATCATCCCCTCAAAGCCCTTCACCATCTTTGTTACCTCTCTCTTTACTCTCTAATAGTTTAATGTCTCTTTTATATTGTAGTGACCAAAACTGCACACAATAATCAAGCTGATGCTGCACCAGTGCAGAGTGTATTTGAAGGTCTGATTCAGTCTGACCAAGAAGAATTCCTTTCTTCCTCTTAGAAGACTCAAAACAGGATTACTGACACAGAAGTGAGTTCTGAAAGATACTACCCTACAAAAAGCAAAAACATATAAATTATGCTTTTAGTGTAATTAAAATTCCATTTGCTCTACAGCCAAAAGTTATTACTAGGTCAGTAACTGAAGTGAGTTTTTTTGCAGTACTGTAACCTACATCTGGGAAAATTATATTGTAAATATACTGGAATTATTACATCATTGAAATCAGATTTGGAACATTACTAAGTCAGTAGTGAGATGACTAACATAATCTTTCCAAACTAATATTAATGCAGTATTTATAATTAATTTGATTTTTGTTGCTGGGTTTGGTTTTTTAGTTGTTTTTTATTTTAAACTTCATATTTTATACATATTCTCCTGGGAATCCATTATTTGCCTTCACAGTCACAGTCATGACTTGGACTTCCATTCATCATCTTTTCTGTTACTACATTTTTCCCCTGTTTTAGGGGAAACCTATATGACTCTGGATGACTAAACATCTACATAGCTAGAGTTAAGTGAAATGAATTCCAACCAAAGTCATTGAAATTCTGTTTTAATTACTCCAAAAAGACAATCAATAGAATAGCTAACCTAAAGAGGTTGTCACTCCACCCAAATTGAAGTGCACTGAAATGAACTGTTGATGGCTAAATTGAAAATGCCAGTGATCCAGTCTGAAGAATTAATCAGATTTAACAATAAGTTGACTGAAGTTGATGAAAAATTCTTCAGATCTGAAAAAAACAAACGACCAAGCTAATAATCTTTTCAAAAAAACCCAAACCAAAACTTTCTTCTGCCATTAATTAACTAGTTTTAATAAGCTCAGCTAAACCCTTTATAAGTCAAAGTCTTAGCTCCCTACACTGCAAGAGTATTGATAAACTTATTAATTAATTTCTAACCACTCTTAAATTCTAGTGCTTCTCCCTCATAGTTAAGTATGGTGCTTACCAGGTTGACAATTTACAGATGCTTGATATTGTAACTCTTGTTAGACCAATATTGAACAATATTGGTAACATTAGCCTTTCAACTGCATCAGCACACTCATCTTCTCTAAAACTCACACTGAATAAATGTTTTAAAAATAAGACTTTCCAGAATAACAGAAGTCATGTAAATTTGGAGCTGTTTGTTTGATATGCACTTGAAGAATTCTGATGTTTGGAAGGAGGGAGTTATAGATTCATGCAATTGTAATATTTTATAAATGGAAGACCTAAGGTTTTAAGTCAGCATTAATGGAATTATCTGCACAGCTGTTGAACATTGCTTGAAAAATAAATAGCATAATCTTTCTAAAGCAGCAGATTTTCCATTATGAGTAATAATGGATATTCATTTTAATACTATTCTTTCAATACTAAGATGCAATAAAAAGTATCAATCATGGGAAAAGCTAGCATATTCTTAGACTGCACTACTAGTTAATATTTTCAAAATCTAAATTTTTATCTTTTTACACAAACATGTTATTTGGAAGTGGCAATATTGAATTAATTTATTGCTGAAGATAATGTTCACATTCATCTATGAGCTGAATACTTGGCATCAGGAAGAGGCAATAGATTCCAATTGAAATTCTGCTGATGTTAAATTTTGTAAACTTTATAAAAGATACTCTGGGCTCTTGCGATCAGAATCCAGCCCTTGGCTGTCTTCTCTGCTCCAGTATTATGGCCCAGTGTATTTTTTATGTATGTCCTACCACTTGTTTAAATCCCAGCCCAAAAGAATCATCTCTCACATACTGGGAAAATATTTTTCTTCTATCCTCGCGTAACACATGACTCCCATGGGTGGAAATAGTTACTAATGTTTAAGTCTCAGTGACAACTACTTAGATTATGTAATAGGAAGTAAACTGATCAGGAGTCTGTTCCTAAGAGCATATGACAGGGAATATATAGCAAGCCAAGGCTGGAAACAACTCCGGACTGCAGAAACTTATACAGGATTCACATTTCATTTATTCCTGCCAATGTGGAAACTGTTACCAGTTCAAGATATTTTTCTCTATTACTAACAAAATCGACAAATTTAGGAATGCTTCTGATGACACAGTCTTTTAGAAATGTGAACTAGGAAAGCTAATGAATTATAAATCACTTTTTAGCAAAGCTACAGTTCTCTTACATACTTTATAGAGAAATAAGTAAATAAGGCGAGAAGGAAAAGGGCAGAGCTATCAAAACTTACAATGAGGAAAAGACCTTTTAAAAGACATTACCTGGGGACCATTGTATGTTTAAAAATCCAGTAAAACTTCTGCAATTCTGGGCATCCAGTATGAAAACCTCCCCAGAGCATAGGTAATAAGCAAGAAGCTGTTTAGTTAATATAGATTTTAAAAGTTATGTGAGAGTAGAGGAAGTAAGCCATCTATTTGTCTGAAATAAAACTAAAAACATATAGATAATTGAAACTGCAAAATCCAATTGATTCAACTCTGCCTTTAAAAGCTGATGTGTGAGCTCTTTCTGCCAGCAAGAGTTAAAATGTGAGCCAGTGATTCCAAACACACTATAGCCAAAACGTAAATTAATCCAAAAGTCATTCTGGAATTACTAAAACATATTAGGTTACATATTAGGTTAGAAAAAAGAAAGAGAGAGAGAGGGAAAGAAGAAAAAAGAGAGAGAGAGAGGAAGAGAGGAAGAACAGAGAGAGAGAGAGAGAGAAAGAAAGAAAGAAAGAAAGAAAGAAAGAAAGGAAAGAAAGAAAGAAAGAAAGAAAGAAAGAAAGAAAGAAAGAAAGAAAGAAAGAAAAAGATTTTTTCCCACTTATAGAATTGAGAAGAGATTAAACTTTTTATGCATTTATAAAAAAGCAGTTTTAGAACTAAATCAATGTGACTTTGCAAAACAAAGTGGAAGAATCTCAGAATGTCAACATTATTCTCACAGAGACAACTAAACAAAAGTTTTTTTCAAGTCAGAGGCACTAATTTTCATTAATTTTCATCTCATGACCAGTGATAGCCATGGCTCTGAAAAAACAAAATTTGACAGCAAGTTATGCTCCCCTCTCCAACAGTTTCCAGTTCCTGGCAAACACATAATCACACAGTATCACGTCAGGTATACTGACATGGTGCTTGTGCTTGGGACCCACCAGGGGCCAACCCTGAAGATGCACTTGCCATTTCTTAGGCGCAGAAATCAGATGCTACTAGCACCTTGAGGACTGTGCAGGGGAATTTAACTTCTCTAACCACCTACCATTACAGCTATGTCCAGCCCACTCAGCTTTCTGTCTTATGCTGATATTTATGCTGGTAAGAGATCATAAAAGAAAGTCTATTCCTATTTAATAACCCACAACTTTGAGCAAACAGCTAAACAAATGGGGAGGCATACATTTACATGGGACAGTGCAGTACTGCACAGACACGCTTGCTATCTCTTGATGACTAAACATGGCTAGTAGGAACAGAAGAGCTGTGTTAGCTCAGAATCCCATTGAGGGAACTTAGCTCTGTTTGAGTATCATGGCATGGTGCTATATAAAATAAGTACACGTATGATGTTTATTTTTCCAGTCTGGAACATAATGATAAAAAATTCATTTGAAGTATGCACCAAAACTAACATAATTTAGGCAGTGGCAATGCTCTAACATAAACAAATACAGGGAAAGAAGAATTTGTGATTGTATTTGATTTCCATGGGAAGGAAGAGGATGTTTAATTACAAACTTACTATGTACTTTGTCCAAGTGTTAATGAGATGACCTCCTGGTGTATATACAAAACAACTTTAAAGACCAAGATGGTTTAATCAAATTCTGACACGTAGTCCTCCATCCATTGTAAGAAATTGAGCATGGGGAGATCAAAAAACCTCTCTTGATTATTACAGAGGACACTTTTTCCTAACACAGAAAGTACACAACATCCAAAGAGTACAACATATTGCTGTACCTCTTAGAGAACAGTTCTATAATGCAACAGCAAAAACAATCTTCAATCAATTTCTGGCAAGCTTTATAACTTATCAACGTTTTTATGTAAATCTTATTGTTTATACATTATCACTTGTAACTTTTTTACTCTGTCATTTACTAAGTCCTCATAGAATACCCAGAATATACGCATGAAGCCCATGGTTCTGCTCTGGCACAGTGGCACTGAAATGTTGTTTGGTGCTTTGTCAATACACTCAAGGAGATGACCAACCAGTGAAGGATTTGTGAGAACTGCTAGAGCTTTCTGAAAACCCCCCCATCTCATGCTGACATCAAGAATTTCTGAAGAATCTAGAAACCAATTTTTTCCCTTTTTTTTTGGTCATATTTTCCATTTCTGAATCTCTATTTAATCCCAGCACTATGGATTTAAGTTAATACCATCTATTCTCCATTTCATTTATGATGAGAAAAAAAAGCCTTCTGGAACATAAGCCTTTTTATCAGAACTTACCAGCTATCTCAGCCTGGTATGAAAGTGCTCCTTTCACATGTTAAGGCAAGAGGAACTCTTTTTCTTACTAAGGACAATCCATAGGTCACTGCCTGGGTTGCAGACCCAAAAGGCAGACCTGAAAGCGGAAGCCCTGAAGTACCAGAGCCTGTTAGTTATGGGATATCAACCTGCTCATGCATTAGCTGCGTGTTAGCTGGCAAATGTCTCATTTTGCTTGACAGAGAATATGGGGTAGCACTGCTTCATTGCCCAAAAGCAACCTGATAAATCCACAACAAGATACATTTTTGTTGAGTTATGCTGGACTCTTAACTGTGAAACTTTTCTCACATACCAAAGGTGCTTTGCTCTACATAACCCCTCTTTGCCAATGCCATACCTACGTGAAACAGACTCACAACCATCAGCTCTTAAATTACTGCATCAACATAAGAAAAGCTTCGCGCTTCAGATTATTTTTCTGCAAACTGAGATAACATAGTACTCCTTATTATTGAGAATCTAGAACAATAGAATTCAGAGCCTCAAAATTTGACTATAATAGCTACATAGAAATAGTCGTAGAATTTACAAAAATATATAGCAAATGAGACAAGAAATATAAAGATCTCTGTGACATTTGCATCCTTGCAATTAGCAAAAGGGCACAAGAAAAATATTCACAGAAGGGACTAGTTAAGTCATATTTACCAGGAAGCTTAATAAATCAAGACTAAACCATATCCTGTGTAGGGCAACAAGCACATCAATCTAAGAAATGAGTCTGTTGTCCCTTTCAGGACAGACGTTTAATCAGTTCAAAGGCAAAACACTGAGCTGTATTTTTCCTTGTAAAAAGTGGATATATATACACATTTGGGTGTTCATGAGCACTGCTGAAGGCCCATGTACTCATAGGAGTTTAGACAAACTTTCTATATGCAAAATTGTTTGCAACACATAGAAACATGTACAGCACACTCCATACACCTATTCATTTTGTCTTGATAACAAGACAAAGAAGTGGTAGGGGAGTTGTGTAAATCTCAAGGTTTTTCCTTGAAAAGCAATACAATGCTGGGATTTAGAGCCTGAGCATTATAGTCCCCTGAAGGCCACTTGCAGTATTCAAGGCAGTAATATTCTTCCTTGTGTAAAAAATAACTCTGGAGCTTGTGTGTTTTTCTAAAGCCTTTAACGACACCTCTTTGAATTATTTTCACTGAAGTCTTAAACTATTATCTACCTATGCATAGGTATGCATAGACTATGCATACACTTCCTATACATAATCTTTCGCATACAACCCAACTGCCTTCAAAGAGGAGTAAATGGATTTGAGTTCCATTGATGTTTTATTTAGCTAGATCCTATCCCAGTCAACAGCTGCAGATGAAACAGCCACCACCTCCTGGGATGACTGGGTTTAATTACGATTTTGTTCCTCTGCAGATTCTTCTCCAAACATGCTTTTCAATATTTTTCTTACTTCTCAAAATATTACTAGATATACTGTGAGGTGTTCCTGAGGGGAAGTTGTTCTTGTAATCTGATTCAAGCATAAAATCTATTTTCTATTCAGTCCTAGCATTATTATTTCAGTTTCATTATATTTTGCAATTTGAACATTAAATATGGAATTTGGGTTTGTCCTTTTTCTTTTCTTCCCTTGAAGCTAAGCATTGTGAGATTCATCATTCAACAAAATGTTTATATGAAAAAAGAAACATTGATTAAAACAAACTCTGCCCTAATGGCCTCCAAATAAATCTGTATGGCTTTTATGTACAGAAAAAGCATGGGTACTTTCTTTCCTTTTTCCCTAGTATAACTTACTGATTCAAAAATCATGTCTGTAGAATGCCACATGCATTTAACTGCACCCTTTACGTGATGAAAGAAGCATATGATGGAAAAACATATTTAAGTTGGGGGTTTGTGCCTGTGTATATCAGGAAATGCTACAAAGTATGTAGATCATAGTACCTATGAAATGACATTTCAATGCACAGAGTTTTTTATTTGGCCTTTGTAGGAAAAAGTGTGACTGGCCCCTGCATAATAAAAATGACTGTTAAAGATGCAGCACTGATAAATCTTGAATTTTTAGGAAGATAAGAAGGACATTAATAGAATGTACAGATTGCCAGAGCAAGTATCAGAGAGGAAAAAGATGAAGTAAAGAGTGTTGTTTTCATCTTCAAAATGTAAATAAAGCTACAACTCCTCTGCAAAGCAAAACAGGATTTTGAGGTGGGAGCACATGAGATAATATCTGGCTCTGGCTATTTCAGTATTTCAATTGGCTCTGCCTTCTATCTGTTCTGCATCAGACCCAAACCTGTTGTGTAGGGTTAGCTGAAGTCTTGAATACATTTCCAGTTCAAATACATTAAAAAAATAGCTATTAATAATACCCACGAAAGCTGAGAATATTTTAAATGGCACAATAACATAAAGTACTATTTAACTTCCACCAATCAAAAGAAAAACATAACCTTTTTTAGCAGCATCCCTAAATAAGACAGTCTTTTTCATATGCCAGTTCAGTTTCATTAAAAAGAAAAAAAATAGAAATGCAAAGATGATGTACAAATTCTGAATGTAAGTGAATAAAATGTTTTCTGATACAGACTTCTTCATTCACATTTCTAGAAAAGACAGAGTGGGGATTCCATATTGTACTGATTCCATCAGTACAATAACAGAGCAGAAAAGCAATAACATGTAATGCAAAAATCTGATTTTGAATGATGGCAAACTTTTAAGTACTTTTGATACTTTTAAGTATTTTTCATACTTTTCACACACCATGTTTGAACAGGCAGGTAAGTGGTGGTTTATGGATGCTTATGTACCTACCTCCTGCAAAATAAAGCATGAGTGCTCACCGAAGTTTAAAAACAAAAAGCTCCCCTGAACTTCATTTGGATTTGACAATCTGGAAGGCTGTCCCACATAAACAAAGATAAAACCTTTTTAAAACAGAACAGGTACTCTAATAATTGAATTGTTCTTAGATATGAAATTAATAGTTTGGAATTTTTCACTTAGAATATTTATACTGTTATACTGAATTAGTACTATTAGAAAAGCCAAACACAGAACTACAATACAGTTCTTAAATAAGAATACTTTACCAAAATTGTGACCAGAAGCACTATAAGAAAACATAAATACAAAACCAACCAAACAAGCACTCTTGTCATATAAAGTTGAATACCTTCTGTGATTCAGGAAAAAATACATAAAACAAAGCACATCCTTTGAGGCACATAGGACAAAAAACACATGTAAAGCTAAAGCAATACTTTAGTAGATTTAAGGTTAAGATTAAGACTGAGTGATTACTCCTTACTTAGTGCTAAGCAGATGTATTTCAGACCAGTGGCAGAATCACCGAACATAATTTTTTCTTTTATGAATGCTCTGGTTCATCTTGATTTCTTAAAAGATCAAGAAAAAAAATCTCCGGAAGAATATACTACATCTATCTGAATTTTTCATTGCTATGGGTTGCTTCCAAGAAAGTTTTGGAAAAGTCCCTTTTCTGAGCCTTGAGTCACTCATGTTCACCCTCTGCAACACGTTTATATCATTCACTGAAATTCGCTGTATTTTGGCTTCTGCATGAGGAATGTGTCCAAAGTTTATTGGAAAATATGTTAATGCAGACACTGTGGAATTATTTAGTGGCTTATTTATTTGGTGACTATAATAAAAATGTATTTACAAGTTAACACAGTTAGAAAGAAAATCTCTACCAACAGTATCTTCCTCTAAAAATCTAAGAGAGCAAAACAGGACAATATCCTCTGTCAATAATGATTATATAATATCAAAAAATCACTCAAAATTGTGAAAATTACTTAGACATAGTAATGATGTTGACATAGGCTAAAAAAAAAGGTTGTACTTAGACCTCCCTCATAATCACATAAGGAAAAAATAACTTACCATTACATAGTTCACATTCTCAATATATAAAAGTCTTTATGATTAACCGATGCACACTTACACCTTACTTCAATAGACTTTTCTTGTCTGTTAACAGAGCAAAGTGATGGTTTATTAACTTTAATATATCCTACATACCTGCTCTGATGTGAAATAATGTTCTATCACCCTGCCATGTACTGCCAAATAACTACAAAATCATTGGTAATTGCCAATAAAGCATTTGAAATAAAGTGCTTATTTAAGCACTTTATTTAAGCAAAGATGGCTCTAGGGCATATTTGTATCATGGAACTGACTTAAAATGGCTCCCTAACAATTCCAGATGGAGTCTTTATCCCTATCAATCACAAAGAAAAGACATATTTTATTAACAAAGCATTATCCAAAATAGAATTATTATCTCCATTCCAGGATGTTACACTTCACAGAAGAATGTGCAGACAGGTAAATATAATATAATTTAATATAATAATTAGTTGTAGATATTTGTTTTAGCTGGATATCAATGCTGAGGAGCTGAAAGTGAAAAATATGCAGCCTTTCTGAATTACAATGTTTATTTTATAAATAGCTCAATATACCCAGCATAGGACACACAGAGCACGGAGATGTACTAAGTCTTTCAAAGTATATGTCAGCTCTTTCTTTTTGTAGCTATTTCCACTCCAGTGTGAGTTGATTGGTTTGTACCAAGTTGATTGACCCATTTAATTCCTCTTTTTTTTGAAAATTCTTGCTTTTTTTATAGATTCCACTGTATTTATTCTTTTATCTTAATGATTAACTTTTCATTATCTGTACTTGTGAGTGCACCAATAATATTAAGCACACACCTGAAAACTTTTAATTATATGCCTGACTTATAAGCACAATCGTCCAATCAAGGCAATGACTTGGGTTTCTGGTGACCTGGACCCATTCTCTCATTCTGCATTAAACTTTTCTTGTATTTTTAGGCAAGACTTTCAACTCTCAATTCCACAAGGAGCTTAATAATGTGCATATATCCATCTGTTTTTCAAACAAAACATTTAGACTCAAGACCTTTGCAAGCTGGTTGTTGTTACAGTTGTCTCATGCTTGTAGAGGAAAGACAGTCACTTCAGGAAAACCCAAAGTCTACATATCCACCCCCAAAGTGGCAATTTCTCCTGCTTAGAGTACATTTTGTTAGTACTTGTATTTGTAGCAGCCAAGGAACATGAGAACATTTTCTTCAAAATAGAACAATTTTATCAAGATCAACCGACAATGTCGTCCTGAATAGTCTCAGAATTAAAATTCACTCCTGGAAGGGAACAAATGTTGACTAGAATCTTCTTCCATAGAAAGCGAACTTAAACATTAAGAAATGTCCTAATTATTGTCCACGTTCCTAAAAAAAGGAACTACCCGTGTCACTTAACAAAGCCAAGTGTCGCACATTATTTAACACGTAATCTCTAAAATGTAGAACAGTTCAGACCTAAAAAATTACCTCATGTTGCTTATTTCATATACCCAATGAGAGCGAAACATCCAGCATAATAAAAGCTGGGGCACTTCTCACCATGCTAGAAGCAGAACTTTAGCCCTATAGGCCAACTAGGAAAAGAAATTTAAGAGCCTCCACTATTATACAGCAGTTCTTTGAGGTGCTGGCTACTAGTTTATATATATGCTTGTTTTTATTATCATATACCAAGCTTACATATGAAACATACTCCTTTCTGTATCAAACTTGACTATTGTGAATTAAAGGATGATGAGACCTGGTAAAACACATCTCCAATGCAAATAGCAAACAAGACCATTCTCTCCAACTATGAAAACCTCACAGTTAAGCGCTTCTCCCTCTCTGTATACGTGTGTGTGTATGTGTGTGTGCGTATATATATATATATATATTATTGGTGTTGTTATCTTTGTTCTGGCCATCAATATATTGTCTATCAGCTTCTTCTTTCCTCATTCAGTTTTCAGTGAGAGCCTATGTATTCTATTTAATGAAAGGTCCCTAACACTGTATTGTTTTTGCCCTTTGAAGCTGCCTTTTGCACAGATCACAGTCACAACTTACTTAACCTATCTGCATTTTTAAAGTGTTTCTCACGGTGGCACTGCCACCAGAGTGGTGTCAACGATTAAAAAACAGCAGGCAGGCTGTCTGCAGGTAGGCAAGGGAATCTATGTGTTCAGAATACTGTAAGACCATGAAGTTTCTCTTGAACAATCAAGGGCAACATAAAAAAAAGTTTCTGCATAAAACTTTCCAAAATGAGAGTGGTAGAGGAGAATCTCAAATTTCACATTTTTTTTAATGTATTTATTTTCCCTTATTAATGAAAAAAACATCAGTGTTGTGTTTATACAAATAACCCACCTCAATGGAGAAAAGGTTATTTCAGAAAATTCTCTCTCTTCCAAAATGAAATGAGATTAAAAAAATTAAAATAAAATAAAATCTACAAAAAACATGCAAACTTTCTCCCACGCAAAAAAATCATTGAACTCCCATTTTTAATGCAACTTTTTCTTTCCATTTAGTACACTCATTTAAGATTCATAAATGCATATCTTTTGCAAGGTGAACAAGTCTGTTTTTAGCTGAAAAAGAGACAAATAAATCATTAAAGCAAACATTTCAGATGAGAAGTTTCAGTGATATGTGAAACCATTGCAGATTAAAGCTAATACTCCAGTTTTTTTTAAAATATTCCCCTTTGTCTTCAGTACAATCTTGGTGATATCAATGCCAATCATATTTTTAATTGCAAGCAAATGAAGCCTAGTAGTAGTGTTAATTTGTTAACTGTATGCTAGCAACAGTCCCTCTGCAGCTCATCTCACATTATTTTTCCTAGGCAAAGAAATACATATTCTTGATTATTCTGAATACAACATATTCCATCTTCAGCGGGCCAAGTAGAAATCCAATATTGAAGTCATTCTACTGGAAAAATATGACATCTGGATTTTGAAAATCTGGAATAAAAATGTAGCAAAAATCCTTTCTTTTTATATATTGCAAATGAAAGAATCAATCTGTAAAAAAGTCTAGTAATCATCCTGAAATCTCCTGATTTACTGGAAAAATTGAAATCAATGCTGGCTTTGGTGTTACACATCACTTAGCTGAAACTATACATGCAAAGTCCACATATTGAGCACTTATCAAACTATTGCCTGTTTGCATCTTACAGCATGAGCAAATCCTTCCTTAAAAGACACACACAGAGAAAGAGGAGCAGATTAGTATTTTTCTGTGCCAAAGTAGAATTTCCTCATTAAAAAAAAAAACAAAAAAACAAAAAAACATGGAAAAACAGGAAAGCATTCTGAGAGATCAGCATTGCATACATAACATTTTTTGAAGGCTTGGTTTCTTCATCACATTGATCTTATTTAAACAGTCTCCTATTTCTCCAATATTTTAGTATTTGTGCTAAACTCAACTCAAGGATCTCTCAGGAGGCCTCAGCTGAGATTTGGCACCACAGCATAACAAGGTCACCTTTTAGTCTCATGACCAGAGCTTTTGGTTCACCCTCATTGACCCTGCTTGTACTATATTCTGAGTTAAGTCATGCAAGGAGGTGGAAAGGATTATGCAAGAAAATGTGGGCAGGCTCAGCAACATGTATAACCTTATGCACTTCTTAGAAAAGAAGCACTCGACTCTCCCCTCCCAGCATGGTTTGCATATTCTGTGGTGTTCAGTTGTCATTTTCCTTCTGTCCTTTTCTAGTCATGCCAGATACAAATCCTGTGCTTTCACACAAAATTAAAGGCACCTTTCTTTTCTACTACATGGCACAGTCACAGGTATTTTAGAGAACTATTTGCGGCTTGCTGGCACCCTGAAGCACTTTTTCCAATAGCCATTCTCACCTCAGCTGACCAGCACAGAACAACATGCCATTTCTGGAGAAGAACTGCCACGCCAGAAAGCTTTCAACTGTGAAATCATTCAACAGATATAGGAAACAATATAGCCATCTGGGCAAAACTGCTGGGTTCCATTTGGAAAACTTAATAAACACAGAATTTCAGGGATATTTGTTAGTTGATACTTTCTTCTTCAAGTGGTGAAACACTAGATTTAGGTAACTTTTATTCTCTGTAACAGTTTTCTTACTCTTTAATTTGTTTCCTGGAATCCAGCATATACCCAGGTCCTTCTTTACAGTTATCAGATTTGTTATTTCTTGCTAGAAATACAGATGCATGGGCCTCTCCAAAACACTGCAGGTCAACATAGTATGAGCACAGCCACAGCTATAATGAAGAAAGCATAGCAACAAAGTTGTTTTTTTACCTTGAACAATCAGATCCTGAACCAAATTAGAGAGGAATATCAAAAGGAGTTAATAACTAGGGCCAGAGGAGAGAAATATCTACCATAAACCTTTTTTCCTTCCCTTAATTTCAGAAGTCTTAAATATAGGGCAGGGGGACAAAGAGGGTAGCAAACCAACCAAAAAATTTATGTAAAACTTTTCACATGCTTTTCTTCAGATTCTTTTAATAGCAGTGTCCAACAATTAAACCTATATGAAACTTGGGCGGTGGATTTATTTTTTCGCCAATATGTCTGAGACAAAAGTTATATGAAACATTAATGTTGATGACAAAGTAATTGAAAATAAAAATTGAATTAAATAGGTAAACAAAAAAAATCAATATTATTTTAAAACCTGTTGAAAGAATTCTCCAGCTTCATTCACTGTTTGATGCATGTCTGTCTCATCTGTGCATGCAAATGCTAAAAAAAACTTCTCTAGAAAAAGTATCTTACAACTGTTTAGGTTTCAGTGAGGACTCAGAAATTATTTTTTGAATCAACTAGTTATTTAATGAATCTCAATTTCTCAGTGTTAAACTCATGTCATGCCAAAGTAAAGACTTATTTTCAGAAACTGTAGAAAACACATTTTGCAAAGTAACATGGTATAATTAGGATGTAAGGTAATAGAAACATGATTCCATGTATGCAAGGCACTGAACAAGTATTTCAAAATTTTCTCTTAAATCAGAAGTCATTAAGTAGCAATGATGCTCATTTCACTTTCCAAATTTAAAACTGAAATTTTCATTTTAAGCATATATATATGAAACTTAACCTTGATAATGCAAATGAAGAATAGGATCAAAGTATTTACAATCCAACACATTATTTTATATGTACCCAAACCAATTTAAGCATGGCATGAAGTAATTTAAGCATGGTGTGTAGTATTTTTTGAAACATGAGCAAAAAGGAAAATAAAGTACAGTGAGAAACACTGAAAATTATGTTAAAAGGTATAAAAGCAAATCAAAACCAGACTTATTTTAGTTCTGTTCCACTTAAGCCCAGCAATAACTCTACATCCTGCAAAACCTGCTGCAGGACCTTAAGTACAAAATTGTTTGCTGCTACCTGACAAGAATAATTAATGATCCATCAAAAATGGTGTGGAAGTAAATTTTATACTAACAGGAAACATGCTGAACCACCCTCAGTTGCCTGAATCCAGACAAAGGAAGCAAGGTATGCTGTACTACAGCATGGCTTAAGAACAATTTTCCTTCTTGCATGGTATGCCTGGGACAAATACAGCCTGAGGTTTCCAACAACAGACATGTTGTTATTGTGGCAACTGCACAGGGTAATAAAAGAAACCTTGTGAAAACCACATGTGACAAAAGTTGAAAGGAAAGTCACAGTAAATAACTGCTTCCCTGAATGTGGGCTTACTGCTATTCTTTTAATTACTTTCATGACTGCTTGTTATCCTATAGATTACAATAATTCTACAATGAAATTGTTTTTATTAACAGGTTTGCACATCATGGTAAATGCTGAAATGAGAAATTTGTAAAGCAAGCTTGAAGCTCGAAGAATGTAGTGACATTTGATTATTATATCATTATAGCATCAGTTCATTATCCTTAATGGACTTCATCCACACTTACAGGGCATAGGTAGGAAAAAAAGTTGGTTCTCTATTCATAAATATGCTGAGATGATCAAAAACTGAAAAAAGCTATATATGCCCTTGAGATTTCCATGATAAATTTTATCCTAATAACCGTTTAAACAGGTAAGGTATTTCTGATTTTTAATACAGAGATGTGGGAATTTAATGCAAAAGAAATCAAGGTGAAAATAAATCAATAAAGAAGAGGAGACAAAAAGTTTAAAATAAGTACAAAAAATTTTTGAAGAAATGTGCTGATGTAACAACAGGTAGCTTTGTGGCAATATTAATGTAATGCAAATAACTTTTATAACTTGTAATGCTTTCAACATTTCTTCCTGACATCTCCTCCCAAAAATACTGTCTATAGAAATCTAGCACTTGTAATGCTTGACATGCCTTTTCAGTTCTGAACAAGCAGAATCACGTTTGTACTGTTCATACTGTACAGCAAAAGAAAAGATTAACAAGTGGCTAAGTGCCAGTACCTAGGCACTTCTAAATCAGGCTACAGGTTAAGAAAAATCCTCCTTCCAGTTCATTATAGAGTCAAACATACTTCAGAAATAATAGTACTCACCATGAAAAAAGAAAGCAGTGCTTTCAAAGCAAGTTCAGGCACTATCCTCATAAGAAATGAGGAAGTATTAGAAGTAAGCCTTCATGTGAAAGAACAGTTCTCTCTTGCCTAGCATTTTGAGATACCACAATGAGGTATCTCACAAACCAAGATCTAGCTCACTAGTTTAAAATTACCCTCAGATTCATCAGCAATGTTTTTTGTGTGATGCCCCACTATATGTGGCCATCAGGATACACACATAAGGATAGTTATTCATACAGAAAAATATTTTAAACTTCTTAAATGTTATGGGTAGCAGGGAAAGAAGAATGAGGACTTTATATGTAGCTAAAAAACTACATTTCCCATGTAACATAACAAAATTAATGCATACCTACTTTTCTGTGAACTTAAGCCTGAATTGCCCTTCAGCAACCTGCTCGAAATTAGATGTTCCCCAAGAACAGATATCAGCTGTTACTTCAGGTTTTAGAAGTGATTTGTTGCCTCATCAGATACAGATGCAATGACTAATGAAGCTGCATTTCTGTCATTGTTCTGTTTCACTGTGGTATGTATAATGCTTCTATTTGGAAAGGACTTGTAATTTCTCTTCAAATCTTCTCTTTCAATCCTACAATACCTGCCAAATATGAGCCTTACAGCATGATTTGATTGCACACAGGGCTAGCAGCACATTTTTCCTCCATTTGCATCAACTGCTTAAATTACAGTAATTTTATTTTGGAACTAATGGTATTCTCCTATATATAAAATGTTTCTTTGTTAGTCTGTTTAATCAGCACTACACAAGAATACTGGGCACTTGAGCCTAAAATTATGTATATCTGCATGCCATTTTCTTTTACTTCTATCACACAACTAATTCAGCTGCACTATGTGGCCAGATGTTAGTACACTGTTGATCTACATCATTCTTGCCAACTTAAAAATTAATATCATGGGATAGTTTTGAACAAATAAAATACTTATCAAGGGACAGAAAACAACCTGTTTTATGGGAAGTTTGCAATGCATCCCACAACACTTTTTTTTATAGACTGTAATTAACTTCAATATTTTCATACATTATGGAAAGTTTTCCTCATAAGTCAGAGATAAAATATTAAATAAAGATTTCAAGCCATTTAACTTACAGAAGGAGACACCCAAAAGCCCAGACAGCCCAAAATGGTTGTTTTATTATATCCCTATTTTAGCACAGCAATCGTCTACTTGTCATTAGTGATTTAAAGTGTCTGTAATGTCATGTTTGGTTAAAATACTCTTTAAAGATTCCCAATTCCATCAGATGGGAATTTCTCTTTTCCATTTTCTTTATTTCTCTACTCAATATCTTAAAGTACTTCTTTGGTGGGCATGAAAGTGGATGAAATGAAAAACTGCTTCTTCCTCACACTATGCTTATTCTTCTGATTTGCATAAGGTGAAATTTTGTCCTGAAAAAATAAAATTTTTCAAGTTGACTTTTAGCCTTAAGATGAGTGCTTTTAGCAACAGGGAGAAGGATGATGGCTTTCTCTCTTGCAGCTTAAGGATTTCTGCATTGAAATAGCTAAACTTGGCTAACCATGCACCAAAAAAAGCTTTTTTTTAATCTTATAGTCCCATCCCTTTGTCCTAATCCAGAAAAAACCAACAGGAAGGGATTTTTGGCTGCTTCTCATAGAGCCTTTTTCATGACATACATCACATAATTCATACCAATTACCTCCCCAGTTCTTTTGCCTTTCAACTGCATGTTTTCGTGTCTGCCATCACTCCCTTTGAGCAAAAGAGCCAATCCTAAGAGGCTCGAAAAGGCTTTCTTTCCCAGATCAAATGTCCTAGTTTTGCTTTTCTGCCTCCTTCTCTTGACCTAATGCACCCAGCACATACTGCTTGAGTGGCACACCACCATCAGGCACTCAGCTGAAGTTACATTGACTTCAGACTGAAGTTATATGAACCTGCCATTTTGAGTTTAGATTACGTTTCTCTTTTTCTGGTGCCCAAATTCAGATGCTTTCATTGAAGGCCTAGCCAGCAGCAGAGACATGAGTTACCTCCTAAGTTCTAGAAGTGCACAGCCTGCCAGGGGCTCCCCTTCTACCACAAACCCAGGCACCCAGGCTGCACCAGCAGGTCTCCACCTCTGCCTTCTCAAGGAAGTGCACGCTGCAAAGCAAACACACAAGCCAAACCCACTATGTTATCTAATAAGTATCAGGTTCCTTTGCAATATCACATATTGCAATCACATTTCTATCACACTCTTCTTTCACAAATACCTGGCATTTACCGTCAACCAGGGAAAGCGCTTCAGCTTTAACGAATCTGACAGCAATGAGGAAGGGTGGAAAAATGAATTAACACTTGATACAGCCACCACAAATAGAGACCCAGAATAAAGTGAAATACATGAAAAAGCTCCTCACACTCAATCTAAAGATGATGTAATGATATCAGTCACATACTCTTGCTGCTCAGTGTCTGTGACATAGTAAAAACACAATGATGTAGAGAAGGATAGTAGGTGACGACTATGTGCTATTTCTCACAATACAAGCATGATGACCTACTCAAATAAATGATAAGGCAAATTGCTTAATGATGCATGGTTTTAGGCAAAACTATGAAGATTGAATTATATTTCATTATACTTCTCTAAATAAACTTTGAACCTTGCCTAAAACCTAATGTGGAGTGGGAGCAGGGGGGAACCAAACAAAAAACTATTACCCTTTCCTTAGAAATCCAACTCCTCAAATAATCCTAACAACCACATCAACATTCCTTTCTCTCAAAACAAACATTAAAAGGGTGTTTTCATGGTATTTTATCCTGCTCCCACAGGTCTACATTTCAGAAGTCACTGTGAATTGCCCTTTTGCAGTCACTGTCAGAGCATTTCCTGATTATATTGCAAAATTAACCATTTTGAAAAAGGGAGAGTAATTATTATTTGCAAATGTGGGAGTAAGTCCTTAGAGACAGTGATATCTCTTGAGACAAAGCAATAGTATATTTGATGAAATATAAAATGCTTGGTTAACTACCAAGCATTGTAAATGAATCGCTACCAAGAAAGCGCTGATTTCTTCCAACAATATTCCCCAAAGCAACAAAATTCAAAAAACAATCTCATTATGAAGTCCTAACAAGGCCTTTATTCTTCTCTCGAGGAAAAACTCCTCAATGATTCAGTGACACAAACACACACTAAATATTTTTCTGGGTCAAAGCTAGAAAGCCCAACACACCCAAGGACTGAATTTTAGACAGGAAAGTGGCTGTGAAGTGCACCTACCCCTTGTGATTCATGTTTGCAGCTCAGCTGCATGATGGCTCAAGAGCATAACTACTGCTGTCAGGCTGATCTCATGAAAAGGAGGGGTATGTACAGGACAGCTGGCCAGCAACAGATGGGAATATGCTGTTCCATCTCACAGGTTGGTAGACTTCCTGTTGCAGCACATGCTGTCCAGAAGGAACTCTAATTCTAATGCAGCACCGGTCTTGGAGGCCTGGCTTTAAGCCACAGTCAAGTCCTAGAATTCAAAGAACTTCTTAAATTGTCTAGCAACTCCTTAAACAGTTCAGTCATTTATAGTACAGATCTGTTGTTTGTGTTGAAAATTAATTAGTTCAGTTCTTTTAATTCTTCTTGTGTGTTTGCTTTAAGGCGAAAGGTTTTATGAGCAGAACTTGATGTGTCTGCTGAGAGCTTAAAAGTTTTTGGCCTTGAAGAAGAAAATTATTTAATTTTCTAATAACATGATAGATGCAAAAGGTCACAATCAGTTGCAGTCACTATGAGGATTATTGCTTTTGCTCATTCTGCTTCATGGTAACATTAGTTTTGACCACCAATTGACTTCTAAAATAGTTAAGCTGCATTAAAATCAGACTGTTGTTATTGCAATTTACAAGGTAATTAATTTATCTTTCATTCATTCTCTTAACACCAAGAATTTAACTTTTTTTTGATGTTCCAAATTGAATATTACTTAAAAACAAAAAAGTTAAACTCATTTGAAAACTTAGAGAAACAGAAATTAAAAAACCAGTTCATTCTGTCCTTCTGAGTGGAAAGAAATTAATAAATTAAACATTCATGCCACTTCTCATTATCAAGGTGTCTGGAAACAACTGTAGGGAGCTCATTCCATTATGCAAACTCACCCTGACCCAACTAGTCATTGTGTGTTCATGTAAAGAATTACCATATCATCTCCTAAAAATACAGCTATTGTTGTGGATAAGGTTATCTATACCATAAAAGACAGTATTCATTTGTAGTGCTACATTCAAACCAGTGGTTAACTTATGAGACACTAATATAAATTAATGGAAAAGCAGGTTAAAGGGGATTACAAAATAGGATTTGGTTGAGAAATGTTGCTTTTTTGCATTATCAGCTGTGGCACTGTGTACAAAGTGATACAAGTTCACAGGGTACAACAAGACACCTTGATTTCATACTTCGCAGATTATTAGAATTTCTATGCAAACAGTGCCTGTACAATTCTATACATTCACATAAGTGCTCAATAGCATAATTTTTTCCTTTTTTCTTTTCAAAAGGCTTTCAAGTAAAAATTATAACATATTAACAGTGATGTATAAACTCAACTTTGTAGTAAATGCTTTTTAAGTACACAAATTTCAAATTAGAAAAATGTGTATGGTTTAATATTCATTAAATACCATTTCTGTATTATGTATTTCCCTTCTTTTAAACTAAAATATCAGTTCACAGAAAGACATACACAGTCTGACATTTTGAAATGCCTCCTGACTTCAAAGAATATCTGCCTAAGAACAATCATCAATGTTTTACAGTTTCTTCCTCATTCTCAACAAGTATTTCAGTATTCAAACTAAGGGAGCAATTCTTGTGAATACTTATACACAGCATTCTAATACTTGAGCATAATCTTACTAGACCCCACAGCAATATATTTCACTGTGCTGAGCTTTAAAGAGGGTTTTGATGAAAAAGAGACATAACTTTGCATAATATGCTCTACAAAAAAAAGTACCTGATACTCTGAGTACTCACACTAATAAAATTAATATTCAGTCTAAATGTTTACAAATATGAAGCTTAAACAATGCAGCAAGCTAGAATTGAGTTTAACTCACTCTCTAAGCCACTAATTTGTCCTCACCACAAACCAGAACATCGATATAGTTCTACTCAGAGAAATAAGTTGAACTTGCTGAATTAAAAACTGCAAGTTTAATGTTTTCTCTTTTTCTGCAACCTCAGAGCCAACCCTTTTCCATTTTGTGGTCTCTCCACTCTTAAATTTGAGATCTACAGAATACCAACAGTTTATCAACTGTCAATTATTTTTAAATTATTATTAAAATAATTTGAATGATTCTAGTCTATTATTCTCTCTAATTTCTTCACACATCAGATATTATTGTTATTGTTTTACACCCATGACCTAAAATATTAATTCAAACTACAAATCATGTATCAGAATTCAAAATTTAATGTAAAAGGACAAATAAAAGTATACTTCCATAATTTCCATAATTTCCATAATTCATATAATTGGTGCATATAGTATATATAGCTTTTGTATCAGCAGACATCATATACACTGACATTTTTGTGATTACTGCAATGCATTAGTTATGATCTACTCTTGCTAAACATATAATATTAATTTGCTGTACTATAACGGAAGAATAAAATTTTAAATGGATATCTGAAGATGGAGCTAGTGGAGTGTTTTGTCAGTTTTAAGAATCTTTAGAACCAAACATCACAGATGGCAATTTTATCTGTGGCTGATGACCACTTCCATTTGTCTCTCCTAGAAATTGATTCCATCAGTTTTTGCTGTGAATCACCAGATGGCACTTCTCCCTACTCTTAAGAGTTACCCTCTGAGCGTGTAGGAGTTAGATCTGGGACAAACATTTCCACTGAACTGAGATGCTGTTTAGATTTTGAGATCCTTACCAGTAAAGAAGCACTTGTCTTGTTTCAATCCCTCTCTTTAACTGAAAAATATTCTTTCTTAAATTAGTTGCTGTAGACAAGCTATGTCTACAGAAGTGGAAAAAAAAAGTAATGAACCCCCCAAATACTTTTGTCAACACATATGCACTGCCCTGACTAGGGACATTTTTAAATGAATTCTTTCACATTCTCCACAAGACTATATTTAAATCTGCACTTCTACCCTGAATAAAATAATATTGACAAAACAAAATAAAAATGTGCTGAAAAGTTTGTCCATTTCTAAACAGCATTGTAATTTCGCAGCTTCCATTCTGGCTATGATCTTCAAATAATTTCTCTCCCTTGTTTCCATGTGCATTCCATGGGAAGAAAAAAAATCAGAAAAGTATGCAGTCATGGCAAGAGCTCTCAGTGAAGTACAACCATGATTCATTATCATCACATACTAATGGGATATCTCGGTGGAAACATCATAAAGCAATCAGGCAGTGATTGTTTTATGCCTGTAGCTGCACTGCACACATCTTTCACTCTCCTGCTTTCCTCTGGTACATGGGTCAAGCACAGTGCTTCCTTTTCTCTGGGACTCTGGGGAGAAGATGCAGGCTGATTTGAATTTTTTCCCCCCCACTCAATTTCTTTCCTTCTTGTAGCTGTTTAATGGGACAGGGAGTTGTAAATAAATTTTGTGTGGAAATCTGCAAAACCCCAGGTTTTTAGGAGGAAAGTTAAAGCAAAAGGAATTTTCTTTATACTGAAACTTCACTAAGGTTGCACGCAGCATCATGAAAAGTCATTTGTTCAAGCATGACTCCTTTACACAAGGACTTGGGGACCTCTCTACTATTACCCGGTAGAAATACCTTTCTGTTATCTCCTGGTTTTGCTAAAAGCCAAGGGAATATTTTCAGTGCTGGAGAGCTACAGGACATCAGTCTACATGAGAGTGGGACTTTGAGAATATACACTGAAATCTCTTGTTTTTACCAGTGGTAAAAACAAAATATTACTTCTTTTTCGATCTCCCAACTAATTTTTAAAAATATTTTATTAATAATATTTCATGTAGATTTATTGAAAATCATATCATAAACACAAATGAAAAAATGTAAAGCAAGGTGTAAAATATCCATCGGAAGTGTTTGAGGACTCCATTGAGGAGTTTTGTCTTTTTTCTCTTTTAGAATTTGACCCACTTAAGTCCACAGCCTTAGTATGTGATAAGCCCCTACAAAGCTTCTGACATCAGAAGGGTTGTGAAGATGACAGCCAAAACTCAAGCCTCTAAGCCACCAGCCTACCCTGGTGAAATTAAAGACAGCTTTAATCTCAGTTTTAAGCTCAGTAAACAAAGATTTAGACTTTAAGCTTTGATAACAGGGATGACAAAAAACAGCCCCAAAAATCACCAGGTTATCTCCATGAAATAAACTCAGCAAATTTTTCTTCAAAATTATGTATAATCAGCTATTCTAAAGCTCGTGGACTATTTGATGAACTGTGTAGGTTGGTGGGAGATTTTAGAGTTGTTATAATGAAAAAAAAAAACTAATTGAAAATTACTTCTGCACTTGATTCTAAGGAATCTAATAATTTTTAAGCACCTATATTTGAAATGAGGCATACAACACTGAGTTCTGACATTGCAAAAGACTGAAACGGAGTTACTGGTGTCAGTAAAATACACCCGCACATTGTTTGCTTTAAAGCAACACCTCAACCTTTGTTATAAAAATCTCTGGTGTTGGAGAAGAACTGTCTGTCTGAGTGCTCAGCGAGGATGAATAATCTTCATTCCAATGCTTGGTTTCATGCAGGGGGATTATGTTATTGCTCCCCTCCCAAATCCTTATGAAAATAAGATGTTTATCATGAAGACTTGTCTTGTAAGTAAAACTGATGTTGCATTGATAAATTAGGTGTTACTTCAAAACACATGGCATTAATTATCCCTATCTGACCTAAGCTACACTGATGCTACCCCTTCTTTTCATTTTCTCTTTAGAAACTCATCTTTGAAGTCTTTATTTACTCAGAAATTTTGGCAACCTGTATGAACAAATATGTCCATCAAATCCATAGAGTTTGGTTACACTGCGAATTGTCAGCATTCAGTTGTTAATCCTTCTTATAACCTTCCAGGAGTGGACAGAGTATAAGAATATTTTTTCTTTGAAGTGCTTCACACTGTTTTGTCAATACATGTTAGATAATGATTAAAAAGCCAACAGCAAATACTATGCAACATGTGCTGGTGCACTGACTTGTCCTGCATTTAATTACTCAATTAGTTTTGCATGGATTACCACAGTAATCTGAAACTACCTATTGCTACTAAATAAAGCTAAAAGGAAATAGAAAAACAGCACATTACCTGGCAGAGAGCTGCTGTCCAAGACAATAATCGGAACTTGAGACACAGAGCCTTTGTTCAGTTTGAACATTTAAAGACTCTTTGGAGACTTGATTGGCTGATTATCACACATGATGTTTGGACAGTTTATTTTGTGTGACCAATGGCCAAACCAACAAACATCTCAAATTACTGAGGCGCAAGAGGTTATGGTGAAGCTCAACATGCAGAACACAATCCCTCAGAAGGATACCCTTGGTTTATTAACATTCCATCACCTCTTAAGGGTTTCTTTCACAGCTTCTTTGTCTGACATGAAGGATTTTTCCTTAACAACCTCCGTTCAGTTTCAAAATTCTATTTAGGTGTTATATGTAGCCTTTTAAATGAGTGCTAACGTCTGGGGACACCTTAACATAGTTTGTGTCTAATGCTCTAGGAGTTCAGCAATATATGATGAGGCTGGTTGGGAAACTGCCTTTTACAACATACACTAAGATCACATTAATATTATTTTGTTTAATGAATAAAAAGTGTAATAAAAATGCTCGAAAGATCATCAGTAAAAGCTTAAAAGGAAAATTAGAGGCACTTAATGCAGCTATCATGTTGCAAAAATCCAATTTTTTCTCATTTGGACAAAATTGTCCAGCAATTAACAGTAAGTGTGCAATTAACTTAGATGTTTTTAGACTGCTCAATTAACAGTAAAAGTATAAAATACTGCATAAGGCTTTATACAGTAATTAGAAACTTTGAATTAATAAGCAGTATTAGCCATGACAATATTTAAAAAGCTGTGTTTTGCTGGAGATAATGCAGAATTTGCTCTAGAGCTCCAAAAATTATTTTCAATTATTTCTTAAATTAAAAAAAAACCTCACTATTTTTGTATTGGAAAAAAAGGGAATCATCTGTAGAACTGATGATAGAATAAATACATTACAAGATAGGTTGTACCTAAGACCAGACCCTACCTTCACATAAAAACTCTGAGCAAAATGTTTTCAAAGTTCACATCAAAAGCCTTTTCTTTCTAAATGCAAAAATGTTGCTAACTATATTGCTGGAAAACCAGGCAACAAGGTGTGCATGTCCTCACAACTGCTATTTTTTATCAGTCTCACACTTGCCTTGACCCAAAAAATGCTGGAAAGGATGAAACAGCCTGGCCAAACGAAACAGAAAAACAATATGATGACTCAGGCTGGAAAAAAATTAAAGCTTTTTCTTGTCCTAGATATTCACTAAGCAACAGATATTAAAACCTCAAAGCTCTTAGAAGTGCTTTGTTTGGGAATTTCTGGCCGCCTCTGGGACAGATTTTATGGGCAAACTGCTGTTACTTTCACTACCCACCACTTCAAATGTTCATAGGCAAGAAAGCAATTCTCAGAATAAATTTCTTAATCTATATGAAAATAATGACACTAATGACAATCTTTATTTCTAGGATGTGTGGCAATCTCACATGAAAAGTAAAACAGGGTGTAGAATTACTGAAAGCTAACCCAATAGGAGACTTGCTTAAAGAAAAAGGCCAGACTATTAATGAGAAAATATTATCATTTAATTGATCTCTGTATTGTCAAAACTTTAATTTGAATCTGAAACAGTTCTTTTGGGAAGAATGAAACATACTGGAGATAACACATGGCAGTGATAGGTGAGCCTCTGATGCCAAACTGTGAGGAGGATACTTGCAATGGCTGTTCATCTCATCACTGAGGACAACAGCAGGAAGGGAATGTGTTTGCTGACACAAGCACACAAGAAGGGACAACAAAGGAAGTAAACATGGGTTGCTGAACTCTGACAAAGACCCTGCAGTGACAACAATACCACATTTCCTATAATTGGAGTGAAGTAGGAAAGGAGGCATTGTTACTGCTGGACACCTTCTGTTACATTTTGACAGCTTGTGTTTAGTCCTGGCTACAGCTGCTCACTTGTGTCAGCAAAGCTGCTCTCCCCCACTGTGCCCACAGGCCCTTCCTTCCACAGGATCCTCGTCCCTCCCCAGGCAGGGGAAGAGAAAATCACCGCTGGCCCCAAGATTTCTGCACCCGTGAGAAGCAGCCACGGAAAGATGGACTAACAGCAGGCACCACTGCAGTGTCTCCAGGGATGCTGACCACAAAGGCCACATGAGCAAGCACAGCACAGCACCAACTTGGCAGCACCATGAGAGACCACAGCTGCCTTTTGTCCAATGACTTCAGACAGCAATAAGGACTAAAATCTGTGCCAATCCTGCAGCTGAGCTTTTTAAATTCAGGGAACTGAGCACGAGGCAGAAGGTCAGAACTACCACTAAAGTGTACTTCTAAGAGACAGAGCTAATTGCCATGGGCATGCCAGTGGCAGACAGCTGGCCTGCAGTCCACTGTCAGCTTGAACTTGACAAAAACAAAAGTTAATACAGTCTTGGACCATTTCTGTATAAAAACATATCAATATCAAGAGGGCTATTACACAACTCACCATATGAGACTGCATCCAGCAGCGTATTTTGCGAATAGTAATGCCAGTGGAATTTTACATCTAATACAGATCCAGCTACTCAAGAGTTCCTCTGAGAAGGGTGCCTAGAGCTGGCTCAGTTTTTGCCCCTTGCTGCCCTTTCACTCATAGGCACATATTAAATGTAACTATTCCTCCCTGGAAGAGAGCCAGACACCAAAAAGAGAATTTCTATTGGGATCTTCAGATTAAACTGTTAAAATTGAAGTAAACTCATCACAACCATTTAGTCTGGCTGCTGATGTGAACTTCAGCTCAGGTATTCTACACGCTAACATCTGCTTTACTACTACTTTTTAGTAACAGACACATGAAAAGAAATAATCTTTGGTGCATATGCTTGAGTGCCTCCATTTATACTGCAGCACAATTTTTCCTTCTGTCCCAAACCAAGCCTTCTTGAAAGAATGCCCTAAATTATCAGTAGCAATAAAACCTAAAGCTATAAAGCAGCTTGTTCTAATAATGGAAGTTTGGTCACAAATTGTTTTCTTTTGGTGTGAATTTTTACTTTTTTTTATAACTCCCTGCAAAACCTAAGGTACTGAGTGATAATCTTCTTTTCTCCAACTAGTATATGCTCAAGATTTACACATTTTAGAGAAGATTTAAGCTTGTGATACAGATCTGCAAGATATTCTTTGACTTACACATAATTTGATGTTTTCTCATTTAAGGAGCAATCCATCACAACAATATTTTGACATTAAGAATGCTGACATCTGCATGTCATCTGGATATGTAGGTTTCACTTAAAATCAGTGGGCAGAAACAAAGCTCTGGGATATCCCTCCCTGACCTGTTTTAGACATGTAAGCTATAACAAAATGAAATGTGGCCTACAAGCTCCTATATCTCTCCATTATTTAAAGTACATCTCGAAAAGTGTTTAATTATGGATGCATATCCTACTGAAGTCTGTGCTTGGATGAATCCAGCCCTATATATAAAGTTGTAACACATTTTTGTATTGCAGTGGACTGAAAAAAAATGACCCAGTCCCTTCTTCCATTTCAGTATTTCTAAATCTTAAGAATGTTGGGGGAGGTAGGACAAGAGTTATCCTGTTGGCCTATTTAGCTCTTACAAAATAAGAAAGTGAAAAATGTATGCTCTAGATTCTAAAAATGTTCTTCCATCTTCTTTGAAGTTGATCCACAGCTTAATAGCATGATGTTGAAATCTGAAATTCTGCAATCTTTTCTGTACTGTTGAGAAAAATATGTCCAGTTTAGCTGAGTATTGCAACTCTGAAAAGCATGTGCTGCAAGACCCAAATTTTGTCTCTATGTTTGTAAAATGTGCAGCTCAGGACTGCTGGATCACAAATATTTTTGTGGTTGTCATGGCTTCATAGAAGTCAATTTATGGAAGGTGCAGACAAACTAGCTTGTGCTTTGCATACAACAGACAACTATCTTTTTGAAAGTCAATCTTCAAGTCAAGCCTTATGCAAGAAAGTGCAAGATAGAAAATCACTGCCATATTAAGCAAAATAGTGACAGATTTCATATGTGCAATTTTAATTGACAATTTACTCAATTAAGTCACTGGATAAACCACTAAATTAAAACTTGAAAAATGTTCAATGCTTTACAGAACAATACAGAGGACAGCTTACCTTATGTAAAGGCTGGACACTTGCCCAGATCCACAAAATTGTAGGGATCATTTTTAGAGCCAATTTGTGACTGCACTGATTAAATTGCTATCAATTTTTATAATGCATAAACACTTTGTCTCATATTTTTGTGGCATTTTTTGAGATTGTGTTTCATAATATCTGAATATGTGGCATTCTACAGTTCTATTAAAGTACCTGGTATGAAATACAACTTCTTCCAAATGTGAAATAGAGGCAGCAGAATATATTTGATTCAGGCAACAAAACAGGCTGTCTCTGATGGTGTAGATACCAAATATGCATCACGTACTTTTCAAAATTTAACAAAAAAACCTACCTGTTTGCCCAAGATACTACCAAATCTTTTTCAATGGTCCAAGAATTCCATAAAAGATCCCTTTGCAGAACAAAAAAAAAAGCAATGCTAATTGAAAAACTACTCTCTGTGAATTATTTGAAAAACATTATAACGCAGACTGAATTTTTGTTGGCTTGGATAACTGCAGATACACAAGATCTTGAGTAATTAGACATGCCATAGGGTGTGCCAGTACACAAGTTTGAGTGTGTTAGGTATGAAGGAAATACAAATCTGAAAGGTTTGTTGCACATCACATTGCCCAACATCCCAGCTTTTTGGTTGCTTCACAGCACCCTTTCAAATGAGCCGGACACACTGATGGGTTAAAAACCACCTGAGCACAAGTCACAAACACAGAGGTTAAAGAGAAATATCAGAGGTTTCCTTCTCACCCAGCAGTCCATTCATGCTCACTGCAATGGCACTACAATGAAAACACATTCCCCCACCAGCCCCTTAACCTGCCAGCCCTCTCCAGTCTGCCAGCCCTCTCCACCTGCAGACACTGCTTCAGACTGCTCCACACGCTGCCCACTGCCCTCCCTCCACTCTTCCTCCCTAATCCCCAGCCTCACCCAGCTGTCTCACCCCTCCTTGCTCTAACAGCTCTATAGCTCAAAAACATGCCAGCATACAAAGTCCAAGGTAAGGAAAAACTACTCTGCAAATGACTTACAGCTTCTTCATCTCAAAACTGGTACTTTAGGTTTCCCCTGGTTCCTTGATTTCCCTTCAGTTGTCCTCACTATCTTGTATTTAAATGCATCTGTATGAATGCATAGATAATCACACACAAAATAAAAGAATACAATACCTTAGAAGTAACATTTAAGGCTACTCTGTCAGGGCAGAGTTTTTCCTGTAATTATTTGAATATCACTTTCTGCCTTAAATAAAGAAGTATAAACTTAGCCACTAACATTCTTGCTTTTTTTAAATGCTGCAGTAGCTAATGAAGACCAAATATGTTCAATTCATTAATATATGATGGTAATTTTCCTCTTTTGATCAGATCACTTTAGATGCTTATACTAATTCCATTTCTTTGTCTTTTACAATTTATTTGTGGGAGAGTGTATTTTTTAGAGTACAAAATCTCTTTTCTATTCAGATCAGATAATGTATGTGAGCCTAATTCAGCGGAACTGAGTGCGTACATGAGACTGAGTATTAGAAACTAAAGGGTGTTTATCAGAGGGGAAAGGATGCTGTGAGGACATTGCAAAATAAAAGTGAAAAGGATAATGAGCTTGAATGCAATAGTACTATTGCCTTTAAGAGCATCATAATTTTTAATGGTATGCATGTTTTGAAAGCCTGTACCTCTTACTTTTAACTTAGCAATGTGTGTCATTGCACAATTATAATCTTAAGCAAAAAATACTTTTTTCTCACCTGTAAGAAAATGCAAGATGTTCTCCAGCTTGAAAGTTTATGATTTATGTACAGATATATAAGTTGCTAAATATGTACTATATTTGTTGGAGGTTCACTCAGATTTTCATCTGGATTTGGACCCTGATTAAGAGAAGCATTTAAAACAAGTAAGCAGTAAGTGTAGGTATATGCTATAGTGGGAAAATTACAGTTGTACTTAGGTATGTATTACTAAAACAGACAAGCATAGTGATAAAAATATTCAGCAATTGAAAAAGTAGTTTTGTTTATAGACAAGGAGGAGATACAACTCAAAATGATTAAAGAGTTTAATATATTTCTACTTTGCCTCAAAGGGCAGCTATGCTGGCAGAACTTTTCCCTCCTGCAGGATCAGCTCTTGACTGTAGCATCTACAAAGCTAAAGCAGGCATATTTAATAGGTAAAAATCCACACAAATTCTGACAACTGAGGGTACTCACATGACAGAAACATTTTATGCAACTCCCAGCAGGCCTGAATACTGTAACAACAGAGCACCTTTCCATTAGAGCTCGCTTTTCTTTTCTGCACTCTGGACTAATCAGTTTTTTCCAAACCACTCCAAGCAGGTCTATTTGAGATAAATACAACATTCTTAAATGCCACAGATGAAAGATGCAGATCAATGTACACTTTCACTGTAGCTCTACAGCAACAGGTTATTTTAGAGATGGTGTCCTGGTAACCTTAGCAGTAACACAAACCACCTCCCAAAGGCCAGCCCAATGTTCACAGCTCCATCTATTCTACTTTTGCTGAAACATTTTAGGATTCAAATTAAAGGCAGTGCTTTGACAACCTCCACTTTAAAGCACAGTGTGCATTTTAGGTAGCTCATGCTGCCATGGCTTTCCTCAAAAGCAGAATATTGCATTGCTGGGCTGCCCGAGAATTAAAACCCAGTAACCTGATAGTTTATATCATTCCCTCCTTCTTTCTCTACCTTCAATACCTTGTGTCTTTTCACTGCTGTGAAAAGCCTTCCTACTCCTGCTTAAGGAATCACTGCAACACCCTCTGAATATGTTCAGTTCTCTGAGAGATAAAAAAAAAAAAATTAGAAACCATCTTGAAAACGCTTTTCTCTCTTTAGGACAAGAGTCTCTCTTGGTTCCTGTTTGCAGCAGAAAGTAGGCAGCCCATTTCTACCCTCAGCAGGGCCCAGACAAGCAGCTCTACCAAATGAAGAAACAAAGGGGGATTCCCTCTGTCAAAATCACAGAAGCAGAATAAAATGTGCCTGGGAGCATGAGTTCAACCAAATATAAAAGGCTCTGGGCTCAGTGAGGTTTGGTTAAATAAATCAGGTCCAAACTTTTAGGAACACAAACACAAACCATCCCCTTCTCAATGGGGTAACAGAAACAAACACACCAAGTTAATGAAAGCAGCAGGGATTGACCAAACAGTTCAAACTCCCCTTTGGAACAGTGCAAACAGCTAAGAAGCAAGCAGCCTTAGCCTCTTGGCACAGGAAAACAGAACATGCTCTGCTTTGGTTGGATGACTAAAAAATTCCTTGATTACAGAGGTCCTCTATTCTAAAATGAGGAACTAAATTTACTATTAAATGCCAACTAAAGATTCATCCATTCAGTTCTGACAGCTAACATGCCAAGTTAAAGTGCTGGCACTGAAATGTCTCCTCCAAGCATTTGATTCTGTTGTTTTCATAGCTGGTCCAAATTCTGCATCTCCTCACACTCGTGTACTGCCAACATCACCCATCAGGTACCCACTGCTCCTTCTACGCACCTGGTCACAGAGGCTCCAAAGAGGTCAAAAGGATCAGGTGGAAAATACATACACATGTGTATATGGTATTTATGGCTGCTTACTACAGGCTGTGAATACCATACTGCAACACTAGGACTTCCCAAAACATCAAAGCAATATAATTGCAGCCTTCCAGGGCTTTCTTCATTTCCCCACTTCACCTACTGGTATGCAACATGTTGCATAGTTCTTCCTGTTTTCACATCACCTTGTGTATTTGTATATATACATATAATTTTTACTACTAGAAAATTATCTGCTCACTCATGTATATTCAGCTGCCATATTGAGAAGTAAATGCTTCCTTCTGACTATACCAGAATGCAAGATTCTCTGCAAATAAAACAGCTATAACTGCTGTTCAAAGTACTTATAGGACAGGGTCTTCAAGATACAGTTATAACTTCTGTTTTCACCCAGTACCTGTTCATTAGTAGAGGGAATTGATTTAAAAGTAGGATTTAAGCTTCAGTTATTAAGAGATAACAACCTACTTACCCAGGATCCACTAACACAAAAATTAGAGAGCCTAATTTAGGTGGCTAATTTAGGTATCACAAGAGTATAGTCCTGCATTAAAAAACAGTTGTATTTAGACATCTGGGATAAAACTGGTAAATGGGGGACAAGAACAAAAAATAAGGAAGAAATTTGCAACTACCTTATTAAAGTTAAAAACATATCCTGGATACTTAATAAAACATATAATTAAGTGCAATTAAACTATCAATTTAAGTATAATAATTCCAAAGTAAGCTTGGATATGACAACTACTAGAGCTTTCATAATTTTTCAGGAAATACATGCAAGAAAATAAAATCATGGCCTCATAGCTAAAATACATTTTCATTGAGAACAATACAATACAATACAATACAATACAATACAATACAATACAATACAATACAATATATACAGGCTTCTGTATCCTATACTATTCATCAACAACAAAAACCTTCCTATGGCCAACAATTAGAATAAAGAAATCATAAAAGCAAAGGGCAATATACTGTCTATTCCTTTCTCAAAAAAAAAAAAAAATCAGAATACAACTAAAACCTGCTCTGACTGAAAACATGACATGTCATTCCACTTCTGCTTGGTTGAAGACATCTGCCTCTGTGAAACTCCTCAAAACACTATTTCCTCAGCTTAACGTGTTCTCCCATCCACTCTGTTTTCACCTTCTCATGTGTCATTCTTCCAAGGCTACATTTTTTTCTGTACCCTAATAATGTCACTGCAAAGGCAGAATTAAAAGCCATAAGGATAAAGAACGCAAACATATGTAACTCTACAGATAAAAGTAGCACGGTAAAACATCAGTACTGGTAACTATGGAGGATCATCATCTGTATCCCATGAAAGGTGTCCTACAAGTGACAACTGCCACTGGCAATTTCAGTGTGGAAAACCAGTATCCGGGTAGGATGAGAAGAGTCACTCACTTGCTACTGTATCTTGATTTTCATTCTAATAAATGGGGAGAAGGACAAAGTTCTGACCAAAATAAAAACGAGAATGGCAGAGAAGATGGACACATTAAAGAACTTATTTGGAAATAGAGACATCATTTTGGTAATCATTATAATTTCCATTTAACCTAATGAGGCAAGTCAAAGCAAGAAATCAAAAAGAGTACATAATGGAATCTTAAGAAGCAGTCAAAGAGTCTCTTCAGCTATTACAGGGTGTAAACCATGAGCAATTCCTTATAACCCAGCAGAACTGCACCACAGGAAGGGAGCTCAAGCAAGGACCTGGAGTCACAGAAAAAGAGGAAATGCCAATCAAGCAACACTGACATATTAATTGACTGAGAGCAATCACCATGGTGCTTTTAGGCGTCACTTAAAAATGCCCTTCCTGGATTTCTCTACCTCATGTGATCTTGGCCTTTATATTCATTAGCTTAAAAATCACTTTAATTATTTTCATGAAGCTAAAACTGAAACAGATCATGAGCCATGCAAGGCACTCATAATGTTCTAGTATTATTTTGTATGAATGAGGAAATGAACTAAATTTAAATAATGCACCCCTATTTTCAGCATGACTACAACAAAACATCTCTTTTTGAATAATTACATGAGAAAAACATGAGAAAAAAAAACCTGCCTTATGCCTCTAGCCAACATAATTGTATCTGCACAAGAAAAAGAAAACAGGCTCTCTTTTTTCCTATTCTTCACAAATATAAAGCATACTTCACGCTCTGTAAATACAGGCTATTATGGAATATTCTTTTCTACCTATATTCTTTATATATACAACCTAGAGGTCAAAAAATACAAAAGCTTTTTTCATTCCTTGTTAAAATATGTTGTTGTGGTTTCTAATAATGTGCTATTGAGTGCCCTGATTCACCTTTTGTAGTGTTGGTGAGAGGAAGGGAAAGAGGCTGCCTAATGGAAGATAAGGAGTTAGGATCCCTGTGTGATAAAATGAGTAGAGCTCTTACAAATTCCTCAGGGCAGAAAGGAATCCTTTAATTTAGTACTATGTACAAATTATTTTAAAGATGTACATTCTAAAAAGGGGCTGGTAATAAGAAGATAGGCTCATTGCCACCCTCAGCTTCAGCAGCGATTTCCTTCCATGGTCTATTCAGCTCTCTCCACCTGCTCTCAGATGCAACCCCCTTGCTCAGCCTCCTCGAATCTTTGTCCTAGGCACACTTTCTTCTGTCTTTGAAACAAGTCTTCAGTTCTATTTTGCAGTATATATCTCAAAAACTTTCATTTCTACCATCAGCAGGAGGCACGGCTGGGAACGCAGGGTCCACAATCCAGATTCAGACCCAAAGCCATCCCCAACAGAGCATGCAAAAGCAATTAAATTCTAGAAAGGATCTGTTCAGTGGAAAGTATTCTCAGCAAAGGCTGAATTATCAAGGAATTTAGCACATAAAATTCCAATTGTTAAGAAATCAGACACTTACATGACCAAGGGGAGTTGATTTGCATCATTAAGTTGTTCTTTTCTTGGCTTCTTTTGCGAACCTGCCCTGAGGGCCGTATCAAAAATGCAAACCATAGGAGCTCAATCTAGTAATAACAACTCCTATGGTATTTTAATTCAATAGCACAGGTAACTATTGAAATATCCCATATTTTTATCCAATTTCTATCTCTCAATAAGATCAGCAAAGAAAATCAGCTATGTCTCTCAGAGGCCAGATTTTTAAAGCTGGTAGTTTGAATACAGTCTTGTATCACTTCAAAAATTTTCATCTTCACCACCAAGTATTTATATTGTTACTCCAGAGATTTGAAAAGAATGCCACATACAACCTAATTTCTAATGTTTAAAAAACCACTTTAATACAAGTAATAACAAAAGCATGCCAGAAGTAAGCATATGCTCATTTCTCTGTCTAAAATACTAATCAAATATGTTAGAGTAGGAACTAGCTATGTTTAAAAAAATCAAATATACATTTTGTATATATACTTTCGCCATTTTTGTCAGCACAAAAAGTGGGGATTTATTTTGGTTTCTTTCTTCACATGTTTTTAGTACTTTAGAAGAAATACTTGTTCTCCGTATTTCTTGATTTCAGAACACACAAATTGAGAAGTAAAGCTCCACAGGTGATACTATGAAGTTAAAATTCACACATGGATGAATTGAGATTTCATCTTTTTTTATCTCTTTTTCGCTTGTACCATAGACTCCAAGAGTGTTGAAGTGATGAATGGCAAGCAGGAATGTTAAAACCTTAATTAACCTATTTCTATGGAGGAAAAAAATAATTTCTATCTTTTGGGATGATGTACTGCTGTTTTGTGGCTGATTTTAATAATTTTGATTAAAACTGCAGACCATATGGAAGAGGCAATGCACCTCATTGCACTGTCATTACCACCACTGCAGTGATAGAAATGCTGAAGTTCTTTGATGCCAAGCACATCTTGAACATCATTACAACTCTTTGTGGTATGTGCTGTCCCTGGGTGCCAAACTTGGGAATGTTGCCAATGGTTTGCTAATCCCGAGGCCGCACGATGGAAGGGCACTCCACAGTGGTCACGCCTGAAGCTGCAGGAGGAGTCTGTTTGCAGCTATGGCAAGATGAGCTACTCTGAAGGACCAGGACTTTAAAAATACACAAATAAAAAAAGCTATGAAATACTTCATTCTGAGTCGTCTTCTGTGCAACACGCTTTCTGAACCTTGATTATCACCTACACGAGTCTTCCACTGGAAAACCTCAAAGAAAGATAAAAGCGAAATAACTACCAAGCTTGCAGTCAAAACAATTGGAAAGTGTTTTTTTGGGGGGGATACAAACATTCATGCTGAAAGACAATAAACACTTTTTAAACAACCTTGCATGTTTGGGCAACTCCAATCTGCACAGTTTTATGCTTTGACTTTTTTACTGTTTTTTGCAGAGTTTCATATTGTCTTTGTCTTTCATAGTAATCATAAGAAAACGATGTCAAATCCACATATTCTCAAATATTCCAGCTTCTACAATATTTGGACGTCCTGTGGTTTGTTGAAAGGTGACCTAAAAGTACAAGTTTCCTACAGTATAAAATTCATAGCAAATTTTATATGATTTACACCATTATTCAAAGCACTGCTTTCTTGTTGGGTGGGACTGAAATACAATCAATAGCTAACATTCAATAATCATGAAACCAAGTTGAAAGAAAATGCATCAGCACTAATTTAAAAAAAAAAACAAAAAAAAACCCAAAAACCTGTCTTAAGTTTGTTCTCTAGGGCTCCCTACCTTTATGAATTAAAATTAATTTCATTTCTTAAGATCTTAAGTCTTACAACTACAAAGGAAAAGAGTATATGGTGATAAGGCTCAATTCTTTTCCATTAATTTCCTCCTTCACTTTTGGGAACCTTCTAAAGTGGCCTAGTCATGTTCATATCCTTTTGGAAACGCTTATTCGTTTTTATCAGCTCTTTATGGAAACCTCTTCATTTATATCAAGCTACTCATATAAGTCATAAGACAGAAGAGCACTGTGTCCCAAAAATAAAAAGTATTAGCATGGAACTGGAAGCTTGACCTTGAAAACGTATAAATAAAGGAACTATTTAAAGACAACACATAAACCAAAACTAAGATCAACAAAAGGATCTAATGATAACGAATCTGCCTCATCACCATCACCACCCCCCCACCCCCCAAAACTACTGTGAATTAAAAATCTTAAGATTGCAAAGATAAAAATCAAGCAATAAAGACTGTGACTCTTTCTAGTTCATCAGCCACTGTGACCTAGTTAGATAACCCTTTGCTCTTCAATAAGAGTTTAAGAAGATTTTGATTGCTTGATCATAAGACCAAGAAAAATAAAAAGATATTGAATAGACTGTAAAGCCAAATAGAGCTGCACAGTCAGTTTGTCCAACATCTTTAAGCCACAGAATATTATCCTCTTACTCCTGTAGACAAATTCCTTTTGTTTGAATACTGCAAACTTTTTTCCAAATGTTCCAAGATGCACAATAAAATTAGAGAAGTTGGCCCAACAGATCACAAATACATGCAAGTCAAGGAATGCAGGTCTGGACTGAGATGTGTATGTGGGACTCTGCCAGTTCCTCGTGTTCATTTGACACACAAAACAGTTGGTCAATGACATCATATTTTCCTATCTAACCTCCTCCTTGGTGCTGTGCAAACATTATGCCATATATATATTACACAAACAGACATAGAAACTGCTAACCTTCTTATCAATGATTTAGAGCTATGACCTAAAAATTTTAATAACACTCAAAAGATAATTACATTTTTTGCAATTACACCAACCTTGAAACATAAAATTCATTTTACAACACAGATTATTAACATGGCCCAAGAACCTTCTTCTTGATTCCCACACCGGAAAATTGACAGCTTAAATTCTGGCAAATGGTGTTAAGGGATACAATTTAATTGAAAATTATATTCAGGCACTATTATTGCTAAAGCAAACTTGTCCTCAAGCAAAATGCAACTCTTCAAAAGTATCATGTGATTCTGCAATGCGAAATAAAATCAGGTAAGTCATAGCCTCTTTTCTTGAAATAAAATGGGTCCAATAATAACCATATTTACTGGAAATAAAGCCACCTCCTCATTGCAAAAAGAGGACAAGATAATTTACTTGAGAAACAAAGGATACAAGCGAGGACCTTTTTTTTAAATTAAGAAAAAAGAAAAGCACTAAGTGCCAGGGGGGAAAAAAAATCAAGAAATAGAAGTACGATGTAGTGAACCACATCCAAGAAAGAAGAGTAATGAAAGAAAAACATTTTAAAAAACAATAGCTCGTGATTCAAGAAATGTTTTTTTCTCTCCTTTAACTTGCCTGTCCATAAATTTAGGCTGCCCAAAGATCTCCTGCCCTGATAAAACTTGGATTTTAGAATAAGAATTCTGCCATAGAAGAGCTGAGTGAGCTTAAATACATTATACACTACAGAGAAATGACAGATGAAATTAGGTTAAAGAGCTGGAAGGAAGCTTTTTAAATATACTATAACACTGCATTTATTTACAATGAAAATTGTTGAAAAAGAATTCCTTCACTCCTTACTGCAGCTGCAGCGTCACAATATTTAACTACACTCTGGTTTCTTTTTGATATTGCCCTTTGTAATATTTTAAAGTCTCCCCCTTTACATGCAAAATACCTGTTCAGATCAGTGTATCATGACACAATCCAAAGAGTTTTCCTATCTGGAAAACACATGAATTTGGTTTTCCACCAAATGAAGACCATGAAGACCACAGTATGTATTTAGGCTATTCTACATCTCCATAATATAAATAAAATCAGGTTTTCTTTGCTACCAAAATTATTTAAAGCTGCAATAAAATAAAAACCATAACCTCCAGCCACCTCTCTGCCTAATCAAAATGATCAGCTGCTTTGCTTTGAAGCCACTTACATTGTAACCACTATGCTGCAAACTAAGCTAGCTGGGCCCTTGCAGACATGTGAAGTTACAGCTCTGTAATGAATTGCACAAATAATAACAAACATCTCAAGTATAATCTCTTCTCTGAATGGTTTCCATCATGTAGAAGGAGTTCAGCACTCAGGCTCAAGTACACTATTCAAAGTTAGCAGACAATAATGCAAGGAGAGAGAAGAGAGCTGATTTAAAAATAAAAAGGGAATCACTTTTGCATTATTCCCATATTTACTATTTGTACATAAAAGCACATCTCACTTTTATTGAATTATTTGTCAGTTTCCTCCTTCTTTTAAATATAAGTGTACATCCCTCTGTCTCAATGACTAACTTTTCTGTCATGATTCATCTAGACAGAGCTAAACTCTTGAGTTGTTGGCTCAGTTGGTGTGTGACTAAGTTCATGGCCCCATTCCTACACTGCAAGCCACAAACACCTTTTCATTACTATTTGATCAGTAACTTGAGAACCACAGATGGGAACCACTATGGAAACATGAGCAATTATTATGGAGACCAACAAAATTAGAATGGACATCTTCAGGAGGTACCAGCTTTCTTTAGCTTCTCTCTTTTTACCAAAACACCTTTCCACAGCAATTTCAGTAAGACGCCTTTACTGAAAGCTCAGGCTGGCACTGGAAAATCCAGGTATCGCAAACGTTTCTCTGCTTTGTTTTGTTTTCCTATTGACCTCACTGGAAAAGCAGTGGAGAATTTGTGTCAGTTCTGTGACCCTGCAGGACTGAAAGGTAATGTGTTTTCACAGAAGTAGAAGGGGACACTGGTGTCTGAAACATGAACAGGGCAAGTTCTCAGACTCTCCTATGACTTACTGCTCTTTAGGGGTCACTTCGACAAAGATGAACGCCGAACAATTGCTCCCTGCCAGGGAGACTCTTCAGAACATTCCCTTCAAGGACTGTGTGCTAGCAGAGGTCAAGTAAAGAGAATTATGGAGGCTATTTTCGTGGCTCTGGTAATACTCATACCAGAACCTCTGTACACAACCATTAACTAAAGCCAACAGCGTTTCGAGATAACAACGCAAGAGCCACGGAACTCGGAGCAGCCCAGAGCACGGAGCAGCAGCTGGCACGGAGCAATAGTGGCTCCATCCAGATCCACCTTCTCCAAGGTCACCTCGCTCAGCGCTCCTTGCAGGCCCGTGTCAGATGACGGCAAGCGCGGCGGCACGGTCCGCGCTCCGCCGCTCTCCGCCCACATTTCCCGGGGGTGGCCGGGGCGGGGGCCGCGCTCGGCGGCTCCGCTCGGGTGGGCGCTGGCGGGCTCGGCGCCCCGCGGGGATGCGCGCAGCGGCGCGGGGGCGGGATCGCGCCTCGCTCCCCCCAGAGCCGCGGCCTCAGCCCGGCCCCGCCGCCCGCCTCCCTCCCTGCCCCGCTGTCAGAGCCGCCCGCCCGCCCGCGTGGCAGCGGGGCACGGCGGGGCTTGCGGCGTCTCCCTGCGGTGCCTGCTCTGGTACTGGGGGGACAGCTGCGTCCCACGCGGGGTCCTTCCGTCCGTCCATCCATCCATCCATCCATCCATCCATCCATCCATCCCTCCCTGAGTGGGCGGCGGCTGGTGTGTGTGTGTGACTGACAGTGAGGCGCGCTCAGCGCGGGGGCAGCCGCTCGCACGCAGCCCGCGGGGGCCACGCCGGCGCACCCCGGCTGCGGCAGCCGCTTCTCCGTCCCCCGGAGCCCTCCCCGGTGGGGACAACCTCAGCGACCTCGCTGCTCGTCCTCCTCCTCCCTCCTGGCGGGTAGGTTACATTACCTGGTCTCTAGCTCGGACTGGATCTAATCCCGCGGCCGCCGCCGGCTCGTCTCCCGGCCGCGGGGGCGAGTGGGGGAATTAATTTATTTATTTTCCATGAGGTGTCCTCTGCGGCGGAGTAGCGGCGGGAGAGCCCGGGCCGGGCGGCAGGGAGGGAGGCGCGGGTGCTGCTGTCCCGGGGGTGCTGCCGGGGAGCGGCCGAGGCGTTCGGCACCGGCGCGGGGGGGCGGGGGCTGCGGCGGAGACGCCTCCCGGGCTGCCCAACCCGGCTCCGCGGGGCTGGCGGGGGCGCGGCGCCCGGCCCGGGGAGAAGGGGATGGAGACGGCGCCAGCGCGGGAGGTGGGACAGCACGGAATGGACCGGGCTGGAGCGGGCGGGCAGCGCCGGGCCCTGTGTCCCTGGGGCAGCCGTGAGCGCTCCCCGCCCTCCTGCCCGCCCCGCCGCACCCGGAGCCTCTCGCACGGAGCTGCAGCCGGGGTACGGGAGGGCACCTCGCTTCTGGCAACGAGAAACGTGTCCATCCCCCCCGTCCCACCCCGATCGCCTCCTCTTGAGCACTGAGGCTGCCAAGTATTTCTCACTAAAGGCAGTTTGCCCTCTCTGGTCCACCGAAAGTCTAAAACAGGCTGTATCAGTTTCCTCGTGCTAGGGGGAAAATAAAAAGTAAATTAACCGAATTCGTTTTGTGCTCAACGCAGGACCTTCGCCTTCTGAAACGGGAACTGAAATTGGGCTTGTCAGCATCGAGTTGCTGATGAAAATCTTGGTCACCTCAGCATTTGCCGTCTTTTTGTCTCCTTAAGAAAAAAAAAGTTATGAGAAGTGTTTTGTACGTATGATAAGCATATTTATGAAAGTGACCGCTAAATTATCCAGAAATCCTGTCCTTAAGGCTAAAAACCTGTAAGGAAATAAACATAATCATATAATCGCATAATTAAAACCTTTACCTTAATGCCTATTCTCGTTTAAAGGTTGCACATTAAGTGCAGTACTTAAGTACTGTGAGGAGAATAATTATAGTTGTTGACATTGTGTTGTGAAATGTACAAAAAAAGTTAATATCTTATTGAAAAAAAAATCCACTTGATGTCAAGCACTTTGTGCACTTAGTTAGAGCTTTATGATCAGGATCATTACAGGCGTGTTAGGAACTGAGACTGCCTGTGCATGGACAGGCAGTTCATGGGCTGTAGTTGGGAGTAATGTAGTTTCCTGAGCTGCTAGTAAAGGAAGGAAAGACTTGAACTTGTGCAGTTTATTTTTGTCTGTTTATTTTCCATTAGTAACATTTGAATCTTTTAGCTAGAATCAACCACAATTAACAAAAAGTTTTGAAAAATAATGTGGAAAAGAGCATATCACCCTTCAAAAAACCAGCATCATGAATGGTAATTACATGAAAGAATCCATCCACAGACAACTGCTGTCTGAATCACAAATTAATAAAAAACAGGTTTCTTTGTCTCCTTATCTTAATAATTGATTTGCTTTTATGTGAGAAGTGTTTCAAACTTTTCTATGTTTTAAACTGTAACCATTAAATCAGAAGACGCAGACCTGGAAGTCTCAGTAATGTAACATTTAAGCATACCTTCATTCTTTAGGATGTTATTGTTATTATTTATGTATCGTCCATTTCCAGGCCAAGTTTTTCAGATTCAGGAGGGAATACTTTGTCACATGTCTGTAAAGCAGCCAGCTCTCTACAGTCTCTGGGCAGCTTCTGGCACTGTACTCATAAGGAACAGTAAGTAGTTCACTGGTAGAGAGGGCAAACACTGTTCTTCCTGAAACAAACTGAGCAGCGTGGAGTCAATTTGTGACATTGCATAAGCTAAGTAGAACTTGATTTATGTATCTGAGTCCAGGGGCATTTTTAGGAGCAAACACGGTGACTGCCAGGGCAGCAAGTAGAAGTCACAGTTGCGTTATTTAGGTAGCAACACCAGCCATCTCTTGTGCAAGTGTGTCGAAGGAGCCTGTGCCCAGCCCGCTCACAGTCACTCTGTCTGTCCTGGCAGCAGGATGCACTAAGGGCTTTGGAAGGCCAAGGACCCACGAGGGGCCCTCTAAGCCTGTTGGAGGGAGAGCAGGCACTAAGCCAGGACTCTTGGGCATGCAAGCAAAGAAAGCTTGGGTACTGATGGCCATGGTCAAACTCTTCCAGGCAGGTCCACAGCTACAGGGTAAAAAAATGTTGAAATTAGGATGAAATTGGATGTAAAATCTTTTGTTAAAAAAGCTTCCAGTGATGAAATCAAAGATGTATTCTTGGTATTACAGCAGTCTAAAGCTGTCTTCCATATTCAAACATTTTTTATGCCCTGAAGAAAATTGTAGGCCATATAGGGCCTCAGACATTCCTGTAAAATGCAAAGCATGTCTACAATGCCCTTTACAGAGAAACAGTAAAGCTTGCATGATGTTTTATATAGTTTTAGGAAAGTAATTTTCAAAGAGAGCTGAAAAATAAATACAGGAAGATAGAAATCATACCTGGTTTTCATTGCATACTTCTATTTCCTCCATTGATATGCCCAACTAAAATAAATATATATTTATATAGATACAAATATATATTTTTAATTTATAAATTTATGCTAAATATTACACACAAATTTACACAGTGTAAAATTTATAATATTACACTTATATGTCGTAAGGTATATCACACGGACAGTATTTGCAGTAGTACATAGCACATGCTGCATGCTCTATGTAACAGTGCTACAAACAGTGCAAGTTGATGTATTCTGTGCTTGTAAATAAATTTGTATTTATATTATACTGCATATAATAACATCTACATGGATATAGCAGATTGTATTACCATATGTTAACCATTACAGCCATAAACATCATCTGTATATACCTATGTGCCTCATGCAGCTTCTTTCAATACCTCTTTTCAGACCACTCTCTGTAGGAAAGGTGATCTTAATTGACTCAGTGTTGCTGTGTGCTTCATTGCATTTGGTGTTTTCGAGTGCAAGGCAGAGTCAGAACATAAGCTAGCTGCAGGTGTAACAGGGTAGGATTCTGGCCTACAGTTGGCACAAGTTCAGATGCAGCATGCTATGTGCCTCCAGCCTGCTTAAAGGCACAAAAATTACCATGAACCTTCAGACTAGAAGTTGATGCAATAATTAATTTTTTTTACTTGGACTTTGATTGCAGTGATATCATGTTTTTAAGTGAATAGACTCCTCTGTGAGTGTGTGTAGAGTGAAGGCACTGAAGTGGTTTGGTTCTCAGCTGTAGATTGAAAATCTCTGTTGGCATTCTGCATCTTTCCAGTCTTGGTGCGCCTTTGCTGTAGGAAGTGTATTATTCAAACTAAAAATATTTAATGAGTGATAGTAATTAATAATTTCTGAGTGAATTTTAAGAAGCTACTAACGGTTCAGATTTCTCTGTGCATGTGCATATGTCTGTGTATGGGAGTGTGGCATTCTGTATTTTTCAGTGAACTAATTCTTAAGAAGAAATTAAATCAACTGTTAAGGAGAATTTTAATCAACTAATAAATGTACGACAAGAGTCACCTCTCTGGTTGTTAATTTTGTGTCCAGTTGATAGATTTTTGTGAGGTTGCATGTTAAACACTATCCTGTTTTTGTTGTAACAGATTGAGGTTTTTTAGTGATAATAACATTAAAGACTTTTAAATGTTATTTTTTCACTAGAGAAAAAGAAAATGCTACAAATGTTGAATACCTGATGGTACTTTTTGTAAGTTTCTCCACTAACTGTTTGGGTAAGTCCCCTACTGGAGTAGTCCCTTTTCCCCACATGCCACTTGTCAAACAGTTTTAGCTGAATCCAGAATTTTTACAGGTCTCTTCTAAGCTTAGAACTTCTCTGCTACATTACAAGTTATGTCTTCTTGTCTCAGAGTCTGAATCTAAAGGGTGCATGTTTACGATCATGTGTTGTTCTGGCCTACGTCAGATTGCATTCTGATTATGTTCTATTTTTTCTGCACTGATTTTGGTTCCATCAATACACATCTCAAACTTCTCTCATGTCCATAATCAGGCTGGTGTGGTGTGTATTCGTGTCATCTCCAAGTGATACGCAGGATAACAACACAAGTATTATACTGGCAAATCATCTAGGCCATCTTCTGTAAGCTTTATATCAACTGCTAGTAGTTGTCAGCCTGTGTCTCACTCCACATTCATTCATACACACAGCATAACATTTATGTCACTAGCAAAACACTTAATCCTAGTCCTGTTAGTGAAAGAGATACATGTACTTCAAGTTTTGTGATAAAATTCATATAAATATGACTAGAACATAGAATTCTATGATAGTATGTAGCCAGAGCGTGTCTTTCCATTGAGGTTAGTTTTCTCTGTAACCATCAACCATGGCCCAACCAAATTGTTTTCTTTTGCAGCTCACGGTGACACAGAACACAGCACATTGTAACTACAGGAACAGACGCGACTGTGAAAGATCTCTATCAGGCATCACAGAGAATTTGAGGCAGCTGGCAGTTATCAGCTGAAGCAGTTAGTCACTAGAACTGCACAAGATAAATAGATAATTGAAAAGCCATCTGGAAACCTGGGAAAGATAATAAGCCTCTCTTCTAGAAGTGAGGTAACAGCTCAGGTAGGTCACAGAGGAACTCAACTCCCAGATCAGTGCTTTGCCTAATAACACTGAAAATGCAGCAGCAGTTCATGCCTGTCAGTTCTGAGGTAGTATTGAAGTTGTTGTTGGAAAGGCAGTTTGGCATATTCAGTTATACAAATCATTATTGCAATAGAGCAAAAAAGGATTATAGTGCTGTAAGACAGGTGACCAAAATCCCGGGAGCAACATGGCCCTCTGTTAAATTACAGTTGCCAAAATAGAAAACTAGTTGCACACACTTTTTACCCTCGGTGCTACCTTATTTATACTGCTGTGCAACTGGTAGTATTCCTGCCATGCTGACCACGGTTGTCTGTGGGGCAAGTTACTTCTTTTTTTGTGAAATTTATAGTTATATTAAGATAATGGAACTATCTTTGTTTTATTTACCATGAGCACAAAGAATGGAGGGGAAGTGCCAATGTCTATGTGTGAAAGAATGTGTTGATCTTAGTAGCTGCATTTTAAAAGAATCCTAAAGAGTCTTTCTGTTCAAGTCACTCTTATGATTCTCAAATTTCTGACTACAGAAAGTGTGAAATCTTGCATGACCATGCAAGGAAACTGATACCATTTGGTAACTCCTCTTGCTAGGTTCTGATCTCTTATAGAACTATATTGATTGTAGGGAAAGAACATGAGATATTTTTGTGACAGTGGGCACAGAAAATAAGTTTTTGGCCTTTTCAAAAAAGAAAGTGGCATCTTTCCATCAGAGAAGTGCTTGAGTTGTACCACTGACATCTGTCTATTTTGTTAAACCCCTCAGGTGGATCACAGGAAATAACTGCTGCCAGTGTAATATTAATTCTTGTGGAGGTGAACAAAACAAAACAAAAAAAAAACCCCAAACGACCAACAAAACAAAAAAAACCAAAAAAAAAACCCAAAAAAGAAAAAGGGGAAGACTTTTGCTGCTCAATTTACTTTGAAAGATGCTTTTAAAAATCTGTCTCCAAAAATTCTGTCTAAAAAATTCTGTGCTTTTGCACTGAAAGAGCATAGAGCAAAACACATGCTTTTGTGTTTTGTGTCATCAAACCTTTTTACTGTATTATTTGCTACAATTACAGTGGTAGTTACAGCATCAGTTGTTACACTACAGTAGCTAGGAAAGCAATATATTAAATTCTCGAAATCCTTTAACAAAAAATTTGCATGTATCCATGTTGCTGGCTGCAGAAATAATGTAATTCATTTGAACAGTCTCTGTAAATCTTAAAAAATAACTGCTGTTTTTATTTTTTAGATATTGTTCTAATATCTGTTTTACTATGGTGCTGGACATGAATTAGTTGTGCGCATATGTCAATTCCGCTTCTATTTATTGACTGTTGAGGATGGTTTCCTTTCCTATCTCATTTTATGACTGCTAAAACAAAAAAAATGGCAAAGCTTTAAAGTTTACAAATGCATGAAAAATTTTAAATTACCATTTGCTGTTTTGAGGCCTGATTCATCTTTCCATTATAATCCTAGTGATAGACTTTGGTCAGTCTAGAGCCCTTTTTTATATCAGTTTCTCAGTTTAGATAATTGTAAATTATCATTGTGTTGTAACACATACCTAACTTCATTAGATTACAAAACTTCTTAAGTAACAGGAGAATTGTCACTCTGACTTATTTATTTTTATTTCCTTTTAAAAGAAGATGAAATGCCAAAAAGTTGCTTTTTAGATAAAATTCCAAAATCTGCCTGTTTATTATATAAGAATGTAATATAGCAATAATTATAATCTAAAAAGATGTTGGCAACATGCAGTTGTAAACGCTGCAAATAATACTTAGAATAATATGCAGAGTCAGAAGTAAGAAAGCATCACTCAGAGGGAAGCATCTTTATAATTAGGAAGAAACAGATATATTTTACTTTTTTCTATCTCTTATGAATCCTTTGAGTATTTCAGTCTTTTTCTATGCTGTGATCCAGATTCAACAAGAAAAGTGCAGAATAAATAGTTCAGCTCAGGCTCACAGTATATAACTGAAATTAGGCTCTACTGTAGGAGGTCTGAACAGAGGAACTATTTGTGGTCAAGTTTGCTAATTGTGCATGAAGGGAGAGATCCTTCATTATCTGGTTGTGCTCAAATATCAAGTCAGCACTCTAAATCTCGGGGGATGAAGGTGTCTGTTTTATGTAGGCACATGACTTAGATTAACTCTTCAGACAAACATCATGCCTGAGTGTTTCCAAAGCTCTTTGCTCTACCATCAGGAAAAAGGAAAACTATTCCCCCTAAAGGGTTCTGAATTTCATCATGAAGGCACTTAAACCCCTGCTTGTTTGAGAGCTGGCTGCCATATGGAACTACCTGTGAACCCTCCTGCAGCTATAATACTCTGAATAAAGCCCTTGAGCGTAGATAGGTTTGCAGAAATGTTAAGCATCAGTGAGCATACTCTGATGGGATTATAGTCTGCACTCAAGGTAACATGACAGTCCAACTCCTGAGGAGGTTCACAGAATATAATGAATTTCTTGAATACCATGAGTACATCGAACTAATCTTCAACACTTCACTTGTTATTCATTCTGATGAAAGCACTAGAATATATGGTCAAAATCATGCATGAAGAGCTTTCACTTCATGGCGTTATGTCTTATTATTATAATCTTGGTTTACTTTGCAACTCACTTCTGGGATAATCACATTTTTACAGAGTGGGTAAAACTTTAGAAATAGAAGTATGGTTGGAATACTAGTGCTTGGTATGCTTCAAAACTGTAAAAATCATCAGTATATAATGTATTTACTTTCTTGACTGATCAGGTCAAAAATGTGTGTCTACATTTTAGGGGACACTTACCAAACAAATTCTTCTCCTAACACACAATCAACACCAGGAGACTTTTGAAGAAGAAAAACCACAATATTTATTTAACAACTTTCCATTCGGGGAGGGTCTCAGATTGATAACAAACACTGTTTTCCCAACAAATGGCAATGGCAATGGCAATGTGTTTGCAGGTATTCACATATGTCCTCTTACTTTTTGGTGACTTTCTTTTTCTTTAACAATAAGACCTGATGTAACTTCTGCTGGTGCCCCAGGATCGCACTGTTTTGTTTTGTTTATTCCACAAAATCAGTAATAATAGTTTCTTTTTTACGATGTACATTTTTTCGTCAGTCATTGTCTCATTGTCAGTAATGTCTTTGGATGCACAAGTCTGATACTGGATTGGTATTCAAATATCTACTTCTTATCAAATAGCTTGAATTGTGCAACAATTTATTGTGGTCTAGGGTGAGACTTAGGTGCAGATTGAGACATCTTAGGCATCGATATAGAAGGGCTCATGTGTACATTATATGTGTAAACTCTTGTTCTAGACAAGGGTCAATGCAATCTGTGGACCCTTCTTGGTGCCTTGTCTGCTGATGAACTACTTTGCAGATGTTTCAGAGGGAACTGGGTTATTCTCTAAACTCTATTTGAACACAGACAAAAGTTATGGCATCATGTGAAATGTACTGTCAGTTTCTGTCTTGCAGTTCTCTACAGGATGAAATCCCCAGAAACTGGAAAAATACATTTAAAAATATATCTTTATATCACTACGTTCCTGACAAAAATAGTGAAAAGAACTTTCCTGGGTTTCTCCCAAAGACAAACCAGGATTCTGTAAAATTGTTGGATCTTGGCTTGTCGTTTGCTGTGACTCATGCACTTCATACAACAGTACCTGAAGCTATTGGCCAGGTAAAGCAATCTTGGCTATCTTCATGTGCTCATGTTCTAAAAATGTGTGTCAATGTACATCTTGGATCTCTCAGGCTTATTCAATACATTTAGGATATTAACAGGGTTATTCGAGTTGGTAACCTGAAATAATCTGACACTGCATTTATTGATGCACAAGATTATTCCAAATGTTGTGTCCAAATGTCTTACTTACCTTACAGTTCCATGTGAATAAAATTATTTGCTTTAAACATAGTTTTTTGTTTCCTTTGTAGTGATTCTTTATACTGTGGAGTCATTCATCCCCTATCCTAGAGATTTTTGCTTCTCATAACATCAACGCCACAGGGTTTTTTAGAGCATTGGGTTAATCTGAAGATCTCCAGCTAATATACTATGGAGTAGGTTAGAATCTAACCATAAAATAAAATCAGGAAGCAATAGCAAAAGACACAGTCCAAGTAATGGTCAAACTAAGGTTACAGAGTGTGGCTACTGCCTCAGCTACAGAGACAGAGCCCAGACAGCTGCAGAGCAGTGGCAGCCAGCCAGCATGCCTGAACAGATGAAGATGAGGCCAAGAGAAGGAGGACTCAAATCTCTGATATTAGTTGCTCTAATATAGAATGAACAAGCTATATAAGAACCTTACATACCCAGAAAAGAATTAGAACAGCTAGATGGAAACAAAGTCCTTGAAGTTCCTTGTGCAACTTTTCAAATAGAAATTATCATAGAAATATCATATATTTTTCCCATTCTATTTATGAAGAATATTATTGCTTTACGGGATAGTTGCAGACCCTGAAACAAAGATATGGCACCTGAAAACTAGGCAATTAAATAGCTCAAAAAGGAAGAAAAGAAATGCAATTTGAAAAGATCTATGCAGAGAATGCATAGCTGTCTGCAACCCTCCCCATTACTCTGTGTAGGTAGTAGTCAGGATTAGCTAAGGAAACAAATGATGTCAGAACCAGTCCTCTAAACCTTTTCCAATATGAAAATATCCTATAGAACTGCGATGAGGTATTGGATATGTAACAAATAGTTTGGGAGTTTTGTTTAATATCAATAGAATATTTTTCATTAAATTTTAGTTCATCTGTGCTGTATACTGTGCATATATTTTTTCCTATTAAATCGAAAAATCTTTCCTGATAAGGACATCTTTTCTGAAAGCATTTCTTAAAATAGACTAGCTTGATGCTGTGGATAGTGCCTTGACATTGAAGAAAACCAGTGAGATGCAAACAAATTCTTGCAAGGCTAGAATTGATGCCTGTATACTTTAGAAATGGTTTGAGTCATTAGTAGATTAATAGGCTGCACAGAGAGCTGGATCTTTGAAAGAAGTCAGTGAATTAAGGGCAGATTATTACCCTGTAGCTCCCATTAGTCTGCACATTAACCATCCAGATCTACAGATATTTCTGTCCCATACAAATCACTGGAATAATGGGTATAGGTTTTATATAAAATCATCATGGCCATAAAATGGAATGTAGGAACATTTTACCACTACTGCAGTTAGAATGGCCAAAAATAACCATACATTTGAATACAGCTTTGTCAGGATTTTTATTCTCAAGAGCCCATCCCATTCACAAATCTGGGGTAGCTGAATATTAGAGAGTTAGGTTTTCTGGTAGGGTTTGGTTTTATTTTTTCAGTAATAGTTCATAAAATCATTTAACTACTTTCATAGAAAAGTACAATTTGACAAATCTGGTAGAAAATACACCTACTCTTGGCTGAGGACAAAGGAATGCCTAAGAGGACCTGTCATCTCTGATTGCAATCTACTCTTCCTATCTTTTATCTTGCAAACAATGATGAGTTGTGGTGGTAGACACAGTGAAATATAGCAGCCCCTTCCAAAGGGCTTATAGTGTTCTGTGTGTGCAGCAAGGTCATAAGAAAGTTCAGCAAGGTCACAAACATTCCTCATTAAAGAGTTTCATCATGGGGAGGAGCATTTGCCAGTGGCATTTGGAATTTCAGTTACTCTAGGTTTTATTCATGAAACCTAATGAAAGTTCAAAGTAGCAGCTACATTGGAGCTAAGAATCTTGGCTTATTCTCAGTGATTAGAAATAGGTGTCTGAAGGCCATAGTTAATTTCATCAAAAAGGTCTAAAATGGGTCAATGGAATTGTCTTCTTGAACTACCCATTTGTCTCTGTTGGCTATAAAGATGAGCTGGTGTGTTGGCACAAGTATAAACAGCAGCAGTTTAAAAATCTAAAGGTAAATGAAATTTCTTTATTTCTGACTTTTCCCTCATTTGCATATTGCCATCCTTTTTCACATGAAAAGGAATCAGTGGACTCAAACCAGATTTATCACAATGCCTTTGGCTGAGTTTTGAGTGCTCAATAGTTCATTATATCCACCCTGTGTCCTATAGTACAATAACTTGTCACAGACTTAAAATTTTGGGTGATACTTCTGCATTGGATAAGCACATTTTTCATTAAACTGAAGAAAATATAACCAAAAGCCATGTTATGCATGATAACTTATGAACTTCCAGGGTAATAGACTTCTACAGTATTCAACATTGAACAGTGACAAAATGGAAAAGATGAGGTTTGCAATATCTTCCCTGATTTTATTTTAGATGCAATGAGAGAAATTTCAGCCTGGTCCTGTCTGCTCACCAATGTAAGCACCTAAACATAAAGACAAAACTTTGTTGGTCACTTAACTGGAGGTTGCTAAAGTACTCCAAAGTTGCTAATGTGCTCCATTTGAAAAGTGTGCTTTGAAAGGATCCTGTAGTGTGGATATAATACCAGTAGAAACTAAAAAATGGCACAATTTTGCTGTACTTGTATTTTGTGTAAGTTATAAAGACTCTTCTTACAGATGGTGTGAACCCCATAAAGCTTTGCAGGAGCAGGAATGTTTTATTAATTGACGAGCCCACAGCTACAGCTAATGAACCCAGGCCAGCAATGCAGCTGCTGCAGACCTGCCTCAGCTGGCAGCTGAGCTGGGATATTCCTGGAGAACATTTTTTTTTTAATGTGTCTAACATCTCTTTGTTGAGTGTGTTCAGACATGGCACAGGTAGAAATACTCAATGTACTCCATTTTCTGCTTTGATAGGAAATACTGGTGTTCAGTGAGTTTTTTCTCCCACATACGACAGCTATATTCTCAGTTTCTTATAGACTTCATAAAAATATTAGCTAACCAGAGTTACAAAAATACAGTAAAAGAAGTAATATTCATTTAAAAACCCTGCCTACCAGTCTTCTTGTAGGGATATGGATCATTTAAAATTGTCAGATAAAATAAGGCAATGACACCCAAAGGATGTATGAGGCAAATTGGATGCATATATAATGGATTCAATTCCATTCATTTCTCAGTGAGAATTTTTAAAGGAGACAAAGTTGGAAAATTATAGTCATATTTTGAGTAAACACAATGGGACTGATTTCTTGTTTATAAACCAACAGTCATGTTTTGTTATGCATATATGATTATACAGTTAATTTTGTGTCTTAGAGAAGTGTGTTATTTAGTACTTTTGTCATACATTTCTGTCATTATCCTGAACAAAAGTGATGAAGATATTGTGGCTTAAAAATATAAAAAAAAAAAAAATCTGATGGAGGAAATCTCTTTCTATATTGGAGTAATATTTTGGGTAATTTGTTGGTGTTTTTTCTGAGTATTTCATTTTGCTATGGGTATGGTAATTATTTTTATTGTGAATGAACCCAGAAGTGTTCAGATTAGCAAATGAGTGCTTTTCCAAATCTTAATAATGAAAGATCAATAAGTGATTCTAAAATTACTTGTGACAGATCTCAGCAATAACAAAAGAATATAGTTTTCAATTAATTTTTGTACTTCAGGGAATTTATGTCAGTCAATGACACTGATTATATGTTATGGCTGTGCAAAAAATTGATTTTTTAATTTTGCTTCCAAATTAAGCAATAGAAATAATTTTTATTCTGAAAAACAAGTGTTTTGCAGTTGGGTTTTTATTTATCTACTTTAGTTCTGAGAGTAATGAAAAAAAAAATCACTTAGTTTGAGACTAAAATGTCATATGGCCTTGTTTTAACAATTTTCTTGAAGCACAGGTAAGAAAAAACAAAGAAGATGGACCAGATCCAGACAAAGCTGCTGGAGAAAGCCAAATCTTTCTTTCTGTTTGAGTGTTATCCATGTGCACTGTGCAAATTCGATTTAGTTTTCAGTTCAGCTTACAGGAATTAAAGATTAAACTTCTCTGATCCTAAATGCCAAGTTGTGAATGGTTTTGAAAAGAGGACAATTCTACCAGAATTAAGAGAAGCCTCATCTCTTTTCTTCTCTGCATTATTGTCAGAATATCTATAGCCCCAGGAGAAATTAATAATTTAAACTGTGAAATAAACTGTTTCACATTCCTATCCTCAGTCAGAAAGAGAACAAACCTGAGTTCAGGCAAGAACCATAAGAGATGGGATGTGGGGTGTGTGAAGGCTGGGAAATTTATGGGTAGGATATCCCCATGTTTGGGGATACTCCATTTTATATGAGACATCACTGAGTCAGAGAGAGAAATAACTTGACAATATGTGGTTCAGAAAACCTTTCCATAACCACTGGCTTTAAAAGCACTAAAATACAGCAGAGTTAAAGCTAAAAATGCTCTCCCATTTCTGCTTTGTACCCTGAAGTTAAGATGCTAACCTAGGATCTGTGAGAAAGCTGGGAATTGACTCATGTACTGCCATATTTTGTATGAATGTCAGGAGCAATGGATTAAACAGGCGTAATGATAGTCCTACGTTTGTGTGTATGTAATGAAATTTTGAAAATTCTGGTAATGAGCACATTTTGAAGGGACTGAAAATGCATTTTGTGGAAGAATTTATATTTTGTAAAATTATCATCATCACCATCATCTCTACTCATGTCACCTTATCTGAAACCAGCCTTAGCTGCAGTCCTTCAATGGATGAAGACAAAGCAGAAATAAAAGATACACTTAGCACAATAAGGGTGTTTGCTATGGGGTATGTTTCATTTTGCATCATGTTACTAAATTACTGCAGTTACAGGAAAGAGGGGAAGAACTATTTCTAGTTTGTCAAATGCACCCAGTGTTGGATTTACAGAATAAATACATTTGACTTTAAGAATTGAAAAGCATAAATGCAAATTCAGGGAAAAAAAAAAAAAAAGAAGAAGAAGATACTGATGCACAGCAGCAGCTCCCTCTATTCCTATGCTTATGGGGCATAGTGACTTCCTTAACCCTATTTGGACAGATTTTGTTTTCTTTGTCATATATTTCAGTATTTTGTAGACTGAAGGAACATCAATCAGAATTACATCAGATCCTATTTCCTGTCATATTATTACTTTACCTCCTTAATACAAAGGAGTTACCTTTCTCTTTGTCCCACCTTCACATATACACTTACACACAGAAAATTAGGAATAAATGAGTTTTCATAATCTGATGGCTTCAGTTTGTGGATGAGATTAGAGCCTAAATTAAATCTAAATTAGTAAGAGGAAACAAGAGGTCATTTTTACCTATTAGTGCTATATAAACTTTGTTTTTTTGAAAGAAGGAACATGAATGAGGTGAACTATATTTGTTTAAACTAAAGTTACTCTTGATTATGCAGTTTTGAAGTTTCTAGGGAAGTCATGAAAGTGTCTTACTGAGAATCTAAAATTTCTTGGAGAGGAAGTGTGCATGCACAGTGCTATCAGAGGTTTCTTTCTCTAAGTCTCAGAAAGAGGATTTCAAAGGGCATTTTTGGCAATCAAGTTTAATTTTCTGCTATTTATGACTATGTTGTTCCAATCATTTTTAAGATTGGACATCTACATTAAAATGAACTTTTCTTCCCGGGGTTCATCAATATTTTCTTCCCAAAACTTCTCACTCCAAATGGATGCACTTTAGAGCTTCTCTTATCTGATAAGTGTTATGATTTCTTTCTACTGAAATGGGATATGGCATTAACCACATCCAAGGTTTCTTTTTACTCTCCTTACTCACATATTTATCTTTAACTTATTTTGACATTACTTTAAAATTAAGCTCTGAATTAAGTTTTTGAATATATGTCTTCTTTTTTTTTATTCAAGCTTCGAGTTGCTCCCTGTAGTTATTGACCTATTAGCTAAGTATTGACTCAAGAAAGGATGAAACTTATTCATTCAAAAAACTCATGATATAAATTTATGAGTAAAATATTTTCTTTAACTGCACTATGTAGTTAGATAAAGCTGTCCATTAAGAAGGATATTAACACAAGTATTTTCATCAATCTATGAAGTTTACCCTGGTTCTTAATTGAGGCCATTCAAAACAGTAGGCAACCATTGATTTAACAATAATCTTGGGATATCTCATGCAGAGAACGATTTTTGAAACATACCATAATAATTTTGCCAAAAGACAAGTAGTTATCCTCTCCAAAGCTGATCATTTTTTGCATCATTTGCAGAAGCCAGGCAGATTCTCTCCCTGCTTTTTTCCCCTTCAACTTCCTACTCAACAAGGAGTATAATTCTTAACCCCTTCAGCACCAAGTTCCCTACTTCCTACAGCTATTCTAATTCAGATAATAGCCTTTATGTTATTTTTATGGAACAATATCTTTTGCTAAGACCTTTAAAAGTTGTTTTCTGTAATTCACATATATTGAATTTTCAGTTCTATGCTTTCCATACCTGATCATAATGTTTCAGAAGACACATACTCTTCTCCTATTCTGAATCTGGAGATGTCTGTATGTAATGAGCCCTTGTTTTTCTGTCTAGAGGTTTGTAGTAATGTATACGATTGCAAAATTATTTTGTCTTGAAAAATTTGAACTCCATTATGTTATAGAAACCTAAAGATCCCAAAAGATCCAATCTAGAAACTGCTTGCTGGACAGTCTCATGAGCTGGCAAGAGAGAGTGCAGTCTATGACAAGACACAAGTGCTTCCTTCAGAAACCTTTGCCTGAAAAAATGTGATTACTGGGGTGCATTCACTTGTCACACTGCTTAGAGGTTGGAGCTTCCTGGTGGAAGGCATTATACATAGGTTTAAACTCTCCCTAGATAATTTATGCACATCTCGTTTAGTGTCGGATTGAAACAAAATAATAATGTCAGCAACACTATGAAGCCTATCCAAAACTAACACTTTTAGCTGGGTGCTTTGGATACCACTGTGAGCCCCATCTAAGATGCAGTTTTACTGGGAGGCAGTTTACTTGTGATATGAAAGTTGTTGATTTAAGCTTGTTGGAGTTGAAGAGAAAGACATAATGCTCTGCAAGATATTTGTATGGTGAGCTACATTCAAAAGGTAGCATCAGATCTGCCTTAAAAAAGTTGAGCCCTTCTTGATTGTTTATGTGTTTAGCCTAAGGGAAGAATTTAGCAGCTGAATCCAAAATGCTTAGTGAAGTCTCTTTAGATTAAATAAAAAAAAAAAAAAAAAAAGGAAAACTTAATATAAACTCTATTTCCCATTTCCCTCCAGGCCCTCATAATAAGAATGTGGACCCATAAGTAGTTAAGCCTTGATAAGTTTAGTGACTTTTTGTATCAGCAGTAATGTTGACCTGCATCTCCATCCCTGCAACAACCGGTGACACCTCCTAGTTGTAACAGCCAGCGAACTCTCTTCAGCTCTGAGGACAACTGACACAGACTGGCCACAGCCACATAATGTTCTTAGCCTTGCGCTGTGCCTGGGACAGTGTCCTTGGATCCAAAGATAATGTAATGAATTTTCATTTTCTTTATATGTCAGTTAATATGTTTGAAATAATGAAAGAATGTTGAAGCTCAGAGTGTTGTTTTCAGAGCTTGTTACTGAGGGCATCTGTTACAAGTTCTGAGGAGTCATAGACAGGACTTGTGGGTGTATTCAAGGTGGAAGACTTGCTGGAATTGTGCTGGAGGTGATCGTAGGTTAGCAGGGGATTGCAGGGTGGAGAGAGCTCTGGGTGGGGGATGGACCTTGGTTCTTGCAATGCCAAGCATTTTCCAGAAAAGTAGGAGGGTACACGTGAAAAATATGCCAGAGAGTATGTAAATTATTAAGCAGGATGAATGCTGGGTTCAGGGTTTGAGCTTGCTTTCCATTCCTACTTTATTCAGCAATGTAGACATAGACAAATGAGATAAGGTTTTACTGTTGGGGTCATTTTCCCCTAATCCAAAAAATGTTCAAACATGAGTAGGCAAGGAGATAGAAACTGATAACATCAGGCTGGCTTCAATAACAGGGAGTGGGCAAAGGTTGCACAAAAGGCTTGCTTTTCCCCTTCACAGCTGAAGTAAACTATTCCTTTACCCTCTACTACACATACGTGTTTAGCAGATTTTTTTAAGATTGGAATGCTGCAGGGACACCAGATCAGAAATGGAAATTAGAAGAGAAAACCAGACAACAGAGGTGCAAAGAAAAAACTATGAATGTGTTATAAACCCAGAACTACAGAAGTGAGTAAAGAGAAGATCTAAACAGGATTTTCATAAATATAACAGATTGCAATGACATCTTCATCCTAGGCCCACAATAGATCTTTGGAAGGCCTATTGATGTCACTCCTATGGTATCACATTTTTTTCAGGTATTTGTTATAAATAGCAGTTCCAAGTAATAAATTAGTTTAGAGATATGTCAGTAGAACAGAACAGCTTCTTGAATTTTAAAGAGGAACTGATACATCTTTGGACAACCCTGGTATCCAAATCTATTTCTCTTCAAAATTATTAAAGTGGACATCATTTTTTGAAACATTTTGAGACAGAATGTACATAAAATACAATAAAATAAATACACAGACATTCAAAATATAAACATGGAAATATTGCCATTTATTTAATTCCTTATAGATTTTTTTATATTATCACTTAATTCTAAATGATAATTTTGTAGTTTTCAAATTTAATCAAATTGGTACATTAATATCATTTGTGAGTGTTTGGCTGAAGATTACTGCAGTCAATATTTTAAGAGCAACAGAAACAAGAAGAGATTTTGCAGTTGTCAGGTTTCTGAAACTAATAATATGATACATAAAGAAAAAGAATTCTAATTGTATTAATTTCAATTAATTGAAATTATATTACAATTTAGTTGTAATAGTGTTTTTAAAATACAGAACAGTGTTGTTGCTTCTTGAAAAAATCTCTTTTATTGTAATTTTCCTCACAAGACTCCATGCTGATGGTTTTGTGATGCATTTATTTAAAGGAATGTTAAATCACTTTTTCAAACATTGTAGGTGGTCATCGCATTACGCACTTACACTATTTATTTCAATAAGACAAATTTAATGTTGTGGCTGCATCCTCAGCCGAGTGCATGGGCTGCAGTAGAAATGTGGATCTGTAAAGGGCTTAACTGGCATTCATTCTCCATGCAGTGCTTTTACCTTTCAGTTTCAGTATGATTTTTGAGACCTAGAATGAGAGGTACTTCACAGAATAATGGCCTGAAGTGAAGAAGAGCTGATCAAGCCTTTTGTCATTGGAAAGTTAATCATCAGCCTGCTGGTTTTATAATCTCATGGACATGGCTTTATAGTGTCTCTCTGAGAAATATTATTTCTGATTTTTCAAGGGGATAAGCAAATCTGTAAGAAATGTTTGCAGAGAAATCAAGATCCCAGGTTGGGAGGGAGGGATAAGATAGAACTGTAACACACTTGATTCCTTTGATGATCCCCCACTATAACTCTCTCTTACTTCTGGCAGGAGCACTACCCTATTATTTTTTAGTGCATTGACAGCCATATAAAGCTGCAAAGGTACTGAATCAAGTACATTATTTACTAGCAAAGATGACAGTGGGAAAAGCTTGAATGACAGCTCTATGCTCTGCATTACCATCTAAAGATGAAGATCTGAGAACAAATCTGTCATAAGGGCTTTGTACCATAAGGACCTCTCTTTCAGAACAAAGCCCAAAGGGCTGCAATCACGTACTGATGAGCCTGAGAAAGCCACATCTCCTTCCTGACTAGGAGAAAAGTTGCTCTATTGCACCTTCCAATGGCCAGTTAAAAGCACAAATCCCAATAAACTTGACTTAAGTAGACTGTGTATATACTGTAATAAAAGGTTTTTAAAATGTCTTGCTTAAAAACATCTCTGATCTGCATAGATGAGATGATGATGATCAGCCTTAGACAGGCAGTCAAGTAATTTATTAAGAGTATGGATTTTGTCCAGATTCTGCTTGCTACTGTTTTGTGAGTTACTGTCCTGGAGACTCTAAATCCTGAGGAAACTAAATTAATTTTCTCAACTGTCTACAGTTTTCTACTTCATTCAACAGCGACAAATATTGACCCTATGTGCTATAAAACCACCTTTTTTTAATATATTAAAGAAATCCATCTTTCAACTAAACAGCTTGCTGCCAGAGTTGCTTTTATTTTGTTTTTGTTGGGCTTATGTGATATTTTCAGATAGCAAGAGAGGCTGCCCTTTTCTGTAATCAGGCACTCTCTACAGGTGGGATTATTTGGCAGTGAAACTGGGAAAATCTTTCTCTGTCCTTGCATCTTAAAGGCAGGCAACATGTTCAGATGAAGTATACAAATATGGTTGTGGATGAAGCAAAATGCACTGATAAGGACTGGAAGGAGTTGCTGTAAGCTTTGGTGACAACACTTGCTTTGCATTAATTCTCTTCACGAAGGAAAGAACGCACCTCGTACAACAGATTGATTCAGGATGTTTGGGAGACTGTGAATCCCTTGCCAAGACAAGTGTGAATCATTTTTGTGAGAGAGGAATAAAAAGGAAAGGAACAGCTCAACATCAGAGAAATGTTTCTCTGAGAGGCAGAGAGCCACATTCAATGTTGTCCTCCTCCGTGTTATTTAGAGCAGAAATTAAAATGCTGGTCTCATTCTGAATTTAAGAGCAGAAATCCCACTTTGAGAAACAACAATGAGGTGAAATTGGCATTATGTATAATTGTATAAATAAGCCTGGTTATGCAGTAGCTGTATTTTATTTAACTGCCATATTTCCAAGTTACTGGGAATGAATATCTGCAGATATTTTCCATGATGACATAAATGTTTCATGCCTAATTTTCAAGTAGTTGTGGTAAAATAACTGGCATTTTTCCTGCTGATGTGGCTGGATTCTTGTAGCATACTTTTGTTAGCTGGTAAATCAGCTGAACGATCCATCACACATCACAGGTTTTTCCATAGTTTATGGTCATACCCAAGGAAAGCATTTTAATGGATGTCTCTCAGTAAAAAAAGGAGTGGCCATCTTCAGAAATGTAAAGCAAATCTTTTGTTTGTTTCTTCAGTAAGATAACTGCATTCTACAAATAGCCTTGATTTTTGCCTCAGAGAGAATAAATTTACCATTATCTTCTAGACCTTTCTTATTCTGTAATTTGAATTTGAACTTCATTTTTAAGGGAAAAGTGTACAGGATCAGTAACAGATGAACCCACATTTTTTGAATAAATTTTGAAAACTATAAAAACAGTAATTTATATCCAAGAAGTGCCGGATTTTTCTGATTAACAACTAACAATATCAATTCGCAAGGTTGTAATTTCTATCACTATAAAATATATTTATGAAATAATTATCTATTGTAAAATTGGTGAAAAAATTATGTAAAATTTCATATTAAGCTCTATATTTTATGGTATAGCTTTTTATCAGCGTACTTTGTAATATGATAATGGAGCTTGGTAATCACAAAAATGGCATTATGCCAGATGAGTAATTGAAGAAACAAGCAAACAAAACCAAACAAAAAGAAAAAACAAATCAAACAAACAAAAATGAAATTAATGTTAACATCTATGAAATGAATGTTTACATAGTATTGAATTTGAATAAACAATTCAAAACCATTTTTTTAAATTTTTGTTTGTGAAGTATTTCCACACAATAAAAGCTCACACATTTAGGTGAGTGAATGTTGAACAACAGCAGATGAAATTCAAGACTGATAATAGCACAGAAATGCACACAGAAAGAAAACCCAATCTTAGCTATAGACACAAACACATGCATCAGAGTAATTGTTTCCACATGAAAAGAGGTCTAGGGAGGTTTTTGTGGTCAGTTCCTGATCTGAGTTTGGTATAGAGCAAAGCAGGGAACATAAATATACTAGTGTGTAAAAGTGGTATGTGCAGATAACAACTATTTTGTTAATTTCTGAAAATACAAACACATAAGTACAATACAAACACATAAAATCTCCAAAACTGTAAAAAGCATGGAGACGGGTGTATGGCATTGTTGCTTAGGACAAGTGGAAAATCAAATTAGAGATTTTTTGGATTTCAAATTCTGATTGCTTTCCCTTCAGATATATTCTTTTCAGAGCATGTGCTTTTCATGGTTTTATCAAAAGGACAAATAACTTTTATCAAAGGACAAAGAATTTATATTCTAGGATGCTCTTTAGGATTGTATGTATTTTTTCTAAAAAATTGTTTGAAAACTAGACGCTAAATTTAGTCCTAGCTATCCACCTTAGCTATGCCATCTAATCAACAGGGAAAAATAGATGCTACAGAAATGATTAAGCTCACCTTAATGTGGTGATCCAAAATTGCTCCAGTGAGTTGTCCTTGAGGTGTCTAGTATCATCCATCAATTCTAAAGATGGTTAAGAGTATCTAACTCAGCCACAGTAATGTGCTACTTGTATTTCTGCCATACCTGTTTCTGCCACCTCTTTGGCCTACAGCACTGTCCTGAAGAAATCCTCTATAATCCATTTCACTTCTGAGACAGCTGACTTGTCACAGCCTGTTGGCCATTATTTTATCATACAAGACTTTAACTGAGGAGTAATCAACTAGTTAGCAGTTTATAAAAGAAAAGCCTGAAAAAGCCACATAACAGTCAGTTGGGGCTACTGATTGAACAAAATTCTTCTGGTGTGAGCACTAGCAAGGAGGGAGGAGAGCTGGCATGCTGCATCACTGCCTGCCTGTCTGCAAAGTACACTTATTGCAAAGCTCCTGCTGGTCCAAGAGTAGCTAGTAATTACAGAAGAAAACAAATTTTTGGTCGAGTGTGATGATTGAGTGGAATGGGAACACATAAAATACTAATAATATCTAACAGCTAATATCTAATAACAGGTCATGAGTTAGTGAAATAGTTTTTAAATTTCCTTGCAGATCATGCTGCTTTTCCTACCCTTGAAAAAATCAGAATGCTTAAATCTGATGACCAGGAATTGTTTGTAAAGATGTAATTAAGGTTCAAAGCCAGTTGTAGCCAAAATATTGCAGTGCATATTTTTATAGAAATTTCCTGCATGATTTTATCAGTTAAGGCTGTAGTATTTCCAGTTTTATTGTTACCTGAGAAATCCATTTCCTGTATAGTTTGCTCATGACAGTGCTCACCCATTGTAAGCACATAAGATTTGTCCTTCAGGCACTGCATAACCTTCCTGTCAGTTTTTGGGATGATTTAATAAAATCATTGTTGACTTTAGCATGCTTAATGGTCTGGAAAATTTTTGTATTAACAATTTGCATATTCCTAATGAAAACACTGTGAGGTATTTCACTGTCAGCTGTTTGCCAGTCAGAAATATCACCTTGCAACATTTGGACAGAAAAGTGGTTGTTTTTTTTTCCATGTGCCCTTATTATATGGGTTTTTTTCTTGCTATTTTTTGCTTAGCATTGAGGCTGATGTGAAATGAGGTGCATAAATAAGTCTTTTCTTGTGTGTTTTTGCATAAGGCAGTAAGGGTGGCAAACTTGAACCTTCTATGTTTAGTAGCACAAGTCCAACTTGAAAATACAGGAGTTTGATGTGGTTTTCAGTGAAAGCATACTCATATATTAAAGGAGGAAAAAAAAAATTTATCAGGAATAAGTGCAGATTTAGATACAGAAGACTATTCAGTAGAATTAATGAATATTATCCTTTTATTCTTAAGCACTGAATGTAAGAGTTATTTTATTCCAGGCCATTATTATTGTCTGCGTCCAGCATGAACTGTGGAAAATGTACAGTGATTTGCATTTTGTAAAAGAAAAGTTATGTTTGTGTTAGAATTAGAAATATGAAATATGTGGTAATTTCACTCTTGGAGACTGTCCCTGTTGATATGGTAACCATTATATTTAGTTTTTATTAAGTAGGAAATATTATCTTTCATCTTAACAAATGTCTTACACTTTACTTTCTAATGAAACAAAACGCCTTCCGCAGCAAATTTTGTTGTAAGTTTTGTCAGTAGAGTCCTGTCCTATTTAACATTGTTCTTTCTGGAACTTCTCTGTCTTGAGGTTATTACAGAATGCTATAGTTTTGGGCAGGGGGGGGATTTGTGGCATTATTAGTACTGTGTCAGTACATATGACATCAACACTGGAGTCAGAGAAAGCAAAAAAAGAAAATGATTTTTTTTCTCTTCCAAGAAGCTAAAGTACTGTCATGAATTCAGAACTAAAATTTGGGCACTCAGCAGAACAGGAGATGATCATTCTGAGGAAACAGTTTATTATCAAGTTCAAATCAATCAAAATAATTTGAAATAACATACATTCCAGATTTTTCCTCATGGAAATGTGGTTTTTTTCCAAGGTGAGACCTTTTCATGCTCTATTTACTAATATTTTTTTTAATCTTATTGGCTCTTCTCTCAAATTAATACCCAAAACATGAGAAATCTCTACAAGCAGAAAAGGTCTGTCTTCATATCTCCAGTTGCAATTAATTTTCCACATAGATATAGATATAGATAATAACTGAATAAGAGAATTCACCTTCACTGTGGTTCTTCACAGGGGTGAGTTTTAGTTGCAGAGCACCTAATTTCCTTCTTTCTAGCAAGAATGTATACATCATTTATATGAAGAGAAGCAACTACATGGAGATATTGATGTTTTAGACAATCACCCATCATGTACAAAGGGCAGGTGAGTTCAGAAAAGTCTCCACATTATCAGTAAATATCAGACAGGTTCTTAAATCTAAGAATCCTTTTTCAGGCTGATTATCCACAACATCCCAATGTTCAGTACTTTGTCAACAGTCCACCATATGGCTGGGTGGCATAGCTTATGCTGTGTTTCTTCGTCTTCTAAGTTCAGGATACTTAAAACTTTCCTGGGATCTTTATTTTCTTAATTTTTTTAGGAGTTTTTTCTGAAAACCTGACAGTCCCACTTCATTTTTAAGCATTTTTTTCAATACCCATATAACCTATGTATGGCCACCACTCTTCAACTTCCTATCATGCAAATGAGCCTAAAATACCCATTGAAAAACCAGACTGATCTAAATCAGTTTTCTCCCAGGTCCTATGTTAAACAGACAATTATCCTTACTTGAATTAAGGTACCCTTAACTGAACTCTAATAATTTCCTTCTGTCCTTGACAGATTGCTCCATCTCTACAACATACTGAAATACATGTGCTTCACAGAAGTTGGTTGGTAGGTGTTTTCTTCTCCTTCCAAGGAAAAGGACAGGCAAGGAAGAAGCATAATTTGAAATGCCTTTCTTCAGAAGGAAGTTTCCAGCTCTAGTCTTGAGTTAAAGAGCTAGTTAAACAGCTGAGACATGGAGTCTGCCTGCTGTCTTGGGGTGTGGGGGTGTGTGTACCTGTTACAAAAGAACAGTGCCTGCTTTAAAAACCTTTCATTCTGTCACATATTTCCTAAACTGGAACCACGGTTTCAATAAGAAATAATAGCTGTCTTTAAAATATTCAGTTCCTTAGCTTTTGATAAACTACAACATCAGTTTTTCTTCTGTTTTTCTGAAAATTATTATTAGCAAAACTGAAAGCAAAAAATGAGTCTGTGACAAATAAGGTCAGACTTGCTCCTAAATATAATTTGCGCTTTAGCATGGTGGTATTACTTTTATGTCTATTATGACATTTCTAGGAATAAACAGTTCATATTATAAGAAGGTCTATTTCCATTCCAAGTGATACTTTTTCATTTTTTTCCCTAGAAATATTAAACTAGAACATGATTTACAACTATTACCTAGTTTTTATGTTGCAGGGTCTTTTTTCTGCTGTATATTTACATGCACACATTCATACATATATAAGCATACACATATTCATAAATACTTTTCTACAGTTTTGAATCTGCCAATTTGAATTATGAAATCATATAACAGCTGCAAACAGACCAAGCAATTATTGTTGCATCAAAAAAGACTCAATATACAAAGTTATGATGATTATAAGAACATTTCTTTACAGTGAAAAGATTACTATTTCAAGTATTAAGTTGCAGTGACAATGTCCCCTTTGCAATGTAGCTTTAGATACTTCTTTAATCTTTCATCATCTCACCATTCTATGAAACTGCTGTCAAAAAATGAATGCAGTAAATTTTTAGGTAACTCTGGAATCACTATGTGTAGAGCTCATAGAGAAGCAGACCAAAGGAGAGATATAGAAATTAAGAAGAAAGGAAATTCTTATGTTCCTTCCACATATGAGACTCTAGGAAGCATATGCTTGAATGAGTAAGAAAAATCATGCTGCAGTGATTAGACATCAATGTTATTTTAGAACAGCTACTGCAGATGAAAAGAAGTTCTGTAAACCAACAAGACAGGAAAGCACTTCAAGCAGGCAGGTACAACCACAGAGGAAAAACTGTGCCTCACAGAATATTTTGCCATCATGAAAGTCATTCTTCTGTTTTCCAGTTCTGGATGGTGAAATGGCCATATTCTTATAGAGATTACATGGAACGGCAAAATTTCTAAGCAATTTGGCTTTATGTCTACACGCTCTTATACAGAAATACATCCATTCCTCCAAAAAGGTTTGGTGGCTTTTTCTTTCATAGGAAAATATTGCATTTAACAGGATAAACATTGCATGTTTATACAGGTGAATAAATGTTTTACAGGGTAAATATTAAATAAGTTTTCCATTGAGATGGTCTGGAATAGTTGGAAGACATTTACATTTGCATAGCATCCTTCCTCTTAGTGAGTGGGAGGGATTGTAATAGTGTCAATTTACTGCTGATAAAGCTCTATTCTTTCACAAAATTCCATATGCTCTATTAAGAGCATAAGTACAGAGAAAAAAGTCACTACAGAGAAACATGTTTTAGCATACGAAGTTTTCTTTTGTGTTTTGTTTGTTTGTTTGTTTGGGGGTTTTTGGTTTTTGTTTTGTCCTTTTTTTAGTGGGTTGTTTGTTGGGGGTTTTTCCCTTACAGAAATTCCTTAGCAATAGGAAGAGTAACTCTGATGCTAATGAGGATTTCTATACTGGCAACAGAAAACATAGTGGAGTCAGTGTCTGTTTCCATCATGAGTTTCCTAGGGGACCAGTATGAAATTAACCTAGTTAGCAGCCACAGCCACTGCATAGGCTCCCCTAAAATTCCCTTTTCAATAAAAGCAGCCTCATCTCTTGGCAATATCACTGGGTCCCACAGGAGATATGAAAGCCAAATGCACTGGGGATTTTGTTGTTGAAATAATTTTTATCAAAATATTGTTACTGTTATTATTATTGTCTCATAAGTGAAGACTAGGCCATCTTTCAAGAAGCAAAGTATTGTAAACCATCTCACATTCTTTGCATTTTCATGGTATAATTTAAAATTAAGAATTATATCAAGGGTTTGGCCTAGAATAAATTTTTTAATTTCTTTTTTTTGTTCTTAATTTCTATCCTCAGGCAAAAGTAAATAATACAGTTCAACACTGAGTTTCCCTCTGGATTATTGCAATATCCTTTTAAAGTATAAGAAAGATGTTAGAGCTCAGAAAGGCACCACAAATCTTTTCTATGTAGATATCATAGTGTAACATATTTTGATATATCAGCTTATTTAAATTCCAGTTTGGGTAACCAGATTCAGAATAACAAATTTCCCTGTGTTTTAACCGAGAATTTCGAGGCTGTCTGTGAGGTGAAGTGTGGGTCTCCTTCTGACAGTACTGGAGACTACCAGGACTTCATTAAATACAGGATCTGTAGAAAAACAGGCACGTTTAGAGATGGTATCTAGAGGAATGGCTTAACGGGGAAAGGTTTGAGTTACGCAATGATCAAGGCCATCAGGATTAGCAGGATAACAGGGTGCAAAGAGAAATGTGGTTTGCTGGGTTTTTTGAATTGAAGAATTCTTTCAAGAAACTCAAAGTATTGCAGTGAGTCATTGATAAATCAACATTTACAATCAACTGCCTGGGAGTTGATTGTAAATGTTGATTTATCAATGTTACAAGGGAGCAGATCAGAAAACAAGGCTGTCAAAATGTGGGTATCATAGTAATTGAAGGACATGACCAATTTGAATTTTTGAACCTCGTAATTTCAACTGAAATATGTTCCTAGATCCTGGGTAGTAGAACTTTAATAATTAAAGTTCTATTATATTTGACTACTATTAATCCAATACTAGTCAAATATTGATGGCATCTCTGCCATTATAATCCAACATCATAAACTGAGGGGAAGTGTCATTAAAGTTTACAACTTGGCAGTTTCTAATTCACAGTTGAATATTCTGCTTTAAAAAAAATCTGGGGAATAAAAAAGCTAAACTTGAAAGCTTTTGAAATGCATCTAAAAACATTACATCATGTTGCTTGGGGTTTCCATATAGAGATTTCTGTGTTAAACAGGGAAAAATGTGATTAATTTCCAGAAAGAGTGTGAAAGTTGTTGCAATGGTCAGTTTGTGTGAGCACAGTTTGCATCATTTACAAACTGTGGCTTGGTCCAAGTTGAATTTCATCATTATGAAAAATAATGATGGATAAATTTTGGCCCAAGGTTTTGAAAATTATTCTCTTTTTTACTTGATAACACAGTTATTAGTAAAAAGATTAAAAACATCCTCAACACAGTACAAGAGGCCAAGCTGACAAGATAGGAATGAAAGAGAGACTGGCCAAAGGTTGCATGTAGATTTGAGTGACAAGAGTAATAGAAGTTTCAGCATTTTGTCAGGTCAGAACCTTTGGCAGCATGAAGGCCACTTATCCCTTCAGTCTTGCACTAGCTGCAGCTTCTTAATCACTTACAGTTCCTGTACATCAGTACTTTTCATACACCCCTCTGAAAAAAAACCAAAAAATGTGGTGTATAAATAGAAGCATTATGAATAAAGCAAGGATATTTGACAAGCTTATTTTTATATTTTTCCCTGGGTTCCTTGCATAGTTTAATGGCTAGAGGAATAATTCATCTGATATTTTATGAGAAATTTAGTATAATAATTTACTCTTTTTTTATTTTTCTGTTTTTACATTTAAATGTGATTACACATGACTGATGATCCATTTTCTAGGACCATGGGAAATATGCCACAGAGCATCCATAAAGAGACTTTTTCCCCTGAAGACATTTTGATAGATTTATGTGCATGATGCAGTATCATGCAGGAACAACCAAATGTGTTTTGAGAGACCCAGTTTGGTACTTGCTTATCTGAGCATTTTCCAACCCATACTAACATATCTTGTCACTTAAGACCCTTGGACTTTCTCCTGCTTTGCACATCAAAGTACAAGGTTTCACATGTTATACTCAGTTGTATTTTGACCAAAAAATTCAGGTGGGTGCATTTTAGCACTGAGGTCCACAATTTAGGAAACTTATGTTTTACAAAGATTTCAGGTAGTATTTTTCTGACTATTTTTGCAGGTTTCAGTTTATGCAAAAAATGAGCTTGCAATACTTTAAAAATTAAAAGCTGACCCCTGAAACAAACTGATAAGAGCTGATTGTGAGACAGATGATGTAGACAAGACTGTAAAATAGTTTCAAGGGTTCTGCTCTAATGTCTGTATCACAGATCCCTTGACTTCAAGAAAAAAGAACATTTCACAAATGGAATCTTTTCTTTTGGACAAACTGTGAAATCTCATGCCTTTTCTATCTGATATTCTTAGTACAAAAGATAGGTTACCATTGTCTGAGGATTTGGATAGAGTTTATGTATTATAAGTTAATCCTTGTCCATATTTTCCCCGAAACTTTTAATTAATGTTTATATAATCTATGACACGGGAATAAAGTTGATTTCTGTCACACATCCCTTCTGGTACTATCCAAATTTCCCATTACTGTACATCTGAGTCTTTTAAGCATGCAGATGCAATAATAAGATGAGCATAAATCATTATGAAATTTATCAATAGTAGTATTGGGTAATGACTGAAATCAGTCTGCTCATAGGTAAATTTGTGGTGAGATTTCCCAATGGAAAGATTTTTCTGAATGGTGGAAAGAATGGCAGCAGTTACCTAACCACATTTCTGTTGCAGATGGATTTACAGGATGGTGCAACTTTATTAAACAGGTGCCATGTTTGTCTTTTAAAAGGACACTCAATTCAATGCAAACATTCTCTGGCAAAAGAAAGTTTTTCATTAAATTTGAGCTAAGGGTGCCCATGTATTTGTGCCCTATCTAAGAATTATGGTAACATTCTAAAATCAGAAAATTCTAAATTGTAGCACCTGGAGTTGTTAATCTGCCCCCTTTGAGCAATGTCTTTGGAAGTGCACAGTTATACAGACTCTCAACTAGTCTTAGCCAGCAAGGTTGATTTGAGAACAAACATAATGATATCTAATTTTTTTTTTACCTTTTCAGAGGTAAAAGTGTGGCTAAATGAACCACAGTGGGTTGAAGCTATCCCCAACAACTTTATCAGTGGGCTACAACATGGAAGTAACCCCAAATAGGCAATGCTTTACAATCCCTTCATATATTTCCATAAATTAAGTTGATTTTCTGCTGGATTTTTTACTCTCACAGCACTGAAAGATCTATGTCAAGAGATTGCTTGATTTTTTGCACTGATACTGGATTAAGACGCACATACATATCTCTTTCCTTGAATAAAGGCAGTACAGGCTCAGACCCAGATCTCCTTACACTGCCAAGCTTCTCCAGCTAATCCCTTCACCATTCAATATCCCTGCACTTAGCGCAGAGAATCCAGTTGAAATTCATGTGGATTTCTGCCAGAAAGGGAGGAAGAATACAGTCAATATTTCACTCTTATGTTTTAGCATTCTGTTTCTAGATATTCAAAAATTTAAGTTGCATATGCATCAATTCCTTGTTTCCTGGCTTTCAGATATCTGAAAGTCACTGGATCAAACATTCTGGGAAGGAACACGACTGCACTGGTATTTTAGATCCTGGTAAAAGACATTTTTGTCAGACATTTGTTATGTACCACACGCTTCAGATCCAAACAAACACGATTTTACTGCATGCCAAGGTAAGTTGCCAAGAAATGTTTTACAGAGAGTGTGGAAAAACAGGGAGGAGGGATTTTGTAGCTGTTAGGAGCTGCTGTAAATTCTTGAGGTCATGAAAAAAAGTTTGTGGAATACAGTAAAGTAAAAAGAATGCACGGGATTCAGTTAGAAAAATAAGGTAAGGTCAGAAGATATTTTCTTGATTTAAAGCCCTGGAGTTGGGATCTGAAGTAGATAACAGACAAAAAGGGTTTCTCTGTAGTGCTTGCTGCTGGCAGTGATTATAGGTGTCCTGGGACTAAGCAGTAGGAAACAGACATTATGAATACCAGAGGGAAAAGGATCAAGAACAGAATCTGCAAGAATTTCAGCAGACAGTTTAGCCCAAAAGTGAAATATAGTTTAATGGATTTCTTTTGAACTGGGGGATGTCTGTGGCATTGTTTTGTATAGGAAAAATAACAGTTTTTTTCTCTGTTTGTCCTAGAAATATGGGACTTGGAAGAGAAAAATACTGCCAAACCACCCGTCACCCAGCAAAATATGAAAAGAGACTATGATAACTCATCAAGGATCTAGTAGGGCCCATGGAAGCAAAACCAGAATAATTGTTAGAGAAAATGCATCACTCATCTCTGGAGCAGCTACACTCATGCAATGACATTGGACAAGAGGTGATTACTGATGAGGTGATAAAAGGCAGTAGGAAGCCATGAATAAATGTATCCAAGGAAAGTCACAAACACATGATTCATCAAAAAGGAGTATCTTTAGAAACATTTCACTGTTCAAACTGTTATGCAAGGTTTCCTTTAGGAAAAAATTTCTAAGCATGAAATCAAATCAGTTCCTTGTTCCTTTCTCTTAACAAAATAATGCTCTGATTTTTACTTCGGAAGGAGACTCCATAGTAAAAAAAACAAAACAAAACAAAACAAAAACAAAACAAAACAAAAAAAAACCCCAAAACTAAGCTGGTTTTTGTTTTTGTTTTTTTTTTTTTTTTTTAAATCCAACTATGGTTTATAACATTATGAAAATGAAATGGCAGATTGCCACATAGTTTGGATCATAGGATACAAGGTAGGTATTTTCATGCTGCAGGATAATTACAAATAAATCTTCAGTTATCTACAGAGACAGCTACTGAAATTACAGAACTATAATTAACAATAAGTAATAAATTATAAAGATAAATAGTTGAGAATGGCTCTAGCTGATAAAACTTCTGGCTGTAAGAAAGAGAGAAGAAAGGGAAAATAGAAAACAAAGCCCACAGATGTTTAAACATTAATTTGAGTTCAGACAAAATATTCAGCATTCTAGATCTCACCCAATAACCCTCTAAATAACATTTTGTCTCCACAGAGTTTTAGAAGTTCATGGTGGATAACAGAGTGAATCTGAAAAAGTAATAAAATCCACCAATATCAGATGTTTTAATACTGTCTTTTTTACTGTAGCATAGAGACTGTAGGTGAATACAATATTTCTACATCTGTATTTAGGGGCTGACTGTAGAGCTAGATTGGTGTTGTGGGTGTTTAACTGTGTGATTGGAATAGTGGTGCTACACAGAAAAACTATTACCAACTTCTGGTGCCTGGGGGTACTCAGGATTTCTGGATTGTGGCATAATTTCTGATCTGGATAACGCCGTGTACTGCAGTATGAAGACCTCTGTCTCAGGTGAACTCATGGAGTTTGCATCCTCAACAACTTATGTCTTTGAAATAAGGTTTTCACTGCATAGTCTATGTGTTTATCCTTTCTCATGTAAACTATCCTTCCCATACTATAATTCATTTTTATTAGGCCGTTATTATCAGTATTTAAATGACCCCTTCCTCACCTCACAAGAAAAGGATGTCAGATTAATACTGGGATCTTTTTTGTCTTAAAGAATGGCTACTCATCAAATGTACCTTACCCAAAATATGAAAAAAATCTATTTTTCTTGTTTGTAACATTATCTTTCATTTGAATTCTGAATGAAGCAAAAACCCACTCAGAAGAATATGTATGCTCTAAAAACTCCTGACTTTACAGTATCCATTGCTAATATGAATGGATACTTTGTGCTTATGCTTTGTGTTGCATGTCAAGCTTGAAGTTTTATTTGTTCTTTATTTCTTTAAATCTGAGATAACCCCTTAATAGCATTTTTCAGTGTTGACAATCAAGTAAAATCTAGTCTATTTATTTTTAGATAACAGGGACATGTTCAAAGTTTCCTATAAGAATAAATAATCTTTGAATTCATATTGCTCATATCATCTTTAGTTATTATCCCATTTAGAAAGTTCAGCCAGTCCTTAAGCTACATTAAAGTAAACAACTGATATGACTTACTATAAAGTCATTAATAAATAATTTTCCTAACCATTAGCAAGTAGGAGCAGAAGGAAGTGGGTTTCGCCATCATACATTTTATGAAATATTTCTGTCATGGGTTCTAAATTATGTAAACAGTTGCTTAAAAATATGCATTTTTCCCATTAAGATCTTTATTTATTCTTTATCTATGTTACAATAGCACCTAAGGAATAAGAACATAATATTAAAACTAGGGAGTGTCCTTAAACTCTGAAATAGTACATTTTATTACTTAAAACAAAACCAAAATAAAAAAAAAAAGAAAAGAAAACTCTGAACAATTAAACATTTATTGGTTGGAATTTAAAAATATTTTAACAATGGCAAGTACTATTTATTATTTATTTCAAAGAAAGAATCCTAAAGGTCTTAAATCATGGACGAAAAAGCAGAAACTAAAACCCAGGCACCTACTGATCTTAGATTACTTTTCACAATTACCCACAGAGTAGCAGTTTTCAGAATTGAGTGTATCTTCACGGACAATGGGGTGATAACAGCTGCTAAAATAAAATGGATTAGGGTTGTATAGGGATTTGTAAATAATCAACAGTACTATAAAGAGAGTTAGTCTCAGCAAACTGAGACTCATTGCTGGCACCTCCAGGGAAAGCGTGAATGCGAGGAGAATGTGCAAGTTGCTCCTTTAAATTAGCTTTTCCCTGTGTAGTGTGGGAGTTATATCTAGAGGTTATCAAAGATTAGGTGATCCATTTGGTCTGGTTGGGCATTATGTGTGATCAGAATCAAATGACCAAAACAAAATGGAACCAGCAGTGCATTAAAGAGGGGAATCGAAAGCCCAGCCTATGTGGTGAATCTCATTTATCTGTTTTGAACAATGAAGGCTTTCTTCTGAAAAGCCCTTTCAGGAAATTAAGGACTTGACAAAGTCAGGGATCTATGTTTTAGCACTTATCTACATTAAAGCAAACTCTTAATCAAGACGTGCTGCGTTGCAGGGCTTGCAAGGGTCTTCCAGGGTGAAGAGGGAGACAAGAATGTTGACCTCACGTTCAGAAGGCTTGATTTATTATTTTACGCTATATATTACATTATTACTATACTAATAGGAACAGAAGGAAAGTTCTCAGAATGCTAGCAAGCTAAGAATAGAAAAGGAATCAATAACAAAGTTCTGTGTCCAGGCAGAAAGCAAGAACAGCTCTGCCATGAGTGGTCAGTAAATCCAAACATTCACCCAAGACCAATCACGGATGGATCTACCTGTTGCATTCCACAGCAGCAGATAACCATTGTTTACATTTTGTTGCTGCGGCCACAGCTTCTCAGAAAGGGGAAAAATCCTAAAGAAAGGATTTTTATGAAAAGATGTCGGTGACAGTGCTGCACCATTATGAAACTGAGCTTGCATACACTGTAGACTGTAGTTTAGTCAGCCACTTCATACTGAGGAACTCAACCTTCTTCAGGCAACAAATGTATTAGAGGCAGAAGTCTTTTGGAAATATCATCTTGTCAGTAATGACTAATTTTCAGAAGATTAGCTATAATGAATATGAACTGGTCACACCCCTTTTCAAAGCAATACATAGGTTTTAAAAGTTGATATATCTCAGGATCCCCCACTCTTACCCTCTCTTTTCTTATATATGACAGCAACTATTTATCCTTTGGGCAAGCAGCTGTAAGAAGAGAGAAGCATGGGCTCTACTGACTTTTCTTGCACACTGCTTTTTGTGTCCTGAAAGAAAATAAACCCAACATGTCCTAGATTATAATTCCTTCTCTACATAGCACTTTACGCATGTTTATTAATTTGGGCAAATTTTCTAGCTGTTTCCAGCTATTCTAGCCTGGTGAGGGTTGCTATGGATAAGTCATTCATAGAATCATGGAATAGCCATGGAATCTCCACTAGTATCATTAAATTTGAACTCCTGGCCCTGCAGAGGACCACCCTAAGTTTCACACCATGTGCCTGAGAGTTGTCCATCTGTTTCTTGAACTCTGGCAGCCTTAGTGCTGTAACCTCTTCCCTGGGGGAGCCTGTTTGAGTGCCCAACCACCCTCTAGGCAAAGAGCCATTTTCTAATATCCGATCTAACTGCTCCTTCCATCCCCACCCCTCTACCCAGTGCAGCTTCAAGCTATTCCCTTGGGTCCTATCCTGATCAGAAGAGAGAAGATTAGCAGTGTCTAATGCATTAGCAGTGCCTAATCCTCCTTGAGAGGGGTGTTCATGACTACAATGTAAATTAACCTCCAGGGGTCTGCTGAAGCAAATGTGGAATGCCAGAAGTGAGATGCAAGAAAAGATGTCAGAAACAGAAATGGTAGTGGAACAAAAACCAATACTTTGACACGAAAATGAAAATAATTAGATAAATAGGTTTTATCCAAAATTAACAATTAACATGTAAAGCTTTTAGATTCAATATCTCTGCCCACTCAGGGCAGCTTACTGTGCTTCTTTTCCCTGAAGTGCTCTCCAAGGTAACTTTACTTGTATTTTGACTAAATCAAATAAGTAACAGGCATCTTAAACATCTAAGACAGACCACAATAATTTTATTTATCTTTTAGTGCTTTAAATAACTTTATTTTTCAAAATCCCTTGAAACATTCCAGCATGTCTACTCATTTATTACAGACTGAGAATTACTGAAGTGAATGTTTTAAAGATTGTAAAACTGGTCACTCAAAAATTTGATGAATGTCGTTTCTGCTTATTTTAACCTTATTTTGATTATATGTGGATTTTGAGATAGTATTTATGATAAAATTACTATCCAGTTTTCTCCTTTCCAATGAAAACAACATGCTGTGCAAAGGCTCCAGTACATACTGATATAGCAATAGCAGCGATAAAGTGATAAATAGTGATAAAGCAATCACTTAAGTTCCATATTAAGTAAAGGGAAGGAGAAATGCATCTGCAGAAAAGGTCTAGTTTGAGGTCTGATATTGTAGATAAGTTTATCTAATTCCTGGTTCCTGATCTTAGACTGTATGCCCCATCTGCATCATGGTGCTGGCTTATTGGCTTTTTTGTTTGTTTTATTGATTGTTTTTTAACCTCAACTGTTCATGGAATTAATGTGTGAGAAAGTCTTTTACATTTATATGGGTTACATTACTTTTTTCCTGCTATTTTTGTCATTGAATAGGGCCTCAAAAACTGCAGAGTTAGCAGAAGACATGAAGCAGAACTGGGAGTTACATGCTGGAAGCTATGAAATCAGCTTTCCTTCAGACACACTTTGAATTTTCTTTTCTTTTTTTGTTTTTTTCCTCTCTCAAACACAGAACATTTAGCCTTCCCAGAGAAGGGTCCAGTCTTAAACTACGTATCTACATCCTATTTTCAGGAGTAAAAGAAAAATAGGCAATAGGAGTAGGAAATAATAGGAAGTGTCCAGTGTTTCAATTGTCTTGCTATTTAGTCCATGTAAGGAAATAATTATTGATGCACATATGGGATGAAGCACAGGATTCATGACCTTCATAACAGATTTTAAGATTTCCTGGGTCAATAGGCTCTTCAACCCTTTTCTTAATGTTGAACCATTCTCACTATTCCTGTGGCCATAAAAGAGAAAATAGAAGAGAAAGTCAGTCTGTAGTGGTTTCTTTGAATACTCAGCTGGGAGTGACATGATTCTAATTCTGCCTATTAAGCATGATAGGCTACTGCAGTGCCAAGTGAGATGTTCTTAAGTTCTTACAGATTCACAGAATAAAATGAGTTCTAAGGGACCAACAGGGATCATCGAGTCCACCTCCTGGCCCTGCTCAGCACCATCCCCAAGAGTTTAGTGGAACCCACCACCTCCCTACAAGGTAGTGAAATGCTCCTCTTCTTCGTGAAAGGAGGAGAAGCAGGAGAAAACAACAATTTTACAGGCAGAAAGATAGATTTCTAAAATTCTACTCAGGAAAGATACATTTCCAAAATTGAACATTACATCTGGCATACATAGATGCTGGAAAGTGACCTGTTGCTCTGTCTGAAGACACAGTAAGTAAGGTGAGGAGTAAGCCTGGTCTCGACCAGCATGCAAAGATTCAGACTGGGAACCTGGAGAATTGTTCCTACTTTGGGCGATTTTAGCTACATGTGAAGATAAATCAGATATTGATAAGATAGATTTCATAATTGTTTGGGAACGTGAAATACTGATGCCAACAGATCAGGCACATGTGTTTTGGTTGTGGTTTTAGGTGATTTTTGTGGGGGGGGGGGTGTTTTGGATTTTGTGTTTCTTTTAAAAAGCTGCTATACTGTAGGACAAAAAAATCCTTAGAGAGACAAAAATATCTTTCTAAGACACCATTAATAGAAGAGATAATATATCAGCAGATTATGAAACAGAGGAGAGAATGTAATTTTCCTGGAATACATGTAATAAAAATAGTGCCCCGCTCAATAATAGGTAATCTGTGCCATCTAGTATTCTAGATCTGTGGCATCTAGTATTCTAGGAAGTTCAGTAGCTAGATTTCACTGGGAGGAGATGGTTGCATAGAATTTGTCCAACTATGCTAAAAAATATCACCCCCTAGGTACTGAAGAAGAGATTTTGTGGCAAAGAAATATATGTGCAATATTCTGTATTGATCGAGAATTTTTTCTTGGAAAAGAAATTTGTTTTGCTTTGAGAACTGTGGCTTTGCTGACTTACATTTGGACTTAGCTTTGTACTTGAAGTTCTGTCCCAAATAATATAGTTGAAGCTGTTCAGATTATTAATGTATAACACTATTAAGGATAGTATAAGATGAAACAATATGGGAACATAACTAAACACTCTGGTAAATTCTGAAATTAGTTAATGTAGCAGATTTAAAACACAAGAACAAAAGCTAAATAAAGCATATAATTAGGAAGAGTCTGATGGGATGTGTCAAAAGAGTAGAATTGATTCCTTCTATAGAAAGAAAATTATGTCCAAAAATTTCTGGAAAGATATGTTTTGGGAAAAGTTTTTACCTATTCAGTTGCTTTATTAAGGGCCTTTCTTAATACGTAAAAGTTCAGAACGGGGAAGAGATTTCATCAAAGCAAGGAGCTTGCCGTTCTTACACAATTCCAGCAGAAGACAGCTGTGCTGACATTCAGGCACAGTGAGTGCCAGACAAAGCTCTCACCTGATGCTTGTAAGTGGGGCCTCAGGGCAACTTGCACAAAGGCAGAACAGAGGTTTCCAAACCATGGACTGACTGAGCAGTGGTGTGCCAAAACAGAAAAAGGAATTCTAGCTTTACTACATGCAAGGAGGGATGTATGCTGCTTCTTTTTCTTGTGGGAGACCAGTTTTAATAGGAAAGGTTAATGAGTTTTGAAAGATGACTGGAAAGAAGAAGTTTAAAAAGGCTTCTGAATTTTAGAAACTTTCAGTTTCGGTGATACAATTTACAAACAGAGATGGAAGAGGAAAAGACTTTGTGGGAAGAGGAAGCTTGTTTAAATAATGGGATAGAAATGAGGTAGGAAGACATGAAGGTGTGATACTGGAGCTGGGTGAGCCTGTTCAGAAAAAAGGTGTGACAAGTCCTCTCTCAGAGGATATGGCCTGTCACTGCAAAAGCCACAACATAAAATCAAGCTGCCAAAGATAGTGATGGTTATGAATATGGTTATTAATATCTTGCCCTTATAACAGCTTTGAAGCAGATATTTCTGACACATATTGTACCGTGTTTAAGAAAAACAGACTTTACTCTGTGCTGATTTCTGGTTGCAATTTTCTACATGTGGTAGGGCCAGAAACACAAATGTAAAGCACAGACTTGGGTCAGCTCAGTTCGTGGTTAAATTACAGAGTAGTTAGTATCCTTCAGTCTGATCCTTTCACCTGTTCCAGTGTTCAAATCAATTCAGAACACAGATCATTTAGTCAACAGTAACATTACTATATGGGGTTGTAAATACTATGGAAGATTGGGTGGGGAATGCTGTATAGATGTATAAGCATAAATAAGGAAGAGGGATAAAGATAGGCAGAGATATTTAGGCCCAATATATAAATTCTATTAACACCATAGAACTGAGTTTATGTGCATGTTATTGAAATTCAAATAAAACATAAGAACAGGAGCAAAAAAAATAGGAAGTTCTGAAGAATTTTGCCTTATTCTGGGGAGGTGGTAGATAAGCAACAGCAGCTGTATAAAGATTGGAAAATATTTTCAGAGCCTTCATCAAGAGAAGACAGGAAAGAGGTGGACCCTCTATGCCTGTCTTCTGGAAAAGAAAAAGCTAGAGTAAGAAGGATCAAAGGAGGTGCCAAGGTACAAGACACAGAGCAAATATGTAGTGGTGTGCATTGTCTCTTTGTAAAGGGTTGTTGAAGGGCAAGTAATGTGTAACTTAGTGTTGCAAGGCAACACCTCTGGAACATTCTTGTAAAACTGGTTTGGCGTCTGTACACAAGGAGAGCCAATTTGGATACAAGGACAGCTGCAAACCTTTCCTCTTCCTTCTCAGATCTTAGAAAAATATTTGTAGCTTGCTTGTTAAATAATAGAGATTTGCCTTAGAAATTAGACCAGAAATTTTGCTACTTACAGAAAAGCTGCAGGTTCAGGGCCGGTTCCTGTACCTGTGAAGATCACCAAAGCTGTTGTGGTCACTGCAGCTCCTGCCCTGCTGAGGTGGATGGTGTTTCTGCCAGGGGAACCAAGATGTGTCTGCTGTGTGACAAGGTCTTGTCTTGGATATGTACTGGGGAAAATGAGAACTTGGAGTGAGCAATGGGGCACACCATCCCTTCAGGGCCAGTGCTTTGTCAGAGACATTAATAAAGTTAGAGACATTAACACTTAACAACATTACTTTCCCCTGGAGGCTGCCCAGTTTCTGTCTGCTTAGTCTAATCCTTAATTTTTGGTTCAGTTCTAATGAACCTAATCTGACAGCACCTGTATAATTTCTTCTGTTTCATTACCAAGTGTACTCTTCTCTGCGCAGCAGCTCCGTTCCCTGAAGCTTTTCTAATTGCCAGTCATTTTCTCCTTGTTTTCTTTATTTCACTTGGGATATTTTTCAGTCTCTAAAAGATCTGTACCACAATCTGCTCTATCATCCATTTATTTGTTCCCATTTTTCCTCTATGAGCCCAGACTTGGATCTTGTCTCCTCTTTTAGATCAATGCTTAGACATCCTCCTCCATATTTCTTGCAGACTGGAGAAGCAGGGTGTACCACAGCCTCTGAAGAGACAGATTCTCTTTTATTTTTTCTAGTTCTAGCATCTGTGCAATCCCACTCCTACTTTCCTGATGGTGAAATTTGCTAAATGGAAAATCTGACTTTTCATTTAGTGATTCCATCACTTTAGTTTACATTTAGGTTCTATGAGCCCATTGCTGAGCCCATGACTCACCGCAGAAGCTATGAAAGAACATATGGTCTAAAAGCACTCTGAAGGTATGAAGGGACTGAGCACAGTAAGCTGCCCCACAGATCTGGTGCCTTCAAAGGCTGGTCTGAAGCTGTGATAAATTCAAATGTGTTAGGAATCTTTGTTTCCTCTGGAAACTTATTATTAACCCCACTATAGATTATAGCATTCTGTAGGTGCTGCCAGGGCCCTGAGAGCACGGAGATGCCCTACCCACCCTCAGCTAGGGCCTTTCCCCCACACCCTGCCCAGGACTCCCATTTCAGCTCAGGCTGGCAATCCTGATTTAAGATGTGACATAGCTGTACCTGTGTTACGACCTTCTTCTGGCCTTGTCCCCTGGCTGGTTCCCCCATACAGGCTCCCGGCCCTAGAGTTTCCTAACTCATCACTTGCTTTGCCTGTGACTGTCTGAAGGCTCTATTGGCAACCCTAACACAGAGCAGAACAGCCACTGGGAGCGATGTGACTCTTCCTCCTCAGCCCTGAGGCGGCAGCCATCCCTTGCTGAGACCCATTTGCCTAGTCAGAAGGTCAAAAGGGAAAGACATATCTCAAGTGCCAGTGTTAAAACAGAGCAATGATACTAAAAGTGCACAGAAACATCTAAAGTTATCCTTCCTTCCGGCATAGCTTCCCAGTATGCAGCTCCATGGCAGCTTTAGCATCATGAGGAAGTTATTTACAGAAGGCACTGTAGGTGGGAAAAAGAAAATTCTATCCGTTCTAAAAGCTGGCTGCTTATGCAGCTTCTCTGTGTGCTAGATATCTCTGGTAGGTGTTTGTCTTCATGACAGGTTTCTGTTTAATGTTGTACTACTTCCTGCAGTGCACTCACTCTTTCAGCCCTGCACTTTACTGACCTTGATTATGCACCATTTTTGTGGGTGACAAGTGCAGGCTTCAGAAAAACCCCACATCATTGTAATTCTTAATTCCCTAGCCAGTTCAAGATCCTTTTTCTTTCAGAAAGTGTTTGAGATTAGTATGAGACTTGAGTTTGCCTGAAAAACTAATGAAGCATTTGTACCTTTGGCTTGTGGGCCTTTTATTTAATTTCAATCCTCCCTCACAGCTTGATCATGGAGCTGGAGCCAAGGGAGCAATGGGCTTGCCTTCAAATTGTAATTTGCCTTCAGCTGTAGCTTTTCCCAGCTCATGAATGCAGTTCCAGAGTGTCACTGCTGAAGTGCTCCCATTCATGCTGTGTCTAGCAGCACTTATGGCATACTGGTATAGGCACCTCTCTCTGTCTAGGAATGAGTACACTACAGTTTGGTACAAAAGCTTTTACACTGGGCAGCTATGGATTGTCTGAGGGGAAGGATGATGTCATAGATAAAGACACTTTTCTTCCTTCCAGTTGGAAAACTTTCATTCAGCATCCTTCTTACAGTTTCTGATTCTTGTCATCTTCCTCTCTTCCTTCATCATTGTTTTGCCTGCTTATTATGGGTCGGAGGCTATTAGTTCATTACTTATAAATGATGAATTTTCAAAGGAGAGATATTTTTTTTCTTCCGTTTCTGCTATGATTTACCTAATTTACTATTTGTATCATCTAATCTTTCCAATCATATGTTTCTACTGCGTGTCTGATCATTTGACTGGATTAGTTTACAAAACTGGGATCCTTTTCTCCTTGAACATAAGAATGGTGGTGTGCAACATTTAGTTGTCATCTAGTGAAAAAGACTTTTACTTAAAAATTGGTTTGGTTTTCTTTTCCCCTTTGCCTTGCATTCCCCCCCCCCCCACCCCAAGCTTTCAAGCAGCAATAGCACCAGCTGTTGAAGCATTACTTCTCTTTTCACACTTTTTTCTCTTTATAATTAAAGTTGGTTCGAACATTCAGTATTTATACCTGAATTTCACTTTTTAATTTGGGATTGCATCTCAGTTGTAACGATCTCAGGGGAATGGTTTCACCAATGAAGATTTCACCCAGTATAAAACATACCTGATATGTGTTAGGAGGGAGTGGTATTAGCAGATGTCTGTGAAGTACTTTTGGACAGTAGGATACATCTTTGTTATGACTGCTTATGAATGATCACACTGGATTCCAGGACAGCAGAAGGCCTATCAATTTGGGGAGGGGGAGCTACAGATATTGTTTAGTGTCTTTGTTTTATTTTGCATTTTATTTTATTAACAATCAGTTTTACTTACAAGAATGATAGAAGAGCCATTAAGCCATTACAGTTAGAAATTCCACCAATTCATGAAGGATTCTTCCCATGTGAGTGGAGTCCTACTCAACATTCTTGCTGTGCATAAATTCAGAGTACCTAGTTTTTTAGGATAGGGATGTTGAATACATCTGAAGACAAATATAGTTACATGAATCTTTGTAATCTGTTGGATATGAAACTAAAGTGTGCTTTCATGACTGTGGCTTATTACAGCATCTTTAGTATGGCAGGTAGCAAGGTGTAAAACATGTTATTCACCCTCCTTCCCTGTTAATTCCATTCAGCCCACTGCCACAGATCACATAGCCTAGGAAATAATGTGGTAGTGGTGCCTCAAGGAACCTCAGCAGATCCTAGGGTTGGTAGATTTTAGAGAGATTGGGAACTTCAAACTTCACTAGATAACTGGGATAAAGCCAGTTACTAGCATTGACATTTGACCTGCTAAAAACATGTCTATCTCAAAACATTTTTCATCATTTCTCACATTTACTTTCTGAATCAGTTGGTTTTTCACAGTGCATTTCCAACAGTACCTGTGTTGAGTAACTGGGAAGTTTTAACCTATGTACATTAGAAATGGGTGACTCCAGGCTTTTAGATTTACAGAGGAGAAAGGATTTAAAATCAGTTGCCTGCATCCAGTTTCCTAGTTGTTTTTCCAATATTTATTCTCATAGCATTACCTCCTGCTATTTCAATTTACACTGCCAGTTCTGGCAATTTCTGTTTCCCTGTAAAACTCCTGTAAAGCCCATTTCTTTGCCACGTAAACAGAGCATTTACGAAGCTGAATGTCTACTGTGGTAGTAGTTGCTCATATTTGATTTTGTCTGAATATCAGAGCAAGCTCATACTGAGCAAGGTGGGAGGGTGAATCTACCCTGTGTATTTGTAATGGTTTGCAAATACAGTCATATTCTTTTTCATTTACTGAGCTGGCTTTTTTTTTTATGGGATGCAGAAGAGAAGCTGCTGTTCTCATAACACTCTGGAATAGCAACACAAACTCAAAGAACTGATTTATGCCCGATTTCTACTAAGTCATGCAAATTGGAAAGCTTCAAAAGCCTTAGCAATCTGATGCAAATAGTAAGATTATTATTGGAAGCTGATTTCCATGTGTGCATGTTGTATGCATGCCTTCCGACAATGCACAGATCTCTACAAGCAAACAGAAGTTGCATGCATTGCACTAATGACAGCCTTGTTTTCAAAGAGAAAGTAAAGAAATATTTTTGCCACAAATTGGCAAGAGTGGAGGTAAAAAGAAGAAAAGACTAATTGATCATTTACTGTATGATGTATTCATGGATTTTCAGAAAAGAATCAAAAGAACATATCTAACAGACCCTGAATACAAAGTAGAATTCAAACCGACTGTTGTGATTTAACCCCAGCCAGCAACCAAGCACCAACAGCTGCTCAGAAGGGAGAGAGAATTAGTGCAGTAAAAGTGAGAAAACTCATGGGTTGAGATAAAGGCAATTTAATAGGCAAAGCAAAAGACATGAGCACAAGCAGACCAAAGCAAGGAATTTTTCCACCACTTCCCATGAGCAGGCAAGTGTTCATCAGGAAAGTAGGGGTCCATCATGTGTAACAGCTAGTTGGATAAACAAAGGCCATCACTCTGAACATTGCCCCCTTCTTCCTTCTTTCCCCAGCCTCATATGCTGAGCATGAAACCACATGTTGTGGGATATCCCTGGGGTCAGCTGGCATCAGCTGTCCTGTCTGTGTCAGCTTCTCAGGACTCCCTGCCCACCCTGTGGTGGAGTGGAGGGAGAAGCAGGAAAGGTCTTGACTCTGCATAAACACTGCTCAACGATACAAAGGCATCTGTGTTATCCACATTTTCCAGAGCAAATCCAAGACAGCCCCATATCCAGCTAGTGTGGAAAAAAAGTAGTTCTATCACAGCTAAAACCAGCAGAATGGCCTAGAAATTCGTGTTCGAAATACATTTTATGTTGCTGAGGAAACCAGGGTTCCTTATTCTGGAGAAGGCTCAGAGCAGACCTTATTGCTCTCTGTGGTGATTGATGCTGTCAGTGCAGGTATCTCGGGGTGCAGCTCCATTGTGAGATGCAGGTCGAGCTCTGGGGCCTGAGACAAGAGGCCATGAACGCCTGAGTCCCTGCATAAAAAGGGACCTGTGGCCTGTGGCCTGAGCAGGTGACCAAGCAACAGCAGGAGCTGTATAAAAACCCACAGACTCCTTTGTTTGACTGATCCTGATCTTGCTTCTTGCTCTAGCAGACCCCACACTGTCATTCTTTTCCCTGGCCCATGTAGTGTCTTACCTATAACTGTTTAAAACTCCAGCTATCCACATACACCACATTCAGTGCAATCCTTACTTTGTTGTAAGAATATTGTAAAATTAGCATAAAAGCATAACTACATTGCATCACTACTCATACTTCAACTGTATTTTTATTCTGGGTTTATAGTCAAGACTAAAGTACACCTAATAAAAATATTGCATTCTAAGAAGGGTCATCTGTAGAATCAAGGAAAAAGGAAAGGAGGAGTGGGTTTTGGAAAGCTACTCACTGATCCACAAAGAAATGGGATAAGCCCTTCCAAGGGACATGTAGATGCAAATCAGAAAAGGTAAGTAGTCAAGACTTCAAGAGGAAGTCCCCACTGTGCTTAGAGGCTTTGCTCACACTGCTAAATAAAACAGAATAACCTTGTGGAATCAAGAACTAGTGTGTGGCTGCATGTATAATTTTTTTGTTAGCACAATGACTAACTGGTAAGATTTTGAATGAAATAGAAATATTTCAGAGACTTGGTAGCTTTGCTTCTCCCTCCTTTTAAAAGGAGAGTGTTTAAGCAGATGAATATTAACTAGAGCATAATGGCACATGTTGACTTCAGGGTGAGAAATTTGCCCCATCCTCTTTTATTTTCTTTTGTAGATGTAATCACAGGCCTCAGAAAGGGAGCAGAGCATGGATAATCCCATGACAGCATGGTTATATTAAGAAATGGATAGTGAAGTGTAGTCATTCACAGTAAAGTGTTGATTAAAGATCTGATGGATTCCAAGCTTATTCTGCATTTTAGCACTCCCATGAAATTCCATGGGGGCTTTAGAGGTGCCTTCTCTGCAGTCCCCAAGGGGAACAAACAGCTGCTTTCCCTTATAGTGCATGACTCCTGAAGACTAATGGGATTTGCTAATAGGAGAAAAATAATTTGCACCTGTCTATGCCATCTTCAGAGAATCTGGTCAATTTAAACCAATTTACATCAATATTCGAAAAGTGTGAATATTGATGTAATATTACACTTTGAAATTGGTCTATTCATTATTTATAATGGATGTTACTATGAGTCAGTTTCTTTATGGACTGTCTAGAAGGTGGTTTACTTGTTTCTGTGGACCAACAGTAGTGTGAGAATTCTGGATTTTGCTGCAGATGCTCATGAAAAACGCACTTTCCCACTGTAAAAAAAGCTGCTGATAAATGAACGAAATGCAAATCCTGGTTCTAAATCATTTTTATGCATACAATTTTTAATTGGGACACAAAATAGTCTTGAAATATTTTATGAAGTTAAGTTTCAAACAACATACAAACACAAGATTTCAATAGTTTGTCTTCAATTTCTCTCAACTTTGCCAGTTTCTAAGCATTTGGAATGAAACTTTACATCTGAGAGCTTTGTCCTAGCCTAAATTTCACTGGAAATCATGAGTAAACAGCACATGGCCATTTTCTAGTACAAGACTGAAAAAAATGCATTTTCCTTTCAAGTTAAAAACAAGTAAAAGAATTACAGTGGTGTTGCTGTCAAGCTTTAGTAACTCAATATGGAAAAAGTCACTTGACATTTGGCACCAGAGCAGGGCTGCATTTTGTGTACCATTTACCAGCAAGTATCTGTGAAACCTGCTGGCATAAATTGAATCTGTAGGGCAGATCAATATGCTGGATGAAAAGTCAGTGATATGTTCTATGAAGTGTGTATTATGTCCAAGAGCAGAGGCTGTGTCATGGATGAGTTGCCAATCATTTCTTCAATGCTCTTGAACATCGGGAGTGTGTCTAATGATTCTTTGATTTTTGTTTGGTTTGCTTTTTTAAATCTGAAGACACATCCATCACGAAGATAGCAAAGTCAAGTGCAGAAAAGTTAGGAAATAATAGGTTTTATGTTTATTTACAGCCTTAACAAAATACATATATATTAGGAGTGCATTTTGTTTTGTGTGCTTACAGTGTTTTGTTTTTGTGGGATATTTCTTTCCTTCAGTGTTCCTGGTAAGCCTGGTGAATCATCAGGATGATTCAGAACCCCAACACACAGTCACTACTAAACTTAGAAGATATGTACTGGCAAGATAGGGCACAGGAAAAGTATTTCATGGTGATTGCCTTGGAACTATAGTGTGATTTTAGGCAAGTCATTGAAACCATGTTTTTTAGTTGTGATCCCAGCAACTATCTAGACTTAATCAAGAACAAGTCTGGGCTTGCACTGAGGCTCACAGAGATCCATGAGATCTTCTTCAAAGCACTCCTCTGACTTCCTGAAAGTTTCACAGACAAAACTGCAAACAATGAACTTGACATTAAGTCTTGACTTACTCATTAGCTCTTTGTCTAGTTGCTTGTCCACTTTGAGCCAAGAGTAGGAAACAATACTCTGAGAAATGGAATCCCACAGAGATGTCTTGTCTTGAGCAGGATCATTACACGGATAAGTTTATTGGAATGTACTTCCAGTAGGAGACTCTGGAATTTCCCATCTTGCCAGGCCTTAATTTTACAACTCTTGAATTTTATATGAGCATTGTGAAACTCAGAAGTAGTGTGGAGCTTTATAATCCAAAGGTTAAATATACTCAAGTGAATAATTTTATAATAGATTACGTTTTATAGAACAACACTATTTTCCTAGGTTTTTTGGAAGTTTTGTTGGGTTTTTTTTTTTTAAAGTAGGAGAATTTTTACCTTTTTTTTCCACCCTTTAATTGTTTTCACATTTAAGTCTGGACAACATGTGGGATCGCCTTTTTTCATTTGTTTGGTGCCATTCACAGTTGGTGGTTCTGATCCTTTCTCCTTCCAAAAACTTTCAACTACCCAACAGTTGTAGTATTAATTTTCTAATTGAAAGGTCACAGCTTCTGCTCTGCAGTGTTGAACAATGTCATTGTAGAAGAATGTCAAGGGAAGGCCAGTGAAGAGAAGGTGAAAATAGTGGAGACAGGAAGATGAGGAAACTGGTGTCTGCCACAGACTGGTGCTTTCCCAGTGTGCCTGGAAAATAATGGAACAGTGACAGGCAGTGAAGAACTGCAGTCTTGGGCAGTCCCCCCATTTCCCTAAAGATTATTGATTCTGTAAAAATAAGGACTTAGCTTAAGGTGCACTGGCCTTCCTACCTGCTGACCTTGTCTCTCTTTGTGTGAACAGCTGTTTTGTTGCTTGTTATTTATCTGCATTTCAACTGATTCTCAACTTGCTTTGAATTTTTTCATTACTAGTTAGAAAGTGTACGCACTGAAGCATACGGTGAAATCTCATTTTTGGCAGTTACTTGGACACTTTCAATAGCTCTCCTTAGCTGTTCACTACATAAGCATGATCATCCCATTATGAAGAGCCCTGGCAGGTTACAATAGGTACTGCCTTTTATTCATGCCTGCCAAGCCTGTTCACTCAGCAGCAGGTGACATTTCCAAGAGAGTCTGAACAAGTCTCCCCGTTAGGCAGCATCTTGCTGGTTCTCTTATTTTAGCAAGACCTGATTTCCTTCATTCAAATATGCCAGTACTGGCAATAACTTCAGACTTTCTAAACTGGCTTTCAAGCCCAAGTAGAATTGGTTAGATTGCTTAAATAAAGAACAATTTTTAAAAATCCCCAAATAAACAAACCCCCCCCCCCCCCCCAAAAAAAAAAAAACCACCAAAAATACCCACCAAAAATCCCCCCTCCAAACAAACAAAATCCCTCTTCAACTAATTCAAATACAGGACTTGCTTTTTCATTTGTGGGTTTTCATGGAGGGCTCAGGAGTTTGGATACTCTTGTGAACACACTCCTGTGAAATACTGTATCCCACTTTTTTCATAGTCTTGAGACTAACTCTGTGGCATTAGCCTTTTTTCACTTTTTAATGTTCTAATCAAGTTCTATTCAAATATCTATTTGCAAATAGCTAGATGCTAAAGTAACTGGAAATACATAAGCTTCTCATAATATTCAATCCAGAAACTTTTTGCAAAGAATAAAAAAGCAGTAGCAGGCCATTTGTCTGAAGGCTGTCCAAAATTTTTAATTTATTTTTTAGATTTTTGTATGTGAATCTAGAAATTAGTGACTCATTTTTTATTAAAAAATATGGTATTTTAAAGACATTCAATTTTTAAACTTAATTTTATTTTTTTTGACCGAGCTATGGTTATGCAGATATTCATAAACATGTATGGCAATAAAATTTAATGCTTTTCTTTCCCAGAATATTTCAGAATTCATTCATTTCTGCTTCTCCCTTTGCTTACACCATAATGGTCCTCTGTTTACCATTAGTTCATAGAAATTGTTTGAAAGGAATTAACTGGCCAAGATACCTACAGCCAGAATATTTGTCTTTCTTTTTTTCATACCCACTTATATTCCCAGTAACCTGAGAAGGATGACATTTTCAGTTGTATTGCTAATAAAGACTATATCTTTGCTTGGTCTTCTTTGATTTATGTAGTTCCTTGCTTTGCTTTTTGAACAGAGAAAAGAATACTGAACTTTAAATTAATGGTTTGAGTTTTAATTTCAATTACTTTCTGATATGATACATTAATTCTCATCACCAACTGTGGTGTCATAAGTCTTCAGAAGTGATTCAGGTGAAGCTAGAGAGTCTTATACCTTGCTGAGGTCTGGTGCTATAGCATTAAATAATTGTTTTCACCTGCTTTGCAATCTGAAGACCCTTTAATTTTTCTGCTGGCAGGAAATGATGAAGGCAGGAATGCACTCAAAGCTTTTAGTTCCTTGTAATTAAGATGTATTGGTACTGCTGAGCAAATCTCTCTATACACTATCTGGTTTGGACGTATTTCTATTACACTGCTATTCACTTGTCCCCTGCAACACTGTGGTTGATGACAGTACAATGATTCCTTGCACATTTTTATTTGGTATAGCTGAAACCTCTGTGGCCTACATTTGCTCTTAAGGCAGGTTTCTGTACAAAGGTGGTAGAGAATAGTCTGAAAATGGAATAGTAAGGTTCTATATTGTATCACACACAATATTATATTTTTCAGAACAAGTTACTCCTACTTCACCATCTTGGCCTAACTTTCAGTAAAAACCTTGGAGGAACTGTAATGTGCAGGTATGAAACAATGCATGGGACTCAATTACACTCAGTATAAACTAAAACACTGATACTTACCATCTTCTGAGTCACATTTGCTCAAAAAATATATTAAAATTAACAAAAACTTAACATGACAAAGTTATTTCCTTTTGCATATCTTATTGCCACTCAGAAATCTGATCTAAAATATCTCATTATCTCTATTCATAGAATAGTTTATGAACTTGTTTACCACAGAGAATGAAGAGGTTTCTTGTAAAATTTGTCCTAATTTAAGTGAATGCTAGTGATGAAAAATTAAATTATATTTACTACTAAATCCTCCTTCTTTCCTCACAGGTTTAAAAAAATTATAGCAGCTGGGAAAAGAAAATAAATTGACACGCAGCATGCAAAAACCTGCAATATAAACCAATTTCTGGAACACAACAGTTTTCCCAGATATTTGCAGTTTAAACTTCATTGTAAGATGCTCCCTGAATGTCAATAGTCCCACAATCTCAAAAGGAGCACCTGTTTTAGATTGAGTTTTGCCAAGATACAAGTACTATGATGCACTTGTTCGTATTTCCAGGGAACTGTTTAAATTCTCAACAGTCCTCCAACGATTTAAAAGTACTTAATATCTTTAATAAGAAAATTCAATATGTGACTCAGCTTTTAAATTGTGAGCATACCATTTACTTGAGGGAAACTTGAATTTTGCTAAAAGAAAGTAGAAGATTTAGATAAATGTTAAATACTTTCAGTGCCACCTATTGGCTGATAATTTTTTTCAAATGAGAATCAGCTTCATAATTGTGGACAAAGTGAGGTAGGGCTACTTATAGCAATATTTCTCATTTGTACTGAAGATAAAACCAGCATCAGAATCTGTAATCATATTTGAAGACATTATTTCATCTCAAAGAATTTAGTGTCACCACTTTTTTTTGCTTTTTAGAGAACAACAAATCTTGTGGGATGCTTCAGACATATGATGCTATCAAACTTCTAAGGCATTTAGAAAATAAGTATGGTGGTGGGAGACATAAAAAGAGGTCAGGAATAGATTAAAAATTGCATTTTTAGCCTGAAAATGGAGTTTTATTTGTCTGAACATATCATCTAATCAGCATGGCCACAATTATCTTTTCTGTAAAATTCAAGCCAAAGATACTCTTCACTGCATCTCAGATTCCATTTCAGGAATATGCTGAGTTCTGTGGCATCTCTCAGCATTTGGTCATGTCCTTAACTTGCCTAAATGCATTAACATGCTTTGAAAATTGGTCTTGATCATAGTGCCCTGTGTCAGACTTAGTATTCTACACAGCTCTTTGTTCATATTTGCTGAAACTTTTTTAAGAAGAGTCAGCTTATCTCTTTGATAACCTAGATATTTTAGATCAGCGGCTTGGGAAAAGAGCAGAGCTATACCTGTGGCCACAGGGTCCAACCACTGCAAACTGACAATGGCCAGTTCTGTCCTGGGAGAAGGAATTTATCTAACTACCTGAGAGTTTGCAGCCTACTTAAAGTGAGACTTTAAATTCCTTCTGTAGTCTAGGATAATGTCTCCAGGTGGGCAACTTGGAGAGAAATCCTTGCTATAGGACAATGAATCCAAACAGTAAAGTATTTTTACAAGGTGCCTGACCTGTATCAGGGGCTATACAGGGAATGCAGGTGACCATAAATTTAACACTAAAACTTTTTTACGAGGCTGACATTTTGAAATTAATCTTACCCTTTCTGTCAAACTTTTTAACTTTGAACAGGTCCTTTGCGAGCATTTTCAATTGTCTCAGTTTTTTTAGAAAAAAACCTCCACAAAGTTGTCAGGCCCAGATTACAAAAATAATCTTGGGATAATGTCCCCAGCTGGGGGCAGGCAGGGCAGGACCTTTCTGGCTGAGGCCCCACAGATCATGGAACTGGCCCTGGCTGTTGAGGTTCACCCTGTCTGGCCCATGGGCAGTCTCCACCATTCCTGTCCTCATAGTGCACTGACACTGTCAACATTTTGGCATTGATTTAATCCATCCTTTCAGGTCTTTTCTACTCCTGGCATTAATTTTTTGCTTCTCCTTATGCCCTCTCTGAAACAGACTGCCCTTTTTTGGCACTGAAATGCAGCTAAGCAGCCTGAAGGCTATGAACTTTTGGCCACAGACTCTGAAGCCATGACAGAGGCTGAGTCAACAAAATGACTCAAGGCCTGAAATACATTTGAAAAAAGAAAAAATAATCTGTCCCATAGGATTTTAAATAAATTAGGTTTTAACGAATGACAACAAATCCTCAGCCAAAGCAGAAAAACCTCAGCATAGGAACAGTTGTTTTTAGCAGGCTAATATGGTGAAAATAACATGAACTCCAGTGCTGAACTATATCTATTGGTGAGGGAAGAATAGAAAAGTGCAATAATTATTTAATGACAGAAAAAATGTCTGACTCAGTGTTCCTCTGAATCCCAGCTTACTACACTGGTAGTTTAATTCCCATTTCCAAACTTGATGCTATATAGGCTGAACCAGGAATGACCCTTAGCTGTAGAAGATTATTTCCTGGCTAGGGGCAAAATCATGTGAGAGCATCTAATCTTGTCAAATGTGAGGACTATAAAAATAAGTATGGAAGCTGATTTTCAATACTTCTGGTGTTAGAAGCTTTACATGAGTCACAAGATTTTGGTACTGTCATATCCAAACAAAATTTACATTCTAACTAGTCCTCTGGATAAAACTAAATGTGGACTTGGAATGCTATTTTTTAGCAGAAAAAAATCCACTCAACTTAACATAGCTTTTTTTTTGATTAATGTTTTGATTCTTAATAGATTAATTTATTTAACTTAATTGGTCTCTAATTTCCAAAACAGTACAATTTTTCACATTAAATTTTCAAGCACTTATATATCTGTGAATAAATCTTTTTTGAGAGTAGCCTCTGGCATCATCCTCGCTTTGGTACTTCCCTTTAACAAATGAATAGAAATCATGCAAAACTTACCTATCAGGTGGGTTCTTTATAATTTTTGAATGTTTATGTCATTTGACTTAGAAAATTGTTCCTCTTCTCCCATATTCAAATAATTTTTAATAATTTTCTAAGTGAAAAACTTGTCATTACTATGATTAATCTCAACTGATGACAGTTGAGACTGCACAATTAAATACACTTTAATACACTGCACAATTAAATTTTAACTCTATAAATAACGCTTTAAACAGGGGTCATGATACTTGGGATACAGGGGTCATGATATTTCTTGGGTCATGATACTTGTTCAAGTGTTATGGAGTTCATAATAAATTATCTCCATATGTTATTTAACCATGTTCATGTCAAAGACATAGGTCCCAACTGTGTTGATTTAAAATTTCTATAAAAAATGTTTAGTAGAGTCAGTCCCTTGAGAGCACAGTAGCAGTATAACTGCAGCACTAATTTGCTGTCACCAAGACTGCCTAAACAAAGTGGTTCTGGGTTTGTCTCACTACAAAGTATGTAGGTACAGGTCCCTCTTTGTTAAAGATCTCTCAAACAACCAGTGTGCTGCTTGGATGTAAAGTAATGAAAATTGAGTATGACTCTTTTATACACACCAAACTGTTAATTCTTTGTTCTCCCTGCAGTTATTCACAAAGATTAGTGCTAAAAATTAGGCAATTCCATGCAATGGAATGTCATGAGGGAAAAAAAGAAAAGTGAGGGTTTATATTGTTGAAGATTCATATCTATGGAATAACCTTGTATGAGTCTTATGATTCCATGCATTTTAGGTCTCAGTTGTGTCTCCTTTACAAAAACTATGATTCTGAGTCAGGTACTTGTTCTGTATCCAGAACAATGTCATAGAATTATAGAATGTCACTGAATGGCCTGGGTTGGAAAGGACTTTAAAGATTATTCAGTTAATCCCCCTTACCATGGATGCCATTAATAAACAGCTTATCACTGTTTATTAATTAGAGAAAATTATTTTTGTAGTGGTTCCTGAATGTTTTATAAGAGATGAGTTGGAATTCCAAGTCTCCAGAAATTCAAAAGTGCATAAAAATCAGACTGGACTTATCTTGAGAGGGTTATTTTAGTTCTCTCCATTTTTAAAAATAACTAGATTATGGGGTTTAGGTGAAAATGTTAAAGCGTTATTTCTGTTTTAAGCCAGCTGAAAGCAAACTCTTTGTTGACAAGTCAAATAATTTATTTGTTTCAGCTTAAAACATTGTAGTCCAGAATTATGTTCCCTGGATACCCTTAATGTGATGTTGTCGCTTCGTTAATTGCATCCTGAAAAGAGATGAGAAAAAGAAGAATCTTAGTTATCTTTCATAAAACAGCTAATAACAAAGTTTCATGGTATCTAAAAAATGTTTACTACGATTTTAAAATTATGTTAGGAAAAAATTCAAATGCACAACTGTTTCTGGACAGCTTGATTTTCATGTTCCACAGCTGTGTCGCTTCTATTTTTGTCTACAGATTTATGCTGTAGAATTTCAAAATACACAAGATTCCAGGCTGAGTGGATCCAATCTGATGATGCATTCTGAGAATGGTACAGTTCCTTTTATTCTTGTTTAAAAAGCCTTCTCATTCATCTTCTGAGTACCAACAGAGTGACTAGATTCCTGTTATTGCTGAAGCATCAGGTTGCTTAGTGTTTGTACCTCATAGTGTCACTAGGATAATGTACCATTTGATGTGGCCATAAGTCTTTGAAGCAGGAATTTTTTGGTTATTTTAATAGTAGCATGTTTTTCCATGAAAGATTAATAATACTTGCTGTTCTCAAGTGAAAAAAGAAAAATCCCTAAACCCTTAGAGCAACTTAAATTGGCAGCTGGATTAGTCAATTAATTTCCAGCATCGTTTCCACTGTGATGATGTTCTTATGGGACTTGACTTTCTTTTAGGCCTGATTCTGGATTGAAAAAGGAAAATGGTAATTTTATTAATTTGTATGACACAGATTACCCCTGAAAATCCTCACAAGCAGTGCCTTGTTGATGGAAATATACTCTTCTTGGGACTTTTTTTGAAATGTATCTTGACGTATGGATTTAGCAGCTGAAAAGGACATGAAAAGTCAGTGAAAGGAAGAGAAATAAATATGCATTAAGCACAAATGTGGTTTCTACCTGAATACATGCATCATATTTTCAATGTTTTTCAGTGTTTTCCATATAACTCTCTAACATTGTCCTGTCATTAATTCAAAGAAACCCAGAGCAAACAGCTTCAAGACAAATAGCAGTATCATTGCATAAGACCAACCACATATAACTAAATTTTAGCTGCCTTAAAGTCAAATATGTCATCTAAACTTCTCAATGGTTCTCACCATTCTGTGCTTGTGTAGAGAGCAGTTCAGCCAGAGTTTGAGTGAACTGACACCTGGAAATACCTGTTTGCCAGTCTCTATTTGTGCTTGCTCATCATTTGAGGCTAGGTGAGATGGGGTGCCTTTCCCTCACCTTCTCTACTGTCACTTCAAAGTTATTTGAATGCAGTGAGTATAGGAGAAATGCATGCACCCACCTTTTTTAATAACGTATTTTGTGAGTAAACATTTCACAGTTCTATCTTTTTCTGATATTAGTTATTATTTCCATTTTGTCATTACTGTCCTTAAAATCACTATTATTTTTAATATTTTCAATTGAAAAAAAAACCCTTTTAATATTGTAAATCAGAACTTTATTTCCCTGTAAAGGTGAAAGAAATGCACAAACTGCTACACATGCACATTTTTATCAAATAATTGAAAATAAAACATATTTTCTTAATATAATTATAGCAAAATGTTAATTACTGTTCTTTTTTACTTGACAATTCAATCCCTTGTAGACTAATTCCACTACCTAAATAGATGCACAATGACATGTTTGGGAATAAGTCTTTTATCATGGAGCCAGTGATAGAGCTTTTACTGTGAAAGCTGTGATGATTAGTGAAGTGCAGCTTGACTCTTTCCAAATTTTGTAATGTCTTGTAAAATAAAGGAAGATTTATTTTATATTTACATATATGCTTTGTAATTATTTAATCAACCAAGTCAAAATTTTACAAATAAAAAACATTTGTCATTTCATTATGCATTGTTTGAGGCTGAAAAGACAATTGATTACCATAATTGAGTAATGGATATTAGCTACTGTGATAATCAAAATAAACACAGAGCAGTAAAACAGCATCTTTTCATAGTCCTTTTCCAAATTATATAATCCATGTACAAGCTGCACATGAATAATAGGCTAAGGTTAAGCAAACAAGCCTTTAATGATCAGCAATGGTGATGTCAAGAGCTTTCTTCCAGATATATGCCTCAAAGAGGAATAGACCTCTTTAACTTATTGGCTAAACATTAGGTTAAGTCAATATTAAATATTTCTTGTCTCAGTCCTCTGCAGTCCCTGAAAAAAATATTTTTTTTAAAGGTTTATAAGCTTAACTTGTCCACTACCATTCCACATGGCGTTCTACAGAATCGTTTCACATACTCAAGAGATGTTTTCCAGAGGTGTGATTAGTGTTGAAGTGTGCCTGGCCTTGTACACAAATGTGAAAAATACAGTTATGTCAATCTGACACTTCGCATTAGAAAAAATGGCTTACCTAAAATGGTGCTTGTTGCACTATTTTCAGATGTCCATTTTTTTTCTCTTTTTATTTCTGATTAAATTGCAGTATCAAAATGCCCCATTCAGGAATTCCATTGAAATGAACCAGTATATTTTTTTCTCTTTCCAAGACTTTTTTTAAGAAGTTTGTATATTTTATGCATACAAGTGTAGAAATGATGTTAATAATTTTTACTACCCAGAAACACATTTTCTGATGATTCTCTGTCTCTTCCAGTACTGCTCAAAACAGATAAAATGTTTCTTCCATTATAGATGAGATCATGAATCCATTGCAGAAAGTGGGAATGTTGTGACCTTCACTTGGGCAGGCATTTCAAAAGGAGGTTGTCGAATTTCTGTTTCCAAGGCAGACATCAGACACCAAGTAATTATGCTATAGAAGTAAAATTTTATGCAGGCTGAGTCTTAATTGAGGGAGCTGAGTAAGGTTTATTTCCAGAAATCTGGATAATGCATAGGGAATAATTTTAATATTCAAAGTTCCAATACCAATGATTTGAATATTTGTGGTGTTTGAAGGATATAATGAAATTGTACTCCTATTGTTTGCTTTATACCGCATGGCTATGACTGGAGAAATACTTTTCATTTAGTCTTGTTTTCATGTTATCAGTATCTCTTTCCTTATTAAGTTTACCGAAGTATTATAACATGCATAACCATTTTTCATATATAAAGCTGGAGCACTCATTTCTCTAAGAGACACTTCATTACATAGTCTGTGGTACAAATAAGCCTTATTAGAGCTGTCTAGGTAATTGTAGTCTTTTGCTGAATTTATGCAAACTAATACCCTATATAGAATGAGAAGAGAGAAGGCCATTTATTGTCTCCAATACTTTTGACCCTTCTCCATTTCAGAAGTGACATAATTTTGTACTTAATCTCACTGACCAAAGTATTTAAATCCATTGGACTTTGGGGCTGATAAAAACCCTAGGGAGACGCAGTATCTTCAATATACCAATGTAAAATAAACGACAAGATTTCAGGGGTTTTCCACTGTGAAACTGAATCAGCCATTAAACAAAAAGAATAGATCTATGTCCTCTGAGCTAGGTACATTCAAATATTGCTATTTTCACTAGTCTAGTTTTTGGGAAGCTGGTAAAAAGGTAAATGTCAATTTATTTCACCCAAATGATTTAAGGAATAACCTACTTGTTTTCATGTATCCAAACACCTCCAGACAATAGATAGTAATACATTATTGATACTTGGTAAAGTTCCAGAACTCCTTAAAATGCATCAACCATTTCAATTTGTGAAAAAATTTTCTGCCTGTTTGGCCACCTTGGTGTAAATTTAATTGTGAAAACCATTAATTCCTATATGGGGTTGCTCTTAATGTGTATTTTCACTTTAATCTCAGAAAGGCAGTAAAAAAAAGGCTTTAGATTTTTAAGAACTTAGAGCAGTGGCAGATAATCTGTAATTTGAAAGAAGAATATTTGGATGGAAAAAAGTGGTAAAATGTTGTCCTTACTTTCCAGATTCCAGTTTAGGATTTGGAGGACTTTTTGTGACATTCAAAATGAAAATATGCACTTTCTGGCAGTAGGTGTTATGCTATACTGGACTCCTTGTAAAAGTGTAATTAAGGAGAAATTTGAAGAAGAAGAAGCTTCTCAAGCTGATTCTCAATGCTAATAATTGAAGAAGACACTGAAAAGGTTTCCAAGAGTGTAGGTATAGCTTTTTGATCTTAATAATTCTAGGTGCACTTGGTCATATTGGTGTATTTGAGGAGATATTTAACAGAAGTCACTTACACTATGCTAGGTTTAGCATCAGGACATTTTGCAGTTTTGTAGCTGAATCTTAAATAAGTTTGAAAAATAAAACATTGGCTTGTTCTGTTTCTTGTCTATTGCACACTACTGTTGCATACATTTTGAGGAATGTAGCTTCATAATCAACAGATCTTTCCTGAGTGAGCAACAAAATATTTTTCTCAAATTCCCAAACTAAATAATGATTCTTGCAAAGCCCACGCACACAAGAACTTTTGTCATGGATATTAGACGGTAATACAGAATTTATGGTTTTTCTGTCACAGTGCTTTCAATACAGTGCTTCTTCCATGAAGGATCTTTTAATCAGACTAATTCAGCTCTGCCCATGCCTGCTGTCCAATACATTATAACTCCCCTTGACAGAGGTGTGTGTTCTAATGCTCAAACTTGGTCCTCTTCCTTTTCTGTTCAGTAATCGAAACCTGACACACTTTACATGCTTTCAATGTCATTAATTGCTGTTTTAATTCTACATAATGAGTGGGTCATTTAAGATATATCTTTTTACAAGGCTGATTATTTTAAAATAAATTTAAATATCTTACAATACACAGTATCTTTCCAAAACACTTGAGATTAATGAAGAATCTTAGCCTAACTGGCAGTTTTGGTTATTTGATCTCTATATTAGGTATCAGAAATATCTGTGTCAGGCTCCTGAGTGCACCAAGGTACTGACAGTGCCCTGGCAAGTCTGGGAGGCCTTTACCCACTCAGCCTCTTCTCTCTGACTTGAGGGCTGCATCAATCTCAGACTCTTGCCCTTCTTGGTCCTTCCTGAGTTATGTGGTAGGTTTGCTGCCCCTGCAGCAATTGTCAATGCATCTCTTCTGTGCTGTGTGGTAGCACAGAATGAGACTTTCCACCCAAAGAAAGATGGGTGTGCGCCCTAAGGAGGGCTTAAATTCAGAGCCCTGCAAGGGGGATCCACTTCTGAGGAGTAGTTATTAAGACTCAAGTCTCTTCTGAGGTTGTTTATTTTTTTTCAGTCTAGTATATATTGTGACTGTTCAGCAACTAATATTTTACCTTGTTCTATGTCACTAGAACTCTCTGTCTGAACCATTCAGTATTCAGCATACTCTTCCAGTGAGTAAGGGGTGGAAATTGATTTCTATCCTGACTAAGAGTATTTAATCTCCTCACCATTACGTGCCCTAAAAGCTGCCAGCAGAAGTGGGTGGAGAGGTATCTTTTTTTTTTGTGTAGCATTAAACAAAATAGGAAAAAAAAAAACCTGTTTCATATACAACACTAAAATTATTTTATGTGGTAAATTAACCTGAATATTAAATACTGCACTACACAGTTTTTCATTGAGAAAGTCTGTGAATCAGTTGTATAATTCCCAAGCTTAAGCTCGTCTCATTGTCCTTCAGCTTCTCTTTTCTTTGCAATATTATTTCACACTAAGCCGTGAAAATGTTAAGAATCATGGATTGTTCTCTCATTTTTCCCAAAGCCTAACAGTACTAGAGGAAGATGACAATTGTACATGCCTATTTCTCACCTTAAAAGTTGAAATAATTGGGCCCATTATTCAGGTTTCTCTTCTCTTCCTTCTGAATACTGGTCATTTGTCAGTGTTTACACACATCATGACTTGAGTGCCAAGAAAGGATCTGTAGCTGTCACTGAATTCAACTGCTTTCACTGTGCTTCTGCTTATGATGGATCACATTCAGAAAAGTAGAGGCAATGAGTTATGCTATTCATAGAGGGATTTAAAATACAAATATATTTGGTTACTTGCTGACCCTCCTAAGGGCACTGTAATGGTGAAGAAGAATTAATAGAGAGGAACATCCTTCAGCAAAATGAAAGACAGAAATGAGTGCTTTTCCATCACCAAAAGCCATGCTATTGTCCAGGAGGTTAGCTTATAAAATGGTTCCTTGAAGAAAATCAGTTCTTCTTCTATTGAAGAATAAAGCCTATGGATATTTTTTTTTCACTGTCTTCTTAGCGACAAGGGAAAATCGTACATCAGAATTTGCTACCCAAATTTGTCCTAGTGTGAGGTAACTTCATACTGCAGGTCTAATAGCAGCCCCTCAAAGAAAACTTATTTTCAAAATGCTACATAAGTTCTCAAAGATATCTTTATTCTTGTGGCCAAAAAATGAAAGTTAACCATGATCAGGCTACAAAATACTTAAGAATTTGTAGACCTGGAACTGAATGTCAGGAGAATCCTATTAATTCAGAAATAGGTATCATTAATATAATTCCTAAAATGCTGATATCTTTAGCCTTAAAAAACAAAGAACAGTTGTTTGTATATTTGCAGTATTATGATTCTGGATTACAGTGGGGGAAAAAAAGAAAGAAACAATTGTTTTCCAGTATAAGAATATCACCAGGTTTATTTTAATATGAACTCTAGTTCTTAATATCCTGGAATAGGCATCACTGTCTTGTACAAAGTTAGCATTGGTTCTGAAGTTTGTTTTTTTTAATGTGTCTATAAAATCAGTTAGAAATTTGACAGCTGTATGCACGCAAAATTATGTGAAAATTGATTATATAGGGGAATTGCTTCAAGCATGCTTTGACATATTTTTTTCTATCCCAAGCAGCATGTCATCAAAATTATGTGTTATGATATAATTGTATCTATTTATGTTATGTATCTATGAAATTTTCATATTGTAGAAGGTTTTTTCAGTGCAGAAAATCAAAGTAAGTAAAGAAATAGCTCTTTCCCAAGAAATGAAAAGGAGTCCTGGGGATTCAGAACTGTCTGAATTTTGGAAAGTTATTATTAGTATAGCCTTTTCTCCAAAGTGGAACATCATTCATAAAAATTACTTAGGTATGTTCGTCTGAATGTGCCTTACTAAGAAAAAAGAATGGCTTATCATCATGTCTTCTGGTCTTCAGCAATTTATGAGATCATAGAACCAGTAGAAAGGATCACACAAGTTTCTTAATTTTCTTCTTTCTCTTAAAAGACACAAAGTAACATAAGGTAGAATAAATTTGCAATTATATGAGTTGCCTTATGTGGATGATATTTTGCAGATGACCGCAGAGTACACATGTATCCATTACCAAAATCTGTGAAAAAATGCTTATTTAGGGACAATATAACACTTATACCACATAGGAAGTCATATTGGTTTAATGTGATATATTGCAGGTATATATTGTTTACTTCAAGACACAAGCAAGGACTACATTGTCCCTTGGTATCACAGGGAGCACACATTTAGGCAGGACTTGTGTCAATCTTCTACAGTAATCTGTTCCCAAGCAGGATTTTATGTGGCTATGTTGCCCCAGTCCCAGTTTGAACATGGCTGGAACATTTCCCAGATGAGAGGAAAAGAATGTCATAGCCAGAATTATGATCTGCCTAGCAGACACAAAAATAATTGTACACAAGTGTATACATGTGAGGCCTTTACTAGGTCCAGATTTTGTCTCAGTTATTTATATAAATGCCAGATCTATGGCCAGGCAGTGTTGGTGTCTGCTGGGTATTCCCCCCATCCCACTTAAAGTGCCATCTGCTGTTTCAGATATCTGCCAAGTATATGGATTAAGTCTGCTGTTTCCCATTTATGTCACGTTATTAATAATGGTAATGAATGTTTGCTAAATGATAGTTGCACAGACTGTAGTTGTAAAATTCATGGTCACACATTCTTGTCCTTTGTCTTATTTGTCTTATGAGTGCCAGAACTCTGGACGTACTTTTCAATTCTCAAATATTTATTTCTCCTAATGATCCCTTCTAATGTCCCACATATCATAGCTCTTTACAAAATATTACTCCCTGACTCTATAAGCTGACTGCATGTACAAACCCATGCATTTTCCACTTATGCAGGCAGTGAGTACAGAAATATAACAGGTTCCCCTGTACAGTTCCCCTGTATCTCATATAATTTGAAGGAGCCCTTCTTTTCACAATCCCAACAGTAAAGACAGTAAGAAAAGAGACCTTCTCCATAACTGCCCTGATGTCAAAATTTTTAAGCCATTGTGATGAACAGTGTGCAGCATATTTTGGTATTTGAAAACAGGATAAAATGCAATTAATTTAATTTTTAAAAGCCTCACTCACACGATAATATTATCCCCCCTTTCAGTAGATCTTCCTTTTAAATTCCTGAGCTCTGAATACTCTTGCATCTATAACATAAATGAAAGAAGTTTCAAAGGGACATTCCATGTGTAATTGTTTTTATATGTAATTCAGTTTCATTGTAACTTAGGATACTTATGACAGTTGCATGATATACACTTCACATATTTATGGTGATTATTTTTCCACTGAAATCTGGTATCAGACTTCTGTAATGGGACAGTGCAGAGTAATCAGAAGTAATCATGTCTTTCCCATCAGAACTGTCTCTCCCAGTGTTCCCAAGTGTGTATAAAAAGCCACTTAATCACTAACTCTAATATGTTTGTTGGCAATTTCATTTTTTGTTTCACCTTGAGAACTACAGTGAGGTCAACCTACTTGAGTACAGCTTTATACTCTGCTATAATAACTTGAATATTTTTAAACCTACATACATATGAGGTCAGTGCAAACTGTAAATGTGTCTGTCATTGGACCAATACTCTTGATTTTGTCCTTGTTTTCTGACAGTTCTAGTAGCTTGTAATAAACTTTTGGATAGGATTTAGTAGCTAAAGGAGACTTCACTAAGACCAGGTCCCTAAAATAAAAACCACAGAAATGAAAAATGTTGGTCAACTTCTGCTTAGCCTTGGAGGTGTCTCAGGTCCATGAAAGATTTTCTTTTCACATGCAGGACTTTGAGGTATTCAGGAAATTATCAGCAAGTTATCCAGCCATTTAGGGTTTTCCACAGTTTTACCTAATGGGCTTTAACCTAGTAGCTCTTCCCAGGGCATGTCTTAGGCACTTCAAGATGGAATCACAGAATCATCGGAGTTGGAAAGGACCTTAAATATCATCCTCGACTTCTGTGTTTAACCTCTTCCATTGCCTCACCACCCTTACAGTAAAGATTTTTTCCTAATATTTAATCCAAATCTCTCCTCTTTTAGCTTAAAATTATTTCCTCCTTTCCTATCGCAATCTGCCCTTGTAAAATGCCATGAGAGGACACTGCACAGATGGAGGGATATGCATTTGGCCAGACTATCTGAATTCACATTCCTTTTTTGACCTCATTGTGGCTTGCCCTGTTTCACAGGAAACTACCTGTGAAAGAGGGGGTTTTGTTGAAAGCAAAATACTGAAAAATATCACCATATCCCAGAAGAGGAAACACGAGGCTAAAAATCATGATCTTCTTCCTTTTGCTCTTTTCCCTGTGTTCCTGTTTTTCCAAGGCAGCACACCCTGGCAGAAGGTGGAGGAGGGAATGAACACCACAAAACAGCCACAAGACAACGAGCATAGGTGCAGAAGCCACAGAAGGCAGAAATCCAACTCTCTCTCACCAACTAAAAACCAGGCTGCAAGTGTGATGGCCTTGATGAAAGGGTATGCTTCTACCCCCAGGATAATGAGAATTTTTCCATGTTTTCGAGGGGGAGAATGAGGGTCAATGACTTGTCTTTGGCTTTCTTGTTGAGCAGAGCTCAGTGACAGCTGCTGGTGATTGCAAGCTGCTGGGTCCCCTCTCACTGCATGTCTGTTTAAACTTTTTCCTAAGGCACCAGGAGTCCCTTGGGGATCTGCTGAGGGGAATAAATGCCTAATGTGGGACTCCAAATCACATCTTCAATCTGGCATTTTTCCTTTGAGTATTTTTCTCGTAAGGGATGTTTACAAACTGGCACAATGCCCTGACTTTCCTTTTCTCTTTTCTCTTAAACAAATAGAAACAATGAATGTGACTTATTAAAATTACAATAAAGTAAAATAATAAAGGTGGTTAGCTTTTTTCTGTCTGTTTCTCCACACACAAATATTTTTGGGTGCTGTTTTTCAGCGTATGACTTCTTTCAGACAGCTAAAGAATAATATAAAATAACTTAGTGTCCAAAGGAAAAAAAATACATATATTGTACTTAATCCTGAACCTTTAAGACAGCAAAAAATATATAAAATTGATTACTGTCCAAATAAGAACTATACACACATCATACTTAATTTTGAGTCATTTAAAAGCATTAAAAAATCAGATTTAGAATATGGGTCTTGTTTTCTAATTTTGGATAATGACAATTCTAGCTTTCTAAGTGTGATTCTCTGTGTAATATACATATATATATGCATGAAAAGTCACAGAATGTTGATTTCTGAAGTAAATAGCAACACAATCTGGTTTTTAGAATGTGTTGCTAGTTTTCAAGTGGTTTCTCTCCACTTGAAACCTCTATTGACTTGCTAGCTTAGTGTCTTCTGTGTAAGATTTTATAATTGGAAGCAAGCTCCAATATTTGAAACTGCTCAGACTTGGATCTTAACTCAGGTGTATTTAATATAGTTTATTTGGAAATTAATACTTTGTTACAAATATGTTTTTCTCATCCCAGTGTGGGATGTTCATACTCTCAATTATTCCAACTGTTCAAATTAAATTATTTATTATTAGTATGTCTACAGTGAAGACATTGAATAGAGCATAAAGCCATTTTTACTTTTGCATGCAAATATAGATCTGATTTCTATTATAGTATAATTCTACATATTATACTTAATTTTCAAGTTATAGCAGGAAGGATAACTTGACTGGCTTACTTGTCCCCGTTATAGTCATCCTAAGCAATAGTTAACTTATTCTAAGTATTTCTTGCATTAAAGAGAGATAAACTATGAAAGATAACTGTACATTCAATATTAAGAATATTGGAAATGTAAATACTTCAGAATGAAAGTCTTAATTACCTTTCAAACAGGCACACAAAGAGGGGATGGTGAAGTTGTAACCAGTTGGCAAAATAAAGAAAACAAAAAGAGAGAAAATCATCTTGTTTAGTCTGAAAAGGGAAAAGAATTTTTTAATTTTATCATTGTGTCCACAGAGAGCTATTTCACAGCATAGTTACAGAATTATATCCACTCAGACTTTTTAGATCCATCAGAGCCTGTGTTCCTTTATTCATTTTTGATAGCTAGGGTCTGACAGGAATATTCTCCATACTGACAGAGACCCTTCCTTTGACTGCAGCTTTTCTTAATCTCCTCGTATGATCTTTGCATAGTCCCAATGCATGTTAAAATGTAATCCACATGTTTTTAAGTTCTCCTTACAAAATTAGTACTACAAAACCAACTAATTCTATTTAATAAATTCTGAGAAATATAAACTTTACTTTTACGATGCTTTTGCGAAAGCATCATCATCCTTCAAATGAGTGAGAGCAAATTTGTGAGAGCATTTCTCATAGAGAAATAAAGTGGTAAATGTGTCAGGTACTGTATGGGTGGTGAAGCAAAAGTTATAGGCTTTCCTGCTGTCTTCATCTGGTCAGTTTAAAAATGGCAAATACTATCAAACAGGTTTTCCATCAAACTTTAGCAGCTGTGCAACAATGAATACGGAAAGGCACACCTGCCATGTTTTTCATCAGCTGGCTTGGCTCTTGGCTCCCACCTGGAAATATGGCACAAATTCTTGCCCTTGAAAACAAGTCACACTTGCTGCTATTGTGGGCCCTATCCACCAGACAAGTCCATCCATGCATATGGCCCTAACAAGCTGGTACCTAAAAGCAGCAACCCAGAAAGAAAATCACAGAAAATCATTTAACTCATCAGATATGGCTTTCACTGTCACTTGTATTAAGGTAGAATATTCCCACAAATTATTTCAATGTCTCTACCAGTGTATCCCTTCTGCTCGCCTTTCTCTTTTAATTTCCTCTTCTCAGCATCAGTTTGACAAATGTTTGGTGGGTCCCTTCTGTGCCAATGAGTCATTCACTGCAGAATTACTCTGCTTCTGTTTGCTTTCAACTGGGCTCCACTCCAGATACATGGAAATATGTTCCTTTGCTGCAATTATAATTTGATTTTCTGGATACCTTATTTGAACTATTGGCCATTTGTTTTCTCCTGATTTTTGGATAAATCCACCTCATAGCTAAGGTAACCAACAAGAATTTATCAAGCCTAACGGTGAGACAATAAGGTTCAGCATAATAAAACAGAAGCTGATGCTACTTCTGCAATGCTCATACTTTGCTGGCACACTGGCTGAATATGATCAGACTCAGTCCTCTTCCAGCTTCCCATTGCCAGCCCAAGTGTGTTTCACGCCCTTATCAGTTGCAGAATAGATGAAATACAGTCTGTATATCTAGTTTTGTGAATGAATCTATTCCACAGGTTCGGGGATATAGTTCACAGAAGACCTTTAGAAGTTTTAGTGCAAGCCATATTACCAGTCAGTGTAAACCTTCTTTGATGAATTCTCCTTAATGTGGAAAATTTATACCAGGGTTCATAATTTATTGCACAGGATTTTTTTTTTTAAATTGCCACCATTTTTGAAGGGTTGCAAATAGGCCACAAAGATCCATTTTATTTTTCGTCATGGTCATTGTTTTAAAATCCTAATTTCCTTTTTCTAGGCCTTTTCCAGTCTTCAGAATTTCGAAATTAAGTGTTCCTAATCAATTTAAAACTCATCTTGTTGCTTTTCCCTGAAAAATGATAATTTAATTTATTTTTATGACTAAGCTTTAATTGTTAGCACAACATAGAGTATGTAGCACTTGCTTTTAGAAAGATGATGGCAAGAGTCCATTGTTAGATCCCCAGTAAAATTTTGTTTCAGAATAGCAGTGCACCTTTCAAATTAATCTCTAAATTCTGTATTTATCTATTTACCATGTGTTGCTTTAATTTCCAACTGGTTTTAGTTGGAAAAACCTAGATTTTTTTTCTGGAGAAAATTAAGATAGACTATATTCTCCCATTTTAATTTACTACCTTTTTTTTTCTTGCATAATACATTTGAATGATGTAAACAACTCAAGGAAATAAATAAGAAGCCCAAGAGTGCGATTTATGTTGACAATTTTGCTTCCTGAAAAAGACAGAAGAAAGGACTGTCTAGGCATCCTATTTCATTCTCCTCCTCAATTCTTTTGGGTTTTTGTACCATCCTTTGGCTCTCCCTCAACAGTTCCAGCTCTCAGGCAACTTTTGCAATTGCATATGGCTCTGGTGTTTGTGTAGTTCTTTCTACATGCATAACAGATAGAGAAACAGATAAAATGCATCAAGGGTTAGTCACTTTTCCCTCTGTTCTATCATCATACAAAGCTAGCTGAATCACAGGAAATGGTGTTGGGTTTATAAGATCAGAAGTATATTTTCTGCATGAATTCATGCAAATGATTCATGACAGAAAGTGAAAATAAGTAGTTTTACTTTCCCTTCCCAGAATGTTTTTTTTTCCCTTTTCATAAAATGCTTTAGCATCTTCTACCTTAATTTTAAATCTAGCAAGATCGTACCATCAGATACAAAAATACACCTAAATTGTGGCTCCAGGACTGAACATGACCTTCACAATTGCTCCCCACTCTTGCCTTTCTTCCTCACACTCTGCTTGGGAAGGAATTCTAGATAGATGGGCTGGAAGACAGTTTCTGTTCCTGCCAAAATGTTCCCTGACTGGAGGGATCAGAGGACCAGGACAGGGCCACGCACTGTGAGGCACAGCTGCCTGCACAAGCGTTGCCACCACCTTTCATCGATGAGATGCCTTCAATGCAGCCTTTGCTCCTGCTCACTGTCTGCTCTCCATACTGTGCACACATTGTGATTTCTTCCATGTGAAAATAGGCGTGGAAGCGGTCGTGACATCTGGGCCTTCATCGGCCTAACAACAATTTGGCTGATGGGGTTGTTGTACCTGGACCAGACCATTCTTGAATTTGAACAGTATGGAAATAGAAATGTTCTTGAACTTTTCTCTCAAGTTAGCATTTTTTAAAGCAAAGACTTATTTGGTCTTTTTTTCTGTGATCATCCCTTGGTAAATGGCCTGACTGTTCAATTCATGCAGTGTTTGATTCACTGAGTCTCAATCAATGCAAGAAAGGTTTGTCAATTCAATGAATTATGTGGACTAGTTCTTAGTCAGTTATATTCAGTGATACTTTAAAAGTTAATATATTGGGCAGATCTGCAATTGAAATTTAAATATTTTTTTTAGTGTAACTTCATATCTCGCATGATTCCCTTCTATAAGAGGATAATGATTGTGTGTTGTGTCACAGTTTTTTTGTGTAAACTGTAACATTCATTTTAAAACAGTAAAAGGTAATCCCTAATACGTCCTCTGCTGTGATCTGTCTTGAACGCTTGTTTGGAAATCATTTTCTAAAAAAACACACACAATTTTTTGCATTAATCAGATTTTTCTCAATGTAAAAGATGATCCTTAAAATTCTATATCTGAAAAGTGCATATAAATGGCTCTTAATCTTTTTGCTCCACTGCATACCATAGTGAAATTAGGAAAAAAAGTGAAAAAATAGTCAGCCAGTTTATTTTTTCATAAAGCTGATGAGAGATGCTGACTTCTAAAGGATGTGTTCCAGGAGTTGTGCCAGGGAAGCAGCTAGCTGATGTGAGTGATGATGATACAAAGACATGGAAGGAAGAACAGATAATGGAAAAAAAATAAAAACAATCAAGGGAAAGAATTTGATTATGACACTGCTTGTGTCAGTTGTACAAAAGGAAATAACTGGTCTAAGAAAAAACACTTATGAGCTGAAATGAAATTTGGATTTGTAAGCCAAGATACCCTATTTATTATTAGTTTTTCTGTTTCAAAGTGACTGCAGCTGTTCTAAGTTAGCAGCCTTTGCTACTACACAGCAACAATATTGTTGTTTTACAGTTTCTGGTTCCCTTCAATACAGACCATTTTCCTAGCTGTGTAAATATTCATTAGCAAAACTCAGCCCTCTCCATTTTCCTTCTTGCCCTAAAAAGACTCAAAAGGAAACCAAAGACTATGACTTCTTTAGCCCTTAGGGTGAAAATTAGTTTTGTTTTCATTCAATTAAGCAGTGTAAATGATAGCTATTATGAACAATTCTTCAGCAACAAACCACAGCACATAAACAAACAATGCATTTACTGCAGACAGATGAAAGGTCACAACACCTTTTAAACAGAAGTATTGGCTACAAATTGTGCAGTCAATTAATGGGATAATTTTGTCTTAAAATTGTTCATAGAAAATGAGTTGACAGAAATAATAATCAGAATAAAAATGGCAATAACATTGTGGCAGAGCAGCCTCTATGAGAAAAAAATAACTATAAATTTTTTCTACTTGACATTCTTGAAGTATTTAATATCTGCTTATGAAGAAACATGTGTCTTACAGAATTAAGATACTCCAGGGAAACATTTTTCACCAGTAAAGAATCAATGTTTTCCCTCATTATGGTACAGTAAAATCAGCTCTACAGTAAAAAAGTACTGCTGTCTTGTTTTATAGGGAAAAAATTTAAACTATTTGGCTAAGATCACACAGTCTGCAGCAGTACCCAGAATTCTTGGATCCTGTTGTAATATGCTGCTCTGACTTTTCCCAAGTCAAAAAAGAAAAAAACAAAAATCAAAACAATGCCAAAGAATCCTAAAGCTTATGCAGTGGGGGTAGGACCACTAGTAGCTAGTTGATTTTTCAATTCCATTTGAATCAAGATTACAAATAAATCTGCCTCTAAAAATCTATAAACAACTTAAAGGCTGGTTTATAGTTTCTCTTTTGCCATTCTATTGTATATCAAGGGACATTACAGATACTCATTGCCTGCACATTTTAACTATTTAGTAAGTTTTTCAGTGCACAATTTAATTCTGTATGCAATTTTAAGAGTTAGCAGCCTAAAGACTCATAAAACTCCCAACCATATGTTCCCTTGCTCTTCAACTTTTAGTATAAAATTCAAAGTATGCATTTTAAAAATATCTATAGACTCCTAAAGAAAATGTTGTTACTAAGTTATGAATAGGCCATGAAAACATTGTTAAACTTTCTAACATTTTCATTGCAATAGAGAAAGAGCAGTGAAATAGCAGAAGTGAAGAAAAGAGAAATCTACTTTCCTTCACTTATGCACCGCTAATTTTCCCCATTTTCACATCATAAGTCACTAGGATTATATAATATTTCATAAAATAAATAGTCTAAAACTTAATCAGGTCTTCAAAGGGAATCAACTACTAAAATCTAAAAGCAGTAAGAGGCTTGATAATAATTGAAGCTTTCTTATTTTTCTTCGTTATTGATCCATTCCCTGGTACAATGTTCTATGCCACTGACATGTTCATTTCATAAATTCAATGTCCAAAGCACTTAAAGCTTTGAAAGATAACACAGTTATATATACTTATATATATATATATATATATATATAATGAAAGAATTGTTCAGAACACATTCTAGCTTACATCATCTCTATTTTTCAGATTCTGTTTATTTTCTATGTATATTTTTCTCAAAGTGACCTGTGTAGTAATGACATGTGGTGTTGGAAAGGTCTTTCATACTAAGTTGACTGAGACAACCTCCATCCTCTTCTCTCTGTGCCTCTGGAAGGAGGAGGTACATCCTGGGAAGGACAGAGAGGTGGGGGAAGTTGTTTTTAATAATCATGCAATATTTCCAAGATAAATTACAGCAAACTGGATGATCCCAGAAGGAGTGTTGTGATAAAATAGAAGGAAGAAAAGGAAACATTTTCAACAATTAACAATACCTTCTTTTCTATTCTATACTATTCTTCTTTCACTGGTTCACTGTTCTATTTTTTTCTTAATAGTCTTATGTTTCTGTGGCGCATCTAAACATTTATATGCAAAGGTGATGTGGTTTTAAAAGAACATAATTTATAACTGTGTCCCGGTTTAGGGCAAATTTTGGCAGGAAACCTCTGAAGGGGTCTCTCTAGAAATCAAATTTCAGCATAAGTCATGAAGTTTTAATATTAGACTTCTATCAGCAGGACATTTTTTTAACTGCAATCCATACTAATCTGTTAGTTTTGGCTGTTTTAAATGGCTGAATCTTTTCTAGAAATTATAACTTTTGTTGGGATTCAAACCTGTAATTTTTTTCAAAACACAGGAAAGGTGTTCTATAGAAATAAAAGATCAACTAAGAAATTATTTCCTGCTAAAAATCAGCTCTCTTCAAGAATAAACAAATGAAGAATATTTACTCAGAAAAACTTTTGATATTTAGGTATTCACAGTGTGTGTTTGAAATTAACTACAGAATGACAACATGGCCAATTATTTCCTTAAACATAAACATGGTTAAAATGAATTCCAATTTATTTTTTACCTCAGAGTGATATCTTTATATTTCTGTGGTACTTTTGCTTTCTGAGTAAACAGGATAAAATCTGCTCAGCTCCACTGAGTAATGCTCATTTTACCTTCATTGAAAGCATTTCAAATATGCATTGATGGTCACCAAAAACCACCTAAATATTCACTGCGTTGAATAATCAGTATGAAGTATAGCCGAGGTTCTTGAAATCTCCTGATGTATTCTCAAACCTCTTTTTCCTTCATGCATAGCTTCTGGCTGACAGCTGCTACTACTATCAATCAAAAACTCAGAGAAACACCCACACAAATGTAGTCCACGGGAGAGATAACAAAGACAAACTTTACATTCTGTTTGCTTTTTTGTTGTCTCTTTCCCAATGACAATTTCTAAGAGACTTCATGCCAGACTGAACTTTTGGGCTCATCTGTAATGAACCCAGCCACATGAAGCATTTTGTGCCCTCTTTTTGGAACAAAAGGCACTATTTTTCCTTATTTCATTGAAATTATAAGTAACTTTACTCAGACCAGATAACTAAGCACCCCATTTCCTGTCTTTTTGTTTGGTTTTTTTGAGCAGATGATGCAAAAAATATGTTGTTGGACTTTTTATTTTCCTTTTGCTCTTTAAATACCAGTTGAGGTATCCATTACAATTTCCCTGTTACTGTGCTAAGTAATAGGAAAAACTGTGGCAAGCCTATGTCAAAGACTGACCTCAATCGAAATTGTACTGCAGTTTTTTTCTGTCATAAAAATTAGAGGAGAAAAAGTTATATTTTTCTTCTTTTAGTGCAGAAATCTATTTGAACATCACTTTTGTTAAAATTACATTTAATCATGGCTGTATAAAAGTTCATAAGCTTTTCAACCATCTCATATAGTGCTATAGAGACCAAGCCTAGTAGAAATGTCTGTGAAAAAAACCCAAACTGTTGTGAATAGACTTCTTTTATTTAAGAAGCAAGAAAGTGTGACTGCATTTGTGCCCACCCCCCCGTATAGCTGCCAGACACTAATTAATGCCTGGTGAGAGAGCTTAATGAAATGTAGCCACACTACTGTTTCTCCTCAGAACTGCATTTTTCTTTTCATAACCACATTAAATTTACTCTTGTTCACTACAAACACAGGTCTGTGTTTGTAGTGAACAAGAGTAAATTTAATGTGTTTTTTTTAAAGTTATGACTTTAGGGTGTTTTTTTTAAAGTTATGACTCCCTTGTGATCCCGGAAAAAAATACCTAATGATAACCTAATAAAAAGACAAGATGGTAAAAAAATTTAGAGTATTTTAGAATTTTGTTCCTGAAATTATCATTGTAGCAAAGATGCTTTGAGTGACTGTTTCACATAGCCCTGTGGGTAGTATGAAAGCAGTCAAGGAGAAAATTCTCAACTTCAAAATTCTCTTGTACAATTATTTTGCTGGGTGACAGAATTCAATTAGAATATTAGATTTGTAGGGACCGCAACTTAACTTCAGGATTGTGGCTACTTAACTTCAGGGTAATGCATCCTTGTGGTTGCCTTTGACACTTGGTATGGTGCATTGGCTCTATTTTCTCTATTCTCTGAGATGTGAAATATGGATTTTGTAATATCCAACCTCTGGTCATTGTTCATGGCTTGTTGTTCACTAGTTTCTTCAGACTACTTCATAGTCTGAGCCTAACATCCCTAACATCCCTAACATCCCTTACTACTGTTTCATTTCTAGCATTGTCAGGAAATTTTGATTTTGGTTAAAACTCTGTCAATGAGAAAGATTATTTTCAGCAAACTTCAGACTTTATAGCCATCCAAATAGCTAAATTTACCCTTTATGAATAAAAGAGAGCACTCCTTGGAGACTGGATGCAACACTGAAAATGCCTAGCATGGTCATCACCTCCTACTTCATTTGAGAATTCTCGAATTACCCTACTCTAAGGACCTCCTGGAAAAGTTTTTTTTTAAAAACAGCTAAATGTTGAGAATGTGACTATTATTGTAAAAACAACATCAGTCCTTATATTAGCTTTATTATGAATAATTAAACCCTCGAGTCAAGTTTGTTGGAGAATTGTATGGTTTGTTTCCTGGAAGATATTATGCCACTTCCCTTATGGGAAACTTATTGTTTTTAGTCATGAAGAATTTTGAGTAGCCTTCATGAGAATGATTAGTTCCTCCAGACTTTGTCATGAGGTTCAGCAGGCCTGCACTGACCAGAAGGGGAAATGCTACCAGGATAATTCACACGGACAGGCTCTGGCCACCTCCATGAGGAGCCAAGCACTGAGGCAGCAACTGCAAACAGAGGCAATCCAGCTCTGTCAGTGACTGGTGACTGGTGACCTCTGTGTTCAACAGGGCAGACATGATGTAGTGCATGGAAAGAGGTGTTCCCAGGCCATATCAAAATCTGGGAATCAGCTAGCAGCATCTGTTCAAACACAGCCCCTCAGACTGCTTTGGTGTTGCAGTGTCTCTTACTGAATTCTCTTTCCCTGAGCCTATTCCAGCTCCTGGATGTTATAACTGGAAATGAGTCACTTCAATTACTTCCCTGTCCTTGAAGAGAAAATCATGGGGGCAATTTTGACTAAGATAATACATCTGGAGGGGCACAATGTCAATTTATATTTTTATTCAAGATTCAGTATTACAGTTGAAGTTAAAACCTCTAAGTAAATCAAATATTTTGTATTTCTGTAATATATTTGATGACTTACACATAGCCCAGTATCAATCTCAGATAAGGACAGATTGCTTTTACTTTTTGAAGTCTGTATGAACCCAAAGCTTGTGAGAGAACAAGAGGGGAAAAACTTCATGACACTATCAGATGGCAGACTGTCCATTTGGCATTCTGCCTGGAAACTTGCAAACTCAATTAAATGCACATATGGTCCATAGCAGGTAAAATCAGTCTTTGCCAAGACTGATTCCTCTTACAGGACTTCCAAACTGTACCCACGCTCGATAGCTTTTTCCACATAGCTGATTTTTTCCACTTCTCCAGCAGCATCAGCTGAGCATATTGTCTTCTCTGCCCTGGAAGGATACGGGGAAGAATGCCAAGATGAACATCAGTTTGAACTCCACAGGGGTGATTTTTCTATTGAGGAGTTTTGTTGAGGAAGACAGGTATGTAGATACCTAGATTTAATGAGCAGTGCCAGTAGAATTAATAAATCTTCTCAATACTCCCTGAAGCAGCTGCGCTATTTTGAAATAATGAGCATATGGTTTCATTATATTTCATTGGTTTGATCCCCTTCAGCTAAAGAAATATGCCAGGGGAATGCAAACAACTTACAGAATTTCTGCGTATTTCTCACTCTTTTTATTTTTCCTGGCTAAATGGAAAGCTGACTAGCATGTAAAAGGAAGAGCCAGAGGCAGCATTCAAATTCCTTAATAGGGGTTGTGTGAGGGGTGATGGGGCCTCCAACAATAACGAGGACTTGTGTGTGCCTTGAAGCTGCAGTGCTGAGAGGTTTCCTCAGAGGTTTTGTTTCTGGGATAGAAACTGAGAGAAAGAAGCTCAAGCTGGACTAACACAACCTATAAGCTGTATTCTATATTTAAAATTTCTCTTTAGAGGCAGAGAATGCCAAAGGAGGAGGCTGAGAAAGCATCAAAGCAGCTTGTTGATCTAAAATATTCAAAATCTAAAGAAAGAAAGGAAGTTATGAGTTAATTTTCAACTGTTTGCATGAAAAAACCTTCCAAAGTACAGCAAAACTTGTTTTACTTTCTTAATTGCTAGAGCTGGCATTTCCTTGGCCAGCTGTTTAGAGGGGAAACTGTGTTCAATATTTTGTCCACTGTGCATCCTGCTGCCAACATTAGAAAACCAGGATCTGAAGTGAGAGTCATTTGCAATTTTTTTAATAAGGTCCTCCTAGAAACAGATTTCGAGCAGGTACAAAGTCATAGGCTACCTTTTTAAAGGAGTCAGAAGAAATCAGGAAAATTTACATATGTTTTCCTTAGGTAACCAGATAGTCTTGTCACCTCTGGTGCCTGGAGAGCAGGAGGCATTCCTGGAAAGTTTGGTGGCTGAGAAGGAGGTACCATGTTCTTTAGATCAGCTGTGGGGAAGATGTACATTCTGATTCTGGTTTCTCAACTCTCTTCCTTATTAATTTTCATTATATCATTCTGCAATAAACAGATTAGTATGTTCTACTATTTAGCCTCTCTTATGTATATATACACACATATATATATATGCACCATATATATGCATAGTTATACTGTATACATTACAGTTTATGTGAACAGCAAATCATGTAGTAACAGTCAACGAGATTCTGTTTCTTTACCTGAAATAGTGATACAATATTGCTGAAAGTAGTTCAGTTTTCCCTTTTCATTTAAATAAAATCTAGTTTTAAGAATCCCTTTGAGACTTAAAGTCATTTTCCCATTTTGGCATCTGAAGAATAAAGAAAAAGAAAAGAAAAAAATGAAGAAAAAAATCCTTCTGTTTTTAATGCATCAGGAGCTTTCTCACCTACTTTAAACACCTACTGTTTTATTGGGTAATTATTGAAATTGTGAAGTCAAAGCAAAGAGATTCACTTCCAGATCTTTGCCACATTTGAACCAATTATGCCCAATAGTAGATTCAGACCTAGAAACTACAAGATCAAAAGGAAACCCATGGTGGTATTTTTCACATACAAGAATTCTATGCCTCTTAGGACAAGAAGGACTATACTTCAATTTATTTCCACCAGAATTAAAAGTGGTCTGTGTTTTGATGGATTGCAAATTGATACTAGGATCAGTCAAAGCCATCTTTTTCTCTATTAGGACAAGCAAAACAAGCTTGGATATCACAAAAAGTGAAACAAACCATCTTTAGAAACCAAATTAATTTCCCCTGCCTTTAAAATGTATGAGAAATATTACATTTGCTACCAAACTCAATTGAAAAATTTATTTCAGCCTCTGTGGTCCTGCAGAAATTGTGGCAGGTGATGTCTGCTGCTTATGTCTGACATGCAAGTGGCAGGGAGGCAGATGAATGCAGCATCTCTCTTTTTGCGACATAATCCATACACTATTAATTTTTGTTGTTGCTGCTCCAAAGCTGAGGAACAGATGCTATTTTGAACTGAAAATCACCATTCTGATATGAGCAGGCACAATCTCTGAACTACTCAGTCAACTAATTAATTCAGCATAATTTAATAAAGGATGGTAATTACTCAGTCTTCCCCATCTTGTTCCCCTCCCTGCTAATGATAACATTATCAAACTTAGACAGGGGGTTGTGAGAGTGTGTATGTGGAGGGAGATAATTTACAATGGAAGAGGATGAGTAAGCAGATGAAGCAGCAAATGTTTCAATCCAGGAACAGCCTTCTAAAATCTTCTAATTTCTTATACTGGGGGAACTGCAAATTTGCAGTGTTAAGCAGAATAATGGTGACAATGCAGTTTTTAAAAGAGGTAGAGGGAAAGTAGATAAAAGAGGTTAATCTTCATGCATTTATTTATCAGATTTCATTTTTATTGTAATTTTGGTTAGTAGTTTTCTGTCTTCAAAATGTATTTGTGGACAGAAATGGAAAAACCTCCTCCACAGTCTTCTTTCTTTCTCCTTTGTTACGTCTGAATGGGCAACGATGTCCCATCATAATCAGCAAGATCAATCTGGGAAGCAGAAATAGTTCCTTTAGGCATTCTTCAATAATCCCACCATATGGTGCAAGATTTTCCCCATTCAAAGGAAGGTGCCAAAAGGTGTTGCAAGCATCAATACACTAATCCAAACTTCTGAAATCTCATCCTGGCACATTAATACTCTTTTGCATCTTATAAAACATCTCAGAGGACTACTAGCACACCTGTATACCCTCTGTCCAAATAATAAAATATTTAAATCATTATAATCTGGTCACATTTTCAATCTTTTAATTTGATCTGAACTTTTAAAAAAAATTATATTCTCTTAAAGTAAAAAGATGCTGAGTAACAGCAAGTTATGCAGTAACTGCACTGCTGGAAAATTATAAGAAGAAAAAAAATTAGGAGGTTTTTTTGAGTTTGTAAACTTCACCTTAAAAAATCCAAAAATCCATTTAAAATCCACATTCATTGGGTTATTTTCCTAGAAAGTGGATTCAATTAGATTAGATTAGATTAGATTAGATTAGATTAACTCTTTCTATAATTTCTGTACCATTGTTTCTACTGAAAATTCTTCTGAATTTTTAGCTTGATTTGGAGCCTAAATGTCTCACTGAGGAAAGAGTTTGAAATAAGAATAATGAATTGAAATAATTTATTACTAATTAGTAGAATTTTTCAAGTAATACTTTATATTGATAAACATGATAGAGTACTGCTTACGTGGTAAATTTAAATTTACGAAATAATGTGTAAAACTTTGTGTTTTCTTCAGATATTCACAGATATAAAAGAAATATTTTCTGACTGCTAAATATACTTAAGGTCCTTTGAATTGGGAGCCTATAAACTCTTATAGACTAACCTCTCACATTCAGCCTGAAGGACTTAACTGCCTACTCAGGGAGGAACAAGGATGCTATAAAGGATAGGTCAGAGTGAGCAAACACTGTATTTTTTTGAGGCTTTGTCTCCCAACTATATTATTTGTATTTGTCTTGAGCCCCCTCTTGACTTTATGCATTAGATTGTCATAAAACAATTGTTTTAGATATGAAAATTCTTTTCTGTTTTATTTATCTGTTTATACTTGGCAGACTGATCTGAGGCAAAGTCTGTAAAGCCTCCTTTTTTTTATCTCCTTAATTTTAGAAGATAAGACAGTGATGGTCATGATGCAGCAAATCCAGATGGGCTGCCACATCCCTGATTTAAAAGAGAGGTAAGACATATTCCCCATCATAGGAAGGACATGGACTTGTGGGAATGAGTCCAGAGCAGAGCCACAAAGATGATCAGAGGGCTGGAGCACCTCTCAATGAAGACAGGCTGAGAGAGTTGGGGTTGTTCAGCCTGGAGAGGAGGAGATTTCAGGGAGACCTTACAGCACCTTCCAATACCTAAAGAGGCTGACAGGTGGTACAGTTTGCTCAGAAATGGGGTGTATGGAAAGGTTGAAGGGACATTGGGTGGAATTTTGAGCAACTTGGACTAGTGGAAGGTGTACCTGACAGTGGAACTAGATGAGAGTCAGAGTCCTTATCTCAGTCTGTGGCAAAATGACTGGGGACCCTGTGGACAGGTAATTGGGGATACAATTAGAGAAGACTGAAGAGTTATATTAGCATTTTAACAGGAGTTATAACAGTACAGAAATTATTGGGCAAATCACAGTTGCTGCCCCCTGGATGGAATGCTGTTGGCATGACTTGAAACCTGGTCCATGATGGTGCTCCACACACACATACACACACACACACACCTCCCAAGGGGGATGGAATGCAGGGTAGAGCAGTGGGGACACACTGCAGCCAGGGTCTGCAGAAATCCTTGCAGGGAAGGGAACTCAGTACTTTGCAGCTGATAAACAACATACCAGGAAGATAAAGGAATATGTCCTACTGCTGAGCCAGCAACTGTGGTGAAATCCCTCTTAGATGAGCTTGCTTCATTAAACCTAATGATAATAATTATATGAATGCATACCTCCATCCAAAGTTACCCACCTCCAAGGTACGACCACTCCTCACTGGACATGTGCTCTACACTCATTTTGACTTTAAAAGTAAAGTGAGAGAATTTTACACACATCAGTAACAAAGGTATGCATGACTAGAGTCACTCAAACTCCACCTAAACACAAAGAAATAGCATAAAATAAACCAAGAATGGTGAAAAGCTGGGGAAGACTCCATTGTAACTGCTGGAATCAAGTGATGGGCTGAGCCTGTCTTCTCCCCCATAGGGTCAGCTATTTGGTAACAATCATACTCTGTGAACTCTGAATATTTTCCTGAGGATTACAGTTTGTTTGTGTATTCCTTCAAGTATATTTTTGCAGTCAGACGCTATCACTGACAACCTTTGAACCTTAACCTGTCATAATGTTATATTTGTAAGAGTTTTATTCCTTAACTTAGTGTGAGTCCTTTGCAGACACTGGCAGTCACTAGCAGCAGGTAACACACTAATAAAGAGGAGAACCGGCTGAGGGGTCTCCCTTACACTGGTGATGTGTTTCCCTGAGTCAGTGGAACTCCCTCCTACCCAGCAGGACTTCTTAGTGAAGGACCTCCCAACAGGATGCTGACAGTCCAGTTGCCACAAGGGTCTTGGCTTTCCTGGTACACTACAGACAAATGAAACACTAGGAGCAAAGTAAAACTCCCCACACTAAGGGCTGAGGAAGCCTCCCCTTTCCACATGGCACAGTCTTTATGGATGAGATGGTAAAGCAAAGAGCACTGGACTAAGCAAAGAGATATTCATGCACTTGCAGGTATGAGCATGAGAAATAAAAATGTAAATCACCTCACAATTCAGCAAGAACCTGGGAAGAGAGCAGATTAAAGCTTCTGATAGCAGAATTAGGGCAGTTTAATCCAAAATGCAAAGTTCTTAAAAGCACTTCAGTTTCACCAGAAGGTTTAACTTTTCTTTTCATTGGGTAGTCATCAGAAACAGGACAGCAGAAGTGTGCATACCATAGTGATCTCAAGCAAAAGGAAGTCTGAAAGGAGAGATACATTGTGAAGTTCAAAACCAACTAAATAATCCTGCCTGCAGATGATGAATAGCTCCTTAAAAATGACTTATGCCAGTTTCCAATGACTTGGCTAATGGGAACTGAGTATACTCACAAAGGAAAATGTGACAATTCCCTTAAATCTTAGTAGGAATGAAATTGATGGAGTGTTGAGTTGCCTCTCCTGTCAGCAAGTGTAAAGCCCATGGCTGGGTCTGGGCTGTGGCTTTCTTTTCATTGCAAGGGATACTCGGGCCTGTCTAGCAGCACATATATCCTGAATTATGAACACCTGCTCAGTAACACTCAATTATGTTCAAGCAGAGACTTGACAGAGAAGCCTGTCTGAGATCCCTTACGAACAAAACCTAACTGAAAATACAGTAGTCCCACGTCACAATCACATACATTTAGGAAAAAAAAATTAAATTAATATATCTCTTTCTTTAGTGTAACCTTGTCATGACTATTATAGAGCACAGTCTGATTCTATTGGCTGCAAGCAGAGCGTGCTTGAGCCTCTAATATTCCATCTTGTGACAGAAACATTCTGGTATATATTAAATATTATGTGCATCTGTCATATGGTATACAGACAAAACCAGAAACAAAAAGTTGCATTTGAGAAAGACTTTGGGGCTTCAAGTCGTTCTCATGATTTTTGTATGAGATCCAACAGGGTGTGCATGTGTGTGTGTGTGTGTGTGTGTGTGTGTGGTACGTGTAGAAAATCTAAAATATTTTTGTAAAAAATATTTTAAAATATTTTGGATCCACTGAAACAGTTAAAAAAGGCAATTTTTTTATAATTTCAAAATAAAAATAAATATCTTTAAAATAAAATATTTAAATAAATTTAGAATAAAATTTAAAAATTAAAGTCTTTGTCATGGAAATGTGAAAATAGAAGGTTTTGAAATTATCAGAACTCTTCCCTTTCTTGTTTCTTTTTAAGAAAGAATGTATTGGGGAAGTAGAAACATTGACATCACAATTTACTATCGAAATGTTTGACAAGAAGTCAAGATGCAGTATGAAGATTTATTTGGTTTGGTTTGTTGGCCAATACCAAACGAAATACAGAGAAATGCAACTGCAGTACTTAACTATATTAATTAACTTAGACTTCTCATCTTTAAAGTCCATAGATACATCTCTGTGGTAGGCATCCATGCTTTTACACAGACCCAGTGCTTTCCTTCTGATTAATTTCTGATTTCCTTCTTATTAATTTCCAGCAATGTCAATCGTGCATTGTATGGTCACAGGGTTCCTTCATCTCAGGTCACTGACCTAAGCCTTCACTGAAAAAAAGCTGTCACTGCTAACATGTGTTAGTAATTAATGTACATTTCTCAATTTCTTCCTTAGTAGTTTTTGTACTTTCTTGCTCTCATTAAGTAAATTGGCACTTTAAAGTAATAAATGCTAATTTTAAACAATATTAGTCTACAAAAGCTGTACAAAATAAAGCGATGAAACAGCACCAATAGCAAGAAAAAATAGAGATAACATTCATTCAATCAGAATCTTTTAGGGTATAGAGTTGTTATAATGGCTCAAACCCACCACCACACTTCTGTTATACCTCTAAAGCAGTGTCTGTTGGGTAAGATGCTTATTAATAGAAATAAATAACTATATTGTGACCCAAAAAGCTTTAAAGGCAGTTGAAATGTCTGTAGATTGAAGTAGAGCTTTCATAAACTCTGAATTCTTGAGTCAGAATTATACTTCATTTTATTGCAGTGAATCTGGGATGGTTTCCTTGTAAAATTGCAGACATAAAATACAATACAAGTTGTTTCATGGGTACCAATTAATATGAGCTATGTTGATACTTATTTGATAGCTCTGAATGAGCAATAAAACATGTTTCAATGAAACAAAGCATCACTTTTTCATAAAATGATTCTGCATAGTGAAAAACCTCTCATCACAAGGCGAAAACTGTATTAAAGTAATCAATAAAGGGTCATCTCTCACATATTCATGAACTAAGTCCTGGGAAACTTTATTTAGTCCACAGCAGTCAGCCTTACATGGCTAAATCTTTGCATGACTTGGAAGGTGGCATATGTTTTGCAGGAAATGTGTTGCATTTGGTTTTTAGCAGCTTGTTGCTCATTTTTAATAGGAAAATGTTACAGAAGAAAATCATTCACTCTAATACGAAGAGTGGCTTTGATAGCACATAATGTTTATGAATGTTAGTGCTTATGGATAACACAGCAGGAAAGTACATGGAATCTGGTCATAAAAGCTAGCAGAAGATGACAGACTTCCTAGTTCTGCTGTTTGGTTTGTCTCTTCATATCAATTACCATTATAATTCTTACCCATCTATCCTCCTATGTTCTGATTTACACCCAACTGCTAAATATGGTCTCTACTGTACTCATGAATTACCAGTTTGCCTTTTTTGACACAAAGTTACTTAATATGGATATTATGGCAATGTTATAATATGAGAGGTTGTATTAAAAATAAATAAAAGCTAAAATATATCGCACCACTGAGACTCCAGGTGCTGTGTGATTCACTGAGCAGATGCTTTCAAAAGTGGCACTATGCATTTTTCTGCTGTGCTTTTAGAAGATTTTTACTGTGATCTTTGCATTCCATACTGCTTTATTGTGCTTAATTATCTTCTATGTCTTCTGCCCTTAGAGGTAGATGAGAGGCAGTTCTTCAGTTCTTGAAATGGAGGATGTCATGCGCATTTCATCTCATTTATTCAAAGCATAGAAGGAGGAAAAAAAGTTGCTATGGACTTCAAACACCTGCCAGTGACAAATTACTTCAGATCCCCTTTGGAGCTATTAATAACCATGGCTGCAATTTCAGCTCTTCCCAAGTGAGGGGAAGCATTTTAAATGAACTAGTGCAGTGGGTGGTGAGAAACTCCTTGACGCACCTCATGCATTTTTCATCATTATTTTATGCAATTATTTGCCAAGAAAGAGTGCAACAGCAAAGACTCATCATTATTTTATGCAATTATTTGCCAAGAAAGAGTGCAACAGCAAAGACTCCCTTTCAGTTCCTTCAACTCCACCTGACTACATTTTAATTTTCTAATCTGTTATTCTAGGTTACATATATATATATATATATATATATATATATATATATTAATATGTTACAGTTTTTCTGTAGGTTTTGAGCTGCTGAACTGGAGATTAAAATTGTTATAACATTCACAAAGTCACCCTGGGCTTGCTGGGGTGAGGAGGGGCAATTTGTGTTGTCCCTCTTGATATGACTCAAAACTGTTGTCAGACAGACACTTAGTTTCAGATTACTGCATGAAAATTGTTTCAAAAAACTCCAGGAGTCCTGGACAATCTTCCTAACTTTATCTAGCCTTTTGTTCTTTCCAAAGTTCAGTTTGCACTTGAGGCTACAGAGAAAACTTCCAAAGAAGCTTTTAGGACTGGACTGAGTCTCTCTGCCAGTCAACAGATATTGTTTAGATGGTCTCTGTAGGTGTACTGCTGCTAGTTTGTTTATTAAAAATAGTAATAGTTTTTAGTCTGGTCCATACAGCTTGTCAGCAGTCATTAAGTACCTTACTTAAAGTAAAGAAGAGTGTCAGCAGGAGTCATATTAACAGACATAACTTCTGAAAACGGAATAATCATTCCCTTGCTTAAAACCTTATCAGTTAGCTTTATGAGGCAGCTGCCATGACTGTGGTACTTCACGGCTCTTCCTGAGGCAAAACCTGCTGCAACTGCAATCGTAATTTTGTTTAGTTATGGAAAGAATTGAAAAATGTTCGGCTGCAGCCAACAAAAATTTCAGCTTAATGCTGAGAAAGCATCAAGCTGGCTTACTGGGTTATTCAGAAAGATCATGGAAAGTCACTTCCACAGGTGGTGCTTTTGTGAGAAAAACTAACTCCTAGAAAAGACTGGAAGTGATTAGTCCTGGGAGTTGTGTTTTATGTGAATGTTTCATTTTTATAGAAGTTGTGTGTTCATTTCAAGAGTAGAATACTGAGGCTGATACCACAATAGAAAGCCATTTTGGAACAAGGCTACACCTTGTAAAGCCTTAATGGAATGTCATGTCTGTCAGTGAACATTCATGACCTAAACTATCATCCAAATCAACTGCTGTTCTTAGTGCAAGATGAGCTATATTTGCTAGGCATGATTCAGAAGAGATTTATTATGCCATCTTATATAACTTATGATATCCAGGATGTGTGCACAAAGCAAGCAGATATAATAACAATAATACACCTCAAGACTTCTGGAACAGCAGCTGGCGGACAGCTGAGGTGCATTATGGAGGACAAAATGACAAGAACAACCTGGGCTAATGTCAAAGATCTCAACCAATATGTTTGACAATGATTGTACCGTGTCCAGGATTTCTCAGTGCTTGGTGGCTCCCTTTCTAGTCCTACTTATGTTCAGTTAGGATTCAGAAGAAATGCTTCTCCCCCAAAGTCTCACAACTGCACATTTTAACATGAATATACTAATTTTTAATGATCTGCAATTCAATTCACTTGTGAGTGCAAGAACTAAGTTAATTTTCTCACTTAGCCTGCAAGAACTTCTGTGTACTCTTTTTCAAGTGCTAGATAAGACTCAGGAAGGTAAGTCAAGCATCAGGTTTAGCTTTACAGGCCCTAGATTAGAAAGTCTGAATCTTTCCCTTGCAACAAAGCAAAGTCACCATACTTCAGATCCTTCAGTCAATCAACCCCAACTACTCACCTTCAGCTGCTGAGTGTCCATACACAGTATCTTTCCTGCATACTTTAAAAACATGCTCAGTTTGATGTAATTTATGTTTGCATCACTGACATGTTCTTTAAATTGTAGTAAAGAATATGAGACACAGGTAAGGAACATGCTGTGCTTCAAATTTCTTGGTGGAGTTGCAACTTTTTTAGGATGGAAAAGGGATGGGAAAAATAAGGCAAGCAGCAAATTTTTAAAAAGTCCTTGAGCTGCTCAAGGGAAACCCATAGGCAGTGTCCCTGCAGAAGAAACAACCATTTTTCTTCAGAATTGCATGATGGAAAATACTGAGGGTTTGGGCTGTGGTTGGTCTTAAAGCTTCCTTAGACACTAACTTTCACATTCAGATTCAGTCAAAAGTTTGTCTCACAGTAACAGCACAATTACCTAAGCTTTTGTGCACTAGAAAGAAGTCTTTTGTTTACTTTGTTTCCTTTCTTATTTATGTCCTCTGCCTTCTTAGCAACGGAATATTCTGCCACATACATTTTCATTTTGTGCTATAATATGAACAGGAACATTATTGAATTATGAGTGACACAGAAATTGTCAACCAGCATCAAAACACTTTCATTTACCATATTGAGCATTTAATGTTACGGAGCTTAGTCTAAAGCGTTGAAGGACTTTCAAGAGTATAAAGGGGATCTACAGTGTTTAGTCATGAAGCAGAACCATCCATTTTCATTGCAGAAATAATTAATTTGAAACTGGAGTTTTGGAGTTTACATTCGTGTATCATAGAAATAAGGCAGCAATAACATGGTGTGAGATGTCTCTGTTGAATCAAAAGTTTCAGTCCCAAATCACAAAAAATAGCAGGGAACAGTGGGAGAATATTTCCTTTGAAATCTGACAGTAAGAATCAAGACCTCCCTGAAAAATGCAAATATGAGAGTCAGTAGGAAATAATGTGGAAATTTCTGTGATTATGGAATTACATACTAAGTGTCAAGAACAGAAGTGAAAGATCCAAGAAGTTATAGAAGTCGTAATAGAAGATATAGTACAATAAAAACATCCACTTAAATACACTTAAGGAGTATACCAGTCTGCTTCAATCATTGGTGGAGGTACCTCTTTTGAATATGGCAGAGTAAATCTCAGAGCTGGGAAAAAAGAGGCAGTAGAAGAACAAAGACATTCAAGAGCAGAAATATGGTGGTATCTTTATATCTGAAGAAGACAGAAATACTCTTTTTCTAAAGAGTGATTCAATCCACTCATCTTAAATGCTTGTATGAGGTATTTAGTTACTGTTGCATCTGCTCATCACTGTGGACCAAAGACCCCAGATGAAAGAGTTGAAAAAAATACATCATTTTTAGATGGCAAAATGTCAAATAGTAAAAAACTCCAAACTCTAAAAAGGTGCTATGCACTACACCCCTCTGCATATGTAATCAGTTGCTTTTTTGAAGATGGGTAGTTGTAGTTTTTCATTAGGATAAGATCATGCATTGCTTGGTAGGTTAAATGCAACCAGACTCCTCATGCAGGGCTGGAGAATATCTACTATCAGCAGGAAAGTAAGATCAAAGAACTGGGATAAAAGACTACACATAGAGAAAAAGGAAATTATTTTTAAAAATATAAATTAATTATAAAAGATTCTTAAGTTACTTTTAAGGCATGATGCATTTTTTTCCATGGGACACCTACAACATAATGCCTAGTGTTTCCTTATGAATTTATTTCCATTTGTTCTTTGATTGTAAAGATCAGTCAGCAGATGCTCACTTAAAAGTGCAAAGAAGTAGGATTTTGTAGTGACTGATATATTTTGCGTTGATGTACACGAAGTAGGAAAACTCAATGAAAAATAAAATCAAAATCTAGTTTAGAATATAAAAAATTCTGCATGAGTCATCTAACCTAATTTAGATTCTTTTTAGTGTCTGAATTGCCAGATGGAATGATGAATATTGAGATACTCTAATATTGTTCCTTTCAGTAAAGTATCTGAAAGACAGAAATATATGAAAGTATATACTTAAGTTCAACACTTAAACGTTGAACAACAGTGCTATGCAACAAAATTATTTTGTTTTTACCATGCTTTTACTACTAAGTAATAGACTTAAGTCTATTTCAGAAATGCTTGCAAGGAAAAGAAAAGAAAAAATGGAGATGCTGGAAGTTCTGCAAGATTCAGACTCTGCATGTTGTGTGTGTGACCTCACGTCTTGCAAAACTGAGACAATAACAAAATACACAATGTTTGTGCAAGGCATAGAACACTAAGAGGTGTGGAGAATTCAGAATGCAAAAGGTTGTTTCAAAAAGAAAATTAATAATCAGAAGTCATTATGGTTTAGATTTGTGTTGGGTATTAGGAAAAAGGACAGCCTATGCTATGACAATAATTAAAAACTGGAATAGGGTGCTCAGGGAGAAGCACAGTAAATATCCATGGGGAGCACATATCTGTGGAGGATTTTCTCACCTTGTTTTCAAAAAATAGGTTATGCAATGTTCTTTCAAGAGTGGTTTGAACACAAAAAACAAAAAAAAGCCCCTTCTCTTGGCAAGCAGTTAAACTAGATTGACCTCAAGGTCTTGCTGTGAGTTCTATATTAAGTAGTTATAGGAAATACAGAATACTTGTTAGCACAGAACTGAAAAATGGTGCTAAATAAGGTGGCAGTTGACACACACATAGCTATTTCTATGTGGATGTTGAATAAATTTCATGTCATTCAATGTGAGCACAGAAGTATAAATCTATGCTTGGCTACAGGGAAAATAGAAACTCCCACTATTTGTGAGAAAATATAACAAGAAATATTATTTCTCAGAAAAATATCAAAATACTCTGTGCATTCTGATTTTAAAAGGTATATTTGGTGCAGCAGACTTTTATTGTTGCCCATTTACATTTTACCTTCCTGAATGAATATCTTCATTTGTGCACCAGAGAAAACCAGAGAGAAATGTTGTCTAAAAGCAAACTCAGAATTACATACTCATAGAGCTGACTGACACCCAGGCAAAAAGATGCCATGTGGACTTTGAGTTTGATGGAAGCCTTCTTTGGTTCTGATGTTGCAGATTCACTTACAAGCATTGCAGAGGCTGGACATTTAATCTGTGTGTTTTCACAATAGGTGTGAAGACAAAGATAAATTAAATTTTCTTGTGTTCATGATGGCCTGGTTTCAGCTGTGGTATAGTTAGTTTTCTTCCCAGCAGCTGCTATAGTGCCATGTTTTGGATTTAGGGTGAGAATAATATTGATAGCACTCCAATGCTTTAGTTACTGGGCAGTTTTTTAACTAAATTGAGGGAATTTTCAGCATCTCATGCTGCCCTGCCAGCAAGTAGACTGGGGACACTGCTGGGACAGCTGACCCCAAATGCCCAAAGGGAGATTCATATGGCATCATGCTGAAAAATAAAACTGGTGGAGTTGAGTGGCGGTAGTGGAGGGGTGTGGGATGGGCATCTCCCTGCTTTGTGACTGACTCAACCTACAAGTTTTATCATTTTACTGATTCTTTCCCCTGGCCCAATGAGTGAACAGCTGCATGGTATTTAGCTGTATGCTGGGACACAAGAAGATCAAGAAAATGTCATTTACAGATAGATTTACTTTCCACCTTGCCAGGATTTTACCCATAGATGTCCAGCTTCGTCTTGAATGTTGTCTTCATCCTCTTTCATCTAGTGTATGAAGTCTAATGTAAAATTGTAATGATATATTTTTTAATTAGCAGAAAAAAATGAGAGAAAGTGGACTTCATATGAAGTTGACTTGGAAATAATTATGAAAACTTTTTCTTCCAAAATAGCATGTTTAACAGAATTCATTATAATTTAATGAAAATTAAATTCTATTTATTACATTGCTGAATTTTTTTTTATTATTGCAGTCTATAACAACTTTGTTTCCTTAACTCTGTCAAGAATTCCATGTACCACTGAAAGCAAAAGCTAGTATGTATGTCTTCTAATCTGTCATGACGTCATTTATTTTAATTACCAGAGTTGTCTCTATCACTTGGCAGTGAGCCTGTAGCTTTTTTAGGCTTGCTCCTCAGTAGGGCCCCGTAAGCACTCACGGCATGGTTATACACGGATATCTTCTCAGGCTCCAGCTTCAGTTCAGAAAGCATTAAGACAGCACTGTGAGTAAGACTCCTGAAAGTGTTCCTCACACCAATATAACTGGTAATTTCTCACAGTATGAGTAATTGTACTTCATCAGCCATTGCCTTGTTGCACACACTGAAATGCCAAGGCTTTTATTTCTTTCCCTCTCACAAGAGTCAACAGCAAGTGTCAAGAAAAGAAAATAGAGTGTCAGCAAGGGGATGCTGGCAACACAAAAAGGTACTATTAGCAAATGTACAAACGTGCAGCTGTTAATGTTAGCGGTGCAGTGAAGCCCAAAGACTGACTGGATTGCTGTGTTCTGCAGCACAGAAGTGAAGAGGTGACTCATAAGGCATGAGCAGCTCTCCTCTGTAACAGAGGAGTCTTTATATCTTTAGGTAATAACCAAGTTTACTAAAAAAGCAAGAAGGTGAAACTGAGGGAAATTTTTGTTTCATTTTTCAAATCCTCCTTTACTCTGCACTATAACGGAAAGATAGACCCAAGAAGATCTTTGTTAAATTATGAGCACAGATACAGATATTTCAAGGCATTTTCTCAGATTCAGTCCACACTGTACATCTTTTGGTGTCCACTCATTTTTTTTAAATAAAGATTATACCAAGTTCTTCATGAGATAGTGACCTGCTGTATGCTTTGTGAGAGAATTTTGTAACCTGATGATATGGTTCAACCACTTGAACATCTTAGAAATTTTTCAGATATCATTCTGTGTAATTCTGCCTGATTTTTAATACCTGCCAGGATTTATTGGACTGTGAAAAAGCTCACAAATAACCACTCTTGTGCAATGTTTCTTCTTCTCATGTGCTAAAGAGACCAAGTACAGCAAACTGGAGACATTAATCATCTGGAAAGGTAAGAAACAGATTTTAGGCCAGCACTGGAAATTATGAGATCTGGGTTATATAACCCTTGACAAATTGTGTTTCTGTTGACAAAACAGAGACTTAACTGCTTTTTTCAGGGTGGTAAAACAGAAACAAGAGCATACAGCTTATCTATCACCTGCTTATTTTCACAAATGATAATCAACCAAAAGGATTTGAGTTTACTTTCTGAAAAATTAAGGCACTTCCCCTCAAAATAATACATAAAATTTTAAGGTATTTTGCAATGGAAATCATACTGTAAGGGAACAGAACAGGCTGGGGCAGGATTAGCAATGAGGACTCAGCTGCAACTCCAAGTACTCCCTCCTCTCAGAAGTCAAATTTTACCCAGGAATCTTGCAGACATCCACTCTTGTCTTGGCAGAATGGATGTGAGCAGGGCAGCATTGGGCTGAAGCACTGCAACCAGATGTAGGGCATGGTCATGGCACACAGGTGGTGTCTGCATGTAAATGAAACCAAAGAAATGCAATGGAGGTAAAAGACATGTGTGCATCTCAGCCTCATCCTAAGAGTGAGGAATGAAACATTATGCTTCAAACCAAGCAAGTTTAGGGGTTATTTTGCTTTGGTAATTTGGTTGATTGGTTGTCTTTTTTTTACTGCTCCATAGTAAGTTGCGATGATGACTCAAAATTGGAAACCTTCATGGAAGTCCAAATTAATAATATTCTTATTCAAAAAATGAGAATTATTATGATACCCATATGACCTCAGTAATAATTTGGTCTTGTTTAGAAGTACAGACTTTGGAAAAAGCACTAAATTGCCAAAATAATTCCCATATCCCTTTCAGAATATAAACAGAACAAGTTTCTATACTGAAAATGGTGTAGGCAGACAATCAACAGGGTTGGCACCTTTTAAATAGAATCACTAATGCTTTTTGTGTGGCAGTGATGTTGCAGCCTTATTGGAATTGCAAAGATGAAGAAGGGCAGGAGAGGTGAACAAAGTGATAAAGGATTTTAAATGATCCCTTTGTGCAATATGCAAACTCCTCTTTACTGTATTCATTAGGTCTGGCTGAATTTCTTGCGGTGAATAATTTATGTCACTACTTTTGGATTTTTTTCTACCAAATGGATTGTTTCAAGGGCTCTACATGAAGTGGAATTGTGCCTCATTACTACTTTGGTAACTTTATTTCATATTTACAAATTATTTCAGTTAGCACCAAATTATTTGCAACCATATCTTCATGTGAGTTTGACCAACCAAGAGTAGAGAGTGTTTTTAAAATAAGAAAAATGTTTAATGTATAAATAAATGCTTTTTAAAGCATACTTTTAATTTTAAAAAGCACCTATAACTGAATCAGCAATAAGATTTTTTTATTGCCCTTCAGGGAATGCAGGAGAAATGATAAATATAGTGCAGGTTTCTTTGGAACTCCCTGTCTTCACACTTAATTTGGGATTTAAAAATAAAGTTTTCTTCTGATTGTGTAGACTGCATAGAGAAGAACATACAGGCAGAATTTAGAGCTGCATTTCAAATGGTACACATGACAGACAATTTCTGGGGCTTTAAAACTGGTATGATTACAGAGAAGTCATTGTTAGAGGAGCAAGGATTATTCCTCCATGGGTGATTTGAATCCAGAAGGCAAGACAGAAACAAAGCCCTTGTACCCAGGTGTCCCTTATCTCCTTCCTTCAAACATAAGAGCTGCTGGCATTACAGTCCTGCCACAATTTGTCTTCTGCAGGAACTACACAAAATTAGTATTCTGCTTAGCATCAGCTTCTCTGGGGTATCCTGAAAGAGGGGAATGGGAATCCACAAAGGTCCAAAATGTGGAGACCTTTTGACTTAACAGCCTCACTTATTTCCAGGCAAAGCTCTCCCCACTCCCCCCAAAGCCTATAGAAGCTAAAATAAAGTGTCCTAGCCCTTGTTTTTCACTCTGCAACTTTGAATCTGTGAGTGGCTATGAATTCAGAACACTTTATGGTGCTATATGGATAACTAAACCTCTCTATCTGCTCTTATTTTATGTAAATATCAGTGTCTTAAGAAACAATTTACTGATCACATAGGAACTGAAAAAAATTGCTCTTCAGCCGCGATGTTGACTCAGCAGTGACATGAATCGCAAAAGTGGGTACCCAAAAAGTACAAAAAGAGGTCTTTGACTAAATCCAGAAAGCTGATTTTTAAACTGGAAGGGCAGCATTTTATAAAATTACTCTTTATTATTTTGGTTCCACTCTGAAATATTTGGAATTTTTGAGTTGTTTTGATTATTTTACTGAAAAGTTGATTAGAATTTTAGATTTGACAGAGCAATTCTAATAATTCAGAACTGACCGAATTTGTATTTAATACTTGCATTTTTAAATTTGTATTGAGTTTTCCTGTGTGAATTGTACATAGCAGATTATTAATATATTTTAACAGAGGTTTTAAGAGAAAGGTAATAAAAACTGCTTAGAGGTAGGAGTGTGATAAAAGGCCTCATAGTTGTTTGCATCCTTTATTGAAGTGATTTGACCCTTTCTCCCTATTTCAAATAATGTTCTCAATCAGACGTAGAGTTTAAAAAATAATCTATTAGTTGTACTACTTTGGGCAAAAGTGAATTTCAATTGGATCATATTTCACAACTAACTTGATTAGCCTCAGAGAAAAATGCCTTTAAAAGCTTTGTCTGAGGCTTTGCCGAAAGGACACTACGCAAAGGAAGACCTATATTCTGTTATTAAATGGTTTTGTTGTTAGCATTTTTAAATGAAGGCTGTCCTCATTTTGTTTTGTTCTTAATTTAGATAGTTCACTAGATAAGAATGTACTACATGCACATAGAAGCAGGAAACATTTTCATTAAACAATTTCAAGAAATTGTGTCCTGGCTTGCTTGGTATTGTTTTGCTGGAAAGAAACCCCAGACCATAGGTCTGAAATAAATCAGTGTTTATCACAGTGCTTTAAATACCCATAGATTTCTATTGTTATGGTAGCAAAAACAAGCTACCATATTTAGTGGTTTTATCATTAAAGAGAGCAGAACTGAGAATAAAATATCAATATTTCATTGTTATCTTTAAGACAAGCAAGGCTTTCTGCAACTAGTTGTGGTGTGTGATGGAGATTACAACATGTTAAGCCTAGATCTTGTAAATAAGTGAAGGTAGTTTGGCTGCACAGGGATGGTCAGTCTGTGTGTGACCTGCTGTAAGACTGGATATTACTTTTTATGTCTTATGACAAGATTTTATATATCTTCTCTTCATGGCATTTGCCTGCCTTTCCTGTTTTTGTACTCACAGAATCACAGTATCACAGAATCATCAAGATTGGAAGTGACCTCCAATCACATAGTCCAATCATCAACCCAGCACCACCATAACCACCCCTAAACCATATCCATCTCCAGATGCTTCCTGAACATTGCCAGAGATGGTGACTTTACCACCTCCCTGGGTAATTTATTCCAATGCCTAAAGTCTCAGTGAAAAAAAAAAATTTTTACTATCTAATCTAAATGTTCCCTGGTGCAACTTAGGGCCATTTCCCCTTGTGCTATCACTCCACACCACAAAAGAGACTGACTCCTGCCTTACCACAACCTCCTGTTTATGTCTTTCTAACACAATTAAAATTTCTCAGGGGAAACAATGGCAGGACCATGACCAGTTGTTTACAGCCAACTACCTTGCTCCCAAGTTGACATACACCAGTGCAGTGTTACTATTAGAGAAAAATCTCATTAAGTTTTCTACTTTTTCTCTTTGGGTACTGTTGGTTGCTCTTACATGCTCACTGGCATCTATGTTCAAGTTTATATTGGCCTTAAATTTTTAGATACTGCCTTGCAGTGCTTTGCTCATATGAGTGGATTTGAGGATGCTTTGGAAAGGCCACCAGTTTTAACATCACAGAGGTTTGCTGAGTGACTTTTAGAAAGCCTTTCTCAAGAATAAGGACAAGACTAAATTTTGTTTCTATGATTTGGGTGTACACAGAAATTACAAAGTTGAGTTCCCATAACTCTTGTGTTCCTTACTGGCTTTGAATTATGACATCACATACTACTTGTGTCTTTCTGACTGTAAAGCTTCTTTCTCTCTCTCCAGACTCTTTAGTCTGAGAGCAGAGCAGTAGTGCTTGAGAGCATCCAGCAGTGCTTGAGTGCTTGAGAACAGAAGAGTAGGAAAAATGCACTTGTCCCTGCACATTCAGTGATAATTTGAGTATTAGGTGGTGATAAGGGCTACAGTCCTCTTCTGGAGTACTGTAAGTACTTGCAATCTAATAATTTTTAATGCATTTCACTTTTAAATAGCCTTTTACAATTGAGCATCACCGTATCCTGTGAATTTAATAATATTGAATTTAATACTGAAGATTTTTCACTTCTTCCTCTCTTGGAATGACATTAGTGTTCTTTCATATCTTTTTCATAGCATTCCTGTTTTATCTCCAGCCCATAAGTCCTAATCAATTCAGTAATTGTACAGAAGTAATTTTATACCTCCAGTCATCCTTTTCTTCCTTTTCTGTGTTGTTCTTGGTTCTGCTACTTTTCCTTGACACAGATGTGATCAAAATAATCCACATAGCATTCAAGATGTGGACTTTCTCAAAATTGGATTGTAATTTTTGTCTCATTTTCTAGATCTCTCACCACCATTTCAGCACCAGATAAGTGTTTGTAAACTCTTGAACAATTAGAAGATGAACAATCCACAGTTACTCCAAAATCCCTTCCCTAAACAACAGGAACAAGTCTGGTGTCCCTCAGGGTATATGAGCTGGCAGGATAGTTTTCCTACATAAGTTTTTTGTATTTCTTCACATTTCCATCAGAGAAATTAAATAGAAGGGTATTAAGCCCTTCTGTTAATATCATTACTTTATTCATTGTATACCTCCCTTGTATGCCTGACCAGAAGATTCACTGACTTTGATTGCAAATCTGTCTTAAGGTGCAATAAATTTACTTCTCTTGTTACATTCATTCCTAAATTCTACTGGGTTTTTTTCATTTGTTCCCCATCACTGACAAAGCTTAACCCTCTCTTTTTTTTATCAGTGTATATCCCCCGCAGCACTTTTCTCCCTCTGAGCTGAACTGGTTTATTGCTTGTAGCTTTGCATCTTGTTTGCTGCTTTGTCAATTTGCCTGGGGCTTCTCAAACTTATTACAGCATTTTAATAAATGCCATCTGCTTTTCTGTACTATATGATGAAAGATACAGGTCTTTCCAGTGCATCTGCCATCAGTTCTGACTTTCAAAAATGATGCTTTCTCTTAAGAATGTAGAATTATATTTTCACTGGTATTTCTTGCAGTGACTTGAATTTAGATTCACCTCATTTAACTTCAGGGACCTACCTGAGGTGTCTGTAATAAGAAAACTGTTGTCTTTGGCTCATTGTGGAATCAATGCAGTGAAAGTACGCATGAGATGATTCACTCCATGAAAGGGTTGGCTCAGAAATCTCAGAAATACATGTCTTTCCCTAGCTGAGACAAATATGCAGAACCTCAAAGACTTGTGCTGGTAATTTCGATACTCCAATTGCATGCTGATGTTAAATGAATTAATCCCAGGCTGTGGTATTTTAAAATGTGAATTCTTCAGAGCCAAAAACTATTGAAAATAGTAGTCTTCAATAAAGAACCAGAACAAAACTAAAGGGGAAAAAATTAAAGAAAAATTAATAAAGGAGAAAAAAAAGGTTATTAAATGTCCTATTTAATAAAATCAGAAAAGGTATAAAATATTGTCAGAATTATCTTGACAAAGATCAATTATTGTTTTTGTGAGCAGCTTCTACAACAGTTGTTGTGGCTGGTAGTTCCAGATAAGACAAATACATGTGAGTATAAATTTAGTTCACATGGTAAAAGGACTACAAAAAAAAAAAAAAAAGATCAAGTGCTACTTAAATGATCTTTACACAGGAGAGGAATAATTAGTGTGCCATATTTTTCCCCTACTAGAAGTCACCAATCTCACCTGGCCTTGACTCCTGAAGAGAAAAATAAAGGCCAATTGGGAGAGAACAGGTTTTTTACAACAGTTCCTTCAACAAACAGAAAATTAGGTATTTCTGCTGGATGGAATAATAGGGATTTTTCTATTTCAAGTACAGATGAATGCCCTGTAAGGTGTTTGTTAATGCACAACTGTACTGAAGAAATTATTCAAAACACTGCCGTGACCTGTAACAAGAGCTGTATACACTATGATACAGAATGGAGAACATTCCCAGCCACACACTGAGTCTTTGCCAGGATAGCCTTTTTAGCCTAGCTGAGGAATGCCCACAGGAATATGGCACTTAAGGGATGACTGTTGCAGTCTGGAACAAAAATGTCTGGAAATATCATAAATGAAACCTAATTTTCTGTAAAATATTTTTTCTCTGTTTTGAGTTCTCTGTGCGCACTTGAGATTAAAGGGGATAATAAATAGGCTGGTCCTCACATTAAAGCAAAATGGGATTTCATTAAATAAGTTTTCCTACCTATTAAATAAAATACTTTTGCTGACCTACTACAGAATTCAGAAATTACTGACCAAAAGGAGCCTAGCCCCTCATTACAGAAGATAACCTGATACCTCTACTGTTGTTATCATTCTCTGATGAGAGCAAGGGCTGCACAGAGCCCCTGAAACCATCTTTACCTCAATTCTGAAACATGAGATACCTAACGTAGAAGAGAGTCCTCTAGACCTCTTCTTCATTCGGCAGTTGCTCTCTGAAGTTGCCAACCTTCATTCCTTCATCAGGCTAGAAGTTTAAGGTGGTTATAGTCAGAAGACTACTTAGATTAAGCTTATGGAGCAAAAATGCTCTTTCTTTTTGAAATTAAATGTTTCTGGAAACGCTTTGCTTCTATGTATGTTAAGTAATCACAATGTTTGAAGTTGAGGTTTGTCCTGTCTAATTCTTACCTGATTGCATAAAGGAGCTGAAGGCCAGTGAGGTTGGTAATTGTTCTATGTTTGTTCTTCGTGGTAGTTAATGTAACAAGGACATAAATGTGAAGACAGAAAATGCGTTGATCTACTAGAAAATATATAGGATCTTCTATAACCTTTATATTAGAGAAATCATAAGATAGAGAAGCTGTCCACTCATCCACTCAGTATTAAAATGTGGAGGAACAGGAGCATTTCAGCAGACATTTGAAAAGACAGAGACAAAAGAGGATAAAGAGGAGATAAAGAGCTTACTGTTGAATATAATCCAGGGTTTAAAGTTCTGAAAAGAGTTATTCTCTTTTAAAAAATCTCTACTGAATGTACCAAAAAATAAGCTAGCCAGATGCTAGCTTCACTGTACAACAGTCTTTTTACACTGGCAACACTAGAAATAATTGGTATCTTCATTGCATCAGGCAAATTGGCTCTATTGAATAGTCAGATACAAAAATGAGTGGGAATCTGTTGTCAGGGAGAATCTTCAAACATTGTTCTTTATAACAGCAAAGAACCGGATGGTGCAAAATGATTCTTGCCCAGCCTTGAGTGATTTGGCATGGATGAGACTAGGCAGAAGGGAAGGAGGTAAATTTCTTTCTCATTTCTGAGAGCATCTCTCAGATATTAAGGAGGGAGGCTGAATCCTTGAGCTCCAGAGACTTTAGACCACACTAAAGTATATTCAGCAGAGAATTCAGAGGCTGTTTCAGCAATACATGTGAGCATAAACTCAAACTGTCATAAGCTGCAGGAGAACTGGACTCGGTGAGACAATACAATTAGAAACATATGCTTGGTTTTAAACATGCAGGCACATTTTGTAGCTGTGAACAGCTGTTGTTATGACTGTTTTAAATATCTAAGCACAGGAAAGGACAAGAGACCTCCATAATATATGTGACAATAATAAAACTACAGCCTTCATGGAATTTTCTTAATTTTATTTATTTAATTAAGGGTGTGGGATTAAGAACAAAAACCATTAAGCATTTATTGCCTATAATATGTTTTACATGTTTTCTCCTGGTCCTTGCTCCTAATAAATTTTAATATAGATGCTTAATTTTATAAATAGTTCAATCCTAATTGTGTCAGCCATCCAAACCATCTCATAGGAGTAGTCTTATGTCTAAGAGTATGTAGCCTGACCTCTAACTAGCTCTAGAGAAGAGAGGCATGCCCTCTCTTCTCTAGTGCTACTTAGAGGCCAGGCAGAATATTCTTAGAAAAATTACACTGGGTAGCAGGAAACTAAACCTTGGCATTGCCTTTTGGGGACACACTCCAGTGCAGGAGCCACAGGACACCTGCAGCCACATATTGAAAATGCTTGTGTTGCCTAGGGAGAGCCATGTGAAGCTTAGTCACATGTACAGGCATACACCACATATATTTAATAGGGAGATAAATTCCAGCCACTGGGCCTGATTCAGGTGCCAATACAGACTCCTAGAATCATTTGAAATGTCCTGGGCTCTCCTGCCTGGCATTTGCTGCTATTTTGTATGGACTTGGGTCTCCTGTGTCACAGCTGTCAGCTGTACATGAACATGTCTGATGGTTTACATTTTGATGACACTAGATGCTCATATTTCAAAAATTACGGTATCTGAATCAAACACAACTATCTTTCCAGTGATTCCAGATTCATTCAGAATTGACCAGTTATTAACTAGAGATAGAAATGTCCACTTGCCTTTGACACAGGAGATATTTTGAGAAAAAAAGTTTGCTTTGCTGTTAAGTTGCTGTTCTATGTATTAATAAGGGTCTAAGCCTTTGAAATTGTTGTTAAAAACTAAGGACACTTCTCAGTTTGTCCAAAACCAGAAAATAAGGAAAGACTTATGCACTTCATAAATCCCTTGCATTTAGTATTCTCAGGCAATAGCAACACCAGCTGATACTTCATTGATGAATTGTCATGGGAAAGGTCCTGATTTTAACAACTTACACAATGATATCCTACTGGAAATGACAGTTTCATTACACTTGGAATAACCTGTATGGATATAATAGGATAATATTTCTTTGGGGGAAAAGAAATTACCTGATTACCTCGACTTTCCTATAGTGGAAATATTTCAAAGACATTTTGCTATCTAGCCCTTGTTTACATTCAGGCAGTTCTGAATTTTATTTTATATTTAAATTATTTTGTTTCATAGTCTATAAATGAAATAATATTTCATGCACATGACATTTAACATTAGAAAATTGCTTTTGTCGACGTGCAGGGTTTTCAGAAGTCCAAGTTCAGTTTTCTGGGCGACTGAAGGAAGTGCTCTTTTAACTGATAATTTCAAAAATCTTGCTTTTGTGGTAATTTGTAAGGAAGAACTATCTGAAATGCTAGACTTCCCCATTAGAACATTAGATCTAGTTGAAATGTGAAACTGTAGTCTCCAGGCTACTGTATAGCCATGAGTGCTGTGTCCTTACTACTGCAAGTAAAGCAATGAGCAAGAGAGGGGAACCGTGTCACTGTTATGTTCTCTACCAATTGTCAGTCCCCTCATCCAGCTGTGGATCCAAACCAAATCCATTGCCACGGTTTTGGAGAGAGACGGAGAATGCTGAACAGCTTGAAGTTTTGTAAAAAATAAAGAAAAGCAATATATTGCCATCGTCACTAACATCCTCATAAGTGTATTGTTCATTCTACTCATACGTTTTTGTTGAAAACATATACACCAGAAATTAATCTCATTTCTCCTTCCTTTTCTTTCTAAGAGTGGCTTTCAGAAGTGCAGATCATTCTAATTAGCAGCTTCTAATACATCTAAGATCTATTATGTCAGGCTTGGAAGAAATTGATCCTTTCACAGTGAGAGCATTACAGAGAATTCCAAAATCCTTTTTCAAGTCCATGTGATCTGTGCTGAGATGTATTCATTGGGAAATACCTTTCATCACACCACAGGGAATTTCATGCTAGTATATTAACATTAAGAATACATTTTTTGTGATTTTTTCCACAAGGCTTTTGGTAAGAATTTATATGCACTGTCACATACTAGGGTGTCTGTGTGTACGTTCCATGGCATGTAGAATAATGATAGCAGAAACCTGAAGTACAGCATAAATGTCAGCACACTCCCTCAACTCTCTCAAAGAACCACTTCAGCTTGTTAATGTGTCAACTTAAAAGTAGCTGCCTTACATCTACTGCATTCCCCTACAATAGAGAGGCATCCACCTCTGTATTGCTGCTATTTTAGAAAACAGCTTACACTGACAACAATTCTATTTTCCTTTAGAAAATCCTTGAAACAAAATGGTCATATCTGTTGCCTTCTTGTCTAAAATAAGTATCTGTCATTTATACTACACCAGACCCTTAGAGAGTGCTTTTCAAAAGGTAATAACTATTTTTTGCAGCACTCAGTGCATTAGGATTTGCTCATTTGTCAGCTGGGTAACTGAAGATGTAAGGAGGATAACCGACTTAGTCAAGGCTGCACATGAAGTTCATGACAGCAATAGGTATAGAGCTCAAATCTTTTCTTTTCATTGCTCTGTTGAATGCTTTTCCACTTTGTGAATAAAAGACCATTTGCTCATTTTTTTCTCGGAACTGAGAAAATTGTTCATCAGTGAGAAGAAAAAAGCAGGGATTTTTTCTTTTATATACAGAAACTGCCTCAAATTTTAAAAATTATTGTCCAATTGGACAGCAGTCAAAATTGGTTTGCTATTGCTTTAGGGATGATTTTTCACCTACTGAAGATTAGGTGACAAACTCCAGTAATTTGTCCAAAAAGGGAGTTCCTGAGGTTTAGGAAGGGAAATCAGATTTTCCAAAGATAAAAACTCTCCTTGCCAATACACAATGCTTCAATCGGGAAATATAATCTTACTTCTTTTACGCAATCCATAATAAAGAGTGGGATTTTATTATATTCATTTCATACTCCCCTCTGTAAAATACAACTGAGGACTTTATTTTCAACAAAGATGCATAACTGCATGAACAGTGAATCATCTGGTCAGATGTAGTCATCTGGATCGTAGCTTACAATGCTGATACATTAGAACTGACCAATTCAGATGGGGCAAGACTGAGACTTTTGTTTACTGAGGTGAGTGTTGCCAATGTTGCATTCTGTTCCATGCAGAAATTTAGGACCATTTATTATTCTCAGTGTAGCTGAACCATACAGATAATAAGGAAGATTTTTCCTTTCCTTCTTATGGACATCAAATAAAATATCCTGAATTCCAGTGGCAGAGAGATTACGGGGGGAAAATGGAGAAAAGGTGTGATTTTCTTCAGTTCTGTGACTCTAACTGAGGCCAAAAAACAGACTAAAACCAGGAGAGTGGTGCCATGCCCATGAGGTGTTCTAAGGCTGATGTGAAGTAAATTCTATTTGTAGAGTTTACTTATTTTTCAGTATTAAGAAATTGATAAATTATTATTATTATTAAATTAATAATAAGGTCAGAACACAGAGGTGCATCTGTGATCAGATCACTTCACTTGCATTTAATTTATCTGCCCTACTGGGAGGAGAAGGTATTATTAGAAGCACTCTTAAGAACAGCCACTGGCACATTTTCCTTTAAATTTATTTACTATTGTCTGGAAAAATATGAGGAAGCAAGGGTAAAACAATGCCTGTGAGCTTCCTTACAGTTAATACCATGGATTGTTTCCTGTCACTAAAGCCAACTGTGCCTTGGTCTTGTTTTGTTTAATAGGGCAGACTTGGCCTAAAATTCTAAATTCACCTTTCTTAAGTATTATGATCAGTGAAGTCAACACCCATGGTTTTGCCCCAGTATAATGTGTATGTTGCTTTTGTTTAGATTATTTACTTACAGTAATCTTTCTATTTTTCATTTCCATATAATACCCATGTCAGAAAAAAATTCTGTACAACAGTACTGACAAGGTTGATACCTGCCTTCAGATTATAAGATTGCATTGATTCTGAAAGCACAATTTGATCTTATTTTTCTCCCTCAAAAGAAGTTTCTTCCTTTTTTCTCATCTGTGTCAATATATCTGTTGATTTCTTATGCCATCCACATCTGTGTCAATTCAAACTTCCATAAATCAGGATGCAAATGTAGGCTGAACAGCCCCACTGTGTAGGTGTGAATAGGTCACTGGGGCCATAATTAACAATAGACCTGTTGGTGTTGATGGTTATTTACTGTGCCATTGTTATAGTGTGTCAGAAGACCCCAAAGTTCAGTTTGTTATCTAGAATTCCTGACTAAATTTGGCAAACAGTAGTGGAAAGGCCAAACTTATATGAATTTTATCTCACACAATAATTATAATTTTTTTAAAGGGCAGGTTTGATGCACTGAAAAAATTTTAAAGATATATTTCATACTTGTGTTCATTACTAAAAATGTTATCTGATAGAAAAATCCATGTACACTATTTCAACAAGCAAACATTTCCCCCTGACAAGTCCTAGTCCCCATACACAGTTACATTCAGGTAAAAATTTTTTAATGAAATGACATTTTTTTCCAAAACAACTCTGATATATGCATTTTCTAGTGAAAATTTTTCTAAGTAGTAACTCTGGGTTTACAGGCAGTAAATGTCACAAATTTTATATATATACTAATGCAGTCTGTTATGCAGAAGAAAGCTATCTATGCAGTGAACTGCACTAGTCACAGCCTGCCAGCATGTCAATCAAAATGATTATTCCCCTCTGTTTAGCACTTGTGATATCACATCTATTCTGCATCCCATTTTGGAATCACTTGTGTAAAGACTGAAAGCTGGACCAAGTCCAGGAAAGGACCCTTAGGGACAATTCAGAGGGCTGAAGAACTTGAAAATCAAAGAGACACTGAGAAAAATGAATTTATTCATTATGAAAACAAGAAGGCTTTTAGGGCTGAAAGACTGTTTTCACTTATCTAATGAAGGATTGTGGAGAAGGAGGAGTTAGATTCAGAGGTGCCCAGCAAATGCACAAAAGTAGAGATGCAAGTTGCAGAAAGAGAAATTCACACTGGCTGTAAGGAAAAAAGTCACAGTGATGGTGGTAAAAACATAGAACAGGGACCCAAAGGACGTCCCCATCCACAGAGATATTGGAAACTTGATTGTGCACGTTTGACTGACTTGGAAAGCTTGATTGACCTGGAAGTCATATGTGGCAGCAGTCACAGAGAGCAGGCCCAGACTTTCTCAGGATTTTGCTGGGGAGCTGTGAGAAAGCTCAGAGAAAAGAATTAAAACAATTCTTATCTCCATTTGCTGCACCTGTTGTTGTGCACATGTAGAATGTGTTATGGAGATTTTTTACCAAAGGGTGGTTTCTTAAATGGACACTGGTGATAGTGTTTTGACTGATTGACCAATTAGGTCAAAGCTGCATCAGACTGTCTGTAAGGGTTAGGGGTTTCTTAACAGTATAGTATAGTATGATTTAGTATAGTTTAATAAAGCAATGAATCAGCCTTCTGCAATCATGTAGTCAATGCTCATAATTACCCAGCTGGGCACCTGCAGAGTCATATTCTCTGAGAAGGGTAAGGGTTCTGAGGAATGGTCTGCCTCATATTATATGCAAACTGGTTCTGATCATTTGAGGCAAACTCCAAACTGCTCAGCATTGTTACAGCCTCTTGCTTTTCAAATTGCAGTGCTTTACTTGCTGCCAAAGACAACTTCACATTCTCCTGAGGTAAAACAGATGTGTCTGTACTTTGCATCCTAAATTTCTGATGGAGGCTGCTGTTAGAACTGATGCAGTCTCAGTGACAGATTTGCTTTACCATGCAACTACAAAGAAAGGGACATGTATATTGATTCAAGGGATTTCCTGTGACATGTCAAAGGCATTTTCATTTATCTGCAGAATACAGCAAGTGGCAGTGTATGAGGATTAATATATATTTCAGGATGGTACATTTCCTCTTTCCTGTGTTTTGACCAAATGTTGCCTTTAAGCATCCTGGAATGGAATCCCTGGGGACAGCAATGTAATAAATAAGGGATTACACAGAGGTATTCAGAAGCCTGAATAGTGCTGCAGGTACCTGAACCTTTGTTAGTGATATTAATGTTTTTGTTTACTCATTGTATCTGCATATCTTATAAACTGTTATTTGTAAGAGTTCTAGAATGCAATTTTCTCTTAAGTAGCTTATTTAGTTATATAAAATCCCTATTGCTGATCACTGATAAATCTCAAGTCCCTAGAGAAGTCACCTTTCTTTTGGGAGTATTCTGTGGGGCTTCTGTAGTTCCCAGGCCTCAAGGGATGGTTTCTCATCCTCATTCTTTACTTGGTAGACTCAGGATGCCGAGACAGCATCAATCAGTCTGACTGAGTCAGGATACACTTGTTTTATGTAAAAAACAGTCTGGATAAATAAAAGGAAACAGAAAGGATAAACACAGTACAAAGAGACAAAAAGTGGAAGATGTATAGGAAGAGGCTTTTTAGAAGAGCTTTCTAGATAATACAAGGAGTAGAAAAACAAAAAAGACTGAAAGGAAAATGAGTGAAGAAATTATGTTCTGTGCTTGGGAATCAATGTACTGCTTTGCAGCTTGAGAAGCCTGGAAGGCAAAGAGTCTTCTGTGCCTTACATGCTAACCTGAAGATCTATTATTCTATTCTCCCATTCAATGTCAAATGTCTCTTGGAAACCTAAATAGATTACGTCTACCACTTCAGCCCTATCTGCTCCCTGCATTCTCCTTTTGATAAGACAGAGATTTATATTCTTATTCTTCTCTGATAGGTGCATCAATCTCTACTGTCAGGTTGTCTGTCCAAATAACAAACCTGCATATCACACAACTGTTTTAAATGTAATGTTGATAGATGTTGTTTATGTGCACTTGGCATCAATTTACAGTCACTTCCCTGCATATTGAAACCTTCTCAAGAAACCCATATTTTCTATCTTTTCAATGTTTTCACCATTAAGAATTAATTATGGCCATAGAGTCATTACTTGGGGACATTTCTAGGAATTCTGAGCTTCTGTGTCATTAGATTGATACCCTAAATTGCTAGCAGTACCCAGTGCTTCCCAAAATATGGTTTGCATTTTGGGGACAGAAAAGTTGTCAGCACTGAACAAAGCTGAATGTTTCTATTGAAATCTCTGGTCTGATAAAGCATTGAGAAGTGTCCAGCCCTCACCCACATCCTCTGAAAACCCTTCAGAGACCTTGTGCTGAGTCAGCTGGAGGTGACAGCTCCCTGCTCCTCCCTCCTCCCTACAGCATGTACCTACTTCCACCTTTCATCTACTCCCAGGTAAATTATTTGTCCAAATTCCATCTCTTTTTTCCAATTCATACCCTCTTCTGGCTTTTTTTACCCCCACAGAAGCAGTGAACAGCAACTAGACCTTGACCAAGTAGCTGGTCTTAGCTGGATCAGTCAATAGTAAAATCCTGAGTCCTTCCAATGTATTGGTTCAGCTCCTGCTGTCATGGAACTACAGCAAGGAAATGGCCCAAAATGACAAAAGCCATGTTATAAACTCTCTTGACTGTTGCTGCACTGCTCCTTAAATAAGGTATACAGAAATACGCTTATAAACATATAGAAATAAAGTCAGAACATTTTTCTATGCAACTAATGAATTATTTACTAAAACTGCACCATTATTAAAACTCTTGGATTTTTTTTTTTTATTTTGTAAAGGTTATTCTCCTACACATTTTGCATTCCTAATTCACCTCCCTCATAACTCAGAGGGAAGTGATTTCACACACTGCTCAGCACACTGCATGGGAACTGTTAATTTCTTGTGTAAGCTACAGACACCTTCATCTGTTTTTCAGTTTCAGGTCTCTTGAAATGCTCAGTTTGCAAAACTGATATTTTACTAGTAATCTGTCATTATAAAGTCACTGAAGGTCTGTTGTAATGCACTGTTTATGAGTTTGCTGTTTTTCCCAATACTCTCATATATCCTTGCAGCATCTATAGATGCTCAGTGTATATCACATACAACAGTATGTGCCACATGTTATTCATGGCATTTTAAATTCCTTTTGCCTCAAGTATTTCACAATTCTTAGATTAAAGGTCACAGTCCTGTGGGATCAATATTTTTATGTGATTGCAAGTCCACACAACTTCCTTTAAAAGTATTTGAACAATGTTTATGAACACTATATCTTATTGATATCTAAATATGTAATATTTTTCCCTACTGGTATCCCAGAGAAGTCAGTAGAAAACTTATAAGAGGTCACAGTGAATGTTTATACCAAATTTAAAAAGCAATGGCATTATCATTAAAATTATTTAACAGTGGCAAGGACAGAATGAGGATAGCCTCAATTCTAATGTTGACAGAATCAAGCAAAGGAAGTACTATACATGTTTCTTGTATGAAATCTTGCTAATTTTTCCAGGAATAGCTATATACCAGTTTCTAGAATAATGAAGTTAAATTTTTGCTAAAGGGATCTGATGAAAGAATTCTGCCTATTGCAGTAATACAACCATTACAAGGACTTCTTATCAGTCTGAAAAATGAACTCATAAACATTATATTAGTGAACATGACTGGAAAACTTCCAATTAAAAATATTAATTAATGTCACAGCATATGCATCAGTTGAGACAGCCACAATACACAGATATCACCCAAAAATTTCAGAAAGCTTCAACCCATACAGAGCAGCACTATCACACTTCAGAAGGCTGCAGACATCTGCCCTTCTTGTTCTTCAGCCCAGCCTTTTATACCCCTCATGTTGATGCACTGCCCCTGTGAGCCCTCTGTTCCCTTTGGTGGTGGGTCAGTGCCCTGGGCACTCCATGGCTCACTGCTGTCAGTGCTGCTCACCTGCTGCTCACAGCTCTGCCCACTGGGGATGGGGCTCAGCCACAGCCCCATCCCAATCACCACAGACTGTGTGCCTGCAAATTTATTCAAGACAACAAGTAAGACCATCAAGAGAATTGTTTCAATTTTTAGTCAATGATCTTTTACTTTTCCCAGGTTTGGGTGCAAAATCAAAATGCTAAATCATGAATGTAATGCTAAATCATGAATCTTGGAAAATGTTCATCTTAAATTAAAAATTCCTTTCCATTTCATTAACTTAAATATCAAATTAACTAACTCAAGTGTTAGAAAATCCAGTTGATGAAAACTAGCCCCTTTCTGAATATGGTTTCAATTCAGGCTATACATTTCAAATGAAGCAATCAGATAATTTTTATTGCATACTGAACATGTCATTTTTGAGGACATGATGCTTACAATGAATATCTTATGTCACTTTTCCTTAAGGTTAAAAAAATCAGCAGTCCTGTTAAATTTTTTAATTTGAAAGTTAAATATGACCACAATTTGAGGAAGAAAATCTTTAATTCCTGAAATAAAGGGTTTTTTGAAGAAGATTTTAAAACATGTAATATGTAGATATCCAATCACAATGAATTTCAGGATACTTGAAAATTTTTTTGTAAGTTGGATAAGAAATTAGCAACCTTACAGTAGTACATTGGATAACACAGAATTGTGTTTTGGTATCGTGTTACAGATCGTTATGTTGTATTATTGTACTTCTGAAAGACTCTAGTTTCTTTTCAATTCTTTGGCCAATACTGAACGTTTAGTTTTTTTCTTCCTCTTCCTTGATGCATTTATGATTACAAAATCTAGTCAGAGAGATCAAAGAGTTGATTCTAAAGGTTAAACACATTATTATTTAAACAATGACCGTGGGGTCTAATAAAAGAAGGAGATTGATCCAGCAAACAGTTTGGCAAAGTAACAAATAATCTCAGTCCAAAAATAACAAAACAAAATAAGAAAACACCCACAGTCAACCTATCCAACAAACAGAAGCAGCATACAAGTCTAAATGTAACTATGAGTGTAACCAGTATCTGGAAAGGATAATGGAAGGAAGCTATTTCATTGAAAACTTGAGTCAAATAACTCAAGAATAATTCTTATTCCAAGTCCTCATCTAGTGGATGTTATGGTTGCGTTTTCTTCATGAAAATTTGGGAAGGATTGTTCATACTGGTATCACAGTAAGTTTCACTGGGTGAGGTTCTACTGAACTGCCCTGTCTACTGAACAGGGTAAATACATGTATTTTGAGAAAATTCATTGAAATGGTTGACTTGATCAATCTTATTCCAGGAATTGTAGTTTTATGTCTCTTTGTTTCAGCTGTAAAGCAAAGGCTCATGCAATGTGAACTACCTGTTATCAATCAAGGAGTTCACTTCTTCAGTGACTGTGCTTCTTTGAAGTGCTGGGAGAAACAGAAATATTTATCATGTTCTCAAGGTGGTTTCTGAACCTTTCAATCTTATACCTAGATTACAGCCAATACCTCTTTCGTCAACCCTTTCATAGATTGTGAAATCAGCAGTTTAAAAAGACATTCTCAGCACAGGAAGCACAGAGGAAGCAGGACACATAATCAATCTTCAGACTCCCATGGAACCTGCTAACATGTTGTTATTTCTGTAGTCACCCTAAGGATTAGACTGCTTGGTAAAACATCTAATACTTATGTAAGGAAGTATGGTGCCACTGAGTATGGTGCATTTATTGTTTCGGTAGTCACCCCAAGGATTAGATTGCTTGGTAATACATCTTCACCATCTCTCTCTCTCTCTCCCTTTCATTCTGTGTGCTTTAGCCCTTTTCCCTCTCTCTGATATATTGCTGCATGTTGCCTATATTTTAATTATTTTTATAAAATATCCATTACTGCTTTTTTTTTCACTCAGCCAAGCACATTCTACAGTGAGATCACAGCTATTTGTAACAGTTGAAAGATACATTCAGCATGTTATCTTTCGAAATAAAGAAAACCAAAATGTAGTAATGGGTGGGTTTTTTTGCTGCTTTGGAAATTGAGTCAGAGAGAAAATAGTGACAACGTGGCTGTTATAGCTGTCATTAAGTATATGTGGAAGGCAAGGATCATGCTATCACAGAACTAAGTTAATATGATCTCCTCATGCTAGTGATACCTTGTTCATTGATGAGTAGAAACTGATATTTACTGTGCAGTGTTTCAATTCCACCAGCATCTTACCCGCTCCTGAATGCATTATTTGATTTACAAGTATTGTTCTACTTTACTTCACTGTGCTCTCCCTTTGCTTTTTGTTGCTTTCAGCCATTTCCCTCAGCTCCTGTAATAACCTTGATCTCTTCCAGTCACTTCGTTAGGCTCCTCTGGTAGCCATCCTCATGGCGAGCTCTTGACAGCACTCATCAATTCTGGATGTTCCAATTAATTGAGCCAGCACCAATCTCCTGGCTGCCTCTGTTAGCTCCTTCTGCCAATACTTCAAAACCTCCAGCAAAGCAATACTCTGGGATGGCAATAGCTCAGTGACCTCAACACAGTGAGACTAGGCTGGTAGCTTAGGCAGAAATTTTAGTCAGAAATATCCTGTCATGTCCCCCTGCTCCAAATTCAATTTTCAGCTCTGTTTCTAGGGATGTGTAATAAAATGGAAATCCCAAGAGATTACTGAATTAGTAATTTTTTGATTTTTTTTCCCCCTTACTGTTAGTAGGGGTATGTTGTTTCCTACACTGATGAGCTCATTAGGTAGTGAAATCAGAGGCCTTAAAAACAATGGGCAGTCCTTTCCAGTTGTCTTCTACTCATGCAGTTGGTATCAACATGCGTGTGTGTATGTTTGCGTGTGTGCGTGCGTGTGTCTGTGTGTGTTTGCGTGTGTGCATGCATGCGTCTCTGGTGTGACCTGAAACATCTAAGCACACAAAGTGAATTGTTCCAGCCAAATATTTAATTGTGAATTATTATCTGTTGGATTTTGGGTGCTGTTTAGATGGTCTGGGAAAAGCCCAAAGATGGCCTTGGGCCCCCGGGTTCGAAAGGACGAGAGGAAGCTTCAGAATTGTTCTCGGTCTCGGTGTTTATTAATTGCTTATCTAAAAGATTTTCTCTTGGCCTGACAGAGTTCTGCTCAGCAGTCAGCCATGGGCACACACACTGAGAGCCCCTGGGGCGGTCGTCTATCTTTATACCCGGAGTTACGTATACAATATTTATCATTTTTCTCCAATACCCTCTACCCATATTAACCAGTGTTCCCCTAGTAAGGTCCAATCCCGGAGTGCCAACATCACCACAGAAGATGGAGGCCTAGAGGAAGAAGAAGAAGGAGAAGGGCACGCCCCAATGCCTCCATCTTGCCTCTCTAGACCCCCCTGTACAGGGATCTTAAACCCTGTATCTCACACTCCAATTAACTTGTCCCTTCACCATTCACCCCAGTGAAATCCTCCCGTCCTCATACTGATGTCATCTCCCATGTGGGATCAAAGTCCAGCCACCAGACATTTCTGGCAACATTCCAGGACTCCCGAGCCCTCCAGGGGTAGTCTGGTTCACCCTGCACCCCAGTTCTGAGAGACTGAGATCCCACAATTATCTATGCAGCAAGCAAAATGAATATTTGCATGTTTTTATGAAATTTCAAGTGAAATAAAAAGGAAGAAACACTCTTTGCTGTAAGCTTCTCTAGTGGAGTATAAATTTGCTAGTAAGTGCTTTAAAATTATTACTTGTATACTTCCACATTAATTTAGTATGTTTTACACTTTCAACCATATAAAATAATTTGTGCTGTGGCCCAATGCAAACACAAATTAAGTCCACTCATCTTCTGCAGCTGTTCAGTAAGATGTCACCAAGGTTTAATTCAAGGCAGATACTTCTAATTAGAAAAATATTAAACCTTAAAGTCATTGAACGTTTAACTCAGTTATTGGGAGGCTAAATGCATAGTGCACAAACCTACTTCTACAGCAGAGAAAGAAATTAAGATATTGAAGTGAATGCAGATAAATACCTTTTTTTTTTTTACAGAAAGAAAGAGCATTCTTATCTAAACTACTCTTTACAGTCTTTGGTGCTACCACCAAAGAATTTGGTCTCCTTGAATCCACACACATTTATAGTTACATGAAGTATCATAACCAAACCCTTCTTTCTACCTACCTAGCTTGTAAAACTGAATTTGGTGGAAATATTCATCCTCAATTTCAAAGATCAGGGATGCAAGATCTGATCACATCTTTGTATATTGTCAGAGTATTTTTATGGATGTTATTCTCATTATGCTCAGAATCGAGTAATTTTTATGTTTGGGCTTAATCCTAACCAATCTACCTAGGATATTTCACTTTCAATAGAGCAAGTGGGAGCAGCGTAAGTTTGTCTAAAAGAAGAATTTGAGTTTTAATAAATGTACTTGATCAGAAAGATTTCTATATCTTTTATTTCCTTTTTTTTTCTTTCTTCTTGCTAGCAAGGAGAATTGTTATGTAAGGAAGTATGGTGCAACTAAGTATGGTGCATATGGCATTTGAATCGGGAACAGCATTTTTGCTGCATGTGATAATTATCTTACTGTAAAATGTGCTGTTTCCCTAGAGGAGTCTGGATCTCACAAAAAATGCATTTGAGTGCCTTTTATGTAGTTTATAAGTTATTGTCAGTGAAGGAATGATTCAGTTACTAAGTGATTAATCACAGGTTCCATCAGGTCTCAAACTGTGTATTGAAAGTTTATGGAATAAAAGAGTATTTCATGCACATGTCTGCACCTAATGAGTAATAACCACCTGGGAATGAGAACTGCATTTAAAAAAAAGAACAACAGGGCAACAGCACAAAGTACTAATCACTTGACTAATCTCTGTTGTCACTGAGAAACATACCTTTACCAGACAATCATAATTATAATGAAATTAAAATTAATTAATATTTTATTGTCAACAAGCAGCAAAGAAAATATTCAATATTTCCATCCTAACCAGTTTTTTGGCATTTCAGCAGCAAACAGAGGTAAAATTTGCTATACAGAATTTAATTCTGAGATACGAGGCATAAAAAAATATGCATAATTTCAAACAGAGATTTAAAATGCTAAAATGCTAATCTTTAGAGAAACCTAATTAGCATGCAAAGTGAAATATTTTATTGTGTAAATATTAAAGACCAAATTCTTTTAATAAAATACAAAATTGTCATACTTTTATTTTGTGGACGTACAAATGCTTGTAGCACGTACATTTCACCATCATGGTTTATCAAACTATTTTATATAGGTATGTTATTATATATGTCCCATTTTTCAATTTTCCAGTCACTAAATTTCAGATAAGGAGTAACCTTATGATGCTTAATTTTGACAGTAAGGTGGAATACAACACTGGAATGTTGATGAAGTAGATGATGAAATACGATAGAAAAACATAGACTTTTAAGTGCCGAACCATAGCACCCAAATCATCGCAGTTTTGCATAAAATATCAGTGGATATTCAATACAGAAAAATGGGAGTGTGAAAAATTGCTTAATCTAAAATTTCAAATATCAGCTTTCAGGTGAACAAGCAGAATAAATCTCCATCATCTTTAGGTGGTTCGAGCCGTTAATTGGTAGAACGGTATCTTTGAGTTCCATAGTGACACTGATAAGGAAGACTCGAAGAAATATCTTGAATCTTCACGTGTACTTCTTAAAATCTTAATTCATAAGTTGCTTGTTTAAACAATGAACCCTTGATCTTGGTGTACTGTTTGTAGTTTAGCTGCAAGACTGACCTGGGCACCCTGGGATCGCTTCATGGGCAATACAGAAAACTGGGATTGCATCAACATGATTTTTTTCACCCCAAAGTAGACAGCTAAAATTGTGGACTGAAAGCATACATTTCTCTTGTTCAGTATAGCATTATAGATCCATCAGATAAATGCTTGTTCTGGCATGGCTTCAATAAACCAATGAAAATAAAGTATTCCTTAGTCTGGAAGTCTGCCTTTGTGGTCCTGTCAGTAATTATCTTCCACAGATGCTATATGGCAGAAAAGACAATAAGCTAATGGACTTGAAGATTTCTCAAATCATGTAATTACTGAAAAGCTGGTGGCTCTGTCTTTATTTATATTTCTTCTCTAGCTTATTTTCAAACAATAAAAATCAGCAGACTGATTTATCTGTGTTCTGTACTCACAGCTAAACAATACAGACAGCTATTTTACCAAAAACTCCACCACCGAGAGCCCTACTGTCCTTCACAGTACCAAACTTTTGTTGTGCTTGACCTTCAGATGGTAACCACCAACAGATTTCTAAAAGTGTTTTTCTAAAAGAATTAGATGATGAATAAAAGGTGGCTCTGCACTTGCTTCCTGAATAACAGCAGAAATAAAAGTTTTGCTGAATTTATTCTGACAGCCTAGATAATGGTGTCATAAACAGGGCAACTTCTCAGTCAGAGCAAAAAACCTTACTTTTCATGTTGATGGTATATGGACCTCTTTGCACTTTTCATCTATCTCTTATTTTTAGAGGGACATTAGATAAGTGCATCAAGGCAATTCTTCTTGACTTCTCAGGATTTATTCAAATCTAATGAAATTATCTCTTAATATTTTTACTGGTTGGTAGACTGGTAGAGAAACACATTGGATAGTTAGTAGTGATGTCAGAACACAAGCCTTAAGTGTGAGTTTGTGAGATTCTCTTCGTTCCAGAGATTTAGCTAAATTTTTAATTTGGTGCAGGGAGACCTCGTTGGTTTTACTGAGTTTTGTTGCACTTACTGTTGAAAAAAAATTACTTGTTTGTCAGTCCTGATTTGTTCTAATTTGATCACTACCACCTCTAACTTAAATGAAACTGAGAAGGTGCATCAAGAGAAAGCAAAAGTGCTGGAGGACTTATATAGCATTTGAATGAGTTCTGTGAAAGTCACTCTAGACAAGACAGAGGTAGCAACCTTTTTCTGATGACTGGGGAGGAATTACTTCTCCTGAAAAACCTGTGTACACTTGAGGACTGTATTAATGGATATTTAGATGAAGAACTAGTCATGCCAGTATTTCTGTTGCATGGGCTGATCTGGATTAACCAGGATATAAAGGATAAACATTTCTCCTTTACATAGTGAACTGTAAGGGTGAATCTTTTGAATATCAACTTTATTTTATTGATATATAATTTTTATTAACCAACATCTGAAAATCAAGAGGAAAACATAGCTGATCAAAAATGCAGATGGTTGCTTCATTTACACTATGCACTAAACCCATATTCCACAGACTAGATTGGTTTTCAGTTGCTTTCTGGGAACACATGTACTCTGCAAAGGTGTTTTCATTCACAGAGGAACAGAACTTGACCTTGTAGAAAATTAGGGCTTGTTAAAAACTCTTTATGTTACAAAATTTTCTTGCTTAAATCTTTTTTTTTTTTTTCTCTGAGAAAGTTTTAGAGCCTTCAGATGAGAAAATTTTCATTGGGTTAGAGACACAATGTCTGATACTGAGACACTGAAAGAGGAGAATAATTATATTTTGGGAGAAATCATTCACAATAGTTATTAGCTATGTTATTATTTTTTGTAAGGTGTTTTGAACTTTGGTAAGGATTTAATAGAATGGGTTGGAGTGCAAGAATATTTTCTTAATGTGGTGAATTAAATATACTTAGCCTCTTTCTTCCTGCTTTACAACTTCTGCCTTCACACAGATTGAGTATCTTTCACAAAATTTTAATTATCTTTCACAAAATTTTAATTAAGTGTCTTTCACAAAATTTTAACATTAAACTTTCATGCTGTGATCTGATTCTGGTGTGTCCCATGTGGTAAAGATAACCCAGGCAGTGGATGGACACAGGGTTTGTGTTTCTCATGCATTTCCCATTGTTTTGTGTCTGTGGTCATATAGGTAGAATTAATATCTAATTACATGATTTACTTAGATCATGTTATCATGCAATATAAAAATTGAAATCATACACCCAGTCCAAGGCTCCTTTAAAGAAGAAGGTAATATGGCAAGATCAATTGAAATAGTTTTTCAGCATTTTGTTGCCTTAACTTTCAGAAAGACAGCAAGACAGCGAATGGAAGAAAGGGGAAACTCTGTGACTTGAACCTCAAAGTAATGTCACTTAAAAGCTTCTGTTTTCAGGAGCTGTATGAAATGAAAAAGCATTCCAGAATGTGGATGGTACCTCAGAAAGTTATTTGAAGTTCTTCTCTTGACTGTCAGGGAAAGTAGAAGCAGAGAGAAACAGAGTATAATTTTAGTCCCTAAGAAAACATTTAATTCCCCCTTTGTTATTGAATATTAGAATTGCACAAGCTGATTCAGATAATTTTAATTAATTTCCCCCAGGCAGTATTTTGGGTGGTGACTCCAAACTTACCTGATATTAAAAGAGGAATTTGCCAGTGAAATTAGGTCTAAGTGTGCAGGTTACAGCAGCTTTGAGACAGAAGCAAATTCCACACTGGTAAATAATGTAAATTTATAAACCTGTTTATTCTGGCTTAGTGGAAAAGTACATTGATATTTCCCTTGATAAATATTTGAAGCACTCATCGTCTTTTAAAATCATCTTTTATAAAAGCAGAAAAAGAAAATAACATAAATTGTACTCACTTTCTCTTCTGCATTTTTGAAAAGAGTAATATTTTTGTGCAGCAGAAGGCTACAGCACCTTGGGTGTGGAACCCTGTGATTGTCTAAAGCAGGCTGAAGATCTGCAGAACTGACTCTGTAACATGAACTTCCTCAGTCAGCACAGGTAGGCAGTAAACATAGGGCTACAATGCTGCTTCTCTGTTTTCTCTTCAGATCTGAATTATTTTCATTGTGTTTTAATTACCAAGATAACTTATGTAAATTTTATATGTGAAAATTCATCTTTTTCCTTTCCCCTTTTTCCCCCCAGTTATTCCTCATATGATTATGCGGTTTATGAAAGAAAATGCCTCTGTACAGAAATAGGTTGCTGTATTTTCATCTCTAGAGTAGGACACAGTTTGTGCTGAAGGAAATCTGGAAGTATTGCCCTTAAAGGATTACAGGACAGCATCATTCAGGCTCATGAAATGTAGTGCATATTAATAAATATGCAAATTGAGTTCTACTTCATGTTTAGTGATCATATGCCTGTGTTAACAACAAAAAAAAAAAAGTGGTTTTTAAAATATTTTTCAAATATGGCTCTTCTGACCTAAACTATAGACAGCTAGAAAGGTGGCCTGCATTCTTCATTCAAACTTCAAAGAAATGGTATTCAGGACTCCAACTAATCCAATAAATAACAAAAAAAAAAATCATGCACATCCCTCAAAAGAGCACTTACTTTAGAAATAAAAAGGAAAAAAATCCTATAATAATAATAACAACAACCACTAAAATAGCAATAATAACAGTAACAGTAATAATCCTACCTAAGCCCCAGCAAAATGCACTGTGAAAATCCTGCAATGAAAATACCACTCTTTTACATTGTGGTAAATAACACAGGTGAATGCTTTGTGCAGCATTATCAGTTGTACTAAAGTACATACAGTATGCATGTATAAAAATCTGCTCCTGTCTCACCAGTCTGAAGCAATCTCCTCTTCCTAAAATAGACAAAATAGACATCAATCAATCAATCAATCAATCAATAACATCACCTTAAAGCAAAACACTGGAAAAACAAAAGAGTTTTTGCATGTAACCAACATCAAATAATAACAAAATAAGAGGAAAGGTGAGGTCAGACTGAAAATTTTACCTTTGGTCAGTGCCCTTCATTTAATCCAGACCTTCTCCAGCAATTGGGTCTCTTCTGTGACCTGTCTTTGGCGGAGAAATTAGGTCTAAAAAAGCAGTATTCAAACTCTTTTGAAAAAGATCAAAGCCAAATCTATAAATCTACCCTTGAAACTGACTGTTAAATGTTGTGGATGAAATAACAGGGCTCCAAAGTACATATTTTAGAAGAAAGAATCCCTCAGGTAGATGTAATTTTTGAATGGTTTTGAGGTACACAACCTGATGAAGGGTAAGATGTGAATGATGGAGTCAAGAATAAGAGGTTGAGACCTTGGCAAGCTGGGTGGTAAATGTTTTTAGAGTTTCAACCTGAATTCTGGACAACAAACAACCAAACTATACAGCATCAGCCAGTCTGGAAAAAACCTACAGCTCATCACAGACAAGGAAGCTCCAATAGCTTCTGCTATTTCTTCTTTTTGTTTCCCTTATTTCTGCAAATCAATGTTCAAATGTACTGAATCTTCTCTCCCTACTTATGTCTTAATATACGAAACATGTCTAGGAATATTCTGGGCACAAAGAGCAGCTAACATAATATAAGCTATGTTCATGTAAAACAGAGTTTCCAAAGTGGGAGTGGCAAAACTTCCTTTTGAGGATGACACCTGAGACCTCACAAGTTCTGAAGCATGCCCAGTTTTGTCTGGAAGAGTTAGCTGGCCTGAGCCCAAGGAAAGTCAGGGACCAATCTCAGTCAGTTGAATAGACTTTCAGGTCTTGGTAGCTGGTAAAGCTGCTGAATGTTCTTCAGCTTTCTTGTCTGTCACATGCAGGGCTTCATGCTGAGGGTAATTTTCCTCCCTAAGCTAGTGCTGGAAAAGAACAATTTTTATACACTCATACAGTCACTTGAAATTTGCTGTGTTGGGTTAAAATATTGGAGCTCCTACATGCCAACATTTTTTTCTGTAAGAGGCTTCAATCTGATCCTGAGTATGAGGCATCATTTTTGTCTCTGCATTGCAATAATAATAAAAATATTTCAATAAAAATTTCAATTTAAAAATAAAGTGACAATGCTTCCATTTGTTTGATTTTAGGGTGTAGTTACCTGAATAAATGTTACCCTGAATTATCACGCAATCATCAAATAAAGGTACATATGTGCAGGTGTAAAGGTACTTGTATGCAGTTATTAGCAGGTATAGGTGTCTATATGCATAAGTAAAGGTCCTAAATTATGTGATTAAGTATCTAAGTCACAGAACAATCTTGTGCTGACCAGAGATACTGCCTCTGCTTAATAAGACACATTCAAACCTGTCCCTTTTCACCTAAATTCATATTCATCCTGTGTCCATTCAAACAGCCTAACTTTGTTTCACTGCTTCTGTCCTGACTGCAAGTTTAACTCTGTGCCATTGTCCCAAATAACATATACCAGGGAAAAAGCTCACAGACACAGGCAGCAAAGAGGCAAGAAACTAACATCACTAACTCCAGCTTTTAAAAACAACACATAGTAAGCATATAGTAAGACCTGCATTTCTCTTGGCCAACATACCAAGCAGCTTCAACTTTTAGACCTAATTGGACTAAGCTACAAATTATACAATATTTAATTACTCATTCAATGAATATATCTTATTTTCCTGATTATACACATAGATATGAAGAAAAAAATCCCAATGAAGTTATTTTCATTATGAACAGAATTGTTTTCAAAGAGAATTATTTCCTTGAATCATCAGTAGAACTTTAGTTTTTATGCCAGCATTACTCAGCCTGAGACTGACTGCTTAAGAAAATAATAAATTTTTTCCATTAATATGCAGATGCAAAATGTTTTTAAAACAATCACTCTTGACTAATTAAATGGAATAATGGACTCACTTCATAACATCACTCTGCAAGTTTTCTTTAATAGAACTTCCTCTCGTGTTCCAAAATGGCCAACTAGATAAGAGTGACAGCTGTTGGGGTGGCAGAAGCCAGTTCCAAACTGATGATAAAAATAATGACTTTTCTTCTTTAAAAAAGACACATTTTCACATAGTGTGGTGGAAAAGATGCAACAAATCCACTTGTAGTGGCAGACTGGCATTTCTTAGCCTTTTCAAACACTTGCTTTAGTTTTGCTGATTGCGTCTAGGGACCCAGAAAATGTAGACACAAAAAAAATGGACACACCTGCTGGTATAGTTCTCAATCTAACTTGTAACCTATTTCTAGAGTAAGAGGGAAGGGAAGGGAAGGGAAGGGAAGGGAAGGGAAGGGAAGGGAAGGGAAGGGAAGGGAAGGGAAGGGAGTCTCAGTTCACAATTTTGTGGTTCCTCTGTCAAATCCTTGGAAGACTGAGCTAGATTTTCACCCTGCTAAAGACTTTCCTGACAGTGCCCAGTTTGAAATTTCTTTACATTTCATGAAAAAGTTTTTTACACAGTTTGACATTTTTGTTTCAGCCAAAAAATAGCTATTCATTCCTTGTTTGCCTTGAAGATGCATTTTTCAATGACTAAATAAATTCTTTCCAACTCTATCCACTATTTGACATTTTTTGCCCCCATGCTTAGAGGTATTAATACTATTTTGAAGTCCTGCATAATGAAATTGCTGTGTGTGACTGAAACAGAGAGACTGCTAATAGAAGTCAGAAATAAAATCATTACAATGCCTCCTAAGGCATTGGCTTATATTTTAACAAAATCTTCCCTTTGACTTTCTCCTCCTTTGCATTATCATAGGACTTCACTGGTATTCCAGCAGATAGAGAAAAACAGGAGGTGACATTTTCCACATCATTTTAACACACACACATGCATCACTTGAGATACACATATCTATGTAAAGCAAAGGATACTAGAAACAGTAGAGTAAGGCATTCATCTCACAGGTGACTGTTCACACAACTTGATGAACAGCTCATACTCTGACAATGAAGCACATTTAGAAACACATTTATTTCTTATGAACAGGTGTGATTTGGAGAAAAAAAACTCCTCATGATCAAAGGAATAATTGTGGCAAGTATGTGGATTGCCTTTCAATTTGTTTCTAAATGTTGGGCTACTGAACAACTTAAATAATAAAGTATAAAGTAAGCTCTGTCATGACACTTTAAAGAATCTATTTTACAGTTTGGTTAGATTTTCAGAATAGTTTATGTCTGGATTCACTATTTTAAGGATTAATGATTGATCCCATTTTTTCCTTTTTTTAATGCAAATGGCTCTTTTATAATTATAGTCTTTTAGCCTTTCTGGCCTTCATCATATTTTAATGTATATTACTCCTTTGCTTTAGAAAACAACTCAATTTTACATTTGGGAACTGAACAAAGGGAAAATTATCTATGTGCTCCTTTGGCAATATTGCATTCTAATTTTTCTTCAGCTTTAAAATTTATTGCACAGTTATATCCATGAGCAATGAATCTTAATATTATCTTGACAAGCTTATTTTTACATTTGTCAAAGTCCAAGGGAGTAGAGAAGATCACCATGGCAGGTTGTTCTACCTTGGCAGACCTTTTAAATAGACAAAGACACAAAAAAAGGACAACTCACATCTGTCCAAAATTTCTGTTAGTGTCACATTGTTCTACTTTTGAAGAAGGAAAACTTCAAAGGTATTTTTATTGTTTCAAACTAGTGGCTGCTTATACCCAAATGAAATTTTCACAGCATCAGCATGTCTCTGTTGGCTAAATGCATCTTCTTTAATCTGAGTAGAGACATTTCTTCCCTGTTTCAGATCAATGGGGAAATTTCAGCATTTCCAGCCAGCATATTAGACATTATGCAACATTTATGCCTTGATGTGCGTTTGTCTAAGAATTATGATATATGTTGCTCAGAGTAAGAATTATGAGGCAACAGATCAGTCATCCAAAACAGAGTCAAAAGACCAGCAAAAATCTGACAAATTTGCTGATAAGAGAAATATCTTGTGTATGAATAAACTCCAGCATTGAAGACAGGTGTTTGAACACTGATATCTACCAATGAAGTCTAAAAAAGGTGAAAGAAAAACTGGGGTTTGGGTCTTCAAAAATCCATTGCTGACTGTATATCCACTCTTCCAATAATTTTAAAAAGCCTTGCATTACCTTAAATGCAACTTAAACCATTTCTCGATGTTTTAGAAATCTTCAGCTTTGGAAACTGTTGCTGAGTCTCTAAAAGCAGTGTCTAAATCTTCACATCCTTTGGTCCCAGGAGAGGTGTTTACATCATTACCATGTGCTGCAACAGTTAGGAAATGGGATAGCTTTTACCATCATCATGAATACTCCACATAATTGTGGCTTAATCAGAAAGGTCCCAAGGGTAGCATAATGGTACTTAATTAGGGTAGTAGTGTCATCAGGCAAAGGTTGCTCTGTAATTAAAGCACAGAACTATGCAAATCACTTCATCTCTCTCTCCTTCTCTTTTTCAGAACAAAGGGTACTTTTTATATGGGCAGATAGTGACAGGACAAAGGGCAAATGGTTTTAAACTGAAAGAAAGTAGGTTTAGATTAGATGTTTAGGAAGGAAATTTTAACTCAGAGAGCGATGAAGCACTGGAACAGGCTGCCTAGGGAAACTGCGAATACCCCATGTTAGATGGGGCCCTGAGTAACCTGACCTAGGGAATGATGTCCCTGCCCACAGCAGGATTGGAACTTGGTGATCTTTAAGGTTTCCTCAAGCCATTCCATGATTCTATGAGTCTATGATTATAACAAGGAAAGGATCAACCATCCATTCCTGTCTTTTGCTTCAGAAGTAACTTATGTTAGTAAGAAAAATAAGGAAAGATGAAGTTTTAACAATCTTCCTGTGTAGTATACCCAGGGCTAGTATGTTCTGTATTCATTTAACAGTCGAGTTACAACCCGTCAAATTTAGATCCATTTTGATCTCTGGGGTCTCTGGATAGTCAGTGTCCTATTTATCCTTGATGGTGAGTCATGCAATTACCCTCTTTAAGAGGGTTTAAGAAGTAAGATGTTCTCTGCTGCACTATGTATCTCAAAAAAAGAATTGTGAAAGTTGAGGTTCAAACATCTGTTCCTGTTAACATCCATCAGAAATATCCTGTTAATGAAGAATTTGGGGAGGAAAAGAGAGAAGAATTATAGTTTACAATTTTCCAAGAACACTGAATGCAAGACTGTGAAGGGGTGTTTATGATTTGCATATTCGTGGTAGAGTGCCTGTGTAAGAATAAACAGTGCAAAGAGAAGGAGTAGACTCTCAATGTGTTGGGAACTGTTGTCCTCTCTAAACTAAAAGAATTTATACCTAGCCCCTGGGAAAGGCAAGATTTCATATATTTTCCTCTGCTGAATATTTTGCTAAATAGGAACAATGTTATCTTGATACTCAATAAAAGAACTTTTCTCCTGATAAGAATAATTGATAATAATAATGCCATGCACACACCTTCTTGACATTAAATTCTGTACTCTTTTTTTTTATTTCTTTTATTCTGAGGGCAATTTATGATTAACCTATTTTATAAAACCCAAACCCCTTGTCAGTATGTGTTGCTCATTACAAACTCATTCTCCCAGTACCACTGGTTGCCTGAGGATGGCAATGCATAACCTCTCATAATTATCTGTTTATAGCTGGGCTGAAAGTCTTTTTCTCATGGTGTAACTTACAGAGAGTGGCAGCCTCCCATCTTCCCTGCTTTGAGCAACAGTGCCAACAGCAAGTTTTTCACAGTAATCCTTGTGGCTGGAATGTGCTTGTATGGAGAACATCACAGGAACAACGCTTCATTGCCAAAAATTCATCGTGTAGCTTCAACAGATTCTATTCTGGGAAGAAGTCAGTCCCCAAGGTATATTAGCCACTGGAGAAGAGTAAAAAATTCTGGAAGATGTGCATGGTTGTATAAATAATTCCCTATTTCCAGAGAATCAAGTGATGCAACTTGGCACCCCAAAAAAGATTAAGTTTTTTTTTTTACTGGAGAGTTTTTTTTGTTCACAAGATGGGTGTGGGGAAATTTGTGTACACAGATATAAATATTTCTCATATCTATTTCCAGTACAGCCCAGTGAACTTGCTGTTGGGAAAAAAACTGAAAGTCCCTTAGATGTAAATCTTCCTAAGAATTTTTTTATATGATTAATCCTTCCATAGAAAAAATAATTTATATTAATATTATCTGAGCTCTAGGTGAGACTGCCCAGTAGATTCCATAGACATGCTTTAGTTCAGGAGTCACTGTGCTGACAACTTCACCTTTCTTCCAGTTCTTCCCTAAGCCAAACAGCAGAACATCAATGGCTTTTAAAGTTCACTCAGTTCCTTTTTTAGTTTATGGTGTGATATCCAGCTTTGATCTAAGTTGCTGAATTTCTGAAGGTACAAAAGTCGTAATTAATAATGAATATAAATTGCAAGCAAGAGTAAACTGCACAAAAACATTGCTCTTATAATCTCATTATATGTTAGAAAATTTTGTGCTCTAAGGCCGCTGATTTAAAATTTGGATGAAGTGCCTTACATAATTTGCAAACTCTCACAGCTCTAAGCAATATGTAAGGACATTTTCTTATGGTAGTAATTGCAATTATTTTTAAATAACTCCTTAATTTCAAACTTTTACACAAATACTTATCAATTTGACATGATAGGATGAAAGTTAGCTTTTGCCAATTTTTAGATTTGTCCCTGGGAGTGCATAATGTCTTGACTGTAGGCAGTCATGAATGTGATTGTTGGATGTCCAGTTAGTATCCATATAAATCAATGGCCATGCTCACACACCAAAAAGTCCATCCTCACTAGGAAACAGAGAAGCTGGAAAGCCTGGCTATGTTACCAGGAATTCCTGTGCAGGGAGACTTCTTGGAGTGAAAATCATCTCCATCATTGTAAATATCTCTGATAAATTTAGAGGGGTGTATGTGCATTTACATTTCAAGTTATTTTCAGAAAGAGGAGGGAGAGATGAATGAAAGGACCATGATTTCCCACAAAAGAAAGGTACTTTATAAATGACCAGATACTTTATAAATCATCTCTGCATGCTGATCTTGGATGTCTCATGTCCTTATGCAATTTTTAATGCCAGAACAGTCAGTACTATATATTTAATTGCCTCAGATCTAAAGATTTTGGAGTATTTTAATTTTCACATGCCAAGTTATTTTTGTGTAATTTTAAAATGCATAAATAATGCATTGCAGAGGTGACATAATGAGGGTATCACTGATGACATGGAGATGCTGCATAAATATGATTAAAGGTTTATCAAACTATAGAAGTGTCAGCTATACTTGGTAGAAATGCTAGACAATTTGTGACAGGCCTTTAAAAAAAAGACCACAAAACTATAGATTTCTTTCTCCATAGTTTTTTCACAAGTAAATAGGAAAACTGTGTGAGAAACAGGCACTGTTTGGTATGATGTGCACCAGGGGAGAAAATGTGAATTAACAAATAACCAATTTAATTTCTATTTTAATTCATAATAAATAACACCAGCATCCCATGACTATTCTTTTTGTGCTAATAGTTATTCATCTGAATGGCATTTGTGAACATCAATATAATCTGCACAAGAACAATGAAATCTAAAAGCATACAAGAATAAATTAAGGTATTTTTACGAATGAAAACTCACTTAGAAAATTGTTGAATTTCTTTTGTTTCTAGAGAATTTCTCTTTCCTGCTTTAAACTGTTTTGGCAGCCTGTGGACACTTACTAGGAAGTTGGAATGTCAACTGCCTCTGGTCATCTGTCTTGGTGGTACAGTTTTTAGCATGCCTGCTTCTGATGGTGCCAAACAAAATTGTGCAGTTTAATCCAAATATGTCCTTCCCTATTTAATGCCAAAGTGTGTCCTGCAAGAAAACCATGGGAATGGACTGCTCAGAGAGGTGATGGAGCCATGGTTCCCCAAGGTGTTCAAGAAAGAGCTGGATGTGACACTTAGTGCCGTGTTTAATTGACTGGGGTGATCATTCAAAGGTAAACTCGATGACTAAAGAGGTCTTTTCCACCCTAAAGGATTCTGTGATTTTTCCTAGGATCTGTGACTGATAAAATGCAGAGCTGAGACCATAATATTTCAAGTGAAAGTCACCACACATCTTTCATCTTAAAATAAGGATAATGGAATTGAAATTAAAGTGCTTACATTTAGGTCGTAAACATGCAACCAGATTCAAATGAAACAAAATATAATGTGTAGTGGAGATAATGGGATTATGTACCTAATGATCACTTAATGGTTATGCAAGCATGATTAATTTAGTCTACACATAGCTCAATTAGCACATAAAAAATATCTGTGAACAACATTTACTGTCACTTGTCTATCTCCTCCTTCTAGAGAAAATTTTATTAATGCCAACAACTACAGGAAAATCATTGCTCATTATTCTTCTGCAAGTACTGATTCAGGGATTCCTGTGAAACAAAGGGCTCATTTGTCTGTATCTTAACCAGGTTAGGTTTTCTCTTAGCATGCCTTTTTTGTTTAGTCTGCCCTCATGGACTGTCCAGATACTTTCACTTCAAAAAGTGATTGTTGTTGGTTAGTCAATGAGATCTCTTGCTAAGGAGAGTTCTGCTGCAGAAGATTCTCCAGGTCAACATTTTCCTGGAACTTTAGACTGAAAATTAAGAAAATTAATTTCAGGACAGTCATATTTACATTTTCTCTAATATTAAATACAGACTGGTGCTGTTTTAAAATATTATAACCAAAAATGTATTTCATTAAAATGAGACAATAAGTTTTCTATGCTAATTTGAGGAGAGCTATTTGGAGAAAGGAAAAAAAATCACATTGCAGCCAAGGACAAGTCTTGTTACTATTGCTGGCAGCTATGTTATTTCTGAAACATTGGGATAGGACTCACTGATGTGTACAGTTCAGACAATAATATATATATTTTAGTCAATACAGTAAAACACAACTTTCTCCTCTGGTAACCATATAAGTCTCTTTAGCTCATTGTAACTTCTGTGATATCCAAGTGAAATAGCATCAGGGTGAAAGCTAAGATAAAAATCCATCTGGATTCAGTAATTTATAAATCCAGTAAGCAGGAACAGCTTTGATAAAAAGAGACACATTCCTACTGTCAACATTTTCTATTCTTCTACCATGAGCAAAGCTGAAGCTTATGAAATCTCTTGCTGTTTGTAATGCAGCCTGCATTCTCTAAAGGGGAAAAAGAAAAGAAAAAAGAGTTCACAAATTATTCTGTTTGATATGTTTTTCTAAAAATACTTTTTCTGCCTCAAGATAGATTGGCAAGGGATAATACAAGACGAGGATTGTTTGTATTTCTTTGCTTTAATATTGTACTCGGTCTCCAGAAACAGTAGAGCCTGTGGACGTAGCTGAATATTTCCAGGCAGTGCAGCACCAAAGACCAGCCTTGCTCCCTCTCAGTCAGCAGAGATCTCTTCAATGTCACCAACAGGAAATTAATCAGATGCCATGTGCACTGCAGTGAAAGGCAAGTAAAAGGGACCATTAAAAAACTGCAGCTCCTTGAATCTAGACTACCAGCTAGGCATGGTCTCACTTGGAGGTAAATTTTTAAAATAATTAAAATAATTTTAGAAAATTAGAACTTTAAATGTATTAATAATATTAATAACCTCTAAGTAGGCTGAAGGGAATTGCCAGGTATCCTCTTATACCACATGTAGATGGAAGGCTTGAACTTCTCTTGTAGATGTCGATATGGGTTAGATAAATGGACAGTGAGGTGGATTGGACACCTGTGAGCAGCTGGTCCCAAACAGAGCTGATCAGCAGCACCAAGCCCAGCTGCAGACAAGGCACAGGTGGGGTATCCTGGGGGCTGCTGTGGAGACCACTGTTAAAGCCATCATTAACTATGGGGGTGGTGGGACTGTGTGGACCTTCGGGCAGTTTGCAGATGATATAAAATCAGAAAGAGAGATTGCTGCACCAGATGGGTGTGCTGTCATTCAGAGGGACCTGGACAAGTTGGAGAATTGGGTAGCCAGGAGTTTTATGTAGTTCAACAAGAGAAACAATCAAGTCCTGAACCTGGGAGAGATAACTCCAGGCATAGTACAGGCCCAGGAACAAACAGCTGGGAAACAGCTTGGAAATGTCACCCTGGCCTTGCTGCCAACACTCATTGTTCTGTCCTATTTTAGCCAGCATAGACCTCTGAAAAATAAGCTGGTGTATCGATCCATCTGAAAAGAAAATGTGTTTTTTAGAGTTAATTTTAATCTAGATACAGCTCCTTCCTTAGCCAGCACAAACCTACTACAAGGGAAATTACAACAACAGGCAAAAAGAATAAAGAGGGAACAGGTGGGATCAGAAACTTGTGTTGCATCTAAGTGACCATGTAATTATAGACTGAACATGTGTGCCATCTGTCAGAGAAAAATTTTGCACATCACCTGCAAAAAAGGTATTATTCTTTCACACAAATTATAACATCATGAAATTGTCTTTTCCACAGAATTCTTGACAGTGCTTCTTAGTCAGATATTTCTTCAGTGCTAAGTTTTTCACTAAAGGGTGATTTGAAATAGCTTATAGTTTTTCTAAAAAAGAATTTCCTATGTCCTGGATTTATTTCTAGGCACATAAATAAAATAGGACCATAATATTAAAATACATGTGTTTTCAGCTTGTCTTGTTTCCAGAGAGAGCAAGTCAAAGTCCTAATTAGAGCATACAACAGTGTTGGGTTTTCACTGAAGGTAAAATACTCTCTGAATTTGTGCAAACAGAAGCACAAATAAAAGATTATCCCAAGAGATGTGAGCATCCCAGCAAGGATGGAAAAAGATACAGGGTGCATATAGTAAGAAGAAAGAACCTGGTGTGTGTGTGTGTGTGTGTGTGTTTAGAAGTTAAAATGCATTATCAAAATATGCTGGATCAAAGAGTGCAGTATATGTGCCCTAACTTAAGGACCCAAAATTATATATTTAAGTTTAATTTAGTCATTGTACTTTCCTGTCCCATCCCATGAAGAGAAGTAAGATTATATAGAGAGCAATTAATCTCAATCCATGGTGATTGCCTAAGGAGCCAGAGAATTTATGCTCTGGCAGTACCTATTTGCCATGTAACATGCCATGTAATGGTTTTTTATATGTCTCATTATCATTCACTGGTTCCAAGTTTATTTTCACAAGGAATAGCTAAACCTACCAGAGAACATCTCTGCACATATAAGGGCAGCAGGAGGGAAATAGAAAACAAAAGGCAAATTTAGATAGTAGATGCCTCTTCCATTGCAGCTCCTGGGATATGGAGGAGTTTAGTACGGCAGTTTTGCAGTTAATTTCAAAAGTAAAAAGAAAACCAAACCAGCAGAGTCCATTGTTATTAACAGGCAGCAGTTTTGAAGGCAATGATTAGAGTTTCCATTGAAATGCATTCAATAAGGTCTTCTGGCTTTTTATGCATCTTCCATGTGGAAACCATATCTATGCTGAAAGGTTTTCTAGACAGCAATCAACACAAGCCAGTAAAATGACACTCCATGTCATCAAACATGCAGTGAAAGGTTTTTACAGTACTGAGATCATCAAGTAAATCAAGCCTTACCCAGTGCAATCCATAAAATTAATCAGGCACAACCTACCCCATACAGCTTAGAACAATCTTCATTGCAAAAGTTTTAAAAAATAAACACATTTGAGCCATTAAATACGTTACTATATGCTTGTATCAGTTTAATAGCTTAATTAGCATAGTTTTAAATGAAGTTTTAAACTCTTCATACAGTTTCATTTTCTCAAACATCTGAATGAAAAAAAACTTCATTGAAGAAGTGAGGAAAGATGACCATCCACTATGTAAAATTCCACTTTACCTTTTACCTCTCCTTAGGTTATGTATCAAAATCAGCTTTTGAAGGGTTGCTGTGAAGTAGCCCTCTGAAAATGGCTCAGTATGATTTATCATCCCTAGAAATATTGAAAAAAAATCTTGGTTTGAAGATCAGATCCCAAGAAAATGGAGACAATGTGTTCAAATAGCAAAGCTGGACAATGCCATTTTTATTAGCATGAATATTCCAAAAAGAGATGTTCCTCTTCCTTACAGTTCCCAGTGGCTGCTGCAGACTAACTCCCTGCATCTGGAAGAGGCTACTATTCTGTCCCACCTTCCTAGTTTCTACACTTCCTTCCAACACTGCAATAAAAGTATGCTGGCTGCCACTGGAGCTGTGACTGTCCTGTCATTGTGGGAATTTCATAATAGAGCAAGTTTGGAAAGGCTGGATGTTTGCTAATCACTCATCCAGTCTGGCAGGTGAAAGGATGCAGCGGAGGTAGTCAGTGGAGTGCTGAGAAAGTCAAGTATGTGTCTGTCCGTCCATCGCAGCTGCTAATAATGCTGGGCCACATTGGCCCTATGCTGCCACCTATTCGTGGGAGCTAATTATTCATTGGCTATTTGCTTTTGCTATCAGCTGTAAAGTTACACAACCAATAGACAACAGCATCATGTAATCAAGTAATAATCAGTCCCCCAGGTAAAATTATCATCGTATGAAATTATCCTGCCATTACTTTTTAATAGGCTGCCTAATTAAGGCAATATATCTTAATATATTGAATCCTTGTTGAGTCACAAAATAATTGATACATTGAATCCTTGTTGAGTCGCAAAATAATACCTCTGTAAGAAAAATGTAGAGGTTGCTAAGGATTATTTTGAGGCTGGTGAAGCTGTTTCTGACAGCTGCCAAATGAGCTCTAATATATTTCATAGCCATTATTAAATTGGCATCGTATGCCGTGAGATTCCTATTTGCTAATAATTTCTACATGCTTGCCTTTTTGCAACAGTGGTTCTTAATAGGTAACGAAAGTTAGAAAGAGGTAATAGAACATATTGCAAGGTCTGGAGAAACTCAAACTTCTCTCAACAAAACAGCAGTTGTGAGAGCTCATAATGAAACACAACAGGATGTGGGGATCTGACTGACAAATCACTTTTAGCACCTAGAAAATTTCAGATGCATATTACTTTGTCAATAAACCAAGTTTTATATAGACTTAGCTAAAAGTCAGAAGTGTTTATGGCATGTTATGACAGTACTTTGAAGCCAAAGACTTCTCCTAATGAAACAATTTGAAAAAATGTATTCCAGTACAAAAAAACCTTCGGATGGTAGTCACACAGTTGTGTACCCTGGCTGATTGAGCATCTTCTGTGTACATTTATACATTACTTACCACTCCAGTGGTGCTTCTGAAGAAATGTCACAAATTCTATCCAATTATGAGGGGAAAACACAAAAATGTTATACTCTGTACCAAAAAGGTAAGGAATGAGAGCTATGAAATAAAATTGATCCAAACAAATATAAGAAATGTGAAGTTAAGCTCAATTATTTTAGCACGTCTCTATAATTAGGTAGGCAAAAGTCCTGTGTCATTATAGATCCATGCTCTTCTAATTTATTTCTTGTGTGTAATTTCCCTGCACTCCAGTAAGTAATATAATACAGCACCTGAAATGGGTGAGTTCTCTCTTTTCCAGAGAGTATATTCCCCAGGTGAATTGATCCCCGAAGAGAAGTTATAGCAAAGCCTTCCTCAGCATCTTCTAGAAATGAGCATGTAGATGCAGCATTTAACTTTGGAGCCAACACAGCAAGGCAAACAAACAATGAAACCAAAAAAACAGCTACCAAAAAAAAAAAAAAAGAAAATTAAATTTAGATTACCCTTGGGAACATAGTCCAATTTAGAAAATCACTGTTCATACACTGAATTGGGCATCATTCATAGCAAACCATAAAATTGGTTTTCTTGGCTGGATTTTGCAGGGGACATCCCATGCTACTAAACAAAGTCCTTGCAAGTAAGTGAAATACTACAAATTGCAACAAATAGATATCTCCTGCAGCTTTACACAATTTTCAAGTCAGTGTAGGTCTGGTCCAAGGTAAGTTCAGATGCATTTAACCTATCATAGGGTAAATGGAAACAGCAGGAGGAGTGTAAAAAGTTGGTCCTTATATTAAATAAGCATAGCAATGGCACATATAGGGATCTGGACTGCAGCAACAGCCCTGTAAGAGCTATTTGAAACCTACATGGCAGTCAGGCAGCAAGATTAAAACTGTAATCAGTCACACAGGAGAGGAAGGAAAAGAGAGCAGATATTTTCCTCAGTGTATTTTTCTTGGTGATTCTTACTTGGTGATAGGATTTTAAAGCTACTCTGTGAAGTTTCCTTTTCTAGTCACTGAAGGCTACCAAAAAGCAATGGAAAAAAAATATTTTCTTGGTCTAAAAAATGAATTACTTACTTTTAGAGTCTCTGTACTGAATGTAAATTGAGCAGTTATCCTTTGAAGCCCATGACTTAATTCTTTTAGATCTCATTCACTTTGAAAAAGATTTAAAGTGAAAATAATTTAATCCAGTGATTAATTGATTTTAAATGAAAAAACCCAAAAAACTATCAAGATTATATTTGCTTAAAATAATCTGGCCAAATAGATATGCTTAACAATCAACATCATCTGTTCAGGAATTCAGTTCTGACTGGGACTTCAGGTATCTGCTAGTGGGCAGCACTAACGCACCTGAAACTGATAGCTGACATGCAAAATTTAAAATGCCAGGAATGGAGTATGAAAAATAAACTTATTTTACATATTAATTTTTCATATTTATCAATATTATTATAAGATTAATAAAAGTTTACAGTTTGTAGGAAAGGAAAAGTAAGAGTGAAGTCTTTGAGGGAAATGTTTTTACTGCAGATCTGTCAAATGGGACGGGGAGGAGGAAGGGAGGAAGGGTGGGATGATCTGTAGCTGAAAAATATATCCTCTTCTGATGGTCATTAAAGATACTGTGTGAGGAATTCACTTAGGATAGGTAAGGATAGACATTATAGCTACACATTTGTTTAGAATATCTTGAGCAGTAACAAAATCTGTTATTTACTACACTCATGAAAAAAATCAGGCGTATTTAGGAAAGCATTGCCTACGTGCCTTATGAGGTGTCAGCAGGCAGGAGGGAGGGTTTACCTAAAAAATGATCTCAGTCTTAGTGGCAGTCTATTGCCTGAGAGCTGTCTGCTTATTTTCCATATTGAAGGTGTAAATAGGCATATTTACATGCTGGTGGTGGCTGAACAGAGTACAGGGTGCATCAACATCACTGAGAGCCCTACAATATTTATTTCTGGTTTCCCATTCCCAATGTGTTCATTGTGGCTTGCTTGAAGAATTGGCCTTTTTGTTCCTAAAATTTTCTAATGCTTATTATGGGGGAAAAATAGCAAAAGGATATCTAATTCTATTTCATAAAAATGAATACTTTCTTTACACAGTTCAAGTATTCAAGCAGATTTAGATAGACTACAGCAAAAGCTGTATTTCTGCCCTTGCTGTCTGTGGTCTGTACAGTAGCAGTGACATGAACACCATGAAACTCACTGAACAATTGGTCTAATGGGAATTGTGAGGGGGGTTTTTACCATTTACAAACTTCTCTTGAGAGCTGGGAGTAAAAACAGGAGGGGGGGGGGGGGGAAGGTGAACAAAACAGACTGTCAGTGTTCATCTTATGTAAACTTCTTTATTCCTGTTCTTTGGGCCTGACTGTCAAAGCACCGCAGTTGTCAAGGAAAGAAACATTTTATTTTGTTAAGCTTATATCTTGGACACTTCAAATGAAAGCTGGAACCACCGGATTGTGTGAGAAGCAGCTGAAGCCCGTTCACCTGTGGAACTGCTTAGAAATTTTCCAGAGAGTAACTTTCTGTCTGAAAACCCTGATGGTAATTTCTGCAAATTTTACACAAAAGCAGGTCCCAGGCCCACCAGCAAAGTCTGAGGCTCTTGTTTCACACATGGTAAAGAACACCCAAGTTCAGTACATTACTTGTCTTAATTCAGGAAAGTGCTGAAATACAGAAGACTGGGTTTGTGTACAGAGGGAAATACCATCATTCCTTTGCTGATGTAATTTCTTATTGTACTAATAACTATTCACAGGATGAGGGACAAATCGGCTTTGGAATCTGTATTATCTGTGGAAGGAAGAAAAAATAGAGACCGTATAGAAATTATGCTCAGGTTGGGTTAAGATATGTGTTAATGATAGCCAAATTAATACAGCAAGGAAATTGAGACTCTTTGAAGAATGTAACTATTTCTGTAAAAATTCTCAAAAACTAAATTTTTGGCTGTTGTATAACATAGCTGTGGTAGTTTCATGAACATATTTTTTACCTGTTAGCCTATAAACCAAGAGGTCATTTTAATTTTACTGACCCATTATTTCCATACTTTTTGCTCTGTTTTTCCTTAGGAGCTGATAACCATAATGCTGATGAGAGTGAATGTAAAAGAAAAAATATTTTTAATGTTTTCACTTATGTTTTTTTAAATGTTACATTTTGATTTTTAAATTATCAAATCAACTCTTTGGCACCAGAATAAATGGTGCTTAAAGGTTACTTTTCTTAAACCACTGTATTTGTTGAGCTGTAGCTTAGGCCATACTGTCAGTTCTTTGAGTTTTCCACATAAAAGCAACTCAATGCCTGCTAAAGGAAAATAGAGCATAATTCATCAGAAGGAAGTAGCCTCTGGGAAAATATTATTCATATTTCACCATTTGTCCTACCATTACTTGTCTCATTAAAGGTGAAGAAAATAAATCTCATATTTCCATTTTCCTATCATACTACTCAGAAATAAGGGCATGCAATGCTCTATTTTGTCTCAGAAAAGTAATTTCATTTTTTTTCCATGTTTGAAAATATTTTTTGAATACAGAATAATTTCAGGTGAAAACTTAGAATAAAAATAATATTCCTTTTTTAAATCACAGATTTTTTTTGACATTTCAGCTTGCATTCCAGTGTCCTCATTTCTGAAGTACTGTTAAGTTCAATTGTTTGGTTGAGGAATCATATAAACTAAAGTTAAAATTACAGTTCAAAATAGAAATAAAAATGAAAATTACAGTTCAAAACAGAAATAAAATGGACTTGCAGAAGAGATACAAAAGATTAAATTATTTCAGTCTTTCTATAGGACCTAATCTAACCACTAAGGAACACAGAGAGGTTTATCCCCTTATATTTGGTTTGTATATTCAAGGAAGAGCCAAGATGTCTTACTGTCAAGAGAATGTATTTAAGTGGAGAAAGTTTCTAGGAAAGTGTCACTGTGTGAGAAAGAAAACTGCTTTTTTTCTATTCCTGGCTAGCTCCTGAAAGTCTCAGCAGCACATCAAAGTGGCAGGGTCCCACCACACTCAGTGTGGCAGAGGTTCAGCTCCCAAAGGCAAGGGGGCACCGAGCCTGCTCCTCCATCCCTCTGTGCTCCTCCAGAGGCAGACCTGCTTGGCTGTTCCTCCATCTTTGCTCTTTTTATTTTCCACTTGTCTTCTGTTTATACCGCAAAGATAATTGCTAAAACTGAAAAATAAAAAAAAACCTTTTGCAGGTAGTTTGCATTTCTCAATCAGAAAATCGCTGTATAAGAAGAAATGAAGCTGAAGTCCTTTAAAGGCCTAATTAAAATTAATTAAATGAGTTGTTTCTTTTATTATTTTTGATAAGCATAGAGTAAGATTTTCAGAAGACATTCTTCTAATCACTAAAAGCATAAAATACTTACAAAATCTAGTACTATACTGAAAGAATTCAATGAAAAGAGGTCCAGACAGTCTATTAAGGGAAATAAAGACTGGAGAAAAAATGTGAGGCTAGCCATTAAGAGACAGTTGTTTTTAAATCCATTGCATGTATGGACATGTACTTCTAAACTTGGAAAAGAAAGATGATATATTCCTACCACATAATGATGGAATTTCTTAACCTTAAGTAATCCTCAGGAAAGTAAGGCGATATTTACTCTGAATGGCTCCAGTTCAGGTAACTTGTACTTGAAGACGAAAGAGTTGTCTGAAGAAATAATAAACTGGTAATTTTTAATTACCTAAGTACTTGGCAGTTCCAAAGACTGTTAATCCACTGAAGTTACAGCAGAGTTGATGAATGCCAGTGGGGTGATTTCAGAGTTCCCACAGGCTATATCTGCTTTTTCATCAATCCACAGAGAGATGATAGGAAAATCAGCAAAACTTAATTTTATATATGACTGCTCAACAAACATTTTAATAGTGCTCATAAACAGAATTTTAAAGAGCAGAGATATTGTCAAAGAAAATTGCTTTCATTCTTTGATGAGATACATTTTTTCAATAACAGAGGCTAATAAACATAGTTAAGAAGTTGCAGATTTTGTATGCCAGTAGTGTGACATTCTGTTTAAAAGAGTACATCATACAATCACAGTAAGGCATAAATAACTGAACAACTGGCAGAGAGAAATTGTCAGTGGTACATCAGCTTTATATGAATGCTTCCTTGTAGGTACTTCTGGGACTGGCTTTGTCCTATGAATTGAATTCAACATCTTTATTAATGAAAGTGAATCAAACGTGAAATCACAGACAATAAAGTACGCAGTTAAGTAGGAAGGCTTAAGGGATAAATGAGAATGAAAAAATTGTATGATCTAGTTACTTCATGGTTGACAAGTCATTCCTGCAAAATACACTTTAAAAATATCAATTAATATGGAAAAAAATAACATAAGCTTTCTTGACTTTTAAATCTATTGGAGTGAAGGTCCACAAAGATGATCAGAGGGTTGGAGCACCTCCCCTATGAAGACAGGCTCACAGAGTTGGGGTTGTTCAGCCTGGAGAAAAGAAGGCTTAGAGACACCTTAGAACATCTTCTGATAGATAAAGAGAACCAACAAGAGATGGAGAGAAATGGTTTCCAAGGACATCTAGTGATAGGAAAATGGCTTTAAACTGAAGAAGAGTAGATTTAGATTGGATATTAGGAAGAAAGTCTTTATGGTAAGATTGGTGAGGCACTGGAGCAGGTTGCCTGGAGAAGTTTGGGTGTCCCAACCCAGGAATGTTCAAGGCTAGGCTGGATGGGGCTCTGAACAAGCTGGTGCAGTGAATGGCATCCCTGCCTGTGTCAGGGGGGTTGGAACTAGATGATCTTTAAGGTCCCTTTCAACCCATTCTATAATTCTATGATTCTTTGGCCTCTAGGTTAGGATTCTCTTTTAGTCAGCACAATGTGCTAAAATGATTCTGTAGGGTGCATGTCTATATAGGGAAGCACAATATCTCTGCAACACAATAGTGCTTAGACCAACATTAAAACACTCTATGCATTCTATAAAAGATATTGTATTTATATTTATTAAAGTCATATTTATAAACACAAGCACCTATTCATGTATATACATACATATCTGTTTATTAAATAAATTACTCTTTTAGCTGTCATGCATAATTAAGAAATCAAAAGAAACTACATAGTGCTAAAGAAAATTCTACTATGGTGGACTGATGTGTAAGAACAAGTGCTGTGTTGAAATTGAATCAAGACATGTTTAAATGAGAAGCAAAGCATTATTTCTTAACAGAGAGAACAATTCTTCTACTGAATGAAAATACCAAGACAAGTACAATTTTTACACATCTTCACATCAAGACCAAATGTCTTTTGAAAGGAGTTACTTTAATTAAGTGGTAGTTAGTGGAGTTTGATACAGGCAAAATGCAACATTCTGATACATGTGATGTCAGACCAGATGATCTAATGCCAAAACTCAAATGGAAAAAATAAAACCTCATATGACACAGAGGTGATTTTGATAAAATCCGCTATATATCTATGTGTATATATAAAATCTCAAAAGATTCATACAGCTAACTATAACAAAACCACACACTGAAAATGGAGTCAATGTTCTCACAGACTAAACTAATAAAAAAGCGAGGCACGGCCCTAAGAACTGACATGATATATTGCTTAATTACCATCACACCTGCTGTCACGGTTTAGCTGTTTAGTATTGTTACAGTGTACTTAAAACAGTGCCAGGCACAGTTCAACAGGATTTTGTGACAAGCATAGTTTCCAAAAGGGCATTATGACTGCAGCCACATTGTTTCCATAAAAAAATTGTCTTGGGGGGAAGTTAGCCATGTCCTGTCATTTGGCCTCTGGGTTTTTTAGTACAATAACCTAACGTTGTTTGTAATTTTATCTGAAACTCAGAGTTGAATGGGAAAAAGTGATTGTTCACCAATGGTCTCATTAATTGCAGGCTCCAATGTCCATGCCTGCAGTAATGTCCCCTCCAGATGATCACATTAAGCATTTTACATCTTCTAGGTAATTGACCAAGTTTAGTCAAATTGGACAAATCAGAGCTCCTGCTCTCACCTTTGGATCTGCTGTCATGAAAGACATTAAATCATGAGCACTGATAAGGTGCCCAGAGCTAATTTTATACATCAACATCTCATGGGTTTTTTTTCTTATTTAGTCCTGAATGAGGGAAAACTCTGACCTCAGAAGTGCTCTACAGATTTTTGTTCTCCAGTTCTTACAGGAGGCACCCCTGGAGGTCATTTCCACAGACATGCTGTGAAGGTGTCAGGGAGGAGGCTACAGAACAAAACTGAATTTTTTCTTCTCCCTCCTCACTTTTATCCAATAACCCTGAGTTTAGATTAGAGATGGATTTGAAACACTTGTTTGCCTGGATGTAATTTGAGCCCAAACAACCCCCTTCCTCTGACACCATGAGCTAACAATCAATGGGACGAATTTTTGCTCCCATCTCTTGGAGCTGCATACCTGCATGGGCAGTACTCATCCTGAATATTAACTTGCCAAGAAATGCACAAAATTCCATGATGTCTTGCAAAGCTGGGCATGGGAAAGACTTGACAAAAACCTCTAGGGCAATTGTTCTGGTCTCACCCAGGATAGAGCTAATTTTCCTTTTAGTAACTGGTACAGTTCTGTGTTTTGGATTTAGCATAAGGATAATGTTGCTAACACATTGATGTTTTAATTGTTTCTAATTGATGCTTACCCTAAGTAAGGATTCTTTCATTTCCCATGCTCTGGCAGTGAGAATGTGCACAAGAAGGAATGAGGGTGCATGAACAAGGCAGAATTGGAAGAAGGGTTATTCCATACCACAGAACATCAATCTCAGAATATAAAATGGGGGGAATAGGTGGAGGGGGTGATTACTGCCCAAAGACAGGCTGAGCACAGCCAGTGGGTGGTGAGGAGCTGGACTGTGCAACCATCCAGTGTTCTTTTGTGTTTTATTCTTCTCTTCCTCCTTTTCATTACAACTATTATTTTTATCATTATTATTATTATTGTTGTATTTTATTTTGTTTCAATTATTAACCTATTCTTAACCCACAAGATTTACTGTATTTTTCTGATTCTCCTCCTCATGGAGGGGTTGAAGAAGAGAATGACCAAATGGTTGTGTGGTGCTTAGTTGCTGCATGGGGTTAGACCACAACAGCTTTGTTTCCTGAGGGACATGTATATGACAGGCCTCTCATTCCCACCTCTCAGCATTGGGTAAAAAAGTGAAAATTGTTTTTGCCTTGTTTCACATTAAGTTAGAGTTTTCTGGTTTCTTAGAGAGCTCTTTTCAGTTTAGTTTGACTAATAACAATAGTTTTGCATAACAAAAGAGAACATAAAATTAATTTCTACCTGATAATGGTTAGCTGCCAATCCAGAATGATAATGAAAAAATCGAAACATGTTACTTCGACATTTTAGTGCGAGTTCATTTTCTCTGCATCTGTGAAGTAAATTGAGTGAAGCAGATAATAATTTGAACAACCTTGAAAACTCAAATAATATTTTGGAATAGGATGAAACGCTTAAAAATTGTTTTATAGATGATGCTGTGGGAGAATGTAACACCTTATCAAAAAATGTTAAAAATAAAGCACATTAATATATGTTGAGAAAATAATTCTTGGTTAAGAACTAGTAGCAGATGGAAACATTTATTCACCTGAAGGCATTAAACGTTCATTCATGGAGACACAGATGCTACTCAGATTGATGGGATGTATATTAGCCCTAAATTAATAAAAATATGTTTAAACATTACTTTTTTCATCTGTTTAAAAATGTGTTGTTAATTTTAAAATCATGACTCTAGTTGAGAAATGTGAAAAAACTGACTAAAAATTGAACTGATTAAAATTGAACTGATTAAAAATATTGCAGCTTTGCACTATTCTGGGTTTTGGTCAGCAGAGGCAATGCACGGAGGTGAGTGACCAAACTGAGACAGAGACAGCTGAAGTGGCAGATCTGTGAGCACAGATTGACAAAAAGATGGGGATTTTAATCTGTTCTTGCTGTGCAGAAAAGGGGGTAGAAGTTCTCAACTGCCCATTAGCAGTTTTGAAGATACTTAAGGCTGCCAACTAATTGTTCTTTTGCCTTATGGGGGAAAGAGAAGGAAGGAGAAGTCTCTCTTCTTTGGCCAAGGACCTGAGGTCCCAATTAATACATGGCTAGGCTTACATTCAGAACACCTCAACACAAAGCAAACCACCAACCAAAAATTAATTTAGCTATGACCCAGGTTTAATACTCCCCCAATTATTTAACCTCTGAGACATTAGTGTATGTAATAATAATTTCCATCCTAGCAATAGGCATCAAAGAACAGCAGTGCTTGTTTTTATGAGGATACTTTGATTACATCTTTGTTTTCTTTATATGAAACCAGAGCAGAGTATCACTTACTGTACTGGCACAGTTGCATTTAACTGAAACCCATTATAGAATTGCAAGTCATTATGTTTAACTTCATTCTGAAAATAGATGGAGCATTTTGAATTGTATGTATAGAATAATTCTCCTCATACATCTCAGGAATATAGGAAATCTATATAATTCATTATTTAAGACTTTTTTATTATACAAATCCATGTATTTTCTTGTTAAGATAAAGTTTATACTGCCTGTGGAATATCAGAGAGTGAAATGGTAAAGAAAGCCCTTAAAGATGAATGCATCATTAAGACAAAACCAAACAGAAATCCCTTTGTTTTTGGAATGATGCCATGAGCTTGCTATGATGGCTATTTCCTGGAAGACTGCAATATCCACAAGACTGTACATATAATATTACAGGATCTAGAGACATTTAGTAATCTCTTTTTAAATCAATATGTCTTTAAAAAAAAGCAATGGGGATACTGTTTATACTGTTTTAGGTATTGACATCAAGGAGGGCTAATGTATTCACAATGCAGGAAAATGAAGTGTGTTTTCACAGTATGTGGGACACATTTTCCCTGAGAGAAAAGACAAATTTAATTATCCTGTAACTGGACAGTTGCATTTTGTCTCACTTGGTTTAATAGATAAAGGCAAGGAAAGTTATGCCTTCACAGTACTCAAGAAATGAAAAACAATTTACGGATGCTGAAGAGGCATCTGCATCTGTCCACGTAAGGTAGTTTTGAAGCTTCAAACACAAAAAAATTTGGCAAATAGATATCCAAGCAAGTTTCACACAAGCTATCTTGCAGCCAGAAGCAGCACAGCCATGTGCATGCAGCCTCACTGCTGCTCACTGCTGCTCTCAGCCCTTGCTGCACACACCAGGGCAGTGTGCTACTGAACTCAGCCCTGTGGGGCTGCAGACATGCAGCAGCCTGCTCTGTGTGCATCTGTGGCGCCAACACAAGCTTTACCTCCTGAAAGATATCACCAAAGGGAAACCCTGGCATGTTTGGAAGGCTTGACAGTTGGGGAGTGCTGACTGAAAACCATGACAGACTACTCTCTCAATAAATAAGCAATATAATTGTCTTTACAATACAAAAGCCATTCCTGGTTTAAGAATGAATATGCAAAATAGTCAGGAGTAAAATTAGGTTAAAAATTAGGACAATATTTCTCACTATCAGAGCAGTGGGAATTAGAAGTAATCTCTCTGCAGTGATGGGTAACAGTAGTTACCAGCTTCCCTCTTCTGTCTTTTATTGGACTTCACAGAAGTAGCTGCTCTGATGGAGACTACTTCCCAGAGGTTCTAGCATTTGCTATTTTTAAGGCAGAATGAGAGGCAAATGGGGAAAAAGCATTAAACTTTTCTTTTCTTCTTTATGAAACTAGTTAGAAATAGGATGCACTTATTTCTTCTGTTGTTTCTTTTCTGAGTAGATGTGACCTTCCAATACCTGCCTGCCAGAAAAGGAGGAAAACTCCCCAGCCAGGCATCAGACTCACTAGGTGTCAGTGTGGGACAGAGGGTGCAACAACAGCTGGAACACAAACTTCTTTGTTTGAATCACAAAAGATCAACATGGGCAATATAATAATAATAGATGTTGTTCTCATGTAGCAGAATCACTTCAGTCCTTCTCTACACAAACTCCCCTCAAAACTTCCCAGCCATTTGTGTTTCACAATGAAGACAGACTGCAACAAAACCTCAATAAGCTTACAGCCTTTAAATTAAAGGTGCAAAAAGCCCCTGGAATCCTAGGTGTATTGTATCTTCTGTCAGGGAAAGCTAAAATTTGAAATATCCAAAGCAGCTAAAAGTTTAAGAAATTTCATAGCAAAAAAACACAACCAAAAAACCCGAAAAAGCAACGGAATATCTCAGCAGCAATATTTTATCATTTCAGTTCTTTGTAGTACTATTTCCTAAAGTATTTAGAAAAAATGCCTATCGTTAGATTGAGGTGGCCATTAGAGTAGCAGGTCTATATGAACCAAAACTTCCCTGGCTGCATGAACACGCAATGTTGTTTTATTTTCACAGACTACTTCAGTCCACCATGCTGTGAAAATAACAAACAGAATAAAATAGATTTAGTACAAAAGTGGAAAAAGCCCGAAAAAATCACAGGAGCAAGATTTGTAATAAAAATCCATTCTACTAAATTCTGGATAGTCTATTGATATCCTAAATTGTGAGACAATGCTGGCCACAAGTTGTGGTTTTGAGATATATATCAAACCACCGCAAATTACTGTACTTTAACAGCAGTTCAGTAGGAACAGAAAAGACATCTTAGACAGGTTTGAGAGATTATCTTCTCTGAGCTGGTTGCTCCCAAGCTTGGTTTTATAAAAGCAGAGTCTATGTCATGCAGTAAAGATGAGCGTGGTTTCAGACTGCAGGTATGATGTCTGTAGATGGAGAGGAGAAAGAAACAGGAACTCTCTCAGGAACCAGCTGTGCCAGTGGGGTGCAGATGTTTTGGTCTCCTAGGGAGCATTCTGCTGAGTGCATTTAGCACAGCCCTAATAAAGGTAAGGTTTAGATTCTGCTTCAATGCATTCCTGGGTAAGGAACCTTTTACTTCACACAGACTCACTGCTACCATAGCATAAAATTTGGAGTGCTGTTTTAAAAGGTTCTGCTTTTCATAAGCATGCTAGTGATTGTGTGCAGGATTGGGTTCTCCCAAGCATATATAAATATTTACAGAAAAATGTCTTCATCTCACAAAAAAACTTTAGATGATTGATTTTTCATATAAATAGACCTATTTTAATCACATCTGGATATATTTGCAAAATCAAGAATTAAAAATACGTCTGCTGAGAATCACTTTCTGAATTTCTTGGCAGTCATTCACTGTTAAAATATTTTCTTTACATGAAATTTACTAATGTTACTCTTTACAGCTTACCATTTCACTGACAGTTTTTTCCAGACAGGCTTCCTGCTAGCAGAGGAGGAGAAACAGGTAAAAGCTCACTATAGAATGTTCAATGACTATTTTATTGTGACTGCACTCAGCAACAGGCTTAATGCAGAAAATTTGAATCAACTTCATTATAGGGAAGTTTAAGCAATTTAATAAAAACTAATTATTAATAACTCAGAACTTGGAGTTTCTTACACATGTCCACATTTTCATATCTCTGTCAAATTCTTTTATTTTACTTCCAATTTTATTCAGAGACAACAAAAGCAATTCCCCAGTTGTTTCCACTTTGTGGCTTGAGAAAAGATTTTGACTGTGATGTTCTTTCTGGTTGCCAGTGATATGCTATTCAACATTCAAGTCTCTTTGAGGAGACATTGATATAATAATTAAAAATCAGAATTTTTACTACATTATGATAATCATTTGTCTAGGAAACCTGATTTTTAATGTGTCTTTGAATGGAGAAAAATGTCTTTTGCTAGATTCAGACTGAAGATTGCAATATTGCAAGTATGCATATGAAGAAATAATTCTTGGAGAACAGTCTTTTCCCATTGGATATTTGAACTGTTAGATGCAAAATAAGATAGGATACTGCTTTTTTCAGTTTTTTTCTAAGTGGAAACATTCTGAACACACACATTTACTGTATACTTGCATTTCATAACTGAGATGTTCAACCTGTAACTTTTAAATATTTTGATATATAAAATTCTTATATAGAAATATATGAGTGGGTCCAGAGGAGAAAAACAAGGCTGGTGAGTGGAACCCAAGCTAGGGGAGGGATCTGGGGTTGTCTAGCCTGGAGAAAAGGAGACTCAGGGTGACTTTATCACTCTCTACAACTCCCTGAAAGGTGGCTGTGGTCAGCTGGGTGTTGGCCTCTTTCACCAGACAGCAACTGAGAGAACCAGAGGACACAGTCTCAAGCTGCATCAGGAAATATAGGTTGGATATAAGGAAAAAGCTTTTTAAGGAAAGAGTGATAAGGTACTGGAATGGCCTGCTCTGGGAGGTGGTGGAGTCACCATCCCTGGATATGTTAAAACAAAGACTGGATGTGGCACTCAGTGCCATGGCTTAGTTGAGGTGTCAGGGAACGGGTTGGACTCGATGATCTTGGAGGTGTCTTCCAACCTAGTGATTCTGTGTGATTTAAAAATGTATATAGTTTACATGAAAGTGACAATTTAAGAGTATGATCTACACCCAGGTATGAGATTCTGAGTTGATTCTATGTTGTTTATACTAAGACTCATAAGTTTGCAAGTTAATGATTTCTGTAATCAATGAGAGATGACGATTCAGCTGTTTTGGTCTCTTCCTCACCATCTGGAAAACATTCTGCTTCATAGGATCATCCCTGAGCATCATTACTGTATTAAATCTTAGGATAGTCTGTCTCCTTCCCTTCCTATGGCAAATTTTGACTTTCAGTTTTGACTTCACTTGGGGCAACCAACAGGCTCAGGACTCTGTGCTGTGCAGGGGTCAGCAGAATGGATGCCTCAACAGGCTGTCTGGCTCGCTCTGATTCCAACAGCATTTTTCAGCATTTTTTCATGTGTGCTTTCTGCAGATGACTCTTACCTTTAGCAAACATAGGCAGATTATATGTTCTTTAATTCTCTTAGATAGTGTGATCATGGGCTGTCCCACATCTGTGCATGTTATCAAACGTGTTCAAAAGATTCGATTTGTCTGAACCTGCCTGTATAAATAACCTGATGACAATTCTTAACTGAGCAGTACGGGTTAGAATTCTCAGTAAGGTGGGATATATTTGTGTCTAAGAACTGCTAGAATTTGGATAGCAGCTCAGCAATTGCAATTACACATTTCAACTCCAGAAATATATCCACAAGCTGAAGGCATAGCTAACATTAGGCAACATTCCTATTTATACTCATGTTGTTTTGTCTGGAAGAGTTATTGTTTCTGTCTGCTCATGCCCCAGTTCTTCAGGTCTATGTTTATCTCAATATAGATTAATTTTAAAACTGAGTGTACTGATGCACTTTAAACTCTATTGTAAGAGTTGGCTAGAAGGATTCTAGAAAGATATTAATTTATTCTATTTGCAAACCAGCATCCCAAAGTCATGAGTCAGATCACCAAATCTTTAAAACTGTGGAAATAAAACCTATAGTTTTCATTTATTTTGCTTGATTCTAGGGTCATAGGAAGTCTCTGTAATTTTCACAAATTCACAAATATGTAAAATCACATAACTTAAAAAGCTGGGACTTTAGGGAAACTTTCTCCAGGCTTGGATATTCCAGTGAGAGACAGTGACACTGATACGTCTGCATTTCCAGTGCAGTTACTTAAATTGCATGTTCTACTTCACCTGGTGAGAGAGCAAATTAACACTTCTGAATTTAAAAGCAAGTATTAGAGATTCTACCTGTGCACATATCAAGTCAGCTTTTGCTGGGCAAAAAAAAAAATTCTTATATCACATTAAACAGGTGATAATATATCACGCTGACTATCCAGTCTGAAGGAAGTCTTAATAAAAAGGTCAGAGTATATAAGAAGATCATAGTAATACAAATCAAAGCAGGCAAGTAAAGACCATGCATGATCTTTTGTTCATAGGAGGCAGGGGAAAAGAGATAAGTAAAAGCACATTGAAAAGCGCTGTATTTCAACTAAATTTTTGACTTCGGGGTATTTACATGATACTTTTCAATCAAGAGCCAGAATATAGATGGACATACATATAGAATGAAAATAAGAATTATTTGGAAGTGAGATATTTTTTGCCTATTGAAGACCTTAATATTCCTTCCACCAAAGCAGAAGAACATTACATATTATATGAAATGCTTTGAGAATTCTGACATCTGCAAATCTGATTACAGTTTAGCTATAATATGATGAATACAGACTTGCAGAACAGCTATCATACACGGAAAAAGTCATATAAGAACTGTCCTATAGATTGACAATGAGAACATATTGATATAATGAATTGCATGAAATTCTACAATTATAAAAGGCAAGATTTTCTTTCATTATATATGCACAAAAATATTTTCTTGATTTAACTTTAAAATCTATTAAGAGATCCATATGAGCTCACTGTCAGAAAAATTGCCTTTCTTCCTGAATAAATTGAAAGTAAAGTTACTAACATCATATTTTATATAAATGTCTATAATTGTAATAATGAAGAATTCCAACACAAATATTTGTCTTTGTAGATTTGACTTTTTGATTAGCAGCAAGGCATACTCTACAAAACTTGTGATCAGGTTATTTATACAGGCAGGTTAACAAATCAAATCTTTTGGGAACATTTGATAACATGCACAGATGTGGGACAGCACATGATCACACTGTCCAAGAGAATTAATGTACACATTTTCATAGGGAGTTTACAAGAACTGGTTTCCTTTATTGTATGGCTCTGGGTGGGCATGGAGTGCATACCCACAGGACCACACAAATTATGATATTGCTCATTTTCAAGAAAAATTCACCCTAAAACAAGGCTCTCACTTAGGTCTCTTAAGAAATGTTTTTAGGCCTTTGGGGAAACTGTTCTCATTATAAAATTAAGGTAATTCCAATTATTTTTCATGTTTGATATACTAGATATATTTGTCAAGCATTCCATAAATATGAATTTTGACTTGCCAATTTTGTATAAAAGTGTTTCCCAAATGGTAAAAAACAGGGCCTATTACAGACGAATCAATATTTTAGCCTGCAGCTTTTGAGTTTTTAATATAAGAGTAGTCCGGTCCTGAAGAACACCCGTGCTAATGGCATTGTAGGTACCACATCATTGCCTCTCAACAATTTCTGTATCAGATGTGCTTAGTTTAGAAAAAAAATGGGGTGTTTGTGTTTGGTTTATTTTTTATTTTATTCTGTGGTTTTTGGGGGTTTTTTTCCTGACTGCTTTCCCTCCATTTCCTAGAATCCAGCAAGACTTTTAGGGTGGTTTTCCCCTCACTTATCAGTGCTCGTTATCAATGTTGTGCAAAGCAAATGAGGTCCTAGCAACGTCTGTGCAACACCGACTTCCAAATCAAGCTGTCTGTGGATGGCACCATCGGCCTCTTTCCCCCAGCAGCATTGCGGAGGTGTGTGCAGATGAAAGCTATTAAACAGGTCTGTTGATGACATACAAGATGGAACTAAATTTGCAGCTTAGTATTTCCTAGCTGTGCTGGCTCTGCAGGAGAGAAAGCTTATTTATATTACTGGCACAGGCAATTATTACAGAATGCATGGAGAAAGGAGATCTGCTGAATAAAACAGTGTTATTTGGAAGGAGGAAGGGTTCAAAGCAGAGCTGCGCTTTATGGTCTTTTGTACTGACATTCTGTAATCACAATAGGTTTTCTTCTGACACGGTGGAACAGGGGCAGATGTCAACAAGAAAAATTGCTACAAATGAGAACTTTGTAACCTTGGAGAGAGGTAATAAAACGTTATGACTTTCTCATTGGCTGTCTCTACCGAAAAGAAGTATATAAGTCAGTTATAGATGACCTTGTTTTGGGATGTTCCTCACAGTCATGATACTCCAATTCTTATTTCAAAAGATACTTCAAAATCTTTTTCATGAAATTCTTAAACTTGTTCTGCTGTCATTTATTTGATCCTTCAAATTTCTGCATTTTGTTGTTGCTTGGTATCTTCCTTTGTAGAGAGGGATTATGGTAACTTGCCATATGCCAATTAATTTTTTCCCCTTGGGAAATTCTTGATGACATTTTGCACACTCGCAATGTCAAAAAACCAACCCAAACCAAAACCCCCACCCTCTTATTTAATTAGAAATAGGAAAAAAACACCCAAAAAAAGTGAAAATATTTTGCTTTAACATTAATATGACCTTCTAATAAAGATTTGGGGTTAGTCTTTTTCTTCCTGATTCAATCTCTCCCTTTTCAGCTAAAATTTCACCCTAGAGTCCTCTCTGTGAAATTTATTCAACATTTAGGCCATTTCAACCTTCTCTCAAATATTTGGAAACGTAGAGTATGCAGCTGTAATTATGCCTAGAAAAAAAGGCCATCAAAAGAACAGAGTGATTTTTGAAATACCGGGATGAAAATAACACTTCAGCATCTAACTGCATACATTCCTATAGTACCTAGACACTCAAATGTGTAAAACTTAATGGAAGTTCACCATTAGCTTTGACATTTTCAGACTGATAAAAAGTAATTTTTAATCAAACCACTCTACTTAAAACCTATGTTTCTATATAATTTTCAAACATCCTTCTACAAAGAAAAATTATTGCTTTGAAATCCTTTCCAAAGAACAAAATATCTGATATTAAGCAAGTTTACAAAACAAACTACCCTAAACTTAGCACAAAAGCAATCTAAGGAATCACTGAATCATCTCTGTTGATGTCTAATACATAAAATGTAATGAGATAACCTGGCTTTATTTCACTCCCTGTTTGCTAACTACTTGGTCTATCACAGAGACATGCATCTGTAGGCTGCTACTTCATCATCTTGAGAGTTCCCATTACTTCACTAATTTCTGAAAGATTTTGTTTATTAATATAAAAGCAGAGAGCAGCAAACAACTGCCTGGAAAGTTGTTTGCACCTCTCACTGCAGGATACAGGTTACTGCTCTTTTATATGAGGGCAGCATGTTCAAGATGTCTTCATGTGAAAATGAGCAAAAGCCTCATTTGGCTCCTGAAGACTTTCAAGACTACCATTGCTCTAGGATATTTAAAATAAGACTCATGATTCACATACTTGTTTATAATCTCTTTTATTGTCTTGCCAGAAGAGCAGGATTTTTTTCTCCTTGTTGAGGATCAATACAAAGTAGAATTACAATCCAGTCTTATTTTTACTACACTTCCCTACATTTTAATTGTTTTCCTGCAAAGCTGTCATAGTATCATCTTTTCCCAGCCCCAAAAACTGCATGTATTCCGAAAGGACTCCGCAGATAAATGCATGAGATCTTCTCCTGAGGTGCAGAGATGAAACTCAGGGGTCTCTCACCCAAGAAGCCCCACAGCTGACCAGTGCAGACCAATGCCTATGGCAGCTAATGAATCTCCTGTGCAGTTTTAGGAGCACTGCGTGGCATGATGGGAGTGGTGTTTATCTGGCTGTATTTATGCTGCACCTGAAACATTATTTCAGCCTAGAAAACAAAAACCCTTATTATGTCTATTACTGTAATCAAAGGCCTAATTGATCTCTCTTCTGAGCAAGCCTGATAGATCAGGTAGAGGCAAGCATAAATATGCCCTACCCAGTAGCTGGTGCCATGGTCCCTGCACTTAGCATAGAATAATCACTTAATTTTTAAGCCTTAGCCAGTGACAAGGGTAGAAACCACATGGCCTATGGCTGTGCTTAAGCTGCTTTCTGGATTATATCATTATAAATGGTTGCTTAAATGCATCTTTATTTCTTCGTTCTCCTCTCCTCTGTTGCTTTTTTCTGTTATTCACGATCCACCTTAGCCACTCACATATACACAGAGGCCACTATTCCTATTATGGACTTGTAAAGAACAGACTTTTATTTCATAAGTTTCCTAATCATTATATTGGATTCTACATGATTAAATGTGAGACTAACATTGCATTTACTGCATTAAAGTTAATAATCCTTTCACCTACCAGATATGACACATCCAAAGTTGAGCTAATTCTCTGTCTCATTAAGCAGTGTAGGGAATATTATAACCATCTCACACTTGTCTTTCCTTTTAAAATTATACAATTGGAAAACCCACACTTATACGGTGAATTAATACTCTAAAAATTTATCTGAGCTCAGTTATCGTTCACAGGTGTCTGCATTGAAATCTAGGAAGTAGTTTCTCAGTGGATTATCACATTAATGGTGTTGTTCTCATTACAACTTGCAGGAGAATAATTTTTTAAAATTTGTTTGAGGAGTATAACTTAGAAAACACAGCTTAATGTTTCATTCCTGCTACTTTATATAACAAGCAAAATGAATACTGCTGCCCTGCTGCTATCCCTCCATAGTAGGTGTGTGTTTGTGTGTGTGTGTAAATGTAAGGATATAACCTGAAATACTAAATTCTGTTCATTCATATTTACAACCATACTTTATGTCTGCTTAAACATTTCATATTGAAAGCCTTTCAATGTAGAATTGGGATTTTGAACACACCAATTTTGCTTTCTTAGCAAAAACTCTGTACATTCCATAGAAAATTACTTTTGTTTTATTTCATTTTCCTTAAAGACCAGAGGTCTGAAAACCAAATATTTTTATTTGGCAGTGTTCCTGTAAAGGTACATAAAAGCCCAGCTGGGGTTCTTTTTTTTCTCTGCTAGGGGCTGGATTCCCAGTCAAAACACTAATACAGTATGTTACAGCCAAAAGTGATCAGGAGAGGAGACTGGTATTTCATAGGAAGACACTGACCAAATGCAGATTCAGATTAATGAAAGTGTGTTCCTTCATTCCAGTTATAAGTCATGTGGACCATGAGCAGTGCTTATTGTTTTTTACCAAAAAAGGAAATGAGGATGAGTTATTAAGCAAAAAAGCTAAACAATTTTTAAAATATTCTGAAAAAAATATATATGTCTAGAGAATAGGCAATTAAACCTATACTTGAACCCATATGTTTGCTCTAGAAACCATAATGACCAGTAAAGTCTCAGTCAACCTGAGGCCTCCAAAGTTAAATTCCATTGTGCAAGCAGTTCTGAGAGATGCTCATTCCATTTTATAGATAAAATGCACCATGTGAAGAAGACTAAGAGATACAGGCAAAATGTAGACAGAAGAAACACATATTAGTTTGATTGTTCAATTTTTGTTTATCTTCCCACCAAAATGCGTATCACAGAAGACACTGCATAAGTTAGAATGAAATTGAAATAGCAGTCTGTATGATAAAGTGCATCTGCAGTGCATGAATCTTCTCTTAAAAATGGCCAGTGTTTTCTGTTCAAAAGATGGACACAAAAGCAATCTGTGTAGCAGTGCAAAGTCATTGTGCTGAGCTACATTTGTTACATGAAATGTAATAAACCATTTACAAGTACATAGCATTCTACAGCTCCCCACAAAGAATAAGTCTCCATGAAGTCAATATGGTTTTAACTGAGGAACTAAAGAAAAAGACTTAGCTATTAAGAGTCTTTCGTTTGGTGGAAGTTATGTGGGTAAAGGTAATAAAATGTAAGCATCACTTCTAAGTGTTTATAGCGGACTCTGTTACGTTCCTGTGCTGGCTAAAATCAATACCCACACATGCTCTCTTCTCATCTGTGCAACAGAAGTGTAACCATCAACTTCTGATTGTAGCAGCTGGGAGGTGCAAGACTAGAGTTGTGCAATGATAGCTGGTTAAAAATTTTCTTGTAAAGTGATTTTCTTCAGCGAAGGAGCTGATTCATAAAAATTTTGGGAGTTTTCCCCTAGAGCATACAAAATTCTGTGGAATGATTATTCAAGATATTTTGGATACAGGATAAGAAACTTCAGAGAATGACCTTGAATACTTAATAGTCCAATCGCTAAAACATTTTTGTTTGATGGTAATTTTGATCAAGGTCCCTGAACTTTCTGTGTGCTTATGTGACAGAACCTTCCTCCCACCCCATCCTCCCCACTGCGCACAGGAGCGCTGCAGCGGGGGAAAACCCCAATACCCCCTTGTTCTCCTGGAGCTTCACAGGAGCCACCACCCCATCAAAATCTCTGCCCCAAAGACACGAGGGGACCGCAGTGTCCCAGGGAGAGACAGGAGAGCCCACCCCAGCCACCACTCTGCCGGTGGTGCACAGTCAGGCTCACTGCCCGCCGGACATGCAGGCATCATCGTGCTACTGCCGCAGCTTCTGTTTCTGTCAAGCACCTTTATCCCAGTGAGTGTTCCTGTCACAGGGCTGCTGGCTCTTCCTTGGAACAAAAATGTGTGCATTTCCTACATTTGCAAGCTAATAAACCTGTTTGCTGCAGTGAGTGTTTAGACCCTAAGGCTCAAACATTTACCGCTTAATTGTGATGTTTTCTTTGCCTTGATGTCTCAATATAGAGCCTATTTTTGGCACACTGCTGGTTCTTGAGACCTGGCAATTAGATTGTAATTCCTGAAGTATTGGACAGCCTTGCTTCATTTTAAGTGCTCCTACTTTAAGACAAATACATTTATTTTAAGTAATGCAAGGTTTTCTCTCCTTATTCTGTGGAAGAGAACAAATTTTCATTTTCATCTTCTCCTTCAATAGAAACCTTCAATGCCTTGAAATCCACTTTCATTCAGTCAGGGTACAGAAGCTTATGAAAGCCGAGATTCATCCCACACACAGCTAATTGCTTAAGCATTGTTGAAGCCTTGTTGCTCTGGCAACTACTGCCTATATGGAAATGATCTTCGACTTGTGATCCAAGGAACTCCTGTATCCATGGTCAGCTCTTGAAAGGTCTGGCAACTAGAGAAAAATAAGTTTATTGTCTGAAGGTTTAAATAAAATGAAACACAGCTCACATCTATATTGGAGGAACCATGATAATAGGCGCAAAAACGGGTGGGTGAGGAACAAGAAAAGGTTTCACCATCAATCATGGAAGGCAGATAAAAAAGGCAGCTCAGCCCACCATCTGAATCACTATCAGGAGGCATCTGTTACTTTCCATCAACAATTAAGGGAACTTTGTGTGAGCAGGCTTCTGATGCACATCTTAAATTAGCATCTTAAGTTAAGTGGGCTGAACAATGTTCTGCACTTCTATGGGGACTTCGTCGTATTCCATAACCAACTCAGAAAAAATTCCCACAGTCTCTTAAAATACTTTCCGGAACTGAAAAGGGCTTTGCCTTAAATTTTTGCTATATTCCTCAAAGATAAACAAGAAAACGTACAGTGTATCTGCAATCTCCAAAGAGCTTGATTCTCCTATTTGTGTTACAGGAAGTAAGAGAAAAAAGCTCATTTCAACTTTATTTTCCAGAATCAATTTGCTTTGGGGGATATTTTCATAAGGCATTATTTTAAACGTCTCATTCATTCTTTCCAGCAGTGATCAGTAGCTGGATTGTGATGCAGCCCAAGAGTAGGGAATGTAGGTAACACCAATATATGGCAGATTTTATTTCCAGCACTGAGAACCATTTTTATGACTTCTATCTGTCATTTTATGACATATTTACTACCAAAAATAATAAATAAGGTGACTGCAATAATATTATTTTTAATAGTTCTAATTTGTTTGATGTAGACAATACTTTGAGGCCCATTACAATGAAACAAATAAAGAATATCACGCTATCTTAATGACTCTTAAGAAAAGTATGCCTGTAACAGGGTTTTTAAAACTTTGTCTTTCTTTTAAACAATTACCCAAATTAGTATACTGAGCAGTAAACAAACTCTGCAAATTCTAATATGAAAGACAGTTACAGAAAATAGCAAATCAAAATAAGCTTTGTGAAACTTAAGCTCTTGTTAAAGAAAATATTATTTGTATAAAGTATCATTTAGAAAGTATTATTTCCACCAACAGTGAGTCTCATAGGCATAGGTGTTTCACAAAGTAATTTTTATATTACAAGGGTTGGTAAAGCTGTTATGAGTTGTCTTCCATAAACCCAGTGCACAGGTCAAGTTTCTCATACCTTTTGCATACATTCATTTCCGAGTCCCCACCTGGCAACTTTATGTGAATGAACATAAAACCCACTTGAGGTTTTTGGATTTGGGATCTCAAAATTGTTAGTCCCTTTTGAAAACCTTGGCCCTGGATTTTTCATTAATGAATCAGCATTTGGATATAAACGTATAAACACATTCCACTCCAAAAAAGAAGCCAAATTTGCATGTTACAGATGTATGACTAGTCACAGCAAGAAATTTGGAAGAAATTGCCTTCTTCATTGCAATGTGCACGACAGCTGTCTCTACATTCATTTCCTTTGATGTGCTTCTTTTCACATTCTCAGCTAAACAGAATATTTTTGTATGCTTTTTTTTTTCTTCTTGGAAAAGTTTACAGACTCTTTCAATCAGACAGCTGAAGACATTTTTTTTCTTTCTTGGCTGCAACAGCAAAGCTCTCGTTATCCTGTTTTATGTAGGTTGCTGCCTTTTTCATAAAAATAAAGGAGAAAGGGTAATAAAAGTTTTTTGTGAAATGAAGATAGACATGTTGTTAGTTGACTCTACTTTTGTAATATTTTACTTTATATCTGCTATAAAAAGTGCTTCCATTTGATTTGCTAATTCTTGTATTTCTGCATATCCCCTTGAATGCGTGCAGGTGCAAAGTTTTTCCAAATAACCCTTTACTGTGAGAAGACGAAAGAAGAACCTTCACAGCAAGTAAATTCATCTAGCTGACATTTTTGTTTTTCCTAGGCATGTCTAAATCTGATTTTGACTTCACAGCATCACACAACACGAGCAAGTAGGGATGGAGCATGTGTGTGATCCAGCCCTGGCCAAGACTGTGAGTGAGCTGATACCATGTAAACTGTACATCTGAAGAGCAGATGTGGCACTATCTAGACTCACAAATAAAAAATTAGCTTTGTTTTTCCAGAATCCATTTTTGGAGCTGTCAAAAAGGCATGATTTTCTCAACCTAAATAGCCTTTTCCAAAACATTAACAAAGCTAAGGATTCCTTGTAACCTTGGTTTTCATGCAGTTGCCAAGCTATTTTGGAAATAAAGGACAACAGTGCATCGTGTTTCACCATAATGAAGTGTATGTTGCTACTGGGAAGAAACTTGAGAGTGGTATAATTACAACCCTAACACATTTCTTCCCTGATTTTACATAATATTCATTAGTGATAGGCTTTCTAAGAATTGTTTAAATATAGAAAAAAAGCCTAAAAACATAAGAGCTTTGAGTAGCAATAAAACTAGAATAATCTCCACTTTTATGTTCATGTGAAGTACATCTGGCTGAACTGGACATAAGGACTTTTTTAAACTAGAGATTAAAGCATCTCTGAGAATCTCATCTGGTGCAGGCAAAAACTGAAGGAATGCAAAGACCTCTCGATATTCAGACATCCAAATATATGAATAAATATGAAAGAATAAATATTTTATAACTTTCTTTTACTAGTCTTTTTTTTTTTTGTGCTTGACAAGCGTGACATGTAATAACTAAATTGAGCAGAGTTTTACCACGAGAGGGCAGGAACGCTCATCAAACACATTTGCCACTGGCTGCTTCACCACTTCTCTGCCAGGAGGGTGATCCAATGTGCTTTCTCTTTGCTGGTATTTAGCATCTAAGCGTGCACCCCAAGCACTTAACAACACGACAAAACGCTTTGACCCCACAGACTGACCTGTCATTAGCACGGCTGATTAATCCCCCTGCATGATGGTGGGGCTCAGGGACTGAGCTGCAGCTGGGTAAGGCTCAGAGCAAAACTGGAACTCCTCACTCTGGGCTGGAAAAGGGAAACAGCTGCACCAGGGCATCCACCAGGCTCACCAAGGCAGCCTGGATGGTGGGTAGAGGTGAATCACGTGAACCTCTCCTCCTTACAGTGTGCAACAAGAGCAAGAAGGAAGATCTTTAGAGACAACATTATTATTATTGTTATTGTTATTATTATTATTATTATTATTATTATTATTATTATTACTATTATATTGGCAGCACTGGCTTATTCATGAACATTATTTAAGCTTTTCTGTAAGGCAGACTAATTTTGATTGGACTGTAACTGCAGCCAGATCTGAACAGTAGAACACTGTACTGGACAGGATACTGTAGAAAAGTTCCAGACTATTATTAAAGTGAAACAGATCTGTGTGGAAAGTCCTGGGTCACTCATAAACAATTTATTAACTGAAGCATTTAGCATAGCTTGATTAAAGGCTTAAATTCTTGTAACTGTTTGCCAACAAAATACAGTGTTTCACTGTTTCCAAAAACATGTTTTGGAAAAAAAATCTACCGTGAGGCCGCTCAGAGTTTTAAGATTTTAATCAGCTGAAATTAAGCTCAGTAATTTACATGGAAATATCCTCTCTTTTCCTTGTTTTGCTGGCATGTTAAGTAGTTTCCTCTTTCAAATGGCAAAATTTTTCCCCATGAAGCAAATAGTTGTGGAGTTGTGACAGTGACTGGATAAACAATATTCAATAGGAAAAAAGATAAATAGATGAAAATGTAACCTTACTCTAGTCATAACAATAGCGTTACTCAGATAATAAGAAAAAGATATTTATACAAGTTATTTTCCATTACTTATGGCAATTGAATTATGTTTTCACCAAGTTACCACACCCTCCTCCAGAAAAGAGTGTTCAACAAAATTATCAGTTGTTTAAATCTAAAGATTCTTTGTTACTTCTATCATTGGATTAAAGAGTGTTTTCCTCAGCCTTAAAACAGAGAAGGGCATTGCTTTCCTATTGTGTGGCTTGGCTCTCTCCCATAAGCTGCTCTTGACTTACACTTAGAGGGTTGCACACCTGCTAGGAGCTTTATATTCTCAGTGCCATTTTACAAATCACTGCTCCCAGAGGTTTTCAGGAGTCATGCTGCCACTGGGGCCAGTAGGTAGAAAAGTAGGAAACCCTAAAAGATCTCCTCATTTGGGCTTTTAAATAACCAAAAATCTAACTGTGTGGCTCTTTTCAAAGGTCTGGCAACATGCAAGAGTGTTTCAGCCCAGACTAAGCAACAGAATGCCACCTAGATTTTTGCTGAAAAAGGAAAGGGTGTAACTGGATAGCAAGCAATAGTATGGAAATAGGAAAATGGCACAAGGCTAAAAAAACCTATTTTGTTCATTTTTAAGATTAACAATCAATCCAGGTGAGAACTTCTGCAGATGCTATGAAATCCCTGTGCAGATGGACCATCCCATAACTTTTTCTAGTCAGACTTAAACTATGAAGAATGTTCTTGAAGATGTCCAGTATTCATCTGCAGGAGAATATTACCTATGACCTTTTAGAGGAATGACACACAGGGTGTCTTGCCTAGTGCTTCATAAATGGAGAGCCTGAGTCATGCTTTAGCTAAAGAACAGAAGGAATTATTTTACTTTACTTTCCTTTCTGTTGTATTTGCTATAACATAAGAATGTAACAGGTGGAGAGCCCAGGTCTGGGTGAATCTTATGGTTTTGCTGCTTTAGTTCTTACTAAGGATATATAGCAAAGAAATGGCAAAAGAAAATGTACATTTTTGTTCTTTACTTTCTTTTTGTTTTGTTCCCGGGGTTATACTGCAAAAGGAAATGAGAATAGGATGATATTTGTTCTGGCATTTCCTTTTCTGTTACCTTTGGAACAATGACATTTTGGACAAATTTATAAGCTTGTCTTTGAACCCTGTTTCATGTAATGAATCTACTCACCTGTACATTCCTCTCTGGATGTAAAAATCTCTCTTTGATTTGTTGCTCAGTGTCTTTCCCATTAAGTGTGATTCTAAGGAGATCAAGTAGGATTTCAGTGGATGAAAACTCCAGCAGACAATCACCAGGCAATACCTTAGACAGGGAGCAGAGCCTACAAAATACTGTCATGTCAGACAGGGCAAAAGTTATTAAAATTCTCACTTGCTATTAGAGACACCAGGTGTTTTAGAGAAATTTTTGTGACAGGAGTTCCTACTCAAAATTAGTGTCTACAGGAGCCTCACCCCTACCCTCTTGCTAATCTTGTAGTGTGCAAAAGCACTCTGTGAGATTATGAAATTTAATATTTTCTATGCAGAGTGCTGATCCTATAAGAGAAATTAGACTTCCTAAAATTGTAGCTATTTAACAGAAAAAATAAAGTACAGGAAGCATCTGAAGAATGTTAAAGTCTAGCACATTTAGGTGCTAGAAGTAGCTTAGATGCAGGCTTTTTATCTCACTTGAAAAGGTCTGGGCTAGTGCAACTCATGGGGATACTTATCAAGTGGTAGATTTAGGAGGGCTTTCAAATCCACAGGCACAGAGATGTACATTAACCTCCTCTCAGCTTCCTAGCAAAGCAAAGCCTGAGCAAGCACCTCTGTTAGGAAGTTGCAACTCATGATCATGATCCATTTAAAATAACCTGAGCTGAAACATCGTTGAAGAAGATGCTATTTAATCCTGCCCTCTGCTGTACAGGTGCTCAGGAGTGCCCATAGCAGAGGAGGGAGTGCCTAGTCCAAAACAGCCAGCACAATGGCACTCCTCATTCAGCACTGCACCAGGATTAGGCTCATTTACAGCTTCTATCAACCTACAACAAAGTGTTTTGTTTTCCTTTTGGTTTCATTTTTTACTTGAATGCATGTAACCATAGTTTTGAAAGAATTACCTTGTTCTAAAACTTGGATTTATTATTGAATTGATTATTTAATAAACAAATGCATTTCTAAAAATATTAGCTTCTCACATCTAATCTCAGATTTAAGCTTTCAGATCAAAATGTTTAGCAATACACAAATTTCCTATATTATCTCATTCGTTTTCAATAATTTGCTTGCTTTTCTGACACAAAGTTGAGCTGATGTTTTTCAGAAATGATACACCACGATTTTCAGACCTTGTTCTTAAATAATTCCACTTTGTGCTTCTTTATTATGCTGACAGGAAAATTTTTTCCTTTTGCATTATAGTTTACTTGTCTACTCATCTATAACTATGTGACCTTTTAATGACTTTGCACTCAATTATTTTCAAAGAGAATATGATATACCTAGAAATAAGCATTTGTGAATATACAGGTACAAAGTGGATATTCTCTATTTACTTCCCTGGTATATTTTAAGAGAGAGATTTACAAGGTCTAGTTTTCTTTACAAAAATTGTGGAAATATTTCCCGTGATATCCTACAGATTTTCAGATTTTTCTGTCTGTACCTTCTATTTATTTTATTTTAATTTTTTTATTGGGTAGTTTGCATGGAATTTACAGTCCTTCATTCCCAACATCCCTTTTAAGAGTCAAACTTCTCTTTCTCTTCGGACACCATGGTATGTTATGTGCCCATGAAAATTACTGATGGGAAAAGGAGCTGGTACAAGTTGGATGGTGAGAGTGATCAGACAAAAGTGAGGTAAAGGAACATAAGTGTGATACAAGCAGACTCTTCAGCTTTGGAAACTATAAATTGTTAGACTGGGTCACATATCTCATAAACTGTAGTGTGAGACTACATTTCTGTCTAGAAATTACCCTCTGACAACACCCAGCCATGCAAAAAAATTCTAGATACTCTTCATTGACTTTCTTGCCTTTAATTATTCAAGGAACTTCAGGTTTTCTCATTCTGATACATTTGAAATTGATTTTATTACAGCTCTCCACTTAGCAATCTGCTCCTCAAACTCTTTCTGTTTTGCCCTATTATGGTTTTAAATTTAAGTTGCTTCAAAAGGCTATTTTAAAAAAGTTATTTCTGAAAGTTTTTTGCCTCTTCTGCTTAGCCATACTGGCTCTTTTTTGTTGATCCTTTTAGAGGCTTGAGAACTAAGCTAAAATTTCTAATGAGCTGGAGACCTGAACCAGTATCCTCCTTGGTTGCACTTCAATCAGTAGAACATTTCCACAAAAAGAAATCATCATCTTCACATCACTAGGTAACAAAAACTACAGAACCATCAGAGTTTTATATATGGTTAACTAATTAAAGCCCAGTGTTAATTTTTGTTTGCTTATTTCTTCCTTCCTAGAAAGTCACATCATTTTTTGCACATTTCTACCTACAAGACTTGGTCTTTTGTTTGTTTCAGAACAAACTACGTGAAATCTGTCTAAAAGCCACAAAGTCACTTGAAAGGTTTATAAAAGTTGTAAAGAGCATTTTAGGAACACAAATAATTTGGTGTAAAAAATCCTTTTTATTATATTTAAGAGGATGTGTGTACATCTTTCAAGGACATTTTTAGAGAATTTCAGGAAACACTATTTTTGTATAACATACAAAAATATTTAATGAGATCTGAGTACTGCCTTTTCCAGTTATCCCAGACTAACCAGTTTCTGAGAATGGAAACTGCTAGAGTTGCTTTTTCTCCCCAGCTGGTTGGGGTTCTTTTTCTGATGGGTTTCTAGTTTAGGACCACACACAGGATTGTGAAGAGGTCAGCATGATGGAGATTGTAGTATTTCCAGGATGGAATGCCAGACATTTAACAAAGACATGTTAAAAAAATTTGAACTCAGTTTTACAGATTAGCAATAAAAAATACCTTTTTTTTAATAAAAACTCAAGTTCCTCAGTGCTTTATTGGACACACCTGAGCTTTTCACTACTTTTAAAATCTTCTCAGTTTTAAAACCAAGTAATATATTTCAGCATATGTAATGTAAAATGTGTGCCAAATGTTTGCAGAATGAGTCATGGCAACATTAAAGAGACTACATCCAGAAATATGATCTGGAAAAAATTCTCTTCCAATGATGTCTGTTCCCGAAAGAATAACCTCCATATACACCCTGTTTTTCCTACTGAGAACCTCACATACACAGAGCTATGGATTCTGTAGTTTGGCCTTATTTTCTCTGCCTTATTTTCTCTGGCCTTATTTTCTGTAGTTTCTCTTATTTTCTCTTCTCTGTATAGTAAGTCTACAGGTCAGAGTATTTAATCAAGGAATGAAATTAATCTAGTTATGAGTGAAGTCTGAAGCATTTTTGTCATTTGAACATGCGGTTTGGAAAGGAGGAATATCCAAGTTTTTCTCAGCTTCTGTGATAATATTCAGCTTCAGACCCCATGAAATATTCAAGTGCTATTATCTCACTTATCAGATACTTGGGAGTGTAGATATTTGCAAATCCCTTTCCAAACAGGCAGTCACAGAAACGCAGCTATCACGAGGCCCGGGTCAAGAAAGGCGATGATATTTTTAAGTGAGACTTGGAATTTAAGAACCTAAAACTGAGTTCTTGAAAGCTCCTGCTTAATCTTTGGAGGTGCCCAGACTCTATCAGCACCTCATTTCTCATTCCTGTGTTTCCTCAGATGCCTGAATTTTAGGTCTGCAAAGCCTTAAGAGTAAATCACTGTTGACATGACTGACAACAGCTTGGCTTCTGTCTCATTTTAAGTCTCATCAACAGCAGCAAGCTTGGTTCCCCTGTTCATTTCCACTGTGTACCTCAACTTCAAAGGCATTCTCTCAGCAAACTCGCCAGCATGAAAGGGGGAATGCAGGAGAGAGGTTAGGCTTGTAGCTGAGTAGAACAAGAAGCTTTTAATGAGACACTAAACCCTCTCTGGCTGTGGGCCTACACAGTTCACCATCAGCACTGCAGGATCTGTGATAATGCAAGAAGCTGACTCCTGTTTTCTTCCCCTTGGGTAAATTCTTTAATCACATAACTATGATTGCAGTTGCCTACTGGCTTGTCTTTCTTTTGAGTGAAAGGCTGTAGAGAGCTGGGAAGAAATATTACATCCATTACTCAGTACTGAACTGGAAGAATGAATGAAAGAATCAGCAAAGAATAACAGAATTCACAGATAAAAAATACAGTAGAGAGGTTTATGTGACAAGGAAAATTTAGTTCAGAGATTAAGAAAAACTTCATGCTAGAAACTATGTGGAAGAATTGAAGGCTGTGGAAGTCTCTGTAAGGTGCTTCTGTGTTTTTGAGAATAATAGGAATATTGCAGATTCTGAGCTGAATACCCAAGTTTAACTCCTGCACTCTTTATCTCCTGAATAAAAAAATAGTGGCTTCTTCCTGCTGTGTGCTGTGTTAAACACTTGGAAATTTATGGATAAAATATGAAGTTTAGGATCTATGTATTAATTTTTTTTCCTTAATTTTTTCTTACAGACCTAAAATCTAAAATCCAAATCAAAATTGGGCTACAAAGGTCAGGTCCAATGCATTAATTAAATTTATATATTGAATAAAAAAATATTTGATTGATTGATTAATTGATTCCTCTGAAGGCATTTAAAACCAGATACACATTCTAAAGAGTTTTAATGAAGCCAGAAAGTGTGTTTCTAAACAAATGTGGCACCACATGGCTGCAGGAGACTGCAATACCTTAATTGACACTTGAGCAATGCTCATGTTATCATACTAAACTTACCAAAAAAAAAGACTATAAAGTCCTAACATTGGACCCACTGCTCCATACACAGTCCTGAGCAGTAAAAAGAGCTACTTGCAGGGGAAACCATTTGATGTTGTACCTTTGGCTCACAAGCTGTGCAAGCCTTTGGCATGGGAAGGAGGTTTTGCTGAGTGTTGAGGAAGAGCAAAGAGGCTCAGAAGCTCAACAATGCAGCACCTGTGCAGACAAAAGGCCTCCTGAGGAGACACATCTGGAGAATCAGCAGAAACCTCAGCAGATTCCAAGACTTTTTTAATGTCTCTCCATTACAAAGCCAAAAGACGCCCTGAGGCAAACATGATGCCTTAAGTTTTAGCTTTCATATTTTCCAGATTCTGCACTGCATTAGTATACAACTCTGAATTTCATACAAAGTGTTAGCTAGTTCTCTTCACAGTTTAGTTGGACAAAAAATTCCTTTTCCAGCCTGAGAACCAAGGACACTATTACAGCTTTGGGCCCAAAAAGTAAACAGTGAATTGAGGAGAGCAAACTGGGAGGATGGGACTTCATAACCTGAAGCTGTAATTGGGCAATTAACCCCAATATGTAAATGGACCAAAACTTATAGAAGTGTGAAAAGGTGTGACCTGTCATCCATCTTCGGTGTAGCCATGGGTAGGCTCTTGTACTGCCCCGGGTGTATTCTTTAAAGGCCTTTTAATAAATACCTACTTTATTCCTTTAACATTGTCAAGTCGCTGTTCCAGGTAGCATCTCAAAGCATCAAACTTAGAGTCAGGAAGAAACAAAAAAAAAATTTATAAAAGAAAAAGTTTAGTCCAGGGAAACTGCATCCTGCTTTGGCAGACATGCTCACTTCAGTGCCCACATTTTCTGAGGGGTATACTCTGGCTTTGCTCTGCACCAGGTACATCTGGAAAAGAGCCACCTCCTTTTGACCTGTCATGCATGCTGTGGCTGTGGCTCCCTGGTCACTAGCACAGCAAAAAGTCCCAGCAAAAGCCCCCTGGTTTCCTTTGGCTTACTACTGTAATATATCACACAAGCACATATACATATGTACATAGTTTCACAGAATCCATCAGAAAAATGTACTTAAAAGATCTAAATTACCATTAATTATATCTTCCTGCTCATCTAGAAACTGTAGAAAAATCACATCCTGTGTACCCACACATATAAAGTATTTAAATGGTTTAGAACCAGTTTGTTCTGGTTCTAAGTTTGTGTGCAAGATGTGTGCTGCTGTTGCAATACTGGTAAGTTATCTGATGTTGTGTTTTCCACTGTTAGGATGATATAATGATGGAGCTGTAATACTGATAAAATATTCTTCATCTCCAACAGCAACTTTTCTCAAGTGCCTCTTCCCCCTTCTCCCCAGTGAAATCCAGATTTGTTCCTTCTCCAATGAATTTACTTGAGAACAGTTAACATTTCCAGTAATGTAAATCCCAAATAACATATTTTTCTCACAACCCAAGCTAAGCACTTCCCAAAAGCAGTGGGGGAAATGTGTTTTTAGGATAGTCAGTATAAGTGAAAATCGATTACACTATAACTGTGCCTAAGCTGTGTGCTGTAGACTCCTGTTGCTTTGGCTAAGATGCAAAGCAAGCAGAGATGTGCCCACTCCTGACCAAAAACTTTGTTGAGAAAAGCCCCAACACAGACATCCCTGCCTCAGCAAAGCTGCATTTTTACAGGGATAGCTCATTTATTAGGGGGAATGATGTGAATCTATAAATTCCATATTTGCCTTCAGCATTGCATATTGCATTGCATAGAGAGATGCTTCAGTAAACAAATTATGAACACTGTACTGAAATATTTTTAGAGAGAGCTTGTGTTAGGAGGCCTGCAGTGCTCAGTCACACTGGCCTACTTAGAGGAGCACAGCTCTGTAGTTCCTGTGTGCAGGTGCTCAAAGTTGTCACATCTATGCTTATGTGCACCAAAATCACGTAGACATGGACCTTCAAAAACACTTCAGAGCTGATCTCCTTCTTTGAGTGCCTCTGTTCAAGTGACAGCAATATTTTCAAAGTGATCAGCCAGCTGCAAGTGAAGCTGGCAGGTGCCGGTTTGCTGTGGTAAGTTTGTGCAGGCCCCACTAAAGCAAGGCAACGCTGCTCCTTATTATAAATTGCTGAGCCTGACACTGCATCTAATTTGCATCTCTCAGCAGCAGTGTGGTGTTAGCACACTCCCCTCTTCTCACACTCCAGTTCGTTATTTCTGCCCTTGAATTGCTCTTTAAGGTGTGCTGGCACAGCTGCGTGGGAACTGAACCTGGAAACCAGGACAAATGAAAATTAATCTTTTCTGCAATCTTCCCCTCTTTCTTCCTTTCTTTTGCTTTTCTCTTTCCTTTTTTCTTTTTCCTTTAATTTTTGACCCTGCTTTCCTCCCCACTGTCTCCTTCTCTTCCTAAATTTATTTCCTTTTCTTCATTTACATAATTCCTTTCACTTCTTTTGCAAGATCAGTTCATCAGGGTAGTTTTGTTTGTAATCAAAACATTTTTAATTTACCAAAGTGGTGTTAGGCTGTGATAAGAATGCTTGTGCCAGTTTAAGAAACAGTTGTGCTGAACCATACTCAACAAAGTGAAACCATTCATATCCTGTGTACATTACCATACTCACCTCCTGTAAATTCAAACCTCAACTCCAGATTTCAGCAGCACTTATTCATTTGTCTGCAGTGACCTCTGCTGTAGTCCTTGAAAGGCTGATGCTTTTAAAAGCTTCAGCCTAGAATGCTTTTGAAATTCCTACTCAGTTTTCGTGGTATAGAAAAACAGCCTAGACACGCCCACATGGCTTTGGGCTCCACCCACTTATAATTACTGCAAAAAAATAACCCTGTCATTGGTTTAAACCAGGACAGGATTATAGGAATTAGCGAGCAAACTGTTCAAAAACACTGACTTAATTTTTCTTACAAAGTTTCCAAGTGGTTGTGTGCTTATAATATGTCCATATAGCTGGTGGAACTATTTGTTTTCCTGTGATGTGCATCTATAATCCATGTTTTAACACATTTTGATGTTAATGGCTGAAAAAGGCATGATAAAATCTGCCTTCCTTACATTTTATTCTACATCTGTATTGAAATTTCTAGTATATATATATTTATACACACACACACAAATATAAATATATATATACACACACACACACATATTAGAGAAAGGTAATTTTGGCTTCCAAATCATTTAATTGGTATATTTAGTCAGTCTTTATCTCATTGTTGTGTACCTGAACATGTGGTCTTGTTCCTGAAATTGGAGATACTTTTCGCACTTTTCCTTCTGTCACATCCATTTCACTTCTACAGATCCTGTAAATTCACACTCCAGAAGCTTACCAACATGTAGCTCATCTCTGATTGTACTGCTCAGGAATGCAGAGTCCTAATACTTTTTTCTTTAGACAAGAAAATTAATCTAATATCAAGTAGAATCACAACTGTCTATTGTTTTCATTCTGAATACATATCGGCTTTCAAGTGGTGATAAAGACATGTATTGACTTCTGTTTCTACTAAGCTAATTTAAACCTTACTAATGTCAAGATTTTAAGCACTGATTAATGCAATAACATTCAGCATGCCGTGTGCTCTTCCTCAGCAACTAGAATGAGTTCAGAGAATTGCTTGAAATTTGTGATATAGATGCTCTCAGCGAGTTAAATATATCCAGTTACCCTTTCATTTTGAAAATCATTCCACTGGTTTACTCTGGCTGCATAAATAGATACATTGAACATAATTTTTTATTCAATCGAGTGATTTTTAATGTTTTCCCCTCATAAAGAAGAGAAATGTCATTGAATGTCTTTGTCAAGAGAAGCTGAATTGCAGTATCTTGCCTTTCTGGAAGAAATACATCCTGTTTCTCTGATTTTAGGCCAGGTTGTCACAGAAATGCCTCATCTCAGCTATTCCTTTCTTTTTTCACTTTTAGCATAGACTATTGAAAAGACTCCCTGACTTCAATTTTGAGGCTTCCTACTTGATATTAAATACACTTAGATGTACACTACTGAATGTATCAGAACAAACTTTCACACATATCAGTATTTTATTCACCTTTGAGCAACTGGTTAAGTCTCAGCTAATAACAGGAGAACACCAGACTGCACCTGGATACTGATTTTATATAAATGTGCTGTGACAGGTTCATGGCACAGAAGTTGAACCTTCACCTGTGGTATATGACAAGTCCTTTTCAAATGAAACAAACAACACCAGCTGGGTGATTCTTATCACAGTAGAAAACATTTCGGAGGAAAAATTAAGAAGTATAGTCATAACTTTTATAATTGCTGTGGTTAATGAAATTTACAACTAGTGATTTATGCCTCAGTAAATCACTTACTGATGCTTCTAAAGATCAAATTTACCTGAGAAAGAGATCATTTGTGAAATCTGCATCCTGCAATTGTTTCCTGCTGCTCAGAGGGCTAAGAAGTCCAGGCTGACAGAGAAATGCTTCTGACTTGGGATATATCTGTTTTGAAAGAAGAAATTTCTATTCTTGCAACTATTCCTTGATGCTTCCTGAGATACTATTTAATATGTGTTGCAGCTTAATCTGATTTATTTGGGCTGAAGTCCATATAAACAACTACATTAAGTCAATAATTTTGAGAGACTTTTTTACTTAGGCATATAGGGACAAGACAAGGGATAATAATTTTCAACTGAAAGTTGGTAGGTTTAGTTTGGATGTACAGAAGAAATTTTTTATGGTGGAGATGATAAGAAACAAGAACAAGTTGGCCAGAGAGGCCATGGATGCTTCATCCCTGGGAATGTTCAAGGCCAGGTGGAATGGAACTTTGAGCAACCTGGTCTGGTGGAAGGTGTCCCTGTCCATGGCAGGTGGGTGAAACTTGATAATTTTTACAGTCCCTTCAAACCCAACCCATTCTATGATTCTACAATTCTATTTCATGGGGTGTACTTTGACATAGGGAAAAATGTTTAGCCAAATATCTGTAATTGCCTGGGATTTATTTTTTCATTTATATCAGTAAGAGAGCGATGTTTTATATTAAGCAGATAACTTACAGACACTTTTGTTTGCTTCAAAAAATCAACCTGATAGTTTCGTAAAATCCATAAAGCAAAGAGATTGGTTTTGGTCTGTATGCTCAACTGCACCTTTTTTTCTGCCTCTTTCTTTTAGCTTGCTCTGAGTTCTATTTTTGTGTTTTACTTTGAGTGTTAGATTTAAGCAGTAGCGAAAATTACACAGCAGTGGTTATGTTCCCCAGGTTTTGAATTTAAATACACTCCATGATGATTTGGGTTAATATAATTCAAAATCATGTCTCTTTAGAAATACATTTTGGTTCAGATTAACTCAGCAGGCACATAAAGAAGTTTTTTAACCTTGTTGATACTTAAGATTTCTAATAAAAAGGCCAAATAAGTTTAAAATTTTATTTAAATCTTTGCTTAATTTTATCAAAAGAAATATTTTTAGAACCAATAAGCTTAGGGAAAATGAAAAAAAAAATTACATTTCATGATCCTAGCAATAGGAAAAGTACTCTCCAAAACATTTCTACTCTGAAGGATATCCTGAAAGCTTAAATTTTATCTTCCTCTAGAAAAGAGTAAGCTAAGTTCAGTCCAGGTTAAGACATTGCTCTTATTTGCTCAGATGCAACCTACCTGGTATCAAAGTTCCATAAATGAGTGCAGGTTTTGGTCAGTGCTTTGTGATATCCTTTGTGGGTGGAATTTTTTTATTCAGACATGTTTATAGGGAATGGAGAGCCAACATCAGTGCTTGACTTCAACGAAAATATGCTGTACAAATTCTAACTTTACTAGATCTTTATTAGATTTATAAAAGCAATAGTGTAAATAATTTTGACTGAAAAATTGACTAGTATTAGATCCCATATTAGTAGTACAGCTGAGTGAAACTCTCTTTGCAAAATTATCTATTTGTCAGGCAAAAGAAGAAAAAAGAAAGGTTTTGAGGGACTAGAAATTATACTGAATTGGTGGAAAATAGTGATTTTCAAACCAACAGTTTAATTTCGAAATAATACTTCAGCACTGCAGAAATATCTTGATTTGAGCAAGATATTTGATAAGAATAAAGGATATAGATTCACAACAATACTGCAGATCCTATACCACGGAGTGCAGTGATTATAATAATCACCTAGGAGGTGGGAGATCAACACTCAGATTCATCTGAAATAGAGGTTGATTCCAGAACATGGATTTAAAAGAATGATTTTTATCTCCCGTGTGTGTTGTAAATAGCTAGCAAATGCAGTACTTGATGCAGAGTAGGAGAGCATCAATAAAAAGCAAATGATCTCAGAATACCAGCACTCAGTATATTGGTAGGGGCATTGGCTTGGGAATTTGGTTTTTAAATTTCATATTAAATGCAAAGACAGAATGCCCACATACCAGCTAAGTATGCCAACCAGCCCTCTTGTCATAAGTGTTACCAGGGAGGAAAAAAGGTCAGGCTACCAGGGCCTGATCTTCCATCACCATCCCAATTTCCATCTCTGCACTGCTCCTTTACAGTTGCCAATCACACACTCCTCAATAGTATATGGTGCCCCAGCTTCTCACTTGCTCCTCTACCATTAAAAAGTACCTAAATTGGAAAAGGGAACAGGATTATAGGTGTGTCAGGGTGGATTTCTGCTCTTCTGTTACTGACATGAGCATATCTATATCACGTATCTTGGCATAAGGGTGCGGCATCAACGCGTAATTCAGTGCAGAGCCACCACCTATGCAGAAAGGAAGGAAGGAAGGAAGGAAGGAAGGAAGGAAGGAAGGAAGGAAGGAAGGAAGGAAGGTACTCTTCTGCATGCCTTCACGTTTGTTTTCATGGAATCATAGAATGGTTTGGGTTGGAACTGACCTTAAAGACAGCTCTTCTCTTCCTTCCCTTCTAAATTGTCCTGCATTGTACTTTCAACTTTAGTTCATAATTTGAGATTATAATACTGTAGACTCATAAACTATTGATAAACAAAGCTTTATTCTTTACTTGGTGCACTCCTAGAACAAAGGTATTCCACTTACATGAACACTCTCATGAATACATTCCATAAACATGGCCAATCAGAAACTGGAAAGGGGCATGCTAAGTGAAGCGGGAGAGGTGAAGTATTTTAGTCCTACAAAAACATGAAATAACCTCATACTTGCACTTCATTGCTGCAGCATGGTGGAAAGGAAGGGAGAGGGAGTATTTAGAAGGTTCCTCTTGCCTGTGCATACAGTTTATAAATAGGTGTGCTACAGATACACATGTAAAAAAGAAAAGTTCTAATCCATTAACTCAGATATACAAGGGTTGTAATGTAGTACCACAAGGATCCTATATCTTTTCCAAAGCCATATTTGTCAGACTGATGTCTCTATTCCCTTGCACAACACACGTGCTCACTGGGTGCCTTAGACACTAAACCTTATCACCTTAAGGATATATGAAACACTTCCTCAGTGTCTAAGCAGAAAGGGACTTCATTTTCAGTAGGAGGAAACAGCGTTCTTTCCAGACAAGTCACTGAGTGGCTTCATTCATGCATGTAATTCATCTGACTCAGCCTAGACAGCCATGCCTGTGTTCATTGCTCTATTGCCTTCTACAGTCAAAGGGCATACACTGATACTGGCTAGAAATCAGTATTCTGGTGTGGGCTCTTCAACCCCAGATCCTTGTGCCAATTTAGATTTAAGAATTATTAACTTTACTAAAAATACATGTATGAACCACTCAGACCAATTTAAGATTGCAGGTAGAAGGTTGTTACTGTAATTAAACCATCAGATTAAAACCAAGCTCCGTGGAGTGGTGTATTTGTACAGTGTTAGTCTATGGCCACTTAGATTGCTACAGTTTTGGTGTGTAGATTCTCCTCAAATCTCATCATCTGTTAGGTCATAAAGCTATTTGCTCTTCAAGCAAATTAGACACTTGAGAGGATTTACACTATAAAAAGAACTATTTTTTCTCAATAAAAGTCATGTCTTCCTAATAGTGATGAAAACCAAATAGGGGTATATTTATCACCAAAGGCTAACAGTAGGAAAAAACCCTCTCACTCTTTATTTGTTTTATAATTTCTTTCAAGGCAAAGTACCTGCAACATTTCTGTACAGGCCTTTCTCTGTCATATATACCCACAGGATCTTTGTTTCATCTTTGTGGCTCCTCTTGTGGCTTTACTTATATATCTGATGCTTCTTTTCCAAGAACTTACAAACTACCAATAAAAATTTGGATTATGAATTATCTCACCTCTTGATAAGTATCTTTGTTTTGGGTAGAGGCTGTTCTTGTTTCAGTCACCAGATTCCATAAAGGAATGAATGTATACCTTGTGTAAACCGAGAGCTGATGGTTATGCTCAATAATTCCAGTAGGTGTTCAAACCATAAGAAAACAAATATATGTGTTGAATAATGGGGGAACATTTTTAGTAGAAAGCATGTGAATACATGCAAATTCCTCTACTTCTTTAACTGTTTAATATTGTAAAAATTTAGGCCTTTAAGTAACAGTTCCAGCAAGTCTCCTGTGAAAACTGTAAGGTTGAATTCTGGCTACATAGTGAATCCAGTTAAACAGAAAATTAGTCTGGTCTGTTGGTGATGAAAGCTTCCTGAATATTGGGCTGTGTTAGCAAAATCATAGCCAGCAGACTGAGGGAAGTGATTAGTTCTCTCCATCCAGCATTCATGATGCCACAACTGGAATATTGTTCCCTCTGTACAACAGAGAGCAAAGACCCGGAGAGAACCCATCACAAGGGCACCAAAATGATGGAAGGGGGAATTGCATTGCATGCCGGGAAAGGATGAAAATTCTGGGTTTGTTCAGCTTGGAGAAAAGGTTAATGAAGGATCAGTTTTAGTCTTCACATAAGAAAAAGGGGCTATGTAGACAATACTTGACCAGGCAAGGCCCTGAGAACTCTTACCTTACCTTGAAATTACCCCTGCTTTGAGTAGAGGTCTAAATTAGATGATCCCCTTTGGTGACTTCTGGTCTGTGTTACCCAATGGTTCAAAGCAAAATGCTTGTCAAAAATGAGGAAATCTATAGGGAGAAAAGAAAATGTGGCTTCAAGCAGAAGGAAGCACAGTAATAATACATGAAAATAAACAAAAAAAGTTTGGCATTTTGACAATATTCTATTTGTCGTTGTTCCTGTCCTTCATTAAGCATATGATGTGGTTTAGACCTAGCTGGAAACTAAGCACCACACAGCCACTCACTCAACAACCCTCTCTCCTCCCATCCCCCAGCTGAATGGGGAAGGAAATCAAAGTAAAACTTGTATGCTAAGAAGCATTTATTAATTGAAAATAAAATAAAATACAATAATAATGTTAAAATATAATGACTATAAAAATGAAAAAACAAGTGATGTCCAATGCAACTGCTCACTACCCACTAACCAATGCCAAAATTCCCTTCCCAAACCCAGATCAGGTAACTCCCCCCAGTTTATATACTGGGCATGGCATTCCATGGTGAGGAATATCCCTTTGGTCAGTTCCCTTTGGGTCACCTGCCCCAGAAATGCTCACTCCCAGTTTCCATTCTGTACCTACTCACTGGCAGAGCATGAGACAGGAAAAAAAGTTGTTGAATTAGGATAAACATGACTAAACAAAAAATCAAAACTACAATTTACCAACACCATCCTCACTCCAAATCCTGAAACCAGGACAGGGCATCCCACAGACTGCAATCTAGTTATTAGCCATGTTTTAAGCCCTACTGACAGGAAAAAAAGTATTAATGTTTTATCACTGCATAAATAAGCTTTTCAACGAAGAATAAGAAAAATCTCTCTCATCAAACCAGTGTGAGAATCCAATAGGCATCCTCAACATTTGAGATCAACAGCTTATGAAGATTTCCAAGACAATTTATGCTAAAGATGTTCCATTTTCACTTAATAGGAGTAATGGGAGTGAGGACAGTTGTATTTTTTTTCTTATTCTTCTGGCAAGAAGTTTACACTTGGTCTTTCATTGAACATTTACCTTTCTTTCTTTGATATCTGTTTTGCCTTTATTTTCTATGAAGCATGTTATTTGACTTTTAATTGATATATCAAAAATGTGCAAGGTTAGTGACATATTATTTTATAATTTATATAATTACTGTGGCTGAAATGATTATTATTTAATACAATATAAAGAGGCTCATGAATCCTTTATTTCCTTTTAATTATTTCTGATCCTCCTGTTCCTTTATCAGCTTGAATCAGATTTATCAACTTCACTCTAGAAATGAACAAAGCAGCAATACATCTTAGAGATGAATGTAATTAATAAAAATAAGTGATGTTAACATTTTTACCTAGTAAACCACAGTGAGTGGACCTTATTGAAGCCCTATCCTAACTAATATTTAACACAATATTTTCATCTAAACCTCTAGATGTTTAGAAGTAGTTATAGATCCAAAAATCCTAGGTTTCTGAAAATGTAATCCTATTTTACCACTGAAAGGGGTAAATATTTGATGCATATGTTATTTTAATCATAATTTTCCTTTGTTTCTTTCTTATTTAGTGTTTCCCCAGATTATGTCAGCTACGTATACATATATTTACTGCCTTTTAGAGCATGACTTTCTAAAAATCATCTTTCCTTTCTCATATATAAATTTTCACTCTCCAGAAATCCCAGGATAGATGCTCCTGGGCAGTGGTGCCTGCAGCAGACTTTCTGAGGGTAACAGGGGTGTGTGGCTGTGAGCCATGGTGCAGCCAGAATCCGTCAGCTGGAACAGAGAAAGCACCGAGCACCTCGAGGAGCAGATGAACTGACCTTGCAGGTTTTATCACCAAAGAACTTTGAGATTAGTGGCAAAAGTTGCACATCTTTTGTAAAGTCCATGAGGTTTTAAAAAACCACCGTAAAAAACCTCTCACTGAAAATGAGAGGCTTTTTAAGTGTGGTGAAAATTCTGAAACTCAGTAAGCTGCCCTGGGTACAATAGAAATCCAACTTGAGAGACTGCTATATTTTTTTATTTTTTTGTGAATGTAGAGTGTTTTCTAAGAGATAATTGATTGATTTAAAAATTAAATCAAGCACATTGTCAAACTTCAGTTGACTCATCTCTTTGGAGAGTTAAACTTCACACAGTTCCCCTGCTCTCTCTACGGCAGGGGCAACAAAAGAAGGACTTGCTGCTTCAATTGGAGTTACTCAGATAGAAAGATCTGAGAAAAGAAGTCAACAGGGAGCCTTCCACAGGATCCCTCTCATGCTATCCTGTCCTGCCTGCAGACTGTGAATGTCAAAGAATTGATTTTGGCTGGATACTGTTTAAACACTAAAGCAGGCAGAGAGAAATATTTGGATTTCTGAAGCTACAGCTTTCTTATGCTTTGCAATTTGTAAACACCATAATTTCTGCTAATTACAACTTTTTTTCCCTAGATCATCCACATTTCATTATGTCTTCTACATGCTGTTTTTTGGCAGCTAGATACTTACTAAGATTACAGGGTATGAGAAAGCAGGGTTGTTTACCTCCTGAATGAACCTTTTCTAGGACACAGGTGCTTTCTTTGAAAACTTTTAAATCTTTTTTCGGGGAGATGAGATACTGTTCATGTTATAGAGTTTGAGTTTAGAAATAAATAATTGCTGAATGTGTTCTTATGAATAGATATTTTTACTATTTGGACAGTCAAGATAATGAAGGGGAAATATTAAGTAGATCAAAGGCATGGTTAAAGCACACACCCATGAACCCAAAGGAATACAGCTTTTTCCTTTTCTGACAAAGAAGTGATGTTAAAATACTGCTCACAGTAAGTATTTGTTATATTCTTGTTGATGTCACCCCTTCAGTCCAAGGTTTATTTCTCTCCCATAAAATAAGAACCATATTGTGGTTGCAACTGTCAAGCTTTTGAATATCATTGCCACTGTCATTTTGCAGTGCATATAGAATAGGCTTGCAAATTCTCTGAGACACAAATCAGCTTTGGTTATCTTTCTGTCTTTCACATAAATTAATTACCTGTGATAATCACAGATTTTTTTAAACAGTTTTTTTTGCACTTCTAATTGCAGAAGCAAAAACTGAGATGTTTAATAATAAAGCCCCATAACTGGCAATTATGTAAATTTTATGGTTTTTAAATTATCATCCACCTGCAACATGCCCAGTTGCCAGTGGAGGTAGGTTGCTCTTAAACATTAAAAAAATCTATATACATTATTCATGCTTTGGAGATCAGGCTTCTGGCTTCAAAGGTTGCAAAACACAGCATGAGAGAAAATAATGCATCAGCAATGAAAAATAAAAGAGCTCTGACCCTTGCTATCTCTGTAAAGACAGCGAACATTCAGGAATACTATCTTGTACTGATCTCCTCCAATTGCATCAGGACTTCCCCAAGAAGTGACTTTATCTACTACTACTACTACTACTACTAGTACTACTATTATTATTATTATTACTAGTATTATTATCATCATCATCATCATCATCATTATCATCATTATTATTTATTGCTGTTGTTGTTAGCAGTATTACTATTATAGTTTTCTTTGCCTTTTCTTTTCACATCCATCCCTAGAGGAGCTTCCAACCCTATTGTATCAAGCATATGGCAGAATAGATTCCCTATAGCAAAACTGCAGACATCAGAGATTAAAAGCCCAGTAAAATCAGTGATCTTGGCTAATGCAGAAATCAGACTCAAGGATTTTTTTTCTGTGCTATTCTAATCCATTTTATACAGTCTGGCTTTAAATTGTTATTGAAAATGAACTCTGGCTATTAGACTTTTCTAACTAAAATATGTTCCCTGAGAAGTTCTATGAAAGATTTTTTTTCCTGACTTCTTTCTTCTGAACTTAACATAAATATATAATTTTTTTATTTCAAGTATTTTAATTAAGAAGCATGCCTTTTGCAATGAAAATAAGAACTTGTAGCTATAAAACATATCTGTATTGTTAAACAAGAGAGTTCTGAAATTTCCCTTCCAGGGAATGCATGTGTACATTTAAACAAATTTAAATACATTTAAGTAAAATTTCATTGATAGACAAGTAGAACCACAGGCAATCTAAATACATTTCTGTATGACATTAAAATGGGTTTAAATACATTTAATGGGCAAACTGGGAAAAATTTTGAAGTCAGTCAACTTGTTTACCATAACAAAGACTAAACTGTAGAAGGAATTAAGACTTCATTGTGCAGCAGCCATACAGAAATGAGAGGAAAATAGTGTCAAAATAACATAGAGTAGCATATTTTAAAAGAACATAATAAAAACACTTCTAAAAGATCTACCAAAATTGCTTGTAAAATTGAAACTTGTGCTTTTTGCCCAGGACCTTGAGAAAAGAGAGAAAATATTATTATAAAAGACTTTAGCAGGTCTTTAAGACTGGCATCTCAAACAGGAATTTCAGAAACCATGAGAACCATCTCATCATTCTACCTAACCAGTGACAATGCCTGCTGACTTCTTTGTCAAATACTTATCTGAGTAAGAACAAAATTCCACGCTTTCATCTGCAGGACAGTGGAACCATGCTGAACTTGCTCTGGTACATACCTACACATAAAAGGAAGAAAGAAAAGGGAAAGGAAAGGAAGGCAAGGCAAGGCAAGGTGGAGCTCTAGGCTTTCTGCATTGAAGCAGCTCTGTCAGTCTGGTGTATAACAGTGTGTCTGTAAGCACAGCTCTGGGTTACAGACCCTGGTTCTCATAAAAATTGAGTTATGAAAAGACATCGGGACATGAGAGAAAACAAAGTCAAAGCCATGTGCACGGTACTGGACATGTCTGCTGTCTCTCTCAGCACAATTTCTAGCTCTATTTCTCTGAAGCCACACAGCCAAAAGCTGGTTTTCTGATCTATTGAGCTAATAATAATAATTAGAAAGTATTAAACTATTCCTAAAATATGGTGGGAGGTTTAGGGGTCTTTAGAGCAAAAAACTTATGGCAAATGGATGGGGTTCCAGTCATCCTCCACTCTAGTCCTAATCCTGTATATCCACCTGAAGAAGTTTCAAAGAACATGTAATTTTTGTCCATATCTTAGATCAGAAAGTATTTAATTTTGTCTTCTACTTATTCCTTTATTGATAATGAATCATAATTAGAAAAATTAACACCCTCTGAGAAGTTATACTGAGCAGAATCTAAGCCACAGCTTTCCATTTCCTTCTGGAAGAGGAAAATATTTTATCAGTCCTCACAGATTTCTTGTCTTTTTAAACTGAAATAAATCATCTCTCTGTTCCTTTAATAATTTTGTTTTCCTTCAGCACATTGCTTCATCTTTTAGTGGCAAAAATTCTTAAGTAATTTTAGTAGATGGATCTACCAGTGAATCCATTTTTGGTTTAATGTAGTAATTTATTTGATTAAGCTTTTTGTGAATGTTACTTGTCTTACTGGAAGCTAACTTGCAAATCATCTGTTTAAACAATTCTCAAATTATGATTTATCAGTAATCTACTCAGAAAATTTTTAAGCTGTTTTTTCTGTTACCAATGTCCTATGTTATATGACATTGCTACTCAACGTTGATTTTTAATTTGCATACAGAAAATCCTTTTCTTTTTGAAAAAGTAATTCAGACCAATTCCAATTTTTATGAAATGTATTTTCTTCATTAAATGAATTGCTACTACAGTCATGAAATTATTTTTTATAAACAATCATAATATCCTATTTAGCTAAGAAAGTTACAAGCAATGCAAGATCACAGTGTGATTAGTAAATTAAAAATTTATTTATTACTGACATTATTTATTCGCTTAAAGTGAGTTTGTTGACATAAGCTCCTAAGAAAACATAATTCATGAGGCTTACACAGGCAACTCTCTTGTAAAGTCATTTACAAGATTCTCATCATTGTAAACTCAGCGCTCCTCCTTTTTCCATTGTAATTTTCAGAGGTGAGTGCTCTCCCTTACAGTTCCTTGCAGACCTGTTGGTATTACCTGCTCCTACTGTTATTATCCAGTTGCAATACTGCTGCAATACTGCTGTTATTATCTAGTTGCAATACTGCTGATCCTTACACTTCTTGCAGACAGAGAATTGAAGATTGGGAAATCAAAGTTTTATAAAACAATAAAGTCAGGCAGCATCAAATAAACAACCTGTTTCCACAGCAGAAGGACAGTTTATTTTAGTGATTTTCAGAGATGAAAGTGATTTTAGTGACAGACTGTACTTGTAGTACAAGGTAGAAGAAAAGTAACAGAAACTCAAAGGTTACCTTGCTCCAAAGAGGTTTCAAGAATAAATAAGTGCAATATTGTTCTACTACACATAAATAGAAGGTAAGGAATTGCACAAACAGAAGACAGGTGTATCTCATTGATATTCTGCATTTATGTGATGGTGTTGTTTTCCCAGCCCAATAACCAATAAAACGTGATGGCAAAGATTCAGTGTACTTCACTTCATCTCCTTTGATAAGCCTCATTTCAGTTACACAGGAAAGAACAGGTAGAAAAATTCAAACTATTCTTTTTAACTTGGGAGTAACTAAATTAGGTAAAAAGGTTCTAATCTGACCAATTCTAAACCACATTACAACTTTTAAATTACTTTTAACTGTGTAAAACCTTTATAAACCTGCATATGTCTAGCTGTCTTTCTAATTCTCAATCTCAATTACTGCATTATTGTGAAAGTACCTTAGCAGCAGGCTACAGTGCTCTATACTAAACATAGGCCCTCAGCAGAGATCACACAATGTTTGTAGGATATAACATGCCTACTTTGATGGCACTAAAAAATTCCTGTGAATTTATTCCTTTCAAGACTGTTGTCTAAAAGAGAGAAAGCAATAATGATTATGTAGTTGCAAATGATGGGTTATGTGTCACTCCACTCCTCCAAGTGCAGCTAGAACATAAAAGGGCAGGAGCAGACTTAGCAGAAATTAGTTCATGCTATTGCAGGTTGGATGGTTCATAGAGTTCAGTGCTGTAAATCCAGCCCAACTTCCTGTCTGTCTATTTCAAGAATGGTCTACAAATCTCTGCGTGCTCTAAATAGCAGTGAGGCAAGCCATTTCTTAGAATATAATCAGGGAAAATACATCTAGAAAAAAATGCAAACATGACAAATACAGGCCATATATTTGAAACTATTTCTTGGTCTTGAGGATCTTCTAGAATGTTTTGCTTTTTTTATTTCTGTCAAAACCAGTAGCAAATCTCATTGCGGAACTATTAAAATCTAGAAGGACAACATATGGGAAAAAATGTATGAGATTCCTGCACTGTGAACAAGAAAAACAGATGAGTCTAAATGGAGTGGTTTTGCAACTGATATATTTTTTCCATCTCCAGGCTCCACAATCTTGTCTAAAGAAAAGCAACACAATTTTTGCCAATGAGAAAATTATAGAAGTGGAAGCTACAGTGTAAAGGGCCTGTGCCAGGCATAGAGCATGATTTGTGACACCAAGTCATTCAGCTAATCAGTAAAGGAAATCAGTGTCTCCTTTTAAAAATGTGAGACTTTGAATAAATTTCAATGCAAAATGCAAATTTTGCAATTCAAACAAAAGTGCAGGAGTAACAAATGGTACCTAGAAATCATACTCATCAGTCCTTCATTATTCTCAAACAATTTTCATTTAATCCTCTTCTTCTACCTCTGTGTGTGGTATTCTGCCAAGCAGATGAGAGTGAGGCTTCTGGAATTTTTAAAGGATATTTTAAGATGGTGCTCAAAAGTGATGCTGTTAGTGTCCTCATTCCCCTAATTTAAGGATGACATATTTTGATTTCTTCCTTATGCTTGCTATACCAATAACATGTAATAAATCTGGATATAAAAACAGAGAAACTGATTTTTGGTGTCAGAATTTTAAGAATATAATGTAGTTTATATTATTTTGCAAAAGGTGTTTAAAGAGGAAAAAAAATTGGCTTTTTAAATGTGAAAATATGCTTTCCCTGAAGGTGCATATTTACATATTCATGAGAATCTCTTATCTACAGCTCTGTGTTCTTGTTCAGCCTTCTCACTGGTCAGAAAAGGTCAAAAATTTGTGATCAAAAATTCAGCTACACATTGTCTACATCTGGCATTTGGAATTTTTCAAGGTTGGATGGGCCTTTAAGCAGCCTGGTCTAGTGAAAAGTGTCCTTGCCCACAGCAGGAGCATTGGAAGTAAATGATCTTTAAGGTCCCTTCCAACATGATTCTATTATTCCAATAATTCAATGTCTTATATGAGTTACAGTTAAACTGTATACATTCATATATAATTGTACAAAATATTGTATTGTATATGCATGCAATATTATTAAATATCAAAAAACCAAAGTTATGTGTTCAAATTCCCTTTCTATAGATAATACTCAAATATGGTAATTGCAATATGTCTCCCTGGGGTCCATAGATTGGATAACCTTAAGTGTCTTTATCAACCTAAAAGATTCTATGATTCTAAGGCAAGTAATGTGATATAAACAATTGTGCACCAGAGCCTCGGGAAAAGCAGCTCCCTGCCCATTGACATGGCAGTGAAAGAGCTGGGATAGCAATTTGCAGGAATCTTTGGTGTTCAGATATGTTATATGGCAGACCATTGCAAAAAAAGAGCATTCTTGGCAGGTGCTGCTGCACGGGCTTGTGCTGCATTGCAATGTTTCACAACAAAATAGAATTGGTGGAATAGGTAGAAGAGCACTGTAAAGCACACTGAAGTTTAGGGACTGGCTCTTTCCAAGAAATGGGAGACCCTGACATTATGCAGCCATGTTGAAACACTCTGAACTCAACTACCATAAACACAAAAATATATAATTTGCTAAGATGAGATATGTTAAAGAGAAAGAAAAGCAGCTAAAGATACAGGTGTGCCAAAAGGAAACAAGCAAACTAGTTTCAATTAGCATTTAGATTAGGTTTCAAACTTTCTTTTTGCCCTCTGTAGCTCACCTCTTCAGCCTGAATGTAGCTCCTAACCAAGAAGCTTGGTTGTCACAAGATCTTTACATGCTCATATAAAAACACTAGTGATTTTAGTTTTCTAAACCTTAGGCCTCTCTTTGGGATTTGGTCAAATGAAGGATTTTTTTTTCCTTTTCCCCACTGAGGTGTTTCTTAGGGTGTGACTTCAGGTTATCCTGAATCAGAGCTGACTGATGTCTGTGAAAAAAATACGGAGCTTTCATCTTTTCTTACCCAGGCCAGTGGGTTTCTGCCCCTCCCTCACATTGGATTCAGTATTTGTGCAGCCATAAGAGGGGCTGGCTCAGCTGACTGAGCTCATCACATGTAACTGCACCTTTATTCAAACTTAAAGGAGTTATGACCTGCTTGCTACTCAGCCTGCAACTTGGAAAATGCCTATATGGCTGGTCATAGCCTATTAAGACTCTAAATATCTAAATGAATTAAAGAACATACTTACCGATCCCTAAAAAATGGCAATATTTCTCTTTCTCTTATTCTTCAGTCATTCATCTCTCCTGTGTTTCCAATGTGTGCGGCCAAGGCATGCCAGAGCCAGTGCAATGCATTCACTAGACTGTTCTGTAAGAGAGTTGAACTGACAGGTAGGCCAAGATTGATCTGAATTAAGCTAAAATTATTTTTTCTTTTGTACTACTAAGGTTTTTTTGCACTAGAGAAAGGTCCTAAAAATAAAGGTTCCATTGGTTTGAAGAAGAGAAAGGACTCACAGAGGCAGACACTGCTTTAATATGGAAGATGTTGGGCATTGCTTCTTAACACTAATTACTGCTTTCTGATGTCTGAATAACAGAAGGTGCTTAAAAATGGCATAACAGAAACATTTAAACAGAATGCTTCAGGGTTTTTGAAACGTTTGTCATGTTGACCAAAATGGCTCTTGAAATTCAACCTCAAATTCACATATGTCTTTGTCCACTCACGGAGCTGTACCGTGGAGAGGAGGAGAGGGGGATTTTATATTTCAAAAATTTAAATTAGCTCCCCTCTTCTCCCAGAGCTCAACACTATGTATTTTGCAGAACTTTTGAAAAGAATTTCTCTCAAAGTGCATCTTCATGTCTGTGTCAGGTTAAATGCAGGGCTCCCAGCAATACAGCAAACACTCTGTCTCTGGAAGGCTTAGTTCTTTGATAGCTCAAGAGGATAAAATTAATATTGCCCTTGAACGCAGTAATTTTATCCTAGATTATCCTGGTTTTAATTTGGCATATCTTGTAATGTCAGCTAGTTTAGATTTACTAAAAAGATTTACTGCATAAATGTCAGATGAGCAAACAAGGACCGTACGAGCTCAATAGATTGCACTTGGCTAAATTCAGCCGTGGATCTGGGAATCTAGCAGCTGGCTAGTGCATAATATAAAGTATAGAGCATATGACAAAGAGATAAGCAAGTCCACTGAAGTGCACAGAAAGTGCAAAACCACTGCTTTGGTCCTCTTTTTAAAAAGTCTTTCTAATTTGACTCATATAAATTGAAAACATTGCTGAATATCTGAAAGTGTAAAGCTCTGCAAATGGTTGAAATGTTTTTGCTCACTAAAGCAAGTTTTATTCTAAATGCATAGACAAATGCCTTGCTTGGTAGAGGCTTTAACACTTTGGCAGTTCTTTAGCTTTTCAGAGTCCTGCAGAAACATTAACACAGGGGTGTTCACTCCTGTGAAACAGGCAAATATTATTATCCTCCTTTTACACATGGGCAGCTTGTGAGACAGAGCTGCGGCTTGCTCAGGCCCGAGACCACACAGCAAGCTGGTGGAAGTGCCAGCACTAGGATTCAAGCATTCCTGGATCCCAGCCTAGTGCACAATCCACCAGACAGCCTGTCTGCAGCCCTTCTCTATTGCTGCATGAAGCTACCCAGTTTTTGCTTTATGAATATATGACTGTGAAAAATTATGCTTTTTGCAAGTGTTTATGGGATTGCTTCAGGGCACAGTTTCCCTTTTGCTGCTGGAAAATACAGATTACTTTAGCAAAAATGAGGGGGAAGGGAAGGAAACATGCTAGAATAAAATGACAAACCAACTGGTTTACAACCAGACGTTAAAAAATTATATAAAAAAGTCCCAATCAAAACTATTTTTTAGTTTTTCTGACACGAAAGAAACAGTGAGGAGATTATTTTATTGTTGTCACCTATAAGGACAAATTTTCATGTTTCACTACAAAATAATGAAATCATATCAATCCAACTCACGCCGAGGTCCGGTTAAGGAAACAAAGATAACAAACAATTGTTTAGAACTGATGAAAAGCTTTGTGGCTGCCTCTGCAAAATGCAGCTGCAGCCTGTGGAGCAGGGACTAACCAGATCTTCAAGTGGGAGGGATGGAACTGCACAGCTGCTTTAAATCAACACTGCCTCGTCACTAGAGAGTACCTATACCCATCCTGCATCTACAGCAATAAAAATGTTTGTGCCTCCTCATCTTGCTGGATAAATTCATGTTCAGCAAAAATACTGCACTGGTATGCACTCACTGCAGAAGCAAAGAAATGCAATGATAGGGAGTTTGGCTATTGTAATTTTTGGAAGTAACACTTGGCTACCAGAGATTGAAGGAGCAGTTCAATTAAGAAGCTGCTGGAATTTCAGTTATAGGAAGTCATTCTTGCTATCCAGATCACTCCAACAGCTATGTTAGGGCATGATTTTTGCCACAACTCAGGAGATAATGCTGCTTTATGAATATTTCCTAGTGATTCACTGCTGCTTTTCAGTTTTAGAATGCTGCTTCCCCATAATTCAGTTCTGGTTGATCACAAGAAAACAGTGGAAGGTATCATTGCAAATCCTATACATAGTAAAAGGCCAACTTCATAGTTTTGAGAAACCTGCTTTTGAAATAAGAACCACTGCTTGGTACAGTCCTGGTCTTAGGGACTGCTGCTTTCTGCAATCCTGGTCTCACAGGCATTTACTGCTAGGGCCAACCTTGAAAAGCAGGTGTACGTGGGCAGGCAGTGAGGAGTGACTAGAGTATCCAGGGTGAAGAAAAGCATGATTCTGCATTGGGCTAGGGAGAAAAGTAGGATTCTTCATGCAGCCTATAACTCTTTTTTTGGAGCATTTCCCTGGATAGATGTAGAGGGATAGCATTCCTTCCAACTCTCCTTCAAAAGGGTTTAATAAACAGTGCTTCATTATGTTGGCATCCCCCAGATGATGCAGATAATGCTGTTTCGCCTGCAGTGTGATATTAAACACCTAGATCTGAATTTCTGCCTCAGTAATATGCTGTAAACTCTGCTGAACTTGCTCTTTTCATCTGAGTCTGCCCTTTTTCTCATTTCTGCTGCATCTTTTTTTCTAATAGGCTACATTGGCTCTTACTCTACACTACCTCTACACAAGAAAATTACATAGAGGTGGGGCATTGGCCTATGACTACCCATTGTATAAGTGTTAACATGCTTCCTTGCATATTCTCAACCTTTGGGCATTATGTCAGGCATGGTTTGGGTGATCACACAGGATGGGACACTCTCCAAAAGTCACTAGGAACTAAGACAGTAAAGGGGAAATGTTTAACTGTAGGCATGACAGACATGTCACTCACATTAGGGGACAAACAACTGGCTGGTTTGGGTTTTTTTTTTTTTATTAGAAGGAATTCGTGTGACTACCATTTTTTTGCCACCTTTCACCAGTCTCAAAAGAAGAAAAGCAGACCACAGCAAAGGCTTTGTTTGAGTAGGGTTTTCATATGTTTGTGTCTGGCATTACTGGGATTTTTATTGTTTTGTTTTAATATAAAACATTTAGTGTTGCTGTGCTTTTAGGGGACCCAAAGATTTAGGTTTTCCACACTAGAAGCTAATGCAGCCTGTGATGATACTAAGTCCCTGCAGGAGTTAATTTCTGAGCTTTGGGCCAATACTGGAAAAATATAGTTCCTGCACACTTAACATTGCTCTTTGGCAGAGGGATCTCCTGTCCTTGAGAAATGAAGACTTTGTACCCTGCTCATTGTATATCCCTTATTTTGCTTGAGAAATAAAGATGTTTTTGAGGTGATATAACCTTCTCAACAGGTTAAAAAATTCTTTGAACAATTTGTATCTTCAGGGACATGAAAACCTTGATCAGGGATGAAATGCTGTACTACTCAGGAATAACTGGTCTTTTCATTTAATATCTAAAAATGTACTGAGAGGAGTATTAGTCAAATCTTGCATTAACTCTGTTGGTACTGAGTCAGAGAAAGATCAGGAAGATTTCTAAAATAATACAAATTCATTTAAAAGATCCCATGTGGGTATGAGGATTCCTTTAGAGGAAAGGAGAGGAAGGGTGGCTGGACCTGGAGTAAGCCTGGAGGTTGACAGTCTAACGTAACAAGAGAGTGAGGTGCTGAGCAGCTGTGCTGCGGTCGCAGAGATGTGGTGTTCTGAGTGCAGTAGCTAATATCCACAGACTTTAATGCTGTCCAATTACCAAGAAAAAGAAATAAATTGATAAGCATTAAAGACATCAGACTCCTCCCTTTTAATTAAGTCAATAATTAAGATAAAAAATTCAAAAATCTGAGCCAGCGTATCCTTATTCTCTGATGGGCTGTGAATACATGATTTTCATGTAATTCCTAGTGATATGAATAATGAGAGGCAAAGAAAGGAACATCAAATCACCCATTGTTCCTTTTCCAACACAGCCAACAATTGGGAGCTCAGACTGTATTTATTCATCCTATATGAAAACACTGCTGCAAAATGATAGATTTCACCAAAGGCCATATTCAAACAAAGGTTTTTCTGAAAATTTATCTAGTAAAGGAGCAATGGCATTTGCAGGCATAAAAAAACACTCAGAAGCATTTAAAAAAGTGATTTTTTTTAAGCCTGTAGATACACTGCTGACTTTTCAGAAAGGTTAGAACTTTATGAGATTCAGAATCAAAAACTGATGTGACCTACATAAAAGAATCACTCTGATTTCTTAATTAAACCAAGCTGTAACTGCACACTTGGTTAACAGCCACCAAAAAATTATGCAATAAATCTTATGACTGTCCCCCAGGAATGTGGAGAGGAAGGCAGTGATGAAGAGGATGGTGGTCAGAAAAACAAGATGGGAATGCTCTGTGTTATTCCCTTTAACATTCCCTCACAGAGGCACTGAGGCTTCTAGCACATAAGCCAAACAACTGAAATGATCACATGTGTAGCACTATGTTGAGGGGGAAAAGCCCAAATATTTTAACAGCTGCTTTTTTAGGTCGGATTTTTTAGTTTGGGGTTTTTTGGTTTTTTTCCCTTTACCTAGTTTGCTTCAGGATCTGATTTCTTTCTGAAGGGGTGGGCTCAGCGCCTGCCAGGAGCCCAGCAGGGAATGTTTACTCTGAGACACACAGAGATGTTTCCCTTTCTTCTCATGTGATTTTTTTCTTTTTTTTTTTTTTAAGCAGGCAGTGTGGGGAATTCTCTCAAGAAAGGTTCACTTAAAATAAACACACCTTACAAATATGCGTTAATCTGCAGGTTCTTTTCCTGTCTATATGAAAAATAGATCAAGAAAGACAACATCGCATATTACTGTTGCATAGCTGCCTTCTCTGTCTACTGGACCAGTCTTTGCAAAACATTTGTAATTTACAGTGTCTCAGGCAAGGACTCAAAGTGCCCTGTGGATTTCCTGTGATTTCAGCCTTTGCTTGCTCTCCACCAGAACAGCTGTATCACTGCCAGCCTCCAGCAGAGTTAGACAAAGCTGCTCTGAGTTGTGATTTGCACCAGTGCAGCTTATTTAAGTTCCATGAAAATTTTTAATATTAAACTAAATTTCTTCAATATTCTCCAGATGCAGCTTCACTTATTGTGAATTTACCAGATGGACAAACTCTCATAGGCCAAACACTAAAATACCGAATGTGGTTTATCAGAGATAATAAACAATGCCAAAGATCCTGACAATGTTTCCCTTTCCTTCTCCTCATTTCATAAACAGAGCTTCCCTCCTATATTTCAGAGATTTCAAGGCAGCACACAGCATTCAAGGAGCAAATAATCTTAGGTCATCAATGATAAATGAACAGTGTGACAAGACCAATATACTTCATTCCTTCCTCCAGTCTCCCCATGTACCCACTGTTCACAGTCACATGGGAGAACAAAAATACTTTTTAAAGACAAAAATAATATTTTCATCTTAATGCAGTCATCCAAAACAGGATGCTAGGAGTAAAACAAACAAAAACCAAAAATAACCATCAATGAGGAGACCCAGCTGACAGTAAGATTTATAAGTTGGGTGATGATTCCAGTGTAATTTTGTCTTGTCACTTTGAGACAGCAGAGCAACATGTTCATGTGTGGTCTCAGTATTCAGTGTATGGTCAGATACTGAGCTCTGGGAAGGAGTTTTGGAACAGTCCTGCTAATGTTGTTAAGCAGTGTGTGTTTCATCCCACAAGGAATATTATGAACGCCTGGCATTTACTGCTGTCAGTGTCTGCCAGTCCTCACTGCAGCCATCAGTACAGAACAATCCTGTTTGTAATACCCTACTTGTCAGGACTGAAGTCAGATCTTTTCCTGGTTTATTGAATGATAGGTCTTTGATGACAAGTTTTTTTCTCTGTCTGTCTCCATTTGGGAGTATGGGGAGAAATCTCTGCTCTTTATTCCTTGGTTACACTTCAAGTCTAAATTATCTTTAGAAAATGTGTTTTGGTTTAGCCATCTGTTTACAGAGACCCATTTGCTTAACTTGACTGGATGGAATTTTAGAAATGGAAATCCAAGAAAACTCATTACTAACTTCTTGGAGGTTACTACCAAAATAGCAGAGGGAACAAAAGGGACCCCAGTTATTTGACAACTGCAGCAGGATCTCAGAGAGATGTTCATTCATCTGTGAATGGAGGCAGCTCAGCACAGTAGACTCTAATCACCTTCAGTGTTAATTCTAGCCTTAGTCTAGGTGCTGTGTAAGACCCAGTTTGTCGCTTGTAGCTAAGTCAGTGTAGTGAAATCCATGCTGCTGACCTGAAGTCTTGTCCCTGTAGTTAACTCTGCTGACCCATTCTTGTCCTCCTCCCATCTGCGTTTTTACTGGGAAGCTGTGTGGCACTGTAATCTCAAAACAGAGCTTAACAATTTCTATTGTGCACATAAAGGAAGAGGTGGGGCAGTTTTTTAGGGTGGAAATATTGTACCGGTTTAGAACCATAGAATCACGTAAGTTGTGAGGTTCCTAAGGAGATAGCATGGTATCAGATCAACACCTGAGCGATGCCACTTTGAACTTCTAGCTGCCACCCTCTAACACAGGTATACATGGCAATGCAAGTGAAAGGCACAGTCGCTCATCATCACATAGTTACTAATCTCATCCTTTATATACTTTAGGTAATAAAGTAAAAAATTCTGTTTGTCTTATGGCAAAGTTATTGTAAATCAGCAGTAAATAAAAAAAACCCCTAAATTTTATAAACGTTTTCTATTTTTTGCCAGAGACAAGAGTTCTCAATGGGAGTCATTTTCTGCTAGTTTGAGATGAACTGATTTTGCTGATCTGTACATTCATAAAATCATAGCATAGTTTGAGTTGGAAGGGACCTTTTAAAGGACATCTATCTAGACTAAAAGCCCTGGAAAGAGTAAGGACATCTTCAGTCTGGCTTTGTTCCCTGACCTTATTCTCCACAGCAATATCTCTACCTAAAATTTTGGCTCCAGAAATAAGAGTGAAATACAATCACAGATTGAAAAAGCCATTAAACTAGGGGTTTGTCTTAGCATAAATCAACGTATCATTTCACACAGCAATTATGTATGCAACACACACCATCATATAGACATGTGCATTCCATGTAAAAGCTGGAATAACTGAAATCTCTTTCCATATAGCATGGACAAAACAGGAAGAAATCAAAGCAAGAAAACAAACATCTGTATTTATTTTCCAAATAAGTTTTCCTTTGGCACAGAGGAAGAACTTCTATATCCTTAAAGATATATCTTTTTCTACCTACGTTAAAAAATCTTTTGGTATAGATGGGACACAAATATAAATGACTCACACTTAAAAAGTAAGAATGCATTTGGATTCAACAGACTTTAAGGTTAGAAATTTGCTGTAGAGTTTATTGTAGTTCAGATGAAGAGCTCACTTTCTGAGATCACAATCTGAGTGAAGGAAATTATATTTTACTTACCAGTCTGACTCAGCAGTGGATGTGTCAGTGATAAAACTGGAATTTAGTCAGAGAGCAGCAAAGAGGACAGCTGATCTTATGGACTGTAAGGCATACACCTACAAGAGCTAAGATGAGAGAAGCCTGTGAAGGCTTCTTAGTTCTCAGGTCCAGTCAAACACACATGATTTGTGTCAGGGGAAGACTTTATGTGCACAGTCTTTTCCTTCTGTTTTCCAAAATAAAAATTAATAATGTATGTGGGAAGAGAATCATGGCAAACCATGTCCTGATCTGAAGACTACTTGTGAAGGGGAATCCGATATAAATTAGCATGCACATTTACTGCAGTGGTAGTGAGTGGCTAATATTTCTGCATCTATGTACTGCTTTCCTGAAAAAATTCTGGAAATATCTTTAGGTTTTTTATTATTCTTTAGAAAGAAAGGGGGCAACTGGCAGAAAATGCATATTTTTTTTGCCAGGTGTATTCTTAAAAAGCTTTTCCCTTCTCAGTGATACAGTGTGACTTCTTAAATTGATAATTTAAAGTTGTTAGAGAACATCCTCTGCAATATCCAGAAACTAACTTCCATACTACATACAATGCAAACTACTTGGCAGAGTCTCCTGTCCAAATTTTCAAGTTGAGTTTTGAGGACCTTCTCAAAGTATATTCTTATTATCCAAGAAAATTAATAAACACTTCCTTCATAAGGCAGGAGTCACATCACATTCCTGTTAAAATGGAATAACTTCCACTGGATTGAAAGGTGCAGGACTGGTATAAACCAGAGGAGGAAAATACCATTAATCATATTTTTATTTCCAAGATGTTTCATATTAAAGGTGTGCACTATCCTTCCCACTTAGACAAAGCTGACCCTTACAGCAAATTTCTTTGGAAACATTCTCAATTTCTTAATTTTATTTCATTGCTATGTCATTCTTCTGATGAACATAACCTGACATTTCAGTGAAGGAACTTCAGCAATCAAAAATTATTGGTTTTAATAGCTTAATAACATTGGTTCTGAATCTACCTTTCAAAAAGATCTCTGCTTAACATACAAGGACAGAAAAGAGAAAATGCCCTTCCTTTACTCTTCTACTAAGGTGTTCTTTACATACTCCCATCGCCTAAACATAACATTTCTACCTGAGCTTCTACCAACATTTGAGGTGATATGACACTCATTGTCTCTCATTGCCTTCTTTCCAGCCTGGACAAGATTAATAATCTTTTCTGTCTGGAACATCAGTGACTAAGGATGGATGAGGATGCACAAGGGTAGCATCAGCATCTCTGTGCAGTGTACTGAAGAAAATGAAAACAAAAGGATCACAGAAGATGTCACCCCCAATTTCAAAGCCAAAAGATTTGGTCTTAAGTGAAACACCAAGGTCACATTGGGAACATTAGCTGCAGGAAAGAAAACAAAGTCTGAGTTGCTACAAATAAGCTTTTGAAAATATTGATATCAGACCATGATGCCAAGGTATGAACCCAAAGTGCAACATGCAAGCCAAAGCAATCAGTACTTTGAGGAAGAAAATATACTACATTTTGAGCTTTCATTTCCATATGAGGTTATGGGATTAATTTGAATTTTTGAAAGGTAAACAATAAAAACAAATTAGAAAGTCTATTGCATGGACTTGAGTGAGGGAGAAAATATCTTTAGATTGATACCTTATCTTTCAACTTTTCTCAGTTTCTTGTTTTAATCTTTGACACAACAAGCAAGCCAAAGAAGTTCTGTCTGCACAACTCCTGGGAAGAGCTTGCTCTAAGGAGGAGGGAGGAGGCAGGTGAGCTAAACTCTGCAACAGCCTGCCCTTTGTCTTCAGAGTCAAATAACAGGGAGAGGCTGAAGCACAGGGCAGCCCCAGCAGCAGGGATAGCCAAAACTGCCAAGCCTTTCACTGGAACAGGCAAGAAAATCTGTACTAGCATAGAGGGTAATTTGCTTGGAAGGAGTTTATCTGTAACACAGTCCTCCTTGTCATTGTGACAGGCTATCCTGCACCTTGATCATTCACAGGCTCTCTAAAAGTTTTCATTCATATATTTATTATATAAACATTTAATAGCCATAAGAAACTTGCTATGTTTTTGCTCCACAGAATTTAAGTTTCAATTTGAATAGACGAACTATGGAGAATCATTTCAATCACATTGCAGACTTCATATAACTTATTCAGTCTTCTTTAATAGTTTACTAACTATTAAATGGCCTTCTCCAGGAGCCATTTAATCTCATATAAAATATGTTAAAATGAGAGGAGTAAAATAGCTTTGAGAGGTTCTTTTTCTCTTTCAAGTCTCTCTGCCAAGGAAAAGTTTTGGCTCTTATTTTGTACTAAACATTTAATATCAGCCTAGGTGCACATGCCTCCAGAAGCAGATAGCAAAAGAGCATGGGAATCAGTGCACAAAGAGGCACATTCCTCCTCTGCTTACAGTGGGATCCCTTCCTGTCAGCATCTAGCAGCTAGTTGTTTTGAGACTGACTCAACTATAGGCAATATCTGGATCAAACTTTTCTGTAAGCTTGGGAACCCATCCTGAATATTTTCTTGAACCCATGTCCATAAGCAACTCATAAATTATAATCTGCGACAATGAGTTCCATCAGTTAATTGTCCCTTGTGTTCTTCAAACTCAATACTTGATAACCACAAACTAAGCAGAATAAATATTTTCTTCCATATTCACCAAAGCTGTTCCAAGATTTAAGTTTAAATAGCAATATAACTGATTTCAATTGAGGGATACTATTTAATTGTATGTGAATGTACTTTATGATTAATACAACTCTTTGAAATTGCTAAATAGCATTCTAATTTTATACTAAAATATTCTCTTTATGTTGTATAAATTGATCATATTTTTCATATATATGTTCTTTGGCTACTAAAACTTCAGGAACTCTTATGAGTGTTAATCTTAAAATTTGGACTGGCTGTAAACAGTTCATTTTTATAAGCACCTTAAAACTCAACAACACCAAAACCCAGGATCTACTACTATCAAAAAGACATGTGCTCCTAGCCCTCATAAACGCTAGGGAAGATGATAGCCAGCAGCTTGGCACAGCTGAATGCAAGACTCCCTAATGTGTCTTAGGTGTAATTTACAACCTCTTTAAAAGAATTAAATTAACTTGGAAGGATAAAAAGCAAAATATTTCGTTAGATGGATTAAAAATATATGGGTAGATAATAATTTAGGCACGATTTACACAGTCTCAATGTATGACCTTCCTGAAAAAAAAATCAAATTATGATGTCTGCAAGCGCGATACTACTTCTGGCCTACAAACAATTCACTTCAGCCAGTTTTGTGTGTGCACAGGAACGTCATCTAACGTGTTTTTCAACTTAAAATATATAAACTTAAAATAACAGTATAGATTAATTAAATCAATGTGTCACCACAGTAAATTGTCAAAGAACAAAACTATATATTAATTATGGGTTTGAGACAGAAAAACACTTCACTACTATTCCTTTACCAGATACATTTTTCATACTCCTCTCTCAATAAAGTGTACATATACTCATAACAGCTGCCACTTCTGATTAAGCTGAATAAATTCAACTTGTAAGAAATGCCTTTTTATATTTGATTCATCTTTAATAAAACACTGAGTACTTTTGAAATGTCACTGAGAAGCAGAAACCTATATTCTTATATTCTCTTTGTTCAAACTAAGTGGGATAATTTTGTATTAAAGGAAGGTTTGTAACATTAAAAAGTTTGAGCACATAATTTATTCTTATATACAAGTGTTACTGTGAAGAAAAGCCACACTGGTGATAGAGATCTAAAAGGCTGTTTTATACCAGGGAGAATCTGGTGTCAGCATTGTCTGGTCTCAGTGGGCCCCCCAGGATCCCAAGTGCATGTGGGTATATGCACACACACGGGGTGATTTCTGTCCCCAGGTATCAAAGCATGCAAATACCCATGGATGCTGTACACAGCTGGTTAGCATGGGCTGACCCTAAGACCAACCTGTCTGAAAAAAATCAGACACAGATCATCAGGATGATGTTCTTTCCTAAGACATGCATGGCGCAATTTTATCTCCCTGAGATACTAACTGAAGAGCTCTCTATACAAATATGAAGATATGCTACCAGTGGTCAGCACTGAGGTTTCAGTATTGATTATTTGGACAAATCTGAAGTTAGTTATATGCTGCTCTTATTGCTCATCATACTCAGTTTGCATTGAAAATAAAAAATTTGGGCTAAAACTGAATAAAGAAAAATTAAATCACTGCACTTCTATAGCCACTCTAGTCATATCCACACATTTCCAAGTCCAGTTCCTGCAATGTGAAGTTGGATCTTCAGGTGTCTAACCATTTGAAAACATAAAAAAGATTAAATTATATTTTTTAAGTACTCTTTTACAAAAACAAAAATCTTAGATGCTTCATTAAAAAGCTATCAAATCTGCTTTCCTGAAAATAATACCTGTGAACAGTTTAATTAACTTGTTCTGTTAAATCTTATTGCCAAGAATCTTTACAAGATTAAGTATTCAACACCAAGAGATTAAAGAGGTATATCCCTCCAGTTCCCACTGCACATATCTCCCCATAGTCACCAGGATTAGCTTTCTAAGTACATCAAAGCTTTATTTCCTTGTGGCTCTCCAATAATAAAGGCTAAGGGTAAACCAAACTCTGATCACTTTTTCACCTACCCCTCCACAACCAGATCCTGACTAAATAAGAATGTGAATAAAGATAGTCAATGTGGAAAGCTGCAGTACTTTACAACAGCAATAATAATAGGAACACAGCAGAGTAATAAAAAGAAACAAGAAGGATGGTGAGTTATATAAAATCTCTAAGCGGACATAAAGGAAGGCAATTAATAAACTGCAAAGCCTTTTGAAAGTGACTGAATAAATATTCACAAATAAATACTACTTGTGTAGCATATCTGAGGAGCATTTGTCCATTAATTAAAAGATCTGGTGTTGCACATGACCAGTACTTTGAAAGAAAGATTTCCTAGAAGCTGTTCATATCTGATCAAAACCAAACAACCAGTGCTGTTGTTTATTCTAAACAACAGCACTGGGGGGCTCAATTTTTAAATGCACAATGACCACATAACAATCTGAGTTGGCACTTTGCAAAGATCAGTGGGTATTTTATTACATCCCTGTACTGCTCTTGACAGTCATGGACCAGTAAAAAGACCTATATTTGTATAGAAGATCATTAATGTCTTCAGGGTTATACGAAAATAGATATTTTGTCTACAGACTGAATGTTGTGATGTAAGTTCCCCAGTTTTCTCCCCTATTTTATGTATCTTTCCCGCTTTGTTCTTTGTAAAATGGTTCCTCCCCTCACAGTTTTCCCGCCACTGTAGACCTGACAGTTAAGTTACCATGGTTACCCCTTCCCCGTCCGCTGCCAATCTCTTATGTTATGTAACTTCCCCTCCCCTATATCACCTTATAAGTAAGTTTTTCCTCCTCCCTGGGCCCAGTCAATCACCCCCCACTCCTCCCAGCTTTCTAGAACTTTCCTCTCTCTGGGGGTCGTGGTTGGCTGGTGTCCCGGGGCCCCTCCTTTGCTTTATGTTTATTTGTTATGTCCTCATGCCAGTTATGTTATGCACCTCCCTACCTGCTCACCGATTGGTTTGCTGGGCTTCCCTCCTTTCTCCACCCCCTTCCCTTTAAAACCTTGTCGCTCCCCCTGTTCTGTGCCATTTGCTGCGGGTTCCTCCATCAGTTTGTTTCCCTTTGTTCCTGGATTCTTCAATAAACCGACGTGTTACCCCCAGCAAGTGGTCGCCTCCTCTCTCGTCGCGTCCAGCGTATATCCAAGTCCGCGATCCAACCCCGCCCGAGGCCACGACGCCAAGGGGGGTTGGCCTCCTGTCTGCGTAGGGGCGTCGGCCACCGTACCCCTTCGAGCTAGCCGGACTTAGGGCCGCGTATGCCCTCGCGCAATTGAAAGCAAGGCAATCTGGGGATACATCTAAATTTTTCTCCTTCTTCTGCTGGGCTTATCTGAAAAGCCCTCAGTGGCACTGAGTTGAGTTAGAAGGAAGACAGGACTATGGCAAAAATGTCCATGGTACTTGAAGGTTTTTAAAAGTCTTAGCATAAATAAAGACATTGTAGTTTTCACTGCCAGAAACCTAAGGAAGTTTATACAGACTCTGCTTTGCCTGAGGCAAATTCTGCACTTGAAGCCTACAGGTGTTTGCTCTGCTTCTCCTGCCTGTAGTTATCCTCTGGTAAAAACATTCTTTTTTGTCAGCAAAGCAATTGAAGTCAAGGCTTCTTGTGACTTTGACAAATCACTTACTCACTCTGATCCTCGTTTTACCCACAAAAAAAATTACATCAGAGTACTGTTCTGAACCCCAATTAATGATTGCAAACCATTCTAAAGTCCCTGAAGGATGACATTATAGAAAAATAATCCTGTATTTTCTTCTGCCAAAACAAGCAAAAAAAAAAGATCCATTTGACATTAAGTATTTTTAGTAAGTACATAAATTATAACACATTCATGTGCAAATAATAATTAAAATAATTGTTAATGTAAAAACTGAATACTAGTTTTGTTATGCTATCAGTAACCTTTCTTTGTATTATTCTTTATTCTAGAAGTCTGTGAATAGTACCAAAATACATTAGTCTTTTTACAGATTTTAACATTCTCAACTTGTAACAAACTACATAGATACACATACAAATATGCATACACCTCCTCCTGCATGTATTGAAAAATTCGTTCATAAGCCAACTAATAAAAATATCCAAAATGTTGATTTAATACAAAGTAATTTCTTCTTATAAAATTTTTTAAGACCTCCATAAAACATGTATCAATGTATATTTAAGATTATGTCTTACCTTAAAGAACGAGATGAATTGCTGAATATTTTTTTCTGTATTTGCTAGCATGTTAATCTAAATTTAATGAAAGATAGAACCAGTGAATTAGCAGAAACAACATATTTTTCCACTGGTGCTTTATTAGCTCATAGAATTTTACTATATGTGTTCTATTGATAGATGGGATATAAAGACTGTTATTTGTTTAATAATCTTATTCATTCAGCAAACCAAACTATTATAATTTGCCTATGGCTCTAGAGACAGTAATTTTTAGCAAGCTTATCCTCAATTCTGCCTCAGACACAACTCTTTTACTTTATAGACTTGTTCTTATAATTACAACTGTGGTAAAACTGAGGTTTTTCCAGATGCTGATAGTATAACCCTTGTATATATGAACCTTCCCAATTTTCAGGCTTGCATCTGTCCCTTTCTGGAAGGGACAAGCTAGGCATTCCCAGCACAGCCATGAGCTTCTCTCCAGTTCCCCAGTGCCACATGTGGGGTGCAGGGGGCCTTGGGACACTACTGTGGGGATGCACAGTGGCCAGGGGCATCCTGGATGCATTGCTAGAATATAATATTAAAGAAAGCAAGGAGGAGGTGTCGTGTCAGATGCTCTGTCTGAACCTGGGGGATACACAATGTGCATGCAACAGTCAGAGAGAGAATTCAAAGATACACTCAGGGCTTCCCTTCACCTGCTGTTAGATGCCTGGATGACATTTTTGAATGATGATTTCTTTGACTGCCATCTGTGATGGCAAACATCTTAAGTGGATGCTACACATTAGTTTGGTTTTGAAGGTAGTATGGCAAAAATCTCAGACTTCTCCAAGCTGCACCTTTTCAAGGCTATAAAGCCAAGCTATAAAAGAAGCCCAGTTAAAATACTTCAAACTCAATACATCCAGTACATTTAATCTATTTCTGTCCTGAAGAAAAATTGCCCTTCAGAAACATTATTATATAAGAAATGAAGTGCCTTATGCAGTGGTTGGGTATGAGGTTTTCTTCTCATTTTTGTGAAGGATTAAGTCTATGTGATTGTAACTAGCTTGAGTAGGTAGATTCTTCTGATAAATTAAAATAAATTTTTTTGTCAAATAAGTAAAATGCTGGTACTTTATTTGTTTATGTTTATAGTTGAAAGATTTCAATACTTTCAAAATTACAAGTGATAAAAAAGTCAAATGTGATTTTTACTTTGTTTCAATTATAAAAGCAATACATTTATTTCATATGAACTAAAAGGTCCATTAAACACCAGATAGTGTTTGATACCTAATCAAAATGGTATAGCCAAGTAGCAACAGTAAAATGACTGTGAGGATGACAAATACATTTTTCATCTTTGGTGCATTTTTCCAAGACATGTTATGAACTGGCGTTTTTTTCTCAAATTTTGGGTTTCTTTACACATAAATCCTCACATTCTAAAATTATTATCATGCGTTTCATAAATTAATAATAAAGGTAATTACCTTAATAAAATGAAAAGCACTTAACTGGAGTATTTTTTGATGTGTGAGATTCTTCTGAACAGAGTTAGTGAATGTAAATGAAACAGAGGAAGAAACAACTAACAAGTAGAAAAACAATGTACAAAACATTGCTGAGATCTGAACTGTACAGAAAAAACTCAAATCTTAAGCCTGACCTGCTGAAACTGATTGTGGCATTAATATTATCTTATAATTACTCATGAGAAGGTAACAAACTTTAACAATTGACTTTCTGGGAGTTAATTGTAAGTTTCTCAAAGTACTGTGATATGTTACAGGATACGACACGTGAGTGCATTTCTTATCTTCATGGGAGCCCAAGAATTCTTACTAAAAACCAGGCCTGACTTTTATGATCTGCTGGGACCTTATCATCTAGTGAGGAAAACACAAAGGATGAGCTGCTGACATTTACAGTTAGGCAAAATTCTTTCTTGCCCAATATTATTATCCAGCAATGACTCCAACACTGGCAAAATCAAAATTAAAGTGTTGCAATTTCTCATATCTAAAATCAGAAAACATTATTACTGCAAAATCAGATGAAAATGAAACTAATTAACAGACTCAGAGTTAAATCACTACAATGAGAACTTATCATTACAGTTCTTCCTTTTCAGTGTTCTTCTCAGTCATTACAGAGCCCAGTCCAGATGAAGGTGATCACAGGTCTCATTAACTAACTCCATTACTAAATTAATCTTCAGTTGTCATCAGGAATATAATAAACCTTGCTCATTAGATTTTTATAGCCTTGAGACCCTCTTGAAAAGAGGTGTTCTGATACTTACCTGCAAGACCAGTTTGCATAGTGCAAATTTAATGATGTAAGATCGCTTGTGATTCAAAAGAGACAGAAAACCATATATAAAAATATCAAGGTGATTTTCATCTTTGTGGAAGAAGGAAATTAGAAAGCACTGAAGTGATTTCACATAGAATTTGTAGAAATAAAATATAATGGGTTAAATTGTTGTATTAATTGACCTGAGTTTCTCCCCATTCACTTGCCAATTACTACCACTTGTAATTCCTATACTATTTCATGTATTTCCAACTGTCTTTTGATGCTAAGCAGTATATGAAAAGGGCAGGTCCTGTTAGCACCATGTGCTCATCTAGGTCTTCATGGACTGCAACAGGATGCACTACACACCACCAGCAACAAAGAGCTATGCTCTGAAAACAGATCTGTCTGAAATTGTTATTTTCTTTTATCACTGGAGCTTTCTTCTCGTGATTTTTATCCGAGAAGATTATCCATTTTAATCATGTAACACATCAGAAGTTGCTATATTGTTTTCATATTGCCTGTTCATGCCAATAAAATGTCAGTTTAGGCACTTTGTGTCCCATCTTCAGGGACTCCTGGGTATCTGCAAACGATGTTGATTCCAGCTGGAGTCCTAGGTGTTCACCACTCTTCCTGCAGCTCCATCAGTGCTGGCAACAATGGGAGTTCTAATGTAGACAAGCTGTTTGCCTTTTTATGACCAGTGCTTACTATACAGCAATAAATCCGTATGGTGAAGTGGAGCAGCTGCCAGCACTTTTTGCACACTCAAGCTGATGTCACCACTAGCTCGTGTTAGTCTAACAGTGGGAAATTCTGCTAAAAGGCTCGTTGTAGACATGCTTTTCAGTACTGTACCTCTGCTCAATAGATCATTCATGAGCACCCAGCCCCCTCTCCAGAGAGCAGGCAGAGTCGAGTGGTGAGCAGGAAGGGTTGGAGACAAGGCCGAGTTTCTTACTTACAGCTCAGGCTTGGAGCTGTTTTATTGTCGCCATGGCTACAGGCCCCACATGCCTCCAGTCCCTGCTTTATGAAAAGAATGATGCAGTGTCTAGCCTTACAGCTGAATATATAAACCAAATTAGTCTACCATGCCTCTACCTGTTTTGCGGCTCACAATGAAAGAAGTAATGTATCAAGCAATCAGTCTTGTAGCAGTTATATTCTGTAAACACTAAGTCATTACACCCAGACTTTTTTATTTGCTCTTTAGAGCCCCTTCTCAGTATAATAAACTGCAGGTTTCAATAAGAAAGCTAATTCAGAATAGTCCTCTGTGATTTCTCAGAATTTCTGCAACATACCAGCTAAAAGTTACAATTCAAATCCCCTTTCACACTCCATTTTTGCATAGTCCCACTCAGTAAACAAGATGCAGAAAGACAATGATGAATGTCTTTTCCAAAGCTACAGTGCCAGGGTATTACTAGAATCAAACTATGCCTAATATAAGTAAAGAAGAGTTATATAGTCCTGCAGGGAACTATTTACTCTTCCTGAATAGAGCAAGAGCCTCATATGGTCCCATCCCTGCTAGGAGATTAAGTAATCCCTGAATGGCATTGAGGCAGGGCAGTGAGGGAAGGTGTGTCCTGTGATACCACTGTTGTCAGTGTTCTTTAGAAGAGGGGGAAAGAAGGGAAGAAAACTTTAGAAGTGTGGTCTCCATTGAAAGATAAATATATAAGAGGTGGGGAAATGGGTAGAAGAATAAAAATGTGTAAATCTCAGCGTATGACAGTGTAGTTGGCATGCTAAGGATTTGGAAAAAAAGGTGGTAAGAGGAAAAAGAGCTAGCATGAAGAGTAGGAAAGGTGCAAATTGTCTTTTATTTCCATCTCATTATACATTCTTTTTTCCCTAGCCTGTAAATTCTACCAGTTTTTATTCTCTACATGCTCATTTAGACTGTACATGTCAGTAAATGGAGAAATGTAGTCACATGGTTCACCATCTATTACATTCTATCTCTCTGTTTAGCAAAGAGGGCCTTATCCTCACCTCCAAAATTCCATTAAAGTATTTTGGCAGTGTGGGCTACACGAGACATTTATAGCCAGGGAACTGTAAAGAGTTCTCAATGCAAATAAAGAACAGAAGAAGATGTTATGTTTTTATGAAACTGAAGTATTTCTTAAACAAATAAAGACAGCTGTATTACCTATCAGGGAAGGAACAATGCAAAAATGCATAAATTGAACATAGTCCACCAAATTAAACTCACCCTGGCTACAGCAAATTGAAATTATATGAAACTTCAGCAAGACACTTCTATTTTTCTCACATTGTCCAATCTTATTTACACAAAATGTTTAGTATTTGGGCAAGCATTCAATAAATATGAGCCAATATGACCCAATGCAGAAACTCCCATCTGTAAAAGGTATGAATCTTGCTCTTTTGGCCTTGGAATAGGAAGTGGTTTAGACCCTCAAACCAGTACTGAGTTTCCTGTTAAAGCATCTCTTCTTTTGGACAGTTTTTTATTATTTAAGATGTGTTATTGTCATTTCATGCTGTAGAAGAAATTATAGTAACACATATTACAGCAAATAACAGCAAAACATTTGTCACATAAATTTAATAAAAACAGAAAACTAAGACTAAGTAACAAATGAGACAAACATATCAATATTCTATTTTACTGTTTCATTGTACAAATATTTATAATGCATATGTTGTATGGGGCAACATAATGTGAAAGCAGGATAGCTATTAAGTTTCAGGAACATTTAGCCTGTGTTCTAAAGATTAAGTGAAACAAATTCTTTGAAATTCTGTACTTTCAGAGGTTTCACATGCACTATGTTATATTTTTCCTTTCTTTTGCCAAAATGATTGAGGTATGACCTACGTACAGAAAAGAGAGGACTTTGTAAGAAAAACTATACAAATAACTGCTAATGGCTTGCCTAGTCTGTAGTTTTAAACACAGTTAAGACATTTAGATCATGTATTCCAACCTCCTGTATTCACATCCTCCCCTTCACAACCATTTTGCCCAAATAGCTTATGCTAAGGCTAACAAATTGAGTCAAACAAAAACATCTCATCATTTTTGTGCTGAAGCAACTGCCTTCTCTCAGCACCGAACAGCAAAGTCCCAGGTTCCACCACAGCCCGAGGCTCCTTGAGTAGCACGGAGCTCATTAAGTAAGAAATGTTCCAAGGATCTGAAAGAGATGAATCATAACCCATGACAAGGAAAAGCATAAGTAAATAAACAACTTCTCATTGACAAACACAAACCAAGGAAACAACATTAAAAACCTAGTCCAGCCTGATCGGGAGAAAAGGAAACGTATTTTGGGTCTGATCAGTTTGAGCTCTGGCATAAATATCAACCCATGTCAGAAAATTAAGATTCTTTGTTCCATTTTTGAATCTTAACCTGATGTATATTGAACTGTCTGCAGCTACAAAATAAGATCTAGCCAAACAAAGAAATTTAAAAAAACATCTGTCACTCGTAAAGTGAAATTAAAAGTGATTAATTTGCTCTTGCACATAAGCACCTAAAATAATCAGGCATGTTATGTTTGATCATAGTAATTGCCATATTTTTCTTGAGTCCAGTGCAAAATGTATTGAATGAAAATAGATTCTAAAGGATGTTCTCTTTTTTCTAGAGGAATGTAAAGTAGAGAAGACTTCCATAAAATGGAAAATAAAATGTCAACATCAAGAAAACAGTTGTGACCACATGACTCATCTCCATTTCTGTTTTCCTTCCAGTAGTTTGACTTCTTTTCCTTAAGAAAGAACCACAATCTGGTTACAAAAACTACAAATTATGCTGTATATCCTTCCTTTCTACAGGTATTTCTGAATTTAACTTCTGTTATGAAAGCACCTTCCTTTATCATTCAGTTTGCCTGATTTGAGATACATTCACTAGAATTTTAAACATTTTTCCTCTCTGTTCATATCAAAGCTTTCCTCAGTATCACCTGAACACAGGGGCTGTCTTCTATAAAGAAAGAAATTCACAGAAACTGAGCTACTTTTAAGTTTATAATATAAAGCTTTATACTCTCAAGTTCATCTTCAGGACTGATTGAAATTTTTTATATATCTGCATTCTTTTCAAGTATAGATGATAGCACTGATGTGCTAATATAGTATAACAGTGCTATTTATAGAAGTAATATGGCTTGTCTTTTTCCATCTTGTGTCTTGGTTATCTCTTAAATAACTAAGATTCACAAGGATTCTTTTTGCCGTAGTCTTTCACTCATAATTTGCTCATGCCAAAAAATGTTAATCTCTCTGAACACTCAAATCTTATGTGCTTCATTGCGTTCCAAAATAGAGTTTTCTGTCCTCTTATGCTCACCTTTACTCTTGGTTTCCAGCTACACTACCTTGCCTTTGGATACTGAGAAAGCTCTTGGTTGAAGGACACCCACTTAAATTATATATAATTATCTGTAATCATAACTTGATCTCCCTCCTCATTATTTCTCCTCCCAAAAACTCTTTTGCATCTGCAAAGGTTGCCATGAAAAATATTATCACCTTCTTAATAACCAAAAAAGTGCTGCATGACCTTTACAGCAAAATAATTTGAATCCAAATGGATATGACCGTTCATAGTATAGAGTGATGTGTAACTCCTGATTCTTGATCATATTTGTATGAACCTGGATAACTTCAAAGATATCAGTATGAAAGAAGAATTTGCCACCAAGAATGTACAAGAGCCTAATTGTACATCAAAACATAAAATCATAGAACCACAGAATGTTAATGGGCCTTAAAGAACATTTAGTTCCACTGACCTCTGCTATGGCCAGGGACACCTACACTAGATTAGGTTGCTCAAGATTGTATAAAACTTGGCCTTGGAACACTTCCAGGGATGTGGCATCTGCAACTCCTCTGGCAGATGTTCCAATGCCTCACCACCATAACAATAAAGAATTTCTTCTCTATAGCTAGCCTAAATTTGCCCTGTTTCAGTTTGAACCCATTATTCCTTGTCCTGTCACTGCAATTCTGGATGGGGAGTGTCTGTCTGGCTTCCACATAGGCCCCTTCATGTCACAGCATATGTCACAGTCAAGACAGCCACAACACATAGAGCATCATCATACAGTTTCAGAAAGCTTCACCCCAAACAGAGTAACACCAAACCACTTCAAAAGGCTTCAGGCATCTGCCCATACAGAGTAACACCACACCACTGCAGAAGGCTGCAAGTGTCTGCCCTTCTCGCTCTTCAGCCCAACCTTTTACACCCCTCATGTTGATGCACTGCCCCTGTGAGCCCTCTGTTCCCTTTGGTGGTGGGTCAGTGCCCTGGGCACTCCATGGCTCACTGCTGTCAGCGCTGCTCACCTGCTGCTCACAGCTGCGCCCACTGGGGATGGGGCTCAGCCACAGCCCCATCCCAATCACCACAGACTGTGTGCCTATACCCCTTCAGACACTGGAAGGTTGCTCTGCGGTTTCCATGCAGCCTTCTCTTCTGCAGCTGAACAGCCCCAACTTTCTCAGCCTGTCTTTGTAGGGGAGGTGCTGCAGCCCTTTACCAACTTGACAGCCATTTCTAGACTCACTCCACCAGTTCCACCTTCTTCTTATGCTGGGGGCACCAGACCTGGCTGCAGTACTGCAGGTGGGGTCCCAGAAGAGCAGAACAGAGGGGGAGAATGACCTCCCTTGGCCCAGTGGCCATGGTCCTTTTGATGCAGCCCAGGATTTGGTTGGCTTTCTGGGCTTCTAGCACACACTGTCAGCTCATGTTGAGTTTTTTATCAACCGTCATTCCCGGGTCCTTTGCCACACGGCTGCTCTCACACAGCCCTGCAGGTGTGTCTGGGACTGCCACATCCCAGGTACAGGACCTTGCACTTTGCTGAACTTCATGCGTGACTACCCAGAAACTATATAAATAACTATATAAACAAATATTTCAGTTTCGAGATTCAGAAATAGAAAGGGAACTGCAATGAGGGAAAAGAAGGCAAAATCATTAAGTTTATTTAGGATCTCGGTGCCACACTTTACCTGAATTTCACAGAAAGGATTATATTATTGTAAATATTCTGAATACACGCTCATACTGAAGATCCTAACATTTTTCATAGTTTTTTTTTTTCAAAAATCATCACCTGAATTTGCCATAGTAAGGTCCTCTTTGTGGCAGTAGAGAAAATTCTAGTAAAATTGTACTAAAATGTATTTCATACAAAGCCTATGCTGTTTCATTTTGCTTATTTTAGAAATGTTTATGCATGTTTCATCTGTTCAAAAAGGGATTGTAAAGACTGAATGAATGTACTTTGAACCCAATGATCTCCTAGTAGACTGTAATGTTGCCTAGGTTTCCTGGGAATAAACCACAGGAACAGATGAAGATAATGTGGTTGCATATTATGTGATAATGAATATTCTGACTGATGTACTCACCCCAAGGTACACTGGAACATCTGTTAGTTTATTTAGGCATGACTCATCATTCTTATTTTAAAGATATTTAAGTCGGTGAACATATCTCTCCTTAAAGACTATCAAATTGGGAAAAAATAACAAGAAGCACATGGGATTATGTACTAGTGATGGCACGGAACGTGCATCAAGGTGAGAGATGTTCTTTAATTCTGTCACTGTTCATTGCCTTAGGAACTTAGGTCTATATTTGAGGAAGATGTTGGCCTGGCTTGTATTGATTACACAAAGCACTGACAACACATTAAGAGCAAGTGTTGTAGCTGTGAAGCTTATTCATTACTGCACATATTTAAAAACAAGGTGGATAGATCACCAGTAAAATGCAGTACAGTAGGGGGTAGTATCCTCTCTAACATATCAAGCCTTAAAATCTGGTTTCAATGATTTTCTAAAATAGTGGACATCAAAAAATATTATGTGCAATATGAAGTAAATTTCATGGTGAAAGATTCTTTTCTGTGTTATACAGAAGCTAAAACTAAGGGACATAATGGTCCTCTTTCATTTGAAAGTATAGGATGTCTAAATCATTTAGGACTGCAAATCTACCCACTGCACTGTAGGTAAATATAATGTTGGATCAAAGAAGTAGTACAGTGACAGTGTGAGTGGCTTCTTCGTATTCTGTGAATGACCCCAAATATAAACATTGTATCACACAAGCATCATGTTATCAGCTGATTCTGATTTCAGAATACTAGTATCCTCAAAACTTTTCACCCACTAGTGGGAAGAGATTGAGTTTTCCATGTTAACCCAGTATTATTTAAGTCTGATTTTTCTGGACTTTAGCAAAGCCTTTCAAAATAAAGTTTAGGAAAATTGCAGACACACTACTGTACTGAGTATTTTTATTTTATTTTGCTTGCTAGTTTTATCTTTGTCAATATACAATTACAGACACCAAGAAAAGAAAAAGGCTAAAACTGCTAACAAAGTCACATAGAATACTTACACCTTTCACAACATTTATGTATTGATCCAACCTTTGGGATGTACTAGACATAAAACATCCTGAGTAGGAAGTGAAAGGAAGTCTATCTTTAAAGATCTCTAATGATGAAGATGAATTGAACAGTACTGGTCCCAGTAAAGATGTCCCCAGGGACACCACTTAACACTGATTTCCATCCAGACATTGAGTTGTGACCATTCAGCCAATTTCTTACCCACCAAAGAGTCCATCCATCAAATCCATATCTCTCCAGTTTGGAGAGAATGATATTACTGGGGATCATGTCACAGACCTTACAGTAGCCTAGATAGTGACATCCTTCTCTCTTCCCTGTGATAGTGACATTCCCTCTCTTCCCTGTGAGTACCACTAAGGTACTCACAGTTTCTTCCAGCCTCCAACTAACATACATTTTTGCCCAAAGACAGCACATGGGCCTGGAATTGAGCTCCCTGCACTATCTGTGCTGGGCTATAGTTATTTCCACTGCAATTCTTCAGATGTATTATGGCTTTAAATCTACCTTCTGTGGTTTAAGGAGTTACTGTTCATGGTTGCCAATTCCGCACCTTTTCCAGCAGGAACACTGCTGTAGCATGTTTGGCAGGTGAGGATATGTCTGTGTCAACTACTCTTTCAAAGTATATGCTGAACCAACATTTTGCTTTTAAATTAGCAACAGCGTCCATGCACAAAAGCTCCCCACCACTACAAAGATTGTTTCACAAAACAATCTGTGCAAAGTTTACGTAACCATCTTTTCAGCAGAATGTATCCTAACTCCATCTAACCTGCAATGATGCAGCCTAAAAAGTTCAGTTAGCCTCCCATAGTCTAATAAAATGGTCTGATGGATGTTGCTTCTCCATGATCCTCTCTTTCATCCTACCTTTTATTTAGGTGTTATATTCATTTTCATTCTCTGTTCTACAGCCTTTACCCTGATATTTGGGAAAACTTATATTATATCCGGACAGGTGAATTTTTTGTATCCTTTTTATGATGTCAGTTAATAGGAGATGCTAAGGAAAGACTAAAAGATAAAGAGAAACATACAGTGATTTTTATCTCAGAAGGGTAAAAATCTCTTTACAATGACAGTGATTTACACTTAGTTTCTCTGAAACTTCATTCATATATTAGCATTAACATTTTTCTGGACACTTGCTCACAAACTTCCCTCACACCTTCCATGGTGCTCAAAGTATCCCCAGGCATTTCCAGTGTATTGGAGGCAGCTGATCTCTACAGCTGAGGGGAAGCTGAGAAAGATGTTCTCAGAAACCTTGCAAATATTATGTGTATGGAGAGCAAGAGCAATAAACTCCCAAGAGTCAGGGGTAGTAAAGATTACTTTAGAAGCTGGAGACAATGCAGAACTGTGAGCAGGAGTGCAGCTGGCTGGAAAGTTTTCTTTGCATATTAAAAGGGAAATACCAAAATTGCTTATGGCCACCCTCTGATTAAATTCCCAAAACTCAGCTATAAGATACATGCCTAACACTTATGCAGACTGAACAATTCAGGGTGAAAAAAAATGTACATTGAGATCAGTTTGCTGCTAATAAGAATTACATCAGACTGAAGCTGAGAGTCTATTTATTTTGTTGTTTCCACCATTGTTGCTTTTCAGCATATTTTATCACATTCTGAGCCATGTGCTGATGAAAGTGTTCATTCGTGCCTGGCAAAATCTCAAGCATCCACACACCCAGAGCACTAAACACCTTACTCCTAATATTTGCTGACACATTTGGTTCAATACCTTGGGGCATTTTGACTGTTTTTACAGATAGGTAGAGAGGCCAAGCACTTAATGCAGGCTTGAATACACAGAAACAAATGTTTCTTAAATAAAGTCTTCTTTCTCTTGCCCCCATTCTCTTGCTTTTTCAGCCTCAGCTTTTCACTATGAGTTGGTTTTTTTTTTTTTTTTTTTGAGAAAATGAAGATTGCCTAAGAGCATATGGGCAAAATTTGTGGATATCTTTATTTGGTTTATTATATTTTGAAAAATTCAGAGATGTCATTTGCTCAGACTGCAGAAACAGCACAACTCATTCAAAACCTTAATGGTATTTTTAGAACTAATTTTTGGACTGAATTTCTATCCTCAAATACTTTTTAAATTATGCTTTGGAATAATATAAGGTGACTAATCTCTTACTATTTATAGCATTGAAAGTATGTAAAATAATGGCATAATGATTACTGGTTAAAACTGAACCATCTCTTCTAGAGGTCATTACCTTGATCTGTAATGTCACTGCAACAAACCACAGTAGGTGAGTTTGGTTGGGTCTCCCTACATTCTTCTTTCATATGAAGGAAATAACAGCATGCCTCTGCTAGCCCAGTTTAATAAATCACTTGAAAAAACAAACTACATGCAATACAAAAAAGGATAATATGACCTAAAGGAATACAGTAAAACCCAGTCCAGATAAATAAAACCAGAATTGCCAGGGCTTAGCATGTCTAGGCATAGAAACTATACACTTATGCCTCTAGAGAATAGCTAATAAATTATTTTCAAGTTAAAAAATCAATTTCATGCCAATACATGGAAGAAAGCCTAGTATTCAAAGTCAGGACTTAATGCTAATGAAAAGATTTCCTTATCTAGCCAGAGAAAACTTGGAGATCAACATATTTAAGAAACTTAGAGTCATATACTATTACTTAGATATACTCTTACTTAGAAACTTAGAGGCAGACACTCATATACTTCAGAGTCTTAAGTTAAGCTCAGCCTCTGCTTAGATTCAGCTTAAATGGCTATTATATGAAAAGTTTAGCTCTCAGCTGGTATCTTTGAAAGTCTGGTCAATCAGAGGCTGTTGCTTCTCATCGCTGTTCAAAAATCTTGTAACTTTTAGTTAAAGTTATGGAAGAAATGAGCTCTTCTGAAGGGCTAGTCTGAAGCAGCTGAGAAGTGCCTGTTAGCCAAAATCATCCTGAGGATCTTAGGCACTTCCTGTTGGCAATATTCAAAACTTTGCAGTACATTCAACATTTGATTAATTTCTACAGGACTGAGAACATGAAACTGTGCACAGCCTCATGCATGCAGCAAAGGACAGAGACTGATGGAGAAAACTGAAGTAACATACAAACCAGAAGCTGAGCATCATTTTTATTTATTTGTCCAGGAAAGCAAACTTCACAACATTGTACAAAGGGGGGATGTGGGGCTTCTTTTGATGGTTTGTTGCTGGGGTTTTTTTCAGGGTTCTTGTTTGTTTGTTTGTTTGTTTGTGGTGTGTTTTTTTCCCTCCGAAGCAGGTGATTCTTGCTTTCTAAAAGCTGAAAGCTAAAAACTCTGACTTAGATGACCCTGATATATAACTCCAGCTTCTGGCCTAAGCTGAAATTAGTCTAAACCCCTAATAAAGCAAAATCAGGCAGAAATCTTGTGGCATCATTAATGAATTTCATAATTTTAAAAGCAGTTTGTGTTTATGAGGAAAGAAGCACAGAGGAATGTAACAATTAACAGTAGTTTCTGTAGCCAAAATAAGTGAAGGTCTGCAGCCAACAGTCTGCACCACGCATTCCCAGGCATGTTGATCATACTTTCGGAGTGGAAAAACAAGAACACTGTAATCAAAGAGGAGGAAGTTAAAGAGAAGTGGGAGAACAAGGGAAGATGGATGACAATAGGAAGAAAAGGGGAAAGTGAATATCCCCTTCTTCACATATTTTGCAGCAAAGAGTAAAAAGTGGAAGATTCCCCTAGTAGAACTCCTACTGTTCACTCCTCCCTCAACATCTTCAAATGTATTTGTGTTCTAACAGTTGCAACACACTTCTCCAGCTCATTTGCTACATCATTGAGCTCTCTTGCATTTGGTCCTGATCAACTAAGCTCTCTAGTCATAAACTTTCTGACTCATTCTCACACATCAGCCTAGTTTCTATGGTATAGAAACACCAAAGAACAAAAGCCTAAGGTGATAATCCCTCCTCTTCATACTTAACGCCTCCATGAAACAAATTCCTTCAGCTCTGAATCTTCGTGTGCCTTCTGACACACACAAATATTTATTTGAAATCATCATATATATATATAGATACATAGATCTAGATTTATGACCTTATTGAACTATGAAATCCCACCTTAATGTCAGAAACTCTGATCACTTGCTATTTAGCACTAAGAGCCTCAGAAGCTTTGAAATGCTGGATGTGAAAAAACAGTAACAGAAAATGCCTCTGTTCTGGTTCTGTGCACTAGAGTGAAAAAAAGCCTTCATATTAGTTTCTTTCTCTGATGCCTACAAATATTAAGCAGAGAAAACAAATTTTTTATGATTTTTTTAGTGTTTTCCTTGTGGTCTTAGCATTAGAGGATGGAAAAAGCAGAAGGGTCAGTCAGCTGAAATGCAACTTCAAGGATTAAATATGCTATGGCATCATCTGTATTCCTTTCTGAAGATATACATGGTCATGAGACCTGCAAGGAATATTGATTACATTATTTGTGGCCATTGTTTGTAAGTCTCGTGTTTACTCTGGACTTTGAGTCATCAGAATAACTTTGACAAGCCTCAGCTCTGTCCTTGTGATCAACAAACCACTTGTGTAGTTAAAGGCTCATTATTATGGAATAATCAAAACAGCTCCACATATAAAGCAATTTTGGCTTTACCTAATCTCTTTTATGTAATGATATACTTGTTTTCAACCATGGGCAAATATTAATTCCTTCCAATGATCTAAAGTATCTAGCGTTAAAAAACCCTAAGATCAATGATACTTTGTGTAGTTTTTATCTTTATTTTAATTTCTTTGCACACGAATCATTTAAATTACTGATTAGAAAACACTTCACTGAATGACTTGCTAAACAAAACTTCAAAATCAGTCTGGCTTGTCCCAGCAGGAATGGTGGAAAAATGTCCACGTTAAGGGTTCAGAAGTATTAGGGAGGATATGGAACACAAAGATACACGTAATAGAAAATAGTCATGATATTTTTTTTCTTACTGACAAACTCTTCAAAACTCTTTCAGGTAATCCTAGAGTTTCAGTAAGCTCTATTGATTTAAAGAATGATTCACAGTTGGACTGGAAATGAAGGAGCTTTTAAAGTGCAATCACCAAACCCATACGGTTTATTTCACATCTTACCGCTCAACTTTAGAACGAATATAATTCAAATCACAATACAATGATGATTGATGTTTTTCATCAACACCCAATTATCATTCCATCATGGCACAAGACTTTAAAGTAGAGTTGTTTGAGCCAAGTAAAGCACAAAGTGAGCATCTGAAAATCCAGATCTGTGCTCTTGCAAAATTACTTACCAAACCACATTAATTATTTTCTAACATGTTAGGTCATGTTAGCTGTGTGTGGGTATACAAGATCAGGCATTAATTTTAATCTCATGTTCAGATACCTCATTTCACTCTTTTCTGAATTCTTCAAAGAAACTTCTGTTTTATTTTAAACCAGGCTAGAACTGGAATACTTAGCTTTGGTGGAATCATTTCTTATTTTTTTCAATTTCACTGGACTTCTCTAATTATTTGACACTGTGCATTCACAGGCTATCTACATATTTTCCTGGGTACTTCAAGATTATTACAAATCCACTAAACTGTGGAGAATATAAATGCATGCTTTACACATATATAGATATATATAGATCGAGATATAGCCTAGCACCTAACATGAAACAGAAAAAGAGCTATCTTACACCATCTGACATGACCTGACATGATTGTAGTTGAAAATTAAGTTCCATAATTCAGAAGCCGGTTGTTTGGGGTTGGGTTTTTTCCAGCATTGCACAGTAACAGCAACAAAATGATGAGAGGTTATGGGAATAGGAGGAAGTGTTTAAAACATGCAAATACTTCAAAAATGTAGGTGCTAGAAGACCTACTAGTAATCTATGCAAATTGTTACAGTATCCTATGTTCTACATTTCTTTTAACCACAATAAGTATTATTTTATTTTCATACTACAGTTTATGTGTAAGCTGTATTTTGATCACAGTACACATTTTGTCTTCAAAGACTGTAAAATAACCAACTCATAGCTTACGTAATAAACACTTCAAATTTTGATAAAATGCTGTCACCTCAGGTGGGCATAAAAGTCCATACAAATACTAAATAATTTTTTAAAATAACACATACCAACAAGAAAAAGATAGATAATACTTTTAAAAACCCTATAGTGTGTGTTAGCTAAGTGCAACATAGTAACCAAAATTGGATCTTTTCTTTTGCCTTACAGATACCTCAAAAAAGATAAGCATTTTTAAAATTTTCATCTGTGGAAAGGATCTTAGTTTCATCTTGCAGCTCAAAGTATGTTATCTCCCATACTGTACTTCCTAATTCTGAATTTGTGGTATTCTGCTATAATAAGTGTTTGATGGTTTACAGATTCTTCAGGGAAGAAACAACAGACTCATTCTAATGGGGCGTGGGGGCTGTCATTTTAATGCACTTGAACTTTGCAGCAATGACATCTAAAGTAAAATAAAAAAGTTGCTTTTTAAAGATGTCTTTCCATTTTCTTTGTAAAAATCCAACAAGTTTCAAAAAGCATTCAATTTTTTTTTGTTTAATTTACCATATGAACCATATTAGACTGATTCAAGAGTTACATGGTTTTTTCAGAAGGAAAATTTTTTTTATTCTCATTTTCATTGGAGGAGAAAGGGAAATGTGTTTTAACACATTTTCATTTTCCAGTGAAACCCTTCTAAAAGAAATTATATGCCTCAATCCAGAAGAAATAAAAGAATGAAATCATACACTAAGATAAAATGCCTTCAGGCACATGTGCTGTGATCATAAGAACATACTATCACCCCATCACCCCAGACATATGACACATACCTTCTACATTTAGCTGCCTGTTCTTTTCAGATAAACATTTCAAACAAAAAAAAGCCCACAAACATGCCATACAGAGGTTTACAACAACTTTCTTGACTAACTGCTTGAGTGACATTTTGGTTCCAAATCTATCTTGATTTGATATTTGTTTCTGTTGTACTTCCTATATTTTGCCTCGAGGAAGAAATTATTAAAGATAATACCTATTAAGTTTGGCTTCCTATCTTATGAAGTCAATGTGAATATACTGTATTTTCTCTCAAGATCTTTGAAAATTTCTTCAAGTATTTCCAAAGGCCCCTTTATACCAGTCTGGCGCTATAAACCTGCTGTAAAATGGATGCAAGTAGAATATTAATTTCCTTTAAAGACAATTTGCATTGATTACACAAAATTTAAACAAGAACCATGTCCCAAAATTCTTGTTTCCAACAGATTTTTGTTATTTGTTCAAAATTTAATTCAAAAAAACCTATTTATGTTTTGTTAGGAATTTATTTACCTCAAAGAGTCCTATAACCTAACGTTCTAATTTTTATAACTCTCTTTCACTTATGCACATTACCAGATGTCTGTTCACACTATAATCCTGTGGAAAATAACTTCATTATCTTCAGGTAACAATCCATCATTACTTACCAATTATAAATTCATGAGAGACTGTGGAAAGACTCAACATTCAGTCTGGTTGCTTACAGTGTGTGAGGTCTGTCTTAAAAAGAACAATTCAGTGTCAGACAGAGTCCTGTGCTGTGCTGCCATACTGAATGACAACTTTTCTGTTGCAAATACTCACTCTCCTCTTTTGACATATATCCTAAAGTATTTAATTTGGGATCCCCAAATTGAAGGTTGTGGCACTTAAAAAAGGAGCTTACTATACCGATAGAAATTAATTTTTTTTCTGCTCTTATGAGCATAGCAAATGACATTAGCTTATCTATCCATGCTTGGTTTGAGACCAACATGGGAAATGGCACCTCCTGGGTGAAGTTCATAACTGTAACTGGAAGTGATATCTTCTAAAAAATGTGATCTTCTAATTAACAGCAAAACAGATAAAGAGTGAGCAGTGAGGAGGAATAACTGCATGGTACTAAATTACTTTCAGGAAAATTGCTTTTTCTGCAATCTAGGAAAAAATGTAATATGGCCTCTGGAGAGATAAGTACAGTTCTTCTCAGTCTGGTCAATGAACCACAGGTGCTGATACCACTTCTTTTCATGGTCAAAGGTTAAGTGATGCATTAACTATATATGCTGATAATCGTTTAGGCTAATGCCTTATGCATAGATTAAGAAACCTCTTCTTTCACACTGAACAGTAATGGGCATCAAATGTTGCAGAAGAAAGCAGGCAGCACTTTTGTGCCCTGTGTATTCCGGTGGGATACAGTTCATTCAGAGCCCAGGTCATTCCTTGGTGACAGTCATCCATGTGCCTCCTGGTGCCACAACCACAGGTCAGCCTTCATCTGCTCTTTTGAAGGTACTGCACTCTCTTACCCTGGTGCTTCAGCCAGTGTCAGACAGACACCAGCCTTCTCTAATTTTATGTGAACTAGTTAAGCAGGACAATACTTTGGTTCTCAGGTAGGTCTAAAGATATCTCCACTTATTATATTTTCAGAGCTAGAGCAAATGCTGATAAACGCTTTGATATTTATATTGCCACTGACTGAACCTATTTTTAAGAGGGGCTTGCATGCAAAGACAAGGTAGACAGGTAATGTGAATGATTACAAGATTACTGTATAGAAATGTGCATGATAACTTGAGTGCTGTCTGGATATGTTCAGGACAAGACAATTAACCCTAAGCAATGCAAATTTCAACACTGCATTGTGAATAGTTGCTATATTGTAAGAGAAGAAACCATAGTGTGTCCCCAAGCTGCCCATTGCACACCACTGTTTGCACAGTGCACGAGCTGTGGTGAGGCATTAGCACATTAACACACTTTCTGTTCCAGGGCATATTTACGAAAAAACACAATGTATGATGGAGAACTTTCAAACTGCTCAGCTGCCAATCCCGGTCACAATTTCCTAAGACTATTCAGTTCATGATTGCACGTGAAAACACAAAATTGAATATCCATACTGCCTAACTACATGTTTAACTCTAATGGCATAGTTAAGATACCCAGTTAAGTTTTAAAATTAGTGCGGCATTACTCAGGAAGCAAATTTTCAATGCTTTATTTTACTCATTTTAAATTACTTCTAGAAAACACAAATTTGTACACACAGTACGGTACACTGTAAGAACATTTAAAACAATTTAATAAATACATATTCACCGGGGACCAAAATTAATAGACATATTTGACAATCTATGTCTTGATTTTTGAAACCTTAGCAGTATGACTTTAATGTTCTGTTATTATGGTTTGTGTCTGATTGTTTGAAATAGTTTCTGGGTTTGTATTTTCTAAAGGAAAAAAAATTCTGCTGTTGAATTGTGCAATCCATCAGCAAAAGTTTGCACATTTCATAAATGAAGACAATATTATTTTCTTATATTATTATATTAAATTTTTTTTTGTGGAAAATCAATGGACCTGAGGACTGTAACTTTTATATCTAAGCAGATGTGAATTCAATGTGAATGGAAACATCTACTCATACATTGTTCATTATTGTGTTCAGTGGTTCAGTAGATATTTTCAAAGATAAATAATTTTGTGGCAGCCTTTGTTCCATGTCTCTTTTGGTCTTGGAAATCTTGCCATTAATTTCAGCAATATTTGCTTTTTAAAGTGAAAATCAACAGATGTCCTCTACTATCAAAAGCAGCAAAGTGCAAAAAATTTCTTTTGCTTCCAGGTGCCAATGGGAGGTAAAAAGCTGCCTTGCAGAGTAATATTTGCAACACTCAGTACATAGCAAAATTGAACTCATAACTCAGTCTTTATCATCAATGTACTTTCTGTACTCATATTTGTCAGTATCTATGATAACTACTAATTCCAGAAACATTTATACAGCAGAAAATATTACTTTTCCCATGTCTTCTCTTGGAAGTGGCAAAATGTTTTAAAATTAAAGAAAATAAAGAATACTTTATGGAAAATAAAAAGGTACAGAAAGTGGTATTTAAAAATAGTAGATGTTTGAATCAAGCTGGGAAACTGAAGCAAGCGCAGAATCCAGTCTAATACCACTGGTGGATAAACTGTGACCAGAGGATTAATAGGACTTGTCTTTGTTTCTCTTCTTTAGACTTTGGGCAAATGGTTCCAACTACATGATTTAGCTGAACAATTACACTTATTTTAGAAATATAGCAAGTGCTCACTTTAAAACAGAGGTTGAAGAGATGTTCACAAAACACTTAGGGAACTGGTTCCAGTGACTAATTGTCCTCATTCCTAACTATTGTGTCTATTGATTTTTCTTGGCTTTAGCTTGCTTCTACTGGATTGTACCATAACATTTTGCCTTAGCTCATGGTGCATATGTGAATACAGACCCAGATAAGCAAATAGGAAGAAATTACTCACCTTAGACCAAATTGTGACTCCTGAGGGATCTTGCTTCAGGAGTAACTGACAAAGAACAGCTTCATATTGTACATAATGTTTTAATCCATTCCTTAGACCTTGTATTTATCTTTTGTCATTTAAGCTTTTGACTGAAACACAAAACTGTGATATCAAGCAATGTACTACAGAAGTAACAATGTAACGCTGATTTTGACCAAACTTACAATCTCAATAAAACAAGTGGGTATTTTTAAAATATAACATTAAATGATCCTCTAAACATTCTTTTGATTGCTTATTGAGAATTATCCAGCATTGAGTGTATTATTTACCATGTCAGATGTCTAACTGCTTAAGATTTAAGAAAACGTACCTAGAATAAGATGGCTCTTCACTCTCTTTTTTCAAACTATGATTAGAAACATTAACTTTATTGCAATTTCTGAAAATGTTCATGGTTTCTCCAAATTATTAGAAAGCAGCCCATGCAGATTGTACATATGACTTTAAATGATCTAAAAGATCCATATTATCTGAAAGACTCCTACCAGACAAAAGTTCATAATAGAACCTATTTAATAATGTACCTAGACACAGATGGAAATAATAAAAAAACTAGCAATAGTCACATGGAAAATACATATAACCTATCTTTTTTATCCAAATGCAGAAATGGGCTATTTGTCAAACCCATCCCTAATTTTTACCCTACTCCAGTCAGGAAGAGCTAGGTTGTTTTCAGCAGATTATAAATGGACTTTTAGACAACATGGATCATTTTGACAGAGGATAAGGTGAGCATTGGGAACAGTAAACTGTGGAAAAGCATATGTGGTCCAGCCCTAACCAGTGTTGTCCCTGTGAGGTGCTGGTCTAGAGTTCCAAAAGCTGAATTTAGCCCAAGACATTTAGAAGCAAGGACAGGCTTTGCAATGAGCTCCCTAATTATAAATACACAGAGAAGGCAAAGAAGGGAAAACAGATGTGAGTGTAATCAGACCAGTTCTAGTTACAGCAATTCTTCTTAACATCTCAAAAAAGTCAGGGTGAGAGTGTTAGAAACAAAAGAAAATAACAACAGAGATTAAAGTAGCAAGCAGTTGAGTAACAGACACATAACTAAAAATATAAGTGATACTCATGACTAGAAGATGTCACATTCTTCTTTTGAAATACTGCCCCACATCATACAGACCTTGTGAACCATGTGAAACCTGTAATCAAATTCATAAGAATAGTAAATTCTCTTTTGTTTTTTATCCCCTTAACTCATATGTATTTATTTAGGAGTTTTGGTTTTTTTCCCCCAAATCAATCCATTTAGTAGCTGGAACAGCCCATCTTTTTTTTTCTTTCTTTTTTTTTCCAGGGAGAATTAGGGTTTCTGAAGTGATCCAAGCTAAAGGGTCTCAAATCAGGCACATAGCTAGTGAAAGTAATGGTTTTAGGTGTAAATGAAATAAATATCTTCAGAGCTGTTGTTGGGGTTTCTTGGGTTTGGGTTTCTTGGGGTTTTTTTGGTGTTTCATTGCTTTGTTTGGGGTTTTTTGGCATAGACCTGATAATGCTACAGAAAACAAAACAAGACATTCTGCTTTTGTTAAAATGGCTGGGCAAAATTTAAAGTATCTTGCAGGGAAAAAAAAATATCTACTGACAGTTACACACATTCACATTCATCCTAGGGTGGAATATCCTTTGAGCAGATGTATGTTTTCAATAACTCTAATTTCTTCTGAAAAGATAAAAAACAGTAAAAGCAGCCAAATTCCTAAGTGACAACCTACTAGTGGGGAAAACCTGATTAGAGAATAATTGCAGTTTACCATCCTTGGCCTGGCTACTGCTATGTTGGCATGACCTGAAAAGGAATGAAACCCATCTCAAGCATTGCTTCTGTTCTTTAACACAGAGGATTTGGAAAAGAAAGAGCACATTGAGGAAATCATGACATGCAGTAAACAGGACATGCAATTACATTGCTAATGTGGCAATACATAAAATATATTCTAGAAATTAGATTAGGGGTTGGATTTTATGCTTCTGTGAAATTACTTGGCTACTGGCTAGTCCAGTGTACTAGCAAGGCAGATTATTAATAATCAGGATGAAAATACCATGGCAGGTATTCATCCTTTTATCTCAAACATCAACAAAATCTTATTCCTTCATTTCAGGATTGTTTCATCTGATTGCCAGTTATGTAAAATAAGGTAAAGTGTGGTTGTTTTCTTGTGCACAGAAGCTTTTGAAATAATTCCAACTTCATTCTCATTCTTGGTGGTCTTATTAGAAGAACAGCATTTTTAGTTACAAACTTTTCAGTTATAAAACTGGCAGCACTTACTTAGAGGTGCACTTACATTTGGATTTAGTAATTGAAAAGTATGGGGTGAGCATACATAATGGGATTTTCACTGCTAAACCCTTTTCCCATCAGTTTGCTCCAGTAAGTGGATACTAAAAATGCATATGGGGCATTTTACAGCCAATGGAAAGAGAGATTTCTGTGGTCTGGCTAATACTCTCCATTGACCGTATCATGAGCTTGGATACTTCACACAATCTTGATAGGCTCCTACTATTAAAAAGGTCCTGAACTAATTTCAAGACCATCATCTCATGTAAAAATGCTGGGAGGTCTGGGCCCAAGTTAGTTCTGTAAATGTCTCCTAGTATTTGTCTGCATCTTTAGATGGTGAAGTTTAGAAACTTCTTCATTTCTGCATGCTGGTTTGAAAATCTGTAAATGTATTTAGAAATGCATTACATAAAAATGAATTTGTAAACAATTTATTATTGATTAACGGGTCTTTTTTTCCCTTTTTATATTCCTCAGATCTCTGCAGGCAGACCTTTTATTACTAAATTATATAATAAGGTGAGAGTTTGGGTTCAGGTGCACGCAAGCCCCTGAATCCTTATACACATGACACTCCCACTCTTACTCATGCTGGCATGGCCATGTATCACATCAGCTCATGGCTTTTTTGTGTTCCAGAAACATTTTAAGGTGTGAGACATTCAATGAGTTACTAACCTGGATGTTTTATCTTTCTATTCCAGTCTTTGTTGTTCTCTTGATGAATTGTTCACTTAATGTCTAGAAAAAATAAACCCATCAATATCAATAATAGTGCCAATGAACTGTGGCAAACTAAGATATTATAACAGAGCAGGTTAGCAATATTGCATGTCAGAGGCTTATGATATAATGATGATGATGATAATTGGAATACAAATTTACCTCTACAAAAATAATATTGTAAACAATTAGAATAAAAGATAACTTTAAATTATATGTAGCCTGCTTTATCCTTAATGGAGTATTAACTATAAAGTTATAGATGAAAATACAAAGCACTGCAATTGTTTATTACACAGATACAAGGTGAAACCCAAATTAAACATCCCTGTGCTATTCATAAGTAATATATATTTTAAGCTACAATATATTTGATGTATATATATTTGCACTCAATTTAAACAAACTTCATCCAACTAATGTTTAAAAACCATCAAGTTGAAGAGACGGGTTTACCAGTAAGATTATTTCTTTAATTTGGGAATTAACGCTATCTGCGCCCTACCAGAATGGTCTTGTTTAAATCTTTTAAGAAATTAACCCCATTGATGTGATAAATACATTTTCATTTCTGCTGCTGATATGAAGAGGGAAGCTGTCTTTTTGTCAACTTCTGCTTATTCAGTATACAAAAGATATTAAATGACTTCAAACTCTGTTCACATCATTGTATAGTCACTTTCCAGTCAAATGAAACCAAAGTCTGAAGCATATGTTAGCACTCCCTTCTGCCACGCAGTAATTGGTCTAACCTCCCAAATGAAATTAAATTTACCTTTCTTTTGATGACTCAAGTCTGAAAGGAAATAAGCATACCCATATTCAAAGCTCCTATTTACCTTTCCCTTTGTCTTCTTAACAAAGATAATCTGGAGCTTTGTCCTAGTAATATAGATGCTAATTTTACTATCTAGGAAAATCACAACTTGTGACTCTATAAGACCACATAAAAAACTCCACTTCCACTTTCCTATTGTTGGCATCCGTAATAAAATTTTGTGAACAGTTTTCTTTTTTTTCTCTCCCTCTGACTTTTCTACAATTCATATTAGTAAAGTTTTTCCTTCTCAGCACAAAGTAGAGAAAAATATATGAAAGCTGAAATTACTAGGAATCTGGAAAAGTTGCTTTATCTCTAAAAAAGACATATGTATCAGGTGACTCTCCACCCGGTAAACATACTCAAAGTTTTTTATCAAGAAATCTTGTAACCTGGGAATTACAAATCCAAAAATACACCCTTAGAATTTACTCCAGGATGATGCCTTCTTCTGAAATTGCTTAGCGAGATTCAGTGAGATTCAGTCTCATCTCAGCAATGACTTTGCTGGCACACAGAACTGACACTGCACATTCCCTTCTAGGCAAAGTTAAGACTGGGCATAGTTTTTTAGACGCCTATTGCTCATTTTACCCCAAGCTCCGTCTTCTGATTCCATTCGACCCATCAGATCCACCAAGATAAAGTGCTAATGTACTTCATTTCTAACTTACTTGGTCAAAAAGATCCAAGGCTTTTGGCACTTAATCTGTTAAAACTGATGTGCATGTGGCTGAACTGGTTAAGGAGCAATTGCAGAAGCAATTGTGACAATAGATCAAGGCTGGCTGATGCACACCTGATACACACCAACCCATCCCAGTTCTTTCATTCTCCCTTCCCCAGGCTCCCCCTGGCCCTGGCAGAATTTGCTGATGCTTCTAAATCTGCAGAAGAAAGCCCCATGCAGGATCAGCCAAAGCTCAGATCTGGTAAAAAGGAGGTGACGAGAAAAAATACTCAAGAAGAAACAGGAAGGAGAGGAGAGTTTGAAGGAGAAAGCCAGAGTCTGGCAATAGCAGAGGCTGCTGGGGACAGGGACCTTCTCAACCTGCCTGGAGGCATTCAGGATAGCAGAGGTGACAGACTGCAGAGCATTTGTCCCTGCATTCCCTAGTGCTTCTCCTGCCACACTGAGGGGTATTTGGCAATAGTTTCAAGGAGACCAGATTTCAGCATGGAGCTCTGAAATAAATGGAGGAACTTCCTACCTAAGGTATTTTTAGCTTTGAACTCCGTCCTAAAATTAGGGCAAGAGCAGATGTTTTCTCTTTTCCCCAGCTGGAGATTCCTGCCCCAGGCCACCTGTAACTGACTGAGTCTGTGGGGCAACTCCCTACCTCACCCCAAGGAAATTCAACCAAGCTGATGCCAGGTGTCTGCCCTGCTAGAGCTATTCTCTTTTGTTGTACCTGAAGCAAATTAGTGTGTTTGGGCTGACAGCCTGGAGAAGGTAGGTATGAGCAGCTGCTGTGAGCCAGATCTGGCACCCCTGGACCCAGCAGAAAGCTTCTGTCCTCGATTGCAGGTCCCTAAACAGCCCCATTCTCACAAAACACAGGAGGAGGAGTGTAATTACCCCTCTCAGACTGGGACACAGACTTCTAATACTTTTCCTGTACAGAGTAATGTGCATCTGCATGTTTTGGATGTCCAGTTTTCAAAATTACTGAGCATTTCAGAGCATGGTAATTTGCCCTTCCCTCTGCAGTGGAATCTAAAGCAGGATACAAAAAACCCTTACCATCATCTAGTGAAATTCTTGTCATCTAGAGCCTGTTCAGCCAGGATAGGAAAGATGAAGAGTCCAGGCTCTCTCCACCTCCCCAGTGAACATCCCCTGTTTAATTTGAACACAAGCCTCTTCCTGCTGCTTTAAAACACACCCCAGACAGCAGTAGTTTGACACAGCTCTCTGTCAGAATGAGCACCTCATCATCCACTTGCTGAGATAAGCACTCAAGCAGAGAAGGAAATTACCTACAGGATAATGCTGTAATGCTGTAACCACAAAAGTAAAAGGGGTATTATGTCATCTGGTCTCACTTTAAATGAAGAGCAGAAATTAAGATTTGATCTGAGTCTGCTGGCTGGTTTAGGCCCTGCCAGCCAGCCAGGCAGAACGATGTCTGATTTATATATACCTCAAATATGTTTGAAACCTAAGCTAAAGGCGGTCACATGATGATGTCTTGGCAACTCCAACGTATGAGCAGTTGCAAACTTAGACATGGAAGAAATTTAACTGATAAAACCTTCAGTTCTTATAATAATCAACCTCTGCAGAGTTAAGTGACAGCCAAGGAGGCCCTTTGAGGCTGTGTATTATAGACTTTGCAAACATAACAGCCACTCTGATACCTGAAGCTATTTTGTACCTCAATAATAAAATAGCCTGAAGCATGGTCTCACCACCTTAGAGGACAGTGCTAGTGTGACAGCAAGCCTCTGGCATGTGGTTTCAGGGAGGGCAGGAGTAAGGAGAGATCTGGGAGACCTTGCTGGTGCAGCTCCTCTCTGCCTTAGTCCTTCACTCCTTCACTTCAACAGCCAGCACTTGAAGTTGCAGTGACCAAGAGCAGTCCCACCCTTTGAGGGTTGTGTGTGAGCAGCTTGTTTACTAAACCTCCAGTCCTGGCTTACTTTCTGCTGCCAGGAGTTTTAGGGTCTGTTTTCCACCAGCATTCATTAAGTTATCATGCAGTGTGCCAAGTTTCCAGCCCAGCAAAAACTTTTTCAGTTCCAAACCCTGTTTTCCTGATGGCAGTGCTCTACACTGTTAGACTTTCAGAGCTGTCTTGGCTAGAGAAATCTGCTCATGAAGTTTAATTTTCCTAAGAAGCTGATGGGAACATACACACTCCAATAGGGCAGAAGATTACTGGCCACAGGGACTAGTGCTTTCTAAAATCAAAACTATGAGGGGAGAGCAGTTAAACATAAAGAGACAGCCACAAAAAAAGCCCCCAAACTGTAGACATATGTAGAATTTTGAACAGAGAAGCTCAAGGCTTCAGGTCCTATAAATCCAAAGACTAATCCTAACACTGTGATCCTGAAATTGGTTTAGTTTTCCTGAGAATCAGGGAACTAAATCTCTCCAGGTCTTATTTGGAGATGAAACAGAAATCAGTAGCAATAAATGTGGCAAATAAAAATCTTTCCTGCCTGAAGGCGGAACTTCAATCGTTCTCAGCACATTCTGTGAGTGTGCAGCTATCCAACTCCCAGTACAATTAACTAAGTCCTTAATTCCTGTCCACTGAAGTAAACAGAGGTGAAGTCATTGATTGAGCTGGGCTCTCAGCTTGCCTCAATCCACAGACTGCAAGGATGTGACTGTAATGACTAACTGCATTGCTAATACCTGCTCCTTTCTTCTGTGAAGGAAAAGCTGCTCAGAGGCTGTTCACTGGGACAAGGGAACTGTTCCAAGTAAAGCAGAATTTTGCAATTGTTTTTACTACACAGAGGAGATCTAGAAATCTGCATTGTTTTTTTAACTACACAGCACAATTAATGACAGGTTTGGGTTTTTGGAAAGGGAGTTGGAATTACTTTATGAAATGGCACATGATCTCAACAACAGAGCAATGAGAAGTAGTCATTGCGACAAGGATTTTTAAAAACCTTCCAAAAAGGATTAAGGAACTGCAGACTATGAAATCTTACATTCATATTAGGAAAACTAGTAGAAGCCTTCATAAAATATCCAGTGATCAATCAAAAATTGATAAATATTTTATAGTAAGGAAGAATGGACGGTACTATTGCAGAAAAAAGTTCTAACTTACAAATTTATCAGCAGTTTTGAAAGGTTCTCAAGAGCAGACTGACGTAGGAAATATGGGTGAGTGTATGTATGTAGTGAGTGTACACTTAAACCTTTTTACAGCATTCATTTCCAAGAAAAAGCTGGAATATAGCATGGAAGATCCCATGAAAAATTCAGATCTGATCCGAGTGTACAAGAAAAGAGTAGGAAAAACCAGCTGATTTTACAAGAAAAGGAGATGCCCAGGATCTGTGCTGAGGCTCGTGTTATTCAGTATAATAATAAATTATTTAGAAAAGGAAGATAATTTTACAGTTCCTGTCAACTCAAGGTTTTAAAAATGAATATTCATAATATTTTCTGGCTGGGTCAGGAACTGTCAGGGGAAATGTAATGCTTATAAATGCAGGATCATAACCAAAACCAGTTCTAATGAGATCTATATACTAGTGGGTTGAAAACTAATTTAACTACTATAGAAAGTGATCTTGGAGTTAGTGAATAAATTTGTAGAAATCTATTCAATGCTCAGTACTTGTTACAAAGGTAAACAGTAAAAGTCTTAGAATAAAGTAAAAAAAGCAAAATTATTATTATGTGATTATTATAAATCTGTCAGGTTGTCATTTTGATTATTATTTTCTTATTTGTGTCAAAAGAACATAGTGGCATAAAAACAGGTTCAAAGGCAACAATTATAATCAAAAGTACTGATTTCCTTTCATATCAGCACAGGTTGACTAGAACTTGTAAATTTAGAAGAGAGGAGACTCAATGGATTATCCTAGAAGCCACTGGTGAAACTTGAAAGTCAGTGAAGATGAAGACAATGTAGTTATTCAGACATTTATAGACAAAACTAAGGGGCAACAAATGAAGTTATCAAGCACTAGTGTGCAAGGAAAAAGAAAGACCTGTGCATGCAGTGTGTTTAACTACTTAAGTTAGAGAATTCACTGTAAAGAGTAGTAGAGAAGCCAAAATACGAACTGGTTAAAAAGTAATATAAAAATTATATCGTAAAATAATGCATCCATGGCCCTAAATTACAAAGATACAGCTGTGATTTCAGGAAATCTGTGGACTGCAGAAAGCTGGAAAAAACAGGCAGGTGAAGAATCATGCCCAATGCCTTTTCCCAAGGCATGAACTGCATTCCTCAGGGAGAGACAAGGTGCTTTACTCTGACCCAATATTGGTTGTTTTAATACTATGTGCCTAAGAATATTAGGCTGAATATCTGAACTTCTGTGGGAATCACATAAAAAATTATTTGCTTCTAACAATAAAACAAAACTTTGAAATCACAAGAAATGCCTCAAGTTGGAAATTTTTTTCCCAGGACACTTTCAGATAAAATTCTTTCCATTGAAAGCAACCGGAATATGTCCAGTGACTCCAATGCCTAATTGTCCCTTTAGCATCTTTATCACACATATGTCCACAGTATTTTATATAATACTGAATAGAGAAGACTCTCCCTGGAGCCTTTTACAAATCAGAGACAAAATTCTCATTGATTGCTGCAGGTTCAAACATTGCTAATTCTGCAGGTTCAAACATTGTTAATTGCAATAGGAAGGGATTGGCTTTTTGACAATTGATTTAAAGGCAGGGAACTGGAATATGCAGGTGTTTATACTTCAGTGCTAGTTCTGGGAACCTATTATCATAACATTTTACTACATTGCTTTCTTATTACTAAGTGTGGGCAGGACTACAGTGTGTCTCAAGCGGCATGACACTTTCCCACAAAAAATTAGCATCACTGTTTTTTCTTATCTGGGAGCTTTGCCACTGGTTATTGAGCTGATTCCTCCACTGAGCACCGGAGCACACTCTGTACACTGCTCTTATTGACCAAGGAATAACATTTAAATAGGAAGTTTACTGGAATTAGTGCTTCAGTCCTGCCAACTTTACCAAATCTGGTCCAATTTTACCAGATCTGTGAAGAGGCCACCCCATATGGATTGGGATTCTCATGAAGTCTGCATAGGTGAGGAGACCACAGAATTTCAATGTTAGCTTTATGCTACAAGAATCAGACTTGAAGAGCTTATAACAAATAACCTCTGTTCTGTTACCTACCTAGCCAAGACTGAATAACAAAGAGCAATCTGGATAAATGAAGATTCCTTTCCTATCATTTGAGTGATAACTTCTTACTCCTTGGGGCAGGCTACTACCTTTTATGCTGACAGCTGTGGAGAAAAATCTCAACACAGCTGTGTATCCAAGCTCTTTGAGTACCCGCAGTGGACTGAAACTTTTCCTAGCACTGCATGAGACCCCTGCTGCTATGCAAGGCTTATTTTGAACTCCAGAATCTCAGGTCCCAAGGAGTAAAGCACCACACATAGCAATGCCAGAATCAGCTAAAATCAGTAAGGTTAGTTGGTGTCTCTTAACCAAGGCATTGCTGTAAGGACTTCATGAGTGATATTGAAGAAGCTGATCCTTTGAGTTCACAGAAGAAACTTTGTAAGGATTTTGGAAAACATTGTAAACTCATTCATGTCCTATAAAAAGAAAAAAGAAGGAAAGGAGAAAAAAACCAAAGAGGACTGGCTGAACACAATAGTCCCTGTAACTTAATTTATATTCTCATTATAAAGATTTAATAACACTATACTATACTGATCCGTGGTTATAATTTCAATGGACTTTACTTGGGTCTTTCACATAGGAGAGAGAATTAGGCCAAGTTGTAAAAGCCATGTGAATTGGATGGCAGCAGCTTATATTACTATATAATGAATGCAGCCAGTACCTTATAACTTCACGATACCTCTCTACAGAGATAGCAATGCTTCAACTGAATGCATCAAAGGAAACAAAATGTATTCCAAACTAGGCAGGAAAATACTTTATGATCCTGGAAAAGAAACCTAATCCATCAAAACTCCTCCTTTGTAGTATTTTATGAAACATAAAGGTGTTTACAAAGTACTTAATCATACATATTGTACAAAGGCATGGTGATTTAGAAGACACTGAGGAATTCTCAGCTAAGACAGTAACTCTCATTTGGCAAAAGAAATGGGGAATTCAAAATAAAATTTTTCAAATACCATTCCTTCAAACAGGCCACACTGTGAATTCTGTGTATTAGAAAAGCTAGCAGATACTCAAAAGCTGTATGAATTACAGAAGGGCAAACAGAAAAAGTGGACTTGTATTAGAGGGCAGACCAACAGCTTCTACCAGTTCTTACTGCAGCTGGTTAAATTGTGGGTCCTGCCAGTCCTCTCCACTCCTCTGCTGCATGATAAAATGGCTGTTCCTCTTCTGGCCAGATTTTCACTGTTTGTGTTCATCATCTAGTATTTATGACCAAGTTCAGTAGAATTACTCCTGTTCTCTCCCAGAGACCTTGGCATAGTGGATTGGCCACCATACAGCTTCCATGCTGGGGAGTATCTCTAATTTTAGGACAAAGCGATACAGGAAAACAAGCCATGAGAGAGCCAATTGCACACACCTTCAGTTTACTGTGTGTCAGTAGCTGTAAACACAAATTCATTAAACTGCTCTGCTCTCTTCGCCTGTCCTCTCCATTCCCCTTCAGGCTGGGGTCCTCTCTCCCACTTATCTCATTAAAAAAATTTCTGTGTTTATCTGACTTCATGAATCAGGGCACCTTTCCCAGAGGGTGGTGTTTTCCCAGGCTTGTTTACCTGTCTGAGGAATTTGCATTAAACTCTCACTCCAATGATCTGGGAATATTATACAAAGAACAGTGTTGAAAAGAGAACTTTTTTTTCTTGGGGGGGGGGGGGAGGTGGGAGTGTTGAGTTTTGTGAGGGTTTTATTTCTTTGGGTTTGTTTTTGGTTTTGTTTGGGTTTTTTCTTGGTTTGGTTTAGGTTATTTTTTTGTGGTTTTTTTTTTTTTTTGTTTTGTTTGGTTTGGTTTCGTTTTTTGTTTGGGGTTTTTTTGGTTTTTTTTGAAGGGGGGTTGCATTTGCATTTGCATTTGCCAATATTCTAGCATACATCTCAGTATAACAGTTTTTGAAGTTTCCAGGTTTCCAGGATCTCAATCTGAAACAAGTTATCACTAATTAATATAGATAGTGTAGAAACACTTAAAGGCTGAGGAGAATCCATGAGAGTTCCTGTCTCACTACCTATTACTATCTGCTCTTTTGTGAGGAAGCAAGAGATACAGCCAGTGAACTAAATCCATAGACGTACAAAGATATAAATCCTAGCAGAAGTCTGAAGCTAGAATATTAAGATATAATATCACAGGTAACACACATTCATAAATCTTGGAGGAAAAATATAATATTGTTAATTTTTTCCTGATGATTCTCTAAGACATTCTTGCTCAGAACAAGTTCCATCTAAAATGTGAAATGGATGTCCAAATTTTGCCACAGAATCAGAGAAAAGTACAGCCTGTCTTAATTTTCAGGGCTGTCCCATGTAAACTACGTAAATTCATTAGGTGACGCCCTTTTAGCTTAAAAACTTCTGAGGTATTTACCTTTAGTCTCCCACGTATACTCAGAAGTGGAAAATGGATGCTTATTTCTCTCCAGTTTCTCTCCTCTAATGGTGAGTTGGATTGGTACTTGAACTCAGGTTAAAGTCCCCAGAGAAGACCCAAATGTTAACTGTGGCCGGGACTACAATTAATCACATCCCATCCTGTGGTAGCAGAGAGTGCATAATTGCTTAGTTGCTAGAATACCCACCTGGAAGTTCTCTCAGGAAGTGAGAGAACTGAAATTTATTTCTGAGTTATCCCAAGGGACTAAATGCACATCTCCAGCACAGCAGTGGCGAGGCACCAAGCAACAGGGTAGCTTGGAGAAGATCACATCCCCTGGGATGTGCAGGCAGGAGTGACAAGGCTAGAAGAGCAGATTGGAGATGTCCCTGCTGCAGCCCATGTTTGAAGCTGGACCCTTGGGTTGGAGAGGCAGGGCTGGGCTTCTATCCCTGCCACCTGTGTTCACTAGACAGTCACAGTTTAATATAAAACATCTAAACATTTCAAGATTCAGCTGCATAATATCTGTTCTGACCTGACCACTCCTAATGCATCCAGCACAATAATTTTTCATCTCTTCTTCGTAATATAGAAACAGGACATGAAAGGGATAAAGGCCTAAGCTATCTCCATTTAATTCAGTGGCAGAGCTCAAATTTAAGTAAGATCAGAAATCAAACTTAAATTATGAGCTCAGATCCACAACATAAATTAATGGCAAAAGTGAGATTAGAATAGATCAACTGTTGGCAGGATTTACACACAGACAAACCACTAATACTTCTGAGACATAACTCTGATTATGCAAAACAATGAAAATGTCATGGAATGAGTGGGATCATTATAGTAATATTTCTAAAATGTAAAAAAAAATCTGAAATTGATAGAGGTCACATGCTTGAAAAATGGGTAGGATGCTTTGCAAAGTGACAAAGGATCGATTAATCCTGAAACACCAATGTCATCAGAATCCTGTTTCTTTTGTTTTACCTGTCATGTCTGACTGCAGCCATATTGTGCCACTAATGCAAGGTCTGATATTTGTCCACTTCAGACCACAGAGGGAGCAGCATACCTCTGATTTTTTGTACTGTGTCACAGGCATTTTCTGTGCTGTGCAAACAGCCAAAAAAAACCCAGACAGAATCCTCTTACCTGCTTTTATATTTTCTATTCAAAATAGATATGAAGAATCCTACACTCAATATTAGCTCTGAATTTCATAGAGGCTGTTTTTCAGATCTGGATTCAAGCACATAAAATATTTGGTGACAGCATTTAAATCCAAGGCTCTGTATCCCAGAACCTGCTGCAGAAGCATCCTCTGTAGAGGTCACGCGACTGAGGTACTTGAGAGAGGACTTTCATAAGATGAGCATCCTTGATCACAGGACAGAGCAAAAGTGATACTCTACATGAAACTATTTTGCAGGTATGTCCTTGAAGGTCCAGGGAAGCATAAGTTTAGCTGCAGTCAAGGGAAGCATAATTTTAGGTCCTCTGTTGAAGCAGGACTCAGTGCAGCAAGCATATTCCTGCAGTTGAAATGAAGCTGCAGCATTGATGCTGGAACTAAGCTGAGAACTTTGCAGTTGTCAGCACTGTGGCTGCACAAATCCTCATACAGACAGTCTAAATCTTGTTATTTAGTATAAAATAGATGAGTCAAAACCCAGGATACCTCTTTCCATATGACTGACTAACCACCAGACTCTAAAGCCAGGTTTGTATGGCTCACTGGCTTGTGAAATTGCATGCTCCAGATCCACAAGAAGGGTCTGTGAGCACTTTGTGTGTCTCGCTGCTCTGCCCTTCATCCTCTGACAGTGTGTGGCTCGGGGGTTCACATTTCCCTGGGAGGGAGGTGGCAGATATGCATATGAATACTTTCAGGGTGAGAAGCAAAATTAATTAAGTGCTTCCTTTACAACTGGTATAATCCCCAGGCTTTTATGTAAAAAGGTCCTTGTCCAGTCAATAACTTTCAGAAGAAAAGCTGAATCCTGCTCAATTACTTAAGGGAATGGTTTCGTTTCCACTGCAAGGGGAAGGAGAGCAAGTGGCAGGTCTCAAACAGACAGAAGCCCTTTTGGCAGACATTCATTGAGCACCTCAGTGTATGTCAGCTTAATATATATGTCTGACTTCTTTAGTGACCCTGAGCAGGTCTCTGCACAGTATAAGGATCTGTGGTTCCATGTGAAGTATCTTTTCCCCCAGGCCTGTCAGGGGAAATTAACTGAAACTTTTGGATTTCATTCTACACTTTGGATGCAAACCAGTCAAGAGCTATGGTGCCCCATTTATAAATAACTGCTGACTTTCTTCAACAGAGATATTCTTTTAGAGTATATCAAGCACAGTGATATATTTGAAAATATCAAGCCCTGATATTTTAGAGAATTAAAATAGAGGTCAGATTATATATATTATATATATGTAATATATTATATTGTATTATTCATGGCAATTAACATGAAGTAGTTTGCCAAATCTTCCTTTTGTGAGAAATAGGGAGAGAGAAGATTAAGCCAGATGATATGAACTGTCTGTCAGTGCCATTCTTCATGTATTGCCCACCAATGCATAGGTTAATTCAAGGAAGCAGAACATACCACAGACTGATTTGTAGGAATAAAGCCATAGTTGGGATATGTTTGTGAACAGCTTATATTAAAAGCAGGTAGCTTTAAATAACATTGAATGCATAGTAGTCAGCTTTTTGAATCAGAAAGCCAGAATCAACAATTTTCTCCTCTTTCAGCTGACTCTTAAGAGTCATTTGTCAAAGCAGACAAACCAATAAGAGAATCATGTTTTCCAAGTGAATTTGTTCTATTCACTTGGAATACATTTTCTCAACAACCCTTCATCCTAATTAACTCAAGGCATTGTTTGACAACACAGTAAATCCAGATTAGGGATTTTAGTACCACATTCTAAAAATATCTTGGCTACAGAATAAAAAAAAGCCCTCTAACATAGCCTGAACTCAATCTACTGCAAACTTGTTAAAACCAAACCAAAGCTGGGGTTCTTGTTATGCGGTCAGGCTTTATGCAGAATCAGGTATTGTTTGTCACTCCACTCTAACTTTGTGCCAGATCAGGTAGCATTTTGCAGCAGCTGAAACTGCCAGAAAGTCTGGATAGGAGCACAGTGTCAACATACTTTGTTTGTTGTGTGCTCTGGGTAATTCAGCATATATGTGATTGTTTGCACAAAACTAATCCATATCCTATTTGTACTGCAGAGTCACCTGGTAAAGCAGATGCCCTGTAAGAGTTATCATGGAAGCAAAATCTTATTTACCCACCAAGGGAATGGCAAGGGAACACAACAGAGTGTAAGCAAAATAGAAATTAATTATAAAACCTACAGGAGATAAAGGATGCCAGCAACATCTTTTATGAACATGTAAACTCAGTGAGATTGCACTTAACATATACCTGGTGCACACACTCATAGCCACTGCCTATAGCCAGAGAAGGTCCAAGGAATTGGTCTTGCCATGTGAGGATATCATGACTGCCTGATCCAGCATGTCTGGTACTGGACAAACCACATGCTGACTCTAAGGATCTTCTCAGAATAGCAGCCCAAGCATTTGCCCACAGGAGCTATCACTTGGAGGGCATCCTGCGAAATACCTGCATGATTTGCCCTTCACAATTGTGTATACCTGTGGTGAAAAGCCTGATTTCACCAAATCTAAATTGGAAGAACAATACCCTCTTCCTCTTTTTAAAAAAGGAGTTGGATGGAAAAAATAAAAAACCCACAACCACCTTTTCAGAATTCTACACATTTAAATATTGACTGCACACTGGTAGAGGGAATGTGGTTTTTTCCTTATTCTTTGTGGCTGTCTTATTTAAAATGCTTTGGAGTCTTGGTCCATTCGGTATGAAAATCCCTTTTATTTTCTCATCAGGCTTCCTACTGTTGTAGGACAATATCTCATTTCCCTCATCTTTTTTGTCCTCTCTCTCTCCCAAATACATCTTAGAACATTTCTTCTTAATAGAGAGGCCAGCGCATTACTCCAGTACTAGTTTTTAATGTGCACAACTGGCAAAGTGCCTTAGACTGGCACACTACTGGATCTGTTCCCTTCTAGATGAAGCAAATCAAAGTGAGACAAACTTCAGTGCCCTGCTGCTTTGGCTTCTGATCATTCTTGTATTCACAGAAAAAAGAAAAAAAAAACAACCAACCAAAACCTCTGCTAGAAGTCAGTTGAAGTAACCCACTCAAAGAAAATATATTTTTTTTCCAGTGTGCTGTATTCATTTAAAGTTAGTGGTTAAATATAAAAGATTTGCATCAGTTTCCACTTAATGAAAGTGGATGATCTCTGTTTAGTTGCTGTTAGTAGGAATTTTGCAAGATGTAATTTTCAACAAAGCAGCAGACTACCTTATTGAGACTATTATCAAAAGTTCTTTAAATTAGGGATGTTGACTGTAATACAACACAACTGTCATTCCTGATTTCTTATGTTTTTTTCTGTGCTAGAAGAGGAATGTCTTACTGGAGAAACTAATACATCTGCTGTTCCAAGAACACAAATTGAGTCTAATACCTGAATATCCTGTACATGTACAAAATTACTAACTATATAATCCCATCTCATGGATCTCATCTCTTTCTGTACATTTAATAATGTACAGAAATAGGAAAAGGGAAAAATCTTATGGCTTTTCTGTAATACATTTATTGTGGCATCATTAGAGGAGTCCAGACTTAATACAGGAGGGAAAGATGAGGAATTATGTAGACATCTCTTTTATATTCACAGGAATTACTCACATATACCAGTGTCTGAGTGTTCAGCCCTGACTGTCAGGTGGAGTTTCTGCCTCCACACTCCTGTCAGGACCACAGTGCTTCCTCTCCTGTGCTACCAGGGAGTCATGCTGTTAACTTGAGGCTCTGCTTAAGCTGGTCCTGTTTAAGCCCATTTAAGCCTATTTAAGCCCACCATTGCCCATACTGCCCTCAGTCAGATCCTTTTCTTTGTATCCCTCCCAGGTTCTTGCATTGTCACAGCTCCAGCCTGTCACCTCTCCTTTCCCTTCTCTCTAAAGACAAAAATGCCAAGAGGCAATTTATCTACAACAGCAATGAAGTATTTAATAGCAAGTGAAATTACAGGTTTGATGAAGGTAACAATGTAAATAAATCAAATATTATTTGACAGGACACCACACAATGTTATGAACAATAAACTAGAATGCTGCAAAGTCAATAAAGCACAGAGCACAGATTAAAAATCAGCAGCTCTTTAAATGCAACTATAAACATGGAGTAATTTTTGAGTGAAGTCCTACAGGGACAATCTTTGACCCTAATTTGCATATATATTTTAATGATCTAATTAAATGAGGGGGAAAAAACCCAAGTCAGATATCACTACGGTTTGCTTTTGGCACTTTTGTGGGACGAATGGTGGAAAAAAATGCAAAAGCGCAGCTTTGCTGGCATTGTTTTACGTCATTTGCTTGGGTAACCATATGACTTTTGTTATGATCAAAAGTTAAGTCATGTACTGAGTCAGGAAGACTAACCAATTGTTATCCCAAGACTGGAGAAGGGGAACCAAGAGGAGGAGACTTCGACTGGGCCTGAGCCCCTGGCAAGTCAGACTTCCCAAAGTGATGGTTGCAAAAAAAGGACAATAGAGCTCATTGAGATATAAACAGGGGGATAATGGATTGAAGTGGGAAGATTCCTCTGTGGTATGCTGCAGATGAATCAGACTTGAAGAAGTAATTAATATACAGCAAACGAGATGCCTTTGTTATGTATGAGGTCAGATGAAGAGTCCCTTCTGGTCTTAAAATATATTAATTTATGTATAGGGGAAAAAATTACCCTCACAAAGCTTTATCCAACCTGACAGAATCAGTGGAGTGCACATGGAATAGCAATTAATTTTCTAGTTATTATTTTAACAATAAATTTGCAAAGCAAATCTTAACAAATTTTTAGATAACTCAAGGTTTTCCAAACTGGAAATACCAATACTTCACCTGTTTGAAGCTTTATATTCCTGTCTTTTCCCTTTCCCCCTCCCTTTCACCAGTGAATGAATGATTCTCAGGGATTTCACTCCATTTCTAGTTCTCTTTCTCCCACCCCCTTCTCTCTCTATTATTCTCAGGAATTCCTCATTTTTGAAAATGTTACGGAGCAGTCCCAGTAAAACTGGAAGTGTCCAGTGTCCAGCCCCTGGCTGTTTCAGCTCGCTCTGAGCAGCCCTGCCTCCCGCCAGCTGCCAAAACCCGCCCAGGGCAGCAGCCAGACACCCACAGCCCCACCGACACCTCCTGCCTCCCCTCTGCACCCTCCCTGTGGTGGCTGGCAAGAGCTCAGCTTGGGAGCAACCCCTGCAACCCACCACCACCTGCACTCTTCCCCTGGGAAAAGGATCTGGAAGTTTTATGGGGCGATGCAAAGTGGCCACAGCAGTCAGGAAAATTTGGGCGTCTGCATTTCTCTCCTTTTTCCTGTCTTCAACGAGGTGTTATATGGCAAATGCAAATTGTCTTGAAGAGAAAAAACAAATGAGGAACCTTGCACATGTTCATAGAGTGAAATCCAGACTGCCTGACAAAAGGACCAACAATAAGTTAATGAGTGCTACAAACCAGGACTTAATCATGTACTCACAGGTCATAAAAAAAAAATAAAAATCAGTGTAGTCTTCAGACAATTTGCTAATTCTCAGTGTGCAAAGTTTTCTTTAGAGTTGTTTGGCAAGCGAATGGGGGAAATGCAGACTCACCATTAGAGACATTTAGGAGTAGTTTTATCAACAGCTGGATTATGAATGTGTGAAAATGTCTCTCCTATCCTTTCAAATTGCTATTTAATTGTTATTTAATAAAAACTAAGACATTTAAAAGAAGAAAAGGTATCACAGAAAGTTTTCTTAAACTAGCACAATCTGGCATTGCGGAATTTGGAAGGTGTTTTATATGGATTTTTGTGGGTTTTTAGCTGGGTGGCTAAAGTATACTACATTAATTTTCAGTCTGCACTTACAGACTGCAGTAGAGTGAAGATAAAACAATTGTTTGTTTGCTCTGTGAATTGTGATACTCTTGGTCTTTCATTGATTTAAAGGTATGTTGATCATATTTTATGCTTTGATAGCACCTGCCAATCCAAGATCTCAAATGCTTTATAGTAGTTAATTAGCAAAACCTACAGAATATTTCTGCCTCTTTAAGCCAGATACTGTAATGCTGAAAATGCAAACACTTTGTATGCACTTATGAAAAAGAAAATGCATGATAGTGAAAAAAATCTTTTGCTGTGACAGGTGTTAGGAATCCTATTTTGTTTACAGAGGGGGAAAAAAAACAGTAGAAAAGTTGATAGTCACAGTCAGTTAACAGGAATGCAAACATGTGCAAACTACAACCACTCTAGCAGTAACCACGGCTGGAATATGGATTTTGAGAGGTGCTCAGTTCCCAGTAATTCCTGTGCTCCTTGAAGTAAAAGTAAAAAACAACCAGAGCTGTAGTTCATATACATGGCCATCTGCTAGTTCCCTTCTTTGCCTTCTAAGCAAGTTTCCTCCTAGTCAGAGATTACAAGATGTGAAAGGCTTGTTTCTGCCGTGATGGTAATGGGAAAAAGTGGTAAGGAGAGGCCAAGAGAGAGCATGTGCTGCACCAGGCAATGCTAATGAGGGGGCCATTCATTAGCACAGTAGCCTCCCCTGACATAAATCTGCCCTGATCTGTTAACATTTGCTAATATGTAGTTTACTGTAATAAATTAGAATAAATTGTACCAGCTAAATTGCCTGTGAAGTTGCAGTTTCTCTTTGCAAGAGGTGAGCTGCCTATTTGGTTCACTGGCGTGTTCATTGCTCTGCTCTGTGTGGCTCCCTGCACCACCAGCTTCAGCTCCCCCCTACAAATCTACATGCACCCAGGAGCTCTAAATAAAACAAAATCCCAGCCCCTGAGTTTCACTTGGTTTCATTCTGAAAACATGCAAAACCAGACATCTAATTTTTAGAGAAGGTAGTGAATGAAGTTCACAAATGAGCTTTCTAAAAAGCTTCCAAACAACCTGGCCTGAGGTTTGGAGCAGGTAGGTCCAGACTGAGATGTTAAGCCAAGACAGCACTGATCAGAAGATCAAACTCTTTTGCAAGTGAGTACAGTAAATTGTTGATGCATATGCTGCCATCAGCACTGTTGACCACAGAATCTAACTGAATAAGTAGAAAAATTAAACAGTTGCTCATTAACTTGTTCCTTTTCTTAGGATGAAGTCTGACGTGGGAGACAACAAAAGGAAGGGGAAATTACTTTTTGCCATTGGCTGTGAATTCCCTTATACCACTGATGCACATGATGCATGTGAGCAGATTTAAGAAGCTAAACAAGAAGAAAAAATATTTTTTCCTTCCATGGGTTTAGTATGCTGATGATCCAGAAAGTTGAACCCAGTTCATGTAAGAGTAAGACAACTCACTCAAGTGAACAAAACCATCAGTGATTATGAAAGATGAAGTGTGCTGCTCCCCTTTCATAAGAGCAGAAGGAACATAAGTTGAGAGGTATTTCTGTAAAGTAAAACTCCACCCTCAAAGATCCTACATATTATTTAAACCAGTAACATCCTCACATAAAAATCATTAATAGAATCTAGATATAGTACCACAGAATGGTTGAGGTTGGAAGTGGCCTATGAGGGTCACTTGGTCCAACCCTTCTGCTCAAGCAGGGCTGCCTAGCGTTGGTTGTACACAACTTTCCTGAGAAACTTCTGCCAGTGCTCTATCACCCTCACAGCAAAAGTGCTGAAGTTCAGAGGGATCCTTCTGAGTTTCAGTTTGTGTCCATTGCCTCTGGTCCTGTCACTCAGCACTGCTGAAAAGGGACAGACTCCTTTTTCTTTGTACCTTTCCTTCGGATATTTTTACACATTAATGAGACCCCCCCACACACACCAGGCTGAACAGTCCCAGCTGTCTTGGCCTTTACCCACATGAGAGATTGCTTACCAAATTCTTTGAGGAAAATTGTTTATATTCCTTCTCCTGTGAGGTCAGGTGATAGAAGACAGGATACAATGTGCATTGGAATCTATTTGATTATGTTGAAACGTCTCTCTTCATAATAACTTGAAATCTTGTGTGTGATCAACAGAATCTAAAGAGTGATTCATCCCATCTTAAAGTAACTGTCTAAAACAGGTGAGATGAACTATGCTCTAAAATTCCTTCCTTCAGTAAAGAAGGCATAGTGCAATTATTCACAGTGAAGGAGAATAAGGTTAGACAAAATTGTCTCTTGTAAGTTACAGAGACCTCTAAAAAAGAATTTGCTACAACATAAACTAAAAATACAACTGATGTGTTTATTCTGCACAGAAGATATGCAGGAGGTATTCTAATGTGCTAAATTAATACTATGGTCCCTAAAAATGACATTTAAATTAGTTTTAAAAAATCTGTTCTCAACCGCAGAAATCTTATGTCATTGACATAACAAGATACGGAATTTTAAATCTTTAAAAACAGTCCCTGGCAAACAAATCTACTACAAATATGCTATTATTTGGTTCATAGGGAAATATTACACAAGCTGGCCTAGACCACAAAGGTTTTTATATCAGCTGCTGTTTCTGGGGTAATTTATAAAGCAGGATAGGACACAGGATAATTGCCATTGTAAGGAGATATTTAATGTATTGGATATTGATCACATAGCAATTTGCTGTAAAAATTCAATTTCAGTACACTACTGTATTCTTTTTGTTTAATCAATAGCCTCAGGCTGGTCTGAAGCCTTTTGCATATGAAAGTATGTACAGTGGGAGAAAGGAGAAATTATGGATGAGCTTCAGAGGAGCTTTGATAGGATACAGATTCAGCTTCCTTTTAATCATCTGGATATCATCTGGACAATCATCTGCTTCTTCACAAAAGAAAACAAACACCAGAGATTTTTGGCATGAGATTTAAGTTGGCTGGTATTAAACAGCAGCAGTAGATCACATTGCTCCATAATAAACCCTCCACCCCTACCTCAAAAGTGATACTAATTTTAAATATTTAGGTTTCCATGTAGATGAGATTATGTACTTCTGGAGACATACTCATGCATTTGCGTATAGAAAAGGGGTTGAGATGAAATTAGGTGTGTTTTATTATTTGAAGACTTGTTATACTGTGCCTGTCAGGAGAGGTTTAGCACTGTAATTAATGTTTCCATGAATTAAACACAGAAGTCTGGTACATACAGTGACAGTATTTAAGTAAAATATATGGCTAGTCTATCATCTGTTTAACAGACTTTGTCAGTTCACAATTCATGTTTATTTTGAATATCAGTCAATCTCTGATTGTTCTTCCTCTAAAATACCATTGCTGCATTACATAGGAAGAAGCATAAATCTATAGTACTACAAAGAACAAGACTGTCTCTTCAATGTTCTCCAGGTACTCAGAATATTGAGTTTAGGTACTGATATATATCTGGGGCAGCACCTCTGTATATGCCTTATTGGTCCTGAAAATAATTCCAAACACTGAGAACACTGAAAGTTGAAACAATACATCCTATTTCACTTCAAAATGCTGCAAATAATAGTTTAAATATTTTTGCCAGCTTACAAGAATATAAGCTAATAAGCAAGTAGATAAACATGTTTTACTGGAATATCTGAATTCAGATTTTCAAAATCTTAAGGGTCTGAAAGGAAAAGAAGTTATCAAGATCGTTCAGATACCCACTTTCATTATTGTCAGTAAGGTCTTTGACAGGTGGGAAAATTTTAAAAGTCCCAGTACTTCAGTACCTATGGTAATGAGAACTGCTAGATGGATGTTGAGAAAATCCATTTGATAATGTGAATGATCCCTCAATCCAGCTGACAGTCAGTGCACGCTGATCAGAAGCATAATTCCAGTTTGGCTTACTCTCACTTCTTGTTCCATTATCTGTCTGCAAATTGGGTCTTGAAGAATTTGCGACTTCAATGTTTCTCTGACATTGGATCTGGAATAACTAAGAAACTCCATGAACTAAAATCTTTCACCCAAGTGAAGGGGACTGCAATCAGATGTTATCTTTCAATATTCTGAAAGAAAACTCTGCAGCAGCTGAAAGCAAAACGAATGCAGAGGAGCCCACAGGCATCACCCAGAATGGAATGCATACAGAGGATGTCTTAAGAGACCCTACCATTCAGAAGCTAACCACAATGTAATTTTCTTGATAGCAGATAAGTCAAGAAGCATAGTAATGACATGCAGGAAGACAGGGTCATGAAGACATCAGGAGATGGATTTTGGGAAAGACAAATGCAGGAGAAATATGGTAGATTACAGACTAGCAATTAAGATAGAAAACCACTACAGAATATAAGAAGAGATTTCCTTATTTTACCATTTCAACATTTTTTAATGGTTCAAGTCCTTTACTCTGGTTCACAATGCAGGGTCCAGATAGTTTAAATGAGAGAGCTGACTGTATCTCATCACAACTGCACTGCTCCTAAGATGAAGAATACAGGACTAGCTCCACAGACCATTCCTTAGGGTTATATCAAATAAACGATTTTCAGAGATAAAGAATAAACCTATTTTATTCAGGGAGATGGAACTACTGTGCTTTGGAGTTTTTTAAGATTTTCATTTTCAGAGAAAATTATGTGACATGATACACTTCATATTTCCAAAGCTGCTTTCCAAAAGTTTACATGAACTCACACAAACCAGTTTTGCTACATGCATTTAGCTCTTTTTTACTATTGAAGCTTTTAACTAACTAAACCCACATTAAATTAAGAAGCTGTAAAAATATTTACACATCATTTATTTTGAAACACAAACTTAATTGGACATATGTTTTTACCCAGAGAGGAGCCTATTTGTTTATCTGTAAACACAAAATGTGGTGAGATTGCCACATAAATGGAGCAAGTGAGTGATGAATTTGGTCTCCAATATTTCTGACTTCTCATTATATCAGTGAGGAAAATATAGAGATCAAAAGATAAATATATATACAGTATCAAGAGATACACAGTATTCCAGACAAAAACCAGTAATGAAAACTGAAATAAAACAGAGAAATAGGTGAAGATTTCAGAAGAGAGAATAAAAATAATTTCTTTACATCATTTATTCCTTACATTGGTTATGACTTTTTACACTAATTACTTTTCAAGGTCGATGTTTAACTCTCCCCATTTTAATCGGGAGAAATGTAAAAATCCCATGATTAAATAAATCAATCAGGTACCTTTTTAACTCTTTTTCTACCAGTTCTACCACTGAACCTTCTACATCACAATAACGAGTCCCTTGAATTGCTGACTAGTTTTTCTTAAATAGCCCATGGGGCAGTTTAGTATGTGCAGAATACTATTCACGCTGCATATGAATTAATCTTTCTAGCAACAGACTTTTCTGAACAATAGTTTATAAACAAGCCATTCTGTTATTACTCCAGAGGCAAAGAACCAGATATAGCTCTAGAATGTACAGGCAACTCTTTTCCTCTTTTGAAATGTGCAGAATCAACAAAAACTTGCACCCAAAAAACCTGGAAATAGGGTTTTTCCCACTGTACAGTGTTATTGCATGGATATGATCACACATGCTGAAGTTAGCACATTGTTATGCCCCATTCTGCCCAGTGAGTTTGGGGAAGGAATGTTTGGCTCACTCTGGGTGGTGCACTGGAGAAACAAAATTCTTAGGAGGCTCAAAACCAAACTTTTACGTGCAAACTTTAGAACAGTAAGGTAGAATAAAGAACTAGACAAATTTTAAAATGGAGCCATTTTGGTTAGAAGTGCAAAAATACAAAACCATAAAGATAACACTTCAGAAAATGTTTAAGGGTAAAGGAGGAAAGAGAAAGAAAGGTAGATAATCAACACCCATGGGTCCTGCAGCAAGAGTTGGTTGTTGCAATTCCAATGTCTGCTGGGTCAAAGTGATGGATGCAATCTTGGTCTGTCGGGGGTGGAGGAAACACAAAGTTCAATGGGTAAATATATTTTCAAGTATAGGTGTGAACACCCAGGTAGCTCTCCTGGGGTGGGGAATTTTGTACTGTATGGATATGTTCCCTGTATGGGAATGGAGGCTAATTTAAGTGATTTGAATAACTTTTTGAAGATGTTGTATTAACTGTAACAAAGTTAGTCTTCTACTTTCAGTGTGTAGGTTTGAATCACACCCAAACTAGATACTTCAAATAGCCAAAGCTCTGCTCCAAAACACTCTGGGATCTCTTTTGGATGAAAAAAATACAAATCTCAGACTTTTTATGCTGAAAAAGTCTCTTCCACCACATACCTGAAGACTGTTGACATTAGAATAATTCAGATTTATTCCATTATGGTAGCAATAATAGAATACTTATAATAAATGGACCCGAAATTTATTACCATAAAAGTAATTTTAAACATAAACTGGCTAAAATATTTTTAATTGGACTACATTAACATACCCTCTGTTTCTAGAGCAACTGCAGTGGAGTGATCAAAAAGGGGAAAATACCCAAATATTGAGAGTTTAATTACAACTGATTTGCCAGATGGTAGGTAGAATGAACACAGCAGAACCCTATTAAAAATTGCTTATAAACTGACTTGATTTAGCCACAAAGTGAGCCCCAAAAGGATATTTTACAGTCATTTATTAAAGAAAAACCAGTGGTTTGCATTCACACTACATGAGCAATTGTTGTGGATGCGTAGAAGAAAACTGATGCTGTACATATTTCAGAGATTCATATTGGACTACCTCTGCTCTGATTGTATGGGCTGAATATCTATGTCTTTGTTAACACTGATAGTAGGTTCAAAATGATAGGAGGTGATCACAGAGTGTCTGACTTGGAAGTGACCCACTAAGATCACTGAGTGAAACTCCTGGCCCTGCACAGGACAACCCTAATCCTTGATGACCTGACATACAAAAATATGGAATGACTGCTCAGTCCTCTAAACTTCATTTTCTTAGAAAAATGTAGAATAAAGTACCCAAAACATTACCAAAATCACTGCAGAAGTCTTAAAAAAGTATCTACTTAAAGTAAGAAATACACATTCTTTATTAGCTTTGCAATCAAACCTCAGGCTGCCTCACCCAGCGTGTGAGCGCAATGGGATGCTGCAGATATTTTAGCTGGAGCCACTAGCTGTTAAGCAAATATCTTTCTTTCAAATTATTCACTTCCCTTTTGGTTTTAAGTTACAAGGGCAAACAGAGCTAAAAGAACAAGTTGAAGAAGAGAGGCACTGTAATTCTGCAAAGGAACCAATCAGAAAAAGGCATTACTTCATTTTCTCATATTCGCACAAATGGAAATCTGAAAAGTGAAATGCTAATGGTACTTTCAAAGTGTTGAGTATCTTGGGCAATTTAAATCCTTACTGCAGAGAGAAAGGCATTTCCACAGAGTTATTCTCTGCCAATATCAGAAATTCCCCTTTATTAAACAAGTTCAAGTAATAGCTCACTGTTTCCAAACTTAAAGAAAATGTGAGCTGTTATGTTTTCCACACAGCAAAAGAGACATATTTTTTCTCTGGAATAAGTAATTTTACATTAAGTGAAACAACACAACCAGAAAATTTTTTATATTATTATTATTACTACTACTACTACTATTATTAATATTAATATTAATATTAATATTAATACTAATATTAAAGTTCCATGTGGAAACCACAGCTAGCACCAGAAAGAGTAAAATCCTGGAAGCATACCCCATATGGAAAATGGAATTTTTACTGCTGTATTGTGACAGCTTCATGTACCTCTGTAATGGCACCTCTGTTGCGTTCCTCTGGAACTAGAAAATATTTTACTCCATGATTCAAAAGTTTGATTGTATTTGGTATTCCTGACTTTTTATCAGAAACAGTTCCTATTCTAGAAGATAATAAAATATTTGTTATAAATCCATCATTTATGTAAGAATATAGTATGGACCCATCTGGAAATGATGACATTAACAAATATGACTGGTTTGAAATGAGATAATTTCTTAATCTATCTAAGAAAATAACAGATTTTTTCTTTCAATCAAGGAGCCAACTTTTTTCCCTCAAATTCCAATTTTTAGTTATTCCTAGAGAACAAGTAAGGATAAAGAAATTCAAGAGACAGACTGACTGCAAATGTCTTGGCTAGGATGGTATGATTCCATATTGTGGAACACAGACCAAAGATGGGAAAAAATTACCTATATTAAAAGTATGAAAACCAGAATTCCATTATATCTTAATATCATATTAAGAACTTAGAAAGCAGCAATGCATTCAGTGATGAGTTCACTGATAGACCTGATCCATGATTTTTTATATCTTTAGGATTTTTAGATGATTTTCAGAAAATATCATATAATTTCAGATCTTTGATGAGAGAGAAAATGTTCCAAATGTACAGGGCAGCTAGAATTGCGCTTTCTGGTGCAGTACTACATTGCATGAAAGCCCAAGTTCATGTTCCCTGGAGAGGGATAAGTTACTTGGACACATGGTCTCATCATCATTAACCATCACAAGGAAACCACTACATGCTACAATACACTTTACTGAGATGCTACTGCCAGGATAAGGAACAACTCTCTAGCAGCATTACTAATGTCAGAGATAAACATCAAAGCGTTTCTTCTGGAGACAAGCATCCTTACAGCTCTATAAAGCAGAAAATATCTGCAAAATAAAATACTTTGTTTGTCTGTTAAGAGTGCTGAGAATGGATGAGTTTTCATACTCCAGAGGCAGCAATATCTCAGGAGAAAACTCCTCAGGAAGTTAGTCCCTATTATGGATAAGCCATAAGATGGAGTTTTGTTTAAAAAGGCAGGAAAAAGCAGCAGCTCTAGAGGATTTGGAAGCTGGCACAAAAGCTTGCATCACAAGTTTGAAATAAGCTGAGGCCCATCACCAGAAGAAATGCTAAATCAGTAGCATACACAGATTATGAAAAATTATTCATAGTCAAGCAATCAGCAGAACTAGGAGATCTGTAATATATCTTTTATTTATTAAAAGTTACAGAAATTACAAGATAGCAGCAGATTAATACTCCATTTTCTATGAAGTGCACTGAATGGAGGGCAAAACTAAGGTCATAGGCAAAGATGTTTCTATTGCTTATAAAGCCTATCAGCTGGTTGCTCTGGTTGTGTTGTGACCTAACACCACTCTGACCAGGAGTTTCTTATTTCTTCTTTGCACTTCCCTATCATCATTTCTATTTGTGTGCACTGATTCTGGCTTACAAATTCAGGCAGAGACTCTTTTGATCTTTGAAAGATGTGTAACAAACCTGACTTGCTGAGACAACAGACCTCCATGCCCCACGGTAGAACACAAATCAGTCAGTGTCAATAGGGAACTTAAGCACAAATTATCATCTAATAGGTGCTTTGTGAGCAAATGAAGACAGACTTGCAGGACATTCTAGATTGTCACAGCGGTTACCAAGCATACAATTAAAGACCTCAGAAAAGAAGGCATCAAATAACAATGTTTTTGTTTCACACTAGCAGGAGAATGAGTGACAGAACAAAAAAAGCAGTAAAATCTAGGGATGATAATAATCCAATGCCCATGTACTCAGGTTATCACATCTAAGAACAGTCCTCAAGAAGTACTTTTGAGTACTTTCAGTTAAGAATGCAAAACCTAAACTGCATTGGAACAAACTGCATGGGTGACACACAGCAGATTGCCCTGCAGTAGGCAAGGCAAGTAAGGAAGAGTCATCAGTGACCTTGTCATATGCAGCTATGTCATGTATATGCCAGGACCTGAACTTAACAGGACTATCATTGGTCAGTGACACCCAGTGCTTCTGATTTTTCCACAAGATTTGCAAACAACATCAGCAGGAATCCAGAGATTACAATTAATAGAACCCAAACAATCACATAGAGAAGACTAGTACAACCATAATGATGTGAAGGGACAGGATAGATTCCTGGAGCATCCATGCACTGTAAAGTCTGGCTCCAGAAGGCTTTCACAGAGAACACCAAGTAGTTACTAAAGGAACCTGTGCATACAACTCAAATCAAGGGATATGGCCTGGAACTGGTCATTAGTTACTTCCTAAGATGTGAACAGATGTTCCCTTACAACAAAGCTACTCATGAAGTACATGCTCACCTCATACTATCTCAGTGGAGAGAAGTTATGAGCAATATGCAATGAAGACTTTATATTTTCTGAAAAAAGTATTAAGTTGTGCATTCTCCAAAACCATCATCTTGGAAACACATCCAAACCAGACTTGGTGCTCTCTGTTAGTGCTAAGAGAGGATCTTCCCTGGGTCAGTCAATAATCCACAAGACTGCTCTGATGGTCATGTTGGAGGCAGCTAGTACTTTTCCTTCATCACTTTTCGTTCTTCATCCAAGGTGAAAACAAGTGGTATTAAGGCATCCCTTATTAAGATAGAGTAAGTTATTATATGTGTATTACAGTTTATGTTACATTGAATCAGATATTTAGCAACCAAATTTGACTGACAAAACTGATAAAATCAGTGGACAGATACAGGGAGATGGCTAAAAAAGTCACTACAAGTTTCTCAAATCCTGGCTGCAGATGTTTTCTACAAGTGACTGTATTCTTTAAGAATCTCTGAATCCTCACTTGCTGAATTAACTGCTTGCCAAATAAGGAACTATTCCTGGCATGTTGCTCCAGGCAATGTCAAATGTGCACTAGGGATCCCCTGCAACCAAAACCCAGGCAGGATTTTGATAACAGTAGTCTCGGGATTAGGAACAATTTAAGGTACCTGACTGCTGCTATGGGCCCAAATCACTTACTCTACAGTATTTGAAGACAGTGGAAACTGAGTTTTCACTTATATGCTAGAATTCTCTGCTCAAGCTATCCTTCTGTGACTGAATGGAAGCTGAATTTACCAGGTTAATAATCTTGAAAATATATGTGGAACATTACCCTTGACTAACTTAACACAGAAATAAACTCTCTTTGTCTTTTTTTCTGGGAGTGATTTCATTCTATACATCACCTTTAAGTATGTGGTTTTAAATTTTTTTCTTTTGCTTTTTTTTCTTTTTCTTTTTCTTTTTCTTTTTCTTTTTCTTTTTCTTTTTCTTTTTCTTTTTCTTTTTCTTTTTTCTTTTTCTTTTTTTCTTTTTCTTTTTCTTTTTCTTTTTTTATTTTCTTTTTTCTTTTTCTTTTTTTTGTTTTTCTTTTTCTTTCCTTTTCAGCATTTTGGGAGAGAGAGGAAGGGAAGGAAGAGGAAGACACCAGTAGGTCCCTTTCCAAGTCATTTTCCAAATACAGATTTTATTTTTCTGTACATAAAATTTTGATCAACTTGTAGCATCCATTTTGCCTAATGCTGACAGTCCTTTCTGATTATGTAAGGGAGAAAACTGAGACTTATTGGATTTGTCTAGAGACAACTATAGTCTCTCCAAGACCTTATGTCTCTCCACTCTGCAGAAGCTCCTGGCTTTGGACAACACAGAGTTTTGGAGCAGGAAAGCATAGGAGATGGAGTCCATCTGCTAGTAACAACAGCTTCCCCTGACAAGCCTAGTATTTGCAATTGGAAATTCAAAGAGTTAATGCCTGCCTCAAAGCCTGAGGCACAGATAACTTCACTTTCACTCTACCTGGCCACAAACCAGAGCTGATGGCCTTGTTATTATGTGGCAGCCAGTCAGAATTAAGTCTAAACTGGACCCTAGCTTTCCTCATTCCTGTGAAACAAAGAATCACAAAATACCTACCTATGTCTGCACACAAACAAAGCTTCTATTCTTATTGACATTTGACAACATTATTCCAAAAAAGAGCTAACACATCCACAGGCAGTGTGATTCCCAGAGAGTTCCAATATCACTGCACTGAGAGACCCAATTTACTATACATAGTTATGAAGTAATTAATATGTATTTATTACTTATTATTTTATTATGTGTTTATTTTGGAAAGGCAATAAACTATCTGCAAGGCTCTTTTTAAAGATGTTTTATATCTTTGACTTGTCTTGGTTTGAAAATTACCAAATTACCAATTTTGCAGGCAATGACAGTGGGTCTTGTTTGGTTTCAAAAAAATAGTCCTCTTGTCTCAGGTACCAAACTCCAACTCAGGAACAGCAAAGGAAGTTAGTTTTCCTACTTAGTTCATTAAGAAAGCAAAATATATGTTTTGTCCAGCTTTGACAAGTTCCTATGAAATCAGACTATAAAGCTGTAGTCCTTCCATTAATTCCATTGTGCAGTCACAAAACGTGCATGGAGTTAATGACCATCTGCCTAGTCACAGTTCATAGCCCAAGCACAGGGGTTGGTTTATGATCTGTTTTCCATTTGTTTCACAGGCATTGCCCACTGTCTAATGGATAGGATATTTGGTCAAAAATCAAGGAAATAAACTAGTTAGAACTGAAGCACTGCAAGTTCCTGACTGGTACGCATTGTTGCATTTGCATTGAGGGTTTTGGTTTTTTGGTTGGTTGGTTGGGTGGGGTGGGGTTTTTTGCTTTGCTTTGCTTAATTTTTGGGGTGGGTGGTTGTGAGTTTGTTTATGGGATTTTTTTTTGTATAAACAATTCTGTTAACAAAAGTTTGGGCACTCTTTTTATTCATTACTTAAATGCAAAGACTTGTTCCTCTGAATAAAGTCCTTTCCATTTGGAGGTAGAGTGGTAAAAATTAAAACACTTGATTAATATATTCCTTGGCAATTTCCCACCAGCACAACCAGAGATACGATTGTTTTTCATAATAATATTTTCCCTCAATAACTCTTAGTAGAGATTCCCTTTAAACCTACCAAGGCAATCCTCAAGAGCAGTTGGTTTTACCATGCTTCTTTAGGAATGTAAATGAAGTTGTTCAACTATATTTTGTTGTATTCCTTGAGGAAAAAAAATTAGAAGTTGACTGCTTGTAAAAATCCAAACAGTGACAACCATCCCATTGACTTCAAAATTTTTATGGGTCTAATTTTCTCATTCTATTTTCTTTCAATATTTTGTAGCTATACTAAATTAATTTTTTAGTGGAACAACATCTAAAAAGTGTTTAAAGGGTTTTTTCCCTCCCCTTTCTTTGGCAATAAACATCTTGAGGCTTCACAATAGGTCTCTCGTTTGTTTTGTTAAAACACATCTTTATTACCTCTTTCAGCTGTCATGAAAAGGTGCAAGCATTTCGCTACACTAAAAGCTTTTTGCTGTGCTGAGCTCAGAGGAATAAACAGACTTGAATGTAATAGTGATGCTCTTAAAAAGTAATTACCGAGGCGCTTTCTGGAAGGATTAGTGCCATTTAATATGCTGATTAATCAGCTCCTAAATAGTGAATTTGTAAAATCAAAAGCAGTTAATACCTGAAGCGTGTTTAATTGTACAAACAGAATTCTTTTCAGAAAGAAAAACGTGTTTGGTAACATCTTTACTGCCTACCTATTCTGTCTGGCCGAACATTTAATTTAAGGGTTTTCTTATTCTGTCAGTAACAGGCAATAAGCCCCGCAGACTTCAGTGACACCCCAGGGACAGCGATACCAGGGATGGTGAGCGGGCTGGCACCGCGCCCCGGGCACCCACCCGGGGAGTCAGAGCTAATCGGGCAGCTCTAATTCCTGCTGAGCATTGGAAAGGGCCCCTGAAAGCTTCTTAGGACGTCTCAGTCAAAGGCAACCTCCAAAAGCAAATGAATAGCAGATAAATACCTTATAAATGCCCAGTTAGAATTATTATTCACTGTAACGTAGGAGTGCTCTGCCTCTTTCTTAAAAGCAAACATAATTTGCAAATGCTTCTTAAGCGGCTTGTCACACCCACGTCTTCACATGAACTTAATCAAAGTGTCAAATGTCCAGTTGGGTGAAACAGATTCCAAACTTTCCCCTGCGCTGCAGATAAAGCAGGGCACTTCTCTGGTCTGTCACTTCTACATCTACTTTTGTCTGAATTTTCTTCTCTAAGTAGTCTCCTTTATGGCAATATAATTTTCAAAGTACACTTCACTATATATATATGGATTTAACGTGTTGTACAAATAATCTCCAGAAAACACTGTGCTCCTGTCTTTTGCGACTTCAGATATAGGAGTAAGCTGATGGAATTAAAAGACCCTCACACTCTTAAAATTAAACATAACAAATTAAAATTTGTTATGTTTACAATCTTTATTTTTGTTTTTACCCATTCTTTAAGGCTGCAAATTAAAACAAAGAAGACAAGCCTTGGCATCAGGAGCTGTACTTCGATGATCCTTGTGGGTCCCTTCCAACTCAGGATATTCTAATCCTATGATACTACAGGACATTTTTCACCAGTGTCTCTTCAAACCCTTTATTGGTCTTTACTGAAGTTTTCAGCGGAAAATTTGATATGTGACAGATCAGTTAGGGAAAAAAAAAATAAATAAACCAAATCACCACATCAGATTTAATGATACAATCTATTGACCACTCTTGCTTAATTTACCAGAATGGACCAAATCTATTTCCAAAATAAATCACCAAATCCATAGCAGCTGTAGGACTGTGCTAGGGTCACTGGTAGACAATATGAAATAACACTATAAACTGTGGGACAGAACAGCATCTTTCGGATGATGAGAAATGTATAGCCTTTTCTTTCATGTGGAGAAGTACCAGCCTTTTTAAAACCATGCAATAAAACACCCATTAGCTGCACTGTTATCCTCCTTACTTGACGGTTTGTTTGCTTTTTTGTTGTGTTGTTTTTGTTTTTTTTTTTTTTTTACCGTATGTGTGGCAATAACAATATTCCAAGTTTAGCTTCAAAGAGACTCAAAGTTGCAGTTGTATAACAGTTTGGTGCATTTGGAAGACTGAAGCAAAGGTTTCTCATCTGGGAACTTGTAACGCCTCAGCAAGGAGGATGTTTCTATCAACACTGCAAATCACAGAAATCCGTGGGGTGCAGCAGGATTTGCAGGTTTTCCTGCCAGGCTGTTGAGCCTGAGGCTGACAGAGACCGTCTCAGTTGAAAGCTGCACTAGCTGTGCTTGGAACCTACAGTACTTGTGACAAAAACATGTACATGCAGTACATGAAGTTAAATATCATATGCAGAGAAGGTTAAATTACATATAAAACATAATTATGTGTATATATGAATTTACAGGTGCACTATGAGTGTCTGAGTATTCAAATCAAGAAACCAGGACAAAATTGTGCACTAAAGAACTGTAGCATGCATGCAAACTTTGTGGTTTTAGACAAACAAATCTTAGACAGCACTAGAAATGGAAGAACTTAAAATACAAGCCCTGATACATGCTGTCAGGTTTGTTTTCAAGTATTTTTCAAATTTTGAGCCCCTACACATTATTTACTGGCATTATGAATGCCCGCCAGGCTTATGAAAATGAGCTTGTTTTTCTTCTACTGCAGGTTCCATGATCATTTATACCACACCTGTGCATTACTGGAGTAAATGGAAATGCACATTGGAGATAGATCAGGTTTGAATACACAACTGCATTCTGCCAAACTGGACAGTAAGATTTTTAATTCTGTCTTTAGGATCTTATACTAGCTTTTTTTGAGCTACAGATCGATACATTCTGAACTTGCATAAAGCAAAAGCAAGGGAGACAACATTTGTGACAGCAAAGCTTCAAGATCAAAGATGTCTATGAAAAAAAAATGAATTAGTTTGAAGAGGCAGAGTGGAGTTTTTAAGTTCAAGGGACTGTTATGTTTCTAAACTCAGATTCGGTGCACAAAGACTGGATTTACCACCATAATAAATGGTACTCTTTAGGGCACAATGTATTTGACACACTCTTTTCAGAGGTAACAACCATTTAGGGTGCACCTAGGACCCCTAATGCCTTGCTACTGGTTCATATAATGACAGCCAGCATCATTTGTGGGGCCAAATGACAAACCAAACAAATGAACAGAGGCAGGTTAAAATAACTCTAACAAAAAAAAAAATCATGATCTGGCTTCATCTAAGGCACCACAAGCAGCTGTGCTCACACTGTCCAAAGGGTGGTTAGGGCAGGTCTGAGCAGGCAATGTGCTGGATGGGAAAATCTGAAGCCAAGGTTGCTTGAGAAAATTGTATGGGGAGCCATTCATAGGGATACTTATTCTGTTTGCTCTCCACTGCCTCAGCCTGTCAACCTGAAAACTTGTCTACAGGTATGGAAAGGTCCTCAGGCCACAGGCAAAAGGTTATTCAGGCACACCTGCTCTGCTGAGGGAGAAGTGCTAGAGACAGCTTAGGGAAACATGCTCAAAATGCTGGCAGCTATGATGATTTTCCCCATCCACTGTATTCAGCTTTGTTACAAGTCCAACACTCAAGTCTAGTTCAGAAAGGGTCCTCACAATCCATCTTACTGGGCTTAGAGTTCTGAGTCCAAACCTCCTTCTGAAATACATGCTCCAGGACTCTTTGAGTAAATGACATTTTTCAATAGTCCAGCTCTGGAAATCAGTGTATGCTCCTAAATAAAGATGACAACAAAAGATTGTTTGCATTTGCAAAGCAGCTTCTCTGGTAGAATTATTCATTTCTGTGAACTGCTTTTACATATTTTATAATTAATTATACACTTAATTTTATCTGTTTAAGAAAATTAAGAGAATGAAGTATTTGGAAAGCAGTAGAGTAAGTTCAAGAAATATAAAATGCAAGAGAAGTCAGGCAGCTATACCCAAAAATTTTAAACAAAATTCTACCCTTTTATATTTCACTGTTGACATTTTTTTAGACAGTCACATTTAGTTTTAACTTTTAATGATTTCTTCTTGTCGATTTTAACATACTTTATGGTTTATTTCTTATGACATCCATTCATATATATGTGTAAAAAGAACATTTACTTATAATTGATGATATTAATTTATATACTGAAATATACACAAGGCTAAGCTTCTTCGTTAGATCTCTTTTGATCTTATTTTTAAATAGTATTAGTTTACAAATAAGATGCTAGTCCAAGGGTTTAACATTGCCCCAGGAGAATTAGTCGCTGAGGAACACATTGCTCACAGCTGCAGTGAAATATCCATCACTGAAAATTTCAGCACTTTTAATTCCATCTCAGTGACATCAGTGGGATATCTGAAATATTACTCACATGTGATACTCAGTAAGGGCATGTATGATTTTATGAAAATTCTAGAAAAGCAATTTTGCGTTTATCATTAGCAGTTTTTTCTAACAAAAAATCAGAACAAAAAATATTACTGTTGTAACATGGTGCATTTGTGGTGGAATTTTTTTTCCATTATGATTACAATAAGACGTAATTTTCCTAAAGTTTAAAATGATCAGCAAACCTCTTCCTGGTTACTTTAATTTATAGAAAATTATCAGCAAACCTCTTCCTGTTTACTTTAACTTATAGCTTCTTTCTTTTAATCTCCCCATTAAATTGGGAAACTCATACTGTAGCAGTAGCTTAGCCAACCTTATGGAGACTTTACTGATAATTTCCCAGAATAACTAGGTTGGAAGAGACTTTCAAGATCATTGAGTCCAACCCAGCCCTAACACCTCAAATAACCATGGCACTGAGTGCCACATCCAGTCTTTTTTTAAACACATAAGTCACTCAAAGGGTAACTCAATTACTGAGCATCTGCCACTCAGTGAAAGACAAGGTTTCTTAATCACCACTGCCAGACTTATGCCCAGCCTGACCACGCACATGTGAGACACCACTGCTTTGACACTGCACGTGTGCACCAATACACGTACACAATATCCCACACTGTGGCACTGTGCCTTCTCATCCTCAGATCCTCATACCTCAGATGTGGTAGGATGCTGACACTGTTGTTGATATCTTTCTAGAAGATTGTTTTTTCTAATGCTCAGGTCAGTTCTGTCCACGGAGAACTGTACACTAAACTATTTGTCTTGTGGCAATGCTAATGCATTGCACCCTTGCATCCTATTTATTTCCTCTCCACAAGCTGAACAGGAATAGAGAACACAAATGCAAGGACAGTCCCTGGATCAGAAGTTCCTTCTCTGGAGATTACAGTACAGTACCAGGAAAGTATCTGAAGACTCGACATATACAACTCTCTGCCCTCCTAAATATTTTGTTTTATAGATTGAAGAGTGTAGAGAGGTTAGTGTAGAAAGGGTGAAATTACTGAGAGGAGATTACTAGGCTTCAAACATGTGAGGGAAAACAACAAAAGAAAAACTTCGCAACTGAAAACATTATGGGAAATGTATGCTGAATGTTAGCTTAGCTTACCCTAGCAAAAACCCACTTGATTAAGTTACTTAGTATCAAAAGAAGTACCACGACTGTTAGGAAACTGACAAACCTGAGTTTCCCAGTGTTCACTGGCAGGGGTATTTGAAAGTGACATCTCCATTTCAGAGACTTCCCAGACCATGTTGCCTCAATGTCAGAGATGTTCAAGAGGCCACAGAAACGTTTGCTTGTATAAAGTTCTCCAAAAGGATTCAAACCAGAATCCCTTGCAGTTTCTTCTGATTCCATATTAACAAGATCAAAGCGAAGAGTGTGCTGCAGACCATTGTTCACCCATCTGGCCAGCTGGTGCACAGGACTGGTGTTTGCTGTAACTCCTGCTGGGATGTAGCTGGCACCCAGCCCATTCAGATGCGCAGGCTGTGTGCTGCTGTTGGAACCAGCCTGCTCTTTGATGCTCCAGCTCAGAAAGTCAGACTTTATTGGCAAACATAGCTATTTCAAGTAACCACTTGAACAGCTGTGGTAGTGGTGCAATGTGTGTTTGGCCAACTCCTCACTGGGATAGTGCTTGCTTATTTTGTTGCATATAATCATTGGGAAAGCAAGAGGCAGTAGACAGCAGAACAGGGGGACCAAGTCCAGATGACACTACAATGTGCTATGACTCACTGGTTTCCCAATGATGGCAATGGAATAGCTTTGTGCAAAATATCAAGTGTTACTTGCTGTACTGCAACACTGGGTATTCATTTTGTGAGAGCTGGAAGCTCTGTCCTCCTGTCCTTGCTCCCAGCTTTTTGTAGCCTACTCCATTCCTCTCCTTTAATATGTGACTTCCAAATGGGATATAGTACTTCACCTCAGTCCTCATCAGAACACTATTTCTTTCTCTCACATAGAAAGATCCAAGTGATATACCCCAAAAAGTTTCCTATATAGTTATTGTTGACACATACTTATTTAGTTTGTGATGCACTACGAATCTTCCATGTGTCCTCATTTTGTATTAGTACATGATACTTCATTTATGCATAGCACTTCCCCTTTGGTTTACTAAGTATTGTAAGATTTAACCTGTTTATAAATCCTTAGTAGAACTTGTTACATCAGCAGGAAACAAAGTAAACTATTACAAGGGCATAATAAAATTTAAAACTACAATTCATATTTGTGATAAATTTTGCTTACTATTGTTACAATAATATTTAAGGTACTATCATGGGTTGATGGTGGCCAGATGCCAGGCACCCACCAAAGCCAGTCACTAACTCCCTTCTGTAGCTGAACAGAGAAGAAAAAATACTATATATGGGTTGAGATAAGGACCAGGAAAGAATCACTCATCAAATACCATCATGGGCAAAACAGATTCAACTAACAAAATCAGACAAGGATAATGAGAAGTAAAATAAACCCTAAAAAATGCCTCCCCCCACCCCTCCCTCCTTGGAAGTCCATCACCTACTCCAGTGGCTCAAGGAGGCAGGGAATGGGGTTATGGTCAGTTCACCACCTGAGGTTTCTCCTGCTGCTCAGGGAGAGGAGTTATTCTCTGGCTGCACAATGGGGTCCCTGCCATGGGAGACAGCTCCCCATGAACTCCTCCAATGTGAGTCCAACTCACGAGCAACAGCTCCCCACAAACTGAAGCAATATTTGCCCACCATATGGGCAATAGTCCTCCCAAAACTGCCACAGCATGGGTCACTCTTCCATGGGATGCAGTCCTTCAAGGACAGGCTGCTCCAGCATGGGAGCAGGCCTCCTCTCTCCATGGGGTCACAGCCTCCTCTTAAGCATCCACCTGCTCTTGTGCAAGGGTCCTCTACAGGCTGCAGCTGGATCTCTGCCTCCCCATGGACCTCCATGGGCTGTAGCAGCACAGCTGCCTCACCATGGTTATCACCAAGGCCTGCAGGAATCTCAGCTCGAGCAGCTGGAGCACTCTGTCTCCTTCACTGACATTGGTGTCTGCAGAGCTGTTCTTCCCACATATTATCACTCCGTTCTTCTCTTGCTGAAATAAAACTATGCCAATACTTTTTTAATCTTTCTTCTTAAATGTTAGCACAGCGGCGTTATCAGCATTTCTGATTGGCCCAGCCTTTGCTAGTGGCATGTCCATTTCTTGAGCCACCAGAGACTGGTTCTGCTGGACACGGAAGAAGCTTCTAGAAGCTTCTCACAGAAGCCCCCCCCGTAGCTTCCCCACTACCAAAACCAAGCCAAACAAAACCAATATAGGTCCCCATTATAGAAAGACATTTGAGAAATATATTCCCATATTATTCTATTTAGCTTAATGTGTATACTTGAAGGCAGACACTGAGAATCATCTGAAAAAACAGGGTCTAGACTAAACTAGTCAAAAGGTTCTTTTTATACAGAAGGAGAAAATCTCCAGAGACTGATTCACTCTAAATTCCTTGATTGTCTATTTTAGAAAGGTCGTAATCACTTCCTGGATTTGTATTTTTCAACTGAGTACAGAAGAAGCCAATACAAATGCTTTAGAAGAGATACCAAACTTCCAAATTGCTAAAATTACACAAGATGAGTCCCAGCTGCAGCTCGTTCTCCCCCTAGAACAGACAATCAGACATAAGATTTAGGGCCTAACTCCCATTGATTTCTTGCTGTGAGATTCTTTAAGCAGTTGACTTTAAGGAGAGCTACACACCTAAAGGTAGTGAATACTTAACACTGAGACTGCAAAATACTGATATAAATCTTAAAAATTGGCCTGTGACAATTTAAGCAGATAAAGCCTTCAAGCCCTTTTTCCTGGGGCAACAGCTTCCATCCCCACTGCAGAAAGGAACTTATGTTTGAACATCAGGTACCATAATCTCCCACGCCAGGGAAGGGCAGCAGCGAAGAGCCATAGACATCATTGACTGGAAGAGCCACTGCTAGGTGCAACAGAGCACTCTTTCAGATTCCCTTTTGGAGCACTTCTTGGCCTTTCTTACCACAAAATGTTTACTTATTTTAAAAGATTATTTAAAAACCCTCAACAAACTAAAACAACAGGTAGAACAGACCTGGCAGGTGTTTTATTACAGTAGCACCATCCTGAAATTACATCTACTTATTTTTATTCAAATTGAAAACATTTCAACTTGAGTGTTCCTTAATGACATAAAACTAAGTCTTTTTTTTTTCTCTTTGAAGTTACATCATTGTAGCTGTTGATTGTTTAATTGTCCTTCCAATCAAGCACTTAACTTCCTACTTAGCCCCACACAGGACATGACTTGAAGACATTAACAATCGTCACTAATGCGGATTGCCTTAGGATGTTTTAAGTTTATTTGTAATGGAGGCAAACACTCACTGTTTGGATGAATTCTATAAAAGCTCAACATTTTCTGCCCTAGGCAAAGTTTTCAGAAAGAGTTCATATGGTTTTTCTGGTTGTAATCAGTGCATTCAAATTATGTATAATTTGGTTTTCATGGTTTCACTGTTGGATCACATAAAGTCAATTATAATTACTACCAAAAATAAATGTCTGTATGCACCTTGGAATATTCACTGTGGAGTTATGACACACTAGAAGGAGATTCACAATTACTAGGAAATTATTTAAGAATATTTTATTATTTTCCTCAAATGCAAATGAAATTGCGATGGTTAATCACAGGGTTTGAAATAAATGGTCATGAAGTCTTAGTGCTACTATAAACTAAAAGTAGTACCAATTGCAATACCAAATGGGCAGAAGTAAAGGAAGGCAGAAAAGCTCTTCATTTAGAGTAATTTCCATGAAAAATATTCCAAGATATTGGATGTGACACACAAGGAAGTGAAAAGGCTCTTCTGCATACAATACAGAGGTTTTGTGGGACTCTTCAGTAACTTCCAGACAGGTGCCTGAGGCAAAACGTTCTCTTGCCTACTGCAAGGTATTTCATGTAGGCAAGCAGCCTCCACAACAAGCATGTCCTGCTCCACTTTTGTTTTATAAGCAGGATGGGTCTCACTGGTTCATCTCTCCCTCCAGCTGCGGTTTTAAAAAAAAAAAATTGTTAGCCTTAAGATTATTATTTCAATGGACTAAATTGGTGAATCTCCAAAAGACAATGATCTTGAAAGCATGAACTCTTCATTTCCTTCTTTCAGATAGCCCTAAACATCTTCTTTGACAACAAATAAAACTGAACTGTCAAAGTTTAGGAATAAACAGACAGGACATTAATTCTGCCACTGCTCATACAGGGCCATTTACTGACAGGAAAGTAAATAGATGGGCCATTGGTTTCTATCTCACTCTATCAGAAGTTAGATGTGTCAGAGTGTAAGCAATGTTGTTCTGCTTCGCTTCTGCGTTTTGCTGCTGAACCCTACCCAAATTACTTCATTTACCCATGAAAATAGAAAAATCTGAAATGAATACCAGACACAGATTTGGATTACAAGGTGATCCAGGAGTACATGGGGAGACTTTTAATTCCAGAGGTGGCCTTAGTGGACAAAATCATTTAAAGTCTAGTAGATGTAACTGTTCAGTCCTTTTGACCTTCTGATATTAATCCTGCAGATCTAACTACACATAACTATATACAACTATATGTAATTGTCTGATGTAATGACTTGAGATTCCTTTGCAAAATGCATAAAAACCCTCTAATTAGATTAACTGAACTCTTACTAATGTTATGAAAGATGTTCTAATTTGAATTCAGAACAGAAAATGTATAACACCTTATTTAGTTTTGATGAATTTAGCAATAGGTAAATTATTTTTAATAATCTGCTAAACCCAGTCAGATTTAGGGTTGACTTTTTCTGGAAGTAGATTATTTGAAAGCAGTGCCTGATTTCAGGGCATTAATGATATGCAAAAATCATCATACTTACACAGCTTCTGGGTGTGTCTTTTGCCTGAAGTGAATACATATTTTAAACAACATATGTTTGAACTTGACTCTGATTTATAATCAAAGACTGAAAATGATACCATTAGAATCAAGCCATAACATCCAAAACAGTGGATTGTATCTCACTACACAATCCCCTGTCCTCCACTACCAACTCATCCTCAGGACTATGCTTGGTAGTGTTGTGGAGGAAACTAATCTCGTTTGCCAAAGACAGAGCTTGAGAGTCTAGTTTTACAAGAATTCTTCTCTCCAGCCATGCTCCCCTCTCCTCAACATCATTCCCCCAGGCTGACCTGTATTCAGGCTGTCATGGAAAGGACTTGTCTTTGCATAACCACAAGGAAAGTCTTTTCCTTGTGCAGCTACATGGAAAACTGGATAAGGAAATTATTCCAACTCAGAATTAAAGAAAGTGTGTTTGTGTGTGTGTGGGGGGATGTTACTATTTTTAAGGGGTTTCAGACATATCAGTCCCCTAATCCTCGTGAATCCGCCATTATGTTAATGCCAATGCCAAAGAATGGTCACCAGAAGTTCCTTGCTACATGCAGATATAACAGGGTAGATGAATGGGAGACCTCTTATTTTGATATAAGCTTACTTTTAAGCTTGTAAGATATAGTCCAGCCAAACTTGTGAAGGAGTGACGTGTATTTGCTCATGCACAGTCACAGTGCACACTCAACCTAAAACCAGTGATGAAGACACTCCTGGAACTGAGGATCCCAGGAGCTTGCAGTGCTCATAGGACGTGTAGAACCAGCCCCTGAAACTTCTGACGAGAGCAAATCTCCCTGTGGGAAGAAAGACTTTCTGTCATGGACTCTGAAGTACACATACATATAAGCATATATAAGCATTGTAGGATTCATAATATTGATTATTTTGAGAAAAGAAGCTGCAAAGACAAATGAACTAATTTTCTGGATTGATTTACCTTGCTTAACTTAAACCAGCTTCATATATTACTAGCACTAAATATGCATTAGGTTTTTCTAAGGACACAGTATTCCCTGACTGCATGAGTGGTTTTCAAAATTACAAAACCAGAAGTTCCTGCCCTTTTCATCTCTTTTTTTCCCCTGCTTTTGTTTCTCAGACTCTGTCTTGCTCCACCATTCACATAAGCACCACATATATTATTGACTGCTATGATAAATTAAGTTCAAAATGCTTTGTTTCTAACTTTTCTTTTCCTTGGATGTTAAAACTGACAGTTTAATGATTCTCTTGCCACCTACTAGTGAATCACCACCCTTACCAACACTCAAGATAAGAGAAGCTCACTTTTCCCAAAGAAGCGAGGCCCTTCGCTGTGCACTCTGGGAACTATAATACAAAGCTTAGTTACTTTAAATCTATTTTAATTTTGGTAGATCCTTCAATAATTGCCTGGAGCAACATAAAGATCCTTCTCTTGAATTTTTGATTACTTTGCAAAATTAGCAAGTATAGCATATCTTACCTATATGTAAACATGTTCACTTTATCTTGGTGTTACAGTGTGAAACAATTGGACAGCTAGAACAAATGCTGGAACTTGAGAAAAGAAGCTTTCCCACTGACTTCCATGGAAACAGGTACAGACTAATCATGGATAGCTTCAAAAATCCAAACTGGGCACTGTCCTGCTGTCTGTTTAGAACAGCCTAGTGTTTCACAGGCTTTGTTGATCTAATGTCATCCTAATGTTTTCCAAAGGAAGACTGGAAAAGAAACTGTAATACTGACGTGCCAATGGTACCAGGTCAGTTTTCATATACTTTAAATAAAAAACAACTTGTAAAGACATACTAAGCAATTTCTATCCTATATTTTGTTCTTTTGCTGGTTTGCTTGCTTTTATATGTAGAAAAAAGTGTGTTCCAGCAGCATTTGTTTGTTTTCCCGGGGTAATTTCCTTAAGGAACACCAATGGTCAATGGAGCACAAGCTGACAAAACATTGCAGAGCTCTGCACACCCTATGCATCTGAAACAGTCATGCTGACAGTGGCACATGAATGTTTGTAGTTACTTTGGACTTGTCAGTCTTGCAAACTCATGACTCCTGGCTAAAATGTAGTTTTGTTCCTTTAACAAAAATCCCTATATCATGAGATATACATGGAAACAATAAAAACCGGGACAAAGCTTCAGCCTTACAAACCTTGATACTGGAGCTGTCAAACTTCCTGAGGCTCCAAGTTCACAGATGTCTACCATCTTTCAGGTGCACCTATGAAGGCGGGAGGGAAAGCAGTGTTCCTGAGCAATTTGATGGTGGCTGTTCCTGCAGAGTAGGGGAGCGTGAAGCCTTCAGTAATTGAATCCTTTGCAGGGTCCGCGCTTACATATGGAACTTGAACAATAGGTATTTACTTAAATTACATCGATTACCTCAGACATGTGGAATCTGTACGTCCTGCCCACTTCCCTGAACCTTTGGAGCCGGGATCCTGTGGGGAACATAATGGGCTTAATTATGGTGTCTGGACTAGCCATGTAGAACCCGGAAGGCAGGAGTTAACCTCACCTCACCTTTTACATGCCAGTGACCCCAGGCTTGGCTGGGAAGCCTGGGGCCTCTAGAGCAGCTTCTGGATTACCACGACATTCACTACCTGGTGTGATGGCAAAGGGAAACCCCATGCGAGCACGGCCATGGTGCCCGTGCCTTCTCACCTCGGCCCGGGCGTGGTGGGTGACGCTCGGGGCACACTCCCCGCTCCCCGCTCCCGCCCGCCCATGGAGAGGCCGAGGACGGCAGCAAAATCCCACAGTAGCGCCCGCCGTGCTGCGGCGCGGGGGCCCGGGGCTGCCACCGCCAAGGCCTGGCAGCAGTGGGGCACGATGCCGGCCCACCCTGACTCGCCATCTCACACGGCAGCCCCGCGGGGCCCGGCCGCGGCTGTCACATGGCAAGGGGAGGGGGCTGCGGCGGGGCGGGCCGTGCTCGGGGCTCCCCCGGCCGCGCGGAGGCGGGCTGAGGTGGCGGAAAGTTTGCGGAGTGGCTGGCGGCGGTGGCGGCGCTGCGGTCCCCTCCCGCTTTCTTTACTTTTTTCTACACAGCCGTCTCCCACCGCCTTCCCCCATCAGCGGTCGCTCCGGGGCATGAGCGGCAGCCGCCACCCGCGCTGAGAAGCCGGAGGTCGTGCCGCGCTCGGCTCTGTCAGTGGGACGAACGCCAGGGACGGGAGCGCGGGCAGCGGCTCCGAGCCCGCCATGCTCCGCCGGCCCCGCTCGGCGCTCGCCGTCCTCCCGGTGCTGCTCCTGCTGCCGCTGCTGCTGGGCGGCCGCCCCGCCGCCGCCCGCTGCCCCGCGCCCTGCCGCTGCGCTGGGCACCTCGTCGCCTGCAGCCGCATGGAGTCGAGCCGGCTGCCCGAGCGGCTGCCGCGGGGGGCGGTGCAGCTGTGAGTATCGGGGCGGCGGGCTCCTCGGCGGGCTGGGGGCACCGGTCTGCGTCCGCCCGCCCGCCATCTTCTGCCCCCGGGGCCGCGGACGGGCGGGCTTTGAGGGGAGCGCGGGTGTGGTGGCGGCAGCGAGGTGCGGGAGCGGTCAGCGCTGGGGCTGCGGCCGAGCTGTCAGCGGGACAGCGTCCCTTGGGGCGGGCTGCGGCCCCGGCCGGTGGCGGCGATAAGCGCCCGGCTGAAATGGGCCCGGGAGCGCTGCACAGTGTCGGAGAGGGCGAGGAAAAAGTTCTGTTGACTTTCTTAGACAACGTGCAGTAATCATCACGTTAACGCTGATCGGTGTGTTGGGAAAGCTCCTATCGGTTTTCTTCGTGCAGCTCTTCATTCCTGGGGAGTTTTGGCGCTGGTGATGGTGCGGGCCCGCCTGGGCCGGTGCCGCACAGTGACCGAACCCAGGGCAGCGCGAACTCAAGTGCCAGCTAAGGAAAAGTTACTTTCAGTAACAAACTTATATAGAAAAAGCATAAATTAGGTCTGCTGTCTAAAAGCTTGAAAATGGCCGAGGTACTTCTCACATTTGTTTTTAATAGCTTGTCACTGAAAGATCTTCTGTATTAGTCGTATTAATTTTCTATTACATTTTCAAAGCAGATCGAGATAAGGGCTTTAAAGTAAACAGGAAGACTTTCAATTAGTTGTGGCTAATTCTGTTCAATTGCCTCGTCTGGAGGTCATGCTGCTTTACTCATGAAATGTGGATGGCTGTATTGACACCATATGGAACTGAACACAGGCATGGCTCTGGGAGTTGAATATTTCCAGGACTGGTATACGAAAGTGTGAGGGGAAAGAAGCTTTTTTTTTTTTCTTTCTCATGTGATTGAAACATACAGATCTACTACTGCATCTGCTTTACATTCAACAACTGGTTTTGTTTTCTATTATATTTCATTCCTCTGAGTTTTTTGAAGTGTTTCAGTACGCCCCCTTAAGTTTTCCGACAAAACCTAAGGATTTTGTTTTGATATAAAGTAAGCTTTATAGTTTAATTTCTTAGTTTAGCATACGTCATTGATGTTGAAATTCAGATGAGGTAAATAAAAAGGAGAAAATCACAGAACTTTTCGTTTTTTAGAGTTGCCTTAAAATGCCTTAAAAAGCATTTTTCATTAGCAGTAATCCAAATTTGTTTTTTCCACTTATGTTCCCGAGAGACAATAAAACACATTGCAGGGCTTTTTCTGTTAGCAGGAGGGACATTTTTCTAATTAGAATTCCCTTGGTAGTGTAAATTGCCCTTATGTAAGTTCACATTCCTTTAAAAGTGTGAGAAAATAAGTTCCGCTTGTATAAATAAGCTTTGGTCTGTTGTAAGGAACCCTGCTGTGATTACTCATTGGACAGCTGTGTCACTTGCTTTTAAACTCACAGAGGTACATCTTTGTAGGTGTCGCCAAACCATGTGGTCTGGCCGCTTTTGTGTAAATATTTCTTTTGTTTGTGACAAATGCCTTAGAAGTACCCAGCTCTTTCTTCCTTCCTCTCTTAATAAGAGCAAGGAAGAGTGTGGCATTGTCTGTTACCTCCAGCTACCCCAGTACTTGGACCTGGGATTGTGCAATTTGGTAATTAATGAGTTCAGCTTTACATACGCAAAAAAAAAAGGTTTGACTAGTTTTTGGATTATTGTTGCAACAAACTGCACATTACAAATTGTAAAAGACTGTTTATGAATTTTATTGCTATATGTCTGCTATGTTTTCCATGAAACTCTATAGGGGGTATAGCCAAAGGCTAGTAGTTAATTGCAGGCTTTCCAGTCCTCTTGAGAAAACAACAGCTTTTTTTACCACCTTCTTAACATACACAGGCGAGACCCCCAAGCAGGAGAATGGGAGCTGCTCTGCCTGAGAAGGTCTAGGCCCATGTCAGGCTTTACACCTTCCTTTGCCCATCTATGCTCACCCATATGGAGAGCTGGTTTTTGAAACTCCTGCTGCATACTTTCATGCCTTTTTTTGTTCACACTCCCTTCTGTAATAAGAGTGACCTCAGAATGGACAAAGAGAGCGGAAAAAATGAACCTGACTTATGTCCCCTTCTTCTTGGTGGCAGGTGTGAGTCTACTGTGTTGTATGTGGAAGTGTCTTCCAAAGTGGAGTGCAAACGGGCTATAATTGCCAACTTCACTGTGACTTTAGCTAAAAATGCCTTCCTCTATTACCTTGCCTTCATGAGGGGTAACAGTCTGCTGAAAACTGTTAAACATTTTTAATGCCTTTGTGTACAGATAGTTTTGAAGTTGGATTTCCGTTTAATTCCAGGATGTGTATCCCGATATTGCAAGAATGTGGGGTTGTTAGAGCTGGTGGAGGAGGAAGAGTGTTGGGCATTGGCCAGAGTCCTCCATGTGTGCAAACTCCCACTGGCACTGCAGAACCTTTTGCCAGGTTCACTCAGGAATGCTAGAACTATCGGTGGGGCAGGAGGGAAAGTCTGAAAAATGGTTTTCACTTGTGTTTGTATTACATCTTTAGTATTTACATTTTATAAATCCTCTAGTTCTCTACCAGTATTGCCAGAAGAAAAGCTGTATGGTTTTCACAGCTGTTTTTCAATATTTTCCAGACTAAAGCTTGAGCATAGCAAGCTGATTTATGAGTCACTTTGGATCAGTGTCTTAAAACAGCTACAGCCTGGCTTTTTGTTTTTCAGCTCTGCTGATTTCTGCTGAATTAGCAGCTCTATAGGCCCCAGTGGGACTGATTAAGGAACTGTTGCTGGATTTGCATTTTAAAATTTGACTTGGGGCTCAGGTTTCTGAGTTCTTTAAGGAAGAGGATGATAATTGTGACTAAGTGTTGTAAATTAAGTTAGAGTCTAAAAGTTATATCTATAAAATGTGTGAAGAAGCACCTTCTCCCTCTATGCATTAGGCTTCCTTTCACTTTTTAATCACACAAACATTGATGTTCAGAGTTCTTTCAGCTAATGTTGGGACTTGTGAGTTACAAAAGATGGTCACACAAACATAATGGAACAAAGAAATTAGTTTCTTTCATAGAACAGGTTCTTTGAGGGTAAAAACTGTGGCATGCTTTCTCAAGTAGAGACAGTTCTACTTAAATGTCCAATCACTTCTATTAGAAATGTGAGCTGAAGAACAGGTATATATGCTTACTATTTCTATAAAGACTTTCTTAATATGTATCTGATTTCTGACTTTTCAGAATATGTTTTATCTCCTATGACTTTTGAGCTTCTAGTAGCAAAAGTAACCACAGAGGGAAGTTTCTCCCGTCTTGTAATTTGGTTTTAACATACAAGGAAAATTCAGAAATGGAAAACACATAGTACTAATGTTTGAACAATGTCAGTTCCATTTCTGTGAAGGAAAAACAGAATTTAATTTTCCAACTTATTCTTCATACATGTTTTAAGGTATGTTGAGAAATGCATTGGACTGAAATAAACTTGTAGCTTTTCAACTGGGATGATAGATTTTTATATTTTAAAAAATTGTGCCAATCCAGTGCTTGTAAGTTTGAAGAACTTCTACAGGCTTGAGCTTCATTTAGATTATTAGTAAAAGGCAAATATTTTAACTCTTGCTTTCACTTCCAGCCACTCTGATTGAACTTGAAATGTAACTTGCAAGGCTTTTTCTACCGAATGTTCATGAAGTTTCCTATGCCAGTGGTACTGAAGTAATGTTTAGTAAAAATTTACAATATGTATTTTATGCAACTATTAGTAGACAAGCATATATACTGTATGAAATAGGCAATTCAGTATTGTCTGGAGGGTTGGGCATTTTTTGTTGGTTTTTTGCTTTGGGATTTTTTTTTTTTCATCTTGTATTTGACAGCCTGGTGTAAGTAAACCAGGCATAAGAAATTTCCGTGTATGTATTTTTTAAAGTAGGTGCTACTTGGAGAATGTGAATGTATCTTTAGTGTTAAAAAACAAACACCAAAAAAAGTGGTTTGAGACCTAGTGTTAGTTACGCTCACGGTTGCCTTGATAGACTCCAGATGGATGTGAGCTTAAGCTATGAGTGAAAGTGTCTGGCTCCAGTGTGGTGATCATGCACAGCAGTGGTTGTAATTGCAGGATTTTTACAGTTTAAGGACTCTGCCAGATTTTTTTTTTTTTTTAACATGTTTTAACTCCAGCAGAACAAATCTACTCACGTCTGTTACTGTCTGGTGGGTCCTTTAGGCAAACTTGCCTTAAATAAACCTTTTGCAGAGTTTTTAGGTGAAATGAAGAAATGCAGGTTTTTAGCACTAATGTTGAAAGCTCTTTGTTGAAATAATTACTGACTCCTAAGTCTTGTCTGAAGCGTGAACAACAGTAACATGTTAGGCAGTAACAGCCATAACTTAACTGAATTTTGGCTGTTTATTTGCATAGTTCTTATAATCCCTACAGACTGAAGCCAAATATTGAATTAAGTTTAAGGGCCAAAGCTGTCTCTACTCTGTCTTTAAGGACCAAGTTAGATTGCTGTCTAGATTTTTGTAGCAGCATACTTTTTCAGTATTTACACTTAGGAATGCAGTGTGAGAATTTCAAACCTGTGCAGCTAATGCCTTCAGATCTTAAACAAAGGGATTTTTCTCCAGTGTATGGTCTGGAGATTGTTTGCACTAGATTTTTAAGTCGTGAAAGATTCAGTCCTCTAACTTTAGAGGTTCACCTAATACACGGGAGAACTCAAAATCATAGTGGTGGAACTAAAATTAGTGGGCTTTGGAAAACATTGACACTGTATTGGTTTTCCATTGTTAAGAGGAAAGTCTGTAGGGGTTTAGACACCTGGAAGTCAAGGCACAGATATATATTAGGTGCTTGAGTCCAGAGCTGAGTCTCTGAAAACATCCCCTTTGTGGCCACCTGGAGGTGGTGGAATGTGTTCCCCTCTGTAGGTGGCCCTCCCCCAGCCCTCAGCCCCTTCTTCTGGAAAATGCCATTCACACCTGCAGCTCTGCCCTGTGCAGTCCTGGCTTGGGAAACCCAGCACATCTCTTTTCCCTGCCTGTGGCTCTGAACCAGGCTCTCATGCCACAGCTCAGCAGCTCACTGGGCATGGTCCAGTTGGCTGGCTCAGAGCACACCTACAGCTGAGTACTGGTGATACCCCTCACAATACCCATGTGTGCCTGGGATTATTTTTTATACTTAATTCTTATTTTTACTGGGGGATTTTTTAATTGCCAACTGTAGAAGAGGAGCGAAAGTGATGATGAAACTGTCCCGGCAACATTGAACGAGTCAGTTGGGAGAATCTAAAACAGGGTTTTACTATCCACCTGTTCTGCTAAGGAAACCTAGCCTAGGTGCCTGGCTGGATTGCAGAATTACACCTGTGTCTGAGGATGTGGAGTCGTGGATGCAGGGAAACTGGATTTCTCTGGATCTGTGGGTTTTCAGGGCTTAGTCACAGAGCAGAATGCCTAGCCCAGACCCTGAACTTGGCTTTGTTTAAGCCAGCTCTGGTCTGTGTGCAGCAGGGATATGCTGTTCATCAGCTTTCTTCACTTCTGGAACTGTGGATGGAGAGCAGACATGTTCATGGCAGTCAGAGCTGTGTTTGGCGTGCTCAGCACAGATCACTCTGCTGAGTCATCTTACCCAGAAAAAGTGAGGAATCGTGTAGTTTCTACACAGATTCAACTTGAAATGACACTTCATGCTTGTGTGGCTTGATGAGGACCCCAGGTGTGGTGGATGACTCTTAAGTGCTTAATTAGCGTGGGGAATAGTATCATGGAGTGTGAGCGTGAGCATTTATTTTTCAAGAAAATTGAAAAAAAGCACTCTTTACTGTTACTGTAGCTGCTCACTGCTGAGGTGCACTGACTCATTTCTTTATGTGTCTGCATTACAAACACTCACTGGAGTGAATTTAAGAACTTACTAAAATAATGTCATTTTTGTTAGCTGGCTTGGATAAATGCAGTGTTTTAACTTGGGACAAATGCTTGCAGATGTCTGGATTGATGCTGGTGAGATAGTGATAATCTGTAGTAGGGGAACAGAAAAGTGCACGTTTTGGTGGGTGAGTGACTGAGAAGGGGGAGGCCTTCAACAGAGCTAGTCATGGTCACAAGATGAGTTGTGGGTCTGTACTACTTGTGCAGAGGTTAGAGAAGTGCAGGTTTGAGTTCCTGCAGTTAGCTTTTCTGTCTTTCACTTTACAGTCACTCTTATTTCTGTTATATTTCCAAAACAGAAACATAAGGCTGAGGCTACAGCAAAAATTTCTTAAGCCTCTTGTATGATGTCAGGTGTTTGAGAGGGTAAAGATGCATGGCACTGTAAGGAAAAATATTTCTTGTGGTCAAGAAGTGTTATATTTTTAGTACCTGGCTTGTTTTGTAGCTAATGCTGCAAAGGTGTTAACAATTGTTTATAAGCTGCATCAATATATACTGGGATCTTCAACATGGCACAAGCTAAGGGTTCAAGCTGCTTCTTCAAGGGTCATTAAGTATTAAGTGGTATTAATATCACCAGTATACAGACATCTTAAAACTCAGAATTAGCCCTTGCTATTTCCGTTTTCTTCTGCTATTTTTTGAGGTCTCTATTGAATTTGGTTATGTGGGAATGGTGTCTGGAATTTTGTGGAAGCATGAAAATACAGTTGTGATTCATGGGTAGTCCTCATTGTGTATTTGTGAACTATGCATTGCTTTTGAGATGCATGTGAAAAGAGTGAAGTATTATGATTAACCCACAGAATGAGACTGCAATGACTATGGTTTTTGAATTTTCCTTGTTGAAGGAACCAAGAGGTTGTTATAGCCATATTTTTTGTTGTGAGAGTATGTGGGAAAGCAGTTGTTGGTTTATCTGAGTCAAAATCTTAAGATGTTTTCCATGGGTCCTATGTACATTCCAATGAACAGTTCTATATTGTTTAGAGATACTAGGAATTCCTTTGACACTGCTAGCAGTGATCAAGGTATTTGCATTTGTATTTGTATATTTATGCCTTGTGTAAGCAAATGAGTTTCTATTCTAATTTTGCTAATAAAAAAAATCCTTTTATGTACTTGGAGACAAGCGAGAACATAATTTGGATTGAAATTGCACTGCTTTACCTGATATCGTATGGCAAAACTGACAGGGTGTTTATTTTTGTAACCTCACAGGGACTTAAGTCACAACAAATTATCTTCAATCAAGACCAGTATCTTGGATCACCTTCATAGTCTTCAGGAAGTGTAAGTTAATTTGTCTTAATTAAAAACCATACCAAAACATAAACCCCAACCAAAAATACCCAACCTGTGTTTGTGTATGCTAATTGTATAGTTGTTTCTCTAGGGATGGTTGTTTGAACAACAAAGATTCTTGCTGTTCTGATATTTTACATTAAGTGAAACTGAAATTATTTTTAAATTTTGAGGTGACAGAGTTCAGCAGTTTAGCAAGTCCGATGTACATAGTTCTGATTAAAATTAAAGCTAACTCTCCCTTTTGTAATATTAATAGGAAGTTGAACAACAATGAACTGGAGATCATTCCAGATCTGGGACCAGTCTCAGCAAATATAACTCTTCTGTCTTTGTAAGTAAATCTTACTTTTGTCCCTGTTTAGTGGAACTAACTCTACAGGGTTCATGGAAATATGTGTATTACAGAGATTAAAGTAAGATAATTGGAAATAGAGCAGCTTGTGGTTAGGAAGTCGATTATGTCATATTATTTAGTAGTTCTTTAAAATGTGTATAATTGAGCTTAATCCTTGTAGTTTTTGTGCTTCCCAAATACAAAGACTGCATTAGAATTAATTTATGTTGTGGTAGTACCCAGAAGCCTCAGTCCTGTTGTGCTAGGCACTGTATGAGCATCTGTAAATGTTACACAAACTTGTACAGTGCTGTCTTTAAAACAAGACTTACACTCCATCTTTATGCATCTTGGCTGAGATCCTGATGTGTTAAATCATGGCTGAATTCCATTAATTTCACTGGACAATACAGGGAAATCCTCTTGAGATGCAGCTTCAGCACAAGTATCTAGGTCAGAAGATGTTTTGCCAACGTTGTGAAAAATTTTTTTTTGAGCCCATTTTAATGTGTGGCACTTTTTTTTTTTTACTGCAGTTAATACATAAAGTTATGACACATGATTGTGTCCATGTTCATTGCATTTCATGAAAGAAATGAGTAGGTTACTTGGTGTTCATGTGTAATACGAGTATAATGTAAAAGGCACACAGAACCCATAACAAAAAAAGCTGATTTTAAAGGAAATCTTATTCCTGATGTTTTAATGATAAATTAGTTGGATTTCTTTTCTGTGATTTAGTTTCAATAAACTGTTGAAGGAAGATGTAGAAAAGTAGCTACTATCATACTGTTAGTTTAAAAAAAAGACCTGATTTTCGTGTATGGGATTTGTGTTTTATCAGTGGGAATCTAAAGTGTCTAAAGCTAATAATTTGTAGCCCTCTGGTCAAATCCTGTCCTTGAATACAAATTGCAAGTTACCTTTCTTGAAGAATCCTGAAGGGTTAAAACAATACAATAAACTTTGGAAAGCTGTTCAGTTAATTAAATTGATCACTATTCAATTGCTTACATCTGGTGATTTATAGGGGTTTGTTTTTACTCTAGGCCTAGGTCAGCCAAGTCAGCTGGTGCAGCCGCTGTGTCTGGGCTGCTCTGTTTGAATAAGAACTAAGTGACATTTGATACTGATGTGGTTTCTTACTGATCAGAATCAGAAAAGAATGAAAGAAAAAGCAGATGGTGTCTGACAAATAACTGTTGAATTTAAGTACTTATTTTATTTTGTAGTAGCTTTGGCATTACTTTTACACTGGCATAGCATTCTGTAGTTCAAGCATCTAATTGAGCTAAAATTTCTTTTATATATATATATATATATATATATATATATATATATATATATATATATATATATATGTATGTATATATATATTTACCACCTTGCTAAAGTCCTTTTTACCACAAGGCTAGAAATATTAGCATAATAAAGTGATTTATATAGTCTTGCTTTTTTTTCTGAATTCTCAGCATTTCTCCTTTTCATGGAAACTCAACAATTGTTGTTTAGAGGAAGCTAAAATCATTCTTTTGCAGCTGTGCAAAAATTTTGGTATTCCTTTGAGAGAATAAATAATTTTCAGTCACTGTTGAATTGTTTGTTCCATATCCTTATGTCCCTGACTTGGGCCATTTACTCAGGCAGTCAAACATGGAAAAATCTTTGCTATGCACTGTATATGCTAACACTTGAAAGAAAAATAAGTATTTTCTAAAAGCTTTTATTACGCTACTAATGCAGTTAAAGTTGCTCTTGTTGGGTGTTAGCTGTTTTTCATTCTAATTCTGTGTGCGGATAAGGAGATTACTGAATGGAGCTGTGCTACACTTAAGATTTAGTACCTATTCTACAACTACAGCAGATATTCCTGGAGTTTAGTATGGCAGAAATAATTAATGTTTTGTGTTAACTTACAAATTCCAATCTACAGTAGTTGAGACAATTGTTTGTTCTATATCAAAACAGATGAACATAGAACATAAAAATAAATTGTGTTGTATTGTATTGTCCAAAAATAATTCATCTTGTCTCTTTTACATGGCTTTTCTTTAAAACCTAGTGTAGAATCATAGAATCGTTTTAAGTTGAAAAAGACCTTTAGGATCAAGTCCAGCCATTAACTCAGCACTGTCAAGGCCACCACTAAACCATGTCTGTAAAAGCCACATATGCACGTCTTGTAAATACTTCAAGAGATGGTGGCTTAGTCCCTTTCCCTTTGCAGCCTGTTCCAATGCTTCACAACCTTTACCATGATGAAATTTCAGAGAGCAAAAAGGTCTCTCCTGAGCCTCCTGTTCTTACTGGTTGGATATTATTTATGTAAAGGTACTAAATTTAATTTCATAGAAAATAGTATAAATAAAGAGAAATAAGCATATAACTGCTTGGCATAAAAAATATATAAGGTATTGTGATAGCATAAATGGACAAATAATCTAATGATACTTGGTTTTTTTAGATGTGAAAAAATACGTGCATTTGGTTTTTCTGTGGTGGATGTTTTTTGAAGGGAACTGATTTAATGTATCTTAAGTCATGTGAAGAGAGCACATATAGAACAATTAGAATATAAGTTTAAGAATCACTCTTTAGAGAAACATCTGATGACCTTCTCCAGGATTTTAAACTTTTATAAGAAAGGAGGTTGTGAAGCCTTTCCAAAGCAAACCACTGTTTCCATGTTGAGTCTTTGTTCTGGCTTTCAAATGATAGCAGAAAATAGAGTGATAGTCTTCTAGCTTTGATTCCACTTCTTGTGAGATACATATAAGTTGGTTCATTACTATCACTTAAAAAACCCAGCTGGTTTTTTTCCAAGGAATGCTGTAGAAGTGATACCCTCTTTTCTTGCCAATATCTGCATTGTTGAAGGAACTCTGTTACAATATTTTTTTCTTTCACTTGTGAAGAATTCTCAGTGAACTGGGGAGCCTTAGACTCTTACCTGTTCTGAAAGAATTTTCTTGCCCTGCAGAGGAAATTACACTGCTGGTATGTCTGCACAGTAGTGCAGGTATCCCCACACAGCCATGTATGTCTGAACTCTTTGAAGGATATAAACAAGCATGGGTGGATTATCATTTTAGTTCAGTTTCCATTTCTGGAGCTACCTCATTTCTAGCTATCTAGTTGATATTTTATCTAAATGAGATATTTATGTACTAATGAATTATTCAGGATAAACATTCCCAGAGCAGGAGATGATCCCTGTCTGTCTGTAACATGAAACAGCAATGCTAACGTTTTGTTTTTACCAATGCCAGGTGAGGGTTGAGCATCTTGGGAATTCAGTATCAGGCAGGCACACCCCCTCACCACCACCCTGGGAGATGTGTCAGTGTGAAGGAGTGAGTATGCAAGGATATTCAGGCACACTCTTGTTACATGGCTGGAGATGTATCTATGATTTTATTTGTGTGATGATTCTATTCTTGTTAGAGCTTGTGAGCCTCCTGGGAATCTGGATACAGCTGTGACCTATGTGGGTGGTAGTTTGGGATATATCTGGTCAGGGGGCCTAGGTCAGGTCTCTGAAAATTAAATTGCAGGGTGTTCTTTTTGCACAGCCACCAAGCCCTTTTATATACCTTCTGTAAGAGAAGGCATGAAGAGAGCAGTATATGGAGGCAGGGAATTTCGGGTATTTGCCAGAGATTGTCAGCACAATAGCTCTAGCCAGGAGATCAGGTCTCACACGGGCTGGCAACTCTTTTGAGGAGAGTATTGGATTTAACAGCTGCTTAAAACAGGTATATGATGTGCAGGCAGTACACCTGGTAGTGTATTTATCTATCCCTCAAAGTAAAATATGTTAGAAGTTTTCTAGTTTGCATTCCTGAAGTAAATGTAAAAACAGTTTAATTAATTCTTCAATTAATTAAATTAATTGCTTCAAATTTTTGTAGTAGAGAATTATTCATTTCTAGGAGAGAAAACAGTTTACTTTTTACTGCTCCAAGATAGGTGGATTGCTTTTGTATCAGGTACAAAATGGGGCACTAATGCCCTCATTCCAGGAGAACAAGTGAAAGTTCTGAGTATTGTTTCCATTCCCATGACATTGCTTGTCCAAGATGTACCAGCTCTGTCCTTTTTATCCTAAAAATCTGCCTGAACTAGTGGTCTTGACACATGAGAAGAAAACTAAATACTGCCTTTCAGGTCTATTGTTGTTGTAGTTTTGGACCTAGGGGAAAAATCCAGAAACAGATTGAAACCAAATGGTGTAAGTACAATAGCCTTGTCTAGAAGTCCTGTTTGGTGTTTTACCTACCAGCTACTATTTGCATAGGGGTTTTACTTAAAAATTCTTCTGAAAATGTTAGCTACTTCTGATGTTACTAGTACTTTGTAAAGAAGAGACTGATTTGCAAATTCAGCAATGTTAGGTTAGATTTTGTATAAGGATATACAGTTTAAATAAGAAACCCATGCTACTTTTACTTGCAGAATTTAGAAAAAAATACGTAGTTGTATGCACTGTCCAACATCATCAGTAGACTGTATCCTTCAGTACTGTGAACTATGGAAAGTAGCAGTGACTGTGAAGAGATAGAAAAGCTTGGAGTACTGAAGTATCCTGTCTCTCCAACTAGAATTTATTGTTCTTATCAAAACATGTGTGTAGAACTGGTATTAAAGCCCCCATGTTTCTTATTACCCACATCCAGGATATGTCCCATAGTAATGCACTCGTAGTCGGTAGAAACTAGAAGAGCTGTACATGCCCAAGTCTTTCATGCATATAGTGAAATTCTAACATTAGACTAGTTTTCAAGAATGGAGTGTTTTAAATAGCCATGTAAGTTTACATTTTATTGAATAGGAGATAGTTTATTTAAAGGCACTAGAGCATATGGTGTAGGTGATTCAAGTTGTTAGATTGTAAGGACTGATCATGTTAGTTTAGAACACAAACAAATACTTGGTTGTAGTAAAGTCAGAGAGGAACATGTGGAAGTTAAAGGGTGCATGAATGATTCACAGTTCAGGAATGTTTTTCAAGTCTTACAGTAATGTGTGTTTTATATTAGGTTCCTGCTTCACTACTCTTTTAGAACATGAAATCTTCTGTTTATGAGAGACATAATGAAAATGTGACATGGTAGAGATTTTTCTATGCTGTGCTGGGGGAATCTTCCAACTCTATCTGTAGAGGAAGCCTTTAAGGCAGGGACTGTTGGACTGTTCACTTTTGAGTTCTGAGATACTTAAAAGTGCTGCCAAAACTGAGGCAGTTTTTTTTGAAATGTGGCCATGTGTTTGTTAGACGATGAACAGAATCCACAAGCCACTTCTCTGAAGGTTTTGTACAGCCTTTAGTTTGTAAATGTCTTTCTGTCAATATGTGCTGAATTTAAATTTACTGGCTTTGCAGATGTGTCTTGTCCTGGATGTTTAAAATGGTAAATGAACAAAAAGTACTAACAGAAAAGGTCAGGAGGTAAAACAGGACAAAAGAATTGTAAAGTAGCAGTCCTAGGTGACTGCACAGGTCACAATAAAACTATTGCAGCTTTAAATTTAGCTTTCTAATCAGCCACTACAAAATTAGCCTGATGATTTATCTTACTTTATGCACAAACATAGTTACTGAAGAAAAGTGGCAATTAATCCCTTCTACTTTTTTTTTAATTTTTAAAAATTTTTTTTAGTATTGTGTGTCTCTTTCTGTTTCAAATGTGGAAAAGGGCAAAAGTGCATTTATGTGTGTGATTTGATAATGGGCATCCCAGATCAGGCTTCAGATAGTCATACTGAGAAATAAAAATCAGCTAATTAAACCAAACACTCAAAGTAAATCATGCATTTGTCCCATCTGACAGTTTAGAAATAAGAGTGATAGGTTGCACTTTGTGGCAGTAACTTAAACCCTTGTGAAAGGCCTTCAGTAAAGACAGAAGGATAGGTGTGAGAAGTTTGCCTCTGTGTCATCTCACAGTGGTCTGGGAGTGAAAGCTGTGTGTAAAATCCTGGAGAACACTGTCTCAGGAGGCAGTTAGAAAGCTGCAGTCACAAGAAAGATGTTTAGATGAAACTCCTGAAAATGAAAGCTTGCATTCACTAGGAGCCTTTCCCCTCTATGCTTGCCAGAGAAAGTGGTATTGTTTGTTTATAAAGCTAGCAAACTAAACTGGAGTCTGGATCCCAGTATGAAGAAAACATTGGTCAAATATTTTACATCCTTGTCATCTCTTCAGCTACCACTTTATTATGGAAAGGATTAAGATTTGGATGCTGCCTGGAAGAGTTTGTTTTGAAGAAGGATTGAAAGAAGGGATAGAGGAATGCCAGAGAGTGGTGGTAAACCATGTGTGACTTGGTCTGAAGTTGTGAGAAAAAGCTAGAGCGAGGAACTTACTGGAATTTGTTCTTGCAGTCTTTGACTTGGTGTGGAGACTCAAGAGGAAGTAAATGAAAGAATTTGAAAAAAAAACCTGACTTACTCAGGCTTACAGACATGAAAACTCAATTTTTATGACAGCAATTTAGGCTGAATGATGGGAAAGAGAAGTACATAGAAACCCATAGTTTGTTGTAGCAAAAATTGTGTGAGTGAGAGCCTAGATTAATGCTTTTGCAATGAGAATGGAAAAGAATGCAAATTTTATGAACTATTTGCAGCGGATAAATCTGTCATGATTTTCTGATCAGAGTGGTAAAGGAAAAGGTAAATTAAAAAGAATCGTAATGGACTACAAAAATAGCGAACACTGTTCTGATATGACAGTATGGAAGAGTGGCAGGAATTTTACAGAGGAGTGGGGCATATGGAAAATGGAAGAAGTGAGAGTGACATTGAGAGGTCAGGCATAAGTTTGGATTTTATTTTAGAGAATTGGTGGTGGTGATTGCAATAGAACCATGAAATCACTTGTGCCTTGAGTGAAAGAAAATTGGATGGGAGAACATTGCTCACCTTGAATGATTCAAGTTAGGGGTACACCTAGGGGAGTGTGCAGTCCAGTCTGCCTAGACTTTGGTCTGCACCCTCTAAAAGGGAGGATTGCTCTGTAATGATAAAAAATAGGTGTTTTTACTTAGGAGCTCTGTACATTAGATTAGAGAGATGATGTATAATACTCTAGGGAACTGTACTGATTTTATCTAGATCATATTTAAAGTTTTCCAAGATTTTAGCTTTAACTAACTGTCACACAGCTTACCAGGTCTGTATCAGGCTATTCCTGTTGTCAGCTTTTGCCAAAGTAGCTATGCTTGAATTGCTTTTGTTTCAGTTGTTAAAATAAAGGGATGAACTTACACATTCACTTGCCTATCACATGCTAGGTAACTTGTGATTATTTTGGAAAAGCCAGAAAACTAAATTGGAAACAGACATCAGGGTATTAAGAAGAGAGTTTGGAAGAAAAACTTAATTAGTTGCATATTGGTACTATGACTGGAATCAGAAGAGAATTGTTATGGAAGTATCATGTGTTTGAAAGTTTGGATTTGTCTCTTCTTTTTGATGAGGAAAACGTATCTGATCACTGTTTCAGTCTGCATCTTTTCCCCTTTCCTAGTTTATGTTTGATTTGGGAACCAATAAACCTTTGGTTTCAAGTTTTGGACAGGGTATCAGTATCCTACAGAGTTCTGAGTTTTCATTTTCTGTAATGCCTGTGTAATATAAAGACACGAAATAGAAAAACAGAGTCTTTCTGACATCTGGCTTGAAAGAGGAATGAGAGGCATGGATAATGAAATGGAACCTTCAAAAGAGGGAACAACTGCTTGCCACAAGGAAGCTCATGTGTGAGAGAGGTATCAGACTTGTAAACCTACCAGTGGAACTGGAAGTGAGCCAGAATCTAGGCTCTATTTCTGCTGATTTTGTCTTGGAGAAAAACAGTTTCACTTGCAATACTTCTGTGACTAACACTTACAAATATTAAAAAAAAAAAACCCAACAACCCAGACTTTCTTAATTCAGGGTGTCTTAATTGTGAGAAGAGCATGTAGTCCGATTTATATCAGAAGCTGCTTTTTTTGTAAGCGTAGAGTTCAGCTTAAAAATTCAGTATTTTAAATAATGTAATTGTTCATTACAATGTTGCCCAGTATTCAGATGAGTAGAAATAGAAGAAAAAGAACATTTTTGCTCTTCCTGAAGTAGTAGTTACTGAGGCTCTTCTAATAAGAGTTCCTTAAAGTTGTCCAGTCTTACCCTAAAAGCCACAAGGTATGTGTCTTCCAGCACTTCCAATTACAGTCTTGACTCTTTGTATTTAATATAATTTGTTTTTTCCTTTTGCTTCAATTTTCTTCCACACAGTGTGTTTACATCATTGCTCCCAAAGGAGTTTGGGAGGAGAGGAGGGGAACTGCAAGAAAGAATATGCCAGCTATATGAATATGATGTCAGCTAGTTAATGATGGGAAGAGCAGGTGAAAAACCCAGAAAAATTTAAAAGGAGGCTGTGAGTTGTAGTGGCATGCAGTGGAGACCGCTCAGAACATGCTCAGATGTGGACAGTCATGTTGGTTTTGTAAGGACTCTGATATGGAGTCAGACCATGCATCTGTGAAAAGCATCTGTGTCTTGGCCTCAGCACTGATCAGAAAGATGCATCCTGTCCTAGCAGAAGACTTTTTTTTCCTCTTTACTCTTGTTTTCCAATAGGAGATTCCACAATGGTTTAATTTGTCTTTTTGTAATTCAGATTATTCTGCTTCTCAAGGTTTAGTTGAAGGACAGAAGGTACTGTATTAGTCCAGTTATACACATATGTTAAGACAGTTACTTTACATCTAACAGTTATACGGAACAGGTTGCATGGACTCTTCTCCAAAATTGTCTTTGTTGTTCTTGTTCTTTACTAGCTTGCTTCACCTCCAGGCTCCTACACATACTCTTTGCCAGTATAGTAGGGTGAGATCCAACAAAGAAGTTTTCAAAACACTGCAGATCAGGATACAGCTGGAAGAAAAAGTTATACTGGAAGTGCAGGAGTGTTTTTTTGTGCTGAGATTTCGAAGAGAAACAAAAGACAAGACTTCAGGTCCTAATCTGTTCCTGCCTTGGATTTTCCATGTTACAGTGTGCACGATGAGTTACATTTCATCAGGACCATGAAGCTTAGGTGGATATTTTTCTTAGGTAGAAAACATTTCCTACTGACAGTCTTAATCAAGAGACAGTACGACTGTCTCGTATCTTTAAAAACTGGGGGGTGGAGAGGAGGGGGGGGTGGATGTTGCAGCATTTAAGAGCTTTTATATCTGAAAGGCATGATCTGGATGCTCAAAAAACTGAATACAGAAGTTTCTGACCTGCTTTGTATTTCCCCAGAATAAGGAAAGTAAAAGTCATTACATCATATATATGGCAGCTGGTTATATAGAATGAATCTTAAGATCAGGGTTAAGAGCACTGTTACAGGATTTCTGGCCTATTGGTACACTTAAAGTCATGAATGTTGAGAAGGAGAACTAAGGTTTCTCATACCCATAACGAAAAACTGGTATTCTCTCTTGAGCTGGTACTCACACTTTTACTTATGTAAAAGTAATTAAATCAGGCTGTATGCACTCCTGGTCAATGGTTTGTGGGGTTTTTTGCTGCAAGTCAGGATATAGGCACTCAAATTGCAAAAGGCACGTTCAAATTCAAGTAGATATTTTTGGTGGGTTTATCTGCATTCCTTGGTGCTCCTGCTGCTTTAGCTGTAACAGGAGAAGTTGTAAGGAAGCTACAGCATGTTGCTGGTCCTTCCACCTGAAGAAATTGTTATCATATTGCTGCAGGTTTGTTTCTGGGCGAGCTTGATGTGCTGGTTTTCTTGTTGCAGGGAATCTCTTTCTCTCATCTTGCCTTGAGGGTCTGTGAAATTAAACCAGTGGAGTGTATGCAGCTCCTTTTATCTGAGCACAGCAATAGTACCGTTCACAGGAAAGATTTTCGTTTGGCTTTTTTTACCCTCACCCTCCTCTCAGTGGGAAAACTTTTATGTCATTGTGTCCACATTCGTGCTCTTTGATTCTGTCTTGACAGATAGGCTTGTGTTTTCAAACATGTCCTTCTTGACTAATTTTGATGATGGTTGTGCAGTTGGCAGCGAGGAGGGTGATACACTGTTCTTTTCAATTTGCTTAAGTGATGATTATGAAGAAAAATCAAACTAGAGTTAAACTGTCTCAGTTTAAATAAAGTTGGGTCCTAAAGTAGAACTATTTGGATATCTTCAGTGCTGAGTAATCTTCCAGGTGTGAATTATTATATTTACATTCTTTTGAAGAGAAACTGGACTAGGATGTTGGAGCAATAGGGAGTGAACCGTTCAGCTATTTTGCAACTGAGTAACTTCTACAAATATGATTAAGCAGGAAGGTGCAGTGAGGGCTGGTTTGATTTTGATTGTGATATGGACTAGGACTATGATGTATAGTGCAGTTTCAGTGAGCAAAAGAAGTTGCTTGTCACTCCTCAATATGGCCTTACCATCTCAAAAAAAGAAAAATGTTCCTGAAGCAAACAAGCTGCAAGTTTTTTGTTTGGTTTTGTTGTAACTTTGTCTGTGTCAGGTAATTTGCCAGTTGGTTTAAGTGCTACTCTGAAGATGGTGTAAGAGTTTTATTTGGTTCCATTAGCTCCAACTAAAGTTTGTAATACAGGGGCTATTATCCTGCCAGTTGTGAGGAATTTCTGTTTTATGGAGCAATGCTGACACAAAGACAGTACTGTGCAAGCCGTCTTATAACTAAACACTTTCACACTGCAATTTAGGAGGCGGGCAGTTCAGGAAATTGCTGGCTTCTGCTGGAGCACACTTTTACTACAAGGAAAATTTTATTCATCACTCAAGTAATTGGCAGTTTTAATACCTTGTTAGTAATTACCTTGTAAACAAACTAATGCATAAAGGCAAGGCTCTATGACCTGTTATGTTATCTAACTCACATTCTTATTTGGCCAGTGGAACTGGCACAGGGTGGTGGTGTTTGTTGTTGTTTTTTATTAAAGTAATTTGTTTCCATTTATTATAAATACTTTCAGCTAAGAGTTAAAAAATGCAGTGTACCTATAGCAGACAGCCTAAGGAATGAAACATGATACAAGCTCAGCATTGGAGGGGCTGCAGGATCACTTACCCATTCCCATATGTGGTCAGAAGGCCCATTAATCTCACTTCTGGTTCAGTTTGTGAGTTAGGACTTTTTTGTCTTGAGCAGTAGTTCCCCCACACCCTTGAATACATGAGAGTTGTCCATGTTGTCCTAACGTGTGGCTTACTATTTGATCCAGAGCAAGTATTTCCTTTAAAGGTAAACACTTTCCAGAATTAATATTCTTGTTGATAGTTTTCCTAAAATTGCTTTTGCCTGCAATCTCTAGGATCTGGGAAAAGCTCCTAAATCTTGGTAATTATTGAACAAGGTATAGAGTGTACCACAGCTAGAATGACTTGAACTTAGAAGGTAACAAGAATTATTTCAGGTTACATTTGTTTAATTGGTTGGGATCTGCTTTCACCTATGTAGTGGTAGCCCTGAACAATAATGCTGCTGATGTGTGGTGTATGGTTCTGTACATCATGCAGCTGAGGTGGAAAAACTGGTAGGTTGCTGGGTATGAACATGAAATAGGGTCACTGGAAAAAGTTCATGTGTGAAAGTGAAAGAAGGGGTGTTCCTCAGAACAGACTACATTACCCACATCTTCAGATTGTTGCATACTTTTTGTTGTGGAATTGGGTGTGATGCTGAGCTGAAGTTTGACCAGACATGAAGTCCAAAACTCCTGTAATGACCTCTAATATGCAGAATTTTTGTTCTTTGCTAACTCATTAGAAAAGTCTGTAGATTGGAATGCTAGGTCTAATTCTGCAATTACAGAATGTTTTTCAGGGGGCTGTGTTGTCATCCATCCGTTATAATCTAGCTCTGTGTTTTTTTCTGGAAATTCAGATGGACTTCTGTGCCAAGGAAGTTTTCAAAAAACCCCAAGCACTGTGTTTAGTTACTATGATATTAATTTACTTAAAACAGAAAACAGCTCTAACTTTATTTCATTACAATGCTGTGGCATGCAGTTCCATGCAAGTGCCAGATATTTCTACTGTTCAGAAACAGGTGATTATAGTGTTTTGCATCTCTTTTTAAAAGCCATGAATTGCAGTAATTTGGTTATATTGCAATTTTTTTTTTCATAATTTCCTGGAATTATATTTTAAGAAATATTAATGAAAATTTATTTAGGCTAGTCCAATTTGTGATTTTGGATTAATATTATGCATAGAGAACATACCTTATTGCTTTTCTGTAATTCAAACTTATTTTCAAGTAGAGGAATTAAGAACTAATATTTGCCAGGGTTGTGTAGTTAAGATGTGTTTACTCTGTAAATGACATTTTGCCTACTGCCCTTAAACTTCAGGACCAGTAACAAGATTGCCAACATTTTGTCTGAACATCTGAAGCCATTTCAGAGTCTAGAAACTTTGGACTTGAGCAACAACAACATATCAGAGCTAAAAATTTCATCATTTCCATCGTTACAACTCAAGTATCTGTAAGTAATTTTTTTTTCTTTTAGGTTACTTTCAGATATCTTGTTGGATAATTCAGATTGGCAGCTGTTTATTAAGTATTAAATCTTCTTTTACTTAGAATGACATTAATATTCCTACCTGTCTAGTTTAACATAAGCTACTAACTTGAATATATGAGTTGTTACAATGAGATGTTTTAATTCATTAAAAAAAGCTAAGGCCATTATCTTGAGATGAAACAAATAGATCTGTCTCTTGAGAGAAATAATTATGTGATAAAATTAATTTAAGTTCCCCATGGATAGTCTAAGTTTGTATTTATATGGAGCTGGATAGACTTCTTGTGAATACACTTCAATTCTTATTCAGGAATATTGGAATGCAAGATATACCGACTGATAAAAAAGTAACAGGATTGCCACATATTATCTTCTTCCATTATCACACTCTGGCAGATTAGACTAAAATGATAGTGGTGAAATACAATTTGACTAGAGAAAAAGCTGTCAAGAGCTCTAATTAATATGAAAAAATCCATTTATAAATGAGTAAGCCCCACAAGAGCTTTGTGTTTCACTATTTGGTGTTAAGAATTTATTAAATAACTGTAAATTTAACCTTCTAGACATTGTTTCAACAGGTATATTAACAGTAACCGAATAACCTCTATGGAGCCTGGTACCTTTGACAATTTGTCTACCACACTTCAAGTATTGAAACTGAACAGGAACAAAATTTCAGCAATTCCTCAAAAGATGTTTAAACTGTCCCATCTGCAGCACCTGTAAGTGTAACCTACAATTGACTAATTGTTTTCAGGTTTTCCAAAGCACTGGCAGTGCTTGAACTTTAGCCTTTAATTTAACCAGAGGCAGAGTGAGACAGACAGAGAAAACATACTACTGCAACCCTTACTAACTGCAGCATTGTACTGAACAAAACTAGTCTTATATGTTGGTGAGATGTGAACAGTCTTTGTGTATAAAATTGTGTTTGCCTGTTAAAAGTAAAAAAAAAAAAAAAAAGACTGGAAAAGGGGTAGGAGCAATATTTCTGTAATAAAGCATCAGGAAAATAGTAAGTAAAGTAAACTTATATAGTTCACTGCAGCAGTCATTTACTTTGTGCTTTCACAGTGGAATGAAGGAAATTAATTTTCTTTCAAATGGTATGACAATAAGCAATATGCTTGAATAAATAGACCTTCAGCTTTACTGACACAGTGCTGTCCATAAATGTTTTACCAAATAAATAATAAAGTTATATGAAAGAGACTGTGGGGCTTGTTTTAATTGGAAAACTGAGAAAGTGCAGAAAATGGACAAAAGAATGGGTTGCACTTTGTCAAATCCTGGATAATTACTTTCCATATTAGATAGTCAGGAGTTAAAAATTACAAAGTCTCTAAGGTTAGCCTTGAAAGTGATAGGTTATAAGAACACTGAAATATTAGGGTGCTTGACACTTCTGGAAAGAGTGACTGTGTTTCTTCTGCATATGAGTGTTGGAACACTTTTAGTCAGGCCTCAGTAGAAGTCCTGCAAAGCTCAGGATTTGTTAATGATTTTGGTAGACTTTCTGATCTTCAGATTCACCTTAATTTTTTGATGTTGGTTATATCCTTGCCTAAAAATGTTCCCTTTGTTCATAGTCGTTATGCTGACTGTTATGTTAGGTAGCTTATCTGCAAGGAAGGCCAAAAATTTGAGTTATCACCTGAAAGTATTCAAAGAAGAATGAGGAAGAACTAAAGCCTATTCTTACTGAATGTTCTTCACTTTTTATTCATATTTAAACATAGGATAAGAAGTAGGGCTCTCCCTCAGGTCTGTTATGAAGTAGATTTTTGTGTCAGGCTGCTGGAGAGACAAACTGAATTCTTACAGGGTTGTGACTCTGAAAAATAATGATGGTAGTAATGTGGGGAGAGAATTATTTAGACCTTTACTTTGCATGGGGAAATGAGTTTTGAAAGGAGATTCTTCCTAGTTCGGTAAACCTAAGACTTCCTTGAAGGGGCAGATGATGACTCCTTTTATTACCTTTTGGTAGTATTGTCTAATCCTGTCACTGCATCTTGCCCTCCTGCTAGTTACACCCTATATCTCCCTCAGAGGATACACATTGCTCCCAGTTTCTGACCTGCACAGGGTGAGTGTAGTGGCAGAAGAGCGAGTGCCAAGACCACTTGAGAAAGAGGGAAGGCACTATGTGTAACTGGTTTTGGAGAAGGGAGAGATGTATTGAGTGCTTGACTACAGATACAGAAATAGATCACCCAGGATGTTCAATTTTGTCTCGTTATCACAACTAAAATTTAACTTTTTTTTACTGTTTATTGACTGCAATTACAAACCAGCCTTAACATCTCTACTGCTGGATAAACACTGCTCTCCATTTTGCATTTAAGAACAGGATTAAACATGACATTCTAGGTCTACAGGGATTCTTTAAGTCTGAAAATCAAGGAACTACTAAGTACTCGTTCTCAGTATCAGAAAGTCAGAACAGTATTAACATGGTTGAAGATAATGTGTTACTATACAATATTTTGTTTTTATTACTTCTTGTCTTTGTTTCATATGCAAGAGAAGTGTTTAAATAAAGTTGGTTCCAGAGAGGGAAGAAAGGTTGTTGGCATGTAGGTAAAATTGCTGTGCTGTAACTAAATTCTATTGATGCAGGGAGCTGAATCGCAACAAAATCAAAAAAATAGATGGGCTCACTTTCCAAGGACTTCCTGCTTTGAAATCATTAAAACTGCAGAGAAATGGGGTTACAAGGCTTATGGATGGTGCTTTCTGGGGTTTGACCAACATGGAAGTCTTGTAAGTATCAAAATTTTACTGATAGGTTCTGCTGATAACATATTAAGTAGATTTGCACAAAATCAATAGAATTGTGTGATAAAATTTAAAGATGTTTATGAATTGAATTGTTTTGTTGTGGTCTGAAAAGGAGCAAGCAGTCAGTATGTGTAGTGAATGTGTAGAGCAGCACATTTTAAATGCATAGGTACAACTCAAGATTTATGTAGAGGCTCCAGCTCTCTAGCCAGTGTTGTGAGGTCAGAGGTGGACCTGTGGCATAGTATGCATGCTGCTGAGTTTCTAAACCTTATGTCTTTTTCTGTTTGTGGGTGTTTGTAGGCAGCTGGACCATAACAACTTAACAGAGGTAACCAAAGGCTGGCTTTATGGCTTACTGATGCTGCAACAACTCCATCTCAGCCAAAATGCCATCAGCAGGATCAGTCCTGATGCCTGGGAATTTTGCCAAAAACTCAGTGAACTGTGAGTATCTTTATTCTCTTCCAGTTTCAAAAGCCAGGTACATGGCAAAGCATGAGCTTCTTAGCACTGATCTGTGAATTTTTCATAGCAAAGTTTCCAAGATGACTACAACTTTGTTGTATAAGACAGTTATATCTTGTTGAAAGAATTTGGAAGTTAACTGAGATTGCTCCATTTCACTGTAGCAGTTGTACTGAAGCCATAGCACAGTGATTTTTCAAATGAGAGAAAATAATTCTGCAGTAATTTGTGAATTGTTCAAAACAATGCAAAATGCTTTGTGGTCAGAAGTGGTGTAGTGGGTTCTGTCATAATCATCAGGGGAAGACTGGTGCTTCCCCCCTGAAAATTCGTGTGGGTTGAACTAAGTTAAATAAGCACTGCAGCATGAACATTAAAATGCTTTTTTCCCCCCTTAAATTTGCAGAGATTTAACATTCAATCAATTAGCAAGGTTAGATGATTCAAGCTTCATTGGTTTAAGCGTGCTGGTTGGACTGTACATTGGAAACAACAAAGTAAACTACATTGCTGATTGTGCCTTCAAGGGACTTTCCAGTCTACAGATTTTGTAAGTTGACAAACTCAATTTGTAAGGTTAAAACCTTAAGAAAAATCCTGTGTTTATAGGTTATTTCTTTCCTTTATCAAAGAGACAAGAACATTTTGTTAACTTCCCCTGATCAGTGTGTGATTTTCTTACAGTAAGATTTCTTTCCAGAACAGCTGAGAAAGGGAAGAGTTCCTCTTTTTTTAAGGCTGTGCACAATGGATGGTGGTAACAGTGATGCAGACTTCGAGTAGCATTGCTGTGGGAGAGGCATATCTCTTGAAGGCAGCAAGCTGAGCACTGCTACCCACGGTTTTAGGGATCTGGATCATAGTTGTGTCTTAACTGAATCATTTTCTCTCACAGAAATAAGACAAAAATCATTGTCATGACTGGACAATTGCTTTAAGTATCAGTTTAAGTGTGTTTTTGAAATAGCATTTCTTAAAGGAAGGGAGAGAACTAATCTAAATACATTCTTCTTCATTAAAGCCTTGCCATTGCATACGACTGACCCATCTGTCAGCCAGATGAGCAAAACTATTGCCTTTGCCTCTAGGCTTTGTTTTCAGGGGTTTGCTCACATACACTTAGGGCATCTAGGAAAGATGCAAATTAGAGGAGTGTACACCATGTTTTTTAACAGTATAGAGAGTTGGAAATCTTAAAGAAAGGAACTTAGAGAATTGTGAGCTGTTTAGGTATTAAGTATTAGGCAATTTTTCCTAGATTTTTCTTTCTCCTCCTGCTCAACCCTGTAGATTGTTTGCAGACACACTATTCTGTACACAAATCTGTAAGCTCTTTATGCTTCATAGATAATTAAGCAAGTGTTTTGGGATGTTAAAATGACTCTCTGGGTGTTAATATTAAGGACTTAAAACAACATGAGGAGGTTCCGATTCAAACAGACAACAGTTGGTCCTTTCTCTTCCTGCAGTGCATGTTTTCTTAAATAGTCCTGCATCTGAATACCTTTGGAGGGATATGTGGTTTTGTTTGCTCACAGTTCTAAAAATTGTTGAGTTTGTGATCTTTTCAATTATCAGTGGGAAAAATACTAACAGTCTTCCAAGTCTCTCAGTAAAAATTGAAGTGATAAAGTTAATCAGGAAAAGCTTCTCTTAACCCACAAAAACCAACTGAACAAAAATCCAACCAATCCAACAGAAAGCTATTTTAGATTTTTTTAAAGTAATACATGCTGTTGAAGAGCTGTGTGCCTTGTTCTTTTTAATATCTTTTGTGATTTGATTTCCCCTCTCCTCTTAAACAGGGATCTGAAAAATAATGAAATATCATGGACTATTGAAGATATGAATGGTGCTTTCTCTGGCCTAGATAAACTTAAGAAGCTGTGAGTATTGCTACAGTATTTGTATCTCATCATGCCTTAAAAAAAAGACCTTATTATGTGTCTTTCAAAGGACAAGCCCAACACTTAAGGATATTAAATTTTCCATAGCAGAGATGATTTTTTTTTCTCTTAACACTTTGTTCTCTATAACATCTTCCTTGTCAATAAAAGAAATTCAAGATTCTCCAAGTCAAACTAACCTGAAATACTTTAAGTATTGATAATATTTATGGACATATTTATCAAAGAATGAGGTTTTTCATACTAAAAAATAATAAGTGTATCATATAATAAAGGCATAGTGGCAGGCTTAGTCTTCAGTAAGGTAAAGCAACACCCAGTGGAAGTGGCTCCATTGCATTGAAATTTTCAAATGCATATTTATGAAATTAAAAAGTGTTTACAGTTTTACATTTAGAATAATCCATATCACTTAACTGCATGTCTTAAATGTCTTCTAAAATCATTGTAAAATCTAGTTCTTTATTCAAGGGGAATAAATTAGTATCTTTTAGATGTGATACAGATTGCTGCATTGGAAATGGGTGAGTGGTGAATACTAGTTACAGTTGAAAAATAAATGCCAAAAATGCAATTATTCAGCTCAAAAATACTCCCATTTCATTTCATTTCTTTTGCATCATGTGCTTAAATTTTTCAGGATACTCCAAGGAAACAGGATTAGATCCATTACAAAGAAAGCATTTTCTGGTTTGGATGCACTTGAACACTTGTAAGTAGGAGACATTCACATTTAACCCAAAATGGGAAAAAAATGAATTTTGATACTAACTGAATTTAAAGGAGAAGTAACAAGCTTTATTTATGACTTGGGATGAAAGTCATAAATATTTGATTATTTGATTAACCTTACCATGGTTGCTACTGTGATCTTCAGAAGATTTTTCAGTTTTGAAGTTACACTGAGTGTGAATTTTGGAATTAATGCAGAAATTCTTACATATGAAACATGCTGTGAAACTCCTCATTTGCATCTCCTTTTATTTTGAGCTTAAGCACCCTTTGTATATCACTAAAATAGCAAATTATTGCTTGAGTCTTAAATCCATTCAGTTTAATAAATCTATTATTTTCTTCTAATCCTGTTTTTCTTTTTTCTTCCTAGAGATCTAAGTAACAATGCAATTATGTCAGTTCAAGGAAATGCATTTTCACAAATGAAGAAACTCAAAGAACTGTAAGTTTCTATCAAAAGACATAATCTCTATTAAGTATATAGATATTATCTATACATATAAATGTATAAATAAAGGCCTTGTAAGACATCACCTGGTGCAGTGATAAACCCCTGCTGTAATCTCTCAGAAATAACATAAAAAGTTTATGCCAGTGTTTTGGGGGTTTTTTCTATTTTTATATGATGGGTGTATTTAAGTGAGAGAGTGTAGGATAGGTGGCTACATTAAATTTCTGCTACATTTGTTGTCTCTAAAATCCTTATTTTAAATTAGGTGATCTCTAACAGGTTTTAGATAAGGGAGACTTTAATGTAACATGCTCTTAAGAGCAGCAATGCTGGACCAGTGAAATGCAGTGCTGTAATTCTTTTGTAAAGACCTGGCTGTCACTGCTTGTAATTGGCTCCTTCTCTCCTGTAGCAGCAGAGAGACAGATCTTCAGAGAAGTCGTGAAGTGGTCACTGCAAAAAATGTATTTTAGTGAGGATGAGTTTTTGTTCTCTCACCCTTTCTTTCTGTTGATCAATGCAGAGCAACACTGGCTCTCAGGCTGGGTGCAGAGGGTTATACTGAAAGGGGTGACATCAAATCGGCAACCTGCCACTGGTGGGGTTCAGCAGGGCTCCATCATCAGCCCTGTGCTCTTCATCAATAACTTGGACTTAGGGCTCAAAGGGATACTAAGAAAGTTCACAGATGATGCAAAACTGGGAGGAGCTGTTGACTCCCTGGAAGGCAGGGAGGCCCTGCAGAGTGACCTCAACAAATGAGAGGGCTGGGCAATCAGCAGCTGTATGACGTCCAACAAGAGAAAGGGCTGGATTCTGCCTCTGGGATAGGGCAGCCCTGGGTGTATGGACAGACTGGGAATGAGAGGCTGGAAAGCAGAGCTATGGAAAGGGACCTGGTGTCCTGGTTGATGGCAAGTTGGATATGACTCACCAGTGCGCTGGCAGCCAGGAGGGCCACCCATGTCCTCGGGGGGCATCAGGCACAGCATCACCAGCTGGGCAAGGGAGGAGATTTCAGCTGAGCAATATTGCCATCTTTCTCTTGCAATATGTGTGTTTAACTTAGAGCCTTAGTTTTGTTATGAAAGTGTGCTCACACAGATCTGTATTACAAACAGAAAAGTGCAAACAAACAGGCTTTGGTTTTAATTGCTTTTTCTTAGGCACTTCAACACATCAAGTCTCTTGTGTGACTGCCAGTTGAAATGGCTACCACAGTGGATGTCAGAGAACAACTTCCAGAGCTTTGTAAATGCCAGTTGTGCCCATCCTCAGCTGCTAAAAGGGAGAAGTATTTTTGCTGTCAGCCTGGATGGGTTTGTCTGTGGTGAGTGTAGCCTCTATTTCTCATTCTGTAAAACAAATATTGCTGTGTGCTTGGGATTTTTTTTGTGGCTCCTTGATATGTTGTGATTTCTATAACAAAATTGAAAGTATGTGATACTTAGTAACATTTTCTTCTGTTCCCAAACTGTCATCTAGATGCTTAAAGCTTAAGGCTTTGTACAAGACAGGGAGTGATGATATTTTGACTTTTATACCAAGTACAGCTTTCTTACATAGAACATACCATGTTCTGTGTGTGCAAGTGAAAGCTCAATACTTTGTGAAGGTAAATGTATGTGCCTCTAGATTTTAAAGATATTGTTTTGATTACTATTGCTTTTAAGTGAGACATACTTTGGCAAAATTAAGATGTAGTTTTTGAGTTTGGTTATTTGTAGATTTTTTTTCATATTCCATTATTCTTGAGGTTATTCCACGGATTATAAAATTTCAAGGTAAAAAAGCTATATTGGCCTCAGCTCTGATGTTTTTTATGTGTGCTTGTGGTGTGCTTTAAAAATTATTTGGAGTATTTAAATTACTGCTTTTTAAACTGTGTTTAAAAAATACCTGATTACCACAGTTACAATACTGGTATTTTTTTATTTCAGTTTGCCAGAGAGTAAATGCTAGCAAAATATTTTTACTTTAGGACCTGAGAATTTGAGATGATAGCATCTGCTTTAAAAATGAAATTTTTCTAGGTGTGTTTAGTAGCATTCATGAACGCTCGTGTTATGTTCTCTATTTAAAGCAAAGTGAAGCTAAGCATTCAGGGTAAGGACATGTTTGATTACTCTGATATATAAAGTAGGAACTTTGAAAATATCAGGAAATTTAAAAGCCAACTAACTGCATTTCATGTTTTTTTGTTGAATAAGTTCTATTTTTCTTACTAAAGAAAATTCAAACATCATATTCTTTGGAGACAAAAAGATAAGTGTCTTCTCAATAATTTTGTCTCATAGCAAATATAACTGGTTAATTTTTACTGTTCCTACCCTTTTTCAGTGGGAAAGCAAGTCCAGAATATAAAATAGTGTACCAAAATGTTTGTTTTTCCTTTCCTGTTAGCAGACAGATATTTAATAAATAATCAGCAGATTCTAACTTCTGCTGAGAAGCAGAGGTTGATATAATGTAGGGAATTACAGCTTACTCAGTGGCTAGAGGAATATATATGAGGTAGGGATCCTAATTTATGCAAAACACATTCTGTTAAAAAATTAACCTGGAGATTTAAATGTATGTCTTCCATTTGTTAAATTGGGGGAATTGTGATCTTTCTTTGGGCTACTGAATGCTATTTTTAAGTATTTAGTTTTTAAGATGTGTTAGCAAAAAGAAATGTACTGAATTCATTTTTGTGCTTGACTTAACACAATTGCCATGCAGAAATAACTAAAATCTCCTAATGAAATCATTGGGTGTTTCATTTATATCTGTAAAGTCTGTTATCACTTGACGTTCTGGTGTACCCACCTTGCTTACAAGTTTACAATGGCTGCATTTGCTTTTATAGAATTTTTAAATGGAGTGTGTTGACTCCTGTCTGAAATTAAAAGGATGTCTTTGTAATACATTCCTTCAAATATGCTCTTGGATTATTCTGTTCTGACAAGACATAATGCTAGTCTTATCCTAGTGTGTTCTGTATTCTGTACTGTATGCTTATTTGAGTGACCTTTGTATCACCCCTTCCTGTCAGATAATTAAGATTGAAGTATGTTCTGCTGTCCTTTCACAAAGCTAATTTAAGTACTTAGAGCGTTTTACTTAGTTATTGCCATGCAAAGTCGGTGAATGTATTAACTCAATTTGCAAATGGTAAGGCATGGGTATGAAGCATGAAAAGCAAATAGCCTGGGATGTTCTTAAAGTCCATGCTTAGAGTCCCAGATCCGTGTTGCCCTGTCACTGGAGCACAGCATCATACCTGCAGGAGTTTTGCAGGTGGTTCAAGGTTAGGCTATCTGCGCATCTCATTTTCATTTGTAACAGAGTGGAGGTTCTTCAAGGAAGTAGCACCTTGACCCCATAGTTGTTCCCAGTCATTTGAGATGTAATAAGACAAATGTGCTAGGAGACAGCAGGATCTGCAGGGAGGAATTTTTGGGGCACAGGACTTTTCCTGCAGTTCCTTTATCCAGAGATTGGACACATCTTGAAAGTTGGGAATATACTAAGGCTTTTGGTTTTGGGAGACCAGGCATTTACTTGTCCACTCCTTTTGCACATGCAGTGTACACACAGTCCAATAAATAATTCAGAAGGCAGCTAATTCTGTAAACTCAAAACATGGCACTTCGAAGGTAACATTCCTATAGTAAAGGGACCTCCAGGAATTCTTGAAATTCTTATGTTCTGCCCTGCTTAAGTGACCTTCCATCCCCTTTGGCCCAAACAGACGCACATCGCTGGATCACTGACTTTTGTACATGATTTTTTTTGTGGGTTTGGGTGAAATGCTCAACTGTAACTTGCAGTTTCTGATAGCAGAAGAACTATGCATTCAATAAAGAAAAACTCCCAGCAGCCTGAGGTGTTGTAAAGATGAGAGGTAGGCTTCATGATAGATGTACAGAGTAGTTCTTATGGATGTCAGGGAGTAGTTTTTCTATCTTTTGTGCTGTTATTGAAGAAGCTATGCACACAGTATGCTTTTAAATGTGCTTTCTTTTCAATAAGAGATGGCTTGGCAAAATAAACTCATAAATACGGCATCTTTAAATGCCCTAAGGCTAACAAAATTTAAAACAAAAGCATTGTGGATCCATTTAATAAATACTTATCTGACTCTTCTCTCAAACCTATAAAACAAGGCTTACTAACTCTCTGGAAAGAGCCTTTAGGCATCACATGTATTTTTTTTCTTTTCCTCTGTGCAGATGATTTTCCTAAACCACAGATCACTGTCCAGCCAGAAACCCAGTCAGCAATTAAAGGCTCCAATTTGAGTTTTGTGTGTTCAGCAGCCAGCAGCAGTGATTCCCCAATGACTTTTGCATGGAAGAAAGACAACGAATTACTGCAAGACGCTGAAATGGAGAATTACGCACACCTCCGGGCCCAGGGTGGAGAGGTGATGGAGTACACTACCATCCTTCGACTGCGCAATGTGGAATTCAGTAATGAGGGGAAATACCAGTGTGTTATTTCAAATCATTTCGGTTCATCCTACTCTGTCAAAGCCAGACTTACAGTAAACAGTAAGTACATTTTGTTTTGCTTGTGGACTTTGAATTATTTTAATCAAAATAAGGATTCATAGATTTTTCATTCTTGTCATCTGCATCTTTTAGAAGATCCATAATATGAGATAATTTCATAAAATTTATCCATTTCCAAGGTCACTATTCAATTTTACCTCTGGTCCCAGTGTACTGAAGCATAGTATAGGAAAAAACAACATACCTAATTCATAGTAAATCTGGCAAAATCAATGTTACAAGATGGAAAAATGTTAACTTCTTCTCACAGGAGGTAAGTATATGCTCTGTTTCAAGATGCTATGGAATGGTCACATAGGAGGCTGTTAGCAAAAATGAGATTTTGATCTAGGTGGTCTCACATACTTCACAGTCCCCTCCCTTTCCTCTGGCTACTGATCAGTTTAGACTGTATGTTTCTCTAGTGTTTTTAGGCCCATGAGGAGTGTTCAAGGAAAGGCTGTACAAAAGAGAAGTATGTTTCATGTATTGATTTTGGTATCACCAACTTTTCTTTAGTGCTGCCTTCATTTACAAAAGTCCCCATGGACTTGACCATTCGAGCTGGGGCAATGGCACGTTTGGAATGTGCTGCAGTTGGGCATCCTGTCCCACAGATTGCTTGGCAGAAAGATGGTGGAACAGATTTTCCGGCGGCACGCAAGAGGCGCATGCATGTCATGCCTGAAGATGATGTGTTCTTTATTGTTGATGTAAAGATCGAGGACACAGGTGTTTACAGCTGTACAGCTCAAAACACTGCTGGAAGCATTTCAGCTAATGCAACATTAACAGTACTAGGTAAGATACTGGCAAACTTTAACAGCATAATCAATATTATGACTCAAAATAATAAAAGGTAGTTAATGTTTCTCAGTGTATACACATCTGGTATGCATGGGATGGAGGGAAGAAGGGGCTTCTGTTTTCATTTAGAGACTGTAGCTTTGTTTAACTTTTGATTTCTTGACATTTTGTTAATTGTTTTTATTGTAGTTCTCTGCATCTTAAGCATGTATGATGTAGCATTTTTACCCTGTAAAGTAATCAAGCATGTAAATTGGACCAGTTGACAAGTAGATTGTAGGCTTTAAGTACAAATTCTTGAGTTTCTTCTTAGAATGAGAGTAAGCTTTATTAGGCCTTACTGATGCATTTAATTCAGCTTTTCCTCTTGAGCTGTGAAGGAAAGGGACACTTCTTATTCTTGCGAGGTCATTAGGAAAAAACATGGAATATAAGCCTTGTGCTTTCTTTTCAGAAACACCATCATTTTTGCGGCCTTTGCTGGATCGAACTGTAACAAAAGGTGAAACTGCCGTCTTGCAGTGCATTGCTGGTGGTAGCCCTCCACCCCGACTGAACTGGACTAAGGATGACAGCCCTCTCATGGTAACAGAAAGACACTTCTTTGCTGCAGGCAATCAGTTACTAATTATTGTGGATACAGATGTAGAAGATGCCGGGAAATACACTTGTGAAATGTCTAATACACTTGGAACGGAACGAGGCAACATCCGACTTAATGTAATTCCTACTCCTACCTGTGACTCTCCTCAAAACGTTGCCCCATCACTTGATGATGATGGATGGGCCACAGTTGGCATTGTGATCATAGCTGTGGTTTGCTGTGTGGTGGGCACTTCCTTGGTGTGGGTGGTCATCATCTACCACACCAGAAGGAGAAATGAAGATTGCAGCATTACAAATACAGGTGCGTAAACTGAAGGTTTACCTTGGAAAGGAAAACAAATGTTTGTGGTTGCCTTGCAGTGACTTTATTGTAGGAGCGTTTGTGTGCTTTGACTCAGAGGCAGAAAGGTGAATTATTTGTTGCTTTCAGTGCTTTGCTGGCAAGTTCAAAAGTGTTTCTACAAACTGAAGTGTGTTGATGACTTTTGTATGTGTTTTGCTCTCCCACAGATGAAACAAATTTGCCTGCTGACATTCCAAGTTACCTGTCATCCCAGGGGACACTGGCTGAAAGGCAAGATGGATATGGCTCATCTGAAAATGGCAGTCACCACCAGTTCCTCTCATCTTCTACAGGAGGGTATTTCCTGCAGCAGAGGGACAGTAATGGTAGGTAGAAAAGGCTAAACAGATTTTTCATGTGACTTCAGGAGCTGCAGTTTGGCTATTGTCTTTCTAACGGATAAAAAGAACACTAAAGAAGCATCTTTACACAGTTTAATAGAGGACATGAAAATTCTTGCTTGGTTCTGTTCATCCAGATGACGTTATGGTGTTTATTTAAATCAGGAAGTTTTTCTCTAGTCTCAAGGGTAAATTTAAACTGATGAGGACATGTGCCATACAAGAGCATCCAAAAGAAATTACCATGGCATGTCTTTTCTCTTACAGCTTGAAAAGGGTGCTTTTAGAGGAGTGTAAAGCATGTGTAGTAATACCAGTGGAACTTTAGTATAACTCTTTAAACTTGCTGGTTAAAAAAAAATCATTTCAGTCAGAGTCAATAAAGAATTTAAGGTGACTGCAAGTTAAAAGCTGCAGTACTTGACATTTCTACCTGTGGCCCCAGAGAATCCTGTATATACTTGCACTAGGGAGGAAAAGGCACCTTTCTGGGAAAGGGCTTGGTGTTGAGACACTCAGGAGCTGGGACATGTGGGAATGGAGTGGTGGTGAGATAATTTTGCAGTTGTGGGGTAGTGAGAGGAACAGCCTCTTTGTGGATCAAGAACCAGAGTCTGTGTCCAAAGCTTTCAGGAGCCATTGAACTAAAAATCTTTATAGCTGTTTAGGCAGCCAGTGATTCCCTCAGATTCTTTCAACCAGGACTTTGACATTGACATTCTGCTTTTGAAAGAGGCTGTGAGACAGATAATGAATTTGTCTAGTGTGTTTTGGAAGAAGGAAGTCCCTGGTTCTGATCCCTGTAATTGGTTTGGTTTTGTTTTGTTATTCAATGATTTTACAGTGAAGACACATTCTCTGTCAACCTAATTAATCGAACAGTTGCTGGAGTTAGGATTCTCATCCAAAAGTTAGGTTAAACCTAGGCAAACTCTAAACTACACTATGAAATGTTGTTGAACACATGGGGTTCTTAAAACTTACTCAAGAAACTCTAAGCTGGAGATTCGAAAAATTGATGCTGACACATCAATTTTATTTTTAAGGCATTTGCCATCTAGATAACAGCAGTGAGACAGACTTGGAGGGTGTTGCAGATCCATTCCTTTGCCACTATCTGGGGACTTCGGGGACTTTGTATTTAAAAAGCAGCACTTACAGTTCTGACGCATTTGAAGCATACAGTACAAGTAAGTTCATTGGGGAGAGGTTTTAGTCCTAACTCAGTCTTTGTTAAGATGAATCTATATAAAATGAATTTTTCATTTCCTTTAGGTTGCAGCCCTGACCAGAGAACAGCAGGCTTGGGCCTTTACGAGTCTGGATGTTTAAAGAAAAAGGAATGCTGTCAATACTCACCTCCACAGGAAGATCCCTTTGACCAGTGTGTTGGCATTATTGGAACACAAGCTACAAGTAGCAGATTGATGAACTCTATTTATACTCAAAATGAAGGAACGGGACTGAAAAGCAGAAGTCTCAATTCCGACACATTTGATTTAAACAGAAGTTTGGAACCCTCATCTATTATGAGTAAAAGCACTTTCATGGGTATGTTCTAGCTATTGTTTTTTATTTAAGCTGCTGTTGTCTTTGCTGTCTTGTTTCCTGCCTACAACACCAAGCAAAACTGATTTCTCACCTTTTTCTTTCCCAAATGTTTGATGCTGAGGAACAGAAAAGTGGCTATAGTAAAACTGTGTAATGAGGATATTTAGATCACCAGATCTTCATAGTTCACACTTAATGTAAAAATCTCATCAGTGATGTGATTTTTATCTTCTGTCTTAATATAGCTGGCAGATTTCTGTAAAAGTTAGCATAGATAGCATAAATACACCTTAAGAAACTTCAGGCATACCAGAAGTTTTGCCTGACAGGCAAAAGGTGTGTAAGGAGGGCTCAGCGCAGGTGGGGAGAATTGAACTTGTGTGCATATGTATTGTATAGTACTGTCAGCCAGAACTATTTACCCTTCAAAATAAGGCAGTATGTAAAAATGCCCTCCTTTATCCCTCCTTTGTCATTTTCTCATGATGTGCATGATAAAAGAATTCCTGAAGTTCAGTTTAGGGTTTACAATTTTAATCCAGATTGCAGGGAGAAGTGGGGGAAGGAGAAAAGCATTGCTTTATCCTCGAAGCTCATTAAATTTTGGATGTTGGTTCGGTTGCTTGGTTTAAAATGCATACAAAACCACATATTGCTTTCATCTTTGTGATATCTTAGTGCCAAAACCAGCCCTGGTACCATGGATTGTCTCCCGGCTGGAGTGTCAGCACTGGCTGATCAAGATCTGGGTCTGCTGGCTCTGAAGGGGACCTGGGGGAATGTGCATCACTGGGCTCTTTGTTCTCAGAGGGTGGGGAGGGAGGCACAAGCTCTGAAGTTTTCCCCCTTCAGAAGCCAGATGTTCGAACTGTAAAATGTTGCAGATGCCAGGACATCTGGCAGAGACCCTGGGACTGCACACGGCCGGCCTCCTGGCTGCCTGCCACTATTGCTGTGGTGGGACCACGCAGATAGGGCTTTAGTATGTCTCCTGCAGAAAGCAGTCCAACTGTATGTTCGTATATCCAGCAGTTCATGTCACCCCAAGGGTGCATAGGCCTCAGTCTGCCTTAAAAGTCTCTGCAGAGTTACTTCTTTGATCAGTTCTCTAAGCGTACTACCCCACTTATATTGATTGCATTGTCATTGCCTTGGATGCTTCATAATCATTAGCACTCTTCCTTCAAAGAGCCTATGGCTAGATCTTGGATATGGTAGCTGTAGAAGAAATTGTGATTGATTTCTTTAGTTGTGAATTTGCTTCTTCAACATGGTCGTCAAATCCAAGCCCCATTTTGCCTGTGCAATCATAGTGAAGTCGGCAGCTGGCGTTAGCATCACAGTTGACGTACAAGCCAGAAAGTTCGTAGCTTGTATTTTTGTTTTCAAGACAGTTCATTTGTATCTTTGGTGCTGTGAGGAACATCCTTTCATACTGCATTAGGTCTAAACTGCTCTACAAATCATTGATGGAAGTAGGGGTTTTGTCCAGTTCCTTTTTTAGTAACTTCTCAGTTCAGAGTTTTACTTGAAACCTTTAGTTCTAACAAAAGCAGAAGTGTTGCATTTTGGGTTCAAAATTTATTTTGAAATGTAGTGTTCAATTGTTAATAAAAACTTGAGTTCTTCAGAGTCAGCCTGTGACACATTGTCCTCTGAAAATAAGTCCTTACAGACACTTGGACTTAGGATGGGTATGTCTTTACTCACTGAAAAAAGGAGGCCCTTCTTGTAGAGGTGTTGATGCTAACAGCTTCCCAGTGATAGAGAATGACACACACTGATTGTTTACTGGCTAGTAAATACAGATAATTGTTAATTATAGTTGAACTGAAATGTGTAATTCTCTTTGGGTTGCTACTGTTCTCTTTGCCCACAACTGACTGGATGATCAGTGGTGAATGCAGCATGTGGCTATCTGCATCTTTATTATTAATGGGAGATGCTAGCCAGAAGAAGATTCTGTTAGCATTCAGATTGCACTGTGGGACAATATTGTATAACCTGATAGGGATTGTGGGGTTACATTTTTTTTTAAATTCCTAGTTTATTTTTTCTGAGCTGCATGGCAGATTGCATGTGCCATTCATTTATTGAAGAACAAAACAGGGAGTGACTTTTGCATTAGAAAGTGTCTTATGATGTGTTTGCAGATTGATCCCTGTTCCTAACTCCCCCCTCACCACCCTACCCAAAGAAAAATGGGTAAGGAAGTAGTCATGAAAACAAAAGAAAGGAAGTTGTAGGTGGCTATGCAACTACCTGGAAATGTTTTTAATGTCTATTGTGGCAGAATCTTGCCTTATGCTTGTTATCACATGGATGTTTTCTTTAAAATGGTGGAACAGCATTTAAGTAAAATCTCACTTTGGTGAATTTCCTGTCAACCTTGCATTTCAATGTCACTTATGTACACTAGGGTGAGACACAAATCTTTTTGCATCAATATTTCTGTGCTCACTCTTTTACTGTCTTTCAGGAACATTTGGAAAGCCTTTATGGAGGCCTCAGCTGGACTCTCTTTCAAGCTGTAGACAGCCAGCAAATTGCCAACCAAAAACCTCCCATAATAATCATCATGTCTCACTGGACTTTGATGCAGAGGCAGATGAAGAGGGAAAGGAAAGGACAGTTTCTAGAGGAGAAAATAGCTTTTATACTTGCAAACAGTCCTTTGAAAACTTTAGGACTTCTACTTTCCAATCCTCTGATTCGGATACGTAGCTCCTTTTGGAATGAATGGTTTGTGGAACCAAAGAAATAATTTTACATACTACTACCTCAGTATGGAACTTTATTTAAAAAGGGAATAAGGAGAAGAAGGGAAGAAAGAAACCCCATGATGCTCTGAAATCAGAAGAAAAAAATATATATTTTTTTCCAATAAAGCATAATTTCCAAGATGCTCTACATTGGTTATACAGGGAAAAATCCTATATTTGTAATTATTTTATAGCCTTTTTTTAAATGCAAATAATATGTTTTGTAAATTAATGGTGTAAATAATACAGTGTATGTATTTCTATGTCAGACTTCATTTTCTTGAAATGAGTAGTAAGCATTCTAATTTTGTACTGTTACTTGTACCTTTTTACAAATGGAAACTACATGCTGTTTGCATGTACCATGCATCTTATTTGCACATTACTTTAATAAAATATGCTGCCATGTGGTCTCTGACCCACATTAATGTATGAAGAATGAAAAGTGTGAATTATGTTTGTAGACAGTATTGCAAATGTAGGTGCTTTCTGATGCGTGTTTGCACCTTCACTTGACTTAAACTTTTAGATTTACTGCGTAAAATATGTTCATCTTCAGAGAGTGGGTGTGGTCCTGCCACAGCTACTGGTAAGGTGGGTTGCAGCTATATGAACAAAACAAGGCTGTAAATCCTCCAGTTTGTGAATTCCCCCTGTCAGATATGCACACACATGCTCTCAGTTTTCGTGCCTGTGAGGCTGTAGTACAGCAGTTTCCCTGTGCCTTTGTTAGTGTGCCTGCATCTGGTGTAGGGATATACACAGTAGATGCACAAATTCATATCGAGCTATTTGGCAAAAGAAAAAAAAAGCACTGGATGTCTGCCTGGTAACCTAGCTTTTCTCTGAGTGGCTTAGTGTCAAGTGTTTGCCAAATACTCAGTGCATGCCTGAGTCCTTGCTTTCCCATACCCTTTCTCCCTGTTTTTTCCTTCTGCAGCCACTCCCTGCTTAACATGAGGAGGTAATCCAAGAACACAATAATGTTTTTTTTTTATTTAATTCATGCTTCTGTTCCTTACTTGGCTGCCCTTCTCTGGTTACAGATGAGATCTGTGCTTTATTTAATTGCTCAGTCAAGTTGAGAAATTGTAGACTCTTGCTGGATTATATTTGTAGTAATGAACCCAGTATCTTTACCTATCCAAGACGGAGAGGATTGCAGATTGCTTACTATAAAACAGTAGTTAAACCTGAGTGAAAACAGTCTTTATTTTGTTTTTATTTTCCATGTACAGATGCCTATTGTTTAAAAAAGCTGTGAATCATGTTGTCATCACTGCACTAAAACAGCAAGACTTCAAAATGGTTAATTCTACAGGACATTGGCTTTTTAAATGTGCCTGCTTTGAAGGTGCAAACTTACATGGTTGCCAAATAGCTTCTTTTAAACTAAATTAAAAGCAGCTGTTAGAGTAGGCCATCACAGACATCAGGGCAAAAGTGGGAGCAAAGATTTTGTTGCCTGGTGTAGCTGAACTAAGGGCTTGTAGTTGTCTGCAGCCAGAAACCTGGTACCCAGATTGCAATGCAATTTCCCTTTAATTTAGGCACCAGTATTAGAGGCAGGAAGTTAATCCATCCTTAGTCACTGGTGGTCTAAGTGTACAGAATGGATTTTGCGTGCTTTAGTTGATCATATTGCCAGATTTTTTGACTTATTGTTAATTTGTCTTCATTGCTGCCAGATGTGCTGATGTGGTGAAAGACATTGGTATGGGTATTTGATTATAATTAAGTACATTTGAAAGAGATTAATTTTTCCTCAGTTAAGCACAAACCTGTAGGTCAATAGGGCAAGAATCTGACATTTGATTCATTCAATATCTCTCCTTTTTCTCTCCCAAACCCCACTCTCCAGTGGCCCTGTTTTTAGGGAGAGGAGAGCTGGGGCCTGTGATAGCTCCTGTTTATAAGCAGACAGTGCTTTCTGACATACTAAAAAATACCCAAGTTAAAAACAGCAACTCCATATTTAGTGTTTATCCTTAAGAACTCCATGTTAAAGGTCCATCATGAAAAACAAGCTTTAAATTCTGTAGTGGGTGAAGGTTGAAAACAGTGGCAATGTCATTCCTTTTTCATCTCCTTTGCAAAGATACTAATCTTCCGAAGGCTTAGATATCTGTGCCTAAATAAATGTTCAGGGTCAATGGCTGAATTTTAAGTGTTATTTATCAAGTTACATTTAGCAATCTAGACATAGGAATTACTTAAAATTTTATTTGATGCTTTAAATGCCCAGAAATGGAAATGAAAGCTCCCAAGTCCTTTCTGCTAGCTTGAGTTTTTATGTTTTATACGTGGATTGTGCTTAAATATACAGTGGGTATCTGTAAAGTGCAAGATATACTGTAAAGTTTCAATATCTTAGTAGTTCTTTTCAAACCAATGATGTTACCAAACACCTATTTTAAAGGCTTGGAAGTTTGCTTATTTGGGGCTTTTTTGTTTTTCCTGCCCTCTAAGATGCAGATGTTAGTGAGCTGGTAGTTGGGTATTTACTCAGCTGAAAACTAAATCAGGGGAAATAAATTGCAGCCAACCCTGAGTAAAGCTTACACTGCATCTCAAGAGTTACAATGAGAAACAAGTGTTGTGTTGCTGAATGACAAAACAGACATTTTTCGGTTTTATGACCAGGAGCAGCTGGAATCTTTCTGTTGGCTCATTTAAGACTTGTAGAATGTTCTTTAAGGGCAGTAGCCACTTAATGCTTTACACAACAAAAAGTTTTGCCTGTTGAATTCACACAAGCAGTTGCTGAGGTATAGTTTCTGCAAGCCTTAAATAGTTTAGATAAATAGAGTTAATCATTTACCACAATTTCTCTGGCACAAGCATTTCCTAAATGAGTAACCTAAATGGTGTCTGAGATGACATTGCATACTGAAGGGTGTTACAACACAACCTTATGGAGTACAGCTGTAATTCAGCAGCAAATGCTTTAATTTGGAATTCATAACATAAGAGGATCTTGAAAAATGGCAAAGAGTTAGATGCAAAGCTTTCTCCAACTGAGGGCTCATTAGTGTCACCAAACATTTCTTATTTCAGTCTTGGGGAGCTCTTGAACACTTAAGCCTTATTCCTTGAGCTGCTTCAAGGAAGCTTAAAACTAAGACTTAGCTTTGCACTGCAAACATTTTTGTTCTGCCAGCCTTACAAATTAGGACTATAATTGGCCATTGTGTTTCTTCTTGAATATAAACATAAGGAGAAATTCTGTCAGCTCCCTGCAAGATTTCTTCTTGGGGATATGACACATCTCAGAGAACTATACTTTCTCAGTGAAGTCTTGTTTTTTGCTCACTTTGTGTATTGCTTTGTCATAGAGAATGTGTCTTGACTAGTTGGATGTTAGTTAAGAAGCCTTGTGAAATTATTTCATTAAAAGAACAGAGAGGGGAATCTCAGCCTGTTTAGTGAAGGGAAAAAACAAACATGTAGAACAACATGTAGTGTGTGTACATACCATTTTATTTTGATTAAGAACTTTCCAGATGCCTTCTGTTTTTATATTTCAGGGAACTGTTACAGGAAGGAATAAAATCTGCAATGTCTTGACTCACTGATGTGTGGCAAACAATGCTTTTCGTGTTTGTTGTGCTTAATTATTAAGGGGTCAGTTATTCCCCTGAAATAAATATATATGCACGCCTGATCTCTTACCAGAAGGCACAGGTGGCCTCTCCCATGCTGCTCTTTTTCTCAAAGCTCAATACTGCTCCCATGTCCTCAGGGGGACCCTCTTTGCTCACCTGTGCTCCTCAGTTACCAGTTTCTCTGCTTGCCCTGGCACTGTGGCGAGAGGCTGGGACAAATGGACTCCATTTAGAGAGCACAGTGCAATTGCAGGCAGCAAGCAGCACTTGTGTGCTGGAAGAGAGGAGGAGGAAGTGTTGGAGAGAGAGGCTAGCCACAGCTTTAGGAAGAACTTGGTATGAGTGCTCAGAAAATGCATAATTCAGGAGATGGGGATTAAATATTTATAGGACAATGTTATAAGCATAATAAAGAGCATTTTTGTACTTCACAAGATTTACAATGCTTTTTGTATATTTAATTCCACTCACCCTCTATGCTTTCAAGTGCCAAAAGCAGCAGTGCACGAAAGAGCACATCATCTGCAGATTTACCTCTTACTGCATCTAAAATCTCCTTTTCTGGTAGACAAGAAACAAGATCCATTTGTTTTTCTGTGTTTGGGTTCAAGACTGAATATTGCTGGTGCAGTGCATAGTTTCCCAGAGTCATGTGGTCTGTGGGGTCCACTGTGTCAGAATATGTGTAATCACTATGACTCAAGAATGCCATGGGACAGCAGGACCTGAGGGTGAAGTTGGTAGCAGTTCTAAATTCACTGCTTGTAAAACAAATTTAGGCCTTTTTTACTTCAGAAATTTTTTCCCCACACAGCAGAGAGCAGAACCATAAATTACTCTAGATGAGACTACTGAATAGCACTTCTGCATGATCCCTGGACCTCAGCCATCAGCAAGGGCACTGCTGTTATTGCTATTCAGTTTGGCTGTTGACCATGGGCTGTTGACCAGCAATTTCAGTGCAGGAGTTTGCAGTCTGAGTACCTCCATGTACTCTTTTCTGAAACTAATGGTGGCCAGTTTTAGGTGGCCATTTCAAATACGGCATTGGAAATTAAGATCTAACTTAGCTTACAGAGGTAGTAAGATCCTATGGATATAAAACAGGCTTTGGGATTTTGTAGGCCCGTACTTTGGAAGGCTGGTATGCGACATTGTCCAAAGACACACTCATTTTTCATAGCAATATGGGATGTACTTACTTTCAGCACTTCCTTTGTAGGTGTGCATGGACAAGCCATGACTTATGATTTGGGTCTGCTGCTGGATTATCAAAATTCAAGTATTGATTATAGAGCCATATGAAATAACATCTTTTTGGACAGTGAAGCTTCAGATTCTTTTATCAAAATCATGCAAAGCCGCATCAGTTCCTATCCAGTTAAACAAGCGACCTGTGGTAGTGTTCCTGGTGTTCAGCTTACTTATTTTATGAATCACTGAAGAAATACTGTCACGGAGGAATAGGCATTGATGTCCTTTGGTTGCTTACAAAATGTTTGCAAAATGCTTGCATTTTGTTTTGCTGTGACATGACGAATTTGGGGCTCCATTCAGCCTCTGTTCATCAACAAATAGTGGACTGCTTTCATCCTTTTTTTCATAGATGTGCCAGCACAAACATACCTAGTTCTGTGTTGGGCTGGCATGCTACATGTTAAGGGAGTAGTCAGAACTACTGTAAGGCAGAGCTGCAGAGATACCATAAAGGGAATTCAGGAGAGGAGGGCAATAGTTCCCCTCTATGGAGGGGTTTTGAATAGTTCGCTTGTTCCAAGGAAGTAACTTGTGCAGGTTTTAAGATTTACTCCTCATAATTCTATAAGCTTATCAAGGAGTTAAATCTGCCACTTTATTAGCCTTTGAATGGGAAAGGTGTGCATTTTCTGCGCAACAAAGTACTATGGAGTTTTTGGAACTGCTTTTCAATTTCTTTGTGATTCTAGACCCTTAGAAGTAAGCAGAAGGACTTAGTCCTTCCTTTGGCATGAGGAGATCCCTCATGATGTGCCTTACTACATGCAGAAGAATTTTGCAGTCTGTTGAATAATCAGAGAGCTCAGACAAAAAATATTTGATTCACTGGTACCACATAATAATTTTTAACACATCTCCAAGTGAGTCTTTTGTTCTGTATTTTTTAATCACTGTGGCTGACTGGCACAGCAATGAAGAAGCTGCTGTTTGAGTAAGCATATATAATTAAGCTAACTCATACCTGAAACTAGCCACTCTCCTGGCTTAAAATAAACTGTATTTGTACTGCTACCTGCTGTGGGTCTGCACACCAGCAGCATCAAGAAAGCATCAATGCTACAGCAGCCAGCTGCCCATAGCCTGGCCTCTGCCACAGAGTGGTTGGATTCTTTATTAGTGTAAAGTTCTTTCTCTATTAACCTTCCCTCAGGAAAGGGGAAACATGGCCTCCATTGTAATTAGCTTACACAGCCTTCCATGTAAGCTGAAGAATGGAAAGTGTCAGGGGTGCTTGCAGCAGCCTCGTGGGTATTTGCTGTTAGCAGGGAAAAGTTAATCTGCTCTCAGATTTTGGCAAGGGCACAAAAACCCACGTGTAAAAATGTTCTTAGAATGAATTAAATTTCACATAAATGTGACCACACAGTAGGTAAAGTAGTAAAATGGCGGTGGTGATGGAAAATATGACTAATCAGAAAGCTGCATTAACTTAATGAATAAAATTATCGTTTAACATAAACTGAGGTACTTAAGTGCCTTATTTTAAAAATGTGGTTGTTTATTGTTCTGTAGCTTATAACAACTGTGTTATTTCAACTAGCAGCACACTTTAGCAGTTTGGTCTGAAAGAGCATTTATATTCAGAGTATGGGGGTTTTCTTGAAAAATAAAAACGATAACTCAAAAAGCAACTCTGTGACACTGAGTCACTGAACTTGTTTTACTAAGTGGTTTAAATCAGAACATGAAAAAATTGTGAAATATATAAATGTTTCTGATTTTTCACTTTGAAATTACTTGTCTCAAAATTATTTTCATTTTTGTTTTTGAATTCTCCCTTTGCCATTTGGAACTGGAATATAAAGTGCAGACCTCCTTGGGTTATCAGGGCAGCACAGATCGGGCACACAGCTGGAGTGTGCAGATCTGTTGCTTGTTCTTTCCCTGCTGCACGTCCCTCTTCCCAAATCCATTTGATATGAGTTGGGCAGGTCCTTGTGGATTGATTCTCCTTCCTACCAGAGCATGTTTCTCTCCGTGATTTTTTCTTGAAAGTACTGACTCAACAAGTTTCTACAATCATAAAGTGTCAGGCCTGTTGTTTTTCTGTGTGATTAGAAATGTTCTGCTCCCTGTGCGCTTTGAGAGCTGTCGCAGGCTGGTCCCAAGGTGGATTCGGAGCAAGCCCCAATGGCCTCTCAGCGTGGCTGTGTGTGCTGTTGTCAGGGAAGCCACAGTGGCTGCCTTGCTCTCCACTGCTCCTACCCTGGGGATGCCCTGATCCAGAGATCTCAAACAGCACCTCGGATTCAGGAGCTGTGCAAGCAATGCCCAAACCATCTCTTCCGTTAAACTGAAGTGCAAAAAAAAGGCTGCATCAGATAGTTATCTCTGAGACAGGGCAGCTGAGGGAACATCTTGGAGTCTATAATGTCTGGGCACTGTTCAGGTGCAGAGGCTGAGGAGAGGGGTCTAGGAAAGGCATTCCTACCTCTTTCCTCCACCCAAAGCTTTCCAGCTGTTCAGTAGTGTTGGGCCTCTTTTCTCCTCACAAAACATTCCTAAAGGGAAAAGTAGGTATTTGCTCTTATTTGCTCTTATAGTTCACAGCAATTACAAAGTAACTATTTTATGTTTGGTGGGATTTTTTCTTTTTTCTTTTTTTTTTCTTAATGAGGTCTTTCACAAAGGAGTTTTAAGCTTATGCAGGCTTCCTGCTCAAGCTTCATGTATTTGTCAGGAAAGAAAAAAAAGGGTCTGCTTTTTTGAGGGCCAGGTGTTTTATACGGCTAACTTAAGATGTGCCTGAAAAGGCTGTGGTTATTTTCCTGTCTGAAAAGTTCTGTATTTATTTGGGTTGTTTCCCTTCCTTTTTGTAGCATTGCGTACATAACCGTTCAAACATGCTGTTTATTTCTGTGTTTTCTGTTTGTGAATCCCCTATGACCATTAATTTCTTTGGAATGCTGGAATTGAAAGTGGACATTAGTTTCCTCCTCTCCTCAAATATTCTTACAGATGTTGCTGTAAATCAATTGCAGGGCTGACATAGCATTTGGCTGCCTGACAAATGTGCCATAATAACGCAGCTCAGTAAAATGTGGAATTTCTGAGGTAGTTCTTGAAACTTTTTCGAAGCAGTTATAAATTCTCATCCATGTCAGCAAAGGTGGAAAGACAGTCACAAATAATATGTGCACGTGTGTGCATAGAGGGTGAGGTGTAGAGGTTGCCTGTACTTATTCCTTCTTGAGTCCTCTAGGTGGTTCACCACTTCCATTATTTAATTCAGCTACTTGAAACAAATTAGAGAAAGAAATACTCTCATTAAACTCGAAATGATCTTGCTAGCAAAGTTTTGGGGAGAGAATGTGTGCCTGAAAATTGAAGCAAGGAGTCTGGGGCAACTGAAGGTTGGAGCTGGGCCTGGCAAACCATGACAAACTTCACAGCAGCCCCTCAGGTAATGATAAAAGGGACATTTCAGGTACCCACCATGAGGTTTTGCTTCTGGGAGGGCTGAGCCAAGCTGCTCTTGGTCTTCAAGAGCTGGTAGTTCACAGCTCTGGGCAGGGAAGGGAATGTGTTGTCCCCAGACCTTTTGCTTTCCTGTTTCCTTGTGTGATCAGTTCCAAGAGGCGAGATGTTTGGATGTTGTTATTTTTTCACAGCTAATCCTACGGGATGGTCCATGTAGACAAGGCAGCCCCCATTCAGCCTTCCTGAATTCTGCCTCCCTGGTGAGAACTTGCTTTTCATCTGAACACGTGCTGAGCCTGGCCATCCTTTCCCCAAAATTGAGAATTTTCTGTTTCCTTTGAGTAAGACTACTCAGGAGTTATTGCACAATAGCTGAGGGAAAAACATTTGGAAGAATCTTAGAATTTGATGAGCTGCTTTTGTTGAACTACTTGTGAGGAAGCTAGGCAGAAATTCTGGGAACACTGATTTTAGAAATATTGCCTCTTCTTACAACGAATGATAAGAAGTATATTTGCTTAAAAACTAGATAATAATCTCACCTTAGAAACTTGTTTCTTAGCTATTATTTCAGTCATCACTACAGAAACATGATTTAGAACAGAGTTCCAGCTTACACTACATAATAATATTTGTAGAGCATGGAAACGGTGATGAACATCAAGCTGCACACAAAACTAGTGTTAAAAGAATATTTATTCTCATATCTAGAGACTTTAAAATCATGTGGTTTTAAAGGTAAAACTGAGTATTTGGCCTTGTCAAAGTCTTCATGAACTGTCTGTCTTTAGCTGCTTGGAAGCAAACAATTTTCTAAATCCAGTAATGTAGTAGGTATATGGTGTTCTCATTTCTTATATTTTAAATATAGTCCACCACTAAATGCAACACAATTTTCAAGAGAAAAGGAGTATTCGAATTCAAATTTGTGGAATAAATCAGATAGCATACTTGGAAGACTAACCAGTAAGTAATCTATTTTTTTTCTGGTTTATGATTATTAGTGTTTATACCAGCATTTCCCAAAACAGAGCATGTTTAAACCTAGGTGCTCTCATTCATCAAAGTATTTGATTTTATGGAAAATTTATAATTCTATTCTCAACAGACTTTAAAATCTGCCTACTTTTAAAAACTATTATTCCCCTGCGTGTTGCAAATTAGGATACTTCTAGATCCCATATAATTTAAAACCAGTTGATCTGAAAGGTCAGGTACTGGACCCAAAATAATGTAATTTCCCTAAGTGATAAAGCGGTCATTCCTTGTTACTGCTTCCTGATCCTTTTGTGGTGTCAAAAGCCACAAAAGACACATCTTGTGATGAAAAGCCATGCAAGACTGGCTTCCACTTGGTAACACTCCTGCCTTGGACCTCAAGCTTTCACAGAGAAGGCAAGGGCCAAAATAAGGATGTGGTCTTGTGAGGTAGCTTGTATGGTTTTATCCACAGCTTAAGGTGGAAAGACTCAATAGATGTGGAGGGAAGGAAATGCAGGAAAAGAGAGAGAGAGGAACTATGGTGTGGAGGGATATAAGGAGTAGACCATAGAGATATGCATGGACTGGGAGGAATAGGAGTGATCAAGTACCTAAAAACTCTGAGGAAGTCCAAACAAACCAGCAGAAACGGTCTGACTGGCTCATCCCTGCAGCCGTGTCTGTAGGCTGGTGGTTGGGTTGGGAGGAAGGAGAAGATAAAATTGAAGAGTTGCCACAAAGAGGAGCTGCTCTTCACAGTATGAGCTATTCTGAACAAATTTAAATGTCTGTCCTGCCACAGATCCTTACAAAAATACTTCCACTGCCTTGTATTAGCACCACTCAAGCCACACACTTCAAAGATAATTCTCATCTTCAGGTGCACCATGAAAAGCCCTTTCTGTACAGTCTTCAAAGGAAGTTTTTTCTCACACAAGCAGATACAGGTGGTAGTTAGGGCTTGGATTCCTCCTGATTCCTTTTAGCTGATGGAAGGCTGGGCCTGTAGCCTATGGTAGCTGTCTTTGATTCCTCAGGACTCAAGGTATATATGATAACCATCTCAGGAGACACTTCTCCCCATGTCTTGGAAACCCATCTGAGAAGGAGCTGCACTGTTGTTCAAGGCTGACCACAATTCTGCTGACAACCTCAGAAAACAGATCTAATTAAAAGCTTAACTTCTGGTCAGATAGGGATAGGTCAGTATATCTTGTGCTATAACAATCTTTGTTACTCACTAGAAATGAGAAAAAAGAGTACAGTTCAGCTGACTTCAGAAAGCCCCAAACAATTTTATAGAAGCTGCAAAAAAAAAAAAAAAACCCAGATATTTAATTGTAATTTGTTGCATCTGATGATGAAGCTGAGCTCATTACCACAATACCCTTTTCTGATGATTTTAAATGCTTATAATAGGAATGGAGTTGGGTCTATTTTGACAATACTATGACAAGGAAATTATTGCAGAAAGTGTTCCTTTGTAAAAGCCATTTGTGTTTCCTCCTTCAATCCATTTAGAAAGGTGCGCTAAAATTGACTTTCTCACAAATGTAGGAGCCTCCTTCTGATTTTCAGCCCAAATTTATCCAGGACAGATATTTGCTCCTTAGAATAACAGCTTTCTGTTCCTGAAAGTGGATGGAACAGTATCCAATATGTAGATTCCAATGTTTTCATAAAGACCAAACATATTCCTTCTCTGCCTTCCTGGTCTAGAGAAGCCACATTTCTGTACTTTCCTTTGAATATCTTGTGTCTTTTCCTTAACATTTTGGGCATCTCTTTCCTCTAAATTTATAAATCAAATAAAGAATCACTGTAAATCAACAATGGCAATCATCTGAAAAATTAGCTTTACTCAAAACTTTGAGTTAAATGCTGACTAATGTAGCTCCAGGAAGGAAGAAATCAATTTCTGTTGAGCAGAATCACAAAAAGGTTCTGACTTCTTCTAAAATGGGATGAGTTACACAGGGTGTAAGTTGGCCTTGTTTGATGGCAATGGTAATATCCTTATTTAAATTAGGATTTTATTAGTGTTCTAGCAGTTAAGAATAGGATGACTGAAGGGGCTGGTTACAGTGATAGGGAACACTGGGTTTGGATCTTTCTGTTAAAATTATCTAATCTCTCAATAATGCAGGAAGCAGTTAATTGGCATTTGCAACTATTGGAAATAAAACAATTTGGTCAAAATTCAAAATGTCCTACTTCTCAAAAACATGAATTTTAATGAAAAGCAAGAACATATTCTGACACTTTAGCTTGTCTGATCTCCATTCTAATCACACTGAAGGTTAGTTGTTTGAAGCACTTGAATAATTTTAACTACACTGTACCAATTTATCATTCTAGGTTTAAATTTGAAATTAAATATACAGAAGGCAGTGAAAGTAAAAAAGCAAAGTCTCAGCTTTCCTGAGCAAGTAACTAACTAAGCAAATGAAGTCACATTCAGACTGCTCACATGTTCAATATTATTGCAGCTCCCTTCAAAACTTAGTGGGTTTGGTTTTTTTTTGCTTATCTCCATTTTGCTTTCAGCTGAGATGCACCATGAAAGAAATATGGCCTTTTCTCTGAGTTTATAATTGCTTGAATTATAAGCTTCCTGTGGGAATGGCTACCATGCTGTTATGCTTAGGCATTTATGAAATGTCTCTGTTTCTGTCTGTGTCCTGACATGGGGCAAAGGCCAAGCAGGAAAAGCAGGTTATTCTTTACAGGGGTCATTCCTTTGGGAAGCAGAGGGACCCTCACAGCTGCCTGCAGAGCATTCCCAGTTCCAGCTTATTTCACCTCTCAAGACCAGCTTTGGGCACCAAATGTTTCTTTTTATTCTGTGATTCTTCACACTCCTCATGATTTCACAAATCAGGCAGCTGACTTTGTTCTGCAGCTGCAGGATGAATCTGCATTAGCTCAAAATGTGCTGACTTCTAACTTTGGCTTGGGTTTCACTTGTGTGTATTTGCTAAAGGCTTTAGGTGTATCATACTCACCCATGCCTGGCAGACTCTGGCTGAGCCCATGGCCGGGACAGCCCTTGGGAAGCGCCTGTGTTTCTCTAATGACAGGAAAATGTACTTGTGGCAGAGGCCTTGGGAAACTTCTTGGTTAGCAAGAACCACTCCTGAGCTTTTGCTTTGTGTTGCTCTCCTCACGCATGATGGAGAGAGTACTTCATCACTAACACCCATTCAGAAATGCATTTGTGTATGAGGTTCTCACAGCTAGGATTTCAGTATTAAGCTGGGCGGAACTGTAAAGTCTTTGTTTAAGCACAGAAATGTGAAAACAGGCACAATTTTTATCACACATTCCCCAAAGACCTAATATATTCAATCTTATTCTGAATCCTGAGAGGTGAGGCTGTAGAACATGAGGCTGTATTGTATTTAATTTACTGTTTTAGTATGAAATGATCCACCAGGTAGATATTTATTTTGTAAGTTTGAATGGGAGAATTATATTTTGGTGCTGTAAAACTCTCATAACTTTATACTACCAGCAAGATAAATAAATAAAAGATATTATGTTTCTTAAGATACAGAATAGAAAAAGAGATTAACAAATTTTTTCCAACAAAAATATTGTTCCATATCGATGCAATCCTGAAAAAAATGTTGACCTTGTGAAATAGCTGTAGACTGAAACAAAGTAATTTTATTTTATGTTTTCCAAGTTTGAATCTTTCAATTTTAGTTTCCTATAGAGAAATTTCAAAGGAGTTCCAAAGCAGTATCCTCAAGTTTTCAGAAATGTCTAAATGTCTTTACCAGTTTGCATGATGAACCAGAAATATCTGGTATTATGACACATCAAAAGCCTGTCTTTCTTATATTAGAAATATTTACTCTGTATCCATAAATGTGCACAGCAAAATGAGATTTCCCGACTGGGGCCTGGCAGAAAGATGGGAGTATTTTATTGTCTTAACATCTCTGTTTCCCTGTTCAGGCCTTATCTTTTTTTTTTTTTTTGAGTGAATCAGCCAGATCCTTCTGTAATTAAATTAATATGTGCTTCTGGGGACAACTGCGTTTGAGTCTGTTCCCAGTGATCAGCTGGGGAAGGAGGAGCAGTGGTGCCCCTGCAGAGCCTACTCACATGCCTTCAAATCAGGGATTCCAAAACATTTTATGGGCTGTAGCACAGTCCTTACAACGTTGCAGGGATTGTATGTTGAAAAAAAGGGGGAAGGAAGGAAGGAAGGAAGGAAGGAAGGAAGGAAGGAAGGAAGGAAGGAAGGAAGGAAGGAAGGAAGGAAGGTTGGTTCTCAAGAAATAATGACTTTGCAGAGGTGCCAAATGGAGCCTAGAGGGGACCCAGGCTTTTTGGAAGAGTCCAGGGCTTTGTAGCAGAATTTGTCCTAAGCAGCGTGCACACAAGCCACACCGTGTCATTTGATCTAGAGCCAGGTATGGTCCCTTGAGGGGATGGCTCTGATGTCTCTGTGATGCAAAACAAGTACTGGCATCTTGAAAGTGCATTTTAGGTTTTTGACTGTATGAATTCCCAACCTGATCCCCTTTAGGAGCTACAACATCATCAGTCTCTATGAGCAGGCAAGGAAGGAAGAAGAATACCTTTAGGAATACCTATCAGTTTGGGTTTATTTGGGGTGTTTGTGTGTGTTTTCACTTATTCAAGGGGCCTCTGAAGAAAGTATATGATTACGCACTATTTTTAATAAAGCTGTGGTTATGAACTTTGTTTTCATAGTGAAGGCATGTGAAATGAGAAAAGGGAAGGAGAGGGCTGTGAAAGACCTTTAGGGGTAAAAAGGGAGGCTGTCCCAGCCTTGACTCCTCCCAATGCCTTGTGGACCCCAAGCACTGATGCAGAAAAGGCCAAGATGATGTGAAAGGACTGCTCAGCAATAGATAAATCATTGGAGTGTTACTGACATTGGTCCAGTCACAAATCCAAAACATATTGCTCCATTCAAACTATTATAAAGAAAGTTAGTTGTGTCCCAGTGAAAACCAGTACAGGAGGAAGAGGCACAGATCATAATTGGGGAATATTTTTAATTTTTACCTGATAGCATTCTTTTTTACTTATTTTTAAATGCCCTTTCTGTTTTATCCCATTACATTTTTAGTTACTTCCAAGACATGCAATATGGCTTCTTGTCCTTGCTAAAATTAACTAGCATTAGACAAGTCAGCATTTCACCTAGAAACTTCTAAGGAAAAAAAAACTTGTAATAAATTATAAGTAATATTTTTGCAGGTAAACCCTATTTGGTGAATTTCCATACCCAATAGAATATGAATTGGGAAAGCAAGCTCTTTTAAAAATTAATAAGAACTTTTCAGAAAAAGAAATTTGCAGAAAAGGTCATAGTTTCAAAATTTGGAAAACAGCCATAAAGTCATCTAATCAGCATTCCCTGGGGAACACTTATTCAGGGCAAAATAAATCAGATTAACTGAAATAATTGCCTTCCAGAAATAATTTGATCAGCTCTCCATTTAACTTGACATTAATTTGACCAAAAAGAGGAAAACAAAGTAATGTCTGGGCTGGAACCTTCTGTTTATTGTTTCTTCCTTGTTAAAAAGCTCACAGATAATTTTTATTGGTAGCAATTTGGTGTTAGTAGATAACCAACAATTTATTACTAGACTCATGCCATATTGCTTCTTCAACTTGCAAAAACCCATTTCTTTCATCAATAAAACACTTTTTAATTTATCACCTCTTGAGAGCACTTAAGCAACTGTGATTCAATTAAACCAGTGTTCAATGTCTGTGCCTGTGGTCCACACTTGGCTGATAAAAGAAAAAGATGGGGCCCATTATACCTATTGATGGACGTTATCTTATTTATGGTTTTAACCTATAAGTCTTTAACAGTCACATGAGTTTTGCATGTGTGTGTGTGGAGAGTGCTGAGCTGATAAACGAAATCTACAAGTGCAACCTACACAGATGAAGGAGAAACACGTTTTAACATTTTATCTGTTTATAAACTGAATCTACAGCTTTTGGTTTTGTCTGTTCCAGAGGGCAATGTTTCCTCCTTACATGCACAACAGGGATGTTACAAGCAGTGCAACCTTTCCTAAACTGCAAGAGCCACCAATGCTATCTTAAGGGACTTTCACAAGGATTCAGTCTCTCATCCATTCTGTTTGCTTCCTAAACTCCTGTAATAGGCTTTCTGGCAATGATGTAATTTCAGCTTGTAATGTTCATGCATCAGAGAAAGGAAAATAGTCTTTAAAAAATATGCAGGTGAGGAAACTGAATCAGACAGCTGTAAACTGGTTTGTCAAAGGTCATGAAGAAAAAGCCAACAAATCTATTTTATATATGAATATACACACATATATATAGAGAGAGAGATACAGATAGAGATAGATAGATAGATAGATAGATAGATAGATAGATAGATAGATAGATAGGTATAGGTCCAAGCCCAGTTTGAATCCAGAGGAGAGCACAAAACTTCACAGGCATCTAAGCTAAGGGAATGAAGAACACAAAAATGGATAAACCCCAATCTTTTAAAATGTAAAAGGAAGAAAAAAATAGCATGATTGTACTGTTTTCAGTCTCTATTTATCTGCCATATTTCTCTCACAGGGAAGCTTTGAAACAGAGAGAATTTCAGAACACAAATGGAAGGATAGATAGTGAAAGGTTGTTGAAACTCTTACCCTGATGTCTATTCCACAGGCTTACCTAAATAATGCCTTTTGAAGCTGTTACATTGCAGGGGTTCAGAAGAACAAGGCAAAATGCTGTTTGTGTTTTTATTAATACGCTTGTGCAAAATGCAGCTTTCAGGGACATTGTCTCACAGGTATAACTGCCAAGATATTGCTTCAGAATCGAAACACAAAATCTTACTGACATGAAATTTGCATGAGGCTCCTTACTTAATAAAAGCTTTACAGGCCATGGAAAAGGCTGGGTGAATTTGAACTGCAAAAAATATTCTTGTAAAGAGAGGTTTAAATGAGCATGAAAACAGTAAGTTGGAACTGGTGGAATATTTTTGTTTAAAATTTTCTTTGGCATACAAAATCTTTTAACAAACTTTAATTCTTTTTTTTTCAGGAGCTCTGAGGAGCTCTATTTTTTCCTCTTTTATAAATGCCTTTTTTGTAAAGGCAAATAGAAAGGCATTCATATCAGATTTGTTGTTAAGGAAGAAATTTCCTTTTTCCCCACAATTTCATTGTGTCCAGCAGGTAGTGATGATGATGATGATGATGACACAGCAAGGATGGCTGAGCTGTCAAGTGAAAGTGGGAACCAGGAGATCCCCAGGGAAGGTGCAGTATTCCCCCAGAGATTTCTGATAGGAGTTTTTCATGAAAGAGATGTGAGAATTAAAGATTATTAACAATTTAATTTTTGGTTTTTTATGATTTTCTCAAACTTTTAATCACTGAAAAAGTATAAAGATGAGGGCTTTCTTTATTTTGTTTTGTTGTTTGTTTGTTGGGTCTGGGTTTTTTCCTCTCCTGACTCAAATGCTCTTCTGTGTTGTTGCTGCTCTGGTGTTGTTCCCAGTTTATTTAATCCAGCTGTTTGGGTAGGCATTCTGTTTTAGCTTGTGCTGAGCTGCTGATTTCTGACCATGGCTTTTACCTCTAATTTTGTACACAATGAACAAAATAGAAGAAAAACAAACAATAGCAAAACATGTCATGATCCTTTTCATATTTTCCATGGTTTTTGTTGATCATATGCACATCATTTGTCATGCTGCCAAGAGCATCTGAGCTTCAGTCAACTACCTTTGGGACTGTAATTTCTTTACGATCTATTCTCCTATTTATTTTGTTCTGAATGGTTTAGCAGTGCAACTTGGAAAAGATACAGGCAAAGGCCTTTGGACTAAGTTTCTGTTGAATTAACATACCATTGGCTACGAGCATAATGCATTTTGGGCTGGCAATTGCCCTTGAGAATACAAATCAAATTAATTTATTTTCTTTTTCAACTCCTATCTACTTGGAGCAGCAGACAATTCTTATCACAAGTTAATGCTATACTAGCAACATATTACAACTGGAGAAGGGTAATGGATACAAGAAGTTAATTCACCTGTTTATCTTGATATTTATCCTACATATGTTAATAGAATGTCTGCTACACAGAATTCATTGTATTTGGTTTCTTCTGCTTAGTTCTGGCATACAGAAATATAACTGCATTTTTTCAATTTTTTTCCTTTTTCTTTTTCTTTTATTATCTTTTTTTTTTTTAATGAAGTGAGGGAAGAGGAAAATTATTTGCATTATTCATAGAGAAAAAATATGGCCAAGTGGTAGTTTGGGCAAATTGAAGTAAATCATAGGGTAAATAGATTATTAAACCTAACTATCTAATGTACATAAGAACCCTGTATAGCTCTCTCTGGCTTATATTTCAGAAGGTGCCTTTGCAGTCAGACAACAGTGGTAGTTTTCAAAATGTCTCTAGTATAGGTATCTGTGTTGAAGAAATCTATATCTGATGGTATTTCAGTCTCCTTTTTCAGACTGCTATGAGAAACAGCTATTCCTAGGAAACCTCATCTCACCCTGATTAAGAGACTTACAGTATAATAATAAATGTAAGATTTAGTATTGCCATTTGCTCTCCAAAAAAAATAATCTGGCTGAGTAACCCAGATGCACCTGCCTTCTGCATCAGTCTGTTGAGATGAATGCCATTTACAATTTTTATAGAATTTGAAATCTTGCACTGTTTTTTGCTATTAGGATAATGTTATGTTTCAAAGCATGGCATGCTTTATGATAGTAGATAGCATCCTTTAATTATGAAAATGGTATATATTGTGTATTCAGGATCCTTAATAATTCTGCAGTGAATTAGAATCAAATATTGATTAATATGTTTCAATACAGAGATGACATTTAATCATATGCTTGAGTACGATCATCAAATATTTATGCATGTGGATCAATAAAGATTAAGAATAAAGTTCGCATGATACAAACAATTACTTAAAAGAAAAAATACAATTTTCTTATGAAGTAAAAATTAATAGTTAATGAAGCTATGTACCCTTGTGGATATATCTTAGATAGAGACTTGCATTTGTGACCCAGCAGGTGGTGAAAACATTGCAACTGCTCAAAAATATCAAGTGTTTGGCTATGTTGCTCCTGACCAAGTCAGCAGCTGAATTAAAATCCACTTACGTTAAAAAATTATATGAAAAATCTTGAAGTGAAAATCCCTGTGTCCATCTAGCTGCAGAATCGTAGTTAAAGGAGCAGTTGAGGTAGAGAAATCATAAAATTGTACAGTATGAACCCATCAATTCTGGGGAGTGAGATTAGAGCAGAGTCAGCACAGCCAGTCTCTGCCATCTGCTCCTGCAGTTTCTTGACCAGGTTGCAGATGGCAGGCAGTATTGTCCTTTTTGTGCTATTAAAAGTGCCATGTGCTGTCTTCTGCATCAAGGTGTTTGATGCAGTCCCAACTTCACACATTCTGAACGGAAATTCTTCAGAGCAGACTTGGACTGAGCCATAGGACTTTATCGTACACAAGTTGTCCATTGAAGCAATAAGATCACTAAATGTAAAGAGTAGGCAGTAACTAAGCTATAAGAACCAGTCCTAAATGAGCTAAAATGTGTACTGGAAGACAGGAATGAGTGTTTTTCCTCATAGTGTTGGATCCCGCTAAAGAAACTCTTCTGAACCAAGTCTCTAGATTAGCTCATTTAAAGTTAACATGGATATTTCTGCAAGGCTTTGCCCTCCTCACACATAGCCACACCTTCAGCGAGCTTGTCCAAACTACAGCAGAGGATGTTTTTATACATGTGAAATTACTGCATCAGAAATATACTCCATGGAGAAAAGACGGGCAAAAAGAAAAGAAAAGAATTTAACTAAATATTTTGCTCCTTTCAGCATGATCTCTACCAAAATTAAAAAGCTTGATGATGTAATTTTTAAAATTAATTTTCTCAGTATTTCTATGTATTATATTTCAGTATTTCTTTCTATTTTTATGTTTCTGTGTATATTATTTCAAAATGTAATTTCTTTTAAAGAAAGCCATCATTTAAATATTTATAAATGTTTTGCTAAAATATGAAAAACTGATTTTATTTTTTTTTCAGACCTATATCAGGGACCAAACATTACTTAATTATCAGGTTTTTAATACTAAAGATTACAGCCTCACAACAAAGCTTCCCATATCATGGAAAATATAATTTTGAGGAATTTGTACTTAGTGAATCTGTGCTGTGATATGCACAAGAAATACATATTTGAAAGAAATATTATTTAAACAAATGTGTATTATATTTATAATTATACATGATTATATATTAAGAATCTATATGATATTTATAATATGTTTAATCATCAAAAAGAAGGTGATTTAGGAAATCTATTTGGTGAGAAGTTTCTGGGTTTTTTTTTCTCTTTTTTACTCTTCATATTCTTTTCAAAACTACAAGTACCAGTACCTTTTGTAAAGAACAGTGGAGGAGGTGTGAAGAGATGAAGAATCTAGGAGGGCTCATCACTGGCTGAATGTTATTTTAAGGGAGAACAAGAAAATGGAGAACCTTGGTTACACAAAGACGGGTTCAGGGGATGACAATTCCATTAACGATGTAGAGAACAGAACTGAATGAATGAATCACACTCATAAAGGATCAGAGACTGAGGGTGAGGGCTCAGCCAGCATCTGAAATGAGAGGTCTACATCAAGCAAATGGAAATACCTCAGCTGCAAGTACGTTATGGCCATCCTCCGTTCTTTTATTATTTTCTTTGTTACTTTATTGCACTGGGAATTGTTCCTTGCTGTGAAAACCACAGAATCTTTCCTTAAAGAAATACAATTGGTTTTGTGATGTGGGTTTTTTAATTTCATAGCATATTATAAGACTATAATTTATTTTTAATTTACAAAAGAGAACAAGATTTTCAACCTGGGATGCAGAATCTCCTGTAGTAGAATCTGGATATTTCTTAGAGTAAATAAATCAAAAACATTTCAAATCTCTGATGCAAAAGAAAAAGGTATTTAAAATCTAAATATATGTAAAATAGTTTCAGGGAGAAAAAAGCAAAAACCAACAAGAGCACAATTGAATTAACTACCCCCCACAACTGTTATTAGCTGCTGATGTCCCTTGATGTAATTTGCTTTTGTGATGGCAATGCTTTCCCTTGTTGTGTCATTCCTCTTGATGCTAACAGCCTTCTGACCCTGTAGGATAGGATTTCCAGTTGGTAAAATGTAATCAGTCTTTTTGACTTTGAATTGTCTCTTTAAAAAAAGATGAGCCAAGCTAATTATTTGCACTTTCACCTTGTCCTCCACTTTTCAAAGGTGTATTCAACTTTGGGCAAACAAAGCAAAATTGATGATGCACTGTTAGAAAGTGACTCTTCCAATGCTGTGCAGTGGTACAAGTTCCTGAGGAAAAATTATTTTAATTTTCTCTATTTTTAAGTTGGAGACATCCTCAAAAAATGAACATTTTTGTTGTTAAACAAAGGAAGAGGTAAACAAGCAGTTAATGAATCACAAGGGGGAAAATCCAACCTGCTGAAATTCCACCAGAGTTTCAGGCCAACATGCACTTTTTTTGTCAAAGACACCAAAGGTGAGGCTAGAACCCAATGTATAATGTCAGATTCTCTTCTATGTAAAAAAAGCACATTATGTTTTTTCAGGTGAACATTTCTTAAGGCCTCATGCAACACCCAGGAATACAGAACACTTCCTATGTACTAATTTTATGTCTCACATTTTATGTTACATCCTTTTTGCCCAATATTTAATAATATTACATATTTTTATATCAGTTTAATTTTTTTTATTATCACAAGTTTGAAATTTATTTTCAGTTTCTCGACTGTCAAAACCAGACCATTTTCAACTCAATGAGTGCAGCTATTTATGTGTGTGTGTGTGTATACACACAGTGGAACAAAGTTGAGCCAGTCTGTATACACTCAATCCACTTGGGCCTTTGAATTAAGGCAGTGAAGGAAGGCAGCTGGGGAGGCCTGGTGGCAGCCAAGTCTTGAAATGTTAACAGAAGCAGCTAAAGAAACTCTGGCCAAGTCAGCAACACCACTTTCCCAACTGCATCCACAGCACTGAGTGCTGCCAGCAAAGCAGATTACAGGGTTTGGTTTATGAGTTCTTTGTCTGCCAGGCAGGCTTTGTGTGTGGCCATGTTTGTGGCAATTAGTCCTTGGGGAAGGAAGGATGGGTACCAACGCTAGTGTGCAAGGAGGGAATGAGCAGGTGTTCAGAAGTGTGCTTCTCTTCCCTCAGACATCACTGTCTGCCCTCCACGAGCCAAAAATGACATTACAAGGCTGGTCTGCTCTGTGTGGTCAGAGACTCAGTGTATGCAGTGGTCATTGAGCTCTGTAATTAATGTGGCTAAACTAAAGTGTCCAGCTGCTGGATCCCCATTTTGCCCTCAGATGCATGTGTGTGGCTTCTGTGCTCCAGTGGGAACAGGGTGTGCATGGCTGGGGAGGGGATCTGGCTCTGTGTGCACGCACTGGGGCTTCTGTGTGTACAACAGTTTCAGGGAGAAAGAGAAATGGAGCTTCCTGAATTATAATGTTCATTAGCTTCCCGTTTTCTTTCTGCACCAAATGTTACTATTTGCTCTCAGAGCTGAGGACTTTGATGTGCAGCAGTCTTCTTTGGCAAAGCATGTAGGTAATTTGGTGACCCTGTTTCAACCAAAGCAAAGCTTCTGTCCTAATCTCTAGCTGAACCACAGCCTGAGCTGTTTGGAAATGGAGAGGAGAGGAGAGGAGAGGAGAGGAGAGGAGAGGAGAGGAGAGGAGAGGAGAGGAGAGGAGAGGAGAGGAGAGGAGAGGAGAGGAGAGGAGAGGAGAGGAGAGAGGTAAAAAACCAAATGTTCTGTTTGTGTCTGAAATGTGAAACAGCAATGTCAAAATATCCCAGGAAGTCTATTCTTGCTGTACTACTTACCCAGCCAAAACCAAGTGCTTCTGGAAATCCTTCAAGAAATCCTATTAGAGCTATTTCCAGTCTTGCTTCCAGACCAGAGAGGCTTGGATAAGACATTCAAAAGTTTGAATGTTTATCAGCAACTTCTTCCTTTTGCCTCTCCTATGTAAACAAGAGTCCAGATTCATCATCAGCTTTTACGGATATGTCACTTCCTTCTGCAGACATCTCTGGCTGATTCTCCACCCATACATGTCAGAAAGTTGAAACAACTGAATTTAGCTTTTCTAATCATAAAGCAAAAAACGTAAGACAGGCAAGTTATTAAGCAAAATCCTATAACTGAGCACGAGTTGATGGTGATATTGTCCTTCCTCCTGTGTTCCCATTTGTGCATTGAAATATTTTGAACATCAATAGGTGTCCTCTTTGACTCAATAATTGCAGTTTATTCATGGTTAGTAACATGATTAACCATTTGCCTCTGGCTGCAGATGTGGTGTTGCATTTCTCTCTGTGCATCTATGTGAAGCTGAGTTTGTAGTTCAGGCAGCAGCTGTGACTGCTATTTTTACTCCATTTTTTCAGAGAAGAGCTAAGAATTTGAATTACTTGTTCTCTTTAAACTTAGCAATAATCTGTCCTGATTTCATTGTTCGCATAAGCATCCCCATTTGATTGGAATCTGGGACAGAGGTGGTTTATTCCATATTCTAACTAAACAGTTTTTCTCATTCCTTATTATACCAAAGAATTAAGTGCTGGAAATAACTGGAAAAATCAGTCAGTTTGACTAAGAATCAGAAAAGAACTATTCATAGCTATTCTGCTTCCTAAAACAAAATAGTTCTTTGATATATATATATATATACTATTTTTTTAAAGTATGCCATCCATAACTAAGCCTCCTTATTCTTATAGTCTAACAAATCTTTCAGTTTTCATTCCTGCTTGGTAGGTCCTCTCCAGTCAAGATTAACCTTTTAAAATATGATCTCTTACAAAAGCCTCAAAAGTGTAACTGTCTATAACCTTACTTTGAATTATTCAAATCCAATTTGTAATTCTGTTTGGTTTGAAATTAGTTGTATTGCATGACTCATAAGTTACATGTTCAAAAATGGACCAGTGTAGTCTAGTACCTCAACCTGTGACACAGGACATCAGGCTAGCCCGACTTAGATATTACTGGAGCTAAATCATGACCTTTGGAACAACCTTTTATATGTTTTTTTTCCTCACATAGGTCTAAGCAGGCCAAGATCACCTCATAACTTCAAAAGGTAAAGTGACTGGATTTTTTTGCTATGAGTCATGTTTTCTTATAATCTAATTATTCACACAAATCTTCCCTGAACTCTTTCCAAATATCAATCCTTGTACTTCAGGCAAAGGAATTTACTTGAGTATTCTAGTAAAGTTTACTTTGGAAGAAGTACATATATGTTATTTACTCTTTACACTTGCTGAGTAACCCCTATTTGCTAAATTCAAGGGTCTTGTTAGCCTTTCAAAACATGACTTTCACTTGAAGCTCAGATCAGTTTAGAGTAGGACCATCCCAATGTTTTTTCCCAGAATTACTCTTTCATGTGTTAACATCTCTCTTCTGTCGGTATGATTTACATCCTTTCTTCTTCAGTCTCCCTCTCTCTTCCTCTGCTTGTTCAAATCAAAACGCATACTGTTTGCAAGCTTATAGCTTATCAGGCAATAAAGAATGCCCTTTGTCAATAACATTTCTTCTTTATTATTTGCCAGACTCTAGTTCTTCCTGGTAATTGCAAACTTTGTTAACGATATTCTTATGTTACCTTCCAGGTCATTGATAAAAACTCATTAAAATATATTATGCAAGCATTGCCTGTGGGACCACACTAAAAGCACACCTGCTTGATGATAATTTCTCTGACGTCTGTCAATTAGTTAATGGATAATATATATAGTGCTCACTGTGTTAAATTTGTAGCATTTTAGACTTTTAATCAAACCGTCTTTGATACGCAAAGTTTCCACTGAGCTTTGGTCACTTATACTGATATTACTTCCTTTGTCAACTCAGCTTTTAATCTCATTAAAAAATATCATGTTTCCTTAAGAGAACCTGTTTAGCAGAAGACTAGTTTGAATGGCCTTCGTTACGTGTTATCATTTATTGATGTAATGAATCTATTCTACTATTTTGTTTAGGGTCAAGGTCAGCCTGATAGAATACCTTCAGGCAGTTTATCTAGTTTATCCCATATAAATACTGGTGCAGCATTAAATTTCTTCCAGTTTCTGAAATTATTCCAGTATTTCTAGAGTTATTGAAAATAGCAATAATAGCCTAAAGACCTTTCAGACACCTCTTAGGATTCATAACTTTTGTAGTACTTAAGTCATAGTTCATGAATATGTGAATGCTCTTGAAAACCTTGCCCAAAGACCTGGGCTGCTGAGGCACTAACTATGATTAGTGTAGATGTTATTAACAAAGAAAATAGTGTGGCTTTTTATCTTTTTCACTTTATATTTTTTATTTTTTTGTTCCATTCTCCTACCATGATAGGAAAAACCTTCAATATTATGACATATTTGAAAAGAAAAATATCTATGGTTAAGACACTTTGCTTGGATGGCACAGAAGAGGACACATAATTAAACATCCTAAGGTACTGGTTATAGCATTATTTATAATCTCAGCTAGAGGTCTCTCAGTGTGTGCTTGCCTAAATAATTTTGAATGTGTTAGATAACATTGTCTGAAAACAGACATCCTTTACCAGATCTCCCCTGACAAAATGGTGCCTTGCCCATACAGATCCCAGTTTCAAAAATATTTTATTATTGGCAAAGAAGATGCTGAGGAATATTCACTATGAAGCCTGGAAGAAGAAGGCAGTGAAGGCAGTCTGGCCATACTTTCACATTGCAGCTGAAGCAAAACTGGTCAAGCCTTGACTAAATGGCTGCTGTCACCTTCTCTTGTTCTCTCTTGTTGAATTTCATCTGTTTGTTCCATGAGCTATTTCTGCTTCTCCCCTGGCTTCTGTGGGGGTCAATTCAGGAGAAAGAGGCAGGATAAAAGTTTAAGATATGGAAAAGCAGAATAAATGAGGGATATTCTATTTGGAAATAAGCTGTTATATGTGGTTTAGATGCTAAAAAAAATATATATATATAAGACATCCAACAAAATAAGAACACATTAGCAGGATTTGAATACATGCTTTACATTTCTAGTTGAGTCTGAACCATCATTTATTAACTACAGATAAGACTTAGACTAAAGATGGTCCAAGTTGCAACCTAAACATATGTATTTAACTTTTTTTTGGTCACCACCATGAGTAGAATGACCAATGCTTTTTTTTTATTGCCGGTAACAACGAAACAACAAGAAATATGATTTAATCTAGTAAGAATTCTAAACTGCAACAATTTACCCTCTGAGAGCATCAATATGAAATACAGGAGCCATGAAAATATTAATAAATCTAATATTTAAGATGAGAATTTCTTTATCTTTTATTACTCATTAGTACAATTAAAGCATGGATAAATTATAGAGCTAGATATGCTTCTAAGAAAAAAGTGTGCAGTACAACAAAGAATTGAACTCAACTAGAATGATGTTTCAGAAAAGCCACAAATAAAATATTTGTTAAAAAGACTTAAAGGAAGCAATATATAGGAGACTGTTTGCATATTGTGTGCCAACACAAACACAACCACATAAATGCAAAACTAATTTGGAGAAGCAGTTTCTACACTGTAATTCCAATGGCTAAACCTGTGATTATGGCTGCAATCCTGCAATCCCCAGCAGTTGTACTGGGTTTGTTCAAGCCAGTAATTGAGTTGGACATTCCCACATTCTGACTGTTGCTAAATTCTTCTGATTCACCACACATAAAGAGCCTGAGAGCAGTGTTTTCTTTCTTCACAAGTCCATTGCCACCACTTTTTTAGTTCTGGATTTGATAACAGCCACCAACTAATTTCTAAAACCGTGCATACAGTTTTATATTGTTTGTCATAATTTTATCATCTCTAAATGTTTTTTTCCTATTTTGATTCTTTCTCAAGGTTTCCTTTCCCTATAGGCAACCTCTAATGCCCTTAGAATCCCACCTTTCTGGTTCCTATGATAATGTTATCAAACCCTGGCTTAATTTGTATTTTCTACATGTAACATGGTTTGCATGACTGCTTACTTGGCCCCTAAATAATGATCTGTATAATTTTCCTTTTTACCATACTCAATAACCTCTGAAATCTCATAAATTAAAATTTCATACTTGAAATGAGAATTTATGCCACCCTGCATTTGTAGACATTTAGAAACAATGCCATACCAAAATTTTCAAATACACGTCATAGAGGGGACTGATGATGTAAACTCTGTACTAGGTAACTGCTGTGAGAGAAAACTCAACAGGTGAAAATAGTTGAAAATGTTACTGGCTACAGAGAAAGAAAAGACCAATCTGTCCACCTGTCTCTACATATAATGATTGGCCCTATAGTCATTCTGAATGCAAGGGGAAAACATTGATGTGTTGCTTACGTCAACCAGGTAGAGTCCATGTCATCTACACTTCAGCACCAACTGAGAAAGAAATAGAAAGAAAAAAATATCTTTGAATAAAGAGTAAAAAAATAATTGTTAGTCAAGTCTGCCTCTTTGACAGGAGTTGCAAAGCTGTCAGTGAAAAGTGAGGATTTTTTAAAATTATTGAAAGAGATATCAAAAAGTTAATAACTATTTGGGGCTTGCTGATTGAGTTTCTTGAGAGCTTGAGGGGAAAGGAAAAGGTATATTATTTTTCTAATATTTGTGAGGCAAATTCCCAAGAGATGGAATTTCCATCAGAATATCAAATAACTGAAATTAAAAAAAAAAAGAGCACACATATTCATCCACTTCTTTTCTTTCATTGACTCCATAGTTTTACATTTAGGAATGATTAAATTCAAGTAAGTTGGAAAGACAGAAATGGACTTGATGAGCTTTAAAATTAAGGCAATATGGCAAAGAAAACCAAGGGCCAATGCCCAACTTACAGACGTTATGGAAATTACACATACCTGCCACCATAACAGGTTCAGCTTTAAGTTTCTGCTGAATTAATAAGCCAAGAATAGATTCTTGTATAACATCATTTTTATTAATAACAGTACAGCTTTCTTCAAGGAAAACCCTGGGCAATTCCACCATTGTGACCTGAATTCCCTGCCTGTCATTTGACTTTTCAGACCAGTTGTAACGTTGTGGTTTGAGACCTTTCTGCCCCTGGGTCCTTCCATTGTCTCTAGATGAGCATTTTCCTTTCTACTCTGGAAGGCTGTGCTTCTGTTAATGATGAGTGCAGCTTTCTTATTTTCTGGCTTGAGCTGCCTCTGGCTGCTACTTTTCCTTACCTAGGTGAAAGTTACACCTGGCTGTCCAAAGCTTCAGCAAATTTAGCTACTACTGCTAAGGAACTTGTGGCAAACAAGTTCTAAGGGAGTAGGATACCAAATCACACAACACAGAAGTCTAGTAGGAAAATCTAAAACAGTCTCGAACATAAATAGTAATTATTAAAGTATTATTAAATAATATAATATTATATAATATGGAAAATAGTCTTGTGCTACAAAATTCAAATCCATGTTTGCAGCCCAAATTTTGGCAGTTGTTTTTGGGAATAATTTTTTTCTGTGGCCCTTATTTTCTGTGTATTTTTTTTCTTAAGGCTCAAAAAGAGCATAGAGTATCCTTCTTGAGAAAATCGTGATTTTTGTGACAAACTAACATGCTTTTCTTCCTACCAATAGCAATTAAGTGAGCCAGAATGTAGCTTAAAACATTGACTGATCATTTTTTCTCTGTGTGTCTTTACATCTCTCATCCCCACAGCACAGGTGGGCTGTTACAACTTGCTGAAACTTACTGAACTTACTGAAATCAGTTAGATGTGATGGATTTTATTAAAAAAGAAAAACCAATACAAAAACATATACCAGAGAAAAAGCTTGGGTGCGTGTGATGCAAGGTAATTTATCTGTGTAATGTAATTTCCAAGTGAGGGCCTACAGTCAGTTTGTTCAAGGACAGGTAAATTACTTTAAGAAGCTGAAGTCTCTAGAAGACTTTTCCTCACATTTTTCACTCCCTGCTGACTAAATTTTTAAGTCCACTTCCTCATCTTGATGTTAAGTGCAAAGTATAGTGGGTGGCACCAAAAATAACCATCCAGAAAGAAGCTTTAAAATATGAGCAATAAGTTTTTCAAATAGCATATCATACAGTGGGTGGGTGGGAGACAGAGTATGGATTTAGCTTAACAAAGTCCCATGACTTTGCTTCAGACGGTTAGGAAAAAAGCTAACTAGGTATTTTTATGACTGATAAGTTTTACTAGGTTTTTCTTATGGTAGACTTAGAAGTAAATCTATTTTCATACCCTCAGATAAACAAGGATTTAGTAGATCCATGCTGTATTCGGGCAAAAGAATATGTTTCAAATATGGAATGATTTTGCATCATTGAATTTCAAGTAAGGAAGATTCAACTGCATTTTATAAGTTTACAGTAAAACAAAAAGGGATTTTCAGCTCACTCTTAAATGTGGGGTAAAGGTAGGTCTGTTTTTGTTTTGTGTTTCTAAAACCCCTTTACTAATGCAAACGTAATGCATTAATAATATATGCAAATCCTTTTTTGATACTTGCATGAATATTTGAAGCTTGAAATAAGTCTGAAAATAAAAAATTCTAAGGTAGGAAAAACAGTTCAACAAATATTAGTGGAAGAAATACACATGCAAAGTAAAATTTTCTGTATGGCACAGTGCTACACATACCTCATGCATGTTACACAGATTTAATTTGGAGACACTTTCAAAAGAAGCGGGAATAAGAGAAAGAGACAACAAATGCTTTCTTTCCCTTCAGCTCTTAAACATGACTTAATTCAGAATATCCATCACTGCACAGAATGACACAGGAACCAGCTCCTTGGCTCTTTTTACTCTACTATAACTCATCTTCGTCAGGAATTGTCACCCCTTAACAACTTAGAGTTTTCCCTTGGCTTCATTCTCACAAACAGTAGCTGGGGAATATGATTTACTGCATCTGCAGAGGCAGCATCAGAGGGAGAGATCTCTGTCAGGGCAGTGCTCTGCTGAGTGTGACATGCTGATTTCCCAGCACACCTGCCAGCATGAAGGACCGACTCTCCTTTGTTTTGCTCAGCAAAACCTGGTTTGCTCCAGTCGCTGCAGAAGGTGTTTACAAATCCTGAGACAGCGTTGCTATTGTGGGAGCCTTCCAAATGTGCTGAGTGTGCCTTTGTGGACACTGACCTTGGCTTTTTAGAGGTGCAGAAGTATGTGTGTTTCTGGTGAGCTCATTTACTAGATGTGACATTTAACTTCATCAGTTTTGTGCACAGCCAGCCCTGACTGACCCTGACCCCTTTACTGGCCCTGCTTTCACCCACCCCATGGCCCAGGACCTGCTTTGCCCATGCTCAGAGTGGCCTCTGCACATTTCCAGGGCTTGATCTGCCCTGGCACTTGCCAGCACTTAAAAACAAAATAGTGAAAGTTGCTGTGCTGTGGAGAAGTAAAGTTAGAAGCAGTTTTGTAGAATACTTGATTTGGATAGTGCTCAAGAGAGAAGATGCTTAGTAGAAAATATGCTTGAAAATAGTCATCAAGCCACTGGGATTTAGCTTCCTCCCTGGCAAGTGGGAGAAATATGCTCATAGTTTTCTGCATTTTCTCTGCCCTTGCTCATGCATACTGAAGTCTGTTTGGGTGCCATTCTTACTGCCTGACTTTATTATGGCTCTAATGTCAAACCAATGGCCAACAGTACTTTTACTCTGTCAGCATTTGTGTGTAAATTCCATCAGAGTCCATGAACTTATGTGTGTTTGGTGTGCCTAAGTATTCCTCAGCCTCATCCTCTTCCACCAAGGGAACTCCTTGCTCAAGATTATTCTGCTTGTCTCTGGAACCTGGGATTCCTGAAGGACAGTCTTGCTAGCAAAGACTGAAGCTAAGGGGGCTTTCAGTTCTTCAGCCATATTCTGTGTAATCGGATCCTCTGATTCAGCAGTGTGCCCCTATTTTCCACACATCACCATTTTTGTCACCTGCATACTTACAGAAGCCTTTCTTGCTGTCTTTGACATCCATTAGCAAGTTCAATTCCAACTGGGCTTCAGCTTTCTTAACTTCAACCCTAGATGATTGAACAATGTCTCTGTATTCCTCCCAGGTTACCCAACATTGATTTTACCCTCTGTGTGCTTCCTTTGTGTGTTTGGGTTTGGTTGGATGTTTGTGTCCGAGTTTGACCATTTCAACTGATAATCTTATTGAAGGACTCAGCCAGTATGAAAGTGATAATCTCCTGTCACAAAAGAAAAAATTTTCAGTTAAGGAAATTGTGTAGTATCTTTCTTGAGACCACAAGTTGTTAGAGAAATTTAAGTATTAATTTATTTATTCCAAATAAATATATATTTTAGTTACGAGGAATAGACTTTAAAACAAGTTATAAAATTTTTAGAACAAAAAGCTAAACAGGACAAAGCTAAAACTACACATTGTCTTCCCATCAGGAACATCTGTCTGAAGCACTAAAAACATGGAAGAAAGGAAGTGGAAGTGTGTAATTTTTATGTCAAGTTGAGAACTTCATCCAGAGGAACATATTTAGTTTATTGTCATCTTTAGTATGAAGCTTCCTTTTCAATTGCTGCCCAAGGCTTTTCTCATACTGATTTAAGTTGCAGAATTTACCTTGTTACCTTTCCAGTCTGACATGGGCTCCAAGTTTTCTCCTTTACTGTTTGTTTGTGCTTTATTTTTGGATGGAATTTTTCTGCTCAGTTGTTAGAGTGGAGTAACAATGTCTAGGGACTTCTGCAGCCTGGGGACAACTTCCTTCTGGTGGAGTCTGATATCTCACAATTTTTTCATCCATAGTGTCTGTGAAAATGGCCCAACCTATCTCAAAAGACTGAAGTAGGGAAAATTATTTCCTTAAGTTCTTTCAATAATAAACTTAAGCCATTATGCAGACATCAATTTAGGAATTTCTTCAGCAACTAGATATTGCCTTTTCCGGGAAAAGTATCTTGATTTATCGTTTCTCTTATATTATCTCACATTAGTATTTTTTATTTTTCTGATCTTGATTTATTGTCTGGACATAAAAGAAAACTTCTAAAGATTTTCAATGTCTTACAGCAATGTCACAATTACACAAACGACAATGAACCTTCTTGTTTGTTTGCATGACATCATAACCTTGACAAGCTAGTAGCCAATTTGGAGTGATGATCATATAGTTAATTCTTGATTTCACTAGCCATGAATTTTGGACTTTGCCCATATTACTGGAAGCAAAACTGCAGGACCATTGTTTCTCATTCCACATGCAAAATTACTGTTTACATCATTCCAAGGGCTGAGCACTACAAGGTGCTTGAATTATTGCTCATTTCAAACTTCAGGGAAGTAGAAAGATGCCTTAGAAGTGTTCAACATTTAATCATTCTTAGCTATCTAGACAAAATATTCTTTTTAAAGGCTGCACCAGAAATTCAAACCAATAAAAAAGTTGTTGGTTTGTTGATTTTTTTAATAGGGTTTTTATTAGTTAGTTTGTTTGTTCGTTGGTTTGTTTTTGTCTTTTAATTATAAGTATGGGAAATCAAAGATAAAAAAGGAGGCAGGAGCATTCTGACCTTGGAACACCAGCCTATTCCTAGCAAGAAATGGTATCACCTTCCAAGTGAGGAAGCAGCAAGATTTACCCCAAATTCTCTTGAGGGATGTGGTTGTGCATTTGGACTTAATCAGACTGTGGCATGAAGAGCTGCTGCTGTAGTAAAGGATGGATTCTTGGGTTTCCAGGTTAGGAAGCAGCAGAAATGGAACAAGGCATGCTGACAGTGGGCATTAGCAGCTCAGTTTGCTGCCTGAACTGCCTATAGCAAAACTCAGGAATGCTGAGCATTTATAATTCACAAAAAAGTTCTTTAAGAAAAAAAGAAATATTCAATAACAAGCAATTGGATCAATCATGCAAGGACACTTATTCTGGGTGGGGTTTTTTCTAATGATCAAAACCTGTGAGTTCAGCAGGTTTATGTTTAATTTCCCCCTCAGAGGCAAATTTTGGTTGGACTTCTAAATTATCTTCTTAATATCTAGTTGAATATCTTTGTCTACCTAACTGGCTTATAACTTTCAGTTGCCAAGAATATGTTAATAGACCTGGGAAGATTATGCAAAGGCCTTTAAAAATCTTTTTGACAAGTTATTCTTGTCTGTTTTTTAAAAGTGGAATTATAATTGTGAATGATATTTATTGCAAGCTTCATAAACTATACACATTTTGGAAGTGAATTTGCCCCTCAGGTCCCACATAGTTCTATAGCATATGTATTCAGCTGGTTAGATTTCTAAACAATATTAGTCATTGTAAAATTTTCACTGATGTTCGTATCTTACCCTGAGGTTTTGTTCTCTGTGCAAAAATGTTGCAAAGTCCTATTACAAGGAGCCTGTTAAGGCAATTAAAATAGTTTCAGTACCTTGATAACTTGCATACCTGATAGGAGGAAATCAGACACTTCAAAGAGCCAGAAAGCCTCCACCCAAAAGAAGGCTTGTTTGGACTTAGCCAGTGAGAACCATCAGGCACAGATCTGTGTCTTCACTCAGAATTCAGAACACAAAGGGTTTTTTCTTATTTTTTGTCAGATGGAAGGTCTGCCCTAAAATACAAGGAGCCACACACCTTTAACACTGAAGGCTAGTGTTGCTCCATGCTGGACATCTGAATTCAGCTCTCTTTCAGATAAATTTTCCCCCCTTTATTCCCAGGCAGTCCCCCTATTACCAAGCCATAAGCCAGTCCAGACAGGCAAGCACTTCACTGCTCTCAGCAAAGTGTGGTTGTGAAGCCAATGGCTATAGTTCTGGGCCAGCATGGATAAAGTAATGGGAAACAGTGGAATATGATTCTGCTTCTCCCAGTATGCTGCTTATGAGCACTGAGCTGGCAGGTGACAAATCTGGCTTCTGGTCTGTGGAATCAGTATTATTACTGGTTTTATCCTGTCCTGGCAAAGAGCCAGGGGAAAGCTAGGGGTAGTCTGCTGCTCATTCATTCTTCTTAACTCAATAGCTCTCAAGTTCCTCTGTTCCCAGCAGCAGGTGTTTAACTGGTGGTGGAAGAAGAATACAACTTAACAGAATACTAATAGCATCTCTGGTGTGGTGGAAATTTTAAGTTGGAATCTCCCCAAGGTAGTGAATGTGTTCAAAAAAACATTGCCAATACCCCATGTTAAGGTTCATTAAGCTATTACATAAAATAATTAGAAAGAGAAGAATTTTTGCTGCCTAATTTTCTGGGATGAGGCCCCTAAGGACTTACATCAAGAGGGGATGCTGCACTGTGAGTCCCAAGGTGCATCCTGTGTAGATGAGACATAGGGTAGGACTGACACATGCGTACTGATGCATATCTACACACAGATTTCCTTCTTGTTTTGCTCTTGATGGATGCTTTCTTTGCTCTTGTTGCTGTCCAAACCACTCTGACACGCTTCTTTCTCTCCTGCACAAAATTATCTGGATAGAATGATGTCCTGGTATGGTTATTCTGTGTGGTATAAACATAATCCTCTAGGAACTACAGGTGTGTGGTCATGGGAAACTGCTGAAATCTGTTGAAAACTACCTGCTCACCACACTTTTCTATTTGGTGTGTTTGGGTTTCTTTTCTCAAAATCTGGAAGGACTGAGAAGAAACTGCGTAAGAAAATCCTAGGGTTTATCACGTTTTTGGCTTCCATAGGGCATATCCTGAGTTAAGAATAGCAATAAGCAGAGGTTATGGGTTGCATTTAGCCCTGAGTGGAAAATTCTCATGGTAAGCCAAAACTCGGGAGTGTTTATAAGGCAAAGATATACTCTGTATCATTAGATAAGTAATGATTTTCAGGCACTAGCAAAATTCTATGAACTTTCTTAAAATATTTAAGATGTTTAAATGAATATGCCTTGTCAGTAGTATAACCTACCATATAATTGCCAGGATCATTAGAGCTTTACTGGAGAAATGTGATCTGCAGAGTCACAGCAGTAGATCTAAATCTGATAGAAGAGGTCATAATGAGATAGACCTAGTCAAGTATCTTACTGAGATCATAATGAGATAGACCTAGTCAAGTATCTTACTGAGCAGACAACAAGCTAAGTCAGTAAAGTAGTCTGTTTGCATGAGAAGTGTAGGTGGTGGGCAGGAAGGGGAAATATGGGGCTTTCAGGGTCAAGGCAATCCATAGTATAGGGAGCTGAGCTCTTTACTCAATTGTCTTTTGTTTCAACATCAAATATGGAAGCAGAGGGAAGCCGAAGTTAAGGAACAAGGTCATTCTGAGACTCAAACATTTGATGGCTTGACAATCATTAAATATAAAACTTCACTGGTAAAATGAATCCTTTTAAAGAACAGCAGCAGGAATGTGTGCAATGGAATACATTTGCATAGCAAAGAATTTGCAAGGTTGAACTTTCACTAAACTGAAGAACAAAAACAAAGAACAGTTAAATGTTTTGACATAATGGGCTAGTTTGGGTTAAATAGCCCATATATCCATCATGTTTGTGGGTATAATGTATCTGCAGGATACACTGTCAATAATATTGTAAAGACTTTGTTACAAAAGCTTGCTTCTTATGTTCTTATAGAAGCAAGAAAATAAATAAGTTGCATTCATTTCTAAATTTGTGAACAGAAAATCTGACTGCGTTTTGGAGGCAGAATAACTAAAACATTATTTTAAAATTAATAATAATATTTTTAATGTTGGCATTTTTGCCCTAATAAAATAAGCATTTCAAATTTCAGTTCATGATTAAAATTTGGCAGACTGCACAAAGCAGACTGAGTGGCTCCACTTCAAACAATATAATGAAAAAAATATTTAAATAATATCATATTTAAGAACTATATTTGGCGTAAACTCTACCATTGTAGAGATTGGCTGTGTACCCTGTGGCCTTCCCCAAAGATCTTGAACTTGATTCTGGTAATCAGACCAAAAGTCATGAGACACTGTAGGAATGGAGAAAATAACAAAAGTCAAAACTGGTGCCATTCTTGCATCTTGGAGGATGATCTGAGTACTCACATGGGCCATTTTTTCCTTCCTGAACATTGCATGTCTAATACGGGAAAGATTATTTCAAAACAGCAATTTGATCCTGCCATACTCAGTGAATAATCCCACTGTAGTCACAACATATGTTCTTTCTTGTCCAAGTCTGTGTGGGAAGAGGCAAATTCAGGAAAAGGCACCCGCCCCCACATACTTCATACACACCCCTCGGCTTGACCTGCTCTCTCCCATGTTCCAAGAGGACAGCCAGAATACAAAATTCTTGGGTAGATGTCACGAGTAAGTAGTACAGCTTAGAAGCTAAGGTCTCAGTCTGTGGCCTCACGGATTGCAAACCAATATGAATATTTTTACTGTGGTTTGGTTGAAGCACCTACCTGTTACATACCCCTGAAGCAAGGATGACATCTGCAAATATGTTCCTGCTATTCTGAGAGGAAGTGGAAAAGAGTGTCAGGTAGTTTAGTCATTGCTACACTCCTAGTATCACGGAATTATTTGGGTTGTAGGCACCTTTAATGGTGATCTAACACATCTACCATGGGCAGGGACACCTGCTGCAAGACCAGGTTGCTCAATCCAGTCTGGTCTTGAACATTTCCAGGGGTGAGGCATCCATAGATCCTTTTGACAACCTGTTCCATTATCTCACCACCCTCACAGTGAAGAATTTTCCCCTCAGTGTCTAATCTGAATCTACACATATTCAGATCGATTATTCCTTGTCACTCCAGGCCTTGATAAAAAAAAAAATCTCACTGTCTTTCTTGTAGGTGCTGTAAAGCTGCTCTGAGGTCTCCCTGGAGCCTTCTCTTCTCTAAGCTGAACAGCCCCAACTCTGCTAGCTTTTCTTCATAGAAGAGGTGTCCCAGCCTCCTGACCGTCTTTGTGAAGTTCTTCAGGACCCTCTGCAGGCGCCTGGAGAGTGGGACACAGCACCCCAGGTGGCTGTCACCAGAGCAGAGCAGAGGTGGATAATCACTTTCCTTGACCAGCTGGTCACACTTTTGATGTACCAGGACACAGTTTGCTTTCTGAGCTGTGAGTGCACATTGTTGGATCATGGCCATTTTGCCATCCACCATGCCCAAGTCCTTCTTCACAGGGCTCTAAGCGAGTTCATCTCCCAGTGTATTGATATATTCTGCTCTGACCCAGGTGCAGAATCTTTTGCTTGGCCTTGTTGTTCTCCAGGGGTTCAAATGAACCACTACCCAATGTCATCTGATCCTTCTGGATGTCATCCCTTCCTCCTAATGAATCAACTGTACCATTCAGTTTGGTGTCACTTGCATATTCAGAAGTATTCTACTGTTGGTTTATAGATACAAGACATGAATCATTCTTAAAGCAGCAAATCATTTGTAAAAAGACAGATATATGACTAAGCTCCACATGAATTGCAATAGTAATCACAATATTTTGAATTAGCTTTTTTTGTGACATGCTGAAACTATGTTACCAAGGAAAGAATTCAAAAAAATTCAAACTGCCATCAACAAAGAGCACACAGCCAACCTTTTACAGGTGTTAAAGGAGAGTACACATACAGTACAATACTGAGATTGTTAGGAGACAAGTTAAAAGGATTGATTAAGGACCCCTTATCCAGTTTACAGCTGGTGATTATCTTCATTTTCATCCCACCTTCATAGCTCATATAACATACTAAAAATCTATAGGCTGGGAATGTTGAAGACTGATAGACTGAAACAAAGCCTTACTCTGCTCTGTCTTTTCCAATCTGTAAGAAAGAGTGCTTACTGTACAAGTAATTGTCTAGTGCTTTTCTTCTTATTCAGAACATATGCTGTCCTGTAGACTGAAATAATTCACGGTCTATGACAGGTTTGAATGTAATTGTATACCACATTGTAAGATATATACCTGAAGAAAAAGAAATTAGGTTGTATGCATTTTGGTATTTTGAAACATCTATACTTGGATGCAATAATATGTTCTTTTAATGCTCTTCAGACAGTTCATGTTTAATAATCATATGCCAAAATGTCTCTTCTGTTACTCTGAGTTTCTACTGACTAAAAGATTTGGATTTGAAGCCATATTATTGATACTGAATCAGGTCCATGAAACACAGTGCCCTAGATCCATCCACACATTCTGAAATAGCCAGTCAGCATCTATATCTAGGTCATGAAATTTCAAGGATTTGGATAGAAAGTACTGTACTTGTTCAACTGTGCTCCAAATTGCCAAGTCCAGGTGAAGTATTTCAGTGAATTATTTTGTCCATTTTGGTAGACAGGCTTCACTGCAGAGGACTGGAAGATGCAGAAGGGCTCAACTGTTTCAAAGAGCTTCACATATGCAACTTGTGTGAGGCATGGTGAAATTCATTGTTTACTGAGTTCATTTCAATAAACAAGCCAGTGCTTGACTGATAACTGGACTTTACATTCCTGGACTCCTTTAAAAAGTTGAGACTAGAGTCCTATAGCCAGAAATAGTCCTCATTCCAAAAACTGGACAAGTCACATATATGAGGAGATTTTTACTTTTCAGAAAAACTCAGTTTCTCAGAGTGACTGAAACTTCAGGAAATAGGCAAGGAGGTAGGCAAGTCTGGAGCAGAAACAGAGGGAAACTGTTGAACCTACAGACACATTTAAATTTACTGACTGGCCACGGGGGATTTTCTCAGTGTGGATAGGATTCTTTTGCCAATCCATAGGAGTGTAACATCATTTCAGATGCACCATGGTATCCTGTCCATCTTCTGTCTGATTTTGTAGAAGAAGCCTCCTGTATAGATACTATATGATACATGCTGGGCACAGACAACTGTCACATCTTTGCACATTTTAAATTACACTAGATCACTGTGTTAAAGCAAGTGAATCCCAGCCAGTGTAATATTTTACTTGTTTCCTTGCATTCAATCAAAATTTTGGCATCACTGCTTTTTAATTTTAAGGGACTAACTCAGGGTGCTTGAACTTCTGGCATTAATATTTAATTCACTGTGGAAACCTCTGAAACCTTGTTTTCATTGTGAGCACAGATTTTCTGCTTACTAACCTGGTTGGATACAGATACAAAAAAAAAAAAAAAAATCAGCATCTTGTGTTGCAGAAGGCTAAATATTCTTTCCTACTGAGTAGTCCCATCATTGTCTTTACAGCTACCAGGGTTCACTCAAGAATGCATTTAAAGGAAACAGCACACAGAGAAAAAGCAGCTGACCTGCTGTTTGATACTGCTTTCACAAATGAATGGTGAGTGTCTCTGTAAAAGGGAAAAAATGCTGATGGCAGGACTGTTAAAAAACAAAGGAGAATGAAAAAAACCTTGAGTGTCCCTTGGACCTAACTCACTGACATTTTTCTGTGATATGTGAACTTGCATAGAAAAATCTGCTAATTTGCAGCTTTCTTAAAAAAAAGAAAAAATAGCAGTGAGTACTTTGATTTACTAGCCTAATTTGTGGCCACAGCAACTGCTACTATCAGCTGTATTTATGGTAACTCTAATACATCACCCAGAAACTTATAAATGTCAGCACTGCAGCTCCCTGTAATAGAAGTTTTTACTAATGGAAGACCACAGAGTAATTACACAATCCAGTTTTTGCTGTTATTCGTCTAACATAGAGTTGCAAACCTCCCAGTTACTGAGACCAGTGAATTAGCATTGCTAATAGATATACTTGGAAATTCATGTGTGGAAATCTCATGTTTTTCCCAGCACTTTTGAAATTTCTGACCAGTATTTTTCTCCATCTACTAAGAGGCATTAGTGACAAGGTTTAAAAAGTGCTTTAATAATGTTTACAGTTCAACTGATCTGCTGTAATATCCCCTTTTGAAGCTATTCAAATAAACATTATAAATATGTTTGCTATTAACATATGGTGCTGATACAAGAAGAAGACTTAATTCACTGTGTTATTTATGCAGCAAAACGTCCTAATGGTTCCCAGACTAAGATGAAAAGCTGTTGTGGCACCATCCATGTATTAGATAATGTCTTGGCACTTTCCCTATTATACTGTTATAAATAAATGTAGCAATTAAACCAGGGTGCTGCCTGGTGCTTTAAGATGCATTTTTGTTTTTTCCCCGTTTCCAGACCAGATCCACCCCCTGCTGGCAGGAGGCTTCTTTGCACAGGTCCGATGGAGAAATAAAGTCAATAAAAAGCACAGGAATTAATTTAAAGCTTTTGAAGCTAATTGATGAGTTCTAATCAACCTGGCAGGTCCTTGTAGCATTGCATTGGTGACACATAAAGGAGCAGTATCAAGGGAGCTACCCTGCCATTAGATAAATAAATGAGCACGTCTTAGGTAGCTTTTATTTCAGAGAAAAAGGAAAAAAAAAATTCTTTTCTCTCATATTGTTTTTATCTGCAGAACATTTCCATTATTTCTCTCTAACTGTTTGCCCTCCTCTTTTATCTCTCTGTGTGAGATATCTCATCTCTCTCTATTCTTGCCTTTCAGAAAAGCAGAAATAAACAGGTTGAAACCAGCTGTGAAAATGAATTTTCATTATATCTTGCAGCTACCCAACATAAATATTAAACATGTGAAACAAGAAAAATTTCCATCATGGTGTTATGCTAAAGACATGGCAAATGAACAGGTAACCATGTGTGATAAGTTCAGGTATCAAATGGCCCCTGCAACTGCCTGTGTGAGTACTTGGATCCTGTGGTAAATCTGAGGTAAACAGCAATGAAAGACATTCCCGAGATGAGCTAATATACAGAGACATTTTACCCAAAACCATAAAAGCAGTTTCATATACTTTATTCCATTCAGGCTGGTACTACCATTTCCTGATTTACATCAGCACCTCCTAAAGGGAATATTTCATGATCTGCTTCCTGATACCCCTGGATCAGCTTGTGTTCAGCTGGCTACCTCCCTGCAGTGCATGATCCCATCCTGGGGGCCTTTGTGTCCTGGCCATCAGGCTGATGGGGAGAACTGGACCCACTGGAGGCACGGGATGCATCTTGCAGAGGGAAGATCCCAGCCAGGAGAGTTTTAGGCCCCCAGCTGAAGAACTGGGAACCAGGTGCTGGTGATCAGATGGTCCTCCAGGGCAGAAAGGACATGTGTTGCTAAGAGGAAGGTCATAAGCACTAGGGCAATAAAGCAAGGGAAGGCAGATATCAGTCTGATCAAAACCATGCCCTGTGCTTCTGCATTAGCAGCAAAATATGCAATCTGAATTAGCATTAAGCCAAAAGGGACAGAGAGGAGGGGCAGGTGATGTCCTCCAGCTTATGAATTCCAGACCTTTCCCTTATCATAGTCTTTCTGAAAGGCCCAGCTTCACTGCTGTCAGCACTTTCAGGCTCATTGCACCACACCACAAACACAGGCTCTCAGATGCACAGACTGGAAATATTTCCCCAAGGCTGAAGATGAGGGATATATTTACCATGAAGGTGTGTTGTTATTTAGTGAAAGTTTTATTTAATTAGGTCAGAGAGCAAGAGGAGTTGAGCTGGGACAACACAGTTTTTAAATGAGCTCATAATTAGAGAACACAGTCTCCAGTGCTAGGACAGCTATTTAGACTTTTTCATGTGCAGAAGCTTGTGCTTTGTTACTGCAACCAGTTTTTGCCTGTCTAAACTAATGACAGAATGTTCACACATGGTAGCATCCCATCTTCCTCTTGTTTGACAAACATTTCCAAAAATACCTAAATCACCAGAGAACTTTTAAGTCAAAATTTTGAATTTTGCTATTTCATAGAATACCAACTGAATGTTGTTATGGATCTGATCTAGGGACTCATATAAAGGTACACAAGCCTCTTACTTTTGGCAATAATTAAAATCATCCATACCTTTAGTTGCTGCCTTCAGCCACAACCCCCTCTTTTCAAATTTCATTTGGATAAAGCAGATTTCCTACCCACTTGTTTACAGATAGATCTGATTGGAATTGGAAAATGTGTCCTTGATGAAGGATATCTGTTTTAGCAAAGCACACACATTTTGGGAGGATGCATGACCCTCAATAAAATTCATCACTGAATTTTCTTTGTAGGGCAGAACAATCTATCCATTTTTAACCAGAGATTTAGTAAACAATGATGAAAACATTTAGAAATACCTACTTTTAAAAAGAAAAATAATAGCATTTTTGGCAGTCACATTTTATTAAAATTCCTGACATTTCTTGATTCTGTTCTAAAGTAAAACATAATGTAACAAGATATCCTGAAAGATACCAGAAAAAACATTCTTCTCATATGGCATTTCTAAATAATGATATTACTTAAAAAATAAAACACTGACTTGTATCTTCTCTTTAGAGCATTTAGGAGGATTTAAAAATGCAGAGGAAAAAGAAAGCTGCAAAGTCATGAAAAGGAATATGACAATTATATGCTAATGTGTTTGTCCTTTTTATTTATTGATGATATTTCTAAGGCAGTGAGTTTGTCTCCATCTGGATGGAGAAAAACACAGATCCAGAAACACAAAACCTATATCTTAGCTGCCTATGAGTGAAATATCTGGTTTTGAATTAGTTGTTTCCTGTCAACAGAATGAACACCAGTCAACAGAGAGGGACAGAGGGTGAGAATGGATGAGTAAGAGAACTCAAATGGAGCAATGGGAGAGACTAAACAAGTAGCTTAAGTTGGACGTCCATCTTATAAGTGTCTAAACAGAGGCAGGTGTATTCACCTGTCCTAATGTGAGTCTCACCAGCATGATCACAGCATACACTTAATGTAATTAAAATATTTTTCCTTGGCTGTAATTTTTTATTATTATTGCAGAAAGTGCACTGCTGCAAACAACTGATTCCAAGAAGTGCTTCTCAATTACAAGTAAAATTATCCTCAGATGGAAAATGTTCTGTGATAATGCCTGTATATGTTGCTACAGGAGCTTGAAAAATTAGTTTAGGTACAGTTTTACATTGAAAAGTAGATATTCTGGTATTTAGAGAATTATTACTTCATGTAATTATTTCATATTATTGTCGGTGCCTGTTTTTGGGACCAGAGTAAGATCATACACTGCTATTATCTCCTTTTGAAATTTCCTTCTTGCTTATTTTTAGACATGCAACCAATCTAACAACCTTACAAGCAGCAGCAAGGACTCCAAGATCTCCCCTTCTTTCACCACTGATTTAAGTGAAAGCAATGTTGATTGACAGTGCTCAGCTTGTCATCTCCTCAGCCCTTCCTTGTTTTGCCCTCTAAGGAGATAGGAAGGACAAAAATGATTTGTTTCTCTCTTACCTTGGTGGTAAGGAATGTAGTCAATTTTTTTATGATGCAAATTCAGACCACTATTTGCATAAGTTATATTAGATGACTTAAATTATTTATGTCATCTAAAAAATGGTGTCCAGAAGGCCCGAGAGAACAGCTGGGTCTTGCCTCTTCTGCTGTGCCATGTGCATTTTTATTTTCCTAAAATAAGCTGCCCCTCATTGCCATGCCTTTAACATCTTTAAGCAGCAGATATCAAGATGCTTCCCTCCCTCGTGCATCATCCTACATATTTAAAACCTCCTTATTACCAAAAATCACAGGTATAGATCAATATACAGAGATTCTTGTTTTTCTCTCTCCTTTCCTCTAAGACTTTTGTTCCAGCACCCTGAAACACAGCCCTTCATTTGTATCCACCCTACCACCTAGATCTGCTTTTTTTTCTATACAAACCTTCACAACTCAAGCACCATCTCTTAGAGAGAACTGGAAGAGGTTTTTCTGGATTCAGGTGAAATCCAGGTATGGAGCAATCTGTCTCTGGAAAAAGATCCAGATTAAAATTTTTACCTTGAAAGTGTCCAAGTTTGTTTATTATAGTGTATCTTTTCATATTATCCCAGCATATAAATGTGCTTATTTCATACCTAGGGGTTCAACTCAACCTTAATCATCACAAAGGCAATTCCTAATCTAGGACAGTTGTGTCAAATTTATTCTGCAGTGAATAGAAGACTGGCACCTTCATAACAATATTCCTGTCATCCCCAAAGGAGTATCTGGTATAGGTGGGATGAACTGTCCTACAGCTATGCCTCTTTTCAGTGACTACAAAGAGAACCCCAGCAAAGGTAAGGTAGACAGTGAGATTTCAGACAGATCAAGTAAAATAAATCGTGACAGTGAAGTGTTGTAAACCAGTAGGTTGGTATAAGGAGCCATGTCTGAAACTAAAGATTGTATGAATCTATCCTTCACCCATTTCAAGGATACAGACATACTGAGGGAACTTCAGGAATCTTGTGTAGCATGACACAAAGAAAACAGAGTCTGCATCACTTACTTCACCATGCACTTGCTGCGTTTGCTGCAAGGGCACTACATAAAATTGCACTTGCACTTGCTTTTAATGTAAAATCCTTTCAAATGCAAAGTTTAATTAGATTTTAGTTCTACTTTCAGACAAATCTGTGTCTTAATTAAGGGCCTGAAGCAAAGCTGTGTTTAAAATCATAATCTCCCTGTAGTGCTGGGGTGATACTTTGCTCATCATGCAGGTGTTCTGGCCCCCACATTTCATGCAAAAACAATTTTCCATCACATAATTTCTGTGTCCACTTCCTCTCCCTCCTCCTCTTCTCCCCCTTCCCAGCATGCAACTTTTCATTGAAGAGGTAGGTGGGCAAGTAGGCAAATACATGGTCAATGCTTTATTGAAGAGCAGATGATCACAATAGCCTTTTATTAATTCCCTCTTCCCTGTTCCTGTAAACAGGGCACACAGAAATTGATGTGCTATTATTCATATTATTTCACATTTTAAAATGCATTATTTGCTGAGGGCTTTTCTCCCTGCAGCTTGCCTGCAGATTTGAGATTTGGCTTTCTACCAAAATCATATTGCCTTTGTCCTTAGGCAAGAGCATAAAATTGAAGTTAAACTAATATCAATTCCCTTTTGACCTTTTGGGCTCTGTGCTACTAGTTAAGTGCTATATTGTGTCTCAGAGTTACAGTTCTGGGGGGGTAGAATGATTTGGCATCCAGAAATGAAATCCAATGGGAAAACCTTTGCTGGAGACTAAAGAAAAGAGAGCACAGTGAAGCCTTGATTATAGAGATGTAAATCTGCCTTTCTGGGTTGTGAAGTTTGTGCCTCTCCTGAGTATTGATTCTGGCTTCTCCACTTGGCTCTTCCAGCTCTGCACTTGGCTTTTTGCCAGAGAACTCTCCAAAGATACTAGGAACAGATTTGTACATGGCTGAAGGTAAAACTGGAAAGGAAGTTTCCCAACCTGACTTATTCTAGATGAATGGGAAGAGTATGTGTAGTGTATCATCCCTTCATGACTTAGAAAGTAAACCATCCCAATGCTACATGTGTGCCTGTGTGCATGGCCACATCACTTTGGACAAGGTTCAGTAAGTGACAAGGGCTTTCCACTGATAAGGCCTTTGTGGAAGTGGGTAGTGAATCCATGCTCCATTGACAGCTGGTCTCATGCCCAAGCTCTCAGTGGGGGATTTGGGACAATTCTGTCCATGCTCCTTGTAGGAGCAAGTTTCAAAGAGCAGACACTCTTTTCTGGCTTCTCCCTGCCAGGTGAGGTGGACGGGTGACCCCAAGGCACAGGGAGAATGGGAGTCACTGCGCTTGCTCTGTGGAACCATCAGCTGGTTGGATTCACTCTGAGACTCGATGCTGTGCTACCATCATGTTAGAAGTAAGTAACTTGAGCCCCAGCATGGTGTCCTCACACTGTCCACAGTCATACTTGAGCACATTTGGTCCTCTTGAAGAACAAGAGTTGTGTGCAGTTTGCTGAGCAGTGATTGTGACTTCTCTGCTTCTCCTTTTGCACTATGCTTATGGAGCCAGGCCTCAGTATGTTCACCTCTTAACCACTGCAACGACTTGAAATTAGTTTTGCTCTAAACTCCAAAAGAATTTCTGATGCCTTTCACATTTATGCAGGTAGAACTTTGCTTGCCTTGATGTTTGCAAAATGTGCTGTATAAATAGGATGACAACAGGGGTATAAACGATTTCTTGAAAATTTCCCCTGTTACTTATCCAGTCCTATCAGCTGCTAGGTAATTTTTGTCAGATATAGCACCTTAGTATGTCAGATAAAAGACTCTCTGTAATTGCTGAGTGTAAATAACAATGGTGAACAAGAAATATATTATTAACAGAGTTGTACATATACAAGATAAGTAAGGAAGATATAGTTTTCATCTGAGTAGGATTTGTAAGTAGTAAGCACCTCCTAGAGGTGCATTTTAAATTACATTGGTCACAATAATTTTCTTAACTGTTTAGTCATGAGTAAGCCTAAAATGTCACAGACATGAACTACACAGTTATAGAGTGTATAAAATATAAAGAAGAAATTAGACTGTCACTCAGAATAGTGACATTTTTATCCTCATGGAACCTCTGTGCAATGCCAAATGAAACACTGAATCAAGAGCCCAGAATTTTCAGATTGTCTCTGAACTTAAAAATAATGATAACTTGACATTGGTTTTGGACCAGTTCCAGCACTCCTCCAAAGAGCAGAAGCGGGGCTGCAATATACTGAGCAAACATGAGGGTTTCATTTACTGCATGGGTTGGATTTCTATTGCTGCACCTGTGAAAGGGAGTATGCAGACACACCTTTCTGTGGATGAGATCACTCCAACACTTTCTCTTTCAGTTTGGCATGAAGAGAGTGTAAGGAGCACCATTCCAGCCACATTAAAAATAAACCTTGGGATCTGCTAACCTTCTGTGCTCACCTGTGTGTGAATTCATTCATTATCAGCAGACTTAAAAGAAAGTGGGGGCAGGAGGTAACTTGAAGGGGAAGAGAGCACAGCACTGAAATTGAAGTTTTTCTTTTCAAAGAAACTTGTTAATAAAATAAAACTGACTTCAAAACAAAAATTGAAACTAAGTTCAGTATAAGAACATTTAAAAAGTAAAACTGGAAAGTATTTCCTTAGCACATTTGCTCTAACACTTATGAAAGATATAGACTAAATCCAAGATAAACAAATCCCAGGTGTGCAAATGTGGGTAACATATGACTCAGTTTAAATTTAAAATGTAGAATAAAACAGTCAATGTTCACCAATTTGCCTTGATTCTAGACAGACATTTAAAAACAGCAGATAGATCCTTACAATTCTCCTTCAAGAGAAGCCAGTGCATGGCTGGAGAGCTGCGAACAACCTGGTAACAAGCTTTATGAAACAAGAACACACCAAACAGAAAGACTTGAACGTTCAAAGCTTTTTGTGTCTGTAAATATGCATGAGCTACAGTATGCTCAGAATGGTGCCACGTGCAGAGAGCTGTAAGGAGATTAGGGTAACATTTTCTTCTCCTACATGGACTTTTCAAATCAGCAGAGAGGAAAGTATTGTCAGAAAACTGCTATTACCTCTCCTGCCTAAAATTATGTGCATGGGTAACAAATAGCTATTTTCTTAAGGTGGGAAAAAAAGATGAGAAACATATGCTACCAATTTCTTAGGAGGATGGGTAATACTTTCTCTTACTGTGGAGGAAATAGAGAGGGTACGGGAAAGTTCATCTGAAGCTTTCCTGAAACCAAGTCTCCACTGAGCCATTTTGAGAGGGCTAGATCCAAAAAAAATAATGTGATCTAAAAATAAGGATTTTCACATCCAAGCTGAGATATGGGTGGGTCCATCTTTAGCCTTCCTTACTTAGGCATTTTGTGTCTGAGACATCAAATTTAGCAACATCAATCTGTAGCAAGAAATATTCTAATCTAGAGAAAAATATGTCCTATGATGCCCCTGTCTCTTTTGACTGAGAGAGGGGATGAAGGAAGAGGAGTCTGGAAGACTAGGATCACAGATGTCCTCTACTGCCTCTATTAAATGAGAAGTTAAGAAGATTAAACTTTCTCTTAAAAAAATAATAATCTAGTTGTTAGAGCATTGACCTAGAAAAAGGCATCTAGAATAAGTAACTTACTCAGAAGTTTCAGTCCACCACCTTCTATTCCACTGCAACCCTGAGTAGAGGGAAATTTAATACTCACAGACAAGGAGAAATGCATTTTGAAGAAGGGAGTCTAAATCTGTCATTCAGTATTCTGGTGCTTTCTTGTAGAAAGGGAGAAATCAGCACTCTTGCCTTTGCTCCTAGCAAATTCTGTCATGGTACAAACACCCATTGGTTAAAAGAATTAAATAATCATGGTAAGAGAGATCATGCCCCTATATATTCAATAGATAACAGCAATACCTTTTATTCTTCCATTCACTTTATAAGGTGGTTCTTAATAAGATGAAAATAATCAGACAGCTTTTCTGAGGAGAAGACTAAAAGTACAGATTCAAAACAGATGAAGAAACCTTCTTGTATCCAGATCTGTGTCAATGGGCTCTTTTGAAATTGTAGTCTTATGCTACATTCCCTAGTTTTGCATTCTTTATCTTGTTCAACTGTAGGTTTTTTCAACCTGTCCAAATTCTTCCCATTCTTTATAGGATGAAAGAAAACATAAGTGCCTTGAGCTATTAGGTTTTAATTACATTAGGTGTTTTTTCCTATTCAAATCTAAGAAATAGGAATGTACAAGGTAAGCATTATGGCACCTAGCCATAAAAATGTGTCTTCTCTATGGCTGCCAGCTCTGAGTTTTTGAGGTCATGAACTGCTGGGAATTTTGTCTTGCATTGTGCACTGTGTGTGTTTTAAAATGCACATAATTCCATTAGCATTCATCTTTCTCTAAAAGTTTTCTTAATGCTTTCACTCACTTCCTTATCTCCTCTTCATATGATTTTCTTCTGTTTTTTTCCCTTAATGTTGAACTGAATTCAGAAACTACTTTGGTGTACACTTAAGGAAAGCTGAAGTCAACACCTGGAGTAGTGAGTGGGATTGATCTGCCCAAAGGCAGACACCTGCATCTCACAGGATCCATCTTATTTCAAAGTGGACATCTGACATACGTGTCAGATAACTCATCTTCTATGAGAGTCTATTTTTAACCCTTTCATTAAAAAAGACTCATAAATTACCTAATGAAGTAGTTTCATCTATATTGCAACTTTCTAAACTATACCACTAAACAAAATCACAAACCAACGAGGAAAAGCAGGACATGGGGAAAGTAAGTAACAAAGTTGGAGGTCATATACAACTGAGTAATTATTTTCCACATAAATTACCTGAAAATAAAGGAGATATGCACAATACAGCTACATGTCCCATATTCCCAGAAAATATCTTCAAAGAATTCTGTTGCTGATACTTTATTCCTGACATAGTAATCCCATGTCAATATCTAATTCTGTATGTTGTACTGATTCCCAATAAAGGTCTTTACTTTCATATAAAACATTCACTAATCCACTTTTCTATTACTCTGACCAGTTGAAAACTATGCAATTAGATCCCATCTCTTTCAAACTCCTTGTGAAAACTAATCAGGAAGCATAACATCTATTTCCCCGTGGACAAAGCACTCACACATGTAAGTTTTAAGCAGTCAGATCAGGAGGACTGCCATTTCTGTCTCTACATTTGCACTAGCAAGAAGAGCACATATCTTTAAATATGGTGTTTTTCCAAATGACATATTTTCCTAATCTGAAGGCCTGCCTCCTCTCAGACCTGCCATAAATAACCTTGGCTCATTTTATAAATAATCCTTTGTACAGTGCAACCAAAGCAAAAAATTTGTTTCCAAGTAATTTACTTCAGAATCATGATGGTTTTATTTTCATTTGACAATATTAAAACATCCTTATGCTGTGCCTTTTGGTGAATAGGACATTTATAATATTGCAAAGAGGCTGAATCAAAATTTAAGCAGAAAAGGAGCAGAAGAAGGAGCCTTGTGTCCAACCATTAACCTAAGCACTAGAGGTGTGCTTTCCCTCTCAGGGTTTTCTGAATGGGGCAGTGGCAGCCAGGGGGGCAGTAACAAACTGCTGGACAGCGATGACATCTTAGGCCACTGCAGCTCTTTGTGCAGTGAACACAACCTAAATCTTTACCCCTAAAAGAAATATGTTTTTTAGACCAAGGCAGCCAACAAGAATTTGAGAAGAGGATGAAAAAATCATAGAGATGAGATGAAAAGGTGTTTATCGCTGCTTTCTCATTGCAGAGAAGAATTTCAGGTTAAGTATTAACTAAACCCTTGCTTTCTCGCAAAAATTTTCATATTACTTCCCACATCTATTACTTGCTCCCAGCCACACCATACACTCTTTTTGAGTTAACATGATGTAGTCTTCATTTATAGACCTGACATAGCCATGAAATGTTTTTAACCCCTGTTTCATGGAATGGAAGAGTCCTTGAACAGGTGCTTTCTTTTGCTTAATCTTGTGCTCAGCATAGCAAAAGCTTATGCCAAGCATTCACTAAATAGAGCTTCTTGAAACTTTTCATTGTTCAGTCAGAAAAGTATGAACTACAATGAATGTGATTGCTTGTGCTCTTACATTTTTCAGTTGATTTTATTTCCATAACTTTGGATCGTTACTTTGCAATTGTCATCTATTTTTAACTCACTAAGTAAAAAATTACTACAGTTTTCCTCATAAACATGAATAATATTAACTCATACTTTGACTACCTGAACTCTCTCTCTATATGCTCCAAAACCAGCGGCATGTTATGACTTGTTCTCTATTGTACTTAGGGAGCTCTGCAGATGTTGTCATTTAAAAAGACTATATGGATAATAGTAACTATATGACTGGGAAGCCACTATTAGCCTACCATCTAACAGCAAATACTTTTTCCCTCTGTTACAATGTTAGCTAATTCTACAATTTTTTTATTGTTCAGTACTGTCTTAGGCATTCTCCCTACATTTTACTTTTATATCTGGAAATAACCATTATTGCTAAAATCATTCAGATTTATTACTATATGCACTCGCACATGCTGTACCTTTAACCTTGTGTTGATATTTAGGTTTTCAGTAATCTAAAATAGTCAAAAAAATGTTCTGACCCAAGGGTATAAAGCCATCATTTGATAATATTCTGGCATTAATGGAAATATGACTTTTGCAGTTTCCATCCCACCGCCTTCCAGCTCCCAGCCTGATCAGTGTTCCTCCCTCCCTTCAGGTTATTTTGACACAGATGACCATGACCTATGCAGTAAAGGCAGTAATTGAAAAGTAACCTTTTTCTGACCTCCAAAATAGAAAAAAGGTCCTTCTTTAACCTGGATCATTCAATGGATTTTATTTGCTGCTTGACCCTTCAAATGTTGCACTGGTAAAACAGAATATTAAAGAGTTATTGAACGGAGCCTACTAGAGGCAGGAAAGAAGTATGAAATGCATCAACTGGTCTCATTTATTTGAGTGCCAGTGTCGTGGAACTATGATCTCAATTTAAGTCCTGAGACAAGTGGAATTCCTGTTTGCAGCAAAGTATATTGACCTGTATAATTCTGATTTTCACTGTCATGTTTTGTCTTCCATTTAGACCAATCACATAATTCCTAAAGGAGATACATCAAGTCCTCAGAAAAGTGGCATGGGGGGTGAGAGCTCAAGTTTAAATTTTTGCTGTGTCACAAAAGTGCCACTCCTTTTGAGACAAGCTGGAATTGGCTCTTTAATTTTGAAACAGTTTCTTGGCAGTGGATGAGGTACATCTAGGGTGGTGTTACATTGATATACTGACAAGATGATGCTGAAAGGATAATTTCTTCAGTCTTCCTGCCTTGCTGGGTAAGCTTCTTGTGGCTTTAGCTGCAAAAGGGACTTATAGACTAAGACTTGTGTTAAAGAAGCAGAAATAGCAAACTGGTGCGGAAGGTGGAATGGCATCACCACTTTTGCCAGCAATATCAAATCAGTTTTCCATTAGCTTTGAACTATGCCCTGAATAACTCATTGATAAAATGAGAATAATAACACTTCCCTTTCTGTGTTGTTATTAGGATAAACATGTTAAAATCCATTAAGTGTTACAGTTATAGGGACCAGTAGACAGTATCTAAAATATTTTTTACTATATTTATATTATTATTAAGATTGATAAAGGAATTAAATTAGGATTCTCTATGATTTTGTCCAGTGGGATTGTTAAAAATTCATTTATTTCTATTACTAGCTTGGTTATTTAGCTTAATCTGTGATAACTGAGGTTCATATTGCAATTTGTGTGGAGATGGACATAGGTGAATTTGTAGCATTGGTGTCTCAGACAAGAAATTGACAGAAAGGATACATGAGCTGAATTTTGCTTCCCCTGATCCTGAGAACGTCTTATTCCCCACCAACTTCTGTGCCTCCCCTTGCCTTGTCCTGCCATCCAGGCTGAGAAGATGTCACTTTATGTCTTGCTTGTTTACTCTCAATGAGTCAGATGGATGAGTGTACAGTCTTGGTCATTTGTGCCTTTGCAAGAGACAAGGTACAAAATCAGACTCCATGGTGAAGATAGTTTTACGATTCTAGATCTCTTCACATTATTGCATCCTTTTATCTCTGATTATCTGAGTTCACACTAAAAATTCACTGATTTTCTGCAAAGTAATATTGCTAATGAAAGAGTTTCAAGTTCCAAGTACCTAAACTACTAAAAGTCAATTTTTCCTTCTTATCCTTACAAGTGGATACTTTCTCTCTACTCTTTCTTTTTCTTTCATCAGACAGTTACATTAAAACTCCTTTTTAGCCAAATGTCTTCTGTAGATACATCAGAGTCCTTGAGAGAAATGCCTGGAAAATTAGTTCCATGTACATTTTAGGAAATCTTGCTAACAGCTGCATTTTTCCATTAGAAATAGTTTCAAAGGCTACATAAAAACCCAAAGCCAAATGAGGCAAAGTTTAAGTGAGAAAACATGTGTGCAATATTAAGCCAAGAAAAGGGAACAGTTACTTTGAGAAATCCAGACCTTCCTTTGCAGTGCTTTTCAGAGAACATATTAGGAAGTATAGGTCAAATCTTCATTTGGTGTAAATGTGTGCAGCTCTGCTGAAATCAATGAAACTTCCTTTAAATAGCTGAACTCGGGATCTAGCCAACTTTCAGATTTCCAAATGTATATCAAAGAGCTGCAAATACCTTAAAAATGAACTGACTATATTCATTTCCTATTTTGCACTACTAGGAATGAAATGCTTAACTGTGTACTGAGAATTAGACACTTTGAAAGTATTTAGATAGCACATACCAGAAAAAAATTAATAAAAACATTTACAAGATATTCAAAAAGAAAAAAATAGTTTATACTTGCATCTGCTGACCTTTCTGTCCTACTCTACCTTGAGTTTTGATGAATGAAGCTCTAACTCTCTTTTCTCAGCTTGTTTTGAATTTACTTCTTTCTGCTTGGAACTCTGCATCTGAAGAACTGGGATTGTGGTGACATCATCAGAGACAGCTCTTTGAATTGTTCAAAGAGATAAAAAAGAGTTGCACAAATTATAGGTGATTTCCCAAGACATGTTTGAGAGAGAACGTAAATCAGTTTCTAATTTGGCCTCAAGACTGCACAAAGATGGATTTTTAAAGTATTACCTCGTTTTTCACACCATTGTTTTCAAGCACAAATAAAGTCTCTGTTTAAAAGCTTTTTCTTCCCTTGATTCATTTATGTGAGCAAAGTAAAAATTATCAGTAGTCAGGATTCTCTCCTCAGTTCCAATCCAGTAGGTGGGATATAAACTCAACATGCTGAAACATACTTTAGTATCTCTCCCAGCAGCAGACAAAATACAGCAACCAAGTCCATTGTCTTTGAGTAGCAGCTCTACTTCTAAATTTTAAAGTTTTATTATTCAAACTTTATTATCTCAATCAGACTCACCCTGGGACATTAATTAGAACAGTACAATATAGAATTTTACAAACCTACCTTAGAGATATCTAGTGTATTTTTCAACTTTCTTTCTCTACCAGAAAAAAAATAAGTTTTATAGTGAAAAAAACCCACCAATCCCAAAGATTTGTAGTTCATAATATGGTTTAAAAAAAAAAATCCACCTTGAATTTTTCCTCTGTATTCTAACACCTCATACTTCTGTCTCTAGTTCTCTCTGTTTTTCTTGGCTGTTTTTCTAGTCTTTCTACAGCATTACTTTCCCCTGGAAAATGCTGGGGATTTCACATCATTCCATCTGCCAAAATAATCAGCAGCTAACCTAATGAGCACCTTGAAATGCCATCCTAAAACTAAGCTTTTAAATTAATCTTTGCAACAACCTACAATCTCCAAGTCCTTGGAAATTTGCCCTTCCAACTATATTTTAATTGAAATTTAATTAAGAAGATTGAGGGAAGAAGGAAAAAAGAAATCCAAATGTGAAAACTGCAATCATAGTCTCATAGAATCATTAAGGTTGGAAAAGACCTCTAAGATTACCAATTCCAACCATATTTAGTAATTTCATCTCTCTGGCAGCCCACCAAGAGGGCTGTGAATCCCTTGTGCCACTAGAAACTTTCCTAGTGGGCGGTGCAGGAGCCCGAATGTCTGGGGAATTGGAGAGCAGGAGGATCTGGAAGCCAGAGTCAAAGGGACCTTGGCTGCGTGCCTGGAAGGCTTCCCAGAAGATGGAAGTTTCTGGCAGGGTTGCCTTGGGTGGATACGCTGACAGAAAGCTGAGCAAACCTCCATCTGAAATCCACCTGGTGCTAATCAGAATTGATTTGCTGCAGTTCAACATCTTGGATATTTTCTGAGGGAAATCACTGGGATGTGTCCCTGCCTTCTCCGCGGGATGTTGGCTCTGCACCGCAGCATTCTGGCAGCTCTGTGGGGAGCTGTGTGTGCAAGTGCAGGTCTCAGGGGCCAGCAGAGCTCCTGCCATGGCTGGCCCCAGTGCCGTGGGGCCATGGGCATGGAAAGCTGAGTCCTTTCATCTCCTTCTTCTGCCCCACTGGCTGACTTGGCAGGAAGGAGTCAGAAGGGAAGACAGATTCATCAGAAGTCTTTTCAGGGCCCCTCATGGTAATCAGGTCAGGAGGACGAAGGAAAACATGAGAGAAAACGAAAAGGTTTGACTGTAGCTCTGGAGGTTTCAGTTCAACATGGCAGGATTCAGAGAAGGTAATAGAAAATTTGTATTGTAATATGAAGTGAGGGTAGTCTTGCACTTTTCCTGAGTAATTCTAACCATTTCTTGACCTCAACGAAGTAGCTGGTATCTTTTACTTTTACAGGATGTGTCACTTGAGGAAGTCCTCAGCATCTGGCAGCTGTAGAAGTCAGGGTGACAAGGTGGCTTCCGTACTGCCTGGGGACATTCCCTGGTGTTTCTGCTCATTTTCTTGTGTTTTACCCTATAAACTGAATTATAATGAATACTGAATTAGCATGAATCAATGATATGCATCTGGATGTAGCAACAGAAGGTAGAAAAGGGATGGAGGAATGGGAGAAGAAAGCCTCTCCTTTTTGCCTTCTTACCATGGCTGTTTAAGAAAGAGCTGGTTTGCCTTCCTACCGTGGCTGATTAAGAAACGAGGCTCCTACAGGCACTCTTATGTTTTACTTTTACTGCACCCTCAAAATGGTTCTCAGATAAACAAATGAACAAAATATCAATCAAACAAACAAACAAACAAATGTGTTGAATAACAAGCTGGAATCCTCAATGAGACCAGCAACAGAGAAAATGTATGTGCCTGCCTTGATTTCCTTGAAGATAAGGGTAGCTAAAAAAATATATTATCAAAGCTGTGTAACATCTATACTCATCAGATCATATACTATATTGAAGTAAGTTTTCCACAGCAATTCTTTCTTCACGCAGTTTAGGCTTCAGTTCCTTCCTGTTTTCCAGTTAATAAACATTTCCATAAAAAAATTCCGCAATCTACTCTTGTAATCTCAGCAGTAGTTTGAAGTACTTCTAGGTCAGTTAAAATGATTTGTGGATTTTTTTTTATGGCACAAAATTGCTGGAGAAGGGTCTGAGGTTTGGCTCAAAGGATTCTTGCCAGTAGAGAACTTGGCCCACTGCATTATGATTAACACATTTAGATCTTCTTTACAGAGCTCTCCTGAAAACACCCTCGCCTGCTATGTTTTGTATATCTCCATAGCTACAGTAAAAGAGAAATATCGGATAATTTCATGATTTTCTATTAACTATATCAATGAAATTCATCTTTATTCATGCACCTTGAGGATTTTCAAGCCAGGAAGAATCAGAAGTCCTAATCACATTTTTTAGACTGTATTACTTTCTTCCTGGGGCAAGCCATTAAGTATCGTAGTGAGAAGAGTCTGAGGCTTTAATCAGATTACTTAGTAAATTGATGTAAAACCCATCAAATCTAATTTAAGTTTCATCTCCTGTGACAGAAAGAACACAAAAACATACTCCAAACTATTTATTTCTAGAGGCTTGTATCTGATAAATTTCAGTGTAGTAAGAAAGCAGAGGTTTGTATTCTTGGTGAGTGAAAATTTGCTTGCATAAGCAGGAAATGCGCTTGTAAAAGCTAGAAATTAGCAGGTGATGCATTTCAGTACTTTTCCAATATCTCAGCCATTCTGGAACATACCAGCCAGAACCAGAGAAGTTAATGAGGGACACCTCTCTTTCTGCAGAGTTCAGTGTTCATCATGGCATGCATTAAGATATTGCTGGGAATGGCAGGGTGTAGCAGCTTGGCCTATGTGCTGACATAATTCTGTTATTGATTTCTGCCACGCTGCACCAGCAAGAGCTAATTTCCCATTGCATTCCAAGGACAGTACAGCAGGCAGGGACGCTGTAGCACAGAAAGGACACAAATGGAGAGAACATATTTAATTTACTGCACATTATGATACCCTGTGTGCAACTGTGCCCTTTCAGGGGTCACTCCTCTGATGGCATCCCAAAACTGAAAACAGCTGAATGATCGAAATAATCAGGAGCAGGTAGTAGAGACTTAATATGTGCTGTTAGGTGAAAAAACTATTGCTACTTGTAGCTCCACTCAAAAATCTAACCTTCAGCTACGTCAACCAGAACGTTCAAGTTGCAATTGTTTTTTTGTTTGAAAAGAAAAGGAGGTAGTGACCCCCTCAGGTGGATGCTGGCCAGGGCCTTAACATTTTTATTCACTCCCAAAACAGTGATGTGCATACACTAGGTTCACAATACTGCAATTTAGGACAATCATGAAGTCACAGTGTTCAGGGAAGAAGGCAGTGTCTCCAGGAAAGTGACTGCTTAAATTCCGGCTCAGGCAATTATTTCAAAACTACTGCAATTTGGAAATTGGACTGAACATCTGATAGAGCTTGTATCTGTTTATTTCTCATTGCACACAGTAGGCAAAGTGATGTAGGAAGTGGTGCTGTGGTGAAGACATCCTGCCTAGTACCTCTCAGGGAAATGAAACACACTGGTTTTAAGCAGCTGCAGTTTGGGTTGGTAGCTGTCAAACAGCACAGAGGTCACTCTCCCTGCTTTTGTCCCCTTCATCACTGTTTTGCTACTTTCCATTTAAAGAAAAATACCTTGGAGTTTTAATGTCAATCCAGAGCTTCCCAGCTCTTTAACCACTTTACTAGAACACCTGGTATCAAGAACAAAACTCTTTCTTCTTCAAAATTGGAAGACATTCAATATAGAGTTCTCTTTATGAAAGTGAATGCCACCAGGAGATTTTTATTTCAATCTTGCTGATGTAGAGATTCTAGACTTCTTTAATATTAAACAATACTAAGTAGCTATCTAGAGTGGCACTAAATGGCATAATATCCAAACTACATTTACACAGTGAACTTTGGAAACTTTTTTGCTTTGTGTGAAAAAAAAAAAAGAATTGATGAAGCAATTCTTGAGTACATTTATAACATATTTCAGTCTGTAAAGTTAAATATACAATCTGTAGTCTTGTGGAATCTGACATCAGGTATAATGAGGATCAGAAACAGAAAAAATTATTTTACAAACCCATGAAATAAAAGTACAAAAAACCTGTGAGAGTTTGCCAGACTACTGAGCAGAATCAGAACAGATTGTGTGATACAGCTGTGTTGCCAAAGAGAAAAAATCATAGGAAAGGTGAACAAAAGAAAGGACAAGACTACAAAGTGAGGCAACATGTACAAAACCAGAAGGTGTGAAAGAAAACACAAACTAAGCATCTTCAGACTTTGGACAGAGCTGAGAAAACAAACAAAAACCCAAACAAACTTGCAAAAGAAATGAAACTCCTTGGAAGAGTATCTGACAGATATATTGTTAGCTGGGATACAAAATGGAAAATAACTGAAATTTTGATTACTTGTTGTATGGCTAGTGCAAATGTAACTACAGTTATTAGAATGGTTGGTCTTACATTTAAAGGTATGCATTGCTTCTCTCCATTAACCATAAATAAATTCTAGAGGACCATTTCAGGTGAAAATGTCTAAATTAGAGATATAATGAGGTAAGGAGTCCCTAAAACAACATTCAGGGTTGTCAAAGAAAGTGAATGAAATGGCAAAAAAAAATACTAGTCCATTATTATATTGGTAGGTCAGTTTAATAAGACTGTTATTCTCCTGTCCAGGACTAGGCACATTTGCTTGCATACACTGGTGAAAAAATTGCATGCCATTTTTGCCTTCTCACCATGAAGAAACTTTAACACAGAAAATGACATATACTCTCACAAGACTTGTATTTATTAGATATGACATCCATGCTGTCATAATAACAGGTAAAGGGTTAAAATTAGATTTACACTGGCTTAACTGTTCAAAAAGAAGTGTGATTTATGCATATTATATTAACATAAGACACAGAAAGTCTTTTGGTATTACATAAAAAAAGGTGTTGGAATCTTCAAAAGGATCCTTAGAAATGCAGAATAAACTATAGGCAAGGAATAGCAGTCCTCATCTGAACCAAAAAATGTGATTTCCAAACATAGCCTAGAAGACATAGTACTGAATTAACAATTTCCCACTATCAAAATGAGGACATCTTGTTAGCATTTCCCAGCTCCTATCCTTCCTAATCCTTCTTCCATTCCCTGCTGTTCACTGCTCTCTGATCTGCACTCCTTCCACTATTGTAGTGCCTGACCTGGCCTTCATCCAATTGGAAAACTAAACTAACAAAGAAAAATAACAAGTTAATAAATTGATTTAGTTTAAAAAAAAAAAGCCTGAAGAAAATTAATAGACATCCTGAGCTTCCTCCAGAAATAGACGGGAAGAAATGGCTGTGGAAGAACCACAGACCCAGACAGCATCACAGGAAAATGCTGACTAGGGTATTAGAGTGAGCAAAGACTGCAGCCATCTCTCTTCAGACATCCACAAGCCAAGGAACAGATAGAGCCCTGACATGTACTATTAAGGATGGCATTCTTTTTTACCCTCTGGAAAGGGAAGATGCAAGGCTAGCCACAGATGCAATGAGAGAATAGATTTTATTGATCTAAACTGCAGGTGCTCACAGCCAGGCTAAGTGATGTGTACAAATCTTTTCTTCCTCACAAGTAGCCTCATCTTTTATGTGTTTATTTTCACTTTAATCCTGTGACACCTTGTTGTTAAAATTTGTCTCAGCATTTTCTCAAGTGGCCTCAAAGTCATACCAGCTCTAATCTCAATAAAGCTAGGTCTAGGGCTGAGCAATGGGGCCAAACTATCCCTACAGCAACCTGGTTAGCACAAACCTTGGCACAGCTTTAGAGCAGGCCATCTTTGAGCACAGCTTGGGGCTTAAGAAAGTGGGGGCCACTTGGATGTCTGCAGTTCTTCAGACAAAAGGTAAGATATTGAGGCTGTATGGCAAGAGCCCTGCCATGTGATTAGGTCAGGATAGTTCTTCTCATCTTGTTTGATCTACTAGCACAGACACAGACCACAATTTCTTCACACACTGTTTAGAGATCTGGGTTTGTGCCTGTGTACCTGAAGCTGTCACATAAAGGAAGTACCAAGGATTAGCAGTGCCATTATTCCTTGCAGAAAAGAGTGGTGCATGAATTTCTTTGTCAAGTTGCCTGTTTGTAAACAGGTATCCGTTTGGAACAAGAAATTTGGGGTGATGCACTGTGTGCGGTTGGCTGTCAATGACTTTGAGATGTAAGCTGAAGTGAAAAGAATTTTTTGCATAAATTTGTGGAAGTGAGAGGAAATAGCAGAGGATTTTTGTAGACCACACATAAAGTCATCTTAAGAATGTCCTAACTGCTTTCTGTCTCTGGAACAGCATGTCCTTAAAAAAAAAAAAAAAAAAACCCATCTTGACTTCCATCCCTCTCTTGCCCTAAGGCTCCAGTAGTATTTGCTGTTGTTCATCGCAGGATATAATTCCCCCTGTCTTTTCTCCACCAAAGTTTCTCTTGTCGTCTGTAATTCTCTATGTACCTGTCCTTTTCTTGTTTCTGGCAAGTTTTGACTCTTAATTAAATCAATAAATTTAAATATTTTCTAAAAAACAGACGGGTGTGAAAATCCTGTTGTCTCCCAGAGGTGGAAGAGACTCTTCTCTTTTTAGATACTCTGCCAGTTTTACTGTTCTGCACTTTTAATGGATGACCCATGTCTCCTGGAAAGAACAGCTGCTTAAATTGAGACAGTGTAGCTTTTCAGATTCTCCTTATGTGTCTAGTTACATTTAATATTGTACCAATATGTCCATATTAACTATAAATGCTTCAAGATGCAATTTTGATGGACATATGACTTATTGCAAAATCACATTTTAATATTTTCAGCTTCTGAATTAGATTATTTGGAGTGAGTGGGTAATGATGAAAACCTGTTACTTTTTTCTTTCACTTTTTTTTACTACATTGCATAGTATTTGGTTTGGGATTGTTTTTGCTTTTTTTTTATTGACTTCACTAATGTCAGTATCCACAAGTGGCTGAAAGTAATTGTGTCCTGTTCTGTCAGTCCCTTTTATATGCCATGAAGGGGTACAAGTATAAAGGGAACCTATACATTTAAAAGCCCAACACTGTAATTTTAACTAAGCCAAAGTTTAGCAAAATGCAGTTCTGGAGTCACTCCTACCATTAAGAGCAGCAGCTCTCCAAGGCTTTTCTTCCCCATTTCTTCAGTAGTGTATGTTGCACAGTTTTTTCACGCTGCAGATGTGTATTCTGATCAGTTTAGAAGTTTCTGGTGGTACACTGGATTTATTTACAACATTTTAATTAGAATTCAAACAAACTGCATACCTTTTCCATTTGGCAAACACATGAACTATTTAGCTTACAGCTGGTTTGCAGCACAAAAGTTTGCCAGCAAACTCTCATTCCAGCAAAGGCAAACATATACCCTTTCCAAATGCTAGATGGGTATGTACAGCCTCAGAAACCAAAAGCATTCAGTGTTTCTCATTAGCATTCTCATAAACTTGATGAACACATTACAGAATCAAAGTGGACAAATATTATGATTCTTTATGTTTCTATTATAATTTTCTCTTCAATATATATTTATGACATCATGAGTTTGGTTACAAGACAACTGCTGTGAAATATGAAACCTTAGTATGAAATTTTCATTATTATAACACAGCCTTCAACTGAGTATTAATAAAAAAAAAAAAAAAAAGAGAGAGAAAAATCACAAAATTAGCACACACACAGAAAAAATGGAGATTACCCTACCATCATTTCACAGCATTTCCAAAACACTTTGGTACTCATTTGTCAGCTGACTCTTAATGTACTACATTTTTCTATGCTCCTGTAAATGAGGGTTTTGTAGACTTTTCAAGGAAGAGTTGAGATTAATATTTCTGGTGATTTTTTTCTTGTCAGATGCATCCCTTCTTCCATTTCAACCCTTATTTTTCTCTTTAGAAGTAAAAGAAATAACAAAATGAAAGCTCTGCCCAGCAAAAATATTTTTCTGTCTTCTTCTGCCATTGAGCCTGTCTTCTTCTTTCTACATTGAGCTGTAGGAAATTTTAGGATGTGAAACCAAACAGGCTGTGAACATGGTTTCTTTAGTATTTGGATGGTTCCTATTGCATTATGATCTCTTCTTTAAAAACATAGAAACAATGACCTTTAAAATCCATCACAAGGGGCCAAGAGGCTCCATTTATTTGCCTAAAATATCTGACATAGATACATTGTTCCTCAAGGTTTTCAGTGTTATTAAAATGAAGAATAGCCTCTGATACCCAAAGTAAACAGCAGCATAATGACTCATGTAAAGCAGCATAATGACTCTTGTACTTAAGGGGCACTCAAGGCTGGATTAGCTATTTGAGTATCCATGAATGAGCGTCTTCTATTAAAAACTAATACCCATCACATACTTCTGATGAGACACCTATTCAAAACATAAACTCAGGTTTGCTAAGATACTGAGTCCATGTCTCATTTCAGTGCAATTCTAATATTTCTTTAGTGACAGGTAGGATTTTTTTCCTGAACTGTAAGAAAACCGCAGTGTCTTTCCAAGTTAGAACTTTTTTGTGGAACCACCACATATCTTCTCTTCTGCCAGCAATTACAAAATAAATGCAATAAATTAAATGTAACAAGTCCAATTATTTTCTCTGTCTCTTCAACGAAGTATTGCTTTTTCTTTTTTGTATACAAGTTTGTCTCCAGAGAACATACAAAGAGTCACATCAAGCAACAATAAGACCCAAAGAGCCAAATTTTGAAAGCAGACATTTCTAGATTCTAATCCAAAATAGAACTTCTGTTAGACATTTTTCTTCCATCAGTATCTTTTTTCCATGCATGAGATGAGCTATTACATTTTTTGGAATGAGAAAATAAACTCAGAGCTAGCACTAAAAGGCTTTCACAAGCAAATATGAACCTGGACAGGCTGCCCTGAGGATCACATCCAATCCCTCTCCGTAAGGATGCTTTTACAATTCAAAGCATGCTATGTTTTTGGGGCTTTTTTTTTAATGTAATTTGATGTTACATTGTCATGCTGTAAAACATTTGCAACGTATAATGATGTAAGAGGCCAGCTGGCTGCTAATGGTAACAGCATACTTTACCAGAACTGCCATCAGAAGGACTGTTGAAGGCAGATGGCCCTTTTTTCCCCAGCTTTACCCTGTTAGAGATCCTACCAAGGACAGGCATCCTACAAACCTCAGAGTAATGAGAAGAACATTGCTTTATTGACTATAAAGCTTTCCTGCAAATAAGCTTGAAAGCAATATGTGCTGGAGAGCTCAGTATGCTCATAACCAAAATAGAGGATTCTGAATTGGAGCTTTGTTAAATGACTCTAATGTCCTGGAAAACTTTTTTGAGAAATACTGGATTGGTATTCAAAACTGCTGTAATACAGAGAGCTACTTTCCTGTCTTTAATTAGGGAAAGGCATAGTACCAATTATGATTGTTAATTATTGTGCATCCTCTCATTTCATGCCCACACTGCAAGGAGTTAAAATACAAACATAAGGGGAAAATGATCCAGACTCAACTGATCATACAGAGATTAATTTTGATGAAAGGGTTGTTGTTCTACACTTTGATAGTGCAGATGCCCATTTTCCCTGGGTAGCAAAGGTTCAATTTGTTATGCTTCTTTTACTTTTAGGGCTATCAAAATAATATTGTCATGGTCTCAATTTCTTTTTGTCTTACTGCAGCAAAAAACTATAGAAAAAGCATGCCATATTTTTTATGACTGACAAGTGATATTTAGCTTTCTGGTGATAGCAGTTTTGTACTTGCAGTTTTTTGGTGTTTTTTCAAATGCGTTTTCTAGTGATTTGTCTGTTAAAGCCACAGTGCTCCTGCTTAAACCATTATCTTCATAGCAAGCGAATTTTGTCTTCTTATACTCCAGTTACCTCCTTTTTAATGCAGGAGAAGAAAAAACAGGCAGTTTTCTAAATCCTTTTCACCAACAGCTTCCTTTTAGCAAAGATAGTCACAATTACAGATCTGTATTATTGCTATTTTATATGTACATAACAACTATAAGAACTCATTCATTTTTCTTGAAGTTATTCTGAGGTTCTTCTGTTTGTTTTGCCTAACTCATGTGAATAGACAGAACTTAGGGTTTTATGGGCTATTTTCTCTAGGAGGAAAAATTGTTACTTATTTCTTTGGGGCATAATCCTTATTTACTAACACTGATCAATTACGTTCCCTAGATATCAAGAGTAAATTACAACAGAAGATAGCATATTTTATCCTACTCTCATTCTATTGGTTTTTGTCTTGTCTCTCTAGGGTTTTTGTCTTGTGTTATCACAGTCTGGTATTTTTGCAGCCCTTTTGTACCTTTACCACTGCTGGAATTCTGGGTCTTCATTGTTTAAGTGGGTACTTTGTCATTCTTTTCCTCAGACTGTCCTCTGCTTATTCAGTTTAGAACACTGAGCATCTTCACAGATGCCTTCTTATAGATCAGTTGTTTTGAGTTTTCACTGAAGATCCATAGTATTTCTTTAGCTGCTTTCACAGAGAATTTTAATGATTCTTGCAAGGGAGGATATTGGCTTTGTACTCTTTTGTTCAGTAAGGATTAACTCAGTGCAGAATACTATCTGGACATCAGTAATGCATTCTCTTTCCAGCTGTGGATCAGACATAGTTAAGAGGAAGGGTGTGCAGTCTGCAGTGCAGCACTCCATGGATCAGGGGAGTTTGCAGAAAGATGAGAACACATCTCTGGAAATTTTTTCACCAAAGAAGATTGCAGATTCAGCATTTTCCTGTGACTTTCCCTTTGTCTTACCGACTTTCAAAAAAAAAGATCTGAATCTGAAATTAAATTTTTTTAGTCTCAAGACCATTGAAATACTTGATTTGCTTCAGAAATATGATTTTTTTAAACACTTTTTAGTTCACTGAGCTGCGGATTTTACAACTTGACCACTCAATGGAGTTTTCAGATTTTCCAAGACATTGGGAATCAAAGGCCAGTCAATCACATAGTGTTAGTTGAGGAAATAAAATTCAGAAGATTCTGTCTGCATTGATTTCATTGCTTGGTTCTCATGGACAAGTCCAAGTTCTATTTGATTGCAGGTAGACTTGGGACAAACTTAGTTCTTCATCCAATGTCCATCTTGTGAATCAGAATTGTTGTGTTGTCCTTTTCCACACAGAAAACATCTTGAGGAAGGATGACAGATCAAAAATTACCCTAAGGCAATTGCTGGTGTTAAAAAAGTCCCCTCTTGGACATTTTGTCTCCAGTGACTGCTCAATATTTTGAGATTGAGTTTCATTTAATTCCTTGGTGAGATTCCTCAAACATGTAGTACAAGTAAACATGACAAACTTCAATGAAGACAGCTTCAGAAATACTAGAGCTTAGAGATTTTAGATCCTTTACATGGCAGAGATTTTAGATCCTTTACATGGCTTTGCATTGCAAACCTCGTCTTTGCTATTTATGACAACATGCTAACTTAGAGTACTTGGTAATCCATGATTGTACTTTTTTTTGTAACTTTGAAAATTTCTACTTTTAAATGTTCTACTGCGAACATTTCTTAACATCTTGTGCATGGCACAGCATGTGGCTCTGCTCCTGCAGGACCTTGGCCTCTCTGAACTTGTATCTTGACTTGTGCACAGCCTTCTTCTCTTGGTTGCCTGGAAATCGTCTGCTCTAAACTAACCAACTAGACTTTTTTTAAAGCAGTGAAAGGAGCAGGTACCTCCACAGCGTGAAATATTTCACCTGTGTTGGAGATCCATTCTAAAATGAATGAATTTGTGTGTGGACAGATTCTAACCCTGATCATAAAGAGAAGGCACCAAATTCTTACATAGCTAAAGAACATGAATCCCACCTTTCCTCTTCTGTGTTTTACAAGAATGCGGATTTTACCCACCCCGGGTATTTAGATGTTTCTTAGGGTTGTTACGTGCTGCAGTTTTGATCTTTGCAGGGATCTCTTTATGGTCGTTGTGATTCAAACAATACTGATATTGATTTTTATATTCCGAACAAAATAACAGCTCATCTTTTACAATTTAGAATGTGCTTTGTCCTCCTGAAAGCATCATAGTGTTTGTTTATTTCTTTAGCATCAAGCAATGTTGCTTGCCAGGCTGTGACAGGAAGTGGCTGTGACTCCAAACACATCACTTGTAACAGGTGTGATCAGCATGGGGAAGGAGCTGCTCAAGGCAATGGCAGTTTCTTCATGATACAAGCCCCCAAAATATGCATCATATAACAGGATGGTAGTAATGATGGTCTGAAACTATTTCCCCAAAATCCATGCTATGCAAATCAATATACGGGGCAAAAGTAAAATTTAATTAGATTTTTTGTGATGGTTTTATTGCTATCTTGAGACTGCAGAGCACCTTTAGACAACAATCACATTCGCTTTGTACTATAGATCGACACAGTACTTTAAGTGCTGTAAAATTAATTTAATAATAAAGGCAAGCTCCTAGCAATACTTACTGCTGTGTTTTTGATATTCAATTTCCAAAGCCTCTTTTATGAAAGGTCTGATATTTGTGGCAAATCAGGTGTAGTTTTCTCAAATAATTATTTTCCATTTTCCATCACTTTATGGATGAGCAGAAGCAAGGACTGTTATTTTACTACTTAGAAAGGAATCTTAGATCATATTTAGAGAAAACATGTCTGCTGATGTCCTTGTGAACTGACCTGTATTGGCCCAAGTGGGTATTTCTCAGCCATCCTCATTGTTACTCTGCAAGAGCAGCACGGTACAGAAAAAGGAGCTGCACCTGAGTCACTGCACCCTTCAGCCTTATGTGAATAGCTCAAAGCTTACCTGCTCATCTGTGAACTGTGGCTGCTCAGAACTTGGTACCTAAAGTGCTTCAAGCTTACTCAGCAAGCAAGAAGTCAGAAAAGGAGGAAAGAACAGATTTTATCCTGGTTTAGCCTTTCACCCAATAGCTCAGATTTCAGGGTAGGATGTGTGGTTTGGCTAGATGCCTGAAGAAATGATGATGAGTGTTAATTCTAATTTATGATATCAATGTTGTGTCCCTCCATAAGTTCCTGACACCGAGTCTGGAGTGTCCTGGGTTAAAATCAACAGTTAAGGATTCAATAGAATTCAATTCAGGTTCAATCGAATTCAATTCAGTAACCAAGAAGAAAACTGCCCCAATAATACCTAAACAAATAAATAAATAAATAAAAATGATCAGTTTTCCTTATGGTTAATAAGCTGAATTTGTTCAGTAAAGAAAGGCCCAGGGATCCACTGGAGCCAGTGCAACAGAAGGAAGAGGTTGGCAAGAAAGGGATGTGAGCGCAGGTGAAGGGATGATGAACAAAGTTTGGCTAGACAAATTGTGATGTGGGGTCAGACACCTTGTGTTGCTACACCTTCAGAATTTTTAGTCCTGTTGGGAAATTTGGGTCCAAGATGCTGTAGGAATTCTTTAAACTGAAAATATTTTAATGTTTCATTTGAAAACAGTCTCTGCTGCTGATATTCTGACTGGCTAAGAAAGCTATGCCAAATATTTCCAGGGCAAAAGCAACTCCCTCATCCCCCAAATATTAGATGTCCCACTGCCAGTCATTTGTGAGTTAAACCAGTTTGTAACTTCACAGAAGCAGATGTTTATGATATGTGTTTACAGAAAGAAACTCAAGAATATTTTCATGCAACAATGTAAAAATAAAACACTTAAACACATCAAATGTCCTTGCAATTTTCTTAGGCTTTGTTTAAGCAATTGTCACTTTTTTCCCCCAATGAATAATGCAACATTTAATATTATGCAGAATATACAATGAACTAAAATATTTATCACACTGTACTTATTGGGCTTTTATTAAGTCTAATAACTGTACATTAAAGTAATTGCCTTCTGCCTGCTAAGAAGTATTGGAAACTTGGAACAATAAAAGTTTATGACACGTGAGAGCAGGGTGGTTTGGGTTTTTTATTACAAAATGTACACATTTGCCAAGATCTGCATCCTAGCACAGTACCATCTTGTTGCCTAGAAAAAATTTAAGCTGGTCAAATCTGACTGTAAATTCATAAGAAACATAACTGATACATGGGTTTACTTTTTCTGGCAAAGCTTCATCTCTTAGTTAATAATCACTTCAAAATAGGAGGTTTTTATCCTTTTTTAAGATTAAAATAAAAGATATTTTTAAAAAGAAATATTCAAATGTGACACATTTATTGAGATTTACAATTACATAAGTGATGTTAGGTTTAGTTTCCCAGTTAAAGTTACAAGAGTAAATTTATAATTAGTTACTTGAAAATGAACCATTTCTATACCAACTCCTATATATAACTCATTAGTCTTACTGTGACTGAGTCCTTCAATATTTTGAAAAGTTATGTGTAGTCAATGAAAATGTCTTAAATCTTGTCATGCTTTTTTTAGCATCATCTTTCCAGTGTAGGAACTGTGTGCAGTGCAGGATTTTTAAAAATTCTAAATTTACACTATGGTAGAATATTTGTGTTTATAAAAATGGATATATAAAATGCATGTATGCATTTGTAGCTTTTATATTTTCAAAGCCACTTTTCTCTGATCAGGTTGAAAACTAAATAGTCAAGTCCATGCTTTAATCTAAACAGGGAAGTACTTGGATTGCCACATGGGTGCCCAACCATCAGAGGAAGACTGGGGAAGTGCTGTATCTTACAAAGAAGTATGAAATAAAATGCAGATGGAAACCCATATTTGCATCAAATATTTTTCTTAATAAAATTCTTTTAAAGACAACCTTCTAATATTTCAAAAATGTGCTGAAGTTTTGTAATTTTACTCAGAATATTTTTACACAGATTTTAAGTTATGTTGAAATACAGAGGCAATTTTGCACATGTAATTTATTACAATTATGTCATTCTGCTGAGTTCAGTAGTAGCCTATATGAAGGGTTATTTCACTATATCCTGGTGTCCACATTGTAGAAGAAATGTGTGCAAGAAGCTTGTGATTGAAATGTATTGGTAATTTTGATCCCAAACTACTTGAAGTGTATCTGACTAATTTCAGAGTAGCAATCAATTGTGATGCTTAATGGTATTTAAAATTATTTCTCATGTCTCATCTTTGTAGAGGACAAAAAGGACAATGAAGCTTTCAATATACAAAAATAGAAATTAGGAACTCCTATTATTTTTATTTTCACCCTAGTGGTTGATAGTATTAGAAAAAATTCAATTATCAAAAGCAGCAAGATATTAAACAAGAAAGCTAAAAATATGTTTCAGATGTAGCTTGTGTCCTACAAGTCAGTGGATTTGAACTGTAAGTAAAGGTTGAAGTGCACATACTGCTCTGTTATCAATCATTATTCAAGAAAAAACAAATCATCTGCCAGGAGTTTTATTGCTTCCTAGAAGACTGATTTTTATTAACTTGTGAGTCCTATTAATTAACTACATTATCCAGTGCTCAGAGAGAAGCTGTTACAATTTTTGTCAGGGCACTCCATGTTCTCCAGTCCAACCATGTGCCTTCTGTGCAGAATTTCACTCTGAGACCGTAGTGCAGCCCTGTGCACACAAACAATGCCTCCTGGGACTGCTAATGAGGGATTTCACTCTTCAGAGGGTGCTGCTCATTTGCCTCATCTATTGAGGGGATGACAAAGATGGGAGGACACATTTTATTTCTAAAACTGAGTTATTTTGATTATCTTTCTTATCTCAACCCGGGTAAGTTTTTCACAGGAGTTGATGCCATCTCTTGGGATGCCATCAGCAGGGTTTGACATCAGGGTTGCCATGAGAAGATCTCGCTTGCCAATGCATCACCCAGCCACATGCCCCTCAGCCTGGTTCACAGGCTTGGTGGACACCAAATGGAAATCTAAAATGGGCAGATCAGATTTCTCAGGGGAATAAGGGAAATAATTACAAGGCTGGCATTTAAAGCCATGCAAGAAGTCAGGTCTGTGACTTAGAGTGATAGATGGCTTAAAGAGATGGAATGGATTGCAGAGGTAGAATCCATCAATTAGCAGTGGAAAACTTCTCTCCCTTCTAATATGTTAGGTCTACAACAACTTGCCAAATCTTTCAGTGGTTTTATAGCTGCAGGAATCCAGGATCCTGAACATATGAAGCCTGAAGTATGTTTTTCCACTTCTTATCTTTAATCAATACCACCACACACATAACATGACAACCTGGAGCCTTCCACCACCTAAAGCTGCACATTACTGTGTGAAACCACACACATATGTCATCATATCAGCACACCAGACTTTTTCCTTGTTGTTGTTTCATTTGGCTCCCCAAAGTTAGTCCTTCAGCTTTTCCTTGGAAATAGGAAAAAAAAAGAAAACATAGACATTTCATCCTACCACTCACTGAAAAAGAGCAGCTCCATGAATCGAGCATGCATTCACTACTGTATTTAAGAACCTCAGGCAATGGGACATGTAAAGGGTCCCTTGGGTTACTCAGTCTAATCTCTACCATAGGCCGTGACATCATATAATCCTTTTTAAAAAATATTGTTTTTAACTGGCTAGGATTTTTTTTGCTGCTCCCCCAGGAGACTACCTTAGAATTTAACTGCTTTGATTGATAGAAGCTATCTCATTTTTAGCTAAAATTGGTTTCTATCCAGTTTACATCAATTTCTTGTGACAACATTATTGTCTAGTTTAAATAGCATTTTTTCCCAACCTCAATAAGCATCTCAGATAATTCTATGTGACAAAAATAGGCAGGGCTTTACTTAAAAAATATTTTTATATTAAATCACTAATGTGGGCCTTAAATTGAGCCTTTCAAAAGATTGGATTTAACAGAACATTACCTTCAATTAAACCTTACAGTGCCTGAGCATCATAGGAAATCTTTCTTGGGTTCTGTCTTTGCTCCCCAGATTCTTTTTTTTTCACTTAAGAAATTAATAATTTTTTTATTCTTTGTACCAGTTGAATATGCGTCTTATTTCTGCACAAGAAAAAAAAAAAGTCTAAGAAATTGTTGCTTCATCCCCACCCACAGCCTGGTGTTTCTCATTGCAAGTGAGACACCAGGCTCCCTTGCCTCCAGTTAAAAAACCTCTGTTTTATTTGGTTGTTTTTTTTTTTTTCCCAAAACCCCATTTTGTTTCCACAGCTGCTTCCTCATTCTCATAGTACAGAGCCATAAGCACCAAAGAGTAAGAAAAGTCTGAACAAGGAACATGTTGAGCTCAATCAGCCTTCAGTTTTCCCCTCAACCCTCTAACAAGTCACAACCAATAATATTTTTAATAAAAGTTATGCCTTACACAATCAGTAAGTAAATATTTTTCAAAGTTTGTGCAATTGAAATATATAACATATTGAAAAGCATGCAGGTTTGCAAAATGATTTATACTATGTGTACAAATAACCTTTATTTGTATTTTTCTCTCATCAACTTTTCAAACCATTGTTTTGTTCTGAATAATGCTATTATTATTAGTTTCTTGGGTTTACTTTTCAAAACTACATAGAATTTCTTATAAGTAAGTACAAGCATTTCTTTCTTATAAGAAACAATATAGAAGAGAGAAACAGAAATGAGGAAAATAATAGAAAAAAAAGCAAAGATTACTATTTCTTTTAACAGTTCAGAGACTTTAATGAAGTTGGAATTTAATATGTTCATAATTCCTTCATTTGGTCAATGTCCACTTCTGTACTCCGATGATGCTGTGTTCTGACCAAACAAAACAGAAGCTGCAGCTCAAACCTGAAAGAAATTATCTGGGTCAAAATGCACCCTTTGGTGGAACTCAGATGAAATTTCCACAGTCATTTGCTGTGACTCATTACTGGGATTTTTTTAGCACCCTTGGCCCAGGAGCCTCTTGCCTAAGTTAAATGTCAGGAAGATAGATGTCTAAGCTGCAGCTAGTCATGCTAGAATCCCTTTATATTCAGTGGAAAGAAATAGGCCCTGCCAGGGAGTGACTGATCTGGCCATTTAAACATCTAACTTACAGCAGAGGTGCCCTGTCTCCATTTGTGGTATCTCTACACGCAGTCTGTCTGAGGGGGAGTAAGTATCACTTTTTGCAGGTGAGGATATGAAACAGAACGGCTGCTCCTAGAGTACAGCCTAAAGAAAAATATCACCCAGCTTCCAAAGGAGCTGTGAATTCCCCAGGCCCCTGGCAAGGCACAGCATGAGCTATATGCAGAGCTTTTACAAGCAGGCTGAGCTCAGTTGCCCACAGAGCCCATTTATCCTCACTCCATAAGTCACTACACTGATGCTTATGCAAACCAGGTCGTCTGAGCATCCTGTCTGCTTGTCATTCACAAGGGCAATGGGAATAGCTGTGGCTGAAAGGATGCTTACTCTTCAAATAAATACATTTAGGATGCCATAAGCACCAATTATATCCATGGTTTCTCACTGACAATACATGCAGGATCAATTTGGAGAAGGCAGCAGATAACTGCCTCTGGCAGAAAATGTACATTTTTGATACTCATATGGGAGCAGCAATATAAATCAATATTTTTACACAGTGATTTGTAGGGATTTGCAGTAGACATGAGATTGCTATGAATTAAATGCATAAACACTGGAAGAAATTGTAGAACAAAGGATTCAAAAAAGGTCTGTATGTGTAACAAAGACTATCCTTCCCAAGAAACTGCTTCCATTACACTGTTCCTAGCAGTAGAACGGACTATGTGCCTTCGCACAAGTCTTTGGAAATCAGTGATATGAGGATTGGTTCACTGTTGCCAATCAAAAGGTACCCAAAATCCAAGTACTTGACAGCAGCTGTTTCTTTTTCTCTTGTGTTGCACTTACTAGTGATCCTGCCCAAGCTGTTGAACATTTGTCTTAATGCATGTGAGCATGTGAGAGTGCATCTGTAAAATCAGCAAACTTAAGGGTGCTGTTCAATAAAATCACTTTCCCTTCCCACAGGGACTCCCACTTAGTTTTGTTAGACCAATTTTCCTACAGCAGAGGTTACTTTGCTTTACCCTTGTCATGTAGCCCTGCTCACATTATTGTTAAATTCAACCTGAAAGCTTCATAACGGGTTCTCCAGATGTCAGCTGCTGATAGCTATTATTTCATGGGTCACCTCTCTCACAACAGCCTAGATTAACCTCATGTAATTTGTGGAACACTGTGAAAATGTTTTTCTGGATCATAATTGGTTGTGATTCCCCATGCATAGGCATGCATACCCTTAAAGACTGCTACTCAGTGGCCTGAATTGACACCCAGAAATACCGCTTCATATATACTGAATATATGGCATCTGTTGGCTTACTGCATTCCAAACACTGGGTGCTCAGACAGATGCTGAGCTCCATGACAGAGAGACTAAATTTTACATTAACAGAGAGTGGAAGGAATGTTGCAGTGACAGAAAGCTTAGGGCTTGTTATTGAGCTGAAGACATGCCTCTGAGCTTCCTGCATACATGATGAAGGTCACATGCAGCCCAGCCAGGCAGGAGTGGGTACCTGCTGACCACTCAGACCCAGAAAAGAGAATAAGGCTATAAGGCTGTATACTTTAGATGATTTTGTACTTTTAATATATATATTTGCAAATATATATAATATTCATAACGAGCATGATATTGACATACAAAGACCAATGGCTTGATCAAGACTGAATAGATTTGTTAGTCTTCTTATTAGCATATGTGGGGGGAAAAAAAGTCTGTAGTGAAAAGATAAAAGTGGGAATTAGGACTTATGGAAACCAAAACAGCTCCAGCTTCCTAAGCTCTCCTTAGGGAGTTTCCAGTTTTTCCCTCATGGCTTGCACAGTTCTGATAGGCTAGAAAAGTTGGTCAAAGAAGTTATTTCTGCTGTTCTGAGTGCATTTTTATCTCTGCATGTTTTCTGCTTAAGCTTTGGGTTTGAGCAGAATATTTGGCCATAATTTCAAGGCCAAAATTGATCCCATTCATGAGACTAAGGTCAGTTTTGTTAAACCTTCACCAGTATTCTTCCCAGAGAGGCACTGCAGGATTAGCCACTCTAAATTTATGAGTTAGGCAGTTAAGTAGCTGTAGTATGGACAGATGAACTATTTCCAGAATAGCTCAGGACCATAACCAATGATTAATGCCTTTACCTCCACAAAAGTCATTCAGAGAATACATTAAACTCCCCAAATCAGAGCTTAAATCAATGGTATGAAGTTGGCAGGCTCCAGGAGTGGGTTTCTGAAAATTTCATTAAGTTCAGCAAGGGCAAGTCCCAGGTCCTGTACCTGGGTTGGGGCAGTCCCCAGCATCAGCTGGGGGATCATCATGGGGCAAACTGGTTGACAGCAATAAAGATTTTAGAAGTACTGGAAGTTGGATGTGGCTTTCATCAACCTGATCTAGTGAAAGATGTCCCTGCTTGTGTCAGGTGGAGCGATCTAGATGACATTTAAAGGTCTTTTCTAACTCAAACCACTCTGTGAACCTTAGACATTAGAAGAAGTTCTGATTTAAGTAATAACTAAAGTGGGATGATGATTTAGAATTTTTATTCTTGAATGCTTGTCAATTACAAGTGTACTGAGGAAAACATACTTAAACACCACATTTTGGTTTTGTGGGGTTTGTTTTTATTTTTTTTTTTAATATCACCCTTAATTGATTGCGGCTGTTACATAGGATTTAGGAAATTCTATGAATTTATGAAGTTATGAAGCAGTACACCAACCAATGAGGCAAAAAATAAAGAAATTAACATTTTACAGGGAAATTGAACACACTAGAAATAATACCACTTATCTGAGAAGCAGTCCATGAGATTAACACTTAGGCACTTAAGGTTCTTAAGGCTTTTCATAACGCTTTGTGAACATAAATAACGTTGTGTGAACATAAATAACGCTATGTGAACCAGATTTATTTGCTATACATGAGTTCTAAAATCTGTTTTATTGGGGAAAAAAAGGTAAAATTATTTTAATATGCCTTTTTGACTTTGAACAAATGCTTTATCATGTATTCAGTTTTTATAGTTCTCTCAGTTTCTGAATGTTAGTATCACAGAACAATAAAATCATAGAACGGCTTGCATTGAAAGGAGCCCTTGAAGATCACGTAATGGTCCCTGGCTGTGGACAGGGGCACCACCAACTAGATCAGATAGCTCAGAGCCCCATCCAGCTTGGCCTTGAACACCACCAGGGATACAACATCCTCGACTTCTCTGGGCATCCTGTTCCAGTACTTCACAGTAAGGAATTTCTTCCTGACATCTAACCTAAACCCACCCTCTTTCAACTTAAACCTATTCCCCCTTGTCCTATCACTTCATGCCCTTGTAAATAGTCTTGCCCTATCTTTCCTTTAAGCTTCTTTCAGATACTGGAAAGCTGCAATTAGGTCACCCCAAAACCTTCTTTTTTCCCAGGCTGAACAATCCCAATTCTGTCAGCCTTTCTTCACAGAAGAAGACCAACTCTGATCAACTCAAGTCCTCTTCTGGACTCATTCCAGCAGGTCCATGCCCTTCCTGTGCTGGGGACCCCAGAGCTGGATGCAGCAGCAGGTGGGGCCTCACTGGAGCAGAGTAGAAGGGCAGAATGACCTCCCTTGACCGGCTCTCTGTGCTGCAAGCACACAGGGCTGGATCACGTCCAGCCTCTCCTCCCCCAGCCCCCCGAGCCCCTCTCAGCAGGGCTGCTCTCCATCTGTCCATCCCCAGCCTGTGCTCGTACCAGGGTTTGCCCCAACCCAGGTGCAGCACCTGCCCTTGGCCTTGTCAAACCCCATGGGATTCCCATGGCCCCACAGCTCAGGCCTGTCCAGGTCCCTCTGGATGGCATCCTGTGCTCCAGGTGTGTCAACTGCACCGCTCAGCTCCGTGTCACCTGCAAACGTGCTGAGGGTGCACTCGATCCCTGCATCCATGGCATTAATGAAAATATTAGATAACACTGGTCCCAGTACAGACCCATGAGGGACACCATGTGTCACTGATGCCCTTTGAATGTGACCGTCCAACCAATTCCCAATCCACCTAACAGCTCACCAGTCAAATTCATCACTCTCCAATTTGAACAGAAGGATGGTATGGGAAAGTACTGCTTTCAGGCTCTTATATTGCTGTTTTCAATTTGTCTGGAGGCTTTTTTAATTCTTTCCTTTCCTTGAGTTTGTTTTTGCACAGAGTCCATGTAAGTGTTTCAGTACCCTGTGGACAGAGAGCAAAACAGCAGAAAGAGTGCAGAGTAGAATCCGTTATCTGGACTTTACTATTTAATTTACTGGGGCATTTAAAGACAGTATTTTAAGAATCAGTGTTTAAAGAAAATTTGGTTTTGGAGGATCAGTCTCTCACATAGGCTGATCCTTATCTAGAGACATTTGGAAAATTTTCAGTAGAAAACTTTGCATTGGGTAAAGGAACTACATGAAAATGCTCTGTATGCTGATTTTGCTGAACTTTGAGTGTAGAAGAAGATTTTAAAAAACACACCACAGTGACCTGTCTTAACAGTTTTTGTGTTAAATACTTCACAATTTAGAATGACTTTTCAGTTCAATATTTTGGATTTTTTTTATACTAACTGTGTCATATAATGGAGGGTACTAAAAAGCTAAAGTCAAAACAACATTTCACACTGCCAAAACTGACACAATAAAACTAGACTGGTGACCTAAAATAGATGGATTTGTGATTAACCTGTTAAGAGGATAACCGTTCTCCTACCCTAGTCCTCCATCACAGTCAAAAAGGTGTCAAGTTAAGTGTTACTATACTCCAGTTCCTATTTGCCCTTGTGCTATAGGTTGCAGAAAAAAAAATACAAAAACTTTTCACAGTGTTCTTTATCTTATGCCATTATCCTTATGCTGCCTTAGGTCATTAAAATAAATGTTTTGTGCTTGGGTCCATTTATTCTATTGTCAGTGATGAATGTACCTGCTTGATTTAATTTTGTATGCATTTTATATTGCCCATTGTATGTTTTCAGGTTTATTAAATAAATACTCAATCTTATTTCAAAAAGCTCTAAACATGAAATATTTTTTATGTTTTTATTTATAATGATCTTATTTTTCAAGCCGTACTTTCTTTGCTTAGCGCATGGTAAATCCTAAGTAAAACTTGACTATGTTGTTTTGTTAGTACTTGTGGATAGTTTCATAGACTTTTCATATAGAGAGGGAGGTCAAATTGTCCTATATGCAAAGAAACAAGGGCTTGGATTTTTTCTTGCTCATTTTCTCATCTCTCTTTCATCCTTACCACAATGAAAATTTAAGGAGACTTCTATTCCCCTTGCTCATTTCTCTTAATGTTGCTTCAGACAAATTTTTCCCAAAAAATCCTTTCTCTTTTTCCTTGAAAACAATGTCTTCACCACCTTGTCCAATTGCACAATGAGATAAGCCACTGATAGAGGGAGAGTTACTCTGACCCTTGAAGATCTGCTGGGAAAGGGCAGGGCAGTGCTCTGCTGAAACCCCATGAAACTGCATCTTTGGTCATTCTTTGTAGGAACACAAGGGAACCCTGCAGGTCTCTCTTCTCCAGGCAGCTTTAATTGGCACCTCAGCTGGGAGACGGATAGACACACTTGGTCCTATTTATTCTCTTCCTCTACTTACCTACCTATCCCTTCCTATGGCCCTAAATGCAGCATCTCTTTTCTCTGGTGAGTGATATCTCATTTGCTTTTCCGACTTGGAACACAACCCTTGCATCAAACAGCAGCACTGACAGTATTTCACCTCACCTCCAGGTCACTAACACTTCACCATCAAGTCAGTATCCCAAGATTGCCTTTGGGATTGTAGGGAGTCTTCTCTCCATAAAGGAAGGCAAAAACATGAGTGAGTTTGAAAATCATGTGCTACAACAGACCTATACAACAAGAACATTAATAACTTAGAGACATTAAGTGTATGTACAGCTGGATGCACATACTATGTAGATTGTACAGAAACTGAAATGAAGATTTTGCTAGACCACAGTTCTAATTCAGTGTGCAGGAAATTCCTCCTGATATTCACCTCAGGTGCCTCAAAAGTATGGCCTTATGTAGAGACTGCACAGAGTAATACCTTTGAAAAACCCAGCAAAAATTACAGCAGCTTCTAGTCATAATTTATATTAGCAGAAAATAAATATTTTTACAATTCCATTCCAAAAGGCCTATTGCTTTGATATTTTTGAGCTTTTTTCTTTAATCCCTCCAATTTTTGACAAGGATATGAAGAGATTAGAAACTGGGTGCAATCTAATTAAAACAATATGCAATAGAATTCCTGTAGCAAAAAAAAAAAATATTCTATATCAGAATTTCTAAGTTGTAAGAAAATTCATTGAAAGCTGTATTAACCTGGAAGACCTGAAAGGTTAAACCACAGTTTGTGTCTCTCCTGGCAGCATGGTGTGGCAAAACAAGCTTGGTTTCAAGCTGTTTAAGCACAGCTATTGCAATAGCCAGATGGTAAACAATATTTCTAGGAGATCCTTCTGAAGATCATACCAGGAACACACCAGATGCAGTTCCCATTAATAGAGATGGTGGGTCAGCAGCCAGATAAAGAGAGGGATGATTCTATTACAACTTTTGCTTCCAATTTACTTTTAAATTCACATATCCTCATACTTCCTGGCTCTCTTCCTGATAGTATTTGGGGAGAAGCTCTTAGTTTAACAGAAAGAGAATGGCCTTGAAATCTCTAGAGAAAACTTGAATTCCTTGATTTTCCAACCTGTTTTTTCAGACTTATTTTTAAAAATATTTGGATGAGGTTCTATGCTTACATCTCAAATCTTGTGTACATACACAAGCTGAATTGAAATTCTGACCTCTGTAGTTCACCCATCTGCTGAACCCACTAGTTTTATCAGAGAACTATTTTAATAAGATGAGAAAACAGGATCAAAACCATCTTTATAGCTTTGTTCTTGACTCATCTCCATCAAAAACTTCTGATGAAGCTATACTTCTTCAGAATTCTTGCCTAAGATAGCATTTTAGATATTTAATAATAATTTGAAAACTTAGATTCCCAGTGTCTGCACTTCAGATTTCTTCTATTATGCACAGAAATATCTTAAACTCATTGACCATCTGTGCTACATGGTGCTGAGTTGCACAGGATAACTATAAAACAAATTTAAGAGTATATTTTCTTACTATCCTGAATTTATCTAAGAAAGTGACAACATTGCTGATATTTCTGATTGATGAGAGCATTAAGCTTTGACAGGTGCTTGCACTTTGCCTATGGTTTCAAGTATTTTGGGACAACAGATCTCAGTTATTATCAGGAAAAAAAAGAATGATCAGCAAATAGTATCCTGATATTTGCTGTAGATGATAATGAGGCATCATTTCAATAACCCCCACCTTACTAATAATGAAATTTCATGCAACTGGAAAGGTGCTGGCAGTACTGAAAGATGTTTCAGTAACCCAAACTACTCTAAAACTGAAGAAAATAGTTTTGTACCAAGCACAGGAGTGCTGACTTTAAAAAATAAGTTAACATTGAGAAGGCTTTAAATTGTTTGGAGAGATCTACAGGCTTACACATCTGAGGGATACTCAGCAAGTATCTGAAAGCTAACCCAAGCTATTTTTAAGCTGTACAGAATTGCAGAGAGTTGTGAGCACTTTATTGCAACTCCAGTCAGCAACTTGGATTAGACATCCATCCTATATAGTGTTGTTTGTGTCTGGATTACTCTTTGGATGAGGTGCTCAGACAGACTTGTACATTTGTTAGCTCTGCAGAGACAACTCAAGAAGAAGGAAAAAATAAAAAGAACTAGTTATATGGTCAGAGTCCAAAGTCTGTAAAAACTGTGTTTTGTTGGACATTTCTGTCAGTGTGTCATAACATGTCATCTCTCTTGAGGGGATATAACTCCTGGGAGCCCTCATAAGATGTCAAGGCCCAAACAGTAACTCATTTTTCCTTTATCAGTAGAAATACCAAGTTATAAAAAGCACCTGTGTTGTAGGCCAAAGGACAGATCTCTTTTTCAACAAGGCAAGAGTTTCCCATTTTTACACATCAGAACACTGACTCAACACAAAACATTTGTACAATTAACACCATTCAGAGGTCTGTTCTTTGCAGATGCCCATTTCTGAAGATATTGACCCAAAGAGAGGAGGAGTCAGAGGTTTGTGTTTAATGCTTCTGAGCTGTTGTGATCTGACTACTAGCCATCATTTGGGGCATTACTTTGCACCATCATCTTCAAAGTTTTCCCTGAGAACCCTTCCAAAAGTCTGACTCAATATTGTACTACAGATCCATGTCAACTTCACGTGCAGACCAGCGGTAGGCTTCTGAACTCACTTTGGGAATCAGGTGGTTTGTACAAAAGATCAGAGAGGTTTCGGAAGCAGCACTGCTACCAGCAAAGCCTGAGTACCCACATGTTCTGCTTACACCCACATGTTCTGGTGTAATCAGATTTGTCTTTTCCCCCATCTGATTCTTCATTTCAGATAAACAAAATGAAAACAAAGCAAAATAAGACAATATACACAAAAAGAGAGAAAAATTCCATGTCTGTGTAGACTTCTACAATACGTCCTGCTAATCCCAGTAATACAGATATAATTTTAATCAGTCATCCATTTTTCTGAGAGTTGATTAATAAGCAATAATATTGGGTCTGAGAAAAGGTCTGTGCACATGTCTTTATTGCTTCATTTATTTTTGGTTATTTTTTCCCTAAGTTTAAGTCAAGGACCTAAATATCATTTTAATATAGTCCCTTGTATTTAATTATTAAAAGGTTTAATAACAGCAGACTGCATCCAGTCACACTAAAAGGAGAGCCTTCTTCATGTTCATACTTACATTTACACACTTTGCAATAATACAATTCATGTCATAGAAAGTGAATTACAACAAAAATGTAAGAGAGAAAAATGCTACAGAAGTCTTTCCTTCCAGTAACTCAAAATATGATGTCTGTAGATGAAATTATACTGTCAGAAACAACTGATATTTCTGTCTTTTATCAGTGACAGGAAGTAGTTATAAGAAAAGGAAACCAAGCAAATCACTTCAGATTCCATTCTTTCACTCATATTATATAAAGGCATGAGTGTGAGCGTGAAATGTTTTCATAACTTGTTCATCATCTGGCCTTTCGGGTTTGCTCTGCTGACAAGGGTTGAGTGATACATTTTTATTATTCTTTTGTCCTACAGATTTTCAAGCTATATTGCTGTCAGAAAAAATCATTGTTTTCAATGTAACTTTTGAAAAAGAAATATTTCAGAAATATCATATTATTGAATACCAAAGAAAATAAAACATTAATACCACCAATTTTTAATTTCTGCTCACTTTCTTTTATTTTTCTCCTCTCAGTTCTGCTTCATATTCATATGAAATAGGGTAGGAAAAGCTAAGATAATGTTCAGAACAAAACATTGATGCAATTAATTCTTTATTCTTTCAGTGGCACAGAGCATCATGAAATTTTCCTTTTATACTGTATTTGTAGATGTCCTTGAATTTAGAAGTCCAACCTAATGAACATATAGCTAGTGGCTTGTATGGGGCTGTTTATTTGACCATGACACTCAAAAGATTTCTCTGGGGTGGATTCCTATGCCTCTAAATAGATAATTATTACAGAGTTTGTGTCATTACAGACATGTATGTATGAAATTCACAACAAACCCAATGTTAATACCTATTGATGTAGATGGGAAGAGAATTTGCAAATGTTCTTTCTTGATTGGCTTCTGCTCTGGTTCAGAGGTATTTTTCAGGGTCCTCAGATGGTAAAAAGAACAAAATGCCACCACCTTAGTTTTCTGTATTTTCTGATGTACAAGTATTCATATAGAACCTAGGGTATGTCTACAGTGGATTCCTTCTCCCAGTCTGGAGGGTTTCTGGATTGAGACGTGGCACTATGGCCAAATGGCTCCTGGGTCAAATCTGCCACATCTCTGATCAGTTTAAATACTGATAAAATGAGATAACATCTGACTGCTCCCATTCAGGCACATACATCCTAGATCCTGCACAACCTGCTAATTATTTCATTAAAAACTAAAAATCAAATTAATCTTAAGTGAAGGAAAAAAACATTGTCTGGCAAGGATGGCAGTCCCTGGTTAAGGATATTTAGAGGCAACTCATACTGATTTATGACAAAAGCTTTGTTTTCCTTCATATCCACAGTGCTACAAAATAATTATTAATCTTCATGTTAGGAACAGAGATCCACATCTTGATTTAGTTACCTGTTCATGGGGACCTCATGCCTTTTGAGACTTCCCAGCTGTTTAAAACATTCTCATGGAAGTAACAAATATTACAACCCAATGACACTTTCCAGGATCTACTGGGCATTTCACTGTGGGTAGACATTTGCAAAGAGGCTTGTACACAATTCATGAGTACATAAAATTATCTTATTTATTGTTTAACACACCCAACAAACAGCTGGACTCTAGCCATGGGCTTATCATTGATTTCTTAGCACTTTCTCACACAGGCACTCCTTAGTCAGGTGAGGAAGTGTCTGTCTCCATAGCATTTGGTCTGATCTTTTACCTTGCTGAATTGACATCTCCCAGCACTGTTTGGGTTTTTCTCTCAGGTTTCCATAATTTTATGCTATGTGCATGTGTTCCTCTCTGGAGACCTTCATCAAGCAGCTGCTTCTTAAGCTAATTATTTTATCCCTGTGATTTTATTTTACTTAACATAGAATCATAAAATCATAGAATAGCATAGGTTGTAAGGGTTCTTTAAAGATTTTCTGGCCCAAATTTCCTGCCATAAGCAGGGATATTTTCACCTAGATCAAGTTACTCAGAGCCCCATCCAGCCTGACCTTGAATGTTTTCAGGGGTGGGGCATCTTCCATCTTTTTGGGCTATCTGTTCCAGTCCCTCACCACCCGCATTGTAAAAGAAATAATCTTACTCATATTTCATCTAAATCAACCCTCTTTTACTTTAAAGCCATTACCCCTTGTCCCTTTTCCAGGACGAACCATCCCAACTCTCTGTCTGTCACCATAGGAGAGCTCTCCAGCCTTTGGTCACCCTTGTGTCCCTCCTGTGGGCTGGCTCCAGCAGGTCCATGTCATTTGGGGCTGCAGGGCTGGATGCAGCACTGCAGATGAGGTCTCACCAGAGCAGGGCAGAGCAGAGGGGCAGCATCCCCTCCCTCACCCTGCTGGCCACGCTGCTCTGGATACAGGCCAGGACACTCCTGCCTTTCTGGACTATGAATGCACATTGTTGAGTCACGTCCAGCCTCTCCTCTGGCCCAAGTCCTTCTCAGCAGGGCTGCTCTCATCCTGCAGCCTGTGTTGATATTGAAGATTGTTCTGACCTAGGTGCAGCACATTGCTCTTGGCCCTGTTGAACTTAAAGTTCATGAGGTTCAAGTGGACCCACCTCTCAAACTTGTCTTCCATACAGCCATTAAGACCCTCAGCAGATTCCGAAAAGCCCTTTGACAATTTCAGAGCATGAGACTCTGATTTCAGATAAGTAGTAGCAAACTACCAAAGCCATTTTTTGTTGTTAACGTAGCCAGATAGTTCTGTTCTTAATGCTGGGTGCAGGGAATGTGATAGGAGCATGTCACCTTGTTCAAACTGAGAGCAGTATGGAGAGTATGTTGCCATTTCATAAATTGTGTGACATAATGTCACGGACATATTTTATGAAAAATCCTTTTGCTAGGATCTTTTCTCCTGAGAAGATGAGAGTCCTCAGAAATGAAATGTGAACTATAATGATCTGCTGCTGTGGAATGCAACAGATGCATCTTTGATTGGTCTCATGTGGTTGTTTTTAATCAATGGCAAATCACAGTCCAGCTGTCTCGGACTCTCTAGTCAGTCACAAGATTTTATTATCATTCCATTCCTTTCTATTCCTTTCAAGCCTTCTGATGAAATCCTTTCTTCTATGCTTTTAGTATAGTTTTAATATACCATTTTCTTTTAATATAATATATATCATAAAATAATAAATCAGCCTTCTGAAACATGGAGTCAAGATTCTCATCTCTTCCCTCGTCCTGGGACCCCTGAGCACAACACCACAAGATAGCCTATTTTTTAAGAGTTTCATATTTTTGTTGTTGTCTGACATTATGTAACATCTGGCCTTTTATTTTACAGGCCCTGTGGGTAGGGATTCAGATAAACCCCTGTGGCAGTCATGACTAAGATGGATCTCTGACTGCTGTTTTTCTAGCTGGAGTTATTTAGGGACATGCCTCTCTCTGTAACATTAAGGTAAATGGGAGCCTTACCTCCCACTTCAACAGGGGTGTGATCAAGCTGCATTATGCTGCTGGACACAGACATGGCCAGGAAGACATACATAAACTTAAAAGGGACCTCTCATTATCAGTCAGATTTCTCTGAAAATATTGCCCATTCTCAGCACTATCTGAGGCAACCAATTGGCAACTGAGCTTTTAAATTCAGTCCTTGTCCAGGTAACTTCCCACTAACTTGATCAGAAAAAACACTTCAAAATCATGAGCTTTGAGGAATATTACAAGTTAGTAAATATTTTGTGAAGGAATCATGTGGCTTATGGAAATATCAATGATTTCCCCAAACGGAGACTATTAGGTAGATGTTATGAACAGAGTGAAATTTTATTATGACCCTAAATTATGATTAGTTTTTAGGTTCCTCCTTGAATTTGAGACTCCAGGCACTAAGAACTGCAATTAAATCCACCTTAATGGGTTTTGACATATCTGTTTGACTCCATACTATGGTCCATTTTCCAGAGAAGATTAGGGTAATAACATTTTTTTAAATATTAAGCTTTCAGATTACCAACTGTTCAGTCTGATAGTAGCATATAATTGAAATTCTCAAGGATCACCTCCTTTAATCACAGAGCACATTTGATTTTTATATTGTCTCAGTGTGTGGACAGTTGGTGTGTCAGCATCCAAACAACAATCTCCTTTGCAATGACAGAGAAGTTGCCTTATCTTGGCACAGTAATGGACATGGTGACTAAGCACAAATGACTCAGAATATTTGACAGTGAGTGTTATTCAAGAGGACACAGTTCCTTAGAAGTGTTTGAAAAGCTTTTCTCATTATTTTTGCTCTGGCATTTTATGGGGCACTCTTTTCAAATACATTTCCACCTAGGCACTGGCTGTCACTTAACAAAATAAAAGAAATAGGAGAAAAAAGAGGAAAAAAAGAAGGCATATCAAAGGATTAAAGCCTACTGTAAGAAACACAACAAACATAGTCCACAGTTTCCTAATTCTTGTCTCTGCATAGGGATGTACGATTTATTTTTTTAGTATCTGTTAATGTATTGAGTCTGTGTTGCAATGTTTTTTTGGGGTTGAGGAGGGGCTACAGGAGTGGCTTCTGTGAGAAGCTGCCAGAAGCTTCCCCCATGTGTGACAGACAATCCCAGGAGGCTCCTAGAACAACCCACCACTGGCCAAGTCCAAGCCAGTCAGCAACAATTGCTAACATCTCTTGGACAACATGTTTAAAAACGGGAAAAAAAACCAATCCCAAATTATTGTGCAGATGTAGTGGCCAGAAAAGTGTGGAGTGAGAACATATCAAAGGAACAACTCTGCAGACACTGAAGTCAGTGGGAAGGAGGGGGAGGAGGTGCTCCAGGTGCCAGAGCTGAGATTCCCTGCAGCCTGTGTCTGTGGTGCAGGCCATGGTGAAGGAGCTCCGTGCCCTGAAGCCCATGGAGGTGCATGGAGGGGCAGGGATCCTCCTGCAGGTCACAGAGCAGACCCACACTGGAGCAGGTAGATGAACAAAAGCCTGCACTGAATCAGGCTCCTGGAAGGGACATGTGGACCCTTGGAGGGAGGAGGCCACACTGCAGCAAGTTTGTTGAGAGGCCTAGTGACCCTGTGGAGGACCCACACTGCAACAGCCTGTTCCTGAAGGACTGTGCCCCATGGAAGGGGCCCACACTGGATAAGTTAATGGAGGACTGTTTCCTGTGGGAGGGACGCATGCAAGAGCCAGGAGAGGAGTCCTCTCCCTGAGGAAGAAATAGTGGCAGAAGCAACACGTGATGAATTGAGTGTAGTCCCCATTCCCTGTCTTCCTGTGCCAGAGAGAAGGTAAAGCTGGGGAGGAAGGAGGGGTGGGGAAAAGATTGTTTAAGTTTTGTTTTACTTCTCATTTTTCAGCTGTGATTTTGATTGTCAATAAGTTCCCTAAGTTGTGACAACCATTGTGCCCATGATGGCAATTGGTGAGTTGATCTCTCCCTGCCCTTATGAGCCTTTCATTCTCTTTTTTCTCCCCTGTTCAGTTGAGGAGGGGAGTGATAGAGTGGCTTTTGTAGGTACCTGGCCTTCAGCCAGCATCACACCACCACAGTCTCATAAGAGCATCATCGTACAGATCATCCAAAAGTAGACAAAAATAAAGCAGAAAAAGACCCTGCAGATTTACTGCAATTAGGTAAATCTGGCTCACATCCTAATCTTGCTGCTTGAAAATCTTTCTTTGACTTGGAGAAGGAAAATATATCTATTCTCAATGAAGTTAGGGAAAGCAGCTATGGAATAAATTACTTGGATAAATATTTCAGACAGTATTTTTGGAAGCTGGATGCTTGTAAATATCCTCAGTTCAAGAGAGGTCTGCCATCTACAACTCATACACACAGGACAAAAATCCAATCTCACACTAAGATCATCCTTTTCAATCACAGGGTGAGTAGAGTGCAAGTGAAGTATGAATAGCAGTGCAGCATCTACTAAAGGATGACTGCTCTATAGGGCACGGGAGAAAACTAATCAGAGGATCAGTGACTTCATCAGAAGACTCCCTGCTCAGCCCTCCAGAGGACAAAAGTCAAATTCCTGATCAGATGCTTATTTCTCTTGGTAAAGAGAAATTTATTTAGGCACAAGAAATGTAATATTTTTCAATGGAATAAAGAGAATATGTCGTGTTACATCACAAAAGAGAGTAAGCTGGAAGTTACTAGAAGGTCCTGCTTGAGGCTTCCGAAGAGCCTATGCAAAGTTTAATTTTGCATGGCCAAAACTCAGGAAGGCCATGAGTGTGTCTGTACATGAGGAAGGCCAGATTTGTCTGTTAACAATCTGCACTCTCTAAAGGGATTTTGTGGATCAAAGACACTAGCAGGCTCCTTAGACAAAATAACACATGGGTGTGGTCTATGCCCAGTTTGATTCTGCACTTCTGTCAGTGCTGAGCAGCTGCCTGCTCTCTCTGATATGTGATATTCATGGGTAAAGAGAAGGGTCCCAGACTCTTGCCTGGGGTGGGCTGATTTATCTGGAATAAGCTTTTTATGAGAGTCTAAATCTTGCTGGTTTTCACGAAAACTGTAACAGCTCTTCAGATCAGTCCCTACCCCTCATCCTTACAATATCTAGTAGATTTCTGTTTCATTTTTCCCTGAAAGAGTCATGATAGCATCCGTGACAACAATTGAACAGAAACTCAGAGCTCTCAGTGAGGAGACAGAAAGCAAAATCTGAGTTTATGTTCATCCTCCACATCAGAAGTTCAACATAAATTCAATCTCTGTTGAAGCATTGCACCACTGTGTATCTCAGATTAGATATCCATCCTTTGTCGTTCTCCTGCTTGGCAAGATTGCAAAGATTTGTCAGCAGCAGCTTTGGAAACCAGGGGCAGATGCCAAGGATATTAGGCAGCAGCTGGATGGTTTGGGACACTTAATGCAAAGGAAGAAGGAGGACTGTGCATCCCCCAGGTGGTGTCTGAGGTGCTTGCTGACTCTTCTCATGGTCTTCAAAGACTCACTGTCAGGTGATAGAAGTTGCTTTTTCTCTTGTCCTTTGTCATTAGAGCCTAATGAGGAAGCATGTGATTAAGGAAACTAGGAGGCAAGCAATACACTTCAGCTATTTCACCAAGGAACAAGGTCATGTACAGGTAAAGATGTAACTGATGAGTTTAGAACTAAATGGGAGAACTACTTTTGTTTTCCAGCTGTTATTTTTCTGGGTGGCCTCCAGAGATCTGAAGGGCATTTTTCTCATAGACAAGCTATGTTCTGCTACAGATGGTGCTTTTAACTTTCCTAAGTCACAACATGACAACAATTTGTAGAGGGGCAGTTGAGTCCTTATTTTTACAGATTTCCATTCACCACTTTGAAATTTCAGGTAAAGCAACCTCCCACAGATCTTAATTTTGGAGGATAGTTGAGACAACAAACTTTAAATCTATCTAATTTATATAGAATATTAATTTATTCATAGGGCGATGATTTTTAGCTAGTAACAAGTTTATGCTTCTAAGACTGCATAGACATATACAAAAAATATTTTCCTTACAATGTGTCTACTCATTTTTTGCTGTGACCAAACTTTTGTCCAAACCATTTCTACTTGGCTCTGCCTATAATCTAATACTTTGAGCCAAGAAAACAAGAAACAAAAATGATGAAAAACATGCTCAGCCAAAGTCTTTTAGACTGTGAAAGAATGAACATAAGAAATGACTTAGAAAGAATGTGGTGCCTGGAGAATTAAATTAGAAAGGCACTGAAAATATATTTTCCATACAAAAACATTTTGAGAAGAAATAAAATAGTTCATGTGAGGAAATAATAATGATGAGAAAAAAAATTGATTGGTTATATAAAGCAAAAAAAAATCAAAGTAAAATATATGGGGTCCTTCAGTGTGAGCAATTTATTCATAAATAGACATATGTTCAGAGACTGTTTGTCCACACTGGATTTGTGTAACTCTATTCTGTTTGGCGAGATTTAGAGTTTAAATGAAGAACACATATGGCAGTTTCATCTCCAGCTCTGTGCCAGCATAGCCCAGAACACAGATACCTCAGCTTTACTTGGGAGTTGTGCTTGTGCTCCAGTTTGGGCCCAGACTACAGTGCCTCAGATGAGAGCAGCATGTTTCTGCTGGTTCTGAAATTTCAGCACTTTGTACTATCTGTATCCAGGCATAAGGTCTGAGACCAGGCAATATTATTTGATGTAGATTTGAATATATCCTCGTGGTCTATTAAAGTCTGGCAAATATTTTAAGTGCAGTTTGTAGGTACTAAATTTAATTTTGTTAAGGGTGTATGGAGTGTTAATGGTGGGTTTTCTTCAAATTGGTTACATGAAAATTGATATTTTCATCAAGAATGCAGCTCGGCCATCCCCTGCGATGCTGAGATTATGCATGACACAAATGAAGCAAACTAAAAAAGCAGATGGCCATACATTAGCTGTTAAGTGAAGAGAAGCATCCCTCAGGATTTCCTAGAGGACATAATGATGTGAGCCCTAGGGAGGACTTAGGAAGATCACCTTTTAACTTGTTTGAGATCTCTGAGAGGACTCTAACCTTCAGTTGGTGCTCAGCAGCTCTCAGACTCTGCAAAAGTATGACAATGTGTGTGAATATGAAAAAGAACATCTCTGGATTGTGATTTTTTAATCCCTCCTCTGCTGTCAGGACCGTTGTTATCACATCTCAGTGTCACGAGGTAAAAGAGAATAGTCCATTAGATTTCTAGGGCAAAAAGCAGGGTAGGAAGAGAGTGGATGAGCCCCACAAATATCTTTTTGGGGCCCCTTCTTTGCTACCGGAGAACAAGGATGGTGAAAATTAAATGGTTCGCTAATGTAATCATCTTTATGTAAAATCAGGAAAGAAATGTTAATTTTAGTATTTTAAATCTCCATTAACATTCTGTGGGGATCATGGTCTATCCGGAGTAGCAATTATTAAGTCAAGCCCTGACTGAGAAAGGAAGATAGTCACAAATGTCAGCATCAATGAGCAATTTGCCTGAGGGAGAACACAGATGATGTTTCCTCTGGATGTGAAGGGAGTTGAGCATTGATGAGTGAGGCCAGACCAACACAAATGAAAGAAAACTTGGTCCATTCAAAATGCTCTCCAAGTCCTTTTTTTGTACCCATTTCTATATCTGCACAAGAACTTCACTTTTCAGGAGCTGAAGTGCATGCTTTAGCCTGCAAGCCTTTGTGACATAACACTCTTAAAGTGTGTTCATGGAGTTCATACCTTCTTTGGAAAGTTTTACCTGCCTTTTATCTGGTTTGCAGGTAGAATTTTATTGCAACCACTCTTTTTGATCTTTCCTGTCACCCCAACTTGCTCTTCCCTCTCAACTCATCTTTCCTTTTTCCTCATCTTTTCCTGCTACTACCGTAAGCCTTGTTCTGTAAAAGTCATTACTGTTCTGAAAACCAACATAATACAGTTAAATGAATATGAATTCAGACTTCCTGTGAAGCAAATCTAGCTCTTCAAATCAACAAACTCTTTCTTTTCTTATATTATCCTTTTCAAAAGACTTATTTAAAGGAATGTCATAGGCAATTTTACTGTTTACTAGGCTTTTAACCTATGGCATGGAAGCTCTAGTGTTCTATCTGCAGTTTAAGCTACATCCATAAGTTTTGTTGATTTTGAACAAAATCAACAGCAGAAGCAGCCCGTAAACAAAGGGGTTAATGGAGAAATTTTCACAGAATATCGCATTTTACAACATTGTCATTTCCAAGAGCATATTTTTAATCACATGTTTGTTCTGGATTAGAAACATAATTAAAGGACAATCCCCTTTCCAGCTGGAAGATTATAACTAACAACTATCCAGTACACATATAGAAGGATGTGTTAGAGGCAGAATAAAATCACCTTTCATTTAATTATTCCTTGATTAACATATTCCCCTTAGCTCTAATGTGATTTTTTTGTGCATCTGTGTGATAGGATTTTATTATTTTAACAATGATCTCTGGTTTTCAGCTTGAAAAAGCCTTATACAATATCTGATCAGTACACAAAAATTTTTCAGGAATATTTTAATTATGCTTACAATAGGCCAAGCTTATGAAAAAGTAATTGATTACCTGATTTTTGTCATACTGAGAGGCTACAGAAATTTACTGTGATATTGATTAAGGACTTTGGCTTCCTGTAAAACATAGGTTTTCTGCCTCCAGCCAACACAAGGTACTAGAAACCAGAGATAGTATCATTTGTCGGTAGTATCCAACAAATTTATTTTAAAAATCAAGTTATATATTAATTTTGATTCTTTTTAAATTAAATGGGAAGAGGAAGGGAATCTCATGTATTTTGTTTCCCTCAAGAAAACACAATTCAAATTTGTACAGTTTGTGACCTGTAAATGGAGTGGGCATGTTCCTTTGTTTTGGTGATGTATTGGTGCTGAGGAATGCCAGCACCCACCCGAGTCACAAGAACTGGAAAGTACATACAAAATGGTATATGGGAAATTTGAAGCAGAGAAAAGACAAAAATAATAATTTCTGAGTAACTTTCAGAGCACTGCTCGCTAAGAGGTGGCTGATTCCTCTCTGAAGTGCACTCTGCTGCTGGGAGTGCAGCTCTCAATATAAGAAGTCTTAATAATGGTTTCAGATTATTTTGAGCTGTTTTCTTCCCCACCACAGAAACTGGTTTCACACTGTCGTAAATCAAGGAAGCCTCTTGTGCTTTGCTTTGACAGTTTTAGACAGAGGAGAGATTCAGGAAAAAATTAAACCCAAGTTGAGCATGGGAACATTTCCTCTACCTTAAGATCTGATTTCCCCTTACCTCATACTTCTCAATTTTCTCTTTTTTAGCCTCAAAGAAGACAAAATAGGGATGTGTTCATAGAACATTTTGGTCTGCCCCTCCTTTAGTGAACATTTATTATCCTGTTATATGTGAACATATATTAACCAGTTATAACTCACAACAGAAAAAGTTTGGACTTTCAATAAGTATAGTAAAAATTACAGAGGTTTATTTTTTAATTTTTTTACCATAACTATTCTTGTAGAAGTGGATGGAAAATAATAAATAAGATGTTTGCAAAATATTAGAAATACTTCTTAAATTTATCTACCGGAGGATTTCAATAAATTCACATCACATACACACAGATAGAAATTAAAACTTCTTTCTTTCATGAAAAATAATTACAAGGTTCAACTCTTTCTAGACATGGCTCTTCTACTTTGTGAGAAAAACAACAACATGATAATTCTGATGTAGTGGACTCTACAGTTTGGAACTGAATACATGGAAGAGGGACATAGATGAATCGAGAATTCTTCTCATTCCTTCAAAGGGCTGATGTGTTAATCTTCCTTGCATAAATAAAATTCTCTGATTAAAGTAAAACCTAAAACCCCAGGGGTACCATGATGTATTGAATGGGAAAATGAAAGCTCTGCCTTCTAGCCTAAGTAATATAGCTATTTATTAACCAAAAATGATATTTTCTTTTCTTTTTTCCTTTGCCAAAATAATGATTGTAGCCTTCTAGCAAGATGAATAATCAAATCATGACATAACCATTTATTTCACAATACGGTGAATATTCTATCCAAGAATACTCTGAAATGTAGTTATAAAGCTTCCTCCTTTTCTTTTGCTAAACTGAAGTGAAAACAACTGAGAAATAGTATTGGTGTGTGTCTCTACAGATAATTTTATATCCTGATTATTCTGACACAAAAGATGAATAAAATAAAGGATTTTCCCCCACAGAATTTTTACATTTATAAATGCATAATTTAAAAAAATCTAAGAAATATGTCTATAGTTCTATGAATCCCATTTAATGGAGAATTGATCCAGCTTTTAAGAAAGTCCTAAAACTAGAGTTTTTCCAATAAAAGCAAAACCTGTTGTCATTCCTTAAATGGTAAACAATAGAGGCTGTAATGGTTCATCCTTTCTTCAGGTTCATTATTGCCTTCCAGCTTCCAATCTAAAAGCTCTTAGCAACATAATTACCTCTTTGGCTTTTGCAAAATGTCATGGCTCCTGTTTAGCCAATGGATCACATCACATGAGTCTGCAGCTTCCCTTTTAAACACAGCATTAACAGCTGAAATGTTCAACAGGCTGGCTTGTAAGCTTGGCAACAAATTGGTCTCACTTCTCACCTTTCCTGGACTTGCTGTTATTTTGGAAAGCAAGAGGGAGATCTGAAGGCACACATATCTGGATTCAAAGACATGCCTACTCAGAGTGACCTTAGAATCTGGGATATCCGCGCCCTTTTCCAGACACCTAAACACTATCCTTGTCACTTTGTTGCATTGTAATTAGTCTTAATCATTCATAACTTTTGTATGCATGGTGGCCTCATACATAGAAGTACAGAGGTTAGATGGCATTAAATAGACTGCTGTATCTGAATAAGAAAGAAAAAAAGATCTAATGAGACACCTCACATGGGGATCCCAACGAAGAATGCCTATCTCTTCCAGCTGTGCTGAGTAGAATAAAAAACCAAATTTTTATCAACAAAATTGTTATTCTCCCTATAATCAACATTCCATTCTGCTGGGTTGCTAGGACATCTATCTGACTTTCACCCTTCCTCTTTCCCCCTAATATTATGAAATATTTTCTGAGTCCCTTAGAAAGTCATGTAACCTCTGTGCCATTAGCAGCCATGCCAGCATTTCAATGTGGTGAGTCTGATGTTATTCTGCTCTAACACCTGCTGCTCAGCTTTTCATCATGTGTGTATATGTATCTTAAATATCTTCATCTGTTCACAAAGTTTTTTGGCTACATTGAATTAAAAAAGAGCTGTCTTACTAGCACAGATAAGGTGTGTGAAGTGCCACTTTCTCTTCACAAATTGCTCTTTTCCAAGACCAGAACAGTTTCTATGTGCAGAATATGTATTTCAGCCCTGAAAAAAGCCTTCCAACATGAACAAAATTATGAAAGTTTGGTTTCCCACCCTCTTCATGAAAGAGGATAATGTGTTGGTGAGGTACTTCAAACTCTCTGTGGGACTGGCAGCATGGCGGAATGTGGTTATTTAGTGAGAACACACTGGGAGAAGAGAGAACAAAATCTACTCATCAGTGTACTGATTTAATCCTCAATACGGCCAACATTGTGATCACATAAAATTCCAAGATTAGAAGCAAAATGAAAATCGTAACTAAAGTTTAAAAATTGCTCAGTGCTTTGCGATCTGTAAAAGTGAGATAAAAACCACATTTTATGCTAATATTTGAGAAAGGATAAGATTAATAAGGTTAAATCATCCAAAGAAAAGTCCATTTATTAATGGAATAAAACTGAAATAATATGCACACTCTACTGGATGATTGTGGGGTAAAAAAACCCCCACATTCTTTTTTAGATATTAGTGGAAAATAACCCCCTGATAAGGAATGTGACTGAAACTCTGAGTTTATCAAAATATGTGCAAAAGCATCAAGTGATTTACCTGGAGTTCTGCCTCCCACTCTGGGGTCTGCAGCACAGGAAGGACACGGACCTGTTGGAGTGAGTCTAGAGCAGGGCCACATAGATAATTAGAAGGATGGAACTCCTCTCCAATGAGGAAAGGCTGAGAGAGATGGGATTGTTGAGTCTGGAGAAGGCAAGGCTGGATGGAGAGGGATTTTTTACCAGAGCATGCAGTGACATGACAAAGGGGAATGCCTTCAAGCTGAAAGAGAATGGGTTTAGATTAGACGTTAGGAAGAAATCCTTTCCTGTGAGAATGGGGAGGCACAGGAACAGGCTGCCCAGAGAAGTTGTGGATGCTCCAGTCCTGCAAGTAGTCAAGTCCAGGCTAAATGGGATCTTTAGCAACCTGATCTAGTGGAGGGTGTCTTGCCTTCCAGGGGGATTGGAATGAGATGATCTTTAAGGTCCCTTCCAACCCAAACCATTCTATGATTCTATGACTTATCAATTACTTTCATTGTTTAGTGGGATGACATTGTCTAGGATCTGAAACATACCACTTAAAAGAGAAAAAAACCAAGATTTCTAGGATCTGATCCATCTGAAAACATGAGAGAACATTGAGAGCCTCCATAGACATAATTGATTTTCCCCTTTAGTTTTAATCTTGTGGAAGGTACAAGGATGCGTGTTTTGCTTTCTTTTCCTTGTTTGAGATTCTGAGTATTACTTGTAGTTTGATCATCTGAATACTGATCTGGTTCAGAAATTGTGAAATTTAGGATATTGAGGAGCTTGATGGTGCAGGAAGGAACATGGTTTTTAATGCAAAGAAATTTTATATGCACTCCCATTTCTCAGTGATACCCTTTAGAATTTGAAATTCTATCAGTTATAAAAGGGTCTTGATAGTTCAGATTTAGAAGATAAGTCAAATTTTATAACAGCTTTACTTCTGAGATCCAGTCTAAAAAAATTGTTTTGAGCATTACTGTTAAAAGAACTCTAAAAAGAACTTCAGCTTTGTAGCTCCTACAGTTAAAAAAGTGTTACAACTCTTCTTAAAATAAAAGTGAAAACTTTCTACACAGATTTACCTTTTATTAATTTATGAAAGTGGCTTTGTAGTCTAAAAAGTTGAAAAATTAATTAAAATAATATTAAAAATTTATTAATTAATTTATTTTTTGTGTTTAGATGAACAAAGTACTTCTAGTGTTGTTTAACTGCAAAAAAAAATTTAACTCACCAACAAATTAATATTGAACCTCATCAGTGAAACTGCTTTTAAATTTTTTCCCAGGCTGCTTTGCCCCATAGGTGCTGATTGTCCTCAATTTTGTAGAGTTTTTTTCAAATGGAAAAGGAAAAACATGTACTGTTGCTAGAGAGTCTCTCCCTTACACTTTGAAAGGATACAAATTCATGATTACCATGAAGCCTCTGAGTGGGCATTTAGTAGGAACCTGCTTATTTTTGAAAATATTGCCTCTGAGAAGATTTTTTTTTTTTGGCTTGAGGAGTTGATGGAAACCAAGCTTGTTGATTTGATGCTTATCCTGAAGCCCTAATAGGAAAACAGTAATTCGACATGACAAGTTCCATGTTTTCATATTTAACAGTGTCAATTCAGACAGGTAAGCCTTTTGGCCTCAGAAAGGTATTTTCTCATATGGCTGTGCATTCATTCTCTAGTTCTTATTTCTTGATACACTTCAGTTATCTTTAAAACTGGAAGCATCCTCTTCTCTGTGTTTTGGACTTGGAATTTTTAAGGAACATAACAGATTGTCAGTCCATACTATGGCTGCCACTGGCTGCTATCAGAGGAAAATGCACTGGCTCAGATCCAGCTTGAAGGTCTTGGTCAGCACATGGTACAGGCCAATTGGGCAAGATGGTGATGCTGATGATCCTCTGCATATTTCCAGGCAATTTAGTGTTCTACACCTGCTCTCTAGTGCAGGATGCCTCCCTGGATGAGGGAGCCAGGCTTGAGTCACTGAAGCATACCTCACTTCAACTACACGTCTTTCCTTGGCATTGCCAAAACTCTGAAGATTTATTTGCTGGCTTTTGCATCCCACTATGACATGACAGCCTGTTCCTCACTGTATCCAGAGCCTGAATCATGTCTACCAGACATTCAGTTGCCTAATGGGGACAAATTGCTGTCTTAGAAGTCCGGTGACCAAATCCTTCTGTGAATTGAGCCTTTGGGCAATACAGAAAGGAGAGTAAAAAGTCATAGCAGATGCTGTTGGCTGAAATGATCTCCCAAAGGCAAACCATTTCCTCATCTGAAAATTGTGTTCTTTGTGTTATAATAGTTTGCATAAGATCCCAACCTATTTAAGTCATATCACTCAGACATTTTTAAATGTCAGATGAAAGTAGAAGCCTGTATATGACACTCAAGCAGTTTGCTTGTACTTGTATTGTTGTTTTTTAAGTAACCAGAAAGATCATTTCATGTTGACAAGATAGCTGTTGATTAAGCTGAGCCATGAAGTAACAGACCCAGACAAGACAAGACGATAAAAAGTTTAAATCCCTAGCAGAAGGTTGGATAAAACCTTTTTATTGTCTGAGATATACTTGTGAGTTAACTAATTGTGAAGGGATAATAAATGATTTAATTATTTCCCATCTGTTAGTAATTCAATTAGATCCTGCTCAGTTTGCATAGCTGCAGCCCTTTCATTACTGTGCTTTGCATTCCCTACCAAGCCTGAAGTCCCCAGAGTTAAGCTATGTTATTACCCTCTGAGGTAAAGATGGCAAAGCAATTTAAAAGCATTTTTTTCTCCCTTAAATCCATCATGTCTTTATTCTTAACATTGCATTTCCAACGTCTTTTTAACATAATAAATGATGCATTAATTTATTTGAGGAAAACATAAACCCAAACGAAACAGCAATGCCTGAATTGGTTTTTGTAAAAAATTATTTTAGAAAAAAAAATTGTTGAGAACTTTGAGATGTAGATTTAACCATACAGTAAGTACACTTAAAAATACTTATTCTTAGAGTAAGGATAGAAAACAAGAAAGTTAAAGACAGGGAGTGACTTGACAGGGAGAAAAAGAAAAATCCATTATTTTGCCTTTATTTCTAGGGCAACTGAGAGAAATATACTAAGTTTAAAAGGAGATTTAAGGTGAAGAATATTTAGTTCACAAACTTGTCATTTGCTCCTTGTCATTTCATACCGGTGAAAGAGGAGGAGGAGGTTCTCCCTGCCCCTACCTTGGCTGATGTGTTCATTCAGGCCAGAGAACAAAAGCATGGGGCTTGGCTGCTGGCTGGGGTTAAACCACAACGTGTAGGAAATAGGATTTATATTTCCCTCCTTAACTGTCCTCTGGGGATGGATGAGGACAGGTTTCTAGGAGGTTCAGATGGTGTTTCCCTCCCTCCCACCTTTCCATCCTCTTTCCCTCTCTTTCCCTCTCTCACTCTCTCCCTCCCTTTTCCCTGCCGCCATCCTTCCCAATACTGCAGTCATCCCTCCTAGGGAAATTTCTCACAATTCAGCTCTACTGACCTACATAGATATCGTGCCAAAAACTCCTCTTCACTCTGAACCCTGGTTCTAGACCAGAGGAATACTCAACTACCTAACTCCCACAAAAATCAGATCAGAAATCAGAAATCCCCTGAGAACTTTGGCTGCTTTCAACTGCAATAAGGAAAACTCTCTTCTAGGATAAAGGAAAAGCATGTCTTCTTTACATCACTCTTATGTGAATGGGCTGAAAATTAAGGAATTTTTCATGACCATCCATGTCTCAAATATTCTTAAGAGAGATTTTAAAAGCATTTTGCCTATTTCCCCTGCCACTCACATAAGCAGTCAACAACTTTGTGCTTCACTTTGTTTTACACTGCCACTCTAAGCTGTGTTTAAGAAGCTGTCTCCTCTTGCCCTTGATAAGATACACTAATTAATTGAGTGACCTAACTGCATTTATTACACAATCATATTAGCTCTTGGATTAACGTATTTAAACCTAAGTAAACCAAGCAGAGATTTTACCTTTCTTTCAAGCCAACTGTCTTTTGATATTGTATTTGCCTTTGAAACCATGCAGCAAGTTCTCCTGGAAGGGCATAAGGGAAAAAAATCATTATAATCTTTTTCAACTCCATGACTGCTCTTCCCTCTGATATGAAGAGCCCCAGGTGACATGACTTAGGCCAATTGTTTCACTTATCAAAAATGGGTAACATAAGCCCTCAACAAATCTGTGTGCATGGTTGGTTTTGACCTCTTATTGAGTGCTTGTCAATTGTCACTTTGACTCACAGTCCTATATTAAGAGGTTCAAGAAATATTGCTTTGCTGGGGCAGATTTATATTGACACAGTTGGGTTTTTTCAGCACTATATAATCAAGTGTATGTTTTGCTGCCCTGATGATCTAACACATAAAAATATAGCACCAGAAAAAGGACAACAGCAAGGAGTGTTTTTGTTTTTTGGTTTTGGTTTTTTGGGTTTTTTGTGTGTTTGTCATTTTACGTGTGCTGAACATTAAAAGTTTTAGACTCTATGTGGGCCCTGTAGACTTAAATGCTGAAAGAAAATTTCTGTTTATGTGGGCATCTATAAATACACAACTATTCAAAAAGTAAGCACATACACATTTTCTGCTCTGGTAATCCCAATTAACACTGTGTAAAGTGGCATTACATCATCTGAAAATCCTTGTTGAAGGGTATTTCATTGCATAGAAGCTTTGGAGTAAATTGTAATTTGCAACTGTAAATATGTGCCAAAATTGTAATTTGTTCAATCTCATCTTTTTACCCCCAGGACAAAGAAAGAGAAGGAACATGTGCTGGGTCAGAGTGGCTGTTTAAGAGAGACAGGAGTGTGATAGAGGCCTTAGTTCAGTAATATACATTAGATATGAACCATCTCTACTTTAACATGTACTGAGATTGATCAGTCATGGGTCATGGAGCAGGGAATTGCAAATGGCTCTTTGCCACCTCTCTTTATCACAGAAAGCAAAGTAAAGCTCAGATCCAGTGGAAAATAAAGGCAAGACCATATCATGATAAATACAGATATCATTCAACATTTTCAAAGAAAAAATAAATGAAAATGACAAATATACATCCAACATATAAACAGGATGAACATTTTTATGTGCTGAGCTACTAAGACATTCATGTTTTTGATTTACTTTACTGTATCTTTGGCTATTATGTTTCTCCTTTTAACTCACTCAGGACTTAGTTTTCCAATTTTCCTGTTTCGCCTCAAATAAACAAAGTCCAGAAAGCCACTATTAGAAAAAATGCAGCCAGTGATTGTTGAAGAAATATTTGCTGTGTTCTTGAAATTTACTAAACCCTTCGTCTATGAGCAGCCAGGAGAATATTTGAAATGCATGTTCAGCAAAAGCTTTTAGCTGGAACTCCTTTTCAATTTTTTTAAAACATGACTGCTGGAGCCTGTTGGGATTTTATTGCAGGACATGGGTTGGTCCTTCAGAGCTCACTGTTTATATTGCAGGTACTGCAAATCTCACTTCATGCCTGCACAGAAAAGCCACATACACTGAATAAAATCTTTTTTTTTGAACAGTCTCATCAGTGCTTGTCCTGGTTCCAAGAAATACCTATTTCAGTGCACACCAAAGAAATAAAATAGCGAGCCACCAACTTGTCTAGCACTGATCAGAGGGCAGCTCTGTGATGGCTGCTGTGCTTGTCTCCCTCCACAGCAGAAGCACCTGGGTCGGTGCCTGGACCTGATGGCAAGAGATCTTGAAATGGGCAGCTCAGTCATATCAGAAACACACTACTGAAATCTAGACTGTTTGGGACTCTCATGGACTTTTTGATTGTTGAATTTATTTTGTTTTATCTTATTTTATTATTATTTACTTTTTGAAATGTAAAGGGTCCTTATCCATTTTCAAGCTACATGTTTGAAAAGCAAGATAACACCTCTGAGAAAGAATGACCAATCATAAATTATTCCTGTGAAATGTGTCTTACACTCTTTGTTCAGCATTTCTCAGGAAATGAATATTCCTGCAAGCTCTTAGTATCTCATCTAAAACAAACAAACAAACAAAATGCCAGAATGACTTGACAAGACTGCTGTGACTTCTGCCAAACTCAGCTAGTATTAAACTTGCTATTAAGAAATATAAGCTGCAAATTCCTCTGCTTATGAACTTGGGACTGTGCTCTGGTCCAGTCAAAATAGACTTTGTTTACACTGATTTAGTGGCCTTATGAGATTGCCTGGTTGCTTGCCTGAGTTCCCTCAGCAGGTGAAATTTCTTGCTGAGCTGCACAAAATCATGCTGGGGAATAGCTGTGCCATGTCTTGCCAGTATTTATTTAATGTTGTGTTACTGCCTGAAAATGAAAAGTATTTATTTTTAAAACAAATTCCATGTGATTAAGACCTATAAAAGCTAAAGAAAAGGCTGCGTAACAAATGAAACTATAACTTACATGCTGGTTTTGATGTCATTGTTTCTACGGCTTCAACAGTAGCTGCCTTTGTGGTTTTGCAAACCACAAACAGTATAATAGTTTTCTATCTCTCCTTTTCTCTATAGGTTCCTCTCTAGCCGCTGGCATGCTGTCTCATTAAAACCTGTGTACCCTGAACTGCTTTTGGATTACAAAGGCAGGAGATTGCTGGAAAGTCATGTATCAGTCATAACAACTATATCTGGAGGTCCTTAGGAGCCATACATCTCATTGGGATGGGCCTAAAGAATGGTACAGACACTTGCCTTCCTGATCTCTGCCTCTCCCAGAGGCCTGAAGCTTGTTTGTCAGTGCTAAAACAGCAAATTCAAGCCCAGCATGTGTAATGTGCTTGCTCTGAGTGCTTACATTAAAACACAGAGTTTCATTCAGCTGATTAACGTAGATGCTAAGTAATATTGATCCTATTATCAACACTCTATCCCAGGCAAAAAAAACCCCACAAAAACCAGCCTCCAGCCAGACATTGTACTGTAGATAACAACCACCTGAGCCTGGCAGTTCAGCCAGTTTTTAATGCATTGTATTCAGTACATGTTACTGTAATCCCACACATGAGGAAGTCCCAAGACACTGCATAAAATTTTGCTGAAGTTGAAAAAACCACCACCCAGTCCTCTTTCCTCCTACACCAAGCAAATCATTGTAGGATGTTGCCAAGTCAGAGATGACTTTCTGTTCATAAATTCACGTTGACTGCTTGCAAATGACTTCATGTCCACTATGTGTTTGGAAACTGGCCCCAGGATTATGTGCTCCATCACCTCTCTAGAGCCTGAAAAACACCTGGCCAGCCTGTAGTTCCCTGGATCCTCCTCCCTGCCATTTTTGGAAGGACATTTGCTTTTCCTCCAGTCTGCAGTATCCTCTCCTGTCAGTGTTATCCTTAAACAGTGTTATCCTGCCAGTGTTATCCCTATTTTTAAAGTTTCTTTCTGAAAAGTTAAATGTAATGTACCAGTGTCAGCACTGAGCTTCTGTTCTATTTCTTTCTTTCTCCCTTTCTTTCTAGCAGGTCTTACTTCATACCAGTTTTTGCTAAGTCATTCCTTAGCTGCTTCAGACCTACCTGTTGAGCAGACTCAGCAGGAGAGATGATGACAGAAGGTGCAGGGTAGCTTAATGCAATGCTAAAGTTACAGCTATAGCCTTGCTTTCCTTTTCCCATTCCATAATATTCTATTACACATCACAAAGGGTCCTGATGTTCCAGATCCCTTTCCCAAGGTTGCTCTCTGTCATTTCAGGACTTTCTGGGGAAACAAGCTGTATTGGTATGTATACATATGCACACACATATACCTGAGGGGCTTTTCTTCTCTTTAGACTAAGCACTTTAAATTGTAACATGAATGCTGGGAGAAGTTCTGCAAGCCTCATTTTGCAAGTGAACTACTGCAGTCTACAATATGCCTCTGTCTATATTAATATCATTGACAGACAGTGGAAAATACGCTGAAAATTACCAGCTGCATCACACAAGGACAGCGTTCTAGATGGTTGAATTTTAAGCTGTTGCACCCCAAAGCAAAACCTCAAGCTTTTCAAATGACAGATCTCTAGTTGTGGCACAATTCCATGAAAAGATGCAAACATGAAACTCACAATAAACCCTGAATAATATGCAGCTTAAGCCTCACAAAGAGAGTGCATGCTAGTTTACTTGCCAAAATAAACAACGCAGGAGAGTTACAGATATGCCAGTATTCCATGATTTTGGGGACAAGAGCAAATACTATTGACATAACTAAAAGGCTGTTATCTTTAACCTGCAGCCTTGGGTACTGTCAGTTATCACCATCTGCTGTCTAAATATTAAAGTTCTTAAGGATGGAATATTTGAAGAGCATATCTGGGACAGGAAGGAAAATAGTAACAACAATGGTGGCAATAATAGTACAAACATAGTAAATGACAGGAAAAAACATATTCATGTGGAAGCTGAAACTTTGTCATGTATGAGAACCTCTCTTCCCATGAAGAGATCAAATTGCAAGGGGCTGAAGGTATTCAGATAATCTGCCTTAGGGTGGATTGTCTATTTATGTGCTAAGCAGAATATCTTTATTTCTCTATATAATTTTCCATGCATTTGAGAAGATGCATATTTTTAAAAGTGTTTCTAGTCTTTTAAATCAAAAGCAAAGGAAGTAAAAGAAGCAAAGGTCAAGGATTTGATATCCCTAATAGAAAAGATATATCCTGTTTTTTTGTAAAGCTGTATGAAATCAGGTGTTAGAATTTAACTTTGTTATAATTGCAGCATTGCAAGGGCATGGACAAAGCTGAGTGGTTGCTGATAGTTTCTTTAGATTTCTCTGCACCCAATCATTCTCACAATACTAGAGGCTTCTGTCACTGCAGGAGCTGGCAGAATTTAGTGACTACCCAGAGAAATGCCTTCTGAAGATCTGTTCTCAGAACAGCGTTCTCAGCAAATCAATGCAACAAATAAAATTGCTTTGTTCCTCACATATCCAAAAGCTTTTTTGCAGTTAGTGCTGTTATCTCTTTCATTTTAAATCTGACAATATTGCTATTAAGATGCAGAATAGACTTTTCAAGGACTGTAGGTTTCCCTTTAATTTCAATGACCAAGAGAATTGCATTGTTTATTATTGTCTTTACTATGTGCCTGGGGGCTAAGAAGGCTACATACAACTTTATCACTCATATTTTCACTGCATATTTTTGCTCCAAATTCAGTGATCCATTTAGCTGCAGTAGAAGGTCACTATTACTAATTTACTCTCATTCATTGGTCTCAGTGACAGAATTTAATTATTTCAGCCTAGTTCATAGTGGGAGAGCAGCTGCAGTGCTTAAAACACTGTAATGAAAACCAGTAAACCCTCACCTTGTCTCAGCAAAAGACCAGGAAAACAGCAGTTAAACTTATGGTCTGTCATCTCAACTCCAAAAAAAGCCACATGCATTACCTTAATAAATTGGAGAATTCATCTGTCTTACAGCTGTGTAATTGTTCTTTGAGTTGGAGCTGTCACTCACTACTATCAATGGAAGCCTTCCTAAAATTATATTGAGTAATATATAAGTATAGAGAAGAAAGGATGCTTTGAAACAGGATCCACAGCCTTTTAGACGAGGCTTGCAGTGCTTTTAGAGGCAAATGTGGTCTCTATCTTTCAGTGCAGAATGGATGGCACACTGAAGCCAGTGAGAACTGCAGGGAAAATAAGCTGGATACAGCATTACCAGAGAGAGGGATCTGGCCTATTGACTCCTTCTAGGATAACTAATAAAATGACAGAAAATCTAAAGGGGCAGCTAACTCTTCTTCCACATAAACATGTGAGTAGCATGCTACATGGGCTGGTTGCACTGGATAAGAAAAAAACCCAAACAAACAGAAAAAGCCCTTCAGAAAACAGGACAGACACAAAGCATTCCTGGCTAAAGGGACTGGCCTGTCAGCCTGGCCAAACTCAGCAAATCAACTTCAAATTCAATAAAATGTTCCACTGTGTAGTTATTCACCTTAATAAACTCTTGTTTTACAGACTTATGTGCGTTTTGGCAGAAAAAGGAAAGATAAAAGCTGTACACTGGAGCACTTCTGCAGGAATCCCTTCTTGTCCAAAGAAAGTGTTCCCTGTGAAAAGTCCCTTTCCCTTTTCTTTTCCAGAAAAACCTCACTTAAGGTTCCTGAATAAAATGAAACATTTTTAAAACAGAATGCCTGTCCTTAATTTAAATTGTGTTCTTATCGAAAATCTAGATGCAAAACCCATTGTCATTGCAGAAAAGAGATCTTGTTGGAGATCCTTATTGAAAGGATGCATTGCAAATAAAATTGTATGATAAGAAAGCTGTTCATCACAACAAAGTTGCTAGAAAGTGGTTTCAGGCATTTCCAAGACTACTTTTAGAAAAGTCTAAAAGTCTGAAAACTAGAAAAGTAATTCTAAAGTAAGATAATTAATTATTCGAGAATATATTTGAAATAGTACTAATACATTTGCTGTCTTTCATAAATGAATAGAATTTCTAATTTTCCAGTGCCTCAGGAACTGTTCTTTTATACCACTGTAAAAATTCTATTCATAATTTGTTGTCAGGGTAGTTGACAACTTATTAAAATTCATATATTATCTACCCTTGCACTCATGGGAAAAAACTGTTCCATTTTATCCTAGATGCTTTGACATAACAAATAATTCACCTGCTTCTACATAAAAATATTGAATATTCTGTAAACAACAATTACAGACTGGACTATGTAGGTTCTCACTATTCACAGAACATACCAATAGACTAATATTTGCAGTATGGTCTTTGATTAACTGCAATTGCCTTCTGGACTAGTTATCATCAGTTGCCCATGGATAAGTTTAAACTGTCAGTATTGCCATTCACACAACAGAAAAGGCTTTTTTTCTTCATCACTTGCTTACTGTTTCTGGAAACACCCACACTGGTATGGTTCAAACTGTGACTATTATAGATCTAATTTTACAAACTGTAATTTCCAAATTTAGTTTCTTAATGCAAGACCTTTTTGTCATTGGAATAGAGATTTCAACAGTTCTGGTTATCTTCAAAGGGTTGCATGTGTGGAGTATAGATATTTGTGGAACAGGCACATAATTTCACAGTCTCTGTAAAGAGTGAACACTTTCATGAATGCCACTGAATAAGGTGAATTTCTGTTCATCTGTTATTGGAATTCTCACTAATTAAAAGGAAAATGATCACTTTTTATAGTGGACCATCAGGTTAATTTGGAACATCTTTGGGGAGAGGCACTTTCTTTAAATCAAGGTTATTTCAAAATTTCCTTAAAACAAGTGCCTTTCTCTTTAGAGTTTCCCTGGAAAATGGACTATTATTCCTGGATTAAAAATAAATTTCTGGCATTTTATCTCACTTAACCAAGGCCTGAATCCAGCACATATGACGCCAAAAAGTCACAGGTGATTCAGATACCTGTCTGACTTGGGAGTGTCCAAGTACTGTGTTTAGTAAGAAGCATCAAGACAAATCTCACCTTTTTCTGTGGTAAGACAAATACATGGCTTTGTTTCATTCAAAAATCTTGTAAGTTGGAGAAGGCTGAGACAGCTATTTTATGGTAACCTGATAACAGCACTGAAAAGAAAAATCAAGGAAAATAATAGCTTTTTACTGAATAGCAAACCAGAAAGGTTGAAGAACTAGGCAAAGCTCCACTCATTTTAAAGAAACAATAAGTATTTTGATTGCTAGGGAATTAGTAATATCGTATTTATCCTTTACCCATCTTTAGACCACATTTTATATGAACAGTTTATAGTCATGAGGGACACCCAAATGAAACAGGATAAAAAGGGTGCTCTGGATACTTTTGTCTTCACTTGTCTGAAATCATATAAAAACTCTCATCAGCATATCATGTTCTGGCCTTGCATCCAGCTCTGTTCTTTCTTTCCCCATATGGATAATGTCTGGCCAGGAAGGAAATGACTACATTTTCAACTACAGAATGAAATCTGGGCTAATGGAAACTTGGTTGAATAACTTCCTGCAAGTTAATGACTAAAGAGAGTTTTTCAGGGGGATGGCCAGTAAAAGCCATAACAACCTAAAATACCAGCAACCTGGATTCTCAGAAAGCTGTCTTCCGTTTCTGTGCAATCTGGGAACAGAGGGTTAACATTGTTTGAAAAATAGAGATAGAATGTTTGAAAAGTAAAACAGGTTTTACCTTTATTCACCTGATATGGTCTGTTCATCAGTGAAGAGCCTGAGAAGCCCCACTGAGCCAATATGTCTGTTAGACAGTATTCAGGGAAATAGTTGAAATTCTGAGAAAACCACATTTGAGGGGTCACAGTGTCCCTGCTCAGATGCCACTGAAAATTGTCACTTTCTAATATGGACACTTTGATACTTTCATTCTTGCTGTTCAGTTCAAGTTTCCTGTACACAATGCAGAAATTTCCTGGTTTACTTTGATTTTTCTGAAAGAAGAGATGGATTTGTGACTTTGTTGGGTACAGGAAATGTCTAGAAGAGAAAAAAGGTTTTTCTCAGGTAGCCACATGAAAAAGAAATAATAATCAAGTTCCAAAGTGCAACCAGTCCAGACAATTTCAATTCATTGAATGTATCTAATTTGAACTTGCATAAAGATGTGTCATTATGCCTTGGGATTTATATTTGCAATTTATTAATACATTATTTAAAATTTCCTTTGATTTCAGAAGAAATCAATCTTTGTGTGACCTCTTGAACAGATCATCTTAATATGTCTGGATTAGCCACTTGGAATGGCAGTTGTTTTAACCAATTAGAGTACAACACCACAGTCTGTTTCTAAGAGAAAATTCAGTACGTATTTAGGAAAGTTATTTATATTTCCTTTTTTGACATCTTTCTGTTGTCCAATCCCCCCTTTTTCCCACTGGACCTTGCAAACTTAGAACTAACTCTCCAAATAGTGTTAGTACATTGTTTGGTCTCTCTCATGCTGCCTGCAGGGATTAGCTGAGGTGACAGAAATTGCAATAAAATTTTATAGCATTAGACTTGGCTTGAAGAGCAGATGTAAAGGTCCTGCTGATTGTCATGCATTTAAGCATTCATTCATAAGGAGGCTCACTACTGTGCAAATGTGGGACACGATTTTTTGCTATGCCAAAAGCAAATCTCCATGCTATTGGATTGCTGCATTTCCCACTGCTACTCAAAATGCTATCCTGAGTACTCATGCCAGGGAGCTCTCTCTCCCTGGAAAATGCACATCTTCAGTCCAGCTCAAGAGGTCTGACTTGTACTCAGTCCCTGATTCTTTGCCAATTTGCAGCCAATGTTTTCTTTATTGCCGCAAATTAATGAGGGAAATATTGCAGCGCTAATTTTTCTTTCACTGTGATGTTATGAAGGAGGCATAAATAAATAAATGGCAAGAGAAGGGAGGAAGAAAACAAACCAGAGACTCTGCAAAGATAAATGTAATATCCCCTTCACCCTCAAGAAATGAAATTATTCTGACAGGGTCAGAGATTCTGCTTGGCAAACCATCTTAAATTAATTACTTACCTGACATTTTAAAGGAAGGTTTCAGATCGTAAATTTAACCCAGACAAAGCATTCTTTTTAATCTTGTCAGTATGCAAACTACTTTGCACTGCAGTCTGTGAATTATTTATCAGAAAAGCGACCCCAAAAGGGTGAAAGGAAAATCGGGAGTATTTGATCTCAGGTTCTGCAAGCTGATGTATTTCTCTACCCTAGATCCCTACCTGTTACAGTTGCATAAATTCTTTTTGTTTGATGTGCTGGTATATAGCTCTCACACTGTGCTTCTCTGAAGTCTAAATATTTTTTTCTCAATTTAAATTACTTTTAAAGCAGTGTCTCAGTGAATAAATGTATCTATTTTCCAGGGAAAAACAAAAGTTAAATAAAGGGGACAAATTCACCTGTCTTTCTGTTTTATGTCTTTTCGTTAGCAAAAGCATGCAGTATTGATGGCTGTTGGGGTTTTTTCCCTTCACTTGGGTGAAAGTACAGTCTGTAAGAGTAACTAATCTACAAAGGCTGATTTTTTACTAGTAAACTGCAGAAAACAATCCTGTAACAAGCTGTGTAACAGTAATGATGAAAGCTGCTCACCTGGGGTAAAAAACCTTGGAAGATGTGAATCCAGAATCCAGTTTTGATACAGGTTTTTTGGTTCAGTTGGTCATTCTATTTGTGAGTTTTTGCCTTTTTTTGTTTTTTTTGCATCAAGTTACTTAATTTTAGTCTCCTGTTTTTTAAATAAAGCCTAGGCAACTTCTAATTTCCCATCTCTTGGTCTTTTTATGTCACTGATTTATTTATTCAACAGTATTTCATTTAGCTGAAAAAAACCCTTTAAGTCCAATGTAAAAGGCAATTGTAACTGAGGGACCCAAACAAATCAGTTTCTGTCCTAATATCTGGTCTTGTCTAATATTGGACCTTCTTTTTTAGTCTCTCTGGATTTCTACATGATTCTCTGAAGACATCAACCACCTTAGCATCTGATATTTAGAAGAAAGTCAGATCTGGAAATTCAGTAGGGAAGAGAACCCCATTAATCAATTGTGAGAACTCAGAGATGTAATACTACCATTCCACATTTTTCACTTTGAGAATGTTTGCTCCCTAGATGTGCTTTGTTAATTTTTGACGCTTCATGTTTCAAACGTGTTCCAATATTTTCTGTTTAATCCCTGTGTAAGATGAACTTTAGCTGAGCTAAGTGGACAGCTTCAGTAGAAAGCTGTCCACTTAGCTCAGCTAAGTGGATTCAGTAGAAAGTCTATCAATTTGCACAGAGAAATTATAACTCCCTTATGCTTCTGCCATGTTGTATGGAAAATTATTTATTGGAGCTATGGAAGTTTCTGCATTTTCATATCAGCTGAAATAAAGCTGATGAAATTTTTTTACCCTTCTTTGTTTTACTATGCTACCTAATGCTTTGTGTTACAATTTTTTAATTCTTTAGTATGGAGGATTTTTTTTCCCTACCAGAAGTCTTTCTTCTTCCTTTGTGTCAATGCTTGAATGTTGCAACAGCAAGACACAAGACAATTCATAATAAAAATCTGTCTAAACAAAGTGCGGACATGCTTTTATTTCACTCTGCAGTCCTAATGAAATAAGTCAGTTCTGACAGATGATTCTGTGTTCAATAAATATTTGTCAGATTTCTACTTAGGCTTTTAAGTATCCCGAGCATTTCAAACTTGATTTCAGTTTCCTCTCATAATAAAAAAGAACTTAAACTCTTTACAAGTTTCTGAAAGATGAACTATGTAGGATATAAAGTCAGGGAATTGACACCAGTTAATTACAAGTCTCCCCAGTTTAAGGCTGTATACACTTTTCATCAGTTTTTACCATAAAACTCCCAAGAAATAGTTAAAGTATTGTGTGCATCCACCACAATGTATTTATCTTCCTATGAATTCCCCTTTGCAGATTTGTGCATTCATACAAAATACACAATTAAGAAACTGAAGACTTTTGCTTACTGAATATACCAGGTCCCTCTTTAAGGATGTGTAAGTATAAGCTGTAGTGTCCATGGGTACATTTTAATTAGGGATTTTGGCTATTGTTTGACTATGATAATATCCCCTGTGATTTGTGCTCAGCTGATTTCACTTGTCCCCTCAGCCCCAGCACAAAGCTTCTGGGGCATCAGTGCTGGGGCTATGATCAGAGACCAGCCTAACAACAGCTGCATTTCAATGTCCTTCTTCTGCTTGAAGGCTTTTTCACATTTCCCAACTGATTTGTGAGGGTGGTTAAGAATCATAGAAGTGCAAAGTATTGTCTTTATCTAGATTTAAATATTATTTTATGCTAATTCCTAAAGCTATTATTTTAGGAAAAATAAAATAGACAATCCCTGATTTTTATGTGTTTACCCATAGGAATTAAACATTGATGTTCCATCTCAGGGCTGCTTTTAGATATTCTGACATTAGGATTACTGCAGGAATTTTTCAAGCTGTTAAAATACATCTTTCTTAAAATCATAATGAGTAGACCATAGATTCTTCATTTCCTGGGTAGCTGAGGCTGAACATTAGTAGAGGAGTAATAAAATTCTTCTATCAAGATATGCACTAGTGGTCTTGGCTGTGCTCCCAAGTCCAAACCATTCTGAATGAAATTCACCCCTCTGCAGCACCAGCTAAACCTTACTTGTGCCCTGCTTGCTGGAACATCAGCCTTTCCTGGTTGCTGTGCACTAAAATGGATTTCAGCCACTGTGTATTCAGACCTTTAGCATTTCAATTCTATTTCATTGACTGTGTGTCTTCTCTTATTTCCCTGAGAGCATTATTATAAGATTCCACTATCCTGGTCTGTACTGAAATATCATTTGTATGGGTTTGGTTTGGTTTGGTTTTACTTAACCTTGAATTTTCATTGATCATCTCTGTACTTTGTTCTTTCATGATGACTTTTCTTTACCCTTCACAAAGACTTGATACACATAATGAGATAGATGTAGTGCAAGGCAACTGTTGGGAATTGCTCTGGACGAGCACAATAGAGGCTCTGGCAAAACTTTCTGCCAGAGGGTGGTGGTATTCATGTTGCACATGGGGATGGCATGGAAAAGGACACAGTCCATAATTAATATTCTGCAATATTGTTAATATCCCTGGCTTCCCTCATGGCACAGTGTCCACACTTAGCTTGCTTAGCATTTTAGTCAGAGAGTGAGAATGTTCCTGAAATGTGGCACAGCTCAAATGAGTGGTGCACAGGGGCAAAGCTCCTGTTTCTCCCAGTAGGCTGGTATGTAAGCCTGAGGCACCACATAGAGTTTTAAAATATATGAGGGTCTATAAGGCAGTTGATTTAGTGTTTAAAACCTATAGTTTGGGGTGGGGGTGTTTTTGTCAGCTTTCTTTATCTACGTACTTCCCACCAGATATCTATTCCATTTGTTTTGCCTGATTGCTAACAATTTGTGGTGAGAATGCCCTTCAAAACACAGCATCCCTAACAATCCAGCATACTACCTTTCACCTTGGATAAGGCTTTTATTTATTTTTAATAAATTCCACCTCATTTCTAACACATTAAACCTCATTATGGTGTAATTTCCCTTGGTATGAAAAGACCTCATTAATTGTTCCATTCAAAACCGATTATCTCTCAGGATAGATGTTATAGGGAAGTGTAATGGATAAGGGTTTTTTCCACATTCTGCTTGAGCATTACTTTTTCTCAAGTGATTAGCTTTGCTCCACCTGTGTTTACTTAAGAAACTGAAGCTAAAATAATTAGTAACAGGTGGCTGAGGTCTTACTGATAATCTGCCTGCTTTTTAGATGTATGTCTATACGAAGTATTCAATTCCCACATTCTGGCTCTTTCCCACATTTAACAGGCTGTAATGAGAAGTAATCTTGTATGGTATGGTACTCAGATTTATGTGGTTCTGGGAGAAGTTTTATTGTAATGGTTTTAACTGATTGTATGACACACATTTTTACTCTTTAGTAATAATATACCTTCATCTCTTCCTGTTGTATAGGGGTTTTCATGGTAATTGTTTTCTGTAGCCCACTTTTCTAAGGATATGCTTACATTCCTAGTTTATTTGATATTTTCACATGTGTTCTTTCCTGATTCTGTTCTCAGGAAATTTTCAGTGGACTTAGCCTCAACAGCTGTTCACAAAATTTTTCAGATCCTTTTCTGCTGACTCTGGTCATGTTTAAGAGACAGGTGTTAAACTTTTAATATTGCTGCTTTTGGGAGGTCTTGAGAATTATGACTGAGATCCCTTAAAGTTATGTACAAAAGATGTTTACCTAAAATGTGGCATCTGCCCATCTGAGCTTCTTAGCTATCCAGCTATGAATGCAGTGGGAACAAGAAGTCATTCAGCTGTGCAGGATGGGCTGGATATGGTTTATTGACATTTATGACTGCAGGTAGGAGATTGCTACAGCTATTTGAACACTCAGGCAGGGTGGTCCTGTATCAAGAGCAGGATGGAAAGCCAAGATTATGAAACCATCCATGCAGCTACTCCACAGCCAAGTGGTTTTGACATATGCTGAGGATATACACAGCTATAATTCAAGAGCCCCACTGTGCCCAGATCATTCCAGCAGCTTGAGGTGTAGCTTTTCCACATGCCCAGATGTAAAGAGAGGGGCTTTGTATCTTTTATTGAAACAATTTCATTTTCTGTAAATACACACTTACTAAGCTACAGAGAAGATGACATTGCATTTTAATGATTGACTTATTCTCCTGAGATGTTTGAGGACACTGGCTGGGGACACTGGCATTGAATCAGATGGTGTTTGGAATTAATTTTTCTGAACAACAGGTAAATGCCTCAAAAAATGTTTAAAAACACTTCAGAGATTAGGGGGTGGATTTTTAGAATGTGAAAAGAAAATGAGAAATCCTTGCTGCTGTTATGCAGAGCACAGGATAGTTCACATTTGTTAAGATAACCTAACACTGTGATCAGTCAGAAGGACCTGTGCTAAACAGCACACATGGTTTTACAGTTCTCTCCATTCATTTAGTGTCAGCTGCACCCATCCTGTCAGAAAAACCAACTGTTAGCTGTCTTCTCAAAAAATATAATTTTAAAGGATTGTGATCTCTGGGAAAAAAAGCAACAAAACAAACAATAACCAATAATCTCTTATCTTGCAACACTGGGAAATACTTTAATATTAATATAATAATATTATATTAGTAATATAACAATAATACATAATAAGTATGATTTTCTGTCCCTATTAAGCTTTCCTTTAAGTTTAACATTATTTTCCAACCACATCATTTGAGTACAGAATTCAAGATTTTTGCTCTACACCATATAGGAAATACAAACCACATGTAGAAGCTACATACTTGTGCTCTCCCTGAAATCCCGTGCAAGAAATAAAACCTGTAGAGAGGTGGGTATCCTGGGGTTTGCTTTATGTTCTAATTCCCACATTGTCCTAATAGATTTTTATTTTTAAACAACCATCATTTTTAGCAAAGGTCAAATTTAAAAATAAATTACTGTAAAATAAATTCTTTTCTTTTAATCTGAAAATTAATAACTGAAATGTGGAAGTATGTGAAATTTTAAAGGAACAGCTCAGTGTGGAGAAGGTAGTAGTTGCATGCAAATAACATCTTTCTAGTTATAGGGTGAGATAAAGCAGTCTGAAGAACTATGCAGGAAAATTGCATCAAGTAAAATGGAACTGATCTAGAGAGAGATAATAACAGCATACTTCTATTCCTTGATAGAAGGAAGTAGGACTTCTTGGAATTGTAAAATATTATTAAGAATGATTGTGGTGAATTGTCTTTCACAGTTCAGAGAAAATATACTTAGATGCCTATTTAAATTAAGAATCAAATTATCATTCTGCAGTTCATTGTGAAGTAGTCAAAATATTAGTAGATCACCCATTTAATCTGAATGATTCAGAATAGGAAGGAAAAAAGCACACTACAGAGGAATGTCAAAATGATTATTATTTAAGTTTTTTCATAGAAACACAAAAATGAAGATCTTCAGGAGCAGAACCTGTCAGACATTGTCATGCCTCACCAGGAGCAATGTGCAGGGGAGGCAGCAATAACAGGATCTGACAGACCCTGCTCTCTTGAGGGGTCCTCCATGGGCTGCAGTGTGATTGTTTTCTCCATTGTGGTCCTGCATGGGCTGCAGGGGAACAACTCTCTCCCTTCTGCCATGCAGAGTTTTCACCCTTTCCCAAATGTGCTGTCCCAGCCCCAGCAGTGCTGGTGGGCTCAGCTTGGAGCAGCAGCAGGAGCTGAGCTGGTTCTGTGCCCCACGGACAGCCCCTGCTCTGGGCTCACAGAGACCTCCTGGGCAGCCCCTCTGCTGCTGCCAGCACCTGCACATGGACACTCTGCACAAGCTGACAGCGGACCTGAGTTTCCCATCACAAATAGCGCTCCTGAAGAATCAAGAAGCCCTTTTTGTCAGGAATAGCGACAGTTCTCTATTTTCTCTACAGGCTGAAACATAACACTGCATCTGTTGATCTCTCATATTTAAAGACACCTGTTGTCATCAGTGATGCTGAGCTATCTGCTGCCTCTGTATGGTTCCCAGGTCAGGTTACAAACTTTTTCGATGCAGTGGTCCAGATCCTCGTTTACTCAAATTAATTTATTCCCACACCACCCAAATACAAAGCAGAGATCCCATGCTCTGATCCGAAGCTATGCTTCTCTCTTACTCATGTTTTCTGTTCCAAGGGAGGGGAGAAAATATTCTTTTTTTATTTAACTCATTTCTTTTCTTTCAGTCTGAAAATTAATAACTGAAACATGGAAGTATGTGTGGGTAGTTATGTGTTGTCTGAATGTTCATAAACTAAAGGAGTTTCTCTAAAAGCTCTTAATATCTGAATTGTGACCATTTGTATCATTTGGTGATGCTATCAGAAATTCCATTACATGACAATCCATATGCCTCTTCCTGGGGCTGCTACTGAAATGTGGTTTAAGAGCATATGCATAGAGGTTTTCCTGAGTGATTTTGGTGATATTTTTCCTGCATTTATCTGCTTTTTTCACCATTATTATTATTATTATTACTACAGTTGTTTTTATTGTTATTGTTGCTACTATTTTTTTTTTGCTGGATGCTACCACAATTATACTACTAAGCAGTAAACCTAATAAGTTAAGAATTTGCTCCTAATCAGAAAAATGAAATTGCTACAGAAGCTTCCTAAATTTAGTTGGGAAACTAAAGCCATCCTTTTGATGAACAGTTTGTAGAAGACAGTCAGAAGCCTGCTAAGAGAGGTTCCCTCCACAGCAAGGTTTGTGCATCTTTTTCCTCTGGAAATTCCCCACTAGCTGACTAGAGCTAGTGCAATTAACAGAAATTGGTTTAATGGGCTCTGGAAAACACAACTTTAAAAGAAGATATTGGTCTGTATATATTTTTTAGCATTGTAATAATGAGCATGGGAGACAAAAACCATTGAATTAAATATGCAGCAGTAATCCTGAGAGGATGAACAAGAGATAAGCTCCACACCTTCCAGCAGTGGAAGCTGTTCTTCTCTCAGCTGGAGAACTTAAGCTATCACCTGTTGCCTCTTTTTCTGTTTACTTATCTATTCTACTCCAGAATTTTTATTTCCTCCTCTGTGAGGAGGCCCAGCTCTTTCTAGCAGTGGGGAGCATGTTGCCCTCCTCAGACAAGGTTGCTAAAATGTGGTAGATGAAGGCGGGACTGCCACAGAACACCAAAGGCTCCCAATTTCTGCATAAACTTCTAACCATTCTTAAAGACACCGGTTCTTTTACTGCTTAATTGCTGCTCCAGCAGTTGTTTCTAAAAGAAAACCACTGCAGGCATATTTTGTGAGAGACCCATCCTGTTCCTTTGTGTTGAGCTTGCTCTGCAAGTCCCTGTCAGATCAGACTCCTCTCCAAGGGTTTTGGGATCACAATGGGACTCAAGGAGGAGCTGCCCACCTTGCTGCACAGGCCAAGTGGATTTGGCACAGAAACAGAGCTGCAGGTGCCTAGAGAAAAGGTTGTATGGACTTTCCTTTGAGGTGGAATTGTGCTAAAGATATTTTAATTGTGCGTTTTCATTTTGAGCCCTAACTCCACCTATATCTGTTTCTAAGGTTCTCTGTCACTTTCAGGGATTATCCCTTAGGCAGATTTGAAAATGCCAGCTGCTGTGCTGAACCCCTTCTTTCAATGTCTTTCCTTCCAATGTAATATTCTCTTGGAATGGCAGTTTACTTTACAGTGCTTTATTTCTTATATTAACTACCAGTAGAAAATAAAATGTGAATTATCCAGAAGAAAAAAATGCATGTATGGTAGAACTGTGAAAAAAAAAAAAAAACCCTGAGGATCTATTTCAAACTTTTGCTGCAATCTAAAAGGGTATAAGATGCAATTAGCTATTACAGAGAGAAAGCTGATGTGGTTTCTAACAGAGATACTTGCTTTAGGTTTGCAACACATTCAGAGAACAGCCTTGTGAATCCCCTGGGCTCACCTTCATCATTTTACTCACAGAGCCTGTGGCTGCAATTACATCTGAGCAATGTGTTACACTGTGGGGAGAGAGAGGGCACAAGCAGCAGGTGACAAAAGCAAGCATAAATGAATCTAGATATTTTCATTACATTTTGGTTGTAAGCTGGAAAAAAGGAGGAGGAAAAAATTATATCTTGTAAGAGACATAAGCATAGCATTCAGTGCCTGGCGAGGCAAAGCAAAAAATGTTATGAGATTTGCTGAAAGCAAGGCAACTCAAGGTAAGACCAATGAAGAAACTGTCAGGAAGCCTTTTGGAACACTGCTTAATGTCGTGAGCAAGAGACAGACATTTTATTTCCATAGTGTCTCCCAATGAGCTGCCTGCTTTATCCCTGGCTATCTTCATTATGCTGTCTGTGTGCTGGAACTCTGAATGGAATTTAGTCATGTTAGAAAGAAGTGTACTTTTAATTACATATAAAATTAAAGAAGTTGTTTTCTTTTATTCCAGCCAAATCAGAGCTTAAAGTTAAAACTAATCCATCACCTTTATTTTTTTTTCTCCTCTTCTTTCTCCAGTTCGCCTGCTGGGATATCCAGATCTTTCACTGAAGTAAATGTGAGTGACTTTTCCTTGCATTTCACAATATTGTCACTTACATGAAGTTTTACATTCTGTCCAAGCTGTGCTCAAGATAGCCATTCCATAAATGGGTTCACTTTCATTAACATTATCTGTAGCATTCACACGGGATGATGAGCGGCAAAGATAAGTCAGAGTGGCAGACACCTCCCACAGACTCCAATGGCTTTTCCCGTGAGGTCCCTTGTATCCTGCTGACGTCTCAATCTGTTTCTCCCCAAGGGTCATGAAATCAATTTGTTGCCAGGAACTTTGTCAGCCTCGTTCTACTGCTTGACTTTCAAATTTAGTGTGACAACTATTTTAGATGAGATGGCATGACCATAACTGCTTCTGATTCTGGGATCTGGTCAAGCACAAACAGATGATGCATTGAAGAGCAAAACACCTCTACTGGATTAGTGAGCTTTTGTGTGCAGAATCAATTGACACAGAGCAGTGGAGTGAGTGCCTCATACCAAGGCAAAGGGGTGAAATCTCTCCCTTTTTGCTTGGAACATCTGCAGAAATCCTGACAGCATGGTTTATTATGCAAGGAAATAAATTGAGTTCCCTTTGCCATAGAAAACTGTGTGGCTTTATGATGCCTCTGGGATCAGATTTTTAAAGATATACAGGACTGCAACAGATCTTGCAGCCCACGGGAGACAAAACGTGTGATTTCTCCAAGAGAAAATTGAAAGACCAATTTCCAAGCAGAAATTTTTTTCATGGGTTTGGCCACTCAGTAACTCAAAAGAGCACCAAATATTGTTCCAGTCTAAATGCTGTTCTGGTTGTTTCCTCCAGATAGAGAGCTGGTACCATTCAGTCCACTAAACCTATGTAGCCCCTAACTACTGCTCATTACATACTTATACACTGAACTTCTAAATTTTCTTTCCATCTTTTCAGTACTTGCCTTCTAGTAAGAAAAAAATATTTAACTCAGAAGCCTATTCAAGGATTTTGTGCTCTCTGATGGCTGTCAGGAACTTTCAGAAACTCAAAGGCTTTCAACATGCTGCGATGCACCTGTCCTTAGGACCATAAATTAAACTGGGTTACTTAATATATTGAGAAAGTAACAGTAACATTAAAAGGGACAAGTTGATTCTTACATCCAATGCTGAATTTTTGGATTGTTAATTTTTCAGTGTTTTTATGGGCAAAAAAAAAGTGTATCTCATGCAGGTTGATTTCAGAAAAGAAAAAGCTTTTTGTTTTCTGACGTGTTTCATAAATAAAGAAAATGCTATTACATACATCTGTATATATGTATGGATTTGGGCATATATATATTTGTGTTTATATATACATATGCTCTGGGGTTTTTTTACTTTCTTGATCTCATAATTTTAAACTAAAAAAAATAAAAGAGGGCAGAAACGGAAAAATATAGCAATAAAGACATTATATGGTTAGAAAAGTCCATTAAAAATAAAGAAAAAAGAAAAAAGAAGGTTTTTGGTTGCAACAGAAAAAAATATACACCCATTGTGATAAGACCTGTCATGGCCTCTAAGTTTACTTTGAATCTTCCTACATTCTAATGTGCACTTTTGTTTTGAAGGGAGAAAATTAAAATCTCCTTAAAAGTGTTCATATAACAGCTTGTAATTTATGCAGGTGTTGACTAAAAACACCTTTTGAGCAATAAAATAAAGTTGTTATTTTAGGGTAGATTTTTTCTGTGTGTGTGTGTGTGAAACTGTATTTTTTAATTCAAACACAGAGAGAATGGAAGACAACACTCAGTTCACTCTCAGGCTCACCTAATTGGAAGTCTACACTTTCAATTATTCAGTAGCCCTGAACTCTCAAACTGTAGGGAGGTGAGAGAAGGTCAGAAATGGAAGATAAGGAAGAAGCTGCAGATGAGTGTTAGTACAAATGTGAAATATGAATCTTATTTACTTTGGGATCGGCTGATTGGCTGCCTTAACTATATGCTCTTGTTAGCTTACAAAAACATTTTTTCCTCATAGCCAGATCTTTTGTGGCAGGGGCCCTTTCTGTTTCCTTTATCAACTCACACAGAAAAATGCTTCTTGGAATGGTCTCTTGTGCCCCAGTGCCCCAGACACTGCTCTGTGCACACCCAAAGCTGTGTGAACTTCAGCCTAGCAAGCTGGGGAAGAAGGAGTGCCATCTCTCAGAATCTGCAGACCCAGATCATAGGAGGTCTTGATTTACACAAAGATGCCACTGAGATCAGGAATGCATCTAGGCATGAGTGGACGAGGACTTGCATGCAGACCAAATCCCCACTGGGATTTCAGCATGTCTAGGGGTATTTATTTTTGTGGTATCAAAGAATAGGACAATTTGTTATTAGAATAATTTTGTATCTTTCACATATTAGTGATATCTGTTCTAGATGGATATTCAACACTGGAGAGACCACTCTATATCCTTTTCTCATGTCTTTGTATCTTAACTCTTTATTATTCATTAGGGAGACTGTGACACCTGCTTCATATTACTTCTTGTCAGTTGATATGACAATCATACATTTTTTTGAAGCTTATTTTGCACTCTTTAGTCTGATGTGGTCCCAAACAGAGATTCAAGAAAATGTTCTACATGCATAAATACCGTAAATAAAAATATGCCTCGTAGCATCACAAATAAGAAATTTTTGAGTGACCACCCACTATGACAATCTTGTCTTAAGTAGGATTCTTAATTTAAAAGAGATGCTGATCACACAAGATTTTGGAACAGACAGCTTACCTTGGAGTGAGGCTGCCAAAAGGAAAATGCTGGCAAGGCAAACTGATGAGAGTGTATTTCCAGTCCCTTTTGATTATGCTGTGCTGGTCCTCCTACGCACTGGGTTTCCGAAGGAACAGCCTTATTACACATGAGCATTGTCCAGACACCAAGACATGAGTGGGAGGAGAGAAAGCTGTGGATTACTTCAGGGTATAAAGGTAGTCAAGAACTGAACTAAGCTATAGGATGGCACTTGTGATTTGAGACAGAAAAAAAAAAAGTGAAGCCTTATCTGATGAACACCAACTCAAAAAGTAGGGGGGGAGCTCATGTCCTGCAAGATTTATGTACAGAAATCCCACTGATGTGAATGGCAGTCTGAGAACAAAATAAAATGCAATGGAAAAAAAGAATCCATAAGAGATAATTGTTTAGCAAATACTTACAAAATTAATTTAAATGCATATCCTACTGTGATTAACCTAAGGCTTGATTTAAAGTTCACTGAGGTCTCTTTTACACTTCACTGGGAGTCTCTTTACTGACTTTTGTGGACTTTCAAATCAGGCACTAGAAGAGATGCTCATTTCTCCTGAGAAAGCACCATTTTATTGTGAGTTAAAAATTATGCTTTCCTGTAATTTTCTTGAAATGTAAAATCAAAATAAAACTTTGACAAGATGTTTATAAGCCCATAATTTAATCTGTGATATAAAGTGTTTATGTCTATGGTGAAAAATAACAGTAAGAGAGCAATCTAGAATGTTAGTGTAAAAGCATGATCTTTCCATAGATGAATTTGTACACTGGTGCCACTAAACTCTGCCACATGAAGAACTCATACCGTATGTGCTGAGTTTAATCCATTTTCAGGAACACAGAAATGTCTTAAATAAATTGCTTTTTAATTCTCTCTGGGCTCTCTCAGGATTAAAATTTAATAAATTTAAAATTTAATATTTTGACTATGGATTTATAATTTTACTTCCTTCCTCCTTTGTTTAGAAATTAGGTTGAAGTAATGCCACTTTTCTAGTGAAAGGGAATGGATCAGATTCCCATGGAGTGATCCCTTCTTAAAAAAAGCATCTGACTTGGTATTTCTTACTGCATATTTTTATTGTGCTTTTTTATTGAGAGATGTGTGGGTGAGTCGCATTCCTTTATTCTCAGTTGCACTTTTGTGGTAAAATTTTTCTGCCTTCCTCACAAAATTAAGTAGCCCCAGTGGGGCTTCCTCTTACAGGTTAACAGCAGGATTTTTTGTGTGAATGTGCAGCTTCACTGTTTGACAGTGACTTCAAAAAGTCTCTTTAGAGTATCTCTCTCTTCCTTCTGCTACAAGGAAATTCTTCATTCTGTACATTAACAAGATGTGCTAGAGCAGATGACATGAAAGAAGCTTTTTAAACTGAGAAATACACTGCTGTTTTCTCTCTTATAAATGACAAGATTTTGAATATATCTGTGAACTTGAGATTTCCATCAGCACTTGAGAATAGTATGAAAATGATCTTTCACTACTATTCTGTGAATGGACATCTGCATCACTTAAAGCAAATAACGAAAAGCCCATTCATACACATTACTCTGCATCAAAAGCAGCATGGGCAGTAAGTCAAGCAAGGACATTCTGACCTCCTACTCTGCCCCAGAAATTCTTTGTGCTAGAATTACCTTCTCAGATTTTTATATAGATTGACACAGATTCTTTTGCAGCAAGGATATCACATAAACCAACAGTAAATTATCATCTACAGTACCTATACAGTAGTATGCTCAAGTTTGAGTAAATTTTATTTTATTTTATTTTTACTGAATCATGGCGTCACATTTAGCTGAAAGATGCTGTTCTTCAAATATGCATGAAAAAGTAAAACAGGACAAAAGCTAGTTTGATTTCCAAATAACTTACATTCATCTATATTTTGTCTGAGCTGCATTTCCCCTGAGTTTTTTTAGGCAATGTATTTTACTACTTACTTAGTATCCCTGATATGGGGCCTGAACCTCCCTGCTTTGAGTGAAGAGTCCCATTGGAGCAGTCCAGGGAACTTTTCTTCTCAGGAAAAATGGAGTATGTTCTGATAAATGGTCAACATCTTTTAATTAAATGAAGAGACTGCCAAACAGATAGAACTGAGTGAAAAATGCGTAGAGTGCTCTTACTGCCTTGTCCTGATTTCCTGGTCCATCAGAGTAAGAGAGTGGAGAAGTGTGGGTACAAGGTGGCCTCTGTATTCTGCTACACCGAGCACTTCATCTCAGGCCACAGGGAAGAGACAGTGGCTGCTTGTACCTTTTGTTGGCTGACTATGCAGAAAGGATACACAGATGGTGATCTGGAGCTTTCCCAGGCCATACTGTTATAGGAAGGGTGTAAGACAGGATGAGCATAAGAGGATATAACCCATGGCACTTTCCTTAGGTTTGAAGAATGGGATAATTTTCATTACTGATACTGACATAAACTCATGAACTTGGAAACAACAGTCAGATCTCTATACACAATAATTAGCTTGTCACAGTTACCATTATTCAGAGAGTATTAAATAAATCTTTGAAGCTAGAACAACAAAGAAATTGAGATTCTTAACTTACGATCAATCCGTCATTACAGAGATAATAAACAGCTGGACATTTTTGTTTTCAGATTTACAACTTTATATTCTAGAAATAATACAGCAGTTTAGATTTCTCACCTTGTGCCAGGCAGCCTTGAGTTGTAATACTTATGTCTTTACCACCTGTTGAGACCACCTCATGTTTTTGTTTTGTTTTAGGGCTGCTTTCAGGTGGAGAGTTTCTGTGCAGCCACACAGATGCAGCACCTGCCAAATGTTCAGGTGCTCTTTGTCCAGCATCTGTCCACTGTATTTTGAGTGTTTTAGAATCAGAGGGGCTGAGGCTGGCAGACATTCTGGAGATGGGTCAGTCCTTCTGATCCTTCTGCTCAGAGATGGGTCAGTTGAAGCAGAGCAGGCTGCCCAGGAGCGTTTGGGCTTCAAATGTTTCCAAATCTGGAGATGCCAGAACAACTCCGGGCTGCCTGCTACAGTGAGCAACCAACCTCACAGTAAACTGTTGCCTTGCAGAATGTCTGCATAGACTGATTTAATTCTAAAAATGTAAGTGATAGGCTCTTTCTTCAAGAAGAATAATTTGTGCAGTAAAAGTAAAAATATTTTTTTTCTGGGAATGCAAGATGGACACAGAAAGATTGAGGGTCATGTAAGTAGGATATGAAGGAGAATTAAGATTGATTTCTTTTTCTCCAGCTTCTGACTTTTGCAAGAATTTTAAATTATTCCAGGCCTTCATTCCTTATTCCTAAAAGAAGGTTAAATTTTCTTTTCTGGAGTACATGTTTTTCTTTCACAAAGACAATATGAGTTGAGTTCTTTTACATTCATCCAAACAGAACAGCAGGCACTGAATTCCATTCTTAATAGCACAGAAACCTTGTAAAGAGAAAGGAATCTTGTTCCAGAATGGAGCAAAGTGTAAATTTTGAACTTCTTTTGTAAAAGGAAAAAAGATCATTATCTATATACTGAATTAAAATAAAGGAATGGTTTAATTTTAACTGTGGAACTCCAATATTTTTCTAAATTGTACTAGTTTCTCTAGTTTCTGGTAAACTTCCTCTGTTTTTTGTGGTTTTGTTCAGGTATAAGTGTTTGACATAATAACATGAGCTTATAAATAAATTTGCTCTGATTCAAAGTGAACTTGGTGGGATACATTTATTTTTTTGTCAAAAACCTCAAAAATTCCTAGAATAACAGGGTTTTTTTCACTAAATCTTTCTAGGAATAATACGATGGGATAGAGGAGGAATATGGCCACATTTAATGCATTTATTTATTCCAGCACATATAAAATGATATGAAAGAATATGGTTTGTGTGCTATGGGAAGACAGAAGTGCTTTTCTTCTCTACTGACTGACCAGAAGTCTGTAAATTCTTTATCAAGACCTGAATTAAACTCTTCTGCTAAATGAGATTGCTTCCTCCGCTTCTAAAATGCTTTTGAAAATCACATGTTTCATATCAGAATAGATCCCTGGAAGTTATTAAGAATAAATAATTGGATAAGGGAATATCAACTGTCTCAGCAAATCTCACTACTTTTAACGCTTACCTTGTCAACTGGATTAATATTCTGAGAATATAATAGTGCAAATGAGAAAACTTGAGTAATTATAATATAATAGTGCAAATGAGAAACTGCACTGCTGTACTCAAGCCACAGCGTTCAATAATGAAACTGGAACTTCTGCTGGGAGTCTGGAATGTTTCAGACTCACAGAGGTGGTTGCTGCAATACTTATGCTTTTAAGGTGACTTTTTAATTGAATCAATATGATTCAGATCCACATTGAACGTAGCTGTGAAGATGGAATCTCATCTTGAAAAGCAAAGGAAATAATATGCACTGAACACCCTCAGCCCACGATTGCCTCAGGCACTCCAAGAAAAATGCAAACTCCCTCTCTTCCCCAAATCCAGCCTTAAAATTCAGGTTGAGAAAAGCAAATGAAGAGCTGGTAACTAGGAAGGTTATTTTATGTATGTGTATGGCCCACCTTTAAATTCAGGGAAAGAAGACAGGATAAAGATCTAGGAGCTGGGACTATTTATTTATTTATTTTTGTGTTTCTTTGTTCTCAGGTGAACAGAACATACATTAGTGTCATGTGTCTCACACTGCAGTTGTAAAGACAGTTTTCCCCCAGCTTTTGAAACTCAGAACAAATTTATATGCTAGCAGTATCTCTATTCTCATTTTTCAAGTTCTGAATTCCTTTTTCTTTAAAAAGGGCATCCTCCATAGGAGATGAACGGCCTTGCAATGCCGGCTCAGTTGGACCCGAGTGAAACCAGGCTTTAATCCCTTAACATAGAACAAAGGGAGGTGAAATACAGAAGAAAATCAAGGTTGTGAAATGTGTCTTGCATTTATGAGGAAGCTATAGAAACCATGTCAAGACTGAAATGATCTTTAGTCTCACATACAGGGTGAATAAATCTGTCTATTGTTTATTGGGAATAAGTAACTCTAGGATTCCTGGAAGAAAAACAAAGCGATGTGCTGTGTGTTTAGTAAGGGCACAGACCCTCAAGTCAGTGTTCAAAAGCCCTGGCAGGTGCACTTTGGCCTCTAGTGCCACTGAGTCATGCCTGCCTGGATGCCAGGAGCTGTTCTCTGCAGAGGGAAGCTGACTCACCCACCACAGCCCAGCAGCAACCTGACCATGATGTTCCAGAAGATCGTAACTCAAGACAGGGCGCCGTGGGTTTGATCACTGATTTATTCTTTTGTGTCACACAACCAGGTTTTCTCATGTCAGTCTCCATGGTGATGAGTTTGACCACCAGCCCTGGGGACAGCACAGAGTGGTGCAGAGAGCTCACCTGGGCAGATTTACACTGCTGCTGTGTGCCACAGGAACCGTGACAGAGAACTACTGACACACAGAGCTGCTCAGAGTCGCTTCCCATCGAGGCATAAAAATACAGTTTCTCATCTGGCAGGCAATCCAAACTGCTAATTACTGCCAAAAATGCTTCCTTTTTGGCTAAACAGCTAGGGAATACAAGTTAGTCTTGCTTTTTTGCCAAGGCTTTGAGAAAGGAGCTGACCTAGAACATACCTAAAACCCAACCCAAAATTTGCTGCTCAGTTACTAAGTCAAATACCTCAATCTCTGCCTTTGTTTTTCCCTCATTATCCAAATTATATAGCAAATCAAAGAGAGAGGGGTCAACTAAGTTAGATTAAATTGCAAAGCAGGTGTGAGAAGTGAAAAACTGAATGTCAATTTGACTGTCAGAACTGATACTATTTCATATACTAGCAGAACTCAATATTCTGGAAGAGTGCATGGCAGTGAAATATCGGAAAATTATTTAATTAATTAAATAAATGTCCATGTAGACAGTTTAAAATCACAGTAATTTTCATCCTGTTTTGGGTAGGATGCTGCATTTTCTTCTGTTAATCAGGACTTTCAGTAAACTGAGACTCTCAAGGAAGAGCAGAATATTTTGTGCCTTTTGTTAGTGCAGTTGAAAAACACAGACAAATTGTCATCATTTTTCTACAGAACTGAGCAATTGTGCATATTTTGCTTACGAAGAGAAGCTTTTATAGCAGTTTGGGGACAGAATTGTTAGGTGACCATGAAGATCTCAGTAAACTCATTTACCCCACCAAATCATTAGGGTAATCTGCTGTTACTAAGTTCTTCTATTAATCATAGAAATATATATGTACCTTTGTATTATGCATAATACGTATATTTCATACATTTATATTACATGAGGATGTTGAAATTCAAAACCTTAGTGACAATACAAAGCAGTCTAGATGTGTATAAAAGTCCTGAAAATCAACATTTGATACCAGTATGTGATAGATTCCTGACCCTATGAACCCCTCCCTTTCCTGAATACTTTGGATTGTAAGCAGGGACTCTTATAACTACGGAGGTTTTAGCTGCACGTTATCTGTTTAGATTCTAGAGGTGGAGGTGTGTGGTTAAACAAAACTGGATTTTTCAAATCTTAAAAGTGTATAGAGAAACCAGCATATAGATTCCTACACTGTTGAATTCCCAGAAATGCTAATGGTTTCACAGAATGCAATAAAGCTTTGTAGAATGTTCTGTTTGTTGTGTTTGGGATGTTTTTGAATATGGTTTACACACCTGGTATTTACCCCTGATATGAAGATGGATTATGGACTTAGCATACATATTTTCCTTCACATAAATACTTCCAATAACTTCTTGTATAAGCACTATCATAGCCTGGTAAAGTTTAATACAGTGTCTTGCATATGTTCAATGTAGATTAAAAATACAGGCTTTCAGGCCTTGAGCTGAAGATGTGCTCAGTGAGCTGACTTGCATATAGTTACTGAAACCACTAATACTGGGAGCTGGGACCATAGGCAGATGTGAACTATTTTAAACATGCAAGCGGATTTGAAAAATTACTTTGATTATGATGGAATTTGAGCAACCATGCGTCACTGAGCACATCAGACATAAATTAAGTTGCTTTTCAGTAATCACAGATTTTCTGTTTTATCTGACACTGTGGAAATGCATTTATACCATACAATCTTCCATCATATGGTGCAGAATTAGTTTCATTTGACATTGCACTATTTAACTTCTGGGGTGTGCACAAACGTGGTGTCTGTACTTGTCATGACACACGGCATTTAAAATGCGGAAAATATATACACACTTATTTTTTAGAAATTTATGCAGGCGGCTTTTCTCTGGCCTTCTGGATGGTATTTGGCTCTGGATTAAATTATCTGGATAGAGGTGTCCATATGTGCTAGGTGTCTGAACTCCCACTAGAGTCTGAGGAGACGGAGCTCAGTTCATCCGCCCACACTCAGCTGCCTGCTGTCATCTGCACAGGCTGAGGATTTGTCTGTCCTCTGACAAAAGCACAGGTCTCCCACAGATCTGCCACCCCCATGTCCTCAGGGACATGTGAGGCTTGTGAGGCTCTTTAAAATGCAACCCCTTTTATGTGCCACCTAAGTTCTGAACCCCACATCTCCACTGACTGCAGTGGGAGATCAAGGAACCATCTCCCACAAATTAACCTGTATTCAGACACCTTTCTTCAGACATCTTCATCTTGAAATGAAGCATAGTTTCAGCATTTCAGTCTTCTGGGACAATGTAAATGAAATGCATGAAAAAAGAAAATATTCACATTCAGTCCTGTTGTAATATATCTCAAAATTTTAAAGGAGTATAGCATGTTTTCTTACATTCACTGTCATTTATGGAAATACCTTTGAAAAGATTTGTCTCTCACTGAACTTCTCTAATTTAAACATCACATGATCTTAAACAGCTCCCATTTCTTCTAAAATGGTATTAAAAGAGATGAAAACCAGAAAGAATAATAATTTTTCTTATTTTTTGTCATTATTTTACTATGTTTAGGATTGTACTTCAAAATGGATTGAATGAAAGAAACATAAATGCTGTTGGTAGAGTACCTCTTATTATTGTCAACAAATATACCTCCTGCTATCATGAATATTTTCTATGAATTTTAAAACAATATTTATTATAAATTAATATTCGGTAAAATTTATTTATTAACCTGGAAGGGCAAGGGTCAGAAAAGATGCACAGAGCTCCATTAGGAAGAGGTTTTCTTTATGCTCACTGTCAGCTTACTTCTGCTACAGAGTTAACTCATTGCTGGTCAAAGGGAGTGCTTCCTCAAAATAACATTTTAAATCAGTTGTCACTGCCTTTAAGTGTTGCAGCAGCTGGGATTGGGCAGATATCTTCTCAAAATATTATTTTTCTTTTTGATGATGTAAATAGGTTAGCTTTTTCTCTAGTGATCTGTAATGACTTTTACTGAGGCACAGGTCCCATAGAGGTAAATGACCAGTTCACCACAAGGAATAGTGGTAGACAGTTTCCATACTGTCTACCAGCTTAGAAAGAGTATTTCCAATTCAAGTACAAAATTTATATTCAAACTTATAATTCATCACTAATTGAAATCTGTATTTTCTATTATTTCCTGCTGAAGAGTAAATTAAAAGAGAAAAACTTATTTCTAGTATATGCCAAATTTAAAATAATGGACAAACCCAACATTTTTGTATTTCCTTATATCAGCAATGTATAACTGCAATTAAAAGGATTAATAAAGCTCCTGGGTCACAAAGAATAAATAATATTTACACTTGACAGTCTTTTTAAATGGTGGAAAAGTGTTGTTAAAGACTCTCTTAAACTCCAGTGCCTGCTGTTGCAGAACAGGAGTATCCAGTTGCATGAGAATTAAAAGCCAGCTCTCCTGAAAGGGTTAAATATCATAGTTAAATTTGTAATATACCATACATATTTGCCACAGAGATGAAATCAACTCTAAATCAGACTCCTACTAGAGACAAAGTAATACATAAGGTAGATGAATAACTTCAATCAGTACAGGGGATGTGTTTTACTGAGTAGAAGGACTCGCCAACATGAATGCAACACTTCAGCATGCAGCACCTGTGGCTCCTGTGGGCTCCCAAAGAAAACCTCCACTGAAGTTAACAAGAGCTTTCTGTGAGTAAGGACCATCTCATAGACGGAACTCCTCTGAGAATACTTAAATGCTGAATCCTTACCACTCTTTTGTTTCTCTAGAGACACAGAGTGAAACTTAACCCAAAGCTCTATATTTGAGAACGGACCAGAAAGTCATCAAAAAAGTATTTGTTTTCTTAGTAAATAGTATAAATAAACTGACAATACCCTGAGTATATCAGCACTTTGTTATTGTCCTGTAATATCTTTCTGCATACTCCTGGAGCTTCTGGCCCCATCCTCATCCTAAACGCTGGGCTGCGCCAGGATCTGCTCTTAGCTGGTACAGAGGTACTGCCTTGGAGCTGGCTGCCATGAAAGCAGCTCAGCTGGGAGGAGGAGGAGGCAGGAGAATCATGAGTCTCACCCTGCATCTGTGTACCCTCAGCCCTTGAATCAGGAAATGCATTAACACCTGATCTTACAGCTATCCAGTAAAGCACAACAGTCAGAACTCCCAAGATGGGTCTTGGATGTTTTGTAGCCTTCAAGAAGAAATGAGAAACCAAAGTGCTCACTCTGATATCAGCGAGCTTCTTGCAGGCATGTTGCATCCAGCCTTGTGCTTGGTCTGTCTTGCCTAGCTGGCTGGACCTCAGAGCTGCTGAGGTCACTCCAGTGTGTCTATCCCTGGGCTGTGTCAGCCCCACTTTTCTCTCAATCTGTAGGGAAGCAAGACATGCTTGCTTGGGGAGGGCACTGCTCAGCCTGCCTTGCTGTTGCCACAGCTCTTGGCTCCCTGTCAGGTGCAGGGGATCTCAGCCCTAAACCTCCCTGACATCGATCACAAGCTGTTTTGTTACTTATCTCTTTCGTGGGAAGCACTCTTTCTTATCAGATGCTCAGAAAATGGATGTTTGATCAATACTATAGACATAACAGGGCATTGGCCAATGGATTTAAAATGTTCTCTCATTACTGGCAGCACTTGATTATTGGTTTCCACAATCTTTACCTGCACTTATTAGTTAGGCAATGCAAGCTTAAATAGTTCTAAGTGATGATCACCTCTCTAGAAGATACGCTCTGTGACGTCAAAAAAATCCATTAAAAATTTCAGAAAAAGCAATCTATAACTGAGTGCTGTGAAGTTGTCAGTGTCATTTCCAAGGAGGAGAAAGAATTTCCTAGTCTTCAAATTACCATCTAACTAAAAGACAAGCAGAATGTTAACTGTAGCACCACAGTGACAGCAAGGTGAGGGAGGTGATGCTGCTCTTCAGCTTAGCACTGGTAAGACACATCTGTAGTGCTCAGAGCAGTGCTGGACTCCCCAGTCAGTACAGGACAGGTATGGACACAGTGGAGACAGTTCAGCAATGAGGCCAGACTGCGGGATATGATTGGAACATCTGTTATTTTAGGAGAGGCTGAGAAAGATGAAACTGTTCAACCTAGAGAAGTCTCATGGGGTACCTTACCAATGTATAGAAATATCTGGTGTGGGAATCAAACATCTCCCTCAAACTCTTCTCTGCTGGTGACCAGGGAAAGAACAAAGGGTGATGCATGTTACCTGAATTACAGGAAATTCATTCAAACAAATGAAAAATCTTTTTTACTGTGAGAGTAGTCATTACACAGAAGCAGATTGCCCACGTATTTTGTGGGTTTCCATTCTCAAACTCCAAATGGACACAGTCCTGTGTAACCTCTCTGTCTCTGGGCTGCAGTGTATGACTTCCTGTCCCTAAGTTCTGTTTCTTCACATCGGTCAGTTAATCACTGAGCTTCTGTGACAGGTTCTGTTTATAGGAGTATTGTGTTTTTGTAGCCATATCTCCTTTTACTACAGTTTCACTTCCATGTATGGGGCCTTCAATAGCAAATGGATGTTTCCAGGCCTTTCTTGTGAAGGAAGCCCTCTGCTGTGACTCTTACTCAGCCTGAAACCATTTGTGTTCCAATATTCCTCACTACTTGACACAGCCATAATATTCCTTCTAACTATTTTGATTGAAATTATTTTACCACAGAAATTTCTTTTTTATTTTCTCTTTTATTTCCCTGAGACTTACTGACATCAGACTAGAGCCTCTGGTTTTCTTATATTCAGTAATACCACCTATGTTGCTGCTAAGCATTGGCACGCAGGTATTTTCTTTCCAGTGTTTTTATAATTTTGTCTTTTGAAGCTAAAAAAAGAATCAAAGGACATTTCCAAGGTAGTAGCAATGCTGACAGTTAAACCCCTAATTTTTGTAACTTTGTCAGGCAACAAAATCTGGTACAATAATCCTACAAAATGCAAAGCAATTTCTAATTGTTATTTTGTGCTCTGGAAAGAGTGGCCTAGTTCAGGTTAAAATGAAAATCATTCCTTTTTCATGATTCAGGAAATAAGAAATTAAACCAGATGCTGAGAGCTGGTGCTTTTTTACCAATAACATCCCTGCAAAACGAGATAGGGACCGCTTTGTTTGTGTTCCCATTTCAATAGCTGATAGTAAGAATGAAGATGGACTTGCTAACTTCTTTAGGAAAAGAGACTGTCCTCACTGAATTCATGTCATAAACACAAATATGAAAGAAATGAAACCAAATTGCCCTGAAAGATATCTTATTCTTACACTGAGGCCCAAACTACAGAGGGAATTGTATCTCCAGGCAGTACGTATGCAAGCAGAATGCAATGGATGAGAGCAGAGCCTGGTTTCTCACATCCCACAGCACTGGCATTTTGGATAACATCTGCTGCACAACCACTCTGAGCTGGGATTGAGAGAGAGTGGAACAGGGTTCATCTGAATATATCTGCATCCTCTCCCAGCTTTTCCCCACAAAGCTTCTCTTTTCTCAGCATCCTTAGCAAGAATTAATTTGAATGTGCTGGGATTATCAAGGCAAGTTGAGTTTGCCAGTTCATGCAATAACACATACCCATCTTAGAGGGAAAAGTGATTCATATTTTGTTCTGGACTGCAGATTCATGCTAAGAAACATGTCTGTGCTGGTCTCACCCTTGGCTCTATATGCATTTTACAGTTGTAAGGCATTTTACACTTCTAAGATTCTGGGGAAAGGGAATGTAAATAAAAAAATGAAACAGAATGAATTGCCTGGGGAACAAATTTGGTACAATGCGTTGCATTCTGGTTGTATTAAAAATTATCTTCAAAAATATATGATTATGCAAAAATTTTGATGAAAATCTCTAAGGTATCTCAAAATAACTCTTGTCAATTATACTATTGTACATTTGTTTGCCCCACTGAAATGTGGACAAAAATGTCTACAAAATACTTTGAATAACATCCTGTGGGATTGCAAAATCCTGCTCGCCTGAAAAACTAGATACAACTTTAATAGTGTTCCCATGGCTACCATCGTGCTGTGTTTGCTAATAAATCTGAGGAATCTGAAAAAAAATAATAGGAAAGGGTCATATACCTCTGCATATAACTAGGAAAGGGAATTGTACTGCTTTGCATACTCAGCTTTATTCACTGTCACTGGTTCTGCAGTGTTCTCTTTTCCCTGCTGTTCTCTCCAGTTCAGCTGAAATGCTGCATCATCTGCTCACTACAACACAGCCCCCCAAGAAGCAGTGATTCAGACTGCTCTTGTACCCTGTGCTAAGTGAAATACATCCTTCCACTGCTCCTGTTAATCAAGGAAATAACCAAGCTGCCTGTTATCCTCACGAATAGGAAAAAAACCCTGACATAGACCTTTCCTTTATCACTGCGCACTTTAAGAAAAACTAGGGATTGAAATTGTATTCCATTTTGCATTTTTTGTCTTATTTTTATTCATCAGGTTCTGTCAATAGGCTCGGCTTTTTCCAAGGCAAAAATCCCTGCTGTCCTAGAGAAATCAAATGTATATAAATACTAAGTATGTGCTAATTTAACCGCTGTTTTACTGCTTGCAATGAGAAGTAACTTGTAAAGGCTCGTGCCTGACATCCTCCTGTGTTTTTCTTGAATGCACAGATGTGTACCAGAGGCACATTACAGGGATAAGGATGTGCAGGCATCCTAACCATTTAAGAGAGGTCAAGTTTCACTGTATGTGAAACTTTCACCCATTTCTCTGCATGTTCTTTCATGAAAAGAACATACAGAGAACAAAATATACAATCAGTTTTGTTACTTTGTACATAGATTGGGAGATGTTGACCTGGAATCATCAAGAACAGTAGCATGATATCAACAGGTCTAAAGAGAATATGACATGAAAAACAGGGGAAAGTGGATGGAATGGACACAATGACAATTGGCAACCACAGAAATGTAGCAGCAGCAATCAAGATGAAGGTGCAGGGTGAAAGGACATTGTGGCAGTTTAAGCAAGAATTAACTACACTGAGATACCCAGATAGTTTTGTTAGGGAACACAAGAAAAGATGAGAGAGATGTCATCCATGTGTCCTGCTTAAAACCTAGAGGGAAATAACATGGGCTAGAAATAATTCTGAATTTTTGAAGCCCCATATGATAATGGGGAAAGTAAATGAGAGGGAAGAATGAATGCACAGAGGGAATTCTTATTTTTCAATGTGGAGTTAGCACAACACTGGAGAGGCTGTTATGTAAGCATGTATATGCATGCATATGTTGTTGACATGAACTCAAGTACAAAAATCTGAAGATAGAGAGTCTGATTTTTTAAAAATAATATCATCCAGGGTCAGGAATAATATATAGAAGGGAAAGAGAAATAAAATTAATGCAAGTGGAACCCCATGAGGCCTTAGTGTTAAGTGGAAGGGAGGGGAAGAGAAGGCAATTTTAAGAAAGCTACAGTTGAAGGACATTTAGAGAGGAGCTACAAAACTGAAGTGCCATGCAGGATTAAGGCAGAGAAAATGATAGGTTTGGCTGAATGCAGCCAATAGACTGAGATGGATGAGAGTAGAAAGGAGGTCTACAGAGAGAAGAGGTCACAGCTGACCTTGGTAAGGGGTGTTTCAGTGGAGTGGAACTAGCAGAGAGCAGCTTAGGGGGATCTGAGGGGCAGCAGAATGCAGAGAGAGCCAGAGCATCCGAGGCAGGTGGCATTGAAGGGTCTGTGATAGCCAGGGGAAAGCAGCAGCTGCAGAAAGATAAGGGGCATCACATCAGGGACCAAACCACACCAAGACATATTAAAAGAGAAAATCAAAGAAGAAAGAGAAAGGAAAGAGAAAGAAAAAGAGAAAGAAAAAGAAAAAGAAAAAGAAAAAGAAAAAGAAAAAGAAAAAGAAAAAGAAAAAGAAAAAGAAAAAGAAAAAGAAGAGAAGAAAAAAGAAAAAGAGGCTAGCTTGAATGAAAATTTATGGGTGACTGTAACTGAAGAGAAACTGGAAAGGTGGAAGTGAGTGGGAGGAGAAAAAGGGTAACAGATGAAAAAGATTCCCATGCCAGGGATGCTGGCAGAGGACAGACAAAATATGATGTGTGTGTAGGCAGGGAGACTGGAGCTGAAAAGGAGGGAGATAATAAACCAGCCCAGCAGAGGCTGAATGATATCTGGTCAAAGTATAATCCTTCATGTTTGTTGAGCTATTCTAAGATGTGACAGAGTTTAACACAGTGGAAAAAGATGAAATTTAAAATATTTGGCTTTAATTTGTGAGAAAAAGTCTGCTCTTGAAGACAATGCTGATTTAAGGGCCACTACAATTCAGCTAGGAATTCTTGTAAAGAGCACGGTACAAACAGATAAAGGCATCTGGAGAGATGAAAGTGACATATGGAGAACTCATCAAGAAATTCTTGCCTTTATCACAAAGCTTTTCTAGTTTCAGCATTTTCTGTTCCACACCCAGATGAAAATAAAATGTTACTGGGCTTCTTTCTAATAAAAGAAACATAAAAAATCAATTCAGAAGTAAACTTTATTCATTTTCTATCCACATGGCAGGTTCAGGTTCAAATATGTGTTTGTCTATATCCATACAATTTTTGTGTACATTTGATTGGAGTTGATTTGAGTAACCTAAAAGGAAAAAAAAGCAAGGCATATATCATCTACCAGAAGATTAAAACTGTCTTTTTCAAAATTTTTTGCAGTTTGTGAAGAAGTTTAAAATTTGACCTGCATGTAAAATTTCTGGCTAGCTGTCAGACTAGCCGCCTTCTGCAGCTGGAACACCAAGCTTTGCTATTTCCTCTATCCCCAAAACATTCTGAAGACACACTCTGAAATTCCTTGTGAACCAGTACTCTTTTTGGGACAGAAATGTATTTACTGACTTCACAGAAAGAGTGTGAGGTCCTAGCTAGTTACTGAGAGAAGCAGTAATGGAAAGCCATGTACTTGATTGGATAAACTGGGTGTTAGTCTTCTCAAGTTTTTATATGCCTTTTCTGCTTGAATAAATCCATGTAAGTTTCATGCTTTTACAGCTGTTCTTTACAAAGCATTCTTTTTACCTAATGATCCAGGTTTTACAGTCTTGCCTTGAAATTAGTTTAACAGAGCTTTTTTTACAGAGGTATGGAGATCAGAGTGTCCTTATAGACCAAGCAATACATTCCTGGCTTCCCAAGCCTGTCCAGCAGTCAGAACATCCCCCCACCCCAAATGGAAACTATAATTGGAGTAATGGTAAACTGCATAGACTTACTGTCAAGTCATTTGTCATTTTGAAATTATAACAAAATCAGCAACTTATCCTCAGTTAGAATTTCCTACTTCTTTGTAAAGTCTTCTTCTATTAATTACAACATTGATTATGTTGCCACAAATTTCCCTAAAGATTATAGCTACAAGCTTTAAATTGCTGAAATAAGAAAACACAGAGGATACCTAGAGCAATGCAAGGAACACACATCTTGCCTGCTGCCTGTTAGCTGGAAGCACATCTATTGACAATATGCCTTATGAACTATCCTTTCAGGAGGTTTAATATTTTAGTAAATCAGAAATTCAGAACCAATTAGGACCTCTCAGATATTAAAAAAATGTCTCAGAATTTTTACTGTCCCTTAACTAAAGATTACTTTTACATCCATATTGACACCTGAGTTGCTGAGCAAGACAGGGGTGGGGGTGGCAGAGTCGTGTTTCTCCCTCATGGGAACATTTTCACACTAAACAGTAGAAGTGTTGAAAGGAAGGTTCCTCTGCTCCCTCCCTCATGAATACATCCCTGATTGAATGCTATTTTATTTGACAGTGCATGCATGTATTAGAGAACAGTTTAATTTGGAATTTTAGCTGGTACTGTTCAGATCCACACATGAATGGTGAGGAGCTCAGCTTCTCTCATCTCTGCTCTGAAAAGAAAAACATTGTACTCGTTGCACTGAAGATTGCAATAAGAAATTGATCTATGTGTTTATGAATCATAAAATGCAATATTGGTGTACAACTCTGTGGCCATAATAAAATTTAAGAAAATTTAAAGCCTGGGAGTCAATTAACATAGGGAACAAATAGTGATCAGGCTTTCTAACAGTGAAGATATTCGACAAAAAACCCCAAACCTTTAATGCTGATGAAGACTTCACATGGAATAGCAGACAAAAAGTGCCACAAGAGAAGAAATAGACAACAGGGCTGTTTGGAGCTGGGAGAATGGAGAGCTGATTTAAAGCCTAGGAGATCCATTCAAGGATCCCACAATTCCTTCAGCACTTATTTATATGTTTACCTCCTGTATGAAGGAAGAATTATGAAAATCCAGACACTGTCAATCACTGAGGTACCTCACTGGAAATTGTATATCCAACAATTCCCCACCAAGAACAATTTCCAGAGATTTGTCAGCCATCCATGCTTGAATCAATTTTAGCACATTTTATTGATGCTATATAGCATTAATTAATCAGAATATAGACAGTACATACAAAATCTGTTATGATTATGGAGTTATATTTAGTAAGCAAACTTGTACCCCGTCAGAAAATGAAATAGTTGCTAAGATAAGTTCTTTAGAAAACTACCACACTGTTGGCAGCAGTTCTTACTACTCAAACTGTTATCTAAAGCATTATTATGTCTTATGTTTTAATTATTAAGTACTCTGCAGTTACATGAATCACTACACTTATCTCATGAATATTAGAAAAAAAAAATCCAGAGTTTTCTGATACACTAAATTTTATCCCCAAAATCTTTATACTATGAAGCCAGAGGTTTCAGTTTTCTCTTCTAAGACTCCAGGGTACAAGACAGCTCTACTAATGTTACACAAAATGTGATTCTAGCTATTGTTTAACATCATCTGAAAGTATCACTGGAGAGAAAAATCCTCATGATTAGGATATGAATATTTTTTCTTTATTTCCCTGAAAACAAAACCATCATTAATATTTTTATTATTTCCATGTAGTAGTTGGTGCATAGCACTGAATTTTGTTTAAAGACAACTCTTAATTTTCCTCATCCCCTACAAACTTTTCCTTATAATTTCAGCTTCTTCTATAAAAATTCATTCTTCAGACAGACTAGTTTATATTGATTAACCTTTCCTCCTTCTAAAATATAATAGTTTTTTTCTATTTGTTTGTTTACTTGGTTAGATGTGGGGAAATTACCCTCTTTTTGACTATAAAATCTTAAGTTTCTGAATTCACTTTAACAAAAAATTTGAGTTCTTACTCCTGCTTTTTTTTTCTAAATCTGCCTTGGTCAACTTCACCTATAATTTGCCTCAATTTTGAAATTTTCCTTCTTAAACTGATTGGACACTCTACCAAACAATCATGAAGAATAAAATTTGCTTAATTGATGTATTTGTGCAGGGTTGAATGTAATGCTCTGATGTGAAGTTCAAAGTTATAGCCTTACCTAGAAAATTACTTTTGCTCAAAAGCCACAGTTCTGAAAAACCACCTAAAAACAACAGATACCCAGCTTAATTCTCAGTGATGTTCATGGGTTTCAATGGTTCTTAATAAGAACACACAATAAAATCTTAAAAGCAAATAAAATCACAGGAATAAAGTATGGTGACCAGAAAACTGATCACTTTATATCTGTAAATTAGAAGGAACTTATTGTAGGAAAAGACATCAATACCCTTCTTATGTCTAATGAAATATTACCAGACTTCTAATAATGTAAACCTGTTTCTTTCACGTGCATCTCACTGTCCTTCTGTCTCTAGTTACAAACAAATGTCGTGATTTTGCATTAAATGTCTCATAAAATTTGTGATAGGAGATATTTTGTCACTGTGACATTCTGTAAGAAGAGAAGACATCACTTGCTTCTCCCAGAAAGGAATGTTTCTCTCTTACCAGAGAAGATAAGATACCTCTCATAACGAGTACCAAATGACTGCATGTAATTGATCTCACTGAACACAAATCAAACCCAAATTAACAGCTGACTCAGATGTTATTCTGTTGTTTGTTTCTTTCATTGTTTTCAAGTGAAACCCATTGTTTTGTGGAGACCAGACTGTTTATCAGGATTTACTCCTTGTGAGGAACTGATTGGACAGATTGACAGTTCTGTTGCCAACAGTCACAATTTTGTGGGCATAAAAGGTAGGAAAGGTAGTTCAGCTTGCTAAAATTATGCTTGCTGTAACAAGCTTCTGCCCATGGTGCAGGTTCTAACAGTTCTAGGGCTCATTTTGGTTTGTATTTTGTAGTGACCATTTGAGCTCAGTGGGAAATTTCCACTGATGTCCAGACCTCCCAGCGTTCCACATTATTTCTGCACTCAGCCTTGATTCAAATCTTCTGCCTCCCTTAGCAAGAGCCTTTCAGTCCTTGTCAAGTAGGTGACAAGGTGACTCCCCTAATGTTGTCTAAATTTTCATGTGGACAGATCCAGACTGACTTTCAGAGCATCCCCATGCTCTCATAGCCTCTGTCTAGATCTCACTTACAAATTAGGACTGCAGTTAGACCTGGTGAGCAAAAGAAAAATCCTCAGCAGCACCTATAATCTGAATGAAAAAAAAGATGGCATCTGACAGATTGGTTGAGCTAAAAAATATCAGAGAAATCAGGTATTTTAAGCAGAGGACTTAAATTATGGTTTGATTCTGTACAGGAGTATTGAAATAGAAAAGAACACAATTAAGAAATTTCGCCAGCAGACTGATCATTTTGTATTTAGTAAGTCGGCATGAATACAATTTTAGGCATGAGAGAAACAAAATTAAACCCCTCATTTAAATGGAATTTAATGCACACTTATAAAACATACAAGGAGTATTACTACAATTTAATAAACTCTGTTCCTCTGTACCTATTATAAAGTAAGCCATATACTCAGGAGAGTAAGAAAACCTACTTGAAAAATGTACATTCCAGATCAGAGACAGTTTACAAATTAAAACAAAACAGAGAAATTAAGTAAAGGATGATGCATAAGTTAGCAGTGCCTGGAGGCAGCCTTAGCTTTAATGCCAACAAATCATGCAGGTTTAATATAGTTATTCACTCCGGTGTTCAATAAAAAATGAGGTTACTGTAAGAATACCAAACATATCCTTAAAGAAACATACTCAATAAGTCATATGAAGCAATAAGTCATATGAACTTTACACTGCAGTCTAGAGGGCAAATATATTATACATCTAAATAATGCATGTTTTCTGAGGATTTGAAACTTAGCTACAAGTTCTGAGGTAGCAGTGGAAAGCTGCTGTCAGTGAATTGAATTAGGAATTACTATATAAAAGGACAGGACAGTGGTGTCTATGTCACTACATTAGAAAAGTTATGAATGAAGTCACTGAAATTGGTCATATTGTCTTAAATAATTTGGAATAAAAAAACCCACAAAATAATAATTTATTTTCTAATAAAAAGATTTTGCCCTTTTTTTATTTCACCTTTTCATATGGTGAAAACTGAATAAAGTAAAGAATTAAGAGAGAAAAAGAAAGCGAGAGAGAGAGAGAGAAAGAAATAGAGAGAGAAAGAGATAGAAATAGAGAGAGAAAGAGAGAGAGAAATAGACAGAGAGAAAGAGAGAGAGAAATAGAGAAAGAGAGAGAGAGAGAGAGAGAGGAAGAAAGAAAGAAAGAAAGAAAGAGAGAAAGAGAGAAAGAAAGAAAGAAAGAAAGAAAGAAAGAAAGAAAGATCAACCTCCACTTAGCAACCTCAAATATTTTTGCATATTTAGGAGGAAAATGAAAGCTCAAAATAACATTAATACATAAAGTTTAGTTCTCCTTTCCCACATAAAATGCGGCCCACTCCCTCACTCTGATTTTCTCTAGAATTCAATGGTTAAATATTTCCTAAAGAATAGCAGTTTGGGATAAATATTTTTTTTTAATTTGATAATTTCAAAAAGGCTTTGGCACAGTAAAAATTGTTGATTGTCATTATTAGTGATAGTTCTGTTTTTCTATTTGCTATTCTAACTAGTATATATTTTAATATTCATGATAACCTCTTCTTTCTGGTAAAAGTCTTAGCCTTAAACAGATGACCTTTACATTTTTAATCATGTAATCACTTTCCTTGCTATTCTAAGATTGCTTCAGGAAGTGAAAGAGAAATAACAAAGTGGAAAATACTGTGCCTATACTATCCTTCTTGTTCAAATAATATGAATTTAAAGATCAAATTGAATGAATAAGTCTGAATAATTGAAGATTAGAATCTTCACAACTATTCACACAAATGACTGATTTTATTTTAATATTTCAGCAGTACACACTTTCTTGAGGGAGAGGCAAAATAGAATTTTAGATGGTAACATGACGGAAAAGATAGGGAAGAAATAATTTCTTGGTTTTACTTTTTCCTTTATGTAAAAGCTGCCAAGTGGTTCCGTGCTGGGGCAGAGTCAGGGCCAGCTGCAGTAGCCTGTCCATTCCTGGGGAGGAAAAAGCCACAGGTTTCCTTTTTACTGCTTAGGGCTGCTTTTGCCATGGACAAGCAGGGAAGCAGACTGAAACCAAGGTGCTTCCTGGTCACTGGGAATAAAGTGAAATTACACCAGAAGCTTGAGATGGAATTTTGAAAATCCCACCCCTTCTTACAACATCTAGTTTTTGGAAGCTTGTGGGAAGGATCCCACCTCTGACAAGTGATCCCACTTTACAACAAGAGCACAAGAACAGGTGGGACATGGGATAGACAGACTGCCTTTCATGCAATGATTCTTTTAGTATGAAATTCTAAAGAAACAGAAACATTCTTGGCAGCAAAAAACAGAAAAAAATGTGAAGTGGCCTGGCCCCATAGTAGGGAAAACACGAAAGGTACCATAAAACAGAGATTGCACCAACCACAGGTTACAGATTTCTGCTAATTTTGTTTAAATGAAGTTAAAATTCTTGTTTGCATTGAGACTTTCCTTGAAAATGGGAATTGAGAGTGTTTCCATTAGTCAGCACTACTTATACTATGAATATGTACACTTTCTTGTAAGAACCCACAGGTGAATAAACCACACAGAGCTGAGGTCTGGGCAATTTCGGGTGGTCTCCAGCTTCTTGAATAAATAAATAACCAATTAGGCTATTACATAAAAAGCAGACACCTGAAGATGGTTTAGGTATCCTTGATTTTTCAGATGTGCATAAGGACACACTGAGAGGTCATTTATCAGATCAAAATCCTCAGGGGACTTTAGCAAAAAACCTACTTTGGCAAGATTAATCTAATCTATTTTATATGTCTACAGTGCAGACAGCCACTTGGGCACATCAAGGCTGTGATTCATCTTCTGATACAGACATTGAAAACAGACCAATTGAATACTGCAGCAGAAATACCTATTTCTTCCCATTGATTCTGAAGAGATTATAAAATCTGTCTCTTTACAAAGCATTCTTTCCACTGGTGTGCACAGCATAGATGTCTGAATATTAAAGACATCTAAATGTAGAGGACATGAATTTTATCCCTACTTTGACCATGATCAGACAAGAGTCAAGTCCTGAATTGCTCAGAATTGGAGCAACTGGTTTCAGACATTTTGATAAGAAGTTTGAAAAGCCTTTTGCTTTTTAAAACAGATGAAGCACCCAGCTAGTAAATTTAAGCACTGCTAGAATTAGGCGCAGCAAGTATGGTCTTCACTTCATCATTCACAGAACGAAACTTTCTCCTTTCAGAATGCAAACCTTTGGATTCATATTTTCATGTAAATGAAGTTTTTCTTTGTTAGAAGCTCTTTCTAAACTTCAGTACTAAACTCTCCACTCTGGCAGATTTGCCAATATTTGGGTAACATATTTAGCAACTGGCAGTTTACTTGCCTCTGAATGTACTTCTATTACAAGCAGGCCAAAGTATGCATCCCTTTTTCAAGAAAATACCTGGAAAGAATCTTGACTAAGAAGATTTTTTATGAATTGCAATAGGCTAACCAGTGATTTTTCCACCATGGCCCTTTCACAGCAGTCAGAATGAACTGGTGTTGTCATCTATAGTTCACACGCAGAGCTGCTAGAGTTCAATGTATGATTTAATTTGGAAATGACAACTACATCCCCTGTCATTTTCATAGCTGACAAAGTAGATATGAAAAGATCAAAAGACAAGAGTAGATGTAACTCCAACTAATATTAGATTCTAAAGAGGCACATTGCAATTTTGCTTTTATATGCAGACAACACAAATAAGGAAGAATCATTCATACTCTAATATCCGGTGTATAATTGTCTGTGCCATTGTATCTTGTTTCTTACTAATTTTCATTGTCTTGCATTTCAGGCTGTTCTGAATGCATCTCATGAGATTTGAATAGATGATACTGAGCTGTGCCCCACACACTGACATTCTTTTTCATTGCCAGCCACAAGGTTGTATTAGCTTACTTCTGTTCTGAAAGACACACAAAGCATTGCTTAGATTCTCACTGAGCTTGTAGCACCATCAATTCCACCTGCCAGGACTCCTGCCCACTTCTGATATCCCTGCTCTATGACAGCTTTCCAGATAGTATGATTGAAACTCCAGTGTTAAATGTCTTCCATGACTGAGCCCCAAAACACCAGCTGCTTGCCCATAGGCCACAGATGGCAAGACTGCTGTCTGCTCTTTCTTTTAAAATACTCTGGCTTGTGTTGATCAGCTTCTGAAATTATTCCTTCTCAAGTTATTTGATCAATATCCTGTCTCACAGTTTACAACCTCACTTCTGGTATTTGTGTTTGAGTAGAAGACCCTTTCTTCCTTCCAAATTAAACTTTCTATCATCAAGGATCATTTTATTTTAAAGAAGGGATAATTAAAACAGGGCATAATTAAAAGCATAGAATTAGCGTTACCTTATGACACTTAGCTGAACCCATCTGCTTTATTTGTTCATTAAACCATTGGTGTCTTATTCCTCAAGAGTAAAATAAAACATTTCTATAACTAAATAGTGTAGTCATTAATATAAGTAAAGATCAGCTCCTTGTGCTGGTGACCCTGGAAGCAGCATTTTATAAATAGAAAGCAAAATCAGCTACTGGGAAGTTATGATGTTTTTGAAGGAGCTACCTCAATTACATTGTCACTAGTTCCACTGTATACAAGTGGTTCTGAATTACTATGCAGGTATGCCACACTATTATTATGTCAATAGTCCTATTGTCAGATTCAGAAAGTGTTGTGGAAAGAGAGTGTAAAGCAGGAGAATTCAACTGGTGATGGCATTACCCAGATCCACCCACACAGAGGACTTGGTTCTGTGTGTGAGTATAGGTTGCCAATGTCTGAGTCACAGCAGGCATCTTTTTGAAAAAGTTGGGAGTTTGCTGTCTTTTGGATTAGTGGATGTGGGACCACGTTGCTTATTTCAGTGTTTTGCATTATTTTCAAGTTCTGTGCACAATTTCTGAGTGTGTTTCAGAAAGTGTTTCATCTTGCCTCTATTGTCCTCATTTAAATCTAAGATAATGTGGGGTTTTCCTCCATGCAGTAAAACACCAAAGTACAACTAGAAGCAAGTGCTCTAAGAGACTTTGATAAGAGATTACAAGTACACAGAGATGAGGTACTAACGAACATGATGTAATGGCCTGGCTTTAATCACTGTGGTGTCTGTTTTATTTCAAGGCCTTGTTCTTCTGTTTCATGTGTACCTATGTAACAGCTGAGTTGAGGGTGGTCCTGGGTTTCAATGCCTGATTTTTATTCAAACCTTAAGAAAAAATTTATCACTAAAACAAAGAGAACCATCTTTTACTTTTGACTTGGTTAAGTTACTATTTGCTGCAAATTAGACTTCTGCTTGGAAACTTTGGCTCTACTGATTTTGGCTACCTTTTAGGACCAGACTGTTTAAGTGGTTGGATATCTGCATTCATCTGTGTATCTGAGCACCCTCTGAAACATGCTAGTTCCCTCCACTGCAGTTGAGTGGAGATTGTCTGCTCAAAGCCTCAGCAATCCTGAGGGAAAACACAGGAAAATACAAAGAATTCTGCTGATGAGGTGCTTTTCAAAGATGAACTGCATGAATCTGTATCCCTAATGACTTGCTGCAGGTCTGAACTGCATTAGTGTATTCAATGTAATCAGGGAAAACAAGAAAATACTTAACTTTTAAAAAGTGATGGTGGAAAAATTACTCAAATTGTATTATTGACATAAGGAATAATAAAAAAATTCATTAATTTTGTCACATAAAACATTTGCCATGATTGAAATTGTTATTATGCGCCTCAGTTACACTCAATAGTCTTTTTCTCCACAGTTGAGCTAGCTGAAAACTGTGGATGTGCTTTATGTTAAACATAATAGCAAAAAGGTGACTCAAGGTAGCAGAATGAAAATGAGGGTTAATACTTCTGACTAATTTACATTTGGTTTTTATCTTCTTTTTAATTCATGCATGGGTAGACGTGCATTATTTGTTGAGATTTCATACTTTTCTCTATTGTAACAAAGCTGCTTGCCTTGATAATTGCACATATTTGAAAACTGACTAATAATTTGCTTATTAAGCTAAATCATTCTAAATTCCTGCTGCATTTCTCAGATTTTTTTTTTCTTAGAATCATTGCGTATTCTTTTCAAATTCTCCAGCTTCTCACATACTAGAAACTATGCATTTCAATAACTGTGCAAGTTGGAGCTTCAATAACAAATTAGAGCCTCAGAGCAGGGCACAGAGAGGATGGGTTATGCAGTACATGTACACATCTGACTGGATTATTAATTTATCCTAATTCTTCTTTACTGATGAACTCTTCCACCAAATACCTTTCTATCCCAAAGGAAAAGAAACAAACAACCCCCTCATACCCCAAAAGTAACAGAACAGAGAAATAAAGCAAACTAGTTTCCTTGTTCCAAAATAGAATCAGCTACTTAATATAATTTCACATTTAACAGTAGGCTAATAAAGTGAGTTTCACAGTAATAAGCCTGGTTTTGATTCCTCTTTAAAATAGAAATGTTTTGATTGTTTCAAATTAGAGTATGCATTGTGGAAGTATGGTAGATGCTGAGGCAAAGTGTTCTTTTGTATTAAGGAAACCAGTTTTAACACTGGAGTTTGCTAAAAATAGTGTAAAATGCTTTACCACTGTCACAAGAACAAATAAATTAAGTGAAGAGCAACATTGTCCCCTAGTGGTCAAAGAAATATTTTATCCCATATAAAACAAAGGCTGATTCCTGCACTGAAATATTCAGTGTGATGGATTTACAGAGAACAATACACTTCCCAGCAAATATGGATTGTGCTAAAATCTCACTGGATTCAAAAGTGCTAGCTCTCTCAAAGAATTGAATTTAGTTTTAATAGCAAGTCGATTATTCAAATGGCACAGAAATTTAATTTTATCTAGTCTAGTCTAGCCCTCAAACAGAAAAGCTATTTGTATGATGGTCAAACTGAATCAAATATATATATATATATATACACACACACACACATGCACACAAATATGTACAAGTATGTATATATAAGATGCAGTGAAATTGCACACAAAAGACAGTCTGCAAAGACATTACTCAGTTTGATACAGGATGATGCATGTCAGCATTTTGTTTCACTTGGCAAAGGAGCAGAAATTGTACATGCACAAGTCTCACTGATGTGTGTCATGCCATGCAAACCTGAGCAGTAACACCTGGGAGGAGTCCCAAATTGTCCTCACAAGAGAGGGCCCTGTTGAATTTCATCCATACACACCAATGTACAGAACTGGGCAAAGCTTAATAGCATTCCATGTCTTCCCACTATCTTTCAGTGATTTGAAGCAGAAAAACTGAGAACAATCAAATAAGCTCTGCCAAGAACTTTCAAGCGTTGCTGCTCACTCAGGGTGTCTCTACAGAAAGACTGCCCTGACAAACTGGCTGCTCAAAGGCAGGACCAGCTGCTGGGCCCTGCTCTGGAGCCAAATGCCCTTAGGTTGCCAAGAATCCTACTAGATTGTTCAAACTAGGGTCCATTGAACTACTGTAAAGGAAAAAATCATATTAGGGAAGATTCCCTGTCCAATAAATTTACATTTTCTTTTTAAATTGATGTCTGCTTGAAAAGTCCCTGACAGTTCTAGTGACAAAGTTGCCAAGGTCTGACAGCATTTCACAGATTCTACTGGGACATGTTCTCTCCTTCTTATATCATTAAACTTGTTCCCTTTCTTCCCCTGTTTCTGCCTTCTCAGTCTAAATAATACTTTCTCAAAATAAATTCTTTTGAAAGAGAATAAAGAAATTAGAAACTCTAAGAAGTCATGAGACTGGCAACATTTCCAAATTTCACAGTGCAAAATGCATCACTTCTTTCTACTCCCTGTTTTGCAGACTCTTGTTTTCTACCTAGCTAGCTTGTATTGACATTTGCTTGAAGCTAAAATTGTATCTTATTTTGCTTTGAACACGGAAGAGAAAAAGGTGGAGACAGCAATTCTCACAACCCTCCTTGGGCTTTCCAGTGCTTGCGTCATTATGGAATAGGAAAAAGCCAGGAGGTAATTGAAATGGTAACAGGGCAGGAGCATGTCTAAAAATTAGTAGAAACAAAATAAAAAATGAAACTATGTAGCATGTTTTCTTCAGCCACATAGAGATGAACTTCTTTAGCCATTATCCATAAGGCCAAAATTAATATATTTTCCCAGGAGATAGTAAGTGTCATTCAGCTCATCTACATGTTGAATGAGTGAACAAGACAAAAAGTTAGGATCTAAAAGACTGGCATTGCCAGCAGCATCCAGTCCTGGAGGTGTAACCCATATGGAAAGTTAGGTAGACAAAGTCCTCTTCCTGGGTCCCATCACATTTTGATAGTATGTGTGTGCTGAAAGGCTCAGTCTTTGCAGTGAAACCAGACACAGAATGCCAAGTCCAAGTCCATGTTTTACATTGCCTGGGGTAAGGCTGGAATTGCCCTGACTTCACAGACCTAGATATTTTTTAAATTGTCATGCAGAGAGATTCATGATGACATATTCTGTTCTATCAAAACCAGGTCCTCTAGGGGGAATAAAAGGCTGTTTGCTGTGTTTGTTTTACACTGGTCATGCAATTCTTTCAAAGGCAGATGGAGTAGGTTGGGTTGGTCAGAGTGAAAGCCCTTTGCATGTTGCTGTGTGCTTCTGTGTGCACTCTAGTTTGTATCTGAGGTTTTCCCCAAGGAAGACATCCATATTATGTAAAATCAAATTGTGCGTCCATATCTGCCGGCAAATACTATGAAGAGTTGATGAGAGCCTCAAGTCAAGGCTTTAAAGCCCTCACAGAGGCTTGTGGAACGTCAAAATTGAGTTGGAAGAGTCTGCAAGAGGTTGTAGCAGCTCGGTGAAGGCCGCAAACTTCCAATTTCATTCACGTGGTACTCGGCTGTACTGCCTTCCTGCTCCTTAGCTTTCAGTTCTGCTTTGCATCTAGTCACCTGTGAGTAAAGTGGACAGGAGTGGAGGCCCCTGAGCTTCACTAGACAGAGCATTGTGTCAACCTGGCTTTAGCCAAAGTTTGTGCTGATATTTTAAATAATTTGCATGAGGAGGTCTCTGTAGCTCTTTATTGTGCTATAAAGTAGGGACATTGTGAGTTAAAACCTTTTTAGCCCTTTTCTACACATTTTGCTGTCTGAGACAAATGATTTTGTAAAAACAGTAGTTTTCATTACTTAATCTGGATTCCTTCTTCTGACTTACTCATATCTATTACTCAATATAGATACTTTCTTCTGACTTTATAGTATTTTTTAGCAAAATTTATACATTTTCTTTCTTTTTCTAATTTCTTATAATTTTTCTATTTTCATCCCTTCACTAAGTAAAATTAAAGTTCAACATTTGTAAGCTGTTTGTTTTTTGCTACGGAAACAGCAAGATATTTCATTTCATATCATAATTTAAAGTGTCAGAAAAGTTTTTAATAGGTTTCATTGTACTGATACTTAAAAGTTAGTTATGAGTCTTTTCTAAAGAGTTAGCAAATCTTTCCTAATAAGTCTAACTGAGTCTTTGAATGATAGTTTATTTCTCCATTAGGTAAGGCAAATAATCCCATTTATCTTCTCCAGAAGTGGTAGGTACATGGTGAGCAGATGGGAAATTAGAATTTACAGCTAACTTCCTAATGCTAAATTAGAATTTTTAAGAAGAGCCACCAGTTGCATAATTCATATTTATTCTACCTCATAAAATGAAACTCAATTTATGTAGTTTTAAATACATCCTGTAAACAGTGTTACATTGCCAACTTTTCTATACGAAAAAACACTGAAGCACACTATACTGAAAAAACATCCTTTTCTTACTTTCCAATAAAAAGTGTTGATTCTAAACAGACAGCAATATTACAGGAATGTAAATGTACCATTAAATGTGGATTAATTTTCATGTCAACTAGCAGTCCAAGTGTGATCATTGTGCCATGGCTGTGAATAATGATTCGTGTCCTCTATTTCAGTGAAGGGATCACACCAACAGACCCTCTGGAGAGGAGCTGTCACTCCTGATGCCTTTTCAATCTTGACCATCACAAAAGTGAGGAAACCTTCAGCAGAGAAAGCCTATAGGCTACTTATTCCAACCCCCTCATCATCACAGGGGAATTTCAAAATAAATCCAACATAGCCAGAGCAGGTTCCTTTGGGTCATATCTGGTGGTGTGCTAAATAACTTCAAAGACAGGTTTCCATGACTTTTCTTGGCAAAATAGAGTAAAGCTATATGAAAATGAAAACAAAATAGAAAAGACATAAAGAATAATAGATGATGGCAGAAAGAAGTAATTCATACTTTGCATAAAACAAAACAGTAGTTAAAATCTAAATTTATGCAAAGTTGAGATAGGAAAACAAACTAGACACAGAAATATTTCAAATAGTATAAAAAGAGTCTTAGTATTACCTGCTACTGAAAGTAAGAATCTACAGGCAGAAACTTCAAATCCTTTTCAAGTCCTTCTTTGCTCTGGACAATGTAGAATTATTTGTTTTTAAGGCTATCTAGATACAATTAAGACTGTCATCTAAGTGCAGAACATACAGCTAAGGAAAACATGACTGTTTAATTTTTTAAAAACTGGCAAAAAATGTCTTTAAAAAGAATATTATTTCTTTTTTTCACTTACCCTTTTACTATCTTTTTCACTGAAATAGAATATTAATCTTTCACAGAGAACCTGTGCACACATGTGCCCATAGCCCCCTCCCTGGCTGTAGCTCATGCAAGGCCATTTAGGCTTGTCCTTGTACTTGCCATTACCTGATTGCCATATAAATTTTCCCAGGTAGATGTCAGACTCATGTTTGAATTCTGCATGGCTACATTTTAGATAGAATGCTCTAATAATTACAAAACTCTATGAAAATATTGCTAGCATGCTTCAGAAATAAAGAAACCTCTCTGACAGCTTTAAAATTTCTGCCAGCTTAACAGAAATTTAGGGGAAAAATCTGATGCTTTTTTCCTCTTAATAGTTAGCAGCAGTGTTAGTGGTTCCTGAATGGGATTGAAAATTTCTAGTTGTTCCACTTACTCCCTAGGCATAGCAAATGTATGTTTACACTTAAATATTTTATCTTGGCAAGTTCTGACTGAAGTTAAAGGGCCATTAGCTTTTTCATTATGAACCCAATTAAAATGTCCTAGTCTTTATTGATTTAAATAGTATTAAGGATATTACTTAAACATAATTTTGTATTCATCATAGAGCTAATTTGAAATCTAACCAGCAGTTGCATTTGTTCTTTCCCTCTAAACATTTTTTCAACTTTCCAAATGATCCATAATCCTTTATTTTGCATTCTGGAGTTTGTCTGTGGTTTGGACTCTAGTAATTGTTTATGGACCATTATGTGCTCTGGAGTTTATTATTCAGCTGTCTTGCAGTGAAGAGAATAATACTTGAAGAACCATCCTACGGAACATCACATCTGCCCACAGCCTGAAATTCAGTCCTGTCTTCCTTGACAAGTCTTGCCCCTCTAGGAAACTTGTAGGGCAATTGTCAATAAATCTTAAATCTTTCTCTAAGAGTGATGACAAAGGAGTTCAAGTCACACAAGTTCCAGCCATTTAAGGACTTATTTCTTAGACTGGTTTTGTTCCTCAGCCACAGCACTGCAAGTAGAATTTAGCATATACTTTGCCCTCAGCTTTTAGCGTTATCAGAAATGTCTTCATTCCAGCATCACTGGAACTTCAAAAGGCTTTTTATTTAAGCCCAAACCTCAGGCTGCAAAAAACCAAAAAGATTAGGTTAGGTTAGGTTAGGTTAGGTTAGACAGGGCTGAGCAGTGCTAAGTTGCATTGGTTTGGGTTAGGGACATGTTATTCCATAGCCAAAAAAGAATTTACATATTTCAGAGTGTAAATTTTACACAGGAATTTCATGTGTGACTTCTCTGATTTTTGGAGGTGAAGACAGCAGGGTATCAGTGCTTGCAGAGACAATTGGGAGTTTTGCTTGAATTAGAAGTCACTTCTTCAATGTCCTTGAAATTCCATATCAAAACTAATATTGGAAATTATATGCCCTATCATAAATACAGTTTTCCAGATTGTGCATTTACACAATGTGATGCTCAGCAGCACACAGACATTGGTTGAGTATCCAACTCAGAAATTAAAGTCAGAATTTTGAGGCCAGTGTTTCAGATATACTTAGGACAGGTTTTCAGTAATGATGATGAGAGATTCACCCAGGACTTTACTGAATGACATCTAAGGAAGCTTGTAAGGAAAATGGAAGGACAAATGGCATCTGCAATTCAATGGTTTCCCTACCAGTGTCGCTGAGGGCTGAACTTAGACATCCTGTGGAGCTGGGATCTGCAGGCTAATGCAGCTCCTCCTGAAGCTGGGCACCTGTAACATCATTGTGGGCAAGAGGAAAAGTTCATCCTTACCTCTAAGAAGGTGGCTCACAGCAGTCCCTCTCATCATGGTTAACAGAATTGCTCAGGAAGTGGGATCCCCCCATCCCCTAGAGATGCCAGGTTACAAAGTTTTATGCACAGAAATTACATGCTTCTGGAGGTGGAAAAAAACCACACTAAATAAATTCTACAATTCTAAATTTCCAGTTTATTTCTTGCAGTTCTCAGCTGCAAGATCTGAACCTCTCCACAATTTTGACTAAATCAGTTATGTTGTGTCATACTGGACTAACCAATCCCTACTTTTCCTACAAAATACTGTAGATTTATTTTTACACTGGACTATTTTTGGGAAGCAACTATTTTAGAGTGCTTTAGTTTATTTCTTTACGGTTTTCTCTCTTCTGAGGGTACTTTTTTTGTTCACAAGTTTCTTGACCTACACATACATGAAATCGTAACATAAAAATAATAAAAATACTTAGACTCCCTTGCTGATTTTCCATGCTATGGAAAATCAATTTAATTCCTCCATTGTTACTTTTTCTCTTTACAATTTATAATAAATAAAATGAGACAACTTGTTCATTGGCATTTCTACATTTTAATTTTGGGGCAAAAAAACACCTGATTCTTTTTTCCCCCTGTTCCTATCAAAACATTTCAGGCATATGAAGTGTAGGTGAGTACTCCCTAGGAATCTCAAAAGAAGGACTTTTGTTCAAATATCCTTTAGAGAAAAATACATTTAATGTTTACCAGTCTAGAAGGTCTTAGATCTCAAAAGTCCTCTGAAGGCTAAATTCATGCCTTTGCATGACCGAGAGAATTGTTAGTCTTTCATTGAACAATAACTTTTTTTTACTTTCTGTGATTATTCAGTTCCAGGTGGAGCTCAGTTAAGAATTACTCAGGCTTACATGGTCCAGAAGCTTTTTCAAATATCAATGACACTATAGATTTCATGGACAATTCCAAACACAATATTGTCTGCTGCAATTGTGAGGACAAAAATTGTGGAGGAAAGGTGACCTGGTAAACATAAGGATTTAAAAAGTATGCAGGTAATTAACTCTCCCAGCCAGGAAGCAAAAGAAAGAGGTATATTCAGAGGCATGTCCAACAGTTAAGGGAGGAAAGCCAAATTACCAAGAAATTTAAATCAGACAAAGAGGGCTAATCTCTGAGCACAATGTGGATAATCTCTGCTATTGAAAAAAAGAAACCAACCTAGCCACAAGTCACAACTACCTTGCTTTTTCATATATTTGGATTTACAAGGACTGGAAATACTCAAGCCAGAGACATGATGGATCTGATGGATTTTTCTGTGCTTGTGGCTGTCAGTTCCTTGACAAACTAGAAAGTCTCACATTCCTGATCCACATCTTCATGAAAACAAGGTTTCTTTTCCCAAAGACTCCCCTTAGCTTGCTGTTAGTATAAGGATGTAGCCACAAAGCAGAATTCAAGGAGCAAAGGTCCTGAACGGAGCAGACACAGGAAAAGACTACATAAAGTACAACACCTGCAGACACTTTGATGGCCAGAACAGTGTGCAGTGATATATTGTTTCACCACAAAAGCCCAGTGGAGATTATTTGGTCTCATAATAGCATCAGGGTGAAACTTCTGGTCTCTACCCCACCTTGTTTGATTTAATCCAGGGATCTCACACATGGTACCATACTATATGTGTACATTACACACACTATGTTCTCATTTGCAGGCTATTTGCTCACATTCAGAAACTCACCTCTTACCCCAAGTGTCATGACAAAAGTCATTCTTAATTCAGAGTGAACTTCAGCATCTCTTCAGTGCTTCCTCCCGCTCATCAAATTCAGTTCTGCCACTGGAGATCAATTCATGTAATTGCTCTTTCAGATACAAAAGTCAAGAACACTACATTATCACGATTTCTAGTGTTACTTAGCAGTGAAAATTTTAGTGTACAGATAGAGAGTATACAAGTTTTGCACTTAGATGGCCAACACTGTCACCAAGGCTACTGTGTTTCTGTATGTGGCAGCTCTGAGGAAAAAAGGAAACGGCAAAAACTAGCACTTTTGGTGAAAGATATTTTTTTTTAAATTTTCCTTCGTTTAGATAAAAAAGCCTTATCTCATTCACAATTAGCTCTGCAAAAGAGAGAAAGGAAATAAAGTCTGTTCGTATCTTCCCAAAGGCTGCTATTTCTTGTAGATGCTTCTCATTGAAGTTTTGCAAACGTTTTCATTAATAAACTCCTAATTATTCAGAAGCTGCTAAACATTGATAAATGCAAGCCTGGCACAGACTTAAAAAATTATTTCTGAAAACAGTTGAGATTCTTAATGTTTATTCAGCTTTTCTAGCCATTATAATTTCTTCTCAGGAAAGGTAATATTGCTTAGTCTAACTCAGTACAGCACCTAGTAGTTGCACTGTCAGCAACTACTGCTAAATAATCTTCTTCCCACTTATTTATGTTTATTTCAAAAGTAGTCCACTCCTTGTTAATTAAGTTAGTATCTTATTTAAAAAATTAAAAAATAAAGTAAAAAAATAGCCACTTAATTTCCATGTATTGAATTTCAGTCTAAGTAAATGTAGAGGGGAAATTTGCAATGACTTTTTGGGACTGTGGTGTGCAGAATAGGCCTGTTGCAGGTGTACAATTTCTGTTCATGATAGCCAGCATTGTACACCCTCTTTTAGTTATGAACATTCATCTGCAGCTCATGTACATCTAGCAGTGAGGACAACTGTGAAGGCAAGGCACACATGTACAGCTTTTGTGTTCTTTCCAAAGAGCAGTAATGCTGTTGTGCTAAATAAGATAAGTGATGTAATTGATAATCTTTTTCCTTTCTAAAATATGTGTCAGAAATATCCAGCAGTTCTATTATGTTGACTCAGACTATTGTTAGTGTGAGGAGGATTGAATTCTCCTGTTGCTTCTTGTTCAGAAGCACCCTGTGTTACTAAATAAGATATAACCTTCCATATTTCACACTGTTTCTTAGTACTGATATGACATTTTGTTTGCTAAAGAAAGTCTATTCACTATCCAAATCCACATTACCTACAGAAGGATTTCCAATTAAATTCAGCTGTTTCCTTTGGAGTAGTTCAAGCCTAGCATTACATTTGATTATTGCCTTCTGTAGCTTTACATTTAAACAAATTTCATTGCAGGTAATAAAATTAAGGTAGCAAAGATTTTTATCTGGCTAAAGATTTCTGCTAATTAGGAAAAGATTCATTCAGATTACTGGGGATTAGCAAAGTATATTTGTGTAGAGAAGCTGTGTGGTCAAATGGAAAACTGGATCTTTAATTCTGACTCTCTCTTGTTTCTTACAACACAAAAGCTTTCTTTATTACAGCACACAATAAGTTTCTTGTTACCTATTCACATGAACAAGAGAAAAATCCTATCTCTCTGCTGTGATTTGGTTTGTATATTATCATTGGCATTATTATAATGCCACAGAAGAATAAAGGAAATTGTTGGACTAACACACTACCCATAATTACCATTAGGAAAATACTAAAAGCTAAGAAAGAAACAGTTAAGTGAATCCCTCACAAATTGTGAAAAGAGAATTCTGGAAATACAAAAGAACCTTTGAAATCTTTCAACAATGAAAACTGGCATATTTTAAAAATATAAATATACTTTTAAATATATATATATATACACCTTAAATATACACTTTTGTTTCCTTCTTGATGCACCACTCTTCAAATTTTATTTTACTAGGTGATCTATGCATCCTTGCTTCATTAGATTTATTCAATTTGAAGACTAAAGTCTTTTGAGGGGAAAATGTTTGACACATTAATATAAGATGATGCTTAAGAGTAACCTGTATGAATACATACAGAATAAATTTATTATCTACACAAATAAACACCAGCTTTAGTTTTCAAGAAATGTGGTTTTTTCAGTCCTATTTACAAAAGAACTTATACATCTTAAAATAAACATCAAAGCTACAAAAAAAACCACAACAAACAATCTTAGGCACACTGACACTTGTGTATAGCTTTCTGAGTTAGTTTAAAATCCAATTAGTTGTCCCTTGACAGATCTTCTTCTCTATAGCTGAGGAAAATAGCATGTAATGCTCATATTTTTTGGGACTGTAATGAAGCACCTGAAAAAGAAAAAAAAAAAAGAGATAAAGAAAACAAAAGTATTTGAAAAACAAGATTTGGGTTATTAAAAATTTTTAGCAGTGAAAGTGAAAGTGTTATGAAAGGAATACAATCATTACATTTCCAATCAGAAAAATAAGGATCAGAGCTCACAGTAAGAGCATCTAAGCTGAATATTGGTGCCCACTATCTGTGACTTCCTGGGAGCACACATTTTCCTTTGTGCTCTTTGGAACATAATGCTATCCAGGTTGAAGTGGTAACAGTAGTTCCCCTCTTCTATGATCTCCCTGTACTTCATCTCATATTTTTTTCACATTATAATAAAAAGACTTCTACAGCACTTATAGGACCTCCTGAATGGTTCTTGTTTATTTTTTCATTAGTGGAGCATCTCCATTATCTGTTTCTGTAAGATTCCTCCTGTGACTTGAAAAATAATTTATTTTGGAAACTTTTGAATTTAGTGATTTTCTGATGAAATTTACCCCTGACTTTTTATGTCTAAATTACTTCTGCCCTCATGCAGTAACTCACCATAGTTTCTGATTATTTTGTCTGAATTTCTGACTATTTAGATTGAAGCCAAGGGCTGCCCTTTTATCTTTTACCTATTGGTAACCTCAGAGAGAATGGCCACAATGGAAATGTCATTTTTCCTAGCTGAACAGAGCCAGGTTAGCAACAGGAAGAGCAGGGGCCTTTTTTGTCCTCCACTTGTGAATACTGCTGAGAATTTGATGGCAGAATAAAATAAAACCCAATAGGACGGAGTACGAATTGAAAAGCATCCAGGAAACAGAAAGGAGTTAGGTAGAGGCTTGGAAAGCTGGATGTAATGTACAATAAATGAAAAAAGCTAATGACAAAAGTGAAGACTGACGAGTCAAGGAGCAATAACAAGAAGAACATTCCCTTGAGAACTACCCATTGTAGCACAGCCATGTCAACACAAATTGGTTGGCAAATATTGGTTACCCCAATTCTGTCTATTGATCATACAGCTGTTTCAAAGATACCTCTCAGGATCATCGGCCAACTTAGAGAAACTATCACATGTCATGAAAAGTTTTCTCAACACACAGCAATGTCTGATAGCACGTGAACTTACAGAGAAAAGTAAATTTTTTATTTTCCTCTCTCCTGAGACAAGAATCAAAGATGACTGGCAGTTCAGGCGTTTTGTCAGAAAGTGTCCTTCATTCCTTTCATAAACTTTATAATGAAAATTCCATCTCTTCCCTTTAAAAAAAATTCCTCATCGAGGTTTGTTTTATTACACTTAATCAAACAGAAAAAACTGCTTTATGGAGTGTTTATGAGATAGTGGCTGCATAGAGAGGTGATCTGAGTAGTTTCAGATTACTGAATGAACATAACTAGTCTTTTAATAGTGTTACAAATGGCCTGAAAAATCAAAAGTGTCCTGATGTGAAGTATTTGATTCAAGACACAGAGTTAAAGTGCTGTAATCTGCATTTAGTAAGGCATAATGTTATTTGCCCATTTTATGCCAGCACATTTGGGCATGGATAAACTTTTTATTTTTTTACCACTGTGCCCTACTAATAATACAGTAAATAGAAGGACAGATTGCCTTCTTTTAGCTGTAAATCTATGGACAGACAGGAAGTATGATAGAAAAATATGCTTAAAACTAGGTAGGTGGAAACCCATTATGGAAATTTTCAGTACGAATATGCTGTTTTGTTCAAATTACATCATTTTGGAGAAATGCAGCAGCTTTTCCTTGTTTGTTTTCTAATAGGAAGAAGGCTCAAGACAAATTATGAGTTCTCATTCAATTAATTAAATTCATGCCCTTCACTTGTTATTAGCTGGTGCTTTTATTACAGAAATTTAACTTCACAGAAGGGGTGAGAATACTGTGTTCTCGCTCTGCACGGGGCAAAGGCTCTGAGAATCCCTAGGAAAGAGAAGAAATTAGAAGGTTCAGAGGACACATGGAGGGACAAGATGGGATGCTATCAGATGCCCTGGAAACTGGGAGCAGGTGGATATGGATGTCATGAGCAGGGCTAGCAGAGCAGCCTGGACCACTGCAGGTGAAACCAATGACCAAGTCCTTAGAATGAGACAGTGTGAAGGATTCTTAGAAATAAAGCGGAGAAAGGGAGGGGATAAATGGGAGCAGGAACTGAGAAATCAAGGAATTCTCTTGTGTTTGCAGTGGGCTTGATTTAAGTTCCTTGTCCCTCCCACCCAGATCTCACTGATCCTAGGCTGATTCTGAGATGTACCTCTTATCCATGTGTTTTTCAGACTCTGTCCTCATTCTCCCAACTTTCATACAAATTCACACACATCAATGTCCAGCAATGACTCTGAAAATAAATTATAATTTCCGTAGAAATATAGTGATTTGAATCACAAATATGAAATCTGTTTTGTATGGAAGTGGAAAAACCTCAAGGAATTATTTTGCTTTGTGCCAAGAAGGGCTCCAGTTTCCATCCATGTCATGAGACTAAACACATGAATATAACTTTGAAATTACTGTTGATGAAGTCAGATATAAGACCCACCAAAGCTAGATGCAGACGAAGAATTTTACTTCTGACAGTTAGTTTTGCAATCTTAACTTTTTTGAGCTGTTTAAAAATATTTTGTATTTCTGTTCTAATGAAGTCATGGCAATGGATTTCCTCTAGGTTCTTACTAGTATGTTCTCTTATCAGTAGCAGAGTACTTATCAGAGCAAGCTTCAGATGCATGGCACAAATTTGCCTTCCTTTCCTCAGTGCTGGCACTTGACCTTGTGTGCAGGTTCATCATTCTAGATTAATTTATGGCATTCGACATGGATGCATACAGTGCCTGTGTAGGAGGGAAGCTTGGAATGTTAAATATCACTTCAGGAAAACTGTATTTACACACATGCTGACAGTTCATTTTCAGGTAGGAGCTTCTCAGCTGATTTGTACACAGCAGCCTCAATTTCCAGTCTTCCCACTGTGAAATTTTAGACAGCTCATCTGCTGAGCCCTTGCCAAACCTATTAATATTTATACATTCCACACACATTTCAGTCAGAGCATGTAAGTTGCAGATCTCTCTGATTTAGAAGCTATTAAGATTCATGACCCCTTTAGCTATTTCATCTATGGTCCTAAAGCCTTTGCAATCAGCTTACACTTGAAGAAGAAAGGACAAATCATTACTGTTCAAATATTGTCCTGCACAGTGTCCATTTGTAGTCCATCAAAGAGTAGTTAAGAACTTCAATGCATTCATTTATCTCAGAGACACAGATTATTATGGGAGCCATTTTTTCCTTGGAAGAAGAGAGAATAGGAATGTTATTTATTCGGCTGCATTTAATTTTGGATTAATGGCCTTTTTAGCTGTGGCTGCTTCTCTGCATAGGAAATGAATCTAATTCTTTTTTTGTTCTCACATCTTGTCATGCATTTGGGTGCATTGTACAAGGGTACATCGATATTTTATCAAGGATATCCATGTAGAAAATGCACAGTCTGCCTGCTGAAATGTAGTGGTGTCTCCGCCTGAAGGAGTCAGCGTCCTCCCTTTCTTAAGGGTTTACACGTGTCTTCTTAGAATAGTGCAGTGTTCCATCACAGACTTCTTCAGGACCCATGAGAAATCTCAAAAACAGGGTTTTTTCTAAATTCAAGTCAGTTTTTCTTCTATAACAGTTCCAGAGTGACTTAGATCTCCACAGGTCTCAAGTCAATGCCATGAGTGATAGGAATTCAGCACCTGTAAAGATTTATGTCTGAAGTCTGTAGAGGAATACATCTCTGTAGAAGAAAACAAAGATGAAAAAAAATTAAAATAAATGTTAGAAGTCCAAGGAAACTCAGATTTTAAAACAGAACTTGTAATTATGATTTTAGCAGCCTACTGAGATCTACTATTCTCTATACTTAGGACTGGATGTTCTTTCACATTGGGATATCAGTGATTATCATCATGCAATCAGTATCACCACTGTGCTGCATTCTTGGAAATAGGAAGTGTTATACACTGGTAGATTTTGAAAACCCAATCACTTGTTTTGTAAAATTTTAGGGGAAATCTTTTTTCCTGAAAAATTTAAATTGTTATTCTTGCACAGAAAAAAAAAATTTATTTAAATGTTGCTTTCAATAAGTTTTTTTTTATTTTGTCTTGTGTGGAGAAGCACATTATGTTCAGAAAAGTAATTCTTGCAGAAAATCCAGAACTTTGTTTGTAGAAAATGATGTTTCTAGATCTTGGTTACAGTCTAAAAGGCTAAAAACCAATAATGCTTGAAATTTTGAAATTACATTAAAGCCTGTGGCTAGACATTCTCTTCCTGGGAACCTGAGTACATAAGCCATCAAAATTTGGGGAAATTTTCACCACTGATTTCAACAGGAAGAAGACATATAGTATTTATAGCATATGCAGTCCATCATATATATTTTGCACCTTTTTTTGCATTTTTCATGTCTAGAAATACTCAGTACCATCTTTTATTTAAATTATTTGTTCTCATCTGCTATTCTTACAGGAAGTCACAAACTTTCTGTCAGCAATATTAATGTTTTCTGTGTGATAAAATTATGTGTTTGGCAACAGTTTAAGTCATAACTTACTAAAAGTTTAATTCGTAAGCATTTTGTAAAAAGTTTGGTTTTAACAATGTGTTACTGTTAACAGTAAGCAACTGTTGGCCTCCTAGTGTGAGACAGGCCAACATTCTGTGCAGAACTTACAGAGGGCAACCCCCTGACCTTTGAGCACATGCCCCTTCAATATGCTCACAGTATTTTCCATCACTTCACTCTTCAGACGACAAGTCTGGTTGACAAAGTGTGACTGAATTACAACTTGAGGAGATGACACATTTGAAATTCTATTAGCAGCAGTGGGAAGATCAAGTTCTAAATGAGGCTATCCTGAAAACAGAATATGCATTTTGCTGGAAATTTTGAAACTGAGACATTATTTTCATCTCGTTCCAGAATAGACAGGTGAAAAATACACAGTTTTTATCAAATGTCAAGAGTTAAAAAAAGTTTTTTGGAATAAAAAAATTTGAACTAGAAATTTTAACGTGGGATCCTCGTAAGAAAAAATCTGGCAAGATCTGGAATATTCTAATTTCCTCATATTGAGAAGAAAAATATTTCTTCTGAAAACTTTTTATAAATGTACCTGTTGACTCAATACATCATGAGACAAAGACAGGACAAGAAGAGAAAACTGACAGACATGAGCTTTCCTAAATTCAGGAGCAAGTGTGTGCATGCATACAGTGATGTTTGAAGAAAACTGGGGAAGAATTTTAAAGGGAAGGGGCTGTGGGTGCCAGAACACCCTCTGTGGCTGCCAGAACTTACCTATGATCAATCTGTTGGAGTAGTTTGTAAAGGAGCTGATTGCATGCCAGTATGACAAAAGAAAAAAAAATATTTTGTCAAATTCTTACTGAGTATTCAAGAATATTATTGAAGAAGAATACTACTATACAAGAAACTATTAAGTCCTGGAAAATTAAAATAAAGAGTCTGGAGAGCTCAGACCCCTGGAGAGGGTCTGAACTACACTGATTTCAGTGATGGGATAAGAGGTGATCTAATCTCTGAGACAGGACTGGAAACCAGTGGTGCCCAGTTCCTCCCAGATACCCACTGCTTTCCTGGCAGCAGCTCAGAGCCTTCTACACCAAGCTTGAGTATGCTTTCAGCAGGCTCCTCTTAGTTGGTAGCTTTTCAGAACTGGTCCTTAAAATCCCAAGACCCTGTGGACCTCCATTTCAAAAGTACTGAGTTTCTTTCAGAAGTTGCTATGCTCAAACGTTTCTAACTTTAATTTCTCTTCTGTGCACAGCAGTCCACTTCTTTAGATAGCAGCAAGGAAATCTTATGGCAAAAATAGTGTTTGAACAGTGTTCCACATCATGGAAACAGAATTCAGACCTGAGAAGCCATCTGATGCATTTACACTACAGTAACATGAGGGTTTTTTTACAATTTTTGCTAATGAAATAAAGGAAAATAAATTATTACCATGATAATGGATAATAGTTTTAATGTATAACGAGCAGCATTTTCTGATGTCCCTAGGACAAATGTCAAATAAATGTGAGTTTCCACTGACAGACAAATTTGATGCTTTTTTTGACAGTGAGAATTACACATTCCTGGCAAGGTGAAAGATCTTTCTCTCTAGGACTGGGCTGGCACCCCAGTGCTTCCAAGCCCTTGTGCAATGGGCAGTTGGCAGTTCCTGTGATTATGCAGAAAACATGCTAGTATTGGGAAAAACTAACTTATAGTGCAAAGTGGGGCAACATAGCAGAACTTCCTACAGAGCTCTAAAGGGCAAAACACAAGAGCCATTGGAGGGCTGTGAAAGCTGCCCCTCCCCTTTGCACCTTCCTGCAGTGCAATGTATAATTCACACACAGCAAAGCACAGCTGCAGCTGTGCACAGCGTCCAAAAAGCACAAAATCACTCAGCGAAGAGATCTGTAAGAGTCTGATTCATGCTGTCTCTTTAAAATGCTGATTCCTCAGACCCTTCTTCCATTTTCTTCACCTCCTGCTATACCACTGACAACTTCTGACCTGCCTTCCATTGCAACCAAACATTCTCTTTGGTAACAAACCTGAATTGTGCTTTTCAAGGAGGTTTTGCAGTACATCATTAACTATTTTGGTTGCTTGACATAGCAGGTCAGCATTGTAATTATGTAAAGCTACTGGAAATGTTGCCATAAATTAGCAGGTTTCATTTTAGGGTCTAAGTAAGCTCCAAGTATATTCGAAAGTGCTACAGAGGAAGGGAGAAGAGTGAAAATAATATATGCACAGAGTGTTATGCTGTTATCATTGAAAAACTCTTATTTCATGGTAATTCACTTGGTAATTGAGCTAGGAAATGCTTGTAAGGATATGCAGCTAATATTCAACAAGTGGTAATAGGACGTATTTACATTACTGCTGCACAAACTGTGCAAATGCAATTCTCTGGATGTCTCAAGGACACACTCACTCTGTGAGACAAACATCTAAATATAGTTTTCCAAAAGGTGCCGATAGACAGGTATTTCTTCTGCTAGTTGTATTAAAGATGAATTACATTTGGAACAGATCCATTTGTTATAAAACTACCCCATATGCCTATTTTGTCTTTTGAGGCCCCCAAGCAGAAAACTCCATATATGATAAGCCATCTGGAGATGTGTTATTAGAAAATCATTACTGTAAGCTGTCCCTGATCCAGTTCACAGGTGTATAACTTGGTTAATTTCAGTGGCATTTTAAATAGTGGCTGGTTAGATACATAACCTGCTCTTCATAGTAGGAACATTTGTCTTGATAACAGGAGTATGGTGTTGCCATTTGCTTTAAGTCACAGTCATTTGGCAATTTTCATATTTGCATCATACAAAAATAATTCATCCTTAAAACTTTTCCGTCCCCAAGTCTATGTTTCCTAGCCTACACATTTATGTGAGCAAATTGCTGAAGGTGCTGGGTTTTTAATAACACAGGTAAAATATATACTTAAATTATCTGGCACGGTTTGTGGTATACTTTGCACAAAGAAACAAATGCTAAACTTCATTTTCTGATTTTTTTTTTTCCTGAAGAACTCATGGAAATATCATGTAAAGCAAATAAAGGCCAGTTAGCTTCTTCAGAATAACTTTTTTAAAACACATCAACAAAAGAAAATTAAGATGGGCTGGAATAAGTATTAGTTAGGCAAAATTTCCTCCATTCTTGATGTTCCCTGAGAAAGAGAGAGTTAAAAATAGTATTGTGAGATATTTTACTTGCAAAGATAAGTTAAGCCTCAATTCTACTTAAAAATATTTGAATACAAAAGGATAGGTTAGTGGCAGGGATTCAGCTGGCAGGGATCAGACTGACTCCAGTTAAATTATAATATTTTTCCTCCTTCGAGGTTTCCAAATGTGCCTCTGAAAGGCAAATGGAATATGTTGCAGCTTTTGCTCCCATCAATTTCTCTGAGAAACATCAAAAGAGGATTAAGTCCTGGACCTAACACAAAGGACACAGTCACTAGTTTCAGAGAGATTTTTAATGAGAAGTTCCAAATAAATAATGCACTTCTTTTATTTTTCCCCACCAATGATTTTCCATTGTTATATACTGAAAATAAAGAATATAGGAGAAATATAACCGGATATATATGAGGAATAGGGAGACAAATATTGTATTTGCATGTACCATTACTCAATGGCAGAATCCTCAGGGTCCTTTTTGGGTTCCAAATGTAAAAATAATAAGAAAAAAGGATTATTTAAGTACTCAGAATTTCCCTCTAGATGACCTCTGGAAAGATTGTATGTTTAGATGAGATATTAGGAAGAAACTCCTTACCATGAAGATGGTGAGGCACATGAACAGGTTGTGCAGAGAAATTACGGATGCCCCATTGCTGGCCAAGGCCAGGCTGGATGGCGCTTTGTGCAGCCTGGTCTAGTGCAAGGTGTCCCTCCCATGTCAGGGGGATTTTAACTGGGTTATCTTAAAGGTCCCTTCCAACCCAAACCAGCCTATGATTAGGCTGAATGTTATTCATCAAAGCTTTGTGCTGATGATCACTTCTGGGCAAATACTTATTCATGTTAGCAAGAAAATTCCAGTGCTTATGCAGTGCAGAATATTTACTGTTAGAATAATAAGGAGCTACTTTAATCAGATTACAATCTCTCTGAAATTGAAAATTAAACATTATTTGCACTGTCTTCTACTGTACCTTCATTCTTTACCATTAGATTTTCTTCTTTGGCTGAATGATAGGGTTCCTGTTTTTATATAAGTGCATGTGTGTGTATATATATATATGCACAATATACATATACACACATAATATATTTTTCCATAAAACCCTTTTTAGAATGCATATTGATTGAACAGGTTTTTTTACAGATGTATTATAACTAGCTGCATGCAGAAAAATATTTGATATACAAAAAGAAGGAAATTTGTCAAGGAGTTTTGACACCTCAGAGGTTTATCAGCGACGCAGAGTCATGCTGCTTCTTCCCTTCCCCCTTTTTAGGTCTTCCCTACACAAACAGGAGCCTAGAGGAGCAAAAAGCCCAGGTGTAGTAGCAATTCATTTCCCAGACTGCACAGCTCAGAAAGTGCCCGTGGCTGCTGGCTCCACCTCTGAGGCTGTCTGCTCCTCTCCTATGTGACACAACATGACAGAAATTGAAGCCTGTATGATCTCACTTTAAAATTTCATGTAAATTTTTAATTAATTCAATTAGCTTCATGAATAAGGTGACTAGATATTAAGCAACATAAAGGTGACCTACCTGTGCAGGCAGAATTGATTTGCCCTTAAACATGTCCATCTGTATCTCTCAGAATATGAGTTGTACAGATAAGTTATTATAAATAAATAATCTGATATCCATGTAAATTATTAGGATTTAATTATGGTGTCTTACTCCTTGCAGGCATATTTATGAATTATTTTTTCTGTGTTGTCCCAGAGAACATTATTAATGCGTGTCAAAGGACACAGTTTAGCCATGAATACTAATAACACATTCAAAGTAAAGTTATGCATGAAATTCTATGAAGCAGTAGGTTTCACTCATTAATTGCACTTAGAGCACCACTATAGTTATGTTGTCATTAGTTAACAAATACTATATTGTGTATGGAAGAATTGCCCTTCCATATTCATTATGGCAATTTTTGATATGTAAATATCAGCGTCATATGTGTAATGTAAAAATCATGTATTATACCAAAAAACCTCACCATATGCAGGATATTTGAAGTTGCTTTATCAATTTTATGAGTTGCTATTCAATATAGTAAGAAGGAAGGTATCATTTTCAGCAGCAGTAAGAAAAAATTCAGTTGATTTTTTCTAGAATGTAGAAGAAATTGATGAAAAATTAATTAACTCTTTAAAAGGAAACTTTCATTAATATGTGCTTTACCCAATTTCTAACACAATTTTTTTAAGCTACTTAAAAATTTGGAAGCAATTGTCTCACAGGTGTTCTGGTTTGGCTCTTCACTTTTTTACTTTGTTTGGCAGCTTACTTTTTTTGCTTGTAATCAAGAATCAAACCAAAACTGAATGTTTTCTAGATCCTTTCAGTGTAATACTTGACTTAGTATCAGTGGATCTATTCAAATGAGTAAACATAGATAGCAAATGTAATTCTGGACACCTCAGAGATACTTCACCTGGACTGCAGATGCTGCTGCAAGACAGGAGCCCATGTTTCATAGGTCTCTGCGCACATCTCAGGTAATCCAGGATGTTTGGATGGTGCTAGATGTCTATGCTTATGTTCACAATCTTCTTTCTAGGCATCAAAAAGCTAATAAGTTAGTTTTCCAGATTTCCTGGATTAAGTGAAAGCCAGGAGCGTTTCCAGAGTACAATATTTCTTTTGCTGAAGTGGAAGTCTAAGATAAGATGGATGCCCATTGCAGCGAGGCGTGGCCTTAAAGTCAGGTGTCCGGCTAGCAGGAGGGCGGCCAAACACCCAGCTGCAAATGTGTGAGCACCCCTCGGCGTCAGAAGGCTTCGGGCTGTGCTCACAGCGGACGGAATCGCGGCTGGCCGACGAGAGTAAAGAGTCCGGACACTCACTGGGGACTTGTCAGATTTATTGTAGCACCAGGGAGTGACAGACACCCAGCTGTTGAATCTAACGTATCTGCCAGCGAGTGCCAAGAACAAAAGGTGCAACAGGCTTATAAATGGGAGGAGGGATCTCAGGGAGGGGTTTACAAAGGACCAATAGGGGAAGGTAGGGGAGTGAACTTAGGATAACTAATATGAGGAAAAACCCAATAGAAACAATGTAAAGGAGGGGCCCCGGAGCCACAGCCAACCAAGTCTCCCTAAGCACAGAAGATTCTGGCAAACTAGGAGGAGTGGGGAGTGATTGACTTAGCCCAGGGAGGAGAACAAATTCACATATAAGGAAGCAGAGGGGAGGGGAAATCATATAACAGAGAGGATTGACATAAACTGTGGCGGGAGTAACCAAGGTAACCAAATGACAGAAAATACCATGGCAGGAGTTGCCATGAGAACATAATAACTGACAAAGCTAAGGCGGGAAAAACTGGGAGGGCAGAACCATTACAGAAAATGGGGGGAACAATACAGAAAATGGGGGAGCAATTAAACAAATGGAACACACTACAACAGCCCATTAGTTATGTCTTGCTGTGGTAATTAGTTATGTCTTGCTGTGGTGTGGATAATCAACCTCCACTTAGACATTTCAGGCATGCACTCTGACTGAAGATGCCCCAGACTCCACAGACATGGCCTAGGAAAAAGCATGCCATTGGGAATGAGCAGGTGTACCAGGATATCCTACAGAGACGTCTAAATTGTACTAAGCATCTGTGATTGCACAGATGACCTTTAAAATGGCATTCAGGATGAGATTCAGGCACCCTAATATTGATGTCTGTATTGTCTTCATTAGAATTAGTTATTTCAACTCCAGCATGCTCAGACGTGATGCAGGGCATAATTTTTTTGCCTGGATGTAGAAACTTAGTGCCCTATAAGACCCCTAAGAATATTTGGTACAACCTTGTTCATGTCTTAGTAGAGACACTGCTCCTGTGAAATGGCATTTGGAGTCCAGGTCTCACATCCCAGGTCAGCCTAAATGGGTGAGTGGATGTGCACTGCTGACAATACAGACAGGGATGTTGAGGGTGGCTTACCCCCAACCACCTGTAAGCATCATGTCTCAAATGAACCTAACTGCTTATGTTTGGAAAACTGAATTGCAACTTTCACTTTTTGATGAGATGAGTAATTCTGAGGGGAGATTGCTTACCATATTAATCATGAGAACTGAGACACTGCTCAGTATATACAACTGCTCTTTAGTCACCTGAATTTAGATACATAGTCAAACAAGACACTGAAGAAGGAAAAATAAACCAAATTCCAGATGTTAGAGACTAAAATCTCATTTGGGGTGTTTTATAATCGTGTGTTAGTTCTTTCTCACTCCAGTCTCTCTACCAAGCTTCAGTCTAGATTGAAAACTTGTGTATGCGTGTGGCTACACACAATGTCAACAACTCAACAAGTTACTGAAGAGACAAGTGGTATGGGCTTTCACTCGATTATGGATGACTTTTAAAACTTGTCAGTGTTGTCAAGTGTTCGTGAGATGCTCTGCTTCAGTGACCTGACTTAAAATGAGTCCTGCATATTTGGAAGTAGTTTCTGCATTAATTCAGCTAACACTGAGCTACTGTTCATTGATAGGAGGCACTGGAGTAGACAGGTGTACTCCTATAGGAGAACTTCTCTTGAATTCATTAGTTTAGTGAGAAATCTCATAATTATTTTGAATCCTACTATGTTCTGATAGAAAGAGAGAAGTAGAGTTGCAACTGAATTATTTAAATCCTGTTTATGCTCAAGTTTCCTGGCAAATTGAAAGTCCTTGAAATAGAGAAAGAAGTCATTATCAAAAAGGAAGTTTTAGCAGAAATCTTTAAATGATAAAGGCTGTGTCTTTCCGTTTGATGTACGTGTGAATCTTCCACTGAAGTCAACTGGAACAGCATTCATACCTTCAGGATCTGGATTTGTTCATAATCCTCTGAATTTTAAATTCTCATTCCATTATATCAAGTAAGGGAGAGAGGATTAGTTGGCAGTATCTGAGAGCTTTAATTTTTTTATGGGATTTGTACATCTAGTAGAAAAGTAAATGAAAAATTGAGAATGCATTACTCATGAAGATGAGCATTTTAAAACGTGTCTTTTACAAACCTTGATTTTTCATCAAGAACCTTCTCACTGTCTTTGTCATTAACCAGTGGGTAGGAAAAAGAGATTAGAATTTCCAACAAAGAGAATCACTTTCTTTTTGATTGAATATACACAAAGTTCACAAAATCTACATCTTCACATTTTGCTATTGGCCTTATGCAGAGGTGAGTCTATCTGCCCTGAATTGTAGGCTGCTTGAATTTCCCTTATCACTACTTTGATGAGCACCATGATAGTTTTACAACATTTTATTGTTGATCCATAAACGTTGGTTTGAACACAGGCTTTTCAAAATGTCAAATATGTAGAAGATAATACCACACTACAGAAAAACATAGCATAATGTTCTGTTAGATCATTATCCCACAAAATTATCAGCAACAATTTAAATGTGTTTAATTTCCCACATACAATTCAAGTAAAGTTTTCATTGCTAGCCAATTAATATATTTTCCACTTATTTTAAAAGAGTCTATTGTTTCAAACATGCTTAATTATGTGATGTTAGAATTCAAAAATTTTAATTTCCTAAATAATTAAGGCTAAATGGATTGAACGAGCATAGGATTTATTAAGTTACCCAGTTGCAGACTATTTGTGCATTTGTATAAGAGAAATAACAGATATCAAGGAAAATGAAAGATTAGGCACACAAACATTTTTGCAGTAATATGAAGGTGGTGTTTGAGACAGCAGTGAAGACCAGACTTCTTTGGTTGCTGCCTGATGGGTCACTGAAGGATTTTCTCAGGCACAGCCTTTCAGAGGGTCAGTCCAAAATTTGTCACGAGAAATAAGGGGTGAAGGTTATAATTGTGAGTATTTTGGGATATCAGGAGGAGCTTGTGAGGCTATGTAAACCTTTTTAAGAGGTGTTTAGGGAAAGCACCAAGGGTGTGGAAAGGAAAACAAGAGGGCAGACCATGGAGGAGCAAACATGGGAGAATGAAGGAGAAGTGGGAATAAAAATAGAAAGACAGATTTAAATTGGCCAATGTGCTACTCTGTCTGAACCCAGAGCTCTGTTACAGCCTGTCATATTTTTCTAGTAAGTCTAATTCTTATTTTGTTTAGTGTAATTCAGTCTCCTCTATGTGTGATTGCTACAATCTAAGGCACATCAACAGGAGAAAAGGTCACAATGCCAGTAGGTCTAGATGCTAGCTAGAGGGTCCAGCATCTAGAACAGGTTGGGTTGGTAGCAGAGACCTGTGGGTATTTGTCTTGTCCCAGTGATTTACACAAGAACACCTATATTCAAGGGGTTAATGTTAAAAGCTATTCATTCAGGTATGCATATGTAATTCACTAACTTTGAGCAGGACTTGCTCAAAAACAGGAGGAGACCAGAATCTGGAAGGACTCAAGGTCTGAGGCAAGGGAGGTTGAGGTCTGGGCATTGACATTAGGCATAAAATAGAGAGCCCATACAAAATCTAAGGAACTGTAACAGTGGGACTGCCTGTGCAACGAGTTCATACATAAAGCTGTAGGAGATCAAACTGGACAAGCTGCTGAGCAAGGGAATATCTGCACACGGGGAGAGGGGATCCAGGGTTTGGGCATGGGCATTACACAGAATTAGAGGCTGTGCTGCTACTCAATACCATTATCACTGTGGGTATGAATTTGGAGAGTGAATTGGGGAATTTTTCTGGGAATTCTCTCCTGAATTTGGATACTATTGGTATGGGACTGGTTTTCATTAGGAGACTTTAATTTTGATTGGCCAGAGGGGAGTAACTGGATACGGCCCTCTGTGTCTCTGTTTTCTGGGAGCTTTCACAGTGGTAGATATTCATGTTGCTAAAGACAACAGTCTGCATGGCCAGCTGCATTGGTATGCATTTGTGTGCTCCAACCCCTCTGAAGCACTCGCTGAGTGCTGCAACAGGCTGGGGCTGTACTGGGCACAGGAGCAGCAGCAGCATCTGCTGGGATGGAGAGATCCTCAGGTCTGGACTGCAGTGACCAGGAGGAAATACCTTCCATATCCTGAGACTGCACCCTGCACATCCTTAACACTCAGCACCTTCATCAGCTGTTGTCAGTTCTGCCTTGTACATCTCCTTCAAGTTTATTGTATCTGGCCTTTAAAAAACATGAATTATTTGTACTGCTGCAAATGGAGTTAGAAAGCCTGATACAAATGAAACTGACAGTTTTTGATTTGAGGGGTTTATTTTTCACTTTAGAGTTTGAGACCTTGATGGATGCCAGTCTCTTATCATGCCATCTGATATTAAAATGAAGAATGCAAAAAAGAAAGTAAACCAAAGCACAGATTTGACCTTTTTCCAACAAAAAAAACCCCAACTCTCTGAAAGTGGCAATAGTTACCATCTGTCAAAACTTCGAAAATGCTAAAAATTAAAAAGACAAAATGAAATTGATAATTTAATAGATTAAAATACTAAAAACTCCAACCCTATTATTTCTTACAATCTGAGTAGAGATCTTTTTTCTTAAAAAAAGCCCATTTCTTTGAGAGGAAAAAAAATCCAACCCAATTAAATCCCAGATAATAAAAGGTAAACCTTTGCGGAATTTAGCAGGTCTGATTTGCAGATATTGAAAGACAATTCTACTCATGGAAGTGTAATTTTTTTTGCTTTTACTGGTATTTTGCTTTTCTCTAAGCAACTGCTGCCAGCAGACATCAAAGATGGAATACAGACTTGCATGAATGTTTCTTCTGTTCTTACATTATAAAACTTATTTCTGTTCTTGCCACTCTTGAGTCAAACAGTTTTGGAGTTCCTGTTAAAATTATGACTTCAAGCTGTTTGGATTGAAACTAGAACATAATACCATTGGTACCAGGACAGTTCTTCCTTACCATGCTGACTTGTAAAGTGTTTTTTGGACTAATTACATCACTTTACACAGCTTGCTCAAGTCCAGCAAAAAAACCAAAAAAATCCAATGTAAGTTACTAGGCATTGTAGGGTCAGGTCCAGATCCAGTGAGGTATTTAAACTCCTAGCATCTACTCAATTCTTCAATTGCCCATTTGAACAGCTAGAAACCTAAATATGGGCCAGCACAGTAAATTATCAACTGTATTTCAGACTCAGTTCTGCACTGTGATGCAAACTCATGCTCTATAAAGGCCAAAATAATTTTGTCATGAAACTGTGGCTAATTAGGATGCTATCAGTTGTCTAGACAGTCACAGCTGCCCTGAAACCACTCTTGGAAATAATTAAAATTGATGGCCTTCAGCCTTTCGATGATCTTTGAATAAGGGAGCATCAATTCTTACAGAGTCCACTCGACTCTGTATATTCTCATCACAAAAGACTCTTAATAAAAGCCAAGGACCTGGCTTTATTAGTTACTCAATGTCATTAGCAATGTGTTTCACATTACTGATTTTGAATTCACTGAATAGCAATGCTTTTTTCCTTTTTCATCTCCCAGCACAATTGCATTTGAAGTCTCTACATGCTAATGATATAAAAGCCAAGGAGCTCTCAGTATAGACTGAGCCTACTGCGTCATACCCTGAATTATTCACAATTTGCCTGTGGACTGTGTGAGTACACAGGCAATAATCCACTATTGCTCCTAGGCCAGACTAATATAAGCCTCCATAAAAGCTGGAAAAATTTGGTAGGGCAGGAAGAAAGGGGAAGAACTTTTAACCTTAGCTCATACAGCTTTAGCAGACTGTCCACTCACATACTGGCAGCAGTGCCAAAAGAGCAATGCCACAGATTGTTCAAATATCAAAATTGCTTGCAACTTTTCACTGAGCCATTTGTGTTATTATAAGACAAATATTTTCTCCCTTTACTCTTTGTTCCTTTTTTTATGCAAGTCAAATTGCATAAAAAATACTGCAGAACTTTGTGCTCTATCCTTTGGAGGATTGAGGACAGTGAGAACTGGATGGGGAAAAAAGGCTGCAGCACAGCCCAGTGGGCTCCTGTCACCACTTCCCAATGCTTCTCATCAAGATGAGTGAACCAGATTTAACAAGATGATAAGCACAGGCCAGACTCTGCCTTTTTACATAATGATGCATCTACATAAATTCAGTGCCACTAATTAGATTTACACCTGAGGAAATCAAGTGCACTGTTTTGCCCTTCTAGAGCTTTCTGTTTCTCCTAGCCTCAGGGCACTTTATTGAACAACCTCCAGGCACCCTAAGCAATGCTCCTGCCATCATGCCACTTCCACAGATGTTAGGAAGTTGAAAAGAAGTGTTCTGGGTGCGTCTTTTGTACACACCTTGAAACAAAGCACATTGAATTTTGTCAAAAAATCAGTTGAGTGTGCAGGAAAATGCCTGCGAGTATCAAATACCATCAGATTTCCCAGCTAATATTCATTGCTGAAGTAAGATTGCAACAAGTACTTTGATCCTTTGAATGCCACCTGACAACATTTCTTAAATGTGATGTTCCTTATCTAGGATGTGGCATGTTTGCTGTTATAAACAAGTTATAATCATTTGTGCTGCATTTCCAACAGTTGAAACACATGCTATTGATTTTTCCCTTTCTTATTTAAGGTGTGTTAATGGCTTATCTCCTTGGTTGTCTTTGCCATAGTCAGAGCAACTTCTAAGCCAAGTACTATCCAAATTTTGCTCAAAAGAATTAGAAGTTAGCTTTGAATCCTGTAACTTGACTTGCTAATCAAGGTGTGATGATCAGTCTGCATGCATCCAGTGTGAAATTATACCTCTGGAGAAGGTGATGCTGCTGTCCAAAAATTGATTACTTAGCTAGATAAATTTATGATCTTCCAGAAAAAAGCATCAATCACTGAGACACACTAAAACTAGTGGACTTGAAGACAATGGGAAAAGTTTATGTTTAAGTATAAGGAGGCCTGGCTGAACAATTATTTCTCTTTCCATAAGGTTGAAGAGCAGATATGAATGTCATTTCAGACAAGATCAATCACTATGCAGGACCTCACAGGCGTGGATAGTAGGCTGTGCATTAGCATCACAAAAATGCTTCATTGCCACTCTGAGGATGCAGTGTGTCGTGCTGCAAAGAGAGAGGTGATTTACTATCTTTTTAAAATAAAAACATAACCCCTTTGGGCAACACCAGGCGCAAGAGACAGCTCTGCTCCCATCTGACAGAGAGAAGCAATGCTCACAGCAAACCATGTTTCTAACAGCGTGCTAACAAGAGAACTGCAGCACTTCATGATACAGTTTAGAAAACAGTGAGACTTTACAGTATTTTCTGATGGAGAATTTCTGTAAATATTATGGAGAACTTTAGTCAGTGAGTATTAATTTGTTTTGAGTGGGAAAGAGGCTACAGGATTAGAGGCTACTAATTACCAAATACCTAAAGAGGATAACAACTGATCAAGTTTACAGGTAAATAATTACTATTTGATTGCAGCCTCTAAATAACTATTTTTAATAAAGAAAACAGTAACAGACATTTAGTCAGCTGTTAAGTCATCAGAAAATTTTCTTTGCAGTAGAAGTGGTTAGCTTTTCCTTTTTACTATAAAAAAGGGGGGAGAAAAAATGGTGTACTATAAATGGATCCAAAAGTGACATTACACCTTTGTTGTGTTTGGAATGGTTAGTGTCAGTATTTTATAAAAAGATTGTTTTGTGTTTGCTTTTTTTTTTCTCTTCTGTCAAAGGACAATTTGATGGGTTAGGATTTATACATCCTCTTTTCCTTCTAAAAAGAAATAGGAAACATAGCATTTAGTTGTGAAAGAGACTAAAATGAAAGTATTTTGTGGCAGATGGGATTTTTATGAGCTGTTTGTCACTATATACCAGTCTTGTTAAGGAGAAATCGTTTTCTGCTTCATTACACTAAGATAGCTCTGTTTAGGGCTCTACTCAACTGTGAAATTACTTTAAAAATTCTATAAGGAATAGAGATGGGATTTTTTATTAAAAAAAAAAAAAGATTGCTAATACAGTACAAGGAATAGAAATAAAATGGTCAAACACACTGTTTTTTTAGTAGCACAGGGGAATATAGAAATGTTGCATACTTACACTTAATCAGCTGGTTTAAGATAAAAAGAGACTCTAGAGAACTATTATTTTCTACACCTTAAAAAGGCAACATTCACATTAGTCTACATAAAAAAGCCAAAAAAGCCATTAGGGAAAAAAATTAAAACTACGTTGGATTCTTTGTGCTGCTTTTGAGGCAGATAAAGTAAAAACAAAAGAACTAGATGGATGCAGACACAAATATAAGTATGAAAACAGTGGGCCAGATTCTCATTTGCCATCCATCCATGGACCCTGGCAGGATTGTACTGCTCTTATGCTTTTCTCAAGTGTAAGCTCTGAATCCTTAGACCTTTGCATCTTGCCTTGGCAATTAAAATTTCACACACTCCCCAATAACTCTTTCTGTGGTAATTCTTCACAGTGACTATGTTTCTGACTCTTTTTGCCATGTCATTTCTCCTTCTGTCTTTTTTAATGCCACATCAATCTTTATTCTATGATATGAACTTCAAATAATCTGCAATAAACCCCCTCTATTCTTAGTATATCTTGTCATGCTTCTGTTGAAAGGTCATCAGGTGACGGACTCGTCACGATGTAAAACTGGGTTGCAAGGACATGGTTGACCCATCTACAGCCAGGAGTCAAAAACCACCTGGTGGGCAGCTCCTCTTTGTCCTGCCCTGCTTGTACTGGTGTGAACTCAAATTTTTGGTGTATGCTCCTGTAGAAAAGGTTGATCCATGTCAGCCCCTCACCCTCTATGTTTGTTTTAAATGTTAGTAAATACAAGAGCCTGACGCTAACTCCACAGTCTTCAGGTCAGCTTCTGGGAATGGTCTGTTCTTTTAGCAGCTGGAAGCTTTCCCCTAACCTTCAAGATCAGTGTCAAGCTCTCTCCTGCTAATATTGCATGGGCTGTGTGGAAAGACACATTCTCTGGCTTTCCTACTCTTTCTACCAATGGGCAAGAAAGAAAGGAACTTACACCTTGCACACCACAGTGTTCTGGGAATGATTGCACCAGGAGAAGTCCAGATGATCTATTTTAACCCTGTCAGTCACTACCAACGTTCTACTTCAACTGAGACAATCTTCACCAATGTTTTGGGACCCCCCAGCAGGAGAATTTCTAAATTTTCAGATGCTACATCTAATTTGTCATATTCCACAGAACCCTTCCTTAATGTTGGGACATCTCAACAGGACATCCATCTATGAGGTAATCACACCAGACTCCATTATAAAAAATGGATAAAATAGGCACTTAACACTGTTATTTGTCTACCTTTGGATGACAATGTTTTTGGATGAGCTGAAATATGATCAACACTCAGGCAGAATTAACACTCTTCTGAAAAAGAGGGCAGTAGCCAATGAATATGGATGAACAGATTTTCCATTGTTTTACTCCAAGTTTTATAGAGAATAAAATAAACGTTTGGTCTGAAAAAGAACATTTAAACAGAGGCAACTTGTGCTTGAGAAATTTTTACATCAAAAACATGGGCATATATTCTCTTTATGCATATGCATTTACAAGAGTGACCTGAGTAGGAATTAACTTCCAATCTTTTGAGGGGTCTTGGCTTTTAGATTTACTTGTATATTCTTCTTACTAGTTTAAAAAAATAATCTTCTGGTCATGTCTGCCATGAAGCACTGATTATTTGAAAGTGTGTCTATTAGGTGTTAACCTGCAAACAGAAATTCACTTTCATCAATCTTGAAGGAGAAAAGTCATATGGATTAGCTTTAGATATTCCTTGACCAGTGAGGAAAAAATGGCATTTAGCCTCTATTTTTACATAAAAACCATTCATTAAACAACTGCATAAGCAGAACTATGTCTTTTTATCAAAGGTCCATTTCCCTACAACAGAAATAAATAAATAAATAAATGAAAAGCACCATAGCAAACCCTAGAAAGAGGTTCTGAGACTACCTTTTTTTTATTTTTATGTAGTACTAAAATTTTTTCATGTCATACAATTCATTACTAAGATGGAGCACCAGACGAATGCTCTGGATTATTCTTATTTTTGGGGAGCCTTGCTATATTGTTGTCATCTCTAGAAAAATGCTGTGCTTGCCTGAGCAACTCCTTCTGTATTTGGGGGTCATTGTTTCTTCTAGTCATGTAGTTAGTTGTGCATAGGAAATGAAGGGATTGATGCTTACTAACACAGTTATACTTAAAATTATTGTAATTTTCTCCCAGTCTGTGAGAATAAAACTAAGTTATTTAGCATAGCTTTTTTCTGTCCAAGTGAACTAAAATTAGTAAAGCCAAAATAAGTAATACACAAGGTTAGAAAAATATAACTGCTTCTCGAGCTGTTGAAATCAAAATAGATCCTACCTTAGACACATTTAACAGTCTGAAATTAGAGTCTTAACTGATAGAAAAAGACATAACTCTGTGACAGCCAAAGGCAGTTTATCTAAGCTGAGGATCTCTTTTACAATATTTTTCTCAAATGATGTCCCTAAGCTATTAACATGACTAACAAGGAAGTCAAAATCTGCCCTTTGGCCACCAATTATGACCTGATGTGTAGCACCCTAACTGAAGTCATATTTCAAACTGAACATACAAACTGTGAAAAGCCTTGAGAATCTGGTTAGGAAACTAACAATGTGACTAAACTCACAATTTGAAAGTAAAGAAGCAGTTGGTTTGCTTGCCTACAGAGAATGTGCAAGCAGATTTTATTATGAAAAAGCTCAAGTCCTCCAGGCTTAGTGACAGCTGAATCCTACAATATGCTCCATTTTGATAGTAACTCTTTAAAGAGATGTATGTCTCCTTTTCCTGTTAAGGATAGGTGTTACGTCTTCACTATCACTGGTGCTGAGTATAAAAGCTTCCATCATAAAGATGAAGAGCTGGATAGTTACTCTCATGTGGCTCTACTAGATAGGTTTTTATAATCTTACTATGCTCCAGAATGTCAGGCATTTCTTTATTTCAAAATATGTAGAAGGATACAACTCATAAGAAAGGAAATTAGAATTGGAGGAACAAACTCAACTTTTGAGCAAATATATTTTCTTTGCTGTCCTGTATCAGTTCACCTATTTCTCTACTGCCTTCTTTATGCTCCAAAATTCTCAATACCTTTCTGCAGTGTCTAGGGGGAGTAACTGAGTTTGTTTGTTGTTTCAGTTTTGTGGTTTTCCCCTTGCAAACTGATGGATTTTTTACTTGTTACAGCTGGGGATGTTACAGCTGTAGATTTTTGAGGTTAAAAATTAAAATCTTCTTTTTAAATACCATAGGTCATTTATTTCCCCTACTCATACAATTTCTTAGGGCTGGAAGTGCTGTCTTTGTCTTCCACAAGGGCAGCAGCAATTATGGATGGATCACTGAGAGACCTAAGCATACATTTTTTGGGAATTGTAAACTTCTGGAAAGACATAGGAATTTCCATAATTTTTTTATTACTTCTTGGGAGATAATTCCACAAAGAGTATATAAACTACCAGTTAGGAGACCTTGATCATTAACTAACTGCTGTTAGCAGGTGCAGTTATTCACACAGAGACTGAATCTTCAACGGAGATTTTCTTTAAGTCGTGACTCTTAAATGTGGGAGCAAGGTCCACTCTGTTAAATGATACACAAATATTGCTCAGAGATCAGTTATAAAAGAGGACTGAAGTGCATAAATGCTTTTGAAGTGCAAAGGACTTCTGAATCCAGAGGTCTTCTTGTTTGCTGTTCTATAGTCTCTTCAGTGAACACAAGTTTTTACATGAAACTTCCCTACATCCTTCCTGTACTATTGTGCCCACTGTCTCCTTAGGCAAGCTGCTGGGTGCCTTAGCTTCAGAGTTGCACAAAGTCAGTGGCTACAGCCCATGGACAACCTGGTCTGATAGGAATCCACTAAGGTACAGTTCATCGCAAGTAGTACCCTTCCTTCCTCCATTCTTTATTGTCTCTCATTGATTTGGTGGTGTCTTATTTTCCTCTTTTTTTTTTTTTCTTTTCCAATCTCTTGGATAGATTTTCAGTTAGGAGATGGCATATTTTCTAAATTCACAAGGATCACACATCTTTGCAGGAAGCCTCTGAAACTCTGGGGTCACTTTCTGATCAGACAACAACATGCTCAGGCAAAATCTGCTGTATAGGATTTAGAAGAAAGGAAGAAGAGACAACATAGAAAATGTTTACACAATGTAAACATAAATGCACAAAGAGGTATTTGTTTAAGGACGTAGCAGCCTTCTGTTGTAAGAGGTAGCTGGGCAATAGAGTGGAACTTCACAGTTTTTTTGAGAAAGGTTGAATAGTTATCAAAACTGAATTTGAAGTCGAGAAAATGTAGTATTTGACTATATACTGAAAGCTCCAGGTCTCAATTCTCACTGAGGATAGGCAGCTTGGAACAGAAGTGTACAGCCCATGAGTATATTTCTGTGAGTGGTGAAAATGAGTGAAATACAGCATTTACTCTAGGATACTGAGAGCCTATTGTCTCTACTGTCAACCTATTGTCTCTACTCTCTCTGCAGGCCTTACTCTTTGCTGTTCTCTCTGGCTGGACTGCAATGGCAACTTTGCTATTTACCTTTTTTTTTCCTCTCATAGGTATGGACAGCTGCAGAGCCACATATGGCAGCTTGCTATTGTCAGCCACAAGCCAGGGACTGCTGCTTTCTTCTGCACAACAGATAAACAAGCTGAGACTCAAGTATATGTTGGGGAAAAGAAAAGATTTTTGAGCACGGATAGTAAAGGGATTTAGTCTAAAATAATTGACTGTTCTTCAAGCATAAGCTCTAAGTGCTGGGGATTAGTGTTCTGTTTATTTATTTTTCCTTTTTGATAAGTCTTCTGTTGGCAGTGTGTTTCTCATTTAATTAATACCACAGACAGTAAATCATTTCCTTGTTTCCAAATTACGACAGCTTTAGCCACTTTTAGAGTAAGAGCTGTTGTAGTGTGAAAAAAAATCCAAACAAATATATGCTTCAAAATGATTATTCCACCCTAGAGACTCAATTTATACAAAACAGATTACCAGAATACAGTAAAATTCCCATTAAAACATAAGTCATCCATTTTCTGTTGAGTGAAGCATAACTTAAATTATGAGGATTTAATTATAGTAATGATTATACTGTTGGGGTTGAAAGGTGATTCATGTTCTGAGCTTGATTTTTTGTGCTTCCTTTTCTGTATTTCTCATTAGCTTTGCTCTGTAGGTTCCCAAAAATCTTTCTCTTATCAGAGTAACAGAGTCACTCCATAACCATGATTTTGTTTTCCCAGAAGCTGGTTGAATTTTGAAGGTATTCAAATAAGATGTTTTTTAAATACAGAGCATGTCTCTAGTTACTGCAGTAGCTCACACTTGGCACCTAGGGATCTGCAGGGATTGCTCCACAATGGTCTGGCATGCAGGAGTGCCATTTTGAAAACACTTCCTACTTGCAGATTTCCCTGCCACGGGAGCGTGCTGCCCCCAGCTCCCTTCTTCCCTCCAGCTGATTGGTGTCTGGAGACTGACCAGCTTCCCTGTGGTTTCTCAGAACAAATATTACACTTTAGCATATTTATCCCCTCTTCCTATTGCTTAGCACCCTTATTCCTCTTTGTCTGGCTTTGCCCTCTGCCTGGAGGGAGTGCTGGGCTGCCAACAACCTATTCTGCCCAATGTGTGCCAGCACCCCACCCTGCAAAATGTGTGCACCTGTGGAAGCTCACAGCCACTGCCTTGGCGTCACCTCATCCATGCAGGGCAAGGAAGGAGCTGGCTCATCAGTCACAGCCCAGGGAAGGATTTGGCCATCCCCTCAGAAAGGGGCAATATGCAGCTGGAGAGGGAGGAGCTGCAAGTGTAAACCAGAGCCAGCCCAGCGTGTCTGCTGGCACGGGGTCACAGGATGACACCCTGGCAATTCAGGCAGGACGGGGCCTCGGGAGGTCCCTTGTGCAGCCCCTGCTCAAAGCAGGGTCAGCTCTGAGCTCACACCAGGCTCCCTCAGAAGGTTCCCCCAGAAGCTGAGGTTGAATGGTTTGTTCATTTGAGAAAATCACCCGGAATCTTTCCTTTAAATTTACACCCTTTACAAACTGCTGCCAGCATACCTGTCTGGGGCTAGTTTTCCACCACCTTTAGGTATATAAATATTTAGTCCTGTACTCTCAAGGACCACAAGGCAAAAGGAAAGCTTAATTCTGATTTGGCATCTAAATTAATGTTATGATTTTCACATTTTGAAATTATTTGTCAGGCTTCCTAGAAAAGATGTGTCTTTGTAACACATTATTTCTCTTTCAACTGATCTTTAGTAACTTTGCTAGTCCTTGATAGCTTTTATTTTCAGAATCCAAATATTTTTAGCCCGCTGTGTTTTAGGGGAATGAAGGTGGCTTTTAAACTCCTATATATTGGGATTACCATACATGCCATATGAAATTGAAGTTAGAGGGACATCTTTCAGTTCAAAGTTGTCTTCTCCTCAGGCAAAGGGAACAAATTTACCTATGCAAGATTTCAGTTTTAACACAATAATTTAAATCAGTATTCATATACTGAAATTCATATGAAAACCTTTCCAATCAAACAAGGGTCAAAATTTTTCTTTTGTGCATCAGATATTTTTATTCTTGAGATAGTTTTTAAAACTTCCTTTGAATATTAAAAGCCAAAGTTCCTAGAAGATTCCTGACATAATAGAAATAATGAACCTTTCTTGATAGGACTTTTTCTGATTTTTTTGATCATGACACAACTACAAAAAGAAACCCAAACCCAATTTAGTAATTTTTTAATTTTTTTAGGTAGGAATTAATTTTGGTAGAAATAATTCCTACATCTAGGTAGGAATTTTGTTCTTCCACAGGTAGACAAAAAGACTACTTGGATGGTAAGAAGTGCTTATTTTCTTAAGAGCAGACCAGAGAGGTAAGCCTGTTTTTTTCATAAAAAAAGGAGGGTTCTGATGGTGTAGGTGAGTTACCCATAAGGGAACAGAAAAATTATAGCAGTAGAATAGAACTGATATAAGATCATCAGACATAAAAAACCAGTCAGGAATAAATATAATCTTGTGACTAAAAGACTTCTGAGAGAAGCAGAATCTAGAGTACTTTCCAAAGAGCATGCGTTTACCTTAAAGCTCAGCAAATTTACAGAAGAGATTACCTGATACAATACTTGCTGCTTTCCCCAAAAGATGCCTTCCATTCCTTTAATCTCACAATTCTATTTCCTAGCTATTTGTCAACTGTCTTAATATCTAAATAATTTGTATTTATAATTTACAAATTAGAAATTATAATTTATAATTATAATTTATAATCCCTTCTTTAATATTTAGCAGCTCTAGGAGAAAAACATTGCTGGGGGTATCTTAGATAATCCTGGAGTAACCCCATGTCCTCCACTGTTGAGAATACCAAACTTCTTTCTGTTGGTATTGATGGAGCTGATTCTTAGAAGTGTTTATTTGACATCTTTGATGGGCACATGGGCTTGCTTATTCATGACATGGAACATCCTGTGTCATTATCACAATGTTTCTTCTAATGCTATCTCCTAATAAAAAACCCCTTTTACCTAATTCAAAAATTCAAAATTCTTTGGTTTGATAAGCTGTCCTGAAATTGACTAAAAGAATGTAAGCTAAAAAAGGATGTTCTAACGATGGATCTGATGTGTCCCTTAAGCCTGCTTGATGCTTTTATCACAATTTGTTGGTGGTATTGCAAATTCATTTGACTCTTTGTCATAAAAACCTGATGCTGTGTAAATCTGTTTGCAGTATTACGACAGATAATTTTTTTAAAAAAATGCTATAACTTGAAATAACCAGTGATATCTAAGTAGTGAACCAGCAAACAAAGAAATCTAAAAGCAATCAGATCCATTTCACTCTTTGCAATGTGTTACTACATTTGTCTTTCAGCTGCGGTCCTAATCTGAGTACTAAAATAGAGAGTATTGGGATCTAAAATAATGTACAAGAAAAAAGTAATTTACATAAACTAAGGAGTTTTTTATGGCAAGAAAAACAAACCGCTGTACCTAAATTATTGTTATAGCATATATTCAGAATAAATTGTTAGATCTTCTGGTCAAGAAACCTAATCAATTTTGTACCATTCATCACCTCGCCAGAATTTACAAGAAATATAGTTGGTACCTTGATAATGTGTTTATGGCAATAAACCAGACCTCTCTAGATAAATACCTAAATGAAATTAGGATTTCCAGGTGTTATAAAATAAAATGCAAACAACATCACTTCTACATGTGAGGAGTAGCACATAAGAAGGTATTGTCATATAAACAAAAAATACAGAATAGGAGATATTAATCACTTGGTTGTAATATTCGAAGGTATATTCTCCTTTTGGGAATATATAGATATATATAACTTTCATGTCTCTATCAAGGCAAACTTTTGAATGCATAGAATCCATAAGTCTGTTTTTCTTAATCTTTCTTTATTATACCTGACAAGTTTCCTAGTGTTCATCACTTCCATAATTCCACTGATGCTCTTTTACTGCATGTCTTGGTAAATTTGTCTGATCCACATACCATCTACAACTGCTGCAGTAAATGCTGTCAGTAGCTGAGGAAGTGTGACTTCTATAAAGAGTAGATATATCTCTCTTTTCTTCTCCTACATTATCCAAAAACTTTTTTATTTTCTGCCACAGCACACAGTTTATTAATGCCAAAATTACAATATTCTATTTGACAGAGTGGTTAACACTGGCACTTTTATAATGGTAAAATAAACTTAATTAATATGTCATTCTGAGGTGTTGAAGGTGGGGTGCAGCTTTGAAGCCTTGTGGTTGGAATGTCTTCTTAGGAAAGGCAAAAATAAAATCTATGCAATAAAGTTCAATTGCATTATTTGTACATTTAATTGGCAGAGGAATAAATTCAGATACCAGAAACAATCTTAACCAGGAACTTTAGTTTATTTCCTATTTTTAAACTATTTCAGTCTATTTCTATTTTAAACTGTTTCAGCTCTGGAGACTGACTCGTTAGGGGAACTTTTACACTTTTTCCAGTGTATGGAAAAGAATGGCAAAGACAAAATTGTACCTTAGTCGTAGTAATTTATGGATCATAAAACTAAAGAAAAGCTGTATATACACGTGTGAGAATGCATTGTCAAAACTGCCCAATTCCTTCCATATTGTCTTAGTTTTGCAGAGAAGAATATTATACTGTGCTAGTAATTTTTCCTCACACTAATATTCTTTTCCTCACAGGCATTTATCTCTATTTTTATCGTCTACAGGATGATCTAATCTAGAAGCATGTGTTAAGGAGCATTTTATGCCTTCTGTATTACTAGAAAGATAAATATTGCACAGTGTAAGCTGTTAAATTCAGCCTGGACAAGAAAAATTCTTAATTTTAAATCTGGAAAAATTTTCCAAGTTATCTTCTATACTAGTGAGACAACAAGGCTGAATGAGTTGGAACTACTTAATGAACAATATACCTGCAATAGTTTAATAATAATTTTTAACATATTAAGAAATATTTTTTTCAATTTTCATTAATTTCATTTGGTCATTAATTTAATTTAAAAAATAGCCTATGCCAGTTGGTTGGCTAGGAATAGGGATTTTTTTTTATTTATATAATTTCCTATAAAAGTCCACATACACTCTGTTGTATGTAGCAATAAAAAGCATTCACTGCATTTACCATAAATTACATAATATTTTACTTCTCATCATTTTCCTGAGCTTCTGCTTCTCATACTACAAACAACCTTGCAGGCACTCTGCAGTGACAATGTAAAATTTAGTATCAAATGCCTTTTACTTCTCCATTCCCTCACTCAGCACTTCAGTGCTTCCAATATTTATACTGAAATATGGCGCATCTACTGGGCAAGAAGAGGGGTTTTTGGCACATTTCAACATTGCCTGCTCAAGTAATTTTTATTATTAATATGGGGAAAACTTAATTAAGCAAAAGTTTCAATTTATTTTTGCATTCCTGTCTCAGGAATTTGTAAAAAGGATTAAGCATACTAAGAAGATGTGGGCTCTGTATCACTGAATGCAGGCGTGTATGTAAACAGCAGCTAAGGAACTGTTTTTCCTTATGGCCTCTCTTTTGCAACATTTCTCTAATCCCAGGAGAAATGTTGAGCAGCAGCAACAGTGTCTATGTGGATGAGTGAAAGAATGCATTTGCTGAACAACACTGACCAGCTAGGTATTTTCAGTCAGCACAATTCACACACTCTCACCCTTGTCACACTTCCCAGCCTGGTCTGGTGATTGCTATACAGAGGAACTGAGAGCATTGACAAATTCTTGTCATCAGTGTACTGCAGAGGTACACAGAAAAGGTGAGAAATCCCATGCTGTAAGGGAACCTTACAAAATACTAAACAGTAAAATTACCTAAACTAAATATCAGCCTGTTTACCATTTTATTTTAATATCCATCTGTTTGCCATTTATACCAATTTAACATTTCCATGTTATTTTTATTTAATTAAACATGCTTACACCTAAAGGTACAGTAAATATTTTTAAGCTTCTCCATGCACTCCACTCTGCACCATCTGGCCTCAAAGCCAGATAATACTTACTAGCACTTCTAATTTATATATAATTTTATTCTGAATGATTCAGAGGGCTCTGTGATTGCTTTATGCTTCATAATTTCTGAATGCTTTAGAAAATATCTCAAGAAGAGGAATGGTGACTTCACAAGCTCCACCAGAACCAGAACTCTTTGAAAACCACTGATGCAGGTTCAAACAAAGCTTCATTCCATATCTCCAAGCCACAAGAGACAGTAGAAAGGAAACAAAGCAGAAAACAGCTTACTTTCTGGCAGTAGCTGGTTCTTTCTTTAGCACTAGATAGTTAGCCTTTTATGACTTCATTCAACTAATTCAGGAAATGTTAACTATCAAGCTATATTATTTCAAGCATGAGGAGAACTGTACCAAAAAAAAAAAAAAAAAAAAAAACAAAAAAACCAAAAAAAACCCAAACAGCAAACGAAAAACCAACAACTTCTTTTAGATTGACTGTACTGGAGTTCTTTAGTTTACCAAGTGCTTCTTTAGAATTTGAGTTAAATAGTTACATGCCAGAGCATTACACAGATTTTTTTCAAAATACTGTCCATGCCTTGAATTTTCCAAAAGTTTTTGCAGATTTCTCACAGTCCAACAATTAAGTAATAACACACTGTCTTGAAGTTTATGTAACTTGGGAATGGGAAAGTAGGGAAAGACTTTCTTCAACAAATGGCAAGTTCATTGAAAATTGAGGGTTGGGAACATCTGAAACTTTTCACAAAATCAAGACAAATGTATCAACATATTTTTTAAGATAGCTGAAAAACTTGACAGCAAGCAATAAAATTCATTGAACTCTGAATAAATTCCTGATCCTAATTTAATTCTGCTTTACACCAGGCTTCTCATGATGAGCCTTAGACTTTTGATTGCTCTACTCTCATGGTCCAAAGACAACCTACATCCAAAGACAGTTTTGCAGGTATCACACCCTCTTTTGATGACCTCGGACTGCCATGTCTGACACATGTGAAATCCACCACGTTAGGAGAGGGCACTGTACACACTGAGCAGACTGACATCCTAAGGAGTTCTAGGGTTATTAGCCCTCCCTTCAGAAGAGCTGAGACTGTCAAGCTAATATGTCTGAGTAGATTCAGTCAACAAAAGTGTTTCTCATGAGTTTTATTTCCTATTGCAAATTTTGGCCAAATTTTAATGTCATATTCTGAGGATTGAATCACTCAACTCATATATTACAAGACATGTATTTCATATGAGAATAAATTTGCAATATAGCATACCACTCTGAGTTGTTGGAGCTAGGCACTATATAGGAGATTTACTGATAATTTCAAGCCCTCACTGAGCATACACTTTAGTAGTGCATTGAATATGTCTTCCTTCATTGGAAAAGGGGAGGGAAAACAAGTACAGCAAGCAAAAAATATGACTTTCATTTGCAATTGAGGCTGAAGTAATTACGTTTGCAGCTTGAATTTTAAATTTTTGTTGTTACTCAAGTCTTTAGTCTGCTTTTAATTAAAACTTGCATGTTGGTTGAAAAAATAAAGCATATTTGCATAGAAATAGCCATGGCAAGCAGAAATCTTAGTTTTAAGTCATTTTAATCACTTTCCTGGACTGGCAATTATTTCTAGTTGATCCATTTGAATTGGATTCCTTGCAGCAATTGATTATATTCACACCAATTGATGTTTTCCCTGGGACTGAGAGATCATGTGTACATGGATATCTCCAGGAGGGAGCAAACAGTATTTTTTATCACAGCCTAACAATTAACAGAAAATTTTAGTCCATCTTGCTTGAGCTCCGAAAAAATAACATTATAATTACTTGTAGCTCTAGGTAACGAAAATATTTGATATTGTAGTGAATCAGTTTTAGTGAGGCATAAGTCAGCTCATGATATATATGCTCTGAGCTTTAGCCTTTAATAGTACTATAGACATTAATAAGAAAGGCAAGGTCAATTCTACTGCATCTGCTGTTTGCTTCATGCTACAGGCAGATAACCTGGGAGACAGAGCCAGCAGAGAATCCAGCTAATGAACTCCCTTGAGACTGACACTTTTCATAAGCTGAAAAACAGAAGATTGCTATTAGCAACCTCAGTGATGGAAAAATAGTTAAGAGTATACTTTGCTGCTAAAATGTCTTAAAAAGGTGACAAAACTAATCCTCTTCAATGCAAAGAACCTGTACCATGTTCTAATTTAAACTTATAATTATTTTTCAAGCTGAAAACACTGAACAAAAACTGGATTTCTTCAGACTTCTTATGAGTGTTGCTTTATATTTGCTTCCTCCTTAAATTTTCAAAGAAGGAAAAATGAATATATTATAAATTACAGAAAACGCCCCATTTTTAACTGTGAAAGAACAAGAAACTTGGTCTGGAAATCTACTGATGCTGTGACAGTTCCTAACTGACAGTGATGTTTTGGGGTCATGTGGAATACCTGTCTAGCGCAGTGTAGCAGAGTTTTCCAGAGCATTTTTACTTCTCTATTAAAAACATATTTAGTAAGAAAACTTCACTAATAGATGGAACACTCAAAGAATTCATTAGCATAGTGCATTACACTCAGAAATATTAAATTAGCTGTTTTGGAGTGCTCTGAAAATATTTCAGAGGATGTTTGATGCAGGACTGATTTGATTTACAGTCTGAGAGGTACCCAAAGGATGTCTGAGTTTGTAAACTTTGCAGAGTTATGTAAGTTGCTATGTTTGCACCCCATTGCAATTCCTGCTCTTTAATTTAATCTTACATTTAGCTGAGCATTTTGTAGGATTGCTTCACATATTTTTATTTTATAGATTCACATTGTGCAGGCATGAAAAAAGCAAACATGTGGGAAGGTAGTCATACGGACTTGAGTGTTTAATATGGAGGAGGTGAGAAGAGGAAAGGAAATTATGACAAAATGTAGTACCTTACATGCTCACAAATGTCTTCAAATTTCTGTTATTTCTGTTTGGGGTTCTGTCTGAGAGATATAAAAATAAAATGATGAATGAAATAAAGACATTGTTGAAATGCTAGGGAAAATATTTCTGGTAAATTAGTAAGAAAAATTACAGAAAATCTTTGTTGCAGAAAGGGACATTTGTGAAAAAACATCTTTATCCCAAGTGTGAATGCTGGAGTGGTGAAAAATCCCAAGCAGCATTTTTATTCTGCTCATCTTACTTTGCCTACATAGCAACTTTTCAAGAAATTAAAATTACTTTTTCCAAAAGTTGGGAAGGAGTAACTCAAGAAGGTTTTCTAGCTTCAGGCAAGCATAGGAAATGGAAAACTTTGCTGGAGAAATTGAGATGATGTCAGTGTGGAAGGCAGAGGTTTAGGAGTGAAGAGGAGGAGATAGGCAGGAGTTTACATTTCACGGTTCTTAAAAATCATTAATTTTGCACAGGTATAACATAGTCCTAGACAAGATTTACCACTGAAGCCTGTTGGTAATGCCTGTGTTGCCAAGGGCATGGGAATAGGGAAACTCATGGATGCTGTTGGCAATATTTAGTTATCTACTTCTATAACTATAACAATAACATTTAGGTTTCTTTTAGCACACACATCAGAACTAAACTCAGTTTTGTCTTGATGCAAAAAGGCTTAGGTTTTTTCTTCTTTTTTCCCCCCTTTGTTTTCCTATTTCATCTTTCTGTTTCTATGTCAGAGATCAAAGGCCAGAAAAATACCAAGATGTATATTTGGAGGGAAGGAACAAAGGAGGACAGAAAAGCTCTCTTTGCTAGGTGTGACTAGCTTGCAAATTGTGATGGTGGATAGTGAAGTGATGACAACCCTTCTCTCTAAATGACTGTGGGAAGTGCCACCTGAAGTCCCACACGTGGATTTAAATTCTCCAGTGTGTTTAGGATAAACCAAACAGAGAAGTTCTGCGGAAAAAGGGAGGACCAGACCATACACACTCCAATGAATGCCAAAGTCATACCTGGGTCAGAATTCACACTGGATCATCTTTCACTGGTTCCTCTTGAGCATATAGCCCAAGAGACTTCTACTTATCTAGTCTCCAAACAGAAAGAGTGAAAAGTCTCCTTCCCTATCCTTCATATATGGGAATTGATCAAAATAACATAAGATTTGTGCATTTTTTTTTAATGTTCAAAACATTTCTAGTATAACATACACTGGAGTGCCTGATATTGAATGTTAACTTTCAGGTCAGATTCCATATCCTGTGCAGCAAGAACCACAACTACTGGGCTTCAGTTCAAGTGCAAGTTATGATAAATTTAGCAAGAGTAATTAATACAATATTATCTGTATTCCTTTTTCAAGGTATTTATGTAAGGTGTACAGGAAGGACAAGATTAGGTAGCAGGTCTGTTATGTCTTTGTGTTTAACTGTGTGGAAACTCAGGAGACAGAGGCCTCTGGGTGCAAAACTCTTCACTAGCTTCACTTACTCAGAAGGGGAAGGCTTAGATATTCAACGTTTCAATAAATATAAAACTCAGTCCTATATATTCGTTGGACCCCTACATTCATCACTTTCTCTGTGTGGATTCAAGAAGCATCAGAACTGGCCAAGACAACTCACATTTTAACTGGACAGTTGGCTTTACCTAATTGCTTCAAATGGAAACAGAGAATTAAAGAAAGTAATTTCTACATATTAACTTTTTCATAAATCAAATGCTTGGGCAGTTACATTCTTCTGCACTATACAAAAAGTTCTACATACTACTTTTCACATTCTTTTTCATTATACATGAAATAATTTGAGGGACAAAACCCCAAATTTTTGGAAGTAATGATGTTATTCACAAGAAAAATGTGGGTTTTTTTAAATGATCCCTCATTTAAATTTTGTTATCAACTACAATCTAATGCCATAATTCTGCACTGCATTTTAACTTAAATTTGTCATTGGTTAAAAATTAAAGTGACTGTAAATTATCTTTAATCTCATGAAAACGGTACCTAAAAATAATAATAATAATGATAATGAAAATAATAGCTTTAAGTTTAAAAAAATCTACATAGATCTTCATTACATATAAATGAAATGCAGAGTTGGAGGGCTAAATGCAATTCTTAAAAAGTCCTGTCTTGATTTTTAATTCTAGTGACATTATACATAAAACAAGATAAAATGTGCATTTTCTATCAGCCTTCTTAATCACCGTAGTAGTTACTATTGGCCAGACAAGTACTTATGAAGTATGGCATTGCTGTCGGCAAAACTATTTATCTGCATGACACTGTATGTCACTTTTGAACTTCGACTTGACACCCATAAAATTACATTTTCATCACACTGAAAGATCAAGCTTTCTGTGCTGACTCACTTGGGTCAACATTTTGCAAATGACTGGATTTTCCACTTGAACCATAAACCCTTGTGAATAATTTTGTGCATTGATGTCTGATAGCCTAGGGCACAGATCATAATTTCTGAGCTAAAGAAGAGGTGTGAAAGCAAAATTAATTTCTTTTTTGCATATCAGATTACTGTATGCTATTCCAAATTCCTTTCTCGTGTGGTGATTGTTAAAAGTCTTACATACTGTTAAATTAGATGAATTTGCAGACACTCTAAAACTACCTAATTCCCTCAAGACTTATCTTTAGTGTCTTTATAGTAATTTGAAATATCAACCACCCCAGCAGACTAAAAGCTTTTAATTGATAATGGATTTTTTTTTCTTGATGGGAAGCCTTTGGCTTGATTTCCAGGTAGTGTTTGCAAACTCAGCAGATATATGAATTTCAGATGAGCATGAAAATAGAAAAACTGCTGGTTTTTTTCCAGTTTACTGGAGTGATTGGTGGTGTTTCATCTATCTGAGCATCTGCAGCTTCAAGATGGATGAGATGTAACACACAGCTGGATAGTTGATCTCAAAAGAGCAATAGCCCATTGTGCCCGATATGCCCTGTTATCTGAAATGCTGGCTGAAAGTCTGCACAAAGCTTTTATATTAAGAAGCTTTAAGTAAGCAATGTAGGCCTTGTCTTTTTTGGATGACAGAATGTCTTCAGCAAAACAAAGCTTTGCTGAAAAATGTTAGTTATCCAGGCTTTCTTAAATGTTTTCCTCCAAACAAAATTTGTTACTCAAGCTTAACCACAGCACAAGGGAGGATATCAGGTGACTGTCTAGGATTCCTTTCAAGTTTACAGAGACTGGTTGTTGGGAGAATTTGCAGAATCCATTGGGATCTAGTTTAGCCCAAAACACCTCCATACCCCCAGATAAACCAGCCTTGCAGCTGTCTGCAGATGCTTTGTGGAACTGATATTCTAAGACCACTTCCACGAATACCTTTCAGGAAACCTTCAAACCTCCTGTCATTGTCTCCTGTGGGCAGTGTTTAATCCAAGAAACAGGAATGACTTACAGTAATGTCTCACCTAGAGCTCTCTACCAAAGAACGGGACCATTAACCTACTTCACTCTAAGGTCACTGTGTATGATGTGGTTTCTACACAAATGTGCCACATCAGTCTCCAGCTGGGTTTGACTTTCAGCCATGTGCTGTCTGCATGCTCATCCTTCCTTAGGGTGTTTGCTCTGTATGTGTGGCTGGGTCAGTGTTGGTGACACATGGATGTCTTGCTGCAGCTGAGCAGTGCTACAAAGCATCAAGGCTGTCTCTTCCCACCCACGTCTCCAAAGTTCACTAGGCTGGGGGTGGGCAGGGTGCTGGGAGGGGATGCAAGAGAGCTGACCCAGAATGACCAAAGGGATCATCCATGCCATGTGGTGCCATGCTTAGCAACAAAAGCCAAGAGAGGGGGAGAGGAAGAGAGGAGGCAGAGTTTTGCAATGCAACCACTATGCATAGAAAGGCCTTCCTTCCCAGGGAGTCTCTGGACATCACCTGCTACTTCCCATCATAGTGGGAAGTAGAGAATAAACAATTTTGTTTCCCTTTGCTTCTATGTGTGGCCCTTCGCTTTTCTAGACTAAACTACTTTTTTTTGATCCATGAGGTGTTCTTCTTATTTTCTTCCCCTGTCTTGCTGAGGAAGGGTGAGTGACAGATCAATGTGGTGGGCATACAGGGGCCACCACAGTCACATGCAAACTCACTTCTTTATTGCATACTTGAAGGCAGCTGGCAAGGCATCAGAAAACATGCAGTGTCTCCACCATGTATTTTTTTACAGCTTACGAGGTATAAAACTTCCATTTCCTTTGTGCTTTTCACATGTCAAGGGAAAGAAAGATGCTTGCCAGATACAAGTATGAAGAGACATTCTGAATATCAATAAACTCAGTTTCTACCTTCTATAGGGGAATGAAATGAAAACAGCTACCTACAGATGTAAAGCTATGGATGAGTTGAGGAAAAGAAATCAACAGATCCCTTGAAAATGCAGGAAAATTAGGAGCTGATTTTATGTTTGACTGGGCATGATCAGCAATGAGCAAAAAATATAAAATAGATTATGCACACAAATTTGTCTTCTGTGCCTTAATATTACACTTCTATAGATGATTTGAGAAAATTTACTCAGGATTTGAATTGTGGCTCCCTTCTTTCCTCTTCACACAGCAATTGCTGGATGTCAAATACTCCCAGAAAACTCGAGGTCTGTGATCCAAGTCTTCAATCAGTGATGGACTTTTCCTATGAGTGAGTACAAGACAAGGTACAGCCTCAAAAGTGGGTCAAGTTGATCTTCCAGAATCCTTTTCACTCACAATCATAAAGCAAATACAGATTTTCTCCTCAGTAAAAGGGATATATAAGCCTGTCATTCTGATTAATTGTATAAGATGATTTCTTCACTGCTGGCATTTCCGTATCTCCTTTGACCTTAAAGGATACATAAATTCCCTAATACCCTTGAATTTGCAAGAGTGTAATGGTCAAGATGAGGAATGTGAGTCTTTTTTTTACTTGAAAGATGGTGTTGGGAGTGCTCTGTGCAGTTTTGGGTACCTTCAAGTTTATATTCACTATAATTGTATTTTAAATAATATTAATCTTATCATTTTAACCAGTAGGCACTTTCTATTTTGGTTATTTTTTCTGAATCACTCTTTTTCTCATATAATGCAGGATCATTTTTTTGTCATGCTGTTTTAGCAGAAGCCATTTGTACTGGTACAGCTTCCCATTAAATCTTAAAGTTGTGAATTGCATTTCTTGTATCAGTGAAGCTTTCGGAAGTCTTCCTCTTCATTTCTAATAGCTGTGTCAGGAACAGCAAAAACCATATCATGTGGTTGCTTAAAGCTTTTTTCCCCACACTTACTAGAAAATTCAGTTTTACCACTCAATTTGTTGCCTGATAAATTAAACATTCGTAGATACTTTGCAAACTCTATGATGTAATCCACAGATTGAACCAAGAGCATCATTTTTTGTCTGTGGTTTCTGCAGGGATTTTCACTTCTTTTTTTCCTCCAGTTTCCTACATCTTTTTAATAGATTGATCTTGCAACCATGCATGAAGGATTGTTTCTGATGATGAAAGCATGTGGGCATTGTTGACTGCTGTGCCAGATTGAAGCTAATCTGTTGTCTGGGTTCTGACATATTTCATCTGTACACAGTTTATGTATGTAGTTTGTGGTGATGAAGGTTCCACTTGCTATTAGCAACAGCAGTCATCATCATTAAGAGTCTAGTCAGTCTGTCAGCAGCAGTCTGTACGTGACTTTGTTTTGTAAATAAAGTACACTCAGACTCTTAATACATTGTTTGAGTGTTCTGTAAACTGATAGTGCTTTAAGTGTTTCAGATACATCCTCAGAAAGTTTCGTGCTTTCATTTAAAAATTTGTACTCACCAACTGCTTTGGGAGAAAGTTATTCTGCAGGAGCCTCCACATCAGTTATTCCTTTTTCTAGGTAGCTAATAAGAACTATGAAATCATCAAACTGAGTGAAAGTTTTATCTCCTACTGGATGTTATAAAATTTCATCTTTTTGTTCAATAGTTAAATTAATAACAGTTACATAGTGTGGTAGGCTTCAGTCATGGAAAATTCTGTCCTTTCCTGAGCTATCAAAGATTTATTTTTGCTCACAACAGTCAGACTGGAGCTTTTGCAGCCATACATTTTCCTCAACACTTCTAAATTAAAATCTCATCACAGTTGTTGCTTTCTTTCCCTTCACAGTAAATAAGATATGAGGGAATCACATGTTGTCAGTGGGATTTAAGAATCCTTTATGGTGCTGAGATATGAAGTGTGCTTGCTGTTGTACTTTATGGAGGCATACAGCACCTTTCCTTGTACCTGCTAATGAAAGTCATTATTGCATTGTAAATTCACTCTCAAACTCACTGCATCCTAACTTCCCTATCTAGATGGTGTCTGAACAGACACATTTACTGCTACTTTATGGCATCCCTAGCTACATATTTGAGACTGTGACTGAAAACTGAATGCTTTTGTTAAATGACAAATGTTAAAATATGTATGGAAGGCAAAATCATTTGAATTCAGGACATGAAAAATGTCAGTGCATGTTTTCATGATTTCATCTCACAGCAAACAAACTGGAGGTTTTCTGTTTATTTTATTTTGGGGGTTTGGCCTGCAGTGCTCCTTTCTTCCCATAAGTGTGAAGGACTCAATTCCCTGGTCTGAACTGTCAGAAGGTGCCTTACCAGCATCACAACACCTACTCAGGCTATATGGACACTGTGAGGAGCCTGCATCCAGCTAGTGGTGACAGGACAGGGAGCAGACACAGGACGTACACTTCAGGGATGTGAGGGTGACTTGGCAGGAGCATTTGCACTACTTACAGACTGCTGAGAGCACTGGGGCACACTCAGCCCCAGAACATCCGGATCTCCCCCAGAAGGGGGGTGTGTAAGGGTGGAACCTACACTCTTGGGGTGGGATGTGCATGCAACCATCATTGCTGGGAGGACAAATGTGACTATTGGTATTAGAACAGAATCACAGAATCAGTCACAGAATCACAGGATGGGCAAGGTTGAAAGGGAGCACAGGGGACCATCTGGTCCAACCTCCCTGCTCAAGCAGGGTCATCCCAGAGCATACTGCACAGGTTTGTGTCCTGTCAGGTCTTGAATATCTCCACAGGGGGAGACTCCACAACCTCTCTGGGCAATCTACTCCAGTGCTTGATCACCTGCACAGTAAGAATTTCTTTCTCATATTCAGGTAGAACTCCCTATGCATCAGTTTCTGCCTGTTGCCTCTGTCCTTTTGCTTTGAACCACCAAGCAGAGCCGGGCTCCATCCTTTTGCCACCTTGCCTTCAGATAGACATTCCCTTCAGATACTGATAGACATTGGTGAGGTCACCTCTCAGTCATCACTTCTCCAGACTGAACAGGCACAGCTCCCTCAGCCTTTCCTCATAAGAGAGATGCTCCATTCCTCTGATCATCTTTGTCACCCTCTGTGGGACCCACTCCAGGAGCTCCATGTCTCTCTTGCCCTGAGGAGCCCAGAACTGGGCACAGCACTCCAGATGTGCCTCAGCAGGGCTGAGTGGAGGGGCAGGATCACCTCCCTGGACCTGCTGGCAGCGCTCTTCCTAAGGCAGCCCAGGATTCCATTGGCCTTCTGGCCACAGGGGCACTGCTGGCTCATGGACAGCTTGCTGTCCACCAGGATCCACGGGTCCTTCTCCACAGAGCAAACAGAACACTTTGGGAAGAATTACATTTGGATAGAAATACATAGGTGCATATTAACCTTTATAAGCATCTAATACTGTATTTTATCTCTTATATTCTGCTTTATCTGTTGCAAATATTGATCTTGCTCTCATTGTTCACTGATTGCTGGTTAATTACATGTTGTTAGTAAATCAATAAACCACTTTGATTTTGATTTGGTTAAACTATGTGGACTGAGAAGTTTTTGTCTTTTACCATCTGGTGTAGGAGGTACAACTGCATCCTGTTCCTTATTTTAAAGAAACAAAGGGTTCCTAACTAGGGCAGGAGCTAGACTCTCCCTAGCCCCAATACAGCTTTCTGCTCTGTTTTTACTTTAACTCTGCATAACAGCAAGAGTTTTCAATACTGCTAACTCATTAGTAATCAATGTGAATTCATTTTACCCTTCTATACACTGAGGAGAAATGAGTTAAGCCCAAGTATAGCCTAAGAAGCTGATAAACCTAATTTCTTGAGTCATTGCATGCTTTAAAATGGAGGGCTACACTTACTTGAAAGTAATGAGGTCAGATCAAGTCATAGTCTGATATATTGTGTAAAACATATATGTGTATTTAACTTCAATATAACATTTCTGTGTTAATTCAGACAAAGTTTTCTTCCCTTTAGAGTGTAATTGGTTATTGTTCAATAAATAAGTGTTTCCATTAATATAATTCATATTCATGTACTTCTGGGTTATATTGTAGTCTGCTGAATGTCATGAGTAATAGTTTTTACTGTCAGATTTAAAGTACTTATTAAGTACTTAATAGAACAGGCCTTTGATATGATATTTCCAATAGGGTGATTCCTCAGGTAGGCAGGAACTTTTTCCTCCCTGATCCTCTATCCAGATCATCCTGACCTTAACAAAATCAAATGAGGCCCTAGCCAGGAGGACCATTTTCCATTCTTTTGGGCTATAGCTGTCCTGAATGACAGATTTAACCCAATTAACATATTAATCAAGTTTTACCTGTAGTTTTCTGTATTCCCATTCATCATGAAATCATTTTATTTGTTCATTGTTTTTAGAAGAATTCTTGCTGGGGAAGGCCAGGTCTGGACAAGGTCCCAAGCCTGCAGCCCTGCTGATGTAATTGCAAGTCCCTGCTGGATACCCAGGCATTGTGGCCAAGAAAACTGCTGGTCTGACAGCAGAGAGGGAAAAAAGAGAAGTCAAAGAAGTAGAGAGACTGGAGGGACTGGAGAGAGAATTAGAGGAGGGAAGGAAATGGAGCCTAGGCATTGACGGGCAATTGATCAGGCTGGAAGAACAGGAGTCCGGAATGGGGATTTTATTTTAAGATGGGAACTGGGAACAGAAAGTGGGACAAAAATGGAGCAAGAAGCACAGAGGAAATGGGGGATGACAGTCACTGTGTGACTAAAGCTCTGACTTGGCAGAAAGTAAGAGCATTAACTGCATGCAAGTGAAGATCTCAAGACAGCAACACAGAAAATAAAGAAAAATAAGAGTGTTTAATCTTCTTGTCAAGTCATTTGCTGTATGTCATATAGGAGCCCTGTAGCAGCCAGGTAAAACACCCAGGTCTTCAAGGTAATACATATCTGCCCTCCTCTGGCTACTCTTTTCAAAACTCTTGCTTTATTATTTATGCTTGCCTTTAAGTTATTCCAAAAGAGGAAACAAGAATGTTTTAGAGAATTACTACATAATCCTCAGAGCTCTAGCCATCTTGTGCTAGAGCACTAGTTAAAGGAGCAGCTGTGCAAAAAAAAAAGGGATTATGTAACAAAAGTCTACATCATGAAGTATATAATCTGCTGAGAAAATGAATCTGAATGAGGAGTTTTGACTCTTATGAATTCTTCACTTTGCAACCTCAATAATTTATTTTCCTACTAGGAAGTTTCTCGTCTGAAGTTAGGTATATGTGTTACCCCAGAAGCCCCAAAGTGTTTACAACATAAAAGGACAACTGCTGGTACAAGGATGAAGTTGTGTACTGTATCACAAAACTAGAAGCCAAGCATATACTCATCTGCTTTGTTACCACTTTGGAGGCCTGGCCAGCTGCCCTGACAGGGCAATGGATGTCTTACCAGGGTTACTGCTGACCATGGAAAAAGGAGGCAGCAGATGATTCCTCAGAGAGACAAATATCTAAATGGAAAGGCATAAGGCAGGCAAAAAGTAAAAGGAACTAAATCTTAAAACATTTGCAACAGGACTTGCAGTGAGGACAAGGGCTTTGACCTTGACGTGGTGGAACAGAAAAAGCAAGTGCCTTATCACCCATGCAGCATCTTCAACAGCTGTTCTGGTGTAGATATTCATGTAGATCTTCATATCCTGTAGATATTCATACAGTCTGAAAATTTGCTTGGCCTTTCAATTAATAAAACATTTTATGAGGAATCAGTTGTATCTCTAAGATCTCACCTTTTATGTTGGTTTTAATTAGTTATTAAACAGCCTTGCTTGGACTATACATGCTGAAAAATAATGTGGCCCTTCTGAAATGAATAATCAAAAATAACTTTGCACAGAATTTCCCATCAGACAGAAGCACAGGAACAGCCCTTGCCTCAATGAAGTGTTAATATGCTAGGCTAGGGTAAATTTTTATTTTCCAAAGGTTTCTAGTTTTCCCAAGATACCTCTCCTTAAACTTTCCTTCAAAATTGCTTCCGACATAAAAGAAGAAAATTTTCTTCAAGAATTATCCAGCTATAGTATTTCCTAGAATTAGAGAGAGTTCCTTATCCACTGATGATACTGTTCTGTTGTGCAGAAGTTAAGCACAGTGACAAGTCTCTCTCAGCTCTCAGGTAAGGAGATTGGCATGGTACTCCCACCAATCTCCAGGAATCCTCCACCGAGACTCTACCTACACCAACAGCTGCACAAAAAATAAATGCTTGAGATCAGCCAAAATGAGTGGTCACAGAGGTTCCAAATGCAACATTAACCACCTCCTGTCCCTTGGTATGCCAAATCACCCTTTGGTCCCAGGAATATGTCACACTAAACCCCAAAAGGTTATTGGAAATTAATTTTAAATGTTTTGGCATTCATGAAACTTTGAGGCAAAAGTGGTGTTTAGAAAATTCAATGCGAAAGAAGCATTGGGTCTCCAATTATTTTGATAAATAAAAGTGTGGGGAAAACATCACATGAAATTGAGGCCAATATTTAATGAAATGTGTTCATACATTTTGTCTAGCATTTTAATTATCATGTTACTTTCGTGCCTAGAATATGTAAGTGAACTATAGCTGATGCTGAATAGAATATGATAAAATGTCATTTTTACATCTTTTTATTTTGGATTCAGGATCCATATTCATCAAGAAACACTGCTATAATCAAAGAGAATATATTTGATATATCTTTGATAAATCTTTCTCTGGAAAAATATTGATAGTCTGATTTTTCTAGTGCTTGTTGTTCAAGAAAAAAAATTCCAAGAATTCAGGGCTGTGCCATTCAGATAATGTTTATCAATAGCATTGCAATAAAATATGTGAGGTTGGAATTAAAGACTTTTTAATAGGCTGAAAACAAATACACCATTGGTCTGGAAATGTAAAATTAATCCCTAAGAGTACAGAAAATTACCACCTGTGATGCTAAACTAATACTGGAAAGTGTTGGGGAAATGAGGAACAGTAATGCAGCTTTAATATTTTTCTATGCTGTTATCTCATTTAGTAAGTCTAGATAAGCATTTTGTACCTGCTTTATTGTGATCAATCCAGTTTTCACAGTGGCTCTGCACCACAGCAATCCTCCACTGCAAACTTACAGAGCATGATTTATTTGTTTCATAAATATTAAAAGACACAATATAACTTTTTAAGAAATAATCTGATTAGATTTGTTTGCTGTAAATCACAGCCATAACCTCAAGAGTACATTTTCTTAATGACAAACACATAGAAATCCAGGAACAGCTTATTATTTTGTACAATATATTGAGCAAAGCTTTCCTTCCAGCTCAATAAAAATGATGTCTACAAATATCTTACCTTGTAATTAAACCAAAGAGACAAACATAATTGTATAAATCTTATAAACCCACATTACTGGTTTTCTCAGCTGCTCTATTTTTCTGTTTATTGCTAGATGAATGCTAGAATGGGTGAATAATGTTCAATATCTATATTAATTAAAGTTCATGTCTTAGTTTATACATTGCCTGTAGCAGGCTGAAAAACGTATGCAAATGTATGTAAAACATATATTTATTTTTAGCTCTATAACCAGTTTCTCCAAATGATTTTTGCCTCTGATTCATTCATAAACAGCTTATTAAAAATATAAAATAGGAAATATGTTTTTGTTACATCCACAGGGTAAATTTCTATTTGATTAATTTCACTTCTGCATTTGGTTTTCCAGTACAAATGTACATTTTCCAGTAAAAAATTATTTTCTATAAATAATTTTCATTAAAACAAAAATCAAGTTTAGTCAAACAGTGTCTGTATAAACATGTAAGGATGCATTTAGCATTATTGTGCCATGGAATATCTATGAGCAGGTTATATTTTCTAAATCTCATTAGTTATTGAAAAAAAATTACTTTTGACAACTTTTCAACCTACAGCTTTCTTGTAAAGGTTTCTCTGCAATTATACACACAGTAAGTAGAAAAATGTGTGCCTACTGACCAGCAAAGTGGATATGCTTTCCGGCACACCAAGTAGTCCTATTGTAATTTTCCCTGCTTTATCCTCACAAGTCCCTTTCATGCTGAAGCCAAGGTACAGAAGAGAAGGCACAGTGTGTGCCCCAGCCTGCCCCAGGGCTGGGCTGAGAACTCGAGAGTCAGAAGACACTGCTGGGCTGGATGTGATCTCTCCTGCTTAGCTGTCATTGCTCAAGGTAGCACTGTGTTTTTTTCTTTTCTTGCCTAAGCATGCAATATTTCTGGGTTAAATACTCATCTTTTAAAAACACTGTGCAATTCATAAATGTAAAGTTAAATTTACACAAGTGCTTGCAGGAAAGTTCAATATTGTACTATCAAATAGTCAAATAATAAAATGTTCAAGGCAATCAAATAAGGTGAAATATGAGTATAGATAAGCCAAATATTTTTTTTAAGTTTACTGCTAATGTTTGATGTTTATTGTTGCATATTAGTGTCTGTGAATCTTAGGAAATCCTCTAATATCACATAAGCATTTTTATATCTACAGGGAAGGGCATCTCCCCACAGATCCTTGCAAAGTTTTTTCCCTCATAATATTGTCAGTGTGTTTGGGACACTGTTGCAGTTTTGGGAATAGTCCTCAAAGTCAGCTGTGTCTTGTTGTTGTCTATCTGTCTTAAAAGAATAAACCAAATATTGGAAAAACAAGCAAGTATCATTTTAAGATTTGCATCATGCAGGTGTTGTGAGCAGACAGACTTTTTTTACTCTGATTTTATGCTGGAATTCATTTGCTGCCCTGAACGCGCTCAGAGATACTGACAGATATTCAGGATCTGGGTATGAGCACATCGAAACACAGAGAGGCCAAGCTGAGTGCTGCTTCTCAGCTGGGAATTGGCATAGGGACCAATGGATACACTGAGACATGATGGAAAGGTGGCAGGAGTTCCTGGCAGGAAAAATCACCTGTTTATCAGTCTGTTGATTGCAGGATTTGCCTTCTTAATGACTGGATATGGATAACTACCCTGGTGACATGCTATCCAAGTATGCTGCTACAAACTGATAGCATTATGTGTCTTTTTTTTTCACTTCTCCAAATATTGCCTGGATTTGTGAATTACAATTAATATTTCAGCTGGAAGCACCTGCTTTGTCATCTTTGATGAGGAAGGCTACATATTTGTAAGCTTGGCTTATTGTATCAGATCATGCACTGCACAGAAAACTGCAGAAAGGCACCCATGAGACAGAGGAATGCTATGACCCTCTTAAAAGAGCTTATTAACATGTTTTAATTGGATAGGCAATTTTTCCATTTCTTTGACAGTCTGCCTGTTAGCATTCCAGTTGGTATTGCCAGACACCCCTCAGAACTGCCAGCCCACACTCTGAACCTGTTGTTCTGCCAGCTCTAGCAAGGAGTATTCCCCAGTAGAAAATAACTTCCTTGTTTAATCTAGACAAGAGGTAAAAATGTTATACAATCTTAGCTCTTAGGAGCTCTTGGATTTTAGTTCTACTTCGCTCAGATAACAGAGCAATCTTGTTTTCAAGATCAAAAATGCAGAGCCTGATTTCAAAGTAAATTTTATGTTCCCTTTTACTAATGTCTAAATTTCGTCCTATCAAAAATTAAAGAAATCTACTTGCTCTTGTCTTTTTTTTACCATTTTGTTGTAATATACCACCCAAGATCCAGCCACTATGTCTTCATCTATTTAATCTGACAAGCCACATATAAAGAATTCGGTTCAGTGTTTATCACAGTATGAAAGTTATAAAGCTCTGAAAAATGTGGTTTCAAACATAATAGAAATGGTGACATACCCTAACCTATTGTGGCAGCAACAACATTGCTATAATATAAAAGGTTACTAAGACATATTGGCAGTCAAGGCTGCTTGCACTGCTATGATTGCTCTTTTTATAGGTATGGTAATGCAGCTCAGTTCCCAAGTATCACATGTTGGCAAATGAGGTTATAGTAGTCAGGAAATATTCTTCCACATGAAAAGACTTTTTTTATTTGTGTCTTAAAGCATTGGTGATGACATTTTCTGAGCTGCAAGACCAAGTCTAGGATAAGCTACCAGTCCAATCAGTGTTAGCTGTATCTCTCATTCTAGGAAGAAAAATGCCGTTGAGGAGAAATGTTTAATGCTGTTTAGCAAAAGGCTAAAGATAATTAAGGGTGTAGAGTGAGAAGTTTTGAGGTATGAAAATGTCTTTCCTCCAGAAACAGAGAAGAAACTTTTAGAACATGTGATGCTGGTATGCAAAGTACTGCCAACGTACAAAGAAGAAAGTGATAAAGAGGATATTATATTTAAAATGTCAGCATTATGTTCACTGGGAATAGAGTAAGGAATATGTAGGTGGAAAAAGGAGGAATATAAAAATCTGTTCCTATATATATTGCCAGAGAAATGGAATTTTCAAGGATGCTTGCTCCTAAAGATTACCTAGGGCTGCATAAATAAGTATCTAACAAGTGAAGTAACACAGTAGTGTAATTACCAAGGTGCCAGAGAGCGGGAGAAGATAAGAAAGAAATCTGCCAAAGAGCTGGGCATTTCAATAAACATTTTGGCATACACATAGAGAAAGTCTCCCAGACCACTCACCCACAGCTAAATAAAAGAGCTCAAAAAAAGCTACAATCATTTTGCACAGTGCTGAGTCCTAGGTGTCCTCCAAGTCCATGCAAATAGAACCTTGCACTTCAGAAACCTGGTTCTCATTCCTGCTGTTTTCTTAAGCTAAAAGTTCTGAAATGTTTTAATGGTTAATTTACAGCCTTCACAGTGGCATGTTAGCAGTGTGAAACTGATAGTCCTTGTTTTTGAGGTGCGTTGTGTTTTATTCCCCTAAGCTAGTGGTTAAGAGATTATTGTTTGAGAAACTCCTGGAACAGATTTGGAGGCCTGTCCTGAGAGAAGAGAAGCAAAACCTCCTTCAGCCTCACACATATTGATTTTGGAAATGGTCCCTGTTTCACAAAATGTCCCAACTCTCACCCAGCCGTCCCTCAAAAAGTGCTAATTGACCCGAATCATTATCGTGCCAGATGTGTGCCATTTGTTTTGCACTGGCAAAAGCTTTCATGTGTCTTCACACAATATCTTGCCTTCTAGAAAAACTGACCAAAGTCTCATTTTGTTATTATCTCCCATTTGAGCTGCGGTTTCAAGGTTCTGATCATCTTTATCTTTCAAGACTGTAATGAATGTTTATTGGTATTAGAAAGCTGCATTAGTTTTTGTGTGCCAGTAACTGAGAGCAGTGCCATCAACAATGACATTATGCCCTCCAGCAAACTTGCAAACTGTGAAAAGTAGGAGGTCCCGTGTGACAAGGCTTCAGCTGTGTCATTCCTATGATTACAGATGGGTCTGAAACTTTTTTTAATTTCTAAGCTTCCTTACAGCAAGCAATAATCATTATTTCCACAGTGAGATCACAATAGCAGGATATACAGTTTTTTAATTATTCAAGTCATTTTTTCATCCTCAGAACAACAAATATACTGAAAAATAAATGTAAGTCGACAGTGTAACACATCAGAGGAGCAGTGTTTACAAGTTGTTTACACGGGTCCATCAGTCCTTCTTCCAGCATTTACCAAGTTCTTACCGAAACAAATCTATGGAACGAAAAGATATTCCCTCTCCACAGCTCTAAAGGTCTGTCAGTGCACCCCAAAGATGGTGCTAGCTCATTTTTTGTGTATCGTAAATACCTGTGAATTCCTGAATTTATGGTAATGAATTGTAATTAGAATTAAACACAATGATATTGGCAGCACACAATGTGTCTAAAATAATCTTTGATGTCTCTTATACTTTCCCCTTTTTCTCTCTGTTTCCTCCTTAGGGACAAAGCTATAAATCATGATGTTTTTTCTACCAGAAAAACTTATTGAGGGGTTTTACACAAGCCACCAGCCAAAAGCAAACATAGCCAGAATCAGGTGACCTGTGAAAACAAATTTTGAAGGCGAAGTATACAGACTATTACTAATTGCACTCATAAGGAATTTATGTCTTTACCCAAGGCCCATCTTTCAGAGAAAGTAAGTAACTATGTATAAACCTGTGCTGTGTGACAGATCGAAAAAAAAAAAAAAAAAAGACCAACCACAATGAAAACTAGGTTTTTTAAAGAGCAGGACTGGACAAACCAAAAAATATTCACCATTCACTAGGATTGGTGAAAAAAGAGAACAGGAGAGGCAATATTTGAACCATAAGAGTTGACAGAAAAAAAATTGAATGTACTACTTTGCTGTCTTCTATAATTTTACATGTTGATTTATTCCAAATATTTACAGAGGACATTGTTCAAAATTTCCCAAGCACTGGGATTATGGAAGAATGGAATAAAGGAATAAAATGTGAAACCCTTGAAGAACAGGCATCTGCTAATGACAAGAGACTCCCCTCCTCTCTCCAGAGATGTGCAGAGGGAGAAGGAACCAAGAAAAGAACAGCTCCTGCCAAGTGTGCACAGCAAAGCTCTCAAACAGCTGCACATCCCTGATGACCAGCAGGCTCCTGTGCAAAACCTGATTATGGCATGAGAAATGGTCTGTGACCTTTAAAAAAATATTAAAGAAGAGGTTCTCAAGTACTTCCAAGGTCACAAAACTGGAATTGACTTTCAAAAGATTTAGACTGAAAAATTCTTCATTATCACTTTTCAATAATTTGAGCTGCTATTTTTCATTCTCAATCCCCCAAAGGAAAATGGCCTTTCCCACAAGAGGAACACCAATCTCATTATCAAAAGGTAAACTGACTGAACTTCATTTGTACCTTTGTGTTCAGATGAAGCAAAACCATAAAGAATTGAGATCTGAAAGATTTTTTTTCCTATTTAGATTCACTGATGCTCTTTCTTAACTTCAATACATAAATATATGATGTGGCTACAGACATACACAAGCACATGTATGCCTATTTCTATATGCACACAGACGTGCACATATGTACAGCCATTATGCTAAGGGAGATAAAAGGAATGGTTTCAACATCTGATACAATTTACCTTTTTTTCCTCTTCTATATACGTACTGAGGTCCCCAAATTAGATTTTACATACTTTCAAGATACACATCTTTTCCAAGCTTTCTTCTTTTCCTTCTTTTTATTTGCAATTAGCACCAACATAGCCTGCAGAATGAATTTGTCTTAGCAATGCAATTATGTGGCATGTACTTATAATGAAATTAAATACTCCTACAATTTATTGTTGAGTCCTTTGACCATTCCTGTGTAAGGCTGGTAACAGTGAAGTCAAAAGATCTTCGATAAAAGAAAATAGGTCCTGTTATGTTCTGTTACAGACTTAAATCAAGTAGTTCCTTTGAAGTGAAGGATTTATATTGACATAAAATCAATATAAGAATCAAAATCCAAGCCTATAAAATGTAAACTCTGTCCAAAATTGACACGAGTTATTTAACTCCATCGATTTCTTGGAAGACAATCTCTGAGGTGTGAATGGGAAGAACATTTTCTTTCAACATATTCTTGAAATGCTGCCTGCTGGTCTTGGCTTTCTGTTTTTTTTTTACTTTGGCAGCCAGTGAAAAATGGTTTATATTGAGCTCATCATGAACTAAGGCCAAACTACCACATACCAGAACATTAACTCATCTTATTACTCAATTAAATTTTTAGGCCTGAGAGAGTCTCAGCACTCTCAGATTTCTCACCTGCTTGCCAGGTGAAGGAGTCAACTGGTGTAAAACGATATTGCTCCTGTGATAAAACTCCTGTACCACACCTGTTTTGAAGCTTCCTGCAGTACCTCAGCCATTGCAGTTGGTGTGTGCTGAATTATGGGCACACTCTTGGCTCATTTAGGAAAGGTATAGGATTAGACTTTTCAATGGGCTCATCCTACTTCGTGGGACGGTGGATGCAAGACAGGCACCACCCTTTCAAAGTGGTTAAGCTGGACCTGCAACTGCCCTCTCCATGATAATTATGAACTGTGGAAGAGGCTCCAGGCGTTACAAACCTGTGTGATGTGAGAGAGCTCTGAGTGGGTTGGATCTATATTTAATCACATAGAAGTTACTTTTAAGGTATCTACAAGGCTTTACTTGTTAGAAAGAATAGTAAATATTTCCAGCTTTAGTTGGTTGCCCATGCACAGGTCTTTAATACTGCTCTAGATGTCTCAGGCTGTCTTTACTGGAAAGCCAGAAGTAGGAATAACTTTTGGGTTTGAGGTTGTCTGCCAGCTTTACGTGGATGTCTCTCAGATACAACAAGATACTAACCTCAAAAGTTATTAATGCTAATTTTTAAATGAATAGATCAGACCTTTCCAGTATGGAATTCATGCCATGTCTTTGTCTATCCATAATAAGATAGGTAAATCACAGTGACTGCTTGTTATTGTCTGCAGGTGCTTCACTTTTTCTAGGTGACATTTAAACAGCAAAGAAAGAGAATGTGATTCCTCTCAATGTTTTCAGGATGAAGTTTGTGAAAACCCGATTGTTTTTCTAAATATTTAAGTTATGCTCTTGGAACTTGGGGGAAAGTTCATAAACTATGATGCTCATGATGCAATCCATCTTCCTCACCCTTTCTCAGTTTCTCTAGTAACAGTTCCTCTGCTAGCAAAATGAGGAACCAACAAACCCCCCTTTAGGACCTATAAATAGAAAATATATGTAGGAGGTAAGGGTTAGTATCCATACAGACTTTCTCTAGACTCATAGTATTTACTTACTACAAGCAGTAACTCATTAAACCACACTAAAACAGGATGCAATCATCATTCTCTGTTCAAAGAAATTGACCTGGTATAAACATTTTGACACAGTTTCTTGGGCAAATACTACACACCATGCTACAATGCCTTTTTGCCTCAAATAGGGTGACTGCAACAGGGATTCTTGGCAGGTCCAAACTGAAGGGAAATGAGGAGCAAAGGTACTCCTGCATCAGCATTAGATGGATAAGGGCATATTTCTGAGTCATGTGACATGGATACAGGCCATATCTATATAATTCCTTCCTTCATTCATTCATATGAAGCTGATTTTCCATTCAGGGGTAGAAGATAACAATATACAATCTTCTAAATATTGGTTCTGAACATTTCTCTGTGTAACATTGTCATGGAGTAACAAATGAGTTCTGAATCTAATATTTTCCAATTAAAAATAATTCTCAAATTACAAGTAATTCTAAGGTAAAGGTGTATAGAAGTCTTGACTAACACCATATTTTGGTATTTAACTTTCCCAGGAAAAACAACTGGCACAATTTCTAAGTATTATGAGTGAAAGACATAAGCTCCTATAGTCCCCAGCATCCAGGTCTGCTAAGCACAATGGCTGTTATGACATGTTTCTGGCTGTCTTTAGGAATAATACTGAGCATGAATTTAGGAAGAGGGAAAGCAATGAAAAATGTATAAACACATTCTTTAAAAAAGAAGTTAATCTCTGCTGGAAGGCTGGTTCATATGCAGACAAAAATATGAGAATACAAGGAACTTCTTACGCTATTAAGCCCCAACTCATTTTATCATTGGTAATCAGTTTATAAGACCTGATACACAATCCCATCAATTACTGTCTTAAATGTAGGCAGGAAATACTTACCTGAACATTAACATGCTACAGCTTCAAGAGGACTGGTGATATATATTTACCTTATGAGAGAACTGACTATTTGACACTTGCAAAAGCACAGGAAAAAATAATCAGTGTTCAAGTACTTCAACATCAGGTTCATTTATCATTCATTTATCAGTTTTGGGGCTACAGACACTGGTATGAAGGTATAGACTAAAACAGATCTATTCATAATTCAGTTGTGACAGAAACTCGGTGCTAAGGGAAATAGGTAACCACAGAATAATATGCTTTTATAAACTGTGTAATCAACTGGAGATGAAGGAAACTTTTGCTTCTTTACCTCAGCAGTTGTGATCTGACCTTTTGGCTGCAGTTGGTAAAAAATTCTTTGTTCTTCTTTGCATATCAGGAATTAACATTTTTCTAAACTCCTTGATCTCAAGCTTAGTAGATTGCAAACAGTTTTTCAATGTCACATTTCTATAAGACTGTTATAGAAGAGAACTAATTGCTGCCTGTAGTGGATGCAATTCCATTCACAGCAAGATAAATTGGATTTCTAAACTGTGGTTTCCATTGTGTTACCTCAATGTATCATAAGAGTTATGTTGATGGGCACAGCAGTGACCCTACTTACTTATACACTGCTTTATGCACAAAGCATCATCTTGTTTTGCTCACCAATAGAAAAGACAAAAGGAACCCCAAAGTATAGCTGTGGACTGCCACCTGTTGGAAAGGGTTTAAACAGAGTTACAGAATTGTTTAGGCTGGCACAAAGACCTCAAAGACCATAGAATGCAAACATTAATCCCACACTGCCATGTTCATCACTAAACCATACACCCAAGTGCCACATCTACACTTCCCTGGGCAGCTTGACCTTCAACATCTGGCCATTCTCCTAGTGAAGAACCTTTTCTTAATACCCAATCTAAACCTCCTCTTAAATAACTTGAGGCCATTTCCTGTGGTCCAGTAATTTGCTACCTGGGAAAAGAGACTGATACTGACCTCTTACAACCTCCTTCAGGCAGTTGATGCATATTGTCCTCTAATCAGACCCTTCCTGGAGGAGTAGAAAGGATGACTTTTACTCATGGATTTAATAATCATTCAATTTCAATGCTGGAGCTGTATTTTGACTACTAGGACCAATAAATGATTTGACTTCTTTTTCTTTGATTCTCTGGATGGAAAAAAAAAATTTTTTCTCACAAAGAATTGTAACTCAACATTAAAAAGATGTATGAGGCAAATTTTTAGTTCTGATATTTCACAAGTTTATAGTATAACTGAAAGAAAGGAAGAAGCAAGAGGAAACATGCAGTCCTCACTGTTCTGAAATGTCCGGGGAGAAAATTAAAAAGAAATCTTTTGACTAGGCAGGCTCAGAGGTTTGGAAATAGAGGCACACTTTTGAGCTGGAAGCCAAACATTAATGGTGTGATCTCAATAGTAGGAACAAAATTTATAAACTTATTCATTAACAATCTGTACAATGGAACCAAGAAAATTCTCATTGATTTTTTAGATGATGCCAGACTGGGAGAAGGTGCTGATAAACCCAAGGGTCATGCTGCTACTCAGAGGTATCTTGACAGGCTGGAGAAATGGGCGGAGAAACCCCATCAGGTTGAGCAAAGGGAAATGCTGACACCTGCCCCTGGGGAAGACCAGCCTCAGATACCAGCACTGGCTGGCTCCAGCCAGCTGGAAAACTGCTTGACAGAAAAATCCCTGCTGATCCTAGCAGGTACCAGGCTGTACAGGAGCCAGCATTGTACCCTTTCAGCAACCAAGGCTGACAGCCACCTCAGCTCCAAGAGCCTTGGAGCCTTGGAGCAAGAGCCTTGCCAGTAGGCAGAGAGGTGATCCTTCACCTCTACTCAGCACTGGTAAGACACCCTTGGAGTGAGGGATCCAGCTCTGGGCTCCCAGTACAAGAAAGGCAGAGACATCCTGGAGCAATGTGCTGTGCTCCAGTGAAGAATCACAAAGACTGACAACAGGACTGGAGTATCTGTCACATGAAAAAAGGCTGAGAGAGCTGGGACAGTTCAGTTTGGGGAAGTGAGGTTCCAGAGGTGTTGAAAGCGAAGGGAGCCAACCCATCTTTGTTGATCAGCATCGACTCCGATTTATTGATCAAATCAGCCACCTTTTATAACAGTGTTAATTAACTTCATGCATATTGCAAAATTCGAGCTCACAATAGGTTACAGAGAAAACTCTAACCCCTCCTTTTGTTTACAATACCTGTGGTTTGTTTATTGAAAACAGGATCAGTGTTCTCACCGTGATATGAAAAGTTCTCAAAACTTTCATATCTGTTCCCAGAGTAGCTATCTGTTCCCAGTAGCAGCCAAGGACAGAATGTTTTGCCTGTTATGAGAAGACTGTCTGAGAATCTTATTGTTTATAAAATGGTGCTTGAGAACCTAATTATTTACAGAATCAAGCCTGGGAAATGCTGCTTTACAGCTACCTTTTACTTTCCCATCAGCTGTATACCTTCATGGCCTCTTTCTTTAAGCCATGCTTGAACCAGGCTCTCCACACAGAGGGATCTTATCAATGCATATCAATACATAGTGGAATGGATTAAAGAAGATGGAGTCCAGCCCTCTCTGTAGTGACCCCTGAAAGGACACGAGACAATGGACACAAATTAAAAGCCATTGAATTTTTTCTGAACGTAAGAAACTGTGAGATAAGTCAAATATTGGAACAGTTTGTCCAGGGAGGCCATGAAGTCTCCACATATTCCATACACAAAACCTCATTTGACACATCCCTCAGCAACCTGTTCTATCTGCCCCAGCTCTGAGCACAGGGTTGGACTAGGGATATCGAGACATCTCTTCCATCCTCAGCAATTCTGACATGCTTAAAAGACAGCTCAACTGAAAATCCAAATGATGGCGGCTTTTTTGTTAGAAGCAAGTGTTGCTTTGAAAGATTAAGGTTGCAGTACTGCACTTCCACAAAGAAGTTACTAGTTCAACACAGAATTAAAAAAAACACTGCATCTGATTATCTGTAAGAAGATACATCTCAGGGATTTAAATTCAAACCTGTGGTCTGAAAAATTTATATGAACAGTATAATTCAGACTATGATTTACAGTCAAATGTACCAATGGACTATGAGATTCCATTTCAGTTTAAAGCAGAAATGATATTTTGAGCCCTTGTAATAAGAAATAAATTCTTGAAGGATCACATGATTCAAAGGATTATCAGCAAGGATAAAGGACTCTTGGTTGCCCTGGAACACTCTGAACAAAATTCCTTATAATTTCATATCTAGGTGTCAAAGTAGAAAATATCTTGAAATTCTCACTTTGTATGGACACTGGCCAGTGCCTTGAAAACACTTTAGCATAGAGTGTGTGAATATCAGCTCTCATTCAACATCAGCTATGTAGGCAGAACAGAATTTTCCTACAGCTAGTAGGAAATACACAAAAATTTTATTTTTCTTTAACACTAGTGCCAATGAGTTTCAATTTTGTGACAATGAAAATCCAGTTCAAGAGGAAGAGACATCAGGAAGCTTAGGGGAGCTGTGAGGAATCAACCGAGTTTGAAGGAGCAGTAGTAAGGGGCTGGGAGCAGTAAGACAGAGAAGAGTTAACAAGCACTTACAGGCTTTCAGAAGCGAGTTTCTCTGCTGCCTCTGGTGCTGGCACAACGCTCAGACCAAGAGTAGACAAAATAACTGGGATATAAGTAGCTAAATTCCCTCCTGTTGGGTTACCCTCCAGACTATTTTCTCTGTCTGAAACACACACTTCCCTTGTGATAAGACTTGATGGAGCCCTTACTGAGCTCCATCATTAAATCACTTAGTTCAGTTGAAATAAGATTGATTCACCTACAATCAATTAAAAATATAATTCATAGCAGATGGAGCAAGATGCTCTGAATTGCCACCTACATTGTAATCTGTGGTATTTTACATTATAATTTGCTTACTTGTGCCAGTTCTGTGGTGAACTTCCTTTCTGCTCTGGTCTGCTTTTCTTACTCAAATTGTCCATGAATCATTGGAACTACAGCAATAAAATTTTACTGTCATAATTCCAGCGGAAAGGGCACAAGATTCCACAAAGTTCACTTAGCATGTCACCTGGATTTACCTTCCCTGATTTGTGTGGGAAAAACACATATCTCCCTGATGTTCCTCACCATCCTTTAGACACATTTTAATGTCAACTGTGTTGGATCAATTGTGCAGAATTCTTGTTCAAATCATGGATCACCATGACAAAGACTCTTTCTGTTTGAGAAATAGTTCCAACAAGTGTGATTTATTATAACTTTATCAACATGGCTCAGATTTTTCCACTCAACCTTAGCATACATGTGCTATCTTCTAAGGAGCTGTGACTGTGGTAGGTGGAGGAGAACCTGTTAATACTCTTGCTTTTTATTGTTACCTAAACATATTTATCTCTCTGTCAGACAAAGAATTAATAAGCTATAACTTATACAAATCACATCAGAGGTGAAATCTTGCTCCCAAATTCATGAAGAAATCTCACTAAAGTAGAAGCAAATTAAATATGTGACAAATGAAACGCTGTTACAGAGCAGTTACAGATGATCTAGTCCTCTCTGATATCCCTGGAAGGCTACAGGAAGCATTGGAAACTCAGATCTTTACCTTAGGCAAGCAGGCATGACAGTGTCTCCTGACTGAAGGACAATGTGTGTAGAATGCTGTGAAGGTTGTGAACTTGGTCTGTTCTGGACTCAGAGTGAGGAGCAATAGATTAGATTGGACTTCTTGGACACTCTCCTTAATCTATTTTAGGATGGGCCTGTACATTGGAGCACCTTCAGTGACAGCAGTTCTTATGTGATAGAACTGATTTATCACAAACACATGGATTCCAGAACATTTAAGGCAAGTCTAACAGCACATTGAAGCCCACCAATCCACAAATGAGGTACTTCCTTTTGGAGCAAGGTTTACAAACTGGTCCTGTACATTATAGTCCGACAATAAGTACAGAAGTTATTCAAAGATTCACCACAGGAGTTACAGGCTACATAATGGGAAACATTTCTTTAGTGAGAAGATGGTCAGACACACAGAACAGCCTTGCTAGAGTGGTGCTCAGTGTCCTCAGGCTGTGAGTGCTCAAGATGCATTTTGATAATTCCCTAAATAATATGCTTTAACTTTTGATCAGCCCTGGAGTGGACAGAAAATTGGACTAAGGTGGTCACTGTAGGTCTCTTCCAGCTGGAATTGTTCTGGTTTGTTCTGTTCTATTTTAGTCTACCCTACCTAGTCTAGTCTGCTTTATAGATCCTATATTTTTAAAGTTTATGTTTCAGACCTTTTGGTCTAAAAATGCTTTTAACTTCCTCTTCTCTTTTTCAATCTGTCTCCCACAAACTCCAGCCTCCTTGTGCCCATCGCTCCAGACCACTGCTATTGTCACCATATTTCTCATTTCTTCTGGATCCTAAGGGAAGATTCAGTTTGGAGCAACTCACACCAGGATGAATGAGGTCAAAACAGACTACTATACAGGACTCAGGATGGTTTCAAATGGAAAATGTGAACAATTTCTGAGCTAGGATTGAGACATGCAGTGGTAGATGTGAGACAGAAATAGTGAATGATGCTAGGGATAAATGCAGGTAATTGTGAAAGTGAGGAAGTTGATGGGTGCAAGGTGGCCCACATGCTGATGGAGGTGTACTGGGACAATGTGGAAAATTCCTTTTCATGGCAGGTCTCCTGGGTGTCATTTGTGCATGTGATAGAAAAAAAAAATGTTTACATATATTCATCAAAACAAGGACAGGACACAGAATTAAAAAAAAAAAAGAAAAAAGAAAAAATTATACTTCCTCTCTATCCTTTGTGGACCAGATTATGAAAGAAAGTACAGGTCTCTCAGATTAGCTTTTTGGTGCAAAGGTCTTTTGATCAATTTCTAGTCATAATAGACTAGATATATATAAAACAAGCTTTCTTTTAATGCTTTTTGGTTTAAATAATCTTCTCCATACTTCTTTGACTGTGTTAGAAAATAAAATTTTGTTTCATTTCTGCCAGAATAGCCTTACAATTAGCTCTTAATAGCACTTGTGGCTGAAGTGACACTAATATAGGAAATTCTTATTTTCTGCTGTTAAGAGTTCTAGAACAAATAGACCTTTTAGACTGTTATTTTTTTTGTATGTTTGTGGCAGTTTTTGCTGGTTTTGTTTTTTCTATTTAAATTTTCAATAAAATAAATTTATGTAGGCCGTTTCAAAATCACATAGATGAACAAGATAATGCATGACATTATTTTGGGGAGTTGGATTTTTTTAAAATAAATCTTGTTTTGTTATCCTGGCCTGTATCAGCAATAGTGCAGTTGATCTCCATGATCTTGCAGGTCTTTTTCATCCTAAATGATTCTATGATTTTATAACATCTATACACTTGTCCCCATAAGTAAAGCAATACAAATATATGATAGCAAAATATTGTTTATGGGCATGTTTATGTACATAGATGACAGTAGAGAAATACAAATATTGCTTGTTTTAGCCAGAGCATTAAATTCCACTCTTTAGTGATATCTCAAAGTAAATTAATTTACTTTAATTTGGGTATGAATTTTGTCCAAACTCACAGCAAAGCAAATTTATGACAAATTACGACTGAGATGTTTCAATAAAACAAAAGATACCTCTATTCCTCTTAAAGTGTTTGGCAAGACGCTGTTGTTATTTTAATTATTTTTAAAAGCCAAAGAATAACATTAGAAACCAAGAAGATTAGAAATCGCAAGAGATAACTTGCTGTTTCTTAACATAAAAGCTAACCACTAAGGCTGTGTCCTTTGTGAGTATGCAACTGTGAGAGCCTTGATCTGCAGGGGTTTCCCATCCCACAAGTTGGTCATAAAATGTCACAATAGGATTCAGTAATACCAAGCCCACAGAGATTTTATTAAAAACTACTTTTAAGGTATACACTTGTGAGTATTAAAGCAAGCATATAACTACATATAAACACATACACAATTGTGTACATATATATATTTTTGCAAGCTACTTTGAATTGCCACTAGTCAAGAACAAGTTGTTTAATTATTTATATGCATGCATATATAAACATTTTTCCTTCAAATTATTACCCATACAATCCATTTAGCTGCCCCCAGGAATGGGGACAAAACAAGTGTGTAGTTAAGTTCATACAGGGGTACTTCTTGGAGAGAAAAGCTCATTTGGGAAGACAATGACTTACTTTTATATCCTTAATATGAATACATAAGTGGGAGCAGGACCCCAGTCCTGGTTGCTGAGTTCTGCTTTTTTTAGGAGGTCAGTTTGTAGGTTACAGCAGTTTCTCTGTTCTGCAGGTTATGGCAGGTTCTTTTATTGTGCTTATCAAGCATGCTGCAGAGCCCCAGCTGTACCTATCGAGGCCAGCCCAAGCTCCCACTTGTGCTTGTCAGGGATGTTCCAGATTCTCAGGCTACCAGTTCCTACACTGGCAGAGATTTGGTCTGTCAGTATTTTAGTAGATGTCTTCTGTCAGTAATATTCCCCATAATAACCAGGTGACCTTTAGGGCTGTTTTGACAGAGTATATCTTTTCAGTGATGTTAAGTTACATCTCTGATTTACAATACCTGAACCTTTAGTGGGCTCATATTGAAGAAACTAAAATATAAACATTTACCTTTGTAAACTTACCAACACACAAACCATTCACACTCTAACACAGATGCCTTTAGAAATAATAAATATAGCTTTCAGCTCCATCTGGTATTCAGGATTTATGGGGGACCAGGCTGAAGAGCTAGTTTTGTGATAAATTAAAAGTTATGTGCCACACAAAAATTTTAAAAAGAGTTATGTCACTGAATAGTGTTAGCAGCTCCTACTGAGAGTCAGAAGCACTCTAATCTCCCCAGCACTTGTTTTATCACATATGTTTATTTTAATACAAGTCTGAGACTGAAATTGTGATTTGTCTCCAGTGGGTCAGACTCTGCAGAAACATACACAAAACTGCCATGCATGCCTGTAGTCAAAAACTTCCATCATCTAAAGCCCCCAAAAACAGACACAAAGGTTTCAGAAAGCCTCATGGCATCCAGGCAAAGTTAGTGTGATAATAACTCCTGTATACCGTGTTACTTTAGTATCCGAATATTTGGGCTGGGATTTTAATTAATTAAAAAATAATTTTGTCATTTCTTTGTGACCTTTATGGACTAACTGCTGTTCAACAGAGAAGACCACATCAAGTTTATTTCCACTATAGCAGAAAGGTTCAGATTTTCCTGAGATATGATATTTGCTTCATGCAAGGAAAAAGAAAAGTGATTGCAATAAAATAAAGGAATAGATATAAAAGCATGACAGTAAGAATCTCTGTGGGGCTGAAAAACAGGAGAAAAGAGGAAATCTTTTATCTTTTACATTTTACGAAAAGGAAACTTCAGTTTAAACAAGTTTAAAACAAAGAAAAAAGAAACAGAACTTTTATAAAAGTTGTAATAAGAAGGAAAAATGAACTTTTTTTTATCTGGCTAAATGGAAACTAGAATAAAAACCTAACTGTGATTTTTATTTTCCAATTTGCAAAATCTCATTCAGCGAATTAGCTTCAAATTAATTGAATAGTTTATATGCTACTAACAATAATGTCCTGTGGTTACACAGCCAAATATATCCTTTAAATATTGGACAGATTTTATATTAGAGCCATAGCCATAACAAATTTCAGCAGATGGAGAATCCTATTTTTAATCAACAAAGCACTTAACAAGGAAAATTAAATCAAAGTCTGAGCACTTATGCTGTAGCAATTTATGTACATTTTACACTTCCTGTGATGCACCCAAATGACACAATCCAAGACTATAACTTAATTTCTTCAGTAAATTGTAGATGAGTAAATGCAAAAAGGTCCACAAGCCATTAATTGTTTAACTTGTAGGATCTAACATGACAAACAACACAGAGTTGATGAAGTGGAGACACAAAATCCAAACAAACACCAGCTGTGCCAAAAGGTAAGGTCTGGACACAATAGCCATAGCAGTATATTGCATTTTGCACGAAAACACACAGAAAATTCCATAGAAGTTACATAGAAGCATTATCAATGTGACAAATCCTTGTCAAAATGGTACCAGAACTCTTTAAAGTTCACAAAAGCAAAGCAGATTATCACAGTGGAGCAAAACATATCATGGCCCAGGGCTAAATGACAACTTTTCTGACAGCTGGATGTTCCAGAGGAAGAAGTCCTTTCAAGGATGTGAAGGCACACTTGCCTAATGGAATTTAATATCCCGCTCCTACTGTGAACTAGCTGGAAACTAGAAATTCTGCTTGACCGTAATTTCTGATTACTTTTCTTATAAATTATTCTTGAAATGTAAACAAAAATATTTTCTGTCCCTTTCCTCTATGGTAGGAGTATTTTCATTTTTCTTTACAAAAAAAACCCCTTTATTCAAATTTTCTTTTTTAGTAACTTTAAAACCATAGTGGACTAAAAAAAATAGGAGTTTAGGAGTCTGGGGTTTTTCTAAAATTAGAAGGAAAAGGAGGCTTTGTGGACTGTGGATCTGTGCACTTTACTGCAGAACACTCTGAAATTGGTTAAGTTCAGAAGTCCTTCTTCAGGGACCACAGCAGTTAGGGATTTGAGAACAGCAATCTGACTGAATAGTGCCTTCTGGGGTGAAAAAAAAATTGATTTATTTATTGCAATGGACAGAAAATGAAATTTTCAATAACAAGTCAGTTTTGATCATGATCTCTGTTCATGATTTATTTCAAAAGCTTGGTTTCAGCTCCTTCTTTGAGGATTTAGGATGATGACAGTATTCTTTTCCTAACAAGAGACATTTCTCTTTGGATAAACTAACCCTTATTCTGTCTTTTATACAGCCTGTGAGAGTTTAAAAATATTTTTCTCACTGCAGTCAAGGTAGATAGGCCCTGCTATGAAAATATATATCTTAAAATTTCCAATCCAAATTTAAAATTCATAGCCGCCAGAATCTTTGCTGAGATCTGACACAGCTTCAGAAATAAATGTGAATATAAGTTCTAGTTTCTGAGTGCATTAGAACAGCCTTCAGAGGATTTCAGCATTACATTGTGCTTTCAATTACCAAGAGATTAAGGAAATTTTATATGCCTTAAATCACCTTGGTATTGTTATGTTGAATCCCTGTATCTTCCAATATTTCTTTTTTTCACAGTAAACCCTAAACTGTCTACCTCCCAAAATTAACATTACCTTGGGTGATCTCCAGGGAAACTCCTGCTCAGAGTCACATTTCACCTCTGACTAAGTTGCTCTGGGCTTTTCCAGCCTGGTCTTGAAGACTCACAGGGAAAGAAGATGCCCAGCCTCTGCTCTGGGCAGCCTGTCCCTGCCCTGCCTCCCTCCTTAGGGCGATTCTCTCTGCCCCTGCCCCTCCGTGTCAAGTCAGAATGCCCCATCTCAGTTTATGATCCCTGCTTCTCATCCCTCTTCCCTGTGAAGACATTGCTTGTGTTTTACCAAAAAGAATTCTTAGTTTTTTGGAAAACTCTTTACATTGCTCCCAGATTTCTCTTCTCTGGTTTTCATGTGTCCTCATGTTCAGTAACTCTCCTATGAGACGTTTGACATCAACTTATCAATAGAAGAGATGAGTTTTTTTAAACTCTATCAGCATGAAATTGAAATATCTGTTTTTCATAAATCTTAAAGCTATTATATTTTTTCCTGTAAAATATCAGAAATAAGGGAAAACAAACAAATATATCTCTAAGCTCGTTTTCATTCCTGAACTTGTAATATATGATATGCAAAAGAAAGATGAAGTAATATCTGTGTGTTCATTGACATAATCATTGCTTTTTCTTAGTAGAAAGCTAGATCAAGTTTAGCATGAAAATATATTTGTTTCTTTTTCACTTATACTTCTGCTTCTTCCTTCATAAGAACAGAGGCTAGGGATGAAATCCTGGTCCTTTATATGCTAGTTGGAGTTCTGCTATTGACAAAGAGGAACAAAGGAAATTTCACCTCTTTTGAAAAAGGGAAATAACACAATTGACTCCACGCTTTTTTTTTTTTTGGCTCTTGTCTCCTTTTATGTATCAGAGTGATTTTTTTTCTACCCTATTTGAAATTTCTGCAGGAAAGTCTACAATTTAAAACATTTTTAATTTAAAATCACACTGCATAGATAAAGATTAGTTTATAGGTATTATGTATTTGGCCAGGTAACTTTTCATCATTTGCTTGAGCTGCCCTTTTTTTTCCCAGATGGGGAGCTACCAGGAATTAAATTTTGTATGTTGGAAATAGCTGCAAAGGTTGATGTGCAAACATTGGTTTTACCAGCAGAAATTCTGGAGAATGGTTCTGCTGAATACCAAAAGAGGCACTGGCTTCAAAACAGGACAGGTGTTTATGCATGTATTTCATTATTTAATTATCAGATTTATTAAAATATGGAGCTGTGGAGAAAGAAAGCTTAGATGTGTATTTTAAGTGAAATAGGACTGATGTGAAAGCATGATGCTTATCTAATGGAAGATACAGTATGTTGACATATCAAGGAATTATCTTTCCAGATAATCAAAGTGCTACTTAAAAGAAAATCACCATTTCTTTCTCCCAGATCCTCTTTCAAATGCCTTATTTCCTTAGCCAGTTTTATTCTGTTATTTTTTCCTCCTTCTTTTTATTTTTTTCTTTTTATTAGAGCTGAACATTTATGTAGAATAATTTATATTTCCTAGGTATCAGGCATAATAGGAAGACTACACTGAAACTTTCTTGACACTTGAAGTGCAGTCATTCCTCTTCTCATTATTGCCTTCCTAGTCAATCTGGCTTGTTTATAGTTCATTCAAGTAATTTGTAAAGATAACAAATTGCAAAAGTCATTTGGAAGCCTACAGACATCCCACATCTCAGAGCTTCAAATAGATGTGGTCTTTCTCCTGACAATTAAACTGCTATATATTCCCTATTTCTTTTGCAATTCTTGATTTTATTTAGCCATACACTTACTGATGAGTCAGTCTGGAGATCTTTGTCAATCAGCCTGTTATTCCATCATTGCTGATGTTCTGCTCTTCAAATAAGCATTTTCAGGGGGAAAAAAGAAATTGAAAAAAAAAAAAGTCTGTAAATACATCAGATGACAAAAAGGAGACAGTAAATGGGCAAATTTTAAAATGTGATTAAGAAAAGCCCAGTCTGTGACAGAAATATATTTTCTATGTGAAGGATAGTTTCAGTAGATGACCTAAAACCAGATGCAACAGACTAAATACAATGAACACTTAACATAAATCATTCCAGCTCAAGGCTTATAAATGCCTCTGGGAACGGTGTGTGATATCCTTCTGCTTCTCATTAAGGCACCCCTTTATAAACTGCCCACTATCAATATTGCTTGTAAACTGGCAACCAGCAAAGATGGGCTAAGTCTGAGCAGACTCCTCAAGAGGAGTTTCAATACCTTGCACACCTTGGCAAGCTGCAATGGCTGCTGAGTTGGGGCACCCACAGATGGCTTTGCTGTCTCAGGACTAAGCTGATAACAGGCCAGAGCAAAGCAATAGTGAGTAACCACTGCTCTGCTAATTAGAAGCTGGAATTTAATGCTTCATTCAGACCGTAAATAAGTAAAGAGACATGCAAAAAAAGCTACCAGTAGCTCTTGTGGTGACATTTGTACAGATTGTTTGAGCACCGAGGATGGCATATTTATACATATTTATGTGCACATTATATTGATGTGAAGAATAAAATATTTTCTGCCTCTGAGATATTATCTTGCCAGAGGCAAAGAAAGAAATCAGAGGACACTGCTAGAGGAACAGCTGAACAGTGACCTCTCTGTGGAGTCTCCCAGTAAATGATTCAACACAGCAACCAGGTTAGAAGTTGTTACTGGCTTAGCACACAGCTGTAGAGAGGTTCTTTAACATGTTGGTTTGGAAAATGTGAAAAAGGACCATGAAACTTCAGTTAACTGTTCAAGATAAACCTCTGGCAGACAGAGAAGGAGAGGCTGCAGCTGCACCTGTTATATTTCTTCTTTTGGTCCATGCATGGAACTAATCTGCACCTAGTGGGGCTGCAGGCAGACATTGAGAAGGAAACATTTTACTGTATTAATTACCTAGATGCCATGTTCCACCTGGCTAAGACCAGAAGTTTGGGATATTTTTAATTCCTCATTCCAGTTAATCTGGCACCTATTGGCTTAACAGAAGGGAATGATTCTAGGACAAAAGCTCCTGCAGAAACTAGGGCAGGAAGTGAGATACCCTCCTCATCCCACCAGCACAGCACCTATCCAGCAGGAGGCAACTCTGCATTTAAAGAGCAAGTTCTGGCCTAATGAGTAAATGATATACAAAAATGAGAAGGACTGTGACCTGACAAGTCACATTGAGGATACATATGGAAATCAAATTGCCTCTGAAATGCTAAGAAAACTGTCCCACACAATGGCCACAGACTCAAAAAGCTACTTCTATATCTCATTCCACTAAATTTCTGCACTTCTGGTTGATATGTGAAAAGGGCATTCATCTGCAGACTGATAGGTTACTTCCTGAGGACATGGATGATACCAATGGAATTTCAATCAAGAAACTAACACATTTTGATGTGTTATGTTTTCTCCTTCTCAAGCTTCAGCATCACACAGCAGATGTATATTGTATTGTATTGTTAAATATTCAGGGACTCTGTTTTTACAACAGGGGCCAGAACCAGGAATGATGCTGTGCTGCTCTGTTTCAGAAGGAATTCTGGAAAACACAAAAATTTATATTGGCAGGAGAAACTTAAGGTGAGATCAGTAAAGGGCAGCTTATCCACAGGGACAATATACCTTCCCACAGAAAACATGTCTTTTTTCTATGGGTTACCACAACATTTGTGTAGTTCTCCTGTTCCTAAAGACCATTCTCCTTACTAATTTCCTGCCATCTAGTTACAAAACAACACGGGAGGCTGCTCACCAAACTGTTTCATTTCCAGGCTACATCAGAGCTCCTCTACCCTCATTTTCTCTATCCAAAGCAAACATTTAAAATTTTCTTAATAATACCTGGAGCAGAAGGAAGGGAATTTCCAATCAGAACTTAAGTTACAGTCCTGGCTTTTTTACCAACTACTCTAATTAATAATAAGGAAAAATATAGAAGATGGAAATTCTGAAGACAGTGTTGAAAGGGGTTAACTTTAAGGGGTTAACTTAAAGGGGTTTCTTATCCAATTATCACAGAGTTATCTTTACTGCCCAGACAACTGGGCAGAGGAAGAAAGTCACATAGAAGGTCAGACAAAATCTTAAAAAAAAAAAAACTGTATTAAATTGTCATATTAGTGATCTGTCTTTCTCAATAGTTTCTTCAGATTGGTAAGTCTGAGCCAGGGATTTTCCAGATGTTGTATTTTTGAACAGAAGCATTTAGTCATAATATGCCATACTAACTTTGTCTACATTTATATGTGTAGCTGAGTGCTTTGGAAAGGAAGGTTCAGGTTCACAAATCACAGGTCTCCTATTATTTGTAGAAAAGTAGTCATATAAACTCCTACCTGCTGAAAGACACACAGGTTTAGGTAAGGTCTTATAATGGGACTTATAATAATAAGGTCTTATAATGGTCTCTTTATGTGATCAGGATGGACTGCTATAGTCTGTTTTTAGAAGAGTAACTGCAGAGTGCAGAGAAACATGTAATGCTGACAAAAATCTCCCCAAGTGTGTGCATAATTTGTGTGTGTTTATACAAAATAAATACTAAACCAGTAGATAAGGACTTTATGCTTCGTGTTGTAGCTTTTTCTGTCTCACCTTAATGGGTAGTCTGAAGTATTTGGACCTTATTTACATCTATTTCAAGTTTTTGTTTCAAAATTATTGCTGGCAACCATCCCCAGCCAGCAAGCTTGCTGGCTTATAAATCTAGTTTTGGAATTCTTTGCACAGCAACCAGCCAAAACATCAGTTTTCAGTTTATAAGTCATTGTTTAATGGAACTAATAGAATTTAAGCTCATTTTACAGCACATTTTGTTTTGGTTTTCGAAATATACACTTGCTGGTCGCTACACGATAACAACTGTTTAATGGCACAATTAATTAGGCTTTGATTTGTAAGACATATGACTTGAAGTCATATGATTTCCAGGATTCTAGTAATTATTTTTAATTCAGGCTATAAAATTCCATGCTATATTAACCAGCAAGGCTGGGAAAGAATCCAAAGACACAGTTTAACTTCTTACGATTTGAAAAAAATCTTATTTTCCAAACTGTGCTCAACTCCTGTTTTAGTAGACAATTTGCTCTGCAGATATTTCGGTATTAAAACTGTGAAGTCTAGTCAGCACAAGATTAAAGTGAAATGGAAATTAGTGTCTAGACCAGTTCATTCAAAGACCAGATGCTCTATGGACGCCCTATGAGTAGGTGCAAAAGGCTCCATCTTCAATGCAGCAACACAAGGGATTCAGCAGAGCAAGGCATCCTAACCAGGGGTTTAGGGAAGGCAACTTTGAGTTGACAGGATTCAGCAGATATCAACAAACCCCAGATTTGTTGCATTTCATTCAGGCCTTGAAGGCTGTGTCAGAGAACCTTTCTCAGATAGAGCTCCATTAGATTTATTGCTCACACCTATTTTATCAATGCTTGTTGCTTTTAGTCTTCTTATTGCACCTCAGCTTCAGTTTCCCCCAAATAATTAAAAAAAAAAACAAAATCCAAAACACCAAAATTTTAAAACATTATTACTTAGATGAAGAACACTTGTTTTTAGGGAAATCTTAAAAATCAAGGACTGAACTTCTGTTTATAGTTGGTAGCCCCTCAAGTGTTCCTTCACAATGTACAGATAACAATTTTTTTCCTCAACCCATTCAAAGACAACAGAGAGGCTATTTCTCCTGTACAAAATAATCCTGTTGTATTGAAAGGAGGAATTTTGTATCAGCCAATAGTATTCATTTTAAATCACTCAAAGGAACCAATTATTGTAGATCTGGAGCAGAACAAGTCAACTTACTCTGTGACGGTTTCAGTACTCAAAGAATTTAAATTCTTTGTGTGCGGAAAAAGCAAATTTAATAACATATCAATAACATAAACATATTTAATAACAAGATTACTGCCTTGAAACATTTTGGGTGCATGTGTGGGGTGAGGAGCCGGTCAGGTTTGCCCTGGTGAGGCGATGCCCTGCCCTGCACACCCCCCACCCCCTGCCCTCTGTGCCAGCCCTGCAGTGCCCACCAGCCCCTGGCACACCGAGGCAATGCTGCACACCCTCCCTGGAGCCCCAGCCCAGCTCCTGAGGGCACAAATGACCACAGGTCACACCTGGGGGAAGGGCCCGGGAAGGACAAAGGGTGTTTAATGCAAGACCCAAAGCAAGCACATGACTTGATCCTCCTCTTGGAAGTTCTTTCAGCTGTTTGCTGCTGGAACCAGGAATGGTGGTTATGTGTGTTCTTTTGTATGCCTTTTCTGTTTCTCTTCTTCTAATTCCCTTGGAATTTTGGAGTAACTTTAAATCGACCAGGCTTAGAGTTTGCTAAGTTGAATGGAGTAAGCTAATGCTTTGGGAAGTGTTTTATTGTTGAGTGAATGCTGTTCAAAACCTTTTGCCAAAGTACTTTGATTTTCTAAAGTTGCTAGGAAAGGTTTTTTGTTGTTTTTGACCTCTTGAGAGCATCAGTGTTTCTCCCGTTCATCTGATTCAGAGTACAAGAGCAACTGTAAGCCCTTTTAAAAGTCTCGTAAAGGAAGGTTTTTGGAGCCTTACAGATGATGATGATAAGGCACAAAAATCTCCTTGTGATTCTGCAAGTTAAAGAACAGAACTGATACAAGTTCTTCCTGATGATCAAAAGCTCCTCTTCAGTGTCAGCAACCTGTTTTCTGCATCACATAAGCTGGCAGTTTAATGCATTAAGCACTCCAAAATCTTCCTTCTCTCTGTAACATAAATTGGAAAAATCTGTTACATAGTATTTGAACATAGCATTTTTCATTGTATGACTTTTGCTTTCTGCTCCAGGAAGCCCTGCTGTACTTAGCTTATCCTATCTTCTTTAGTTTTTACAAATATGGCACAGTCTCCACGGTTGTTAAAAAAAATTAAAATTCTCTCATTTTTTTCACAGTTTTAAATAACTGTATATAACTTTATTTCAGTATTTGCTGAGAAGAATTGAACAGAAGAGCTAGAATTTATGCATAAAAATTTTCAAAATGTATTTTGTGCTAAAATATGCTAATAAAAATTGTAAAATTATTACTGCACATCAGTTTCATTATATAGCTTATTTCAAATGGGGCAGAATATTTAAATAGCCCAAGCAAAGACATGTTTTATAACTTACAACTGGAGATATATCTGTAATTTAGTCCATAAAATATGCATGAATGATTTTCAGCTCCATTTAACTAATGTGTTTTGAAAAGTCTTTGCAACAGTAAATGCAACAAATCTCAGGCAAAACAAGCAGTAATGTTTAAGCATGGTTAAGAGTAATTTTTCATTTTGCAGTTCCAATTTTGGCCCAGACATTTCCTTACATAGATAAGTTTCAGTATTATTCTGGAACATGACAGAGTAACAACCAGGTATAAGATTGCAAGCTGTGTCAGGAAACAAAAATGCCCAAACATTATAAACTACTCACACTGTATTTGTTAAAGGAAAAATAAGGTTGTGTGTCCTTGGATTGACTGGGAGACCCTCTGGGAATTATGAGGTACTCCACAGATGGATAGAAAAGATAGTCTTGTCCTGAAACAAGAGCTACTGAACACGGAGTGAAAGATAACTGAGAAGAAGTGGGGATTATTTGGTCCTGATCAGTGCTGGTGAGTGTGGTCTAAGACCTGTTAAAGTCTCCAAATTCCCAAGACATTTGTGCTTGCAAGAGCACAATGTACTCTGCCCATCTCCCATTCGTCTGCTATGGAAAGTGTGTCACACCCTTCCACTCATCTGCTATGGAAAGTGTGTCACACCCTTCCAGTGCTGTCCCACCCTTCCACTGCTGTAACCTCTGCTCAGGTCAGCTGTGCTGGGGTCTGGAAGGCATGTTCCCATGTTTGCTCAAGTCAGTGGGAACAGGCTAGGCTCCTAAAACTGAACAAAGAACAACAAATAGCTGATGTGATATACCAAAAAGGATTTTAAATATGTTGTTGATAATTACTTGCTCAAAACAGGGAAAGTTGTCACATCAGAAGCAGTTGGCTGAAGCTTCAAAATGGCAAACAAAATCCCTGTACCCAGAGTCATCCCACTTATCTCAGGTATATAGCTTACAGGAACCAGCTCAGGAAATGAGCATCTCAGTTGTTTCTTATGATTAATAACTGATCTTATTATGATTAATAGTTAATCAACTCTGTGGAGCAATTCAGCACCTAAATTAACTGATTTTTACAATAGAAAAAAATTAAACCCAGTTCCAGACAGAGGCAACAGAACTGCAGTTCTGCTCCACCTGTACTGAATTTGTAGATAATTTACATAGAAATATGCCCTCGTTCACATATTTCAAGGCTTGTGATTTTTTTCACTTGTGTCTATTCAGAAATTTAGTTTCAAGAGGCAGAATGAATGGGGTTTTTTGGTTTGGATCCAGTATGTTTTGTTATTAGGACACAATTCTAGGGCTTGATGAAGCATCTAATCCTGGAAACCATTTCCAGATACTTTATGGTCCTGAGGGAAACTATGGATGTAAATTCTGCATGAGCAGATAGTGAGATGGACTGAAAACTGGCTGAATGGCCTGGTCCAGAGGGTGGTGATAAGCCGAACAAAATCGAGTTGGAGGGCAGTCAGTAGTCAGATATTCCAGGGATCTATGCTGGGCCGACTTCTATTGAATATGGTGGGGCAGACTGTACCCTCAGCAAATTTGAAGACACACCAAACTAGGAGGAGAAGGTGATATAGCAGATCATCCTGACATCCAGAGGGACCTCAGCAGGCTGGAGAAGTGGGCTGACAGGAACCTCCTCAAGTTCAACACAGAGAAGTGCAAAGTCCTTCACCTGGGAAAGAACTACACCGAGCACTAATATATGCTGTGGGCCACCCAGCTGGAAAGCTGCCTCACAAAATTTGTACATCTACAAATATTGTCAATATACATGCGTTTTTTCAATGTGGGAAAAGCTGCCTTGATGTATTCTGTTTTCAGATGTTGTAGCAAAAAATGAAAAAACAGTATGAGAAGTATAATGTTGTATTTTACATGATTGGTAGTTTTGAAATGAAAATACAGTTATACACTCATCTTTACTTTAAAGACTTGAACATTGCTATTCATAGAAAGGTGGGATTGAAAATGCAGCAAACAGAAACCTAGATAGTAGTAGAAATATAACCCATGCAATGGCAAATGCATTATTTATTACATGCTAAATTGCCCCATTAACACATCTTTTTTGACCTTGAAATATCACACTGAAGACAAAAGTGTAGTTCTGCCTCAATGCTCTTCGCTCTTTTTTTTTTTCCTTGCAATTTGTGCAGAAAATGACAAGATGTCTGGGATATCTGGCCATTATAAGTGTATCTGTTGCTACTCCTTGTCAAGAACATACATCAAGCACAATATTCAGATAAGTAAAGTGTGAAATAAAGGTCAACTAAACAATAATTGAGCAAATATAGACTAGACATTGATCTAACATTCAATTTCCTAGAATGAGAAAAATATTTGAGGATTAAAGGATTATAAATTAGGTGTGCAAGTTATGTGTCACCTCTGCATATAATAGAGGTTTTAAGATCAAAAAGCAAAAGAAAAGTCACCACTACCTGGAATGCAAACTTTGTTTGCTTTCTTGTGTCAGTGGCATATCAGACTGCTATGTAGCATAAGGCCTCTTTTCTTCAAAACACACACACAGACACACACACACACACAAAGCCAAAACCCAACAAACAAAACAAAAAAAAACCAAAAAGGAACCCCCCCCAAAAACCCACTGACACAACTATTCAGCTATCTATTCCAGTGTAAATAAATCAGGTGACTAAGAATGAAGTCAACAATGTTAAAGACTGTGATAATAAAGGAATAAATGGAATAAAAATATGCAAATATTTTGCATGCAACAATTCATTTTACTATCGTGGATGATAGGTGTTGGTGGTTGATGATTTCTTTTTTCTCTCCATGAAGACGCAGATCAAACCCAAGAGGAGTAGCAGAGTTTTGAGGAGCATTTGGCTGATTTCCATGTATTACTCCCCTCTAAAAGCAAAATTAAAATTAAGAATTTAGATATATGACAACAACTGGAATGGAGCCAAGGAAAATGCTCTAGGCATATTGCCTGCATACATTCAGGTTTCAAGGAGGTGGTGTCAGTTTCACTGAGTATTTAGTCAGATGCTTATATTAACAATTTACTCAGCCCAGAGTCCCATGTAGCAGACACAGAAATAGTATCTTTTTTTCCATGCTATTCAAACTATCATCAAAAGCTTCTGTTTCAACACAAAATTTGAAAATTCAAAAGCACTTGCTCAAAATTTTGCATCATTAGTACTACAAGTTATAACTTCAACCCAACTCCCAGTTCAATGTTTTAAAGATCTTATGTGGACATGTATATTTATCTATCTGTGGATGGTAGAATGTGCATGCCCATATGCCTGCATATAAAATAACAGGTGCATATGATATAGTATACAACAGTTTAAAAACTGGTGACATTGTGCTGCTTATTTGACAGCCTGAAATGAAGTCTGCTGTATAAATATTTGTTTGATATCAGAGGAGTGCCAATATTTTATTCTGGACCAAAAATACACGGAAGTTTGGTTTCTGTTGGTTTTTTTGGGGTTTTTTTTTTTTTTTTGGTTTTTTTTTTGGTAACAAAGGAAAGTATTTGAAGGTAGTAGTAGTAGTAGAAACACAATTTGCAAATGCTGTTTTGGAAGAGTTTTGCACAGTGAGGGTGAAAGACATTAAAGACATTTATTATCCTCAGAATAAGATATGGATTTATAGAGGATATAAAAATCAGGAAGTATGGCTGTTGGATATGTGTCTTAAATTACTTCTTTTTTTTGCTATCTTATATATTACTCTAATGTGTGAGAGCTGTGATTATTTTCTGATGTGAAATTGTTATACTGTTACTATTATTTAAATTTAATAATTGGATTTTGCTAAAGTCCTTGAGAATTTTTATTTCTAACTTGAATAAGGTCATCTCTTCATCTTTTACTTTTCTACCTAAGATACATCTGATCTACAGAGCTATTATGAGTAGTACCCTTTCTTCATTCTGCTTATATAAACTGGAATCTACAGGTTCTTTACCTGAATATTAAGGAATATTTTGCCATATTACACCAATTATATAAAACCTTAGTTAATTTTTTTTTTTCCAGATAAAGTAACATTGCCAAAGCCACTCTCCAAGAAATCATTGACAAAGGTAAAAATCATGTTTACTAATTTCATTAATTAAACTGCAGGTTTGGAAAAGAAGACCCACTTTTAGGGGTATGAATTTCTTTTGCTAACAATGAACACTTCCACAGCCTTTTTCATCTATGGTTTCATCTACAACCCATCCAAAGGCAGGGCTGTGCAAACTGTACAGCCCAAGCTCACATCCTCACCCCTTCACCACTAAAGCATCCTGCCTCCCAAGAACCAACTTTTAGAGGATGAAATATATACTGGTATATAGGAAGATAGCTTTTATTGATTTTTTTACTACATAATTTTGCTTTAAAAAAAAAAAAAAAGGAGAAACAATTATAATGAGGGAATGGCCAGGAACCCTAAGGTAAGGAAGATCTCAGAAACAGTTCTGAATTTATCCAGTAAACTCAATGAAGTAACACTTATAATGCACTTTTATTGAGAGTATAAAAATGGACGTAAATATTGTGTCAGAAATGGGCTAAGCACAGACTAGAAACAATACAAACTGTGTTTTTATGTGTGTTGAGCTACGGCCAACAGTTTGGGACCAAGTAACACAGCTCAAACAAAATTATTCATACTCCACCTTAATGTGTCTAAACCCCTGTACAAGGCAGATGATTATTAAAATTATTCATCATTTATGCCAGTTATCTCAATAGTAAATTATTGGCAAATCTTTCAGATAATCTTTAAAAGATATTCTTGAAAGAAGAGATTTTAATATATCTGAACAAATACACGCTTGGTCCTAAGAGTATTTTTTTTATTTATAACTTTCTTGATGCCTTGAAGAAATAAAAATTGGTGTGAGTATATAACCTTTGGGGACAGGAAATTTACTGATCCAGTTATTAAATCAACAAAATATGATCAGAAGATACTACTGGCAGGGACTAAGTCCTTGCCAGTTTATTAGGATTTTATTTAATTAAAACACTATGCATAAACAATGAAGCTTAAGGGTCTTTAAAGAAGGTAATTAATGTAAAGCAGATGAAGTGGATGAAGACTTGATTCCTAAGATTTTGTCATGTCATTTAGAATATACAAAACATTTCTCTCCACATTTTCTGTGAAGCTCTCCTCTCCCTTCATCACAATGCTCAGCTTCTTCATCTTCCATTAGCACCACTACAGCCCCTCAGACCTTCAGTGCAAGTCACTGTCACTGTCACTCACCCAAACTTAGCCATTTCTGGTATTCTCAGTTCTCTCCCCCTGCTCATTTGGGGAGCATGGGAAATGGATAGGATGGATCCATGGACAGTCACATTGGCAGCATGGACCCATAAGCCGTATTTCCTGAGTAAACCAGCTTGGATGGTGCTTCCTATTCAATATTTTACAGGTATCCCCTAACACAGAACAGATGTTAACAGCTGTACCTCAGAGTTCTCTCAGATCCTGTTCCTCCACCAGCATCCTTAACATCCCTAGGTTCCCAGTTGAGCCACTCCTGAAAACTCAGGGTTCAAAGTTTGGTGTGTGCATCTTGCAGGCCTGATAGTGCAACACTTTTCTCGTCTATGTAGACCCACAAATGTCTTTCAAATAAGCATGTCACAATAAAATCTGGTGTTAACTGCAATACTCTGTTATTCAACATATTAAAGAGGGAAAAGACTGAAGTAGAAAAAGGGATGAAATAGCATCATATCATTATGGCATGAGTTTTTCCACTTTTTCTCCAATTTGTTACACGACTTAAAGTTTGAATAAGCAGGGACATCCTGGAAGCTGTGTGGGTGCTCTGTGCAGCTATTCAGGGTATGTCTAAAAAATCGAGTTAAGGGCAGTTTTAGCAGATCCACAATGTGTGAGCAGACGGTCTCAGCAACACCTACACAGTGGTCAACATGTTCAGACAGCAAATGCCTACCCAAGAGCAGTCGATTGGGCTAATCAAGCATGCAAAATATAGATGACCTGGACACAGACAGCTGTCATTTGTCCTGTTTCTCTTTGAGGGCACTCAGAAATCCCCAAGAAAAGGGTTAATGCTGATAGGAGACCAGGAGGTGAGACATAAAAGCAGTCAGCTACTGCCAAAATCAGCAGCGTTAGCAGGTGTGTATTCCCTCATCTGCTTCTGAGGCAACCTGGGTAGGATCATTGTAAAGTTGCAGGCAGGACACTATAAAATTGCATTGCAGTAATTACTGTACAGTACAAAGTCACATGTCCAGTCATTGTCTCAAGCCACCAGGACTCTTGCTTTAGATAAAAAGTAGATACTAGAATCATTGCTATCAGTTCTGTTCTGTGGCAAAATTACTGCATAGCATTCAGCTAAAGATCTTCATGCCTGTCTAAGAGAGGAATCTGACGTATTATGTTTTTCACAAGTATTTGTCTTACAGTCTTCATCCCTATTATCCCTCCTTCTCAGATTGATTTTATCATTTTATGTAGTGTTCACTCTTAGACAGGTCTTAGTAGCAACCACCTGGCACAGTATGGCCATAGAACATTTCTCAGCATTTGCTTTTTTAAGTTAAGCATTAAGATGATTATGATTATTTTTTTTTATCAAGAGCAAAACCTATATGGCAAACTCCAAAACAATGGTATACATGGCATAGGTATTTATGTGCATGTTTGTATGCTCTCCAAACAACTGACACATATTGGAATGTATTAGAGCACACATAAGATAGCACACTAAAATGATAATATCTATTTTTTAAAGCATGCAAATTGCATGCTTGTCTCAATAGTTTAGAAACAGATGGAGCGTTGTGTTTAGCACATTTCTTTAGAGTTTCTAAATCTGCCTGATGGGAATTCCATTACCTGCACCAGCTGCACAGGTGACCTCTTTGACTTCCACTTGCTAGGCTCTGAATATATAAGACAGTGCTGGCATGGTTTTAACATAAAGTATATGCAAATATGGACATATTTGACATGTTGCTGTAGTGCCTTTTTAAAATGTATGCCATCTGGTTTAACCCTTGCACCCGTAATCATAAAATGTTTCAAACTCTTTGTGCAATAAAATGTTTCTATGTCTTTCTCTTGATTAATCTACTTTACTTTTTTGCATAATCAGAATCAATTAAGATTCCTTTTCACCTATGAGTCTTTTTTGTTTCTTTTCACTGGGGAATGATACTACTGTATTCCTAAAGGTGAATTTTTCAGGCACTGAAGGTCCAATTTCCTCTCTAGTTGCAAAAGTTCAGGAAGATCTTGAAAGCCTTCCACATTATGAATCTTATTCCTACAAGAAATAAGATACATTTCTTGTTTTCATATAAATAAGCACACATAACATTCCTACTTGTGTTTCTGTCTCATTTATTTGAAAATGCTAAAGTGAATGTGTCCCCTTTACAGTGTTTCAAAGATATCCTAAGGCTCTAATTGAAGAATTTCCTGCAGTTGTGTTAGTCTGTAGTCATTTTCTAGCTGAGAGCGACCACACACCTGAGATGTTTACTCTGTTACACAATAGACAGAATGCATCTTTCCTAGGAGTATGAATAACCTGAGATCATATAATAGGCGTGATTTTAAGAAACCTCAAGTCAGGCAATTTCCTTTGAATTCAAGTGTTGACATGAGTATGGTTTTGAAGGAAGATTTATGGTCCCGGTGAAGTTAGGGTTGATTGATAGAGAATAGGTTAATGACAATGTAGTGCTCCACAACAAACAATCATAGGATCATGGAATGGTTTGGATTGGAAGAGACCTTACAGAACACCTAGTTCCAGCCCTCTGGCATAAGCAAGGACACCTTGCATTAGACCAGGTTGCTCAAAGTCCTATCCAACCTGTCATTCAGCACTTCCAGGGATGGGACATGACATCTTCAGGCAATCTGTTCCAGTGACCAGCCCACAGAAAAAACCCTGTCCTTCCACTTGAAGCTGGTCTGTGGACTGGCTTCTGACAGTGTAGCAGGCTACACAAATAAGGAGACAAAACCTCTTTACTACCTTGGATTCTGCCTGTGGTCTTTTTCCATTTCCAGTGATTACTCTTGCTATGTTCCAGATTTTGTCACCAAGCAAAGGTAAAATACATCTTGTATGAAAGTCATGAATTTGCTCAAAACTACTACAGTGTATTCCAAGAAAAATTTTCCAGTTTAGATCTAATTATTAATTTCTTTTTTATATGGGGAAAAGTCTCTGTTGTAACAATAGTAACAAGAAAAATAAAGAATAATAATCCTGTCATATCCTTGGTTTCTACCCCTTTTCCTAGTGTTACACACGCCCTCTCCTCACTTGTGCAGATCCTGCGGTCGGTGGTTTTGGCCTGGCAGCAGTGATGGGTTATATGGTTGGTGTCAGTATCTGGAGTATTTCACCAGTATGATGTTCATATTGGTGGTATCTTCTTTCTCAATAAGTGGTGTACATCACTGAGAACATTTTTATATGTTTGCTGACATGTTTTTACCCTTTCTTTATTCTCCAATGATCTGAAGCTCCACATTAAAATGAAATTAACTATATACAGTGCCTTTTACTTGTATAATGTACTATTTTATCTGTTCTCTTTGTTATGCCTAAAAATGGTGATATCCCTAAAAGCAGTTCCAATTGTTGCTTCCTTTACTTGACCACTGGTAAGTTGTTTACAGCCCTGTGTCATAAGAAGCCCCAGTGTCAGCCTGTGCCCATTTATAATCACATCTGCCCTCCTCTGCTCTGCATTCTGCATTTCCAATTCTTGATGTCTTTTCTATCTTACCAGGCTGGTATTTCTGTATACTACATATTCGTGGTAGCCAAAACTATATCATTCTACGTGGAAAAATTGCTTCTTATTGCTATCTTAATAAATCTATGATTTAATACTTTACAAGGTTAAAGGAAAGTAGAATGAATTAGTGACAACCATCTAGTCGATAGAAAACTCAAAAGTGTTAAAGCCAACCCAAGTAAAACAACAACAGTTCAGAGAGGGCAAGCCTGATGTACCTCTGTTCTGGGCCTTGCAAACTCATTTCAAAGTCTGTAGCCAGATATAAAAAATGCCAATATTGTATTGCAGGTTTACAAAGTCACAAAGTATAAACCCCCCAGAACTTATTTTCATTTTGTGAGGTGATGGTTGCTTCTGAGCACTCTGCATTGTATCAAATTCCCCTACTGAATTATTGTCTGGCAAATTTTCAGAGTCCGGATTTTTACAGAGCTGCTCTGATCATTTTGCAGAGCACATCCTGACCTAACACACCCAGTTGCTGCCTGGAGCCCTCTCCTGTCTCCGATATGAGCCTGTGAGGGACCTGCCTCCCTGCTGCTGCTTCAACTGGGACTGCAAATTTGCACAGTAAAGGGAAGACACGTAATCCAGGCAACCTTGGGAAAGAATTTAAAAAGAAACTGGTGTGAGGCAGAAATAGGACAGAAAATGGAATTAAGCAGGTTTTAGGAATGAAATAGTGGGAAGAACAGGAGGTGTCAAAGAGTCTGAGCTCCCAGGAAAGAAAGAGACATGATCAGCAAGAAAGCTCAGTGTCTATTCCATGTGAGGCAGAGAACTCACAAATGTAAAAGTAGCAGCATGTTCACCTTCAGCTTCACAAACTGCCTCACTGTGAGAAGTATAGCAATAATTCAAATACCAGATGAGTAACAATCTTTATTAAATTGCTAACTGACATTTAAGATATGTCACCTAAACTACATGCAAAAAGTTCTACAGATCCACCCAACACCTGAAATATGTCTAGCACTAAACCACTCTCTATATTTCTCAGCACTGGTTAATTGTAAAAATATTGTGACCATGGTCACAGGGGTTTGCAGGTGAAGCAAGAGACGAGAATGTTGACTCCATGATCAGAAGGCTTGATTTATTATATTATGATATATATACTACATTATAACTATACTAAAAGGAATAGAAAGAAAAGTTCTCAGAAGGCTAGCTAAGAATGGAATAGAAAAGAATGATAACAAAGATCTGTGTCTCATCAGAGAGCAAGAGCAGCTCCGCTGTGAGTGGTCACTAATCCCAAACATCCACAAGAGACCAATCACGGATCCACCTGTTGCATTCCACAGCAGCAGATAACCATTGTTTACATTTTGTTGCTGAAACTTCTCAGCTTCAGCAGGAAAAATGCTAATGAAAGGATTTTAATGAAAAGATGTCTGCAAAAAAATATATTTACTTTCAATCTTAAAACAGTTGGGCAATTAAAATTCTAATCTAAATTTACACAGATCAAGTAATTACTTATGGAAAGTGTTCTATAAGTGTTGCAAAAAACATTTATGGCTTACAATGGTCCAACAAATGCAAAAAAAGAGGCTATGCTTGCAAAAAAAGCCCAAAACTTAAGATTGTTACTATGAATTTGAAATCTTGAAATAAAGCCAATCTTTAACCTAAAATCACCTAGAAAAGTGATTGTAACATTTTTGTTAAAAGTCTAGATATAGGAAAAGGTTTCTGAAGTCTGATATCTAAAAATGAAACAACAACTATTTAATTTACTTTGGAAAAGACTTTTTTATTTTCCATCAAAAACCAGTTGAAACACGCAAGAATTTATCTGCCTTCAAAAGTCACTTTGAGCAACAGCAGTAATCCCTTCTTAGATGGAGAACACTGAAGCTACCTGCAAACCAAATTGCATTTTCCACAGATGACAAGGCAGCTCAGTGTAATGGAACCCAGGTGTTAGACTAATTTCTAATTTAACCATAAATGAAGAAAAGAAAAATATAATCCTCAATGCAAGTTGTTGTGATATTACAGAATCCATCATAATGAAGAAATGCTCCCGCTTTGCACAAAGGTTAACTGTACAAATGGCATTGCATCAACGGAAATGTTAATGAGTTTGTGTGGCAGCAGGTAAGCAGGAGCTGGCAGAAGGAAGCTGCTGTGGTAGGCAGATAATTACAATGGAAGTCATGTCTTTGGTAATGACTGGGATTCACATCACATATCTTTTCAGTCACAAGACAATTTCGCTCGCTCTGTTTATGGTAATCTATGGGATTATTTGACAGCAAGGTGACACTTTGACTTTGGAACAAATTTCTTTCATAGACAGCATAATTACTAATATTGTGACATTCAATTAGACATATCACTGATGTATAATTTTAATTTTAGAAAATAAACAAACATAAGGTATATTTTTCATTAGTACATGAAGTTATTTTGGTTCTCAATTTGCTTTTCATCATGCTATTGCTTTGATCTTACTAATGTGTAGATGTTGGGAGAAATTTAAAAGTTGTGAGTTTTTAACCATTCAGATGCAGGATCAGTAAAGAAAAAATTATGCAAACATGCAATTGTCTTAACAAGAAGGAAAACAGATTTCCAGGCAATGTTTATCTGTTTGTTATAAACTCTACTACGTAACAACAAATCTGTTATGTGCTTTTCAGGAGGGAATTCTGTGTAGCAGTAGCTACACATACTTTATCATATTGTAGGCCAAATCCCCGGCTAACCTATTTACCTCAATCTCAAAAAACAGTTCAAAATAGGAAAATATTCAGGTGAAGAATCAAATCTCTGTGGCCCATTCTTCCCTTTATGGAAGGAATGTGAAATTACAGGGAAAGGACAACATTGACAACAAACGTGGTGAGTACCTCTTGAAGTCCCACCCTGTCCTTGGACTATGGCAGTAAACAGGATGTCACTCTGAATATTTCCTTGCAAAACCAGAGATTAGAGCACACCACAAATACTTGCACCTAAGTGTTCTATAGTCACAACTGATAAAATATATACTTTGGTAAGCAGAGTTTTCTGTTTGAAATTCTTCAATAAATGGTTTGTGCAAATGAAGTTTGGCTTCTGGGATGCAACGTGTCTAGCCACCTAAAGCACCTTTTATTGCTTCAGTTCTCTGAGCAGCTCACCTTATTTTACACAACTGCCTCATCTAAAATCTCTCTTGCTCCATAAAATTCTACCTTCACAAATACAGCATTGTAAAGATTAAATTTATGGGGAGAAAGAAAACAAGAAAGGAGGATACAATGAGGAGTATGAATATACCAGAAGCAAAACTTTGGTTAGAAGACAAAAGCATTTCTGTAAATACATTGCCTTACTATAAGCATGGCTCTTACCCTACCAGTGATCTCCCTTCTGCCCTTGATGTAGGTTTTACAATTTAAAGTTATATATCTGCCTTCTTTGTAGCTCTGAATCTGTGTGAAAGATTTGTTATTATAAGTTATGGGATCTAAGTATTAATCAAAGAACAGTTATAAGGAATAATAGTCACTCTGCATCATTCTTCTATTGAACTTAGGTGCAAACTTTTATTCAGAATTTGGATTAGAAAAGTTGGCTTAGGTAACTTATTTATAGTCATGATGTGGAAAAAACCAATTTGCCATCAGTATCCTATTATTTCCACTTCTGTTGAGAAATTTGTGACTTGAATGAACAAAACCTAGGGCCTTAAGAGGATGTTGCTAGAATTTTTCAGACTAGCCATGTTTTTCACTCTCCAAGGAGACAAGTCACAGTCATAATCATCTTACATTTGTAGAGGAGTTTTTGTGCCAAAGAATGCACAAATGCTCCAAAACTTGACTAACTACAAACATGAATCTTACCATTCACCATTAAATACCAGCAGCCTCTGTTGTGAAAGGTTTTTAACAATGCACTGTAAAGTTCACTTTAGTGCAAGATATGGCTGCTATAAAGCAGGAAGGGTCTCAGCAGGCAGACAATAACACTTTAAATGGAAATGCAAAGACACCGCTGAAGGTGACGTACTACTTAGGAAGTGTGTCACATCGATTTAATGACCTTCCTTTTGTGTTTTGAGAGGCCCATACATGCAATAGCTCACTGAGCAAGTTCAAGTGCACTTGATGCGCTCAGAGAACTGTTCTCCAAGGTGCTGAGTACTGCGGTTCACAAGGCAACAAATAGTAAGTCTGTAAAAATGACAGGATTGAATGTAAGTTCTTAAGTGCTTTACTGATTAGAACTTCCAGAGCTGCATAAAAGAGTCTGTGTCTCTAAGAGTCTGACATTCACATCTTGAAAATAGGATTCCTGAAGAAGAGAAATAGAGGCAGTGAAAAGGTTTGGGTTTTTTCACTGGCACAGTTTACAAGGCCAGAAATAAGTAATTTAATCCCTTCTCTAACCCATTCCTTTAGAGTTTTCTTTATAAGGCTAGAGCTGAAGAGGACAAGGGTTCTGTTTAAAAAAAAAATCAAACCAAATGAAAACAAACAAACAAAACCCTACAAAAACATAAACAGAACAAACAAACAAAGGAAAATAGCACCAAAACCCCCACTTAAAACATATCAGAAGAAATTTAAACAAAACCTAGAGCTCTAAAAGACTTCTACACAGCTGTTAACATAACTATAGAAATTCTGGTTTCCACAGACATCTCCAATGAGGCAACAAAGATTGCACAAGAGGGAGGTTTACTCTAAGCACTACTTTAAGAATTTCTCAGGCAGAAGAAAATATACCTGAAGATGGATAGCTGCCACAGTCACTGCTGCAGAAGGGAATGGAGAGAGTGGACAGCAGTTTGATGGGACTCTCAGGAGATAAGGAGCATGTCCAAGAGTCTTGAAGAAGCAAGAAAGAGGGTCATCACAGAGGAGGGTGATTTTGAATAGGAAAATGTATTATCCTAGTGTTTTCCTAAAGTTCACCCATGGTTCTTCAGTCACCCTCAGACAACATGGGATCAACTACTCTCAGACACCCAACCTCTGGCACCAGATCTGTTGCCTTTTATCTCAGCATTTGGATTGGAGTTAGATTGCATACATTAATCACGTCATGAATTGTGACAGTTATGTCTCAAAAAAGGTCTACAAAGGCCAATGTGCCAAGACAAAAAGTAACTAAACTAATACTAATACTTCCTAAACATATTACTTTCTAAGATGAAATCTAAAAGAAATGTTAAAGAAAGTGTTAAAATTTACTTTTTTCCTGCATGTTAAGACTCTAGCACTGCACATACAGTAGATGCCTTACTTCATGGTGAAATATGCAGTGTAGAAGTTACATGCTCAACCTTCACTGAATGGGGTTAGCAGATTTCTAGAAAATATCTTCAGAAAAGTGCATTTTCTGTGAGATAGGCATTTCAGAAGGCCTGTGAACAGTAAGATTTCTAAAAGCCTAACTGCATCAAAGACTCAGCTATCCAAGGTTCATTGGCTGAAATCAGGAAGGCCCCCTGAGCCCACGTGTGAAACACAGAGCATCTCTTTATTTCTGAGCAGAAGTCTTAAAGGTTTGAACCTCTTGGGGAATATTATGTCAGAGTATGGGTATTGTAAAGAGAAGGAAGGGGCCACCCTCAGTATCTTTTGTTTTCATGGAGTAAATTGAAATATGCAGGAACCAGAAAAAGTTGGCATATGTCCAGTTCACTTCAGTTAGTGGCTGGAAAAAAATTCACTCCACTGGAGTCTCAGGTTTGTTGTTGCTGAAATGGCTCCTGAGGTATTAAAGAGTCTTTTTTCCCAGCCTCGTGACCGAAGAAGAAGTCGAGATTCCTCAGTTCTGGTTTACAAGGTTGTTTATTTTCCCTTATCTAATACATTCTATTTTGGACCTGCAGAGGTCTGTCCAGCAGGTCAGGTTGAGGTACACTGACCACCCTTGGGGTGGTATCTTTTTATACTAAAAAGTACGTGTACTTCATTTACAATAATTTTCCAATACCTATCACCTATGATAGACAGCCTGTCTCTACCCTAAACCAATCCAGAAGTGCCGCCATCACAGCGGAAGATGGAGGACAAGAAGAAGAAGAAGAAGAAGAAAGACAGGACATGCCCAGATTCTTCCACCTTGCCTCTTGAACCCCCATTCTAAAAACCCCAAAATCCTACTTTTTCACCCTGTGATAAATTCACTATCATTCTATTCAAACCCTTGTGGCTTGTAACTCTTCACACAAATTTGGTAATTGTTTCCATGGGTTAAAATCGAAGGCACAGGTATCTTTCACTCCATGGCAAGGTCTCTGAGCCCCCTGCCAGGGTCTTGAGTCCTCCAGGGCAGTCAGAGGAATGTCCTGGGTTCCAACACTGGAGGAATCCAAAGAGCAGAAAAGGATATTAAAGACTATAAAGTACTACTTTAATATCCTTTTCTGCTCTTTGGATTCCTCCAGTGTTGGAACCCAGGTTTTTACTCAGCAGTCAGAAAATGCATCAAGATGGAAATACGTACCTGTGACCTTCTTTTCTTGTATTCCCAGTCCTATAGGTAATTAGTCTCCTACTCCTCGTACCAGAAGGTCTAAGGCAGAAGGCGTGAAACCTGAGGGTAATATATATTCTGTGATACCAAGGAATGCTCCAGTTCCCATGAATGAATATTCAGCCCTGACAGAAATTCAATTCAGTATCAGCATGTGGTCTGACAGGTAATCCCTATCCCCTGCCATGGTTCCTATGGTAAAGAAACATATTCCCCAATGGTTTCCCAAGTGCATTCCAGTAAAGTGTCAAATCAAGAGACTAAAATGTGGTGAGACACCAGCTGGCACCAACAACAGTTTGGCATGGATGCAGAAAGTGTGAGGGCAGCTGAGGAGCAGAGAAGGACAGTAGGAGGAGCTGGGGCACAGGAGGAGTGCGAGAGACACAGACAAGATGCCTACAGGTATCCAGGTTAATACATGAGCATATGACTGGTGGTGAGAAGGAAGCTGTGTAAAACAGGACCTGGGGAAAGGGATTCAACTACTCACTCACAGTCTGATCCTGGGGACTCCCTGGGAACTCCCAGCTGGCTCCCATCAGACCAGATTAAAGCTATCAGTGTAAAATCCAGTGCTGTGGCATTAGGAGGTAGAAATTAAAAGAGGACACTTGGAAGAAATACTCCTTGTCCTCACACATGTAACAGCAGTTTCATTCCCTAAATAAAATTTCATTTATCTTCTTCTTTGTGTACATTGGGGATGCACAGTGGGAGAAGGAAAAGGTAACTAGTTATGAAAGGAAAAGAAGAAGGGCCCTCCTTTACTTGCACATGCAAAGTGTGGCAGTGCATCCCCCCATCTCCCAGCCTCAATATATTCTGAAAAATGCTTGCCAAGCCTCGGCCCTAACCAACAGCACCTGGGCTGGGCAACTGTTGAGCTTATCAGAAATACCATCTGCTCCCAGGAACCTCTGCTGCCTAATGACCTCCTCCCCATATTTTTTAACAACCTTGGAAGCATTTTTTGCCTGAATAACAACTCAAGGGGAGCAATATTTTTGTTCTTATTCTTTCAAAGAAAGTTTCCGATCTGAAGTGCGGCCAAGATGAAACATTGCTATGACTAAAGCTGACTGTCTTGTGACCCTATAAACAGCGGTTTAAAATGAGACCCTTTGAGCTGTCCTGTCACAGCAGACTGTGACCAGCAACCTCCCTCTGAGCAGAGCACCTCTCAGAGCCAGCAAACTCTCAGGTTTGCCGTACTCAAAGGACTGCCAAATGACAATAGATCTGAGACCCCCACTCCCCCAGGCTCAATCCTTCATCCATTGACAGGACAAAATGCATCTGAAGGGAGTATTCCACTACCTTCAAGGGTAATTTTTCATAGTTACTTTCTACAGACTCTTTATGTCTGTGTGCATGCAAATCAAATGTGGGAGAAATGCTGCTCTCTTTGATTCTTAAGTACTTTAGATTTGTAAGGAAGTTAGGCCTGTAAGTAAATTACTATTGTGATATAGCAAATCCTATATGAATTCTTTGCCAAATTGTTTAAATTATGAAGTAAATTACGTGAAATGTTGTTAAGTTTAAGTACTATCAAATTTAAATGCTGTTAAGTGCTATTGGGCCCTTAGGGTTTGGTTTGATTTGCTCTGGATTTTTTTTGTTGCTTTTCCTCAGTGTGCCTTAACCATCTAGTAAGTAGTAGATTAAACCTTGCCAACAAATTTTGTCATGCTGCCACTTTTATATTAAACTTGTTCTTACTGATGCCTTTCCTGGCAATTCTTTAAGCAATCTTTAAACACTCTTTTATGATACAGATGCATAGGAAGAATTTGACTAGGAAAGAGGAACAGGTGTAATGTGTTCATGGAGAAGTAATTCCCTCAAACAAGGAGAAAACAGCTGGACAGAAAATGGAGATGAAAGAAAATCATTTAACCATGAAACACTCTGGGAATGGGAAAGGTGCCCCCAAGGGCTCCACTTCGCACTTGGAAGGAGTGAGGGGAATTGACCAAAGTGCCTGGATACTGGAGGGTTCCTGCTGGCCCTGCAGCCAGCATGCTGCCCAGCTGCTACACAGCCTGCCTTGCTTCCAGCCCTTTCCCCAGCGGATCTCTGTCAGTGGAGAACATGGGTGTAGGACCAGCAAGCACTTCAGAACATTTTGCTGAGAATGGAGGCTCAAACCAAGATGTCTCTTTATTATTGGTTCCTTATTCAGCAGCACAGAGTTCTTTGTGCGTGCCCTTCTTCTCCTTTTCCCTACTTTCATCTTCTTCTCCTTTTCCCTACTTTCATCTTCTTCTCCTTTTTCCTCCTGTCATCTTTTTCTTGAGAAAAATGAAAGTAATGGTTTGTCTCCTAAGCTCTAAATTATTTTCTCATGACCCATTAAAGAGTTACTACAACAACAATATCCAAATACCCCTCAAAAAATGAACCAAAAAAACTCATAAAAAACCAAAATCAAACAAACAAAAACCCCACCCAGACTAACCAACCAAACAAACAAAAAAAACCCCAGTAAATCTTTGTTTTCTAGTTTTTTTTTAATCAGGTAAGCTAAAGTATGAATGTTTATTAGTTAGTTTGGGTGGATTTCCATAGGATAATAACCTCTTGGTGCTGAATTCTTCAAATCTAGCAAGCAATAAGACTCCCTGACCAAGCCCTGAGAAATTCTGAACTTTTCTGTATTTCAGAGTTGGATTTTTCTGTTTACTGATGATTTTTGTTGTTTTCACTTATACTTGCTACAGTCTCTAAAACAGTTTTAAAAAACTACAATCAATATCTGAAGGCTCCTGGGGTAACTGACATACATCCATGCAACTGAGAGCTAGGTGCTACAAACTTTAAAAGAACTCGGCCAAGCAGCTATTGAGCAATGTATGTCACAGCTGGCACTTCCTCTCTAGCAGAAATAAAATAACTGAAGGCTCTTTATTAAACTACTCTTCTGTGTAAAATTATGTATCTTTACTATTTGGACAATGATGATCTTCTCTTTTGGTCAAAACTTGATAATCTTTCAGATTTAAGAGAAAAAAATATAATCTTCTGAAAATTCAGGCATGAGGAATAAGAGATTAAGCTAATGTAATTTCATAATTGTGATTACCAATGATGGGTCTTTACAGCTTTAACGTTTTGGTCTGCCACATGCATCCCAGCATTTATCTAAGTGTCCCTGTGAACACAATCACACTCCAAAACAGCACAGATGGCAAAAGTATTTCCATACATGTTTTGAAGTTTTCTTCTAAAGGAAGCAAATATTCTTCAGAAACAGAAAAAAAAAGGAATTGAAATACGGTTTAATTTTGAACCTCTTTTAATATTAAAGTTATGCAAGTTTGATTAAACCAGAAATTTTAACCAAGAGTGAACTGCTCACTGAAGAACAGCTTTGTGTAGTCCGCAGCTGAATTTCCACAGCACTATGCTGTTCCACAGTCCTTCAGCTCCCTCTGCTGTTTATTCGATCCACAAATTTTTCATATTTGCACAGAGTTTTTACTTGTTTTTTTTAACCTCTGTTTCGATGTGAAGAAAGGATGCAGGTTAAAATTGCACCTGAAATAATGAAATGATTGCTCAAATTGATAAACAGTGTGTGCAAAGTTCCATGTAATTATTGTCCCTCCTTTTCTCAGGGAATAGAAGAAGCCCATTAGACCGTCCTGATTGCTTTCTGGTGACTTGCTGTGCATACATTCTGCCATTATAATTTGACTTGGTATAACTGAAAAGTATCCATTGCTTAAACTGACTTTTTCTGGATATACAATTTTATTTCATAGAAATTATTACAGAGAATCAAAGAATCATTTGGGTTGAAAAGATCATTGAGTCTGACTGTTAAGAGTAACAATGTCAAGTCTACCACTAAACGTGTCTTCTAAATACTTTCAGGGATGGTGACAACCATTTCCCTGGACAGCCTGTTCCAATGCTTGACAATCATCTCCATGAAGAAGTATCTCCTAATATCCAATCCAAACCTCTCTGGGTACACCTTGAGGTTGTTTCCTTTTGTCCTGTCACTTGTTTGGGAAAAGAGATCAGGCCCCACCTGGCTACAGCCTGCAGTAGTCACACAGAGAGATAAAGCTTTCCCCAGACCCCCTTTTCTTCATTATAAAGAAGCCAAATTTCTTCAACTGCTTTTTATCCGACTTGTGCTCTAGATGCTTCATCAGCCCTATTTCCCTTTTCTGATCATGCTCCAGCACTTCAGGTGAGGGGCTTGAAACTGAGCACAGGATTCAAGGTGTGGCCTCACCAGTGCTGAGTATAAGGGGATGATCATTGCCCTGGTCCTGTTGGCCTCACTATTTCTGATACACACCAGGATGCCATTGACTTTCTTGGCCACCTGGGCACACACTGGCTCATGTTCAGACAACTATCAACCAACACCCCCAGGTGCACCTTTCCAGACACTCTCCCCTCAGCCTGTAGTGCTGCACAGGCTGCCTTTCATAAGGCATGCTGGATGGGCCTGACCCCTGGTTGTCCTGTATGTGCCACATCATGGCACTCAAGATGATCTGCTCCATGACCTTCCCCACCTCAAAGGCAAGTCCAACAGGCCTCTAGCTGCCTGGATCCTTTTGACTCTACTTGTAACTGGGCATCACATTTGCTAACCTCCAGTCAACTGTGGCCTTCCCATTAGGCCATGACTGCTGTTAAAGGATGGAAGATAGTTCAGTGAGCACTTCTGCCTGTTCCCTCAGTATCTGTGGCTGGATTCCATGCAGTCCCAGGGACTTGCATCTGTCTAAGTGGTGTAGCAGGTCACTGAACGTTTCCCCTTGGATTCAGTCTGCTCCCTGCCCCTGTCCCTCATGTCAGGGGGCTGGGCTCTCAGAGAATAACGGGTATTACTACTAAAGACTGAGGCAAAAAAGGCATTGAGTACCTCAGCCTTTTCCTCATTGTTACTGTTTCCCCTCCCATCCAATAAGGCATCCAGAGTCTCCTTAGCCCTCCTTTTGTCACAAAGGTACTGATTGAAACACTTTTATTTTACGCAATAGCCGGATTAGCCTCTAGCTAGGCTTTGGCCCTTCTAATTTTCTCACTGCAAAACCTCATGATATCCTTGTAGTCCTCCTGAGAGGCCTGGCCTTTCTTCTAACTCTCCTGTTTTCCCTGAGCTCCTGCCAAAGCTCTCCGTCTGGCCTGCTCCAGCCCCTTGACAATTTCCTTCTTGAAGATTGTCCAGCCTTCTTGGACTCCTTTGACCTTCAGGACTGCCTCCCAAGGCACCCTGCAAACCATCCTCCTACACAGGATGAAGTCCGCCCTCTGGAAGTCCAAGGTAGCAGTTCTGCTCAGTTCCCTCTTTACTTCTCCAAGAATTGCACAAAATCAAACATTTTGTGATTATAGTGCCCAACATGGTCTCCAACTGTTTCACAGTGATCTACTATGAAACATACTATATGTTAAGATACACTATGAAACATACTATATGTTAAGAAGTGTGTCTTTCTACAACTCAATGTTCTCTTTACTAGCAATATTTCCTGTAGATATGTTTGAATAGATTTTCATAATTAAATGTTTGATATTCACCTATCAAAAATATTAAAGAAAAAAAAAAGCAGCTTGTATACTTGCATTTTCTAGTTTTTATTGCTATATTTTTCATTTCTAAGTAGACTTCATAAAGCTTATCCCAGATAGAAGACAAATGTATATAATCAAACTATGTATTGGTCAAAATACAATATAAATGCAAACACACACACATTAATTAAAGCAGAACTTTGGTATAAAAAACCCAGCATCATACATCATACTGATTAAAATGGTGACTTGAAAAACAGTAAAGGTTAAGGGACTATTAACACATCCTATTATGCTGATTTCAAAGCATCTCTGATCCTCAGAGGATTTTGGAGACTCCAGGTCTATAGATACTGCATGGATAATGGGAAGCCTAGAATTCAATGTGTAATTTTCTCCATAGGTATCTACATTATTATACCCATTTTTTTCTGTTCAGATATTCAGCCATGAGATTTTGTCAGTCACTGATTAATTACTCCAGAAATTAAGATTATGAAATCTCCATTTGAAATTCTGTAAAACTACTGAAAGCACAGGTTTGAAGAACCTTAGTCAAGACCTAACTTCGTCCAGTACAACAGGGATGACTTTCTGAGGGATCTACATCAATGCTTAGCCTCAGAAGCAATGGTTCCTGTAGGTATGAATTATGCTACACCTGGAAATAAATGCAACCCATTCATAGTCCAACACAAACAGAACTCCTAATTCAGGCTTGATCAGCTTTCTCAGGCACTTTGTGTATGCTACGCTTTGTCCTTTGTGAGGACTGTGCTTAGGTTTTAATCTTCTCAAAGTGACACTGATCAGGAAAAGGCAACACACTGTTGTCATCTTCAGGCACCTTGTTCCTGAGTGACACCTTAGAAGCAGGACCAGTGGGCTGGAGATTTATCACATGACTGAATACTTCCCAGGAGGAAACTACAGAACGATGGTCAGATCCAAAACATTGGAGGGATGTGAAATAAATAGGTGGACTGCAGGAGCCCAAGTCTACAGTCAAATACGGGCCCTGACAAAGGCTGCCAAATTCTGGAGGTACTTGGAATTACCTCCTCCTTTCAGCTACAGCATGTCAGGCTCTTGAAATTGGTGCATGTGCTGGCATTTCCCTTCCTGAGCAGATCAGTGCCTCACTGCAGCTCAAGTCTCACTAGTCCGCTGTCCCACCACAGTCAAATTACATATTGCCTGAAAAAGCTTCATACATTGACAGTCCTCTTGTCACAAAACATTTTGGAACACAGAACAGGAGAAGGCAACACTGATCATCATACCTGGTCCTCCAATACCAAAGACAATGAGGACACGAGCAGCATATTCAGGGCATAAAGGACTCAAGTCACAAAAGCTTTCCCACCACCGGAAATGATAACCACTCAAGAATTTCAGGACGTGCTCAAAAGCAAACGTGGAGGTTACTAAATTTTGGGTTTACCCATAGTTATTAAATCTAGAGCATAGAGCTGTAGTTCAGGGGCCCATCTTTTAAAATAAAGTGATGAAGATTATCAAGTTCATTACTGTGTATTGAAGACAGGGAAAACATTAAGATTTTATGGAAAGATTTATTCAGTGGCAACAAAATTTCAGAAACCAAGTCCTAGTCAGCCAGAGTGAAAAAAGCACATTGAATTGTATTTGACGATCATTTGGCATACTAAATTATCTTTCTGGAATAACAGGTGAGCAAGCACCATTTTTAGTCTTGTTCATTTACCCCATTTACTTCCATGGAAGTTGGCTCACGAAAAATGTCTAAAAAATTAATTAATACGCTTGATAGATTTGCCCTTTCCACGTGCACTTTGGGCATGGACTGTAACTCCAGATGTTACTGAACAATCAGGTATTAATGTAATTCCTCACGTGGCTTTCCCCTCCACCCTTACAAATTAGCATTATAGCGATCTCTGTTCTGAAAGTCTCTGTAAGCACGTTTTGCATCTGCCTTGCTGTGTGGGATTCTTCCAAAAGGTTCCAGATCATTGAAGCAGGCATCAAAAACTTCATCCACAGCTTTTTCTGCTGTTTCTTTGCTAACTTTTCTAACAGCCAGAATGGAACGAATTGCTCTGTCTCGTACACAAGTCTGAAGTGAAAAAAAAAAAAATCTGTCATTATTAGAGTAACTTTTTTCCAGATTTTGTCAAGTACTAACTCCTATTATATAGGTAACAGCTGTGTATGAAAGAAGAGTCAAACAGTGCCTATAGTAAGCATTAAAGTACATTTTAGTTCCATCCTGTGTAAACAATGCGCTTTAGTTTTCCATGTACATATATATCATGAAATAATTAAAAGACATTTCTTAGAACAGGAATTAAAATACAATTTGGCAGTTTTTGTACGTATTAGATATTTGTAAAACTTAACCTGGACACAAAAATACGTCAGAAAGCGACAAACACAAATACCAGTTAGGTTCTTTACAAACTGAAATGCTGTGAAACAATGAAATGACTTCTTTACTGGCCTTCATTTTGATACTTCTCTTCATGGTAACTTTTTCTTATAGTTTGTTTGCCAAAAGACCAAAAAATATGTAAACATCATCTACAAACTAACTGCCACTCTAAAATGAGCAACTACTTGGGTCTCAATCTGTAGACTTCGTTACTATTCACAAAAATAATTCCAACAAGACTTAATACACATGATTATTTAGAAATCTTCTCATTTTGCTTCCTTCAGTTTTCAATAACTTTTTAAGAGTGTCAACCACTTAAAGTGGACAAGGTATTTCCACTACATTTCCTGCAAGCCCTGCTTTATGTTTGGTTTTATCAGCCATCCATTGTCAGTGGTAATGCTTTAAAACATGACTAAATGTTCAGGGATTTCACTCCAATAAAAATAACAAGGTGGGGAAAAAACCTAACACTGATCATAAAGGGTTAGTTAAGAGGAAACAGCAACTCCATAGCATCTATTTCTTTTTCTAAAATTTTCAGCTATGAAAGCTCAAAAGGCTAAGACCAAGTAGGTAACATAATAAATTATTAGATTTTAATAGCCACAGTTTTTACCTGATGGTGCCCTTTCAATCCAAATTTAAACCTGCCTATTTCATTCATCAAAGTACAGTCTCCACTGAGATTAGCAGCTCGAATCTATTGAAAAAAATAAAAAAATCACAAGATCAGAGAAACACATGAATATACAAAGTCCAAGAAATTGTAACAAACATTTTTCTTCTACGCTTCTGATGACTGTTGGTAGGGGAGATTCCCGAGGCCACTTTAACTTCTTAAGCACCTGTTACTACCGTACCCTTTACATCCATCTCAGCCTCAGTGAACTACAACAACCTTCAGGTTTCTCCAGGAACTACCTCTCACACATCCCTAAAATATAAATAAATGAGCAGTAGAGATTATATATATGTATATAGATGAACCGCTAGAAGAACATGGGAAGTAATATTATTCTCCCCAATCTATATCAGAATCTGCTACAGCAGTCAGGAAGAAAGGCAGATACTTTCCAAAGACTACAGATGCAATACCAGAAGAGCTGTAACTCATTTGTTTTGCAAAAACCTACATTTAGATGAGCATGTATGTTTGAGCTTAACTGTCTTGTCCTCTACACTAGAATTTCTTTTGTCTGCTAAATATTTTATACCCTACACTGTCTGTTAGCAACTGTAAATAAATCCTGATTTCCTATAATTAAGTACCATAGTGAAAATAAATGCATGGAAAATGTGAAAAAGTAAGAATTAAAGCTGTCAACAAAAAAAGTAAATACCATAGAATTAAGTAATCAGAAGACCTGAAATGAACAAATAATCCTGACAAGAGCAAGACTTGCTCTTGATTTATATAAAACTTATGTTTGAGGTTTACATGCTTTATTCTGCACTGCAGAAATGCTTGGATAAAAAAATAAAGTATATGAAAGTTAATAATTAAGAATTATTGTATTAGGTTTACATGGCAAAGTGTTGGCAGTGAGCGGCCTCCCAGGGTGGCTTCTGTGAGACTGTAGAAGTGGCTGAGCCTATGTCAGACAGAGACTGTTTTAACTGATTTTAAAACAGACCCACCATTACTGGTGCTGGTTGGATCTCTGTGATGATGCATCCAAGAAAGGATTAAAAACCTACAGGGCAGCTGTGAGACAGAGGAGTGATGAAAATGTGAGGGAAACAGCCCCACAGACACAGAGGAAGGATGGGGAGGAGGTGCTGCAGGCATCAGAGGAGAAGACCATGGAGATAGAGGTTGTCTCCCTTAAGTCTGTGAAGGAACACAGTAGAGCAGATATCCACACTGCAGTCCAAGGAAGACACCATGACACAAGAGACAAACATGCCCTGAAAAACCAGCAGCCCATAGAGAGCCCATGCAGGAGTGCATTTTCTGTCAGGAACTGTGGGCCTTTGGGGGGACCAATGCTGGAGCAGTCCATTCTTGAAAGACTGTATGCTGTGGAAAGAACTCAAGGTAGAGCAGGTCTTGAAGAACAGCAGCCCAAGTGAAAGACTAATGCTGAAGCAGCTCATGAAGGGCTGTATTTCGTGGGAAGGGCCTCAAGCTGGATTAGGGAAAGAGTGCAAGGATGAAGGAGCAGCAGAGACAAAGTGCTATGAACTGACCACAGCTCACATTCCCTGGCTCCCTGCCACTTGGCAGGGAAGGAGATAGAAGAATCAGAAATGAAAGTCTGAAGCTGAGCCTGTGACAAACTTTTCTGTGACAAAATGATATGGATTACACCAGAAATCAAACAAAAGCATGCAGATTCATACACACAACACCTGTGTCACATACACAAGAGAAATCCCTCCCAGCCTGTGCTCCATTTAATTTCACCTCCTGAAGAGTCAAATGTTAAGGCCCTTAAAAGTCAAATGTCCTCTGAAACCACAGAATCATAGAATGGTTTGGGTTTTAAGGGGACTTAAAAATCATCAAGTTCTTATCTCCCTGCCATGGGCAGGGACACCTTCCACTAGACCAGGTTACTCAGAACCTCATCCAGAGGTGATGGATTCATAAGTACAGTGTACTAGCAGCAATACCACAATTACTCAAAAAAATGAATGTTACAGGAAAAGACAAGTTTGTTATTAATCAAAAAAACCTAAACAAAACCAAGGTTACTGTGATAATCGCCCAACATACCATGATTTGCATGGGATAAAAAGAATTCTAAAAGCATTTGATTACCATGTGAATGTGTTTTCACTTCTAACAACTCTCTTATTTGTCAATAACCACTTCTTACACTCACAGTGATCACATTCTACTTAGTATGACACTAACTTACTAATATTTGTGAAAACTAAGTATTTGTTTTCCAAACAAAACTATTTAGGTTGACCTGACAGAAAGGACAAAATGTATTAACAGGATTAAAACAAATTAATTGTGTGTAACACACCACGTAACACAAAGCAGCCCTAATAACCAGCAATAATTAATAAAATGACAACATTAGAAGCATTTTAACTTACCTCTGAACATGCTAAGTGTTTGACATTTTTAAACCAGTCAACATGTGCACGGCAGTGATCAAATGCATGAATCAACTCATGTGTGACCACCCGGTTCATATGCGACTGTTGGCGAATGTTGTTCTGACACAGAACAATCTGCAGAAGAAGAGATATAGGTAGTCCTTTCACTAAGTTTCAACATCTCCCTTACTTCTAAGAGGCACACCACAAGCAGCATTTAGGGTCCTTGGATTGATGTTTTTCAACATTAACAGCCTTATCATACTGAAGTGTACTAGTTCCAATGCCATGGAACATCTTTCATTTCTCTTGTTTTCATTATTAACTCATGTATCAGTACGGGTAGATTTAATCCTAGCCACAAAACACTAAAAAATTGCAAGAGTGCTTTGAAAGAGTGCTATGTCCAGCACCTACCTGAGATGTGGCAGCATCAAAACCTCCACTGACACAGCCATCACAGTTTTCACAAGAAAAGTGCCGGTCATTGAAGACAGTGCTGAAAGGTCCAAACAAACAAAGTCACAGAAAAGAACTTTAAAAATTTCAGTCACTACTTATTACAGTGACATCAGTGCACAGAAAAAGACAAATTAGTTTACATACCAACCAGATTGCTTCAGAGCCTCAAGAAGAAGCCGAGCATATGGATCTAAAAAAACATTGCTGCAATCAATTTCTCTAGACAAAAGTTTTGAAAATCATCTATAAACAAAATATAAAGACAGTCAAGGAAAAATCAAGAAAAGCTCTATACACGCAAATTTATACTTTGCAATATTTAATCCTATTGCAATGTAACTGGCATCTGTTACAGATCAGACTATGTGATATAGAATCATAGAACTGTTTGAGTTGGAAGGGAGCTTAGAGATAAACAAGCTCCAATCCCCCTGCCTTGGGCAAGGACACGTTCCACTCGACCCGGCTCCTCAGAGCCCCATCTAACTGGGCCTTGGAACACGCCCAGATGGTGCAACCACAGCTGCTCTGGGCAACTGTCCCAGTGCCTCACCACCCTCACAGTAAAAAATTTCTTCTGTGTATCCAGCCTAAATTTGCCCTCTTGCAAAACTCGTTATTCCTTATCCTATCACTGCAATTCCTGATGAGGAGTCTCTGTCTGGCTTCCACGTATGCCCCTTCAGACACTGGAAGGTTGCTCTGCGGTTTCCATGCAGCCTTCTCTTCTGCAGCTGAACAGCCCCAACTTTCTCAGCCTGTCTTTGTAGGGGAGGTGCTGCAGCCCCTTTACCAACTTGACAGCCATTTCTAGACTCACTCCACCAGTTCCATCTTCTTCTTATGCTGGGGGCACCAGACCTGGCTGCAGTACTGCAGGTGGGGTCCCAGAAGAGCAGAACAGAGGGGGAGAATGACCTCCCTGGATGTATGGCCATGGTCTTTTTGATAGGCCAGAACATAGAGTAAAAGCTGTTCAGGAATCAAGTCACTCCTGACATTATTTTATTACCAATAAACATAAATAGAGCAGCCTATAGTGACCATCGTTGCTTGCTGTCAACACGCACAGTCCACATCAAACAGTGCAAGGGGCACAAATGCACAGACATTGACAAATCATCTCAATTTCTCAGGAAAAAAAAGAAGCACAGGAGAACTTCTTATAAGAAAAAAAGCCTCTCTCTGCCACTTTCGAAATTGTATTTTATCTTAACCAAAATCAGCGTGTTCCTAAATCAGCAGCCGCACCCCGCCACCGGCTCGGGCCCAGTCCGGCGGCCGCGGGGGTGCTGCAGCAGGAGGGCCGGGCCCTCCCCCGGACCCGCGGCACAAGGTCACCGCCGCTGGCGGCCGCGGGCGGCCCGGGCTCCGCCTGGCACCTCTCCCGCGCCGGGCCGGGCCCGCGGGAGGACGGGGAGCGCTTACTCGTTTCCAGGGTCAGTCTCAGCATCAGCTGGCACCTGTTGTGAAAGGTGAAGAGGCTGCGGACCAGGAAACTCTGCGGCTTCTTATTCCGGTCCGGGAAGAGCCGGTAGCCGAAATCATCCTCCTCCTCCTCTGCCCCTTTCTTCTCAGCCGCCGGTGGCGAATCCGCCTCCCCCTGCGCCATGTCCGGCCGTGCGGGCCCGCGCCTGCCGGGGGCCGCGGGGCCCAGGGCCGCGCCAATCGCCGGCCGCTCTCCCGGCACGTGGGCGGGGGGCTGCGCGCGCAGGCGCAGTTGGCTCCGGGCGCCGCGGGCCGCGCGGCAGGCCGGGAGCGGGCCGGGCAGCGCGGGAGGAGCCGCGGCGCGGCGCAGGTGAGGCCGGGGCGGGACGGGGTGAGCGCGGCGTGCGGTGCTCGGGAGGCGCCGTGCCGCAGCCGCATCCCCGCCCCTGTGGGCCACGGGCGGCTTGGCCGCGCGGGGAGGCCAGGCGAGGCGTGGGGAGTACAGCCTGATGGAGTCAAGGCCTCGCTTGCACTTGCGGGCGGTGCTGGGGCTCGCAGGGGCTGCTCTGCCTCGGGGCCTCCTGCGGTGCGGCCTCGGGACCCGCCCCAGGGCCGGCCCGTGCTGCGGCCGCTCCAGGGGAGCCGCTGGGAGCAGCCGTCTTCGGGCGTTGGGAGGGCTCAGCTCTCAGTTGAGAGTTGAATAAAAGTGCCCTGAAGGGTTTAAGGGCTGCGGCGCAGAGGCTGCTCTCTGTGCGTGGATTAAAGGCGTCGCTAAGTTGTGTGCGGCCAGTTGGTAACGGAGCAATTTGACTTTATGCACTTTAGCAGGATGCTTTAGAGTGGCAGAGAATAAACTGCCAGACGTCGTGTTCGGTTTTCGCCTGCGTGAGAATATTGTTTTAGTCAGACTTAGGAAAAAGAAAAGGTCAATAGATTACAAGGTATTTTTTTGCATATTTTTAAGTATCTTGTTGTGTCTGCCTAGAAATGCTAACCTGTATGGAATATTTGATGTGTCCCCTGCCCAAGTTGCACGAAATTACAAACTGAATATTACAGTGGTAGTTCGGCATGGGACAACAGTTGTAGGTGGATGAAAACATAGTAAGCTGCTTGACTGAAAACGTGATGAAAGCTATGTAATTTTGGCTTCAATGAAAATTGATTTCTGTTTTGTTTCAAATAGACCTAATGCATTGTTGAGGATAATTATGTCACCACCTGTGCCTGAGCTAGGGAGAAACAAACTGCTGCAGCAGGGCATCTACTCAGCTGCTTATTCCTGAGCATGTAAAAATATTTCTGCTTTGGTAGCATTAGTTCACTAGTAATTATGCAGTGGGTTTTTCCATCTCTTTTGAGACCCTTGTCTGTAATTATGGATGGCACATTGTACCACAGAAATCATTAGCTTTGTCTGGCTCATAAATTTTTATATTGTTGTGCTACTAGTTTATTGCACAGGTGTGAAAAATAACGTTAAATAAAGCATGTCAAATAGCCTAGATCTTTTTCTTCCTTAAAAGTTTTATGTGTAGTATCTCTACAAATAGCTTATTTATATGTCCATGAGGCTTGTAACAGATCCTGAAGCTCGCCATCAAGAGGTTAGTTAGCAACCATTCATAACTCTTTGTCTAAGTTTGTATTTAGCTTATCATGAGTTACTTAATCATGATTGTTTTCAAAACATGTTTACCTCATCCTTTCTGATTTTTGTGCTATGAACTGTACCCATATGGGGTTTCTTTTTTTTCTGAATTGTAACCAAAATTTTTAAGGTTACTTTTTAATTGTGACTTGATGTTTTTGGGATAAAACTTCTTTCACTTAAGACAACAAAATCTATGAAGACAATCAAGTGTTAATAATTATTAAACAGTGTTGTAGGGACTTGCTTGCAGTTTCAGGATTACCATTCACTTGTTGGGTGCTTTACCTTATATTTAGTTAGGAAAACGTGAATTGCTGTTTGTCATTATATAGTTTGTTTTATCTGAATAATATGACTTCCCTTCATTTTTTCAAAGACATTTAAACTGTGTTTCCTCCTTAGTCTCTTAATGTTTAATTTTCCTACTATGCTGTTGGGAGGTCTGACTGGCATGTAAGTCAGACTTGTTAATGTTGAAGTATTCTTCCTTCACTACATACTTCCAACTTCTTTTTAGAAGGCTTTTTTCCTTGAATTTTGGCAGGTTATGATGAGTGCACCAAGTAAAGCCATAGAGCTGCAGCTGCAAGTGAAGCAAAATGCTGAAGAGCTGCAGGATTTTATGAGAGAATTGGAGAGCTGGGAAAAAGATATTAAGGAAGTGGATTCTGAACTCAGGAAACAGAGTGGGGTCCCAGAAGAGGTAAGAAAACGCAAGACCTGTGTCAACTCAGCTATTCATACTGTGATAATGTTTATAATAATTATGTTTTGCATTAGCAAAATTACATTTTTTTACTTAAAATATCTGAATAGAAGGCATAGAGTAATCTGTGTGTTCTTCACTTGAAGTAAACTACAGATTTCTCTGTAAACTGCACCACCAACAGAGCTGTGGGCCAGTAGCACCTGAAGGTGATGAGGCCAGTAAACTTTTTATCAGTTCTGGGTAGATCTATGAGAATATTTCTGTTTGCAGCATCAGTATTGGTAATTTACTGCTGACATGTAGTATATTGAAGTGATTCTTTAGTGATACTCTGAAGACAGTTGTCTTCTAAAACTGGGTTTTATATCATACATGTAATATTTACTATTAAGTCTTTAAAGATTTATGCTTGTAGTTCTTAGTGGTTTTGTAGAGCTCATGAGAACAGCTTGCTGGATGGATTTCTAAAATAAAACTAGCCACTAGATACATATTCTGTCTAGATACAGGTGTTGTAGATTCTTCAGTGCAAGTGATTTCCACACACCTGTTTTATAATAAGTTACTTAATTCTGTTTAGAATTTGCCACCAATTCGAAACAAGGCTTTTAAGAAAAAGAAGAAAAGCAAAAATAAAGTCCCTTCAAAGATAACCTCTGAGGAAAACAAGAAAAACAAGATCAAGTCTTACGATTATGAAGCATGGGGAAAACTTGATGTGGTGAGTCTTAAGATTTGCTTTGTTGCCAGAGTCTTGTCCCCAGTTGATTCTGTGTTAAATAAGATTTTGTTCCAGTGCTGAGAATCAGTCCACTAGTCAGTATCTTACTGTGCTGGGTACTGTATGAACATAGGGTAGTTTTCACCCAAAAAGATTGCAAGTTTAGTATTTGGAATATTCATAAATACTTGATTTTTTTATTGACTGTGCTTTTATCTAGCAGATTGAATTTTAGTTTAAGGGGAAAAAAAAGCCTGTTTTAACAATAAGCCTATTAAAAGGTCATAATTCTAGTAGAATATAAGACTAAGCACAACTGTCAGTATTGGAGGACACATTAATAAAATCTTACTTGTATTATTTTGCACTGTTAAATTATAATGAAGACAACATCTTGATTTTTTGTTTCTGATTCCAGGATAAAATACTTGAAGAACTTGATAAAGAAGATAGTACTCATGATTCTGTATCTCCAGAATCAGACTCCGAAGAAGATGGAATTCACGTAGATGCTGAAAAGGCTCTTGCAGAGAAGGAAAAGGTTATAGAATTGTAGATGTTTATTATTGGTAAAGAAGAAATTTAGGTATAGGAGTATTTGCAATTTTCTTTTAAAAGATCATCTGCTGAGACCACACATCTGGTGAAAGAATTGCCTATTTGGAAGTCTTTTTGTCTGCTTCCCTGCCCATTATTCCAAAATAGAAAATTCTCACTGCAGTTCTATTCCTTCTCATTGTTGGTAGCAGCAAGCTTGGCAGATTCTAATTAATGTATGTCTGTGATGACAAATGTATTGGTGATGTTTTGCTTTGAGAAGTTGAATGGCTGTATAGAATTGCTATATAGAGCAAACTGGTTTTTACCTGAACACAACATCTGAATGCCCCAAACTAAATCTGCAAGAACTTAAAAATACTCCCTTTGTGAGGCCAGTACATCTGGGAATGGTGGATGAACTTCGTTGCTTTAATAATGGAAAGTTCATACTGCTTCAGTTTTGCGTAATAGAGTAGGATATAGAAAGAGATCTGTCTCAGGCTTTGTTGCCATAAGAAGGAGGCTAAATTGTGTAGCAGCTTCTGTGTGTTTGATAAGCTTCTCTGTTTGTAAGCAAACACCTAACCCATCTGCCAGTCAATATTGACTTCAGTAGTTCTGGCTTTGGTTTGGGTTTTTGTAGGGTGGGTTGTTTTTCTGTTTATTTTAAATTGTCTGCATGGGTGATATTTATGTTGTATTCCTGCTGCTGTGGGAATTCCTTCACGTGCAGTCTACACTGAGAAGCTGAGGTATCTTTGGCCATTATTATCTTGGCTGCAGTGAGGTCGTTGAGGATGTGTGTGAGGTAAAAGTTGTGTCCCAGAGGAGGCAGAAATGAAAATGTTGGCTTGGAATGCAAAGATGCCAAACCTAGTTACTGAAAACTTAAAAAAACCTCATTTGGTAATTTAAGTAGCTATGTATATGCTTGTTACACATTTCTGGAAATGACCTAGAGATACTGAAAATGAATACTTTATAGACCTCTGTTAGAGAATATATAATGAAAATATTTAATATGGTGCACTTAGAATGTGTTAGCATATTTCATAGTAAAGCAGTATTTTATGAGGAATGTTGAACAAAAATATTTAAGCATTTCTAGAATACTTTGTATTTTTAGGGGTTTTAATTAGCATTGTAGCTGCCAATATACAATAACTTGCTGAAAATTCTGAAAAATGCTGAAAAACTTGTTCTTTTCTATTCACAGGGTAATAAATACTTCAAACAAGGAAACTTTGATGAAGCTATAAAATGCTATACTAGAGGGATGCATTCTGATCCATACAATCCAGTATTGCCCACAAACAGAGCATCAGCTTTTTATAGAATGAAAAAGTAAGCCTTGCATTGTTAAATCTGTGCTATTTTTGTACTTGAAACACTACCTTCAGATTTTTGGTCTAGTTTTAATTCGTGATTTATGCATCATGCTGTGTTGTTGCAACCTGCCTTCCAGTTTCAAAGTAAAATAGGAATCACCGGGAGAAGCAATCTGCTAGTCTCCCTCATCAATTTTTCCTTGGCTTGCACACCAGCAGTTCACCATCTTCTGTGTTAACAGTGTAAGACTTCAAGAAAAAAGAGGAAGAGAAAGTTAAATTGCCTTTCACATTCAGTGAGCTCTGTTTCTAAGGCTTTGATTTGTTTTGGGTGACGAAAGGGGAGTTAGTTATTCTTTCTGCTCTTTTCCTTTCTTGTTTTAATGTATTCGGAATCAAGAAACGTGTAAGTACTTGGTTTGTGCCCCTTCTGAAGCATGTAAGATTCCCATGTTACCAAGAACCTGGTGAGCCTCAGAGTAAGATGAACTGCTGAAAATTTGTGTCCAAACTACTCATTCGTTTTTTTGATAGGTTTTCTGTTGCGGAATCTGACTGCAATTTAGCACTTGCTTTAGATAAAAATTACGTAAAGGCTTATGCCAGAAGAGGGGCCGCTCGCTTTGCTTTGAAGAATCTTCAAGGTGCTAAAGAAGGTGGGTCTTTTTTAAAAATCTTAAGATGCATACAAACTTGTGTGATCTTCTTCTTTAGTGTAGGAATTTAATTTTCATTTCCTGTAAACAAAGAAATACCATGTTGCATATTCTTCTGGCAAGGTAAAATTCAAGTAGCAAGTCCAAATTATAGCGGTAGATGTTAGTAGTTGTTGAATAATTCAGCTTTAACTGTTCTAGAATGATGTATTACTTGAAATATCTCAGGCTTCTTGGGTAATTACAAAAAAGGTATATCTCAAAAGAATGCTCTGCTTACTGGTCTGTGCTTCCTACCTGAAACATATTTTTCTGGTCTTCTGATAGATTATGAAAAAGTTTTGGAGCTGGATGCCAACAATTTTGAAGCAAAAAATGAACTGAAGAAAATTGATCAGGTAAAAAGATTAATAGATTCTAACATAAATTAATACACCCTGTTCCATTTATATCTGTGTCAATTTTTATAACAAGAACCGATTCAGTAAATTCTCAATAAAGATGCTTTTTCTGGCATCTGAAGTTCACCGAGCTCAAAATCTTTAATGGAGTTTCTTTTGGAGAAACTCACACATATGCAAATATCAGTGTAATATTGGATCCCAGATTAAGACTGCATGTGTGCACCATCTGGTGTCTTTTTGGACTTGTTGTTGTTGGTTGGGTTTTGGTGAGTGGGTTGATTGGTTAGTATTTTGGTATAAGGAAGCACAGCACATGAGAGAACTTCCATGTTCTCTTGGCCATAAAACTGCATTGCTAGCCTGCTTGTAGTCCACTGATTGCTGTGGTCAACCAAACCAGAAAGTTGTTCTAAGAACAGAACAAAATACTCCTAGTGCAAGTTAGATTCTTATCACGACAGGGAGAATGTTAATTATTATGACTTTTGGAGCTATTAACTCACCTGTCACTTCTGTATGAATTTGCTTATGCCTCTTCAACTGTGTTTTTGACAGTGCTTGAAAAATTTATTTTCAGAATGAAGATGCAAAGTCTCCAGTAATTGAAGAAATAAATGATACATGAATTGGACGTATAGAAAGGTTCCATGAGTCATTTCATGCTGTGCTTCAGAAGTTACATACTTCTAATTTACCAAGCATTATTGTGACTTGCAGTCCCTCAAAGAAATACCTTTTCAAGAAACAAATTGTTTTTAAATTGTCTCTTCAATTTGTATTTAATTTACAACACAGGCACTTCTGTTAAAAAGCTTGGCAGATTTTCTTATCCTAAAAGTTTAGAAATTATTGTAATTTATGTTCTGAAAATGTTTAAGTGGGAAAATACTTACTGAAGGGGAAAATTATGTTTTTACAGGCTCTGTCATTGAAAGAAAATTCAGAACAGAAAGAGTTTGAGGATGCAGTCAGAACAGGATTAACAGATGAAGAGAAGCAGCGCATTGAAGACCAGCAGCTCAAGCAGAAGGCAATTGCAGAAAAAGATCTGGTATGTCACAGGTTCTGGTGGAACAGGAGAGACCTAGCAAAGAAAAAGGTGCTGTTGTACTGTTAGTTATGCTGCTTTTAGTTATGCAAATGTATAAATTAAACCTGGCACCACCTTGAACTTTATACATGGAATGTCCTTGATGTTACTTCAGGTGTTTCCCATTTTGCCTCTAGGAAGGTGAGTGGGACAGTGAGCTCTGTTTGGATTTGTCTAGAGGAATACTTATAAAAGGTAGCTTTTACAGCCCAGATTGTATATGTGAAATTTCAAATACACCGTAAGACAAGTAGAACTTAAACTGCACTTTACAAAGATTCCATTTCTCCATTATTATAAGTGTCTTGATGCTTCTTGTCCAAGGGGAGTTGTGGCCTATTTCTTGTTTTTAGACCTCTGATTACATGATGAATAGTAGTTATAAAAAGGACTTTGGGGGTGCAGGCAACAATGACAATGAAAATGTATCTCTGGATGCATAGTCTTGACTCACAGTTGGTTTATTGATTTCTCCCTGTCACCACTCTTTCAATAAATAATTAGCATTACCAACTGAACCATAATTTTTCTGCTCACTTACCTGGCTATGTAACTCCTAACTTGTTATCATTATTCAGGTTTGCTATACTGGTTTTGAGAAGTAATCAGATAAGAATGAAAGTATGCATTAAGGAGCAAGAGTTTGACTAGGTCTCAGAAGAGAAATTTCAGTCCAATGCAATAGTTCATCGGCAGCAGAACTGACTCACTGCAGGCTTGTTCCTGGTGACATGGATAAAGTCTGAACTGTGGCCTTTCTGGTTTTTTGTCAGTCAGTAGGGTAGTAGCAAAGATGTGCAGCTTCAAATCAGTATTGAGAAGCAAAAGGTAATGTTAGTTCCCCAGAAACAAACAAAAAAGGAATGTAATTTTCTTGTATGGAGCATTGATTAGAAACCAACAATATTTGGACAAGTAATATTTGAGTATAAGTTTTATGGAGCAGGATAAATATGAATTTGTGAAATCATAAAATCATCTTGAAAGGGGAATTGTAAATGTTCAGCTTGTGTTTAAATTCATGAGGTACAGGGTAGGTTATCCTGCACATCAAGCATAAAGCTAAATAAGTTGTAGATGTACAAGTCTGCGTTTGAACTATGCATGTAGCAAAGATTTTTTTTTTTTATCCTTGAAGTATTAGAAAGTATTAAGATAGTTTGGAAGCAGAACACAAAAACTTAGGAAGAAATACGCTGTAACTGTCTGCCCCGATGTGGATGTTCTTTGCAATTCATCTTCATAATGTTGTCACTCTCTGCAAAAAAGGATAACAAAAAGTTAATTGCACTGAATTTTTACAATGCTGTTTTTTTTTTGTTCGGACCTAAATATTCCAGGGTAACGGTTATTTCAAAGAAGGAAAGTATGAGGCTGCAATAGAATGTTACACCCGCGGTATCACAGCAGATGGCACCAATGCACTGCTGCCAGCTAACAGAGCCATGGCCTACTTAAAGATTGAGAAGTAAGTGGAATTGCACATGCAGTATTGTTTGTTTTAGATCACGAGGAATAATGATCCAGCAGATTTTCACTCAAGTTGAATTATTGTCACTCCTTCTCATTTTTTTTAGAATTCAGTATGGAATAAATCAAATTGAAAGCAGTAAAGGAGAGGGAACAAATCTGTATGTGTGATCTCAAAATGCAATTTGTAGGAAGCAGGTTCTGAGAGAATAAAATAGCACCAGTGTGAAATAATGGTTTCTGAAGTTGGATTTTCATTCTTTTATGTGTGCAAAATCCAGATATTCACCTTTCTGGAAGGAACTGTCCAAAGCTTTGTGTTTGACTATGAAACCCAGTCCACTACTAAACATTGCTCTGTAAAAAGAAGTGAATTATAACTTCTGACTTTGGAGGGAATGAATGACAGCTTTTTCTGGAAATTTTTACATTTTAAAATGGTATTTTTAACTTCACTGATAGAGGCATGTGTGTGTTGCTTGTTTATTTGTAGTTAAGCTTTATCCAAATAACCCAGAAACTGTATGGAAATTCATACTTTCCAGCAAATTAGATAAGTTCCATACAGCCAGTTTTTAGGTGTGAACTTTGACTCTGTGATGGTGTGGTAATTTAAAACATGTAAGCTGGTAGCACGAAGAGCAGAGGATGATGTTGGTCATCTGTTTTAACATGACACAACTGAGTATCTTTAGAGACAGTAGATTGATTTCAAATTAGGATAAGATGAGTTGCATGGATAGTATTTCTGACACAACACTTGTAATTTAAAGGACATCAGAATGCAAGTAATCTTCTGTGAGATTCAGAGGAAGCAATACTTTAATTGAATGACCAAGCAAGAAAATTGTTTCCCTGTGATGAATCCTGTATCATGAGTCTTTACATTTCAAAGAGGACCAAATACAAAATGCAACAAAAGCCCCTTGCTATTCTTACAAACCGCTAGTGCTGATGAGAACAGCAAATAAAAATTAATTTGCATAACTTTAATGATAGTTTGAACATGGAGAAGAGGGATGAATGAAAATATTTTATTAAGCACGTAGTGGAATCATGATCTAATGTAACAATATAAATGGGATGAGGAAATTTAATCTTACAATGAAGCAAATGACATTAATGCAAGGATATTTTGAGTTCTCATTCTGAAATAGTTAAGGACAAGTCACAGAATTCCAAATGTAGAAAAATTTATTCTCATGCATACTTGCTTCTCCTCTCTGGTACATTTTCTTTGTTTGTAATGGTATTTCTGGTTTTCAGAAGTACAAATCCATGGTACTAACTTGGATTTTAAGGCTGTTGTTGAATTTTTAAAGTGGACTCTGCTCTGACAAGCTTTAATGTGTTTTTTTTTTCTTTATAGAGGATGTGAATTTTTGTAATACTAAAAAGAGTCAGCACTCTGTTTTGAGATACCAAAAGATACAGCTTAAATCTCAAGGGGCTGAGAAACCATATTTTGTGCGAGGTTTTTTAATTCACATTTTAGCTCAGTGATATGCTTATGTACGTAGGTAATGAAGATCTACCTTTATATTTTAATTGGTTTGGGCAGTTCCATCATCTCAATTGAAACTGCCTCTTGAAACTGATTATTAATTTTGTGCTACACTTTTGCTGAGGTACAAAGAGGCAGAAGATGACTGCACACAAGCTCTGCGCTTAGATGCTTCCTATTCTAAAGCTTTTGCCAGAAGAGGAGCTGCCAGAGTTGCTCTTGGGAAGCTAAAGGAAGCTATTCAAGGTATGATTTTGAATTAGCCTAAATATGGTAGGTAAGAGACTAGGTATAAGCACATCCTACTCTTTTTTTATGCTAACTTACTGAGATTGTCAGTGCAGAAGTTAAGAATGAAGCAGTTTCTCTTGAATTTCACCGAAAATGTGTAAAAACTCTTGTGTTGGTGCCCACATAATGGGAAGACATTTTTCACACCTTTTGTGTGAAATTACAGCTGTTGCTGCTTATGATAAGTGGTAAGAAATAGTTTGGAAAGTTCATTTAGAAGTAGGAAATTATATAGGCATTAGGAATACTTATAAGGGGACTGTGAAGTAGATTGAGAACTGACTGAACAGCAGATCCTGGAGTGTCTTAATCAGTGACACAGGGTCTAGTTGGAGGCCTGTCTCTAGTGGTGTCTCTCAAGGTTCAATACTGAGCCCATTGTGGTTTAACTTGTTCATCGGTGACTTGATGAAGGGGCAGATGCCTCCTCAGCCAGTTAAGTGATGATACAAAGCTTGGAGGAGCAGCTGATACCCCAGAGTGCTGTGAGGCTTCCAGAAGGACCTTGAGAGATTGGAGAGATGGCCAGAGAGGTACCTTCAGAAATCCAAAAGGCAAATGTAGGGTCCCCCTGCACCATCACAGACTGAGGATGACCTGCTGGGAGAAGGACCTGGTGGACAACAAGGTGTCCATGAGCCAGCAGTGCTCCTGTGGCCAGAAGGCCAATGGAATCCTGGGCTGCCTTAGGAAGAGCGCTGCCAGCAGGTCCAGGGAGGTGATCCTGCCCCTCCACTCAGCCCTGCTGAGGCACATCTGGAGTGCTGTGCCCAGTTCTGGGCTCCTCAGGGCAAGAGAGACATGGAGCTCCTGGAGTGGGTCCCACAGAGGGTGACAAAGATGATCAGGGGAATGGAGCATCTCTCTTATGAGGAAAGGCTGAGGGAGCTGTGCCTGTTCAGCCTCAGGAAGAGATGACTGAGGGCTGACCTCACCAATGTCTATCAGTATCTGAAGGGAAGGTGGCAAAAGGATGGAGCCCAGCTCTGCTCAGTGGTTCCAAGCAATAGGACAAGAGGCAACAGGCAGAAACTGATGCATAGGGAGTTCTACCTGAATATGAGAAAGAAATTCTTACTGTGCAGGTGATCAAGCACTGGAGCAGATTGCCCTGAGAGGTTGTGGAGTCTCCCTCAGTGGAGATATTCAAGAACTGTCTGAATGCCATCCTGTGCATTGCACTCCAGGATGGCCCTGCTTGAGCGAGGAGGTTGGACCATGTGACCCACTGGTGGCTGGTCCCTTCCAGCCCTGGCCATTCTACCACTTACCTGCTTTTAATTGTTTTTAGACCTATGAAAGGAAAATAGAAGGTTAAAAACCTACCATGTGTACATTGTACCTTGAAATATCTACAGATTCTGTCTTGTTTTTCACTCAGATTTTGAAGCTGTTCTGAAGCTGGAGCCTGGAAATAAACAAGCAATAAACGAACTCACAAAAATAAGAAATGTATGTATGCTTATTTGGATATAGTTGGGTTTTGTTTGTTTAGGAGTTTTTTGTAAGGCTATAGTAGTATAAGGTTTTTATTCTTTATTACATTATTTTTAACATATCTTGTATTTACTCATGAAACACCTGATCTTTTGGACGACTTGGCATTTTTTTCAGGAATTAGCTGAGAAAGAGCAGCAGACTCACCAAGAATATCCTGCAATATTGATAAAAGAAGCGGAAATCAAAAATATAGTGAAAATGATAGATAATCCATTACAGATTAAATCAACAGTAAGTTGTTACATGAATTGCTTTCTATAATGGTGGGAAAAGTAGAGTTTGGCATTAAAATCTGCTTTCTGTATTGTAGACTAACCCCTGATAGATAGCCTTCCCTGTGCCAAATACATAAATTTGTGCTTTTGTCCAAAAATACATACATTTGCTCTTTTGATATGTTTCAAGAATATATACAGGCATGGAAATGCTGGTGTTCACAGCAGTGGTGGGGTAAGCATTCAGCCTGCAGTACCACCCTCAGCAAACATGGCATATGCATACATTTATAATGTGGAATAGGCAGGCAGCCCCAAACCCTGGTTTGTGCCCATAGGTCATATTGCAGTTGAGAGTAAATGAGAGAAAGTTGAGAACCTCTGGGTAAACTTTCCTTCATTTCTACTGCTGTTTACAGTTTTTACAGCAGCCATAGTGGTTATAAAACAAGTTGCCTCCTTGTGCCATATGCTGCTGTCACCTAGGGCTGCTTTCCAGAGAGCTTTGGGCATGCATTTTCATCCATGTAAACTGCAGGACAGCTGGATATTGGTTTTCAAAAAGCAATGTATTTGGACAATGAATTATCAGTGGTTATAGTCAGATGAATGAGTTATAGATGAAAAAATGTAATACCAGGTTTCTTTATGTATTAGGCTTCCTCTTTTAGTACATTTAATCTTTATACATTCAGCAATGAGTTGTGTAAATACAAAGAGTGCTTGTACTTGGTTATGTGTATGCACTCATTCTATTTGAAAACCTTTGTTTGCCCTCATAAGTAATGTAATTCAGATGGATAGTTTTAATAGAAAGCGTGTGATTATTTTGATCTTTTGGGAGAGAGGAGTATTATGTCCTCTCTATAACTAGAAACATTATTTCTTTAAACCTAAATGAAGTAGCTGAAATACTACAGACAGTTATATTTATAAAGTGTTCACTTTGGCTGCTAAATTAAATGAAGACGCTAGGTTGGTTGTATTCCTCTTGTTATTTTGTTAAGGTAGAATAAGTATAGATGAAACATCTGTGCTTTTATTGCTGCCATTTTCTAGAAGTCTAAATTGTTGAGTGTGTTTAAGCATGTGCATTTGCATCAGTATTTCTAGAGCAGTACATAGTATGTTCATGTTCAGGAATGAAGTTCGAAAGTAAGAAGCGATGAGAGCTTTTTTTCTAAGACCTGTGATGGTGGTGCTAGGTGATGGTCAAAAATAATGGGGATCATGAAGCATTTTAGCACATGGTGGAATTAATTACCTTGGGATGTATATTATTTGGTCAGTCAGCAGGGTTGAGTTACAAATATTTATTATATGAAAATTTGAAGTTGTGGGCCTGTGGTGTTGGATATTTTTTGTTTTGCTAAATTACAAAGCTGTACCATGTAATGGGACAAAGTATATGATAGATCTTGCCTATTCAACCTTAGTGTGAAAAAGAATAAATTTTCAATTATTACTGGGAAAACAGACTGCATATGGAGATCCATAAGGATACACTGGTTTATGAGGGTAAAGCAATAAAATTATCATATCAGGCTTCATATAGATTTTTATGGTTTCCTGGTTTTGCCATTTACCTTTATGCAAATTGTCTTCTCTGTGCACCACTGCAGAGGTAACTGGTTAACATACAATTATTTTAAGTTACACACAGCTGTGTCTGGAGTCTGTTTAAACACTTGTGTTGAGTCCACACGTGACATGAGCTCTGTGGTCTGTTTAGAAGCCATTGCGAAGAATAGAGATTGAAGAAGTTGATGATGATGATGCATCAGATGGTGACTTGCTCAGCACTACTTTAGTCAATAACTGGAGGAATTCAGTGAGTGTTGAAGCAACAGAAGCTCTAGATCAGGATGATCTGTTGACTACAGTTGATATTCCAAAAGCAAAGCACTTGAAAATAGAAGAAATCAGTGATACATCACTATCACAGTAAGTATAATAATTCTGATCCTCTTTTTAAAAGGTGAGTGTAGCTTAAATATAATCTTAATTTCCAGGTGTCTACATGTGGTGAGGTTTTGAAGATACTTTGGAGAATCTGAATTGGAAAAGCAGTGTTGAAAGAAATGGGTGTTTCTTGCACGTTTGCCTTGTTGACCACTCAGTGATTCAGACAAATATGGTCCATTTAGTGTCAGGTGGAAAACTCAGAATTATATTGCAAATATAAAAAGCATTCATCTGCATGCTGTACTCTTTCTTGCTTGGACACTCCATCTTCCCTATCTGTTTTTACAACTTTTATTTGTTGTTTTTAGAAGATATTTTGAACAGAGTTCAAGCATTCTTTGTACCCCAGTTACATGAGAGAAGGGGAGCAGATGAGTGTGAGCACCCTTTCCTCTGCTGAGGCAGGTGGTAGCTTCAGATGTGCTCAGTTTCTAGGTCACACTGTTAGTTAGGCAAACTGAAGTCTGTCTTGCTGAAACTAGGCTGAAGTACAGAAGCTTTATCCTTGCTCAGTCTGAGAATTCATTGTCCACTGCATTTGATACAAAGAATCCTTATCAAAGAACTTCTGTGAGAAGCACTGGCCCCACACACCTTTTCTAGCTCAGTTAGATGGATTTACTGTGAAGAGCTGAAGAAAACTATTTCCAGTTAAGCCATTTCTTAATTTCTAAAAAATCAGTGGACTTAAATGAGAAATTATAGGACAAAAAATAGATCTGCTGCTATCAGTGTTGAAACTAGTTTATCCATTTGACATTGTTACTGCTTTGCATTATGAAATTACAGAAAATATGATTTTTTTTGTTTTTGGCAGGTATATATGGGAGTAACCTACTATAAAATGCAATTATTTCCAGAAAAAAAGTAGAGAGAGGCTGATTAAATTTAAGTATTTGCAGATGTGGGTTTTTTTAGAAAAGGTGAAGAAAAGGAATTTTAAAATATCTGCTTAAACTAAAACACAATCTTTTCTAAAAAGTTTTCAGTATTTTAGCTTTTATTGAATAGAGAGATCTCCAATTAGGTCTCACTGTAGAATTTCCTTAAAAGTTGATGTGATTGTATGTTTCAAAATACCTTTGCAGGCTGCCTGTAAATGTGAAAGGAATTTCATCAACATTGCATCCATCTTCTCCTGCAAGCCAACAGAGAGAAAAAGAAATCAGAAGGTCATTTATGTCTGCTTCTCCAGTTCCTCCCATTCCTACAAATTCTTTCCAGCTTGAATCTGACTTCAGAAAGTTGAAAGACTGCCCTGAAAACATGTACTTGTACCTGAAGGTATGAAACATAGAGTATCAACAGTGTTTGGACAATTTCTTCAACATCAGTTGAAGAAACCTCACCTTTAGGTGGAAGGGATAGATATGTTTAGAGTGCCTCAAGTATACAATAATCCCTTTACTTAATTGTCTTCACATAACAATAAGCAATCTGATGCACATTTGAGTTTTTCTTGTGCCTTTTTATTTGCTTTAAGTACAGTCTCTGCATTTTTTTCAAATATAGGCCTTTCTTTAAAGACTTTACATTAATAACTATTAAATTATAATTTTCTAATGACTGCTTCTAGGATAATTAGACATAGCAACATTTTTAAACTGATCAAATGCTTGAAACAGCAATCTGCTTAATGTGTACTTTTACTCACATATATTTTGAAAAACAAAATCACTTAACATTTTTTTAAGTTAGAAATTACTATTAGTAAAAAAACCCAAGCAAACAATCAAAAATAGTTGTTTCATGTTAAATTCTGTGATTTGATTTTTTTGCTTTCATGCACTTCACGATTGTCCATGACCTTCTAAAAATGACTCAGTTGTATTTTTTTGTCTAAAATAAACTTGTAAAATTTTTCTATAGCAAATAGAGCCCTCGCTTTATGCAAAGCTGTTTCAGAAGTCCTTAGATCCAGACTTGTTTAACCAGATCCTGAAAATTCTACATGACTTCTATATTGAGTAAGTTTAACTCCTCCTTTGTTTTACATTGCTTATTGCTGTTTTGAAAGGTTTGGTGGTTTTGTGGTGGAGAGAGGTTGTTTTCTTGTTTTGTGTTTGGGAGTTTATTTTCTCTCTAGGCCCAACCTCGGGCTTACAAAATTCTTTCCAGCACACAGCATTACATGAGCATAATTAGTGAAATAATTGGAATTACTTAGTAGATGCTTCTTAAGAAGTTAAACTCATAATGAAAAAGCAGGTAGAAAAGAAGTGAAAAAAATACTTTTACTGAGTGTTGTTGAATTGTGCTTTGCTAAAGAGCACCAGAAACTTGCATTAATTTGTATGAAATAACTTTTGTTCATATGATTGTGTGTGTATTCTGGGAGCACATAGAATTGCCCATTGTCCTCTATTTTAACTTTCTAAAGCTGAGAAAATCAGAGGGTTTTGGTTTTATGCCACACTTACTGTGATGCATTCAGACTTAATTATCTGCTAGCATTTTACAGTTGCCTGTAGCAAATGTGTATTGGAGACTGAGGTTCTGATAAGACAGGACCTGACAAGTTATTTTTGAAATTTCTATCCCTGCTACCATTTGAGTCCTAAAGTTCATTTTGTCTGTCAGAGGCACAGTACTGCTTTTCTGAATTACACTGCCTGAGAAGCACACACTTGATGTTTTTCGGTGCTGTTTTATGGAGATAAGCAAGCATAAATCAGTGTTTGCCTTTCCCTTGGTTTCCTTAAAAAGTAAAATATCCATCAAATGGGTGAAAAATGCTGTTTTAGACATACAGTCCTGCATTTGGTGATACAACATAAAAAGGCTAGGAAGCTGAAATTGTTTGCTGTTAGGTAAGAGTCCTGTCTCCCTCCAAATGAAATGTAAAATTATAAAAGAAAGATACTATTTGTTAGTATTTGTAACAAAGGCAGTGCCTGTTTACTGTTGACCAAAAAAATGTGAAATAAACACAATCTAGGAATTTTCTGTATGGATGGAAGTTAAGGCAGCTGTACTTGGCTCAGCTTTTCAATGAGCTTCCTACGGCCACAGGTGCTGTTTCCTTTCACACTACCTGATACATATAAAAATAGTGATGTTATGGCCAGGTGTAAGCTTTAAACCATGTAGTAGGTATTCTGTTCATGACCAGCAGCCAAATTGCATCAGTTTAGGTTTTTGCATTTCTTCACTCTTGCTCAGTAGAACAACAATACTTACATAAAGGTTTCTGGATATTGACTTTTTGCTTTGAATGGACAAGTGGAAAGACAAAGATAGTGAATATGAAAGGGGAATTTTATTTGTCCTTTAATTTCTTGTTCCTGAATTCTTCAATATTGCTTGCAGCTACTGAATATTTCTAATCACCAGTGGTTATTTTTATATTTTTAATAATCTTCTTCAGGAAAGAGAAGCCATCACTCATCCTTGAAATCCTCCAGAGGCTCTCTGAATTAAAAAGATTTGATATGGCAGTAATGTTTATGTCAGGTTCAGAAAAAAAAAGTAAGTAATTTGGTAGTGCCTTTGTGATACTGTAGAATCTGGCAAAAATATGTAAAACTTAGCGTTACTCTTGTTTATTCTATGTTATGATGATTTTAGTTGTCTAGTTTTTGATTGTTTTAGAAGTTAATATGAATGTCATATAATTTTTCTTAATCCTTTGACTCTATTTATTGTTTAGACTAGAAAACTACAGCTAAATCCTCTTATTTTAATCAGTAATACCACTGCATTTTATTCTGATAAAATAAGCTTTGCCATCTTGTCAGTTTGTAGCTGGTAATGTTACAAATTTATGAATTTGTATGAAATCCTACATCTGAGATCCAAGGTATCCAGATTATACAGTTTCCACAATTTACGACTATTTCTTGGCAAATCCTGACTTTTCTGTTGGCAAAAGAATGAGAACAGAGTCTCTAAACCACTCAGCCTAGTTGTCTGTCCTGTTCTGGAGGCATCAGTCATGTTAGTTTGCAATTTGTGTTGACATTGGCTTGAATTCATGGTTTCTAAAAGTGGGTTTTGTCTCAAACTTTTTCTTTATTTAGTGCACCAGACAGATTATGTAATAGAGACTCTTAGAAGAAAAACATTTCTCTGGGTGTATGTAAATTTAAATTCACTATCTACTATACTTAAAAATTTTTGAAATATGAATCTCCTTAAAATAAAATTACTTACTGAAGGTGCAGTGCCTCTTATGAATGGCATTCATGCCTTTTCCTGATGTAAGCTTTATCTGCCATTGGCATTAATGTTTGTCTTCTGCATGTAGTGGCATAGTGTCAAGTTAGTAAAGAAACTAAAAGCTCTCTCTTGCCTTCTTGCCTGTATTATACACCTGTGTAAGGAAGTGTTGCTAGGCAGCTCTTGGGCATTGAAACAAAGTGAGAGTTTTGCTTTGCTACTTGTGTTCATCCTCCCAGTAGTTAAAAAATGTATTTGTATTTCAACTGTATAATCTATATGCCCCTTACTTTCACCAAGGAAAGAATTGGATTAACTTACTTAAAGAATGTGAGTTACAAAAATAAGATTCATGCTGGGATTTTCTTTTTCAGTTACACAGGTATTATTCAATCACGTGAACCACATGGGATTAAAAGATGCTTCTGTTGAAGAATTGGAGAAGAAATACGGCATTTTCTCTTAGCAAGATTGCTGATGTAAATGTTTAGTTTTGCACCTTTTTCATACAGAAATTAGCTAAGAAGGCTGTAAAGACTGCAATTTTGTTGCTTTTTATAAATAATGAAACTCTTAAGCTTGGGTTAGCCAAATGGCAAGTGCCTGAAGAGATCATTATTTAGTTCTGAAGTATACTTGTTTTCCAGTACCTGAAACAATATGGATCTACATTTTCTTCAGTGGAATCTGTTTGCCTGAAAAACAGTTGGGCAGATTGCCATTCAGGATCTGGACTGTAGATAGAGATCTTTATTAAAAGGAAAAAGATATTTATAAACATGTCTTTGTTTATCAAATGATGTATATTAGAATTATGCATGGGATTTTTACTTTAGAAAATAAACTGAATGTTGAAGATGTTATATTTTTAAGGGTTTTTTTTAAGATGCCTAAATCACTCTTCTGTAAAGATCCGTCACATCAGAATTTCTGCTGTGCAAAGTGAATCTGAAGTATGATGGCAAGAAAATTCCAGAATTTTTACTTGAATTTATCTAAAAGTGAAGTTTAAGGATTGTGGTAGCTGAGAACCTCTGAAGCTATTCCTGTGAACCTCAACTGTAATTGCAGAATAGAAGGAAGACAGATACTGTAGAATTAAACAAAAAGTTTAAAGGAAAACACTTTCTGTCTTCTTTCAAGAGTACTTTTAAAACAATCTGGTGAAACTTAATCCTTGTGGGTCAGTTGTTCCTGAGTGGGTAAACCCCTTAAGATCACTCGGGAGGCTAAGCAAAATACCCCAACAGTAGAAGGCAGCAAAAGCCTGAAATTCTTAGATAAGATTGAGCATGAGGCATGATAAATTACTGCTCACATGACCAGAAGGAAATAACAGCACTTGTCAAGTATACTGTACCAAGTATACACTCACCAAGTGGTGGTGTAAGCTTATCTGCTGCCTCTTCCATCCTGCACATGCTAATGTCCTGCCAGTTTGCTTTCATCCTGATTCAGCCCTTGTGCTGTGCTGATGTTTTTCTGAAAGTTTTGGTTTGGTAGTTGTGCTTTTTTCAGAGAAATGATTAAATAGCTATAGCATTCAAAAAGATGTCAAACTCGCAACATGAATTAGTAGGAAAAGGTGTAAATGTTGTCTTCTATGCAGTCAGTATTACAAAAATAATTTTAAAGCATTTGCAGCTATGTTATGTCGTAAGTCACATATAATCTAGTTTTAAAAAAAATCAAACAAACTGAGCTGCATCCTCAGGCCTGGTAGCAATTGACAGGAATGACATTAGTGCTGGACCCCTAAGGTAGCTTCAGATTAGCTGTGGACCTGAGTGAGCACTGGAGTAGACAGTGCTACTGGGGGAATGGAAGGCTCCCTGCAGTGAGAATTGTCACTGCTGGGTGTGTCCCAAGTTATTGACAATGGGCTATTTATTCCCCTTATTGTAAAGCACTTTGGATAAGGTATTGGTGATACTGCTGTAATTAGTAAATGATAGGGGTTGGAGTAGTTACCTGATTTGTAGATACAGGTATATCTTCCTATGGACTGTTGCAAGGTGTTCAGCGTAGAGCAGAGGTGTTTGCTTGACTACATTATACTAATAAACCATTTGGTACTGCCTCAAAGGCTGTTGTATGAAAACTGGTGATTGGCATAGGGACCTTCAAAAGTAAAAGCAAGATCATGGCAGAAGGATTTGAAACTCTAAGCCAAGAGTCACCTATAACCTCACTGTGCTGTGCTCTTAAAGAAAATAAGCTGTCATTGTTGGGTTTTGTCCAAACTGCTATTTTTACAGATTCCTGTTCAGGATTTGTGCATGCATGTTGAGGAGGGCTGATGAAGTTTTCCAATCATGTAGAACATAGTGAGGTGGATGAGTAGACCTCATGTCTACTCACGTCTCAACCTTGCTGTTGAATTTAGACCGCCAAGATTAATCTTGCGGATGATATGCTACTGTAGGGTTTTTCTTTCATTTTTAGATGCAACACCTGAAGTTACTTTTCAGGCATAGAAAACAGTGCAATATGGCGAGCCGAGTGCTGGTATTCAGGGAACTGTCAGCTCCACCTGCTCCAGGAGATGGCACTGTTTTTCCCTTTTAAGTTGTTAAAAGACTGCCAAGTTTCTGAATTGGTAGGGTTTGGTAGAACATGGAGAGGATTCACAGATGTGAAGCATGTAAACAAACCTTTCTGGGGAGAGAAGTGGATTTTTTATTTTCTTTTTTTTTTTCTTTTTTAATCCAACACACTCTACAGTGGCTATAGCCCTGTCGTGTTGGAGAAAAAAAGGGTTACATAAATAGTGTGAAGCAGTTAAAATGTGAAATACTTCATAGTCCTTTGCTGTGTTAGAGCACTTGTGGTGTCAAAAATATGAGATCGTGTTTGCTGTAGTGATGGATTCAGGCTTGAGTTTTGAATAATTCTTTTACTTACCAGTATTAAATTATGTTTTTCTAGATAACTTTTTAGTTTATCAAGATAAGTTTTAAAATTGGATATTGTCTTCTGGTAGATCTCCAAGACAGTCAAACTCCATATTGTCTTTTAACTCCATAACCCAAGTTGTTAGAATATTGAGGGAACTTATCCTAGGACTTACTTCTGTAGAACATCCTTACAGCTTTCCCTTTTGACAATAGACTGTGACTTTATTTTCTTTTTTTTGCTTTCCAGCAACTCTGAGTAGCTCTGCATTCATAAAGCAATTGTTTAATCTGAGCTGTGTTTTTCTTGCTTATAAGGATGTCTGGTGACAATCACACATCAAGATAAAGACACTTGACTTACTGCTCTTTCATTACATTGCTCTCAAAAAAAAAGGCTTTAACATAACATGTACTTGGCAATACTTGTGTCAGTTACTGTGGAAAGCATAAATGAATATAGTTTGAGTACTTGTTCCCAAAGATTTTTAGGAGTTTTTTTCTAGGATTGAAAATTAATGATTGTGACACTGCTCAAGAAGTTCTTGCTGCTTTTCTTCTTCCTTTTCATTTTATTTAAAAATAGTAATTTCAGTTTGCCAATTCTCATATCAACAACTACTGTTGCTTTTGAAGCTACTTTTTAAGTAATTTTATTTATATAAATTTATATATCATTTTAATAACTTTAATATTAGAATAAGGTTAACATACCAGTTTTTGATATTTGGAGTATAAGTCTTAAGGGTCCAGAGAACCTGTCAGCATCAGTTTCAGGACATTTAGGTTCTAGCTCATTCTTCTCCTTTACTAGGCAGAGATCTTTCTTTGCCAGTGATGTGAATGCAACTGCTTGTAGGTGCCATCACTAGGGAATCCTGAAATGGAAACAGATACTGAACAGCTCATTACCAGTGTCATCAGCTGTCACTTGTTTTCTTCCATCTTCCATGACTAACATTTCCATTGTTCAGGGCAGTTTTTTGTTTTAATGCTGGTGCACCTGACAGTGCAGTCTCTTCTTACTCCTGTCAACTACTGCTTATTTTGTTTTCCTCTTGTATTTCTATGTTTTCTTGTTACTGCTACTTAATAATTATTAAACGATCTCTCCTCATTTCTATTAGTTACATGCTTTTCTCTTTTGAGATCATTGAAGAATCCTTTGTTGTTCAGAATGATCCCTTTTCACACTTGCTATCCTTTCTTCTCGTTGCCATAATTTGAGCTTGTTATCTTGATATTATTTGGTAGCTGCCAACTCTGGTGTCCTCTTTTCAGCCCTTTTATTTCTCTCCCATTAAACCTTAGTGAGCAATGTTGCAGCAGAGGAAGAAGAGAGAAGATGAAGGAAATAAAGGTTTTTAAGTTGTGTTTAGGTGTCGTAGTGTCTAGGCAGCTTGGGATTGCTAGAATCCAAGAGTGTGGAGTGTTAAATATACATCCTCTTTTCTCTCCTTCACCTGTGGCCCATGTAGGGGCAACTGTGAGGCAAGGAGTCTGTGCCAGTCTCTTCTGCCACTGGGTTTTGTTTGTTTGTTTTCAGTAAATCCATGCTTTTCTAGGAACAGCAAAAAGGACCTTAATAATAGCATAGGCCTGAACATTTATTGTCTCTTACTTCTCCCCTGGTAAGATTCACCCTGTAGCTTTTCTTTTGGAGCAACTGTCAAGCTACTCTTTCTCATGTCTTAGAGAGCAGTTAGTGCTTTGAATTGCATTCTATCTTTGCTATTTTTGCATGTTGCTTTTTTGGCTTCCTTAAGGTGTATTTCTAAGGGTTGTATTATTCAGAGGACACTATTGCCCTGCAAAATCCTTTGTTAGTGATTATCCTTGAGAGAGCAGGAAACTAGCCTGAACTCCAAGGGATGCATTCTAAACTGGAATCTAGTCTTCATGCAAGTCTGTCAAATGACCTAGAATTACATTAGTGATTGATCTGACTTTGTTTTCTTTGCTGGTTAGGCTAAGGGAAGGTACAGCTTTTATGATAAAAGGTGGAAGTATATTTTTCACTATTGTGTCTTCTCTTAAGCATGCAGTTCAGACTGATTGAAATAGTAAAGCTTTATGGGTTTCATGCATCTGTCACTTTTTCTTTGTACCACTTCACATAAACCATTGGTATCAGATCTTTCTTGTTACATCTGTCTCTATGTGCTGATTCCCTCTCTGAATGTCTTCATTTTCACTGTGCCTTTTCTGTTCAAAACGTTGTATTCTTCACTGCCTTCCCTTTCCTGTCATTAGTTACAAGCAACTCAGCTTCAGAAAGTGTCATTAGACGGCCCCTTCTAGTTTTTAAATATTTCTGCTCAAAGCTCTTTATTTCTGAAGGCTCCTTCTAGTAACCTTGCTTCTTCAGGCTCCATTTTGTAGAAATACTCCACTCTAAAGTCTGACTTTATAAACTGAAGCAAATACAGCATAAAACCCTTTTTTATTCTTTTTTCTTTTGTTTTCTGTTCAAGTGATTGCTCAGTTCAGTTGTGGTTGAATACTTCAAAGTCTCTTGCTTTCTTAATAATAGCAGAAAGTAGTGCTTTCTTCAAACTTCAGACCTTCAGTCTCTCTTCTGGCAGTTGTTGCATTAATGAAGTTTAAGATGACAGTATAAAAGATAGACTTAGTTCCTTGTCCCAAGTAAGTCTACCTCATTTTTAAAGCAAGAAATGTACCATGAAGCCTGAATAATGTTACATTAACCAACAACTGAATATACAAAAGTCTTCCTTGTCCTGATGCCTGATAAGATAGATTAATGCTCTGTATAAACTATTTAAGTCCTGTTTTGTGGCCCCTTATTTAGACAGGTCTTCCACAATGAGCTGAGCATCAGATCAGTCTAAGTGAGGAGATCCACAGAAACCCCATAAGAGACTGAAATGTTATTGGTTAATGGTTCAAACAATTGGCCAGTTGCAAGGGTGCTTAGCTGAGGCCAGTTTTGCATCCCCCAACTGAAGGGGAGGAGAGGTTTTTATGTGGGGCGGGACCTACAACAGACTGAGAGGGTGAGAATGGTGACCGGGACAAACCAACTTCTGTTCAGCAACAGGCTGGATTTTGAGCCAGATAAAGAAAAAGACTAATGAGAAACTGATGTGAGAGGCAGCTGTCATGTCTTATAAAGTGTCATAAAACCATCAAAGACTCTTGAAGTGTCCCCAGACACATTTCTGGGCTTCTTTACCAGAGAATGATCTACAGTGTTGAAACAGAGAGTGGTTTATAATGAGTTGGTATCACTTTGGGAAGAATCAGTAAACACCTTGCTGACTTGAGAAAAATGTACTCCAGAGCCTTCACTGGGAAGTGAAAAAGCTGCTAACTTTCTAAAATAGTCTAAAGTTCAGATGTTTAAAATAAAAAGTAACGAGCTACTGCTGTACACTAGAGCCTATGTGTAGCACCATGTAGCATGTGAGGCTTGAGGAGTCCAATTCTGTCCTTAATGTTCAGATTTCTTTGCATTTTGTGATTGGATTCTGGTGGCTGTGAAAATTAGCCAGGCTATTACAGGTTACATCATACTAAATGCAATATTTAAGTGAAAGTGTGGAGTTTTTTTTTCAAAAGATGGGTAAAAACATACAGGACACCCCCTGAGCTGAGAGGGGCAAGATGATGGACATCTCTCTGAGCTCTCATGGAGACAGGTCCATCATCTGACACATCATGTCATCTGGGACGCAGATGCAGAGTCCTGCATGTAATCCAAGATCTCAGTGACTGGCAGCTGAAGGAGAAGTGAATTTCCCTTTCACAAGGCTCAAGATCAGCATATTTTTTCAAGCTTTCAGAATTTCAGTCTCAACATTTCTCTCTACTTCAGTAAAATCCAAAAATTGTGAATGTTTTTAACATAGGATTTGCAGAAGCTATGAACAGGAGAACAAACTCCACTAACCCTTTTTTAGTAACTTCCACTAGCTTTGCTCTCAGAATTACATTTTGTCCTGGTCTTTGTCCTTTTGTGCTCGTGCCTTCCACATACTGGGTTTATGTGAAGCCAGCTGTACTGAGGACAGATTCCTGCAGTCTGTGCTCCCATTACTGGACTTTATCAGGACAGCTCTGCTGCTTCAAATGCAAAGAAATTTGGCTCAATAAGAATGCCCTCATGCTGCATATAACACAGCCAGGCTTTGATTGTACTCCTACCTGGTTTGTGCTGGTAGAGACAGGAAACCATGGTACCACACAGCCAGAGCTCTTTTCCATAAGAGTCCTTCCTCCAACTGCAGTAATGCCAATGCAAAATATCATGGGGATCAGCTGCTGTGCTCAGAGGCTGATTATGGGGATTGTTTGTTCCTGTTCAGCTACCTGGGGTTATGATATATGGCTCTTCATCTTCAGACCTCAGGCTTAAAAAGGTTGATAAAGGATGTTTGTTTATCATTCCCAGTTGCCTAATGCATAAAACAGTTTATTCCGGTCTTCATTACTTTCCCCTGCTAATTCCCTGTGCTGATAATTTGCCATCCTTCAGCCTGCCTATGCTGTCCTGTCACTGCCAGTTCCTGACTGAATACACTATGTGTTTGTCAGAGGAAGGAAGATGTTTTGAAAGGGTGGAATTAAATCAGAATAATAGTCCAAAGAGTATTTTCAGGCACCTCAATGTATTCAATATCCTTGTGTACAAGATTCCCCCACGAACAGTAATGCACACTGACAAATTTCAAAACTTAACAAGATAGATGTTTCCAAACTGATGAGCATCTGTTGGGACATTGCCAAAGACATGTGACAATTAAATGTCCATGTGCCTCTAAAACTCAGGAAAAAACAGCTGCATTATGAAGCCTATGGGAGCAATGCTGTGTCCAGTTTTACAGTTTTATTACAGGCCACAGGCATGCTTGGACTAATCAGTCCTCGGAAAAAGAAAGGAAGTGGAGCAATGAAACGAGTGATGAGACCAAGCTACCCATCATTATATTCCGTGGTTTTAGGGAATTGCCTCATTTTGAGAATTGTCCCACTTTTGTGCATAGCCTTATGTCTCAGGCAAGTTCCTCCCTGGAAATCATTTGTCCTTAAGTTCAAGACCTGGATTTTTTTTTTTTTTTTTTGTTACTATAGCTGTATTTGTGTGCTATCACTGCTGCATTAGAAGCAGATTGCCACCTGTGAGATTTATCATAGAATCACAGTCTGAGTTGGAAGGGACCCAGAAGGATCATGAAGTCAGCTCTTAAGCAAATGGCCAATATAGGGATTGAGCCCAAGACCCTGGTGTTATTAGCATCATGCTCTGACCGGCTCAGGTGGAACATCTGAGACTTTCAGAGACAATTAGGTGACTTTTGCCCAGGTGTAGAGATGAAATTCTCCCCTCTGGCAGGAGAAGGTAAAAATGTTTTCTTCTGATGGGGAAGGCAGCTCTGGGTCTGCAGGAGACTCAGGGCAAAGGGAGGCATGCTGAACTTCTCAGTGGGGGAAGGTTCTGGCCTCTGAGAATTAGAAGGAAAAACAGAGCAACTTTGGGCCCTTGTTACAGCCAAGAGGGCTACTCATTGAAAATTGTATTTGATGAAATTTACATGAAATACCCTTTTTCCTTCCTAATTATACAGCATAATGACTCAAGAAAATCCATGGACTATTTATGAAGTGAATTTTTTGAAGGGAAAGCTATGAACTATATTTGATTTGTTTAATTTATTTGACAAGCTCTGAATCTGACACAGCTTGGGAGAAAGGAAATGCTATTAAGGAAAGAGAGCACAAGGCCTTTATTTCACTGAATTATTTCTGGCAGCAAAGAAAACCTTTGACTCTTAAATTATTTCAGTCCCATTCTGGAGTTTGTTTGCTATCACCCAGTCCTGGATCATCTGACTTGTCATATAGGATCATAGCTTCTTTTTCCTCTTCTATCTAATGCCTAAAATGAGAACCTTGAGTCCCCTTCTTACTTACCAGCAAAACATATTCTGACAGTAAATTTTGAAACTTCACAGAATTGCATAAAATCCAGTATCAGGGAAACTGATACCAGACCGCTAGGGTACAAACTGGAAATTATTTTTCCAGGGATAACATGTCTTGGGACATGGCTGTTGGTATTAAAGAGCAGCACAAGAGGATTAGGCATGTAGGGAGGGTGTGAATGCAGGATAAACAGATAGAAAGACAGGATAGGAGTGTCCAGCTGTTGGCTCAAGGGAAGATTTTCTTCCCTGAAATGACCCCACTGGTGCTATTCATAGGCAATAAAAAAGTCAGAGAGAAGAGAGCCACAGCTTTCTGCTCTGACAGAAAGAGCAAAATTTGCCACAGCTCCTTGTTCTTTCTGCCCTGATTTATCCCAGAATCCTTAAGATGCCACACTAGCTGATGCAGATTTCTTCTGGTCACCGATTCATTCTCTCAAGGTGAAGTGTGTTGATTTATGGATAAATAGAACACATTGGCTGTACTGAGCCTACTGCTCAGGTTTGAGCACAGTCATGGAAACAACATTTCTTCTTAAAAGAATAGAAGTAGAATGGCAAAGTCAAGCACTCAAAAGGCTCAAATTGCCAGTAATGCCCAAAGTGATACTTAGCTTTATACAACCCATTTGTACTGTCATTATATTGCAAAAGTTCTATAGTCATTACATTGCATGGGTTCTATATTGCTAGAGTTTCATACCTCCTTGACGTTTCTCATAGGCATCTCCTCCAAGTACTGCCTCTTTCTTGCCCTCACCACAACCAACTGACTCCAACTCCACTTCAACCATGCAATCCACTCTTTTATAACACTCTTCTTATGGGCTACAGCTGTGGCCTGTTAACATCAGGCCTGCTCCTAATCTTTAATAATTAACCCAGCTGCAACTCTTTAGAGGATTAGATTACTTTCTATACTACCTTTATTTACTTATATTCTGTCCCCCTACACATTTGTGTATTTTTCATATGATGGTATAATCTTTAACTACATGCTTCACCAAATTTCTTACCTTCTAGCAGCCATGCTTAGAATGTATTTATCTTACAAACATGGATGGTTTGTGTGAAACACTAGCTTTTTTCCAGGAAGATTTTTCTGGTGCCTGAGTTTAACCATCAAGAGGTCAGCCTCTCTGCAGCACAGTTCATGAATTTAAGTGTTTCATAATACAGTTTTTCAAAAATATCAAGCTGAGTTGCAGCCACAGGGAGCAAAGTGAAATGAGTCTAGTGGTCCTTCCTCAGCTGGGGTTTATAAGTTTCTTGATAGCATTGGTGACAGCTGTGCCCAGCTGCCCTGCTCTCCCTATTTAAGTACTCCTCTCTTTCCTGGCTGTTTGACACCAGAGAATCACCTGTCTGACAGACAGACAGACATGCACACAGTTACGTGTGTGTGCCAGTTCAGCTGAACCACATGCCAATGTGTATTTGCTTTATGTTACACTGGAAATGAAAAATCACTGTAAAATCTACAACATCAATATATTTTTTTATTAATTTTTTAGTGCCTTGCTCCAATAGACCTTCATTGTTGGGGTTTTTTTTTTTTTTTTTTGCTTTTTGTTTTTTGTTGTTCTTACTGGTCTGATTTTCCTTCCTACTTTTCTTTTATTCATAAGTACTAATTAACTGTGCCTATGAGCCATAACGCTTTTCTAATGAACAAGCCATGAGCTTTGTGAAAGCACCTTAAAAGACATGGAAAAAAAATCCCACTTCCAGCTGGGCCAAATGCAGCACATCTCCTTGTGTCAGTCAGGTTAAGAGCAGCTCCACTGAGTAGCCCTTTGGAGAGCTTCTGGAGCTGTGCAATTAAAATCAAGCCTGGAAGCAGCCAGAGCAGCAGTGCTCAGACACGGCAGCCACGTGTGAGTACCGTGCTAGGACAAACACAGGGGAGACTGTGCCAGGAGGAGAGGGGCTTCCTGGGGGCCTCCTGAGGCTGTGCCTACTCTGACTTGGGACATGGCCCTCCAAACTCCCTGAAAAATCCACCACACTTAAGAAAAAAGAAAAATGTCTGAGGACAGAGTAAGGGGAAAATGTTTCAGGGAAGAGCCAGCTCAGCAGGAAGATGTGGAGCTAGTGTAATTGGAGGTGCATGGGAGGTTCGTGCCGCTTCACAGGAAAATCACTGTAAATGGAGAGGAAGGATCAGTCCTTTCTGGGAAAAGGCAAAATGGGAAAAATGGGTTGATTTGATGCCTCTACAATAACAGAAAATGAGATGCATCTGTATCTCCATCCCCTCTTTTGCAGGCAGATACAAAAACAAAATAGCTCTTCAGTGCTTTTATGTTCTGCAGCGTAATGGGCAAAAGAGAGCATTGTGAAAAAATAATTTAATTCACACTATTTCCTTATGTTTTATGCATTTTCAGTGAAAGATCCCACGCTGAACTCTTTACGGTGTTAACATAAAAGGAATGGGAAAGAAAGAATAGATCGACCTCCATTGGGAGAAATTAAAATCTTTGATTATAATATGAAATGAAATTGCTGTTGTGAGTCATTGTGTAGCAGAGAAAAAAAATGGATATTTGATTTGCAGAAGTCCCTACTTGATTTGCAGAAGTTCCTGCTTTTCATTCAAGGCAAATGAAGCAATGGAGGTCTATTGCACGAAGGACTTTTCTTCAAGTGGCTTCAGCTATTATGCACCTCATTTAGACCAGACGTGCCACAAGAATGAATGTTATGTAAAATAGGCAAAGCCTGATGGAAAGCTGCAAGAATGAAGCTGCTTGGGGCTGAAAAATGTCTTCCCTAAATTTCTGCACTTCTTGCACATTGTCCATGGAACAGAGCCTGGAAGGAAGCCATAAACAGCATTTCTCAGGCTGTGCTTGCTCTTCTGTATGGAGAGCATCTCATGCAGCAGCGAGAACAGAAGGCAAGGGATGGTGGGGGATAAAGAAAGGATCAGACCCTCTCTTTGGCAGTCAGACCAATGTCCAACCTTTTCTACACCCCACAACTTGCTGAAATTTCAGCAATTCTTCCTGTGCCAAGACGAGTTTGTGAAACACTGAATGAAAACCCTGCTTTCAGGCACAGAGCTGTGTCACCCATTCCCCTCACCAGCTGAGAGTTTCCAATAGCATATGCAACACACATATTTTCCTTCTGGCTCTAACACTGTAACATCACTTTTCCTCAGTTAAAGACACCGTGTGAAAACATGACAAATATGAATATTTCATGATTCTTTGGTGCTTCTTTGGACTTCACACTACAGTCTTATTCATGACACAAAGGAAAACAAGGTTAGCGCAACACTGATTTTTTCTCATAATGCTCTTTTATGTGTGAACATTAATGGAAGAAAAGCAAAGGAATGAATAGCGTTATAGAAAAGCTTCCACCAAAGGGAAATTAAAAAAGTAAGATGAGATTAAGTGTGTGTAATCACACCAAGTGCACTGTGGCTTTCTATTTGGTTGTTATGCTGTGTTGGAAAAGCCAACATTAAATCTGGTGTAGAAAATAAACAGACAGAGGGGAATGTCCAGTCAAAACAACCTGACTGCCAGCCTCATAATTACATTTGTAGCTTATAAGTTTTTTCTAAGCAACTTATTTCTAAGTTTCTTCAAGAAATAGATAAAAAGATAAATAGGATAAATTAAAATTTCAAACAAAAACTGCTCTTGAAAAAAAAGAAAAAAGAAAAAAGCACCAACAGAAAAACTGGCATAATGAAAACAGCAATAAAACCAATAAATCAGACTGAGCATAGTACAGGCTGCCCAAAAGCCCAGACTTTGAATGCAAATTAAGGTAAAAATAAAGTCTGGTATTTTCCCTTTCAAACTGTTCTACACTCTTGACTTGTACAACTTGCATTCATGAGTACGACTCTTGCTATTTCACATTCTTATTTAAGAGGGTTTTTTATCCTGAGGCGTTCAAATTCCTGCTGGAGTATCTCAAGTTATTTAATAATTCTGTAGTTTAATTATTGAAATGTTTGCAATTTACATCCAGCAAGTCCAGCAGCATGGTGGAGATTTGAAGGGTACGATATATGTATATTCTCAGCAGTAGAAGAAATAGAAACTGTTTTCAGTCTTGTTGGGTTTTCCACATAAAATAATGATGGGAAGAGAGGCTTTTTGGAGGTTCAACAACAAAAGAGGATTTGGAACCCAAATTACTGTAGTAGATCTTCTCTTCTAACCTATCAGGTAAAATGTCTTCAGCACATCAATTTCACTGCTGAATTTTCACAGTCAGCTGAAGTTCCTCACAGTGGGTACATGCTGACCACCAAAACCCGGAGAGGATAGAGCTGCACAACCCCAGCAGATATTGAAACCAATTGGGGGTATATCTTCTCTACCAACAGGGCTTAATCCTTTAGTTTAACCATACCTCAAGAGAAAATGTGGTGTCCCTACACACTCCCTAAGATCACAGTGGATGAACATCAGAGGGAAAAATCCTGGTTCAAATGCCTTTCTCATCCTTACAGCACAAGCCAGTGCCCTAGAATAGCCTGGGCAGGAAATTCTAAAAATTCAGCTTTGAATGACCTCGATAAATGTCTTCTTTGAAAAAAATATGGAAGAATGTAGTAGAGTACAAGCATACAAATCTTGACCTCTCTTCAGCTACTGGGAAGAAGTTTGATAACTAGTTTATAACCTCATAAATACTGGATTGATTGCTACAGGAGCAATATCCAGCACGTGGGCCACATATCTTGTGTAAAGTCCCATGCTAAAACTGAGCTAAACAAAACATGGTTTTATTTGCAGAACATTCCCTTGCCTTAATATTAGTTGTACTTGTAGCAGTCAGTCTTGATGTGCATACTGGTCTTTTGACTTAAGCGGCTATCACAATCTTTCCCTCTCTTCTCACTCCTTCCTACTGTGAAAATAAAACCCAGATTCAGGGGAAAAGGAACATGCAATAGGTTCCAGGCAGACCTCCAATCTGGATGGTCAAATCCCAGATTACCAGGTGTGATGGTCCTCTGCTGGAAAACCACTTAAATAATTTTCTCACAGAAATCTCTGAGGTCTCCATTTGCATTGCAGCATGAAGTCCACATTCTCAGGGTAGATTCCCACATCTACCTCTGAAAAAAGTGAAGAAAGAGGATTGATGAAAAACTGAAAGATGCTGCAGAGAAAGAGTATGGGTTGTCCAATGTGTTTGTAGGCACAGTAGGAATCCATGCATAGACATAAACTATCAGAGGGAGAAAATACCTCAGCATCAAAGCCATGCTCAATGCGTGGGAGAGCCTCAATATAGCTCAAATATAGCACAGTGAGCAGATGTCTTTACTACCATAAGTTTTCTTAGACCTCCCTGCATTTACAGCAACAGCAGAGAATCACAGTCTCTTTCATTCAAAAATTATAGCAAAAATCTATCTTGCCAGTCACCTTTTATATCAGGCTACGAGGCTACAACACTCACCCACAGTAAGAGATCTGCACTGAAGGCAAAAAGAAACAGGGGAAATTAATGGAGGGAAGATGAAATTTCCATTTCTACTAATGAAGCCAGACTTCCTTATGTGGAGAAAGCAAATTTCCTTGTAGCCAAACTCAGGAGGTGTAGTCTGAATGGTAAGGCCACAATAAGTGGAAATGCCTCAAAAGTAGATATAACTCACTTGAACTCATCAGGACAATTTTTTTTTTCACTGAAATGGTGATTAAGCTTTGGAAAAGGATACCCATTGGAAAAGAAGTGGTAAAGTAAGTGACCATCCTAGAGGTATTCCAGAAATGACTGGATGTGGCGCTTAGTGCTATGGTTTAGTTTACATGGTGGTGTTCTGTCTAAGGTTAGACTTGATTGTCTTGGAGTTCTTTTCCACCCATAATAATTCTATGATTTTATGATTCTATGTCAAGTTTCTGATAAGTATTGCCTCACATCAACCCCTCTGGCTTTGAAAAGCTCTCCAGAGTCAGAGATGATAAATACATAGCAGCAACAAAACAAGGTAGCAGGAGAAGCAACTATCCCTCCGAGCACCTTTCCTCTCAAACATTGTAGGAGAAGTTGTTTACAGTGAATGGTTTGCTTCAATTTTTGTTGAAAATATTATCTAAAATCTCACTGAGTATGGCTATGGTGGAGACAGTATTGGGCTTTTTCACTTTGCCTCAATTCATTGGACCCTTGGATAGACAAACTTAATGGAAAAAGTTTCAAATAAAACCCATGGGTGATTTAGTATACAAAACTACTACCAATGAACAGGACTAACATGAATTATTTATGATGATGTCTTTTAAAACTATTTTATTTCCTATTTTAAAGCTGAATTTCTGGAAAGCAATATTGAGGTATGAAATGTTCCCATTTATGACAATTCTAGAGTTATATAATAAGATTTCTCTGGCAGATTTATTGCTTTTAATTAGAATCAAAAGTGCAGACAAAAGTCATAGTTATAAGAAAATGTTATGTTTTCATTAATATTTTAATAGAGACATCTGAAGCAGTCATTTTACAGAAGAATAAGTCAAGTCTTCGAATATTTGATTTCATATGTAAGTGGAACAGAAATATTGATTTAAATACAAAGTATTAAGTATATGAACCAGGTACTGCCTTGAGGAAATAAACTGGTGTGGAACAACAGCATAAAAGGAACCAATTTTGATCTTTTTATTAGGCTGTTGCCAACAAATATAGGAAATTCTGACTGCCTGAAGTCAGGTCTCAGAAATTTTTTTTGTAATGTAAATAAAAATAAGTAATCAATATAGCAGTTCCTGAATGGATGCTAAAATTGCTTCATCTTTTTAATTAATCTCTTAGGCATACACTGCAGTTTGTATTGAAAAAAAATCACATACAAATGTATTGAGGCAAGAATACATCCCTCCTAGTTAAAATGCATGCTCTGCTCCATGTTTATCCATTGTGAAGAGGGGAGAATGGTTCTAAACAGCACTGGCAGCAAAAACACCCAGCCTCTTTCTCCCCTTGCCCACCATTACTCGTCACACCTCTAAAAATGTATATAGGATGGTGGGTGAAATTTAGTCTTTAACTGAGTATGAAAAAGAAGCAGAGGACTTTCACTTACTGCTACATAAATTGGTTTTCTAATCTCTGTTTACATGTGATAAACAATATGAATTCAATATTAATCTGTTTTTTTTGCACTGTAGGGGAATTTTAAGAGCTTTTCAAAGAAGCCAGTCACCAGCACATATGTACTTTCCAAAAGTGCTACCTTGACTCCTGAAGCTGTATAAGTACAGCGCTCTGACCCAGGGCGATGGAGGTAGCTGCCAAATTTCTCTCAGCAAGTCTGACTGTAGGCTTGAGTGTCTGTCTCTGTGCTGTGCACCATTACATAACCATGCCCATCATCACACCTGGCTGCAGTTGCTTCTCAGTTTCCTCCCACGGTTGCACCTCATTCCAGTAAATCTCAGCCACGGAGGCTGCAGCTGCGTGCCTCAAAATTGCTCTTGTTTTTCCTATCACCCCTGAGACATCCCATATACAGGAAACTTGATTTATCTTTCCTGTCTCTGCATCAAGACAAATAATTACATTCAGACAGAGCAGATGACAGCATCTGGCTGTGATCTGGAGATGGCAGGAGAGGGAGAACTGCCTGCTCTGGTTGTGGTTGCTAAATTCCAGTTCATTACTAAAATGACTTCCTAAGTTCCAGCAGTACTTAAGCTTTTGCTGGAGTACAGTTTAACTTCCAGATATTAGTTTTTATTATGGGAAAGTTCATGAACTCTTAAGTGCCTGTTATTTTCATCTCCCCACAATGTTTATTGGTGATTTTTAAACTATCTTGGCGAGTTTGGAGAGCTTCACAGTACCCTACAGTGTTTCCATACAATGTTCTTTTCACTACAATATTTTATATTTAACACATGGATTTACTCATCAGGGAGCATAGAATCACAGAATCATTTAGATTGAAAAAGACCATTGACATAATTGAGTTTATTGTATGAGAATATAAGATGAGAAATTAAGTGAGGTACAAAGTTTAAAGCATATTTGATTGCATTCAATCTTAAAAGCCTCAGGAATAGAGTGAGACTCATCTTTTAAACACCTCTCTTAGTTCACAACATGCACAGCTGACATATATCATGATCATATATCACATCAGTATGCCTTTAATCTAAATTGTGTTGAGCTTGTCTCCACACTAAAGCCATCCCTGTGTCTCTTCAGGTGGGGTTAGCTCCCAGCACCCCCTCTTGGTGTCCTTGCCCACACCAAGCTGTAGGGCAGGACAGCAGACCGGGTGTTAGCAGAGACCAGGCAAACATCAAAAATATGTAGCACTGGCTCTGCATCCCAGACCATCATCCTCACTGGCAAGAACAGCCAGCTGGCATGGGCACAGCCTTCTGACTCAAATCTATCTGACCGCACAGTGCCACACTGGTGTGGGTGTGGGTGTGGGTGTGGGTGTGCGTGTGGGTGTGGATGTGGATGTGGATGTGGGTGTGGGTGTGCATGTGTTGAGCTGGGCTGGGGCTGGCTGGGCTGTTTCCGAATAGCTGCTCCTGGGTTCAGGAGATGGTCCATAGCAGCAGCCATCCTCAGGCAAGAGCTCAGTTTGGAGTGCTCTTGGCAAGAACCGTAAGTGGTTACAAGCAATCCATTATCACGCTTGACTTGTTTGGCTCCTTTCTGTATCTTTCTTGGGGACACTGCAAAAGCCAAAGTTGTGTTTACACAGCTGTGATCCTCCTTGGCAGTCTCCTTAATCTTTTGGAAACTAAGTGTGGCACAAAAATGGCACACTGCAGGCCTAGTAACCCTAGTCTGCAGGTCTAGGAACCCTAAATCCGCTTATCCATAAAAAAAGTGAGCAAGTTTTGTTTTCAGTCTCTCTTTTTGAAAAATAGTACTAGAAAGACACACTCATTTGGTTTCAATTAAACAACATGCCAGGAATCAACCCAGAAAAAGACAATACTTTACTGGGGCTCTCTGCTAGGATCAGAAAAACTACATTTTTTTTCCAGTCGGGGTTTGTTGTTCAGTGCCTTGCAAAGGGTTGGTAGGGACCCTCAGGAACCACAGAAAAGACCAAAACAACTTTTCTGTCCTCACTCCTCCTCCTCCCATTCGAAGGTTTGGTTTCCTCACCATGAGCCTCATTCAGACTTGGATGCCTGCAGCTGTTTTCCCACAGGGCATGCCAAAGAGAAGCACACAACCTTCTATGGATGGAGTGGGGAGAAGAAGCTAGAATCTTTCCTCTGGCCTGGAAGGTAGGGATTGAGAATAATTTCTCATAATTTCCAGGTCAATATCCTACTTGTTGTCCAACTGTTATCTCCTCCTTCCATTTAATAAACTTCAATTACTCTGAAATGAGATGCAGTTAACAGAAGAGATGAGGAACCTCCTTCTCTGCCCTATTTGTCAGGGTGGTTCATAGTTCAGTGATCAGATGAGGTATGGAAACTGAATTTCCTCAGAGGAAACAGGGAGTAGTCTAGAGATTTCATATGGTGTGGGACTCTTCTCACTTCAGAAAAGCTGAGTAAAGGAAAAAAAAAATCAAAAAAAAGAAGATAAGGTCATCTTTGCATACTTCCCACCCTGGCTGGAGCTTTTCTCCAGTCAGATGATTCATTACCCCCTGACCAGACCTTAAACTGAATATATTTGTGCAACTCTTCTTCACAAGAGCAAATTTCTCACTAAGACATCTCCGTATGCTTAGTGCTGTAATACAGTAATTATTGAAAAATCTCGCTAAAGAAAAGTCATTCATAGGAGTATTTTTAGAAGAGCATCCTGCTGTCCCCATGGTATCCTCGATTATTTTGGGTCTGAGGACTTTGAGACAGGCTAAGAACCCTCTGCTTTCTAACAGAACAGTTCTACTTAATTGAAGTAACATAATTTGGAAGCACAGACAGAGATAAAATGATATAAAAATAAACCAGAGCACAAAACAAGAGAGTAGGCTCATATTTGTCACCAGATCTGATTTTTACCTCTTACCCTTCATCAACACATAGTTTACCCATTTGAAGTGGTTTTGCATTTCTGTTATATGTGATGCTATCAGATCACTTCATGAGCAATTTTCACATAACAGAGTAAAATAAACAGCTTCCAAAACATATCAGAGACACCTTCTCTGTATATTATTTTCATGTCAAAATTCTTGCAAAAATAAGTTGTGAAGGGAGCCTTACAGACATTATTCTGAAATATTATGCTGAAATATTCTGAAATATTAAAACCAAAACCTTATTTCCTTAAACTATCTGTGAGATCAGTATTTTTTCTATATGGAGAATCTGCAACATTGACCAAAAACCCTAAACAACTCCATAGCCATTTCTTTGACTTTTTGAAACTTATTTTCTGTCCTCATATTGCAACTTCTTTAGCATACTATTGAAGTAGTAAATGTCATTCGTGAGTTATTCCCCACAACTCACAATTTTTAATGGTCTCAGTGGGAGCAGGTTTGCTCTCAAGTAATGTATTGCTGTGCCAACACAAAATATATTTAGATGTCAGTCTTGTAAAATGTGAGAAATGAAGCCAGGAAACTTATATGTGTTACCAAACTTCTTCCAGTCAGATCACCAGACCTGACAAACTGTTAAACAAATATCACAAACATTTGTGATACCCCTGTGAGTATCAATAGGATGGGGAGTTTATTTCTAAAGGACTTCAGATAATGCTGGGAGGCTTCAAGCTGTCCAGGAGCTATTAGATGAAGTTATCTTTCAGCAGAAGCATCCCATCATGTGCAGAGCAGGTCCTGAAGCTCCTCAGCCTGTGGAATGGCATGTTCACACAGCCCATGAGAAGCTCTCCTTTGGCTGTGTGGGCTGGCACACACGGCTCACTTGTTGCCACAGAGGTGGCATGGCCACCAGAGGGGCAGGCACAGGACACAGCCACATCATTTCAGCCTGCTTGGGTATGTGCAAATCACCACCCACACAGGGAGTGAAGGGAAAAAGGAGAAAAATAGCAGTGAGATCCCGAGTTATTTCCCATCTGGTAGGAAATGCCTGGCACCATGGTAGACCTGGTGGCAGCAGAGGAGGAGGAAACCCTCCATCACACTCCAGTGCCACTTGCTGTTAGCTCTCACAGCCAGTTAAATCAGCACACAGCTTGGACTGAATTTACTCTGGTATATCATGACTTAAACTACTGAAAAAAGCAATCAAGAGCCATTACATAATAGAGGGATTGATCTAAGGGAAGATTCTTTGTCTAAAATTGTGGTTATTAATTCTTGTACTCCCACAATGTGTGTCAGATATGCAAGATGGGCTGATGCAAAATCCCAGTCCTATGCAGCCAAAGATATGCTCGTCTCCTGTGATTTATTTTAGCTGCTTTGTCTCTGTATTAAACAAGCTTCTTGTTTAAAACTGTTGGAGCAAGTGAAGATAAAGGGAATGCCACTTTTTCCCCTAATAAGTTGTCATTACCTAAAAAATTATAAATGTTGGGCTATTGCTTTCATACAATATGAGACACTGTAACATAGACATTATTTCATTAGGTAGTATTTAAATCTTCCTCTACCTTCTATAAGTGCATTTGTTAGGTTGCAATTTACAAACTCTATTTATTGTGATGTCACTTCATTGCAGTTCACTGAACTCTTTAAAGCAATGGAGTCACTCTTCTGAAACTTTCCTACTTTACAAGGTATTTGTTTTTATTCATGAAGCCAGGTAATTTTATTTTTAAACCTTCAAACTCTGAAAATGAGTCATTTCATACACCCTCTTCTGTCTCATGTAAGACATATTAGCTTCTTAAGGGAATAATCCTGAAAATATCTCCTTAAATCACCCAGAATACGTTTCTCACATTTGTGTATGCCAATGTTGTCAGAATCAAATTTTTAATGTGGGATATGTGTCTAGTCTAAACATGACTAAGAAGTAGCACATATTTCCATAGCCACAAGATACATAAGTTATTTCCTCTTTGCCGTAAAAAACAGGCCTGATAAATTAAGGCCACGAAATACCAAATGCAAACTTCACAGACCCAAAAGTTAGATGGCTACACTATTTTTTTGAAAGAGTAAGTTACATTAGCTAGTAATGAGAAGTTACCCTTGAGCTGACAGCTGCTAGTCAGTACAAAACTAATATTATTTTCCCTTTTTTATATTTTTAAGAAAGGAGGCAAGGCTCTTTCTTCTGGACCCTTAAAAATAGCAGTTGTTATATGAGTTGGTTTCACAATAATGCTTCTGTTGTTAGAACTTGCAACAGGGACTTCTAGCACTGAAAGGGAAAGAAATGTACTTTCCATCTACTTCTCTTCATGGCTGGGGAGTGTAATTAAGTACCCCATTTCTAAAGTGGGTTCATTTTTGTTTTATTTGGTTTGGGGTTTTTGTTCATGTTTTTTTGTTTGAGGTTTTGGGGGGGGGGGGGTTGTTGGGGTTTTGTTTTTTTTTTTTTTTTTTTGTGGTGGTGGTCATATTTTTGTTGTTGCTGTTGTTATTTGTTTGGTTGGTTTTTTGTTTGTTTTCCCTTCATGGGTTTTATTCTGTCCTTTGAGAACTGTATACCTCTTCAGGAGAAAATAAAACAAGGTTCACTTTGCTGTGTTTGTGTGATGGTGAAGGATAAGAAATGTCCATTTATATTGAGTTGGATTCAGAAACTGGAATGGGAGCTGGGCAGAGTCAATCACTTTAAAACTCCAGGTGTATACCAGGGGGGAAGTTATGGTTATGTTGCTACGGTATAGCCTGGAGCAAACTGTTGTTTGCTATGCAGCCAGATGGCACTGGAATGTGACTGCTCAATTCGCTTCCTCCCCAGCAGGCTGCCATTGCCACCTCCATCTGATGCTGTCCTGGGACAATATATGTGCCCATGTCTATGCCCAAACCACGCCAGGAGCACTGTCCACAGCACTTCCTCCTTGCTGGTATTTTACTAAAGCAGATTTTTAGGCGTAGTCCTACAGACCCAAGCTGCAGGGTTGGCCCCAAGCTCTTGCCGTGGTAATTCAAACCCTGCTGTCTGAAACCAGCACAGCATCTTACTGGGAATTCTACTGGGTGATAGGGTGGGAAAATGACAAGTAACAAGGCTTGTTGTCAGACCTCTTTGTTTTCTATTCTAATTTCTTTTTGGAAATGAGTCTTATCTCCTGACAAAATATCACCTATCCCGTCCAATATGCATAAGAATCGCACAAGAGAAGAAGGATGGGGTCTGTCTGGAAAAGTTATTTCTGCCACAGAAACAGTAGGATTTGGAGACATGTGACTTATTCAGAAACTATTTTTTTCCACTTTTTAAATTTTCTATCTCAGTCCACAATTCCAGTTGCTAGCAAAAGTGTCATCAAGGATATTTCACAGAAAAAAAGAAGATTGACTTTCAATTTCTATTTCTTTTGTGGTCTACAAAGAATATGTTTCCTTTAAAAGAAGGTTATTTTTACCTGAGCTTCTTGAATTGCATAAACTGCTTTCTTACAAAGGAAACCACAAACACTTTTGATCATGAAAGGTAGTTATTTGTGTGAAGATCAATATAAACACAAAAGTTACATTTTGAGAGGCCCAGGTTACAGCCATTGGTGGGCATCTGCTGTAAGCAATTTGGCCAAGTGCAGAAAATGTTTTTACAGCCTTACTGAAGAGGTGATGCCATGTGACACTGAGGGAGCACTTCTAGAAGAATAACAGATGAGAGAATTAGCTATTTTAAAAAGTGTTGTGGATTATGAACTGGCAAAATGCACTGGACAAACACTGTTTGCTTGGTACAATACAACAGACATCAAAATTTGAGTTCCCTTAATCCACAACAAAAAATTAGAGTCAAAACATTTTGTTCAATGCTTTTGATACTGCATTTAAAAATCATGTTTAATTAAATATAATGAGATACAACCATGAAAAATTCAAACGATATTTTGAATTAATCTACCATGGACAACTAATTTTCAAAGTGATCATCATTTTTCAAGGAGAAGGGAGAAAAGATATATATAAACATATATACATATATATATGTGTATATATAAGCAAAAGAGAAGAAACCCCTTTATGTTAAAGAATTATTCTTTTGACATTGATTAAAATGAAAATAAAATTTTACAATACTGGGATTGATAATGAGCCTAAGTCTGTCCCCCATAATCATGCTATTTCCCAGAATAAAGAAGGAGAGCAACACGTGGTACTTAATCAAGATCTACCTTGTTTTGTTCATGGAAATGTGTATTTACTCAGATCTGTGTCAAAAATAATTAAAAATCACATCCTGGGATGTATTTGCAGTATCACCTACTTTAAAGTAAGTGTAAAGAAAGATATAATTTTTATTTATGTATAATTTTAATATATCCATGTACTTATTAAAATCATACACTCTTAATTAGAGTTCCTTAAAAATGAAAGAATTAGGATCTTTTGACCATAAATGCAAGTTGCAAAATAAAGAAAGAGTATAAATAAATTAGTATTTAGATAAACTTCTTGATTAAATGAATCTTGCTAAAAGCACCAGATGCAAAAAAGACAAAAGACTAATTGTCAGCTTCAGTGATGCTAATCGAGTGATTGACTAGCTGATTACAATGAACCACTGCTGTTAGATTTCTGTGAGAATTGTTTGCTCTTGAATTGTTGTCACATATAGAAAATGCTGTTTGGTAGGGTATTTTATATGCAATTATTTTGTCTATTTATATAGAACACATTTTCCCCAGGAAAACATCTCTTATTGTAAATTGGGATTTGTGTAGTACGCAGGTATTTTTTTCTATAAACAATATTGACTAGACTGATATTGGTGGGTTTTATTTTTAAAACTCTACATAATGTCTAATTTGTCTAAATTTGTCATCATTTTTGATCCATGAGCTTCTTCTATTTGCCACTGAATGTCATTTGCAATTTCATAGAAATTTATAAATAATAAGTGAAAATCAGAAGCTCTTCAGCTAGTGGAAGCTGAGAAATATTCAAGACGTAGCAGAGGTTCACCAAATGACATATGACTGAATACTCATAACAGAAAAACCCTCTAATTAGACCTAGCTGAGCTGTGGGAATATAATCAACAACCTCCCATTGCTAACAATACTTAATTTGAAACACCTTCCAAATATGTGACTTTGTCATGTCATGCGTTTAATTTATGTAATTGGAACAGCAAAAAATATGAATAATTAGCAAGAGACTTTCTGTATGCAGCTGTCATATTCTTAATTGTACTAAAAAAAATTGAAAACCCATGAATATTTTCAATAATTGGAAAACAGCATGCCTTTGCCTGCAGATTTTGCCTTGTCTTCTTTGTTGGTGCTGCACAAATATGTAAGAGTACTCCTGAAGAGAAAGAGAGGGGAAGATAGCTGCTTTACTGCCTCTGTGCTTCTGAAATCCATTTTGTCACCTCTTTGTGTACAAGGATTTTTGTGCTCCGTTAATCTCATACTGGCAGGTGTCTCCTGTGTAAGAACTAGATGGACGACCAGGAGGAACTGAAGTCTCTAAGCCCCAGTCAAAACAGTAGCAAACAGACTTGACATTTTGTCCAGCAGCATTTTTACACCTACATTCACAAGAGTTTCTAGTTCTCCAGCCTAAATTACCGGGCCTTTACCAGGTCTCATAGCCTAATTCCTTCTTATGCACATCTGGGGGGAGAAAAATGTTTGAACCAAACATTATTGAGGAGCAATGTGAACACACGACACCACAGCAGTCCATCATAATAAAGAAAAGGCAAGGAGTAATGGCAGAAACCTGATGCAACCTATTATCCCAAAAATGTTTGTCTTCTCTTTGTATACATCCTTTGAAGTGATGAGCTAGATTTGATGGACTTAGTTCAAGGTTTCACTTTGCACCTCTGCAACTCTCTCTTGGGTAGCTTTGCTCAGGCTCACAGGATCCTGAAGAAGCCGGCTAAACACTTGTGTGCAAAGAGACCCAGCAAGCAAGACGTGCAAAAATTCAGAGTGCATTTTCTCACTGGAGAAAGCTGTGGTTACTTGTTTTATAAGGACAAAAGTGCTAGTGCATTTTCTTATTCAGGCTAATGACAGGACTTTATGTCAGTCATGGAAGACTGCTTGAAGTGGATCCAAAATAACACCTTCCCTTCCCACCCACTCAGCATTTAAGTTTACTGTGTGCTGTGTATAGGAGTAGAGAATAAACGTGTATTAAGTTAGCATTTTAATGACTCTGGGATCTCTAACAGACAGAAAGCAAAGGAATCCATCACTGTCTTTGCATGTGGTGTCATGTTATGTGCCAAACAGAAACACTCTGCAGTCATCAAAATGTTCTTTCCTTTTTGTGTAACTGCATGAGCTGAGGTAATTTCCTCAAAAGTAATTTTTAGGAGGAGGTGCTAATTGTTATGTCGATATGTGAAATTTTCAATATTATGCAAAAATGTTGATTTAATAGCCACACTATTCATCACTCACAAAAGGGTCTGATGAGTTTACTGACATGCATAGAAAGATTTCCATTTCCTTCCAAGAGCTAAGCATTATTATTGCTAAGCTAATGACTACTTTGAGGAAATGGCTACCAACGACAACTGGAGATTTTCTGAAGCTGACGTCTGTTCTTGACAGAAATCAATTACTTGTAAGGCAATTATGGTAAATAAAAAATCCTGAATTCAGAAAGTGGAGGTGTTGTTAGCCTGATGTGGCCCACAGCACTGGAACATTTGATTCAAGGAAGTAATGCACAATAAAAGAAATTACCCTTCTGTGAAACCATTGTTACTATGTATACGGTTTCTACAACGCTAATCAATTGCTAAGGAACTAAGTGAAAAATTCTGTGCTTTTTACAAAGGAATGCCTCCATCAGTATTCCAGTAAAGACTTTCTGGAATAACTAGGTGGGTCTGAATCAAAGCCTAACTGTGAATATCACCAAATTTTGGCTGAAGATATTGTGAATTTTCTCTCTTCTCCTCTGGGAACAATCATGTCTGTCTTTGCATTTTGGAGCTATCTTCTCTGTCTTCAAGTTAGGTTTATAAGCTTCCACAAACTGAAGATAAAATGGATTGCAGAGCTGTCTCATCAAGAAGCAACCTTGGTCAATTTGGTTCATTAAGACCCTATCAAACTTTCATTATTGCTGTTCTCAGACTCTGGATATTAAGGGAGCAGGAGGAATTGTTTGAACATTAACTTAGAGATTAAAAAATAATGCTTTAAATCAATGAAATGAATCCACATGAACAGAACTATCTTTCATCATATGGAGCCTGAAGTGAGGTTTCTATACTCCTTGAGCTATCACACAGCTAAAATCAGGGTGCCAAGAATGGTTGTCAATATATTCCTTAGAAAGCATTGCAAGACTCCTATCTGGTTTGTATATGAGACTTTTCATTTGATTTTTTGATGCTAGCTTGATCCTTCCCTGCAGAGCATTTTTATTCCAGATTGTGCAGGACTTGACCACAGAGGAATAACAGCCAGAGAAACATAGAATAATTTAGATCTAGAAGTAGCAGAGCTGTAGCCAAGCAGTTAAACTGCATTACACAGTGTGTGCCATGTATGAACAGCTGGGTCTGGTAAAAGTGAGTCTTAAGAAACATTAGACTAGACAGCTAACTTTTAGATGGCTAAAGTTAAGGCAGAATTTATCACAACTTGGATATCAACTCCAAAATTACAATCCTGTGTCAGATACTAAATTGAAATCAACAGTCCTCAGTGTCCTGCTAAAGGCAGTGGGAACCTCTCCTTGTACCCAGAATCTCAAGGGGAATTTTGAGGGTATGACAGCTACCCCAGAGAAAATGAGGCACCCAGTTTCCATCCAGTTTTACATGTCACCAAAAACTGATTCCCGTGGAAAGTCCAGTTCAGTGCAAAGGAGTTAGTGCCAGGCACATCATGTTACAAGGTCTGCCTTTCCAAAATACTGCAGTTCCACTAATAATCAGAACAAAATGTCACGGTTTCCAGGTCTGCTTGTTATTATGCAGGAGTGTTTTTTATGGGAAATAAATGTCAGCTTTTGTGAAGTGAAGGCTGAAAAGCACTTGTCAGTGACAGAGTATGCTCTGTATTATTTTATGTTCTCAGTATAATAAAGAAATAGAAAAAGTTGATGCAGGAAGCATGTGGTGGCTGCTAGATGTATTAATAGGAGAGAGAATAGATGCAGATGCAGCCTCTTTCGAGAAGCATCTATCTGGCAGTGCTACACCAGTGAATCATGAGTAGGTCTGACAATTTGAAACCCTGATATGGAGAATACTTGGACTTTACCACAGTGTTTCAGAACATGGCTTACATTTTCCTTCACAAGCTAATGAACATGCTGTATCACTGCAATTTCCCTTCCTCTGTCCACAGTCTAGCTGCATCCAGCTCCTGCCTCAAAGGGATTTTGACATCAGCCACTTCTCTGATCCTTGCAGGGGATGGAAGAATGATCTTTGCACTGTTTGGGTTTAATTTTGGAGCAGAGGGGATCCTGCTGAACATGTCTTGTCAGTAAATCAGAGAGGTAATGTGAATTGTCTGGGGAGAATTTGCTCTGGACATTGTGAAAGCCTGGGATTAGCCTTGCAGGCTTTTGAGACTCTGCTTTATTTGAATTTTGATTGTGTTTCATGTTCAGGCAAAACATTGGAACAAAGGCAACCCATCTGTAAGAGCTCAAGCCTTATCTGACTGTTTTGGTTACACCACTGAGCTCACTTGATTTTCCCTCACAACAAAAATCAGCCAAGTCCTGCTCAGTCACAACCCTTGGTCAGGATGAAAGTCATGAAACTTGAAAGATTCCCACTAGACCCATCCTGAGTTTCTGTTTCTCTCTATCCTACATTTTTTGATAGCTTTGACAGCCTTGTCTTCCTAATGACCTCATCTCTTCTTTCATCTTGATAAAGAGTGCATTTGCTTTCTCTCTCTCCCACTGGTGCACACGGTAGCCCAGCCACCTTGTTTCCTGCTGTAGGAGCCTCATGTGCTTCCTCCTGTCCTGGGTGCTCAGCCTTAGGGCAGCCCCTGCCCATCCAGCCCCTGTTCTCCAGAGTTTCTCCTCAGTCCACTGCCCGTGCATATCCCTCAATTTGACAGTCTCACTTAGAATGCAACCATCCCAAAACTGAGCTCCATAATCACCTGTTCATGTCTGTCCTCAGTTCTTCCATTTTCTCACTCTTACATTTTGCCAGTCACGAAGAGATGGGACATCTTGTCATCTGAGGAGGAGAGGAGACTTGTGGGGCAGGTATGATGAACCCGTCAGAGCTGCCCTCTACTTGTACCTCAGGCCATGGGTGGCACACACAGTGATTTCCTTCACAGGTGGGTGACTATGGGCACATCCCCCTCTCCATGGGCTCATGAGCCTTCTGTGGCAGAAGGTAGACCATGACAGACTTGTACTCCAAGTGCTACAGGTCCTCTTGCTCTCCTCTTGCTGAGACTTAGGCTGCACATGTCCTCTCACCTCTTTCTTCCTCTGCCAGAGGCCCAGCAAACACAATCCATCTTCTCATCCTGGACCTGTCTATGCTGTCCATTCCTGTCACCTGAAGTAGAAAACACATTGCAGAAGGAAGTTATCTAAAAGAAAATTCTTCTCCCTTGGTAGTCATGCCTTCAAGCAGTCCAATATCCCCAGCTCCATGGATGCCTTCCAGGACAAGTGTTTTCAGATGAGTTTTGCTGAGTGTCACTCACCAGCTCCTCTGACACCCATGTGTGAGCCCCCAGCCCTCACACTCCTGGTTTTGTCATTCATTGTCCCTGTTAGCAGCTGTCTGCCCTTCTTGTGTTTCATTTCGCATTATTCTCTCCCTCACAGCATCACCTACAGGACTTACACAGCTCTTTGTTCACTGCTTTCACCCAGCTCCAAGCTCCCATTTTACTTCTACTATAGCAAACGCACCTTTGATGGCATTTCTACTTGTCTTCAACAGGAAAGGCTGTTCCAGAGAATTCAGAAAAAACCATGAGAAATAATTTCATCCCGGAGTTAAATTACGTAACTGCAATAATAGACACTACTAAAATAAGGCAAAATCCTCCACAAAAAAGTCTGCAGGAAAATCCTTTGTCTGTGCATGACTGGTTTGAATAGGAGCATGCACCTTTGTGGTTTTGATTAATGTTTCTTTTAATTTAATTTCATAAAGAAACATAACCAGTTTTAATAAAATGCAGTGTTGCATAAATGATGTTAAACATATTGAATTTACTAAAGTTGACTTAATCTGTATTTCTAATAAGCACAAGAAATCTTTAACATCACATTTTTATTATAATTAATATTTTAAAATGGAAGTTTCGCACAGTTCAGATAAAATAAATCATTCCATTTTCTCCCCTTCTTTTTTCTTTCTTTTTCCAGTTTAATGGTCATATATTTAAATTATTAAGTAGACTATATAAAACTTATAATAAAATTTAGGAATCTATTATGAAATAAAAGAAAATAATAACACATATTACCTTGTCTTTTAAAATATTATCCCATATTTGATATTTAGTAAGTTCTTGAGTCTACAGTACCTTATCAACACTTCAAAGTTAATTAAATTAGATTAAATTCTTGTTTTGTGCTCCATATCCATATCAACAGTTAGGAATGTAAGAAATCAAACTCCATGAATTTCTGATCTTTTGACCTATTCTTTTTGAGTTGCAATTTCTATTTTGATGAATTAGAATCACATTTGAATTTCATCTTTTCACCTTTAAAATATCATCTGTTCTGAGTTCCAACATCTTGTACTTCTGCCATCTCTGACTTTTGAACTTCCCTTCATGACATTTTGCTTTTAAGGAATTCTGAAAATAAAGATGCAAAAACATATGTGTGGCTTGAATGCTAACACTGACTTGATATCAACGTTTTGGTTGCATTTTTCATTAATTTAGCATGAGATAAGAATTTGACACATATTATATAGAGCAGCTTATCATAAGTATGGAAAACTATAGGTTTACATATGGTTCTATCCTACAGATAAGCTCTTCTGTATTCCTGAAAGGTACCACACTAAAAATAGCAGTTCACCCACCTGGGAGGCAGATGCCAAAAGCAGACAGCAGATCACTGCAGTAAAAGAATAGGAACCAAAATATGAGAAAATAAAAGAAATTGTCTGTGTGAGAGAGTACATGGATTTGTAAATCTGAGGAGGGGAAAGTTTGAAGAGTAGAAGCACCAGGTAGCTTTTCATGAAGCCAGACACTGAAGGCCAAAATTCCTCAGCTGATGAGCCAGATGCTCCAGAGGGAGAGGAAGGCAGACATCGGGCAGGACAATCGTCAATGTTTTTATACAGAAGGAAGTTCATGTGATGAAGTTATATTGATAAGAATAGTTTAACCACAGTTAAATTACATCCCTAGTCCTACCTTTCTTCCCTTTTTCCAACAACCTTTTATTAAAATCAAACACTGAGAAGCTAATTTGTCTGTGATTCATGCAGATCTTTTATTCTTTGCCTCTCATTTTTATTCCCACACAGACAGGCACAATACTGCTCACAGTGATATAATTGAAAACACTGCCACTGAATTCGGTGGGAGCAGCATAACACAGGTTGGTTACTCAGTTTCCATGGGACATCCATTGTCTCTATTCACTGCCAACATCATGCAGGAGCACAAAGTACCATATGACAATTATAGTGTTAAAGACCTATACACTGTAATCACATCCAAATTGTCAGCCCTAGAGTACAGCAGTGCTTAAAGCTAAAACTGCTCTGCTGCAGATTAATGCTCGAAGAATAAAGTAATTTTTATACAAGAATGTTTGCAATGGCAAATTTTCTATAGGAGAGCATCATCAGGAATTATCTGAATCATCATGTTCATTCCCATTAGGGCTTCATGCAGTTCAAATTCATATAATTCTTTGAAGCTACCACGTGAATTCCATAAACTCACACGGCAACAATTCTTGTCTTTCAGAGCATTTTCATAAAAAGCTGTATATAGTCCATTTCAAGCCACAGAAATGAATGGTTATTTTGACAGCCAAGGCAGTGATGCTGAGATACTAAGAACTACTTTCCACATCATTAACCATAGCCTTTACCTCTTGCTAGAGTAGCTGGTAGAAAAAGGGCAGGCTGCTTTTTGTCATGACAGCTTTTCAAGTGTTCATTTTGTAGGGTATTAATCATGAATAGTTTTTCACCTTTCAAAAAACTTGGTTTTGTTTCCATAATGGACCAGGCATAATTTTTGTCAAATTGGAATACTATGATAGACACCTGAATTACTGAAGTTTTTTGAATTTGAAAGTGGGTATTCTAACCTTCCAAAATGTGCTCACTTTCTCGGGCAGAATTCTCACTATAACACTACTCAGCAATCAGTGGGGACTCCCCAGCATATCTCTTCTTAATAAGGAAGGTGAGTTTAACAGTCCTCATGAATGATTTACCTTCAGTAGCATCACTAAAATTATCATGAGAGCTTTCTAAGCAGATGATTCAAACCTGGAGTTCCTGACAAAGAATGAAAATCATTCTCTGAATCTAAGACCTTGATGTGCAAAATTCCCTTGTTTTGTCTTGTCATGATAGAAGCAGGAGTGCTGAATATCAAGACCTTTATATTCAATCATGTTTTGAAGCACTGACTGCACTCACGAGTTGGCCTTGTCTGCACAAAATTAAAAACAGTCATGAGAGTGTAACACTACTCCCAGTCATTTTCCATCTCTTTTATTACCTGTTTGCTGGAATTGATTTTCAGTATATTTGGCTTAGGAAAACCCCAGGACAGGACAGGTGCTCCAGGATAAATCTGTGCCTGCTTCTCTCCACTGGTAAGTGACCTGATCAGAGTGACCTGCTCCCTGAACAGGCCCTTGGACTCCAGGGGCATTAAGAGCTAAGACTGAATATTCACCATGTTCATCTAAAATAGAGATGGAATATAAAGAAATAACAGCAAACTTTGGCCCATCAAAGGGCAGTCCTTAGTCCTTTCAGTCCTTAAAGCTTTTTTCTTTGGAGGAAACAGCATGTTTGTCTATGGAGCTCAGCACTGGATAACAATAAAGACAGACAAGGCCCAGCCAGTGTGCAAGCTGCACTATGTGCTCAGAAAAACAATTGTATTATGGAAGCACTGGCATGAAACAAATGAATTTTGCTGTATTTATTAATATAGGAAACTTGGTTGCTACAAAGAAATCTCAGAGGATGATAAATAGGTTGTCTTTTTTGTATTATTATTGAGCTTGGTACTGTTAGTATTATAGGCTTAGAAGATGAACACAGGAGATCTGAATTCCATTAATTTCCTGGCTATTGTAATGGTACAAATAAACAGAATTTTCTACACCAGGGAATACACTTGGCAGAAGGGTCAAATCTATCAGGATATGTAGGTACTGATAAAGAAGGTATAAAACCTGTTTATCTACATCCAGGCTGAAAAAAAGATCCAAAGAAAATAAAATTTAGTACCATTTTAAACATTAATTTTAAAAGGTGCCAGAAAGTGCTGATGTTTTTGAGGAATATGAAACAAAGGCTTACTGTTACAAAGAGTCTGGGATTTATCACACATCTGCAGAAATTCAAAATTTTCTCATGGGAAAGATTTTTTTTCTTTTTAAAAAAATGAGTAAAATTTAAACGGACAATATTTCATCAAGAACTTTCCATGAAGAATTACATAATATAAGATTGTAGGAGCATAACCATAATTATCACAAATATACAGGCTAGAACTGTGTTATTTGTGCAGCTACACTCCTGGCAGAACTCCTAAATGCCTCAACTCCAACATTCATTTCTATGAAAGGCAAATCACTTACTCACAGTATTTTTAAGGATGATAAGTAAGTGGAAACACTAAGTATAAACAAAACAAAAATACTAAAATTTTTACATACAAAATAAGCATTCAGATATCCAGGACAGAAATGTCATCCAGCCACGTGCTCATCCTCTGAATTCTGAAGCACAAGCTGCTATTGTCTTCTGGTACAGCTTCTCCACCACTATCTGACTCAGGAACCTTGCTGAAGGCTTCACCACTGGAGCCAGTGCCTCAGTGCTGTGCTGTGTCCATGTGCACCCTGGGACTCCTGGTAGAAAACAGCGGCTGATGATCTTTGCAGGAATGCTTGGCTGCAGGGATGCTGGGGCTGGTGGCTTCACCTTGGAGTGACAACACAAGATTCACACTGGCAGAGTGAAACAAATATTTGATAACAAATCCCTTAGATTATTCTTTAGAATTTTCATGCAAATGAAATCCCAATAAGATTCATGGAACCATCTAGATGTATAACAACTCCTAATATTTTCAGTCTGGAGCTGCAAGCCACAGCATATTGTGAACAGTTGTGAGAGCTGTGAACCCTCCTCTGTCAGTAAAATGTGAAATGTGGGAGTGCTAACATTTTTCTACTCCCTGCCACCATAGTCCATTCACACGCACAATGGTAGCAAGGTCATAGCTCCCTCAGCCCAGTCCCAAGTCTGTCCTGCCCTTTCCTACAATATAACTAGACAAAGAATATTTCTGTTCCATCTGTCTGCTGAAAAGTGGAGTGAGAAGAACAAGGAAACACTGGGAGATGCTCAAAATGTTTCTTTCCTTTTGTTTCCTGGCTACATAGACAGATTAAATATTTGAAGCAAATGAAAACCCTCTTGACTGGCAACTTCTAAAACTGCTGATGATATGCACAGCAGGATAAACACTTGCCTGATTATGCATAGTATAGATTGCAAGGCTTCTTATTCAAAGAAAGTAGATTAATATCATAAAACATCTCCCACTCAAATACAGATGATAATTCATGCTGTATATGCTTGATGCATTTTAGTGGCATATCAGTGACATACAGAAACCTGAATATAAGTGTTTATTCATTCAAGTAAAAAAAAAATATACACTACTTTGTTAGTAATTACAAAGACAGCACATGACAAAACAAAACTCTATGCATGACTTTCACTCATATTTCAGTGATAGAGGAGCTCAGTCTAAGTATATATTCAGCATCTTTGAATACACAACTTAGCCAGACAAGCAATAATAAAGGATAATGTATTCTGGCTTTTACACAGTATTATGTCTGATTGACCTGGAAAATGTATTTCATTTGTCACAGGAGACTATGAAAACATCCTATACAGCTTTATGTTGGGAAAATAATTTTTGAGCTATACCTTTGAATTCACTAAAAATCATATCTTTCTTGAAATTCCATAAAGAAGTAAAATATCCCATATCATTGTAATTAACCCATCATTTTGAAGAAATTTTAATGTTCATCAACTATAGTTTTACAAATTGCATTAGATTAAACTAGATTAATTTTCCATCTATTTCCACAGCCTTATCTAGCACCAATACTGGTTGCTTTCAGTCAGAGAAAGTGACTGTGGCACAGAAAATATTGTGCCATGGTCAATCAGAGATTTTCTGAAAGGTCTTTCAGAACTTCCTATATTAATTAGAAAGAGAGAAGTGTATTACCTTTCAGTAGATGGGAAATGGCTCTGTTTCCTTAACACAGACTGACCAATCTTGTGGGAAAGGGACAAATCTAGTAATGAAACTTCAGCTCTCCCTAAAAAATTTGCTTGGGATCTGAAAATTCAGGTGCAGCTGGAATAATTCAGTTCTGATTAGAAAAATTCCTGTGAAGGATATGAAAGCAGATGCTTGACAGGATTCATAGGGTAATAGAGTACCTTCAATTTTAGATTTAAGAGACAGAAAGAATTAAATTGATGGTGCATTTCTTTAGATTTTATCCAACTCTTTCCTTCTTCCTAAAGTTTTTTTTTCTTCTTGAGTCCTCTCTTTGACTTTCAATACATCATTTGTAATCATGCAAAGTCTTCTGAGAGATCTTTTCAAATAGTGAACCTCTTTCTGTGTCTTCATACACAGTAGCCTTAAATGTAACTCTAGCAGCCTGTATTTTCCAGTAATATTAATCAAACTCTATAGGTATTAGAAACTAAACTACATAAATTTCAGATTAAGCTTTATTTTCACTAAGATGTAAGGTGCATATTCTCTACAAGAGCTGTTTGGCATCTCCTTTCTCCCAGTATTTTGATTTTATTATTCTGGCCAGCAAATGCAATCTTCTATTATCCACTATATCCTCTTTCTATTAAAATCCTCTTGATACCAGAGCTAGTTTGGACTTAGTGAACTATAACAAATCACGGTAAATTCCCATTGCAACATTCTCTGAAATGGTTATAAATCCCACACAAAGAAAATGTTTTCTCCATTAAACTTTTTGTTTCAGAGTAATTTCTAATAGATCCTTATTTCAGTTCCATGAAAGTTGAGAAGCCTCTTTTATTCTTGCAGAAGGAAACTTCAAGTTATTTGTGGTTTTCCCTAGCTTTTGCTAATAGTAAGTCAAGTTTGCTTTCTTGTACTGAACACTCCTCTCTATATAGGTGTCTTGCATTAACTCATGGATCTTTCTACCTCTGACATGCCCACAGTAAGCAAAACCTTACCAGAAGGAAATTGTAATACATGTAATATTGTATTAATATTACAATGTAATACATTGTAATATGTAATACATCAAAACTCACACAGCAGGGAAGAGAGGGAATAAGGATCATTTTATATACTTAGATTTAGCTGTAAATTGTAATGAAAGTTTGAGATGAAAAAAAAAGAGTGGAATTAACATTAATGGATAGTGTAAAAAAAATCTAATGATTTTATTACCAATGAAATTACTTGTAAGTAGGGGTATCATGCAACATGCTGCAGAAAGAAGATAAACAAAATTCTGTGCTAACCTCAAATGCACTTCTTTTTAGTGAGTTTACAGAGCACTGTATGCTCATTAGCCATGATGCTCATTAGGTATGTTATAATCCAACATGCATTTAAAATTTGTATTTTTAGAAGATCAATCAAAAAATGTAAAAGACAAATTTGCCTTTTGTAAAAGAGCTTTTTAAAATAAAAAAATCTTAATATCATTTTGACCCAAATTACAGATTTGCTCAAGCTCATGCTTAGATATACCACAAGAATAAGCTGCTGATACCTACTTTGAACTCCTTTAAGATTTGTTATAGGTGAACTAAAAATTCTTATCATTGAGGAATGGTAAATATAAGGTTACACATGGGCATCAGCTCATATCTACCAGTACCACTATATAGCAGTCCATAGCATTACCTGCTAAGGAATAATGCTTATCACGTCCTCAAAGTTTATTTGTGAAGCTTTCTGCCAATGAAGAAGAAAGAATTTTGGGTTTTTTTGTGCACAGAGAAGGCAATAAATAATTTTGCAATACTTATTCAAACCTGTTGAAAACAATTTTCTATATGCAAAATAATCAGTGAGCAATGTTAATATTGAAGTTGCTCAAAGCAAACACCAAATGCTCACCTATATTCTTCAGCATACAGTGTGAGAACTGGTACAATCAACCTTTATATATCATTCTAATACAGAAAAGTACTTCCATCTAACATCTTAGAGATACTCAGCTGCTGTTATCTTTCAGAACAAGAGACTTGTGCTAGAAGTTATATTTTGTTTACTTGTCCTGGTGTTAGCAGGGGAGGAGAGTGGAGGAGAACAGCAGAAGTGGGTTTGGTGCAGACCAGTGGCTTTCCTCATGTCAGAGCCAATTCCAGGCATCTCCAAGATGGGCCCACTGCTGGCCAAAGCTGTCCATCAATAATGTTAGTGGCACCTCTGAGATATTTGGGAAAGAATAAAATTGCTATGCAGCAGTTGTGAGAGAGAGGAGTGGGAAAATGCAAGGGAAACACCCCTGCAGGCACCGAGGTCAGTGAAGAAGGAGGTGCTCCAGGTGCCAGAGCAGAGATTCCCCTGCAGCCCATGGAGAAGACTGTGGATGATGCAGGCTGTCTTCCTGCAGCCCATGGAAGGCAGCAGTGTAGCTGATATCCCCATTGCAGCCTGTGGAGGACCCTACACTGCAGCAGGCACATACACCCTAAAGGAAAATGCAGCCCATGGAGACAACCCCACACAGAAGTGGGAAACAAATCTGAAAACTTTTCAAAACAGAGATATTCTGTTGGATCATGAGACAAAGTTAAAACAAGCTGGTTGAAAGGTAGGGTGATAACAGTTCAGCTTTCAAAGTAGTTGCCATGAGGGAAGAACTCAAAATAAATGATTTAGAAACCTGAATGGACACTAGCACATGCCTGGAGGAGCAGTTCTATAAAAAAAGCAGTAGCTGCTGACATGTGAATTTACTTGTATCTGTTTAAACATGTATAACCTATAACATTGAAGCTCTGAGAAAATCTGAGTTTAAGCTGTGAGGAAATTGGAGGAATCTGTTTGAAGTTTAATGCCTCAGTAATTCCAGTGCCACCCTTTCAGTCTGCTGACTTGCATGCCAGACATGGACCCTGTGTAATGCTATAGTTTTAAAACTGAGTGGTCTAGGTTAAGACAGTCACACATGTTCTGGAAAGTCTACAGTTTAGAGAAACAGGCAACTCTTGAATAAAACTTAGCTCTTCTACATTGGGCCCTTGGGTGTAGGATGTGATGGGTAGCCTACTGAGAGTGTCTGTCTCTCTTCATTAACTACTGATGGAAAGCAACTAGATAAGGTTTAATACCTTCCAATTAAAGAAATTTATTTAGGTGAGGTGAATCTTAGACTGAAATGCAGTATTTTGGGATAGCTGACACTTGGAGAACTTGAAAAATAGAAGTTCCCCATGTGTGACCCATAGTCCTCTGACTAAGAGTCCAGTGAGGAAAGAGTACATTACATACATTATAAACTATAAAATGTTACAATAATGGTGGTAACGTTTTCTTATTTGTCTTCCAATTATATTTCTCAAACACGCTTCTCCTTGTCTCTCTCTTCTCATTATTGAAAAAGGTATTTGAGCACAGGCAAAATTTCTTCTGCACCCCACTCTTTCAAAATTGTTTTGACATAGAGAAACTCCCTACACCAGCATGGGAAAAAATATCTGAAGTATCTATTCCAATTTTGGAGTGGCAGAAAGAGAGGACAGCCCTGACATGGATCCATCTCCTAATTAAGCAACAGTCCTACCAAAACCAAATAGAAAGCAATTTGAATATCAGAGGTGAAGACACATTTTACAGCTTTGCTTATCAGATTACACAGATGTCTATTATCAGCCCTAAAGAACACACTAAGTCATTCCTTCACACACTCCTCTGTTTTAAAGGATCCAGAATTACTAAACTGAGTTATTAACCTTAGTGTGTACTTAGATTGCTATTATTCTATGAAATTTTGGATCGTTAATAATTAATTAGCTTTAAAAAGCTGCTTTCTAATAGTGAGAGTGAATCAAATGTCCAAGTGGTTTAAATTTGACACAGATACAGAAGCACGAAATCAGTAGACGTGGAAAATACAAAGTGCATGTGAAAGTCCCTGAAATTAAATCTCCCACATCTGCTTTTTTCCTTTAAATTCTCAAGAATGTTTACAGAACTGAACCTTTTTGATAGTTACAGTTGTTTTTCCTAGAAGCTGGTTCCTGGAAAGACCACTGTCTCCCAATTATAATTAGTCTCTGGTGTAACAAAGTCTGATTTAGCAAGTTCCAGCTCAAGGGAAAGAAAATGTTGGAGTGAAATATCTTAATTGTTAGTCTTTATGTAAGAAAGTCAGCAAGTCACATCTGATGTTTCTTTCCAGATTGCTGCCTTTTCCCTGGGTAGACATGAAACAGGACATTCACTTAAACAGATGGTTGTTGCCTCTGAATTATTTAACAGTTAAATCAATGAGAAGCTTCTGCAGCCATGAGGGGAAAGAGTGTGCTGGAAGCATTCCTTCTCCTCCACCTTCTCCAGTTAGAAGGGGCCAGGAAGAGAGTCTGCTGTTGGCAGCATCAAAGCCTGAAGGGGTGGAAGCAGTGGATGCAAAACTGAAACGTGGATTGTAGAGCTATCAAAAGAGTGCTTTCTTACTTAAGAAATATGTTTATCCTCTTCAAATGGTATTGCATCCAGTTTGATGCACATCTATAGTTACTAGATGGGTTTAATGGAACAGGGGTGTTAAGAAAAAAAAAGGACAGAGAAAAGAATAAAAGCAAGCACAAAATAAATCAAAACTAAAAAAAAAAAACTAAAACCACCTCAAAAACAAAACCCCAAACCCTCTCAAACCCCCAACAGACAAAAAGGCTAGATAGCCTGTACTGTATGTACTGTATAGTCCTATAGGTTTGCATTATACACAAGATGTACTCAGATCTCATTTTTAAAACACTGTGAGACCATGGGCTAACTCCATTAATCTATGCACTCAACACTGGCAGTACTTCAGGAAAAACATTGTAAGGCCAAATTTCTCCGTGTTATTTTGAGATGCAAGTGTACAATCCATTGCAATGCCTAATTATTGTCCTATTGATAGTATAGGGATAAAATGTTTCTAAAAGCATGGAATATTCAGGGGAGTTAGAAAGGAAGGATAGGCCTGGCAAGCCCAGGGAAAATGTTGGGCTGCACCTGTATAATCATTTAATGACTATGATAAATGATATGATTGTTAAATGCAATGATTGTTTTGTAATTGGATATAATTACTGTTTAATCATAACAAGAATCATGAGAAATAATGTTGGGGGATTTGATGGAAATTACAAAAATCCATGCTTGGATGAAATCAATGTATACAATAGAACAATATAAATGTAATAATTAATATGTAGTTATATAACAATAAGGGTATAAAATCATACCTGAACCCATATCGGAGTCAGATTTGGGTCTGTACCCCTGACACCCAGAGCTCTTCAATAAAAGCACCTGCATATAATCATTCTGTGATTTTGTGTTCTTGAACTCCAACGCTACAATCACAAGAAGGAATGGTCCTTGCTCACAGTGCCATCAGACTTATAAAAGCCTAGTATTTATTTGAAAAATGGAATTTTCAGGGAAACTTTATGGTCAGGAAGTCCAGTGTCCCTCAACCTCAGATTTCTAACCTTCTAATTTTGAAAACAAACATAAAGCCTTTATCAAAGAGACTCAGAGCGACAGGAGTCTCTTTTTCTCGGCCCTCCAAACGTGTTCGCTTGGTCGAAGGCATGAATCAGATGGACAGTGATGGTCGGAGCTGGCGGCGAGGGAAAAGGACGCCTCTCCAGGTTCAGACCCGCCCTCACAGCTGGCCAGCTGTGGCTCGCGGGCGGAGCCGGGCACGGGGCGCTGTCCCTGGTGCTGAACACCCTCGGAGCTCCCTGTGGCGCCCGGGGCTGCCGCTCCACCCCCGGCTGCAGCACCCCAAAATCGCTGTCCCCAGCTCACACCCCTCTGCCCCGCGAAGCAATTCACACAGCGAGGGGCTGGGATGGGCTGCACAGTGTAAGGCAGGCAGGCTAGTTTTGTTTAGCTAGAAATAAACCCTTATTTCTGTTTTTGCTTTAGGCAAACCACTTGAGCATCCATCAGCCACTGGACTGAGTGCTGAGCCAAGCAGGCTGAGCATAGCAGTATATATTTAACAGCTCACAGCAGCATAAATTAAAAAAAAAAAGAAGGAGAAAAAGAAAAGGAAAAATACCAAACCAAAACAAGAAAAAAAACAAGAGTCAAAACCAACAGGATAGTCACCACCTGTGAGAGGAAAAAAAAACAACTATACAGCTGTTTGTGCCTTTTGAACTCAAAAGCCTCTTGGAAAAAGATCTGATAGAGATAATAATAAAAAGATACCTTCAAATATTTGACAGTTTAAATAATTTTGTGAACCTTTAGTACCCCTATGTTTAGGGGAGGCAGAACCTTAAGGCATCTCTGCATAAACATAAGGAAATCTCAGCCTGTATTGTTACATTATCATACAGATAAAAAATTCTTGTGCAAAGCTTATCTTCTGAATTAATAAGTTCAGATAAAATGAATCCAGATAAAATTAAACAGCGCTCAAAACTTTTACCTGGCTAGACAGTGGCCACTCTTCTTTGTGGAATTTGTTGTATATATATCAAACAGACAGATAATGATCTTATTTTCTGCCATTCTGCAATATTTTGAACCTTAAATCCTAAGACAGAATGTGTTAGAGTGTGGGAAGATCTTGTGTGAAATACTAGAGTGAGAGTTGCTCAGAAGTAGAAATAAACAGACTGGAGACATTCGGCTTCTGAGTATGGAAAGCATAAAGACAAAAATCTGTGTATCATGCTATTATTAATTCACCTGCCTGCAAATTAAGCCAGCCCATACCATTACTCTTTTCTAATTGCAGAAAAATGAAGCTGCGTGCTTTCTAACAGTCATGACTTGTTTTTCACAATGAACAACTAAATAACAACAGAAATTTGGTATTAAAGAAAGGAAGCACCACAATCACAAATGGCTTTTTGGTACCCATTTCCTTAATGCAATGAAAAATTTGCATGGTTTCAAACATTAGCATGAGGTATGACCCTTGCTATAAACTAAAGAAATTAAGTACATTCTGAACCTTACTGAACTAGCACACACTTAAGCTGTTTGGAGAATAAGGATGTATTGGTGTAGCTACTTATAATACTTAAGCTTACACTGAGCAAAAGGATAAATAGTAAATGTCATAGAGCTCACAGGTTCTCTGTAAATAAACTTCAGTTGGAAAACACATGGAAAAAATGCATGTCTAAATATGACCCACCCATTTTCTTATCTATACATTTCCTTGTTAATTTGGTTTCATGCTACTTGTTAAAACCAGCTGATCATAAATCCAGGTGATCTAAATTTTTAATTAACTCTAAAATTTATCATGAATGAAAATAGTTTGTGTTCCTATATTATTCTTTTAATACTATCTAAACAACATTTACTAGGTTTTAATGCTTTTTGTCCTGCAAATCTGGCTTGGGAAGAGAATTATTTGCCTTGTTTCACCTTTGATTATTCCAACAACTTTACAGGACTTCAGGATACTTCATTGACTGAAAGCTGTGAAAGCGAAACACACCACTTGAAGTTCCACACAGACTGTAACAGATGAGCAAAGACAAACCAAGCTTCTCTTGAAGTTCAGTAGCCAGCTATCCACCAGATATGTGGACTGTCTGGAGGTTCCCTAAATATTGTGCACAGAAGCCTAATATCTGTGGCCATTTCTCTGGCAAGCAGCATTCTACAGAAATGGAGAATCTCAGCTGCTCTTTTAGGGACTGCAAGCATAACTACTAGATGGGAGGTGCTCACTTCTCACTTTAGGCACTAGGAATGCTACTTATTCAGTTCCTCCTATCTTTCTTTTTCTGTAAGATTCACTTACAGACCAAATTTAATTAAGTGGTTTCAGGTCTTAAATGTGCAAGACTGTAGGCAGCTTTACTGCTGGAACCTCTACCAGCTACGAAAGAGGTAGGCTTGTGATATGTGTAGGTGTGAGTGCGTGCACATGCAGATAATGAGGGGCTGGATGTTCTTGCAAATAGGAAGTTTACCCTGAGAAATCATATAAAGTCAGGGCAAAAGAAAACCAATGTGATCTTTCCTTTTCCCCTCTAAATATAATAATTTTTAAGTCTGATCCATGATTTTTGAGCAGGTAGTCTCTGCAGAGTAGTAGAGAATATACCGAAAAAGAAACAGACATTTTTTAGGTTCCGAACAGTCTGAAAACAGCAAAGTTTACTGGGAGAACAAATAATTTCAATTTGAACATATCTTTTTAAGTAGAGAAATAACAAGAGCCAAGAAGTACAGAGAGGCAAGAATGATATATAAGAATAATGCAAGAGTCTGACCTGAATCAATCTGTTGTACCACTGATGGACTCACAGCCTTCATTCTGTTTTAAGTCACTAAGTACAGAAGGAAAATTTCAGAGTTCATTGAGGGCAACACATTTTTTGTGCTAATGTAATAAGTAACCCTAAAATTATTCAAAAATAGAAGTACTTGCCTAGGAACACCTATGAAATTAAAAAGCCCCAAGCAGTGAACTTCTAATTGTCCATCTCACCAAAGAAAATAAGTTCAGCAGCCTTCAAAGCAGCGGTGGTTATATGACTCATGTAAAAGCTCGATGTGGCTGGGATGAATGCAAAAAATATTTTAAAAAAATTTAAAAATAGGACAAGTGTGTGTAGGGAGAACTAATTTTAGACTATGGTCTGCCAGATTTACTCCTATCTCCACTAGGACAGCTGCCAGTACTTTGACATTGTAACAAACATAATGGAGGAAAAAAGCTCATACATATTCAATCATCCTTTCTCCCACGGAGTGGGAACAGTCAGCCTAAAGGCTTAAGAGGGGAACATCTGGGGTATGCTCCCACACATATACAGGAATGAGTCTGAGGATGATGATTTTGATGTATTCCAAAGACACGTGCATGCACACATGCAAAAATCGACCACGACACTCTATTTACCTCCCAGGTATATACTGGTTCTTTTCCAAAGAGCAAATGGATGAAAATCAGCACACAGGGTTTCTACATTTCTGTTTTATTCACCAAATATCCATGCCATCTTCACACATATAGACTTATACGTGCACTATATATATGTGTGTGTGTGTGTGTGCGTGTGTGTGTCAAAGTCATAAGGGTAAAGACATGCACACACTTGACTTTGAATATAGTGGTGATTTCCAGTAGTAAACTATCTCTCTTCCTTTTATGGAAAATGCTACCTGCTATCAATTAATGATATTGCCACCTTCATAGTCTAATATGAAATATAAGGCTCTTACTATCATTATATTTTCTAAAAAATACCCATTTTTAATGCTCTCATTCTGTCAATTTCTTTCAGGTAAGCAGCTGAAGCCAATTTTCATTAAAATAGCCTGGTACTTTATGCAACTTCATGACTGATCCAGCTCATCATGTTTCATCTAATTTTCTTAGCTAGGTGACTGTCAGAGAGAAGGGTATCGTACAGAGGGGCTGTCAGAAAGAGTCTCTTTCTCATCCTTCCCACAGTGATTTTCAGAGTCTTGGGGAGGACAACCACTCTGCTGCCCTTTGCAAATGTTTTCAATGTGTTTTCCCATCTGTAGAGTTCTCTGCAGTACTCCAAGGCTAGGTCACCTGAGGAAGGCTGATCTTCCTCCTGAAAGTTCACAATGGATGTTTATCATTCAAAGACAGAAGAACAATTTGTAAAGAGTCACAAAAGAGAGAAATGGCTCTTTGTACACCTGCCTTAGTTAAATGACTAGAGCACAACCCTTCATGTTTAAGTGGCTTTCATTAGAATGTCAGCTAGTATAAAGGAAGATTTCATAAAAATATTTTTGTGTGTTAGAAAAATGTATCACACTCTACAACACTCTGAAATTCTTGTTTCATGCAATACTGACAGTTTGGCATTTAGAGATTGATGGTGTGACTGATTCCTCAAGTCAGACAATGACATCTGCACAGAAGGTTTTATTTGTCTTTATCATCTGGATCCATCCTACAGTCTCTTTTGTATCACTTAGAAAACCAAGACATTAACATGATGTTGTTCTTGCAAAAAATAGGGAAGCATTATTTTAATTGCTTTAGAAACAAAAGTAGAGAAAGTGATATCCCTAAATTAACACAGAGATTTGAGTTAGGGCTGTGGACAGAAATCAGAGAAACTGAGCCCTGGCTCAGTCTCTCATCTGCTGGACATCCATTCTCCACCTTAGAATGATGTTCACTCCTTGGAAAGCCGAACATGCCATCCTGTAGTGGTCTGTAACCAGTTGCCAGAGCTCACAACCAGAGGGGAAAATAGTCACAAACAGAAAAGAAAGAGCAGGACCTGCAGAACAACACCCTCAAACTCAGAAAATAATTCTTCTCTTTGCTGTGCCATGTTATATCATCCTTTGGGCAATAAATTTGAAGAAATATTGTTTATCTTGTCAATTATCATCAGCAGAAGTTTGTTCCCTAAGTTTCAGCAATGAGAGGCAAAAAAGTTACTTGCAGTCCTGGCTTAACTATTCATTTGGAAGAGATGCCATTAATGGCCCTTTTCCTCCTTGTGAAATAACTGGGGTAAGTCATACTCTTGAACCCATCCTAAGTGCAGCAAAGAAAAATGTGCTTGTTTTTCTGAAGTGAGGTACATACTGATGCAAACATTTCATTTAGTTTTCCAAAGAAATAAAGATTAGCAGATAGGTTTGTCAAAGCAGAATAGAAGCTGGCTTCCAGTCTCGTTACATGGCAAAAGATACAAAAAAATTCTCTAGTTTCATCTTAAAGGTTTCAAATTGAGACATTACAGAGGAAAAACCTTTTTGAAAACATTTGTTCATATATTGCTTTGGCATGTTTAGCGTTGGCTTATATTTCTTTTGTTCAAATATTTATACTATCAAATTACACCAGTAGAAATATTTTCCAAAATCAGATGCAAAAGCATTCACAGAAACTGAATATTCTGTCCTCCTACATGGCATTTTATTTCAGAAAAGTTATTTTCTTGGTCCAATCAGAGCAAGGAAACAGCAGCACAGGACTTATTTTACCTATCACTACAACCAAAATATCAAATATTCTGAGAACCAGTCACAGGCAAGCCACAGAATACAAATTATAATCACCAATACATGGTTTGAGTAACCTCAAGGAATAAAGAAATCCTCCAAAACATTATCTGATTGCAAATATTTTTTCAGGAGGAGACCAGTACATTAGTTCTGTAAATTATTCATCTAAACATTAATGTATTTTATAACAGCGGGATGTACTAATCTATAGCTTTCCCTAACAACCTGAATTAAATGTGAACTGTAAATAAAAATTTTAAGAGGTTTTGTGGCCTTTAAATGTTTTTGATCAGCAAAATTTCAAAGGGCCTTCTTCTGCATTTTAAATTTTGAAATACCATCAAGTCTAGGCTCAATTTTGTTCAAAGGCCTGATGAAAGTCTCAAAACCGTAGTGAAATATTTCCTTATTCTGATTGAAGGGAAAGGACGAAAGATTCACTTTCCTTCTGAGTGTTTATTTGCTGGAGTTCAGTAAAACAGAAATACTAAAGCAAGATATGTTGCAGATATGGCACATGAAAGAGACATTCAGCGTTTTGGCTGCCTCCTTGTCCCTTCACTGAACTTGAACCTGCTACATGAACATTACGAAATGGGGATAGAATATAAGAAAATAAAGATAGTGTAGAAAGTAATGCTACCCCTAAGGAGTTGCAGTAGGGTCAATTATCAAAGATTAGGAGCAGGCCTGACTTTAACAGGCCACAGCTGTGACCAGTGAGAAGAAGAGTGCTATAAAGAGTGGGCTGGCCCCCTGAGAAGGGAGCTGGAGTCTGTTGGCTGTTTTGTGAAGGAGTCAGTGCTCTGAGGAGAAGCCCATGAGAAAACACCAAGAAGGTATGGAACTTTTGCGATAGGAGTCAACAGTATGGAACCCCTGCAATAAGATGACAAGATGTTGGCCCGTGACCTGAAAAATGCATTCAGTCCCTCAGAGGCTGTGTGTCAGGCTGTGAGTCCCACCCGAAGCTGTCTCCAAGTGCATGTGCTGAGGCTTTGGCTGTGATGTCTCCTCGTGTGCCCCCCTTGTGTGTGTGTATATGCCCCAGACCAGGCTCATGCACCCTGTCACACAGGGCTTGCATTTTGGTGCAGCACTGTCCAGCCATTTCCAGCAAGGCAGCAGCAGCCGTGAAGTCCATAGGAAAAATTGACAGGAGAAATATGCCTGCTGGGTTTATAGGGCTTGTACTCTGAATGTCCCAAGAGGCTTCTGAGAAAAACATGCAGAATTAATTTAATTTGATTTTTCTCCTGGCAGCCTTCAGTTTGCAGCATGTAGACTGTGCTTGGCAACCTTGGACAAGGAGGAGGGAAATAACCATTTTGGCAGGTAACCACATCATGTACTTCACCATAAGACTCTTTGGTTTCACAGTACTTAGTAGAAATTGTTCTGGTAAATTGTGGCTGAATTTTATAGACCTCTCCATATCTGTATCTTTTCTGGACAGTTTGTTTTAATCAGTTATGTACAACCTTTTACTTTAGCTTGATTGTTTCTTTCTGTTTTCTAATTTTTACTCATATATGTTCATTTCAGAGAATAATCAAATTCCCCTTAAGCCAGAAAATTCAATAACTGAGAAAGCCAAGGTTTTGGGATCAAGAAGATGCTGTGATAATGTGGAGCACTTAGGCACCATTTAGCCCCGATAAGGTTACTATGGTGACCATGTAATTTCAAGGGAGAATTTGAGAACTACCTAGAAGATGTATAGCTTTGGCTTATCTTTTCATGTAAGGACCTGCTGACAGCTGTTCACTCTGATTCTTCCTAAAACATAAACTCCCAATCCTCATTGGTAAAGTGCCAAACACAATTATGTTGAGATTCTAGCTTTCTACTTAAAGCTCCCTTAAATCCTCATATCCTTTCCTATCCCTTTTTCCTTTTGCAATCTTCTTTTAAAACCAAACAAGCAGCTTCTAATTCCCCCCATCTCCTCATCCACAGAAAGATGTTTCCACCTGAGAATTGATATCTTTTTACATAATTTGTGGTTTAGTATGCAACTGTTTTTTTAAGACTTTAGGATCTTCTTCAAAACAAAGGTGCTTTCTTAATTAAAAAAATACATCAAAGCTGAAATTACAGGGAATCATGGTAGTGCTGCTGTGACAAGGATCTGTCAGCTATTTAACATAATATTCCCTGCCTGAAAGAAGGAGAAGAAAGTACTTCATATCAAAATATCATATTCAGATATTTTTCGAAGACAAAAAGCACAAGAAAAATACTCAGAACTAGCTTAAATCACAAATCCTTAGTTGTATACATATGCATTATAATAAATTTTATTGTAAAAAGATAGTCCCTAGTTATTTGTGATCTATTTGGCTCCATTTTCAGGTGCAGTATGCCAGCCAGAAGAGGGAATGTATTTTATCAGTATTTCATCAGATGTGCAGTGTTGTGCTGACAATGGTGAGGACACTGGTAATAATTTGAGCCAAAGGAGATGCCTCCAAATTAGATTCATGTTAGAATTTTTTCTTCCCAAAGAGGAGGAGAAGCTTTGTCATTTACCAGAGGGAGAAAGGATTCATGCCGCAAGGAGGTAACTTTTACTCTGACTTTTGAATTTGTTATCACTAACAATGTGAGGTACCAAAATCCAACATTTTGGAATCACCTTCTAAATATAGTGTGTTGCTAGTTTTCAATGTTTTCATTTAAATTGGTGCAGCTCTGGACATCATTAAGCAGCTATTCTTCCTTTGAGGACCTATAATTAAAATAATTGGGAAAGGCCTGTGAAATAAATAAGGCCATTGTCTGTATTTAATATAACCTGCAGAAAGATAGAATGTGACATTTCTGTAACTCCTTGAGTCATTCCAATTCCAAATTCTTAGAAGAAAGGAGGTCTTTCATTGTGTATATGAAAGTAGCTGGTTCTCTGTTGCACCTTCCTTAGGGCTAGTGTTCATCTATTTCAAGATTTTGGGGCACAATGTCATTTCTAGAAGTTTAACCAGGAATGTGAGAAGGAGTAGAGAAAATTTTTACTTAGTACAGTGAATCCCATTCCACCTTAGATGCACAAGAACTGCTATAATGTGTCAGAACTGTCAAAGAACCACCTAGGCCCACATCCTTCTGAGATTAGCTAGTACAGATGGTTCAGAGAAGGCAATAAGAGGGCTTTTCCCAGTCTGTCCTTAAAGTTCTTAGATATAGGCACTTCATCTGAAGCTAACTTGGCCTATTTTTAAATGTCCTAAAATAGCTCTATCTTTCAGAAATAGGATTAAAATTATTTCTAGCTCTCAAAAATTATCACATTACGATGATCTGAAGAAGATATTTCACCTGCTACTTAATATGAAATATGACAAAATGTTGATTTTTTTCTCAAACTCAGTTTAGACCTGACCTCTTTCTAGTCAGCTCATACAATTAAAAGATGTTTCAAGCAGACAAACACTGTGAATTCAGATTTCTCAGCTGAAAAAGATCCTGATGCAGGAAAATCTCTTGCCACAAGACCATGGGAAGGATAACTCATCAGTTGTTGAATGGCTACTAAACATGGGAAGGGCCTGTGGCACAGGGCAGGGAGTGGTTTTGCAGCACCTGACTTCTTGTGGGTAGGTGCTTTCTACCAGTACTTTGTCCTGGTTATAGCACAGCCCTGTTCAACCACTCCCATTTGGGCATCAGGGTCTGGCAGACAGGGACATGCTGAATATTCCTGTCTGATCTCTGAGGTCCTAAGGAGGGGCATCAGGAGCCAGGAAACATGCTTCATCTCTGTGCTGCTACTGAGTGTGAAAAGGGGTAAATCATATTCAGTCTCACATTAGGCGTGCAAGACATGACAATGGAATCTCTGAATCTGCTGACAGACATGCTTTCTAGAGTGGGCCATGACCCCAGCAACTCTGAGGAATCAGGGGCAGATGTCAAAATTTTAATGGTCATATAGAAGTGACCATATGGAAATGGTCTTATGGATGCTAAACAAAAACATTTCTACCTACCTTTGAAATGGAGTTGTGAAAAATGTTGCTTTCTGTTTGGATTGTTCTCTTCCAGAAGATACCCCCACAAAACCCCAGTACCTCAGTTTTCTCTAGAATGTCCTTTTTAAAATTTTTTTCTGCATCTAGAAAGAGCTTTTGAATAGATACATATTATAGAGATAATGTAACTAAAATTATCATCCACCCATACACTTGCAATTGATTTTCCCCTAAAGCCGGTCTTTTCTCTATAGTTCTTGCATCTAATTATCATCAATTTGAGCTCAGGAAGGAAATGATCTAACAATGAAGAGATCAATTATCTTAGCAGCAAAAGGAAAAGAAATCAAATTAGTAAACTGGCAATTTTAGCTGGCAATTTGATCTTTGGGACATGTGGTGCTAAGAAGAACAATGCAGAAAAAAACTTATCCTGTGGAAAGTCAATTGAATTCAGTATAACATTATCAGAGGCTTCTGTCACTGAACTGTCAGAGTAATTAATTTCCATCCAATACCTGACAATAACAAAGTGTTCTGTATGAAATATGTTTAAGACAAACCAAGGAATTGTGACTATACATTGATCTGAGTGAGAATGATGTCATCCTTTGAGGACATGGTCTGTTTTGTTATGCAGGAATACTTTACCAGAGTCAAACATAATGATTTATTAACACATGAGAAGTACCCTGGCAGGCATAGTTAATATATTAGTACTGCAGGAGATGGAATGTGACAGCTTCACCTGTTGTTCTGACCTTTATTTTAATTCGTACCTTAATTTCCTAGAACTTCCATTTATTTTGAGAACATGCAATTAGAGAGATCCTTTTAGATAAGCCACAATCATTTCTCACATACTGTTTGGATTTTTTTTCCTAAATGAAGCCTGTTCTTCACAGTGCACTCTTCAAAACAGTTCAGAGTGCTTTGCTGAGAACAATAAAGTCGTTTAGACAAAACACAGTAAAATATACCAATTAGGAAGCTGAATATTTTAGAATAAAATTTTATTTTGAAAAGTTCATTATTTCAGGGAAGACTGCATACCAAAAAAGCTCAGATAAACCATGGGCAGAGTAAGTATTTTTTAAAAACTATAAGTGAAAAACAGGAAGCGAGTGAGTGACAGATTCATTAAATTTTAATGAATTATCTCTGACTTCTACGTATAAGATTCAGGAGCAATTAATTTCCTTGCTACCAGTAGTGAAGATATATCATAGAACAAGAAACAAGAAAATTTGAAACAAAACCAGCAAGTCATGCTAATTAAGGAATCTGAAGAGCTAAATCCTATTTTGGTAATTTGCAAGGCTGTTTTCCCCTTCTTTCTCTAATACTATTTTATCACCTTCCTTCAAAATTTTAACTTATTTGAAAATAAAGGTATGTTTTCTTGTCAAGTCTGTATAATATTTTAGTTTCTTGTAGAGCTGGATATAACAGTTTCATTGCTTTCACACAATAATCTTCATTTTTTTCGTTTGCATGCTCAAGTCTAGGAGGTGACTACTATGTTATAATAAAAGGAGAGAACCACATTAGATAATTTATCAGAAATACTCAGAAAAAAAAGTTTCAAATACTTTATGAACCCAGAAGAACTGAACTCACAAGAAAAGTAAGCAGGTAAGATCCATGCAGACTAACTTTAGACCAGGGAGGCAAGTTCATGAATTCCATCTGGAGTTACCCAAGAGAGATGCACTCCTCCAGCAGATGAATCACAGCATGTACAGTTAGGCTGCTGCTCTGAATCACTCTCTGCAGGTATTTCTTCTTTATTTGTAGGGAAGAGGAGCCTCAGAAAACCCCCTCATGCAAGCAGAAGCCAGTGCCAGTGCTGTGAACAGTCTGTTAGGTCTGTCAGAGGTGATAAGAGATATGCATAAACCCAGAACCCATGGTAAGATTTACCAAACCACTAAATTTAACTAGAATCTTCACTCTTATTTTCAAGAGTGCATTTAAAAGCCAATGAGCAATTAATTTCTAGATATCTCTCAGCCCATTTCAAAATGTTGCTATATTGATATTTCTCTGAAAAAATATCACCTTGAAAAAAATAAGCCTTGTGATTTACTTTCACATCAATGAACATGTGTGTGTAACCAAAGTGAGAATAAAATTTAGAACAAAAAGCTGAGAGAAATATTTAGAGCAAATATTTCCCACGTTAAAGACATGATTACCAACTCAGGTTCTGGCACTATCGAGTTTACTTGGCATGAAACAAAAGCAAACAGTGACATCTTAAAAGTTAGGAGCTGGCTCTAAAAATTTATTGGTTGAAACCATGAATTGTTGAATTTTTTCTGGAAATAAACTAAATATGCCATTGCAAAGTATTCTGTATGGTCTTAAAATATAGTTTTAGGCACAGCAGATAGAATTATTTTTTGAGAGACTTTCTGTCTCTGACTACTTTGAATAGAAAATGTTTTCACCATGTTTACCCAGTATAGATTTAAAGATGAATTTGAGGCCATACTTGGTGTCTGAGCAGCCCAAGGCACCCAAAGATCCAAAACATTCTCCAACAGCAGAAAAGACACTACCAGTGTGGAAGCAGCCAGTAAATAATTTTGCCAAAAAGACTGGCGACTCTTTGCTTCTGTCTCCACTAATTCTTGACTAACCAGCAATAGCCAGTTATCCAGACTCAGATTCTGATCTATGTGTTAAAGCATTGCTTTATTACACAACCTAATTTGAAAGAAAGTTGAGTGAAATCATTGTGGACCAAAACCACAATCAGCGCGCTTCCAGTGACGTTCTTAAGCATCTGGTATGCAAAATAAAAAATTGACATGGCAAATTGTTGAAGAGCTGAAGTCAGTGCTGCATATTTTAGAAATAAAATATCAGCATTTTTCTATAGAGAGAAAAATAAGGATTTTAGATGCTGCAAAGATTTCTACACCAATAATATTGAAGACTTGCAGTGTTCACTTGTCTTATTTACTATTAAAACTAATGGTACCTGCCCTCAGAATTGAGCTTAATGAGAGTTCTGAAGAAGTGAAGACTACTATGTTAATTTCTCATCCCATTACAAATACTTAGGCAAACTTGGCCTCCAGATGATACTCTATTGTAATGCCATTCCTTTTTGCAGTTGTGTGCTTTGGGCACTGCACCAATTTCCAGCAAGGGAACATGGGCAATTGGATCTCACAGAGAAATCTCTTAGAACTGTCGGAGAAAGGACCCCTGAAGTGGCTGTCTGGAAAATAGGTACCACTACCTCATTGATAAGGTGCAGGCTGAATCCTTTCAATAAGATCAGACTTATCTCCCAGATTCATTTACATGTGCTGATATGCATCTAGTCTTATTTTAAGCACCAAAACCCAGGCTGTGGCATCACTTTCCAGCTGCCAGCCAGCCTTCATTGACCACAGAAAAGTCTCCCAGGCTTTTTGAGAGAAGTGAATTTACTTTGGCACATCCTGAATGGAGGGACAGGGGACTGCAGAGAAAAGGCACAGTCTCTTGTGAGCTCAGGAAAGCATCCATTTGGGGAGTAGGTGTGTTGAGGTATTTTTAAAAAAACTCAACCATAGTAGATTCCATGGGGATGTATCTATCACATCTCAGGCAAACAGGTGCCTGCTCCTCATCATCACATGGGCTCTCTCTGTCTCCAGGCCCCAGCTGCAATTTTGTGGCAGCAGCTGTCAGCATGTTCTAGTGCAATTTATATTTCATAAGTATCTTCAAAATGAAAAACAAGATCTTGAGAGAAAAAACAAAGGCACAAAGAAAATGCACCTGGTTTAGGATATCTGTCTAGAGTCATCATTTAGTTTGGAACAAAACCAGTAGAATTTTGTTTCACTTGAGTAAATCACTCAATTTTGAGAGTTTAGTCTTAACAGAGTTACTGTTACTGTTCAGACTTCAACTGTGCAAAAACAAATGGACATGCCAGTGAGTATTGGAAACAACATAGCTCAATACTTCAACTAAACAAAAATTAATAAGGAATCCTTCATTCTAGAGAACTTCAAGAATTGATTGCATTTTTCTGCTTCCTAGCTATCAAGTTGCAAATTTGAATATATCTATCACACATCTACTAGACCAAAATATGATTTATTTGCCATCTGAATGTTGCAGATGCTCTTTGCTGAAGTAATACAGGCAAGGCTGCAGAAAACAGCATCTTTTCTTAGACTTCTGTATGTCTGATTTCTTTATAAATGGGGACTGCCATTTTACCTCCTTGAACATAAAATCAGAGCACTTTACTGGAGTCACTGTCAATGATAATTTTCTAATCATTACAGATCATAATTAGAAACCTCACCCTGCGGAAATGAATACAAAAATCTGATAATAGTGCCAAGCCTCGGCCAAGGAGCAGCTTGCCTAACACGACACATGGCATTATCCTATCCTAGTCACAGGTATGGGAATTAATTTGGAGTGAATTTTCATTTATAAGCACTTTCACCTAGATAGTTATCATCTATCATTACCATGTGAAGGCTTTTACTAATCTACTCTACACCTTATCTATGGCTTTTATTAATCTACTCTACACCTTATCTATGTGCTGCAGGTTAGAGATTTTAACACTAGTTATTTGAGGAGTGAGATAGCACTTAAAAATGCTATTGGCTTGTGATTATTGACTTGAATTTACTGGGGGGTTAAATACCATGTTCTTTATTGTGAAAGCTTAGGAGATATCCAGTGAGTCATATTTTTCTATATTAGAAATAGGAAATTTTAATTTTAAGGAAGGCTGTTTATTTCCACTGGCTAACTGGATTTCACTAAGCATTTTGTGGTTAGACTAAACTCAATGTTTTCACTTCATTTTCTGTGAAATGTGTGCTATTAAACCTCCCTGAGTATTGAATAACTTTGATTTGTTCTGAGTGTTAATGTTTTGGAGTAACTGCACAGCTTATCTTTCTAAATGTCACGCTGGACCTTGAAAAGGAGTGGATAATCAAGAACTTGAATATCTGAAAGACATTGCAATACAATATGTCTATGCTGGATGACATGACTTTATTGTAGAAAACAATGGTTCTGGACCACTATAATATGCCTACCCTAGTGCCTTTCCAAATTATTTTCTGCTGTAGAATAAATACTTTGAGAAAACTTTCCCTCAAGAAAAATAGATTTTTGTTTTTTATTTCCTGCCCATAGCCCAAATTATTTTGCACATGTAAGACTGGTGGTTTGTCTTGGTTATTTTTCTCTCTCCAGCACAGTGATGAAAACCTCTGGCATAAGCATGAAAACTTTCATTCTGAACAATAAAGATAAAGAAAATTTCCCTTGGAAAAAGTTCTTTCTAAAATAGCTGGTCAGTGTCCCAAAAATTTTGGGCATTTCCCAGGCTCCATTCTTCCTGAAATCTTGGAAATTCACCAATGGCTTGTAGCAGCGACTTGTGCATTCACCTTTAGACAGTTTATGGATACGAGGGTCCATGTAATGTTCATACAATTACTGAATTAATTGAGTCTACCAGCTCATTTTGAAAAAAATTAAATGAATCCTGGCATAACCCCATCTCTTATGTCCTTCCACACCTGCAAGGGGTGATCTTCACCTGCCACTTGTATTCCGAGAAAGACTTCTTTGCTGGAAGTCACTGTTTCTAACAAAACCTGTTAAAATTAACTATTCAGTGAAGATTTTTCTTCTGCAGACATCGTACAGATTTTGCATTCTTTATAGACACTATGTACTTCTTTGCCAGATAAAAAAATTTCAGTAACCCCTTTCTCTCTCAGCCTCAGGAGACTTAGTCTATTCTCTAGATAGACAACTGCTGAGTTAGGATATCTGATTTTTTTTATGGAGTGGCTCAGATGGAAGCAATGAAAACCAGCTGGGCACAGAGCAAGACTGATGGGATTGGTGTGTCACACAGAAGTGAGATATAGTTTTAACTTCCTTAGTAGAACAGCTTATTTTGTGCGAGACATTATACAGTTTCTGAGCACCTTTCAAGTAAAATCATATTTACCAGAAAAGAATGATCACTTGGGTTATTGATGATTTTTTTAATAACCATCAATAACAGTAATTGATGTATTCTCCTTATAAATAACATTAAAAATTAGGGAAATCACCAATGGATGATTTCAGTTTCATTATTATTTAAATATATTTTAATATGATTCATATTGTACAGCTAAATTTTTCACTTGATACAGACCATAATAAGGGAAGAGGAGTATATGCCCTTTAACAGGGGAATGAAGTCAGGCCAGGTGAGCCACAGTACATTTTCCAGCTCTGTTTTACCTCAGGATGGAAAAAAATGCCAATTAAAAAAGTGCATGATTTATAGACCTCTACAGCCACTACTACTCCTTAAATCTGCCAGCTAGAGACAAATGAAGCAGGCAATGTCCAGCATTGACATTATAATATAGTAAAGACAATCTGTTAAATCATACATATATTGTAGTTAAGTCTAATTAGGAATATAAATCTTTGTGACAGACGATTGTGATATCAACCTTCCCTGAGTTTCATTGCAAATAACTGGGGCTTAAAGATAATGAAATGTTTTATGTTCCAGGAACTCTCTTAAGGTCAACCAGGGGAAGAGCTTGTACACTGCTGAGTGAGAGCACTATGAGCGACTTTATCCTGCCTCAGCATTCAGCGTTAATAAGCAAATTCTTCTTTACATGTCTGGGAGTTTTCCCAGAGGGCTGCCTGATCTTTTCATTTCCACAAGTTTTGCCTCTTTTATTCTTTCTCACTGCAAGAATCTAAGTTTCAATTAGTTCCATGGTCAAGAGCTTTTGGGATATGTTACTTTTCTTCCATGTGATTGCAGTACTGTATACATTATGCCTAAGTGCAAAAAGCACTTAAATTACAATGCCAACGTTAACTTTTGTCAATCTCTTGGAAATAAATAAAATGAGCATGGTGTAGGTGTACTTTGACCATCAAGTGAAAGAAAAGATAAAGCATGACACTCCATGTTAGTGTAATATCAATAATTAATGTAGCTAGGTGGAAAGTGTATGTATTATTTTCCTATTGAGGAGATGCTTCTGTGCACTCTGTACTTAATTTAAATCATTGCAGAAGGCATCTAAACAATCAGACCTATATTCATTTATGAGTGCTATTGACTTTGCTCTTTGTCAATTTAACACAGACATGTAATTTTACAGAATATTGGCAAAGCTGGTTTGCCCCATTTAACATGAATATAATTCTGGTCAAGATCAAGGACAATTACCATTTAATAATTAAAAATACAAATATTTTTTTCTTTGCTTCCTGCATATCAACTAAGATAGCAGAAGAGAAAAACATCACTTTTGAAGGCCTTGTGCAGACATAACAGACATATTGTTAAATTTAACGTTCCATTGCACTGATATAAGTCAAGAGCAGCCCAGTGAAAGTCAAGAGATTTACACTACAGTGAGAGTGACATCAATGAGAAAGTTGGCCAAGGATCCCATACACGTTCACAAAGCCTTGTAAGGACACATTGCTAACAGGAAAAAAAAATAGCAATAAAGAATATGTTCATTGCAGGACTGGACAAGCTTATTGTGAACTAATCACTTTCCACTGACATTGCCTGTACTTCCAAATGATCATAATTTTGAAAAAATCAGTCTTAAAACTTTCCATTATAACTCTCTAGGGTTTGTAAACTTATTGCAAACAGAGTGGAAAGTTCCAGATGGATCTAGAGAGTTAATAAATGCTGAAATTTGAGCGCACACATTCTGCAATCTCCCTCTTTCTCCAACAGGGAAGGAATTTCCGTGCCATATATGGTTTATTTTATTACGCTCTTATTTTTAACCTCAGACAACATCTTTCTTATCTAAGGAAACCAAAAGTGAATGCTTTCACAGCTGGATGAAAAGCATTTCTAAAGAATAATCCTCTTGGAGGGAATCTGCAGTAACAATCTGCTTCCCAGAGATCTGAAGGCTGGCAAACCAAGGGATCTCAGCTCTCTTGCAAAGATCATTTCTCCCCTCCCTTATGTTAGGATTAGGACAAAAAAGGAATTGAGGTCATTTGCTTCAGCAGAAGGTAGGCAAGGCAGGGCAAGACTTTGTGAAGAAAACCTATGTACTTCTTTAACACTGGATAGAAGGAAGAGAGTGGAAATCAATAGAAATGCTCCTGACTGCAACCCCAATTTTATAAGGTGATAAATGAAATTTGCCACTGTTTATTCCTATCAAAACCAGTGAGATCAAGCATATGGCGAAATCTACATACACTCACCATAAACTCATAAGAATGAACACCAAGATTGTTAAGGTCAGATGGGAAATCCTGCTCCCTAAACCTCAGGTTTTCCTTTTGTTTATGCTATGAAACTATAGAGAGCTATGATGTAGACTGGTGTTAAGCCCTAGAGATGTTGTTAGACATTATCTCCTCAAAGCCAGCACTGCCAAACACAAAATGGATTCCTGATTTTTTGCAAATAATCTGTCAGATCTGGATCTCCTCAAGCTGAATTTGAGTACGAAAGAGGAATTGAAAATCGTTAACGGTACAGCCATGACTACTTGCTCATGGATGAAAGCCAAGGATGGGTAATTTAGGTTTTCTGCACCAGCTCTACTTTTATTGGAATACAGAATATATTTATGGATTAATGTTTAAACCTAGGAAACAGACAAGCTTTTTCTAGTGATGGGCACATGATGTCCCCTATCATCCAACTGATGTTATGAATCCCTTTCTGTGGGGTCTAATTCTTAGGAAATTTGACCTCTCAGTAGGGAAATATCTGTTTCACTCCTTGAGAATGAGTATATCAAGTGACACTTCAGAGGAATGCCCAGGGCATTCAGGCTGGGACAGCATGTAAGAAGTGGGAAGCTCAGCACATAGAGTGCCAATGTTTCCCTCATAAGAGTGCAGTTGGAAGGGGAGTGTGTTTGACTGCCAGATTAGGATTCAGGTGCCTATAGTTTGCCTGTATCTTGTTTTACACACCAAAGTCCTCTCATAAATCCTGAAACAATTTATCTCATTAAAAAGTCATCATTAAGAGGATGGATTATAAGCATCATTATTCTGCACAAGTTCTTCAAATGCCTGTCTCAAGTCTTTTAGGCTATAGAATGCATAGGCAATGAAGGAGACATACCAGTTTTCACCCTGGATATCATCACCTTTGCCACAGTTAGTAGAGATTTCTTTGCAGGATTTTATCATCCTCTGGGGTATCATCCTGCTTCTCTGGAGCTCTCTATAGCTCTAAGTTTCATGCATCTCTCCTCTGAAAGAAAACCTCTGAACCTCTTTTCATGGGAAGTATTACCCAAGTACTCAAATATCTAGGGGAAAAGTAATGAGTGTAAATCCATGGATACTGCAGCCTGTGTATGCAAATGTGTAACCTACTGTAGTACAGAGAACTGTGCAGATGGCCAAGGACCTCTGAATCAGCTTACAGCAGAAAGTCTAAACTGATTAAAATTGACATCAGATTTATGTGATTAACTATCATAAAAGTTTTAGTTATATTACTGAAAATTATCCTATTAAACTGTATCTTTAGAATCAGGCATGTCAGCATGTTTTAAATCCAGTTGAATAATAAATTACTTCTTAAACCTCCAAAATGCAATTGTCCCTCCAATCCTGAGACCAGCCTTGACAACTGCTCATAATTTGAAAAAAGTCAAAAGAATTTCTAGGGCATATAAATATAAAATAACCTGCTGCTAGTTCAGAGACTTGATAGCAGAAAGAAAAATAGCAGATTTTAACAAGCTGCCTTTTAGAACTTCTGCTCCTGCAGTCTTTTTGTTGTTTTTGAAACAGAATAATGAGAACTGAACATCCTTGGTACCTTATGCAATCACCACAGAAAAGTCTATAAAGGCACCAGATTTTATTTCCTATTTTCTTGCATCCTTCTGTTTACCTTTGTCCACAAGGAAACAATTACAAGTTATGTATATTGTAAAATCAGACATTTAAAATTACAGTAAGCCAAAGTTTTATGTGACATGTAGGATCAACACTAATTTAACTCCAGCTTGGGTGTATCTTTCTTTGTGAATGGAAAGTTACTTGGGAAAAAAAAAACCAAAAAAATGGCAAAACTGCAGCTGAAGTCTGTACCATAATATTTGAGGACGGTGGGGGCAGGAATAAGGAGGAAAACTGTGGCTCATTGCATGGGTTAAAGATGTACCATTACTAAGAGGGCTGACTCTTTGCTGATCCCACACTGCTGAGAGGTTCTTAGTACAGCCTGTTCTGCAGGGGCCAGTGATTTCGTTTAACAGGTGAGAGCTCCATGGGACTGAAAGAGAATTTCCTGGAAGAAAGATTATTTTTTTCCTTTCAGCAAAATTTCAAAGCTTTGCTTCAAACAATGGACATGTTAGCACTTCTCAAAAAGAAGAATAAAAAAAGGTCATTTGTATCTGCTACAAGGGAACACTGAAGATTTTTGCTTTTGTCAGTAGAGATTTAAATCAGAATGATTTAAAGGTTTTTTTACCTGTTTAGCCACATTTAGCTCAGAATCAAGAATAAAGAGTGGCTCAAGGACATTCTTTCTGATCTGCATTACTTGTCTTACTTGCTCATGGTTTTATCTGCTCCAGGTCATGAAATCTTTTATCTTTGCTATTACCAGTATGCCCTCTGGGCAATGACACATTAGATGCTCCTTCTCTAAATGGAACAATTTCCATATCTAAAATACACATGCACATATACACACAGATGTTCATGTATATATTACCATATACATAACATATATGTGCATACAGGTACATGCACATGAACATGACCATACACATGAACATATATGTGCATATAGGTAGATATGTGTAAGCACATTAAATTTATATGTATATGCATATAGGTAATAACTCCATTAATAGTTTCATTAACTTTTTTTTTTCAGGCCAGCAGAAAAAAACATTGTTCTGTTAAGTAATTAAGAAAATTTGTAAATAATTTTGCAATTTATTTTTGTTTGGCCCAAAGGAATGCAACAAAAATTCCTTAAAAGAATATTTCAAGGTAGAATAACAATACCCTAACCATTTCTACATGGATTGTTCTTCAGGTCACTCATGATGCTGTTCTGTTGTTTTTGTAAGTCTGTGCAATATGGAAGTCTCTGTGAGATCTGCAACAATGGCAGCTGATCAAAATCTATTTCTAAACCAGTGCTGTTGTAATTGTAGAAAAAATGAAAACATGAATTTGTGCAGAGTTTACTATTTAAATATGTGAAAAGTACTGTAACAGTCAGTGACATGCAAATTGTCAGTGACATGTAAATCCATGAGCAATGGAAAAGCAGCAGCTGTTCAGTAAAAGGCATCTGAAAAAGGAAGCCTGTTGTCAGTGGGCTAAGTGAGCTACAAAGGGGCCAGCACCTTGGAAGAGATTCTAAATACAGAAACTGTTGGGATCTACTGCTAACCTCTTATTCATGCTCAGATTGGGCAATTTACACTACTTTTGGTGTGCTTACTAAACAGTGAAGTAAGAGAACATGACTGAATAATAAATATTATTTTGCCCAAAGGAAGAAGTCAGTATCATTCTTTGCTGGTCAAGGTTTGTTGTGAGTCATTTTAACCTATATACAGAGATTGACCTAGTGGTGAATTCATTCAGCTGTGTTTTGGACTAAAAGAGAGCTTTTTAAACAAAAAACATGAGTACATACATAGGAGGAAAGAAAGAAAACCTAAATGGTATTGAAGACTGAGACAATACAAAGGCTTAAAAGGGTCAAGCTAACTAAAGGGGGAAAGAAGATTTAAAATAAGAAATAAAATATTAGAAATCTAGATCTAGAAAGATCATGGATATTCAATTACAGGAAAATCTTCCTAAATTAGGATGACAAGAAATTGCATAAAAAGAATTATGGCTGTTTAGGGAAATAATTTAGAAAATATTTATGTCATTTAAAACAAAAGCATTCAGTAAAAGTAAGTTTTTTTAGGTCATATGCAGTGAGTGTATTATAAAAGCCTGCAGAAAATAATTTCTGTAATAGGGAAAATCTTTTAAAAATCAGATAAAATTTCAGTAGAAGGTATTTTTTCTTTCAGGTTCTCATAAAAGAATTTGCTTATCAAGGACTGACTGAAAAATCTATTTTTCCTAAAAAAGTAAAACCTGCTGTAAAATGAAAAAGATATTTTTTTAATTTAAGAAATTCCTTCTATAGCTACATACTGTGGTATTCTCTCTGTCTGGCTATCATTAAACACTTCTCAGAAGTCACAATCTTTTTCAGGCATCTTGCAGTTAGTGTAACGTGCATTGTAGTTAAAAGAATGTTTATAAAGTTAATAAGAAAAAGGATTTAATTCTATAAATTAGAAGGAATTCACAGAATTTATAACTAGAACCCTACAAATACAGATTTCTATAAAAATATTCTCTTCACTCATTAGTTATGAGGCACTGGGTGTTTGAAGCCAAGATATGGACTGGAAATTTGCCTAGTTCAAGAAGAAAGACAGAAAGGAAGGGAGCAGGAGAGAATTCCTAAGGATTTATAGCAAGCAGGGAAATGCTATGTATTTATGTATATATATTTATTTCCTAAATACTCAAGATCAAAACTGAAACTTTTCCCACTGAAATCAAAAATGTTTGGTAATCTGATTCAACTCACATTGACACACACCAAAAAGTATTTCAACAAAGCAAAGAGAGATAAAGTTAATTTTAAAGATTCTACCTTTTAGAAATACATGAATTTTCATTCCTGTTACCTATCCCTAGCAGAGACAGCATTGATTAGATTGTAATGCTTTACATTTTAAAGCAAGGAAAAACTCCAAGAGAAGATATGAAAAACTCTGGAAAGGCCGTAGAATTTGGGAATAATTATTTAATTGAATTCCTGTAACTTCATGCAACTGTATTTTAAATTCCTATTAAGCTCAGTATGAGGGAATATTTATTCTCCTTGCAGTTAGGCTGGTAGAACTAGAGCCTCCTTTGCCATGCCGAAATGTCAGGAAGTTAATACAATGTACTCACATTGGTACAAGCATATACAGCAAGATAAAGCAGTGTTGTCAAGTCAAAGCTGCTCAAGATGAGCTACAGCCTGAGTGAAAATACAGATATCTTTAGAAATTCATTGTAGTTTTGAAAAGTGTTTTGGAAAGTGCTGGGGTCACTTTTTGGTGCAAAAAGACTTGTAGTAAAAGTGTTACCTTTTTCATGAAATGTTTTTATCTGCTACTTTGATTAGCAAACCCCATCTAATGCTTTGGTAGACTTTGGGAGAACATGCAGTAGAGTAAGAAGTTGATTCTCAGGGAACACATTTACTGTGCTCCAATTCAGTGTGGGGGTGCCCTGAGGGAGAGCACAGGAGCAAGATTCCACTGGGATGAGATGGGGGGACGTGCACCAGGAGTGATCACCCCCTGTGCTCCCACTGCTGATGGTGCACAGCCCATGGGGCCAGAGTGGGGCCAGCTTGCAGGAGGTGTCCCACAGGTACAGCCCCAGCTGCATCCCAGAACCTCTTCTCCTCCAGCACTGTGTGGTTCATTCACACAGACACAACCTTGACCTTGCTCAGGTTCACATTTTGTCCCTACTTCACATTAATGTTCTACATTAACTGGTGCAAATGTCTGTGTATTCAGATACATCTTCAAGCAGTTTTTCCTCTTTGGGTTATATTTGTGAGACGATGAAGAGTCCACTTGAATTCACTTGAGTGTCCTCTAGGTATGTATGAAATCTGGGGTTGCTGCAATACATTTCCTGGTAAGGAGTTCATGGAAAATCCCTCACCTGTAAGGATCCTGTCACTGCTATGCAGAATACTTCAGATCCTGGGTACTTCAACCCCCAGCTGAGATGAGACGAAATCTCTCAGTATAGGATACAGCTTCCAATGACAAAATGCAGAGTAAGAATATATTCAGGTTTCTGTTAAGATTTTCTGAAAAAAGAAAAGGAAAGAAATAATACTATATTAATTTATTGTTTTCCTTCACATGATTTTCTTCCCATTCTCTTGGGAATGTTTGGCCTTTTGACATGAGGATAATGATGGCATGGATGTACTGCTGGACATATGTGGTCAAACTTCAGCTTAACAAGATTTTGCCTGAAGAGGAAGAGAGAGATGGGACCATGGGGGCCATGGCCTAATCCAGGTGGCTGTACCTCCAATCTCTGTTAGACTAAAATGTATATTTTTTTCCATCCATGCACATACTACAGGCACTTCTGTGGGGGAAATGAGGAGATCCAATTGGCTGAACAAAGTTTGCTTCTGAAACCAGCAGTTTAGATTCATGTCAGCCATGCTAGTGTGCTTTGAGACAAGTAATTTTATTTTATCGAAGAACGAGCACTTTGTTGACCTTCTGGTGAGTCTCCAGAAAAAAAAAATATATATAATTATAACTACAAATCAGGTGCTGTTCATGAGAGTCATTTCAATCTCCCTGAAGATGTTTTGCTTTTACTTGAACTTGTTTCAGTCTTCAATTTTGTTCTTCTTTTCAAGTAGAACATGATTTTCACTCCATGTAAGTGTTAGTTGAACATTATCTTCAGACAGGAGCAGACTAAGGTTTTGTGAATATCATTCAGGAGGAGAAAAATGTTTCAGCTGTGGAATTGAGATTTTGTAAATATATGAGAATTCTTATAATGAGGAGTTTTGAAAATTAACTTTTCTTTCTATTTTGAAACATAAGACTTTCAAATGGTTGCAGTTTTGACTTCACTGAGGACTCACCATGTTAGTGTTCTCTGTGTGACTTGGGAATATTTTAAATTAAAATGTAAACAAAATAAAACAGATGAAGCCCTACCGCCTAATCTGTGCAGTCATATCCCAACAAGAAATTATTTTTACAGTAAAATCAGCTGCTTCTATTTAGAATAATAATCACTTCAAATACCATCAACTGCTGAAATACAGCTTTACATGAAAGCTAAAAAATTAATAAAACGAGCATCAGTTTTCATAAAAAATTATTGAGTTTGAATCTTAAATATTCTGAGCCCATTTTCTACTGTTTGGGTAACACACTGGGGATTTGAGTTGTTAATTTCATTCTCTCCTTTTACATAAGTAACTTTTGAATACTTTTTACAAAATGACTGGAAAAAACTACAATGTAAAAACAAAACAAAAAAACAAGGACATGTCTGTGTGACATACATTTTTTACATTTTGAGAATGTATTTAGGTTATGATGCTACAAAATATAAAGCTCCTTTACAGAAAACTTCTGAATAGCGAAACAGATTTTGCAATCAACCTAAATGCAAACTAAATTATTAATCTTTACTAAATTTTGACATTTTCTCTTTACAGAGCAAGCAATTTCCAGATGAGATGCATTTAGAACAGTTCCTACTAAGTAGTCAAGATGCCTTTGATTAAGTTGGCAAAGTTGCAGAATATATATGACAGGACTGTATGTTAACAACTCAGCCAAAACAAAACCAAGCACAGAGTGACTGAGAAGTGCAGATTTACTGATAGGTCTCAGAGTCTGAATAACACATAGCAACCCTGAATGTAATAGGAAATTAATCTTGTGGAAAGACACATAAAAAAAGAAAACAAAATTAAATTATTTCCTCTTACATTTGTTTCTATAATAGCCATAATTCATGGGTAGGAACAGAGCATGTGAAGAAAATACAGTATATAAGCATTATTTTGCTGAGTGTAGAACTGGTATGACAAAAGTAGTTCTTAACATCTTTCAGGAAGAGACACAGAAACTGACCACTATGACCACAATAAACATAATGAATATGTAAGAAACACTAAGTTAGAGTTACATAAATGATTGAAAGGGAAACTGGGCTTTTTGTAGATATGTGAATGACCCTGAACTATTGAAAAGCCTTATTTTCTAATAATTTTGCTGATCTATGGTAGAGAACAGTAAGAGAAGCTTGAATGAATGTCATACAGAAAAAAAACCCAGAAAACTGATGCTGCTGGTTCTCTGCCCCTCATTTTGCAGCATAAGTGTAAATCTAAAGACATTTTAAAGGACTTGAATGAAAACCAAAAGAATATCTTCCATATTCAGGCAAATTCTTGGACTGACACTGGGTTAAAAAAAAAAAAAAAAATCAATTCCTTTCTGCTGTTCCTTACATATCTCCCAACTGCAGGCTCATCAGTTTCATTGTAGTGGCTTTGAGGTAAAGCAATGAAGATTTGTGTAAGGTGACTTGTGACTTACAGGAATGATATGATCCAGGGAGTTGTGAAGCTTAAAATTAAAGCATTTCACTGTGCCAGTAAAACACTGGATTTCTAGAGTGATTTACTTCTTGAAGAGCATTATTAACCTTGTACAGGAAAGGCATAACAAATAAATAATTATTAGGGTTACCTTACTTCTTGCTTTTTTGGTTTTTTTTTTTTTGTTTGTTTTTTTGTTTTTATTTTCTTGTTGTTTTGCTCTTAACTAAGCCGAGTGAGAACTACTTTTGCCTTGTAAGGAAATATACATCAAGGATCAATATACATCAAGGATTTTTGTCTACAGGAAAAAAAAGCTGTTGTTCTTTCTCTATTCCCACTAAGATTTTATAACAGAAAAGCTCTATATAGTGGGTAAGTTCCCAGTGTCACTTCTTTCTTAAGATATTCATTAAGGCAGCTTACAGGCACGAGGTTTGCTGGTGATCCCTTCAACCAAAAAAGCGGGGACATTAGTCAAAGAAATAAACAAGTTAAATGGATGCTGTGTAGGGCAACCCAAAAGCCAAGGGGATGCCATACACACTGTCTAAATGGAACTCAGTAGTGAGGTGAGTGCCAGTCTCTTCTCTCAAGTTACAAGCAACAGGACAAGAGGAAATGGCCTCAGGTTGGACCAAAAGAGGCTTAGATTGGCTAATAGAAAAAATTTCTTCTCTGAAATGGTTGTCAAGCCCTGGAGCAGACTGCCCTGGGAAGTGGTGAGTTAGCAGCCCAGGAAGAATTTGAAAGCCATGTCGTTGTGGCGTCTGGGGACATGGTTTAGTGGTGGATCTGGCAGTCTTGAGTTAACAGATAGACCTAAAGACCTTGGAGGTCTTTTCCCGCCTAAATTATTCTCTGGAAATTCTGTTTGCTTGCCTCCAAATGACTTGCTGAGGCTTTCACAAGAACCTTGTCAAGGTGAAATATATTCTATGATGATAACTGGACTGCTCAGCTGGCATAATTCAGAGCAATAACCCTGTCTCTAATAGAATATGGAAGGGTAAGAAACATGGTTGTGCTGATTGTATTTGATTTATAGTCCTAGAGGAAGAATACAAATTACACAACTGAGACTTTTACAATAACCCATGTGAGCATAAGGTGCAATAGGCCACCAAATAAAGGTTGACTTTTGTAGAACTTCTTTACCATAAAGGTCCAGAACTTCAGAAGTTATTCATTCCACCAGCAGTGAAACATTTAAACACCTTCAAACATTGGGTCATAAATTATTGTGGGATAATGTCTTTAATTCACAAGTAGAACACCCATTGGTTGATTTGAAAATATAAACCCACGTGTATTAACAGAATACTGAGGTGACCTCTTTGTATCAAATCATGGTTGTTGTGAATTATATTTTAATGTTGTTATAATCACATACTATTGTAAGAAACTTCTATTACAAAAAGACCTTGTCCCCTGAATTTGCAAAGTTTTGTTTAGGAAGGCTGAATCACTTTCAGATATTTGCCTCCCTCCATTGACTTTGCAGAAAACAAATGATTGGAAAACAAACATAAGATGACTAAACTCCCACCTGAGTTAAATGAAGTGGGATTAATTAGTGATAAACTGGGGACTGAAGACATCAGCTCTTTCTATAACTCCACAGGGAACTTGATTCAGCTGCAGGGTTCTAAATAGTTTATTCCTAATGTTATATATTTTCTAAAATATTAAGGTTCATATCCAAAGTGTTTCTACATGCTTTTCTTCACACCATCTCTTGGTTTGACAGAGTTTAATACTGAGGTCTGAACAAAGAGTCTGGGAAAGAATGCAAATACTCCTGCAGGACCTGAGTTAAAGCCTATCAGTTAATTTCCCAGATCCTGATTCAGCAGACATAACCATTATTAGCACCATCATGAGTAATTGATTACCATAGAATCCTTGGCATCAGTGGTTTTGTGGATAAACCCTATTTCACTTACTACATTCAGGAGTTAATTCAGGACCCAGCTTAAAGAAAACAGCTGAATGTCAAGGAGAATATTCTTCAGTTTTGTTTGCTTTGCCAGTCATTTAAATATTCTTTTATGCCAGTGTGGATGAAACCAGGTTTTCCTTGCCAGCACTGACTACCCCAAGTAGACTGTTCACATAGCAATGATGACACATGGCCAACATCAACAGACAAATCCAACTGGAAATCTTTCTAAAGCAGCCTGGCATAACTGCCCAGAAGGACAAAGGGAAACTAGGGGAAATTTAAGAGTAAGAAAGGAATCTAAAAAAGGAACTCTGGCTTAACTAAAATTTAACCTGTGGACTGCACCCACCTTTGTATCTTCTTTCATCAATACAGCTGACTGTGATCTCTGCTGTATGATGGAATCCTGAGCTCTTCCAGGCCTATATTACAAATTCATTAAGTCAAAGACAAAGAAAACTGGCATTATTCCTTTGAAGGGGAAGGTCAGATAGCACAGCATCAGGGCAATGGAGAATCCTAGAAGATATGATCAAAGACTTGACCCACCCGTTACCCTCAGGAAAACATAAAGGGGACATTTTCAGCATTTCAGCTGAAGAAACAGGTAAGTGAAAGACAACAACCTGAAATAAAATGAAAATATTACTGTATAAATAAAAATTCCAATAAAATAGTAGATATTGCATAACAATCACCAGGAAAATCCATGGGCTTGATCCCAAAGAAGCAACCAACAGTATTTGTAATATTATAAATTTTGATTACTATAGATTTTGATATAGATTACTATAGATTACTATATACTTTGATTATAAATATAGATTACTATAGCATCATATTTTTTATAGTATAATTGGGTTTTGTAAATTGGCATGACCCTGACACATGGTCTCACACAGTTCTGCAGTGTGAAGTTTACACCCATTTCCTCAGTCCTTCCCATAGCATATTTGGCAGAATCTGGGAGCCTTGGAGATTGTGTCCTTTTACAGCAGAAAGCATTAAATCATGCTAGTATTTTCTTTAAAGGATAGCTTTAAGGAAAACAAAGACAAATGAGCAGCACAACCTGTGATGCTACAAAATGTAAGCCCAAATTTGAATTTCCCCTTAATGATAAGTTTTTCAGGTGCTGAAATCCAGAAATAAGTCTGAGACTCTCCAATATTATTTCTTGAAAATAATTTAAAGGCATTTTCACAGTTCTAGTGCTGACTTGAAATATTTTACAGCCTTGGTTTCTCTCCAAACTGTATCTCTTAATCACAACAAACTGTCACACACTGTCAGTTTTCACCTGTGGAAATTATAATGAGCAGCTTCACTTTACAAAAACACATCTAACTGATTTCAGATTGATGGGAATGGCAAACAAATGTGCCCCAGCCTTTGATGAGTGTATTTGTGCAGCTTGGAAATTTCATCTCAGAAGAGTAAATGCGCTCTTGACAGTTGGAATACAGATAGCACCAGTGCTCTTTTCTACTATCACCTCTCTTCATGCAATACTGAACTAATCATGGGATAGATGTTGATTTTTTGTCCTTCATGCACTGTTTCCTTAAATCTAGGCTGCAATCTCTAATGGCCACTTCCATGTAGTAGTAGACCCCTGAGTAATAAATCCTCTCTTGGGTCTTACAAATGCCTTCTTCCCTTCATCAAAATCCCAGATGTAGTATGTGTCTACTCTTTGATACTGCAGGAATTTTCCTTTCCTATCTTTATTACTTCTAGAGGCAAGTTCATGGTGAAATCCTCCCACCATGTTCAAACAAATTGACAGATCTCTTAAAGTGTGTGCTTGCCTTGCTGGCAAGTATTCAGGAGTCCTTGCATTGTACCTGTTCAGCCACTGGTGAAGGGGAAGCATATGGAGGTTGATGTCCATATCAGCACTAAGGCAATTCAAAGGGGAGTACTCTCCTACAAAGGGACAAACTCCTTGGAGCTCAGAGAATGAACTGATGGCTATACATTCTCTCTATTTAGGCAGTAGGTTTCTCCACTACCAGCAGTGAAATAGAATATGGAAGAGATGTTTTGTTAGGAGCCATCACTCTGTCTCCCTTCTGCTTTAAGAACAGATGTGACTCAGGCTTCAAATTCCCTCTGAACACAATGTTGGTATGATATTTTCCTAGCTACTGGTAAATTTAAAAGCATTGAAATACAGGTTACTTGCAAATCTTGATGTTCCTAGCCTCATTTCCATAGTATGTAATGTGGAAATAATTGCAGCATCAGTGTTGCAAAACCATCAAGAAAACACAATACAGGGTAGCCATAATGCTGTTTTGGACAACAGGAAATAACTGAGCCTCAAGAAGAGTTGGCAGGGGCTTAAACATGTGGAGTACAGTTGGCTGTATTGGAAAGGTGAGGCCCCAGCACACGGTGCCAGGGTGAGGCGCCAGCCCACACCGCTGCTTCCAGCTGCCCTCCATTTAGTTCTGCCTTTGAACAAAATCCTGCCTTATTAAGGACTCCCTATGGAATCAAGATAATTGTCCTCTTAAACACTCAAAACAAGATAAAACCTTTACTATATTTTGTTTTCCAGCAGAATTTTGCAAATCATTTACAGAATTGTAAATACACGAGCGATAAGAGCTTTCTGCATTATGCAATGGATATCAAGCCTCTAATTACATTTGAATGGTGAAAGCCGACTGTTACAAAAATGCTTTCTTCATTGTGACACAAACTAGATGCTTGCTCATTTGGTATAATACCACTGAGATCTCAAGCTGCTGGAATTTCCAAAGGTATATCTGGAGGAAAATAATTACATATTTTCTACTATTTTTGTCATGTGAAGGAAATAAAATTTGAGCTTCATACAGTGATTGATAATTTAAGAGTCTTTAAATACCTCCCAAACACTTTACTTTATGAAACTAAAAACAAAACAGTTACACTAGCAGTAGTTGCAAGAAAAAAAAAGAAGAAAATGTATAACTAAGTACAACTATACCTGCCTAACAAAGTAAATTGTGAATCATGAAAAATTCAGCACACAGGAAGATGTTGTAACAACTGTGATTAGTACAGATGGAATCTGCCAGGACTACTGAGCATATCTGAAGCATCAAGAGGGGTTCAGGATGGTAAATAACAGATACAGTTATTATCACCCTGCTAAAATATCACAGATTAAAGATATTTGTAGCCAATTAAGTGATCAATGCATTTACTGTATAGCAACAGTTGCAATATTGGTATGAGGGTTTCAAAGAGCTTTCTATGTTGTGGACTACTAATCACTGAAGGAAATGTGTGAGACGATATTTATGAAGAAGAAAAAATCCATAAAAATTGTATTTTCAGAGCAGCTGAGTTTTCTTGCCTGACATAAATATCTCAAGGCTGTTTCAAAAGGTATAAGCATCTGTAGTCCTTCCTGAATTCAGTGAAGGTGTTGATCACCAGTTCTTCTAAAACAAATGCAAAGATTTATACTTCTGACTTCGAGGATGGATGAAATATAAAGAACTTGTAGTTCCTGTTGGGGAAACCATTTGTTCTTCTACCATGGTCTGAAAAACATCTGTACAATGTCTTAATATACATCAACCTATTTCAATCATTGTGTACAGGAAAGATCACTTGGAAGAAAGTGACCATTTTGGCAAACTGAATACCATGCAGTCAGGCTTTCGGGAATTGTAATCTGCTCAACGACTCTAAAAAGGCAGTGTCTAGGTATTTTACAGTTACCTTTCAGAAAATCAGCCACTAAACCAGGTTTAGAGGTCAGGTATTCCTGGCTAGACAGGTTATTTACAATTCTAAGTGACTCAGTTGAAAAATTAAGTGGAATGAGTATAGTTGCACTACTGCACAGTCCATCCTAATATGGGAACATTTACCACTCAATCTGCACCAGTTGGGTCTATCTATTTACACCCATCCCTGCCTAGTATCATCTGTCCCAGTGAAAATTTGCAGGTGGAGGGCATATTCTCCAAATACACTGCAAAATATCATGGATCAGTATTCTCCAAATACAGTGATCCATGGTTGATCAACCTCTGCTAAATGACAAGTGTAAGGACCTAAAGAGCACAGTTGCTTGTCTCAAACAAGTCCACAGAAGGACTTTGTATGAGATAAGAACAGAATGGAGCAACAGGAAAGCACTATCCCTAGGCCTGGTAGAGAGGACATATGGTTAGCACATCCTAGTTAACATGACAAAAAATTCCTACTGTGGCAAACAGTGTAAAGATGCTACTGCTCATACAGATATCATCAACCAAAAAGATCCCCCCAAGCTATGGAACTGATGGCATCTGTGACCCACAACTACTGAAGCCCCCACAAATATGCCTCCATGGATACCTGGAAGTTGGACTGTAAGATAAGCCACCACAGCCTGCGATAAGACAAAGGTGGCACTATGCATCTGTGGCATCTGTGCAGAAATCGGCTCCAGCTGGGTAAAAAGTCATTCCAGCAGGAGGAAGATCATGAACATTGACTCACAACCCACCAACTCCAGAAACCCACCAACTCGAGAGAAAGACTGAGCATGTAGACTAATTAACATTAGAATTGAGGGAATCATTTAACCAATAGAACCAGATAACTGTGTAGCCAATGAGCATTAATTCCTTTGTTTGCTAAGATCTATAAATAGTGAAAAGTTTTTAATTACATAGGGACCCCCACCACCAAGAAGCCCAGGGTGAAAAAGGACCAGCAGGATGTCCCTGGATCCATGGGTGGTGACTAATTTCTGCTTGATCATTCTGTCTGTCCCTACACCCCGCTTCCCCCCACCTTGTCTATTTCTTTTCATCTCTCTGTCTTTAACATTACTTGTTAAATAAAACCCATATTATTGTCTTCAGCATACAGTTTTGTTTACATCTTAATGTGGGCAGAAGCACCCCTCTCTATTCAGATCTTAAGGACCTGTGCAAAGGATGAAGGATCATGAAAGTATCACCGCTCAGAGAGGCTGGGAATCTGCTGGAAGCATATGGGTAATCCAACTATATTCCCTTGAGCACAACCACACTGACTTTACCCTTCCTATGCAGAAGGCCACAGCATGACCAGTTCATTATTTAGTTTTTAGCTGCTCCTTTACTAAGCTGTAGATGAACATTTGTAGCCTACATTTCAAGCCAGGTTGTTATCATGGATTAAGTGAATTACTACTAAGCTGGCAATAGCTACAGGGGGGAAATGCCGGTAGATATCCTCTTCTCAAGCTTTCTCCAGATTTCAGAAGAGATGTGTGATCCTGTACCCTGAACACAGAAACAGGAGCTGTGCTTGCACATATTTCACTGACCAGCACCTCCTGTGCCCCCCACTCCTGCCTCCTCTGCCACCCCAATCAGCAATTTCCTGACCCCTCCGGGCACTGATGAATTTCCCCCTCCCTGAATCAGTGCTGTGTGGAGACAATGGGCTTAGCAGCTCTCTGAGGCAAAACACGATGGGCCAGAGCTGCTGATTTTAATGCATAAGATCATGTGTACCTGTGGTACTATATAAATAACAAATTTTTTCCAAGGGAGGTTTTTTCCTCTCCCTCCAGTTGAACTACACAATGCTATCCAAAAGAATAATATCTTTCCACTGTCAACATGTGTTGGAGATATTTAAATGGCAAATGTAGGTTCTGTCAGGTTATTGATGGAAAACTGAATGCAAATTTCTTGTTCCAGTTCCAGATTCAACTGTGACTCTCAGGAAGCTGAGAAACTGAGACAAGCATAAAGGATCTACAGTACATACCCACAGGAGAAGGAGAGAAAAAAAAATGGAAAGATAGAATATTTTCTCTTTTTCTCTTTTTCTCTTCACTACCATTTTATTCTATTCTGGTTTGTTCTTTAGATGTATATTTTGAGATGTTTTCTTTGCTTATATATTATTAATGGTTTATTTTTAATCTATGTATGTAATATATATCCCAGCGTTCAAAGGGCATGCAAGCATTTTCCTTTTGTGGGACTTTTCCTGTGTATATGTTCTTTCATTCTATTTTGGTGATTTTTTTTCTGCATATTAAGACTATGTGAGAAATAAGAGCACCTCTCTTCTCTGACATAAGATTCATGAGTGCTTTCCAAAAATACTATTTCATGACAATACCAAAAGTGTCTTAATTTTATATAACCCTAATTTTTCACTGCTTAACAGTCATGAAAAAAAAATCCAAAACTCCAAAGTAACCATGAAAGAAAGATAGCCTGGTGGTCTAAAATCCAAGGCTTAGCATCATTTCACATACCAAGACTTCCATGTTTTTGGAGTTTTTTTTATCTCCTTTTTACTTTTATAAGCCACAGCCTCATAAATCTTAGTGAAATATAAGAATTTCTGAATTCATTCTCTAGACTTATACCACCATGTTCTGCTTATTTAGTAAAGACCTTTTGCATAAGCTGTAAAAGATATCCCTGTATTTGTAATTGAAATTATGGGATGGTAAAATACCAACGGAAATTTCAACAATAGTGACAGATGTAAACATAACCATTCCTCTATAAACATTTTATATGACTTTGTGGATTTAAGAAAGAATATGGTCTCATTAAACTATCTCCTGGATGTAGAGTTGTTTCTTATGAAGTAAATTTTTAAATACCATGCCTAAAATATTTCTCACCATTCATATTTGTCTCTTTCCAAAAAAATCTATGACTTTGTTTCCAAGTGATATCACATTAATGCAAAGCAAAGCACAGAATTATGATACCAATTATTTTCTCTCAGCTGCTGCGAAGTAACAATGTGTTTATTTTTAAAGTACTTTGTTCACCTTTAAAACCTGAGATTAGTACAAGACTATAAAAAAATGTTTTGTTCCCAGAAAAAGGCTTTGGGTGTCTAAAGTACATGCCAAATAAAATATAAATTCGCTACCATTATCTAGTCAAAACCAAGATATTTCTGTCACCTCATTATAGTTTATACTTGCAGTCATAAAATTTATGTTATTAAAAATGCCCTAGACTATTTTTAATCTAGAAGTTTAAAATGCTATATTTTTCATGCCTGTCCCTCAATAAAAGTACCTTAAATGAATAGCACCATCATTTCTTACCTAGTTATAACTGTTAACATCAGAGAAGCCAGTAAAACCTGAGCATACTAGACAAAATACAATTTGTACTGTGAATTACTCTCTGAGCTGTTACCTTGTGTGAACTGAATACATGCAGGTAGCACCGAGACAGCCACAATGCACAGCTGAAGTGCAAAGAAAATATTTATTCCATTATTCTTCTGTCAAAACAGGGACACATATGTTGCTAAGTTTATTTTATCTAAGCAGGGGCAAAAAGCAGAGAGGGCTGAACCCTGCCTGTTACATATCAAAGGCCTGGTGCAGGCACAAATCTTCACAAGGATGTGTTCTACAATCAGCAATCTTCTCCTCCATCTTCCCCCCTTTCTTCTAGACCTGTGAAGAATGCTTTTTATGTCCTTAACAGCATTTTCTTAGCTAAATCCTTGAAATAGACAGAAAACAATGTGAATTCTCCCAGACTGAATATTTTTAGCACCCTCCAGCTTATCTCAAGGTCATCTTGAGAGAAAACAACTCAAAAGCCAACTTCTTTTCCTCAGAAATCTTTCCTTTTTAATCCATTCCTCCTTCCACATTTTTTGGATATAATTTTAAAACCTGCGATTGCCGATGCCACAAACCCATCTTGGTTTCCTGGTGATTTTGCAATAATGATTTCCTTTCTACTTCCTTCTTGCATCAAACAATAATCTGAATGCCTATTTATTGACAATAGAGAGCTCTCAACTGTTCATCTTGCAGGCAGCTTGAGAACTGAGCAGAAGTGCTTCACAGCAGGTAAATAACCTTTATAAATAATGTAATATTTTTTAAGAGCCCAAAAACACTTTACAGGATCCAAAATATAATTTACGTGCCTAATCTACTGCTGAATTTCTAAATTCAGAGAAACAAACTAAAAAATCTCTACTCTTTCAGATGCTTGAATCAATATGTGTATCTGCATTTTTCAGTGAAAACGTCTGTCTGTAAAGCTGTGCTTTTGCACATACTGAAAGAATCTGTTGCTTATGCTAATGAAACTTTTCTCCTATGTAACATTTTGTGATCCACAAACTCAACATTTCTTAGAGTTATGTATACTTGGTGTATACTGCATTCTTAGAGAATGCAATATGCACCAAGTAATTCTGGAATGCCCAGAATTGCTTGGTGTATACTGCATTCTGATGCAGAAGCAGAGGATTCAGCATTCCTGCTCATCATTATTTAAATGACACAGTAGGTGAGGTTTAGTGGAGTTAGACATAAAGTGGGAGTTAGTTCCTCTCTCCCCAGTCAGTTTCCAGAGAATGTCCTAATTATTCAGTGACACAATAGACAGACACTTTTCTAATGCTCTTGGTTGCAACTGCAGCACTTGAGAGATAGGGATGCAAAGGAACCCAAAACCAGAGAGGACATCTCAGCAGAAGCACAGTTTCATACCTTGACAAATGGGCTCTCACACAAGAATTTCTCCTCCCCTCCCTGATGCTTCTGTGGTTTTCCCAATGGCTATCGGACATAAATGACACAGAATTCCACAGTACAGATAGTAGAGCCTCTCATTCCCCAATCCTTCTATTTCTCCCCCCAGGACCCCTACTGCTTTTTACACCAAGAGAGTTTTGCCCAGAGGAGCAGCAGGAGCCTCCTTTGAGAAAGTGGCAAGGAACCCCAGCTCCAGCTCAGGGTGGGATCTAAGTGAAAGGGCTTCTGTAACATCATTCTCTTTGGTCCTTCACTTGCCTTCACATAGGTCTTACTGTCCTGCCTGAAACTCAATCAACTCAGAAAATATTGTAAAGTCTGCTGCAGAACATGGAGTCTTTCTTTTAGACCCGTGCCTTCATTCAGACTTCCCAAACCACAGACAATGCACAAACTGGTATCACTGTACGTCAGACCAAATTACATAAATCAAATTCTTCCATGTAGAAATGTATGGCTATAATGATTCCTAGTGTCTTAACACCACACACCAGCAATGCAACCTTTCTGGAGTAGTATTGACACTTTCAGTCACAGACAGTAATTTATTAGTGTGGGCTGTAGAGAGCTTTCCCCATTAACACAAAGCAATTCGGAAGGACTTCAGTGATTGATGGATTAGTCAATATACTTCATCAGTGAATCCTCACTTTTGGCAGCAAAATACCCTACCTGACAATATTTTTTTTATTATAATTCTGCCATGCTTCTAATTTTGGCAACTCCTTCTCTCTCTATGTTGTACTACCAAACCCAACACTTCATTTTTTGTATAAGGAATGCAAACACAGGCTTATAACTACATGGAAGTAATTTCATTTTCAAACATCAAAAATAAAAATCTATTATTTATAAAAATATAAAGCCTTTATTAACAGGAAATGCAAGTTCTTCTAGTTCTAAATGAAAACAACAACAACAAAAAAAGCGTTTTGCTAGTTGGAAATCCTTACATCAGCAATCACATTGCAAATAGTCCACAAAAAAGACTGAAGAAGGGAAGTTTTTCAACACAATTTAAAGGGCTATTTCAATAAAAATAAAATGTAGCCCAGATAAAAACTTTATTTCCCAGATAAAAAGGGAAAATTATTTCAGACTCTTCACTTTATGCAGTAAGTAGCTGGTGCTGGTTTGGGAACAGATAGGGAAAGGTGACCCACAGCTGCTCTGTCCCTAAGGAGAAAGCCCAGATGATGGAGGGCATTGTGCCTCTCAGGGAGCATTGACTGGCAGCATGAGGTGACCAGCAGAGCTCCCTGCAGCCACAGGGGAGCCTGGCACTCTCAAGCATTATGACTGTCATTTAGATAATATGAATATAACTATCCCATTACTCCCCCAGAACATGCTCATAGCTGAACCACTGAAGAACTGGAAAATTGCTTTAAATTCTCTTTGCTGAGAGCTTATTGCTCACAAGGGAATGGTTCTTCCTCTATTTTTCCAGCTGTTAAATTACCTTCAAGGACAGTTTTCAGCATGAACATTTGCTGCAGAGACTTCAGAAGAGCTGAGGAAGTGATGTGGTAAATGTCACTGTAGTTCAAATTATGTGAAATCTGTGAAAAATCCTATTTTAAAGGCATATTTTTTAGTTGGAAAGTCAGGAAGTACAAATACATTCTTTTACTTTTTGAAGTTATTTCTGAGTGTGCTTTCCTACAAATCCTACCATTCACATCAGAAATCCACCCATTTTTTCACCAGAAAAGAATGGTTTGATACTGATACCTTCAATGAATTGAAAGTGCAGAAATATCTTACAAAAGCTGGTATGTGCAAAGGATACAGTGGTGATTGAATTCTGGTCATCAATTTACTACAGAGAGACAACACCAAAACAGCACTTTAAGCAGCTTCCTACCCAATCCTTAATTAATATCACAATGAAAGTAAATTCCAAATTCATTGGGGAAACAAACCCAATAGAAATAGTATTTTTTAAAGAAAGCGAAAATTATATCCAAATTACATTTCTATAAAAAAAAAAAGCTTACACTGAAGCAAAGGTACAAAATGTCAACACTCCACATGCTTTTGCATCTTTTAACTTTAGTACTTGGTCACATTCACCAGATGAAGACAAGTTACTTGAAAAATAAAAGGGAACTATTTGGAGCTTGAAATTCTCATTACACTTTCACATTGAGTTTAATATTAATTTTTTAGTGGCAAAATGAAAGGGTAATCTACTTCAAACAGCATTTCTAAAGAACAAACAAATCATTAGAATAAATGACTAACCAGGTGCAACATAAATATGATACATTAGTAAACTGTGTAAACATTGATGCTCAGCGGTGCAGGAGACAGAAGCTGAGGACATAATGTCCCCAAGCACCATCTCTAATGGTCCTAACAATAATCTTTTGCTAGTCTTTTGTTCATCATGTTGATAACCATTAATATGTAATGCTTTCCATGCATCATAGATCAGACTAGAAAATGGAAGAGTGCAAGGGATTCAATATTCATTAGACAACTTTTCCCAAGACCTGGAACTTTCACAACTGCCCAGCACCCATCAAAGCACTCTGAGTGCTTTCTGATCCCAAACTCAGGCACTAGGAGAAATGAGAACAACACCCAGTGGCCAGGGAATATGCTGGAGAATGGACAAGGTCCTGAAAAATAATGCTTTTCCTAAAGAAAATGTTAACATTGTTTGTGCTGCATCTTGGAGATATAAAAAAGAAAGGATTCAATACATTGTTTCCCTTTTGGTATTGCTGCAATATAGGAGATCCAGTCAAGACATTAGTCATCAGATGAGAACAATAATCTATGGAGATTGCCATCAGGGGTACCTTGTTTGTGCATTCTCTTACAAATAGCTCTTTCTGCACAGTCTTATGGACATCCTACTGTGTTCATGTAATTTAGGCACAAATGCACAATCCTAATGTGAGTTATCACAGTCTTCCCCACGTGTTATGAAATTCATTAGACTCTAGTCCCCAGCCATAAAACAAAACCGATGCTTTGCTCTAAAACATCTACTCCAGTGTCCTTGATTTCCACACAAGCTCACTGTGAGCTATCTTCTGGCTTTCAACACAGCCTCTCCAGGACAGGGACTCTGTCTGCCAGCCCTGGGAACTGCCAGAAGACATTTCAGCTTGCTCAGAAAGCTGAGCAAGCCTCAGCTGTCCTTGAAAGATCCTCTGACATGGGGATGTTCAGGGTCCTTGAAACACTGCTGAAATGTTGTGCCCCTTCCCAAGAGAATGCACCCCATGATAGGCTGCGTAGGAGGTACTGACACAGCAATAGCTTAAATCAGCAAAACCCTCATCCTTGGCAACATGATTTCCATTGTTTTCCTCTTCTTGACAATTTCCCAAAACAGCGAATTCAAGCACATCCACTCTAAAATACAGAAAGCCTTAGTAATAACCTGATGCTCACAGCCAACTCTCAATAAACTCTGAAGAGTTTATTTGGAGCAGGGAGAGATTCTGCCCTGGGGCTCTCGGCTTTTTGCATCATTATCTGCAGAGAATCAAGATTGTTTCTGAGTTTTCTGAGCCAGAGTGTGACTAAGAGCCGTTTTTCTGTTTTGCATGTAGCACAAAAGCCTGAGTTTATCACTAGAAAATACAGCCCACAGAGTTACCTCCAGCAACACTGCACCCCAAATCTCATTGCACAAAAATTAGGGGCTGTGGCATAGCTAGGCATCTTCAGAGAACCAGCCTGACTGTCTCTCCAGCACACTCAGCACCGAGGCAAATGGTTTTTTCCACCCTAGTTGGGCATCTTGGCTGTCAGTGCTAACTGCATTCATACTCCAAATGTTAAGCTAACCTTTCTGACAAATTCACACACTTTTGTAGAAATTATGACATTCCTTCACATCTGACAAGGATTTGAAGAAAAGATTAATAGACTGATTTTCATAAGCACTTGTCAGTAACTGTGAGTTTTCTGTGCTGACAATACGTGAGCTTCCTGAATGCACACAGAGGTTTTCTGGGAGAACACAAATCTTAAAAGCTCTGAGCACACTCAGCTTCTCCACTGATCGATATTCTCTCATTATAGACATGTGCTCATGCACTGACTGGAGGATCAGTCTCTCCCTAAAATGCAATTATACATTCAAAACATGACAATTTCTTCTTCTCAATAGCTTTGGCACTAAATGAGAATTTTAATAAATCATTTTTATTGTTACTACTCTAGTATTTTCTGCAAGTATCTTGTTATGGGAAAAATGTTTTTATCCCTAAGTGCTGTCTCTTGTTTCTTGTGTTTGTTTGGAGGTGTTGGTTTTGTTTTTTGAGTTCTTTCATTGTTGTTTGGTTTGGGGAGTTTTTTTGAGTTTGGTTTGTTTTTTTGGTTTTTTTTGAGTTGGGGTTGGGGGTTTTTGGAGGGGAGGGGGTGTTTGGGTTGTGATTTTTTTGAAAGGGAGGCTCAGTTGTAGACTGCTAAAGGACCCAGTGAGGATGGTAGTAATACTTTCAGGGTTATTTCAATATGATTATAAAGATGAAAAACATATTTCTTTATTTTTTAACATGCCTTTTCAGACCCATTTCCCTTACTCCTGAAAAGAAACAAAAGCAGTGTGGTGCCACAAAAGCAGTATTTTTGTATATGTCTGCTTCTTACCACTGCTTTGAGTAACTGCCTTGGTGACATTGCAAGGGACAGCTCAGGATTGGAGCAACAAGACTTGAAAAAGAAAGATTTAGGATTTAGGATCCAACTTTTTCTATTTTTTTGCCAAATATATTTCCTTTACACAAATTCACATATCTTACAATTATCCTTAGAAATAATTATTGAATATCTACTGCAGTCAAGCTCTGGGTCATCATATGTATAAGAAGGCATTCCTGAAGCTCCATGACAAGTATCCAGGAGTCTGTGCCATCCAACCAGTAAATAGAATCCAGGATATTTCTCCAGTTACCTTATTTACTGTTGTATATTTCCTGATTGAGTCTGAGTTTTTTTCCAGAGAGGTGCACTGCATTCTTTATTGTTGAAAGAGGGTAAGGGAAGCATGTACACTGCCAGGGAGTGTATATGGTAGGGTAAATATTTTGACAGCCTCAGTGGCACGATTTGGAAACTTCAGGAACAAAACATTGTCAAATAAATGCGTTACTATGGCATATTTCCTGAAGTGATCAACTATTAAAGCGTTAACAGACCACTAGGCGCTGCCAGTATTTGGTAATGTGGTATCCCAGAGTTACATTTTTTGAGGATAACCATTTCAAAATTATGGCAGTACTGCAATATTATGGAAATGCTGCAGAGACCTGAAGAACTACTGTGTAATTAGTTTAAATGCAATCATTAATTTTAGAAAGTTGCTTAATGTGTCAATTTCAAACAGGTCTGTGTTCTGGCAAATTATATGCCTTCAAGACAAAAAGGACTAAATCCTCCACACAAAATATATCACACTATCCTTCTGTGAGCAGTATCTGTTTGAGGGGAATAGCTAGTCAAGGAAAACCTTAGAGCAGAAGTTCAAAGCTCATGATTTAGACTTCACCTCTGTGAGAAAACACATGGGTAAGTGTTTTAAATCAACTATTTAAATCAAAAGCCCCTTATTTTGATTTAGGATGTCCACAAGGCAGCACGGTACCAGAGCTGAATGAGCATGTCTCCTGTGTCCTAATCCCACAGCACAAACACCTTAGCTCATTCCTGTACTGGCATGTAGACACACCACTGATGCTGTGGGAAGCAGCAATGCTGAGGCTGACACAGAATATCCACAGTGACCCACCATGCATAAAGGCAGCATTTCTGCCTTCCTCTGTTTTAGGCAGGCTGGGATGTCTCTCTGAGTCCTTACCCAGGTGCTGATTTTAAACCAAAACTTTAAAGACTTTCAATATCCAAATCCTCTTTTCAAATAAGACGGCAGACATTTCATTAACTGTTTCAAAACCTATTATGAGAAGGACTGAGGTACAGATGAATGGCTGCATACATGAATACATTCTTTTTACTCTCATTTTGCTAGGAAACTAGACTACAAATAGAATCTAGTTGCTCACAAACCATTGAGTTTCTTTTCATATCAGTATTTGTTCAATGGGCACAACAGCTTTCTGCAACCAAGGAAGCGTCATTATTCATTTACCATCTCAGTGCTCAATTAATCACCTCCTACCACAGAAAACCTAAGAAGTTTTTTTTATATAATCCTAGGAGATAAGACAGTTTAAAAATAGAAACACCATTTTTAGATTTTTCCTTTCTGACCTTTTTGAACAAAAGGCAAATCCTTCCAACAAATCGTTCAGCACAACTTTCATTCCTCTCTTTGACATAATTTTATAGCTCTGTGGAGCACATGGAGCACTTTGAAGGAACATTTTGTACGGTATCTGGTATTGCCTCTACAGCAGGTCATTTGGGAAGGCCCTGAGAAAGCTGCATATTAAGGGTGAAAGGGAGATGTCATAAACCTGTGCAAGCAGATCCTTTTCCTGGCTGCTAATGCATGTAAATACAAATCTCGGCTTATCTTTTCACTAGAGAAAATACAAAATCAGGACCTGAAAACATATTAGCATAAAGCAAAGGCAACAGAAGTTAAATATCAAAATTAGGCCCCAGTAAGAATCAGGAAAACAAAGTAAAATGTAGCCTGAAATGGAAGAACAAAAGTCCTCAGCACAGGCACCTGCACAGCTGCGAGTGGGCTCTCCATGTTCACACAGCTGATAAACAGACAGCGTGCTCCAGCTGGGAGTAAATTCCCCCAGTAATGAGGGATAAATTGGATAATGGGAAGTGCAAGCAGTGGGAAAGGCTAAAGCCTTTGGACACTGCATCTGGCTGGCACGGCAGAGATGGGTGAGCTTCATTAAATGACCAATTTTAGCTTACTCTAAAGGCAAAAAGCCACACAGTATTAAGGACCTGCAGAGAGATGCACAAGCAGAGGCACAGAGGTGATGAGCTGAGCTAAAACAGTTCTGAGAACAACAGTAACCAAATAAATGCTCCTGAGAGGAGTCTGGATGTTTTCTTCATCAGCTGTATTCCTTACAATGCGGGAGAACCAGGAGAACGCCATTTCATTTCATGGGTGTTTTCCACATCAAAACAAAACCCAGATACTTTCCAGTGCTTTCATGAAATATCCATCTTTTGATTGAAAAGAGAAAGGGCTTTTATTATTTTCCTTCTTTCCCCTAGCCTTTGCTTCTTTCTCTCTCTCCTACTTTCAAACAAAAATTGATAATAGACTGCTGCTCTGAGAAGACTCACAAAAGAGAAAAGGTGAATTTATTGTGTCTTCATGAAAAGCTTTAGCTAAGCCCCATGTTCCAGCAGAAATACATTTCTCTGAAAATGTTCCAATCAACGCAATGCTCTTTGTCTAAGCCAAGCACAAAAGAGGGCAGCTCTGGCTGACCCTGCTCCAAGAAGGCAGCAGCAAGGGAGGAGCTTTTCTGCAGAACCACCTTTACGATGACTGGAAGCAGGTCCAGCCAGTCATGTCAGTGAAAATGAGATAGGAAGGGAGTGAGAAGGGAGCAGAGATGCTGCAAAATTGAGTGAAGATCCAGCTTCAAGATAGTTCATATTTGTTGGAACGCTTTAAGCCTTTAATCACTGGGGCATAACCTAAAATTAAAGGTCAGGCAAAGAAGCTGGAACTCCCCCCTTTTGCACATTTTTATCCCACTGTATTTTCACATACTCATGACTATTACTTGGCTAAGGGACGTGATTTCCCTGTGAGCATTCTTCAGGAATATCACAAGGGACTTAATTTTTGAATCCTATAAAAACACCTTTTTTTTTTTTGAATGACCAAAATACAAATATATTTTTCCAAGTCTACATTGAGAGCCTAATGTTGCAAGGACTATATTTATTTAAATTATACAGTTTGACTCTAATGAAAGCAGAAATTATCCTTGAGTGAATGATTAAAAATAAATGATCTGCTAACAGCATATACAGGCTGTATTATCACTGCAGCGGGAGCAACACAAATTCACAAGAGTGAATAGCTGCACATCCAGCATTCAAAAATCACAAAAAGAAAAAAACTTCACTAAGATTTTGTTACAAACAAATTCTAGTGTATTTACGAAATAAATTAAAAAAACCCCAACAAACTTTTCACGTTTGCTCCACACAAACACAGCTATTCTATTTTTTAAGATGGCAAGACCACAGACATTTCAGGAGATTATTTGTCAGAGGTTTTTGTTTTTCAATAGCCTAACAGAATGCCCTTCTGGGGAGAGATTTTAAGAGGGGCATTTCCAGACCTTTCTGCGCTCCTAGTGTTGCTGTGGATGCAGGACTTGCCACTGACTTTTCATATCTTGGCTTTCCACATCACCCGCTGCTACTTCTGCCTTATAGTAAAGGAAATCCAAGAGAAAAGGAAAAAAAAAACCTCAACCAACTTCTCTGAGCCCAGGTATATTCCCAACATGTATTTTTAGAAGCAAAGCTGACAGAAATCTCTTTGCATTTCTGGGGAACCCCACCTCAAGGCTGCGTGTCAGTGCCTGCAGGGTGGGGGCTGAGCCAGTGAGGTAAAACAGAGCAGAGTGGCATTTCCACTGACACATCTTGGCAGCATTCCTTGCAGGTACAATCTTTTGTACTTAAGGAGCTGTACATGCGACATGTCATCTCTCCTCATTTCCTTTCTGTGTACTACAGAATAGGATGCTGTGACTGTCCTCATTTTCCATTGAGGGCTTGGCACAGGTAAAAAAACACTTCTGTGACTCTAACTCCATGGGAGAAGAAGCTGACAAGATACAGGACACGTGCTTCCCCATGTGAAGAAGGGTAGGCATTCAGGCCACAGCTCATTGCTTGCACTGATTTTAGAAATGTAAGATCAGAATATGACAGCAGTACAGGCAATCTGAAGGCAAAGTGGCTCCTCAATTCACTAAAGATTCATAGACCAAAGCCCAAAATCATTAACAGAGTGAGACTTTTGCCCATACCTTCTTCACTTCAAATAACTTCCTATTGCAATTCAAGTTGCCACTCAAGTAGCCATAGGCAGTATAGCCAGGTGGAAACTATTCACCTGAGGGTGGGAAAGAGCATTCTGTCTGCCTGAGCACAGAGCAGCAGCAGTGGAGCTGATGCTTACACCTGCATGATTAGTGGGCCAGAGTTTCTGCTGTGGTACCCAAATTGTCCCCAGTACATCTACAACAGTTACAGCCAGTTCTGTGGTGATGCCTGTGGAAATCAAAATCTTGTAGAAATGGAGAAAAATTAAATTACTTTTTACATTATAAATACATTTTGAAACTAAACAAAGTATCCTTCCATGGGTTGGTACTTATGGCTTTATATATGTGTACTCTATTGCTGGAGAAAACTAGATTTAAGCAGATAACAAGGAGAGGCAAAGCTGGCATGATGAAGGACGCCATTCTCAAGAAGAAGCAAATCTGCTGAGGAAGCAGTGGATGGTCACTCCAAACTGGCAAAAGAGAGGGTTGGGGTTCACAGCTATTGACAGGACAGACTCAGAAATTCTCAGTACTGAGCAGTTGAGAACTTGTTATCGTCAGGTACCTGCATGGAAACAGCTACATGTAGGCTTACAGCACTTAAACATTTCATTAATTTGATATAGTGGGAATGTCATGAAACTCTCGCAGGAAAAATCACTGGGAAGCTCTTCTGGCTCTCAATTAGACCATGCCTTGGTGAATTGTCCCAGATTTCCCACAAAGACAATTAACTGCTATTTCTCCCATGGTTGTAATTCTTCTAATCGCCAGTAATTCATATTTAAAGACATTGCCCAATATCCTTTTGTTGATTACAAGTATAAGTTCATAAAAATTACTTCTGTTCTATTCTTTTCTATTTCTAAAAGCTGATAATATCCAGCACTGTATCATGCGCAATATAGTTTTGGACTACAGATGAATATCCTAGGCATTATTACAGTGGAAAAGGGTCTGTTTAATAATAGATTGTTGAAAATATTGAGCAAAATTCTGTAGATTTCTTATTGTGATGATTATAATACTGTGAGTTTGATTAGGTCATCCAGGCAAAGTCTGGAGTTCTGCTTGAAATAATTCATCCAAAGCTAAAAACTGATTATATACAAAGTGACCTTGTATTGATGAAATTTGCCACACAATGGTAGCTAGCGACAAAAAGATTCAGACATAATTCTGGGTATATTTTAAAAAAGGGGGAAAAAAGGAATAAACCTAATATCTGCTCTGCAAAAGCTTTCCTCTAACCACAAGGGCACTTTGTCCCCTTGTCCTGCTGAGGACAGGGAGTGACAGAGTAGTTTGGTGAGCACACGGCAGCCAGCCAAGCTCAACCAACCAGAACTGAATTCAGCTGTAAGGTCAGGTTTGAGCAGACCACAGGGCCTGTGCAGTGATCTTTTACAATGGAGTGCCTGACTCTGGGAACAATGGTTCAAGAAAGACACAGACCTGGTGGGCCGGCTCCAGAGGGGGGCCATGAAAATCATCAGAGATTTGGGACACCTGTTCTATGAATAAAGGCTGAGAGAGATGGGGGTTTGGCTGGGATAGCTAATTTTATTCTTAGTAACTTGCACAGTGCTGTGTTTTGGCTATGACAATAATGTTGATAATGCACTGATGTAGTTGTTGCCTAGTGGTGCTTACCCTAAGTTAAGGACTTTCTGATTTTCCCTGCTCTGCCAGAGAGCAGGTGCACAAGATGCCATTGAGGGAATGTGGCCAGCACAGAGCCAGCTAAAAAGATATTCATGAATGATGAATATCTCAGATGCCCAGTATAGAAACTAGGGGGGATGCTCAGAAGTGTGTCATGCTCAGCATATAACTAGGGGGATTTGACCAGGAGGGACAATCACTGCCCTGGGATGGGATGGGCATTGTTCAGCAGCTGCTGAGCAATTGGATTTTGTCTCATATAATCCTTTTGGGCTTTATTCCTTTCTTCCTCTCTTTATTTCCTTTTCATTTATTCTTATTCTTATTCTTATTCTTACTACTACTACTACTACTACTACTACTACTACTACTACTACTACTACACTACTACTACTACTACTACTACTACTTAGTTTTAATATTATTTTTTAAATTAGTTGCAATTATTAAACTTTTTTAACCTAGGAAGTTTACCTTTTCTTTCATTGTCAGTCATTTAAAGACCACCTCTCGTCCATATCTATTTTCTTTAATGCAGGACACTACAGTAGCTCATGAAATATGAAATTCCGTTTTCAAAATCAGAATGAACAAGTATTTTCACTGAAACATATGGACAGAAGAAATATCTACATGGAGTCAAGGAGTAGAAAATTATGGATATTTCAGTAAACTAGAGTAATGGTTCTTAAAGGGGCATCAGGTCCTAAACTAAGCAAACAGAAGCAAGTTAAAGATGTAATCTGCTGTGCTGAGTGAATACCTGCCTTATACCTGCCTTATAAGGCAAATATAAAAATTGTGAAAACTACAAATTCTCAAGAAAAATAGAGAAAAGTAATGAAAATTTCTGCAGCAAATAGAAGATTAAATAAGAATTATGTAGCATGATAGTGCTTTGTTAGGTCCACTGTTACTATCTACTACTTGAATTAGCATAATGAATAGTAACAAGATTTTTCACCTTTTTCCCAATAAAATAAATAATTTTCCAGTTAACATGGGAACCCTAAACTAAACAGTCCCCTGATCCGTTGTTCTTTAACTTTAAACACTGAATTTCTGAATGAAGCCTGATTTTTGTTATCATTTCAAACATGCAACATTTCATAATCCATAAAATAATTTTATTTTAAAAACTGGGACTCATATATTTAATATAATCAAGCTGAATTGTTCTAAAAATTAAAAGCTTTAGAGAGTGAACACCACTGTCTGGTGAGCAGCTGGCAGGATCAGTATGTGTCTGACTTTACCTTGCTAAGCAATATATACTCACAAAAGTAAAATTTAAATTATTTGATTTGTGTCACAGTGAACTTAGGCAAAATGTGGTGCATGGTAGTCAGCCAAAAGGACCCCAATTTAGTACAATCAAGATTTTCTTTATTTGTTTCAAATAGAGACTATCTATGAATGTGCTCAGTACTTCATTGTGCTTGCTTTCAAGAAAGAAAGCAATTCTTTTTCATTGCTAACACTAATTCTGGGCTTCAGTGATAGACGTGGCAGTGCTGTTGACAGATGAATAGGGTAGATTGTGTTCTGTATAGCCCTTTTTGAAGGAGTAATTCAATATATCCACATCGTTTCCTAAGAAATCAGTTCTTTAGATGTATTTGGAGATCAAATTGTGACTCTACAAAAAATGGAGGTCTTTTCTGGATGCATCAGTGTGTTCCATTTTTCTCTATTAGCCTTCAGGTTAGAGTACTTCTGAAAAAGCTCTCTACTGTCTCTACTGAGGGAATTCCAAACTTTCTCTAATCTTTCTGACCAGAAGGAGTATAATCCATCCCAACACCCTTACTTCTATCAAAGTTGGGACAGTGCAGGAGACAAGTGTGGACTACATCAGGGTGGCTTCAAAGGCATCTGAAGTTCATAAAGAAAAATTATTTCCTCAAAAAAAAACAAACTCCCAGTGAGTTCACATTTTAAGTGGTTCAAACAAAATCAACACTGCTTCACCATCTATTTTGCATAATACTTTAGGGGGGAGTTCACACTGGTACAGAAGATTTGTCTGAGGCAAAGGCTGGCAAATAAACCTGTGAGTAGATGCACCAGCCTGTTACAGTGTGATCCAAAAATCTCTGAATCCAAGGTATGGGCTTCACAATTTAATCCCAAATATAAAGAAAATGTTGGTGTCATGGCTTAGGTTGCCTGATAGGTGGCAGTTCAAATCAATATAATGCCTGACAGTACACCCAGAGGCAGGGGTGTGCTCAGCTGCTTGCATGTGCAGGCCTTGCTTTTCAATTTTCCTTGCTCTTCCTGCATCCCCAAAGACATAACCTAATGTCTCCTCTACATTTGAAAAACAGCAGTGATTGTCACCAGGGTGGTTAAGAGTCAGATTTCTGCTCCTCTTGTAGCAGGAAACACAAAGCAAAGATGAAGTTTGTTCAAATCCCTGCATTTTTGGCATCTTCAAGCATCCAAGGACAAAGTACAGCATCTGCAGTGTCACACATATTTTATCAGGACACACAGTACCCCTCCTAGCTCACAGCTTTGCTTCAGCTCATTACTGGATTTCTTTTCTGTGTATTTCCCACGGTTCCAGCATCTCTTTCTTCCACTCTTCTTGCTCCTTCCATACTGGTTCAATTGCTTAAAATACCCTTTCAGATTAATGCCAGTTGCTTTCTCTCCTCTCAGTTCCTATAAATGAGGCAGCATTTAATACCTTTCCAGTAGAAACACAGCAATTTCAAAGAAAGGCACAAGCCATTAGTCCCTGGCTAAGCTCTCTTCCACGTGGAGAGCTGCTTGTTGCTCTTCAGCCTGTCCATTGCTGATAAAGAGCATGAAGGGGCTCACCCTCCCTGCTCATGATGTCAGCACAAAATAGCATCTGGCAATACTGTGCAGATTTTATTGGTTGGTTTTTGGGGGTTTTTTTCAGTATAGGAGAAAGCAGAGTTTGTTAGATATTTGTTTTGTAAATTCCATTTCCATTTTAATTAGAAGGCAAGTTCCTGCAATTTCTGTCTTAATTACCATAATCTGCTTAAGGTCAGTATGATGGGTACTGCCAGCAGAAGGAGATTGGTTATGTTTGCTTTGTCCTGGGTGGAAATCTTTAAACAGATAAGGATTGGAAATAGGTCTGCAATCTCTCTTTCTGATACATTATCCATGTACAGCAGTTACTTCATGGCTTGTGTACAGTAGGATCTATGCAGCAGGGGAGAAACAGTTTAAAATGTGCCTCTGCATGTATAACAATTGTCATAAGGAAAACTCATTTTTCTGTTTGTTTTGGTGATTTTTTTTGGTTTTGGATTTTGGGGATTTGTTTGTTTGTTTGTTTTTTGTTTTGTTTTGTTTATAGAGATCATATTGGGAATGCTTTTGTTTTCTTGGGAAATGACTTATACTGGTAGGCACATATTATGGATTTCTTCACTATTGAATTTTATTCCTGTGTAACTCAATTGTGTCCAGAGTTAGAGTGAAACAGCAGTAAATCAGACTCTATTATTCTTAGTTACTTATATAGAGTCACAAGTTAAATTCACTGTGATATAGCCAGGAATGTGTGTGGGAAGGTACTTTAAAGAGTCTCCTCAGTGAAAGCCATCAATCTTTCTGACTGCATTAACCTCTACTCTACAGCCCACTATGCAACCAGAGTTTCAGAGGGCACTTTCCAAGGGCATCCTCATCTGTCACCTCAGAGCAGAGAAGTTCCTGCAGAGCAAGTGGGAGCACTCAGTGCTCTGCTCTCTCACCTATACTGGCTTTATTCTTTGTTAACATCATACAGCTTAGCTGCAAATCTGGTCTGGAGGAAATTAATGTAACAAAACTCATGGACAGGATCAGGGAAGGGAGGGGTGATTCCATTTTCTGGAATTTCTAGGCGGGTTAATTTTACCCATTCAGCCTCACTCTCTCAGAGGCTTCTACACACTTACAAGCCCCCAAATTTGAGCTCTCAGGTGGTGTGGCCATAATCAGATGTTTATAACAGAAAGGACAAAAGATTCTGCCTATTGAGGCTTCATGTCTTTTCAGTGTCTGTTGACAATGTCTGTCAAGCCAGTTTACTTTTATATTACTGAGGAGTTACAGCTGTTACAGGGTGACCCTTTGCTTCAGAACCATATGTACTTCAGACTCCACAAATCTTAGGCAGGGTTGCTGCTTATTTTCTGCCTGAATTTGTTTGAAATGCATTTCAAAATCCATACATCTTGATGGTTATCGTCTGTTTTCCCACTAGGCTGACATGAACAGGAATGGCATATGTGATGTGTTGTAACCTCCCTGCACCTCTTCTGTGGTCAGAAAGAAGGGTATTCCCCTCACAAGTCACATCTGCTGGGCTCCCAGCAGAGTGCAAGCCTTCAGGGAGTGAGTTAACATTATATTCCTCAGCTTGATTAAGGGGAAACAATCACTGCCCATACAGGTCAGTCTTTTAACACTCACAGACACTCAGAGCAACCTTAAGATTTTTTTAAGTCTCTTCAAGTATAGCTCCTACTAAAAGACCCCAAAAACCAAAAGGCACATGCCAAAGAGAAGTTTTCTAGGTCTAGGTCCTTGAACAATAATAGACCTTTTTTTTATTTTATTTGATTTTTCACTGATGCTTCAAATGTATACAGCCATAGGAAAGAAGCATAATAATACTAATTGTTTAGTATTATTTTTGGCAGTTTTTAATTAACTTTAACTCAAAATTTAATACTGGAGGTAAATTAAATCTGAAGTGCTATTGAAGAGTCTTGAACACATGTAGAAATGGTCACTTCACATTGCCTGTATTTCTGGCTTTAAATTGCTCCATTAGTATCGTCTATGTTTTCAGTGCTAAAATTTAAGAAATTGTTTTATTAATTAAGTGGCAGTATGGTCTTCACAGCCTCTTATAAAAAAACAGAAAACATGCTAAATTATTCTGGATACCATTTACATAAGATTTTACTGCATTTACAGTTGGAACAATCGTGGTTTATTTGGAAACCTTTTTGTTTGGATGTATCGAAGCAGCTAAACTGAAGTTAGCCACATAGAAAATGATTGGTTAATTGAATAAAAGCTCCAGGATTTTGATTAGGATTTCTCACTGCAAAAATAAGGAATATCTGAAACATTACTGGACTGGCTAAATTTAATCATTCAGGTTTCCTTACTACCTAAGCTGAAGCCAATATCCCCTAGTCTTTTATATGGGTTTTGTCTGCTACAAACACATTTAGAAAGACAAACATGGATTGGATTAGATGGAGTCTAAGAAGGACATTTTTCTTATTTATAAACTGTATAAAAGTTATTTCAGACCAAATATTGCCTTCTGTCTCACAGCTTCCATAAATGCTAAAACTGTCATTGACTGTTGGACCCAAGCTAACAAGATCTACACTTTGTAAGAAATGTCCCCAGTCATGCAGGAAAGACAGTTTTGATCATTTAACACCATAAATTTCATCCTATCACTGTGTTTTAGGAGTACCTGTGGATATTGTACGTCCCAAATCTTGTGATTTATTAATTTGTTGGTGAGACTTATCTTATGCACTGTCTTTGACCTTGTGATCAATAGGGAATGAGTTAGACTCTACCATCAGGAAAAACTTAGATATTAATTTTTATCTATATGAGGGAGGCAATAAACACGATACATGCTCCTTTAAGAAATGCAGTTAAATGAAATAGCCAGTTTCCAGCTATTTTGCAAACATGCTTGTCTGCTGCCATAACGCAGTGGAACATCCAAAATAAGCATTGCTCTGATTTTGGGTGTCCCCAGAGGAGAGGTCAAGCATGCACTTGGCCATGTGCCTCAGCTAAGCAACGCTTTTGATTCTTGACCCTCTGCAGCTCCAGGAACAGGAAGGACTGACTTCACCTCAAGATGCAATTTTCTTAGAAAACAATGTGGGTCAATTCCAGAATAAAAGAGACAGAGGAATAACCTGCCAAGTGTTCAGTGTGCTGCTCCCTCTGCATGATGTACCATTTGCTCTCCTTACAGTTTAAACAAACGGCAGATTTCTACTAAGTCCCTGAATTGGCTAGAATCTGGAAAACATCAGCCACACCATCTGGGTCCAATACAAATGAGGCAGAAAGCAGAATTTTCAAAATGCCAGAGTCCCAGACTTCCAAAGTGCTCAGTCACTTGTATGTTCTCCAGTCTCACTTCGGTGAAGTTGATTTTTTTTCCATAAAACCACTTATTTTCCACCACTGACTGATGATATTGTACTACTGAATGTTTTTCCCACAGCCATGTAGCCTGGGTGAACCTCAAACAAAAGCGATGACAAGTCCAAACCTGTGGGACTTGAAAGAGGTCTCTGATCCACCACAGCTGGTGGAGAATTTCTTCACTGTTTCTGTGATGCATGGAAGAGGCTAGTTTGTTCAAAACAATGATTCCCAAAAGCTCTCACTGAACTATATGCAAAGTTTGGCTGGAAATCTGTCACAGCTTCTTCCAGTGCATTGCCTCACAGATGCTGGCTGGCATGGCTTTCCCTGCTTCCAGAGCAGTCCCACAATGTGCCATGCCCTCCTGTGGGAAATCACAAGTTTCTGCTGCCTTTGTGCCAAAACCCCAACTGCCACAGGGCTCGGAAGGCTGATATTACAGGAGCTGTTTAGCAAGGTGTCTGGGAGACTCACAAAACCCAGACCAAGCTGGCTTCCCCTCCCATTTTGAGGAAGCAGAAGGCTGAATATCTTTGGGGTTAAGCTGGGGTTGCAAGGCTCCTCGCTCATTTGTTGTTCCTCATAGCATCAGGACTCCCAGCTCCAGACAACACCAGCAGGCTGCCCTAACTGGCCTTGGAATTACACACAGCAAGCTCAAAAATTTGATCTTTCCTTTTAAATATTTGATTTAAATATTAATTAATTTTTTCTTAAAAAGCAACAACAATAACAAAAAACCCTTCAATATACACTTCATTTCCCCTGAAAAGTTAGGAAATACTCAGAATTTTAGAATTTTGTGATGAACAGAATCTTCTGAATACTGACTAACATTGGATCAAATACAAAACAGTTCAGCACCACTCATTCCATCAGCAACATGTAGAGGAAGCAGTGGAACACCATCCCTCCTAGAGACCAGGGCTAAGCCAACGGATATCCTGGCCATCCATAGCTTCAGACCTAAAATTACAACTAAAAGAAAAGGGACAAAGAGAGAGAGAATGATCCTAATGGAAAAAAATAAAAATTATTTTGATTAGAAGGGTGAGTGTCTGAAGCTTGAGAGAAGCTCATTGCCTTTCAGTAAGAAAACCCTAACAATATCCAAAATTGAATTTTTAAACACAATTTTAAATGTAATGGATTTCATAGCACAAAGTGATGGATATTTTTGTTGCTCTCTAAATGAGCTTCTCTAGCACAGGCTTGGGGCTCTTTTTGCTAGATGTTGAATCCCTGTCAAATGTTTTGTTTCACTCTTCCCAAGGCCATATTTGTTAGCAGCAATATGAGAATTAAATTGAGAGGTAGCAGCCCACAAACTTTGCACAGAGTAGTCTTTAAATAGGATTCTGATGAATTCACAGAGGATTGGAATGAAACACCACAAAACCTTTACCTTGAAAAGCTCTAGTTTCTTAAATCAGTTTCCCCAGAGTACATTTACAGTTGCTGTCACCAAAGATAGCTTATTGCTGATGAGCCTCAAATGAGCCCTTCAAGTCCATGAAACAGAAGGTGCATAAGCAATCACATTAGTGCTATCAAAGTGAGGTAAACAGCATAAGACAACATTAATTTGCATGCTGACAAGAGCTAAATTGCAGGGTTCACCTGTAGCAAAAATAAATCACAAGGTGATCATTGCTTTTGCTTTTCTTATAGTAGCATCTGCCAAGCACATCATAAAAATTCTGGTCACCTAAAGGAAAATATATTCCAAAGCTAAATGTCATCATGACTTCAAATTACTGTGAATTATAACACAGAAAGCAGTATTTGGTAGCCTTTAGCAAAATGGTAGCCTTTCCACAGTCCTCTGCATGAAACAGTAATCGTATTTATAAAACATAATACATTTTTGCAATGCCACAGGCATTCAAATACTTGGAAAAAAATCCCTGATAACAGATGGAATGGTTTTTTGACATTAATATATGCATTTTTTTTATACACGGCAGTGAATGAGAAAAGTGTTAGCTTAATAAATAGTGATGCTCATGGGTGCTGAGTTGTTTCAGTTGTCTTCTTTCCTGTCAAATATTCTGTCTTTATGATAACAACACAAATTAGAAATGGCTGGTAGTTTCACTCTGTACCTTTTTGTGCTCTCTTATATTACATGTCAGGATGTTTAGCTGTATAATAAAGCACTGCTGGCACAGAAGTAGCATTACCTATGTACATAATTTTTGTGCTGCTACTCCAAGGATCTCCAAAAAAACTCCAATGCCATGGCACTGCATGCTCCAGCAGTAGCACCACACTTTCAAGAAAGGAATAGATCTCCTTGAGAGAATGTAAGAAATACAAGAGTCTTCATGCCGAATTGGCTCTCTCTTGCCACAGGATGTGTATCATAGCTGCTTTATTTAATCTACTGGGATGTCCTTGTCTTCTTTATTATTTTCCCAGAAAAAATTCGATCTTATTGTTTCATCTTGAAATTTCAGCTTTACGAAGAGCAGCTATATCTCCAACCTCACTATAGTTAGCAAATACCAGAGAAATTATCTGTAAACCTCTAAAAATTGCTACTGGTTTCCATATAACATTTTCACACTTTTTGACTTGTTTTTAGTTTAATCACAATAGCATCTCTCTTGTACTCTTTGGCTGATCCCTATGAATAACCTGAGCCTCATTCTGCTAGTCCTGTAGTCACAGCATTTCAGGCAACAATGGACTCCAGAATGCCTAGGGAGAGAAATCAGATTATATATAAGAACATTTTCAATGTCATTTGCCTAATTTGCATAAAATCATTGTTGTTTTTTGAACACATTGAAGGCTAGTATTACCATGGATTAATTAAAATAATTCCATGAACTTGAAGCAATTTTACTGTTACATATTTCATGTTGCATAATCAAAGAGTTTTCTACTGAAATCACCCACTTGATTTTAGTATGATGAGCCCCATGGCAAAACAGAAACTGAAGTGCAACCTCCCACTTCCCTCCCCCTTCCAGAGGAAAATTAAAGAGAATTAGAGGTCCCTAACAAAGATTCTGGCATGGAAAGCAGAGAGAGAATGCATCAAAATTTGCAATTCAATCATTTTTACTGCACAATTTCACATTTCAGCTGACAGTTAATTAATTTATGGAGTGGTATTGGGTGTTCCTAGCTATGTATTCCAGTATTTAGGTGCAATGGAGATAGATAGCCTAACATGACATAAGAAGAAACTACATAGTGATGAAGAGATGTATTTGTCAAACCTCACACAGACATAATCAAGATGATAAACACTGAGTGTTCCTGCTAGAACTGCAGCATACATTCTAATGTTGTTAGTTCATGAGTTAACTTCTCACAGCCAATTTCAATTTACTCTAAATCTACACGTATATACCCCTAGCCCACACTTCATGTCTTTCAAATGCCTTGCCTTTGTAGTTTCCTCTAGAAATCTGAATACAAAAGGAAGCTAACAAAGAAAGATCTAGTCTGTCTCAGGAAGGATTTTGAGCACTGCTGAAGGTGCCTGATAAAGAAGTATGTTCAAATTTTTCAGTGCCAGACTCACAGTATGTCAACAGATACTAGGTTAATGAAGATTCATGCAGCAAAATCAAAGGTATCCATCAAGAATTTCCTATGACCAGATATTAGAAGTTACAGCTTTTCACCTTCAGCAGCAGTGAAATGAAAAAAGCAGGCCATTACCAATCCTTTTCTAACTGTCTCCTATAACCGCAGCTGAGGCCTCGCATACACTGCATTAAGCTCCTTTTTAAAATTAATGAAGACTAATTAAGGAAAAAAAGCCTCCACAAGAAAAAAAGAAAGAAGTTGTTTTTGTAAAGACAGCTCTAGCAACTACCACAAAATGCCACTCTACTATAGAAAGCCAATAAATAACTGTAATATGAACTGATAAATTTTGTCTCTTTCCAAGCAGATCAGGTAAGTGAATCAAATGTTACTTTTAACTCTTATTTTCCATAAGGTTATTATTAACAAAAATGTTATAAAACTGATGGACAATCTGAGCTAAGTGAAATCACATCACGGAGGAGGAAAAAACGTAATAAAGATTTAAAGAAACCATTTCAGATCAGTTTATCTGATTATGACACATCTGGATACGATAAGGTTCAAATTCTGAAATTTGGAGTGAATAGAGTGGAATAAAAAGAGATCCTTTTTTTTCCTATGTGTAAATTGAAGAAGATATTTTCTGAAAAATACCAGTTATGATATAAACCAAACCTCAGAAAGATTCATCTAGCTGCTAGAACTTGCCCCCACAAGGAAATGTGTCAATTAATAAATAGTTTCTCTTCTGGAACACTGAGCCAGTGGACTGCATATTAATATATATTAATTTATACCCATATGAATCTATCTATCTCTCTCTGTCTACATATACATATACATATACATATACATATACATATACATATGTATATATATATATATATATATAAAATTATCAGAGAAATACCAATATATTAACACATATGTAGAAAAGATGAAAATGGAGCACCTCTCCTATGAAGAAAGGCTGAGAAAGCTGGGGCTGTTTAGCCTGGAGAAGAGAAGGTTGTGCAGAGACTTCATAGAAACCTTCCAGGATCTGAAGGAGATCTACAGGGAAGCCAGAGAGGGATCCTTCATCAGGAACTGCAGTGACAGGACAAGGAGTAATGGGTACAAACTGAAAGACAGAAAATTTAGGTTAGATGTCCAGAAAAAATTTTTTTACTGTGAGGGTCGTGAGGCACAGGAGCAGGTTGCTCAGGGAGGTTGTAGGTGCCCCATCCCTGGAAGTGTTCAATGCCAGGTTGGATAAGGCTTTGAGCACCCTGGTCTGGGTAGGGTGTCCCTGCCCAAGGAAGTGGGTTTGGAACTACAGGATCTTTTAGTCCTTTTCCCACCCAAACCATGCTACAATTCTATGATTAAGGCCATTCCCCCTTGTTCTATCACCCCATAGGCCCTTGTAAAATGTTCCACTGCAGCCATTTTTACCCTTTTTAAAAATAGCTGTGGTGTTTCACTTACTCCTAGTCACTGGAGAATTTGCTTGAGAGTCACAACTTTTTCAAGTATGATGGAGAAGGGCTGGGTAACTACATCAGCCAGTTCCCTCAGGCCCCTGAGATGCATCTGTTTGGGTCCCATGGAATTGTATATGTTGAAGTTCCTCAGGAGGTTTCGAATCCAGCAACAGCCATGCCCACAGCAGGGGAGAATTGATGTCCCTCTTGTTTTGTTCAGGCCTGTGTGAAGATGTGAGGATGTGAAGACACTTGCTGATCATATGTTAGCGGCAGATAGAAATTGAATATTTGCAATCAATTTTCAACAAACTCTACAATTTTAAAATTTTTTTTAAAAATGTTATCTGCTGCATAATGGCACTTAACTGGGGGAATTACGGGGAACTACTTGCTACAAGTCAGTTTGAGTTGAGTCCACCTGTCCAATAGTTTGAATTGCAGCCAAGCTGAGAAAGTCAAAGCTAAGTTCAAGTTTGATAGAAGTTAGCAGAGCAATTCTTGGTAAATAAAAAGTGTTTTGGAACTGGAATTTTGTGTAACAGTCTCTATGAACTGCACCATAAAAGGATTGAGTTTCCTGGGTTTTTTAATATATTTTAGAGTAGGAGGATTGTGTATGATAGTGAAGTTGCTGGGAAAAAAATGATGAGAGTAAATTACTGTGTTACTAAAGTAACACAGTATACAAGCAGTATACAAGCAGGAATGTCTTCTACTGCTCTGTCTGCTGGTCTGCTGACCAGCCCCATTCATGACATGTGGGCATTTGGCCTGGTCTTGCAGAAGCTGAAGGACTCAACTCTACGTAAAATTTCTATTCCATTTTTATCACAAAATATTGTGGATAAAGTAGAAAATAATTTTATTACCTGTGATGATGTCTTACAATTTTCTAAGTCTTTTTGGGTTGAAGAGAAGTAACTTAGAGCAGAACATGAAGAAAGCAGAGCTGAGCTTCATTAATTTTAGTGACCACTGCGACCCTTATACAATCACAGATTCCAGAAGGGCTAGATTGTTTTGTCATCTCTCTAAGGCCTAGCTGTGATTTTTAAAAACACATCAGATCCTCAGTAAATTTTCTATAAATTGAAATTGATTAAAAGACACCACAACAGGAGAGAATACACTTAGAAGAAAGAGTGATAGAAGAATGCAAGCTTCATTTTCACCTTAAGCACCCAAAATCTGGGTGTAAGCTCACAAGATGTATTTAATGAAAAAAATGACTGAAACCTTGATGGAACCAGGCAACCACATCAAATTCCATTCTGATAGAATCAGAACTGCCTGTAGTATGCCACAATCCAACACCTCATTCCATCTTTTCTGACCTGACAGAGTGGTATTACATATGGAGTGCAAAGTCATCAACTAAAGGAATTCCATGGGCTTTGTAGGGATGATCCATAGACTAGAGGAATGGTATCTGTGTGCACGTATCAAAAGACAAAAAAGGTGAAGGTGTATTGGAAAATGTGGGATCCAGTATGACATAAATTATGTGGAAAAGGGAGTCAATACTGTTCTACTTTCAGATGGGGTAGAGTTAAGGTGAAAGCTGAAAGACTTGGCTTTTTAGACAAGAATAAGGAGAGGACCTTGAATAATTAGTTTTGGTCCTGTCACGGACCTCAGGAAGTGTTAAAGTGCACACGTACTCCCTAAATGATTTCTCCTACTGCCACTGCCCAAGGCATAACACCAGGCTAGGTCTCTAGTCTGGCTCAGTAAACATTTATTTTGTTCTTAAAACTGCCTAATTTTTTCATTGCTGACTGCAACATGAAGTTTGGAAAATTGCTAATGAACTCTTCCAGTAGAACACAGCTGTATGCCAATGCAGAATAAGAATGGACTAACAAAAAATAAAGATTTGAATAACCTCAAGGATATTCAAGCAGAATCATTAAAGCAGAATCATTAAACTTGTTAACACAAGGATAAAAACTCATTAATATTTTGCTAAGGAGTTTTTCTTTAAACAATATGTTGATACCAGGAAAGAACAAAGTAATATAAAGTCTCATAAGGATGCAGTCATGAAAATGTAGATGTTATTATAGTAGAAGCATCTTCAGTGAAAGTGGGAACATATTAATATCATCATAGCTGTAGTTCTCAAGAATGTTTTTTGACATTCCACACATTTATGTTCAAGAAACCCTCATCCAGACTGGACTGGTCTCAAGGCATGGGCTATTGAGGTACTCAAAGACACATAGTTGGTTTTGGGAGAGGGCAAAAGTTACCTCTAAACCTCGGTCAGAGAATATGATGCAGAGTGCTGTGTGGAAATACCAGCTTTAAGCCAGAAAGCTTGTGTACTGTCAACAGTCCAACAGCAAAAACAAATAGTTCCACTTGAGCTAAACTTCTGTCAAGAAAGTTTCATATACTGTAATGACTGAAAAGCACATAGTTGGTATTAGTGCACAGCACTTATTTTATCTTTCTTTTTTACATCAAGGGTGAGATGCACCCAATGCCTCATTGCTGGTGTGGGCCTTTCATTATCTCCAGCTGATGAATTCTCATGATCAAGATTTTGGGTGCCTGTACAATAATCCATTTTCTCTTTAAAAATTTGTAAATTACATTGTTCAAATGAAAATATCCAACAATTAGAATTCCATTGTTCACTTAAATTCAGAGGACTAAAGACTGCAAATTTGTATCCATTCCCATCCAATCTGCGCATGAACATTTTATTTTCAAAATATTCTGTTTTTCTAAAGCAAAGAAAACAGAATAGTTCCTTCTTATTTACTGCAGATTCTGTCATCTCATTAGGATCCCTGCTCAGTGTCTCTCCAGATATCACTGTGACCTTATCGTAGTATGAGTATCATTGATCAAGAGACAGAAAACTGTCAAATCTGTCTTAATGTGGGAAAACAGCTGCAGAACACATTTGTACAGACAGACCTTATGGGAAATCTTTTTTTACATAAAAATAATAATACTTTGTAAGAAAAATAAATTTCTTGTTCTGTACAATTAAACTGCAGAGAAAAATCCTAGAATTAAAAAAATATGTTTTTTTAAGTAAAAACTCACCATCTGTCACCTAATAGCTCTTTTCTGCTACAGTATCTACAAGATGAAGGGCTTTAAGATCTTTCAGATCAGCACATGACTTGCTCTAGACAGTGGAATGGTTCAGGAAACACTGCAATCTTTGGATCACATCACAGATGGAAGAGATGAATACAGGCAATAAGCCCACCTAAAATGAAAATAAATGTCAATGTGCCATCTTTAAGGGAAAGCAAGTGTACATGTATATGCATAAGTATAGATATAACATTTTTCTCTTGCATATGTGCTAGTGACTCAATCACTTCCAGTGTACAACCCCTCAAAAAAACCCCAAAATCAATCAAACCACCAAAAAGCAAAGCGAGTTTAAAAAGTAATTCCAGTAGGGCTTTTTTTGAAAAGAAACTTGGTGAAGTCAGTTTCTGCTTTTGAACTATGAGGGCTACAAAGACCATGACCTCTTTCTGTGAGGAAATTAGATTTCATTTGAAGAATTTGCCAGCTGTACCATTTTGAATTCCTTTATATGGATGTTCCTTGTGAAATAAAGTCATCTGTACCGGAACAGAGGGTAAGATTCTCATTTACAACTAAGCATCTTTACACTTCTAGGAAAACCTTTGCCATTAACTCTTTCTGTTGCTGCCTTAGAGGAGGAAATGAATTTAGCTGAATCAGTATCAGGTTCTTGCACACATAGAGAACAGAGCTATACGAGTACAACTCAGACATGCAGGTTAAAGAAAAGCTAACTAAGAGCAACAAAGTTAAGCCCAAAATTTTTGCTGTGTGATTACTGAATGGAAAACTACAAGATGCATTTTTCAGTTGTTTTATTTTATTGAAAAAGAAATACACAGAGCTATAATATTTATTCTTCTGGTCTACATGGAATTTGAATAAACGTGTGCATTTCTGAATTTTACAGGTCCTAAAAATAAACTGGAAAGAAAAGTCATTAATTGAGCTAGAAGAGGAGAATAAGAGACTGGGATTCAGGCCTTTGGGACTCATGAGTCTCTGCTTTTGTATCAAATATCTAGGGAACAGGAAAGTATCTTTGGATAACATTTCACAAACTAATTTGGTCTTTGAGCTGTGCATTTCACCCAGCTGAGTAAATATTATTTGCAGCCAACTGAGTAAGCTGTTACATTAGCTACAGTGAAATTGCTGATTTGGAGCACTTAAAGCGGGAAGGTCAATAACAGCAGGAAGAATTAACAGGCATGCGGCTTGTATAAAGTTCCACAAAGTTTATGCTCTCCTTATTGGCAGTAACTCTTGGTTAGAAGCTAGAATCTGCACAAGCAAGTCAATTCTTGCCTTGGGTTGCTGTGACAACCTTAACACAGCTGATGCAAACAACCTGAAATTGTATCTAAGAGTACAATACAACTGTAACTCCCAGCCAGACTTAATGGTACAGGCAAGAAAAAAGAGAATTAAAGAAGAGGTGAAGAGGTGGGATTTTATGGGATTTATTGTCTTTTTCTATGTCAATCTATCAGATTTTTGAACAACAAAATCTACAATCTATCTTGGTTTAGGTTTAATTTTTTTTTTTTTTTTTTTTTTTTTTTTTTTGACATTGCAAGCTTAAGGTCTTCTTTATCCTGGAACATTATGTCTACATTTAATCATTAAAATATATTGAACTGCTGGACTGGTAAACTCCACACTTGGTTCTGAATTCTCAGCTTAGCTACAGCACAATTTGGATTCTTTTTATGCAAAAATAAATGCATTTGCTTCCTGAGGAAATTAAAGCTTATCAAGGAAGACAAGTGAAGCAGAGAAGAAAAAAAGCTAGCCCAAATTCACACGAGATATTTGTGCAGATCAAGGAGTGGGGAAATACTCCTGAGGTATCCTTTTCCCACAGTTTACACCCTGCCATCATTGACTTCAGAAGGAAAATTATAAGAACTCATAGGATTAAAATGACTCCCCCATAGTCACATAGCTTCCACAAAATGCTGAAGAAACTCGAGGGTGTATTTATTCATTGTTAAAATTACTGCTGAGTTAAAAAGTGAGAAGAATGAGCACTTCTAATATATGTTCAATGATTGTTTTTTATTGAGGGATGAATATACATAGCTATCTAAGAGTCCTGCAGCATATCAGAAAAATTTTTAATAAATAAACAAATTTTTTTATTATACTAACAGTTCTGGGAAAAAAAAACAAGAAAAAAGCATTGGAGATAGAGTCTGTGTATCGTGAAAAAGCATAAGTAGACAGAAGCTGTCTTAAAAAATATTCATTAAATTGATTTTTCATAAATTACCTTTCAGAGCAACTTTGGTATTTGGAAAGTCTGTTCTTCAGAGAATCTAAATTCAGAGAATTGACTTTGAGAGGCTGGAGGCCTCATGAATTGATTCTTTGAATCTACTTAGCCCCCCCTGTTTTTTCATCAACAGTGTTTCTTTTCATTAAAGATGGATTAAAACCAGGAGGAAACATGCTGCAAGAATACTGGCAAATGTCCTAAGCAGACCTTTTCCCCTTTTTCGCAGGTCTGCCTTCCATCCCATTGCTCCTTTGCACACACCACACACAGAAATACACTTCTGACTTAAAGCGCTAAACACTGAGAACATCATCAAAAGAATGGCTTTAAAAAGAACATTACTGAAGAAAAACTAATATTACACATTTGCACCAGGAACTTAAGCCTAAAATTACACTCCTCTGACTAGAGAACAGAAAATTTATGATTCATCTTGGATCTAATAAAAGCCGGCAAATCCTGAACCAGACTCCTTACCCTTGTTCATAAGGGCTTATTTCATATGGCTTCAGTTAATAACAGCAGAATCACAAAAACACACAGGTCCAGATATGTTCACACATTGATATTGCACAAGAATGTGAAACTCGAGATGCAGACCTGAAAAAATAAGGTATATCATATGGACCATATGAATTAGCAAAATTAGCTCTGTTTATGAGAGACACTGCCACATATTTCATACAAAGTGCACAGATAGTACTAGATTAATTTTCCAAACATATGATCTCCAGAAACCTGTACTGAATCCCTTCAGTCTCCTGGTGGGAATTTCCCAAAATAATAGGGACTTACAGTTTGCAAAAGCACTGAGATAATAAGCTCTATTTCAATGAACAGAATTTTTTCTCAGTTAAAAAAAAAGTTATTTAAAAAACACCCAAAAACCCAGATATAATCTTGAGCTATATTCCAAAATAAAATTTAAAAAGCACTTAAGGAAAATATTTTCAGTTTCCAATATCACAGAAGGCAAAAGCTGAAAGCAATTTTTAAGGGGATCATTAAAAGCATTTTTAGAAGCAGTTTCATAATGAATGCATTTCAAAGAAAGAAAAATGTACTCTTTCTTTATAAAAGCTAAATATCCATGTGCAAAATTTTTGTGTCAGAATTACAAAGTCCATCCTGAGAGAACAATTAAAATTATCCAGTTTCGTTTGATCCTGAGATGTTCTGTCAGACACTTGCTAATGATGTCACCAGGGACTATGTAATTCTCTTTGTCCATCATTTTTAGAAGACTGGGTATTAAACATTCTCTTCTATTTCTCCTCAAGGCTTCTGTGCTGGCTGCAGATATGAGAGAGAAGAATCAGTAAGGAAGGAGCTGTGAGAGAACTTCTGTTTCAGCTCATTGCGATTTAGATATTGTCCAGGGGCCAGTGATAAAAGCAAAGGAAGTTTCCTCCATCTCCTCCACTGTGGAAGGAATACTCATATCTCAATCATTTGCAGATAGACTATTAATATTGAGGGAACATGGATTTCTAGAAGTACCCTGTCTTTAAAGAACAAGTCTGCTCAGGTCCTTGGTTCAGCAAGGTGCTCAGACACATACATGATGCATGGGTAAGATAATAATTTAAAACTATCAGCCAGTGGCAGCAGCCAACAGTATCACAGCAGCTGAGGCAAGGCTATGAGATTTTAAGAATGTCCTATGCAGATTCCAAAAGCAGTTTCAGAGCAAAAATCTTGTAGTGATATTATATTACCCATACAGACAGCTCCTATTGTCTCACATGAAATAGTGTTTCCTAATTTCTCTATCATCTGGTTACCAATAATTTTTAATTTCATCTGCTACAAGGAAGCATGATGCTTAAATGAATCAAAGTCAGTCATATTCTAAAATTAATTCCTGTAATGGCTTTATTCATCATTCATTTATATTTAACAAAAAAATTACCCCTCTAAACTATGCACACATACAAAGTTTAGAATAATGCATCTTATTGTTTCCTTACTGCAAACTCTACAAGCAGTATAAATCATGAATAATTTTAGACCAAGGAGTATTCCCCCTGACTTCACTTGGGCTACTCTGACACAAACAGGCACAAATAGATGTCAGACTTGCAGAGTTGGGAGATAAACATGTAATTGAGTTAGAGAAATGGAGGAATATTTAGGCATTAAAAATTAATAATTGCTCAATAAAATGTTAAGTGAGAAAATGCTGATCCATCAAATATGAAATTCCTTCTATTGGAGGGCAAGATTTCTCAATCTGATGCAAAGGAAGACTGTCATGTGGAGAAAACATCAGCAAAGAGAGGTTCACTTCTGAACAATCAGAGCACTTATCTGGGCCACAGGTGCTTAATGCTTGCATCTCTTTTCTCCCTGATTTAAACTAAGAAGCATTAGCTGGACCAAGTCTCTCAGCTGAACTTGCTAGAGATTTCAAACACTCTCAAAGCCAGCTACGCTTCCTCCTGCACACAACATGAAGTGACAAATACCAAAATGGATTCTGGGCTACACATGATTACTACTGGTTCTGTTTCCATATGCTGTAATTCCCTGAGATTGGCATTACTCTCTGAGAAAATTTGAACCTACTCTCTGAGAAAGCACAGTTGCCTCTGTCCTCCTTCCTAAGGACTGTTTATGGCAGGATGCAGCTCCACAACACATTTTCTTTCAGTAGTGAAGCCATCTGAAGTGATCTCTCAGCCATGGCTGCATTTTTCCAGAGTTTGTCAACCCTCTTCCCAAGCCTACTTTTGTTAGTTTTGAGGCCATGCCAAAGGACAGACCTGTGAAGCAATTCCCTCAAAACAAATCCTCCCCAGAGAAGGGATCTCCTGCTCTGAGGCTGAAGATATCATACTCCTCAGACTCCATTAATTTCTAGTTAAAACAAAGTGCTAGTTGTGGGAAGAACATGCATAAAAGTCACATAAGAATGCCATCATCTCCTTCAAAGATCATTTCACCATTTCATGCTGTTTACTGCACTATGTATTGATAGGTAAAAGCTTTTCAGGTTAATATGTCTCTAAAGAGTGGGGTTTTATATGCATGTACTGGTTTTATTTATATATCACCTCACTAAGTAGGTATTGATTTGGGTCTTGAGCAGTGCCTGAATCTTGATTAATATGATATTTTCATTTTTTTAACAGAATAATTACCTACTCCCACAGGTGTCAGAGAGGAGTCAAAGCAATTCTGTTACAGAAAAACTAGTCAATTAAATGGAAACCTTGGTGTTACCGCCTACTCAGTGCGACCAGTAAAAGTTCATACTGGTCCTCTACTTTATTTTTGATAGAATCAAAGAAGTTTGACACCTTATTATTGGTTGCTAAGTCACCATGCCACGTATTTATATTAATTTCTGGATCTTCACTGTACTTTTTTGGAACTGTTTTTTTTTCTAAATCAGGGAAGTGTGGAAATTCAGCACTAGTTGGTCTTCCATGAAAATAACAGTTATGTTTTCTTCCTTTCTTTTGATTTTTACTTAATCTGTGACAGTAAAAAATCATATCAGTTATTTTCTAGAATGTTCAATATGACAAAAAAGAATTCAAGACTCCACCAAATTTCAAATTTTCACCATAGTATTTTGTATAGGAGCTATAAAGGCTCTTATGTGTTTCAGAGGAAATACATAAATATGCCTTGTTTGAAGGCAGCACATAATTTTCTCATCATGTTAGTCCACTGCTAACCTTTTCTGAGAACAGCAGTCACAATTACAACTTGCTTTATTATGCTGAACAAGATAAATTGTTTAGAGTTTTTTTGGATAAAAAGTTATTTCCATTTTCTCAAAACCAATTTACAACAAAATAAGTTATAGAATTTACTAATACTTGCAGAGAAATGCCTTACTTAGCACAATGGGGAAAAGGATACATTTAATTAGGTTCTATTCTTAGGAAGAAAGTAAATACAGCAAATTAATTGAAGGTTTATGTTCCACTGGATGCATCCTTAAATCCTTCCCTTTCAGTTTTACACTGAATATTTTTGACTCTGAGAGAGATTAAATAATTATTTTGATTTACTCAAGTGAGGCAAGACCATTTTCCTTGTTAGTAAGACAAGACCAGAAAAGGGACAAATTTTGGGCAGCACTTCCAATAAAAATGCAAATAAGCAGGAAAGTCCAGAGCTGTGCAACAATAGGAATCAAAGCCTAGAAAAGAAGGAAAGAGTGAGAGAACTGGAGTTATTTACAAGAGCAATAAAAATTTAACTGGCTTCAAATATATGAATATCTCAAAAAAACATAATGTACATAAAAGGCTGTTCCAAAGAATAAAGCAATTTTTTCTCCCTATTCATATTGCCTAGAGGAAGATGTAATGGTCTAAAATTGCAAAAGCAGACTTGTCTTAAACATTAAACAAAAAGGGACAGGTGGGAGCTGAAGTAGATCAACTAATGTGGGTCACTGCCCTTTTTCTAGAGCTGTCTTCAGAACCAGTCCACATCTGCCAAGAACAATGTTGTAGTCATTGACCCTGCTGAGAGGAAAGGACCAACAGGCTGTATAACATTTCAAGATCTTCACAAATCCTAGTCTTTCAATTGCTTTATATTTTCTGCACAGCAAAATTTAGGTTACTTGGGTTTACCAGCAATAGAAAAGACATGGTGCTATGGTCTTTACTGAAGCTTGTAACTTCACAACACATGTTGTATGACCTATCTAGTCCCTTTTCCAGCTGCCAGAACATGTTGCTGCTGTGTCTTCGATCTTTAGTCACAGTTACTGATTTAAGACTTTTCAGATTACAGTTACTCTTTACTTTCTGTGAAGTAATAACCATCTGTTATTCTTATCAAAACTATTTCCTTTTTATGTTATGCTTGCACACCTCCAGAGGTACAATTTGCAGCTTATGGGCATGAGTATACCTGCTACTACTGGCATCCTTAGAAAAACATCCTGTCAGTGATAATTCTCAAGAAATAACCTCCCACAGACAAGAACTGTCATAAAGTTACTATTTCTGGATCATTTGTCTCTTCCATCTCCTCACAGTTCCTAAAGTAAAAGAAAAAAAATAACAAAACAAAATCAACAACAGAATTACATTTATTTTTTAAAAATGGATCCCCAGAGTCTCAGCTACACCCACGTTAACACATTTTTCCTCTTCTTGTTGCCATTAAGAATAGCCTTTCATCTCACTCTGCCATATTCCATGGCTTCTCAATGGCTTAAACAGGAGTGATGGCACCCAACATTTGCCTAGCTTAAAAGCTGTTTAATGTGGTGCAGGCATCCACTGAATATGTTTTGCAGCCTAAATTAGGTCAAAAGAATCTCTTGGTCAAACACCCACATTGATGACTCGGGGTGTGGGGAAGGGAAACAAGAGAGGAGGGAGAGTGTCCCCAGATGAAACCAGACTGAATCTGGTCTGTCTCCTGCAGGGATAGACTATGGCCAGTGAGCCAGTGCCTTTGGTTTCTAGGGTGAGATTAAACTAAAAGATAGCAAATATAAGAGGTTGGAAACATAATGGAGGAAATCACCTCCATTCTTTCTTAAAATTAAAAACCAAGTTAAATTTGCTTTTACTAGTTGCAGCAGCTCTCAAAAACAAAGATTCTGAATGACAAACCTAATAAGGAGTAGCGCCTTAATCCAAGTTAGAGGCAAAGTTTAAAATCTTTTTCTCAGTCCTTTTTTTTCCCCCTAAATAAAGCCTTCAACAAAGAGATTCACTTGCTTGAAACTGTCATTTTCCAAATTTAAGAAAGTCACAAGGACCATTTATCCTTTCCATGACAGTGTATATGCATATGCATATATATATACATATATATATATATGTATATGCTAGAACTACTCCAGTATTTACATGGATGAAAGTACTAATACACTGAAACCGTTTTGTCCACTTGTCAAAAAACAAAATATAGGGAATGGAAGGGAATCACAGTGGGAGAAAGAGAGTTCTGGTGTTAAAATGGAAGGAAAGTCTTCTTGTTTAGATTTGAATCAAGTTTCTGAAAGCTCTAAAAGAAGATTAGATTGCAGTATGCAGAGAAGCTTCCAGAAAGTTCCTATTTGTGGGGCTGCAGCCAGGCAGGATGATAAAGAGAAAGGAGCAGGTTAGGCTCATGTCCAACTTGCTCATGTAGCTATCATTTCATTAATAGATTTTTTTTGGATTATGGGGATTGTTTATATCACTGGATTAAATGAGACTAAATATGATCAAAATCTAATCCTTTTTCTGTGCAAAATTGTTTTTGAAAATTATTTTGGAAAAAATTACAAGAAGTAAACCTTTCTCTAGAGAGCTCTATCATTTCCTGCAGAAACTCTAGTTTCCTGCAGGAGCTCTCACAAAATGACAGCAGCTGTCAGGGTTTAAAACACTGCATCACACACATCCAGATTTGCTCTGAGCAGAACAAGACATGACAAGGCTACAAATAGCCAGTGGCCTTTTCACACACTGGGCTTCAGCCCATGGAGGCAATGCAGGAGTTTTGATGGAAATTATCCAGCACAAGCACAGATTTCTGTTGCCATAGTAGATACTGAGCTTCTACCTTAGCTGCAGACAAAGGCTGAGAAAACAAATCAAGCCCTATTCCAATGTTTATTCTCTGATGCAAACAAAATAACCTATTGTGTTTACACACATATAGCCTGGCATATTTTGGCATTTGTCAGGGTTTTTTTTCTTTTCTGTGTATCAGTTTGGGTTTTTTCCACTGACTTTCACTGCCTATGGCAAAGGTTTGGTAAACATACAGGAGTGAGTAGCCTTTTATATTAATAGACAATTTTCATTTCACAATAAACTGAGGAGTTCTTACAATCTAGCCAAACATTTTAGTGTTTGAAAACAGATACACTTTTGGAAAGTTTACATTTTAAGGAAAATAAATGTTTCTTGTTTTTATTGCTTGTGATTTAGGAATAGTACTCTCCAATTCAGTTCCCTCATCAAAACTCCCCCAAACCAGGTGCTGCTCACTCTCTCTCCTGCTTCCCCTCCCCTTACTGCTCCTGGGATGAACTTGAGAACTGGAGGCACAAAGTGAAAACCACAGGCTGAGATCAGAAGTGGAAACAGCAATTAGATAAGAAAACAAACAGTAACAGCAACAGTATCAATAACAAAAGGTATAAGACAAAGAAAGCATTTACATGGAAAGTAAAACAACACTGGTGCGTTTTGTGCTCCACAATGAGAGAGTCTCCTACTCCTGCCCCTCACAAGGGACATGAGATGGTATCCAATAATATTAGGGCCTGGCCAAGCCCACTTCCCAGCTACCATAAAATATTAATCCTGTCCTGGCTGAAACTAGGACGCTGCTGTGTCTCCATAGTGAGTAATATTGACTGATGCAGTAACTATAGGGAAGCAGGACACCCATTATGCAGCATTTTAATGACACCTATTAGCTCCTACTGCTTTCAACAAAAATGTTTTAGCAGGTCTGGGACTGTGTCCAGGCTACCAAGGGTTAACACATGTTCTGAAATCACTGGATTAGCTGATGCTTTTGCTGTGTTGCAACAGTTTTGTGTGCCTTGTCACACGTACCTCTACCCCTAAGAAAAAAGCTAACCACAGGAATGAACAGGGAAGTTTGCCATCTTTTCCTAAACCCAACATTAAAGTTTGGCGCAGCAAATGTGATATTTTTTTCCTTAAAATGTGAACTTCCCAAAAGTATATCCTTCAGATGTGAGGACTAGCATCTCCAAACTATTCATTTAATTTGTCCTCCCACTCTCACTGCTCCTTGCTCTGCCTGTATGATGCAGAAACAAAAGAACAATATATGAGAGATGATATGCACAGTACCTTCTTGGAACAAAATCATTACTCATCCACTCTGGACTGCTTGGAGACAAAGAGGAGGAAAACAGCGGCTGTCATCCCTGTTCAGAACTCATTTGAACTTTTACCCATGGTCTGGGAGGGAAGTGAGGTAGGTTCTACAAAAAACACCACCAAAACATATTAGAAGTTAAACCAAATTTCACTCCTCCTCTGGAGCTGCCGTTCTTACACAGCATGCAACTCTCTGCCTTATCACATGGCATTTTATAAAGGCAACGTTATCTGTCAGCACAAGGTGCACAGGGAATTTTGTTGCATTGTTTGGTGCTCATTGCCCAAAAACAACCTCACTGCTGAAGGCAATAAAGAACAAAAGGCATGAGCCAAAACTGACTCTTTCATTTCAGCAGGTAAGTTAAAGAGCACTTCTGATATGGCTCCCAGAGCAGAGCAGGTCAAATGCATCAGCAGCTTTGGCTTTTTCAGATGGATCCAAAGATTGTCTCAATAGCCAAGTAGTCAGATCACTTCTTCAGTGTTTACAGACTGAATGTCTGCACTTGGGGACCTGGAAATCACACCTCACATCTCTGAAGAGAGATGGGTTTACACAAAGAGAAATGGGTGCACTCAGTGTCTTCCAGAACAAAACCTACTCTGTGCTGGATAGTGTCCTCTTCACCAACACAGCAATGCTCCCCTCCTGGCCTGGTGGGGAGTGCAGGTCGGACACAGCACCTGCACTCCCTTCTTTGATGCAGGGAGCTTTTGAATAGTTACAAAGAAAATAAATGAACTGAAAGACTCCAACCTGACTTCAGACAAAGGGCTATGGAGGATGGAGTGCTCTTCAGAGTCTGAGAGCCATGCAGTCCCTGTGCCTCAGGTCTGCCCCAGGCTGAACACCCTGGCTCTAGGATGCAAGGGGAGGCAGCAGCTGCTGAAGCTTTTCCCCAGCTATCTCCAGACAGCATGTTGCTAAACAGAAAACATTTTTCCCTTTACAGTCTCTTCCTCCAGACAGAAATCCTGAAGAAGCTCAAACATGGTTGGAGCCAAATCTGTCCCCTTTGTCCCCCCAGTTAGGCTGCCAAAGAGAGAAAAGAACAAATATTTACTCTGCCTTTGTTTTATGCCCTGCCATCCACTTCTGCCTGAGCAACGTCCACAGGGCAGTATCCAACACCAACAGAACCAGGCTTTGTCGCTGTGCCAGCAATGCTCAAAAGCTTTCTGGCTGCCCAGATAAGAATAAGACCTAATGTGATCCTAAATTAGCAGCAGAAGCACTTATTTCTTTCTCACTGAATGTATCCTCAATGGCTCTATAAACATCCTGCTTTTTACATAAAATGGAGATATTTGTCTGTCCATAAATTTATGATTTGCATCACCAGAAGAGAGCAGAATCTGACAGTAGAAGAGTGAAGAACAAACAATTGTGTTCAAAGTATCTACAGCTTTGCTGCTTGTCTCTTTTCTTTCACTGAAGAGCTCAAACAGTTAAGGAGAAGTGCTATGTAACAGATCAAGCCATGACACTTGCAAAAAAATCTCAGATTTCTTAGAAGTTTAAAGAGTAAAAACAAATAATATTGTGCAAGATAAGAGAAAAAAATAGACAAAGTTCTCAGATTTTCACATGCTTAAGGACATAAAAAATTGCAGAATACATCTAAGATCCAACAGCAAAACAACAGAAAAACAACACAGCCAAAAGCTCTGAGAAGACATTATCATACAAAGCAAATAGACCATATTTTGCACTGACTTGCAACTAAAATATCAGTTTACTTAACTTTAGAATTTCAATTTCTCTGAAAGCACAAAGGTTTTTTCAATACATTCAAATAAATTTTAAAATGCTGATGTTTATAAAATTAGATAAAATCACATACTTTTTTCAGCATCTTAAATTTTGCACAGATATTTCAAAAGGGTTTTCTTAAAACAGTCTTTATGATTTGGCTCTTCTATCTCCTATAGAAATAAAGGGTAGCTCAGAGACAGCAATGAGACTAACAAATCATGGCAGGTCAGGTGACTTGAAGAGAAAAAAACTTTACTATGCCAGAACATTTTTTCACTTTTCAAATATTTTTCCTATCCCAAACTGGAATGCAATGGTGGAATCCACCAAAATTGTATGACCAAACCCTTCACCTCAAAAATGTGCTTTGAATTCATTCAAATTACTTTCACTAAAACATCAAATTTTTAAATTTTTGACCAGATTTCATTTTATAATAAAAGGTTCCTTATGACAATGAAGATTTGGAATTTGAAAAAATCTCTAAGGAGAATTTTTTTCTGTTTTTGCCTTTTTCTCAAATCTGTTTTCAAAAAATGGCATTTTGCCACCATCATGTTATTCTGCCACTAAATTTCACCTGAGACAAGGCTTTGGAATATACTAGGAACCTATTCTCCTGGAATCTATGTTATTACACCTGGGTGAATGCCATCCTTTTTGATTCTCCCCATCTTATCTGTTAAGATAGATAATTTCTCTTGTTATATCATTCCTCACTATACACCAGAAGTGCACTGATAAGTAATCTGAATAACTTCATCACACTGGAAGTGTGACCAAAACACAACAAGGAAGTTCTCTGGGGACACTTTATAACTTTGTTAAAAGCATAATGAGAAATGAAGCATTTTTTTTAAAAAGATATTAAAACAAATACATTGAGAATATTATCTTTATCCATTAAACTGTGAGCATGCTGGGTTAATAATGTACTGAATAATAGTATAAGGGTCTCAGTGGGAAAAATAATGCAACTTAAAAGGCTTTTCTAGTCTGGAGGATACATTACTATTTTATGGTAATTCTTATAAACACAGGGAGCTGGTGAATATATCTTCCCAAGAGAAGAATATTCATGGACCTTGTCATCAAGCCTTTTTTTGCACAGTACAAATCAGTAAATCTTGAAAAGGGTAAACCATAAGGATGAAATGTGTAATTTGGAGATGCATGTATACATCCCTCCTGTAAACCCTGTTCTGAGATTTCAGGACTTACACCCTGCTCCAAAATAAAGTTTATGTGATATGATCTTAAAAATTAAAGCATGCACCCTTGGACGCATTTACCCAGCAGCTGACCCTTCGAATTACTGGTTTGATGAAATTTTTATGTTATTTCATTCCAGTTGGTAATGAGCACCAATTACAAATCAGCAAACTGGATAAAATCAGTTTTCAAAGATGAGAAGCTGACTAGCCATGTGGGTTGGGTAATTCACCAATGCCCATGGCTGGAAACCATTTCCACAGGAAAAGGATAGGGATATTCCTCTTCCCTTCACTCTGATGTCTGGAGTAGAGGCTTTCTGGCTGTCAGAAGAGCTCAGAGGGCTCAAACTGCTCACCTGAGCACAGGCACCAGGAGTGCTGGGTGGACACAACCACTTGCACCACATCTATGTCTAAATGCTTCAGTCAAAAGCTGAGAATTTACTTCAGTCTAAAGCTGAGAATTTGCTTTAGCCAAGGGTAAATATTCTCACCCAGACTTCTCACTGTGTTAATGAACTCCCTGAGCTCATCTCCAATATGACGGAACTCAAGATCAGAACTTTTTGCAGCACCTGACTTTCAGGCCTCTGTCCTTCATACAGTGTTCACAGCCCTCCTGTCCTCCAAAGCCCAAATCAGTGTCTCAGAGAGGATACACAAAGCACCGAGCTCTAGAGGGAGCTGACTGCCTAATCAACAGAGAAATTCCCCTGAAAAAGAAAGGACAGGAGATCTTAGGCAGCTCTGGGAATTCATAACACAAATCCTGTTTTGAAGGTTGGCACTTCCTACCTGTATATGACAAAGTGACTGATATAACTAGTTGGGCCTTCTAAAGCCTACACAAAAAGGGGTCTAAACTTGAAGTGGAATCTATACAGGAAACACCATGGTCAGGAAGGCAGATTCCCCAGACTGAGGCTCATCCCCTTACACTGTCAGTGGGCTATCCCAGAGGCTTTAGACATTTTATAAGAGCATGTCTCTATTACCTAATAACCACTAATACAAGCCCCAAAACCTGTGGTAGTTACAGGGCAAAATTATTAGACATCTGTTTCACTGGAAACCCGACATTAGACCTTTCCTAGAAAAGTCTCTAGAGTTTTCTGACTATGTATCTCATTAAAGGAAACTAGATTTTACCTCTCAGCTCGTTCCAGTCTTCTGATGCTGCCCCTTCCTGTGATAATGGCCTTGGCCAGATCACAGTATCAAGGCTGGATCTCCTCCCTGCAGACAAGCCCAGTGTACATATTTAGGAGGCAGATGTCCCTCCCACTGCTGAAAGACTGAAACACCTGCTCTGCACTGGGCATGGAGCTTGATCCACTACATAGTCCTGAGGAAGCTTTAAGCTACCAGCAGAGGGAGGGCAAAAAAGGCATAATGATAATTTCTTGATGAAATTCCAAACATTTTTTGATGAATCCCAAACATATTTGCTCAAAGGACAGAAACCACGCTTTGTTTACAGTAACACCATTAAGCATGCACATGCACAGAAGAAGAGTCTGGGGAACAGCAGTGTTCAGAAACTAAGCAAATTCACAGTGCAAACTGTACTATGTGGCACAGATGGAGATCTGAAGGGTGGCAGCTAACTCTCCCTTTCCAGGCCACATCTATGTTCCTGCTGTGTTTCACTCCAGTCTTCTCTTAAAAATAATATTTTTTTTTCTTTCTGTGACTGTTATTTTTTTAGTTAAATTTGGGGTTTTACATGCAATTTCAAAATGGAGGAAAAGTCCTTTTAATAGTACTTGATGGTTCTCAAAAAACGATGCAGGGGGAGATAGTACACAATCTCTCCATCATCAGCTTAGATACATCTCGCACCCTCTACAAAGTTTAACTTTTCAAGTCTGTTACACTTACTATGCTTCACAAACATTCCTGATACTGAAAAAAAATTAAATTTTGCTGAGGAATAAGAGAGTGTTTTCTCCTCTAGAGAGCCAAGAATGACAAAGACACAGTGAAAATATTTTTGACATATAAGGATATGTTTCAGACATCCTTCTGTAGTTGTAAGCATTATCATAAGCAGCTGAAATATTTTCTTAGATGTCCATGCTTATGAGCCTTTAATAACAGCATTGTAGGAAGAGATTTCTCAATTTCTGACTTCTGAATTCATAATTTAGAACAGAAGATAGCAAAAGACTGTGAATCTCTGAATGTAATACCCTTTACGTATATGGTACAAGCCTATAATCCCAATCTCAACAGTTAAATTAATCTGTAATCTTTCATTTAATTAACCAATTAGTAATTAAGATTCAGACTTATTTCTCTTATTGGTCCTCAGATTTATGAAGTCATCATATAATTCACATCTACTCTTCTGAAGGGTTTATGAAGCAGGTTTCTAATTGCCTAAAAGGCCACTAATAACATATACTGTTTAATTGCAAAGAGGAAATATTGATAATCAGTTCAACAAGCCTCTTGCATGTTCCCCATTCAGTTTACAGCAGCCAAGAATGAGATTCATCTCTAATCTAATTCATCAGTAGAGCAAACATCTGAAACTTCTATCTCATTTAGAGAAAGTAAAGAAACAAATGCAAGTAAGTTCAGGACAGAGCAATTATAACTGTGGACATCCATTTGAAACAAAGAATGTTCTTTTAGACCACACCTAACTGTAAGACTCAGACTTTAACATCAATTTTCATCACTTAAATATGAATAAAAAAAATTAATAGTACTTGTCATCAAGCATGTACAATAAGGAATAAAACCATAAAAACTACTTAAATCTACAAAGATCCCTGTAGGGAGATTATTCTGGAAAAGGTAAGGTGACTTTAAACAACTGATATATATGAAATAGTATCTATAATCACTGTGCTTATCTAGGTCTTATGTCCCTTGTTTAGGAGCATTCTTCATTCCTTTGCTCAGTGATGACTCAGTCTCATCAACAACTACAAACAATTGTCTCAAGGAAGCGTCAACAGGAGAATAGTGAAGATGTCATGCACTAAAGAAAGAGGGATGTGTTCTGCTAAAACTGCTAAAGCTGTAAAAAATCCTCTTGTTTAAACTGAGCCACTGGATCCCCTGCACCATGTCTTCCTGATAAAATGGAACAAGAACTGGATGGAGGCTTCCACCACTTATTTAGTAGCAGAATCACCGAGACTGAAAAAGCCCAATCTGCCAGCTGCCAAGTCCTACATAGGACCACATCATCATAAAATCTCAAATGGCAATGGGAAATTGCTTGTGAATTCTGTGTATAGTTTGCAGAACTTCTGAGGGTAGTTCAGGAGCTATTACCTTCTCAGGTTTCTCTGTGGCATGGGGAATCCTGTACTGTGCAGTGAGTTTCCCAAGACACTTTAATTTACATACTGAAGTTGCATGGCTACATCTGCAAGTATTTACATTTCCAGTGTAGTTAAAAAACAAAAAAATGGCTTAAAGGAGCTATCATCTAATTTTTGTTACTGGAAAACCATACAAGAATACAAGAATATTAAATACAAGAATATTAAATGAATAATCAAACTGAATAGTCTTTCTAAAGGAAGGTAAGAAGGAAGTAGAAGAAGAGAGTATCTCAAAAGTACCAAAACAGACAAGCAAAAACAAAACAAAAAGCCCAACCTAACAAAAAACCCCCAACCAATAAAGCAAAGAAAAACATAAAGAAAGAGGAACTATATATAGAAAGCAAAAGAAATATTTTCCCATTACAGTGAGCTTTGCACAGACCATCCCCCACGAGTGTGGCCAACTAAAACTAGTCCTGAATTAAAGACCATTTGGTGTTTTCTTCAGGACATTAGAAGGAACAAATGCAGCTATAACTTCCTTGTATTTGTGTTGTTTTCTGAGACTTTTGATTTACCCATGTATTCTCCTTACTTGGAATCACAGGGAAAATAAAAAGGTAGAGGGCCTGCCGGAGCCCTGCCCTTGGAGCAGTTGACATGACCCAGAGGATGCTGGTTTGGAGCCAGAAACAAAGGGAGACACAGCAGTGGCTGCCCAGGGATGAGGGTGTCAAGGTTTGCCAGTGACACTCACTCCTCAGGGGTAGGGTAACTTTTCTTGCCTGAGGCAGCAATGTCATGTTGGTGATTTGGCACCCCAGTGCTACAGTGATTTACAGATGTTCAGGTATTTTCCTGAAAGAAGCTGGTTTGTTATAGTTGCTCACAACAGATCCTCAAGAAAACCTCTAGCCAGGGGAAATCCTCAATTTCTGAAGCAGAGATTTTTGTCTTTCTCATTTTCTGCCAGTCTCTACTTGTAACAAACAAGTAGGATGAGTGGAAGGAGGAGTATCTCACAGAGAAATGCACAGGCAGCACTGTCAGTGGGATGCTTTTGCAGAGAGCCCCAATAGCTATTAAATATTTCCAGTAAATTTCCTCTCTAGATGATTAATCATTTTCTGACAGGTTCAGTACTGAAGAGAGTGACTTGAAGACAGACATAAAATAAAAAAATTCTATATGGCAAAAGATGCAAGCCCTTAAAAAGTTAGGCCAGGAACAAACCCTTAATTACTTTGTGCATTTTTGTCTGTTTAATTGCTCAAGCAATATTCAAAATATAGAATACAGCAGGGTAAAAAAAAAGAGTGTGGAATTGGAAATGGAACAAAATTATAAAAACATGACTTTATATAATATAAATATTTTATAGCAAAATTGTTGGTCGCCATCTGGGATTTATAGACACAAACTCACTGTTTATTCACATTTCATCCTCACTTAGATTTATATGACCAAAGATATTTTTACTGTAGTCAAGATTTGCTTATTAGTCCAATAACAAGAATATTTTGTGTTTGCTCAAGGGACTACTAAGACTTGTTAATCACAGACTTTAGAATGAATTCTGCATTGGCCTTTCCATGGCTGTGTAAGGAAATGACAACAGGCATTGCACACACTTGCACTGAAGTCAGAAACCTCACTGGTTTGTATAAAAATGGTTATTTGCATTAAGAAATTTCCTTATTAATGATGGGTTCATCTTTTGTCTCCCCTCATTTTTTGTCTAATGTTATTGATACGCTGCCATAGAAGCAATAAAAACAGTTTACAAACCTGTCTCTAAGCATTGTTAGCACTGGACTGACAGACATTTTTCCTAGACTCCTGAGGGCTACTGAGCTATTCTGATCCTGCCTGCATCACTTGCTAACAATTGCTATTAGTTCTGTTTGTGTCTAATTACTTCATGGCCACCAAAAAAAAAAAAAAAAAAAAATAAGCACATATTTTTGTTTGATATATAAAACTATCCCAAAGTTTAGAGTGGCAAAATGTGTGTTTGATATATAAAACTATCCCAAAGTTTAGAGTGGCAAAATGATTGATGAAATAAGATGCGAGCCACCAGCTCTGCACCAAAGGAAGCAAGTGTTTCTATTTAAAGAGAGGCACCACAGCTCTGTCTCTGCTGACTGCACACACCATTGCACAAAGGAGCAACCTCAGAAGAAATGTCGAGCAGCAGAGGGCTCCACACAGGATTGACATACACTAAGGTCCAATAAAATCATTATGATAACCCAGCCTGATCTCTGAAATAACAGAACCATATTATGAAAAAATAAAACCCTAAACTGCTCCTAGTTCAAGGTGTTTTGGACAAGCAACCGAGTTAAGCCAGAGTTTGAAACAACTGTCCTTTTCTGAGGTGTTCCAGTACAAGGATTGTGTACTTCTTTGTCTCTACCAGCAAAGCAGATGGGGACATAGCTTATTAGTTATCAGACCACTCTGAGCAAGAATTTAATAGTCCACTTGTCTGCAAGGAGAGTTTAAAATTAAAAATACTTTTGCTTCTGCCAGTTTCAGTTTTTCCCTTACTACGTATTGGTATGGAAACTGCCATAAATGAGAAAAAAATTGTTCATGGAGCAACAAAAGCTGGAGTTGCAGAACTTTGGTGAAAAGGCTGGGGAACTCAACTGGGAAGGCTTAGGAAAAAGTGAAAGGTCTTGGACAAGGATTATGTTGCAAGATTGGGCAAAGGACCTGAATTAAATGGGAGGGTCCTGGGCACTTAGTTGAGGTCAGGTATGTCTGGGCGGTCTGGAACTGAAGAGGCTGAGGAGGAAGGACAGAGGGAGACACAGGCATCTTCTCTCTGCATCATCCATCTGCAACTTGTGCTTGGAAGAGATGAAGCGTGCTGAGGATTTCAGCCATGCTCCCTCCACTCCCCTTCCCCACTTGGTGCCAGGGCAATGGCAGCTCTGAGCTGGGGATGTGTTTGATATATTATTTTGGCAGACTGAACACAGAACTCAGCCAGGAAGCAGACATTGCCTCCAGAAGGGGAAACTTTAATGAGAGGTGTTTGTGAAGCAACCATTCAGACTTCTTCAGAGCTCTGAGCTGGAAAACAACTGTAATTTATCCTTCTCTTCCCAGCACAAGTGCATCTGTCCTTTACAAATTCAGACTTGCTTTGTTTTAATTTTCTTTGTTTATGTTTACTTAAGCTTCCTCTCCTCTAAGAAAACAGTATTAAAAAAAATTCAATCCACATAAAAGAAAACAAACCCAATTAACATTTTAAGCAAAGCATTATGTGACAAGACATTAACCCGAAAATGAAAGGTGGGCAAATGCCTTTCCCTGAAAAAATTGCAGTGTCAATGCTTTCAGCTGGACTACCTCTGCCATTGGATAAGTAGATTCAGATTACCAAAGAAGCACAAGCAAAAATATTTTCTCTGTGCTCTTGTATGATGTTTATTTCTGAAATAGGTTTGCAAACTGCCTTGTCAAATTCACAACATATACAAAAGAAAAAGTCACGTGGTAATTACTACCCTTGAACACAGACCTGCCTGAATTTAATGACTCAGTCCCACACAGATCTTTAGCTATCTTTATTTTTTGAAGGTGTTTGGATAAAGATGCTGTTGCTATCATTCTGCTGCTGATTATTGTTATCACAAATAATGTCAGGCATGAACAGTGGCTCTCAAGCTCCTTAAATGTGAAACCAGGTTTAGCAGTCTGACTATGTTTCCTACTTGAGATAGAATACCAATGATCCCCATCTCCTACAACTAAAGTAAGGTTCTTGCAGAGAGAAGAGGGTGTGGGCAGGCAGTGCCACTGCTGCTCCTCCATGGATGCTGCTGTGCTCCTGCAAGGGCTGTAAGCCCTTGACTGAAATAATGATTTTGCTTCCACTTCATTCTCAACAGCTGCTTAGCTTGAGTCTTTGCCTCTCTGCCTCTGATTGCTTTTTTCTGCTTTTCCTCAAGTAGTTCTCGGCATCAAAAAAAAAAACCAAAAAACCTTATTTCTCCCAATTAAGAGCCTAACTAAAATTCTAGCATGAAAAAATAAGCAACTTTTTTAAAGAAAGGAAAAAAAAAATAACAAAACCAGAAGTGTTCCTCTGTTAGAAGAAGGAATACTAAACTCAGCCTAGTTCTTTCACACTCATGACATGAATCATTCTGCTCCCATGCCAGTACTTGACAATTTCACACTGAGATAAAATATGAAATAAATATGTAATACAGTAAAAGGAATAAACAACTGGTAAAAAAATGAATTTAATTTTCAACATGCATGCAATAGGGTTTCCAATAATTAAAAAGCCCTAAAAAATATTTTTGAAAAGCATTACAAGTATTTCAAGATAATGTTAATATATATAGAACCAACCCACAGAATGAGCCATTTATAGCATTGATGAGTAACAAATGGAATGTATAATGAAATGATTATTTAATTAAAAATTATCTAGTTAAGAAATATCTACACTTACAAATTACATACTTTGGGATTTGGAGGAAACTCACAAATTGCTCACTCACTGTGAAAGAGTTACATGTTTCATAGCCAGCCAAGAGGAGAGGATGACCTATCTCATGGAGTCAGGCAGTAGGAGATAACTAAAGTGGGGAAGAAGGCAAGGTCCTAAACCAATCCCAAACAGCAAAATCAGCTGCATTTATAGTACTGTCTAGACTCCTTTAGACCCAGTAAGAAGGTACTGCAATAATACTCTTCATGAGACTCCACTCCAATGGCATGCAGAGATGTCTTAGTCGGACTAGACAGGATCCTTCTCACCTGACTCCGACTGTCTGGAAGTGCTTATGACCATTTCTGTGGGTTATATGGGTTCTTCTGTGTCTGAGACACATCCTGAGGATATTGAGTCCCATCCAAAACGATTTCAGGAAGAGGTTCTTGCTTTCCATGCTGTATCATTCCTCCACATATCAAGCTCTCAGAAAGTTGAGAGAAGTCTGGTCATGGAATGTGTCATGACAAGGTTCAACTGCCCTGTCCACAACACACATTTTTTCAGTCATAATTTTTCACCATGATATATCTCTATTTGGATCAAAATAAGGGAAGTATAATGAATATTTTTAGCTACAGATAGCCTCTTCTCTATCTAAAAAATATCTATTTTGTATAAAATTCTGAAGGGTTTTTGACAAGTGAAAACATATTAGCTGCATATTTACTGTGAAAAATATCTACTGTGAAAAACAGAGTTCAGCAACCAATAATTGATACATTATGAGTGCATAATTTTCAAAAAAAGAGTTATTTTCATACATATTTATTTGCTGACTTTGACGGATGAATAGAAATAGGAATTTGATGGATGCATTTCTGCCCCAGATTTTTTGAACCATATGTGATACTTAGAACATCCTTTAAAAACTCACTTGTATCTGTATAGACAGTCCTACATAGTTTCTACAAGCAAATAAATAAATTTGAAGAATAAATAAATAAATGTTGAAGAATGAGGCAGATTGCAGAATAAGCCTTTTGTATTCCTAGTATTTCATGTCAATCAGGTGTAATTAGCTCCAGTTGAGGTTCTGTTATGTAAGTTGTAATGTTTGTTCAAGGATCCTCACTACAGAGCTGATAAATGTTGTTCAGCAAAGACCAGACCAAGAAAAGCATGGTTTCAGGGTCAAACTAGTTTGAAACTGCTGCATATTTTATGGAAGCAGACAGCAGATTAAATGATTTGTCATGACCTCGAAGAGGTTCTCTTCCATCCCATTTGTGGCCTGCTTGACTACCTAAAGAACTTGTACTGTGTTAGTCCAAGCCGGTTCACTAGAGGTGGTTATTAAAAGCAGTGTCAGTTCCCAAACCAACTGCTCAAAACCATGGTATGAAGCTCAGCTCTTGCTCTGTCTCCCTACAGTCTTTAATCAGGAACAGTGCCTTCATTTTCTCCCCAAGCTCCCGTAACCAGGGCTCAGCTGTGGCTTTGCTCCACACCTCAGTACCAACCTCTTGCATTAATTGCAAGGGACTGAAGGAGGCCCCTAGGTACAAGTACTCTTAGAATTTAGAAGGTTTAAAACATTATTATGGCAACTTCTCCAGTCCATATGTGCAATTGACACCTTTATATACATTTCCAAGCACAGTAACTAAAACACAATTAGACAACAAAATTTAAATTAGACAACAGACCTTAAATTAAAAATTGATTAAACATTACACTATTGCAGTTCAATTATAGGAACAGAGAAATATTTCACTGTGTTTATGAGTAACTGTAAAATTTCTAAAACTGATATTGAGCTTGAAAGATGATTCGATTAGGTTTTTGATCTCAGTAGAATTAAACTCCATGTGACATATTAAATAGGCCAGGTAGAATTCCTGTAAGCATATAATTAATGTTGTGAATATATTTGGATTTGATCAGCCGAAATGCAATATTATCTCAAATATAAACTATGTTTACTAGGCAGCATATTTATGATGCCGAGTTACTGAATCTGGCACAGCAGTTCTAATCAAATCTGGTACTGATATTGTAATACATAAGAAACAGACCAATGAATCAGAATTACTTCACATCAGAAGTGCACAAATTACTTCTAGATGAATGGACTGAGATTAGTTCTATGCCAACCCCCCAACTATCTTTTTTTTCTGGCACTCCTTTTCCTGCCGTGTGGAGAGAAGAGTACCCACCAAATAATGGTATCTCAGGCACCTGCTTACCTGACAGGTCTGTGCTATGTTTGGGCTCTCCATATATTCTAACACAAAACTGCATAGATGTCCAGAAGGTTATGGGCAACATTTTGCTATGGTGGGTGTGTGGAATTGCAATTATTACAATAAATTACAATATTACAATAAATTATTACAAAAAATACAATAATTTTTTAAATCCACACTGTCCTTGCACATAAAGTTCTAAAGGTCAATATTAAGTCTGAAGACAATATCCCACTTAGTTATGGGGCATTTCAACTCTAGACACAGATTGTGATACACAAGGAACTAATTTAGACCTGCCCTATCATCTATACTTGCTAAATTCTCCTCTGAGCACAGCTGAGCTACCAGCTGCTTAAAAAATAGGGCAATCCCAAAGTTCATGTGCAGACATGGTTTGTCAGAAAAAAACAGGGAAACACCAAAAAATCCTCTAAAGTTGTGTTTTCCTGAAAACACATCTAAGTTCTGAATAAGTCTGCATATGCAGAAAATCTCCAGAGCATAAAACATAGAAAATGAGCAAAGAAATTAGGGCCAGTGTTTAAAGTGGTAAACCTCCTGAGGTAAAAGGATTTTTCTCTTAGACAATGGTCCCAATTTCTTTGCAAAAAGAAATTCTGCTGAGTGAAATCTGGTCAGACCAGAAAGTCTTCCATGTAAACAGGCTCTAGATCTGGAATCTCATTTTTGAACACAAAACATTTTATTTATCTTCAGCCAAACAGAGGAAATCTTAGTCAAAACCATCACATACGATGGCAATCCAAATGAATACTATCAGGCTTTTGTAACATGAAATTTTCATACAGAAGAATGTCAAAATTTTTAGATAGGTAATTTACTCATCAGAGATAAAGATTCTAGTCAATTAAAGTATGTGGAGGTTCACGTTGAATACTGAACATGATTTTAATAAAAGAAAAAATACACTGTGATCAAAAATCACACTCCCTCTTTTTTTAAAACTTTCAAAACTTACTTTCATATTATTGGGTTTTTAAAAAGGCTATGCTTAAATCCATTTTGTTCGAAGTAAAGAAACTCTTTTACTTACTCTTTTATTTAAGCCAGTTTTATTTAAGACAAATTTTAAAAAATTGGTTCTTCCAGGAAAAAATAAAATTATTTAAGCTATTCACTTTGCTTTAAACATTTTGAAGCAGGAACAATTTGGAAAACACTGGAGTGAAGACAAAGAGGTACTCTTTGCAGGAGAGAAATCAGCCCCAGGCAAATCAGCAAGGGGAACTTCAGCAAGATGGGGAGGAAATGCATGGCACTGAAATTTCTTCTGGATAGCCTCTGCCTGTGAGGCTCCTACGAAGACCAGCTGTTTGTAAAAACTGTTTTGCTTGGCAGAACTATAAAACACATACTGAGTTCTCCAAGGATGGGGTTGATCCCAGCTGAATCCTAAAACTGCTTTGTGCAGAGGCTAGCATTATCAGTAGCAAATGAGAAACAACCTGCTTTGGATTTTGGTTTTTTTTTTTTTTTTTTCCAATTAAACAATGCAGGATATTGGTTGGTTTGGTTTGGTTTGGTTTGGTTTTGAATTGGTTTTTTTTTGTTTGGGGTTTTTTTGAGGGTTTTTTCCTTTGTTTTTTTTGTTTAATGAGCATGAAGCTCTTCATATATTACCAACACCAGGTTTGGATATAATTCCCCCCATCTCCACCAGGTTACCACTTGCCTTACATAATGTTTTTCAGAGCTGGAGTGGCCACAGAGACAGAATCGCAGAATCCTGTGATCAACACGGAGGCAGAGGGTGAAGCTGTGTTAATCTTCTCTCACTGCACATCTATTCCCATCCCTGCAGACAAAACAGGGTAGTTGGTCTTGTTTTTGATCAATAAATTTCTCTTTTATTTTCTCATCAACTTGATCAGCACATTTTTCATTCAAAAGCAATCACAAAGTTTCAATGGACTTTTCCATAAAGAAACTCAGAAGCTGGCTCTACTAATCCATTCAAATGAACTTCAGACTGGCAATGATTTCAATTAGACCATTTTGCAGATAAAATCAGGAAGAGCTCTTGCTTGATTAAGACCAGCCCTCCCCAAGCCAGGCCACAGAATTTCATTTTTATTCCTGTACTGGCCCCACACTTTTCCATTAATGACACATCTGAAGTGCAACTCAGTTTGTAACATTTTTCATTGGGTTTTATTTTAAAGGAAAAGCAGTGTAATACCTGTTTTTCTACACACCAAAAAATGCAAAGTCTCAGAGATATTTTTGTGGGTTGGAGTCTAAAAATGCAAAGCTGGTCTCTATGAAACCAACATTTTTCTCCAAGAGATCAGTCTTAGCAGAAAAACAGTAGGTGAAAAACTGAAGGAGAAAACATACTAAGGACAATAAAAACATTTTTTGATTCAAAAAATTGTGTTCAATTGCATATTTGTATTTTATTTTTTACTGTATCTTTTCCCAAATAGTGCTGGGAGGTTATGCCCTATACATTACACACAGTATTTTACAAGGGGTAGCCAGTTAATGCATAGGTTCCTAGGGCTGCTATGCCTTTGGCTGACAGCATGTTCTGATGGTCAGTGTTGACATGTGTTTTGGTAGTAAGTACATGCAACACATAATTATCTATTCCTTTATGCCAGATGCTGGCTCCCCTTCATGCCCTTCAGCAGAGGATCTCTGTTCCTTGGGTTACACCATTGGCATTGGCATCAGCTGCCCAGGAACAACAGGGCTCAGCCCAAAGGCTTTATGACCATTGGGAAGAAATGGCATTCCCAAGCTGGACAGCAGGCTGCACCACACACACTGCTGAGACCCACAGCAGAGCAATAGCTTCTTCCTGGCTCTGTGGAGAAGGCATGGGACACCCTTAGGGCCAGTCTTGCAGTGCATGAAGGATGCAAGCCTTGCCCTCTTTCTCCTCCAGCTCCTGACACCAAAAATTCCAGCTTCAAAGCTGAGTGTTGAAGAGAAGAATGTAACTGCCCCACTGAAGATCATATTGCAGTGTGTACAAAACATGATTGGAGATGCTAGGGTAAAAAGTACTCATAATTCAAGCCTGAGGCAAGCACCTGTCTCAGAAAGTTCAGCACATGCAATAAAAGTTTGGAAAGCAATACCAAATAAGGATCTCTTCACAGAGGGCAGCTGATACCTCCAATTTCCAAGGTCAGTCCCAGTACATGCATAGCATTATTTTCTTCTGCCTTCTCAAGTATCTCGTTAATTATAAGAAATGGAAGCCTCCTGATTTTTGCGTTATAGGAAAGTATAATTAAGCATACTTGAGGATTCTCTGTGCATCTTGCTATTCAGTAACTTTAATTGCAACAGTTCATAGAAGGTGAAGACCCAAGATTGGGGTAGTTAGACCCACTGTCACACTCTGCATGGGTTTTCCAAACTGTTATCCACAGTCAAGCCTCAAGAGTGCACTCCAACAGGCAGAGAGTTGGTAATTAGTCCTATGATTAGCACTTACATTAGCCTGCTATTCTGTACCATTCCAGTGATATGCAGTAGGTTCAGTATAAGTGTAAGAATCCTGGAAATATCTGGTTGTTCACTTACATATGCCTGAATTATATTTTAAAATGTATATAAAAATGGTATATACAAGTAAACATGAAAATGTTTTTGTGCATAAAAATGCTGTTCTCCATATAATTATCTCATTATCATTTAATTTCCCACCTAAGGCCTCTCTAAGGTCTTCTAAGTATTCAGAGAGATTAGCTGTAAAATCTTGAAATACTGATGACAGGGATCCCTATCTTCCATGCTGAAGGCTGAAGGTAACAGAGGAACTGATCTTTCCCTCTCTCTTTCTTTCCTGCTCATGTCACTGCATGGGGGGGATGACCAAAAAAACTAAAAAACAAGCACAAACAAACAAACAAAGACAGATTAAATATTATAAGCTTGTTTTTCAATTCACTCAAATGAACTATGGGACTAATTGAGCATGCACTGAAGCCACAAACCTTCCACTGCTTTAGAGGAGAACCCTTCAGATCCTGGCCCTAATAACCCATGTGAGATGTGACAGGCTCAGGTCCTTGCCCCCCTAGCAATCCTCAGTGCTCCCAAAGGAAAGCACAAAGGCAGTCCATCACACAACCATCAGAGCAGCCAGTCTCAGCCTCGTCTAATTTTATGTCAGTGAAACTGCGTCACACTGCTCCAGAGAGGACAACATGTTCCTTGCATTTTGCTAGAACAGGGCGGATCATAAATTATTTTGGGGCATATTTTCCCTTGGGTAAATGCACTCTCCAGTACTGTTCAATATACTTGAGAGTATGCTGCTGCAGCTTGGCAAAATGAGTAAGAACATCAACTCACTCACCCATCATTCTATGTAAAACAGCTCAGTATTTGCAATTACCAGGATAAGTGACAGGACAGTACCCGACTGGGACAAGTGAAAGCTGCTGAGATTAATCAAGTGCTCCGTTGGCTAGAACTGCTCTGGAGTACATGCCAGGTCTGAAAACAGAAATCCTTTGTGTCTTGTTTGTTACCATACAATATGTGGTTTCTCTCTACTCCTCTTTCTGATTTTGACAAGTGGACACTTTGAAGGATGAAAGCTCAAAAGGTCTACTTCTAGCAGAAGTACGCTAAGTGCTTATCATGTCAGTTTTGATTCTATAGTGAACACTAGCAAAATTGTTGAAAAACACTTTTGATTAGTGTCTGAATAGAGGGGAAAAAAGCCGAGCACAATAGTTTTTAAGCTCTGCTTCAGAAAAACTAAGAGAATAAATCCTTTATATACTGATAACTTGAGAAAAAAAAATACTGAAAGGCTTGCAAAGGACCAGTGTTGGTCAAATTATTGCTTCTGTGATAACGCACAGACGTGGTTTATATTTTAGGCTGTTAATCCTGAAAAATTATACATATTAATAACAGCAAGTTGAAAATGCTGCACTGATTATGACCAGCTAAAACTCTGATTGGATTCAAAAACTCTTTTTGGATTCAAAAAGTAGAAACCTTGTTAATAAAGAAAAAAACAAAGCCAAAACAACAACTTACTTCAAAAAAGACCTTACTTCAAAACCTTAAATTCATTTGGAAATAGCTGGGAAAATAGAGTATTTAAGCTCTAGCTAGCTAAATAGTTGAACCTGTGCCCAAGTTTGACTTTCCTCACAAATTGTTTTGACTGAAATAATGCCTACTGGTTGAGACAGACCCAAGAGCCAAACTTGTCACAGACCATGCAGAAGGTTTTGAATTCCCAATATTTAGCTTAGTTGTGCGGATTTTTTTCTTAAAATACCAAACAGCATGAACAGAAAAGGTTAGCAAGCTAAAATGCTGAGAGTATGACTGTCACTGAATCAGCCTGGTTTTTCATAACCATGTACAAAATGTCTGGGCTGAGTTTAGATCAGTATCAGAACTTCAGCACCAGATGCTATATGCCCTTCACATACTTCTGCAAACCCAAACTATGTAGGAAACTATGTAGGAAAAGGTTTGGAAGTGAGAATAAGGAAAGAGAGCCATAATGCAGAGGCTACAACCAGGATATCCTAACAAGAATGCCAGTATGATCTGAAGTGCTGCACCAAAGCTCTTCAAAACCAGATCAGCCCATTCAGGCAACAAAATCACTGAGACACTTGAAATGGCATGTCAGTCCATACAGTCTTAATGTGTTATATCCCTTTCAGTCACTTCACTCCATGCTGTAGCCTAGGCCAGTATAAAAGTATCTTCGAAATCCTGAGATTTTCCCTATCTTGTGGGAAAATAATAAAGCTGTTTCTTTTTCCCTCTTAAAAATGTGCATTTGATTAATTCTAAAAGATGACAATCTGAGATCTTGTCAGCATTTTTCTTGGACTTAATTTCTGTAATAAAACACAAGTTTCTAGTAGATTTAATCTCAAAAAGTTTCTTCAGAAACAGAGTTTTTTTTTTCAGGGGAGCATATAAGGGGTATAAGGCTCTTCGGCAAGAGATATCTCACATATCCAAAGTTATAATCAGCCATATTTTATTCCCAAAGGATTGTATGCTATTTATTTTTCTCTCTGCAGTTCAGCACAGAATGACACCCATAAAAATTCTGATTAAAGCCTTTATTAAGTGACCATCTCAAATTTTTTAAAAGTTTGGGTTCAGAAGTTCACATGCCTGAGGATTTGCTGCATTTTTTCCTGCCATCTCTAGGGTGCATTAATTTTAAGAATAATTAGCAAATTACTGGAAGCTCAGCATGTGTACAAAAAGAGATGGGAGTTTATTTTCCAGAATCTTTAGGAGTAACTTATTCATTCTTGATTCAGATCCAAACAGATTCTGTAAGAAGTATTTTATTGTGGATGTTTATAATTTGCAGTGTGACAGTGCTTAGAAGTTCCAGTCAAGGACCAAGTTTTATTTATGTCATTGGAAGGCAGCCCCTGCCCTCAGGATCTGGACTTTTCATTTAAAAGGCCCAGTAATAATATTGTGCCAATGCACTTTCAACCAATTCTAAGAAATAAATCAGTTCATTAAGCAGTGAAAGACTGTCCACGCTTCTCACTTTTTTACTGGAAAGCACAATGTCTTCTACATGTCAGAAATAAGTCATGGCATTGTATAACCTAAATAACCTCCAGCCTTTTTCCTATTAAATTAAATGGTAGAGTTTTTTTCCAGACAACAGCAGAAGCAGGACCTTTGTGAGTTTTAATTAGCTGAAATTGTTCAGTTGTCTTCTTTAAAAGGCAGTAGATCATCTAGATACCTACAGTGTCATTAAATAGCATTTGTATTAAACAGAGCATTAAAAGACTAGACAATTTTTGTTGCTAGTCATTGCATTTCTTGTGGTTGTACCTTTAGTGGAATATTAGACAGCATTTTGTCTGTATTTTGCTGACAATTGTACGGGGTTTTTTCTACCCATCAGCAGAAAAATTCAGAGAATGCATTGTCAAGCTTATGTGACATGTCCGTGTGGAGCTGGAGACCCTTGTCCACATTCATCTACTTCTCATCATATACAAATTTAAATACATCAGAAATGCATATCTTCAAGTGCATGCCTACTCAGATATCATAAAGATGTGTGGGAAGTAACAGAATGGCCTCAATTTTCAATTATGAAAAAGCCTCTATCACAGTGTAACTCTTGGGACCAGCTCAACCACATGCCACAGTACAAAATGCAGTTTCCTCAGTCTACTGTCTCTAGTTCCGGTACAAGACTGCTAACTAAAACTAAAAACCAGAGGAAAAAATCCCAATAGTCTTACTTTTTACCTATTATAAAAGGAAAGAATTGGTTTAAAATAGGATTTCTGCTATTTAAAAATCTTCTTTATCTTTCCAGATTTAGTACAAAGAAGCAGCCTGCACAATGAACAGCAATTATCACAAAACACACTAAATAAATATGCAGAATAATAAGGGCAGTTTAGGATGGATACAATAATTGTCTCACAAGATAGTCTGGTAAAAAATCTGATGTAGAGTGGATTTGAATGTATAGGAAAGGGTGAAATTAAAAAAAAAATGGAAAAAAAAAGAGAGCTATTTTGAGAGAAGTAAGGTGGAGATGACAATTGCTGTAGTAAGGAAAGAGGGACTATGCATCCTTTACAGGCAACAGAAGAAAAGATGAGTTAAAAGAGAAATGAGAAAAGGAGTGTCACATTGCCTTCAATATAATATTTCAAATCAGTAGAAAAGAAGCCTCCTTCCAGTAAAAAAGTTAATCACAGAATTAAGTGCCACTATTTTTTTCTATTCCTAATGCTGTCAATGGCAGATTCGCCATTGCCTTGTTGATCTGTGACTTTCTGAGATCTAATTGTGCCAGTTCAGAAAGCCTATGCTACAGAGTATATTATCACTGGAGAACTCTGACATTTACTTCTTTTTAATACTGTTCTGCTACATACAGCTCACAGCTCTGCCCTGATGCCACCAAGCAAATCCATTTATATGCAAGTCTTACCTCATTTACACAATAGCAAGACAACTTTCAAAGTTACATGATTTTTGTCAGTTTACAATATGAAGCTTTCCAGTTAGTTTTTTTTTTTTTCTTAATTTCTGGTGAATCGTGAACTCTCACAAGGGCCTTAATAGCATTTTTGTTCTTAGTTGCTTGCTTTGTCCAGCATCTTTTCACTTCTCTGCCACCATTCACAATATTATATGAGATATATTGATGCTATCATATTTCCAGTTATACTCACTCTGCAGAGTTTGTGATTATCTTTCAAAGAAGTATGGTGTGATTTGAGACCCCATTTGATAAGCTGGTAGGTGATGGACTGACTTTAAAATGCAAAAGACGACTCTCCTATTTTAAGCTAAGATTTAGGCAGCTCCAAAAACTCGTGGCTGAGCAAGCATCCTCACTTTCCTCCAGCATGTTCTTCTGGTGAAGCAGAACACCCTTGCTGAAGCCACTTCTTCTATAGTTTACGCTACTGTGGCACACTCTCAGCGTTCCTGGAGTGCCTCCAGTTAGTGGCCGAAGCTCAGCTGATGCACAGCCACTCCCTCAGCTCAGGACACCCAGTTGCCTATAAACGAGTTGATGTTAGCAACAGATTCTGCTTGAAGTTCCCAAAAAAGAATAATCTTCTCAGAGATATCAGGCAGAAGCTACCACACAGTAAAAGTTGATGCACTCACACTTGTTGCTGCTACAGAACAGGTTTTCACTCTAAAATAAATAATTTTCCCCAGACACAGTGAAAGACACAACTGTGTAAAATGTATTACTCCCTCAATAAATAAATAAAAAAAAGTCCTTTACATGACAAGATTAATACAATGCTATTTTTCTTCTAGGTATGCCTGGTATCTCAGCATGTGAAGCATCTCCAACCGTCCTTGCCCTAAATATATGTTTGGAAGAGAGAAAGATCTATGAGAAAACATTGTTAATAAATTTTGGATTTTGTTTCTGGATGTTGTAGTTCATGTACACAACGAGAGACCAACAAGTTGACAGGATAGTTCTGAAGGGACATCAGCTATTTCTCCCTTCTAAGTTTATTGTATGTCTAGGTCAATTTAAGAATGATTATCTTGTTTAATTTTCTTCCTATCTGTTATAAACACACAAAAATATTTAGTTTAAACAAGCATCTTCAAAGTGTCTCCTGGCAATCAGCAACAGGCCCTTCCCATACAAATACAGCTGGATGTTTTGAAATCGAGCATGACGAACTGTGAAAATACAAACCAAAAAATGTTAACTGTACATTCTCACAAAGCTGCATTTCTGAGGCAGTGTTTCTACCCTCTGAAGTATGAACTGTTTATACTGCAACGACTCCGGCAAAATGTGCACTCCTTGGTGGGTGGCTGAATGCTCCCCAATGATGATTATGAGAGGAGACCTTAATATTCAGCCTGCTAGAAAAGAAGAACTCAGAAGGGTGAGGAGGTGAAGGATGAAAGGTAAAAGCATTTGCACTATTTTAGCTGTCTACAAGTCCTCACCAGGGCTCATTGTGATCTGTGGTGTTCATGATGAGTTCTGTCATTGGTGCCAGGATGTTGCTTCATCCTGCCCACAAGCAGGTGTTCACATTTGGTGAGATGGATTTCTTGTTGAACACCAGCTGACTATTTGTGATCAGTGTTGTGTACATCTGCCTCGTCAATCTCCTCGGAAACACATTGGCACTTTTACAATTGATTTAAGGAGAACCAGAATCAGCAATTTTCAAGAAAAAGTAATTATTACTATGGAAACTTCCTTAATTGCTTCTTAGAAAAGAACATTTTTAAAGGGACATTAAATAATTAAAATCAAAGCATGGTACTAAGTGAAGTAAGATTATTTTACATTCACTGCATCAATAGTAGAAACAACTACTTCTAAGCTTTGAGATACACCAAACAAAAACATTTCTTTTTACATGTTGAACCACCAGAATTGTATTTTGGCTTTTTTTAACTGCACAGAAAAAAATTATCAGGAAATAATGACTGGACATAATTTTTTATCACAACAAAGTTTATAAAATTTCTTTGACAATTGCAGAGCATAATGATGCATTAAAAAAAGTCATGATTAAGCAGACTGACCTAGGACAAGTTACATAACAGCTGTTTTAGCTAGAGAAGCATATGTATTATACATCTGACAAGCTTCTGTCTCTACAGATGAGTACTTGCTTTCAAAGCCACAGAAAAATGATGTTGAGTTTGCAAACTGAATAAGAAAAAAATGCTATATTTTGAAAAAAGAGTTTACTACATCATTTCAGCTGTCAGAGAACAACTGCAATTTAAAAACAACAAATTGAAAGTATTTTTACTCTTTGGATACTATTAGCATCATCGGTGAGTAAGTAACAGAAACATAGAGTTTGGGTCATGGCATTGAAATTTGTATTTGCAAACAAGTTCTGTGGCCATTCCAGAGCCTTCCTTCTGATCAGGAATGTGCTGAGAGTTTCATCTGATCCTGGGCAGCAGCTGAGACAACTCTGAAACAGGTCTGTCTATTACCAGTCAATTTTAAAGTGTTGCAGGACCATAACTGCAGTATTTGTTGGCTTAACTTAAGGCTGTTTTCCATGACACCAGGAGGCTGCTCCCACCAATGCTTCCCATACCAGACAGCAGGAGGAGGAGATCCACAGTGTTTGCTTTCTAGAAATGCCAGCCCCAAACACTGGAGCCAAACACATTTTAACTTTGTGACTCAGCATCAAGCCAGTTCTCCAGCTCTTTTGCACCCAAAGAGGAATGTGCAGTGACATCAAGGCTACATCAAAGACTGAAGTAGAAATCTGTCTTTATTTTCTCTGCCTATCTTACTGCTATTTAGCGCCCTGCAAAAGAATTCAATGGATCGTGTATGGAAGGTTGAGAAAATCATAAAAATCTGAACCTAGCAAATGGAAACTGTAAATATTTATAATATTTATTACATTATAAAGGAGTAAAAGTTATCTAGTTCAACTGGAATCTGCCAGATAATTGAACCCTGGCATTCTACTTCAATAATTATTTTGATAATAAATGTTGATATTAAAAATCATCCAAAAGAATGAATTTCTATAAAGTTGCTAATGGCAATCATTAGATGATGTTAAGGTGATTGTAGCAAATGGAAGAGATGATCATCCAAATATATCCAATATTAATACTCAGGATTTAATATCTACAACTAGTTCAATAAAAAAAAAATATCTTTGTTTCAGATAATTACAGGCTTTATTATTGTCTACTTTTAGCTTTCCTTAACTGCAATCAGGAAAAGATCTGAGTGTGTATCTGGTTTTCTTTCAGGTTTGTTTCTTTTTTAATGTTATTATTTAATAATTCAGCTGAGATGGCTTGAAATTAGATTTAACGTAAATTACATTGAAGTGGAACAATCACAAAACAGTATTAAACAAAAGAGTTATGCTTGCTGATTTTCCTTCTATAAATCAGTTAAAGAGCCTATTGAAATTAGGAGCAACTGAAAGTACCTCTGGCATAAATTGTCTCTGCTAACTTTAAATGGGGACCATAACCTTACCCCATTAGTATAGACTATAGATTGGTGCAATGGGGATTAAAACAGGGAACCAAAAGAGGTGAAAGCTGAAGAAAAACATTGTCTGTGGACCCCCTTCTCCACAGATCATGGCAAACACAGTTATCAGTTCTTCTAACAAAAAATGAATTCCACCTCATTAATAATTACATTATATGTTTTGAAGGAAATCAAATATTGACTAAATTCACTTAAAACAAGTCACAATTGCCCCCTTTCTTTAGTAATTTCAACAGCAGGCAGACATGTTCTCCTTGGTCATCAGCTACTGGAGTGTGCGTTTACAGAAGACTGGTCTAGGTACCAGTTGCATTTTTCTTGTCTTTATCACAGCATGTTGGATTTAGCTTCTAAATGCACTTTTTATAAAAAAAAAAATTAATTTCCTCATTATTTTATTTTTAAAGCATCTTGTAAATATTTAGCAATGTGAAGCAGTTGTCATAGAAGTGCAACATATTACTGGGTAGTTGACCTAGGATGTTTCCTCACTATTTCAGTGCAGAATTGCCAAAACAGTCCTGTTGGGATGAACAATTCTCCCTGAACTCCCTGGGGTTTGTTACAGTGAAGCTAGACTGTACTGTGAAAGTACTGACAGATTTCTAACTTCTTTCTATGCAATTAAAAGAATGGAAATGAAGTGAAAGAACACCACAGGAACCCTGTGCTCTCCAGAGAGCATCCCACAGCATGTCCTGTAGATGACTGGTGGCCCACAGAGCACAGCTGAGGAGCTGCAGGAAGAGAGGTGGTTTTGTAATGAGCCTGCTTTGCTTGCATGCGACTTATACGTGCACTTCAAAGCACTTTTTTCTACCATAAATTTTATGTCCTGTATAAAAGTCATACAGACTTTCCTTCAATTAAATTTCGGCTCTGAATAATACTTGTGAAATCACCATAATTCCTACGTTTTTCACATTCTACCAATTTAATTTCCTCATTGCTTTATTTTTAAAGCATCTTGTAAATATTTAGCAATGTGAAGCAGTTGTCATAAAAATGCAACATATTACTGGGTAGTTACTTTGGGAAATCAAGGCAGAGTAGTAGTTAGGTATAAATCCAAACCTTACCACTGACTTCCTTAACCAAATGCTCCAAAGTGTTAAAAATTTAGAAATAGTCAAGTCCACCCTATTTCCAGCCTAAGGACAATGTAGGTTTGCTTCATTGATCTGTTGGGAAGACAAACATTTAGGTGAAAGTTCTGCCTTTTATAAAAGTGCATCTACATGGGAAGGGAAAGAAAGTCATTCTTACACTGTCTGTTGATACCCTTACCAAACCACAAAATCACTTCACAACATTTTAGGAATAACCAGGTCACATAAAGAAGAATCATACCAATTTTTCTCAAATCAGGATACTAAACTGAGAAACTACAATAATAGCATTATAACTACAATAGTAGCATTAACATTGATTGAAATATTATTAGACCTAGCAGTATTAAAACTGTTATTTTAGTATGTCTTTATTAAATTTCCCTTCTTATTTGAAAGCTATCTTTTAGACTTTACAACTTCATAATCTGATTTATCTCAAATTACTTTGTTCTTAAATAGTACAGTATAATTAGTGTGGGCATTTTTATTTTATTTTAGTTCTTTAAGTATCAATCATTTTTCCATATTTATCATCACAGGCATTTATATGGTGTGGATAATGCCTTAATGCAGCATCAAGTTGGAAACTTAAATGGATTTCACATGAGTGCACAATCCAAATCTCACTAAAGGAAATGTATAGACCATTGTGAACATTGTATCAGACTCATGGTGGACAAATAAAGCACACTAACTTCAGTCATTACTATGCAAACCCCTTTTTCATGTACTTATCTATTTGTACAACTTTATGACTTCCAAAATATAGATAAATGGTTGTAGCTTTATCATGATTATTTTTAGCAACATATGTTGCTAAATATTGCATGAAATCAAATTATTCATGCTATTCAAGTAAGCGTAATGAAACCATCCACCTTTAGGAAGAACTACTTTGCCATTACAAAAATAAACAAATACAAAAACCATTAAAATAAGCTACATGAAAATGTTTGCTTTTAAACACAGTAAAATTAGACTGTTCTACCTTTTCTCATTCAAAGTTGTTTTCCCAGCTGTGCCCTTAACTGTGTTTATGTTGTATTTATTTTAGTAGACGGACAACTAAATTCTTTTAGGAAACAGTACAAAAAACAGTTTAGGCTCAAAAGATCTTCCCAGAGCTTTTGTTTAAAAAAACCCCAGGAAGTTACAACTACAGGACCCATAAGAATACCAAAATAGTCTGAATGTGGCTCTCCCGGATATAGAGATTGTGAAGTTTAAATTGAGGAAGTTTATAAAACATCAGATAGATATATACATGTGACAGAAATGTGTCTCTTGAGTCATAGCCCTTTAGCAGACAGATTCTAACAGGATCTGAAAACTGATGTAACCTAAATTCAGTTTTAGAATACAGGCACTCTTAATAGGAAGAATAGTTTTAAAGAAACAAAATTATTTTGTTTGAATATTTTGCATTCTTTTATTTTAGGGCAATAAGATTAAATAAGGTACTATTTTAAAAGAAAAATATGGGGATAATGAACATCTTTTAGTCTCCATTTTTATTATTTTATTTTTAGCATGACAGAAAAAAAAAAAATTCATTTCAGCTGCCTAAAAAGTTGCAGCGTAGTTTAAGTCTAGCCTCATTTCTTAGGCTCCCTTTACTGTTACCATCACCTTCACAAGGAGGTTCATCTTCCCTCTGCTGAAGAAAAATCACTTTTACTTTCAAAGAAGGCTGCTGTACAATCCTGTAATATCAATAGCCAACATTCTGCAATCTGCAACCCCCTGCATAAAAAGTCAAGTAGATTATGTCTGTCAAAGGCCAGGTTAAACCTTTCCCAGGTGTTTGGCCATTCTGATTTTATCCATCCACTTAGACTGGGGTTCCCTCTCATATCTCAAGCACCAACTGCATCCAGAAGCTGTGACATCAAACGACTGCAAGGAGGAGTGGCAGCATGGGAGCATTGGCCATTCCACAGGCTCAGTTCTGTCAGTGGATATCATGCCATGGCTGGTGTTTGGGGATGGACCATAGAGTATCAATTATTCCACAGTCTGAAAAAACAGACTTCCTGATCTTGCTCATTCAGTTCGGAGCAATACAACTGTACAAGGCAGCAAGATTTTCCACAGTATTAGAACAATAGTACACATTTAGGAATAATTTGTCTTTTTTTCCCAAATTTTAGTTTTCTTCTTTGAGGTGAGAGCCAGCTGTCATATCTCGAGTTCTAATATGAGTGCCAAGAATCTTCATGTTGTCCAGTCAAACCCAACTAATGAACTCCTCAGGAAAAATAGCCTATAAAGAAATGCCAAAGCTCATAAAAAGTCTGGCACTTCCCAACATACAGTCTTCACACATAACTTTATCCAATTGAACTTTTTATTCCTGAAGCCTTTAGGATGAAATACTGATCCAGGAAGGCTTGCGACTGTGAGAGGTTGAAAGATGAAGATGTTTGTAACATCACACACAATGAAACCACTGATCAGCATGAGAAAGAATATATATAAAAAAGAGAAAAGCAATGAGCTGCAGAATACAGCATGAGGCAGCTTTTCAGACACTGTTATGATCTCCAAAAGGACAGTTTAGCATGGTAGAAGTTCACTGAATGGTAGAGATTCAATATCCCCAAAGTAACAAGATATTAAAATAATTTTCATTGTTTTCATTTAAAATAGAAAAATTAAATTAAGTGGATAAAAATTGTCTCAATGACTATATCAAAAGAGTTCAGCCAGCAAGTCTTTCCTCAGGGCTGCAGAAGAGATGAAATAAATGTCATTCAATGTGTGTTAAGTGTGCACAGTGCTGCACAGAAGTTTAAAAAATGATGACACTCCCAGCTAGTTTTACAATTAATGATTAACAGAGATTAGGAAATGTCACTGTATAAGACAGACAAAACATCTTGCATAGACAGTTTTATTCTTTAGAAATTCCTCTTCCTAAATGAGAATCATCTGGAGCTCTTTCACTTTGGGAAGTCAAGGCAGAGTAGTAGCTCGGTATAAATCCAAACCTTACCACTGACTTCCTTAATCAAATACTCCCAAGTGTTAAAAATTTAGAAATAGTCAAGTCCACCCTATTTCCAGCCTAAGGACAATGTAGGTTTGCTTCATTGATCTGTTGGGAAGACAAACATTTAGGTGAAAGTTCTGCCTTTTATAAACGTGCATCTACATGGGGATAGGAAGTCATTCTTACACTGTCTGTTGATACCCTTACCAAATGGTCATGTACTATTTTCCCTAAGTTGACAAGCTCTCACAACAAACATTGTCTTCCTCAAAGGGAACCAGACAGCAAAACCATACAAACATACTGTGGTCACTTACTTACAATAAATTTTAAAAAGGGAACATGTATAAATTCAGTCAGGCTGGATAGGTTCTTGCTACTTTATCAGAAATCTCATTACTGATATATTTTTAAGAATATTAAGAGTTTGTTTAAAGAATACTATTCAAGCTTGCTTCTTTCTCTGTTTGTTCAATTATAGAACAGGCCATAAGTATTTACAGACAGAAACACTGAAAACAACCAGTTCCTGGCAGACAAGATATGACTGAACATACTGCATGAAGAGTGGCAATATTAATCTTCACTGTTTAATACAGCAACCCAAAAAGGCCATCTGTTTGTCATTTGCAAATGTTTCACAAAACCTACTGGAGCATGTGGACGGCTTGTTGGGACTCTGATAAGAGACCGGAAAAAAGCGCCATACGTATTAATTAAATTCATTTCTAATTGCTTATCCTTTAGGAAATAAACAATACTGTTTCTGCTGAACATGAAACAAAAATGTTTAAAGATGCAGATGGGTGCATGGGCACAATCAGCTGCTTACAGAACACTTTGTAGAAATTTGAGCTTCACAAGTGAATACCTTATCCAATTACTTGTTCTCCCTGTTCATGGTTTATATTAATTTTATAAAAAACTAACCCAAACCATAAAAAACCCCATCAACAAGAAAACAAACAAACCATCAAACCAAAAACAGGGAAAAAAAACCTCAACAGAAAAAAATGTTAATTGGTGTGAATAACATGAATACTTCATTATTGGTAAAAGACAAAACAGGCAGAAAGCTTTACAAAAATTAATTTTTACTAAGCAAGACCAGCCTGATTCTTCCAGCCTGACTCATCATTTGGGCTTGATGAGGAGCAGATCAAAACACACAATAGGGGTTCACTGTGACAACTAATGAAAAAGGAAGTACTCAGAATGAAAAACGAAACGAAGCCAATGGGTGGGCCAGTGTTCATGAGCCACATTAGCTCTTTGCTCCCCACAATTGTTTGCTGCACAAATTTCAGGTCTGCATAAATAGAAGGAGAAACTATATAAAGACACTTGTGCTCCTAATCCAAGCCTTATTATTTTTCTCTTGAACTCTGCGTCTTTGTCATTTCTATTATACTTATTCTATTATACTTATTCTGTTTTACAGGCAACTAGCTCCCTTTCAGTGAACAAGGTTGGGTAATTAGCAGTACTGTCAAATTTATGTCTACCAGGGGCTTTAATTACCATAGAGGAGGACTAGTTTCTTTAGTGGGCAACCAGGTTTGTGACACACTGTTGTGATCCAAGTTTTCTAATACTTCATTTTCAGGTTCTTATTATAGAAAGAAAAGTGCTCCTAAAGTTGATATCCCAACTGATTTCTGTTGCATTGATTTCTATTTCTTTTTAACAGTATCACAGTACCTCTCGAGTTGAATAAATGTGGTCAAAACATTGCCAAATCTGTCATATTACCCTATTTCTGAAAGGATGAGTCTACCTACATTAGATAGCTTCTTCCAGGGCCAGACACATCTTTAGCCAACTAGTTGTGATAAAACATCTAGAAGTCATACCAGAGATTAGGATGATTACAGCTTCCCCTTTCTCTCCCACATTATTCAGCACCACTTGTGCCTGACAACCCCATTCACAGCATGTCTGGCTGGAACCCCAAAGCAGACATATTTTTCCAATTAATTGATGACTGTCCACAACATGTTTTCCACAGTTTTGATCTCGTCTCTCATTAGCAGAAGGGAGTTTGATTAGCTTTTGATCCAGAGAAGCATGGTTTAGTCTGTTACATTTTCAAACAGGATCCATTATTAAGTACAGTCTTGCAGAATATTATCTGTGTGGAAGATTATATTTCATAGTTCTGGTAAAAGGCTTAGACACTGTCTGGCAATTACACTTCTGCAGTACTCTCAGATAGACATAAACTATTTTAAAAGTGATTAAGACTATGTATTGGTGATTACATTAAGGTGCTTCATCTGTTCCTGTTGATCAGAGTATCAGTGATCCTTAAAAAAAAATATGTGCATGTTCTTAGTTGATCCAATGTTAAGGTAAAGTACATGATTTTATAAGTTCCACTATGTCAGATACTTTTAAAAATTGGTGAACTACCCAAAACTACATTGAGTCTTTCCCAAGTGCAAATACCCAAAACCCCCACAGTAAACCACTTGCTTCTAAGTTACTACCCACTGCACATTGGCTAATTCCTTTCCAGTTTAATTTAAAGATTTTCAGCCTCTAAGCTCATCACAGATACTATGTACAATTATTTTGGATAATTCCCAGAAACAGATTAAAAGACATGGCCCAGTCTAGGATTAAGCCAGGCTGTTGAAATACGGTTTAAAGTGATTTCAGACTGTAAACCTCCATGACTGGGCTATGTCTTAATTCTGGACAACAAGAAGGCAAAAGATCCCATAACCCCATAGAATTTGATGGCTACTGATGTCCTGTTAACAGAGATCTGCCTTTCTGACAATTTTAAAGCTTTCTAATATACAAAGGTTTCTTGAAAATCATCTGTGAGATGAAATTATAATCTATTTTTCCACCTGATTCATTCCCCCTGGCATTTTCCTAAATAAATAGAAATGTGCTTTAGAGACTGCAAGGCATAATATGATAAACTATAGTAAGTTTCAAGGACAAATAATGTGCTCTTGATCAAAACCCATGATTACAGCATCTTTATTAGAAGCTGAGACAGTATGCATGCAATGCAAACAGTCTAAAGCATAGTAAGATGAGCAGTGTTGAAATGTATGATATTTTTCTTTCAGCTCATTGAAGTCTTCCATTGCTATTAATAGAATTGAGAAAAAGATCTATTTGATTGCCCCTACACTAGACAGGGAAGCCTGAATATTCATTACATACACAGCAATTTCTGTAATACATGATAGACATTGCCTAACAACTATCCAAATTCTAAAAGAAATTAAAGTCTACACTAGTATGTTTTCAGAGTCTACATCACTGTGGATGTTGCATTACTGTGAAAATAAGACAATATTTTAGTTCTAAAGATTAAACTCCACCATTTCTACTCCTAACCGTGTCTCTGTTCAGTAACAAACAAAAAAAAAGGTATCAGGTGATAAGTCTTGACTAAACTTTTCCAAGAAAGATTGGAAAACTAGGAAAACTGTTTTTCTTGTGGAAGACAGTATTTTAGCTAAGCATTTCATTCAATCTGAATAACTTTTCCAAATCTTTTTAACTTGTATGTTTTTTCACCCTTGATAACATTTTCTGTTGCAAATGAGATAGAATTCTGTCAGTATTTTCCTCCTGTTTTCCTAAAGCCTGGGGCACTGAAGTCTTCTAGGAGACCCATCGTCTTTCCTTGTCTTTCTTTTCCTCTAAAAAGAAACAAACTGTTTCTGCTGGTACAAAGTCAATTTCAATAAAAACATGATTTTACCTATGATCTATATCATATTAAAATGTTTTGCTGACAAGAAATTTAGCTGATTTTCCCACCCCAGTTTTGTATCAGAAAGATGTGTGAAGCCAGTTTCAGCTTGAAGATGGAAGAATCTTAATTTTTAGCCCCTGCTTTTCCCTAGGTCGTCCTAGCTGGAGTGTCTTCATCTCCAGATCTTCCCTCAAAAATGGCTTTACAACCCTGATTGCCAGCTTTTTCATATTGCATCTGACTTCCCATGTCTTCCCTTGCTCTCCATTCCCATGTTCATTCTTCATTCCCAGGCCCATAGCCCTGACGCCAGCCCAAGCCATTTCACTCCAGGTCAGAGTGGATCTGCTGGTCGTGCTTCTTTTGATGCAGCTCAGAAAACATTTGGCCTTTTGGGCACATTATTGGGTCACATTGAGCTTCTTGTCCACAGACACTCACAAGGCCTTAGCCCCAGGGCTGCTTTCAGACCTTTCTCCTCACAACTTGCTTCTGGGATTGCCCCAGCTGACGTAGAGAGTCCTCCCTACACAGTGTGCAAAGGACAGAGAGACCAGGGCAGAAGAAACCCTGCCATAATCCCTGAATAATGGAGAACTTCCAATATATGGTTAAAGGAACCCTTATAGATTGCTTCGCAGAAGCTTCCTTCTCCAGAAGGAAACAAATGTAAACATTTCTTCAGAAAGAGTTGATGGAAACTTTTTAATACTTTCATTGTGTTTGCATACAGCTACTGCAATTCACGCTACAATCAGCGTGATTGGGCAACTACCAGCTGCTAATTTCTCTGTGCCCAGAGACTCTATTAGTGCCCAGTTGCAAATAGCACTTCTATCACAAATTCAGTGGAACTGTGAAAGTAGGGCTGATAATTATCAATGACAAGCATGTTGAGCCATAGAGTCCTACTTTATGTTCAGTCAAGCATCTCTGATGCAGCAACAAATTCATTCTCCCCAGTGGTTCATGAACTGTATACTGAATAATAAATAACACAAAAGAATGCCTAGGTCTCTATTTAAATAACACAAAAGAATACCAAGGTCTCTACTCAGGAAATTATTTACAGAGATGCTGCAGATGCTGTGGTGGCAAAAAGTCAAGCTGTGTACATATGCAGTTGGATTTTCTTGCACTACTTTGAAGTGCTCCCTTGTGCAATCCTATTTTCAAGAACCCTGATGATTATATCCTTGCCTTGTATCTTTTACATATAGTTGAACATGTGCTCAGTGAAAAAGAAGTCTTTCGTGATGTTTCTCCTGATTCAGCCAACAACACAACCTGTCTGCCTCTGAGTTTTAGAGCTGTAGATATTTGTGTCTGAATTCACTTTAACAAATTCTCACATATTCAAAGAGCCATGTGGCCACATAATGCTGCAGACTGGTTCCTAACATGTTTTAGCTTTACTTCAGGGCCAAGGTTGTCTGCATAAGCCAGAAGGGATAAGACTGAGAACAAGCAACAAATATTCTCCATCATGTAAGGATGAGTTTCCCTCTAACTTCTTTCTCCATCAGCAGGTGCTGATGAGGCATGGGTCCACATTCTAGAGCATGTATCCATTGCTTTAGGTCCCACTTCAAGGCTCAGAGAATGAATTTTTCTGAAATTCAAGCCAATCTCACAGCCTAATTTTATTCTGTACCTCTAGATCTTATTTTCTACAGGAGCTGTCATTCTTGTCTAAGTCCCCAGAAATTAAGTTTAGTTCATTTACGCAGTGGCCTTTGAAAGCAGCAGACTTTCATTCACATGGGTTAATCTGCTAATGGTTTGGGAAGCTAACCCAGCTTCCAAAGGACAAGCACTAAATCCAGCTGTGGGGGAGCAGCAGAGATGTACAACAGGAGAGGTAAGGAAGAAGGGACATGACCATCTCTGCAAAAGCAACTAATGGACAAGTTGCTGATAGATTCTTTACTTAACGTGCTTCTCATTTTCCTCTTGCAACTTTCACCTCTTTTGGAAATAAGAGAGAAGGTATAATAAAGCCTCCTTCCCCCCAATATTTTAGCTTAGTATAGAACCAACACAGGAAGAAGTTTTGGTTGGGGGGTTTGTTGGTGGTGTTTTTTTGGGTTTTTTTTGGTTTTTTTTTTATGTTGGTGGGGTTTTTTGTTTGGGTTTTTGCTTTGGGTGGAGGTTTTTTGTTTATGATGGGGTTTGGGTTTTTATGGTTTTTTCAGAACAGATGGTTCACCCTGCTATCTGCCTTTAATACATTATTTTGTGCATACCTAAGACACAACTGATCCTCTTCAGAGCACAAATATTGCTTAATAGTAATATGGTTTTGAAAGCAATTATGAGGAAACAGTGTTGACATACGTGAATTAACTGAATCCTGTTTATACTTTTTCTGAAGCACATTCATGGCTATCTTCTTAATTCTTACTGTAAAATATAGCACTAATTGAAATTTAATAATAGTCACAAATCTCTGTGTTAATAATAAGTATGTTGGAAAGATTATTAATTGTTACTTGGAAGATATTTGCTATCAATTCTCTATCAATGTAATATATATTATTTACAGTCAAATTTCTGTAGAATTTCTATTCTACAGGTGGTAGAATAATCCAATCTGCTGAGAACACTGCTGAGATGTGGATAAACCTAAAATAAAACTTCTACACAAAAGAAACTGCAAAATTTTGAAGTTGTATAGCAGTTTTCAAAGAGGTAGGTCAAGGAAGTGCAAGCCATTATTCCAGATACAAAGTACTAAATTAAATGCCTAAAAAACAGAAGATGAAAACAGTGCTATGCCCCTAACTATTACCCATCAGTCATACCAACCATAACAAATGGTAGTCATTGAAGTGGTACAAGTTTGTAGAAATTTCAAAGAAAGATGGAATATATAGACTAATTGTCTCAAAGAGAAAGTGATTATAATTTGAAACATTTTTTTTTCAGGACATTGTCTTTTTGCCCATGAATCAGATTATTTGGTTGACAAATGAAAAGTCAAGAAAGCAATAAATCTTGTCTTCTTCTTTCAGCTCAGAAAGAAAAATGAGATGGAGAGGATCTATTAAGTCTAAATCTTTGAAAGACTTGGTCTTCTGATTCAGTTCAACTATTAAGTACTGTCAGAATTCCTTCCATGCAACAGAGTAATAGAAGCACCTGATATTTTTATTGATCTTATTAAGGAAGTGAAACAGGGTTTCTAATTCAATAGAAAGGAATCTGTTTTTTTTGTCTAAGTGGGTCTTAATTTCTGATCAAATGCAGCTTGCCACAACTTCCAATACAAACATTAATTACTAAGTAATTAAGAAATATGTTGTTTACATTTTTCCATATCGAAAACGCTTAATAAACAATTACAAATAAATGTAACACTGTAGAAGTTATTCACCTAAAAGAGATTTTATCTTTTGTAACTCAAGATGAATCTCCAACTTTAAAGGTTCAATTTCCTTGAAAGTCGTGATTCAAATGAGTTATATTGGGAATGCCATTATACAGAACCCTATTAAAATGCAAATATGTGAAAAACATTAAAAAATACACAATTTAAGGGTTTTTTATTATTGGTTTAAATCATTATTTATGATTTGATACGACACTGAATTATGTCACTTATATTAAATTTTATTAACAGGCAGAGGGCAGACAAAGGCTGAAGTGTGTATAGTGATAACTGAGAATTTATCATTAGACCAGATCTGAAAATGGAACAAGCAGACTCTTCTCTGAGAATGCAAATATTGAACTGCTGTTGTATAACTATTAGATGAGATCTATATATTCTCTTTGAATAATAAAATCAAATTTTCAAACATGTAAAATAGTTAAGAAACTGTGGTTTCCTTTCTAGTTGCAGTGTTATGACTAAAACACTATAAAAATACAAATCCACTATTCCTTTAGTTGTAGATTATTTAAAATGTTCCCTAAAATCTTTGTGATTTCAATGTCAGTAGGTTACCAAAAGCTACAGTTTGTTAGAGGTTAAATTAGTGACTTCAACCATAGTCTTTTTTCTAATTACACAAATAATGTAAGCAGTAAAGCTCTGGGTTACACTTCTTCCTAAAAGTAAGCAATTGTCTGTTCTAATTCTGGCTTGAGCTAAGCTTGACTCAAATTATATGCATGTTAGACAGGATAAACACACAATTTCACAATCAAAAGAATTTCTTGCAATTGCATGTTCTGCAATTTTTCAGACTTTGTCTCAGGAATGTTTATTACTCTTAAGCAAAGCTGGATCAATTTTGACTTAATCATAAAACAGAAATAACTTTTTTGTTTATTACATGCAGAAGAACTTTTTGTTCCTACTCAAATATACTCAGCCTTGAAGCTAAATTTCCTAAGCAGAGATGGCTTACTGAGTGATGTGTTGGCATGATGTAGCAGAAAAGCATTATGATGGACTTTGACAAGGACTTTTGTCAAGGTCATGCTAAATTCTGAGCAGCTTGGCAGGTCCTCATGTACCATGCCTCTCTGTAAAATGCATATGTCAAAGACATAACTGAAGCCAAAGACCAAAAAAGAAACCATACCAAATCAAAGGGGAAAAAGCAGTGGTTACTAGAGGTAGGATGAGTAAATATTGAAACAAACTTTCATGGAAAATGGTGGGGACCCCATTTTTTTACTATTGATAAATTGTGTCTGAATACATTTCTGGAGAACACACATTAAGAATAATTGCAACTGGCAGGGTACCCGTGTGGATATCTCTGCCTACTGCCATAGATAGCAGAAAAAGGCATTACAGCCCCTTTTTTGCTTGAAGTGTATGGAGTAAAGAAATAGTTAAGAACTGAGAGTCACAGAAACAATCCTGCTCCTGGTTCTGCCCCTCTTAAGTCAAATGATTTTCATTTACATCACCATATTTCATCAGGCATTATGTGCCTATCTGTGTTTTTGGAAATTTAGTACTGATTGATGATAATTTTGCTGGTAATAAATATTAGCCTTAAATTTGGGAAATTAACATTTGGTTACTAGATATTTAAAAGGAAATCAAGTCTTTCAGAAATAGTGTTTACCTTGAATTAAAGAGGAGGCCTGTTGTTTTCATTTCAGTGCAAAGCTCATTTAATTTAGTTAAATACTCATTTCACTCCAGAACAGAGACACTACAGCAAAACCTACTCAGGAAGGAGATGGTTTTAGGGTTTTTCCATAATCAGGCTTCATTTTCTAAAGTCTTCACCTCCTAATAGATGTAAATATAATTAGATCACTTTATTAACCTTCAAGGAAAGAGATGGCTACTCTTTCCATGAAGAAACCATGTGTTCATGGTTCCAAAACCCCTTTAGAAGTTATAGCTCCCACATCAAAATAGAAGCAACTCTTAGACAAATCTCTGTGGAAAATGGCATGGGAAAAGGCAATAAACACATATACATCCAGTCTTTCCATTTAATTGATGCTATTTAGAATGCCTGTCATTATCCATTTCTGTTCCTGAAACAATAAATCTGTGAAATTAAAGTAGTCATAGGACCCACCTTCACAAATATTTTGCAAATCTGTGCACAAACATTGATAAATGAGCTGAGGAATGTCACTATGATACTGCTCTTCAAATAACACTCAAAAGGAAAAAATACAGAGCAATGCAAATCCAACAACATTTAAGAAAAACTGAAAGATCAATTCTTTCCTCATCCTTTCATCTCAAAATTCTGGAAGAGATCCAAAACTACACTGAATGGTCCCAAGGTGTCTGGCACAAACCACCATACAAAGCACTTTGTCCTCTAAACGCCCACAAGCAAGTTTGTCACAAAAACAATTCTTTTGCAGTACTTTCTTTACAACTGCACTGAGCTGAGGCCATTTCTCCTGTCAAGGGTGCTCAAGTTTTTCACTTCATCTTTCAACACCCTTTTTCTCTTCCCCACAAGTAGTTGTCCCTGACACTGTCTTTACCTTGAAAAATTACCTGTTGCCCACGGGGAGGGTAGATCCTTCTGCCTGACTTGAACCTTGCAGGACTCCAAAGGGACTTTCCTGGCTTTGCATAAGTCTTCTGAAGGTTGGCTGGGAAACCATCAGATCTTTAAGAAAAGGGCTTCAAAAATGAAAACTTACAATCTGATGCTATTTAATAACAATTATTTCACCACCAGAAATTTTCTATAGTCACTCAGTCGTACATGTTTTTTTACTACTGACAAAAAGGGGTTTTAGGTTTCAAGTACAGATGCAGCATATAAATATCATTGTGAATTAAGTGTATTAGAGAAACAATTAGAGCACACAGCGTACTAATCAGCTTGGAATGAGTGTACTGGTCCCAGTACTCAATAAAAGCATAACTGTGTGTCCCTAGAAGTCCAGCAAATCTCAGATCTGATTTCAGTGTTCAGAAGAACATGAGCCTGTATTTAACCATAATGGAAAGCTTACTACAAAGCATCACCATGCCTTAGATTTGATATATCACTTTTAAGTTAAAAAGTATCAAGTTCTTTCAATGAAGGAATTAAGGAGGCTTTTAATCTTATGGACCTTGCAGGGCTGCATTTCCCCTTGTCGTGGCGGCTCCAGCTGCTCTGCCTGTGACAGTCTCATTCTGCCTGTGACAGTGTCACCCACCCACCTGCCCCCGCAACCCCTCACTGTCCACAGCCTCCAAGCCCAGTGCTGGGGCTGGTTCCCAGCTGCGCTGGGCTGAGATGCTGAGCAGCATTCACCCGGTGTCTGGCCAGCAACAGGCCAAACAGAGCAGGCAATTTGCAGGTTTTCTCCCAGGGAAGGTTCCCTTACTCAGCTGCAATAGGAACTATAACCTAATAACAAAAGGTCTGTTCATCTGAGAAAATGTTATTAACACCAAACAGTAGAGTAAAACCTCGTTCTCATGGAACAGAGATACACAAATACACAGGCAGAATGATTGAATAGCCTTTATTGCCTTGGAAAACCTGCAGAAAGATTCTGTGTTAATGAAACCCACATAACAAATTATGTATTCACCACCTTACACTTTCAAAGAGAAGCCTAACAGCAGGGGTTTTTCCTGACTTCTTCTTCTCCATTGGTAGATAAATGGGAAAATAGGCAAATAAACACAAATAAAAACCAAGGCTGCTATTCCACATAACAGCTGACTCTACTGCTGATCCCACATGCCAGATGCTATACTGCCATGACCAAATCTGGTGCTGACATAAATATTGTCCACACTTGTAAATTGAAATTATTTTTGGATGCAAGACATATGCACTTTTTTTTTTAACCTAGAAAGCTTAGACATACAAGTTTAAAACAAGCCATTACTGTTAATCAAAATATTGTTCTAGATTTTCAAACATTGTTAATTACTTTGCATAACAGGGATAGGGACAAAACTTGCTTTCCCTATTTTTTTTTTCTTTCCTTTTTGCAATGCTCTTAAAAAATCTTACCTAACTAACTGCATTACATGATGTGCTGAGGTAGATGTCAGGATAAATTGTAAACTTTATTTCCCTGAGAAATTTGAGTTCTGCCAAGTTAAATCTTCAGGCTGAGTGGGGTACCCATTAGGACCAGGCAGTGGCTCATGCAGAGACAAGCTTAGCTGAATAAAAGCTTAGTTCTCAGTAAGATCTCCTTCCCATTAAATTAGAAACAGGTAAACCAGGGAAAAGGACAGAAGACAGAGGAAAAAGTACACTTCTGGATGCAGTAAAAATGAGGGAAATACAGCAGAGATCTCTGTAACTCCAGACAGATGCTGCAGGCTACCTGTACACCTCATTTTATAAAATTCTCACAGAAAATCACTGCCAGAAAGGTCACAAAAAACTGCCATCCACTGCCAGTATTTACACTGAAATCAACAATTTCACCCAATGTTACTAGGCAGCGTTGAGTGACTCAGAGGTTTTCCACTCAGGAGACAGCTTGTCACTCATATCTGCCTGAGAAAGAGGCTCAAAGCCTCCTCAGCTTGGACAAGCTGAAGTGGACATGGGAAAGGGTTGCTCACAGAGGCTGGAACTAGGCAAGACCCTGAGAAACCTGATCTGACTTCACAGTTGGATTCACTTTTAGCAGGGAGGCTGGACCAGATGATCTCCAACAGTTTCTTCCCATCTAAAACTCCTCTATGATTACCTGACTTTTGGATAAGACTTGGGTTTTAGTAGAGTTTAGAGTTTAGTTCATAAGCTTTCTCTGTGCAGTTAACCTATTGCCTACCATTCTTTTCCATTACCATTTTTCTCTCATACCCACCTCCAAGCACTCCTCTTCCCTACCGTCAGGGAAGGATCCCCCTTCTCCCAGCTGTTCTGTCCCCAGAAGTGATCCTTAAAAAAAAGAAAAAAAAAAAAAAAGAGATGGACTCCCAGTTTGGATGTCAGGTTCAAGCCCAAGAAAAGTTTTTTCCCCTTACTCCATCCTAGCCTAGGACATTTCCAGTGCCAGGCAGAATCTTTAAAGGTATATTGTATATTAATGTGCAAAACATAATTATTCAAAGATTTGCAAATTGACTACTTCCTCACAAATTCCTGCAAAATGAGATGCTAGGGAAAAATACATTATGAATGTTAACACAGGAAACACTGGTCATTCATTTTTCCTTTTTTCCCTACACATATTTCAGAACATTTCAGAAATCTCTGAATGCCTGATGCATCCTAATCAAGCACAAACTGAGACAAATAGACAGTATGGGATATTTTTTCTCCAACTGTGAAATATTTACAAGGCTAGAAGAACCAAAACCTGAAACCTACATGGGAATTACTTAGTTATCTCAACAAAAAAAGGTGTTACTACCAAATGAAAAATTAATCCCTTAGTCATCTCTTAAAAATTGATATTACAAACCAACAAACTAGAGCATAAACTTACATGACAACATACCTGCTCTCTAACTTCAAGTATCTATTAGTCATGTACTGTCAGTCCAAATTAAACCTAAAATCAAGTCTGGCTAAAATAAAATTTTGTTATGTCTTCAGCTAAATAAAAGCTCTGAATGGAAACGGCACGTCTCAAAAGCAGTGGCTTGGCTCAGGTGATGTTAGCTGTTACATGAGTGTTGCCAAATATAACAAATTTTTTTTTGTCTAACATATTAACTTCTATTTCCTTCAAAAACAACTGAACTACTTCTCCACAGTTATGGCAGGGCTCGGAAAAATGTAAAGAGAAGCAGACGGCTGCTGGATCTCACCACCACAGGTGAATAGGCAAGGTTGGAAAATAGGATGAGTACTGGCTACATCTTTCCAGTTTCCCAGCCAAAAGATCTGCAGTAATACAAAGATTAAATAATCCTGCAGCTACTGAGGGCACTAATTAAAAAAAGGAATAAAGAGCATAGATGACCTGATACCTCAGTAAAACTATTCATGTATACTGTCTGAGAACATGCTTTGATGTTTGGCTGGGTGCAAACTACATGTCACATCAGAAAAACCATAAACAACAAAAATAAAAAATAAAAGAAGCTGTGTGGGCACAGACTGTTCAAGTTGAAATAGGCAGCAATGGCCAAAGATGAAGAAAACAAAGTTGTTCTAATATAAAAAAACCCTGACTCTCAAAACTTACCAAAAAGGAACTAGTACTTAAAACACACTCAGATTCTTACTTGGGTCTTAATCTTACCATTGTCTCCACTCACACTGACATTTGCAAGATCCTGCTGGACACAAGCATGAATACAGAAATCAGTTCTAGGAAATGCAGAGAGAAATGTATTAATGGATTTATGTGAGACCAAGAATAACCACAGAAGGTTCACAAATTGTTACTTCCTTGCAGCTTCTTCCAATGCATACAATCATTATTATTGTATTGATGCCAAAAAACAGGGAGCTATATTTAAACTCCAAAGAAGGTATCTGGAGTTCAAAATGCTAATCATATTTACACAGAAAGGGAAGGAAACCTCATAATAATGTACATATGAATTTTATTGACTTATTTGTGTTCATTAAAAGCAGATGCTCTCTGTAGCCAAAAAAAACCCCAGGAACTTACCAGAAGAGAAAAGCAGACACGGTTGGTTAAAGCATGGCAGATATTTTACCCCACCATGTGTTGTTTTTCAAGCTTCTAGCAGTCAGATGGCTGATGGAAAATAGGCACAGTCATTTGTGAGGGCACAGGGAGTTATCAAATAATAAAAGCTTTGTCTGATAAAAACTGATTGGTTCTTGTAGCAAAAGAGCAGAATTCCTTCCAAAGGTTAGAATGGATTTTCTTTTTCACTGCTTGGAGTGTAGGCTTCACATTTGAAATATTTTATTTACTAATACAAATAAAACTTTGGGCTTTTTTTTCTACATCCTTGAACACAGTAGTTCATGTGGTAATAAACTTACAGAAAATCAGCTGAAGGCAGATCTGACATTCTGACATCTTCTTTATAAATCTCTTCCTTCTGGTTACTTACTGACAAGAATGATAGAGATGAGTATGTTCTGGGAAAAAAAAAAAAAACAAAAAACAAAAAACAAAACAAAAAAAAAAAAAAAAAAAAAAAAACCCAAACCAAAGTAATTTGGATGCCATGATGATCTTAGCCTCAGATTTTGCATTTTAAATTTCTGGTAGATCTGAAAATTCTTATTAACAAAAAATATAGCCCAAGATAGGAAAAAGTAAGAACAGCTCAAGGAACTGATAAGGGGATGAATTTACCTGAATAAATAATAAATGGAGGGATGTCCTCTCTCTCCTACATATTTAAAGCTTCTTGAATAGAGCAGGTCAGAAGACTCTGAAGTGTCATTTACCAGAATTACCCAATTTTAAATTCAGCAATACCTACCAACATGATTCTGTTCAGTCTCTTATCAATTAAGTCTGCCATAAATGAGGCTATAGCGGCTATTAAGTGAAAGTACCTGCTGGAATCAAATATGCCATATGTACATAACCATTAACAAAGCTGACTGCAGTCCCCCACTCTTAAAGGCACAAATGGCAGAGCCAAGGCACAGTATCTCCCACTTTTCCTTCTTCAGGGACTGGGCACTGCAATCCCATCTCAGCTGTTTTCTTTCTAACACGGTGTTTGAAGGAAATGAGGCTTGTGCAGACAGTCTGTCTGACGCTGTAGCTGTCTGTCTCCCCAGGGACTTCAAGTTTCAGCCAAACTTACAGAGGAACAAAAGTCTCAGACATAATGCTAGACCAACCAGCTTCATAAAAATAATCACTGGATAAAGGAGAAGTAACAAGCAAATGCTCTGACTGTGGAAAGAAGAACCAAGCAAGTGAACGTGAGCTTTTCAGCTTTACTGGAGATTCCATCTGGACAAGGTACCCAGCAGATGCTCTATTCATATGAAAATCTTCAATAGGAGTTTGTAATCAAGTGAAAATGCAAAAATTGAAAAAAAAAGTTTTCTTGTTTCGGGATTTGCAATAAATAATTACTTTTTCAGAACATTGAAATGAGAGTAGATATAAACAGGGAGACAGAGGGGGTAAGTCTTTATTATATGCTCTCTCATGCTCCCAAATATTTCTGCTTTACTTAATGTTACTGGAGGTGGTAAGTAAAGCCATGGATTGTGGAAGCTTCTTATTCCAGCATAATGGATTTTTTTCTACAAATAAAAAGATTATTCTCTCCTTCACTTGTTGGGTAATCATTTTTCAAAATACTCTTTTCTCCCACTTTAAAATCACTCTCAAGTTCTAGACCTGTCAATTTGTTTTCAGATACATTTGAGGTTCAAAGCTGTCTTGAAATATTTTCTGATTATTCTGAATATATTACTTTCTCTCAGTTCTCCATTTCTCAAAACCCAAGTGCTCAGACACTATCAGCCACCCAGGTGTTTTGGAAATGAATCCCAACCAGAAAAGACCAAAACCTCAGCTGTGTACACTGACAAGAATGCAGAATATGTTCTTGGATTTACTCTCAATAAAAATTTATTCATTTTTATACCAGCATTAACCACTACTTTGAAACTGGGATATGATGAAAGCCATAATTAGGTCTCATAGCTTTTGCCAGATCATATGCCCCAAAACATAGCCAAATTAAAAAAAAAAAAAAACAAAACACATTGTTTTTTAAATTAGTATTTCCCTTTAGATTAGTATTTCCCTTTTTACAAATATCAGGGTTTAAAGGGGACTCTCAGGTACCCCCTTTCTATGAACTTTGCCTAAAACAGATGCTGATTCTGACTTCTACCTCTGCACAAGACACAAGCAAGACTGAGGCAGCATGACAGGGAATTCTAATTTCTGCACACACAAGTTTACTTCAGAGCAAACTGCATCGAACAACGCCGCAATCATTTCTGTCCTGAAACTGAAAGATAAAGGTTCTCTGCAAAATGTGGAACGGGTCAGAAGCATGCTGCATGTGAGGGGTCACCCCAGCATTCCCAAAGGCACCTCAAACAAGAAGGCAGTGCATGGTCCTTAGGGAGGTGCACATGGAAACGCATCAGGGAGTTACTGCAGTGGACTGTGTTGGCTTATGGTTGTATAAAAAGAATAAGCAGCATAATGAGCATGAGTCTGCACACAAACAAAATTCTGCCCTTACAGTCACCCTTGCTGCTTTCAAGGTGCTTGGTTATGAATAAGGGGGAATGTGTCCTTTTATTTTCAGATTATATTGCCTAAAAAAAAAATAAGCACAGAAGCTGCCTTCATGTCCAGGATCTTAGTGACAGTTCTGAACAGATTTTTCTTTATATCCTTCTTTCCCAAAAGTAACTAATATTAATGGATGGTTGTGCTCATCCCTGTTATTATTGAAGGAAAGACAGAGCAGGTTTAGCTTGGATTACTATGGATCATAAAAACCTTTGCAAAGAACGCACTGTTCACCAAAGTAATACACAATTTTATTTCTTTTCTGCTTAGTTTTCCTATGTTATTTGTCAGACGCTTGTTAAAAGCCAGTGGTAAAACACCTGATTTAAACAGGACACAGGCTGGGGAAAGGTGCCATAATGGTAATGAGATTTGATTTCTTTATTTGTAAAACATAAAAATTAAACATTGGTTCTACATCTCCTAAACAGTATTTCTATTGACTTGCAGCCATTAACTCATTGTCATAAGGAGTTACAGATCTTTAACTCCCTTTTGTGTCAGAAACTTGCCTGTCTTTTTCAGACATGTAGCTACACCCCCACACACCCCCTGAGCAAACTCACAGCACTGATGTGCTGATCCGGTGTCTGTGTCAGCCTGGAGAACCCTGTGGCACTGTGATCCCAAGTTCCACACACTGATCTCAGAATGGAGGCCCCCAGCTCACACCCTGGGGAGAAGGAGCCGCAGAGGAAGGCTGTACTGATCTTCTAGATGGACTTTTAAATTGCTTTTATGTTTTTCTTCTTTTTTTCTTCTATGCAATGCACCACCTCCTGTGCTTTCTCCCACTCTGTAATCTCAGTGATGTTTAAGACTGACCACTCATGATCTGCCATATTCAGCATGTGGAGCCTTGGAATGAGGCAGAAAATGTGCAAAAAAACACCATGAAAAGTATGAGGGGGAGCAGGACGTAGGAGCCAATTAAATGAGTCACACACTCAATATAAGATACTTCAAGAACCTTCTCAATCTCCTACCAGTGCTGCATAGGCACAAAATGGTTTTGAACTATGACTCCTGATAAATACAGCCACTCTAGTGCTGCATCCAGGAGCAATTAAAAGCAAGAGTGAGATTGTCCATTTGCCTTTACCTCATGACTGATATTCCAAATCTAGATTTTTCACAAATACTTTATACATTACTGTGGGGTAGTATCCATGTTTCATTAGAAAATCCCCTTGGATGTTCTCTCTTTAGACAATATTTTACAGTTACTGTAGGACGTCACTACATTCCATTATAATGCAAAATGAATCTCGTGTTCTGAAAAGATTTTCTGCTTTATTTTGGATATATGAGAGAGACATAGCATTCCAAGAAATAAGTAATGCTTGAGGGCATGCAAAATCACCTTTTAAAGTCCACTATCCAGGTTTATTTGCATGAAGAACTGCATTTTAAAGGTTAAGTTACCTGTTATCATAGAAAAGCTACTACACTGCTTTAAAATAGACTGCTCAAGGCCATGACAAATTACTTTCCCAAATGTCCTTACTTTTAAAGGCTCAATTCAGTGAACCAATAACTTCCTGTTAATTTGTAACATTTTCTCAAGCTCTGCCTACGGAATAGAAAATGAAAATAAATTATCCTCTAGTGCTTAACAATGGTTTCCTTGCATATAAATATTCTCTGAAGATTTGAATACTGCTTAACAAGGTCTTTGGGTGTTTTTGAGATCTGCAAATTCAAAGACTTACAGACCCTAAAAATCCACAAGGCACACAAAGCCACTGACACCTCCATTTTTTCAAACTTTGATTTCAAGTGTAAATCTATCTCAAAATAAGAAATCATCTCAGAATATTCATTTATTTTTTTAATTCAATGTATGAAACACACCTTTGTATGGAGACTATCTCAATTTAAGCTCTTTGAATGTTTTAGAAATTATCCAGGACATAAACTGCATGTTCAGTAAGTTATACACAAACTTCACGGTGCCAGCACACAGCAAGTAAAGTAAATCAACTTGATAAACAGAGATATTTAAGATGTATCTGATGATATTTTTACCATCTTTGGTCTCATGAAATCCTTGAAAAAACAAAGACATCAGGGAGGAGCGCAAGTAACAGCAAATCTGCCAAACTGAGGAACCAATATTTTGAGTACTAAAGAGGCATTTGAATGCAGAAAGGGCCAGAAGTCAGGACTATATCAACAAATAAAAGTAGTATAAAGATTTTATTCTGAAATATACACACTCCTAATGAGAAGCTCAACTTAACATTAGCCATTCTTACTCCCTCTTCAACAATACTTACCAGCTGATCACAATTCTGAGGATAGAATGAGAAAAGATGACCCTGGTGGACAGGTAATGTCTTCAAACTTCCCCCCTAGATCTTCAGAGCTGTGAAAGTGAAAACAGGGAATAACAAAATATGTCTAAGTGCCAGGAACAAAAGTCAGTTCTGACTGCCTAAGTATGGAGAGCGAGGAATCACTTGTGCAGGTATGGATTGAGTACAGTCTCCTCACATCCCCCCCCCAGGTCCTTTTCCACTGGGCCACTTTCCAGTCACTCTGTCCCAGGATGTAGCATTACAGGGGGTTGTAGTGACCCAAGTCAGGAACTTTCCTTCCAAACACTCCAGGAATTTCCTAGACTGCCTCCTCTCCACTGTGTTGAGTTTCCTGCAGACATCAGGCAGGTTAAAGTCTCCCAGAAGAACAAGGGCTGATGACTGCGAAGTATCAGCCAGCTGCTTAGAGAATAGTTCATTCAGCTCTCCATCCTGATGTCATGATCTGTGACAGACTCCCACCACAATGCCCGCTTTATCATCATCATTTTTGGTGGCTTCACCTTGTCTGGATGCCAGGTACGCACCATGCTGCTCGATCACTCCCCCTTCCCAACTGAACAGCGTAAGAAAATAAGATTGAAAACAACTCATAGACTGATATAAGGCAATTTACTAAAACAAAAGTGAAAGTTCGCATGCACATGAACAAAGAGAAGAAAAACAATAATTTTATTCTCTACTTCCAACCAGCAAGCAATGTCAGGCCACTGCCCAGGAAGCAGCGTTGCAGCACATGCAGCAATTGCTCAGGAAAGCAAACACTGTAAATAATGAAATTCCCCCCTTCCTCCTCCTTTTATTAGCTTTTACACCTGAGCTGACACCATATGGTATGGAATATCCCTTCAGTTGAGTCAGCTGGCCTAGTCTGTCCCGTCCCAGGATCTTGCCCATCCCCAGCCTGCTCATGGAGTGGGGAGATGCTGAGAGACAGGGCTGATGCTGGGCCAGCGCTGCTCAGCTGTAGCCAAAGCACTGGTGTGCTATCAACAACCCCTTTCTGGCCACCAAAGCAAAGACCAGCACTGTGAGGGCTGCTGTGGGGAAAATGAACTCCATCTCAGCCAGACTCAATAAACTATCCTAAGAGCAAGTGCAACTTTCAAGTGACAGTTTTCTCTTATCATCTGATAAACACCTGTCTGCCACAACCATTCCTGCCAGACTGGCTTTTTGTTTTCTCCATCATGCATGAGGCATTGCAGCATTCCCAGAGTCACACAGACTGGGCTGAGGACATGTTCTGCTCCAGGGCATGCCAAAAGTGTTAGAGCCTTGACAGGACCAAGCATATGTGCTTGTGTCTCACAGTGAAGTCCAGACAGGATCCATGGCCCACGTGTTTGCTGCTAAGGGATTGGCCCACTAGCTGTTGTCCAGCTGTTTGGTGTGGACTTTACTGAAAATATTTGTGCCAGCTGGAGGAAAGGGACTCCCTTCAGGTACTCACAAATCTGTGTTTAAGTCCTTGTGCAACTTGCATCCCTGTCTTCTTCTGGGGGCTCAGAGTTCATGCAGAGGGACTGCAGGCCACTTCTTTCAGCTCACTGAAGTACCCTAACCCCCAGACTGGACTTTCACTGAAAGAGAATTAATTCAGGATGGAGAGAGGGGAATCACAAGAAAAAAAAAAAAAGGAATATGACTCTCTGACCCTTATTACCTTATTACTGTGTGATATCCAATGGCTATAATGTATATAGCCAAGGACTTAAACTGGAGGCTGGAAATCCTTATTCCTGTCTGAGCACTATGGCAGAAAAATCATGTTCTTTCCAGAAGGAGAGTGTAAGAGTAAAGGAGGAGGATATTCCTTTCTTTCAGTACCCCCGTCCTAGTTAATCTCTAGCCCAGAAGTTACACTGCTTGTTCATGAAGGTATTGTAAACTCCCTGTAGCCAAATGGCTTTTGAAAAAGTATTTTAATGATCAATTTATATAACTGTAATAAATTTGTGGTTTTAATAAAGAAACTTAATATTGAAGATACTAGAGGCATTTCTGTATTTGTGGGGATTTTCATGATCACATGGTAAATATTGTTATTAAAAGACCTTATCAAGCCCCATCAGTCTGTCTGGCACTGCACAGGATGTGAAAACAAGCACTGAAAAGCTTCCCACTCTAATAGACAGTGAAGTGCAGGGACAGGGAAACACAGGCACACTCCTAAAGGAATGGAAGGAGGAAGACAGCTATCAGCAATTCTCTGCCATAAGAATCTCTATTGGTGATGCCAGAAACCTTACATTTGTACAGATAATCAAAAGAGAAGTTTCACATCCTAATTAATGTACTCTCAGCTTCACACAGCTTGTGCCCATGTTTGATCAACAAAGATTTTGGAGAGGTACTGTTTTCACATCAGTGCTATTTGGTAGAGGAAAGACAAATACCAGTTGTTCTCATCCAAATTATATTTTATAAAGCAATATTCCTTTTAATTTAGTATGTAACTAGTGACAAAAGCACCTTTATGTTGTGAAATAGCACAAAAAATTAGATTGCATCATGCCGTGTTCAAATTTGTCAGCATGCAGTGGGAACGAAGAATTGCTGGGCTTACAACCAGCTCTTTCCAGACTTACAAGAATCCTGTGGTTCTGAACTCCTTTCAGACTGTTCAGTGCATCCCTTGATCATGATTTCTCTGCTACGTCTGCTTATGGGCAGATGACCTCTCTCTGTAAGCTGAGCAACTCAGGAAAGGATGATCACAACTCCCATGAATTTTTTGAGCATCTGGGCCCTGAGATCTCCAATATAAAAAGCATATCCCAGCATTAATGAGAAAAATAAAATTGAAAATCAAAATTCTAATTGCCTTAAGTATTGGGCTTCACTTTGATCTGGATCGTGCCTTCCCCAGAGCAATTATTCCTATGTCCAGGTCTCATGGCTGGAATTTAAATAACTTAGCTACAAGCAGTACTGTAACTTTGCACCTACCAGTCCTCCACACTTACTGAGGTATGAACAAGCTGCAATGAAAGTCCTTAGTATTTTAAAACCAGTCTACCTCAACCAAAGGGTGCACAAAACTCACAAATGGACAGCTGCTGCATATGGTAACACATAAGGAATTTTCATTCTGTAAGTCTTTAGGAAGAATTCAGGCTCAACATTTTCAGTTTTGAAAACAGGGGAAGGAAGACTACAAAAGTGAGTACCCTCTTCCTCAGACTGTATTGGTAATGTGACCAACTTAAATTTCACCCAGTATTTTGTGGTATCAAGGTCATCAGGAAAGTTTAATGGTTTAGTATAAATGAAGACAACATACTTCTTTAAACAAATGAATATTCCAATGGAGAGTCTGAAACAAACCAATGTTTAATCAATAACCTCAAGATTAAAATTACTTCAGTGCTGTATAGCCTAACTGCATAGAAATTCAGCACAAAAAAAACCTATTAATAAGAAGCTGAATTTTTATGATAAGGCAGTGGTCCAAAAGTCTTTTAAATCAATAGCTGTATCACCTATATCTCACCAGGCTTTGATCTATATTGAATCAGATCTTTAACATATATCTTGTATCATAGTAAAGAATTTTAGTTTGTCTGCAGGATGAATTCTAGGACAAGGAGCCTTTTAGCTTTATATATAGCCACAAACCCTCATATTAAAAACCACTTTGCTATGTGCCCTTAAAAGAAAAGTATGATTTGCAGCTGCTTTAATATGCAAGCCCATTTGAGAACTGTTCTATAAACTGTATGTCTGAATGACAATAAATTTACAATGTCTGTTATTTGCTAAAGTAGCCCATGTTCAGTTTCAGTCTCTAAATGTAGGGTACTCTAAATTATGATGGAGATGTCGTGAGAAACTTGGCCGGGGGAGGTTAAAGTCGGTATGAAACAGAAGTAAACGTGTTCTTTGACTTTCAGCTTCAGCTTTGCCTCTTCATGATCTGGTCACACTTCTCAATTTGATTTGCAGCAGTTCTCCCACAGATTCCATGGTCAAGAGAATCCTCCTACATGGCAATTAATTTTAGATAACGCCTTTTATCATTTGATAGACTCCTCTGCTATGATCAAAGCCTAGTTTAACACGGACCTTCCGTGGGGTTGGACCATTTAATGAACGGGAGGAGGATTTCTAAGCGCTAGCACAATGCCTTTTACATTTACCCGCGCCTTAGGAGCACCCGCGGTTCCATCTCCGCACGGGGGGAGTTTCGGTGCATTTCTAACGAGGAGCACCCGAGGCCGGGGCTTCCCCGGCTCTCTGCCCCCGCTGCGGGCGGGCCGTGCGGGGCTCAGTTTCGGTGCATTTCTAACGAGGAGCCCCCGAGGCCGGGGCTTCCCCGGCTCTCTGCCCCGCCGCGGGCGGGCCGTGCGGGGCTCAGCGCAGGGCAGCGCCCACCGGGCGGTGGAGCGGGAGTGGGGCGGAGCGGGGCGGCCCCGGGCGGGGCGGGGGCACCGGGCGCTCCTCCCTCCCCCGGGCCCCGACGGCTCCGTCCCGCTGCCGCCGAAGCTCCGGGAGGGCGTCGGGGCGAGCGGCGCGGAGTCGGGCCGGGTGCTGCGCGGCTGGGGAGAGCGGGAGGGCGTAGGCAGGAGGGGATAAAAACCCGCTGTGTCGCCGCTGTGGCTGGGAGTCTCCCGCCTTCCCCGCTCCGCCGGTGCCGAGCTCCGGGCCTCAGCTCCGTTCCCGGGGGCAGCGGGCGAGCGCTGCCTGCGTCCGCGGGGGAGCGCAGCGGAGCCGGAGCCGCGCTCCCGCGTCCCGCAACTTCCCCCGGAGCCCGGCGGAGCGCGGCATGCGGGGCAGGGGCTGCAGGCGGCGGCGGGGCCGGCATCGCGCTCCCCGGACATGAAGCGGCCATCGGAAGCTCCAGGTAACGCTGCCCGGCGGGGTGGCGGAGCAGACATCCCCCCGGTAGCCGGGATGGCGGGGGCAGGGTCCGGAGGGGCTGGACCCGGGGCTGAGAGGGGCCGCCGGAGGCGAGCGCAGCCCGGCCGCGGGCGGGGAGAGCCGGTGCCTGCCTCCGGCACGGAACGGCGGCAGCGGCCGCGCCTGCCCGGGGAAGCCGGGCAGAGACCCCTCGGAATGGTTGTGCGTGCCCCGGTCCGATGCCGGTTTGGCCTCTTCGGTCGCTGGGCTCTCCGAAACTTTGCCCTCCGCCGACTCCCGGTAGGAATCTGGGGCTGCAGCGGACAGTCCCCGCCGTGAGATTGGCTGGAGACTCCCCCCAAATCGTATGCAAGGGGGTTTCTGTGAAGTTTAGCCCTCAGATAAATTTTTGGAGGCGGTGAGGATCCTTCGCTGGGCAACTAAACTTTCGTAAGATCTGACATTGCTTGGAGACTGGCTACTGACACTGTAATAGGCACTGCCACTTATCATTGCATTTTTTCTTAATTATTTGCTGATCTCCTTAGCAACTGAAGTAATTTGCAAGGTTGAAGCTTGGTTGCAGCTTGATTTACAAAGTAGCATGGCAAAAGGGATGAATTTGTTGTTTCACTGATGTGTATTTCCCTTGTACCCTCTCAGAGGGATAAGAGGTGCAGAGATGTTGACTTACATAGCTGGTACTGCTGTAAAGAGACTGTTGATTAGTCCAACTGAGGCTCTGTTGTGCATCACCCAGTTGTTCTTCTGTGTCTCAGTTTTCTTTAAGACAATCGAGTTACCGTGTTTTAAGAAAAAATATCTCTTCAAGGAAATTCAATCTTTAGTGAGGGATTAGTGGGAGATGATCATTTTATCTGGCTAAGGTTACTTGGACAAATTAATCTCTAATTCAGCACGATTGAGGTCTGGCCAGATGCTGGCTGGAGGGAGCACTCCATTTGCCTTGCTGATCTCAGGATCAGCTTGCTGCAAATATGATGTAAAGCTGTTTTTTTCATCACTGTTAGGTCCTGCAGCAAGCACAGTGTAGCCCGGCTCAGGGATTTAGTCCAGTGTATCAAGACGCCTCCCAGATGCAGCTCACCAACAGTCTTTGCTGTTCAATCCATCATGTCACTAAATCTCATGGATTACGATGTTTGGGTAATCTGTATCTGTTGAGTCAGAGATGCTGAGCACAGCTGTCAGGAAGATTTGATGCAGAGTGCCTTTTCCACTCAGGAGTGATAAAGGCAGAGTAGAGCCTGGAGACTGAGGCGAGGTGGCTGAATATTTCCTCTGACAGTATCACACACACACAAGAAATGCGAGTTTATGCAGATCTTCCTTAAAAATTTAACTTTTAAAAATACTAATTGCATAGGGTGCCATTAGTCTGTATGTAATTAATGGCTTTATCATGTACTTGGACAGGATTCATGAAGTTGGGACTAAAAGCATGAATAATTATACTTGTATAATGTTGTTGTTATCATTTAATAAAACCCCATTCTAAAAATCACTTTGGCTTCTGAGTTCATGAGGAACCTTTGTCAAATGTCATGCCAGAAAAAAAAATAGAGCTGTGAGAAAACAAACACCCAAGCCATCATTTTTTTTACATTTATTTCATGTATTTTTATGTTTGACTAGAACAGCCCTAATTCATCTGATATGTAAACTGATATAGGGGAGAGCACCTGTGTGGACATCAGAAGTCAGTGAGAGGTGCAGAGATGTATTATTGTCTTCTGGGCTGCTGAGACTGGAGCAAGACTCAAGAGGAGACAATCACAGGAGATGTGGTGCAAGGGAAGGAGGTAGGGCATGTAGAAATGGTGTGAACCTTCTGGAGGATCAACAGAGGTCTTTAATGTTTTCAAGTGCTTGATCTCTCTAGAGGCCGAACACTATTCCTGCAGTAGTACAGCAGGCAGCAGGATTGTGTGCAAATACTTGCATTTTTACTGTGCAGAAAGTACCAGCCAGATGTGGACTGTTTGCATCACCAATGTACTGGAAAATGCTTCACAGTAAGAATAACATCTACCAATCCAATTTTTTTTTTAGCAGTGAAAGGACTAATAGTAGTGTTTGCAAAATATCATTCCAGTGAATTGTGAATTCCAGTCCAATTCACTCTTAAATTAAGAGATGTGCTACATAAGGATTTTTTAGCAAGGTCTCAAATGAACTGGGAGAGGTAGTTTGGTATACAGATTCCACTGGAGAAACAGCAATAAGCCTGAAAGTACTTACAGAGGATAAGAAAACTGCTGTAGATATTACTAATGTCACATTAGTGAGAGAGAGAGCCCAGAAGAAGGAGAAAGGAGTGTTTAGGACATTAGTTGACCTTCAGGTGATAACTGATGTTGAGACTATGTTGCCCAGCAGTACCCTTTTCCTAGGTCTGAGTGCTCATTACTTTTAAAAACAAAACGACAAACAACCCCCTCAGAAATAAACAAAAAACAGGAACAAACACATAAAAAGTTCAAAACAAGAACTGAATCCTTAGCTTCTCTTGAATGTGATTGGTTGTAGTCAATTTTGCTGTTTCTGACCACCGAGGATTTTCCCTATGATAGCAGGATATGTCCCACCTTTCTTCTTGAACAGTTGAGAAGCATGTGCACCATTACTGTTCAGATAAATAATCTCAGGGAGTAATGTGGTTTTGGCACTGAACGTAAAATATTGCATTTTAACATCACAAAAGAATTATTTCTTTGAACAGAATTCAAGAACAAAACTCCCAACCATGTCCTTCACTTTACTATAAATCAGGAAAGGTATCTACCCAGCTCATTCAGAAATATTGGTGAGGTGCTTGGCCAAAGTCTGTTGGCACACATTAGCTAATAGTATTCAATAACAATATCTCTCTTGAGAAAATACGCAATATTGAAATTTGTAAAATAAAGTCTTCTCTAAGACCTGAAGTAGTGCTCCTGGGATGAAACAAAATGCCAGATTTTTTAATATAGGGCTTGTTGCTGGCTTTGTTCTTCTTGCCACTTAACACATTACAACCCAGAAATGTTTATGCAGGCGTTTTGAGTAAGTTCAAATGACCACATACCCTATAAATATTTATGTTGAACATGCTTGGCTTTGCAGAACATCCTGGGTAGTTTGTGCAGTAGATATGGGGAACACAGGTTGAAGAGCAGGCTGCAGCTCAAAGTCCTTCTCTCCAAAAGAGCAAAGAACCTGTTGGGAATGTAGGCACTATACTGTGTGTTGGGCATGGAAAGGATTTGCTCATCAGAGTACTCTCTAAATATTCTTGTGTGTTCTGTGGTATGTTTAGGATTTCTGTAATTTGGATTTGCCCACACAGACAAGTCATCTGGAATAGTTTTCATTTTGCCACTCCAGTGAGCTTTGAAAATGGACAATCCAGTTTTTAGCCCTTGCAAACTGTTTTTGCTCCTTAGAACGGAAAGGTATTATGCTCATATACACCAGTGACTGATCTGTGTCTTCCCATGGGATTTGGTTGCAGACTAGCTTGGAGTTTCTGATGAGATAATTCTAGGCATGGACAGAAGCAAACATGCAAGGTTACCTAGTGTATTAAATTTGGTAACCCTTACAAACCTGAGCATTGATCCAGTACATCCCATTCAGAGTATCTCCAGGACCACAGTTATTTTCAGCATGGGAAATGATTTTTTAAGTGCCATTCACTTGTTGCAAGTGCAGTTACATTAAAAATTAGGCTGCATAGCTTGCAGAATCAGGCATTCACACGTTAGTGGGAAAGGCAAACTTTGAAGCAGCTGTTCATCTCCTGTTTTGTGGATGCTTTATAATCCAGTCTTCAGGTGCGTGCTTTTATGGTAATGTAGATTTCAGATTCCTTGTTTTATGCAGTAGACTAACTAAATGAGCAATTACTAAATACCTTTTTCATCTGCCAGAGTTTTTGCATTGTGCCTTATGTCTGTATACCATACAAATTCACACTGTGGTATGTAATTATTTTTGATGGCAGTTTCTCTAATGCTTCACCCTCTTGAAGAACTTGTATCTATTAATTGTTGCTGTAGACTACCTAACTAGCAAAAACAAGTAAGGAGCTTAGGACTGATTAAAAAATACTGCTCTGGATTCCTAACTTTCCATTGAAAACCCCATGCAGGTAGAAGCTTCAGGAGACTTTAACAGTCTAGAAGAGTTAATGAATCCTGGTATTAAACTTTAATTCAAACCAATCAATTTATTTTTACAATATTTCTATAGCTTAAACCATGTTAGTATATCCCTTGTATAAACAAGGTATCCCTGTGCAATCAGAAGTGCCAGACAGTGTCACAGCATTTTGACTCTCATCTCAGCATTTCTCAGATCAGTCCTTCCCAAATTTAACATGCAGAGGTTCCTTATTTTATAAGTGCCAAGCTGGTGGCTATAATATGTTCATTATTTTGTAATAGTCACCAGTTCACATAGTTTGCCTGATCTCACAGGAATTTTGTGGCAAAGGCTAGGGCAGCTGCAGTTCTCAGGGATAAGGATTTATCCAGCTCTTGATGTAATCACCCATTCTTTTCCCTGTTCTTCCTCCGCAGTGTCAGGAAAGGTTTGGGGGAACATTGAACAATCCTGTAACCAAGGACTGTATATAAAATCTAAAATAGAAAGAAAAATGTAATTCCGACACTTCAGTTTTGAATGGTTGACTTGGCAGTCTTGCAATTCTCTTAATGTTTTTTCCTTTTTTTTTTTTTTTTTTTGGAATGCAAACAAAGCCAATGCATATATAAGTTCTTGTGAGAAGTGAAATGTCCCATTCTCCCATGCTGCCTTCATATTTCTTCTTTTAGTGGGTCATTAGATAATTCAGCTCTTTAGTTTCATAGCACAACTTCTGCCACTTGACTTAGGAGTAGATTTGTCAGCTGAAGACAGCAGCCTGACAGATTGGCAGAGGGTTACAGAAGAGGGGAATAAAGAACTGAGGAGGAGTGAAATTTTTTGCTTTTTGCATATATTAATTAATTGCATCAGTAGTCTTAGGTTCTTAAGTAACAGATGTAAATTCCCTGGAGAGATGTGCTCTAAGTTTTACCTCCTGAAACTCTTGTTTGTCTTCTGCTTAGACCTCTTCTTTCCCTTTACACACTTCTCATCTGCTTTTCCAGTCTCATATGCCTTAACTGACTTCTGCATCCCCAGACTACCTCCTCCTCAGTTTCTTTAGTGACAGTGATGATGCTCCATTAGCATCCACCTCCCCTGGTTTTGCTTTTCCTTCCCTATGTGTCTCTTACCCTTCTCTCTCTCTTCCACTACCCCTCTGCCCTGCTGCCCTCCACCACGTAGGTCTTGATTTAAATTTTTTTGCCCTCAAGACTCATCTTTTCTTCATCCATCTTGCATCATCAGAGAATATTCTTCTTTTATTTTCCTCCTTTCCATCTGAGGCTGCTTTTTTTTCCTCATCCCACTGTCCACAGGCTCCTGGCCATAACCACTATCAGCAGTGCAGAGCAGACATTGCAGGGTTTGCCCTGCTCAGATGCTGCTCCAACATGTGGGTGAGACTGGAGAAATGAGTTTGAGGATAATAATGTGGGGGCTGAATACCACATATGAAGTTTGAAGGGGTGACAATAATCAATGCAGATGAGATCACCTGTGAATTTACTGAAAAACTCTAAACAGGTACCAGGGAGAGCAAGAATCAACAGGAATGTTTATTCCTCTGCTATGTATGTCTACATTTTCTCAGAAGATGGTAAAAAGCATATCCCTTAGCACAGAATCTCTACTGTGCCAAATCTTACATCCCTGTTTCAAACAATACTGACTCTAAAATATTCTCTGAAATACTCTGAAAATAGTATGGTTGGGGTTTTTCTATCTGCATACGAGCAAAATAATTTTTTCTTTACTATGTTTTGAGAAAGAGCTGACTCATCCTTACTGAATGGTCCCAAAATGTGTGCCTGAGGTAAGGACTTCATAGATTTCTTCCTCATTACTTATACTGGCAAAGGTAAAAGAAGCAGAATACAAAATATTGTTATTGAACAACTTTAATAACTTTCAAAATAGGCTGTTGCTACCTGAACCACAGGTTACTAAATTAAAAGAAAAGAAAGGAAAGAAATTCATATGACATTTAAAGCTAGAAAGGCTGAGAAAATTCTTTGCTTGAAAATGTGTGACATTTTCTGATTATAAAGAAAAGCATGTTATAACTGCTTCCCACTTGACAAGAAAAAAAAACATTTTAGGATGAGGCTTTTTCTTTCTTCTGCTGGGAATTCTATCTCTGTTGGTTTGGAAACAGGTAGGGGTTGACGTTGCCAAGTCATGCTCCACAGAGGAACATTTCCAATTTTTTTAAAATGAACTGTCAGAAATTGCATTACTTTGTCGAAGACTGAAGAATAGTTGCATTCTTTTTGAAGACAAAAAATACTGTATCTAAAGTGTATACATTGACACATGAATGCAGAATTTCATGTTTACATAAAACAATGATAAGTTTACATCACCTTAGAACTAGATTATACCATTAATTGTATGAAACCCTAAGGATTAATTCCCTGTATTTTTCAAAAGGCATAAGAAGTCATGCAGGGTATGAATGATAAATGTTAACGTGCTGTACCTGTGTATCCCTCTTTTGACAGCAACAAGTGCAAAGCTAAGTGCACAAGTCATCTGTGGCAAGGAGCACTGGGAGACATCTGAAAGACAGTGACAATGTCTTTAAACTGGTGGACACTTCCTACTCGACTTGGAGTTGTTAGAGCGAGCTGCAGAGGACTCGCATGCCTCTTGGTGTTCACCGTGAGTGTTTGTGGCAGTGCCCCAGGGATGTGTCCAGCAGCCTGCATCTGTGCCAGTGATATCATCAGCTGCACTAATAAGAACCTCACTCGAGTGCCAGGAAATCTTTATAAATGTATGAAAAGGCTGGATCTGAGTTATAACAGAATTGGGATTTTGGAGCCTGAATGGGTCCCAGTGCTGTCTGAGAAACTGAACACTTTAATAGTCAATCATAATAGCATTAGCAGCATTAGCACTGGAAGCTTTTCCACAACTCCAAATCTGAAGTATCTGGACTTGTCATCCAACAGCCTGAAAACGCTGGGCAGCCCTGTGTTTCAGGAGCTAAAGGAGTTGGAGGTTCTCCTGCTGTACAACAATCAAATAACACAGATCGAGTCCTTAGCCTTTGGAGGATTGTACAAATTACAGAAACTGTACCTAAGCTACAACTTGGTCTCGCATTTCCCACTGGACTTATATGTTGGAAAACATAAACTGACAGACCTTGTGTTGCTGGACATTTCCTTTAATCACATCCAGACGATGCCTGTTCAGCGCCTGAGTTCAGTGCCAGCCAAACAACTTAGTGGAATTTATCTTCATGGCAACCCATTCTATTGTGACTGTGTCCTGTACTCCATGCTAGTCTTCTGGTATCAAAGGCATTTCAGCTCAGTCGTGGACTTCAAAAATGAGTACAGCTGTTTGTTGCAGTCAGACCCAAGAGATCATAATACACTGCCTTTACTGCACGACAGCAGTATGAATTGCTCTGAAAGTACCGTCAACAGCTCTTTCCAAGCCTTTGGGTTTATTCATGATGCCCAGGTTGGTGACAGGCTGGTTGTACACTGTGACAGCAGAATCAGCGATATGGGCACACAGTTTGTATGGGTTAGTCCAGACAATAGATTGCTGGAGCCAGACAGGGACACCGATAACTTCAAGGTGTTTCCTAATGGCAGCCTGGAGATAACAGATGCCCAGCTAGAGAACTCAGGGCTGTATTCCTGCATTGCAATAAATAAGAAAAGACTATTAAATGAAACCGTAGAGGTCAGAATAAATGTTAGCAATTTCACAGCGAACAGGTCCCACGCTCATGAAGCATTTAATACAGCTTTTACCACCCTTGCTGCCTGTGTGGCCAGTATTATTTTAGTGCTGCTGTATCTCTACCTGACCCCCTGCCCGTGTCAATGTAAGGCAAAAAAGAGGAAGAGGAAGCTGAACCAAAGCAGTGCCCACCCGTCCATACTGAATTCCGCACTGCCGCAGGAGCTGCCAGCCGACGAGAAAAAGGCCAGCACTGGTAAACGGGTGGTTTTCCTGGAACCAGTGCACGAACCAAAACAGAGTCAGAATGGGAAAGTAAAACTGTTCCCCAATGACAGTGTCATTACAGAGAGCATTTTAAAAACTACTCGAACAAAATCCGACTCTGACTCTGTCAACTCTGTGTTCTCAGATACACCTTTCATGCCGCCAGCTTAGTTTGCTGCCTGTGTTTGTATCGTGCAGTTCCATTTCTGAATACCTCCTTTGCCTGTAGCAAACCATCAGGACAAACAAATAAAAAGAGATTAAATGTTTTAAAAAAAGGTATGTTTTGTCAGTCCTTGAACTGCGTCTCCTCTCTTTATGGGCCATGCAGCAGGGATAGCTCGGTCGGGAAAAGCAAACAGCTTGTCATTACTGTGAATGGTTTTAATGCAAGCTCAGCCTCAGTTTTACTCTCTGGTCCATACACAGCAATTTCTCATGCATGTTTAGAGACACTTCCAGTGCATCCAGCTGACTCTGCAGAGGCAGAGGCTGATCCCTATGCAACACCCAGTCATGCTGATAACTCAGCTCTTCTGAAGTGTGCACAGAAACAGCTTATGGCTAAGGAGAAAAATGTCCAGACTTCCTGCTATTCCTTTCATAGCCTCATAAAATCTTTACATAAAATCACTACAGGAAAAATGTCATGATTTTTCTTGGACTGCTTGGCACAAAAGGATTGAATTTGCCGCCAGAACACCTAGCAGCACTGGGTAAATGTTTGTGGCTTTCAGCTGATAACGTATTTGCAAATAATTGCTTGAAAACATTAAATGAGGGGCATCGTAATAATTTTATTCAAAACATAGTCATGAGATTACTTGGGAAATGTGTTTGTATTTGTTTATAAATGTTTAATGTAATGAAAACAGGTAAAAGTTAATATGCTACCTTTGCAGTTGCCTCAGTCAAAAAATGAAAGTTGTCAGGCATGAGGACATACAAATCAGCAGTAACTTTTTAACCTGTGATAACTGGATTAATTATAACCAATTGTCTTAACCTTTGCTGCTCACTGTATGCTTGGCATCACATGTGGTAAACAAATCTGCCACCATCATCAGGGCTTCTGCTTCATCTTAGGGGTGAGTGACTTCTCTTCAAAGATAATTGTGAAATCAGGGAAATTTTATTTTTTTTTTTTCAGTGGCACACAGTTTCTGGAGCCTTATTAAACTTGACCCTAGAGTTTTTTCTTAAAAGAGGAAATGCAGTATTTGGACAAACCCATGAAATATAAAAGACTTTACGCACTCTAAATTCAGAAAACACAGATTGTACCTAGACTTGGTCCTTGTCTGTATTATGCTTTTTTTCTTGCATGTATCACAGTCAAAGTTTATGAGTCTGGTAAAACTGACCTGGACTTGTTATGCAATATGGGTTGCATGGAGCATGTATTGTAATGAGCATTCAGTTCTATTAGCTTTTTCTTTTTCTATTATATGTACCCCCCCTTTTTTTTTTTAAGCTTATATACCTTGAGGCTGGGCTGGACTTTTCCAATCTTCCTCACATTGATAAGTAGCAACTTCAAAGGAGTTTTTCAAGTAATTACAGCTTACCAAAGACTAGTAAATGGAGCATGTCTGTCTCATTCTGTTTTGGGGGAAATATACTGAACAGATAAAGGATAAACTAAATCAAAATCAAAGGGCTACATGGTATAGCAACCGTAATTTATTTTCAAGCAGCTTACTGTAACAGCCACTTGCCATTTTTTGTGATTTATTTTGAGAGCCGTGTCAACATGCTAAAGCTTATATCTGGCTGAGCCAAAGATATTGATTTGCTACGGAGAAATCCTGATGTAGCTAATTGTTTGAAGACAAGCTATCTGACAAACAGATTAGTTCAGGAAGCAGTGTCTCTGTATTGCGTACAACGTATGTGGAATTATAAAAAAGCTGGAGACATTAACTCAGATTCAGGGAAATGGAAAATGGAAATTATTTTTCTAGGTAGAGGATAATAAATATTGAGGAGAGGAAGATGAACAGAAGTTTGGGTCTTTTATTTTACATTTATCTGTGTAAATTTAAAAATAGCTTCTGCTATCAAGCAGGGTAGTGTCCCTTCATAAAGCTCTTTCCCTCTTTCATCTCTGTATATGCAGTAACTCAAAATCTATATTTTTACATATAAAGTATGATGAAAAAACAATGTCTTTGCTGAAATCAGATTGAGTCCTCTGTGACTGTGGCAAAGGTTTGACATTGTGTCCTTCTCAAAGACTTTTTTTCCCCCTACAATTTTACTAAGCTGCATGATTTCCTACTATTTCATGTGTGGTTGGCAAGCGAGTGGGTGTCCTCTGTGTTGTGCAAGGAGATGATGGGTGACCCAGGGCCAAAGGGCTGAAATGGTGGTGGGGCAGGGTGGGAGGCAGAGAGACAAGTTCCCTGCAGACAGTTGTGCAGATCAGTTACAGCTCTGGGCAGATGTTATGCTCTCTTGTCATACATCAGGTTGATTGACCCAGATTTCAGTGTTTACACAAGAGCGCGGATGGTCAGTTCCAAATTGGGCAGAAAAAGGAAACAGGCAGTTTTCAGGCTGGCTGGGAGGCTGACACACTTCTCCTTAGAGCTGCAGCTGAGCAGGTGAACTCCACTGCTGTTTCCAGCACAGGGCAGTGGAAGTATCACGTGTCAAACTCACCAAGCATGTTAAATCTGTGTGGTAGCCCTGAACAAAAAAAGGTACAGATCATTCAGCCCTTCATCCACAGGGCTGCTGCCCTGCAGCAAAACCATGGGGATTTGTGGGATCAGAGTAATCCTGACAGATGACTGGAGAAGCTGAGCATTGATCTAAACAGGAGATATTCACTGTGACTATTAACTGTCTGTATTTTACTGACTCCTTCAAAGTGCTCACAGTTCAAACCATGAGTATGAACAAGGTGGTAAAAGCAAAGCTTTGAAAAAGGCAGCTTTTTTGCTGCTTCTTTACATTATCATAGTCTCATGAGTTCAGTAGGTTTAATTAAGTTTAATGAAGATTTTTAATCATCAATGAATATTTGTCTGTAGCCCCAGTCGCCTCTTCCCTTGGAAGGCTGTGGAAAGCCACCGCAGCTCATCAGTTCCTCTCCTCCCGCAGCAGTGTGTGTGAGCCCCATCAGGGCTGTGAGCAGGGAGCTGGTGCTGCCATCCAGCTCTGGGGCCTTGCAGCACTCTGCTTGTTGTATGGGCAGAAGGGGCTGCCCAGATGGCTCACCTGCATCTCCACTGGGGTCTGATCTCCTAGAAAGGCTTTGTTGACAGGCCTGTCTTACAACCATGTCTTCCCCATTAACCTGTGTCCTGGATTTCCCATTGATGCTTCCAGCAACTACAAAAAAGCTGAATGATACTTTTAATGCAGAGAGAGTGCAGTTCTGTGAGGTGCTGAATGCTCTGGCACCAGTCCAGACACGCTCTTAAAATGGGTTTGCAGTAAGCAGAGGTACCCAGCTACCAGCAAAAATTCTGACTGGGCATGGGGTCACTCGCTGCCTCAGCAAGATGCCTTGAGTGAGATATTCCCCACCATGCTCTGCTGACCCCAGGTGCTTTTGCTCTCCCTTGTCCTCTTTCCAGATCCTGAGATTCTGCTATACAAGGGCATAGGCAGAGCTCTAAGCTTTATTTTAACACTGTCTTTTTTGTGGAGACTCCTTTGAATCTATGTCCTCCACTGCTTTAATGATGGTAAGCAGCTTTTCTCCTACTCAAGGGCCTATTACATTGGTTACAGCTGTCTCGTGGATCAAAAATAAGGGTAATGTCTGCAGGCAGCTCTGGGAAATTACATCCTTGCCTCTGTCTGTTTCCAGTACCACACACGCCTGCAGGCATCAGCTTTTGTGGAGTGTGTTGGAAACAAGTCATGTAAAGCCAGCATGAAACCTCTCAGGTCCGTCTGGAGTGCAGCAACAGCACAACCACACTGTCCCTGTGTTCTCCACCTGTAGTGGCAGGGGACAGGTAAAGCTGCTTGCTGGTCATCTCTTCTGACCTTGGTAAGATTCAGTGTCGGAATCAGAGCACCTCACTAACAACACACACAATATCTGACTTCCCCTCACATACACTGAGCAGCTGCCATCCATGCTGGGAGCTGAGGGTGAACCAAAGTGCTTTCCTGACAGCGACCTTTAATCTGCAGTTAGGTATGTTAGCCAGTACTACATGCTTTATCCCCATAATATACCTCCTGCTTGCTAGGCAAGTGGTGCTCCAGGTTAGTAATGTGTCTGTCTCCTTAGCATCACTGCTTCAAAAAGTCAGATTTCTAAGGACTGCTAGTTTTTGAGTGTCAGAGAACTAACAGATTATATAGCTCATTCTTCTCAACAGCCAAAACCCTAAGGCAAAATTGCAAATAAACCAAGAACTTTAATTAGGATTTCACAAGATGAATTTTCCCCTCTAGAATAAATCGACCTCCTTTGGAGTACTTTTATAGCTTATCTACAGCTTATTCCTATGCACCTCTCATATCTCTGAACTGGATGAAAGCAAACCAACCTTTATGAGCCAAATCCCACTGTTGTGGTCATCTCAAAAGCAATGCAGCAGTGACACTTCCCTTTGGACTGCTGCCACTGGCCATCCCTCCCAGCACACACTCCTGTTCTCATCTCCAGGGCTGAGCCATCACCAGTTGGCCATAGCAGGTGCAGGAACCTTTTCCAGACTCCTCCTTCCTAGTTTTCAGCTTAAGGACTGGCTTCCTGAAGATGATTTCTGTATGAACTGCAAAATTGATGTAAGGGATTATTTGATTTGATAAATTAAAACAACTACTTCCAAGTCCATTCTAAATCATGAGAGCTGACAGTGGTAAGGAGTAGCTTAGGATACACATTCAATTTACAGATTTAGCAATTTAGATTTTACTTTCTTTTTACTCATTCTGGTAAACTGTACTTGAATCATTAAACACACAGAAAAACAGGTGCAATGGATAAAATATTTTTCTTGTGAATTACTTGTTTATGTTCTGATTTTGTTAGGAGAATTCTTTTCCTTGTATGAATTTGTATTTTCCTTTCATTTGCAGAATAATGTAATTAACAGGAATAATATTTTCTCATTTAGTTCTTCTAATGAAGTCTACATTTAGTAGGGAAGGCAAGGAGGGTCAAGAATTATGTAATCAGCTTGACATTACTGAGATGTTAGGAAAAGCTAGTTGTAGATTTAAGTATTCTTTGATCTAACATGAGATTATTCAGGCATAAACCTGTGGGTTGTTTTAATTTAACTGATATTATCTGTCTCATTTGAATAATTCAAAATGGCATATTTTACGTTTTTTTAAAGGAGAAAGACTATTCCTGAAACTTCTTGCATCTACTTAACTAAATTGATATAGAAACCATCAGTGATGTGAAACAGCCTCTGTTGGCCTAAAATGGCTCTGGTATATAGGGAGGCTGTCCAGTCTATATGAATTCACACGACAGCCAGGAGTCAACTGTATTTCCTAGACAAGTTAGAGCCATATAGACCTTTCCTAGACAATTGGGAAGATGTTTTCTTCAATGAGATTAGTTTAACAAATTCAATTGCAATCCCCATTCAGGCCTTACTACAGATTCCTTTTTGAACTCAGCACTTTTGTTTGCACTTTGGAACTCTGCATGGAACATAATAGACTGGTACAGGATATATTCCTGACAGGGACATCAGGAGAGGGAAAGAGCAGTTGAGGGGGAGTGACCGTGTTTGCTTGAGAACTGCATAATAAGGCACACTGCCAATTTCTCTCCTCAAGGGTTAATAGTCCTAAATTCAAGATGCTCATCCAATCCAAACAAATTTTTGACAACCCCTCCAGAGGGGATGGAGGCTCTGATACGTGAGAGCCTCAGCAAGTGCTACCTTTGCATAAGACAAGATGTCCTTTCACAGAGACAAAAGGATTTCTAGCACTTTCCCTGGCAGCTGAGGTGATGTTGGCAATAATAGACACAAAATAAATCAGCTCTGATAAGCACTGCTGTTGCCTGGAGCAGCTCAATTAGCCTTTTGCCTTTGGAGCAGAAGGGTTTATAGTACTAGATAGAGCCTCAGACCAGGCTACATCTGACTTTTGTCCTCTTTGCTCTTTTTACCTGACACCAGAATCAGAGAGCCACTAGGTTTGTTATACATATATATATTTATTTATATTTTTTTTTACTGAGAACAAACAAAACCTTGAGCCTTCTTCCAGGCAGTCCATCACTGCCTGTAAAAACACTGGTGGAAGAGAAACAAAGCTTGTCACCACTCACATATGTAAGTCAAGGCTAGATCTCATTGAAGGAGGTGTTTTGCAAAACACCCTTGCAAAAGCAGAGGGTATACTTGCTTCTCTGACCTTGTTTTGCTGAGCAAAAGTTAATATATTTGAGCTATTGCCTGAAATCATTTAAAATCTTGTTTCTTAAACTGCTTTCATGAATGCAAATGAGTGACATTTGTTGTTGCAACTCTACTAGCTGATTTGTAATTTGGGGATGAAAGGATTGTGTTTTCTCTCTTCTCTTTCCCTTCTTGTCCATAAAAAGATAATGCAACTATTTTTCAATGCATTTTTATTTTATTTTATTCCCCTTTTTATTTTCAAGCATGGATAATCAGCCCATATAATTTAAACAAAATGATCATGTTGCAGGGAACGGTCTCTGTGATCCATATTTTCTGCAGAGATAAGCCAATTTGTTGATTTTGCTGTCTTGTGTATAATTTTACATTTTAAAAGTATATTTAGACACGCTGCCATTATTTTTGCTACATTTGTGGCATATAATTTTTCTAAAATTTCCTTTCCATCACAGATTTTAAAAATCCAGTAGAATGTTAGAAATCACTGTATTTACTGAAAACAGTAATTTTTTTTTTCTTTTAACACTGTAGGGTTTTGTCTTTCAGCAGTCCCACCTAGTCATTCACGCTGAATGCCGAGTCAGAAGGCTTTCAACATCACCTGCTTCGTATCAGGTGTGAAAACAGGCTTCTTCCCTTCACATGGCAAGGAAAACATTTACATTATAACAGTGTAGGAGATACATTTTCATCACTTATTCACCATGAATTTTATTATAGGGTTGTTATTGGGACTCTTGGCAATATAATTTCGTATTAAAGAAAACTAATTCTCATTGGTGCTTTGTGTGGAAAATTGCTGTTGTAAAGTGCTGTTGGCTGGACTGCTTGTGAAGAATTTCCAGCTCAGTCATGTGCCTGTCACCTCATTTAAGTGCCTGGGAGTGATAAGAATGCACATGGCCAACTCTCCAGCATGGCCAGACCCTCCTCCTTTTATATTAATCAGGGAGAAATTGTTGGAAAGCGTGCCAGAAGAATCAGTGTGCTGTGTACTTGGCACATTCATAGTGATTTATAATTGCTTCATAATAAAGAAAAGCGATAGAAGGAAGTTTAAAATTCTCATCATTATGGTGCATAAAAATGTTATAAAGCTATTCTGTCATTATTGTGTCATTTTCATATTCTTCCAAAATACCCATAAATCTCCCCCTATCCAGTACATACAATAGTACCGAATTAGGCCTATACAAGATACCATGGGCACTGGTCATAACTCAGAGTTTTGGGGACATTTCCTGAAGCTTTCCTACAGATTCTGCTCAGTAAGGCATAACTTGAAAAATTTGTGCTCACCTACTCCAAGGAATTGAGGCCTACACTAGCTTTCATTATCCGTGTGGATGTGTCACCTGATGTATCATGCAGGGTGCATTTCTCAGGGATGACCTGTGAGGGGGCCCCTTTTTCTTACCAAAACTGTTCAAAGGCAGAGTGAAGACAAGGCCTCCAAAGAGTGCTGTTTCCTTGCTGCCCAGAAGCAATGAGCTTTTGTGGAGAGTACAGGCTGCAATTTGTTAAAAATAGAAACATTGCAGTGAGAAAATTTTGCCAGAAGAAGGATGCTACCCTTTGACTAAAGGTGGGAAAATAATGTACAGAAGTCGGAAGTCAAAAGTGAAAAACAAAAGCAGTACCTGAACCTTCACAGGGGCTCAGGCTTTTGAAAATATATTAAATTTTCATACTGCCTTAGTAATTTCCTCCTGCATAGAGAACTGTTGTCTCAATAATGCAGATGCAGATCATTCATCCCAGAAATAACAAGATCATACATATGGACAGAAAAGTACTTTCTGCTTATCTTTAATTGTCATCATGAGCTCAGGCCACGTTGCTCCCAGTAGGTAGAACATAATATTAATCCATGATTTCCCTCAGAAGCAGTGGATAACTGGACTGATTTCTAAGAGTGGCAGAGAAGTAGTGACCTGGAAATTTCTGTACATTTTTGTGGATTTGAGGAGATCCCTTTACTGTCTCCAAGCCATCACTTGTAAAGATACTGAAATACTGGGATTGAAGTAGGAGTGTTTAGGATTTTTATTTTTTCCTCTGCAGAAAATGAAGTAACTAACTTAATTGTGCCCTAAAGACAAAATGTAACATTTTCTTCTTTAGAGATGTATTTGCAACAGAGTATGTGTACTGCTGTCAGCTTTGCCAATTAATATTTTACCCTTGTAGTGGGAGGAGAAGAACTGACAGTAAGAGGGGAAAATGCATGTGTATCTCTGGAGACTAAACATTAAAGATGACAGTTGCTCTATATGGTTTCCTGAACAGCCACTATGGGAGGTTGTGTTCTCATGGAGGGCAGAAGAAACACAGCTCTTCTAGACCAGCTGCATGCTGCCAACAGAATGTACACATACCACATTTCAGGTATTCCAATACACTCATGCACAGCAAAGTAGGATTTGCCTTATCTTTCTGATAAGGAATGATTCTTTTTCCCAGAGTATATGAGAGGAGTTTCACCAGGCTTATAGGACTTAAAAAAGGAGCTTAATGTACATCTAGGAAAGCTGTAAGCTACTATTCCTGATCACTGATAACCACTGTGGAATACTGCGCTAATGGTATTTTGGTAATGTCTGCTTTAAAATCTGACTCTGAGCATCTTTGTGGCGTAGTTCATTGGTAGCTGCAAAACATTTTGATTTCTGGGGACAGGAAGCATTATAGCAGCCTGTAGCATATTAAGATCTTTCCACACCTTGGATTCTTTTTGCATGTTTTTGTGAAGGACAATAAGCATGCATTGTACTTTAAGGAACAAATACATTTACAGGTAGGTATTTATTAATATACATTGTCTGTGGCTATTGCATTTTAATACAAGAACTCCCATACTGTAGCCTCCTGCCATCTGCTTAGCTTGAAGAGAGATCTTTTCCTCCAGAAGATCATTTAGAGCTTCAGAAAGCCTTTTTCTCTGCACTTGACCACACAAGAAAATAAATGGGAGATTAATGTCCTTTAGCACACATTAGCCTGCAGGAATGTTGCCATAATGGACCATTTGAGTTTAGCTCTGAATATTTTCAAAAGGCCATGTCCATAGTTGTGACAAGTGCTTGTCTGTGGTATTCACACTGAAAGGCTCTTCAAAAACTCACATATGAAGCCAGTCCTTGAAGTTGAGCTGTGTGCTGTAGTAGCCAGAAAGGAGCCTTACTCACCAGTGAAGATTGGATGCCAGCTGCCCTTTCCAGGCTGACAGAGAAATGCTGATTTTGGCTTTATGGATTTGAAGCCTCTTATTGCTAAGAAAATGTTGTCATCACTGACTGCTCCGTGGAGTAACACTGGCATATTCCTGACATTAATCTGCTGACACAACTGGAGTTTAGGCTTTGCTTCCTGTCAAGTGTACTTCCTTCTTCAAATAAGAGCAGCATCTGGAAGGTTTTTTGGAGGTTTCTTTACATTTTGCTTTTATTTAGTTTCTACATGAATTCATCAATATAAGCCAGACTTAACTACACTGTCCCTATGCAACCTCTTTTGCCTTTATTTTCCTCTCTGCCTCATGGGCCTTGCTCATGACCATGATGGGGTTGTGATGTGCACATGGAAGGCCTTTTACACCCTGCAAAGGTGAATAATATCCAGGTATGATCTGACAACATAAGACACATTATTCAATTTATGACAGAATTCCAAATCGACTTTTGATATTCAAAGCAGGGTTTCTTGAATGTTTCAAAAATCCTCTGAGATTGTCAGTAATCTTTACATGAACAATATATATAAATATACTGTGTCTGTGAGCAATTTTAAGTTTTGCAGCTGAAGCACAAAGGCACTTCAGTTTTCTATCATTGTTTCCAATTTAAGAATCTCAGTAACAAAACCCTCTAATTTAGTCACCCACAAACCAGCAATCACTACATCAGTGAGGTTGTTAAAGTTGGAAGAGAAGTGAGCTAAATTTTAGAAGAAAGCACAATGAGAGAAGCCTAGAGATCAGTAAAAAGAAGTGTTACTTGAGTTTCTGAAATATGTAATCTGAGAGATAAAACACATCAGGAATGGAAGGAGCTATATCAAACAGTGATAAACTTATAGAAGATAACTTAAAATATTAGGAGCAAAGTGCATTACAACTGCTCAAGACCTTCCTAAGAACCTAAAATCAAAAGGAGTCATACAAAAGATAGAAATAAGGAACAAAATTATATATGAGTTTAATAGGAATGGAGAAAGTTCTGAGGGTAAGGTGCTAACATTATTTTGGAACACAAAGGTAGCAAAATTACGCAAAGTAAAATAAGTACACGAGAAGCAAAAGAAGGGCAAAGTAAAGGTTCACAACCTAACAGACAATTCACAGAGCCCTGAAGTCTTCACTGTCTTCACATAAAAAGATTAATTTCTGATCAGATACTTAACTACATTGAATTTAATGTGAAAGTAGGAGCATGACCAGAATAGTGAAAAATTAGGTTTAAAAATGTCTGGATAAGTTAAGTGTAATTGAACCCATGAAGTCCTGATGACATTCAACTTCACTCCTTTGAAAAAAATATGAAAAAATCTCTGAAATGTTCTGTTATCTTTGAAAACTCACAGAAGATGGGTAGATCCCACACAAGAAAAGCAAATACAATACCTACCTTTAAAAACAAATTCAACCAAAACCAGGGAATTATAGATTATTCAGTGCAACACCAGTTCCTGGAATTGTTCCAGAATAGGTGGTTAGGTAACCAATTTACAAGTGCCTGGAGCATATTGAAATGGTATAAACAGCTGACAGATTTGACAAGAGTGAATTGTATTGACCCTGCACACTGCTGACAAGTTAACTGGCCTTGACTGAATAGTAAGGACAGGTTTTTGTGCAAAGGACAGTGAAACAATACAGGAGGCTATTGACTGATGCTGCTGCAGCTTTTTCTTTTCTTTCGCTAGAGAATTTTTGAAAACAAGCTAGGCACACAACTTTTGTGAAAGTTATCAGCATCTTTGGTCTTTCCTCAGTGTAGGGTGTTGCACTAGAAGAGCTGCAAGATCTTTTCCAGGCCTGTAGTATTACACAGGCAGTGTTTGTTTAGGTCCCCTTTGCCCCATGACTTTCATTACATGTTTTTTGCCCTGAATGCAGGCTACTGAAGATTTTCTGGGATAACATATAAACTCTTTTATTCAAATTGATCTGAAATTGAAATTGTTCATGTGGCCTTCATTTTCCTTTGGAAACTTTAGCAGAAAGCAAGCAGTAATTTTCCCCAGAAGTTTGTTTTGATTTTGCCCCTTTAATTTAAACAAATGGTACTTTGGAAATCTGCTCTTTCTCAACAGTACCTCTGAAATAAATGTCATACACAGGATGACTGATTCATTTGTTGGGGGGAAAACTGTGGCCACACTGTTGCAGAAGTGAATGTAATTTTTTCCTGAAATTGCCTTGCACTAAACATGAGCATGTTGGGAAAATCTTGTGCCATGCTACTGCTTTCGAAGCAGCTCCACCAGCAGTGTCATTTGGGTACACTTTTCAAATATTTCCAGGTCACTGGACCACAATATTGCCTTAGCTGTAAATGCTGATCATTCAAGATGCGTCTTTCTCTGTTTCACAGGTTCTCTCAGTACAGGCAGGTTTAACTTGGCCTTGGAGGACAAAGATACCTTCTTGGGACCTTGTAGGGTAAAGTTTGCTGCGCAGTAAACACAGTCCAGCAAGAAAGAGAGACAGAGTCAGTGGGATTGCTGGCAGGATTTTCTATTACTCTGCAAGAGGAAACTGTACAGTCTGGGTTGGACTTTGAAAAGTGAGAGAGGTCTGTTTCACCTCTCCAGATGTGGACCTGTCACTGAAGAGTGCCCCAAAATGGAAATAAATTACTACTCCCCACACCCCTGAGTTTGTGAGAGTGTAACAAGTTTTGAAAGACAATGTTGTTTCTTCAAAGGTAGGGTTGCCTTCACTGTCTGTTATCTACCTCATTTTACTGCCTATTATTTACTGGGGTAACAGCTAGTCAATATTTCAGGTAGTAAAATACTTCATGCCCAAATGGTGGGAAATCCTTACACATACCCAGTATCACATTCTCTCAAAGGAAACATGAATCTGCTGAGGGAGCAAAGCAGAGTCACTCCACTAGAGCATCTCTTGCTACTTTTTCTGCCTGGTCTTTTTTATAGATAGAACCTTTTTAGGAAAAAATGGAAGCTACTAAAATATCATTAGTAGTGGAATACATATGTATTCCGATCTATTGAAAGTATATTTTACCTATTATATCTTTAAAAAAACAGAATTAGAGTCTGAATAAGCTTGGGATGTAAACACATCTTAAAAGACTGTTGTTTTATTAAAAGAATGAGATTTTATTAAAAACTAATTGGCATTTTTATTTTTAAAGGGGGACTCCTTAAAGACAACGAGGTATATTTTAGTCTCATACAGATTTAGGCTTGATTGTGCTCTTTCAGATGGCTGCATCAGAGCACCAGAATAAAAATTTAAACTTAATAAAATTACAATAAACTAGATTAAGAGCAGAATTAGGGCCCTTAATATAGTCAGTAGCCTCTTGAGATCTGAACAGCAAAGCAACAGCAAGATGGAACTTCACTCAACTAGTAACATCCATCTTAATTTTTAGCCCAAGTATGAAACCTGACTGAGAAATTTTGGATTTCCTACATTATTTGCTTTCCATTAAACTGCAGTATTCTGGACACATTCAGCCATCAGAAGCATGAGAATGGGCTCCTAAATAATTCATTTGATGTACTTGATGCAATAAAGATAAGTAAGTTTTAACAGCGCTGATCTGAACAATTTCTTTCTGTGTAACATAATGTTTCCCATCCTTTAGGTTATGGACACTTGGCACTTGTGAGACCCTCAGATACCTTTGCAGGGAGCTGGGTGGGAGAGCTGGAGATGATAAAGTCGGTTCTGGAGAGCACAAAATGGTCCAAGCTATGGACTGTGCTGTGGTCTGGGCTTCTCTTTCGACTCATACTGAACTAACTCTGTATTTTAAGCAAGGAATGAGCCTTTATACTGAGAGTATCCTGTGTCTTGAGATTATCTGTGTGTCTTCAGGCAAAGTCACTGAGTTCATCTATGCCTCATGGATAAAATGAGACTTGGCCTCAGTGTTTTCTGTGTGTGGCCCTTGCTATCTCTCTTCTCACTCCAGGTGTTAAAACATAAATCTGCAATAGCTGCTTCCTGGTGTCAGCTAGATGTCTGGGCGGTTTGGATCTAGATAAACTCCAATTTTCTGTACATTTTTTAAAGATTGTTTCTTTCTTTTTTTTTTTTTAGTAATCAGTTTTAACAATTTCTTGTGAGAATGTGATGCTATTGCAGAAAAGGGCAAGAGTTTCCTCGGGTTAAACAAGTTGCCAGTGTTGGATCCCATTTGCATTAGTAAAGTCAAATCAATTCATTTCAGATCATGCAGATTTAACTGAGATCAGACTCAGCCCTTCATAAATAATCCCAGTTGCAGCCTTCCAATACCTAAAGGGAGCCTGGGAGAAGGATGGAGTGAGAGCTTTTACAAGAGCATGGAGAGACAGGACAAGGGGGAATGGCTTCAAACTGAGAGTAGGTTTGGATTAGGTATTAGGGAGAAACTCTTTACTGTGAGGGTGGTTAGACACTGGAACAAGTTGTCCAGAGAAGCTGTGGCTGCCCCATTCCTGGAAGTGCTCAAGGCCAGGCTGTGTGGGGCTCTGAACCACCTGGTCTAATAAAAGGTGTAACTATCTATGATAGGGGGGCTGGAACTAGATAATCTTAAGGCTCCTTCTAACTCAGACCATTCAATGATTTTATGATTATATGACAATCCATGCTCCTGAGACTGAAAGTCACCTACATTTATGCATATTGGATGCATCTTTCAGACAGAGAACTCGTACTGTGAAAGATGTTTTGCTTCACTGAGCAGCATTTCCCAAAATATTCCAACTGCCTCTTGTATTTCGCAGATGCAATTTCCATTCTATTATCTTTTCTCCTACACATTATTCTAAAAGAGTTACACAAGGAGAGAAATCTCATCACAATGAAAAAACTACTTATGATCAATATAATGTGTGCAACTGATTAAGTTCCCTGTGGATCCTCAACTCCATGTCATTTCTCTGAGCACTAGATTTTGCCTGTATATCTCTGATGTAGCCAAGATGTGTAAAAATTAATGTAAGCTGACAACTTGTTATTAGTTACACATCTGAAGAGTCTCAAGTGGATAGGCTCTTCCTCCTAAAGTCAATTGTGACTGAGGCTTGCTAATTGACTCAAATCTTCCTGGTGTGTGTACCAACATATTGAGTGGCAAATGGTGGCTAGAGCTAGGGCTTTTGGATCATATCATGCCAAAATAATTTTCATTAAAGCCACCTGCTATCATTATATTTCCTCAAGCCCAAATCTTATATAATAAGAATTGGATTTCAGGGCCAGTCCCAACTCTCTGCTCTGTTCGGTGGCTGACAGAGCTTTTGCTGTGAGCTGGAAGATGTGATTGCCTGTGCGAGAAACAGGACAGCCCACCGCTCTGCCGTGCCCAGAGGGAGGTGGGGCACATCGCTCTATCCCAGAGGGTGAGAGGACACAGAGGAGGGGCTTGGAGGAGGGAGAGAGAAATGGGGCAAAGAGGTAGGAGTGTGAAAAGGAACGGGAACAAAAATGGTAATAGAGAGGGCATTGCTCAGGCGTCAGCTAAGCCATCTCCAGGGCACAGGAAACTCCAGGGATGCTGGTTGAGGTGCTTGAAAGCCTCATGGAGCTTGGGTGTTGTTTTGCTGCACCAGCTCCAAAAGGAGCCAGTCTTGTCTTCTTTGGATGCACTATGCAAGAATTTATGTAGTTGTTATAATCTATTTTGATTTAAGATCATTTTACTATGACAGTTTGAAAATGTATAACACTAAATAGTAAGAAATACATGTTTCATTATACATTTAAGCATACAGCAAATTGAAATGAAAATAAATAAAACCAAAAATCTGTATTTCTGCATAGCCAGCATAAAACATTTTGGTATGATCATGGCAGTTTTATTGTTGCAGTTTTTTCCTGTTGCAATTTATTCACCTTTTGATACATTCTTGGAAAAGATCTTTTCTTTGGAGTATTTCCAAAAGAAAATTATTCTCTAGGAAAACCTTTAGTCACCTTTATTAAAGTTAGCCTCGGGTAACGACCATCAAACCATTATGGCTAAAATAAAACAGATTCTCAGAGGAGTAAATCTGAAGCTGTGAGGGATATGGAATAAAATTAAGTGTTTAATGATGATTATTTCATCTCTAACTCCTCAGGGAGAAAAAAAAGCTGAGTAAAAGACCCACATGTGGGAGGAAATGGAGGGAAGGTGAATAAATAAACCAGAAGAAAAAATGTAGGGCAATTACTTTGTAGAAAGCAAGTCTTTTCTTTTAATTACCATATTGAATCACAGGAATATTTTTCTTTATTATAACCAGAAGACTTTAGTAAATAAAATAAAAACAGGACATAAAGAGAAAACATTCCCAGGAGCACTTGTATAGTATGGAACAGAAATGGCAGCAGATGCCCGCAGTTTTTATATACAACTTCAAGTGCAACACAGTTTATTTTTAGGTTTTAAGGACTGATGTTGGCTATATATTTCCATAGGAACGCTTGTATCTGTGACACTGGAGTACTTGAGAGCACCTTAAAAATCTATGGGGTTAAAATATTCCAATCTTTTCTTCCTACCATGGACTAATGTTGTATTCCATTCCAGAAACAAAAATACCTGGCATTTGAGCACAAGCAACAGCAATTGGCAAGTAACTTCTGGCCTGGAATCAAAGAGCCACAAGGTAACATCTGAACATACACCAAATGAGTCTCTGTATCCTCTCTTTAAAAGCACCCGACATTTTCCTAAGATTCTGAGGACATCTGAGAAATTGAGCATTTTTTTCTGTGTGTCCTTTGTCTTCTTTTCTCTCTTGCAGACAAACTGTCAGTAAATTATACACTCAGTCCATGAAGATGCAGACTGACTGAGATTTCAGAAAGGGCTGAGTTACAAGTGTGTAAACCTGGAGTGACAGCTGCACAGTCAGTGATGTTCCTTTAGATTCAGGCTAGTTCAGCTGAGATCAGATTCCAGCCACACTGACATTTATGTGCACAGAAAATGTAGGTCTCCTTCCAAAGACCTGCCACTACTCACACATATGAGGGATGTGTGAGCATGAGGCAGAATTCCTGCAGGATTCCTCTGCATCACAGATTGTCAGGCATTCAAACAGTTAATTTATGGCTACTTTCTGTGATTCTACTCACTGTGATTCCATAAGTGGAGAACATATGGTTTACAAAATACTGTCTCCTCTGAGCCACATCCCTGTGATTTCAGCTAAGGTCAAGTTTTACAGATTAAATATTACCCTTCTACAAAGTGTCTGCCTTATGTGTCTTGAGATCTGGAATCTAAAAATAAATCAGCTTATCTTAGTCCCTCAGAACATTTATCCTTTCAAAGAATGTAGGCCATGTACACAGGCTGGAGAACCATGCTTTGGGATGTGGTTGTTTAGAAAGGATTTGAGGTTCATGGGAGAAAAATCAATCATAATGAGGCATGAGTGACTGAGCATTCATCCAAAGCACTGGGCTGTCATAATCCTTACAATTTAAACTGGGAATCCCAAGTAAGAGCAGGACAGTATGTTCCTTTGAGCCAAGAGTGTCCACTTCTGGTGTCCACTCATGGAGTGGTGTGTTAAGAAATTCAGAATAATTCAAGTGAGAGTAACATAACAAACTATCAAAGAGAGGGAAGGAAAGGGGAAAAATCATTTAAGAAAACCTTTAAAGGCTGTTTCCAGCAGCTTAGTGTGCTTAATTTAATGAGACCAAGGTTAAGAATGTCATGAGCACATGTCAGAGAAGAATTTATTCCACCCGATGTTAACTGATCTAGTGTCACCTCTTCCAGGCCTCCCTTAACTGATCTATGTCAGTCACCTCTTCCAGGCCTCCTGTGTAACTGAAGGAAAATGTCATCACCCCAGGATGCTTTTCCTCCAGCAGAAAACAAATGGCCCAAACAACCTGGATAAATCATTGTCTGTCTCCATGGGCCACGAGGGGAAAGTAAATGATTTATTCAGACTAGACACCTGATACTGAGACAAGTGAATTAAAAAGAGATAAATCCTCACATACACTGCATTGGAGCAAAGCTATGCAGTAGTTTACTGGAGCAGGCCAGGGTTTAATGAGATCAATCTGCTAAAAGTTGCAGGTGGACTAAACCGAGCTATAAATAAAGAAAAGGGCTTTTAAAACACTAGAAAATTTACTAGATTTACTAGAAAATGCAGCATATCCTTCATGACTGATCATTTTTAACACAAGATTTGTTGTTTTTTTCCACAAAATGCTTTAGCTCAAAAATTTAATTTCACAGACGTCTCACATTAGTTTAGTAGTGAGATTCAACTGCCTGAAGTTAGGGATCTAAACATATATCGTTCACAGCTCAAATCAGCACCTCAGGCTGAGGTCCTTTCCTTAAAAAAATAAGCATCTTCAGAGGGTACTGTGTTCAATCCTAAAAAAAGGGCAGAGAAATTGTTTGCCAGAAGCACCTGTTTCTAAGGTGTGTGCTGGGTGATTCACATTGATATGGGACATTGAGCTTCTATGTAGGTTTTGAACTTCTGTGTAGGTAAGATGATTTTAATTTTGGATGATTTCTCCCTGGTCTGACAGGTCAGGAAGCTCTGACCAAAGTGACAGGCAGTGCTTTCACATCAAGTCATAGTTTGTACATACTTCTCACTCATGCAGATCTTGTCATACAACACCACAGAATTAACTAAATTTCCCCTATGCATATTGTCTTTCAGTGCTGTTATATTTTTATGTTGACTATTAAAATACAGTTCTGTTCAGTTACATGACCACATAGGAACAGCAATATTTTATGTATTGATTTGACTCCAATGCCCATTCTAAGAGAGATTAACTTATTTCCAGGTGATTTTATGGAAATTATAAAAAATTAAGCTATTCCCAGTTTTCTACTCTCTACTCTCTACTTTCTGCCTCTCCATTCTCCATGTATGTTTCACAGACATTTTCAGAGGCACAAAACCTCAAAATGCCATCTTGTACAAGGAAAAAAAAAAAAAGGCATTGGTAGCAGATATTTCCTCTGACTCTTGACTGTTAAGAATATGACTCTTTCTGAAGTCTCCAAATTGTCCTTCATCTTCCTTAAATGCAAAAGTGATTTCAGAGTTCTTCTTCTTGCAGGCTTTGAGTTCATGCATTGAATCAGTGAAAAAGGAGGCAGTGAAAAGCTGCAAAATATGCCCCAAGATCAGCACCACTCTGTCTTTCCTGTCCTCTGAGAGAAGGACTGGGTTTTGCAGAGAGAAGAAGCACAGTCTGTGCAGAAGAGCCACATTTATCCCTCTGCTAAATGCTTTATGCCTCTGCAGTGCTGGGACCAAATTTGCCTCTGCATGCCAATTTTTCAAAAGAAAAGCCTTGGCTTTTCCAGATTAGTGGTGGAATATGTTTCAGCAAATCAGCCAGACAAGCAGATCAGATACACTTCTATCTATACTGAGCCTGGACATAAACTTTAAAAAAATCTCCTTTCACAAAAACTTCTGCAAAAAATAATAACATCCATCCACCCCTGAGACAAGAAACCACAAATATGGGAAGAACATGGTCAAATGTACCCTGAGAAAATCAGTGATAAGCAACACAAATTTGTGAGCAGATCAACACACGAGTTGAGGGCACCAAGTCTTTGGGACCATAGGATGCTTGTGCTCTGTGGAACAACTTGCAGCAGCAAGGCCAAGGATTGACTCTGCTGGCCCTATTTCACAATGGGGGCACTGGCAGCTTACAAAATGCAGAGGCTGAGCAATAGAGGAGAACAGAAGCATATCTACAGTGAAGTTCAGCAGAAAACCCCAGCCACCCCTTCAGCTGATGTCTACATCTGAACTGGTTACCCAGATTCCCTTGACAGCTGGTGAACAGAAGCATTTGTCTGATATGGGTCATGAGTCCTACATGGCTCTTCTGACTACAAAGTGCATCCCTTTGCCTAGATCAGGCATAGACTTCTGTGCAATCTATCCCAGAGAAATTGTCTGATGGTGCAAAGCCACCAGGGCACAAAATTACCTGTGATAGAAGCATTAGGTCCATCTTCTATTCTGGGTGCACAATTGTGGCTGAAATACACAGTGTGGCCTCTTCACAGTTAAAGAGAAGGTTTAATCCTGTTCAACAGATACACCTCCCTGATTTGAGGCTTGTCCACAGGATCAGACTTTAGCAGTGTCCTTTTATGGGGGGTATTCAGCCACAATCATACAGTGCTAGAGGAAAGTGCTTACAATAAAAACCACAGATGTTCATCACAAATTATGGTTTCATCAACCACAACATATTACAGAAATATACAAGGCCTTTAAATTGCAGAAAAGCTTACATATTTCAGAGCCACTGAAGGAAAGTTCTCATGGTAGAAAATATTCCAAACTGTATAACGTGTGAAGCCTCCACTGTTACCTAAACTTGACATTTCTGCTTGGTTTCTTTGTGTTCTTTTTGCACAAAGCAGGCAGCTGACAAAATGTCAGTTCCTTCCAGTTGCTGTGAGAGTCTGGGGAAATATATGCATTTGGAACTGGTTTACTGTCCTCTAAATTACAACAATAACATTACATTTGTGTGTGTGTGTGTGTGTGTGTGTGTGAAAATATGAATCCATCAAGAGCAAGACCAGAAGAGAACAAGTTTCTAAGAAGCACAAAATCCCATGTTCGGGTTATCTCAAAGCCAAATATAACTGAAACAATTCCCCAGAAGAGCAAAATCAAATGAGAAGGAATAAAGTGTAATTGGCTCAAGAAGTCTTATCCATGAGTAATATGAAACTTGCTCATAAACAAGTACTATAAAATTCATTATGCCTTTCTTTCAAGGAAAGTAACAGTGAGAAAACAATTTCATTGTTTTTAAGGGAAACTCACACATTAGGCAAATTATTTTCACCTTAGTGGACCAATAATCTTGGTTTTAATTGACTTCTATTCTTTATCCTAGCTTCAAATAATAGAAGACTCACTGCACTTTAAACTATTGATATTGGCTACATGGCTATGACATGTACTATCACTCTGGCTTGGTTCTGTGTAACATGTCATAAATGCACTACCTACCAGCACTGGATTTGTCAGGAAATTAGAATAGGCAAGGGATGAAATGAGCAGGTACTCCAAGCCTGCCACTGTGAGTTGTCACAAGTCCCATGCACTTGCAGGGGTGATCTTGAGCTGTGCTGTGTTTTAGGAACAGAACTCCCTAGTTCAGTGCCTCCTTACAAGGAGACTCTCCCAAATCAGATGCCAATTGCTTGTTCCCTTCCCCCTCCAGCGGAAGACACAAAAGGCAGAGATTATGGGCTCAGATAAGAACAATTTACTGGAAACAGCAATGAGATAAGAAAATGAACAGTAACAGCAACAATATAATAGCAACAGTGTATAAAGAGAGGACGACTTACAAGCAGAATGTTCGCCAAACTGACGCAAGGAATAATGGTAGCTGGGCCCTACATGGTAGCTGGGCCTACGTCCACCACGTTTTTCCATGACTGGAAATGGTGCCCTTTCCTCTCAGAAGTGTGAGAGTTGTTTCCCCCACCCCAGACATGATGTAAGATGTAACACAATATATTTGCCACACTCACATGGCTCCAAACTACCCTCTCAAGGGCTACTGAGGAAACTAACCCTGTCCCTGGCTGGAACTAGGACAGCCTAGGACAGCCTCAATCCATTTTTAGAAACACATACTGCCTAGAATCCAACTTCTAGGTATTCAGAAGCAGAAATGTGGGAAACGCTGCAGGGTTCAACATTACCTCCAAGGCCACCATTCTCAGTGGACCATAGTTGCATAGGAGGATGGAGGGCCCAGAAACCTTTCCTTTTTGAGATTCTGAAGATCCCTCTGATTTCAGGAGAAACACACCTAGTTGCTGAAGGGAAGTAGTCAGGCCTTCTTTCCTCATCTGTGGCTCTGTAGGAAACAGCAGATGCATCTCCAGAACCCTCAAACACTGGCAGAGGAGCATCTGGGAGAACAGCCCATGGCATGACCCATCCTCTTGTGCATCCCAGGATACTCTCTTAACAGTGGTTGGGGTTGCCATCTGGATGGACACAAATGTGGATTTTAGAATGGCCACAGGTTAAAACTTAGAGGAAACACTGACTTCCACTCTGTGTTTATTCTGGGCATACAGATACTTTCTGTCCTAGTTATTTCTGCTTCTCACACTTTTCATGGCCCCTACAGAAATGTTTTCTGGCTCTGCAATACTGTCAGTAGGCAGGGTCATCCCACTCGTTGTACTTGTGTTGACATTTTTTTCTAGCACAGATAGAAAGTCAGCAATGTCACAGGATTTGCATACAGCTTGCTCTTCAAGCTTAGCCTTTAGTAGAATTACAAAATGACTGACATGCAAGAAATTATTAGAGGGAACATGAAAATATAGCCACCAAATGCACAGGTCACTCACTGCAATTTGATAGAGGCCAAAAATCACAGTGCAGTGCCAAGTTCATATGATTCACAGCTACCTCAATGACACCTCTTACATACGGGCAAGTCGCAATCCCACCGCAAGAATTTCCTGCCATTTCTGTCTTTTTTGTCTCAATAGTCTCCAATATCTGTTTATCTATTTCAGTTACACAGCAATTAAATAGCTTTTCAATAGCCTCCCCATTCTCAAAGCAAATATTTTCAGCCTTCCTATTTAGCCTTAAACTAAAGTAATTTAGTCATAAAGAATTGTCACCCTTCTCATAGTCTCAGCCCATCCTGTTTGTCCAGCTACAAAGACAGCAAAGAACACCATGACCTCATTAATTCCCTTTCCAGCTCTCAACCAAAACAGTCACTGAGCAGAAGTAACCAGCAACATACCCTCTTGATGCACAGAGCCTATTGCTGATTTGGTGCTGGTGAGATGTTGTTTCCTAGGAGCTGAGCAACCCTGCTGTCACACAAGAATTTTCTAAGTATCATTTTTTTACTAGCTCCTAAAGAATTCCTATCACAAATATTCACTCAATCAAGTGATTAGATTCTGAAACAAAAATGTTAGTATTTTGTCCATGTAGTACTAGAGTTAATATTGAAAGAATATTTTAGTTAATATTGAGAGAGGATTTTTAAAGAAGCATTTCTAATTTCATTGCAATACACAGTGTCTGCCACTGTTATGGCCACTAACAAGTTTTGACTACCATGCTTCATTTGCAGCAACCTCCAGTTCAGAACTGAAATGCAAAGCAGGAAAACAGCAAATATTTTAATGACTTCTTGGGTTCTACATCAGCATTTTCATGTTTCCTCCAGTCACTGCTAAATGACCATTCCTCAGTTCCAAACAAAAGCTTGTATCTTTTGATTGATGCTGACTGCTTCTTTTCACATTAAATGTGTTTCAGCTACAACTCTGTCAATTTAGACACCATGGACAGATCTATATAACCTACTCTCCACACAAGCCAGTGTTGCCTGTATCCTACTGACCAGACAAGAAAGGCAAACAACCATTTCTGTTCAGAGGTACAGTATAGACTTGGTGAATGTGGGAGACTGTAAGCAGGTAAGTTAATGACAGACTTCTGCTGATTCTTCAGGAATGATTTCTTCATTATTTAATATCATCTCAATGATTGGAATGTCATTACTGTTAGCCATGGTTGTTAATAACTTGCTGTTGCCTTATCTCATGATCTGCTTTGCTACAGTACCAAGACAAAGATTTGCCTCATCTAATTTACATGTTCATCACACAGTCTAAGCTAATCAGCTAGGATTTTCCATAACCAGTGAAGTATATCTAAAATACATATCTAAGCATCTTTGAAAAACTTGCTCTGTGATGGAGTCTGTTTCTCTCCCCTTATATGAAAGACATTAAATTACTGTCTTTGATAGCCTAGTTCCCCTGTGTGTTCCTAATTTAGCTTTGACAGTTAGAGTTAGGCAAGACAGATTCCATATTAAATTGCTTTTTAGTCTTACATTCAGTGACCTAATATAATTAGCATATGTAATGTAAGTTCTTCCTGATTTCCTTCTAAAATTATTTATTTTAAGCCATGCGTTGCTTGGTTAATTCATACATCAGAATTGGTCTTTCAGAGCTCTGCCACTTTACTGAAACAATGGAAATGCAGAAGAAGGTATATAGCAGATTCTGAGATTCTAAGATAGATAAAGCAAAAATGTACATTAACCAACTTTGCCCAGAAAGGCCAAGTGAAACCACTGGGTAAATACCTGTCCAGAAAAATTATTCCAAAGGAGACCACCATGAGCCAAACTCCCCATACTCCCTCATTTAGCTCCTCTCACTGGTTTCATGACTTCAGATTACAATTATATAAGAAATGTTCTCACAGTATACTTATTCCAAAGTCCTTTTATTACAAGGATTTGTTTTCTCTTATTTAGTGCTTCCAGTTTCATCACTGAGTAGAACACAGAGTATTTGTAGCTATGCAGGTAGCAAGGATCCCTGCTAGATCCATTTGTATTAACCCATCAACATAAAAGGGATGAAGAGCACCCCAAAGCAGTCAACCCCACTCTGCCCAACTCCAGGCAACTAAGGGGAGAAGATCAACAGCCAGTCAAGCAAAACACACAGATGACCTGTGGACACAGCACATTTAACAGAAATGTTGAATTCTTGCATAGCTCTATCCAGGACAACTTTACGTCTATCTTGGCTCAAACTGGATGCGAGTGCAATAATTTTAAAAATATCATCATTGCATTACTTGAAGGGGCACAGTAAAAACAGATTAAGACTATCCTGGGTCTAGAGGATATGAGGCGATTAAGTCCTATGGTCTTGGTGCAAGACTTTAACCCGCATTATAAATATACAATTCCTGTTGCAAATAGCAAAGTTAAACACATTCTTTGCAAACTCTGCAGCAGCTGGACCATGGAAAAGTCAGCAATGTGTGCAGTGGTCTTACTGAAAGGTCACAAGAGATGCAAATAACAATGACCTTTAGCGTGGTCCACACCATTTCTCTCTTTGGAAAATGCATACCAAGTCCCTCTGGCCAAACCTCTCCCCATCCTCCCAGTGTGCAGAGAGAGGAGGAGGAAGGGTCAAAGCCTTCACCAGTGGCTCTCTGCTAAGGGCTATGCTCCAAGAGGTGTCCTCTGCCAGTACAGGCAGAGAGCCCAGCTGGGTCACAGTGGGTCCACAAGTGCATTACAGACATAGGCAGTCTATCTTTCCTAATACTTCTCTGGGCTTAAGTATTTTTTCATTAGTTATTATATTCAAAATGCGTATACTGCCCACATTCACCAAGGCTCTGAAATACAAAAATCTTCATACACATACGGAAAGACAGGGTGTTTACACTTACTGTACTTTACCTCATGCTCTGCAGTTAATCATGCCTCAGAGTAAATCCCTCAAAATCTAACATGAGTTTAAGAATAGAAATTATAAATTCATAGGTAACTACTTCAGAATTGAGACCCAACTCAATGATGGCCATTTACCATATATTTTCAAACATGAGGAAATAGCTGTAACATTGCACATTAACCTATGAATAACAAGGTGATAAATTAAAAATAAATAATAAATAATATTTATCAATATTATTAATAATTAACATTATCTATGTTAATAATAATTCAATTGCTAAATAACTAATATTAATTAAATTACTAAATTATTATTAATATATTGATAATTTAAAAATTAAAATATGTTCCAAATAGTGTTGCAATTGGTGGATTCCAGGAAATTTCACTTTGCTGTTAAGAAAATATCATACCTGTAAGAGTCCAGTTCTTTACCTTTTAGAGTTCAGCCCTTATTCCATGCATTTCTTAATCTATTTCTTTGCTCCAGAGAGGTTTGTCAGACTAAGTCAAACCAGCCTTTAAAAATGCTGATGCTCAATGAAGCAGAGCAGGGAGCACCCATGCAAACTCCACTGTTGGTGGGAATGGGTTAGGGATTAAATTCCATATGCATAATTGTGAACTGGTTTCCATTTTAAGGTAGACAGAATTAAATCAAATATATAGGTACACACTTTATAATAGTGTATATATAAAATAAGGTAGAATGGTTGCACTGAATCACAGGAAGTTATAGAAACAGACAAAAAATCAGGCTCACCTGCTTAATTAAAGAATATCACCAATAGAAAAAAAGAAGGCAGAGAAAAACATTTATATAAAACTTGTTTAAATGCCACCAAGGAACAGTGTACAATAGACAAATTTAGCATTTTACTCATGAGACTATTTTCCAAATTAGCTGTTGATTTATTCCCTATGTCATGGTGCTTGAGAGGTTGGAAGGAAAAGCCTTTTATTCTCTGAGGATTATTTCCAGTATCCCTCAAACCCAGAGGCTGAGCAGAAGGCAGCTGACCTGGAGGTGGTTTTTTGCCCTTCCCTGCCAGCAATCTCTCAGGCTGCTGCCCCAGCACCTCCAGCTGCAAGCACAGGAGCCAGGGTGAGCGCCAGGCACGGACCTCAGCTGAGGCTCTCACTGAATCCCATCCCACTGCCAGCTGGGGACAGAAAAGTCACTTGTCCTTATGGCCCCCACTCAGACAACAAACACTCAGCAACCAGACATGGCACAGGAATCAGCTGGACATGGATTTTAACTTCACTGCACTAGAGGGAAGGAAACTCGTGCTCTTCCTATGAACTCTTCTCAGCAGCAGAGAGAGCCACCCCCCCTGCAATCACTGCTAGACAATCTTTTTTCTTGAGTAAGCCTCTCAGAGATAAACAACTTTGCTATTAGTGCAGTGCAATGAAAATAAAATCCATGGCAGATGGCTGCCAGTGAGTCCTGCTCAAACACTTCTGATAAAAAGGGAATGGCAGAGAGAGTGTAAAGCAAAAATTGGTGGAAATTAACAATGTTATGAATTCCCCACTGTCTAACAGACTCCTTTAACCATTGAAAACTCAAGATAATTGCAGATTTGCCCTTCAGTTTTTTCCACTCTAAAAATTTTGTTAAAGTCCATTTTACACAGAAAATACAATTTTTACTTCAGCAAAATAAATTCAATATAGAAGTTGAGAAACATGAAATAAATGTATACATATTATGCCTCCTGCACAGGAAAGGAAATAGTAGAGAAAAGTTTTTTATTATTATTATTAAAACTTATTGTAGAGTTGTTGTAAGAGATTATTATTGTCATAGCTAGGAATGAGTTATGTTTAGACATATATTTTAATCAAGAGGCCTGAAATTGGAGCAAAATGAAAAAATAACTATTTTTGCAAGCATCTCACACAAAGACTGATTTAATTGAAGATTAGTATCTTTTATTGATTTATTTCATATTTAATTGAAAACAAAAACCACTTGCCTCTGTTATAAAGTCTTCATGAAAGACAAGAATATATGGTTTAATACTCATGTGTGTCCCTATGCACCTTTAAGTACCAAGTTTATTTCAGTATTTTATTATCAGCTGTCTCAATGTTCCCACAAGTAATGGTCAGCTCAGCCAAAAGCTGCCTGTGATAGAAATTGTGAGGAGTCCCAGGCTAACAGCATACAGTGCATCAACACATTCTCTTTTATTAGTTTTAAAGTGGATTTTTTCCAATTTCACAGTAAGTTGCTTTGTTCTTCTACTATGGAGATGAATAGAAGTACTATTTTTGTGTCACATGTTATATAATTTTGTCAAACATCTTCATTAAACTAGATCAGTCCTACTCTTTTCAGAATCTACTACCTTCATTTTCAGTTTTAATAGCATCTGTCAAATAAATTTGTAGATATTGATCAAAGATCTCTTTGAGCATCTTTTCTTCCTGTAACTCCACCTTCCAGCACAGAGGAAAGAAAAAGCGCCTGACAAGATCTAGGAGTATTGTTCCTTCATTTCCCTCTTCATCATCCCTCCCCCTCTAGCTTTGTGGTGGGGAAATCCCATCAAAACACCATAGGTTACTCCACTGGTTTATATTTTTATGATAACACAGCAAGATTTGGAGAGACCTTCCTTGCACCATGGCCATCTGACATCTGTGCAGTGTCATTCCCTGTGAGGATGGTATCAGCCTTAGGCTGTGGCAGTGAATCATAACCCACTTCTAGCACCAGACCCCTGCCCACCAGGGAAAGGGATGGGGCAAGATGAGGATGTAGGGAAAAAAATTATGGCAGAAATTTGTGACAAATGGTATGATTGTAGTCAATGACAACAAAGTGAATGATACAACAAAAAAGTTAATGATAAAACAATGAAGGAATGAGAACGCAAGGCAGATAATTAGGTGCACCAAAAAAAAAAGACAAGTTCCATATTGTGAAAAGTAAAAAAAAAAAAAAAAAATAATATTTACAGAGAACACCTTATTTCTCACAAAGCCACAAAGCACTGCATTCTTACCATAACTATTTCATTAAAATATATTCAGGTCATATAGATGCCCAAACCAACTTCAAACTGCATACCATGCCACGCAGCTAACACTTGTTTTGAGGACTCAAGTTGGAGAAAATCAGAGCAGAGTCAATGCCACTGAAACAGGGTCTCTGCTGGGTGAGTTTCTACTCCAATCAAATAAAGAGCAGGAGTGCCTCCAGTCCCCACTACACCAAAAGGTACAATTTTAATTCTCCAAACCAGAATGATGCTCTAAATGAAAGAAAACTGATGAGGAAAAATACATATCTTTCCGGAAAACTTTTCATTAAATTGGTTTTTTCCCATAAAATTTGTGTGCAGTTTTCCCTCCTAGTGCTATCCCAAATCAGGAAAAAGCTGGAAAAAATGACTGACTGTGTGTGCTCTAAAACTGATGTTTCCCTTATATCAGGGCATTCTCCTTTTTTTATTCGTTTTTTTTTTTTTTTTACTACTACTAAAACAAATGAAGCAAATTAAGCCAAAAATTCGAGGTAAAATTTTTTGCCTCCTTATTGGGTAAAGTTATCAAACCACTTCTCTTTTTCCCTCAGAGAAAACAGGGCCATTTATGCTACAGCTCTACCAGTGAATCATTACTGGTTCATCTTTGATTACGTTACCTTCAAAATCGGTGCAACTGTTTGTCTACCAAATACTTGAATACTAGCAGGAGTTTGTGATGAAATTTTCTTTGCCTTTATCCCTTCTCAGTTGCTAGTCTAAGAGTATCATCTTTTAGTCTTCGTGATTATATGGAGTGCTACCACCTAATATGATCAGCTAAGAAAATTGTCTACTTTACCTTTTTTTTTTTTTTTACTTTTTAAAATCACTAGCAACTACCAAATGTATTATTTCCTGGCAAGACTAAAAACTGAAACATTTTGAAAATACTGCAGAATCAAGGAGTAGAATTATCTGTAGCTGAACCGGATTTTTTTCTTATTACAGAAATATCATAAGTCAATGTGCTTTTGGTACTGTCCATTTAAAACTATGTAGTGATTTTATGAAATCAAAGGAGAGCAAATAATTTCAGTTTGGAAAGTGAAGCATTTTACTTTGAAAAATGCTGAAATTAACCATTGTGACAAATGGTTTTGATTATTGTTTCCAATCTGGAAAATAAAAAAAAAAGCTCACAGAATATCTCAGCATCTTTTTACTTTCACTTTTTTCCCCAAGCCATTTTTCTACATTTTCCCCTCAAAACATGCCCTGTAATTCTGTTCCTATATTGTTATTCATACAAGTCCTTATTCTTTCAGACCCACTCGTTGCTGATGTCTTTTACCCTCTGGGTATTGAGGGAAACAGAGAGTAGATATGAAGCCTAATAAAAAAGCATGGGCTAAATAACGTCATCAAAAAACTAATTAAATCTGTTTTCTAACCTTCACCCAGCTCTGTTTTTTGCAAAACAATGGCAAAAGAAATCAAAGGTAAGCTGATGATAGTCCCAAATATGGCTTAATCAACTACTGCAAGAGAGGTGATCACTGTTTGAAAACTCCATGGTCTGTGACAGAAGCTTTCTGGGCATTTTCTGTTCTAGGATAAACATTTTTCCCCAATGTCTCATTTATCATACTGCTGAAAAATTATATTATGCTCTTTCTCTCAAGTTATAAATGTATTACAACTGACATTCTGCCAGAGAGAACTTTAAACCCATACATCTTCAACATAGCTGAAACCCCCAAACTTTCTCAAATAATTTCCACTCTGTTGAGCTATCAAGTCCATTTGTCTTTCACATTCATAGGTGATCTTGCTCCTCTTTTGTTGGGGCTCATAACAATGTGTCAAAGCAGAGAATAAGAAGTTCTCCTTAGAGCTGAGTCCTTCTGCCAGGAGCTGGGCGTGCTGTCACAGCCACCAACACCCTCAGGGCCAGCCCATGTGCTTCCTATGTGAGAAATGCAAACTCTGCAAGCTGCCTTAGGGGCCTTGTCAATTCCTAGAAAAAGCATTGCCCAAAGAGGTTGGGAATAACACTGTGGCTTCCACAGAAAGGACTTGGAAGGTATTTTCTAAGACCACAGCAAAGCATAATCAACAACATCTGAAACAGAACTGTAAAAGCAAATGCATTCATTAGAACATTTTATTTTCTAATTCTACACATTCTTACAACAGTGATATCTTATTAAAATCAATGGAGTTTGACAAAAGAATTAGAATACAACATTTTAACTAAAATAGTTCATACTTCAGTAATATGTGGGAGAGATTGAAAGCATCAGTATATTTCTGAACATATAAATGTGCACTCTACTTTTAGCAGACTACACTTTGCATTTAAATTATTTTATCCACTTCAGTACTTTGGTCCTGATTCCTCTTTTATCTGTTTTTATTCAGTGACTTCACTTGAATAAAAATACAGATTAGGTGGCACTGAAAACTATTGTGAATTTCTATTCATTTTTCAGAATTTTAATGTCCGAATATACCTTATATTATTTCTCAAGGTATTTTCAAAGCAAAGTGAGAAAAAAATTTTGCAGAGACTTTTATAAGAGCAGACTCTGGTTCCTTGTTATTCCCCATAGCAGCATCCTTTTTGTGATTGTAAAGTCTCACCAGTTTTCTTGGTTTATTGTTTGTAGCCCTATTATGTTTATAGAAGCCATGGATTTCATTAACTCAGCATACAAGTCTTATCTCTTCTTATTTTTTAAATTGTCTCTGGGCAAATAGTGATGCTCCTGGGGGAAGTTGAATTGTTTGTGTTGAATCTGTAATTCCTTCAGCTTTGTACTGTAACAAATACAGAAGTAAAATTCTCTTTCAAGGCTTTTATTGCCTGACCAGGCTAGGAGGAGAGGGCACGATGTGGAGTAATTTTTCCCCTACTCTCTTTCCTATTTTAACTTGTATTTTTTTTCCATTTGTTTTCTACTGGTTTGTTCAGGCAGTTTGTGGTGTTTGAAGGCAAAGGGTTACCTGATGCTCTGAGGGGAGCCATGAAAATGCCTCAAGTGCAGTTTCTGCTCCCACCAGGGGAGTTTGGGGCATTGCAGAGCTCTGTGAACTTGGCTAACCTCAGTGCCTCCTGTGGGTGAGAGCATTTCAGCAATGCTGCAGGTGCTGGTGATGCCCCCAGGGAGCAGCGCTCTCCCCAGCTCTGGGAAAGCAGCTGAGTGCCTGGAGCAGCAGGCAGATCTCCCTGCCGGTGCCCCCAGTTTGACTAAGGGAAGGAAACAAGCTTGTCCACACAGGAAGTTATCAAAGAACCTCAGTTGTAAACCTGCTGTCCCAAAGCTTAGGGACTGCCTGACAAGGCAGGAAGCTCAGTGACACCAGGGACACCCTGTGTCCATCTTCCCTCGTGGGGAACATTGCTTTCATTAGGTACATATGGATTGACCTAAACACTGCTTTTAGTCCCGATAAAGTGTTCCAAAAGCCTCTAAATGCATTTGGAAGATCATTTTTTTTTCAGTACATGCCACATGCATCACATCAGGGGCTGGTTTCAAGGGCCAGCCTGAGAGAGCCCAGTAATTTATTTGGCAGCACTTAGGCTAGGCAGACAACCTGCAGACACGTGCCACTCTTTGGATTCAGAGTACCCATTGACTTTTTCCTGTGTCTTTAGTGAGAAAAAGTTGACAGAATTGAAGTGTTTTTTCAGCCTGGAGAAGAAAAGACTAAGGAGGGAGTGATGGCATCAGTCTTGAAAAGTTTGTGCAATGATCAGTGTAGCAAAAAGACATTAATGGGAATCTAGGGCCATTAGTTGCTCAAGTTTCACTTAGATATCAAGGAACTCTTTCTTTCTAATAGTAAGGATCACTAATGACTGGAAACTTTGTCAGTAATGATTTAGGCACATTTAACTCTGCCTAGGGACAAAAAGAGAGATTACACAGCCTCGGAAGATCCTATTTTAAAATTAATTCATTTAGGCGAGGCATTATGGCTTTTAATGTACAGGGCTTCAGTCTGGATGTATGCTTTGTCCATTCTGGTCTTTGGTTCTATTTCACTGTGGAAATGAAGAAATCTCTTTCTCAGTCTGTAAATTAACATAAAGCCTTTTTCAGAAGCTCATGCCTGCATACAAACTAAGTAGCACTGAGACTGCTCAGCCACAGCCTGTCCTGGCTCTTGTCAAACTGCAGAAACAGTGGGAGAGCACAGGAGAGCTGAGGCTTGAGATGGTCTGGTGCAATTCCCCTGCTCAAGTAGGGTCATCCTGAGAAGGCTGTCCAGGATCATGTTCAGAGGGATTTGGAATATCACAAAATCACAAAATCAATTAGGCTGGAAGAGACCTGACATCTGGGAGACCTCTGGAGAAGAGGACAACCCCCCACTGGCTACATGCTTCTATCAGGGAGTTGTAGAGAGGTCACCCCTGTGCCTCCTTTCTTTCAGGGTAATAAAAAATGGATGCTCCACAACCTCTCTGTGCAACCCACACAAGCGTTCAATAACCCTCCCTGTAGAAAGGTGTTCTGCTGTATTCTGAGGGAGTCTCCTGCATTTCAGTTTGTGCCCACTGCCTCTGGTCCTGTCACTGAGAACCTCCGAGATTAGCCAGAATCCCTCCTCCTTACTCTTGTCCATCAGATATTTATATGTGTTGATGAGGTCCCTCTGGAGCCATCTCACCTTTAGGCTTGATGATCTCAGCTCCCTCAGTCACTCCTCCTCTGTGGGATGCTCCCATTCCTTCATGGTCCTTTGCTTGACTTGATTTCTGTACATCCCTGTTTCTCCTTTACTTGAGAACCCAGCCCTGGACCCAGTACTCCAGGTACTTCTCACCAGTGCTGGAGATAGTGACAATGAGAGAAATAATAAAAAGAAACATAAAGCTGATCTGAAATTCAAGGAGAGAGTAATTTTTATGAGGCTATCATGGCTGTCCTGCTAACTGCATGGGATCAATCAATAAGATTTAGCTGTGATGACATCATATTTCTAAAGTTACTTTTTGCCAGCAGCAGAATATGTTATTATTCATTAGCCTGAAGGAGGATGAGATAAAGTCCATTTCAGAAAATTTTCTTTTTTCTGAGGATGCTAGTCTTCTCTTTTTTTTTAATTAAATGAACTTCTTATTTTTTCCTAAACTTCCCAGCAGTGCTATTAAAACAAACAAAACACAAAAGACAACCGTTGTTTGAAAGGAATTCTTTCTCCTCATTCAGTATTGAATGAACCATACAATCAGCCACTAAACTGCAGTGTCTTGCCCAGAGATATTTTATACTGCATATAATACCTCACTACAAGAGCACCTTCCTCTTCTCCATCCAGTTACCACACTTAATGTCCATAGAGGTTTTTTCAGCATTTTTAAATCACTTACAAATGAAATTACACAATAAATGATGAGAGCTGATTGCAAAAGAATACAGAACAGTTCCTAATGAACAGGAAGAGTATCCTGAAAGCATATAAAACAAGTCCTTTAGACAATCCCTTTTTTAAATTAGACAGGAATGTTTAATTTTCTTGAAAGGATAAAACATGCTTCATTTGGTCGACCCAACATATGAGCTACAAAAATAATATATATTCTGTCATCCTATCTGGCTGAGTCCCAAAACAGAAAGGGTTTTAGGAAGAAAGGTACTTGGAACTAACACATGTTTGTTATGAACATCCCTCAAGACCCAAAATATGCTTATGATAGGAATTAAAATACTATAAAGAATTCTATAATTCAATTTATGCCCTCTTAAATAAAATTTAAAAACAAAAATTTAATTACTGTGAATTCAAGCCACTCCTTAATAGAAAGCTTCATTATTTTAAGAATAGAACATTCATTCACAACACAAGTGAAACATCTGCAGTAGGAGACCAAAAAAGAAAGCAGAGAGTGTGTTAGTCTACAGCCTGCAGAGTGATGAGTATTTTAAATGATTTACCAGAGCCCTCTTTCTCCACCATTCCTCACACATCACCCTCCTTGCATGCCATGTCCCAGGGAAGGCTGCTGTGCAAAGCACACTCCTCACTCCCAGGGAGGCTGGCAGGTGGCACTGAGAAAGGCCCCATGCAGGTGCTGCGGACACAGAAGGGTGTTACCCTTGAGCCACAGACCTTTGGCCAGGCTTTCCCCAAGCAGCAGCTTGTCTATACCTGTTCATACAGCGTCTCCAGAGCCCCAGGCTGGGAAAGGGAGCACCTTTGGAATAACTGAACTCTACCTGGGAGTTGCAGCGTCTCTCAAGACCCTATATGCGTTGGAAGCTGCCTCCAAGGTAAGATTTTCTCTCCCCAAGTGCCACATACACAGCACAGAGACTGTACTTGGTAATTTGGCACAAACAAATGCAAGATTCACATGATGCCACTGAATCCCACTGTACAGGTGGGATTCATCTTGCCAAAAAGTAGTTATATATAATATACAACCCATGAAGTCATCTAGACTTTTTTTGTAATTAAGGGAGATAAAGGAATGAATACTTCTCAGACATGACCTGCATAATATATTTAGTCATCTATCTTTAAATTTAGTGAACCATTTTTCTGGAACTCACTAGTCCAGCAGACATACATTTGTCTCAAATGCTACTTCTTATGCAAATGTCTAATTCATTTCTGGAAAGGCAAAATTATCTCTAAAGGAAAACACATAGTTTATGCCTCATTTGTATCCATTGGCAGCCCTTCAAAAAATAGGGCAGCGTAGGCACAGTGCATTAAATGGATAACAGAGGTCACTCTGAACAGCTACTCTTTAGTCTGGGATGGAAGGGCCACTGATATGATGCAGGTCATTTAAAGCAAATGCCAGTAGAGCCAGCCCACACTGCAGTATGCTTCCTTATATGTCACAGGCAAAGTATTTTAGGAATTTCTGGCAACTTTAGCATTTTGTCCTCTCTGGATTGTGGAGTCATTTGCTCTAGATGTCATCCATCAAATCATAAGTGTTTCAGCAAAAGCCATAAAATTTATGATGACATTTTTTTTATTTCAGTGCCCAACATTTCAAACTCTCCCAGGACAGAAGTGATTGAATGGTTGGTCCCAATGACATATTCTCTCTTCATGTGATCCAGCCACAGTTTCAGTCCTGAGAGGGATGTAAAAAATTTAACATCATTTTACATGTCTTTATCTAAATGTATCAGATGGAGACCATGGCATGTGGGGTGGCAGGCTTATTTAATTAAAGGGAAGGGGGACAGTAAATGGGAAAAGAAAAAAAAAGGAAAAATTTCTGGATTTATTTTTAAACTTTGCTTGTGTCTGAACACCTTCAAAAATCTGGTTATTACTTCAGACTGCAAGGAGACAGTGCACAAGAAAGTGCTCTTCTTCAGGATGACCAAAAGCCCAGAAGCCGTTTGGTCAGACATCCAAAATGCAGAGCAGAACAGCATTGCTACCCTCCACATTCAACTCTGCAAGGAAAAAGAAACATTGTTCAAAAGGAACCTTTTCTTGTTTATTAAAGAACTCACCCTGTTTATAACTCACACTCAACAGCAAGTGTAACCCAGCTACTCCACTCCTCCACAACCAAAAGACAAGCTGTGGGAGTAAGGCTTGAGGAGAGGTTTAACAAATGGCAAACGTCCTCATAGGGGAAGGTATGAGATCAAAAGCCTCCTGTGCACTCTCAGAGAACCTACTACATATACTGTCTCATAAAATAGAAAAGACACAGGGGAAATCCAGCTGCTGCTGAGGAGATACCACTTCCACCAAACTGCAGAAAGCCACGCAAGGCCTTAGTGGATAAAGTCACTGGTGATGCTATCCTTCAAGGCATCCTCTTCCCCAAATCCTTATTTTCTTGTGATTGTGTTCACCCTACACACTCCATTGAGAATAGCAAAATGAGAACAAGGGTTCTGGAAAACACGTTCACTGCTGCGTCGCCTTTTCAAAAATGCCAAATTTTTAAGGTGGGCTTCGGGGCCCTCTAGTGGCATTACAAAGGCATTAGGGAAGAGGAATGGCTTCTTTCCAAACCTCGGCCCCACCACTTTCAAACCAAAATACAAATGGTAATTAGAGTTCCGCCGCCTCTTCCAGCAGAATTTAAAGTCCTCCTTAGCTGTCTCTACTTTGCTTTTTCATCAACGTTTTCAGTGAAGTAGGACTAAAAGGGGTGTTGTTCTTTGCCATCAACCTTGTAGAGCCAAAGGCTGATTGGGTCCCAAGGGATATCCTGAACTGCTCTCATCAGCGGGAAAACACTCCCAGCCTGTCACAAATGCAGAAAGTCTGTGAGCTTTAAGACCTCTCGATGCTCGTGCAACAAGAGTAGAACATAAAATTGGCTTTCATCTTATTCTGCTTAAGTGCAGTGGCCTTTTTACAGGGTATACAATTGTAGCGCAGCTTTCCTGGTCCTTTCTTATTCTATAACTCCAAAACCTGGGAAACAGATCAGTGGGCACTTTGAACCTCTCACTGACACCTATGAAGAGGGCCCAGCATGTAAATTAATTTGTAAGGCTTCTGTACAGCCAGAGAAACAGCACTCTTCATTGCCTAAGCCCTGGAGGGATGCTGCAGCAGGACAGCACTGTGTCCCCTCAAATGCCACATGACCTGAAGTCCATCTCAGGCTTTGCAAAAAAGGCTTCAGCTGAAACACAACACCATATTCAGCAGTAAAGTAAGGGGTCCTTCAGGTGTTTTCTCTTAAAAGTGCTTGATGTTTTGTAAGACATGAGTAGCTACAGAGAAGATGGAGACTCTCTGCTTGCAAGGAGTCACATGGAAAAAGACAAAGGATAATGGATACAAGTTCATCCTGGGGAGATTTTGATTAGATACAAGACAAAAATGTTTCAGAAGGAGAAAAATCAGTCATTGGAGTAATTTCCCCAGGAAAGTGATGGATTCCCTGGTGTTGGACTCTTAAGAATAATGAGAGTGCTGGGACATACTGTCTATACTGTCTAGAACATGCTTTTGCTGAGAAAGGTTGGGCAAAATTATCCCTGAGGCTTCCTTCCACACTATATTCTACAAAATCTGGACAGCTGACTCTTTGACCAAAAATTTTGGAAGCCAGATTAAAGATTTCTAAAGCCTTTTTAAACACTGGAACTGTTGTAAAGTAGTAGGAGAAAGACTTGAAGGTATTCAAAGAGCTAGAAATAGAGGCAATTTCAGTGCTGCTAAGCCAGAATGTCTGAAATTTATGGTCAATGACTTCCACTGTATAATCATAAGATTTTTATTAGAATCTTGGTAGCATAAGAAAGGTATTGGGATTTCTTTTTGCCTAATTTCTGATCTTCAACCTCCTGTGTAGCATCTTATGTATAAAACATTATTTAGATTCCAGCTAGAAACATATTTATATGTAAAACTGGAGATTTCTCCCTTACAGCTCAAGAGAAAAAGAAGTTTCTAGGGAGTACTCACATTAAAATCACATTGGCAGCAGAACAATTTACTGCTGCTGTCTTACTTATATACATCTACTGCAGATATTCTTAGGTCTACTTTTAATAAAGGAAAATATCATGCCACATTTTTGTCCAGTTTCAGAAGAGATTTTAGAGCATATATAGGCTAACAAATAGAAAAAAAGTGGTGTTTATGTTGCAGCTTAGTTCATGGGTTGCTTTCAGCAAGTTTGATAGGAGTCCCCAAAAGATCTATTGGGGTCAGTGCAAAGGAGAAAGGTTAGATATGAACTAAATCTCTTCAGCTGACCAGTGCTATGACTGTCAGTAATCATTATAGACTTGAGACCCAAGATTTGGTAGGCATGACCCTACTCAAAGCTGGTGCCCTCTCTCCTCTCTCATGGAAGCTTGATTTCATGACTTGGTGGTGCTGTAAAGAGGATGCTCCACTCCAGCCAGCTGCAGGTGGCAGCAGACAGTACATATGTACAGCACAACACGGTGTCAAGCAGAGGTACCTCACCCCTGGAAGCAGTCCAGCTGCCTGAGCACAATGTTTTATTGTGTTAAGTCATCAGGAGGAAGCCAGGGCTGCAGAAGGACATCAATAATATCTCTTGTAACACTTACCTGTGCAGAGCACGGTATCATGCTTGGCTTCACACCTTAAGTGTGAACCAGCAGCTCAAATCTCCCACTGGGAAAAAAAAATGTTTCTTTAAATGTATCTCTTGTTCAAAGCCTAGTTTCCTTTTTGTCTTGTTGGTTGGGGAGTTTTCACTTTGCTGATTTCACACCAATTATCACTTTTACTTAGATAACAAAGCATAAAGGCTTGTACAGACTTGTAAGTTAAAGAAGATTTATGCAGAGAGTGAATTTGCAGTACCTCAACAGCTATTCCTGTACAGACAAGCCCACTGCTGTTATAGGCTATGGTGAGCAATCCCCAAATCTCCCATGGGATTTGTGATCCCAAGATCACAGTTAAACCAACTCAGCCTACCTCTAGTGGGCAGTCAGGAAAGGACATGATTTTCCAGATTCCTTCCATGAAAGAGAGATGGCAGGGGGTAAAAAAAGGGCAGTGGCCAGATCACTAGAAATGCCTGAGATACTGGCTGGAGATCTCAGGGCTGCGCTTCCCTGGTGCCTTCAGCACCAACAGTGGCAGCTGTTCTCCACACTCCTTTCCTAAGAAAAACCTGAACAAAGCAGGAGATGTAACCTTGCATACCTTATATTTGATTTGCAACCTGACTGCACTTTTCCTCCCACATGCTGTCATACTGAAATAACAGCTCATCTGTGAATCCATTTTCCTTTGTGTTCAGGTAGAACATTGTTTCTAAATGACCAAAGTGGAATAAAATGTACCGTGAGGAGCCCAAAAGAATCAAATTAGTGGAGAGTAATGTGCAACATTTTCAATTCCTCTAACACTCAAAGATAAAGAAATTAATCAGTGGGATGTTAGGAAGTGTTGCACTAATTGACACTTCTACCTGACTGTGGCATTTTCTTTAGAAGCCACCCATTAAATCACAACGTGCCTTTACATGTGGTAAAGTATTGTAACTGTCTTAGTGCTTTAAGTACTTCATCCAGAGTGTGCTACAAGTAACATTATTCCACCTGCTTATGATCTTATTCTGTATTGTTCCATATTTTTTCTAAAACCTTAATTTCCTTAGTTTCACAAAAAAATGCTGCAGTAATTATTCTAATTGAAGACCTACAAATGCCACAGTTTTATTTTGCTCTTCTCAAAGCTGATCATGGCATTTAAAACTATATCTATTCAAGTACTAAATAAAAGCAAGGGAAAAACCTAGTAAGGAGAACAAATTAATTAGATATCCACTATAGTTTTTAGTAATGTCTACTCTTTATCTGAATTTCTAGTTGAAATTTCCATTGAAGCAAATTAAAATTCTCCCTTTGACTTTCTGTTTCTTTTATCTTCTTTAAGAATCCTTGTCCAAAATATCTAGTAATAGCTTTTGACAGTGAGAACTTAACTAGTCAGTGGTTGTGTGTTTCTAAAAATTCCTTTGTTTTTAGAAGTTAAGTACTTTGTATTCTGCTAAGCTCACTACACAGCTTCCTCAGACATGCTTTTCTAGTAGTTTCCAAGTTTCAGCACCTCTGCAATGCTCTGCTGTAAACTGTAACCTAAAGTCCAGGCACAATGGAAATACAAGAATATTAAGGGAATGTAATGGAAAATAACTCTATAAATATATACCACTGCGCATTCATTGGACTAATGTATTTACAACACTGGGCCAGCATCTGTCAATGTCACCTCTGTAGGTGTCATTGACATTCTGATTACACATGAAGTGGGATAAAGAACTTTAAGAAAAAGCAAAGATAAAAAAAGACCTGCAGGAGAGTAATATGTAGCAACTGTGAGAGCTTTCTTTAGGAAGAATTTAACAGAGGTATTTAAAATAAGCAGGAGTCAGACAAAAATTGAACCAAACTTTCCTGTTTGCTCTTAATTATAATATAAAGACTTGGGGAAAGAATTCTAGCACTGACTAATAATAAATAAATAAACAAACAAATTTCTCTTTGTCCACTGTAAATTCTAGCAGTTGACTGGAATTTGTCAAAGAACCATAGTTGTCTTAGAAGTTTGGGGTAAGATAGAAGAGAAAGGATTAACTAACATTTCTGGTGGAGAAGATATTTGTGAAAGATTGTTAATAAAGCATCAGAAGGATTTATGTCTTTGGACATAAAGCAACACTAATTTGTATGGAAAGAACATCTGTCTCAATGGGAAGATTTTTCTTTATTGCCCAGTGTCATGCTCCTTCCTATAAAGGATGAGCTGGCACCAGGGCCAGAGTTCTGGTGGAGATGGCTGCCCTGGGATCTTCTGACAGGGACTCTTGATCCCTACACCATCAGGGACTGAGGTTCTCACACAAGTACAAGGTGAACCTGAGTGTGTGTATGCTCACATCACCTCTCTAAAATAAAGAGATGGAAATCTGAGGCACAAGGACTGAGTGATTTGCTCAAAACAGTCAAAATTTCGGGAGAGTGCTGAAAGGCTGCTGTGTAGCTCAGATCCTCAGCAGCCAGCCATTAGATTTATGTGTGCATTGCACTGAAGAGAGGTAGCTGCAGCTAACCTGAATGCCAATGCGCTCCACAGAAGGCCTCAGACTCCCCTCTTCATCCAGACTGAGATAATCTTTACCAATTCTTTGTCCTTGCAACCATTTTCCATCTCTCTTACCAGGTAAGCCCAGCAAGCATACCTGCACTTGGGAATGGGGAAGCCCAGTCACATCCTTTGAGAAACAGGCTTCTATCACTTGCAACATGGAGTTATTTCCACACTTACAAGACAGCTCAAACTGGATTTACATTATGAATTTGAAATAAAGGGGATAAAGACATTCTAGCTTCCTTAAAGCAGTGCTGGAATAGGAATCTGTCCTGCCATTCTCAACTGCTACAGTGATATGTCTTTTGCTGTTCCTTAAATAGGTGGTTGTTCTCAGCATGCAAATAGTTTCACCAAAATAAGCTGGGGCAAAGCAAACACTTAAGAACTCTGTGTACAAGCTATGTTTCTGCTGTGGTTACATGTTCTTCAGTCACTGAAAACAAAAGAAAAGAAAACTTGTTTTCTTTCCCTCTATGTCTCGTCAAGTAATTGGGTTTCCTCTTCCCATGTTCTGCACTGCTTCCACAAAAACACACCTGGGAACCCCATGTGGGATGTTATTTTTCTTCCTTTGGTAATTTGTCAATCACACTAAGACTTCAGCTTGTCCTTCAAACCCTAACAAACAAGAACTCAGCATTATAAAGTGGGAATCCATGTTTCAAAGGTACTTTCCAGTATAACTTACCCTATGGTGTTTCAGCTCAGGTTTCTCTGTCCTCTAATTTCTCCACTTTTTGCTGTTTTCTTCATAGCTATGTAGAAACTATATGACTCACAATTCAAGAAGAGAAATTTTTGAAGATACAAGAGAAATAGGAAATGTCTCATTGCAGACATGTATTTTAAACTGTTTCCCCAGAGTTAAGAAAAGAACTTAAAATACAGACACATGCACACACAAACAAAATTTAAAATATTTGAATAACAAGCCTTATGTTTTATGCCAGGAATGTAGACTGGAGGAGAGGGATTACAAACTTGAATGCATGACTAAAAATATACGTACAGATGGGAGGGCATTAGAATCCTTGTTGCTTATTTCGGAACAGATGGAGACTATTCTGTATTACAGCCATTATTTGGGGAAAGCACTAAGCTGTGCAATTCCCAAATTTCAGTGTAACTACAACAAAGCAGGCAGTATTTTTTGTGTCAGTAATCAGATGGTTTTAGAGGAAATATATTTTTTTAAAATGCAGCTGAATCATAGAAATAGTTCTTTGAATTCTCACAGGTGCCTAAGCTTTGGCAAAACAACTACCTTAATCACTAGTTCATTCCTTGTACTCAATAAGACAGTCTAATCTACTCTCACTTTTAAAAATCTCTTTAAACCACTGTTCTCTGACTCAGGGTTTTCCTTATTAGTATTACAGGGTGATTTTAGAGCACTCAAGCTGGTATGATTACGTTAAGATGTAAAAAACCTCACAAATATTTAGTTGGCCAAATGTCATGGAAAACTTCCTCGTAATTAACTCATTTTTGATTATCAAATAATTCCTCATTGGAGGAAAAGGGAACATCAGCTCTCGGGACTAGTTTGTCATGAGACTAAGATAAATTACATAGTAAGTTACTACTCATTCTAATTTCAGTGATACACCAGTTACAGATTGAAACTGATCTTCATTGCAGAGTTCTGTAGAAGTATTTGAACTCTAAAGATTTTTACAGTGATCTCTGAAAGAAACCAGACTATAGCAGAATGAAGAACACAAATTCATTTTGGCTTAAATCAATGAAGGAAAAGGTTGTAGGCAGTTGTGGTGGGTGGGTATTGGTCTCTTCTTCCAAGTAACAAGTTATGGGATGATATGAAATGGCCTCAAGTAGCTCCAGGGGAGGTTTAGGTTGGATATTAGGAAAGTTTTCTTCTCTGAAAAGGTTATCAAGCATTGGAACCAGCTGCCCAGGGAAGTGCCAGAGTCACCATCCTGGAGATAGCTACAAGAGATGTGGATGTCACACTTAGGGATGTGGCTCAGTGGTGCTAGGTTAACCATTGGACTTAATGATCTTAAATTCTTTCCCATCCTAAACTATTCTATGATTCTATTGTCAGGAGAGGAGAAATGGCTTTTACTGCAAACTTAATAAACAGCACAGAAGAGGCACTAAGATAGGTTTATTCAGGGGTTTGCCATTAATCATGTCCATTTCAAAAGCCAGTAAAAGTTGCCCTGTTGAGGAATTTACTCTTGATGCTTTCTGGTTTACAATTATTCTGTAGTTAAAATATATATGCCTTGGTTATTTAATATATTCCCATTATTGGTATTATTAAAAAAAAAAAAAGAAAGGAATAAAATTGTGCTTGAAAATAATGAATATAAATTGGTTGGTATCTTTTACATTATGACTGATCTTGAAGTTTCTTTATCAATAGGTCAGCTTAATCATATACTGGAAATATCTTTAAAATTTAACAAACCTCATGCTGAACAATAATCTAGAAAAGTACAAACATAAATTACATATCTCAAAGGAAATATTTTCTTTTTATTGTAAATTCCATGCAGTCATTTTTATCAGGTGAAGACAACACAAACAGAATTTACAAAGGCCAGACTTGTTTTTCAGTTGTCATCTGCCACAACTGTCTTATGATATTCAAATATCAGGAGCATTTTACAAACATTACAGTAGGCCATTTTCAACAATTCAATGCAAAAATTAAATATGCTTAGTCGAATTTCTAAGAAAACCTCTGATTCTTCCTCTCCATTGGCTTGAAATTAAAGCAAATCCAAGACAGCAGGATGAAGTCGGTCCACAAAGAAGGACTATTCACACATTTTCTGCGTTTGATAAGGGGGTGCCCAGTCACATACTATCTGCCCACTGCTGTATCTAAGCTCAGGTAAATACCTTGCCAAATGAAATTTTCAGAGAAGAGGTGGAAGGACAGATTTCCACATCCCAGCTCCAAGACTGAGCCATACAGGACTGCACATCTCTAAAGGAAACAAAAAGAAGAATTCTGTTGTCTCATTCTCATTTTAATAAGGGACTCAATGACTTCCCCAAATATCATTGCATGTACATTTCTACATATTTACTGTATGAGAGCGCTGATATATTGATTATTGGATGAGATATTTATGCTGTGACAAGAGCTGTATTTGCTACCACTTCTTGCTCTCACCAGCTGTTCTATCTGTGCCTTGTCAGGACCGTACCAAGGGTTCTATCTTAGATTTTAACTCAACTAACTGTCTTATTAGCACTGTCTTTTTTAAGTTAAGATACTTCTGTGTCAAAAGAAAAGACTGTATTTTCCATCCATAACCATGTTATCTCTACACCTTTCAGGAAGGAGTCATGGCAGTGTTGAAAAGTTTTTTTTCTTCGCTGTACAATATTTTATGCATTGTACTTGTTCTGGCTTTTTTCCCCACAAGGAATTCCCAGTATATGAGAAATTATTTAGACTTCAAAACTACCAAAGGGAACTTATCACACCTACTTTTCTGTTAGTGCAAGGTCTGCTATCAGCTCTGCAATTAAATGTACTACAGTCAGCCAAAATTGTATCTACTGTGCCTATGTAATTATTTTTTAAAAATTAACTTTCAGCAATATTTCTGCTGATTATTGCAGAATAAAGATTATTGCCCCATTCAAAAGCATGGTACAACTACTGAGGCAACCAGTTTCACATCAAAACATGCAGAGTAAATGAACTGCCCATATGAACTGAGTTTGCTATAGAACTGAAATTTTGCCCATCAAATTACAATGTCTCTTTTCCAAAATGGCTCTTCCAGCTTTTCTTTCCCATCCTGCTCCTTGGCAAGTGTGTGATAGAAGTAGTAATGTAAAACAGGTTCACAGGTATTTAGCATCCCTTTGTATTCACAGACTGAGTTATACTACTTGGGAAGGCAGTCTTCTGTTCCAGCTACTTCTGCAGACAGAGTGAGAAAATTAAGTTCTGCAGCTCATGGAAATGGTTGTTTGCCCTTTTGGGTACAAAGAAATAAAATAAGTGTTTCTCCCAGTTTTCCTTTCCCTGTGGAGTTTCACATCTGAGACTTTTTCCAAAGTAAGGGTTTTTTTTAATGTCTTGTCATCAGCTCCTTCTTTATTTAAATCAGAAATTAATGGCTTATCAAAATTGCTTGAAGTCCTTTGGGGCCTGTGTGGCTGAACATGCTGCCAGAATAGTTATTGAAACTCTGAGGAGGTTAAATTAACTGATGACAAAGATTTCAGACAGTGACTGTCTGACTACACTGGCACTCTGGTCTCCATGCAACAGCAGTTTGTCTCTTCCCAAAAAAACAGTAAAGAGTACCCAAGTGGTACCTAATGTAGCAATAGTCTGTGCACCTGTCAGATATAAGGAATACAGGACATGGGAGTTGTTATAGAAGACAAAAAATTTCTTAGCTGTACTCTTAGGGTAGAAAGAAACAAAACCTAGACATGCCATGCGAATGTCCCCAATGCCCTGACATGTTTTTTCATCACTTTCTCAACCCCTGTAGCTGCTGGCTGGTTATGTCAGACTTCCTGGATATTTTAACCTTCCTCAGAGTGGCCAATTGAGTCCCTTGGCTGGGATGACGTTCCCATCCCACAGCAGCCCAGTGAGGAAGTTATGAGCTTTCCCTCAGCAGCACTCACAGACTTTGCAGAGAAGTGGCATTTTTCCTTTGCAATGCTTTCTCCAGTTGTCAGGATCAGTGCATTAAAGGACAACTGCCATGACTCTCACTGCGCACCCAAAGAGGTTTGTGAAATCATGAAAATCAGAAAGTTTTGTGGAACAGACCGAACAAACATCTGTTGTGAACTCTTGAGGTTACACTGAACCTCTCTTGATGTGGGTGGTCGCTGAAGACCCATTGTCACACAGACAATGCTCTCTCAAGTGCCATTCACATTCCACTTTTTGAGATTCCCTGATACTTGTATAAAAATGCAGTCAAAAGAAGACCAGGATAGTACTGAAAACAATAAAACCTAAGGTGTTAAACAGAAATTGGATCTATACAGCCATTCTCCTGTGGATGAATCATCTTGTGTTTGTGTTCTGAGGGCATCTTTCTGCTGAAATGATGAAACAGGGTGTAAAATTTGCTTTATGCTATACCACTAGATGGCAAACTGGCAGTGTGATACACTCCAGACTGCCTAGCACAGACATCTCTGATTAGGCATATTGCAAAAAAATGCAGGCCCATCGGTATGCAAATTAACAGAGGCTTGATGATATAGAATGAATACTTCAACTTCCATGTTATTCATGAGGTTTTGCAGTCTGGACAACATGGATCCTATTGGAATCATTAAAGGTTTCTAGGGCAAAGTGTTAACATGGCCATTCCCTTTTTATCTCCTAAAGCAGGCACTAAGCACAGCTGAGTGTCAGACAACACTGTAGTGGCTTCATCTGGAGATAAGTCTGGAACAAGAGTGTCACAAAGCCCTGGAAGAGGGGCTGTTCCACCAGACTGAGACCTGTGGAAGTGCATCAGGAGCGCAGTACACTCTTCCCAGTGTGTACATTTTGTAAAGGCACTAAGATCTTCTAGCAGTCAGCTCTTAATCAGAGTAAAATTTCATTATTTATATAAAATGATGAATGCACAAATATTTATTTCAAATCTAAGAGACCCAGGAGCAGCTGCAAGGAAAGAAACATCATTTAACATTTCATTTCCTCTTCACCAGCACTTGTGATCAAAGCTGCTGGAGAATCATATAAATTGACCATTTGATCCCTTCAAAGAATTTTTTACAATAAATCCCAGGAAGATGTCCTCTCTGTACCTCTGGCCATGGAACTGGAGGGATAGTTCCCCATTTGCCTTTCAGGATCAGTAACAGCTATGAGAACAAGCATGACAGGGCTTGCAGGTTTCTGCCATTGAAATTACTGCTGCTGCTGCTTTGTCTTCCTATGGAAGTCTGCAAGGGCAGAGCAAATTTAGAAAAGTACATTAAAGAGAGGGGAAAGGCACCAAAAAGTCTCCCAAGAGCTCCCAATCTTTTCCCCAATGCTAAAATGAAGTCACTTAAGGCTATAATTGCCAACAGCTGGTTTTCTAGCTCAGAAAATCTCTTAAGTTACAGACTAAGCACTGAAAATGCAAAATGCTCTGTAATGCTACTTAGATGTATGGAATATTAGTAAGAGAGAATGTGCCCACTCAAACCAAAATGCAACCACGTAATGCCTCAAGGACTAAACAGAAGAGTGTGCTGGGAGAGATGCAAGTCAATTCAAGGGACCTTTTGAGGACCATGCATTTGGTTTATATATGATGAATTTGGTATCAGATATTTTCTTGAACACAAGTGAGGATCTGCAAACTATGGACAAAGAAGTTTTGCTTTCCTGTGCACCAGAGAGTCAAAACCCAGAGAGCACTCCTCTTGTCATGGCTCCCAGCCTGTTTTTTCCATAACCATCAGACCAAACCCTTCCTGAGCTCTCAGGGCCATGGCTATGAACAAATCCTTTTCAGGTTCTTGCCTGATGCCAGTTGACAGAAACAGCAGTTAATCCCCAATTTTTATTCTAATTACCAACTCCTGCACTAACCCCAGTGCCCATGTGTCTCAGCATCTGTCCAGACTTTTGTACAGTGCTGGTTTTAGGGACTAATTTCCTTCATTTTAGCTGTCATCAAGCAGACAGGGAATCAAGACCTCCATTTGCATGACAGGGTTTGTCTCAGGCAAGAATCCTACCCCCAGCATTCACAAATTTCCCCATGGCTCTTTTCATAACAGCAAATTAAAATATACTGTATTACCATTGTTGTTGATAAAGTTATTATTTGTTTTGGAAGTACTTATTTCTATTTTCATTTTATTCACATCTGGAAGATCCAGGGAAAAGCAATAGATATGTAGACAAATTTTTGGATACATAACTTTAGTTTTTGATCTATAGCAGTATTTGGAGTGCAAGAGAACTGCTTAGAAGACACAGCACTTCCTTGTAATGCATTTTTTATGCTTAGCCTGTGTATTTAGGTCTTAAATCATTGAGACTAAGTCTCACACTGTAGAATAAATGTTTTTATCACATCCTCTATTGTGTAGAGTATGTGCCTAAAGTGTTGAATTCACCAGGTGCCAAGGGCTGTTCTGGGCAGCTCCCACTGCCTATTTTACCTAAGCTTGAGCTCTGGAAGGGGAAGGCTGTAAGGACTGGGAGGCACAGGGGATATGGCACAAGGGACAATGGTCACAGTTTGGAGAAAAAGCACCACAGTTCACCTCTGCCTCCGGCCAGCAGAAACGGTTGTTCCAATAATCTTTGCCCTGTCCCCTTTGCACCTGTTCTCAGCCCTCTGTTTTGCTCCTGTCCCTTTCTTTTCAGTACCTTAGGCTCTGCCAGGCTCCTGTTCACCACCTCTGAGGCAGTAAAATCACTGATTAATGCATTTTTGAGAGAGCACTGGAGCTGACTCAAGTTGTCACATACACACAAATAGCAGACTGCATTAACCGAGCTTCAGCTGCCCTTCTGAAAGCAATGTGATTATAACAGCTTTAAAAGACAGGACACTCTGTAATTAGCAGAGGGCTTTTCCTGGTAATTACATTAACCTTTAGTTGAATGTTACTCAACCCATCACAGTGTTATTTTTATGGTCCCCTACCAAAGTATGCCTCTGTAGGATTGTGAACCTGTCTCGGTCAGTGGAAAATTCCACATCTTTGCAGATATCCTACAAGGGCCTTGCTTCAGTCGAGTGCCACCCCGTGCTGCGCCTGTAACGTTTACAAACAATGACCTCGCTGCCTGGAGGGAATCCAGCCCTGATAGTAGCACTCTCAGCCATTCTTTCCTTGGGCAATGAATGAAGAATGAAAAATGCAGCTATTCACGGCAGCAGCTTTGTCTGATAGTAATGACCTGGGTACTAATGTAACAGTTTGTCACACGATATGTTCTGTATATTGTTTTTTCCCACAGTGTTTGTTTGCCTCTGTGTTTTCCAAGTACAGAACTGCATAAAGTATTCAATAAAACTCTAGACATTCAGAAAACAAGGGCCATGTCTATAACAAAAAACAACTAAGCTGGATAAATATGCAAACATTCCTCATAAAAATCCAATTAAGAGATTAGCTGCACAAATACACAAAAGTTCATGGGAGGTGATCTGGCACTGCACATTCTTCCTTTGCTCATTTCATCTGATTAGGTTCATTCCATATAACTGTAGTCTACAGTGCAGTAAAATGCCACTGTAACTTAGCTTAGTCCAGGTACTAGTTAAAAATTCGTGAGTGCACTTATGAAAAAAGAATACTACTATCTCAGAACAAGCTGAATGATCAAAACATGAGAAAAGTTATTTTTATTAAAAATAGAATTAGAAGAGATAAACCTTTGTAAAATTTTGTCTGGTTTTCTTTCAGAATTAGTCAAATTATAATCCTGATGCAGGTCTCTGAGTAAGAGAAGGAAATATCAACTGAAATAGTCCTGTAAACTGTTGAGAGTAGAAGCAATCCTTGCTGATTCAGATCCCAAGCTTTGGGGACACTCTCTGATTTATCTAGGCCTCAGTTGCCTACCAGATAAATGGGTCTTGCCATTATAACATCTTTCTTTCCCCCAGCCTACTTTTGTGTACCGACCAAAATATTCTTGGGGCAGCAAGTTAGTTAGGTTGGGTTCTTGGTATAACTTCCATGTGCCAGCACAACCCTGTGGTAACTGTGTCAAAATAAAAAGGAGTATTCTCCATAATGTTCATACCAGCATCATTCCGTTTCTGTTTTATCTTTGTTTTATAAATGCCCATGTTTTGGAAGTCTCCCATTCTAGCTGTCTAATATATTCCTTCTTGAGCCCCAGGTTGCCCATTCCTGGCACCCAGAGCTGGAATACAGAGATTCAAAGGCTGACAGGAGATGGAAAAATGGGCAGTTGCACACCAAATTGGGGGTTCCTCTGAAAACTAGGACATAAGGACTGTGCAAAGTGATGCACCTGCTCACGTACCTGCTTCATTTCTCAGCACAACCAAAGGACTTTTTCCATACAGCCACTTAGTTCACTATTTTAAAAACCTATATTATTAATATATCCCAGTAGTGATAGTATTCTTTCTCTACAAGTTTTTGTTTCTCTGATAGTTCATTCTTTAGCATTCCATCTACATTTTCTTCAACTGAACAGACACTTTAGTTAAATTTTCCTCTTTTATTAATATTCCTTATCTATTTTTTAACCTGTAATTGGAAGTCTGCCTGGATGCCTTCAAAGTTAATTGTAAATAATTCCTATTTTCTCCATTCAGTGCTCAGCATCTCTCAAAATGACAGAAGTATGATAATCAAAGGTGTAGTACCTCTATTTCCCACAGCATGGTAGGCTGAAGAAAACATGATAATTTATGAGTGGAAGCTATGTCACCTAATAGCAGACCCTGAAGTCAGGTTTCTAAGCTCATGTTCACTGGAGAGGATTAGGCACTTCTGGAGAATGACTCAACTCTCCTGTATTGAACATCTACACTAATATTAGATTATTTGCATCTTAGAAATGCTTACTTACAATTTAATGACTATAAAAAGAGTCTGGATGAGTAGTTTACAATCATCTTCATCGCGGACATCCAGAATTTACTAACTTGAATCCCATGCAGAATATCCTAAGTTCTGGTAATTTCAGGAAACCACTTGGAATGTAGAAAGACCCATAATACAAACAAAAATCTCAGGTTATTCAGGGACTTTTCCAAATGTTTTTCTTATTAACAAGCCACAAACTCATAGCCTTCTGCTTAAAACTTCTGATGAGCTCAACACTTGAAAGCTGCATTATGGCAGTTCTTCCTGCTATGCAGTCACACACCTCAAGATAAAAAGGGTCTCCTACTGCTTTACTGTCTGAGACCAAAAAGGCCATTTTGTGCTATAATGAATACACAGTAGAGGAGGAGAAACTCTGGGGTGTGCCCACACTGTGGTATACCCCGGTCATGGGATGACAGTTCCCATCTGGACAAGTGAACTTCTTATATCCTATCTTTCCGCAAACTGACTGTTTTCTCCACCAGCCTGGTTATGTAGACAGGCATTCTCTGAGTTTTAGTCCCAGAGATAACCCCTCCCAAAGGCAACAGAAGGAAGTGGACTCCTACAGACACCAACTCAAAATATCTAAACAACAGCCCCTTCTGGGACTCAGACTTGGTGTTTCCCAGATTCTACATGAAGGGTGAGGAGATTAGCTCCCTGAGGCTGAAGGTGGTTTCTCATCTCTGTGGGAAAAGATCCTTGAAGGGAGCAGTCTGTGTTCTATTTATCAGCGTTGTGTCTTCCAAACCAGAGCCCCAGAGCTCTGAAGCCCCCATCTCAGCGGTTGTCTGGGACAAAAGAGCAAGAATGAGCTGTCATCAACAGCTGTGAGCAGAACCAGAATGACCAGTAACTTGTCACCTAAATCTTCCACCCCTGGAGAAATGGTCTTCATATGGTGAACCTCTCCCTCAATTTCCTCAAGTCTGAATCCTTTTAGAACAGTTTTGATGAATGTTGTGTCCTTCCCACCAGTGTATTTAATGAGATCATTTTTCAAAGTTAAAATACCTCAAATTAGCTGAAGGTTAGATCAGGTAGATAGATAAAGCACTTTAATTTCTCAAAAATGCTTTCTCATAAGAAATAATTTTAATCCACAGCACTTAGATTAAAATCTGGAATTTCCAAAGCAGACACAAATTAATCTGTGGTGCCACTAATTACCTATTTAATGTTCTTCCAGAATTTGGTAGAGAAGTTTATATTTAGTTTCTATATGTATATGAAAATGGCAAATCTTCACCCAAAGCAACAGAACAGAAAAGCACCAGAAGACCATATGTTTGCAGAGTCTCTGTGAAATACTACAGGACATGCACTGTTAGGTCAACAGCAATTGCAAGGTGGAGACATGATATCCCCCATTTCCAATTTCTAAAAAAGTTTAATTATGACTGTGAAGGGCATCAGACTTCATGGTTTATATATAACAACATGCATAAATAACAGCACAGCTAGAAAAGGGCATCCATTGGATAAATTTAGCCCTGACAGATCAACAGGAAATTATTTCAGATAGATGTGGCTGATAATAAATCTTCACATTAGGTCCATACAAGGTCCTTTGTCTTTCTCTTCATCTTTTTTAGAAGTAAGAAAATATTATGTTCTTACTCCTAACACTTCCTGGAGTAAATGGAGTTCTAACACAAATGCCTATTTTGATTTTTGCTCAAAACTGTTTTTCTTTTAACTTCAAACATGCATGGAAGGTGCCCCAGAGCACTACAGTTTCACTAAGTTTTTTACATGTAAAAAACATTTTAGTCAGTTTATCACTCAGGAAATTTACATCAAGTTCATAAAATAAATGTCATTATTCCACATAACAGTCACAGGGAGAAAAACTTAATCTCCAATTATATGTTTTACTTCTGGTCAAAAAGATTAAAAACCTTTTTCTGTAGGCCCTAGTTGCTCAAGCCATGTCAGGGAGCACTAAAATTTTACAGCATTGTTTAAAACCCAGTATCACTACTGTCTCTGGTTAATTTTCAAAACCTAGTCATCATTATTATGACTACAAAGGACACAGTAAAAGTATTCTTTTAATTATATCCAAACCTTCTAAGAGATTAGCATTAAGCATTCAATTAGCTTGTAGTCCCAGAATACTGAACTTCACTGCTAAAATAGAAATTGATCATGGGAAACCTTACTATGTATGGAAATAAACATTATTTGATTATCAGTAGATTTTTAAACGGAGACATCCTCTTTAAGACGTCGTAGAACCATCGTATATTTGTGGTGGCTCTCCAACTTTCTGTTGGTGCTACGTTGCCCACGTTAAAACACTCATTACTCTTTAAACAAGAGCTTACTCAGCTCCTTCTCAAATCCCTGTTCAGCTCCAAGGTCTCAGCCCTCAGCTTGGTCTTGCAGCACATTTCAGTTTCAGAGCCACCAAAGCTGTCTGGCTGCCTTGCAGCACAGGTGAGCCAAACAAGAACTGCCTGTGTCTGCTCACAGCAGTGTTGCTGTAGTCTCATATGTAGCAGGGCTTCCAATGAGAATTTCATATGGAAAACACATGTATCAAAAACTATCTGTAAAAAGCAAGACTTGAGTGATTTATTTCCCCACCCCACCCCAAGTGTTTCTAACTTAGCATTATTATTATCTTTGGTGTTTACTAAAAAATGGATTCAGTTTTGGTGTGCAGAGTTAGGTATTTAATATTAGTCTGGTTTAAAATGGCACAAATTTTTAGCAAAGGCAAGACTTACTACTGAAAATGCTAGTGAAAAAAGATTATTAATTCTTTAATATATACTTTTGAAGACTTTTTCACAGTTCTAAGAAAAAAAACTTTAACAGAATAAAATCATAATTATGGTGATTATCATAAAAGGAACAATGAAAATTCAGAAATCATATTAAAAAACTGAGTAGGAATCAATTTCAAAGGTCCTTAGATACCACTGATGAAAAATTAGTTAAAACAGTAATTTTCATGTCTCATACTGAAACTTATTTACTGCAAAACCCTCACTCAAAACCACCAAAGTTCTCACAGTTTTGTCCACTTTTGCCCCCAGTCCCATTTCTATGTGTGTGGTCATGTTTGACACGCCATATGGCAGGCATTGCACAACTCCTGGTGGACAACAGGAGCAGGAAGGAGTTGTTGGGACCTCAGAGGGAGCGGAGCAAGGACACAGCCGTGGGAAGCAGGGCTGTGTGGACTCCCAGTGTTGGGAACACCACCAGCACAGCAGCCAAGCTGTAGGTGCCCACACAAGCACAGGCTAAATAGAACCTTATCTCTCCATTGTACCACAAAAAATTTTTCCCCTTTATCTGTATTTTTATCTCCACGCTAGGACTCCTTCAGCTCTTTAACAAAGAAAATCCTTGGATAGGATTCAGATTCAAGCTTCTCTTTTTTTTCCCCTCCAGACAAAGCCTTTTTAGAAGTGTGTAGGCATTACACACGACTACTCCTTTTTTCTGAATTTTCACTGAAGTCAAATCTCTTTGTGCAATATAATTAGGCAGCACCTGCACTTCAGGCAGACTATGAGAGTGTAAGTCTCTAGCACCCAAAAATGAGAACAGGATGCTACCATCACCTTTGGGGAATCAGACTGCGATTATACCCTAGGTCTTGAATGTATATGACAGCTGAATTAGATAAATATCTTTAGATAAATAAACAATGTTGGCATGCATCTGCTGAGTAAGTTGTACAGTCCAAAGTTAAACAGAGATTAACCATTTCTAGTTTGGATAATCCAAAGTTTGCATGCTTTAATTGCCCACCATTAAATATATAGTGTGAAACTGAGTTCAGTCCATCATGTGTCATTGCATTCCGGGTTTGGGGGTTGATACAGAATGGACTGGTAGCATCTGCATTGAATTTGATCTTGCTGCATTTTCTCATTTAAGATGGAACCTCTCAGAAACCTGAGGGTAAGAAGTGGTACAAAAATGCATCAATATAACAATGATATGTCCCAGCAATAACCCTGTCTCTGACCATGCAGCCACCTGCCCCATGCTCTTATGACAGCAACAGCAAAGGAAAATGTCAGAAGAGCCTCAAAACTACCTCTGTGTCCCTATTCTCAGCATGTACCATTAGCCTGATAATCAAAATATCAGTAAATTTAATCACTCAGCAAATAAAGATTTTGAAGCATTACAGGGGTCAGAGTAGTGGTGGTTCAGACAGAAAACCATATATGCTGTGTCCTCCTATCACATGAAAGACAGCAGTCTGATGCTTTTTTTATTTTTTACAAATAAAGAAGTTTTTAATGGCTTTGAACAAGTACAAACTAGGTTGTTCACAAATTTCTGAGAATATTTTTGTTCTTTTCCAAGTCACTCGATAATTAAATGCCATAGAAATGTCTCAGAAGTATTGAAGTTCAAAATCCAATGGAAGATTAGAAAGGGTAACAATTTCTTTAACCAAATTTTCACTTCCAGTAAATTCTTTCACTATAATTTTAGCAATTTAGATTAAAAGATATTCAAAATTTTTATTTTAAAAAGGCAGTAATTCCTTTATTGCCAAAAGTGCCTCATTCAGCTCTTCCAGCTAGGTGATAGGCTATGTCTTCATGTATTTGTTAAATTAAAGCCACAAGGAACAGCTGTATATACAGAAAATATCATCTTACCTTTGATAAAAGGCATGTTTCCCAGAAAATTTTCCAGTCATAAAGGTAACAATAAATGTGGAATTCCCCAATTCCTGTGGCAGATCTATCCCAATAGTGCACAACAATATAAATGTGTCTCTGTCATTAAAGTTCTTATGGGATCCCAGAAATTATTTTTCCCTACCAGATCAGAATTGGAGCAAGTTCCCTAGGGAAGTTGTGCTTTCCATCCAGACCTGACTGGACAAAACCCTGAGCAACTGGTCTGAGATCAGAGGTGATGCTGCTCTCAGTAGGAGGTTGGACTGGTGACTTCTGAGCACCCTTCCATTCTGAATTATCCTGTGATCTTATGATGCTATAATCCCAACATTAATTTCCCTGTCTCCAGTTTACAGGCACCGGTCTTAATTAGGCCTTTGTCATCTTTCCTCTGCTGAATTACATCTCACTGGAGTGCTCAGCCCCTGGCCACAAAAGATTTTCTCACTCCTGGCTCTGCAGCAGGAGGTCTCCAGGCTCCCAAGCTGCCTGTTGGTGAGCTGAGGAAAAGCTCTCACCTGCATCACGAAACAGACCAGAGCCACAGACCTCCTTCACTTCTTGCCAGGCAGACTTTCACAAATAAACTTTACTAAAAAAGCACACCGCAATGTCCAGGCTGCCCTATGCCCAGCTGCAGCAACTAATTGCAAAAATTATTTGATGATATTGTTTAATTATTAAAGAAGTTCATATCAAAGCCAATTCAGATACAGGATTAAGAATAACGGATTCTTCAAGACATGATAGACAATCATGCTAATATATGACTTGCTTTCATATTAAAATAGAAATGGTGAGTGAGTTTTGAAATTAAGATGTTAGAGTTGTGAATTACATGGAATGAAATATATATTTCAGATCCTTTTCTTAAAAGCTGCAACAGAATTCAAAATAAGGGATTTCTTTCAATTAAGAAGCTAGAAAAAATCATAGTAGAAAAAGTGGGAAAAATATGAGAAAAGCTAAGATATTCTCTTTTATCTGTAACACACATTCTTTAATGTTGTGGAGACAGCAATTAGGCTAAGTACATTAAATCTAGTGTTTAATAAGATTTTTAAGTTAGGAAGTCTGGAAAGAGATAAATAAGTCTAGAGAAAATATCCCTGTTTAATGTGGTTATCCTTGCCACCTATTAAGGATGTGACTTGCAGTGAGCAAGCTCTGTAATGATTTCAGCGTGATACAGAGCATCATTTGAATGAAAGAACTCAATTGTTTGAACTTTGGGTTGTATAGTAGTCCCTTTCATAGTGAAAGTCTGTTTAATGCATTGAAATTCGTTTAAAGAGAGAAATTGTCCCTGTTCCCATTTTTTTCCTATTCATTTTAGACCTGGAGGTTCTCCTACAGAATTCAGGAAACCCCACTCAGAAAATGGGGGTGGGGGAAATCTGATCACATTTAAAATACATCCTATAGTCAGTGCATTGCACTGCTTTGATAACTGCAGGGTTAACATCTGCATTTCCTGTGGAGAGTTTGTAAAGCATTCCATGGAGCTATTACAAAGCACAAATTTTCTGTGTAAAGTTTTACATTTCAATCACAGAGAAGGAAGAACTAGAGCTGCTATACATCATCCAGGATGAGATCAGCGGTGCTGTAGAAAGAGGAAGTTGATATATCTTTGCCAGAAGGTATGGACAAAAATCTGATCAGGAAAAACTCTAGTTTAAGAAAATACGAGAGATTTTATTCACCTACTCCTTCCCACTCCATTTCAGTGATGTGAGTCATCATTGTAAGAGAAGCACCATCATTATTTTGGAAATCTTCTGTCTCCTCCATGGGATTTTAGGCTCAAGGTCACAGTCCCAGTTAACAACACAGTGTTTACTTGGTTAGATCTTCTAAAAAGCCATGTGTATCTCCTAGGTCAGAATGACAAATTTTCCTGTTCTTCACTTGTAGTTTTACCATATGAACTGAAAAAATACTTGAGGGACAAGGTTTGGAAAAAGGCTATCATATAGGTACAAGATTCTGCTCTTACATTTTCATCATCTCCTTAAAAGCTTTGCAGGATACAGCAGACAAGGATTTAATACAGAAAATGCTGATTCAAACCAGAAAGAAAAGACATCCCTTTTTGTTACCATGGGTACAGCTGAAGAGCTTTTTCTTCCTGCAGTGCCACAATCCCACACCAGTGACACCACAATGCAGAGAGCAAAAGGCAACAGTAGAAAAAGTAGCTACTGTGGGCATGCCATCCAGACACCAAGGCCTACCACTCCAACCCCCCAAATCCCCAAACAACCCCAGCACCAATAGTTTGTCTCTAAATGGTAAACTTAAAGGTCACTAATAAAAACAGGAAAATAATCCTCAATATGTAGTGAATCAGAGCATATTTCAGCAACCATATGCTGATTCCTAATAAGTTGAACTTAAAAGCAAAATATAAAGTGTGTAATAAAATATAAACCACAAAAAGCTCATTAAAACAGGAACAAGAATGGTATGTCTCATTTCTCCTCCTTTTGTGTTTCTGACTGGCAAGTTAAGTATTTATTCATTTTCTAGAACTAAATGCTACAGCATCTTAGAATTTTGTTGGGGTTTTTTTTGGGTTTGTTTGTTTGTTTGTTTGTTTGTTTGTTTGTTTTGCTGACTTTCTCCAGAGACATGAATAATGCTTTTTCATTGCTTGACTTGCTTATCAAAGAGTTTTCACTGTGGCTATTTAAAATCTTACTTCTTCAGTCTATCTCATCAGTATTCTCCCCCTGTACTTGGCACTTGTGAGGCAGCACCTCAAATCCTGTGTTCAGTTTTGGACCCCTCCCTGCTGGAAGGACATTGAGGTGCTAGAGTGTGTCCACAGAAGGAAAATGGTGAAGGGTTTGCAACACAAGTCTTATGAGGAGATGCTGCAGGAACTGGGTTAAACAGTCTGGGAGAAAAGGAGTATCAGGGGAAACCTTGGCGCTTTCTACCCGACAGGAGGATCTAGCAAGGGGGGAATCTGTCTGTCTGTCTGTCTCTTCTACCAAGTAATAAGTAATAGACAAGAAGAAAGGGACTCAAGTTGCACCAGGGGAGGTTTAGATTGGGTGTTAGCAAAATTTTCTTCACCAAAATAGCTGTCAAGCATTGGAACAGGCTGCCCAGGGAAATGGTAGAATCACCATCCCGGGAAGTATTTAAAAGATACGTATATGTGGCATTTCAAAAGCTGATTTAGTGATGGACATGCATTAAGTTTGACTCAATGATCTTAAAAGTCTTTTTCAGCCTAAACAATTTTTTTTATTCTACTGTCAGGACAGGAGAAATGTCTTTGACAGCAATCTTAACAAACAAAAGAGAAAAGAATCTTACCTGTATCATATGGAGTCTCACCACAGAGTTAAGGTCTTAAAATTTTTGTACTGTACTGCTGATCTGGAACAGGTTCCTCTTGTTCAGACAATTACTTCATCTAAAAATCTGGATAAATTTCCACAGTTACAGTCACAAAAACCACCAGACACCCAAACCCCAACCTTGGCCTCCTGTGCCTCCCACCACTACCACAAAGGGACAAATTTACAGGTTGCAGAGAACTAAAATCATGAGTTCAACAAAAATCCATTAAAGCAGCAAAATAATATCCAGTTTCAACACCATGCTGTGGACAATGTTTTCCAGTTCAGCCTTCCAGGGTTCTGAGTAAGAAAAGAACTGAAAAGTCACCTATAATGATGGAGACTTTGAGAGGCATTTTCTGTATGACAACTTTTGTAGTATGCTGGATGACGTTAAGGAGCATTCATATCACTAGAAAGGTATGAAGTATGCTCCCAAAAATCACTGCATTTCCTTTTTACACAAATTCTATAGTTTTACACATGGGGAAATCAAAGCTGTGCACAGTAAAAGTATTTTAAGCTTGAAATTTAGCATAGAGTTTGTGTGGAAAAAAAAATAATATTGCACAAATCAGGTGGAAAAAATACTATTCAAGAGGTTGTGTCCCAACATAAAAGGACTGGTTAATACTAATAAAAAGACATTTAGGCTATGAGGAAGTTAAGACAGCAGAGATCCCTGTTTCTATAACTTTAAAAAGGGTATCAGGGTTACATCAATGATGAACAAGCTTAGTTAGAATGTGGTTCAACACCTCCCAGTGATCCCAGGTGCTCTGGCACCGTGGTGTTCAGTGTAAGGGCCTCATGTGTACTTAACTCCTGTGTGGTCCTCAGTCTTACACTGCTCCAAACTGGGAACCAGGTAGAGGACCAGGCAAGGCCAGGGTGACCTAAGATGGTCTCTTCTACTTGATTCAAGGGTGTCTGAAGAAACATAGCAAAGCAGCAGATCTCAGTGAGAAGCTGCAGCCATTTCCTCATCAAAATATTGTGTAATGATAATTCCAGTAAAACCAAGGACAGAGCAAGTCAGGCCATTCAGGGTACAGGATACACCTATATAATCTTATACCTCGTGTCTTTCCTACAACCAGTGCAGAAACACTTTTCTTGCCCGACTGCATGAATTAAATTCTACTTCCTTGTGTTTAAGTTATATGAATACTCTGAAACCAGTGTTGCTTCTGAGTCATCTCACACTCCGGTTGGGTCAAATGAGAGTAGACAATCAGAGTTAGACAACTCATTACTCATATTTGGGGAATACCTGTGTTAAAGTGACAGAAAACATGTTGAACCATAATGACTGTTATTCACTCTCCTCACTCTCACCAATCATATGAGAAGGAATGAAATCCAAATGATAATTTTCAGCTAATGAGAGAAATACTTTTTTACAATATTCAAATTTGGGTTCTTTTCTACTTCTCTCTTTGATACAACAATGCAAAAATAGCTGTTTGGAAGGTAAGGAGAGGAACAGCAGTTGAAAATAATAGATGGAAAAGGTTCTTCTTCAAATTTGGATTGAAAAGCAAATTTCATGTCTAAATTTCCTATTTATGCCAAAAATTATGAAAAGTGAAGGGATCTTCAACTATATTTTCTTTAGCAATGCTGCTCTTGAAAACCCTAACAGAAGCCTTCTTATTTTGACCACACTAACTCAGCCACAGCTTCCACCAATAGATTTATTTTATCCTTCCACACCCCCCATTTTCACAACTCAGAGCTTAAACTTTGAAACCTTTATTCACACTGAATGGCTTTAAGTGATCATATCTATTTTGGGTGAGCCTTTAAGAAGGAAGCTGTGTGTCATCTAAGGTTTCTAAAACTGGCCATGCATGAAAAATTCTTGTGTGGAACCAAGTCATTAGGCTGTATCTCATCATGCACCAACAAGACTGTCAATTCATTTCTGTTTTCACAGATGTTTTCCAGTTGTGTCATACTTACCCTTTAAACATTATTTCAGAGCTCCATCTCAAAATGAAGTCCACAGATACAAACAAGGTCTCACTTATTTTCAGTATGGATGTTGAAGATGCTAAAGACTGTGTCTAAAAAGCACAGAATTAGGGCAAACATATTATTTAAAATTGTTGGCCAAAATTTTAAAAAAACAAGGTGTGAAACATAAGTAGAAAGAGTCATATTCACTGCCTAGAAAGGACACTAGGCATTTCAAATACAAGAAAACAAATGTCTATGTATCTTTAGCAGGTGCACTGTAAGCTTCTTGGACTGAAAGAGCTGGGAAAGTTAGGTGTTAGTAATATATTTTTACATATGTTTCAATACCAAGTTCATTTTGGTCATGTGGTCTATATCTACACTTGGAGCTCAGGTAGAGCCTGTAATTATCACATTCCGTTTTAATCCCAGGATTTATGCCCAAAACCACATATATCTTAATGCTAAAATTTCTACTGGACACCTAGAGTGCACTTCTACCACTCAGTATTTTTGAGGGATATCTTGAATTTACTGAGAGAGTGCCCAATCTTAGCAGAGAAATTAATCCAAAGTCTTTCATATCATCCACTTTTAGTTTTCCAAACCATTATTAGAAAGAAAATTCATTATCATTCACTTTTGCTGGTAAAAAGAATTTTAAATGTTTGGCCAAATTTATGCAAAAGTTCATTCCCAGTACTAAACTCTTTTTGGGAATGTTTACTGTTTCTAGTTATAGAGCTTCTTCATTCCTTGTACACGTAAACAATTTCTCAAGATGTTTCAATTATTTGATCAGATAGGGAAATTTTAAAAGTGTTCAGTTTGCTTTTATGGTTTTAAAAGTGCCCTACAATTTTAGTTCTGCATTACTTTTTTTCTCTAATCTGATCAGGTGAAAATCAAAGTAAAGACAGTTTTCACAGCGTGTACCAAATGGGTGTTAGAAGTGATAGCTGTTTGACCTCAGTGTTGCACTTTTGCCCTATAAAACTGTAGTAGTCATGGTCAATATCCCAGGCTGGTGAAAAATTCTGTTGTCACACAAAAGCAAAAAGCTGGTGAGGCACGGTGTCACAGCACCATGATATTCACAAGCCTGTACTGATACTCTGATGCCAAATTTTCAGCAACATGATTCAACGTAAATAATTCTTTGGCAGAATATTCTGGTTAAATTTGTTTGGTGCTCATCCATGTCAGCTGAGAGAAAGGAAACACTTCAACCAGTGGGTGAAATTCTAGCTTAGAACAAATACTCATACAGTCTAAAAAATGGTACATAAAATCTCTTACACAACAGGTAAATCTTTGAAGTTTTACTGGGTTGTAAGACTAAAAAATCAGCCAAATGACTGCTGATTGTATGGTTGTATGATTGTATGGTTCAGCAGCTGCTTCCTTTGACCAGCCAAAATCTTTCCTGTTATCATGCCAAAGGAAACCTAGTATTTGTAATTTTAACAAAAAAAGGAAAATAAAATTGTTGGATTATCAGAACTAAAACTACAAAACGTTAAGCACTTTTCAGACATATTTATAGATTTTATAGATAGTGTCTATTTCCAAAGAGGTCAAATGACATCTCCAAAGGAAAAGGCTCCAGACTGTCTAAGTATTGTTGGGAAGGCTAAAGTTGGAAAGCAACACTGATGTCACAAGTCTCATTCAGAGGAGAGGACAAAGAAAATCCAAAGCACTATCATGATGGGGAAGAGAGAAAGAAGTCACAGACTATTTCAGGAAATCACAGACTATGTCAGAAAATCACTGTGAAAATTGTCTTAGCTTAGTGTTCTGTAACTTCTGCTCCACTCCTCACCTCCTGTCAATATGACAGTGTTCTGCTTCATATGCTTCATATACCACATTTATTTATAATTTCTGTTCTAAAGTAATCATTACCTATTGATAATTCAGGTTTTCATGACATCTTGAATTCATCTCTTGTTAATTTATCCTTCCTTGCAATTGCCATGACTCAGAAGAACTTGATTACTTGCTTCTTGTTAGTATTTTCTTCAAAATTATAAATTTGTCTCAGCACAAATGTGAAGTGTGATATGTAATATGACAATATGTCCCATCCTACCTTAGGTAACCATGAGAGGCAGCTAATTTGGTTTCTTAATTTAAGATAATTTATAAATGTGGATGTCCTTCATCTGGAAACTGTCACAACTGTGCAGATGAGGCTGCCAACACTGCATTATCAGGGGCACCAATCTTTCAGCTAAGGCAAAAGCAAACTGCAAATTTAGACTTAATTAAGAACTAGATAAAAATTCACTAGTATTTTTACATCTTTAAAATGGGGCAAATTAAAAGCTCTGAACTTTTTCATTTATTTCAATTGAATCTAAGAATTATTTATGAAAAACAGAAAACAAAAGACTATGACATGTGCAGAAAGTTTTCTTTCTGAAATTCAACTTATTCCTTTCAGGTACCATATTTCTACTTTCAGGGATCTTTTTATACACTCTAATACAAAAGAAACTAAAACTTTGTTTTAAAAGCATAACAAAGAGAAAAAAATAACAAATTCAGAATAATTTTCTGCTATTGGAACTTTTGAGATTCCCTAACTCCAGAGGGAATATAATGTCTCAGAAAAATTGGCATTTTAAAGACACAGTGACGACAAATAGAAACGCAAATAAAAAAACCTATGCAGTCCTAAATAATTATATCAGAGAATGAAATAATTCATTTCTTCCTCATACTGGCCTGTTGCAAGACAAAGTCAGTAGGTTTTCTTCCAAGATTAAATTGTCATTTACAGAGCAAAACCTGATAGTTAAACTGTGTATTAGAAAACCTGTCCCCAAAGAAAAAGTTCAAGTTTTTCAGCATTCCACTGAGTCTTTAAACAGACAAGTTCATGACCTTATGGGACAGCAGGAAAAAAAAGTTGAAAACCTAGATACACCAAGGACTTATCATAAGCAAACATTAGCCAACCTTGTGTTTCTCTGCCCAGTGTGGAACAGTCATAAAGCAAATGCAAAAAATCCCCAATGATGATAGCTGCTGTTTTATAATGGAATGTTGGGCACCATATCTCATTTGGATAAAACCAGTGATTTTTGACCTCTCCTGTCAGCCTGGCTTGCTTCACCTTCTCCCCATCTGCCAGATTAGCTGTTCCACAGGACCATAAATCTTACCTACAGTAAAACATTGCATTCTTTTGAATTTAGGGATAGAAAGTGCATTTAATATTATTGGGCAGTTTATAATGATTTCTGTCTTGAAGTGTTTCAAAGTTTGAGTTAATGTGAAGTTAATATCTCTCTTCTAGAAAAACAAAGTATCCATGCTCTTCAAAGTTATTTTCTGGGGAAGTCCTTTTGAAGTGATTGAAGTGCATGTAGTCCTTTATTAAGCTTTGCCTCAACGCCTCATGGCCTTGAAATTCTTGCATTAACCATTTTTACATGCAGAATTGGAACATTTCCTTACTCTTTCTTAGGGTCAGGTTTCTTAACCTCTATATTCTCATCCCTCTCTATCAAGGGCTTTGGAATAGGAACAATTATATTCCTTCAATCCCTGGCCTACCACACATAAACTCAGATAACCTTCAAATCTAAGATTCCTAGGAACAACACCCTTCTCTATAACATTCTCTCATGCATTTCCTAATTTGCAGAATTCATTGTCTCCTGTCGACGACACAGTAGACCGTAAATGCAAAGACACAATCTCAAACTTGAGCTTTCGCACCCTCGGCTTTTCTCTGCATCTTTGTTACTTTTGTCTCTGTGGAAATCCTAGGAACAGCAGGTTGTGACTGACATTTTAATAGCTGTCTTTCATTATGAAATTTCACTGGGGACCCACGAGAAATTATCATTACCAGTAGGAACTAATAAAGTCCAGAACATAAGCCGCTAGCTTCAGCTGGGGAAAGTGCAAAAATACAAATTTCATTCTGATGTAACTCCCAATAAGAGATTCACTTTCTTATAGCACTGTCTAGAAATAGTGCAAGACTTCTTGTCAAATCCTTAAACTGAAGTGCAAAAACTCACACAGATAGTGAGAGAACTTCTCTCCTAAGGCAAGAGGCACACATTAACATCAATGAGGTTTTGCACAGCTAAGACAACAGAGAGGACCCTGCAGGCTGTCCTAGTAAATGTTCAATACCTATAGTGTAGATGATGCAGTCACTCTTAAGAGGCCTGTGGCCTCCATAGTCTTTATAATTTTATCCTAATTTTAAATCATGTCCAACCCCAGATTTTGTAAACATTCATAAAAATTAATATGGAGAGCTAAATTATAATCTCCAGGATTTTCAGGGTCCAAAGTGGATCCTTGATCAAAAAAATTATTTTACCTTGCTTAAGGGTAAAAAACAATTTTTACCCTGCTTGAGAAGTCAACTTCTCTGACTGAATTAATTTTTACCCTGCTTGAGAAGTCAACTTCGCTGACATTAATCTTTCATCTCCTTTATAGGAGGTGAAGCAAAGCTTTCCTTCATTTTGCTTTATCTACTCATGTCTTTGAATGTTGTATGTTTTGTAATGAAGCAAGGAAATTGCAACAGCCACAGCATTTAATGAATTTTTTCAGAACCTGGAAATTTCTGCAATGTATTGATTGTTATGTATGACTGTCCTCAAGACATCTTGCTCCAGATTCTTAACTACTCAGATAATGAGAAGGACTGGACAAGGTGATTTTTTACAAATATTTAAAACGCACTGCACTTTATAAGAATCTTGCAGAAGCAGTCCAGTGACATGGTTCTGTGAATATCTGTGATTAATATTGTGATTAAATTTCATTTTTCCCTGCTCACCAAAATGTAAGTATTATTGCTTAAATTTTTAACACTAATTATTGCACAACCCTTAAGTCTTGCTGAAGGTATTCTCAATGCTTTCCTGAGCAATCATAAGGAAAAATTTGTTATGTTGGTTTATTATGTGATCAACAGTGCCTGGTTGCTTCAGGTGATGCAGCAGAAAAAAACTCTAAAGAGAAGTAAAAAAAGGTCTGCTCCCTCCTCCTTCACCATTTTCTTTACCTCTTTTACCCTAGAAAGTAATGAAACTCCTCAAATATCAAGTCTCTAAAAGCTTCTTAACATATTCTACATTTTTTCACAGTGATTAATTTCTTAAAGATAAGAGCACAGTGGAAATGCTGGCACTGTCCAAAATTGTTAGTGTGGTAATTTGGCCTGGCCCAGCTGCAAATAACATTTATAGGCAGAAGAGAAGTGAAAAAGTGGGGGAGTCCAGCTGTGGCTGCACCACCAGCAGCAGCAGCACCAGCAGCAGCCCAAGCACTGTGGTGGGAGGGACGGGGTGCAGGAGGTGAGGAGGAGCCCCCAGGTTGAACCCACACAGCCCTGGGAGGCTCTGGGCAGCAGGAAAAATGGGGCCCTGCCATGTTGTGTGGGAATGCTGGGGCAGAAGGCAGCAGGAGAAGCTGCGTCTCCCACAAGAGAACAAAGCATTTATGTATGTGAAGCTCAAACAGAAACTGAAACCACAGTTTGAGAATGCTCCAAGATGAAAGAGCCAAATTTACCATTTGGAGAGGGACTAAGTCCCAGAAATAAAATCATCAGACTCTAAACAAACAATGTCTGGACTTCAAAAATGTCTTACTTGTCATCCAAAGAAAATAAAAATAGGCCCAAGGCAAAAAAAAAAAAAAAAAAAAAAAAAAAAAAAAGGGGGGGGATGGGAACTCTTAGTCCTAAAATCACAGTCTACAAGAGCAGGTGTTCTTCAATAAACTGCAAGTCAGGACAAAGAGGTGTTGGAAGGTGATGCAAGAATTGGAATGAATTATCAGCTTTGTAAGAGATTGCAGATAGCATTTCACCATGAAGAACACAGAAAGGAAGATGGAAACAATAGGAATGCTGAAGTCTTCCATAGATTGTAACCAAACAAACGAGAGCTGAAAGCAGAAATAGCAGAAGAACATATCAATAAATACAGTGAAAGCAAATGGACATGTATTTCTGTAACATGTCCAAGGCAGGATAGCACAAGGACTAGTCACTTTAACAGTGAAAGAACATGAAACATTCAGATCTTACAAAGTGGGGTTCAGTGGAATGCCACAGCAAAAGCACACCGTAATTTACTTAGAATGGATCTGAAGTTCTTGTTTTCACTGAAGGCGAGAGCTGGAGAAGAAGAAGGGGCTATCCAAACTAAGAAAGTGGCATCTTGCAAAAGGCAGCAAAACTCTCACTAGAATAGATCTGGAAAAGGTGGTTTATGTCTCAAAGAAGTTGTGCCTCACCCTGAAGCTACAAAACAAGCTGCAGAGAATCTTGCCTTGGGATATCACAGAGTGGAGAAAACTATATGGGAGCCTTATACTGTCTTAGGTAAACTGACTTCCAAAGACAAATAGCAAATAAAGAAAATGAGGACTCTGAGTACTCTGCTTCATAGCTAAGATAGCTGCCTTGGGTTGCCCAAAAATTTGAACGCCTGCAGAATGTTCCCCCATCTTCCATGAACATCCAGGCTAATCAGATGGCATGACAAAGGCAGCTCCATCATCATTTTAAAAGGAAGCATATACAACATCATGGAGCATTAAGCCCATTCTCACAATTTCTTCTGCTGCATTTTGAAAGCTGTAGCAGGACTGAGCATGTCATAAACAGAGGGAGAGGGGTAGCTACTTTCTGGCTTCTGGTTGAGCTGAGATTTGACCTAGATGTCAAATTGTTCAGACCATTCAGGAAAATAATTCAGAAATGTAAAAGGTATTATTCTAGGCTGTCCAGACAAAATGTAAAATGCTCTTGGAAATTACTCACCCCCGGAAGTCAGGGAGCAGCTGATCATCCTCATCACGCAATTTGGACAAAACCACCTAAATTCTGCTTAGTCAATTACTGGAATTAGGCCTGATCTAAAGAAAACATATTTTGGTTTAAAGAGTACTAAAAGAAAACATATTTTGCTACTAAAAGAAAACATATTCAGGTTTCAACTAGATAGATCTGCCAGGACAGATGATCAACATCCACAGAATATCCACGCCTGATGCATCATCATGGGTCTGATAGGTGAGTTGAGAAAGTAATAGGTCATACTTGTTTTCATTCAGCACTTCCCTTGGGAGACATTGTCTGCATCTCAAAAATCAAATTCAGTCTGTGGAAAATCCTGAACCCTGTATCTGTTTCCCTGATGTTAGGACCTGTGAGAAACTGAGATCTGGAAAATGGTGAGGAAAATATTGACTTTCCCAACTTCAGTTTGATACAAGGTAAGAAGAAAGCTGGAAAGTGCACCCAGACCAAAGGTCTGCAAAGATCTCCCATGCCCAGCTGTTTTGACATAATCACTGTTTGTGTCTCAGACTATGGTCTGAGTTGGTTCAGCTCCAGGTGTTTCACCTAGACCATAAGATTTCTCCATATTTATATTTTAAACAGCTCAATGTGCTAAAGTTTACATAGATGACATTTTGATCTTTGTATTTATATAACAAAAAGCATAACAGACGGCTCAGAACAACTTTGGAAAGGCCCAGCCTGATGGCTAAATGCTAAATAAACAGGGAAAGAAGTTAAGTTTAGACAAATGAAAGAGAAGATGAAAAGTTCATAAAGTAAGTTATGCAAAGAGAGGTTAGTTGTCTTGGGAGTGCTGGAAATAAAAAGTTTCCTTGAAATGGTAAACACCCCAGGAAAACACATCTAATTGGGCTTCTGTGGTCAACAGCCTGCAAGCACTTCAGACCAAAAAGAGCAAGGGATGAAAGTGATGGCCAAATGCCCGAGACACATTACAGACTCTAGCAAGAGCTGAGCATCACTGCACTCACACAGCAAAGAAGGGCCTGCTTGTGCATTTATTAGGGGAAGTGCAGTCACAAGGCTGGCTCAGGATGAAAATAACAAGTCATAGATCTTTTAGGCTGAAGCTGGCTCATGTCCTGCTGGTCCAGAACTTGAGCACACTGCATTGTGTCATCCTGCAGTGCAGCACTTGGACATTAAAGGCAATGGCAGCATTTCCTTTCAAGCAGAACAGACCTAAAATGTAGAACGTTATCACATTAGTAAAATTCTACATTCATTTTAAACATGGACTGTAGATGTCACTGTGCCATAGGAAGACATGCATTAGCAGTAATTATCCAGTGCAGTAATATTAGGACAGCAGTTTATGCAATCTATTCGTCTGAATTTCCAGACTGGATTTTCCTGGCTACACTGGAGAAGGGGTCTCTTTGTTCCTGCTGTGGAAAGCAGGCCACTGCCCAGCTGAGAATGCAAAAGCAAAGGAGCCAGCAGGGATAGATGCAGACTTCAGGCATGTTGTGGGGACTGGGAGACCAGCCTCTCCTTTGGCAGCTGGTTAGGGATGCTGCTGTGTAATATCTGAAGCTCTTGAATAAACCAGGTTACTGATGAGTACTTAATGAGAAGATACACTATAAAAACTGTACTATTTTGTGGGCTTCAAAGAATTTAGTGTCCAAGCAGTCTGATTTCTCCTGACTCAGATACCAAAAAGATCAGGAAATGAAAGATGCTTTTGAGACCTGGAGCACAGACAGATTCAGGATAAACCTCCTCTGCAGTCTGATTGACATGTGACTGCAGCACAAGCAGATATTTTTCAACCATTTTGATATGAGTAGCACTGTCACTCCTAGCCAGTCTTGGGGTATGGAAGTCCTGCAAGATATCCATTCTGGCCTGGAGCTTATAATCCAGGATTTAAACTGCCTGCAAGCAGAGGCAGCGCAATAAGAGATGTCCCAGGTCTGCCTCCAGGCCCTGTAGTCACAGCCTTTCCAAGGAGACAGTCGTCCTGACTTATTAGCAGAGAACTTTAGATACTAAGCAGCAGCATCCCTAAACAGCTGCATACTGTTCTTATTTAGGATATTGGACACAGTCAGGCATGAATAGAAAGCCAGCATGTTCAGCAGCATCCTTGCTACCAGCAGGGGCTGTCTGTCTGTCTATCTGTCTGTCTGTCTGTCTGTCTGCAGCAAGGACTGTTAGTTTTACCCTCCCAAACTGCCGTCCCCAAGTTCTCCATAACAATTCATTGTCTTGCCTGAAATGCACTTCCCTGGCAATATTAGCATCTAGTCACATTACTGCTGATGGGCAGCTTATCCAACTAACCAGTGGAAATCATCCTGGTGGAAGCCCCATGGAACAAGGCTCCAAAATGTGCAATGAGAAATATGGTGCACTGTGGCCCAGGGTTACAAGCCAGCATCCAGATTTGGGATGTCAGGGAGAGGGAACATAGAAACTCTTGAAGTCAGTAACACTATGATCCCCCATGTGATATAGCTCTAATGTTGCTAGCTGCTGAGGGACTGTTTCTGGTGTCTTAAAACCTGTATACACCACTCACACATACCATTGCTATATTGTTGTCCTGGATATTCAGAAAAATCTAGGAAACTATTTGAAAAAGGATAGGATGGAACAATTGCAGTTAATGCTGAACCTGTTTTCCATCGGAAAATGGCTGAACTGCCTGCTGAACTCTTGTTTTAAGAGTACAGTGTAAGGAGATGTGGACACTGGGAGTCCAATTATTTTATTGTGTTAATATAGAAAAACATATCTTCATTTCCTTTTGTACCAGTGTAACAAGACAATGAGATTTAACGGCAGAAATTGACTTGCCCTAAACCAGCACTACTGATTTGTCAGTCTTGGCCCATATTATCTTTTACTTGACTCTGGGTTGTGCTGCCAGCCCAACAGCAGAAGCCCAAAACTCAGAATAAAACACAACATAGTCTGGCTAAACACAGTCTGCCAGCCTGCTGCTGCCCCTCAGCCTGGTTCAAACCAGCATTACACTTATGCCAGGATACTGTGCCATTCCTGTGGCTGCTGTTTAAATGTACTGCTAGTGCAATCTAAAGGCATTTTAGCTACAACCTCCTTTTATGTTCATTGGAGTTGAACAGGGACATGTGTGGATATTTCTAGCACAGATTTTGACCAGAATGTGGAGGGAAAGGGTAAAAATAGGACATTTCTATGGAAATCGAGCCTTCACAATATTTTTCAGGTAATTCTACACATAGTTCTGCATCCCTTTATAATGACACTGCACAGACTGGCAGTAATCTTGGATCATTCATTAACTACACTTTTCTGTCCTGCTATTGACCTGCTGGATTGTAACTGCAGCAGTGCATAACTGTAACTGCAGTGGTCCCCAGAGGGCTCCCCTTGTGAGGAAAAAAATCAGAGAAGTGCCTCCCATCCATCTTGATTGTAATTGTGAGCAGAAGGCTGTGCAAAGTCACACAGACTAAATTTGCTTCCACTGACTCATGGCTGCCTCTGGGAACTCTGAGCAAATGCAGCTGCTGAGCAAACTTTTAAGCTGCTTGGTTGCAGGTTGATCATAATTACTATCAGAGAGCCAAGGGATGCAGAGCTTTTATGAGGAGTTCATACACAATATGTTTAGTAGCCCAAGGGGGAGATTTCTACCCAGTGATTTTTCTCTGCACATCTGTTCACTTACCTCCTTTTTAGCATACCTATTGCTATTGCTGTCTTATTTCTCCTGAAAACAAAGAAATAAGGGAATCTGAGCAATGCCACAGAATTAGATCACCCTTTGATGCTACAGGAGGAAGAGAATCAAACTGTATTTACTTCTTTCTTTGTTTGCCTATTTGAACCTGTAAGAATCACAGGCAGAGCAATTGTTGATCCCAGATTCAGCAGGGCCTTGAATCAGATTCAGGATTACACTGACAGCTTCTTATATTAGTTAGGGCTATTGTGGTTTTTTTGAAGCCTCAATTGGTATCAGACACTACTCGGTCCTTCTGGAACAGAGCACAGAACCACAGGGTCATATCATACATCTAATGCAATGTCTGCATCTGTACCATTGGTTAGACATATGCTGTGGAACACCAGAGTAGACCAAAACACACATTGTCAAGAGGGGAAACCCTTGACAATGTAATTTTTTGTTTCTTGTATTATTACAGATACTGTTTCTTTAATTTTTACTAAATCGGTATGAATTTACTCTGAATTTACTAAATTCATATAGTGGATATGAAACATCTTGGACTCATACAATCATTACAGGTAGGAAAAGACCTCCAAGATCGTTGAGCCCCACCTTTGAGCAAGCACCACTATGTCAACTACACCATACACTAAGTGCCATACCCAGTTTCTTGAACACTTGCAGGGATGGTTACTCCACCACTTCCCTGGGCAGCCCATTCCAACACAAACCATATAATGATTCTATGAAACTGCTCTATGAATGTCTAAATTGCTTTACATTGACATTCTTTTGCTGGTATTATGAATAGCAACATAAATCTCTTAAAGTAGTTTCATATTTATTAAAAATATCTGGGATAAATCTACTTCTTTATCTATAAAACTGATTAGTTTGTCTGTACACACATATACCTTCATATAATCCTTCAACTTCTTTGAAGCAGAACATAAGAAGTACAGTTGTTTGCCAAAGTGTGTCACCTTCAGCTTTGTCATACATAAAAGATTTGTCAGTGACAGAAGAGCCCCTTAACCTCCCAAATCTGAGGCAGGAAGAGCTATTCTTCAGGACTTTGTCACTGCAGTCATATTTTCCATTTAAGAGCTTAGTACGGGTTTAGAGATATTGATGTCTTTCCATTGTCTCCTACTAACCTATGCCAGACATTCTCAAATCCTAGCTATGCTCTGTTCCAGAGCAAGCTGATGTGGTCTCTGTAGCTCTTCATAGCACAAAAAGGTCTGAGACACCATTTTTTGAAGCATAGCAGTCTCTCTTTTCTGGACAAAGGAGAAAAAATGGCCAATGACCACACTTTTAAATGGTACAAACTAAAGTCAGTTCTCAAAGACATCTCATTAAAATCCCTTTGCAAGTGCGACATGGACTAAGGTTTCTCCTCATCAAATCCTGTTTGGCATTCTCTGGAGACATATGCAGAATATCTCTGGCAATTATGTGTTTTATGACAAGATCTGCATTTGGAAAGTGTAAAGTTATTGTGTGAGAAAAAGATCTAATACTTAAGATTCTACACACTTATAATGATCCTTTATCTAGTCTGGTATCAGAGATGTCAGTTTAAGAGTTAATTAAAAGCAAAGCAATTATACACTGCTTCACAGTACCTTCCATCTAGCAGTTACAAGACTGGGAACATGCTTAGCTGGAGTTTACATTTGTACCAGCGTATTTAACAGGCACTGGTGAGCATTTTAGTAATGAATTTGTCATTATTAAGTATTCTTTATTTATGGTTTCTGTAACTTCCTATGGGAATGAGTTTCACAGTTTAGCTATACTTTCCATATGTGAAAAGATATTAATCCATAACATTAATATAGAAACCCACCATCCACAATAAAATGAAAATAAAACTTCTCCTTAAAAGAGAAGCCTAATGTTGAGCTGCAATCAGAATGGTAATATTTTCTATTTTTCATTGATGTAAATAATTCTCTGTGGTTTATAATGTCAAAAATTGGAAAAGAATGCAACGAGTGTATAGTTTCTGAGTAGCTCTCTTATTTTTGATGCCTCATACTGGTGTGTTTGTATCTTTTCAGCTGGAAAATAGCCATTACAAGAGGTTTCTGGACACAAGAGGGGCTTGTAGCCAACTCACTGTCAGCTCTGAGCAGGCAATGGCCCAGCAGGGGAGAAACCAGCCCCAAAGGCAGCAGAAACCCCAGAGGGCCATCACCCACTGCAGTCCCAGCACCAAACTGGGGCTGCTGAATCCATCCTCCAAATGCAGCATCACACAAAAAGCACCTGACTTGTTTCCATATCTGGTTTATATCTGGAAATAATTTGGGGATTTTATGTGCAACAAACTCTAATAAACGTCCTTCAGAAGCTCAGCTAAATCCCATTTCCCCAGCCTATGGATTTACCAATGAACTTTCACCAGCTCCTTATCCTTCTGTTCCAAAGGGCTGATGTGCTTCACAGGAATGTTCTGGGCAGGGACAACCTGTCGCAGACATCTTTTGTGAAAAATCCTTTCTTAGGATTTTTCCTTGTGAGAAGCTGTAGTTTCAGCAACCAAATGTAAACAATGATTATCTGCTGCTGTGGAATGCAACAGGTGGATCCGTGATTGGTCTCGTGTAGATGTTTAGATTTACTGACCACTCATGGCAGAGCTGGCTCTTGCTCTCAGTCTGAGACACAGATCTTTGTTATTCATTCTTTTCTTTTCTATTCTTAGCTTAGCTAGCCTTCTGAGAACTTTTCCTTCTATTTTCTTTTAGTATAGTCATAATGTAATATATATAATAAAATAATAAATCAAGCCTTCTGATCATAGAATCAACATTCTTGTCTCTCTCTCATCCTGAAAACCCTTGTGACCACGGTCACAACAACTCAGCCCCTGGAGAGCGTGATCTCATCCAGGTAATTCTCAGCGCCCAAGGTTGCTTGTGGCAGAAAACCCTTATAGCCCATGGCATGGGGCACTGCCTCATCTGGATAGGATACTTCAAAACAACCAAGTGTCTCCCCATGTATGCACAGGCTGAATTTCAACATTTTCATTAAACATGGGATTCCCATTCCCTATGCAGCAAGTACTGGCTGGATATGGTTCTAACAGAAAAGTAATGCTCAAACCTCTTGCTAAAAGCTGGAGACAGATATTTTAATCTTGATGCTTTGGCCTTCTGCTACTGACTTCTGACATGGGTTGAGGCTTGTTCTGTGGACCTCAAGTGAACCAAAAGCATCTGAAGGTAAAAATCTGAAAGAAAGGTAAATCTGAAAGAAAACCATGTTTCAGAAATAGGAAGGCTACAGAATGGCCATTTCTGTCAATTTCTATATTGTGCGCTCAATATTGTATTGTTTAATGTATTTCTGAGTTGTACATTGGAAGAGCTATAATATCCCTGGAATAAACAAAGTATCAATTTATGGGACAAACTGATGGAACAGAAAAGCCAATTTTTAGTTCAGGCACTGAGCTGAGCACAGCCTAAAGAGTTCTCCATCTCAATCTAGACAGCAGACAGAACTTCTAATGTGCTGAGCCCTGTAATTTTCTGTTTTGGCAGTTTGTATGGTTTGTTGTTACTTCAAATGGTTTTTGTTAAATATTGAGAATAATGAGATACAATTTTCTTCCCAATGGACCATGACATGTAGTGGTTAAATCTGCTAAGAGGAATGTGTACATACTGCCAGCAATCCAGATGAGGTCAGGGACAGAAGTAGGGTGAGTGGGCAAAATATGTACACAAAAAAATCCATTAACAGTTTTTCTAATTAAATTATTGTTCTCATTAGAATGAGAAGCTAGCCAAGAAGAATCAATGGCTAGCTGTTGTTATTTTCTAGAGTACTTCTGTTAAACACTCACATGAAAAGAAAGTGATTGTGACTTCAGCAAATGTTCTTGCATGAGGCCACAAACTCACTTAAAGAAAACAAGCTGGTTTTTCTTAGGAGTACTCCAAAGGAGCCAAGTGCAATGAGGATCTGGGCATGTTCCTGTATGCATCAGTCTCTGTGCACCTCTGGTTGTCCTGATATTGACAGTCTCCACAGGCAGCACAGGGCTGTGCCACACATGCAAAAACGTTTAATCACCTGGCACAGGTCTGGAAGGTGGCTCAGCACCTCATTAGGGCACTCAGCTGAGCCAGGCATAAGAGTCTTGGTATGCACACCAGCTCCTATCAGCATCATATAGTCAGGGCACATCCTGATGTAATGTTTAATTGATACAAGCTTCAAAGCTTGCCCTTTACATAGATGGATATTACCACTCTTCCAGGAGTAAGGTGTAGAGACAAGAGATAGGCTTTGGTTGAGAGGAAGCAGGTGGTTAAGTTCAGAACAGAGATTCTCTGAGGGAGAGGTGCCTCTTTTCACTGTTTCAGAAACATTCAGCCTCAGTAGATCTCTGGTCATGACAGGTCAGGCTATTCTTATTCCCTCACCACTTTAGTCTAATGTCACTAGTTAAGCCTATTATTAAAATTGCAATGACAGATCTTCAGGATTTTTGTTTTCTTTTTGTCTTTTGATAGGAGGAAAGATAATGAAGGAACCAGACACATTAATCAGCAAAATGACTGCCTCAGCATAGAGACCTATGTCAGGATTTGTGAACTACAAAGGAAATAAGTGAATGTAGATCCACTTAGGCTGTGTTTCCTCAGAATTCTTGGTCACCATCCCAGACCAGTATCATTTCACAAGACATAGCAACGATAGTTGTTAGCCATTTGTACATAACAAAAGTTTATATTTTAAGCATTTCAGGACGGATCCAATGGAAACCACAAACCTATTTGGTTTCTCTCATCAGTGCCAGACAGAAAGCAGGAACTGAGGATACTTCAATAAAAAACCAAGAAGCCTGACTTATCTCTTCTGACCAAGTATAACTTGTCCCTAGATGAGACAGAGTTTCCTCATGAGGTCAGTGGGAACTTGTGCTAAGTCTAGTAACAATAAAGTTTTTACAAAAGAATAAGAGAGACAGGTACACAGCTTGCTGTCCGGTGAAATTCTCTTTCTTTTTTTGGTGATAAATGGAGTCAAATCTCAAGGTTGGTTTTATCAATAAATTTTTCTTCTTCCTTCAGTGCAGTGATTTATTGCATCCTTTAATAACACAATCCCTTAGTCTTGGCTCAAGTGCAGTATGTTTTAGTGTTAATGCATTTTTAGGTAAATACATCTGGAATTTTTGATAAGTATGATATCAGAAGCATTTGACAACACTATCTTTGCTTAAACTTGTAATGGTCCTGTTCCAGCTTGAAGAATTAATTCTACTAGATTTGGAAAAATCCACAGAAATCCTGTTACCTTCACACAAATAATCAGTGTTCTTTACATCCCTATGCACAGTAACAGTATTTTTGGTGCAAAGAGGTTCCTGAACAACAGGTTAGTACAAATCCAACTTAGATCTTTGTTCTGAACTCAGGTCACTAGGACATTATTAGCACAACAGTTTACACATGTTATCCCTCCCACTGTGGCCCAATCAACTCTGTGAGAATCTCTGCTGAAAATAACAGTGGTTTAACAGTAGATAACCAATTTATTTTGGGGTTTGTGCTAATTATGAAAGCTATAACTTATGTGGCATTCCAGGCTGAGCAGGCAAAGAGGTTGCATGGTGTTTTATCCAAATCAGAACTGAGATTTCCACTTGAAAACATTTACTTTTGGTACTTCATGTGAAAATTAATCAACCTTCATTCCCAATAGATCTGGATGAGTTTGGTTTCTCATTTCCTGCATGCCATGTAGATCTGAATCTGTCACAGCATAAATATAGGTGTTGAACCTCCTTTTCTCATGTTTATAAGACTAATTATGTCTTTAGGTTGTAACATAGTCAACTGCATCCAAAAATTGGTCTTTTTGCTTCTATTAATTTATTAATTGTAATTAAGTTTTACAAAGAAATAATTTGTAATCAAATTGGCATAATAGAAACTGAGTGTTATAAAAAAACTTGGCAAAGTGCCTATTTTAGTCTATTAATTCTGCCAAGTGAGTTGATAATAAGATTGAACTAGATTTGAAAGATTAGAGAGACTCGGCTTAGAAGGATATGAAGGTTAGTTCCACACAGTTTTTTCAGCTGCTTAAAGGGAGACAGTATTTGAATTTTTGTCCGTACTTTTGTGATGAATTCTTTCTATAATCTTCTTCTGGGGGAATTCTGGGGGGAAAAAGTCTTGCCAAAGTTAAAAAAAAAAAAAGAGCAGAAGATTTTTTGTTTTCTATCAGTTTTGGATGCTGAAATCAACCCACACACAGTCCCAAAGTTTATTAACACAGAAGCCTATGGGTCAGGGCCTGAGGGATAACTGATCAGGTGGCCCACGTGCAGAGACAGTGTAACTCGGACAACTCAATTTTAAATGTTTTTTATTTTGTGTTGCAGACCATAGGCAGAGGAACATGGCAAAATTAAATCAAAGGAGTCAGTGCAAGATGACTTGTGGCTTCTTTCACTGATTTTGCAGAAATTGTTTCTCCCTGTTTCGAGTACAAAAGAAACTGCACAAATCATTGAAAATAGAAGTGACTGGCCACAGAAAGAAACAGATAGAAAAAGCCAACAAACACAACCCTGACGAAATCAGCAGCTTCCTCAGACCATCAGGTTTGTCTCTTTGATGAATGATCAAGCCCTGTTTTCAACTTCTAATGCCTATTTCAAATGTATCATTCATAAATCAAAAAGTCTTTGCAAATTCAAACATGTCTGCAATTTTTTTAAGACAGATGAAAAAAAAATCACTTGCGTTTTCAGCAACACTATTACAAGACATTGCAGAAACTCTATAAAAATTTCTTTCAGTTATTCCATAATTCCATCTTTATGTGCATACAGTTTTTCCCTGCACTTATGGCACGCAGGTTAAACATTTCTATCATAAGCCCAAAGCAATGCAGTCAGTCCAGAATATGACATGGTACTGTCCTTCTTAGTCAAAGTCCTGGGGACAGAAACAGTTTAAAGCCATTTAGTCATAGAATTTACTGTTTCGATATGGAACAGGCTGCACAGAAAAGCTACAGATGTCCTACCTCTGCGGGTGTTCAAGGCCACAGTGGGCAGCACTCTGAGAAACCTGGTGTGGTAGAAGGTGTTCCTGGGAGGGATATTGCAACTAGATGATTTTTAAGGTTCCTTCCAACCCAAACCATTTCATGCTTCTATATTTCCTGAGATGAAGATTTTGTTTGTCTCTTCTAACAAATCAGCCTGTTTTAACAAGCCTGGAAATTCGTGCTTGTTTCTGGGCCTTCTGAGAGCAGGTGGGTGGAGAAGGAGACCTCCAACAGGGTTTGGGTGTTATTCCATAAAAGTTTCGTGCTCTCCACAGTGTGAAAAAAAAAACAACTGACGATTCCCCTTAACAATCAAAATCCTGTTAGGAAGACAAGCACCCACTGTGTCTTCAAACCAGGAGGCGGTTAGTGTAGTTGCTTCACAATACTGTTATCTTGGAGATTAGGCTCTCTGGAAGAAACATCTCCTAATGGGGTTGGCAATTCAATAAATCTGAATGTTGAGGGTAGAAACACTCTACCTTGGGAGCTGCTGGACAATTGGTCTTTGCCCCCTTTCAGGTACTGCATAACACTCCTTCCTAATTCCCCTGCCAGAAAGATGAGCCAGGTGTGTGCAGAAAGAAGAGATATGAACTGTGTCATTCAACAACCTGACACATGGAGGTGTGGAAGGGAGCCCACACAGTAGCTGTGTTTTCCCTCCAGCAGCCTTGGAGAGTCCAGGCCCTTTCTGCCAGCCCCACGTCCTGGCATGACCCAGGCCAGGGCTTGCAGGCATCACACAGCCTTGTTCCCATCAAGGAAAGCAAGGCAAACCTAGCGCACTAGCTCCCATTTCCCTGTCCAGCTGGTTGGACACAAAGCCAAGCAGACTGGAGGAAAACAAGTATCTGTGCACCCTGATGTGAGCTGAAATGGTGGACATGAATCAGGCATTCCCCTCTCCCAGCTGCGGCAAAGTCACTGTAGACTCTCAGAAGATAAAATACATAGGCAATGGTGAAGTAACATTGTAAAGCTCCTTTGCCACCCCTGTCAGAGCCATCAATATTGGTTTGTAACAGGTTTTCTTTTCTCCAGAAAACATATTCAGCAGCCAAGAGTTGTGGATATGTTCTAGCTCAGCTCTTGATCCCAGGGGTCACCTCTGCATAGCCTTCCTTGAGGTTTCCTTGGATGATGCCTGTCTAAACTTCTGGAGGTGACACATCACCCAGCTACTATGGGGCAAAGGACAGAACAAGGGATAAGAACTGAACAAAAGGTATCTGTTTTCTTTGGGCTTCTGTTTTCTTTGGCTTGCAGAGAAGGTGCAAGGCGCACATTTCACCATCTTGCTCTGATGTGTACTGAATTAAAAAGAAAGGCCACAAAAAGGTGACTTAAAATATAGCTTAATGGTCCACTTTTAGGTCATGGAGACATTTTGCAATCATAACAAATCTTAAAATAGGTTGATATATCTGCTGTTCAAGATGGAGCACAGTTGTAGAAAAAGGTACAAAATATTTTATTCATAAGTCTAGCAGGACTGGGAGCTCAATCCAATTGACTGTGCTGACCTACTTTTCATGAATACCTGATCTCACACAGCTGTGCTGCTTGTCTCAAAACCAGCAGTACCACAGATGAACCTGCCATTCTGCCCACTTCAGACTAGTGAGTTAAACATGATTTTTAGCCCCAGTGTTTTCTTCTTTGTGCTTTATTTGAATCCATTGCAGTGATAGAACGATTTTTCTTTGTTTTACTATCTGTTTTTGGTCAGACTTGCTAGCTTAGTACTTGCAGAATGTAAAAAAACCCTCGGCGTGAAGCATTAAAATAATGTTGCTGTCTTTCTTGGAGCCTGGAATCATACCTAGTGTAGCATCACTACAAAAAACATGCAAAATGCATATTCTTGTTCACTATGTTTTAAAACCATGTCCTGTCAGTGATACACCCTTTCTGTGGTGCAATTCAATATCTTGAAGTTTCCAATCAATGAAGTCATTTTAGTATTAATTTATGGATACTCAAATTACTGCCACTAATTTGAAACACCTTATAAAATGAAATCTTATATTCTACAGATCTTTGTATAAAAAACAAAAGTGAATTTGGCACTCCTCTCCATTTTTCTTTTCCCTTCTTCTAAGTAAAAGCATTTTTCTGTATTTTTATTCCTCGTTGAAACATAGAGCTCTCCTTTTCCTTTTTTTCTTTTAATAAAAAGCAGCATGCTACGTGTTACATGTGCTAATGAACTGGCATTTCTAAAACAGAATGTATACCGTATCTAAGACAACTGCTATGAAAATGCCTGAGTTGCTGCACTCTCTAAATAGAGCACAATTATGGCATACGGTTGGAGTGCTTTTATCTGTACTGCCACTGCTGGAAATTTAACTGTGTATGTGACCTGAATATTTAGAGCTCAATGGAAAATTCCATGAATGCAGTGTAGCTTCAGAACACCTAACAGCTGTTACAAATATTATACCCTTTATACACGATTGCTAAATTATACAGATGAAGCCCCTCTCCCATTCTGGGTGTATTCTATCACTTCTGCAGTATTTTAACAGGCCCTTTGAAAAATGCAATGACTAGGTGCTAAGTAGCTTGCATAATAATTCAGTGGAAGTCTTTCCTATCTGTGTATTCGTAATACTTCCTGGCTGGGCGCAGTTAATTTTCAAACCCAAAAATGCAGGAAGAAACTATATCATAGGTAGACCACATTTACTGTGTGCTTTTGTTTGCCTAGTTTGATATACATGCTAAAAGCAACTACTTAGCTGAGCAAATACAAAAAGAGAGGGAGCAGCTCTTCACAGTGTTAGCATGTTTCCTATTATAGTAGGATGGAGCAGAGATGTAGTATATCCATGGATGGTGCCTTTCACTCTTGGTTACTACAGTACTACACTGACACTGAAGAAAATTATTGTAATAGGAACTGCAAAAACAACAGGGAGAGTTTATGAGAGCAAAAGAGAGATTTTGTAAAGCATTATGTTTAAAACAACACAGCAGTTTAACTAAGATGACACAGGCTGCAGACTGGCTTCCTAACCAGAGATTCTTCCTGCCTCCTACTTACAGTTCAGTTCCTCCTGCTTTTATGCTGTTGCAGCATATTAAAAGACTCTTTGCTGTAGAGAAGAGAAAAGTGCTAAATGTGTTGCACCCAACAGCCAACTTGCTGCTACAGCACTGCACTGGCTGCATAGGGAGACAGGGCAGGTGAGGAAGTGTTAGCTGACATCCACACAGGAGTTCATGACTGCCAGATGCATCTCAGCAACATAGAGGTATTAAACTGAGTGCAGAAGTAATGGCAGTTTCTCTACCTAAAAGCAAGGTCAGTGTGGCAAAGTAGTATCTACATGGGGAGGAGTCAGGAAGGCTATAAATTCCAAGAACTTGCTTATCACTGAGCAAGACAAACACTGCCCACGTCACTCCTGACAGTACTTGTCTCTTTGATTTCATAGCCTTCCGTAGGTGACCCCATCTCCCAAGGCCATCTGTTCCACCACTTCTCTGCCCTTGCCCTTCTAAAGTGGGGTTTTATGTCAAATGTCTAATGGGAATCTTTGCTGTAGCAGTACATAGCCATTACAACCTCCCCTAAAGGAGCAGAAACAGAACAGATTGTTCCATTCCTCACTGCAGTACTGCGGCTGCACATTGCTCTTCCCAGTAACCCCTTGCTAGTATTAGTAAAAATCATCTCCTCAATCAATGGAATGGCAAGGACATTGCATGTGTGTCTCTGTCAGTAAAAATGGGAGACCAGAGAAAAAGTGAAGAACTAACCAGCTGTCTAAATCAGGGAATGGCAATCTGCCCAACAAACTAGGGTATGTCAAAGTACAGCTAAAAATAGTCCTTGCTCCACTGAAGATCTTGCAACATTCCCACAAGGAAACAGTCCTTGAGTACTCCTGATCACTGGGAACACTGTTGAAGGAGACCTTTCTCGTAGAAGACCCAACCTTATGGATGGGTTAGACCACGGTGGTAATAATGTCACAGCCATGGGCCATTCACCTAAGAGTTTGAGTTGATGATCCTTGAGGGTCCCTTCCGAGTCTGAATATTCTATGATTCTGTGATTTATGCAGATGAGACTGGTTACAAGCACTGCAAGTCAATAATTTCAGGAATATCTTTTTCAATCAAACCAAGTTAAACTCATGAGATTTAAAGTCCATCTAAAGAGGTGATGGAAGTTATTTTATTTATTGGTTCACAGCCACAGTACTGTGGCCACCTCACACTTCAATACAGTTGCATCAGATAATTGTACTACTGAAGCCTTCACTGTGCTCCCTGGCTTCTTTTGAATAATGCAGAGCAGGTTGATGTTATTGATCATCTCTGTTCTTGAAATACTTTGCATCCAGATCTTTACCAAATTCCCTAATGGGCCACAATTCTTAAGTCCCATTTTGAGGGTCAGAGTCATGGCAAAGGTAGCAGTCAGAGAGCACCATACTCCACAGCCATGTCAAAATAATGTAGTCATATCCAAGAACCTTGGGAGAACCAAATCCAGACAAAGGTTAATTTGACCTCAAAAAATTAACTTGCACAAAATATAAAATTTTTGAGTGTTAAATGAGAAAAATATTTGAGGATATGACAGGGGATCTTTAATGAAAAGGATTCTGATAAAAAGCCTTTTTTCTGGGTACAGAGAAGATTCTCTAGCAGAGGAGACACAAAATATCCCTGACCACTTAGGTATGATTTGTAATGCCCTCATGTTGTTAGTAGATTTCTCAGTTCTATGGGGTAAATTACACTATGTCATTCAATGTAAAGAAATTCATGCAACTTGCCGAAGCTGCACATAACTAAAATGCCATAGAAAATGCCTTAATGAAGGAACTTTCTTATAGTCATTCTTCCTTCAGGAGAGAGCTGTGTGTTTGTGTACTGACAGACAGAAGCAAATACCTCCTGTGCACAGGGAGTGCTGCTGGTGGAGCAGGGACTGACAGCAAGGCAAGGATCTGCTTCTCTCCCTACTCACACACTCACCCCACCCCTGAGATGACCAGGCAAGGAGCCTGGGTGCACCATGGTCTTGGATGCCCTGAGAAACCCTCAGTGGCATAAGCAAAGCTGGTGACTCCGTTCCCCACATCACACTGGGCACAAACCTCTCAAGGGGCTCATGGGCAGATGGCAACATGGTCTCAGGGTGTGGAGAGCCTGGGCCAGGGCCCAGCGTGGGCCTGGCAAGGGGGCATTGTGCCAGCCCCAGCTCTGGGTTAATGAAAACATCAGTGACTTTGAGAGACTCTTTGTGCTCACTGGGATTTTGATTTAAAGGCCCAGATCTCTTTCAGTCCAGAACAACTAGTATCACCTGCTACCTATTTCTTTCTAATTGTAATTTCTGATGTAAAGCACCTCCTGAAGGACTTCAGTGACATCTCTAAATTTCACTATTATTATTTTTACATAATAATAACAGTTTTGAGATTGTATTTGGGACTTGTTATTTAATTCATATACAAAACAAAAATATTTTCAGTGTCAGGCATGTTACAGTCTTTTTATCACACTAAGTTAATAGCCTCACTCTCCTGAGAAACTGAATACGAATCCTTATCTTATTGCATATTAGGTTGGATTTCCTGGGATCAAAATTTTAGCTTTATCTTGAATTTACGACCTGACTTTTTTCAATGTTGTACCCTGCTGCTATCCTTTCTCCTGAGGGAACACTACTCACTTCATCCAGAGTCACTGGAAATTATTGAAGAATCATGGAATCGTGGAATTTTTTTGGATTGCAAGAGACCTTTGAGGATCATGCAGCCCAAACCCCTGCCACAGGCAGAGACATCTTCCACTAGATCCCATTTCTCAAAGCCCTGACCAGCCTTGACTTGAACACTTCCAGGGACGGGGCATCCACAGGATCTCTAGGCAAGCAGTTCCAGTGTCTTATCACCCTCATAGCAAAGAATTCCTTCCTTAAATCTAATATAAATATATTCTCTTTTATTTTAAAACCATTAATAAGATTAACACCAGACACTGCAGAAACTTTACCCCCAGCAATGACATCATTAATTAGCATTACCCTTTGGGAAGCACTCTTTTGCCAATTCTTGCAGTTTAACTGCAAATCTTTGAAAAACTCAGATCCTGGATTTGTGGGACAGGGAATTAAGCATTTTACAAGAAAAAAATGTTTTAAAAAAGGAAACTATAATGGACTTAAACACCACAATACAAATAAAAATTATTTAAATGTTACTTTAAAGTTCTTCTTATTTTAAAACAAAAAAAACTAAAAACTGAACATTTTGTTTCCCTCTGACTCATGATAGTAATCACAGTAAACAAATCCTAAAACTGTGAATGTTTGTACTTAATTCTAATGCCTTGTGAAAGGAATGCAATTGACAGCTACCATGGCTATATTTGGAGCATTGGAGAGTAGAAATAGAATGGGTTTTTATTGCAGTAATGTGATAAATTTGGGATTTCCACCAAATCTCCTCTCCTTACATTCTCCCTGATATCATTTATAATGAGAAAATGTCATTATGAATCTCTAAAATTCTTTTGTCCCCCACTATTGTTTTGGTTGGTGTTAGAATGGAGGATGACTGGCAGGAGCAGGAAGAGTAAAGGCTCCCAGACAATACAAAGCACATAAAGCCCTGTGGGTCCAGCCCAGCCCAGTGATAACTAATGGCCATGGAAGCCACATAACAACATATATTAAAGCAGCTGGTGCCTCCCATCAGTTTTCTCCTGCAAGTCCTAGTGACACTGAGTGTGACACCTGCCCTGGTGTCTTAGAGTGATAGCCATGCTTGTGGCCAGGCTGGAACTCCTTGAACTGGCGCTGCTGGGTCTGAACTCCAAGCAGACAAGCAGAATGAGCACACAGGGTTCTCGCACTGTTGTCATAACCCCTTCCCCCTGCAGTATCTGGCCATACCAGCTGGGGATTAGGACCCCAGCATTCTAGGGGCACTCTTTCTTTGTAGAAAGAGTAACACAAAAGCGGTAACAGAAATCATAATAGAAAATGGATCCCTGCACTAAGGACTTTCCAGGCTAAATATCCACCCTCTACATAGTCAGCTCTCTTCCCCAAATATTACCTATCTAAAGGCCTTTCCTCATTAGAAGCATTGTCAGTCATTTAAAAGGATAAAAAAGGCAGTTTCATCTTTGTTGTCTGCTCCTTATTTCGTGGCCCAAAATTCCATACGAATAGTAATTGACACATGGAGGTTTTTCTGTATTTTTTGATTTCTATCTATGTTACCTTGTAAGAAATAAAACATGAGGCTGAGTCAGCACAAATCACCCAGGTGACAATTCCCCGTCATTTGTTGCATGTATTTAGCAAGAATAAACACCAGATGTCAGCACTAATCCAGAACTTGAAACCACAGTCACAGAATATACATGGAATTTAATCAGACCCTGTTTTAATGTTCACAGAACGCATATGATTAGACTGTGAAGCAACTGATCAAAACTTCTGCTTGGAAACACAAATATATCAATATTTGAAGAACCTCAATAAATTTTGTGTTTCGCTTCTACATGAGACCTCTTAAGTTCTCTAAGTAATGGAGTGTGGGTCTGTGGACAGGTTTTTTTGCTTTAACTGGGCCCTAGAAGACCATTAATTCCATACACCTCCCTATAAATTGAATTGTTTTTAAGAAGTGGCTTTAGAGGAAATAGTTTGGTAAATGGCAAACACAAAAGTTCAAGAGACACCTTAGGAGTAAGAAGTAGACCTGAAGGTGAAGGACAGAGAACCAGAAGCCTCTTGGTACAGTTGGCAGGTGGGGGCTGCAGTTTAGCCTTGATTTGGGGTAGAACAGAATGGGACAAGTGAGTGAAATTGGTGTAAGAACACAGCTTCTGTGGCCACTTGTAGAAGACTCCCTATCTGTGAAAAAAACCACTGGTTATTTTCCTGGAAATAAAGCATAATTTAGCTGTGCAAGTACATACAAACCATGTGCACCTGCATGCTGAACTACATGAAAATGTGAGAATAGGAAAACAAAATCCTCCTTGCCTAGTCACCACCACTTTGAGGTCAATGCATGATGGATTCCTTCTGGGGGGATGTAAATCATACACTGAGACATTGCCTCCCAACCCCTGAAGACTCTTTCACCTCTTGATAAAGAAAAAAAAAAGACATTTAAAACATGTTAGAACTTGCATGTGTGTTTCCTGCCAACATGAAGCACAGTGAATTCTTTAGTGTTTTGGCCATTGTCACCAGAGACAGAAGAACCTGTGCAAAACCTATGATAGAGCCCAGCATTGCTCTTTCTGATATCTGTGGTGGGATCTCTCAAATCCTGCAGCAACCTGATGTCTGCAGTAATCATCCCTGATAAGGCTGCTCCTAACAGGAATCTTTCAAAAGTAGGAAAAAATACTAGTCAAAAATAGTAGCAATTTTTAGATCAGTGCTTAGAAATATGTGGGTTTATTCTGTCATGGGTTTTTTCCTAGACTTCTGAGCATGTTCCATCAAAACGAAAAAGTGACAGACTTAATGGATTTATTATCTACAACTATAGCTTGGTCTCCAAGGATCACATGTTCCTCAACCAACATTGAATGGAAGAGGACCAGAAATATACCCAGGATAAATTATAAAAGTAAAAATAGCTTTGCTATTTAAAATCATCTTAGTTCTCATTACAAAAGCAAATTGACAGCTGTTTACATTATGAACTTAAAAAACTCAGATAGTTCCTCCTGAGCCAAAAGCTAAGTCTCAGTCTGAACAAACTGGCATGTTGCCCATAGATACCTTTATTTTTCAGCAACCACCACCACATTACATCCATCTGCCTTCCCTGTCATTCCTTGCTCCCTGAACTTCTTTGCTCTGTTATTTAAAAAAAAAAAAAAAAAAAAGGCTGTTTTTATTAACTTGTAAAACAATTTAGTTTGATTTATCTTCTCTGACCAGAAGAACAGATGAGGTCATCAATCTTAACTTTTCTGTCAGCACAGATATGTCAAACCATAATTAAGAGGTAGGAAAATTGTTGAGGGAGAAGGTGGAAAAAAGAAGACAAACAAAATGGAAGACAGTTCTCAGAAGAGGGGAAAAGGACTGCTGCTGAGCTGCTCTGCTTCCACTAGTTGATGCTCTGTCAGGCTAGAAGCTTCATTTTTCATGCAAAATCAGAAAAACTGTGATACCTGATAAGGGCTACAGGCTTTTAATAAATTCAGAAAAAAAATAGAAAATTAAATTGATTCTCCTATGAATTAACAATGCTTTTCTCCTCATTTCTATAAAAACAAAGAAATTCTTCTTTGAAATCAGTTGCATCCTCTTCTCTTTGCAGGATAATCCAGTGGAGGATTACAGTTCTCTCTTGCCTTCACCTGTGAGATGCTGTCCTCAAGGTGTCTTCTCTCATCTTAAGTGGTGACTGGCTCTTTTCCAAACCAAAACACAGAAGACTGAATTTTCTACTATTTTCAGTTCTTTATGCACAACAGATGCTTTACCCCAAGGAATAGTATGAGCTCTGTTACACTGGGAAGATGAAGAAATTTAGGCAGCTCCACAAGTAAAGTTAAATCACACACTCTGTCTACCATAAATGTCCCACATCTAGACTTCTGATATTAAAAATATTAACAAAAACTTCAGATGTTCTGTATTACCTCTCCAGCAATGACAGAATAAGTACTGGATTAAGGTGTGTTAGCTCAATAAGTAGTTAAAATTCTCTACTCTGAATTCTCTGTCAGCCAGAAGGAACACTGATGGATGACCTTTCACTTACCTCACTGGCAGGCAAGGTTAGTTCCAAACCCAGCACAGCAGCCTGACCACACTTACACAAAGGTGAGCTTTATGTCAGAAACTTTTGTAAATACTAACAGACAAGTGAAAAGAGGATTTTAGCCACTCAAGAATGTCTAGGAATCTGGGAGATCTTGAGGACAACCATACAAAGGTATATATAGGATGTAGAAAGTTCTATCTTGCAGCATATCTTGATATCCAAAGTCATTTCTCTTCCCCATCCACCATTATCTTTTCTATTCCATATGGGCAGGGCTTCAGCCAGACCTTTCTCACCAGAAATGTACCTCATTCATGCACTGAGGCAACAAATAAACTGCATTATCTGTGATTTGAGAGGGAGGAGGGGCACATTTAAACAGGGGCAATGTTGCTTATTATTTAAGTAGTTTTGGCTTTGTAATTTTGGTCCCTCCAGTCATTTCACATGAGAGCAAGCAGCAGCCAGAAGCCAGACCCTGCAGAGCACTTCCTGCTCATGTCCCTTCCTCTGAATCCTCCCAGGGAGGAGAGGACAGATGTTTCTGGGCCACTGGTGCCCACAGGGACATTCAGATGAAGAGACCCCAGAGTCTATCAGATGTTGCTGACAAATTCCAGTGAATGAATATAAACTAACATATTTATGCCAAAAATATCATCCTGGAATGGAACAAGAGAATCACCTAATGTAATGAATGCAGACATTTTCAGTTCACTGTTTGCTTCCTTAAAATGTTCTGGGCTACTAAAATGTAATTTATATACAGAAGTGTACTGGGTACTAAAGGGAGCTTTCATAATGCAGTGATTTTATGAAGGTAGAGCTGTAATTTGTGTGCAAACAAGTGAGACAGGTCAAATTTTTTCAAGAACTTCTATAAACAAGGCCATTCATGAAATGCTGAGTGAATTGGAAGTAGGTGGTTCTCTCAGGAATGCCATCTTACATTTTCTTTAAAGGAGCTTCTGACCATTCAGTAGCTCCTTTGTGTGCCTTTATTCCTTATCTGTGATCCCATCTGTCACAAGACCTTCTGTGTCCTTAAATATTACCTCTTATGTGATCCCTCCAGTACAAAGGAGATTAAATATTGATGTGGCACATAACTATATGCCAGTGGGCAGAGTGAGTGAATATGGGAATGCAGGCATGTGCAGCCACACAAAAGCATGACTTTGTACAGAAAAAGATGCAACCTCTCTCTGCCTGCAGGGACACCACAATTTCTTGCTTATCACTTTACATCACAGAATCACAGAGTTAACTAGGCTGGAAAAGACCTTTGAGATCATCAAATCTAACCTATGACCTAGCATCATCTTATCAACTAAACCACGACACTGAGTGCCACATCCAGTCTTTTTTTAGACACCTCCAGGGACAGTGACTCCACCACATCCCTGGGCAGATGATTCCAGTGTCCAAAAGAGTTTTTCAGAAAAGCATGTTGACAGGACTGTCCTAACCATCCTTTTTGGATAAGAACATAACCTTTTTTATTTTTAGGACATTTGACTGGTTTTAATTATCAACAGTGGAACATATTCTAACAGTGGGTTCTTTAAGCAGACCACTCAGAAAAGCAGAATTTAGCTCATTCATCCGTTTAGAGATATAAAGTGCTAAAAAGAATTGTGTGTTCTATCTAGTAAAGACTTAATTTTACACTCTTCATCCCAGTATTATCACTTATACTTTGTTTTACTAATAGATTGCTGCAGAACCATGAGCAGCTCTTAAATATTTTGCTTTTTCCTTACTAGCTACCCACTGATTCAAAGCCTTATTTAAAGAGAGATTGACCCTTTTCCTCCCAACTGACCATAGGCAAAAATTCAGAATCGTATCTGAGCACTTCATACACATTCAAGAATTTAGCTGCACATACTGCCTGTGAGAAGGCAGATATTACTGTCCCCACCTTTGTATTTGGAGAATTAATGTACTGAAGGACTGAAATCAGATTTACGCTAAATGCCTATTTTAAGAAAAGGAGGACGTGAATGTTACAGCTCCAGCTCTAAACGGTGATTTTGCAATAATTTCAAGTCAAACACTTGAGATACAGCCTCCAGGTCCCTTGTGACTCTCTTATTCTTCTCCTCCTGAACTCATGAAAAGCATCCTTTGCTTCAACATCCTCCCTGCCTTCCAGTCCTTTTGCTGTGATTTATACCAAACTTCAGAAGGGCCTTTGGGCAGCAGGGGGTTGAGATCTGAACTGATCAAAGCTTAATGGAGAACTGGCTAAGTAGGGAACTTGAACTTCTCATTTCTTATAAAGCCATTAAAAACTTCTCGCTTCTTATAAAGCCATTAAAAACAACCACGATCTCCATCAATACTTAGACTTAGTGAATCTGAAGGAAGCTTGGTTTTGTCAAGCAAGGTAAGTTCAAGAAGTTACTTCATGGAGGGTCTCATCATTTTTGGACCCTAAATGCTCTCAAAAAAGGTGTAGATGATGAATTAGTCTGGTAGAAAATCATGGCCATACCCAGGAAGATGGTATTTTTATGTACTTTCTACCTTGTGTATTTTTATGTGCTTATTATTTACTTCATTTTATGCTGAATTCTGTGGTTTTTAATGCCTCTAATTCTGCCTTGCTCTGAAGCTGCACCTCTGCCTAACTGCTGCATATTTCATGGTATACCTTTAAAAAAAATTCCTCTCTTCATGTGTCCTCTTCTCAGTTCCTCACAGAACTCTCTGTCTCACAGCTTCCACCCTGCTAGTCAGCTTTGCTCCATTTATTCATATACATTCTAGGACATCTCCCAGGCCATATTTTGGTTCTTGCTGGCACAGCAAGAGATGGTCTCAGCAGATCCAGTTGTGACATCAGGACAAGTCCTTTGCATCTCACAAACAGTTTGCTTTGCTTACCCAGAAATAGCAAGAGCCAGTTTGTTCCCAAGAGAAGATTCCTCTTCCACATAGGAGTGATAATATTCTTCCTCTGTAATATTCGATCCAAAGCCACAGGTGGTGCTCTGATCTTAGAATGCAGCAGATCTTAGAGGCAGTCTACAGCAATAGCAGCAGCCTTGGATGCTTGAACACTCATGAAACATGCTAAAGAACTTCTCCAAAATAATACCTTGCTGAAGGTATTATATGGGCATAACCCATATAATGCCTGAGTCTAATCCAGTACACCTAAATTCTGCTGAAGTTAAGACATAGGGCCAAGACTGCTGAGAAATGTAGAAGGAAACCCAGCCTGGCTTGGCCAGAAACACTGCTCAGCTCTGCCATCTCCTCCTTCTGCACCAACACAAGCAGCCTGTGATCCCTTCCCATAAGCCTGGTATTTGCAGCACAACACAACATTCCTGCCTTTTTCACAACAGTTAGCCAGCGCCCTTTGTCCTACCAGTGCGAAACAGACTGGGAAGACCTATGGGAGCAGTGCTACCTCCAGATCTCTGTTACCTACTGTCCCAGCTGGGGAATATCCTGCCCAGCAGCCAGGTGAGGCTGTAGGGCTGATGCTTAGTGCCCCATGTCTCTGAGTGTGTGCTGTGGCTGCCCCTCACAAAGGTGGAGCTCAACTCACAGGTTTCCACTCACTGCAGCTTCCCTGCCCTGGGACAACCACAACACCGCAACCACACTACTATAATTAGTAACACATTGACCTGCTGTTTTCTTATTCTTTTACAGAAACCACAGCCTCAGAAATGCTGTAAGATAACTCAGGTATTGTGTTACTTGTGATATTACTTCTGATTGTTCTATCACAATCTGCTGAAATAGAAAAACTATCCCACAGTTACTGATGCAACTGAAATCTAGTTCATGCAAATAATAGTGCTTAGTTATAGAGAAAATCAAACATTGGGGGAAAAGACATTAAATACTCAGATAAAGAAAAAAAGGATGTTCAACATATGTACTTCTTCAGAAAAAAAGTAACATTTATTTTTTAATGTAATCAAGGGGGGATTGTACCCAGCTATGCTTATGTTTTGCATGATTGATGATTTTAATATTTTGATGCTTGGTTGATGTCTTTAATATTTTGATGCTTCTGATTTTTACATCCTTTTTTATTCATTTGTGGACATGTGGGGCAGGGTGGGGGTTGTATGCCTTTAATAACTATTTGAAAACAAGAATACAGGCCTAGAAATTCTTGGAAAGAAGGCAGCTGTGCCATGTAGAAAGGAACAGCTTTGATGTATTCGAGGAAGAGTTCCTGCTGAGCTGGCATTTTATAGTTTGTTTCTGTCCAAACTGAACTGCTTGTGCTGATTCATTAGCAAAGGATCTGCTCTTTGCCAGATCACACTTCTGTATGCCAATCTGCTTTTGCCAGGCACCAGCAGTTCCTCTACATGGCATGTGCAGAGCCTTTCCAACACAGTCATGTATTAAAGCCAGTGGCAAAGGAATACCAAGATTGGTTTTGCCTTTAAAACAGACTACTTTCATGTATGGAAACATTTCTTATAGTTGCACCAAATTCCAAAGATTTTCAAGACCTGCAGTTTGCATGGCAAACATGTCCCAAAACCTTTTTTCAATTAAGCAATGTAAAGATGCCTATTTCTGCATCAAACATGCAGAGTGTGTTTTGGTCAGATGCAAAGCTGTCTTTGTGCTAGATGAACAGTATTTCTAATGTGAAACTCCTGAATCCTCTTCCATTGCTTTACAACATCTCTGACTATCATCCTCCATCTTCGTTTTGTTCACCAGCAGCAACTGCCCACTCTTTACTAAAGCTTTTTTTTCACTCAAGAGTTTCCACCTCTTACCCCACATTTGGGGCCATCCTAACACACATGAGATCTTTTAATCTGTAAAGTGTCATCCTTCTGTATCCTTCTGAAACCAAAAAGGGAGAAACTGAAACTTCACCCAGAAACTCAGTTTCTTAACTTCTAAATTTACGTTAGGGTCCAAGTTTCCTGCCATCTGCACTGCTGCCTGCATATGATATTTCCTTTACATAAAAAATAGCTTATTTTCTAATTTCTAAAACCAGCTTATTTTGGCCTTATTGAACCGATGTTTTCAGTATTTTTAAAAAATGGCTTGTAAATATGTCTAAAAGGAAAAGGGAATCTGTTATCTCTGATAATGTCACTGGTGTTACAGAAGCGTTTCAAAACACTTTGGTCTTTAAAAGATGCATCTTGCAGGAATTACAAGCAGGAGTAGGATCACCAATTGCAGTGATGGAAACCTACAGAGAGCCAAGAGAAATCCCCTGCCAGAGAGGAGAGCCCAGAGCTGTGCTGGGGAGCTGCCATCTGCAGCAAGGAGCTGCTCCCCACGGCGGTAGCTGCGCCTGAATATGAACCTGTCCTCTTTCTGGCTGCCTTTGGGCTTTTTAAACTAACACCATTGGAGTAGTATAACAACATTTTGGAGGAAAAATACTAAGTGTTGATTATCTGATAGTTTAAACTAGGAGATGTTGGAATGGTTTTAGTATAAAAACATGGTAGGAACACTGGACATCCAGGCTGACTTACACTATTTACATCAAACTCCCTGCATTTTTAATATGGATTATCTGGAAAGTCTTCCATTAAATAAACTGATTTCACTACATGTCTATTTTGCATCTCTGGAAGTGTAACTGTTCCTTTGTAAGCAAGCTGGATGAGACTGTATATGAGAAGGCACAGAAGCCCATGTTCAGTGTCTTCCTAGATCAAGGAAACAACCCTTTGTTGAACAAACCAGGCACATCTGAAATTAATTTTCTACCTGACCTCCCAAGATTAAAGAGCTTTCCTTGGTCTAGTGTTTGTTTGCAAAATTATGTTAAATTGTCCTCTTAAATGTGTGCATAAGATAGATGCATGTTTCAGTATCTGGGTGATACAGGACTGCTTGACGTAGGGGCAAGGTGATATTTAGCTACGCATTAGAGACATGTGAGGAGCTGCTGCCTGTCTCTAAACCTGTGATTTACCGTAGCAAACAAGGGACAAAAGGGACTCATGATTGTGTAGTTCAGGAGTTGATTATAACAGGAGCAGACTTTGAATTACTGTTCTAACTTCCAGCCCCATTTCTGCATTCTGCATCATCTGTAGAAGTAAAAATCAATTGACGGGAAGGGAAGCTTGAGTCCAGGCAGGTTCTCTGTGCCCCACAGCAGCAAAGTTTTCCTGTGCTTTCAGGGAAGCCCATGGGTCTAAGCAGCAATATAGCTCTGCTCAAGAAGACAAAGGAGAGACCAGGAAAAAGCTCTAATATCCAGCTCATGATGCCTAAAAGCCAAATATGATCACATAGAAATCCTCTACACTTCATTTCTTCTGCAAACTTATGGATAGCTGAATTTTTCCAAAAACAGGCATTAAGTTTAGACATTTCTAAGTAGACTACAAGGCAAAAGCAGATATCTTTCAGGGTAATCTAGGCCTAGCTCCTTCCCCCTAAACACCTATGTAAAGAGCGTACAGTATATCAAAACTGTCTGTAAGTGGCAACACAATGCTGTGCTATTTGTTCAGTTAGTTACTCGGCACACAAGTAGACTCAAGATGATATGCTAGGCTGTATTTCCAAGGTCTTCTGCAGGCTCTCAGCTTACTCTTCATATGTTTAGAACAAAATGAAAGATGTGTGGGTGCAATTCATGGTCAAGCCTGACAGTCTATTAGTTTGGGCCACACAGCTCCTGCTGGACTCACAGCATGAGCAGAGCAAGGGGACAACTGTCTGAAAAATACAGTTTAGACATCCACTTATATATTTCTCTGACAGCAAAGAGTTATTGACTTCATAACATAGAAATTTGAAAAATGTATCACTTAAATAGAGGAGGGCTAAACATACTTACTGATATATTATCTTCTCCGCTGCAAATTCTGCAAGTATATGTTTGAGCCACCAAAGATCTAAGTAGGTAAAGAATGAGACACAACTTCACTAAAAATTAAGTGTCTTTCTGAGGAATATAAATAGAAAATTTGAAATAGCTCTAATAATTTAAAACCAGATGGAATCTGAGTCTTCAGAAATGTATTTTACACTTTCTACTTCATGACTCCAAGGCGCTGCCAAATTGCATGAGTAGACGGCAGCCAAAGTAATAATGGGCATTTTCACTTGCTCTCTCCTCTGATAAACATATCACACATACTTACAGAGCAAGAGAGAGAGATGATTCATGGGAGTGGAATTTGAATGAAAGAATTTCTCAGCATTTGCTTTGCTATTTTATTCTGTAAGGTCCTCAATTCTTCAAAGAAACAAGTCGGCCCTGTTTTGTTCCTTGACACATCAAGGAACTTAGATTAACCTTGAATTCAATAGAAATTAAGGATGAATAATGGCCTTTAAGAGATGACTAAAATAATATTTGTCTTTTAAAAACTAACTGATGACGAAGCAGGATTGAAATGTTAAATGATTTTGAGTATTTAAATGCAAGAAAATGCATGACCCCTCAATATGTATCTCCATTTGCTAAACCTCCTTCTTCCCCTCCATCCTGATACCTACATACCTTACATCAAGGCAGAGAAGTCTAAGTGATGAAAGAAAAGAAAACTAATGCTAGTCCATGTATATTCTAATGAACATATGGGGAAATTTTAAAAGAACCACACACTTTCTCATTTTTCTCACATTTTCTCAGCAGAAAGGTTTCAAACCCTCAAGCCTGGCACTTTGAAACCTGCAAGTATTCATTAATTATTCAGGTACCAAAATATGTCAATTTTTCTTTTATATAATTTTGAAATAAATAGGTTTATAACATGCAAAAGTTTGCAGCAGTTAAGTCACAGTTATTCATTCCCTGAGGAATGGAGTTATCAGGTCTCCATCTTGATTTTCATGAAGTCTTCATATTCAATGTATTTTTCTGGCACTTAAAAATAAGCTGTCTGTGCTACCTTATTTGCTGTGAAATTGATAACTTGCATTTTCCCACCCAGTTTTTTCTCCTTCTGCAACAAGGCCATGTGGCTAAAATTTAAGATCCTCTAAAGGTCCCTTACAACACAAACCATTTTTTGATTCCATGATTCTGTAATTCTATGATTCTATGATTAATTCAAAGCAATCGCTATATGCATAAATTTTTGGACACCTTTTATGTTAAAGAATAAAAAAATATTTTTATTTTTTAAAAAATTGTTTTATCTGAAAACACTTCATAAGTTTCAATTATTTAATCAGCATTAGAAATCTGCTTATACATAGTTGAAATCTCTTTGAAGTTATTTCAATTGATCTACTTTTCTGTAATTTTAAATGTCATCAAAATGCAGTTTTTGAAGAGATCACTGATAAAATCAGAAATCAATGGCGACAAAAATCAATATACATTGGGTAAAATTTTGCATATGAAGACTCAAGTTTTAGATAATTTCCTTTTCTTATGCAGCTTATAATGTAATGCTTTGCCATACTGGAAATTGCAGCTTCCTTGAAATATCCTTAGTCCCTTTCATGTCCGCTTGTCATTTCCTTTACTTTTAGTGTATATACTTAAGTGCTATTTTACTATATGTTCCAAGTTGATATTATTTGTACTCTCCCACACCCATGATCCAAGAAAATGTAAACCATGTATATGTTTACATGCTATCCCAGGTATTTTTGAACTCTAAACTAGAATCTGAACTCCACAAATAAATTGAATGCTTAATTTTCCTTTTCAAACTCAGTGTCTGAATCATCTTCTTCAGCTTCAAAGTACAAAAGGTTTTATTTATTCAATAATTAGTAATAATTACAATTTAACTATGTTTTAGGTATTTTATTTACTTACCACTCAGGATATAAATATTTCCACAGTGACAAGTAAAATATGTCATCTCATATTTCACAATAAATAAAACCTGAATAAACATGGGCAAGGTAACAGTTGCTGACTAATTTAACAGATATGTCTCTGAATTTTAAATTTCACTATCAGTCATTAATTGCAACAAAAGTTTTATGATCCCTTTGGTAAACAGCTAAGAGTTAATGACAGCCACAAGGTAGGGCAGGTATTCAAGTTCATGAGGTCATCTCCTTTTCTTCTGAATCTGGTTGCATTTTGTTCTCTAGCAAGCCAAGGCAGATTGATTGCAATGAAGTATTGTACTAGTCTCAACTCAGAGAAATCGTAACTAGGAACAGTTTTAACTTATCACTAGATAAATCCCTTTTTGCCCTACATTGCAGATGGAGACTCCAGCATTTTAATGCTTTCTGCACGATCACATGGTGCAGTCTGTGGCAATTTAGCCAGACAGGATGTTTGACTTGTGTTCTGTCATTTCATTCTGAGCTTATTTAACCCTTCCTTGACATTGCTGTAACATTGTGGGCAATTTTGAAACCATGTAATTGTTGAAAATAAAAATTCGTATTTTTTTTTTTAATTTTTCTAAATAAAGATTGCAATTTTCATGGTACTTCTAGGCTCACACTGGACCTCAACCCATGATCAGCTTCAGCCCATCTCATACAGCATATTCTAACCATGCTGGATTTCAATTGTTTTGTCTGTGGGCTCAGAAAGGGTTATACCCTCCTTAAGAGCAAAAGACTACTTCAGAGAAGTGAAAATAAAATGCCACTCAGGTGTCTATATCCAATCTTTTCTTCTCCAGTGCTTTATCCTTTGTCTCAGATTTCCAGAGCTGTCTATGACAGGAAAGAATATGGACTTTCCAGGCTATTGAAAATGGTGGTTAAAAAAAAAAAAGCCTACCAAACCAATAATGAATTTATACTCCTCATATTCTTACATTTATTATGGATTGCAGCTCAGGCAGAACTCATCAGTCCCAGCCCACACTAATACTAGACTGTCCAATACTCCCCATTACCAACCTTTGATTTAAGTTCCTTATAATGTTCTCCAGTTTTATTTGGGCTGGATTTTTTCATGGCAGATAACAAGCTAAGATGAACACTTCATGTGCCTATACTAAACTTCCATGCTTCAACTGCTAATGAATGATCAACATTAAGAAAAAAATACAACCCAGTAAATCTCATCAAATTTTGTAATAAAATATAGACCTTTAGCAGTGGGCTTGTTGACCTGGAGGAACTACCTTCCATAGGCAGCCAAACAAAAACTTGTGGAAAAATTCTTAGTGGAATCAGCTTCAGAGAACAGAGGAACATAATTCAATATTATGCATATTTATAAAAGGGGCATGACCTAAGAGTGCACTGGCATTCTTGATTCGTACGTTTCTAAATCCTTTGAGTGCTTGAAGTCACCACCTTTGAATTCTGTTAAGGGAAATTTTGTGTATATGTTGATGTGTGTGATTCAGTTCTGAGTTATAAAATAATCTTTAAAGAGAGATCTGGAATATAGGGCTACATAAACTCAATAAATATCAGCCATAAATGGATCGTATAAAAGTTATATCAGTAAAACAATCAAGATTGTTCTGGTCATTTAAACACCTTAGTTTCAGAGAGGTATGTGAAACAGATTGTGTAAAATTGTGAAACAGGTTGTGTAAAATAATATTCTCTCTTCATCTTGCAAATTTTTCCCCAGAATTTAGTATAAAACATTTATCAGATAACATAGTTCATATAAAATGTAGTATATTGAGTCCTTTTCTAGGAAACACAACAATTATGCTGAGTCCAGCCACTAATTAGTCCAATCAAATGCAAAGCCAGACAAATAATTTCATTTCTAAACACAAAATTGTGAGTAGATTCCATTTTACTTTACAAATAAATTATTCCAACTTGAAATATTTAGAACTGCATTATTCCCAAATATATCCAAATTCAAATCTAGTTCTTACTGAGATTTTGCAATACTCTGTTTAAATTAGAGCTAAAAAAATTAGCTTAATAAAAGCTACAACATGAGCTATGTTGATACTACTATTGACATTTGGATGTTTAAAATAACATTTGTATGGATATATATATATATATATATATACATAATAAAGCATTGTAGATGACTAGATAAGTAGCCAAGGCAGATAAGAAAAGTAGACAGATCTTGTTCCTGTCTTTGGTACTAAACTCTTGCCAGATTTACCTGCAAACTCTGCAATTTACTTGCAAAGTCTGGATAAATTTTTGGATGTTGGGATGGTTGCTTGATACCTGAGTTTGGGGTTCTAGACATTTTATTGTATGAGTCATCAGAAATTATTTTAGATAACATTGCCTAATTTTCCTCTTATTTTCCATGCTCATACAGAAAGTGAGAACTTCTTAATTCTCTTCAGATTGGTACTTTTTCGAATGTCACTATAATTCCCTTCCCTTGACCTGGCAACATCAATAACCTTGTTATTTAATTTATGGTTTTCCATCTTCTAAATCAGGCAAACATTAGTAATTATGGCAAGGGTTTTAACTTAGCTGCAGTAAACCTTTCTCCCCATACCTGGATCTGCCCAGCAGCCCCTTGCTCACTGGCTAGCACACCTCCCATGAGTGCACTGGTGCATTGCAAGCACCAAAAAATCTGCCTTTAATTGATAAGAAAACACCTCAGGCTGCAGCCCAGACCACGTTGGGCGCTTGAGCCAGGCCTCTGATAGTGTGTGAAGGGGTTTGCTGGCCATGGACCTCTGGCTAGGGCTGCCTGAGACAATCAGGAGTCTGAGTGTTGACACAAGGATAAGGATTTTTTTTTCTATCCCATTAGCATGTTTAGTAACATTTTATATTACTTCTCAAGGAGTCTCAAGTTGAGGACAGGTCGCATTTTGTTTAATATCCACTGAAACTAGAATAAATTAACACAGATACTTCTTACTCTATTCTAGACTAATATTAAGATCTCCTGCTCTTAAAATACAGTTATCAGTCTTTTGATATGACACTGTTTAAGGACATTTAATATGTGTAGCTCCTTCAGAAAACAATATTTCTCCATGCTTAACAAAACATTCCTGGAACAAGAAGTCACTCTGCATTTCACCCTTCCAGCCTCGGAAATCAACTGTGCTTGCTGCATGTGTGTTTTATTTTGTTTGGCTCCATTTTTCCCTTAGTTTGGAGATCAAAAAAGTAAAGCCATTCTGTAAAAATAAGGCCTGTGTGAGCTGAAAGGAAAAAAGGGGGGAGAGAATGGGAAACATTTCATTCCATATAAGTTGTACCTAACAGCTTTATTAACTGTGTGCTTCAGATGTTTTGCATTAAAACTTAATATAGAGAATGCTGAATGAGTGCCAAAATCAAGGGCATTGTTGGATAAATGCTATCACTGTGCCCAAGTTCTGATTTATCCCTACATAAAATTGCTTGCCTGCAATTAAAGGTTCATTATTCTACCCTAAGACATAAGTAAACACCCATAATAAAGATTTAAATTACCATAATGGCTTCTATGAATTCTATCAATTTTTGTTTTCTTAGTTTTATGCTTTTAACAGCCATTATGTAGTGATATTAATATTGATAATTACTATGGGCATACATTAAATATTCTGTTTTAGTCTCATCCCAGTATCTGCCAGTATTTACAAGAGCCTGACTGTCTTCCACAGTCTGCTCCACCATTTTCTTACTGTATTTTCTTTTCTTCTAGATATCCATCTCTCTTTTCCTGCCAAGTCATACTATCCTCTCTCTTGTCCTGTGGCCAGCATATATTTTTACAGGATAAAACACAAGAGGGAAGAAAGGAAGGAGTGAGGAAGGAAAGGAGGAAGCTAAAAGACTTCTGGAAATAAAAGCACACTGATTTGCCAAGTGGAGGGGTGATGATGCAGCTCCTGGAACACACTGGCTTAGAACACTGTGACAGTTTCTTATCTATTTTTTGTTGTATTACCACATATCAGTAGCCTTTCCTCTTTCAAAATGTCTCCATTTTGACTCTGAAGGTGAAATGCCCTGGAAGGTTTGAGCTAAAAATGTTGAAAGTTTTTATGTAGACTCAGATTAATGAAGCCATGTTTTTCCAAAAATAAATTAGTTTGAAAATGCCAAAAGACTTAAACTCTTGTTATTGACTTATTTTTCTCTGTTTTTTTTTTTTAATTTCAAAAGAGAGGAGTAACCACAAAATTAAAACTGCAAATACTATTTAATCAAGTGAGCAAAGTGTAACAGATATTTATCAATTAAGAAATCAAGAGGTAGAAAATACCAAAAGTTCCATAACCTTAATTCATTTTTCTAGGCATGGCTATGGGTGATTTGGTGAAAACAAATGATGCTGTCCCTACCCCATGTTTACTGAGCTGCCTGCATAGTTCAAGCAGAAGCCACATGGAACAGCTCTTCCCCTCCCACTGCACTGCCTGCAGCAATAGCCCAGCTTTGTCCAGGTTAACACTTTGTGTCCTCACATGCCAGTCTCCTACTGAGGCAATGTTGTACAGGGTTTTATGGATTTTAATATTTATAAATTTTAGAGCTGATTGTATACTACAGGACTTTACCTGCTCATTGTTAACTATTAATCATCACTGTGGGATTGTTTGCAGGGATTGTCAAAGATTCATGCTCACAGGTACAATCCTTGCTAAAATTGCTCTACAGTGTGTAGACATCAACATTTGCTTGATGCAGCTTTCTTTATGCAACATGTATTCCTAATGATTAAAACCATTTATCTCCACTCCATTTTATATCCATTAAATAAAGACCAGTAATTGAGTGTACATTGCCTGTATTCCCAAAGTGCATTTCACCCATGTGATGGGCATAGTGTTTCAGTGGCCAGTTCTAGAGCTAAGAAGACAAGAGGTGCCATGATCCAGGGGTCCATGTGCCCTTGAATCCACTGTTCTGCATATTTTCTGGTATGTCATAGCATGCATTATTTAATTAAATGAGCAAACACATTTTTCCTCAGGAAAAGTGTACATTTGCAAGTAAAATGCAAAATATTTTTGATACAGAATCCAATTAATTTCTGAAGGCAATTTGTCTGCATATTTGGGTTTGGGTTTTTTTGAAAGTTGGCCTGGTTAATTATGGTAATCCAACAATATTACTCTGTCTTCACTCTCATATTAAAAACATACTTCTGCTTAAAGAAACTTCCTTTTATTTTTCTCCTCGGGAATGTATGTGGTTTGTACTGGATCATAGCTGGATATTTGTGAGTTTTGGTTAATTTTTCTTGTCAGTAGCCTTGAGGGGCAAAAAGGGATTTAATCAAATGATTTAACATTATCTAGGCAAGAATTAAGTAGCCATGTTCATAATATTCTTATGAGAACTTCATTAACCCCAGTGAGAATATTTATCTGAATGAAATGAACAAGATTAGGCTTTCTGATTGCTAACTAGTTTGTGCGATGACAAAATGGATGTCCATATAGTTGGAATATTAAAGATTGAGCTAAGGATAGAATTTTGGTTCAGATGATCATTCTTCTAATTTGAGTGACTGATAACTCATAAAATGCAAAGGTTGTTTCTAATAATGCAATCTAGCTGTTCATCTAATTCAAAAAGAAATTTGTCAGTTAATATGTAAATTTTAGCACTTTTTCCCAAGGAATGTCTTTTGATCTCCTTTGCACATACAGGGTTGCAAGCTCAAGGCATGCAGCGACAGGAGTTTCTCCATTAATCAGAGAGAGACAGGACTTGCAGTTGAACCATCTGGAGCAGTAAGACCTGGGACAGGGTTACAGAAGAATCCACTCAACCCTGAAAATTCAAAACTAAACTGAGACTTTGCCCTTTATTCATCAGATATCACAAGTTCTTGCAACAGGTCTTACATAACATTAAGCCTATGCTGTAATACATAAACAAATAGTATTGGGCTAAGAGAAAAAAGAGTCAATGTCTTAACTGAATGTCTTTGATTTCATGAATTTCGGTTTATTCCTTAAAAAGAATTTCCTTTTCAGTGGTGGCTGGTAGGAAACATTTACAGAGGCCCATTGTTAAAAGATACGTTTTCTGCCACATTTAGATATTTACCCCTTAGGCAAAAAAAAAAAAGTGAATGTTCAGATTACTGTGATTATTAAAATTAGAACGCAAATACATATTTGCAGAAGTAGCCTGAAAATGTCCATCAAAAATAAAACGTAAGTTTTATTAAGCCAAACCAAGAACAAAGCTATTTCTTCTGCAAGAAATTCTGTGTAAATCTCTGGTTTATGTGGAAGATATTTTAATTAGCTTTTGTAATTATCTTCCTTTTCTCTTAGTCTACATGTCAGTGTATATCCAGAGAGTCAAATTACATTTAAGATAAAAAATGAAGTTCCACTATCTCTTTCATCAAACTCAAGGAGGCAGTGACGAGACTCACATTTCGCACAGGATGCATCTGCAGAAGGAACTGTAAATGCCAATGCACACTCCCTATGGCTCAGTGTTTCTTCTCCTGTTAACTCTGTCCTGTTATGAAGTAGAAATAATGTTTCAGCTTTGCTTCTCAATGCTTGTCAGGCTCTCCAGAAGGGTTGTGGCAGTGCTGCAGGATGAGCTCAGTGCTCTCAGCACAGCTGGTGGCATGGGGTGGCAGGGGACAGCCAGTGGAAAAGGCAGATAGTAGTGGGCAGCTGACAACCCAGACATCAGCAGGTCATCATGAACTTCACTTGTCCCTAAGAACCAACAGAACTGTAGCTGATTATTTCTCAGAACGGGAAACTGGGATTTTGTGGTCCACAGCCTGAAAGAGCTCCAGGGGCAGCAGTCTGTTATGCATCATTACCTCCTCTCTATTCCTCAATAAATGAGAAATAAAACACAGTGAATTATAGGATTGAGCAGCTGAACCTGAGTTCGGCCAACAGAGCTAAGACTCTCTGCAGACAGAGAAGGGAGCTTCATGTATGCCTTTGGACACAATTCTGTCTTGGCCTGACCTCACCTGTTACCATTTTCCTGGGAGTGTTTCTCACCTATCATGTGCCTCAGTACTCCTGGTTGACAGCAGGAATACTTGCAGCTTCTGGAAAACCACTGGAGCAGTCCCTGTTGGCACTTTTTTTGACTGCTGTCAGGCCTTGAGCCCTCTCTGCTTTGCCCACATTTCTCTGCCCTGTGTAAACTCCTGTCCTTGCAAGGAGTGAGCCCTTCTCCCATGATATCAACAGAGGGCTAGATCCCTGTGTGTGAGTAAAGTGGACTCCTGACCTCTGCAGACACTCACTTCCCAATGGAAGCTGAACATCTCAAAGCTTTTGTGCTCTGTCCAAAGGAGTTTTATATCCATCAGACCTCCTTCCACTGAGAACATGTATTTGCCAACTATGATACGGAAGATTGACTTCAAAAGAATTTTGGAAGATTTTATAACTAACTGCAAAAAACTGGCTGAGTGTTCACCCTTGACCAGACTTCAAAAAATAATTAGGAAACTGATTTCCTAGATTTCATCTGATACCCCAAAAATACAGAAGCAAAAGGGTGAGCATATATCCAAGACAGCCCAACTGTTTGCAGAGCTATGTTGGGACCTGACTTGAAGGTGACAAGCTTGGGACCTCCACAGAACATCCCTCCACCCAATGCACACAACATTCTCAGCATCAGCACAAGCATAAGAGCACAAACAGCTTGAAGAGGGCAAAAACACTGGAGTCCAGCAGTGCTGTGTGCAGCCACAGCCACAAACCCCTCAGCTGGATTGATCTGCAGGCTGAACTGGAAAGACCAAAGGGGAAAAGGTAGTGCAGGAGCAGCAAGCAATGAGAAGTCCCATCCCAACCCTCCTATGAGTATTTGTTTCAAAGAACAGCTGTTTTCTATAGAACTGACTTGAAAATTGGTATCTTCCTACTTCTGAGAGAATTCGTTCACTTTATCTTTTTACTGGCAAAACTACTGTTGTTTCTTTATATTCTTGCCAGCCCTGCAGAGCCACCTCAGCACTGAGGAGGTGAACCAGAGTCTATTTTGGCATAAAGCAGAAAGGACACAGCTTGATCTCAGATCCCAGGGTGGATTTTCAGTGCTGGCAGTCAAGAAAGTCAAGGTTTTATTTATAAATTAAAAGAGGGGTCAACAGGAAAGTCACTGGATAAAAAAAATAGAAAACCAATATGAAACCCTACCATGCCATTTATAGTTTCTTTATAGATGAGAGCATAGTTTGTGGAATGTAATTTGAGTTATAAATAATATTTTTGTTTGTTTCAGCCAAAAAGCTGTAGCTCATTCAATTAAGAGAATGGATGCGTTTATGTGGTGTTACTCATTTCTTCATTGTAAAATATATCTATGGAAATTTTCTTGCAATGGCAAGGAAATGGATAATAAAAGAACTCATAGACCTCTTCCAGTAAGAAAAATACAGAAAAATACGTGAGGATCGTTTGATCACTTTGTTCCCTTAAATCAAATATCTGCAAACAAGCAAACAAACAAACCCTATGCCAAAAAGAAAAAAAAAAAAAAACCTGAAAGGAAAAAAAAAACACAAAAAAGCCAAACAAATTTTAATGAAAAATAAATAAGGGAAGAAATGTGCATTGGCAGATTTGGTTATGGAGTTCAGTGTTAAAAAGGGACTATTTGTACAAATCTGGGAGAGAGGCTTAGTCATTTTTAGTCATTTTCTAAATCAGTTCAGCTCTCAGGGTGTCCCATTCCCTTGGGCGGTGTGAGGAGCAGCAGTGAGCAACATAATATTATCTCAATCCTTAATGCTCGCGTATTTCAAGCACCAATGATGAGGAATTACATGTCAAACAGAAATTTTCACTACAAAAGAGAAAGAAACATTCTTTTTGAAATATTTCAATTGAAAACACTATGCAAAAACACAGATACAGCAAGTAATGTCCAAAAATCCTAGATGGCAACAGCAAAAGATTCATGTTACTTCTCTGAGCTATATAATGCTGAAATTTCCTTTCTACAAAGCTGATGATTTTTCTTCCTCTTAAAAAAGTTAAGAAATTCAGTTTTAAGAAAAATAAAATGTTAAGTACTATAAAACAACAATTTTAACACCATGTTGCAATATGCCGAGGAAATTGCTTCCATCGGGAGTAAGGCAGGTGGGGAAAACTCAAGATGAAATACATTCTTGTGAGGAAAGGATAATGAGGGATGGGGATGTGATTTTTTTTTTAAATGAATTGAGTTCGCCCAATATCTACAACATGTCTAGCAGAAAGTCATGAGCTATTTCCACAGCTCTGTACATGGCTGTTGTTTTGAACAGGGAAAAGGCAGGGTGTGGGAGACAGAGTGCTCTCCCTAATGCATCCAGAGACGAAAGAGCAAGCTCTGGCCTGTCCTGGTGCCAACAGCCATTTTCAATAAATATAAATAGTTATAAATAGAAACTCTGTTGGATGCAGGGTCTCAAAGGCAGCTGAACGTGTTGCTGGCCACATCACACCCACGACTGTCACTAGTTTCAGAAAATGGTACCCATTGATTGTGGTTATTTGGAGAGCCATGTAAGCAGATATTTGACTCATTTTGCTACAGTTTGTGAAGGCTTTAGTGATCTGGAGTTCCAATAGCAAGTGCAAGTGTGGTTATACCCCTGTGATAGTTAATCACAAAGGTCTCAAGCTAATATAAGAAACTCAATGCCATGGTGACTAGGCTATTTCCATGAGTTAAACTGAAGTGTGTAAACCTGGATCATGAGAAGTCATCTAGAATTTTATTGTTTTATAAGGAACATATTTTGGCCAGATTATTTTTACCATTTCAGTCATCTGAGGACCATAGCCAGCAATTCCTTGTATCAGGAGCTCGTAAACTTGGGGTAGGTGTATTCTTTAACCAATCAGCCAGGCAAAAAACAAATGAAAATACAGCTACAAACAAGCCAAAGAAAACCTAGGAGGACTACAGATATAAAGAAGCCAAGGAAGAGCTCGAATATGCTGTGACAACCTCTGCCAGCACAGAGTTACAATTAACATTATCCCTAAGCTGAGCAAAGGGACAGTCAAAACTGAGCACAGTGAGCTGCTTAAAGGAAGTTTTGAATGATAGCTAAGGTAGAAATTGTCACACAGCTTCTCAGGCAGGTATTTTGTGTCTGGGTTTCACCCATGCTGACTGAACCACCCCTTGTCACCTGAGCAGCTGTGTGTTTTGCACCAATAGATAGCCTTGACAAGGGAATAAAAACCAGAGATGAAATATAGCTCCTTGAACACCTCTCTCAGGCCCTGGGACAGTTGGCCTCAGCTCCTACCAGGATCAAGGCCCCATCCCAGGGAACACAGAGCCAGGGCAGGAGCTCCACCAAGGAGCATTTGGACCCCAACTCAGGGGTAAGGTGAGCCCTTGAACCCCATCATAATCAGGGTTAGCTGGGACCACATCATGTCCCCATAGCACAGGAACACCAGGGACCAACAATTCAGTCACTGTTCATCATCCCTTACCCCAAGTATAAACAACCCTCTGTGAAAAAATATGGTAAATCAATGGGGAAATGGTGCTGAAATAAACTATGGTGTTGAAATAAGTGGGAAATGGGGGGATGCATTTTATCAGTAGATTTTTAAACAGATTTTTTAACATCCTCAATGAACAAACTTGTTAGTTTATAAGAATAAAAAAACATTTCCTTCTGATAAAATGTAGGTATGCAGATTGACAATGAGGTTTTTGGGCTAAATAAAATGCTTTGAGGTTTTAATTAAACCTCTGTTTCTGCTACCAAAAATATTCATAATTTATTTAGGGTTCCTGTATTTCTGTACGACAAAGACAAAACCTTGAAGAGTGATGGAAGAATGCATGCAGACAACTTCATGTGGCAGTCCAGAATACTTGTTGTCTTCTTTATCAGTCATCTCAGGCAATGTGAGAAAATTGGTGCTCCCCCTCTACAACTGAAATCTGGGGAGAGACAAGATGGTTGATTAATATCAAGAAAAAAACCCAAAGCAATATGGTCACTTAGTTCTCCTTGCAGGAGTCAATTCTGTCATGAATTATTGAGTGAAGTACAAGAAAGATACAGCAGCAAAAGTTTAATTCCCAGAGGTATAGCAACCCACTGGATATCATCAGGATCTCACCTTAGGTACTGCCAAAGTGGTTTGAAGGTAAAAGTGAAAACATTTAAGGGAAAAAAATCCAAGAAGTAAGTTTTTAAATACAATGACAGGTTTTTTATGCAAAACAAGAAAACCAACCTGCATAAAGATAAATTGAAGGGACATACACAGCTGATAAAATTCAAGGTGCAGAGGGATATTGAAGAGGAGAGAGTAAAGTGTTTAAAAGTGGGGAAAAAGACTGTTTAGAACAAAACTTACTTTCAACTTTAACTGTTTTCACAAAATTCTGCTGAATACCTTATGGTGAACATCGGTATTATTGCAAGATCTCAGAACATCAGCAGGAGGTGGTTCAAAACAGACAGGTGAATTTCCCAGATTCCTACCGAGTGTAAGGATTCATAGCAGTCTTTGTGAGGACCTCAATATTGTGTTTGTCACTATTTTGGCTACAGTGAATTGGGGAATTATTTAAACTTATACTTTGAGCCCAAAGTCGTAACACAATGAAAATACCATCCAGTATTTTATAATAAATAAATAATAATAATAATTCATATAATATAATAATATAATCCAGTAATACATTAATTTACAGAGCATCAATTGATGTTTCATTTTTGTTATGCTGTATTGCAAAGTGGTTTTGAAACACAATTTGAATTGATAGATGTTTACCTCATATTCATGTGTATTTCTTCAGAAACATTTGCCGTATCTTAGAAGCAGCATATCTGCAATGTGATGCAGGGGTTGCTATGGTGAGTTCACATCTCTTATTTAATCCTGTACCTGAGTAAATACACATTGTAACAACCTCTGCTAAAGGTGCTATTAGTAAAGTTATGTCAGCATTTCTATGAAAAATACTTGTTTTCCTGTTATGACTTGGCCAAAAAACAAAGAAAGTTATTCCTAAACCAAATCCCCAGAAGTCCTTTGCACTCTTCCAGTGTATTTTTAGCACAGCATCAATAACTTTCTGACATCTTCAGTCATAAAAATCAAATTAAAAAATCAATGCATTTGTTTCTACTCTTTAGTAGTTAGTAATTTTGATTACAGTTATGGTATTTCTCATTTAGAAAAATGCTTAGGAAAATTTGGGGATTAGTTTTCATTTCACTGTTCCAGTAGGTTCCAGTGGTCATTCAGTCAGGCATTAATTACTGCACTTGTTTTACAGCCCATCTGCACTGCCAGAGTCACATAAAGACACTTCTGTATAGGGGAAAACCAGGTCTTAGTTCTTGTATTTAATGATTCAATTCAATTAAATGGCATCAGAAGTATAACATGTAGACTCCAGTACATTCTTTTTTGAGCGATTATTTGAGTGACTTTCCAGCCTAATGCTTATGAAATGAGTGCTTAGTTGGAAGTAATTGAATACTTTTATCTTTTTGGCACCTGTTTACTGTCCTAATCATTTGCTTTGAAAAAGAGTGAGTAAGTTTCTGAGAATATTTTTCTCCATGAGCTACCCTGTGTATGTCAGGACAATTCTTGTATACATTTTTAGGTTTACCTGATTGAATGTTTTCCTTTCAGTGTCATTTTTAACAAACTTTTGTGGGAAATGTCTATATTTGACAAAATCTCTTACAACAGATAATAATATTTTTGAAGAAAAACTGCTACAAAAATATTTCTAAATACATATTTCACTACATTACAGTGTTCACTCAAACTGTAGGTTTTTAACAACCAGGGTGGAAAAGTCAAAATTTACCATAAGAAACAAATAAGTTTATCCAACTTGTCCATAAGGTCTGATTATTTTCCTGGGACTTGCATGTATGCTTTCATGTTGACCTTGTAAAAACTGTACTTTTAAGTGAAACACTTTCTTCTGTGCTTCATGTCAGCCAGTAAGAGTGGATGGTCATTTATGAGTGGATAAACAGTGTGGCTGAACAAACACATCTTCCTCAAAAGTCAGGAAAAACATGGTTGGGTGGAGAAACTCAGATCATGAATGTACATCATTAGCTGGTAACGAGGAGGGAAGGTTATTTTTAGAGAATTTACTCCAGTATTCTGAAAGGGAGAGTTGTGACAGGTTTTAGATGTTGCCCTGGCATAAACCATAGAAGCTTGGTCTTTCACACAACTTAAATTAGGGCCCTTCACATTAAATGGAGTCATAGATATCATTGAAATAATGCTGATGGTGTTTTGGGGAGTGGCTCCAAGTTTTAAATGCTATGGTATTTGGATGTTACTGCACAACTTGTTGCTCAGTTCCTGCATTGGATAGATCTCAAGCTCTACAAAACCAAATACTACAGCACTAGAAGGTGAGATGTCCTTTCAATCTTCTACTGTAAGGCCTTCATTCCAAAGACAAGCCAATACCTGACATTGAAATATTAGAATCAAAAGCAGCAACACTAAAAATTTTAGAAAATACTGTTCAATAACATAAACAAAGGAATAGCAGAACAGAGTGAATTTTACTTTTCTTGTGATATGTGCCTATGAGTACAAGATGACTAAGGTACCAGCCTGCCCACTTTTCAAAAGAATTATCACTCAGAAGACTAGTAATCTTTTTTTTCTTTTATTGGGATGCTATATTCATATTTTCCATACCAATTATCTTCAGTTGTATTCATGTACAAAGAAATCCTTCTAAGACAATAAGTCAGCATGTTGTTCCTTTCTCTTTCTCTTTCCTTCACTTGTGCATAAAAGAGCTGGAGCAAAGCAGGATTGGAATGAATGAAATAAGTTCTACATTTAAGGATCTTTATTGGAAAATTTTCACACTCCAGAGGTAAATACTCATGTAGCATCAGCAGGGTAAAGCCTGGTAGCTCTGTCCATCTCATGTATGATAAGACACAAATGAGTTTTCTAAATAAACAGATCCCAGAAAACAGCATCGGAACTCTCTGGAGAAAACCAAGGGAAAGCAGCATGGTTCAGCAGAGCAACGTGCTAAGAGCCACCTCCCACCATCCCTTAGGCAGTCAGGATGTACCTGTTGGAACAGCTCTGGCTTCCTTAGGGCCATTACCTTTACAATACATTCAAAGTATAACCTTGAGATGATAAAAGTGTAGAATAGAATACATGGAAGACATTTTAAAAAATCTTGGTTAAAAATTTGTACTAGCATGATAGCATTTGTTGTATCTATCACTTTTCTGACTCACACTAAATTGTTTCAAGGTTATCGGTACATATTCATTGCTTTTCCTTAGTGGTAAGTCCAGAAATTCCTAGTGACAGTCATTGGTGGCTAAAATTATTTAATGTTACCTTCTTTATTCTTATGACAGAAAATTTCAGGTAAAATTAGAAATGCAGATTCCAGACCTTGGAAGCTGTGGAACAGACACCCATGGTGCATAATTTGACATTATTTTCATCTACTAATGTGAACTATTAGAACCAGAAAAAAAAAAAAAAAAACACAGTATGATGATTTTTATCATTATTCACATGTGTAAAATATAGAGAAGGGAAAAATTCATCATCTTGTCAATATTTTGAATTTCACTTTCCTATCATGGAAAACACAACCTTGTGTAAAATAACAGATGCTATATCATATCATGCTAAAGAGCTCAAAGTTTGAAGGAAGAAATAAAAAATATAAGAGCTATGTAATTAAGAAACTTCTAAAGAATGTTTGAGAATATTGCATTAAGTTCAGGCACCCAATTAAAAGATGAATGTTCATTAAGCATGTTATCCAGCCAAAAAATTCTACAAACACTAACTGACTTTCATAAAATCATTGTGAAATGTACAGAAAATTATTGTCACACTTTCCTTCTCATCAGAACTGAAAACAAGGTGTTAAAACATTTCTCACATCACTACCTCTGGTGGGTCTTGAAAATAGTAGTAATGATAGTCAAGATTACTATCTGGTCTTGATGATTCAGCTTGGATTTCATAGACACCATGGACACCAGTTTCTCTATTCACTATTAAACCATCATTTTGCTTCAAGGCAAAGTTTTCTTCAAAGTAAATAGAAAATTTCAAAACATTGCAACAAAAGCTATAACATCTTGTTTTCCTAGAAATCTAAAAACTTTTTTCATTTACAAAGTACCTGTGATTCCTAATACAGCTCATTTCATCTTTTTTTTTCTTTAATTTATCCAGATATTTGATCTAAAATTTAGAAATAATTTTTCAGAAATTATTGTTAAAGTCATTGCAGGGGATGAGAAAAGATGGGGTTAGTTAGCCAGAACCAGAAAATTCCACTATGAAACCAGACTGATATCTAAAGAATAAACCTGTGTTCCTCAAGCTCACCACAAGTCTTGTTAGAAAGCATGGTTTTACCTTTCTTCTTCTAAAGCAGATTAGTGGGGAATGTTCTGATTATTGAAACTGAGCGAAGCAAAATTGCCGGATGCTGCAGGAATTTGATTTTTTAGTGTATTTCCTTTTTACAGTAAAATATTTGGGGGTGACAAGGCTACTCACACAGACCTTTGCCAGTCATAAGACTCTAATCTGAATAAATATCTCAGGATTCAGCCCATGTTTCTAGTTTCTGATTTATTGCCTACAAACTCCAAAGCAAGTGAAACACAGAGCAAATAGAAGTCTAAGTGGCTGATGGACATTTTTAGTTTTGTTTGAAACAGGTGTCACAGGACTTCCTGCACCTTAAAAGCTTGACTCATCTTGTACCTTTTTGTTTCTGTTTTACAATGGAAAATGTCATTCCTACTCTGAGAAAGTTTATTTTTGTGTCACTCAGTGTACCCTCAGATAAGATCTTTCTCCATGCCAGAGTGAAGTTTGTCACGTGCATAAATGCTGCCCACGGGAGTAGGAGGGACATTGGGTCAAGTCCTTTCTGACAATTTACACCATTGGCCAGTGGTGGAGCAGATGACACCACCTCAGCTACGATCATTCCCAATTCCTTTGGTTTTGGAGATAGAATGGTTGCAGAAACAGTTCTAGGAGAGCAGGAGCACTTTAGAAATTTCTTCTGCCAATTAAAGTTGTTCACTGGGTGAAGGGATTCTTATCCAGAAAACGGCAGAGGAAAGGCTAAAACAGAGTCCAAGAAGAAAGTGTGAAGCGTCACTGGCTCAGGAGGCACAGATTTTCCCCCTCTAAGTGAAAGCATCAAACTCAACACAGAACTCAGACATTTGAAAAAATCTCTATTACCACTGCTCCTATTCAAGATGCTGCATGAAACTTGGTGGTAGCTAGTCCTGCTGCACATAAATCATAAAACCCATATTAAAAATCTCAGTTGTTTACAGCTTAACATAAATCAGAACCATATTGAAACACATTGTATAGCTTGGAGTTACAGTCTCAATACAAGAAATACTTGTTTCCTCTTGCCAAAGTGCTGAAGCTGAAGTAGCAGACCTTTAACATCAAGCCAAATATGGACAAGAAGGAGCTCTATACACAAACACTTCTAGAAATAGAAGTATATTAATTTTCAAATAGAAATATCACTAAGCAGTACACACAGACATTGCATCTGTACACCTTCATAATTTTCCCACCTTCATAATTACATAGGACTATAGAAAGAAATTTTCTTACTTACCACATAGCACAACTTACAATAACAAAACAAATTTTATCTTCTGAGTCCCCTTATTTTGCTGGAATGGAGGTGGGGGAAAATCCAGCTCAGTTCATCAGCATGTTTAAATAGTGTCTTTGAGAAAGGATTCAGAAGCAAATATGTACCCTTGCACTAGGCAGCTGCTCTTGTGGATTTCCAGTTAAACAAACATCTATTGCAAGGTATGTCTCGTAAAGGGGTTGTTTTCTCTAGGCTTTTTCTAGGGTCATGGTCATCACCTGGGAATTGTGGTTTTCAGATTTATGAAATTACTAGTGTATATTTGTGCACACTTGCAAAATAGTATAATGAACAATAGTGGTGTATGAATATACAGCACACAGAAGCAGAACATCAATTTCCTGTGAGAATTGTTGTTTTCCAGGTTTTACTTGAAACTCTACTAAAGAGAGTCAAGCAGATTAAGAAACCAAACTGGAGGAATGGAAGCTCATTTAGAATTGCTTTCTGTAATTTTTGCTGCTGGCTCTAAGGAGGTGCTGAGTCTGCATTTACCTCTGCCCTCTCCACCTCCCTGCCTCAGCTGTTAAACAATTAACAGCCTGTTAAACAATTTTTAACATTTAAGGGGAAAAAAAAGAAATGGAAACCAATGGTGACAAAATCAATATATAATACAGCTTTGTTTTAGCAATACTTGTATATTTAATTTCTGATTATTTTCAACAGGCAAGAGCAGAGTAAAGAATGATGAGTCTTTGCAGGAATGGTGCCTGCTCATTGCAGTGGGCTCACAATCTTCCCTGTCATGTTCATTCAATCTGTTGAGCCAGAAAAAAAGCTTTACTCATAGGTTTTGACTAAAAGAAATATTAATTGTGTACTGGAAATCAGGAGCCACCTTTAGTACTTTGGGGGGTTAAAAAAAAAAAGCTAATATACTAACAGATGTTTCTCATTAAGTACCATTTTAACCAGCATGGTAAATACATTTGTTTTCAATGTCAGAAAGACAAAACGCCCCAATTTAGAGATTTTTTTCTGAGTGCTTCTACAACTGTATAGAATGACAAGGTCTCAGCTACTGCCAAGCCTCTGTACTCCTGAGTTAGTGCTCAAAGTGGAGTGAAGTGTCTGGCTTCTTTTCTCTGATTTTTAGCAGCTGTGTTTGAGTTGGAAGTTTGATTGACAATTATCTCACTTTGACAGAAGCTTGATTACTTGGGCTGTGAAAAGATTCTTTATGCTGTTTTGTAATAAAGAGGGTTTTTTTGTCACAGTTTTTTAGCATTAACTCTTACTTGTTATTGAATAACCAAAACTACTATATTTTTAATTAAACCTAAAATATTAGGTATCTGTGCCTTAGTGTCTAGTTACTTCTTGGATTTTCTTATTTTGATGAATTTTTAGCAGAGGTAAAATACAAAATCAAGTTTTCTCCAAGAGTTCTCGTGAGGAAGGACTGATAAATTCTGTTAATTTAGGATTAAAGGCAGAACTAAAAGTCCAAAGTAAAGGCCCTTTGATAGCAGTGGGGGATGAGTAATGGAAAATATTCTTGCTGTGGACTAATCAGAGTGTAATTGCTAAAGGAACCAATCTTTCATTAATTGCAAAGGCAGTAAACTCAATCAGTCATAATGTCAAAATATTGCAGTTCAGTTGAAGAATTTTATTGAACTAATTGATTTAATTGTTTTAAGTAATGCCATTATAAGAGTCATTATTAAGAAACATTATTCTCAATATAATTTTATGAAACATAAAAACTTTTTATGAGGCAAATGGTTTTCATTTCAAAAAAAGGATGAGACAATGGTTTGTATTTAAAAGAGCATCTTGACTAGGCTATGTTTTGTTAGAAACCACCAGTACTTGATTTTGGATGTCATCATAGATAGTGTGAAGCACTTTTTAAGTGAGGGGGTCTTTAGGTACATTTAGCCTAGTTTAAACAGTTCTGATGGCATTTTCTGAGTCAGAAAACTTGTTTAATCTAATCCAGAGAAAATGGACCAGGGATGTCTGCCTTGTGCTTTTGCACACCCTCCCTTCACTCTTGCTGAGCCATGAGTGTACTGCTGTACTGTACTTGTACTGCTTGTACAAGTGCTGTAATTTTCTTGCAAGTTCCAGAATTAGCAAATCCATTTAAACTGTAATAAGCAGTCCTGGCTTACCTTCCAGTACTCTGCCTGCTTATTGCCATTTGCATCTCTCCCTCCCATCTGTCAGATGTTCATGCGGCCACACAATGAGTGGGAACAGGACAACACTCTGGGTTAAAACTTACCTCTTTTTTTTTCCCTCCCATATGTATATATGACTATTTACAGTCACAGAGAAAGCAAAGAGAGTTAAAATACTGATTGGGTCAGTGGGAAGTTGGCACTGCCTCTTTTAGCATCAGCATTTGCTTTTGTTGACTTAAGGGAGTTGTGGGACTACAGAATTAGCTTTACTCCTATGAGGCTCAAACCCAGCTGGGATCTGTGGAACAAGAAACAGGAATCCAGATACGTCAGCCACAGTTCCCTTCCTCTCCCAGCAGTGTTCAGCCTGAATGAAAAATTCATCTCATTGGCACCAGTTCTCATGCAATATCTCCTAAATTCAAAGCCAGAGGGAGAGTGCTGCATGTAACCCTATACAAACTGCGAGTGCAGTATCCTGGCAGTATCTGTGTAATCTCTCTGTGTCTGGACAGTGACAATAAATATTGACATCATTGCAAAGCCAAGCAAAGTGTTTGGGAAGTTTCCATGCAGCCATGAACCCTTTGCATGTTTCCAGCAATATCCCTCTGGTTATTGAGTCACAGCAAACCCAATGACGTAAGTTTTTGAGGGGGAGGTAATGCAACTTGTTAGAACCAATGGCAGAAAACAGGAGGAAACAATCACATTTCTAAATGTCCAAAGGTAGAGCTAGTTAGTCTTTCAGAAGTGGTACAAAATCAAGGAGGGAGCAGCAGTGACTGAGTTCTCATAAGATGACTTCCCTTGACTGTTATTTGTGTTCAGAATGTCCCTCTACAGACTTCCTGCCATCAAGTTGTGGAGTCAGTGTAGCTCAGGGGTGCAAAAGCCTTTGACCAAAATGCCTTAAAATCCTCTTGGTCAAAATTAGGCAGAAACTCACTGCAGCTGCAACATGAAAATAGGGCTGTCATTACTGTTGCTTTATCACTGTTATTTTTAGTATTACATATATGTCTCCTGTGGCTTTACCTCTCAGTCAAACACTATTGTACCATAACAGTATACAGGCAAGCAGTACTTTTTCTAATTCACTTTTTTGAGGAATGAATAGAGCTTAAAACTTGGGAAATCTTAGGATTGGAAGTCATGAAGGCACGTCCCATGAAAGGCCTCTGAGGATTAGGTGTGGTGCTGAGAGGGAGAGGGCACTGCCGGGTCAGATACAGGCTGCCACCACACGAGGCTGCCAAACTCGGTGGATCAGTGGCTCCATCAGAGAGAGCAAAGCCTTGCAGAATTTTCACAATTTGGTCAGTGCAAAAGTATGTTTTGCACAAGGTAGCAGGAGGGATATAAAAACATGACAGTGTAATAAACATGTTTCAGCTAGTATAATAAACAGAATTTGGAGCCTTCAGAGCTGAGCCAGATTTCTCCTACAAAAGAGGAAAAGTGCATAGCCAGGCATTGTCTCATATGACAAATGATAATAATGACCAATAACAATAACATGAATCACAGTTATAAGTCATCTGGTGATTTAATTTTTTTTACAAACTATAAAGCACTATAGAAAGTCACTACCATGGGGTGTGGTATACTATCAAAAGAAATATGTGGAACTGATAGAGACAAAGTTTTTCTAGCTATGAAGTTTCAAAAGAAAAAAATATAGGAAAAAGAATGTGTCACATAAAGTATGTTTTTAATCTTTTTTGCATTGTCTTTTGTTTCATGTGGCTTTTTTACATCACTAAATAGCTGATAAATTACAGACAGTTTTCCTGAGGACTTTGCATGCTCCTCTGCTGCTCAGCCTTGAATGTACTTATCCCTATGACGTCCAAATGAAACAGAGATGTACTACATTCCCAGTTTTGCAGTCTGAGGGCTGTGGAGCAGAGAGTGGATTAAATTCACCAAGGACATTGCAGCACTTGATCCTGGGCTGTTGTGAGTTTATGTGAAAGGCATGTTTTGGAAGACATGCACCAGCACTGCCCATGCTCAAAGTCCAGCCCATGGAACCCTCAGTGCAAGAGAGCAGAACTGAAACTTTGTCAGGCTGTCACATCCCACACCAGTAGGTGTGTGCTTGGTGTCTTTTGAACAGATTGGGTTGATTGAACAGTGAAAAAGCTTTGACTTTACAGAGCCTGAGTTGCCCAGGTACTGAGCTGCTTAGCCCTGCCCAGCTAGTGGCCATGCCAGATGAGGCTCTCCTGGGGAAATGTCAGTGCCTAGCACACTGGAGTGTGAGCACTGGCTACCACTCTGGTGCCTAAGCTCTCCATGAGTGTTGCCTTAGAGGTGTGTTCAATAAGGAGGAAAAGTCTGCAGCAGAACCAAGAATTAAGTTTTTTCCTTGGAGGAACTGCAGGACCCCTGGGGAGTGCTCTGGGAGTGCAGCATATTGCTCTCACTGCCAGAAGAGTGTAATGGGCCTGCTGGGCCAGAAATGCATTGGCTTCACCTCTCTGTCATTGATTTTAATAAATGGGGAATTGTTGTAAGGTGACAACACCCATATGTCTCCAAAGGCATGCTCTTACCCTTGTGTGAAGATAAACCTTTTTAAGAGTCATATCTCATTTTGACTGCTTCCAAGGAGCCTACTCTGTTTTCAGGGTCTGAGAAATGTTGTTAAGTGGTGCAAAGAATTACACATTGTTTAGACAGCACAAATCGCAATACTGGTCTCCCACAACGTCTACTAATGAAAGAGGAATCTGGTTGTTTTCTCAGGATGGTTTTAAATGCATCTAGTTTGCATTAACATCTTGTTACTTTTATAAATAGAACTCTAGTACTACTGGTGAAACTTAGTTATCAATAGCTTTCTTTATATGTTTTATAAAACTTGTACCTCTCTGCTTCCCAGGAGAACCTGTCTCTCTCTTCTCATATTCCCATTAGGTTGCTGTAGACAGCAGTAATATCCCTACTTATCCTTTTTTCTGCAGGCTAACTCCTTCAACCTTACCTTGTATGCCTTGCACTCCACCACTCTCTTGTTGTACTCCTTCCTGGGGGAGCAAAACTCAAAATTGCCTGATGGAGGAGAATAATCTCTTCCACCCTTTTGACCTGCTGGCTGTGCTCCAGCTAATACAATCCAGATGGTCTCATGAGAAGTCTTGCAGGCCTTCCCTCTGTGACCGTGGGGTCAGGAGTCATGATGGCCAGGCCTTCCACCCCAGCACATCATTCTGGCACATACAGAGGCCTTTGAGAACTGTACACCACTAAGCAAATATAGGCTCCTCTGGCTCACTAAACAGGAACAAAAATGAATGTATATGTTCCATGTGTTCCCTATTAAGTAATGAACAGTGAGCTGTGGGACTGCCAGTGCGCTTATCTCACAGTAGATAACTGCAGATAGAAGCTATAGTGGACACATCTGGTCATGCAATGGGACAGGTGTTGAGCTCCAGTGAAGAAGGATCCATGAGCAGGCTAGCCTAGAATGTAATCCTGCTGGAAACCTTTCCTTACAGTGAGAGATGGCAGCAGAGGTAGAAAACACCCAGATGAAATGTTCTGGCAGGTTGGATCTGAGCTGGGCCAGTTCTGAGGAATTTTTCAGGACTTAGCAAGTCATTGCAGGTGCTGCAAAAATTAGCCTCCTAAAATAAGGATGAAGATCAAAATATTAAGCCAGGTTTAACTCTTTTTCTTTCTGGCTCTTCACGTTCTCCAGATCTTAAATAATCAGAGGTTCCAAAGCCAAGCCTAATATGATGTTCCTAGAGCTCCTGAGTCTCAGCAACTCTCACTGTCCAAATCACAGGTGTCACACCAGTGGTAAATTTGAGAGCCCAAACCACTTGCTCACATTTGGGCAGGACATGGCAGCAGCTGTGAGAAACCCCAGGCACACTGTAACCTGCTGAAAATGCAGTTCTCTACCCTTAACAAAAGGCAGAGTGAAAAGAGACTGGATAAATTGCAATAAGACTTCTCATCAGTACAGAAAGGGATATAATAGCTCAATATTACTCAGCTATTGTATTTTAAAAACCATAGAATCATAGTTTTATACTCTGTAATAGGCAGCAGCACCAATTTACTACTTTAGTGAATTCATCATTCTTTTGCCGTGCAACTTTGTTTGCTCATCTTCCTTCCATGTAGAGCATGGACAATATGCTTTTTCTAGCACACATGGACATTTTTGGAGCAAACAATAGAATAGACACCAGGTCGTGGTGAAAATATTCAGGTAGGTAATATCCCTGCCTTTGCTTGGGCAATGCTTGAAGCCAGGAATAATTGCCCTGACAGTGCAAGATATTCCCTGATGTATTCTGAAAGTAATGGAGGGGGTAAACCACTGAAGTAATTTTTTTAGGGGAAGATGCAGAACAACAGAAGGCATGGGGTAAAAATCTCGGGGATGTTTTTCCTCTGTTCCTGACATCATTAAAATAGAAAGCAGACAAAAAAATTGTGTGGCAAATTCTTCTTTGAAATATTATGAGTAATACCTCATACCCTTCCCAAAGCCTAGACTCATACTGCAAGCCTTTAAGCAGCAATCTGAAGTGCATTAAAGAAGCTAGCTAGTGACCATAAGCCCCTTCTAGGAGGTTTGAATCATTTTCAGAGACATTCCTCTCTCCCTCTATTGAGATTATACAGACACAGAGATAAATTGCTTCCATTCTGAGTCATTGCAGTGAATTGCCTTTTGTTAGGTGTTATGAACCTCCAGTTTTCCTTTTTACTTAAAAAATATTGGGCAGCAATAAATACACTCTGCAGTGGCAGGAATCATTTCAACAGGAAAAGGTAGTAATGTCACAAAGGGAAAATCCTGTGCTGTCTGTAGTCATACTTATTATAAGCGCAGTAAGTCAAAAAGTGCAGTAGAAAAGCAGTTAATATATAGTAAATTATAGTCATGACTGAAATTCGTGTTTGTTGTTAGGAATCCTATTTCATAAAATTAATCACCTGAGTGTTATTTAATATTCTTCTTTAGCTCTTCCTCTTAGTTCACTGTAGCCAATTGCAAATGCAGCTTTTCATTCTTGCCCTGTCAAGATCATTATTGCCAGAGAGACTGAAATAACCTTGGGGATAAGAAGAAATTTTGGTTTTGGAAAGGGAACACAGGATGTTGCAATCTTTTTCAGAACATGCCAATTATTCTGCTACACAGAACTTAATACATTTACCAACTATCCTCAGTTTTGTTTTGCAAAATTTGTGAATATTAATATTTTTAAAGAGCACTTTGAGTTCTTTTGTGGGTAGTTATGTATTTACATACGTATGTGTGAGGACAAAAAGACCCTTAAGCCAAAACCTGCCCACTTTCTTCAGCAAATCTCCTCAAGAACTCAGTGAACTATTGAATTCCTCAGTAAGTCCTTTTTATAACTTGTTTCTGGCACATGGAGAGTTGTTTGCCTAATGTCTGGCCATGTCTCACCTGATTGTATTCCTGCCATCAGTATTTTTGAGAGTATCTTTAATATCTTTGTGTCCATGTCTGCGGCACTAAGCAGTTTCCCAGACTCATCAAAACACTGATTTTAAGAGACTTGTGGAGAGCAGCTGCTCCAGCCTCCTCCACAAGGAGCAGCTAACACCAACACCAGGTGATCTCAGACACGACTTTGCCTTGTAAAGCCTCAAAACCTTCAAGGACAGTGGCTCTGCAGTCTCTGTTCCCCCACCAACCTATCCCAAATTTGCACTACCATTCTCCTCATGGCCAATCTGAACCTCTCACACTCTGGTGGCTTCTGCCCCATCTCTGGGCTTCCTGGCCCAACTGAGAAGAGTCTGCCTCTGTAATCTTTGTAAATACCCTTCAAGTAGCTGTAGCTTGCTTTTGTGCCTCCTATTATCTTACCCCAGCTTAAACAAACATCCCTTTCCCAAACTTTTCTATTTTGAAAAATTCAAATATTTCTGTCCAGCTGAAATTACACAGGACCTTGAATTTGCAGGATCTGAGTGAGAATTCAGGTTGCTTGAGGTGCTGGAGATATCAAGGTCCCTCTTGGCCTTACACTTTAAAAAACTGAGAAGAAAACCCTAATCTTTAATGGCTACTTAAAAGGGTAAAACATAGCAAGAGTCAAATAATCCTGAAAATATCCCTGCAAAAAGCTTCCTAACCATTTTAAGGTAGGGTTTGGACCTCTGTATACATGGGTATGTAGGGTAAGGTTCTTTGAATGCAGCAGGTTTTTCATCACCAGGATTACTTTTACTTGTAGTGTATTGGTGTAGATCACACAGCCAAAACAATATTGCAAAATAATCTTTGGTTTGCCCTCCACACTGTGTCAGTGCCAATGACAATGAACACAGAGTGAAAACTTTACATAGAGCTACAAAAAATCTCCTTCAACTTCAGAAGATAGTATTAGAGCAAGAAGCAAACACGGACAGATAAAGGCTCTTGTGTCAAGAGGAAAGTAGCATGAGTTAGAGAGCAATTACTACAAAACAGGAAAATGTTAACGAAACATTTAACACGACCTCAAGCTCCATGAAAGCAAGGCCAAAATACAGGAAAAAAGTGTTTATTATTTTGGTAAAAAACATCTCCAGCATGTTTACTGAATCTCATGTCATGCTGTAAAGCCTTTTTGTCAATCTAGGCTCCAGACACAGCAATGTAAGCAGCCTCAAGGGCAGCACCACAGTCTTGACCTTTGTTGCCCAAGCTCAAATCCTGGAGGCTGACCCCCAGCTGCATGGGGTGCAAAAGTTGGGGCAGAGGCAGGCAGCAGAACATGCTGGACTTCCCCCAGCAGTGATCCCCATGTTTGGGGGATCCCAAGTACCAAGCTCTGGGCCAGCACCTCCAATTCACACAACCAGGCCATCTCTGATTACCCTTTGGCTCAAATAAGGGCTCTAAGCAATGGGCTGAGAGGTTTTGTGCCCTAAAGAGCATTATAGTCTTCAGAAAATGGAACGTGTTGTGGAAGGCTGTGCCTGGGCAGCAAAGGATCATTGAGCCTTTTTTAATGGCACGGCCACCACTGCCAGCTCTAGGTTCTGCCAAAAACCTCTGCTCTGGAAACACCCTTCAAACTCTAGAAGACTCTGGAAATACACACTTAAGCTACAGAAGATTGTTCCTGTTTCCCCTGTTCAGGGAATATGGCCTCAGCCCTCAGAACTGCTGTGCCTGGACATTTCTCCTGTCAGCAATGGCAAGTATTACTGCAACAACTTTCTCTATAAGACATAAGATAGCCAAAAGGCACCAGAAAAGAAAAATATTACATCTACCAAATATCATAATTTTAACTGCAGTTAATCTGGCTTCTTCAGAGAAAGGGTAAACAGGGCGCTGGGCTGGGCAAACACTCCCTGGTGAGCTTCAGGGTGCTCCATAGGCCCTGAGGTGTCTAACAGAGCTTGTAGTATGATCCCACAAATTAACAAAGAAGAGCTTTATTTAGTAGCTTCTGGTGGAAAAGTAACCAAGAGTACAATTGTCCCTTTTTTTGAATGTAAGTGGAGCTACTCTGACTGCATGACTCTGTGGCAGAGACGTGTCACACGTCAGTGAGAGACAAAGCTAGGTCCAGCTACCAGAGGCAAGGGTGGACATCACAATGTTGTGCTTCCCTTTGTTCACTGTTTCCAGCATTCTAATCGAGAATTTAATCCTGTTTGTCAGAAAACAAAAAGAAAATGTTTTGGTTTTTTTTCTTTGAACTCTTGCATGACCTCAAGCAATACTAGCAAATACAAAGTTTTCTTTACAAATAGTGAAACTAGCCAAGATGAAGACAAAACAGAAAGGGTCTTGAGTTAGCATGTGCCTCCCTTCAGTAGGAAGATTGGACACTGACATTTGTGCTCTGCTGAAAGAAGACTTTTCTGATGAAAATTAAGCAGTGCTTCTCTAGTTAGGGATAGGCAAAAAGAACTGGCAGAGTCAAAAAAACTTGTGTTAAGAAACGGTGTTAGCTGGCTCTTCTCTGCAGAAAAAGAATTGCCTACAGGCATGTGAATGGTTTCTTCCAGCTCCAGCTGCCTGTACACCTTGCCTGGCATCTTTGAGGCATCAGGCCCCTGGGACAGGGGCCCTGCTGAGCACCATCAACCCTGATGACTCCATCCCCCCATGCACTGAGGAAAGATCCACCCAACTACCATGATGTGGCTGCAGAGAGAATTGTGCCACACTGCTTAGACTCAGTGGGAATCAGAGATAGACATGGATATTTGTGGTATTTGAAAAGGAAATTACCTCTAATCTTGATTATTATTTATTTAATCAGGTTCAAAAAAATGCATCAGAAGTAATTTTCACAGCTGTTGCTGATTTGTTAGTACATCTATCCCCAAATCTCCCTGCTGTTTTCTTTATGGTTTGCAGTCTTATTTTCCTTTGTTTAAAGAAATGTTTTTCTCTCCCCTATTGTTACATGAAACAGCCACATGAGCAACAGAGCACCAAGGAGGCTGCCCATACCCACAGCCCTGTCAAGTGTGCAAAGCAAACAGGCTCAAGCAGAGCACAGCTGCCTGCCCCAGCTCCCCTGGCAGCTCTGCTCCCTTACCTTAGCAATGGCATAGGAAAACCTGGTGCTAAACTTCTGCTGAGAACTGCCTTAATACATTCAGGACACCTATTCTTGGTCATATGCCTTAGAGGAAAAGCCTGTTTCCCTCATTACATCAACTGATGAAATGGAAAACACAGGGAGCTTTCATACTCAAAGTCCATTCAACCAACCTAGGCCCAAAAATTTGTTCACTTTTCCAGCTATGTTTAAATCAAGATAGGACCTCTGGCTCCAAACCTTGTGCCTCTTAATCTTTGGATTGCTCTACTTTTGGCATCATGTGGCATGACTGGCCTTACAATCAGTTGTCTTTTCATGGGAATGCACAACTGAGGGAGACAGAGCTTATTTTTGTTAAACCATTTGTCTGAGTCTATATTGGAACTCAGATTTCTTTTTGGGGGGGAAGTCTGAAACCAGCACAGCATGGCCAGTTCTGGCAGCAAACAAGCAGAAGGCCTGGTCACACTGAAGCAGGGTTGGGTTCCCACAGGTTGTCACCCAGCCTGAGCTAAAGCAGTCTGAGTGCTCCACAGGAAACTCTAAGAATTAAAAACTACATCCCCTCACTTGCCCTCCTGCCTTCACAGTCAGGCTAGTCTGAAGGCTTTAATCACAAAGCCTACATGGGTGGGAGGGCTGGGGGGTTAGATGTGGGGTTTAATTATGGTCATTATGTAATTGGATAAAATTCTACAGTAAATTCTGCAGTACTACAGGCAAATCAGAGATAATTAAATACTTCTCCACAGGCCTATATTGCCATCAAATGAATAACATTTGTCACTGGACATATATTTCCTCAGCTGACATGACACTAAATATTTCAACTGGGAAACCAAGGCACAGGTCAAACAGCCCCTTTGAAAGCACACACTTCAGACCAAGTCCAGACAGGCAGACTGCAAGATGTAGCTCTGTTGTCACAGAGATAAGAACAGTGTGGGAGCAAACAGGTATTTCTTTCAGAACTTATTTTCCAGGCTCTTTATTATTGTGCTACTGCAAGATTAATGCATGCACATTATTCAAAAATCCAGACTGTCAAATGAGAGTGTGATCAAGCTTGGGTGGTGTGTTCTGGGAGAAGCATTTTGAAATAGGGCTCAGCTCAGAGAGCAAATAGCTCTGGTAACTGAGATGTTTGCCCTCAGTGTGCTCCAATAAACTGATTTACCTTTCTTCTTTTTTTTCCCCTTTTTTTCTAAGAGCTGACGCAAGTTTGTCAAAGGGAGTTGTTGGGTGTAGCAGCTGGTGATTGGTTCATCCCATACACTCCCATTTGTCTTTAAATCACTGTTCAACTGCTCTAGGTTGCATATGAGTAAACTTTTTCTTACAGGTGCAATTCCTAAAAGATATAACCTGTCTAGCAAGTGAGGAAAGGAACCCGCTTAACTCAGAGGTAAACTTTTTTTCTTTATAAAATTTTATCAATGTATTTTAGACACTGGCCATATCTTCAGGAATTTGGAATTATAAATTTAATTAATCTCTAAATATAAGCGCAATATGAAGGATAGGCTCCTTAAGATTTACTGACGTATTAATTTGTACTGGCAAATATCTTTGATATTTCTTCACGAATGAAATTTAGACTTCTCTTTTGTACAGAAAATCAAAACCTAAGCAACCACAGAACAGCAAAAGTATTCAAAATTTCCCAGTCAATTAAGAAATGAATGATTGCTTGCCTTTGCAGCCCTTGGCTATCTTCTAAGAAATTTTTTCCAGGCTCTCGAGTTACTTGGCTAATATTTCTTTGAACAAATTAATTTGGGAAAGTGGGCTTTACATTTTAATTATTTATTTGACAGCTGAAACACTTATTTCATTTTGAAATAGCCACATAGACAATAACCTTATAAAGTCACTGTCATGAAGACGAAGAATCTGGCAAAATCTGCTGCATTGGATACCATGGCAGACATTACAAATATTGATATTGCAAAACCCATGAAAGTGTTAGTCATATCTGTGACCCAGCATTATTTGCCCAGTGGTTGTCCATTCGCCTAATGTTCTAACTGCAGACTGGACAGAAATCAATAACCTTGTGAAATCAGATGCCAAAAATTTCATGATTTTCCGAATCATTGCTGGAAACCATTACTTAATAAATTATGCAGAGCAGTACCCTATACTTGAAGAGGAAAATTAGTTTTATAGAGATAAATAACTCTCCTCTAATAATAGGTAAATTTTTTCTGCAATGAGTATTTCCATTTTAATACCATACTTTAGGAAAAATCTTTTCTGTTCAGCCAAATGCTACAACAGACAGCAAAAACATCATTGTATTGAGGGCAAGTTTGAGGAACACTGGAAATCTAAGAGATTTCTCTTGTATGTTTAGGCACCAAAATCATAGCTCTGAAGCAGAAAGCATTAAATCCCAGGGCAGCTAAAGCAGGAGAACTTTGGTGGTTTTCCTCCAATATTGCAGGCAAAGCTTCTGGCAGGGCCCAGGCCTGCCCAACCTTGGTGGCTGTGCTTTCACACCATCCCTGCCCTGGTTCCTGGCTGTCCCCCCAGGAGCAGCAATCCACCAGCACAAATCCCTGAAGGGGTGCAACTGAGAGCCCAATGTCAGTGCATCCCCTTTATCCAAATATCTTGTAGGCTGAGTAACAGCTCCAGAGGTACAGGGTCAGCCCACGTCCCCCTCAGGTGAAGCAGTGACAGCTCTGCCTCTTCTCTGTTACTTGTGGGGAGAACATGCTACCAGTGCCTGTGCATCTCCCAAAGCCCTCAGTATCTGCAGTGCTAGGAACCGAAGATATGGATTGCCACTAACTAAGGACCAGCCCTGCCAATTCTACTGAAGTTCAAAGGCGCCATTGGTCATAATCACAGTTATTAGTGTTTGCAATATTCAAATCTAATAGCAGTCCTGTTTTATGGGTCTCATTCTCCCCATATTTATGCCAATGGCATTCTGCTCATGGTTCGTAAACCTCTGGAGTTCTACCAACCTCTCCCTAAAAAATTACAACTGCAAGAAAGCAGGTTTTCAATAGACTTAATTTTGCCAACTGAATCTTTGTGCTTTCACCAGAAGACTTTTAGGAATTCAAAGATTAAAACAATAAAATAAAACAGAAAATCATTGCTTTATGCAGTGGTTACACAGCCTCTTGAGATGACGTCCATAAATCAGACAACTTGTGTAAATGTTTGACAGGGCAATGTCCAGATGATTCTTATGCTGTAACATGTATTTTCAGTCAATTTTTCCATATTGTTTGCTGTGCTGCACAAGCTTTCATCTTCAGCCTAATCTTTGTGCAGCTTAACTCCTGGCAACTTTTTTGCTTACTTTTCCTCCGTTTCCCATCTCTTTGAAGATCTGTATTTTTTGGACTGCCACCTCTGGAAAAGACATTTTTCCAACAAAAGTTAGGCAGTGCAGACAGAGGAGGTTTTACCCTTTACCAGAACAGGGATGAACACAGATAGATTTGTTTGCCTGACTTCTACACCACAGATTAAAAATAAGCATCAAGAATTGGAAAAACTCTCTTTCTCAGACAGGGCAGTGTCTGTGTTTGAAGACAGTTCTGTGAATGAAACCACAGTTGTCAAGGCTCTGTTGGGGGTGGAGGGGTGAGGAGAGTGTTACTGGTTTTTTATCTCATGGATTTATTAATATCCTAAGCAAGTAGAATCCCCCAGGCATTGAAATGTGAGTGCCAGCAGCTCTGCCCTGATGCCTGAGTCACTCATCCCCCCACACATACAAACACTCCGTGAGGCAGCAGAAAGAATTAGAGCCAGCCGCTCTCTCTGGTAGGAAATTTCCTAATGCACTGTGATATTGCTTCTCCTTTTCAGTTGTCTGGTCTGGGTGAATGCTTTTAGTAAGAAGCAAGGAATTTGACATTAATTTCTGGCCTGGAGTCAGTTTTAACCTCCAGGATTGGTATTTAAAGTTTATATCTGCATTTTAAATACATGCACTCCAACATCTTGCCACCACAGATATGCTTGTAGATGTTCCTAAGAACAGCATATGATCAGTATCAGAGGACAGCAAAGGCCTGGTCATTGAGCTGGACCTATACACCCATAAATGCAAAGAGAGAGAGACAGGCTATTAAATAATTGCAGATTTAATGTTGCAAAGAGCCAGACTTAGAAAATTATTTGTTGCAATGTTTCTGATATTGTCATTATGGAACGCTGAGCTGCATTGGACATGTCATATTTATGAAAATTGTCATCAATCTGGCCAGCGTGCCTGATTGCAAGGCAGCAGGTAAAGGCCAAGGGAACTGCAGCTGCAGCCCCAGGTGTGTGCTCTCTGATCTCTGCTCGCTCCCTTCACTGGTGTCCCCTCAGCTGTGGAATGGAAATACAGAATGCATCAAGGGAGAAGGATTGCAGAACTGCAGCATTTCTTGAACAGTGTTTTCCTCTTGAATCTGATAATCAACAAATGAATTCACATCTCTATCTACAGATGAGTCTGTAGCACAGAGCTGCTGAAATCCCAGAGGTGAAGTTCTCTTTGTAAATTTGGGTCATAAAATTTCATTTGGTCCATACAATAAATAAAGAGTTGAGCATTTATTCATATGATTTTTAAAAGGCAAGAATTTTTCTCATGGGGTAAAGATAATCAGTCTAATACCCATGTAATAATCCTGTGTGAGACAGAGCTTACAGCGATGGGTTAAGTAAGAATTAAACACCGGTTCCCTTAGAAACTGGCCTATCAGAATTGCACCTCCCAATTATCAAAAAATGGTCATACAGAGATGCTCACCTCTGTCAGATCCCAGTGAAAGGCACAAATCTAAGAAACATTTAAACCTGTGACAACATTAATCTTGCAACAAATGGGATAGCCTAATACTGCTATACTCCTGTTTTTATCAGAAAACATTTCTGCATCACCCTCCCCTAGAAAGTCCAAAGCAGCAGTTCAGGAAATTTTTTTCTGCTGGCTTTGTATTTTTTCCAGATGCCGGATATCCACTGTGCATCTGTTGGCCTCTGCACCCTTTACCATTTGAAGGGAGACAGGAGAACCAAGTGCTGGCATATAAAGAGACTTTTATGCTTGCCCAGAATTTTCCCAGTCTGCAACACTTTCCCCTCTTAATGCTATTACAAAGATCAAGCACAAACCAAACAATTCACACTGGTTTATCTAATTTGAAGAAAACTCTAATGAGTTCTGTTGTGTTTTGTTTGCAGAACAGAGTGTTCTGGCAGTCCCTGCATGACAGAGAGGACCCACAAGCAGACGGCACAGTGCTGTTTACCCTGAAGAAGCGAGTGTGTGTGCTGGAAAGCGCTGACCGCTCTAATGGATCGCATGGAGCTGCAAAAAGTCAACATCGAACCTGACGATCAGAGCAACAGTGGGGAAAGCCTCGAAGACAACTACAGAGGGCCGGCTGATTCAGAAAAGGCTGCAATTAGCAGGTAGGCATTTCTCTGTTCTGTTAAGGCTAGAAAGCAGTAATCAATAAATAATCTTCACTAATGGCATCTGGGAAGTTTCCCCACAGCACTGACCCTTCTTGCTCTGTGCTCTGGAGGAGAGTGTGCCCAGAACAGCAAGGCAGCCCAGGTCCCCCCTTGCCTGCCACCACCTGGACTGATATCTTCAGGCTCCCAACACAGATTAACCCTTGGCAATTTCCAACTACTCCAGTCGGATGGTACATACGTAAATTAATATACTCTCAGAGAAGTTCAGCCTGAGCACATTGAGGGAGAGTGTTTCCCAGGGCAAGGAATGGAGGGCAGCAGGGACAGCCCACCCTCAGACATTCCAGCAGAACCCACCACAGCACTAGCACTTGTGTGGCTGGAAAAAGACATCTCAAAACCAGCCATCAGTCTGTTGCTCTCAGGTCACTGCTCCCTCCAGCATGTATCTCCAACAGGGTCTTTGTTCCCCAGATGTGAAGCACGTGCTCAGCTTCAGCGTGTTACTGACAGTATGGATCCGCTTTCCAACATCTGCAATCAAGTGTAATTCAAAGATTACTGGGTCTAAAACTAAATTCCAAATCAAAGCAAAGATCTACAAAACATGCCATTGGATATGAGAACTTTACAGGAGAACAGACCTTTTTTTTGCTGGATTTTTAAATATTCAGAGCAATGCCAAAGGAAATTTTCCAGTGATGACAAAAAGCACCACTCAAATAAAATGTGTATCATAAGCTTTATCTAATATTTTCTTATTTTTCTTTGTGTTCAGTCCCTTTGCTAGTGATGATGCAGAAAGTCAGAAGTTCCTTACAAATGGATATCTGGATAAAAAGAAATTGGAGGACTATGATGAAGAATATGTAAGTTTTATTCTTTTTAAATGAATGAATGAATGCTTACAAAGTAGATCTTATTGACCTGATTTTTTCCTTAAAGTGTCAGTAAGCAAAATTACTCTGGAGCCTGGCCAGCAAAATCTTGACTTTCAAAGAATAAACACGTTTTCTAACAGTTAGTGCAGCAAACCCTTTCTGTTATCTTACAAGTAAAATTCAATCTTTCCTACACAAGTAATCAGAAAAATTCCTTAGATCACACTTAAGCTTCAGTAACATCTCCATGTAATCTCAGCTGAGATGTGCAGACAGTGGGGCATTGCGCCCATTTTCCTGACAGGACATTGCGCTCAGAAGGACTTTGTTGTTCCTATAGCCACATAGATCTGTGCCTTAGTGGATACATGCTTGTATTTCTAGTTTCCAGCATCTGTGTGAAGGAATCTAGATTCAGCTGCACTGCTTTAGAGAAAGAACCTTATTGTTTTGGCTTTATGATGCTGAGCTCTACGTGGTCAGCACACGTCAAACTTCCTAGACAGCTCCACATGAAAGTGGAAGCACAGCACCAGCTCTTGGAGCGTGCGTGTGGGTACATCTCTGCTAGGATTTAATGTTACTCAATTGTTAGTGAATTTGATTAAATGAAAGGCATTATTTTATCAGTGGTGTTACAGATTTTATTAATGAATGATCACATAACATCAAAAATATTGTTTGTAATTGTAAACCAAAATTAAGAGCCATGTTCCCTTTTTCTTTTCCACTTGGCATCTGTTGTAACTCATTCACACACCATCCCCTCTCTCCTAGGTTTTGCCCTCTTCCATTCTTCTGCTTCCAGCCCTAGGCACACAGCACTCCTTTCTTTCTTCCCCCCAGACACCCTTTTAGTTCCCCAAAAAAAAAGTGCATTTTACTTGGAGACAAATTCAATAAAAAATCTGAATACTTAAAAATTGGTAATTGGGAAACCTGTTTGATAAGAGCATGTGTTTCCATGGAGGCTGGCCAGCATAGCCAGTGTAACTGTGTCACCTAAATCACCGTCAGGAATGCAAGCCTCCTCCTGACTGAGACAATGAAAGAGTGGGAAGAGGCAAACACTACCCTCACAGCTGTCTTTGGGGTAGACTCCTTTTGGTGGCAAGTGCCTCTGGGCCTGGGAACCTTGAAAAAGCTCCACCTCTAGGCATCAAGGGAGGAGTATAGGGAACACCAGGAATGAGGATAATTAGCCAGTCATGCTCAGTAAAATGCAAATGAATTGCCATTTTCTGTTCTTGCACCCAACAGCACAGGGGTAGAACTTCCTTTGGAATGTCCTCGTTCAACCTCAGCAATGCCATTATGGGCAGTGGCATCTTAGGGCTCTCCTATGCCATGGCCAACACAGGAATTATCCTTTTCATGTAAGTACGTAGAAAAATAAGCAAATGGAATATAAGCAGGGGGCTGGAGCTGAAGTTTTTATGATTACAGTGGTATGTTAAGCTTGGTTCGTTAGCTGAAGGTTCTTGTAAGATCCTCTGTAATGAGAGCATTTCAGCTTCACCACAAGGAACCATCCACTGCTGAAAATTCACTGCCGAAATTGTAGACCTCCTTTGTGTTAGAAACATGACTGTGAATTGATACTATGCAGTCAAAAAACAGAAGGAAAGAAAGCATGCTGGTCCTAAAATAACAAGACCGATCTTGCCAGTTTACTATGGGAATCCAATGAGGAAATTAAATCACCCACAAATATGTTTGCATCGCCCCAATCATCTAATCCCTATGTAGAAATGGAAGAAGAGGATTCGATATCATCTGAAATGTCAACATGCTTTGAGTGCAAAGGCATTCACAGATCCAATGTTGCTGCTCCAAGTCTGTCTGTACCCAATGTGCGCAAAGGACAGCATTGATCTGTGACTGACAAACAGTATCTACACAGAATGGGTTTTTATAGACAGTAACATATACCCACAGGAAGTTTTTTAATCCATGGCTAACATCTGGCTCTTTATAATGAGATGAATTCTATCAAAAATATTTTTTTTTAATTATTGATTTTAATTTTAGCTTGAAGCCTTAATTTTAGCCTCTCATGAGACTGGAATAAACCATGATATTACTGTGTGACAATTAGCCATTTTTAACATTACTGAAACCTAGCATGTTTTTATAGAGCTTCTTGCTTGTGGGGACTGTGGAACTATAACAGCAACAGCATTTAAAATTTTACATGTAGCTTACAGTTGCTAAGAAACATCTCCTGTTTTGCCAATATAATTTCTAACTGAAAATTAGCTGTAGATTCAAATGCTGTTCTGTATAAGCACTTCATAACACCTGCACCCAACTGGTTTAGATATAATATGTGCAGAGCAAAAATTGGAAGCCAGTTCTAAAACTGCCATTTTGTCAGAGTCAGAAAAATGTAGGATTTTTTTCTCCTCCAACTTTCTCTGAGCACTTGTACTAACTGGTATGCTCATAAATGACCACTGGAAAGAAAACTGTGATAACTTAAGCCTCACTAACAGGGAAAAATACTATCTTTATAATACCTTTATTTGAAATTCTGATCATACTGATTGGTGGAAAAAAAATCTGATACAAGCCTAATGATATTAGCTCTGTTGGCAGTGCTGAAGTAGGGAGTAATGCTAAAGCAAAAAATCTCCCCCCACAGCTCACTTTCTTTGCTATGCTATTTCCATATTTTCTGAATGAGAACATTCTCCCTTTTGGTAAAGGAAGGATTTTTATTTAGAAATATGAACTTGTGTGTAGATACTGCTACCAGTACTAGTTATCCAATTGCTTGACGTTCCTCTGTTTTCACATCCCGTGATGTTAGTGTTAGTGGGACAGAAAAATCCCATCTACTAAATGGAAACTGCTGGACATGAATTCTAATTGAGATGATGCTGGCAGTATAGTAATTTACTCTTCTCATGTTGCCCAAGTGCTTTCATGCTGGAAGGTGTTCTACAGGGTGAAGGAAAATAGAAGGCTAACAAAATTCCAAAAGCAACCAACACTTCTGCTGCCCAGCATGATTTAGCAAGTGCAACCAGGAGGACTCTGGTTTACCCCATCTCATGTGTCAGGACACAGAGATCATGTCTCTGAACAGCAGCTGTATGGGTGGCCCTGATCAAGGAGGGTGCCACGCCAGCAGGATCTCACCTCAGACATGATCCCCCCTTACCATATTGCATGAGCCCACAGCAGGAGACAGCCCTGCCCACACCAAGGTAGTAGCACTGTCTGTCTCTCCTGAAGAGGGAAATTTCAGAGGAAATTGTGATGGTCTGGTGGTTCATCACTCAGCCCCAGGGCCTGAGTCTGCTCCTAGACTCATTTATGAACCTGGCTGTCAGTGTCTCCTATATCTGTACCAAACCTCGTGTTCAGGGGAGTGGGAGATGTGGGCACAACCTCCTGTTCAGCCATGGGATAAAGTGCTTCTATATTTTCTATCTCTGTCATGTTATTCTCTTCCTCACCAGTACTTGGGCAGGCTGATGACGAGATGGTTAAGGTAATAAGATATGTTGTGCACAGCGCTGTGCCCCAAAAATCTCATACAAAGCTACATTTTTCACAAGCTGTTTACAAGAGGCAGATAGCTGAAATCACATAGGATGCACCTGTTGTGTGGCAGAAACATGGCAGTAATCAGAATTACTGAAGTCAGGTACCAGTATCTTCAGGCAGACTAAGTCTACAAGCTAAGCTACCAGTGCTCCAAGAGCAGGTTTTCCAGTGTTGTGCCATGCTTTAACATGATGCAAGATTTCTAATGTACTCACACAGCAGGCAACTAACCTCCACTACACAGTGATATGCCAGAAGTCCATACAGTGACCAGCCAAGAGATAGCATTGAAGTTGTCCCAGTTACCATTTGCTTTTGGGTTTCATTTTTGTGGGTTTTTTTGACAGCTCTGATTGAGGAGAGATTTGAGAATGAGAGGTCAGTGGGCAGGTGAGAGTCCAAAGACCAGATTCTTGCATAGAAATCTGTTTACTTTAGTGGGAACTTGTTAAGATATAAGATTTTGTCCTTGTGGACTAGCACAGAACTAGCACTTACTGGACTTCAACAAGCCTTCAGGGGCACTTAGAGTGTATAAGGTGCAACTGTACTCATAAGGAAGCTACAATTGACACTTAGCTCTGCATTTAGCCTGGGAGACCAAAGAACAAACTTGCTGAAAGCTATTTATGACGTGTTGAACTTCATGAGAATGAGCAAGTGTATGTTCAAATCAACTGAGTGCCTCTGATGTCCTGCTTAGGATTCTGATTTCTGCTTTGCCTTGCAGAGTTCTGCTGCTCAGCGTAGCAATATTATCACTCTACTCGGTCCACCTTTTACTGAAGATATCAAAAGAAGGAGGTAGGAGGCTGTGATTCACAATCTGTATTGCATGCATGTATTTTACCTTGGAATGCAATTTATCAAGTATGTCTAATTGTCGTGGTTTGAGGCTGGTGCAATGCCAGTGCCCCCATGAAAATACACTCCCCCTGGTGTCTGCTGTGAGATGTGATCAGGAATAAGCAAAGCAGGCCCCCACTTAGAAATAAAGAAAAGAAAACTTTATTAACTACACTACAACTATATGTAAAAAGGAATACACAGGAAAAATGAAAACCTTCCAAAAACATTTCTTCCTCCTCCCACCAAATTTCCAATACATTCATCCCTCAGATCACCAACTCTCAGTCCATCACCACCCTTTAGATAATCAATTCTCAGTTCATCAAGAGGAGAGGAGTCCTTCTTGTGCCATAGGCTTCCCCAGGAAACACTGTGGAAACCTCATGTGTTTCCACGTCACTCGTGGCAGCACCTGGAGAACGTTTGCCATCGTGACACCTTTCCTTCCATGCCCAGTGCTCTCACCACTGCACATGGGCCAGAGCTGCTTCTAGGGTTGTCCTTTTAAGGATGCCTTGTCCCATTCCAAAAAGAGCACAGTCTCTCACCTTTGGGACACCAGCCCCTCCCAAATTTCACCCCCTGGGACTGAGGGGTACCAACACTGAACTCTCTTGGCTCTGAGCCATTGCCTTCCCCTGGATGCAATCTCTGTATCACAGGAAACATGGTTCTGTCCATGGCTATAACAAGAAAAGTCCAGCTAAGGCCACTCCATCATCTCTTCCCACCTAAGATTCTTCTCTACTTTTCCAACATCGTTCACTTGCTCGAACCTTCATCACATTTGCCCATTTTTTCTTCCATTTCATCTCTATCTCTCTTCTAGGAAAGGTTAATGTTCTGTGAAGTTTTCATTGTCCAAAAAAGAGTTAAAATCTCGGGCTCTGCCCGCCTGGATCTCCCACAGCGGCCGGAAACCTTCTTGCTGCACCCCCCACCCCCACCCCTTCTCCTTCTTGGCTGTGCTGCTGGCACATGTTTATCAAGTTCCAAGGCAACACAGTCACAGGCACAGGCTCTCTGTCATGGGAGGAGCTGCCTGATGCCTCCTGGTGCTTCTCCCACCCTTCCATCCTCGGGGCCTCTTTGCCTCCCACCTCTGTCCAAGGCCTGGCCTACCTCACCCGGCTGCACGGCTTCCCCGTCCCCGCCTAGCCAGCAGCTGGGCCTGGGGAGGGATCCAAACTCTTTCCCCACTGGAACCCAAGAGAAGGTTTCCTGGGAATGCTCTGCTTTTAACCCCTGTGTTCTCAGAGGCATATCCATGTCCCCCAGTGTCCACACCAGGTGCCAATATTCAAATCTGAACACCCATCGATGTGACCACAGCATCCCAAAAAATTTACTTCCCCTCAAAACACAACACTAATGTAGTGGCCCATATTTTTGTTTTGATTTTGTTTGGGGTTTTTTTTCAGGATCATTAATATATGAAAAACTGGGAGCAAAGGCATTTGGCTGGCCTGGGAAGTGTAGTGTCTTCATTGCAGTCACAATGCAGAATATTGGAGGTAAGAGACAAAAGTTTTCTAGCTTCCAATGCTCTTCCTACAAAACACAAGTGATTTCATTCTCTCCTCTGTCTGGCTAAATGGCATCAGAGATGAGCCAGATACAGCATACACTGTATTGTAAAAATGAAGGATATGAGGAATTCATCTCACTTTTTTCAGCTACCTGACACTTCAGTGTATGGTGAAAGACAATTACCTGGGATCTCTCCATGGCCAGTGAAGAAGCTTCAATGATGGCTAAAGGGGCCTGACTGACCATCCTCAAGGAACTGGCCATTCTCTTCATTGACTATGGCTCAGCCTGTCAAAATAAAGGATTTATTTATTTAGTCACACTGTTATTTAAACATAACTCATTTCTCTACTTTAGCAAAAGCTTTTCTCTTTTTTTGGAACTACAGTTTTGGAAACTCAGTTCTCTAAAGGTTTTTGTTTTGTTTGGGTTTTTTTCCAGCAATGTCAAGCTACCTCTTTATTATTAAATATGAACTTCCTGAAGTCATCAGAGCATTTATGAAACTTGAGGAGAATTCTGGGTAGGTGTCTTTTCCCAGCCTGAACCTGAGATGAACAATTTTCACTTTGATGTCAGTGATGATTATTTTTACTTTTATTCTTCCTGTTTAGAGAATGGTACCTTAATGGGAACTACCTCGTCATACTTGTAACAGTTGTGATTATTCTTCCCCTCTCCCTTCTAAAAAGCTTAGGTAAGCTTAATGCCCTGCTTAAACTCATTTCTTAGTCCTTTAAGGATTGTGAATTTTTATGTAACTGAACTATTTTGTTCTGTTTTGTTTTGTTTTTCTTGCTGCACAGGTTATCTTGGTTATACGAGTGGGTTTTCACTGACCTGTATGGTTTTCTTTGTCAGTGTGGTAGGTGACTGTTTTGGTATTGTCTCCAGACAAATACACTGTATTTGTAAATACTCTGTAAACCTTAAATACTTTTATACTTTGTGCTGTGGCAATTTTATGTTAGGATAGCCCCTGCAAGTTTATCAAATAACAACGTATTCAGCAATAGGTGAAGTCAGAATAAAAAAAATCAGTTAAAAACCACTTGAGAATAAAAAATAAAGCAGGAAAACAGCAGAGGCAGAGTGACAACAAATATTTGCAGAAGAAGCAGAATTGGTAGCACTTTGTTTCTTGCTTCCTCTCTTTCTCAGTGTCTGCTTATACTTCAGTTGGAATACCACAGATGTGTAATCTCCTAGAGAGGAACTTTTCTGATAACATTGTCTACTTTTTGTAGGTAATCTTCAAGAAATCCCAAATACCCTGTCCTCTTCCCATCATGGACCACGGGGTTGAAAACTGGACCGCCACCAACAGCACAGTGCCAATGCACCTGGTCATGTTATCAAATGAGTCACTCAGTTCTGGTGTGAATTTCATGATGGACAACACAGCTGGGCACTTCCCAAGCCTTGAGGAGCCAAAAGATATCTCTCCGAAAAGCGGTGTAGAATACGAAGCACACAGCGACAACAGTGACAAGTGCCAGCCAAAATATTTTGTGTTCAACTCACGGGTAAGGGAGATCCTGTAGAACTTGTCTTCCACCACTTGTACCACAGCTAAACTGCTGCCTGCCAAGTCAGAGGTGCAGCCGTGACCATTCTTACTAATGGGAGCTTTATTTTACAGACTGCCTATGCAATACCCATCCTGGCATTTGCATTCGTATGCCACCCTGAGGTGCTACCAATATACAGTGAACTCAAAGAGTAAGGTTCTTAAATTTTGTCCAATACTTCCAGTTAACCATAGATAGAGATAATCTTCTACCTGTTGTCCATTGACTGCTGGTGTGTGAACACCCACATGATAGTGAATTATTGCTTTCCATTGTAAGCAGATTTTGGCTTTGCTTTGGTCTTATAGTCAGATATTGGTGACAGAGAACCACTGCATTGATCAATATTACTTAGTAAAGGAGGAATATGGAAAGTCCTTCAAATGATCAGAAATAAACTGGGAAACTTGGTTGCACTGAGATAATTCTGGTTTCTAATAATACCTAAATGTGTTCTGTGTCTATGTCAGTTGCACTTACTCTTAAAGTTTCTTGGGATGCCATTGGTTTGGGTGTCTTTGGTAGGCTCTTCACCCAACCTGTTTTGCTTAACAAATATCAAAAACCCAATATAGTTGCTTAAAACAGCACAGAGTTAATAGCTGGGAAGGGCTAAAAAAAGACATTTGCTGAACAGCAAAAATTGCATTACAGAGGGGTGTGTTGCAAAACTCAAGGAGACTAAGAACCATTACCTCCTGTTTCAGTAGGTTTAACCTCAGAAGCCATAGAAATTCTAAAATGACTTGGGAAAATGCTTGCAGGTCCTATAAGATGAAGATTTTCTTTAACCAAAGGATTTATGGAGGAAGGATGTGATCTGCAAGGGGTTCTTGAACCTGCAGAACAGCCCTATGTAGATATAAGGGTATGTTCACATAGAGTTGGCTGAAAACTCTTGTCTATTATTGTCAACAGACCTTTAATTCTCATCCCTCCATTTTTTTTAACCTAAAATACACCATTTGAGATTAACATTTAATAAATAGTGATATACAAAATAATGTGGCACATTTTTATGTTGCCACAGAAAAAGCAATAGAAATACAGTTTCAACATATTTTATAAATCTGTGCTGCTCTGCACAGAGTTGTAAAGCATCAAGAGCTCTATGTAACCAATATATTTGCTATGAAATTTCTGTCTGGTGAGGGTGTGCCAGAGAGCTAAGATCCTTCAGAGCACTTCTTGTACAAATAGAGGCTTTATAGGACTGTTACTCTCTTTCTTTTGTACTTCAGTCGCTCCCGAAAGCGGATGCAGAATGTCTCAAACATCTCCATCACTGGCATGCTTATCATGTATCTTCTGGCTGCCCTCTTTGGATATCTTACCTTCTATGGTAGGTCAAAACACTGTTCCCTGCAGAATTTTCCCTCACTTTTTAATGCAGGCAGGCTGGTTCTATCACAAAGACTCAAGTATTAATGTATTTTCTGGGGGCCTGAATCCAAGTTTAAGCAATATTCAATTATAATACACAGTGTGTAACCTTCTGAGTGAACTGTGGGACTTATCCAAGTGTCAGGCCTCACCTGTGAGAGACTCCAAGGCACCTGCTGGGGGGCCAGTCTTGTTTCCCTTGACTTTGTGAACTCAGACAAGAAGCTGTTGTAAACTTGACTCTTGGCAAAGGCCAAGAGTACTAAAAATACTCCAGTGCTCAACAGTTTTACATGACACTACTAAGTGCTATCCAATCTGTCTCTGACGCCACTAGTTCAGTTTCATCTATGCTGAAAAACAGGTGCAAATCATTCTAGTGTAAAAAAAATCTGGATGAGCTCAAGTAACTGATGGGCAAACAGAGTAGTCCCTCTATTAGCACACCGTTTTGTGCAAACGCCACCTCTTTTTACCTTGTTAGTCCCTCCATACAGCAGAGAAGTGAATGATACAGCACACTCTGCTCCCTATCACTGGGGCAAGAGGGCTCTGCTTGAGAGCTGAGACATCTGGGTGGAGGTCAAAAGGAGCTGTTACCAGTTCAGTAACTGTTCAGTGAGTTGTTTCATATCACAGAAATTATTTTTACTTCAGGTTGTACATCCACTTAATGGTTTTCTCAAAGTCATGTCAAAGATGCTAGAGTACAAAGCATCACCTCAGAGCTGCATTACCCTCATCATCTCTGAATGATGGACTAGTATCAGTTCACAGTGGGAAAATTCCTTTTTCATGTCTAGCCCATAACTTATATCTAATGGCAGCAGCTGGGCTAAAGTTAATCTTATCTCTTATCTGGCTGCAGTATAAAGATCCTTTTAAATGTGCAAGGTACTGCTTAAGTGATTTAACTCCTTTCTCTTTTCTTTTTGTAGGAGAAGTTGAAGATGAACTTCTTCACACATACACTAAAGTGTACACATTTGACACCCTTTTGCTGTCGGTTCGCCTGGCAGTGCTGGTGGCTGTGACCCTGACCGTGCCCCTTGTCCTTTTCCCTGTAAGTAACAGAGCTGAAATCAGGGTAACCCATATTCACTGACTGAATGTGATCAACAAAAGATTTTAACACTGAAGAAAAGTAAGCCTGGGCTTTATATTTAGAGAGGTCTGTTTTCTCATTTGACCAAAGCATGGACCTTAGGCATTTAGGGTTGCAAAATTTGAAAGACTGAAATAAATCAGTCTTTATAAATATATCAGGAATTACTTGTCTGTCTCCCTGGGTCTTTCTGTACTTTATTTGTCAGAGCAGTCCCAAGTACCAAAGTCTTGGAGATATACTGAAACCACTTACGAGATTTCCTGATACAGACACAGGCACCTACTATAGCACCCAAACTTAGGACAGACACATGAAGCTCAGGTCACACATTGTGCAGGACTCCCACACTGGGCTGCTGAAATACAGGGACAGAGGGCCCTGTGCTCACTTTACAGGCTTGAGTTTGTGGACAGGTGAGGAAACTAAATGCCAGAAAAAAAAAGAAGTATAAAAGAGCTGCACAGTCAGTTGTCCGAGCAAAGTTTGGAACTTCTGTGTGCTCTTCACTGGGAAAAACACAATAACCACAGTTGCAGGGACAGAAAGACACAGCTAAACAAATTGCTCTGCAGAGGGATTGACCCTCATCAGGGATCAATCTCCCCCAGTGGGCAGAACTCCAGGCTCCTGAATGTACAAAACTGAGCCTCATGTCTTCCCTGAGCTGCCAGGCAGCAGAGGAGAAAATAGCTGATTCTCAGTCTGGTGTTGGGAGGCTGGTGTCTCATGAGTACAGCACGTACAAGGCCAGCACCATGCTGCAGGAGGGCTCCCAGCAAGCTGCATCACAGCACAGTGTTCCCATCTGAGTAACCAGGGGGTCCTGTTGCTCTCTTGTCCTGGGTGCAATACACACTCTGCATAGGTACTGTTTCCAGGCTTGCTGACAAGTGCCTAAGAGCAGTGATCACTGCTCAATGTTGTCTACTAAATTAAAAAAAATTTTGAAAAAACAGGTATAAGGCACCCTGAGCGGTCAGTCCTTCTAGCTTGGAGAGCTCCAGTGCTCTGCCTTAAAAATCATGTTTAAACCAGTGGCTAAATGTTTAAATTAGTCTTAACAAATTGATCAGTCTTAATGGGAAAACAAGCTAAGGGCATTGAAGAAATCTGTCTGTCAGGTGTAGCATTTTGTATTTTTAGATTTCTCTATAATCATTTTAATATTTGAATAGTTAGCAGCTGCAAACCACAACACTGATTTTTCCATTTAAATTACTCCTGAGAAAATATCTTTTTCTTGTAAACCAGAATACCAAAGAGCTTTACACATTCTGTCAGGACAGCCATCTCAGCAGATCTTACTCCTTCAAATAAGCAGTATAACTATATCAACTACTTTTTTAAATTAATAATCCCATTTGTATTTTCTTAAAGAAAATAAAGTCTTTTATTAAAAAAAAATTCATTGCATTGCCAAAAAAATAAATTAAATATAGATCTATATACCATTAGTCACTGTAAAACTTCAGTTTGATAACTTCTTTTTAAGGATTGTGTCACAAAAGGAATAATGCTCAATATGCTGACAGTAAGCTCACAGAAATGCAGGCAGAAGGTTTTCTGTGTAATAAACCTATCTTACACCAACTCAAAAACTGGACAAAATATTTTAAATTTGCCTCCCTCTTCCTAGTATTAGTTTACATCAACCTGAAAAACATGGTGTGTTTTCTAGTGATGTACTACACTGAAAGACCCCCATATATTTATTTAATTGCCAAACTCACCTGAAAGAAGTTATATGTTACTTTAAAACAACCAAACAGAAGTGCATTTGGAGTTTTTTGGAGTGTAAAAATATTTTTGTTCAATTTCTAAATACCAACTTTTAAGTTAATTTTGGTACTTGAGAATAACATCATCTCAAGCTACCAAATGGATTTGCTTTTGGCCTTTTTTTCTACTTACTATCTTTTATGTTGTAAAAGCAAAAAAAATCCATGATGTGTGAGAAAGTCAGTGAAGCAAAAAAGAATCCTCTGCAATTGGTTTTAGGGTTATAATTTCCAAGTGGCATTGAAAAATATGCTTTACTTTTCAGATATGTATATGTATATGTTCATATTGAATGATTAAGTACAACGGCTTCCTCTATCTCTCAGAAAAGTAAATGACAGAATTCTTGTGGGATTTTCATCAGGTTCAGGAGTACAGCAAATCATATTTCACACATGCTTCTTTTTTTGCCTGCTGATTAGTACTTATAGTGGGGGGGCTCTTTGAGGATTTTTTGCTGATATTAGCACCTTTCAGTTGAATAGATTTCATGTCCCTGATTTTACACACTATTTACTTGACTTTCTCCTACACTGCAAATATTTGAGTTTCTGCATTAAACTGTGAACCCAGTTCTCAAAAACCTACATCAGAGTGAGACCATATTATGGGAATCAAAGACTGAAAACACATTTTTTCAGTCAGAATTTCTCACAACAGCTGTAACTAATATAGAATTTTTTTTAACTGAAAGCAAAGATAAATTAACTCCTGTTTTACTTTCCCTGTTGTCTTTCATCTTGCAGATCCGTTCATCTATCAGCGCATTGCTGTTTCCCAAAAGGCCATTCAGCTGGATAAGACATTTCCTGATTGCAGCAGTAATTTTGGCTTTTAATGATCTGCTTGTAATTTTTGTCCCAACTATCAAGGACATTTTTGGATTTATCGGTAGGTTTCATAAATACTTTTTGTTGACTCTATTGTCCTTTCTACAATATATTTACATTCATGGACTGAAATTCAATCTCTGTTTGAGTCTTACAGCACAGTAAATATAAACACAAATTGAATTTAAAGGGAATGTAAGGATTCCCAAACAGCTGACAGACAAAGGTATAAGCTACCCAACCTTGTTGTTACTTTGCATGAGGCACAAGGAATCCAATAATCCCGATATAAAAACTGGTAAGGAATTCCCATTTTGACCAAAAGGGAATTTAATACATGTGGAGGAGGGGGAAATCAGCTTTGGTTTTCAAGCAATTATAGCATGAAAAAATGTATTGACTTCCAAAGTATTGTGCTAGAAAAAGAAGAAAAGTGACACATTTCATTTGGCATTAACAGTTCTCTCCCTACCACTTTCTTTTGGTCAGTTTTGGCCTCTGACCAAAGAGGTCCATGAAGAGTCTCCATGCTCTGAAGTGCTTGAGGATGCAGGGATGCAGACCCCTTGAGAAAGGTACCTCAATGGGATTTCTGCAGCTGATTTGCTCCTCCCTGCCTTTTATACCCAGGTCTTCATGCTGGACTCTGCTGAGCAGAGAGGAGTTGTCACTTCTTAGGCACAGACCATCCACTCTCTATTCAATACCTGCTTTCCAGGGTCATCCCACTGGGAATGTTCATTTGTCCTTGCTTCACCTGACAGCAGACAGGCTTCAGCTGACGTGCAGACATCTCCACCACAGGCAGCCAGACCACTTTGAAAAAACCCTCCCAGTAACAAGTGTCTCTTCAGGCCCCAAGCACCCAAATGAGTGTTCGGACATCCACAGCTCTCCACAAATGTAGTCTACAGAGAGAGCCCTTTGTACAGCTGGGCTCAGAATGGCAGCTGCCTCCCCACAGGCTCTCTTTTGCAGGTGCACCACTCTGCTTTTCTGTCAAATGATGCTGCACTCAGCTCTGCTCTCTCTTCCAGGAGCCTCTTCCGCTACGATGTTGATTTTCATCCTCCCTGGTGCCTTCTACCTGAGAATTGTTAAGAAGGAACCCCTCAGGTCTCCTCAGAAGATTGGGGTAAGAGAACTGGAGGCAATTGCAAAAGAAAGGGTAGGAGGGTGTGTGATTTCCACTCTTCATTAACACTCAGACCACTGACTTCCAACATCTGGCACTTGCTCCTGAATGGTAGTGTCTCACTCAAAATACAGGTTGGGCAGTGGGATTCATCTGAGGCTCCTCAAGACAGAGTCTTTAGAGGCCTACTGCTCCTGACTCTCACCTAAGTATTTGGGATAAAGTGTGTCTTAAACCACTAGAAAAAGAGACTTACTTAATCCGGTCTAAACTCCAGTTAGCACCTGCATTTTCATAAATACCACCAAGACAGTCTATAAGAAGTTGATGGTTCATGCTAGAAGACCAGCTGTGGATTAACAGGAAGATTTGAGGTCAAGGTTAAGAAGGAAATTGCACTGCAGAGATAAATAAGTAATAGTGAGCTCTCCTCTGTGACAGATCCATAGACCTTATATGAAGGTCTATCATTTATGCACAGCATGTGTCTATGTCGTGCTGGACTGCCACTGCAATGCCTTTCATCCTGAACATCAATAATTGTCTGCAGATTTAACTATCACTGAGGAAACATTCTTTGAAAATGTAATTAGAAAAGTTATTGATGAAATATGTATTTAGGCACATAATGTAAACAGATGGGCATATATGCATCTATATATATTTTTTTTTCCACAAAAGTCATGTGACTGATACATACTTCTAGTATAAAAGAAATTTATTATGATGAAATTATCTCTACAAGGTTTTTTTCCAGCTGTTAGAGAGCTCTCTCTGTAGAGAGACTGTGAATATTTTTTCATGTGTCTTTGTTCACTCTTCATGTTGCTAGTGTTAGGCACATCTAGAATTTCACATCTTGCACTGAGATCACATACAATATTCATCTTTATTTTACAAAGACAGAGTATTGTTAAGGGTGGACAGATTATGGTAAACTAAAGCTCCACTAAAGCAAAGGGTGACTACAAGCATCTGAATCCCTTGAATATGTACAGAAACACTGTCAGATAAGAGATATGGGCTTACCTGTTTTTCTAATAAGGATTCAGCAGATTAACTCTGAAGTGGTTTTTAATTCCAAAGACTATAACCATTGACTAAAAATTTGTCATTTTTTAATAATAAAAAACAAAGATGTTTCTTTTATATATTTTTTTATTATTGTTCACAGTACCAAAGTGGCTTGTTTTCAGATCTCTCTTGGACTGATATTCTCACAGGACTAACTCTGATTCATGTATCCCTGTACAATATTACTTGGGCTTTAGTCACATAGAATAAGCCAAACTTAGGCCATGGGTATTACACTAATGCAGATCCAGTGGGGCAATCTATGAGCTACCGCCTCTAAGTCACTAGCTTTATTAATTAAATTTCATTTCCTAATTGCAGGCTCTAATTTTCCTCATAGTTGGCATAATCTTCATGCTTGTGAGTATGACTCTTATTGTAATGGACTGGATTTACAATCCCCCAAGTTCAAGACATCATTAACCTGTGAAGACAACCAAGTGCATTTCATAACACAAATATTTGTATTGTGTGCTCTGAAGAACATCTGAATGGGATTGTTATTCCTAGCTAGTGACTGCAGTACTTTGAAGACAGTTTCTGGTAGGGTCACAAGAACCCAATGGACTCTACATCATCCTTGTAAATAAGGATTGTTATTTATGCATTAGGAATCTGAGCTTAGCATTTCTGGCCAGGTGAAATGAAAAGTGTGGTGTGAATGCTTTCTGTTTTCAAAACCAAAATAGCTCTGTATATAGTCCTCAAAAACATCTTGGTGTCACCCCTTTCAAAATCTCCCATGATGATAGCAACCACAGCTCCTAGAGCCTTGGGTAGGTAATGGCCAGAAAACCAGCCAGTGCCTCATTTTCAATCTGAAGGTCATGGGAGTGGCTGCCCAGGTCCAAGAGAAAGGCTGTGGTTTCTGAGGGGATCTGGAAGGTGATTCCTCTGTGCCTGATAGACTGACCTGCCTGTCAGAAAGACAGTGGACAAAGCTTTCCACTTGACTTTGACAAGCCAGTGGACAAAGCTGAGTGTTAGATTTGTTGCCCAGATTCATCACCCTGCTGTTGTACAGAATAAATATCTCTGGCACAGATTCTCTGTTGGGGCAAGTGCTTGAAGAACAGTAGAGTATTCTCACTTTGTTTTTAAAGATGTTTGTGCTGGAAATATCAGTCATTTCTGCAGTAAAGGTTTTTTTGTTCTTTAATTTTTAATTATTGTGTGAGCTTACATCACTGAACAAGTTGTATCCTCCATAAAAACTTGTCTTCCACTCTCACAGGAATTTAAGGAGACCACAAGGTGTGACAAAGCACCCTATCCAGTATTGTTCAATACTTGTGTATTTGATAAATGTTCAGTGCAGGAAACTGTAATTTGCTATATATAAAAATATATATATTTATGTACATAATTTTTTGTTTTCTTCTAGTCATAAAAATGTTATCCTGTGGTATATGATTTTTGATTTTTTTATGTGTCACTCTGTTTTCATAGCCACACACAATATTATGTTGAAGGAAACATATTGAATTGGTGGGTTTGTAAAAGGTCTGTTTTTATTCACCAGTGGTTTAACTATACCTGTAGAAAGCCCTAACTGCTACCTGTGTAAAAACACATTCATATGTTTACTACTTACATTATAATAAATTTCAAGATGTTTTCCTCTTGAGAATTCTTGATACATGTCTTGAAATTTTGTGTTGCCATTGTACACCACAAATTTGAATTACTTGTTCAATTGCTGTACGTCATCTTGTCTGTGCATACATCAGCATTTAACAACATCCTGTATGGTTAAATCATGCAAGGGTAACAGCATTATTGACAATCTCAAGTGTATTGATCTATACAGCTGTGCAAGACAAGGAAAAAAGCATTGCATTCCATGCTATGTTCATGTTTAATTAACTGTCAAATCATGAATTGGGCTGTGTCCTGGGGTACTCACTACATATGCTCTCTGCACACATCAGGGAAAATCAGCCAGAGGGGTCTTGCTGACTCTTTAGCAGAGAGGAGTGGGAAGGTGCCACTGTGGGGTTTATCACACTTACACAAATCCAAGCTCATGTAAAAGGAGTTTTCATTTTCTGACTCGGAAATCTGTTGAGTAAACACATTTTACTCAAAAACCTGCAGATTCAGAAGGCTGTGAAGTACTCAAAAATTGTCTGTGCTCCCACCTTGCCTTCACACAAAATTCTATTTGTTTGTGTGTCTGTGTGTGCATAAATTGTGCATACTTACAGAATAACTGGAAAGGAATATATATATTTCATGTTAAATGATTCCTTTCTGAGCAGTATTATAAGCTCACTTGAGTACTGTATCCTTAATATACTGGGAAACACTCCCTTATGAATGCTAAGTCTGCCTCTACATTTTTTAAAGAAAATAGTGCCAATAACATTTTTAGTTTAAGCAGATAAATATAAATAATGTTGCTTTATTATTGAAGAGAACTTTAACATGGACCAGAATTAGTAGGAAAACACCACCATACCTCTCTTCCTGTTACTATTACTGAGAGTTGTATGCATGAATTTGTAACTGCATCTTTACTTCAGAGTTACAATACGTATTGTGACTACAGCGGAGTGTAGAGACTTAGGAATTCATGTAGTCCACCCAAAATATACAGATGACCTCAAGAAAAGTAACAGAACTATGGCATAACTCGCTGCCTTTTTATGGAAAAAAAAGACAGGGGTAGAGGGGTCATAAAATGTTGAGGTTTTGAGTTAAAATACATTGGTCACAGTGATATGCTGCTGCTGCACACTCTGAGAGTAAGGGCAATATTGCTTACTAACTATTAGCACTGCTGAGAATGCTGGTTGTTGGAGTTTCTTATTCATTTTGCAATGTTGACAGAAGGCTTGGTGAGGATTTTTATTATTAGACCATCCATTAATGTATAATAAATGAATTTTTTGAAGACTGCAGATTATTCTTCATCTGCTTGAGTCTAGGAGGAGAAGAATTTTTGTTTGAAAATCAAGCAGAGTCAAGGTGGTAGCCTTAATGCAGGTATTGCTAAAACTTCATTCCCTTTTAAGAGAGAAATTTGTGTATCCATGTATTTGCAGATGAGCAAGATGGCAGCCCCTTCATAACCCTTTGGCAATTCCCTGTTTTCTATCTATTCATAGAGCTGCATTGATGTCATTGGGTATGGTGAATGGCTGGTGTTAAAAGTGGGGTTATCTGTGAGATATTGAATGCCTCATTCTTTGGATTAGCTGGGATACATGGTATGGCAACTAAATACAGTATGGGACTATATATAGTATATCACTAACTATAGTATAGGAGCCCACACCACATGGTGCCACTATGTATAAATGCTTCCTATCATTGCAGGTGCAGGTTTTCCCACTGTTACATACTTGTCTGATGCATTCTCACAGCCCAAAATATACTGGTCTACACACAGCTCCAGCATCAATGAGCTCATGTGAGAACCATGCCCATGGCCAGTCAGCATTTGCAGCCTGCCTGCTAATGAGGGAAGCACTGCAGCCCCAGACACATGCTCAACACCTATTCCACAAACATCCACCCTGACCTCTCCTTCCCCTCTAGTTAGGCAGCCTTCATTCCCTGCAGCATCAGCTCTGCTCTGTCTTGATGATGCTTGAGGTACAATTTCCTTGTGTCAGGAGGCTATTTCGATTAAACATTTACAGATGTAGTAAATGAATGAAGGGAGTTAAAGAAAAGTAAAAGGTATATCTTCAAGGAGAAAAAAAAATCAATGAAAATGTTGGAAATTTTTGTGGCCATAGAGGTATGTCATAAAATGCATGTTTCAAGAATGCCAGGAGTGATATAGGAAAAAAAAAAAAAAAAAAAAAAAAAAAAAAAAAAAAAAAAAAAACCAGAAGTAATGAATATTTCAGCTCTGGATGTAGTAAGGGGGAAAAAAATGGGGTGTTATTTAGAAGGAAAAATCATCTCTAGTCCATAAATAATCAAAGTTTCTATTCAATAGCATCTATCTGAAAAAAGGGCAAGAAGGGCAGCAGGCCTAGGTAAGTCAGAATAGCTGGACCTGGTGTTCATTTCGTTAAACCCTCCTGGTTCTTAATGGCTGACACAATAGAGAATAAAGCTAGTCAGCAATTACTCACTAAGAGGTCTAGGTGGTGCTATAGATGGAATATTTCCATTCATTTGACTTTAAATTCCAGTGGAAATTTTACTGAAATTGTGCAATTGCAACAAAATTCTGGCAGAGCCCCATCTGTTTCTATTAACGTGTCTGGCAAAGTGCTGTGGGCTCCAGGGGGGTTTTACAGTTCTTGGCCTCCTCCTCTCCTGGCAATGGACAAGGGCCACTCACACCCAGCATGGACAATGCTTTGGCTGAGGGTCCAGGGTGAGCTCAGGGTCACAGAGTTTCCTTCTGTGGAGCTCGACCTTGGTGCTGTAGTGGTAAGACTGTCAATACTTCCATGGCATATTGTGTTGTCTAGTACCATCCTGGAAAAAAGAAAAACAAGCATGGCTTTAGTTAATTAAATCATCACTTCCTGAAAACACTTAAAATCTTGTGCTGAGTCTGGGTGATAAAAACTGTTCTTTTAAGAGGATGAGATATATGAAGATGAAAGTTATTTCAGGTAGCCTCCTATTCCACACCTGGGTCAGATGATGTTAGGCTAGTGTTTAAAGCCAACAACATTGGCTCCAGCTGTTCATTTCCAATTAAGTCAAAGAAAAAAATTGGATGTGAAAACTGGCTCACAACCACTACAGTGTGTAAGAGATGTTGTTTCCAGCTATGCAGGACACATGATGGGTACTCCAGTACCCTCTGGACAAAGAGGTGGTGGGGGCATTCACAGTGCTGCAGAGCTGCTGCCTTCATTGGCACAGCATTAGCACAGACAAGAGTTATGTCCTGTACAGCCTCCCCACCAGACCTCCCCTTGCCCACCAGGTGAACCAGCTTCTAAACCCAATGCATCCCATAATGATAACTTTGGAAATCAAGATGTCCTAATTTTGCTACATAAAATGGGCAGGCAACCTTATGCTGTTACTAGCAGTGAAACAGAAGGTGTTTATCTCCCAGCAGAAGCAAAACTAAACATAAAAGGATGCTTGCTTGGCTGCAGCTCTCCAGGACACTTTGAAGTGGATGTTTCAAAGCTCCACACACATGAATGGAAAGCGTCCACAGCATTCATTCAGCTCTACATGCAGCACACACCTCTTCTGGCTCATTTATTTTGAGGCTTGGAAAAGTTATCCTAGCCTCAGTACCAGATTGTCTACACATAATTTATTACCTGTTTATTCCCAAAAGGAGGCTCTGTACCTCTTCTCAGGGGAAGCTGGCAGACAGCAGGAAGCGATGACTGCGTACCATCAGCATCACCCTCCTTTTCACTCTCTGACCTAGGTGGAACTTCTGTCCTCTCTACCACAGACTGTCTCAATCTTGCCACCCTTTCCTCCCAAGATGGCTGAGCTTAGGTTTTTCACTAGCAGCTCAAGCAATTGAGCCAGTTTCCAGATTGCCACAGTCAGACTAACACAACAAACTCCACATGCAGGAGTAATACAAGTGCTCATAATAGGATTGACACTTCTCCTTCGAATCCCCACCTTTAACTGGGTCTATCCTAAGCAAAGTTGGAGGACTTGGCACAAAACATTCCTGAACTTCCCAGGAAGAAGCAGCTGCTGAGGCAGGCACCTTTCAGATACCTCACTTTATTCACTGTTTCCTATGGGTCTCCCCTTGGCTTCTAACACCTCCTCACCATGTAGAGGCACTTTGGCCTAATATTTCACTAGTGGGCAGAAATAAGTGCCCTACTTACATTCTCAAAGCCCTGTTTCAGGGGTTAGGAGCCACCTGTTTCCCTTCTTCAGTTACAGAGTTATATAACTTACATCTATCTAAAACCTGCAATGAAATGATATAAATCTTCTGGTGGTGCCTGAGCTGTCTTAATTTACCTCTTTGCTCTTAATAATTATTTTGCACTCTAAATTTCTTCTTATAAACCTTCTGCAAAATGACAAATAGCCCTTTTTACAATCTAGCCTCAAAGAAAACAAACATAATAATTACCCCTGCTTTTACACCTGTGAGTAACTGGGCAGATACAAGCACAACAGAAAATTATTTCCCCATTATTTTCTCCAGGAAATCAGATGCCAAACCCTAGGCTGTAGCAGGAAATGTGGTTGTTCCTGGTATTGCTCATTAGGAGGCTACCAGATGCTGAATACTCCTTCTAACCTCACCTATATCAAGCTGGGCAAATGTACCCACAATCTGTGGCTGAAACAGCTGGCAATTAAAGCAGCTGTGCTCCTAGAAGCTATTGAGAAATCAAAGAAAAGATTACTCAGAAGGCAAGCTTCCCTGAAATTGTCTCCAATGCCCAAGACCTCATAGTACTACTACACGAAATACATTGAATTGCATTCAGACACATTCCCAGTGGAGTGACTCAGGCAACCCAGTCTGGGATGACTCATTTACCTACATAAAGTCATATACATGGCCAAATCCATGAACATGTATTTTGGTAAAATGGGAATATTCTACCTGGCTTCAGGTACAAAAGAAAGACAAGGACAAGTTCAGTATTTCACTTAAAAAAAAAAAAAGTATCACAATTATCCTCTGGATGGGACTGAAATTGTTTCTCTCCCATAGACACATTGCCACCAGCAGCAAAGGGATCAACCCTTAACTTCAGAAATTGGGAGCATGCAGTTAACACCACCTCAGTCTGTACTCCAGCCACTCTGAGGCACAACCACCACCAGGGCTAGGTTATTTATGCAGCAGAGGGAAGTGTTGCTGAAATACTGGAGTCAACTAAGTCCCACAGTCCTCAGTCAGCATCTTCCAGATTCAATGCCAGATCAGAGAAAGACACAGCTATGTGCACATGTGAAAAGTTTTTTTGTAGTACTTAGTACAGCCTGATGGAATATTATGACTGGTTATCACTGCAAACACCACAAAGCAAATCACTAGACTGAAAATAAGAAAAGTCTCCTACAGTCAAACTAGACTACTTCCCTGACAAAGGGGATTTTTTCAATTCCATATTTGGTTTTTCTATTAACCAGATGCCTCACCATCATTGAATAATATGTACTAAGCCAGTGTATGTGTACTAGCAATAATCTGTAAATCCCAGGAGCAAAGGCTCTGAAAGATATTCTGAGCATTCCCTTCTGGAACCATGAAGCCAGGCACAGCATTTTTTGTTCTTTAATCAGCAGTCAGTAATAAAGGCAATTCTTTTGCCCTGTTGGACTCAAAAAAGCCCCACTTCAGAACAGATACAAAATCGTTCTCCTTCAATTGGAGTGCAGAAGGAAAGGAAGTAGGGAAATATTAACTTTTCTACAACATCTGCTAAAGTATCCCCCATGTGTTTCACTTTTCTCATTCCTGAACAGAGAAAGACTTTGTTCATGACAATTCTCCTGCAAGGAGATGACCTGAAAAGCACCGATGTGCAAATGAATTCATCAGAATGATTGCTTCTGCTTTGAGGAGACTTGCATGCTGTGACAGATAATACACATTGCTATAGCAACAATTACACAAATATATATTTGCAGAAAGGTCCAAACCCCGAGGGACTCATTCAAGTCTTCATGAAAAGTTTCAGCTTGCCAGTGAGAGAGCAAGCACAATCCCATGAGACGGAGGCAGCCAACGCACCATGTATTGTATGAATTACTGGTCACTTGGGGCTGAAACAAGTGATGGGAAATAGTTTGTGGGAAATCCAACATTCAACTGAAACCCTCCAGAACTGAGGAAAAAAAAGTATTCATAAAAATACATCATCTTCCTATGACAATGCACATCAGTTAGGAAATATGGAGTTAACTGTTTACCCTGAAGAGTTAGATAATCTCTGCTAAAGTAAGCAGACTTGATGCAATATACATCTATCATTGGCTGGCATGAAGTAGCTCCATTAAAATCAAGTAAAAAGATTCGCATGCACCCAAAGAAAAGTGGCAACCTGAACAGCAAGGAACATATGCTACATATTCCTGAAATAATTTCCCTTCTTCTGCTTTAAGGATTCCCATGTATTACCTTATATTGGAAAACAATTATGCACCCACTAAGCATGTGGTTTATTTATAGAGTCTGTCACCTCTGTATGAAATATCAATTACAGCATAATCTGCTGAGATTTATTCTGGGGTGTCACTGTTTTCTGATTTTCATTGAAACCATGAACACAAAATGCAATATGCCAAACATGTGATGTACTGAACCAAATGTGCAATATTTCACATATGTGGATTAAAATCACCTTATATTTACATTTACTCTGCACACAGATACTTGAGTTGAGTTGAATGTGAAATTATACATTTGCGCTCAGTTTCCATTGACCTACTGATAATACTAATATGTCCTTTCAAAGAATTCTGCTTAATTACATCCAAAATTCTTATAGATTTTAAACTCAATGAAGTAGATCCCAGTCAGAAATTAAATATGTAAAGTTGTAGTAGTAGTTGTAGTAGTAGTAGTAGTAAATGAAATTTTGTCCCATCTTTAAGAAAATGTTTAGCAGTTGCCCTCTGTCCATAGTGACAGTCTTACATATAATAGGTAGAAAGAAGGATGGCAGGGGTGGAACTTAACTGCAAAAAAATATCAAGAATGCAGTCCTGAGATTTATGCTACATAAGGAATTGTATTTTGCCTTTTCTTTTACGGTGTCTGTCATCATACTGATGAGCCTCAGCCTAAAACAATGTCATTTTTAAGACCAGCTTATGTGGGGAGCTATTCTAGCTGCAAAGTTGTGTAGTGGAGGGCACACAATTGGAGGAAGCTGTAGCCATGTGCCCAGTGTATGGTTGACACAAGGCAAGATGTCTTTGTTCACTAGACACTGATTAGATCTTTTTTCGTGTTAAATGCCCTTTCCTAATTGGCACTGCTCACTAGCATGCTTCCATGCTAGACCCAGCAACAGCCTTTAGTCAAAGGAATCAGAAACAGCCAGACACTTGCCCTGACTGGTGCCTGTGGATCATTCTGCTGACACTTCTGCCTGGAGAAAGCATGCAGCCACATATCTCTGACAAGAGTTTTCAGCATTAGCAAAATCGTATATACTGCTAATAGTCAGACACTAAATCTGTCCAGAAGAAGGAAGAAAAGTGAACCTAGTTACAGCAGACACAGCTGCTTGCTGGCCATCAGGATCACCTTCCCCAGCCCTGCACCCAGCAGTGCCCAGGCATCCTCTCCAGGGCTTGCCAGAGCAACTTGAGCCCAGCAGGCAGATCGTGCTCTGGAACCCTGGATGAGCACTCACACATCCCTTCCAGTGGCTCTGCCATGGGACAGCATCTCCAGCAAAGAGCAGTAATATGCCAGAAGACAAATGTTATTTCAAAGTGCTGAAGTCCTTTCTCCAGTGAACACTCATCTGTCATCATATGTAGGGTCACTGAAGGCAGCTGTCTGGTATCCTTTAACTTCCAGGTTATGAGTAAAATTGATGCTAAAACAAATCAACTGACACCTGTTCTCTGAGTTAATCTGTCTATGGTAACCAACAAAACTGCTTCTGCTTGCATTTGATGTTCTGTATGAGGAAAGAAAATTTCTCTGACATTTCTGGCAATGTTAAATAGCTCTGCACTCAGTAACCCACAATGTGCACAAGAAAAAGGTGTATTTTAGAATAATCTCTACATTGCTGTTTCCCTATTGCTCATGCTTGTGTAAAGAGCATAACAGGTTCTTGCTCCTGCAAAGCATGACATACTAATCCTCACAAATACCACTAACTAGGTGAGGAGAATTTTCTGCCATACCCACCCCTGTCTTTTAAAAAATCATTCTCAAATTGATTGTATAAGAGATTAATATGGAGACAGGTCATACACAGTCACTATTTGCTCTATGCTACCATGCAGAGAGAAGTGGTGTGCTGTCTGCCCAACTCTTTGACTCATGTTTTGAAGAAGCCACCACAAGTTGTAGCATGCAGAATAACTTCACATGATTCCTGAGGTATTAGGCAGTCAGCAGAATTGGGGACGCAGAAATAAATCTGACTTTAAAATGATAAATTTCCCAGAATTAGATGGGGAAAAAACCTGTTTTCCCCAATTACAGCTGAGGAAATGCCAGGCAAGTTCTTGGGTTAATTTACTTTTGAACTGGGAGAGAGAAGGTGCATCTGTCTTGAGTCTGTAGAGGGAAGACAGATTTTATGTCATTGATTTCAAGAAAAAGGAAATAAGGAAGAACAACTTTAGATGGTATTTATAGGCAGGAAAAAAACATAATTGGCATGGTCCATAAGTACAAAGTTTCAGCCGTTAAAGCTTTAATTACTGCTGCCATGAGTAGTAGGAAAGATAACAAAGCATGAAGCAATCATATTCAAGTGCACAAAAATCCTGTCTTTGCCTTTACTGGGAAAATGGCAGCACTGTGTTGGCTGGAAAGAGAAATTTTGCAAATAGCATTGAACTGCTAAGGAGCCAAGGCTAGATTCATCACAGGACCTAAAATGCTGGGAGAAATTATTAACTCTATAGCAGGATCATCTCATTTATTGCACAGGGAAGAGGATTCACTCAGTCACCTCTGAGACCTCCCATGAGGTGCATCAAAGGTAAGTTTGGAGGGGATTCTAAGAGGCATGCGGATGGGGCAGCAGGAGAAGGGATCCCTGAACAGTTCAGCCCTTGATGATTATCCAGGGCATCAAGCCAGTGCTGCAGTTCATGGTGCTGGAGCTCACACTGATACCAGCATCTGAAAAAGTAAAGCTGTGTAAGGTATGGTCAGGCTGAGGAGAAGTCTCTGCAACATGATCTGTTCCATCTGCTCTCCTCACCAGCCAGCAATTTAATCCCTCTGCAGATAACACCTCACAGGACAGAAAGAACAAAGCTGTCTCTACTCAGGCAGTGTGGCTCTATGCAATACCACATAGATTATGTCCACATGGGCAAATTTACTTTTAACCCAGACTAGGATGACTATGTCCATTCTGCCTCCAGCCCATGCTCTCCGAATTGTCCCCGTCTATCTTGGTCTGCAGGAGAGTTAATTAGCACAGGGGAAAATCAGCTGAGGAGTGTGTGAATAATTAAGGATGCCTGTCAGAGTTTATACTCTGGTCCTAATATTTTTAGTATGGTTGAGGCACCCAAATCAGTTTTATTTGGTTTGGGCACAGCTCTGTTCCCACTGAGCCAGCTGGAAGCATCACATCCACAGGTCCAGAGCACAGCACCAGGAGCTGGTACACTGAGCAGGCTCCATGCCTGACTCCCTCCTGCTTCCTGCTCCAGGAGCACAGAAACAATGACCCTGAGCCCACTTCAGCTAGCTTCCAGCACCCACGGGACAACACACTATCATTGGGAAGACCTCCCTGTATGATTTCACCTGGCAGCATCATGCAGAAATTCAAGCTGGCTGTTTGCAGAGCTGCCTTGGGAAGCCATGGTATCTCTATGACTCAGATATTTCATCCCCACTTTCCCCTGGATAATTAGAGCTGACAGACGTAGCAGTAAGGAAACATGCAAAAGCTTGGGTGACAGACTATCATCTAGGAAAGCACAGATAATAGCAGGGAAAAAATTAATTTGCACTTTTAGCTTCCATTGCAGGACTTTCTTTGGTACGGTTTCTGTGTATTTCACATGAATATTAAATTATGTAGGGCCTGATCCTGCAGCTTTTACGCATTCATTTATTTTGAGTTCCTGCTTATGCAAGGAGGCACGTACCTGCAAGACTAAGGTGTAAGTGATCATTTCCATCTCCTTCTTTGTGTATTATTGATCTCTCTGTACTTTTGCCTTATTCCCCTGGCAAAGCCTTTCAAAGTCAAAGGAAATGAAACAATACTTCCCTCTACTGGGAGACCCCGGAATTCTGGAAATTAGTGTGAAGTGTTAAATTTTTCTGAGCTACATTTGCTAAGTTGAGGAACAGGCCACAGCAGCAGAGGACAAAGACAGAGAAGAGGTAGGCTCTTTTTTTTTGTTTTATTCTTATCTCTGGATTAAAGGTTTGGGGAGTTCTTATATAACTCACTCTTTTTCCTGCAAGTTTTAGTCAATGTGCCAGGTTTATTTTAATTATCAATGCATCTCTGAAAATCCTTGTGCCACTCAGGCAATGTGCTAAGAGTTTTTAAGTCTTGCTGTGCAATTTTCTGGATCTGTTGCATAGTTGTTAGATTTTCTCAGGCTGCAATTGTGTGGCCTATTCTAGGACTCCAGTGTCAGTTTTGGAAAAAAAATCAATCACCATCAATGAACATCTTTGAAACTCCCTTTGGGGGTATGATTCAACGGCAAGCTGGGGGAAGTCTCCAGAGGACATGGAAAATTTCACTTGTGGCTTATAGATCTTCTGAGAAGGCTGTTCCACAGGGCTGGAAAGGGTGATTCCCACTGGAGTCATGGGAGCCCTGAGATTTCCAGCTTTTTTTATAAATCAGGATCAAGTAAAGAAAGGTCAAGCACCAGCTGTCTCATTCCTGATTTCCAGGCATCATCTACTGGCAGCTGTCCATAAGCTTTTCTATAGATAGATTTCTACTGGTTGTGGAGGCCACAGGGAAATTTGATAATAGGGGAGATTTATGCCAAGTAATTCTCAGATACCTCTGTTGCTAGTTTTGTCTCTGCCAGGTTGCCTTCCAGCCTCTCTCAGGGTTCTGCACAATGCTTATGTTACTTTTCATACTTTCTGATTGTTCATAACTCTGTAATCAAATTAGGGCCACGAATGTAAGTTTGTTCAACAGCCTTAACATCTACAAATATGTCCTTATATGAAATCTGAAGAGTCCTGGATTGCTCTTTAACCGATGAGGTAACAGATGAGGTAACAGATGAGGTATTTCAGCTGCTAGTAAAAGCTACCATTTCTGGGCTGAAACACAGAACTACACAACAGCAAAACTACAGGCAGGAAAACAGCCACAAAACAAAATTTTCAACTGAGAACAGGAAGAATTATAGGTAAGACCTCCATGGTCAGACTCTGAGACCATCTTTGGTTCGCATCCAGGTGTTATTGAAGCAAAGCTTTTACCAATTCAGTAGCAGTTGCTCAAGGATGGCAGCTCTAATCCGGAGCTTGCATTTTGCCAGTCCTCTGGAATAAACATACACCTGATGCTTTGGAAAAATCACAGTGGCATCCCTCAAGGGCTACAAGAGGTCAGACTGCCCTTTGCTGCCTCCTAAGACCCACTTGAATCACAGGTTTAGCACGCTGGCTAAAAAAACCACCAAAAGATAATAATACAACTTGATTCATGGGCTTGACATGCTCAGCTGAGGACTCTTGCCCCACTTTTTGCTCAGTTAGTCAGTTCCTCTTCTTCACATGGAATCTTGGATACTGTGCTTCTTTCCTGTGTCCAGGAACATACTTGCCCTAAATCTGAAAAGGAAGTAAAATGTACTGTTGCTAAAAATGACCACACGGTCATTGCAGGCGGGTCATGAGCTCTTTACGCCAGCAGCTAAGCAGTCATGCTCAGCTAGCTCCATTTGATGAAATCAGGTTGCATGTATGAGTAACTACTTATTCAGCCTCATCTTGAATTCAAGATCTGGTCATTTTAAGTCAGAATCAGAAATCAGAAGACCATAACGGATCACAAGGCCTAAGTCACATTGTAGGAAAGGACTTTCTGTTCTTAATTATTCAGAGCAGTGGGACCTCAAGACTTGGCATCTCACATTGAGGGGAAAAAATGGTCCTTTTATTTGGTAGGAAAACAGCACAGCAACCTCCCAGAAACAACATAGCTGGAAAGAATAGAGCTGGGAGATTTCCTTTTAGGGCAAATCTCTCAACCATTCCCTGATTTATTATTAACATTTGTACTGCTGCTGTGCTAAAAGGTCCTGGCTGGAGTGGGCTCCTCTAGGCTAACTACCATGCTGATGGTTTTATCTGCAGCTTGAGGCTGCAGTTCAGCTTGTAGCCCAAAGACCAAGATCAATGATACTTCACACAGCTGAAGGGTGACCCACTTGTCCTTTAAGCCAGAGAAATGTGGCAGAGGAGATGTTCCCAGGTGAGGGCTGTCATTGCAGGAAGAGTGGTCACTACTGTCTAAAAACTTTTCATTTTGAAACTGAGACCAAATTTGAGCAAAAGAAATGAAAGTTCCAGCCTCTGTAGACTTTCACATCTGATTTTTCAGACCTGTATGCCTTGCTACTGAACACAGAGGTCCATCATTACTCATTGTAAACAAGCATTTGCAGAATGGGGAGGAATTTCAACCAGGTTTATGAGATACACCTAAATGTGGCAGTAACTGCTTTTAAAAGGCCTGACAATAGTCCACTGCATTTGCAGCCCTGGTCTCACACTGGCTTTGCTCACTGTGGGAAACAAAGTTGTAAATTCAACCACTGCAACAGGTTTGACTCAATGATCTAAGAGATCTTTTCCAACCTTAATGATTTTGTGATGCTTTGGGGTTTTTTGGTGACTCTTGCTTCCTGCTCTTGCCCTGCATACGGCTGGCTGCTGTTTGGTTTACGCTCGATTATAGTCCCCAGATTCCCATGGATTTGATTTGTTGTGGCATAAATGCCAGCACTTTGTTTGTAATCCTAGATCTGATTTCACTTCATTAGACACAGAATTTCTTACCTGATGATCTTAGAGATCATTTAAAACTTTAACAATTCTATGATCCTGTAAATCAGTCAGCTGAAGTTTAATACTGACATTTCCCCAATGGATTTTGCTTGGAATTCTCCTACTCTCCTCAGTAAACTCCATCCATCTTAGACTGATTAGGCCTTGCATTTCTCCACTAGCTCATGATAAAATTCATCAGTCCCTACTAAACCAACTAATTTATCAAAATGTTTGCTGTTTTGTGCATGTACAAAGCCCCTCATGGGTAAAATTATGTTGGAGCCAGAGATCTGGGAGTAAAGAACCTAACATGGACTATTTCAGACCCATCTTATTCTTTGTGGACTGGTCAAAGGAAAGAAAACAGGTGTTGTTTTGACACATGGGACATATTTCTTTCTAGGACAACAAAAAATCTTCAGACCTGGACAAAATATTTTATATCTGGTGATTTTAAACCTGGATAATCTGGTTACATAAATGTGGCTGAACTAGGAACACAGCTTTTTTGCTGGGTCTGTTGCAGTTCACCAGTCTTCCTCAGTGAGAAATTAATCAGCATGCTTCTTCCTCTACTTCAAACGTGTTTCTAGAATATTTATGTAATCTCTAAACTGTCACTCATTTTCTCCTTATGTTCTCCTTTCTCTCTTGTTTGATCCTGATTTTAAGGCTAAGGATTGCTGTGTACCCTCTCCTCATGTTAACACAGATTAGAAGGTCCCTGAATTCTTGTGGAGATGAAAATACCAAGCCCTGGAGTAAAGATTTCTAGTGCTGGAGTCTCTACCATTGCCATAACTGAGCAATTCCAACTGCCTGCCTCATGGCAAGTAAGTCAACAGTGTTTAACAGTGGATTTAAGTGTCCCACAATCCAATGACAGTATGAGAAGGAGAACCCAAACACCTTGTTGGCCCAGCACCCACCTCTCTCTTCAGCATCTCTGAAACTCTAGTTCTTTCCAATGTGCTTCTTTGGCTGTACTTCTACATTTGAAGCTGAACACAACCTACCAAACGCTATTGATTGAAACATTATGTTATCATATTACTTTCAATAGCACTCTACTCCAACCCAAAATAGCATTTGCCTTTGATCCTCTGCACCAGACGTTTTCACTGAGCTATCCAAAATGACATCTGATTTTCTAAGCAACTAAAAATCCTTTCCAGCTCAAGTTACTCTTTCCACATGCATATGCAGTATTTAATATGATGTTGTATCATTGTGTTGGGTAGCTGAGTTTGGTCCATCTGACTAGTGAGTCACACTATTTTTATTAAACTAGAAAAACCATTATGTGCAAGATTAATGTCTGATTTTCTTCACTCCCTCTTCCACCAGCTTATGAAGACAAATAGTTTTAAACCATCATTCAAGACAGATATATGTGTTATCAAGTCAAATCCTTCTGGTTTTTTAATCAGTTACTTGATCAGGCCTGACCTTTATGCCTTTGTTTACTGAATAGCTGATTGTGGGAATTTTTGCCAAATACCTATTCAGAAGAAAGCATATGCACTATCACTATATCACCTTGTCTCTCCAAGAAGAAACGTGGCACCACACTAGTAGAACAGCATGAAAACTTCCCTTTTCTTCTGAGGCATCAAATTCTGGTGCATCTCCTCCAGGATACAGGGGAGGGGTGGGGGAGTGGGGGGAAAGAGGTGCTTGGAGAGATAAAGCCGTACAGGACTATTAATTTGTCTTGCAAAATAACTCTTCAGAACATAAATGCAAAATTTTTAGGTAATCTGAAGCAAAATGTCAAATTAAAACTGTGGTACATCAGTAGTATTCATATGAGGGTGTCTCAATTCACTGAGAATCTCTCACAATGGATCCATTGGAAATCTCCTTTACAGCTTTTGAACTCTGGTCCAACAACAAAAGAATTTGGGCACATAAAAGTAGGATCTAGACTCTCCAGTCATAAAACACATTTCTTCACATCCCTGTTGAGCTTCCACATACCCTGCCATGCACAAAGTGAGTGGGAGTGAGAGCTGGCCAGAGAACTGCTACTCTGCTGTTCCCTGCAGGATCACAGGACAGCATTGCTGACATTCATAGCCAGCATTGCTGGTTGGGTGGTAACAAGGAGTAGATGGCGGAGATGCATGAGGGAATGCAGACATGCTGAAAGTCACAGCCTGCAGTTTCACAAATCACATTAGCTGTTATATATTTTCACTACTCAGATTGGACTGATAGAATAAAAATCTTCTTGTTAGCCTGGGTTCCCATGGAAATGAAGAATTTGTAATTTCTCTTTCTCTCTCCATCAGCTCTTCCTGCAGTTTTCTGGACCAATTTTTGGCTTGCTTTAATGCAATCTGACATGACCTCACAGTCCTCAAAAAATTACCATTTTTAAGAGTTGCATGAAAATCAGCATCTAGAGGGAGAAGAGATTCAAATCTTCACCAGAGGAAAATCACTAAATCAAGCATTCTTCCTCTGGCCCATTTGGCTGTCTCCAGACAGACAGAAAATGTCTTGCCTCTTGCCCAGCCAGCAGTTAGGAAAAAGAGCAGGAAGATATAGACAGGTTTAAAGAACATGCTGGAAAAGACAAAGATTGATAAGAGTTACAAGGAACATTATTTCTGCAGACAGAGGAGCAGCTCAGTTCAGTTAGCACAGAGGCAGATGCTCCCAGCTCCCCTGGGCTTCCATGTACAGCAGCAACTAGGAGCATGTGGGTCAAAATACGTCCAGTGGAGCCCTAAAGCAGCCTCACTGCCTTCTCCTAGTGTGAGCCCTGCCTTTTCCATCCATTCCTGGGGCATAGATAATGCCATGAGCACCACCTGAACCAGCACCAAGCTTTCAGTGACATGGGCAAAGTTAGGGTTTGCCATGCTCGGTTTGAGGGATTGGAAGTGGATATTCCTTGCAAAGGAGAAACACAGAGGGATGACGTGGCGCAGAAGGGCCAGACTGTTCGCTTATGCAACCCACCGAGACAGAGAGTGATGGAGTGATTGCTGCCACCGGCAATGGCCAGACATGAACTCAGCATCTGTCCCAACTTACCCCTACGTGGCAGAAGGCAGCAAACCTGTATTTACACAGCTGTGGCCTCGTCCAACCAGTTGATAAGACCAGAGGTGTTTTACCATCTCAGGTAAAACCATCTGCCATCCTCAGCACATCCTCTGCCTGCCTCACCAGGGTAAAGAGTCAGGTTCTGGGTTTCTCCCAGTGGCTAGCTGCTGCTGATTCCCTTCTAGATGGATCCTGAGAGCAACCTTTAATTTTGAAGTCCTTAAGCCTGTTTTCCAAAGTGGTTCTGCCTTGCAAGGGAATTTCACTGAGACCAGAGAGTGAGGATGTCTCAGGTGGCTTAGGAGGTTCTCAACACTTGGTAAGGCTGGGACAAGTTCTGGGTTCCTGTACAACCTACAAGAACTGCCTCTGCATTTTATCCAAACAATGCAGATTATTAAAGAAAAAAGTATGTTGGACATGTTCAGACAAGTTTTTCTGATGCAAAACCTTGTGCAAACAAAAGTAGAAATAAGGTCATTTTGCAGTCTTGATTTGTCCCAATACAGTGAATAAAACCAGCCAACCAGTGCCATCTGAAAAGCCTCAGACATTTTATAGAGTCTTCTTTGCCCTTCAGTGACAGAAAAAAAGAAAGGAGGGGGGAAGGAGGAGGGAGGAGAGGGGAAGAAAACGTCTTTTCTGCATCTGTTTAAGGAAAATACTAGACAGTGCTCAGTTTCACATTTGTGGAAGGATGATTATGGCCAAAGTTTTGATATGTGGTTTTACAGCACAGAAAGATATTCTGGGGCATTTTACAGCCACTAAAAATGTTGTGTTCTGGTGTGGATAAACACTCCATTATCTGAGAAGCTGATTCATTATTCCTCAGTGGTAATGTCATGACATATTTTTAATTGTGAGCTTGTGGTGATAACAACTAAAAGTGCATCATCTTTTCCAGGAAGCTCGTCTAATGCAGAGATCCATTTGATCTGATTTCTCTATCGACTTGTGCTGCATGCCAAAATAACAAGTCATGCCTTCATGTCACCACTAGAAATGATCTTAGCCAGAGTCCATCTCCAGACAGAAAACATACCCAGAGTCTGAAGGCATTTGAAATCACTAAATCACAGATCGGGAAATAGCTTCCAACAACAGAGATCAGAAGAATTTGGTAGGATGGGAATAGAGGTTGGGGAAAAACAAAGAGCTAGAAATTGCAATAAAATTTTAGGGATCAATGAAAGCACTTTAAATGCAATTTTGTTATGATATTTTAAGTAATTAAAGGTTCATGAAGAATTTATGCCAACATGCTACAAACATGAAGAATGAGTGTGCTATTCCCAGAGACACAGACGAGAGATTTTGGGGCCAATCTGATAGCCCCCTGAGCATTGCTGCTGCTGCTGCTGCACCACAAAACTGGCTTCCAGCCAGTGGCAGGGAAGCTGGGGGATCCCTCTCACTATTACAGCTTAGCCACTGTATCTTTCACCTAAGTGAAGCTGTAAACTCTACCTTAAGAAAGTATCTCAATCATTCATAGTGAAGAACCCTGAAAATTTTAAGACCGTTTGTTCACGTATAACAATATCTTGAAATATTTTACTGCCAGCACTCTCCAGAAGCCTTTTTTGGCATGTCTAACTCCAAGGACAGGAGCAGATGGCAGTAAGACTGTGACTTACTTGGCTAACACGTTGCCACACATTCTATCCGTGGCTTGGATGACGTGTGCAGTAGACCTCTTTTCCCCAAGATATTTACTTCAAGGCCACATCCTTCTGATTCTCCTGAAGCCAGGCAGAGGGTCCCCACATTCTCTCATGTGTGTGTGTCGCACGTTTGCCACTAGAGGACACTGAATCAACATGAGACCTTGCTGAGGGCTGAAGTGGGGGGTGCTGCTAGGAATGGGGTGGGGGAGGCTCTGTGGGCACACACCACTGCCTTCTCCCACTTACAAAAACTCTGGGAAAGCTGGAAACTGGATGGGGGTGGGTCTCAGCTACACCAGTGGTGGTTTGCCACTTGAGGGTATGACTTTCTTGGATGATTTCCATCCCTTTGGGATCCTTTCATTTTATATTTGGGGTGCATTTTTTATACCGCTGGGGAGGAAAAGTGGGAAATCAATGTTATTTTGCATTGTGCAAAGCTCTATGTGTTTGTTTATGATGGGCTCTTTACTAGGGAGCCCATTCAAAAGGAATTGTGAAAGAAACCAAACAGGAAAGGGTGGAACAATAATCTCGATAAGAAGCATCACAGGCAATGCTCAAACACAATAGTCAGATTTACAGCCTGGAAGATGTGAGGGCTCTGCCCCAACTCAATGAAACTGTTGTTTTTCCAGGGCTGTAGATCCGGAGATCAAAGGGTAAAGATCAAGCCTGCAGAAGATGCAGGATAGAGAGGGATGAAAAAGCTCTTTTAGCCTCCTAAGACTGACAGATGTTCTGACTTGGCCTCCATGGGAACAAAATTTCATCCACTTATAGAAGTAATTCTTCACTATGAAGAAACTCTTTGGTAGGAAAAAACCCATAATTGTCCATGCCTTCTCCCAGGAGGGACTTTCTACCTCACCACAGCTGTTGGTCTGTCATGGATATCACTCTTCATGAATGAGGATCCAGGGACATTCTTAGAGGGGCCTGCACCAAATGCCAGCCCACCAATAGTGTATCCAACACAGGGCTGGTATAGGCAGAAGAGGCAACAGATCTCTTGAGGAGATCAGAATGGAACAGAGCCCCTTTGTCTGCCTCTCTCAGGATAGCCAGTGTAGTTGCTGACACCAAGGAAAGGTTAAGCTGGGCAGGGGAGTTAACAGTTCTCTCAAGGAGCCAGGATTCTGTCACAAAAGACACTCATGCTTCCCCCACAGCACTTCTCACAGAAGCCCATGCAAGGAGGATCTGTGCCTTTCCAAAATCCCCCTCATGACATCACCAGCCTGCTATACCTTTCCCAGGAGCTCTCCCTTCCCAATGCAGGCATCTTAATTCAACAAGAGATGGGTGCCATCAAGGGTGGCCTAAAGCCAGCTGCAAGCAAAGCCTTGGCAAGGCACCTGAGGAGGAGCCATCACCAAAATTAAATCACCGTGGAAATGACACCAAGCCGCCATCACCTCTGGGAATAGAGAATAAATAATTTCTCCATGAAAAGCATGGCACAGACCCTGTGTCAGGGGAAAGGGACTAGCATGTTTTCATGTAAGAGGGAGCAGCCACTGCACCAGGGTGCAGCTACACTGGCAGTGCTGCCAATAGGAGAGAGGACTGGCATCTGTCACATTCCAGCATGGAAAACCATGCTAAGTCTGTGAGAGTATTCATAGCACTGTGGTGGGTGCACAGTGTCTCAGAGCTGATTTTGGAAATACAAGGTCCCTTATGACACTTCTCCTCATTTTTCTTCTTTGGACGAATACATTAGGGCAGAGCCAATTCCTGTTCACCACCATTAAACACAGTATAGCAGTCTTTGCACCAAATATTGCTACTGACAAACATCTTCAGCTCCTAAATCCTGCAGCAGGGAATGGAAGGGCAGTAGGAGCATGCAAACAGTACTATTCTTCCCAGGCTGTTCTTCACAGAAACTACCCATAGTGTCTCTCATGATGGGCGAGAGTTGAGGTACAATGAGAACAGAAGAATGGAAGAAAATAATTTTTTTAATTGATTACAAACATTAACCTTCATTGAGTTACTGTATTTTCATGCCACTAGACAACATGCTGTTACCCCAAAGCTGCAGGAGACGTTCCACCCAATTTCCTATTCCCAGCAGGTAGAACAAGCTCACAGAGGGGAAACAGGTCCAATTCAGAGAAGGGTTGCAAACCACCATCTCAGGAAGAATCCCAGCCAGATTAGCAGAGGATGTTTGATGGGAGAAGGAAGAGGTTGACTTCACCATTTACCCCCTAAGCCTTTGGCTTCTTTTTTTAATTGTTCTATGTAGCAAATCTGGTTTCTTTCTGAAACATCAAAGCAAACCATTCATAACATTATGAGACATTCTTCTCTGTTCTTTTAATCCATACTGTTGCCAAGTTTATCCCCAGTCCACAAGCAGCCCATGATAAGCTAAAGTTGCTTTTGGAGCAAGCTATTTGATGAGAGAAAATAAAAGTCTGGCTGTTTTAATATCCAAATGGATTTTAAGACAAGCAAGAGAGATTTATTTTTACAGAGACAAAGAGGAAAATTTTTTAAATCAAGTATCTGGAAAATTTGCCCATGTCAAAATCCTCACAGCCACCAAGAGGCAAGAACACAGCTCTAAATCACAGCATGAGACAGGAGGGGCTGCACAACCTTGTTGTGCACAGCCAAAATCAAGAGCCTGGAAGGAATCTAGATAAGTCCCATATTGACATAACTCATACTTTCTTTCACCTCTCTGGCCCCATCCCTTAGGATTATATCAAGATAGACTGTCACTGAGTTATCCAAACTCTGCATTACTCAACTCTATGTGAGTGCAACCCCCATGTCACCTACCCCTCACCTCTGCTCTCTGGCCCTGACCTCCATGGGAGATCAAGGTGGAGTCTCTCACATACCTCCAATCTCACTCCAGAGAGTCTAATGACAACATCCAGTACTTGTTTAACTTCTGGGATTACCAAAAAGAGCTATATTTAAGGAAAAATCTGAAAAGTTGCCCCTTTGTCTTGTGCTTTATGGAAGTTCCTGGCTCCTGCAAGTCTCCCTTGCAGTATTAAGCTAAATATTAAGATCTTGTTATTGCAGCTCATTTCAGTAACAGCAGCTGCCCAGCAAGAGCTACATTCAAACTGCACAAACCTTCTGGAATTCACATTAACATATAAGGGACATTTTGTTGTATCAAAACACTTTCACTTTTTAATTCTCTGCTGCTATTCACATACGTGAAATGGGGATCATTAGCAGCCAAAAATGTTTTACAACTTCTAAACGGTAACAGTTGTATCTAGTGTGTCAAATGTATTCCTAGCAGCATATGTGTACATATTTTTTAGTATTCATTTCTGATTTGTTTTTAAAAAAATGAATTGAAATTAAGACACCTGCTGGTATTCAACCTCTACCTAATTTCAATTACCACAAGCACATAATAGAAGCGCAAATACAGGCAATTTCAGATAGCTCTATCATTCGCCATCATATTCCATCTCTTGTTTAAAAGAGCTGTTATGGCCTATTTTGATGGAAAAAAAGTTAATTTTATGTTCTGATTTCCTTTTTTGTTGCAGAAGATAGAGATGTACAAAATTCCAAAGACTCACAAATTGAACAGTTTTACAACTCTGCAGCACAATTACAATCTCCATTCCATGCATATTCAGAAGCAACAAGCAGAAGATTTTAAGAGATATTCAGAAACACAGAGTTATGGGATGAGCTTTTGTAATCAAAACCATCAGCTTGAAATTTTGAATATTATTCATTCACTGCTTGTCCCAGTATTCATGTTAATGAAAAGAGCTGTGAAAATCCCTGTCCCAGCTGATTTATAATAAAGGTTTCAGACAGGAACATCAGCATACATTACATGTTAAAGATAGTACAAAAGTCTCAAATATTTTTTACATTAGTTTTTGTGGAAGTATGTTGTGAAGAATGAACTCCAACTGTGGTGCTGGCTGCGAATAAGTAATCAACCTGTTAGGTGCAAACTTCTTGCAGCAGACCACCTTTCTAACTGTGTTGCACCATCTGGAAACATCACCGAGCTGGAGCACAATAGGCTCTTGGTGGTGTTGCTTGTCATAGCTCCAAAAACTGGAGATCAAGTTGGAAGAGGTCAGGTTTAGGTGTTTAATACCTTCTCAAACATTTAAGTTTTCAAAAAAAACATGTTGTTGTTGGTGGTGGTATTATTATTATTATTATTATTATTATTATTATTACTACTACTACTACTACTACTACTGCTAGGGGAACTCATGTATAGAAAGTAAAGCTATGTGCCATTGTACCATGAATTCAGCTGCCAGCCATGGCTTTTTTCACCCTTTTCAAATCACTTTGCAATTTTTTTCTAACACATAAATAGCTCAAACACAGCTCTTCTGATGCTCAAGGTAGCCACTTTCGCCTGGAGTCAGGCTCAATCCTAGTGGTACCTATTCAGGGGGTCTACAAATATATATCAACTTACAGCTGAGTGCAGAGTGGTTTTGAGAGTAAAAGACACAAGTCCTACTGTGGAAGAGCAGAGTATGCCTGGTCTGACACCTATTAACATCTGAGCAGATTGCACACCTCCTTTCCTTGTGCCAAGCAATGAAATGCAATGTAATATGGTAGAGGCAGTGTACATCCAAAATCCCACCTTTGCAGTCCCTGCCACAAGCTTCTTTCTTTAGCAAAGTAGCAGAGGAGGCAGAAAGCAGGGCATCCTGGTGCTGATCTTCCCCAGACAATCTCCAGCAGGAGACAAGCCCCAGGCCCAGCACTGCTGTGAGATCAACCACAGCTGTCCAGGGATGCCCTGGACCAAAGAGAACTGGTCTGGCTGCAGGACAGCAGCAGCAGCGAGGATCTGAGCTGGAGAAGGAGAGGACAGTGGTTCATTAGCTATCAATCTAACAACAAATGGGCACAGAGGCAGCCCGTGCTGGGACTGCTCAGGGTATGGTTTGAACCAAAAATATGTAGAAGTAGATTAGTCTTGCTTGGAAATACCTAGGTACATCCATGCCCAACTCTGTGCCTCACTAGACTCACTTCTTCCTAAGGTCTTTTCACATTGAATGTAAAATTCAATTGGAGGTTTTTCAAACCCATGCATTTATTTTCTCATTTAACAGCTATTCGTTTCCTTTTTGTGGCATGGCTGTTTAAGAGGGTAAGCTAAATAAGCATATTTAGGTCAGTTTTTGTAACGTGAGCAGGACTTCCATTCTCACATTGGCACATGACAGCACAGCTACCAGACATGACTACAGTGAAGAATCTCTTCAAGATTTATTGCAGCCTCCATGAGGTATTGGGCTTGAAAGGGCTTAAGACCTCTGCAACAAACAGAAATAATAACTCAGGGGCAGGTAAAAACCTTTATAACTACAGACTCTCTATATTTTCCCAAAACCAGCAAAACTAAGTTTTATAAGAAGCAGTAGGTGGAGTCAGCTCCAGTCAGATGCACACTGGGAGATTACAGGGTATAGGTATGCAGCACCTCTCCAAACAAAACTCTTTCAAAGTACATCTGCAGTGCAATGGGCAATCTATCAAAAAATACCTGGGCCTGAAGCCTAAAAAGACAAGATGGGTAACGAAATCCCTAAGGCCTTTTAAACTATTTTGGAAAATTACAGATTAAGCAGAGGAAAGTATTTTAAGCAGAATTTTAAGCCATTTATTAAAGCAGCATAAACCTTCTGGATATAACCATCATCAAAACACAGCTCTGCCTGCAACTCTAAAGGTGATGGGGGAGGGAATTACTGTGGACTTTTTTACCAGAAGAATAAAAACTCACACCTAATGTCCTTTTAAGAATGGAAGGAAATAGAAATTGAGTTCTCAGCTCCTGGTTTACAGGGTCTCTGCTAAACAGCAGCAAGACAGGATTGCCCTCTGCATCTGTCTGCCTCTGCAGCACTTTGTTGCTGCTCTTTGCAGGAAGTTGCCACCTCACAGTTCACAAGCTGTCACAACCTGCTGCATAACCATATAGAGGGAAGGAGACAGGTGTTTTAATATTTTCTGTGTTGGTTATTAATGTTGTCACAAGCTAGGCATCTGGGAGACCGGCCAGAGATGACCTTTGTTTCCCATCATCTTAAAGGCATACCTCCTTTTTTTTTACTGAATTCCCATATCATCTAGCTTGCACTGTTCAGTTTAGTTTCTCCAATCCTGGAAAGAGCTCAGCATCCACACAAGTTCTCAGATGTCTCATCCCTCACTTTTGATCAACAACCAAGAACGTGCTGCATTTAATCTCCCCATTTCAAACCACCACAAAAGAAACCCTAGTACTACTTGCTTGGGTCAAATGGATAATTTAGGAAAGCAGCATGTCTGGCTGTCTGAGACAAATGCCACACAAATTCCATGCCTCCTTAAAAAGTATATGGAAGTTTTCTGTGCACCAAATGCCATCATTGCACCTCTTCTTGTTGCTACACCAACAGGGTGGTTGTGATTTTGAACACTTAAAGCACAGAGGAGCTGGCAGAAATCCTTGTTCTCTGAAGAAAACTCTCCCCTTCCACATGTTCACAAGTTAACAGTGCTTCCAGAAGCACCATGATGAATTTGAGGAAGCCAGAAGCACATTCAGTTTTGGAATGAGGAGACACTCAATTCCTCTGCCTTCAGTTGCTCAGTGGGAGAATCGAGGGGAGTATCTGATATCCTCACTAAGTCTCTTTTTTTGGTGGAAGTCTTGGAGTCTTCATTTGCTTTGTTTTATTTAGGACACCACATTGGTCTAATTATGGAATCCTCTTCAGCAATGACCAGACACTTTCCAATGATCCTGTACCACATTTCAGCTTGCCAAGCTCATGGCAAGGGAGCTCCTCACAGCCAAAAGCCCTGGGTTTGTCAGTAGTTTTATAATCATTTACAAAATAACATCGCTCTTGAAGCTCCTGCATAAGAGCCTGGAGTACCACTGGCTTCCGTCACATCTGCACACCTTCAGAGCCAATTCTGAGAAACACGACAAGTTCTGCTCATGGCTTTGCATCCTCCTCTGAAGCTCATCCCTCACCCGGGATTTCTGCATCCTCTTCTTCCTTTCCAACACCTGTTAGTGTGCAATAATTGCATCATTGCTTTGTGTGCCATGAACTAAAATTTTATGCTGGTCTCATAGTCTAAAATACTTTTTGAGCCCTAAATTGTCCACTAGACATGCTACATTTCTTTAGCCATCTTTTATCATTAAGGCTTTTTTACAAAGATAATCCATTAAACAATAGTCAAGGAAATAATTTCTACCCTGTGTCTCAGGGCTCAGTTACCTGAAAACAGCACACATCACAACAGCATCACACACTTGAACAGCCTTGGCTCAAACATGACTGTCACCAAAAATGGCCGCTTTGCCAATGCTCTTGTAGTTATACACAGCAGAATATAAAAGGCACGTAATTCAGGACTCAGTGGATATTCTCAGTCAGTCAAATGAATTATTCTAAGGTATCCGTCCCACAACATTTAATTTTCTAGAGCTGCACATTCCTCTTATAAGCATATACTCTCCTAAGAGCAGATTCCAAGTCCATGCCACTGAGGATGACATAATAGAGCTGACCTTTCCCTGGTCAAGAAACACTGTCGTTTCTTTGAGATGTTTTCCCTCCTAGGTAGGAAGTCTTCAGGCATTATTTCACTGAGCTCTGCAAAAGCCAGCTGATTGACCAGCTCTCACCCATACCATTGGATCACTGCATTCAAAAGGCATTTGTCTGTTCTTCATGAATGAAAATAAACAAGTCATTGTCCACAGAGTTTTAATGGCTATCAGAGATCACTATCTAAGTAGCACTAATTTTGCTCACAATTACTTCAGCCTTCCATATTTAACACAGCACAAAATTCTAAATTTTTAATCTCTACATGCTTTTGCCAAAATTATTTTAAATTGGAGGTCTTGTCAGGTTCTGGTGACAGCCCTGTCCAGCTGTGTCAAAGCCTTTGGAAGGACTTCTCTCCCTAAATTAAAACACAGACCAGTTCTGACTCAATATCAAACATCACTTAAATTTCATGAAGAGCTGAAGTCCTACCAAAACATGATGAGATTTGCTTGTTGGTCTGTCTTTTTTACCAGACAGAACCTGGGAACAATGAAGCCTGGCAAGCCAATGATGAACAGTCAGAATGTACTCTAGTTATTATGTAGTATAATTGCAGCAATTATTAATTACCTGCCATTCTGCTGTGCCAGAGAATTTCCTTTTCCTGACAGTCTCTTCCCCTTGGAGCTTATTAATGACTTCTGACAACAAATCTCTCCTGTTTTATCCTTGCTATATGAGATTCCTTTCTTATCAAAAATTTTTAATAAATTATATAAATGCTTTGGAAAAAGGCTTCAGAATATATAAAACTTCCAAAAAACATGCTTCAATTTATAAATCCACAAAGATCAAAATTACAGTTATAAAATCCCTGCTGATCCTAACCCACAGGCATCCTCTTTCTCTCCTCAGCACAGTGGGGAAACCTCTGCCTTACCTTGTGTGTCTGCATCTCTGCATTCCATGGATACCAAGTTCTACACTCCTCAGGAGAACAAGGCAAGCAGAGCAGGGGGGTCTCTCAGCCCCGGTGTTCTGCTCCCTGCAGCTCTCATGGGGTGTTCTGCTCCCTGCAGCTCTCATGGGGTGTTCTGCTCCCTGCAGTGCTCATGGGGTGTTCTGCTCCCTGCAGCTCTCATGGGGTGTTCTGCTCCCTGCAGCACTCATGCCCCTCACACAGGCAGGATCAGGGCCCCCACCACACTGGCAGACAGGTCTGTAGGATGCTCCCCCTCTGCACCTCCCACATCAGGTCCTCTATTCTCAGGCAGAGAGATTTGGGCAGTTGGGAAAATGGAGAAATGTCTGCAGACATTGGCAAAAGTGTCTTCACCCCATGAAGCTGTGTCTAGAGTACACACACACATTTTACTCACACTCATGGAATTGACTTCTGACGTGAAGGTAAAAACCCCAGCGTTTTAAAATACAGCAGTGTAGTCAACACAAGGAAACACACAATTTCCAAGCATGACCTTTAAAAAAAAAACCTCTGTCATGTGATGAAGACATGCTAGAATGTGACTTTGTGACTTTTTCTTATTTTCACCCACTCATACTCAAAAGTTTTGGCTTCACTAACAATAATAACAGCAGTAATGGGCATTACTTCCCTACGACCAAGTTTGCTATGCTTACCTAAACAAAAACAGACATGTTTTAAAATAAAACTCTGTATTACACAAATGAGTGCTTAAAATGAAATTTTTGGCAAGGGCCAGTGAGATTTCCCATCCTGGTTGATGTATCACCCTCCAACAGAAAAACTGAGCTCTTTCTTGAAAACATCCTGGAAACAAACAAACAAGCAAGCAAACAAAAAGAAATCCAACCAGCCAGAAAAAAGCAAGGTATGTACATAGAAATGGAGTCATTAAAGAAGAGCACATATATTTTTTAGCCCATTAACAGTTCTATTCAGCATATTGTCTGACATAAATTCAAAGGGCAGCTTTAATGCCACTAGCTGTTTCAGGAGGAAGCATCCTCTATCCAGTCACTGCTTCAGTCAAGCCTCACTGTCTGCCATGGGCACATTTTGAACATCTCTGAATTACCTGACACACTACTGATAGGAAAAAATTATGCACTCAGCCCTTTCTACACACAACTTCTCATATATGAATTCAAGTGCATATTTTAAAAAGAGCGAGCTTTTAATTATGCTCTTTTTGATGGAAGAGAGCATTCATAAGATTTGTTACATATGATGTAACAAATGAAGAGCCATATGATGGGCCTTCCCATGCTTCCAGCTGGCCCCCCTTCCCAGGGTGTCAGGCCCTGGACCACACAGACTCACTTCAGTGTCTGAATTCCAGACATGAAAATATTTCTTCTGTTGTTAAAATACACCAAAGTGGACAGATACTGCCTATATCACCATAACAATCACCACTTTAAAAAAACCAAGACACTTTACATAATGGAGTTTGGGGTTTTTTCCATGGCACATTTTTACTGATTTTTAAGATTTGATTGGCACTATACTCTCCAAAACTTGCCAACTTAGAGTCAGATATTCTTTATGCAAGTTGCTTTTTCCTGCTGTAGTGTAAGCAAGAGCTGCATTTGTCACCATGGGCATATTTACAGCCTCCCTGAAGTAAGGAAGGGCTCTTCAGTGCTGCCCAGTCATGGCAGATAAATTAGTGCCTGCCAGGTCAGGTTCAAGGAGTCCAGAGGCAGCACATTATTCCCAGCCACGTGGCAGAGAAGCTTTTATCTAGTGTTTTTGTTTAAAGTGTAAGAGACTGCTTTAACCAGCCTACTTAGTTGAGCTGTGTAGTTTCTTTATATAAAGTCAAAAGGCTTTGAATGGTATTAGACACTTTGGCAGGCACTTCAGCTCCTTTGCTCCATAACAACTGTCTTTTCTTCCATACACAATAGTAGATCTCCTTCAAACTTGATTTAACCCATACATAAAGGACACCTCTCTCCCTTCAATCACCCTCTTTCTTTAGGTTCATGAAACCTTGAAACAGTGCCACAACTTGTCACAAGCACCCAGCCCTGGCTGAAGTTTTATTTGCCATCACCGGGACAGACTGTTCCCATGCCTTCCATGGGGATCAACCCCACTGCAGCACAGCAGAGCTGTTGCTGGTGAGCCCATGCAAGGACCACCCTACCTCCAGTCCCTCCTTCTGAATCCTGCAGGAAACATGATGCATGTTCCCATGGCCTTCCTGGGCTCTCATACCAGCACTGTGTTTGCAGAAAAAGTCCAAGTAAGTAAAGGTCAATCTCACCTCATTTATCATGTTTCCAGCCCCCTTTTTAATTCCTGTAATGAAGCAGCAGCCAACTCTGCTGTGGGTGGAAGCAGGGAATTTGGACATCTTTTTCCCAGCTGCACAGCAAAGTGATCTGCAGCACCAAGACAAAGCAGTACCTATGGCAGAAAAAAAATAATTTCTTCTCTAGTGAGAATGCTCCTACCTACCCAAGCCTACTGCTGGCTGATGGAGGTAGACTGCAGCCACCTCCATCCAGGGAGCTCACTCCCTGCTTTACCAGACCACACCTCATATTTGAGGTAAAGACCGTCCTCTGTAACCTACTAAGGAAAAGCATAATAAAGAAAAATGAAGGGTGAATATTTTCTTGGTAAAATGGCACCACATGTTACCACTCTGACAGTGCACTCAGGTGGGCCTGGGCAGGCTGGTCCCCAAGCCAAACAGGTGAGAACTGCACTGGCACCACACCCCACCTCGGCACAGTCCCATCAGCAGCATGGCTAGGTGTGACCAGACACAGGTAATTCACAGGGGATGAGAAATGGGGGAGCTCCAACTACTGTCAACCCCTTTTTCAGTCCTAGTTATAGCCAGGATGATCTTTTGTAAGAGTTAGTTACTTGCAAGGTGGAGTCCATATGTAGTTCTGGGCAACAGCTATAGGAGAACCCACACGGGGCTGAGCACTGTCCCAGGGGGCTCCACCACACAGCAGGGTGCCCAGCCCCATCAGAGAGGTGCCCCATGGATGTAGTACAGGCATTTGGGGTACAGGAGGCACAGAGCCCAAAGGCTGGCCTAGGGCCTGTGTCTAAACCTGTAGCCTTTTAAAAAAGCCTATGCCTGTTGCAAGGCAAGAAAACATTGTTTTGAAACCTCTGCTGCAGCCAAAACTTTCTCCCTCAAAGGAGAGCTGAGCAGGCCCCCATGCCTATCAGTTCTTGGCAGATTAAAATAAAAATATTAAAATATTCAGTTCCTGTGATCCTGGTCAGATCACTTCTCCTGTTGCACTGGAGGCAGAGCAGTGCTTCAGTCCCTGGCAGTCCCCAGGCTTGCAGTGCCAAAAGGCCCTGGGCCCTGCAGATGCTGCTGGTGCTTCTGGGGACATGTTCAGCTGCCCATCATGAGCTGCCAGTCAAGGCACTGCCTTGATGGCCAGGGGATGTGCCAACCACTCCCGTGTCTGCATCCAAATTCAGTTTTGCATATTCATCCCTGCCTGTCCCAGCTCCCAGAGGCTCAGCTGTGCTATGCTGTGCTCACCACAGATGTTCTCTTCCAGGTGCCTCTCCTGGCACATGAAAGAACCTCAGAGCCTGGGTTTCACTCAGCTACTCAGGCACTGGTCTCTCAATTAAAACACAGGTGGAGAACAGAGCAAAATATCCCAGTACAGCACTGCTCTCCTCAAATGGTGGAAACTCCTGCCTGAGGCCACACCCTTCAGCTCTAAGCAATTTTTTTGAGAGATATGTACTGGCAGAGGAGAAGCACACCACTCCTCTCATTGCTGCTCTTCAGTCTAGCTCAAGTTTTGTATAGGCAGTGGCCGCCTCATCCACCAAGGCTCTTGGGCACAGGGAAGGATGATGTTTGTCCCACTCAATCCTGCCCCAACAGAATGGTTTATAGTGCAGTGATTTGGAACCAGCAGAAAGGAGTAGGCTTGAGAGTCGTCTCAGACAGAGAAGAGACCCAAATCCCTGCCTTATACCCCACAAGAAGGTGTCTAGGAATGGAGCTACTGTATACTGATGGCAATCAGGCATTTTACTGTAAGACAAACCTCTTTCCACAAACACTCAGTTCTCTCCCTGGAATAGGAAGTTATCCCAGGATGACTAGCCAACATGCTGGCCCCACAACTGGGGAGTTGTCTCCAGATTTGATACTGAGGCATGTGTACCAGGTCTTGGCTGGGAGAAGGACCTTGCAGCCTGTCACTTACCCAGCAGGGCATTGATGGCATGTGCTGTGCCGCCACCAACTGACAGCACCTCTAGGAAATTGCTAGTAAAAACTAAAGCACCTCTGGGTCAATGGATATTGTGGCAGTTTTCAATGAAATGTGCCTTCAGGTAGGATTTAGTTGTCTTTGTGGCTGTAGTCATTGTCTGGGATTACAGACTCCAAGTGCAGAAAGGTGAGAGCTGCATTACCATGATGCTCTGTGTGGGTTTATGACACTCTCTATGCAATAGAATATGCACCTGCCCCAGCACAGTACCACCTAAAGCAGCCCCAGCATGAGGCTGGCTCACAGCCAGCCATCGCTGGGAGCAGCACCTGTCTCAGCTCCCCGGCTGCTTGCCCCCCCAGTGGTGGCACAGCAGCTACCCCTTACATTCTCTCCTGACACTCAGAAGTTCTATGCAATGCTCAGGAGACTTACCAGTCTCCAATAATTTTCACACCCCACAGAAATACAGTTCTGGAAGGGGAACAGATCAGAGTATATGGGCAGACACAGTAATTGATGTTTTCTCCTCTTTATTTCAGGTAATTCCCAAAGTTGTGTCTAAGTCCAGTGTTTGTGAAATGGTTATGCCATGACCAACATTGACTGGGCACACTTGAGATGAAAGAGTGCTTTAATCTAGGGAGGCTGTGCCTCACTGCAACCCCAGCTACTCCAAGCAGCCACCAGCTCACAGCAGTTCCTCCCTTCCCTGTCCAAGCATGGGCATTTCATTGCATGACAGCACAAGCTCCAAACACAAAACTCACTATAATTGGTCATTCTTTCTTCCATAACTGTGTCAGCATGGCCCTGTCTATTCTGCCATTGACAGGGGTAACCAGACCCCAGGCCCATTTTCATTGGCTTGGCATACTCTTTAAAGCCATGTAAAGCTGTGTTAAGTGAGGCATGAGGCTGCCTATATTACTCTGGCTGCTGTTGCAAGGGTACAAGCCAAGACAGCAACCTTCCTGGAGAAGAGCAGTAGGATTATCATGCTAGGAAACTAAACCTAGGTTTTAAGGTTCCTTCTGAACCATAAAACTGCTGAAATGCTGAAACCAGTGTGATCCAACCACTGGGCAGCAGCAGCACTTGAGCCTGCTGTATTAGACATCCTAGATATCTGTGGTCCGTAAGTATCAAGGAGTTTTGCTTTAGCCAGGAATGTTTGCTGAGTGGCACACCCAGCAGTGCCATCCCCCCACTGCCAGTTGAAATGCAGGTCTCACCCTCAGCCTCAGTCTCTCAGCACCCTCACACTCATCGCCCTGCTGCTGATAGACCCAAACAGCCAACACGTGCTCCCAGACTGCAGAGGCGAGGGGGGAGGCAGCAAAGCTTTGCCAGGTGGCTCTATAAAAAAAGGACACGTGCCTGTGTAAATGCTCCACCATAAACAGAGCTGTAGAGATACAAGCAAACCAGAGCAGCTGCTGCAGCAAGCAAGTCCCCTGGGAGTGGCTGCTCTGTTCTCGTTGTGCTGACACTGTCAGAGCTACCAACCCCTCCGTGACCCAAGGGCTTATCTAGGAAAGGTGCTTACAGGGATTAGGACTTCATTCCTGTTCCACAGTCAGACAAGCTCTGCCCTTGACTTCAGAGGCTCGGGAGGTTGCGCTGGGCCAAGGGCAGGTTGGGAGGATTTGGACTGTGACCCTCGTGGCAAAATCAATAGTGATCATGTGCCTGGTGCCACTGTGTAAATCAGTGGCTTGTCAGTCATGGGGACTGGTGTTCTAAAACAAAAAACATCACAACAAGAGGTACAGATGCCCTCCTCCAGCATGTCTTGAATAATTCTGAAAAGTTAATGTATCTTAAAAGATACATTATCTTAATGTACATTAAAAGATACAATTTATAGATTTGTAAGTACGTGTTAAAAGAGTACTAAGAATCATATATAAATACAGTAAATACGTTAGAGAAATATGATTGAGTCGAATGTATCAAGGGGATGTAAAGATTTTTAACTACTCCTCATGCTGCTAAATTTGTAGTCTGGGACTCTTTTGGTTTTAAAAACAAATAACCTTACAGAGAATACAATTCAGGAAGGGAGCTTCACTAAGCACTTTCTGGGGAGAATTCATTCAAAGAGCTGACTAAATGTGCAACCAGACAATATAGTCAGTGACAGGCACAGGTGAATTATCTGGCAGTCTTTTTCATTCTGACATGTGGAAATCAGATCTGTCAGCAGTTATTTTTAGTAGACATGGGACCATGAAGGACTCATCACAAAGTTTTTGTATGATTTCACTTACCTTAATAATACTTAATAATATCTGTATCAAGCTTTGAGGCAATGCAAACTTCTGCAATTTGAGCAAATGAGGATCATAAGTATACAATCCTGCAAGTAGGAGTTGGTTGTTACAGCAAAGATAGAGGTCCCAATTAATGTGTTTAGTGTAAAACTAGGAAGCAGCTGGCTTGGGTTTTATAAAAGTTACCACAACAAAGTTGCAATGGAAGAGGCAAGCAGAGACACACATCCAGACTGAGCACCTTTTATCCAAATCACAGCACACACTGTTCCCAAGACAGGCCTGTCCAGAAACCAACTTTGGCAGCTGCTGTGTCAAGTGTCAAGAAAGGGATTGTGCACACAACAAAACCTAATCAGAGGCTGAAATAAGCTACATAATATACAAGAACTCATATCTGTTGCAGTTGATCTACCTGAAGTACAAAAATCAACTTGCAAAATTGCTAGTTAGACTTATATTAGACTTTCTTGCCCCTTTTGTTTAACAAGGGTTCACATTCCCTAGGAGTCATGCAGGCGAGACTGCAGTGAGGAGATGGCCCTCAATGGGTGGATGTTCATCCGCCTTCATGAGTCTTCCTCATGATGGCAGAGAGATTGTGCAGAGCTGAGATGCCTGGACCAAATAGTACCTTTTCCCCTTTTCACCTAGTCAGCAATGTCGCTGGAGTGGAGTTCCCTTTCCAGATCAACTGGGGAATTTCATTATTGAGGCACAGGTGACCAGTCTCCAGAGATGTGCATTAATGCCTTTTGTACCACCCTTCCCTTTGAGCTTTGGGTGCTAGGAGGTGGATGGAGGCCAAAAGGATGGAAGAAGATGTGGTCCTTCATCACAGAAGGTTTTAATTGGTGTTCCCCATGTCCAAATCCTGCAAGTAGGGACAGTACAAAGAATATTGTGTTATACTGAGTTATAACCAGCTCTCCAAGTATTTGTCACCCAACAGACCTTGTTTACAGAAAAGAATTTGACCCACTAGAATGTGCATGGACTTGCAGAAGATGAGATTAGATTACAACTTTAACTAATACAAATATTAGTCAAGGAGTCCTTAAGAGATTAAAAAAAATATTCCAAGAGATAGCCACATCTAATTATGCTTATTGTCAGAAGTGGGGTACATCCAGAACAGACTTGGGTGCAAGGGCCAGTAAAGAGCCAGCAGTACAAACACTGCTGCTTTCTCATCTCTGCAACTTGAGTAATCGTTCTTTTTTCACACTTAACTTTAAAAAGTTTTGCTCTCATTGCCTAGCATTTCAAGTGGTTTTCTGGGTATACAGATAGAGGAATTGTCCTCATGGTATTAGCTCATAAGCAATCTTTTTGTCTAGAAAACTCATCAGAAGGGATAATTTACACTAATCCTACAACGGAACCTATGAATTGCTCAATGTGGAGAAGGAAATGTGTATCTGTACTCTGTGGAGCAGACAACAGACTTTGAAAAGCAGGAGTCTTGATACCTTACCAAATTGTAAGGTAAGATTGAATCCCCGGTTATCTGTACAGGTGTCTGGGCCTCCCCAGTTTGTTTTAGGGGAGAGCCAGGGAGCATACCATTGGCACTCCCACACAATATATAAAATGTATTTCACTGTGCAGGAGCACAGCTCTCTGGTGCCTGGAAGGTTTCACAGTCATTCCCAGCCATACACAGAGACACAGCTATGGAAGGGCCCTTCCTGGAAGAGCACAGCTAAGGTTCAAAATGCCACCCAAAAAAATCCTGAATGCGCTGACTGTTAGCAGTGAGGACCTGATTCAAATCAACCCATTAAAAAAAGAAAAAGAAAAAGAAAAAAAAGAAAGATTCAATTCTATCTAAACAGAGAGGCAGTGTCTGAGGAGCTTGCCAGGTAGACATCTGCAGGCAAAGAGACAGCAGGAAATGGTGCCTTAGAGAGCTGTGAGCAAGATCCAGGTTCCAGGGGTCCTTGAGCCTGTGTTTCCCTGGGCTCTCTCCCTGGGGTGGCAGTGGGAGGATACAGAGAGCTCATACGGCTTCGTACTGAAGTATTAGTCTGGTAATGGCTTTTGAAAACATTGATTTGGCAGAATGATGGGGGTTTATTTCTGTTTTCACAGAAACCAGGATACTGGTCTTACAGCTTTCATGGCTGTTTTGGGGGTTTTTTTCCTTCAGCAACAGAATAACCTTCAAAAAATCAAAGAAAAGAAAATATTCCATAGTTTTGACCACAAAAGAAAATTTCCAGCTGGCAGAAAAAATATGTAAATTTCCAAGCTTTCCTTTAACAAAACCTTTCCCCTTCTTTGCCATCACCTCTCCCATCAACAATGGACAGTGATTTGAACAGCTTGTGAAAATCACACAGGCTGTGACAACAAGAACACTCTGACGTTTGCAGCACTGCCTTCACAAGGCTGATGTTGCTGAATCGGGTTTTCAGGAGACAGGGTAACAGCCAGTCGTGCTGCCTTGGAGGAAGCATAACCCCAAGCCTGCTCTTGCTACTTCCCCAGGCAGGTTTGGTGGCAGTCTTCATGATGCCTCCCAGCTTCCTCCGGGGCATCCAGAACCCCTGGAAGAGTCCTTTCAAGCACAGGAGACAGAGCATGACTTAGTTCTTATATGTTGGGTGAATTAATTCCAGACCTGGTCCCTTCACTGCAGTGATGCTCCAGGTGTTTTTTTCTGGCAAAGGGGCAGATTCTTTATGCAGGTCTACCTTGTTCACTTACAGAATAAGAAGAAAACAGAAGTTTTTCAGAGCAGACCAATGGCACTTGCCAAAAAGGAAAAAAATTAAGGCTTATCAAACTCCAGAGTTAAATAACATTAATCCTTTGCCTAAGTATTTTTATGTCATAGTTTTTTCTCCCTAATTTAGAGTCAGCAAAATGAAGCAGTTCATGATTAATATAAGGCTTTGGCTTGCCAATCTGTCATTTACCCATGTGATGGTTTTCTCCAGATTTTGGGACATAGGACTTTTAAATAAATATAGATATTACACTGCAATGACACACATTATGATGCCTTCCCCTCACTCAACACAAATCAGTCACTGAAATAATATCTGATACACTGATTCCATGTGAAAACTGTAACCACATACCTCTACATTTACCCTTGTGTGTGAACAGCCCTGTGCCAGCAGCTCCCCTCTGGGAAGCCCCTGGGACCACTGCACGTGCACTAGTTATTATCTGGCATCTCCAAGGATTCCTCGAAATGCACGTGGCTGGCAGAGCACCCAAGTGTTGGCAGTACTGAGGAAGAGCAAAGGACAAGGTGAAAGGACACAACAGGTACTACTCCTTCCTGCTGAAGTGGGTCTTTTTCCATGGCCACTTCACAGCTGAGCTGTCTAATCTGTGGCTTCAACAAATGGAGACTGAGCAAATTATCTTTTGCTCCAAGACCCAGGCACTAAGATTTGAATCAGCTCTTAAGGGAACTTAGACCAGGGAGACCCAGCCTTGTGCAAGCTGGAGATGAGGGAGGAATGTGAAGGACTGAAACCACATCACCTGTCACAACAGGATATATTGCACCAGTCAGACCTAGAGGGAGAGCAAATTCCCCACTGGATTAGCACCTGTTCATAATATCCTTCCACAAAGGCTCCATCATGGCAGGATCCCCAGCCTCCAAAAGCCCTTGCCCCAGGCTGGAACACAACCTGAGTGGCAAGAGTCAGCACAGCTCTTGATTTCTCACAGATACCCTCTGCAAAGCACTTTCTTGGGTGTCCCATTACAAAGCAAGTTGGTGGTAGCTGCGCCTGACTCCCCTGAATCTGCAGAGTCAGCTTGGCCCTGCTCCTCCTTGCACCACACACTGCACAGCAGAGGCAGCCATGGCCACACACTGCTTGGGCCTAGGAATCATTTTTGCAGGGTGGCAAAAGGGGAGTTTGCTATAATTATAAACACACTGCTAAGACAAATAGTTCCCCCGGTGTCGTAGGCACACACTGCAGTGGTTTGGGACATGTAGTTTCTTTGCAAGATAATATCTAATTGTATCACATTCACATTCCTGTGCTGTAGTAAAATGTGCCAGTGTAGCAAGTTTTGACTTGAGCTCTAGGTTTTGACTGAGAACCGCTCTACACTGTTAGTGCCATGGTGTGGCTGCTTGCAGGAACTACATTTCCTATATATCTTGCACTGAAGAAGGAATTCATACCCTTCTGTTTCAAAATAAAAACTTCCGAAATGCAGGCTGCAGCCTGGGAGGTGGGAAATTCATGTTCCTGGTGGTGCAAGAGATCTCAATTTTTCCCTGCCTACCCCTACTCTGCATGAGGTTGAAGTGTTAACATCAAAGTCAGCAGAGATGGCAGTGGCAGAAGAAAGGAGGGAGCACAGGGAGGTGCCAGACCTGGGAAATCTTCCTGATGAACTGCACAGCTGTTGTATTGATGCTGAGTTTTATTTTATTGCGTTTCCTGCTAGGTAAACATTTCTTAAGATAATAATTTGTATGAAAAACAAGAGTGCTAAGTGAAATCACCAATGCAGTGCATTAGATGACTCTTCCTGTACAGACACACAGCTCCACAGGGCAGATCTGAAGTTCTTGGGGAATTCTGGTTGCTCTTGAAGAGGACTATTAGCATCAGCAAGAATAATTCATCTCTTGAGCACACAATTGAAGAGGGTTCCACAGGTGCAGAGAATGCAAACACATCCTCTCATTTTCCTCCCTGGCTTTAGGGACATCTTACTGCTTTTTGGTGATTGTTTTACCCTCATTTCTCTAGCTCAAACTGTGCAGTGCAGCAAGCTGCCAGCCCTAGCCTGGCCAACCATTCTAGAAGAGGCCACATCTGGAAGTGCTTTCCTTCAGCTTTGCAAGACATTGCTCTCCTTCAAGTATTCCTTACAAGGCACCACTCTGAAATACAGTAGGAAGGGGGAAAGCACGACCAGCCTCTGCTCTGCCAGCGCTGCAGCAGCAGTTTCTGCTGCACTCCCACTTGCACTGAGTCCCTGAAGCCTGGCAAACCCTGGGGAGCTCAGCCCACTGCAGCAGATGGAGGAAAGAAGCCTCAGCCCACCACAATGAAGCAGGGGCCTAGACACAAGAGTGAGCTCCCCTCTGCCCACCCTGCCTCATCCATGGTCAGACATCTGCTGCCATGCCTTTCGCCAGAAGGTGGGGTGGGAGCAGAAGAGCTCCCTCCCAAAATCTGGGCAGCATCCAAGTTGAGGCAAAGACAAATGTCACTGACCTTTAGAGCATTCCAAGCCCTAAAGTCTCTTAGCTGCCTTGCACTCACTGGAGAAATTGCTCAAAACCTGTTCTCTTTCCAGTCTCTCCCAAGGGGAAAAAAAATTAGTCTCCATGCAAGTGTGTTTGTTCTGTGTGTTGCTCATTTTATATTTCACAAATCAATGCCAACTTTCAGTCATTGAATCCAGACACTCATGTTAACAATGGATGATTATATTTTCCATCTGAATGTTTTCCCACAAGCACAAGCATTAATTCAAAGTATTCTTTTTGCAAGTAAGAGTGCAGCAATGTATACTAAGATGAAATATTTAACTTGTGCAGATGAAACTGCTTTGCTGGAACCAGCAGAGCCACACCAGCTTACACCTCCAGAGACCTTGGTCCACAGCTGTTTCCCCACCCCTGGGCAGCCAGGATGCTGTGTTTGAGCCAATAGGATTTATGACCATTTTAAATAGAAGTGACTTTCTCATGCGCATCGGTAAACTGCTGTGCTGTTGGACTGCAAGGAGCTGAGTACTTTTCCACTCTTTTTAGCTATTGCTATCAGAAATCATGAGTTAGTCGATAACCACATTCCTCTGAGATGAGTTTGCCAGTGCACTGAAGGAGATCTGTTCACACTGGGAGGCATTGTTTCCCAGGCTATTCCAAACAATACAGAAAACACTGTGTTCTCATTTGAGTACTATGAAGAAAGAGCTCAGTGGAAGGACTTTTAAAGCACTAGCATATGCAAGTCTATAAACTATATTCTTTAAATAAAGAAAAACCCTCTATGTCATGCAGAACTGAATCATGATTTGCTCATGGACTGCATCCAGCATGAGAAATATGGATGAGCTTTGGCTGGGCTCTCTAAGCAACAGAAATAAATACTTCTCTCCCAGCAGAAGAGGGAAAATGAAGAATACTTTTAAAAATCAAACAGAGATTATGCAAATACATGAGTCCCCTTCATTTTTAATAGCAAAACATAATGACAAATTCATTTTAATTGAGTAGGATCAAAATATTTGGGATAAAACCTTGCCCTGACTTAACACTTGCCTCAGAGACCTTAATACTAAGTCAATGCAGAGCAAGGAGATGTTAATCTGTCTATAGTGAACTGAATCAGTTTTGCCAACCAGGTCAGAGGTAGTATTTCGGGCACTAACTTGGTATTGATGCTTTAAATAGCAGCAGAGTGTATATGCCCTTACATAGCACTTGCTGTGAGGAGCTATTCAAATACACATTGGTTTTCAGGTGGCCCTGCAAACCAGCAATGTCCTGGTGGAAAATGAAATAGGGCAGGCTCACCTGTTTGTCATTCCAAACCAGACAGTAAGAAGTGGGTAGACTCTTCATTGTCCAAATTAGAAATGAATGGGCTACATCTACATGCTCAGTCATACCATAGCTCCAACAAGAGATCTCAGTCTTCAGATTTCTTTCCTATCATTCAGCATCACTCAGAACATGCACTCGGTTTTGCATTGCTTGTTCTAACCTCACAACTTACCTACTAAATCTAGCAAATCTCTTTTAGCTTAGAAGTCAGATCGATCAGGCCAGAAAATGAAGAGCAGGAATTTTTCCAGCAGGAGTTCAACACAGTCCAACAATGAAACAAGTTTTTCATGAAGCACAGCATAAAGAGCATCTGAAAGATAATAATTTTCCATAGTGGAAGCTTGAACTATTTCACATACATGACTTGAATCCTTCAGAAACAGAATGATTTCAAACCCCAACTACATTTCTGTCCTCTTGTCCTCTTCCCTTGCCCGCCCCCTCACGTGCAGGCAGCCCCGGAAAAGTCCATAAGAGGTGAATGGACAGATTGCCTTCACTGGACTGCAGTGGGCTTTGCTGCCTGGCCTGACTTGGCCTATCATGTTCCTGTTAATCTTGTGGGAATCTGTGTCCCAAAGAGCAGTTCCAAACTGAGATGTGTGCATCACAGTCTGCCAGAGAAAGTCTCCAGGGTGGATCATGGCCAAACTTAATGCTGCAGCTTTAAAGAAGCAATTTCAGTTCGGGGAGGTTTTTTCTGTTTTGCTTTTAAATCTAGTGCATTTTGCAATGAGCTACTATATGCACCCACAAACATGCCACAGTAAGAGGATGAAGGAGAAGGAAACCAGTAGAGAAGGAAAAGAAATCTAGCAGTAAAACAGCGCTATTTCTCTATTTTAACAGAGCTAAATGTTCCTTGCATATTTCTCCTTGTATGTGTTTTGCAACAGAACCAGGTCTGAGAACAGACTGGAGCATTAATAAAAACCAGCATGATGGCTGCTGGAGTCCAAATCACAAGTGGACACGAGTGGTAGCAGACAATGACCAGCAGTCACAACACCATCAATTTTCTTACCAGACTCACAGTGCTGCTCTAGAGCTCAGGTAGGCAAAATAGTCTCCCACTGTGTCATCCACATGTGACAAGAGAAGCAGTGAGGGAGAGTGTGTCAGCAGTTATCCTGAGTAAGGAGCATTATAAGTTTTCAAACAGAGATCATTGCCCTAAACTCCATAGAAACTTCAGTGGGGATTTGGTTGGGTTGTGTGCCAGAAATAAACAGAAATACTAAATAAATTCCTACAACATGTCAGCCTTATGTAAAATGGTGTAAGTATTTTTTAAAAGGAAAAAAAGTAAACAAAGGAAAAAAAACACAGAAGAGCTGAAGAAGAAGAAATAATCTGCTGAAAGAAAAAATGGTTTACATTTTTCTGTGAGGCTCATTCAAGGTGGAAAAACTAGAAACATGTTGGAAAATGTTTAGAGAGATACTAGATTGATCAAAGCATTTGGCTAGGGTAAGGAACTAAAGGATCTGAGTTATTACTTCTTGGAGAAGTGGTTGCTGGGGAGGAGATAGGAAGATAGAAGAGACAGCCAAAGAAAAAAGACTATTCTTGAATTGTGAGCCTGAAAGGGACCCAGTGCACTGCCTACAATCCATTCACATAACACTTCTGGGCAAAATGAGAAAGAGAAGTTAAGCAGCCCTCCTCAAAGCCCCTGCAGGGTCCCTGCAGTGCTGTTGGAGCTGCCATGAGGCAGCTGCTGACTGCAAGCCTGGTGCTTACAGCCTGGGCCACTTGCCCCACATCGCCACCCCTCTTGGTGACATGCCAAGTCCCTGACCCTACAGTGGGTTTTGGGAGATAAGCTTTTGCAAATCTGTCTGTGACACCTGGAGGTGTTTCCCCTCTAGGCCTTCACTCCTCCCCACTGCCACAGGTTGTTGTCCAGGAGCAGAGCATACTGTGCCTGCAGCATGCCAGCCAAAACCGTGGCGTCCTGACCCCAGCTGCAAAAGAGCTGATGTGTGCCTGAGGGAGTAACATACTTTAACCCATTTTAGCTGCTTGTCAAGCAAACATGAGTCAGATCCCTAACATACCAACAGATATTAAATGGCAGCCAGAGCCTACTAGCAAATGTGACTTCTGCTTCTCATCAGAGTTGAGCCAAGTAGAGTTGAGCAGCTGCCAAAAGTGCAAGTCCCTGCCCTGCCTCTTATACTGGCTCAATTATTCATGCAGATTGCAAATATGGGAAAGCTAGACCCCAAGAAAATTGAAATCACTTAGCTTTTGTTGTTGTGGTTCTTATAGTTTTCTGAGCATTCAGTTACTTGAAGATGTCCAGTGGGAGCACATAGCCCAGAGAAAGGCCATCCTCTCCGTGCAGTCTCATGATCAGTTTTCTTTTGGTTACCTAATTCAGCACAAAGAAGGGTTACAAATACAGCTGGCCACACAAACGCCTGCCAGCCAAGAAAATTGCAGGTGGGATTAGGGAACACAACCACAGCCTTTGGGGAAAAATATCAGCACACCAGACCGTGAGACATATAGGGATCCCTAAGGTGACCTCAGTCAATAGCTCAGAAGATGAGGATGTCCAGGCATCTCCAGAAGGGGAGAAAACAAAACAAAATAAACATGTTTACTCCTGCTTACACTGGGGAACTATTCTCTACAATACTTCCCTTAGGAGCCCAAGGGCAGCCAGTACTGCCAACAGTGCAGCACTTCACGTGTCAGTGGCCACCGAAATGGCAGGGGTGAACCAAGGCAAGAAAGCACAGGCTGAGCTGGAACTCAAGCTGCTGAATTCAAGGTAGGGCCAAACAAACCCTTGCAGTGCACAAGGGCAGTGTAAAATAACTGCAGATCATTTCCACACAATCTTGTGGCAGCCTTGGTAGAGCAATACTGCAGTAGATAAAAAGCTAACAAATTTTTCATATTGAAAGTCATAGCAAATTTTAATCTGAATCAACATCTTTAGGTGATAAGGGACGCTATTCAGAGGATCAAAGTCTCTTCATTTCCTATTTGCAACACTGACAGATTCAGCTGGCACTTTGCAGTCACACGGGTGGCTTGACAATGATTAAGTGTTCATCCCAAGCTGACATAGATATGGAATAAGAAAAATATACTGGCTGTCAATGCACAATCTAGACTTATTTATAATGCAAACCAAGATCCTGTTTTCCTTCTTGATCTATACTAAAACTGTTGCTCAGACTAAGGAAGTCTAGCAACTAATGAATCTAAACCACAGGGGAGGGAAAAAGACTTTAAACAGAATTTATATTTTGAAGTCTGAACGATATGGTATCTCTAAAACACAAACAGCTTTTTATGCTTTTTTTTATTATTATTTTTAACTCTGCTTTGATTTATGTCCAGGAAAACATATTAGGCCCAAGTTTTGGGCCTGAAGAACTTAGAGGAGTCTGAACCAAGAGGCTGGAGTATCTCACCAATAGAGGAGCAGTTGAATAGCCCAGACAGGTCTTGACAGCGCCAGCAAAAGAGAGGGAGGGGGAGGACATCCTTTATTAGCAGCCTTGGAGGACGCTTACCTCGCTAACCACCAGCATTGCACTGACTAAACCACAAATGCGCATTCCCTGCACACCCACACAGGCTCTCAGAACTAGCTCATGTCTGGGAACTGGATTGCCATGAAACGCAGGGTGGACAGGCATGGCGTCAGGACAGAAACCTCTCACCAAAGCACTGCCACCCTGCCAGAGACACGGCTCCCTCTCTAATTTAAAGCAGGCTTTATGTTCTCATGCCTTGTCAGAAAAGGACCCCTTAAGGGCAAGGTAGCTAGAGAGCTTCCCCTCAGTCTTGCCTGATTGGGGCACACAGGGCCACAGTGGTGACAAGTACCTGCAGGGAATTTCTTCCTGGGAAGAAGGAAAAAGGTTGTTTTTATGGAGTATGTCCCATATCCCAGACTGCCCTTTTCAGTAACTCATTAAATGGTCATAGGGAGTCAGCTAGATTTGGAACCAATTTTTTATAAGTGCAAATGTTTTTCTATTACCAAAAGAGAAGAGTTAAATATTTTCAACCACCTGTAATTGTTTGGTAACTCTCCAGGAACTTCCCTCTCATTCCCAGATTGAAAATAAAAAACAGACCCAAAAGATAGCTTTTGCTGCAGTAGAGTATGTTGAGCACTTAACTTTCCTAGCCCCCATTAACCCCAGCCTAGGAGGGTGTGTTCTAATGCTCCTCTACATGAGAAGTCAAAAAAAGTCTCATGCATAAGAAAAAGAAAGGCATGCTGGATTCCCCAAAATGTTGCATTCCAAATAAAAAATACATTGTTTCTTGATCTGAAGGTAAGATTTTTGTATTGAATTAGAGTCCTCTCACTCATCAACTTTTTTAAATAACAGTTTGGTTTTCAGTTTCTCCCTGCATCTTGTACCTTTATACTTGTGGTTACCTATATTAAATCCACTTTTGCATGCTAGTAGATTTGGGGTGATTTTCTTTTCTTTTATGATAGCTTGATATACTGCATCACATAGAGGTAGAACTGCCAAGCCCTGATACCTCCAGAGAACACAGAGGTGGAAAGGACTCCTTTTGGTCCTTTCTGCTTGGCAACTAACCATATTGCATGAATACAGACTGGACCTTGGCAACTGTCCTTTCATTATTAACAAATTAGCAGCTTTTTAATTCCCTCTTTCCTTTTGTTCTGTGTGCAGACACGCACATATGAGCCTGGGGACTTAGACTTTTTCATCTTGACAAATCCTTCCTCCTGCTCACCCCAGTTTTCAACAGCACAACGGGGGGCCAATCAGCAAAGCTTCCCAAGGCCTAGCAAACAAATCTACTTAACTCATTTCCAGTTCAGTCCAGATCTTCATGAGGAAATACAAAACAGCCATGGAAAACAACATCTTTCTTCCGCAAGACCTCTAGGCCACTATTGTCAAGCAAAAATGTGCCCCAAACGCGGGCATTCACAAGCAGCTGTGCATAGCCTGGCTGCTACAGAGGGCATGGCTGCTTTCTGGAAAGGTGCCTGTGTCAAGGGCAGCCTCGGTCCCCAACCCCTTTTCCTGTCACAGAAGCAGCACCAAGTGGCCAATATGAGACCAAGAGGCGGCCACGCAGTCACACCATCGCAGGGGTCACTGGCCTGGCTCTTCCTGCTGTGTCCCGGCCTGGCATCGCTTCAGAGGCTTTTGTGCAGAGCAGACAGGGCTGCTGAGGCTCCCCCTGCGCCGCCATCTGAGGGAAGGGATTGTTTGATTTATGAGATGGGAGGAAAAAATAAAGCTGCCTCCTTGTTTGTCATTTGGGATGAAGAGGAAGAAGAGAGTTCTCTTATTTTTGATAGCTAAAGAGTGCTCACTGCATCTGCTTTCAAAGGGAGGAAAGGAAGTGTGGAGGCTGGGTGCCCAAAGCGCTGTGCCTCAGGCAGAGCCCTCTCCCAGAGCTGGGTCATCCTCAGCCACACAGTCCAGCAGAATGTGGCAGCTGGTGCAGGGCATCCACATGCCATGGATCCCACATCCCGAGGGCCGCTGGGCAAAGGCACCGCAGTGGCCGGGGAGGCCCTGCCTCCTCCATCTTGTGGATCAGCCCTTCCTTTCTGTGGTGTCTTGTGCAAGTCAATGAGGTGCTTTGTTTGATGGGAAAAGCGAAATGTTTGCTTGACCCAAAATGAACTTCAAGGTTTTAAATTCACCAATAAGCCATGACAAAAAATGGGGTTGTGAGTTAAAGCCTCCAATTTATTTTCACATTTATGTGTTGACAGCCAATCAAAAAAATAATCATACATACAATGAAGTTCTGTCTCCCACTTGTTTTTCTCATGAATGAGATTGCATATTTCTAGTTACTGGTCCTGGGAATTTTTTCAAGATTTTATTTTAAAATTAAATGGAAATGCTTGGAAGAAGAGTTAAGATTATACTAAGCACGGATAAGTTGTACTTAGCAACATTGTCCCTTTGAGAAGGCTCAATACTTTTTAATTTATTTATTTATTTATCTGCTACATTTAGCTGGACAGACTCCATATTCCATTACAGTACCGAAGTGATATATTTCATCCTCTAATATACTTCCCAGTTATTTATTCCAATCCAATGTGTTTGTTTAAAGCCAAACATGAAATCATAGAATCATTATTTAGAGCTCATTTCCTCAAGAATCAATGTAATTTTATTCTGAGTTTCTATAAGAGAAAATAATATTTTAAAATGCAAACTTGGAGATACAATGGAAGATGAATTCCATTCATATGATGCAATTAACCCCCAGTATAAATAATCTGTGGTGTATATTGTAATATGATAATGTGAAAGTCCAAAAGAACTCATTCCCAGACCACATCAGAAAATCGACTGAGTCAACAACTGCAGCAGAGAATAACAGGACTAGTTAAAGGAGCAGAGCATTAAAGCAGGTTAGTTCAAACTGTGCAGCATTTAAAATGTCACTGACAAGATTTAATATGACGATTCACACTCAAGCACTACATGAATTCACTCAGAAAAGATTTGGTAAATAAGATCTGAGTGTGAAGAGACAACTAGGTCAACTTGCTATGTCAAATTATTGCATATCGAAGACTGCTCCTGTCTCTGTTTTGCATTATCACCATCAGTTTTTGAATAATTTAAAAGAAAAATTATTTTCTCAACCTATTTGCTTGGGGATTTGTTTAACTTATTATAAGCAATCACATCTGAAGCTCACTTTCTTGACTAAAGATCCTCTGCACACACAGGATGTGGTGAAGTAACAGATGTAAAGAGCTGAAATTATTGTGACAATATACATGTTGTTTCAACTGTTCTCTCTGTTAAAAAAACAACATAGCATTTCAGTAGGATATAAGTGGCTTCACCATATATGTAGGAAGAATGCAAGAATCATATGGTAATAATTACTAGAAGTACATAGTTCCCTTTTTCTTGACAAGAGCCACATGGCTTTTTTTTAATCTATTGTATCACATATATGATGTAACAGTATATCAATGCAAATCAAACAAACGCAAAGCAGCTTTCCAGCTGAGACTCCAGACACACTGAAGTCAGTTAGCTCCAACTTCAGGGTCCTATTCCCAGCTCAGCCCTCAACACTCACATTTTCTCTTTCTAGCTGTGATGTTAAAAATGTGTGGTATAAATCACTAGTGAAAGTAGAGAAACCACCATGACATTTATCACAAATTCCAACACAACAGCAAAAGTGAACATAGGAAAAATTATCTCCCTCCAAAAACCTCCCAGTGTGATTACCTCAGGAAGGAGTTACTTATTGGTCCTTAGCAAATGCAGGGGCTCCCCTCTTCCAATGCAACACCTTCACAATGCAGCTTGCTTTAATATCAACCTGCCACTTGATCCACAGCTTAAGGCTAGAGCATGGAAACAAAACCAAATTCAGCAGAAGGATCAGATCTTAAGGAAGGGTACAGCAGAACTGCACGAAAAAAGCAGCCCATATGAAATGGCTACAGTTCAGACCTGCTAGTTTCCCAGGTGCTCTGCAATTAAAATTCAGTATGGTAGTGTTTTAGAAGCTCATTACTTCAACATTCTTGGTTTCTTTTTGAGACATGCAATATCTAAATGCTGTAAGTATCATAGTCCCATGACACAACACATTCTTCTGGTGTGAGTTCATGGGGTTGGATCAAAATCACTCCAGAGAGGATGCTGGTGGGTTAACTATGTGCCACAAGTCAGTCTGGACATCTGAATGGTTCAAAACTTTGTACATCTCAAAGGGAAGCATGATGTCTGGGATTCCCAGATGTAAGACTACCTTTTGCCCAAGATCTGGCTCCCTGCTCTGCTCCTACTTGCTCACACAGTAATCCAGCATCAGTTAATGAAAGACAATGCCCACCTGCTTTGCAGATCATTTGCTACTTCTGGCATACTCTGGCTTTGTTTTACCTCTTGGGATCTTATTTTCTGAGCACACAGACGAACTCTGAGGTGTTGCCCAACTCAACCACTCCCTGCTCTGCTGTCATGCTGCAGACCAAAATACCAGGTTTGCCCTGCCTTGACCACCAGTCTTGTCCCAGTTTTTGCCTACCAGGAGGCTTCACAATACTCCTCACACAGAACCTGCTGCTCCAGGCACCACCTCTGGCCCTGCCACCTCTGTCCCCATCAGCATGCTCTCTGCATGGGCCACACCCTACTGCATGTCATCCTTTGCCAGGAGCAAAGCCTTCCCACCATGCCAAGTGCCTTGCTGTGACTTCACAGCCACCAACCAGGCTGTGATCAGTGCAGATTCAGCCCTTGTGACACTGCTTAGAACAAAGGTGAAAAGGAGCTGGGTGAGATGTCTACTCTAAGGCAGTTCAGAATACCTTCAAGAAGCTGTTGCACTGGGCCACATCTGGCTCTGCTAGGAAGGGAACTAGAAAAAAAACACCTCCATAGTGCAATACTGCTCATTTCCCACAGCATATAGGGAATCAAGCATCTGCCATGAGCCTTTGCAAGCCAGGACACTTTGTGGCTCGTGCCAGCCAGCCATGGTTGTCATATTAGCTTCCTGTCTTGGCAGCAGCCATTCAAAATGCATTTGCAGGCTGTATCTCTCTGACTCAAGCCTGTACCACCAGTTCTATTGCATTTCACAGAATCAATTTTAATAATCCAAATTAATCCTAATTAATAGGGGAAGCTGTGGCAGCATTATAAAAAGTGAAAGGTATTCTTTACGTTTGAGGTTTGGATTTTGCAGGATACACAGATCCTAATTTCATAACTGTACATTAAAGTCAGACCAGCAAACAGATTAAATTAATCTAGCTTCTGCTTCAATGGACAGAAAAAAGGTTCCCATCATTGTCCCATCAAATCACTTGATTTCATAAATCACATATAAGTAACATGAACATTTATAAATCCAGAAAAAATAATCAAATCTTTCTCAGTCTGTTAAGTCTACAAAGTTTAGATGTGGCAGGAAAGTGATCTAATTTCAAACTATCGTTTGGGTCAGCATATCTATTTACAGTGTTCAATTACATGATCATATCATTTTGCACAGCCTTCTTTATATTGGCAAGCTATAAAAGAGCTTCTTCGAATGAAACCATTGTTCTGTTGCATGCTCTAAGAATAGCATAGGCTATATATGAGGCCTCAGCACCAGGACTGTGCAGGACCTGCCTTGATAAATTCAGAAGTTTCCTATTGCATCAAAGTTCCTTCCTCCTTTCTCTTCCCGGTCTCTCTTGCTCAAATATACCAGACTGTATTTGGGCCAAGCAGCTCCCCCCTTCCTGTTCCCCCATAAGAGCTGCTGGGAGGTACTGATCTTTTGCCTTTTCTTTCCTAGGACAGACAACTGCATTTTATTATTTACAAATTAAAAACACTGCTCCTTTTTTAGCCACTTTTAGCCTTGTCTGTCCCACAACAACAGTACTAGGTATTATTTGCAGGTCAGTATTTTCACCTGCTAGCTAAGAGAAGCAGACAGAAAGCTTCTTGGGGACTCTCTTGAGCTCTGGACCTCTTTTCTCTTTGCCATTGGGTGATGGTTTGCCCACAGCAAAGCAGTGGCACCTTAGTCCCAATTCCATCATCACAAAATTATTGGGAAAGCTACTAGAAAACTTAGTTCAGGAATTTCTGTATTTTCTCACAGTAGTAAAAATATTGTGGCTAATAGAATAAAGATCTTTAAAACAGCTACACAGTTTTGTTTTGCTTTTAGCTAGTGAGAGGATAGAAGAAAGAAAAAAAAAAACACATCTTGCTTTTCTGTCTGGTTAAAGAAGCTCTAAGAACATCAGTGTTGGTGATGTTTGATAAGGCTTATATGGAGGATGATAACAAAAATTTAAACATAAACCGACAGAAAAAAATCTTAGGTTTAAGCCAAGGAGATAACAGAAGAAAAAAGAAATTATGAGAAGAGCAGCAACTCCTTTTTACTCCAGAGATTTTCAACACCTTCCAAATCAGGGTCTCAGTGAAAAAAAAAAGCATAGCTTATCCAGCTCAGAAAGACTTCAGGGAGTCCCAAGGGCATTTTGACCTTCAGACAGGAGATGCTTTAGCAATTTTGCTTTGCTTTCTGCCTGCAAAGGTCTGTGCTTAAACTGTGAGCAAAGCAACTGTGGGATAAAAACCACCCATGTAAAGTTTTGGTATCTCTAAGGCTTTACTGGTGCTTCTCAAAAGCCTCCTAAAGAAATAAAATGTAGGAGGGAGGGCAGTTCAATTCCCAGATGTCACTTGAGGAAACATGAGACGAGCACTTCTTGCCAAGATCCAAAAGGCCTGAGAGGCACCTGGGAAATCAGCTCAGGGAGTCACCAAGAGGTTAGATTTCATCACAGCAAATGACCAGGGGTTATGTAAGAATATTTTTTCAGATTTGAATATGTGTTCAAAACTATGCAGGCTGCTTCCATGCAATTTCTTCTAATCTAACTCACTCTGCATCCCAAACATGCAGACAAAGAATACAGCAATCTGGCACAAGCTGCTCATGAGAGGGAAGAAGACCAAGTTGCTCTTCATCACATTGTACACTACTATCCCACTCTCTCTTGGCAAATACTTCAGATTGTGGCAAATGCCATGGGCAAGTGCTTGAGAGACTGACACTCATTTTATTTCAGTTTTAAAAATTCTATCCACATGCTCCCTGAAGAAATCCCTCCTAGAAAGGTTTCATATAAGCTGACAGAGATATTTGTTTAAACCATGTTAGTTTTGGCTTGTATCAGTCCCTCTGGAATTATTTTGGCCAGGATTCTCCGTTTCTGAGAATCTCACAGATAGTATTACAAAAGGGAGATTTCTTCAAGCACACACTCTGATGCACTGTGGGGACATTTTTAAAAAATCTGAACTCTCTGGAATATTAAACATATAGAAATATATTCTCCTTTCAAGTACCATCAAGAAATAGAATCTCCCTTCAAGTACCATCAAGAAGTCTTTATACTGGATCAAAGAGGATCTTCTGAATAAATAAATGGAGCAAACTTGTCTGATAGAGCAAATAATAGCTAGAGCACTTATCACTTTACCAGGGATTCCCCTTTCACATGCTTGAAAATTCTTCATTGATTAATAACATTAGATCATTATTTAATCAAGAGTGTTCTCTCTATCCTCAAACAGTGCTGGTCTTTTGTGTTGCAGACAGTGCAAAGAAATATGGTCCAAGAATATCTAAGAAAATAGAAAGAGGTAAAAGAAAAGAGTACTGAAGATATTGTTTCAACTGAGGTCTCTGAAGCAAGTGATGAAATGCCCCACAAATGTGAAGAAGTAAAAACTGGTTTTCAGAAAGGAGGTCACCCTGGTTTTAGAGTGCACTGAAGTACTCCAGTTACTTTTCTGAGAAGTCTATTTTGGCTTTACTATTAACAGCACCCTGGATCATTTAGCCTTTACATTGACTTCTGCCAGGTTTTAATTACAGTTGCTGTACGAGGCTGCATGCAAAATATAACATGCAAACATGTTATCTGGAAAAGCTGAAATATAGGTGAGTAACATCTGTTTGAGCAGAAGGAAGACACAATTTGCTGAGAGCTGCAAGACAAATCTGTGACAGAGACAAGCTTAGAAGACAGGCATTCATCATGTCTAAGGACACATATTTATGATGGTGGCTACTTGCTGAATTAGGAAAAAGAAGAGATGGACAACAAAATCATTCCATTAAAACTAAGTGTAATGCCTGATTTGGTTATCCAACTACAAAATCATCACCAATGTAAAATGCATCAAGCACTGGCACACTGAAAGATAATGAGCAATAAAGAGTGATGTGAGACATGATTATGCTAAGTCATCTGGATAACATGAGAGATATCATAATTCATTGTCATCCCACAAATAAACTGCAAAGCTGACTTCATTTATACACACCTGTAATGTCATCAGTCTCTTAAATAGCCAGTGCTGGTAAAATGAAGTTTCCACTCACTTTGAGCAAGTGCCACCCTCCAGATACAGGTGTACATTTCAGTCCACTCTGCCCCACTCTGCTCACACAAGCATCCCAAATAAATCTAGGAGGTGTCGACTTCTAATCTTAATGTCTCTGGCCAGTTTACTGTAGCTTAAGTAACTCTTTAACATGTGTGGATGGATAACATAGCCTCTGCATTTTCTTCACAAAAAGAATTTTATATCCTCAAACAGTGGAGATAATTTTGTTTGATAGAGCACCTTATGAAAATGGCTTATCATTTTATAAAAAAGAAATCAAATGTCATTAAGAAAAAAAAATCCTAATACTAAAAAAAAGTCTGATTTTTAAACAAAGATAGGTGAAGAGAAAAAAAAATCTTTGATGGATAAAGCCTCTATAGAAAAGGCTAAAAAATACCCAGCATTTAAATTAAAAAAAAAAAAAAAAAAAAAAAAGGTCCAGAGGAGGCCTTAGAAGTCTTTATGCTATAAGGACTGACTGCGCAGCATTTATGACAGATATTTCTCAGACTTGCTTTTAAAAGCTTTACCACCTTCAGGCAATCTCTTTCCATATTTCGCTAACCTTTCCTGAGAATATATTTCCTAATACATTTTTCCACTGAACCTTCCTGCCTAAATATCTTTTTTTAAATATAGCTCCATTACTTCTTGTCCTAGCAACACTGAATGTCTAACAATACCACATTGCCTTTTGTTCTGCAGTAACTTTTTATTTGTTTGAAGATTATAACTACGTTTTCCTTCACTCCTCACAGAAAAGTGAACAGTTTTGCTTTCTCTGTCCTTCCTCCTATTTTAAGTACATCTCTAGCCATTTCCATGGCAGAGGAAACTGTGATCTCCATCTGATCTCTATATTTCTTAAAGTATTTAACAATGTGCACACTGCTCCAGAAGAGGGTTCAAAGGAAGGATCATCTCACCTCTGATGTACGTCCTCCTTGGCCCAGCTCCCGTCACAATGCTGCTTTTCCCCCAGCAGCTGGGCACAGATTCTTACTAGGCATCTTACCTTTTAATTCACTCAACAAGAGAGCCTTCCCCCTGGAAAATACCACTTTCCCTGCTACTGATCACTGCACCCAAGAAGGGATTAATGGTTGTGGCCATACTGCGCTACAACAGCAGCAGAGAGATTTGAAGGCTTTACTAGTGCAGTAGCTCATTCACAAAACCGCTTACTCCTCACTTGCTAGCAGTGTAGGAAACAGATTTTAGGCTTTGATCAGGAAATTTTCATGAGCTGGAATTAGGGGAGTTATAAACACATTTCCTTCTCTAGGTTTTCTCCATACAGTTCTCCTTTTTCTGCATTCATTTTGGCTGCCCAGTTAAAAAGGAAAATTATCATTAATATGCATGCACAGAATAAGAAGCAATCATGTCACTGAAATTGTGGCCATCCACATAACACACACACCCCAAAAAAAAAAAAAAAAGTGAAGAAAAAAGGAAAGGAAAAAAGGTCTTTCATATACAAGTCTAATTGAGAAACATTGAGAAACTCACCCCATAGTTGTGAAGGAGCAGCATATCAGCGCTTAGTGTATCAACTGGGTGCAGAGAGACAATTCTTTTGTGCACATTGAAGGTTTCACATTTAAAAAGTAGTTCATGGTTCTTTACTACCTCTATCCACAAGTAATTGAATTACATTTCTGCTTTTGTTACAAGCAAAGGGAACAGTTCAGAAATATTTTCCATATTAGATCTCTAGAGAAACAAGAAGAACTGCTCCTACAATTGTGCAAATCAGTAAACACTTTCAGTGTTCAGGCAGACAAAAGCACCAAGGAAGCCTTCTCAAAGAGACAGTAAGGTCTGGGACTCTACAGCTACAGCTGTTCTCTTGGCCATAACAAAAAGGTAATGTCACCCCATAACATCTGAGAACAAAAAGGAAATTCATGTCACTGACAGCATTCACCCATTCTTTCATGCAACAATCATCTGTAAAAATGTTTAACCACTGTCACAGAGTTCTTTAGAGCTCTTTGCAGATATTAACAATGATGGTGAGATTGTGACAAGAAAGGAACAGAAAGTAGATCTGCAGAAGTGAGGAGAGCTCCCTCTCAGAAGCCTTTCATTATCATATGATGCTTTCTGGTGATCACCTCTGATTTGTTCAATCAGTGTCTTAATCATGCACTTGGCACCAAGAAAAGAAACTACCAGCAATATTAACAGGGTTATCCAGGATTGGGGATGGAAGTCTCTATTGTTTAAAGCAAGAGTTAGACAGTATTACCACATGATCCCTTCACTCAGACTCTTTGAAGTGTTATGAAAACATTTTTAAAGCAACATTTGCCACAGGGTAGTCACTCATGTTATATCTGTCTTAACCCCTCCTCTTTCCATCTGTGAGCACCTCATTACCAGTGGATAATACTGATGCTGTAATACCACTTTCCCTTGGGAAGAAAATAATAATCATCTGTGTCATTTGAGAAGGATCCTGCTTGGGCCTCTATGTGCAGGAATGCATAATTATAAAGCATGTCTTACAAAAACATTTGATTTTGTTCTGTTCTTAGTTCAGGAAATGCAGGTACAGTGTGTGATCATTTGTTTCTAGTTAGAGCTTTGGATACTCTTTTGTTTGCAAAAAGAGCAAATGCATCTGCCCATTAAGACTGAAAATAAACTAAAGATTTCAGTAAATGCAACAACAATATTGTTGTTACCAAAGTATTTCTATTTGTCCATAGAGTACGATAAGTATTACTTTCACTAGTTTCATGATTCATCTCTGTTTTCTCTTCTTAGAGTTTTACAAGGACTTGTGTTGTAATATGTTTTATCAGAAAATGGCCTGTTCAAAGCAGCTTGAGAAGTCAAGGCTGTGAAAAAAGCACAGAAGGAAAGACTGCAAATGTCAACAAATGGAATGAAATCTTTGTACGCAATGTACTCATCTGTATTTTAAAGAAAATTTCTCAAAGAATTCTTTCAGTTTTGGTCTTGGCAGATGATACCATTAGCGCAAAGGAGGTAAAATATATCTGAGATCTGCAGAAGCAAATAATGAGTCCCAGTCCTGTTCAGGGAACTTTTGTTCTGTTTCCTTTGCCTGGAAGACTACAGTCCCTCAAACCCCCTAAAGGTAGATCTTTGTTTATAGCACTTTTCAATCATGGAAGATTTAAGCTATATTTTCCCCACTTTCTCCCAAGTTGTTATTGAAGCCTCCATCAAGACTATTTAGGCAAAAGAGTAACACTTTTGCAGAAGCCCAGCTGCAGGCTACGGGTTCTATAGCCATGCTCTGAGCTTCCCATCAGCAAGACAAAACATTACCCAATTCCAGCCACAACAGAGCACCTCCATTACTCCGCATCTGCCTTTTTAGGAAGGCATTCTCTACTCCAAAATCTGGTTTTGTTTTCCTTTGCTTTGCTGTTGAGATCAATGAACTTCAGAGAAATATAAAGGTAACCTCCAAATACTAACACAGCCTTAGCTGGTTGGTCTTCTTGTGCAACGGGATGTTTCATGCAGTTCCCTGTTCCAGCTCTATTTCCCAAAACTCAGGAAGAACAGCCTCTGAAGGGCAATATCCAGCGTGTCCAAGCCCTGCCTCCAGACAAGAGAATGAAGGTCACCCCCCTGAGCCAAGTGATGGAGGATAATGGCAGAGCGGAACAGGCTGAACCAAAGTTATTTTTAAACTTTATCATCAGGGAAGTTAAATCACTGCACTTAATGCTAGCTGTTGTCAAGATTAACTATGGTATCGTGGGAAAAAAAGGGCTAAAGTCACATAATAATTACATGCACTTTGATGTTTATTAAGAACAGCTACTCTTGTAAAATTATAATGCTGTATTCATAGATTGGAGCTCCAGTTCCATGAGCACTATTGTAACATTTACTGAGATTAGTCATTTTGTTAATGAAACATACAATTGGAATATGCTTTTTTAAAACACTTTATGTACAGACCTCTTAGGAGCGTATGACTAAGCTGATCTCACACATCCACAACAATCACCCTCACTTTTTTTACTGGGGCATGTGTACACAAACATTTTAGTTTTTGACAGCTAAGTGTGCTTCTACATCTATGTAAGACTGTTTAGAGGCAGTGAAAATCCCACTTTATTTGAAAATGGCAGCAAGTTTCAATAAATAAATTTGTCCACTACATCTGGACTGGACAAGTTTGCAGAGAATGTACACATAAGACAGAAATCAAGAAGTTATATGCATGAAGAAAAAGTATTCATCTATTAATATTCTCATCAATACAAAGAAGCAACTGGAGAAGGTGGCAAAAATAACTCTTCCCTCAGCTTTCTCCTACTGGACCAGAACCTGCAGTGACCAGGTAAATTAGGTGTGCTCATTACATACTAACCCCTGCTGTCACCATAGGTGGATGTCTTCCAAGCTTTTGAATACTCATTACACAACACCCTGGAGAGGCAGCAATTGCTGTTATTATTCTTTTCTAGATGAAGACAGAAGCAGACCAAAAGGAAGAGCCTAATCTGAATGAATAAATAAATAGTTACTTAGAGCAATTTGGGAGAAATCTGTGTTTGCAAGTTCAAGCAAGTGATCCATAAGATCTCCACCCTGCTGCTTAAACTGTGGGGTGTCCAAACTCTCATCAGTCAAATAAGGCTCAGGCTCTCATGCATTTTTTGAGCATTTTCAAACTCTGCCTGTGAACTGGGTTAAGCTTAGTCCAAAACATTAGCCCAGCTGAGCACAGAATGGGATACTAAGTTCAACCACTTTTCCCATTCTTGCTAAGTACATACAGAAGCTGCACTCTCACCTGCCACGTTCAGCCTTGAAAATTGTACTACTGGAAAGAGAAAGGCAGCTGAGCTGGTGTACAGAAAGAAATAATACAATATCCAGAGTAAGTATAAGGCCAAAGAAGTGGACATCTGTCCAGTACTGAGTCCTGAGGTCATGTTTGTGTGTCCTGTTCTGGTTAATACAAGATGTATAAAGGACAAGTTTTAAAAGCTGCATCTGAGATGAACAGTTAGATACACTGTTCTGGACTGTTTTCCAGAAACAGCTTTTTTTTTAAGTAGAATTCAGATATCTCCACTGACTTCTGCTTGTGTCAGAATCATATATTTAGAAAAGGAATTAATAGGAATGTATGGCTAAGGATGGCTCTGGTGAAGCAGAAGTAAGAAAACAGAAGGGTGACTATTATCTACACAATTCCCAGTCCAAAGCCCCCAGCAGCTGAGAAAATTGTATTCTACAAGGTAGCCAGAGATGCAGGGTAGTGCAGGATTACAATATTTCTGCTTTGTAGATAATGCTGATGAGGAAAAGCAAATGTTTTCTAATCATTACAAGCAACACTTTTCAATCTTCTAATAAATAATACTAGAAAAAGACAAAAAGGGGATTTTATTTTTGGCTTTCATACTTGTTCACTTCTAATTAATGGCATCTTAATTGCTCACTTTAGGAGAGCAGGAAGTCAGGCATCAAATCTGGTTACATATCCAGCCTGGGATGAATTCCTCAGCAAGTCACAATAGACAGAGCAACGGGGCAAGACAAAGCAGATTGTCTGTCATACCTCACCCATCATAGTGGAAATTTTATTGTTTAGAGCTGACAGTTTGTAAGCATCACATTCAGGATACAACTTCATTTTTTTAAAAGTCCCAGTCCTAAAGGCCATCCAGCTGCAACAGCTATATTGACAGATGAGCACTGTTTACATTCCTTGAGCAGAACGAGATAATACAAGAATGTAAAAAATTCAGCCAAATCTTCTGAAGAGAATTCCCTCCTTTACAAAACATCTGAATTCTGAGCAATGGGATTTTCCGTAACTGGAGAGTGCAGTTTTCCATTTTCCACACTTTCAGGCAATCTATTGGCTGGTCTTGCCCTACTATAAACACAGTGGAACATTTTTTTAAATGACATCGCTTTAGCCAGATACTTTGTTAATCTCCTATTCCGTTTCCTGGGCAGCAACTCTGAGGAATAATAGATGAGTTGAAAAACCCTTTCAGTTTTGACATGAAAGACTTGTGATTTTCTTCCAGCTGAACTAAGAGAGTGAGTACAGTAGTTTTCTCACAATACAGTACTCTGTTTTAAAAAAATATAATTTTTCCCTTTGCCCTCATCTCTTCAGCTTGTACTTCAAAAGAATGTTCATATTATTAAACATTGTGTTGATATTCTGGTTGAAATCATAAATGTTTGGGAACAGAGGCACAGTAAGAATGATATTCCAAAGGAAAACATTTCAGTTTGTAGTACATATTCAATACAAGCACTTATATATGAGGAATTTCTTTTTCTTTCATTTTTTTTCTTTTTTTTTAATGTGATAATATTAAAAGTTGGCAAAACAGAATAAGGGTGAAAAATTGTTACTGTAAATTTATACATTCTTATATAAGGGTTAAATTCTTCCCTTGCTGCTTTGACTTCAATGGAAGTCAGATCTGGCATTCAATGTACATCCCATACTCTGGGCAGAAGAGTGCAAAAATTGAAATGCACAATCCAAAAAACTTTAAGCACTGCTTATCCTACATATATTCATCTCAGAGATTAATATCTACCAGCCTACACAAGAGCAATTAAATCTAAATTCCTAAATGAAGATCATTTGGCAGAGGAGATTACAAACATAACATGGGTCATTTCATCTCTACTTTGCTGTTTCACATACAGTCCAAGCAAGTACAGAACAGGAAGAAATCATTAGCAGCAGACATCTGCTGGTAGATGATCTCAATAGAGCTTTTTCTGGACAGACAAACAAACTGGGACAGAGGAAAGGTGAGGAAGAGAAGTGTTACAGGCGAAGCAGCAGAAAATACATACAGTAAAAAACTTCCTGCCTCTCAGAGAAAAGTCTAGAATTGTGCCATCACTTCATCCCTAGTGCCCTTACCAGAAGCTGACAGGCAAAAATCCACAGGAGCAGCTGCAGCACTTTAGTGGGAATTTTAGCTTCTAATGCTTTATGCATTTTTTTACAAGCAAGTCTATCTTTAAAAAAGGATTTCAAAGTTACATAATAAATAGGTTTTCTATATTAGAAAGGAAGACAGAAATTATTCTGTTTATGTGCACATGTTGTTTTACAAATCAATCTTTCTGACACTTCATCAAGACTGTCATCATATATCATGGCACTGCTTTACATTTAAAGGAGGAAAGGAAGGTTTTACTCTTTAAATGAAGGCTCTACCACAAATAGGCATGACTTAGGTGAGAGCCAATTTCAACTCTCATTGCTAGGCCAGCAAGCTACAGCCAAGAACAAAAGATATGTCATGCTGGGGAAGACAGATACTTAATAAGTACTTCTTAAGAGAGCCCCTTTCCTGGGAATGTGGATGGACACTTTCGTGTTTCACTGACAGCAAAATAACCTACACACATACATGAGGTTATGGCAATACACTGCTAAAAGCAACAGATCTCAATGACAGCTAAAATCACAAATTCTTAAAGTGAGAGAAGTCTGCAGTGGAATGAGACACTCTAGATTGTAAGCTGCTTTTCCTTTCTTCCGCTTAGATTTTTTTAAATGTTCATTCAGATTTCTAGGTTGCTGGATTGTCTTTTAATGTCAGAGATCAGGTAAAGAACACAATCTACAGTTCAAGTATTCATTTTGCTTTTTCCCAAATAACAGCATTAGGGTAATCAAAGCCACACAGCATGGTTGTAAAGTTCAGGTAGAACCAAACTTAGGAACAACAAGAACAGAAAAGAGTTAATATCAGTCAATAGCAGGCCATTGTTTCCTTTTTAGGAATAATTGTTTGAACTAAAACTTCGGGCCAGTTCTGTGAAAACATCTGTTCAAGAACCTCAGTTTAAATTAAGTCATCTCAGTATATACAAAGAATGAATAAAATTACTCCACAAATAAGCCAAATACTCTTTATTGGTTACAAATATTTAGTTAGTTCCATTCCAATTCTTAAACAAGAAGAACAGATCCAGAACTTGGAGAAGTCACAAATATGTTCCTTAAAATATTGCTGTAAAAGAGAGGATGCAGGAACATTATGACTGAAAAGTTAGAGCTTATTGTTCAGTTTAATTAGAATTTAGGCTGATGAAATGCGCATAAATAAGCCTCGTTAGACTTAAGGAGATAATCATAAGTCATTCATAACAGATTTTTCTGGGGATATTCTTCATCCCTCCAGTTTAACAAACTTCTGGTCATGTTCCACAGTGGTGCAGAGGTTCTTCAAGGACACAGCACAGGACAGTGATTTGTCATAAAAATTTTTATTAATAACATAAATCGTAAAAGACATCATTATTGTTATATCTGAATCAAATTAGAAGAATGAATTATTCCCCCATTCCACCCCAAAGGAAAGCATTAGATATCAGACATGTTGTGGTAGGCACTGTTACAATTTGTTACAAGCTAAATCAAGTTTAAAACCACTGTGTAGACAATAGCTCAGTTGTCTTAATATTAATCAGGCTTCTTTCTTTTAAAACAGTTCTCATTCTATTTTCTGTTTGTTTGTTCCTTTGCTGTGATTGTAAACAGAAAATTGCAGTTCAGAACACTCCATTTAATACTGTTACGAACTATAAATGAAATTAATGCAATACAAAACTTGTCATATAGGAAGACTTGGTTATCATAACATGCATTGCCTACCTCATACTTTGCTTGCTTGCACCAAAAGGAATTGATTCTTTTTGGTACTGTTTTTTCTTTTTCTGAGTGGCAACATTCCCTAACACTTAGCACTGCTTGATTTGTAGGAGTGAAGTAGCACAACACAGGGATTGATGGAAGACTGCCCAATCCAAGTTTCATTTTCATTTATTTCTCTAATTATCCTCAGCTGAAGTGACCCAGTCTCTATTTTTTGCCGTTTTGGGCTGTTCTGTCAGCAGCTGATCTAGCAGAGAAAGAGCAGAACTGCGGAGCATGAGGAGACCGGACCTGCTGCCTGCTTCACAGAAAGTGCTTGCAAAGCCATTTCTATATTTTAACCTTTTTCCTATCTTTTGATCAGCAGTTTTTTCTGCATAAATTGTTTGTATGCTCTCCTTTTTTGAAGACATCTGCAAACTATAGCCACAAGGTGGGTTAGAGAGGCTTGGAAAACCCTGAAAAAGCAGTTTGCAGAACAGCATGAGAAGGTTTGGGAACATGCTTCCCTAGAAAGGGGCAGTGCCCTTCTGGCCCTCTACCCCCTGCCTGCATGGGCCTGTAAGCTCCCTTTATGCCAAGACCAGTACTTGTGGTGAACCAGACCTGACCCAGCAGAAGGAAAACCCAAGACACATAACTACAAACAGTACAGAAAAGCTGAAAACAAGGGTCCAAACATAGTGCAAGGGGGGAACACAGGACCATGTCTCCCAGCAGACACAGCCTTGATTTAGCCTTAAACCTCATCCTCGGGTAAAATAGGCCAAGAATGTGTCTAGGATGTAACCACGAGTAGGAAAGGGTATAGGCTTGGCTGAGGTGCAGAAGTCATTTTGCCATGTGCCTCCACAAAGAGGTCACAGAAACCAAACACAGCCCCAGCTGACGGGCTCCATCAGCCTGGCCAAGCCCAGGGTGGGGAAAGTGGCCAGGCAACAGGGAGCCACAGGTGCTGTCCATGCTCCCTGGTGCAAGTGGGCAGTTGATCTGATCAGAATTTAAGTTCTTTATACCAACAAAGAGCTTGTCCTGTCACTGCTGTATTTTATAACCAGCTATGCCTCTTCCGTTGGCCAGCAATGCCTTGCGCAGCATTGGACTGGCACTGCTCCCAAATAACTCGACTCTGGTTTCACATTCCTCACCTCCACGTTCACGCTGCCCAGTGGTTTATTTTACAGATTCCCTGGCCTCAAGAGGCGGCTATCAAGTTCCTCCACCCTGACCACAGCCCTGCCTCCCTGTCCCTTCTCAATAGGGCTTTTGTTGGCTGCCACATGGGGGTCAGTGGTGGCACCTGGGAGCACCTCCTGCCAGCAGTCCTGGTGCCTGCCTCCCCAGCCCCTCTTCTGAGAGCCACCAGTGACACGCTGTGTGGCTTCTCCAGTCACACACTGGACAGGACCGGTGTGTATTTCTGCTCCACACAGAGCCCTCAGCAACCAGAGAAACAAACTGCAAGACACTGCACAAAGCCAGTATAGCTTCACCTATAATGTGCTTTTACTGCAGTCAAGGATTTCCAAGGAGGAAAATATTCCTTCAGAACAATGTATTTTATTCCTTCAGGATGATCTGGCTGGAGGACAATTCCTTTAATCCTAGTCCATCTTCCCACTTCTGTAAAAAAAAAAATACCATTTCTGTTAATCTCACAAAACTGCAAATCCAAGATTACATTGAATTAATCCTGTAAAATGGTTTACCACGATCAAATTACATGACTGGGCCAACAAGAAAGCGACAGTTATTAAGACCTTCCCCAGTATCCTGATTACAGGGCAGGTAAATGAGAAAGGCAGCTCTGTCAACAGGTGTTTCCAAAAGACGACACTTTCTATCCATCAAGTACTGTAACAAAGCCCTAATCCTTCATTAGTGTTACTGCAGGCTCCCAGAATGTAAATCAGTAACAAAAGCCCTGGGTTGTTCTGGGCCCAAATTCTGAGTTACCCCGAGTTCTGCAGACCATACAGAGAACTTTGACTTGGCAGAACTCAACTTGCTCTTACCCCCCATTCAAAACGCCCTGTGATGGTGCAGAGCCACCTGGTTCTCTAACTCCTGCTTGCAAATTCAGGTCACATGTCAGGGGACAGACCTGTGGAAAGCAACAACTGAGTACAATAGGGTTGAGCCCATCATGAATAGAGACCTAATGGGTAAATATTTGTGTACCTGTACCTTTCTTAAGGGCTGTATTCAGTTTGCTCTTCAAAGAGTGTGTTGAAACAGTGCCGCCTACCCTCTATTTTTTCCCATTAGAGGCTACTATTACCCCTTTGGGCCATAGTCCTTAGCTAGTGTTCAGGCTGTTTTTCTTGAGGAAACTGAAGATTGAAGTGTGTACAAACAGGGTAGCAACCCTGTTTATTTACTGAAAATGGGCATTAAATTGTATTTCTCTTAATCATCAAACAGCAAGAAGGAATTTCTTTGCTCTTTATTTCAAACCTTTTATTCACCAGCCAGCACTTCACCCAAAAAGCATGACCTTTTTCCTTGTTATTTTTTCCCCTTCCAAGGCCCCATTAGTGAAGCTCATTTGACCATTCTTGGCTTTCTTCAATGGTCTCTGCCTCCTTCTGTGGTATCCCAGCTGCACTGCCTACACACCATTTTATCCAGCTCACACCCAGACATACCCCATTCCTTCCTTTTATCCTCTTCTGAAACGCTTGCAGTGATCCATCTTACCTCCCAGATGGCCTCGAATGGATTGTGTCATGGCCATCAGCCTCTATCTTTTCAGGACTTTTACATTTGTTCTAAGGCAAATGCGACTTTTACAATCATCAGCTTCCAGGAGACTTTTGACAGCTTCCTCCCCAATGATGCACTCATTTCCACCAGGACTCTGGAGTACACCACAGAGAGAAGCTCCTACCTGTGCCTGCACATGCTGTGTGACAGTCACAGCATAAGAGTGGTGGCCTTGGCCAGTTGAAGGCAAGGACTGCAAGGCTCCTGGTTTCTAGGCACTGCTTCATTTCCTTCCTGCTACAAGTGAAAAAGAGAAGCCTGCAGCATTTGCAGAGCATGCTTTTATCACTGCAACATCATGGAGGAGGGCAACCCAGGAACTTCAGTCCCCAGGCTTCCCACAACTGGAATAGCTTCACTGTGGCATCATCTGTCACCTATTGGTATCAGACAGCATCAATATCTTACTTTCTTACTTTAAACTGCTCCAATATTGTAAATGTTGTATTATCAAGTAAATAAGAGATACCAAATTCCTTTTAGAACAACTTGACTATATGTCAAACTCAAATTGCATTCAGTTTAGTCACAGATTTTTACTGTCAGTGGGAAAGTCTGAGATGAGAGTTAATGCTGGTTTTCCTGTATCCCGAAGAGAAAGCTTCCCTCAATTTCCTCAGCTTACCAATAAATTACAATTCTTGTGAAGGCTGCACAAAACCCTCCTCTCAGTAGAATCAAAATGACGCATTTTCATTGATAGAATTAAGGAAAAAAAATTAAACACCATATTGTCAATACAAAACTAGATCTCTACATCAACTTGTTCATTACCCTCAAGTACTGCCACCAAAAAATATGTTACAGGGCAAAAAAATATATACAACAGTGATGTAAGGGTCCTGCTTTCCAGTGGTTGTCATAAGCATGGAGATTTCTTCTATAGATTTCTTCACAGCCCAATGTTTCTTCTGCACTCATTGCTGCTGTCTCTCAAGATACTGCTACATGCCAGTTGCCTACCTGAAATTTCACATGAATTGCTGAATCTTGCTCTCCACTATTTTCTAAAATGCAGAGTGGCTACAAACTGCACTTTCTAATAAAAGAAAAAATTACTTTTTGAATAACCATCCTGAACTCAGCCACTGGAAGCCATGTTACTTGTGATAATTTATGGTTAAAGGAACTACAAGTATTTCTGTTCACCCTCGATCAACATAATGCTCCTTTTAGGGCAACATATAGGCAGAGTTCCATTAATTAAAGCTATTCCCCACAGATATATTTCACTTCTGTATTTATTTCATTTCACACTCTGTTTTGTGCTTTCTCAGGCTGTAGTACATCTGTTCAGACCCCAAATCATGCAGTGTGGGAAGTATGCCTAATGAAGGCAGAATTCCAGGGATATCCTGAGAAATGGGAAACAAAGCACAGTACCTTGGTAGTTTCTGTTATTGTTTGGGCTTGATTTGAAGATGAAGTTGCAATCTTTTGATCATATATACTGTAAAATGTTATTGTACAGCCATAAATACTTTTTCCTGCCTTAAGAAAAATTATGGGCTATTTTCCGGATGCATTGTAGCATAATGGGCATGGCATCAAAAGACAAGATCAATGAGTACAGGAAAAAGCATGGTTTTGTTGTTTTTTTTTTTTTAATAAGTTAAATAACTTGACAAGTTTGAATGAGAATGTGAACACATCTAAGGTAAGATTTTAATACAGAAGTGGTCAACACACTGTAAGGACTTTGTTCCTTTAACAGATGCACCATCAGATATGTGAAATATCCCAATTTTGACAGAAAAGAATGGACTAAATCCTCATCTCAGTTACTGACTGGCTTCAGTTCCCATGGGATGGAATTTGGTGTGGTGAATTTAACAGGAAACAATAGACCAAGCAGTCTCATTGCCTGTAAAAATTAAACACTGTATTTTCATAACTTGGGAGTTATGTAAGGAATATCTCAGAGGCACAGTTGTAAGAGCTCCACATTCTGCAAGCACTCTTTGAAGGATAAGGCCAAATGATAATTGCCTCCAGAACTTGGGAAGTATACAGATCTCAAATAATTACAACCCCCAGAGCATGATAATCCCCAACTGCGTGAGCAGTTTGGAAGTGGTTTAATGCACTTTTGGAGAGAAGACGTGGGGGGAGACGGAGCAGGGAAGGGAGGAGGCCTTTGCACAGCCAAGTTTAATCATTCTTGCTCTATGTGCACATGCTTGTCCTTAAGTAATTAACCACCTTGCTCCCCTGAAAGTCCCTAAGAGTAGAAGTAGGCCACTTATACCCCTACCACTCCCATTCACAAGATTAAAAGCACCCCAGCATTTTCAGGAGCAGAAATTGAGTTGCAACCACCTTCAACTTCACTGTATTAGCTGCTTTTCCATCAGCAAAAATATGTACACTTTGGTCATGCAGGACAGTGAAAATTGCATACACACCCTTCTATGTGTACATTGGCTAAAGGACTTCTCAGCTCAGAGTGCTGTATCCTATTTATAACTAGCTCCTTTTAAATTTAATAAAGTACACATATTTGAAAAAAATTATGAAAACATTCATCCTGCTGAGCGAGGAGCTCTCATGGCTGGTGAGGACTGGGAACAGGATATAGGGAGAAAAATTCTAAACATCCCAGTCTTCATCTTTGTCTTGCTTGGTAATTCTTCCCAGACAATTGAGACATCAGACCTGTGGCTTTAGGGCCTCCTGTGTTCTACTTCATGTTTTCCCTAGGTTCAGAGCTAACTTGCTCAGTGACTGGAAAGCGATAGTGGAAGAAAACTGTAAAGTGAGATTTTGAAGAAGGATTTGAAGACTGCAAGTAGAAAACAGAACTGACTGGAAGGTAATAGGAATTGGGAAGAAACATAATAGCAAAGAGATTTCTGTCTGCAAGCCCTGAGTCCCAAGAGAAGAAGATTTGTAGCACAAGAGAGTCACTGCTCAAGGCTCCAACAGGCACACATGTGCAACTGTAGATTTCCTTCAGAAGAGCTCTATCCTGGCCCTGTGTACCATTAGGTGTGCTCCAGGAGAACATTGACAGGATTAGCTTCATGCAAAAGAAATTCAGTCGAGCTGTGTAGTCCAAGACTTGCAGCTGAATTGGAGAGCCACTGGTGGTGATGATGGGAATGCTTTCTGCAAAAAGCATTTCTCATCCAAGCTGGCTGGACATGTCCTGGGAAACACGACGCTGCAAATACAGGGTAACCAGACAAAAAGAGCTTTGCTAGAATTTTGAGCAGTAAAGAGGTCTTTGAACTTCATGTGGGTATAAATTAGGAACTCATGCAGACCATGAAATCATCTCATGGTCCTGCAGCCCATGTCCCACATTTCACTCATGCAGCCCATGCTCTCAGTATTCCTATACCCCCATACCCTCTGGATGTGAAGGAAACTTTAAAATCCAAATAAATGTGCAAGTCTTCAGTGCAGGGACTACATAAGCCTAGAATTGAGTCTTAGCACTGGACAGCATTTCCATATACTCTTATACAGAAATACCCTAAAATAAAATCACTGAGCTGATTCTGTGTCATCATTTAAGGTAATGAAAGAAGTCACTTGATGTACTTCTTAGAAGAGTAGCCCCCTCTTCTTATGTTGCTCTCTGCAGGGCTGGTATCACAGTAAAATCAAGTTTTGGTGAAATGTTTCACCCATCTTTCTACACACATACTTTCCAAGCTCTGATCTCAGAGAGAGAAGCCCACTATTTCCAAGGCTTACTCTACTGTGGGCATTCAACACATGCTGAGGAGACGGAGCCAGGGTCCATGGCAGCAACAGAGCACCGCTGCTAGATTCCTGTAAGACCAAGTGTAACTGGGACTATCAGACAGTAAGGAGGAAGATGCAAAATGGAAGATAAACCTTCTGCTTCCTCCTGCATTCATGCTGTGATTAATGTGGCAAGTATGATCAGTAAATAGAGGCTGTCTTTTCAGGCCATCATCAATGCCACACTCATGGCCTGTAGAAGAGAAAAGCCCCAGCTCAGGAGAGCCAGAGTGTCTGCTGGGGCATGCAGGACCCTACATGTCTGCCAGGCTCAAATGAAAATGGCAACAGCTTAAGTCCTCCAGGCCACTTTTAAAGAGCAAGGTAGATATCTATGTAATATCTAATTAAAATAATTAAGCTTTAAGTGTAAATTACTACATAATAATTCATTTCCTGCAAGACACATAGCCGCTGTTCCTCTTTCCCATTTTATTCATTTGTCTATCTGCTTTTCTGCCTGTGCTTAGCAACAGAGGTCAGTCCTTGACTCCACTATATCAATAGGCATTTCCCACTGGCTTTCAGAGAACTTGTGGTCTCCCTGTCTTTATCAAAGGAAAGAAAACATAAAGACTTAAGTAACAGATAAAGATACTAATTAGTCATAAAGGTAGACTATTTACTAATGCAAATAAGCTGTTGCTCTGGAGATACAAATCCATCCAGAATTATTCAGAGATAGTTTCTGAGAAAATCTACTCCATCAATACCGATGGGCAGAGGTGCAGAAATATGGCTCCTATTTGTGATCACAAGTTTGAAACATAACACAAGCTGCAACATGCAAACAGGCAAGTGCAGCCCAGAGTATTATATCAGAGCGCTTATCCCACATGCAAAGTGACAGTCAGTTATCATCCTGCAGTGTAAGCCATGAAGTGTCTAAGGTGTGGCTCTTCCTGAATTTCAGGACATGAACAAAATAGTGACCATATATAGTGGCAGGATCCTCCTTGGCTACCAAACACCATCCTGTTCCAAAGCATCTTGTTCCAAAACACGATTCTGTTTCCCCCAACCTGCAGGCTCATTCATCACCTTATCATTCGGGTTTCATGCTGTTATAACTCTGTTAGCACCAGGTCCATAGAAACTCCGATCGCCTGCTGATACCAAAAGAAAGTACACATCTTTCCAGTAACAGAAAACCAAGTTTTGTACTGTAGTTTTTTCCAAACAAACTGTTCCACTGAATTCAAGTGCATGACAGCTCTGTAAATTAAGGGCCACTTGGCAGCAGAGTCCTAGAAAAGTTAAACAAAATACAGTACTAAAAGTCAAAGCTTGTTTACATAAAGCAGATTTCTTTTTTCATCTCTTCCTTCTACATTATTAAACTCTTGATTTTTTTTTAATTCCCTTGTATTTGTTGTACATTTCTTTTTCAAACATCATAACAGGGAAAGAAGGGGGGAAAAAAGTAAAATAAAGTCATTTTCTTTATTGGACTATTTGTTTAACATTGTAATCCAAGATACTCTACTACCACACTCAAGAGGTATACCCCTTAACTTTAAAATCAATAAAAGAGTTGTCTTGTGGGGTTGCATTTAGCCATTTCAGCTGAAAGCAACACATGAACAACTAAAAACAGTTGAATCCAGTAGAATGTAAATAAGAGGTCCTTGCCAAATCTTTCCTGGTTACAAAATGCTATACCAGTTTTAAAGATTCCATTGTGATACCTTTGTACTTTATTTATAAGGCTTTCAGTAAGCCACTCCCTTTCCATATTTGTTTGAGCTTATGCCCGTATTCCCATGATTAGTGCAGAACAAATCTAGGTGAAAGGTTGATCCTCTTTCACACCAGCATTCATCTGAATTTTTCTCCTTTTCCGGAAGATATGTTTTTAAATCAGCAACTGAAATCTTAGGCAAATTCAAGCAAAATATTTGAAGTTGTTCTGAAGTTTTTGTTTCTTCAGAAAAAAAGGCACTTTTCACAAAGCACTTTAACTTCACACTGCATATCAAAGACCTTGTTCTAACGAGCTTCTGTAAAGTTTCCAAATGAGGAAAAACTTTTCTTGCTTTTCTCATTTCTCCAGTGGACTGAGAATTCTTTGAATCAGAGTAAAGAGACCAATGATTTGTCTGTCTTTTCTCTCCATCAGTGATATCTATGCAGCACTGGATGCACTCCCAAAGTCCTGCCTGAACATATTCCAGGCTGAGCTGTGCAGGACTTAGGAGGGGTTCTCTGAACACATTCTCTCCTCTGCACCTTCACTGGGAAAGCATAAATGCGTTCCCAGGGTGTTACACAACTTTGCCGCAGGTAAAGCATGAGATACCGAGTGGGAATGGTAATTAGAGAAAATTCGAAACTGAGTGACCTTCCCTCAGCACCAACATGCCACATAGTACTAGTTTTGTCCTGACATGTGAGGCACCTCTCTTCTGTATCTAATCCAGGAATCACTTTACATTTCATGAATCTACATGCAATATGAGTCAGATATAAACAGAATTGCCCAACCCTTTAAAAAATTCCATTACACTTACTCTTCCTGCCAATTCAAGTGAAAGTTTTAGGCAGAGCAGGTGGCCTACAACTCACTAACCTTTTTCCTCTGGCATGAGAGGCTGGGATGAGACAGTGGGGATCACTACCCACATGCAGACATCACCAGTGACATTTGCTCAGCCCAGTCCTGCTGAGAGCCCTTTCCAGGTCTCTGACACACTCCAGTCTCTAGCTGGCATGGTCCTTTTTAGAGGGCAGTCTCACTGAGACCCACCAAGGATGTGTTTCAGGTGTCTCTTTGTTCCTTGCTTTCATGGCACAGGGCTGGCCAGATAGCTACAGCGTTGAGATTCCCTTGCTGGATTACACTGCTCTAACATATACACATCTAGAGCTGTGGGGCTTAAAAAATTAGCAAATCCCTATGAAGTATACTTTCTTTCTTCTTTCTCCTTTTCTTTTTTTTCCAAATCTCATATTTCCTGCCCACCCTAGACCTCCACTGAAATGGAATGAAGTTATTTGATAGGCATGTCCCCTTTCACTACAAAAAAAAGAAGTTGTGGGGGGATTTACAGATACAGCCTTGCAGGTACCTCACAGGTTTACAGACAAGCTGAAGGAAAACAGAAATGTTTTGTTTGTGAAAGCACAGGATGAATTACATTGTTTTCAAGTCCTTGATGCTGAACTGTGAAAGAGGCATATATTCACTTGTCCTGTACTGCACAAGCTGCTGGGTTTCTAACCAGAAGGCAAGAGAATTCTGGCTGACATATACTGGAGAGTTGAAGTCAAAATTAAGAAAGTTCAGAAAAATCAAACTAAAAGAAAGTTAAATTAAAAATTTGATGTGTTTAGAAAAAATAGGCTCATAGGGTTAGAAAAATACAGCTTTGCCCTCCACCTAGTTCCCTCCTGAAGTGCTTGCTTGCTGGCTGGTTACTCCCCTCCTCCCCCACTATAAAACAAAACAAAAAAATCTTTATCTCCAGCCTCACTTCAGTGACTCACACCAAAAACATACCCCTTTACTTCCCTGAACTTCTGAGGAATTTAGAAGTGCAATCCTCAAAGCCCCAAGGGAAGTTTGGCATTTCATAATAGCCCAGCAGCCCCACCTGAGGTATGAAGAATGCTTTGAAAACATGCCTGTGATTAATTAATTAACATATTGGCACATAACTAGCTTTATAACCCTCCACCTAATGATTCGGCCGAGAGCTGCCTGTGCCTGTCACAGACACTGCATGGACTGATGCCATTATCTTGTAAAGAATAATGCATTTTACGTCTAAGTAAACACAACAATGTAACATAGATACAGCAGCTTGAATTAAGGATTAATTACAGTGATTCGTAGTGCTTAAAGAGTAGGCAGTTTACAAAGCAAGGAAGCAATTACTTTTAAAGACAGGGGTTTTTTGCTTCAACATTTCTGAGGGGTTGCATCATTCTTACTCCTGACAACAAAGGCAAGATCAGCACAATCAAAAGCAGCCTCACCTGTGAGAGTCTCAGCTCAGCCCTTAACATCTATCTGCTCTCCCAAGAGCAGCGAAGGCTTGGTCTCCCACACAAGGCTGGAAACTTCCATGCTCAGCTCCCTGGGTAGGTGGGTTATGGTTGGTGTCCTAACCTGTACCCAGGGTGAAGTTCCCAGTGGGCACCAACGGCAGGGAGCAGGGAGGTGATGGATAATTATCCCAGCAGCCTTACACACCATGCAACTCTGTGGATGACATGGATTCGGGTAGTCCTGAGATTTAGAACCCTGTGCAGTCTTTCCTATCGGTTGAGGAGCTCAGCTGCATTGTTTAATTTGTAGAAAAAGGTGTTTCCTAAAAAAGCAGGTGTTATATTAAAGACTTCTTAAATTACTCAGTTAACCAGGTTATTTTTGAATGTTTCTTGTTGTTGTTTAGGTAAGCACAAAACCCACATAACCATAGCAAAATACAATCAAAATACTTAAACACAAATCCTCTTTCCCCCCCTCTCAGCTACTAGAACAACTCGTTTGGAGCATATGAGAGGGTCTTAGGCAAGTACAAAATCAAGGAAACAAGGAAAGAGCTTTGTATTTAACCCTGAGAGTAAGGAGGTTCATGGCCATCCGTGTGTCTCTGGGAATACATTTCACCGTGCAGCTATACCTGTCCCCTTTGCTTGTGGCACCTCCATGGTGGGTCACAACTTTATCATTGCAAGGCAACTGATAGGGGAGGAGCACTTCATCAAGGGCAGTGCTGGCATACCTTCTACAAGCTATCCAGGTGGGATTTTGGGGTTATTTTCCATCAGCTTGGAAGGGCAGTGTCAGTCACCAATAGGTGATTATGACTGCAAGTAGGATCTCTCACCTCCAAGTCCTTGAAGAGCAATTCATGCAAAGCTGAGAGCAGTTGTCCCTTTTCTTTATTTTCTAATTTGTGTACTGGCCTTTGCTTTGGTTTGATCGTAGACAGCAAGTCTCCTGAAAGACTAGGAAGCGCTAAAAAATTGGACATGGTTTATGAATGTCACATGAATCAGTGGAAAGCTCATTTGTATTTAGTTTTCTAGGTTAAATTGTGGAAGAAACTAGAAAGCAGCATAGGATTCCCTTCTAGAAATGGTGTGAAATCTAGACCTTGTAATCACATTCACCAAAGGCAGTTACTCTTCTAGTGATGAGTGAGATGCAAAATAAACATCAAAACTGGATTAATGTTCACAAATGAAACCATGAAACAAAAAAATTCTGATGGAAAACAAGCAAGTGGGATACAGTTTTGGGAAAAAAATGCCTGTATGAAAACTACCAAGTCTACTACTAAGTCCTAACTACTAAGTCCTTTGAGAAAGGGCAGCCTTACTAGAAAAGATTGAGTTGATACTGAATGTCAAAATGTTTATAAGCCTGAAAATTCTATGCTGATGGTACAGAACTAGGATATGCTGATATTTCTCAGATATCTGGAGATATCTGAGATCTAGCTACCTCAATACCAGAATGACAGCTACAAATTGGAAGGAATTCAGCAAAGTGAAACAGAGGAGATAAAAAAGACCCAGAGTATAAAGTTGAAAGAGAAAAGCTTGAGGGTAAAAGAATAGAAAACAGGCAACTCTTACAAAATATTTGAAAAATGTGATCAGCAATTAATTAAACTGTTTAGATGGCTATGTTAAGTAAGAAAAGTGGGAGTATGAATGTTAATCTATCCTACTCATTGTACCACTAAAAAATACACTGAATGCTAAAGAAAGCATTGTGTACTCAGTAGGCTCATCTGGAGGTAGAAACTGGGGACTTGATTTGTTTCAAATCCATTGTTGCTCTCTTTGTTCTCCACTTTTTTACACACTAGTGTATTTTTTTTCCCTAGAGTAACATCATGATACCATGCTGAATTGCTTTCCCAAAAGATTTTGCTCTCTCTCTACATATAGTAGAATACATAAAGTAGCCAAGAAACAAGAGTAGAATTTTTTTCTGTTGATTAAGCATTAACATTTTCACTTTTTTCACTTCTCCACAGTTTTTCAAACTGTGTATTCTAGGAGTTGCTCAGTTTTCTCTCAGCAATAACAGCATTACAGCCAATGTCATGGATGCTGAAGATTCAAGTGGTGTCCTATACAAATGGGTCTTGACCCAATGATTCATTGTGGACCATGAGAACAATCCCACACCACTGCAGGTGGTGAAGCTTTGCTCATGATTATATGACTGTTGTTGAACTTGAAAGTGCATTGTAACCAGAGTCCTATTACCTATGTACTATCTATAATACTCACAGCATGATAACAAGGTATATAAACTGTTTAGATAGTTCAGGGGTCATTGAAACACAAATTCAGTAGCACTGTGTGCTACCAACCTCCTTCTTGGAAAAAAATTACTTACTTATATAAAGATCAGCTTTATTTTTGTCAAATATTTGGGTAACGGTGAGAAATTCCAGTCTCAATTACTGTTCTTCCACTTGGCTTCCCTCGACAAAAGTTAACCTAATACTGTGACACTATCTGTTAATCATAGTTTAAATCCTGCATAAACTTTCTTTATGAAATTTTGTGGTTCCTAGTTGAGAAAAAATGACTTTTGAAACCAAGAGGAATGCTGACATATCTAATTTGCAAACTGCAGTCCTACAGTCATATAGGACAAATAAATATAATTGTTTGTTCGTATGCGAAACCAGAAGTACAAAATAGTCCAAAATCTAAATTGGGAGCCTTGATTTAGAAGGAAAAGGTGTCCTAAAAGAGGCAAAGGCCTCCTAAAAGAGGCAAAGGCTCAAGGACTCGCTTCTTATTTTCATTGTCTCAGATTGTTGTATGATTTCAGCTGTGAGTGCCAACACATTTTCTCAGTTGTTTGGTGGCTGAAGCAGGTGTGGGTTTGGTGGTCTCTGCTGGACTGATGGCCACAGCCAGAAAATACCCCTGCAGTTTGCCATGATTTGTGCATTTGTTCAGGAGCAGTGAGGCCATCTACAAAGTCACTCCATTCTCCCCTGAATGCATGTTATTTACCCTTTCACTGGCTGTGCCCAGGCTCAATTTCTCCCATGGCAAAATTCACTGGAGGCCAGGGCAAGGCTTGCACTGATTTCACACCTCATGACTGTGTTACACCCCAGCTTAGGAGACTAAAGTTATCAACCTCATGTTTTCCATCACATCACCAGCAATTAAAAAGGAAAGAAGGATATTAAATTTAGGGCTATATGAACAAAACTCTAGATGAGATATGCTCCCCATGCAGGCAGGCATCTTCCTTAGCATCCCATCCTTCTGGTGTTACAGGGACACTCAGAACTTTGAGGGCAAGAACAATTTGGGAGTGCAAAAAGCCCAATTTATACACAGCCAGCATTAATAGGATTGACCTGTTGAGCTGTCCATGTCTTATCAGCAGAAGTATTAATCACTAACTGCAGGGTGTTAACCCCATAGCAAGGAAACCCAGCTATGCCATTACTCCACACACGCCAAGGCAGGTAATACACTGCTGAGATGGAATTCTGTTCCATCCAATGATCTGACCTTTGTAAAAAAGAGCCCATTAGGAATTAATGTACTGCACACAGAAATGTCTGCTTGCATTCCTCTTTCACAGACATGTGTTTGGCGCCTGGGGTATTAACTTTCAGACTTTGTTTCTTTTTACTGTATATTCGTCTGCGTACCGTTGCCTACAAATGGGGTGCAGTAGAAAAACAAGCTGTGTTGCCTTTGCCCTTTCCCATTTCTCTTGGATGCACAGGTCATTCGTTCATAAGATCATAAGTGACCTTAATAATTTTGTATATGAGGTGCCATAATCTAATTAGAGTTTATGTTCAATTTTGGTCAGAACTATAACCCATATTAAGTTTCTATTTATAAGTAACAGGAGATTTTTTTAATACTGCAGTAGCAATAAAACAAGCAGCATAGTAATGAAGTGTCTCTGGAAAATGAGATGAAAATAATAAATGTTTAGACAAAAAATAAGGCAAATTATTGTTGTTTAATAAATACACAATTGCATCAAAAAATATTACATGCTTATCTCGTTCAGAGGTATATTATACCCTGTTTTGATTAGGCATCATGCATAAATTAAAAACAACTCTCATTTTGCAGACACAAAAATGGAAAATATTTTCAGAAAGATTTAGTCACAAACCGTCCAAAAGATAGTTTTAATCATAATGCAAAGAAATCAATCTGACCAATGAACCATACAATTTATGGTCTGAAAATTATTCATAAAACACAAATTACTAAATTTCTTCAGAACTAACATATATCTCTCACTTCATATATGAACATACCCTTAAGTTCAATTCAGTAATTTTTTTTTAACATAGCTGAGAATTTGTTTTGATTCCACATCTTTCTCTATGTTCATGTATTTTTGGTAGTTATACTCCTTTATTACTATTTTGCAAGACTAAACATGCAGCTTTGTATTTCGACATTAGCAGGGTACAATGCTCAAGGCAGACATTAATGATTATGTAACTTGAAAAAAAATATACATACATATAACTTGTTTGGAAAACAGTAACTAACAACCACTAGTCCCTATGCATAATGCATATTATACACAGTCTCTCAATATAAAGCAAAAAATCATTTCAATAGCATGATTTAAGTTCTTACACATTATAAAATAAAGCAAGTTGGAAAGACCACTTATGTGAATACATGGCAGAAAAGAGTAAATGGTAGGAGAATACTTGGAATAAAAGTCATTTTGTCATCTTTTAACGTGACATGACTGTGTGTCCACATATGCACAGTGACTCAATGCAGAAAAGCTGAGATTAAAAGCTCCTGTGCATGAATACATGTGAACAATGATGTTAACACTAGTCACTCAAAAGGGGATAAAGAGGCCATGGGTGAAGAAAGGATGAGAATTTTGTTAGCACCATTATTCTCATGTATTCACTAGCACCAGACATTGTAAGGCTTTGAGAGCAAAATTCCTTATTCCCCACGCATGGTCAAAAAGACTCACACAGACCATAATAAACATGTACTTTCACACATCAAAAGGGTTAAATTACCTTACTGAGAGGGATATTATTATAGATAATGTATTTTACAAAAAAAAAGACAGATAAACTGATTTTCATATACATGAAACATACATAGTTTATTTTTTATTACTCTTTTTTGCTCATTGTTTAAAACTACTTCTAGATACCTCTGGATTTCTAGCTTAAGCTCCTCTACTGGGAATTTCACTATGAGATTTCAAACAAAATCCTTGGCATTTTCACAGGTCACCCTGGTACTTTAATGTATCAGTAGGCATTGATAACTGATTTCCATGAACCAGAGTAGCATCTGTTATTTTGCTCATAGAAAGGAATATCTATCTGCAGCTAGCTAATTTACTGATGTCTTTATTTCATTATTCAACAACACTTCTACTAATTTCAAACAATTGTACAAAACTGGGCGGTGTTCTTGTATAGGTAATAGTGCACTTTTAAAAAAACCTTATCTGAACACTCTTATTCACAACTCATTATACTTGCAAACTGAAATAGACAAATTCAGATACAAACTCTCATGTCCTTACCTTCTCAGTTTACTCCAATGAGAAATGAATTTTAGCCCCTGTTCCTTTGCATACACAGAAGAAGGAGCTCTAATGTGGGGTTATGCAACTTAAATTGTCTCTCTGCCATCACCTTTGTCACTCTCACTCTGATCTCGGGTGGGCAGAGAAGCGATGCACCAGTCAAGGAACACAGCATCCTTCCAAACGTACCAGAGCCTCCCAGGAGAAATTAGCTCCATTGCCAGGTGACATTAATGCACTTCATTACACAGATCTAAAGACAAGTTCCATCTGAAAAGTTTCCTTTGACAACAACCACATAGGATCTCAGGGGGCACAGGGACCAGCACCCACACAGCTCCAGCTTCTATGACATCCCTGAGGTGAGGTCAGACTGATTTGCTCTGTCTGGGACAGCTGTGGAACATGAAACCATTAAATCAGTAATCACATTAATCCATTACCTCTCCTCTTCTGGAAAAGATGAAGGTGAATTTCCTTCCCTCCATCTCTTCCTTGCTTCTACCTAGAACAACAGGTGAGCAAACCCTCAAACCAAGAAAATCTGACACATCCCTCTACTAAAATCACTATTTTACCCTTATTAGTTCATAGTTACATTACAGATACTTGACCAGAAAGTTGCCTTGCTTGTACTTGATAACAGTGAGTACGAATGTCACAAGAAACACACACATGAAATTTCTGTTAGCTATGGTATAGTCTGAATCCCAACCTTAGTGTTCTATTAATACATTTCTAAACTGAGGACCCTAATTCCAGTTGATTTCCAATTTTAATCACCTAGATTTTAAATCAGCTGTCCCCAAAAAAGGTTGTGAGAGTTCATTTACTTCCTCTTCTAATGAAGACCAGGCAGCCTTTTCTCTTCACAGACAAATAATATGACTGATCCATTATTTTGTAAAACTGTTCCATGAAAGCAATAAGATTTGGACCTGCTTAGAGGGAAAGAGAAACCACTGAAAAAAAGATTCTAACCAGCTCCATGAACCATCAACATGTTCCTCTATGTTCCCCACAGGTGATTTGTTTTCTTCTCAAAAGAATGGTGGAAAGCATGAGAGAGGTAGGGAGAGAGGGAGGGAAGTTAGTTTGGTGGCCAGTTACAATGCTGGGACTCGAGGCAGCAGGTGCCAGAGTCTCTGGGCTCTGTCAGAGACTTTCTGAGTGATTTTGGCTTAGACAATTCTAAATCCCGCTGCTCCCCAAGTCCATGAATTACACAGCAATAACAGTAATACCACCTCTGTGAACCCAAAGAGATAGTTTCTAGTGAAATAGCTATTTCCTACTAAGTCCACATCAAGCACCTAAGAATATTGTTGACCTCTTATGCAGGTTGACAGTGCTGCATGATGTTGATAATGATGATGACAATGCAATTGCTGCTCAACAACTTTCTGTGCAATATCAATATCTTATGGAGATCAAGTTAACCTTCTGCACTTATTCACTCACAAATAAATCCTAAGATTCAGTCTTTCCTGCCCTCTAATTCTGTATGCACCTATGCCTTTGTCAGCAGAGTTCTTCAGTACACTATCACCTGCACACAATCCAAATGCACCATAAACTGCTGCATGACCCATGGCCTCTGATACCTGCAGTGCTGCTGGGCACACTTCCCAGGGCTGTGTGGCACATGCACACACTCCCTACTACAGGAGTAAGTCATGGAGGAAGTATTGCAGCAGATGTTTCACTTGGAGGAGGAGTCCTGTTATGCAATAGTTTAGCAATTGAAGATGATAAGGAAAACCTGCTCCCAGATCCCAAGCAAGCACAAACCCACCTCTGCCATCTTTCACAGATGCCTGAAGCAGGAGGCAAGGCCATGCTGCAGCAAGGCTGTCCCTGAAGCAGTCTCACTGCATATGGCTGAAGTGATGATCCCGTAATTTGAGTGTGAGAAAGAGCCTGTGTGAGTCTCCAGTCACATACTGGGTCATACACTGGCCAGGAAAGCAGGACACCTGAGCTTCCAAACCTGCTCCAAGTACAGTAATGTGAAAACAGCTTTGTGTTATCCATGGTAGAAGAGCAGGTGAAGTAAATCTCAAGTACTCACATATACTCACACTGATGGGTGTACATAAATGTGTCCTAAGAAAAATTAGTCACTACATATAATTTTTGTCTTATCAGTCACCAAGGAAGACTTCTGACTGGAGGAAAGCTCCACCTACAAACTAGAGATAGCTCCAAAGCTGAATAAAGAAATGGAGGTCTAAACAAAATTAATAATAGTAATAATCATCATCATCATCATCATAAATAAAAAGTGGTAAAGAGAGTGGACAGGTGATCAGAAGTCTGAAATGGCTCCAAATAAAGCAATTATCAAATGACTCAGGACTCTCATCAGAGAAACAGATGACTGAGGAATGTGCCAGAAATGTGCAAAACCACAATGTCATGGAGAGGGTAGTCTGGCACCAAATTTGTACTGCGTCTACCAATTCAAAAGTGAGCATTATCAAATGAGGTTCCAAATAAGAATTCAAACTGAACTAAAAGGTGTAGTTCTCATTAAATGGGTGGAATTCCTTGCAAGGAACATCAAAGATGCTAAAAGTTGATATGGACTTAAGTGGCAACCAGATCGTCTCTTCCTAAATTTTTCCTAAATGAAGACATTCACTTGAGTGTACTGTTAGTTTGGAGGTAGGACTATTTTCTAATTCAGGAAAAGAACAAAGCAATCTCCCACATCACAAATTTTAAAGTCAAGTTCCTTGGATCTGGGGAAGTTGCAGGTGTTAGACTTCTTGAAGTGCTAGTAACAAGGCTCTGTCTCAAAAACCACCTTCACAATCAGAACGCCTCCCTGCCAGATAAGCATCACAGACCCATAGTGTGAATCCTTGCTCTGACCTAGCACAGCCATTCTTGTGTTCACCCAGCCCCATGGTATCTCTGTAGATTATCAGAGTCTACTGATATTGACTATTCACATCAGCTTGTTTCATTAACCCCACACACGCCCCTGCTTTGGCACCCACTTGTCAGGCATTGCTTACCTTGGGGACACATGGCATTGCACGTTTGAGTGCCACAAGCCTTTTGGAGGTAACACTTAGAGACAGCTCCACTGTGCTCAGCAGCAGTCCAAGGTCTGAAAATGGACACAGTTAGTCTGCTAAGGTGCCAAGCTAGGAGCCTGGACATCATATAGGGTGGAGACTGGCATTCCTGAGGAACAAGCTAAAAAGCTCTGTTGAGAGGGGAATTACTTACAGGCAGCCAGCAGGAGATAATTTTATTATAAGGAATACACTGAAGACCACCCTCTCTGGAGCTTAGACACAATAAATGCTTCCAATGGATAAAAATTCAGATCCTAAAAGGCAAATGAGCCTACCTGGAACAAGATATAACTGTTGAAATAAACATTCATTATAATACTCAACTGCCCATGGTCTTGTACCTTTGAAAGTTACCCAGGTTTTATAATCTCTCTCCTTAGCTAACTTCTATCTAGATTGCACAGGAACTGTCAATGGGTATTTTGGATCTTGTCCTTAACACAAACATGTCTTAAAAGGAGAATCTGTTAGCTAAATAGAAAAAGTTGGATGAAAACTTCATTAACTTCATTGGGTGTCCTACTCATGGGAATATATGAATGTTATGGATTTTGAGGTTTTGTGAACCTAAGGGATTTTTAAATTCTCTGAGGGCTTACAAAATGAATTTAATTTCTTTTTACTCTGTCATTTAAACTCATAGTTTATGTTATTTCATATAAGGATAATTCAATTTTTTTAAAACCACAAAAAATGTTTTTCTAGCTACAGACAATCATGTGCAATGTATTAAGGACAGAACAGCCTCCAAGTCCAAGGTTTGGCACAGGCTCAGTCCTAAACAGACATGACTACAAAAATTGTGATTTTTTTTCTCTGCTGCTTTCCCAGTGGGTCTCTTTTTCACACTGTCAGCTCTCTGACTCTTCTCACGTTGTTTTTCATCATATATACTTGTCTTCTCCCTTTTGAGATTCATCCTTAAAGACACAAGTAAAATGTGCTCCCAGTAATGCTGAAATCAACATCAAGATTTTAATGAACAATATTTCAGCAGGTTTGAAATCTGTCAGAATGATTTAGCCCATGTCTAATAAGAACAAGATGTCCATGGATTATTTCCAGCACCGTCTCTTGTAAGCTTATGGCTTCTGATTCAGAAGCACAGCATTTTGAACAACACCAGGAAAACCTTCAAACAGGATTCACGCAAATTACAATTTAAATTTGTTTGGGTGTCATCATGCTCCCATTTGCATTCACTTACCATTAATATACAAATATGTGCAATGATGACAGAACTGATTAGGCTAAGGAGCTAATTTTAACTAAATACATAAGCAATTCAATAGTTGTGAAGAACCTAGAGATAAGAAAATTTCCTTAGAAATTTGAGGCAGCTGTAATCAGTTTATGGGGATTTCTTAAAAAAAAAATCAAAAATCAACATAGGTGCATATTGTAAAATACTCAGCACAAATACTGAGCATTCTCCTCATCATAAGCACAGTTGAGATACTCGCTCATTCAGCTACTCTGAAGTAACAGCCCAACCTCCAGGGCCAGCAACCACCAGCATCAGGAGGAAGTTTAAACCCAGCTTCTGTTATGTGGCACATCATCAGTAATGGCACATGCCTCAAATCTTACCCCTCCTCATGCAAAACCATCTTGAAATCTAAGAGGTTTATTTGATATTATTCATTCCAGGACATTGGAATAACATCATAATGTTTGTGTGAAAGATGGATCAAGAGTCTCTGGTTTTTAACTGGCTTCCTTCCTAGAGACAAGTAATTTAAAGTCTATCAGCATCTTCCAAGTTGAAGAAAACTTGAGCATTTATAAAGCAAGGTAATTTCCAAAGAATAGCAAATTTGTTATTGGAGGCATAAATATCACAAAATACACATTTTACAGAAAGAGTAAACAGAAGGTGCATTCTCATATCAGCAAACACTTGCACCAAAGCCTGGTATGCACAGAGCTTGCAGTTTATTCATTCTTGAGTCTCAAAATGTAGAGTAGTTCACAGGCTGCAGTGATTCAGGTTTCCTTATTTTGAAAGACTGCAACTGCTTCTCCAGATTGCAAAATAAAACAAAATAAAATCCTTTTCTTGCACCCCAATGCAGAGCACTCCAATGCAGACCAGCAGGTGATCAGGAGCATATCAGTGCTGGCCACTCTGCCCTGCTTTAAACATTCCGGGGGGGGGGGGCGGGGGGGGGGATGAAAAAATTGTAAGGTTTACACTGATTTTTAGCACACTCATTTTAGATTTGTGTACATCTAGAAGCATTTGCTGCATCAAAACAACATACAGAAATCAAATAACTACATTTTGGATCAGAATTTACTTTCTGTTGCACTTTTAAGGAAAAGTCCAACAATATAGGTCAACCTATTCTCAGCTTGCAGTCTTTTAAATTATAATGGTAATCTCTCTGTTACTGACAGCTGTGTTAGCATTTGCCTGTTACTGTGTTGCCTGGAAGTGCTTGGCAGAAATTAGGATTCTGCCTGTCCAGATGCTGCAAACAGGATGCCATGAAGAAAATCAGTATTAACTGTGATTATTAGTCAGCTGTAACCAGAACCACTGCTTAAAGGAAAATTATGGAAAATCTTATACCCGCAGTCAAACTAGCTGCTCTGGCCAGTTCTGCAGTAATTGCTTAGCCTGTATTTATGAAACCCTTAGTTGCTAACTCTGGCTTTAAACTGGAGCCTCTCTTCCTGTTAAAATCCCAAGATACAGAATCAACAGAAACAATGAAGGAGAAGAGGATGTTATTCTCCTTCATAAAGTATTAACTTAACACAGAATATGGGTAGAGGCTGCACTAAAATATGAGCAAACCACACTTTTATATATTGCAGGCAGTAAACTGTCTATGTCTCAAAAATTATTTCTTTTTCTGTAGAAGCAGAAGGCTGCAAGTGCAAACAAATGCTAAATCTACTATGAACAAAACAGGAAGAACTAGGGGGGAAATAATGCAATACTCTGTCTCTTAAATAGCTAAACACCATTTTACATTGGTGTACTTGCATAACCTCAAGCCCCCTTATTATTAAGAGATGAATGTAGATTATTTCCTTTACAAATATGACAGCCAGACTATTTCTGTATTACTACATAAAATGTCCCTCTCTTTTACAAAATGCCATGACTCCAGTTAGCAAACAATAGAGTTTCATTAAATCATTACCCAACCTCACATGCAAAGCAATAAAACTTGTGATAAATTGCTCTTGCTCCATAAAGTCTCCCACAAATAAATGTATTTTGACAATAAAGAAGCATTATCCCAGATCCCCTCCACTGAATTTCTGTTAGTTCTGCAGTATTTCTGTGCTACAATGAATCTACAGCAAAGACTTGAGGTGAAGGCACATAGTTAGCAAAATATGAAACAAAACGCTTACATTGTAAATTCCTCTGTTCCCACAGTTGCAAGAGACGTGTAGCAGCTTGTTGCTTTGCAGTAGGAGAACCTACAACACATATGCCAGATAGTGAAAATAACCAAAACATGAAACATTTTAACAACTTGACACTGCAAGTTGCTGAGGCACCACCAGTGATTTTCGTTGGAATATTTGAGCTTAAAAATAAGAACATGCTTGAGAGTTTTCCTGAGTGAAAGCCACAGAATTCAACTTCTTGCAGCATTTGTATTTCTCCTCATTTAAAAGCACAGAGATGATCATGACACTTTCCTCTGCTTCTTTAAATAGTTGATGTGCTCTAGATCTAAGCATGTTAGAACATGCTTTTCTTTTCATTTAAAACTCTGCAATGTTTTACCTGTTAAAGAAAACCCCTTATCTGCCTAACCTGAAAAGAATTCTTTGACACATTATTATGTTCCATTAAAGGGGGTACTCTGAGTATGTGATTTATCGTGTCCTTTATCTGATTGCATTTGCACTCCCTTGGCTTTTTAATCAAAAGGGGAAATAGATAAATCTATGGTGACACAATTACCAACTCTGACTTACTTTCTAGAATCTATAATGAACTTTTTGTGCCTAGGTTTTACAACTATTGTGGCTCATATTCCTGGCACAGAGATGTCATCATATTTACAAACCCATGTTTTCTTTTTCTTGCCTCAGCTTCCGTTCTGGCTTTAGCCGAACAGTTTCATCTTGGACTTTCCCAATACTTCCTGTGTTAAATCGGTGCTGCTGAGAACTCTTTGGTGATCTCTTAACCTCTAGCATTCATGTTTCCTACATACTGCATAGTCATTATTAAAATCAGATATTTTCTTGGAAATATTTTAAGATGGTTGAAGCATTTTGGACTCTTGCCTGTTAGTAATCTTCCTACACAGAATGCTATAAATCAGTGTTTGGCCAGTTGAACTATGATTATTGCTCATGTTATAGGTGATCTCAAATGTTCTCACTCTCAAATTCCCGGAATTCTGCTGCAGCAGGAGCTCCACAAATAAGGAAGAGACAATACAAAAGAACTCACTGTTGCCTGGATTATAGAGGTTTTAAAACTTTACCTGAAATGACATGACTTTCACCAATGAACAAAGCTGCAGTGGTTCCCACGCTCTTGGCCAGGTTAAAACAGCTGCTTTATAAGAGCAATTTTTTACAGATGCTAAAATGCTAATTCAATGCTTTACTTCTTATGCTTCTAAGTAGAAAATTTCAAACACAAGTGACCACAATAATTAGATTTAATACATCATACACAGTGTTCTTTGGATCTGAAAGTCAAAGACAAAATTTAGATGCTCGTGTTTTGTCATGCTGGAAAGCATAATAAATGTGCATATTTTTAGATCATTTGCCTTTGAAAAGTTGAAAAAAGTCCCTCCTGTACCCTGTCATCCTCAGTGTTCCAAACAATTTCTAGAATATTTTAACATATTTATTCTACAGTAATTTTAGATATTATTGTCTCAATGGTTGTCTCACTTCTCACTGGCTTCCACAGCAAAATCAGTTTAAGAGCCCTGGGTTAGGGTTAGGGTTAGGGTTTCTGGGTTTCTGCTCTTTCACCACATCAGTTTGCTGCCCCCACAGCAACCCTCATGGATCTGTTAGTGAGGCTCTTTGAGGAGGTGAATTGCAGAAAGGGTCCAGGTCATGAGAAAGCCTGCAGAGGGAAATCCTTGTGCTGTAGGGGCAGGATGAGAGATAAGCAGGAGGAGTGAGAGGAGGCAGGATTCCTTGAACTGGCATTATCTTCTTAGCACAGACTGACGTCCTGAGAAATACCCTCCAGTGGCTGGGAAGCGGCTGTGCAGATGTGTGGGAAAGTGCTCCAAGTTTGTATAAAACCTTCAGTGAGGTGAGAAGTCACCATGGTTTTAGCAGTAGCTGTGACTTCCAAAGACAAGTCAATCACAGGCATTAAAATAGGTTACAAATTTATCCCCCCATACTCCAAAGCCTAAAAAATTATAGCTAAAAAATATCTGCTTTTCGTGGGAATGTTTGTTCCTTTAGATGCTTTGATGCTGCTATTTCACTGATGCTGCTGTCACCTCACACTTTTTTCTTAACTGAAAAATGCACTGAAGGTGAGGCTAGATTTAAAGAAAGGCCTGTCAGACAAACTTCTCTGTCTCTTCTCTGTCTGTGGCACACTTAGGGTCAGTGGTGTCCCATCCAGGCTGCCCCAAGCTGCTCTCTCAGGCCTCCATCCCAGTGAGGTGCCGCTGCGTGCATGGCTTCCTCTAACCCAGTTCTGTCAAATTTGATTCAGGGGTTATTTTTCCTTTGTTTTATAATCTCCCACTAGGAAGTATTTAAAGTCACTCAAATCATTTTGACAGAATAATGTTAGTGAGTAACCAGACATTCAGTTCTGATGGAGACTGGAGCTAGGTAGGGGGATACTTACAGCTAGAAGAAAGTTGTAGGCAGGTGAAAAAAGCTTCTGTAAGTCAGTCCCTTCACCCCATCAGCAGATGCCATAAATAGGTGGGCTAGTCTCATATGGGCTAACAAAAACAGGCCTAACCCTCCATTTGTTACTAACTCATGCTTTTCAGTCAGTCAACAGCACCTGGTACTCAGGAACAAGCAGAAAAGGATGTTCCAGTCCAAACAGTATCTGGGGGTTGGGGTAAAAAATGGAAGAGTAACAACAAAAAGAAGTCTGAACTTTCATTTACACATCACAAAGAGAAAAAAAACATGGAAATATTAATTTAAGTTTCAACTTTTCATTTCAAGTAACAATACTGGTTGAAATGCAAAATACCAGTTCTGAATGAGAGTTGCAAAAATATGTGACAAGTTAGTCTCTTAGGTTACACATTTCCTAACTTCAATAAACCATGAAGAGACCACTGCCTTATCTTATTGTCTTGGATTTCTCAATTTCCTTTTTCCATCAAATATGCTTCTGTTGTGGTCATATGTCATTGATTTGGTAACTACATTTGCTCTCTTTCAAGCTAGTCTTGTATTGAGCAAACCTTGAGTTAAATCCAGGTCAATCCATTCAAACTGTGCCTATGCAAGAACTCAGTATTTTTATGCCCCAAATCACTTGTTAATTATTATAATGTTTGAGATACTATTGGATGATTCTGGTTTTATTATGCTGATACAATGCAATGCCAATCAGTCAAGAAAAACATCAACATAAAGCAAAACAATGCTTTATATCAGGCTGTGTTGTTCACTGAGTAACACAGCAGCAAGAATCAGCCTCTATGAATCAGTTATATCTTCAGGGAAAATTACCTGTCTGACACATCATTTTTTAAGGAAATTTTTCCATGCCTTACCCTCTTTCAAAGGAAATACAGGGCTATACTTTAGAAACCATGTAATACATAGCAGGTGTGGTATTTGGTAACTTTACTTCCATTAAATGAGCAAGTACTTTTAAAGAGCCCTTGCAAAAATCTGAGTTTCATCTCAGGAATCCTGTCATGCTATGCCTACAACAGAGGAGTTAAGTATTAAGTGTGCATTATTTTTGCAGCTAATTTCAAGGCTGATGACAGCAAAACATTAAAATGTTTCCTTGTGGATCTCAACTGTTTCATATGCTGAGCTGAATGGCAGAAAGTGTAAATGCACATACAGCTCAAAATATTTATTTTCTTGTAACTGGCCTTGGAAAAGAGTGCAATAATTGTTAGAAAGAACAGCAAATTCATCTTTATCATGAGTTTGGATAAGGAGAGATTTTACAGGAAGCTCTAAGAAAGAAAAAGGCAGTTTTCACAACAAAATATGTTGTCAAAAGACCATTCTTGTATCTATTTATTGGAAGTTATTGAAAAAAACAACTGTAACAGAAATGTGGTTTAAAACACATGAAATTTAAAAAAACTACTCTGAAGGTGAAGTATATATGATGGCTTATTTTCATGGAGAAGCAGAGATGAAAGCAAAAAAACCTCATCAATATTTTTTGAGAAAAATACAATTTCCTAATGAAACATACCATTTATAGCATTAAAGTGAGGAGCAAAATCAAATCTATATTTTCAAAAGTAAAAATTAACAAGATTTTCCCTGAATAGGAAAACTTAAACACCATGGTTTACTCTGAGCGCAACTCTAGTTTCTGAATGTTTGTCCCAACAATAATCCTACTTCCTGCTCACATTTCTGACTTTGTCTCTTCCCCCACTTAAGAATTCCTTTTTTTTTTTTTTAGATAAATTAGGCCAAACTCAATTTAATTTTTCACTAAACAGTTTAAATTATGAATTTATTTTTTTTTAAGTTCTAGCATTATATAGAGATGATTTCTACATCCAGAAGCATAAATACAGAGGGACCAGCGCAACTATAACTCTTCAGATCCTGTGGAAAGGTCATTGATGCTTCAGGCTATTGTCATTTTGGCTTTGGGCTTTATGGGGATCCTCATTAGCGCTGTTGCAGAAGAGACCCAGACATCCCCAGATCTGGAATGGTTTGATGCAATTTCACTTGAGCACACTCAAGTCATGGCCCATCAGTAGCACAACCATCTGTCCACACCACACTGTCCTGTGAGCTGCAGCAATGAAGAGTCACTGACCAGGACATTCCACACCCATGACATTTTCCCTTACTCGTCCCAGATACGACACTTTCAGTATTTTCATTAGTGGTTTGTCCAATGGAATTAATAGCACTCATGTCAGGTTTGCAAAGGATGCAGTGCTTGGAAAAGCTGTTAGACCTATGCAGGCCATAGGATTTGAGTTCAGAAGGATGAACTGAAGAATTAGAGAGGATGCATTACCAAAATAAGATGCATAGGGTCAGTAAACAAATGGAATGTGTTTCACTACGGACAAGTCCAAATTCCAGCGCTTGGGAATAACTGCCTGAACAAATATAGGATGGGGATGAATGGACAGCAGTTCTAGAAATGGGATCAGAAATGGCAATGGGTCAGAGAAGAACATGTGCCAGTAACGTCACAAGGTTGCAAGAAAAGTAAATATCATCCTCAGAAAGGGTCAGTAGAAGGACTTTGATCTGATGGAGTACTATCTTCAGACTGAAGCATTATTTCCAGGTATGCCAGGAATCAAATGGTGGGAGAAGAGAAGAAAACAGGGAGAGCTCCCTGAGCCTGGGAAACATTGAAAGGGCCAGGCCCTTTACCATCTACAAATGAGAAGACTGTGGGGAGACATGATAATGGTCCTCAGATATGTAAAACGTGACTGCAGAGAGACCAGACAGTAGTGGACTTAAATTACAACAAAGGGAGAACCAGACTAATCTCTGCCAAGAATGATTTAGTCATCTATGTCCTGAGAACAGAGGATGAACTAGATGTCTTTTAAGAGCTACTTTGTTTTCTATGACTCCTTTAATGTAACCTTCAATAAAACCTTTTAATTGCTCCAGAAACAAAATACAAACATTTCTGCACATTTGGAACTTTGTTTTCAGTGTATGCTTAAGTTAACCTAATACTCTCCAATTGAAAATTACTACTTCTAATTTTTTTAAAAAAGGGAAACATGTCTACACCAACTGTGAGAAAAGGTAGAAAACAAATATGACTTCTTAGGAAGAATAATGTTCTTCTAAATTTTTTTTTAAAAACTTAAAAAAATGAAGAGAGGAAACTGAAACAAGATGATTGTTCACAGCATTCATCACTGTTAATGCCTAACAGCTGGATATGAATACTACAGTAAAGACCTATAAGAATTTGCTTCAAGACAAAATGAATCCACAAATTTTAGCAAAAATAACTATTTCTTCCATAGACAAAACATTTTAGGTTAAAGTATTTACCTCATTCCTCAAAGTAACATTTTTCTTCCTTCTGAAGAATTTTAGCTACAGTGTTAGAACAAATTAATTATTATAACTATTTTCCTACCACCCACCAAAGGAAGGAGACTGGCTCCTTAGGCTTCCAATTAACCAGAACCTACTCTTTGGACTTTTTTTTTTAAATTCATTTAGATAAAATTCTAACAAGGGTTTTAACTTAATTATGTCTTTACATGGGAAAATATTTCCTGGTATTGTCAAAGCCTTGTGTCAAACACTTCTAACCCTTCTCCTGTACAGAAAGAACATCTCTGTCACTGATTTCATTCACAAGTGCCCATGCTCAGGAAGTCATAATCAGGTTTTTTAATTCAGAGGAAGGATGGCACAGATAGTTTGGAATAAAATCTGTGATCAGCTACAGGCAATAAGAGTCTATGAGCAGAAAATACACCTCAGCATGGACTCTGCCCTGCACCACTGGCACGGCAGCATTCGATGTTAGCCAAGACCTGCACTCCATTCACACAACTGTTATCTTGGGAGAGAACCACCCCTGAGGAGTATGTCATGCTTTGCAACTGTGAAGGACAAAGTTTACAATATTATTTTGATAAACATTCAAGCTGGGCTTTAAAACAAAAGTCTGTAAGACATACACAGTGGAAAATATGTTTGAGAGTCAGGTGGAAAGATAGAAGGAAAAAAGGAAGGGAAGGGAAGGGAAGGAAGGACCACCAAAATGGAGTTAATGGAGTCAGAATTTAAGATTTGGCATATGCAGGGGAAAAAAAAAAGGAAAAAAAAGACTAACTGGTTGACCAAGCTCCTGTGTAACTTGAAGCACATAAATAAATTTTAAATTTCACTGTACCTATTTACTACATCTGAAATACAGAACATCTTCTTCAATAATATACTACCATAAAGATCAGAAGCAGTACAGGAAGACCAAAGGTTAGTTATTTAATGTTTAATTTCCATTGGAAATAGGAGATTTATAAAATGAGAGAGACAAGAATATCACTTACTGCCCACATATTTTTTTATTTATAGGCCAGGAGAACAGTGAAATACTACACTTAAGAATGCATATGTCATTATGAAAGCCTATGTCAGCTCATCTCAGGAAAATATTTGCTTGTATATTTAGGCACAGTATTAACACTATCTGATTGTAGAAATTAATGAAAATTATTAGAAAAAAAATATTTTGAGAGTTCTTACCCTCTATCTTTTAAACTTGCCTGGCATAAGCAACACTTGTTCATTTGTCAGAAGAAAACGAAGAGTTTTGTTAGTCTTCACTGCCTGGCAGCTTCAGTAGTTTTAAAGAAGGTAATATTTGTATTTGAGTAATTAAACAGAAAGATAAGTTTAGAATGTTTTACCGAGCACTGGGCATGAGAAAACATGAACTTGGGTCCTGATCCTAATGTCTGTATGCCTGTGAGGAACCTGCTGGCTCCACAGATTGTCAGGACATACATGCCCCACTGAATGAAGTCAAACCATAAAAAGAGTAAAGCAGTTCCCATCATCCTTTGTGTCTTCTGCTCTTCCCACCATTTGCACCCCTGCAGACACCGTGTATCTCAGCCCAGCTGCAAGAACAGCTACCACTAACCAGATGTTTGTGATCACAAATTCAGTGAAAGATACTCTGCCCAGAGCTGGCGTTGACGAAAGACATGTGAACTTTCTTCATGCATTTCATGCAAAACAGCTTGTGTTGTTTAAAATTATCCTGGAAAGCTATTGACTTTGTACTGAAGCAAATGAGGAAACTTCCCAGCCAGTTTGGCTGTGGGAGCAGTAACACCCCAGAGCAGCACAACCTTTCCACAGCAAGTTTCTTATCATGACATTAATGTGTGTTTGGAACCTGAGACCTTGCCTGGCTCAGAAGGATTACAGCTTCAAAGACAGTGGCTAGGAAGAACTGACTGAAGGAAATCCAACTGCCTGCCCACTCAGATTTACACTACCAATTATATTATCTGTTCAGCATTCCTGTGTGCCTAGCTTCCACATGATTATCCACAGATAGATAAAAGGCTAAATTAGTCATACAAGTTCTGATAAAGTCTAAAAGAATCACAGATTAGTTACTGCATACATTTTATAGGCACACAAAAACAAGAATATTTGTAACCTCTACCACTGGAATACTTTTTAATAATTATATGGTCTCATACAGCAGTGATCATCTACATATGATAGTGTTTATTTATCTATTTGTGTGTACATAATCATGAAACCTGATAAGACAATATTTTAAAGTTCTTCAACTCTATGTGCTTTAAAAATGTTTTCTCATAGTACTGTTAATCCATTGGAGTAGAATTCTCCATCTTTAATTCATTCAATAATAAGGAAAAAAAAACTTGAAATAAGATTTTACAATAAATGTACTGGGCATGTTTTCCACTCTATAAACTAATGTAACACCTTACTATTCTTCAATACTTTTAGCTTGTGGATTTATGATTGTTTGGAAAGACTAACAGCTATACTTTCTTATGCAAAGTCTGTTTCCTCACTGCTGGGGTTTACATGCTCACATAGAAACCTATTAACTGAGGCATGCATTTAAAAATAGATCAACATAATCTACTACCATATCATCTTCATCATAAGCAGCTGGAGCTTCAGACTTATTTAATTTTTTTTTTCAAATGTAGCACTGAGTAATATTTTGTTTACCTGCAAAAGCTTGTAGTGACTCCACACAGAGAGAGTCATACACCTTTCTCTTTTTAACTGCAGGGTTTGGGGCCAAATCCTTGGTGAAGGTCTTTGACTATGAGCAACATATTACTATGCAAATAAAAAATCCTTACAGCAGTAAAAGGTATCATGAAGGGCTACAAAATTTTGGAAAATACCATTTATTTCTGCTACATGTACTGAAAGTTGTCATGAAAGGTACAGCCACATAGTATGAAGCTGTACGATCTGTCAAAGAGTGAAAAATGTTCATATATCACGAAGATCAGAAGCTGGATCTGAGGCTAAGCTTTTGCCAAGCTGGTCAATGAAGTTAGGCACTATCAAGAAACAACACAGATACATTTTGCCACAATGAAGGATGAGCTAGAAGCTTATGGGAACCCCAAGACAGGCAGGCAGAGACCACCAGCACCCCCAGCAGCAGGGCAGTCCCTCACCCCGGCCCTGCAGGGTCACAGTTCACCAACAGACCCAGGCACAGGTACTGAACTCGGTCCATGGTCCACCCAGGAGGGGCAGCAGGTGTTCCTGCAGAAGAGCACCAGGGCCAAGGCTGACTATCACGTGAGTTCAAGGTCCAGTCAGGAAACAGGGCTGGAGGCAAGGCTGGCTACAGTGTAGTTCAAGGGCCCGCCAGGAAGGCAGCCAGCAAATCCACACTGCAAGGGACAGAGCTGGACGCAGATCCACGTACACAACCAATGATGGGATGTCCAGGCATGAGCTTAAACAGGCAGGGTGTGGGTGGGAGTCCCAAGGAAGCTGGGCAGGGCAGCTAGAGCCTGTAGAAAAACACAGATTTCACCACTCATTTCCCTACAGAGGGAGGTTCCCAGGGAAGCCAACTCTCAAGCAAAGGGCCAACATCCTGGCTCTGGTACTAGCTCATGGCCAGCCAGCACCCAGGTCCTTCCTGCCCTGTCCTTCTTCCTCCTGTGCCTTGGAGGGATTTGCTACAACAGCAAAGGACTGACAGGACAAGGGGTATGCAGAGGTGTGGCCCATTCTGTGTTGCAAAGACCTTAAGGACCATTGGGAATAATGAGTCCAAGTGGGATTTGTGTCAGTCACAGCTAGTCTTACACTCAATGGTCCTTCAGTTTTTGGGAAGATGGTGTACAATCATCTTGCACCAGTGACTGGCAACAAGATTGTACACATGCAGGAGAGAACTCAGCCTAGGGTGTACTGCAGTACACAGTACACAGTACACAGTATACAGTTCTGTCCATGACAGAATCTCAATGGAAATTTAGTAAACAAAGTGATGATCTGGTCTCTCTATGAGTTTCTAACCTCTCTGTGACTCCTAAAAAGGTTCCTCCACCTCTTTCCTCACTATTTTTTTTTTTGTCAAGTCTTCCTATAGGTTCATTTCAAAACTTTTCATAAGATCAAAAGCAACAGAGCAGTTTTTCTGTATCATTAAGGCTTGGCAATGTGCCAGTCTGATCTGAGGACTAATGGTCCTGGACCTGATACAGAATGAAAGTGAAGCAGCAAAGAACAGAACAAAACATTACTTGCCTACATGTAAGGGAACCAGACAGAGAGAGGTGGAAAAGCAACATTGCCAGTCCTGTTAAATTTCTACATGATAGAAATTTTTTATACATAGGTGAGTTATTTCAAACATAGGTCAGTTATTCTCTCTACAGAGATATTGCCCTATAAATCTGTAAGAGGAAAAACTTCTAAATTTTTATACTTTCTGAGATAATTTTGGTCACAATCAGGGTCACCAAGTTTCTATTTGACCACAAATGGTATTTGTTACATACAATTCCAATAATATTAAAATAAAGAACATAAAGTTTGGGAGAAAAGCATAAATGATGACTATGTCTAGTACACTGATGTAATAATTAACCTACTTTTCTTTCATCCTGTAGCATATTTGTTTTATGCTATCTCAACAATTTTGTTTCTCTGTGAGACTCTTCCACTTCAGACTGTTATCAGAAAATCATATCAAATTAGATCATGACCTTGAGGAATTCTGTAAACCAACATGACATTAAAAATACCTTGGCAATCAGAACAGAAAGGAAAAATTTGTATATCATAATAGCATTCACTAGCCACAATTGACTCCAAAGTTCCATTTAAACCATGTTTCCCTTTTTAAATATATTACCTATTTTGACATTAATTAGTGCATCTACTTAAAAATATGTAACCATATTGTATTTTAAATTATGTTAAATTTCTAATGAAGGGATTCTATTCCTTCCTGTAGCTTCCTTATTCATTAACAGAGGCCAGTATCACCTCCTTAAGCTTGTCTGCATGTGCTTACCTGTGCAAGTCTGTATGTGGAATAAAAAAGAGACTCTGTGATCTAGATTTTCTGTGTTTCTTAATTTGATGTAGTGTCAGTTATATATGTTGTTCCACATATGTGCCAATCATGAGTTGACTAAAAAAACCCATTGTTATGTATTCTATACATGCTAGCTACTTATAGAACCACCTGTATTTTAAAATTCTTCAGATAGTTTGCACAATTTATAGTTACTTTTTGATGTCATAACACAAGGAATGTGTAATGTCTCTTAGTATGGCATGTCAAAATCCTGTGTCAAATTCCAGGGACATTATTTCAACATCCTCCATTACAAATACAGCAACATGAAATCCATCAAATCTAGTGGTGCAAAAACTGTAGCACATGCACAAAATCATGCACCCAAAGACTATTTGACTGTTCAGATAACTACATTTCCCACACAGTGAAGTCTCTGTATCATGGGAAGTGAGGTACCTATGGGCTACAAGAAAATCCAAAGTACCTGAATCATATAATAATCTGTTTGCAATCCAAAGAAGGCCATCAGGAGAATGATGTAATAAGCACCTCCACAGCAGCAACCAAATAAGTGCAGTCACTCTTTCCCTGCTGAATGCCAGGACAAAACTTTCTATGGAATACCACAGTAGTGCAATAAACCTCAAAAAACCATGTATTTATGTGCCAAATGACAGTAAAATTGGTATTGATTAAAGGTAGATTTCTATCTCTGTTAAAAGATTATGCCTATACATTTAATAAAAAAAGCAAATGAATGGCTAAATGACATGTGAAGAGCTGTGCTGTTTATGGAATAATTCTGTTCTAATAGCAACATAAACAAACTACTTAAAGGATTTTAAAGGAAGCAATAACTGCAGATATTTCTGTAAATGTAAAGTAGATTCTGCTTGTCATACTCCAAGCATGTACTTAAACATTCAAGGAAAAGCCAATTTAAAACATAATATACCAAGGGGAAATAAAGGTATTGAACATATTTATGGTTCCACAACAAAATCTTTCTACATTTTTAAAGAGGAAGACAATATTTTCAACTCCTTCTAATTTATTTTGGACTCACAAACTATTCAATACATTTTATATTTTGGTATTATAATGGTATTATAAATTGTAGATTATTTAGGCTTAGACTTAATTACTATAGTTATGTACATATCTTTCCAAACTCAGCAAACATTGCCAACAGAGAGCTCCATGTCTCTCTCAGATCTATTACTACTCATATACTCAGACAAAATTTCCTCTGAATAACTGCACTGCAAAACTGCTAGTTCAGCATATTGAAATGAATACTGTTATATTGCTTTCTTTAATAGCGAATCATCACTGCCAGTAAATAATGTAATGTGGATAGATTTGGATTTGCTCTACATGGCTGCCTAAACACATTTCCATTCAGCTGCTCACAGCATTTCCAATGAAGTCACTTATAATGCTGTGTCATACTTTCATTTCCTAAGTGAGGGGCGTTACACCGCTCGCCTGATACGCAGGCGAGGAAATCTACAGTTCTTGGTAGGAGCAGGGCTGTCAGTCATCCAGTGAAAGTGTGACTCAGCAGCTCCTTAGTCTGTAAAAGTCCTCTGCACATAGGAGATAAACAGAAGGGGGATGTCTTTCCAAGCACATAAATTCTCTGGTATGTATATAAACAAAAATGTCCTTACCACCATACAGAGTTTATGTAATAATTTTGTTCACTAATTTATTTCAAATCTTCTCTTCGCATACAAGGAACAGGGTATAAACTAGGTTACTTAACCATTCCTAATTTCTGCCAGGAACTGATCCATGAAGATTTCTTTGATTAAATTAAAGATGTTAATTTTATTTACCAAAAAGCTGTACACATTAAGGTAGGAGAGTGATTTTTTTTTTTCTTCCCACAAGAAATGGGTTTATAAATTTAAGTCATAATTATTCACAACCAAAAACCATCTTTCAAAATTAAAAAATAAATGGCTAGAAATTTTCTACACTTTGACACCAGCCCACTTAGTATACTCAAGACCTACAGCAAACAGTCTAAAAATGTGAGGGAGAAGTCCTTCCTCAGAACATCAACACATCAACATGAATACAGAGCAACTGCAAAAAAAGTCAAGGTAAAAGCTGCTTGCTGACATTTTATGAAGGACTCCTGGTCTAAATTTCATTCTCTAACAAAGGAGAGAGTACCTAAAACATCTCGAACAATCTTCATTTTCTCTACAACAGGAATCCAAGGGAACTGAAGTTTCTCTCAGATTGACTAGACTCTTTGACTTCAAGGATGATAACCACACAATGTAGAATAAAAGTGTATAAAATATAAAACCCAACCCTATTCTTATCCAATAGAACTGAAGTTTCTCTCAGATTGACTAGGACTCTTTGACTTCAAGAATGAGAACCATACAATGTAGAATAAAAGTGTATAAAACCCAATTCTTACTGTGCAGAACATGGGATATCAATGAATTGATCAGGAAGAAGTCTGGGGGAAAAAAATTTAAAATGGAAGAAGCTTCTGTAAATGTCTAAGTGAGTTTTGTCACTGCTTATGATAAATAGCAAACATGGGTTCAAAAGTGATTCAATAATTTCATGTGGACGAGTACCAGAAACTATGAAACACAAACACATGGACACAACCTTTGCTTCAGTTAATCCCAAATCCTAAACATCAGATTGCTCAAACATTCAACTGCACGGTCCTATCCTCTTTCCTACCTTTGCCACAGAAAAATCCTCTATTGGCCACTGTCAGACACAAAGTGTCTGATTTTAGGGACATATTTTGATACTGTAAATAATGATTCTTGTGCTTTATGCACTGGAGATAAAAACCAGAATTTTAAGTTCAGTAAGTAATGGTTGTCTACCACAAAGTAGGATCCAGTCCTCAAGATGTTTAGGAATAGCAGCAATTTTACCAAAACAGTGCATACTAAGTTACACACATGAATTTACAAAATAGAGATCCAGTTGTAATATATTTTTATTGCTAACTGTTTTCATGGTATTTTTGACAAGAAATACAAAGTGAGGAGCTGATTTTCCTGGTTCACTGGGACTTTGTTATCCATCAAAATACAGTGCTTGTTAAACTCCTGCCCTAACTGGACTTTTTCTTTGCCATATCAGTACACACACAATTATCCTGTCTGGTAAAAGCACAGAAACCTCTTCGTAACTACACAGTTGTTCCAGTTTTATTTCCTTCTGCATACACCTCTTGCATAGCAACCTGCCCAGATAACTTCATTAATTTCTTAAACTTACACTACGTTTAAGGGAGACACAAAAATGCAAGTGACTCTCCAAAGATGTGAAGCATTATTTGGTTGGCAAACAATGTCCTCCAAGATCTACTGACACAATAAATGATACTGATGCACAGACTGCTGTAGTAATGGCAATAACATCTCTGGGAATCCAAATGCATATCTTAATTTATACTCTCTGCCACCAGCAAATGGTAAAAGAACAAAAATAGTAGCTCTTATTCCCATAAGAATCTAAACAAAAATATGTGGAATGGCTTATATAAAATGACAAGAGTTTCAGTTAATTAACAAATACCATTTCCAAAGCTTTTCTAGATTTGTACTATACAAAACAAAAACAAAATAAAACTAAAACAATACTAAAACTAAAACAAAATAAAACAAAAACAAAAAACAAAAATAAAACAAACACCACAGCCTTAAAAACTTATGTAAATTTCACACAGGAAAAAACATCACTTTGCTGAGTGGAAAAGATGAATCAAGATTAACAGAGAAACACTATTTTTAAAACTCCTAAAAATGTTACAGAGTTAAAAATATTAAGTAATAACTATTTTTATAGCAGCTGGCAATGTCCATTTAAGGCTGACATTTTCTTGGAGTTGATTAGTACTACATATCACATGCAGCTTTCACTGTTCTGAGCTTATTGCAGTACAACAGCATAATCTGTATGTTTTAAAACTCAGAATTGATCCCTCCTTTCGGCTTAAATCCAAGTTATAATTATAAAAAATGCACTAATTTTTTGAAAGAATAGTGCCGCTTATATTTTAACATAGTGATCTTGTTGTTTTCATATTGCAAAACTGAAACTAGACTAGAATAAACACAGAAGGAAAAAATTAAGGCTTAAACCAAGTTTAATATGTAGCTCCAACACACCATCACAAAGCCCAAGAGGCAGGATATGCAATCCTGCATTCCTTATGCACTCGTAATACCTCTTGGCTTCAGTGGAAGTTTTGTTTAAGAAAGCATACAATCAGAACCTATAATTTCATTAATTGCACGCCACAGGCAGTCCATGTGAGGTAAGAATCATGAACCAAACTGGTTGGAAGGATGGTGGAACCCATTAGCCCCGCCTGCATCTTTGGGGACCACTGAGTCTCTGCAGCAAAACCATGAATCCTTGCTTTCCCTACTCACCATACTTCCAGCTCTTCCTCATGACAGACTGCATCTGTCATGCAGACAGTAGTGCAGATGTTTCACTCGGGACACATCAGAGCTCTCAGGTCTCTGTTACTGTTCTGCACTACGATCCTTCCCCAGACTGTTGGCGGTACTGAGGGTTTCACCCGATGCAGATCTCTACTCTGTTGGGATTTTTATATTATTCATGCTGGGCACAGACAAAATGAATGTTATGTAGCTATTAGTACAGAGTGCTTTGAAATATTACATATTTCATTAAATATCTTTTGGGCAATTTAGGAAGCATCATCTAAAAGCCCTGTGAACAGACTTTAACAGTATTACTGTACACATAACTTTTCCATGCATACCATAAACATAAATGATTCTACTGGATGTGTGTTACAGATAGTTTTATGGTATCTCTCAAGATTTACTTATATATGTAGGAAGAAATAGCATGGAAAAAACCCTTCCATATTATAAAGGCCTTTCATTTGCTAAAACATAATGGGAAAAAAAGGCACTTGAAAGCTAGTTCTTTTTCTAAATATAAAAACAAATAGTCAAATTTTAAAGGAAACCATTCACAGGATGAAGAATTACAGGTGATGTTACAGTGAGGTGTCAATCTACAGGTAGCTCTCCACTGCAAACTGACATTTAGAAGCACACAGCAGATAGTTCTTCAGCTACAAAACCCCCATTACCTCCCCATATAATAAAGTGAAAACTCTAGTTAATTTCTACTTGTGTCAGTGAACACAATTCAATTTTTACAACACCTAACTAACAAACTTACAATTTATTTTACAACAGCCTTAAAACACAAAGCAGGAAGAGAATCTCCAGACCATAAGTAAAAAATTTTATTCTTAACTATCCTAAATGCTCAGACTTTGTAAGGAACCTGCCAGTGTGTCAACGCACACAAAAGAACAAAATAAAAAGTAAACAAATGGAATATATAAAAATGAGGGTGAGTTAGGGATAAGGAGGATGAAAAAACAAAGGAAAGGGAGGGAAAAGAACAAAAGAACACTTTTTAAAAGAGAGAAAGAAAAGCATGACAATGAAAACAAATGAATCGTTGAAACTATGGTGGGAGGAACTGATGAATATTAACTTTTATTATTCCGATTACAAAATACATTTCAAAATTGGATGAAACACATTCTGTGTATGTTTTGCCAAGGACATTCTTGGCAATTACAAAGTCAGGAAAATTATAATTCAATCAGTGAGGCATTACTTAAAACCACTTGAAAAAAGCAGATCACTTGAACCAGCAAACAGGCTGCATGGGTAAAATTTTACGGACTCAATATTCTGAGCAGTGCAGATTGCACTCACATGTTGCAGAGTTCCAATAATGGGGCCATTAGAAATACAGCAATTTTTCTTCCTGGGTGCATTTTACCAATCTTTCTTCTAGTAAATGAGCAACAAAGCCTCATCATCGTTTTCTATATAAAATGAGGACAGTTCTAGGGAAAAAAAAAATCAAGCACTTGTAGAGCTTTTATTTTGCTAAAAATATCAAGAACTTTTATTTTGCTAAAAAATCTGATTTAAACTTCTTTAAAAGCTGTACTGTCTACGACAACCAGATCACATTTATAAAGATGGTTGCTGTATTTATCATGCGCATGTAGGGCACTTTAGCATGCACGGAATCTGTGCGCTTGCCTCGAAATGGATGATACAGTCCTAAAAACGTAACGAATACGTCATTACGTCTGTTGCTACACTGGCAAAACCCACAACAAACAGGTCACCTTGACCTCTGTCATGTACTCTGTAATTTCACAGAACTGCTGACACCCGAAGAATGGGATTGACGGAAAAAGGCGCCAGGCATTCACCATTCCCATTGGAAAAAGTGTGCCTTGCGTTCCCCGCAGTAATGCTTATTTACATATCGCCGTGACTGCGCTGGGAAGGCGAGCGATGCAGCCTTTTGATTTAACCCGGCAGGTTGCCGAAGCCTCTGTAAATTGCCCGTGGTGCAGTCAGACTTTCGGAGGACCGAAAACGCCGTGGACTGGCGCTCCTGGGGGGACTGCACCACCCCGAGCCGCCGCAGGCACCCCGAGCCGCGCTCCGCAGCCCGGGCGAAGGCGGGCGCCGCGCACCGGCAGGAGCGCAGGGCAGGAGCCGCTCCCAGCCCAGAACGCCGCACGCTGAGGTCGGGGCTCATTGCAATCGCCGCAGCCGCGGAAGCAGGTGCGCCGCCGCCCCTGTGCGCCCCGGGCTGCGCGGAAGGCGCCGCAGCGCGTCCCGCCCGCTGCCGCTGCCGCTGCCGCTCCCGCCCCGCCTCGCCGCGCTGCGGGGGGCGCCTGACGTGCCGCGCCGGATGGGGGCGGGGGACCACTGCAGCGATGGAAAATTTTCGGCTCCTGCATCTCCTGGGCGTGCCCTCGCCGCTCCCCGCCCCTTCCCGGCTTCCACGCCCGCCCCCCATCCCGGCCTCGGAGGGGGCGGTCCAGAATCTTCGGCGGCGGTGGCCGTCGGGTGCCGCCGCTCGGCGCCTTCACGCCCGCTTCCCCCCTGCTTCCCGCCCGCCTGCCGCGGCGACAGTCGCGGACAGAGTCACTGTCCCCCCGCCCGTCCCAGCCCTGGGGAGGCTCGTGTCCCCGTCAGAGCCGCGAGCACTGCAGGGGGCCCAGGAGCGGGGATGGTGGTGAGGGATTCGCGGTCCCTCGAGGGTGTGAACTGCTCTCGTGTCCCGGCGGCCGCCGCTGCCCCGGCACAGCAGACAGGCAGCCGCCTCTCGGACCCTCCACGGGCTCTCGATGCTGCAGAAGAAGGGAACGAGGGCGATAACGCAGGGGGTCAAGCGACTCCGTGGCAGGGCATCCTCCACACTCGAGGCTGGCAGCCCCAGCCTGGCGTGGGAGTGCACTGCTGCCGCGACGACGGGAGCTGGGGAAGCTGATTTGCACCCCCCTGTCCCGCCAGAGCCAGCAGCCAAGCGGGCCCCCCCCTACCCCTGTCAAGCCTCCTTCGGAGCCGTGTCCCTGCACCGTGCCTGTGGACAGTAAAACCCCGCCGTCCGCTTCCACAGGGGGCCGAGCAGCAAAGCTCTCCAAATCTTCTGGAAAAGGAAGCAGGATGTTCTGTTTCCCCTTCTCTTCCCTACATGGGGTTTATGGTGAATCACATCACTGGGGGGAGTCTGTCATTCCGGTTCACTTCCCGAAGGAAGCGTTCGGGCACTCTGTCTGCCGGCTGCCCTCGGGCTCCGGGCTCGCACGTGCGCTGCTGCGGGTGTTAAAAATAGCGAGTGACTGCACCGGGCAGCTATGGTGGGTCCGCGGCACCTCGGCCCGCGCCGGGGGCAGCCGCGGGGTGGAAGAGGGAGGCACATCCCGGGTGAACCGGTGGCCAGCGGGTGCTGCAGTCACGCTGCGGATGCTGCACTGGGCCGGTGGAAGCGCCTCTGAGGCAGAGCGCGTCTGACAAGCACCGCAGCGTCCCGTCTAAACCAGTGCCCCAGTGTAAACACTGGAGAGCTGCTCGGCTCATGTGCCAGCGGCCGCGCTCCTGACCCCCGCCGGTGCCCGGCTCCCAGCCCTCGGTCGGGGACGCCCCCGCACGCTGTGCCCCCAGCCCGGGCCCGGCGGCGGCAGGGGGTCAGTCGGGCAGGGCGGGGGGCGGCGCGGCAGCGGGCGGGCGGGCGGGCGCCGCGCCCCTGCCGTGACACGCCCACATTCCTGCCTGAAGAGCCGCGGCGCCCCGAGGGGGCCGTCAGAGCGGGAGGGACGCCGGAGCGATACAGACGCGAATTTTTCTTTCCTTTTGATACCTCTGACTTTTTTACGCGATTTTTTTTTTCTACTCTTATTCATCTAGGGGTTTGTTTTCGCTGACATTTCATAGTTAAGGGCTCTTTTTTTCCCTTGCGAGAAGTAGCAGCGGAGACAGGAGAATCTCGTTATTCCGAGGCTTCGGGAGAAACCCTCGCTTTCAAGCTCGTGCGTATAAGGTACGGCAGGGGCTGACTATTACCGGGCCGCCAAGAAGAACGGGGTGACTTTTCGGACGGAGCGCGGCTCGTCCTGCGCGTCTTTGTGCGGTGGCAGCGCCCCGGCTTGTCGCCAAGACCCTGCCGGGCTCCGCCGAGACGCGCGTAGGGATGCGCCGCCGCCGCATCCCGGAAAGGCGGCAAACCCGCAGAGCGACTGCGGCGCGACGCGGTGCCGCGACCGGCTTGCCTTTTCCCGTTGGAAACGCCGGGTCGCGCGGTGTCGCCGGCGGGGGGGCGGGAGGTAAACACAGGGAGGGACAGCCGCGGGGCGGGAGGCTCCGGCAGCCGATGTGACAATCGCGCATCGGTGTTGCATCAGTCTGCTCTCCGCTATCGGGGCGGGGAGGCGGAGGGGGAGGGGGGGGGAGTGCGGCGTGGCGGTGCCGCTGTCTCGGTGCGGTGCCGGTGCCGGTGCCGGTGCCGGTGGCGGTGCCGGTGCCGGTGTTGGTGCCGGTGTTGGTGCCGGTGTGGGCCGCGCGCCCCCGCCCCGCGCGGGGCTCACCTTTGTCCGCGCGCCCCCCGCCCCGCGCGCCTGGTACTTTTCCATTCGGCGGCGGCGGCGGGCGGGGGCCGCGGGGCCACGTGACGGGCTCGCGCCCGCTGCGGCACTGACGTCGCCTCCCGCCCCCAGGCAGGCGCGGCGCGTCCCGCCGGCAAGGACAAAAGAGCGGCCGAGCCCCGACCCCCGCCCGCCAGCATGAGCAGCGCCGAGATGGGCAAGTTCAACATCTCGCCCGACGAGGACAGCAGCAGCTACAGCTCCAACAGCAACGATTTCAGCTACCCCTACCCCACCAAGCCGGCTGCCATGAAGAGGTGAGGGGGCTCCCGCGGCGGGCGGCGCCGGGCGGGGACCCGGCGGTGCCGAGCGTCCGTCGGCAAATCCGTACGGAAACACGGGAATCGCTGCGGCCGGGGACCGGCGCAACGCCCCGCGCGATGACACCGTCGCAGGTGGGGTGGTTCTTTCGGGGTCATTCCGTCGGTTTTTCCTTTTCCCTTCGAAATGGATCGGAAATGCTGATCGGGAAGTGAATGTGCACGGTTCCCGTAAGAGTCACTAATGATGTAACGTTGTTTTGCAGCCACTATGCAGATATTGATCCGGAAAACCAAAATTTCTTGCTCGATTCCAATCTTGGAAAGAAGAAATATGAAACTCAGTATGTAAGTACCCGGCAATGACGTTCCAAATAAACAAACAAACAAACAAAAATGTACTGCCAATTTTGTGTTTGCTTTAATTCTGAGATGACTAATAACTCTCTATTAACTATTACCTATCCATCTTTCCTCAGCATCCGGGTACTACTTCCTTTGGAATGTCAGTATTTAATCTGAGCAATGCTATTGTGGGTAGTGGCATCCTTGGTCTTTCTTTTGCCATGGCTAACACTGGAATTGCTCTTTTTGTGTAAGTATCTTTTGATTCATCAAGAAAACCCCATCTTTCTGGTGTGTAATTCATATTCATATTTAATGGAAAAATACATGGTGTAAGAATATGACCCCATAGAAAACATCCAGTAATTTTCATAGGTGCAGAATTGCACTTTAGGCTTGTTTTGAATTTAAGGATTGTGATACATTCAGAAGAACCTGCAAAAATTAAACTGATTCATTGCAAGTTCTGCAACCCTCAAAAACATTTTACAGTGAATTTTACTTGACTTAGCTGTAGTTTCTCCATTAATAACTGATAGACTTCACCCAAAACTTTTATTATCCAAGTTCCAATCAGGGATGTGGTCTCGCTCTCCTCAGCTGACATCACTGTGCCTACAGAGTTACAATGTACTTAACCAATAAAGAAGTCTGTTTTATTGCTGTGCTCTCACTCTCTTCAGGGGCATGGTTTCAGTTACACCTATAAAAATTTCTGTCTGCCTGCAAGGGAGGGGTGTGGAATAACCAGCCTGTCTTTATTGGCCTGTCTACATTGGCGAAAGCTTTGAGGTGTAGGGCAGAACTACAGAAATGTAATTGGAAATGACATGAGGATCCAGTTATGTACAGTGCTTTTAAACATCTTGGGAAGTACATTTTTCATGTATTGGAGGCAGTTCAGCTCACACAACATATATTATCAGTGACTTGACTGCAAATGAGTATTCATGGGTATGTTTAAAGGAGCTTTGTGTTTTTATCCTGGAAATAGATCAATGTGCTGAATGTTCAAGAACATGTGAAGAGCAATGTTTAGTTCAAAATTTCCCTGACTCTGCTGCCAGATTTCCAGAAAGTAGGTCAGATTTACTTCCAGATGTTTCACAGTGTATGGGGTGGTGCTCAAGTTTCCTGAGGAAACTACCTATGTGTGAATTTTGGACCTAAAGGATTTTGAACACTTGGTGATTTGTTAATCTTTTACTAAGATTTTCACTTGCTTAGGTGATGCTAAACTGAACTAATGACTTAGCGTGAGTCTAGAATAGTTATTCGTGCTCTAAAGATGTTCTGCAGCATGTGAAAGCTAATCAATATAATGCACATTAGAATGTCTCTGAGGAGAGGAAAAAAGAGCATTTAAGGTTAGCTATTTGAACAGACTTCGAGGGTCCTCTTTTCTGAGGAAAAAAATGTTTCAAACTGTCAATTTACCAATTGGATGTGAGGCAATTTAGTTGCTTTTTATTTCCAGATGCTGTATTCAGATCTTGTTTGCATTAGTCCTGTTTCAAAGACAAACTAGCTTGTTACCTTTCAAAACTTGTAGATCGTACAGTTCTGAGGCAGGAAAGCAGTTAATCACAGATGATACTGAGGATTTATGATGACAGTGAGGGCATTACAGGCAGCCCTTAATAACTAGGTTACAGAATCAGATCCAGATGCAGTTGATTAGGGCAGTAAGTTCTTCGAAGACTATGGAGGCACTTCTGTAAGTGCTGTGACTTGTCACTTGTGTCAGCACTAAATAAATGAATAGAATGGTCTGGAAGCCAGAAACAGAGAGCTTGAAGATGAGTTTGCTGACTGATCTTGTCTGCACTGTAGGCAGCGATTCCATGTTAGGACTGAGAGGCCCAGGGTCTGTGCTGTTTTAAAGTAGTGTAACCCTGGCACATCTCAGCTGAGCTGTTTCTACACGGTGACTGAGTCAAATCCTAGTTAATCTCTACCTGTCAGAAATAGAGAGGTTTATCTGTGTGCATGTGTTAGTGTTAGTGAATTGGCGCAGTAACGTAAGTTTCCTACGCAGATCTGTGAAGCTTCTCAGATCTTTTTGTTTCCAGTTCTTTGTGCTGCATTTGCTAACTTTACCAACATTAAAAATGACACAAAAGGAAATGTATTCTGGGAAGCAAAGTTGGCCCTTTTTAAGCCATTTTTGATATGCTGATTCTTAGGTTTCCTATTAAGCAAAATGCTTGTATTGGTATAAGAAAGACCAGGGTTTTTTATTTAATGCCTTGTAATTTTCCACTGTGTTCTCCAGCAGCCGAGAAGTCCCCCCTAGCGTGCCACTCCAGGAAGTGCATTTGTTGTGGGAGAGATTTGTTGTTGAGAGACCCGAATTTTAGGTGATGCAAATGTGCTTCTGGAAATAATATGCATTGCCTGTAAAAGCTGTGGGGAAGATAAACAAGCCACTAGTGATTCCCATGTAAGCACATCTAAAGAGTTAACTTTTGAGGAAAGAATTTTTTTTAAATTACAATAGATGTGTATTTCCATTTGAAAACACAGCTCTCAATGAGCCTGAATTTTCAGTCAATTCTTTAAGGCTTTTGCAGTTTCATCCTTACATAAAAAAAAGAACATAACACCGGTTTAAGCTGGAAAGCTGATTTTTTTTAAGACCAAGAGATAATCTTCACTTCAGCTGTAGTTAGCCTCAGTGTTGAGCAGGGGCAGGAAGACGGGAAAAATACAGTTTCTTACAAGGATGCAAACCTTCCCCTCCACCTGCACGCATTCCCATTGATACTTTGTTAAGTTATTTATTGCCAAATGTAGCCAAGTATAATAGCCTGACTCTTGGTGGTGGTTATGCTACTTTAGACTGAATAGAATCGTTGTTCAAGCCTACAGTAGAATTTCTTTATATGCTTATGAAATGCAATTTAGTATAAAATCCTTTCTATACACGGCATTAATTGGGTTTTCATAACACTTTTAGTAATGTTTATGTTTGATACATTTTCATTTAATAGGGTTACAATAAGTCTTTATGGTTATTACAAATTTGTGTGTTTTTCTCTCCCCAGGATTCTCCTGCTGTTTGTCTCAATATTTTCTTTGTATTCAGTGCATCTTCTTTTGAAGACTGCCAATGAAGGAGGTATGGCAAATTACTCTTACAAATATGTAGTATTTGTTTCTTATGGTATTTTCTTGAAATACACCCCTCCAATGGGATATCGTACTTTCTTTTAGGATCTTTATTATATGAACAGTTGGGAATGAAGGCTTTTGGTATGGCTGGAAAACTTGCTGCTTCTGGATCAATTACAATGCAGAACATTGGAGGTGAGGACAAGATCTTAAAATATCTGTACTGTCAATAGTAATTGTTCCCTGCTTATTCTTGGAGACTTATTTGTCACACAACATGTGTTCATTAACTACTTGTGTTCAAGTGAAGTTATGAAACATGTTATGTGATTCTTGCATCGTGTGGCATATTCTATATTTGTAATGATCTATGATGTTATTCACCTACAGCTATGTCAAGCTACCTCTTCATAGTGAAATATGAGTTACCATTGGTCATCAAGACATTTATGAACATCGAAGAGACCACAGGGTAGGTGTTAGAACTCCTCATCAGAGAAACTATTAGGAGAAACAAATACGGAGACTGTATATACTTTTATATGAAGACCACGTTCGGTACACCATAGGGTAGCTTCTTATTCAGACAGATCTTCATTTAGATCCAGCCTGACCTGGGGAAAGGGTAGAAAAATACAGGTATTGCATCATATTGCAGAAAGCTGTTCTGTAAAGAACATCAGGTAAGTGTTAATGTATGTACCAGTCAGTACATACACTTGATGAGGAAAGATAAATGTGATTGTGGTTGTTTGGTTTTTTTTTTTGTTTGTTTTGTTGGGTTTTTTTAATTTATTTTCTTAATGCATTCAAAATTGTTTGGTCTGATTAATTTAGTTTTCTAGTATAAATACTGTGGCAAGTGATTTAATGTAAGACTAAGGTGCAGTTATGGAAGGAATGTCTTAAGGAGCAGTTCTCAAAAAGATTCAGAGACTAAATATTGACCTAAACCAGAGTTTATATACCTAAGACTAGAGTGGTAGATGCCTTGCCATCTAGCCCTGGAGACACCTTGACTCCAGAGTGGCTTTCCTGCTTGGCTTTAAAAAGAGGATTCATTTTATCTAACCCTATTTTGAGTTCACCATTACAATGGTCCTAGTACAATCAGGGGAGAAGGGTGATCCTCTGTAGTGATCAGTTTGGCGCACCTGACTTAGACACATTTTGTGTGTCTCCAAAGAACAGGTGATCATATCACTCTGTATTGAGAGGGTGTGTAAAAACAAGATGCCTGAGTTCAGATGGATAGAGTTAAGTGCTATAAATCTCACTCTTCAGAGTTGTACTTCTGTGCCTTGTCCTGAAGTGTCCCAGTCTTGAGAGGGCTGAGCAGCTCAAGACTCCAACTTACACCTAAGCCTGAGTTCAGAAGGTAGGCATTTTTCTGCCGTGTTCCCCAAGGGGTTCAAGCCATTTGGTGGTGTTCATTCAGCTTGCTGATAAATACTGTCATAATAACAGTGCTAGCCATATTTTTTTTCCTTTAATTTTTTTTAGTGTACTCAAATGCTGCACCTACCCTATTTACTTAGTAGTGTTATGTTTACAAATTCTTTGCTGGGAAGTTAATTTCTCTCCTTTGGCTGAATTCAAGTCCTTATTTTTCGATTCTTAAGAGAGCCCCTGGAGTAGCCAGTATTTAGAAGGGGGCTCGGAGGCAAATATTTTTTAACTGTCCCATCTTCAGTAAAGAATTCAAAACTGGTTGCAATTCAAGAGGGAAAGTTAAAGTCTGTGAATCTCTCTGGATACAGCTGCTGCTCTGCAAATCTGGCAGAGAAAATTAAGAAATTGACATCTCTGTCTTAAATGCTTTCTTGTTGGCTGGCACTAGGTACACTGATTTAAAGTAAATATTTTCTCAGTGCTCTGGCAATTGTGAACCCCATTTAACTGACTCTCTCCATGCATTGCTTAGGGGAGTCTGGGTGGCTACCATTGGCATGGATTCCACTCTGGCAGCCTGGGGCCCGAAATGTAAGCACTTACCTGTTTGAGTGTCCCAAAATAATGTTTACTGTAGAAAAACTTCTGGACTTCTGAGACAATATTGTAAATACTAGCTCCATTATTAAAATTTGTTTAGCAACTTCTAAAGTACTTGGCTATATTTTAAAACTGCACAATCCCATTCTTTACTCTTCAGGACGGAAAAACTTTGAAGTCCTTGATCTGAAAGTCCTGATGGCCTCTCTATGGTATGCACAATAGCAGTGCATGTTCTTGTGATTGTATCAACTGCAAGAAATTTCTTTGTTGTGATTTCTTTTAAATTTGCCAAAAGTCTACTATGTTTTAAAAAAAGACAACAAAAGGTGTATGGTGTCAATGTCCTATACATCTGAAGTTTTTAAAATAATACTCCTTTTTTACATCTAGTTATCCCAGGTAACCATCTGAGGAAAGAGATGACTGCATCATTTTTGCATTTATTATGTAAATCCAGAGCAAGTCTGTTAATTATTCCATATTTCCATTACCATATAAAAGGCTATAATTCAGCAACTGAGTTTGCATATACAAATTTCAAATTAAATTTTTTACCTAAATAGCATACAGTACATTTTAAAATAAATACTGTTAAATTATATCATAATAGGATGCAAAGTATTAATACTTGGGAATAAATGTGTAACTTAGTGTTACTTTAATTGCTTAAAGCATAAAAGATGGTCCTGTAGGACTTCATTTTTATGTGTTTCAAAAAAGATGTTAATCTTCTAATGCTCAAAAATGTTTTGTGAAAAACATTTTTCTGCTTCTTAAAGAAAAAATGGCAGAAATGCTCTGAAGGAAAAAGCCCCTGAAGTTCTTATCATGTTTTCCCTACTGAAAGGGACGAAATGTGCCTCCAAGAGACTCCCAGTGCTTGTTGGAGTTTTCTCAGCCAGTGGGCTTGAGCTATTGCCTTACCTTCAGCCCTCACCTGTTTTTCTTTAATTCCCACAGGGCACTCAACAGAATTTTATTTCCATTAAAAATGGAAATCCTGCCGGGGCCCTGCAGTATTCTAACACATCTGGAGAGTTGGGAACCAGCACTTAAGAAAATTATATTTTTTCTGTGATTGATCCCACTTGACTTTTTTCTAACCAAGCATTTACTTTTCTTTCTTCTGACTTCCAGATGTTATTATTTTTATAAAAGGACACTAAAGGAAAGGCACAATGCAGGTTTGGGGTGAGATAAGAAGCTATTGTAGGGTGTTAGGCCCATATAGGAAATTAAATGCTGTCATTTGTGACATCAGGTAGTGCATTTTTTAAGGAGCCATATGTTGTAGAAAATAAGAAGGAAGACTAAACTGCAAATGCAATCTTTAAATACTTGATTACTTACAAATATTACCTTCTTTTCTACAGAGAATGGTATCTCAATGGTGACTATTTAGTGCTGCTGGTGTCTGTCATTCTCATTCTTCCCCTGTCCCTGCTGAAAAATCTAGGTAAGTAGTAGAGAGCATTTAAAATAAAAACTCATTGGAAGAACTGAGGTGAAATGTGTTGATGCAATGTTTGAGTCTTGAAATTCTGTCTGAATTAATAGCTGTCTCCAAACTTGTGACTTGGGACTAATTAGCATTTAGGTAATTGCTGTCAATCTCCTTGAAGAAAGGAAAAAAAAAAACCAAGACAAGTATACTAAATTACAAATGTGTTTGTGGAAGATGAAAAGACAGCAGATAGGATGGCTTCAGAACAAAGCTCAACAGTAACTTTATTTCTGTTCTTATCACAAAGCTTGACCTATTTTGGTCAATGGTGAAATAGTAAATATTGTTACCAGCTATCCTGTAACAGCCTTCAAAGAGTAGAGCTGCTAACTCTGGGCAGCATCTTCTCATTTTAGATCCTGAGGAGTAACAGAGTATTCATGCCAGATGCTGTATCTGAAATAGCTGTAATTCATTGGTATATGTGAATAATTCAGATAACAGGCTGTTTATTCAGAGAATCCTGTAGTAGAACTTCAATAACTGAGAGTCTCAATGTGAATTACTCTCTCAAATTACTATTTTCTAGAAGTAAATCAGTAAAAACAGAAGGAAAAAGGCTAAGTTACCTGATTGTGTGTGCTGTTAAAATTAATCCTATATCGTTCTTAGTATACAATAAACAATTCATATGGTTGCTGCTGTGAGATTTTTTAGTTTGCTTCCTTTTCTTGTTAAAAAGTTTAACATTACAGACTCTCTGTATGTACAGACCCTAATATGTCTTTCAGAACCTTCAGATCTGGGTTGGGATTAGCAGAAACTCAATGAATAATTAATTTGTTCTGTGTATTGCTAAGGAAATGACAATCTAAAGAGATCACTTGACAGAATACATTTTGCCATTCTGTTTTGACTTGAATGATGTTTAGATTTTTTTTGTCTTTCTTGATCACAGGGTATTTGGGCTATACCAGTGGTTTTTCCTTGCTTTGCATGGTCTTCTTTCTGATTGTTGTAAGTATAATCTTGTAAACTTGTTGTAAACTTTACAGTGCTTGTAAAACTGCATTTCAAAGCAAAATTAAGCAGTTTCTAAAAATTTTCACATCTTGCATTAGTCAAAGTAATAAATACGTGGCTTTATTTCTAGGTCATTTGGAAGATGTTTCAGATTCCTTGTCCTGCGGACAGTGTCATCATGAATGTGACATTACTTAATGCAACAGTGGCACCTTTGGTAGCTGAAAATATAACAAGTGAGGATATGTGCAAGCCAAAATATTTCATCTTCAATTCACAGGTAACTGACCGAAAAAATCAGATCCTCTGTGGAGAATAACTAAGAACAAGTATGCAGTAGATAAATAAGATAATTTTTCCTTCAAGCACTTGCCCAGTTTTAAAATAGGGATGCGTTAAGACTTTCTGTTCGAGTAGACTTGGGCACTGTTTACCTCATGGAGACTGGGTTTTTCCACATGCCAAATACACAGAAATTAGAGCAGCTTGAAGTGCCTGTTTGAGTGGTAAAAAAAACATCTCTCATTCTTTAGCACAGCATTTCTCAAGCTTTCTCAAAAAAGTTAATGAAGCATTTTAATAAGTAGATTGCAGAAGAAAATGAAGAAAATTGTAGAAGTGTGCAAATAGGATGTTTGACTTGTTCCCAGTCAAATTCTTGTTCAAAGTCAATTCTTGACTCATGAATGCTCCCAATTACAGTGATGAATCTCCACATGTAATACACAATAGCAAATTCAAGATCTAATCACTTTTAAGCCTGTGAGTTGCTGAAAATAATTTTGAATGCAAATACATTCATCTCACCATGGAATTCAGTGAAATTTGAGACTATTTGGTACCTCTTGATCTGGGTTTAAGAAAATATGAACTTGTTTAAACTTCTTCTGCAGTTTCCATTGTAAAGAATAGCTGGTCTTTATTACCAAATAAGGCCAAAACTGAAGAATCTCCTGATGATTTTGTAAAGTAAATTTCTAATGTCTGTTGAGATACTTAAGAAACTTTTTTTTTTTCAGACTGTTTATGCTGTCCCAATCCTAACATTTTCCTTTGTCTGTCATCCTGCAATTCTTCCTATTTATGAAGAACTGAAAGGGTAAGTGTTAGATATAGATCTGTAATTTCACTGAACAAACAAATAGAGTATGAAACAAATAGAGTATGTTCTCCCTGCTAACAATGTTACTTTTTCTTACAGCCGAAGCCGTAAAAGAATGATGAATGTGTCCTACGTATCTTTTTTTGCCATGTTCCTCATGTATTTGTTGGCTGCTCTCTTTGGATACTTGACATTTTATGGTAAATATTGTCTCTCTGCTTTCTTTGAATGACTTACGTTCTGCAAAATCAGAGTGTTATTTTAAAAATAGAACAAGCAAGCATTTACTATGCATTCTAAATATACACTGTTACTTGGGCTTTTTTTTTAGTACTTCTGTAAGTGCACACCCTAAAGGAGATCAGTAATAGAATTAGGCCCAAGACATAGGATTAAAATTGGATTAAGCCAGATTCTGTGCCTCCAAGTCATCCCTGTGTAAAATGGATACATTCTTACAAGAGCTCTTGAGGCTTTCAGTTCGTATGGATTATGTAACTGTAAAATTTGTGTGGAATCTAGAGCAGAAACACATGTTTAAGAAGTATGTCAAAAAAATCTAACTAAAATACTGTTTTCTTTATAGGAAAAGTTGAACCAGAACTGCTTCACACCTACTCTGCTTATCTGGGTGCTGATGTTCTCCTTCTTATTGTGCGTCTTGCTGTACTTATGGCTGTCACCCTCACTGTACCTGTAGTTATTTTCCCTGTAAGTAATTATTTTTTAAACAACTATATGCTGCAGTCATTTAGTGATTTGGCAACTCCTGTTTATTAATTGAAAAACTGAAGAGTTTTTCTCTTAACTGAAAAAGGAAATTTATTCTGCTAAACTTGATAAATTTTAGCTATACTGTTAATTCAATAAACATGTAACATTTACTAAACAGTAATACAAATATATTCAGTTACACAGTTTTCCTGGTATGATTATATGGGGAAATGAAACAGATTGCCACTCTGTAAAAAAGCTTACACTGTTGTATAATCAGCTTACAGAAGCCAGCATGTTTTTGTACATACCTTGTGGTGGCAATCTGGCCATTTATGAGTATATTGTTGAGCAGTGTCTCTAGATGGTACAAAATTTCCTGGAATTTTTGTTCAAACCAGATACTTTTCCTTGGGTTTTTTTCTCCATATTACTTTTGTCTTTCACCTTCTATTAAAATCTGAAGCATTCAGGAAAGTTATGTTAAAATACTTTCAGAAGGGAGGTCTAACTCAGGTGCCAAATCACTGTCTTCCAAAATGAAGACTAAACTGTCTCTTTTTTTCCCCCTGTCTTCCAAAGATCCGCAGTTCCATTACCCAGCTGCTGTGGGCAGGGAAGGAGTTCAGCTGGTGGCGTCACTGTTCCATTACCATTTCTCTCCTGGCATTTACCAACCTGCTGGTTATCTTTGTCCCTACTATTCGAGACATCTTTGGATTCATTGGTAAGCATTGTCTTGTCAGATCAAGCAGTCTTTTGCATTTCAGAAAAAGCAATTACAGTCTAATTAGAGTATATTTACCTGTTTATGAGTATTTATTTCCATGCTTTTTCTCTACAGGTGCTTCTGCGGCTGCCATGCTGATCTTTATACTTCCTTCTGCCTTCTACATCAAATTAGTGAAGAAGGAACCAATGAAGTCAGTGCAAAAGATTGGGGTATGTATAGACAAAAATGTAACTACTATAGACAACTATGTAACTAAGAATTTGCTTACTAATTCAAAACAAAAAAAATAAGTATCTTCATGATTTATGAATTTTGAAGTCCTGTTGAAGGTAGTCAGTGAATTAGCATTTAATGTTATCTTGTGTAGTTGCAAGGAGCTGCGGGAACTCAAAACCAAGGAACTGGCCATCACAAGACTCAGTTCACTTCAGTGAGTTCTCTCAGCCCCTGGCCCCAAATCTCAACAGTAGCTGGGTCATTCTGTTGCTGGTAAGAGCCAGATTTCAACAGAATACCCTAAGAACTGTATTTAAAGGACCTTAACATTCTTTAAATATTCTTTTAAGACTTATTGACATAGTTTTCTGCTTAAAAGCTCGTATCTGCCAGTTGTTTGGGTTATCTTGATTGTTCTTGGTGCTCTTACTAATCATAGACATACTGACTCATAATGCAGTCAGATATACTGAGACAGTCAAGTTAGCACAGTGGCATAGCCTGACTGGTTATCAGCAGCTACATTCACTTCCCTTAGCTGAGGGTGAGGTCTGCTATACTGAAAATAAATATACTTTCTGATTTGAGAAAGGACCCCAAATATGAGAAAGACACTTAGCTCCTTGTCATTGACTTGATCTCTTGTCTCTTTTACTTTGTGCTCTGTGAGCAATGGCATTTGTGCTAGTTCATGGGCATGAATTTATAGGTGAAATGTTGTGTTTTACCAACAGTGTCATAACAGAATCTGAAATACTTCTTTTATGTTTTCTTTTTCAGGCTTCATTCTTCTTTCTAAGTGGTATACTTGTGATGACTGGGTGTATGACACTGATTATTCTAGACTGGATCCAGAATGTTAAATCTGATGGCCATTAACTGCCCTGATTTAATCTCTGTAATACACCACTTCAAATGCCAGTGTTCACTCAGATACCTACTGGGAATGAAAACGAGCTATTCAGCTTCCTTTAAAAGGCAGATTCTTTGTTGATGGTTCTTCTGATTGTAGAATATCTGAACTGTGTCTTTAAGAAACTATTCTGCATGATGGAAGTGGATATTGACATCAAACCACGTGAGTGTCTGGCTGAAGGAAGTGACAACTTTATTCCATTCCAGAGAATGGACAGAACTCTCTGTAGACTTCTATCAAGCCATGTTTGGCTTTCGTCATTGTTACTTGGATATTTTGTTATTTTACTTGAATGTGCCTAATGGAACCATTTGATGTGAGAAAGAACTCTTTAATTTACAGCAAAGTGTTTAAATAACCAATGAGAGAGCAAGAGAAAGAGAGAAACACTATTATTTTTTGTACCAAAAATTCTTATGGACCTCAAAAGCACTATTTTGACTTTAAGAAACATTTTTCTAAAAAGAATGAAAAAATCACATAGAAGAGCTTGGAAAAATATTTAATTAGTGTCCTAAATTAAACTTAGTTTGATTTTCTTGATCTCTTAACTCATGTCACCAGTGACAGGACCCAAGGAAAGGGCATGAAGCTGAGTCAGGGAAGTTTACGTTGGATATCAGGAAAAGGCTTTTTTACCCAGAGGGTGGTTGGGCACTGGAACAGGTTCCCCAGGAAAGTGGTCACAGCACCAGCCTGACAGAATGCAAGAAATGTTTGGACAACTCTCAGGCACATGGTTTGATTCTTGGGATGTCCTGTGCAGGGCCAGGAGTTGGACATGGTGATTCTGATGGGTCCTTTCCCTCAACATACTTTATGATTCTGTAGAGGCATAGTTAGAAGAAATTTTATTTTTAAAATGCTTCTAATGACCAAAACAGAAAATAAACCAATTCAGGTCAAAGTTTTCTGATACTAAATGCTTCCCATGAAGCTCCCTTAGAGAAAATAATCCTGAAAATTATTTCAGACTTACATAAGTAACTAGAGTTACCAAAAATGGTGTGGAAATGCAAATTTTCAAACTTCAAAAAAATCCACCCTTTGTAAAAGGGTACATTCGAGAAAAGCGTAGGTAATCTAAAATTGTAAAGATGGCATTAACATTTCCCTTCTTGAGGTACTCAGTAGTGCAATTGAGTAAAACAGGGTCTGGGGTTTTTGCTTTTTGGGGGTTTTTTTTCCTGTTATAGGTAGGAACTGAATGGCACTGGAGCACATGATGCCATTAATACAAAATTTCCTCCTCAAGTTCCTTTTATTATTAAGGTCCATTGTCAGTTGTAACAATGTTTGTTGGGATTTTTTTCTATCCAATCTATCTTGAAACACTCTGTAGGAAAACAGAAAAGTCCTAATGTAGTCTTCTAGTTGTATAATATTTAAAAACTGTACAGTATTTCTCAAATTCCTTATCCATTATTGGATTTTGAATTACTTGATTATTCTGTTTCTGAGTCAAATTCACAAAATAACTGCACCAATATTTCATGCTTGGTACAAACTCTCTTCACATACACAACTGGGATTCCTCTTCCAATTTATACTGTGTAGTAGTATTAAAGATAACCTCATAGACTGGATAGTCATCTCATACTTGTTTGCTTCAGAAATAGACATGTTTCTAGTGAGCCCTATCTGATGAAGCAGGTGCTGTATGGTTGTGATGAGCTATTTTGTTTCTAGTGCATGTTTGCTCTTTCATTCTTGTCCCAGGTTGAAGAGAGGTAGCATTTGTATAACAGTGTACTTGGCTTATAAGAGGTTCTCAAACAGCAATATCGGGTACAAAAGCCTAGATAGAGATTATTAATGAAATAGTCATGGCAATGTGGTCAACTGTCTTCATCTGACACGATGCTTTAAAAATCTCATTTATGAAGTCCCACTCAGTCATCGTGTCAGGGAGACCAAGTAAAGGCCTGTAATCCGTTGATTAAACAGTGCCTGAGACTTTTTTGCTCTTGTAGAATTAATCAGAAATAAATCTAAACAATAGTCACCATTTGGCAGATAATGTCAAGCTCTGCCCAGCCATTTAAAATCTATGGAAAAACAACTGCAGGTATTTTGTATTGATACTTCTGCATGACTGTAAGTACTGGTCACTAAGACTATATAGTAAAACTGTAATGACAAGTTAGATTCCTCATGTGTTATTTGTATAATTAATTCAGTGGTACTCAACTGGCAATTAATGATCCTGGAGTCAGCACTGACTAATGCTCTGTAGGTACTTCTCTGCCTCAGGTACTGTACATCCATGGCTAACTATCCCATGTTACCTGATCTCCACAGAAGTGCTGAGCATGTGCCTCCTCAGTACTTTGGCAGCTTTTCTTCTTCCTCCACAAATGTGTAAAGGTGGAAGAGGATTAAAATGTTGTCTACCTTTGAGCAATTTGTAGCACATAAGGGATGAAATTCTTCCCTTTAAAAAGAGGAAAGAAAGTGAGAAATATCCTCCTTTCTCAGAGCAACCATAGAAGAGGAAGGAGTTGTTAGTGAGAAGTTACTACCAAGTCCTTCTTGGCAACCAGAAGGGAAGAAGATTATTGCGATGACACCTCATAGTGTATTGTACATGTCACTAATTCTCTGAATGTAGCAATTTCCAGATTATACATTATGTGTTATATAATTTGATGACTGACTCTTCACCTGCAACAGTTGAGTTCCACTTGGCTGGGTCGATTTCCAACACGTGATTTTTTTTTAAATTATTATTTTTCCAAACCTGTCTGTTTAAAGTTACCTACATTGCAAACCACCTAAAAGAGCAGCTTCAGTATTAAACCACTGTTCTGTCACCTCAGTTAGACATTACTGTCTTCCATGATATTTCAGTCATAAATGTAACATGTTATTTATAAAGCATTAATCCATTAAAACTAAAACTATTTTTCAATATTTATGATAGTCTATGTACATAAATTGTATGTGTGTATATACTGTAAGTATAATGTATATAATGTAGGTTTGGAGTCCAGGATTTATGTATATATTCCTCTCTCATTACTGATTGTTACAGCATTTCAAGGAGTTGTCCATGTTGTACATCTGCGTAACAGCTGTCAAAGGAAAGAGCCTTTTTCAACAGTGTAATGCTTACAGAGATGAAAGGAGTGTGTTATGCCTAAGGTGTGTAAGAAAACACTAAGACTGTATTTATTACAAATGTATATGTTGCAATAAACACCGGAATCCCTTGGGTCCATAGAAAGCATTGTTGAGGTTCATGTGTACTTTCTCTCTGATTCGCCATGGATGTTAGGATTCCCTGAATGCAGCAGTTAGCCACCTCTGCGATCCAGCGCGCGTCCCTCCCGCGGTACATCCGTGTACATATGTAAATACCCACCCTCCTGGGAGAGGCCAGCAGCCTAGCTACCACTGCTGGCTAGACTGGTGGCCAGCAGCACAGTTTCAATGAAACATTGTATGTTTGTTTTAACTGAAATAAATAAACAAATAATCCTAAGCAAGGGCGTGATGTTTTTCTTGGGGGAGGCATTTGGAGGATTTTCTTTAGAGATTATGCTAAAAGTGTACCTCTAATTTCATGTATATTTAACTTACTGAGCACTTTTCAGAAAAGATGGGGAGGAAAATGGTATGCAACTATATCCAAAACTTCTGACACTACAAGGGTTAAGAGAACGAGTCTGGGCATGAGAGATCAAATTCCACAAGGAACTTGCATTAAGTAATTTCTTTTGTGGAAAAGGCATAGCTGGAGACAAGATCCAATGTGTTAGATCTTGTGTAAGTGTAATAAATGATTGAGTCTTCCTAAATTCCTATGCCACTTTCTTTCATTTGAATCTCCAGAAGAATAACTGCTTGTGTAAAAAGTTACAAAACTGGTATGCCTGGTTTGCTTCCATTTTGGAAACTGGGTACAAACCAATGTAGCATATGTGTTCTTGGTTCTCCATAAATCTGTATCATGTCATATGAATAACTGTCCCAAAAATTCAGAATTGGTTGAGAGACACTAGAGTCGTAACTCAGTGTGTCATGTGTTCAGCAAAACACTACAAGAGGAATACTTAGGAAGGGTAGTTATATGCTCTGAAATTAGGAAATCCTTAATTAAGGTTGCATTAATTATAAGATTGCATAGCATGTTTTCCTGGAATCCTTGCTTAGTAGCTGTTCATTATTTTATTTTTTTAAGATGCTTTCTGTGTGTGCACAGTGTTTATGTGTTTGCTCAAATTCCAAAGCCCATCCTGATGAGGGATGAATGCCTGCATTCCTTTCTAGTCCTCATTTTAGTGTCATGTTTGTGTAACTTGAATTACTCATTTTCACAGTGTTGCAGGCCTTTAAGAAGGTGTTAATCAGTATACTGCTCTTGGGGATCATGGAGAGGAAGTACTGTGGGACCACCATGTACTTGAGTCCACAATTTAATGTCTTCCACTTGCTTATTTTGTATTTCAGCATTTGGTTACATGCATCTGAAGCATAACTTCAAACAGGTTTTGCATGATGATCATTCTTGGAACAAGAACCCTAAAAATCAAGCTATCCATTAGGAAAGAGTGATCATGTCTGGAAGGGCCCCAGTCTCATAAGGTGTCTGCCCTCACACAGGAATTTCATAGCAGTGCAGAAGCCCTTCCCCTAGAATGCTGCTTGGCAAGCTGAACCATTAGGCTCACCTTTACAATCAGGCAATTCCATCAACTTAAATAACATGAGAAGCAGTCTTTTTCTGCACCTTATTTCTCACAAGAATGGGAACATTGCTTATCTTGTGAGATGAATGAGATGGTGCAATGATTTTTTAAAAAGAAACTGAAATTACATTGGGATGGTGTCTAAAATCCCATGCTTCGAGCCTCTTTGCTTGCCACAAAGTCTTTGCTCCAAAGGAGGGTTAAGTTGTCACTTCAAGTTTATTCACAATGCTGAGCTTTGTGAATGTCTCGAGGTCTGTCCAGGAGGCAGATGGCAACTTTCTTGTAGCTCCTCTGAAATTTGCTTCCTTCTTCCACCCTGGCCTTGCCAAGTCTGTTGTGCCCAAAGGTCGTACCTAGCTGTCTCACCTCCAAGTGTTCATGCAGCAGCTGGATTGTATCAGGTCATGTCCCCAGGTCCCCTGTGGCTTAGCTCATATCCCTGCTTCCAGGGCATCACAGTTCCCATTCAGTCTGTGTGCCCAGGTTTCCTTTCTGGAGACACAGAACAGAGCACGGCCAGCGTGTGCCCAAATTTCAGCTCCAGAAGAAACCAAGATACCATGAGGCAGCCTCTGTTCCTTCAAGGAACATGGACATACCATCCCATTTCCAGGGTAGATGTGCCCAGTAGCAGTTTCTTGGCCTTTCTACTTCCAATCTCTTAAGTGTGACAGTCTAGACCTCACCTGCTTTCACATGCATTTCCTTCTGTCTTCTTGCACAGCTGCTTTTGGCTGTCATAAGGGACTCTTGCTCAGCTCTGTCACTCTTGCTTGCACCTTTGTCCCTGTTTGCCAGCTCCCCTTGAATATCACCTCTTGAAGTTCCTCTTGCAAGCTACCTTCTCATCCCACTACCTTTCTGACTGTGTGCCTGCCCCAGCCCAGCACTAATCCATGCACATTTTCTTTACCCAGCCACAGCTGGCAATATAATCCTTTGATTTTCCTAGTCTCTGCCCACCTTGTCTCCTTATGGAGACCACTGTAACTAATGGCCACCACTGTAACTATAAGCCTTATTTTCATGTTCTCTGGCCACCCTGCAGCTCTTCATCAGCCCAGACAGGGCCACTTCCACACTACATTTAGGCAACCCTTACACGCCCCGCCTTTGGCTGAGCCCAAGCCCTGCTGTAGGGGATGGCAGGGGCAACTTTTCCAGGAAATATGAATTATTATTTTAACTACAGAAAAACATACTCTTTTCCCTGATTTTATTCTCAAATGGGCTAAATAATTTAATCTGATCGTTTTCCCACAGAGATGTAGAAAAGAACCGTCCTGCTGCAGTCACTCATGACAGCAAATGTCAGGAGAATCATCTGAAGCTAGGCACCATTTGAAAGAACAGAAACATACTCCAGTAAGAGAACAGTCAGGTAATCTCAGTAACAGATGGCATAACCAGACATGTTTGAAAATATAATTTAAATTAGAAATAAGTGGTAATTTTTGTTTTCATTAATATTTACATATAGAAAAAAAGTTTTCCAGTTGCAGACCATAAACTGATAGGTGATAAATGTTGGACAGGTACTAGCAATAATGTAGAAACTCAATATGGGTCCTTGAAGGGATATGTAGCTTATATAACTAGCTTTTTCATGTGCTTTAATAGTCTTCTTCACTTCATCTTCAAACAGCTCAGATTGCAGCAAAATTAAATGGAGCCAAATAAGGTGCTCTGGGTATTCCCAAATGCTCAGGAGTTACTGGGCTGGGGCTAATGTAGTCAATCACACATTTACTTTCTGTTAAAATAAATATCAGTTCCTGAGCCTCCAGTATTGTTCCTTCCTGCTCACTGCAGAGAGAGGATTCAATGTGCTGGTGGAATGCACCTTGGGGCTGGAGCCCAGGTGACTACACAGAACAGACAGACAGACGGACAGACAGGTCTCATGAGAGCTGGCATGAACCACCCTCTGAACCACTCTCTCACCCTGCCTCATGCTCAAACCCCACTGAGGACTTGGGCAATGACTAAAACTGGCAGGAGTTTCTGCTGTGGGCAAGGCATAGGGAGCATGCCCCAGCACCGTGGCTGAGGAAAATGCTAAGATGGGGAACAAAAAGGCTGCAGCAGAGTCTCAGTTCTGTGGAAATATGAGCAGCAGCCACAGAGAGCATGAACAGTTTTCCTCTTTTTCCACCAGAAAACAATGGCAACCAGGAGACCTTCAGAAGACAGGTTTGAAAATAGCTGCCCCTAAAATATTTATATCTGTGCTTGCTTTTCTGACATGACTGAGGAGGCATCCACTATGAAACTGTTGCTCTGTGAAGATTACTGGACTTAAATGAAAACTACATATGAGGGATGTGTTTTTCTGGGGAATGAGTGAGGAAGTTCCTAAGAACCCCAGCAGCAGGAAGCTGTGCTGTCACAAGAAGCTGCTGTAACTTCACAAGAAGTTACCAGGGGCCAGCACTGGATGCAGGTATTTCTTGCCAAGCAACAGTGCCAAGAGTGCTGCATCCTCCATCCTGCCTGCAGAAATCAAGCCAAAATATTTTGAGAGCAGAAAATTATGAAATCTGCACTAACACAGATTGACCACCAGTGGGGACTGTCTGTAGCCTGCTGCCATCACCCAGCTCAGAGGGGCTGCATGTTTTCTGTTTGTGTCAGATTTTGGTACCTGCTTTCTTCTCAAAGATCAGATTCCAAAGGTCTCTCTCTCACCTTACTGCAAAGATGACATTTCCAGGCACAAGCAAGGCTTCCATTCTTTTAAACAGATCATTAAAAGTATGGGTGTCTCAGGAAATATTTTGAAGCAAATGAGTCCTGCCTAATGTTCTGATCTTTGTCTGTCTGATTGACACGCTGGGAACAGAGTTACAAGGGCAATTCCAATCTATTTGCACATATATGAAAAGACAGTAAAAAATCAAATGGGAAATTGAATACAGTAATTTCCGCTTCCAGTAAACTGGACAAGAGCCAACACTGATTTCCACACCTAACATTGTTTTTTCTCAGTGCCAGAAAGATCCATGATTCTCAGATTCCTCTCACACATTGTACTATGGAAGCCTGTACTCACTCTAACAGCCACTGCAAGCTGGCTTTTAATCTTCATTTCCTCCATGAGGGCATTCATCTCACATATGCTGTGTTTCACATCCTTGCTCCTTCAGATCTTATATGATTAATGTGAACACTGAACTGATTATGAGACCTAAGTGCAGCAGTCTTTTTTTTTACCCCAAGACCCAGCCCTAAGTACTGCAGTGAGTTCCTATAAACTACCAGAGAAAATACAGACCATGTCACCATCCGGGTCACAGTGTATTTCAAAACCAAGTTTGTAATTTAACATAAAACAAATGTTTTTGTTTTCTTGCTGCCACAGAATTCCACCCATTGTGGTAGGTCAAATACAGCACTTTACTACTACTGCGCTTAACAGAGCCAGTTTCCATCTTGTGGTTAAATTTCTCAACACATTTAAACAATCAGTATCTTGGATCAACACACTGCTTATCTCCAAGTCCCAGTAGAGAAGTCCTATGACGGTTATTATGTCTGAGCATGGTCAACTACTAGAATATCCAGCTGTCCTCCTCTGCAAATTTTAGTTTGGCAGGGAACATCAGTCTTCATCTTCTGCATTTTCTAGCAGCAGCTTTACCAAAACTAAACCTCTGAAGTATTTCCTTTCTTACTTGAACATGGATAAGTGTTAGAAAGAATCAGACACAATCTCTGTCATCCGGAATCATTAAAGAAACAAAATCCTTCTCAAAAAGGCATCAACAACTACTTAGAATAACTACTTTTATTGTCTTATTTTAAAAAATACTGAGCAAATTAAATACATGGAATCTAAAGTACTTTTACAGTTTATTTTGTTTCTGTCTGTTCTGCTGTTATCTGAATCAAGCTGCCCATGTGATTCAGACCTTTCCCTGCTGAAGTTACTGGAATGGTGCTTTCCTTGTCTGTGCACAATGAGTTATTATACATAGTTCAACAACACAGAGATAAACTACAGAAGTTCCTCTGCAGAATTTTTCCTGTTTTCATTTCTCTCACTCTTCTGCACAATAATGTATTGTAGCTTTCCCTTCCCGCCCCAGTACAGACACCTAAGACCATTCACTTTTCTAATTTTCCCAAGGTTTTACAAACTCTGGGTGTAGCAGTGGGGAGCAAAGTGACATGGAGCCCCGTATGCATCCGAAGGAGATCGCTTTATTGTAGAACTCTGCCCTTTTTTATACTTTTAGTTTAACCTGACATAACTGAAACCAAACAGATCCATAGCAGAACTGAGCAGAGGGAAGGCGCCCATTGGCTGGCCCAGCTGCTGTGTCGCTGTCCCCGCGTCCTACCATCCGATCAGCTTCCTGCCACACACTGTCCCTGGTTCCCCCAGCCACTCACAATCTCACTCCCAAGTGACTCTGCCCTCACTCATAATTGCCTCTCACCCTCAGCCGATTACCCCTGCCCAGCCCGTGGCTGTGCCTTTCCCACGGGGCCCTCTGGTGAGCTAAGTCCCGACCACTCTAATAGTTATTACCCCACATCCTACATCTCCTCCCTCTTTTTTTTATCAAGCAATGAAAACCTACTGGGAAAAACAGAAACAACTCCTCAGACATTAATAACAGTGACAACAGTAATAACTATAACAACTTTTCAAAAACTGTAACACAGGCTTATAACACAGTAACTATGTGCGCATCGATTCAGGACCGCGCAACAAAAGGCTGCACACACCCTGACAGAATCCACTCCACTTGATGGCCTGTGGAGACGCAGGCATAGCCTCTGCCCCATTCACCAAGTCCAGTGGTCCTTTCCATTCTCCAGTCAGTAAGTCCTTCACCATCACAGGAGGTTTTAGACGAGCCTTTGTGTCAAAAGAATACTGCCTTTCACATGCAGTTTGTCCCATCTCATCGCAATTTAAAAAAATTGAGATCATACAAAGCTTTAGCTAGACTTCCATGAGGGTACCCAAACTCCCCCTCTTTTTGTTTTCCAAGCATCAATTTTAAGGTTTTACGGGCATGCTCAAAATAGCTTGACCTGTGGGCAAGTATGGAACACCTGTAAATCCTATAATAACAACCACTTGCCATTTTGCCTGGATATGCAAAATATAGGGGTGTTCCAGGGACTAGAAGATGGACAGATGTGGCCTAAGGACAATTGCTCTTCCACAAGCTGATTTAAGTTTAGTAACCATTCCTTTCATAGGGGCCATTGGTAAAGTCACACAGGGTCTTCAGTGAGTGTGAGTTTAGATGCATCCATTCCATTCCATGATTTTGGAAGCACTGATCAATGGCCCCTATGAAAAAGGCCCTCCAGTGAGGTTGAATCTATTTGTATGGTTGTCCCAAATTGTCCCAGAACATCTCTTCCCTATAGTGTGCATGATATAGGCAATGAACAGAACAATTCAGGCAGTTTGCCCATCGGGGCCAAGGACAAGCCAAAGATGAGCACTTTGTCTAGGGTGCTGCATTCCTCCTACCCCAATTAGGGTTGATGTGGGGATGATTGTAGGCAAATTACTAGGCCATTCATTGCTTTTAATAATAGAGACATCAGCTCCAGTATCAACAAGCCCTTTGAATTTTTTGCCATCTATAGTGCATGTTAAAGTTTTTGCCATCTACAGTGCATGTTGAACATATGCAGATGCTGTGCATGGCCCAACACATGCAAGAATCGCAGGTTTAGAAACTTGTGTGCAGAAATTAGAAGATAAGATAAAGGAGGATTACAAGAAACTTGGGAAGGAGGTTAAAGAGGACCTTCTCCAAATCTCAGCAATACAGATCAGAGATTCTAAAACAAAACAGAGATGTCCCCCAGGAAGGGGAACCCTAGTTCTTCCTGCATAATAATAGAAAAAACATGAAGAGGTGAGATGAAAAATCTACTGCTGCTCTGGCACAACGGGTGCTTAAATTAAAGAACAACAAGACTCAGAGAGGAAGTTCCACCAAAAGAGAAGCAACATTTAACAAAGGCCACCTAGTTACTTAACACCGGAAGTTCCACCAACCGAGCAGGCCCTGCCCAGTCTGAGCCCCTCCCTACAATAAACAAAGTCCCAGTGGTACATGTCAGAAGTTTGTCAAAGACAGTGTAAATCAATTCTGCCTCAAATACAAACTCATTTGTAGAGTTGTCTTTGCTCAAAGACCAAGTTGGACACAGTAGATAATAGAGACTAATAGAACAACACAATGGGTACCTCAAGGAGATCTAATTGTTGAGTGAGAACTGTGTGTAAATAGTTTGCTAAATGTTTGCTAAACACTGTTTGCTAAAAGTTACTGCCACTGTCTATGTATAGCTGCATATTATATAAATACATGCGTGTATAATGTATGTGTTTGTAGAGTTAAAATATATATTACTTTTGGTAGTAAGCTGACAATATGGGTATAAATGTAGAATGTCCTGAGGTGACTTTATGATGCTTGCATCCCTAAAATAAATTTTGCACCTTTAAGATTGATTCTGAGAGCAAAGGCAGGGGGTGGGGGGGAGCACACAGTTTGTTTTCCAACTCTGCACTCACTCCTCCACATTCCTGTTCCTGAACTGTGTTGTCTGCAGATGGACAGACCGCAAGACAGAGCTCTCCTTTGCTTTTAGTTAATTTTAGCTAGCTGTGACAGAGAAGTTCCCTAGACTGTGGTTTTTCTTTTTCTTAGAACTGTTTGAACCTGCTCTATACCGAATACCCAGAAAAGCACCGGCAGCTTGCACCTGTGGCCCACAGGGCCGGGCCTGGGCCGCAATATTTCCAGCACAAGAGGGACTGATAAGAGACTGAGTGAGCCAAGCTACAGCCCACAAAGGGGGCTTTCTAAATTTGTCATCTCTTCAAAGTGGACAGAAGTTTTATTGTTTAATATTGTTCATCTCTTTTTGTGCTAGTGAATGCTTTGCCTGTTCAATAAACAACTTTTTCCACTTTTCTCCAAGAAAATATTTTCCTGAACCAGTTGGGAGAAGGGTCACTTAAATCTACTTTCTAGAAGAAAGCCCTTTAGAAGTTTTCTCTCAAATTTGCCCTAAACCAGGACGCTTGTCAAATGTTTCTTCTTGCATTTTTCTGATTCTCCGAGATGCGTAGATCTGCCCCCTGCCAGAAGTTTCCCAGCTGTGTAGCCTTTCCTTTGACAGGGTATTGGGTACAGCAGCCAACAGCCCAATGCTTTCCCCTTCCACACCTGGGACAATCTTTAGATGGCATTTTTGTCCCGTCCCCTTGTTGAGGGCAATCCCTTTTAAAATGACCCATTGAACCACATTTAAAATAATGCCCACCCGTGTCCCCAGAACACAGAAATGCACAGATAAAGCTGCTGCCAGATAATTAGTGTTATTAGCAATAGTTCCTGCATTTTGGCATGCTCTAACCATGCCTGCTACATCACCATGTCTGCTATAGACTGTAAAGATGAACAGATTTCCAAGTGGAAGTACATAGGTCCTTTCCACCAAAATTGACAAATTGACTGCCATGTTTTATAGAAATATAAAAGAGGAGAAATAATTGAAAGACTCAGTGGTAAAGAAACAGTGAGACATATTGTAATATCATGATAGTTGCTGTGAAAGCCAACTGATCCATTAATGTTACTAAACTACGGATTGCCTTTGGCACTGGAGAACATAACTGAAAATGCAACTGAACAAAGTTTTCTCTGCATCCTTCTGCTGCAGCTTGGCCATGCTTACCTGCTGCCCTGCATACTGATCTGGCTTGCAAATCCTCAGTTTGTGCCTTTTTTCATGAGCCAGTGTTGTTTTTAGCCATGAATTGACTTTTCCTGCAGCCTTCCAGGGAGCTGGAAGATGTGGAAAGCTGATAGATGCAGGGGAAAAGAGGTGGCCAGGCCACTGAGCTGGCTGCTGCCCAAAAGAGAAAGGTGTGCAAGACAAAATCTCAAGTGTGTACTAATGAAAGGGCTGCTTGATCATGGTGGCTGAAAGGTGGGAATGAGAGCTGCCAGCAGCCAGTCATCCCACACAGGCAAAGGAGCTGCCACTGTTTGCCAAGTGCCCATCACAGTGGGGTCTGCTGCTCCCTCAGGTCTTCTTCCCCCCCAGCATTTTCACAGTCAGGTCAGTGTCACTGAGGGCTCCCACAAACAGGAGTGAAAATGTAGACAACTGCATTTTTGGAGCTGGAAATGGGAGCCACTGAAGCACAACTCACAGGGGAGAAAAGCACCCAGAGGAAACACAGGACAGAAAAGAGGCCTGGAGAGAAAAACAGAAAAGAAGAATGGTGAAGACAGAAAGTAGACTAGCTAACAAATGAAAAGGGAGATGAGAAGAATGCCTGTGCAAAATATCAGAAATCCCAAAGTTATTTCATGGTTGTGTCCTTGCCTTTCCTGAACAGAAAGGGGAATAGAACTTTGTGGCAATAATCCTGGATAAGATACATAGAACAGAAAGTATGAAAAACTGAAAATCAGCCACCCAGCCTGTAAAGCAGCTCAATTAATAAGTGTTCATAATAATCTGGAATTATTTCGAAATCCTGTGAAAAAAAATAGTGGAGAAAACTGTATGTGTTGACAGTCTCCAAGGGCAACATGAATCATTACTTAACTCTTGTTACTTTGTGCCCACAAGGCTATCTTCTGTCCCACTGGCACATTAACATAAGCAATAAAATAAATCGCTGTAAGCCAGAACCTTTCCTGCTGACTGTGAGCAATTACCAGTATTTATACGCTCAGTGAAATCAAGGAGGTAGCTTATTGGAGTAGCATGGAGGTCCACATCAACCTTTAAACATGGATTCTTAGAATGGATAACTCACAAATAAGCCAAAAGGGACGGCTAAGTTTTTTCAGACTTTACTGGTTTCTAGCTGTTAGACAAAAATACATAAATCCTTTCCTGTCCTGGTTTTCAAGGTGACAAAGAGGAAACCAGTGCTGGAAAACAAAGAAGCACTAGTTCCTGGCACAGCCAGGTGTCTCAGGGCAGCCAAGATGTGCTGGGCAGCAGCACCTGGTGCAGCCCCACAACAGGCAAACTGCAGGCACAGCATTCCTCCTTCTCCTCAGCAGCTACGGAGCAAATGCACGGGCATGTGTGTGCCTCTCTCCAGAAAAGGGCCCTCTCACTTGGTAAAAAGGTTTTTTATACTGATGAGTTTTGGTGTAACAAATATAAAATGTGTTTTCCCTAGGGAAATAGTGAGCCTGATCCATATATTTGAGGGATCCTAAGATTGTCACTCCGTACCAAAATATACCAGAGATGCTGCAGGCTTTTCTACTAACAGTCAATTACAATATTTTGAATCACAAGGATCTCATAAAAATTGCAAATTCGTAAACAAGGTTCTGGCCTTGAGTTAGAAACATCACTTCCTGAATTTTTATTTTTTTTTAAGTGGTAGAAATGATGCAATTTTCCAGGAACCAGATAGGAAGGAAAAGAGAGTAAGTATTTTTTCTGGCCAAAAGATTAATGGGGACACATTTGAAGGGAGGAATTTGCCCTGACTCATAGGAAATTATCTTTGTTCTTGGGCATTTAAAAACACCCTTTGTGGAACAAAAAAGATAGTCTGAACTATGTTTGTGTTTTGAGGAAGGATAGCTTTGCCTATTGAAAAGAATAACAAGGTGAAGTATGTTAATGGAATGTGAGGCCATTTTAATTTTTCTTTATAGCTGGCTGCATCAAAGGCAGATGACAGGGGTGAATTATTTTAAATATCATAGCAACAGAGAAATTGCAAGAAGTTTAGATTTTGAATAATTAATTTGGATCATGTTGCTGTTGCCAAATTATACACTTATCTGGAAGACACAAAAATAGATAAATTCTTTGCTTTGAAGAGATTTATAGCTTTAACAATGATGATCTCATGTGATATTAGTACTAGTCACACATTTACCTTCACTTTTTCTAAACCAATCACGAGGTTAATGAGGATTAATTGAGGCACAAACAGAAGGAGACCTGCAAATCCCCTCCAAATTCCAGTGAAGGTCTTTACTTATCATCTAACCAAATTTTCTGCACAGAAGAATGACTGGGAATTATTGAAACCATCTTCAAACCTGACAGCATCATTATTACATTCCTAAGGTTGCTTTTATGGCAGGATCACAAGCAGCTGTACTCCCCATCCAACGGTGCTGCTGGAGGAGAGGAGCAGCACTTGCTCCAGCCTTGCCTGAACTTAAAGGCAAAGCTGATCTTCCCTGCACAGTGCCTGGGCTCTGGGGACTCAAATTAAGTATATGTTTTAAGTAGCTGGAGCAATCTCACTAACTAATGCTTATTTTAAAGTAGGTTTGGACTCAAGCCTAAAACAAGCCTTTTTTTTTTTTTTTTCTCAAGACCTCCTATACAGAATTAATTTGGAAACTAAAGTAAGAAATTGGAGCTCAAACTTTGCACTGAAACAAGCAAGTAACTGGGACATGTGCTGGGAAAGGTGACAGGGAGAATCCCTGCAGCATGAGAAGAGCCACCCCAGCTCCCAGGCCTATCCAGGATATGCACACCTAATGCTATTACAAACTCTGCTGAATCCTTACCAAAACTGTTTTTCCAGGCTGAAATACCTGTCTGTGTTTCATCAGACATGGCACCCATAAGAGAGGGTACGGCGTCAGCTCATCAGACATGGCACCCATAAGAGAGGGTACGGCGTCAGCATGGCCAGGAGGGCCCAGCATGGCAAAAACAAACTGTGCCACTGGGATGCATTTTCCAGGCATTTGGTCTTTGAACACACCATTTTTTTTTTAGCTTAATTGCCCTTACAAATATTCCCTGACATTCCTTCAGCTGCACCAGTCAAGGAATTTCTCACAGATGTCCTTTCACAGCAAACATTTCAAGGAACTTCTCAGCTAAGGATCCTGAAGGTGTTTCAGGGAAGCCATGGCCACTTTTGGAAGGAGGCTTCTCAGCAGGAGAACGTGGCAGATGAGGATTGGTGACTCAAGGTGGCTGCTGTGGGCATGTTTGCTGCTGCTGCTGGGGCAATGATTTGGTGTTGCCGTGGGTATGCTTTGGTGCTGCTGTGGGAATGCTTTGCTGCTGCATTGGCAGTGCTTTGGTGCTGCTGTGGCAGTGCTTTGGTGCTGCTGTGGGCATGTTTGCTGCTGCTGTGGGAATGCATTGCTGCTGCTGTGGGCATGCTTTGGTGCTGCTGTGGGCAGGCTTTGCTGCTGCTGTGGGAATGCATTGGTGCTGCTGTGGCAGTGCCTTGGTTCTGCTGTGGGCATGCTTTGGTCCTGCTGTGGGCATGCTTTGGTGCTACTGTGGGAATGCTTTGGTGCTGCTGTGGGAATGCTTTGGTGCTACTGTGGGAATGCTTTGGTGCTGCTGTGGGAATGCTTTGGTGCTGCTGTGGGAATGCTGTGCTGCTGCTGTGGGCATGCTTTGGTGCTGCTGTGGGCATGCTTTGGTGCTACTGTGGGAATGCTTTGGTGCTGCTGTGGCAGCGCTTTGCTGCTGCTGTGGCAGTGCCTTGGTTCTGCTGTGAGAATGCTTTGGTGCTGCTGTGGCAGCGCTTTGCTGCTGCTGTGGCAGTGCCTTGGTTCTGCTGTGAGAATGCTTTGGTGCTGCTGTGGCAGCGCTTTGCTGCTGCTGTGGCAGTGCCTTGGTTCTGCTGTGAGAATGCTTTGGTGCTGCTGTGGGCGTGCTTTGCTGCTGCTGTGGCAGTGCTTTGCAGGGGTTGCCTCTGGCGGAGGGCGGCGGAGCCGGGGACAGCAGTGATGCTGCGGATGCCGGAGCGCCCCGCGACCCCTCACGCGGGCCAGCAAAGCAGCCGTTTTCCGCTGGGCAGAGTCATATGACAGCAAACAGAACAATATTGCTGTGTTTCCTTCCCATTGACTACTTAGGGACTGATACTTTGGGGAAAATTAGGAAAATTCCTGCCTGCTGCTGCTGAGCAGCAAAGTTATGAAAAAGCAACTATTTCTTTTAAATTCACTTCTCATTCTCCTCTTGTTACAATTATTTTTTTCATTCTGATGTAGTGCAAGACCTTTTAACATTATTTTCTGTCTCTTAAGTTTCCTGCATAGGAAGCATCATCCTGATGTATTGTGTCAATCCTTAAAGAGGATCAAATGAAAAAAGACAAAAATACTCAAATTAGGATCCTCTTGAAGATGATTTTCTTGTTTTCCATTTCCTGTCAGAATTTGATTTTGCAAATGAAGCTGACATATGCAAACTCTGATCACATCTCGTTATTAGTTTTATATTTAGATTTATGAGCTTGATTCAGATTTAGCTTGGGATTATTAGAATTTCAGCTGCTCATTTCTTTAACACAGAAAAAAGTTCTGCAAGGAAAGCACATCTGAGGATAACAGCATGATAGATCAATAAGAGCATTATATGTAAGACCATATTTCTATCAAAGATAAATCACTTCCCACTTGTCTGAAAGGTGCATATCTATCTCCTGGAACAGCAAAAGAGAAAAGAGACAAATCTATATATCCAAAACCAAATACAAGGGAAACAGCAATAAACTGAAGACTGTTCAATTTGGATGCCAAAATAACATTGAAATCTTTCTGTACATTGCAAAGAGAACTGTGGAAAAACTGCAGTGTAGCAGAGGAACATGTATTCTCAGAAAAGCCTATTATAAAATCATAGGAATCACAGTTTAGTTTTGTGACTTCCCTCCATAAACTTTTTCACAAGAATATGTTGTCTCCTTCATATGATATAAAATGAAAGTTGAGAATATGCTCTCATATATATCAAAATAAGCTGTATTCAACACATATTTGTATCAAAAGATGTAGCATCACTGTAGCCAAGGCACAAGATATAAACAAGAGTGGTTTGGTAAGTAGGGATTACATCTTTTATTAGATGAATTGGTGTAATTAAAAAAAATTAGAAATAAAAAAAAAGCTGCCATGAACACAAGCTCTTGTATAGATCTGAAATAGAAGCAGCAAGCCAAAGTTTGCTATGAAGCTAAGTTTCACTGCACATCACTGACTGCTCCTTTCCCATTCTCACATCTGGCAGGTGATACATTACCCCTCCCCACACTTCAAGGGACAAACTTATCAAATCTCTCCATTTTGCTGAGCAAGTACCAGCTACCTTTTCTGCTGTGTGGCCAAACTTACATGCACCCAATTTGGCTTAGAGCAGCTTCCTTCTACTTCTGTCAAGCTTTGAAGTTTGCTTCTACTTCTTACCAGAGATGGCCATGCATGCTCAAAAGTTTGTCTTACTCAGTGTGCAAACCTCTTCTTGCCAGAGTGTGTTAGTGCACCCCATCTCCATCAATTTGTTGCCATCTCTCATGATGTGCTAACACAGAATAATCCAGATGAGAAGAAAAACATGGGCAAGTTTTACTGCAGCAGCATGACAACGACATAAACACTTCAAGAACTAGCGTCACTGGCATAGGAGAAAATAAACACTTCCACAGCAAGAAATAAATTCTTAGAGAAAATTATAGACTCACGAATGAAATATGAGTGAATTCTTTATGACACAGTATTTTTAGACCGGATGAATGCAGTGGGATGGCAGTCACTTTTGTTAGTAGACGAATATTTTGCAAGAACAGTTCAACACTAGATGTTATTCATAAGTATATATAGAAGTAACTATAGAAATAAATAAATCAATAAGTTTATACCTAAAATATATGTATAAATAATTATTTTTTAAAATTTAATTTCATTTTATAAATATGTAGTGTGGACTCCAAAAGTCTAAGAGAGCACACAATAAGTATCCATACTCAAACAGCCCCAGATAAACCATCTAGATTTTGCATATTATCACAAAAATGAGGGAAGGTGCAGGGTGTGCTTGCTGTCCCTGTGTCCATACGGCATACTGGGATGAGGTCTGGATCAGTGTATAGGGCAATGCAGGTGAGCTGGAAGTGTGGTCTTTTAATTAGCAAAGAGATATGGACTGAAGGTATTGAAAAAGGGAAAGTTTTGTCTGTCCCTAATTAATGATGTTGGTGCTCCACCTTTCTCACTATGTAATGTGACATTATGTTTATTTATGGTGCAAGTTAGCCTAAATAAAGGGAGACAGGGTAAGGAAAAGGGCAGGGGGAAAAACATAAATTTCAATCCAAAAATTTTCCAAGCATGAGATTAAAATGATGAGGAAAAAATCCCTCCATTTTCAGAAGTCCCAACGCAGCACTGTTGTGTGCAAAAGGCCTGAAGAAGGCAGCCCTTGGTTGTGTTACCCTCGTTTTCACATTACACAGGTCATCAACTCTGTTGTCACAACATTTTCAGGCAATTGATTACCTGGTTAGGAAGCACAACTTAATGAGTCATGAGCAGAAAGGTTTTGCTGTGAGTGGCACATGTTTGTTTAATCCACATGAGAAATTAAATGTTTGTTTAATCCACGTGAGAAATTACATTAAAAGCATCAGTAGCCATTTCAAACTAGATGAACGTCAGAGAAGAGCAAACAGTTTTATATTTCTAATACTACATGTTGGCACCAAACTCTTGTTCTGACAGGAACCCAAAAGGTAAACAATGAGCCAGTGAGTGCTTGTGCCCATAGAGGCCACGTGTGTCGCCAGCAACAGTTAGCCGTGAAATTGAAAGCAAATATTTGCTCTGCTTAAAAAATGCTCAGACTGTAATAACTGCATAGTGCTGTAAGCTTCAAGAGCTTCTTGATCATTTACGGACACTGCCTCTCTGCCTGCAGAATATTTACTGAGCTCAGGGTGAGGTTCTCAGCAATTGACAATCAGTCACTCCCCTGGTTAAACCCAAAACATTTTCAAACAGAATTATGCATGTGAGTCAAGTTCTGATACACCATATTTTTAGTTTCCTGGTTCCCTGTATTACAGGCTTCTGGTTTTGTTTGTGGCAGTGGGCATGTCCCAAAGTCCAACCCCTCTTTCATTTAAGGTCCTGATTGGGGTCTCTTAAAATTGCAATCAAACTCTTGATATTTCCTATGCCAGGCATGCTCCAAGCACTAGGTGGCTTGGGGGGAGTTGTGGGACTGGATTTGTCCTGTATCAACCAAAAAGAGTGAAGAGTTTGTGGCTGGGCTTGGCTACTTTTCTCTGTCACAAATCTGCCACTTGGCATCCAGATTTTCCCAATTCTCGACGTTGCACTAAGCCACAGACTTTAATGCAAAAACAAAAAGTGCAAAACCCAAGGAAAATTGCAGCACAGTGCCTTTTACCTGGAATACAGGAATAAGTACAGTTTTACAACCCAGAGAGCTATGTAGCTCCTGTAGGGCTGTGGTGGCTGCTGCAGGGAGCTGCAGTGAGCTCCCATGCTCCCTCCAGGTCAGCATACAGAGCCTCCTTTCTGAGTCTTACCCTGGCTAGCATCATCAGCCCATTCCCCCATGCTAGGAGGCAGCCCTCACCAGCTCTGAGAGCACTGTCCCCCTGCTCTGATCCCAAGCACCCCAGGGCTGCCCCAGCCATGGTGTGCTCCCCCTGAGGCTGCCTGGGGCCCAGGGAGGGTCCTGCTCTGGGGAAGGGAAACAGCAGAGCAGTGGGGACTCTCAAGCACCCAGTCTGGGAAGGGACAGAAGAGGTGGGATTAAAAATCTCTTGTTCTAACTCTTCCAGTGGGAAGTCAGGTCCCAGACAAGTTGTTGTAGACAGCTCTAATGAGTTAAAAGTGCTAGCTCAGGCTTCAGGGAAGCAAAGCTGCCTGTGCACCACCTGCCCATTTCTGCCTTTACAATGGCCCCTCTGTGAACAGATCTGAGCTCAAGGCTTGGGATGATGTGGTTGCTAACCAGGATGTGTGCCCCAGCCTGGCTGGAAGGAAATGGGATGGCTCTGCAACCACAGCCTAGTAGGGAGGCATGTTCCTGCATGGACTGCTCCTTGCCCTGGGCCCTTGTAACTTCAGAGAAATTATTTACACCATTACATCCTGGACTCCTCATTATGGACCAAATTTCAGAAAGTGCTTCAGCACAGCATTTGTTTTATGTATCTCCCTGCCTTCATTATCTTCAGGAAGCTTCTGGCCTGCCCTAACACTAACTGAGATTGCCTAAGAGGCCACTTCTCACAGCCCCCCTGCCCACACATAGAGGGGTGATGAACTCTGCAAAACCGGCACCACAACTTTTTCTGAGAACACCAGTTTTGGACTGCAGTCTTCTAGAAAAGCATCCACAAACTGAACCAGGTTGCATCTGTGATGAACATGAATATTTCAGAACACATTTGCAAAATGCAATTATGCCTTCCTTTTACATCTGCATCAAGCCATGATGGTAATACTAAAAACACCTTGGGCTTTGTACACTAGCCCGTAACAATATTTCCAATGTGACTTCAGTACCTGAATGCACAAAATTTGCAGGATCAGGCTATGGCTTTCTGCCAAGCAAGGCTTTAGGAAGGCAGAGTTTTCAAATGGCCATTTTGAACTAGGTATACTTAGCAAACTACAGTCAAGCTCCTGCATGAAATACAAGTTCTAGACCCATACTCAGGATTTTTTAAAAAATGTATTTATTATAAGAGCTATAGTAGCATCAGATAATATAGATTATACATTGGATCAGCTAATATAGATTATATATTGGATATATTTAAATTTTAGCTATAAAACAATAATGTTAATTTATATAGCCTACATATTGCAATACATCTTTTGCCTTCTGGTTACTCAGAGCTTTATACACCAGATCTACTGGCAAAGCATTTGTTACACTCTGATCTTCTAAGAACTTTTTCTACTATCAGTTTCCTCAGGATACATCTTTTTAAACCAACATTTAGACTCTTACATGAGTCTTTGAAATTTTATTGCACTCTACCTCTGACACAGTCTTGTTAAAATGTTACTGTTACCTGTTCTCATCTTCTGACTAAGCAACATGAAACAGATGGTGAAACAGGAGGGACCTGTAGATGAGTGAAAGCAGTGGGAATCAAAACTACTGAATCCCTTTTCCAGTGTGAAGAGCCTCTGCCAAAGCTTGAGTTGTGTATGTTCCACTGATAATGATCATCTTGTTTCTGTAAGAGGGTACACATTTAGTTGTAAGCATTGCTAAGTGAACAGCATCTTGTGCTAGTACATACAGATTTGTCTGAAGGGGCTGCAGGACAAGGCAGGCAGTCTTCACCCAGGTGTTCAACTTCTGGTCACACCAACTGTCCCACACAGGACACTATGGGATGTAAGCCCTGACAGGAGAGGGATTCAAGCCCACAGTGTTGAAATACATTTTAGGTGGGCAAATAGACAGCTGTTGGAAGACAATAAAACAGATGCTGGTAAGGAGCAGGTTTAGTTGTCCATCCCAAAGAAGTCAGGAGGTGCTATGAAGGCAGACCTTCTGAGAGGTAAATATCAGTAATTAAGGCAGACATGTGAAGTCTTCTCTCTTGTAACGCTGTGCTTTTATCGTTAATGTGACCATACAGAATTGTATGAAGAGTGGGGCATGTTCTGGGAAATAAAAGTTGTAGGTGCTGTATCTATCTGGAGACTGTGAGCAGTCTCATTTTGTACCCAAAACCTATAGCACCAGGACCTGCACGGAAGATCCTTTTACCCAAAAGAAATGCAACAAAAGGTCTCTTGTATCCTCTCGAGGACATTGAAGAAAAGGGTATCTAGTCTTTAACTAGCTAGCCTTGCTGTAACATTTGATGGGAGTCCTAAATGAATAACGTATTCTTCTTTTTTTTCCCCAAGTTTTCAATTTGCAATGGGACTAATAATACTTGCCCCTTGTAGCAAAATACTAAGAGATGCTGAGATGAAAAACACTGTGTAAGTTCAAAGTACTTAATGTAATCAATAATTCCACAATATGATAGACTCCTCACTTCAATCAAGTGCACTTTAAAAAAAAAATTATGTGCTCTAAAGATAATTTCCCAAACACTATCCTTGAAATCAGAGGATTCAGATATAGAGTACTTAACTAGATTGCAGGAACGCATGCCATTTCTAGTCCTGTAATTAGGCAACAGAGCAGATCTAATCACTTCATTACTCTAATGACAGCTGCTACACGAAGCCCAAAACCAGAGAGAGAAATAGGTTACCACACAGGTACCTCAGAATGTGTTTAAGCATGACTGCTAATAGAGCTGCATACTTTGACATTTTTGTCTGCTATTTTCCTTTTCTCCTCATCTGCAGCTCGAGCTCAGAGCCTGTCTGTGAGGCTGGTGTTGACCCAGGGGAAGCTGCCACACCAGCAAGGCTTGAAACTTCCCTGTCTTGGGCAGATCAGGAAACCTTGCTATATTTATAGCAGGAAATTCCGGTGTGTTTAATTTTATTCGTTTAATGCTTTTTCTATGGAACTTTACTCCTCCATAAACATGTCATTAAAGACATGCACACATAATAACCACTGAACACATATGCACATAGCATGGCCTTGGCCTATAGCACTGTCACAATCTGGGACTTGCATGGAATATGCAATACCCAAAGCCTTGTAAATGATGGGATAAATTCTGCTTGCACTGATTTAATTTACGTTTAATGAATATTGAATTTGTTTGTATTTTACAAAATTGCAAAAGCTAATGTAATTACGAGAAGAAGTATGAGATGGGTCCTGAGTACCACATGAGACATCTCTTTGGTCTTACAGATGTGTTAATGACATCAGATTTTAAATAAATTGACTACTTCTGTCAGATTCCTCCCACCCTTCCTGAAATGCCCTCAGACATGTCAATAGATTTGTTTTGGTTTATTCTTTTAAAAAATATTGGCCATCAAAGTGTTCTTAACAGACATAATTTTAAAACCTAGTCCTCTACTCCCTGAGTCTGAATTTCTTGTGTGTAAATCTAAGCATTATTAGTCATTTGTTGACTGCGGTGATTTAAAGAAGTCACCATTTTCCCACCATCCTGAAAATCTTATGTCATCTTATTACATAGGAATTGTCAAAAAAAACCCTCTTTCCTTTTTTCCAAATTCTCCCATTTCATGATGTTTCCTGATACCATGATGTCAGCAGGTCATGTTATTGCAGGGTTGCACTAAGATCAGTACATACAACCTGGATACTTACAAGTCAGCACCTAACTTCACACATAGTCAAGTAAAGGAGCGCTCTGCTTTCTAAAGAAACTGATTTTCCTCCATGCCCATGTATTTAAGCAGCAGTGAGATATGCTCATCAACTTCAAATGTTTTTAATTAATGTTATGGATTTAGATATTTAATATTTGGCACCTAAATTCTCAACTAAGTTTTCTTTTTTTTTTTCTTTCCTATATATATATCTATATCTATCTATCTATCTACCTTTTAATCTATCTTCTTTAAAAGAGGAGAATTCAATTACTGGGCTCTGCACTAGCAGGCCAATCCTAGATTAAACAAATTATATTTAGTATAATTTAATACAATACATAACTAAGTATTTTTAGTATAATTTAATTCACAACAGTTTTCAATTTTCTCATGTTTCTAGACACATCCCACTCTCAATAGCTATGCTGTATATGCTGGAACTAGGAGTTGCAATTTGCCAGGACAATTTTTGACAACATGAGATCACAGGTATTATCTCTCAAAATACTAAGCAAGCCCTTGAAGTACTTTCTACAAATGGAATGGCAAAACCCATTCTTTTCTGAGGAAAAGAAGAGAGGATCTCATCTTTATGTTGTAACACAACTCAGCATCCTGGTCACCACAAAATCTGAATTTACTAATTTCAAAAAGATCAAAGTTTTATGGTCTACTCAGATCATATAAATTGGTCTATAGTGCTATAAACTGACGTCAAGAACAACACCTTAAAGGCAAGTAAATAAAAGAGCATCTTGTTACACCTACTTTTAAAATCTATTTAAATGAAACTTCTACTATCACTGCAGGCATCTATCGTATTGTAAATCTCTTTTATTTTAGCCACTGCTATTTCCTTAGCCTCATGCAAGAAGTTTGAAAACTTTGTATCACAGTAAAACACTTGTTCTGACTGAAAAAAAGAGTTAGAGCAGATGATCAGGAGTTAAGGAGAAAAAGCACAACTACCTGGTTCGTTGTGTGAATTCCTGAATCTAAAGAGGAAGAGCAGAGGACAACTCCTATTAAACCAGGATTACTCATCATCAGTCCTATACCGTACTTTGGCCAGGAAATTAACGAGTGATAACATCTCATGGTCACAGCCTTACAGACATGCATGCAAGATTTCACAGCCCTGGAAAACTGATTGTCTCAACATGCAGGGTTGGAGGCGGCTGAGCACATGTTTGAACACAGTTGATGCTATCAGTGTTCACAAAATCTGTGACAAGTGTGGGCAGCTCTTTTCGGAGTATCACGCAAGACCAGTCATGTACAGATCATACATTATGCATCACAGTCAATGGTGTTCTGCCTTGCCCAGCTGCTAGGCAAAATATCCTCCTCTACTAATGTCACAGACTCAGTGTCAGGACCCTGCTAGTACCAGAAGGCTTTTAACATGGTGGTGATTGATATCCCCAAAACCTATATTTTTGTTTGCTAGCAAATCCTGGCACAGCAGCAGCACTAGAGAATCCATAGATATTTGTTGAAACATTTAGTTTATTTCCAGGAATAAATTTGTACTGTGAAGTAAATAGCTTACTGTTCCACCTTGGAAGCCTTCGCTCACTTCAGCAAGCCCCATCGTGTGTTTGGGCCTGAACCACACCCAGCCCAAGTAGGTGTCAGTATTTTGTTTGTCCTTGCAGCACATCTACAAGACTTTTCAAGCACACAGTGTCTGTGAAACTTTGGTGAGAAAGGGATCTCCCTGCCTAATTACTTCCTTTAAGAGGACCAGTACTGCCCCCTCCTGTGAGCAGTGCCATGGCTAAGACGCTGTGTTATCAAACCTAAGCTTCTTGGCTCTCTGCAGTAAATGGACATGAATTCCTCTTTCCAAAAAAAAAAAAAAAAAAACAGTGGGGGAGGGGGAAAAGGCACGAAATTCTATGTGCATTTTAGTTCAACTTGATTTAGATGGAGTACTGAGGTGCAAAAATAGCCATTGCTTACGCCCTTTGCTTCATCGCTATTCTTGAACGGCAGTCAGAATAGCGATGAGGTTCAAGGTCACCTCCTGGCAGCAAGCACCCTCTCTGAAAAACACAGGATTTTGTCCTTCAGCTGGCTTTACACTTCTGATCTGTTCTCTTTTATTCTTCTCTCTTTCACACAAGCACTAACACATGAGTTCAAGCATGCCAGTGACGGATGTACTAAAATAGAGGTGAAGAGAGCTCTGTAAGCACCTCCAGCTCCACCTGTCAGCCTCATCACATCAGCCGTGAATTCCTCTGCCCCAGGCACAGCCACCTCCGACTCCAGCAACTCCATCCCCCTGGGCTGCAGCCATATATTTGCCTGAGGGTAAAATAGTTGAACGGATAATCATACAAAATTAATGATGCTCTGTCATCAGCTTTGTTTCAGGTGCAAGAATTGTGTCTGGAATGTCTGGTAGGCTTTGCTGCAATTTGGAAGCAAAAGACAACAAAGAAGCCAAACAAGCCCCACGTTCAATGAAATGCATGCCAAATCAAACAGCATTCTGAAACTGCATGAAGAAAATTGCCAAATATTCACACATGCAATAATTTAGTCAACCAAAGAAGTATTTGGTGTCTTTTGATTTAAGTTCATTTTTATTATGTAGATATATATTTTTTGTTGCATACCAGCAGTTTCCATTAGTAAGTATAAGTTAGTCAATAAGCATAAATTTTTGAAGGAGAGTACAGAAGGGAATTTTCCAGACTCTGGAAGAACATTGCACTTCAGAGGGTACTTCTGAAAATGAACATGGCTGTTGATTCATTTTAGGCAGGCAAAATATAATCTAAAGGATATTTGGAAGTTGCAAGTCTGAACAAAAGCAGATGAGAATGGTGATACCACAAACAAAGGCTCAGGGTTATTTCAGAGGAAAGAAAAGAGGATCCATTTTGACTAGATAAAAGTGTATTGAAAGACATCCAAGAAGAGATTTGAGATGGATGACCATCTCATACCAGTTTAATATGGGCAAAGAAAAATATTACAGTAAATTCCTGAATTTTGTGGTATATCTCTAAATAGGAATAGGAGCAAGATAATGAATGAAAAGAATAAAGAGAAAGACACAGGAGGAGTGAATAGGGTCAATAAGGAGTGACTGCCATGAAAACCTGTTGGAAAAAACCCTACAAAAACCCATGAAACTAGAATTAGAATATGCTTGCCACAAGCATCAAAGTTTCACGCATATCAAGACAAACAGAACCAACAGTGATAAAAAATCAGAGAGATATTGAGAGGAAGATTGGAGAAATTTAAACTACTAAAGAGGCAAAGTAAAATCCTTTCCATTCCTGAGAAATACTATCAATTTTTTTGAGCTGATTAAAATATATTAAAAAGACTTTTTTGAAATTCTATTAAAAATAATTACCTCCATTCTAAGAATGCACATGACAAGCTAAGAATCAAATAACCTGCATTTGTAACTATAAAAGGAAAGGAGGTAGCAGAGCACATCAAATCAATGATCATTCACCTGATAGCCTGATACGTATTTTGTTTTAAAGAAACAAAGTAGTTTCCTCTTATTCCCTACAGTAACACCACCTGACCTCATCCACTATATAATACATATTTTTATTCAATAATCTGGGGTAGAGATTGATTTTCAGTTTACCATATATAAGTCTAAGTGAGTCAGAGTGAATTGCAAATACTTGCTTCTCTGCTTTCAGGCATGACAGCTTGCACTGAGGGCTGGGTGGGGAGTGAAGCCTCTGGCTTAAAATCCAGTCCCTCATCTTTTGTCAATCTTAAATTTCTCTGGAACTGCACATGATTCTGATGTGAGAAGTTTAACCACACGAGTGAGGTTGAAAGATCAGCCCTTGCCCTAATGCCCTTGCTCAGCTAGCTCTTCCTCAGGCTTCACTCTCAATTCTGGGATGATGTGGCTCTTGTCCTAGCAGGGTGCAATAGGTGTTAATTAGGTTACTGCTTGCACAGCACTTCACATTCAGAGAACTCTGGGGTCCTCAGCACAGGAGACACATGGGGCTTTGGAGCAGTGGGGTCCTGGTGATGATCATAGGTATGGAGCCCCTCTCCTATGAGAAAAGGCTGAAAGAGTTGGTGTTTTTCAGCCTGGGGAAAAGAAGGCTCTTAGGAGACCTTATTGTGGCCTTTCACTACCTACAGGGGGCCTATAAGAAAGAGAGTGACAAACTTTTTAGCAGGGCCTGTTGCAATAGGACAAGGGTCTAAACTAAGGAGAGTCAATTTAGATTAGATATAAGGAAAATGAGGGCGGTGAAACACTGAAAGAGATTGCCCAGAGGGGTGGTGGATCCCTGAAAACATTCAAAGACAAGCTGGATGGGGCTCTGAGCAACTTGATGTAGCTGAGAATGCCCTTGTTCATTGCTGGGAGTTGCACTACATGACTTTTAAAGGTCCTTCCAACCCAAACTGTTCCATGATTCTGTGAACTGCTCTACTGGGGGAAAAAATTAAAAATTGTGAAAATACCAAAACAGAAATCGAGATTCTGTATGCAAATCAGTAATTTGAAAACCACAGTTCTTCATGTGTGTCATCTGCCTTTTTGGCCTGACATTTATGAGACACAGCAGTGGAAATTCCAGAGCAAGCACCTCAAGAAGCTTATGAAAGAGTTGCCATGAAAGCCTCCCAGAAGCCATTACCGTCCATGGGTAGCGAGGCAAACTGCACCCAAACCCACAGACTCCATCACCCTTTCATTCTTTGCCTTGTGATGCCCCATGCAAGTCATGTGTTCTGTAGGGGAGGGCAGCCAAGGACAGCTGCAATACCATCTTGCTTCAGGTTAGTTCTTGAAAAGTTTTTTCCAAGCCAAAAGGCTCATGCAGTGCTTTCTAGATATTAGGATGGAAATAACAAGCTACAGTAAATCATCCGTGCATTGAATTCCCCCTTTCATTTTAAGGAAGGCGTCTTGCCCCAGCAGGAAATACTCCGACCTCTTGCACAAATGGCAGCATTTTCAGCATATACCTTTTGCATGACACAACAGGAAATCGGCTAACACAATAGTACCAGATCTTCCGTAGACATTTCAAGTCACAAAAATCCAGCCTGGCTGCCTGGAGGGGTTCTCCAACCGTGGCGTGAAAAAAAATTATTGTCTTTTGTAAAAAGAGTAAAAAAAATTTTTTTTTTTTTAAAGGAAAGGTGTTGACGGTCCATGCTGCGGGGGAGCGGTGCGTGCCGGGGTCCCGGGGGTGCCCTGCCCGGACCGTGTGATCGGCCGCCCCGCGGAGCCCCCGCGCCCCGCAGCACCTGAAGGCGCGGCCCCGGCGCCGGCCCCGCGCGGCGCGCGCCCGGCGCGCTCCCGCCAGCCCGCCCACCTCCACATGCACACACCCGCGGCGGGAGGAGGAAGGGCATCTTTCTCGTCGTTTTCGTTTCGCCAGTTTCATTTACCCCCCTTCTCCCCCCTTTCTCTCTTTCTTCTTCTTCTTTCTTTTTTTTTTTTTTTTCAATTAAATTTTATTTTATTTTTATCACTGTAATTATTTGTCGGGGTTCTCCAGTCGGATCCCGGCGGAAAAGGTGGATCGCTTCTCGGAGGGTCCCCGCGGCTCCTGGGGAAGGTAGGCAGCAGCGGCTAACGCAAGGGGGGGGAGGGATGGGGCCGCGGCTCCCCGCGCCCCCTTTGTCTCCGCGCCGCGGCCGCGCAGCGCGGGCCGGAGCCCGGAGCCCGCCGCCGCCCGCGCTTTGTCCCGGCCGTGTGCGCAGCCCTCCCCCATCCCCTGCCAAACGTGTCTGCTCGCCCCTGGTGCTGCCCAGTGCGAACCCTAAAAACGCGAGCAGCCAGCCGGGCGGGGCTCGGGGAGCCCGGCGGGGCGGAGGGGACGAGGGGACGGGCGGCCATGCGGCATCTCCCGCGGCTGGGCGCGCTGCCGCGCCGGAGGCGGGAGCGATGCTGCCCTCGCCGACTGCTGAGGCGGGCAGCAGTTTGTGGAAAAAAACCACCAACAAACAAAACCCGCAGAAATAAAACAAAAACCTGGCAGTCTGCGGCTACGGTCTTCCGCTGGCGGCGAAAAAAAATGTAGTAATAATAAATGTGTTTGCCCCTTATGACGGCCGGGTGGCGGGTGCCGCAGCCCGGGCAGGGTGCGCGGCCGCGGTGTGGCCGTGCCCGGGGAACGTTCCTGCCTTTCCCTTAAACCCAGCGCTGCCATGGGGTCAGTGCAAGTTTTACGGTATTCGGAAAATGCAGTCCGGGCCCATGGCGCGCACGCGTGTGCGTGGTGCCCGTAAATACATAGTAACAGCTGAGGTGGTCGCTTTCCGTGAGCCAAGGCGAGAACAAAAAGAGGCCCCGGTGAATGCCCGGGGTGCCTCGGCTCACGTGTGTGTGTGTGTCCAGCTCGCTCTTGTGGCTGGGGGCTTGTTCCATTGTTCTGCAGAGTTCGTAATGCAACCTGTAGCATTAGGATGTGTCTGTTTCCTTGTGAGGGAGGAGACCATGAGGTGTGTAAAGCCGCGCTTTGTTTATGTGACATTGCAAGGACTGAAATAAACCCTGGATCTGGCAGCTGGTTTTATGGAAGGAGAAGCTGTAGTTTTCTTGCGCTACCAGCTGAACTCGCCTCATGTCCGCAGGCTATTCAGAATCCCGGACTGCTGTGGGGCATATCTACCAATCTTTAATCCAAATTATAAATAGGAACCTGTGCTCTTCTTCCTTCACCTTCGGGTTTGTTTGGCTTTTACTTGTGCATGAAAGGCAAAATAACATAGAACATTGTTCTAGAAGTAAAGTGTCAGAAAAAGATACGTTTTAGTTGATAAAATATATTGCAGGAATAAAAAACATAACAAAGCAAAAATCCCCTACATTCTGAGAATAACCTTCATAGATCAGAAGAAATAAAAACAGCTGCAGGAGGAGAAAGAAACAGCATCCTCCATCTAAATTTTACTTCATTTGCTACCAAAACACCAACTTCATTTAAAAAGCCTCCAAAAGGACATTCCATCTGTTGCTGAAGGCTATAGGTATCAATAACTGTCCTTTCCAGGCTAGAAGCCCATGCCGAAATGGCGCTGAAATCTGCTTTGCAAAACCTGCGTGAAATCTCCGAACTGCCATATTGCTGGTGAGCAGGGGCCTTCTGCTGAGGCTCGGTGGAAATTCACTGACGAAAATGCGATCTGCTTCACTGTCGTGCTGAATGACTCCTATTTGACTTTGCCTTTTTGGAAGGTCGGGTTTTTTTCTTTTTAAGAGGCACCATAGAGAGAGCACTTCACTGAAGCACACTGCAGCATCCTCTGTCTCGTCACTTGAGACTATTTATGCTGTAGTTGGACCAACTGGGCTCTCCAGCCTGGGTGAGGATGGGAGACGGTTGTTGGCAGTAAGCACCAAGCTGCACATACCTGTGTGAAGAGGATTATCCCCCGAGTTTGAGGCTTTCTGCAGACTGTTGTAAAATGTGGAGAATCAATTGTCCTTCGTGCCCAAATCCTGGTTGTTACAAGGGTACTAAAGGGTGGTTGGGGAGGGAGTGCTCTCTCGGCCTTCCTGCTTGGAGGATGCTCATCCTGGGTCTCTGTCCTACATTTTGTCTGTGTTTGCTGTTTTGGGAGCTTGTTCTGAGCAGTGTAAGAGTGGTGACCGAGCAGAAATGGGACTCTCTCCTGTGCTCTTCTCTCTCTTTTTAGCATCTTGCTCATTTCTGTTGGAATCTGCGTAGCAACTAACATGATAATAACCATCACTTACAAGTTTGTATTGTGAAGACAAGTGGATGTTATGGAAATATTTAAATATTTTAAGCCTGAATTCAGTTTTCTTTCTGATTGATACTTACTGCTGTGACCTTAATCCAATCCAAGAAATTTGAGCAGCTGCTGTTGGGAAAAATGGCAGCTTTTACATGTTTTGCAGTTAGTGCTTAAAATATTTACCCAAGCTTATCAGGTAAATATTGCTTCAAGTCTCTTACAGTCAAGAAAACTGAGGCAGAGAAATTACTTGTAAACTGGAGCAGAGGAAAAGTGAGTTACACATGAACTTATACAAAGGATTCTTCCTTTTGTAGTACAAAAGTTTACTTAAATGGGAATTTCAAAGCTGCTGTTTAACCCTTAGAAATACATCTGGATAGTGTGTTTTGTTGCAGTGACCCATAAAGCCCCACTCATACAGAATTTCCACTCTCTGTGGAAGACAAGAGTGCGTTTATTTGTGGTGGTGCGTTGTGGGATCTCTTCTGAAAACCAAGACTGTCGAGAGGATTTCACAAAGAAATATAATTAGGAAAAAATGTGACTATATTCCTCTGCCAAATGCCTTTCCTAATTTGACTGGGAAGGGCTCAAAACAAAAATGTACTTAAGACCATTTTCCTTTATGGCTCATCTTTAAGTGTTTTGCCTAAAGTAATGAATCACTTGGTGAATCAGACTGGGATTTTATGGTTTCTTATTTGCCTGCCTTTGATCAGCTGAGTAGCCTGTCGAAACTTAATTTGGGACTGTCTTCCCTTTCTTCATGGCAGCATGGAAGGGCAGTGTGGACAGTGATGGGGGAGAGCAGGAACGTTTTCCTGTTGCAGCACAAGGTCGTGCACTACCAAGAGAATGGCTGACTATCCACATTTGTTCTCATCACTTCTGTTTTATGGCACCCTTTTCTGAGTTTCCTTCCCAAGACTTCTGACACTTGTTTTCCCACCCCCTATCTTATCTTTTAACTGTTTCCATCCTGCATGCCGTGGGGGTTGTGAGAGAGAGGAGCCTGGGGATGAGAGGTGGTGGCTTGCAGACACCAAGCAAATGGCTGCAGCAGCGCCAAGGCCTTCTGGCCACTGCGCTGCCCTCATCCTGGCACTGCCCGATGGGCAGGACAGTGCCAGCACCCTGTTGGTTCTGTGTGGCACCTGGACCCAGCTGGGACACCACTGGGGCTGGGGTGAACCCGGTTCCTTCCACTGCTCCTGTGGCTGCAGTCTGCTGCAGAGGGGCAGAGCTGAGGAGCTGGAGGCAATGACATTTCAAGCACTGCAGATGCTTGCTCAGTGAGTCAGTCTAATTTCCAAGCTCTTTGTTATCTCAGTGGCTCTTCTGTCATTTCTCCATTTTGTCCTTTCTGTAGATGAGGAGTAAGTCTGGAGCTTTATGTCCCTCATGTCAGGTGTCACCAATGCAGAACAAAAAGCTGATAGTTGCTTCCCTGCCTCCCAGTGTGATACTGTTACGTATAAAGCCTATTCTTGCTTTCTGTCATTTAAGTGAATAGTTCGTACGCAGAGTTTCAGTCTCTGTGTTTCGTTATTTATATCCATGATGTCTTACTGGCCACATTGCTCTTTGAAAAACTTTCAAAAGTATCACCAAAGAATCACATCTCAGGCTTTGCAGGGCTAAAAACAGCTTGTGTGAAACTCGAATGCAGGGTTCTGATGACTTGTAACCAACCAAGTTTTTCTTGGCAATACTCTCTTTGAGAAGAAAGTTGAGTCATATTTTGTCTTTTGAGCAAATTATCTTGATTTCCATAGTTCAAAGTGCTTAGTGTGTCTTGGATATTTACCAGCCCCAAGACCATTTGACTGCAGGAAGTGTGCAGTGAATGAAGTGCCCAGTGAAAGGGCATATTGCAAAAGCCATACCCAGAGATGGACTAGATGTGGTCCAGATTGACCACTTGCCCAAATGCCTCTCATGTACTGGGTCAGCTTTTGAGCAGCCATGTGCCTTAAGATTACACTTTTGGAACTGTGTCATTTACAGGATATGAAAAAAACATGAATTAAGCCATTGTGATTACTACCAGGATTGATGATGTTCTTTTTAGAAAGACAGCTTCTGACTAAGTGTTTTCTGAGATTATACCTCTTCCATGTATGGCCTAGAAAGGATTCATGCATGAACCAGAAGAAATAGATTGTTTGTATTATCATATTTTTTCCAAACATAAAGTTTTTGATCCCATTACTGCTCTTGTGGAATTTTTACAGTCCAGGAAAATGGAGTTGCAGGGATTTTTTTTTATGTTTCACAAGTCAACAGAAAAAATTACTACAGTTCTTGGAATATGTTTTAATGGCTTGTGAAGGTCTCTGTGTCCTTGAAAATAATAAGCTCATTTTTTCTTCTTGTGTCATCTCATAGTCCTCCTGAAGTTGTGACCAGTTGTAATCTTTCCCATATTCTGCAAGGAGCACACAGCAAATAAATTATCTGTAATGGCTTTTACAAGACACATCATGGGATATTTAAAGAGAAAGCCAAGCTGCTAGGCCAGAGCAATGCTTTTCTACTAAACAGAGGAGCTGGGTCAGCTACCAAACACAGATCCTTGAGGTTTGTTTTGAACAGTCATTAGCTCTTTGCTGATCTTCTCTCCGGCTGATGCCTTTTACAAGAAGTGCTTGCCCGTTTGAGTAGAAAAATTTGAAGCAAGAGCAAAATTCAGATTTGTCCTTTATGATTTACTAAGTATTTGTCTGGAAGAAGAGGTTTGGTTGTGAGTCTCTGGAGGTTTTCCTTTCAAGAAGTTAAAAGCTGAGTAGTAGGACAGAGTAGTAGGCACAGTGGCTGAGGTGATTGGCATTTCTGCAGTTACTATTAATGTGATTATTTACTGTCTTTCAATTTGAATTAGGAATAAAGCTCAGCCTAAGAACTCTTAGCATTTTTATTTGCCTAAGAACAACATAGCTTTTTTATTTGCATGTCTTTTAAGACATTTCTTGAATGAAAAGGCCGTAAAAGTACAAATATTACCCTGCTGCTTCCATTATAGCTCAGTATCAACATATGGTGAATTTTTATTAGTTGAAGCAATTTTGGGATTTTTTTCTCACAGCACTAGTGACATGTACACTTGAGGTGGCAACTTGCTCAGCTATCCCAGCATTGAATCTCCTTTTGGGAGCAAAGCTATTGCAATTGCAGGGAACAGCTCAGTGTGACTGCAGACCTCTCCCATGGGTCAGGGGGTTTGTCCTCCAGCAGCAGGCTCTGCTGTAGAGGCCAAGTGACAGGTCTGGAGTGGACACTGGATTTGTAGGGAATTAAGCTATTTGACACGATCCCTAACCTTTTGGGATTTTAGATTTTATTTAGGCTCTGTGATTTGTCCCATGAGTGAACTTGAAGTTTAGATTAGGTTATTTGGGGATGAAATTCATGTGACCACCTATACTCCATTGACTGTGGAGAGTGCCCAGAGTAATTAGCAGTGACAAAGTGTTTTCTCTGTATATCTCTAAGATAAAGTTATTGCAAAAATTTTGTGATTTACATAGTGTTTTATTCCTGGTATCACACTTGTATCACCCTTTGTCTCTAAACCTTCAAGCACTTCACAAACTGAGTATTAGTATTGCTGTTATCATCTTAATTTTATAGGTGGAGATGCAGAGGACATGTTGGTTTTACTTTGCCAGAGATCTGTGATGAGTTCATGCCATGACAATGAAAACCTCAGTTCCCAGCCCCACCACTCTCTCCTCACCCACCTCATGTTTTGACGCTGAGATCAGGTTTTCTCATACTTGGCAGTGCTATGCATTATTTGATTCAAGATTTTTTTGTTTGTTTTTGTTATGGTGGTTTTTTAGTAAATCACTTACCCTAGCAAGAACCTGACACATATTCAGAGATATGCCCACTGTCATGATGCTTCAGGAGCAACTTGTCTGTCTGAAATATGAAATCTGCTGAAATGGTTGCTGGTGCTTCAGCTTGCTCTAAGATTTTGCTCTGTCCTATAGAATCATGGAAGGGTTTGTGTTGGAAAAGAGCTTCAAGATCACCTCATTCCAACCCCTCTCCCATGGACAAGGACACGTTCCACTACACCAGGTTGTACAAAGCCCTATCCAGCCTGGAACAGCTCCAGAGATGGGGCATCCACAACTTCTCTGGGCAACCTGTTCCAGTGCCTCATCACCCTCACAGTGAAGAGTTTCTTCCTAATATCTTAACTTAAACCTGTCCTCTTTCAGTTTAAAGCAATTTCCCCTTGTCCTATCACTACATGCCCTCGAAGAGTCATCATTCAATTAGTTTTCTGTAGAAGCAGGGTTTTGATTGAAACAGACAAAGCTTGTCACTTTTGTGCTGCAAAGATTCCTTGGGAATGAAGCGGGGAGCTGTGTTGCTGCCAGTCTGGTGCTGCAGTGTTTCAGGGGCAGAGGGCGAAGCTGGAGCCACACGTCAGTGAGCTGTGCAGCCGCTCTCCAGTGCGCTGCTTACCTCACACGGCTGCTAATTTCAGCACCTGTTTTTGAGACACTTAATGGGGAATTTATGAAGCACAGGGAATGTCAAGGCAGTTCTGAAAATCCTCCTGGGCATCATGATGCATAACGGTGCCCAAAGGAAAAGCTTCTCTGCTTGAATCTCAGCTGAACCTTTATAGCGGCTTTAAAATGCCAGGGGACCCAGATCCTGGTACAGGGGTTGCTGGGTCTCTTAAGAAATTGTTTATTTTAGGAACTCACAGTCACAAGAAACTTCAGAATTCAGTGGGGTTGGTCCTTGCCACCTCAGCAGTTTCTGTCTCCTGTGGCTTTATCCTTTTATAAAAAGACTGTGCTTCTCTTCCAAAATAGGTAGACTATTATATCCCTGCAGCCTCTGGGAAGACTGTTCCAGAATGCTAAAACCACCCTCTGCTTGCCAGTCTGCCTTTATTTATCAGCAGCCTAAATCAATTTTTTTTTTTTTTTAAATATTTTATTGTGCCAACATTTTAATACCTGAGCAGTTTTCTCCTGCTATCTGTAGTGGAAATCTCTTTTGCAGAGGAGTTGAAAAGTCTCCAGCTCACACACCCCAAACTCTACCCTTGCACCAGGCAGTGTTTGCCACTATAATCACATGCCTAGCTGCTCCTTCAGTTGAAGAGAGGGGGTCCTGCTGTTAGCCTCGAGGATAGCCTTTAAACTTGGCACCTGAACTTTGGACAGGATGGGCTCTTGAGGAATTGAAAATGGCGTTTCTGAGAAAGAATTTACAGGGAAAAAGCTGCTCATTTGCAAAGCTATCTTCTGTGTGGTGGGGATGTGGTATAAAACAGAAGTACTGGCTTCTGTAAACTTAATTTGAAACAGGCAGATGTCATAACTGAACAAGTGAGCTACATCCTCCTGTCTCGCCCTGCAAGAGCCTGGGGATGCTCGTGCCTCTGGTTGCATGCAGTTCAATGGCTTTGAGGTAGCCCTGAGAATTTAAAATATCCCCAAATTAATCTGGTGTCTGAGGGTTCACCACGTACCCCAGGCTGAATAGCTGTTTGGCAATACTGCAGGAAATTCATTCACAAAATGAGAATTGAGAGAGTTGTGGTGCAGGAGCTTGTTTGTGAGTAATATGCTGTTGCCTCACTACCACGCTGGAGTTGTAGCTCAGCCGAGGGTGGTTGGGCTCCGGAAAATATTGGTCTTTCAGTTGCTTTGCATTGCTGATGAGGAAGTATGTCACTGTAGCAGGCTTCTCTGATCTGCCTTTGGTGCTCCTCTCTGTGCTTTTATGGAACACATCTATCTGAAGAGACATCACCTGGTCTCTAGATAGTAACTGCTTCACACAAGGTATACATTGCGCCTTCTTTCTGTGATACATCAGCTTAGGGATTTTGGGTTTTCTGTTTCTCTCCTTGTTCATAACAAGTTTAACCATCTAAAAATTTGAACAAAGCGTCCACTGCACCTGTGCTTTCCCAAAAATCCTTAACAAGTTGGAATACATGTGCTAGTAGCACAGAGCACCAGGATAACTCTATCCCTCTTTGTATCCCACTTAGCATCAGCATGGACATGTATTTTATATTTTTAAGTAAGGATGGAGAGCACAGAGAGGACAAACACCAGATATTGAATTGGGACAGACTTGGACAAGCAAATAGTTTTTATTCCTTAATTTGAGGTTAATCTTTTTTCCTGAAACAAACAGGCTGGGCTTGCTCACAAGTTTAAAAAAAATACTGTTTTCAGCAATAGATTGCAGGACAGGGTAAATTTATAAGGTTAGTGAGGTTGATCTCATTAAGACATACAAGGTTACTATTGTTCAGCAATGTATTTAGATAATAACCTGAGGTCCATCTAACAGTACAAAATTGGTTGGTATGGATGTCCCTCCCGTGCAGGTTTCACTGGTTTCTCCTGGTGATATTTGATATTGCCTGCTGGTTTTGGTATACATCTTGGGTTTGTTCGTTTTGTTTTATTTAGGTTGTGGACACTGTGGCTCCAGTTTACTCACAAGATACCAACCAAACACTAGTATTTGAAGATCCACTTGGATAGGCACAGCTCCTCACCCAGCATGCCTTTCAAAGCTGGATTAGAACTGACCGAATTGCAGAATATGACTGTCCCTGAAGATGATAACATCAGCAATGATTCAAATGATTTCACAGAGGTGGAAAATGGCCAGATAAATAGGTGAGTATTTTTCCACTGACGTTGCCTCTGCTAAGAAACACACTGTTTAAAAACAGCATTCTAATTTTCAGTATATATCTTGAATTATTCATTACCAAGTCATGCTCCATTTGAAGATGTAATTTGAATTTCATACGTAACATCTGTTGGGCATAGGCTGCAATAGCAGATAAAGCAAACAGAGTAGCAATTTATTCATCATTTTGAATCTATCAAATCAGTCTAATAAAATTCATAAACATATAATGCAGCAAAAAGCCAAAAATTTTAGATGTCTGCTTCCACACAGCAAAGAAGTAATAACAATATGATGGCATAATTTTGGAGAAGTCTCTTAGTTGACTTTTCATCTTTGGTATGACAATTTTAGCTTGTCTGGCCACCTCCATGTATCCAAGCTTCTGGGGAGTTACAGCTGGTGTGGTTGGCAGCAATTGTAGTTCCAGTCTGTGTTTGCAATTTGACAAGATAAACTGGGCAGCGGTTTGCTCCCTTGAGGCAGAGGTGGCAAGAAGATGGTAAAACTGTGTCTTACACCTAACTCGGATCAAGGTTTAAAAAATGCATCAATATTGGTGAAAATTATTAGTTACAATTATCATTACAATTATTAGGCTGTTGGCTTTTTCTGTAAGCTTACAGTCATTTCTGAAGAGCTGCCTTTTCTCCAGAGAGCAGTTCTCCAGCCCTTCCTGCCAGCCTCCAACAGGTGCTGAGCCATCCAGTTTACAGCAAAGACCTGCTGACAGACCCTGTTTGTATTTTGTGAGCTGTAAAATAGGAAGCTCTGTTTTGATCAAACTTCCTGTTCAAATATTGCAAACCAAGGTGGAGCACAGGGCCAGTCAGTGCCTGCATGGGGATTCAGCCCTGCTGGGAAGCCTGTTGCCAGCACATTGTTGTGATCCCTTCTGCGGGGCTGCCACCACCTGTTTTATGATCTTTAAAATCTTCTTCTCTTGCCTTTTCTTCCTGTTGGCAGCATCCTCTCCAGCTATGTGAGAAACTCACTTTCTAGCGTTAAAATTAAATTCAGAGCTGTTTTTTCCCAGGCGAGGTTAGAGTCAGTTGTGAGACTCGCAACTGCATGGGTGGACAAGGATCTCGGTGGCAGGTGTGGGAATAAGCACCCAGCATTGTCCACACCATTCAGGCAGCACAAGCAGCCAGCCGTACCGTGGGGTGGTGGCGGGGTGGGGGCAGGAGGGTGCCAGCCCCAGTGAGGGGAAGTCCTGGGGCCGGCACCGGCAGGGCGGGTGGTGCTGCGACCGCAGCGCAGCTGCGCTGATGAAGATTAGAGCTGGTCAGGAATTTTCTGATGCAACTGCTTTGATGGAAAGTGCCAAAATGAAACACAAACCACTTCTGTTAAAAAAAAAAAAAAAAAAAAAGAGGCAAGAGAAAGACAAAAAACCCTCCAAGTTTGCCAAAACAAAACAGTTCCAGTATGAACCTGCTTGCTTTCCTGCTGGTTCATGTTGTAAGGAGAGGAGCTATGGGGCTGACAGTGGTAAATTCACTCCCTGGAGGCTGTTGAGGATTTATATCCTTGAGACAAGGAGTGGCTATACCGGGCTGGCTGTGCCTCCCCAGCACTTTGGCTGATGCCATCAGTAACTGTTATGGGGAAAAGCCCTGCTGGCGCTTCATTGTCAGTGAATGTTTATGGAGGGTGGGGAAGGAGCGTGCTGTATGTGCCTGGTCCTCTGTGGTCGCCATGTGCTCTGGAGTTAGGGCATAGTAAGTGTGGCAAGAGCTGGGCTGGATCCAGACTGCCTGCAAAAGGAAGAAGAAAAGTGGAGTGTCGAAAGAGGGTCAGAAACTCAGAGGCAGAATTTCTGATTACTGTTCTGGCTCTTAGGGCAGGTTAAGATATTTCACAATTTTCTATTCCTTTCTGGAGAACTTGCTTCCTCTGCAGAAGAGGATCTATCATTTGTCTATAGGATATAGCATATTATGGTTCTCTTAGTCCTCTGCCCAGGCACTCATGGGACAGCTACTTGCATCCCATGCATGACTATTTTGCCCTGTATATCCAGTTTGTTCATGTCCCCCTCCATATCCAAACCGAGAGATTCAAGGCAGCTGGCACGGACCAGAGTTTCCAGTGCAGCAGCACATTGGCACCAGGGCACCCTGCCAGCATGCCCTGGGGCTGAGGCTGTCCCTGAGCCCCCCACAGCTGCAAGCACCTCCATGCCATCCTGTGTGACGAGCAAGCAGGCATATCCTGCTCTGCACCCGTGCATCCTGAAAGGATGTGGTTAGTCCCTTCCTATAGCTATTTTGGCAGACACCTTTTTTTCCATGGAGTAAGAGGTTAACAGGCACAGGGAGCAACACATTTTGTGCTGCCTGACACGTGATGTGAGGCCTTGTAAAATGCCCAAGTCCATCAAAATCAGTGGGACTTTTTCTGTTGATTTCACTTGAGCTTTAGATTAGATCTCTAATTTTCAACCAACTCACTTTTTTTATTGTTTCAACCTGTTTGATTTTACACTCTGTATTTAATTTAATTTTTTTTTCTCTCAGGACGTAGTTTTTCAAGCTCAATATAGAGCAACTTTTTAAGGGTCTTTTGGAGATGGTACACTAGGCACAAGCTGATTCCAAAGCTGCCTGTAAACTCCAAATATTTCCTAATCTTGGAAAAGAATCCTGTATGTTCCTTTGACTTTCCAGCCTTTTCTGGGCCTAAATATATGTAGGGAGGGGATGTTGATTTGAAGAGGCTGTACTGCTAAGACGGCTTTTTCTTTGTATGCAGATGTTGAATGGGAATGTCTTCTGAAAATGTCAGTTCAGAGATTTGCATGAAACCCAGACATGGATTTTGTGACTTTTAACTATGTCTCCTGGCTATTAACCTTGCCATCTCTGCACATAATTGTGAATCAGTATTTAGATAAACTACTCCTTGACTATTACTATGACAATGCTCTCAAGAAGCTGATGTCTGTCTTGGTTTACAGCTGCTAATAAGTTATCAGCACCTCTTGTTCAGTTAACAAGGTTCTTAGTAGGTATGCTAAGATCTGGTCCACTTTCATAGTGTAAGTCAGATCAAGCTTTCCTCTACATTTCTTGTTCATGCCTGCCCTGGAAATCTTTGCCACTGCTCAAGTTAGCATGCAGTTTAAGAAGCTGCCTAAGGATAGAGTTCTGTCATCTTGGCAAAACTAGCTTTCCCTAACAAATGTTTAAGGCATTATAAAATACCATTTTAATTTAATTATGTTGAAACGTAACTGAGATGGCTAAATGGTTTTTGGCTAACTCTGCTTTGCCAAAGTGGTTAGCTTGGGGGTATCACCTTAATCAAACATTTCTCATTGAAGTCCTTAAATAAATTAAATTTGGAAACCATAGTTAAACATCATCCTTTTTAAACCACTTTATCAATAAGGCTAAGTTTCTACTTTGCACTAAATCAAACCAGGAAAATAATTAGATTAAGATATTCTTTCCAGGCCAGCTGTGAGGCTTCATGCATCACAAGGATGAGCTCATTGTATCTTGGCCAGGATACTTCATTAATGTATCAGAAAAGTTCTGTATAGTCTGTTCATGCTCAGCTATGATACAGGAAACACAACAGGAAAGCAGAAATATGTAAGAGCAGGTTATGTCTTTCAGTGATGGGTAAAGCATCATTTGAAATGAAGACAACAAACAGTGCAAATGGATTTCATGCTTGTCAGGGAGCCTCAAGGTTTTGATGGCACAGACAGTCCTACAGTGCATTGCCACAGCACCTCTCACAGTTGGCCTCTGCTCCTTGGGAGGGCTGGGAGAGGCGGTGTAAACAGGCGTTTCACTTAATTTGTGTCATATTCATAAAGGTCAAAAATGCAGCATTCTGTGACAATGAATGGCTTGTTTTCTAAGCACGTCCATTAAGCAGAGCAGATGCATGGCACAGTTTAACTAGAAATTCCGGTACTCCAGCATATGTTTCCTTTCATATGCTCTGAGGAAGAAAAACCACCCTGAAATTAAAAAAAAAAAGTTTATAAAAAGCAATAACTTGATAAAATTTGTTTCTGCTGAATTCATTGGATTACCTTCCACTGTACTTTCTTTTTCTTTTAATTTTATTTCATTTAAGGTCAGTAATATTTTTCATTTGTGGAAAACTTGTCTGGCATATGGTCTGGCCACACCAAGCGTTGTCCCAAGGCAGACCTCTGCACTGGACTTGCAGGTTAAGTTGCCTGCAACAGCAAATGCAGCACAGGCAGAGCCCACATCCCCTGGGCTGTCTGGGCAAGCCGTCCTGGGGCTGGGAAGTCCCCCATAAGAAAGCTGGGCTCAGTGCTATGTGCCTCATTGTTTGGGGTCCCAGTACCCTCATCCCCATGTCTAACTCTGCCCTCCTGTACACAGAAAAATGGAAAAAAGTGCAGTTTGATGTGGGGTAGATGAGGAGCCTAGGGGTTTGATGTGGGGTAGATGAGGAGCTGGGCAACAAGCCAACTCCATTTTTACTCTAGAACTAGCTCAGAAGAAAGTACTTTGGATCAATTTATCAAATCAGACTAGTTCTCTCAAAGTTGCATCCAGAAGGAAATAACATGTTTGTTGGCTGTGGAAGATACCAGCTTTGCAGAAGCTGTTTATTCTGTCAGAAATACTCTAACGGAAAGTCCTGTGGTCACTTTTATATTCAAGCAATGTTACTCAAGTGTTGTCTTTATCCTGTATTCGTTTTTTAACAATAATTTTCATGGAAGTTTAATACCAGAAGACAATAATAACAGTGTGCACAAATTTGTTATTTTTGTAATTATTATGGGGGAGCTGGCTGCAGGGGGATGAGCAGAACTGGGGGGAGCAGACTAGTGACTCCTATCATAACTCTTGACAAAATCTAAAATGACACATGATCTCCATAAAGGACAGAAGAAGGCAAAGTCTGCAGATGTTCCCAGCAGCGGTTACAAATCCAAAAGAGACAAAACTTTTCTCTGTGCTCCTGCCTGTACAAATTGCCTGCAGGGTGTTTCGAGAGAGAGCTGGAATGTCTTTTTCAAGCCGTTCACACTCTGCTGCCTGTGTTCAAGAGATGGGCTTTAACAGACATGAAAGAAAAAAAGCACATGCTCTGAATCAGGTTGAGATTTTATTCCACAAGGATGAAATACCTACAAGGTGAGCTTTGGAAAGCTAATTTCAGATCAGTCTATCTTAGAAGTGGTTGCTTCTCACTTCATAAAGTGGTGGGGGAGGTTCAGCCATCAATTCCAACTGTGTTAAAGCTGGTAAATCTGACATCATATCTATGTTTTTCAGCAAATTAGTTGCTGAAGTTAGTATTTAAAAAATACAGGAGAAGCCTATAGTTCTTTCTTATTGATTTAAAGGAAGTCAAAGCAGAACAATGGGCAGGAGGCAAAATTGTAAAAACCCAGCTAAAATACTACTTACATTTTACCATCTATGCCTGGATTTAAGGCATAAACACAAAATGTTAAAGACACAAGGCCCAGTGTGTCAGCTGTGGAAGCCAAGTCAGCAGCATTTTAGCTGCATGATTTTGGCATAGCCTTAGAAGCTGTGCTAGCATACATAGCAGCAGTAATTAGGCCACAACTGGGGCAGTAGGGAAGTTTGCTCAAGCTCTGTCTTTACAAGTTCACAGATTTATTACCAGCCTGAATACTGCTGGATGTATTGAGATGATGCAAAGTTTTGAGTCACAGTTTGAACTATACATCCCTGGCCAGTAGATGTTTCCCACTGTGGGAAAGGACCAGCAGTGCTGCTGTTGGTGTTCAGTGCTGTTTGTCTGCTTCAATTTAAGAAGAGCCAGCTTAATGCAGCTACAGCTAAAATGGGCTCTGACACTTGGTGACAGCCCCTGGTTAGGTATGTGACGTGTACCATGGCTGAGGCATTAGCCAGCGCAGACTAAGAACCATCTGTGGATTAGCAAAGATGCCAGGGACTTAATTGTGCATAAACCTTCAAAAGATGAAAAGCTGAAAGAATGCTTTATACAAACTAACATGTTTGCTGAAGAGAAGGTCTGTGAGAAAGTTACAGCACATCCAGATCAGAAGTGTAGTAAATCTCAAGGAGGCCAACACTGCCACAGGGGGACAGAAAGTTACTAAATGTGCTTACATCAAGGACACAGAACAAGCAAAGGGTAAAGAGAAAGAAAAGCTGTTTATTCTATGTCTCCCTGCACAGAAGTGTTTAATATTGCAATATGATGAATTCAGCATTGAGTTTTGAAAGACACTTAGATGAAAATCCAGTAGTCCAGAGCAGTGTACCAGCAGAGCAGGTTGCCTGCTTCAGGACTGTCCAGCCAGCAGTGGCATGTGTGTCACAGCTTCCTCCTCTTAACTCCAGCCATACCAGCCCTATGTGGCAGTGTCTTGGGGTGTCTTTATGATGCTTGTATCCCCATTTGTCTGTTTAGCCCAGAAATAACTTTTGCATCTTTAAGACTGGTTCTGAGACAGAAGAGGGGGAGAGAAGAAGTGTGCAGTTTGTTGTCAGAAACTACACTTGCTCCCCTGCATCCTTCTCCTGGACAGGATGTTGTCTGCAGATGGACAGATGGCAAGACAGAGCTCTCCTTTGCTTTTAGCTAGTTTTTAGCTCACTGAGGCAGAGAAGTTCCCTGGACTGTGGTTTTTCTTTTTCTTGGACCTGTTTAAACCTGCTCTGGACTGAGCACCCAGAGGAGCACCAGCAGCTCACACCTGTGGCCCACGGGGCCGGGCCTGGCCTGTGACATTTCCAGCCAAAGAGGGATTGCAGCAGACTGGGGGAGCTGAGCTACAGCCCACAAAAAGGACTTTCTGAGCTTGTCATCTCTTCAGATTGGCAAGAGGTTTTATTGTTTAATATTGCTCATTTTCTGTCCTGGTGAATGCTTTGCCTGTTAAATAAACAGATTTTTCCACTTTCCTCCAAGGAAATCTTTTCCTGAACCAGTTGGGGGAGGGCCCACTTGAATTTGCTTTCTAGAAGCACCCTTTTGGAGGTTTTCTCCCAAATTTGCCCTAAACCAGGACAGGCAGCTTAAGGTTTCAGTAGCAATGTAGGGTTTTGCAATGCCACCTGATAGTGAGGAGACAGTGACATCTTTTAGGGATCCTTGGCAGAATGATGATGGCAGTAATTCATAGTTACGATTAAAGGTTTATTTTTTAGCAGGATGTTATGATTAGTGTAGCACAGAATTTATTATTAGAATGGCACAGGATTTCAACAAGCAGAATCAATGCAGTGCAATCTATAAGTAGCATAATATAGAATTTAGAGAACAATTTGGCTTACAGTTTCTAGTCAACTGGATGCTCAGCAGATAGGGTCAGATCTTAATCTATGGTTTCTTGTATCAGTACACAAACAGAATCTCGACTCAAAAATCATGTAAAAGAATATGAGCCCCTCCCATAATCCTTGGAGGGTGCAGAGGACAGGGGTTTGTCTCTGGCCAGTGGCAGCTGCAGTCCCAAGTTCCCCACTTAGGACTTGTAACTGCTTGATTTTATCCTCAGTGCCCAGGATGCTGTTATTCTTTCCTCTTCTGTGGAGGGTCATCACCACTGCCTGCTGGGCCACGTGCCTGGGACCTTCCAACCTGGCAAGGCAGGAAGTAATTGAGCTGGTGCTCAGGAGTCTTGAGGTTGATAGGGAGGGGAAGAAGAAGTCTGTTTGGTTTCTTGTTGTACTTGCTTCACAGGACCTTGTGTTCATATTTTCTAAGCACTTGCTGGAAATAAATTCTCTGACTTCTTTCAGCAAGTTTATTTCGGATCGAGAAAGCAGAAGAAGTCTCACAAACAGCCACCTCGAGAAGAAGAAATGTGATGAATATGTAAGTCTCTCTCACTGCTCTGTTCCCTGTCAAAAGCAGCTGCATGTTGTGTATATGAAAGGCCTTTAGACATTGTCTTCAAAAGTGCTGGGCAGACACAACTATAACTGAATTCAATTTCCAGTAGGAACTGCCTGGGATCAGCACTTAAATAAAACCCCAAAACAAAACCCCTGAGCATATCGGTTAGATTGAGGCAAGGGAATCCCTCTGGCTTCTGTTGGGCAGGAAGTTGTGGTGGTTCCTTATGGCTTTGCCATATATGAATTACACATCCAGGATGTTTTTCAGGTGTAGTGGAAGATGGGGTTTAAAACTGAAAGTGCAGTATGAGCTGTGTGTTGCCTGTGCCATTTAGGGCAGTTTACAAAACCTATTGGGCAGCAAGCAGCATAGCTGTGACAGAGTTCAGCGACGCTTTCTCCTCTTTCAAACAATTTTTATTAAAACTTTTTCATAGCAGTAGTTACTTACATCTGATACATCACAAAACATGGGGTTTGAAGCAGGGGTGCATTTCCCTACTCTGTTCCAAGCTGTTGCTGACACATCTGTCTTTATTTCTCCAGATCCCAGGAACTACTTCACTGGGAATGTCTGTCTTCAACCTTAGCAATGCAATTATGGGCAGTGGGATTTTGGGTCTTGCTTTTGCCTTGGCCAACACAGGAATTCTCCTTTTTCTGTAAGTATTCATGTGGTGAGTAGCTGATCTCCATGGAATTTCACTGTGTTTAAAGAATGCATGCACTGCCAGCAAGTGGAGGGATTTATAGTCCATGTGTAATCAACTACAGCATTCAAGCCTGAAAATATTAGTTACAAGTTTCAGACATCTTTTTTTCAGTCACATGCTTTTGAGGGAAAAAACACTACTTGTAGTGCTAGAGAAAATTAAGTCCATGTTATTTACTACAGACCTAGACAGGGATTTTTCCTGTGCTCTGCAAGCTACATAGACATCAAAAATATTCTATAGTAATAGTTGCAGTGAGTTAGCACCTAGTTCTTACTTTTGTCACAGGATTTCCAGAGCTTTCTTCAAAGCATGGTGCAATAAACACTTTTTTTAAACCAAGAGTATTTATTTCCTTTATATGTTACATATATTTCTGTCTCACTCACACAGTTTCTTTAATGAGTCCTTGAAAGCCAACATAAATATAGCCATGATTTTAGTATAGAAAAGAACTAAGGTAGACTACTTAACTCCAGAAAAAAAAGAAAAGAGGCTTTTTATAAAGGAGAATTTCATAGTTAAAAATGAAACAGCGCCATTGAATGACTAAGACAGTTTTATTCTGGATCTCAGTATGAGATGCTTCATTTTGAAAAGTGATTGTTAAGAAATCAGTTGGGAATTGTGTGCAGATTTCAATGATAAATGTTAATTGAGAAAGGAAATACAATAATTTACATTATTTGAGAACAATTCAACATAGTTATTGAGTTTACAGATTGCTCTAAAGAGATGTCATTTCTTGAATGTCAAATCTAAAAATATAGAACTTTTGCCATTTCTTAGGATTTTGGGAAATACATAATTTGAGCCCTGTACAAAGCAGAGTAGATGGCCAAAGGGGTACATATAGCCATCTGCTCTGGAGTTTTGTGCCAGAGATAGCTAGATCCATGCTGCTAGCTTAGAGTTTGCTGTGGCTGGGTAAAATCTAGGAGTAATCAAAGGAGTTAATCCATTTACTTTAAGAGTGTAGAAGGTCTCATTATTGTGCTGTCACTAAGCTAGGCTGGACTGTAATTTTACATCTCTCGTTAGCAACGTGACAGAGTTTATTTTATTTTATTTTTGCTGCTTTTTTACCTAGTGCTCTAACCTGCGTGTAATATTCCACCCATGCTCCATCTCTGAGAGTACAAACTGGTGGTTGCAATAACTGCTGTTCATGCCTTAGGCCTCTGTTTTTCGGTAGTCCTGAAAAGGCATTGCTGTAAGGAGAGAAAAAGAAGTTGCATCTTTTCAGGCTTGTCACCTGATGCAGGCTGATTACAGGCTCTCAGCAGAGGAGCAGCCTCAATTTGTCGTTACTGCTTTAGTTTTTTGTAATCCCATCCTCTTCTCATTCTTTCAGCAGTTTTTATGAGAGTTAGGTGGCATGTGTTTGTTCTAAAGGATGTAAAAATGCTGTTTCTTTAAAGTGACATAGATCAGACAGGTGACCTGAACACCAGAGAAACTTCTAGCAAGGTGTATTGATGACTCAAGTAGTGAGTGTGTAGATCTGTACCAACACATTTAACAAAAAACTGCCAAACATGAATGTGGAGGTCTCATTCAGTAAATGACAGCATTGATCTCTATGGAATTAGCTGTGGGTATTTAAAAGTGGATAATAGTCTTTGTTAGTTTTATGATGCCTTTAGATCTGTTGGCCTTGAGATAGAGCAGCCAGCTGAGATCAAAGGCAGTAAGTTAGCAGGGCCTTCCTGAGCAGGCTAGTAGAGCTTCCCTCTTTGAAGCCTGGAGATGCAGGATCCTAACCTGGTGTCTATAGTTAGGCTTGAAAGTTGAACTGCTTTAAATGTTCTGCTCTCATGCCATAATCTCAGCATTAAACCTAGTCCATTAGTGATAGATTTTTTCTTACATGCTAATTATGTTCGTTTTTCCCATAAGTGTATAGTTCTGCTGTCATTGTCACAGGTAGATCATTTCTGCTTTGCAGGTGATTAGAGTCCTAATAATACTTTCACTTCTTTTTGCACATAAGAAAGATCTTAAATTCACTGCTTTTGAGTAGCACAGTTCTGGAAAGGTTCTAGGTTGCTTTATCTACTATTGACATGCACCATCGCTGAAAATTCTGCAGATGCAGAAAAATGAAGGGAGCATTTTCAGCACCAGCAAAGCAGACCCAGCCTGATTTCCACTCTCACAAGTTTTGGGCTCCTGCAGTGTGAAGCGTGTACTGCCATGAACATCTGGATCAATTCAGATCTGATATCCTAAGCAAAAGATGTGCAAAATAAACATGGCAATGACACATCTTATTTGCTTAACAATGCCATAACAAAGCATTATACTTTCTAGCCAAAATTACTGAGGGTGGGAGCTCAGAGGAACTTCATCGCAGTGTTACTGTAGCTATTGCCTAGACCAAAAGACAGCATCATTTCCAGTATGCAAAAGGAAAGAAAACTTTGCTGTAGAAAGATAACAGAAAAAGTTTGGAAAACTAGAGATAAGCTGGACTACCTGGGGATGGCAGGAGCAGTTGTTGTTGCTTGTGGTTTCATCCTGGAGAGCCAGGACCAAAGTGATGGATCACGTTGCAGAGAAATAGGGACTGGCCAAGCACCAGGTGTTTTCAACATGCGTTTAACCCAGCACTGTATGTGATCTGAAACACCTTGCTGAGGCAGAGGGACTTGTTAGATTGGGAATAGTGTGAGACTACAGCTGAAGTCACATTGCAGCCACTTCTGCTGGGTGTGTCTGGAAGGGGCCAGGAAGCTGCAGTGTAACTCTTGCAGTGTTTCAGGGAAAGCTGGCACACCTGCAGGGAGGCTGTATGAGAGCAAACCCTCTGCTCTTCCATCCTCTGCACCTTTTGAGGGTTCAGAACTGCTCAGTGAAACAATTCTTGTGACTGCATAATCCTCACAGGTGTTCCAGCCCCAAAGCCTGGGACTCCACAGAGGGGAGGGACAGCACAGGTGTCAGTTTACCTGGTAAATGTGGCATCTGGGAGAAGACAGCAGAAGGCATCAGCGAAGCACTTTGTTCTTCCCAACGCTGTATCAGTCCCCTAGCCTAAACTGTTTATTCTTTTGGGGGTAGGTAACTTTTGTATCTGCTGTTGGCTTCCGTAGCTACCAGCACTTCTTTGAAAGCAGACAAAATAAAAAGTAGAGGAGTGCTTTTGAGACTGCAGTGCAAGCTCTCCTGCTTCTGTTTTGAATTTGTGCAGAGCGAGTGGCATGGACATTTTCATTCCTTTCCAAGGGGTGGTTCTGGCATGAATATTCCTGTCCATACCACAGTCCTAGGACAAACAAGTTTTTCATACAGTGCTAATGAAAATGCCAAGTGTCTGTAGAAACCCTATGGGGAGCTAAGGACAACAGATCAGATAAATACCTGGCTGCTTGGGAGTGTTATTTTTACCACTGCAAAGGCTCCATGAGCTCAGTGCCTGAAAAACAGAAGCTTTTAATATTAAGACAGACTGGATGCTGGCATGCAGAGCTGTGGCCATTTGGGGCTGGGAGTGAGTCAGCCCTGCAGCTGAGCACTGGGGCCGAGCGCCGAGCCTGTAGGCAGACTGGGGCGGAACGGCTCGGCAGGGAACGCGGGCAGCAGCAGGGCTTAGCAAATCCATAAAAAATGGACCAGAGTGACCTCAGCTAGTACAATCTTTCTTTCCTTCTCCACCTTCTCAAGGAGAAGCAACCTAAGGGCTGTACAAAGAGTGTGTTGTTGTTGTCAGCCATCATTCTTTGCTGGCGAAAGGACAGTTCCACCTATCACCTCTTTATGTTTCTCCCTGTTCCTCTGGCCCCAAGAAACTAGTTGGTCATTATTTGGCACGAAAGTATTTCCAGTGTAAACTAATCAAAAAGTGGGGGAGGAGGCTTCTCATTCTGTTCTTTCTATGTATTCCCATGAAAAAGATTTGTTGCTGCCTATCTATGGCAGCAGTGTGTTTTCTCTTGAGTTTTAGTTGTGTTTTCCTCGGTGTCTGGAGGGTAGTTGTCATAATAAAAGGAGGGATTGCCAACGGATTGTCTGAATGCTCTTCACACACATCATGAAAACATCATCAGGTCTTTGTGTGTCAGAGTGTTGCAGGGGAAGGCACACATGGTGCTTGGATTAAAGACATTGAGCAATGAGAAAATGTGCTTTTATGCACTTGGCCCCCAGCACTGACTAATTATCATTTGTGCCAGCAAGTTCCCTACACAAACAGTTTGGTCATTACTTCCTGCAATTCTTCTGTGTGAAGTTAAATTATGGATCATGTCAGACCAGGACTGACATCAGTGAGGCAACATGAATCTCTACCTGGACAAAGTACAAGCCTTTGGTTGCATTCTTTATTCCCAAGGGAAGCCAGTCTAGCCTTAACTCCCCCCATCTTCCTCCTCCTTGGTCACTGTGAGGTACATAAAAAGCCATTTGGGCACCCCTTTGGTAGCATATGAAACATGTCCTGGGAAAAGATGCTTCCATTTGGTATGGAAGTCCTTAAATGAAGGACTTAGTTTTAAATTTTCACTCTGCTTCCAGAAAATAAAAAAGCGCCTTGGAATGGACTTTGAGTGAAATACCGGGCTTGTCGGTGCTCTGATAAATCTTCATTCCTCTCTGATAAAACATCTTTATTCTTGCTTTTTTCAATATGAGGAGATGTAACTCTGCAGCTCTGCTAAGTCTTATTTGGTTGTATCCCTCTACATGCAGAGTACTCTACCTCTGTGGTGGAACTGCAAGCAGGATGTGAATCACATGTATTTTAGGTCTTATTGCATTGTCAGGAGAATAAAAAATTATCTCAGAGTCAATAGGAACGTGACCTGACATGAAATATTGCAATGTCAGACCTCATCTCATATGGTAAACTTTATTTTCCGTTCTTTTTTAGGCTGCTTTTGGTTTCAGTCACGCTGCTGTCTATTTATTCAATACATCTCCTGTTGGTGTGTTCAAAGGAAACAGGTAATTTAAGATGCTACACCATTCAGTAGAATGCAAAAATCAAGAGGGGACAAGTGTTCAAATGAGGGCAAGTGCTTTGTGTAAGATGGGGATTTTCTATCACTTTGCTGACACAATAGGAAGGCCTGATACACTTTGAGTCAGAAGCCTAGAATTAACAAGAATTTGAAGAATTTTTGGAATGGCAATGAAGAACAACATCACTGTAAAGAGAAATACTTGTGACAAAGAATGAATTCTGCTGCCCAGAAATGTTATCTTCAGTGAGATAGAAGGAACAGCTCATATAGTTTCTTTGCATTGCAAATTAAATATAATGTATCTTTGCCTATGGTGAAACTTACCTGGAAACACAGTTTGTCCTTAGTGGTTAGTGTGAAACTCCTGATAATCTTTGTGGTGGAGTTTTCTTAGAAAAAAATAAAAGGGAACAGTTCCTTCACAGAGAGAAGTGTAACTGTAACACAGATACACTATCTCAACACAGAAATTAGAAGTTGCCTACAGTACTATGTCAAATGACACTGTGTTCTGAAGTCCAAGAGCCTCTTTCCTTGTTAACAATGTCTAAATGTTAACAATGTTTCCTTGTTAACAATGTCATATTTAAAAAATAATCTGTGCATAAGAATACTTTAATATTTAAATATGCAATTTGGACATATATGATTACTGTTATAATATGTATAATGTCAGCAACTGCCTATTTCAGCTAGGTACATCTTCCTCAATGTGGATACATTTGTGTCCCATTACACCCAAAATCTAAGTCCTCTTTTCTATGTTGCTGGTACATTTAAGCTCAGACTTACTTTTTACACAAACTTTAAAGCAGAAATGTCAGCTGTAAGGTAATATAGACAAAACCAGATAATGGGATCATTTTAAAAATGTATCCCAAAAATCATCTGCCCAGTATTTCTCTTTCTGTTCCTATGTATCTCACCATCTTCACAATGTCCACTACTCTTTTTTATCAGCCTACATCACAGACAAGTAAAAAAAAAAATTAACATAAACACAAACCAATTAATGGAGGAGTTTCACAAGCTTGACAGATATTTGGAAAGAAATTTTAGTTATCTTTTACACCTTTGCCTGCTTTACCAAAAGCACACAACACTGAGAATTCACAAGTTGAGGCTTTGTCATTAGAAGCCATAAATGATCCTCTAAACCAGTGGCTGTCCTCATCTATCAATTCAGTCAAGGCAAGCAGAACTGCAGAATGGCAGTAGTGTGTGTCCAGGCTGCCTGGGCTGACTTGTGGATCCTGCTGTGCTGAGTTTCTTCTGGAGAGGAGCCTTTCTGCGTTACTCTCATTGCAAGTGCAAAACTTAATATGCTGGGATGAGGATACCAGGACTTAACATGTCACTCGGGGTATAGACAGACTCATTAAAAGTGTGTAAAACTCTCTTTAAGAGCTTCCATTTCAGAAGTGACTGGTAGCCAACAACAGCATTTTTAGAAGTCAGGAAAATATACCTACATAATTTTCAGCCCTAGAAATTACAAGGGAGCTCCCTATTTACTTGCAAATGGCAGGTTTGGCTGCATAGATAGGTGCTTGGCTGAAAAGAAATCGTAAATGCTTTGACTCAACAGCTTTCAGTGGTGTGCTTGTTACCTTTCTCCTCTTCTTCTCATGCAGGCTGCATGGTGTATGAAAAGCTTGGTGAGCAGATCTTTGGTACCCCAGGGAAAATGATTGTCTTTGGATCTACATCTCTTCAGAATATTGGAGGTAAAGGAAATAAGGAATATTGAAAAACAAAGGCCAGGAATATCTCAATAATTTTACAGCTGCAAACAAGTCAGGATCCTTCTCTCCATGACATCCAGGGACCTTCATGGTCCTCAGTATAGTTGTGGCTATCATTTTGCATGCAGCCCTTTAAAAATACTGCATTACTGAGTGATCAGTAATTTACAGTCAGTCATAATTTAAGGTTTTCTATCATCAGACACCGATGTGGGAGGGAGAAGGTTAAGGATGCTTCTAGGTACTTGTTCCACAAACTATTTTACCCATTTTCTAAAATTATCTTCTTCTTCCTCCAGCAATGTTGAGCTATCTCTTCATAGTCAAAAATGAGCTGCCTTCTGCCATAAAGTTCCTAATGGGAAAAGAAGAAACTTTTTCGTAAGTTGAATTAGTTCTGTTACTTAGACTGTAGAATTTAACATTGTATAGTAAATTTTAAGCATATGTTTATAAAAGGTCTGAAATATTGGATACCCTTTAGGTTTGTCAAAGTAGATTTTCACAGGAATATCTCAGGGGGTTAATAAAAGACAAGATAAATTTGGGAAGGAGACAATGGATAGGGAATGAAACTTTAGTTGCCCTTTTTTGCACCAGCTTTTCATGAAGAATTTTGTTATATACAAAGCTCTTATCATAGAATCCCATATTTTACAGTGTTAGGCAACACTTGAAATATTGGGAACAATGCAAATTAAAGATATTATGTGTCTCCATGAGTTCTCAGTCTCTTACATTATTTTGCCCCTGAAACAATGTCCACAGAGTGAAATTCTTTGCTACTAGCACATGACCATTGCAGAATATTTATATAAATAAGATTTCTGCCCCTTATCTCTCTTTGGCATTTGCCAGCTACTTTAGTAGAGGGGTAGCATTTTTTTATACCAGTTAATACCTCTTGCACTGGATTGTATGGTGTGCTGCAGTGTAGGAGAAGGTTGTAGAGATTCCATTCTTAGGCTTTCCTACTGTACTGGACCAAGCAATGGAAATAGGCCATACAGAACATCACTAACACTGCCCCTTCTCCTCTTTCTTTCTTTACAGTAGGATGCAAAGCACTTTGGTAGAGGCGATGCAGACTTGGGCTAGCTAGTGCCTGCCAGCCTGCTGGAGCCTGTTTTGCTGCTCCAGTCACGTGCCTGGGTGGTTTGGCAAATGACTCGTGGTGGCCCCCCAGCCCCACTGTGCTCTCTGGCCCACTGTGTGATCTTTCATTGTCGTGGCAGGGTGGCTTGTGTCAGGTTACAGAGCTGGTGGTTCTGCCTCTCAGACCCACGCACGGATCTCCATGGTAGGGTGATACTTTGGTGACTCTGGAAATCTGCCCTACCTGAGTCAGAGCCGTGCCATGGATACCTAATGAGTCTACAAAGCCAAGATGTGATCCTTTCTGTCCTTTATTAGAAACATGTAGGGTAAGGACACCAAAGATAGTTCTGTAAGTACAGCAATCAAAGAGGATGACTGAGTGAGGAAAACCAGAAAATGTTTAGGATGTGCTCATGGTATGGTTTTTTAATGTTTTATACAGGGAATGGTACGTGGATGGGCGGATTCTTGTTGTCGCAGTGACGCTTTGTATAATCCTCCCTTTATGTCTCCTGAAGAACTTAGGTAAGATGAAAATGCCATCATGAGAATCGAAAAGGGGAACCCAGATATTGTGCCACTGATTGCCAAACTGACAATTCAACTATAATAAGAAAAATATGCTCTCATTTTTATCTAAGTAGCCTCCCTGATCCAGAAATAATCTGTGTTCTGAGCATTTTGAAAAAAGTAGGCCTAAATTATCACAGTGATTGAGCTCAGTATTAACCAGCTTTATCCACACAATTGTGGAAATTGATTTTACAAATTATAGTTAAGAGGGTCTTCATTTCGTAAGGTAATTCAATTTTATGTGCGGCCTATAAAAGCATGTTCACAGCTGGTGAGATTACAAAAAATGTTACTTTTCTATCTGCATGAAAATTTTTACTGGTGAGGTTAATTGGAAGTATTGGACTTTGAAGTAAGGTATGTACAGAGAATTGCATTTTCAGATGTGTTTGAATCCAACTGCAATGCCAGTAGGTACACAGTGTATTTTTTAAAAACCATCCTGGTAACATTTGGCACCAAAGTCCATTTGGGATCTTCTTTTTTGAGATTCAGCTGACATGACTTAGGGAACCTGAGTCATATTCAGATTGCAATTGCACACTTTCAGGTTTTTTTCAATTATCACAGCCTCTTTTAAAAGTAAAGTTAGTTAAACTGTGGTAAAGGTGACCCTGAGGAAATCACAACAGGTCACGGTGAGGCTTAGGCTTGCCCAAAAGCTGGGAGACTTGAAAGACTTTGGGAGACTCCCACACCAACAGGACATGCTCTTGTCCCGCCCAGAAGTTCACAGCACATATTAAATGTTTAATACATTTGAATTTTTCACACAGAAGCAAAAAGCAGTAAAAACCAAGATAAGACTAATAAAATTATTCTGAATGAGACTTCCTCTTAATTTCTTTCAGGATACCTTGGCTATACCAGTGGATTTTCATTAAGCTGCATGGTATTTTTCCTGGTAGTGGTAAGTTCAGCTTGCTTTCTTTGTTGGATGAATCACTTGGAATCAGGATTGTTAAGGTGTCGGCGATGAAGAGACTGGAAAAGTTCAACTCTCAACCAAGCACCTTTTCACCATTAAACTATGTCCTCAAGTGAAACATCCACTTTTGTGGTTTTGAACACTTTTAGGGATAGTGAGTCCACCAGTTCTCTGGGCAGTCTTTCCAATGCTTCACAACCATTTCCATTAAAAAAAAAATTCTTAATGTCCAGTTTGAATGCCCCTTAGTGCAATTTAAGGTCATTTCCTCTCATCCTGTCACTTGTTACCTGGAAGAAAAGGCTGAGCTCCACCTGGCTACAGCCTCCTATCAAGCAACTGTGGAGAGTAATAAGGTCCCTGCTCAGCCTCTTTTTCTCCAGGCTGAACATCCCCAGCTTCCTCAGCAGTTCCTCTTATGGCTCACTCTTGGCCCTTCACCAGCTGTGTTGCCCTTCTCTGGATATGCTGTGGCGCCTCAATGTCCTTCTTGTAGTGAGAGGCCCAGAACTGGAAACAGCACTCAAGGGAAAGTCTCACCAGTGCTGAGTACAGGGTAATGATCACTTCCCTAGTCCTGCTGGCCACACTATTGCTGATGCAGGTCAGGATGCCCACAATTCCACTGATACTTAAATTCTAATTTGCTTTTCATTATTATTTTAGCAATTAGCTGTCTTCTCCTCTTATTCTAGGTTATTTACAAGAAGTTTCAAATTCCCTGTGATGGACAAGGGCTAAATGCAACATCATCTATCCTATCAAATAGCTCAGAACATACGTGTAAGCCAAAGTATGTTATCTTTAATTCCAAGGTATGTTTCTTTTTATAATACTTACTTTTAATTCACATAATATATGCGCCTACACCCCATATTCTTATTCTGATCAGCACCACAAAGGGCCTGATTCTCCACGGTTCCACTTGTGACCCAGTGGTTAATGCACAGCGGGCGTCCTTGCCCAGCCTTGCAGAGATGCCGTGGTGAATGTGGCTCCTTGCAGTCTTGTCCTGCCCTGGCATAGAGGTGTTAAGGCTACGAGCCCAAGCTACCACTGGACAATAACTGCTCTCTTCAGGAGATTTTTCCTTTCCACTGCTGCTCACTATCCGTGCTGCAACTGTGCCTTTAGGCTGTTGCTCAGTAGAGGCTGAGTAGGTCACATCTCCATCCAAAGCCCAAAGCCTCTGTCCTGCGCCCAAACCATTTCTTTGTAACAGGGTACAAGTTTCTGTAGCCATGTGGTGAACTGGACTGGGAAAAGGATATGGTTGAAAGTTAATCCAGCAAAAATTTGGTTGCCTTTCAGCTGGATGCTTCCCTCCATCACCACACAGCTGCAGAAAAAGTTGGTCTAAGAGAATGTGAGAGGGCAGCTGTCTCTACCTGCAGGAGGATGGTTCCTGTCAGCTGTGCTGGGATGCAGTGCTCCCAGTGAAACAGCACTTTATCCATCAGGATGTGGTCCTCAGGGCCTTAGTCACTTTCATAGGGAATGCACATTTATAGCAGAGGTGTGCAAATATATTTTTTTTAAATTTAACCCACCAGCTTCAGTTGAAGAAGCCAGGTGAAGCACTTTTCTTTGGCTGGGAGTAACCATCACCCCAGATCCATCATGATGAACCAAGAATTAGTTAACTTGCTGTGCCATGGCAGCTTAGGTGTAGGTATATTTCTGTAAATTTTGAAGGGTAGTCTTCAATGAGTGTCAGCATTTGCCTCAGAGTCAATGGAGGCACCACGGAAGGATCAGTCCATCTGAATTAGGAGCTGAACTCCAGAGGCTTGTCCTCTGGGCCAACAGTTTGCCAGTCTTTTTAGCAGCTTCAGTGTGTGAGAGGAGAGACAGGACAGTTTCACTGAACAGGACAACTGAGGTTGGCAGAGACCTGGAAATCACCTGGTCAAACCTCTGTGCTGAGGTAAGGCCACCTAGCACTGTGTCCAGGCAACTTCTGAATATCCCTACAGATGGAGACACCACAACTGTACTGTGCTGTGAGTGAGGGAGAGGTGGCAAAGGCCTGGGCAAGGAAGGACCTCTGGAGAGCAACCAGCACATTTACTGAATCTGTCAGGCCTGGGGTGCACCAGAGGATGTCTTGTGTGGGAAGGGGATGCCTGTGACCAGCACAAGCAGATCTCAGAGGGCAGGACAGAGCTGCATGTAGAATAGACTCATGTTGTCCTTAGAGGAGGACCTATAATTACCTATAATTTCAGGTATGTGACCTCTGCTCATACCTGTTCCCTCAGGAGAATGGAAGTGCCTGAGCACTGATACCATTTTTGAAGTTTGGCTGAGGGCTGAAACCCACCCAAGTTGTTAGTGGAGAAGGGGCTGAGGTCCCACTTGGAGGCCTTCTGCCCTTTCTGGTCACATAATGGTCTTTCTCTTTCCCCAAGAAAAAGCATGGTCCCTCCACAGCTCTCCTGGTCCTTTTGTTGGCCTGTGAAATTAAGGGATTCAGTCTGGTACCTTGAAATATCCATTTCTTTGTAAGTTCTGCATTCCTGTTCTCTTTTCTTACAGTCTGGATACGGGCTTCCTCTTCAGGACTTCAGCCTTAGCCCCATGGGCGCGCACCCCTCTCCATGCCAAGGCAGGGTAGCGTAGCCGTGACCCACCACACATCCCTTTCACGCGTGACACTGTGACACTGTGCTAGTGACAGTGGCAGTAGCTGGGCAGGCAGACCCATCCCAGGGGGCAAAGCCAGCTCTGTGCTCTGTGAGCACAATCAATGCTGCGCTGATGCCACCAAGGCAAGACTTTGTCCTCCTGTTGAAAGCGCCCTGGTTTCCCCATTTTGTTAAACACATGCTAAGGGACAGGTCTTCTGCCTTCTCAGAAAGGCTCTCTGTTTGTTTGAAGAGTCCAGAGAGCTTGGAGCTGAGGTAGTTGAACATGGAACATTTCTTCAGACCACTGGGGAAAATACTTCTTCTTAACTTATTTTCTGAAATTCTCTCTGAACAGACCGTGTACGCTTTGCCCACCATTGCTTTTGCGTTTGTGTGCCACCCATCAGTCCTCCCGATTTACAGCGAACTTAAAGAGTAAGCCTTTTTTATTTTTTTTAAACAGTTTATTGTTTTGACCCATTTTACATGGAAAGTGTTAGCACAGAGGTGCTCTGAGTCATTTGTACCACTCAGAGGTGTGCTTTAGTAACACTCATCAAGCATGGCTGTCAGCTAGGAAATCTGGCCTCCAGGCATGCTGTGCCCCTGGAGCAGGGGCGAGGGAGGTGGAGAATAATGCAATACTTGGGAGTTTTCCCTGGAATACACAGCAGCCTGGGGAGAGCCAAGTTCTGCCAGTTGATATTTGGCACAGGAGAGGCGTGTGTTCTGCTAACAGTGTTTGTTCCACAGCATTAGCGCAACCAAAAGTCTGTTGCAGTACCAGGAAAATAAAAGTGCTTTCAGCCTTACTGATACTAAAAGACCTTTGTTGGTACTGCTGTCTCACTGACACCCCCAGCTGGGATGGGTGGGCTGTGGGGAGCTGGAGACCAGCTCTGCTGTGGCACTGCTGACAGCCCTGGGCAGCTGCAGTGGGGTCCTGGGCCATGGGGCAGCCCCAGGGAGAGGTCAGGGTCTGTCAGACCCATGACTGCCCTCAGACGCTTGCTGGGTGCTTTAAATTTCAAGTCACTTGAGCAGGTTCCCAGGTACCTGTTAGGGCAACCTTATGTGGATTTAAAAGTCTGAGCTTAGGTACTGGAGTGTTCATACTTCAGAATAAATATCTAAAGATTAAATGGTTACACTTAACCTATTTTACAGGTCAGCATAAATCCAGAATTTTCTGCACATGGGGACACAGATACTTCTCTGCAGTCATTCAGAACATTTTGGGTTTTTTTTCTCTCTGAATAATTTTATACTTCCTTCATTTTGACCTTTTAATTTAATTACCAAAGTGTTTCAGTGTCATCCTGTCTCCACATGGCTTCACTGTTTAAGCAGGTACAGACATGGAGCAGACCCACAGGTCACACCCACTGTTTTTTCACTTAAGCCCCAAGAAGGGTCCTTTTCCCCAGTCCTTTTCTTCCTTGTGCAGCTGTCAGTGAGTTACTGTTTTAAATGAAAATGCATTTATGAGTCTCCCCAGAATTACTATGCTTATGCAAACACCTAATACATTTTGAAACAGCTATGGAAAAATCCAGCCAAACCATTCTTATGTGTTCTTTTCTTGTTCTTTCTCCAGCCGTTCACAGAAAAAAATGCAGTTGGTTTCAAATATCTCATTTTTTGCCATGTTTCTGATGTACTTTATGACTGCCATATTTGGCTATTTGACTTTCTACGGTAAGTATGGGGTTCTTTACTGATCGGAGTAGAAAGGGGATACATGCCAAATCAATAGTGTATCCCAGCTGGAAAGGAAAGTCCCATCCACTTATATTAAAGTACTTTTCCAAATAATTTTCCTTGTAGTTCTCATATTGTAGGTATAAATCCTTTTCTCCTCTTTCCCTGTGGATGAAATGCACAAGTGAAAGTATTATTTGCAAAAGGCATTTTCAAAATATGAGGGAGAGATTTTTTTTACAGAACTGAGGATTAGCTGGGCCCCACTAAGATTTTATTTTATTCCAAGGTCCTCACCTGAATGATGTGTGCATTGGTAATGGCTGAAGCATGCATATTTGCAAAAGTTGAGACAGTTTTGAGAGCAGGTCCTAGGAAATGAGTAACAAATTGGCCATCACAGCTTTTTCACTTTCTTAGTAACACTTTCGTCATAGAGGCAACAGACCAAATGTTTTCCCTGTGTCCCTAGAGCTGACCTCTTAAGGTCTTGGTTAAACAAACTGCAGTGAAGGTGGGGAAGCTTTGAGTGTTGTCCCAGCTCGGCCACCAAAGGATGATTATCTCAGTGTTTGAGACTCCCACCCTGTCTCTTTCTATGCATATCAATTCAGTTAACAAACAAATTATATTGTATCACTAAAGGATACAATATGCATGCCCTAAAGGCACAATTCTTAAGTAAAGTAGGATAAAATACAAATGTTGCCCAGGAACTCCCATATTCCAGTATCATGAGAATGTTGAAAAGTAGTGTCTTTTTCCATGGACTGCTAAGGGGTTACAAGACAGGTGACAAAGCTGATGTTTGCCTTTTACCTCAGAGTCACCCATCAGTCTTCACCACCCTATTCTAAGTGGCATTTTTGTTACAACCTCCTCATTCATGATAATGTCCCTTGTGAGCCACCAATTGCAAGAGAAAAAAAATAAGTAAATATGAAATGTGGCTTTTTTTTCCCCAAAGCTGTACCAAATCTCATATTTGCTTTCTCAAACTCTCATTCTGATTATGAGGCCTTGAGTATCCATGTGTTGAAGTAACTTGAGGTCATCTGTTCTAATTTTCCCAATGAACCCACAAATAGGCTGCAAGTGACAACAGCATCAGCCGCTCTCATCCAGCTGCTCCCATCTAACACATTTTCGTAGAGATGCATCAAATTAGCAGCCCCAGGGAGCAAGTGGGTGTAAATCAGCATGGACCCCTTCGCTTTGGCAGGGAGGAGATTCTGATGTGATTGCCCCAGGGATCTGAGGAGGCAGATCTGTGGCGCTCCTCTCTGGGAAGCTCCCACACCCCTCAAGGACGAGGGTCTGGAGTCCATGGAGGAGGTAGGGGCTGCGTCCTTCTGGCCCTCCTGAGGGGGAATGGCGGAGGAATCCCTGGGGTGTCTTGTGTGCCTCTCCCCACATTAGGCATTCCTGCTCTCCAGCACTGACAGCCCACAGGTGGAAGCTGTGGAGAGCTCTGCTGGGGCTTCTGCAGTGTCAGTGCAGTGACAGGCTGCAAAAAAGACACTGAGGGAATGTAGAATTCCTCCATAAAATTCCTTCATTCTTCCCCTTGAGACCAAAAAGTCCTTACCTTTCATATGTTCACTTACAGTGTTCTAACCCTCTTCTCTACCCTTACCTGGGTAAGAACAGTATTTTTATTGTGACCATTTCTTCTTTACACCAATAGTACTTGTCTGTTTGCTGTGTTCTCACAAGTGTTGCAGTGATGACTATATTTACATTGCAGAATTACAGAAAAGAGGTGTTTTTCTTCCCCTAAAAGGTCACAGTGTGGTTGGGCTCTGTGGTGTATCTAGCTGAAAGGAAAACAGACCTTCAACTGTAAGCCTTGCCCTTCACTTCCTACCTGGCTGCAGCCCGTGAGCGGTACAGAAGTTGCAGTCTGTGCTTGCAGGAGCAGAGTAAGCTCTGTGTTGCAGAAGCTGTGCATGTGCCCGGCTTGAAAACCCCACTCCTGATCTGCAGGGAGGTGGGAGAGCGTTTTCTTTCTCCTGGTGGGGATTCAGGCACTGCCTAGGTGGTGTTGACCTGTGGTCTCTACCCAGAAGGGTGCCCTGGGGGGAGTGTAGGCATTTTGCCACAGAACAGATCCCTCTGCCTCCAGGAATACATGAGGTTTTCCCAAGTGCCAAAGATGGTAAATTAGACGTGGCCACTGAGTTCCCTTTAAGAGCTGTTATGTTTTACCACCAGCTTTCTAAGATTAGCAAGCAGTAACAAGGGCCTAAAAAGGGGCAGCAAGTGTGTTTGGTGGCATGCTTAACAGCCACTCCTTTAGGTTATTGCTCCTGGATATTTAAAAATTACAAAGCAAACATGTAGGTCCCTCAGCAACTTGGTTTTCCTGCTGGTTAGTACACGCAGACCTGCTCTGCACTATTTTTCACAGCTTCAAGGAAACATTTTGGCAGGAGGTTGTATTAAAATATTGCCAGCACCTCCCTGTTAAGCACCCCCTGTGATTTGTCTTGGCTGCTGGGGCTGCTGGCCAGCGTGGAGCTGAGCTGCAGGCTCTGCTGGCAGCCCTCAGAGGAGCTGCTGAAGGATTCGAGTGCAAATGTCAGAGTGTCCTGCTGAGAGCTGACCTGAGATAGGCTTTGTTCTCAGTTGAGAACAGGGGCACTGCTTTTTGCTGGAAGTTTATTTGCTGTTTAAATGAATTTAGCTCAAGACCTTGCAGTTTATATTAAGTTCAGCCATTGCAGTGCATGTCTTTATTTTTATATCATTTGGAACTTTAAAAAAAGTCCACAGAACCAATTAAAAATAGCTAATTTCACTTTACCTATTTTTGTATAAATGTATATATGTGAGCAAGCTTTCATGTATGTCTCACTGTTGTCTTTTCTACAGTGAAAATTACTTTAGACTCAGGCCTGTGCTGTCATGAATTAAGATGCATTTCTAAATCAGGCCTCCAAAGAATTAATCTGGAATAATGGGATCATTGGGATTTTGTTTAAAGTGCTGTATTAACTCAAGGATGTTTCATTCCATACTCTTTTGTTTACAGATAAATCACTTGTTGTTCAAGAAGGCTGTTGTTAAGCAATGATTTTTGTGGACTAATTGCCTTTTTGCCAGAACACTTACCTTACTGTCTTTCCCATAGAGAATGTGCAGTCAGATCTGCTTCACAAATACCAGAGCAAAGATGACATCCTCATCCTGACTGTGCGCTTGGCTGTGATCGTGGCAGTGATTCTCACCGTGCCAGTGCTGTTTTTCACTGTAAGTAAAAAGGTCTGCATGGTTTGGAAGTTGGTAACAGCTGTGCACAGCACATTTCTTCAAACCACAATCCAGTGGTGGCTGAGACTACAGTGTTGCAGCTACAAAAAGAGCTTGAGCTTGGATTAGTCTTTTCTCATGCCAGATGCCCACTAACTTCTGGAGAAGTTCTCTATATAGTAAATAAATAAATCACTTTTGGTAAACCTGTTTTAAATTGAATCCACAAGGATCCTCTCTTATGTCACATCACTTTACTGGAGCAGGCTCAGAGGTGAAGTTCCTTTTAAAGTGCAGAAGGATTCAAAAAGGCATGTTAAAGAGGAATATCCTACTGCACATGCACATGTCCCTACAGTTCTGAAATAAAAATTAATTTTAAGGGGTATTTCAAAGGACATTACCTCAGGCAACCCAAAATTTCTGACAGATCTATGCAGCACTTGTCACATGAATAACCAATTAAAATAAACATGGGAAGCTCATAGACTGATCTTGACAGAAAACTTCCTCTCTCTCTCCCCCTACAGGTGCGTTCATCATTATTCGAGATGGCCAGAAAAACAAAATTTGACTTATGCCGTCATATTGTGGTTACTTTGGTTCTTTTGGTTATCATCAACCTGTTAGTCATTTTTATCCCATCCATGAAGGATATTTTTGGAGTTGTAGGTAGAGTATCCTGGTTTTGTCCTGCTAATAAAAAACAGTTGCTAATCAGCAACGCAATAATTAGCTGTTGCCGACAGTTAACAAAACTCTTTCATTTGAATTTTGCAGGGGTCACTTCTGCCAACATGCTGATCTTCATTCTTCCTTCATCATTGTATATAAAAATTACACAGCAGGATGGATCAAAGTTGACTCAGAGGATTTGGGTATGAATTCCATTCCCATCGATGCAACACCTCCATCTTGTCGTTCTCTTTAATGTGCTAGGTGCAAAGCAGACCTAGTCTGAACATATGTGTGAGCTCCTTTACATGACATTCCCTCTGTACCTCAGTCAGCTGGCAGCTGTGCTTGCCCTTCTCCTTTGCTCACCCGGGGAGTCCCCTGGTGGAGGGGCCGTGCCATGCACAGCATCTTGTGTTTTGGGGAGACCCTTCTCTGTGGGATGAGGTACTTCCCAGGCTGGCAAGCAGCAGCAGCAGCTGTCAGCAGGGTGCAGGAAGCCCTCCAGCCCCAGCCCACTTCAAGAAGCCTTTCAGTGCAGCAATCTCTCTCTGCTTCTGTGTGTTGATCCAGAAAGCATGCAAAGTGCTCCATTTGCAGTATTCCCCATGGTTTTAATGGACCTGAGTCAGACCTAGGGTGGTTCCACACGAAGCAGCCAGCTGAAGTGTTATGTTAGCCATTTGGCACGCATGAGCAAATAGGAATGGACCTTGGAAAGATTTCCTGTGAGCTCCAGAGAGTGCTGCAGCTGAAAAGATGCAGCATTCCTGTTATTCCCAGTCTAATGGGGCATGCACTGGAAGCATTTACAGTTAGACCTTTCTTCTCTGAGCAGACAGGTAGGAAACTTGTTTCACTTTGGCTGCATCCACAGATCCCATGACAGAAGGGCTGAACTTAGATGAACACATATCCAGTGGGAAGAATATACTGATTTCTGTGGGGCTTTGGAAAGAGCAGAGCTGATCTGTCCTAAAAACAGATTCACTTAATCATCTTTAGAGGTGATCAGTGTTTAAGAAGGGAATTGAAAGGAAAAAAAATTAGTTTCATGTTCAGCAAGTAATTATTAATGGCACTAATCTGTTTAATTACCTGTTGGTCTTGTCTTTACCAGAAGTGCTAGCTCATTTTAGCTGATAACTTTATTACATCACCTTGTACATCTTCTTAAGAGAAGTTAACATACTTGAATTGTCTTTTCTTTTTATTCGTTAATCTTCTCTCTTTTTTTTTCTTGTTTCAGGCTTATCTTTTTTTGGCACTGGGGGTATTGTTTTCCCTGGTGAGCATTCCCTTGGTCATCTATGACTGGGTACAATCAGGAGGCAGTGCCGAAGGCCACTGAAGTTCACCTTCTTCCCAAAAGAAGATACCCCTGTTTGCTACACACCAAAATCGCAACCATCCGTTCTGTTGTCTATTCCACCCTTTGTGAGTTTACTCAAATCAAATCCAAATAATGATTATCCAGTACTGAAAATACTGTCATGGGAGTATTTTCTTGCAGAAAACAGACCCATTCTTCCAGCAGGCGGTGTCACTCTCTGATCAGCAAAAAGTCTGTGTTAATTGTCCATGAGATTATATAGAGCATCACTTACAGAAATTCGTCACAATTAGTTTCCCCTCTTCCACCCATGAATTGCATTGTTCCATTATTTTCCTTAGCCCTCCAGCCACAAGCTCTGCTCCTTTAGGACAGCAGCGCCTGTTGCTATCAATTCCAACTGGAGTGTTGTCCGTTCACATCCTTCCCCCCTCTTTTAGCCAAAACTCTTCTCTCTAATTGTATGTATCTGGTTTGTTGGTTTGTTTGTTTGTTCTGTTGCTGTTCCAGGCACCATTTGCCTCACTGGGTTAAGTGTAGCATTCTGGATACAGGCATGAAAAGCACCACGAGAGCGTAGCGAAGGCTGTGTAAGCGTAGGTCCTAAATCCGGTGCTTCTCTGATGTTCTGGGGGCAAACCAGGCCCAGGGCTTGGTCCATTCATGGCTCTGGGGAACAGACTGGGTGTGTCTGTGTGTGTGTGTGTCTTTGTGGTGCGGAGCCGGGAGCAGGAGAAGGACAGCCACCACCACCAGCCGCTATTCCTCTGGCACACTTGAGCTGGAGGTTGACCAGAACTTGACCCCAAACCTGACCAGAACTTGACCCCATGAGTACTTGAGTCTGAAGAGAAGCAGACATTTGGAGATTTCCATAAGAAGTCTGCATTTTCTTCAGCATTAAATTATTTAGTAATGCCCCATTGGTCTCAGAAAAAAAATACCAAGCTCCAGTTTTATCAAAACCTACGCATTTCATCATACCTCATGCCTTTTCCATACCTTGTAGGGACTGGCTCCTCTCGTGTGTCTTACCCTCCCTCCCACTGAAGTCAGTGGGGTCTTTGACAGCAGTGGGAGCAGGATTTGATTCACACTACTAGATTTCTAATGGAAATTGAAATCTGCAACATTTCTTTAACTGAACAGAAATACTTTTTATATTTAAAAGATTTCATTTACATTTTTCATTTGTTCTGCATACCAATTAGAAGATATTCTATTAGCAGAAACACTGTAACTTGGAACAGTTGTCCACAGAATAAGCATTTGCCTAATGCCTTATAGCTGGTGTAGAGAACTACATGTAGAGACTCAAAAGCTAAGCAGATGATCACTCACTGACCTGAGCAGGCATCTTCTATTAGTGCACTGCCAGCAGCATAAACGTGTTCACCTTATGTCATTCACCATGTGAGCTAAGGAGTGCCTCAGAATATGAACATGGCTCCCACGTTCATATTCTGGAGGGAGCTGGAGGGAGCCCCACTTCATGCCCAAGGGCTGTGATGCCCTTGGTATGCTCAGACCATACCTGTCAGTATGCAGCGACCCTCTTGTTCTCAGTAGCTGCTTTATTGACAGCTCCCTTTGTAACTGTGGAAACAGACCATCATCAGCTGTGAAGAACCTGTCATTGCAACTTACTCTTTTTAAGGTTAGGGATAGAGTATTTGGGATCTTGGGATTTCTGTGAGCTACTGAATTGCCCCATTTGCCATTACCTTGTAATGTAACACCTTACCATCACTTCAAGTCACTGAGAGTTGAGATCACAGAACTCATCTCAGGACCCTGAAAGTTGGTTTCTAAAGATAACATCCAGAGAGGTTAGTTTGGGGCCTTCTTAGAAATTTGGGCATTGAGTTGCAGATTGTTCATGCTGCAGAAACTAAACCTACTAAACTCAGACTGCCAGATCTGTACCTTAGCATAGGCAGTGAGGTGCTTGCCTTTGATGCTACTTCACTGTGATCCAGAAATAAGGCAGAGTGGATTCCACAAGCTTCCAAACTACTTGGAGTAGCCCAGCAGCAAGAACAAAACTGGAAACCTCCCAGCAAGGTCTCTGGTGCATCATCCTTTCTCCCAAGCACCCCCTAGCTCAGCCTTTGACATACAAACTGCTGAGCTACCTGGAGCCCATTCACTAAGATCCCTTGTACTTTCCTGTGGGTGGTCTCAGACCCTTATCTGTGATGGTGCAGGTCACTGGTTCTTTCTATGCTGTCCCCTTATGGGACTGATCCCTGCCCTTATTCACAGAGAAGCCCATACTATAGCCTACAAGACCAGGTGTTAGGCAAGCTCTAGGGAGAAGAGCCTGTGCTTTATTCCTATCTCTTTGTGCCTCATTCCAGGCATCTTCTCAGCTTGGGATGTAAATTTATGGTTTTCCTTTTGCAGGCTCCGAACCCTCAGTGGTCACTGCAGTAGAAGCCCAGCATCTCACTCCATTCTCTGACTCAGCTTGCTGAGATTGCATTTCAGGTTTTGAGGTGCCTTATAATCTCTCTGGATCTTATCCTAAAAACCTAACTCAGACCTGAGAATGCTGTGCAGTGTTATCCTTAAGATGCTATCAGGCTCTCCTGCTTTCCTCTCCCCTTGTCTTTCTTCTACTACTGATTAATGAGCAGCACAGTGCTGTGCACTGGGGGGTTGTGAGAGACAAGATCTTGGGAAAGATTTTCAAGTATCCAGGTATGAGCTAGAGGTCTGATCTGCTGCACAGGATTCCAGCAAGATCCCATATGTGACATCTCCCTCCTCCTTTCCCCCCCCCCCCCCCCCCAATAGTCTGTAGTCTGCTGTTTGAAATACGAACCATTGAGTTTTGGCACCCAACTTCCTTCGACTTGAAGGGCTGTTGGGTCAGTGATTGTTCATCTTCCTAAATCTCCTCCATCACCATTCCTCTCTCTCCTCTTTGCTATTCTGCCTTCTCCTTTTCCCCAGTTTATTTGTGTACTGGAGTTTTACTGAATAAATAGGGATAATGAGCTGAGTGTGCATAGAAGTGAAATTACCCAAGGTACTGAACCACCAAAGCATGTCTTATATACTGAAAAATAGATACCCAAAATATTAAGTCTTTAAACAGACTTTGTTTCTGGGTCTCGATAAAAAAAAAAAAAAAAAAAAAAAAGGAATTTTGCTTAGACTGATTTACTGGCATCATATTTATAGATATTTATGGAAAGGAATCATGTGTTTTTGATGTCTGTGGTAATGAACGTCAAATAACGTGCTTTTTGTTTTCTCATCAGGTTTATACATTCTTAACAGAATGCAATAGACCCTGCTGTAACTGTCAACATCAGTGATGGATGACAATATTTGTATGAGGTTATCTGTAAAATGTACTGCTGTTATTCAGTTCATTTGGAATAGTGAACCTGTAGCCGCGATTGTACGAGTCCCACATTTTAGCTAGGATTTTAAGAGCACAGTGAAATACTGTAGGAGTTTCTCTGTTGTAAAATTAATAGGATCCAGAGTACCATATCTACTTAGTAGATGATAGCATGCTTTCTTTTCATAGAGAGTTTATCACTATTGTGAGCACTGCAAATGTCATAGACTGTATGCAAAATTGCTCCTAATAATTGCAACAAAAATCTTTAAAATTCTTATTTGTGTAGTAGCAACAATCGAGTGGTGAGGGACTAGGAAGGACTAATTAGAAGCAGGGATTACTAATAAGATTGTAAGAGTTAATCCTACACTTAAAAGACAGCCTTGCTGCCTGTCCTAGTCCACAGCACATTGCAAAGAAAATAGTTATGGGCTTACAGCAGCCATAATACAGCTGCCCTTCTCTGTCCAATGGCAAACATGCCTAGGTAGTAAAACACAGTAAATTGTTATTTGGGAACAGTGTCTCGGGGCAGTGACCTCTCTGGGTGATGCGTGCTCCTGGTTAGAGGGCCAGTGCCAAATCTGTGCACCAGCACAGACCTTCTGTAGAGCTGGCACAGACCAAGGGGTGCCTGGCACATGTGCAAGCCTAGGGCACAAGAGCTGGTGTCATCCTGCGAGGTCAGGGATGAGAATGCTCATCCACCCTGAGGGCTGCTCTTCTGAGCCACATATGAACCCCAAGCCTGTGCTCCACCTGAATAGGTCACACATGCAAGTGTGGGTTGGAAGGTGTGTGGGTTTTGTCTGTACATCTGCCTTACAATGCATAAGCGCAACACAGCTCTCTGATATGGAGTATTAAACAGTAACAATTAATGGTATGTCTAGTTTATCTATAAATTTATACATTTCTTTGCTTGAACCTTACATTAAGGCTAAAGAGCACCTTGGTCAAAACAAAACTTTCATGTGGTGGTGTCCCACCTCCAGTCCTACTGCCCCACCCCAGTGCCTGTAGGAGAAAGGCACCACAGAATGTACTCAGCTCCATCAGCAGCTCCATGAGATGGCTTTATCAGCTGGCGCCACGGTGCTTTCATAAACAAATCCCCAGAGCCCTTGGCGTCAGAAAATCCTTATTTCCTGTAACGTACAGCAAAGAATGTTTTATTTGTATCTAATGTAAGGATTTCTGTAATGAACTGTGAAAAACAAAAAAAAAGAAAATGAATTAATAAAAGGTACTGGGCTGGAAAGTCTAGAATTCACAAATTGTACACATACCTATGTTTCTGAAGACAAATCTATGCAGTTGTGTTGTAGGAAATTTCATTTTTATGTACATATATATTGTAAATAAATAGGATGCTGTATATTTTTGCAGTTGGTTATCCCCTATGAATGGAAGTGTTAAGATAGGCTCTGCATATTAAGAATAATTTTAATAGAAATACAAATACTTTAGCTTCTTAGCAAAATGTATATCCTTTTCTTTCTCCCAAGAGTTCACAAGTTAAATTCTAAACTTGAAATTATAATTACATCCCTAAAGTAAAAAGAGAAATAAAAGGTCCAGTTAAATTGCTAGGATTAATTCCAGTGCATGACTCCCTGTTTTCTCAACAGCAAGTCTACCAGTCTTCCTGTTGGGTAAAATATCTCCCTTGTTAAAGGGCCCCTTTGGTACCCAGATCCCTCTTACCTTCTCAGCTGGGGTCAGTTGGGAGTAAGGTGCTGAGAAGGGTTTATGGAAGAAACCATGGCAAACTGCAGCCAGCAGTTTGACCTAGCATTATGCTGTGTTGTATCCAGGCGTGTATTTACCCAACTAGTACAAACAGAAGTCAGGGCAGAGCTTCTGCATTTCCATTTTCAGCCACCAGAAATGCCAGTAGTTCAGAAAAAAAAGTATGGCAAGCCAGGGTTCAGCAGCAACCAGAGCAACTGGTGCCATTTCCAGCCCCCTCCCTTCCTGCAGAGTCCCGTGGCTGGTCTGCCTCACACTCTGCTGCTCTCATGCAACCAAAATGCTGGCACCTGAGGCTGCCAAGAGCTTCCCTGGCCAGGGACTGCTTGCACATCCCACTCTGTGAACAGGCAGAGGTCATTGGATAGCTGTGTCCAGGGGTGAGGGCTGGGTATCTCCTGAGAGTGCATCCATCAGAGGCCTTGCATAGACTTTCTTACTGGTAAAGCATGGAAATGTTTTTTCGGGACTGCTGAAAAATGGAGGTTAAGAAATGCATCTAAAAAGAATTGTGGGTTTTTTCCATGTTTACTTTATGGGCTTGGATGAAAATGAAACTTGAAATAACATTTGCTTTTATCATGAGCACAAATTTGAGGGGAAAACCCTATATACAGTCAGTTCTACAGAACTTTTCAAATTAATACCAGTGTATGTTTTGTTTTCAGTGTTATAGCCAACAAAATATAAACTGAAAAGGTATTTTTCCACTAGACTTGAACTTTTCATTGTTTATAGAAACCTGGTTTTAGTGTCCCAACATATGCTAAGGCTCACACAGATCCAGTATAAACAATGTTGTTTGAATGATGTATGCTTCATACAAGCTCATGTCTAATAGATTGTTGAAGTGAGTCATCGGTAATATTTTGCTCTTTTTAGCACCTGTTAACTTTGTGCTGCTCATATCCAAATAAAAGACACAGTTTTTCAGTTTCTATGTGTAAATAAAATGTATCAAGTTCTATGATCTCTCTGTTACCTCTTGGTTTTTAAACATTAAAATTGGGATCTTAATTCATGTTGGGACCATACTCATTCTTCCAAAGGGATGACGATGTATAATTTTAATGGCTTGAACAGCAAATGCTCTCTTTATCCAAGTATTTTCACTGAATTTAGGGCATGCAGCTCTTGCAAAGCCAACTACATTATATTTGGTGCAGTATGTACAGCAAAGCACCAACAAAAAGCTATGAAAAGTTAAGGTGAGGTTTCTGAAATAGTTTTAGAGGGACCTGAAACTTGGACAGATGGTTACTATAGCCTGCGGTTGCTGAAGATGACAGCATTCCTCAAGGCCAGTACTTGTTTCTGCCAGCTTCTAGAAGACTGTCTGAATGCTTGCCAGTCCGTTTCAAGGTCAAATCAGGCAATTTAACTTAAAGGGCTGCTGTTAAGTTGGGTTTAAGATGTCAAACTGGTGCCTGAAGTGACCGAACCCCTGCCAGACTTTTGTCAGCTATGGAAGCAGAAGCCGTTAGCAGGTGTATGAGGAGGATACCCAAAGCCAGTAATGTCTTAGGCAGCTGTTTCTGCCAAAGTACCTTTGTCAAAGCTTTAAAGGGCCTGGAAAATGCTACCTTTTTTGCCTTTGACCACTACTTTTACTAGTGTTCAGATTATAGTGACCACGTACAAAAAGGCTTCTTGGCTAGAGTCCAAACAACTGAAGAGCGTACCTGACTGCACGGGACGAGTACAGCTCCCCAGGCTCCTGCAGAAGTGATGAGACCATTTAGAGGATCCTTGGAAGACATTGTCTGGTCCCCAAGCCCAGGGATGTATCCTAAAACCATAAACCTGGGAGCACAGAGGAACAAGCTTCTGCACTGGACTGGTCTAATAGTCTCTTCTGTTTGGCATACATTTGTACACACTTCTCTACCCAGTCAAACTTAATCCTCTCATAGTTATATCTTAAGACATAGGAACATAATTTATGGAGCAAAGGAAAAAAGAGAAACTATAGTTCTTTTTTCTCCTTGCTTGCAGAGACTGCCACAAATATCTGTTGCCTTCTGTAGTGCAGTCTGACAGCTTCACCTGAAGTTCACCTAAAACCACACAGCCAAAGTTAAAAACACCAATCTCCTTTCCAGCCACATGCTTCTACTTTTGGCTCGTACCCCCAAAGTCAGCATCATCTCTTGAGTACATCTGACCAGTCCCTGTTTGTGAGTGGGAAAAAAAAAAGAAGAAGAATTACTATTTCCTAGGGCAAGCAATGCTTTTATCTGAAGGAAGACATTCCTCCATATTGCTCAAGTGGGGTGTTGGTTTGACTTAAATTCATGTAAAATTGCATTTAGTCTTCAAGGGGAAGCCCAAATTCAAGCCACTGTTAGGATGTCTCATTCTCCACTGCACTAAGCGCTGGGAGTAAGAACTCATGCCAACTTCAGACAGTGTGGAGAAAGTGGAGATGGTAGGAACAGGCACAAATGATCAGTCCATTTCTAAGACTTTCTGGCCACAAACTTAATATGGGTTTAGTTTCCTGTGAGGAAGCTTCCTTCCCTGTTCTCAGCCCCATGCAGGAGAGCGGCACCCTTTTTTTTGCAGTCAGTTGTGTTAAGGATCTCTGGCTGAAATACTGACTTCCTAACACAAATCCCAGTGTGGTTACACAGAAGTTTTCAGGAAACTCAGCATCTGCATTTTGAAAATATTAAGTGCCATGAATTTCTCTTTCAGCTTACAGTTATGGAAAATGGAGACTCTTTAAGCTGTCAGTGTTACTAAATTTCCTGGCACCAGCAAGGGATGGTGCTGCTGGCTTAGTGTGCCTCAACCTTGTCACGGCTTGCTGCCTGAAAAATGTGAGGTTATTGGTACTCTTAGAAAATGCTGTTGATCAGCTGAAGCTTAGACAATATGCCTGGGAAAGTAAACTGTGAAGGCTGAGGTGGCACAGGCTAGCCCTGTCAGAGAGTCAATCTGCAGATAAAGCCACACTGAGAATTCCCTGAGCTATGGGCCCACAGAAGCTGCTGTCCTGGAAAAATGGAGGAAAGTGTATCATCAACATGAGTCAGAATGCACCCCAGAGACAAGAACCATGTCCCTCCTTAAAAATACTACCTGGCCTAAAATGTCAGGTCTTTTTCCCAGAGGTAACCAGATCCCCTTCATCCTCCCTGACATATTTTCTTGGTTTAAGACAATTTAAAGTGGACACTCTAAAAATGAGTTACCTCCCCTTAGGTCCAATCAATCTATTTCCATCAGTAAAGAACTAATACCAGTAGATACAAGTGGAAAAATTTGTTACTAACAAGTGAAACAGCAACAGGCAAAAAAATAGCAGTGAATAATAACTAAATACAAAATTGCTAAATCACAAGCTCCACAGGAACAAAGAGACACTCAGTTGGCAGGGTACCACCCCCTTCCAAGATAGCAGCCCCCACTGCCAGCTGCAAATGGGGAGACAAAGGGAAACCAGTGTCAGACCCGACCCTTTGAAAGGGATTCGTGCCCTTGACCGTAATGCAGTTGCACTTCTGGCTGTGCCGCTGGGCCGTAAACAGACAGTAGTGATTTTTTGGACACAGACAGATATGGGATGCAATAGCATTTTGGGTGCCCAAGGACACATGTACCCTTGGGAGAATGTTTACCCATTGGGCAGCAAACCTGAAGCACTGTCCTCTTGCTTGTTATGAAAAGCTGGTGAAATTTACCTAGCTTTGGGTGGAGATCATCACTTCAGACTAAACTTAAATGTACTAAGTACTGACCGTACCCTTGACATGCTCCCATGTGGTCTTCCTTCCTGGACACTTTTTGGGACTCATGTTCAGGTAAGTTCCCAAAAATTATTCTTTCCAATCCCCACTGTTTTCCCAGCAGTGCTCACTTTAAGCTTTGCAACAGCTGGACCGTCCTTGTTGCTGCCCACTATACACCTGCCCCACAGCCCAGGCAAACCTGCCAGCTCCCCTCACCTTGCTTAGGAGGGGTTTGCTTAACCATTCCCCTTGCACATCACTGGATGGCAACAACCCATGCACAGAGTTGTTTGACAGTGATTACAGGGGTAAAACCAAGTATCAGACATGGGAGCATCTGCAGCTGCCATTTCTCCTCTTCAGGCTCCTGACATGAGCTCATCCTGGTAAGCAGCTGATGGGGATGAGAGAGGAGGGTCTGTTGCCCAGATGTCTCCCTGGCCACCAGTTCCATCCCATCAGAGCTGGATGTGCAGTCTGTTACAGAGATGGGAGCACCACTGCAGGAGCCAAGTGCATTGAGGATAAAAAACCTGTTGTTCTACCCCAGGTAATTATAAGGGAACATAGCAGAGTCAGGCGTCAAGGCATTGGAAAGTGTTAGGATAACAAAGAAACTCACGAAGAGGGTGGAGAAATTTTTATGATGTGGGATCAGATTAATGACCTGTACAATGGCTGCAGTAAAAACAGCAGCATACAGATGCTACAACATTTGTAGAACACATTTCTTCAAACCATAACCAAAGGCTGTAATTTACTAGGATGTTTAAAACAAAAAAAAAAAAAAAAAAAAAAAAAAGGAACAAAAAAGAAAATTATATGTTCACTGACACAGCCAGTTCTTGCTGTCTCTGAAGTCTTCTCAGGCTTAGTGCAGGCAGCAGTTCCCGTAGTACTTCTTACATAATAGCTGGATTTCCTATTAATTTTCAGATACTGTTTGTAGATAATCAGAGAAGTACCAGATGCTGGAGAAACAACTTCCCTGACATAACAAGGAATTATATATCTCTTGCAATTAGATCATCACAAAATGAAAGGAAAGCAGGCATCAGTCTGCTATTCCTGCATCCAGTGGCACTTAAACAATGAGCACAGTTTCTGTTACTATCGCTGGCAACCCTCCAGCAGCACTTTGAAAAGGCAGCGTGGCCTCCCTGTAAACTGATAAACAATCTTGTAAAGCAACAGGCACAGGAACATTCAAGTCTTTGTTGAATTTTTACTTGAGAAGAGAACTAATTGCCATCTTTCTGTGCTGAACAAGCAGGGTCAACTTCTCCCTGTCCAGAGGCAGATTATTTTAACCAGAATCCACAATCCCTGTAGTTAATGAAATAAACACTAGGAGTGCAGGTACTAGGAGATGCAGAAATTATTTTCTCAAAGAGCTCTGGTTGTGAAACAATTAAACTCAGTTGACAAAAAAAGACAAAATAAATGAGTCCTAGCTGTGTTGATGGCTTCAAAACATATTCATTATTACTACAAAAGCAGACATGTCATCCTCACACGGGATGCTGATGTTCTAAAGTAACATGTGATTGATTACTGGCTGTACCATTCAGACCAGTCTCACCCAGAGAGGGGATGATATTCTCACCCCTTCTCTGGGCCAAAGAATAAAAACCAGCCTGAAATCTTTTGTACAGAGCTGCCAGTGCCCACCAAGATGAAGAGTGCTCTCTAAGGAGTGGGAAATGTGCTCAGATAAATGCATGCCACCTAATTATTGTCCTTCATGTAGTGTTTTGGCATGTCCCTGCCTGCTCCAAATTACACCAAGGCAAATTCAGCTCTTGGTAGGACTCATGCTCTGGACAACTGGGAGGAGAAAGCTTGTCCCTGTGGATGACCAGGGTATGAGTTTAGATAGACCGTGATGAGTAGGTGTACCAGAGCAGATGTACCCTGTGCAGTCTGCAAACCCCACACAGGCAGCTAAAGCACAGAGCAAGTCAGGCTTCACCTCAGCACTTCAGGCAAGCACATCACCAACACCTTAACCTCTCTGGGGACAATTTCACTATCCTAAAAGAGAGCACAGTAATAAATCAGTTCATTCAAGCAAGAACATTTCTATATTTACATTATAACCCTCTGTCAAGCACAAGAGACCACTAGTTCTGTTTACTGCAGAAATAAGCAATACTTCCTCTCAGACAACTGAATATCTCTCTGAGGTCTCAAAACAGTTGTCTAAAATTGGAAAGCATCTTTTTTGGGGTATTTTTTATTTTACTTACATCTGGCAAACAGTCCAGATACCAATAAACAAAATAGGTCAAAACTAGTAGCTAGAAAAGAAGTCTTGCAACACACTCTTTACCTACCCACTTATCCTTGAGGAAACAACGTGGTTAGCACAGTTGAGACAGGGAAACAACACCCACAAAGAGCAGGATTCATCAAAGCCAGCTCTGAGAGGTACTTTTAATAATGGGACATGGAAGAGGGCATTTATGGAAGAGGGCATTTACTTGCAAGAACAGGCAGTGTTTCCAACCTGCCTACCCACTGTCCAAGAACAGGCAGTGTTTCCAACCAGACTTTATAGGTGCTGCATCACTGGGCCTCCAGCAAAGGCAGCATTGTCCCAACACACAGCTGGTAACACCTCTGCTGCCTTGCTGGGGAAGTACCAACTTCAGGATGTTCCATGGCTCAAAGCCACAAAAGAGATTTCATGTATCCTTGCTATGGATCATCTCAGCAAATTTTCAATCCCAGAGGCCCTCCAAGAAGATCTGGATGAGTCCAAGACAGAAAAGCCACAGCCTAGTTACAGGAGGCCAGATGACCTATATAGCACCCACATACAAATGCTGTGCATTTTTTAAAGAATTAATTAATGCCTCACAAGAATTTCAAGTGCCAAGTTTTATGAGCAAAGAAATCTAGCCACAAACATCTTGAGTTGGTACAGAGCTTATTTCACAAAAGGTACTAGCAAGCACTACTAAGTGGTAGGCACGGCAGACTAATTTGCTAATTAGATAGAGCTATTTCCAGGCACTATTTCCACAGACTTTCCAAGGTTCACATCTTGCTGTGAAATGGTTGAGGTCCTCTGTGATCAATGAAATCAGCTTTAAATTCATATAACCTGATAAAATATCTTAGACTCCTGAAGAATTGCCTTAATGGATTCCTACTAAGTTATATATTAATTGCTTGGAGGAGTTGGAGTGGATAGGAGAAATGCTATATAAGCCTCAAGCCTTTGTATCTTTTAGTGCTGATAAAGGATTTATATTTTATTTGTTTCAACCTTGGTAAGAAATGAAAAAGTATCTAAACTGACTCAGGAAACAATGCAGAGGGTCAACAAAACCCCAGGAAAACAGACAGTACTACTGAGGAAAATATATTTAGGAATGAAAATTCACTGGAGTTGCATGAACTCCAGGTCTCTTAGGAAAATATTACTTCAAATCTCTACTGAGAGTAAAAAAAAAAAATTAAAGGTAAGTGCAAGTGTGGTAATAGAACCCAGTGAAACACCATTTAATGCACAAGGCCCAAGCTGTGAGGAGGTAGTCAACATGGCTAGTGATGGCTACTGAGAACTGCACAACTAGCACCAAAATCCTCTCTGTTCTTGTGGCAAACAGTATTTTGCATACACACATATTTATAAGTCTGTCCTTAGTTATTTAAGCTATTTTTCCTCATCTCCACAGTCAGCAGAGCAAAACCATCACTGCCTATGGGATTTGTTATTGCAGGCTACACATGAAGACTAATCCCTCACACAAATTTGTCATTCATATCCAAGTCAGGAGGCAAATCAGCACAGACACGAGCAGTTTAGCGTTTCACCACTTTGCAGCAATACTGCATGCTACAGAAAATACATCTATCTGTTCTCAGCTCCAGGGAAACTGGGTCATCACAAGTATTTCCTCCTGCACCACTGTTTTACATCTGAACACACAGAAACTGAAGTGCATGTGTAAACTCTGATGTTCAAGCTTCTGATGACCCATGAAACAAATCTATCTCACCCAACCAAGTTAATGGAAGGGCAAACACAAGCTCCACTGGAAATAATTTTTCAAACCATTAGGGCTGGGATAAGACAGTCACATGTTTTGCTTCAACAGCTGGAAAAAAAATAGCCATACCACTGCACTAATATGTGCATGTCATTTAGCAGCCCAGTTGACATTCCTTGTGACAGCCTTAACTTCTCTGCAAGACACTGCATGCCTACTGCTTTTTCTGTTTCAAGTCAGAAGATAGTGCTTTTAGAAGGACTATGTTTTTTGGAAGGACAGACTTACAGCCAAAGAATTTTGGTAAACCCTGTAAAGAGATGCTCCAGCAAGCTGCACCTCACCTGGGAAACCTAGAAGGTGAGTAGGAAGACAAGGTTGCACATACATTATTTTACTATTGGTTGAAGTAAGGAAAGATGGACAGAGGGGCAGAAAGCTTTGTGTGGAAATGTAGGTCTCTAGATGAGCCATGCTTTCATTTTTACTAATGTGCTGCGCTCTCATCTCAGCATTCTATGCTGCAGGTTCTCATGAGACAGTCTCCAACTGCCCCCCAGTACACAGTCAAGATGGTGAAGTCTCTGTTCAATGTGCTCTGAAGAGAGGCACAGGAAAGAAGTGTCCCCAGGAGACTCAACATCTCCTCAGAGTTGGTCAGGCAAGGAGATGTTGGCCCGATGGCTTTTTTGACTGTGCTCCTGTGTTTGACAGCCCTGAGGAGGATTGGGGAAGAGAATAAGGCAAATCAGTTTATTTATTATTCCCTTCTTAATGCTTCTGTCCTTTTCTGTCTGACTCAGTCTCTGCCCCATAGATGGAATTTCCATGTCAAAAAACCACAAGCCATTTGAATGAATTTTAGTAATATTGGTCCTTATATTATTCATAATATTGTTATATTATTAGGATAACTATAATAATTCAGAATATGCACATTGTTTGCATTCTTTAAATGTTCATTCCATTTGCCTTTTTAAAGAAAATGACATTTTTGTTGTGTTTTTATAAAGATCCAAAGTATTTTCATTATAAAGATCCAAAGTATTTTCATGTGTCTCCCCTCTTCTCCTTGCCCGGGTAGTGTAGCCACTGTTGGATTTTCATGGGGGCAGTTCAGACCTGAGACTTCCTTTCCTCTGCACAGAGGTTATCCCCAATCTCTGCCTGCCTGCTCTCAGAGGCTGGGCAGGAAGGGCTGAGACAGCTTCTTGGCCCCTAGATGAGTTCACAAACCTTGGGGAGCAAAAGTAACTCTCTGCATGTGCCAGACAGGCTCACTGAAGTGCTCCCACACTCATGGGGTGGGTGCTGGGACTGCTGTCCTGCCTGTCATTCTTTTCTTGCCATAACAAACCCTTAGCTTTCAGTCACTGCCCTTGTGCTTTCAAGGGACTGCCAGCAGCCTAGCTCCTGCAACACTGAATGGAGCAAAGCATTGGACAACCCACCCACACCCACAACCAACTCTGCTGCTCTTGTGCTGGTACTGAGCCACTCTCTCCCTGAGGAGCCAGAAACCCATTTAAGGGTTCACATTGCTGCAGTGTAACCCAAGTGACATCAGTGATGCTCCCATTTGACACCAGTATTTATGGTAGTTATGGTCTCAACATTATGATAGAAATTACATAAACCAGATCTCTGCAGCTTTCACAGCTCCTTTGTAATAACTGAGACCTAACACAAATATCACTCTGACATCATCCAAGCAATTCACAGTAAGTTTTGGAAAAACTTTATGGAAAAAATTTAATAAATTAGGCCTACATCAATTTTCTTATTGCTTTACAGAAATAACCTTGTTCAAAATGTTAATTTTAGTACAGTCGATTAGTGATACCCACTGTGTTTCACAGACTTAGCAAAAATCAGAGCAATTTAAATCAAGTTGAAGTGTGTTCACTGGGTAGGCATATGCAAGAGAAACCACAGAGGGTTGTTAGTCCCAGGCACGTAGAAGGTAGTTAATGTAGCTTTCCTGGTATATTGCTGGAGCAAAAGACAACACAAAATTGATGCTAGGTAGAAGACCAGCAGGTCTGCAAACATCAAGGAGGAGTTGGCTCTCTGCAGTTGTCTGAACTGTGCCTCCTGCAGTTTGTTATAACATCACTCGCCCATGGAAGCAGATGGTTTCCTACATATCAATTTACTATGCCTCTCTTTCACTGATTTTTTTCAGCTCCGTCTGTGCATTTTTATTCAAAAGGGAACCATATGGTCCCTCTGAGGTAGTTTATAAATAATTGTATATTTACAGTAGCAATTGAAACCAGAGTCACATGCTTGCCTTCAGGAAAGCAGCTGAAAGTATCTGGATACTATAGGATTTGGAATTATTTTCTCGGTACAGCATAGAAATATGCAATGAATAATTCAATAAAAATTGATTTCACATGGCCTTCCTGATTGCATTTGTTCTGCTACTGCCGCAAAACACAAGGTTCCTAATCAGAACTGGTCGAAGAGAGGTGGGTCATGTGCACTCTGACAGCATTGCTTCCATCTGTCATTTGCAGGCTGGAGCAATGATCCCATGTCCCTGCTTTGTCAAGGGCTGGATCCAGCTTTCAGTGAAAGAGGGCCTAGGAAAGATGGTGCTGTGTCCCTAGGAGACCCTACTTTACTTGATCTTCGAGGCCTGCAGGGGCTGCTTTGCACACCCAGCTCAGCCCTTCCCCAGCAGGGTAGTTTTCCAGCTGCAGATTGTTGGAGGGCAGCCAATATTTAGCTAGCATCACTTCCTCAGACACTGAGGATTAAAGGCTGCTGTGAATGACTGCCACCCTAGTGCTCCTTCTGCTCACCCTTCCCCTTCCTCCCTGTGGGCCTCTTTGGCCATATCTTTCTTCAATCTTAGCAAATTACTCTAAGAAAAAAGCCCAACTGTCTGAGGAAACAAGACCAAAGTTACTCATATAACTTGGTGACTGAAGTGACTGAATTAGAGGCAGCCTTGCCTCCTCCTCCTCTCCTGCCCCATATATTTTCAGCACTGTCCTTGTTTTTGCACAAAAGAATGAAAGACAAACCTGCACCTCCCCAGTACCAAGGGAGGGTGTATAAGGTCAGATGTCTCAGATATTTTTTCTTCCCACTGGGAATAAATTGTCAGAAGAGTTCATCTCCTGCTTGGATCAATAAATAAGAGCATATTTTTAAGTGCCTCACATTGATATTATTGGCCAAGATATGTGAGTGAGAGTGCTATTCTGGAAAGTTCAATATCTCTTTGTAAATCCTGCCTACTTACTTGAGGGCTTAACTGGGGACACTGGAATAAGCATGGCCCCTGACCCACTAATCCCACACCTTTAGCCTGAAATCTGGGCTCCTCTAAAATGGAAAATCCTGTACTCCAATTCCTACCTCATTTATCACCCCCCTGGCACAGTGTATTTGTGTATCTGAGAAGTAATATCTGATAAAAATGAAGATAAAACCGGTTCCACAGAGGTGGTAACATTATAATTCTCTTTACTTTCCTTTTTCTATGTCTTACACTGCTGATGGCTAATGAGATTTGCTTTTCATCATGATCCTCTGGGTTGATGCCTAAGAAGAGCACTGCAAGCTGTGATTTACCAAGCTAGGAGACAGGATTAGGTGAGTTATGTAAGTAAGACAGCAAAATCAATCATGAATGAAATCTAGACTCATTCCAGTGTTGTGCTGAACTCTGCCTTCTTGCCTTCAGCTTGAGGAGAAAAATTGCAGAGATCTGTACAATGATTTGAGAAGTAGCTTTGAAGCACTGTCCCTTCTACTCCTTTGCATCTTGGCTGTTCACACTGCCAGATGCTGTCAGCATCTTCTGCCTTGGTTATCCAGCACATTCACCAGTACCACGTGCAGTAATAGGTGCTGATGTGTTTCTCTCATGCAAGTATGAAAGAAAAGTAATACAACATATACTTGCAGCCACAGGTGATTAAATCTGCTCCTCATTCAGTTATCAGTAAATAAGGTCAGGAGTAAGGTGATGGTTTGCCCACCAAGAACATGGTGACCATGGGGACAAGGACTGCCAGCCCTAAGCTTCCTCAGGCAAAATTATGGGGATGGCATGTGGTGGGCAGTGGAGCAGACTGGGTTTGCAGGGTTACAGAACATCTCCTTCAGAGATGTCAGGTCTCTGTGGTGCTTCAGTTCTTTGCCTTAAGAAAGCTAGAAGATGTGTTGCCTGGAATTGCTGCTTTTTTCCCCTTTGTGGTTCTTTCACTGAGAGGGTGAGGAGGGCCTCCCACCCATATCCCCACTGCAGCTGCTGACTGTCCTGCCCACCCCTGCACCTTGGGTAGGTCACCCTGCAAAAGCATCTGCAGGAGCATGAGCTTCTAAATGGAAAGCCACTCACCTGCTGTTATCTTCTGTATTGCTGGATGGAACATTTTAGCCCTCTTTCCTTATTTCAAGAGCAAAAAAGAAGTTTTCATTTTCACTGTTTTTCTTTCTAAGCTGGACAACCAGACTGTTCACAGTAACAGAGTAAGGTATGCATTAATGTGTTTCCATTAGCAGGATCTCTGACTCCACAAAGTTATTTAGGCTCCTAATAATAAACACAAGCACCAGGCTTGCCCCTAAATTCAGATCTTCAGAATATTTCAGTTTGGAAATCTGAAATACCTCTGAAGATCTGAATTTAAGTGGCCATATCAGCAAACCCATGAAACTAATTTACACAGACTACTATCAAATCCACAGAGTAATCAGCCAAAATATAGAGGTTGCTTTTTGCCAATGGCTTTCATTAATAATTATTCTGCTGCTATTGGTAATAATAGTTTAAACTCTTTTTCTCCTGATAGGATCCCCTCAAAAGTCCCAATGCAATGCTTGATACAAATACAGTGTATCAGTTCTATGCTTCATATGAGAAATATAACTTTTTCTCTAAACTAGTTCACTGTGATGAAAGGATTAAGCAAAATACCTGAGAAACCTGGATTTTTAAGGTGTTATTGTTTCATACACCGTTACTGGTTTACCAATCCTACCTTTAAAGGTATAGACCCATTGTAAATATACTACACCAGATAATACCCTGATGCAAATAATTATTTCATTGATTTAATCAAAGAAATTTAACTTTTGTTAAGTAACAACCAGATCCAATAGTATCTGTACTCTATTTATAGCTTTACTCCAGAATTCCATATTGTCCCTGACACAGTAAAATGACACCTTCCACAAAGGCAAGAAATCCACTGACTTCATATTCTAAGCAAACCATTGTTAAAATAAATGGACGTCTCTTAATTCTTAACAATAGTGAGTCAGATGGATCTGACCTCTGTGGGTGGGACTTTAATTATGCCCACTATGTTTAAGAAAGTACAGTATTGTAATAATATTATTCATTGCATTCCAAGAGTTCCATCAAAGGCTTGACAATCCCAGGAAATGATGCACATCCTCATTTACAGTCCTGCTGAACTGCTAAATATATCCGGTCATATAAAAGCTGATCCTGTGAATTTTTGGCATTGCCACTTAATAGGAATTAATAATATCTAGTTGTCCCTTTCCCTAAGTGAGTCATTGTGCTCAATCACAGATTTTAGCCCTCTCTAAAAAAGGATAAGCAGAATAAAACTCCAACAAAACCCAGTGGTATCAGTGCTGTGCAATGAAGTGTTTTTGATGGGTGAGAGGAAGAAGGTGAGTAAGTGGATATCTGGTGGGGAAAGCCAGGGATGGTAATGTGTAGAGGCCAGGAGGGCTGCTGTAGCGAGGGAGATTGCAATGTGACATAAAAGTGGTGTCCACTGAGTCTGTGGTTTCTTTTCACCAGCTCAGTTATGAGTCAGAACTGCCCAGCACAGACTGCCCTCCTGCAGAGTGCCATGGTGCCACCTACAGCTTCTTCTGCTTGGCTGCTGGGAAACTCCACCAGAAGGGAGAAACTCCATATCTCCTTCAAATTGTGTGGTTAGCTGATACTTAACATGACAATTAATTTTGAACTGATTTCATTGCAGTGAACAGAAAAGTTGTCTGAAAGGAGTTGCTGCAGTAATCCTCTTCTTTTTTTTTTTTTTTCCCCTGGAATTGCAGGATGCTACTGCTCAGTTAAACCTCAGTCACGGCAGCAGTGTCCACAGAAACAACTGCAGCCTTATTCTGAGGCTGTGCTTTAGATCCTGATGAAATACAGGTTCTTGGTGGAAATTAGTCACGATATTCAACATTCAGAAAATTAAATTCTTCCCCCAATCCTATTTTTCCATTGCAGCCATTAGGTGTGTAGCTGGGGTCCTGTGCTCACTATTTAGCTTTGCTGAAAAGCTTGCTAAGCCTCTTCCCTGTTGACAACTGCTTTTTCTCTGTGTGTTTGTTCTCTCTTTGAAAGCCTACTGATCATTTATGTCTGGAAGACAACAAACAGCAAACCTGCCAGCACTCTGGGAGGCAGCACCTCTCCTCCCAAGGCAGAAGGAGCATCTCCTGGGATGCTTTGACCTCCGTCTCCTCAAACCTAGCTCCACCGTGCGGCTGCTTGTGTTAACGGGCATCTTCTGCATCTGCAGGCACTCAATAGCTGCTTGGTACGATAGCTTTTCAGGAGCTGCCCCAGGAAGGTTCTCCGATGGGGTTTTCCAACTGCTCATCCTGATGCTCAGTTGGGGAAGAGGTCCTATTCAAAAAGGACTTTGCATCGTTTCCCACAATTATCTAGGTAACTATAGCTTGAGAAAATATGGACAATTGTAGCTAGCAAATGCAGTTTTTATTTCCATTAAAAATTTTCAAGAATTATTAGTTCAGAATCAAATGAAAATTCACATTTTCCCTCTAAAAATTAGAAATCTGCTTTACAAAAACTAGCACAGAAATCTGCACAAACTACTGCCACAGGAAGCGTTCCCAGGAGCTGGGGGAAGAAAGGGAGAGGGAGTATGCACAAGCTGGCTGACAGGAGTTTTCTTGTTGCCACATGCAAGGCCAGCAGTGTTCTCCAGGCCACCACAACACCAACCTCCCACACTAACTAATATTTTGATGCAGTGATAGGGAAAATGGCATCAAGGGAACACTGAGTTTGCAGGGCTAGAGAATGTTCAACACATCTAACATTCTGGAGGGGTTGGCTGCTGGAGAGGGGCAGTCTCAGTGCTGCATCTCAATTTTGTTAAAAAGGTACAAAATTTCATTTGAAGTCTCTTTACCACTTGTATTATAGACTTTAAAGCAGCTGGAAAGAAGTTGGCAGACAAAAATACATACTCTTATACTATGTACTTAGAATGTTAGTGGCAGTGTACCTCAATACTTGAAAACACAAAGTTTGCCACGGATCAGGTACAGACTCAGCCACAACTTTAATGCTGAATTGAGCAGGTCATTACTGACTCCTCTTAACAGTTCAGTGTTATAAATACCTACAAAATATATCATGTGCTCCCTCAGCAGAAATGTGGCTATTTTATTCACGCCTTATAACCTTATAATGCTTCCTTTTCACTAACCTGGGAAGATGGCCTTAATAGGACCTACTTAGCTCTTTTGGAAATTTGGAATTTTATAGAACTATTCTATTTGATAGCTTTTTTTTTTTTTTTTTTTTTTTTTTTTTTTTTTTTTTTTTTTTTTCCTGAAAAGCAGCTTAGTAGAAAAGGCTATGAGGGTCCTGATGGACATCCAGTTGAACATGAGCCATGAGCCAGCAAAGTGGCCCAGCTGCAAAGAAGGCAAGCGTTAGGCAAAGTATTGCCAGCAGGTTGAGGGATGTGATCCTTCACTGGGGAGAGGCTTCACTTGGAGTGCTGTGCCCAGTTCTGGGCTCCCCACTACAAGAGTGATATTGAGCTATTTGAGAGAGTCTAGCTAAGGACCACACAGATGATGAAGGGACTGGAGCACCTCACATAGGAGGCAAGGCCAAGGGACCTAGGACTGTCCAGCCTGGAGAAGAGGAAGCTCAAGGGGATCTCATCAGTGTGTACAAACACCTGCAGGGAAGGTGTAAAGAGGATGGAGCCAGGCTCTTTTCAATGGTGCCCAGAGACAGAATCCATTACAACAGACACAGCCTGAAACACAGCTGATTCCCTCTGAATATCAGGGCACAGATTGCCCCTGGAGGCTGTGATCTCCCTCTCTGGAGTATTCAAAAGCCATCTAGACATGGTCCTGGGCAACCAGCTTTAAGTGGCCCTTCCTGAGCAAGGTGAGGTTGGACCAGATGATCTCTAGAGGTCCCTTGCAACCACAAGAACTCTGCCATTCTGTGAATTCTGTCTGATAAGCAAATGGATACATAACTATTCTGTGTAGGCATATCACAAGGATATATCCAATGTAAAAAGAAGACACAGAAAATGAGGGACAACATCTCACTAAGGAGTTGAGGGCAACGAGAGCATTTACCTGCAGTCACTCCACCTAAACAGGTCTATGGTAACAGCAAGGTGGGGGGAAAGAACATAATTAAGACATTCTTTCCTTTAACAGCTAATTGGATTTGATGGCTCAAATCCCCTCTGATTTCTGACATTACATGATAGTTACAACCCTGTCCCTCTTTTCATCCTCTGGGTCTATTGAAGATATTATGGCTTTTCCTTTCATACACCACTCCAAATTTTCTCTTCCACTTCTGTGTCCCATGAGCCTTCCTGGGGTGACGGGTTCATAACATGGCAACCTCGTTGTTCTACCATGCAGAGCTGAGAGCAGCAGGGACAGGGACACACAGCATGCCGTGCCAAAGAGTGCAGCAGAGGGAGTATCAGAAGGTGGACAAGAATTTTTATTGGAAAGGTTATTTTCCTTTTTTTAGTTAGTATTTACAGGTGTGAAAATGCTTCGAGTTTTGGCTAAATTCTTCCTTCAGCATTTTAAATATAAAGGACAAGCAAACTTCAGGTGGAAAAAGCTTCACTGCAAAAAATTGTGGCTTAAGTGACAAGAATATTTTTTAATGCAACTACAGTACAAAATAAAACAGCCTAGAAAAACCCCAGAGCATGGCATAAGCCCAAGAAATAATTCTATTTCTCCTAAATTTTATAATCTGTAGGTAATCTCAGGAATTCAACAGAACTCTTCTCACTGCATAAAACAAACAACTCCTCTAGTCCAGCCTTGATGGTGGCTGCATGAATATGAGCACCATAACATTAACAATTCCTCCACCTAGCTGCCTTCTTCCATAATGTCATCCTGAGCAGCTGCAGACAAGCAGAGGCTTGTTAAAGTGTTATTTTGGGGTAAATGTCAGAAATAATTAATTTCAACATGATTTTGAACATACTGTTCTCAGAGTGTATTAAGTGGGGTATACTTTTAGTAGAGTGGATCCTTAGTTCTTTTGGGTAAAAAGATTGTTTAGTATGCACTAAAAATACTCCAGTGGTATTATACATGATTAAGGGATGTTCTTTTTAGTGGTGCCCTTATTAGCAAGTGTGCTATGAACAAATGTGTTTATTAGATAGTGAACAGCACTTCAGTTTGCATTGGACCATCAGCTAGCAACCTCTCAGCTGACTTCACTGGCTGATCAGCTGGGGATTACTGTCTAGGGACTGGAATAACATAGCCCAGTGCAGTAAATCACTAATTATGCTGTCAAGATAAAGTATTTGATAATAATGCAAAACTAAATGATTGTTTGGAAAAGCTGATGGTGGTGGTGTTGGCAACTGATGTAATTCATATGAGCTATACAGCAAATAATCCAAAGCCTGAAATGATTTTTTAAAAAGTTATGGCAAAGTTTTGTTCTTATTTTAGTCACTTGGATTATTGCCTGTTATGCTTAGGATGTGACATTTTCTGAATGCATTTAAAGAAACACACAAAACTCTAAAAGTAGTTAGCAGAAAAAAACCACCTGAAAGTCCTCCAAGAAGCTTCCCAGGCCCTGAGAGCTGCTGCTTCAGAGCAATTTTTTTCCACCTGAGAGACACCGAATAACATTTCTGTTTTCTGCCTTCTGTGAAAAAGAGCCACTCAATCATCAGAGAGAATCAACTTGGCTGACTCAGACTTGCTGAAAAGATGAAATTAACTATCTCAAAATCAAAACAATTAAGTAAAATAATTTTTTCTCATCACCGCCTCACCAAAACATTACCCAAACAGAACATGGATTGTGTTCTTCGCTCTCTGGGTACTTTGTGACAAGCTTGATTGACTCATTTGAGCAATCAAAGAGGATATTTCCATCTCTGGTAATCTGCTTTTCCATTTTGCTCATGGTTACCACCTTGCAACAGAGGTAGAAACAATGCTTCAAACTGCATGGCAGATTATTGTAAAGAACTGTCAGTTCGTGATTTATTTGTATTGTGTGTTGTTGTTTTATTTCTAAATGGAAACATTTGGGAGAGGGGCAGAATAGATAGGAGGGGAAGGTAATGTCTCTCATTATGAAAAGACAGACATTTTCTGGAGACACGGTTCTGCATCATGTTTGTTAACTTCTCTTGCACCACAACCTGACGGCATGTATGTTGGATTTCAGAGACTCCTGTCCATCCTGCTATTGCCACTGCTAAAACATAAAGTTATGGATACAGACTTCCTCAACAGGAGAAGTGGCAAGTGCAAGAAACTTTGAGAAGTCTGGTGTATGCAAAATCTCAAGGAAGAGCAAAGGACACTGCAGGATTCAACATGCTGGACAATTAAGGAAGATGAAGATTTCAAAGCACCTTTGAACTGTAGCAGTTAATCAATACTTCAGAGAAAATAAATCTGTGCTAAAGATTCAGCATTTCAAATTAAGATAAGGAGCTCTTCTACAGTAAAACCAGCAAAGGCCAAAGAATGTTCTTAATCTCTAAAGGTTAAATAAGGAATTTCAGAAAAACCAGTCTGTCCTATCTGTCATGCAAAAAAATCAACTAATGAACATTTTGTATCTGTTTAAAAAATAAAAGTCTTTAAGATATTAATGTGAGTACAAAAATATTGATTCACACGAAACAAGGCTATTAGATTGCAGTATTATAATGTTATCCAGCATAGTCCAGATTGCATAAATTCTTTGACAGATAAGATGTTTTCATCCCTTTAGGTAAACAAACAAACAAACAAAAATAGGGAAGGAACACTGTTTTCTAAGATTGTTGATGTCCGTGAGTGTTGGGGCACAATAAAAGCAGTTCCTCAGTCTGTGGAGTGCAGCTGCCTGGGGCTTGGGTTAAAGCATGACACGAGGTAACTTCATTCCCTCTCATCCTCCTCTCGCTCTGTCATACACAGCCTCAGAGCAAAACCTTTTCATCCTATGAGTTCAAGCTCATGGGTGCCTTTAATTTGAGTTTAACTTTGCTTTTATTTAGCTATCTCCTACAGTTCTTCTAAGATGAAGGGTGGTACTTACAGACAACACTTAAAACAATATTTATGTCAACCTGTTGTTACACTAAGTTTGAGAGAAACCAGTTCAGGGTGGTGAAGAGAAACATTATGTAATATGGTTCAGCTTAAGTTCAATGGACTAAATTGGTTAGACAGGTCATCATCCCACAAACTAGAGCAAATAGTTTGGAACAAGGAAAGTATGGTGGCTGTTTTTGCTAAGGAGTGCACTGTTGGATTTTTATTAGAAACTGTTAGGTATGTACATAGTGTTAAAAGCTCTGAGGATTTTTTGTCTTAAAACTGTGAATAAATGTGCTTGGTCACAGCACAGTACTAGGATGCAAAATGCTCTTGGGAACTCTTGGAATAATTAAAGAATGGTGACAGGATAACACCCATCCCATTTCTTGCTGAGGAAACAATATGGCTATATATTATGAATTATGGCTAATTATCTCACATCCTGTTTCCTCAGAGCCCTAAACACAGGAAGCCTTTTCTTCTTCCAGATATTCAATATTGCTGTTAATAGCATCTTTCATTTCTACAGTGGGATGTATTCCAGAGAATTACAGTCTATCTCCATGGTGCCCAGGCAAAGAGTGACCAACAACCTGGCATAACAAGAGAAAAATTCCAGTCAAGACCATTACAAAATTCCTCTGATCCTTTACAAAAGGGTTGCTGCTACCCACAAAGAACTGAGAAAGCCTGATATCCCAAGGCTTTGTGCAAGATCTTCAGCTTCAGAGCTAGAACATACTTTATTTGAACAGGAAACTCCTGGGAACTGACATGTTGTACTAAACATAGAATACTGTGAATCTGAAATGTGTGCTGTAAAATTTTATCTGATCTGATCCTGTCCATCTTTTTAAACTCAGTTTTCGCTAAAATTAGGCAAACAGGGACAATTGCAAATACTTTACTAAATGGCAAACGTGACCAGTTCTAATGTATACAGTAGAACCAGTAGCAACTGAGCAGTACCTTTGAATGAATTAGAAGACAAAGAAAACTCACCAAAAACCAACCAACCAACCAACCAACCAACCAACCAAAATATCAAAGGAGAGGCTTGATAACTTTTTTTCCAACATGGTGGCTAGCACTTGTGACTCGTGGGTTTGTCCTGTGTAGGGCCAGGAGTTGGACTTTGATGATAACTTGTGGATCTCTTCCATCTCAGAATATTCTGTGATTCTGTGATTTATTAAAACAAATATAAGAAAAAAGGAAACAGAACAATTGTCTATACTGTGACTGACTATACTTTCAAAAAAGATTTTTTAGGTGTTAGAGCATACTTTTATATTACCTTTGGCTAAAAAGAAGTCTGAAATTCCTCACCAGTCTGTGTTAACTCATCCCACACTTACTTTTATTTATAGACTACCACGCTGTATTTCTAAACAATGAAACTTGCAAGCAAACACATACTGCATGTAAATAAAAAACTAGTCTCTGAATCAAAGTTTTTAAAACAAGAAAAAACTAAAAGCTCTATCACTGAAATAATGTTCTCTGTGCAGCCAAGTATTTGAGGCATCTTGACAAGAAAACCTAAAATCTACTTACTTGGAAATATATATATATAAATATATAGCAGAATTTCAAAATTAAGAATTCCCTAAAAAGAAATGAGAATGCCAGTACCAAAGACAGACACTTCAGAACACCACATTATTGGAACAATGAACTAATCCACTTAGTTTATTTTCAGTTAACTGGGGCTTTTTTTGCATAATATATAAACACAAGACAAATTAAAAACAGAAACAAAAATTTAATGTTGGAAAGAGGGACAGACAGAGTCCCAAAAAAACCTCACTGAAAAAATTATCAAGCTAACAATTTTTAATTATTTCAAAGTGAAGAAGACAACGTCCAACACTAATTTTTCAAGAACAACTGCTGCCAAATCACTCTGGTTTCCTTTTATAGGAAAATACCAAGCCCCTTGAATAGGGCAGACAAAGAACTTACCATATTTGATTTTAGTTGACCTTTCAATGTTGTTTAACCTAAAAGAGATTGAAAATTAATTAAAAATGGTAAAGGCAAGTAAAAATCTGTTTCAAATAGAAAGGGGACAATCTGATACCAGCACTTTTGGTGGACAGGGATAAATGAATGGGCTTCTGAGGCAGTAGGAAGGATCATAGACAGGAATCAGTACAGCTTTTCAAAAGTATAAATTTTAAACTAGAGAAATGGCCTGCTTGAGGGAGGAGACTTTGGAAGGAGAGCCACCACCAGAGATCTTGAAGTATAGACTGAGTGTAGGAACATCATATACATGACTGACCCTGCATGGGGCAGAGAGAGTGAATGAGCTCTGAATAAACTCTCAAAGTCCACCTTTTTTATGCCATTTGCATCTATCTACATTCTTTAAAAGCTCAAAATCCAAGAGTCCAATAGATGAATATTTTATTAATTAAATGAGCATCTGAAATTGGACAGCAGAAGTATTATATCATAAATAGTTCTTCTGTTCCCTGGGTATAGCATATTTCAGTGGTTTAACTGATGAGTCCCAGTAGTGTCACAGCAGGAAGAACAATCCACTATGCTAAAGTTTTTTCACTCCTCTCTTCCAGAGACAGAATGTAGTACAGGCAGCTTCAAGACCCCAGAAATACCACTTCAAGCTCATTAAATTGAAAAAAAGTAATAATAATAATAATGATGATGATGATGATGATGTCACTTATGTGTGCCTTCACTGCAATGTTGTGTTAATGGCAAATGGTGTAGGATGGCACAGAATACTTCCAAGTTAAGAATTTAAATTCACACCACAAATAAGCAGTTGTCACTCTTCTTACATTCTGTCCCACAGCCTGCTCTTACTTAATTCAAGTTCCCCTCTGTGCTCTGTGACAGTTCTAGTTTCTGCTTTCATGGATAACTACCATTTTGTCCTCCAGGTGTCCCATGCTTGACTCATGCCTACTTTCATCATCACCTCCCCTCCTTTGCTCTACCATATTGTGGTCAAAATCTCTTTGTCAGTTCTACCATCATCTCCCCCTCTCCCTCACCCCAATACCTGTCTTATTTCTAGTATCACACTCCCTGTTGCTCCCCTCTCCAGATGACCATACCCTCACTCAAACTCTTCTCCCTGCATGTTTTCCAGTTTTTCTCTGGTACATCTGGCTTCTGATCATACTCAGAGCTGTGCCATGAATATGGCTTTGCTTCTGCTTCCACACCATGCTGGCATCTGGAAAGAAATATAAGTTGGTGAGAGGGTCTGCTTCAGGGAAGTTTCTAGGTCCCATGGATACTGGAAAACTCTGAAAATGTGGGCAGAGTAAATCTCCCAAACAAAACACAGGGCACGCACAGAGGGCCTCCAAAGTACCACTAAAAATTGTGTGTCTCCTACAGCCTGAGGTTTACTCATGGTCTTTCAGCAGAAAATTCATTTCTAGCTGGAAATGAAGAAACAGCCCTACTCATACCTACCTAGAAAAGACAATAGGCAACAGTAACTGCCTCTACTAGTCCCATCCTTCACCTGCAAAGGATTTATTGGTGTGGTGTCTACCTTGACTAAGGATAACCTCTGCCATCAGTCACTTGGAGAAGCTGAAGCCTTCAGAACACATTAAAACAGACTATAATGTTTTTACCACTGTAAAACATGAAACCAAAATTTTATCAAATGTCAAAAAATCACAAGATTGGCTCCCAGATATTTAGATTTTGAATTTAAGATTCTTCCTTTCAGCAAGACTGGCTGGTGCTGACAACTCATCCACTAATTCAGAAATGTTAACAATTTCTGCATCCATTCCTATCAACTTTGCCCCAACTAATACTTCTTTTCCTGCCATCTTCATGTCAATTCCTAATGACATTTCAGCTATCCCTTCAGGTCAAATCATCCTCCTGTCTTGATTTTTTGAGAAAAATACTAATGGTTGCATGAATGACCAATAAATTTAGGAAAGTGCCTGTATCACAGGGTTTGCTGAGATTAGTAGAAAATCAGAGTTCATGACCCTCTTTTTCTATACTACTGTACAAAACCTAAAATCCTCACTTCCCCTTTCAGCAGGCACAGAGCCCACAGAAGGAGAGACACCTCAGGCTCACCTTTGGCAGATCTGACCAGCTGCTCATCCTTGACAGACTGCTTCTGGGAACAGACATCCAACTGGACAGGACTGTCCTTCAGCCCTGACTGGACTGGAAACATCTGCAGGCTGGAACTTCATGTACACATAGGAAAACTAAAGACATATTTGCCAGAACTGGCAGGAGGAAAGTCACAGATGTCTGTCTCACTTTCCCCCCCTCATCATAAACAGTGTACAGAACACATCCATCTCAAAAGGTGAGTGAGAGAGGGCCAGTTGTGTAAGTAGCCATAAAGGCCAGTGCTGGGATGGATGTGAGACAGACAATCAGAGGATCAAACGAAAGTACAGACAGCACATCAGAGGTGATGAGTGCTTCTCTTTGCATTCCTCCCTCTCACAGATATTTCTCTTCAGCTCTTCTGTGAAACATGATCTGTGCAGCACAAGTGGGTGACAGCAACATCTTCATGACTTGTGGCAGAAATGGTGAATTCCAGCCCCTCTCTGCACCTGTGAGCCCCAAGTGACTTAGTAAACATTTTAATGAAAAGATTCAACAGTAATAAACAGTAACATACAGTAGCTGTGTATAGTATGCCCTCCTTGTGTAGTCAAAACACAGCACTTGTGTTTGTAACAAAGCTTTCTTTAGTGCCAATTTTCCTAACACCTTATTCCTTTATTTATATAATCTCATTGAAAAATTTGAGGAATTTATTAACCTTAATCACTTTAAAATCAGACTTACCTTAAACATTTAATCTCCATTCCTAAATCTATGTTTTGCAGTATTTTCCAACTATGGGAGTAGTCTTACTTCTTATTACATTTCCCTGCAGCCTTCTAATGAACAGAGTCTTTTCCCACCTTCCTATCACTCTTCTTACATTCTGTCCCGCAGCCTGCTCTTACTTAATTCAAGTTCTTCTGATATGATCCCAAATTAATACTCTCTCAGCAATCATGCCAACTAATAAGGTATCATAACTCTTGATAAACTGACACATTTTACCCTATTCAGGCCGTGACTTCATTGTGAACACAAGGAGACACCAAACCAAGCCTGCGTATTTGGGGTGTGAAAAACGCCAATCACTTGTTTTTAAAATTTTAAAAGTTTAATAGTAATAAAATGGTTATAAAAATAGTAATACAATTAGAGTAATAATAATTTGGACAATTTGAATTAGGACAATATGAGACAATAGAGACAAAGAGTTACAGACGTCTGGTACCTTTTTCTGGGCAGCACCGAGTCCGAAAAAGGACACCCGTTAACAAAGGATTCACCCTGAAAAACAACAGCCTGTTGCATATTCATACACTTCATACATGATGCATAAATTCCATACAAATACAGGATTCTGTCTGGTCATCGTCAACTTCTTCCTCTGAATCCTCACAGCGCCTTTGAGGCGGGAAGAAGTTCGTTTCTTCTGATAACAGGGCAATAAATTCTTTTTCTCTGAAAGATTTAGGTGTCCTGTGGCTGCTATCTCGCTGCGAGTTCCTTCTTTTAAAAAAGTATCCTACATAGCATCGTTTCTATTTTAACATGTTTTATAACCTAAAGCTATATTTAACACACTACTTAAAAGAATTAATACAGCATTACTTTCTAACAAAACACAACACATATAATATTCATTTGAATATTTGCGAAAAGCCGATCAGAAAATACATGCATTTTTCCTGCCGTTTGTGGCTATAGCAGGTGCGCTGCCCTGGGGGTTCAGCCGCGGGCTCTCCGCGGCGCTTCCCACCCTCCGCCGCCTCTGAGCCCGAGCTCCGCTGCTCTGGAGCGGGCGGCAGGCGCAGGGCCCGGCTGTGATGCAGCCGGAACGGGGCAGCGCACAGAGGCGGTAGCTGCGCTGAGCTGCTTTCCTGGCTGCCATAATGAGGCACCACGGCAAACTCTTTTAACGTAAATTCCTACGGAAATGTCCGAGGATGAGACGTCACCGTGTCCGTGCGCCCGCAGGCCGCGGCCAGCACGAACCGCCGCTAGCTGCGCGGCGCCGTGGGGCCCCGCAGCAATCGCTTCCACTCCCTGCAGGGCCGGACCGACGCCGCCCGCCACACCCTCTTGTGGTCACGGGGCTCCGTCCAGCGTGCCTGACTGAGTTACAGCGCTGCAATTACTGCTACTGACTAAATAAATTAAATTTAAAAAGGCTTGGCACTCGGGGGCGCCCCGCGTCGCAGAAACATGGCGTCACCGGCCGCGCAGCCATGTCTCGGCCGCACCCGCCCGCCGTGCCGCCACCAGAGGGCGTCCCCGCCCGCGGCGAGCGGCCCCGCCCCGCCTCGGCCCCGCCCCCCGCCTCATTGGCGCCCGGCCGGGGCGGGGCCGCCGGTCACGTGCCCTCCCCCCGCCTTCCCCGCCGGACGGTGCTGGAGGACCTATCCCATAATGCTCCCTGGGGGCGGCGCGGGGCGGGCTGCAGGCGTCTCTCTGTGCCGCCGGGGCGCCGCCTCTGCCGGAGCGGAGCAGCGCCCCCGCCCGGGCCCCGCCGGCGCTGCCGCCGCGCTCCCCGGCCACGCGCGGACATGTGGCGGCGCGGCGGGCGCTGAGCGCGCGGGGCCCCGCGAGCCCCGAGGCGGCGGAGGGGGCGCGGGCAGGCGGACTCGCCGCTCCCTGCGGGGCAGAGACCGCGCCGGGGAACGCCGCGGCGCTAGGTGAGCACCGGCGGTTGGTGCCCGCCGCCTCCCTCGGGAATTTCCGCGCGGCGAAGGGAAGTGCTCGGGGCCGCCGGCCGGGCGCTGGCGGGCCGGGAGGGGAGGGCAGGCTGGAGGCGGTGCGGTCCCGCTTCGGCCGGGGCCTTCGCACCCGCGCGGAGCCCGCCGGGCCGGGGCGCTCCCGCCGCTCGGTCGGGCTGGGGCGGAGTTTGCTGCCGGCTCCGGCCGCGTTTTCCCCCCTTCCCTCCCCTCCCCACTCCTCCTCGCCGCCCGCGTCGTGGCGCCGAGCGGGAGCCCGGCCCTGTCCGGTGCTGGCGCTCGGTGGCCGCGGCGAGACGCGGGTCCGGCTCCCGTGCCCGCCGGCCCCCCTGGGGCGGGAGGGGAAACAAAGCGGGGTGGCCGGGGCGATCGGCCGGCCCGCTCCGTGCCGAAAGCTTTTGAGAAGCCGCACCGAGAGGAGCAGCAGCCCTGCCCGCTGACCCGGGAGCCGGGCTGAACAAAGATACGGCCCGCGGAGCGCCGCCAGCCCTCTGCTCCCGGTGGGGTGGGCGCACGACCGGGAGCCTGGAGCTGTGAACACCGGCGGGGAGGAGCGGCTGTGAGCACTCTATTTTGCTGGAGGAGCGGCTCCTGGGACCTGGGATTTGCGGAGGAAGTTGCACGGAGAGGCGCAGCTCAAAGCCCAGCTCTGCTTTTGTGCTGCTCTGGGATCGCGACTTAGAGATCAGCAAAGTTGCGCAGGGGGAGCGCTGGAGCCTGGAAGCAATTTACCGAGCCACTGAGATAATCTCCAGTTCTTGAATTTTATAGTACATGGTGTCCTAGTTTCTTTTTTTTTTTCCCTTTGGTGAGTATTAAAGAATATTATTAGCCTGAGCCCAAAATGTAACTCATCTTTGACAGTCCAACTTCACATTTATAACTTCAAAACAAAGCAGCATTGTTAGGACTAAAATCTGTCCCCACCCTCTCACGATGTTTTGCTCTTAGACTGCTAATTCATTTTAAATTCTTAGGGAGAATGAGATAACAGAGAGAAAGGCCGGATAGTTGCCGTGTGTTTAGTATCAGTAACTAGGTGCTGTTGGCAAAGAGTAATTTATTTATTGCTGTGACCATCTAGGTAATTATTATATGATGGATTGGAATGTCCGTGATTTTTGAATAGCTGTTTTAAGTTTGGAATTTTATAGCTTCAGTAACCTTAAAGGGAAATCTAGCTAACTGAGTGTCCAGTGTGAAGTTTGTAGATCACTGATGTGTTGGGGGTTTTTGAGTTTCTTTGCAGTGGATCATAGTTTTAAGTATAATCTGACTTAAATTTTACTATGTAGATGTTCAGAGCCTTACACAGGGGAGGGTCATTTTGTCATGATTTCATTTGCTCTTAGCAGAAATAAGTTGTAGGCTTCTTGAAATCACAGAGTGACAAAAATTTGCTGTTATTTGCTTGATTATATGTGATAAACCATGTCTCATCTTTTTAACTGGAAAAGCTGTATTTAGAAACTCATAGTATTAAAAGAAAATGGGTAGCATCCTCTTTAGTGGCATGGAAAATACTTGGAAATGATCCCAAGTAGTTTTTCAAGTATTTCCTTTAACAAGGAATACAGTGTTTGATTTTGTGATTTCTTAAGATAAGACATATTGGAGGTGGGGAGGCTATTTAGGCATTTAGTCAGAATATTACATCTTTTTAAGCTTTCTTTTCAGCAGTTTACGTTTGCTGATGTGTCAGCTTTCAGAGTGACAAATTACACAAATAAAAAAATATGTCACTTTTTTTCCTTGTATCACTGACCTTAAAGTCTGCTTTGGAATGAGCAGAGCAGGTAACAGCTTTGTGCCTATGTGAGGAAATCTGTCTCCCAAATGGTCATGGAAGTGAATGTTTTTTCTGCCCTTCTTGAATAGCAGCAATCCTGGGTTGACTAGTTTTTACCTCATTTTGGGTTGCCTTTGGAAACAACTCTCCAAAGTTGCATGGTATGTGGTGAATGTTTTGGCCGTGATTTTATGGTTCTCCATCACATGTGAAGGTTGGCTTTGTTGCATATATGCAGATTGTTGAGTTTGACCCAATGGGCAGTTGTAAGTTTATCTTATTCTCCAGTTAGTCAGCTATTGCCTTGGAAACATCTAGATGAGGAAGAGTTTCTCTGTGCTCTCAACTGGCTGTAGTTTGATGCAGTTGTTGCATGGCTTCTAGCCCCTGGTTTTGTAAAACTTGCAGACAGTTCTGCTCATCATACACGATTGCTCTTTTCAGGTTACATATGTCTATTGGTTTTTGGTTTTATCCTGTTACAGGGTTTCTTTGTAGAATCTTCTCAGTCTTCTGCTGTCCCAAGTACTAAAAAGCCTGTGCAAAAACTTTAAATTACTTAAATTGGCTTTATATAGTAATTAAAGGGTAATTTATCTTTCAAATAATGATGTATTTAAACATACTTTATATTAATAGGAGTGGAAAAACCACTGCTGGTAAAAGCTTGTAGGGCTGACTTGCCATACCTACAGCAAAATTCTTGAAGCCTGGCTTTCTGTCAGTCTGCTGTTCAGTGTTCAGATTTTCTTTGCCAACAGTCTAAGGTGAGGGACAAAAACTGTCTTTCCAGGTAATACCTATAAAAAACATGCAGAACAATTCCTCATGGTGGCTAAACTGACTATTCAGTGCTGTCAAGCATTGTTATCAGTTTTTCTGAGTGAATTTTTAAATGGTTATAGTTAATGCGCTAAACCCTTTAAAAAGGCTGAAGTAGATTTTATAAATCTTGACATTGTCCAGTTTTTCTGCCTTTTTTTTAATTACAGGTTGGAGGTGGAGTATTAAGCATCCTCTGTACTCATCAGTGCCAGAGATCTCTAAGTGCACATGCTTTTGAGCGCTTCAAAACAAGGGCTGTTCATGGCTGTTCAGCAATGTAGACACATTTTGTTTCATCTGTATGTACTAGTCCACCTTCCCCTGAAAGGCAGTGAGCTTGATTGCAGGGTCTGTGTGCAGTGATATTGTATCTTCCCTAGTTGTTTAATCTTTTCACCCAGCTGGTGAGGATATGGACACAATTTGCAAGAAAGTTGCTTAACTTTGATACCCTGAACCAATTGATTCTCTTGTGTAGCAACATAGCTACAGTCATGAAGTAGCAAAGGGAGGGCCCTAGCTGTAAGATGGAAGGTGAGTATACCTCTACTTTTCTGTTAGCTAAAGCTGCAGCTCTGCTGTCTCAAACAGCTGTGTTTGAGAGGTTTGTCACCTCTGCATCTGGCTCTGGTGAAACACCAAAGGCACGATGAGGGTGATGCCTTGGAAGGGCTCTCAGGTTGAATGTGCATAATCTGTAAGTGCCCCACACCACATCCAAAAAGTAGTTTTTTTCTGTTGGGAGCTTTAAAAAAAAACAACCAACTGTGTGGGTTTAATTCAGCCTGGCTTTTAGTGGAGGCAGAGGAAGCCACAGAGGCTGCTTCTGAGAGAGAAGCTCCTTGAAACTTCTACTGTGTCCAGCAGAGCCAATGCCTAAAGGCTCTGATGGTGGACATAATGGCTGGCCTAATTAGAGAAGTGGGTAACACCTCTGTGATGACATCTTTAAGAAAAGGAAAAGCCATGCAAGGCAGCTGCTGGGGCCATGCTGCCAGGGGCCATCCTGGCACCACAAGTGGCCACACAGCCAGGACCGTGCAGCCAGGGCTGTCTGGGCATGGTCTGCGGTGAGCTGTGCTTGCTTGGCCACTTCTGACCAGCCATGCTGCAGGCAGAAGGGCAGGGGTGGCAGCAGCTTCTCCTTGGTGCCCCGCATGAAAAGAGGCACTGAATGGAGCCAGCGGCCAGTGCTGCCCGTGTAGTGCTGGAGGGGATCACATGGCTGACAGCGAGGGGCACGATGAGCAATTCCCTGATGTGGAGCCCAGATGGGAACAACCTTTCAGCACTACAAAACCCCATAAGAACTTTTGGATTGGTAGAACTTGAGAGCAAACAAACCTACAAATAACAGTTCTCTCCCGAGTCAGAGAAAAGGAGAAGGTGAAGACACGTGAGGAGAACACAATGGAGACAGTAAGGTCTGTGAAAGGAGGGAGTGGGAGGAGGAGGTGCTCCGGACATCGGAGCTAAGATTTTTCTACAAGCTGTGGTGAGAACTGTAATTCAACAAACTGTTTCCCTGTAATTCATTAGGTAGGTTCATGGAGGGATGTAGAGGTCTGCTTGCAGCCCATGGGAAAAGGTGCTCATGCTGGAGCAAGGAGATGCTGAAAGGCTGTAATCTTGTAGGGAGCTCAAACAGAGAGATAGAGAAAGGACCCTTGCTTCCAAAGTAGAGCAGCTCATCCTCAAAAGACTACCCCCCTTGAACTAATGACCCACGAAAAACGGTTGTGGGACAACTATTTTCCTGTGGGAGGAACTCGCTTTGCAGCAGGTCAGGCAGGACTGCCACTCGTGAAAATTAAAACCACGCTAGAAAAGTTCACAGGGAACTGTCTCCTGTGAGGAGCACCCCATGGCTCAGCAGATAAAAACCAAACTCCTTTCCCTAATCAAACTGAATATTCTTTTAAAAAATAACAAACTGACTAAAGACACTCATGTTTTGTCTCTGCTCTTGGTGGGAAGGAAGGAGGGACTGGAGGGAGGAACAAGGTGTTCTAGAGGTTTATCTTAGTTCTCAGTATTCTCTTTTAAGTCTGTTAATAAATTTTCTTTATACTGTTTAAGCCTATTTTGCCCTTTAGTGTTTTCTCCTAATCCTTATCTCAACCTATGAGCTCTTCAGTTTTTCTTTCCCCTTCCTCTTGTCAACTATAGCAGAAGAGATTGAGTGTATAGTTTTTGTGGGTGCTTGGCGTTTAGCCAGTGTCAAATCATGACACTAAAAAAAAAAAAATAGGAAAGAGGAAGCTGCCTCTTCTTGAAAGACTTAACTTTCCGATGTCCTTTTATTGCAGTGCATCAAGTTTCCTAAAGCCTTGCAGTTGGAGAAACAAATCCAATATAAATGTGGAAGTTGTCACTTTTAAACTTGAGAAATTGTTAACTGACTTCACAAAGGACTATCAAAATACTGCATTTAATTTATTCAGGAAACAAATACATACACACACCCACCCCTATGTAGGCATTGTACATCTATGTTTTATATTTGCGTATGTTTTGCTAGGTTGAATATTTTCACCTATTTATTTTTTATTAGCAGGTTATGCTGTCTTACAAATTTATTTTGATGAAATTATAGTATTGTTCTTTCTTTTTTTTCCTCTGTGAGAACACAGAATTGGAATTTGAACTCAAAAGTATTCTGCCATAGCAAAAATGAAAAAGTAACATTTTAATTTTATGGTTCTGTGATTGGTGGTATTTCTTCTTAACTTACTAAGATTTTCAGATTTTGCCTGTGCATATATATATAAATATAGATGTGTGTGTGAATAAAAGAATATGTAGAGAGAATTGGGAAGTACAAATGTTTTCCAGTAGGTGTTTTCTAAAGCCTAATAAGCTGCAGTATCTGAACACTTTTTCTAAAAGACACTAATAATGTCTCTCTTAGTGTGTTTTGTAGTTTAAGGATTGGTGAGCTCACTTTAAAATGCAATGGTTAGGGGGGAAATTACTGCTTAACTGTGATCTGCCTTTGCAGGTACTATTTATGAGTAAACCTGAGTGATGCATTTAGTGGTACTTGAAACTTTTTCAAGCAAGTACAAAATTGCTTGGAAATGTCAATAGAGTTAACCCTTGCTGTCTCTGGCTTGCTGCCTGGCTTTTGTTAGACTGCCAGCAGTAATAAAGAACGTGAAATTCCATGTGATCAGTGTCTGATAAAAGTCTTCATCTCTGTCCAAATCTTTAGATAGCAACATGGGCCAAAACTGGAGCAATGAATACTTGTGCTTTTCCTTGCTATGCCACAGGAGAGATGGAGACACTTACATGAAAATGAATTGAACTGATATTAAAAATCTGGATGTTGAGGTAGAATCTGAAGGTAGGCTTGTGCTCTTAATTGGCCTGCTCGCTATTCAGAGTGAATAACTTCAGCAGTTCTGGACATAGGAGGGGCAATGAAATTCTCCCATGCTTTCCATATAGCTGCTGAATAAGCACTTTCTATATGCAGTTTTGCTTATCTAAAACGTTCTTAGTCTATCAATTGTTAGGTAAGAGGTAGTGACCATTGTGGATAGATGGGTGTAACAAAAAGTAATTGGAAGTCCTGTGAAACAGCTGGAGGAAATCAATCTGTTAGGGCTACCTTAAGCTCATTGGAGTTTTGGTTTAGAGATGTTACCAAATAAAGATACTTCTAACAACAAAAGTAAAATATATTCTTCTCTCTAAAGCTATGCAATTTTGATTTTTAAGATGCAATTTCATCAGCCTAAGCAAGAAAGGTATCTTATGCAAGTCTTGGATATGTTAGCAGGTTATTTGTGGCTCTTATTCTGGCAAGAAACTTTGAATGACAGTGGAGTTCCTGGTTGTGGGGAACTTGTAATGTTGTTAACATGGAAAGCTTAAGTTCTTTTTGCAATGGCATAGAATAACAATTATAATAAGGCCTATGTTGGTCACTTAAGAATTCACAGTAAAGTGCTGTTGTGTTACAGATAATTTCTTGATGCTGTATATATGGTGAAGCCAAAAAGGAGATTAGCATGACTGTCTATTAGACTCACTTCACAAATAGGAAGGAAAGGTGATGGAGTTCAGGTTGTATTTTCCAGCTCAGATCTGAGGTTGCCAACTTGCATTAGTAGTTTGTTACCTTTCTTTGCATTGCTGTTCATATTAAGGACCTTTTCTTACAAACCTGTCTTCTCTTCCTGGCTGGGGTTTTCTAACTTTATTTTAGCCGTCTTGAAAGTTATTGCTGAGTAAGGACTGTGAAAACAAAATCAACAGTAATTGAAACTGCTTACTCCCCATCTATCTGCTACTTCTGAAATAGCATTCAATGCATTTCTACAGATATTGTAGGAGATTTTGTACAAAATACAATTACACTTAAAATTATTATAGTAGTCATAAATCCTGCTCAAGTTCTCTTTTTCCACAAATACAGCATTTCTTTTTGTTTAGGTTTTGTAAGAGGTTAGCGGAGGTCTTTGACCTGAGCTTATGAAATGCTGTTATTCCAAGCAAGAAGGAGCTCGAGGGCTGTGTTTTTGACACCATAGCTTTCATCTAGTGTGTTTTTTTTTAAAGTGTATGCCTCAGAGAGGCAACATGCTTTTAAATGGATATGTTATTTCCTCTCTTTTGTTTGTTCTTGACTCAGTGTCTGTATATTTTACTTGTAATCATAATTTTTTTTTTGCAGAAATGCAATTTTTAAAAATTGTGAACGTGTCATAAACATGATACAAGTCTAAACCCTTGATTTGATGTTTCAAATGAAAGAACAGCATGCTTTTAATAGAGGACTCAAATTCAGGGTATTTTTATCAAGGCTGTGTCTATCGTTCTATGCAGTCTTCTGTAGTCCTTTTTATTTCCCATGAAAGTTAAACCATAAAGTTATAGGGAAGCCTGTGCATTACATAAATTTTGTTAAGAGAATGTCCTTCATTTTGTAGGGGTTCAACATGCAGAAGCTGAAAAATAGGAGTACTGTGGTTTAGGTAATAGAAATAATAGTGGTAGTCTGTAGTTGGACAAATGCATTCTGTTTTTCTTCCTTTGCTGCATTTGTCCTTTTTGTCTACAGCTCGAGATGCTTCTCTAATCACCTACCACTCTTATTCTGTTGCCCCATTACTTTTTGCATCTTAAATATGCTTCTTGCTGCTGCCCCGGACCTTTTCATTTGAGCTCAGTCTTACTCCATCAGTTTTGCCCATCATTTTTCCTTCCCCTCTTAAAAAGTCTCATTCGCTGCTTCTGTCTTTGCAAGGTCTCCTGGTTCAGCTCCTGCATCCCTGATGCTTGAGTCTGGCTATTTGGGTATGATTAGGATGGTATTAAGAAAAATAAAGATAGTCTTTCTAGTTTCTTTAGCATCAGAGAGATGACTGCAACAAGTCCTGCTGTGTTGCCATAGCAGTGGCTGAAGTATGCTCATTCATCTTGTGGGAATGCTGTATATGCTGTGTAGCAGTGGGATAGGAACTTCAAATTATTTGTGTGTGCTAAGCACGGATCAAGATTGTGGGGGGAAAATTAAATGCAACGACTAGCAAAGATTTACTGACTAAATACAAACCTTTTATTCCCCCCAGGTCTGTGACATGGCTGTGTTTGAAAGGGTTACGTGTGTGGAAATTATGTTCTTACTCTCCGTGACCCACTGCCAAATATTTGCACTTTGGTGGAAAGCATGAAAATGCTAGTGCTTCCAAGTGGCTAGAAAAAAGTACATTAAAAAAACAACCCTGTTCTAGGAAATGGCAGAGCCATTTTTGCTGACTTTGGTATGTAATGCTATCCCTTCCAGCTGCAAAAGTATGCATGTGACTAAGGAGCCTGAACAGCAGAAGGCAAGGTCCTGAGTTTAAGCTGATTGGAATTAGTTGCTTGAACCATGTGCACTTTGAAAATAGTACCTAATGAGTTCCTGTTATTTGTAAATTTCAATTTCACTCAGTTTAGTCACAGACTACTATGAAGAAACACCAAAGTGCTGAATTCTAGATTTTGTGAGAGTGTGTTATGTACATTATTTTCTCTTTAACATTTTTTGTATTATGATAATTACTACAGTATTTCAGTGGTTTTTTGTCAGGATATGAAATGTTGTGACTTAGCCAGTGGCAAACACACGTTCTTCCCACAGGGGTGGTTGTGGTGTAGTGCTTCTTCTGTTGAGCGTCTTATCATACACGTGCATGCACAGGAGAGACAGCAGCACAGTGCACATTGCTTTCTCTTCAAAATACTGGCTTGGAAAGAAAAATAAGGTGGGCTTTTAATTTCTGTGAATACATATTTCATCACCTTGTATCAGTCTTTAAAAGGTTTTATTCATCCTGACTTCTGTATAAATGAAACTGTTTTTTCCCAAGGGACTTAAACTACAGTTCCAATGAATGTTTCCTCCTTATGGCTGTTATGAGCCCAGCTGTGCACTTCTGTAAAGATTATGTCTGGAATTGACTTGTATAATCCAGAACATGTTTGGGAAGCAGTGTTATCTGTGCAGACTTATTGAGGAATTACCCTCCAAGATTGCCTTAGTTTAGCATGTAGGGAAGCTGCACACCTTTGCCCTTTTGCATTGTCAAGAGCTGACAGAGGCTTGAGTAACATAATTTGTCCTCTAGCAGAACAGGAAAGAGTTTTCTCACAGACTTGAGAAGTGTCACTAAAGAGGCAGCTGGGACATAAGCATAATTTTATATTACAGATTAGATTGATCAGCTGGGAGCATATACTTTGAATCAAATGAAGCTGCATTGTGACAACTAACTCCCCTAAGTGCCTTTTTTTGTTTTTATTCTGTTCCTTGCTGACTGGTAAGTTTAGCTTTATCTACTTTTTTGGTCTGCAAATTGAATTTACCTAAACACAGGGCCATCTTGGTTGTCAGTGGTCACCCTGAAACACACTGATAGTATAGAGGTGCCACATAGTTATACTTTGACATGTAATGCCACATGGTCTTATGAGCTAACCTCACTGCTGCTGCCAGATACTGAAAATCTGCTGGGATAGTTGATGTACAGTGGCTTGTGTACTTCAGCAGATTTCTCCACAGTTTATTATCGCCTTTAAAACAAGTTCAGGAGAGACCCTAAACTTCTGCTATCCATTCTACCTTTTTACACTGTCCAGTAAACAGAAGTGTTTTGCTTGCAAAACTCTACAGTTCAGTCTGATTTGTAGCAGCACTTCAACACCCAACATTCTGTAAAAGACATGGTGTCCTCACAGTTTGTAGAATATTCTCAAATATGTGAGGTCTTATTAAATGGCATTTTTCTTACTACTCTTATTTTTTTGCTTAAGTCTTGCAGGTACTCTTTTGTTAAACTTCATTGAGGAGCACTGGCTATTCCACTGATTTGACAAGATCTGTACTGCAGGTTTTTGAAACAGTTTATAAGCATTATATATAGGAAGGAGATTACCTTGTGTGTGTGTGTCCACTGTAAGGGTCTTTCTTAAAACTCTTGATTTTCTGCATGGTCAGATAGGTTACTGTGGGATAGTCACTGCACCTGAATCACTGCAGCAGTTCTCAAGCCCATTTTGATGGAGTTGTGCCTGCCTTCCCTGTTTAGGAGGCAGTTTATGGTGTTGTCCTGTCCGGTGCTGTCTGGACATGAGTGAGTGTTTGCAGCTGCTGTTTGTGTTGTTATTGTTGGTTGGGCCACAAAAAATGAACACATTGATTCTAGTAGGTACATAGCTGTAGCCACAGCATCTGTAATTGAGGTATACTTGTCAGTATCTTGCTGCTGGATTGTGGAAAGTCTGAGGATAATATCCACTGTGTTGCTTTGGGTGGGGGTGGCTTTTTTGGGTTTTTTTGTGTAGGGAGGGAGAAGAGCAACAGACAGCAGTGTGCTGTTTGGTATGGTATAGTTCTAGCCATTTGGCTTTGGTAGTTTTCACCTGTGACTTTACCTTGCATTTTCATGGACCTGGCAGCTGATCTAGCTAGGTATTGCTGTGTCCTTGAAGGGGGTGCAGTTTGACAACAAAATCTGAGCTTTTTTTTGCACCTTACTGCTGTCAAAAGGGGCAATGCCTTTTTATGTCTTCCCTGCCTCATTCTGTCACTTGCAATGTCTTTGGACCCCTATGGCTCTTAGTGAGTCTGCTCACCATCACTAGTGGTGAGAAACATAGCTGCTTCTTTGGGTGGCAGCAAGCTGTCAGCTCTCTTGGGTAATTGCATCCTTAGAGGGTCTGGAAAGAGTCTTTAAATCAGCAGTATGTCCTTGCCTGAATAGCAGTGATTCTTTCCAAGACACTGGATCTACATGAATAGGCTTAAACCAGCTATAGAAAAAGATTTCTCTCTTTATTCCCCAAGGCAGAGCACTGGTCTTTCTTTCTCTTCATCTTTGTTGGTTCTATTGGATTTGATTTGGGAATGCAGACAAGGTGCAATTTGAGCTTACAAAGAGTAAAGACCCTTTTTAAAAGCTTGCTTTTGAGTGCCACTGTAGGTTCTATTCTCACTAATGTGCTGGACCAAGAGATTTTACTCAAAGGAGAAAATCCAGAAGTGCTTCCAGATTCTCAATGTAGCCCTCATTTATTGAAGGGCAAACAACATTACTCAACTGTCACTTGAAGCAAGTCTACCTTCCAGGCCCTTCTGACAAATCAGATGTTTTTCCAAATAAAAAATAAAACAACTGTGAAGGTGCTTGATGTACTTAGACAAATACCCAGTAATGTGGTTTTTTTCCTATTCTGTTTTTTGGTGCATGTGTTACGTTAGACATAGTGATACAAGTAGGTCAAAAGCTTTTCAAATGTTCAACTGCTCTTGGAAATTATAAGTATTTTCTCAGCCCATCTCTTAGACAGCATACAAGTTCTGGCAAAATGTTTAAAATTTTTCATCAGCAGCTGGACGTGTTCCCAGTAATGGTCCAGAGATTAGGATGAGCCCATATGAGGAACTTCAGAGGATACATGTTCTGTCATTAACTACTAAAACTACAATAACAAAAACCACCACCAACAAAAATCTGGTTTTGTGAATGTGACTGCTTGTTGAGGTTTGTTTTCTTTAAAAACATGTTTGCTGAGGGAGTGGCTTAAACATCTTTTCCAGGTTTCTTAATGACCATGAAAATTAATAGGGAGAAACAGAGTCCTTCCTACTACTGCCCAAGAATTTGATGGGACTAAATGGTGTTATTCTTGTTAATTAAGCAAATAAATTCTGTGGACTAAATATGTGTCTGACTGTTGTTTCATAACTGAAACTGATTGTTCCTTGAGTTATGAAAAAATCAAAATACAACTAAGAGTCCCCCAAATCCTTTTTAAAGTAAAATATTTTTAATAGTAACAGAACAGTCTAAGTTAATGGTACTCTGTTAGTGCAACATGTATCTAAAAAGCTGAAAGTTTGATTACAAATGTTTCTTGAGTTAAGTCTGTTGCAGAAATGAGTAAGTGCAAAATGATGTCCAAGATAGCTTTCTCACTGGAGACTTCATTGCGTGTGTTCTTGATTTCCATCCCCCTTTCCAGCTGAACTGGGGTACTTGTGTGTAGACAAGTCTCTAGACTGTTAGTGTGGTTGAGGAAGAGTGTATTTAGTTGTTGCATTATATTTACAGGGTATAAAGAATGCTTGTAAAGACTTTGTTTTGTAGTTAGGCAAAAAGGAGGCATGTGCTAATTTCATGCGTCGCTTATAACTAGGCTTCTGTAATTTTTTTAATCCAATGCTTTTTCTATGTCTATTTAAGATTATAACATAATAGATCCATTGAGAAATTAAGAGGCATGACTTTGAAAAGACCAAGTCTTTTCTTTCCACATGCACAATGAATTAGTGTTGAAATACATCTGTATTTTTAGGTTGTGAGTTGTATGAAGTAGTTTGTGTGAATCACAATAGTTGTACTTTTATGATATAGGAAATAGTTTAATGTGTGCATGGTACTTAGTCTGCTTTATGGAGTTGTTTAAATTCTTCATGAAGCTGAGTTCCTCAGACGGAGAGGGACAAATTTGTTACCACAATCTACAGTCAACTCTCTTTAAGAACTTTTGTTGGCAGAAACATTCCATGAAAACAAGAACAGGAATTTAATTTCCTTGGAAGAGTAGCCTGGAAACGTAAACATTTAAGGGAGCAGGGAAATGAGGTAGTGTTGTGTACCTGTGCTAGTGTTTCTGATCACTCTTCTCAGTTTAATATACTAGAATACCCGTGTCTTTATGTCAAATATGAAATAAAGTAAGATATTTCTCTTAGAAAGTAATTCCATTGAGAATGTCCAAGCACCAGAAAAATACCATCTTAGCTGTGATGTTGTCTTTAGGCGTTCTTAGGAAGGATTCTCTAGAGTTTGGAGAGGGGTGAGGTTTCTTGGTGGGGTTTTTTGGTTGGATTTTTATTGGGTTTTTTTGTTGTTGTTGTTGTTTTTTTGTTGTTTGTCAGCACAGAATTCACAGAATCACTGGGTTGAAGGAGACATTCAAGATCATCAAGTTCAAACCATGTGCTAACACCTCAACTAAACCATGGCACTGAGTGCCACATCCAGTCTTTGTTTTAACACATCCAGGGATGGTGACTACACCACCTCCCAGGGCAGGCCATTCCAGTACCTTATCACCCTTTCTGTAAAAAACTTCTTCCTAATATCCAACCTATATTTCCCTTGATGCAGCTTGAGACTGTGTCCTCTGGTTCTGTCAGTTGCTGTCTGGTGAAAGAGACCAACCCCCAGCTGACCACAGCCACCTTTCAGGGAGTTGTAGAGTGATAAGGTCACCCCTGAGTCTCCTTTTCTCCAGGCTAAACACCCCCAGCTCCCTCAGTCGCTCCTCACAGGGTTTGTGTTCCCAGCCCCTCTCCAGCCTCGTTGCCTCCTCTGGACGTGCTCAAGCTCTCAATGTCCTTCCCAAACTGAGGGGCCAGAACTGGACACAGCACTCACGGTGTGGCCTCACCAGTGCCAGTACAGGGGGAGGATGACCTCCCTGCTCCTGCTGGCCACACTGTTCCTGACACAGGCCAGGATGCCACTGGCCCTCTTGGCCACCAGGGCACACTGCTGGCTCATGTCCGGTCAGCTGTCACCAGCACCCCCAGGTCCCTTTCTGCCTGGCCACTGTCCAGCCACACCGTCTCCAGCCTGGAGCATTGCAGAGGGTTACTGTGGCCAAAGTGCAGGACTTGGCGCTTGGCCTTATTAACCTGCATCTTACTGGACTCTGCCCATCCATCCAACCATTCCAGGTCTCTCTGCAGAGCCATCCTACCTTTCAACAGATCAATACACAATCCCAGCTTAGTGCCGTCTGCAAATTTACTAATGAAAGACTCAATCCCCTCATCCATGTCATCAATAAAGGTATTGAACAGAACTGGCCCCAGCACAGACCTCTGAGGGACACCCCTGGTGACAGGCCACCAGCTGGATGCAGCACCATTCACCACCCCTGTCTGGGCCCGGCCATCCAGCCAGTTCCTAACCCAGCACAGAGAACTCCTGTCCGAGCCATGAGCTCCAGCTTTTCCAGGAGTGTGCTGAGGGAGACAGTGTCAAAGGCATAAACATAGTATAGTGTTTGTTGCTGTCTTATCACATTTTGGGAAAAATAACTATTCTATTTTTTATGCTGTTTGCTCTTTCTAAACGACCATGTTTTCTTTTACTAATTCTGCTTTTAATCATATAAATGTAGTAACAGTCCAGTGTTAACTCTTCTGCTATTCTAATGCCTGTGATGCCCCTTTTAAAATAGTGGAGAAAACAGTCTTTTCAAAGTTAATTTGTTAAATAGTGTGTACATTTTGATTATATCTTTTACTTTATTCATAAAAATTTCAGTAGTATTAAATTCCTCTGCTGTGTTGTGCAAAATGCAATGTCAAACTGATGAAGTTGTGCTGTGCAAAGTGATCTGGGAAATGCATTAGCAGCACTCAGTATCTGTTTAAATAATAGGATTGTGAGAAGAATGGGGTAACACCACATAAATGTTTTTGGTTGCTGCATATCTTGGATTACTGATATTCTGTCAGAATTTTAGGATTTCTGTTTTTCTAATTATAAGTGTGTCAGAATTTATGGGATGTCTATGTCTAGAAAGAGTACAATGGAGTAAAAGGTTACTTTGTCTGAGGAAAAACAAATTTGAAGAGCTTCTGTGTTCTGTTTCTGCAATCTGTTTTAGTGAATTCCTGACCTGTGTTATAATAAGTGTGAACTCAAAAGCTACTCCTTAATTTGGTATCTAGGTTGTGTCTATTTAAATAATTTTCTGTGGATTTATGCAGAGAGCAGAATTCTTGGTCTTGTCTTGCAACTGACAGCTATGAGGTGTCCTGGGACTGCTGGGGTTGAAACATGTTTGAGTACAGCTTGTGGAATTTTCGGCTCCTGTAAAGCATTGCTGAGGTGATGTTTGAATGATGTGATGAAGAGGGGATGTTCTTATATTCTGTGTATAAAATCATCTATACTGCACACTACTGCATGATATACACTTTCTGGGGCCAAAGCCACTTGTGCAAATCAGAGCAAAAGCAACAGAACACAATCTCCTAAATTCAAATGTGGTTTTCATGGTCTTACCTGTCCTAATTTCACACAGATTTTGCTTGTTGAAGACATGACATTTTAAAGGAGCAGCTTGACTTGGGTTGGGTTTCCTTTTGCTTAGCTTGCAACGGTGGAGGTCTGGACAATGGTTGTTCTGCCAGCTGAACTTGCCTATAGCTTACAGCATTGGCTGCAATTTGGTCAGTGTTAGTATTAGTGCTGGTAACCAGCCTGCAGTTGATGCCATATATTGGTGATATCTTTGGAAATAATTTTAGATATAAAAATGCAATATGGGAATATTGAAGCCAGTTTGAATTCTAATTGCAGATTTCTAATTAGTTTCACAGTTTTGACCATTTCTTTAGCAAACTGCCTGTGTTTTCATACTCATAGATCTGACTCCTGATTTCTTGGGTTGACTAAGAAAATGAGAAGTATATGTGATGGGAATGTGCAGCAGAGTTGCTTTTCTTAGTATAAAGAAATAATCATTAAAACACTTCTGCTGCCAATATCAAGCAATAAAGACTTGATCTGAAGAAAAGTCTGCAGAAGCAAATTCTGTGTCTCTCTCTTCTGGATGTTGTGGTGGCAAAGGAAAAGTATTGTAGTTTCTGAGTGAAATAGGAGGAAGTTTAGTTGAGGAACGCGATTGTGGCAGTTTCAGCTCTGTCCCACTGCTTAGTCTAGCAAAGGTGTCGAACCTCAGCTGATTTGCTTCAGGTTTGAATGTTTAAGTAGCAGACATTGGTAATCTCTGATTTCTTCAATGTCTTCTGAAGTTTTAGTTTGTCCTTTTAAATACTAATCATTTTTAAAGCTTCATAAAGTTTTTAAGAAATCTGTTGTTCCTCTGAGGCTTGGGTTGGAGTTTTAGGTATACATACTGTCTCTGCTGTGACTACAGGAGTTTTGAAATGCAGGAGATTCAGTCCTTGGTATAGGTATTCTTTTTCAAGTGTGCTTCATTCTACATGTATTAAGTAAGCTTCCAAAGAACATATACTTTTCTTATGTAGGGTCAAATTCTTTCAACTTTTGTGATGTGGATCATTGGGATGTACTTCATCTGAGCTATCTCTTTCACAGAGCAGTTAAAAAGTGCATCCCCATTCATGGTACTGCACTGCACTTGTGCTTGTGATCTGTCCCTTGTTTGATATAAATTTCTCTACATGTTTTACTGAGTGCAAATAATTTGAATTATTTCCTTCTTGCTTTTGTCATACAAATATAAGCTGCTTTCATTTTTCTCACTTGCCATTACTAGGGTGACTCTAGGTTTGTAAAACAACCAACTCTTCTGGTGCTAGAGTGTTTAAAGTTTGTTGCTTCAACTATTTGCATAGGGCAGTTTGCAGGTGTTAGTTACTGCAGTGTTGCATGGGGTTGTTTGCATGGAAACTTAGCAATATGTTGCATTTTTAAAAATAAAAGCACCAGTGGTAGTCTTAAAACACTGCAAAACTCATCTGTTGAACAAAAGCAAATTTTGAAATTGGAAATATCAGTTGCTAGACAGCAATAATGATACTCATAAATTGTAAACAATCTCTTAATTTCTAGTACCATGTATTTCTACTCTACAATGGAGAATACTCTCAATTTTTTAAAATTTCAAGTTGCAATCTAAATGAACTGTGTCTGTGTTTTCCAGACTACATTTTGTAAGATGAAGAACAGAAAGCAATGTATTCAAGATACTGAGGATCAGACGCATGAAGGCATGGAAGGTAAAATTTGTGTGTGTGAAAAGATTGAAGCATATTATTCAGGTTGAAGCTGTGAAGGTCTGATTTTTTTCATTTGCTCTCTCAATTAGTATGCTGCTTGTTTTGAAAGAAGTTGTGTAAATATAACCACTCTCTCATAATATTTGGCGTTGGCCTGTGAGGTCCCCAAATAATTTCCTGCCTCTTCTCTTGTTGTTACTTGTTAACTTCTAGTAGCAAAACAAAATGTTGATAGCAATTGCTATTCAGAGAAAATGATTATTCAGCGTAAAATTCTATGAAGAAGAGTTCATACTTTTTTCATTCTGAAAACACTTTCCAACTCTAACAAAATCAGGAGCATTTTTTATTTAATGTACATAATTAGGTAAATATTTGAAGACATTCAGATTAAGATAATTTTAAGACAGAAATGCTAAAGTAAAGTTAGACCATATGTATATAAGATAATATAGAATATGCTGGTGTAATTTAAATCATGGAGAGAGTACAAACACGCAAGGAGGAAGAGCATAGGAGAATTATTTCTAAATGACTACATAACCAAGAGGAAACACTGTGATACCTGCTTTATTGAAATATCCCTGTAATTAACTTTGTTTTGATGGCAAAGACTGGTACAGTAGTCTGTGAAACAAGTTGCTTAGCTTTCTTCATCTGAAACACAGTTTTCTGTAGTTACAAGCAAGTTGAATTCAAGTTTTCAGGTCTAATGCAGCCAAGAAGCTGGCCAGAGGAGTACTTGAAAGAATTCTTATTTCTCTATTATTCAAATCTAGAAGGACTTTGTTTCAAAAACTGTCAAAACTTCTCTAAGTGTCACTGTTAATAATACCAGGTGAAGAAAATGAGGAAAGCTGTTCCTGTTCTACGTTGTTGTATGATGGCAACACGTGCCCCATCTGTCTGAACTGCCTTCTAGAGCAAGAGGTTGGGTTTCCTGAGAGCTGCAGTCATACCTTCTGCATGACTTGTATTCTTAAATGGGCTGAGGTAAGACCGAGCACCAAGGTGTGCTTTTGTTTTTCAGTGAAATCTATTGCATCTAATACCTACAGATAAATTTTTTCTAAGTTGTAGACTTTGGCTTTGCACAGAAGTATGCAGTGACCAATTTGTAAATAGATTTTGGAAAACTTTGTTCTTAATGCGATAAAGTATTTTGAGTTTTCTTTCACTAGACAATCTTGCTTACTCTAGTTATTGGTTGCTAGAGATTAGGGATAAGTAAACAGGATGGTGTTGTCTGTTTGGAAGATCAGACAGTATTATATACATGATATAATACTGCGTTGTTGTTAGCTTAATTTTACTTTGTGATAACCCTTAGGCTATTTGTCATAGTGTCAGCTCAGGGCTGGGACCAATATGTATCCATGTTAGTCTACAAAATGAGTGATACAACCTTAGTTTTCTACCTGTAGAGAGAATTCAGCTAAAAGCTTTACTGCTGTTCTAAAAAAAAAATCATTTTAATGAGGACTGGTTTTTGTTCTATGTCAGTAATTTACTAGATAGTTCTGGAACATTAAACAAAAATGACTTGTTGAAGAAATCCTTGATGACCTTGTTCTGTTTAGTCTGTTTTCCCTCAGCTATGTTATGCAATCATTGCATTCAGTCTGGTGTCTTTACCTTTCCTGTAACTTTTTCAATTATCAGTATAAAACACCAAATTAATATTGCTTTTTACTGGGATGAGTGGGGGTTTCTGCCTTTTGCCCTGCTTCTATGGACTTCAATTTGTTTGTCACTTTAGTGAGATTGCTGTTTGGTTTCTTTGCACTGTTTGGTTTCTTTCATTCTTTTGAAGTAAAGTATGATTTTGATTGCAGTATTCCCTTTAGAACATTGGTATTATTTGGTTGGTGTGTATATATGCAATATACTTATTCTTGTTATGTTTTAACTTTAATATTTGTGCTATTTATTACTGAAAGCCAGTGGTAACACAATTTTCGGAAGAATTTATATGAACTTCAGAGTATTAAAAAAAAAGGTTATTACATTAAAATTGCGTAGATTTACAAATCAGATAATAAACAAAGTTTCCTGTTGCCAGATTTTCTGTTTTGCATTCAATTCAGTGAAGCAATTTGATTTGTAAGGGAAAAGGAAATTCTCACCTGTAATTTTACCCTGAGTGACTAAGCTGGTTGCTATAATGACAGCTGAAAAGCATTAAACAGTGACATGCCCAGGGAAGCAGTGCAGTATATTGGCTTGCTGCTGGATTCGAGTTTATTCTCATTGTCTAAGAGATGCTTTTAAGCCCAACGAGCAAGAGAAATTTTCTTGTTCTAAAAGGGCAGGTGAGTGATATGACATTTTTCTTGTCATGTCTTTTTTTTTTTTTTTTTTCTTGTGGTCTGAGGTGCTATTCAAATAGAATAAAAGCAACTTCTCTTAAAAGTTGACAGGTAAAGTAGATGTGATGCCATAAAAAAGATGTGGGGGAGTTTCTAAAGCTACATAAGGCTGCTGCTGCTTTTCATTAGTGACATCAGATAGGCAAAACCAGCCAGGCTTCCTTTTCTGAGGTTACCTGACAGCCAGGCCTGTTGAGTTCATGGAACTCCACTGCCTAATTTAGTAGTTTTAATTAAAAGTAAAGTGACAAAATAAGTGTTGAAGCCTGGGTGGCAGCTCAGAGGCTTCAGCTGTGAGAAGCAGGTGAGGTTCTATAGATTTGAATGATAGAAAAATATTATAAGCATGTCACCATTTAAAACATACTGATGCTGTGTGCTTTTTGCCTGTTACTGATATTTAGTAACTGAATGTGTTCTTTTTTGAGTAGTGTTGCATAAGGGTTAGTTTTTTCTGGTTCCTTGATCATAAACATAATTTAATTCATTCTGAGTAATGAAGATATAAAAAAGATACAAAAATTACCTGCTGCTTAAAAAATAGACTGCCTGATTCTGGGTAAAGATTAAGTATTTTTTAGGAATATAAACAAATTGCTTTTAGAAATGATATTTTCTTCTTTAAGTGCTGGAGAAAAACAAAATTGAGACTAAAATTGTTGAATTATGTCTTAATAAAAACCCCTGACTAATATTCACATTATCTGACATGTTCTGTTGTGTATCTTCAGTTCTGCTCCATACACTTAGAGGCTTTGCCAGCAGTCTGTGTTCAAATTGGGTATTTATTTTATTTTTCTGTATAGCATCTGGACTACAAAATATAACAGGACAAGCTGCTTCTTTAAACTGTTCTTTTCAAATTGTACATAATCATTATTCTCCTGAGAGTTTATGGCTTTTTTATATAACTGTGTAGACTCCAATCAAAACCAGGGTAGTTTAGGCAAAAGATTAGAGTTTAACTGTTCTGCTCCCCTCTTCAGTCTACAGGAGATTTTTAACATGACAACTGCAGTAAAGTGTCCTGTACCATCAGATCTTCTGTCTGAAAGCAGCAGTTATAACACTTTGAACAGCTTACTTTTTAAGAAGTGAGAGAATACAGATTTTAAAAAAGCACTTAAAAGCAATAAAAAAGCAATGTATAAAAATTGCCTTTATTCCAAAAGGTAAAGAGAGGTAGGAAACTTGCTGCAGAACAGGTCTAATACATTAGATCCTGTTGGCTAAATCCGAACATTTCGTTTCAGAATTAAATAGCATTACAGTTGAGTCAGTGCTATATTTTCTTTCCCTTCAAAGAAAGATGTCTAAAGCCTAAAAGAAAAGTGAGGGACGGACCAGGAATCCCCACAAAGGAGTTAATCTTCAGAGTAACTTTTTAATAAGTCCCTTGAATTGTTCTGCTCTCTTTGGCTGTGTTAATTGTGGCATTTGAGAGCATTGCTATGCACAAAATCAGTTGCCTATACTATTAAATTCTTCTATACTATTAGAATGTTGACTTGTGTGCTTTTGGCCATGCTAACTAGCGCTCTCCCAGTCACTGCCGGGGGCTGTTCTCAGTAGGCACACGAAGATTAACATAAATGTTTGTCATCCTGTGTCAGCTGTCAACCACTTCTGTAAACCAACATGGTGTAATTTATTAATGAAGGCTCTCAAGCTTGAGGCTTTGTATTTCAGTGAGTTTGTGCTGGAAGATCATAAAAAAGTAGAAGGTGCTAAATCAGGAGCTGAGGTTACTGGACACACCCTTCAGTGGGAATGTAGAAGGACAGTGTAAGTGAAGGGTTGCTTTCAGTGTAAAGAGCATGCATGTGGTAGCATTATTCTGACCACATAAAAAAAGGGGGGAGGGTGTAGCAAACAACAAAAACCCCCTGTCTAGAGTCTTTAAATACCACCAGTAATGTCGTGTTACACCAAAGGAAGCAATTACATTAATATGTTTCTGTCATCTGTAATACTATTAATATATTTAAACTACTTGGATCAAAACTAATTTTTTAAACTTTTTTTTCTGATAAACTTGTATTTTGTATTTTCATTGGTAAGCACATGTTTTAGTTTATAATAATTGGTTCTGAAAGGATTTAAGTGAAACTGATACAAAGAAAAGTTGACTAAGCATCTGTGGCAAGCATGCACAAAGTAGTTAACACCACCTCAGCTAAGACAACTGCTTTAGCAGCTGTGGTGTCGTGCCTGTATGCATTAGAGAAAAATCTCTTTGTTTTTCTATTTGATTCAAAGAAAACAATCTTAGAAACAATAAATATTTACTTTAGTGTAGGCTTTTTAACTTCCTTTCTGTTCTTCAGAGTGCTAAGAAATCTACTGGAGATTTATATATCTGTTCTTCTATTATTTCTCTTATGAACTGTCATGAGAGATGAGTGTTGAAGAAAAGATTCAGTGTGTTGTCTGCATTATTACAATGTTTGTGTAACAGACATTGATTCCAGAGACCCTCACCTACCAAGCTTATTTATCTCATGCTCTGGTCCTGGTTTCCTGCATTATTTTTTCCCCATCTGGAGAATTTGAAAGTGGAGTATGTACAGTCATAAATTCTCCAAAGCCTTGGGGCATATTCAGGTGGGCCCTGTACAGGATCTGTGGTTGACTAAATAACACTAAGCAGTTGGCACAAAGAGCTGTCTTGCAGTATGTTTCTAGTGGATGTTCTTAGGTGTTTTATTCATAGATTTTGATGTTCAGTTCTTAGAGTAGTCGCTGTTCATACAAGGTTTGGGTTATTGTGTATGTGGATTATACTACTGCGCATGTATATTCTTCTGAGGTTAAGGAGAGTTACCTGTATGATAACTGGGATTCTTAATGTGTTTTCTCATCTTTCTGATCTGGATTCTTTTTTTCTGAAGGCTATAAGAAGGAATCAGCTTAAGTGGTAACAACATTCACAGAGATCTTCAGTAAAGAGAATTACAGGCAAGATTTAAGATGACACTAATGAACGAAACATAGATTGTGTTCAAAGAAACACAACCTAAAACCCCAAAGATAACAGTGGAAAAAACCTTATTGTTCAAGCATACACAAAGTGATGTATACATAGACAGTTCATCTGGGAACTGATGTTCAGAAAGACTGTATTAATCAAATTGTTTTGGGAAGTGTAGATTTTAAATACCTTTTTGCAAATTACATGTTTGCTTTGTAGTATACAGTTGTTCTTGGCTGTTTACCCACTTACGCAGGGGGATTGGGCAAGATGACTTCCAGAGATCTCTTCCAACCTCAGCCACTTTGTGATTTTGCAAGAACATTTGTGTAGCAACTTATGAGTGTTAATGCTGTTGAAGGCCAGTGCAAAAGTCTGAGTGGTTTTCATTTTACTCCAGTTCTTCCAATAGTGTCAATACAATTAAACTTAATTTGTCAACACTTTATGGCAATTTTGAATTGGAACTTAAGAACTGGCCAGCTGTGTTGTAGGTAGAGAGGAGAGCTGTTTAGATTTGTAACTAAGTGGTCTACTGATTAGCTGTTAAAACTGTAATCTGTTCTTTTGCACTCTGTATCATTACTATCAGTGATTTTTCTCTCCAAAAAAGACTCATCTGAAATAGTGCTTTCTTAAAGTATAACTATAAAACTTTTAAATGTACTTACTTTTTGAAAGTAGACTGAAAAAAAGGTAATGGTAAGTTTTTTGCATGCTTCTAGAAAATAGTGCATTTTCTGGTGTCTTCCTACTTTCATTAAAATGTGGAGCGGGTGTTTCGCACTACATGTGGTGTAATGGTCTCCCTGTTCACTGAAGCTGGAGGTGTTACTGTGGGCTTTTTGCTGTACTGTTATTACAAGGTGAAGTGAAATATACAGACATTGCTTTAACAGTCTAAATCTCACTTTAAGTCTGAATTTATTTAGGAGAATCTGGTATTATTTGTGTTTAACAGATTATCTAAGAGTGCAGGATCACGTTTCTTTTTGTATCAGCTTTTCAATACAAAATTTGGAGAACAGACTTTATTATGAGCCACTTGAAGAAAACAAAATTGGTGGAGGGATTTACTGCAGCAACTTGAATTCTGTACTTGCATCTTGTTACTGCTTGTTATGAAACCTCTTAACATGGAACTTGATGAGATGGGGGTATCTGTCAAAGTTGTTTTATCAGCCAAATATGTTTTAGGGTTAGCTTGCACCTGTTGGTATAGCTTTCTGAAAATTCCTGGCTGGAATATAGTAACTGCTTCATCCTTTTGCCTGCCTCACTTAGTTCAAATGCTGTTTGAAGTGATGCAGTTAAAACTGGGGACTATTGCTCCTTGAGTTTAGAGAGCCCAGTTCTGTGTCACTCTAGCAGTTACAGGAATATGGAAATTAAGTTATGCCGGTGAAGCTAAAGTAAGATTTTTCTAGAGTGTCATAAAAAACAAATCAAATAGAATTTATTTTTTTAAAATCTGAAAATGAAACACATTGCCTGTGGATAACTTTCCAGGGCTTGCAGGTTTTTGTGAATGCTTATGTATTTTATGAAGCAAATTCTTCAGCTATCACAGGATGGGTGAAAGAATAAATCACTGTGGAGTTACCAGGTTTAACAGGAAAACTCTCAATAGTTTCATGTGGAGAATAAAACAATCAAAGATATTTTGAAGTGTGCTAAGCTACTAGTGTGTGATTTTCTAAAAAAAGAACTGTTTGGAAGCAAAGCAAGCAGGCCACAAATACCTGTGCTGAGGTTCTAATGATATTGATGTGCTGCATGTTCTGATTTTTAAAGCTATGGTAAAGAAAGGTATTGTAACAATCTGTGGTTCTTCTAAGGTTTTGATGCATTTCACATACCTTCTCCCTTGTGCACAATAAAAGTGGTAGCTGTGCCTCAGACTTGCTCCATCTCAACATCTTCTTTCTTGTTTTAAATATTCTTTATCAAAAAGTACAGTGTACATTCTCTATTACTTACAATGCTCCCTGAATGGAAACCTCAGAAGAGTGGAATTGCTAACCTGCCTTTGATGAAAGAAGACTCAACACCTTTGTTACCTGAACCGGGTTCTCAAAAAACAAGAGAGATGAGTTAAAGGTCATCACTCCTCATAATTGCTACTTCTAATGAATGTTGACTTTTTCTACCTTTATTCCTTTCTGTAGCATATAAATCCTGTCTTGCTGTTGGGAAAAGGGACAGGGGAGGGAGGAACTTTGGGTTTTTTCTTCCATTTTTTCCAACATTTTAAAGGTTTGCTTTTATTTGTTAGCAGACAGGTGAGAACTGATGCATGTTTATAGACAGAAGTAACTTCTAGTTTCCCTCAGGGTACTCAAAACTGTACTCCACCTGGGGATGTACAACCAAATGTCCTGAGTTTATCAGAATTTCTCTAGTGATAATGTTGTCAGCTTACAGACAATGATAAGGCTACAAAAAGCAACTGAGTAGGGGTGGAAAGAGCAGCCACTGTTTCTGAGCATATCTGAACCTAATGGTAGTTTTTGACTCTTCCAGAATGTTTTCCTCCATTTTTACTACTGTATAAAACTGTATTAAGTTGTTAAACATTTGTTCAGAAGAATTGAACATCTTTCTAGTGAAGCAAAACCAGCTGTTATTTGGATTGCTGCTAGTAACACTTAGATTCTGTGATACTTTATTGCAATGAATAAACGGAACTTGCAGTGACTTAAACTTGGGAAGATAACTTGACATTCATGTGTAAATTTAATGTAGGAAGAGACTGTATTGGATAAACATTTCAGCTAAGGTAGATCCTGAAATGAGAATAAAAATGGCTAAGAAAAATAACTTCCTCCTACCTATCTTTTACAATCTGGCATATCTAAGAATGAAAGTATGTACCTTGATGTTTGCAGTGGATTCAGAAGCTGCAGTGCATTGCATGCTATCAAATATCCTGATGGAACATTGCACTACTGTGTTACTGTGGGTTAGCTGTACCTTGACTACAGGACAAGAACTGTCTTCATTATCTGAGTCCTTAGGGAACAGGCTTAATTACCCAATATGCTTTTCTTATCTGGGGCCATGACACTGCAGAGAACAATGGTATCCCCCAAAAGAGGAAGTTTTTAGTTAGGACAAAATACCAGAGCATCAAAGGGTAGGTGATGGCTTTAACTTACATTCTTGTTCAACAGCTTATTCCTGAAACTATCCTTGGGGATTTTTTTAAAATCAGTCTTATTTGGTTCTATCTACTTCAGTTGAAATCAGAAACTCAAAAACTTCCTGAATGCTCCATGTCTGGGGGCTGGTATGTGAAAATGAAGTTGAGCACTCCTTGAAATTGAGAAAAGAACAGAATTAACTGGAAAATTAGAAAGCCTGATGAAAAGACAGCAATGAAGTTCATGACTGGATTTTGGGGCAGAGTTCATATGCAGGTTTTTCCTAGCTGCTTATGTAATTCTAGTATGGCATCTTGCTTGCATAGATACCCTGTAGCTCTCTAAATTGCAGAAATTATATGCCTCTTCAGGGCATGCAGTTCCTGTACTGGATCTTGTTCAGTGAATGAATTAGGGCTGGAGACTGGGTGTGTGTTTTGGTTTTTTGTTTTGTTTTACAAGTGTTGAACTGAGCCATTGAAGGCCAGTGGAATTTAGGTGGGTGTGGAGGGTATAATGATGACAGAACCCCCAAACCAAATAAAGAACCACACCCCCACAGCAAACATGTCTGGAATTAAAAGGGATAAAGGGTTCTCTCATAGCAAAAGTTAATATCTAATGTGGATTTTTCTTAAAGCTGATTCACTACGTGATCCACTTACCTGGCACTTGAGTTGAAATTTCCCATTTCTGTGCTTAATAATGTGTTATTGTTCTGTGTGTGTGTGTTTTATCTGATGTAGTGCAGCCTCAATAAGAGAGCATTTAGGTGATCAGGGAAAAACAATAAATGGCTATTTCCATCAAACAGTAGGGTAAAATAGCCTTCAGTTCCCTTTTCTTGAAAATTGATTTGTAAAACTTTAGATGTACTACACGTGGGAATCTGTTGTCTGCTGACTGCAACAAAAGAGATGTGTTATAACCATTGTTTGCTTTTTGCATTACCAGTTTTATGTTTTGAGGGAGACACAATGCAGCTCACTTCCTGTTGAAAATAAAATGTTAGAACAATATGAAATGTAGAGGACATTTGCATATTGTTATGCTTTTCAGTGTGTTATCAACATTAATCTGGTAAAGCAGTGTACCAGCTACTAAGAAAAATTAGCTTTATCCCAGCCAAAATCGGGACACATTGGTATAAAATCAGTTACCTAAAAGGAATTAAAAGACCAGAAAATGAAGGTAACTTGATGTAAAATGCTTTAAATGCTTTTCCTTTTCTAAACACAACTTCTGGCTTATATTCTGGTTTCCTTTAGATTTTTCCTGAAAGAGCAATCTGCTCATATAAAACAAAATACTGAGTGTATGGATAATGTGTCCAAATGCATTCTTACTGTGAACAAATTGGGACTTTGTACGCTTCTGTAAGCTACTATAATAGTTAATAAAAGTTTAGAAAATTCCAGGGCTTCTCTTAACTCATTACCAAGTTTGTAATAAGAAAAATAATTTTTCAGACACAGGCTTCGTGTCCTATTGATCGCAGACCATTTCAAGCAGTGTGCAGGCTGGATGCACTGGATAACCAGATAAAGGTATGTTCCAGACTTATTTTCTTAAATAAGTCCCCTTGTAGGAATGTCCAAGTTCCTTTCCCGCAGCCTTTCATTCATATAAAATGAAATGTGTTGTGTTAAATAAGCTTTCTTAACAAAGTAATTGCTGTTTCAATGTTTCTATTACATATTTGAAGCTAGGAATTATTCTTAATTATTTTTTCAGAGCAAGTCTTTTACCATAGTAATAATAATCATAAAGCTGCTGTTGCTACTTTGTAGTATCTCTGAGCATTCATGATATATCCAAGAATAGAAGTATAGTAATTGGTCTCAAAGTGTTTTTTAAACTAGGTTTTGTAAACAACTGCTATACCAATTATCCTGCAATACTGACTTTTTTTTTTAGCTGAGGTGAATCTTCTGGGTTCACAGCCTCCAATTCCCAGACAAAAACGCAAGAGGATCAATTAATGTTAAATGTTGTTCAAACAAAATCTGAATTTTTTTTCAGTTCTAAATTCTTCTTAAAAATACTGATACAGAGATTAGTTTATCAAGTAGGAAAAAACCTCTTCTGATAGTTGATCTTGAAAATGCATATAGAAAGATCCTGGTAATTCCATGTTCAATTTGAAAATTTTGTGATGAAATTATGCTTATAAGTAGTTCATAAGCTGCTGGTCTTGCACTTCATGACATTTAGAAAACTTCCACTACTCATTTCTTGTACTTCTGGAGGCCCAGGCAGTCACCTGTAAAGGAGCCATGCTGCCAACTAGAGGTGCTTCCTTCTCATAGGAAACCATGCTTGTGTATTTTGTCTTCTTCATTTCTGAAGAATCAAGGAATTAGTTGAAATGGGATAAACTGAAGTTTACATTTGGAAAAGTGTAAAGGCTGTATCAAAATATAGTTTGAAAGATTGTCTGTTCACAGAATTGCAGTGTAAACAGGTGGGCAGAGAAAAATGTCCTTTCCTGAAAAAGAGCCACTGGAGCTGTAGGAATAGGTGGAATGTGTACCAAGATATGCAGACACAGTGGTCAGCATCATCAGTGGTGCTGTCAGGAGACTGGCAGCTTTCTTTGTGATATTCACAATTAACATGCTAATATGTTAGGAGGCTGCATGAAAAGCCAGATTTTGGGGGTGAGGAAATACAAAATTTCTAATGCAAACAATTGCAGTGTAGCCATTGAAGCAACTTCACAGTGTGAAATAAAAGTTGTATTACTCTCAGTGTTTTTGAAATGTGAAGAAAACCTCAGTCATTTTACTCTAGAAGAAAATTGTTTGTGTTTGAATTATGAGGAAGCATATTAATTTGAGTGGTAGTTCAGCATTTTCCCAAGGTGAATCTTGTGTATTCTGAACAAACAACTTAGTTTTAAAAACTTAGCTTATAGATTCTTAATGGAAACTAGTACATAGCTCTGAGACACTCGCTGTGGCAGTCGGAATGTTCAGGGCTTTTTTGTCCTGTGGTATGCATCTCAGGCATTGTCAATAGCATATCAAGGTGTAGGTTTTTCTATTTTATGGGGAAAAAATGAAATCTCCAAACTGTGAAGTCAAAGTCATGTCTACTTCAAAAGAAGTAAGATTTGAAATGTTTTCTAGTCCTTCTGTTTGAGTTTAATTTCTGTACAGACCTGAAGAGACTTTGTATGAATTTAAAGCCCAAGTGTCATGACATTCTAGATTGGGTTGATTCTATTTTACAACACAGGTTCAGGTTACAAAACAACTAAGGAGGAAGGAGGAAGAGGAAAACTGTGCCTGCAATAAGAAAACCTTCAGCCATGTGAAGATGAGAAGTTTTGTGAGGTTGGTCAGCCGTGTAATTTCAAGCGTTTGAATTGGAATATTCAAAAGAAATAAAATCAATTGGTTTTACATGTACAGCCTGAAAATTTTGTAAAATTATTTTTATTTTAAAATATGTTCGTTTTCATGAGTGGTACTTTAATTTTACTTTTATCATTGCTGTAATTCCCACTTAAATAGTTAAAATAGCAGGGAAGAAGTAAAGGGCAATGTATTTCTTGCATTGATCTCTGTGAAAGTTGCATTTTTCCAGCAATTCTGAAAAATTTTACATTCCTTTGAAGTATGGCTACATCAAATTCTAACAATATAAATATTGTTTTGTTTGTTTCTCTAAACAAAGATCCACTTTTCTTGCATATTATTATAAGCACTGGTGATGTTCCTCTTCTGTAAAACATAGTTGTAGTCAAGAACTGATTTTATTCTAGTAAGCTTGAGAGGGAACATTTCTGTTGTTATATAGAAATAACCTTTCTGTTTTAGTAAACATTATCTTGTAACATTTGCTGCATTGTATAAAGGGAAGCTGAGGATTACACAGATGAATTTTGCTAAATAGTGCTTATCTAAAGTCAGTGTTTATTGGAATGTATGAAAACTAGAGTTCTTGAAGTTTATTGTGAAGCAGACTTCATTACAGCAAAGATAACTGGAGGTAAATTACCTTTTTTAACTCATAGGAAAACAAGATTCACTATTCTGAATCAACACTGACTGATATTCTTAAAAGGAAGCAGGTTATAACATCTTTCACATGTTGCCATGAAATCAAACAAATCTCAGCATTCTGATTTAATACAGGATATTAACTTTTGTGCAAATTGGTTTCCTTTTTTTTTTTTCTAAGCGGTTTGAAGCACTATGGCTTTTGAAATACAAAAGATGATATTCATGATGCAAGTTCAGATTTTAATAGTAGTTAGAACTTGATTTATATGCAAAGAATAAAATTACCTTCAAATAGGAGAGGATTTTGTTTGGATGCCTAGAAACTGCTTTTTTAATGTCTTTTTTTGTTCTTGCAGAAGAGCTGTATGTCCAGACAGAGGGCCAGTAACAATAAAATTAAGCAGAATTGTGAAGAAAAAATACAGTAAGTTGGTATTTGCCAGAATTGCTGTGTTTTATTAAGGAACTCTAGAATATCTTTCTTGATGAGCCAATTTAATTTTTTTAAATTGCTTACATTTTTAGATAAAACTGAAATTCCAAGTAGTAGAAATGTGGAACTTCTAGAGCAGAATTGCAGTATGTGAAACTCCTGTTCTTATATTACTGGAAAACTGCCTCTTCAATTTCAGTCACAACTCAAATGGATGTGGTTTCAGCCTCAAGTAATTTTCTGCATCAGGCAGCTGGGGAACTGCTAATGACTAGCTTTTACTCGCAGGAGTTTTTTTTTGGTGAGAGTTCAAACACAAGCAACATTTAGCTGTGTTTTGAGATTGCTGTTCTTAGGGGTGTATTCAATAAAAGTTGTTTGATAAGTCTGTTCATAACTTAGGAAATAAAGAAAATAACTGAAGAGGTAAAAACTGCTTGGTATCTAAATAGCTATTGTAAAGGCGTGTGCATTTTCATTTTACTCAATTGTATGTAAACATTGTAAATGCACTCAAGATACACATTTTATTAACCTCCCATTGCATTAATGATTTTGATGAACAATCAAGAATATGTTAAAGTTAAGATGAAAGTTTTGTTCCTTGTTTCACAGGTAATATTTTGCATGACAAACAAAACAAGAAAGCTTTCTCTGTGAAGATAAACAAGGTTGGTTCTGAAAAGGAAACATTTGTAAATGCTTTCTTTTATTAGAACATTTTTAAGACTATCTTCCTGCCTTTTTTTGAGGTTAACTTCTCCAAAATTTGTTCATTTTGGTATGATTAAAACTTTTTTATTTTGCCTCTTTTTGTCTTGAAGTAATTAGAATATAGTGCCAGGTTATATGAGCTTCTTTCTCAGATTAAAATTAGTTTTGTGGTGGCAAATATTTTAATTTAGATTAGGCTGTTATATTATAAGATCCTGAACCCTGTTTTCATCCATCTCCTTTCATCCAAAGGAAGATGGTTTCGTCTTCCTTTGGGAAGATTTTAGCCAAGCACCATTATATGAAGGTTTTCATTATTTTCAATAAAATATATAGATGTAATCAACCAAGTAATTTATGTGAATCTGACATAGACATTATGGTTTGCATCAAATTGGGATTTTTTTAAATGTGACGTTTCTGTCAAGAAGGTTTCTGTTTCCAGGTTTCTTGTTTATAAATCTTGGCCTATAAACATGGGATCACCAGATGCCAGATTTATAAGGAGCTGTAAAGGCTCTCGTTTGATTTCTACCATCCCTCCTTTCAAAAATACTTTGTGTCTCTGAGACACAAGTTTTTGATCAGTGCTTTCTTACTCATAGTTGTAGCTGTAAATGAATGTGCAAGAAAAAGTTTTAGGCCATGAGTTTAATTCTGCAGTGTAAATGCTATAATTTGCCATCATTCTATCTTACCTGAAGTTTGAATATTTGGAGGAAAAGCTTTGTGTTGTTTCATGTAGTATGGGGCACATCCTGTGTATTTTCAGCAGCAGATGGCCTGAATTGTAACTTCTGTTTGGTGCTCATTACACCATAGTTGTCAAGGATATTGTTACCTCCAGTCTGCCCCTTCTAAGTCAGGTATTTGGAAATTTGGGTTCTGTTGCCCTGTAAACTTGGAGTACATTTCACTGCATTGATGGGGTTTTGAACTGGAAAGACAGGGTTTAACAGTAGATCAGCCACTAATGTGACTTCGTGGCTGGGGAATGCTTTCATTTTTAGTTTTACTGATTTATGGTGAAGTGTTTTATAGCATTAATGTCTCAAATAGTACCTGTAGCAAAAAAAAAGGTGCATAAGCAAAAGTAGAACCATTAAAAACCTTCAGGAGGAAGCACGAGACTCTTTTAATTTCTTTTAAATTTTGAACATTATCCAAGAAATGTTCAAAATTTAAAAGAAAGCCATGGTGTACTAGCAACTACTTCATAAGGATATTTGTGGAACATCTGGATAGCTCTTTTAATTGGAGGGAGAAAGGTTAATATTAAAAAATTATATTATTCTTAAAATAAAACTTAAACCAAACAATTTTTTAGGCAAAACTTTCAATTTTTGCACTGATAAAATAGAGCATTTTCCCTGCAGAAGCAGCTCTGTGTGCCAAAGTTTGATGGAGCATATGGATAATTTCTGCATATTGAGACATGCATTCTTATACATCCCACTCCAAAGTTTATTTTTCATTTTTCTGAATTAAAATTACAGGAGTATTCTAAATTCCTGTACTAAAATACCACCCTAGGGAATGAACAGGAAAGTTTTAGTCAGATTTGAGGTGGTATGAGCCCGTAAGGTGCTGTGACAAACATGGATCAGTGTAGGTATATATTAGTGTGGGAAGGTATCTGGAGGACTGTTGATGGTTTGTTGTTGGGGTTTGGTTTTTCCCCTGCAGCCGGTGCAGTGCCCAGAGCAGAGCTCCCTGCAAATGGCAGCGGCACACAGTGCATGGCTGGGCCTTGTTACCAGCGTAAATTGATGGTGCTGCTGGTATCGTTTGAAATACAAAGTGGGTTCTGAGTGTCGTGCCTCTGTGTGAGGGCTCAGTAACTAGACACACTAGACAATCTTCATGTTCCATAATCCTACCTGAGGGCAAAGGACAATCCCAGCTATCCTCGTTAGGTTTTCTTGTTATTTGAAACAAAATATTTGGTGAATTGCTGTGAAGGTGCTTGAGCTGTGCTTACTGTGGTGCATTAGGTAGCAGAATTGTGAAAGAGTGAGGATCAGGGTTATTTATTCATAATGTCTGTTTGGAGCATGAAGGATTTTGCTTTATATAAAATATGAAGTTTATCTGCAAAGAGCAGTTGTTGAAAACTTAGAGACTGAATAGAGAAAATTTGTTTGCTTTAACTGCAAATATCTACATATACCTATGGGGCTATTATGGTGTCTGCTTTTTATGAACTAAATTCTTGCTGACCTAATTTAATTTCAGTGTATCTTCATGTATTTTGTGTTAATTATTTTATTTTGGGTGTCTTTAATTCATAATTTATTTTTTGTGTAGCCCAGAAGACAGACCTGCTGGAATGAGCGCATGAGAACTAATTTCTTCAGCACACTTCTGGCTGGTGGTAGCAGTGAAGAATCCTTTTTTAACTGTAGAAATGACTGGTTAGTGTGTACTAGTGCTTCATATAAATTGATGGGTAACTGTATTGTGGATTCTGAACTTCCTTCTGCTCTTACCTGTATATATACTGCCTTGAAATCTTTTGAAGATTGGCAGAGTATTTATTCATTGAGAAAGAGCAGTTAAAGGACAAACACAAATATTTGAATATGAGTACTGTTAAGGGCACACCCCAATTTCTGTCATGTGTTCAGCATCAGAAGCACACACTTGAGTATTTTAACCTCATTGATTTCACAAGAGTTTTAATTTTAGTTCATGTTTAATTCCTTGCTGAATTGAAGCCTTGGATAGGAAAGGCTTAGCCCTGTTACTACAACAGCAGTTACCAAAAAAGTTAATGGTAAATATCCTGGTTTGTATCAGAAACAGTCTTCTTTGTTGTTGTTGTTTGATTCCAGGAGGAATACTTTAAACATCCATGAAGCAATTTTGCATTAAGCAAAATACTTAATTAAGCCTTTAACTTAAGAATGGATGTATAAATAAATTGTTCATTGAATAAATGGAAGAAAAAGAACAGTCTAAAAGAATGTTATTTGAATAATATGGCCTAATTAAAATAAAATGTACTATGTATGTTTTTGACAGTCTGTAAAAGATGAACTTTTTGCCATGCATGCAACAGAATTAATTAGTCAAGGATGCAAAGTTTCTCCATCCTTCAACTTTCCAACAGACACATTGCATCTCCTGTTTTCCATTCCATCTGCTTTATTTGTTTAGGACTTCTTTTGTGTTTGCTGAGACTGTATTTTTCCTCTAAGCAATAACCAGTGCATAGTTTATCATGACTGTTGAAAGTTCTAATACAGTTAAATTAAAGTAATTAGTAGGAGTAGTTACTGAAATACAAAATTATCATAGTGCAAAGTTACTTTTTATAACTTCTTGTATGAAATTTGTCTTTCAGTACAGAATTCACAGAAGTCAATTCAGGGATCAGACAGAAGAGACAAGAACTGGAATTGTCCTGTTCATCTCTGATTGCTAGAGTTGAAAGGTCTGTGTTTTGGACTCGTAGTGGATCTTTATACTTCACGTTTGGAGTTTGATTAATTCAAATTGGTCTTTAGATAGAATATTATTTTCATGAGACTATGTTTGCATTTAACTTGTTAATTTTTTTTGTATTTGCTGCTTGGTGATTTTATGTCAATAGATTCTTTTTTGTACGTCTTAATACATTTTTGGTACTTGTGACAAGCACAGTAACTCCACTGACTTGTGCCTCTTAATATGTCACCTTTTCACAGAAATATGAGTTTGAATATGTTTTCTCTTTGGAAGCTAATATTCAATGAACTTTTAAAATTATCTCTGTCCCTAGATATTAGACTATGCTTGCTTTAACATCAATCTGATTCTGAGTCCCCACAGTACCCTGTATCTTACTTTCATGGGTTGGTTCTATCACTTTTTCTGTAATCATTTATAAAAAAATCCTGTTTGCATCTAAAAAGAGCTAACAGGAGTTGTATCAAGTGAAACCGAGAACATAAAGTAATTCTATGGGTTTTTTTGTCAGAGAGCAGATGTGTGTTAAAGCATGCCCTAAGGATATTTTTTGTGACTGTAAAGCAGAACCATAAAAATAACTGATTTTAAAATAACACAATAAGAAATTGGTTCTATGATCTTAATTTCATTACATATCTCTTTGCTCTTTTTGGTATTAAAAAAAGATTAAAGTTAAAATTGCAAGTGAAGAGTTTTAAAATTACAATAAAAATTGCATCTAGGATTGAAATAATAAATTTATTACATTTGCATTTTCTAAGGAGAATTTTCATTCCAACTCAGCCATAATGCAAAAATTGTAGATCCCTAACTGAACTGTTTTTGCCCAAGGTTTTCTGAAGGAGTCTGAATAAATATATATTTTTTGTTTGTATGAAGAAAAAAAAAAAAAGGAGTATTTTCTAAATTCTCATGTAGACAATTTCTCCTTTTTCTGCAGAAATGGTTGCTGTTCTGCTGAAGTACTGAATCAGCACTCATTCCCTTATTTCCAGTGCTGTAACCTACTACTTTGGACTGGGCTGTTGCTGTTCTATATTTGACTTTAAAGAAAGCCAGATGTATATTGCTTTAACATAACATACCTTGTTCAAACAGTTTTAATAGATTAGGCAGTAAAATAAATCTGAAATTAAATATGACAAGGAAAGTTTTGTTCACTGCCAGCTTTGTGTTTCTCTCCAGCTCTGATGAAGTTAAAAATATTGTAGTTGCCTAATGTGTTTTGATTTTGTGCATTGTTTCCAAGACTTGCTGCAAACAGCTAAAACAACTTATGTCACTGCTTTTGCTTTTACTTTGCAGTGCTCCTTTAATATCTTGCGGAGTTGAAGCTGAGACCTGTCTTCTCACTTCTTCTGCAGTGGCTGGAAGAGTTCTTCCAACAAATATCAGGCCTTTGGAAAACTTTGGTAAACTTTTTTTTTGTAAGTTTTCTTTATAGCTCATGTGGAGTATTCTTAAAATATGATTATTAGAAATCAAACAGAGTTAGTTACACTTAATGGGAAAAAAAAAATCTGTTTTGATGCAGTTTGCTACTATTTCAAAATCAGCTACCTAATTTCTGAATTTGGAGTACAGAACATAAATCATCCACCTCAAAGCTGGTATAACTTATTCTTTTGAAGATTAAATTAATAAGTATTTATGTAACTTCATTCCATTTCTAATTGCAACATTTTGTGCTCTTCTTTCGTCATTTCCTGTTGTTCGAGGATAAATCTTACTTTGATGCATTATGAATGGCATATTTCAGAGGTATATTGTGTGCTGTGAGGAACAAACCTTTCTAGCAGGGAAGAACATTAGTCAGGAAGCAGTGAAGTGTATGGATCTTTTTCAGTTTGCCTACAAGCTCTACTGGGCAAAACCTTGCAAAAGTGCTGGAGCTCCATGGTCTGTCAGGAAAGCAGCAGAAGACAAGACATGGAAGGAATTGCCTTCCTCCAGTTACTTTAACAGCCTCTGTCTCCATGCTTAGCAAAAATGTAGTTCCTCTTCCAAAAAGCTGCACAAGTTCAAAAAAGTGGAAACAAAGGAGTCGTCTTTTATAAGGCTTGAGTTAATACCTTCTTTGAATTGGGAATCACACCACTTTCACTTGTCTAGTAGGCAGATAGGACAGATTTGGGTCTCCTGGCTTATGAAAATTGTGTCAAAATAAATTACTGGAAGGAATTAAGTAGTAGTAGGATGATGAAAAAGTTGCATTCATATTCTTTATTCTTTTTAAAGGTATGTGTTTCACCTCCACATTTCCCAGTGAAAAATGAATAGGTTGCTTCCTCAGGTCTCTGATGTTTGGCAGTGCATTGTAGCTGATCCTTAACCACTTTGCTTCTAGTAATATACATGTCAGCTCATACCTCTTGACTTCCCTGTCTGGTTTTCCACTTCTATAGTCAAGCTTTTTTGTTAGGATGTCCCAGAAGCATTAAAAAATTATATTTAGAACAGAATCTTATCATTTGTCTTGATTAGAATTTTGATGCTTGTACTGTGGACAAAGATTGAATTATAAGATTAGTGCCAACATACTACAGTGTTTTAAGATTCAGAGTTTTAAGTCATCTTCACATTTTATTTAAATACTTTCTATTGATAAGGAGCATGCAGGAAGTAAGAGTCTTAAAATTTCCTAGTAAAACAAGGGGATGGTGGACATGAAGATGTCCCTTGAGGATTTTAGTCACATTCTGTTGAGTGAGTGTTCCTACCCCATTTCATTTTTATATAGCATCTGAGTGAAAGGACAGCATGCATAAGAAAAGGTAAAGACAAAGGTAAAGAGGAACCTAATCTGAATATTGTTAGAGATGCGCAGCAAGTATATACATATATATATATATATATATATATATAAAAGGACACAGACTTTTTAAAAAGGTGAAGAAAAGGAGAATGAAGACAATAAATACATTTTAAAAAAGATGCAAGCTGGTTCTTTCATTTCTTACTAAATTGTGCCTGAAACATCATAGCATAAGCATTTTTTATTTTCCTTTTATGCTTCTCTCAACTTTTGGTCTCACCTAAAGTATACAGTTTTGCAGCAGAGTAACAGCTGACACTGGCTTCCAGAGTTGTACAAGGAGGCATACAAATATCAATAATGACCATATAACTATAGTGTCTGAATCATCCCTGTAGCTGCTGCAGTTTTAGTAGTCTGCTATCATTAAATAGTCTGTTTTACTAACTTGACCTGAAAACGCTTTAGTGAATCTACGAATACCACTAAGATTTATGCTGGCATTATGGAGTTTTTGTGTGATTAAAATATTTTTCAGTAAAGAGTTAGTGAGTTGAAATGTCTTTTATTTGGTGCAAGTCCAAATCTTGTGAAGCTTTTCTGTTAAAATGTTACAAGTAGTAGGACATGCTAAAAAAGGATTTGTGCTTCACATGTAGATTTTGAATGTGCTAGAAAAATAAGTCGCCTTTTAATTCTGTCCAGATTCCCACATTCCACTGGTATTCTGCTGGAGTTTTTCTTTTTATTATTATTGCAAGATTTCTTCTCCCCTGAAGAAAATAATTAAAATTTAGATATTAAAATATGAAATGTCATGTAACACCTGACTTGATTTCCTGGCTATTGTAGTAGGTTTGAAGACATAATTAGTCTGAAACAGCTGTCTGTTGCTAAGTGCTGCTTAACCGCTGTAAAGTCACTTTGTAACAAAATGATTGGTGAGACTGTTAGAGTAGATACCCGAAATAGTGTCAGTCACCTGAAATTCCCTGGAAGTTCTTTACTGTCATGTTATTTTCTTTTAAATACATGGTACCTTCTATACAGTTGATGTTGGTTTTCATTTTCTCAAGGGATTATTTGATCATTGGACATGCAAAACCCAGAAGCAGTCCTTTTTTTTTTTTCATGTTCAGGCTAATTATTGTGTTTGCAAGGAAGGTCACAGGATGTGATTGTAGTCCTGTGCTGTTTTAAAAGCTAGCAAGGTGGTTATGGAATTCTCTTGAAGTTATTGTTTGCATTTAATACAGTGATAGGTTTTTTTGGTTCTGCTAACAAAGTAGTAAGTGGTAGAAAGAGGCTTTTTTGCAGTTACTTAGTTTTCTTATTCCAATCTTATTTTTCTAAAATATGTTTGTGAATACATTGGCCAAATTTTTGCTGTAGCAGAAGCATGGGAAATAATGTGCAGAGTTAAAATCACATGTTTGTGATGTGAGAGATTTATTGCAAAATCTATAGCAATTAATCTTTCTTAGTTTGCACTGTTCGTGTATGAAATTGAAGCCATGAAAGAATGCATTTTAGCACCACATCCTTGATGCTTCCTGAAATCTACACAAAATGTGAAACAAATTAATGGACATCCCAATAAATTAATTTAGTTCTGAAGTATTACATTCAAGTATATTTTCTTAATTATCATTAATCTTTAATTCTTGAGCTGTCCACCAGAAGCTTTCATAGCTGACAGTGCAGTCTTCCCTGTGCAGTGAACCCTTAGCTTCCCTACCAAGTCTTTTGTCGAATGGTAGATGGCATGAAATAAATTAGTGCAGTATCAACACAAGAGCTGAGCTGCTTGCTAGGTGTGCCTCAGTCATTCTTTGTAGAGCTTTTGTTTTTTTAATGCACTGTAGGCTGCACACTGTATGTGCTGCTGGCATCTTGGGTATCTTGTGGCAGAGTTTAAGTTCAGTTTGCCCTATAACTGAATAAGTTTGCACTGTCATTGCTGTACCTGATCAACTGCTGCACATGTGATCATCCACTGGTGGCCACTGGAAGATGTCCCATTCTCTAGTACTGTGCTTCATAACAACAAGCCTGTGTTATAGCGACAGGAACTGCTATATGCTAACACTGATGTGTGGTTAATTAATTACTTTTCTAACAGCTTAAATGCTGGCTATCTTTGAGCAGCCATTTCAATAGCAGTTTCACTGTGCATGCTGTCATTGTCCATGTAGCCATGCCAGCTTCTAAACTGTGTGTTCAGATGTCTGATGTGTCACTTTACCTTGTTTCTGTTCTTTAAAACAACCAGTTTTCATTTAAAAAAGAAAAAAAGCTGTGGCAGTATTACATACTAAATCTTAAATTGTATTATTGGAGGATATCTGTTATGCTGCAGAAGGCCCTTTTATGTTCTTAAATATGTTCAGATAAATGATTATTATCAAATCTTAATGTCTTCTGTTTTTATTAGAATCTTTAGGCAAAGGATATGCTGTTGCATGTACCCAAGAAGGAGAAGAGAAAAAGGAAGCTTCTGGTTCATCTGGTACTAGAGGAAGTAGGAGGAAATCAGTTGCTACTACTCCTACGAGAAGATCTGCACGGAACAGCAAAAACGAGGCTCTGACTCAGTCTCGGAGCTCCCCTCGATCAAGCAGTTCTGCTTGCAGTGCCCCTGAAAGCAATAACCCATCTCTGAATAAAACTCACTCAGAAGCAGAGAATGCTCCTCCAAAACGCAAGTCTAAAAGAGCAGTTAAACAACAAACACCTGCAGTTAAAAAGAAACTGAGACGTTCTGCACGTTCTGAAAAATCACCCTGTGGCTCAGTGGAAGATGATGACATTGCTGAGCCTGAAGCAGTCTTACCTTTAGATAAGGACCACCAGTCAGATAATGAAAGCAATAATGCAAGCCTCCCACAGGAGAATAATGTAGAAACAGAATCTGCTAATGGATTGGAAAGCTGTAGTGAGCATGCAGAAATTGAGGAAACTACAGGAGAATGTGACAGAGATGAAGACAATTCAGGCAATGCAGATGTTAGTTTTTCTCTTCAAGAGCTCCCAATACTAACTTTAGGAAGTGAAAGTCAGGAATTTAAAGTAAAAGATGTTATTGAAACAAATGCAGATCTTGACAGTCAGGACAATTGTGAAAATACTCTTGAACAAGTGGAAACAGTAGCTAGTCCCAAAGATGATGTATGTGACCATGCAGCTTCTGAAAAAGTAGATCAGACATCATGTAGTCCTCAGAAAGAATTAATGGAGAACACAGAAACTTTGACAAAAGTAGATCAGCCCATAGCTAGTCCAGAAAATGAATTGTTGGAACATTTGTATCCTCTGGGAAAAGATCAGCCATTGGAGAGCCCTGGAAGTGAGTTGCCTGAGCATCCTGAAGCCATGGAAACAGATAATTCTGAGACTGAACTAAAACCAGTAGGAGACTGTGCAGATGCAAAACCTGTTCAAGATGAAGAACCAGCTGCATTAATACACAGTATTTCTATGGACAGTACCTCAGAACAGCCCTCAAAAGAAAACACCATTTCAGAAAGCGAGGAGGGTGGAACTTCAGAGTCTCCACCAGTAAATGCTGAACATAAACATTTTGGTGAAGATAACAATGAAATGATACCAATGGACTGTGACTCGTTTTGCAGTGACCAGAATGAACCTAAGATTGAGCAGTTAGTGCCACCTGAGAGTACAGAGCAAGAAGTGAACACCTTACAGTGTGATGTGGGAAACTCTCTATCAGGTTCTGATGAAAAAGATGAAACTGTTCCTCAAGCAAGAGAGTCCCAGCCAGAGCTCAAAAAAGAGAAAAAGGCTCGAACTAGAAGATCTAGATTTCACTCTCCATCGACAACTTGGTCTCCTTCTGGGAGAGAGGGCAGGCAATCTCAATCACCATCCCCTAAAAGGGAGACAGCTGAAGACAGGAGCTCACGATCACCCAAGAAGGTAGTTGTGAAAGAGGGAAGGAGATCCTTATCTTGTTCTCCAAAGAGAGACACACTCAAAGATGAGAAAAAAACACCATCTCGATCTCCCAAAAGGGAAACTGTCAGGGAAAGCAGGAGATCATCTTCTCGATCACGAATTAAGGATTCATCTCCAAGGCGAAAATCTAGGTCTCGAAGCAGTGATAGAGATAATCAAAGAAGAGGTCGTGACAGAGAAAGAAGAAATAGGAGGTGGTCTAGGTCACGGTCACGCTCTAGATCAAGATCACGATCTAGGACTAGAAATAAAGGTTCTTCATTCACTAGAAATGAGAGGGAAAATTATTCACCTCGATGGAAAGACAGATGGGCAAATGACAGCTGGAGAAGTCCCAGAGGAAATGATCGATACAGGAGAAATGATCAAGAGGAACAGAATGAAAATCTTAAAAAAGAGAAGGACAATAATACAGAAAAAAGCAACGATGATCAGTGTTCTTCAGATAAGCAGAGGAATGATTGTCCAGACTGGGTAATGGAGAGGGTAAACTCTGTTCCTGAGGCCAGGAACAGAGAGAGAGAGAAACCACATTGGGAAGAGAGCAGGCATGATAATGCAGGACAGTCTTGGAATAAAAACTTTGGTTCGGGTTGGATTCCGAATCGAGGGAGAGGTCAGCGTGGCCGAGGTGGCCGTGGCCGAAGTGGTTTCATGTATGGAGACCAGAGTGAAAGTCACTGGCAAAACAGAAAACCTCTCTCAGGGAACTCAGATGGTTCTGGGAATGAAGCTTCGAGGTCCTCGGAACAGCAGCCATGCAAGCGTAAGAATGAGCAAGAGTTTTCTTTCGAAACACCTGCTGATAGGTCTGGGTGGACATCTGCATCCAGCTGGGCTGTGAGGAAGACTTTACCTGCTGATGTGCAGAATTATTATTCAAGAAGGGGACGCAATTCATCAAGCCCACAGTCTGGATGGGGAATGAGACAAGAAGAGGAGACACCTGAACAAGGTATTAATGGTTTTGAAGTATGATAGCTTAGTCACAGATGCAATAGCTGAACAAAATCCTGTCACATTGTCCTGTGATCTGATCTGCTGATAAGTTCTTTAAAAAAATATTTTGGGTGAATCCATACTCTTTTTGCAATATGGAGGGGTAAAGGTGGAATTTGGTGATTTCTTGTATTTTGACGGCTTCTTGGTTTTGCATAAAGCCCAAGTTCAGGTTTAAGGAGTGCATCTGAGGAGTGCTGCGGATGTAAATTGATTTGGCTGAAGAGAAAGCATATCTTCATAGTTACTTTTAGCATCTGCAAAACTTTAAAAAGGCTAATTTGTTTCAAAGATATATGAATTTCCCTCTGCAGACCCACATGGCAGATTTTAGAGATGACCAAGCAGCATATTGTTATCTTGCTCCTAGATAAATAGTCCTGTTTAAATGCTTTCTGAAAATTTAGGGTAATTTATAAATACAAAACCAGTGCCTTTACTGTATTTCAGTTTTAAAATTCCTCCAAAATGTTAGTATCAGTCTAAATCAGTTTTAGAGGGGTTTTTATATCTAAAAGACAACTGCCCTGACAGAAATAAACTTTTTGGTAGAAAGTAAGTTAACTGAACTGTAGATGAGATTGATTCTGAGTAGTTAAGAAGTCATCCAGAGATTATTAATGCCCTGATTATTAATCTTTAAAGATAGATGTGGATTGACTTCAAGAACTATGAAATCCATTTCTGAAGACACTGAAGACTTGCACTCTTGCACTCTCTCCTTATTCTGCCTTTCATTTTTATGCATTTTCATCCCATATGCAAGTAGTTTTCTCCTCTTGTGAGAGATAACTGCATCAGTGCCTTCCTAGTTTTGAGGCAACATTGTCACCCTTCTATCTGCTGCAGGGAAAACCTACCAAACCTGTAACTGAAAGCATTTTGTGATTCAGAGACTTTTTAATGTAGTTCAGAAGCAGTCATGCTGTTATTCACTTTAAGAAGCTGAGAATAGTACAACAATCTCTGATTACTGGATAAAACAGGCTAAGTTGCCATCATGACATGGTCCTCCAGGGCAACCTGCTTTTGCTGACCCTGCTTGAGCAAGGAGGCTGAACCAGAGAGTCTCAGTAGGTCCCTTCCAACCTCAGTGATTCTGTTATCCCATTATCTTTACAAATGAGGATTTGGGCTGACATGTAAGGCCTTAGGTTGCAATCCCTGTGAATTAGATGACAGGGTTCCTCGAGGAAGGGATTCTAAGGAAGGACATCTAAATTGCAGCATAGCAATCATTTCTCCAAACTAAGATATTGACTTCTGGAAGTCTTGCTGCTTTTAAAAAGATTTTAACTTTTTGGCTTCTGTTGAGGAGAAGATGGGATATCAAAGTAATTCAGTTAAGAAGTGCTACCTGCTACCCCAAGAGGTTATTTTTACTTCTGGGTTTTACTTGTTGTACCATGATGGGGTTTTTGAACAACTCTTTCTGAATATGAGTATCTGTTAAATGGTTTGAGGATGACTTATTGCTCAGTGTGAAAAATCCCAGCAGAGTATTTCTGTAATTACCAGAAGTGTACAGTGAGCGTGTGTGAATCAGGAGCAGAGACTTGCTGATGTGGTAATGTGTGACTAACCTTCTGCAATTGCAGAAGGTAAATTTACTGGGTAAATTATGTTGTCTTCCTGCTCTTTGATGAAAAATTGCAGTTTCATTGTGATGAAATAATTTATTGGATTTGTTATGGCAACAAGTATAGAAAAAAAATTCAAAATGCAGGCTTTCATAGTAACCTACATTTTTTAAACTTTGAAACTAGCATTTGGTTTCATGGCACGTGTGGTGGTGAGTGCTGTGCAATATCTTGAAAATACTCAGATTATAGAAAGCTTTTTGATAATCCATCCCTAATTAAGAGTTTACACACCTGGCTCCCACTTTGCTTTATGAAGTACAGAATTTCTTCTTGATGCACTGTCTGTTTTTTTGTTTTGGCAGATTCAAACCTCAAAGACCAAGGCAACCAGCAAAATGATGGTTCTCAGTTAGCAATTAATATGATGCAACAACAAATGAATGTAATGCCACAAGTGAATGCACAGCACCAACCTATGAATATCTTCCCGTATCCAGTGGGTGTCCATCCTCCGTTGATGAATATGCAACGAAATCCTTTCAACATGCACCCTCCAATGGCCATGCATCTCCCTGCTGGAGTGCCTCTCATACAGGTAGCTGCTCCCACAAATATTTCTCAGGGATTACCTCCGCCTCCACCTCCACCCCCACCATCTCAACAAGTCAACTACATTGCTTCACAGCAAGATGGAAAACAATTGCAGGTATGCTTTATCAGAAGCCATGGCAAGAACAGTGGTGAAATAATACCAGTTAAGGATTCTTTATCTTGAATACCATAAATTTATACTTGCAGTTTCTTTCTCTCTTGCCTGCTTTTTTCCACTCTGCACCAAATTTGAAGTGGAAGCATCCATGAGCATATGGGCTGTAGCTTTTAAAAAGTAACAACATACAGCATCATAACCAGGTTTTTGTGGTAATGAAACACTGAAAAATTTCATCAGTGTTGTCCATTATCTTTTTTATCTTAGAAGTGACCTGCTTCCAAAACTAAATCTTCCCCTTTCAAATCTGATTTTTAAACATTTTAGGAAATGCTTGAATACCGTTTCAGCAGCATGTAAGAAGTGATCTAAACTTCTGTGTTGCAGTTCTCATCCCATGGGGGGGTCTATCAACAGAGGAAAATTGCCAAGTACTACATGGCACCCATTTCTTCCACACTTCCATTCTCCAGCTGTCACCATCTCAGTGGCTTCCCCACACACACATTTTTTATTCTGTTTAATCTTTTGAGCTTTTTAATTAATAATTTCTGAGGTCTCTTTGGTGTTTTTTACTTCTACCTACTTACCCGATTTTCCTGGTTTTGCATGCCCTGTTTGAGACCTAACTCCCACTTTATTTCTCCAGTTTCAAAAAGACTCTGCCATGCTTAGGGCAGGTCAGACCATCTTTTTGTGACACTCAAGATATCTTTAAAACAACTCTTATGTATGTGAACTCCTCCTGTAGCTGGCTGTTTACATTAAGAGCTTTTGTATCAAGGAAAAGAATATGAACAATTTGGAGGAGAACCCATGGCCCTGCAAGAAGATGTAATACTGCATTTATGATAAGTAAAGGGCTCTTCAGGAGTTGACTGGGGTTTGTGCTTTTCTTTTGCTGCTGCCTGTTTTAACCTAAACCACTTTCCCCTACATTGCAGGTTGAAAAAGTGAGCAAACGATTTCTAGCCCTCTGTTTTCATGCATCACCTGTAAAGATCTGAAGTGAACTGATAAATGGCCTGCATTATTCTCACTTTTCACTGCTGTCATCTGTTTATAGTCATTAACTTACAACAAGGAGAGTTGAGTGCTGTGGGAAATACTGAGTGGGGTTACAGGCCATATGAAATAACTTAATACACTGCAAAGTAAACCAGCAAGGTACTGCTGGAACTAAAATGCTGGTAGATTTCTTGTTGATTTAATTAATGCCTCATGTCTTAATTAAAATATTTTCACGATTGGAAATCTAGTAGATTTAACCTCCAAAAATGTAAGTAGTCAGAACATAGGCCTCAAACCTCTGAAATGAGTATCTAGTGTAGCAATAAATAAATTCCAGTAAAGATTGTGTATTGCTACAAAATGCAGCTTTACCTATTGTAAAGCCCATGTTACACTTGTTGCTCTTACCTGCTTTTGTGGACTGGTGTCCATGAACCTGAATGCTCTTGCAGCTGCTGCTGCTTTTTCTTTGAGCTTTCATTCAACAACCCCTCAGTGGTGCACAATAGAAATGACTGAATACTGCAGGACACCACCTGTCCTTCCTGCTGAAAGGAAAATGAAGACAGCACACCGGTGAGCGTTAGCATGCTGGCTATAACAGCTCCATTTCTATGTCCTTTCCAAAGAGCTCAGATTCCTGTTTCATTATTTTCCATATGGATAAATGCAGATGTGTAAAGAGTAACGGTGGTGACCTGCAAAAAAGCAACATTTAGTGTAGCCTGTCAGAAACATGCCAGGAGGATGTTCTGGGCTTTTGCTAAAAATGGCCTCTATCTGAAGTCTGAGAGCTACTTAATTTCTCAGTTCCAAAGTATGTACAGTGCATTTTGGTGGTGTTTGGAAATGGCCAGAAAATGGCTTTTCCTGAAAAACAGATCCTGTTACTTCAGCCAGCGTTTCATCTCTTGCCTATGTATTTATATTTGCAAGTTCAAGCTGATAACAAATGTGAAAATAGGTGTTTTCAAAGCAGCATCAGTATGATGCAGGAATGCTAGTGTGGCTTTGGGTGATACCTTTTGCAGGTGTGTTTAGGTGCTGACTTTTTTTAGAAAATGTCAATTTATCACAGCCTTGTTTTGTAAATCAAGTTGATTCTGCAGCCATAAACTTCCTTCCCCTTGTTCTAACACCCTCTGTGCCTGTTTGCAGGGTATTTTATTACTGGGATCAGAGCTGGAAAATGGCAGCCATTGTGGTGACATGGAAGATGCTTTACTTTTCAAGCTTTTCTTTTTGTTTTCTCTTTGAGTCAATCTAATGTAATGTGTGTACCTTCCATAATAATGAGCAGTGTGGAAGTTAGGTAATGAACCAAAGCATGCAGTATTTGTGCTTGTTCTGGAGCAGCTGAGACTCCTAGAAAGGCACATTGCCATATAGAAGAATGATGTATTAACTGCTGATAACTTTTTAAAACAGGGTATTTCAAACGCTTCTCATGTAAGTAACAGCATGAGTGCTCCAGCTTTGCCTGCTCCAGCAGCAGTCCTGGGAAACGTGGGAACAGTTCAGGGACCAAATTCGGGTAATGCAACGTCATCAGGTCACATGAAGAGCTCTAATGCAGCTGTAAAATTGGGAGAAAACAAAGCAAGTGTAACAGTGGAAGCCAGTGCAGACAGCTCGAAGAAGGACCAGGCAAGTTCAAAGTTCAGCATATATTTTATATACACTGTTTATATATTTACATTAAAACATATAAAATTTAATTTTTATATAAATGCATTTTGATGTACTAAGAAATAGCAAGTTATGACAATAACCCCTCAGTGTAATGTACTCCATACCATCATGTATGTAATATTTTTGTGGCCATCATAGGACACAGATTAGCCTCTGACTCTTTTTAATGTAATCTTCTTTAAATCAGCACTATTATAAATATCACTGGAATTGCTATGGGAAAACGTTCTGTGCTTAGCAGAGCACGGGCAGCTCCCATGAGAGCTGAAATGTGTAGGGGGCGGGGGGGGTGGTTTTCTAATCTTCTGTAGCAACCTTTTCCTATAAAGTTTTAACTTGGGATTGATAAAGATACATAGGCAGTGAAATATAACACTCAAGTTTGTTTTCTCTTCAGAAATTGTTAATTCAAGAAAAAGCAGCACAAGAGGTCAAGCTGGCGATCAAACCTTTCTACCAAAACAAAGATATCACCAAGGAGGAATACAAAGAAATTGTGCGGAAAGCTGTAGATAAAGTAAGTGGGTCCAGTAATTCCAAGCTGCACACATTTCACCTTGGGGCAAGCTTTGGGGTGGGTTTCTCGTTTTTCTGGGAACAGCCCATTGGTGCTGGAAAGGGAGAAGAGGGAGAAGCAGAAATACCTTTCATCTTTCTCCATCCACAAGAGCTTTCTTTGGCTTCTCAAAACAAAACCTGGTTATTGTGTGGAAGAATTGAATGGGAATTCAGAAGTATTTAGGGGAGCAATTGGAAAGTATTAAGAGTTTTAAAATATGTTTTGCCTGGGATGGAAGAATCAGAAGTGTTGGGAAATAAATGAATAATGAGGGATTGTGGCAAATCAAGGGAAATGTTTCAGATGTTTTTGTTCTTTAAACTGTTGCAGGTTTGTCATAGCAAGAGCGGAGAAGTTAATTCTGCAAAAGTGGCAAATCTAGTCAAAGCGTATGTAGACAAATACAAGCATTCACGGAAGAAAAATCCTGAAGAGGCAGTCTCCTGTGAAAGGAAATAGAATATGTTTTCATTTTTTAGTTTTATTCTATCTGCAAAGTGCAATTTCAATGTGAACTGTTAACTGAAAATTGTACATGACAGTGATTTGAATTTGGTTTTGATAAAACTATTTTTCAAGGTAGTGTATGATGTTTTGTTCTAAAGAAATATAGATCTGCAGGGCAACTTCTTTATTCCTTTTTAAAAACAGATTTCTAAAAAGAATAAAGGTGTAAAGAAGAATCATTAGGAATGTACGGTTGTGTGGATACTTAGATGTACAGCATTTTGACTTGAATAAGAGAGTGCATTAACTTAGAAACTTGGAGTACGTTGGGTTTGGAACAGGTATGTACAGTACATGTGATCAGTCAGATTAAAGTAAATTTTTTCTTTTGATTGCTCCCTAATTATAGCAAAGATGAAATAATTAATTGCCTTGACAAATATTTCTAGTGTTAACTGGACAGGCTGAATGCAGGGGTCACAGTGTGTATATTAAAAAAGCACATAGAGTTGTCTGAACACAACTGTGTAGATTTTAAAAAGAAAAGTCATAAACAGTAAAATGTGGTGCCCAAAAGCATGGGTGCTGCACAGCTGTTGTAACACCAAATAAAAATTATGCTGCTTGGTATTGTTTGTGATGTTTTTTAATTTGTTTCAAGATAGTGGGATAACTTGAATAATTTTTATGTGTTGAGAGCCCTCAGTCACCACACGCTGAGAACCTCAGTTTAGGTTATGCCCTTAGGCTAGCAGGAAATTAGTGTACCAAAGCTAGATGTTCAGAAACAGAAAAGTTTCTTCTTCAAGTGAAATCAAGAAAGCTGGAATTTATTGTTAGGTTCCCAGTTGACCAGACTGCCAGTTGTGCCAATCTCAGCTGCATGATACTTTTCTCCATTAATTAGGGACTGTGGCATGAATCACCAGACTGGTATTGGTGAGCCCATGCCATTGGAAGCCAAGTGTCTTCCTGCTTCCCAGAGCACTGGAGACAAGTTATTAGAGGTACCACAAGCATTCTAAAAACAGCTGTCAGGTCACTGGATGTGCCTGGGGAAAGCTTACAGCTCAGGTAAAACCAGTTTTACTGAAGCAGCAGCAGGGAGGGTTGCTGGAATACTGCAATCACCATGTGCTCCTTAGCAAAAGAACAGCTTGAGATCCTTCTCCAAGGAGCCTTACTCCGATTTGTTCCCTTACTCTTACACAGTGCTGTTAAAATCTTGTCACTAACCCTCCAGTCCTGTTGTGCCATAACAGTCTTTGGTGTTGGATCACCCTGGCTTCCGCTCCAGCCCAAAGCCTCCTGGCCCAGAAGCAGGAAAAAAACATTTTAACAGAAAGTATCAGTTGAGATTTCTGAGGAATTATCTCTGTGTAGCCAGTAGTTCCCAAATTACCTGTTTTTGGCAGAAAACATTCTCACCTTTTAAGTAACTTTTGCAGAAGCCTAAGGATGACATAAGGGATATCCACCCGTGTACATGTGTGGTGTAGAGACAGAGGTGTAAAAGCATGATGTTTGTCACAACAGTTGATTGCTTGGTTTTAACTGTAACTTTCTGCAGACTTAATGAAGCATTTGACTGTCTATATTTATTTTTGTGTGCCTAAATACAAATGCTATGTAAATTAGAAACAGATATAATACATTTTCTACAGTCAAGTCAGGTTTTAGGCTTTTCAACATACTCAGTTTTACACTATGATAGCAATTTGTAAGATCTCTTGAATTATTTTAAGCTAAAATTGGTTAGCACTTTTAAAAAAATGTAGCAAATTGCTATGTGTATCCTGGTTTATCACGCCATGCGTACTTTATTACATTTTCCTTCTCTGAATTTTTGGATTTTAATCACTTTTATATCTTTTTCTAGTCTATACAGTTGAGCCTTGCTATAAAGCTCCTTTCAGGAGTCAGATAAATATTTCATGGGTTTTCTCCTCTTTTGGAAGAGAGGTGGAGGTGGAAGAAACAAGGGAGGATTTGAACTGGGAGAAGGGAGGGGTAATTGGCTTCTTGTTTTGCAGCTCCTGGGTGGAAGAGAAGCTGTCACTGGCTTCCACGTTGTTGGGGCAGTGACTATAGTGATGCTCCACTGTATTTCAAAACCTAATGAAGAATACCAAATAGAGTAGCATGTGATCAGTAACTTTATTTTTTACAATTAAATACTTCAGAATTTATCAGAAAATACGGAGTTTGTTACCATTTCTATGTTGAATTACAGAAATGCATTGCCTTAATCTGTAGACTCTGCTCCTGTTTCTACTGAAAAGCAGCGAGGTCTCTGCGTGAGAAGGGGAGTTTGGCAACCTCGGAGTCCTGGTTGCGTTCCAGTAGGATGAAAGGTGTAATTCTCTTTATTGAAACACCTTCTACTGAAACCTCCCAACGTGCACCAGCACTGAGAGCAGAGCTGGGGAGCTGAGCCCCCTTGCTGCCTCTGGGGTAGTGGTGATTCCTTCAGTCCAAACTACCTTGTGGGAAACAATTACAAAAGTGTACCTTCTGTGAACTTATGCAAATCAAAAGGGTTTCCCTTGCACCCCTTTCCCTTTCTCACTGTGCATGCTGCTTGAATGTCTCATCCTAAAGATATACCTTACCAGCACGGTGGCTGTCCAAAGTCCACAGTACTGTGTATGTAGGCTGGAGTGCTGTCTACTGAAAAAAATACTCTAAAATTTAGTTTTGTGTAGTGTTTAACAGTTTCTAATAAATTCTTTTCTCTCAGCTGACAGTGTTTGGTTTTAAATGACTCTGGCTCAAGTGGTGTGGTTTGGAAAGCAAGGTAGCTCCTGTTCCTTCTGTGCACATGCATTTATCTTGTTCTGTGCTGCCTGGGCGCCCCCTCCTTTACATCTCATTTGTTTTAAGTTAGCCTTCACCCTGCCTTGCCCATCTGCAGGTGCTCCAAGCTAGAAACAAACAAGTGCAGGTGGCAAAGAGCCCATTCACCCGGGACTTGAACAACATGGAGGGGTTCAGGGCAGGAGTGGAATCCTGCTGCAGGAAGCCAACAGGGCAGCAGCCAAACCCTGGGCATGCCCTAGGAACAAGCAGCTTCACTGAAATACCCTCGGGGGATGTTAATGCAGGACAGCTGCCCTGCCTTGGGAACGCAATTCCAGGCATCCCTTTGCTTCCAAGAGTCACCTCCACTGTACCCTCATGAGGAAGCTCCATAGGTAAGGTTGGCACGGTGTGAGAGTTAAGGAGCTATGCTGGCAACATTTTTCATTACTACACCTTATAATATTCACATTGATCAATACTTGATAAATAGCAGAGGTGACAGTAAAATCAATAAAGTGTATCACCAATTTCAGTAATTTAAGAGTAATAATTATTACTAATGTACTAATAGTACTAATTATTACTAATGGAGTACCTATGATTTTTTTTTTTAAGTTTTTAATCACTAGGTTGGTAAGAAAACCACTAAGAGCACAAGTAACTACTTGTATAGAAGGAGATGAAGCTTTGGAAAAGCACAGGCTGGGATCTGGAACTTGACTTAAACTTGACACTTCCAATGTCACTCACAACTCCCAGACTCACCCACCAACAATAAAGCTCAACCTGATTTTCATTGTCTTGCACTGTGCAGTAAGTACAGGGGCTGACAACAATGAAGTCGATGCCTGTTACACATGGGAAACATGCAAACCCAGAGTGTAATCCAACACAAACTACTGCAGGAGCCAAACATGAGATTTTGGCAGCAGGTTCTCATAGGATTAGTCCTTAAGTTTTGAAGAAATTTAATACCCACTGAGTATTATAAGGAATATCAATCAAAAATAGCCAGGCATTTCTTGATCCTTTGGTGCAGTAGCAAGTGTTATGACAGAAAATAACTCATGGAAATCAGAATTCACTGTAAATTCCAGAACCCTTTACCAAAATTCAGGGATTTTGAGGATCAGGAATGTAGCTTACACATGGTCTTGCGTCAAGGCCTGAACCTGGAATCGCGGGGCTTTTCCTAGAGGGCTATTGAAACCAACATTTCTAATAGCAGTAGAGCAGCACTCGGTACAGGGGCAATAGAACACACAGCCCTGCAGTGCACGTGGGTCAGGGCAGGGATTCCATCTTTGGTGTGCTCTGGGTCAACCACGAGTTTAGTTCTACGTCAGTTGCCTCAAACTTCACAGGAGCCCGCTAAGGCCAGCAGGAGAACTGGAATGAGGGTGCAAGCCTGTGTCCTGTCCAAAGGTCAGGACAAGCCGACATTGGTGTAAAAGAAAACTTTACAGTTTGCCAGGACAGCAACTTTCCTGTGGACATGCAGGCTGAAAACCCCCAAAGAACAAAACCTACATATCCACTCAGATTGTAGTTTGCAGGAAGTCCACCTTAGACCAGTTGTTCAACAGCCACCCAATATCACAGCCTTTACCATGGTTCACCTTTATGAGATTTTTGTTACTCAAATATTGCATTTCTATTCACATGCAGTAAATCAGCTTTTTTCTAAGGTATGGGCTCAGATTTATTCCTGGTTATCTTACCACAGACAGGGAGAAGCCAAACAGGTGAAAACCAGCAGGCTTCTAAAACCAAGATGGCTTTGAAGTAGTGATAGTTTATGAAGACACCACCATCCCACTACAAACACACTGATGATAACTTTACTCATTAGAGTCAGCCTTGAATTGTCTGCCACCTGAAAATGATTCATGAATTCAAACCCCTCTGTGAAATCCCCCACATTAATTCCCCTGGGGGAACCACTGTGCTAGTTTTGCATTAATTGATATTTGGTGAGGAGGGAAGGAATTAATGAACCAATCCAGCTCCAGGCAGCTGCTCTGGCCCTGCAGAGCTGCAGCCCACGTGCTGCAGGTGCAGCCTCTGCCACACAGACACTGAGCAACCTTTTGGCTCCCTCAGCTCCTGCCCCTGCCACACTCTGCAGCCTGCACACACATCCCCTGATCCAGCAAGCCAAGGGACATCAGCCCTGGAGCTCTCTGCACCCACTCATGCAAGGAATGTCCAACAGCCCAGTAACTACCTGGCAGAAAAGGCAGAGGAGGGAGGAAACACAACGGGACGAGTACGTGTGTCCGCTTGCACGTCAGCAGATCCTGGGCCGTGATGGGAACTGAACTCACACCTCACTACACACTCGGGGCTTCTCCCTCCAGGCTACCCCCCTTGAAACTAGCAAGAAAAAGTGAGAACAGTGGATTTTTAGTAGTGACAAAATGGTTCAAATCCAGAAGTGCTTTGCCCCAAACTGAAGGCAGGCAAGCAGTAATGAACACCCCTGTCTGTGCAGTTCTGCCCTGCCATCGTGCTCTACACAGGGAACAGCAGGAACTGCATCATCCAGCACAGCTGAGCATGAAGGAATGGAAGTAAAAGGCTGATCTAGAGGTGATCAACTGCAGCACATTTCCTCCTTCCAAGCAAGGGTGCTGCAACAGCTTTCAGTGGAGTTAGACCACAGACCAACAAAGTGCTGTGCTACTGTGCTGACAGCTTCACAACTCCTAGAGGATGCAGGCTGATGATTGAGGAATAATGTTTACTTCAGCAAGAGATGCTTTCAGCATCCTTACTACGCTGCAAAACACTTTGAAGGAAGAAATGTAACTGTACATACAAGAGAATTCCTCATTTAAAAAATACAGCTAATCTGGAATCAGAGTAATATAGCTTTGGGGTTTTTTTCTCCAAAGAAATTTATACTCTTCTTCAAGAAGATGCTGTAGAGCCAAGCCACAACAAAGATTCTTTATGACTGTGCTCCAGTGAGATGATGCTCACTGGAGAGCACAGAACGTTTTCCATCAGTTGTAATGAGCAGTGGTAACACTAAAGTAATCCATAATAAAGAAAATACATGTAAGAGAAATTTTGCAATTACCTGTTTTCAAAAACATCTGTAAAGGTCGTACGCTGTGTATTGTGTAACATGAAACGTGTGTTACCAGTTGCTCCCTCCCCTCGGTGAGCTTTCAAAAACTGCTTTTGTCACAAACTTGGAGCTGTGAAGAATTAAGTGACAACAACTCTACATCAAACTCCCCCATATCACTGTTAAACTAACAAGCACAGAAATACAGATGACTTGGAGCTGAGCCATCACACTGCAGGAAGGGCAGTTGCCCCCACTGAGGTAACTTTTGCCTTCTGGCACCTGTGTTCTGAACTGGGGCACTCCCCTTGGGGTTCCAGGAGGAATTTCCAGTGAAGCAATGCCTGCACACAAACCCAGAGTGCAGACCAGGGCTCCCTCCCACAGGCAGCCG